>NC_136414.1:89160000-99160000 GCF_051521515.1 Lactuca serriola
CATTAAAAAAAACCACTATGGATCAAAACTCGAATACCCCTCCTCCGAAGACAAACACATCCACTCCATTAGGTTTTGCGGGATATGAGGGATACATGAACCTTCTAACCTCCCAAAACTCACCACAAATTCCATATTCCGGCAATTTTTTCAATCCCGCCTCACCCCCACTACAATTATCTACCTCGCCATTTATGCAACAAAATGCAAACATTCAACAAAACCTTTTTACCACATTCGGTCTCATGCGCCAAACAGTCACACAACCCACACCCACGCAAGAACCCGTTGTCGATACGCAAGCCGGTGGTAGTCAGAGAGCATCGGGAAAAAAGGGAGACCAAAAAAGAAAGGGAAAGAGGTCGTTGTCGGGACGGACGAAACGGAAGCACCTCCAACATGGTGGACACTGGAGGAAGAGCATGCGTTGGCGACGACTTGGTGCGGTACTTCAAAACAACCAACTATGGGGAACGATATGAAGAGAGTTGCTTTTTGGGATGCCGTAATCGTCAAATTCCACACAATTTTGAACAAGGGTGACACGTATCGCAATAATGATATGCTTAGTGGCAAATGGACTCAAATTTGCCGGAAGTGCACCAAATTCAATTCCATATACAACAAACTTTCTTCGCAACGTCAAAGTGGTGCCAATGATTTCGATGTGTTTAGAGCCGCGATGGAGGAATATCACGTGCAAATGGGGCACATATTTGAGTATCAAAAAGTATGGGAGTTAGTGAGGAAAGATCCAAAATGGATGAAAACACCAACATCATCGGAACAACAATCCAAAAGGTCTCGTGGTTCGGGTTTGGTTGACGTTTCCGACGGACACACGAACATCGACCTTAACGAGGACACCGATGAGATCCCGGACGAGTTTGACGACATCGAGGAAACCTCTCCGCCACGACGACCTATGGGCGCGACAAAGCGAAGCGCGCTCAACGACTTGCGGAGAAGAATGAAGTCGGCTTCGAGAGCACGAGGAAATGAAAAAAAAACACGGAAATCGTAAATAAAAGATACGAATTACAACGAGAGCATTTGGATTTCTTTCGTCAAGAAGCCCAAGAAGATCGCATATCGAAGGATTTGACAATTCTTACGACAAATAAGAAAATTTACCACCGAAACGAGTTGAAGTGATACGGAAGATGAAAGCACAGATAGAGAGAAAATACTTGGGCGACGAATAGTTTGTCGGTGTTTTTTTTTTTTTTTTTTTTTTAAATTATTATGACTATCGTGTGTTGTTTTTTTTTCAATGTTTTTTTTTTTGGTTTGTAATATATTTTTTGTAAGTTTGTATGGTATTTTTAATTTTCTAGTTAATGAAATTATGTTTTATTAATTTATATGTTTTTTTTATAAATATATGACATATATTAAAAAAAAACAAATTAGAATAATAGAAATTAAAAACATCCAAAAAAAATAAAAATAAAAATAGAAAATAGTATGTGTTATCCAATGTTATTTGGTGTTGTCCATTTTCTATAACACCAAATTATGACTAGGATGATGAATTGGACAATTTTGGTGTGATAACATGTAATAACATGTTGCCCACACCTAATAGACTAAAAAGCCGAAATAAACTGAAATGTTAAACATATTGCCAACCAAATTAAAGTTGAATGTGTAACAAAAAGAATTCTTTTTTGCTTCTAGAATTCATACGGTTGTAACTTCAGGGTCTTTGCTTCCTTTTTCCAAAAACATGAAATTGGGTTTCAATTTGTAGCAATATGTTGCAATATGTAGCCGTTTAATTCTTGGTGTGACAAGATATTCGCAGCACGAATTACAAGATCTTCAAAGTCTTCGAAATCTTTTACTATTTTGGAGATATTATTTATTTAAATATCGTTTATTATTCAAGCTATTAATATGCTACAAATATCTTATATTTTATCCTTTAGTCTTTATAATCTACAAAATACAACTTTATGCCCTTTCAATATCAAATATCTATTAAAATGTGTAGAAAAGTATTAAATATGACCCTTAGAATATATATAATACATTAAATATCAATGAACGCAGGAAAGCTAGTTGATATATCATCTTTCTACGTTCAAAGAGTTGGTTGGAAACATAGAGAACATGATGAGGAAGACTTCGCTCTATTCCTACCATCATTTTTATCCAATTCATATGTTCACTTTCGAGATAGCCTCAAATCCTACCATCATTTTTATCCAATTCATATGTTCACTTTCGAGATAGCCTCAAAAAAAGTAGACAAAATTTCACAATTGTTCCCTGTGGTTTACAGAATATCGCACTTTGAGGATTTCCTAGCAAAAAGTCATGCGACTGGTCCCTGTGGTTTGTAAAATTACATGAAAGGTCCTCCTGCAGTTAAATCTAACTTTTCAGCTGTTAGATTTTATTGGAAAAGACTATTTTGCACTTGTACCAATATTGCAATAACTAAAAACCTCAAGGACTATTTCTGTAATTTTATAAATTTGAAATTTTGTATATATATAAATTATAAATATAAATTCCATATATATATATATATATATATATATATATATATATATATATATATATATATATATATTCAACAACTTGATAATTTTTTTAATCCTTTTAAAATTTTGTTTTCTATTTTTATTTTATAATTTTAGTTATTTATGGTTTTTTAATGTTTTTATTTATTTTGATCGAAGTAAATAAACTTAAATTCGATAAACCATATCCAAATCTTTTTTTCTTAATTATGAAAAGAAACGTTAATGTTTTTTTTTTTAAATTTATGTTGTTTCGGCTTATTTATTTTGTTTTATTTTTTAATTTGATGCTCTATAGTTAATATCGTTAGCAACTTTATGTTTGCATTTATCATTATCATTATTTCACTTTTTGTTGTTTTTTTAATATATATTTAGTTATTTATTATTCTTCTAATCTTTATATTTGTTTTTATTCAAGTAATGAAAAATAGAAAAAAAAAAAACTCAAACCTCAAAGTTGTAAAATACTTTAAATAATTAATACATTTTACACTTTTCATATTTTTTTGTTTTTTTTTTTTTTGCAATTTTTAATTATTTTGGTTATTTATGGTTTTCGTAAATTTTTTTTTGATTTGTGTAAATAAAAAAGTTATGTTTATTTTCTTTATTTATATTTGTAAATATAACTATTTTTTTACGTGAATCAAAATAAAAAAGTTATAAAAACCATAAATTACCAAAATTATAAAAAAAAAAACTCATACACCAAAATTGTAATATACTCTAATATATTCATTCATTTTACATTTTTTGGAAAAGGTCAAAAAACAGTTATCAAGTTGATGAAAAATAAAACGAAACAATGAAAAAAAATAAAAATAGGAAATAATTAAAAAATAATATGAAATAAATTAAAAAGTAATACTAAAAGTTATTAAAAAATACGAAAAAACCAAAAAAAAGATGAAAATGTAAAATGTATTAATATATTATAGTATATTTGTATTTGGTGTTTGAGTTTTTGTTTTTTTGTTTTTCAATTTTTCATTACTTGAATCAAAATAAATATAAAAATTAGAAGAAGAATAAATAACTAAATATATATATAAAAAAGTGAAATAATGATAATGATAAATGCAAACATAAAGTTACTAACGATATTAACTATACAACATCAAATTAAAAAATAAAATTAAAAATAATAAATCGTAACAACATATATTTAAAAAAAACATTAACGTTTCATTTCATAATTAAGAAAAAAAGGTTTGGATATGGTTTATCGAATTTAAGTTTATATACTTCAATCAAAAGAAATAAAAACATTAAAAAACCATAAATACCTAAAATTATAAAATAAAAATAGAAAACAAAATTTTAAAAAGATAAAAAAAATTATCAAGTTGTTGAATATATATATATATATATATATATATATATATATATATATATATATATATGCAATTTATATTTATAATTTATATATATACAAAATTTAAAACTTATAAAATTACAGAAATGCTCCTTGAGGTTTGTAGTGTATTGCAATATTAGTACAAGGACAAAATAGTCTTTTTTATTAAAATCTAACAGCTGAAAAGTTATATTTAACGGCCGGAGGACCGTTTATGTAATTTTACAAACCACAAGGACCAGTCGCATGATTTTTTGATAGGAAGTCTTTAAAGTGCGATATTATATAAACCATAGAACCAATTATAAAATTAAATATATATATATATATATATATATATATATATATATATATATATATATATATATATATATATATATATATATATATATATATATATGAAGCAAATCACCTGTAGCAAAGACGGCTTGTTCTATTATCCTATGGAGGTGTAGTGACCTCCCATCGCTCCACATCAGTCTCTTACACATTATTTTCCCATCTCCACCCTTCATCACCACTCCATATCACTCAATTTTTATAGTACAATAATATCTATTAAATAAATACAAATTAAAATATAAAATTAATTAAAATTAAACATTTCATTGATTCATAAAAAATTAAATTACATACTAAAAATAATAAATACTTATGCCTAACCGTTTTTTCATCGAAAGTGTGGCTAGGAGGTACAAAATCATCTCTCCATTTAATTTTTAAGGAATGTTGACCGATGCACACACAGTGCAACTTCCTTTTTGGAGCTCTTACCCGGTCGTGATAATTTGGGTTTTTTTTTCGGGACCAACTCAGACTATGTTTCGAGCACAGGTTCGGGTTGAGAATAATGCATATGGGGTGGGGTTTGTGAATGTTTAATTTAGGGATGAACACCTTGAAATTGAGAAGGGGAATTGAAAATTCCATATTGTGAGAGCAAGGAAATGGTAAAAGTTTAAGAGAGAAAATGTAGAAATTGGATAAATTGTGAATAAAGTTAGTTGGTTAAATGACTATTTAATTGGTTTTAAGCAAATAAATAAATAAATAAATAAAAGACAATTCACTTTTGGGTGGCCAAGAATGTCAAAAAGTCTTATGGGGGCACCGTCTCGTATGCCCCCGTTGACATCCCTAGCGGCGGGTCACGAGACATCACACCACCTCAGCATCACGGCTAAAGGGGACGGTGTCGACGTCCGTGATGTGATGCGATGTGATGACACCTAATTATCGGCTAAAGGGGACGATGTCACGTCCGTGATGTGATGACACCTAATTATCACCTTGTATTGCGTTAAATGCACATTCTATAGTCTTAGTTGACAAATTATTAGATTTTATAGTCGACAATATGAGTTTCAAAAACCCATCTTTTCATGTGATGGTTGCCTTGGTGATAACAACATGAATCTAGTAAGTATGAACGTATGCTTAGTTTACCAAGAAAAACAGACACCCTCACGAAACAATGAAATAGACAGTTACTAACTATTCATATTACAAACGAAAACAATTAAAGTTGAGAAAAGAAACTTTACGAAACTTATCAAAAAGTAAATGTCAGAAATTTAAGTTTTTGGTTCAACACAGGATATCCAACATATTTTGGGCTGCTAAAGTGGTCATAAAGTAAATCTTTTCGTCAATAAACTTAATAAAAATAAAAACCTGGTAGACACTCTATTGTCATGGTCAGAGAAGAAGATTAGAAGAAATATGTTATTGAAATTCATTGACCACAAAGTCGGTATTTAAAAATATAAGATTTTCTCCACACATACAAAATCTTGAAAATTATTATGAGTAACATCTCAACCACTACAACCGATAATTTTCTAACAGAACCTAAGACTAGATACTCACATCAATTTATTAATCAAATAAAATCACATATATGACTCGGTCTTATAATGACTATTCCATGGACCACGGATATATCGGTTATAATGACCATTCCATAGTTATATCCAAGAACTTCTGTTTTATAATTTCTAATTATCAAATAATCTATGTATAAACAATAGACTAAACGGATCTAGACAAAAAAATGATCATAACGTTTATTTGAAATAACCAAAAATTTTGGGTACTGGGAAAACGACATTTATATCAAAAACGAGACATATCAGACTCATTGTTTACATTCAAGACTGAAAAACTATATTTGATTAGACATAACACTGTCTGAATTTGACATGTTCGCTAAGGTACATCCAAAACTCTCAAGTTGTACATTCACGCCTGTAATAAAATCTAAGGATGCTGATGCACCTAACAAATATAAAATTCTCACCTACTACCTTATTCTAGTACGATATAAACGCATTAATCCAAAGACACTTATTCATACTTAATTTAAACCGATTCATTCGCTATAAAATCATTTCACTTTCATATAAAGATGAGTTCATTTAAAAAAAATAGTATGTAGAATTGTGAAGAGGAAGATTTTTATTGGATCTTAATTCATATCCTGAAGTTGGCCCAAAGCATCCCAAATTCTATTGTGGTGGACCGTGGGTGAGCATCTTGACAGGATTTAGCCCAAACCGTATTGTTAAATGTAACTTGAGCATTTGGAACATTCTCATCGAACATCTGGTTTCAATGGAGCATTTTGGATATGATAACACTCATCAATATGATGACACTCATGGTTATGATGTCACTCTTGGGGATGGATCATTAGTAGAAATGCCATTAACATGAAGTACCCCTCAATTGCACATGATGTGTTGTCATGACACCTCAAATAAGCACAATGAAGAGGAAGTGTCACCATGTGACAAGGTGCCACTCAATGGAACCTGGTGCGTTGTCATGGAACCTCGATGTAGTATTATGAAGAAGTGCCACCAAGTGACAAGGTTCCACTCAATAGCACTTGATGCACCGTCATGGAACCTCAAAAAAACTCTATGAAGAGAAGGTGTCACTCAATCACACCTAATGCATCGTCATGGTACATAAGAATATGTTTGAAAACTCTATGAATAAGAATAATCTCTTCCTGCCTATGAACATAGTCCATCTTCACCAAACCACGTAAATATTGTATCATTTTGTGCTTTTTGTTCTATGTGTTATCCACATTAATTTCTAACAAAGGTTATCAAAGCTTGGTAAGTGGTATTAGATATGTTTTAGTTCTTGACAAGCGTCGTCTGATTTCTATGACACGAACCGATGTCATCATCGAACCATACCAGAAATAGCTATTGGTCAAGTCCTTGCTTCCCATGTCCACCTTGATTTGAGATTTGGTATTCCAAGGTTCGGGTCCACACATTTTCGCGAAATATATGAACCAAACCGGATACTGCGAAGTCACATTTCAAATTTTAAGTTTCCAATAACAATCATTTTCTATTTTGCTGCAAGTTAAAAAAAACAGACCTCAACTTCTCCAAAACAAAAAACTTCATTATAAGCATTTAGAACACAAGAAATTGGCCTTTATCTTCTCCAAAACATTGAAAAATCATACATCATCGTCTCTATTCAAGAATTCAACTCCTTCCATGGAAGATACCCATATACTTTTTTTTTTACTTTTTTATATCCTTCAACTAATTTCCTATTGTTAACATATAATCTAAGATTGTGTAAGTATAAAGTTCATGTATTGAAACATATATTATACAAGTACATAAAGCATAATTTTTTTTTTATAATTATAAGGTACTTATATATTGTTTGCATTCGACATATCTAATGCAAAGAGGATGTATTACATGTGTATATGCAAATTGTACAAGTAAATAAATGTAACAATTTGTTAAATTAGGTCAGTGTTGGGTGGTCAAAGAACCGCAAACTCAACTTTGAAACGACCTATTTTGTAGTATTCCTTGTTCTTCAGTGCAATTGAAGTCATCACACCTGATATTGCATTTGGAATACCTTAAAATTTCTCAAAGTTGACAGCCGTTAACAATCAAAAAACAATTAACAGAAGAAGTATTAATTAATGGCCTAAAAATAAAAAATTTCTAATTAAGTATACTTAGGAGCTATAGACAAGTTATTTGAATAGATTATGTTATCCTGATTCTGTGGATATAAAGAATGCCCAAAATGGAGATCGTATGAGGAAGTTATGCCCATTTCAAGTTATAAAATCAGTATTTATCTGATTTTCCTAAAATGATTTCTACACTGCTTTATTTGAAGTAGATACGAACCTCGTAAATTGTTTTTGAGAATTTTTTTGAATGCAGATTATGGTCTATTATTTAATTTCATTTATATGACATTTTTAATCTAGAGCAAAATCAAAGTCGTAAAATTTGTCGAATCCGAAACAATTAATCGTGAAACTTTAAACGCCATTTCATGGAGTTTCGTATACCAAAATTCAATTCCATATGCATTTCTGGAATCACCATGACCTAGACAATAAGCAGGAACTTTCAGAAAAAAAATTACATGTCGAGATCAATGACACGTGAATCGAGAAATAGAGTAACATCATATAAGGAATTATGCACATGCTTTATTACCCAAGATATCTCCAAAATAAAAAGTCAATTTGACTTCAATAATTCAGAAAACTTAGCTTCTATTGGAAGCTACATTTTTCTCACTACCCTCCCTCTTGATCTCTCTCTCAATTTCATAACCTCAAGGTATTTTTGGTTAAACTGACAAGCATACATATGGTAAAATAACCTAGAAAGAAAATCTACAATAATAATAACTTTGACTTTTGGCAATTTTCGCTTTATTCTTGAACTTTCTCCAACTTGAGTCTTCAATAATTTGGAACTTTTTAAACTTAATTCATAATATTTATTGGTCTTCATATCTTTGTAGACTCTTATTCACTCAAACTTTTTCAACTTTTTTTCCTTTTCTATTTCTTTTCTCTCTCTTTTTTTCTTTTTTCACAACTCACTTTTTTCACTCATAAACTAAAAATCCTAAAAGAAAAACATATGCTTAAGAAAGGGAACTTAACTTCAACATTTATTGGTTATGAGTTTAGTCTAAAGTGCAATGACTACATAAGTTCTCCTAGATACGTTTCAAGTACATGATGCTAAAGTTTTTATATCACTCAAACTAAAAAGGCTTGCGTTTTTGTCCCAGGATTTCACTAAGATGGGAAAGCCAGAAATACACTATAACAAATTGGTTCTTCTTAGGGATCACATCGAATCATCCCACATAATACTAGCAAACTAGCTCATATGCATTAATGTCAAAATTATAGAAATGGCTACATTCTTTAGAATATTTTTGAAAGCCTATTAATTTTTTAAATTTCAAGCATTTTTCTAATTAAATTATTATGCTTGATAATCCTTTTCTGACCCTGTACCCCATATTTGTGTCATACAATTCTCTCATTGTATGCTATAAATAACAAACGCAATAAAAAGTAATAAAAGTGAGAAAAGGGAATAGACTCCCCCCTGGGTAGTAGTGGCGAGATCGAATTCTAATCAGTGGTGGGAAAGCTTTAACATCTCGAATAATTAACTGGAACTAGACTTTTGCAGCTACTCATGAATGTGCCAATAAAAATGTGAACCAAAGACTTGCATCTTTGCAAAGGTGCAGTGCAAGAAACTTCAAAATAATACTTTGTGCTTCAATCATAACGTGGGAAAGCATACTCCACATTGTTAAGTCGAAAGAAAGAGGAAAAATAGTGATCTCTAAAACCTCATGTCGTGAGAGTAGAAGACTCATGACATAAGTATGAAGAAATTGAATTCAAAATTGCAAGAAAAACTACCACACAACATGAATGTTAGATCTCACATCGTGAGACCTAGGCGCTAGCAGTGTGCAATTCTTCAATAATTCGTCTTTGCTTGTGAGCTTCAATTTTCCTCTTAACTGATTAAGACTTGTTTTATAATATTATTGTATGTGTTGCGCCATGGGATGTTCTTTTGTATATCCGGTATTGGGCCTGTCCAACTGGGATTATAGATTAGGGTTACGTACTGTATATATAGTGCATGCATGTATGACTTAGTATGAGGGTAATTAATTATCTTTTGCATTATAACCCTAAAAACCACTACAGACGAAGTTCTTAATCGAGCTCTTCTGAGGTGTCAAAGTTTAATCATTCGACATCATTCAAACCATTCTCATGTTCTTTATTGTTTTTCTGCTTGAATCTATCGATCTTTAAGGAATATTATTCCAACAATTGGTATCAGAGCAGGAGACTGTGTTTATCATATGCGTCTCTTCTGTGTGAAGAATTCTTTAGGGTTTCAGCTTTTATCAATAATTGATAAAAACCCTAATCTTTAGATTACAAGTCTGATTCTAGCAGATCCGAAAAACAAGCTCATCATGTCACATGACGACTCTCAAGCTAATCCTATTAACATCTTAAACAACATTGTATCCAGTACAAGGGTTCCTATTCTCTACACTCAAGACTACGAAGTATGGGAACATCACTTTGAAGATTACGTGATTGGATCTGAAGATAATGGCTATCTTATCTGGGAAGCCATTACGATCGGTCCATTCATCCATTCTGGAACAAACATGAAAATAAAAACTCAAAAGGAATATAATAAGCTTTTATTGGATGTAGAAAAGATACCACAAGATGAAAAAGATAAGCTGACATGCAATCTCAAAGCTTTAAGGATGATCCGGTTTGCCCTACAAGCAAACACCTTCCGTCTGGTTAATTCATGCTCTACTGCAAAAGAGATATGGGACAGACTGAAAGAACTGTGTTTAACCGATGAAGATCTAGAGCACTCAATACAAACCTTGTTTCTCTCTGAGTTCGGTGCCTTTGCTCAAAAACCTGAGGAGACTCTTCTTCAGACGTTTGATCATTACAATCATTTGCTCAACAAGATGATGAAGCATGGTATTGAAAGAAAGGAGATTGAACAGAAAGCCACGTTTATAAATGGCCTAAGACCTGAGTGGATGGCAGTGGTCTCAACTGTAAAGGCTCATGAACAGTTCAAGTCTTACTCGCTGGAAAAACTGATGGGAATCCTAAAATCCCATGAAAGCACAGTAACAAAAGAAGCAAAGGTTGTGTCCGACATGGGCTCATTAGCACTTATCTCGAAAGGAAAGAATGTGACGGAAGAAGAAGATGATTTAGATTTGTCTGAGTGTGATCTTACAAGCGAAGAATATGCAATGATGGTCTCCAATCCTAAGAAGTTTGCAAGAAGAAAATTCCCTTCCAATAAGAACCGAAACTGGCAAGGAATCTACAGCTCATAGAAGGTGAAAGAAGAACTGAAGAATGTCACTCAAAAGGACGATGATAAGAAAGAAAGCAAGCTGGCAGGAGATTCTGGATACGATTGCAATTACTGTCACGGCAAGAATCACTTTGCCAAGGACTGTATGTTGAGAAAGATGGCAGAGAAAAAGGACGGTGAAGATGATGAAGCCTATTCCTTGCGAAAGTTGGATGAAATAAAGAAAAAGAAAGCAACAAATAGTTCAATGAATGCTTTAGTTGTGCAGGAGAATCTGGAAAATGACGAGTTCGGTGGAGTTGAAGTCTGGTCAACCGACTCTGAAGATGAAGTAGTAAGAAATCCCTCGCAGGGTAGAGCATATGTGGCTAGAGAGGGAGTCAGCAGTTCGGCCGGGAAGTGCTTGATGGTATCTGCAGAAACACCAACCGAAGGTGAGGATAAGGAGTCGAATCTGAAAAGAGACAAGTGTTTTGCAGCCAAGCCTGTCAGCGAAACGATCAATGACTGCAGTCGTTTGATTAAAAAGGTACAATCCATCCTAGAATCATTGAGAGTTCCTGTCACTAACTACGAAGAAGAAATGACCGAACTAAAATTTAAATTTTCCAACTTAAGTGGTAGTCTCATGCAAACCCGAGTAGCTAATTCTAACCTAACTGATCAACTCAACAGGGAGTCTTCCAAGAGTGAGGAAAGGAGAGCATGGATACAGCTGAAGGAGCAAGAGTTAGCTAGGGCTAGTGATGACATTATTTATTTGCAAAGAGACAATTTAAAGTTTTTGAAACAACGAAATGTTTTCTGTTTAATTGCAAAACGCTTATACGCTAACATAACTCAACTTCATCTAGATTGTGAAATAGGGAAAAAGCTTCATAAGATGATTTTACCATTCCTTGAATTTAAGGAGGATGAAGTTATTGCTGAATGTGATTCAATAATGTCCTCTAACGAAGTTTCAGTCACTTACAAATATGGAATGAACAAAATTGAGACCTTTATCGACTCCAAAGAACACAAAAGTATGCTTAAAAATCTGTTGGATGAAAATGATAGGTTGAAAATTAAGTCCGAAACCATATGAACATTTGACTCGTCACATGCCAAACTTTGTTCAGATCATAAAATAAATGTCGAAAACACATCAAAATTCAATGAGGAAAGTGAGTTGAGCGAAATATCAGTGGAAGATGTAGTTGATTGTTCTGAGTTCTTAAAGAACGAAACCAAGAAAGAAGAACCCCTTATATATGAAAACTCTGTTGAGTATGCTCGCTTGTCAAATGACATGTCCAAGAAACTCAAAGAGAAAGCAGTGGTTTATCAGAAAGTTCAAACCGTGCCAAATCCGGTTTATGCAGCTACAGGAGTAACTGGAAAACAAACAGCAGAACTAAAAATCCTGGTTGATAAAGACAATTTTGAAGGGTGTGATAACTATTTCTGGTCTGCTCCTATCGATAATGCAGATGAGACCGTCGGTCTGTCAGAACAAACCTCATGGAGGGTAAAGGGCAAATATGTAGCAGGACCAATCAACAAACCCTCAAACTTTGACAAACCAAGCACAAGTGGAACCAAAGAGACACCAAAAGAATTAGGAAAGAAATCGGAAGAATCAAAGATAACCATGAATTTATCTCCTAATTCAACCGAAACTCAAAGGAAGAAGCCGTAGTCAAGCTTTAACATTCATAAATCTCAAAAGCAACTGGCTGAATAGAAACGGGAAAGAAACCAGAGATACATGAAAAATCTGAATGAGCGAAAAAGGTTTTGGCAGTCTTAGAACCCTAACCACATCCCTACTCAAAAAGAAACATATGTCAAAGGAAGTGACAAGTTCAAAAACAAACATAAGTCTAGTTTCGGTCCAAACTCTTATTATTCACGAAACAACAAGCCCATCTTCAGTACACATCAGAACCAAACTTCAGGTTTTGGTTCTTCTACCAAGTATGAGAACCGAAATTCAGGTTTCGGTTATACTTCATATCCTCAACAGACTCATTCATCGAAGGACGCTAAAGGAAAGGGAAAGCTTGATACTAACACTGACATAAATAATACGAAAAATTCTCACAAACCCACAACTCAAAAGATCATTTCAAAACCATCTAACATTACATCATCTGAACCACTAAAGTTTAAACAAGATAAAAATAAAATTAAAGTGTACACCATTAAACGAAAAGATGAAACAACATTAATAAAAAGAACTTATTTAGTTGATCTTTCTGTTGTAATTCCCTTCTCTATAAAAGACTTACCAGGGCCCAAGAAACTTTGGGTTCCTAAATCTGCTTGAATTTGCAGGTTATCAATGACGAGCAGTTTGATGATGAATCGTATATAGATAGTCGCTGCTCGCATCACATGACAGGGAGAAAGGAAGAATTAAGGGAGTTTCGGTCCCTTAAAGATGGTGGATGTGTAAAGTATGGCAACGACTCTTATGGTACGATCAAAGGTTATGAAATGATAACCAATGGAGATTTCACAATTCGAAGAGTGGCATATGTTTAAGGATTGCAGCACAACCTCATAAGTGTATCTCAATTGGTTGTGGGAACAGGACTGAAAGTCTCCTTTGATGATGAAGGCTCATAAATCATTGAAAAACAATCAAAAAGTGTCTTGTTAAAATCTAAACGAAAGGGTGAAATGTACCCCCTTAATCTCAATCCAATTAAAGGGAAACCAACTATATGCCTGCTGTCCAAAGCTATCCTGATGAAAGTTGGTTATGGCACCGACGATTATCTCATCTAAACTTCAAAGACATTAATAAGTTAGTGCTTGGAGATTATGTTCGGGGCCTCCCTCTGCTCAAATTTGACAAGGAACACCTATGTGCAGCCTGCGAGAAGGGCAAACAAAGCCGAAAGAGCCATCCTACACGTATCAACACCAAGATCATTGAAGCTCTTGAACTTCTGCATATTGATTTATGTGGGCCTTCGACTATCGAAAGCATTGGTGGTAGTAAGTACATACTTGTCATTGTCGATGATTTTTCGCATTTCACTTGGGTTTACTTTCTTAAACAGAAATTAGAAGCTACTCCCAAGTTAAAGATGTTCATCAAGCAAGTGGCACTCCAGCTATGAAAAGTGGTAAGAAACATCAGAAGCGACAACGAACTTGAATTCAAGAATAAAGAGTTTGAAGACTTTCTGGCCGATAAGGGAGTATCTCACAACTTCTCTGCTCCCTATATTCCACAACAGAATGGAATCGTTGAAAGACGAAACCGTTCCCTTTGTGAAGTAGCCAGAACCATGCTGAGCTTCACTTCCCTCTTATTATACTTCTGGGCGGATGTTGTTGCCACTGCTTTTTATACTCAAAACATATATTTACTCAACAAGCGATTCTCAATTACTCCGTATGAGATTCTGAACAACAAAAATCCCAACATCAGATTCTTTCACGTGTTCGGTTCAAGGTGCTTCATTCTTATCTCTAAAGAGAACCGCAACAAGTTCGATGTTAAAACAGATGAGGGAATATTTCTGGGCTATTCACTCACTTCAAAGGCTTATAGGGTTTTGAATAAACACTCCAAACGTATTAAAGAAACCTCTTACATAACCTTTGATGACCTCTACATAAAGAAAGCACAAGCAAAAGAAAGTGCCACAGGGGAATTTTTTCCTAAATCAGGATAGGTCTTGATTCCCATTTCAAATTTGTTCGAAGAGTATATGAGATTATTTGATGTACCAGAAAAAGCTACGCACTCAGAGGCGAATGCAGCCGACAAATAAATCGACCTTCTGAAAAAGATTATTGAAGATACTGCGAAAGTCATGACAAAGGATCCTACAAATCAAGCTAATGATTAACCCTCTGACAAACCTCCTAGTAACAGCGCAATATTCGAGGGGGAGAGCTCATATGTGTCTCATCCAACCGAGCAAGAGAATCCAACTCCAACCGAGGGGAAGGATCCTAAACCTAACAAGGAAACCACTTCGTTATCTGAGGGGGAGAATGAAAATCCAAATGACGAAGATGATCGATGAGAATCTGAAGTAGAGGTAAATGCAGAGTTGGATCCTACCTATGACCCTAACTACCCTCCTCTAACTAAGTGGACTAAAGACCATCCTAAATCACAAATAATAGGAGAATCATCTGAACGAGTTCTTACGCGTTCTCAACAGAAAGCGAAACAAACTGCATTATTCTCTCACGTTGAATTTTGCATGTTTAATTCGTTTGTCTCCAAAATCAAACCAAAGACGGTCAATACTACACTTGATCATGCTGATTGGGTGCAGGCAATGCGAGATGAACTCCATGAGTTTGAACACAATCGAGTTTGGAGACTAATACCCACTCCAAAGGATGCGTCTGTGGTAGGATTGAAGTAGGTCTTTAGGAATAAGATGGATAAAGAAGGCAATGTCACCAGGAATAAGGCTCGTCTGGTGGTAAAAGGATATTGTCAAGAAGAAGGAATAGACTATGATGAGACCTTCGCTCCTGTAGCTAGATTAGAATTGGTTCGAATCTTTCTAGCGTATGTTGCTCATAAAAACTTCGAAGTTTTTCAAATGGATGTGAAACGTGCATTCCTCAATGGAAAATAGAAGAAACGGTGTATGTGGAACAAGCACTCGGGTTCGTCAATGAGAAATACCCTGATCATTGCTATGTATTGGATAAAGCTGTGTATGGACTGAAGCAAGCGCCAAGGGTCTGGTATGAAACACTAAATCGTTTACTAAAAATGTCTAAGTTTAAGCATGGTTCTGTTAACCCAACCTTCTTTCGCAAGAAAGAAGGCGAACATCTTATGATTGTTCAGATTTATGTCGATGATATCATCTTCAGCTCCACGAATCCTAGCTTAACAGCTGAATTTCAGAAGCTGATGGAGACTAAATTTGAAATGAGCGCAATGGGTCCTATTAACTTTTTTCTTGGATTAAATATCAGATAAGGACCAGAAGGCATTTTTATTAACCAGGAAGCTTACACGAAGAATCTATTGGAAAAAATTGGAATGAAGGGTGACTCAGAGGTGAAGGTTCCTATGACGTTTGGTACTAAGCTAACATCATCTCTGGAAAAACCTATAGTAGACATAACTCTCTATCGACAGATGATTGGATCGTTCATGTATCTAACTACCAGTAGACCAGATATTATGTTCTCTGTTTATTATTGTGCCAGGTTTCAAGCCAATCCAAGAGAACCTCACATGGTGGCAGTAAAGAATATTTTTCACTATTTGAAGCGAACCTCGTCACTCGGTCTCTAGTATCCAGCAAAGTCAGGTTTCTTTGTTTAAGCCTTTTCTGACGCTGATCTGGGTGGATGCGGTCTGGACCGAAAGAGCACAAGTGGTGGATGTCAATTTCTTGATGGCAAACTTGTTAGCTGGCAGTCAAGAAAGCAAACTTGTGTGTCTCTTTTAACAGCCGAAGCTAAGTATATTGGTGTTGCCTCATGCACCTCATAAGTAATATGGATACAAAGCCAGTTAATTGACTATGGAATAAGTATGAAGAAGATACCTCTTTATTGTGACTCTGAAAGTGCAATACGAATATGTCACAATCCAGTGCAACACTCAAAGACCAAGCACATTGCACAAAGATATCATTTTATCAAGGACCATGTTGAAGAGGGGAACGTAGAAGTCCATTTCGTTTGATCATCTGATCAACTTGCTAATATATTCACTAAAGCCTTACCTGAAGCTAGCTTCAACAAAATTTTATAACGATTGGGAATGATGGAAGCAAAGTCAGTACCAAATCCTAATATCTCTCACTAAAAATTAGACAATCGAAATAGAGCGACCGCTCGGTCTATTTCGGGGCCGGATTTTTCGGGAACCGAAATGAACCGAACGCTCGGTCTATTTCTGCTCCAAAAATTTTCGGGAAGCAAAATGAACTGATCGCTCGGTCTATTTCGGCTACGGAATTTAAAGGAACAGAAATAAACCGAACGCTCGGCTTATTTCGCTTCATTCTTTTAAGATAAGGTTTCGGTTGTATATTTTGTTTATTCTTTTAACATTTTTTTGTGTCTTGTGCTAAAATATTTTCTTTTTCTGTTTTTCTTATTTTTCAGAAAACTTCAAAAAAATCCAAAAATATTTTATTTATTTATTTATTTATTTTGTTTTTTTTATTTTATTTGTGTGCATGGTTCGCTTCTTTCTGTCTATTCTCTAGGTGTCAGGCATTTCATAACTACAAAAATTGGTGTGAGGCAGGTATGATTTTCTTATCTTGAACTAGTTAAGCGTCCCTAGAAGCATGCTGCTGCATGTAGACTGAAGCCTCAATGACTATGAGTGAAGCCTTAATGAACTGATTCTATCTATCGGTTCTTTCCAATCAGGCTGCTAAATTCACTTCCGTCCCGAGCTACCTTGCTCCTCTCAAATGAGTAAGGAGAGTTTTGCTTTGTCAATCTTATTTAGCAGAGGTACTTTCGGTTCTTTTCCCCCCTCCTATAAAAATTTCTCCATCACATATCCTTTCATAACTGTAACCCTTGAGACTCTCAGACATAACCATTGAGGTTTATGGTTACACAAAATTTGTGTTTATGATCTTGGATGCGTACACCACGCGCTAAGTGAAACCAAAAATTTAGCACCTTTAAAGAATTGATGGCGAATTTCAATATTCAAGCTTTGATTTTATACCTAAAGAAGTCTCATTTTATTTTCTTGCGTGATCTTTATGAAATTGTCTAAAACCAAGACATTTCTTCCCAAAAAGATCCAGTTTAGTTTTTGTTTTTGAGATTTCTATTCTACATTCTGCTACTTCCCACATATCCAACCTCCTTATTCAACAGACCACATTGGTCTCACAAGGACCTCTTCCAACGTTTGGTCTTATGTTAAGCATCGAAGTTCGGTTGAGTTTTACCCACCCTCTAAAGTCTATGTTTAAAAAGAAGCCTTTCAATGTTTCTTAACAAACAGTTGATCGTATTCTCACGGGATACCATACAAGCACTTCAAGTCTCTCTTGACTTTGAAGGAAGAGATTCATGCCTGGGATCCTCAGTCTTATGTCATACTTGAGATCACTCACCTCCCATACACTTATCGTTTTATTTCTTTTTCGTTGACACACTAATACACGAGAATCTTGATGATACTCCACCACTCCTGAATGTGTTGATTATGAATTTTCATGAAGTTGTTGATCATATGAGAAGTTCAAATGTATTTTTGGATAAGGGCGCGTGAATTTGAAATGGCTCCTAATATCACGCCTGCTGACGTCTATCTGGGGAAACCAACTGTCACATCCCTACTTTACAGCGCCTTTTCAGAGATCGTATCATCATTATAACAAGATTTTTTTCTCTCTCAAAATCTCTCAAGAATTACAGGCAACGTTCAACTGTTCATCTTCTTCACAAAGCTCGACAATGGCGGATTCTTCATCAATTCAGGATCAAACTGCATCGTCATCCCTGCTTTCTATCAAGCCCAACCAGAATATCATCATTCAGATGACTCCATTCTTGTATGATCATTACATGCTTCAAGTTGTGGAGTGCCTCAAGTATTCCCCTCTCGTAATCGCTCTAACTCAAGTGGAATCAATTCCCATGTCACTCCTGTATCAAGTATACTCCACAGCCCTTTACGACAAAATCAAAGAGCGCATCTACTTTCAGATTCATACTCACAAAGCTTAGATTTCCAAAGGACGATTTTGCTCTCTTCTAGGGCTTGCAGTAGACGCCTCAGTCATCTCCCCAGACTTCATCACTACAACTCAATTGTTCAAGATGTTCTATGAGATGGGATACACTGAGGTCCTTACCACCTTCACCAAGTTCAAGAAATCATGCTTACCTCCACAGTGGAATGGGTTGCTCACCCTTCTTCATAAGGGGTTAGCTGAGCGTGTTGGTGGCTCTGATGGATCTAACAAATGCTTCATGACGATCCTATACAGTATCTACAACGGAATCAATTTTTTCTATGGGGCTTTAATCTGGTCCCAACTAGTGCAGAGTCTATCCTCCTCGACCAAGCATTCAGAGATTTCTTGTGGTCGCTTTTGGACCATCGTCGCTCAAAGGGCAATAACCTCCCTCAATGTTACCGTCATGAAGGACTCTCTGCTTTCCTCAATTTCATCCTTTCATACCAAAAAGATCATCGTTGCTGATCTAAACAAGTTTTTGCACAAAGGCTCTATTTCGGAATCTATGTATCAGTCTGTCTCTTAGGAAAGTAAACTCATCTCTGAGTACAAACTGCTTCCTCTGACGAGTCCATGACAATTAACTCTAGAGATGCAAGCTGCCTTAGACGAGGTGGAAAAACCGGCTAAGCAAGGAAAGAAAGTTGTTGATAAGCAGGAAGCAACCGAAGAGCCCTCTTCTAAACCCTCTAAGTCAAAGAAAAGAAAAACCGAAAAGGGTGATTCCTCTGCTACTAAGAAGATCAAGAAAATGCCTCACAGAACCTCACTTCTTCACCTTCACATTCAGACCCGAAGGACAACCAGTCTGTAGGTGATGATGTCGAAGGGCAACAAAAAGGTTCACCTAGGGGTAATACACCTCCTCGGTCTCCAACTCCTGAGGTTCTTGTTAATGATTTTGTTCCAACACCCCCTCCATCTCCACCCAAGACAACCGTTCAGGTCACTGTTGCTCCTCCACCCCCATCTTCAACACCCATAGTTTCCACTATTGCTCCACCACCTCCTGTCATTTATACATCGATAACTACCGCCCCATTATCACCACCTATTTTCTCCAATGCAACCATCACCTCTACACCTATCATGACTTCAACCATAGATTCTTCTATCAACGTCAACACATCCGATGTGGGGACGAAGACTTAAGAACCTCCTAAAATCACCACAAAGCCTTTGTCACCAACTCCTTCTAATGATTCTAATCCAGTTCTTGGAGGAGCTGATTTTGAATTTGATTCTACATACTACAGTCCCTACCAAATTCCTAGTGAGGAAGACAAATCTGCTCCGGCAACAAAGCAGCGCATCGACAGTGTTCATGAGAAGCTTGATAGCCTACTCGCTTCGAAAACTAAGTATAATGATGTTGTTCTCAAAGCTTTCATGGATACAGCTCTGAACCAATATACATAATCCATCGACAAATGTACTGCTGCAATCGATGATTCTACTTCTCTATGCAAATGAGCCTCTGCTGATGTTAAGGATCTCATTTAGGACTCCAAGATTTTTCTTGACTCTCTCAAAGGTCATGCTAATTCTAATGATACCAAGCTCACAGAGTCCAATGATTCACTTTCTCAATCTCTTCAAGCGGAGCAGACCATGTTTGAAACAGTCAGGTCTGACCTCTCTGCTGACAACAAGACTTTCTTGTCTTCCATTGACTCTCGGTTTGAAAAGCTCACTGCTGATCTTCTCATGGAACGACAACTCAAAGATGATCTTGCTCAACAGATGACAATTAATGCAGTGCAGCAGGCAGCACTTGCCAAGGCTAAACACGAAATTGCCCTGTTGAAAACTGAACGGGCCGTTTTTCGCAGCTGTCCTAGGGATGTTCTGTCTCAGTTACGTAATCTACTTCAGTCTCATGATCCTATTCTCACGCTCACTATTCACAATCATTTGACCTCCAAACTACTTCCCTATCTTGAACTTTTACGCGAAATGAAGGGTGTTTCGGAGAGAATTGTTCCTCCGCAACAAGGAGGAGAAGAGCAGCCACAACCTATTCCTCTTAAACCGAAGGTGAAAACCAAACCAAAGGATAATTTAGCTTCGGGTTCTGATGTCAAAGTAAGGAAAAAGCGTGTTATTGGAGAAGATGATGAGGATGACGAAGATCAAGAAAGTATTTCTGTGATCTTGAACCGAAAGAAAGAGAATGAGGAGATAGATGAAACTCTTCAAGCAGCTAAGGAGGCAGAGGAAAAAGAAAAGAAGAAGAAAGAAGAGGAAGATGCATTAAGTTGCAAAAAGATGTTATTCCCTTCCTGGACAAGAGAGACACTTATCAGGGAGGCGATAGAGTTTCCAAGCACCTACTGGCTGGAGCCTGTAACCTCCTTTGACTGTGAGAATACAAGGGACTCGCAGTTCGACATGCTGATTACTCGAAAGGCATTTGTATTTCATTGTTTTGAACCAACAGTTGGTGTTCCTTCACCCCATCCTCTGGTCGACCGTGAACTTATAGATTTTTATCTTGAGTTCAGTCAACCTCAGTACCTGACCTGGAGTGCTCATAAAATTACTACGGTTAAGGTGTTGAAACCATCATCTGCGGGAAAGTTTGTCAATGTTTCTTTCAGGATAAACCGAGGTTCAAGTAACTCATTCTATATTATCTCCCTGGCAGATCTTCCTAACTTGAATCCTCATGATTGGATTCTGCTCTTCAACATTTTGCTTACTAATGCAACAGAGTATGGACCAATCTTGGGTCATCTGAAAAGGATGTTGGCCTCTTATATTCATGAGGTGTCAAAGATGGATCAAGAGGTATCGACTGTTATGAGGAAGAAACCGACGGTGAAGCCAACTGTGAAGTCAAGAGATGTCAACAAAATGACTCTCGGTCAAATTGATCCTGCTCACCTCACAGTGATGTTTACAAGAGCCAAAGGTCAAAGATTCTTGTTTGCTTTGGTGGATAAACACTTGTTCTAAACTAATTGTCTGGAGCACATCATCAATATTATTCATAAGTGCAAGGCAAATTCTGTGTCTGATAAGAAGAACTTCACAGACATGCTTCGGTGGTACATTACTTTTCGACAAACTCTTTTAGCCATCATACCGAGCGTCTTCAAGACTATCAAGAAGTCTGCTACAAATCAACAGAAGTGAGCTCTCGGCTCCATTGACGTAAAGGGGGAGATTTTTGGGTTTTATGTGTTGCGTCATGGGTTGTTCTTTTGTATATCCGGTATTGGGCCTGTCCAACCGTGATTATAGATTAGGGTTACGTACTATATATAGTGTGTGCATGTATGCCTTAGTACGAGGGTAATTAATTATCTTTTGCATTATAACCCTAAACACCTCTACAGACGAAGTTCTTAATCGAGCTCTTCTGAGATGTGAAAGTTTAATCATTCGACATGATTCAAACCATTCTCATGTTCTTTATTGTTTCATTTATTGTTTTTCTACTTGAATCTATCGATCTTTAAGGATATTATTCCAACACTTATTTTTTGAAACTCTCTCTGTACTCTAATCTCTCTTCGAACACAAATGTCACCCTCACACATATCAAAATTGGTGGTCTTCATTTTCTATTCAAACTCTCACGGCCTCTCTTTTTCTCTCGATAAATCCACAATTCTACAATAAAACTATCACACCCCTAGCCAGCAGTGAAACTGTCGGGTTGTGCGATGTAGCGTCATTAGATCGAGGCACACATATATACTAACATTACACATAATATAACGCAAATGATACTTTTATTTATTATAAATGATATGGGATTACGTTGTTTAATAGATCAAGCACATCTTTCGAACATAACTAGAAAAGAAAAACAAACATAAATAAACTCCAACAAGCTTCCTTGATGAGATCCTCCTATACACGACTATCCTCTAGACTTATCTCCTTTAGAATAGATGTATTTTGAAAACGTCAACATAATGTTGGTGAGTTCACAAGTTTTTATAGTTTTCTACTTTATTTGATTTTATTTTAAAAATATTTTTTCTTTTTAGCAAAAACCTTTTTATCTCTGTTGAGATAACTTACCGACCTTAACTTATTTTATCTTTATAGGATATTTTATCATTCCTCTCTTACTATCTTTGTAGAATATTTTACCATTCCTATCTTACTATCTTTATATTTTTGGTTATTCTATTAGTCCAAACGTATTTTATTTACTACTTGAAGGCGTCTCTCGAGGTAGTCACATCTCTAAGGTGATTGTAATGTATTACCATGAGCCCCCATAATTGAAGTTGTAGACTAATAATTTCCCCGCACGACGTTTCATCAGACGTCAAATAGTGTCTGAATAATAAGGAAAGTGATCATGTCGGCATTGTAACTAGCAATCGCAAGTGGGGGTGTCAATCCCCATATAGATCTATACATATCTTTCTGGATCTCACAAGATTAATGATTACAGGTTCAGGGTAGCTGAATTTAATCAGGCTAAGGATGAATACTAACATCTCATTAACGCATTACCCATGTGTTCTATGGTCGTCTCTTAGACTTCCGTCGCACCTTAACAATGGGAATCCGACTCTTCTTGAGTCATCTAACTTCTCTATCCATCATTTTGACTGGCTCTTCGATGGAGTTCACTTCAGGGTTAATTTGAATTTCGTCAAGCTGAATGACAAGTGTATAGTCAGAAAGCCACTTTTTCAGATTAGACACATGGAAGACATCATGCAGGTTATTATGCTCTTGGGGTAGCCTAAGTTGATAAGTCATTAGACCTATCATGTCAAGGATTTCAAATGGTCCTATGTACCTCATATTTAGTTTTCCCCACGTTCTGAATCTTATAACTGCTTTCCAATGAGATACATTAAGAATCACCTTATCTCCGACTTGGAACTCTAGCGGTTTGCGCCTTACATCAACGTAGCTCTTCTGACGACCATGTATTGCCTTCATACGCTCTTGTATTTGTATTATCTTTTTAGTAGTCTCGTGGATAATCTATAGGCATGTTCGTAGGGTATTCCCTATGAATCTCTTGGCTAGTTGGGTATCGCCAACTTCTACCCAACAAATGGAAGATCGACATTTTCGGCTGTATAGAGTCTCGAATGGTGCTGCTTTAATACTCGTGTGATAGATATTTTTCTATTAGAACTCAAACAAAGGAAGGTGAGTATCCCACACATTTCAGTAATCCTTCATACATACTCTGAGCATGTCTTCCAACATTTATATGGTCCTTTCGCTTTGGCCAACGGTTTAAGGATGGTATACTGTACTCATATCTACGCGAGTACCAAGGGACTTTTACAAACTTTTCCAGAAGCAGGAGGTAAATCTGCTATCTCTGTCAGAGATAATAGATAAGGGTACTCCATGCAATATGAAGATCTCTCTAAGTTACATTTTGGTCAGCTTCTCCATCTTATCCATCTCTTTTAATTGTATAAGGTGAACAGACATGGCCAATCTATCGACAACTACCAAAATTGTGTCGTAACCAGTAGTAATGTTGAGCAATTTGGTCACAAAGTCCATTGAGATCTGCTCACACTTCAAATTGGGTATCTCTGGTTGTTGCAACAATCCCGAGGGTTGTTGATGTTCGACCTTGACCTTGGAACATGTTAGGCATTTACCTATGTAGGTTGTAATTTCAGTCTTCATGTTTGGCCACCAATAAAGAGATTTTAGATCCAGATACATCTTTCCTGCTCTAGGATGGATGGAATATTTAGTCCTATGGGCCTCATTTAAAAATATTTCCTTGACCTCTCCAATTTTCAAAACCTATATTCAGTTCATGAAAAATCTCGTTCCATAATCCTTAATCTTTAGTTGATTCTCCCTTGAGGCTTTCTTTTTTAACATTTTCTTCCGTGAAAGCCTTAAGTTGAGCGCTTCTAATCTACGAGATTAGGTTAGACTGAATAGTCATCGTAAGTGGTTTGACTCTACGAGGTTTAACTCGTTCTAAATGGCTCAAGACGTTAGCTACGACATTAGCCTTTTCTGGATGATAATGAATCTCACAATCATAGTCATTTAGCAACTCTAACCATCTCCTTTGTTACATATTGAGATCTTTTTTTATTGAAGATAGGATGTAGACTTTTGTGGTATGTGTATACTATACACTTTGTTTCGTAAAGGTAATGACGCCAAATTTTCAGGGCAAAAACTATCGCTCCCAACTCTAAGTTGTGGGTAGTGGTTAGTTGTTCTCATGCAACTTGAGTTGTTGTGAGGCGTATGTTATGGCCTTCTCCATTTGCATCAATAAATATCCCAACTGCTAATGTGAAGCATCTTAATATACTATGAAATCATCAGTACCATCTGGAAGGGATAGTATTGGTGCACTACACAACATTTCCTTCAACTTTTGGAAAGTTGTTTCCTATTAATCTCCCCAAATGAATTTTACTTCCTTTTGGGTCAACGTTGTGAGGGGTTTGGCTCTCCGAGAGAAATTTTTTATGAATCTTTAATAATAGCTAGCTAGTCCTAAAAATTGACGAACCTCTATTAGGGTCTTGGGCACTTCCTAATTCTTTACTGCTTCGATCTTAGAAGGTCAACATGAATACCTTTGCTTCTTACCACATGCCCAAAAAAGTATACCTCTCTTATCCGAAATTCACTCAAGGATGTTGCCCATGCTCTTCCTTGATTCGTGAGTATACCGGAATATGATCGTTGAATACAATGACTAATTTGTCCAAGTAGGGCTTACACACTCGATTCAGGAGAGCCATAAAAACATATAGGGGATTGGTGAATTCGAAGAACATGACCAAAGACTCATAATAGTCGTATCGCATTCTAAATGTAGTATTTGGATTTTCCTCTTCCATTACACGAAGTTGATGATATCCAGATCTCAGGTTGATCTTAGAGAAATAACTAGATCCTTGCAGTTGATCGAAGAGATCGTCTATTCAGGGAAGTGGATATCTATTCTTAATGGTCAACTTATTTAGCTCTCTATAGTCGATGGAAATCCATAAAGATTTGTCTTTCTTCTTGAAAAATAGAATGGGTGCTCCCAAAGGTGAGAAACTTGTTTAGATAAAACCCTTTTCAAGAAGTTCATGCAGTTAGCTAGAGAGTTCCTATATCTCCGATGGTGCCAACCTATAAGGAGACTTTGCTAATGGGCTCCTAGGATTAGATCACTCTGAAACTCTACTTGTCGAGCTGGCGGCAAACCTAGTAGATCTTCAAAGAAAATCTAAGGTACTTCCTCTCTTTTTCTTCTTATTTTCTTTCCTATCAACAATATGAGCTAAGAAGGTGTAATACGTTTTCTGCAAGTATTACATGGCCTTCATGTAGGAGATGAACCTAATAATTTTATCAGGTTTATCACCATAAACGATTAAGGGTTCTCCGTTTGGTAGGGGTATACATAATACTTTCTCAAAGCATAAGACTTCAACGTGGTTAGGGGATAATCAATCCATACTAATGATGGAGTCAAAACTTCCAATGACCATTAACATAAGGTTGACGAGAAAAGCATGATTATCTAACGTTAAGGTACAATTCCTAAGTGTTTCTTCGGTACTTCCGACTTGGCGGTTAGCCATTTCTACTCTATAGGCTTCCTAAGTTTACTTGATGGGTTGTTTAATAATTTCCTAAGCTTGGGAGTAATATAGCTTCTATCGGCGCCGGTATCAAAAAGTATATTTGCATATAAATCAATGATTAGAAACGTGCTTGTAACTACCAACGAATCTTGGACGGTTTCTATGGCTCCTATCACAAATTCTCTACTCTTACAATTACCTCCTTGTTCCTTCAACTTTGGACAATCCTTCCTGATGTGTCCAACTTCCTTGCAATCATAACACACTCGACCTTCTTTTGTTGCAGTTTTTTGATTAGGTGGGGTTCTGCATTCGTTGGCAAGATTACCTTCCTTGCCGCAGTTGGTGCAAGTCCAACATGATCCATTGTGACGATACCCACACTCATTGCATCTTGGACTTTTCTAATGGTAATCCCTATCGATGTTTTCATAACCGCAAATGCTTGTACTGCTTCTTTTCTGATGGTTCCTTAGCCTTCCTTATGGATTCCATTCCAAACTTCCTCTTTCTGCTCTCCACCTTCGGAAGTTCAGCCTCTGGACAATCGTACTATGATGAATCTCGTGATTTGTTAAACTAAAGGCCAGTCTCTTAGCACTGTCGAAGGTAGTTGGATTTGAGGCAGTAACTAACCCTTGGATGCACTAAGCAAGCCCTAAATGTATGTTTATATCTTCTTATATTCTAGGGTGATGGCACATCATTCTCCCGTTACTATTTTTCTCACTTTTTGATATTGTTACTCTGATAATTTGACATTGTTAATATGTAATGGTTTGGGAACAATTTGATGACTGTAACACTTGTTGAAAAATGAAAATTTTTATCATGCTTTTTGGGTCATTCCAAGTGTTGGATTTGTGTCTAAGTCCATAACTATAATTGGTACATACTTAACCCGACCCGACATGGTCCATTTGAGTTGCATGGCATCATGCATTTGGATAGACTAAAATGAGAGAAATAACACTTAAGGTTTATTAATATATTATAAGTTCTAATATATTAATAAACTTATTTAATTAGTATTGATCAAGAATTAATCTATAATTAATTAAGTGATCAAAAGAAGACTAATTAAATATATGGGTTGATTATGTAAATCATCCATACTTGTATAGTGGGATAAGACTCCATGGATTATCAAGTTTGGATAAATCCCATAGGATACTCCATGGATGATCCATGGTGTATTTAAACCCATGGATCCAAGGAAATGGAAAGCCATGACAATTAGGGTTTACCCTAATTGTAACAACTATATAAGCATCATATTCTTGTGCAAAATCGGCCACGATGTCTGTATGTAGAGGGCAAGCCAATTTAATGAAGTGTGCATTTTCTCTCAAGTTATTCTATGTGCATTTGGTTTTGTGTGAACCATTTGAGGTGTCACAATTGGGGCACTAGGCTCTTGAGCTCCATTAAACAAGCACCAACAAAGAGGTATGTAATTCTACTAGTTTTATATTACTTGTACTTCATAATATGCTAGTTAGGATAATACCTTTGAAAAATTGATATTTGCATGTATAATAGAGAAAACATAGATCCAAGGTATTTAGGGTTGCAAGTACACCATAAGAGTGTTAGAATGCTCAAAGCCCAACAGTGGTATCAGAGCCTAGGCTTGTTTTCAATTATACTTGATGCTATTTGCAAGAAAAATTGTTTTTTTAATCTGCCAGTTCACCACGTGGTGGTAAAATTTACCACGAGCTGGTGACTGTTCAGTGAAAATTTTCTTAGCTTTTTGACCTGTTTAGGACTAGAATCATTACCACAAAGTGTTTTTGTTCATAAAACTTGATTTTGATGTTACGGTAATGTTTATTCTCATCCAAATAAATGATAATTGTCAAAGTTTCAAGACTTCCTTTTTCTTTTAGTTTATGTGATTAGCTAAGTTCTTGAAATTGTTGATATGAATTATCTTCACTTATGAGTTTGATCTTGTTCATAGAAAAATTACTTGATTCTTGTGTAAATTGGTAATTTGGTCTTAATGGTTTTTATGAACTCCATGATTTTTCCTCACATTATGGATTACCAAAAGTTTTTTGTGTTACCTTGTTTATGAATTGATTTAGATTAATAAAAAAAAATTATGTGTTAGTTGTTCTCAATCCATATTGATCTAAAAGAAGTTCACAAAATGTGTTCTTGTAACTTGTCCTCAAGTTATATGAAAAGTCACATTTATGAATTTTTAAAACTCATAAAATTGCCTTAAGTTACAAAAAATGAAGAGTCCTTTTCTTATAAATAGTTTTTTATGGACTCCATAACTTGTCCTCAAGTTATGGATGTCCAAGAGTCTCTTCATTAAATGTTTTTTAAGACTTTTATTAAACTCTAGTTATGAAAATCCAAGAGTTTTGAATAGTTTCAAAATTTGTTCTCAAGTTTTGGAATTTGTAAAGTTAACTCCCCATGTATACTTTAATTCCAACCCTTAGAATTTTTAAAAGTTAAAATTCAAACTTTATGGACTTCACTAAATTAATTAAAGTTTTTTAATTAAAAGAGTTAATAATTCCATAAATACATGGTTTAAGTTTAATTAAATTAAGAGTATAGTTTGATTAATAGATTAAACCACTAAGTATTTTAAATGTTTAAAATACACCCTTATACTATTATTATAATTTTAATTATACAGATATGTATAAGACAAAGTCAATCTTACCATTAGTAGGCCTCATTCACGAAGCCGGTCTATAAGGGGGGGTATAAGGTTACTGCTTATAAAATGGCAGTTTAATGGGTGTCCACTCTCACCCACCGCTTCCTTGACTGGTGGAGGGTCGTTAGCCGAACTTGTAGGAAAGGACTATAATTCTCCCTTCATTAAAAGTATAATGATAAATACTAAGTAACTAAACACTTATAAATTCCCAATCTTAGTTACTTAGGAAAAGGTGAAATGGTGCTAACCCATGAAATTACACTTTGCACCTTTGTTAAGTCATTAGTGGAGCGTGTGTGGTTAACCGGCACATTAACCTGGGATTGACCAAGTGTGGCAAAGGATAACTTACATTTATCATAGATCGGTGGAGCGTGTGTGGTTAACCGACACATCGATTAGGTGATAAATATTAAGGGTACCAAGTATATTTGCATAGTTATTCACACCTTGTTCGTGATCCTCGACATCCCTGTCACAAACTTGAGAGGGCACAATCATGATTCAAACATGCCTTTGAAAGTTCAATGTATCTCAAAAGATATAGGAGTTTCAAATCCAATTAAAACTTAATTATATTTTGTTTTTATGGTGGAAATTGGTAAACTGTCATTTACCTATCTTCAATTATTTTATAACTTGGATTACGGCATCCCTCTTCCGGTTATAAATAGGTTGTTGGATCCTAGCCTTAATATTTCATATTGGGTGTTATATTAAGGACTTTATATCAACTAAACTTGAATTTCTCCCATTATAGATGTCTAGTTAAGACAACTATGGTCTTCCCAAATCCTTAGGAACAAGCTTTCCTGATGAAGATGATATCCCACATGACAATCAAGGTGAAAGATTAATCCCTTTGTTGTGAATTGATGGGACTCAAATCATACTTCACTTCCTCCACCTCCTCCAATTATTCTCCATATTGGCAAGCAAATTCTATATGTGTTTACATCTTAGAGGTTAAGTCACATATTGACAAGCTGGAAGAGTCGGGTGTCGAAGTCTTGAGGTAGCTGGCTGTTGACTTGGTTCTTCAGTCACTCCCTGATGACAGACACGACATGACCCTTAATGATCTTACCTATTTGCTTAATGATGCTAAATCAACAATGATTTGGAGCATTGTTAAAGCAAATTAGATTGGAAGATCTACTTCCCAAAGCTATTTTGACATTAACAATGGTGACATTGGAAGTCCATAAAACCTTCTCTTCCCAATTGAAAGGGATTGACCATGGTCAAGTTGTTTGACCTAATGGTAAAGAGAAAGTCTAAGTCTGTGATAGTCCCGTATACCATTTCCAAAGAGTCCATATATTTCTTTTGCCAATAAAAAGGACATTGGTTGCGAAGCTGCCCAATTTACCTGAAATTTCATAAGGAAGGTAAAGTCAAAAGGTTTGACTTTGCTTCGGATAAACTCCATTATCTAACTCTATTAAGTCTCTTTTTGATATTCTTAATACATGATGTAATGTAATTACATTTTCATGTTTTGGAAGAATCAAAGGAAGCTTATAGTATGATTATGCTGATTCTGATCACGAAGATGTATTTCGATCACATGGTCCGATGATCAGAATTTTGAGCTGTTGCATAAGAGTTATGATAGATATTGCTTAGGAATAGACAACAAAATGTTTTTCATATGTATTTGCATTGTAAGGATATGTTTTTCCACAAGTTTTTAAAATAAAAAAAATCTTGTTTTATTTATTTTAAGTATCCTTACAATGGAATTTGTGAAAAAATGGTTGTTTATATGTTTCCATTGATAAGCAATATTGGTAAATGGATTTGATTCTTTCATTTGTAGTAGTGTCATAATTTACCAAATAAGGAAAGATTCCCATCACCCAAGTTTCAATTGGATAGAAACTTGGAATCATGCAAGTTGTATTGTGTGATGAATGAGAATTTTCATCTTTGGGAAATTAAGACTAAGACCTTGTTCACATGTATGTGTGAGTCAAGTGAAGGACTAAAGGATTGGGTACACTTGGTTGTGTTCTGGTCAGGTCCACCACAAAGGTTGATAAGATTATTCGTTATGATTTACTAAAGTTTAGTAAATATGGTTATGCTTACAAGTTTAAGTGTAATTCTGAAACATTAGAAAAGTTTCAATCTATGGCAGAACGGATAAGAAGAATCAAATAAGGCAGAAAGATAAAAGTTTCTCCAACTGAAGAGATGGAAGAGTACTTGAGTATCTTGTTTTATGACTATCTTAGTGATTATTAAACAATATCACAATTGATTCTCTAAGGACACCTTAGTGCATTTGTTTGACTAAGGAGAGGAATCATGAATTGTTGAAATGGTTAAATCAAAAGATAAATCATACTTCGTTCTAAATCAAATCTTAGAGTCATACTCCAAGATTGAGCCTTGAGTGGCATAATCTTAAGAAAGGTTTAAAACACTTGTCATATGTAGAGTAAAATGTTTTCTTACTCTGGTACAATTGAAATTGGTAAGTTGTTATGTTTTGGATAAAATAAAGACCAACTAAGGCCAATTGTGTAAAGTGTTTGTCTTGATAAGAATCCACACTAATTCTTGAATATTTGTTTCGTCAAGGAATGGTTCTTGACAAGAGAGTCTTATATGTCAAGAGGACAGTGGGATTCTGAAAGATCCTAAAATAATTTCAAGAACTAATCAAGAGTATTGTTAATCACTAGCCCACGACCTTCAGTCCATATGTGTTTGGATTTGCCACTGACCTTGTCTTGTGATTATGGTTATGACAAATTCACATGGATAGGAACACTTACAGAACATAAAATCTAAGTGTCATAAGGTTTCTCTCTGATTCATGAAAATGATGGTGAGGAAACTCCTTCACTAACTAGATTTTAAGTAGATAGCAATTGTGATATTTGCATTCTCAAAGTCATTAGTGGAGCGCGTGTGGTTAACCGACACACTAGCATGGACTTGTGAGAATGGCAGAAGGTCTAAACATTATGATTACGGCATCCCTCTTCATAATTGTTTAGACAAACATCTGAGCTATCTAAGGAAAGGTGTATGATTTTGATAAAGTCTTATCAAAGCATCTCGTATCAGAAATCTAAACTTTGGTAAGAAATTCAATAAAGTATTGTTTTTTTTATAGAAGTCCAGCTGATTTCTGAGTACATTTCAAAGCTAGTGGGAGCATAAGTGTTATGCTAGTATGATAATATTCATTATGCTAGTGGGAGTATGATGATTATGATGCAAGTTAGCAATGTTAATTATAGAAAACAAAAGTTTCAATTCACTTTGAAAAGTTGTTTTCGTATAATTAAGGGACAGGATTTTATACTTCATTCCAATTCTACAAGCTTAGATTGAGATTATAATCAACTTTAGTCAATGATATATATGAATGTTATGTTGGAATGGTTCAACATAAGGAAATTCCATATATGTTGCATTCTCAAAATTCGATTATGATTACGACATACCTCTTCATAGTTCGAATTGTGAGAACATAGCAAATAAAATTTTATAGCATCAATCATGTCCCATATGCTTTGGGTATAGGTTTGATTATATGTGCTATAATATTTATCCATTCTAAATCTTCCAAATGCCTAGGACATTAGGAGGGAAAAAGGAATAGAACTGGATATGACTAAAATGATTAAGCAATTGTCGAGGATAATTTGAGGTTTACCAAAGATTGGTTGCTCATGGACAATTGGAAGTATATGGTTAGGACAATATTGACATATTCTGAAAAGAGGCAACTCTTGTTCAGAAGTGATAGTCAAAATGGTAATGTGGAATTGTTTCCATAGGTGGAAGTTATTCTTTGAATCTGTGTAAGATTAGAAAACTTAATGCAAAGAAGGATGTTTAAAGGAGTGTACTTTGAATTTGAGATTTCATTTCCATGGGATTGCTTTCCATTGGAATACTCTGTAATGTCTGTTGCCAACTCTTTGTGACTTTGTGCATAGTCATTACAAGGGGATCATTGAATATAAGTTTAGAATCTAACAAATTATAATAAATGGCAAGAGTTTGGTATTCTTACATTTACAATAAGGATTGGAATTGTGAAATAAGCATCAGTGAAATGTTTTCAATCGATCTGTTTCACAAAGAGAGGACCATATGTAAACATAGTGTGCATACTTGGGGTATGACATAGTTATTGTTTAGACAAACATAGTGTGCATGCTTGAAGCATGGCATCACTATTGTTTTAATTCAAGTATTAAGTTGATTAATCGAAATATGAATAATAAGTAATCCATATGGTGCTTGGATAAAATATGTTTTATTTACACTCAAAGTGTTGATGCCATACAAGATTAGTATTATTTTTGTGTTTCACTTTGCATGTTTTGACTTCCAGAATAACTTGGTAATTCTTCCCGAATGACTAAGTTATTCAAACCATCCACAGTCGGTCATATGTTGGAAGTAGATATGAATCAAGACTATCATGAATCTGGCTTGTAAGATTTGTCTAATGTGCATTAGACATAGCAATGGTTGCTACAACATTCATGAGTGTTCATAATTTCTGGGTATTGGATTAAACACACACTTATTTGAATCACTTCATGGATTTTATCACGAGTGATTCATGAGGTGATAATATCTTATATTCTTAAAACCTAGAGATATGAGTTGTTGGCTATGAGTTGGTTATACATTGATTGCACGAAAACGCATTGGTAGCTCGATGTTATAAAACGTGTCATTGTGTATGATTCAACAAGTAGTCAGTACAAGCATATGAGTCGAAGTTTATCCATTCCTTTTACACTTAATGGGATAAAAGCTATATATGTGGGCCCCTCAATGATTTAGTGATGGCACCCCTAAGAGCTTGGCCAAGTATGGACTGATTTGATTTGTTCAATTAGTCGGTCATCATAAATCGGAAATCGGGAAACAACAAATGGACAGAGAGAATGACTATAATCCATGTCTCAGTCCATATGATATCTAAAATGGAGGAATATATGATCACTTATCTAATAGAGGCGTCATTGATTTGTTCAAAGTTCGGCAGCAGCTTTTAAGAGCCATGATTGCTTGTCAGGTTGTGAAGCTATACTTGCAATAATAGTTATTAGACTTATCCAAGTGGGAGACTGTTGGATTAGTGTCTAAGTCCATAACTATAATTGGTACATACTTGACCCGACTAGACATGGTCCATTTGAGTTGCATGGCATCATGCATTTGGATAGACTAAAATGAGAGAAATAACACTTAAGGTTTATTAATATATTATAAGTTCTAATATATTAATAAGATTATTTAATTAGTATTGATCAAGAATTAATCTAGAATTAATTAAGTGATCAAAAGAAGATTAATTAAATATATGGGTTGATTGTGTAAATCATCCATACTTGTATAGTGGGCTAAGACTCCATGGATTATCAAGTTGGGATAAATCCCATAGGATATTCCATGGATGCTCCATGGTGTATTTGAACCCATGGATCCAAGGAAATGGAAAGCCATGACAATTAGGGTTTACCCTAATTGTAACAACTATATAAGCATCATATTCTTGTGCAAAATCGGCCACGTTGTGTGTATGTAGAGGGCAAGCTGATTTCATGAAGTGTGTATTTTCTCTCAAGTTATTCCACGTGTTTGGTGTTGTGTGAACCATTTGAGGTGTCACACTTGGGCACTAGGCTCTTGAGCTTCATGGAATCAAGCACCAACAAAGAGGTATGTAATTCTACTAGTTTTATATTACTTGTACTTCATAATATGCTAGTTAGGATAATACCTTGGAAAAAATTATATTTGCATGTATAATAGAGAAAACATAGATCCAAGGTATTTAGGGTTGCAAGTACACCATAGGAGTGTTAGAAGGCTCAAAACCCAACACCACGTTGGTATCAGAGCCTCGGTTTGAGGGATTCAGGCACACCCTCGGGTGTGTCAGAACTCAAACTGAGAAAATGATAATCTTTTCAAAAGAAAGAGGAATTGAATTTTTTAAAAAGGATTGTTGGTAAGTAAAAAGGGGAGTGCGATGCATGCAGTCACCAAGCTAGAGTAAGTGTTTCCCAAGTTACCCATACTTATTGTGGTTAGTGTGCTTGATATGTGAATAGCATGCTAGATTAGGGTAAAGGATACCCTCAGGAATCATATGATAGAATTTCCTGATTATGTGATGCATTATAGCTCAATATAACTTGATGCCATGTATTACTTGGAATTGATATCGAATCAGTTATTTGCTAAGTGTATGCTTTCAAAGTTGTATATGATTAGGATTGTATAGCCCTAGAGTGAATGATTTAGCCTCATTTCATGTTCCTTGATTGGTTATGGACTTAGGATAAAATCTTCGTTGACAGTCTATATGATCATATTTTGTGTACAACTTGCATCCATAAGGAAACTACCAGTGTTGATTGAGGTTCTTGATATTGCGAGTGGTAAGAGTTGAGAGTTCCTAGGAGAGTCTAGGATAAGTATGATGTGAAGCATAGGATTTGTTTTTTTGGTTGTGGTGAGGTAAGTTAGAGGAATCAAGATTGAAATGTTGTCAATCGATCTGTTTCACAAAGAGAGGACCATATGTAAACATAGTGTGCATACTTGGGGTATGGCATAGTTATTGTTTAGACAAACATAGTGTGCATGCTTGAAGCATGGCATCACTATTGTTTTAATTCAAGTATTAAGTTGATTAATCGAAACATGAATAATAAGTAATCCATATGGTGCTTGGATAAAATATGTTTTATTTACACTCAAAGTGTTGATGCCATACAAGATTAGTATTATTTTTGTGTTTCACTTTGCATGTTTTGACTTCCAGAATAACTTGGTAATTCTTCCCGAATGACTAAGTTATTCAAACCATCCACAGTCGGTCATATGTTGGAAGTAGATATTAATCAAGACTATCATGAATCTGGCTTGTAAGATTTGTCTAATGTGCATTAGACATAGCAATGGTTGCTACAACATTCATGAGTGTTCATAATTTCTAGGTATTGGATTAAACACACGCTTATTTGAATCACTTCATGGATTTTATCACGAGTGATTCATGAGGTGATAATATCTTATATTCTTAAAACCTAGAGATATGAGTTGTTGGCTATGAGTTGGTTATACATTGATTGCACGAAAATGCATTGGTAGCTCGATGTTATAAAACGTGTCATTGTGTATGATTCAACAAGTAGTCAGTACAAGCATATGAGTCGAAGTTTATCCATTCCTTTTACACTTAATGGGATAAAAGCGATATCTGTGGGCCCCTCAATGATTTAGTGATGGCACCCCTAAGAGCTTGGCCAAGTATGGACTGATTTGATTTGTTCAATTAGTCGGTCATCATAAATCGGAAATCGGGAAACAACAAATGGACAGAGAGAATGACTATAATCCATGTCTCAGTCCATATGATATCTAAAATGGAGGAATATATGATCACTTATCTAATAGAGGCGTCATTGATTTGTTCAAAGTTCGGCAGCAACTTTTAAGAGTGCTTGTCAGGTTGTGAAGCTATACTTGCAATAATAGTTATTAGACTTATCCAAGTGGGAGACTGTTGGATTAGTGTCTAAGTCCATAACTATAATTGGTACATACTTGACCCGACTAGACATGGTCCATTTGAGTTGCATGGCATCATGCATTTGGATAGACTAAAATGAGAGAAATAACACTTAAGGTTTATTAATATATTATAAGTTCTAATATATTAATAAGATTATTTAATTTGTATTGATCAAGAATTAATCTAGAATTAATTAAGTGATCAAAAGAAGATTAATTAAATATATGGGTTGATTGTGTAAATCATCCATACTTGTATAGTGGGCTAAGACTCCATGGATTATCAAGTTGGGATAAATCCCATAGGATATTCCATGGATGCTCCATGGTGTATTTGAACCCATGGATCCAAGGAAATGGAAAGCCATGACAATTAGGGTTTACCCTAATTGTAACAACTATATAAGCATCATATTCTTGTGCAAAATCGGCCACGTTGTGTGTATGTAGAGGGCAAGCTGATTTCATGAAGTGTGTATTTTCTCTCAAGTTATTCCACGTGTTTGGTGTTGTGTGAACCATTTGAGGTGTCACACTTGGGCACTAGGCTCTTGAGCTTCATGGAATCAAGCACCAACAAAGAGGTATGTAATTCTACTAGTTTTATATTACTTGTACTTCATAATATGCTAGTTAGGATAATACCTTGGAAAAAATTATATTTGCATGTATAATAGAGAAAACATAGATCCAAGGTATTTAGGGTTGCAAGTACACCATAAGAGTGTTAGAAGGCTCAAAACCCAACACCACGTTGGTATCAGAGCCTCGGTTTGAGGGATTCAGGCACACCCTCGGGTGTGTCAGAACTCAAACTGAGAAAATGATAATCTTTTCAAAAGAAAGAGGAATTGAATTTTTTAAAAAGGATTGTTGGTAAGTAAAAAGGGGAGTGCGATGCATGCAGTCACCAAGCTAGAGTAAGTGTTTCCCAAGTTACCCATACTTATTGTGGTTAGTGTGCTTGATATGTGAATAGCATGCTAGATTAGGGTAAAGGATACCCTCAGGAATCATATGATAGAATTTCCTGATTATGTGATGCATTATAGCTCAATATAACTTGATGCCATGTATTACTTGGAATTGATATCGAATCAGTTATTTGCTAAGTGTATGCTTTCAAAGTTGTATATGATTAGGATTGTATAGCCCTAGAGTGAATGATTTAGCCTCATTTCATGTTCCTTGATTGGTTATGGACTTAGGATAAAATCTTCATTGACAGTCTATATGATCATATTTTGTGTACAACTTGCATCCATAAGGAAACTACCAGTGTTGATTGAGGTTCTTGATATTGCGAGTGGTAAGAGTTGAGAGTTCCTAGGAGAGTCTAGGATAAGTATGATGTGAAGCATAGGATTTGTTTTTTTGGTTGTGGTGAGGTAAGTTAGAGGAATCAAGATTGAACTTGAGTAAGGTACAGGTAAGTGTGGAAGGTATTATTGGGCCTATACTAGTAGATTGACAGGACTTGTCCTGGAGTCGAGTGCAAAATTGGAAACTCTAAGGTGACATGTGTGAAGGAGTTCCCTCGAGTCTTTTGCTGATTGTTTTTATGTGATGCTTCAGTTTGAGTATAGTGATGACTACTTGTGGATGTTTAGGTTCTGGTTGGAGCTCTGGTTCAGGTGCTGAATCAATTGATGAGAGGATGCGCGAGTTCATATCGGTTGAGGTTACTCGTGGTATTTTGGATGCTACCCTTATGTTGTTCGGTACCATCAAGGATGGGATATGGAGTTTAGGGATGAGAGGCTCAGGAATTTTTGAGCCGAGATTGATGCAGGTCGGATTAGGGATAGAGCTCCCTTATTCTGAGAGTTGAAGGCATGTGGAGCTCCTGAGTTCTTGAGATAAAGGACCCCATCGCTAGCCATCGTTGGATCGCTGACATGGAGAATTCTTAATGGATAAGCTTTGGCCCGAGGGGGCAAAGATGGGATTCGTGCCCTGCCTACTGAGGGATAAAGCACATGACTGATGGGAGGAAGTTCCCCGAGCTATAAGGACGGCAGCGCTGGTTGTGATGACATGTGAGGACTTCATTCAAAGGTTTTAGAAGGACTTTGCACCAATTATCGAGGTACAACAGCTTCCGAGGGAGTTCCAGAACCTTTGTCAGCCTATAGAGACTGTGGCGGAGATTACCGCCAAATTCAAGGAGAGAGCATTGTTGGTCTTATAATACGTTGCAGATGAGGAGATGAGGAAAAGATATCATGATATGCTAAGGGATGATATCAGTGAGTTTGTGAACTTTTTGGAGTGCAAGACCCTGAATGGTATGATCAAGAAGGCCTACGAGCGGTAGATTGAGTTGGAGCTCCGGACGAAGTAGAAGTCGGAGCAGGTTCAGATAGTTGCGGGCCAGGATAAGAGGACCAAGACCTTCGATACCCACACTGGAGGCCAGCAGGGCTGGGGCCGTTGTGCCAAGTACGATAAGCCGCACAGTGGGGCTTGTTGATCAACAGGTTCAGGATGTCTTATTTGAGGCCAATCAGGCCACATGAGCAGGTATTTCCTCAAGAGGGCTCTGATTTTCTTTCATTGCAATCAGACCGGCCATAAAAAGGCCGATTGTCTGAGGTTGTCTTAGGGAGCAGTGGCGGCGCTTGCGCCATCCACCTATAGGATTACTGATGGCCACCGATGAGGCCCGTGCAATGTCATCTATAGTTACTGGTACATGTTTTAACCCTATCTTTTATTGCTTTCCTTGTTTATGATTATGTTTATTATGATCTTGTATAGGGACCTTTTTGGTCAATGGTTTGTATGCTCAAGTTCTATTTGATTCGGGGGCTACTCGATCCTTTGTATCTCTTGCGCTTAGCAAGAAGTTTCAAGATACCCCGGGGACTTTGGATTTTCCCCTAGAGGTGGAGATTGTGGATGACTATACCGTGACTGCTTCGAGGGTTTTCCAAGGGTGTGTCCTGAAAATGTTTAGCGAGAGGCTCTCTATTGATTTGGAGTTGATTCCCTTAATAGGATCGAAGCTTATCATCAAGATGGATTGATTGGGCCCCAATGAGGTCGTGATTGATTGCGTGCAACAATTGGTGAGATTTTAAACCCTAAGTGGGGGAGAGCTGACTATTTTTGGTGAGAGAGCTTTGTATGGGACAACTCTTTGTTCAGTTGCGAGGGCAAGGAGATATTTGCAGCAGGGTTGTTATGGGTTCTTAGCTTATGTTTCTGATATGCGGGATGAGGACATGACAAAGTTGAGCAGAGTACCCACTGTGCGGGATTTTCCTGATGTTTTCCCCGAGGTTTTTCCTGGAGTGCCTCCCGAGAGGCAGGTTGAGTTTCAGATTGATTTGGTACATGGTGCGGCTGCAATAGCGAAGGTGCCGTATCGCATGGCACCACCTAAGATGCATGAGTTGTCGACGCAGCTGCAGTAGCTTCTAAGAAAGGGTTTTATTTTTCCGAGTAGTTCTCTGTGGGGAAAAGCAATCCGATTTGTGAAGAAGAAAGACAGTTCACACAGAATGTTCATTGACTATCGGGAGTTGAATAAGCTAACGATGAAGAACCGTTACCCACTTCCTCGGATTAATGATTTGTTTGATCAACTTCAGGGTGCATCTTGGTTTTGCAAGATTGAATTGTGGTTAGGATACCACCAAATGAGGTTTAGGGATGAGGATATGCAGAAGACAGCCTACAGTTCTCGTTATGGTCATTACGAGTTCGTGGTGATGCCATTCGGGATAACCAATTCACCAGCAGTGTTCATGGACCTCAAGAATCGGGTCTACAGGCCATTACTGGATCGGTCTATGATTGTATTCATTGATGATATTTTGTTCTACTCTAAGACCAAGGAGCATCACAAGCAACATTTGTGAGAGGTGTTGGAGACCCTGAGGATGGAGAGGCTTTATGCCAAATTCTCCAAATGCGAGTTTTGGTTGTGTGAGGTGCAGTTTTTGGGGCACATCGTCAACCAAAAGGGAATATTGGTTGGCTTGGCCAAGATCGAGGTTGTAATGTGTTGGGAGGTTTCGAGGACCGCATCAGAGACTCAGAGTTTCTTAGGTCTTACTAAGTATTATCGGATATTTATCCAGGATTTCTCCAAGATTGTTGTGTCATTGACCCGTTTGACAAAAAAGAGTATGACCTTTCGTTGGGGGCCTAATCAGCAGCTAGCTTTTGAGACTCCAAGTTAGAGGTTGTGTGGCGCCCCAATTCTCGCGCTCCCTGAGGGTTTGGGTGATTTTGTGGTTTACTGCGACTCCTCTATTTCAAGTTTGGGAGCTATTCTTATGCAAAGGGGTCATGTTATTTCTTACGATTCAAGGCAGATGAAGCCTCATGAGGCGAACTACCCCACTCATGATTTAGAATTGGGGGCCATGGTGTTTGCCCTCAAGATTTGGAGGCACTATCTGTGTGTGGTCTGGTGTACTATCTACACCGACTATAAGAGTTTGAGGTATTTGATGGACCATCCGAATCTGAATATGAGGCAGCGGAGATGGTTGGATGTGGTAAAGGATTATGATTACGAGATCCTGTACCACCCTAGGAAAGAAAATGTTGTGGTCGATGCTTTGAGTCGCAAGGAAGCAAGCTCTTCTATTATAGATGTCTGCTTGAGGATGATTGTCACCTCGTTGTTGTTGGATTTGATCAGGTAAGCTCAAATTAAGGTTTTGAAAAAGGAAAACTGAAAAATCGAGTGGATTAGACACCAAATTCCCTTATTCGTCAGGGACAACTGAGGATTGTTGACTTAGTGCGATAGAGTTTGGGTCCAAGTATCAAGTGGGGTGAGACAGACGGTTCTTAAGGAGGCATATAAGTCAAAATTTTCTATTCATATAGGGGCCACAAAAGTGTATAGGGATTTGAGGTTGAGTTATTGGTAGACCTGTATAAAGAGGAGATAGCTTGGTTTGTTGAGCGATGCCTGACTTGCAGTAAACTAAAGTCTGGGCATCAGATACCCAACAACAAGATGTAGCCTCTACCCATTCCCATGTTGAAGTGGGAGGAGATCACTATGGATTTCGTCACAAATCATGGAGTTGATTCTATATGGGTCGTTGAGCACAGGCTGACCAAGAGTGCACATTTCATACCGATTACCGAGAGCATATCCATAGAGAAGCTAGCTGATATTGATGTCTGGGAGGTGGTAGTTCAGCGCGGGGTGCAAGTGTCGATGTTCTCAGACCGGGATATTCGTTTCACCTCCAGGTTTTGGAGGAAGTTTCATGAGGATTTGGGTACTCAATTACTTTTTAGTACATCATACCACCCTCAAACCGATGGCCAGAGAGAGTAGATGATTCATACGCTCGAGAATATGCTTCGGGCTGGTGTGTTGGATTTTGGAGGGCGTTAGGATACTTACCTTCCACTGGCCAAGTTCTCCTACAATAAAAATTATCATGCCAGTATTGATCGACCATCATTTGAGATGTATTAGAGGAGGTGCATGACCCCGGTTTGTTGGGGTGAGGTTGGTCATCGGGTCATGGGAAGCACCAAGGTGGTGCTTAAGACCACATAGTTGATTCAGCAGGTCCACGACAGGTTGTGGGTCGTGTAGAGCCGACAGTAGAGTTATCCTGATCAGCAAAGTTCGGACCTCGAGTTTCAAGTAGGGGACTTAGTTCTGCTGAAGGTATCACCTAGGAAAGGTTTCATCTGGTTTTGAAAGTGGGGAAAGTTGGGCCTCGATCTATTGGTCCTTTTAGGATTATTGCCTGAGTGGGTAGGGTTGTATACCGTCTGGATTTTCTAAATGAGCTCAATCAGATCCATAACATTTTCCACGTGTCTCAATTGCGGAAGTGTGTAGCCGATGATTCAGCAGTGATTTCGTTGGAAAATATTCAAGTGGATGAGCGCTTGAATTACTTGGAGAGGCCGATTGCGATTCTCACACAGGAAAACTAAGAATCTGCGTAATAAAATGGTGAATCTGGTAAAGGTGCAAGGGCAGCACCAAAGGGGCTCTGAGTGGACATGTGAGTCAAAGAGTGAGATGAGGGAGCACTACCCAGACCTGTTTGCACCAACGGAATTCGAGGACGAAGTCTAATTCAACTAGGAAATATTTGTAATGTTTGATTCCAGGTACTACTTCTTTGGTACCATAAGTTGAGATAAATGAAAAAATTGGTCCCTCATATGTTGGGCGGACGTTTGGTATACTTAGCATACAAGATCATTTGGTCGTGGGGAGTTTAACCACGTTTGTTGGGCGTACATGGTGTATGCGGGGCGTAGTGCTGCCTAGGTCAAACCCTAATTTTTAGGGTTTGAACCCTATTTAAACATCATTATGGCTTTGGACACCTACCCTCGTCGGCCTCCATTGTTCATTTCGTCTCATTGAAACCCTAATTCATCCTTTGAGTGATCTTGAACTTTGAAAGTAATTGTGGGGCAATTTTGTGTGTATTCAAGAAGAAGGAACTTGGAGACCAAACATTTATTAAAGTTGATCTTTTAGATCCAGATTCTTCATCACATTTATGAGCTAGAGAAGGTATAAAGCTCTTACCTTGATGATTCATTTTGATAATTTGAGATTAGGGCTTGTTGTGAGCTTTATTTGGTCCCACGGGTTCTCCTTGAGAGTTTGAGCAACTTCGGGAGTTAGATATGTTAGATCTCAGCCTCTTTGTTGTTCACGATGCATAAAAGTGTTATCTTGATGGTTGTTATTGGTCCATGCATGAGTTTGAGGTATTCTTATGAGCATTGTTTGACAAAAATAGATGTTGGGGTCCATTAAGACATGCTAAGGGTTAAAGTTGCAAACTTTATGTATTAGAACCCTAAAATGGAAGAGATCTAAGAGTTGAACCTTAGTTCTAAATGGATTAAGCACTAAATTGATTAAGGTGGCAAGCAACCCAATACGCTAGGTGTACCAAGTGGTACGATGTGCGTACTGGTGGTCACGTACATTGAGCGTACGCCTTGTAGTGGCTCCTTATGGGCTTTTTATGTTTGGTTGGGCTTTGAAATTTTGAGCCTTAGTTAGGATTTGGGCCTTGGACTGTTTGAAGCATGAGTGGGCCTTAGGATTTTGTTAGTGGGCCTTAAGTTGTATGAGTTGGGCCTTTTAGGCATTGGGAGCCATTATTGTGTTATTGGGCCAAGTTTGGGTAGGCCCTTATAGGAAGGGTAAAATGGTCTTTCACCCTAGGAGTTTGGGTTTGGGATTTAGACCTACAGTTATGGTTTATAACCTAATTTTGATTAGAGTTATTTTTTTTATGTTTAGTGTGAGATCTTCCGGTTTTGTAGCCAAGCATCGAATTATTTATCAGAAGACTCAGATGAGTTTTCTCACTGTATCAATGGGTCGAAAGTACCAAGGACGACCCACTATTTATGATATAAGATGCTAGCTATCTTTGTGATATGTGTATGAATGACCAGGATTTGCCCCCTGAAAACTATATGAAAGACCAATCTGTATAAAAGACCAGGGTCTGACCCCCGGCACCTGTCTGGAAGACCGGGATTTGGCCCTCGGTAGGCATTACTTGTAATACTATCATTTGTCCCATATAACTAACTTATTTATGTATGGTATGTGGTACTTTGGGTAAACTCACTAAGATTTTTCTTACAGTTTATATATATGGTTTCAGGTACTTTTGGTACTAAGGGGAAGGGCCCGATGTGATGGCACAACATTCTCCCCTCACTATTTTCCGCAATTTTTGATATTGTTAATCTGATAATTTGACATTGTTACTATCTAATGGTTTTGGAAAAATTTGATGACTGTAACACTTGTTGAAAAATGAAAAACTTTATCATGGTTTTTGGGCCATTACTATGATCATGTCTAGGTGCCTAGGAGGATTCTCTGACCTCATAAAACCCAATACTCTCCTCCCTAACTCACTCGTCCACTATGGAGTCTTTATGGGTGGGGTAAGGCTTCTTTGATGATCTCGGTGATGATGTCAGTGAGGCTGCTCTCATACGTGATGGAATAGGAATGAACTTTGTATGGGTGATTATAGTGTTGGGTCCCAAAGCATAACTACCAAAAGGCTGGCTCGAGGATGGGGGTAGTGGAGCAAAAATCTCTAAGGATGACTCAAACTCAGGGTCCTCCTCTTTAGTCTCTGCAAGATCCTAATGGGAAAATGAATCTGGGTAAGGTGATCTATCTGTGGGTACTCCACCGAACTCCTCGTCATGATGCTCCTCTTCCTCGATGGGCTCTGCTTCGTCTTCAAATAGCTCATCATCAGTTGATACTGGGGAATGGGTAGGGGCATCGTCGGATCATAATCTCTCTATCCCTCAAGCATGTATGGCACCACTTCGTCTTCTTCTGGGTAAAGATGTGATACCCGGTCCTATATATCCTCCATATCACTCTGATATCCTACATAAAACATCAAACATGAAGATGTTTATGAGAGGTAGTATATAATTCATATAATTTCATATTATATATATATATATATATATATATATATATATATATGTAGTAGATAGTACCGTATCTTTGGTGACTCTCTATATGGGGGTATTTTGGATGCCTGTCTCTAATCCGAATATCCTCAAGGTTTACCATTTCACTATGTGTTGAATCCTCTATGTCTTGATCTAAGGCTCTATTCTTCAGGAAGTCGATCTATGCTACTTATCCGAAGATCCTCGAGTTTTAGGCCTCGTGCTAATCTCTTAACTAATCGTACTAAACTATGGATCCATAAATCCTGAAGTGTTTAGATTGTCAACTAGGGCATTCGGGTTTAGGTGTTGTCGGCCGGACCATAATAAAACTTAGTTCCGCATTCTAGGTCTATTTGTGGTACGACCGAAGTACTAGGCTAACCCTAGGATTCATTTTGGACCTAAAATCTTAAGTTATGATTTAAATGGATAGTTTAATAATATATAGGTATGTTTATAAGAGTTTTTATAACTCTTTATCTGATTAGTGTTTGATTAGGGGTATATTTTATGTTTTGTACTTCAAGACTATCAAGTAAGGATCGGCCAAATGATAAGTGCCAGAGGGCACGACCATTTTAGCATATAGTCGTTCTGAAATCCGACAACGCAAGAGACAACTCAAATTAGTCACCTCTCATATAAGTAGTCTATCCGCACGGTAATTATTTATAATACTTTTATTAGGTTTAAATAATTTTGAGTATATTCCCTAGGTTATTGTCGTAGTTCCTAAGGAATTACTAGTTTGCTATAATCAGTAGCACTGATAGCAATCTAACACACCCCCAGCCGGCAGCTGAAATGTCGGGCTGTGCAATTTAGGGTTAATGGATCGAGGCACACAGATATATTGAACATTAAACATAAATATAACACAAACAATACTTTTATTTATTATAATTTATTTCGAATAACATTGTTTAATAGATCAATCACACCTTTTGAATATAATTAGAAATTACTAACAAACAGAAAGAAACTCCAGCAAACTTCCTTGACGACATCCTCATCTGCATGACTATCCTCTACACTCATCTCCCTGAGAATACATTTATTTTGAAAATGTCAACATAATTTTGATGAGCTCATAGGTTTTTGTAGTTTTCTGCTTTATTGATTTTATATTAATAATCCTTATTCTTTTAGAAAATGTTTTTATATTTGTTAACATATCTTACCAACCTTAACTTGTTTTATCTTTATAGGATATTTTATCATTCCTTCTTACTATCTTTATATTTTAGGATATTCTATTAATCCTAACGTATTTTATTTATTACCCGAAGGCGTCCCTCGAGGTATTCGGATCTCTAAGGTGATTGTAATGTATTACCATTAGCCCCCATAATTGACGTTGTAGACTAATAATTTCCCCGCACGATGCTTCTTCAGACGTCGAATAGTGTTTGAATAATAAAGAAAGTTATCATGGCGGCATTGTATCTAGATATTGCAAGTTGGGGTGTTAATCCTCATATAGATCTATACATATCTTTCTGGCTCTCGCAAGATTAATGATTGCAGGTTCATGTTAGCCGAATTTAATCAAGCTAAGGATAAATAATAACAGCTCACTAACACATTAACCTTATGTATTTTATCTTTTATCTTTTCTTTTCGTTCTTAGTGATTTCCTATAACTGTCACAATATAAATGTTTTACTTTATATTTGATAATTAAAACTTTTTGATCTCATAGTTATCTTGTGTGTGTGTGTGTATATATATATATACCCTAATTATGGTTAATTTAAAATATGATATTTGGCAGAGTAACGATTAGGTACATTGCATATCCGTATAGTTGATTTAATTATCCTAGGTAATTGGCCATCAATATCATCTAGGTAATATCTCTTCCTAAATTATCGGTTATCATAACTCTTAGGCATAATATCATAGCTTACAACTAGGTATAGTATCTCTGGCTACATTTTCCTAAGGTTTAATGCTTTATATAACGATTGATATTTATAGATATAAATATATTTTGATAAAGCTGTTTAATAAGCATCTATGCCCCCCCCCCCCCCCCGGTAAAACCTTTAAAATAGTAAAATGGGGTCGTGAACTCACCCTTGACACGTGAGACCGCTTGTGTGGGGTTGAATTAGGCTCGGGAGTCCGAGGACCGCTCCAAGGGTGCAACAGCTTCGACATTTAAAAGAGAGAGAGAGAGAGAGAGAGAGAGAGAGAGAGAGAGAGGATTAGAAGGTGTGAAGAATGGGATTCGCATTGCCTTGTATCTATAGGCACAAATTTTCGATGAGCACAACACAATGATCTTGCGTGTTGCGCGTGATCATTGTGGCTCCATCTAGAGACGGTCACATGTCACTTCCCCAATTGGCCACATCACTCGCAATCGACTTGAATCCAGTGTCAGGAGTGCGACGGGCATAGGCACGCACCTCGTGCACGCGAAATGATTTTGTAAAAATCATATCTCTTTCGTGCGATCTCTGATCTAATCCATCTTTATATCTATGTAATGATCTCAAGGACTACTACAACTCTCATTTAGGTTGTTTTAGCTAGTTTTGACTTTTATTTTTGTGCCTAACGGAGGTAAAAGTAAATGATATTACAAAAATAAAATTTCTCTCATACGGATCACGTTTTGGCATTAGTTCTTCTAAAATTTATATCTCAAGGAGTACTACAAATCTCCTTTTTGCACTATTATTCAAAACTCAACCAATCTCTAAGTACCGTTTTGACATAAATAACTTTAATTACGTGGTTGATTTTTATTTTTTATAAAATCTATAACTCTCTCATTTGGATTCGGATTTTTACGAACCTTATATCCTTGGGATCACGTTGATGAGTACTTTCCAAATGCGTTAACCAACTTCGAAGACGGTACAACTTTTTGGACGCTTATTGTTTAGTCTAACAGTCGATTTAACAATAAATGTAACAGAACATTGATTTTTATTATCTCATAAATCAGATATTACAATCTTAATCTATTACATCTATTTTTCTTACTCTCTCCTAGCGGTGGTCAGTGACAAAATCCTCTCGATTGTCACAAAAACGAACTCCTATGTAGCAAGAATACTAACATTCCTACATTTGATTACATCATTTTAAATAATCAAAACAAATTAAAACACAAACTAAAACACAAATTAAAACACACCAACAATAACCAAGAATAAAAACTAAATAAAAACTCAAATAAAAATAAAAAGAAAGATAACAAGTCACTCTTCATCTTCATCTCCTTGCGCTCCACTTGATCCATCCCCAAAGTTATGCGATGTCCATATTTCCTCTGAATTTTGAATGTATGGCGCTTGTGGCGACATGCTAGGTTGGCTCTCAATCTGAAAATGTGAATAGATTCCATTGATGACTTGGTTCTGATAGTCTACAACCCTCAAATGTTATCCAAATAGTACCCAACCCGATTTTGGAATGGGTCGGTTGGTACTCATCAAACTGGCGTGTCTTGGTATTTTTGAGGTTGGCCTCTCTCTGTTCTCCCTCTCACATTTTGGCGTCCCTTTTGTTGCAGTTGTTCTAATGGTATCACTTCATTGTTGGCTAGTATTCCGTAATGTGTTCCCATGTTCACTATAACCCTCATCGACTCCAAATAACTAAAGGGGAGATCATCCCCATCGATTCACGACAAAGAACGAGTCAATCCTGGCACAGATATTCCATATGATTTTACCAATTAGGTAACAAAATGACCACCCACTATTGAGCTTCTAGCTCTTGAGCTAACTGCCTTCCACACCCCCCCCCCCCCCCCCCCCGAATATTGAGCTAGAAAATAGGGAATGTTGTAGCAAACTCCCCGTGTGATAATACTCCGTATTAAAAATAAATTAAGACTCATGACCTTGTCTCCATGTTTCTTTTTGATTGACAGAAAATGTTACTTGGAGGTAGATGGGAGACCAAATTTTGCTCTCTTGAGATACCCCCAAATGAAATCCTCCATTAGCGATAGTTTTCCAAAACAAATACCCATTTACACCTGCAGAATAATCTCGAGCAACCGATCTCAAAAGAAATCACTTCTTGTTGCTTGTATAATCCCATTCTCCATGCTAATTCAGCCAAACTACAATCTTGATATTGTCCACCAAGACAAAAAAACTAAAGCATTTGTGTATTGTGGGTCTATTGTATTTGCTTCAAATGAAACCATTGAGAAGAATTCAACACATAACTCCTTAAAAACAGGCTCCTTTATTGAGAATAAAATTTTCCAATCGTTACATGTAAATTTGACACCATTTTGCATAAACATCTTCATGAGGTACGGATTTAACCTCTCCAATATCCCAATCTCATTCATTTTTTTGCAATCAATATTTGGCGAGATTGCAAACTCTAGGTTATAAATCCATCCCAAGTTTTTAGTGTAATTGTTAAAAATCTCACTCGGAAGGTCGTCCGGGAACTCATGAAATGGATGAAGTCTTGACACATCTCCTTGGGACTGTGGATTAGCCTTTCTTGGACCCATAAGACCTACAAAGTGAACAACAAAAAAATTGACACGAAAAACAATAGCATATTAATCAAATAGAAAACGATTTTGATTGTTTACCTAGTTCTCATGTTTTGAGATATGACCCTCGCGGCGTCGGCTTGGTTAGTCAACATGCATGAGAATCGGGCATAAATCAGCCTAAATTAAACCAACTGAATGCAAGGGGTTTAGTCTAGCAGTGATTCTAAGGCCATTCAACAAACATGCAACACTACTTTCACAAATTATCTCATCAATTTTGACCAATGAAACTTAAGAACAAACCCTAACTTCTAAATGTATGAAATCTGCAAATTAAATGGTTTTGAGTACGGGGATCATACCTTTAGTGTAGATAAAACATGGAATCAAACAAAGAGTAAAGGAAATCGGTCGAAAACGAAGTGGGGGATCAAGAGTTGATTTTCATTGAACTCATGTCGTAAGTGAAAAGAAGTAAGAAATCCAAATGGTTTGAGGGTTGCGTATAAAATTTGGTCCCCTTTTATGCTCACGTCGTGCGGGCTTCTTTGATTCCCCACGTCGTGGGTTCTTAATCCTATGTCGTGGGCTTCGAAAATTTGACAAAAACCCATTTTTTATCTTAAAACTTTTAAAAATTATTACCGCTCTTTATTTTGATCCCGCACTTGATTTTGAAAATTAAAAGATGAATAAATGACTTATTCCAAAAAATAAAATTAAAATAAATACAAAACTAAATAGAAAGAAAAGGAAAAGAAAATGTAAACCGATCTCGAGTTGCCTCCTGAGAAGCGTTCTTTTTGTTGAGTCGTGAGTCAGACTCCTTCCCACTCTATGTTGTTGCGGGTTGGAGCAAAATCTCCCTGTTCTCCTTTTGTTCTTTCCATCTTCTCTTGTAAGCTTGAACTCGTCTTATGTACACTTCCTTCGAATTCTCTTTCTTCATTTGTTTGTTGTAAGCATCAAGTTTTTTTTTTGACTCCTTGGGATTTTTCAGCATTCAAGCTCTTCACTTTGCTTTTAGCTAATTCCTTCTTGTCCACTTTTATCTTATCAAGTTGTGTCTCTTTTCTTTTGTGATCCTCCTCTTCATCACGTGTACTAGAATCTTTAATTTCAGTAGCCTCCTCAATTTGGACTTGTGGTGTAGTAAAGGCGAAGACTTCAAACATCATTGAAATCGAGGCCCTTGGCTTCATAAGATTGACTTCTTCCTTTGGTTTTTCCTTATCTTGGATCTATTCTTTCATTAATTTTTCTAATTCTTCAAGCTCATTGTCCTCATCCATAAAGAATACTTCATTTTTTTTTCCTTTGAGTTCTTGAATCCTTCATCAACTCCAAATGTTATCTCGTCTTTTCCCACTCGTAATGTAAGCTTTGACTCTTGAATATCTACCAAGGCTTTTGCGGTGTTTAGAAGTGGATATCCAAGGATAATGGGTACATCTTCATCCTCATTCATGTCTATAACTACAAAATCAATTGGAAAAACAAATTTTCTAGTTTTAACCGATAAATCTTCTACTATGCCTCGAGGATATGTTACTAAACGATTCTCCATATGGATTGCCATTCTTGTAGTCTTCAAATTTGGAAGGTAAAGCTTTTGATAAAAAGAATAGGGCATTAAATTAATGCTAGCTCTAGAATCGGCTAAGGGGAAAGTTTTTGTGGAATTTCCAAATTCTCATGGCAATGTAAGGCATCCTGGATCTCCCATATTTAGTGGTACTCCTTCCATTATTACTGCTAAACATTGTTCATTAAGAAGAATCTTGGAAATCTTCTCTAATTGTTCGTGAGTGTCAAGAAGATCTTAAAGGAATTTCGAGTAGTTTGGGCATTTTTGCTAACGATTCAATAATGGGGTACTAACTGGAATACCCTTGACTTGATTAATAAAACTTTTATGCTCTTTCTCTGGTGGATGTTCCCTTTCTCGAAAAGGAAAAGGTAACAGAGAATGATACAGTTTAACAAAAGATATATTTTTCTTATCAGACTACGCTCGCAACGTGAGAGGTTGTGCCTCACGTCGTGAGAATTGGGCACCGGACCTTTCTTTTTCTTCGATCTTCATTATCTTTGGTTTCGGATTAGGTTGCTTTGAGGCTTCATTGCGGATCACTATAGGCTCTAAATAAGGGTTTTTTTTGTAGATATGGCCATGACATGTGGTTGCGGTTTTGGATCAGGATTCTTGGGAGGTAACCTTTCGTTAACGAGTTTAGTCAATTGCCCAAGTTGAGTCACAATGTTCTTTATGGAATCTTGGTGATTTCTAATGGTAATATCAGTAGCATCGTCCCTTTTTTCAGAGGCTTCCATAAACCTATTAAGCATTGACTTAAAGTCTATCTTCTTCTCGAGTGGTGGTTGTTCCTTTTGGTAGTAGGCTCGTCTGGTTTGCCGATACTTTTCTTCTTTTTTCTTCTTATATTCTTCATAAGGCAACCATTTCTTTCTTTGGCTTTCTCCAATCTTCATCATATTTTTCACCACTTGAGTAGCAAACTTGTGCTTTTTCTATTCCTATTTTCATCCAAATCGCAATCTTTCGTTATGTGCGGTCCACTACAATTATCACACCTCACTTGTATTGCATGAATTGATTACCCCATCTTAGTCATCCTCCTACCCATATTCTCTAACTTAGCCATCACCGATGCCAAATTCTCACTCCCTCCATCCCCACTTCCTTTAGCTCTTGTACCATCCTCTCGTGGGTTACGGTATTCTCTTGAGTGCTTCGCGAATTCTTCAATTAATTCTTTTATCATCGTCGGATTCTTCTTAGTCATTGGTCCTTGAGAATCAAGAAGTTAACTCATTTTTACATCTATCCATCATAAAAAATAGAAGCTTCTTGTTGAACATTTAACTCATGTTGAGGACAATTTCTTAGAAGGCCTTTGTATCTCTCCCATGCTTTGTATAAGGATTCGCCGATTTCGTGTTGGAAGCTGGCAATCTTCTTTTTAAGTTTGGAAATCTTAGAAGGAGGACTAAATTGCTCTATGAAAGCTTGGCAAAAGTTGCCCCAACGACTTCAACCATACTTTTGCATCTCCAGTAAACATCATGGGAAGCATCCTCAAAAAAATTGCATCTATTGAAACATTTGGAACATTGAAATAATTAGCAATGTCCAACACTTCATCGATGTGCTTGAAAGCATCTTCATAATCTTTCTTGGTAAATGGTATGTCTTTGAGCATCGGAAGGATATGACCCTTGAGCTCAAAATTAGTTAATGTTGGAATCATGGGTGGAACTAGACCAAGACCACTATCATTACACATCCTATTTTTATACTCATCCATATGCATTATGGTTTTGTATTCCATCTCTTCTACCTCGCTTTGTACATCATCCTCTGAATCATCTTTGGTTTCTGGCTCGTAACCAATTCCCTTCTTGTCGGGAGTCTTCTCAAAGCTTTCGAATTTATTGACTTAGAAAGTGCTACTCGATTTGTCAACCTTTTTATCTTTCTTCTTAAGGAAAGCGGATTCTGGATCTTGAAGTACTGAAACAATTGGATTTCTGGATCCTTGGGTCATAAATCACTGAAACAAAACAAACAAAAACACGTAAAAACGAATTAAAAAGCAAATTAAATAAAAGCTGAAAATTTTGAACTCACACCGTGAGAGGTAAATCTCACGTCGTGAGAACAATTAAAAGCAAAAAACTTAAGTTTTGCAGAAAATTAAATTTTTGTGGCTTTTACCCCACAAAAATGATCGGCTAACCTAAAACAATTAAATTAAGGGAGAGTTTCGTATATGCCCTTAAGAAAAAGCTAAATAACATATTTACCCTATCTAATATGAAAATATCATATATACCCTAAATAAATACCCAAAATATCATATTTGCCCAAAACCTTATTTTTAAACTTTTTTAATCATTTTTTGTTATTTAAAATCAGTTTAATTATTAATAAAACTTATATTGTCCATAATACCCTTAACTTATTATCTCATTCTCTCATTCTTCTATCTTTTAGGGTGATCACATATATATAAAAAAAAAAAGGAAAACCTTTCGCTCCTTCTTAATGTTTCGTTATAACATCATGCGACCTCAAACATCATGCTTACCATGATTATTCACTATCATCAAGTTCATTTACTCTTTAATCTCATAGAAAACATCAAACTCAAGCTAACAAATGCAATGGTTCTATACACCAATCTATAACCTAACAATTAAGGAATATTAAACCTTTCTTATAAAATGATTATGTTACCACTTTTGCTTCTATACATCATGCTGGAAACCTATCCATGAGGTCATAAGCTTTGCCATAAAACTATATGAACCAGACGTTAGCGCTTCAAATTCATCCCTACTTCGATGATAGCAGGAGAAAATGGTCGATACATCGTTTTAGTGTCTACAACACCTATCACCACCTTCTAGATTTTGTTGAATTATATATTTTTTACAACTAATCCCTAAAGTCACTAGAAAAAGAACTCAAATCAAGTACCTTGGACGATTAGAACACCATTTTTGTAGTTACATACAGAAGGCACGCCAAAGCTCGCTGAAATAGCTTTTATTCGAACAATTAGCATACCTCCTTTGTTGATCCATATGAAGCTAAACCCACTTAATAGTTGAGACATCATTGGCAATAAAGCTGCAACTAATCTTCACCAATAACCCATGGTATTGAAGTGAAAGGCAACACTATTTTTGTTCCATTTGAAAAGTACAAGTTATAACCTTTCATTCCCCTTCCTGTATGATTACAATTTTGTAATCTTCTATGGTCCAGATTAATAATTTTACAGAGAAATTGATCAATCTATTTTATTCCTTTATTTTTGGGTAATGGATTGATATACATAACTGTTATATCTGCTATCTTTAGAGTTGATATTTTCCATGTGATTAAAGAGTAAATGAACACGATGATTGTGAATAAACAAGGTAAGCATGATGTTTGGGTGGCATGGTGTTAGTGATGGGTTTTGAGCATAACAGCAATCCTATGGTGCACATGTAAACCCTAAAGCTTTGGATTTAATATTCTAATTGTACATGCAATAATCATCTAAAGCTTGTAAACCCTAATCTAGCATACATAAAATCGAAAATCATAACTAAAACAAAGTTAGGATGTTACCTTTCAATTGTAGCTTGATCTTAACCTTTGAGAGCTTTAGTATCACAAGTGTTATACCTCTAATCGATAACAAACACCAAGAAGCAAGTTGGAGAATATGATAGAGAGGAGGAGGCTCAAAATCGGGTCTAAGATCTTTCTAGGGTTTCTGGTATCCGAAAATATGATGCCAAGGGATCCCTCATATAGCTGAAGAGTTATGGTTTCAGTCAAAGACCAAATCCGGTTGCTTAGGCTCTAAGCAGCCCATAAGATCCTTCCAGAATTCTTAGAATGGACAAAATCCTTATGGGTTATCCATAATATTTTGTCCACCCCTATCCATAGGGATCTTCAGCCCATTTTGCAATTATCACATAATTACATATCAGTTCCCTTGATTTAATTAATCTCTTTTGACCACAAAATTAATTCTAAATCAATTCTTGACCAATATTAATTGAACAATATGATTTCACTTTTAATATATTATTCACATAATATATATTAATAAATCATAATTAACATCTTTCTCCATAATTCATCTAGTCAAGTTGCTTTGGTGAAGCCAACCCAAAATGACTATGCTACTATCGGGTCAAGTACATACCAAATATAGTTATGAGCTTAGACACCTAATCCAACAGTTAGAATAGAAGAATAAGGAACGAAGGTTATCTTTCTTCAAATATGTGATCGTCCCAAAACATAGAAAAATGAGAGCGTGAGATATGAACTTGAGGGTATTATGGTCAATGTTGGTTATGTTCATAATTAAAATCATGTTAAATAACAAAATTTATTTAAAAAAGCTATAAAATAATTTTTTGGGAAAATATGATATTTTTATATTTATTTAGGGTATATATGATATTTTAATATTAGACAGGATAAATACGATATTTAGCTCTTTATTAATGGCATATATGAAATTCTTCCTTAAATTAACAACTGAAATAGTTGTTCCCTGACAACAGCACCAAAAACTTGGTGTGTAAAATTATACCTATCAACTTTTAAATTTATTAACCTAACTAACTTAATTAATAATGCACATATAGGCAGTGTACCTAGTCAGTTTTTAGTATAGTAAAGTAAGTTGGGTATCGAACACAAGGAACGAGATTAAGCTAATAATATAATTACCAAAAATTAACCTAAAAACAATAACTAAATTGGGGTTTTATCTAATGTTAAAATTTCAAATTAACTTAAACTATTAAATTAACTAAAAACTAAGCAAACAACTTAACTAAGAACGATTGAAATCAAGATGGTGAAGAAACTTTCGTTTAGCTTTGAATCCCCATTTTTCCTATGGATAGTTTCTAAACATGGATTTATTTAGTTGGTTACCAATTTAAATATAATTAGCAGTCTTGGTCCGATCTCCTAATATTTTTACCAATTCATGAACTACTATGTAATGACCATACACAATCAAACACAAAATTGACAGTTAAGGATAATTGGGCTATGTTAGATGTATATCTAGGATAATTATCTATGATCAAGACAATTAATTAAACACAGTTATGATCAAATTATGTTCTCTAACACATCTAAGGTTGTTACCTTTATTACATAATCTAAGATTTGGTTAATCCTAGCTCTAGCAATTTAATAATCATAAACTACCATGTAATCAAGTTCATGCAATAAAAATGGTCATTCAACTACATTTAACTTGAATTAAAGCAACAAATATTAGAACTTTAACATGCTAGGTAATGATAATCAAACACAAGCTTAAACCAACTTCATAAAATCCATGAAATGTAAGAAACTAACACATAATATTAGGGTTCATCTACACTAAACAAAAGCTTAATGATTTAGCTACTCGTGGTGGAAATAAACACAAAAAACATATAAGATTTAAACACTAGTACAAAAATGACCTATGGTCACACTTTTGCCAAAACCGCCCAGCCACACTTTTGACTAAAATTGTGTCTAAAGGTTATTGCTAAAATTCTGCCATTGTTTTAATGACATTTTAAGTTGTATTTCATGACCATTAGTAATATAGTTGAAACCTTTAGACACGTTTAAACATAACAAATGTGACAATTATTAGCCACACTGGAACAATGAGGCTAAATGTCACCATCCGTCACATTTTTTTAGATATATGGAAAAACTTTGTGATGGTTTTTATTAGAGACAATAGATTATTATATGGTCACATGAAACAAATGTTTATGTGGCTGTATCATGGAGCAGATATTGACATTTGAATGCAACGTAACTAAAAGGTAATATATGGCTACATTAATTATTTGTGTGTCCATACGATAGCGTTTATTACACACTGATTAAGAGCAACCAAACAAGTAACTATAAGCGTTTTATGGTCATGTTTAGTTTATTATGTGTGTCTAAAAGTAAACATTTGTCATGATAAAAGAAAAAAATGTATAAGTATAAGTATGTTATAGTCACAGTTAAACATGTTATGTGTGACTAAAAGGTATATCATATTCATGAAAAAAGAAAATATTTGTAACTATAAGTAATTTATTGTTACTTTTTACAATTTGGTGTATGTATAAAAGTAAATGATAGTCATCATAAAAGAAAAAAAAATTGATTGTAAGTATTTAACAGTTATTGATTAAATTATTAGGTGTGTAAAAGCAAAAAAAAAAAAAAAAAAAGACTATGATTAAATATAAAACGTGTGACTATGAGTATTTTATTGCCAATTTTTAGAACACATAGTCATGATTTAATCTCTTATGCGTGTTTAATAGTTAATAATAGTCTTGATAAAAGAAAAAAAAGATATATGACTATTATTATTTTGTGAACATTTATTCATTTCATATATATAGGTGATTATAACTAAAAAATATTAATAATCATAAAAAAAACATGTGACCTTTAGTATTCTACGGCCATGTTTTAAGGAAAAAAAACAAGGACTATAAGTATTATATGCTTAAGGTTTAATGAAAAAAGAACTTTGAACTACAAGTGTTGTATGGTTATGGTTTAATTTTGACGTGCGACTAAAAGTAAACAATCGTCGTGAAAAAAGAAGAAACATATGACTATTAGTATTTCATGATTATTGTTTAATTCTTATGTGTGTCGAAAAGTGAATATTTTGTTATGATAACAGAAAAAAAAACAAGTGACCATAAGTATTTTTTGTCACTAATACTCAATGTTTAATAGTTGAACTCTAAACATCTTTTGCAAAAATAGTCAAAGTAAATACAGTGATGGTTTAATTGATCATTGATTAAATAAAATAATATAAATTCAGAGAATTTGAATACAAAATAAATTATATTAAATTAAAATACTAACAAAGAACTAGGAATAATACAATTAAAATGAGAGAAAAATAAAATACACTCTTATAATTAGAGCTCTCCATCATTAATCCACCATTTAATTTGGTTAAAAAAAATAGTTTATCAATAAAGGTATTATTGTCACTTTTGGGTCAAAACACAAATGAGACAAAGGAGTTCTAGTTCTAATTCTAATTAATAAACATCAACCAATTGACATTTTTTTCAGGGGAGAACCAGTAGCAACTGTCAACTAGAATACACTACTTCGAGCAAATTTCGAAGAAACCTTTTTTCTCATTCAAGCAACTAACTTTGGGGTATCGAGCACCAGACAACAAAACGCAAATTATAACCTTTAATGCATGAACTTTGAGAGGTTGAAGGGTATGTGGAAGGAGGTTACTGGGGTTGTGAAGACCTGCATAGGCACAAGGGGAAATCAGTAATTTAACATTAAAAACGATAAATTAGAAAAAACTTGAAATACTAAGTTGAAAATAAGCACACTACTGTTTTTATTTCTGTTTTACCAGCTGAACATACTGAGAAAAATAACGCTGGCCAATGGTCATGTTGATGAACAGGCCAAAAATTGACCTAAATAGTTAAAATAACAAAACTGGTCCGAAAAAGAAACTTTCTACTAGAATTGGGACGTTTAAAAAAACTAAAATTATGATTTTGTTTTTACTAAGCGGAATATAATGTTCAAATTGTCCATTTTGGTCATTTTAACCAACATGCCAAAAATGGACCTAAATAGACAATATAACCAAAAGGGTCCAAAAGCTAAACTTTATACTAGTAATGCCAAAGTTTCAAATATCTTAAATACTAAATATTTCATGTTTTACCATATAAACCTACCAAAATTGGACAAATTGTCATTTTGAACAAAATGCCCAAAAAAGAGTTAAGTAGTCAAAATGACCAACACGGTCGAAACACCATAATTTGGACCTATAATGTGAAAATGTTGAATACATAAAGTATAAGTTCTCTATGGTTAAGCTGAATAAAATGACCAAATTGACCATTTTGGTCTTTTTGACCAACTAGCCAAAAATTGACTTAAATTGTCAAAATGACCGAAAGGATCCAAAAGCTAAAAATTTAGGAGTAAAGCTATGTTTTTAATGTCCAAAAAACTGATTTTTTACTGTTTTACCAGATGAAACCACCAAATTGGGCCAAATGGTCATTTTGAACAAAATCCCAAAAAAAGGCTTAAATGGTCAAAATGACCAACACGGTCCAAACACTTTAATTTGGACCTATAATGTGAAAATATTGAATACCTAAACCATAAGTTCTATATTATAAAGCTGAAAAAAATGACCAAATTGACCATTTTGGTCTTTTTGACCAACTAGCCAAAAATGGACCTAAATGGTCAAAATAACCAAAAGAATTTAAAAGCTAAATTTTTTACTAGTAAAGCTATCTTTTTTATTGTCCAAAAAACTGATTTTTTACTGTTTTACTAGTTCACCTGACAAAAATGACTCAAATAAGTTTTGTTGACCAAAAACTCAATAAATATAATTAAAATTACCTAAATTTAATAGAATGATTATAATTCCCTCTTGAAATAACACCAGGATCAAGGATTCTCATGTGCCTGATACAAACAAACGAAGTCATTAGAATCAGAAAAATGTATATAAACATGTAAACATGGGATGTTCACGGTTGAAATAAAACAAATGATAGAATTAGCATATGAATGAGAAATTTATACCTTATGTATGACTATACCCGGACAGTCAGTCCGAAAATAATCATTGCATGATTCTTTACGCAAGTCAAGTGGATCTACACGTGGCAATATATTGTCATTGCGTACAACATAATCCAAAAATGTTGCAACTCCATCGATGTAAGGCTTTTTGTGTCTATCAGTTCCCATCCAAGACTTGTCCATCTTTTTGTAAGGACCTGGTGTAATAGATATTCATCCCAACTTGTAAAATTTGATACGACATTGAACATTCAGTATGGTATGAAAAGTAAAATCAGTACAAATTGGACTACATTAAGATAGGAGCAATTGTTGGATAATTAAAAAAAATACGGGTCAATATTAGTCTAGTGTTCCTCCCCTGTTCGTTATTTTGTCCACTGTGAAGTTTCCATTTTCAAGAATCAAGCAATTTGATTGTCAAGTTTTTGTCCCTATTAATCTCTTGTTCAGATTTCCTTCTTGGTTTTGTGTTCCATTCTAACATTATCAAGTGACTTGATTACTGCATAAATCTTATTCTAAAATTAAGAATTAACTGAATTAATTCCAACACCATTGAATACTTTATTGGTTACATGTACTCTATATACATAATGTGTGTTCATAAGAATAAAATCTACTGATCTAAAAACAACATTGCACCAATCACAAAACCTAATTATCTATGAACTTATCAGGTTTAGAATTGATAGCAATGGTGAAAAATTGCAGAAACTAATCGAAAATGGAGGGTGAATAAGGAATTTCCAATGAAAATTATGTCATTCATTCTCATGATCTTAATTTAAAAACACAAAATTAAAGCAAAAATCGGAGTACTAGGAATAATGTTTAGCTGTTTAAAAAAAATTTACCAGGAGTTATATGTAGTCGCAGAGAGTGGAGTCTGTTGTTTTTTCGTTATAGTATTTCGATTCCAGTTGCAATCAATTAGACGAGTACCCAATCAAACCCAGTGAAGATATGGAAATCCTTTACTTTGTAGGGTTAATGGGATGGTGAAACTACAACAAACGTCAAAGTGTTAATTAGTATATTAAGTTGACATTTTTACCGGAGTGGTGTATTTCATAAAATAAAAAATAAGAATAAATACATTTTTATAAAATAGTATTGGTAAAGCAGTTTAATTTTACTTTGTCTGTTCCTATTTTCTTATCTGCTCAGCCGAACAAAGCATCACTTCATCTTATCTCCAATTTAATTTTAGTTTGTCCTAATTTGACTTTGACATTTGAAATTGGGGTTAAGAGTTTGGATTGTAATCGTGGTATTTTACTTTTTATGCGACCATCTTTTATCTTGAAATTTTATTTGTTTTTTAATGTTTTATTTGTTTATAATATTTTTTATGAATCTTTGGCTGGTGGTGAAGATGAATTGATGTTGAAACAATGATCTTTTCTAACGAACACCAACTATTTGATAAATTTCCTAAAATACCCCTAGATATAAAAACTGCTTTTGAATCATTTGACCAAACTGATTAATCCAACAATACATTGTTTGCTTATAAATTTTGCTTTTAGTAAGGATTTGAATTGCATACTACTTGATAAAGATGATCAGGCCATGATTTTGTTGGTAATTTCTTTGAGACTCAGGGTTACATGGGTTTTAATGGGTTAATAAAGAGAATTGCGTTTTTTTGTAAGTTGTTAACAGTTTGTAACTCATCAGTGAGGAATGTATGTTGTAAATTGTAATATAGTTGAAGCAAGATATTTTTTAAAATCTAAATAAGATATAAGATATTAGGTAACCATTAGTAAAGTAATTAAGAAAACGAAAAATGAGAAATATAAATCTATATGATTAATTAATATGTAAATCAAAATGGTATTATTACAAAAAATAAAAAAAATAAAAAAATAAAAAAAAATTGTTTTTAAAGGATAAATACGGTAAAAAAAAATTAATTCCCACCACCACCATCGTTACCGCTACCGCCACCACCACAACTACCGTCTCCACCACCATCACCACCACCACCTACCTGCACCACCACCTGCCACCACCACCTACCACCGCTACTACCACCGCCACAACCACCACCACTTGTCACTGATACCACCATCGCCACCACCACCGCTACCACCATCGCCACCACCACAACTACCATCTCCACCACCACCTCCACCACCATCGCCGCCACCACCACCTACCGCCATCACCATAACTACCGTCTCCACCACCACCACTGCCATAACTACCGCCACCACCACCTACAACCACCACCACCAACCGTCACCACCTACAACCACCACCACTACAACTACCGTCACCACCACTACTACATGGGTATTAACAAACACCATAATCACCTACCATCACTGCCACCACCCACCGCCACCATCGTCACCACCACTACTACCACCATCACCGCCACCACAACTACAGTCTCCACCACAAACCACCACCACCACCACCACTTGCCACCTTCACCACCACCTACCACTGCCATCATAACCACCTACCTCCACCACAAACACTAACCATTACTACCACCAACACCACTTGCAACCACCACCTACCATCGCCGCCACCACTGCCACTACCACCCCACCCGTCACCTGCCACCACCAACTATTGGATTACTAAAGATAATGAAGATATCAACTGAAAGCTAATGACCTGCGACTTTAGGGCATATGAGATTATGAACTACAACTTAAGGCTAATGACTTATTATTTATCGGTCATTTGGGATTGTGCCTTTATGCTTATTTTACATTTGTTTAAAAGGATTTTATTATTTTTACAAATAGTTTTGTATTTATGATTATTAACAAACACCACTACATAAGGCCAAAGGGGAGTTATGGATATATGGGTATTAACAAAGACCACAATCACCTGCCGTCACTGCCACCACCCACCGCCACCACTTGTCACCGTTACCACCATCGCCACCACTACTGCTACCACCATCGCCACCACCATCGTTACCACCACCGCCGCCACCACAACTACAATCTCCACCACCAACCACTACCACCACCACCACCACCTACCACCTCCATCACCACCTACTACTGCCATCACTACCACTTACCTCCACCACCACCACCACCACAAACACCAACCATTACTACCACCACCACCACCTGCAACCACCACCTACCATCTCCACCACCACCTACCATCGCCACCACCACCTACCACTGTCATCGCCACCACCTACCTCCACCACCACCACCACAAACACCAACCATTACTACCACCACCACCATCTTCAACCACCACCTACCATCGCCACCACCACCGCCACTACCACCCCTACCCGTCACCTGCCACCACCATCGTTACCACTACCGCCGCCACCACAACTACAGTCTCCACTACCAACCACCACCACCTACCAATGTCGTCGCCACCGCCTACCTCCACCACCACAAACACCAACCATTACTACCACCACTTGCAACCACCACCTACCATCGCCACCGCCACTACCACCCCCACTCATCACCTGCTACCGCCACCTATTAGATTACTACAGATAATCAACATATCCACTGAAAGCTAATGACCTGTAACTTTAACTTTAGGGCATATGAGATTATGACCTACAACTTACGACTAAGGACTTACTATTTTGTCGGCCATTTGGGATTATGGCTTTATGCTTATACTTTTGCAAAAACCAAAATTTGTCAATACGGTGCGGTTTTTATATATTCATGAACCGCAAAAAGCGAATCGAACCTTACTATTATATTATATATTAAATAAATTATATATTTATATTTTATATATAATAATAGCTATATATACTTAGACTAATTAAATAATGAATATAATATTTATCTTTAGCAAAAAAATTAACAAAAAGAAAAAATAGTTAATATTTTTAATTTAATTTGTCAAAAAAATGTTGCCAACACAATATGCACGTAAAGTTTGAGATTTTCTTCCATTTTACAAGGACCAAAATGTAATTTTTATTTAATTTGGTAAATGCCAATGTTGATACAGCTTCAAATCGTTTGACGAGATACGATGAAATCTAGGATCAATTACAAACTAATATCAAAACGCTTTTTCGCCTCCAAAATCGTTTTAGGGTTCAAAAATGATCACAAGAAACTTTCAAGAATGTGTTTACTCTCCAAAATCAAGGCGGGAAGTCTTCATCTTTCTCACCGCCAAAACCATATCAAATCGATTTGAGAAAGGTAATGTCGAGATATTAGGTATCATCCTTGAAATTAGGAACATATTAATTTCATCTCTATAAAAAGGATTGATTTATTCAATAATTTTTATCGTCTTCTTCATTGTGAAAGAAAATCAGTTGTACTACATGTGTTCTTCTACATAAATCGTTCTTTATTCAGTTGTAAGTCTTTATGAATGTTACCATTAAGTTTGTCTTTCAGTTGATTAAAAATGTTACCTGTAGTTTATTGTTCCAAATTATGCCATAACAAAAAATAATTTTTTTGAACACCAGGTGTGCTTATTGCACACCAATTGTTCGATGAAAAGCCTAAATCAATAATTTATGTTAAATATTATTGTATGGTATCATATTCTTTAATGAAATACTAATCTGATTACACTAACTTATATGTTATTTTTCATGTTTAATTAAGTATTATGGAGGGAGAAAACACATTGATTAAAGATGTGCCTATATTGGAAATGGAGGAGGAGGACCAAAATGATGGATCTGATCTAGATGATTCAGAACATGAAGACACATCAGATTACACTTCCAGCGATTCCAATAGCAATACAGAGACTACAAAGAAAACAAGGAAGAGAGGATTGACTCGATTGCCAAAGTTACGGACCGGACATACAAATTCTGGTGGAAGAAAAAAACGTGTAAAGTTTGATGAATTTGGAAGGTTTGCAGGGAAGTATAGATCACAGTTACCTAGTTATTTGGGAGACTTAGTACGGGAAAGGGTAGGAGTTAGTGTTTTCAATTGGAAGAAAGTAACAAAAGAAGTCAAGGAAAAACTATGGGAAGAGATAATGGTAAATAATGCTTTTTTATATGCAACTCATATGTTATTGGTATTCTCCAATGCAATTTCATTCAATAACTAACATACTAGCTACTTGTATTCAACGTTTTTATGAAATTGAGGATAGTCGAAGAAAATATATAATGAATCGGCTTGGTATGCTTCTACGGAATTTTAGAAGAAAATTGTATGCAAAGTACATAGAGCCCAACTTAGGGAATACCGCCAAGCTTAAAAGAATTCCTAAATGATACCGTACAATAATTCTTAGCCAAGATCACTGGGACAAGTTCGTTGAACACACACAGTCAGACAAATTCAAGGTTAAATTCATTTTTTATATTCATTATCACTTTTATTTTATATTTTATTAAGGTAAAAAATACTTATAAGATCTGTGAATTTTTTTTTTGGAAGGATACGTCGAGAAAGGCGATAGTAGCGCGTTCGAAGTCGAATTATAATCACCGGATGGGACGAGGAGGATATACGGGTCTAAGAGAGAAACTGGTAAGTTCTATATTTGATTGGATTGTGTATTTTTATATGTGTTTGTTTTTAGGGAAGTTTTGAAAGTATAAAAAAGATGTAAAAGAGTTATCAAAGGGTAAAATTGGAATTGAGTTATTAAAAATAAAGGGTACATGTGGTTTGTTAGAAATTTGAAGAAGTTTATAATACATTATATATAATGTTTTATACATAAAATTAAACATTTGATTTTAATTTGTAAAGATTCATATAGACTTATATAAACGTGAGTTTCGTTTTGTTTGATATGGGCTTTTATGTTAATCCATTTAAAGTAGACAACTGTTGGAAAAATCCTTTTTTATAGGCATATGTACAGGCTTAATAAATCTTTATTAGACTTTTCATATGACTTTTCATAACAAGAGATTCTAGTGAAATGATAAATTTAAAATTTATGACATGTTTTAATTTGATTTTAGCTGGATATAAATGTCATTATATTTTGTATAAAGTTCATATCATGACAGCTGATATGTTTGATTATTTATACAGATCATTATAAGTAAGATAGTTTACACATAAGAAGTGTAATCAAAATTATCATGTGCACAATTGTTATGTATCCGGTCTTTTGCAAACATGTTCAAAACTGCCGACACTAACCACCTGGAAAAAATGTTATTTTTTTTACATCAGGTGGTCCAAGAAGGCCAGCATTTACCAACAAATTAATGGATCATTTTTTTTATAATTTTATTTTCTTTTATTTCCCCGAAAATTATCAAGATTATTCTTGGGAGGGTCCATCCCTCTTGAAATAATGAGGTTATGAAATCAAAGGTGTTTTTTATTCCATTCATCGTGTATTTATTAAGTATTTGTTACGATAGATCTAGCAAAGTCCATCAATTGCAAATTAATTTTTTATTTAAAATATAGGTTTGCTTATGACAATGCTTGTAGTAAGATTAATAGAATGTATTTTTTTTTTACTTTATTTGCTTCTTTTGGTTCATGTTGATAGTATTTTTGCATTTTGTTGTATATGATTACTAGGTTAATAATAAAGTACTTGCCAAAGATGAAATACCCCCCCCCCCCCCCCCCCAGGTCATTAATGTGGTGTAAAGGACGTGAAAACAAAGCAGGCGAATTGGAAGATGCTAATGTTAAAGTCATGGCAGAAAAACTAGTAAGTTCATTAAAACATTCTCCTTTATTGTTTTATTACTATAATAAATATTAGACTTGTTAAATAACTATTGAAGACATTATTTTGATATATTTTTGTGTATAGATGGAACATGAAAAACAAATCAAAGATGGAGATGTGAAGCTTGATCCTAGGATGGATGCCATGACACTAGTCTTTGGCAAGGAAAATGGTGGATTCTTAAAAGGGGTTGGCACAGGAGTGACTGCTAACAGATATTTCCACATTCCTAGAACCAAAGGATCTTCAAAAGAACAAATTGCGGACCTAAAGTTTGAACTACAGAATGAGAGACTTGAGCTGCAGAAAAAAGATGAAGAACTTAAGGTGTTGTCAACAAAGGTGAGAGAACAAGATAATACACTAAAGTTAGTTTTAGCTCATCTTGAATCACAAGGAACAATGATACCTAATCTACCATCTCATCCGAATCAGTCTCCAACACAAGTAAGTGAGTTGTTACTGTTTCTAAAAAATGCATTTATTATATAAATTGATCATTTTCCTTAAATTTTGTAGGTATTTTCAGTGGACAAGAACATTGAATCTCATGCCACTCCTGTTACTAATACTGTCATAGAGAAAACACCTATCATAAATAAAGCATCGACAAATGAAACAGTTACACGAGTAAGTAATTATTTGACAAATTCATTGATTTTAATATTTTTTTTTGCAGTATTTTCTAATTTTAATATAATATTGAATTATTGTTTTCTAGGTAATGGCAAAAGCCACCAAAATAACTGTTGAATCTAAGAGTGCGACTACAAATTCACATCCAAAAACAAAAGATACTCATTCACCAAAACTCTCAAAGGTATGTATTTGTATTTTGACATGAAAATATAAATTTCTGTTTATTGTTTTTTTTATCTAAATATGTGCAATCATTGTAGACAATGAAGACAATGAAGTGCATTCTACAATATCCAAATAATAGAAGTAATGTTGCTTTTGGTACCGTTTACATATCTTCGGAAAGACAAACCATTCATGGAGTTTCACTTCAGGACGACTGCTATAAAGTTTCAATTGATGAAGTGATAAAGGGAGCTGCATTTTTACCATATCCAAACGGTGATATCAAATTAGTTGAGGATGCACATACAACTTTTGTTGCATGGCCAAAATACCTTGTCAAATGTGACGAAAAGGTTTATTTCTTCTATTAACTTCTTTATACATTTTTTTTCCTTTTTAAATTAGTCTTTTAAATTAATAGTTGATCAAATTTCTTTCAATGTTTTTATAGGTACCACGAATGGGATCAACTCAAGATGATGAACATAAAAGCTCCAAGAAACAAAGAAAAAGTTTAACTCAAGATGATGAACATAAAAGCTCCAAGAAGCAAAACAAAAAATTTATAACCAGAGATAGCATTGGCAAGCATACAAGGAGCACTTTCAACAAGACTAAAGAAATCTAGTTTTTGGTTAATTATGACTCTTTATTCATTACTTTAATATTTTTAATAAACTTGTTTTGATTACAAGGATTTTTACCATTTAACTAGTGAAATTATGAATGAAAACTTTTATTTGAATTATTATTAATATTGATATTTTCTTGTCATTTCATATTGTCCATTTACGGTTATGTTTATTTAACATTGTTTTTTTATTCCATGTGTCTAATAATTTTATCGTCATGTTTTATTTTGTTGTCACTAGAATGTATATAATGGTTACTTCACAACAAATGTGCCGTGTGACTAAAGGGCTAACAATAGTCATGATAGAAACTCAATATGCGTCTGCAAGTGTTTTACAGTCATTTTTTATTAAACATGTGTGACTAGAAGTAAAACAAATACAACGTTGAAAATTTGTATGTCGGAAAAGATACATATGTCACTTTATTTAATAATCATATGACTAATAGTTTATGTATTGTTATATTTAAACAACACTTGTGAGTCAAAATCTTAAGAAAAACAACATGATAAGATAAAACTAATGTGACAATATAGTAAATGTAGTCATGGTAAATGAAATTGTGTGTCGATACAACACTAATGGTTACAATTGCATTGGTTTGCAATATCTAAATTATGAGCAATAGCCACATTGAAAACTATAGGTGTGTCTAAAGGATAAAAAATGTTATGGTTATCAAAATTTTGTGTGACTAAATACTAAACAATAAGGACGATAAACATTAGTTGTGTGTCTACAATGATTTTATAGTCATGTTTTAATTTAATATACGTGACAAAAAAACTAAATAATATTATTAATGTAGATAATTGTGTGTCAAAATCATAACATCTGTCACTTATTTCTACCTTCATGTGACTGTATGTTCGATAATAGTCACAGTTGTAAAAACATTATATAACTATACGACATTTACAACTATGGTTTAAGTATGTATGTGTGACTACAATAAAAACAATAGTAACAATCTGAAATTTTATAATGTCTAAATGATAAAATCGGTCACACTTAAAACAAATTGTTATGTTCATAAAGTGAATATTGGCCACTATTATATATACTTTTGTTTCTATAAATCAATTACATTTATGTTTAATTGATTTCCTATGTCGAAAAGATATAAAATAGCCACGCTTACAACTTTTAAGTGTTTGAATGATAGCAACAGTCATGATAAATTATACGTATGTGACTCTAAGTTATAAGATAATCATAGTAAAAAATATAGTATGTGTCTTTAAAATACTTTTGGTCATTAAAATCATAAATTCATGTGACCATTTTGGGAACATGGTGATGAGTTGCTTAATTATGTGTGTCTAAAAGATTCTTAATAGTCATACCAAATAATTTTTTGTGTGACAATTCATTAGCAAAACTTAATAGTGATAATAAATTCATGTGGCCATTTGATGAACATGGTCATGCTATGCTTAATTTTGTGTCTCTAAACGATAGTCTATAGTCATAATGAATTTTTTTTGTGCGACCAATTAATAGCAATACGCCATACTAAAAATAATTTCACGTAAACATTACATGAAAGATAGTCACTAAAATAAAAAGAATGTGTGTCTAAAAAATGTTTACGACCACAATATTGGATAAAATGATAGTGTACAACAACAAAAATCTCTACCCTATAGCCACACTTTTATGCTATGGTCACAGGTTTTCATATGTTACAGCCACTAAATTTAAAAGTGGCTATATGGTGCCTAAAATGACACGACCTTTGGTTACACTTCCGATGAAAAAAAAAAGGTGTGACTATAGGCATATGGTCACAGTTTTTTGGTGTAACCATAGCCCAATTTAGACAAGATTGATCTAATGCAAACCGAATGTAATTGTTAATCTTCAAACTCTTAATCTTCAATCTTCTACTCTTCCAAATGTTGATTTCCGCACTTCTCTGACTTCTGAAATTAACTTCCCTCCAGAATATCACTTCCCAACCTCCAAAAGTTGATATGTCTAAGAATATTTATAGTTTCCTTATAACGCATCTCACGTCGTGAGCTTTAGGGTCTCACGTCGTGAGATCAGTAGAAATCTGTGTTTGGCAATGAAACTTGCATCACGCGTTGTTATCTTCTAGAACTTCCATTCTCATGACGTGAATATATATTGTCAAGGGCCATTAGATATATTAGACGATATATACAAAGAATCACAAAATTAAAAAAATGTATGTAAGATTGTAACGTGGAATTGAAAAAGTTTATGTGCGGTGAATTTTGATATGTACCCGTTAATTTCAATAAAATAATATGCTTTTTTCTTAAGTTATTATTTATAGTATTTGACAATCATTATATAACCACCTTATTTTATTGAATTTAATGATCTCATTATTTTATTTATTAAAAAAGTTTCATACAATAAATCTATAAAAAGTTAAATTTTTTTTTTGATATGTACCTGTAGCAGCGTTGTTAAAAAAATTATATCGTTGTTCTAAAAAAGTTAGTAATGAATTTCTACTTCTTTATTGTTGGTCCCTCGTGTTAAAGATTAGACTCTGACACACTTTCATCTGTGATCTTAAAATCAAGAGATATATAAATATTACTAGATTTTTGAAAAAAAAAAGTGTATTCAATTTATAATAAGAGACCATTTAACAAAGTCTTATGTACACCAAGTTTGGACGAAGAATATCGACAAGGTCTTATCTCCGACTTCTACTCCCGTTGTTTGTGGTTGGACCGCCAAAGGTTTCATATAATAGAAATTATTACCTAAGGGGTCTTCTTCATTCTTCTTGCTTTGATGATCAATCTAACACAAAAAACTACAGTTTTTAACAACTAGAAAAGTAATATATGCTAAATCCTCTAATTTTTTTCAGACATTTAATGAAAGGTAAAAAAAATTAGATGATAAATTGTGAGTTTCGAACATGCTCCTTTGATGCTTTTCAAAAATGTTCTTCAAATCTGTCTTGATCGACACTGTCGAACATGTTATATTTATAAATTTCGAACTCATTCTTCATAGTATTTTTAAACATGCTATGCCCTAAATTTTTAAGCATGTTTTTAACTGTTTAAAAAAATTGAACTTGAATATTAACTTTTAAAAAACGAATAAATCGGAGAAATTCTCAAATACATTATGTACACCATTGAATAACAGGAGTCTACATCTTTTTTTTAGAATTGTCAAACATATTCTTCGTAATTTAGAACAAGATTTCTGTAGATGTCGTTAGTTTATAGAGAAGTTTCGAAGATGACTTTTCGGCATGGTGACTGTTTCTTAAAATAGTATAACTCTAAATCCAGTGGACCTAACCCATAATTAGATCTTGGTAACTAACTATTTTCAACTTGACAATTTCAAACAGATTTTTTCAAATACTTAAATATTATTTACCGGATGAAAATGGTCAAATTTATAATCCATATTCATGCAGTAGCATCATTTTGAATCCATTCAATTTGAATTGGTATTTTCTCCATTACAATTATCGTGAAGAGACATCTTCGAACATGCTCCTTTGATGCTTTTCAAACATGTTCTTTAAATCTGTCTTGATCGACACTGTCGAACATGTTATATTTATAAATTTCGAACTTATTCTTCATAGTATTTTTAAACATGCTATGCCCTAAATTTTTAAGCATGTTTTTAACTGTTTAAAAAAAATTGAACTTGAATATTAACTTTTAAAAAACGAATAAATCGGAGAAATTCTCATATACATTATGTACACCATTGAATAACAGGAGTCTACATCTTTTTCTTAGAATTGTCGAACATATTCTTCGTAATTTAGAACAAGATTTCTGTAGATGTCGTTAGTTTATAGAGAAGTTTCGAAGATGACTTTTCGGCATGGTGTCTGTTTCTTAAAATGGTATAACTCTAAATCCAGTGGACCTAACCCATAATTAGATCTTGGTAACTAACTATTTTCAACTTGACAATTTCAAACACATTTTTTTAAATACTTAAATATTATTTACTAGATGAAAATGGTCAAATTTATAATCCATATTCATGTAGTAGCATCATTTTGAATCCATTCAATTTGAATTGGTATTTTCTCCATTACAATTATCGTGAAGAGACATCTTCAATCGTTAGTCTTGGACAGTTTCTTTGTGAAAATGTATGTATAGCAAAAAAAATGACTGCATTTAAACTCGAGTCAACGGATAACGAACTACATTTCCTATCTAAAAATAAGAAAATAAAGCATATCCCTTTTATTGTGTATGAAAATTATGGTTTCTATTGGTGATAACTATAACTAATATACTATAACTCATTAGACGATAATGTTATACAGATGGTTACTTTTTTATTACTATTAATAATATCACTATTCTTCTTTCAAATATGAGTACTATGGCTGAAAAAAATACAGATCCCCTTATCGGATTTGAACTGAGGGCTTATGTCTTACTATGTTATTACTCTACCACTGAGTTAAAAGAAAAAAGATTGGTTTATGGAATTCCTAAACGGGTCACTTTACTATCTTGGTAAAATATATCTATATAACAAGATATATACCTATTTCTTATATAAGTATAAGAAGTCCATCTACACATAGACTAAAGCGCCTCGACAAAGGTCCATTTATATATAATAATTTGCACCGTAGCGGATATAGTTTAGTGGTAAAAGTGTGATTCGTTTTATTAACTCTCTTAATAGTTAAGGGGTATTTCGGTTTGATTCATATTCCGATCAAAAACTTTATTTCATTAAAAGGAATCAATCATTTACCTTTAAATAACACATTCAAGGAAAAATATAAAATTTCGGGATTTTTATCCAAAGGTCAATTAAAAAATAAAAACTTAGATTATAAAATTGCGAAACAAAATTTTAAAATTGGATCATTACCTCCAATTGAATGAGTATGAATAAAGAATTCATAGAAGAAGATAGAAAAGTAGATTTCTAATTTCTAATCGTAACTAAATCTTCAATTTTTGTTTGCATTTGTAGCGAATAAATTGAAGCAAAATAGTTATTAAAGAATATATTTAGTTTACTAGAGACATCGACATATTATTTTAGCTCGGTGGAAATAAAATCCTTTTCCTTAGGACCCTCTCAAATAGAAATAAAGAACAAAGTAACTAGAAAAATTATTAGAATTTCCTTCTTCCAAAGGGATTATCTATAAAGCGAGTCGTTTTGAATTGAATATATTCAAACAAAAAGATGACATAGATGTTATGGGTATCATTTTTTTTGTAAGTTGGTTCACATCTAAAATCTAGCAATTTATCCATTTTCCATAAAGGAGCCGAATGAAACCAAAGTTTCATGTTCGGTTTTGAATTAGAGATGTTAAAAATGATGAATCGACGTCGATTATAACCGCTAGCCTTCCAAGCTAACAATGCGGGTTTGATTCGTACTACCCGCTCCATATTATCTTATTATATTTATATATTATTAAATACTCTACTAGACTCTAATTAATACATCATTTATCATTGAATATACAATTCAAAGAATTTTCTTACAGAAATCCTACTATATTAGTTTCTTATTTTTTTGAATAAAATATTAGAGAGTAAAACTACTCAAAAATCGTAATGAAATTAATGGATAGGACATAGGTCTTTTTATTTTTTTAGATTTAGATATCAAAAAATAAATTTTGAATCAACTGATTCCGAAAACACTTGAATAGCCTTTTTATTTTATTTAAAAAACTATTGGAAAGGGTGATCAATTTGTTTAGGCTCCTTGTTCCTAAAGTATAAAACGTTCCCTATGTTCCTTAATAGCTTCTTGCAAAATGGCTTCTGCTTCCTCGGTGAATGTCTTGGTAGAAGACTTTATTTCTTGAAACTGTGGTTTATTGGTTTTTAAGTAGGTAACTCAACAAGAAATTTCCTTACCTGTCCAATTTCTAATGAATCAAGATAACCATTTGTTCCGGTATAAATAGTTAATACATGTTCTTCTACACCGAGAGGGGCGGATTGGGATTATTTAAGCAATTCACGTAAGTGTTGGCTTCTTGCCAATTGATTCTAAGTAGTTTTATCGAGATCATAAGCAAATTGTGAAAAAACTTCTAATTCTACATATTGTGCCAGTTCCAATTTTAATTTATCGGCTACTTGTTTCATAGCTTTAGTTTGAGCTGTAGACCCCATTCTGGAACTGGAGATCCCCACATTAATAGCGGGTCAGATTCCAGCATTGAATAGATCAGCAAATAATAATATTTGTCCATTATTAATTGAAATGACATTAGTAGGAATATATGTTGAAACGTCTCCCGATTGGGTTTCCACTATTGGTAAAGCGGTCATACTTCCTTCACCTAAAAGAGAACTTAATCTAGCATCTCTTTCCAAAAGGCGTGAATGTAAATAAAAAACATCCTTTGGATAAGCTTCACGCCCAAGCAGTCTTCATAATAGAAGAGACATTTGGCGATAAGATTGGGCTTGTTTAGAGGGATCATCATAAATGATTGAAGTGTCTCGTTCACGATACATAAAATATTCAACCATAGCTGCTCCTGTATAAGGAGCGAGGTATTGTAATGTAGTAAGGGAATCCATTGTTTCGTCTACCACAATGGTATATTCCATCGCGCCCCTTTCCTAGAAATTAGTCACTACCTGAGCCACAAAAGATTCTTTTTGACCAATAGCTACATAAAAGCATATTACATTTTTGTCTTGTTGATTTAGAATTGTATCTATTTCTACTGCTGTTTTACCGGTCTGCCTGTTCCCAATATAAATAAGCCCTGTTTGAACAGCCTCATATACAGAACGTCGAGAAATAATCCATGCATCGGGCGATTCGATTAACCTATATTCAGAAGATGAAATTTCACCTCTACCATCAATATGTTTAGCCAACGCATTTATAACACGACCCAAATAGGCCTCACTCACTGGTATCTAAGCAATTCTTCTTGTTGCTTTTACAGAACTCCCTTATTGTATCATCAAACCATCACCCATTAATGTAACACCATAAATTTTTACACAAAATTTTCATTTTTAAATCACATAATTCTCATTAACACATTACACAAAAACCCCAAAGTATTAAATTATCAAAACACACATCCATAATTGTTGAATAAAAATCTAGGATCCTCAAACATAACACCATATTGTGTGTACAATCAAGTCGGCGCCTTCCCACGATCCCTAGAAGTACCTGAAACACATATCACATAACACGGTAAGCACGAAGCTTGGTGAGTTCCCCAAAATACCACATACACAAATAATAAGCCTCTCATGGCTATAGCTCGACATGGACCCTCCGGTCATGCGTCTCGGTGAGGACGCTCCAGTCTCACGGCTCGATATAGACCCTCCGGTCATGTGTCTCAGTGAGGACCCTCCGATCTCACAGCTCGGGTTGGACCCTCTGGTCTGATCTCAAAATGCACAGAGTATTATAGCATATATCACAAATAAAAATGCATAATATCACATAACTCAAATAAGACCCTCCGGTCACTCAGTAGTACCACTCAGGTATGTATAGTGAGAAGACTCACATCGGATGATGAACAACTCCTATAATGCTGTTGTTGCACTCTGGCCTCTAACACTGAGCCAAAACCCACAATTAACCCAATTAAGATCTAAGCCCAAACCCTCACTCATTAGGTCTAAAGATAGCCCACTACCCCGGTCCATAAATAACCCAAGCCCATTGGGCCCACCAAGGCCCAATACTAAATGGGCTCTCCTAAGGCCCAACTCCTAAACTTCAGTCCAAATGACAAGCCCAAAATAAAGGCCCAAGACATATACATATATTTCTCTAATCAAATCTCCAGCACAATAAGCCCAAAATCCAGGCCCAATGTGAGATTTAGCCCAAAAAGCCCACAGTAAGGTTATGCGGGGCGTATCTACCTTGGTACGCTCAGCGTACACACGAATCCTGATCGGGGACACATGATCAGTACGCAGGGTGTACTAGAATTACGCTCGGTGTACGTCCAGACTTGCTTTTCCCACTCTCTTGGTCTTAACCTGTTAAGACCATAGCTATACTCTCAGATCTGGAGTCCCTAAAGGCTCATACTCCATAAAGTTCATGACTTTAAGCCTTTGCATGGCTGAGGAAGTACCAAACACAAAAAATCTCACTTTTTACTCCCAAAAATGTTCATATCTCATGCATGGGGTGGTTTTAACATCCAAGACCTCATTTTTATGAATCCACTCCATTAAAAACACTCAAAGGGATGGATATTAGGCTCTGGAGTCCAACAACTCATAAAGCTTCATGCTTTGGGACCAAAAACCCTAAAATGGACCATAATATGCACAAATCAAAAAGGATGAGAAAGCTCTGAGGTTTTTATAACACCCAAAGTTTTGAAGGCCAAGAAAGGAAAGAAAACCTTAATGTTAAGGGGCGACTCGGCGAGTCCAAGGAGGAACTCGGCGAGTCTGAGCGGGATCCGGGTCGAGGAGTAAGTGACCGACTCGGCGAGTCGGCCAAGGTGACTCGGCGAGTCTGGTCTGTGCGTGGAAAACCCTAAATTCGGGACTTGGAGCCTATATAAACGTCTTAATCTCCTTCCTAGGGTTCCTTACTGCCTCTTAAGCCCTGGATATCAAACCCTAGCCGCCATATCCTCTATTTTTAGCCATTTATTGTTACCACCGCGCAGGGATCAGACTTGATATGTTTTCACTGCAACCAGCGGGGCCACAAGAAGGCCCAGTGTCCCAGTTTGTTTTCAGCAAGACGGGTGATGGCACCCGCCCCTGCAACTTTGAGGATCACGGATGGCCGTCAGGGTCGGGTAGAGGCACCGGCGGCAGGGAGCAGGGATTTTCAGATGACGACCTTGGAGACGTGAGCAACGCCGGACGTTGCAGGTATGCAATTTCCCATTTTCAGTTCTTTTATTTGTGCATGATTTTATTGTTATGGTTCTGCATCATTATCGGTAAAAGTATTTTATTTTGAGTGGTTGATTGTGATCGAGTATATGCCATCTGCATGCCCCGGATGTTGGTATGGTAGTTAGGGGATGTGCTCTATTGGAGAAGGTTTTGGAGGATGCAGTAGTTGTAGCATGCTTGGGAGAGATTTGGTACATCTCGCTAGTTCGGAGTGGTACAGTGATTGTGATGGATTGGCTAAATCCCTAGCTATGGCGGGCTTGGGTTCCTCAGTAGATGGGTTATGGAATGGTAGCAAAGATCGGGATCTCTTTTGAGTATTGAGCAGCAAGGGGTAAGCAGGATCGAAGTGGGGGAGAATCCTCCGGGTGCGCCCAGAGAGGAGCACGCAGACCCAGAATGAGTACGTGACCTCCAAGAAGGAAGAGAAGTAGTTCAGCATTTCATGGATTGAGGATTTCAGGGTTGGGAGTTTGAGAAACTCCCCATCAGCTAGTGCGTGTGATGGTAATGGTTATTTTATGGTTGAGAATTCAGGTTGTGGATCGCCCGAAGGACTCGAGGGAGTCGGAATGAGGATCTTGAGAGCTAATGGCACATGGGTGCCTTCGTACTAGCAGTCAGCAATGGATGGTGATGTAAGACTATGGGTAAGCCGTAACATTCCTTAGTAGTTTTGTTAGTGGAGTTGGGGCGAGGCCCTTATCTCCTAGTGATCAGATAGGGATCAGGAATGGGTAGTGGATGAGAATGATATGGAGTTTGCCTGTATATCCCTAGAGAGCTGAGACCTTGGGAGAGGCCGCTCCAGGATATAGTTGGGTGAGACCCGTGGGCGAGGCCCGTATAAGATTAGCAGTGTAGATGAGACCTGGGAGCAGGGTTGCTCAGTAGTATGGTTGGATGAGACCCGTGGGCGAGGCCTGAGCGAGAGTGATTAGACTAGTGGGAATAGAAGGATAGAGGCGGGTGGGACCCGTGGGCGAGGCCCGTGAGTTTTAGCAGCACAGGTGGGACCTGGTAGGGACCTTAGTGTCAAGTTAGGGGATCGAGAATCCCAGGTTTGTAGTGCCTGAATGGCAGAGTAGATTGAGCAGTTATAGGTGATCGAAGTTCTTTGGAAGTCGCTGGGAGCGACTAGCGGTGGTGTTGGGACTAGCTACCGGTAGGAGCCGGTAATCCAGTCATTGATAGGTTGGTAGGGACCAGGGTGGTCTCAGTTCATCCGGAAGTCAGAAAAGGAACAACATAATTGTCAGGCAGTGGCAGTGCGAGCATGCAGCGCATGGTGGAATTCAGTTAGTTGATCATGGGGTGCTCTGCACCAAACCATAGTAGAAAGAAATGCCCAGTGGATACTGGCGATAATGACCCGTACTGGTAAGCGGGGGTGATGGAGTTGGTGAAGGATAGGGCCTTCACAGTGATAGAAGGAATAGTTGGTTATGGGGTTTTGCCTTGGGAAGGCAAGGAATTGTGCAAGGAAAGAAGGGGTGAACCCCTATAGGTTCAGTGCAGTACTCGGTGAGTACCAGGCGGATTATCGGTTGAGTAAGTCGTGTTTCCAGAATGTTCAGGGTCAGGGTTGACCCGAGATGATTATCCGCAAGGCTTGATGCTAGTCAGAATGATCGGGCGGTAGGCCAGCGAAGGAAGGCAGCTAGTGTTGGGATAACTGGTTGGGTATTGCAGGCAGATCGCAGGCGGTGGGCCATAGCAAACTTCAAGGACGAAGTTTAGTTTAAGTGGGGGAGAGTTGTAACACCCAAAGTTTTGAAGGCCAAGAAAGGAAAGAAAACCTTAATGTTAAGGGGTGACTCGGCAAGTCCAAGGAGGAACTCGGCGAGTCATAGCGGGATCCGGGTCTAGGAGTAAGTGACCGACTCGGCGAGTCGGCCAAGGTGACTCGGCGAGTCTGGTCTGTGCGTGGAAAACCCTAAATTCGGGACTTGGAGCCTATATAAACGTCTTAATCTCCTTCCTAGGGTTCCTTACTGCCTCTTAAGCCCTGGATATCAAACCCTAGCCTCCATATCCTCTATTTGACCCATTTATTGCCTTCAAGAGTGCATTAAGCTTGGAGAAAGAAGAAGAATCTTGAGAGTGCAAGAAGGGGGCTGTAGATCCGGGATTGGGAAGACATTTCTGAGCTTTTGGAGGTATAAACTAGTTCCTGAACCCTTTTTGCATCTAGATTTATGTGTGGTTGTTGGCTCTTTAGCCATAATGATATTATCTTGAGTTAGGAGCCGGATCTGTAGTTGCTACTTCAGATCCAAGTGTGTTATGGACTGGAGAAGCATAAAGTATCAGTCCTTGAGTCGATTTTGAAGCCCCTTGGCCTTAAACCCTAGTTTATGGTGCTTTTTGCCTAGATCTCCCTCTCTACACGTAAAGTTTGCAACTTTACGTGGGGGATAGGCTTAGGAAGGGTAGATCTACAGTTTGGATTCCATGCATGACTCGAAAGTCCTCTGCATGTATGTAGATCTGAATGGACTCGGCGAGTCCTTCGAGTGGACTCGGCGAGTAGCTTGAAGATGAGGAGGAACTCGACGAGTGGGATGAACAACTCGTCGAGTCGGATGAAGATGGGTATGAACTCGACGAGTTGGATGAACAACTCGGCGAGTTGGATGAAGATTGCCTTGTGCTCGACAAGTTTGCTCTTGGACTCGACGAGTCAGGTCGCGTAGCCCCAAACCCTTCGAGTTGAGATTCGAATCAGTGAGTCGGGTGGAGACTCAGCGAGTTGGTCAGGTCAGGACTCGGAAATCGTGGGACTCGGCGAGTCATGGACTGACTCGGCGAGTCATGTCGCGAATGGAAGGACCCTGAGTATGTGAACTCGGCGAGTCAGTAAGTGGACTCGGCGAGTAGGGTTGACTTTGACCAGGACTTTGACTTGACCAGAGTTTCCTTGATTGTCTGTCAGGGGTCAGTTTGACTCAGTGTTGTATTGATATTGGTAGCTCGGAGAGCTAGTGGAGCAGCAGTTCGGAGTCAGTGGTCAGGTAGCGGTCAAAGGGATTAGCAGCAGCAGTTCAGCAGTATCAGGTGAGTTTCCCATTGTATGAATGGGTCTACGGCCACAATGCCGGCCCATGTAGTTATGAGTAGAAGACCCGGGGGTTATCCCTAGGCACAGTATGCTAGTATGATACTCGGGACGAGGCCCAATGATAGAGGACGGGTGCCCAAGGAATGGTTTATGTGATAGTTTATACTTGTTGTCTGTGTGATACTTGTATGTGCCTGGTAGGGAGGTGAGTGTGGGCGAGGTCCCGTATCTCACCAATAGCAGAGTGTGGATGGTGTTCTACATCTCAGTATCAGCAGAGCAGGGGCGAGGCCCAAGTCAGGAAAGGAGTGAGTGTGGGCTGGGCCCGTATCTCACTACCAGTAGGAGCATGGACGGGGTTCCGTGACTCATCAGTAGCAGGTCAGGGGCGGGGCCCAGAGATAGGCGAGGCCTTAGGACAAGATTCGTTAGTATGTGTTTAGCTTATGTGAGGTGTTTATGTGCTATTATATGTTAGTGGGTGAGGCCCTGTGATAGGCGAGGCCTACGTGAAACATATATGTATCCGAGCGGGGCTGTAAGCCAGGCGGGGCCTGGAGCGGCGGGGCCGTTGTAGCGGGCGAGGCCCGAGGTAGGGGCGAGGCCCAGGATAGTGGGCACGACCTAGTATGTGCAGTATGTGGTTATGCATGGTATGTGGTAGGGTGGGGAACTCACTAAGCTTCGTGCTTACGGTTTTCAGTTTTGGCTTCAGGTACTTCCTGTAGCGGATGATGGAGCTCGGGATGATCGCATGGCACACACCATAGCTTAGACAGCCTGGGAATGTTTACTCTGATAACGAATATGTATTTTGGAAACTAATACTTTGTTTATGATTGAAAACGATGAATTTGCTTAACGTAATGTTTTATTAAATGAAATTTTTAGTCATGAATTTTGGGACGTTACGGCTTTATACCTTCAAATGCTGCTCCAACCACAGAAAAGCTCAGATCCAAAGCTTCGACTCCAACTCCATTCTCTTCAATGCTCCTTCTTCACTTCAGAGAATCCCACAAGAACACATAGAAGCTCAGAAATGGCCACTCAAGCTCAAGGGATGGAAATTAGGGTTTTGATAGAGTTGAAGGCTGGAAATGGTGGCCAGAAATGAGGCCATCATGTTCTTTAAATAGGGACACACCCCTCATTTAGGGTTTTCACCCTGATCCTAGTACAACCAGCGTACCCTCTAGTACGCCCAACGTACTGGGTGGCTTTGCTTCCAAATCACGCACATGAGTACATTGAGCATACATACGCGTACTCAGCTCCCACCTTTTCTCAAATAAGGGACTAAATTGGCCAAAACTTCAAACTATCATAGCTTCTTCACTATAAGTCCATTTCTGATGAACCTCATATCCATGGAAAGGTGGCGAGAAACCCTACGCTTCAAGTAACTCGTCGCAGCCTCAAGGCTTCTTCATGCCTGGGTTGCAGCCCACGAACCCTAAATTATAGACGGTCTGAAACAGGATGTTACAATTAATACAACACCAACATTAGTTGATTCCAAATTAAGAGCAATGCCTATTGTACCCTCTTCAAATTCTACTAATTCACCCTCCATTACTTCATCAAGAGCATGAATACGAGCAATGACATCACCTACTTAAATTACGGTACCGATATTTACAATCTTTACTTCTCTATTATATTGCTCAATACATTCATGGATAATATTACTAATTTCTTCGGCTTGAATGGTTACCATAAGTATTTCTTAATTCTTTTTTGGAGAAAAAATAAATAAAAAATGATGCCTAAAGTAGAAGGACTAATCCGTTATTTCTTTCATCTCCCCCAATATGCCAATATTGGCACCGATAGTACGTAAATGTAACTCGCTGTTTAAACAACTATTCAGAGTTCCTAGACCTCCTGGTAAGGCTTGTTGGAAAACCCGTTGTCAGACTTGATTACTCGCTTTTTGTTGTTCAAAATTTATAGTTTCATTTTTGTAATTTTCTAGTTGTTCCAAAGTCTTATAAGTTGAATCAATCAAATTCAATTTTTCTCACTCTATCTCAGAGTATCTATTCACGCGAAGCTGATCTGCTTCTATTTCTACTTTCCATAAGCGAGCCTGAGCTTTTTCCATCTGTTCGATGGCCCCCTCGCGCAATTCTTCTAAATTTCTAATAATATTCAAGATTATCTGTTTTCGATTATCTAATTAATCACTTAATGAAAGTAGATTATCATTCATTTTAAAAATTCTATGATCTCTTCCCGAACCAAACATGAATCTTTCGATTCATTTGGCTCTCACGCTCAATGTAAATTCCCATATCTTTATTGTTAATGTAATGAGCCTATCCTCTATTCTCTTGTCAAATTCCAAAATGAAATCAAAATATCAAAAGGAATCACTAATCCAAGACCAAAATATCCAGAGGTCTCTTCTGACCAAACAAAAAATATGTAATTGTCAGCAAAGTTGTTTATTTTTTTTTATTCAAGAAGTTTTTCTTACTTTATACATAATACATAGGTCATCGATTCAACATTGGCTAAAAAAGGGGATAAAATCCCCAATTAAGTAGTTCAAATCATTTTATCGATACTAGGGTTCTATATTGATAAAATCTTTATTTTGAAACCATCTCTATATTAACATTAACATAGTGGTCGAAAGAGTGCCATGTTGCGTCTGGACTTCAACAATTTAGCTTTAACCATGTGAAGGGTCCCACATTATTGGTTGATAGAGAATCAAAGTGGCTTTTCCAATAAATTACGAAATGCTATAGTTCTTACATATGATTTCTGAATCTATTTAGAAGTAATTCGCAAGATCCTATACCCTTCTTTATTAGGTATAACTTTCCAATTTATAACAGAAAAAGTACATATGGTTGGATCCAGCCTATTCTTGAAACAACTCGCACACACTCCTTTTCCAAAAAAGATCAAGACCTCAAGCACTACACCTAGATTTATTATATTGTTACTAAAATATCAGTATTAAACCCGAAACTCCCGGTGGATGGCCAGTGGCCCAAAGAAACGAAAGAATCAGTTACATTTTTCATATGATCTCCACGTATAGATAGACTAAAAAATTGAACAGAGTTCTTTTGTATTACTTTGCCATCTTTAATATATATTGATATTTAGTTTCCTACTTTCTAAATAGAATAGATTTTTTATTCAACTTAGAAATAATGAATTACCTCCTTGGTTGCAACCCCTCTTAAAAACTAACAAAAAGGCCTACGAACACGAACGGGAAGGATGAAAGCGAGTTGGTATGCTAATTCCTCATCCGCAAATCAGCCCTTCTGTGAGTTATTTTCTCAACGAATAAGTAATTCTAGGAATGAAATATTTATTTAACTTGAAAAAGCAAAGCACAAGTCCAAGGCAATAAAATATGAAAATTTTTGATTTTTCATATTTCGAATATTAAACAAAAGGATTCGCAAATGAAAGTGATAATGTTACAACTAGGCCATAAATGGTTAAAGCTTCCATAAAAGCTAGACTAATCAATAAATTACCTCGTATTTTTCCCTCCACATCGAGCTGTCTCGCGATACCTTCTACAGTTTGACCCGTAGGAGTACCTTGACAATCTCCATGTCCAATAGAAACAAGCCCTACAGCCAATCCAGCAGCAATAACGGAAACGGATAATCGAGTTTGGAAATAATAATGGAGTTCAAACTCTCTAGTTGGATTTTTTTTAAAATATGGTTATTTGAGATAGTGTTTTACAAAATGTGATACATGAGTCTCACAACTAGTAATTAACATATCAAAATGGAGAAATTAAATATCCTCATACATTTTAGATTTAAAAAAAAAAAACTAAAAGGTTTCAATATTTAACTGGCCAATTAGTAAATTTGAAAAACGAGATTCTTTTGAAAAAATCACTGCACACCTTTTAAAGAATGGATTTTTCCCCTAACCTACCAAAAAGAACACATAATCCCCACTATATTCTCTTGTAAATTTGCTTGGGGAATAAATGTTGATATATATATAAACTGAAAAAAGACAGCGCATCTAGGCATCACCCCACCAAATTGATATCTATCTAATATCGTATCAAGGCCTCAGATTCTTGCATGTTGTATTAAAGATGTGCCCTTTTTTCCATATGCAACAGTTTGGTTACTTATTCCAACGAGATATATATTCTTGCTGTACCATTTTGGGTGCATATCAGTTTTCGGATGTACATGTTTTCTGTTAAATTCCAATGAGATATGTCGTTTGGAGAATCACACATGTTCATTTGTATCTTTAAGATTACATTGATTAGAACTTGCAAACCCACTTGAGTATAACAAAAACAACAATGAAACGAGCCAATGAAAAGTGATTTGATGTGTTTTCTTTTTTAATGAAAAGCAAATATATTTTTAAAATTCTGGCAAAATGCAATGTCACTAAGACCGTAGCCAATATTTGAAAATTGGGGTGGGTTTCGGCATTATTCATTGGTCGCTATTGTTACTTTGATTCGAAAATCAATCCAAATTGAAACCTATATGAAACCAAGCAACAACATTTTATATATCAAAGCTAAATTTATATTACTTACTAGGACAAGTCCGTTAATTTTAGGGTATGACTGTTTTTTCTTATAAAAAGTCTAAATACTAAATTAAAAATCTAATGGAACAATGCCAATTGAAAAGATAATACGAACATATGAAGAAAATACAGAGAACTTCTGAATTGTAGTTAGACGATTAGAAAAAAGAAAAAGAAATGTTCTTGATGTCTTTCAAATTGTCTGCTGACAACTCTAAAAAATAATTTAAATTATCAAATGGTTATTATTATAAGAACTAGTAATTTAGCGGGCGTTTTTCATTGGTTTTTACGTGTTTTTGTTGCGTATTAGAAAAGTATAGGAGAAAAAAATCATATTATATATATTGTGGGGATGGGGAATAAACACGAAAATTTAGAAACTGAAATTGTGAAGATAATACTTTACAAATTTAAAGGTGAAATTGTGAAAAGTGATATTTTATAAAGTAGAAAGGTGGAAAATATCATTTTACAAAATATAAGGGTTGTAAGGGATGGATTATACAAAGTTGACAATGACATTTTACAAAATTTAAGACAGAATGGATGAAAGTGATATTTAAAAAATATAGAGATGAAAAATATTATTTTATAAAATAAAATAATTACAAATGACAGATTATATAAAATTAAAGAAATAAAGTTACAATTTACATATTAATACAGTACACTGCATGAAAAGTTATTCATTAAGCTATATAACTCTCAAGACAAAGAAAAAATTGCCTTTTGTATATATTTATTATTTTACTAATGCCCTTATGGGCTATATAAGGCTATTGGATTAATGTTTATGTGAAGTGTGATACCGTTAATGCTAGTATTCGATTAAAGGGATAGGAACGGCTAGAAAGAAAAATGTAATAAAATTTAATATTTGCCCCCACAAGGCCACAATTTCGAAACCGGGCAATACAGCTTGAGAATCTAGCGCCTTAACCACCTGCCTACCTTATTTTCCTAATTCTTAAATCTATTATAGTATTATATATAGCATTAATACACTACTATTATGCAAAAAATAATTTCAGGCCCTATGGCATGGGAGCTGATAATTCCATTTGAAATTTTTATCCATCTGCTTAATCAAAATACATTTTCCCTTATATGCCCCTTAAGATCAAGGGATAATGATTTAAAATGATATTATATTTTTTCGATTTGGTATATATTTGCTCACTGAGTTTTTTTTTCGTTCACTTACCCCTTCAACTTGTTTAACTGTACACGTTTAGTCCTTATGACCGGCCACTCTAGGTAAGCCGGAAAAAATAACTTAAAAGGGTAATATATATTTTCTTACTTTGTACATATTTAGTCCTTAATATTTTTTTGCACATTTACTCCTTAATATATATATATTTTTTTGCAAAATAAGTTTTTGTTGTTTTTGTATACATTCAATACTTATGATTGGTTTTTTAGGTTTTTCTCACGACATCCTACGCGAGACAATCATTAATAAGGTGTTCGGGGTTGTTTATGCATATGGCCACCGCCACCACGACCTTGCCTGCTTGGTTGTTTGATTCTTGTGGTTTGACTTAGGTTTTATATTCTAGACGTAGTGACTTCTTCATACGATTACAAATTTTAACGATCTTTATATGCACATGTTTGTATTTAAGTCTATTATAATTTTCGTTTAGATTACCCACGTTAAAAACATAACAGAAGGGTTTTTTTTAAGCACCGACCTATAATACATAGGATTTTTTAGTCATGTGAAGTCCGATGATGTTTATCACTCTTTAATGAAATGAAAAGGTTGGGGATCCAACCAGGACTACTAGAAAACAGCCCTTAAATGACGCGCAAACAGTGACACGCAGTGATTTACAATACGCAAAAGCGTGCGCCCTAAAAATAATGTCATCTCTTCTAAAATTTGAAGGATAGAGGACACGCATTTATGCTTGCCCTGAAATTAGTGTCAGAAAATAAAAAATAAAAATACGGAGGACACCTATCATTAAAGCATGTCGTGTAAATGTGTCGCTTTATATTTTTTTAAGAAGGCGCATTCTCCACATTTTTTTGGGAAATGAAATCCCAAAAAAAAATTAAACATCCCACCTGATACTCCTTCTTCTCCTTCTAAAATCCTTTGCTAAGAACCCTAAATCATTCATAACCATTTTCCGTTACCAAAAAAATTAAACATCCCGCCTACTACGACTCCCCAAATCACCCTAAATCATAAATCCCTAAATATTAAGAACCCTAATTTGCTCTTGAGAAATGGTGCCTTAGATCAAAAACTGTGAATTCAACTTCGAATTAGTTTAGGTTCTCTCAATCAAGAACCTCTCCATTCTATAACTCAGAAAAGCATCAATGTACGCATATTGCACCTGTGCCAGAGTAAGTTGTTCGTTATCCCATATGGTTATCGTCACTGCCTCGGGCTTTATCAACTCCTTCCTCGAGATCTTTCTCGTAAATTCTATCAATACTAACCTTTCTCTCAATCAAGAAACCCTAACCTTTCTCTCTATTCACAAGCCAGTAATCCCGACAAAGAAGATCAACAACAAAGACCAAGTGGTTTGATTTCTCCCTAAAATTGGTACAACTTCTCCTAAATCCGACTTTCACTCCACTCTCTGAGTTTGTTTTCTCCCTAATCGATGCATCCACCTTCTCGTCTCTCCCCCTCCACCAGGTTTTCTCTCATCTCTCTCCTCCATAGATGAAGATTGTCAGAGATGTGAAGGGAGTAACCAAAGGAAACCCTAAAACTACTCTGATTGCACAAACACTTCTTCTCCTGCAACTTTAGGTAAGTCTCTCCTCCATAGAGTATAATTTTTTCTTTCATGTTTTTGCATCTTTAATCTTTCAAACCCCTTTCTTGTTCTTCTTTCAGTGTTAGACTTTATGTGGATTTAGCTCTTTGAATTTATAAGATCTTCATAAACTGTTCGGTTTTCTTGATTCTTGGAACCTGCATGTTTATTTTCCTTCCCAATCTGGGCATTTTTATCTATGATTAGTAAACAAATTAGGGCTATGAATCTTACACATCTAATCCTTTTGCATGTGTTCTTGTTCTTAATGTTTTTCTTTTTGAGAAAATTCCATCATCTTTAGTTCTTGATCTTGACTTTGAAGACACCCATGTGTTTTTTAGTTCAATTTCAGTTGCAAGATCAAAATTCTTCATCAAATTAATCAACTTGTCAACCTTACCCTGAAGTTGCTAGTGCTGGAGAAAATTACCAGTATGGAGAAAACAAGTTCTCAATTCAATCAAGTAGTTGTTTCTATTGTTATTGATGTGGATGATTTATATTAATTTGAATCTTTATATACTTATAAATAATATTTAGCTAGTTGGAGTTCTTGGGATTTGAGTGGAATTGGAATTTGGTTCCATTCCAGTACTGTGTTTGGTTACAACTTAGAAATGAGTTCCAATCTTTTGCGATTCTAATTCCTTTGACAAATTCTGCTCCCTTCTAAACATTCTACAAATCAAACACACCCTAGTGTACTCTTTTTAGCTTTTGGAGCTGCATGGTTAGTATCTCACTTTAGATTCATGTATCCAATATTTACCATTTTGCCCCTTCTCTGAACTAGGTAGTGTGTTCTTGCTTTATTATAAACTAAACCATATATTTTTATTTTTATTTTCCAGGCAGTCGTATATGGACTTGGAGTGTGTGCAGAGTATGGTGGCTATGTTATAAAACCACTTGTTGGAGGTACACTAAATATAATCTATTGTATTTTTTATTTTTTATTTACTTAACAATTTTGTATTATTTTTTCAGAGGATCCGTCGAGGCTAAATGTTGTAATAAGATACCCCTAATGTTGTTCACCCTGAGAATGTGATGGCATATGATAATGCGATTTCTGCTTTGGGAAAAATATGTCATTTTCATCAGGATGGTATCGAATCAGGTCAGGTAGTTTTAGGAAATATGATAATAATATAATTTATTTATTTTTATTTTTTGTTCTTAATAATATACATATGTAATGTTAAAACTTAAAATTTGCACAGGTTATTCTTGCATGGTTAAGGTGTTTGCCAATCAAAGGAGATCTTATCGAAGCCAAAGTTGTTCATGAGCTGTTATGTTCAATGGTCGAAAGGTATATATAACTAACATATATAGCAACTTACTTTGATTTGTTTTAATTTATATCTAATCTGTTTGTTTTTTTATACTATTACAGGTCAGACACGGTACTTCTAGGACCGAACAACCAGTATCTCCCTAAAATTGTTTCTATATTTGCTGAGGTTAGTTGTTTTTTTTTTGTTTGGAAAATTAATAGAGGGAAAAGTTGTCATTCAGATGCTTACTAATGTTGGTTTATGAATAGATTATTTGTGGAGGGAAGGATCTTGCAACAGAGTATACTATAAACCAGATATTTCCTGTTGTTTTTTTAACATTTTTATGTTATGTGTTTGTGTTTGTGTAAAATAACAACACTAGTTGTATATATTTTCAATAGTTATAGTATATTATTACCTTATATGAAAATAGTTATAAAATATGGTATTTTAAACCCCATGACCTAATTTGTAATTTTTTTATTTTAAATGATATTTATCATAATTATCTCATATTTTTTTGGTTCTTTGAAGGGTGATTGTACATAGTATGTTAAAATTTGGTTGTCTAGTACTTTCAACCTCATGTTTTACCTCATTACCCCATTCTTAAAGTTATTTTTGTTTTTTTTTTTTGGCTTATTTTTACATATTGGGAATTGCTGGTTTATGTGAATCTAATGGTTGCATTATTTAAATTTGTAGGTCTTGTTGATGTGCATAGTGTCAAGCAAAGTAGCTCGGATGTTGTGAAGGTGGGCAACAAGTTCTTGTAGTTCAACTATTATTTGTTGATGACTTTGATCTCTTTCACATTTGATGTATTACATTTGTCTACTATTGGAATGATTATTTGTATGACATTAACTTTTGTGCAATGGATTGTATTTTTTGTAAATGGTATTTTATTTCTATTATGAGACATGAGATGCAAATTTAATTTGAAAAGTAATAAAATTTATAATTACGATACGCAAAAATGTGTGTCATCTTGATTTATGACATGACATTTCTTAACAGCGTCTTTAATGATATGCATTGCATGTCATAAATGATTAAGTACTTCAGTCATGTGCCTCTTTGTGTGCTTTACAACAAGGACGATGGGTGCATAAACAGGTAATAAGGACCCCAAATAGGGATCAACGTACACTTATTTAGAAAAGAGTATTCCTTTTGTGAGGTAACTTGTTTTGTTCCATTTTATCATATTTAGAAAAGAGTATTCCTTTCGTGTTTTTGTTTTCTTCCTTTTCTGTGAACCTGTAATCATTTCCAAATCAGGGGCATTATAGGAAATTTTCCTGTTTTTGTGACAATCTTGAAAAGGAAGGTAAAATGGGGATATCACCTTACTAAATGACTGGTTGATTAAGAGCAACCGGTAACAAAACATTAAAATAATAAAGTTAAGACAAAATAATGGTTAAATAGTACAAAAAAAAAATAATAGAATGGTTTTTTAAGCACCGACCAATAATACATAGTGTTTTTTTCTTTCTTTTTTTTTTTTTTTTTTGAGGTTTTTCCCTGTGAAAATCTTATTTTGCATGGTTATTTTTTAGTACAAAGATTTTGTTTGAAATTATATATAAATAACTATGTTCTATAAAGTAATATATGATTTGATTCACGTAATGCATCAACTGTTTTCTTAGGTTCAATCAACGACAAAAAAATTGTCACATCGATAGAAGTTGCTTGGGAATTGTTTTTATTTTTATGTAACATCCTGGAATTCAGGTTCAACCATTTAACCCTTCATCTTTTCCAACTTGTCATAGGAGGTCCCTTTATGTTAAGTGCTAAGCTGGTGAGTACACTGGGCGTACAAGGAGTACGCTGCGCGTACTCGCGCGCTTATTTTGTACGCGGTTTCATCCGGGTACGCTGGGCGTACCTAAGGTTACGCCGGGCGTAACCGGCGCCAATTCAAAACCCTAATATGACTTGAGGGATATAAAAGGAATGAGATGGTCTTGTCCCTCAGCCACCATCTTTCAGAAAGAAACCCTAAGAGAGTATTTCCTTTGTTTTTAGCTTGGGTGTGAGTGTTCTAAGCTTCAAAATGCCATTTTAAGGTGGTGAAAGAGAAGAGGAGGCCATTGTGGAAGCTAGAAGTTGGTGGACAAGTGTAGATCTGAGGACTACAAAGGTTGGAGCTTCTTCCTGAGGTAAAAAGTTCAGATCTTGCCTTGTTGTTTGTGTGGTTTGTTTCTTGGACTAATTTCTAGGGTTTTTGGTCCCAAGATGGAGACTTTATGAGCAAATAGTCTCCATTGGCCTAGATCTATCATATTCCAGGGCTATATGAGTTGTATCTTCATAAAAATGCAATCTTGGACGTGAATGTTGAGACATGCATGAGATCTAGACTTTTGAAGGAGAAAGGAAAGGTGTTAGAAGGTGTGGGAAACCTTTATAGCTATGCAAAGGCTTAAAGGTTTCGACTTTATAGATTAAGGGGTATTAGAATGGCCAGAAACTGGGATGTACGTTGGGCGTAATCCCAGTACGTGCCGCGTAGTGGGTCGCGTCCCCCATTTTTGGAGTGCAAGGGTACACCCCGCGTACAGGAGTTGGTACATCCCGCGTACTGCTTGCTGTTGACTTTTGTTGACTTTTAGGGTTTTGGTCAACATGTGGACTTTGAGTCAAGGAGGAGTAAAATGGTCTTTTACCCTTCTGTGGGATTGTAGAAAGGGGTGTAGCATAGCCTTGAAAGTTGTTAATGATTGGAATGATTATTTGTTGTGATTAGGCGAGGTTAGGTCGTCGTTTCGAGATTCAGAGATATCGAGCATGTGAGATTTTAGACATCGTACGAGGTGAGTCTTCTCACTATTCTGTACCTGGAAGGGTACTTATGTGTGACCGGAAGGTCTGGTATGCTATGAGATATATGCATTGTATGCTATGAGTTGCATGTTTCGTATGTGCTATGTATGTGATATGTGTGCTATGCTATGATGTGGGCCGGAAGGCATTATGATGTGGACCGGAAGGTCGAGGAGTTATGGACCGAAAGGTCGACACAGGTAAGACCGAAAGGTTTACCGAGTTGGGACGGAAGTCCCCTGAGACACATGGACCGGAAGGTCGTGTGGAGTATGGCCTGGAAAGGCGTATGTGTGTAAGTGGTATATTGGGGAACTCACTAAGATTCTTTCTTACAGTGTTTATGTGTAATGTGTTTCAGGTACTAGTGAGGACCATGGGAAGGCATCGGCATGACTCGTACATACACGCAGGCGGATTTGGATATGATTGATCTTAGGGGTTGATATGTTTTGTATTATGACTATGTTACATTGGATTTGATGGTTGTCTTAAATGAAATTATGTTTTAAAGAAATGAAAAATTGTTTCGAAAATTTACGTTGTTACATTTTAAGGGTTGCAGCACTAAAAAACGTCATTTTTCTACGACAATTTCCGTCATTAAATCCATCATGAATCCGATATATTTACATTAAATTTACACTTATTAGGACTTTGTGACAAATTTCCAACTGATTTGTGACGGCTTTGTGACGGACTTTGACGATTTTACACTAAATGTTGCACTTGACGATAAATTTTGAGGGGCTGCATGTGCCACCCCAGGACACAAAGTAGGTCCGCCCCTACTTGTCTTCTAGTCTAAACACCAACAGTTGGATTTACAATTATTTAAGAGACAATGTGATCCTTTAACGGGATTGTAAAATCACCGTTTGTGAAAGAATTGTTGGAATACGAGATTCTCAATACCGCCAAACTATCCCACCTCAAAACATATGATGGCACCATAGACTCGGATAGCCACATTGACACATACGAGTGGGCGATGACATCTATCAAGCTACACGAACGCTTCTGGTGCATGTACTTCCCTACCACTCTAGACGGCAACGTAGGGACATGGTTCAAAACATTGTGCCCTGGTAGCATCTGCAACTTTAGCCAGCCGAAATACCTCTTTTTAACCAAATTCATGCAGCTTCGTAAGTACAAAGGCAATTGTTACTCTATTATCGGGTGTAAGCAAAGGGAGGGGGAGACAATCAAGGATTACTTCGCTAGGTTCACTAAAGCAACATTCGACGTGTCGGGACACGACGATGGATTGATCATAGGTGCATTCATGTGGGGATTACTTCTCGGTTTGCTCTCCCAGAAGCTCATGGGCAAGCAACCTCAGACGAGAGTAGAGTTAAAAAAGCGAGTGGAGCGTTTCCTACGCCAAGAAGAACGTGAAGCGTCAAAGCAAGCATACCTCAACGCCATGTCCTCCCCGGCCGGGAAATGACACCACCAATCAACCTCCTACCACGACGCCCAGGGAGGGGATAGATTTTCAGGGCGGGACAGGCGACCGTATGGACGATTCAGACCCTTCGCAAGGGACGACAGGCGAGGAAGACGAGCAGAAGTTTATACCGTCGCCGAAAAACCAACAGCAAAGGGTACTAAGACGCTATACTGTGAATTCCACAAGAGTAGGACACATGACACGGTCAACTGCTCAGTTTTAAAACGGAATATGGAAGAGAAGCAGCTGAAGGAAAACGTGATAGAGATCGCCAAAAGTCTACGAGCTAAATTTGTTGCGGAAAACCCTAAAGACAACGTAAAAGGAGCAGACTACCGACAAGAAATCCTCATGATTCGCCACAAGAGAGGGAGAGCAGAATGTGCAACAAGCATGCGAAGCATCATGGAAAGCATGCAAGGGCTAACTTTCTGCACGACTGACCCAAGCCCAGCTGAGTGGAAAGGAGACAACCCTCTCGTTATCCAGGGTTCCATTCGAGACACCATGATACAATGGGTGTACATTGACACGAGGAGCTCTACAGACATCATCTACGAGCATTGTTTTCGGTTGCTACCTGACGCATGGAAGGAGGAATTAATATTAACCGCAGGCCAACTCACAGGATTCACAGGGCACAGTCTATGGCCCCTAGGTACGATCCACTTACCGTTCACACTCACTAGTCAAGAAAAGACTAGGCGACAGACCGCTCTTGTAGATTTTGTAGTCATACGACATCCATCCGAACACAATGTCATACTAGGTTGACCGCCCTACTAAAATTCTGAGCAATCTCATCAATGATTCAAGGAATAGTGAAGTTTAACACAAGCCAAGGCCCAAGTACAATCCTAGCCACACCCCCAAGAGAGCTCAAATGCTACGAGATTATGCAACCAAAGGACATTACAACAGAGGCCAAGAGGCCGAAGCCATATTGTAACGCCCGTAGATTCGGGCTAGTCAATTTAGAGATACTAGGGGTCGAAAACGACTTTTCGACAAAAGATTATTTAGAATAAACAATCTTAACCAAGTTGTAGAATATGTCTCAAGGGTTCCGTACATATAAAGAGCACCGAAATCCGAGTTATAACGAAGAAGTTATGACCCGTCGAAGTTTCGCAACGGAACCGGCATGACACCGGGAAGACTTAAATAGTGAATTTATGATAGAGCGACTTTTAGCCTTATTAATCTAAATGAAAGTCTTAGAATATGTTAACCTGAGAGCGTCCATAAAAAGAACACCCAAATCGGACTTCGTATGAGGAAGTTATGATTTTTCGAAGTTTCGGCTTAGCGGTGTACAACCCGAAGTTCGAGTATTAGATCGAGCGGTTTTTAGCCGACACAACCTAAACGAGAATCGAAGATCTCGTTATCAGTAGCATAACGATAAAAAGACAGACAAAAATGGACACCAGATGAAGAAGTTATGAGATTTTAACGGACCAATCCTGTCCCGGCCTGTTAAAAATATAACTTTAAAAATAAAGTCAAAATTAGCCGACGGAGTCTAAACGAAAGTTGTAGAGTACGTCTCCACCTACGCGTGGATATAAGTAACGTCAAAAGCGGAGTTCGTATGAACGAGTTAAAAATTATAATAGCATATTTATGTATTAAAATAAAGTATAAATCATATATATATATATATATATATATATATATATATATATATATATATATATATATATATATATCATTAGAAAGGTATCGACGATGCGGTCATTATAAGACTAATGTTGAGTTCTTTCGACATTAGTTTAGTACAAATATCATTAAATCTATTTAAAATAGTATTATAAAGGAGTGTTTAGTTTTTTATATAACTAAAAGGTCATTAAGTAACTATTTAGGGTAGTTTTTGAAAATTCAATTAGTATAAATAAAAGCCTTGGGCTCTCATATTTCTTGCACCATTCTCTTAATTCAAGAGTCTTTCTCTCCTTATCCCCCGAACATTTTGGTCCCTCGTGATTCTACTTCTCTTTTTGTATTTTTAGTATAGTAAGGTGAGCGTCGAAGCGTTGCACGAATCTTTCTTAGAAAGATTCAGCGACGAAGTTCTACCCCTGCAGAGCCCGACTCCTAGCTAAAACCCCCTTGTAAGTAAGTTATGCTTACCCTATTTTAATATAGCTTATATTTAAAATTAGTATTGTTATTATGAACTTATAATAAATATTTGAGCTATTATTATATAAGTGTCGTTATAATATCTTTTTAACTACTCGCGGTACGGGGAATCTGGTTTAAAGGGCCGCATAGGGTTGTTGGATTTCAGAAGTGCTATTTGCCAAAATGGTCCTGCCCTCCGGTGTTTTATCTGGCCTTGTCTGTACATAGTGGTTGGAAAGTATTGTTTAAACGCTTATATAATAATAATAATAAGACTGATAATTAGTCACGGTAAATATTAGACTAAAATTAGTGGTAATAATACTAGGTTTCGTCAAAGGAAATTATTTTAAAGTAAACGAAGCGTTGTCCGAGTACCGAGTCACCACCTTCTCAGGTGAGTGCATAGTTAGTTTCATCTTACACATAGATATGAAGTATTTTATATAAATTACATGCTATGTGTGCATATTATCTGAATACTTGTTGTTTATGCTAGATGAACGATTTTATACACGTTTTAAATGATTTAAACTGTATATGTATTTTATATCTACGAAAATGTTGGGGTAAAACATGGGTAGATGTAATTGATGGAATATAAGTTGGACGATGAGTTGAGAGGTGTTATAGACCGTGAGGTGAGGGTGAGAGGTGAACGATGTGAGAAGCCTTTTTCCCAAATGATTGCCCCGTCATTCGGCAGAGTATGGATGACAACCACGGACTATTCTAGTGTAACAACGTAAATTTCAAAACAAAAATTTCATTTTTGACACAACCATTTTCACATAAAATGTTTTATAAAATATCCAAAGATAGTCAGCAAAACATATCGTATCCCAAGATCACAAAATCAAATCCTTCCTCTAGTGTGTACGAGTCACGCCGGCGCCTTTCCACGGTCCTCGCTAGTACCTGAAACACATAACACCACAACTGTAAGCATAAATGCTTAGTGAGTTCCCCAAAATACCACTTACACACATACGCCCTTCCAGGCCACGACCTTCCGGTCCATGTGTCTTAGGGGACTTCCGTCCCAACCCGGTAAACCTTTCGGCCTTACCCGTGTCGACCTTCCGGTCCATAACTCCCTGACCTTCCGGTCCATATCATAATGCCTTCTGACCCATATCATAATGCCTTCCGGCCCATATCATAATGGCATACATGTCACATACATAACGCATATAGAACATGCAACACATATCGTACAAAACATGCATCTCATAACATACAAGACCTTCCGGTCACACATAGGTACCTTTCCAGGTACAGTATAGTGAGAAGACTCACCTCTGGTATCTTGGTAAATCCCTGTCTCGGTAGAAATGTGATCTAGCCTCCGCCTAATCACATAAAGAAAATACTCCCATAAATATAACTATACTTCAACTTTTCATTAACATTATCAGAAGAGTAAAAGACCATTTTACCCCTCTCCTGGCTCAAAGGCCTCACTGCTGACCAAACCCTAAAGTCAACAAAAGTCAATGGTCAAACTTTGACCCAACTTGGCGAGTGCACTTAGGCAACTCGGCGAGTCTACATGTCCACTGACTCTCTTAGTCCCTCTCTTGGCACGTCGAGTCCTTCCCTTTACTCGACGAGTCACACCTGGCTTGAATCGTGGGGCCACCCCGACTCAACTCGCCGAGTCTCAAGAACAACTCGGCGAGTACCGCCTTGAACACCAGTCCTCTAATCCCCTTCTGACTCACTGAGTTATCCCCCAACTCGGCAAGTCTACTCACAGAGCTTTTCATGTGAAACCCTAACCCTACTCGCCGAGTCCCAAGAACAACTCGGCGAGTTCATGCCATGCACTTACTCTAAAGACCTCCTAAGGTAAGATCTGTGCCCCTACTGCATAAATCTGGCCTTCTCAAGCATGAAAGTCACGTAAAGCTTGAAACTGGATGCATATATATCAACATAATGGCACCAAATGGTGATTTAGTCCCAAAAATGGCAACCTAAGTCCAATAACCCTGAATTGACTCATAAAGCTCCATGGGTTAGAGTCTTTGGACCTCAATTAGTCCAGATCCAAAGCACAAACTCGAGAGGGGACTAAATACTCTACATATTCTTCTTCTAAAGGGTTTTAAAAACCCTAACTCTATGAAACAACACCCAAACTGGAGAAGGTTTGAAGGAATACCTTAATATGAATCCTTTGGTCTCAGAAGATGCTAGATTTGCACTTCCATCAGCCTTCCTTTGCCTTAGTCACCTTCTCCTTCAAGTTTCACCCACAAAAGATCAACAATGGCCTCTCTTCTCCTCGTAAGCGATCTAGGACTCTCTCTGGGGTGTGGTAGCCGCAATGGATGACCATAAGGACCTTTAAATAGGTCTCAAACCCCAGAAATTAGGGTTTCATTAAACAGCGTGGAATCGCCAAGTCCACTCATGAACTCGCCGAGTCCATCTATGAACTCGCGTCCAAAAACCGCGACCATACTTGGCGAGTCTAGACGCCAACTCGCCAAGTTCCCCCACAAAACCCAAAAATAATGGGACACAATCTCATACCTGGAAATCCGGGTGTTACATCTAGACAGTCCAGCGGAACACTAGCAGGCTCGCAACCTGTAGGTGTTGTGAACGATGTGTTCACCCGGTGTACTCTAAACCCTGGCGTCCATGCAGACTTGGTATCTAAACCTTGGTGATCATGCATAGTTGATGCCTAAACCTTGGTGATCATGCAGAGTTGATACCTAAACCTTGGTGATCATGCATACTTGATGCCTAAACCCTGGCGACTATGCAGACTTAGTGCCTAAACCCTGGCGACAATGCAGACTTAGTGCCTAAGCCCTAGCGACTATGTAGACTTAGTGCCTATTGTGTAAACTGTGGCAACGATGGACTTTGTGCCGATTCCTTAGGATGATCCTTAGGAATGAATGAACGAGGAATAGCTGATTCTTAGGGTAGATCCTTAAGACTAAAGAAGATAATGGGGATGGGTAATTGGGTTGATTGTTTGATTGTTTAAACATAATAATTATATTATTGTGGGTTGAAAACCCTATGTACTCACCATGTTTTCTAACCTGATCCACTCAGTTTATTTATATCACAGGTGTCGATATGAAGTGACATTACACTGAGAGATTAAGGAGATATAGATCACTAGTGTAAATGAATGTAAATTCTGTTTATGCTTATGTTTCTGTATTAACGATGACATCCCAAATGTTTTAAAATGAATAAAATACATTTCTTCGGAAATGCTTTGAAAATGTATTTATCGTGTTTTTCTGGGAATAAATTCTGCAACATATTTATTAAAAGAGGTACTCTGATTTTCATAAAACATAAACAAAATCGGTTTTTTCTGGCCGTGAAAATGGGGATGTCACACATATTCATCACACGAATGGGAGGTAATCAACAAGGAATACCCAAGCCAACAAGTGAATGTGGGAACCGCCCTTCCTACGTCAACAAGGCAAGAATTGATCCGATTGCTACAAAAATACAAACACGTGTTCTCCTGGACACCCACAAACATAGTGGGGTCGACCGAAGGATCATAAAACATAAGTTGATGATAAAACCAGGGGCCAAAGAGGTAAAACAAAAAAAGCGCGTCCAGGGAGGGGATCCAAACAGGACAATTAATGCAGAAGTGGCTAAATTGACCAGCATTGGGATCCTTAGGGAAGCAATTTTCCCAACATGGATCGCAACCCGGTAATGGTGAAGAAACAGTGTTACACTTTTATTCAATGTTCATTCTGAACACACACACACACACATATATATATATATATATACATATATATATATATATATATATTATATACATCCCTTAAAATTGAAACTCGCCGAAATTATATTTTTATAAAAAAATAAAACCGATTGAGATTTCTTTTTGTTAGTGATCGTATGTTAGACTAACGGTTAACAGCGTTGCCCGAGGTGAAGGGTGGTGGTTGCCGGAATTGAACAGTGGTGATTTCGATGATGAACTGTGTTGGTGTGGGACCAACCACGAAAGAAGTTGAAAGCATAAGGACCATTCGTGTAATTTATAATAACTAGTTAACGGAGGATTTCTTAAAATGTAACGAAAGTAACTTAATAGACAGGTAAGTTGTAAGTTAAATGACCTATTGCACAAAAAAATATTTTAGTAACCAAATCAGATAAATGACGATAGTTGATTAGGCTATAGAGACATTTAACCTATTATTTGCGTATGTATATCTTAGGAATGTATTTTACGGAAAGGAGGGTATTCTTATCTATAGGGTAGGGTGACTACGAGTGAACTTTCATACTCAATATAGGTTAATCAGATAATGTACAATCTTAATCTATATAACTGTGTACCTACCATGTAATTTGAATCTTAATGTTTTATAATTATAATTAATATGTAATTACATTTAATTGGGTATTTTATTAAAGCCAAACTAGCGGAGTGGTGATATAACAATTATTTTAGTTGAATGACGACATAACATTCTACAACTACTCGTTTGAATTGAGTAGAGTAACAATAGGGAACGATGCTTATTCGAGAGGTTTTGGGCATGAAACAACTAGGTACTATGTTATCTTATAGGATTGGCCTAACATAACGATTAGATATGATGATATTCCTTTGGCCAACATTATGTACTATGTTACCCTAGAGGATTAGCCTAACATAACGATTAGATACAATTATATTCCTTTGGCCAGCACTTGGTACTATGTTGCCCTAGAGGATTGGCCTAACATGATGATTCTTTAATAGGATATTAGGGCAGAGTAGCAAGTAATTTGTCAATGCTTATCCTTAAGTTTTTCATTAATATAGTCCTCGTATATAATTATTCTATACGTATATACACATACCCGTATATATATATATATATATATATATATATATATATAATTATGATTTTGATATTGATATAATATTATGATAGAGTAACAACTAGGAACAATGCTTATCCTTAAGTTTTACCAGCATAACAACTAGATACTACGTTATCCCAGGGAATTGGTCAGCATAACAACTAGGTATAACCTTCCAATGTAGTTTTAGGCATTATAACAACTAGGCATAATATCATTCTTAAATTTTAGGCAGGGTAACTACTAGGCATAATATTATCCTAATATTCCATGTATTGCATAAGCTACTGACATATTACAAATAATAATATTTTTGTAAAATCGTTAAAGTAGTTTTATAACATGTATCCCCCCTCCCCCCGAACATAAATCTTTTGAAAAAATTAAAAGTGGGGACATGAAATCACCATAGTAGTGTGCTTTACTAGACCCTAGGACTACGGCTAGTGGCGTCGGGGCTCGGGATCGACAAAACTCAAGAATATAGCTTACTAATAGCTAAACTCTATCATATATATATATATATATATATATATATATATATATATATATATATATATATATATATATATATGAAGAATTTCCTAAGTTTTTTAATGGCAATTTTTGACGTAGAAATGAGAGAAAGGAGAAATTGAGGTGTGAAGAAGAAAGGGGTTTGCTGCCCCTTTTATAGGTGAAAATTTTAGGATGCACCTCGTATGCTTCCAAAGTTGCTCTAGCCTTCTGATGCCATGTGTCAGATTTTGGTAGGTCCACGTCGCCCTTCTAGAAGGCGTGTGCGCGCTAAGCGCATGTCGAAAACACTGATTGTTGTAAATTACATAACTTCATCATATAAACTTTGTTTTTGACGTTCTTTATATCCACGCGTAGCTATTGACGAGTACTACAACTTTCGTTTAGGTTGCACTGGCTAATTCTGACTTTATATTTAGCCCTTATTTTTATATGGTTTAATGATTTTGTGAAAATCATATCTCTCTCGTACAGACTCTGATTTTGGCGTTCTTATTCTCAAAAATTTTATCTTGGTGAGCACTACGATTCTCCTTTTGGTGACTTTAGCTGGAAGTCAACCATTCTATTTGTAGCTTTTTACGTCACACATTCATTCTGTGTGGTTGAGTTTTATATCCTGTAAAATCATATCTAATTTATACGGAGTCGGATTTCTGCAAAATTTATATTTTTGGGATTGGGACGACGTGTATTTTTTGAATATGTTAATAACAACACTTTTCGGGATTAGGACGAAACTATATATATATATATATATATATATATATATATATATATATATATATTATGTATTAAGTCTATTATACTCAACGTTTGGCAGTTTTCATAAATAACGATCGGTGACAATTTTCACAAGTGTTACACAAGAGGAGTTGTCGGAGAAGCCCCTCTCACCACCTTTGTCGACGATTACAGCCACCAACTTCTGCCTTCACGTCCTCCTTCCTCTCTTCCTTTCATTGACCGGAGCACACCGAGAAGCCACACCCAAGCATCCATCGTGTTTCGCTGGATCTGAAAAGAGGAAATGAAGAGGAATTGCGAGTGTAGCCCCTCGTTGCTGCTATTGTCGACGACAACCTCCTATTTACATGTTTCCCTTTATGGTTCTTCTTCCTGATCAGATGAGGACTGGAGACTCATTCCCCTTCGTTTGAACTATTAGACCAAGCACCAACATCACTGCCTTCAATTTTCATCATTCTTGTCTCGATCGAACACCACATATCTCCTTTAACTCACGCTTTGCTTAGCCATCATCGATCCACCAGTTTGTTGCTTTCATTCGACTTCCTTCCTCGATCCTTTACCTTTCCTAATTTGTAAAGAAGTTGCACCCCCCTTTACATTTGACGAGTTTGTCAAAACCAACCCCTACATATGTGTTCATGATTAAAAACAACCCTCTCTTGTACACTTTAAACAAATCAGTCCCTCTTTGTATTAAATGATCAAAGACAACCCCGCTGTTTGTATCATTTGAGAAAATCAACCCTCCATTCAATTTTTAATATTTGAAATGATCCCTTTTGATATAAATTATTTAAAAAATAATCCCTTTAGTTTAATTTGTTACAAAATAGTTCCAAAAGTGTTTCATAGTTCATGAATTGTCGAATTTTTGTTTTTTCACGAAAAAGCTTAAAAAAACGAGCCTAGATCGAGATCACACATCAAATGTGAGTTTCTATGGCCCCTTTTTTATGATTTTCATATTTGGGGGAGAATGCATGCGATTTTAATGAAGTTTTGATGATTTTCAAAGTTTTTATACTCAAAATGGCATTATACTTTGTTATTGGTTAAAAGTTTATGAAATGACAATCTAAAAGGTTGTAAATCTGTAACATCCGGTTTCTCAAAGGTAAAATTTTTGTAAATAATTCTTGAGTTTTGGTTGACCACGAAATGGCCATGTTAGAATGTTCTCAGGACTTTATTGAGTCCCCACGATGTGGCGTTTGGATGCCACGACGTGGCGAGCGGTTAAAATGTAAAACCCTAATTTCTCGGGTATTAGGAAAGAGTGAGGCTATGGTTGCCCACTGTCACACCCCCAAACCGGAACGACGGAAACATTCGGGGGTGGAGAACGTCATGCTCAGTATCACAACACATGCATCATAGTAATCAAAGTAACAAACAACCATTACATTAATATTAAGTGTTTACATTATATTTGATTCACAAAAGATTTACTCCAAAAGTAAATAACAAAACAAAGACATGAAACTACTATGCTCCATCTTCTGAATCCCTGAGCGTGTACCTGTCTACTAGTTTCCTGAGAATACAAGTTATTTTGAAATAGTAGATCAACATTTAAGCTGGTGAGTTCATAAGCATTTTGATATAAAAAGTACACTCTAAGTTCTTTAGAAAAGTTCTCATGTTCCTCCAGAAAATCCTACATTTTCTGATTTGATAACATGATAAGTAAAACTGACTCTATAATTCCTTCTATGAGTACTTAGTGAATACAAGTTATATACAATCCAGATCAAACAGACAATCGATTGTGTGAATCTGCCCTAAGCCGACTGATGAGTTGAAAAACTCTTAGATCGATTAGATCTTCAACAGGTTAATCAATAAAACAAACAAAAACAATAAACACGATATAGAATCAAGTAATGCTTAATGATTCAAATGTAGTCACGCCTCAGCAGAGCTCGACAAAGAAATTCCATTGTTGAGGTGAGCTAGGGTTTGTAGTACCATTAATAAGAATAATAATGAAAGCGATAATTACAAAGGATGCATGCATGTACCTTAAATACTAAACCCTAATAAAATAAACACGGTTGGACATGCACAAACCGGATAAAAAAACTGGTCTAAGGACCGAGCCCAAAGACGCAACACTTCAGGACCCAACAATCTCCTCCTTTGCGTCAATAAGGGCGAGACTTCACTTCGGTGGAGGTTAGGGAGTTCGCTTCACAACCTTGAATAGCCTTGGGATAATTGCAAGAAGAGTCTGTCTGAAAGCGATATACCACCGAAGCATATCTGAGAACAACTTCTTGTCTGCCTCACTGTTTTGATCACACCCATGGATAAGCTCAAGAATGTGCTCCAAGCAGGAATTGGAGAATAGATGTTTGCCAGCCAGAGCAAATAGGCACCTTTGACCTTCGCCTCTAAGAAACATGACACTGTTAGACTGTGGATCAATTTTTCCCTTCACCATCAGCTTAGTGTCACCTCCTTTCCGATTGGCTTGATTAAGGGCCTCTTGCGTATAGCAACAACAATCTCCTGACCCATCTTTGCCACTTCATGAATGTAACACACTATCATACGCTTGATGTGATCAATGATTAGCTCATATTCCTTCTGATTGGAGAGTAGAATGTTGTTAAGGAGAATCCAATCGTGTGGATTTAGATTTGGCAAATTGGCAAGTGAGACCGTATGGACCGAACCATCTGATCTTCGGGTCACTTTGAACTTGATATTAATGAACTTCCCAGCTGTAGTAGGCTTCAACACCTTGACAGTTGTGATCTTTTTTTTTTACTCCAGGTTAGGTACTGAGGTTGAGAGAATTCATGATAGTATTCAAGCAAGTCTTGATCAATCTTCGGGTCAGGAGAAGGAATCGTCGTTGTAGGCTCAAAGCAATGAAAGATGAAAGCCTTACGAGTGATTGGCATATCAAATTGAGAATCTTTAGAATTCTCGGCATTGAAGGAAAGAACAGGCTCTAACCAGTGTGAACTTGGAGCTTCAATAACCTCCTTTCGAAGTCTTTCCAACATCCATAGAGGAAACTTTAATTTCCTCTGATTAACAAGATTCACTTCTCTCACCTCATTCTCCTTATTAATTGCTTCAGAAACTTTTTGCTTAATCTCCTGAGCAGTGGGCTTGGTTTTGAGAGGACTTGGTTTAGGAACCGTTTCTTCAATATCATCAACATCATCCTCATCATCATCAGCAATTCCTTTTCCCTTATCCTGCATACCTGAACCCGAAGCTTCTTTCCCTTTCGGTTCAATAACCACTTTCGGTTGTTGTGGTTTTGGGTGTTGAGGTTTTGGTTGTTGAGGTTTCGGTGGTTGGGATGAAGTCTTTGTTTCTTCTCCCCCTTGTTGAAGAGAGACAACGGACTCCGGGAAACCCTCTATCTGGCTTAGAATATCATGAGAAAGCCATAACTTCTCAGCTAAATGACGTCTAACTGAGATGGTAAGAAACGAATTGTAGGCTTCAAGAAGATGGAGAAGAATGGAGTGAACATTCCCAACAGAGCTTTTTACCACAGGCCGCTTCGAACGTAGTGCTTCAAGTTCCTTGTTCGCTTGATTGAGCTTTAGAGTCTGGGTTTTGAGTTGAGTGGTCTTTAGAGCAAGCTCATCCATCACTCTGCTTTCCAAGGCAAGATCTGCTTGAAGTTTATCCAAACGTTCAGAGATAGATGCCTGATGTTTAACATGATTAGAAGTGAGGTTCTTGCGAAACACCTCAAAGAGCTTTTTTTCTTGTTGAAGAGATTGAGTAAGGGTCTGAACCGAGGCATTGACCTTGTTGGAATTTTGCTCTGCAGCACCCTGTAAAGACTCAACGAAAATATTTGCGTTAGAAGTTAGTTTATCGACTTTTTCAGTCGCTTCTGTGCAAACTTTCGTTGAAGCATCAATTGCTTAAATGGCTTTGGTGATTGAAGCTTCGTGTTCTTTAACCCATGTGGCCATCATGCCTTTAATGGCAGAATCAGAAAGAGGATCCTGAGTAGATGAGGAGGCCATAAGCTTATCTAGCTTCTCATTCAGCTCCTTGAGATGGCGTTTGGTGATAGGGGCATCTTCATCATCGCCGCTTTGCACCCTGTAGGGACTATAGTAAAAGGTGTCAAAATTGACATCTTCACCACCAAGAACTGTATTAGTCTCTGTCGATTGGGTAGGTGATGGAGGTTTGGTAGTAGCAGGGGTTTCGGGTGCTGAAGTACGAACCCCCGTATCAGATACGTTGGTCTGAACTCAAGTCGTGGCTGTAGTTGTAGTTGTAGCTTCAGAAAATATAGGAGTAGCAATGGGAATGGTGGATGAAGGTTGATATGTAATGATAGGGGCAATGGGAGGAAAGGAAATAGGAATGGAAATAGGTGGATGAGAAGGTGCTTGGGAACGAACAGATACCTCTGGGGTAGGCGAACGAGGTGGTGTGCCACCACGAACCCGAACTTCATCATCTGAGCTTTCAGTCTCAGATTCGCTTGGAATGAGGGGTTGATGACCAGTGGCCACGTACTCTGATTCGGAGTCGTTGATGATGCAAGAATAAGCTTTCGAGCAAGTTTCTTGACCTTCTTCTGCTTGGGGTGGGAAGGTGCTGCCTTCTCAGACTTTTGCTTCTTTGGATAGTGAACCTTTGGTACTCTACCTCCTTTTTCTCCCTTTTTGGCCTCTTGCTTCTTGCCCCTCTTAGCAAGTTTGTCTGCTTCTTCAATAGACTTTAACATTTCTGGGGTTAGTTCCCTTGGACCAGAAGAAGGGAGCTTCTTGTACTCCTGAATAAGCTTGCTTGCAGGAGACACACAAGCATACATTTACTCTGGGATGGAGCCAACGAAGTGAAATTTAGAGGGATGAGTGACTATGATATTTGTGGTATGAAATGTAGAAATGGAGGAGAGTAGTGAAACTGCCATAATGGGAACATGAAAACGCTCCATTATCAATTGAGTGATAATGGTCCAAAATCGGGCATAGGAAATTTATGTATGGCGTGAAGCCGATGACAAACTTTGGACTAGTTGACTCCATAAAACCAAACCGTAATCAAGGTTGATACCGTGGTACAACCCATAAAGCAGAGTCATGAAAGACTTGCTAGTACCATCTGATCCTGCACTTCGTTCTGAAAGCTCTTTGAAGAGTAGGGTGAACAGTCTGTTCCATTAAGGAGGAAGGCATGATTTCTTGAACTTGGTCACAGTAGTTAGGGTTTCAGTGTACCCCATGTTGTAAAACATCGAGAAAAGCTTACCTGTAGAGACTGAATCAGGATTCACCATGGATTCATCATAGGTGAGCCCTAGCAGCGAGCAAAATCGTTTCTTGGAGATTGAGGCCTTCTGGTTGAGAATACCAAAGTAAATCTTTTCTGCACCTTTTTCGTAAGTAGTAGTAGAATAGAGTTGTGAGAGACAAGACATTGGTACGACTTCCACCGTTGATAAAGCATTTATGAGTGGTGAATACTAAAGACATTCAACCACGTGATACATGTAAGTATCGTAGTGGAATGGTGTAAGGTCGATCAACAAGTTCTAGTTTGGCTTGATTGTGAGAAGAGTGGAGTGTGCAGAAGTTTCTTGAACGGAAGAAGACTCTGCCATTGTTGAAGCTCGATGAAGAGGAAGATGAACAGTGAGCACTAAATCGCCTGAAATCGTCTTTTTTCTTGAGAAAGTGGAAGTGTGATAAAAAGTAAGATCACGGTACTGAAAACCCTTATATACTATTTTGTGGAGAGAGAAAAATCAATTGCAATGATTCCACCAATTTGGGAAACGACGCCTAAGAAGGCGTGATTGGACAATTAGCAACCCCGGTAATGCAGCTAATGACGCATGATTAGGTAATGGTTCAAATTCACGCGCCTTTCCATACTTATCCTCTTTTCAAATCACCAATCAATTAAGCTTCCTACAGACTCATCTCTTGAATCTTCCTACTGACTCATCTCTTGAATCTTTTAGTAAAATCGTTATCTCCATAATTAACCAAAGGCTTATTGCAGATTCCATCCCTTCGTTTGAAAATCACTGCATTACATCGTTAGGAACCGAAGCTATATATTTATGAATAGCTTGTGAATAACCGAACTAGACTTTTCGAAAATCCAATATTTTCGTGCAAGATAGTGTCAAAGATAAAGAAATAAATCAAACTATTTGTGGTATTTTGTGATGTCATTTAAGACATAAAGCAGTGGATCCCGGGCACGAATCTCTTCCTTCAAAGTCTAAAAAGGCTTCAAAGTGCTTGTATGGATTCCTGTTGAATTACGATCAAGTACTTGTTAAGAAGCTTTGAAAGGAATCTTTTATATATAAGGTTATTAAGGGTGGCTTTCGCTTCAATTCAGATTTCGGTACTTGACATAAGACCAAAAATAGAACAAGGTACTTGTGAGACCGATGTGTCCTGTTAAACAAGTAGGTGTGGATCAAATTCAGTGACTTGTTGACAAGTGGTGATTAGAAATTTCAATGAAAAATTAAAAACTAGATACTTTGGGAAGAAAAGTCTTGGTGATAGACATTTTCATAAGGATCTCTCAAAATAACAGGAGATTTCAAGGTACATCCACAAAAGTGGTTTCGTTAATTCAAAGTGAAAACGAGAAAATTAAATTGGTCACCGTTAATGCATTATAGGTATCGAATTTTGGGTTTCACTTAGCGCGTAGTGACACGAAACTAAGATCATTAACACAGAAGTTGGGTAACCATAAACCTCAGTGGTAGTGCTGAGAGTCTCAAGGGTTACAATTATGAAACAAATGATTAATGGAGAATAAGATTGAGGTGGTTAAAGAATGAATGTACCTCTGCTATAAAATTGGACCAAGCAGAAAACCTCTTAGCTCAATTTAGAGAAGAGTAAGGTAGCTCATGATTAGAGTGAATTTGTCAGCCTAATTGGGAAGACATGATTGGTATTTATCAGGTCACTAAGGCTTCACTCAGAATCTTTGAGGCTTGATTCAACATACAGCAGCATGCTTTTAGGGACAATTAGCTAATTACAAAGATAAAGAATTATACATGTCCCAGCTCCATCATTGAGAATGTTCCTTATACATTGATTAGTTAAAGACTGAAATAATTTAAAATAAAATAAAGAAAATATTTTTGAATTATGGTTTGCATTTTCTAAAAAGAAATAAAAAAAGAAATGAAAAATATTTTTGGATTATATAAGATTTTCTAGAAAAAGAAATAAAAACAGGAAAAATACTTTTGGATTTTATGAAAATAAAAGGAAAAACATAAAATAAATTATGAGAAAAGAGTGTGTACATACTATACAACTGAAACCATCACTTGAAAAATGAGAAGCGAACCGAGCCCAGTAAGACCGAACCCGAAATGGACCAAGCGTTCGGTTCATTTCGGTTCCCAAAGGAACTAAACCCGAAATGGACCGAGCGTCCGCTCTATTTCGCTTCCAAATTTTATTGAGGCGAAAGTGATTTTGGTACAGACTCAGCTTCCATCATTCCTAAGCCTTGTAGGATTTTATTAAAACCTGTTTCAGGCAAGGCCTTAGTAAAGATGTCAGCCAATTGATCAGTGGTTCTTACAAAATGAATTTCTACATTACCATCTTCCACATGATCCTTCATGAAGTGATACCTTAGTGCTATGTGTTTCGTCTTTGAGTGTTGCACTGGGTTATGACAAATCCTAATTGTGGTCTTTGAGTCACAATATAGTGGGATTTTCTTCATGTTCAGGCCATAGTCTCGAAGTTGACTTTGTATCCAAATGACCTGAGATGTGCACGATGTTGCAGCTATGTATTCTGCTTCGGCAGTGGAGAGTGAGACACAAGTTTGTTTCTTTGACTGCCAGCTAACCAGTTTGCCATCCAGAAATTAGCATCCTCCAGTGGTACTCTTTCGGTCAAGTCCACATCCTCCAAGATCAGCATCTGAGAATGCTTGGACAAAGAACCCTGACTTGGTTGGATCCCATAGATCGAGCGAAGAGGTGCGCTTTAGGTATCGAAAGATATTCTTCATAGCTAGTAGGTGAGGTTCGCGTGGATTAGCTTGAAACCTAGCACAATAGCAAACAGAGAACATTATGTCTGGTCGACTTGTTGTTAGGTATATTAGGGACCCTATCATTTGACGACAGAGGGTCATGTCAGCAGCCGGTTTGTCCAGAGAAGGTGTTAACTTTGTGCCAAACTCCATAGGAACCTTTACTTTCGAATCTCCCAACATTCCAAACTTGGCAAGCAAGGTCTTTGTGTAAGCCTCTTGATTAATGAAAATGCCTTCAGGTCCCTGTCTAATATTTAAGCCAAGGAAAAAGTTAATCGAACCCATTGAGCTCATTTCAAATTTAGTCTCCATCAACTTCCTAAATTCAGCTGTTAAGCTAGGATTTGTGGAACCGAAGATGATGTCATCGACGTAAATTTGAACGATCATAAGGTGGTCACCTTCTTTCTTACGAAAGAAGGTTGGGTCAACCGAACCTTGTTTAAACTTATACATTTTAAGAAATCTAGTTAGAGTTTCATATCATGCCCTTGGTTCTTGCTTGAGACCATAGACTGCTTTATCCAGAATGTAGCAGTGATCTGGATGCTTTTCATTCACAAAACCCGGTGGTTGCTCTACATACACCGTTTCTTCTAGTTCTCCATTTAAGAAGGCGCACTTCACATCCATTTGGTATACTTCAAAATTCTTATGTGCAGCATAGGCGAGAAAAATACGAACTGATTCTAGCCTTGCTACCAGAGCAAAGGTCTCTTTGTAATCTATGCCTTCTTCTTGACAACAACCTTTCATAACCAATCTTGCCTTATTGCGAATCAGATTTCCTTCCTTATCCATCTTGTTCCTAAAAATCCACTTTAGTCCTACCACAGAAGCATCCTTTGGTGTTGGAATCAATCTCCATACTTTGTTTTGATCGAAAGCATTGAGTTCGTCGTGCATGGCCTGTACCCAATCAGAATGATCCAGTGCAGTGTTGATCGTCTTTGGTTCAACCTTGGAGACGAATGAATTAAACATGCAAAATTCCACTTTAGAGAATAGTGCAGTTTGTTTCGCTTTCAGTTGTGATCGTGTGAGAACTTTTTTGTTGGTGTACCAATAATTTGTGTTTGAGGATGATCTTTGGTCCATTTGGTGAGTGGAGGGTAATTAGGATCATAAGAGGGGTCAAGTTCAGCATTCACTTCTTCTTCGAATTCTGATTGAATATCATCATCGTTTGAATTCGCATTCTCCCCCTCAAATGATGATACTTCCTCAGCTTCAGGCTCAGAATTCGCTCCCTGGACTTGACTTTCGGTTGGTGTTGATGATGATGGACTCTCCCCCTGGAATGATGAATCTTGGTTATTTGGAGAAGACGAACCCTCCCCCTGAACATAAGAACTATCTCTTGGAGGTTCGCTTGAGTCAGGCTGTTCGAATGCTCGTGGTTGTTCATCTACCATTTTCTTTTCAGCATCATCGATTATCTTCTTCAGGTTATCTACCATGTTATCTGCAGCTTTGGATTCATAGTGAATAGCCTTTTCTGGTTCATCGAACAGCAACATGTATTGCTCAAAGAGGTTTGAGATTGGTATCGTAGCTTGACTAGATTTTGGAAATATTTCCTCCACAAAACCTTCGGTTGTCTTCAGTTTCTTAATGTAGTTATCTTTGAAGGTGACATAGTAAGTCTCTTCGATTTTCTTTGAATGCTTGTTCAAGACTCGGTATGCTTTGGAGTTTAACGAGTAACCCAGAAAGATTCCTTCGTCTGCTTTGACGTCAAACTTGTTTTAGTGCTCTTTTTAATTAAAGATGAAGCATCTGGAACCGAACAGATGAAAAAACTTTACATAAGGCTTTCAGTTGTTCAAGATCTCATGTGGAGTGATGGAAAAACGTTTGTTAAGATAAGATCCGTTCTGTGTGTAGCAAGCAGCAGCAATGGCATCTGCCCAGAAAGATTCCTTAATCTGCTTTGACGCCAAACTTGTTTCGGTGCTCTTTTTAATTAAGGATGAAGCATCTGGAACCGAACACATGAAAAAACTTTACATAAGGCTTTCGGTTGATCAAGATCTCATGTGGAGTGATGGAAAAACGTTTGTTGAGATAAGATCTGTTCTGCGTGTAGCAAGCAACAGCAATGGCATTTGCCCAGAAATATAGAGGTAGAGAAGCGAAGCTAAGCATGGTTCAGGCTGCTTCACATAGAGATCGGTTTTGCCTTTCGACAATTCCATTCGGTTGTGGAGTATATGGAGCCGAGAAGTTGTGAGTTGTCCCCTTTTCTGCAAGAAAATCTTCAAAGTCTTTGTTCTTGAACTCTAACCCATTGTCGCTTCTGATATTTCGATCCATCTTTCGTAGTTGAACTTCTATCTACTTGATAAAAAGTCTAAGCTTGGGAGTGGACTCTGATTTTTGCCTCAAAAGGAACACCCAGGTAAACCGAGAGAAATCATCCACTATAACAAGTATATACATGTTACCATCAATGTTGTCGATTGAAGATGGACCACATAGATAAACGTGAAGTAATTCTAGTGGTTCAATAATTTTTGTATTGACTCGAGAAGGGTGACTCTGTCGACTTTATTTTCCCATTCCACATGTAGCACACAAGTGTTCTTTATTGAAATTCAGAATAGGAAGACCTCGAACATGATCCCCAAGCACTAGCTTGTTGATGTCTTTGAAATTGAGATGGTACAGTCTTCGATGCCAAAGCCAGCTTTCATCTGAATGAGCCTTTGTTAGCAAGAAAATTGTTGGTTTCCCTCTAATGGGATTGAGATTTAGAGGATACGTCTCTCCTTTTTGCTTCGATTTCAGCAGAATATTGTTCGTCTTCTTTTCAATAATCTCTGAGCCATCATCATCGAACAAAACTTTTAACCCGATACCGACCACCAGTTGAGAAACACTGATAAGGTTGTGTTGTAGACCTTCAGCATATGCCACATTTCGTATCGAGAAATCACCTTTGGTAATCATACCATAACCTTTGATCGTGCCAAAAGAATTATTACCATACTTGACACTTCCACCATCTTGAAGGGACCAAAATTCCCTAAGTTCTTCCTTTCTTCCATTCATGTGACGCAAGTAGCCACTGTCTATGTGGATTTAGGAACCAAAAGTTTCTTGGGTCCTTGTGAGCCTTTTACATAACAGGGAATTGTAAGAAAAACAACAACCAAAAAGGTTCTTTTTATTAGTGTTGTTTCATCTTTTCTTTTTATGGTGAAAACTTTGATTTTATTAGATTTGAGTATTTTAGGTTCAGTTTTTGACTTGACGTTAACAGTCTTTCGTTTCTCCACTTTGGGTTCAAATGTCGTCTTCTTTTCATATTCTGGAAAGAGCTTTCCTTTTCCCTTTCAATCATTCCGTGAGTGAGAGTGAGAGTGAGAAAAATGAGACATGGGAGCACAATTAAGCTTTTGATCATTTCCTTGACTTGGTTGAGAGCCGAAACTACTTTCCCTTCGGTTCCTATCATTGGTTGATCTAGGACCGAAATTGTCCTTTCGGTTTCTCACAACTTGAGGACCGAAACTTCTTTTTCGGTTGTCATCCACCTGATGACCGAAACTTCTCTTTTGGTTGCTATGCCATTGTGGACCAAAACTCTGTTTTCAGTTTGTCTTGATTCTGGGGATTGAAACTCTTCTTTCGGTTGTTCTCATTATGTTGAGCGCGAGAAGCTGAGTTTGTTTTTGCTTCTTCCTTTGACTTAAAGGACTTTTCATAGCGAACGTAATTAGGGTTTTGAGATCGCCAAAACTGCTTCGTTTTAGTGAGATTATTCTTGTATCTCAAATTCCGTTGATGCTTTCTTTCTAACACTTGTTTTGGATTTTTGTGGATGTTGGCCTTTTTCTTCAGTTTTTTAGCATGAGTTTCGCTCTTTAGTGAAGAGGTTTTGCTTGATACTACGACCGGTTTGTCTGAAGGAGTTTTGGTACCACTTGTGCTTGGCACATCAAATCATGTAGGTTCATTAAGTGGTTTTGCTACGTATCTACCTTTCACCCTCCATGATGTTTTCTGAGATAGACCTTCTGTTTCAATGGTGTTATCAATTGGTGCTGACCAGAAAAACTCATCACAGCCATCAACATTATCTTCTTCTACTAGTGTTGTTAGTTTGGTTGTCTATTGCCGAGTAACTCCTTTAATTGTATAAACTTGATTTGGAGTTGTTTGGACCGTTTGATATACAACAGCCTTTTCCTTGAGGAATCTAGTCTTGTCTTTTGATGAATGAGCGAACTCAACAGAGTTTTCAGAAATAAGATTTTTATTGGTTTCGGGTTCGCTCTTGACAAATTCGGAACATTCCACCTCATCTTCTACAGATATTACACTCATATCATCATCCTTATTGAATTTAGAAGTGTTTTAAGTATCATTTTTATTTTCTGAATTCAACTTGGCATTCAAAGAGTCAAATTTCTGTACATTTTCGGTTTTGATTTTTAGTTTGTCATTTTCATCCAACAAATTTTTGAGCATGTCCTTATGGTCTTTTGACTTTATGAAGGACTCTATTTTGTCAAGAACAATTTTGTAAGAGGGAGAGATATCATCAGAAGAAACAACGTTTTCACAGTTATATGCATCGGCATCTATTTCATCCTCCTTGAACTCAAGGAAGGGTAAAATCGTACGATGTATCTTCTTTCCTATATCACAATTAAGATACAATTGATTAATGTTAGAATATAATCTTTTTGCAATCAAACAAAAAACATTTTGTTGTTTCAAAAGCTTTAAATTATCTCTTTGCAAATAAATTGTTTCATCCCCAGACCTAATCAACTCCTTCTCCTTTTGCTCTATCCACATACGCCTCACCTCACTCTTCGATGATACACTGCTGATTTGATCAGTTAGGTTAGAGTTTGTGACGCGAGTTTGAGTTAAACTACCACCTATACTAGAAAATTTATATTTTAATCCATTTATTTCTTTTTCATAGTTAGTGATGGGGATTTGTAAAGAAACAAGAATATATTGTACCTTCTTGATCAACTCATCGCATTCATTGATCTGCATACTGACAGGTTTCGCTGCAAAACACATGTCTTCTCGCTTTTGATCTTCGTCTAGTCCCCCATCAATGGTATAGCCTCTCATTTGTGATACCTTAGAGGTCACCATCAAACATTTTCCTGCAACGTTCTGTTCTTTCACCAACAAAGCCCTGCCATGGGTGGGCTTCCTCACTTCTTCATCTTCAGAATCTGTAGACCATACTTCAACTCCTCCGAACTCATCGTCAATTGTATTTCCTTGCACAATAAGAGCATTCATAGCGTTATTAGATCCAGCTTTCTTCGATCTTCTTGATTTCCTCCAACCGTCGTATGAGGTTCGCTTCCTCGTTATCATCGTCATTCTTTTCTGACTTCTTTCTCAACATACAATCTTTGGCAAAGTGATTTTTGCCTCCACAGTAGTGACAATTAAAACCTGAGTCACCATCAAGTTTTTCTTCCTTCTTTGGTTCTTCGGTCTGAGAAACACTCTTCGGTTACTCCTTTACCATCTCAGCACTGTAGCTTCCCTGCCAGTTTCGGTTCTTATTAGCTGGGAACCTTCTTCTGATGAACTTCTTGGGATTTGACACCATTAAAGCAAAATCTTCACTTGTTAGATCATATTCAGAAAGATCTAAATCTTCTTATTCTTTAGCAACATTCTTTCCTTTGGAGATTAGAGCCAAGGACCCCATGCTAGAAACCACAGTCGTTTCTTTAATCACTGCACTCTCATGTGACTTTAATATCCCCACCAGTTTTGCCAGAGAATAAGGCTTGAATTGTTCATGTGCCTTCACAGTAGACACCACAACCATCCATTCGGGGCTAAGTCCATTCATGAAAGTGACCTTTTGTTCAATGACTTTCCTTTATATCCCATGCTTTATCATCTTACTGAGTAGATGATTAAAGCGATTGAAGGCTTGAATAAGCTTATCTTTAGGATTTTGCTTGAAGTCACCAAATTCTGAGAGCAATAAAGTTTGCATCGAATGCTCAAGATCTTCATCTGTAGAATACAGTTCCTTCAACCTTTCCCATATTTCCTTCGTTGTTGTGCCTAAACTTACCAACCGAAATGTGTCTGATTGTAAGTCAAACCTAATCATCCTTAAATCTTTGATGTTGCACTGAAACTTTTCTTTCTCATTTTTGGGTATGTCTTTCACATCATTAACGAGTTGATTGTATTCCTTTTGAGTTTTAACAATTCTTGAAGTGCTTAAGTGATCGAATGGACCTACAATAATCACCTCCCAGATCAAGTATCCATTATCTTCTGAACCAATCATGTAGTCTTCGAAATGATGCGTCCAGACCTCATAATCTTGAGTGTACAATATGGGAATCCTTGTCGTCGATCCTATACTATTGGAGATATTGATTGGGTTTGACTGGGAATCATCCATGGACATGATGATGTTTGTTCAAAAACCTGCTTAAGATCAGACTTGTAAATAACATTAGGGTAAGATCAATTGTTAAAGAACAACGTCAATAGCATATGACGGCTCTAACAATATCGATCAAAGCGGAAAAACCCTAAGATCTTCTTCAACAGAAGAGATGTGTATGGATTACACAGTCTCCTGCTCTGATACCAATTGATGAGTTGAAGAACGCTTACATCGATTAGATCTTCAACAGGTTAATCAATAAAACAAACAAACACAATAAACACGATATAGAATCAAGTAATGCTTAATGATTCAAATGTAGTCATGCCTCAGCAGAGCTTGACAAAGAACTTCCACTGTAGAGGCGAGCTAGGGTTTATAGTACCATTAATAAGAATAATAATGAAAGCGATAATTACAAAGGATCCATGCATGCACCTTAAATACTAAACCCTAATAAAATAAACACGGTTGGACAGACCCAAACCGGATAACAAAACTGGGCTAAGGACCGAGCCCAAAGACGCAACACTTCAGGACCCAACACCCACAACCAAACAAGGAACAGGAAGTAAGGCAAGAGTCACACATCCCATTATTTGTTAGATCTTCGTTGTATATAACCCTGGCGTGTCCACTAGGTGCTTACGGAGTTAACTGTAATAGTTCTTTTATATTTGATGAAAATATTCCTTAAGAAAATCATATATTTTCTTTAGTAAAATGGTAACCACAATAGTTCCTTCTATAATCAGTTAGTTTATACTAGATATATATAATCTAACATCGAACGAACATTTAATTGTGTGTATCTGCCCTAATCCCACAACCAAACAAGGAACATGAAATAAGGCGGAAGTCACACATTCCACTGCATATCGGATATTAATTATATATAACTATGATGTATAAACTAAATAATTATAGGATTAACCATTTAAGGTCCTTTATATTAAACAAGTTTAATAGTACAAATTAAACCTCTTATAAATAAGTTTCTAGTTTCACTAACTCTATTGTAAAACATTGTTTTCGGTAAAAAAAAATGTTATTGTTTTCAGAAAGTTCTATAGAAAACTGTTTGTCTTAAAAAAATGATGTTTACCATAGAAAATCCTATATTTTCTATGAAACCGACTGGTTGTCTATGTTGTTCTAAGATTGAAAACCACAAGTAAAATCCATATACTTACTTCAATGATATCTAGTTTTGTTGATATGTTAAACTGAATGAATATTTGTTTACCCGGAAAACCTGATACGGCGATACTACCCTCCTATGATCACTTAATACATACGAGTTGTATATAACCAAGATTGAACAGACAGTTGAATGGGTGAATCTGCCCCAAGCCCACAACCAAACAAGGAACAGGAAGTGAGGTGGAAATCACACATTCCACTGTCTATCAAATTTCAGTTTTATCTAACCCTATGGTATATACTGAGTAATCACATAGTTAATATCCCTTTAGACTGTTTATGAAAAGTGTATTACTACGTAAATATATCATTGTTATCTATTGTGAGTTTTACGACCATACTAATTTGACTAGTGTAAAACAAGACGTATTGTAGACATCGAAAAGAATATGACATTTGTCACCCACAAACCTGTCGGTCCCACTGTAGCTAACAAAAAGGTGCGGGATTGTCAGTCCCGTATAGATCTATACACAAACTCACGCTCTCCCTCCAAGAGACTCTGGTCGTAGGGTAGACTTCCGCTAGTACTTATGTGAGTACTCGAAGACGTGTCTCACAAGCTAGATTAACGACTTTACAAGTAATAATGCGGAAAACCCTTTTATAATTAAAAGATAAGTTTATAAAAAGATCATTTTGTTCCTTAATCTAAACTTATTAAATTTTATAAGCGTATTTCTATGTTCAATTCTAAGTTTCATGTTTTAAATACAATTAATTGGTACAAAGACATAATTAGCAATATATATTTTAAAACACAACATTTCTTGTGTTATACTTGTACTCTCCCCCAAAAACATTTAAAAAGTTGGAAAAAGACATGGGGGTATGAACACACCTTATGTGGTGATTTAATAGAAGATTTGATACAGGATGATAAGTTCCACAAACGAAGTCTCGGGACACAAATGAGTCCTAATTAGCATATTATCACACATATATGTATATAGTTAGTGAATATAACTACAAGGGTGTTTAGGAAACGACCAAGGATGCAAAAATAACTCACCAAAAGAGTGTTAAAAGCAAGTTAGGAGGCTGAAATGGTGTTCACGACCCTAAGGAGGGTTCATGGACCAAGAACACATGAGTGTTCACAGCCCATGTTGAAGGGTTCACGGCCCATGAGTGGTTCACGGCCCAAAGAACATGAAGAACACTTGAAGATTTTATGGTTTAGCAAGTGCTTGAAGGCCCTATGTTGTATTCCAAGAATATACAAAAGAAAAGGGGTGTTTAAAGGAAAAAAAAAGAGTGTTTCTTGAGGATGATACTTGAGAGAGAATGGGAGGATCACGACCAGAAGAAGAGAAATGAATGAAAAATGAATCCATCTCATATATAGGGAGGTGTTTGTGGCCGAGGAGTTCACGGCCGTGAACCGAGGGTCTTGGTTCACGATCCGAAGCTTGATCACGGTCCGAAGAGGTTCATGGTTCTAAAGGGGTTTGCGGCTTCGAAGTGTTCACGGCTGCGAGGGGGTTTGCGGCTTGGACAAAGTTCTTGCTTTTCATGCATTTCACCCCAAATTCATGCAACACTTCTAATTTAAAGGATTTTGAACCCATCTAGAATTTAAATCTTCTTGATTTAGATAGATCAAAAGTAAGAAGTTTGACTTTTTTGACCAAGATTGACCTTTTGTTGACCTGAAACAACGGGTTGTCACACCCACCCTCAAGCTCCACCACTCTTAAAGCTCTGAGTTTGTAACCCTAATCTCCTTTGAAGTTTTTGAACTCATTTGGGCCTTTATGGGTGGTTTTTAGCTCTTTCTTGAAGAAGAAGACTCCATTGGTGTATTGTTTGGAGCAAAGAAGTTTCTTTCCATCATCTTGTGTTGTTATTGGACCTTTGTAAGTTGTCAAGCTTCTACCTTTCTCTTTCAAGCATGCTAGATCTAGGATTTCGCTCTTATTTCTTCATGTTGGGTTTAGAAGAATGCATGGATTTCATAAATTTGGCAACTTTATGGATTATTAAGGTCCTATTGCTATCATATGTTTCAGATCCGGAGTTTTATGCTATTTTGAGTTCCATGCATGAGATCTTTTAGTGATATTGCTTCATTTTGACCTAAGTTGGAATCTAGACTTGTTTTGAGCATGCATGTGTGAAAAAGCAATGATCTTTGGAATATTTTAGACCTTAATAAGGATTTTGGAAGGTTGGAAGGAAAGGGCTTAACTGATTAAGGGGTAAATTTATTAAGCAGCTAGAACCAGTTCCCATGACGTAGCATTTGGATGCCATGACGTGGAGACTTGGAAAACCCGACTATTTTGTCATGAAAGCACCCACGACATGGAAATGTGAGACTATGATGTGGTGATCTATCTAGCTGGCGTGGACCATTGATTTTGACCATCTTTGACCTAAGGGTATCTTGGGCATTTGGAGGGGTAATTGAGATTGGTCATTATTTGATGAACAGGTGATCAGTTGAGCTGAAATTCGGAGTAGTGTCCTGTTCAAAGACTTTTTCAGACCGAGATGTGAGTTTTCCTCACTGTACTTGTGGGTCGAAGGCACTAATATCGGCCCATTGGATTGATATCTTGCTATATACTTATTGATGATAGGCTAAGTACGTGGTAGATCTGTACTATTATATGACAGTTGTTGATATGCGTTAGACTTGTAGATCTGTAGGACTACCTGTGATTACCGGTTGTATGATTATCTGTCTTTTGAATGTGTTTGTTATCTGTTATATGTCGACATGTTGTGTTGGGGTTGAGGCTTTACTACTCTGTACATGAGCCAACATACCAGGGGTATTCAAGTCCAATGATTGAGTGGACCCGAGGGTATTCCAGTGTGATGACTGAGTGGACCCGCTGTACATTGGTATTCCAGTCTGATGACTGATTGGGCCAGGGGTATTCCAGTATGATATGACTGATTGGACCCATCATGCAATGTTATAGATGTTTTGTTGTGTGGTGGTACTTTGGGGGAACTCACTAAGCTTTGGCTTACAGTTTCAGGTTATTGTTTCAGGTACTTCAGATGATCGCAGAAAAGCAAAGGCGTGATTGTGCACATCACCCTTTTTTTATGATATTGGGTCTTGGGAAAACTCTGATTATGATTATACTCTTGAACAACGATTTTTTAAACACTTTTTGATTAAAATGGGTTGTTTTTGAAAATTTTAAATTTCCATGATTTTTAGGATGTTACAAGTTGGTATCAGAGCCTTAGTTTGAGAGAATTGGATGAACATTCGTATGAATCCAGAATCAAACTAAGGAACTAAAAAAGTTTTAAAACAAATTTTAAAATTGTTTCAAAGTAACCAGGGAAGGATGTGATGTGTACGATCAGCCAGAGCAAGGAAGTACACCCCAAGTTACCACATTGTTATTTGATATGATGTTTATGATAGAACAACATGCTAGTGATAGGCTAGGGATCTTCAAAAGTTGCATGATTGACTTGCCTGATGTATGATTCCTGATAGCCTAGGGTTACTTCTTGTGTGGAATTGATATCATTATTGTAGTTGATTAGTGTATGCATCATGGTCGTACATAACTAAGATTTTATAACATGAGAATGTTCGGTTTAGCCTTATTTCCTGTTTTGTTTCATTAAGGGCTTAGGCTAGAATCAAGTATTCAATTATCTATAGGATCCAATGTAATGTATGATTAGCATACACGAGTGCTACAGGGTTGGTGGAAGTTTCATGGATAAGTATATGTGTGAGCAACTGACCAGATGAGGGGTGATTAGCCACCCTCGAGAAGGTAAGGATAGGATGTGTGTGTATCCTAGTTGTTATGGTTGTATTAGGAAGTGGTGATGATCCTTGAGACAAATAAGGGTAGGTGTGGAAGGTAGTATGGGCCCGTACTACTGAAATCATAGGACCCGTATGCGTAACAAGGAAGTTACAGACCCTAAGGGTTTAGTCTTATCTTGTGATTTTAGTAATGTGTATGGTGGCAATTCTGATATGTTTTGGTTTTTTTTTTTTAATATGGTGTTTATGAGAGGATTTGGATCCAAATTTGGAGTGAAGTGGTCAGGATAGGTTGTGCTTGAGTGAGGATCAGATTCGTGAGATGATTGTTGCTGAGGTGGATACTGTGATCCGAAGTTCTATCCTGGAGTGGTTTGGGTCTATCAAGACCACCATGATTAAGGTGTTCAATGAGAGTTATGTTGAATTTACTAAGGCTGCTGCTGCTGTAGCTACCGCAACCGTTGTTGCTGTGAGGATTCGAGGGGAGAGGGCTTTCCAGTACCGCGAATTTGACAATACGCATCTCACCAGAGTTTGATGGGGTCAAGGATACGATCATAGTGATGAGGTGGCTATCTGATGTGAAGTGTTGTTTCTTCATGTGTTCTTGCCATGCTGACCAGAAGGTCAAGTGCGCCCTAAACCTTCTCGGGTTAAGGGGCGAAGGATTGATGGAGATTGGTGACTGGTTCTTACACTCCTGAGTAGAGAGATGTTGTTACTTGGGAGCTATTCTTGGAGATGTTCCGCGCGAGATACATGCCCTTGGTGGAGAGGGAGAGGTTGGCTCAGAAGTACTTCGATTTAAGATAGACTATTGAGATGATGACGAAGATTACTAAGATATTTACGAAGAGGGATCTTTTCTGCCCTGAGTTTGTTGCTTCAGAGCAGGCTTAGATGACCCGGTACTAGAGCATGCTCAAGATGGATATTCGATAGTTCATGGCCACCCAATGTTATGCTACCCTCGCTGAGCTACAAGATGCCACAAGTAGACGGGAGATTTAGTCGAGAGAGTTGAGGCAGGCTCCAGTTTACACACAGCCTGAAGCGAAGCGATTCAAGCCCGCTGATTCGAGACCTGGGGGACAGAGGGGCCACACTTGTAGCAAGTGCGACAAGGTTTATGAGGGTGCATGATGATCATTATCTAGATGGCACAAATGTGATAGGGAAGGCTGATAGCAGGCCCCACCATCGAGCACTAAGATCTGTTACCTGTAAAATCCTAAATCTCGAGGTAAAAATCTATTTATTAAAAAAAGATTGAGGATTTTCGGCTTACGCAGGGTGTACTAGCTATGTACGTTGGGCGTAAGCCTTTAAATGCGTCGGGACGGAGGCAACGCACGTCAGGCGTACGAGGGAGTATACGAGCATATGTCAAACCCTAATTTTTCGGGTTTCACCCCTATTTAAACACATTATACCACCCTTAGACATTCATTAGCCAGCCTCCATTCCCTCTAAACCCTATATATTGAACCCTAGACTTGGGAGTGAAGATCTTGGAGTCTTTTTGGTAATTTTATGCATTCTTGTTGAGGAAGAAGGTCATTGAAGAAGGTAGTGTTGCATGCAAGCTTGTGGATCTAGAAACTCCTTAACCTTGTGCATATTTTGAAGGTATAAAGTCGATACCTTGTTTACGTTCTTTCTAGATCTCTGTAGATAGGTATTTATGAGCTTTTTGTCCGAAAGCTTGGACCTTTGTGAGTTTGGGGTACTCCAGAGCATATTGGTTGTCCTTTTAGATGTTTTAGAGTGCTTTGATTCACAAAAATGGTTGCTTGATCATTTCCTTTGTGTTGTAAAAGTTAAGGTTTTGTATTTTGAGCCCTATCTATCCATGCAAAGGTTTAAAGTCAGTGACTTTATGGGTTAAGACATATATAGTGGTCAGATCTAAAGTTGGAATAAGTGTCTTAAAGGATAAAGACCTAAAAGTTGGAGTTTTGGGACTAGGCGGAGTACATTGGGCGTACTCATGGCTACGCCCCACGTAGCCAGGCCTGTCCTCGACTTCACTGATTTGAGACATATGCCCCGCGTAGAAAGAGTACGCCCACATACGGGCCGAGAGGGTTGACTTGTTGATTTTTGCTGACTTTTGACCTTGGGTCAAAAGATTGAGGGTTTTGGAGCATGGAAGGGAAAATGGTTTTTTCGCCCTTCAGGTGCATAGTTGTGGGATTTGGACTTGTGAGTCGGGTTAATAACCTTAATTGATTAGGGTTACTTGTTGTGTTTATTAGGCCGAGTCTAGTTCCGACAGTTCGAGAGTGAGATTTATTTGTCGTCAGTATAAGGTGAGTCTCCTCGTCTATTCTTACATGCGTGGTATAATAGTTGTGTGTGTGTGTGTATATATATATATATATATATATATATATATATATATATATATATATATACGATGTGATGACCAACTTGGTCTAAGTGTCACTATTGTGTAGATGTTTATATTTGTTGAGACTTTGGGTAGTCTCCAGGGTTGCTAATAACCCACCGGGCATGCTGATGCCCATTGAGACTTCAAATAGTCTCTAGGGTTGCTGATAACTCCTAACTATTTTATGTGTTCTATTGTATGTGATATCATGGGGAACTCGCTAAGATTTGTGCTTACATCTGTTGATTATATGTGTTTCAGGTATATTTGAGGATCACGGGAAAGCGAAGGTCTGATTATACACATGTGTTGGGAGATTTTGTTACTGGATATTTTGGGACACTCTGATATTTGATGTGGACTTGTATTTGATACTATGACTATTTGAGATGGTTATTATGAAAACTATTTTTTTGGGGGGTTTTTAAATGAAAATTTTGGTTTGAAAATGTGGATGTTACAAGTTGGTATCAGAGCCCTGGTTTGAGGGATTTGGATGAACTCTAGGGGAATTCCAAACTCAAACTAAGGATATGAAGATATTTATAAAAACTTCTCAAAGGAGAAAAAGAAATTTTACATGAGAAAAACCTAGTGAAGCAATGTGTATAATTAGCCATAGCTCAAGCGGTAGTTTCCCAAAATATGTCAAATTATTTTATGAGTAGTGTAGAGCGGATATCTTATGAACTAATAGAAATGCATGATAGTGATAGGCTAAGGATCCTACATGAAAGGTGTGATAGGGTTGTCTGATTTGTGATGCCTTTAGCCTAGGAGTTTGCTATTATAAGATTGAATTTGTCATTGATATTTGCTTGGTATGTGTTGCATGATTGTACATAGTTAGGACTTTATAGACTTAGAATGCATGATTTAGCCTTTCTTCTTATTCCTTGTTTGGTTGTGGATTTGAGGTAGAATCATCTATTAAAATGTCTATCGGGTCTTGTATTGTGTACGATTGACATGCACAAGGAAAATGGCGAGGATAGTGGAGACCTTATGAGGCGGGGCAGTGCTGGGGAGTAGTCTAGAATGAGTACCTAGATACTTCGTAGTGTTTCTGAGGAACCAGCAGGGCAAGTTTGCAGCGGATCTTGAGAAATAGAGTCCTTGTGACTTAGGGTCCTGAGAGGACGACTTGAGGCAAATACGAGTGGTGTGCAAGGTAGTATTGGGCCCATACTAATAAAAGCATCGGGTATGCGGTTCAAGAAAGAATCTTAAGGAACTAAGGAGCTTGCAGGAGTGTGTGGATATTTGTGTATGCACTTTAGCCTGATTTCGATAGTTTTCTTGTGTGTTTGAGTATGGTGGTTACCCGAGGTTCAGCTCCAACAACCCAGTGAGGCCGAGTGCTAGTGATGATGGGATCCGTAGGATTGTTGTCGCCGAGGTGGCCGCAAAGATCAGAGGGGTTATACCAGAGATGTTTGGGTCTTTTAAGACCATGCTGATTGAGACTTTCGACGAGCGCTATGCCGCCATCACTGAGGCTGTTGCTGTCGCAGTCACCGCAGTTGTTGGTGCTGCGAGATTGCATGGGGGTGATTCGTTATGGTACCGGGAGTTCAACAACACAAAGCCACCCGAGTTTGATGGGACCTAGGACCTGATTGTTACGATGAGATGAATTTATGATGTTGAGGTTTGTTTTTTACACTTGCTCCTGTTCGAAGAATCTGAGGGTTCATTTCATGTTGAATCTACTTCGCTTAGGAGCGAAGGATTGGTGGAAATTTGTGACAGCTAACTATTCTCTTGTAGAGCATATTGTAGTGACATGGGAGATTTTTACTAAGATGTTCAGAGATGATTTTTTACCAATGGTTGAGAGACAAAGAGAAAGGTTGGCCCAGGAGTTCCTGTCTCTCAAGTAGAAGACAAAGACGGTGACTGAGATCACCGTGATGTTTCATGAGTGGGATTTGTTTTGCCCTGAGCACGTGTCGACTAAGTAGGCATGTGTGAGTCGGTATTTGAGTATTCTGAGGAGGGATATTTGTGAGTTTGTGGCGAACACTTCGTATTGGACATTGGCTGAGTTGCAGACCAATGCTAGGAGGAGAGAGATTGAGCTGGAGACCCAGATGAGAGAGGAGAGGAGGATTCAACTGAGAAATAGGAGATCAGTGCAGTCATAACCAGTGACTAAGCGGCCCAATTCCGTTGACTCGTGAGTTGGATGCTAGAAGGGCAGCACTTGCAGCAAGTGTAGTAAGGGACATGAGGGACCCTGTCGGTCGGGGACTATTTGCTAAGGCAACACTCTTATGTTCGCTCAACTAAAAAGAGTTCCTAGAGTACTTAGCTTTATGACAAATATCACAAGGAGGGAGGGACTCAGACCCAAAGGAAAGCAAGTCTTTATGAATATTTAAAGATTAAATAGTTTGATGCCACGTAAACTTAGAGACACAATAAATAATTTTTAGTTAAGGAAGGTGCATTACTTGAAGTATATGAACCTTCAAGGTAATATAACCCTCCAAATTCATTACGAGTCGCATAGTTACCTTGGACTATGAATCATGAACAACACAATTAAACTCATCAAAAACAACTTGACATTTATTGTCCTTACACAATTTATGAACATAAAGTAAATTCACATTAAAATCTGGTACAGGGACGTCAAACAAGGTTAGATATTCAGATAAATCCATGTTTCTAGTTTTATTTATTTTTGTAGAAGAACCATTTATGTGATCCACCCTAAGATCAAGTTTTGAAACATAAACAACATTATTTAAACGAGATTCATTTTTATTCATGTGATGATTTGCCCATGAATCTATAACCCATTGTTTATTAGTGATGAGTTGCAAAAAAAATTACCTGCCATATTTGCTAACACCTCATTTGTACCTTGTTTCTTATTTATGAGACTCAAAAACTTTGAATATTGTTCACTAGTAAGGAAAAACATATAGAAGCATTGTTAGACTTTACACCATATACATAAGAATCAACATAATCAAAAGTAAGAGTGTTATTTCAGTAAATTGGTTTATTAAAATTTTGAGTCTCATTTCTAAATTTGAAGTCCTTGGGATATCTAATAAGTTTAAAATATATCTTAATGGTATGTCCCTTCAAACCAAAATTTTTACATTGCAAACTTGTATTACCAAGTGTTCTATTTCTTTTTACATCATTAAATCTACTAAGAAATCCAGTAGCTTGGGACTTTGTGGAAGTATGAATAATCGAACCACCCTTTTATATGATTCCTCATAAGACACAACAGAAAAGGCAACTTCAATATTTGGAAGTGGTTCCATTAGTAGAATGGGACTTTTAACTTGGCTAAATGTATCATCTAAGCCGGATAAAAATTGCATAAGCTTCATTAAATTTGATTGATTGTTAGATTTAGTAGAAGCTTCACATATACATTCAACCAAGTTAAAAAGACCATCGAATTCCTTCCATAAAGCATCAAGAACACTAAATATTTAGGCACAGGTAAACCATTTTGAGTAAGAGAATTGATCTTTTGGTGAACATTAAAAACAACAAACCCGTCAGCTTTATGTTAGGTATCATACAATTCAGACCAAATATCAAAGGTAATTTCAGAACATGCATGATTAGCATACAAAGACTCAGCAATAGATCCTATATGACAACCGAACTGTGTTCTCCTGGCTAAACCGATGTCTGTACTAGGCGAAAATCTAACCACTTTTGAGGGAAAGATAAGCTAGTACAAGCATATGACCACTAGCCCTTTTGTTATCAATAAATGATAGAAATCAACAATAATAAACCAAGAATATAGAAAACATAGACAAACACAACAAGAACACAACTAGACATTCCCAAGAAATTCAACTAAACAAACAAAGAAGAGAGAGCGTGCGAAAATTACAATATTCCTCAAACAACGCTCTGTAAACACAACTATGTAGTTGTCCGTTAGATTTATCAACAACTGATTGAACCTAACACTGATTAGATACGATATTCAAATGCTAGAACCTCCAAATAAACCTGACCACCGATTACACAACCCTTAGCATTGATCGACTGAGTTAACGTTGGCCCTTAGACGATAACCAAGGGTTAACCCTAGGGTGTACTCTTAACCATTTGTGTACTACCAAGAGGAATGGCGATGATTAAGCGAAGATCTAGAAGATAACACAAACACAATTAGAAGAACAGACATGCTTCAAACGAAAACACTGAAACCTCAACATCAATAGATCTTTTATTTATGAAATTAAGATCCAGTTGGTTTTTGGGAACGTACAACTTAAACATTACCTACAAAAACACTCATTTCGATAGAAAAAAAAAAAAATACAAGATCAAACTCCATTACAGACTCTAGGAAGAACCGGAAAGTAGACAATTGTATAAACCCTAGTTCTAAGTGAAAGAGACAGTGAGAAAAATGAGCTAAATCTTCAGGTGCAAAAAATGAGTTCTAACCAAAATATGCCTTCAACCCACATTATATAGATCGAGTTAATTTCCGGTTCAATTCCGGTGTAAACCCCAACCAAAGCCGTTACCATACCTGTTCCGTGTGTCAATGCAAGAATACATACACGAACCGCATTCTATGTATAAACAACTAATGACAAAACAAACCTTGCACCAAAATATACTCACAAACATATTTTAATAAATTACAATTCTTACCCTAATTATGAAAATATATCTCAATGTTAATCTTGCAATAATAAACTTGCAATAAATATATCAATAATTTGCTCATTAACCTATAAAATCTAATCTAATCCTATTAAATTAGCAAAATATTTAAGAGTAAAAAATAAAGTCAATATTATTTATAATTTATCTCCCGGTATATCTCACGTAAAATAAATCAATTTGAGATAATGGTTTTGAATTTAAAACTCATTAATTAAGCAAGTTAATTAATTAGAAATTTTGATTCAATATAAATGATATCATTTTTCCAGATAAATAACCGAAAATCTCCAAGATAATATTTTAGGATCCCATTTTTTTTGGAAGATAATGATTTCCTTATTGAAAAACAACCTATATATACAATTACATTGAAGTTGTTCTTCTTATGATTTTGGATTGAGTCATATGATTTACAGTGTTCTTCTTCAACGGTCTTATTCTATAATTCTTTTTTCTAGGTTCTTTCTTTACCCTGTTCTCCTTCTTCTTCTATAATTTCTTGTATTTACTTTGTTCTTATTACTTGTTATTAATGTATTCTTATTGAGAGGTCATGAAAAAAATTAATCAATCTACTTTAATTATATTAGTTTCATTCGTTTAGTTATAGAAAAAAATTATATCATTTATATTAATTTTTTTTTAATATGCTGACCTATGTTTGTCAAGAGAAAGTCATAAAAGTCGTTTTAACATATGATGACAAAACTCGTGGAACGGACCAAAAGCAAGATGAAGAAATTTTTATTGTTACACTTCAACTTGCATGAACAAATACATATATCTTATTCTAAGTTTTTCAATAATTCTTTTATACATATTATTATACTCTTTAGTTAAATTTTTGAATTTTATATTATTGTATTCGTTTATCTCAATGGATTTAGTTTCAAAATCGACAATCGAGTATAAGACTTTACCGGTGTGGTGTCACTTACGTTATTTGTTCGTGACATAAAGAAACTTCTGGAAAAAACCACACAAGAGTTGCTTCAAAATTTTAATGAGGTTATCGATATTAACTTCATTTATATAAAACTAATTTTTTACCTTTTGTCTATCTGTTTTTATAACCATTTTTTAAAATTTTTGGAGGGTAATATAAAGATTTATCCATTTGCTTTGAATGTACTTTTTGATAAGAAGTTGGTGTTCAAATTCAAATTTCACATTATAATTTGAAGAACAAAGTTGATGGTTATGCAATCTCAAACTTCACTGTAGATAATACAATCATTGTTGAATTGGAAAAAAAATTTAACATCGAACAGGAAACATTCTTTTACGAAGAATACTACAAACATTACACTTATTAAATTTCGTTTTTTATATTTCAGTTGACCAACTAACATATTTCTATGTACTACAAACGTATGCGTCAGAATCCGATTCGTTTAATGTTTTATTGGCTGAAGTCGGATCTCAAGACACATTAAATTAGAAGGTTTTAAATATAATATAACTAAATCTAATATTTTAAAAACTTTAAAATATTATTAACTTTTAGATTGACATATGAATTTATTTTCTACATTTAGGATGTTGTTTCGTTTACTGGTGATAATGTCACACCCGCTTCGAATCTTGATAAAAAGACTGCAACAAGTCCACTAACTAAGTGGACATCCTTTAAAAAAATGCATGGACATGAAGAATTAAAACGCAACCTGTAAAATGTTTAAGATGTTGATAATCTAACAACCATGTCCTCAAACAAACGACCATCAACTTCAATGACAAATCGTACTTCTAGAGAAGGCAAGCCAAAACTATTAATTCCAAAGCAAGATAAATAATATATGATTTTCATGATTTTGTTTGAGTAGTTGAGTGATTTGAATATTATTTATTTCATATTTTGTTACATACTATTTGGTTTTGCGGTTTGATTTTTGATGACTTATTTCATACTATTCGTTTTTGTGTTAGAATTTTGATCATTTGAATACATTTTGGGTTTTATGGAATGTTGAATTATTCATCTATTTTCCTTTTAGGTTTAAACTCAGATAAATTTAAAAATTTAATCATATTTTACTCTATTATTTCGTTTTAATGTGAATATTTCAACATTGTTATAATTTTATTCATTACAACCTCAATATAAATATTAGAAAACTACAACTGTTTAGGAAATTGTAAACTTTTATAAATCTTTTAACCGTTATAAAACAATTATTTATATTTCTTGTGAAATTATTGATAAATTTAATAGTAATATTTACCATTGAAATATTATTATTTTTAGATATTAATGGTATCATAAAATTTTATAGATTTAAATAATAAAACTCATTACAATGATGCTAGAGAGAGACGAAGACTAAGACGTTTACATTTACAAAATAGAAGATTGATATCTATGTCTAAAAGAGAAACTTTATTTCATCATCTAAAGCAATAAAGACTTTTGATTGTGTTTCACTTATACATTTTCCACCCTTAGATCAAATTGCTTATGTCATATTGACCAATGTTTGGTCAAACACGCTGTCCATTAATGTTTCCGCTCAAACCTTCACCAAATTCCTTTATCCCTAAAATAAAATTCAAAATTCAAAATTCAAATCCTCTCCAAATTTAAAGTCGTAATTTATGTACTGACCATCCTATATGTTTGCAACTCAACATGATATATCTTCATAATTATTCTATTTCTTTTCATTGATGGTACCAAAATTCATCAAGGGAAAAACAATCATCTTGAATTTAAATCTTGTTAATATAGTAAATACCTCAAGTTTTGAAAGTAATAATCGGTTTGATACATGCTAAATTACAATTGCTCGATTTCCAACTATCTAACTCAATAATTGTATGCATTTATTCTTAAACTTACCCTTTTTTATAATGTTATTGATTATATTTACTATATTTAAGTTTAAATTGCAGAGAATTTTACTTGAAAGTGATAAGCATTAGTTGATGTTTGTATTGAAGCTTGAGGATGATGCAAAACTCTAAATACCTTAGTGGTAATATCCTACATACTTAATAATTGAGTATTTCGAAAAAAATATTTTCCATTAACTTTGATAACAAATTTGTTCAATTAAGCATATTTTTATGCTTATAAATTTATTTTTTCTACTCACTTGTACTTATCATCTTGAAGATGAGAAAACATTAACCATGACTATATTGAAAACTGCCAAAAAGATCATATTGGTCATACCTTTCTAACATTATCTTCAAATGTTCTTTGCTCAATTCTTTGTTTTTTATTTGTATCGTTTTTGTGTATTTGATTTGTTTCTTCAAGAAACCCGGTTTTCTACTAATTTTGATAAAAAATTGTTGAAATAACTATACTTTTATGACTATAAATTTGTCAATTTTCTATTAATAAATCAAGTGTAAATGAATTTGAACAATTGTTAAATTTCATATTCTATAATGTAATTAATGCACTTATTAATCAAATAATAATGCATGTCCAAGTGGTTGGGTACCTCCAGGACAATAATCAAACATGCAAATTATAAGCAATTTCATAATATTGTATTTTTTTTACTAGCTTTAAATTAACAATTACTTCTTTCACTTGCTTAAGATTATTGATTACTCATATAGATTTGTAATAAAATAAAATTTTGATAAATTGAAAAAATTGTTCAACAAAACCTAATTGGTTATATATCAATTTAGGCTTCTTTTTGTGTTGTCATGTTTGTGGATTTGGCTATGTAGAATTTATTTGAAGTTCTATTTCTCTACAAGAATGTTAATGTTCACATTCAAGTAGAAACAATAACAATTGGTAAGCATTCCAAATGATTTTTCACTTATATTAATCAAAATTGTTACTTTAAATGGTGCGTTCTCATAGAAGTCACACCGGTTGTCACTATAGAAATCTTCTAGCGGTCTATAGAAGAATCCTAGCGGCTTTATGAATAATTTTGTTGCGTTTTCAATGAAGGGTCACTCTATCAACATTCGTTCTCTAAAGTTCTTTCTCTTATTTTTGATATACATGTGTGTCACAACAATAAGGCAGAAAGAGGTGTTAATAATCATTAAAGATGAAAATGTAAGATATAACTTAAGAATATTATATAAAGTATAAGTTATGGATTTGTTATATTCATTTCTATGAAAAATATGTTGTTTGATTGCTAGGTTATATATCTAGGTTTTTTTTGTAATTTGATTTTGACAAGTTTGATCTAAATTTAATAATTGAAGCAGGTATGAAAGATATGTGCTAACGATTTTGAATTTCTATTGCCCTCCAGAAACCAGCTGTAGCCTCATAGACCGTTCCTTCATATCTTGGTAGGTCTTAGCATTTCCCCAAATTTGGCTACAAGAAGTCATGGATGCACTTCTTGAATAAATCATCTAAACTGAATTTCATTTGTTAGTTGGATGCACTGACCAAAATACAAGATTTGTGAAAATTCATTATTATTTATTAGTGTTAACCTTTGGCAAATTATGAACCTAATATTATATTTTTGTTCATAACATGTTTTTTTTCTTGTAATAATTTCTTTGATCAGAAGATATGTATATGTGATTGGGTGTAGCTTGAAAAATCATATTTTAATTCTTATAAGGAAAAAATACTTTATAAATTTATCAAATTAAAATATCTGAATTTGATGTTTATGGTTATGACAATGCACTTAAACTGTAATGTTTATCGAATTTTTTTGTAGAATTTAATGTTGCTGTTACATATAATAACTTATTGTTGCTTTTGGTTTTATAGGGTCAATATGAAAAGAGTCATGTGAGCCTCCATGGAGGTTGGTACACCGAACAAAGTCAATTCATAAAGCCACTACACAACATGTTTTAATCAAGAAGTCGCATCATGTTCTGATAAAACAAAGATCACGTGGATCGTTTATGTTAAAAATTATTGTATTAAAAATCAAATTGTTCTAATACAAATATTAAATATTTTTATTTAATAAGTCTGGTTTAAAAAGTCTAAAAATGAACCTAACTAACATTTTTTATTAAAATTTCACCTAAGACAATGACACCTCCCCACGTTTAACGCGCGGTCACAATCTAGTTATTTTTAACAAATAAGACATTAAAAGCATGACAAAAAAAAAACGTACATTTATATCTCCTTGAAATATCCCGTTTATGAATGAAATCATGTAGTTTCATTTTCATGAATCAAATAATATGACAACAAAAGTTAAAAGATATATTTTAATTAAAAATCAAATATCATAATTTATATATGAAAGTAACATGTAAACAATCAAAGCAATGGATCAAAATTGGTTGCCCAAAAGTATTCATTTACATTGTTTGCTTGAAACTTCTTCCTTTCCCAATTGAACACAAAAAACTAAAATGAAAAAAAAAAAAATACAAGAGTCAATAACAGAATATAAAATTTGTAACAAAAAAATAATTGTACAACCCTACAACCATATGGATTAATCAACAAGACTCATCATGTCTTGTAAAAATCTTTTGCCCCGGTGCAAGGATAGCCATCGGATCGTATCTCGATTTCATCTCCACGAACCACAACCATCGATCCCCAAAGTGTTGCTTCCAATCATCTTCGGTATTATAATGAGGAAGATACAACTTGAAATCGAATCCGCTTCTAACACAAGTTTGTATGATTTCTTGATTTTGTGAAACCAGATCTCTAACAGAAGGGGACTTTTGATACGGGTTTGTAAATCGGAGCAATGCAACTATATAAAAGATCTCTCCTTCGGGTAATACTATCGATGCACGTTCGTCCCACCTAATCGATTATTAAAAAAAAAAAGAAAAAAAAAACAAAAAATTATCTCAAGAAGATATTGATTTGATCTTTAAAATGTGGTGGTCCAAAACAAAGAAAGGACCACAATGAAATGTACACAATGATGAGGGAAGATGGAGTCTCAATCAAGAAAAATAAAAAGGAAATAAAATTGATGAGAAAAACAAAATAAATAAAATGATGAAAATGTTTGTATGGGGTATAAGATAGGGACATTTTGGTCAGGAAGAAAATGAAATAGAACCATATGGTGTCATTGTAAGGAATGGGCCCAACGGGTTTGCGTTGTCGTTTCTGATTCGCCAGAGACTGCTCCGATTGCTACATCACTTGGGAATCTCGTTTTCCATCAAAAGATAATAGTATAATACACTACCATCTAAATTACCTTCTTACCCCTCTTCCCAAATCCTATATCTCCCACTAGTCCCACCTAAAATACGTTAACCTATAAATAATACAAAAATAGTAACCTCCTTTTGTTTATTACTTTACTATAGTCTCATATTTTCATAATTTTGTTAAGAAAAAGATTAAAATATATACTATATAAATTTTAATAATCAAATAAATGATAACAAAGTGCAATTTCTTGTATTTAACCTAACAAAAAGTAACAACTTTTGGATACAATAACATTTTATTTTATATGTTTATATTTTCTTTTTTCATATTTAATGTATACTAGTTTAAAAACCACTTTGAATTTGAATATGATTGATATAATAGGACAACTTTTAATTAAATAAAAATGAGAAAGGAAAATCAATATGATATAATAATAAACAAAACAATGAAAGTAATAGGATATTTTTCTTTCACAAATTTAAATGAAACTACTTTACTATGTTTTGCATCAAGATGATATAATAAATGAATGGTTGTAAGAGAAGTCTACTAGTAGAAAAATAATCATGCGTGAACAAAGTACATGGTTTGTATGACCTCATTTTTCTAAGAAGATCTTAACCACCCCATCTAAGCAAAATAGTCAACATATACCATATCAAATTGATCTCACTAGCCACCCTCTCTCTATTGTAGTACCCCACAACGGTCGCAATCGGCAATCCACCACATGGGACGACACGACATGTAGCCCGTCCTCCACGTGACCATCATCACTGCACGCGTGGCCTTTTTATTCTTTTCAACTAATTTTATCCTTCCCACAACACGTTAACCTCGTGGGCCCTAATTTAAACATCAAAATCGACCCCCAATTGATTCTATATCTTTACTCTGTTCCTAGATTAGATTTCGGACGTGTTTGACAAAACTAGCTAGCAACTGCAGATTTTATTTATGCAGAATTGTTCGACAAAAATAGTTTGGCAACTTTTAAATGTATACACAAAAACCAAAAAATAAAAATTACGATAGCTAAAAAGTAAAAACTTTTAAAAATTCCATGTCAAACACGAATTTATCTGCTAAATAGGCTTTTTATGGAAAAGTTCCATAGATGGATGGAAGATTTGAATATATAATATTATAGTGGGAGATTGGACGTTTAAGGATTTTTTTAAAGGATAATCTGGGACTACATATATATTTAATAGTGTCAATGTCAAGGGAAATGAGATGATAGATAATATCATATTATATATTATATATTATGAGAAGGAGAAGGAGAAGGAGAAGGAGAATTACTTACTTGCTTCGCAGAATAGGATAGACCAACATAGGCCCCCCAATGCCATCTTTCAATATTTTCTTGAACACAAAACGATCAAAATCCATGATCGAGGTTTTGGACACAAATAGGTTGAGCCAAGGATGTGGGGTGTCCCATATGCCGTTTGCTTTTGCTTGTTTTTCGGCTTCTTTTACACGTAGTAAGAAATCCACGTAGGTGAGGTCCACCTGGAATTGGGTGTCCTCCATAAATCTCAGCCGTCCAAGCAACTTCTCTACTCTCTAATTAAAATTAAATAAATAAATAAATAACTCAGAAAAAGGAACTGTTGTTGATTATGATTATGAAAAGCAAGGGCAAAAACGTAATTTCAAAAGCAGGCGACAAAAGATGGGGTATTGAGCAAGTAGTGGGGGACCGAAAACGTCACCAAAAATCTCAATGACCAGCAAAACGACAGCGCACTGGAAACGCTTACGGTGAACAATATTAATGTTTTGGCCATTTAGGACAAAGACAATATGCTCTCACCAGTGTCAAGTACGGGTGTCAATCTCGTAAATATGACCAAATTCTGTGGTTGTTTTTGCTACTTTGTGTCAGAGAATCCAATGGAAGATACTGTAGTTGCCTATTGTCAGTTTTTCTAAAAACAACTGTGTATTGGGTAGCTGATGATGGGGGATAAAATGGTAATATCACCCATACCCATCCATGCTGTCATCGGTAGACATACAAATAAACGGACCTCCTCAACTATTCTAGTGCCACGTGTACAGGTAAAACACTTGCCGAATATTTTCTTTTGACTTTTTTTTTTCGCTCGCTTCACCCGTACTATAGTCAAACATCCTATATTGACATGCTTTTATGCACTAACCAAGGTCAATATAGTCAACCCTCGTATTTATTACACTCCCATCTTTTCATAAAAAGGCAAAACTAAATATGATATAATTGTGTTTAAAGTGATTATTACAAAGTTGTATAATAATATTTGATTAGCCAAAGTTGAAATCATTGGAGTTAGGATTCATAACTTTACTCGATTCATTATCTTTTTTGTTTTTTGGAATAATAATTGTGAAAAGATAATTTTTTTAGTAAAAATGCCACATGGATAAATTGGATACTTGGTGATGCTATCTATATAACTAAGATTGAAGTAGGGGAGATGCTATGGTGATTGCGTATGTTGTCATCATCTACTTTTACATAAATATATAAAACAAATCGTACCATCATATATTCATGCGATTTGAACAACATCTTTTAGTAAACCACAATTCCAAACCATTGTGCCATAAAAAGAAAAGGATAATTAATAAATGTGGAAAGTTAAAACAATGGGGCCTAAAGAATATAATATATTTTCCACCAAAGCATATGGTTATAAATATATACATGCATGTCCTATATGACTTTGCTCATATCAATAAATAATTCTTCTTTTATGTTATGCTTGCCAATAAATAGAAACTAGAAATACCATGTTTTTTCTTTTTATTTTTATTTTTATTTAAAAAAAATGATTGGTTAAATATTGTGAAGATATATATATATATATATATATATATATATATATATATATATATATATATATATATATATATATATATATATATCCAATTATACGCTTAAAAAAAGTAACATTGGAATGGCGAAAAGTTGATGTGGTAAAGTGATTTTAATATCAGAAACAAGGAGCACTATAAAAAAGATGAGGTGCGATGCATAGGATCAAGAAAAAGACAGAGAGACTCACTGTATCGACTGTTGTAGAGCAGTTTCCCTTGTTGTAATGTAAAGCGACTTCTAAGCAATACAAAACCGGGTTGTCGAACCGGGTCATGGGAGTCGGGTCGAACGCATGATCCGGGTGAAGTAGCACTGATGGCCATCCGTTTACCGGGTCGTCGCTGTTAACAAACACGAATCCTTCAACGTAATCAAACGACTCGCCTTCTGACTGGGTTATTAACGACTCAGCGTCCTGGGTGAACTCGTCAAACTCGGAGTATACTACCCTTATCCATCTCACCTAATTGCGTTTCGTAAACGTGTAAGATTCAGCAAAAATGTGCGTACAATTTTCTAATGCACAAGGTACAATACAGTAGTTAGTTAAAGGATTGACGAAAATACCAACCATATCCGGGGCGGGTTGAACCAGGACCCGAGCCCGAGTAATGATACCGAATTGTCCAAGTCCGCCGAGAACGGAGAAGAAAAGCTCCGAATTTTGGGTGTCGGAACAGATCACGGTGTCTCCGTTACCTGTAACAACTTCCAATTCCGTTACATTTGACGTTTGTGGACCATACCGGAAAGTCTGGCCGCTAACACCGGCGTTAGACAGCGTTCCGCCGACGGTTAACCCTAGGTAATCCGTCCACGACCGCGGGGAATAACCAAACTCCGAAACGCACCATCGCAACACGTCTTCCCATAATGCTCCACCGCCGACGTCGACGGCGTAACCGTCGGTGTAACGGATGAGGTCAATTCCGGCATCGGAAGACTCCTTCATGTCGAGGACGAGTCCTCTGTTGGCCATGGCTTGACCGTTGATTGAGTGACCGTTTCCCCTTGCCGCCACCGTCAGATTCGGCGATTGAGACGCGAATCTGATGACACTTGCGATGTCGTGGGTACCGGAAGGTCTGATGACGGCGAACGGCGTTGATGCATGCAAGCCGCCGAAGTCTTTTCCGGCGTAGCCGGTAGACCTGTAATCGATAGTGCCTTGAAGGTCCATGGCTTGGCATAATCTAGAAGCTGTTTCTTCGTCTTCTTGTTGGAGCATGGCGTCGGAGTCGTTCTCGTGAACGAAATGCTCTAAATAAGCTATCATCTTCACCGGGGTTTAATCTCTCTATCTCTCTCTCACACACAGTAAAAACACAGTAAGGTGTTTCTCTCTCTGAAATCTGAAGGGGTTGGCTATACTACAACAATACTTTCGCAATCTGCCGCTGCTACAGAATCTAAAGTAATCTTTTTTGTTTCTCTCACTTACACTATATTGGGTGGAGTTCTCGGGCTTAAATAGCGGCGGATTTGTATTTTAAAGACCACCAACAAAAATTTAATTCCATATTTACTTTCTCTAAATATCGACGCTTTTTAACAAAATAAATATAAATAGATAGATAATAAATTGTATCATTTGAACCGAGTGTATCGTTTGAACTGTTTTGTTAACCAGCCACATGACCCCACCACACCCAATGGTAGAATACTTAAAATAATCTTTATATGTGAGAAGTTTAATTATAAACACTTTGTATGGAATTTTGCATATCTACTAATACACTCATTGTGTAGGATCAAACACTATTAAAGATACAAAGAACAATATACAAAAAAAAAGTCATAATATTTTGTTATATTTTGCATTTTATGTGGCAATGACATGGTGATCATGGATTGTGCCCGTTTCATTTCTATAACAATGATGTTGTGGATCATTAAAAAAAAATGGTGAATCAACCATGCAAAAACTATGTGATGCTCGGATCAAATTATACCTAAGATACACGAATCTCACATAATTTCTAACAATAATCTTCAAGTTGATGTGTCGGCTAACCGCATACACTCTATCTATTGAGGACTAATGTAATGTCCGTAGATTCAGACTAGTCAATTTAAAGAAAAATAAACGTTAAAAATGATTTTTTTTTATAAAAGATTATCTAGGATAAATAATTATAATCAAAGTAATGTTTAGGGTCAACAATTCTAACCTATTTGATGTAATAAAGAAGAATTATATAAATATTATGTGTTCTATGATTATTATAATATAATAAAATAGAGAAAATTAGTCGAATCGTTCGTAAATCGTAATAATAAGTGCGCCAAAACATATATATTATTATATATTTAAAAAGTACACGTCTTCCCGATCCCGAAAATATAAATTTCGTAGAAATCTGACTCCGTATGAATTAGATATGATTTTTATAATATATAAAAGTCAGTTGCACACAATGCATGTATGATGTAAAAGTTACAAAGAGAATGATTGACTTTTAGCTAAATCCACTAAAAAGAAAATCATGGTACTCTTTAAAATAAGAATTTTGAGAAAAAGAATGCCAAAAATGGAGTTCGTATAAATGAGTTATAATTTATAATAGCTACGCATGGATATAAAGAACGTCAAAAATAGAGTTCGTATGAACGAGTTATAATTTATAATAACATATTTACGTGTTAAAATAAAGTATAAATCATATATATATATATATATATATATATATATATATATCATTAGAAAGGTATCAACGATACGGTCGTTATAAAACTAGTGTTGAGTACTTTCAACATTAGTTTACTACAAATATCATTAAATTTATTTAAAATAGTATTATAAATAGGTGTTTAGGTCATTTAAGTAACTATAGAGGGTGGTTTTTGAAAATTCAATTACTATAAATAAGAGGCTATAGGCTCTCATATTTCTTGCATCATTCTCTTGATTCCAGAGTCTTTTTTTTTTCTTATCCCCCGAGCATTTTGGTCTCTAGTGATTCGACTTCTCTTTCTATTAGTATAGTAAGGTGAGCGCTGAAGCACTACAAGAGTCTTTTTAAGATTCATCGACACAGCTTTGCCCCATAGAGCCCAACTCCTAGCTAAAACTCCATTGTAAATGAGTTATGCTTACCCTAGTTTAAGTATAACTTATGTTTAAGTTCATTATCGTTATTATGAACCTATAAACAATACATGTGCTAAGTATTATAAATTATACAAAATGTTATTATAATACCTTTTAACTGCCGCATATAGTTGTTGGACTTCAGAACAACTTAAATGCCAAAATGGTCTTGCCTTCTGGTGTTTCATGTCTGGCCTATATAGTGGTTGAATGTATTGCTTAACATTTATAAAACAATATCGCTTGTAGACCTTGAGTTAATTAGTCGCAATAAATATTAGACTTAAATTTGGCAATAATAATGCTAGGTTTCGTCGAAGGAAAAGACGATTGTTAGAAACGAAACGATGTCCGAATTTCGAGTCATCGCTTTAACAAGTAAGTGCATAGTTACTTTCATCTTACACATATATATGAAGTATTTAATATAAATTACGTGCTATGTGTGAATATTATATGTGTTCTTAATATCTATGTTGGATGAAAAAAATATATATGTTTTACTTAATTTAAACTATATATGTATTTTGATACCTATAAACATATTAGGTAAAGATGGGTAGATGAAAGATGAGATGAATGATGAGAGATGAAAGATGATACAGATGATGGGAGATGAAAGATGAGATGAATGATGATATAGATGATGAGAGATGAAAGATGATACAGATGGTGAGAGGTGAAAGATGAGAAGCCTTGACCCAAGTGATGATCCATTCATCTAGAAGAGTATAGATGACGACCACGGACTATTCTAGACAATCCAGTGGAACGCTAGCAGGCTCGCAACCTGTAGGTGTTTTTGAACTATGTGTTCACCAGATGTACTCTAAAAACCCTAGCAGCTATGGACTTAGTGCCTCACAAATGAACGTTGGCAGCTATGGATTTAGTGCCCTATAGATGGACATTGGTAGCTATGGACTTAGTGACTATCAGATAACATCAACAACTATGGACTTAGTGCATGTTAGATAAAAGCTGATAGCGATGGACTTTGTGCTCATTCCTTAGGACAATCCCTAGGAATGAATGAATAAATGAAGGATAGATGATTCTTAGGGTAGATCCTTAAGAATAAAGAAGATAATAGGGATGGGAAGTTGGGTTAATTGTTTGATGAGTAAACATAATAATTATATTATTGTGGGCTGAAAACCCTATGTACTCACCAGGTTTCCAAACCTGACCCACTCAGTTTATTTGTATCACAAGTATCGATACGAAGACACATTACACTGAGAGATTATTGGAGATGTAAATCATTAGTGTAAATGAATGCAAGGTCTGTTTATGCTTATGTTTCTGTATTGACGATGACATCCCAATGTTTTAATATAAATAAAATACATTTCTTCGAAAATTCTTTGATAATATTATTATCATTTTTTTTGGACAAATTTTGCAAAACTACTTTTCAAAAATGATACTTTGATTTTTAAATAAGCATAAATAAAATTTTCAAAATGACTGAGAATTTAGGGATGTCATAACTAATAGCATCAAGTACACGTTACATAGGTACTGGAAATATCAAAACTTGATATATCTAAGTGATTATGAAAACTAGGATCTACTTTTCACTAATATAGCATCCTACTTTGAAAAACGACAATAAAAGAAAACTAACATATTGTTCATTTCCTTGTGAAATCCTATGTGCCAGTTTGTTGCAATATGAAGGATCTAATGGAGAATCCCTCTAATGGAATCAGACCCACACAACAAATAACAAATGGAGAAACCACAAATTAGGATTTATGTAAAAACTCAAAAAGCCTAGGAGAGAGAATGAGGATTTCGTATATGGATTGGGAGGAGTATAGGTTGGACGATTTTAGGGTGTGGAATAATTGGATCTATGATTCACCTGTCACACCCCCAAACCAAGGATGACGGAAACGTCCGGGGGTGGTGGACTTCATGTATATTACATAACAACGAGTATAGTAGTGACCAAAGCAAATACAACCATCATAAATATAATTGAAAAAGTTACACCATAGTATGAGTTTACATGTTTCAAAATCAATTACACTATATAACAAAATGAAATGTTTGACGTCTTAATGTTCCATCCTAAAAAGCTGTTGATTTTCCTATTTCACTGATTTCCTGAGAATACAAGTAGTTTCGAAAAAGTGTCAACAATTAAGGTGGTGAGTTCATTAGCTTTTGGATGTAGAGTTTGAAAACTTTTGTTTGTAAATGTAATGTATACTTCAAGAAAAATCCATTGTTTTCCTTATAAAATGTTATGTAGTCTTAAATCCAGAGACCTAATGTATGTGTGTGTTTCGTACTTGTAACGTGTTTGTAATTGCAGCGCATACCCAAAAAAAATCCTATATTTTCCTTATAAAATGTTATGTAGTCTTAAATCCCAAGACCGAATGTATGTGTGTGTTTCGTACTTGTAACGTTGAATGCAGTTTTAAAATTGATAAAACCCTTTTTTAAAGTAGAAACTCCCGTAAACTATTTGTGTCGTTATCTCCATATGTGAGTCGCTTTAACCATACTATGATAGAGAAGACTTGTTGCGACGTTCTTCAGGTGTCGGAATTGTTATGACATTTGTCACCCTCGACCGGCCGGTCGGGCTGTTGCAATCAACATTGGGCATGGGTTGTCAATCCCAATATATATTTATATACAATTATCAGGCTCTCCCTACAAGAGACTCTGGTTATAACTTACAGGAATTTTAACCCGTACTCTAAGAGTACAATGAAGACATGTCAATTTACGTTAACAATTTTACATGTAGAATGAATGAAAAACCTTTTCTGCAGTGTGACTGACCCTTTTTATGTAGTAAGTTACTAATGTAAATCCAAAAACTATACCTATTATAGTTTATCATGTGGTAAATGAAACATGGTTGTATTGAGAGTAAAACCTTTTCATAGTGAGTAGTAGTTTTAGCAAAACATAACTATACTTATTATGTTTCCTCTTGTATGTTTGTAATAACTAAGGACTCTTACAATCAGTGAGTAATTTCTGTTATTTAAATGTACTTAACAGAAGACACATGTGAAATATGAAGTCATCAAAGATATACACTTTGCTCAACATGTTACAAAGTGTTATAAAAATTGTAAGCTGTTTAACTAGTTTTTAACTTTTCTGCACTGTTTTAGAAAAATCACAGAAAAATCATACAAAGTCGAAAACTAAATCCATAAACTCTGAAAGTTGATAAAAATGTATCTAGTTCGTTCATAAATTTTATTATGATTTTTAGCGATCTCCAACTTGTGTCAAAATGACCATTTTCACTGACTGGTCTGAAATCTTAGCTATAGTGATGGGCAATTTTGTAAAAATCACCATAAATTGTAGAAAAATCGTATGAATATGTGCAAGTAGTCATTTCTAAGGTATAAACTGTTGGATTAAGTGTCTAAGTCCATAACTATTTTGGTATGTACTTGACCCGATGGTGCATGGTCCTTTTGGGTTGCCTTTACCAAAGCAACCTGATAGGATGAATTATGGAGAGAAAGGATTAAATATGATGTATTAATATATTATGGGAATAATATATTAAAGGAGAAATCATATTGTTTAATTAATATTAGTCAATAATTAATTGGTAATTAGCTTTGTAACTAAAAGAGATTAATTAAACTTAAGGGACTGGAATTGTAATTATAAGATAATTGCAATTTGGGCTATGGATTGTCTTAAATTAAGGAATGGACGAATTCTATGGGGAAGTCCATAAGAAATCGTCCAAGGCCCTTAATTAAAGGAGTCCATGGGTTGCTTAGGGCTTAAGCATCCAAATTAGGGTTTCCTTGTTAGATAACCCTAATAGCCTCACTATATATAGAACCCTTAAGGCTCAAAAACATGGGGAACAACTCTTCTAGGGTTAGAACACGTTTTGGGCAGCCTCCATCCTCTTGCTTATGGTGTTTGTGAACCATTAGAGGAGTGACCTTTGTGACTCTAAGCTTTCTAAAGTCAATACAAGGAGATTTGGGATTGTTATTGCTACATAGCAATCAAGGTAATATCTTAAACCCATTCTTATGTTAATATGATTACTTGTATGTTAGAATTAGGGTTTATAGTCTTGGATAACTTGCATGTACAATAGAGAAACCTAGATCCAAGCATTAGGGTTTGTATGAACACATAGGATGTCTTATGACCAAAACCCATCAGTGGTATCAGAGACTAGACTGGTTTCTATTGTATTGATGCTTGATATGTTTGAAAAATTCGATTTTTTGGCTTCTGGAGGCTGGACTCGCCGAGTCCATAGCTGAACTCGCCGAGTCCATGCAGACTCGACGAGTCCTTGCTTATCTCGGCGAGTCAACTCGTCAGATGGAGCATATTTCGCGATTTCTTGCTGTTTTTGTTTATGGATAGTTACCTTATCATATTAGATCAATATTAATCCGATTTTATGATATATTTGACTATATTCTTGATCTAATTGAAGATATTTATCAATTAATAAGATAATTGTTTCCTTATGTGATAATTGATTAATTATTTTGATTAAATTAGTAAATTGTTTTGCAAGAAATCATTAAATAAATCAAGTATGGATAATTATGTGATTAAATGTTAATTTAGATTATTTGTTATTTGATACTTATTGTTATGAAAAGTTTCATATTTTCCCCTTTAGGTTTTATAGTTTAAATTTGAACCCAAAAGTTTTGTTGTTTTGAAATTTAAATAGTTAAAACCCTAATGTTTTGAAAAAGGTTTCAAAACTTGCCCTCAAGTTTTGGAATTTAAATTTTGATTAATTGTTTAATTTTGATGTATATTTAAATTTTAAACCCTAATGTTTTGAAATGTTTCAAAACTTGCCCTCAAGTTTTGGAATTTAAAAGTTGATTAAAAGTTTGATTAGGAATGTTAAATTCTAAAACCCTAGTATTGTTTTGAAAAAGTTCAAATTACACCCTTATGGTTTTATTAATTAATTAAGGTGTATAATGAAAAGAGGTTTAATAAATCCATAAAAGTTTAGGTTAACAATTTAATTGAATTAAAAGTGTAATTGTTCAATTTAACCACCTAATATTTTAAAAGTGTAAAATACACCCTATACTATATATATAACATTAAAAGTCTAACATTATATATATGTATGAGTAAAAGTCAGTCTTACCGTTAGTAGGCCTCATTCACGAAGCTGGTCTATAAGGGTGTTTAAGGAAATTGCCTATAAAATGACGATTGAATGGGTATCCACTCTTACCCACCGCACTCTTGACTAGTGGAGGGTCGTTAGCCGAACGGGTAGGATAGGACGAAACCTTCCATTATAAGTATAGTGAAGTATAAAAGTAACTAAATGTTTTTCAAATTCCCAATCTTAGTTACTTAGGCAAAGTGAGTTGATGCAATTCCATGAAATTACACTTTGTGCCCTTGCGAAGATGTTAGTGGAGCATGTGTGGTTTACCGGCACACTAAATGGTTCTAAGAAAAGGTAACAAAGGGTGACTCAATGTTTGTCATAGTTCGGTGGAGCGTGTGTGGTTTATCGACACATCGAATAGGTGACTGTAACATGTGAGGGCACCATGTAAGTTTTCATGGTTATTCACACCCGCTTTGTGATCCTCGGCATCCCAGTCACAACCAAGAGGGGCATATCAAGATTTAAACATGCCATTGAAATGTTCAATGAATCTCAAAGGATCTAGGATTTTTCATAGATTTAAAACTTAAATTTCTTTTTCGTTTTTCATGGTGGAAATTAGTGAATCGTCATTCACTTACCTTCAAATATTCTGCATTTAGGGTTACAACATCCCTCTCCCGAGTTGTGGAATATTGTGTTGGGTCCTAGCCTTAGTATCTCATTTGGGTGATTTACTAAGGACTCAATCAATCAACTAACTTGAATTAGTTTTTTCCTGTTTTGTAGATGTCAAAGTTTGACAACTATGGTCTTCCCAAATCCCGTGGAACAAGCTTTCCACATGAAGATGATATTCCACGATTCGATCGAGGAACAAGAAATCATGCTTCACGTCCTCCACCTCCTCCAATTATTCTCCCTAACCCACAAGTTCAAAGGCTTGAAAAGTTCAAGATCACTCAAGCCCTTTTGGCAAGTAAACATAAAGAAGGAAAGCCAGTGGGTGCACACGTCCTAGGGATGAAGTCACACATTGATAGGTTAAGAATGTTGGGATCTGTTGTCTGTGAGGAAATGGTTGTTGATTGGGTTCTTCAGTCACTTCCTAACTCATATAGTGAGTTCGTAAGAGAGTACTATATGATGAACCGCGACGTGACCTTTATAGATCTCACCTATATGCTTATTGCTGCTGAATCAGCAATGGTTTGGCGCAATAGAAAAGCAAAGTTGATTGGTGAATCTGCCTTCAAGACCTCTATGGATATAGACAATGGCAACGAAAGACATGCTATGATCGAAAGGTTTGATCATAAGAGAAAGGCAATGTCTAAAGTAGTTCCATGTCATGTTCCAAAAGAGTTAATTTGCTTTTATTGCCAAAAGAAAGGGCATTGGAGACGAAGCTACCCCATTTACCTAAGAGATCTAAGAGATGGGAGAGTCGAAGCGTATGGATCTAATATAGGTAAAATCCATTAACTAACTCTTTTAAGCTTCTATTCTAGATTCTTAATACATAATGTGATAAGATTACAATTGATGTTTTGTAGGATCGAAGAAAAGAAAGGAAGCTTAAGGGAAGAAGTGAGCAGAATCTAACCGTGAAAGAATGGATTTCGATCGCATTTCTAGAAGATTAGATTCTTGAGCTACTACTTAGAGTTAGAATTAGATTGCTAAGAAAGATGTATTAGCATAGTTTTCAATGAATTGCATTGTAAGGACAAATTTTTCCGCAATAAAATAAATTTTGATTTTATAATATTTATTTATCCTTGCAATGGCGTATATGAAAAAAATTGATGTTTGAATATTAGCAATAATGGATTTTGTTCTTATTATGTTATTTATGGAGAGTCGAGAATTTACCAAATAGGGAGAGTTTCTCATCGCCCAAAGTTTCAATTGGACAGAAATTTGGAATCACGTAACTTGGTTGCACGATGAATGAGAAATCTCATATTTGATAATTAGACTAATTCATTGACAAAGTGTCAAGTGAAGGACTAGGAGATCGAGTACACAAAGTTATGTGTTGATCAAGTCCATCATAAGAGTAACAAAGATATTCGTCATGATTTACTAAAGGTTTAGTAAATGTGATTATACTTACAAGATTAAGTGTAATTCTAGATTGATTGAAAAAGGTTTAAATCAATAGTAGAACGAATAAGAAGAATCAAGTAGGCAGAAAGATAAAAGTTTCTCCATTCTAAGAAGAAGGGAGAGTAGCTTTTATGCTTTATGATGGGTCTTAATGATTAAGAACCATATCTCAATTGATCCTCTAAGTGAGTCTTAGTACAATTGTATGTCTAAGAAGAGGAATCAAGAATTGAAGAAATGGTTAAATCAAGAAGTCAATCATACTTCGTTCCAAAAACAAGTCTTAGAGTTAAGATTGTGAAATTGAGTGATAAGTATTAAGAAGGTTTATAACATTCATCAAATGTGGAAAGTTGTGATGTCTTGGATAAGACAAAGACCAACTAGGACCAATTTATGAAGTGTTTGATAAAAGCTACACTAACTCTTGAATATTTGTTTGTCAAGAAATGGTTGTTGACAAGAGAATCTTATATGTCAAGGAGTCAGTGGGAGTCTTATTGGTCTTGAAAGGTTTCAAGAACAAATCAAATAGACCTTATCGATCATCACTAGCACACGAGTTGAGGTTTACAACCTATTGTGTTGACATTATTTTGTTTCTGTGCCGTTCCACTTGAGTTAATTACGTATATGAGTCCTATGAGTTCTCATTTGAATGCATAAAAGGCAAGGACCTTGATCAATGGAAAGTACATTGATAAGAAAAGGTGAGCTGCTTAACTACTTGGAAGACATGGTGGGCAGCTGTGCTACCATAAGGCAAAAAATCAAGATTAAGCATATGAGTTTGAATTCATCGTAAACTTTGGTTTTGATAGATTCACATGGATAGGAACAAATACACCGTTTAAATCTAAGTGTCATAAGATTTCCCCCTTCATGAAAATGATTGTGAGGAAATGATTTCACTAAGAAAGATTTTAAGAAGATAGTTATTGTAAAATTGCATTCTCGAATTCGATTATGGTTACAATATCCCTTTCCATAATTTGAATTGTGAGGTTTGGCAATTAGTCTTAATTGTTTAGACACACATATGAACTATCTAAGGCAAAGGTGTATAAAGAGGCCTTGATAAACGATTATCAAAGCATCAAGTATTAAAAACATGGACTTAAGAAATTCAATAGGTATTGTTTTTCTGGAAGTTAAGATATTTATGAATACATGTCGAAGCTAATGGGAGCATAAGTGTTATGTTTTATAATAATCATCATGATAGTGGGAGCATAAATGTTATGATTGTATGATTATTAAAGCATATATTGCAAGTTGGAAATATTAATTATAGAAAACAAGAGTTATACCTTTCAAAGTCGTAAGGGTTGTAAAGTTGTTTTACTATAATTAAGGGAGAGAATATTATGCTTCATTTCAAATCTAAAGGCTTAGGTTGAGAAATTTTGATAAATTTAGTCAAAAGTACATAGTGTGTTCTTAAAATTTTGATTATGACTACGGCATTCCTCTTCACAATTCGAATATTGAGAACATAGCAAATAAAACATTATGCATCGTGTCCCATACGCTTCGGGTATAGGATCGATTGCAAATGCTTTAATATTTTACCATTCTAAAATTTTCCAAATGTCTAGCTCATTTAGAGGGAAAAGGGACTAGAATCGGTTTTGACTAAAATAATTAAACAACTATCAAAGGACAATCCAAAGTTCGACGAGGATTGGTTGCTTGTGAGTAGTCGGAAGCATGGTATTGAATGGACCATATCGACGTTATTATGAATAGAAAAGATTCTATTAAGGATAAGTTGTCATATGGAAATGTTTCCATATTGGATGGACCATATCGACTTTATTACGAATAGATAAGATTCTATTAAGAATGAGTTGTCATATGGAAAATATGGAAGCGTGTCCATATTGGGAATTGAATATTGAAAAGAAAATCTACGTCTAGATTAGAAACTTTTATGAAAAAGGATGTTCAAAGGAATGTACTTTGAGTGAATTGTCTTGTAACAATGTCCGATAGAGGACTTTGTAATATCATTGGCAATAGTCTTTGTGACTTTGGTGCAGTGACATTACGAAAGGATCATTGCATAGAATGTTAGAATCTAGCATATTTTATAAGTAACAAGAATTTGATATTCTCACACTTATGAAAAAGGATTTGGAGTTATGAAATGAGAATGATTGGAAATGTGTTCAATTTGATCTATTTCACAAAAGTAAGAACCATAGGTAAACATTGTGTGCATGCTAAGAGCATGGGACAAGTGTAATAATTCAAGTAAGAAGTTGATTACCCGAAACGACAAATAATGAGTAATCGATATGGTGATAAATAAAAGGAGTTTTATTTATACTCAAAGGTTTGAGGCCATATGGGATTAGTATTATTCTTGTGTTTCACATTTGCATGTTTTGACTTCCAGAATAATTGAATTTATTAAGAGTAATCGAATTATTCGAACGGGCCACAGTCGTTCATATGTTGGAAGTAGATATGAATGAAGACTGTCGTGAATTGGTGTGTGGATTGTCTAAAAGAGTATTAGACATAAGCAAATGTTTGCTGCAACGTTCATGAGTGCTTATGAATATGATTTGAGCATTGGATTAAACCCACGCTCACTTGGATCACTCCATGAATTGTATCACGAGTGATTGGTGAGACGATAACATCTTATATTCTTGAAACCGAGATGAGTGAGTTGTATCTTGCAAATCGGTTGCACATTGATAATATGTAAACGCACTAGTAACTTGGTGTTATAAAACATATTGTTGTGTGTGATTTGGTGAGTAAGTGCAAGCAAGCATTGTATCAAAGTTTATCCGTTCCTTTTATCCAAGGTAGGATAAAAGAGATATCTTTGGGCCCCTCGATGATTTTGTGATGACAAACGTAAATGCTCGACCGGGCTAGGGCTAATTTTATTTGTTCAATTAGTCAGTCGTCATAAATCAGAAATCGAGAAATAGTACAAAGAGAATGATTAGAAATCATGTCTCATACGATATCCAGAATGGAGGAATATATGATCCCTTATCTAAGGACACGCGTATCTGATAGGATCAAAGTTGATAGTGGCTTTGGAAAGCTACGATTGCAGATCAGAATCTGAAGTCATACGCATAATAGTTATTAGACTTATCCAAGTGGGAGACTGTTGGATTAAGTGTCTTAGTCCATAACTATTTTGGTATGTACTTGACCCGATGATGCATGGTCCTTTTGGGTTGCCTTCACCAAAGCAACTTGATAGGATGAATTATGGAGAGAAATGATTAAATATGATTTATTAATATATTATGGGAATAATATATTAAAGGAGAAATCATATTGTTTAATTAATATTAGTCAATAATTAATTGGTAATTAATTTTGTGACTAAAAGAGATTAATTAAACTTAAGGGACTGGAATTGTAATTATAAGATAATTGCAATTTGGGCTATGGATTGTTTTAAATTAAGGAATGCACGAATTATATGGGGAAGTCCATAAGAAATCGTCCAAGGCCCTTAATTAAAGGAGTCCATGGGTTGCTTAAGGCTTAAGCATCCAAATTAGGGTTTCCTTGTTAGATAACCCTAATAACCTCATTATATATAGAACCCTTAAGGCACAAAAACGTGGGGAACAACTCTTCTAGGGTTAGAACACGTTTTGGGTAGCCTCCATCCTCTCTCCTCTTCATCCTCTTGCTTATGGTGTTTGTGAACCATTAGAGGAGTGAAATTTGTGACTCTAAGCTTTCTAAAGTCAATAGAAGGAGATTTGGGATTGTTATTGCTACATAACAATCAAGGTAATATCTTAAACCCATTCTTATGTTAATATGATTACTTGTATGTTAGAATTAGGGTTTATAGTCTTGGATAACTTGCATGTACAATAGAGAAACCTAGATCCAAGCATTAGGGTTTGTATGAACACATAGGATGTCTTATGACCAAAACCCATCATAAACCTGAGATATCTTCATATTAAACAGTTTTGAAAAATATTAAGTCTAAGGTGGTCAAAACAGTCCGTGAATAGAGCTCAACTTTTCTGTGAAAAGCTGAAATATGAGTTTGAGTTATGTGATGGTGTTTTAACTTGTATCCCCTACCCCCCCCTAAAACTTGAAGAAAACATGAAAATGTAGGGGTATGAACTCACATTGTGTTATTTCTTGGGATGGATGTTGAAGAAAAGAAGTTTCCAAGTCAAGAACACTTGGAAGGCTCTTGAAGATTTGAAGATCCTAAGAACAAATATGACGATATTTGAATAAGAGATCCAAGATTCGAGTGAAGGAGAGTAGAATATTCAATACTAGGGTGAGGATACTTACCAAAAGTGGATGAAAAGCTGGAGATCAACCCTTGAAATCTCGAGTTTTGAGAGAGAGGAAATGAGAGAGAGATATGTTTGCTTTTGCTGAAAGAGTGAATATCTAGGACGAGAGATAAGGATTTTTCCAAGACTTGATTAATGCAACTTGTTGGAGAAGGGTGTGAAAGTACAAATAGTTGACTAGCTAGAGGTGAATAGTGAATGGAGGTTGTCATGGATTGGGTATGGAGGATGGCTTGTTATCCTAGCTTTGTGGGAAAAGTCAAAGTACCTTCTTGTACTTTGAATTTGTCCTCAACAATAGTGGGGGGTTTTACCTTAGAAATCTTTAAGATATGGATATTTATGATCTTAGAGGGTTGAAAATGATAAAATATGGATTTATATGAAAATACCGCGTTAAAATCATCAAAAACATGATCAAAACACAAAAAGTGGTCAAAACCGGGAAAGAAGTAGAGAAGTTGCGAAGTTCATAGGTTAGGACCGAAAATTCGGTTGTGTAGCTAAGGGGCCAAAAGTAAGTTGAACCGAAAGTAGGTTTGGTCCGAAGGTCGTCTAAACCGAAGTGAGGTGAACCGAGAGAAGTCTGGACCGAAAGTAGATCTCGGATCGAAGGGGGTCTTGGTTCTTAAGGAGGGTTCGGTCCTAATGGTAAATTCGGTTCAATAAGAGGCTTCGCCCCTTAGGGTAGTTTCGGCTCTAAGAGAGGCTTCGCCCCTTTACGGTTTTTTTTCATTAATCTTCCTATTTCGAGTGATTTTTGACTAAGTTAAGGGTCGGGATGCCCCGAGTATTTATAAAAAGTGAAAAGTGATTATGAGAGAGAGATTGAGATAGACTTTGTTTGTGACCTTTGTTAGAGTTTAGCCTCATAATGCAAGGTTCGTAAACCCCATTATGCCTCTTCATGAGTGTTATACACCTCTGTAAGGCATGTAGTTGTGTTTATTGAGTCGTTACATCACTTATTCTGATTAGGGATTAGATTTCCTAAACACATGAAACCTCTAACTGATACTTTGTATTAAGATGGTGCGTTATACAATAGAAAACATATTGTAAACCCTAATATACAAGGGTTAGATGAGTTGGCCGCTTTGACTTGTTGACTTTATTTGACTTTGACTTGACCAGAATTTAACGGTTGTCACATCATCCCCCCGTTAGAAGGAATTCCGTCCCGAAATTAGCGTTTTGATTGGGACTTCAAGGGTTGGGGAAAAGATGTGAATATGTTTCTTTCATCCGATCCTTTACAATGGGAATGCGACTTTGTTTTGTTCTTTTGATTTCCCGATCCATGATTTCTATCGGTTCTTCCACGAAGTGGAGACTCTCATTGATTTCAATCTCATCAAGAGGAATAACAAGAGTCTCGTTGGACAAGCACTTCTTTAAGTTGGACACATGGAAGGTAGGATGTACATTTCTGAGTTATCGCGGTAGTCGAAGCTTGTATGCTACCGGGCCACTCCTAGAAAGGATTCTCGAATGGCCCGATGTACCTTGTATTCAGTTTTCCACATTTACCAAAACGTATCCTTCCTTTAAATGATGAGACCTTTAGTAGAACTCGGTCACCAACCCAGAATACTGAGGGTTTGCATTGCTTATCTGTGTAGCTCTTTTGTCGATCTCGAGATGCTTTCAGTCTTTCTCGAATTCATACGATCTTTTCTGTAGTCTCCCTTATGATTTCATGGCCAATGAGGGTGCTGTTAGGAACCTGCCCCTTTGCTAGTTGTGTATCTCCCATTTCAGCCTCGCGCAGCGGTGATCTGCACTTGCGGCTATAGAGAGCTTCAAAGGGAGCGACCTTTACGTTAGGGTAATAGTTGTTGTTGTATGAAAATTCAATGAGTGGTAAGTAGGTATCCCACACTTTACTGAAGTTAATCACACAAGCTCTTAGCATGTCCTCCAAGGTTTGAACAGTTCTTTCGCTTTGTCCGTCGGTTTGTGGGTGGTAGGTCATACTCATATCTAGCCTAGTTCCCAGAGACTTTTGGAGTGTCTGCCAAAATTGAGAAAATGAATCTACTATCTCTGTCGGAGATAATTGATATTGACACACCATGCAGTCACAAAATCTCTTTGATATAAGTTCTAGTCAACTTCTCCATCTTGTCAGTTTCTTTGATTGGTAGGAAGTGCGCGGATTTGGTCAACCTATCAACGATTACCCAAATGGTATTGAGACCACCCATTATCTTGGGTAACTTGGTTATGATGTCCATGGTTATCCGCTCCCACTTCCTTTCGGGTATCACTGGTTGTTGTAGAAAACTCGAAGGCTTCTGTTATTCTACCTTGACCTTGGCATAAGTCAGATACTTGCCCACATATTTAGCGATGTTAGCTTTCCTATTCGGCCATCAATACCACTTTTTGAGGTCCAGATACCTCTTGTCTGAGCCTGGATGAACAGAGTAGCGAGTTTTGTATACTTCGTTCGTGACGATGTCTCTGAATCCACCAACTTCAGTGTCCAGATCCGTGCCCCACCGCTCTTGCCTTCTAGGGTCTTATGATCGGTGAAGATTGTACATTTCGTGTCATATAGATAGTGCCTCTAGATCTCTAGGGCGAATACTACTGCTCCTAGTTCGAGGTCATGTGTGGCCTAACCGACCCCATATGTCTTTAGCCATCTTGAGGCATAAGTAATGACTTCTCCTCGGAGCGCTGCATAGGGCCTGCTTTAGTGTTTGGAGGGCGGTTTCTTGCTTCTCTCTCTAAGTGATTTTTGATTCTCGTTTGTCGTTCCAGCGGATCTTCGCCACTTCGTCTGATGATTAGATCGGTAGGGAGCATACGGGTTCGGTTTACGCGACTAGACTCATTCTAATGGTAGAATGTCCACTCGCACTCTTAGGTAGCCTTGTCCTGATGTTCATGGTAGGACTCGTACCTGGTCCGTCTATCATTAACTCATGCATATAGGTCGTATATAATTAAGATTGGTAAGACAGTCGGATGGGTGACCCTACCCCAAGTCCTCAACTAGACAAGGAACAGGAAATAGGGTGGAAACACACATCCCACATTCGTAGAATATTAATTATATACCGCCCTTGCGTATACACATAGTAGCGATAGGTTAACCGCATTCGTCCCAAGCCTCTGTGCTTGAACTTTATCTGCTGCATGCGTGATATTCCCAAAGAGTCCGCTGGGAATACTGTGGAAAGGTTTCGGAAGGTATAATACTCCTCCACTGAGTGATTCGGGGTTTTGTAATGAGAGATGACTCGGAGGTCCGTGTCAGATTTGTGTTTATGAGAGACGAGATTCGATATTCAGTGGGTTAGGTGAAGGGTCTTTTCGTAGTATATTCAATTGGGAAGGTGAGGACTAAACCAATCTGAATCAAATGACGACAACAGATCTTTTTAGTGAAACACATGTTAAGTTGTAATCAAAAGAAATATTCGGTAGAAAGATAGTGCATCCTACGTTTTCTTGTTAGTGCGTTCTGTTTTTGATCGGTGTTTACTATTACTATAAATGATTTGTACTGCAACAACTTGTACTAGTAGTATGAGTGTTTTGTTAATTAGCGATGATACTTCATATTGTGATCCCTAACAGATCTCTCTATGATCATTCGATGTATATAAGTATTTTGATTTGTTTGAACGAGATAGTATTTTAACTGTTTTTTGAAAGACGGAAATCTTAACAAACATACCACGTATGTTACAAACATATGATACTTAAATGTTCTTGTTTTTGAAACATTCCAAAAGTCCTAATAAGGTTCCTTGTTGCTTCTGGTGGTTCGGTTGTCACACTCCTCCTGCTCCTCCTTCATTCCTATCGGTTTGGCAGTCCCTCTTGAAGTGTCCCGTTTCACCGCATAGATGGCATACTAGACTTACACCGATATTGGTGATTGAAGCGATGTGTTGGGCCTGAGTCTTGCAGAAGCGGGTCGTATGCCCGTTCCTATTGCAGTTCTTACAGTGCAATACCCGACAAACCCCTTTGTGATGGAAGTTACACTTGTTACACTTTGGAAGTGTTCCCATATATCGTTTGGCCATTGCTTGAGTGACCTATGTTGTTGCTCATGAGGAGGCATGTGCCGTGACTGTTGTTGTAATTGCAGGGGCAACCACGGATTGTTGTCTTTTAGCGAGTTTTTGAGATAGGTTGCACTCCTTTTTGTTCCAAAACTTTCGTTTCTTGCTCTTGGGTTTGTGGTCTGAGGCATCTTCGTTGGTATACACCCACTGGTGTTCTTGATTGTTACTACAATTAGTATTGCCGACACCTCCTTCTCCTCCGCTGGCATTGTTAGCATTGAGTTGCCCCATGAGGCTGTCACGACTGCCCTAACCGCAGCTTGAAAAGTAGCAGAGTCTATCTGCAGGATTTGTGCCTTGCTAGTTGGCTGGTTACCTCCTTGTGAAGACATAACTCTGTTGCATGGTGAGAAACGATTCGTGAGTGGGGATGATTATCTCTAGTTATATCCTTACAATTTACATACACATATATAAATTTCACACTTTACTGAACTATTCTCGATGTTTCTGCTAACATCCTTAAGATGGAGTTATGGTAATGGACAAGAGTAGGTTTTGTACGGGCCTTAAGTTTTACCCATCCTATGATTATCTTTGCCCAAACACACTTAGATGAGGAGTTCTGATGGGATCTGGTGCATTAATGCTGGTATGATCGCACCCTATAGGTCCACGAAAAAGGAACCTTTCAACCATGATGTTTAAAAGAGCAAGATGATAATGAGTCTTGAATAAGGGCTTATACGTCGTGAGTTTTCTAACTAAGTTTATCTTAGTTCTAAGTGTATCGTGTCCTGATTTTTATGGTGTTCTGAGAACAATTCATACATATAATAAACTTATGAATTTTTAGTAGTACTATTCCCAATGAAATAATACGCATGCCCATTTCATTAGTATGATTCTAGTATATATACTTTTTAGAGAAAAATTTTGAGCCTGATGCAGGTCTACACCACATCATTACAAGGAAAAGTTGGGACCGCAAACAAATCCCTCGACTAATGTAATCCCTAAATCGCAGGGTCGAGCCTACACATGGATGAGAGTAGCACCAACGCATACTCATAAACCTAATCTACAAGGTCTTGTGAGTAACATGAACTCTGCTCACGACAATCTGTCCCCGTTGGTGCTTGAAGCGAAGTCGATGCACCCCTTAGTTCCATCAACCTCCACTTAGCTGCAACCACTCTCTCTTTGAGTGCTGAGTGCCTTTCCTGACACCCCTTTGCCTCCAATCGAGCAGTGATAAGGTCCTTAAGAAGTTGTTCCCTAAAATAGCAGTCTCTTTCCAAGTCTTGGGTACGTGAAATGGTAGTGTTTGTAGCAGCACGCAGTTCCTGAACCCGGTTTACGGTCTCCCTGTTTTGGTCCTCGATATTCATGATCTGCTGGGTCATCACTGGGAGGGCTCTGCCAGCCGGTCGCCCATGGTTGAGGTCATAGTAACCTCGTTGGTCTCCAAATGGCGATCGCTGTCGCTGATGGCGACTCCACCCCTCTATTAATGTTGTCCAACGGGGTACAGGTCCAATGTAGTCAAAATGGTGCGCGAGAACCCTGGCTATGTTCGGAGAGTTGATGAACTTTGGCTCGACTTCCGTAAACCTGGAAATGGGGCGGGTTTGGAGCGAATCGACCTTGATCCAAACCCTTTTAACAAATTTCAATATCCGATTCAAACCCGCTCCGTAACTCGCAGGGTTTTGAATAATCAAACTCATACCCTTATCCATCGAATCAACAGATACCCAAACCCGCCCCATAACCCGTAGGGTTTTGAATAATCAAACATATTTTACTTAAATCATAAAATAACATTTATAATAAAACAAATGTTGATTTAGAAAAATATATTACGTACTCAAGGACTTTCGATTGGAAATAAAATCATTACTATAGTAACTTCCGATTGGTTTTTGAACGCCGATTGCATTGATAAAGATTATAAATTGCAAACTTCTTCAGTTTGATATATGAATTTGTTGATTTATAAATGAAATTTATGATTTCTTGATGAAATATAAATGAAATGACATCATGACTCTTGGTAGAAGACTATAAGTTTAGAAGTCGAGTCCTCGAGTCCTATGTAGAAACAATTTAGTCTTTCTCGTTTTCTCTTTGGGCTTTCAATTGGAATTAAAAGTAAACTTCAGGCAATATAAAACATAAATATACAATTCAAAAATTTATACGAGGCGAGTTATAAACGGAGTGGATCGATGAAGATCCATACCCGACCCTTTTAATTAAAGGGTTAGCGGGTACGGATCGTTAACGGGTAAACAGATCAAAAACTATGTTCCAAACCCATATAATTCTTAAGGGTTTGGATCGAATCAGGGTCGAAACCCTCTCCATTTCCAAGTCTTCCGACTCCTCCTTGTCTTCATCTCTACCCATTATCTTCTTCGAGCTCTTCCTCGAACACCTCCTCGGGATCCCCATCCAGTTCTTTCCCTAATCATCCACTATTTCCCCAGGTTCGGAAAGTAGGGGTCTCCTGGTAAGTAGAATCTTGCTATGATGTCCGTGCGAGAATAGGAGGGGTAGGATGCATATAGTAGACATATTCCTAGAAATACTTATAGGGGTTTGATCCTCATTAGTTACTTCTATAATGACATAGTTTATACCAATTATATATTTAACAAAAGATATGATAGACCTTCGAATAAGTGATCATACTCTAAGACCACAACCAAATAAGGAACAGGAGGTAAAGCAATGATCACAGATTCTAAGTCTATGACATCTAATGTAACTTCCCAAAAACACAGTCTAAAAATTTCGTTTAATTTAATAAAAAAAACCATAGTCAATAAACCTCATATAAAAATCCTAAGCAATGTATCTCAAAATATTATAACAATTGTCAAGTATATCAGAGTATAAACATCCCAGGCTGAACAAATGGTGTGTGCACTGCAATCTTCCCGGGGCTCCTCTTTTGAAAACTGAGTACCTGAAACCAAAACTGAAAACTGTAAGCATGAAGCTTAGTGAGTCTCCCCAAACTACCACATACCATACAATAACATATAAACACATATTAGGCCTTGCCCACTGCATCGGATCGAAGTCCGGAAACTGCATCGGACCGAAGTCCGGAACTGACTGGGACCTCGTCCCCTGCATCGGACCGAAGTCCGGAACTGACTGGGACCCCGTCCCCTGCATCGGTCCAAAGTCCAGAAACTGACTGAACATAGCATAAACATATCAACTAGCATGAACACATACACTGCATACTGCGTCGGACCAGAGTCCAGAACACATGACACAAAACATGCTTGAATCACAAAGACATCAAGCACTCTAACTATTGCATCGGACCGAGGTCCGGAACTAACTGAATAGCATAACATAATCATAGCATATAATATGAAAATATACACTGCATACTGCATCAGAACATAATCCGGAACACATAACTCATACCATGTCTGTATCACAAAGACACCAAGCATACTGAACTATTGCATCAGACTGTAGTCCGGAACTACTGCTAACAAAACGGGCCGGCATTGTGGCCGTAGACCCGTTTCTACTGGAAGGAAACTCATGTCACACTGATGAAGTCCCGTAGACACAATCTCATACCGCTGAAGTCCCGCAGACTCAACCTTAGCTGCTGGATGACAGATTCCCGAACTGTCAACACCAAAATAACACCCAATTAATAACTGGGTTCTAACACACAACTATAAATACATACTTTGGGTAATTACTACATTACCCCTATCTTGGCTTACCCAAGCCCAAGGCCCAATCTATAGGCCCAAAGTCAACTAGGTATCAAACGTCTACATGGGCTTCCCTTAAGGCCCAATTGTCCAGTTCAGTCCAACATGTCCCATTCTAAGGGCCCAATAATATACCCAAGTGAAATTAGGGTTTCTCATAGAATGAAGATTAGGGTTAAGTGTTTCTCACTTAACCCATTAAGGGCTTAATCCACTAAGGACTTAACCCATTAAGTCCATTATTGCTTAGATTTATTTCTACCAATGATTATTATTTAATATTTCACTTATTAAATAATTCTCGTGTGTGTGCTGATAAATTCTCAAATATTAGGATTTTCTCAATTATCCCATTAAGGACTTGATCCATTAATTCCTTTACTCTACTAGATAAATGGCATGGAATAATCTGGGCTTAATTCACAATCCAATCCCAATGGCCCAAAGTTGGATCCCAATAAGTCCAAGGCCCAAATACTCACAATTAGGGTTTTCTAAACCCTAATTAGGATTTCCACCCAAACATGGCCCAATAGGCCCAAAATAAATCTTTAAGCCCATTAGGGTTTTGCTAGTGGGGCATCACCCACTACCACCTCGGGTAGTGGTGGTCAACGGCGGCTTACGGTGGTGGTTATGGTTCTTTTCATTACATCTTCTACTAATTACAATTACAAGCTTTTAATCCACAAATAAACACACACACTAACTACTTTAACACACACACGCAACCACTCTAGTGGTGGCCGGCGGTGGTACAAGGCGGCAACCACCACCTCACGGTGGTGGTGGTTATGATCTTGGGCCAGCACAACACCAAACGCACTTCAATCATCACTCTAAATGCACCCGAAAGCCCACAGCCACTAGAGATGGTGGTTAACGGTGGCGGAATGGCGGCAGCAGGTGGTAGAATGGGTTTTCTTGATATTTTCCTGTCCAAGAATACCAATACAATATTAAATCACAAACTAGGCCTGCACACACACTAAATCACACACACAGCCACCCTCCCACGGTGGCTGGTGGCGGAAAAAGAGATGGCAGCCACCACCTCACGGTGGTGGCGGTTACTTTCCGTCTAAAATATTGCTCATCCAACCCCAAAACATGATCAACAACATATATACTCGAACCAATAAATATCTGGCCACCTCCTAAGTGGCTGACGCTACCGGAAATGGTGAGATCAGCGGCCAATAGCCGCCAGTGGCGGCTCCGATATACCCGACGTAAAATCCTCAAAAGAACGAGGAAGAGAGAGGAGGCAGGTTGCGGCGGACTTACCGAGTCATCTCGGTGGCACACGATTCACACCACGACGACACATCGGGTTCTTCCTGGCCTTCAGCGGAACTCTTGGTGGCTTGCGTAGTTGTCGGCAGCAAGTCGTGATGGTGGTGCTCCTCGACGGCCAACTTCATCTGATCGGAATAACGAGAAGGGAAGTGACGGCTGAGAAGGTTCACGAGAGGTGGTGGCGGCTGCAATGGAATAGTAGGTTTAGGGTTTCCTTAAAAAACGAGGGGGAAAAGGTTTTCGGGTTTAATCTCGCTCCATGTTCAAACATATGAGAACTTTTTACAAGTTCAACCCTCCTCCCAATATTTGTTCTCAATTGAAGTCCACAAGTTACCATACAACCCTCCACTTGTGAATTATTTGCAAAACTAATCCGAAAATTATCTTTTAACCCTTGCTTTCATGATTCCTTTCATAATAAGTCCCGAAGTTACCAATTAATCCCCTAGACCTTCAAATCATTTCAATTTAAGTCCAGTAATTACCAAACACACCCTGACTTCTGGAATCCTTTTCAAATTAAATCCAGAATTTACACTTTTAACCTCCAACTTCTAAATTCTTCACAAATTAGTCTAGGACTTACATTTATTAATTTATTTAAATAAACGGGGCGTTACATCTAAGTTATATATAACTTTAGCGTATCCACTTAGTGATTACAAACCTAGTAGCAAGGATTTGTTTAGTTTTCACATAAGTTATAGTACCAGAAATACTCCTATAATGTTTTAAATGTTATGTTTGGTTCTTAGCTATTTTCTTGTTTGGAAAGTTTTTAGGCTCATTGCTCACTACGACCGTTCCCTGGCATACATTAGTCACACCTCGGATAAATATAGTTGATTAGGCTATATTCATCCCAAGTCTGATTATATATCACAAGGTGTACTCGTAGTGTCCAACTCCTCATTTTACTTTTGTATCGTCGTAGATATGACACTATACTAGCATGTGCGCATGTACTCATACTTTTTAACAAGAAACTACTTGTTTCTAAAAGTATAGTTATTTGAAAATGTTAAATTAGAGACTTTTAGTCCCAATGTATTTATAGTTGTATATCTTATGTGGTTCGATATACTTAGTTCACTATAAATAGTGCTCTGATACCAATTTGTCACACCCCCAAACCAAGGATGACGGAAACATCCGGGGGTAGCGAACTTCATGTATAGTATCATAACAACAAGTATAGTAGTGAGCAAAGCAAATACAACCATCATAAATATCATTGAAAAAGTTACACCATAGTATGAGTTTACATGTTTCAAAATCAATTACACTATATGACAAAAAGAAATGTTTGACGTCTTAACATCTCATCCTCAAAAGCTGTTGATTTTCCTGTTTCACTGATTTCCAGAGAATACAAGTAGTTTCAAAAAACCTTTTCTGCAGTGTGACCGACCCTTTTTATGTAGTAAGTTTGTAATGTAAATCCAAAAACTATACCTATTATAGTTTATCATGTGGTAAATGAAACCCGATTGTATTGAGAGTAAAACCTTTTCATAGTGAGTAGTAGTTTTAGCAAAACATAACTATACTTATTATGTTTCCTCTTGTATGTTTGTAATAACTAAGGACTCTTACAACCAGTGAGTAATTTCTGTTATTTAAATGTACTTAACAAAAGACACATGTGAAATATGAAGTCATCAAAGATATACACTTTGCTCAACATGTTACAAAGTGTTTTAAAAATTGTAAGCTGTTTAACTAGTTTTTAACTTTTCTGCATTGTTTTAGAAAAATCACAGAAAAATCATACAAAGTAGTCAAAAATTGAATCCGTAAACTCTGAGAGTTTAGAAAATGTATCTAGTTTGTTCATAACTTTTATTATGATTTTTAGCGATCTCCAACTTGCGTCAAAATGACCATTTTCAGCGACTGATATTTGCATATTTAGCCTCATAATAAGTATAGATTTTAATAATTTATTATCTAATTTATCGCATATCATGGACAAAAGGTACTTAATAATGCTTGAATTGTGTTTTCAGTCCAAAAGTGAAGTTCGGAAGCAAAAGGAAGCAGGAGAAGCGGTTGGGAGCTCGGGAATTGAACAAAGAAGAAAACCACCAAAAAACAACACCTACTCGGCGAGTAGGGTCGACTACTCGGCGAGTCCAATCGAAGATTCGAGAAGATAAAGATTCTGTGACTTATCATGTACGGGAATAAAGGGATGGACTCGACGAGTCATTTCGCATCTATAAAGATAACTTCTCAGATCGAGATTCATTATTCTGAAACCTTTTTGGAGACAATAGCTACGATTGAAGAGTCAGAAGAACCCTAGAGAACGAAGATACAACCTAGAATTCAATTCCGAAGGAGATTTGAGGCAAAATTCTCATCATTCTACTTAATCTTTTGTTTTCCATTATGGCTAGACAATTAGAATTCGTTTTATTGCTGTTAATTACCTCAATCAAGAGCTAAAACTCTTAAACTTCTGTTTGGGGATACAATATTGATACTATGGTAGGATTAATTCAATGTTGGTGATTTTGTTAATTTTAGCTTGTTAAAGAACCTTGTGTGTGAATGATAACTATTTTTCTGTTAATAGGAAGATAAATTAATTAGTATGAACATCTTTTAATTGTCAACCTCATATGCTTACGTGACCACTTCATGATATGACTAGGATTAATGAACATGAAACTAGAATTAATAAGAAAAATAGGTAAATTCATGTATGAGCTTGTGTGATGACCATCAACAAGAAGTTAACTAAAGGACCAAATTAATTAGCTATTACAAGTCTAAATTAACCCGAATAAACAATCTAGTTAATTAAATTAAATTAGACAACTGATCACTGTTTGAGTCAATTTGTTCTCTAAGGATTAGTGCAGCGAACGTGAATCTAATCACTTGAATCGGTAACCAATAGAAGAATTAACCCATTGCACAATTACCATAATATCAACCATAGGACCAATTGAGTTGAACTAAACAGAAGTCCTTCCCATTATTGAATTTAGTTAAATATTTGCTTTTCTAGTTTTTAGTTTAAGTGATAGTTAGTAAGTTTCTAGTCTTGTAAAACTAGAGAAAACCCCTACTTATTAATTAATTTAGATAAAATTAGTCTTTAGTTTTAATTTACCGTTTTCTGTGTTTGATACCCTACTCATTTAGCTATACCACAATTGATAGGTCCACTGCCTTTGTGTGTTCATTTTATAATTAAAAGTAGGTTTAAAACTAGTTGAGTTTACACACATCAAGTTTTTGACGCCGTTGCCGGGGAACGGTTCTAAATTAGCATTAATTTCTATTTTTATCGATCATTTGTGTAAGATTTCTCTTACAGAAAGTTAATTCTTAGGTAATTTAATAATTAGTATAAGTTTTAATAAAAATCCGTTTTAATAAGTAATTAAAAAGTTTTTCTGTTTTTGCCTTGAACTCGCCGAGTGCACTCGTGACAAGTCGGCGAGTCCATCGCTGTTCACAGTTTTAATTTTTATTTAATTTTTGTTCTTTTTACGCGTTTTTCTTGTTTTGTTTACAGTTGTTTCATGACCCTAAAAATCTGATACACCTCTGGTCCCTCCTCTGGAAGACCCGGAATCCGCACTAAGGAGGAGCAAAGGAAAAGCTGCTGGAGAATCCGTTTCTTCAAAGAATTCGCCACTAAAGAACCTCAAGTCCGTTTTCAGCAAGAAGAAGAGCAGCAAATCAGGAGCATCTAGCGCCTCTTTGAAAATTGAAGACCCAATTAAAGAAGACACCGATTACGAGACCGAGGAAGAAGAAGAACCTACATACGAGCACGAATCCGATTTTAAAGACGATTTAGCTATCACTATGGCTAATATCGATGAAGTCCCCATGGGGGAATGGAAGAAGAGGATGCGCGATGACACTGGCCCAGGACTTGTGCAGCCTGCAATTCCTGCAACTGCTACTTTTGAGCTTAAGGGTCATATCCTCGCTCAACTCAAGGAGATTCCCTTCTATGGAAAAGACCACGAAGATGCTTACAAGCACTTGGATGAAGTAAATGATGTGGCTGACTACTTCAATGTACCAAATGTGCCACGCGAGACCCAGCTACTTTGTATGCTTCCAGTCACATTCAAGGGTGCTGCAAAGGATTGGCTCAAGTTACTTCCTCCCGGGTCGGTCACCACATGGGCTAAGATGAAAGAAGAGTTCATAGACCACTTTTGCCCGCCTTCCAAAATAGCCAAGTTAAAGAAAGCCATTGCCAACTTCGAGCAACAACCCGGAGAGTCTCTTTATGAGGCGTGGGAAAGGTACAAAGGTCTTCTCAGAAATTGCCCAAACCATTACCTTAATAGCCAACAAGAGGTCTCCATCTTCTATGATGGAGTCAATGTCACCACAAGACAATTGCTCGACTCGCAAGGCCCACTCACAAAGAAGGCAGCCCCAGTAATCAAGGAATTAATTGAAGAATTCTCTAATCATTCTAGAGAATACCACAACCGAAGAAATGAAGTAAGTCGGGGGGTAGTGAACTCGGCCAATGATGGCATGGCGGCGATTATGGCTAAGCTCGATAGTTTAGATAGAATGATGACAAAGATGGATCAAACAATCCATGCTATTCGAGTTGGATGCGAAAACTGTAGAGGGCCTCATCTCACAAAGGATTGTGACTTGGATGAAAATGGAAACAAGAAGGCGCAGGTGTTCTACTCAAGCGGCGATCGATACGACGAGAATTGGCAGAAACTGAAGAAGGAATGACTCCCGTATGAAGAATACAAAAAGGCAAAGGAGGAGAAATACAAGCAGAATGAGAGGGGTTTTTATCAAAAGGAAGAACCGGTTGTGGAAAAGAAGGCCGATTTAGAAGAAATGTTCACTAGATTTATAGCCGCGTCCGAGAAAAGACACAATGATCATGATACTGCAATACAAGAGACCAGAAATATGCTAAGGAATCAACAAGCATCTATTCTCAACATTGAGAAACAGCTGGGACAACTTGCATACCAAGTGAACGAGAGAAGACCGGGTCAACTTCCAAGTAAAACCGAGAATAATCCGAGAATGGAGAATGTGAATGTTGTGACCTCCATTTATGGAGAAATTTTCACCCCTGCACAGAAGACCTCCAAGGTGCATACAGAAAAGATAGAAGAGTCGGGTCCAACTAAACCCGACCAGACTCGCCGAGTCCCTCTAATGGACTCGACGAGTCCATGCCCTGATGACAAATCCGCTGTTACCTTAAGGCTTTACAACCCTCCACTGCCATTCCCAATCAGAGCCATACCTGATGAAAAGGTTAAAGCATACAGAGCTTTCATGTAGCATGTTAGAGCCCTTCAAGTCAATGTTCCATTTGTGGAAACAATGCTTCAAACACCTAAGTATTTTAACTTGCTAAAGGGTCTCTTTGCTGCTAGAAAAGATTTAGCTGAAGTCACGTAGATAGTATTGAGTGAGCTACTAGAAAAGAAGGACGATCTGGGAAGCATCATAATTCCTTGTCAATTTGGAAATGTACTTGCTACAAAAGCGTTGACCAATTCGGGTGCACGTATTAACTTTATGCCTTTTTCTTTCTTCAAGAAGCTGAATTTACCGGAGCCAAGGCCTGTGAATATGAAGATCTATTTAGCGGATAAGAAGATTATTTGTCCAAGACGTGTTTGTGAAGATCTCATCATTAAGGTCGATAAATTTATATTCCCCGTGGACTTTGTGGTACTTGATATGGAAGAAGACCCCAAAATTCCAATTATTTTGGGGAGATCATTTTTGAATACCGCATGCGCATTGATAGATGTATGCGAGTCCACACTAACATTGAGGGTAGGAGATGAGTCAGCAGTGTTTAAAGCTCTACCAGAGATTAAGCAAGAAGAAGGAAGAAAAGAAGAAGTCTCATTCATTAATTTGGATGATGAAATTCTAAAAAAAAGAACTTGCACTCTTGCAAGAAGAAGATCCAAGTAAGTTTTTGCTATCTTCTGGAGGAATTGATGATGTTGACAAAGGCTTGGAAGAAATAGAGATGCTGCTGAAAGGAATCGATTCAGAAAACACAGTGGGATGTGAGGAATACGCTCCGACTCGCCGAGTCGCTTTCATGGGCTCGACGAGTCCATTCGAAAATCTCAGCAACTTGGACGATTTTGATCTGCTTGCTACCAGCTCCCTCCATGTTCTGGACATGAAGATTTTCCCTAATTCTTTAGAAGATCAAGCAGCAGAAGGAGGAAAGGAAGATGATTTTCAACACGTTCACGTAGCATGCCTCGATACAATAATGCAAGATGATGAAGACAATCCACTTGAAGAGGAGGCAAGCTTTGGAGAAAAGGAAAATGCAAGGGTTAGGAAAGATGATGCTGATCAACCAATCATTACCAAACCTCGAGCCCGAGTCTTCACCAACTATGAAGTAATGAAGTTTAAAGAAGAAGGGGTGCAAGAGAGTGGGGTAAAGAAGAAACAGATGAGGAAAAGGGAAATTTATGCAGCGGAAGATGATGCTATAAGGAAAAAGAGAGAAGAATTAAGACGGGCTTACAAGAAGAAGATACACGCTTACAAAACAAAGTATAAACCACAAAAGATTAGGCGTGCATTCCCGAGGCATGAAAATGAAGAAACGTAGGACGGGAGGAGTCCAGCTAACGACTCCTTAAAAAGAAGCGCTTGGCGGGAGGCAACCCGTTATTAGAGTTTTCTTTCTTTTATCTTTCTTGTTTTAGTTTTGTTTGATTTTCGTTTTTTATAGTCTTCTAAATCATCATACATGACTGCTAGAGAGTGGGTATGGACTAAGTGTGGGGTGGAATGATTTTTTATGACAAAATGATATAATTTTTGAATTGTTTGCAATTTACTCGCCGAGTCTGACCCTGACTTGATGAGTCACTTCAGATCCCAGATAAGTTTAAATTCGCGACTAGACTCGCTGAGTCTGACCCTGACTCGACGAGTCGATTTTATTTACAGAAAAAATTTAATAATTTTTACATCCGGTAAAACTAGGGTTTTTAACCCTAATGAGATCATATTTCCCCCCTTACTTGATGTGTGCCTCCCTTGTTTTCTCTCTCAAGCATTCATCAAGTTCTTCACTCTTTCTTCAAAATTCTTGAATTCTATCAACAAAGGTAATTAATTTCTTCCATAATTCTGTTAAAGTCACGATTTTTAGATGATTTAGGGTGTCAATTTCATATATTACCCGATTTTGAAGTTTAGTGAATTTTTAGGGTTTTGATTTAGTGTTAATTATGTTGTTTTTGATGGTTATTCTTGCTTTAATACATCTTAGAAACATCCATGGACAAAACCCTTGAAAAAAATTTCAAGTTCTATGGTCGAATTTCGATCGACCTGTCGACTGACTCGCGCAGTTCATACGACTCGCCGAGTCGTTCATGGACTCGACGAGTCCAGTCGGGGACCCAGATGGAATCTGTTTTGATGATTTTCTGTGTTTTGTGGGTTGTTTGTTCTTTGTTTTGCAGGGACCATGTTTTCAAGAGGGCAGATCTCAAGTGGACACCAAGGAGATTTTCCTTGGTTGAATTTCCCTTCGATTGAATCTGCTTCAACAATGACAAGATGGAAGAAGAAGCTGGCTGAGGTCAGGAAGAAGGAGGTTTATGTACCTAATAGGGTTGATTGGGATTGGTTGAACAATGTCCGGTATGAAGAAAAGTTGGCGCCTTACCATTTGAAGGAATTTACGTACGATGGGGAGACGATTATTTGTGATGGATGGAGCTGGGTTTTCAGAATTCAAGAGCCGGTGTATCGAGAACTCTGCTGGGAATTTTTCTCCACGGTGTCTTTCCGAGGAGGAGATGATTGCTACCACCCCGCGAGTTTTAGTTTTTGCCTTGGGGGCGAATTCCATCAATGTTCGGTCATTGATCTTGCATGCCGGTTGGGGATTTACGATTGATCATTGGTTACTACTGCTATTTTCCGCGCCTTCTTGGAACAATCTCAGAAGGTGTTCCCCGACGGTGTTACAAGTACGGGTTGGTGGAACACAATCGCCAACAAATTATATATTCCGAAGTCGGCTCAAGAAGGGAGCATTAGATCACCTACACACCGTCTCGTACACCACCTTATCTCCACTACGATCAATCAAAGAAAGGACAACGACAAGGTTTCTAACCTTGACGTATTTTATCTTTGGAGTATTATCACGCCCGACACCTTTTGCAACATTCCATGGTGTTTGGCCTCTTATTTGTCGGAGGGTGCGGTCAAGGATCGCAAAACCTCCAAAATTAATGGTGGCATGTTCGTGACCCGGCTAGCCAACTCATATGGGTTGATGACCCGCGGTGCATGGAATTTGATGACAATGATTCCTTCCCCTCCCTTTAATCCCATTCTTTTTCGGAGGGCAAGAATTATTGAGGATTATGGCAGTGGTCATTATGCTATCCCGCATGATGATCCGGTGGTCGGTCCCGAGGTGCCGGGAAGGAGGGTTAGATCGATACGAGAGCGGGAAGTGGAGGAGGAACCGCCGGTGATTCCGGTGGACAATGATGAAGTACCAATGGATTGGTACAATGTTGAGATGAGGCGGTTACAAGACCAAATGGCGAGGGGTATTAATTTTAGCAATGAATCCCACGTGCAGATTTTTTACCATTTCCATATTCCACACATTGATGGGGGTAACTTCCCCTACATACCATCTTGGGATGAGATCATTAATGCAAGGCGGAGTGGAGCTGATGGAAGCGGGGCTGCGCATGGCCATGATGCGGAAGAAGATGATTAGTTTTTTTATGTTTAATGGAACAATTTTCAATTTATTTCTGTTTTGTTTGGTGTGTTTGATTTTTTAGTTAAGACTTTTATTTTTATGCTTGATGTTTTATTTGCCTTGATGACTTTCAGATTTTGGATTAGGAATGCTTGCATAAAGGGTTTAGAGTTTGAGAGAGAAAGAAAAAATAAAGAGTGGAAAAGAGTCAAAAAAGGGCGGAGTTTAGAGTTAAGGTGTCGAGTTCGGTCCTAAGGGACATGAGTGAATAATTCCAGAATTTCTGGGAAGTTCTTGAGATTTATCAAAAGCTGGAACAAGTGCAGAACGTGAATTTTTCCACCCAGCGGTTGACTCGCCGAGTGCAATTAACGGACTCGACGAGTCGCTTTATATTTTCACACTTTCGAAGCTTTCCGCGAGTATGCTCAACGAGTCGGTTATATTACTCGACGAGTCACTCATTTTTATACCAAGAAGATTGTTGAGTCGATGCTGTTGAACATACCACTTGCCCACTTGTTCTTCCCGATCAATTCCTGAAGATTTTAAACTATTTTTCTTGCATATTTGGAGCTGCCTACATGTGATTTGATGCCCAAGACGTGGATGAGTTGTTTCCATGTCTTAAGTCAATTGAAGATGGAGTTGAAGAAAAGAGATATCGACCTAGCGACTGCTACCCCAGGGGAGTCTGTTCTAATTATCTCTACATTTCACGTTTGTTATTTTTCATGCATAACATGCAATGAGGACATTGCATAAATTAAGTGTGGGGTATGGGGTTTATGTCGTCTTAGTAAATGTAGAATCCTAATGTCCTAATTTAGGTTAATTTTTAAAATTGCTGCATACCAAAAATGTGACTTAGGGATTAGTTTAGGAAATTTTGGTAAAAGTAATTAGAATTCCATGTTAGAGTTGTGTGGATGATTGCATGAAAACCCAAATGTTTAGTTGAGCCTATATACGTTCTAGTGCATTTGTGGCTTCCTTATTCCAGTGAAATCATGGGACAAAGACACGACCTTGCTTAGCCCGAAGGATGCAATATGTTTAGCATCGTGTACCAGAAATGTATCCAGGAAAATTATTATCTTTAGCCAATAAAGGTTGAAGTTGAGCGCCCCTGCTTAAGCATGTAGGGTTTTGAGTGATAAAAGTGAGGCACATGTAAAAAATGAGAGAATTGCAAGAAAAGTTTGAAGAATTTTGGAGCAACTAAAGTGAAGATCAAAAGATCAAAATTCCAAGAGTTCAAAAATTGAAGATACCAAAAATCAAATCAAACAAGGTGGTGAATTCACAAGAATCAAAGATCAAGTTATCAAAGAAATGAAGAATTCCAAAAAGCTCCATAGTGGTATCATAAATTGTAATTCTAGATTATGTATGCTTGGGTTGCTCAACCAAAAATACCTTGAGGATAGGAGGTTTTTTGCGGATGGATTCGGAGGGATGCATAAACTGAGCATTGTTCGGGATAAGTGGGCGAATGTTTATGAGGATTGTGAGTATTTTGAGTACGGGGGGTCCTTAGGAAAAATTTTAGACACAAATGCATGCGTTGCGGTCTTGGCATAATGGCTGGGTTAGATTGGAATTGTCATATGTGATTCTAATGTGCTAAAATTCAGTTTTGCTTGGGGGCAAGCAAAAGTCAAGTGTGGGGTATTTTGATATTTTCATATTTAACCTCATAATAAGTATAGATTTTTATCATTTATTAGCTAATTTATCGCATATCATGGACAAAAGGTACTTAATAATGCTTGAATTGTGTTTTCAGTCCAAAAGTGAAGTTCGGAAGCAAAAGGAAGCAGGAGAAGCGGTTGGGAGCTCGGGAATTGAACAAAGAAGAAAACCACCAAAAAACAACACCTACTCGGCGAGTCCAATCGAAGAATCGAGAAGATAAAGACTCCGTGACTTAACATGTATGGGAATAAAGGGATGGACTCGGCGAGTCGACAATGGACTCGACGAGTTGTTTCACATCTATAAAGATAATTTCTCAGATCGACATTCATTATTCTGAAACCTTTCTGGAGACAATAGCTGCGATTGAAGAGTCAAAAGAACCCTAGAGAACGAAGATACAACCTAGAATTCAATTCCGAAGGAGATTTGAGGCAAAATTCTCATCATTCTACTTAATCTTTTGTTTTCCATTATGGCTAGACAATTAGAATTCGTTTTATTGCTGTTAATTACCTCAATCATGAGCTAAAACTCTTAAACTTCTGTTTGGGGATACAATATTGATACTATGGTAGGATTAATTCAATGTTGGTGATTTTGTTAATTTTAGCTTGTTAAAGAACCTTGTGTGTGAATGATAACTATTTTTCTGTTAATAGGAAGATAAATTAATTAGTATGAACATCTTTTAATTGTCAACATCATATGCTTACGTGACCACTTCATCATATGACTAGGATTAATGAACATGAAACTAGAATTAATAAGAAAAATAGGTAAATTCATGTATGAGCTTGTGTGATGACCATCAACAAAAAGTTAACTAAAGGACCAAATTAATTAGCTATTACAAGTCTAAATTAACCCGAATAAACAATCTAGTTAATTAAATTAAATTAGACAACTGATCACTGTTTGAGTCAATTTGTTCTCTAAGGATTAGTGCAGCGAACGTGAATCTAATCACTTGAATCGGTAACCAATAGAAGAATTAACCCATTGCACAATTACCATAATATCAACCATAGGACCAATTGAGTTGAACTAAACAGAAGTCCTTCCCATTATTAAATTTAGTTAAATCTTTGCTTTTCTAGTTTTTAGTTTAAGTGATAGTTAGTAAGTTTCTAGTCCTGTAAAACTAGAGAAAACCCCTACTTATTAATTAATTTAGATAAAATTAGTCTTTAGTTTTAATTTACCGTTTTCTGTGTTCGATACCCTACTCATTTAGCTATACCACAATTGATAGGTCCACTGCCTTTGTGTGTTCTATTTATAATTAGAAGTAGGTTTAAAACTAGTTGAGTTTACACACATCACCGACTGGTCCGAAATCTTAGCTACAGTGATGGACAATTTTGTAAAAATCACCATAAATTGTAGAAAAATCGTATGAATATGTGCAAGTAGTCATTTTTAAGTTATAAACGTGAGATATCTTCATATTAAACAATTTTGAAAAACATTAATTCTAACGTGGTCAAACAGTCTGTGAATAGAGCTCAACTTTTCTGTGAAAAGCTGAAATATGAATTTGAGTTATTTGATGGTGTTTTAACTTGTATCCCCCCTAAAACTTGAAGAAAACATGAAAATTTAGGGGTATGAACTCACCTTGAGTGATTTCTTGGGATGGATGTTGAATAAAAGAAGTTTCCAAGTCAAGAAAACTTGGAAGATTCTTGAAGATTTGAAGATCCTAAGAACAAATATGACGATATTTGTATGAGAGATCCATGATTCGAGTGAAGGAGAGTAGAATATTGAAGACTAGGGTGAAGATAGTTACCAAAGGTGGATGAAAAGCTTGAGATCAGCGCTTGAAATCTCGAGTTTTGAGAGAGAGATATGTTTGCTTTTGGTGAAAGAGTGAGTATCTAGGAAGAGAGATAATGATTTTTCCAAGACTTGATTAATTTATCTTATTGGAGAAGGGTGTGAAAGTACCAAAAGTTGACTAGCTAGCAGTGAATAGTGACTGGAGATTGTCATGGATTGGGTATGGGGGATGGCTTCTTGTCCTAGCTTGGTGGGAAAAGTCAAAATACCTTCTTGTACTTTGAATTTGTCCTCAACAATAGTGGGGGGGGGGGGTTATCTTTGAAATCTTTAATATATGGATATTGTATGATCTTAGAGGGTTGAAAATGATAAAATATGGATTTATATGAAAATCCCGCGTTAAAATCATCAAAAACGGGCTCAAAACGCAAAAAATGGCCAAAACCAGGAAAGAAGTAGCGAAGTTGCGAAGTTCATAGGTTAGGATTGAAGGTTCGGTTGTGTAGCTAAGGGTCCGAAAGTAATTTGAACCAAAAGTAGGTTTGGTCTGAACCGAAGTGAGGTGAACCGAGAGAAGTCTGGACCGAAAATGGATCTCGGACCGAAGGGGGTCTCGGTTCTTAAGGAGGGTTTGATCCTAATGGTAAGTTCGGTTCTGTAAGAGGCTTCGCCCCTTAGGGTAGTTTCGGCTCTAAGAGAGGCTTTGCCCCTTTAAGGCTGTTTTTTTTATTAATCTTCCTGTTTCGAGTGATTTTTGACTAAGTTAAGGGTCAGGATGCCCCGAGTAATTATAAAAAGTGAAAAGTGATTATGAAAGAGATTTGGGAGAGATTAGGGAGAGAGAGAAAGAGCGAGAGAGATTGAGAGAAAATTTGTTTGTGACCTTTGATAGAGTTTAGCCTCGTAATGCAAAGTTCGTAAACCCCGTTGTGCCTCGTCATGAGTGTTATACGCCCCTGTAAGGTGTGTAGTTGTGTTTTATCGAGTCATTACATCACTTATTCTGATTAGGGCTTAGATTTACTGAACACATGAAACCTCTAAGCGATACTTTTTATTAAGATGGTGTGTTGTACAATAGAAAACATATTGTAATCCCTAATATACAAGGGTTAGACGAGTTGATCGGTTTGACTTGTTGACTTTATTTTACTTTGACTTGACCATAATTTGATGGTTGTCACATCTCCCTAGCAGTCTATTTATAGGTAGTTGTTAGAATCTCAGATGTATATAAACTCTAGGGTTTATCATTGTCTGATTCATACTAACTCTATCCCATCTCTAGCCTATGAAAACCGTCCACCTCAAGCATTCGAGGAGGTTCTGAAATATTTCAATGAATCCTTATGATTAATTAATAATTAGCGTCTTTTAATTAATTTACCAAAATAATTTCTAATTAATTTATTAAGAGTAAATTACTGAAATCGTCCCTGTGGTTTAGTTAAAATTGCACGTTTGGTCCCTAACTTTTTTTTTGCACTCGGATCGTCCCTGTGGTTTGATTTTGTTGTGTTTTTCATTTCTGTGGTTTGATTTTATTGCATTTTTTGTCCGTTACATACATAAATTTAGGGACCAAACATGCAACTTTTACCAAACCATAGGGACGAAAAACGCAACAAAAGCAAACCACAGGGACGATCCGAGTGCAAAAAAAAAGTTAGGGACCAAACGTGCAATTTTGACCAAACCACATGGACGATTTTAGTAATTTACTTATTTATTAATTTCTTAATAAATTAATACATTATTAAACTCTATTTCTTTATGTTATTGGTCATGAGGCCAACACAAAGGACCCTGTTATTATTAGAAATATTACCAAAACAATTAATGACATTGGATACCATTTCCAACAGTCACTTACTTGTACAGCTCGTTAACATTTTTTTTCTGTGTAGAAATTTTGACTTACCATTTAATCTTGAACTAACATCATGGGCAAGCCCAAAATCTTAGATCTGTTCAGTTCTTGGATTGCTATTGTTTTTCATGTAAAATCATGTGTTTGGACTTGAGACTTAAGGAAAAGAATAGACCAAGTCAACTACATGTGGTCAAATGTTTCATGAACGTTGAAGACCCTAGTGAAAGTTGGATCAAGCAAAGATCAAATAAAATCTCAAGAATCTCGGAGTTTTTGTTATTCTTGTTTTGTATAAAAGACTAGTTGATCAACACACATAGACCAGTTCACTTCTTCTTCTTCTCTGATTCTTTCGACACTTGAGCACAAACACATTCTTACTAAGATTATCTAGCACTTGTAACATTCATGTACGATTTAATATAAGTTTTAAGGCAAATGAGTTTATAACCTCCTGAGGTTTTTAATAGGTTTTGATATAAAATATAAGTTTGTTTTTCATAAAAACCGAAACGGAAGCGTTATAAATATCAAATTTATTTTTAGTTTATATCAAAACCAATCCATCAAAGATCCATTTAAAGAGATGTCATTCAAGAGTTTGGAGCTAGTTTTTCTAGTGAATCTCTCCATTTCTTCATGTGGCTGAAAACACCTTATTATCCCTCTTCTTGTTGTCTTTTGAAGAGTCTCGCAAGATTAGAAGTCTTCTTGAGTTGTCTCCTTTAGTGCTAATTTAAGTTAAGAACTTAAAGGCTTAAGACACACAAGAATACAAGAAGAAACTAGCATTCCAAGTGCCTTACTCTTGATAGTGGATATACATACAGAAAATCATTCTATTTGATTTTTTACTATCTTCATTAACACACCAAAACCAAGTAGGTTCAAAGGATTCAAAGGTTGTCATTCTAAAAACTCTTTGGTTGTTTTTTATTTCATTCTAACCTCTATAAATGCATCCTTGATGGTTTGGTTTTGATATAAACTAAAGCTAAACTTATTATTTTTAATGCTTCTATTGCGGTTTTTGTGAAAAACAAACTTATATTTTGTATCAAATGCATCAGTAATGGGGTTACTCATAGTTACTTATGACTATGATTAGTCCCATTACTAATAGGTTTTGATACAAAATATAAGTTTGTTTTTCACTAAAACTACAACAGAAGCGTTAAAAATAACAAGTTTATTTTTAGTTTATATCAAAACCAAACCATAAAGGATCCTTTTGTAGAGGTTAGAATGAACTAAAAAACAACCAAAGAGGTTTTAGAATGACAACATTTGAATCCTTTGAACCCACTTGGTTTTGGGGTGTTGATGAAGATAGCAAAAAAAATCAAAGAGTATGGTTTTCTCTATGTGTATCTACCATCAAGAGTAAGGCACTCAGGATGCTAGTTCCTTCTTGTATTCTCGAGTGTCTTAAGCCTTTAAGTGCTTAAATCAAATAAGCACTAAAAGAGACAACTCAAGAAGGCTTCTAATCTTGCAAGAATCTTCAAAAGACAACAAGAAGAGGGAGAGTTAGGTGGTTTCAGCCACATGAAGAAATGGAGAGATTCACTAGAAAAACTTGCTCTAAACTCATGCAAGACACCTATTTAAATACCTATGCAAAAGCAAAAGAATCCCCATTAAATAATCCAAAGTAATCACCTTACTTTATAAGCATGGGGTACAAAGGAGGGAGGTTGACAAGCAACCTACCATACCTTTCTTAACTTCAGCCATGCCTAATAAATAAGAAGAATCCTTTGATTTTTATAAACTCAAAGTTTATAAGATATAAACTTTGTTTGTAGGTAAATGACAAAAGATTCCAACTAGTCCAAAAGGTTATGCATGCCTAATTAATGCGTACCGTATGAAATAATAACTAGTAATACTCTCTTATAATTATTATTTTCACAAAACAATAATTATTCCCTAATTAAAATACAATAGTTGATATTATATATTAATAATCGCATTAATATTAAATATACAACATGTGCCAACTTGATAAAGGTGTGACCCTATAGGATCATAAATTATTAGCAATATCACTTAAATAATGATTCTTAGGTATATAAATTCAATAATATCCCACTTACACAAGATTCATTATAGACTGACATATATAGTAGCTGACGTCTAGCAATGGGCTACTGCCCTAACAACATATGAATGGTGCCATCTTATCAACAGCCAATTCTAGGAGCTCTAAGCTACAATTGTTACTAAAGGTGTGGTATCAATTATGTGACTTTTCCAATTTCACGGCCAGAAAAAACTGATTTGTTTATGCTTATTTAAAATTAGATTTTCCTTTTTGGAGAATAATATTGTGAAATTTGTTCCCATAAACATGATAATGATATTTTCAAAGCATTTCCAAAGAAATGTATTTTGTTTATATTAAAACATCGGGATGTCATCGTCAATACATAATGATAAGCATAATGAACTATTACAAGCCTTACCATAATTAAACTAGTGGATTAAAACTCATTGAATCCCTCAACAGACTGTATATTTAATATTTCTACCTATAATACAATAAACTGAGTGGGTCAGGTTGGAAATCCTGGTGAGTACAAAGGAATTTCAATCCTATAATGTCATAATAATGTATATCTCAAACATGCAAAACCAACTATTATCCTTAACATAGATATATCATATCTCTAAAACAATTTATCCCATCCAATTGATTCCCACGTACTGATCCTATACAATGAACTCACAAGATCTAGCCTAAAAGATCGATATGAACAACAAATTGATGGCGCTGCTTCGGAAATTCCCTGGTAGCAAACAAGGATCAATAAATACATCAAATGAGGGGAATGGAATAAGTTTCACCACGAACCTCCGTTCGTAAAAACCACAAGACAATTAAGTCAGGGGTGATTATCAAGATAACTATGCCTAGCAGTGGTCTGACATCGTGAGGTATTTTTCCTCCACACTCACCATATCTGACAATATAACATCATATATACCTAGTAGCAGTTTATTACTGACACATTCTACTAGGCAGTCTATGAAGTTCCCTCAATTATTTCGTGAAAGGAAACACTGACACACAAAGCTCATCAAAAGAAAAAGTATGGGGAAATATTAATAAAGTACTCTCGTATGCTCCCATACTTCGACACACAATAGTGTCAAAAAGGACTTTTTTACTTGATAATAGTTTTGAGTTCTGACACATTATAGTACCCTAGTATGAGTAGGACTCATAGCCTAGAACATAATAATACCCCGAAAAAAGCAGCACCTGAGATACAGAGCTTTGAAAAAGACTGGGTACTTAGATAGTACTTTTGTACGTAGGACATACTCCACCGATCATCAATCTCGTCGAACAGAGTTTCTACTTTTTATTCCGATCACACACGTACCCTTAAGATGATTCTACCTAATACTCAAACTTAATTGAACTAAGCATCTCTTTTAAGTCTTATTTCATCACTAGGCAAGCCTATAATGCTTATAATCAACTTTCAATACCAACTCTGTTTTGACAACACTATCCTAATTTAGTGTAATATTTTATAGAGAGTATTAAGTATTAACATACATTTTATCTTCTCATTTATATTACTTCTATTATTATTATCATGTAAATACATCTTAACACATATAGAATCATGTCCGGTTCGCATATCGTATATCATCAAATATACATATAACACATATTTCTAGATAAGCATATAACTCACATATAAACTTTCAACATATATTTAATAACTTTATTAAAATCATGTTCATGAAAGCGACTATGCACTCACCTGTTAAAGTGACGATTCAAAGTTCGGACAACGCTTCACTTATAACAATTGTCTTTTCCGTTGACGTAACCTAGTATTATTATTACTAAGTTTTAGTCTAATATTCATTGTGACTAATTATTAATCTAGATTCATCATTAAATTAAAGTCTACTTCAAAATCTATCAAGTAAGGAACAACACGGTTAGATCATATCGGAGGTAATGTCTGTTTGGTATACGAAGTATACTGTTTGAAAATATCACTTTAAACACCTCACTGAATCCAGCCTAGACATCATCCCCATAAGTAACTCAATCAGTATAACGACTTGGAATCACTGAGAAATCTTGTTTATAGGTTCATAATAACGATAATGAACTTAAACATAAATTTACTTAAATTACGATAAACATAACTCTACTTACAGGTGGTTTAGTGAGAAACCAGGCTCTATGTGTGCAGAAATTTTGAGCCGAAAGCTTTACTTCCCGTGGCTTTCAGGGTCTCTAGAGCTGTGCTCCTAACACCTATGAGGTTCTAGATAAAATATTAGAGGGTTTGGGGGTGTTTGGGAGAGAATTAGTTGAGAAGGTCTGGAGAAATGAGTGAAAAACGAGCTCTATTTGTAAGGTACCGGCGCCCAAGTACGTGGGGCTTACTCAAGAATTATGCTGGGTCTAATGGGTTTTTATGGGTTACATTGGGCGTACTAAAAACTTACGCTGGGCATAATGTGCCACGTGTTGCAATCTCGTTCCAAGCCATACGGAAGAAGTTGTGGCCTAGATCTTGTCACGTGTCACTCACTGGTTTAATCCAAAAATTAATTATCGTCTAAAATCCGTAACTTTCGCATACAAGATCCGTTTTTTATGTTCTTTATATCCAAGCGTAGGTATCGACGAGATCTACAACTTTCATTTAGATTTCATTGGCTAATTTGGACTTTATTTTAAAGGTATATTTTAACAGGCTTAGACAGTTAAAGTCCGTTAAAAATTCATAACTTTGTCATCCGGCGTCAGTTTTTGACTGTCTTTATATCGTTGAGCTCATATTAACGAGATCTTAAATTCTAGTTTAGATTGTGTCGGCTAATAATCAGTTGATCTAAAACTTGATATCTGAGTTGTATACTGCTACGCTAAATATTAGAAAAATCATAACTTTCTCTAACGAAGTCAGATTTGGACGTTCTTTGTATGTACGCTCTTGGTTCAACGTCTGCTACGATTCTCGCTTAGATCGCAAAGGTTAAAAAGTATTTTGTCAAAAATTTACTTTTTATGATATGCGGAGCTGTGTCGGTTTAGTTGCGACATTGAACGGGTCATAACTTCTTCGTTATAAGTTGGATTTCAACGTTCTTTATATGTACCAAATCCTTGTGACATATACTATAACTTTGGTTAAGATTATTAATTCTAAATAATCTTCTATCAAAAAGTCATTTTTAACTTTTATTGTCTCTAATCTGACTAGCCCGAATCTGCGGGTGTTACAATTATCTCCCCCTTAGGATGATTACGTCCAAGAATCATCAACAAAACAAGGCTTGTATAATGATTCCACACGTTATCTTTCCATCCTAGGTAATAACTATAAACCTTATTTCCTTTAAAATAAGTATCTCCTCTTCGACTTCTTGACTTCTGGTGGTGCTCATCTTGCACCTGCTCATCGTATTATGTTGGACTTTCAATTGTAACCTTCGGGTTACAAACTTGATCCTTATTGGATACTCCTTCTTCTTCTTAGCAGACTTAACTTAAGATAAATTCTTTACTTTGATTACCATAATAGACCGATGAGTTATGTTCTAATGACCTCAGGTTGTGTGATGTAGTGCTTAGACTCAGGTCTTTTCAGTCAAATTCCAGAATGGAATATACCTTCCTTCATGTTCTAATGTGATATAATTGATGGGTTTTAGCCATAAGAACTTTCCTATGTGCGCATGCAAAACCCTAATACTTGGATCTAGGCTTTCTAATAAACATGCTTTGAATCCAAGTCTTCTAATGACTAATTAGGTTAAATAACAACATTGAAACAGATCTAGAATCATACCTTTGAGTTCCTTGTTGATCTTGAGGTCTTGGACCTTCTAGAGTCACAAATGTCACTCCTCTAATGGCTTACAAACACCAATAGCAAGAAGAATGATTTAGGAGAGAGGAGAGGGAAGGAATTCGGCCAGGGTTCTCTTACTTTATGAGATGTATCGAATTCCCTATGCCATGGGGTCTATTTATACTTGTAGACTCCTTAAGGGTTACAACCTAAACCCTAATTGGATAATCTTCTCTTAAGGCTATCCAAATCCATTCCATAGATAAGACTTTGGACGATTTTGGCTATCCTAACACTCTTAGAATTCGTCCAAAGCATATCCCAATGGATTTACAGTCTAAAGCTTAACTATCAAACAATTGACAGTTTATACCCCTTTATTTAATTAATCTCTTTAAGTGACCAAATTAATTCTAATTAATTCTATGACTTATATTAATCAAATAACAAATATATTATTCATTATATTATTCTCATAATATATTAATAATATTTACTCTCTCTTAATAAATCATCCTATCAAGTTGCTATGGTGAAGGCAACCCAAAAGGACCATGCACAACCGGGTCAAACACTTGTCTAATATAGTTGCAGCCTTAGACACTATTCCAACAATAATCACATTCTAGCATGTAGCACTTCTAGATACAAGCTTCTTACCTTAACTGTGATTACGTTGTTTCTATTGGCTGCTTCGATTATCTTATACTTCAATCTTTTGGTTTAAGTCGGATGCTACATAGAACTTGGTTCTCTAAACCATGAACAATACTTGTCCTAACCGGAATCGATTTGATATGACTACTAGGGTCGGAATAAAAATCATCTTCTTAGTTATTACCGAAACGATGGTAACGCCAGACATGAACAAAATGGAATCAATTACTAGAGCCTTGGTAACCTTGTGACTTTCCCTGATCCAAGTGTGACTCATGTGCTTCTGGTAGTATAGGCCTCTACTACCTTTCACACCTGCTCATACTCGTCCCAAGTATTGTCTCATAGTTCTCCAAGTCACCACACAAGAAAAATCATATAGCAACTTAATACATCAGATAACATAATCAAGGTTTATATTATTTCATGAAATGATTACATAGATATTCAAGTTCACACTACACTAGGCCTCTTAAATTAGGCTACACCACATGATACCATCTATATGGCTACTTTATATCTCGCTCTTAGGATATATAGATCCTTACCCCTGATCCCTCGCATCATCACCTGCTTCATCAAGGATCATTTGGGAATCAAGGGCTCACCTAATCCATGCCGATGATGACTTTGTTCCCACGCAACAGAATGGGAACCAAGTCCACAAGGTAACGCTCATAATATAACCTTAAAACGCAATATCTGAAAACCTCCGATGCACGTACAGTTCAGTCCTCAGCAATCTCGACCTTTAGAGGACAATCGAACGTCCTCAAAGATTTAGTAAACCTCTTGCTAAGTGCAAGGCAGACAAATGATTGGGTAGCCCCCGAATCGAATAACACCTGAACTGGGATACCGTTAACATGGAATGATCCTAAACAACACATAAACATAGCACATAAATATTGTAAACATCATATACAAGAGTTAGGGAGAAGAAAACATATCGGTCACCACATCCGGTGTGGCACGCGCCTCCTCGGTGGTCAGCTGGAAGGCTCGGCTCCTCACCACTGGAGCATTTGTCTTGCCCTGTCGGCCATCCGTGATCCACAGGGTCGCTGGAGCTAGCGCCGCCACTGGCGCTCCTAATGTCAACTTCGAGAAATTGACCCTTTTCTGGCCCTTCTGATTACAATGGAAGCAAATCAGGTCTGACGTTTGAAGGGTGGGGGTAAGGGCAATACAATCCCTACCAAAATGCCCAAGATTGCCGCACTTATTGTTGGATTAGTGTCTAAGTCCATAACTATATTTGGTTTGTACTTGACCCGACTCGGCATGGTCCATTTGGGTTGCATGACATTATGCATTTAGATAGACTAAAATGAGAGAAATAACACTTAAGGTTTATTAGTATATTATAAGTTCTAATATATTAATAAGATTATTTAATTAGTATTGATCAAGAATTAATCTAGAATTAATTAAGTGATCAAAAAAAGACTAATTAAATATATGGGATGATTGTGTAAATCATCCATACTTTTATAGTGGGCTAAGACTCCATGGATTATCAAGTTGGGCTAAAACCCATAGGATGATCCATGGATGCTCCATGGTGCATTTGAACCCATGGATCCAAGGCAATGGAAAGCCATGACAATTAGGGTTTACCCTAACTGTGACACTATATAAAGATCATATTCTTGGGAAAAATCGACCACTATGTATGATAGAAAGGGCTAGCCAACAGTGGTATCAGAGCCTAGGCTTGTTTTGAATTATACTTGATGCAAAGTGCTGAAAAATGCTGAAAACAATCGATTTTTGGGCTTTCTGGGAACTGGACTCGCCTAGTCCATGAAGAAAACCATAAGGTGATTCCAGCAAGCGCGGGTTTATTCTAATGCTCAAAACTAGTTCATAAGCACTCATGAACATTGTAGCAATCCTTTGCTATGTCTAACACCATTTAGGCATTCTACACATCAATTCATGACAATCTTCATTCATATCTACTCCCAACATATGAACGATTGTGGACCATTTGAACAATTCGATTATTCCTAATAAACTCAATTATTCTGGAAGTCAAAACATGCAAAGTGAAACAATAGCTAAACAATTAACATAAGATAGTAACATTACTCATAAATAAAACTCCTTTATTTAATCATCAAATGTCAATTACATTTATCTATTACACGTTTCTAATACTATCTAATCTATGCTAATATCATCCTTCAGCCCAATACTCCTAGCATGCTGCAAGTGCTTAACCCTACTCAGTCCCTTCGTAAGCGGATCTGCTGGGTTATCTTCTGATGATATCCTCTTCACTACGAGTTGTCCTTCTTCTACACGATGTCTAATGAAGTGATACTTTCTGTCGATATGTCTTGATCTACCATGATCCCTCGGTTCCTTGGTCAAGGCAACCGCGCCTTCGTTATCACAGAAAATCTCCATTGGCTCCTTTATGGCAGGTACAACTCCAAGATCACCGATGAAGTTCTTTAGCCATATTGCCTCCTTCGACGCTTCGCTCACTGCAATGTACTCTGATTCGCATGTTGAATCAGCTACGGTTTCTTGTTTGGAACTCTTCCATGTCACTGCTCCTCCATTTAGGGTAAAGACCCAGCCCGACTGCGAACGGTAGTTGTCCCTGTCGGTCTGAAAGCTGGCGTCACTATACCCTCGCACCTTCAAGTCATCACTCCCTCCGAGGACTAAGAACCATTCCTTCGTCCTCCGAAGGTACTTAAGGATGTTTTTCACCGCAATCCAATGTGCTTTGCCAGGATTCCCTTGATATCTGCTAACCATGCTCAAAGCGAAGGCTACATCAGGGCGAGTACAAGTCATAGCGTACATGATTGAGCCAACTGCGGAAGCGTATGGTACTCGGCTCATTTCTGCTATCTCAGCTTCGGTACTCGGACTTTGAGTCTTACTCAATTTGGCATTACTTTGTATCGGTAGTTCTCCCTTCTTTGAGTTTTCCATACTAAAACGTTTTAGTACCTTCTCTAAGTAAGTATTCTGACTAAGTCCAATTAGTCTCTTACTTCTTTCTCTTACTATCCTTATTCCCAAAATGTAAGAAGCCTCTCCGAGGTCCTTCATAGCAAAGCACTTCCCGAGCTAGGACTTAACCTCTTGCAGAGTCGGGATGTCGTTTCCTATGAGTAATATGTCATCGACATATAGAACGAGGAAGCTTACTATACTCCCACTGGCTTTGACATATACACAAGATTCGTCTTCGCTTCGTACAAATCCAAACTCTTTGACTTTCTCATCGAAGCAAAGATTCCATCTGCGAGACGCTTGCTTAAGTCCATAAATGGACTTCTCAAGCTTACACACTCTATCCGGATGCTTCGGATCCACAAACCCCTCTGGCTGAGCCATGTAAACATCCTCAGCCAACTTTCCGTTAAGGAAAGCGGTCTTGACATCCATTTGCCAAATCTCATAATCATGAAATGCGGCAATTGCTAGCATCACTCTAATAGATTTAATCTTCGCAACTGGTGAGAAGGTCTCATCATAGTCAACTCCGGGAGTTTGAGTAAAGCCCTTCGCGACCAATCGCGCTTTATATATGTGTACGTTCCCATCCACGTCGGTCTTCTTCTTGAAGATCCATTTGCACCCAACGGTCTTACGTCCGGGCACGTAATCAACCAAATTCCAAACTTGGTTATCATACATGGATTGGATCTCGCTATCCATTGCCTCTTTTCACTTTACAGACTCCGGGCCTGCCATGGCTTCCTTATAGCTATTAGGTTCATCAAGGTTTACTAGTGTACCATCACTAATATACGTGTCCCCTTCGGTAGTAATATGAAAGCCATAAAACTGGGGATGAAATCTAACTCTATCGGAACGTCTAAGAGGTAAGGATTCGTCAATCGGTTCAACCGGAGTTTCCTCCTCGGGTTGAATGCCAGCGGTAGAGGTTCCTTCATCTATCGACTCTTGAATTTCTTCAAGTTTGATTTGCCTCCCACTATCTCCTTGGCTTATGAGTTCTCGCTCTCGGAAAACTCCTCTCCTCGCAACGAAGACAACATTGTCCTTCGGTCTATAGAAGAGATATCCAAAGGATGTCTGCGGGTAGCCGATGAAAATACATCGCTCACTTCGAGGTTCAAGCTTGTCGTGAGTATCTCGTCTTACGAAAGCCTCGCAACCCCAAACCTTGATATGTGCCAACGAGGGAGCTTTCCCTGTCCACATCTCGTGAGGTGTTTTGGCAACCTTCTTAGTAGGGACTCGGTTAAGGATATGGGCGGCAATCTCTAAGGCATACCCCCAAAAAGAGATTGGTAGTGAAGCACGACTCATCATAGAGCGAACCATATCCAATAAGGTTCGATTACGCCTTTCTGCCACACCATTTAACTGCGGTGTCCTAGGAGGCGTCAATTGTGAAACTATTCCACACTCCTTGAGATAATCGTGGAATTCAAGACTTAGGTACTCTCCTCCTCGATCAGATCGAAGCATCTTGATTTTCCTGCCCAATTGATTCTCCACTTCACTCTTGAACTCTTTGAACTTTTCAAAGGTGTCTGACTTTTGCTTGATTAAGTAGATATACCCATATCTACTATAGTCATCGGTAAAAGTCACATAGAAGCGGTTCCCATCCTTCGTGGTTGATCTAAATGGTCCACATACATCGGTATGTATTAGGTCCAATAGACCCTCGCCCCTTTCACATGTACTCGTGAAGGGTAACTTAGTCATCTTTCCAAGTAAACAAGACTCGCATGTGTCATCTTCCCTAAGGTCGAATGACTCCAACACTCCATCCTTTTGGAGTTGGGCTATGCGTTTCTTGTTGACATGTCCAAGACGACAATGCCACAAGGATGCTTTATCCATACTAGTGGAAGAATCAATATTCAAAACACCATTTCCTAAGTTATCAACAATCATAACGGTTTCATATATTCCATTACATGGTATAGCTTCAAAGTAAAAGACACCATTTAGATAAGCCAAAATAGAACCATTCTCATTATTAAAAGAAAATCTAAATCCTTGTCTATATAAACCATGAAATGAAATGATGTTTCTAGCCATTTCTGGCGAATAGCAACAATTGTTCAAATCTAAAACCAAACTATTCCTAAGCACTAAAGAATACACTCCAATCATGGTCACATGCGACGATCTTCTGTTCCCCATGATTAGATTGATCCTTCCTTGCTCCACATCCCTACTTCTTCTTAGTCCCTGCACATTAGAACAAATGTGATAACCAGAACCGGTATCAAGAACCCAAGAAATAGCATGATTAGAATCGTTAGATTTGATTGTGTATATACCTGCGAAAGATGGCTTGATCTTTCCTTCTTTGATTGCTTGCAGGTAATCCGGGCAGCTTCTCTTCCAATGTCCTATCTTGTGGCAGTGGTGACATTCTGCCTCCTTCGGGTTAGAGCAGGGCTTAGCGGGATCAACTTTGGTCCCACTAGAAGAGGCACCATCTCGGGCTTTCACCTTGCGATAGTTCTTCGATGAAGCTTTCCTCTTCTTTCCCTTTCCTTGACCAATAGCCAAGACAGGAGTAGCGGACGGATTGGGAGTAGGTGCAACAGACTTGTCCTTGAAGTTGCTCTCAGCGACCCTCAAGAGACCTTGGAGTTTGCTTAGGGTGACCTCTTCTTTGTTCATGTGGTAGGTCATCCTAAATTGGTTGTACATCGGAGGCAAAGAGTGAAGCACCATGTCGATCGCCAAGTCCTCACCGAAGTCAACATTTAACTTGCGAAGGCGGTCGACATACCTTTGCATCTTTTGCAGGTGCACGGTAAGAGATTCTCCATGACCCATCTTCGCGGAAATCATGTTGGTGAAAATCTCATAACGCTCTTGTCTCGCGTTTTGATGGTATCTCTCCAATAAGTCTTGGTGCATCTCGTACGGGTACATGTCCTCGTAGGACTTTTGGAATTCGGAGTTCATGGTGGCGATCATGATGCAATGTACCTTCGTTGCATCTCGCTCATGAGTTTCAAAGGCGGTGATTTCGGCGGGAGTAGCAACTTCGGGGTTGATTTTCTCGAGCTTCTCATTGAGGACATACTCCTTGTCCTCATAGCGAGCAATGGTGCGAATGTATCTTATCCATTCGCTAAAGTTCGTTCCATCGAAGGTGACCTTTTGGCAAAGGCTCATCAACGTGAAAGAACTAGCAGCAGCGTTGTTTGCGTTTGACATCTACAATTAGAAAAAGGACAAAGATAGATTAGAATAAGAATCCCTAATTATCACCCAATAAGAAAAATTAGGGCTAGGATCCAACAATAACATTTACATACTAGAAAAGGGATGCTGTAATCTAACATGCAAATAAATTGAAGGTAAGTGAATGACGATTCTCTAATTCTCCATCACAAAACTTAAACTATTAATCCTAAGTGTTTTTGAGAATTCCTAGGTTCGGATGAGATTCATTGAAACTATTCAATGGCATGTTTAAATCTCGATATGCCCCTCTCGTTTGTGACTGGGATGCCGAGGATCACAAAGCGGGTGTGAATTACCACGCAAATTCACACGGTGCCTTCATTGTAACGATCACCTATTCGATGTGCCGGTAAACCACACACGCTCCATCGAACTATGATAAACAATGAATCACCCTTTGCCACCTTCGCTTAGAACCAATTAGTGTGCCGGTAAACCACACACGCTCCACTAACATCTTAGCAAGGTGCAAAGTGTAATTTCATGGGATTGCATCAATTCACTTTTCCTAAAGTAACTAGGATTGGGAAATTTTAAAAATATGTGTAGTTACTTTGTATTTCTTATTATACTTTTAATGAGAGGATGAGGTTGCCCTATCCTACCCTTTCGGCTAACGACCCTCCACCAATCAAGCAAGCGGTGGGTGTGAGTGTACACCCATTAAGCGCCATTTTATAGGCCGCAACCTTATACCCACCTTATAGATCGGCTTCGTGAATGAGGCCTACTAACGGTAAGACTAGCATTTAGTTATACATATATATTATTCTAGTAATATCATATTAGTATAGGGTTGTATTTTAAAACTTTTAAAATCTAGGGTTTGAAATTTAAGTTGTCTAAATTAAAACTTTTAATCACAAATATAAATTTCAAAACTTGAGGGTAGGTTTTAAACATTTAAAACATGGAGGATCAAATAACAGATAATTCCAATTAACAATTAATATCCTAATTATCTATATTTGATTTTATTTAAGATAATTACCAAAAATAATTAAAATAAATAATTAATTATCATATAAGGAAATTAAATATTTTATTAGTTGATAAATACCTTTAACTAGATCAAGATAATAGTCATATATATCAAAAAATCGGATTTAGATTGATCTATTATGATTAAGGTAAGTTTCCATAAGATAATTATGAAAAAATCCCGAATCTGGCCATTCCTGACGCCTGGACTCGCCGAGTGCACAAGGGGACTCGCCGAGTCAGGCCTACTCGCCGAGTCCACCTTGGGACTCGCCGAGTCAGTGACTCAGAAACGTTAAAAAACGAATTTTGCAGGTTTGTTTTTCAGTTAATCAAGCAACAATTTAAAGAAAACCAAACTAGGCTCTGATACCACTGATGGGTTTTAGCCATAAGAACTTTCCTATGTGCGCATGCAAAACCCTAATGCTTGGATCTAGGCTTTCTAATAAACATGCTTTGAATCCAAGTCTTCTAATGACTAATTAGGTTAAATAACAACATTGAAACAGATCTAGAATCATACCTTTGAGTTCCTTGTTGATCTTGAGGTCTTGGACCTTCTAGAGTCACAAATGTCACTCCTCTAATGGCTTACAAACACCAATAGCAAGAAGAATGATTTAGGAGAGAGGAGAGGGAAGGAATTCGGCCAGGGTTCTCTTACTTTATGAGATGTATCGAATTCCCTATGCCATGGGGTCTATTTATACTTGTAGTCTCCTTAAGGGTTACAACCTAAACCCTAATGGATAATCTTCTCTTAAGGCTATCCAAATCCATTCCATAGATCAGCCTTTGGACGATTTTGGCTATCCTAACACTCTTAGAATTCGTCCAAAGCATATCCCAATGGATTTACAGTCTAAAGCTTAACTATCAAACAATTGACAGTTTATACCCCTTTATTTAATTAATCTCTTTAAGTGACCAAATTAATTCTAATTAATTCTATGACTTATATTAATCAAATAACAAATATATTATTCATTATATTATTCTCATAATATATTAATAATATTTACTCTCTCTTAATAAATCATCCTATCAAGTTGCTATGGTGAAGGCAACCCAAAAGGACCATGCACAACCGGCTCAAACACTTGACTAATATAGTTGCAGCCTTAGACACTATTCCAACAATAATCACATTCTAGCATGTAGCACTTCTAGATACAAGCTTCTTACCTTAACTGCGATTACGTTGTTTCTATTGGCTGCTTCGATTATCTTATACTTCAATCTTTTGGTTTAAGTCGGATGCTACATAGAACTTGGTTCTCTAAACCATGAACAATACTTGTCCTAACCGGAATCGATTTGATATGACTACTAGGGTCGGAATAAAAATCATCTTCTTAGTTATTACCGAAACGATGGTAACGCCAGACATGAACAAAATGGAATCAATTACTAGAGCCTTGGTAACCTTGTGACTTTCCCTGATCCAAGTGTGACTCATGTGCTTCTGGTAGTATAGGCCTCTACTACCTTTCACAGCTGCTCATACTCGTCCCAAGTATTGTCTCATAGTTCTCCAAGTCACCACACAAGAAAAATCATATAGCAACTTAATACATCAGATAACATAATCAAGGTTTATATTATTTCATGACGTGATTACATAGATATTCAAGTTCACACTACACTAGGCCTCTTAAATTAGGCTACACCACATGATACCATCTATATGGCTACTTTATATCTCGCTCTTAGGATATATAGATCCTTACCCCTGATCCCTCGCATCATCACCTGCTTCATCAAGGATCATTTGGGAATCAAGGGCTCACCTAATCCATGCCGATGATGACTTTGTTCCCACGCAACAGAATGGGAACCAAGTCCACAAGGTAACGCTCATAATATAACCTTAAAACGCAATATCTGAAAACCTCCGATGCACGTACAGTTCAGTCCTCAGCAATCTCGACCTTTAGAGGACAATCGAACGTCCTCGAAGATTTAGTAAACCTCTTGCTAAGTGCAAGGCAGACAAATGATTGGGTAGCCCCCGAATCGAATAACACCTGAACTGGGATACCGTTAACATGGAATGATCCTAAACAACACATAAACATAGCACATAAATATCGTAAACATCATATACAAGAGTTAGGGAGAAGAAAACATATCGGTCACCACATCCGGTGTGGCACGCGCCTCCTCGGTGGTCAGCTGGAAGGCTCGGCTCCTCACCACTGGAGCATTTGTCTTGCCCTGTCGGCCATCCATGATCCACAGGGTCGCTGGAGCTAGCGCCGCCACCGGCGCTCCTAATGTCAACTTCGAGAAATTGACCTTTTTCTGGCCCTTCTGATTACAATGGAAGCAAATCAGGTCTGACGTTTGAAGGGTGGGGGTAAGGGCAATACAATCCCTACCAAAATGCCCAAGATTGCCGCACTTATTGTTGGATTAGTGTCTAAGTCCATAACTATATTTGGTTTGTACTTGACCCGACTCGGCATGGTCCATTTGGGTTGCATGACATTATGCATTTAGATAGACTAAAATGAGAGAAATAACACTTAAGGTTTATTAGTATATTATAAGTTCTAATATATTAATAAGATTATTTAATTAGTATTGATCAAGAATTAATCTAGAATTAATTAAGTGATCAAAACAAGACTAATTAAATATATGGGATGATTGTGTAAATCATCCATACTTTTATAGTGGGCTAAGACTCCGTGGATTATCAAGTTGGGCTAAAACCCATAGGATGATCCATGGATGCTCCATGGTGCATTTGAACCCATGGATCCAAGGCAATGGAAAGCCATGACAATTAGGGTTTACCCTAACTATGACACTATATAAAGATCATATTCTTGGGAAAAATCGACCACTATGTATGATAGAAAGGGCTAGCCGACAGTGGTATCAGAGCCTAGGCTTGTTTTGAATTATACTTGATGCAAAGTGCTGAAAAATGCTGAAAACAATCGATTTTTGGGCTTTCTGGGCACTGGACTCGCCTAGTCCATGAAGAAAACCATCCTACTCGTCGAGCAGGTTCATACACTCGACGAGTAGGAGCCCCAGACAACATATTTTCGAGTTTTTTGGCTAGAATTGGACTAAGAACATTACCCTAAGTTGTTTTTCAACTTATAAACCTATTTTTGATGTGGTAATGTTCATGCTAATCCAATTTCAAAGATAATTGTCAATAGATTCATGTTTTGTATTAGTTTAAGGTTTAGACTAATTACATGAAAAAGTTTGATTTGAATTATCTTGTTCTTATGAGTTACTTAGATTAATACGAAAGTTATATGAAATTATTGTTTTTAATCCAAATTAATCTAAGAGTTGATTCTAAAAATGTGTTTTTGTAACTTGTCCTCAAGTTATATGAAAACTCACATTTAAGTTTCATAAAACTCATAAAGTCTTCCATAAGTAATGAATAAAGAAAAGTTACACTCTTTTAATAGTTTAAAGTCTTCCATAGCTTGTCCTCAAGTTATGGAACTTGAAGAGTTTTTGGATTAAAACTACTTTAAACACATAAGTTATGGAAATTGAATAGTTTCAAAACTTGCCCTCAAGTTTTGGAATTTGTAAAGTTTTCCCATGAATACTTTAATTCCAAGTTAAGCCCTTAGAATTTTAAAAGTTAAAAAGTCAACCCTTATATTTTATACTATTATAAGCTAATATATATATATATATATATATATATATATATGTATGTATGTATGTATATATATATGTATGTATAAGAGCATGTCGTCTTACCATTAGTAGGCCTTATTCACGAAGACGGTCTATAAGGGGGGGTATAAGGTTATTGCCTATAAAATGAGAGTTTAATGGGTGTCCACTCTCACCCACCGCTTCCTTGAACGATGGAGGGTCGTTAGCCGAACGGGTAGGACAAGGACTATAATTCTCCCTTTATTAAAAGTCTTAATGATAAATACTAAGTAACTAAACATTTATAAATTCCCAATCTTAGTTACTTAGGAAAATGTGAATAAGGTGCTAATCTATGAAATTACATTTTACACTTTGCTTAAGTCGGTTAGTGGAGCGTGTGTGGTTAACCGGCACACTAGCTTGATTTAGCAAGGTAGGCAAAGGGTAACTGAATATTTATCATAGCATCGGTGGAGCGTGTGTGGTTAATCGACACATCGATTGAGGGGTAAATATTAAGGGTACCAAGTAATTTTCATGGTTACTTCACACCTTGTTTTGTGATCCTCGACATCCCAGTCACAAAACCTAAAGGGCACACTCGATATTGAAACATGCCATTAAACAGTTCAATGAATCTCAAAAGATCTAGAAGTTTCAAATCCATGTAAAACCTAATTAAATTATTTCATTTTCATGGTGGAAATTGGTGAATCGTCATTCACCCACCTTCAAATATTCTATAGCTTGGATTACGACATCCCTCTTCCAAGTTATAAAATATTGTGTTGGGTCCTAGCCTTAATATTTCATATTGGGTGTTGTATTAAGGACTTGAAATCAACTATCTTGAATATCTCCCAAAAGATGTCTAGTTCAGACGTCTATGATCTTCCCAAATTTCTTGGAACTTCACTTCCTCCTCCTCCTCCAATTATTCTCCCTAACCCACAAGTTCAAGGTACCTCAAGCCCTATTAGCAAGCAAGGTCTATGTGTGATCACATCTTGGAGATGAAGTCACATATTGACAAGCCAGGAGAGTTGGGTGTCAAAGTCTTAAGAAAGTTGGATGTTCAATCACTTTCTAAGTCACATAGTGAGTTCCTTTGGGACTACTATGAAATAGACTATGACATGACCCTTAATGATCTTATCTATTTGCTTGGTACTCTGAATCAGCAATGATTTGGAGCTTTGGTAAAGTAAATTTGATTAGTAGATCAACTTCCCAATCTACCATGGACATTTACAATGGTAACATTGGATATCTTGAAAAGCCTTCTCTTCCCAAGCAAAGGGATTGACCATAGTCAACTAGGTTGACCAAATGGTAAAGAGAAAGGCAAGTCTGAGATAGTCCAGTGCACCATTCCCAAAGATTCCATATGTTTTGCCAAAGGAAGGGGCATTGATTACGAAGCTGCCTATTTACCTGAAAGATTATAAGGTTGATCAAGTCAATAAGTTTGACTCTATCACAATTCATCCTCTAAGTGCATTATGATAGCTAAAAAGAGGAGCTATGAATTGTTGAAGTGGTCAAATCATGAAGATGATTCATAGCTCGTTCTGAAAACAAGTCTTAGAGTCATACTCCAAGATTGTAATTTGAGTGACATATCTTAAAGGAAGGTTTCTTAACACTAGTCAAATGTAAGAGTAAAAGTATCCTACTCTTGTACATTTGAAATTGGTAAGTTATGATGTTTTGGATAAAACAAAGACCAACTAAGACCAATTGTGTGAAGTGTCTGTCTTGATAAAGAATCCAAACTATCTCTTGAATATTTGGCGACTGAGTCTTATGTGTCAAGAGGATAGTGGGGGTCTTAAAGATCCTGAAAGGATAATCAAGAAAAAAAACCTGTACTTTAACACTATCACACGACGTGAGGGTTATAACCTATCGTGTTGACATATTTCTATTTTTGTGCCCATTCCAGTTAAAGTTGGCCTTGCGGATGAGTTCTTAGAGTTCTCAATTGGTTGCATAACAACTTGGAAGCAATGGCAGGCCCTTGAGCTGCTAGGTGGCAAGAAATTAAGATTGAGTTCAGTCCATTTGTGTTTGGATTTGCCATTATCCTTATCTTGTGATTATGGCTTTGACAAATCCACATGGATAAGAACACATACACCATAAAATCTAAGGGTCATAAGGTTTCTCTCCGATTCAAGAAAAATGATGGTGAGGAAACACTTCCACCAAGTAGATTTGAAGCAGATAGCAAAGATCCAAACAATTGAGACTATGATTATGGCATCCCTTTTCATAGTTCTAAAATTGTTTAGACACACCTGTGAGCTATCTAAGATAAGGTGTATGAGTTTGATAAAGTCTTATTAAAGCATCTTGTATCAAAAGTCTAGACTTTGGTAAGAAAGTCAATAAAGTATTGATTTCTAGAAGTCCAGCTGATTTCTGAGTCCATGTCAAAACTAGTGGGAGCATAAGTGTAATGCTAATAATCATCATGTTAGTGGGAGCATGATAATTATGAAAAATGTTGCAAATTAGCAATGTTAATTATAGAAGAACAAAAGTTAAATTGGTAAAAGTTGTTTTGCTATAATTAAGGGAGAGCAAATTATACTTCGTTTCAAGTCTAAAAGCTTAGTTTGAGGTTTTAATCAAATTTAGTCAAGGATATATATATATATATATATATATATATATATATATATATATATATATATATATATATGAATTTTTGTGTTGGAATGGCTCAACATAAGGAAATTCTATATATGGGTACATTATTTGCGTTCTAAAATTCGATTATGATTACGACATCCCTTTTCATAATCTGAATTATGAGAACTTGGAAAATAGAAATATTGTAGCAAAAGACTGGTCTAGAATCATGTCTTTATGTGAGACATCATGAATCGTGTCCCATATGTTTCAAATATAGAATCAATTACATGTGCTATAATATTCATCCTTTCTAAAATTTTCCAAATGCCTGGGGCATTAAGTAGGGGAAAGGTCTAGAATTACAATGAATTTTTTATATAAATATGAAAGTTCAATACATATCGATTGAAGGCAAACGGGCAACAAGGTCTAGAATTGGATGTGACTAAAAAGATTAAGCAATTGTCGAGGACAATCTAAGGTTTACCAAAGATTGGTTGCTCAGGGACAATTGGAAGTATAATATTAATCTTTAGAAGGACCATATTGACATATTCTGAAAAGAGGCAACTCTTGTTCAAAAGTGATAGTCAAAATGGGAATATGGGAAGGTCCGAAGGTGGAAGTTGTTCAATAAATATGTGTAAGATTAGGAAACTTAATGCAAGAAGGATGTTTCCAAGGAGTTGATCTCCTTTGGAATCATCTGTAATGTTTGTTGTCAAGTCTTTGTGACTTTGTGCATAATCATTACAAGAGGACCAATGCATATAAGTTTAGGATCTAACAGATTTAGGTAAATGGCAGAAATTTGGAATTCTTGCATTTAAAGTAAGGATTCGGGAGTGTGAAAAGAGAATCAATAAAACTATGTTCAATCGATCTATTTCACAAAGTAAGGATCATAGAGAAACATAGAGTGCATACTCGGTGTATGGCAAACCTATTGTTTAGAAGAACATAGTGTACATGCTTGGAGCATGCGACAACTATTGTTTTAATTCAAGTATAAAGTTGATAGTTTGAGACAGTATGCAATGAATGATGGGTAATCAATATTGTGATAAATAAAAGATGTTTTATTTATATTCATAAGTTCTGAGACGATATTGGATTCGATTATTCTTGTGTTTCACTTTGCATGTTTTGACTTCCAGAATAACTAGGTCGTTCTTTCTGAACGACTAAAGTTATTCAAACCATCCATAGGCGGTCATATGTTGGAAGTAGATATGAATCAAGACTGTCATGGGTTGGCTTGTAGAGGTCTAAGTTGTTGGACAAAGTGGTGCTACAACACTCATGAGTGCTCATAAGTTCTGAGTATTGGATTCAACCAGCGCTCATTGGAATCACTTCATGGATTCTATCACGAGTGATCATGAGACGATAATATCTTATATTCTTCAAACCTAGAGATATGAGTTCTTACTATGAGTTGGTTATACATTGATTGCACAAAACCGCATTGATAACTCGATGTTCTAAAATGTGCCTTTGTGTATGATTCAACAAGTAGTAGAACAAGCCATATGATTCAAAGTTTATCCATTCCTTTTACCCTCAGGATAAAAGTGATATCTGTGGGCCCCTCGATGATTTAATAATTACACATGTGAGTGCTTGGCCAAGCCTGGACTAATGTGATTTGTTCAATTAGTCAGGCATCATGAATCAGAAATCGAGAAACAACAAATAGACAGAGAGAATGATTTATAATCCATGTCTCAGTCCATATGATATCTAGAATGGAGGAATATATGATCCCTTATCTAATGGATAAGTCATTGACAAAGGTCAGAGTTCATCGGCAAGGTCAGAGTTCGACATCAGCTTTTGAGAGCTACGATTGCCAGTTGGTTCTTGAAGTCATACACAATAATAGTTTTAGACTTATCCAAGTGGGAGACTGTTGGATTAGTGTCTAAGTCCATAACTATATTTGGTATGTACTGGATCCGACTCGGCATGGTCCATTTGGGTTGCATGGCATCATGCATTTAGATAGACTAAAATGAGAGAAATAACACTTAAGGTTTATTAAAATATTATAAGTTCTAATATATTAATAAGATTATTTAATTAGTATTGATCAAGAATTAATCTAGAATTAATTAAGTGATCAAAAGAAGACTAATTAAATATATGGGATGATTGTGTAAATCATCCATACTTTTATAGTGGGGTAAAACTCCATGGATTATCAAGTTGGGCTAAAACCCATAGGATGCTCCATGGTGTATTTTAACCCATGGATCCAAGGAAATGGAAAACCATGGCAATTAGGGTTTACCCTAATGGTGACGCAATATAAAGATCATATTCTTGGGAAAAATCGGCTAATATGTATGATAGAAAGGGCTAGTCGATTTTATGAAGTGTTCCATTTCTCTCAAGTCATTCCATGTGCATTTGGTGTTGTGTGAACCATTTAAGGTGTCACACTTGGGGCACTAGGCTCTCGAGCATCATGGAGTCAAGCTACATCAAAGAGGTATGTATTCTAACAAGTTATATTCATATGAATCATGATTTTGATATGCTAGTTAGGATACTACCTTGGATATTCATATTTGTATGTATAATAGAGAAAACATAGATCCAAGGTATTTAGGATTGCATGTACACTTAGGAGTGTTAGAATGCTCAAAACCCAACACTTATAGCAACCCGATGATGCCAGTCTACAAACTCCCTCATGAGTCTTGTCGCATTTCCCATAGCGGCTCCGACCCTGTGGCCCTTCGACCTAGTGACGGATCCCTGGATCTCTGTAGATAGCCGATGAAAATATACCTCTCACTTCGAGGTTCGAGCTTACTGTGAGACTCACGCCTCACAAAAGCCTCACAACCCCAAATCTTGATGGTCTAGATTGGGAACTTTTCCGGTCCACATCTCATGAGGTGTTTTGGCAACTTTCTTTATAGGGACTATATTTAGAATATGGGCAGCAGTCTCTAAGGAATACCCCCAAAATGAGATTGGTTGTGAAGATCTAATCATCATGGAATGAACCATATCCAACAAGGTTCGATTGCGCCTATCAGCCACACCATTTAGCTATGGTGTCCTGGGAGGTATCAATTGTGAGATAATCCAACATTCCTTAAGATAGTCAAGGAACTCTGTACTAAGATACTCACCCCCTCGATCAGATCGTAGCATCTTAATGTTCCTGCCCAACTGATTCTTCACTTCCTGCTTGAACTCTTTGAATCTTTCAAAGGTCTCTGACTTATGCTTGATTAAGTAGACATATCCATATCTATTAAAATCATCAATAAAATTCACATAGAAGCAGTTAGCATCTCTTGTGGCGGTTCTGAAGGGTCCACACACATCAGTGTGTATGAGGTCCAAAAAACCCTTACCCCCAGCGGAAGAATCAATACACAATACATTATTTCCTAGGTTATCAACAACCAACATAATTTCATATACACCATCGCAAGGTAATGCTTTAAAATAAAATAACATTATTAAAGAAACCATTAATACCACCACTATCATTATCAAATGAAAAGGCAAAACCTTGTTTGTACAAACCATGAAAGGAAATAATATTTCTCGTCATTTCAGACGAGTAACAACATTTATTCAAATCTAATACTAATCCGATACTTAGAAACAATGAATAAACTCTAATACTGGTGACAGGTGAAGCTTTCCTATTCCCCATGATCAAGTTTATCTTCCCATGTTGCACATTCTCACTTCTTCTTAGTCCCTGCAAATCAGTACGTATGTGAATACCACACCCTGTATCAAGGACCCAAGAACTAGAATGGGGTGAATTATTAGAAAATATAGTGTATGTACCTGCATGGTTGGGTTTTACTTTCCCATCCTTCACATCTTGCTGGTACTTTGGACAGTTTCGCTACTAATGCGACTTTTCATTGCAATAGAAGCATTCTGCCTCTTTAGGGTTAGCAGAAGGAGTGACGAAACCTTTCTTGGTTCCACTTGAAGAGGAGCCATCAAGGGTCTTCCCCTTGGCGCCCTTCGAAGGGCTCTTCCTCTTCTTTCCTTTGCCTTGCCTGATTGGAAAGACAGGGGCCGCGGTAGGAGTAAGAGTGGTAACAACCGACTTACCTTTAAGACCACTTTCCGCGGTCTTCAAAAGTCCTTGAAATTTGCTGAGTGTAACTTCCTCCTTGTTCATATGGTATGTCATACGGAATTGATCATAACATGAAGGTAAGGAGTGCAAAATGATTTCTATTGCCAACTCCTCGGGGAAGTTCACATTAAGCTTCAACAAACGGTCCACATACCTTTGCATTTTTGCATGTGGCCCGTGATGGGTTCACCATCCTTCATCCGGGTTGTTATCACGGAGGAGATGATTTCATATCGCTCTTGACGAGCACTCTGATGGTAGCGGTCCATCAAATCCTGGTGCATCTCAAAAGGATAGTAGTCCTCATAGTACTTTTGAAACTTGGCTGTCATAGTGGCCAACATGATACATTCCACGTTGGTGGCATCTCTTTCATGTGCCTAATATTCAACTATCTCCTCAGGAGTAGCAGACGGCTCAAGTTCCTTAAGCTCCTTTTCGAGGACATACTCTTTGTTGTCATACCGAGTGACCATCCTGATGTTTCTGATCCAATCCATAAAGTTGGATCCATCAAAGATGACTCCTCCATAAAGGTTCATGAGAGAGAAGGAGCCGGTAGGGTTTAAGCCAGAAGCAACATTGTTGGAAGACATCTGAAAAAGAAGAAAAACAAGTTTAGATTAGATATAAAGATAGTCCTTAATAAAACACCCAAATGTATAATATTAAGGCTAGGACCCAACACAATATTTTATAACTTAGAAGAGGGATGTCGTAATCTAAGTTATAAAATATTTGAAGGTAGGTGAATGACTATTCACCAACTTCCACCATGAAAAATGAAATAATCTATCAGGTTTTAATTGGTTTTGAAACTCCTAGATTCTTTGAGATTCATTGAACTTTTTAATGACATGTTTTAATCTCGAGTGTGCCCTTCAGGTTTTTTTATTGGGATGTCGAGGATGACAAAAAAAGGTGTGAAGTAACCATGCAAATTACTTGGTACCCTTAATATTTACCCCTCAATCGATGTGCCGATTAACCACACACGCTCCACCGATACTATGAAAAACATTAAGTTACCCTTTGCCTACCTTGTTAAGTCCAGGTTAGTGTGCCGATTAACCACACACGCTCCACTAACGACTTAATCGAAGTGCAAAGTGTAATTTCATGGGTTAGCACCTTATTCACATTTTCCTAAAGTAACTAAGATTGGGAATTTATAAAAACATTTAGTCACTTTATATTCATCATAATTTTAATGAAGATTTAAAGTCCTTGTCTTACCCGTTCGGCTAACGACCCTCCACCGATCAAGGAAGCAGTGGGTGAGAGTGGACACCCATTAAGCTGCCATTTTATAGGCAGCAACCTTTTACCCCCCTTATAGACCGACTTCATCAATGAGGCCTACTAACGGTAAATCGACTTTTTCTTATACATATATAATTATTATTAAACTTCAAATATTATAAAGTATAAGGGCTGAATTTGAACTTTTAGAATTCTAGAGGTTGGAACTAAAGTTTTTAAAGTGACTTTACATGTTCCGAAACTTGAGGGAAAGTTTTGTAACTTTCAAAACTTTTCATCTTTCATAACTTATGAGTTAATTTTTCAATAAAATGAGAGACTTTTCATTTTATGTAGCCTATGTGTTTCTTTAATGGACTTTAAAAGAGAGACTTTTGGTAATCCATAACTTGAGGACAAATTATGGATTCCATTAAACACATAATTGATCAAGAATTAATCATTAACCAATTTAGCAAGTAATTCCTATGATCTAACAATAACTTATAAGAACATGAATATCATATCAAAATTTCAAGAATCATATGAACACATATAAAACATGAAATTTTGATATTAGCCATTGTAAATGGATTAGAATAACCATTACACCATCTAAAACAAGTTTTAAAACAAAAAAACAGTTTAGCGTAATGTTTCTAGTCCATTTCAAGTAGCAAAAGTCGAAAAACTGTATTCTGGGGCTCCTACTCGTCGAGTGCACGAACCTACTCGAAGAGTATGATGAATTTAGTCATGGACTCGGCGAGTTCATGCTGCAGAGTGTTGAAAAACTGAGTTTTTTCACAATTTTGCATCAAGTATCAAACAAACAAGCCTAGGCTCTGATACCACTGTAGGGTTATGAGCATTCTAACACTCCTATGGTGTACATGCAACCCTAGAAACCTTGGATCTACGTTTAATCTATGATACATGCAAATTTTTTTTCCAAGGTTCATAACCTATCTAGCATACACGGGGAACTTGTAAACATAAAAGCTAGTAAGAAATACATACCTTTTGTTGCTTGGATTCCTTGAGAACCTTGTGAGCCTAGCACCTCAAGTGTGATGCCTCAAATGTCTCACACAACACCAAATACACTTGGAATAACCTTGAGAGAAATCGAACACCTCTAAAATCGGATATGCCCTCTTGTTCTCACTAGTGTGCATTTTGGTTGCTCACATATTCCTTTTATAGTGTGTCATAAGTAGGGTTACACCATGTAAACCCTAACTTGACATGGCTCTTCATTTCCATGATCCATGGGTTCAAAAACACCCTGGAGCACCCATGGAGCATCCTATGGGTTTTAGCCCAACTTGATAATCCATGGAGCATTAGCCCACTATACAAGTATGGGTGATTTACACAATGAACCCATATATTTAATTAGTCTTCTTTTGATCACTTAATTAATTCCAAACTAATTCTTGATCAATACTAATTAAATAATATTATTAATATATTAGAGCTTATAATATATTAATAAACATTAAGTGTTATTTCTCTCATTTTTGTCCATCCAAATGCATGATGCATGCAACCCTAATGGACCATGCTAATCGGGTCAAGTACATTACAAAAATAGTTATGAACTTAGACACCTAATCCAACACATACTACCTTCCACATCTATCTGTATTTTCCTCAAGGATTGCCTTGACTTCACCAAGTCCCTTCTAATACTACTACTCCCTACACTAGTCTCATCCTGCTCTTACCCTAGGGTAACTCTCTTACCGACTCTCCGCCATCAGTTGCATAAGAAATCCCTGCTACCTTTACCTAACTAGCTCGTGAATACCATTACATATCACTAAGACCAGATAATTCTAAGAATGAATAGCCCTACCCTACAACGGTTGGACTCAAACAAGAGCTGCAAAATAGGGCTAGACCTAAACTTCTGAAATTATTTATTCCTCGCAATATGTAACTCAACGTATTCGTTTACTGGTTATTTAAAGATAACTAGAGCTCCTAAAATCACAAAGCAAGCAACATTTGAGCATTGAGTAACAACACCAATCATATCCTATGCAGACCATCTTATCACTGATTAATCATTTCTAGCATGAAATTTAATAAGCACATATAGCAGGCACATAAGGCATCTTCCTAGATCCTTAGCCCTAATCTAGCATGAGGTTGTCCTACACATATATTAGGCATATAAGGAATCCTTCCTAGATCCTCAACCCTAATCTAGCATGTAGTTCTCATAATCATATCATATCATAACATAACATGTATAGGTATCTTGGGGAAAACTTACTTGAGCTCGGCCGATTGCACGCATCACACACACCTTGTTCTTTCTCAAAAACTCTTTATTTTAAATTAAAAAAAACTATTTTCTTGTAAAAATCTTTCACACCCTCGATTTGAGTCCAGAAACCCCCGAAGGTCTGTCTGAATCCATCAAACCAAGGCTTTGATACCAACTTGTAACATCCCAAAACGCAAGACCAAAAGATTCTTTTTTAATATAGCGATTCATATAACAATTTCTAAGAAAACATCATTAAGTGATTTATTTCTTAAAACCACAGATCAAGTGTCTCAAAACCATATCATAGTAATGTCAGAGTAAAAATCCCAAGAATCTCATATGCGGAAATCATGTGTGTTATGCGTTGCAACCGTGCTGGCTCCTTTCCCATCGAAGAAGAAGGACCTGAAACAAAAACCGAAAACTGTAAGCACAAATCTTAGTGAGTTCCCCCATCACACCACATACCATATAACATACATACTGTCTATCATATCCAGGTAGTGATCTACCCCTTCGGTCTCTTTCAACCAAGAACTGCCTAACATATCAGGGTACTGGCCTACGCCTTCAGTCCTATCGACCGCTACCTAGCCTAGCATATAAGGGTACTGGAATACCCCTTCAACCCTTTCGACTGGTACCTTGCCTAGCATAATGGTTGCTGGCCTACCCCTTCGGTCCTTTTGACCGGTACCGGGAACTATTTCACCCCTTACTCTACCACATAAAATCCTAGTGCATAAACCTAATATCATATATTTCCTAGCTTATCTAGGTGCTGGCATACCCTTTCGTTCCTATCGACCAGTACTGGAGTCTCCCTTACCCCTCCTACCACTTACAATCATAGCATACTAGCACATAATCATAACAGATAGCAACATACCATAAAATTATCACAAAGATAATTATCTATACTATAATTGTTACTATTGGGTTGGCCTTGGTGCCTTAGAACCACATTTATACTGGAAGGTAACTCACCTCAATGTCGTTCTGTAACTGAACAGTTGTCAGTGCTGTGAACAACTCTCATCAAACTCCTACACATAACATCTCTTTTAATTATTCTTTTATACTTACAACCCCCTTTAAGGGTCAAATCTGGTCAATGGTCAAGTCAAAGGTCAACATCTTGGTCAAAGTCAACCTTCTGGTCCAAGTCAACATTCTGGTTGACTCGACTTGCCAAGTTAGTCCATCAACTCGTCGAGTTCCGTATGTCAGAGAATCTCGATTTCGCGATCTGACTCGTCGAGTTACCCTCTAAATCGCCGAGTTTCTACTTATGAAAGAATCGAGACTTTCCAATTGAACTCGTCGAGTCTTTCCTTCGATTCATCGAGTTCTACTTCATATAGGTCGGGACATTTGCTCATTGACTCGTCGAGTTCATCCTTGGACTCGTCGAGTTCTTGACCTTTAAGTCCAAAACATGTCTAACTGGTTGTGTCACCTTCTAGACTTAACAAGTTTGCTAAGTAACAAAGAAGGTTGGGGAACCATGACCCAACTCGCCGAGTCCTAAGAACGACTCATCGAGTCCCCTATAATCCAAATCTATCCAGTCAATTTCAGCTAGGCTTAATGCATCCAAAACATAGATCTGTCCTCCCGGGGTCGATTTAAAACGTAAAGTTACAAACTTTACGTTCATTCATGGGCCATTTAGCTCAAAAAGCCCTAAAAAGTGGTTCATATGATGCATGGGACTCCCATGGCCATAAAGTTGGCACCTTTATGCCATGGAGTCCCTCAAAGTGTAAAGCCCGAAAGATGGATCTACCAATGATCAAAGACAAATAACAGAAGCAAAGATGAAATAATAAGCAAATAACAAAACGAACCAAGCTTGCATACGCCTTAAAGCAATAAAACGTCAGATACAACTTGGAGAAAACACGAAGGCATCAACTACCTTTAAAGTCTGACACAACGCCCTATATATAGCCATGACTTACAACCGCAAGGAGTTTACGGCCGTAAACACATAACAACCGTAAACTAGACAAAATTGGTTTTTCCTACACAATCACTACCACTAACCAGTATGCCTAGACCAAACCATTAGACATGGTCTTTCAATCTCCCCCTTGGTTTGGACTAGCTCGAGGCTATTCCTTTGTAGACAATCATCACGTCCATCTGGCCCATCGCTCCATTCCACATTCTCTTGCTTAGAATCTCCGCGACCATCGTTTTGTACACCTTGGCTCCTTCCTCGTAAATATCTTCAACAACTTTAATTTGAAAGTTGCTAAGATAATGAATATCCCATTTCCTGAATTGCAGCAAGTCTCTGCGACCGTACAAACGAATACACCCATTATTAAGTTTGATAACCGCTCCTGATGTATTTTCATCATAGACCCAGCATTCCAAAGAACTGAGAGATCCATCTTGATAGCCTTGAAGTACAAGAAACTGCTTGACTTGTTTCGTTGCAGGCCACATCACTACCTGCAACGGCTTGTCAGTAGACGGTTCCAAGACATCTGGATGTTCAAATATAACTGACTCTGCCGTTGGCATCGATGGAAATCCTTTCTTCACTTGATCATCCAGAAAGTGTTTAAACTGAGTAACCTGAGGAGTGTTGAAAAGATTGATAAACGAAGCTTGATACAATTCCTTTAGATCAATTCTCGTGAACGACCTAAATGCATGAATATCCATATACAACTATGAATTACCACTCTTACGAAAGACAATCCACATTCTGAGAGCATCATGAAATCCCCAGGCAGCCACTCCTGATCTATCTCCAAATGTATCTCGGAACCTAACAACTTCAAGATCAGTAACAGTTATTAAGGGTTCACTCCGAAATGTATTCTGATTAATATTCCGTTTAAACAACAATTGTCCTCTCTGAACATCATCTTCTTGATTACGATGAATAAGTTCTTGAATGTATGGAGCCAATGGAGGTTCAACAACAACACGTTTAACAGTACTAGAAGACTGACCGACTGGTAGGTCAACTAGAAAAACTTGTACGTGAAGATTAATCCTCTATTCTTCAACGGATGTCTGGTATCTCTCACCAAAATCAACTTCAAGTTTCTTCTTTAACTCAAAATAACTTGAAGTCAGCAGATTAAAATGATGTTGTAAATCAGAGATCTGCTTGCTTTTCACCTTCTTATCCTTCTTGAGTTCAGCCAGTTGTCCGCCAAGACTAGATTTATCTGATTGTAGCTTGGATACTTGGATACGAAGATCGACATTCTCGGCACGAAGCTCTGCCACCTAAATATCAAGTTCAATATTTTTCTGGCTAAGAACCGAAATTTCTTTCTGCAGACCAGCAAGAGTAAGATTGTCATCCCTAGCACCACCTTCTTCAATGGAAACACCCTTTCCTCGAGGATCTGGTGATACAAGTTGTTCTTCAGCTATGTGCAACGCCAGCCTTTCAGAAGCAACATCTCGACGGTATCTAGGAACTGAGAAACCAGGCGATGCAGAGGAACCACCAACATCGAATGTTGAACTTGGACCAGTAGGAAACATCTTTGTAGTGGTGAGCCTTGTAGTAGTAGCAGTGAAAGGTGGGGTAGGAAGACCACTAACCAAACTTGTGATCATTTCAGATTGTCTTGCATCAAGTCTTCTTCTTTTAGATTGTTGTTGGTCAGCTTCAGGAGAAAACACACTCACAAACGGTTCGAGAGTAGGAGAAACGGACACAGGAGGGGAACATCCCATAACCATCTCCATAGGAATAGAAGTCGACACCATTTGCTTTGAAGTAGGAGTTCGCGTATCAAATGTCTCGCTCGATTTCCTTGTCTCAGTTGTGTGAATACCAACATCATCGACATTATGGAAAATTGTGTCAAGATTTTCATGAGACACAACATTAGCACTGCTTGCCAACGAAGCTGCAATACCATCGCGATCAAAACCAGTCAAATCTAGATCATCAAAAGTGTTATTTCTCTCTTCACCAATACTCATCTCTCCACCAACTTGATCATCACTCAACTCTTTTTCATGTTCTGAGACAGTTTGAACTTTGGGAGTTGGAGAGTCTTCTTTCTCGGTTTCTTCATCTTCGGACACATCTATACCAATGTTGGTTGGCGTTGACTTTTCAGCAGATGTCTGCTCCGAGGAAGTTTGCTCAGACGAATCATATGACTCTGGAGTTTCATCCAGTTTAGTAAATTTCCCAAACTTTTCAAGAGGATATAGTCCTCGAAATATGACTTTTCCTTTCCAATTTTGTTTGATGAGTCCCACCGTGTGGGGACCCAAGGACTTCATAGCCAATGTTTCTCCCGTCTTCCTCACGTTTGGAAACTGAATGTTAATGAACACTTGTATGAAGCGGGGATACAACAGAAAAGTATCCCGAGTAGAAGCTCTGATGTTGATAACAAATTCCTCAAGGATGAACTTTGAGAAATTAAAGCGAAACCCAGCAGCAAGAGATACCAGAGCACCAGTTGTGCGCTGAGAGATCTCATCTGCCCCCGACCTCCTTCCCGAGATGCAGCTCACAAAAACATGGCCCAAAAACCTCCAGTATGGGTGTAGCAACTTTTTCAGCGTCGTCGGAAAGGTTCCCTCGTAACTCATTCTTCCAAGAACCCTTTGAACATCTTCAATTCCAATCTCTGTCGGGAAATTGGGTTGATCATCAATTAGCAGCGCTTCACGGATAAAGCTTTCATTAATGACAATCTCTCGACCCTGTACTTTTGCCTTCACCGTAAAATTACCATCATCATCCATGTGTGTCTCTGCAGTCGCCCAAAACTCACGTATTAAACTTTGATAAACCACCGGATTGAAAGTGATTGCGAATGCTAAGCAGCATTCACGCAATCGATGAATCATTGCACGCATATCCGAGTGAACAGCTGGAGGGTCCGCGAGTATAATTGCTAGGTTGTGCATATCTGCAAATTTTAGGTTCGCCATTGTCTGCACTCAAACACAACTGTAAGACACCTCCAAATAGAATTTTATTTTGACCCAAAAAAAAAATTCTAATTAAAAATATGACCAAAATAAAATTTCATTGTATAAAAACGAGTGATAACATCAAGTTTACTGCCAAGAAGTTAAAGGAAATCGTGAAACATAATTTTAAATAAAAGGAACTGAAAAATATTTTCTTGGGCCGTAAACTCGAGGTTTACGGCCTAAGAATTGTTTTGAAAATCAACACACGATATTACCTTAATTATTTTATTCGAAACGTAAGCAGTAAACACATGGTTCCTGGGCCGTAAACTCGGAGTTTACGACCTAAGAACCTTCAGTGGAAAAACCCCCAAAAATCGATTCTACACTTCGAATTAACACATAAGACTTGAAGATACGTGAATGTAAAAATCAATAGCACCAATATAAATTAAAAACAAGTCCAAAATTCAAGTGCTCGGAGTTTACGGCCTAAGCTTACGGCTGTAAGCTCCGTCGAGTCGTTTTTCGTGATTTCTGGCATAATGACACAGTCTAACACGAAACAAATTACATATTTGTGATCTAGAAGTGATTACCTTTGTGATGATGTAAGCGGTTTTCCGAAAATCAAAGAAACATTTTTAGCCTTTTGAGAGGGTTTAGGAAGAGTTTGCGGCCGGAAACTCGTGAATGGGGAGATTCCGGCAGTGAACTCCTTTTTTCCCCTTTTACCCTTACTTACCTCTTACCTGATAATTACCCAGTATTTCCAACTTCCAACAAAAACTTTGAGGATTAATTTAATTTTTGAAAAATAAAATAAAATAAAATAAAATAAGATAAAATAAAATAAAATAAAATACAATTTAAAAAACAAAATTAAAATAAAAATAAAAATTGAAATAGCAAAAGTAATTAAAGATTAAAATTAAAATTAACATTTTTACAAAAAATTAAAATAAAATAAAATAAAATAAAAATTGAGAGAAATTTTTTTTAACTAAAATAATTTTTACACAACAAATTTAACCACTATAACCTTTGTGATGCTTGGATCAAAGTTGTTGGACGGCCTTATTCCGCTTGTCGATCCCCTTATCTTCACATCTTCGTCTGACCGATTGCCAGTATTGTGGTCCACTTAAGCACGAAAGATTTGGGACACTTTTTGGACATTTTACCAATGACATGATTCAGGCATATATCTAATTGTAAATTTCTGTAATTATGATAACTCCTAAATCTTAAATAAATTCACCTTATGACCATTTAACTGACTACAACCAGGGATATTGTTGTCCACCTAAATCGAGCAGCGAGGTCTACAGACAATCTATATGAGTTCAATTTTAAGTGTACTGGAACGTGTTTCCCGCTTCCTGATATGCCCCAGCCATCAAGAACTTCTAGAGTACTCCTTACACCGGGTGAGCAGACAACCATTCAGAGAGAGAAGAGATTCATAATTCTATTGCTAACTACTTCAGAGGGGTTGAGAAGAAGAAGGTTGCATATGCTGTGTACCAGGTCGGATTAGAAGTCGCGCAAAGGAGACAGCATATGGCTAACAGATGAGAAATATTTCACACACACACACACACACACACACACACACATATATATATATATATATATATATATATATATATATATATCCTGCAGAGAAATAGAGTTGCATATGTTGTGTACCAGGTCGGATTAGAAGTTGCGCAAAGGAGACAACATATGGCTAACAGACGGAAAGAAAAAAAATGATATTCTACAGACCTAATTTATCGGAATTTACCAGTCGCCCCATCCAACCGGAATTAAGGACAGAATTCGCACATCGAGGAAAAGTTAAGCCACGGTTCCAAGTACGGGTTCAATTGATGTGACGAGTAGATTCTCATGTTTATCTCCCTGCTCAACCTATCCGAGCGTCGTGACATTAGGTTAAACGGATCTAACTAGGTCAAAGTTCGTCAAATCCTCAAATTCATTAGGTTCAACTTTCCTAGTCAAGTCCATTCAAAATCTTTCGTGCCTACCAGCACATCGAGTACAGAGCGTAGACGATTCAAGTTAGGTACGTTACGCCGATTTAGGTTGCCCTTTATCACTTGTTAATTTCATTTCCCATCACATTACTTACAACCGAAGTTGTCAACAATAAATTTTAAAATGCTGAACAGAAATGACACTATTTTTGGATTTTTTTTTTGTTGTTTTTGGATTTTTATTTCTCCCCCTAAATTTGTGCATGGGTGAGAATACGAAACAAAATAATGCGCAAATTTTAAACTATCCTGAAACAAAAAATTTAAAATGTAAGCTAATAAAACCAAAAATAAATTGAGAAAAGAAAAAGAAAAAGAAAAATAAAAAAACTTAATCCTCAAAACGGATCATTTTCAGAAATCCAACAAGCACATCGAAACGAGCTTTGTTAAAAGGCTTTGTGAACAAGTCCGCCACATTGTTATCAGTGTGGACTTGTTCGATTCAAATTAAATATCGTTCATAAAAGTCTATGATAAAGTGAATTTTAATGTCGATGTGCTTGGTTTTAGAGTGTTGGACTGGGTTTTTAGCTATTTGAATTGCCGCTTCATTATCACAATAGATAGGGGTTTCGAAGTAATTTAAACCGTAGTCCAACAGCTGATGTTGGATCCAGATAACTTGAGAGCAGCAAGCTGATGTAGCAACGTAATCCGCCTCTTTTGTTGAAGTCGAGACAGTGTGCTGTTTCTTGCATTTCCATGAAACTAATCTGTCACCTAGGTATTGACATCCTCCAGAAGTTGATTTCCTGTCAAGCTCACAGCCTCCATAATTACTGTCAGTAAAAGCATAAAGATTAAATTCAGAATTCTTCGGATACCAAAGACCCAATTTAGGGCTTCCTTTGATATACCGAAAAATTCTTTTAACAACAATAAGATGAGAGAGTTTAGGATTAGCCTGATATCGAGCACATTGACAGACTGCAAACATAATGTCAGGTCGACTTGCAGTAAGATACATCAGCGATCCGATCATCGATCAATAGAGAGTTTGATCTACGGACTCGCCTTCAGGATCTGGAGTCAGGAGAGGTCGTTCAGCCATCGGTGTAGAAGCAGATTTAGCATCGTGAAGCGCAAACTTCTCAAGAATATCCTCCACATACTTGGCTTGATGTAGCTGGATTCCGGTTGAATTCTGTTTAACCTGAAGCCCTAAAAATATTGTCATTTCTCCCAACGAACTCATTTCAAATCTTTTCTTCATTACACTTTCGAACTCTTTGCAAAGCTTTTGGCTTGTTGATCACAAGATTATGTCATCGACATATATTTGTACGAGTATCTGGTCCTTGTCGACATGCTTTATGAATAGTGTTTGATCGATAGTGCCGCGAGTGTAACCATGTTCGAGCAGATGCTTTGTTAGGGTTGCATACCATGCTCTAGGAGCTTGACGTAGCCCATATAACGCTTTGTCTAACTTGTAGAGATGATTAGGATACTTCGAGTTGACAAACCCTGGAGGTTGATCAACCTAGATTTCTTCCTTCACCTTGCCATACAAGAAGGCAGTCTTGACATCCATTTGAAAGACAGTAAAGTTCATATACGAAGCATACGCTAGGAAGATACAAATAGCCTCCAGGCGAGCTACTGGAGCATAAACTTCAGTGTAGTCAAGACCCTCGACTTGTCGAAACCCACGTACTACCAGTCTGGCTTTGTTTCGCACAATAACCCCTGAATCGTCCTGTTTGTTGCGATAGACCCATCGTGTGTCAAGAGACTTCTTGCCCTTCGGTAACTCAACCAATTTCCAAACACCGAGTTTTTCAAATTGACGCAATTCTTCATGCATTGCATCCACCCAGCTAGGTTCATTTAGAGCCATTTCTACATTCTTGGGCTCAATTTGAGAAATAAAGCAAGAATACAGACATGTATTCACGTCTCCACTCTGAATTCTAGTTTTAACACCATCATCTAGCTGGACGATGATGTTTTCGATCGGATGATCCTGTTGAACCCTAGAAGGTATTTCTTGGCTGATGTCATTGAGAGAAATAGGTAGAGTGTGAATGTTGAGACCTCCTTCATTTGCTGGTTGAGTAGTACCAGATGGTTCTGCGACATACTCATCTGCAATAAGGTCAGGAAAGAGTAATTCCATAAGGGTTGAAGAGACAGCGGAAGCATCATTTGGAACGAACTCTTTCTCTGAAGATATGTGAGGTGTCGATTAAGCATCAGAAGAATCAGTATGGACTGATTGAGGACTATCATGTTCCAAGAACGGCCCCCCTTGAGGAGTAGCAGAGGACTTTCCCGAAGATGTTGCAGAAGACTCCCCCTCAATTGCAGCAGAAGGCTCCCCCTCAGATGCAGCAGAAGGCTCCCCCTCAGATGCAGTAGAAGATCCTCCCTTGTGCGAGTCAGAGGACTCTCCTTCAAGTGAAGCTTTATATTTTCCTTTCGATGAATCAGAAGGTTTAGATACAGGCTTGTACACGACTTCTTTGTCTTCATCTTCAGAGATACTCTTCCAATGCGAACCAGTTCTAGATACATCATTTGAATACACGTTTAAGGATTTGAAAAGGGACGTATAATCAAACAACTAATCCGGACCCACTCTTGCGTCTGTCTCATTCTCTTCCAACCAACGGACGTCATAGGATTCCACAATCTGTTTGGTTTTCTTATTGTAGACTCTATAAGCGGTGCGAGCAGCATACCCTACAAAATAGCAGTTATCGGCTTTGGCATTAAACTTCGGATTGGCATCTAGGTGAAGAAGGGTGCAAGGATAGCCAAATACTCGGAAGTGACTGACTGACGGCTTGTGTCCATAGTAAATTTCATACGGAGTTTTGATTTGAGCTTTGTTGATAAGCACCCGATTCTGAACATAACAGACAGTGTTTACCGCCTCCGCCCAAAAGAAAACATGCAGCTTTGAGTCACACAACATCGTTCTTGCAGCGTCTTTGAGTGTTCTGTTCCGCCTTTCAGCAACACCATTTTGTTGAGGTGTATGAGCTGAACTAAATTGACGCCGGATACCCTTTTCAGCGCAGAAGTGATTGAGAACGGAATTCTTGAACTCTGTTCCATTATCGGTACGAAGCGCCTTCACTTTATGATTGGTCTGATTCTCAACAAGTACAATGAACTTCTTGATCAATTCAGTGACACCCGCTTTGTTGGATAGAAAGAAAACCCACGTAAATCGAGAGAAATCATCAATCACAACTAAACAGTAAGAACTTCTGTTGATGCTTAGCACGTTCACTGGACCAAACAAATCCATGTGAAGTAATTGAAGAACCTGACTGATTGAGTTAACCTGTTTTGGCAAGTGCGGCTTTTGATGGTGCTTTCCTTGAGCGCACGACACACATTTTTCAAATGTAATAAAGTCCTTGACGGGCAATCCACAGACCATCTCATTTTTCGCAAGACGATTTAGATTCTTGGCGTTAGCATGACCTAATCTTTGGTGCCACAGCATTGCAGTTTGCTCGGAGATCTTGGAGAATACACAAGTAACTTGTTCTGGGAGATTGCTATTCATATCAATAATATAGGCGTTCCCATCCCTTTTTGATCTCACGAGAATCCATTCTTCAGGGATGACAAAGCCTGGCTTTAAGACCATGCATTCCTTGTCAGTGAAATGCGTAGAATAGCCCTTGTCACAAATCTGAGAAACGCTTAACAAACTGTGTTTCAACTCGGGAGCGAAATTCATGTTTTTGAAACTTAGAACTCCATTTGACACGGTTCCCCTTTGAGTGATTTTCCCTCTATCCCCACCCACAAAAGAGACATACCCCCATTAAATAATTGAATGTTGTGCAGTTGGGTGATATGTCCCGTCATATGCCGGGAACAGCCACTCTCGACAAACCAGGGTCTGACGACATGTCCCCGCAACTGTCCCTGCAAAATGTGTGGGTTTAAGTAGATTTGGGCACCCAGGTCATGATCTTCCTGGGTGATCCCGATGCCTTTTAAGATTTATTGCACTTAAACTTCTCTGAGGAGACAAATGATGTATTGGGAGCAGGTTTGGTCCTCCATTTATAATTAGGTTTTCTGAAAAACTCAGTTAACTTTGTCATTTTATGCTTAACAATCTTCTTAAAGCATGTGTGACTTCTACCAGTGTTGGTTGAAGATCCACTACTGCTTTGGGATGAGCTTGACCTTGGCGTGGCTATGCTCCTTTTTGGCAAACTGCTCGGGACAAGGTGATTAAAAACCTTTTTATGTCTGTGAAAAATATCCCTTTTTCTATTTTGTTCATCTGCCCAATCATCATTTCGAGAGCGACTTCTAGAGGAATTTCTATTTAAAGACCTTCCTCTGAAATCGTTCTCCCCTCTTGGAAGATTCTGACTCACAAACAATCGATTAAGACAATTTCTAGCAATATGACCACTAGTACCACAATTAAAACAAATCTGCTTGTTATTGTTAGAACTTGTGCTGCATTTATCAGATTCGTTTTCCCTACAAACACCCTTGCTTGTCTCACAGGAACATGCAACATCATTAGGTTGTGAGGCAAGTGAGGGTGCTATACTCATGGAGGGTTGTGAAACTAGTGGTGTCTCAACATTTTTATCACAAACATTCAAATTGTCAACCAAATTGTTCAAAAATTTATCAGACATATTAGAAGCACTCAAAACTGTATCAGAAGTAGCAGCTACTGTATCAGAAGAATTAAAAACACCACAAGAAATATTGTCACTTAAAACATTTGAAAAAGAATTGTCTTTATTTAAAATGAAAACTTCAGGTTTGGACTCGATTTTATTTTCAGAAACACATCCTTCAACTTTGTGCTTTGACTGATTCAAGGATTGATCTGCTGGAAAAGTAGAAATGTTAGTACTTTCAACATTAATAAATCCTCCCGAAACAAAACCGGAGGGCTTGCCATAAATCATAAATGATTCATTGACAATCTCTTCTTTGGACAAAGGCTTGGACACATATGAATGATTGAAAGGAGGGGGTACATGATTATACCCTAGACCTTTTGATTGATTCCTTTTAAACTGCATACTTTGGTCTATCATATTGGCAACCAACTCACTTGAGAAATCATATTTTCTAACATCAAGTTTGGCGGTCTCAAATTTTCCTTTCAAAGATTCAACTTCAGCCACTAGCTCAGCATTTTGTTTGACTACATAATCATAGTTTTCACATTTGTTACTGTAGTCTTCTTGGAGTCTCCTAAAGTCTTTAATTTTAGATTCTAGTTGAGCTTTAAGTGGTTTTTGTCCTTTTCGAATTTGGTACCCTTCATATCTAAGGTCTTCTACATTTCTTATTAATTTTTCATTGAGTTCACGAAGAATCCTAAGATTTTCTACTTCATTGCCTAATTTCTCAATTTTATCTTGTAAAGCTTTTACATAATTTATACAAGCCTTAGAGCATGATGGGAGACTTTCCTTGGACGAATTAGGTTCATGGGAAGAGGATACCATCAAAGCAAATTGTAGCTTCATCACACTGTCTTCAGCTGCTACAATCCCTGCAGCAGTATCATCCCTTACCTGTGCCAGATGAGCATTTTCTGGTCCAGATAAGTTGAGAGCTTGTATTTGATCATCCCAATTGAAAGATTGCGCAACCATGGCCTTTTCATTTTTTGCTTGACCACTGCTTCGGTTGTTCCCAACTGCAACCATTGTTCTGTCATTATTAACCCTTTTATCGGGGTGTGGGCGATCACGAGCAAAATGTTCTGGCGCGTGGCAATTGAAACACCAAAGCTTTCCTTTGTTGAATCCAACCTTCTTATTAGCGCTCATTCCCCAATTGTTCTTCCCTATCTTTTTGGCAAACTGTTTTGCCCTAAATACAGCCATGGCAATTTGCCATGTGATGTCCATTTCCTCAACGTCCTCCGGATGGATTTGATCAAGATCTGCAAATGACAATTGAGGCGGAAGCTCCCCAGCTACAAGTGCATTGTAGCAATTCACAAGCCCTACTGTAAAGACAAGGTTTTCATCACCCTCCTTTCCTTTTGAAGAGGAGGCCACATTTGAGGATGGAGCAGTTTGGGCAGACACGAGTGGTTGACTTTGTGGGTAGTGAATGACTGGTGCAGAAGAAGATGAACCTGCAAGGGTATTAGAGAAAGAAGAAAGAGCATTGTTAGTTGAAATGCCAAGATTGGCAGCTGAGTAGGAGTTCACATGATTGATCTCTCGCTGCTTGTCATCAATATCACACGCTTTGATGACAACCATCACTTCAGCTAGAGAAAGGCGATTAAGATCCTTAGTCTTCTTAATCACAGCTACGTTCATGTCCCAAGATTTTGGGAGAGCATTTAGTCGCTTCTTATTAATTTCTGACTTTGTATAGAAGATCCCTGCCACAGTCATCTCCGTATTGAGAGTTGTGAATCGCTGCAGTTGAGCTTCGAGAGTCTCTCCAGGCACATAGTTAAACATGTTGAAACGTTGCCTCAGCATATCTTGGCGACTCTCTCGCATGTCTTCATTTCCCTCATATACTTCAATAAGGGCTTCCCACAGTGCTTTAGCAGAAGTATACTCTCTGAATCCTTGAGCAATGTCTGGAGATAAGGCCATAGTCCAAATGGCCAATGCCTTTTCTTGTTCTTTTACACTCTTAAAATCTTCATCAGTGTAGTTTTCAATTTTCTTGTCAACCACCTGCCCCCTAACTGTAGTGGTGATTCTGACTGGATCCTTTATAACACATTTCTAAATCTTGAAGTCCTTCATCTTTATATATTTCTCAATTCTATATTTCCACTCGGGGAAACCATCAGCGGACATGAGTCTTGGAATGCGCGTGGTTGTTCCCATCACAGCATCGAGTTCTTGATATGATTAGGACTTTGTGATTCCATTTTTTTAAATTAAAGTTAATTAATTGTTAAATAAAACCTAATTTTCAATTAAAAAAAATTATTAATTTACTGTTTACTATGAATTTCGAAAATTACTCGACTAAAATTCAAGAAAGGTTTACTGCCGAGAAGTGTTTACGGCCGTAAACTCCTTGTTTACGGCCCATGAAAATTTTAAATTCTGGAACAAAAAAATTGAAGATGCAATTTTTCTAAAGTCGATTATCAGATAATCGATTTACGGCCAATGATTTTCTAAAGGAACTTTGAGTTTTATGGCCAATGATTTTCTGTTAAGAATTTATTTTATTTGAGAATTTTAATGCAATGAAATATTATTCTGAAAGCCTTAAGTCAGGAACTCGATTTGCTGTAGAAGAGATTCATTTGCGGTGTATGAGCCTTGAATAGCTTGCGGACGTGAACTTGGTGTTTACGGCCGTAAGCTCGGACCATGAACTCTTAAACACACGAAAATCGACTGTAATAAAACCCTTCTTTCGCTGCGAATATCGTTTTGAGCAAAATCGCAACTGTAGGAAGTCTTTGACACTGGTCTTGCTCTGATACCAATTGTAAAGCCCGAAAAACGGATCTACCAATGATCAAAGACAAATAACAGAAGCAAAGATGAAATAATAAGCAAATAACAAAACGAACCAAGATTGCATACGCCTTAAAGAAATAAAACGTCAGATACAACTTGGAGAAAACACGAAGGCATCAACTACCTTTAAAGTCTGACACAACGCCCTATATATAGCCATGACTTACTACCGCAAGGAGTTTACGGCCGCAAGGAGTTTACGGCCGTAAACACATAACAACCGTAAACTAGACAAAATTGGTTTTCCCTACACAATCACTACCAGTAACCAGTATGCCTAGACCAAACAAATTAGACAGGGTCTTTCACAAAGACTCTAGATCTGAAGTCAATACCCCAAAACATGCTTACATCCATGAATGGTTCCGAAAATGGCTCCTTAAAGCCCTAAACTACTCCAAAAGGAGATCTAATAGATGAACGGACAAGGTATAAACTTTATACCTCAAATGAGCTGGAAATGGAGCACAAAATCTGGATCCACTTGCTTCCTCTTGAACCTCCAAGCTTCTTCTTTCTTCTCAAGCTTCAAAATCACCAAAAGTACACAACAATGTCTCAAGAAGACTAAAAATGGGTTAGGGTTTCAAATTAGATTTTTCTCGACTAAGAAAGGGGATGAGGGTGGCCACAATGGGGGGTTTTAAGGCCTTTAAATAGGGTGAAAACCCTAAAAATTAGGGTTTCACTCTGGCAGACCTACTCATCGAGTTGAGGCTCCTCGAATCGTTGATTGGGCTTCAAGTACCGGGTCCAACATATCCAATTCCTACTCGATGAGTTTAGGGCTTCCAACTCGTTGAGTCCCTTAACCAATATGAAAAATTCTTTTTTAAATATGTACCAAGAACCGGGCGTTACAAATCTCTACCACGTATTTTTGACTTCGTCCTCGAAGTTTGTTGCTGCCTCCAGAAAAAGTTCGGGGTAGTGCTCCCTCATCTCTTCCTCTGGATAACAAGTCCATTCTAAGCCCTTGTGGTGTTTGATGGGTTTTGAGAATTCTAACACTTCCTAAGTGTACATGCAACCCTAATAACCTTGAATCTATGTTTTCTCTATATACATGCAAATTTCTTTTTCAAGGTTATATCCTAACTAGCATGGCATGGGGATTACATAAAATATAAAACTAGTAGAAATACATACCTTGTTGTTGCTTGGATTCCTTCAAGACTTTGTGAGCCTAGCACCCCAAATGTTGTGCCTCAAATGCTTCACACAACACCACAAAACTTGGAATAACTTGAGAGAATACTTCTAGCACTCAAAATCGGTTATGCCCTCTCTAGTAACCTTACTAGCTCCGATTTCACTAGCCAAAGGGTCCCTTTTATAGTGGTGTCACAATTAGGGTTTTCACATGAATACTCTTAATTGTCATGACTCTTCATTTCTCATGACCCATGGGTTTGAAACTCCCATGGATTATCCATGGAGCTCCAAATGGTTACATCCATAACCCATAAACCATGGATCATTAATCCACCATAAAAGAATTGATGATTGTCATAATCAACCCTTATGTATTTAATTAGTCTCACTTTGATCACCAAATTAATACTAGATTAATACTTGATCAAATACTAATTAAATAATACTATTATTAATATATTAGAACTTATAATATATTAATAATCATAAGTGCCATATTCTTTCATTTAGTCTATCCAAGTATTGCAATGCCATGCAACCCAAATGGACCATGCCGGGTCGGGTCAAGTACATACCAAATAAAGTTATGGACTTAGACACTATATCCAACAGTCTCCCACTTGGATAAGTCTAATAACTATATTTGCAAAGATGACTTCAAAATCCGACTAGCAATCATAGCTCTTTCAACGTCTCTCGGAACTGAGATGATGATGATATGCCATTTAAGATAAGTGATCATATAATCCTCTGCTCTCATGATATCAGCCGGACAAACACATGGAACATGGTGCTACTTATTGTCCAGCATTTGTTTCTCGATCTCCAATTTGTTTCGACATAGAACAAAATTGAACACATCATTAGGTTCTGACCGGGCCCGGTACATGGGTCAAAACCAAATCATCAAGGGGCCCAGATATCGCTTCTATTTCTAGAAGGAACAGATAAACTTTGACTGATATGCTTGTACTAACTACTTGTTGAATTACTCACAAAGGCACGTTTTATAACATCGAGTTACCAATGCGTTTTCGTACAATCAATGAATAACCAACTCATAGTCAACAACTCATATCTCTAGGTTTGAAGATTTATATGATATTACCGTCTCACGATCACTCGAGATAAATTCCATGAAGTGATGCAAGTGAGCGTGGGTTGAATCCAATACTCAGCCCTTATGAGTACTCATGAATGTTGTAGCAATCATTGCATTGTCTAAAGCACTTTAGACAAATCATACAAGCCAGATTCATGACAGTCTTGAATCAATACTTATTTCCAAAGTTTGACCGACTGTGGATGGTTTGAATAATATGATATATACCATAACGTAATTATTCTGGAAGTAAAAACATCCAAAATTGAAACATAGTAAACAATCAACACAAGATAGTAACACCTTACTCATAAATAAATAACAACTTTTATTTATCATCAAATGTCAATTACATTTTACAAGTTTCAGGAATCTAATTATTGAAACTAATATCATCCTTCAGGCCAATGCACCTTGCATGCTGTAAATGCTTAACCCTGCTCAGTCCCTTCGTGAGGGGATCTGTCGGGTTCTCATCCGATGATACCCTCTTTGCCACGAGGAGTCCTTCTTCTATTCTATGTCTGATGAAATGGTATTTTCTGTCAATGTGCCTAGATCTCCCGTGATCTCTTGGTTCTTTAGCCAAAGCAACCGCACTTTCACTGTCACAGAAAATTTCCATTGGCTCCTTTATAGATGGTACAACTCCAAGGTCTCCGATGAAGTTCTTCAGCCATATCGCCTCTTTTGCTGCCTCGCTTGCTGCTATGTACTCCGATTCACAAGTCGAATCAGCTACTGTCTCCTGCTTGGAACTTTTCCAAGTAATTGCTCCTCCATTTAGGATAAAGACCCAGCTCGACTGAGAGCGGAAATTATCCCTATCAGTTTGAAAGCTAGCATCACTATATCCTTCCACTCTCAAGTCATCACTGCCTCCGAGGGTAAGGACCCAGTCCTTAGTCCTCCGTAAATACTTGAGAATGTTCTTTACCGCTGTCCAGTGTGCCTTGCCAGGGTTCCCTTGATATCTACTGACCATGCTCAAATCAAAGGCCACATCAGGGCGAGTACAAGTCATAGCATACATGATCGAGCCTACAGCGGAAGCATATGGTATCTGACTCATTTCAGCTATCTCAGCCTCTGTACTCGGACTCTAAGTCTTACTTAACTTGGCATTACTCTAGATTGGTAATTCTCCATTCTTGGAATCTTGCATACTGAACCTCTTCTGTACCTTATCCACATAAGTACTTTGACTAAGTCCAATTATTCTCTTACTCCCATCTCTCAATATCCTTATCCCTAGGATATAGGCAGCTTCCCCAAGGTCCTTCATAGCAAAACACTTCCCAAGTCAGGCCTTAACCTCCTGCAAAGTTGGGATGTCGTTTCCTATGAGAAGTATGTCATCCACATACAACACCAAGAAGCTAACTATGCTCCCACTAGCCCTAACATACACACAAGACTCATCTTCACTCCTAGTAAAGCCAAACTCTCTGATTTTCTCATCAAAGCAAAGATTCCACCTGTGAGATGCTTGTTTCAATCCATAAATGGATTTTTCAAGCTTACACACTCTATTAGGGTATTTTGGATCGACAAAACCCTCTGGATGAGCCATGTAAACATCCTCAGCCAACTTCCCATTAAGGAAAGCGGTTTTGACATCCATTTGCCATATTTCATAGTCGTGAAATGCAGCTATGGCTAACAACACTCTAATAGACTTAATCTTAGCTACTGCTGAGAAGGTCTAATCATAGTCCACTCCCGGAGTTTGAGTAAAGCCCTTCGCAACCAGTCGCGCTTTATAAGTGTGTACTTTCCCATCCATGTCGGTCTTCTTCTTGAAGATCCATTTGCACCCAACTGTCTTACGACCTGGTACATTGTCAACCATGTTTCAATCTTGATTGTCATACATGGACTGAATGTTGCTGTCGATAGCCTCCTTCCATTTCGCAGAATCAGGGCCTGCCATGGCTTCCTTATAATTATTAGGTTCATCCAAATCTATCAGTGTACTATCACTGATAAATGTATCACCTTCGGTGGTGATGTGATAACCATAATAAAAATTAGGTGTGTTCCTCATCCTAGTGGAACGTCTTGGAGGTACAGACTCATCTATCGGCTCAACAGGAGTTTCCTCCTCAGGTTGGTTGACAGCATTTGAGGTTCCTTCACCACTTGACTCTTGAAGCTCTTCAAGGTCAATTTGACTCCCACTGTCCCTTTGGCTTATGAATTCTCTCTCACGAAAGACTCCTCTTCTTGCTACAAAGACCACATTGTCACTGGGTCTATAGAAGAGGTAACCAAAGGATCTCTGTGGGTAGCCGATGAAAATACACCTCTCGCTTTGGGGATCAAGCTTGTCATGAGTCTCACGCCTCACAAAAGCTTCACAACCCCAAATATTGATGTGGTCCAAATTGGGCACTTTCCCAGTCCACATCTCGTGAGGTATTTTGGCAACCTTTTTAGTAGGGACTAGATGAAGGATATGGGCGGCAGTCTCTAAGGCATACCCCCAGAAAGAGATTGGTAACGAAGCTCGACTCATCATGGAACGAACCATATCCAACAAGGTTCGATTGCGCCTCTCAGCTACACCATTCAACTGTGGTGTCCTGGGAGGTGTCAATTGTGAGACAATCCCACATTCCTTAAGATAGTCAAGGAACTCAATGCTAAGATACTCTCCTCCCCGATCGGATCGGAGCATCTTGATGTTCCTGCCCAATTGATTCTCAACTTCCTCCTTAAACTCTTTGAACTTTTCAAAGGTTTCTGACTTATGCTTGATTAAGTAAATATATCGATATCTACTGTAATCATCAGTAAAAGTCACATAATAATGATTAGCATCCCTTGTAGCAACTCTGAAGGGCCCACACACATCTGTGTGTACAAGGTCCAACAAACCTTCACCCCTATCACAAGTACCTGTGAAGGGCGACTTTGTCATTTTTCCAAGTAAACAACACTCGCAACTATCATCTGACTTAAGGTCAATTTTGGAGTTGGCCTATGCGCTTCTTGCTAACATGTCCAACACGACAATGCCACAAGGATGCTTTATCCAAGCTATCAGAAGAATCAATATACAACACATTATTTCCTAGATTGTCTACAACATTGACGGCTTCATTTACACCATCACAAGGTATTGCTTTAAAGTAAAATACAACATTGTAATAAACATTAATAGAACCATTTTTATTATCAAATGAAAAAGTAAAACCTTGTTTGTACAAGCCATGAAAGGAAATAATATTTCTCGCCATTTCGGGCGAGTAACAACACTTATTCAAATCTAACATTAACCCATTATTAAGCAATAAAGAATAAACTCCTATCTTGGTAACAGGTGATGCTTTCCTGTTGCCCATGACTAAGTTTATCTTCCCGTGCTCCACTTGCTCACTTCTTCTTAGTGCCTGCAAATCAGTACAAATGTGAATACCACACCCTGTATCAAGCATCCAAGAATTAGCATTAGATGAGTTGTTAGACAATATTGTGTAAATACCTGCATGGGTGGGTTTAACCTTCCCATCCTTTACATCTTGCAGATATTTGGCGCAGCTTCGCTTGAAGTGTCCCTTATCTTGGAAATAGAAGCACTGTGCTTCCTTTGGGTTCGAAGAAGGAGTAATGGGACCTTTCTTTGTCCCACTTGAAGAGGAACCATCAAGAGTCTTACCCTTGGTACCCTTTGAAGGGATTTTCTTCTTCTTACCCTTCCCTTGCCCAATTGCAAGAACATGGGCTGTTAAAGGAGTAGGAGTAGCAACCGCTTTACCCTTAAGGCCATTTTCGGCTGTTCTTAAGAGCCCTTGAAGTTTGCTAAGTGTGACTTCCTCCTTATTCATATGATAAGTCATACGAAACTGATCATAACTTGAAGGTAAGGAATGGAGAATGATGTCAATCGCCAATTCCTCAGGGAAGTCAACATTGAGCTTTAGCAACCGGTCAACAAACCTCTGCATCTTCTACAAGTGACCGGTGATGGGTTCACGATCCTTCATCCTTGCGGTTATCATGGAGGAAATGATTTCACACCTCTCTTGACGCGCGCTCTAATGGTATCTTTCCATCAGATCTAGGTGCATCTCATAGGGGTAGAAATCTTCATAAGATTTTAGGAGTTCCAGAGTCATTGTGGCCATCATGATGCAGGACACCTTGGTGGCATCCTTCTCATGCGCAATGAACTCCGCAAGCTCTTCTGGAGTAGCAGTGGCTTCATTAACAACCTTAAGCTCCCTATCAAGGACATATTCTTTGTTCTCATAGCGGGTAATCATCCTGATGTTTCTGATCCACTCATTAAAGTTGGATCCATCAAAGATGACCTTACCACACAAGTTCATTATACTACTAGAAAACAACCCTTTAGTGACGCGCAAACAATGACACGCAGTGATTCACGATACGCAAAAGCGTGCGCCCCAAAAATAATGTCTTCTCTTCTAAAATTTGAAGGATAGAGGGCGCACATTTATGCGTGCCCTGAAATTAGTGTCAGAAAAGGAAAAAAAAAGAACGAGGACACCCATTAAAAAATGTGCGTCATGTAACACTGTCGCTTTATATTCTTTTAATAAAACACACGTTTTAAGCGGGAAATGAAATCCCGAAAACTAAACCCCGCCGTGAAAAATTAAAACCCCCTCCGCTTCCAATTATGAAGAAAGAAGCGTAGGGTATTCGTCTTCCTTTGTCTCTCTCTAACCTAAAACCCAACCTGCAATTTCATAATGATCTCCCATCGCTTAGCATATCTCACTTAAATCGTAATAACAATCGGTCGCTAATACGCTGGAGTCAGATGAACCTGCTGTGTGCATAGAGGTTGAGGATTTCGGTCACTCACCTCGCCTTTCTTGCAAAATCATTGGTACACACAGGAAAACATAAACCTTAAAGAGCTTAAACACCCGCGCCATCTCATAAACCCTAAAGGGCTTAAACACCCGCGCCTTTCTTGTAATCGCTTGTGATGCCGAACTTCATAAAAGAGTTCTTCTCCGGTATTAGCATCTTCCTGGGTAGCTGAACTTCTGTCATCGCTCGGGATCGATCCCAACCTCCTATTCACCCCTCTACAGCCTTACTTGTAAGTCTACACCACACTTGTTCTTATCTTGTTCTGTATCTTTTTTCCTTCTTTTATTAGAGTAATTTACGTTTTCTTTTTTGCTTTGATCTGTCGCACACATCGTTTTAAAACTCGTCAGAAGCATACGCCATGAGGCGCGCCTTAAGGCGAAGCGGACCATGGCGGAACTAGAGGCGCTGCCTCTGTGGTTGGATTTGAGACGTACGCTTCGTCCAGGTGAAGCGTAGATGAATCGGTAGAGGCAGTGCGTTCTTTAGAAACGTACGCCTTAAATTTTTAGTCTAATTTTAACTTATCTTGACTTTTTCCTTTTCCAATCACACCTGGTCTGCATCGCATCTTGCAATTCTTCCTCAATTGATGAAATTGATGTTCCATACATTCAATTGAGTCTACTAAATGTTGTTTGAATATCCAATTTAAGAAACATAGGCCTTGATTTTTAGTCTAATTTTGACTTATTTTGACGTTTTTCATTTCCAATCGTACTGTTCTGCGTCGCATCTTGTAATTAAATGCCACCTGTTGGAGACAAGCCAAGCCTTATGAAATTTCTTGACGTCCATCCATATATGCATAGCCAAATGAGATGATGAAAATATGATGTAATGTAACGTGTGCAAACTTGTGTTGTTTATATTTTGGTTGGAAGCTCTTAATTAATCGGATTATTAAAGTGAGTTTGGGCATATATTTTTGGTTATTAATTTAGGTGGAGACTGTGTTCCATGAGTTTGGTAATGCACTTCAGCACATGCTAACAAAACCAGATGAAGGGCTTGTTGCTGGCATTCGTGGCATAGAGTGGGATGCTGTTGAATTACCTTCTCAGTTCATGGAAAATTGGTGCTAACACAGGTAGGTACCTATATAATATAGAATCAAATCATTTTTTGGACCCAGAAAATAAAAAACTTAATATATGAGACACTACAGGGATACGTTGATGAGTATTGCAAAACATTATGAAACTGGGGAGACTCTCCCTGAAGAGATATATCAAAAGCTTCTTGCTGCTAGAACTTTCCGTGCTGGCACCCTTAGCCTCCGTCAGGTGAGATTCATATTCATAATAATTCATTTATTAAATAAAATATTAATTGAAATTAGTAAATAAATAAATTAATTGTTGATACTTGTTAGCTTAAATTTGCAACGGTTGACCTGGAGCTTCATAGCAAGTATGTACCTGGTGGGTCCAAGTCGATCTATGATGTTGAGAGAAGAGTGAGTGAAAAAACTCAAGTACTTCCCCTGCTTGAGGAAGATAGGTTCCTTTGTGGTTTTAGCCATATTTTTGCAGGTGGTTATGCTGCTGGATACTACAGTTATAAGGTATCTATCTTATATACTTTTATTCTTTATGCTAAATTGCTAATGGTTTTTGATTATGATGATGGGCGGAAGTGTTGTTTGCTGATACTTTTTCGGCATTTGAGGATGCTGGATAAAATGATGACAAGGTATGATTTTTGTCATCAAATTATTCAACTCCCTCATTCCAAACATTGACTTCACATTGACCATTTTTATCAATCATCTAAAAGCTAGAAATTTTAAAATATTTAAGAGATTGTAGATTAAAAATCTTACTTGATTGGTTTGAAAAGTATTGTACGTGTTGATGGATTTTGTAGATAAAGCTTCATTTTCTCCATCACTCTTGGCAGCTCATTCTGCATGCCTGCATTCACCTGTACCAAAACAATATAACTTTTAAATAATAATAATAATAATAGTAATTGGTTTAAAAAATAATGGATTTATAAGCACATACCTTCTGCACGATTTCAACAACCTTATATGGTGAAGCAAACACGTGCTCCTTGAGTGATTTTCCCATAGCTTACTCTAACTTCTGATTTTGATCACCTGATAACAATGCCACCCTAACAACTGTCACCTTCAAGAAACACAAAAAAAATAAATAAATGTTTATTCAGGTTGTCCCCTTATTTATTTTACTGAAAAAGAGAGAAGATAAATAACTAACCTTTGTAACAAAGGAAGGCATGGGGTCTACTACTAGCTTAGTGACTGACATGATAAACTTTCACATGTGGCTTTCAGATTTTTCTCAAGTTCCTACATTTAATAATACAAAAATACAAAAACCAATATAATTAAATCAAAACAAAAAAACGGGCAACAAACCATGAATTACTAACTGTATACCTTCTTTGCATCAATTTGACTTTCCAAAACTCGAGGCGATAGTGTCCTTACCAAAGAAGTTGACCTTGACCAATCAAATAATGAGGTTTGACCTCTAAGAATTCGTCTCAGATGCTCCTGAAGTGATCACATACAAATGAATACAAACTTTCAGATTCTTTTAAGAGATTATTGTATTTATTTATTATTTTTTTTTTGAAAAAGGAGAAGTTGAAGTAGATACTAACCAGCAATTTGGAGAAATCCAGTTCCTTGTGTGTGACTAAGAATTCTATGTCATAAGGTGCAATCTGTTCTCTTAATATAAGAAGATGCTTGATGAGAAAAAGTTGTCCATCCATTTGTGATCTTTTTGCAACAAGTTTGCTTGCTTTCTATAGCAAATAAATAAAATGAAACAATCAAACACCTTAAAATAACGGTATATTAAACATAGAAACAAATCTGAAGAAATTAAATTCACTTACTTGGATGGATAAAGACCAAACCTCAACAACTTCCTGAAGAATGGAAGAAAAAAAAGTAATTGAATTAAAAAATAATGGGATCCATTAATGTCTGCCTTAAATTAGTATGTTCCATTCGTTGATCTTTTTTTTCAATTGGTTAACAGAAAAGAAAACAATTTGACTCAATTAATTAAATTAGTGTTTGTTCTTATTGATAAAAAAAAATCCATATATTGGACTTGTTTTCTCTTTTGAATCAGCTTAATTTCTGTCTTAATTGTCTTAATCAGGATAAAGGACAAATCTTTGTTGAAGTTAATTTTGAAGGGTATTCCACTCATTTTGGAACTTGTGAAGCTGCTCGTTGGTTTCTCACTCATGAAATGGGAACCATTAATGACTGCCTTCACAAACATCAGGTGCTCAATTTCTTAATTTTCTTTTTCCTTTTTCTTTTTCTTTTTATTTTTTAAATAATAACTAATAATTTGTTATAGGGATTTAGGTTAAGGCTAGTGGGCTATTCATTTGGAGGTGCAATTGCTTCAATGCTATCCATTATGATTCGAAAAAAGACATGCGATGAATTAGGTTTTAGCCCTGATATTGTTACATCTGTTGGATATGGAACACCACCTTGTGTTTCTAGAGATCTTGCTGATAGCTGCTCTGATTTTGTCACAACCGTTTGTATGCATGTTGGTTTATATATTTATATATTTATATATTATTTTTATTGGTATCAATTTCAATTCTTGTTTTTTGATAAACAGAATGATATAATCCCGAGGCTAAGTGTTGCTACTTTGATGAGATTGAGGAAAGAAATTTTTTAGATTGATTGGTAAGTAATAGTATCTGATAACTATTATATTTGTTTTAAAAAAATTTAAACTTTTTGAATTTCTCGGGAAAACCATATTTGAAAAGGACGATTGGAAAAGTGTTTTAGATGTAGTTACTAATGCAAAGCAAGTTGTATCCTCTGTTCCATATATAGTCTTTCTTTTTTATTACTTCCTAAAATTATTATGGTGTCCGATATTATGTTCCAGAAATAAGAAAATTGTAGTTTTGTTTATGTAGATCCGTTGGGTTCCAAATACAATGGTCCATGCATCTTCTAATTGGCTGCTGGTTTAATTTTTCTTTGATTTTTATAATCATTTTCATTATAAATCTTACTAGCTTTTAATCATTTTCATTTTAAATCTTAGTTACTTTAAATCTCAAATTTCACAAAACAATATTATATTATGTGTTTTGGACCGAGTATCTTTTTTGTTTGGATACCCCCTATCACAGAGGTTTGAGTCATAGTTAATTTAAGTGCATAAAATATCTGAAGGTTTTCGATCTTTCTTCTAAATGATTTCGATACTACCTGTCATTGATGTTTTAATTTAGGTATATTTTAATTCAATGTGTTTATATTTAATAACAAGTATTAAAAAAATGAACATTGCATTGATGGTTAGAGTTGTTGGTATTGACAGTGTTCTCCTTCTGATGGGCCACAACTGATCAATAGTACTCTATAGGTATTTGTTTTTGTTTGTTGTATTATACTTTATAAAATTTATAATAAATAAAATTTATATAAAATGTGTTTGGATTATGTCTTGTTGATGTATGGCATAACCAGGTTAGTTCTTAGTACTATTTATTTCCATTGATGAACAGACGTAACATGACTGCAAAAAATGACCATTTTGCCCTTACTATTGTTATTACAATCGAGGGCAAAATATCTTCCACTGAATCTATTGTTTTACATTATTACAGGTTGACAATGTAAATTATATTCAGAAATAGACATTTGGATTTGCACATTCTATTATACTAAGGTACTTACATAACCGTGCTACTCACCTTTCTATAATTCTAACATTAAGGTTGACCTGATTTTTATGTAATACATAAATCTTATCATTTATGAGAGATTTTGAATTTATAATTTATATAAAATGAATACACAAACTTGGAGACATAATGGAAATGACTTTCGAATTTATAATTCGTATATTAAATATGTCACTGCATTTACAATTTTAATGTTGATTATCACCCACATCAGTACTCGCTACAATTTTAAATATGTCACTGCATTTACAATTTTGAATTAGTTGTATTTGCTCTAAGGGAGATCAACTTATCAAAAGTAAGTTATTTTTTCACCCTTTTATGTAATATTTTTTTTGATTGAATGAAAGTCTTAATGAAAGTAATTGACAATCCTTTTTCTATAAATGATGTTGTGATTGTGGGAGAGGTGTTGTGTTTTTCTCTGTTGCTAGGTAACCTTCTCAACAACAGCATTCTACTTAAGCAGGTGAGTAATCAAGATTAAGGGAGACTTGTAATCATGTTTGGCATTCCTTTCTAGTAAGAAACAGAGTTGTATGATTATTTGTTAGTTTTACAGGAATGTATAACCCATGTTAGCAATGTATTATTTTTGTTTAACATTTGAATGATTCTTTGTATGACATTATAATTTGTGCAATTTATTTTATTTTTTGAGTATGAAATTTTATTTTATATTATGCAATGGATTGTATTTTTTGTATATGGTATTTTATTTCTATTATGAGAAATTAAATGCAAATTTAATTTAAAAATTAATAAATATATAAATTAATTTTTTTTAAACATTTAAATTTACGATACGCAAAAATGTGTGTCATCTTCATTTATGACATGGCCTTTCTTGACAGGGGCTTTCTTCATACGCATTGCGTGTCATTAACACGCGCGTCGTAAGGTTACGACACGCGAATGCGTGTCGTCTTCCTTTATGACAGGGCCTTCCTTGATACGCATTGAGTGTCGTAAACGTGCGTCGTAATTGCGCGTCATAAATGCGTGTCGTAAATGCGCGTCGTCTCTCTTTATGACAGGGCCTTCCTTGACGCGCATTTGCACGTCGTCTGAGCCTTTTACGACACGCAATGAGCGTCGTAAAAGGCTGTTTTTCTAGTAGTAATTAGGGAAAAGGAGCTTGTAGGGTTTGAGCCAGCAGCGTTATTGGAAGACATCTGGAATAGAAGGAAGATAAGTTTCATTAGATTAAGAGTCCTTAATAAGTCACCCAAATGAAATATTAAGGCTAGGATCCAACAAACTATTTATAGGTGGAAGAGGGATGCCGTAATCCACACTATAAAATATTTGAAGGTAGGTAAATGACGATTTACCAATTTCCACCATAAGACGAAATATTTTATTATTAGGTTTTATTGGTTTTGAAAACTCCTAGATCTTTTGAGATACATTGAACTTTTCAATGGCATGTTTGAATCTCGAATGTGCCCTCTCAAGTTTGTGACTGGGATGCCGAGGATCACAAACAAGGTGTGAATAACCATACAAATTGACTTGGTAGCCTTAACAATATTACCTAATCGATGTGCCGGTTAACCACACACGCTCCACCGATCTATAATAAAGTCAAGTTACCCTTTGCCACTCTTACTAGTCCATTTTAGTGTGCCGGTTAGCCACACACGCTCCACTAACGACTTGGTAAGGTACGAAGTGTAATTTTATGGGCTAGCACCAATTTCACATTTTCCTAAAGTAACTAAGATTGGGAATTTGTAATGTATAGTTACTTTATAATTCATTATACTTTTAATGAGAATTTAAAGTCATATCCTACCCGTTCGGCTAACGACCCTCCACCGATCAAGGAAGCGGTGGGTGAAAGTGGACACCCATTAAGTCACCATTTTATAGGCAACAACCTTATACGCCCCTTATAGACGGGCTTCGTGAATGAGGCCTACTAACAGTAAGAACGACATATTCTTATACACATCTATATAATAAAATTATAATAATAGTATAAGTGTTGATTTTTAAACTTTTTTAAAAATCTAAGGTTTAATTTGGAATTAAAGTATTAGAGTGTAAGACTTTTCAAATTCCAAAACTTGAGGGCAAGAATTGAAACTATTCCAAGTCTCTTCAATTTGTAACTTATGAGTTTTAATGGTTCATAAAAATGAAGACTCTTCATTTTATGAAACCTCTTTAGTTCTTTAATCACAATTAAAAGAAGTGACTTTTGGTTATCCATAACTTGAGGACAAGTTATGGACACCATCAATACAATTAAGATCAAGAATTAAACACACATGGTGGTTACACATAATTCCTATGATCTTCTAAAAACACATAAGAACACAAATTCATGTCAAGCAATTTCAAGAAATCATATGAACATATATAATACTTTGAAATTGTTAAAAGTCATGTAAAATGGATTAACATAATCATTATCATTTTGAAAAACAGATTTTACAAGTCCAAAACAGATTGGGATAATGATTCTAATCCATTTCCAGCAACAAAACACGAAAAGACTGCCCAACACGCACCTACTTGTCGAGTGCATGATCCTACTCGACGAGTAGGATGAATTTGTACATGGACTCGGCGAGTCCTCCCCATGAACTCGGGGAGTGTAGTCGACAGTGAGCAGTTTTTTCGATTTTCAAGCAGTTTTGCATCAAGTATACAGAAAACAAACCTGGTCTCTGATACCACTGATGGGTTTTGAGCATTCTAAGACTTCCTAAGTGTACATGCAACCCTAATAACCTTGAATCTATGTTTTCTCTATATACATGCAAATTTCTTTTTCAAGGTTATATCCTAACTAGCATGGCATGGGGATTACATAAAATATAAAACTAGTAGAAATACATACCTTGTTGTTGCTTGGATTCCTTCAAGACTTTGTGAGCCTAGCACCCCAAATGTTGTGCCTCAAATGCTTCACACAACACCACAAAACTTGGAATAACTTGAGAGAATACTTCTAGCACTCAAAATCGGTTATGCCCTCTCTAGTAACCTTACTAGCTCCGATTTCACTAGCCAAAGGGTCCCTTTTATAGTGGTGTCACAATTAGGGTTTTCACATGAATACTCTTAATTGTCATGACTCTTCATTTCTCATGACCCATGGGTTTGTAACTCCCATGGATTATCCATGGAGCTCCAAATGGTTACATCCATAACCCATAAACCATGGATCATTAATCCACCATAAAAGAATTGATGATTGTCATAATCAACCCTTATATATTTAATCAGTCTCACTTTGATCACCAAATTAATACTAGATTAATACTTGATCAAATACTAATTAAATAATACTATTATTAATATATTAGAACTTATAATATATTAATAATCATAAGTGCCATATTCTCTCATTTAGTCTATCCAAGTATTGCAATGCCATGCAACCCAAATGGACCATGCCGGGTCGGGTCAAGTACATACCAAATAAAGTTATGGACTTAGACACTATATCCAACAGTCTTTCCATTGCACATTCACTAACTCGAACTTCTTGTTCCTCAAGTCTTTGGTCTTCATGTTAAGGATGGCTACGGGTCGCTCAATGTAGTTCAAGGTTTCATCCACGTGAATATCCTCTAAAGGCACCACCGAAGAGTCGTCTACCAGGCACTTCTACAGCTGGGAGATATGAAAGGTACTGTGGATCTGACTAAGCTCGACTGACAAATCCACTCTATACGCTACTTTGCCCACCCGGGCTGCAACTTGCCCTGCTTCCAGAACAAGATGACACCTTTCCAAGGTGAAACCTTCGGGAGAACCCTATCCCTGACTTGAAACTCTAGGTCCGATCGGTGTCTGTCAGCGTAGCTCTTCTGCCGACTCTGAGCAGTCTGAGGCTTGCTCCTAACTTGCTGTATCCTCTCTGTCATCTTGAGAACCACTTCGGTACTCCCCTTGACCCATTGCCCAACCTATCCCCAACATATCATGGTCCTACACTTCCTCCCATACAACATCTTGAAGGCATGACAGTCTATACTTGCGTGGTAGCTATTATTGTAGCAAAACTCTACCAAGGGAAGGTAGGTATCCCAGCTACCACCAAAGTCTAAAACACACGATCGCAACATGTCCTCCAAGGTCTGGATGGTACGCTCACTCTGACCATCCGTCTGTGGGTGAAAAGTCGTGCTAAAATGTAGACGAGTACCCAATTCGTCGTGAAACTTCTTCCAAAATTTGGAAGTGAACCGCACATCTTTGTCAGAAATCACGAAGACTGGCACTCCGTGTCGTTCTACTACCTCTTGAATGTAGATGTCATCCAACTTCTCAGTTGAAATGCTCTCCTTGATCGGAATGAAATGGTCACTCTTGGTTAATCGATCCATGATGACCCAAATCGAATCAACTTCCCGTGGGGTATTGGGAAGCTTCGTGATGAAATCCATAATAATATCTTCCCATTTCCACATAGGGATATCCAATGGCTGTATCTTGCCGTGAGGCCTCTGGTGCTCGGCCTTGACCTTCCTGCAGGTCAGGCATCCCTCGACGTACCAGACTACATCCCACTTAATGCAGGGCCACCAGTAGTCAAGGCGAAGATCTCTATACATCTTTGTCACCACGGGATGGATGAAAAATCTGGACTTATGGGCCTCATCCATCAAAATTTTCCATACTACGCCCCATTATGTAACCCAGATCCTCCTATGCAGGGTCAGCAGCCCACGACTGTCATAGTTAAACGAGGCGACCTGGACTATGATCCACTCGCACTTTCGACACTCCTCCATTATACCCTCAACTTGCGCCTCTCAGATCCGATCCAAAAGTGGAGTCACCACCATCATCCTCAAGCGAATATCTTTAATCGAGGATGCCTTGCATTTCAGCACATCGGCCACAATGTTGGCCTTCTTCGGGTGGTAAAGGATCTTACAATCATAATCCTACACCACATCTGGCCACCGACGTTGCCTCATGTCAGATTCGGATGATCCATGAGGTACCTTAAGCTCTTGTGATCTGTGTATACAGTGCAACAGCCCCATAGAGGTAATGCCGCCAAATTTTGAGGGAGAGGCAACCGCCCCAACTCTAGATCATGCGTCGGGTAGTTCGCCTTGTGAGGCTTCAGCTGCCTTGAGGCGTAAGCGATGACGTGCCCCTCTGCATCAATACTGCCCCCAAACCTGAGATGGACGCGTCACGGTACACTACAAAATCCTCTACACTCTTTGGCATGGCTAAGATCGGTGCCTCACACAATCTCTATCTCAAAGTCTCAAATGCTGCCTGCTGCTCAAGCCCCAAGCAAAAGACAACGATCTTCTTCGTCAGCCTGGTCAAGGGTACTGGTATCTTGGAGAAATCTTGTATGAATCTCCAATAATAGCCTTCTCACCCGAGGAAACTCCGAATCTCAAATGGAGACTTCAGAACCTCCCATCTCATCAAGACCTCCACCTTAGCAAGATCAACCAAAATCCTGTTCTGATTAACAAGGTGCCCTAGAAACATCACCTCGTGTAACCAGAACTCACACTTAGGGAACTTACCATACAAGCTCTCCCTCCTCAGGGTATCCAACACCTCCCACAAGTGCTCCTCGTGCTGTTCCTGCGTCTTAGAGTAAACCAAGATATCATCTATAAAGACTATCACAGACCGATCCAACATCGATCTGCATACGCGGTTCATGAGATCCATGAACGCAACAGGGGAATTGGCGAGCCCAAAGCGCATCACCACGAACTCGTAGTGGCCATAGCGATTTTAGAAAGTAGTCTTCTATACTTCCTCATCTTCGACTCGCATCTGGTTGTAGCCTGAATGCAAATCTGTCCTAGAAAACCAAGATGCTCCCTGTAGCTAGTCGAAGAGATCATAAATCCTCGGGAGGGGGTAACGGTTCCACACCGTTACCTTGTTCAGCTCCTGGTAGTCTATACACATCCGTTGCGACCCGTCCTTCTTCTTCACAAATAAGATCGGGGCTCCCTAAGGCGAACTGCTCGGTCTGATAAATCCCTTTTCTAACAGCTCATGCAGCTAGGTAGACAACTCCTGCATCTCAGGAGGAGCCAATCGATATGGTGCCTTGGCTATCGGAGTCGCACCAGGGACTAGGTCGATCCTGAACTCCACCTGCCTCTGTTGAGGTATCCCGGGAAGCTCCCCTAGAAATGTGTCCATGCACTCTCTCACCACTGGTACATCACTCACAGTTGCCTTACCCGCCACTCGGATATCCATAACGAAGGCGACATACCCTGCACAATCCTGCTGAAGGTAGTGTCTAGCCCTCGCTGCCGAACACATAGCTGGTCCACGTTGCGGCCTCTCGCCTTGAATCACCAGCTCTCTCCCACTTGGGGTCCTGACTCGCCCTAACTGCTGTGTATAGTTAATCACCTCCCCATTAAGGCTCAGCCAATCCATGTTGATGATAACCTTCATCCCACGCAACAGTTGGGAACCAAGTCCACAAGGTAACGCTCTTCATATAACCTCAAAACGCAATTTATGAAAACCTCCGATTCTCGCATAGATCGGTCGTCAACAATCTCGACCTCTAGAGGACAGTCCAATGTACCCGAGACTTAGTAAACCTCTTGCTAAGTGCAAGGGAGACAAATGATCGGGTAGCCCCCAATTCGAATAAAACCTGAATTGGGATACCGTTCACATGGAACGATCCTAAACAACACATAAACATAGCACATAAATATCATAAACATCATATAACAAGAGTTAGGTAGAAGAACACATACCCGTTGCCACATCCGGTGCAACACGCGCCTCCTCGGTGGTCAGCTAGAAGGCTTAGCTCCTCACCACTAGAGCATCTGTCTTGCCCTGTCGGTCATCCGTGATCCGCAGGGTCGCTGGAGCTAGCGTCACCACTGGCTCTCCTGATGTCAACCTCAGACAGTTAGCCTTTTTCATGGGCCTTTTGATTGCAATGGAAGCAAAGCAGTTATGGCGTCTAGAGGGTGTGGGTAGGGGCAGTACAATCCCTACCAAAATGCCCAAGCTTGTCGCACTTATATCATCCTGATGATCCCAGTCTACAAACTCCCTCATGAGTCTTGACGCATTTCCCACAACGGCTGTGGCCCTGATGGCCCTTCGACCTAGTTTAGATCCCTTGGTTTTCTTCCCCGAAACCCCAGTAACCTGCCCAGCCTCCGCCTTCCTCTTCCGGATGTGCTCAATATCAATCTCCCTCTCTTTCGCCCTGGCTATCATATCCTCCAAGGTCGGGCTTGCTAAGTGGTTGACATATTTCCTAATGCTAGCTCTCAACATATCATAGTACCAAGTCTTCCTCATCTCCTCGTCCCCTGCATACTGAGGTACCAGTAAGGCCCTCTCTATGAACTTGCCGGTAATCTCCACCACCAAATCAGTAGTTTGTCTCACGTCAAGAAACTCCCTGGCCACTTGCTGAATCTCCATAGCTGGCTCAAGCTCAGCCCTAAACCTAGTCACAAAAAGTCCGAACAGGTCATAGACTCAATGGCTGGGGCTCCCAATGGGTCGTTGACTGCCTCCTACCAATCTCTAGCTCTGTCCCTCAAACACCTTGCAGCATACCGGACCTTCGACCCCTCTGGGCAGAAACTCGTCAGCTGAGCAGACTCGATGTCTTCAATCCACCTCCTGGACACGATGTGGTCCTTCACCCCGTGGAAGTGTGGCGCACCACATCCCCTAAAATCCTTGAGGGATAGTGTATGTGTCCCCGTCTGGCCAGATGCCATGTCGCTCCTGAACGCCCTAAGGTGCTCCTCTATCAGCTCTACAATCCCTTACTTGATCAACCCAAAAATCTCAAGGGTCGCCTTCAGGATGTCTCTTGTGATCTCAGATGCGATGAACTCGCATAGTCCATCATCAATTGGCTTAGATCCTGCACCCAAACCTGCACCTGATCCTGACCCACACCATGAACCTCCTGCTCCATGATGTGCCACTCCCATTCTGAAACAAAAGACATAATTGTCAGGGTCATATATAACCTTGAGAGGTCTCACACACTCTACAAGTTCCTTGGTTCTATCTCATCCCTCCTTGACTCGAGTACGGATCCTTTGCTTTCAGTAGTACGGGTCCATACTACCTTCCATATCTATCCGTACATTCCTCAAGGATTGTCTTGACTTCACCAGGTCCCTTCTACTACTACTTCTCACTGCACTAATCTCATCCTACTCTTACCCTAGGGTAACTCTCCGACCTACTCTCTGCCATCAGTTGCATTAGAAATCCCTGCTACTTTTACCTAACTAGCTCTCGAATACTATTACATATCACTAAGACCAGATAATTCTTCGAATGAATAGCCCTACCCTACAACGGTTGGACTCAAACAAGAGCTGCAAAATAGGGCTAGACCTAACCTTCTGAAATTATTTAGTCCTCGCAATATGTAACTCAACGTATTCGTTTACTAGTTATTTAAAGATAACTAGAGCTCCTAAAATCACAAAGCAAGCAACATTCGAGCATTGAGTAACAAACCCAATGATATCCTATGCAGACCATCTTATCACTGATTAATTATTTCTAGCATCAAATTTAATAAGCACATATAGCAGGCACATAAGTGATCTTCCTAGATCCTTAGCCCTAATCTAGCATGAGGTTGTCATACACATATAATAGGCATCTAAGGCATCCTTCCTAGATCCTCAGCCCTAATCTAGCATGCAGTTCTCATAATCATATCATATCATAACATAACATGTATGGGTTTCTTGGGGAAAACATACTTAAGCTCGACCGATTGCACGCATCACACACACCTTGTTCTTTCTCAAAACTCTTTATTTTAAATTTAAAAGAAAAACCTATTTTCTTATAAAAATCTTTCACACCCTCAATTTGAGTCCAGACACCCCCGAAGGTCTATCTGAATCCCTCAAACCAAGGCTTTGATACCAACTTGTAACATCCCAAAACTCAAGACCAAAAAATATATTTTTAATATAGCAATTCATAGAACAATTACTAAGAAAACATCATCAAGTAATTTATTTCATAAAACCACAAATAAAGTATATGAAAACCATATCATAATAATGTCAGAGTACAAATTCCAAGAATCTCATAGGCAGAAATCATGTGTGTGATGTGCTGCTACCGTGCTGGCTCCTTTCCATCGAAGAAGAAGGACCTGAAACAAAAACTGAAAACTGTAGGCATAAAGCTTAGTGAGTTCCCCCATCATATCAAATAATATATAACATACATACTGTCTATCATATCCAGGTACTGATCTACCCCTTCGGTCTCTTTCAACCGGTAACTGCCTAACATATCAGGGTGCTGGCCTACGTCTTCAGTCCTATTAGCCGCTACCTAGCCTGGCATATCAGGGTGTTGGCATACCCCTTCAACCCTTTCGACCAATATCTTTCCTCGCATATCAGGGTGCTAGTCTACCCCTTCGGTCCTTTCGACTGGTACCGGGGACTATTTCACCCTACTCTACCACATAACATCCTAGTGCATCAACATAATATCATATACTGCCAAGCACATCTGGGTGCTGGCATACCCTTTCAGTCCAATTGACCGGTACTGGGGTCTCTCCTACCCCTCCTATCACATAACATCATAGCATACTAGAACATTATCATAACAGATAGCAACATACCAGACAATTATCACATAGACAATCATCTGTACTATAACTATTACTAGTGGGCCGGCCTTGGTGCCTTAGACCTACTTCTACTAAAAGTTAACTCACATCAATGTCATGTAGTAACTGAACTATCCTCGGTGCTGGGATTAACTCTCCTCAAACTCCTACACATAACATCTCTTTTAATTACTCTTTCATACTTACAACCCCCTTTAAGGGTCAAATATGCTCAATGGTCTAGTCAAAGGTCAACATCTTGATCAAAGTCAACCTTCTAGTCCAAGTCAACATTCTAGTTGACTCGACTTGCCAAGTTAGTCCATCAAATCGTCGAGTTCCATACTTCAGAGAATCTCGATTTCGCGATCTGACTCGTCGAGTTACCCTCTAACTCGCTGACTTTCTACTTATGACAGAATCGAGACTTTCCAATTGAACTCGTCGAGTCTTTCCTTGGATTCATCGAGTTCTACTTCATATAGGTCGGGACATTTGCTCATTGACTCGCCGAGTTCATCCTTGGACTCGTCGAGTTCTTGACCTTTAAGTCCAAAACACGTCTAACTGGTTGTGTCACCTTCTAGACTTAACAAGTTTGCTAAGTAACAGAGAAGGTTGGGGAACCATGACCCAACTCACTGAGTCCTAAGAACGACTCATCGAGTCCCCCATTATCCAAATCTATCCAGTCGATTTCAACTGGGCTTAATGCATCCAAAACATAGATCTGGCCTCCCGGGGTCGATTTAAAACGTAAAGTTACAAACTTTACGTTCATTCATGGTCCATTTCGCTCAAAAATCCCTAAAAAGTGGTTCATAGGATGCATGGGACTCCCATGGCCATAAATTTTGGCACTTTTATGTCATGGACTCCCTTAAAGACTCTGGATCTGAAGTCAATACCCCAAAACATGCTTGCATCCATTAATGGTTCCAAAAATGGCTCCTTAAAGCCCTAAACTACTCCAAGAGGAGATCTAATAGATGAATGGAGAAGGTATAAACTTTATACCTCAAATGATCTGGAAATGGAACACAAACTTTGGATCCACTTGCTTCCTCTCGATGCCCCTATCTTCTTCTTTCTTCTCAAGCTTCAAAATGACCAAATGTACACAACAATGGCTCAAGAACACTCAAAATGGTTTTGGGTTTCGAATTAGGGTTTTCTAGACTAAGGAAGGCGATGAGGGAGGCCACAATGGGGGTGTTATGGCCTTTAAATAGGGCGTAAATGCTGAAAATTAGGGTTTCACTCTGGTTGACCTACTCGTCGAGTCGATGCTCGTTGACTCGTCGAGTGGGCTTCAAGTCCCACGTCTAACATATCCAATTCCTACTCAACGAGTTTGGGGCCTCCAACTCATCGAGTCCCTTAATAAATATGAAAAATTGTTATTTAAATACGTACCAAGAACCGGGCGTTACATATAGCCTTGAGTTACAGAGATGTAGGATTAGGAATCATGCTTAAAATTTCCACAAAGGGGCATACTGGTTTGCCACCTTGGAAGGAAGCATCCTGTCGAGATCTTGGAATATTATCGGCCTCAAGATCTACCCAGGTAAATCAATAATCGTGAATAGATAAATCCTAAACAAGCGTGTTAGGGTGCAAAGTTCTCCTTAGATGTTGAGTGCAGACTTACCCTTTTGTATGAGTAAATGGGTTGAGTCTTTCCTATAATTTGGAAGTGAGTGACTCCCATTATGTAAGAGACCCATTTGGAGAGTTAGTTTAGTGTAAGAAAGAACAAACCCACTTGTACTCTTACTATTCTAATAGAGCTTAAATGTGATTATTTACTCCTTGTGTTCATGATTTTTGTATGATTCACTAAATCATTTCATATTCCGAGTCCATCATCATGATTAACACCACTACAATTGGTATCAAAGCAGGTGTTCTTGTATCTCTCAAGAATTGATCCATGATGACTACATGGTTTGAGTGAATCTTCGTTGTTGTGAGTTCTTCGTGATTGAGGGTGTTTGTGTTCTAGAAATCAAAATTTTCCTTGATTTGATCCATAATTCGATTTTATCTCTCTACAATACTTGTTTGTATTACTTTCTCTCTAGAAGTTGTTTGAGTTCTTGTGATCATGGTGTATTTGGCTTATGAGTATCGGGTTGTGATGATTGGAGATGTCAAATACAAGGTCAACGAGAAACAATTTTTGGGTTATTGTTGAAAGGCGGACTGATTTCATTGGATACTTTGGTTTCTAATGGAGGATTGAAAGATGATCATGGAAGATTTATATTTCAACCACTTTCGAAAATTAGACGTTTCCTTGAAATCATCATGAACATGCTATCTTGGTGTGAAAATCAAGAGGAAGGAAACAAAAGAGAATTATTCAAGAATGGGTATGTTTCCCTTGATGAAGACACAAATGATCATCATGTTCTTAAGTTTGTTGAATTTCAAGAAATGGGAATTCAATGTGATTTTGATGAAGATGTTAAAGTTCTTCGTTCAATTGGAATTCAAGCCGTTGATTGCTTGAGTTCTTGTGATTCGTTTGAAGGAATGGTGCCATATCGAAAGCCTTCTATCCAAGAAGTTAATATGTATCAAACTCCAAAAGATTTGATTCAAACATGCAAAGTTTAATTTCTGAAGAATGAAGTTGTTCTTGAATTCAGATCTTCAAGGTCCATGAAGATGAAAAGGAAGAAAAAGAAGAAGAAGATCAAAATCAAGAAAAAATAGGTTTCTTCACAAAAATCTTCAAAAGTTGTTATGAAACCAAATCTATGAAGAAAATTTGAGTTCCAAAGCAACAATCATCAAGTGTTGCAATGAATTTGTATCCAAAACCCAAAAGTGTTGATGGTTCTTTTGAAGATGATGCTAGATCATTGAAGAACATGAAGAACGAGTTGTACAACATGCATCGTGGGTGGTACAATGTGAAGATTGGAGACTTTCTTGTTCCAAAGAAAGAACCCAAATATTCAATGTCTGATTCGTGTGTTGCAAACGGAAAAATAATCATCAGGAAGGTGTCTCAAATTCTCAAGTGGATTCCGAAAGATTTATGTTGAGATCGACGATGAACGATCAAGGTAAGTTAAATCCACCTCTCATAGAATTTTTATTCATAAATATTTTTTTGTATATTTTTATTCTCTAAAAAATGATACCTACTTAAGAATCAGAAGGGCATTAGCTAAGTTAATTCCACCTCTCATAGGATTTTTTTGTTGACAACGAAACCAAGATTTTACTCAAGATATTTCCAAGAATCTTTTACAAGATTCCCTTCGTAGAGACTGATCACCTGTCTAACTCTTAAGGTATCAGAATCCTTTCTAAGGTTTAAAGGTATTCACCTTTTATCCGAATTAGGTTCAGACACCATGCTCGAATGCACTTTATCTTGGAATGGATATAGAACGACTAGACTATTAAATTGAAAAGTGTATTGACAATCTCCTTGTAACTAGCTAAGATTTAAATTCAAGTTTTTCTATTGTTAACCACACATAATTGCATCATATTTTATATTTCATGTTCTGTGTTAAACAAAATTGGACCAAAAATCAAAAGCATCATCATGCTCATCAACTTCTATATTTAGATGTTGTACACCAGCCACTTCATTATTCGATGGATTTGTAGATTTAAAATAAAAGATGGTATCATGCAACGGTTTTTGTAGAATAACTGTAAAAGTTGGTGAAACATTTGGTACCGTGGTAGTAAGATTATCAGAACTCATGGTGGTGATTTTGGTGATGGTGAGAAAATATGGGTGTCGACATTTGTTGGAACGGATGTTTTGATATATAGAGTTGATTTATGTGGTGAAGTTTCGATATTTAGAATTTCACCAATGTTGACATTTGATTCCACATTATATATGTTCTCGGGGATATCCAGATTACGTATCTCCTCCTAAATGGATTCAATAGTGGAAATCCTTTGTGGTGAGATAGGTTTTGATGCAGGAGGTTCTGAAACAGAGGGATATGAAATTAGTGGATTAAGTAGAGTCAAAATAGTTATCTCAGGAGGAATAACCTTTTGGATGTTGTCTGCATAAGAATCCTTGTGACATCCTGATTTTCACAGCCTGAAAAATACCTTTTCTTTATGCTTATTTTAAAACAGAGTATTCTTTATAAATGCAGAATTTGTCCTATAATAAATATTTGAGATAAACACACTTCTGATGAAATAATTTTCATTGTTTATTAAAAACTTGGGATGTTATAACTGATATAAGAAACATAAGCATAAACATAGTCCTCTCAGGCTTTACAACAACTTATTATACTAAAGAAACTAAGTGGTTCAGGTTAGGATGCCTAGTGAGCACATAGGGTTTTCAAACCACAATAATATAATTATTTTGTTTTAATTATTTGTTTCATATCAAACATATAACCCAATTACCCATTCCCGTTATTCTTACTCCCTAATCCTACGATGAGGATCTCGTTAAAGGATCACTAAGTAGATGTTACTACTTCGTGGATTCCATAGCAATATATCAATAAAGAAACCATGGAGCAAATAGAATACTCTCAAGCATATATAGTTCATTAACATCTACATGTTGTAGACCCACCCATGTGTGGTTCATTTATCACGTACAGGTCGAAGACCTGCCCATGTATAGTTTGTTTAACATCCATAGGTCGAAGACCTATCCATGTATGGTTGATTAACACCTACAGTGTAATGCCTACAACATTGGGCTAAACAATTAAGATATAATAAGTTATAATTATTATAATTTGAATCCTCAAATAGGAAGGTGCCTAGTCTTGCGTGTTGTAGACTATATATTATATGTCTTTTAGGGGATTTATCGATAAGCGATAAAAAAACATTTTGATAGAAGCTTATTTAGGATAAATATTCTTATCCAAAGTTGTAGTAGGTATAACAACGATTTTGTACATATAAAGAACTCTAAAATCCGACTTCGTACAGAGAAGTTATGCTTTTTCGAAGTTCAGTGAATAAACCGACCCAATGATGTGTGTCATAAAAAATGAATTTTTGATAGATTTCTTATTATTATAAGTAGTCTAAATGAAAGTCATAGTAATCGTCAAAACGAGAGCGTGCTTAAAGAGAACGTCCAAATCTGACCTTATATGACGAAGTTATGATTTTTTGAAGTTTCAACACAATATCACGGACACAAAATCGAGATTCAAATCAATTGATTGTAAGATAAAACAATCAAAACTAGAGTTAAATATCTCTTGATTAGGATTCTGTCAATACAAAGATAGCCAAGAATGGAGTTCGTATGAAGAAGTTATGAATTTCGCATGGACTTTAACAATCTAAACTAGTATAAATATGAATTTTAGTTAGATTGAGAAATAGTTGTTGAGACCTGAATTAAGTTATAGATCTCGTCAAAAGGATTTCGTGTATATAAAGAACGTAAAAAACGAAGCTTATACGCAAAATTTATGGTTGTCTGAAGATCTGCGAGAATTTACCTAGACTGATGACATGGCATCACCTGGTTGCGCCACGTGACATGGTCGGCAACCCCCTTCCTCCGAGAGACACATCGACGTGGAGTAATGTGGATGAGATATGTGGCACCATGAGAATGGGCCACATGGCGGATTCTAGAAGCAATGGCCCAGATGAGTAGCACGATGACACGTGGCGAGCATTCAGAGGGGTGACATCATCAGCAGGGCGAGGCGCGCCTATTTTTTGTGCGCAATATGCGAGCCGCATAGTATATATATATATATATATATATATATATATATATATATATATATATATATTCACAGATTTCCAATGACCACACTAAATCCTTGTGACAACCCGAAGTTCGTTCCGTCATTTGTAACCCGTTTCGATAATCAATTCGTCGTTTTCAAATTCGTTTCCGTTTACGTTATTAAATTAAGTCATTAAATTTGAGCTTGCTTTTATGAAATAATGGGTGTTCAAATGCGTTTAGAACTCATAACAACACCCCATTTTAGTAATCGGAAAAATTTTAGAATCGACCGTATCGGGTTACGACAACTTAATCGGGTGCGACCAAAAGCATCGTCTAACGTCGGTATCGGGTAAAATTCCACCGTGTCCCAAACTAGAAACATATTTAAAGTTGTTTAAGCTTCATTTTGAAGCTTTTGCACTCTCTCACTACTCTCTCTCTAACCTCTCTCCTCAAATCCAAGCCTTTGATCCAAAATCACTCATTTCAAGCTCCATTTCATCAAGGTAACCTTCCTAACTTGTTGTACAACCTTTCTAGCTTCCAAATCCGTGTTCAATCTATGATTTAGGACCATAAACATGTGTTTACGGCCCTGGAATGCTCTTGGGCCGTGAACACATATAAGTTGGGTTTTAGAGCCTAAAAACCCTCCTAAATCACTTATGGAGCTTGGATTCGACTTAAGGACTTAATGGATTTGACTTAGAACACCTTGAAATTAACTTTTGGGGAGTAAACATGATTTTACTACTCAAGAACATGCTTCAGCCATAAACTCATTATCATGGGTAGTAAACTCAATTTCAAGTGTTTAAATGCCACTTAAACACACCAATAGCCTTGGATTAAAGTCTAGAACCAACCACAATCGATTTAGGGGCCTTAAACTTGATGAAAACCTTCCATTTAGGAGTTCATGGCCGTAAACCCTCCAACAATGGGTTCCTAGGCCGTAAACTCACATACACAAGTCAAATGATGCCCTAAACTCATTATAAGGCTTGTAAAATTGATTTGAATCACATATGATTGATCTAGGGCCACCAAATCTTTAAAGGAATGGACATATAGGAGCTTACAGCCGTAAAATCCTAGTTTATAGCCGTAAACTACATTTGGTAATGTCCTTGTTGATTAAATCCATTCTTATGCCTTAGATTTAATCATATCAACCTTCCCCAAGTGATATTTGACCATTTAGCAACGTAAAACCCCTCACCCATGAGTTCACGGCCGTGAACTCATGTGGAGTTGGTCTTAGGGCCGAAAACTCCATAAGGAGTTTACTCTTGAAGAGTAAACACATTATCCAAAGCCCTATACGTCCGTAGATGTCACCCGGGTCACTCCAAAAACTTGATTTGAAGTGTTTTCGCGTCTTGGAGTGCATAATTATATCTAATTAGTGATTTAAAGTCTAATTAGATACATTTGTATATCATTTCATACTACATAGGAACCTCACACGTTATCAAGCCCCAAACCGACACTTAGCATCCAATCCGTCACGTTTTCTCGCCTGGTGAGGTCATACCCCTACCCTTTTTCAATGTTTTCACTGTTTTCAGGGGGGGATGGAAGCAAAGTACAAGGAATACTTATACTCAAAACTTGTTTTACATGTGTTATATTTCATACTTCATATGCTTTAACACTGACAGTCGTAACAAACAACCGTTTGAACTTGCAGAACACATTATCGTGTTATTTGTGTAAAAGGTTATAAAATGTTGTATTTTATATTTTCACCAATGGTTTTCCACATTATAACAGCTAAAAGCATAACCTTTGAACTTTAAACATGAAACCTAGTACATTGTTTTGTCCTAGGTAACACTCCATAGAGATACGCGAGTGGAGGATCATCGTTTGTAACAGGATCTTTTTGTATTATTACTAGTAAATATCTTATTCCTATAAATTGGAGACACGTCCTCGGGAACACTCCACAGAGATACGCGAGTGGAGGACCGCTTCTGTAACCAGAATCTCTTAGATAGGGAGTGTGACTTGAGTGTATAGATCTATATGGGGCTGACTACCCCGCACCTGGCTGCTAGCTACAGCCGAACCGAAAGGTTCAACGGTGACGAAAGTCAAAAAGTGATTTGGACTACTTATTGCCATATCTAGTCTATCATATGGTTATGGAACTCGCAATTTGGATAACAGAGATTTACTTGTTAGTAATAATGGATTCAGTAACTAGTTTACTTTGTATTTATTAGTTTTATATACGTGTTAAAACTAATACTTTTCACAAGGATAATCAGGTTTTCAGTATACATCTTTTACATTACATTTCAGATTGGTAATCAACTTTTAGGAAAATATGGGATTTTCGTGGGATAACATTTGTTCATAACCAGAATCGTGTAATAAAACAGATGACTAAACTTTACATATAAGAAAATATGGGATTTTCTTGGATACATAAATTTTTCAAAAACCAAAAGGAAACTTGTACATTTTCAGAAAACAAACATTTTATGAACTCACCAGCTTTATGCTGATTTTCAAACTGCTTGTATTCTCAGGTCCGAATTAGACAGGTACCCAACGATCCTTTTGGCAAAGACGGAGTACGTAGAAGACACGTCTTTACTTTTGTTCATATATATATATATATATATATATATATATATATATATATATATATATATATATATATATGTATAACACCTATAACACTTGGTTTTCAAACAATTGTAAATTTCATATGTAATGTAATGGTTGTTTACTTTGCTTACTATGCACATTGGTTATGATACTCAACATGAAGTCACCTCCGCCCCGGAACGATTCCGCCCTGGGTTTCGGGGTGTGACAGATTGGTATCAGAGCCCTTGTTTATAGTGAACTAAGTATACCAAACCTTACATGGTATAAGACTATAAACACTAAGGGGCCTAAGTGCCCTGAACTAAAAGTATACTTTAAAATATGAGTATTTTCAAAAAGTATATAAGTATACCTAGTCGTCGAGATCCGTAACTACAAGTAGAACAAAACATAAGTAAATGGGTGTTGTATGCTGCGGTTAAACCTGGGCAGTTATGTAGTCGTCTCTAGGATCAATATAGCCTAGCCAACTATATTCATTCGAGACACGACCAACATGTGCTTGGGAGTGACTGTGGTATGTGGCATGCCTAAAACTTACCCAATACCAAACAATGAGCCGTCATCGCAGCGAATCACGCAATACTATGGGAGTATTTCTAGAACCAGCTTCGTTATAGAAATCCTCATTCCAACGTTGCTCCTTGACCATCCTTTTAGCGATAATTTATCTGCTTTGATAATTCATTCCTGCTTTATCGCTTAATAGAATTCAATATCTGTCATATCTCTTGATTTAATTCAGAGGACTTACCATCCTCTCTTTCCTGATCTTTATAGATCAAGATGCCTCCAAGAAAGAGACCCAACTCAAAGAACAACGATCCTCCTCCGCCACCACCTCCTCCTCAATTTGACTTTGTGATGTTCCAGGCAACTGTTACTGCCGCAGTAGCAGCTGCCATGTCTCAAATGAACCCCGCTGGTTCAGGAGGTTGTCCCTAGCCTCAAAACCAAGAAGGTAGCCAGGGACACCGAAAGGAGTGTTCCTATAAATATTTCATGAACGCGAAACCCACGTCCTTTGATGGCACTGGAGGTGTCATTTCCCTCACCAGATGGTTCGAGAAAATCGAATCTATCTTTGAATCTGTGCTTGTTCGGAGTCCGATAAGGTGAAGTTCGCCGCTTGTACCTTCACCGATAAAGCTTTGACTTGGTGGAACGGCCGAGTCAAATCCTTAACTCTACCTGTAGCTAATGCTATGGGATGGGAAGCCATGAAAGAACTTCTTCTAGCTGAGTACTGCCCTCGGGGCGAAATACAGAAGTTAGAGCACGAGCTTTGGAACCTGAAGATGAAGGGTTCCGATATTGCCGCATACATTTTGAGATTTGATGACCTGGCGCTACTCTGTCCGGGATTGGTTACCCCGGAGAGTAAGAAGATAGAGAGATTTTTTTGGGGGCTGACCCAACCGACCAAAGGAAATGTCTTAGCTACGAGACCGGATACATATGACAACGCCAAAAGTTTAGCCCAGACCCTGATTGACCACAGTGATGATGTTGAGGAAACAACCACCACTCCTAAACCGACCAAGAGGAGTGGTGAGAAAAGAAAATTTTGGAAGAAGAAGAAAGGCCAACCTTCTCAAGGATCCTCAAAGAAACAGTAGACGGTAGCAGTCCATGCTGCTACTACCCCTATTGCTGTTGCTTCTGTTGTGGGATCCATAGCTCAAACACCTACTAGTAGGTATGCTGGTAACCTTCCTCAGTGTGAAAAGTGTAAATACCACCATAACCCCGACCCCTGCCGTGAGCTATCGTGCACCAACTGCGGTAAAAAAGGGCATACGGTCCGATTCTGCAAAGCACCAGCCCAATCCACAAATCAATATTCTGGAGCAGGTGTTGGTCAAGCCTGCTATAATTGTGGAGAAGTTGGGCATTTTCAAGAGAAACTGCCCCAAGAATGTGACAGCTGATAATACCGGGAGAGTCCTAGCCATGGGACGAGAGGAGGCAGTCGCCGATCCCACCGTTGTCTCGAGTATGTTCCTTCTCGACAACCCTTATGCTAGTATTCTTTTCGATTCGGGTGCTGAAATAACCTTTGTTAGTCATTCGTTCAAACATAACCTTAAACATAATCCTCAATCATTAACCGAAACGTTTACCGTCGAGATGGCTAATGGTGAGAAAGAAAACGCTAGCGATATCTTCATAGGTTGTACCCTTACCCTGAACGACCATTCTTTTCCCATTGATCTTATGCCAGTTTCCATAAAGAGCTTTGATGTCATCATCGGCATGGATTGGTTGAGTCCCAATCATGCTGATATGCTTTGTTACAAAAAAGCCATCCGTCTCAACCTTCCTTCTGGTCAGACTCTCATGATCTATGGAGATAAGCTTAGCTCCAATCTTTGTATCATTTCCTGCATCGAAGCTCAAAAGCTTCTGTGAAAGGATTGCCATGCATTCCTAGCTCATGTCATTAACGAGAAACAGGAAGTTAAAGATCTCGTGAGGATCCCTGAAGTCGGCAACTTTCCTGACGTCTTTCTCGAAGAGCTCCCGGGAATTCCTCCTGAACATCAAGTTGAGTTTCGCATCGACCTAATCCCTGGAGCTACCGCCGTAGCCAAGTCTCCATATCGTTTAGATCCAGCAGAAATGCAGGAGTTATCCAGCAAACTCAATGAGCTACTTAACGAAGGGTTAATCAGACCGAGTTCCTCACCCTGGGGAGCGCCGGTTTTCTTTGTAAAGAAGAAAGATGGATCCTTTCGAATGTGCATCGACTATCGTGAACAAAATAAGTTGACCATCAAGAACCGATATCCCCTTCCACGAATAGATGACCTCTTCGATCAACTTCAGGGAGCCAGCTACTTCTCAAAGATAGACCTTAGGTCAGGGTACCATCAGCTACGAGTTCATGAGAGTGATGTTTCCAAAACAGCTTTCAGGACTCGATATGGACACTACGAGTTCGTAGTGATGCCCTTCGGTCTAACCAATGCACCGGCTGTGTTCATGGACCTGATGAACCGGGTGTGTCGTCCCTTCTTAGACAAGTTCGTCATCGTGTTCATTGACGACATACTTGTCTACTCCAGAAGTGAAGAAGATCATAAGCAACACTTGAGGTCAGTGTTGGAAACCCTTAGATCCGAAAAGTTGTACACAAAATTCTCCAAGTGTGAATTCTGGATTCGGAAGGTAACTTTCTTCGGCCATGTGGTAAGCGTAGAAGGTATTCACGTGGATCCATCCAAGATCAAAGCGATAGAGAATTGGTCGGCACCGAAGATACCCACAGAAATCTGTCAATTCTTGGGTCTCGCCGGCTATTATCGGAGATTCATCCAGAATTTTTATAGAATTGCCAAACCTTTAACCACTCTTAAACAGAAAGGTGTACTCTTTTGTTAGAGTGAAAATCAAGAAACAGCGTTCCATATATTATAGCAAGACTTGTGCAGTGCGCCTGTTCTATCCCTACCCGAAGGGATAGAGGACTTCGTTGTCTATTGTGATGCGTCTAATCAGGGCTTAGGCTGTGTGCTTATGCAAAGAGGAAAAGTAATTGCTTATGCCTCGAGATAGCTGAAGTCACACGAGGTCAACTATACCACCATGACCTAGAGTTTGGTGCCGTAGTCTTTGCACTGAAGATTTGGAGACATTATCTCTACGGAATCAAGTGTACGATTTTCACAGACCATAAGAGCCTGCGGCACATCCTTGATCAAAAAGACTTAAACATGAGGCAACGGCGATGGGTAGAGCTACTCAGTGACTATGAGTGCAAGATCCGCTACCATCCCAGCAAGGCCAATGTGGTAGCAGATGCTCTTAGCCGAAAGGAAAGTTTGAGCCGCAAAGTGAAGACACTAACGATGACAATTTATTCCCACTTATCCATGCAAATCCGAGAAGCCCAGATAGAAGCCCTCAAACCCGAGAACGAGTCAAATGAAGCCTTGAGGGGAATGGATAAGAAACTTGAGATCATAAGTGATGGAGTCTACTGTTTCATGGACCGAATTTGGATTCCAAAGTCCAGAGGATTCAGGGAGATTGTCATGGAGGAAGCACACAAGACCAGATACTCTGTTCACCCGGGGCCTGATAAGATGTACTTGGACCTCAAGAAACAATACTGGTGGCTCAACATGAAAGCCGAGATCACTACATTCGTGGGCAAGTGCCTGACTTGCGCCAAGGTGAAAGTCGAGTACCAGAAACCCTCGGGTCTGCTTCAGCAACCCGAGATACCCGAGTGGAAATGGGAGATGATTACTATAGATTTCATCACCAAGTTACCCAAGTATCCGAGTGGGTACGATACCATTTGGGTAATTTTCGATCGTTTGACAAAATCTGCTCACTTCATTCCGATCAAAGAATCATTCAAGATGGAAAGACTCACACGAATCTACATCCAAGAGGTAGTGCGACTGCACAGTGTACCTGCGTCCATAATCTCTGATCGAGATAGCAGGTTTACCTCCAGATTTTGGCAGTCTGTTCAGAAGGCTCTTGGAACCAAACTAGACATGAGTACGGCCTATCATCCTCAGACCGATGGACAGAGTGAGATAGCTATCCAAACCCTGGAAGACATGCTTAGAGCATGTGTCATCGATTTCGGAAAGTCGTGGGACACACATTTGCCTCTGATCGAGTTCTCGTACAACAACAGTTACTACACCAGCATCAAGGCTGCTCCGTTTGAAGCCCTCTATGGTCGCAAGTGCAGATCCCCTCTGTGCTCGACCGAGGTAGGGGACACGCAGCTAGCCAAGAGTCGATTTCCCGATAGTGCTCTCACTGGTGCTGAAATCGTTCGCGAAACCACGGAAAAGATCATCCAAATCTGGGAACAATTGAAAGCTTCACGAGATCGCCAAAAGAGTTACGCTGATAACCGAGGGAAACCTCTGGAGTTCCAAGTTGGAGACCGTGTCCTGTTGAAGGTATCGCCATGGAAAGGCATGGTACGCTTTGGAAAACATGGGAAATTTAATCCGAGGTACATTGGACCCTTCGAGATCCTCGCTAGGATCGGTCCTGTAGCCTATAAACTTCGACTACCCCATGAGCTTAGTAACATCCATCCTGTATTCCACGTCTCGAACCTTAAGAAGTGCTTATCTGATGAAACCCTCGTGATCCCTCTGGACGAGATCGAGATCAATGAAAACCTAAACTTTGTGGAGGAACCGATCGAAATCATGGATCAAGAGATCAAACGTACGAAGCAAAGCCACATCCCGATAGTGAAGGTTCGCTGGAATGCCAAGTGGGGACCGAAATTCACTTGGGAGTGTGAAGACTCGATGAAACAGAAGTATCCGCATCTATTTCCAGATCCATGATTTTTATCTTAATCTTGAATTTCGGGACGAGATTCCCTCTAACGGGAGGATAATGTGACAACCCGAAGTTCGTTCCGTCATTTGTAACCTGTTTCAATAATATATTCGTCGTTTTCAAATTCGTTTCCGTTTACGTTATTAAATTAATTCATTAACTTTGAGCTTGCTTTTATGACTTAATGGGTGTTCAAATATGTTTAGAACTCATAACAACACCCCATTTTAGTAATCGGAAAAATTTTAGAATCGACCATATCGGGTTACGGCGATATAATCGGGTGCGACCAAAAGCATCGTCTAACGTCGGTATCGGGTAAATTTCCATCGTGTCCTAAACTTGAAACATATTTAAAGTTGTTTAAGATTCATTTTGAAGCTTTTTCACTCTCTCACTACTCTCTCTCTAACCTCTCTCCTCAAATCCAAGCCTTTGATCCAAAATCACTCATTTCAAGCTCCATTTCATCAAGGTAACCTTCCTAACTTGTTGTACAACCTTTCTAGCTTCCAAATCCGTGTTCAATCTATGATTTAGGACCATAAACATGTGTTTACGGCCCTGGAATGCTCTTGGGCCGTGAACACATATAAGTTGGGTTTTAGAGCCTAAAAACCCTCCCAAATCACTTATGGAGCTTGGATTCGACTTAAGGACTTAATGGATTTGACTTAGAACACCTTGAACATAACTTTTGGGGAGTAAACATGAGTTTACTGCCCAAGAACATGCTTGGGCCATAAACTCATTATCATGGGTAGTAAACTCAATTTCAAGTGTTTAAATGCCACTTAAACATACCAATAACCTTGGATTAAAGTCTAGAACCAACCACAATCGATTTAGGGGCCTTAAAAATGATGAAAACCTTCCCTTTAGGAGTTCACGGCCATAACCCCCCAAGAATGGGTTCCTGGGCCATAAACTCACATACACAAGTCAAATGATGCCCTAAACTCATTATAAGGCTTGTAAAATTTGTTTGAATCACATATGATTGATCTAGGGCCACCAAATCATGAAAGGAATGGACATATAGGAGCTTATGGCCGTAAAATCCTAGTTTACAGCCGTAAACTCCATTTGGTGGTGTCCTTGATGATTAAATCCATTCTTATGCCTTAGATTTAATCATATCAACCTTCCCCAAGTGATATTTGACCATTTAGCAACATAAAACCCCTCACCCATGAGTTCACGGCCATGAAATCATGTGGAGTTGGTCTTAGGGCCGAAAACTCCATAAGGAGTTTACTCTTGAAGAGTAAACACATTATCCAAAGCCCTATACGTCTGTAGATGTCACCCGGGTCACTCCAAACACTTGATTTGAAGTGTTTTCACGTCTTGGAGTGCATAATTATATCTAATTAGTGATTTAAAGTCTAATTAGATACATTTGTATATCATTTCATACTACATAGGAACCACACGCGTTATCAAGCCCCGAACCGACACTTAGCATCCAATCCGTCACGTTTTCTCGCATGGTGTGTTCATATCCCTACCCTTTTTCAATGTTTTTCACTGTTTTCAGGGGGAATACAAGCAAAGTACAAGGAATACTTGTACTCAAAACTTGTTTTACATGTGTTATATTTCATACTTCATATGCTTTAACACTGACAGTCGTAACAAACAACCGTTTGAACTTGCAGAACACATTATCGTATTATTTGTGAAAAACGTTATAAAATGTTGTATTCTATATTTTCACAAATGGTTTTCCACATTATAATAGTTAAAAGCATAACCTTTGAACTTTGAACATGAAACCTAGTACATTGTTTTGTCCTCGGTAACACTCCACAGAGATATGCGAGTGGAGGATCATCGTTTGTAACAGGATATTTCTGTATTATTACTAGTAAATCTGTTATTCCTATAAATTGGAGAAACGTCCTCGGGAACACTCCACAGAGTTACGCGAGTGGAGGACCGCTTTTGTAACCAGAATCTCTTAGATAGGGAGCGTGACTTGAGTGTATAGATCTATACAGGGCTGACTACCCCGCACCTGGCTGCTAGCTACAGCCGAACCGAAAGGTTCAAGGGTGACGAAAGTCATAAAGTGATTTGGACTACTTATTGCCATATCTAGTCTATTATATGGTTATGGAACTCGCAATTTGGATAACAAAGATTTACTTGTTAGTAATAATGGATTCATTAACTAGTTTACTTTGTATTTATTAGTTTTATATACGTGTTAAAACCAATACTTTTCACAAGGATAATCAGGTTTTCAGTATACATCTTTTACATTACATTTCAGATTGGTAATCAACTTTTAGGAAAATATGGGATTTTCCTGGGATAACAGTTGTTCATAACCAGAATCGTGTAACAAAACAGATGACTAAAGTTTACATATAAGAAAATATGGGATTTTCTTGGATACATAACTTTTTCAGAAACCGAAAGGAAACTTGTACATTTTCAGAAAACAAACCGCTTATGAACTCACCAGCTTTATGCTGATTTTCAAACTGCTTGTATTCTCAGGTCCGCATTAGACAGGTACCCAACGATCCTTTTGGCGAAGACGGAGTACGTAGAAGACACGTCTTTACTTTTGTTCATATATATATATATATATATATATATATATATATATATATGTATAACACCTGTAACACTTGGTTTTTAAACAATTGTAAATTTCATATGTAATGCAATGGTTGTTTACGTTGCTTAGTATGCACATTGGTTATGACACTCAACATGAAGTCACCTCCGCCCCGGAACGATTCCGCCTTGGGTTTCGGGGTGTGACAATCCTCCAAAACCTCTCTTAGCCATTTCATTTTCTCGAGTCTGATTTTTTATGCTTTAGGTTATTTTAGTAGTCTCTTGAGCTCTAGGAGCCAGACGAATAGAAGTATATAGGATGGAGTTCTGCCTACGCAAGTTCCCGATTTTCGCAATATTTTTTTGTATGTTAAGCTACACTTATTTTATTTCTAGTGTAACTTATATTTATCTTCATAGTCATTATTATGAACCTATAAATAAGATTTATCAGTGTTTCCAAGTCATTATACTGATTGATTTGCTTACATGAAGGATGTCTAGGCTTGATTTAGTGAGGTGTTTAAAGTGGGATTTCCAAATTGTATACTCTTTATACCTAATGGACCCTACCTCCGATATGATATTACCTAGTTATTCCTTACTTGATAGATCTTGATGTAGACATTGAGATAAGTGAAGAATCTAAAATATTATTAGTCGCCAAGAACATTAGACTAAGAATTAGTATTAATCGTACTTAGGCCAGATCAAAAGAGAAGCTAATATGTTAGCTAAAGCTCTACCTAAATTACAATCATCCACCTAACTCAGGTGAGTGCATTGTCCATTTCATGAACATGATTTTAATACAAGCATTAATCAAATATTGAATATATGTTGAAATGTTTATATGTAAGCTATATGCTTATTTCCTGGAGTATGTGTTTGAAATGTATTTGAGGATATATGATCTGTGAATCCGATACAGTTCTATATGTGTTAAGATATATATTATGTTATCATAATAACAGAAGTATTATGAGAGAGGAAGATTGCATTATATTAATACATAAATACTCTATGTTAAATATATACACTAAATTAGGATAGTGTTGCCTAAACAAAGTTGATATCAGAAGTCTAGTAGTTTTCTATGTTAATGAGATAAGACTTATTATAGATGCCTAGTTAAATGAAGTTTGACATTAGTTAGTCTCATTTGGAGAATGAGTAAGTTAGGAACAGAGAGTAGAATTATGTTCCAAGACATTATCAGGTGTTGATGGTACGAAATATATACTGGGGTATAAATAGTATTAGTTTTTGAATGACCAAAAATGGAGGGTCCAGATTAGGAAATTGTAATGATATGTTTGGTCATCAACCATAGTAAGATGACAACACTTGATCATTCTAGACCGTCTTGTGAATTATGTTGCAAGTGTGGGTTCATAATCTAGTGATGTAGATGAATGGGATACCATATTCATCAAATACTTTGTTGATTCATGTGCCTTTATGATTTTTACTAGCCAAGGAAGCCCTTAGCTATGTAGTTAAACCCCGACTCTAAAACAATGATCTTCCTGATAAATGTGGACTAGGATCTCTAAACATCGGTTAGGGATGTCTATGTTTGGTTTATAGGTATCTAAGTTTGAGATATATTGTTTAGTAACAGTTGGTTTTGAAGCTTTGATAAGTAATGAATATATCATAATAATATTGTGGGATTGAAATCACGATGTATCTCACCAGGTTTCCCAACCTGACCACTCAGTTTGTATGCATCATAAGTATCAAGACTTAAGCTAATGGAACTTGATTAGGTTATTTAGTGTTTAAAAGACAGACCATAATGGTGTTCTTGACCATTAGGTCTTTAAACTGTAAATTATGTATCTATATTGATTATCACATCCTTAAGATTTTATTTGAGACAATCTTTGTTATAAAAAAGAATCTATATACTGGAATTTTCTGTAAACGAAGTATCATAATTTTTAAAGTGTAAAGAAAGTTCTTTTGGTTCTAAAAATGAGAGGATGTAATATACAGGTTGTAAACCTACCCGTGCATGGCTTATAAACATCTACAGGTTGCAAGCTTGTCTATGTTTCTCCAGACTTGTCAAAAATAATCTATGGATTAAATCGATGAACAATAACCGAATTATTTGGACTCAAAGATGGATTTAGTGAATAGTAATGGATTAAATCTTTTGGATTGGGCTTGAATTTCAAAAGTAAAAATCATAATTTTAGAAAATGATTTTGATTTTGATGTTTGATCAAAAAAATTAATTGGATCATCAAAGGGGTTTGAAACGAATTCGATCCAACTGAAACAACACGATAAAAAAAGTGAAAAATGAAATGCACGAATTGAAATCATGAACAATTTGGAATCCATTTGAGATACCTTTTTAACAAGACGAGTTTCATTTGCAACAAACAAATAATATTTTAAAGATCTTAGTTTTTTGTAGGAACGAGAAAATCTCTAATTTGAACATTGTACCACCCACGATGTATGTTGTACAATTCGTTCTTGATGGGTTTTGAGTATTACAACATTCTTATGGTGCACATGCAACCCTAATTGCTTTGGATCTAGGTTTTTCTCAAGTTATACATGAAAATCAATTTACCAAAGCAAGAACCCTAATCTAGCATACAGTTTTAAGATTTAACAACTAAACTAGGGTTAGAAGAATACCTTTCTTGTTGATAGCTTGATCTTGACCTTCAAAAGCTTAGTGCCTCAATTTCTGAACCTCTATTAGAGTCACAAACACCACTTAGCAGAAGATGAACAAGAGAGAGGGTATGGAGGCTATCAATTTCGGATAGGGTTCTTCTATAAAGCATAGGGACCAAAAACAATAGCCAAGGGGTCGTTATATAGTTGAGCTGCTACTAGGGTTTTCAACTGGAAACCCTAATTCCCTTGCTTAGGCACTAAGCAATCTACATACCCCCACATGGAAGGCCATGGACGAAATCTTTATGGACTCCCATAGAGTTTTCATCCACCCATTATCAATAGGGTCTATTAGCCCAAACTACAACTTTTATTGATTTACCTAATCAATCCCCATTCTTTTAATCAGTCTCTTTTGATCAATAAATTAATTGTAAATTAATTTATGATCTATACTAATTAAATAATATGATTTCTCAATTAATATATTATTCTTATAATATATTAATAAATCATTTATCAACCCCCTTTTCATAAAGAATCCTGACAAGTTGCTATGAGGTCAAGTACATACCAATTATAGTTACGTGCTTAAACTCCTAATCCAACAGTCTCCCACTTGGATAAGTCTAATAACTCTAATTTCCAGTACGTCTTCAAAATCTAATTAGCAATCAAAGCTCTCAAAAACCGTTGTCGAACTCTGACCTAGTCAATGACGCATCCTTTAGATAAGGGATCATATAATCCTCTGTTCTGCAAGATATCGTGTGGATAAAGACATGGAACATAATCATTCTCAATGTCCTACAGTTTGTTTCTCGATTTCTGATTTGTTTGACAACGAACTTAATTGAACACCTCAATTCATTCTTGACCAGGCCCGACACATAAGTCAACACAAAATCATCGAGCGGCCCAAGATATCGCTTTTACCCTCTTAGGATAAAAGGAACATATAAACTTTGACTTATATTCTTGTACTACTTACTAGTTAAATCATACAAAAACTTTGACTTATAAACTTTGACTTATATTCTTGGACACACTATTGGTGTATTTAGCATCCACCAAACCCTCTGGATGACACATGTAAACATCTTCAGCTAGCTTCTAGTTAAGGAAAGCGGTTTTGACATCCATCTGCCAAATTTCATAATCATGAAACGCAGTGATAGCTAACATAACCCTAATAGACTTGATCTTTGTCACACCCCAAAACCTAGGATGGCGGAAACGCCCGGGGGTGGAGGACTTCATGTATACTATCATAACAACAATAGAAATAGTGATCAAAGTAACACAACTAACATAAATATAATTAAAAAAGTAACACCATAGTATGATTTTACATGTTTCCAAATCAATTACATTATGTTGACAAAAATGAAATGTTTGACGCCTTACGTCCCATCCTCAAAAGCACTTGGTCACCTGTTTGTTGATTTCCTGAGAATACATGTAGTTTTGAAAGAGTGTCAAAAATTAAGTTGGTGAGTTCATAAGCTTTGAAGTTGATGCAAAAATCCTTTTCTTGTAAAAGTGATGTTTGTTCACGAAAGATCCCATATTTTCTTATACAATGCATTGTAGTCTTAAAAGTCAAGACTGAAGTGTACAAGCATTTTACCATACTTAAAGAAATTTATGCATGTTTAAATCGACATAAACTCGTTGAATTTGGAAGTAAAACCCGTAAATATTATGTTTTGGTAATACCACATGTGAGTTATTATAACCGTACTATGACTTAGACGGCCTCATAATACGACATTCTTTAGGCGTCGCAAGTTAAATGACACTTGTCACCTCAGACCTGCCAATCTAGCTGTTGCATGCAGCTCAGGTGTGGGTTTGTCAGACTCAACATAGATCTATACAAAACTATCACGTTCACCCTACAAGAGACTCTGGTTACAATTTACAGGACTTTTGATTTTGTTACATTAGATGTAACGCGAAGCGAATTCTCACAAATTTATTCATTAACGGATTCACGTGAACAAAACTGAAAACCCTTTGTGATGAGTTTGAAATGTAATTGAACATAAACTATACCTACTATAGTTTAACAAAACTATTTGTAAGGTATATGAAACATAAACTATACCTATTATACTTTATCCAAAACGTTTGTAATGAAAATGAACCCCATTTTATGTGAGTCGAATGTATAGCAAAATCATAACTATGTGTATCATGCGTTATCTTGTATTATTTGTAATGACAAAGGACTCTTACCAATCAGTGAGTATTTTCTATTATATAATTATACCCCAACGGAAAACACCGGTAAAACATGAAATCATCAAAGATTAACACTTTGCTCAACATGTTACAAAGTGTGATGAAAGTTGTAAGCTCTTAACTTGTTTTTAACATTTCTGCATTGTTTTGGAAAAATCACAAAGAAATCATACAAAGTCAAAAACTAAATCTGTAAACTCTGAGAGTTTATAAAATGTGTTTAGTTTGTTCATAAATTTTATTGTGATTTTTAGATGTCTCTAACTTGTGTGAAAATGTCCATATTCACGGACTGGTCTGAATTCATAGCTACAGTGATAGGCAGTTTTGTAAAAATCACCATAAATCGTAGAAAACTCGTATCGACATGTGCAAGTAGTCATTTTAAAGGTATAACCCTGAACTATTTGCATCTAATACAGGTTTGAAAAGTAAAATGTTTATGTTTCCCAAAACAGTCCGTGAATGAACATTAACATTTCTGTTGAAAGCTGATGTTTGAGTTTAGTTGTATTCTTGGTGTTTTAACTTGTATCCCCCCCCCCCCCCCCACCTTAAAACTTAATAAAAACATGAAAAGATAGGGGTGTGAACTCACATTGTGTGTTCTTAGTGGATGGATGTTGAAGAAAAGAAGTGTTCTACTTGAGAACACTAAAAAGATGCCTTGAAGGTTCGAAGATCTAACATGAATGTGATGATGTTTGTGTAAGATATCTATGATTTGAGTAGAAGGAAGTGAAATAATATTATGGAGGATGATAATGCTTACAAAAAGTAGAAGAAATTATTCGAGAATGGCCTTGAATCTCGAAATTTAGAGAGAGAATTGAGAGAGAAAGGTGTTTGTCTTTTGGAGGAAAAATGAGAGAAATGAGAGAAATGAGAGAAATGAGAGAAATGTGAGGAGAGATAATGATTCTACCTTTTGTTCAAGTGTATGGCTGGAATGAAATGATGGGAAGGACGATGGAAGTGACTAGGTATGGTGGAGGACAAGGGTTGGTCATGGAGTGGGCATGGGGTGGTTGCTTGTGTCATACACTAAAGCAAAGTCAACACTCCACCAATAATATCCCACCCACTCTTCTTGGATAAGGATTATACCCCAAAAACATGATTAATTATGAAATAAGCGGTTCTATATGTTAAAATATGATTTTGGGTGAAAACACCAAGTTAAAGTAATTAAAATCGGGCTTAGAATCCAAAACTAGTTGAGAACCGGGAAGAAAAGTTGAATCTACGAGGCTTATCGCATGGGGGACTGAAGGTGCGAGGGTTCGGCCCTGAGAAGGCTGGAACCAAAGGCGAAATGGAGTGAAGGTAGAAGGAGAGATGGCGAAGGGGGGGGGGGGGTTCGGTCCGAAGGGACCTTCGGGTTCGGCTCGCAGGCAGCTTCGGGTTCGGTTCAATGGGGCTTCGGGTTTTTTCCTGAGGCTTCGGTTCTCAACAGGTTCGGTCCTAATAGGGGACCTTCGGCCCTAAGAGGGTTCGCCCTTAAAGAGTGGGTTTCAGGTCCTTAAGGCTATTTTACCCGTTTTTACCCCGTTACAAACAGGTTTTGACCCGGTTAAGGGTTGGGATGACCCGAATGATTACAAAAAGTTAAAGGAACTTTTTGAGAGAGATTTGGGAGAGAATTTCAATACAGAGAGATAGAGTGAAAGAGATTGGGAGAGGCTTCTTTGGTGACCTTTTTGAGTGTTTGACTTCGCAACGCAAGGTCCATAAACCCTACTAAGCCATGTTTAAGGATCTTACACACCCGATGAGTATGTAATATTGTTTTATCGCTTTGGTTCATTACTTACCACAGTTTTAGGTTAAGGAAATCTAGATATACGAAATTTTCATTTGTTGATTTCTCATTAGAATAGCGAGCTGTACAGTAATTACATAACGTAAACCCTAGTATACAAGGGTTAATTGAGTTGACCGGTTTGACTTGTTGACTTTGTTTGACTTCGACTTGACCAGAATTTTACGGTTGTCACATAATCCGCCCGTTAGAAGGAATTTTGTCCCGAAATTTGCATTTTGAATGGGACTTCAAGAGTTCGGGAAGAGATGTGGGTATTTTTCTTTCATTTGGTCCTCACGTTCGTAGGTGAACTCGGGTACTCGTTTAGCGTTCCAACGAACCTTAACTATGGGAATATATACACGACTTTTTTTCGTTCTATTGATCTCTCGATCCATGATTTCAACTGGTTCTTCCATGAAGTGTAGACTCTCGTTAACTTCAATTTTGTCGAGGGGTATCACGAGAGTCTCGTTGGACAGGCACTTCTTTAGGTTTGACACGTCAAAGGTAGGATGTACTTGATTTAGTTCTTGTGGTAATCGGAGTTTGTACGCCACTAGGCCAATCCTGGCAAGGATTTCGAATGGTCCGATGTACCTTCGGTTTAGTTTCCTACGTTTACCAAAGCGTATCATTCCTTTCCAAGGGGAAACTTTCATTAGTACTCGATCACCGACCTGGAATTCCAAGGGTTTGCATCGTTTATCGGCATAACTCTTCTGTCGATCTCGAGATGCTTTCAGTCTTTCCCGAATTTGAACGATCTTTTCTGTGGTCTCCCTTATGATTTCAGGACCAGTGAGGGTGCTATTAGGGACTTGTCCCCTAGCTAGCTGTGTGTCCCCTACTTCTGCTCAACACATGGGTGATCTGCACTTGCGACCATCAAGAGCTTCAAATGGAGCGACCTTGATGCTAGTGTGATAGTTGTTATTGTAGGAGAATTCGATAAGCGGTAAATGGGTATCCCATGCTTTACCAAAGTCTATTACACAGGCTCTCAACATGTCTTCTAGTGTTTGTATGGTTCGCTCGCTCTGTCTGTCGATTTGTGGATGGTAGGCCGTACTCATGTCAAGTCTAGTCCCCAGGGATTTCTGTAAAGACTGCCAAAACCGTGATGTAAACCTATTATCTCTGTCAGAGATAATGGATATCGGCACACCATGCAGTCGTACAACCTCTTTGATGTATGTTCAAGTCAATTTTTCCATCTTGTCGGTTTCCTTTATTGGCATGAAGTGCGCTGATTTGGTCAATCTGTCTAGGATTACCCATATGGTATCAAGTCTGCCTGATGTCTTAGGTAAATTGGTTATGAAGTCCATGGTTATTCGTTCCCACTTCCACTCCGGTATACCAGGCTGTTGCAGCAATGCTAAGGGTTTTTGGTATTCCACCTTGACGTTGGTGCAAGTCAGACACTTGCCCACATAGGTAGCAATATCGGCTTTCATGTTCGGCCACCAGTACAACTTCTTGAGGTCTAGATACAACTTATTCGAACCTAGATGGATGGAGTATCGAGTCTTGTGTGCTTCGTTCATGACGACGTCCCGGAACCCACCGAACTTCGGTGTCCAGATCTGGTTCATGAGATATCGAGCTCCATCATCCTTGACTTCTAGGTTCTTATCCACCCCTCTTAATGCCTCACCTGCCACATTCTCTGGTTTCAAGGCTTGTAGTTGAGCTTCCTTGATTTGTGTGGTCAGGTGTGAATGGATTCTCATTGTTAATGACTTTACTCGGTGACCCAAATATTCCTTTCTGCTTAAGGCATCAGCCACTATATTGGCCTTGCCTGGATGATAGCGAATTTCTCACTCGTAGTCGTTCAGCAATTCAACCCATCTTCTCTGTCGCATGTTGAGTTCTTTTTGGTTGAGGATATGCTGAAGGCTTTTATGATTGGTGAAGATAGTGCATTTTGTGACGTAGAGATAGTGTCTCCAGATCTTTAGAGAGGCCACTACTGCTCCCAGTTCAAGGTCGTGAGTAGTATAATTAACCTCGTGCGTCTTAAGTTCTCTTGACGCATAAGCGATGACCTTCCTTCTCTGGATGACTCCACATCCAAGACCTTGATTCGAGGCATCACAATACACTACGAAGTCTTCGGTTCCTTTTGGGAGATACAAGATTGGTGCGTTGCACAGGGCTCGTTTCAGCGTTTGGAATGTTGTTTCTTGCTTATCATCCCACTTAAGCATCATACCTTTTTTATTCAAGGTGGTGAGCGGTTTAGCGATCTTGGAGAAGTTTTGGATGAATCTTCGGTAGTATCCAGCAAGCCGTAAGAATTGTCGGATTTCCGTTGGTGTTGTCGGTGTAGTCTAGTTTTCGATCACTTTGAATTTTGAGGGATCCACATGTATCCCTTTTCGCTAACTACATGGCCAAGGAATCCCACTTCTCGGAGCCAAAATCTGCACTTTGAAAGTTTAGCATAAAGCTTCTCAGCTCTTAGAGTCTCCAATACTAGTCGCAGATGCTGGTTGTGTTCTTCTTCGCTTCGTGAATAGACCAAGATATCGTCGATGAATACGATTACGAATTTGTCTAAGAAGGGTCGAAACACTTGGTTCATCAGATCCATGAATATTGCAGGTGTGTTTGTTAGTCCAAAGGGCATCACCACAAATTCGTAATGGCCGTAGCACGTTCTGAAAGCTGTCTTGGGATTATCATCCTCTTAAACTCGCAGTTGATGGTAACCTGCACTCAAATCAATTTTTGAAAAGTAGATTGCTCCCTGAAGTTGGTCGAAGAGGTCGTCGATTCGGGGTAGGGGATATCGGTTCTTGACGGTGAGTTTGTTTAGCTCCCGATAGTCGATGCACATGCGAAAAGATCCATCCTTCTTCTTCACAAATAGGACTGGTGCTCCCCAGGGTGAAAAATTCGGCCTGATGAACCCTTTTCTTAACAATTCGTTCAGTTGACTAGACAGTTTATGTATTTCTGCCGGCACTAGACGGTCTGGACCCTTGGCTACTAGGGTAGCTCCGGGTACCAAGTCGATTCGGAATTCGACTTGTCGCACGAGTGGTACACCTGGAAGATCTTCTGGGAATACATCGGGGAAGTTGCACAGCTCCGGAATGTCTTTGATACCCTTCACCTCTTGTTTCTTATCTACTACGTGGGCTAAGAAGGCGTGGTATTCCTTTCGGAGGTACTTTTGAGCCTTGACGCAAGAAATGATTTGCAGATTTGTACTGGGTTTATCGCCGTAGATAAGAAGAGTTTTGCCATTTGGCAGATTAAGACGAACGACCCTTTCGTAACATTAAATGTCGGCATGATTAGAACTTATCCAATCCATACCGATGATTACGTCGAAACTTTTTATTGTGACCGGCATTAGGTCGACTTTGAATGAATGATTGTCTAGAGTGAGGTTACACCCTGTGTATATATCACTAGTGCACTCTTCCTTTCCGTTTGCTATTTCTAAGACGTATGAATTTTTTAGTGACTGGGGATTTCGTTTAAGTAAATGTTTGTATTGGTGGCTCACAAAACTACTCTCGGCCCCACTATCAAAAAGTATGCATGCATAAGAGTTATTGAGGAGGAACGTACCGGTAACCACCATGGGGTCCTTGAATGCTTCTCCGTGACCTAATGCTAAGACTGTTCCTGCACCCCCAACATTGGGGTTTCGTGTTTTGGGTAGTTTCTTTTAAAGTGCCCTGCCTCTCAACAACCGTAACATGTTTGGCTTGCTCGGTTGTTGGCGACCGGGGCGGATTGGGATGGCACTTTACAAAATTGAGCAGTGTGCCCCTTCTTGTTGTAATTACTGCAGTGCATTTCCCGACAAGCACTGGTGTGGTGGAATTTACACTTGGGAAGAGTTCCAACGTATTGCCTTCGTGGAGCCAGAGTGGAGGGAGTAGTGGCAACATGGATGGCAACAGTTTGCTATTTCTTTGCAGGATCCTACGCCAGTTGCTTCCTTTTATAGTTCCAGAACTTCCTCTTGTTGTTCCCTCCTTTTGCTTGATCGGAGGTGGTTGGCACAGTGACATGGCTGGCCCGATGATTAATGAGTTGCTGTGCCAACTGCTTGGCACTGTCAAAAGTGGTTGGTCTTGAGGCCAGCACACTATCTTGAATCTGGGATGATAGTCCCCAGATATAACGTTCCACCTTCTTGCTTTCCGGTGTAACCATCGCTAGACAGAGGAGCGCTAGATCATTGAATCGGGCGGTGTAAGTTGCAAGGTCAGAGCCCGTCATCTTGAGACTCCACAATTCCTGCTCTAATTTTTTCACCTCACACCTTGGGCAATACTCCTTCAGCATCATAGTTTTCAAGTCTTCCCTACTTAGCGGATTTGCAACGGAGAGTATCAGCAATTTTACGTGGCCGTTCCACCAAGTGAGGGCCCTACCGGAGAAGGTGCAAGCTGCAAATTTGACTTTGTCTGCTTCGGGGGACGCACATATCTCAAAGACGGATTCAGTCCTCTCGAACAAATGCATCAAAGTGATGACACGCCTGCTTCCATTGAAAGAATCGGGTTTGCCATTTGTGAAGTCTTTATAGGAACATTCTCTCGAACGCCCTTAGCTATCTCCTTGAGTAGAGTTGTTAATACCGTTCCCTGTTCTCCTGGCACCATCAGTGCTGATTTGGGACGGAGCAGCTGCCACTACGGCTGTAACCGCAACCTAGAACATAACATGATCATATTGGGGAGGCGGCGGGGGAGGATTTTTTGTGTTCTCTCAGTGCGTCTAGTAGATCAAAGTATTAGAACACCCCATACCTAGGATGGCGGAAACGTTCGGGGGTGGAGGAATTCATGTATTGTATCATAACAATAATTACAATAGTGATCAAAGTAACACAACCAACATAAATATAATTGAAAAAGTTACACCATAGTATGAGTTTACATGTTTCCAAATCAATTACATTATGTTGACAAAACTGAAATGTTTGACGCCTTACGTCCCATCCTCAAAAGCACATGGTTACCTATTTATTGATTTCCTGAGAATACAAGTAGTTTTGAAAGAGTGTCAACAATTAAGTTGGTGAGTTCATAAGCTTTTGAAGGTGATGCAAAAATCATTTTCTTGTAAAAGTGATGTTTGTTCAAGAATGATCCCATATTTTCTAATATAATGCATTGTAGTCTTAAAATTCAAGACCGAAGTGTACAAGTATTTTACCATACTTAAAGAAATTTATGCAAATTTAAATCGACATAAACTCGTTAAATTTGGAAGTAAAACCCGTAAATCTTATGTTTTGTTAATACCACATGTGAGTTATTATCACCATACTATGACTTAGACCACTACTAGAAAAACATCCTTTTACGACGCTCATTGCGTGTCGTAAAATGCTCAGACGACGCGCAAATGCGCGTCAAGAAAGGCCCTGTCATAAAGAGAGACGACGCGCATTTACGACGCGTATCAAGGAAGACCCTGTCATAAAGGAAGACAACACGCATTTGGGTGTCGTAACCTTACGACGCGCGTGTTTATGACACGCATTGCGTACCAAGGAAGCCCTTGTCAAGAAAGGCCATGTCATAAATTAATACGACACACATTTTTGCGTATCGTAATTTTAATTTTTTTTTAAAAAAAAATTTTATTTATAGATTTTCTGAATTTCAAATTAAATTTGCATATCATGTCTCATAATAGAAAATAAAATACCATATACAAAAAATACAATACATTTCACAAAAGTTAATGTCATACAAATAATCATTCCAATAGTATACAAATGTAACATTTCAACATTTTTTATATAATTAACTAAATTATTAGCCAAAATTCCTAAAATACCAACATACTTTTCTATGAAGAGCATTAACACTATTCTTTTCCATCAAAAACTTCAAAACCTGCATAATTAAATTAATGTGTAATCAGCTACAGAAATTTGTGTGAGCATATGGATAATTCTCTATAAACACCACATAGAGGTATATAAGTGAAGTCAGAAGTCAGAACTGTAAATAAGGCTAAAGATGCAGCAACTCACATTGAAAAAGTTGACTGATAACACTCTGGAACCGTTCTTACATCATTAGTAGAGGAGCAGGGGAAAAACGGGAATTGAGGACAAAATGATGTCGTTCCTGTTTCAGGGAAAATACCACCAGTTGGACTGATAAGGTGACAGAAGGTCCATAAATATGAATTTTTAAAACAAAAAATGATTAGTTTTTAACATTTTTTTATAGAAATCCACACGTGTTGATTTTCTCTCCAATCACCATGTAATAATTGCTACTTATATGGTGCATTAAGATACACAAATTGATTTCTTTTTCTATAAGACTTTAGAAATGTTATAGAAAAGTTGTATTCAGCTACAAATCATTCTAAAAGTTCGTATCACAAGAATGATCAGAAACAAATGTGAGTGTCATATTGTGAGATATTTTTATCCAATTTTCTTATGTTTTCTGGTTAATAATTTAGTGTGTAAAATCTTTCAGGTATTTATACATATATGCATTAAGAAGACCGAAATAAACATAAAAAAATCTTAATGTTATAATGTATTACCCACCATATACTACACCATGTACCATTAATTGAAATTCATTTGTAAGAAACTACCCTGAAGCAGCAATCTGCAGATACAAACATTTAATAACATAAATAGAATAGAGATTCTTCATTTTTTATTGTTTTAGCCACTTAGGTATTTTCTGTAGTGATCGAACACTTATATGTTTTATGATGATGAAAAAAACATTATTTTATTTCGTTTACCTCATTTTGGAAGGGTTATCTACAGGAAAAAAACAACGTATACTCATTTTTTTTAATTTAGCCACCAAACTATTATGTAGCTATTGATTTTTATAAAGTATACTTTTTTTATCAATTTCATTTTACTAAATTTATAAAATATATATTCTTTTACCTTATTTACATGCATGTGTACTTGTTCTCTGTACGTCTTCTTCAGGTCCACAATATTAGCACAAAGCTCTCCCAGCAACATACAAGCAAAATTACCATGAAACCAATCAGTTATTCCGTTTGTTACTAAGATAAAACAAACTAGTGATAATAAAATAAGTAAACAAACAAAATAAGATATAACTACCAAGATGATACTAGTTATATGAAAACACCAAAACTACCCTTAATAAATCAAGGGTGAAAACGTAATTTTACCTCCTCATCTCTTTCACCCATCAACTACAGTACATCAGAGTGCCTTTGTCTTAATGCTTCTAGTTCTGCTTTTAGGCCATACAACATACACTTTTGACCATAATTTTTCACACTGCACCAAAAAAAAGCATATGAGATCAAAGGGTAATATAGACATTTATCATCCAAAATGTATAACATAATGAAAAGAAAGGAAACTCTACCTCCTCTATCAATTTAACCAACGCCTCAGCAAGAGAGTCGTGAATGGATTCCATGGATGCCTGAATGCTACAAATTAATACAAAACCCTTTATTTCATTGTTGTCCCTATTTTTCACCAATCTTACCTGTATAATGATGGAGACATAAATTAACATATTTTTCATCAATTGATATAGCACATGCGTAACAAAGATTCACCAAATAGCACCCAAAATGTATTAGCACTTCTGTTAAAAGAATGTTAAAAGTTTTAGTAATCAGTTAATCATCACATCGCCTTCTTCTTTACCCTTATGCACATGAATGGCCACCTTGACACAAATCTCAATTATTTGAACAGGGACATCATATTGAAGGGTATCCTTCCTGTGTTCAACAATAAAAAATAGAGACATTATAAATATTTTGCATGAGATACAATCTTGTATAATTTATAGAAATGAGAAAGCTAGTTCAAATAAAAATCTGACCTGATAACATTTTCAAATTGTTGGAGGGTTACAAATGAAAATCGGACATGATAAGCTAGTTCTCTGGTGTGGCAAAGGACATGTGCAGCAACTTGACTTGCTACAGGATCGATTTACTGTAGTGTAGAGAGAACAAAAACATTAGTTTTCCCCATTCCAGACTTGGCTTGACAGATGACATCCATTCCTAAGATAGCCTGTGGTATGCACATGAATGTCCAACTTGACACAAAAACATGTAATCAATATGGTTATAAATTTTTTTTATATAATCTATATAGATACAAGCTTACCTTTATGATGGCTATTGGGACATGAATGGCCACCTTGACACAAAGAAATAGCTTTCAAGTCCCTCCACAAACTGTAATCTAGTTAATAGAGAATCATTGATGCATCCTGGTGCACCTGATACACATATGAGATACCTAAACATTAGCTTGCTCAAAAGTATTTAGTATTTACTACTCCCTCATGTGAAAAAATTAAAAGATGTAAATATGAGACAGATGCAAAAAACACACATACTTGGTTTCAGGGATAATCTCTTCTTGGGTTTCTTAACCACGCATAAAAATATTCTTTAAAATCATTTATGCAAAACAGCAGTTAATAATAATGGGTCATACCTTGGAAAGGGGTTGCGATGGTTATCCACTTATTCACATACTTTCCAGGAGAAAAAACATGATTGTGAGTCCTAATTTACCTCAAATTGAAGAGAAACAAAGAGACATTAAGTACCTCATCAGCACCATCAGTTATTTTTGATCCAACAATAAGTGATAACATATGCAAGCCGCTAAAATGAAACCTAAATCATAACGATCCTCTATAAAAAGATAGAAATAGATATAGTAGATATATAATTGAAACCCTCCTCGACTAGAAAATTTACCTCTCCATGCCCTAAAATGATTGAAAATGATAGTGAAGCGAGTACTCTATGACTACATTCATAATCATCACGGAAGATTGAGGTATCCATAAAATATGAAACGGAAAGGTCATTTTTTACAGAAAACTCGCCAATCAGATGACGAATCTAACAAACACAGGAAGGAGAAGTGTGGTGAACCAGAGAGAAGACGAAGGGTGGTGGGTGCCTGGGTGGTTGTCGAGCAGTATGGGGTAGTGAGAGAGAGAGAGAGAGAGAGATAGAGAGAGAGAGAGAGAGACTTGTAGATTAAGACCATGGCGGATGAGGCATTTTATCAAACATGTTGTGTGCATCATCGATTCTTCCCCAGTTGCTGTATAAGTTGATTTTCCGATTTCTATTTCTCTTTCTCCCATTCTAGTCTCCGACTTTTTGTTGCTGTGATAGAGAGTTTCCTTCCATCATTGGGATTTGAGTACAGTAGTATTAGCATAGGTAGGCAATGTTAGAGGTGGGAGAGGATGGTGGTGGGCAACATGCGAACTGTTTAGAGTTAAAGAGGAAGCGATAGTATGTCCAAAGAGCAGCGGAGAAGGGAAAGTCATCGGTGTTGGTGAAGGAGTTTTTGGAAACCGATGAGATGTGAAAAAGAGAGGATTCAGTGGAGGGTGAAAAAGCAGCCGACTGAGGTGGTGGCTCATACAGTGATGGGCTGAGGACGCAAAGCCGACATCGGACGATGGTTGTCGAGTGAATAGGTGAAGATAATGATTGATCGTTATTACGATTTAAGTGAAATATGCAAAGCTTTGGGAGATCTCTGTGAAATCACAGTTTCGGTTTTAGGTTAGAGAGAGAGAAAGGAAGATGAAGACCTAGGTTTCTTTCTTGCTGATTGGAAACGGAGGGGGTTTTAATTTTTCACACAGGGGGGTTTTTAATTTTTGGGGATTTCATTTCCCACTCAAAATGCGTGTTTCATTAAAAAATATAAAGCGACATCCTTACATGACACACATTTTACAATAGGCGTCCTCCGTATTTTTTTTTTCTTTTCTAACAATGATTTCAGGGCACACACAAATACGCGTCCTCTATCTTTCAAATTTTATAAGAGATGGCATTTATTTTAGGACGCATGTTTTTGCGAATCGTAAATCACTGCGCGTCATTAAAGGCTGTTTTTCTAGTAGTGGACGGCCTCGTAATATGACGTTCTTCAGGTGTCGCAAGTTAAAAAACACTTATCACCCCAGACCTGCCGGTCTAGCTGTTGCATGCAGCTCAGGTGTGGGTTTGTCAGAACCAATATAAATCTATACACAACTATCATGTTCTCCCTACAAGAGACTCTGGTTACAATTTACACGACTTTTGATTTCGTTACATTAGATGTAATGCGAAGCGAATGTCTCACAAATTTATTCAATAACGGATTCACGTGAACAAAACTGAAAACCCTTTGTGATGAGTTTGAAATGTAATTGAACATAAACTATACCTACTATAGTTTAACAAAACTATTTGTAAGGTATATGAAACATAAACTATACCTATTATACTTTATCCAAAACGTTTGTAATGAAAATGAACCCCATTTTATGTGAGTCGAATGTATAGCAAAATCATAACTATGTGTATCATGCGTTATCTTGTATTATTTGTAATGACAAAGGACTCTTACCAATCAGTGAGTATTTTCTATTATATAATTATACCCCAATGGAAAACATTGGTAAAACATGAAATCATCAAAGATTAACACTTTTCTCAACTTGTTACAAAGTGTGATGAAAGTTGTAAGCTCTTAACTTGTTTTTAACATTTCTGCGTTGTTTTGGAAAAATCACAAAAAAATCATATGAAGTCGAAAACTAAATCCGCAAACTCTTAGAGTCTAGAAAATTTGTTTAGTTTGTTCATAAATTTTATTGTGATTTTTAGATGTCTCTAACTTGTGTGAAAATGTCCATATTCACGGACTGGTCTGAATTCATAGCTACAGTGATATTCAGTTTTGCAAAAATCACCATAAATTGTAGAAAAATCGTATGGACATTTGCAAGTAGTCATTTTAAAGGTATAACCCTGAAATATTTGCATCTAATACAGGTTTGAAAACTAAAATGTTTATGTTTCCCAAAACAGTCTGTGAATGAACATTAACATTTCTGCTCAAAGCTGATGTTTGAGTTTAGTTGTGTTCTTGGTATTTTAACTTGTATCCCCCCTAAAAACTTAATAAAAAACATGAAAATATAGGGATTTCAACTCACCTTGTGTGGTCTTAGTGGATGGATGTTGAAGAAAAGAAGTGTTCTACTTGAGAACACTAAAAAGATGCCTTGAAGGTTCGAAGATCTAACATGAATGTGATGATGTTTGTGTAAGATATCTATGATTTGAGTAGAAGGAAGTGAAATAATCTTATGGAGGATGATAATACATACCAAAAGTAGAAGAAAAGCTCCGAGAATGGCCTTGAATCTCGAAATTTAAAGAGAGAATTGAGAGAGAAAGGTTTTTGTCTTTTGGAGGAAAAATGAGTGAAATGAGAGAAATGTAAGGAGAGATAATGATTCTACCTTTTGTTCAAGTGTGTGGCTGGAAGGAAATGATGGGAAGGACGATGGAAGTGACTAGGTATGGTGGAAGGAAAAAGGTTGGTCATGAAGTGGGCATGGGGTGGTTGCTTGTGTCATACACTAAAGCAAAGTCAACACTCCACCAATAATATCCCACCCACTCTTCTTGGATAAGGATTGTACCCCAAAACATTATTAATTATGAAATAAGGGTTCTATAAGTTAAAATATGATTTTGGGTGAAAACACCACGTTAAAATAATTAAAATCAGGCTTAGAACGTAAAACTCGTCGAGAACCAGGAAGAAAAGTTGAATCTGTGAGGCTTCTCGCATAGGGGACCGAAGGTGCGTGGGTTCGGCCCTGAGAAGGCTGGAATCGAAGGCGAAATGGAGTGAAGGTAGAAGGAGCGAAGGCGAAGGGGGGGGGGGTTCGGTCCGAAGGGACCTTCGGGTTCGGCTCGTAGGCAGCTTCAGGTTCGGTTCAATAGGGCTTCGGGTTCGGTCCTGAGGCTTCGGTTCTCAGCAGCTTCGGTCCCAATAGGGGACCTTCGACCCTTAGAGAGTTCGCCCCTAAAGAGTGGGTTTCGGGTCCTTAAGGGATTTCACCCGTTTTTACCCCGTTTCAAGCGGTTTTTGACCCGGTTAAGGGTCAGGATGACCCGAATGATTGCAAAACGTTAAAGGAACTTTTTGAGAGATATTCGGGAGAGATTTTTAATAGAGAGTTAGAGTGAAAGAGATCGGGAGAGGCTTCTTTTGGGACCTTTTTCAGTGTTTGGCTTCGCAACGCAAGGTCCATAAACCCGGTTAAGCCATGTTTAAGGATCTTACACACTCCCGATGAGTATGCAATATTGTTTTATCGCTTTGGTTCATTACTTACCATAGTTTTAGGTTAAGGAAATCTAGATATACGAATTTTTCAATTGTTGATTTCTCATTAGAATGGCGAGTTCTATAATAATTACTTAACGTAAACCCTAGTATATAAGGGTTAACTGAGTTGACCGGTTTGACTTGTTGACTTTGTTTGACTTCTACTTGACTAGAATTTGACGGTTGTCACAATCTTGGTCACTAGTGAGAAGGACTCATCATAGTCAACTCAAGGGGTTTGAGTAAAGCCTTTCACAACCAGCCGTATCGGTCTTCTTCTTGAATATCCACTTGCACCAGACCGTCTTACGTCCCGGTACATTGTCAACCAAGTTCCAAACTTGATTGTCATACATGGACTGGTCTCTTTGTCCATTACCTCTTTCCATTTTGCAGACTCTGAGCTTGCCATGGTATCCTTGTAGTTGTTAGGTTCATCCAATTTTATCAGTGTACTATCACTGATAAACACATCACACTCAACATTTATATGGAAACCATACAACACAGGTGGAACACTAACTCTATTGGAGCATCTTAGAGGTAAGGACTCATCAACTGGTTATACAAGAATCTCTTCCTCAAGTTGAGTGCTAGTGTTAGAGGTTCCTTCATCGGTTGAATCTTAAAGCTCTTCAAGATCAATTTTCCTCCCACTGTCCTCTTGGTATATGAGTTCTCTCTCGTGGGAAACCCCTCTCATTGCTACGAATAACACGTTGTGACTTGGTCTGTTGAAAAGACATACAAAAGATTTTTGTGGGTAGCCAATGAAAATATAACGCTCACTAAGAGGTTCAAGCTTGTCATGAGTCTCTCGTATTACAAAAGTCTCGCAACGCCAAACCGTGATATGTGCCAACGAGGGAACCTTCCCTGTCCACATCTCGTGAGATGTTTTGACAACCTTCTTAGTTGGGACTAAATTAGGGATATGGGCAGCAGTCTCTAAGGCATACCCCCAAAACGAGATAGGTAACAAAGCTCGACTCATCATGGAATGGACCATGTCCAATAAGGTTCGATTGCACCTCTCAGCCACACGATTGATCTGAGGTGTCCTAGGCGGCTTTAATTGAGAAACAATTCCACATTCCTTAAGATAGCCATGGAACTCGATACTAAGATACTCATCACCCCTATCGGATCTTAGCATCTTTATCTTCTTGCCCAATTGATTCTTCCCTTCTTTTTTAAACTCTTTGAACTTTCCAAAAGTTTCCAACTTTTTCTTAATTAAGTAGATATACCCATATCTGCTATAATCGTCGGTGAACATAACATAGAAGTGGTTAGCATCCCTTGTGGTGGATCTGAAGGGCCTACACACATCGGTGTGTGATAGATCTAACAATCCCTCACCTTTTTCACAAGTTCCAGTGAAAGGTGATTTAGTCATGTTTTGAAGTAAAAAAGATTTGCATGTGTCATCCGACTTTAGGTCAAATGATTCCAAGACTGCATACTTTTGGATTTGGGCTATTTGCTTCTTGTTGACATGTCCAAGACGATAATGCCACAAGCATGCCTTGTCTAAACCATTAGACGAATCGATATGCAACATATTATTTCCTAAGTTGTCTACAACCATCAGAGTTTCATATACACCATTACAAGTCAAAATCTTCAAAATATAAAGTACCATTATAGAAAGCATTAATGGAACCAACTTCGTTATGAAATTAAAATCTAAAACCTTTTCTGTACAAACCATGAAAAGAAATAATATTCTTCGTCATCTCTGACGAGTAGGAACAATCTTTCAAGTTTAATCCTAACCCACTACTAATTACTAAAGAATAAATCCTAATCTTGGTGACAGGCGATGATTTCTTATTCCCCATTATCAGGTTCATCTTCCCATGCTCCACATCCCTACTTCTTCTTAGCCCCTGCAAATCAGAACAAATGTGAAAACCACATCCTGTATCAAGGACCCAAGAACTAGCATGTGATGAGTTATATGATTGAATAATATAAATACCTGCAAATGAGGGCTTTATCTTCTCGTCCTTGATGTCCTGCAAGTATTTCGGATAGCTTTGTTTCCAAGGCCCCGTGTCGTTACAGTAGAAGCACGTTGCTTCTTTAGGATCGAATGAGGGAGTGGCAGAACCGGCTTTACCTTTGGATCCATTTGAAGGGGATCCATCATGGGACTTTTCATTGTGTCTCTTAGAGGGAGCTTTCCTCTTATTCCCTTTTCTATTTCCTATAGCGAGGACAGGGGAAACAACAGCAGTGGCGGACTCGACAGCTTTGCCTTTAAGTCCACTTTCGGCAGTTCTCAACAATCCTGCAAGTTTGCTCAAGGTGATTAACTCTTTGTTCATATGATAAGTTATCTTGAATTCATCATAACAAGGAGGTTAGTCGCCAACTATTCATCAAAGTTGACATTCAACTTGAGCAGATGATCCACATACCTTTGCATCCTTTTCAAGTGGCTCGTGATGGACTCTTCATCTTTCATCTTGGATGTTATTAAGGAGGCGACAATCCGGTACCTTTCCTGACGCATGCTTTGATGGTACTTTTCCATCTAATATTGGCACATCTTGTAAGGCTAGTAGTCCTTGTAGAACCGCTGGATCTCAGGAGTCATAGTGGCTACCATTATACATGACACCTTCGTCGTGTTTTTTTTCGTAAGCCCTCTTCTCAGCTATTTCTTCAGCAGAAGCTTTGGTTTCATCTATCTCTTTGACATTCTCATTGAGGATGTATTCTTTCTCCTCGTATAGAAGGTCCATGCGAATGTTGTGGATCCAATCATTGAAATTGGACCCATCAAAAGTGACCCTCCAATAAATGTTCAAAGAGAAAAGGAGCTTGAGTAGTTTGAGTTCGAGCCAGAAGCGTTGTTTAAGCCAGACATCTGAAAAAGAAAAAGAAAAAAGTTAAGATTAGATAAGCAATCTTTAATGTAACACCCAAATGAAATATTAAGGCTAGGACCCAACACTATCAATCACAATTACGAAGAGGGATGTCGTAATCCAATTGCAAATTATATGAAGGTAGGTAAATGACGATTTACCAATTCCAACCACAAAAAACGAAATGAACGATTAGGTTTTAAATGAAATGAAATTCCTAGATTCTTTTCAGATTCATTGAACTTTTCAATGGCATGTTTAATCTCGATTATGCCCTTTATGTTTGTGACTAGGATACCGAGGATCACAAATAAGGTCTGAAGAACCATGCAAATTAGCTTGGAACTCTCGATGTCATTTACCACCTAATCAATGTGTCGGTTAACCACACACGCTCCATTGATATATGGTAATTCTCGAGCTAGCCTTTGCCATCCTTATTAGTCCAAGTTAGTGTGCCGGTTAACCACACACGCTCCACTAACGACTTGGCAAGGTGCACAGTGCAATTTCATGGAATAACATCACTTTCACATTTTCCTAAAGTAACTAAGACTGGGAATTTATGAAAAAACATTTAGTTACTTTATAATATTCATTATACTTATTAATGAGGAATTAGTTTCGTATCCTACACGTTTGGCTAACGACCCTCCACCAATCAAGGAAGCGGTGGGCGAGAGTGGACACCCATTCAACCGCCATTTTATAGGCAGTTTCCTTATACCCCTTTATAGATCGGCTTCATTAATGAGGCCTACTAACTTTAAGACTGACTCATCTTATACATACATACATATATATATATATATACATATATATATATATATATATATACATATATATATATATATACACACACACACACACACATATATATATATATATATATATATATATTAATCCTTTAATAATATAATAGTATAAGCGTTGTATTTTAAACTTTTAAAACACTAGGGTTTTAGAATTTAATATTTAAAAATTAAAACTTTTAATAAAATTTAAAATTCCAAAACTTGAGGGCATGTTTTGAAACTATCCAAAACTTCTAGATCAAATTTTAAATAATTAAAGTAATCACATAATTTTGGACATTATCTAAAATTTGACCATTATCCTTTAATTAGATGAGGATATTCATTACCATAACACAAAATTTGAATTTTAACAGTTAAAACAATTTAAGGTAATGGACTCGTTGAGCATGCCCAACTCATCGAGTCCATCTTAGGACTCGTCGAGTTCTGCAGTCAGAGACGAAAAACCGATTTTTTTCCCAGCTTTGGAAAATCACAATTGCATCAAATATAACAGAAAGAACACCCTAAGCTCTGATATCATTGATGAGTTTTGAGCATTACAACATTCATATGGTGCACATGCAACCTTAACTGCTTTGGATCTAGGTTTTTCTCAAGTTATACATGCAAATCAATTTTCCAAAGCAAGAACCCTAATCTAGCGTACAATTTTCGAATTTAACAAATAAACTAGGGTTAGAAGAAACCTTTCTTGTTGATAGCTTGATCTTGACCTTCAAGAGCTTAGTGCCTCAATTGCTGCACCTCTAATGGAGTCCTAACGCATTAAAATGAGGTCCCTTGAGCTAGTTTGGTCCCTTGTTCTCTATGGGAGGTCTTAATAGATTAAGACCATGTATTAGACGTTAAAAATGTTAAAGTTTGAGACTTTATGATTTGGGAGGTTTTTTGAGTCATGGATATGAAGTTTGAGCTTAGGTACTTAATCTATTAAGCACTTATAAGGATTTTAAGGCAAACGAGGGTACGCACCTCATAAGTCGATGTACGCCTCGTGTACTGAGTCAACCATCCTGGTGGTGGTCAATGCGAGGCGAGGTACGCCCAACGTAGCAAAAGGGTACGTCCGTGTACGCCTATGTTGAGTTTCGAACTTTGGGCTTCGAGTTCGACCATCTGTTTTGGAGTTGATTCTTGGGCCCTAGTGGACTATCAAGATAAGTGTGTTTTGGGCGAACTAGAGGACCAAAACTTGCATAAGGCCTAATAAGGAGTTGTGCCCAATTTGGAAAATTGGGCCAAGTGTGGACCTTGAGGTAATTTTATCCTTTTAGGATCAAGATTCAGGTTTGGTATGCATTGGGTTGTGTTGGGCCATCTGGGATTTTATGGTTTGGGCTTTTGGCTTGCTGGATCTTCTTGAGTGAAGGCCCAATTTGGAAAATTAGGCCATATTTGGACTTAAGAAGTTTATTTGGATATTGGGACTTTTGTTATCTAGTTTGGGCCTTAGCTTTGGGCCAAGCTTGAGGAAGGGTAAAAAGGTCATTTACCCAGAATTGGACTCGAATTATGAGTCAGCGACTAGATGTTGATGGATTGTATTTTTGGTATTTGTTAGCACATGGGTGATGGCGGATCTGTAGCTAGAGGTTATTCATGGAGTCAACTATTGATGGGGTGTTGTCTTGATATGGTGGTTCAGAATCTGGCAGTCAGGGATCGTATGTGTGATCGACAGTACGAGGTGAATTTTCCTCACTCTACTTCCGGGTCAAAGGCACTAAGGACGACCCATTGGTTTGATAACCTGATATTGTTGATATGTTGAGTATGATATAGTTATGCATGCTAGTATTGTTATGCTTGTCTGGTAGATCTGTAGGACCACCTGTGAGTTGCTTGGTTATGTGTTTATGATATTATCTGCTATATGACGACAGATTGTTTGGATGGGTTGAGGTAGTACTGTTTCGTACCATACCCAACAAACCTTGGAGCATTCCATATAAGAGTTAAGGGCCAGGTAGGGCATGCTAGACTCATATTGAGGGCTCAATAGCATTCCAAATACGAGCTGAGGACCCAGTTGGTATGCCAGACTCGTACTTAGGGCTTGAGGGTATTGGAGCAATCTAGATATGAGGTGAGGGACAGGAAGGGCATAAAAGACACATATTGAGGGATCATGGGCATTCCAGATACGAGCTGTGGGCCGGGTAGGGCATGCCATAATCATACTAAGGGCCGGGGAGCAAGCCAGACAGAAGCTGTAGGCCAACGGGTCAAGCCAAACTTATGATGTGGGCTCAGGGGTAATCCAGTATGTTAGTTTTGGACCCATTGCATGCTGTCATTTTGTATATGTGCTATTGTATTTTTATTGGTACTTTGGGGGAACTCACTAAGCTTCGTGGTTACAGTTTTGGTTTATAGTTTCATGTACTTCAGTGGATCGTGGCAAGGTGAAGGCATGACCGTACACATCCTCGCGTTTTTGGAACTTATGGTTTCTAGGAAACTTTGATAACTTTATTGTTTTGAAAACTATGTGTAAATGATTCTAGTTTTAAATAACGGGTTTGGAAACAACGGTTTTGTGAACACTTTTTAAATAAATGGGTTGTTTTGAAAAGTTTAAATTTTATTGAAATTTTATGGATGTTACAAGTTGGTATCAGAGCCTTGGTTTGAGTGAATTGGAGGAACACTCATGTGAATCTATTCTCAAACTACGGAAAAACATTTTCAAAATGATGTTCTAATAGTTTTCAAAAATACTTAAGGAGGATATGATGTGTAATATATGTCGTAGCCAATAAGTTGACCCCAAAGTACCTTACTATTATTTGATATTGTGATATGTTAGAACAACATGATAGTGATAGGCTAAGGATCTTCAGGAATTGCATGATTATATGACGCCTGATAGCCTAGGATTCCCCTTTATATGAAACTGACATCATTACTGTAGTTGCTTAGTGTGTGCATCATGGTTATATATAACTAAGATCTTATAGCCTGAGAATATTTGGTTTGGCCTGATTTCCTGTTCTTGTTTGATGAAGGGCTTAGGGTAGGATCATATATTCAAATGTCTATAGGGTCCAGTGTTATGTATGGCTAGCATACAGGAGTGTTGCAGGGTTGGTGCAAGTTTCGTGGATGAGTCATATGAGGTCAGCCAGCCAGTCGTGTTATTGGATGAGGTAGCGGTGGTTTACCTGGTTTGGACGCGGCTCATAGTAGGTTGGCATAAGGAAGGATTAGCCACTGTTGAGAGAGTGAGGGCAGGGCGAAGATGCGTGCGAGATGTTGGGAGTCTGAGATCGAGGATTTCATAGGAGAATCTGGCTGGTCTTATTGCTTTTGGTGTCAGTATGCTCCACTGCACGAATGTTGCTTACTTTGTGCTTTATGGAACTCATGAGTGATGTGAGTTAGCTATTAAGTGAATATGTCGAGTCACATGTGAAAAAGGTTGGATACTCTCAGAGTGACAGATTTGACCCTGCTGCACAACTTTTGTCTGAGTTCAACCGTTATAGGGATGAGTCTGTTACTCGAAGGATTATCTGAGCTTTATCGCATGAGATTGTATTCATGGAATGGCTAATTGACATTGCGAGGAGTTATTTAGCAGCTGATGGCAGAGAAGTGTGGAATCCTAGGATAGCCTAGGGAGCCCTTTAGTGTGGTTGTTTCGTTGTTAAGTAGGATTCAGGAATATTGTGACTACGTCATAGAGGACCCGAGATAATTCTTGAGGAAAGTATGGATAGGTGTGGAAGGTAGTATTGGACCCGTACTACTGAAAGCACATGACCCATACTCTATTCAAGGAAGATTTTGGGAAATCTAGGGGCTGGTCAGGAAAAAAAAGCACGGTTAGATACCATGGTTCAAAGTAGTGGTTTGGTAATTGTTGATGTTTTGGCTTGGGATGCTTAGGCGATGATGCGTTTTGTGTTTATTCAGGCTATGTGGCGAAATTGATGTGGCTGGAATGGTTCAGAATCAGATGAGTATGTTAATTGGAAGTCTCGAGGGTTATGTTAGGGGTCGTGTATCGAGCCTCGAGTAAGGGGGAAGGAGTGGTTATTATGAACTATTTGGAATTGCATCTGGAATTTAAGTGTTGGATTGTCGTTATCTACGACAACGATTTTTTTATGCCTTCGATTTTCCGAGTTAGAGGGAGTGGGCAGTCTTTTCACCTCCTGAGTTAGATGGGATTCTCATCATGAGGTATGTTGGTCACGGTGGTTGGGAATAGCATGTCTGCCCTGGTGTGCACAAGTGTTTTGATGCGGCACGAGTATCTTAGCAATGTGAGCAAGATCCGTATTCTTGGGAGATGGGAAGGCCAGGTGCCGGATCTTCATTGAGATTGCAAGCAAGGAAGGTGTGTGTGGGTCATAAATTGTGTTGGATTAGGTGTCGAAGCCCATAACTATAATTTGTATGTACTTGAACCGATAGTAGCATGGTCCTTTTGGGTTGCATTCACCAGAGCAATTTGATAGGATGAATATTTGAGAAAGAGGTTATTTGTGATTTATTAATATATTATAAGAATAATATATTAATTGAGAATTAATATCATTTAATTGGTATTCTTCAAGAATTAATTTGGAATTAATTTAGTGATCAAAAGAGACTGATTAAATTAACAGGGATTGATTAAGTAAAGCACTAATAAATATAGTTTGGGTTAATGATCCATGTTGATTAAGATGGACTAATTTTATGTGGCAGTCCAAGAAGAGTTAGTCCAAAGGGCTTATCATATGGATTATTGCACTATAGGCCCAAGGAAGTGAATTAGGGTTTACAAGTGAAACCCTAGGAATTCCATACTATAAATGTAATCTCTAGCATCACCAAAAAGGTGCCTAAGAGTTCCAAGATGAACCCTAGTCGTTTTGGTGCCTCCTAGCCTCTCTATCATTATTCTCCATTTGCTTTTAGTGTTTTGTGACTGCATTAGAGGCATCACATTTGAGGTTCTAAGCTCTTGAAATGTCAAGTTCTACAGGTGACAACAAAGGGCTTATCATATGGATTATTGCACTACAGGCCCAAGGATGTGAATTAGGGTTTACAAGTGAAACCCTAGGAATTCCATACTATAAATGTAACCCCTAGCATCACCAAAAAGGTGCCTAAGATTTCCAAGATGAACCCTAGTCGTTTCGGTGCCTCCTAGCCTCTCTCTCATTATTCTCCATTTGCTTTTGGTGTTTTATGACTCCATTACAGGCATCACATTTGACATTCTAAGCTCTTGAAATGTCAAGTTCTACAAGCGACAACAAAGAGGTAATCATCTTACATGTTTTTATGTTTCAAATATCAATGTTGTATGCTAGTTAGGCTTCATGCTTTGGAAAATGAAAATTGCATGTACAACGAGAGGAAACTTAGATCCAAAGCATTTGGGTTGTATGTAGACCATAGGGATGTTATAGTGCTCAAAACCCATCAGTGGTATCAGATCCTAGGGTGTTTTCTATTATATTGATGCAATTCTTTGATTTTCAAAGCTGGAAAAATGACATTTTTGGCCACTGACTGCTGGACTCGTCGAGTCACATAAGGGAACTCGATAAGTTGGATCATATGTGTTGAAGTTGTTGAGTCCATGCCATGAACTCGACGAGTAGGATCCCATGTTTGTAGATTTTCGAGTTTTTTGGCCAGTTTTGGATTAAGATCATTACCACAAACCGTTTTGAATGATAAAATTTGATTTTTCTGATAAGGTAATTATTATCCTCATCCAAATTGAATGATGATTGTCAATTTTTAAGATAATTATTTGATTTTGTGAATGCTAATTATTTGTAGAATTGGATTTGAATCATCTTGCTATATGAAATTAGATTAGGTCAATTTTGTGATATAATTAATTATATGCTTAATTTAATTGTAATCAAATTGACCCAAGAGAGTTTTGACAAGTTTCAAAACTTGCCCTCATGTTTTGGAATTTGATAAATCTTATTTATGGAACTTTAAATTCTAAGTTATGGAATTCAAAAAGTTTTGAAGAGTTTCAAAACTTGCTCTCAAGTTTTGGAACTTGAAAAGTCTCATTTATGAAACATTAAATCTCAAAATCCTAGTAATTTGAAAAGGTTAAAAAGATACATCTCTTGGTTTTGTAACTTAAAATTTAATTAAGTAGCCTTAATTGTGAAATGTTAAATTTAGAACCTTGATATTTTGAATAGTTCAAATTACACCCTTATGGTTTTATTAAATTAATTAAGTGGTTAATTAAAAGAGAGAATTAATAAATCCATAATGCCATGGTTTATGTTTAATTAAATTAAATGTCCAATTTATTAATAGATTAAACCACTTAGTATTTTAAATGTGTAAAATACACCTTTATACTATATAAAATGAAAAGTCTAATATATTATATATGTATAAGTTGAAAGTCAGTCTTACCGTTAGTTGGCCCTATTCATGAAGCTGGTCTATAAGGGGTGTTTAAGTAAGCAGCCTGTAAAATGACCGCCATTGGGTATACACTCTTACCCATTGCACCTTTGACCAGTGGAGGGTCGTTAGCCGAACGAGTTTGATAGGACACTAAAATCCTCATTAAAAGTATAATGAAATATAAAGTAACTAAACAGTTTATAAATTCCCAATCTTAGTTACTTTAGGAAAAATGTGAATTTGATGCTAACCTATGAAATTGCACATTGCACCTTATTGGTCATCAGTGGAGTGTGTCTGGTTAACCGACACACTAATATTTGACTAATGAAGGATGAAAATGGGTAGCTTGTAGGTTATCATAGATCAATGAAGCGTGTGTAGCTAACCGACACATTGATTAGGTGGTAAATAACTTCGAGAGTACCGAGCTAATTTGCATGGTTATTCACACCTTGTTTGTGAGCCTCGGTATCCCAGTTACAAAGTTGAAGGGCATAATCGAGATTAAACATGCCATTGAAAAATTGAATGAATCTCAATTTCATTTAAAAACCTAATTCTTTTATATATTCGTTTTCATGATGGAATTGGTAAATCGTCATTTACCTACCGACAAATAGTTTGCAATTGGATTACGACATCCCTCTTCCGAATTGTAAATTATTCTGTCGGGTCCTAGCCTTAATATTTCATTTGGGTGTTATATTAAGGATTGAATCAACTAACTTGAATTTCTCCCCTTCTAGATGTCTAGTTTTGACAACTATGGTCTACCTTATCCTTTTGGAAAAAGCTTTCCTCATGAAGATTATGTTCCACATTTCGATCGAGGAACTAGAAATCATTCTTCACTTCCTCCACCTCCTCAATTAATTCTCCCTAACCCATATGTTCGTCAACTTGAAATTTCAAGGTCACTAAAGCCCTATTGGCCAATAAACATGAAGATGGAAAGTTTGTATGTGCACACGTCTTGGAGATGAAGTTGCATATTGACAAGTTGGGAATGTTGGGTGTCGCTTTCCCGAGGAAGTTGGTTGTTGACTTGGTTCTTCAATCACTTCCCATGTCGTATGGTCAGTTTGTTGAAGACTACTCTATGACAGATCACGACGTGACCCTTATTAATATTACATATTTGCTGATTGCTGCTGAATCAACAATGATTTGGCACACTGGTCAAGCAAATTTGATTGGAAGATCTACATCCCAAATTGACATAGGCAATGAAATAGACATCCCATAAATGACTCCTTCTCCTAAGGGAAAGGAATTGGCCATGGTCAAAAGATTTGACCATAAGAGAAAAGCTAGTTCTGAAATAGTTTCATGTGCGAATGCCAAAGAGTCCACTTGTTTCAACTGCCATTTAAAGGGACAATGGAAGCGAAGCTGCCCTGACTACGTGAGAGATCTAAGAGAGGGTAAAATCAAATTGTATGGTTCTACTTCAGGTAAGTCCACTATTTAACTCAATTAAGTTCCTATTTATAGGTTCTTAATACATGATGTGATAAGATTACATTTTGATGTCTTGCATAATCAAAGAGAAATAATGAAGCCTAAAGGAAATAGCATGTTGAGTCTGATCATGAAGAAATGTATTTCGATCGCATGGTTCGATGACCAGATTTTCGAGCTGGTTGTTTAGGAGTTATGATAGATTGCTTAGGAATATTTAGTAACATAGTTTTCATTTGAATTTGAATTGAAAGGAAAAGTTTTCCACATTTTTATAAATAAAGAAAAATTTGGTTTTATCATATTTTATGTTTCATTACAATGACATTTGTGAAAATTGTTTTTATATGTTTCTATTAATAGCAATGTTGAAAATGTTTGATTCTTAGTTATATTGATTGTGGTACTGTCGTAATTTTCTAAGTAAGGAAAGATTTTCATCGCCCAAGTTTCAATTGGACAGAAACTTGAAATCATGTGATTGGAATCATATGATGTATGAAAATCTTGGTACTTAGGAAAATTGAGACTAATTTCTTGTTCGCATATGTATGTGAGTCAAGTGAAGGACTAAAGGATCTAGTACACTTTAATGTGTACAAGTCATATCCACCACAAAGAATGATAAAGGCTATTCGTCATGATTTACTAGTGGATTAGTAAATATGGTTTTGCTTAAAAGGTTAAGTATAATTTTGATACCTTGAAAAGTTTTGAAGTATAAGCAGAACGAATAAGAAGAATCAATTAGGCAGAAAGATAAAAGTTTCTCCAATATGAAAGGAAAGGAGAATACTTTAGTATCGTGTTTTATGATCATCCTAATGATTATGGAACCATGTCAGAATTAATCCTCAAAGTACAACTTAGTGCAATTACATGACTAAGAAGAGGTATCGGAAATTGTTGAATTGGTTAAAATCAAAAGGATGAGTCATACTTCGTTCCAAAATCAAGTCTTAGAGTTATACTCCAAGATTGTGTCTTGAGTGACATATCCCAAGTAGGTTTATAACATATCATGAAATATGGAGTTGAAAAGTTTTCTTACTCACGCACATTTGTAATTGGTAGTTGTGATGTCTTAGATAAGACAAAGACCAACGGAGACCAACTATATGAAGTGTCATTCATGATAAGAATCCACACTAACTCTTGAATATTTGTGTGTCAAGAAATGTTTCTTGAGAAGAGAATCTTATATGTCAATAGGTCAGTGGGAGTCTTAAAGATCTTGAAAAGTTTCAAGAACGAATCAAGAATAAACCTATTGTTAAACACTAGCACACGACTTAAGGTTTGTATCCTATCGTGTGGACATATTCTTATTTATGTGCTCATTCCAGTAAAAGTTAACTATGCATGTGAGTTCTATGAGTTTTCAATTGTTTGCATAAGGCAAAGCACATGGATCACTGAAAGTACATTGATCAATAAGGGTGAGTTTCTGAACAACTTGGAAGACATGGTATGCCCTTGTGCCACCACATGGCAAGAAATAAAGATTGAACAAGTTCAGTCCATATGGGTTCAGATTCTTCACAAACCTTGTCTTGTGTTTATGGTTATGAAAAATTCACGTGGATAGGAACGTATACGCCATAAAATCTAAGTGACATAAGGTTTCTCTCCACTTCATGAAAATGATTGTGAGGAAACACTTTTACTAAGTAGATTTAAAGAGATAGCATTGTGTTAATTGCATTCTCAAATTCAATTATGATTACGACATCCCTCTTCGTGGTTCGAATTGTGAGAAATGGCAAATAGTCTGAGCATTCGGGACTTACTGTTGTAAGTTCTGAAATAGTTTAGACGCGCATATGAGCTATCTAAGGAAAGGTATATGAACTTAAGAAGCATAGATAATGGCTTATCGAAGCATTTCGTATCAGAAATCTGAACTTTGGTAAGAAAGTCAATAAGTAGTGATTTCTAGAAGTCTAGCTGATTTCTAGGTACATGTCAAAGCTAGGGGGAGCATAAGTGCTATGCGTGTAAGTATATAATCATTATGCTAGTAGGAGCACAATTATTACATTGAGTGTTGCAATTTAGCAATGCTATATATATGGGAAACACAGTTTTAGGTTGGAAAGTTGTTTCGCTATAGTAAAATTTAACGGAGAGGGAAATCATACTTCATTTCGAATCTAAAAGCATAGATTGAAATTTTAAATGGACTTAGTCTTGGATATATATATATATATATATATATATATATATATATATGTGAATGTAATGTTGAAATGTTTCAACATTGGAAATTCTAAATATGGCAACATTATAGCAAAGGACTGGTCAAGTATCATGTCTTTATGTAAGACATTATGAATCATATCCCATATGCTTCGGGTATAGGATCGATTGCATATGATATAATATTCACTTGTTCCGATTTTTCAAATTCCTAGTGCGTTAAGAAGGAAAAAGGTCCAGAATCGGATATAGCTGAAACTGTTAAACAACTGTCAAGGACAATCTAAGGTTTATCGAAGATTGCTTGCTTGTGGACAATTGGAAGTATAGTAATAGATGAACCATATTGATATGATTCTGAATAGATAAGATTCTATTTAGAATAGATAGTCATATGGAAATTATGTTTCCATAATGGGAGTTGGATATTAAGAATCTATATGTAGGTTAGAAACTTTGATGCAAAAAGGATGTTTAAGAAATTCTCTTTGAATGTGAGACTTCAATTCCTGGGAATTGTCTTGTAACATTCTCAAATGGAATACTTTGTAATATCATTATCTAAGTCCCTATAAGTTTTGTGCCTAGACATTACAAAAGGATCATTGCATGAAAGTTAAGACTCAAAAAGATTCTAGTAGTGGCAAAAATATGGTATTCATATACTTGTGATAAGGATTAGGAAATTGTGAAATGAATATCATTGGAAAATGTGTTCAATTGAGCTATTTATTAAAAGAAAGGACCATAGATTAACATAATTTGCATGTTAAGAGCATGGGATGACTATTTTTTTAATTCAAGTGTTAAGTTGATTAGTTAAAACATTATACAATGAATAATGTGTAATCAATATGGTGATTAATTAATAAGTGTTATATTTATATTCAAAAGTATTGAGACCATATTGGATTCGATTATTCTTGTGTTTCACTTTGCATGTTTTACTTCCCGAAAAATAGGATTATTCAAAAATCCATAGTCAATCATACTTTGGAAGTAAGTAATGAGGTAAGACTGTCATGAATCTGACTGTAGATTGTTTAAGCGTTTAGACATAGCACAAGTTTGCTATAGTGTTCATGAGTACTCCTGTAATAAGATTTGAATATTGGATTAAACCCATGTTCATCTGACTCACTTCATGGATTTTATCGCGATTGATTGTGAGAAGATAATATCTTATATTCTTGAAACGGACATATGAGCTATAGTTTGCAAGTCGGTTGCACATTGATGATACGTAAACGCACCAGTAACTTGGTGTTATAAAACGTATTGTTGTGTGTGATTTGATGAGCAAATTGAGCAAGTATATGAGTCGAATTTTATCCGTTACATTTACCCAATGTGGGATAAAAGTGATATCTATGGGCCCCTTGATGATTTAGTGATGGAAACCTAAGCGCTTGACCAAGCCTGGACTAACTTGATGTGTTCGATGTGGTTTGCTCTCAGTCGTCAAAAACTGAAATTCGGGAAACAACACACAGACAAAGAGAATGATTATAATCCATGTTTCAGTCCATACGATATCTTTTAGAATGGAGGAATATTTGACCCCTTATCTAAATGATGTGTTATTGATCAAAGTTCAACAACGGATTTTGAGAGCTATAATTGCTAATCGGATTCTGAAGTCGTACTTGTAATAATAGTTATTAGAGTTATCCAAGTGGGAGACTGTTGGATTAGGTGTCTAAGCCATAACTATAATTGGTATGTACTTGACCCCATAGTAGCATGGTCCTTTTGGGTTGCATTCACCAGAGCAATTTGATAGGATAAATATTTTAGAAAGAGGTTATTTGTGATTTATTACTATATTATAAGAATACTATATTAATTGATAAATCATATTATTTAATTGGTATTCGTCAAGAATTAATTTAAAATTAATTTAGTGATCAAAAGAGACTGAATAAATTAACAGGGAGTGATTAAGTAAATCAATAATATATATAGTTTGGGTTAATGATCCATGTTGATTAGTATGGACTAATTTTATGTGGGAGTCCATGAAGAGTTAGTCCAAAGGGCTTATCATATGGATTATTGCACTAAAGGCCCAAGGAAGTGAAAAGCGTTTACATGTGAAACCCTAGGAATTCCATACTATAAATGTAACCCCTAGCATCACCAAAAAGGTGCCTAAGAGTTCCAACATGAACCTTAATCGTTTTGGTGCCTCCTAGCCTCTCTCTCTCTCTCTCTCACTCACTCTCTCTCACTCTCTCTCTCTCTCATTGTTCTCCATTTGCTTTTGGTGTTTTGTGACTCTATTAGAGGCATCAAATTTTAGGTGCTAAGCTCTTGAAATGTCAAGTTCTACTAGGTACAACAAAGAGGTAATCATCTTACTTGTTTTTATGTTTCAAATATCAATGTTGTACACTAGTTAGGCTTCATGGTTTGGAAAATGAAAATTACATGTATAACTAGAGAAAACTCAGATCCAAAGCATTAGGGTTATATGTGCACCATAGGGATGTTATAGTGCTCAAAACCCATCAAATTGGTAGCTGTCGATGCTTGTAAGAGGTTATAAGTGGGACATTCCGAGTTCCATAGATGGAATTTAGTTTCTCTTGGGGTACGTTTGATCCATATCTGGAGGATTATTCTACATATGTTATTCTTTCCATGGTTAAGTATGGTGATACCTGGCTGGGTTGGTTAAGTTATGTTTTGGTTTCTCCACCAGTGGGTGGTGGTTAGTGTTATAAATGGGGGAGAATTGGGAATTTTCAGGTGGAGCATCAGCCATTGAAGGTTTTGTCGGTGGCTGTTTGGATTGCTGTTTTCAGATTTAAGTGGACAGATTTTGATCGGTGAAACTTTCCAAAAGCGGGTATGTTCAGCTCCAGGTGGGTTTGTGGCCCTCTGTTTTGGTGTCAAGGTGTCCTAAACGATTGGTCATTGAGTTTGTCATTCAGCAGGAATCCTCGGAACGATTTAATTGGTGACAGTTAAGAGCAAAGAATGTGTCACCGACCGTCCTGTGTAGTGTGTTTGTGTTTCCCTTGGTCAATGGGTAAGCTCGCCCTCAGTGGTGGAGTGGAAGTTTTGATTCATAGTAGACTTAATTTTGGCAATTTTTGAGTTTGCATTGGAAGTCTTCTCGAGCTAGTTTCGTGTTGGTAGGATCCGTGCAGTCTCAATCAAGTATGGGATCTTGTTTCAATCGGTGATGAGGATGTTTTCTGTTATTGATAGAGGCGGTGTGTTGATTTACCTTGGGAAATATTCCATTATAGATGTGGTTCAGGTTCCATAAGAATGTGCATAGTTCTGTTGGGTTATAGCCTTCGTTTTAGGTCAAGAGTTTGACCATTATCCTATTCTCGGGTCGTGTGCGACCATGGTTTCTTAAGATTTTGCTTGGGTAGTAGCATGCTCTATGAAGAGAATGGGGTGTGGTAGTTTTGCAACATTGTTGTACTCGATTAATAATTATGAGGGATGTTTTTTAGGTCCCTTCAAAGCAATGGAGTGAGGTGAGTATCTTTTGGCCTTGAGTGTCAGGCGAATGTTGTAATACCGACAAGGTCGGTGTGAGATCGAGAGCATTCCAGACATGGGCTGAGGGCCGGGGAGGGTATTTCCAGATTCATGATGTAGGCTCAGAGGCAATCCAGACCTGTGTTGTGGAACTGGTAGGGGTATTCCAGTTAGGGATGAGCAACGGACTGAACCCGGACCGGACCGGCCCGAAGACCAAAAACCTACAAAACCGAAAATCGTGAATTACCTTACCCGAAAACCGGACCATTTTTGGGTGTAGCGGGTCCGGGTTTGGTCCGGTCCGGTTCCGGGTACTAAACCGGGTTTCGGGTTTTGGACCGAATTAGACTTTAGTAGTATTGTTTACGGTTTCGGTCCAATCATGTACCGAACTAGGTTTCGTATGTTTGTTGTTTACAGTTTCAGGTTTTGTTTGTCATGTCACTCTCTAGCATAGTATTTCAAATTATAATCTTATTATGTAACATCCATCATTCGTATCTTTGTTGTTTGCACAATTCAACTAAAAAAATACATAAAAGATGATGAATACAATGGTACGATGCGAGACTCTAATTAGAATACGTGCAAATGAGGTGTATGCAAACAAATAAAACATTAGTAAAAAGTCACACTAGTTTATTAAAAAAAAACATACACTATTTATATATAAAAAATTTGCACTTAACATCACTATTTTTATATAAAAAACTGCACTATTTTTTTAAAAAAAATTACACTTAACAACATTATTTTTACCAAAAAATTTTGTATTATTTAAAAAAAATTGCACTATTTTTATTAAAAAAAATGTAGTAGGAAGTAACTTTTGGTTTTTGGAGAAAAAAAAATCAACATCATAATACGATCAAGAGAAGAGGTCGAAACAAAAAAAAATTGATACTATAATGTGATCCACAGGAGAGGTGGAATCAATTCAATGGGACAACATTTTTTTATTTTGGTAATTCTTACTTACTGTTTGTCAATAAAAAAAAAGAAAATAATTTTTGGTTTTCTGGTCCGGTTCGGGTTAAATCCTTTAATTCGGGTACGGTCCGGTCCAAACCCGAAACCCGATTATTGATAAAAACCAAACCCGAAAACCGGCCCATTAATATGATAATCCGGTTCGGTCCGGGTCCGGTCCCGGTTTTTTTCCGGTTCGGTTCGGTCCCATGGGTCGTATGCTCATCCCTAATTCCAGTCATAAGTTGTGGGCCTAATAAACATGATTATTCATTTCTTCTATTTATGATACCCTCAGTATTGACACGTTGATGGGGATCGGAAGACCCATAAATCAGTTGGTTTGGGCAGGGAGCGGTCGAGGGTTGTTGGGAGTATTAGTCAGGTATCAGAAAGTGTAGGTGGAACGTACGCATCGTAATTCTTTTTGTGCATAAAATGTTGATCGGGGTTAGATGAAATGCGGAAATTCTTGGTTTGATCATCTTTTCTCATCGGGTCGAAGGTTGGTAATATGGCAGGCAGTCAACAATTATTTTAAGATTTTGGTACATCATATGGTTTTGGATTGGGATAGGTTCGCTATCGACTTGTGTTGAGGATCTTTTTTGCACGATTGTGGTGACTCCGATTCAGGGATTGGGGGTAGATTCATGGATGGATGCACATCAGCCTTAAGGAAGAACTTATGAGAAAGTTTATGGATGGCCACTTCAGGATGATTTTTAGTGGGAACTCACATTGAGAATTGTGAGTGTATCCATGGAAGGTCTGAAAGGCAGGGCAGTTTGAGTTAAGGCATCTGTATGTCAAGGGAATCAGCTGGAGGGTGAGGAGTTAATTCATGTGTGTTTGCTATGGGATGGTTGTATCGGTATGAAGGTCGGGCAACTCATATGGTTTTTAGAATTATAGCAGCCGCGTATCGTTCTGACAGTTAAGGAAACTCATGTCTAGTATCTCATTGTGTTCATGGAATTGTTATCAACAAGACTTGAATAGATAGTTTGATGGATAAGTGTCATGGATTTAGCATTTGTTCAGTAAGGTGGTCTATCAGGGAGTCAGGCCCATTTTGAGTCTTGAGGTTTCAGATAAGCTAGGGTTAGTTTGATGCATGGGATTATGGATTCGTTCTCGTTGGGTTGAAAAGATTTCTTTTAGGTTTAGTCGCCTTCGGAAGGTCATTGCATGTTAATGGTCGGTGGGGGAAGCCCCTTAGGATGTTGGGCTTGCTAGGGATGGAAACTAATGATTTTGAGGACAAAATCGAATTTAAGTGGGGGAGAGTTATAACACCCCGATTTTTAAGTAACTTCAAATTCATCCCTTGGGTTTTATTTATGTCATTTTTGGTCCTTGGTTTGGAAAAAAGTGGCCACGGGAAGCCCTAGTGGCAAAATGGTGATTATGGGAGCATGAGTAGTATGCAAGGCGTACATGTGAGTACGCCGGGCGTACGTGTGTCTGGGTGAAACCCTCAATTTAAGGGTTTGTGGAGTATTTAAGCCTCATTATGGACCCTTTCCCCCATCTTTTCAACCTCTAAGTTCTAGAATCGTTTGTGGCAACCCTAACTCCTCTAGTTTGTGTATATGGGTTAAGAGTGTGTTTCTTGTTTGGTTGAAGGAGAAGTTAGTGCATCAAAGGAATCAAGGAAGGAAGCAAGCTTTTAGATATGGGATTATCATCTTCTTATGAAGCTTCAAGAGGTATAAAGCTTCTACCTTTATGCTTGGATTCTTAGATCTTGTTTTGGTTGCTTTTTATTCTTCTTGTCCTAAAAGTCCAAATATTGTGCATGTTTTGTTTTGTTCATGTTGGGCTGTCCTTTTAGACCCAAGGATGGGTCCTAAGGCATAAAAATGAGGTCACTTGTTCTTTGTAAGGGGTCTTAATGAATCCAGACCATGTATTAAGACCTTTTTGGACGTCTAAAGTGTTAAAGTTTGAGACTTTATGATTTGGGATTACTCTGAGTCATGGATCAAAAGTTTGAGCTTAGGTGCTTAATCCATTAAGCACTTATAAGGATTTCAAGGAATACAAGGGTACGCCCCGCATAAGTTGATGTACGCCCTACGTACTGAGTCAACCACCCCGATGGTGGTTAATGCGAGGCCAGGTATGCCCAACGTACCAAAGGGGTAAGCCCATTATACACCTCTGTTGGGTTTCAGACTTTGGGCTGCGGGTTTGGGCCATCTGTTTGTGCTTGGATTCATGAACCCTAATGGACTACCTAGATAAGTGTGTTTTGGGATAATTATAGGATCGGACCTTGGATAAGGCCCAATAAGGAGTTGTGCCCAATTTTGATATTTGGGTCAAGTGTCGGCCTTGATGTAATTTGAGCATTTTTGGATCAAGATTCAGGTTTGGTTTGCATTGGGTTGTGTTGGGCCATCTGGGATTTTATGGTTTGGGCTTTTGGCTTGCTGGATCTTCTTGAGTGATGGCCAAATTTGGAAAAGTGGGTCATATTTGGACTTAAGGAGTTTATTTTGATATTGGGCCTTTTATCATCTAGTTTGGGCCTTAGCTTTGGGCCAAGCTTAAGGAAGGTGAAAAGGTCCTTTACGCTGAATTGGACTCGAATTATGAGTATGTTGATGGACTGTCATTTTGTTATATGTTAGTGCGTGGGTGATAACGGATCTGCAACTAGAGGTTATTCATGGAATCAACTATTGATGGGGTGATGTCTTGTTATGGCAATTCAGAATCTGGCAGCCAGGGATTGTCAGTGTGATCAGCAGTGCGAGTTGAGTTTTGTTCACTATACTTTCGGGTAGAAGGTACCAAGGAAGGCCCATTGGTTTGATAACCTGATATTGTTGATATGCTGAGTATGATATAGTTATGCATGCTAGTCTTGTTATGCTAGTCTGGTAGATCTGTAGGACTACCTGTGAATTGTCTGTTTATGATATTATCTGATATATATCGACATATGGTGTGAATGGGTTGAGGTAGTACTACTTCGTGTTGTAGCCAACAAACCTTGGAGCATTGCATGTAGGAGCTGGGGGCCAGGTAGGGCATGCCAGACTAGTACTGCTTCGTGTTGTAGCCAACAAACCTTGGAGCATTCCATGTAGGAGCTAGGGGCCAGGTAGGGCATTCCAGACTCATACTAATAGCATTCCAGACATGAGCTAAGGACCCAGTTGAGATGCCAGACTCGTACTGAGGGCTTGAGGGTATTGGAGCAATCCAGATATGAGTTGTGGCCCAGGAAGGGCATGTCAGACTCGTACGGAGGGCTCATGGGCATTCCAGATACGAGCTGAGGGTTGGGTAGCGATGCCAGACTCGTACTAAGGGCCAGGGAGTAAGCCAGGCATAAGTTATGGGCCCAGGAGGCAAGCCAAATTTATGTTGTGGGCTCAGGGGGTAATCCAGTTTGTTAGCTATGGACCCATTGCATGCTATTATTTTTTATATGTGTTGTTGTTTGTGTATTGGAACTTTGAGGGAACTCACTAAGCTTCGTGCTTACAATTTTGGTTTATATTTTCACTCACTAAGCTTCGTGCTCACGTTTTTGGAACTTATGGTTTCTAGTAAACTCTAATAACGTTATTGTTTTTAAAACTATGTGTAAATGATTGTGGTTTTAAATAAAGGCTTTGGAAACAACGGTTTTGTAAACACTTCTTTAATAAATGGGTTGTTTTGAAAGTTTAAATTTTATTGAAATTTCATGGATGTTATAGAATTGAAACGCTCTCGCTATTAATGGAAAGTCCAATTGACAATTAATTTTATTCTCAACCACAAACTTTGATCCCAGATCTATCCAAAGCTTCTCAACATTATTGATAGCCTCATCTTGAATTCTTTCAATCGTCCAGTCAGACCATAAGGCTTTCAGAGTTGCTTTTGCAACTTCTTTTACTCTCTTCTCAGCCTCTTGTATATCTAGTTCAATTTGAAGTTGCTTTAATCTTTCTTCAATTTTGCTTCTTTCTCAGCATCTTCATCATTTGGGTCAACCTCAGTATACGATAAAATCCTAATAGAACTTGTTCCCTCAGTATTACTAACATCAGGAATTTCTATAGTGATATCTTCCAAAAGCCTTCTTAAAGATCTTCCAGCCATTACAATATTTGGAGCATTAGGTTTTTTCATCATTAGAGGAATAACATATGGATTGTTGATACTTACATAAGCAAAACCATATCCCCCTTGTTGCGAAGTAGCATCACTACTCGTAACACCTAAAGAAGCATACAGTTGCGAAATGATAGGTTGTAGTTTTACATCAAGCATTTTAGATATATAGTCAAAGTGAGGAGTGTTTTTTTGTTCTATAATGCGAACTAATCTCTGATTGTTCTCAAATTCTTCCCTTTGAAAAGTAGTAGCTCCTCGCCATTCTTCACAATATCTTTCTTCATATTTCTCAACTCGAACTTAAGAGACTTCATTTTGTTCTCTTTCTCTGCTCTAGTATCTATCATTTTTGCCTCAATACCATAGCGCTCAGCAAGAGCATTAATAGCTCATGTAATTTTTTGATGATAACTAGTGTTCTGAAAGACCCCAACTTTCGTATTTCTGAAAGACCCAAACTTTCATACTATTCCAACATTATTCTTAAGTTACTTCCTCAAAACATGCTGCATGCATATTTATAAAACAATATTTTATATTGATAAAGTGATTACAAAAGATTGGATACAAACCGACTAAGTTTTATTACATTACATATCTACCCAGGAATCTACTATTCATATACATACATGAACATTAAAATATAGAGAAATAGTATTAACTATTCTAAATCTTTCAGCGGTATAAAACTATATTGGATACTCATCACCTGCAATTGTTTAACATTGGGAGGGATAAGCGATAACGCTTAGTGAATTCAATAAATAGATACAATATAATCTTATGCCTTATATATACCAATATGACAGAATCAATAGGGAACCAGAACGACAATAGCACTGAAAAGCACACAACACATATAACACATAGCATACAATTTTTTCTATATATTGAACTCATCTTGAAATAATCTGGCGGTCAAAATAATAATTTGTGTAGCATTTCGGCTCTAAATATGACTTTATTCGTTGAAAACCGGGAGATTTATTGAAAAACCGGGCTCTGCGAAGGTATAGCTTCAAAACCGAAAAGATAAATTTTTCGGGCTTCACGGGAACTTCGGGACGTATTTCGGGTGCTAAAATTAATATCGGGGCTTCGGGGATGTCAAAATAGCAAAAATATGAAAAACTGGGGTGAAAATGGTTAATTTCCCATTTTCCTCGGGAGGGTTCGCAACCCTCTTATTTATAGGGTGAAAATTGCAAGGGTCGGATCCGACGTTGGAGGAGTCAGCAGCTGCGAAGGCCACGCGACAGTAGGAGCTCGGTATGGAGGCCATATGTCATGCATGCGAGGCGGCCATGTGCGAGGCTCGGAAGGGTGACACGGAGCGAGGCGCATCGGACGGGGATAGGCTTCGGCCTCGTTCCAATCAGAAGGCAACACGCATCGGACGTTCAGACGCACAGTGCATCGGTTGACGAGGCCAGTTCCGGACAAGGCTTATCCATGCGAGTTTATCCGAAATTCTCGGATTTTGAGCCAAAATCTTCCGAAATTCATAACTTTCGCATATGAACTCCGTTTTTGACGTTCTTTATATGCATGTGTAGCTAGAATTATGTTCTACAACTTTCGTTTAGACTTCGTCGGCTAATTTTGACTTTAATTTTAATATTATTATTTTTAACAGACCGGGACAGGAAAATCTGTTAAAAATCCATAACTTCTTCATCCGACATCCGTTTTTGTCAGACTTTTTACCGTTGTACTAAAAATGATGAGACCTTCAATTCTCGTTTAGGTTGTGTCGGCTAAAAATCACTCGATCTAAAAATGATGAGACCTCATACGAAGTCAGATTTTGGCGTTCTTTTTATCGAACTTCTCGGTTTCATGAATAGTATGACTTTCATTTATATTACTAAGGATAAAAAGTAGTTTATCAAAAACTCACTTTTTACGTCATTCGGCGTCGTGTCGGTTTTGTTGCGGATCTTCGGTTGGTCATAACTTCTTCGTTATAACTCGGATTTCGACGAAGTTTTCGCCTAAACACTTCCAACGAGATTCTCTATAGTATCAACTAATAAAATTTTACTTATTTCAAATTTTATATTTTTGCTAAATTTTCATTATTTGGCTATTAATTGGAATCTCAGAAGAATTACAATATTTTATGAGTGCTTCTAAACATAGTTTTATTTCATTTCTAGTAAAAACTATCTATTAGAACTCCACACTCAATTTTATTCACTTTTAATAATAACAATACACAATTCCAGAACGTGTATGTTACAAATACCTCCTCCTTTTGAGGATTTCGTCCCCGAAATCATAACGATTAAAACAATTGGGGATACTTCACTCTTATTTTTCCCAAGTATAATTTGAGTCTCGATGGTGTTTCCACTTGAGAAGTACCAACTTCACTTCTTTATTACGTATATTAGTCGTTCTTTCATTTAGTATCTCTTCTACTTAACTTATTATCCAGTTTCACCTCGGATAAATGGAACCGTCTCATCATAATTGCTCAAACATTTATGTAAATAACTTACATGAAACACATCATGTATACTTGACAAATCTTACCGTTCTTTCTTCCAAAGTAGCATAATGCCTTTTCATGAAATACCTTCAGTATTACTAAATCATCCACCCGGAATTCTACGGGTCGTCTCCTCTTTTCTGCATAGGACATCTGTCGATCTTAGGCCACTTTCATTCTTTCTCGGAAAATTTGTATCTTGTCAGTGATGTCTTGAATCATTTCAGAGCCTCCAAAGATCTTCTGTCCTATGTCATGTCAACATATTTGAGTATGACATTTACGCTCATATAATACATTATATACCTTCAGTATATTTTCTACTGTTTGGATTGCTCTCTTCTTCTGACCATTTATCTGAGGATGATAAGTTGTACTAAGAGCAACCTGAGATCCTAATTCATGCTTCATTCTCGCCTAAAAGTGAGAAGTGAAACGAGTATCACAACCGGAAATAATCTTTAGTGGCGCACCATGTCTCGCCACAATTCTGTCCAAGTATACTGGTGTGTATTTCTCTATTGGAGCATCTTTTCATAGCACAAGAGTTTTGCGTGGTTCTTTGATAACCAATCTATGCCGAGAATAATATCAAAGTTGGGCAAGGAGATAGGAATTAGGTTAGCAAGAAGATTATAACCTTCAATTCCTATGGTACTATCTCTATAGACTTTATTAGTAAGTAATGATATACTTCCCATATCATCTATATGAGATGATTGAACAGTTGCGTAACAAGTAATTTGAAAAGAATGTGTGAATTTATAAGGCAAGAAAGAATCTGAGGCATTGAAATCAAATAAGATATGAGCAGATCTAGAGTTTACGAGAAAATTACTAGTCACAACATTCGAGTCTTAACTTACTTCCTTTGTGGTAATCTAAAATGTACGATATTTAACTTTTTATTTGCCAAACGATTGTCAAATTCTTCAAACTTCTTAGTTACTAGCGGTGTTCAAGCTTACACCCGCTCATCATTCTCTATTAGGCCTTCGATCCTATTCTTTGAGTTAAAACTAAATTTCCATTGCAGACTCCTGCTTCTTCTTGGTTTATAGACTAAACCCAAGATATTGTCTTTACTTTTTCTACAACAACAAATCCAATGGTCATATTCTAATGACTTTCAAATGCATAACATAAGAGACACACAACGAACCAAACTCTCGTCTTCCTTCATGTTCTAATGTAATATAATCATATTCTAGTATGCAGCACTTCTTGCTACAAAATTCTTTACTATAACGGTGATTGCGATACTTCTATTGATCGCCTTGATTATCTTTCATTTCAATCTCCCGGATTAGGTCGGATGTTACATCGATCTTGGTTCTCTGAACCATGTAACATACTTGTCTATTTTAGACTCGGTTTGATATGACCACTAAGGTCGGAAAAACATTCATCTTCTGAGTCATTATCGAAATGATGGTAACGGTATGCATGAATAAAACGGAATCAATTACTAGCTCCTTGGTAACCTTGTAACTTTCCCTAATCCAAGTGTGAGTCATGTGCTTCCAGTAGTATAGGCCTCTACTACTATTCACACCTACTCATAATCGTCCCAAGTATTGTCTCGCAATTCCCAAGTTACTGTTCAAAAGTTTTCACAAAGCGACTTATCACACATGAATGTGTTCAAACAAGTACACACAACAATTTCCTCTAGAATCAATTAAGGATTTCACGTTTCTATCGAACATATCTTGGATTTCCTATATTCGCCTTCTAGGATTCTTCTCTTGCATATGCTTGATCTAGCATATTTTAATACTTTTCCTAGGTTAATAGGAATTTCACTTCCAAATTCTTCGTATAAATTCTTTCTCGGGTAGTGTCTACTCTGCAAGACATGCAATACCTAAATTTACTCTTTTAGCATGAAGACAAAGCGTTTCCAAATACCTGCATCATCTCTTAACTCATATAATTCACCATGCACATTTGTTTATTTCATTATTCTTCCTTGTCATCGTCATTCATGTATATGAGTAAGTCTTCTTCTCTTAGGTGTATTCCTTTAAGTCTACTTTATAGGAGTCTATCCTAGGAAGTATGCAATATGGTTGCATCTTAGCAAGCTATACTAGCTTCAAGTTGGTTCTCTGTTATTGCTGACTACAACATCTCTTCTCATACAATATTATGAGTGTATTGCTTCTTCAACTAAGCATTCTACTTTACTTAAACAAGTAAGTTGCTTAACCTTTTAACACTAAATGACTCAATTCACCATCCCAATCTTGTATGTTAAAGTCGGCTTAACACACAATGGGACCTCTATAAGGATGGGATAGAAGTCAATCATCACTTAGTATTATTAAATACTAAGTCTGAACATCTTTTATAAGGTTACTACTCCAACTACATACTACATCACAAAGTCTTGGCCTATTGAGTCTGAAAACTTCATTAGCCTTTCTTTTGATCTTCCTTTAATTCTTTTAAATCTTGCACAACATTAATTGTGATACTGCCGAAGTACTGATCACCATCTTCGGTTCTTTCGACTCTATTAAACAATCACTTCTTCAATCTATACAGCGGTGGAACAACTTCGTGGATTTGCACCAACACATTTATCTTGCCCAAACATGTTTCAAACACACATCTTTCTTCCAAAGATGTTATTATATATCAAACATCTTTAAATGTATATTACCACTCTATTGGTATTAATACACTTATTACGATAACAATTCATATTTATTATTTTACGATATCTCGCGATCACTTATTTATAAACTTATCGATGTCAACTATCATAAGTCACTTTATCACTTCGAAAAATTCTATGACGAAAATTCTTAGAATTCTAAACATAAAATTTTCTAAACCAAGGTCGGCAACAGACCTTAAAATTTCTCAAATAATAGCAATTATAGATAAGCACCCTAAGGCATGCTATATTCATTTATCATTTAGCACATATTAGAATATAAGGCATATCTCTTCTTAATATTCTAGTGCTTGACTCCATTAGGTATTCAACCTAAAATATACCAGATACATATCGTATCAGCTTTACTTAACAATTCTTGTTTAAGCTTAGAAATTCTCAAAATTCCTAGTTCACTTAAACTAATTTTCTGAAAATTATGAAGTAACTTAATATCTTAGAATACCAGGGTTTATCATTACCCAATCCCCCACTTAAGTATTTCCTATGGTTTGTATCCATATACTTATTATGAATCTGTTCACATATTGAACTTCCAATAGTTTAAGTCTAAATACCAATCTGTGGTATTTAGTTCACTTAAACCACTACTCTGATACCATGATTGAAAGACCCCAACTTTCGTATTTCTAAAATACCCAAACTTTCATACTATTCCAACATTAATCTTAAGTTACTTCCTCAAAACATGCTACATGCATATTTATAAAACAATATTTTATATTGATAAAGTGATTACAAATAATTGGATACAACCCGACTAAGTTTTATTACATTACATATCTACCCAGGAATCTACTATTCATATACATACATGAAAATTAAAATACAGAAAAATAGTATTAAGTATTCTAAATCTTCTAGCGGTATAAAACTATACTGGATACTCATCACCTGCAATTGTTTAACATTGAGAGGGATAAGCGATAACGCTTAGTGAATTCAATATATATATATATATATATATATATATATATATATATATATATATACACACAATATAATCCCATGCCTTATATATACCAATATGACAGAAGCAATAGGGAACAAGAACGACAATAACATATGCGTATCATATGCCAGGCTTTCAATATCAACTCAAGATTTGGTTCAAAGATTTACGATCAATGAGACATAACGACTTCAATACTTGATATGCATCAATAAAGCTTTGGCCCAACTGGCACCGAAGACAAATAATTTATGATTAACATTTTAGTAGATTTCAGGCTTATAGCACTGTCTAACCATTCGCCAATACCATAGAATAGAGTTCATTCTCTTACGGAGTCATGATCTACATGGTCACAGGCTACATACCAGTCCTATCTAACCTTATGCCAATGCCATAGAATAGAAGTCATTCTCTTATGAGACATGTTCTACATGGCCAGAGGCTACATACCAGTACCACCGTGAATCTAAGTCCTTTCACTGATCACATGGTTAAAAGTATAACTTTGCTATTAAAAATAGTGAATAAAATAACAAGGGAAAATAACTCAGAATAATAACACTGAAAAGCACACAACACATATAACACATAGCATACAATTTTTTCTATATATTGAACTCATCTTGAAATAATCTGGCGGTCAAAATAATAATTTGTGTAGCATTTCGGCTCTAAATATGACTTTATTCGTTGAAAACCGGGAGATTTATTGAAAAACCGGACTCTGTGAAGGTAGAGCTTCAAAACCAAAAAGATAAAAATTTTCGGGCTTCACGGGAACTTCGGTACGTATTTCGGGTGCTAAAATTAATATCGGGGCTTCGGGTTGTGTCAAAATAGCAAAAATATGAAAAAGGGGGGTGAAAATGGTTAATTTCCCATTTTCCTCGAGAGGGTTCGCAGCCCTCTTATTTATAGGGTGAAAATTGCGAGGGTCGGATCTGAGGCTGGAGGAGTCAGCAGCTGCGAAGGCCACGCGGTAGCAGTAGCTCGGTTCGGAGGCCAGACGTCGCGCATGCGAGGCGGCCAGGTGCGAGGCTCGGAAGGGTGACACGGAGCGAGGCGCATCCGACGGGGATAGGCTTCGGCCTCATTCCAATCAGAAGGCAACACGCATCGGACGTTCGGACGCACAGCGCATCGGGTGACGAGGCCGGTTCCGGACAAGGCTTATCCATGCGAGTTTATCCGAAATTCTCGGATTTTGAGCCTAAATCTTCCAAAATTCATAAATTTCGCATATGAACTCCGTTTTTGACGTTCTTTATATGCACGCGTAGCTAAAATTATGCTCTACAACTTTCATTTAGATTTCGTCGGCTAATTTTGAATTTAATTTTAATATTATTATTTTTAACAGACCGGAGCAGGAAAATCCGTTAAAAATCCATAACTTCTTCATCTGACATCCGTTTTTGTCAGACTTTTTACCGTTGTACTACAAATGACGAGACCTTCAATTCTCATTGAGGTTGTGTCGGCTAAAATCACTCGATCTAAAATTCGAGTTTTTAGCTGTCTACTGCTAAGCTGAAACTTCGAAAAATCATAACTTCCTCATACGAAGTCAGATTTTGGCGTTCATTTTATCGAACTTCTCTGTTTAACGAATACTACGACTTTCATTTAGATTACTAAGGCTACAAACTAGTTTATCAAAAACTGACTTTTTACGTCATTCGGCGTTGTGCCGGTTTTGTTGCGGATCTTCGATTGGTCATAACTTTGTTATAACTCGGATTTCGACGAGGTTTTCACCTAAACACTTCTAACGAGATTCTCTAAAATATCAAATAATAAAATTTTACTTATTTAAAATTATATATTTTCGCTAAATTTTCATTATTTGGCTATTAATTGGAATCTCATAACACTTCCAATATTTTATGAGTGATTCTAAACATAGTTTTATTTCATTTCTAGTAAAAACTATCTGTTAGAACTCAACACTCAATTTTATTCACTTTTAATAATAACAATACACAATTTCAGAACGTGTATGTTACATGTTCTCAGGTACAATTAAATCTATAAGAATTTGAACTTCTGAGAGAACAATATCCACTTTAGATAATTAATGCTTCAGTGGCCTAGAAAGAGCAACATCAAAATTTGCAGTTGTTTCATTAACTAACTTGTCCTGAGCATCAAAAAATCTCTTGCTCTCTAAAAGAATAGTATTTATATTCGATTCATGAAGTGACATCGTATTTTGAAAGTTCATTGGAAAAAATGAGCCTGCTCTACGAACCAGGACATTTAGCTCCATGTTCGTTAATAGGTATTCCCTCTTCGTGATAGGAGTAGTTGTTGTAGCTTCATCAATACCACTCTCATTTTCAATAATAGATGGAGCCAATACTAGTTTAGTAAAACCATAAAAAAAACCCCAGTAATTTCCACTTCATCTTCAAAATTAACTGCAAACTCATCATCAAGCCATGATGGTATTGCATTATTCTTAACCAGAGAAGTCTGAATTGGTTCAGAAGTTGGAATATATAAATACTGTGGAATCACAGTCATAGATGGTTGTTGTGATGTAGATGGTTGGGCCGTGGAAACTATAAAAGATTGGTGCTTGAATTAGGATAGTGGTTTGAGTTGATGAAACTGGTGGTGTTCGAATTTGAACTGTTGCGGTTTGAACATGGGAAGTTGTTTAAGGTGGTGATAGAGATGGAATAATGGTGATTACTATACTTTGGCTTTCCTCTTTCCCCCTGGCCTACATTGTGCATTCCCAACATCCAAAATAGCTTCTACAGATGGTGGAATATGTATTTCACCAAATTTTGAATATTGCTTGTACATCTTGAGAATTTTACTATTGTTTCGCACTTTCTCAAGAAAGCATCATCCACCCTAACAAATGTATGTGTTAATATTATTTCTTGGAATCAAATCCATATGAAGTCCTTCTGTTTGAGATACATGATAGTGATCACATGCATTCTTAACCACTATTGGCCATAATCTAGCACAAGAAATCTCAGTATTCTTTGAAGTTGAAGTAGAACTATGAACAAACTGATCCCATAACACATTAACTAAATCAACCTTCTCCCCAATATAAATCCCATACATCAGGGTATAAAATAACTTGCTAGTATTATCTGAACCAGAAGTGTGTTCAGAAAAACACTTGAAGAAGATGGTAAACTTAACATTTCATTCTGCAGGAAAGTATACCACCGTCAAAACTAGAGTGTAGCGCCATCAGATGGAAAATATGAAGAATATTAGCAGTCAAATTTGATTTTGGTTTCTAATAAGACTCACCAATTGACAAAACTAGCAAATTTCAGTTTTACGCCCATACACTTCAATGTTCATCACATAAATAGTAGGATTAGATAACGTCGTAAAGTAGGATAATGTGAAAGTAGTCATCAATACTTGTCATGATGAACAAGAGCTTACTTCAATGCAAAATTATTGAGGCATTCAATCAAAGGTTGAACTACATGATCATACTTCGAAGCATCCAGGTCAACGGTCATATTTCGATTAGGTTTGATCGTCAGAGAAATTGACGAAACATATTGATCCATGAAAGAGACATGACCAGCAGATGAAGGAATTATTGATTGAATAAAATGAAAAGAATATTGAAAACTCGAATTTGCTGTTAATTGCTGAAAATTGCCTGAGAATCATCTAAAAGCATAAAGAACATAATTTTAGACAATTTGCGCATTTATATGAATTGGGAATTGGAAATGTCCATTATGAATTAGAAAAGACCAGAAATTTTGGAGAGAGAAACCACCAAATACGCGCAAGAAATGCTTGTCTAATCCCACGTTAGATTTACACCCACGCTCATCATCACTTGTGAGTGGTCCTATAAGAATATGCCAAGTTATCAATCTTTCAACGGAAATATAGCAGTTATTCAGCAAAGCTTTCACAGAAAAGTCTTCATAGAATAACCACAAATAACCTTCTCACGATGTAGAAACATGCCATTTCAGTTTGCAGCAGTTTCGTGATCACTTATTCTACCATCCAATATTGCATATATCGAAATAGTATCCATTGGAATTATGACCAAGATTAGTTCAAAGAAAAAATCCATTACTAGAACCAAGGTAAAGTTTGTGGCATTTTATCACAACCATGTTGAAAATGTTTGGAATCACAAACATAGAGTTGGTAAAATCTTGGTTCAAGTTTTATACTATAGAAAATTATAGAAAGAAGTATGTAATGATAGGATCCTCATATGTACCATGGTGATAATGATATATAATTATTAACTTGGACTTTGTAAAACCTTGGTTTCTGATTTGTTTGCACGGAAAACCTTATGGGTTTTAAGTGTAAGTGTATGATTATGCTAAAGAATTGAGATTTGGAAAATAAGTAGGGATTTTGGTGTCTCACATTATCCATGTTGTGAATGTCAAAGTCATCAACAAATAATTTATAAAACTTAAGTTTCAAGTCGGAAATAACATGAAACCTCAAGGCTTTTAAATGAATTTTCAATAGAGATATTATTGAAAGAAATATATGAAGTGTAGTTGGTATAGTGAAACACACTTCCTTTCTTCCATCAATTCGATGTTTAATGCTAGAATTTTGTAATTCACCATCAATTTATAATGTGATAACTTGTTGGTGCTTTACTCTAGCTATGGCAACAACGACTAAAGATCATTGACACTAACTTATGAAATTTATGTTTAATTTATTTTAAACCTGAGACATCATGGGTTTCTGAGATTGGTTAAAAGAAGAATCATTGTACCTCTGCTATAAGATACATTGACCAAGCAAAAATCTCTACGCTCCAAACATGATTAGAGTGGGGTAGCTCGTCGATCTCTATTAATATAGACTATTGGGAAGAAATTCATTGAATAAAGAAATTTCATTAAGGCTTCGCAAAGAGAGAAACTATGAGTCTTAAGATATCATGCTGCAACATGCTTCTAGGGACACTGAATGTTCCTGGCATTGCGAAACATAAAATGTTTCTTGCCAATTCCTTAGTTGCATAATTGAACAACATTTGTTCACCACAAATTCTTTCAAAGTTTAAGATAAAATATTTTTGTATTTTTTAAATTTTTAGAAAAACAAAATCTTTTTGGAGTTTTTTTAAATTATAGAAAAATAAAATCCTTTTGGATTTTTGAAAACTTTTAATACAGAAAAAATATATTTTTGGATTTTTAAAGATTTTAGAAAAAAAATAAGACTACAATGGGTTGTGACGGCTTACGGGTCATTTCATATGAAAAGTAACTTAGAGAAATAAGAATAAGAAAAAAAATAGACTGGGACAAGGATGCGTCGCAGCCTATTGCAGATAAACAGTAACTATAACAAATGATAAAATTGCAAACAACGAAGCTAAAAAGTATTACCTATCGTGCCAGCCTGCGACACTTCTCACTCGCTCACATATGAACATAAAATTAGATACAAGAAATAGATTGCGATGGCCTGTGGCGTCTTGCATCTCGTCATATATGAATACATTTTTTCTCGCAGTTTCAATTTGAGTTTGAATTAGGAACGAATTTTGCTTCCATCATGCCTAAACCTTGAAGAATATGCCAAGAAAATGCGAACAGATTCCAGTCTTGCAACAAGAGAAAATGTCTCTTCATAGTCAATTCATTCCTCTTGGAAGTACCCTTTCATTATGAGATGTGCCTTGTTGCGTACAACATTACCTTCTTTGTCTAATTTATTGTGAAAACCCATTTTAGGCTTTCAACCGAAACATTTAAAGATGTTGGAATTAATCTCCAAAAATTGTTTCTTTCAACCTAGTCCAAATGATGAAGAGTAATTTTAACTATCTTTGGTTTAATTTTTGAAATAAATGAATTGCACATGCAAAATTCTTGATTTGCATTTAGCAATGCTTGTTTCTCCCTTTTTTGAGATTGAGTAAGAACACCAGTCGATTTTTGACCGAACAAATGTGATCATGGATGATCTTTTGTGCATGTTACCAAAGGTGTATAGTTGAGATCCTACTCATAAATCACACTTCATAATTAATTTCTCAAGTTTTCTAAAGAATCACAATTATCACCAATTTATTAATTGCCCCTGGACATGATCGTTATTGAAAGAGTTCACCCCTAGGATTTGAACATCTTGATTTGTTGAATTCTACCCTGTACTAGTGTATCACATTTGCATTTTCACATGCAGTAGGTTCTACTTCGCATGTACGTGAAATCGGAGTTTCCATGCTATCATACTCAACTGGAGTACTTGAATGAATAGTTAAGATAGAAGCATCCCCCTCAACACGAAAATCAATGTTATTTATCACTTCATCAACCAACTTCATTATCGTGATTATCTATTGCTTTTGCTTTAGATGAAATTTCCTTGTCTGGTTCATAAAAGAAATATAAGAAATCATAATAAAAAATCATAAGAGGAATTGTTTTAGAACATGATGAAGGAAAATTTTCTTTGCTTTGATTGACATCTTGTTAAAAAATTTTGATGTACTTTTCATCAAAAGTTAATCAGTAACTTTCTTCAATTTTCCTTGATCTCTTACTGAGAACTCGATAAGATTTTTAAGTAAGAGAATATCCCAACAAAATAGCCCCATCTGCTTTCACATCAAACTTATTGTCATTCTCTTTTGACTTGTGAAAGAAGCACCCAGAACCAAACACATGGAGAAATTTCACACCAGGTTTGCGATTATTTAAGATTGCATAAGGAGTAATTAAAAATTGCTTATTAATGTAAGATCTAGTGTAAATAAAACATGTTGTTTCAATAACATCCACCTAGAAATAGAGTCATAGATTTGCAAATGAAAGCATTGTTCTCACAGCTTCACATAATGACTAATTGTCCTATTCAACAACACCATTTTGTTGCGGTGTGTAAGGAGATAAGAAATTATGACTAATGCCTTTGTTTTTCAAAAATTCCTCATATACTTGATTCTTGAATTCAGTTCCATTGTCGCTATGTATCTTCAACACTGGCTTTTGTAGTTGTAACTCAACATTCTTCACAAAATCAATCATCTTTTGTGAGGTCTCATATTTTTGTTTAAGAAAGAAAACTCACATAAATAAAGAAAAATCATCAAGAATAACAATTATATACTTATTACCACCAATGCTCTCAATTGAAGACGTTCCACACAAATAAATGTTAAGTCATTCTAGTGGCTCAACAATCTTGGTATACATTACAGATGAATGACTATTGTAACTTTTCTTTCCCATTTAGCAAGTAGCACACCAATGATCTATATCATGTTAGAGCAGTAGAAGTCCTCGCATATGATCACCCAAAACGAGTTTGTTAATATCCTTAAAATTAAGATGCGTGAGCCTCCTGTGCCAGAACCAACTATCATCAGAAGTTGCTTTCACAAGGAAGAAAACATATAGCGTTCCTTCAAAAGTCTTCTTATCAAGATGATGCATCTACTTTTTTCTTTTGGACTTAAGAAGAACATTATTTGATTCTTTATGTTCAATTACGTATCCTTCTTCATCAAATGAAACTTTTTACCCAGTACTAGCAATCAATTGAGAAAACTATTAAATTGTCTCGTAATCCTGCAACATAAGCTACCTTGCGGATTGTGAATTTCCCATTTGTCATCATGACATATCCTTTAATTTCTCCCATCGAATTGTTTCCAAACTTGTGTCACACCCCCAAACCGGAACGGCGGAAACGTTCGGGGGCGGAGGACATCATGTACAATATCATAACAATGAATAATAGTAATCAAAGCAATAACAACCATTGTATTAATAAGAAAGTGCTTACATTGTATTCGAAGCACAACTTGATTGACTCCAAAAGTAAATAACAAAACAAACACTTGAAGCTACTATGCTCCATCTTCTCAGACCATGTGTGTGTACCTGTATACTATTTTCCTAAGAATACAAGTAGTTTTGAAAAAGTGTCAACATTTAAGTTGGTGAGTTCATAAGCATTTGGTATGTAAAAGTATGTTCTTTGTTCTTTGAAAATGTAAGTGAATTTATCCAGAAAATCCTATATTTTCTATAAAACTGAACTGTGAACTGTAAATTGAACTGTGAACTGTTTGCTTGTAAAGTAATTATGTTTATCCCGGAAAATCCTATATTTTCCAAAAAATTGAATTGTAAACCGTAAAGTGAACCGTAAACTATAAAGTGAACTATTAACTATTTGCTTGTAAACTAATTATGTTTATCCCAAAAAATCCTATATTTTTCCATAAAACTGAATTGTAAACTTAATTACTCCAAGATCGAAAAGTGTAAGTATATTACCATACTTAAAGTTGAAATGTAGTTTTATTACTCCAAGACCGAAAAGTGTAAGTATATTACCATACTTAAAGCTTAATTGTAGTCTTAATTACTCCAAGACCAAAAAGTGTAAGTATATTACCATGCTTAAGTATATGACATGTAGTTTTATTCATTTATAAAACCAATTGAAGAGATGTGTTTTCGCGTAAAAATAAGTGTATAGTCAATTTCACGTAAAAATAATGTATTGTCGTTTATCATGTGCGTTTTCATAACTGTACTGACAAATGATTTGTCTGTCGCGACATTCTTCAAGCGTCAAACTATTTGATATTTGTCACTCATAACCTACCGGTTTGGTTGTAGCTATTAGCTAGGGTGCAGGGTCATCTATCCCGTATAGATATATACACAAGTATCACGCTCTCCGAAGGGAGACTCAGGTTATAAAATAGGACTTCCATGTATACCTTGATAGGTACGACGAAGACAATGTCTCACAAATGTCCAACGAGTTTACGTATTTTTGTAATGAAATCGTTAGTATATAAAATTGTTACCTCTTTCGTAATAGTTATAAAATATAAAAATAATCGTATTTTTATATAATCGTTTCTTTGCCCCAAAAAGAGTAAAATAATGTGAACGTTCTCCAAACTATACCTATTATAGTCTAAAATGTATATTTCATTGAAAATGATAAGTGTTGCGTTTTAATATATTTTGCATGTAAACGTTTACTAATTTGGTAATAACGTAGTTTCGTATATTTGATGTTTTCTTATAAATAGTGTTGAGTTTTGAGCACTATAACACTCCTTGGGTGCACATGCAACCCTAAATGCTTTGGATCTATGTTTTCTCTAATTATACATGCATTTTCAATTTTTCCAAAGCATTCTCCCTATCTAGCATACACAATTTAAGCTATACAATATAAACATGGTTTGGATGCTTACCTCTTGAGTTGGGTAGAGTTCTTGACTTTTGAAAGCTTGAGCACCTCAAGTGGGATGCCTCTATTGGTTCACAAACACCAAAATGCAAGAGGAGGCTTAAGAGAATAAGTTGTCTATCTCCAAGAGATGGTGTAGACGATTTTGGCTCTAGGGAGTTTTATTTATAGTGTTGCACATGCTAGGGTTACAATTTGTAAACCATAATAACTCATGACTTTCCACATTCTCATGCTCCATGGGTTTAACCTCCATGGACTATCCATGGATTAGTTTAGCGCACCTACATAATCATGGATCATTGGCCCACACTATAAGAATGATTGATATACATAATCAATCCCCCTATATTTAATTAGTCTCTTTTGATCACAAAATTAATTCCAAATTAATTCTTGATCAATACTAATTAAATAATATGATTTTATATTAATATATTATACTTGTACTATTTTAATAAACCATAAAAAACATTATTCCCCAAATCCATCCTATCAAGTTGCACTGGTGAAGGCAACCCAAAAAGGACCATGCTACAATTGGGGCAAGTACATCCCAGTTGTAGTTATGGGCTTAGACACCAAATCCAACAGTCTCTTACTTGGATAGGTCTAGTAACCATAACAGCCAATGTGCAGGATCCGACTTAGCATTCATAAGCTTTCAAAAGCCACTGTCAACTCTGACCTAGTCATTGACACATACTTTAGATAAGGGATCATATAATCCTTTTTTCTCAAGATATCAGTTGGACAAATACATTAAACAATGTCATACTTATTGTCCAGCAGTTTGTTTCTCAATTTTTGATTCGTCTGACATAGAACATAACTGAACACATCAATTTAGTTCTGACCGGGCCTGGTACATAAGTCAAAACAGAATCATCGAGGGGCCCAACATATCACTTTTAATCCTCTTAGGATAAAAGGGAACAAATAAACTTTGAAATTATATGCTTGTACTAACTACCCATTAAATCATGCACACCGATACATTTTATAACATCAACTTACTGATGCGTTTTCGTATCATCGGTGCACAACCAACTTGTAGTCAACAACTCATACATCTTGGTTTGAAGACTTATATGATATTATCATCTCACGATCACTCGAGATAAATTCCATGAAATGATTCAAGTAAGCACGGGTTGATCCAAAACTCAAATCTTATTTCAGAAGTACTCATGAATGGTGTAGCACACCTATTGCTATGCCTAACTCCTAAGACAAATCCGAAGGGGTTTGAGCATTCTAACACTCCTAAGGTGTAGATGCAACCCTAGAAACCTTGGATCTATGTTTTACTATGATACATGCAAAATTGATTTTCCAAGGTTCTTAACCTATCTAGCATACCACGGGGAACTTTTAAACATAAATGCTAGAAGAAGAACATACCTTTTGTTTTTAGGATACCTTGAGAAACTTGTGAGCCTAGCACCTCAAGTGTGATGCCTCCAATGTCTCACACAACACCACAACAATTGGAATAACCTTAAGAGAAGTTCACTAAACCTCAAAATCGGCTAGCCCTCTATCTTGTACAAGTACTAGTCCGATTTTGCTTGCATAGGGGTCTTTATATAGTTGTGGCACAATTAGGGTTACAACATATAAACCCTAATTGTCATGGATTTCCTTATTCCATGATCCATGGGTTTGTAACCTCTATGGACTATCCATGGAGCACCTTATGGGTTTTAACCCAATCCATACAAACCACGGATCATTAGCCCACTATACAAGAATAGATAATTTACACAATCTACCCCATGTATTTAATTAGTTTCTTTTTGATCACTTAATTAATTCTAAATTAATTCTTTGATCAATACTAATTAAATAATATTATTAATATATTAGAACTTGTAATATATTAATAATCCTTAGGTGTCCTTTCTCTCATTTAGTCTATCCAAGTGTTGCAATACTATGCAACCCAAATGGACCATGCTAATCGGGTCAAGTACATTCTAGAAATAGTTATGAACTTAGACCCCTAATCCAACAGTCTCCCACTTGGATAAGTCTAATAACTATAACTGCAAGAATGACTTCAGGAACCGATCAGCAATCGTATATCTTTCAAGGTCTCGCGGAAATGAGATGATGATGATATACCATTTAATATAAGTGATCATATAATCCTTTGTTCTAGATATTAGTCGGACAAATACATGGAACAATGTATTACTTATTGTCCAATTGTTTGTTTCCTGATTTCTGATTTGTTTGACATAGAACTTAATTGAACACATCAACTTAGTTCTGACCGGGCCCGGTACATGGGTCAACATAAAATCATCGAGGGGCCCAGATATCGCTTCTAATTCTAAGAAGGAACAGATAAACTTTGACTCATATGCTTGTTCTACTACTTGTTGAATTATACATAAAGGCATGTTTTATAACATCGAGTTACCAATGCGTTTTCATACAATCAATGTATAACCAACTCATAGGCAACAATTCATATCTCTAGGTTTGAATACTTATATGATATTACTGTCTCACGATCACTCGGGATAAATTCCATGAAGTGATACTAGTGAGCGTGGGTTGAATCCAATACTCAGAACTTATGAGCACTCATGAATGTTGTAGAAACACTTTGCAATGTCCAACACCTTAGACATCTACAACCAACTAAATGACAGTCTTGATTTATATCTACTTCCAACATATGGCCGACTGTGGAGAATTTGAATAATATGAAATAACATAACATAATTATTCTGGAAGTCCAAATATGCAAATTGAAACGATGGTAAACGATTGAAAAGAACGCAACACTTTACTCATAAATAAATAGAAATTTTATTCATCATCAAACGTCAATTACACTTTACACATTTCAAAGCTATCTAACTACTAAAACTAATATCATCCTTCAGCCCTGTGCGCCTCGCATGCTGGAGATGCTTAACCCTGCCCAGTCCTTTCGTGAGAGGATCTGCCGAGTTCTCATCCGATGATACCCTCTTTACCATGAGGAGACCTTCTTTTATTCGATGTCTGATGAAATGGTATTTTCTGTCGATGTGTCTAGATCTCTCGTGATCCATTGGTTCCTTGGATAAGGCAACTACACTTTCAATATCACAAAAAATCTCGATAGGCTCCTTTATAGCTGGTACAACTCCAAAGTCTCCAATGAAGTTCTTTACCCATATAGCCTCCTTTGATACCTCGCTTGCCCCTATATACTCTGATTCACAAGTTGAATCAGCCACTGTCTCCTGCTTGGAACTTTTCCAAGAAATTTCTCCTCCGTTTAAGCAAAAGACCCAGCCTGACTGAGAGCAGAAATTATCCCTATCAGTCTGAAAGCTAGCATCAATATACCCTAATACTCTCAAGTCATCACTCCCACCGCGGGTAAGGACCCAGTCCTTAGTCCTCCGCAGGTACTTGAGAATGTTCTTTACCGCAGTCCAGTGAGCCTTGCCAAGGTTCCCCTGATATCTGCTGACTATGCTGAATGCAAAGGCCACATCAGGATGAGTACAAGTCATAGCATACATGATCGAGCCTATAGCGGAAGCATATAGTACTCGACTCATCTCTGCTATCTCATCCTCTATACTCGGGCTCTGAGTCATACTCAGTCTGGCATTACTCTAGATCGGTAACTCTCCTTTCTTGGAATTCTGCATGCTAAACCTATTCAGCACCTTCTCCAAGTAGGTACTCTGACTAAGTCCAATTTGTCTATTACTCCTGTCTCTCAAAATCCTTATCCCTAGGATATAGGAAGCTTCTTCGAGGTCCTTCATAGCGAAACACTTCCCAAGCCAGGACTTCACTTCTTGCAGAGTTGGGATGTCATTTCCTATGAGTAGTATGTCATCCACATACAATACCAAAAAGCTGACTATACTCCTACTAGACTTGACATATACAAAACATTCATCTTCACTCCTCGAAAAGCCAAACTCTTTGACTTTCTCATCGAAACAAAGATTCCATCTGCGAGGTGCTTGCTTTAATCCATAGATGGATTTTTGAAGCTTACAGACTCTAGTAGGGTACTCTGTATTGAAAAAACCCTCTAACTGACCCATGTAAACATCCTCAACCAACTTTCCATTAAGGAAAGCGGTTTTGACATCCATTTGCCATATTTCATAATCATGAAATGCAGCAATGGCTAGTGTAACCCTAATAGACTTAATCTTCGCAACTGGTGAGAAGGTCTCATCATAATCAACTCCCAGAGTTTGAGAAATGCCCTTTGCAACCAGTCGTGCCTTTTAAGTGTGTACATTACCATCCATGCCAGTCTTCTTATTGAAGATCCATTTGCACCCGAATGTCTTACGACTTGGTACATTGCCAACCAAGTTCCAAACTTTATTGTCATACATGGATTGTATCTTGCTGTCCATAGCCTCTTTCCATTTAGCAGCCTCAGGGCCTGCTATGGCTTCCGTGTAGCTGTTAGGTTCATCCAAACTCACCAGTGTATTATCAATGATAAATATATCACATTCCACAGTAATATGGAAACCATAGTAATGCGCAGGTGCATTCCTAACTCTCGTGGAACGCCTCAGAGGTACAGAATCTTCTATCGGATCAACATGAGTTTCCTACTTAGGTTGATTGCTAGGGTTTGAAGTTCCTTCACCACATGACTCTTGAATTTCTTCAAGGTCAATTTGCCTCCCACTGTTTCCTTGGATTATGAACTCTCTCTCACGAAAGACTCCTGACCTTGCTACAAAGACCACATTATCAGTAGGTCTGTAGAAGAGGTAACTGAAGGATCTCTGTGGGTAGCCGATGAAAATACATCTCTCACTTCGAGGTTCAAGCTTATCGTGAGATTCGCACCTCACGAAAGCCTCGCAACCTCAAATCTTGATGTGGTCCAGATTGGGAACTTTTACGGTCCACATCTCATAAGGTGTTTAGGCAACCTTCTTTGTTGGGACTAGATTAAGGATATGGGCGACAGTCTTTAAGTCATACCCCCAAAATGAGATTGGTAGCGAAGCTCGACTCATCATGGAACGAACCATATCCAACAAGGTTCGATTGCGCCTCTCAGCCACACCATTAAGTTGTGGTTTTCCTGGGAGGTGTCAATTGTGAGATAATCCCACATTCCTTAAGATAGTCAAGGAACTCTTTACTAAGTTACTCAACACCTCAATCGGATCGAAGCATCTAAATGTTCCTGCCCAACTAATTCTCCACTTCCTATTTGAACTCATTGAATCTTTCAAAGGTCTCTGATTTATGCTTGATTAAGTAGACATATCCATATCTACTAAAATCATCAGTAAAAGTCACATAGAAGCGGTTAGCATCTCTTGTGGCAGTTCTGAAGGGTCCACACACATCAGTATGTATGAGGTCCAACAAACCCTCACCCCTAGCACAAGTACCAGTGAAGGGTGACTTTGTCATTTTCCCAAGCAAACAAGATTCACAACTATCATCTCACTTTAGGTCAAACGACTGCAAGACTCCATCCTTTTGGAGTTGGCCTATGCGTTTCTTGCTTACATGTCCAAGACGACAATGCCATAATGATGCTTTATCCAAACTAGTTGAAGAATCGATACGGCATATATTATTTCTTAGGTTATCAACAACCAACACAGTTTCATATACACCATCACAAGGTCATGCTTTAAAATAAAAAAACATTATTAAAGAAAGCATTAATACCACCACTATCATTATCAAATAAAAAGGTAAAACCTTGTTTGTACAAACCATGAAAGGAAATAATATTTCTCGCTATTTCAGACGAGTAACAAAAATTATTCAAATCTAACACTAATCCACTACTTAGAAATTTAGAATAAACTCCAATCCTGGTGACAGGTGAATCTTTCCTATTCACCGTGATCAAGTTTATCTTCCCATGCTCCACATTCTCACTTCTTCTTATAAGTACATATGTGAATACCACAACCTGTATCAAGGACCCAAGAATTAGAATGGGGTGAATTATTAGACGATATAGTCTATATACCAGCATGGTTGAGTTTCACTTTCCCATCCTCCACATCTTGCAGGTACTTTGGGCAGTTTCGCTTCAAGTGCGACTTTTTCATGGCAATAGAAACATTCAGCCTCTTTAGGGTTGGCAGATACTTTCCTTTGGTACCCTTCGAAGGGCTCTTCCTCTTCTTTCCTTTGCCTTGCCCGATTGCCAAGACAGGGGCCGCGGTAGGAGTAGGCGTGGTAACAACCGGTTTACTCTTAAGACCACTTTCCGCGGTCTTCAAGAGTCATTGAAGTTTTCAAAGTGTAACTTCCTCCTTGTTTAGGTGGTATGTCATACAGAAATTATCATAACATGAAGCTAGGGAGTGCAAAATGATTTCTATTGCCAATTCCTCGAGGAAGTTCACATTCAGTTTCAGCAAACGGTCCACATACCTTTGCATTTTCTGCATGTGGCCTGTGATGGATTCACCATATATCCTTCATCTGGGTTGTTATCATAGAGGAGATAATTTCATATCGCTCTTGATGAGCACTCTGATGGTAGCGGTCCATCAAATCCCGATGCATCTCAAAAGGATAATAGTCCTCATAGGACTTTTGGAGCTTGGCTGTCATTATGGCCAACATGATACATGCCACTTTGGTATCATCTCTCTCATGTGTCTGATATTCAGCGATCTCCTCAGGAGTAGCAGACGACTCAAGTTCCTTAAGCTCCTTGTCAAGGACATATTCCTTGTCCTCATACCGAGTGACCATCCTGATGTTCCTGATGTAATCCTTAAAGTTAGATCCATCAAAAATGACTCTCCCACAAAGGTTCATGCGAGAGAAGGAGCCAGTAGGGTTTGAGCCAGAAGCAGCATTGTTGGAAGACATCTGAAAAGAAGAAAGACAAGTTTACAATAGATATAAAGATAGTCCTTAATAAGACACCCAAATGTAATATTAAGTCTAGGACCCAACACAATATTTTGTAACTTAGAAGAGGGATGCTGTTAGCCAAGCTATAAAATATTTGAAGGTATGTGAATGATGATTCACCAATTTCCACAATGAAAAACGAAATAAATTATTAGGTTTTAATTGGTTTTGAAACTCCTAGATTCTTTGAGATTCATTGAACTTTTCAATGACATGTTTCAATATCGAGTGTGCCCTTCAGGTTTTGTGACTGGGATGCCGAGGATCAGAAAACAAGGTGTGAAGTAACCATGCAAATTACTTGGTACCCTTAATGTTTATCACTCAATTGATGTGCCTGTTAACTACACACACTCCACCGACCTATGATAAACCTTAAGCCACCATTTTCCTACCTTGTTAAGTCAGGGTTAGTGTGCCGGTTAACAACACACGCTCCACTAACGACTTAATCAAAGTGCAAAGTGTAATTTCATGGGTTAGCACCTTATTCACATTTTCCTAAAGCAACTAAGATTGGGAATTTATAAAAACATGTAGTTACTTTATATTCATCATACTTTTAATGAAGATTTAAAGTCGTTGTCTTACCCGTTTGGCTAACGAAACTCCATTGATCAAGGAAGCGATGGGTGAGAGTGGACGCCCATTAAGCTGCCATTTTATAGGCAACAACCTTATACCCCCTTGTAGATTGGCTTCGTGAATGATGCCTACTAACGGTAAAACGACTTGTTCTTATACATATATAATTATTATTAAACTTATAATATTATAAAGTATAAGGGTTGAACATTAAATTTTAAAATTCTAGGGGTTGGAACTAAAGTTTTTAAAGTGACTTTACATGTTCCAAAACTTGAGGGCAAGTTTTGTAACTTTCAAAACTTTTCATCTTTCATAACTTATGAGTTAATGGTTTATTAAAATGAGAGACTTTTCATTTTATGTAACCTATGTGTTTCTTTAATTGACTTCAAAAGAATGATTTTTGGTAATCCATAACTTGAGGACAAATTATGGATTCCATTAAAACACATAATGATCAAGAATTAAACTAACAAGCAAGTTACAAATAATTCCTATGATCTTCTAAACTCATAAGTTTATAAATGTGCATATCAACAATTTCAAGAATCATAAATTATCCATATAAAACTTGAAATTTAGATAATAGCTATTGAAATTGGATTAGAATAACTATTACACCATCTAAAACAAGCTTTATAACACCAAAACAGTTTAGGGTAATGTTTCTAGTCCATTTCCAGCAGCAAAACTCGAAAATCTGCATTCTAGGGATCTTACTCTTTGAGTGTACAAACCTACTCGGCGAGTAGGATGATTTTACTCATGGTCTCGTCGAGTCCCCCCATGGACTCGGCGATTTCATGCTGCAGAATGCAGAAAACTGAGTTTTTTCAACAAGATTGCATCAAGTATCAAGTAAACAAGCCTAGGCTCTAAAACCAATGAAGGGTTTTGAGCATTCTAACACTCCTAAGGTGTACATCCAACCCTAGAAACCTTGGATCTATGTTTTACTATGATACATGCAAAATTGATTTTCCAAGGTTCTTAACCTATCTAGCATAGGATGAGGAACTTTTAAACATAAATGCTAGAATAAGAACATACCTTTTGTTGTATGGATTCTTTGAGAACCTTGTGAGCCTAGAACCTCAAGTATGATGCTTCAAATGTCTCACACAACACCACAAAACTTGGAATAACCTTGAGAGAAGTTCACTAAACCTCAAAATCGGCTAGCCCTCTATCTTGTACTAGTAGTAGTTCGATTTTGCTTGCATAGGGGTCTTTATATAGTTGTGGCACAATTAGGGTTGCACCATGTAAACCCTAATTGTCATGGCTTTACATATTCATGATAACCTCCATGGACTATCCGTGGATCACCTTATGGGTTTTAACCCAATCCATACAAACCATGGATCATTAGCCCACTATACAAGAATAGATAATTTACACAATCTACCCCATATATTTAATTAGTCTCTTTTTGATCACTTAATTAATTCTAAATTAATTCTTTGATCAATACTATTTAAATAATATTATTAATATATTATAACTTGTAATATATTAATAATCCTTAGGTGTCCTTTCTCTCATTTAGCCTATCCAAGTGTTGCAATGCCATGCAACCCAAATGGAACATGCTAATCAGCTCAAGTACATTCCAGAAATAGTTATGAACTTAGACACCTAATCCAACAAAATCTATAAGCCAACTCATGACAGTATTCTTTCATACATACTTCCAAAGTATGATCGACTATGGATAGTCTGAATAAATCTTATTATTCTGGAAGTCAAAACATGCAAAGGCAAACAATAGTAAACGATTGACACAAAAAGTAACTTTAGTTATAAATAAAACTCCTTTTATTTATTATCAAATGTCAATTACAATTTATCTATTACAAGTGTCGGTTTATCTAATCACTAAAACTAATTTCGTCCTTTAGACCATTGCCCCTCGCAGCTGCAAGTACTTAAACCAAGTCAGTCCCTTTGTAATAGGATCTACTGGGTTGTCCTCTGACGATATCATCTTCACCACGAGGTGCCCTTCCTCTACTTGATGTCTTATGATGTGGTACTTTCTTTCGATATGCCTGGATCTTCCATGATCTCTCGGTTCCTTGGTTAAGGCAACCGCCCCTTCATTATCGTAGAAAATTTCCCCAGGCTCCTTTATGGAAGGAATAACTCCAAGGTCTACGATGAAGTTTTTCAACCGTATTGTAACACCGTAAATTTCCAAACAATTTTTCGCATTTTATAAAAACATGATTCATTCATTATTCATGAAAACATCATTGTTTAAAACTCAATTCATAACATATATCAATCCCAAGATCTCATAACATAAAAATTCTGTGTGTGTACTGATCAAGTCGGCGCCTTTCCGTGATCCTCACTACTACCTGAAACACATAACACAAAACACTATAAGCAAGGGATTAGTGACTTCCCCAAAATACCACATATAACACATATTAGCCACTTGAGGCTATAACTTTGTGGGTCCGTGCACCCAAACTCTGTGAACCCTCAGGTTCTAACTCTGTAAACATGCACAACATAAATCACATAGAATAATGCAGTGCAACACATAACACATATATAGCATACAAACACTATATCACATAACTCTAGTTACCTACTCAAGGTAAAGTATAGTGAGAAGACTCACCTCGGATATCACAGTAAATCTCTGAATCGGTAAACTCTGTCTAGCCCCTGCCTAATCAAATGAAATAAATACTCTAATTAATACAACCCTCCGGGCAAGGCTAATATCTCTCTCTCTCTCTATACATCCACTAGGAAGGGTAAAAGACTATCCTACCCTTCCGATGACTCTAAGGTCCAAACATTAACTAACCCTAAAAGTCAACGAAGTCAACGGTCAACCTTGACCAAACTCGCCGAGTACATAACTGTGACTCGGCGAGTACACACCTGTTCTTCACTCTCCTAGTCCTCATTCGACTCACTGAGTCAACCTCAACTCTACAAATCATCACTGATCACATTCTGTGAAATGTCCCGACCCAACTCGCCGAGTCTAGCTCCTGACTCGGCGAGTATCATCATGCACTCTGTCCTCTAGATTCCCTATGACTCACCGAGTCGCTTCCCCAACTCAGTGAGTCGCCAACTGTGTGATTATCGGGAAAACCCTCGTCCTACTCGCCGAGTCGGCTATTGAACTCGGCGAGTTCATGCCATGCTCAAGCTAAACTGACCTCCTGAGGTCAGATCCGCTCCTCTAAACCATAGATCCAGCTTCCCAAAGCATTATAATCACATAAAGCTAGCATCTTGGTGCTCATGCAAAGGCTCAAAGGCCTTATTTGAAGATATGGCCTCTAAAATGACATCCTAAGCTCATAACCTCCATTAACACCCATAAAGCTCAAGGGAAAAGGGTCTCTGGACCTCTTTGGGTCCAGATCTACAGCACCCACACGAGAAGGGACCAATTACTCCATATAACCATCCTCTAAAGGTCTAAAAAGCCCTAACTCTAAGAATTACACCATAAACTGAAGAAGGGTCGAATGAATACCTCAATATTAAGTCTCTGAACTCTGGAATCACTGGATTAGCACCCTCTTCATCCTCCTCTTGTCTTGGTCCTCTTCTATTTGCAAAACACTAAAAAATGATCAAGAAATGACTCCTTTCCTCTCACAAACGCTCTAGCTCACTTAGAGTTTCTCTTTGGGGTCTGGTAGCCGCAAATGACGGTCATAAGGCCCTTTAAATAGGCCCCAAACACGAGGAATTAGGGTTTCATTAAATAGCGTGGACTCGCCGAGTCCTTGGGGCGACTCGCCGAGTCCAGCCATCCACCCGGATAATGATTTGCGTCTCTACTCGGCGAGTCTACGCATCAACTCGTCGAGTTCTTCCATAAAACTTGAAATTCAATGAATAAATAAAATACCTGAAATTCCGGATGTTACAATTCTCCACCACATGAATCAGACTTCGCCCTCGAAGTCTCATCCCTGAAATAACTCCGGATGCTGCTCAAGCATCTCCCGCTCTGGCTCCCAAGTCAACTCGGATCCTCTCCGATGTTGCCACTCAACCTGCACCAGAGGCACCTCCTTGTTCCTCAGAACCTTGATCTTCCAATCCACAATCGCAACTGGTCTCTCCACGTAGTTCAGGCTCGCATCCACCTGAATGTCCTCTAACGGCACTACCGCCGACTCGTCGGCTATACACTTCCTCAACTGAGACACGTGGAAGGTATTATGAATCCGCTCCAACTCCGCAGGTAGCTCCAAGCGATACGCTACCCTGCCCACCCTCGCGATCACTCTTAACGGCCCAATATACCGGGGCCCTAGGTTGCCCCTCTTCCTGAATTGAATCACTCCTTTCCAAGTTGATACCTTCAGGAGAACATAATCACTGACTTGGAACTCAAGCTCGGATCGTCGCCTATCCGCAAAGCTCTTCTGGCGACTCTGAGCGGTCAACAATCTTTGCCTGACCTGCTATATCTGCTCTGTCATCTGAAGCACAATCTCCGTGCTACCCATCACTCATTGCCCTACCTCTCCCCAACAAATGGGAGTCCGACACCTCCTCCCATACAACAGCTCAAATGGGCGGCATACCAATGCTCGAATGATGGTTGTTGTTGTAGGAAAACTCCACTAAAGGAAAATACGTGTCCCAACTTCCTCCAAAATCCAACACACATGCTCGGAGCATGTCCTCGAGCGTCTGAATCGTCCGCTCGCTCTGACCGTCAATCTGTAGGTGGTATGCGGTACTAAAATGTAGCCTTGTACCTAACTCCTCATGGAATTTCTTCCAAAATCTGGAAGTGAAACGCACATCTCGATCTGACACAATCGAGATCGGCACCCCATGTCGTGATACCACCTCTCTCACATATATATCTGCTAACTTCTCCACAGAAGAACTCTCACTAATGGCGAGAAAGTGAGCGCTCTTCGTCAAGCGGTCTACTATCACCCAAATTGCATCGACACCCCTCGCCGTTCTCAGCAATTTGGTGATAAAATCCATGGATATCTGCTCCCATTTCCACTCTGGGACTTCCATGTTGGGTTTTGAGCAATCTAACACTTCCTAAGTGTGCATGCAACCCTAATAAACCTTGGATCTATGTTTGTCTAAATACATACAAAATAATAATTTTCCAAGGTTTATAACCTATCTAACATGGGATGGGGAACATTTCAACATAAAAGAGTTAGAAGAGATTACTTACCTTTTTGATGAGTTTGGTTCTTAAGGAGTTTGAGGGTCAAGCACCAATAGTGTGAATGCCTCAAATGGAATCACAAAACACCACAAACTCTTGGAAAACTTTGAGAGAGTATATACACTTGTATATTTCGGCCACACACAAGCTCACACACACTAGTTCACTAGTTTCCATTTCATGCTCCATAAGCATGCTTATATAGTGTACATGGTTAGGGTGAAACCCTAATAACCCATGACTTTTCCTTTCCAAGGATCCATGGGTTAAAAGCTCCATGGATCATCCATGGACTTCCATCAAAGCCTAGCCCATCAACAAATGAGTGTTAGCCCACACCATATAAAACCAATAGCCCATAATCTAATTAGTCTTTCTTTTAATCTCTAAATTAATTCATAATTAATTTAAGACTAAGACTAATTAAATAACATAACTTCATATTAATATATTATAACTTATAATATATTAATAAACATATGTGTATAACTCTCATAAAATTATCCATAAATAGTTTGGATGAGATGTAACCCAAATGGACCATGCCGGTCGGGTCAAGTATATACCAAATAAGTTATGGACTTAGAAACCTTATCCAACATTCCAGTGGCTGCAACTTACCATGCGGTCTCTGAAGTTCGGCCTTAACCCTACGACAGGTTAGGCACCTCTCAACAAACCATGCTACATCTCTCTTCATACAGGGCCACTAATACTCCCTTTTAAGATCCAGAAACATCTTAGTGGCCCCGGGATGGATCGAGAATCTCGATCTATGCACCTCCTCCATCAAGATGGTACACGTTCCTCCAGCAAACGGTACCCAAATCCGACCCTGGAAGGTCATAAGCCCTCTGCTATCGGTCACGAACTCCGACACTTGACCGATAACTCGCTCTCTCTTACGGTTCTCTGGTCTCACTGCCTCAGCCTAAGCCCCTCTAATGGTGTCCAACACTGAAGTCATCGCTGTCAATCTCATACAAATATCCCGAATCGGGGCGCTCTCTGCCCTACGACTCAGGGCGTCGGCTACCACATTAGCCTTGCCCGGGTGGTACAGGATCTCGCAATCATAATCCTTTACCACATCCAACCATCTCCTCTGACGCATGTTCAGGTTTGGCTGATCCATCAAATACTTCAAACTCTTGTGGTCCGTGTATATCGTACACCGAACCCCATACAGATAATGGCGCCAAATCTTGAGGGCGAACACCACAGCCCCCAACTCTAGATTGTGGGTGGGATACCTTGCCTCATGGGGCTTCAGCTGCCTCGATGTGTACGCAATCACATGCCCCCTCTGCATCAATACCGCGCCCAACCCAGATATCGATGCGTCACAATACACCACGAAGTCTTCCATTCCCTCTGGAAGAGCCAACACCTGGGCTTCGCACAATCTCTGGCGAAGAGTCTAAAACGAGGCCTGCTGCTCTGGGCCCCAGCTGAACACCACACCCTTCCGGGTCAACCTGGTGAGAGGAACAGTAATCTTGGAGAAATCTGTCACACCCCGAAAACCAAAGGCGGAAACATTCCCGGGGTTGACTCCATGTTGTGTATCAAATCCAATGTACATAGTAATCACAGTAAACAACCATTACATTACATATATATGAAAGATTTACATTTGGTTCAAAAGTAAATTGTACAAAGTTATACATATATCATATGAACAAAAGAGACGAGTCTTCAGAGCACTCCGTCTTCACCAAAAGATATCGTCGGGTACCTGTCTAACTTGGACCTGAGAATACAAGCGGTTTGAAAATCAGCATAAAGCTGGTGAGTTCATAAGCGGTTTTGTTTTGTGAAAATGTATCGTTTTCCTTTAGTTTTCTGAGAAGATTTGATATCCAAGAAAATCCCATATTTTCTTATGTAAAGTAGTTAAGTTATCTTTCATTACAGTTCTGTTATAGATATAAGTTAACCCCAGGAAAATCCCATATTTTCCTAATTGTAAGATTGATTAGATAACACATAGTATAGTTTAATTCACAAAACTATAATTTAGACGAACTGTAAATAGAAAGTATTTCGAAAACCTTGGGACTACATCCCGAACTAGTTATAAGATAATTCGATATAACCATGGGATCACTATCCCGAAAGTAGATATAAGATAGTTTGATAAACCATGGGATCACTAACCCGAAACTAGATATAAGATAGCTTAATAAAATCATAGGATTATCATCCCGTATAAGATTTAGTTTCAAAACCATGGGATTGCCATCCCGAACGAAATATAGACTCAAGATCATGGGATTATCATCCCGAACGAGATATAGACATAAAACCATAGGATTACCATCCCGAACAAGATATAGATTACAAGACCATGGGATTACCATCCCGAACGAGATATAGATTCTAAACAGATCCTTGCTGTGAATAGGTTTATATTAATACGTATTGTGAGTCGGGTAATCATGCTGATATGACAACGAGACCTCCTTGACGTTAGTCAGACGTCGAATGATATCCAGAATTTGTCACCCCAGGCGTGCCCGCCTAACTATAGCTAGCAGTTAAGGTGTGGGATTGTCAGTCCCGAATAGATCTATTCACAAATTCCTCGCTCTTCCTCCAGGAGACTCTGGTTACACTTCCGGAGAGGATTTACTTGATCATCCATAAAGGGTAGTGACTATCTCACAAACTAGTATTAAACTATTCACAGGATTCTCATACGATAACAAACATACAAAGGCTTTAAGACATGATACAGTGAAAATAGTTACATACAATGAGACTATCTGGTAAAACATTCAAACGATATAGAGATAAACTGAATCAGACATAGTTTATCTAATAACTTAATACAGATATCAGTACATGATATAAAGAGACACATAGAACCCCAAATTATTCCCATAATAATTTGAGTAGTTTGGTTATTTTTCTTAACTAAAATCCATTTAGTTGTAATTGATAAATCTTTCCTTATGCTCAACATAATACATAAGGAGTAAAAGAGTTTATAAGATTGCCAGATATTATTTGAAACACATAAATGTTATGATTGGAAAACAGTTTTGGTTTGCTTGTATTCCCCCCTGAAAGCAGTTAAAAACAGTGAAAAAGGCGTAGGGGTATGAACTCACCGGACGAGAAGTAGGACGGTTTGAATGCTAAGAGTTGATTCGGGGCTTGTAAATACACGAGGTTCCTAAGACTTAGATTTATTGTTGGATAGGGACAATTGCTTCTAGTCGCGAAAACACTCCGATACAAGTGTTTGGAGGGTCGCGGGTGGCGTTTAAGGATGTGAAATGACACTAGGGACTTGGGACTTGAGTTTACTCCCCATGAGTAAACTTTTAAATGAGTTTACAACCACAAAACACACACATACATGAGTTTACGGCCAATGTAACAACCCGAAGTTGTTCATCGCCGAAAACCCGTTCTGCCCGAACAACTCGTCGGAAATCGAAATGTCCCGTTATCGTTTTGGGCTTAGTTAACTAAAATTATATATCTATTTTCATTCAATGAGGGTCCAAATCATTTAGGAACTCATGAATTTAGCCCAAAACATGTATTTTATAAGTTTTAGAAATATCCTCGTCGGGTGACGAAAACTCAATCGGGTGCAACCCAAAGCATCGTTTAAGGCCGGTATCGGGTAGAATTCCACCATGTCCAAGTTTTAGGGACTATATAAACATGTTTAAGCACTCATTTGAAGCTTTTTCCTTCTCTCTCTACTCTCTCTCTAACCTCTCTCCTAAATCCAAAGATTAAGTGTCCAAAAACTCAAATTTAAGGCTTCAAATCCTTAAGGTACCTTCCTAGCCTTAATCTATAGCATGTTTAGCTTCCAAATTAGACACTTAATCATGAAATTGGACAAGATATGTGAGTTTACGGCCCAGGAGGCAGCCTAGGCCGTAAACACCATTTTGAAGGGTTTTTAGCCCTTAAACTCCTTCCTAGACTCAATTGGACTTTAGATATGGCTAAGGGACTTCAAGATATGGACTTAGAACACCTAAAACTATAATTTTGTGGACTTTGAAGGAGTTTACGGCCAAGGCATAAGCTTGGGCCGTAAACTCATAAAAATGGTGTTTTTCATGTCTTTAAACCCTTCCAAATCACCTCTATGGCTTAGATATGAATTATAGGACTTTGATTCTTGCATTTGGACACTTGAAACATTAATTTTGAGGGACTTAGATGAGTTTACGGCCAAGGAGAGTTCTTGGGCCGTAAACTCCACAAAACTTGGCATAAATCTCATTCTAAGGTGTTAGAAAGCCATCCAACACCACCAAAAGCCTTGGAATAAATCAAGGGACCAACCAAAAATACTTTGAGGGCCTAAAACACAATATTTATGGGGTTTCTAAGAGTTTACGGCCAAGACATGTTCTTGGGCCGTAAACTCCAAAATTTTTGGTGTTAGAATGCAAACTACACACCCCTAAGGCCCTTAGATGAATTTTAGAAGTCCTTTCATGCATGTTCTAGACCTTGAAACACCTTGGAACACCACACACAAGAGTTTACGGCCATGAAGGGGGTTTCATGGGCCGTAAACTCCATAAATCCCCCAAAAATCCCATGCAAACTCATGTTAGGCCTTGGATTAATTTTACCAATCACATGTGATTTGTTCTAGCACCATTTAGCATCATTTTCATAAGGATTAAGGAGTTTACGGCCAGGAGCCTATGCTAGGCCGTAAACTCCCATAAATTAATCATTTTGGTTTTCGGGGTGTAACAGATTGGTATCAGAGCCCTTGTTTATAGTGAGCAGAGTATACCAAACCTTACATGGTATAAGACTATAAACATTAAGGGGCCTAAGTGCTCTGAACTAAAAGTATCCTACAAAATATAAGTATTTTCAAAAGTATTTAAGTATGCCGAGCCATCGAAATCCGTAACTACAAGTAGAACAAAACATAAGTAAATGGGTGTTGTACGTTGCGGTTAAACCTGGGCAGTTATGTAGTCGTGTCTAGGGTCAATATAGCCTGGCCAACTATATTCATTCGAGACACGGCCAACATGTGCTTGGGAGTGACTGTGGCATGCGGCATACCTAAAACTTACCCAATATCCCAAACAACAAATCGTCGCTGCAGCGAACCATGAAATACTATGGGACTATTTCTCGAGCCAATCCTTTGTAGAAAATCCTCGTATACGTGTTATCCCTTGATCATTCCTCTAGTGATAAAATGTTCTATATTGATAACTCCTTTCTGCTTTACCGCTTTGTATGATGCTATAACTGCCATGATGAGATATCTCTTGTCCCATATCTCTTGATTCAATTCAGAGGACTTATGATCCTCTCTTTCCTGATCTTTTTAGATCAAGATGCCTCCAAGAAAGAGACCCAGCTCAACGAACAACAACAATCCTCCTCTTCAACTTGATCTTGCATCGCTTCAGACAGTTCTGACTGCTGCAATGGTAGCAGCCATGTCGCAAATGAACTCTAGAAATTCAGGAGGTGATCCCCAACCCCAAAACCCAGAAGATAGTCAGGGACACCAAAAAGGGGGTTCCTATAAAGACTTCATGAACGCAAAACCAACATTCTTCGATGGCACAGGGGGTGTCATTGCCTTAACCCGATGGTTCGAGAGAATTGAATCAATCTTTGAAATATGTGGCTGTTCGGAGTCTGATAGAGTCAAGTTTGCCGCCTGTACCTTCCTAGACAAAGCCCTGACTTGGTGGAATGGCCGAGTCAAATCCTTAACTTTACCTGTAGCCAATGCTATGGGTTGGGAAGCTATGAAGGAGCTTCTTCTCGCAGAATATTGCCCTCGGGGCGAACTTCAGAAACTAGAACATGAACTATGGAACCTTAAGATGAAGGGTTCTGACATAGCTGCTTATACCTCAAGATTCGATGATCTGGCGTTACTTTGTCCGGGAATGGTTACCCCGGAAAGTAAAAAGATAGAGAGATTCATCTGGGGGTTGACCCAGCCAACAAAGGGGAATGTCTTGGCTGCGAAGCCAGACACTTATGACAGTGCCAAATGTCTTGCGAAAATCCTGATAGATCACGAAGACAACTCTGATGAAGAAGCTACTACCCCCGAGCCAGTCACTAGTGGAGGCGGAAGTAGAAAGAAATCCTGGAACAAGCGGAAGGCCCAGAGTACGCAAGGGTCTTCTAAGAAACAGCAAACGGTAGCAGTCCATGCTGCTACTGCCCCTGTTGCTGTTTCAGCTGTAGGTTCCACAGCCCAAACTCCCGCCAGTGGATACACTGGTACCCTTCGGCGTCTCGGTCTTCACCGGCTAACTATTAGAAGCTCTAACAGCAGCAGGGGAAGACCCCTGAGAAGCTCCCTGTGCTGCCCTCGCGGTAGCGGACACTTGGCCTTCCAGTGTCCGGTCTGGTTGCAGTGAAAACACATTGCAAACCCCTTGGGGCAGTCCTTGGCCATATCCCCCTCCTTTCCACACTTGTAGCAAGATCCAGCTCTACAAACTCCATCATGACCCTTGCCGCACTTTCCACAAGTGCGGCCCTTCTGGCTCCCTGCTCTGGAATCAGCGGGCTTGGCCCGCTTAGCTGCCGGCTGGGACTACGCCGGTCGCCGATCCCTCCCCTGAGACTCCGCCTCCTCCCTAGCCTGAGTCTATAACTCAATCTCCCTCTTCCAGGCATTTGCCTAAAGCTCGGCAAATGTCCGGTACCAGGAGTTCGCCATGAACTCCCGAATATCTCTCCTCAAAATACTCAGATAACGGCTCATGCGTGCCTGCTCAGTAGACACGTGCTCAGCGCAGAACATCGCCCTCTCATGAAACATCATGGTAATAACCGTAACCGACTTCGTACCCTGCTTGAGGGTCAAAAAATCCTGTACCAACCGATCCCGTTCCACCGAGGGAACGTACTCATCACGAAACATGGTGGTGAACCTCTCCCAGGTCACCGCAGCAAGCTCTGCTGGAGAACAATATGCTGTCGCGAACTTCCACCAGTCCTTCGCCCCCAGGCGAAGCTGGTTCAGCGCAAACCAAACCCTCAAGTGCTCCGGGCACGAGCATGCATAGAAACACCCTTCAATGTCAGATACCCATCTCATCGCTGCAATCGGATCCTGCGTCCCATCAAACTCTGGTGGCTTCGTGTTGCTGAACTCCCTGAACAACAACGAGTCACCCCCCCTGCGGCCTAGCAGTAGTGACGGCTGCGATGGCCGCTGCAATAGCAGCCTCAGAAAGAGCGGCATAACGCTCATCAAAAGTCTCAATCAGCATGGTCTTAATACACCCAAACATCTCTGGTATCTCTTCCCTGATGGCAGCAGCCACCTCCTCATGGATGATCCGGCGGATCTCCTCATCATTAGCCCTGCTGCTCTCTGGTGTATGACGTGTCCTCACCATGATCTACCTCTGAAATACAACATATGACATATTAGAAACTCACTCGAGCATACTCGCACTCGATAACTCATCCCTCCTTGATCCCTGGCATCCCGAAGATTCTTACTTGAACTGTACACCGCCCCGGTGTTTTCAGTAGTACGGGCCCAATACTACCGTCCACACCGTATCAGTATACACCCCATAGAAATCACACTTGGAAAGGGTGGACAATTAGCTAGAGCAGCGGGTGCTGTAGCGAATGAAGTAGTGAATGGTGGGGTTACCATTATCCTTTTTGTAAGGATCCCAAGTCCCAAGTACTCTATTATGCATAACCCATTCTCTAACAGATCTCTCATAGGCTCCTCACTGCTACCTACTCACTCTCGAGCATCTCATAGTAGCTCACCCCCCCACGCTAAGGCATCACAAATCAGGCCACTCTAGTCCTAATAGGAATACCTAGCCCACTCTAGCACGAGAATACATCATATCAATCTCATAAACATATAACATAAGGGTATTTTGGGAAATCACCGTTCGGGCGTTGACTGATCGTACACACGACTCTGCTCTGCGTTTTCCAAAAATCTTTCACTCTTTTTAGAAAACTTGGTTCTCTTTTGAAAATATTTCTCAAATCCTCAGTTTGAGTTCAAATACGCCCGAAGGTGTACTCGAATCCGTCAAACCAAGGCTCTAATACCAACTTGTAACACCGTAAATTTCCAAACAATTTTTCGCATTTTATAAAAACATAATTCATTCATTATTCATGAAAACATCATTGTTTAAAACTCAATTCATAACATATATCAATCCCAAGATCTCATAACATAAAAATCCCGTGTGTGTACTGATCAAGTCGGCGCCTTTCCGTGATCCTCACTAGTACCTGAAACACATAACACAAAACACTGTAAGCACAAGCTTAGTGAGTTCCCCAAAATACCACATATAACACATATTAGCCACTCGAGGCTATAACTCTGTGGGTCCGTGCACCCAAACTCTGTGAACCCTCAGGTTCTAACTTTCTAAACATGCACAACATAAATCACATAGAATAATGCAGTGAAACACATAACACATATATAGCATACAAACACTGTATCACATAACTCTAGTTACCTACTCAAGGTAAAGTATAGTGAGAAGACTCACCTCGTATATCTCAGTAAATCTCTGACTCGGTAAACTCTGGTCTAGCCCCTGCCTAATCACATGAAATAAATACTCTAATTAATACAACCCTCTGGGCTAGGCTAATCTCTCTCTCTCTCTCTATACATCCTCTAGGAAGGGTAAAAGACTATCCTACCCTTCCGATGACTCTAAGGTCCAAACATTGACTAACCCTAAAAGTCAACGAAGTCAACGGTCAACCTTGACCAAACTCGCCGAGTGCACAATTGTGACTCAGCGGGTCCACACGTGTTCTTCACTCTCCTAGTCCTCATTCGACTCACTGAGTCAACCTCAACTCTACAAATCGTCACTGATCACATTCTGTGAAATGTCCCGACCCAACTCGCCGAGTCCGGCTCCTGACTCGGCGAGTACCATCGTGCACTCTGTCCTCTAGATTCCCTTTGACTCACCGAGTCGCTTCCCCAACTCAGTGAGTCGCCAACTGTGTGATTATCGGGAAAACCCTCATGCTACTCGCCGAGTCGACTATTGAACTCGGCGAGTTCATGCCATGCTCAAGCTAAACTGACCTCCTGAGGTCAGATCCGTTCCTCTAAACCATAGATCCAGCTTGCCAAAGCATTATAATCACGTAAAGCTAGCATCTTGGTGCTCATGTAAAGGCTCAAAGGCCTTATTTGAAGATATGGCCTCTAAAATGACATCCTAAGCTCATAACCTCCATTAACACCCATAAAGCTCAAGGGAAAAGGGTCTCTGGACCTCTTTGGGTCCAGATCTATAGCACCCACACGAGAAGGGACCAATTACTCCATATAACCATCCTCTAAAGGGCTAAAAAGCCCTAACTCTAAGAATTACACTATAAACTGAAGAGGGTCGAATGAATACCTCAAAATTAAGTCTCTGAGATCTAGAATCACTGGATTCGCACCCTCTTCAGCCTCCTCTTATCTTGGTCCTCTTCTATTTGCAAAACACTAACAAATGATTAAGAAATGACTCTTTTCCTCTCACAAACGCTCTAGCTCACTTAGAGTTTCTCTCTGGGGTCTGGTAGCCGCAAATGACGGCCATAAGGCCCTTTAAATAGGCACCAAACCCGAGGAATTAGGGTTTCATTAAACAGCGTGGACTCGCCGAGTCCTTGGGGCGACTTGCCGAGTCCATCTATCCACCCGGATAATGATTCGCGTCTCTACTCGGCGAGTCTACGCATCAACTCGTCGAGTTCTTCCATAAAACTTGAAATTTAACGAATAAATAAAATACCTGAAATTTTGGATGTTACACACATTGCCTCATTTGCTACTTCGCTTGCTGATATGTACTCTGATTCACATGTTGAATCAGCTACAGTCTCCTGCTTGGAACTTTTCCATGTCACTTCTCCTCCATTCAGGGAAAACACCCAGCCTGACTGAGAGCGGAAATTATCTCTGTCGTTTTGAAAGTTGGCGTCACTATACCCTGTCACTCTTAAGTCATCACTCCCACCAAGGGTAAGGACCCAGTCCTTAGTCCTCCGTAGGTACTTGAGAATGTTCTTAACCGCAGTCCAATGAGTTTTATGAGGGTTCCCTTGATATCTGCTGACCATGCTCAAAGAAAAGGCCACATCAGCACAAGTACAAATCATAACATACATGATCGAACCAACTACAGAAACATATGGTATATCACTCATTTCTGCTATCTCAGCCTCTATACTCGGACTCTGAGTCTTACTCAGTTTGGTATTGCTTAATATATGTAGGTTACCTTTCTTGGAGTTCTCCATGCTGAAACTTTTCAACACCATTAGTCTTCTACTTCTGCTTCTCAATATCCTTGTCCCTAGGATATAGGCAGCTTCTCCGAGGTCCTTCATAGCGAAACACTTCTCAAGCCAGGACTTAACCTCCTACAAGGTTGGGATGTCATTTCCTATGAGTAGTATGTCATCTAAATACAATACCAAAAAGCTCATTATACTCCCACTAGCTTTAACATATATACAAGACTCATCCTCTCTTCTCGAAAATCCAAACTCTTTGACTTTCTCATCAAAACAAAGATTCCATCTGCGAGGTTTTTGTTTCAGTCCATAAATGGATTTCTCAAGATTACACACTTTATTAGTGTACTTTGCATTCACAAAACCCTCTGGCTGACTCATGTAAACATCTTCAGCCAACTTTACATTAAGGAAAGCGGTTTTGACATCCGTTTTCCATATTTCATAGCCATGAAATGCATCAATGGCCAACATAACCCTTATAGATTTAATCGTCGCTACTGGTGAGAAGGTCTCATCATAATCAACTCTCGGAGTTTGAGTAAAGCCCTTCGCAACCAGTCGTGCCTTATATGTGTGTATATTCCCATCCATGCCAGTCTTCTTCTTGAATATCCATTTGCACCCGACTGTCTTTCGACCCGGTACTTTGTCAACCAAGTTCCAAACTTGATTTTCATACGTGGACTAAATCTCGTTGTCCATAGCCTCTTTCCATTTAGAAAACTCGGGGCCTGCCATGGCTTCCTTTTAGTTATTAGGTTCATCCAGATCTACCAGTGTGTTATCACTTATAAATGTATCACCTTCAGCAGTAATATGGAAACCATAAAACTCAGGTGGAACTCTAATTCTACTGGAACGCCTCGGAGGTACAGACTTACCAATTGGTTCAACCGGAGTTTCCTCCTTGGGTTGACTGTTAGTGTTTAAGGTTCCTTCACTACTTGACTCTTGAAGCTCTCAAGGTCAATTTTCCTCCCACTGTCCCATTGGCATATGAGTTCTCTCTCACGAAAGACTCATCTCCTCGCGACAAAGACAACATTGTCACTTGGTCTATAGAATAAATACCCAAAGGACTTCTATGGTTAGCCAATGAAAATACATCGCTCACTCTAAGGTTCGATATTGTCGTGAGTCTCGCGTCTCACGAAAGCCTTGCAACCCCAAACCTTGATGTGGTCTAATGGGGGAACCTTCCCAGTCCACATCTCGTGAGGTGTTTTGGAATCCTTTTTTGTAGGGAAAAGATTAAGGATATGGGCGACAGTCTCTAAGGCATACCCCCAGAATGATACAGGTAACGAAGCTCAACTCATCATGGAACGAACCATGTCTAGCAAGGTTCTATTGCGCCTCTCAGCCACACTATTAAGTTGTATGTCCTAGGTGGCGTCAATTGTGAAACAATTCCACATTCCTTAAGATAGTCAAGGAACTCGATACTAAGATACTCTTCTCCTCGATCGGATCGCAACATCTTTATCTTCCTGCCCAATTGATTCTCCACTTCTTGCTTAAACTCTCTGAACGTTTCAAAGGTTTCCGACTTATGCTTGATTAAGTAGATATAGCCATATCTGTTGTAATCATCAGTAAAAGTCACATACAAGCGATTAGCATCCCTTGTGGCGGTTCTAAATGGTCCACACACATTAGTGTGTATGAGATTCAACAGTCCTTCACCCCTTTCACAAGTACCAGTGAAGGGTGACTTGGTCATCTTTCCAAGTAAACAAGATTCGCAAGTGTCATCCGAATTTAAGTCGAATGACTCCAAAACTCCATCCTTTTGGTGTTGGGCTATGCGCTTCTTGTTGACATGTCCAAGACGACAATGCCACAAGCATGCTTTATCTAAATCATTGGAAGAATCAGTGTGTAACACATTATTTCCTAGGTTATCTACAACATTCACAGTTTCATATACAACATTGCAAGGTAATGCTTCAAAATAAAATACACCATTGTAATAAGCATTAATACCACCAATTTCATTATTAAAAGAAAATCTAAAACCTTGTTTGTACAAACTATGAAAGGAAATAATATTTCCCGCCATATCGGCCGAGTAACAACAATTATTCAAATCTAAATCTTAACCATTACTAAGCAATCAAGAATAAACTCGAATCTTGGCATATAAGAGATCTTCTTATTTCCCATGATTAACTTTATCTTCCTGTGCTCCACATCCCTACTTGTTTTTACTCCCTACAAATTAGAACAAATGTGAAATCCACAACCTGTATCAAGGACCCAAGAATTATCATGTGATGAGATTTTAGATTGAATAGTGTAAATACCTGCGAAGGAGGATTTGATATTCCCATCCTTTATGTCATGTAAGTACTTGGGGTAGCTTTGTTTCTAGTGCCCTTTTTCATGGCAATGGAAGTAGTCTGAATCCTTCAGATTAGAGGAATTAGCAGAACCAGCTTTGGTCCCACTAGAAGAGGTTCCATCAAGAGACTTTCCCTTGCGACTCTTGGAAGGAGCCTTCCTATTATTTCCCTTTCCATGTTCGATTGCCAAAACAGGGGCAGAAGTAGTAGTAACAGTAGACACAACCGATTTTTCTTTCAGGTTGCTTTCAGCAGTCCTTAAAAGGCCTTGAAGCGTGCTAAGAGTGCCCTCCTCCTTGTTCATATGATAAGTCATACGAAACTGATCATAACAACAAGGTAAAGAGTGTAGAATAATACCTATGGCCAACTCGTCATCAAAATTGACATTCAATTTAAGAAAGTGATCCATGAATCTCTACATCTTTTGCAAGTGGGCCGTGATGGGTTCACCATCCTTCATTTTGGTTGTGATCATGGAGGAAATGATCTCATACCTCTCCTATCGAGCAATTTTATGCTATCTTTCCATCAAATCATGATACCTTTCAAAGGGATACTAGTCCTCATAGGACTTCTGTAGCTCTGCACAGTCACGGTTACAGTCATAAGACACGACACCATTGTCACATCCCTCTCATGAGTAGTGTATTCAGCGATTTGTTCAGAAGTAGCAGTGGTTAGATCAATCTCCTTTATCTCTTTATCAAGGACATATTCTTTTTCCTCATAGAGAACAAACATTTTGATGTTTCGAATCCAGTCATTGAAGTTCGAGCCATCGAAAATGACCCTCCCACATAGGTTCATGAGGGAAAGAGCCTGAAGGAATTGGTGTGGAAGCATTGTTTGGGATAGACATTTGAATAGAAGAAGAACAAAGTTTAGATTAGATGATAATCCTTAATATTACACCCAATATGAAATATTAAGGCTAGGACCCAACACAATATTCTATAATTTTGAAGAGGGATGCCGTAATCCAATTGTAAAATATTTGAAGGTAAGTAAATGACAATTTACCAATTTCCACAATGAAAAATGAAATAGATTATTAAGTTTTAATTGGTTTGAAATTCCTAGATCTTTGAGATTCATTGAACATTTCAATGGCATGTTTAAATGTCGGTGTGCCCTTCAAGTTTGTGACCGGGATGCCGAGGATCACAAACAAGGTATGAATAACCATGCAAATTAGCTTGGTACACCCAATGTGTCGGTTAACCACACACGCTCCATTGATCTATGATTAACACAGGGTTACCCTTTGCCACACATTGTCAATTTTGGATTAGTGTGCCAGTTAACCACACGTGCTCAACTAACGACTTAACAAAGGTGCAAACTGTAATTTCATGGATTAGCACCATTTTCATATTTTTCCTAAAGTAACTAAGATTGGGAATTTAATAAAAGTTTAGTTACTTTATATTTATCATTATACTTTTAGTGAGAGAGAATTAATGTCCTATCCTACCCATTCGGCTAACGACCCTCCGCCAGCCAAGGATGCGCTGGGTGAGAGTGGACACCCATTAAACCACCATTTTATAGGCAGTAACCTTATACCCCTTTATAGACCGGCTTCGTGAATGAGGCCTACTAACGGTAAGACAAACTTGTTCTTATATATATATATATCTATATATATATATATATATATATATATATATATGTATATATATATATATATGTATATATATATATATATGTATATATATATATATATATATATATATGTGTATATATATATATATATAATATTATAAAGTATAAGGTTGAATTTTATCTTTTAAAACTCTAGGGTTTGGAATTAAAGTTTCATTTAATGAGACTTTGCAAATTCCAAAACTTGAGGGCATGTTTTGAAACTAGTCAAAACTATTCACATTCATAACCTATGAGTTTAATTTGATTTTAATGAAGAGACCTTTCATTTTCCATAACGTGAGGACAAGTTATGGAGGTCATTAAACATCATGTAGATCATTTTCTTAACAACGAAATTATCACATAATTCATGATCTAACTAAACACATAATCAAGATAATTTTAAGTCAACAATTTGAAAAAAACAACTTTGTTTATCATTTAAAACAACAATTATTTTAAAACTTCGATAATTATCTTGTGGTTGGATGAGTACAAGCACTACCATATCATAAAAAAAACATTTCCAATGATCCAAAACAGTTTGTGGTAGTGTTCCTAATCCAAACCAGGCCAAGAAACTCGAAATTATGCAAACAGGGCCTTCAACTTTTCGAGGCATGAACTAACTCAGCGAGTTGCCCTGTTTACTGAGTGGACTTGTCAAGTCTGTTCATGTACTCGGCGTGTTCACCAGTCAGAGGCAAAATTTTGACTTTTTCAACTTTGAAAAACTAGTAAGCATCAAATATAATAGAGAACAATCCTAGTCTCTGATACCACTGTTGGGTTTTGAGCACTATAACACTCCTATGGTGCACATGCAACCCTAAATGCTTTGGATCTATGTTTTCTCTAATTATACATGAATTTTCAATTTTTCCAAAGCATTCTCCCTACCTAGCATACAATTAAAGCTATACAACATAAATTTGGTTTGGATGCTTACCTCTTAAGTAAGGTAGAGTTCTTGACCTTTGAAAGCTTGAGCACCTCAAGTGTGATGCCTCTATTGGTTCACAAACACCATAATGCAAGAGAAGTCTTAATATAATAACTTGTCTATCTCCAAGAGATGGTGTAGTTGATTTCAGCTCTAGGGGGTTCTATTTATAGTTTTGCACATGCTAAGGTTACACTTTGTAAACCCTAATAACCCATGAGTTTCCACATTCTCATGCTCCATGGGTTTAACCTCCATGGACTATTCATGGATTAGTTTAGCCCACCTACATAATCATGGATCATTGGCCCACACTACAAGAACGATTGATTTACATAATCAATCCCCCTATATTTAATTAGTCTATTTTGATCACAAAATTAATTCCGAATTAATTCTTGATCAATACTAATTAAATAATATGATTTCATATTAATATATTATACTTGTAATATATTAATAAACCATAAACAACCTTATTCCCCAAACCCATCCTATCAAGTTACACTGGTGAAGGCAAGCCAAAAAGGACCATACTACAATTTGGTAAAGTACATCCCAGTTATAGTTATGGTCTTAGACACCAAATCCAACAAATAGATACGTAAAAAGTAAGAAGGCATAAACAATAGATTGTATTTTAACACAAGTTTCCTTGTGTGTTACTTGTATTCCCCCCCCCCCCCCCAGCCCCTCTAAAACATAGAAAAAGCTTGAAAAAGTATGGGGGTATGAACTCACCTCAAGTGTGGTAGTGGTTTGGACAATGAGATAGAAACGTTAACTTCAAGCCAAAATACGGGAAGGAAGTCATGATCCTAATGGATTTAAACACATAATGATATGTGTGAAATCGATATGGAACTAGGAATATGCTTACCAAAACTAATCAAAAGTAGGAAGAAACTTCTTCTGGAGCTTAATTTAAAAGGGAATATGCTTGAGAGCAAATATGGATTGAATGATTTCGTTTACTGAATATGTGAAAAGAGGAATGATCTCAAATGTAGCCTATATATGAAGAAAACTCATGAGGCGGTTGCATTGGTAAATGAATCCTATCACCTTGGTATGCTGAATTTGGATAAGATATGAGATCTTTAAGGTGTTTACGGCCACAAGAATCTGTTTGTGGCCACAAGAATCTGTTTGGTTGTGGGATTAGATTCCCAAAACCGCAATCCATATATACACTTTGTATCTTCATGATTTAAACAAAGTATTAGGTCCTTGTATGAAGAACTGCAACACTTATAAGTATTAGTGTAAGCTTTGTTTTTAATAACATAAATCAGTCTAGGTTTCATCCCATATATAGCTAATAACAAATGAACCTATAAAAACATGTATCCTTAGCATTCAAAGTTCTTATTATATTACTGTTATGATGTCAATTCAGTTGTACATGGTTGAAGTTTAGACCTAGTTTGCCCAAGGATTTTTCAGATTGTCACATTCTCCGCCCGTTAGTAGAAATTTTGTCCCGAAATTTAAACTTTATGTGGGACTTCGAGTGTTGGGGAAAATATGTGGGTAGTTACATTTCATTTGGTCTTCTTGTTTCAAGTGAATTCAAGTCCTCGCTTGGCATTCAGTGGACTTTCACTATTGGTGTGCGGTTTTGTTTTGCTCTGTTGATTATCTTTGTTTATGTTCTCTTACTGGTTCTTTTATGAAGTATAGACTCTTATTTACCTCAACTACATCGAGTAGAATTGCCAAAATCTCGTCGGCTGGATATTGTTTCAGATTGGACGTGGAAGATGGGGCGTATGTTACCAAGTTCCTATGGTAGTTGGGGTTTATAGATCAACGGGATGGTTCTGTAATGTCTCTTGTTGCTCACGAATTCGAATGGTATTCTCTGTTACTTCTTTTATGATTCTTGGGTCGGTGAGGGTGTTTTTGGTCACTTGGCCCCATTGTCCGTTGGGAGTTCCTAATGTTAATATAATCTAATGGTGATAGGCACCTGTGTCCGTATAGTGCTTCATTTGGGGTGGTACTGGTGCTGGGGATAGGTACTGCTTGTAAGAGGGTCCAATCAGTGATAGGTTAGCGTCCCATGCTTTACCAAAGTCTATTACAGAGACGTGAAACATAACTTCTAATGTTTGAAAGTTTCACTCACTATGATTGTTTGTTTAGGGATGGTAAGCTATATTCAGGATGACTTGGGTTTTCAAAGACTTCTGTAATGACTGTCAAAAGTGTGAGGTGAATCGATTGCCTCTTATCCGTAATTAATTAATAGCAGTGTATTGTGCGGTCTCACTGCTTTCTTGTGGTATGTTCTCGTCAGCTTTTCCACTTTATCTGTTGTTTTGATCGGTAGGAAGTGTATGGTTTTGGTTTATCACTCAAATGGTAGCGTTTCCATTCGTAGTACTGGGAAGCTTCGTCCTGATGTTCATGGTTGGATTCATACGTGATTCATCTATCATCTCCTTGTGTATACAAATTGTATATAATTAAGTTTGATAAGACGATCAGATGGGTGATTCTAGTTTAAGTCCACAAACAAACAAGGAACAGGAGGTAAGACGGAAACATACATCCTAGATCCGTAGAATCTTAATTATAAACAACCCTCTCGTATACACTTAGTAGTGATAGGTTAACCGCATGGGTCCCTAGTTTCTGTTGTTAAACTTGACCTGTTGTACAAGTTGTATTCTTGTAGAGATCTGATGCGAATATTTCAGGAAGGTTACGGAAGATACGGTACTCCTCGGAAGGGTACTTCTGAGTTTTTGAAGCGAGAGACGTTTCTGAGGTTTGCTTCGGATTTATCGGTATCGATTGAAAAAGGGTTTCTCTAGTCAGTCGGTTAAGGTGAAGGGTCTTCTCATCACACAAGAAATTGGTATGGTGAGGACCAAACTAATCCATGTCGAATGACGTCGTTGGAATATCTTAGGTATTAAGCTGATTTCGAAAGAGTGTCTCTTAGAACGATAGTGCATTTTATGTGTATGTTTTCATTGTTTTCAGTGTTTTCAATGTTCTCAGTTTTATCCTTGTAATTACTACTGTGAACATTTGTATCGCGCTTAGCGAGTACCAGTAGTAAAAGTGTTCCGATAATTAGTGATGAAATTTCATAATACGATACCTACCATGTCCCTCTAAAATTGCTTGGTGTATGAAAGTCATGTATAATTAAGATTGGGAAGACAGTCCACTGAGTGACTCTTCCATAAATCCACAACCAGACAAGGAACAGGAACTAAGGTGGAATTATGCACTCTAAGTCTTAAAATCTTAATTATAAATGATCCTAATGTATACACTAAGCCATCATAGCTTACTTGCAAGGATCCTTAGTTTTTATATGAATGTTGTGATTTTGTTCGGACGAGTGGGTAATTTATAATTTCTCTTTAATTGGCACAAATTTTAGTGAAAAGTTAAGCTTTAATTATTTTTATTGGAAAAACATATTGCTGTTCATAGGTGGTCCCAGGACAATCTCTCATGTGGTGATCATCAGTATTCTTCCATCTCTACCAAAGTTCCTTGTTATTGGACAATCCCTCTTAAAGTGTCCAGTTTCACCACACCCGTAACAAAACTGGCTTACTCCAATGTTGGGGACCTGGGAGATTGGTTGTGCTAATGCCTTACAAAAACAAGTGATATGCCCCATCCTGTTGCAATTTCTGCAATGTTACCCTTGCCAGGTTCCATAGTGATGGAAGTTACACTTATTGCATTTTGGGTGAATCCCAGCATAAGGTCTTGTTGGTGTTGAGGTAGAAGGGTCAGTGGTGGTAAGGACTGCCATTGCCAGTTGTATTTTGGCTTTTCCTTGAGATAAGTTACCCCTTTTTTTGTTCGTGGGTTTTCATTTCATGTTCTTAGGTTTGTGGGTTCGGATGTTCTTGCAGGCTAACACTCGTTGTTGCCTTTGGTTGTTACTATAATTAGGTTTGTCGACACCATTTCCCTCTTCGTTTATGTTGTTAGTGTGGAATTACGCCATGACGGCTATCACGCCGGCTGTGACCGTGGCTTGAAAAGTGACAACGGCTATATGTAGAATTGGTGTTTCGCAAGATGGTTGGTTACTTCCTTTTGAAGGCATGATTCTGTTACAAGGTGTGAAATAAGTTCGTAAGTAACGATGGTCGTTTCTAGTTGAATTTTTTCTATTTATATACAGGTATAAATTTTGCGTTCTTCTGTACAGTTCTTAATGTTTCGACCAACATCCTTGTGATGTTTTATGGTAGAGAATAGAAATGGGTAATGTACAAATGTTTAAGTTTATAAAAATGGAATGTAGCTGTCAAAACCTTAAGTTGGATCGGGTTTTATAAGTTTTGAAGTGGCGTACTTCACTTGATTTATTGTTACTAGTTGGGATGAAAGAGGTTATAAATATAACACATAGTGTGAGTAGTGTAATCACCGACTCACTAGATTATTTTAGTTTCTTAGTTACTAGTGTTATGCATACGATGCTCAACCATCTCGCATGACATGCTAGCGCTTCTCTCTGTCTGATTTCCTCTCAAAATCCTTCTCCTGTACTCTTTCTGGTTCTGCCTCGACTCCTCTGTTGGCTGTTTGCGATGTCTAGGTGTGTCGTTTGTGCGAGAATGAGAGTGTCTAAAGAATCTATGAGATAAATAAATCATTTTTATTTTTATGGGGTGATCCTTACCGAGTCCTCCTATAATCACGCAGTGTATACAAATTATATATAACCAATACCAAATAGACATTTGAATAAGTGATCTTACTCTAAGACCACAACCAAACAAGGAAAAGGAAGTAGAGCGAATATCACAAATTCTAAGTCTATAATATCTTAATTATATATAACCTTAACGTATACACTCGGTAATTATAGACCTAACAGTAAGGGTCTTTTAGTTTTCACATAAGTTAGTTATAGTGCCTAAAATACTCCTATAGTATTTTAAATTTTAGGCTTGGTTCTAGAGATCCTTTGTATATAAGGTTGGTAAGGTTTAGACTTGTTGCAACACCACTATCACTCCCGAACACATGTTGTTCGTATTTCCAATAAATATAGTTGATCAAGCTATATTTATCCTAGATATGATTACATAACTGTCTAGGTTTGACTGTAGCGTCCAAAATCTAAATACTTTTGTTTTTGTTCTTCTTGTGATACTTGTTCTAGTATGTATGCATGTTCTTATACTTCAAATAAAAATACTTATATTTTAAAAGTATACTTTTCGTCAGAGCACATTGGCCCCCATTGTATTTATAGTTTTATATCTTTTATGGGTTGATATACTTATTTCACTACAAACAATGCTCTGATACGAATCTGTCACACCCCCAAACCGGATCGGCAGAAACGTTTGGGGGCGGAGGACGTCATGTACAGTATCATAACAATGAATAACAGTAATCAAAGCAAAAATAACCATTGTATTAATAATAAAGTGTTTACATTGTATTCTAATCAAAACTTGATTGACTCCAAAAGTAAATAACAAAACAAAGACTTGAAGCTACTATGCTCCATCTTCTCGGACCCGGTGTGTGTACCTGTCTACTATTTTCCTGAGAATACAAGTAGTTTTGAAAAAGTGTCAACATTTAAGTTGGTGAGTTCATAAGCATTAGCTATGTAAAAGTTTGTTGTTTTTTCTTTGAAAATGTAAGTGAATTTATCCAGAAAATCCTATATTTTCTATAAAACTGAACTGTAAACTGTAAACTAAACTGTGAAATGTAAACCGAACTGTGAACTGTAAACTGAACTATGAACTGTTTGCTTGTAAAGTAATTATGTTTATCCCATAAAATCCTACATTTTCCATAAAACTGAATTGTAAACTATGAAGTATAAACTGAACTGTGAACTATTTGATTGTAAAGTAATTATGTTTATTCCGAAAAATCCTATATTTTTCCATAAAACTAAATTGTAAACTTAATTACTCCAAGATCGAAAAGTGTAGGTATATTACCATACTTAAAGCTAAATTGTAGTCTTAATTACTCCAAGCCCGAAAAGTGTAAGTATATTACCATACTTAAAGCTGAGTTGTAGTCTTAATTATTCTATGACCGAAACATGTAAGTATATTACCATACTTAAGTTAATGACATGTAGTTTTACTCATTTATAAAACCGTTTGAAGAGATGTGTTTCCTTGCAAAAATAAGTGTATTCTAAAGTTCATGTAAAATATTGTATTGTCATTTACCATGTGCGTTTTCATAACCGTGCTAACAAATGATTTGCCTACCGCGACGTTCTTCAAGCGTCGAACTGTTTGATATTTGTCACCCATAACCTGCCGGTTTGGCTGTAGCTATTAGCCAGGGTGCGGGGTCATCAATCTCGTATAGATCTATACAAAAGTATCACGCTCTCCGAAGGGAAACTCGTGTTATAAAATAGGACTTTCATGTATACCTTGATAGGTACGACGAAGACAATGTCTCACAAATATCCAACGAGTTTACGTATTTTTGCAATGAAATTGTTAGTATATAAAATTGTTACCTCTTTCGTAATGGTTATAAAATATAAAAATAATCATATTTTTATGTAATCGTTTCTTTGCCCCAAAAAGGGTAAAATAATGTGAACATTCTCAAAACTATAACTATTATAGTTTAAAATGTATATTTCGTTGAAAATGATAATTATTGCGTTTTAACATATTTACGTGTAAATGTTTACTAATTTGGTAATAACGTTGTCTCGTATATTTGATGTTTTCTCATAAACAGATACGTAAAAAGTAAGAAGGCATAAACATTAGATTGTATTTTAACACAAGTTTCCTTGTGTGTTACTTATATTCCCCCCCCCCCCCTAAAACATAGAAACAGCTTGAAAAAGTATGAGGGTATGAACTCACCTCGACTGTGGTAGTGGTTTGGACAACGAGATAGAAACGGTGACTTCGAGCCAGAATACAGAAAGGAAGTCGTGATCCTAATGGATTTAAACATATAATGATATGTGTGAAATTTGTATGGAACTAGGAATGAAAATCATTGTACAAATACTAGACAAATGAAGAATGCTTACCAAAACTAATCAACAGTAGGAAGAGAAGTTCTTCTGGAGCTTGATTTAAAAGGGAATATGCTTGAGAGAAAATATGGAGTGAATGATTTCGTTTACTGAATATGTGAAAAGAGGAATGATCTCACATGTAACTTATATATGAAGAAAACCCATGAGGCGGTTGCATTGGTAAATGAATCCTATCACCTTGGTATGTTGAATTTTGATAAGATATGAGATATTTGAGGTGTTTCCGGCCACAAGAATGTGTTTGCGGCCAAAAGAGAAGGGTTTGAGGTCTTAATGGGCCCCAAACAAAGGAGTTTTCGGTCCTAAATTTAACAAGAAAGGAGATTTCGGTCTAGGTCTTCTATAGTTTTATGAACTTGGGTCTTTTTATCACACAGAATTATTTCAACAATTGGAGTTTTTATTTGAATGAAGGCTTTTTTAATTAAGCTTTTCAAAAATTTCTTCTCTTCTTTTTTTTCCCTACAATAATATGTTTTCTAACCAACATCTGGATTCGAAACTATTTGCTTTCGAACAAATGATTGTTTTGAACCAATTTTCATTGAAAAAGTTGTTGGTTTTTCAATAATTTTGTTTGATTTTTACTTTTAAATGAAAAGGGTTTGGACCAAAATGAGATTTGTTTTCGCAGCCTGTTGTGAATAATTTTTTTTAATAGTATTTGTTGTTTTATTGTTTTGTTTCCAAAATACCTTTTTTCTTTCAAAATATTTTTGGATCTCTCCTTCCTCTCTTCGAACCTTTCTTTCCTATCCTTGTTATTTTGATCAGATTTTGTATTTATCTTCGACTTTCCTTTAACGTCCTTCCTCTCACCATGTTTGTTTGGAATAGAATTCACATTTTGAGTCAAAAAATTTCGACATCACCTTGTACCACATAAATTACATTTTAAGGTTTCAAAATTTCTCTACGTTTCACTCTGCATGATGTTTTCTTAGAAAATACTATTTTACTTCACTATTATCTATAGGTTTAGACCAAAAATTATTCTTGCAAGAAACATCAATATTAGTTTTTACTATAGAACTCAAGTCATTAGTGTCCAATTGGTCCAGTCCTTTTATAACAAACACTTGATTTGGTGTAGTTTGGACCTTTGGAAAAATTAACAGCCTTTTCTTTCAGATTTCTAATACCTTCATTTTCAACAAATTGTTCAAATTAAATTGAATCTTCAAAAATAAAATTCCATTTAGTTTATCATCAGATATAACAAAAGAATAGTCAACCTCATCTTCAATTGATATTTCACTCATTTCGCTTTCTTCGAAATCAGAATCAACTTCACAATTATGATTTTTTTCTGCTTTCAATTTTCGACACAAAGAGTTATATTTATCAATTAAATTCTTTTTAATTTTTTACTTATCTTCCTCTATTAACACATCCTTCATCATGGATTTGTTTACTTTTAATTTTAAAAATTCTTCAATCTTTTCCAATCCAACCCTAAAGTTCCTCATTAAATTCTAAGAAAGGAAACATTTCCTTATCAATCTCTAGAAATATCAACTTGAAGTTCCTCAACCTTAATCATTTCACACTTAAAAGTACCCCTTCTGAGATCATCACCAAGATTAGTAACTCTTATACGATTCCATTTCAGACTGTCACTAAAATAAAAATTGTATCTCTTAAATCAATTAGCTCAAAATTATAACGAGAAACAAGAATATATAAAGATATGAGAATAGAATGTACCTTATCAGTCACCTTCTCAATGGCTACTACATGTTATTTAACTTACTTTGTTGATAAGAAAGAATTTGAAATTCCTCCTTCATCAGAATAATATCATTGTCTTCCAAAACTAGTTCTTTGAACCATGAATCATTTTCCTCCCTTTTCTTCTTCATATTTGTTCGCAACAAAACAAGTACCATGAGTTGACTTGCGCACTACGTCGTCCTCTGAATCGGTAGACAAAACTTCAATGTTCCCACTGTCACTATCGTCTTCTCCTATTATCAACGCCTTCCCATTCAACTTCATTTTATCTAGATCTTCAATCGTTTGAACATAATACAGCTCATCCTTCTCTTTCTCTTTCTTTTCATTCTACTTTCTCAACATGTACTCTTTTACAAAGTTATTTTTCTCGTTACAATAATTTCAACCATAACTTGAATCTCCAACTAGTTTCTTTTCCTTTTTTCGTCTTCATGTTGATAACCCTTGAATCCATCACCTTTGATTTTCTCCTAATTTGGATTGCCTCCTTTGAATCCACTATCATTTCCTACAGTGTTGTTTCATCTGAATCTTGAGAAACATTTCTTGAAAAAATTGTTTGAATTACTAACCATTAAGGCTTTATCCTCACTTGTTAACTCTTTAACTGTAGCGTCTAAATCAGAATCATCAGTAATCATCTTGGATTTCTTTCCTTACATGCTCTCTTCTTTCGCAAAAAATGCAAAAGGACGTGCATTGGGAATTAAATTTGCATCTTCCATGATTTTAACTTCATGCGGCTTCAAGATACCAATACCATAAGCCAGAGTGTAATTTTTGAATTGCTTATGTTCCTTTACAGTAGATACAATCAATTTCCAATCTGATCACAATGTATTCATGAAAGTCACTTTATGCTCGATAATTTATCTATCTAAATAGTATTTTAACATTTACTTATCAAGTTATCAAATATGTTAGTAACTTGATCAATTGTTTCATCTGACTTCTTTTTGAATGATCTGAATTATAAAAGAATAGTTGTTTGTATAGAATGAGTTTGATCTGCATTTCCTAAGTAAAGTTCCTTTAGTCTTTCCCAAATGGCATGTCAGTTTGTTAAGACCTTACATGTCTACACGTATCTGATGGAAGCGAAAAACATAGATATCCTTTTCCTTTAAAATTATTTTGAAGTCTTTCTTTCTCATCTTTGGTTATATTGGTATTACTAGCAATAAAATCATCCAATTTAGCCTGAGTCGTGATATCTTATTTTTCTTTTGAACATTTATGAGGACCTTTAATGATAGATTGCCACATGCTTGAACCATGAGTTTCATTTCCAGTAATATAATCTTCGAAGTGCAAAACCCAAACCTCACAATCTTATCAAAATGGAATTGGAATTCTAGTAGCAGATCCAATACTACTATGTAGAATAAATAAATTGAGTGAGAATCGTCTTTACACATAATTTCAGAAAAAATGAAGTAAGAATCAAATCCGTGAGTAAAAATAGATTTCAAATCAAAACAAGTAATTAGAACAAAAAGTTTTAGATCGAATTGCAATTGAATTGACAAATGTGGAATAGATTTAAGAAATTCGGAGCCAAAAATGAACAGGAATGTATTTAGAGTTATGAAAAGTAGCTCAGAGAAATTCCTGCTCTGATAACACTTGTAGGATCGTTAGATTCTGTAAGAACGAAATCACAACTGAAATCTAATACTGAATGAACATGAGATGTAAATAAGATATGAGTTTCATTAGAGAGTAAAAAAACATTCAGTTACAATGATGCAAAGAATAATCTCCAAAATATACTCTCTCTCTCTCTCTCTCTCTATATATATATATATATATATATATCCCTCTCTACCTAAGTACCCTCATATAGGTCATACAAGAAGGTTAGTTAGGCTTTGACCAATGAGGTCAGGAAACCTAAGCTAAGACAGCCTTCCAAGACAAATTGATTGTGAAGCCTAGACTATGAGCACAAAAACTATGAGACCAAACATACCATCTCGCAAAAATGAGTGAAGACCAAAACATACAGACTACGAAGCCCCTTTCGCAAAAGAACTCAAAAACAACACTATATATTCTGCAAGACCCATCAAAAAATTAAAACTTCATTCCTTTCTCTTAATTGAGAACATATTAAAACACCTAATGAGAGATCACTAATAACATATTTGTTTGGATGATTTCTTGTCCATTTCTCCATTGGTGGATAATAAGGATCAACGTCTAATTCAACATCTTCAAAAATTTCTTCTGCATCAGAAATTCTTCTACAATAAAAATAGTTTTGTTAATATCAAAGTCTGCATTATTTTGAATAGATTTATTTTGTTCCCCCTCGAAATTTGCATGAAAGATGGAAAAAGTTTGGTTCCTCCTCAACAACAAAATGATAAATTGTTTGAACCCCCCCCCCCCCTTCCCTCCTCAAAAATAGTATGAGAAATTTTTTTCTCCCCCTCAAACGAAAAAATTTTCATTGTTAACTTGAATACGATTGCTTCCTTCAAACATGTATTGAATTGTCAAAATTGATTGAATTTCCTTCAGGATTTTGTTATGAAATGTAACACCCGCAGATTCAGGCTAGTCAATTTAGAGACAATGAGCATCAAAAATGAGTTTTTGATTGAAGATTATTCAGAAGGAGTAATCTTGACCAAGTTGTAGAATATGTCACAAGGGTTCCATACATATAGAGAACCAATTCCTAACATTGAGGAAGGGCAACATGTCTATTGACGAATACACCAATTCCTTCACCGACAAGATGGAGTTTGCTTTGCGCATTGTCCCTGACGAACTAACGAAAGTCAATAAGTATACAAAGGGACTACCGTGGGAATATGTTGTGCCAGTATGCCAGCCACCTACTCTTGAGGAGAATATATGGGCTACTAAGTTTGTTGAAGGGATGATCAAGAGTAGAGCCGCCAACAAGGTCGAGTTGGAAAAAAGATAAAGTTTGAAAGATCTTTAAGGTCCAACAAGGAGAACAAATTCCTAAAGCCTGGAGGAGGAAGAGGAAGTGAAGCAAGACGGTGCGAGAAGTGCAAAAAGAAACACTCTGGAAAATGCGGTGAGGAGGTGACTTATTTCATGTATGGAAAGCATGGGCATTACGCCAATGAGTGTACATTCAATAAAAGGGTATGTTATGAATGTAATGAGGAAGGGCACTTCAAGCAAGATTGCCCAAAGAGAGAAGGGGCTACAAAGCCAAATGTGCCACCAAATCCAAAAGAAAGAGCATTCCATATTATCCTTGATGAGGCAGCCGACAATGCAAGGAATCAGGAGTGAGGACAGATATCCGAAGAGCAAGTCATAAAGTAGTCATGCAGATAGTACCACATGGTGTATTAGAGGCATAGTATAGGGTTAACTTGAACGCCTATGTAATTGTTTCAAGAAATAATATAAACCCCAGTTTTGATATCTGTTGTGTTTAATGATTGTGTGAAATTCTTGAATGGTGACTTGGAAAACTATAGGACAATACTTGGGACGAGTATAAGAAGGTGTGAATGGTAGTAGAGGCCTATACTACCAGAAGCACAGGACTCGCGCTTTGATCAGGGAAAGTCACAAGGTTACCAAGAAGCCAGTAATTGATTCCGTTTTGTTCATGTATGTCGTTACCATTGATTTGGTGATGACTAAGAATATGATTGTTATTTCGACCTTAGTTGTCATATCAAACCGAGTCTGACTAAGATGAGTATGTTGCGAGGTTTTGAGAACCAAGATCGATTTAGCATTTGATTTACGCAAGAAGATTGGAATGAAAGATAATCGAAGCGATTAGTAGAAGTATCGTGATTGTTGTTAAAGTAAGAAACTTGTAGCTAGAAGTGCTACATACTAAAATGTGATTATATCACATTAGGACATGAAGGAAGGTATATTCTGTTCTAGAATTTGAATCTAAAAGACCTGAGCCTAAGAGTCGCATCATACGATGAGAGGTCATTAGAATGTGACCCATCGGTCTATTATCATAATCGAAGGAAGAAACTTATCTTAAGTTGTTCAGAAGAAGAAGGAGTCTCCAATAAGGGCGAGATTGTGATAGGAAGGTCATGATTGAAAGCCTAACGTGAGACAGAGTGAGGGTGCAAGATCGAGCACGGTCTGTAGTCAAGAACTCTAAGAGTCAGATACTCGTTCGAAGAAACATAGAGGTTACAGTTATTACCTAGGATGAAGAGATAACATATCGAATCATAGTACAAGCCCTATTTTGTTTATGATTCCGGGACGTAATCATCCTAAGGGGGAGAAAATTATAACACCCGCAGATTCGGGCTAGTCAATTTAGAGACAATGAGCATCAAAAATGAGTTTTTTATGGGAGAGTATTTAGAAGGAGTAATCTTAACCAAGCTGTAGAATTTTCCACAAGGGTTCCATACATATAAAGAAAGCCGAAATTCGAGTTATAACGAAGAAGTTATGGCACGTCGAAGTTTCGCGACAAAACCGACACGACACTGCACGACGTATATAGTGAATTTACGATAGAGCGATTTTGTAGCCTTAGCGATCTAAACAAAAGTCGTAGAATATGTTAAACCGAGAGTGTACATAAAAAGAATGCCCAAATCTAACTTCGTATGAGGAAGTTATGATTTTTCGAAGATTCGGCTTAGCAGTATGCAGCTCGGACTTCGAATAATAGATCGAGCGGTTTTTAGCCGACACAACCTAAACGAGAATCAAAGATCTCGTTAATAGTAGCGTAACGATAAAAAGACAGACGAAAACGGACATCGGATGAAGAAGTTATGAATTTTTAACGGACTATTCCTGCCCCGGACTGTTAAAAATATGACTTTAAAAATAAATAAAAATTAACCGACAGAGTCTAAACGAAAGTTGTAGAGTATGTTCCCGCCTACACGTGGATATAAAGAACATCAAAAATGGAGGTCGTATGCAAAAGTTATGGAATTTAGATGTTGGAGGTGGGCTGTTGCGATGTTGATGACATGGCATGATCTAGGCCGTCGCTTGTTATTCACGGTTCTCACACAGGATTATGACACGTCGCACCTCGGATGCCCAACATAATCTTCAGACGCCCCATGTATCCGGTACACCCCGCATCGAAAGGAAGTTACGCCCAGCGATCTGCAGTTGTGCGATTCCGAGACGTCCACAATGATCCACCGAAAGTTGTGACACGTGCTATACGAGTGAGGCACTACGCCTAGCGTAGGTCTGAGGTATGCCCCGCGTACTGAGGCCTCACTGGCTTTTAAAAGGTAGCGAAGCCAGCCATATTTCTCAATCCTTTCCACCTTCTTTCTCTCACTACTTTTTCTCTCTAGCCCCCTAACCCCCCCCCCCCCCACTAAAATCTAGGAAAACCCCATAGCACCCGAAGGAAGCCCCGAGGCTCCCGAAGCCTCCAAGAAAAGAGCTTGTTGGCTCATAAACGCTACTCCATCAAAGCCCAGTTGTTAATTAAAAAACCCGTTGTAAGTGAGATATGCCTACCATAATTTAAATATAGCTTATATATAAATGTAATATCGTTATTATGAACCTATAAATAAGATTTATCAGTGATTCAAAGTCGTTATGCTGATTGATCTACTTGCGGGGATGATGTCTAGCCTGTGATTTAGTGACGTGTATAAAGTGGGATTTCCAAATAGTATATTTCGTATACCAAACGGACCCTACCTCTAATATGATCCTACTTGGTGTTTCCTTACTTGATAGATCATGAAGTAGACTTTGAGTTAATGATGAATCCAGACTAATAATTAGTCGCAATAAATATGAGACTAAAACTTAGCAATAATAATGCTAGGTTTCATAGAAGGACAATAAAATCGTTAGAAGCGAAGCGCGGCCCGATTTTGGAATCATCACTTTAACAAGTGAGTGCATAGTTACTTTCATTTTACACATAGATACGAAGTATTTTATATAAATTACATGCTATGTGTGCACATTATCTGAGTTGGATGGATGATTTTATACACGTTTTAAATTATTTAAACTATATATGTATTTTATATCTACAAAATATGTTGGGTAAAACATGGGTAGATGAATGATGAGGGATGAAAGCTGATATAGAGGAACATTGGCTGTATGGACATAGTGCCCTATAGGTGAACATTGGCAGCATTGGACCTACTACACTATAAATGAGCATTGGCAGTTGCGCCACAGGATGTAGATGTTTTTGATCTACGATGTACTCTAAACATCCTAGCAGTTGTGCTCTAAGGATAGTATTGGCAGCAGAGCGTTGGCCGCATCATCTAGCTGAGTATGGATGACACCATAGATTACTCTAGGCAGTCCAGTGGAACACTAGCAAGCTCGCAACCTATAAGTGTTCTGAACAATGTGTTCACCGGTGTAGTCTAAAAACCCATTGACATGTATTGCAAGTGGACTCTCAAAAATGATACTGTCAATAAACGAGATAAACCCTGGCGACTATGCAGACTTAGTGCCTAAACCCTAGTAGTTGCGCCTAGAGAACAATATCGGTATCTGCGCCTAAATAGAGAATGTCTTAATTCTGGCAGTTGCGCTTAAATGATAATATTAGTAGTTGTGCTTGACAATCGTGTCATTGAAAACGACGGACTTCATACATATTCCTTAGGATAATCCTTAGGAATAAATGAACGAGAAATAGCTGATTCTTAGGGTAGATCCTTAAGGGTAAGAAGATAATGGGGATGGGTAATTGGGTTGATTGTTTGATGTTTAAACATAATAATTATATTATTGTGGGTTGAAAACCCTGTGTACTCACCAGGTTTCCCAACCTGACTCACTCAAGCTTATTTGTATCATAGGTGTCGATATGAAGCTACTTTACACTAATAGATTTAAAAGAGATGTAGATCACTAGTGTAAATGAATGTAAGTTCTGTTTATGCTTATGTTTATGTATTAATGATGACATCCCAATTGTATTAAATTGAAAACAAATACATTTCTTCGGAAATGCTTTGATAATGTATTTATCATGTTTTTCTAGGAACAAATTCCGCAACATTTTTATTAAAATAGATACTCTGATTTTTATAAAGCATAAATAAAATTGGTCTTTTCTGGCCGTGAAAATGGGGATGTCACATGAAAGTTCTCCTGATATTGTTGATGTAATCGTATTCTCATTAGTATGTTTTGATGCTTCAGAGACAATATTCTCTAGAGCTTTTATTTTTAAGGAAATTTCTCAATTAATTTTACCAAAGATCAATTCAAAATCAATATTGAAGGCAATAAATGGATCAGATTTGACATGATTATTTGGAAAATATTGTTTTAGGAAAACAAATATTTGGTTTTCTTGATATAATGATCATAAAATGTAATATTAAAGGGTTATTCTACTTTTTTCTTGTATATTTTTTCAACACTTAATATGTTACTAAATTATATGTGTAACCCAAAAGGATCCATTCATCTCTTTTGTTTGAAACTTGGATCAACGACCTTTAAGATTGTGACAACCCGAAATTTCCATTCGGTACAACAATATCACGTCAATAGAAGTTAGAACAGTTGCGGTAAATTTTTAGACTTTTAGTATAAGTTTGGGTTGTAACGTCCCAAAATTCAAGACTAAAAATTTCTTTTAATAATACATTACTTTAAGCAAATTTATCATTTCAAAACATAAACAGAGTATTAGTTTCCAAAATACATGTTCGTTATCAGAGTAAACATTCCCAGGCTGTCTAAACTATGGTGTGTGCCATGCGATCACCCCGAGCTCTTCCCTCGGCTACTGGAAGTACCTGAAACCAAAACTGAAAACCATAAGCACGAAGCTTAGTGAGTTCCCCACCCTACCACATACCATGCATAACCACATACTGCACATACTGGGCCATGCCCGCTATCCTGGGCCTCTCCCCCTACCTCGGGCCTCGCCCGCTACAACGGCCCCACCGCTCCAGGCCCCGCCTGGCTTCGAGCCCTGCTCAGGTACAGATCTGTTTCACTTAGGCTTCGCCTGTCACAGGGCCTCGCCCACTAACATATAATAACACGTAAGCATATCACATCACATCACATAGTCTAAACACATACTAATGGATCATGTCCTAAGGCCTCGCCTATCTCTGGGCCCCGCCCTTGTCCTACTACTGATGAGTACTCCTGCTGATAATGAGGTACGGGCCCAGCCCACCCTCACTCCTTCCATAACATGGGCCTTGCCCCTGCTCTGCTACTACTGAGATGTGGAACACCATCCACACTCTGCTATTGGTGAGATACGGGACCTTGCCCACACTCACCTCCCTACCAGGCACATACAAGTATCACACAGACAACAAGTATAAACTATCACATAAACCATTCCTTGGGCACCCGCCCTCTATCATTACACCTCGTCCCGATTATCATACTAGCATATTGTGCCTAGGGCTAACCCCCGGGTCTTCTACTCATAACTACATGGGCCGGCATTGTGGCTGTAGACCCATTCATACAAAGGGAAACTCACCTGCACTGGCTGAACTGGCTGTTGAACCCACCAGCTGCTGCCCGGCAACTCTCTGAACTCCTGCTCCACTCGCTCCCCGAGCTACCAATATCAATGCAACACTGAGTCTAACTGACCCCCGAAAGACAACCAAATCAACTCTGGTCAAGGTCAAAGTCTCGGTCAAAGTCAACCTCCCAGGTCAACCCTACTCGCCGAGTCACCCTATTGACTCGCCGAGTTCATATGTTCAGAGTCCTTACGTTCGCGACTCGACTCGCCGAGTCAGTCCATGACTCGCCGAGTCTACCGATTACCGAGTCCTGACCTGTCCAACTCACCGAGTCTCCATTCGACTCACTGATTCGAGTCTCAGCTCGAAGGGTTTGGGGTTTCGCGACCTGACTCGCCGAGTCCAAGAACAGACTCGCCGAGTCTCAGACAACCTTCAATAGACTCGCCGAGTTGTTCATCCAACTCGCTGAGTTCCCACCCAACTTCATCCGACTCGACGAGCTGTTCATCCCACTCGTCGAGTTTCTCCAAATCTTCATGCTACTCGCTGAGTCCACTCAAAGGACTCGCCGAGTCCATTCAGATCTCCAAACATGCAGAGGACTTTTAAGTCATGCAGGGACTCCAAACCATAGATCCATACTTCCAAATCTCAATCCCCACGTAAATTTGCAAACTTTACGTATAACTAAAGAGATCTAGGCTCAAAACATACTAGGGTTTGGTTTAAGGACAAAAGGGCTTCACCAACTACTCATCTTCTGATGCTTTATGACATATTGGACCTTCCTAACACTAGATCTGAAGTGGCAACAACATATCTAAGCCCCTAAACTCGAATTGGGTCTCAATCAACCATAAAACCCCTAAATCTCATAACAAAATAGATCTAGATGCAAAGAAGGGAAAATGGCAGCTTAATACCTCCAAGATGAACACAAACTAGAGTAGATCTCGGATATACACCTCTCCTTTGAAGCAACCTTCTTGATCTTCAAGTTCCTTTCCAAAATTTCCTTCCTCCAAAGCTATTTCTCTCAAATGATGGAAGGTCACACGAAATATAGGGCTTACAGGTTCTCTAGGATGATATGGAGGCTGAGGGAGGGACATAACACCCTTTATATAGGATGCAACTCCCGGAATTAGGGTTTTCCTCGCACAGACCAGACTCGCCGAGTCTCCTTGGCCGACTCACCGAGTCGGTTACTTACTCCTCGACCCGGATCCCGCTCGGACTCGCTGAGTTCCTCCTTGGACTCACCGAGTCGCCCCTATAAATTAGGGTTTTCTTTCCTTTCTTGGCCTTCCAGATTTTGGGTGTTACAACTCTCCCCCACTTAAAATAAACTTCGTCCTCGAAGTTTGCCATGGTCCACCGCCTGCGATTGCTTCCAAAACCCACCAATTATCCGAACACCAGCTGCCTACCTTCGCTGGTCTTCCACCTGGTCATTCTGACTAACATAAACCTCGCGGATAAAACCTCGGGTCAAACCTAACCCTAAACAACTTAGAAACATAACTTACTCAACCGACAATCCTTCTAGTACTCTCCGAGTACTGCGCTTGAACTCATAGGGGTTGACCCCTTCTTTCCTTACGCGATTCCCTTGCCTCCCTAAGGCGATGCTCCATATCCAACTATTTCCCCTGTCACTGTGAAGATCATATCTTCACCAATCCATCACCCCTGCTATTTCCATAACGGGTCATCACCGTCAGTAACCACTGACACTCTTCTCTGTCAAAACTTGGAGCCGAGCACCCCTCGATTCAACTAACTGAATTCCACCATACACTACTTACCCGCAGTACTACTGACTGAAAATGCCGCTATTCCTTGTCTGCCTTCCGGATGAACTGAGACCACCCTGGTCCCTACCAACTTATCAATGTCTGGATTACCGGCTCCCACCGGTAGCTAGTCCCAACACCACCACTAGTCGCTCCCAGCGACTTCCAAAGAAACTTCGACCACCTATAACTGCTCAATCTATTCTGCCACTCAGGCACTACAATCATGGGATCCCCGATCCCCTAACTTGACACTAAGGTCCCTACCATGTCCCACCTGCGCTGCTAAAACTCACGGGCCTCGCCCACGGGTCCCACCCGCCTCTACCCTTCTAGTCCCACTAGTCTAATCACTCTCGCTCGGGCCTCTCCCACGGGTCTCATCCAACCATACTACTGAGCAACCCTGCTCTCATGTCTCATCTACACTGCTAATCTCATACGGGCCTCGCCCAAGGGTCTCACCCAACTATATCCTGGAGCGGCCTCTCCCAAGGTCTCACCTCTCTAGGGCTATACAGGAAAACTCTCTATCATTCTCATCCACTACCCATTCCTGATCCCTATCTGATCACTAGGAGATAAGGGCCTCGCGCCAGCTCCGCTAACGAAGCTACTAAGGAATGATACGACTTACCCATAGTCTTACATCACCATCCATTGCTGACTGCTAGTGAATGTTATGGCTGCCCCGTAGTCTTACATCACTTTCTACCACTGACTGCTACTACGAAGGCACCCATGTGCCATTAACTCTCAAGATCCTCATTTCGACTCCTTCGAGTCGTACGGGCGATCCACAACCTGAATTCCCAACCACGTACTAACCATTACCATCACACGCACTAGCTGATGGGGAGTTTCTCAAACTCCCAAACCTGAAATCCTCGATCCATCAAGCGCTAAACCACTTATTTTCCTTCTCGGAGGATTCTCCCCCACTTCGATCCTGCTTACCCCTTGTTGCTCAATACTCGAAAGAAATCCTAGCTACCATTCCATAATCGATCTGCTGAGGACCTCAAGCTTACCATAGCTAGGGATCTAACCAATCCATTTCTAACACTATACAACTCCGATCTAGCGAGACATACCAAGTCCCTCCCAAGCATGCTATAGTTACTGCATCCTATGCAACCTTCCCCAATAGGGCACATCCCCTCACTACCATTCGGATAAACAAGGTATGCAGATGGCATATAACTAGATCACAATCAACCGCTCAACAATAAAATACTCATACCGATAATGATGTCGAACCATAACAATATAATCATGCACAAATAAAAGAACTGGAAACAAAAATCTTATACCTGCAACGTTCGGTGCTGATCACGCCTCTAAGGTAGTCATCTGAAGAGCTCTGCCTCCTACCGCAGGCGCCTCTGCACGGCCCTGACGGCCGTCTGTGATCCTCAAAGTTGCAGGGGCAGGTACCATCACCCGTCCTGCTGAAAACAAACTGGGGCACTGGGCCTTCTTGTGGCCCCGCTAGTTGTAGTGAAAACATAACAGGTCTGATCCCTGTGAGGTGGTAATAGTACAATCCCTCCTGAATGACCAGTCTGACCGCACATGAAACAGCCAGACTCACCACCGCTACCACTCCTGCACGCGCCCCCGTACGCCCTGCCACACTTTCTGCACCGGTTGCGGTCCTGATAATCCCTCGACCTCGAATCTGATCCCTTGGGCCTTTTGCCCGAACTGGCAGCTACCTGAACCTCATCCGGCTTCCTCTTCCGGATCTGCTCCAAATCAATTTCCCTCTCTCTAGCCCGAGAAATCATATCTTCCAGCGTCTTACAGCTGGACCTGCTCACAAACTCCCTGATGTCATCCCTCAACATCTCATGGTATCGGGCCTTCTTCATCTCCTCATCCGCAACATACTGCGGTACAAGAAGAGTCCTCTCCCTGAACTTGGCGGTGATCTCTGCCACAGTCTCAGTGATCTGCGTCAAATCCTGAAACTCTCGTGCCAGCTGCTGCACCTCAATAATCGGCGAAAACTTCGCTCGAAACCTGGCCGAGAAATCGCTCCAGGTCATTGCGTCCAACGCGGCATCATCCTCCAAAGCATGACCAATCTCCTCCCACCAATCCCTTGCTTTGTCCTTCAGAAGACAGGAAGCGATTCTGACCTTGTCCCCCTCAGGGCACCGGCTCGTACGGAATGCGTTGGCAACATCAGCCAACCATCTACTGCTAGCGATGGGGTCCCTTACCCCATGATAATCTGGTGCCCCGCAAGCCCTGAACTCCCAAAATGTCAAGGTACGTGCTCCCATCAAAGCCATCATCTCAGCACAGAAGGCTCCCAGCCTCTCATCCAAAATCTCCAATATACCCTCCTTGACCGTGCCAAAGATCACAGGAGTCTGATTCAAAATACTGCGCGTAACCTCGGCGGATATCAACTCCCTCATTCGCTCCTCGAGCTGCTCAGCCCCTGAACCCGAGCCTGATCCCTCTCTGGCACCTGATCTGCCCGCTGGTGTCTCTCGCAACGTCACCATGCTGAAAATATAACATAATCACTATCAGAATACTTATCACTGCTGCGAGACCAAACACACGCACTACCAGGTTCCCAGTCTTGTCTCGGCCTTTCCCGAATCGAGTACGGATCCTCTGCTTTCAGTAGTACGGGCCCATACTACCTTCCACATCTATCCGTACTTTCCTCAAGAACTGCCTTGACTCCACCAGGTCCCTTTCTACTACCTCTGCTCCCAGCACGGCCTCATCCTAGGCTGACCCTAAGGAAACCTCTGACTCAACTCAAACCAGTCCTCAACTGCTGAAGGCCTCCTCGCGATGCCAATTGGTCATCACCTGGATACCATCACATGTGACGAGACTCAAATAATCCTTCGAGTAAAAGACTCATCCCTACAACGGTTAGACTCAAATGAGAGTTGCACAATAGGGCCAAATCCAACACTCTGAGATTATTCAACCATGATCACATGTGACGTGGCGTATCCACTTAATGGCTACCTCCCATCACTCAAAATGCCACAATGCACAAAGCAAGCAGCATTCAGACAAGGGGAAAATCTAACCACAACACACTCAAGCAATCATAAACACATAGCAAAAATCTGAACTAGCATGCAACACAAACTCATAACTCAGGCATAACCTAAACAGGCTATCCTACTACCGTCTAATCAGCACTATCATGCAGCTCAAAGCACATATAATAGGCACATAAGGCATCATCCCTAGATCCTTAGTCCTAGTCTAGCATGTTGTTCCATCAACTGATAATCAAATCATAAACTTGTATGGGTATTTTGGGGTACTTACTTGAGCTCAGTTGATTGCATGCACCACACCCTTTTTCTCTTTTCAAAGTTCATTTCTTTCTGAATTATTTTTGCCTCTCTAAAACTGTTTTATTTCCCAAAACTCTCTTTTTACAAAACTATCTTTTCATTTTGAAAACTTCTATACCAATTCCTCAGTTTGAGTTCAGACACACCCGAGAGAATGTCCGAATCCCTCAAACCAAGGCTCTAATACCAACTTGTAACGTCCCAAAATTCAAGACTAAAAAATTTCTTTTAATAAAACATTATTTTAAGCAAATTTATCATGTCAAAACATAAAAAGAGTATTAGTTTCCAAAATACATGTTCGTTATCAGAGTAAACATTCCCAGACTGTCTAAACTATGGTGTGTGCCATGCGATCACCCCGAGCTCTTCCCTTCGCTACTGGAAGTACCTGAAACCAAAACTGAAAACCGTAAGCATGAAGCTTAGTGAGTTCCCCACCCTACCACATACCATGCATAACCACATAATGCACATACTGGGTCACGCCCGCTATCCTGGACCTCGCCCCCTACCTCGGGCCTTGCCCGCTACAACGGCCCTGCCGCTCCAGGCCCCGCCTGGCTTCGAGCCCCGCTCGGGTACAGATCTGTTTCACTTAGGCCTCGCCTGTCATAGGGCCTCGCCCACTAACATATAATAGCACGTAAGCATATCACATCACATCACATAATCTAAACACATACTAACAAATCTTGTCCTAAGGCCTCGCCTATCTTTGGGCCCCGCCCTTGTCTTGCTACTGATGAGTCATGGAACCCCGTCCATAGTCCAGCTGATAGTGAGGCACGGGCCTAGCCCACCCTCACTCATTCCCTAACTTGGGCCCTGCCCCTGCTCTGCTGCTACTGAGATGTGGAACACCATCCACACTCTGCTATTGGTGAGATACGGGACCTCGCCCACACTCACCTCCCTACCAGACACATACAAGTATCACACAGATAACAAGTATAAACAATCACATAAACCATTCCTTGGGCACCCGCCCGCTACCATTGGACCTCGTCCCGAATATCATACTAGCATACTGTGCCTAGGCCTAACCCCCGGGTCTTCTACTCATAACTACATGGGCCGGCATTGTGGCCGTAGACCCATTCATACAAAGGGAAACTCACCTGCACTGGCTGAACTGGCTGATGAACCCACTAGTTGCTGCCCGACAACTCTCTGAACTCCTGCTCCACTCGCTCCCCTAGCTACCAATATCAATGCAACACTAAGTCTAACTGACCCCCGAAAGACAACCAAATCAACTCTGGTCATGGTCAAAGTCAACCTCCCAGGTCAACCCTACTCGCCGAGTCACCCTATTGACTCGTCGAGTTCATATGTTCAGAGTCCTTCTGTTCGTGAATCGACTCGCCGAGTCAGTCCATGACTCGCCAAGTATACCGATTACCGAGTCCGGACCTGTCCAACTCACCGAGTCTCTATTCGGCTCACTGATTCGAGTCTCAACTCGAAGGGTTTGGGGTTTCGTGACCTGACTCCCTGAGTCCAAGAACAGACTCGTCGAGTTCAAGACAACCTTCAATAGACTCGCCGAGTTGTTCATCCAACTCGTCGAGTTCCTACCCAACTTCATCCGACTCGACGAGCTGTTCATCCCACTCGTCGAGTTTCTCCAAATCTTCATGCTACTTGCCGAGTCCACTCAAAGGACTCGCCGAGTCCATTCAGATCTCCAAACATGCAGAGGACTTTTGAGTCATGCAGGGACTCCAAACCATAGATCCATACTTCCAAATCTCAATCCCCACGTAAAGTTGCAAACTTTACGTATAAGTAAAGAGATCTAGGCTCAAAACATACTAGGGTTTGGTTTAAGGACAAAAGGGCTTCACCAACTACTCATCTTCTGATGCTTTATGACATATTGGACCATCCTAACACTAGATCTGAAGTGGCAACAACATATCTAAGCCCCTAAACTCGAATTGGGTCTCAATCAACCATAAAACCTCTAAATCTCATAACAAATAGATCTAGATGCAAAGAAGGGAAAATGGCAGCTTAATACCTCCAATATGAACACAAACTGAAGTAGATCTCGGATATACACCTCTCCTTTGAAGCAACCATCTTGATCTTCAAGTTCCTTTCCAAAATTTCCTTCCTCCAAAGCTATTTCTCTCAAATAATAGAAGCTCACACGAAATATAGGGTTTACAGGTTCTCTAGGATGATATGGAGGCTGAGGGAGGGACATAACACCCTTTATATAGGATACAACTCCCGGAATTAGGGTTTTCCTCGCACAGACCAGACTCGCCGAGTCTCCTTGGCCGACTCACCGAGTCGGTCACTTACTCCTCGACCCGGATCCCGCTCGGACTCGCCGAGTTCCTCCTTGGACTCGCCGAGTCGCCCCTAAAAATTAGGGTTTTCTTTCCTTTCTTGGCCTTCCAGATTTTGGGTGTTACATGAGTATTTCAGGATTTACTCTCAAGGAAATATCAGGAGAGAGGATGCACTAAGGTTGTGTGCAACTCTGTTATTTCAAAACTCTATGATATTAGAGTTCATTGTGTGAATAAAATATTTTATGCCAAAAATCTCAGGAGTATATATAGGATTCTGAGCCATATTTATTCATTAGTTACATTTCCAACTAGAGAAAAGCCGAATTCTCTCTCAAGGATCTTCAGACTTTCGTCACGGAAAGTGAGTACTTCTATCTAGTGGTATTATAAAGCTTCTTTTGTGCTTAATACACTAGAAATCATAGGAAAACATCAAGATTAAAGAGTTTACGGCCCAAGAACATCTTGGACTGTAAACCCTTCTTTAAGGGGCAAAAAGTGCCCTAGTCCCTTTCTCTTGAAATGCAACTAGTTTAGACTTGTACCCTAATGTGTTTAGGACTAGAAAACGCCCCTAGAACACCAAGAGTAAGGTGTTCACGGCCCAAGAAGTTCCAGGGCCGTGAACTCCAAACAAAAGGGCCAAAGTGTGCTTTAAACTCTCCTAAAGCCTTGGACACTAGCCTAGATTAGTTCTTAGTTGAATAAGGGACTTGAAATCACCAAAAACACCCTTCCATGGGAGATTACGGCCGTAATCTCCAAGGGTGGTCCCAGGGCCGTGAACTCCTCAAAGGAGTTATAGGATGCCCTAAACTCTTCCAAAGACCTTGCCATTAAGTAGAAATGCTTCTTAGGGTCTTGTAGAGCCTCAAACATCAAATGGTCATGTAAGTATGAGCTTACGGCCGTAAACTCGTGAGTTTACGACCGTAAACTCATTTGTTAGTGACATTAGGGTCGTGAACTCCATTAAGGAGTTTTCCTTGAACCCTACACACAATAGCTTTTCCCTATAACACTTAGATGCAATCCTAGAGGCTAATAAGACTTGTTAAAGGTGTTTAGCATGTCCTAGGGTGTCTTGAATTTTTTTTATTAGTTGTTTATAGACTAATTTGTTACATATATATGTGATATTATATGTTAACTAGGATCATAGAGTGTGTTCAAGACTTCACTTGACACCTAGCAGTCCTACATCTTCAGTGCATCCGTACCACTCACTACATGTGAGTTCATACCCCTTAATCAATGTTTTAAAGGTTTTTAAATGTTTTATGGGGGGATACAAGTAGAATCATGCTAGTTATTATATCAATCGCATGTGATTAATAAGCAGCATTCAAATGATTTACTACTCATTCGTTGTTTTACCAAACAGTTTTCTTCACATGATTTTCATAAACGTTTTATATGTTTAAAACTCCTTATTAAACTGTTCATTTTACACTGTATGTTTCATTTCAAACTCATTTACAATTGTGTTTCAAACATATGTTTCTTTATACTTAAACTGCTTTATCAAACACATGCTTTCAACCCGTTTTATAGGCTGACATCATGTCGACCTTTTCTTAGATAGTAATCATGTTCAAAGGTTTTACAAAACTTATTTTATGCTTTCATATTATCAATTGCATGTCTACATATGTATAGTTATATAAACAATGTTTAAAAGGCTTAGGAAGGCATGCCCGCCCTATTTCCTTTTCGCGCTTGAGATGTGGTCTGGTGGGATATCGGGTACCCGTCCGAAGGTCGTTTAAATATTAGTTATATATCATGTGTACATATATATTCATAAAGGTTCTTCGAATTCATTCAGTACCCTTGGGTAGAAAGGGTATACTTCCATGTTTATACGTACCAGTTACATTACTAGCAAGCTACCATATGGGTAGTTCAGGAAGATACTAGAACTATTACTAGAACACGATATCATACAATGAGTCAGTTCATTCATGAGTCAATACTTGCTAGATAGAGAGAGAGAGAGAGAGAGAGAACACACGTTATAGCTAGCACACGCAGAACATTACAGTACATTACTATACAGTTACATAGATATGTTTACATGATTACGCTTACATGAGTACGTTTACATAGATAATATATGATGAGTTAATATTACATTATATATGTATAGATTATGTTATATAATCCTCATTCTTATCTTTACCTTGTGATACAATCACATAATCGACGAGATAGATTGGATTTAATATCCTAGTACCAAAGGATACGTTGAAGGATTAACCATTCCTAGAATCTCTGTTAGCTACAGAGGTAAAAGCTCATCCACGGATGTCAACGGTTGATACCATTACAGGTATACTTTAAGGGACTAACTATTCCTATACCCAGCTATTAGCAACAGAGGTAAATGTACATCTACAGATGTCTTCAGTTAACACTGTTAGTTACCCTAGTACCAAATGGTAATACTTAGGATATTTATATTATCACCTTTATCTTGTGACTCATTCACATAACCGATGAGGTGAATTATATTTCAGTATCCTAGTACCAAAGGATACAATTTCTTATAATAATAATATTAGTACTGAAGTAGTCACTTATTGCAAATACTACAGTACTTAGAAGATTACAATAAACTTAAGGTAGTTAGTACGGTTGTAGTTATTCGATACTACACCATAGTACTATTCCATTTTCCCATTACATTCACTTTGTAAACATTCACACGATGCATGGTAATATAGAAGCTATACTTTTGGTTAATGATAGTCAGATTTGGGAAAATACACACTCTTACAAGAGACACACACACACAGACACTAGATGCGTTGGTAGAAGGATACGTTTAGTAGGAAACATATGGTTTTCTAGGATGTTCAAAACATTTTCATACTTACAGTTCATATACATACAAATACATTCTTACAAATTAAGACACTAAAATACTTATGATCTCACCAGCTTTAAAGCTGATACTCTCTTTCAAAATAACTTGTATCCTCAGGTCAAACAAAGATAGGTACCGATGCAAGGTTCAGAGAAGATGGTGTTCGTTCAAGACTCATCTTTCATTTTGATTTATACTTTAGTGTCTATTATAATTTGACAGAACACACTTGTATTAAAATTATATTATTAATGCAATGGATGATGTTGTTGCTTGTTTACTACTTTTCATTGTTGTGATACTGTACATGACGTCCTCCGCCCCAGAACGTTTCCGCCGTTCATGGTTTTGGGGGGTGACAAAGATTAATGACGAAACATATGCAACCAAAAGCATGAAAATATTTGACATTAGGTTTCTGTTTTTAAATAATTTCTTAAGGGTTTATATTAAATATTTGATGAATGGAGGAACAATTATATGTTAAACAAGTTGTCGAAATAGCTTTAACCCAATAATATAATGGAAGATTAGCAAGGGTGAGGATTGTTTTTGCTTCTTCACATAAGGTTCAATTTCTCCTTTCAACATTGTCGTTCTGTTGTGGAGTATATGGTGATAAAAAATTATGAGTGATTCCTTTGTCTTGAAAAAAATCCCTCATGTTTTATTTAAACTCAATACCATTATCACTTTCAATCTTCCTAGCATTTTTCTTTAAGTTCACTTCGATAGTCTTGATGACATTGGTCATTTATTATGTAGTTTTTGAAATTTATTTTAAGAAATAAACTCATGTAAATTGTGAAAAATCAACAACAATAACCAAAATATACTTTTTGCTTCCAATAGATTCAATAGAAGAAGGACCACATAAATCAATATGTAGTAATTCTAACGTTTCCATAATCTTTGAGTCAGTTGTTAACGGTTGTGTTTGTTGATTTTTTTCCTTGTTCATATGTTGCATATAAAGAATAATTGTCAAATTTTAGAACTGGTAAACATTGAACTAAATCATTAAGAATAAATTGATATTTTTTGAAGTTTAGATGATTGAGCCTTCTATACCATAACCAACTTAGGTCTGATGTTGCTTTGGATAGCAATCATATCACAGGAGCACCAACTATTGGTTTCATACTGAGAGTAAACATTTCTCCTTTGCTTTTCGACTTTAATAGAACTTCCTTTGAAATTTTATTCAATAAAACACCGCCATCTTCATTGAAAGTCGCATAATTTCCAGTACCTACAACCAATTGTGAACGCTAATTAAATTATGTTTTTATCCTTCAACATAAGCAACATATTTTATTATGAATTTTCCATTCGTGGCTTGTTTATATCCTTTGATTGAGGATTTATTGTTATTTCCAAACTGTACTTCTCTAGCGTTATCCAAGTTTCTACAGTGTTTAAGATATTCATTTTCCCGGTCGTGTAACACGAGCAACCAATATCGATATAAAAGCTTGAATAATATTTCTTGTCACATAGAATATGCAATTAAGCAGATAGTTTAGGTACCGAAATTTTTTTGGGTCCTACAAGATTAGTATATAAAGAAGAATTATGTATCCAATTTTTATCTCCATTTCGTTTTATGCGATTAATAAAGACAATTCATAAATTTGAGGATAATTCTCATATTTCTTTGATACAAAACGATTAATTTTGATCATTTATTTAAAAATTGTCTTTTCTTAGAAGTTAAGTTATGTAGACTCCAATGTTTAACTTTTGAAATAGTCCTTTTCGAAGAAATCCTCCATTGTGTGGATTCAAAAAGATATTTTTCATAGGCTTCTTTAATGTCATCGAGTGAAGAATATTATGTTTTTGAAAATGCACCCTTTTATCCAACCAATTATTAAAAGTTTCGACCACATTTTCTGATTTCGAGTATGGCACTTTTGTGGATTGATTCCATTTTGGATTTGGAAAATTTCGAGTTTTGGAGTAAATTTCACTTTGATTTTTGAAAATGAATTATTCTCCTTCTGAGTATGTTGAAAATTTACACCTTGTGAAGTAAACTTCTTTTGTTATTGACAAATCATTTTCTCTTTTCTTATATTGATAATTTGTTTGTCAAAACAACGGTGTTTGACGGTATGACAAGTTTGAAAGCTTTTTTTTAGATGTTGAAGATTTAATTTCATATTTTAAAATCACTTTTGAAGGCAGTTTTGTTCCTTTAATCACCCAAACTTTCAAATGTTTCTAGCATCGAATTATCAAAATCTGCATTAACTTCCTTCCTTCAACAATTTTCAAAAACCTCAGGTTTATCATTCAAATTGTTTTCTTAGATATTTTTCGTTGAATAAAAACCTTCATCGGTAACTTTCAAATTATCTACATTTACCATCGAAATTAGTATTGAATAATTTTTTTTAGAATTTCCATTTGTGACAAACACTCGATTTGAAAAATCTTTAAGTTTAGGATACACAACAACATTTTGTTCAACATAATTTTGACCATTTTTAAGTAAAACCTTTTTATATTCTTTAGAATCTTCAAAAACACAGTCTTTAACAACACGTGTTGGCTTTTCATCATTAGAATCATTATCAAACTCATTTTCATCATTTGTAATTTCTTTGATTTCGATTTTATCAAGTTTCTATAAATTGTAAATTTTAGAAGAAGAATTAGAATTATATTTTAATATTGAATCAATATTTTCATCATTTTAAGTTAATGAATTAACCTTGATTATCGAAAAATCTGAATAATCGACACTTAACTCTTCCTCCATCACACTTAATGCATTTGAATCATCATCTAGTTCAATATAATCTAACTGTTTATTATGGATTGAAGTTTCAGATAATTTCAAGATCTTAACTTGTTCATTTTCATTTAAAGTTTCAGTGACAATTTGAACAAGTTCATGTCAATCAAAATACTTTACAATACCATATGTATATGTATCATTTGGAACATTATTAGACGAGATTATACTTTCACAGTCATAAGATAACCCATCAATTTTTCTTTCTTAAACGTTATGAATGGAAGACATTTTCGATATTGTTCTTTGCAAATATCAGATAAATGATAAAGAGATGTTAATTTTGCATACAAATGTTTCGCAGTGTTACAAAAAATATTTCTTTGTTTTAGTAACACTTGATTTAATTTCTTAGAGATTCCCTATCATCAATTATGATAGATAACCTATGTGTTATACGTTCTATGTTTGTTTTCTTCACATCCAAATTAGTTTTAGTCTTATAAAGCTTTCCATTAGCTCTTTATGCATTACTACTAACATAAATAAGAAGATTATTAACGTATAAACAATTCTTTTTTTACAACATCTAAAACATATTGACCTCGAAGTAGAAGCCTTCAAAAATTTTCCTTGATAAACTCTCTCAGCAACAAGGCCTTTGACTTTCATGTGATACTCATCCTCCATATTTGTCTCTCCACATCGAACACTTGTTTCATTATCCCTTTAAGAATCATGTTGAGAGAACATTGCTCCATGTGTATGATTCTTCATTTCCTCATCATCTGATCTAGATTACCATATCAGATATATGTCATCATCTGAATCATTTCCTGTTTCAACAAGTGCCAAATTCTTTGTTATATTATTAATCTCCTTAATCTCCTTTGTTTTTTGAACATAGTAAGATTCATCCTTGATTCTCTTTCACTTCTCATTATGTTTCTTCAACATGTAGTCTCTTGTCGTGTAATTTTTGCCATCATAGTAATTAAAATCATATCCAGATTCTCTAATTAACTTCTTCTTAGATTGTTATTCTACACCAGCAACATTCTTGTTCATAACAACATTTTTTTGAACAACCGTATTTGATCCACAAGACCCCTTATGATAAGAATTGTTATTCTTGAAATTACTATATCCAGGCGTCTTGTAAAACGTTCTTGTTGGATTATTCGACATCTCTTTATCAACACCTTCTTCTTCGGTTGAGTTTTCTTCCTCACTAACCTTAGATAACGACATTAGTGCAATTAGAACACCATAAGAAGCTCTTTCTCTATCTTTTTTCTTTAGTCATTTCGTTCATATCGTTGTCATGAGCTTTTAACAGAACGGGTAAAGGTTAAGAGTCAAAATTCTCATGAGAAGAAGTACGCTTATACTCTTCCATTCTTTTCTCATTATTTGAATGAACGTGATATTCAGTTCTAGTTCACTTCTTTACTTTGTACTTGGTCATCTTGCAAATGATTTCATTGAATTTATCAAACTCTTGATTGGTTTATTCATTTTCTTTTTGTTTGAATTCACTAAGTTTTGATAAAATTTGAGTAATTGAACTTTTCTTTCTCCTCTTTGTCCATTGAAACTTTTCCTTTAGTTTGTCCTAATGTCCTTAGCGTTTTTTCTTCCTCTAACATAACCATATACAACTAGAGGAAGAGCACCTCGCAACTCATTCATACATTTTCTGTCATGTGCTTCTCTTCTAAGTGTTAAGGCAGCTATAGACTTCAGAGTTGAAGCAGTTCCAATGTTCGTAACCATATTTTCTTCACGAGGACCACTTCATATTGATAGCCAAAGATCTTCATATAACATTTAAATAATCTTCCATTTATCAAGCCATTGATCATAATTTCCAGGAAGCAACATCGGAGTTATTGTTGATGAACCGAGAAGATTTGTGTAATTCATCATGGTGTTTGTATTCAAATTTTCTATTTAAATGAAATTTTTTCAAACAAATTGATTAAAACAAAAGACATGATCGAAAATCTCAAATATAGTCGAAGAAACATATTTCAATCGTGGAAATTAGCTCTAAGAACAAATTTAGATCTAAAAATGAAAAACGAGAGAGAAATTCTCCGAAAGAGTTGAATGATTCCTACTTTGATACTACTTGATGTGTTATGAAATCAATAGATGAACAAAATTAGATGTAAACGTATGAACACGCCAACTAACTAATTCTTTTCAGCGTGTATTGATCCGGAAGATAGAATATAGTACAAGGTGATAACGTAAGTGTTATGAGAGAGTGTATGTGAAAAGTGTTTATGACACTCTATCCTACAAAACCATATATAAGCAACAAGCCAAGTGATATTGACTAATCACAAAATACTACGTGTAGACTTTGAAATTGCTACACATAATAAAAAGATATATTGAAATGCTAGACATTTCGATATAGACAAATGCTCTTCTACAAAATAAGTCTTGGACATTGAGGTATTCAATATAAGCATATTTGAGAGTTATCTACGACATATAATGTTTCTCACAACAAATGAATCTATACAATGTGCATTGAATATCGAGAGTCGAACAAGGTTACTTTAAAGAATAAGTGTCCTCTCCCGATGATTGATGACGTTTTCGATCATCTTCATGGAGCTTGTCACTTCTCGAAGATTGATCTATGGTCAATCTATCATCAAGTGCAAGTTAGTGAGCATTATGTTCCCAGGACAACATTTACGATACATTATGGACATTATAACTTCTTAGTGATGCTCTTTATGGACCTGATGAATCGCGTTTGTCGTCCATTTTTGGATAAGTCTGTAATAGTCTTCATTGATGACATATTAGTGTATTCTTGTAATAGAGAAGATCATCGGAGGAATTTTTGGGAAGTATTGGACACATTTCCTATGGAGAAGCTTCATGCAAAGTGCTCCAAATGTGAAATCTGGTTGAAGGAGGTCCAATTTCTTGTACATGTGGTTGGATCCAAGGGCATATACGTAGACCCAGTAACGAATGAGGCAGTTAAGGAGTGGCCGAAATGAAAACCTCCTACTAACCTTCAGATCTTCTTGGGTTCTACTAGGTATTGTTGGAGATTTGTTAAATAATTCTCAAAGATTGTTGGTCCAATGACCAAGTTGACAAGGAAAACATAACCGTTTTTTTTGGATTGGTAAGTTAGGACGGGTGGGGGATTTCAGACAACAAATAGTATTCTATACGGGGCCCCTATTCTTTTATTACCCGAGGGGAATGGGGATTTTGTTGGATATAGTGATACATCTTACTCTGATTTGGGTTATATGTTGATGCAACACGGGAAATTGATTACTTATGCTTCCCGATAGTTGAAGATTGATGAGGTGGACTACATGGTACATGATCTAGAGTTGGTTGATGTGGTCTTCGCTTTGAAGATATAGCGGCTCTATCTATATGGTACAAAGTGCATGTAATAAACATTATATCATGCACGAATCGCTTTAATGAAAAAATGTATACTAAGTAGTTCGACAATGAAAAACAAGGTTAGGGATGGAAAGAGTTGTGCTTGTGAAATATAAACTTTATAGACACATTTTTGAGATAATTATATGAGGTAGAAACACAAAAGGATTCTTTAAGCAACGATCGGAGGAAAAATGAAGATTTGTGTTAGGTGTGGCAAAGCCTATGCGTGATGGGACTGAATCTGATCAACTTTTGGATATCTTGTCATCTGTTCCTTTGTTTTGACCATGGAAATGGATAAGTGGGATTGGGAGTTCAACCTGGATGATGTCTTTATTATTGCTTGTATGTCACAACATCTTGATAGGTCACGCTTAGGGATGGTAATATGGCCACATGGTGTTATAACTTTGACCCTAAATTGGAGGGTATTACTTAATAAGATCCATGTTAGAGCAAAACTTGGAGGTTAGAAGGGTGGGTATTCCCTTAAACTTATGCATGTGTTGTGACAACTACATTGAATAAGTTAATCACTTGTTTTTGTAGCATGAGATTGTGAATCAAGTGTGGTTTATGATGTCTAATTAATGAATTAATATTTCATTACCGTTACTTTAGAGTATGGAAGATTTGTTCAATTAGGTGGATAATGTCTCATTGTCTCTAATAAAGAGGCTAGAAATATTTTAATGTAACTGCCATGCTGATTATACGAGTTTTGTGGACGTATCATAATATTGCGGTGTTTTAAGGCTGGTGGGTGATGGGGGAAGATGCAAAAGGCTCATCATTCCAAGGGGCCTAAAAAATATGTGCAATGTAATATTATTATGTAATCATTCTCCTATTTTTACGAAGAAAATAAGAAATTATAGGAAGCGAGAAGGAGCCAATTCAAATGCACATATTTGATATAATAACGGAACCAAGAAGAAGTAATATCCGTTCATAAAGAAGGTTGTAGGTGCAACGAAAATGGGAGAAATCAAATTGATGATTTCTATACTGACGACCTATGAAGCAATGAAGAAACAATAGAATGGTGTAGTCGATTATAACGTCTCAATTCCTAAGTCTTAATGGTTAAAATCTCATTTGATAAATAATCATATTAAATATTCTCATCATTGTAGCATTCATCAAAAGAATGTTTTTTAAAGTTGAAGTTATCAAAGAAATAGGTTATTGATGCCATAAGAAATGTTGAATGGTTTGACTAGTTTAAGTATGGATACATATATGCTAGACAATATTGATCATGCTACTATTTTTTCGGAACGACAAAGAAAATCAAATTCCTTAGATTTAAACTCATGACGAATTGGATAGAAGATACATGGCACAAAATGTTAACAAATCTTGATACTATTATTAATTATTTTGCATCGTAAAAATCTACAAGCAGTATTTTTCTTTAAATTGGTATTTTTCTTAACAAATCTTGATACTATTATTAATTATCTTGTGTTTTGTGTCTTTTATGATCATTTTTAGTTCCTCTTGCCCTGCACCTAAAATATGTTTGGACAGACTTTTGTTTGCTACTTCAAAATTCCCGAAAAGTGCCATCTTCGAAAGAATGGGTTGCCTCTTTTGATTGGTTTAAGAATAGGTACAAGAAAGTTAATATTGTTTTGACTTTGTGGTTTCAAAACCTGGTTACAAACCATTCTTTGTAATTTTGTTACTTTGCTAGTTGCTAGTTTTTTTTAATAGTATATAGTTTTTAAACAAACAAATCAAACGAAACATTCTAATTCATAACAGTGAACAATACATAGTTTTAAACAAACTACATTGGTTTAAAGTAAATAAGCTCTTAGATATTTATATGTTGAAAGGTTCCATAGTAAAAGGCCGGCATCTAACCTTGATACATGCTCCCCAATTGGGGTTGGTCAAACAAGGGTCAATATTGATAGATAAGAAGTCATGCATGGAGTGTATTTTAATTCAGGTATTTGGGCATCCGATTCTCTCTTTTCATCCATAAAAACTACAAAAGCTGCCAATGTAACTTTTTGTAAAGGAATTTGTTCTTCCCTTTTCATTTCCTTCAAGTTTGGTTCCTTTTTTATTTTATTTTTTTGCATAAAACGATCGATCGTATGTATGGTAAATATATAGTTTTACCTTTTCAAAATAGTTTTAGGGGAGATTCTAAAACGGATCTTAATATGCTTTTCATCAAGATTCAACTTATATAAAACACATCCCATTTAATTCAAATACATATTGAATCCGCAACAACTTTTAGCATTTCACAATTTGATCACGGTAGTTTACTCTTTAGTCGTTAACAAGTTACTGTGTGTACAACAATTATAAGCAAAATATTGTGCAATACTGTCAACTACCGTGTGCATATATATATATATATATATATATATATATATATATATATATATATATATATATATATATATATATATGCACACGGTAGTTGACAGTATTGCACAATATTTTGCTTATAATTGTTGTACACACAGTAACTTGTTAACGAATATATATATATATATATATATATATATATATATATATATATATATATATATATATATATATATATATATATATAGGATAATGATTTAAAAGGGTAATATATTTTTTCTATTTGTACACATTTGGTCACTAAGTTTTTTTTCGTCAACATTTACCCTTCAACTTGTTAAACTGTACACATTCAGTCCTTATGACCGGAAAATAACTTAATAAAGTAATATATTTTTTATTTTGTACACATTTTATCCTTAATATTTTTATACACATTTGGTCCTTAATATTTTTTTGTTTCAAAATAAGTCATTTTTGTTTTTGTACTCATTCAGTACTTATAAATAATTTTTTTAGGTTTTTCTCACGACATCTTATGTGGGACAATCATTGATGAAGTGTGTGCGGTTGTTGATGTTTATATGTGACGTCTCATTTTCACAACAAAAAATTTTCATTTTTAAATAAGGCAAAACTCCTTAATTATAAATCCATTATTAAGAAAAAACGTTTATTCTAACATATATTTATGGAAAATCAAAGTAATATAAGGAACACGAAATCCTCAATACTGTTGATAAGTGTATAAAGTCATGCATTTGGTTTCTCATGATCAACGATAGAACCTGAAAATATAAACAACTGGATAAGCACAAAGTTTAGTGAGTTTCCCCCAAAATACTCAATACAACAAACGCATTATCATGCATAACGGGCCCACATTCATCAGATTGGAATACTTTGGCCGAATCAGTTATCCGACTGGAATGCCAACACGTAACATGTCCAATCAACCATCGAACTGAAATACCAAGGGTTTGTCAGCATGCCGCCTTAACCCAACCGCTCTTCTCGAGCCTCTGTGCCTACGGCTTACAGCCGACCCACACCAGGTATCTTGGCTTACAAAATATAGCAGGACCACCTCAACCTATCGTGCCACCATATGGCTATCCCACGTAAGATGTTGTGAAAAAAAACCTAAAGAAATCATTTATAAGTACCGAATTAGTACAAAAACAAAAATGACTTATTTTGCAACAAAAAATATATTAAGAACTAAATGTGTACAAAAATATTAAGGACTAAATGTGTACAAAGTGAGAAATATATTACCCTATTAAGTAATTTTTACTGGCTAACCTGGAGTAGCCGGTCATAAGGACTAAATGTGTACAAATCAGAAAATATATTACCCTTTTAAGTCATTATCCCTATATATATATATATATATATATATATATATATATATATATATATATATATATACTCATTTTAAAGTGATGACTCGTGAGGACACCTTAAAAAAATTGAAAAAAAAATCTACCCTTCAACTTGTTAAACTGTACACATTCAGTCCTTATGACCGGAAAATGACTTAATAAGGTAATATATTTTTTATTTTGTACACATTTTATCCTTAATATTTTTATACACATTTGGTCCTTAATATTTTTTTGTTTCAAAATAAGTCATTTTTGTTTTTGTACTCATTCAGTACTTATAAATAATTTTTTTAGGTTTTTCTCACGACATCTTATGTGGGACAATCATTGATGAAGTGTGTGCGGTTGTTGATGTTTATATGTGACGTCTCATTTTCACAACAAAAAATTTTCATTTTTAAATAAGGCAAAACTCCTTAATTATAAATCCATTATTAAGAAAAAACGTTTATTCTAACATATATTTATGGAAAATCAAAGTAATATAAGAAACACGAAATCCTCAATACTGTTGATAAGTGTATAAAGTCATGCATTTGGTTTCCCATGATCAACGATAGAACCTGAAAACATAAACAACTGGATAAGCACAAAGTTTAGTGAGTTTCCCCCAAAATACCCAATACAACAAACGCATTATCATGCATAACGGGCCCACATTCATCAGATTGGAATACTTTGGCCGAATCAGTTATCCGACTGGAATGCCAACACGTAACATGTCCAATCAACCATCGAACTGAAATACCAAGGGTTTGTCAGCATGCCGCCTTAACCCAACCGCTCTTCTCGAGCCTCCGTGCCTGCGGCTTACAGCCGACCCACACCAGGTATCTTGGCTTACAAAATATAGCAGGACCACCTCAACCTATCGTGCCACCATATGGCTATCCCACGTAAGATGTTGTGAAAAAAAACCTAAAGAAATCATTTATAAGTACCGAATTAGTACAAAAACAAAAATGACTTATTTTGCAACAAAAAATATATTAAGGACTAAATGTGTACAAAAATATTAAGGACTAAATGTGTACAAAGTGAGAAATATATTACCCTATTAAGTAATTTTTACTGGCTAACCTGGAGTAGCCGGTCATAAAGACTAAATGTATACAAATCAGAAAATATATTACCCTTTTAAGTCATTATCCCTATATATATATATATATATATATATATATATATATATATATATATATACTCATTTTAAAGTGATGACTCATGAGGACACCTTAAAAAAATTGAAAAAAAAAATCTACCCTTCGACTTGTTAAACTGTACACATTCAGTCCTTATGACCGGAAAATGACTTAATAAGGTAATATATTTTTTATTTTGTACACATTTTATCCTTAATATTTTTATACACATTTGGTCCTTAATATTTTTTTGTTTCAAAATAAGTCATTTTTGTTTTTGTACTCATTCAGTACTTATAAATAATTTTTTTAGGTTTTTCTCACGACATCTTATGTGGGACAATCATTAATGAAGTGTGTGCGGTTGTTGATGTTTATATGTGACGTCTCATTTTCACAACAAAAAATTTTCATTTTTAAATAAGGCAAAACTCCTTAATTATAAATCCATTATTAAGAAAAAACGTTTATTCTAACATATATTTATGGAAAATCAAAGTAATATAAGAAACACGAAATCCTCAATACTGTTGATAAGTGTATAAAGTCATGCATTTGGTTTCCCATGATCAACGATAGAACCTGAAAATATAAACAACTGGATAAACACAAAGTTTAGTGAGTTTCCCCCAAAATACCCAATACAACAAACGCATTATCATGCATAACGGGCCCACATTCATCAGATTGGAATACTTTGGCCGAATCAGTTATCCGACTGGAATGCCAACACGTAACATGTCCAATCAACCATCGAACTGAAATACCAAGGGTTTGTCAGCATGCCGCCTTAACCCAACCGCTCTTCTCGAGCCTCCGTGCCTACGGCTTACAGCCGACCCACACCAGGTATCTTGGCTTACAAAATATAGCAGGACCACCTCAACCTATCGTGCCACCATATGGCTATCCCACGTAAGATGTTGTGAAAAAAAACCTAAAGAAATCATTTATAAGTACCGAATTAGTACAAAAACAAAAATGACTTATTTTGCAACAAAAAATATATTAAGGACTAAATGTGTACAAAAATATTAAGGACTAAATGTGTACAAAGTGAGAAATATATTACCCTATTAAGTAATTTTTACTGGCTAACCTGGAGTAGCCGGTCATAAGGACTAAATGTGTACAAATCAGAAAATATATTACCCTTTTAAGTCATTATCCCTATATATATATATATATATATATATATATATATATATATATATATATATATATATATATATATATATATATATATATATATACTCATTTTAAAGTGATGACTCGTGAGGACACCTTAAAAAAATTGAAAAAAAAATTCTACCCTTCAACTTGTTAAACTGTACACATTCAGTCCTTATGACCGGAAAATGACTTAATAAGGTAATATATTTTTTATTTTGTACACATTTGGTCCTTAATATTTTTTTGTTTCAAAATAAGTCATTTTTGTTTTTGTACTCATTCAGTACTTATAAATAATTTTTTTAGGTTTTTCTCACGACATCTTATGTGGGACAATCATTGATGAAGTGTGTGCGGTTGTTGATGTTTATATGTGACGTCTCATTTTCACAACAAAAAATTTTCATTTTTAAATAAGGCAAAACTCCTTAATTATAAATCCATTATTAAGAAAAAACGTTTATTCTAACATATATTTATGGAAAATCAAAGTAATATAAGAAACACGAAATCCTCAATACTGTTGATAAGTGTATAAAGTCATGCATTTGGTTTCCCATGATCAACGATAGAACCTGAAAATATAAACAACTGGATAAGCACAAAGTTTAGTGAGTTTCCCCCAAAATACCCAATACAACAAACGCATTATCATGCATAACGGGCCCACATTCATCAGATTGGAATACTTTGGCCGAATCAGTTATCCGACTGGAATGCCAACACGTAACATGTCCAATCAACCATCGAACTGAAATACCAAGGGTTTGTCAGCATGCCGCCTTAACCCAACCGCTCTTCTCGAGCCTCCGTGCCTACGGCTTACAGCCGACCCACACTAGGTATCTTGGCTTACAAAATATAGCAGGACCACCTCAACCTATCGTGCCACCATATGGCTATCCCACGTAAGATGTTGTGAAAAAAAACCTAAAGAAATCATTTATAAGTACCGAATTAGTACAAAAACAAAAATGACTTATTTTGCAACAAAAAATATATTAAGGACTAAATGTGTACAAAAATATTAAGGACTAAATGTGTACAAAGTGAGAAATATATTACCCTATTAAGTAATTTTTACTGGCTAACCTGGAGTAGCCGGTCATAAGGACTAAATGTGTACAAATCAGAAAATATATTACCCTTTTAAGTCATTATCCCTATATATATATATATATATATATATATATATATATATATATATATATACTCATTTTAAAGTGATGACTCGTGAGGGCACCTTAAAAAAATTGAAAAAAAAAATCTACCCTTCAACTTGTTAAACTGTACACATTCAGTCCTTATGACCGGAAAATGACTTAATAAGGTAATATATTTTTTATTTTGTACACATTTGGTCCTTAATATTTTTTTGTTTCAAAATAAGTCATTTTTGTTTTTGTACTCATTCAGTACTTATAAATAATTTTTTTAGGTTTTTCTCACGACATCTTATGTGGGACAATCATTGATGAAGTGTGTGCGGTTGTTGATGTTTATATGTGACGTCTCATTTTCACAACAAAAAATTTTCATTTTTAAATAAGGCAAAACTCCTTAATTATAAATCCATTATTAAGAAAAAACGTTTATTCTAACATATATTTATGGAAAATCAAAGTAATATAAGAAACACGAAATCCTCAATACTGTTGATAAGTGTATAAAGTCATGCATTTGGTTTCCCATGATCAACGATAGAACCTGAAAATATAAACAACTGGATAAGCACAAAGTTTAGTGAGTTTCCCCCAAAATACTCAATACAACAAACGCATTATCATGCATAACGGGCCCACATTCATCAGATTGGAATACTTTGGCCGAATCAGTTATCCGACTGGAAGGCCAACACGTAACATGTCCAATCAACCATCGAACTGAAATACCAAGGGTTTGTCAGCATGCCGCCTTAACCCAACCGCTCTTCTCGAGCCTCTGTGCCTACGGCTTACAGCCGACCCACACCAGGTATCTTGGCTTACAAAATATAGCAGGACCACCTCAACCTATCGTGCCACCATATGGCTATCCCACGTAAGATGTTGTGAAAAAAAAACCTAAAGAAATCATTTATAAGTACCGAATTAGTACAAAAACAAAAATGACTTATTTTGCAACAAAAAATATATTAAGAACTAAATGTGTACAAAAATATTAAGGACTAAATGTGTACAAAGTGAGAAATATATTACCCTATTAAGTAATTTTTACTGGCTAACCTGGAGTAGCCGGTCATAAGGACTAAATGTGTACAAATCAGAAAATATATTACCCTTTTAAGTCATTATCCCTATATATATATATATATATATATATATATATATATATATATATATACTCATTTTAAAGTGATGACTCGTGAGGACACCTTAAAAAAATTGAAAAAAAAATCTACCCTTCAACTTGTTAAACTGTACACATTCAGTCCTTATGACCGGAAAATGACTTAATAAGGTAATATATTTTTTATTTTGTACACATTTTATCCTTAATATTTTTATACACATTTGGTCCTTAATATTTTTTTGTTTCAAAATAAGTTATTTTTGTTTTTGTACTCATTCAGTACTTATAAATAATTTTTTTAGGTTTTTCTCACGACATCTTATGTGGGACAATCATTGATGAAGTGTGTGCGGTTGTTGATGTTTATATGTGACGTCTCATTTTCACAACAAAAAATTTTCATTTTTACATAAGGCAAAACTCCTTAATTATAAATCCATTATTAAGAAAAAACGTTTATTCTAACATATATTTATGGAAAATCAAAGTAATATAAGAAACACGAAATCCTCAATACTGTTGATAAGTGTATAAAGTCATGCATTTGGTTTCCCATGATCAACGATAGAACCTGAAAACATAAACAACTGGATAAGCACAAAGTTTAGTGAGTTTCCCCCAAAATACCCAATACAACAAACGCATTATCATGCATAACGGGCCCACATTCATCAGATTGGAATACTTTGGCCGAATCAGTTATCCGACTGGAATGCCAACACGTAACATGTCCAATCAACCATCGAACTGAAATACCAAGGGTTTGTCAGCATGCCGCCTTAACCCAACCGCTCTTCTCGAGCCTCCGTGCCTGCGGCTTACAGCCGACCCACACCAGGTATCTTGGCTTACAAAATATAGCAGGACCACCTCAACCTATCGTGCCACCATATGGCTATCCCACGTAAGATGTTGTGAAAAAAAACCTAAAGAAATCATTTATAAGTACCGAATTAGTACAAAAACAAAAATGACTTATTTTGCAACAAAAAATATATTAAGGACTAAATGTGTACAAAAATATTAAGGACTAAATGTGTACAAAGTGAGAAATATATTACCCTATTAAGTAATTTTTACTGGCTAACCTGGAGTAGCCGGTCATAAGGACTAAATGTATACAAATCAGAAAATATATTACCCTTTTAAGTCATTATCCCTATATATATATATATATATATACTCATTTTAAAGTGATGACTCGTGAGGACACCTTAAAAAAATTGAAAAAAAAAATCTACCCTTCAACTTGTTAAACTGTACACATTCAGTCCTTATGACCGGAAAATGACTTAATAAGGTAATATATTTTTTATTTTGTACACATTTTATCCTTAATATTTTTATACACATTTGGTCCTTAATATTTTTTTGTTTCAAAATAAGTCATTTTTGTTTTTGTACTCATTCAGTACTTATAAATAATTTTTTTAGGTTTTTCTCACGACATCTTATGTGGGACAATCATTGATGAAGTGTGTGCGGTTGTTGATGTTTATATGTGACGTCTCATTTTCACAACAAAAAATTTTCATTTTTAAATAAGGCAAAACTCCTTAATTATAAATCCATTATTAAGAAAAAACGTTTATTCTAACATATATTTATGGAAAATCAAAGTAATATAAGAAACACGAAATCCTCAATACTGTTGATAAGTGTATAAAGTCATGCATTTGGTTTCCCATGATCAACGATAGAACCTGAAAACATAAACAACTGGATAAGCACAAAGTTTAGTGAGTTTCCCCCAAAATACCCAATACAACAAACGCATTATCATGCATAACGGGCCCACATTCATCAGATTGGAATACTTTGGCCGAATCAGTTATCCGACTGGAATGCCAACACGTAACATGTCCAATCAACCATCGAACTGAAATACCAAGGGTTTTTCAGCATGCCACCTTAACCCAACCGCTCTTCTCGAGCCTCCGTGCCTGCGGCTTACAGCCGACCCACACCAGGTATCTTGGCTTACAAAATATAGCAGGACCACCTCAACCTATCGTGCCACCATATGGCTATCCCACGTAAGATGTTGTAAAAAAAACCTAAAGAAATCATTTATAAGTACCGAATTAGTACAAAAACAAAAATGACTTATTTTGCAACAAAAAATATATTAAGAACTAAATGTGTACAAAAATATTAAGGACTAAATGTGTACAAAGTGAGAAATATATTACCCTATTAAGTAATTTTTACTGGCTAACCTGGAGTAGCCGGTCATAAGGACTAAATGTGTACAAATCAGAAAATATATTACCCTTTTAAGTCATTATCCCTATATATATATATATATATATATATATATATATATATATATATATATATATATATATATATATACTCATTTTAAAGTGATGACTCGTGAGGACACCTTAAAAAAATTGAAAAAAAAATCTACCCTTCAACTTGTTAAACTGTACACATTCAGTCCTTATGACCGGAAAATGACTTAATAAGGTAATATATTTTTTATTTTGTACACATTTTATCCTTAATATTTTTATACACATTTGGTCCTTAATATTTTTTTGTTTCAAAATAAGTTATTTTTGTTTTTGTACTCATTCAGTACTTATAAATAATTTTTTTAGGTTTTTCTCACGACATCTTATGTGGGACAATCATTGATGAAGTGTGTGCGGTTGTTGATGTTTATATGTGACGTCTCATTTTCACAACAAAAAATTTTCATTTTTAAATAAGGCAAAACTCCTTAATTATAAATCCATTATTAAGAAAAAACGTTTATTCTAACATATATTTATGGAAAATCAAAGTAATATAAGAAACACGAAATCCTCAATACTGTTGATAAGTGTATAAAGTCATGCATTTGGTTTCCCATGATCAACGATAGAACCTGAAAACATAAACAACTGGATAAGCACAAAGTTTAGTGAGTTTCCCCCAAAATACCCAATACAACAAACGCATTATCATGCATAACGGGCCCACATTCATCAGATTGGAATACTTTGGCCGAATCAGTTATCCGACTGGAATGCCAACACGTAACATGTCCAATCAACCATCGAACTGAAATACCAAGGGTTTGTCAGCATGCCGCCTTAACCCAACCGCTCTTCTCGAGCCTCCGTGCCTGCGGCTTACAGCCGACCCACACCAGGTATCTTGGCTTACAAAATATAGCAGGACCACCTCAACCTATCGTGCCACCATATGGCTATCCCACGTAAGATGTTGTGAAAAAAAACCTAAAGAAATCATTTATAAGTACCGAATTAGTACAAAAACAAAAATGACTTATTTTGCAACAAAAAATATATTAAGGACTAAATGTGTACAAAAATATTAAGGACTAAATGTGTACAAAGTGAGAAATATATTACCCTATTAAGTAATTTTTACTGGCTAACCTGGAGTAGCCGGTCATAAGGACTAAATGTATACAAATCAGAAAATATATTACCCTTTTAAGTCATTATCCCTATATATATATATATATATATATATATATATATATATATATATATATATATATATACTCATTTTAAAGTGATGACTCGTGAGGACACCTTAAAAAAATTGAAAAAAAAAATCTACCCTTCAACTTGTTAAACTGTACACATTCAGTCCTTATGACCGGAAAATGACTTAATAAGGTAATATATTTTTTATTTTGTACACATTTTATCCTTAATATTTTTATACACATTTGGTCCTTAATATTTTTTTGTTTCAAAATAAGTCATTTTTGTTTTTGTACTCATTCAGTACTTATAAATAATTTTTTTAGGTTTTTCTCACGACATCTTATGTGGGACAATCATTGATGAAGTGTGTGCGGTTGTTGATGTTTATATGTGACGTCTCATTTTCACAACAAAAAATTTTCATTTTTAAATAAGGCAAAACTCCTTAATTATAAATCCATTATTAAGAAAAAACGTTTATTCTAACATATATTTATGGAAAATCAAAGTAATATAAGAAACACGAAATCCTCAATACTGTTGATAAGTGTATAAAGTCATGCATTTGGTTTCCCATGATCAACGATAGAACCTGAAAATATAAACAACTGGATAAGCACAAAGTTTAGTGAGTTTCCCCCAAAATACCCAATACAACAAACGCATTATCATGCATAACGGGCCCACATTCATCAGATTGGAATACTTTGGCCGAATCAGTTATCCGACTGGAATGCCAACACGTAACATGTCCAATCAACCATCGAACTGAAATACCAAGGGTTTGTCAGCATGCCGCCTTAACCCAACCGCTCTTCTCGAGCCTCCGTGCATACGGCTTACAGCCGACCCACACCAGGTATCTTGGCTTACAAAATATAGCAGGACCACCTCAACCTATCGTGCCACCATATGGCTATCCCACGTAAGATGTTGTGAAAAAAAACCTAAAGAAATCATTTATAAGTACCGAATTAGTACAAAAACAAAAATGACTTATTTTGCAACAAAAAATATATTAAGGACTAAATGTGTACAAAAATATTAAGGACTAAATGTGTACAAAGTGAGAAATATATTACCCTATTAAGTAATTTTTACTGGCTAACCTGGAGTAGCCGGTCATAAGGACTAAATGTGTACAAATCAGAAAATATATTACCCTTTTAAGTCATTATCCCTATATATATATATATATATATATATATATATATATATATATATATATATATATATATATATATATATATACTCATTTTAAAGTGATGACTCGTGAGGACACCTTAAAAAAATTGAAAAAAAAATCTACCCTTCAACTTGTTAAACTGTACACATTCAGTCCTTATGACCGGAAAATGACTTAATAAGGTAATATATTTTTTATTTTGTACACATTTGGTCCTTAATATTTTTTTTGTTTCAAAATAAGTCATTTTTGTTTTTGTACTCATTCAGTACTTATAAATAATTTTTTTAGGTTTTTCTCACGACATCTTATGTGGGACAATCATTGATGAAGTGTGTGCGGTTGTTGATGTTTATATGTGACGTCTCATTTTCACAACAAAAAATTTTCATTTTTAAATAAGGCAAAACTCCTTAATTATAAATCCATTATTAAGAAAAAACGTTTATTCTAACATATATTTATGGAAAATCAAAGTAATATAAGAAACACGAAATCATCAATACTGTTGATAAGTGTATAAAGTCATGCATTTGGTTTCCCATGATCAACGATAGAACCTGAAAACATAAACAACTGGATAAGCACAAAGTTTAGTGAGTTTCCCCCAAAATACCCAATACAACAAACGCATTATCATGCATAACGGGCCCACATTCATCAGATTGGAATACTTTGGCCGAATCAGTTATCCGACTGGAATGCCAACACGTAACATGTCCAATCAACCATCGAACTGAAATACCAAGGGTTTGTCAGCATGCCGCCTTAACCCAACCGCTCTTCTCGAGCCTCCGTGCCTGCGGCTTACAGCCGACCCACACCAGGTATCTTGGCTTACAAAATATAGCAGGACCACCTCAACCTATCGTGCCACCATATGGCTATCCCACGTAAGATGTTGTGAAAAAAAACCTAAAGAAATCATTTATAAGTACCGAATTAGTACAAAAACAAAAATGACTTATTTTGCAACAAAAAATATATTAAGGACTAAATGTGTACAAAAATATTAAGGACTAAATGTGTACAAAGTGAGAAATATATTACCCTATTAAGTAATTTTTACTGGCTAACCTGGAGTAGCCAGTCATAAGGACTAAATGTGTACAAATCAGAAAATATATTACCCTTTTAAGTCATTATCCCTATATATATATATATATATATATATATATATATATATATATATATATATATATATACTCATTTTAAAGTGATGACTCGTGAGGACACCTTAAAAAAATTGAAAAAAAAAATCTACCCTTCAACTTGTTAAACTGTACACATTCAGTCCTTATGACCGGAAAATGACTTAATAAGGTAATATATTTTTTATTTTGTACACATTTTATCCTTAATATTTTTATACACATTTGGTCCTTAATATTTTTTTGTTTCAAAATAAGTCATTTTTGTTTTTGTACTCATTCAGTACTTATAAATAATTTTTTTAGGTTTTTCTCACGACATCTTATGTGGGACAATCATTGATGAAGTGTGTGCGGTTGTTGATGTTTATATGTGACGTCTCATTTTCACAACAAAAAATTTTCATTTTTAAATAAGGCAAAACTCCTTAATTATAAATCCATTATTAAGAAAAAACGTTTATTCTAACATATATTTATGGAAAATCAAAGTAATATAAGAAACACGAAATCCTCAATACTGTTGATAAGTGTATAAAGTCATGCATTTGGTTTCCCATGATCAACGATAGAACCTGAAAACATAAACAACTGGATAAGCACAAAGTTTAGTGAGTTTCCCCCAAAATACCCAATACAACAAACGCATTATCATGCATAACGGGCCCACATTCATCAGATTGGAATACTTTGGCCGAATCAGTTATCCGACTGGAATGCCAACACGTAACATGTCCAATCATCCATCGAACTGAAATACCAAGGGTTTGTCAGCATGCCGCCTTAACCCAACCGCTCTTCTCGAGCCTCCGTGCCTGCGGCTTACAGCCGACCCACACCAGGTATCTTGGCTTACAAAATATAGCAGGACCACCTCAACCTATCGTGCCACCATATGGCTATCCCACGTAAGATGTTGTAAAAAAAACCTAAAGAAATCATTTATAAGTACCGAATTAGTACAAAAACAAAAATGACTTATTTTGCAACAAAAAATATATTAAGAACTAAATGTGTACAAAAATATTAAGGACTAAATGTGTACAAAGTGAGAAATATATTACCCTATTAAGTAATTTTTACTGGCTAACCTGGAGTAGCCGGTCATAAGGACTAAATGTGTACAAATCAGAAAATATATTACCCTTTTAAGTCATTATCCCTATATATATATATATATATATATATATATATATATACTCATTTTAAAGTGATGACTCGTGAGGACACCTTAAAAAAATTGAAAAAAAAATCTACCCTTCAACTTGTTAAACTGTACACATTCAGTCCTTATGACCGGAAAATGACTTAATAAGGTAATATATTTTTTATTTTGTACACATTTTATCCTTAATATTTTTATACACATTTGGTCCTTAATATTTTTTTGTTTCAAAATAAGTCATTTTTGTTTTTGTACTCATTCAGTACTTATAAATAATTTTTTTAGGTTTTTCTCACGACATCTTATGTGGGACAATCATTGATGAAGTGTGTGCGGTTGTTGATGTTTATATGTGACGTCTCATTTTCACAACAAAAAATTTTCATTTTTAAATAAGGCAAAACTCCTTAATTATAAATCCATTATTAAGAAAAAACGTTTATTCTAACATATATTTATGGAAAATCAAAGTAATATAAGAAACACGAAATCATCAATACTGTTGATAAGTGTATAAAGTCATGCATTTGGTTTCCCATGATCAACGATAGAACCTGAAAACATAAACAACTGGATAAGCACAAAGTTTAGTGAGTTTCCCCCAAAATACCCAATACAACAAACGCATTATCATGCATAACGGGCCCACATTCATCAGATTGGAATACTTTGGCCGAATCAGTTATCCGACTGGAATGCCAACACGTAACATGTCCAATCAACCATCGAACTGAAATACCAAGGGTTTGTCAGCATACCGCCTTAACCCAACCGCTCTTCTCGAGCCTCCGTGCCTGCGGCTTACAGCCGACCCACACCAGGTATCTTGGCTTACAAAATATAGCAGGACCACCTCAACCTATCGTGCCACCATATGGCTATCCCACGTAAGATGTGAAAAAAAACCTAAAGAAATCATTTATAAGTACCGAATTAGTACAAAAACAAAAATGACTTATTTTGCAACAAAAAATATATTAAGAACTAAATGTGTACAAAAATATTAAGGACTAAATGTGTACAAAGTGAGAAATATATTACCCTATTAAGTAATTTTTACTGGCTAACCTGGAGTAGCCGGTCATAAGGACTAAATGTGTACAAATCAGAAAATATATTACCCTTTTAAGTCATTATCCCTATATATATATATATATATATATATATATATATATATATATATATATATATATATATATATATATATATATACTCATTTTAAAGTGATGACTCGTGAGGACACCTTAAAAAAATTGAAAAAAAAATCTACCCTTCAACTTGTTAAACTGTACACATTCAGTCCTTATGACCGGAAAATGACTTAATAAGGTAATATATTTTTTATTTTGTACACATTTTATCCTTAATATTTTTATACACATTTGGTCCTTAATATTTTTTTGTTTCAAAATAAGTCATTTTTGTTTTTGTACTCATTCAGTACTTATAAATAATTTTTTTAGGTTTTTCTCACGACATCTTATGTGGGACAATCATTGATTAAGTGTGTGCGGTTGTTGATGTTTATATGTGACGTCTCATTTTCACAACAAAAAATTTTCATTTTTAAATAAGGCAAAACTCCTTAATTATAAATCCATTATTAAGAAAAAACGTTTATTCTAACATATATTTATGGAAAATCAAAGTAATATAAGAAACACGAAATCATCAATACTGTTGATAAGTGTATAAAGTCATGCATTTGGTTTCCCATGATCAACGATAGAACCTGAAAATATAAACAACTGGATAAGCACAAAGTTTAGTGAGTTTCCCCCAAAATACCCAATACAACAAACGCATTATCATGCATAACGGGCCCACATTCATCAGATTGGAATACTTTGGCCGAATCAGTTATCCGACTGGAATGCCAACACGTAACATGTCCAATCAACCATCGAACTGAAATACCAAGGGTTTGTCAGCATACCGCCTTAACCCAACCGCTCTTCTCGAGCCTCCGTGCCTGCGGCTTACAGCCGACCCACACCAGGTATCTTGGCTTACAAAATATAGCAGGACCACCTCAACCTATCGTGCCACCATATGGCTATCCCACGTAAGATGTTGTGAAAAAAAACCTAAAGAAATCATTTATAAGTACCGAATTAGTACAAAAACAAAAATGACTTATTTTGCAACAAAAAATATATTAAGAACTAAATGTGTACAAAAATATTAAGGACTAAATGTGTACAAAGTGAGAAATATATTACCCTATTAAGTAATTTTTACTGGCTAACCTGGAGTAGCCGGTCATAAGGACTAAATGTGTACAAATCAGAAAATATATTACCCTTTTAAGTCATTATCCCTATATATATATATATATATATATATATATATATATATATATATATATATATATATATATATACTCATTTTAAAGTGATGACTCGTGAGGACACCTTAAAAAAATTGAAAAAAAAATCTACCCTTCAACTTGTTAAACTGTACACATTCAGTCCTTATGACCGGAAAATGACTTAATAAGGTAATATATTTTTTATTTTGTACACATTTTATCCTTAATATTTTTATACACATTTGGTCCTTAATATTTTTTTGTTTCAAAATAAGTCATTTTTGTTTTTGTACTCATTCAGTACTTATAAATAATTTTTTTAGGTTTTTCTCACGACATCTTATGTGGGACAATCATTGATGAAGTGTGTGCGGTTGTTGATGTTTATATGTGACGTCTCATTTTCACAACAAAAAATTTTCATTTTTAAATAAGGCAAAACTCCTTAATTATAAATCCATTATTAAGAAAAAACGTTTATTCTAACATATATTTATGGAAAATCAAAGTAATATAAGAAACACGAAATCATCAATACTGTTGATAAGTGTATAAAGTCATGCATTTGGTTTCCCATGATCAACGATAGAACCTGAAAACATAAACAACTGGATAAGCACAAAGTTTAGTGAGTTTCCCCCAAAATACCCAATACAACAAACGCATTATCATGCATAACGGGCCCACATTCATCAGATTGGAATACTTTGGCCGAATCAGTTATCCGACTGGAATGCCAACACGTAACATGTCCAATCAACCATCGAACTGAAATACCAAGGGTTTGTCAGCATACCGCCTTAACCCAACCGCTCTTCTCGAGCCTCCGTGCCTGCGGCTTACAGCCGACCCACACCAGGTATCTTGGCTTACAAAATATAGCAGGACCACCTCAACCTATCGTGCCACCATATGGCTATCCCACGTAAGATGTTGTGAAAAAAAACCTAAAGAAATCATTTATAAGTACCGAATTAGTACAAAAACAAAAATGACTTATTTTGCAACAAAAAATATATTAAGAACTAAATGTGTACAAAAATATTAAGGACTAAATGTGTACAAAGTGAGAAATATATTACCCTATTAAGTAATTTTTACTGGCTAACCTGGAGTAGCCGGTCATAAGGACTAAATGTGTACAAATCAGAAAATATATTACCCTTTTAAGTCATTATCCCTATATATATATATATATATATATATATATATATATATATATATATATATATATATACTCATTTTAAAGTGATGACTCGTGAGGACACCTTAAAAAAATTGAAAAAAAAATCTACCCTTCAACTTGTTAAACTGTACACATTCAGTCCTTATGACCGGAAAATGACTTAATAAGGTAATATATTTTTTATTTTGTACACATTTTATCCTTAATATTTTTATACACATTTGGTCCTTAATATTTTTTTGTTTCAAAATAAGTCATTTTTGTTTTTGTACTCATTCAGTACTTATAAATAATTTTTTTAGGTTTTTCTCACGACATCTTATGTGGGACAATCATTGATGAAGTGTGTGCGGTTGTTGATGTTTATATGTGACGTCTCATTTTCACAACAAAAAATTTTCATTTTTAAATAAGGCAAAACTCCTTAATTATAAATCCATTATTAAGAAAAAACGTTTATTCTAACATATATTTATGGAAAATCAAAGTAATATAAGAAACACGAAATCCTCAATACTGTTGATAAGTGTATAAAGTCATGCATTTGGTTTCCCATGATCAACGATAGAACCTGAAAATATAAACAACTGGATAAGCACAAAGTTTAGTGAGTTTCCCCCAAAATACTCAATACAACAAACGCATTATCATGCATAACGGGCCCACATTCATCAGATTGGAATACTTTGGCCGAATCAGTTATCCGACTGGAAGGCCAACACGTAACATGTCCAATCAACCATCGAACTGAAATACCAAGGGTTTGTCAGCATGCCGCCTTAACCCAACCGCTCTTCTCGAGCCTCTGTGCCTACGGCTTACAGCCGACCCACACCAGGTATCTTGGCTTACAAAATATAGCAGGACCACCTCAACCTATCGTGCCACCATATGGCTATCCCACGTAAGATGTTGTGAAAAAAAACCTAAAGAAATCATTTATAAGTACCGAATTAGTACAAAAACAAAAATGACTTATTTTGCAACAAAAAATATATTAAGAACTAAATGTGTACAAAAATATTAAGGACTAAATGTGTACAAAGTGAGAAATATATTACCCTATTAAGTAATTTTTACTGGCTAACCTGGAGTAGCCGGTCATAAGGACTAAATGTGTACAAATCAGAAAATATATTACCCTTTTAAGTCATTATCCCTATATATATATATATATATATATATATATATATATATATATATATATATATATATATATACTCATTTTAAAGTGATGACTCGTGAGGACACCTTAAAAAAATTGAAAAAAAAATCTACCCTTCAACTTGTTAAACTGTACACATTCAGTCCTTATGACCGGAAAATGACTTAATAAGGTAATATATTTTTTATTTTGTACACATTTGGTCCTTAATATTTTTTTGTTTCAAAATAAGTCATTTTTGTTTTTGTACTCATTCAGTACTTATAAATAATTTTTTTAGGTTTTTCTCACGACATCTTATGTGGGACAATCATTGATGAAGTGTGTGCGGTTGTTGATGTTTATATGTGACGTCTCATTTTCACAACAAAAAATTTTCATTTTTAAATAAGGCAAAACTCCTTAATTATAAATCCATTATTAAGAAAAAACGTTTATTCTAACATATATTTATGGAAAATCAAAGTAATATAAGAAACACGAAATCATCAATACTGTTGATAAGTGTATAAAGTCATGCATTTGGTTTCCCATGATCAACGATAGACCCTGAAAACATAAACAACTGGATAAGCACAAAGTTTAGTGAGTTTCCCCCAAAATACCCAATACAACAAACGCATTATCATGCATAACGGGCCCACATTCATCAGATTGGAATACTTTGGCCGAATCAGTTATCCGACTGGAATGCCAACACGTAACATGTCCAATCAACCATCGAACTGAAATACCAAGGGTTTGTCAGCATGCCGCCTTAACCCAACCGCTCTTCTCGAGCCTCCGTGCCTGCGGCTTACAGCCGACCCACACCAGGTATCTTGGCTTACAAAATATAGCAGGACCACCTCAACCTATCGTGCCACCATATGGCTATCCCACGTAAGATGTTGTGAAAAAAAACTAAAGAAATCATTTATAAGTACCGAATTAGTACAAAAACAAAAATGACTTATTTTGCAACAAAAAATATATTAAGGACTAAATGTGTACAAAAATATTAAGGACTAAATGTGTACAAAGTGAGAAATATATTACCCTATTAAGTAATTTTTACTGGCTAACCTGGAGTAGCCGGTCATAAGGACTAAATGTGTACAAATCAGAAAATATATTACCCTTTTAAGTCATTATCCCTATATATATATATATATATATATATATATATATATATATATATATATATATATATATATATATATATATATATATATATATACTCATTTTAAAGTGATGACTCGTGAGGACACCTTAAAAAAATTGAAAAAAAAATCTACCCTTCAACTTGTTAAACTGTACACATTCAGTCCTTATGACCGGAAAATGACTTAATAAGGTAATATATTTTTTATTTTGTACACATTTTATCCTTAATATTTTTATACACATTTGGTCCTTAATATTTTTTTGTTTCAAAATAAGTCATTTTTGTTTTTGTACTCATTCAGTACTTATAAATAATTTTTTTAGGTTTTTCTCACGACATCTTATGTGGGACAATCATTGATGAAGTGTGTGCGGTTGTTGATGTTTATATGTGACGTCTCATTTTCACAACAAAAAATTTTCATTTTTAAATAAGGCAAAACTCCTTAATTATAAATCCATTATTAAGAAAAAACGTTTATTCTAACATATATTTATGGAAAATCAAAGTAATATAAGAAACACGAAATCATCAATACTGTTGATAAGTGTATAAAGTCATGCATTTGGTTTCCCATGATCAACGATAGAACCTGAAAACATAAACAACTGGATAAGCACAAAGTTTAGTGAGTTTCCCCCAAAATACCCAATACAACAAACGCATTATCATGCATAACGGGCCCACATTCATCAGATTGGAATACTTTGGCCGAATCAGTTATCCGACTGGAATGCCAACACGTAACATGTCCAATCAACCATCGAACTGAAATACCAAGGGTTTGTCAGCATGCCGCCTTAACCCAACCGCTCTTCTCGAGCCTCCGTGCCTGCGGCTTACAGCCGACCCACACCAGGTATCTTGGCTTACAAAATATAGCAGGACCACCTCAACCTATCGTGCCACCATATGGCTATCCCACGTAAGATGTTGTGAAAAAAAACCTAAAGAAATCATTTATAAGTACCGAATTAGTACAAAAACAAAAATGACTTATTTTGCAACAAAAAATATATTAAGAACTAAATGTGTACAAAAATATTAAGGACTAAATGTGTACAAAGTGAGAAATATATTACCCTATTAAGTAATTTTTACTGGCTAACCTGGAGTAGCCGGTCATAAGGACTAAATGTGTACAAATCAGAAAATATATTACCCTTTTAAGTCATTATCCCTATATATATATATATATATATATATATATATATATATATATATATATATATATATATATATATATATATATATATATATATATATATATATATATATATATATATATATATATATATATATATATACTCATTTTAAAGTGATGACTCTTGAGGACACCTTAAAAAAATTGAAAAAAAAATCTACCCTTCAACTTGTTAAACTGTACACATTCAGTCCTTATGACCGGAAAATGACTTAATAAGGTAATATATTTTTTATTTTGTACACATTTTATCCTTAATATTTTTATACACATTTGGTCCTTAATATTTTTTTGTTTCAAAATAAGTCATTTTTGTTTTTGTACTCATTCAGTACTTATAAATAATTTTTTTAGGTTTTTCTCACGACATCTTATGTGGGACAATCATTGATGAAGTGTGTGCGGTTGTTGATGTTTATATGTGACGTCTCATTTTCACAACAAAAAATTTTCATTTTTAAATAAGGCAAAACTCCTTAATTATAAATCCATTATTAAGAAAAAACGTTTATTCTAACATATATTTATGGAAAATCAAAGTAATATAAGAAACACGAAATCCTCAATACTGTTGATAAGTGTATAAAGTCATGCATTTGGTTTCCCATGATCAACGATAGAACCTGAAAATATAAACAACTGGATAAGCACAAAGTTTAGTGAGTTTCCCCCAAAATACTCAATACAACAAACGCATTATCATGCATAACGGGCCCACATTCATCAGATTGGAATACTTTGGCCGAATCAGTTATCCGACTGGAAGGCCAACACGTAACATGTCCAATCAACCATCGAACTGAAATACCAAGGGTTTGTCAGCATGCCGCCTTAACCCAACCGCTCTTCTCGAGCGTCTGTGCCTATGGCTTACAGCCGACCCACACCAGGTATCTTGGCTTACAAAATATAGCAGGACCACCTCAACCTATCGTGCCACCATATGGCTATCCCACGTAAGATGTTGTGAAAAAAAACCTAAAGAAATCATTTATAAGTACCGAATTAGTACAAAAATAAAAATGACTTATTTTGCAACAAAAAATATATTAAGAACTAAATGTGTACAAAAATATTAAGGACTAAATGTGTACAAAGTGAGAAATATATTACCCTATTAAGTAATTTTTACTGGCTAACCTGGAGTAGCTGGTCATAAGGACTAAATGTGTACAACTCAGAAAATATATTACCCTTTTAAGTCATTATCCCTATATATATATATATATATATATATATATATATATATATATATATATATATATATACTCATTTTAAAGTGATGACTCGTGAGGACACCTTAAAAAAATTGAAAAAAAAATCTACCCTTCAACTTGTTAAACTGTACACATTCAGTCCTTATGACCGGAAAATGACTTAATAAGGTAATATATTTTTTATTTTGTACACATTTGGTCCTTAATATTTTTTTGTTTCAAAATAAGTCATTTTTGTTTTTGTACTCATTCAGTACTTATAAATAATTTTTTTAGGTTTTTCTCACGACATCTTATGTGGGACAATCATTGATGAAGTGTGTGCGGTTGTTGATGTTTATATGTGACGTCTCATTTTCACAACAAAAAATTTTCATTTTTAAATAAGGCAAAACTCCTTAATTATAAATCCATTATTAAGAAAAAACGTTTATTCTAACATATATTTATGGAAAATCAAAGTAATATAAGAAACACGAAATCATCAATACTGTTGATAAGTGTATAAAGTCATGCATTTGGTTTCCCATGATCAACGATAGAACCTGAAAACATAAACAACTGGATAAGCACAAAGTTTAGTGAGTTTCCCCCAAAATACCCAATACAACAAACGCATTATCATGCATAACGGGCCCACATTCATCAGATTGGAATACTTTGGCCGAATCAGTTATCCGACTGGAATGCCAACACGTAACATGTCCAATCAACCATCGAACTGAAATACCAAGGGTTTGTCAGCATGCCGCCTTAACCCAACCGCTCTTCTCGAGCCTCCGTGCCTGCGGCTTACAGCCGACCCACACCAGGTATCTTGGCTTACAAAATATAGCAGGACCACCTCAACCTATCGTGCCACCATATGGCTATCCCACGTAAGATGTTGTGAAAAAAAACCTAAAGAAATCATTTATAAGTACCGAATTAGTACAAAAACAAAAATGACTTATTTTGCAACAAAAAATATATTAAGGACTAAATGTGTACAAAAATATTAAGGACTAAATGTGTACAAAGTGAGAAATATATTACCCTATTAAGTAATTTTTACTGGCTAACCTGGAGTAGCCGGTCATAAGGACTAAATGTATACAAATCAGAAAATATATTACCCTTTTAAGTCATTATCCCTATATATATATATATATATATATATATATATATATATATATATATATATATATATACTCATTTTAAAGTGATGACTCGTGAGGACACCTTAAAAAAATTGAAAAAAAAAATCTACCCTTCAACTTGTTAAACTGTACACATTCAGTCCTTATGACCGGAAAATGACTTAATAAGGTAATATATTTTTTATTTTGTACACATTTTATCCTTAATATTTTTATACACATTTGGTCCTTAATATTTTTTTGTTTCAAAATAAGTCATTTTTGTTTTTGTACTCATTCAGTACTTATAAATAATTTTTTAGGTTTTTCTCACGACATCTTATGTGGGACAATCATTGATGAAGTGTGTGCGGTTGTTGATGTTTATATGTGACGTCTCATTTTCACAACAAAAAATTTTCATTTTTAAATAAGGCAAAACTCCTTAATTATAAATCCATTATTAAGAAAAAACGTTTATTCTAACATATATTTATGGAAAATCAAAGTAATATAAGAAACACGAAATCCTCAATACTGTTGATAAGTGTATAAAGTCATGCATTTGGTTTCCCATGATCAACGATAGAACCTGAAAACATAAACAACTGGATAAGCACAAAGTTTAGTGAGTTTCCCCCAAAATACCCAATACAACAAACGCATTATCATGCATAACGGGCCCACATTCATCAGATTGGAATACTTTGGCCGAATCAGTTATCCGACTGGAATGCCAACACGTAACATGTCCAATCAACCATCGAACTGAAATACCAAGGGTTTGTCAGCATGTCGCCTTAACCCAACCGCTCTTCTCGAGCCTCCGTGCCTGCGGCTTACAGCCGACCCACACCAGGTATCTTGGCTTACAAAATATAGCAGGACCACCTCAACCTATCGTGCCACCATATGGCTATCCCACGTAAGATGTTGTAAAAAAAACCTAAAGAAATCATTTATAAGTACCGAATTAGTACAAAAACAAAAATGACTTATTTTGCAACAAAAAATATATTAAGGACTAAATGTGTACAAAAATATTAAGGACTAAATGTGTACAAAGTGAGAAATATATTACCCTATTAAGTAATTTTTACTGGCTAACCTGGAGTAGCCGGTCATAAGGACTAAATGTGTACAAATCAGAAAATATATTACCCTTTTAAGTCATTATCCCTATATATATATATATATATATATATATATATATATATATATATATATATATACACTCATTTTAAAGTGATGACTCGTGAGGACACCTTAAAAAAATTGAAAAAAAAAATCTACCCTTCAACTTGTTAAACTGTACACATTCAGTCCTTATGACCGGAAAATGACTTAATAAGGTAATATATTTTTTATTTTGTACACATTTTATCCTTAATATTTTTATACACATTTGGTCCTTAATATTTTTTTGTTTCAAAATAAGTCATTTTTGTTTTTGTACTCATTCAGTACTTATAAATAATTTTTTTAGGTTTTTCTCACGACATCTTATGTGGGACAATCATTGATGAAGTGTGTGCGGTTGTTGATGTTTATATGTGACGTCTCATTTTCACAACAAAAAATTTTCATTTTTAAATAAGGCAAAACTCCTTAATTATAAATCCATTATTAAGAAAAAACGTTTATTCTAACATATATTTATGGAAAATCAAAGTAATATAAGAAACACGAAATCCTCAATACTGTTGATAAGTGTATAAAGTCATGCATTTGGTTTCCCATGATCAACGATAGAACCTGAAAATATAAACAACTGGATAAGCACAAAGTTTAGTGAGTTTCCCCCAAAATACCCAATACAACAAACGCATTATCATGCATAACGGGCCCACATTCATCAGATTGGAATACTTTGGCCGAATCAGTTATCCGACTGGAATGCCAACACGTAACATGTCCAATCAACCATCGAACTGAAATACCAAGGGTTTGTCAGCATGCCGCCTTAACCCAACCGCTCTTCTCGAGCCTCCGTGCCTACGGCTTACAGCCGACCCACACCAGGTATCTTGGCTTACAAAATATAGCAGGACCACCTCAACCTATCGTGCCACCATATGGCTATCCCACGTAAGATGTTGTGAAAAAAAACCTAAAGAAATCATTTATAAGTACCGAATTAGTACAAAAACAAAAATGACTTATTTTGCAACAAAAAATATATTAAGGACTAAATGTGTACAAAAATATTAAGGACTAAATGTGTACAAAGTGAGAAATATATTACCCTATTAAGTAATTTTTACTGGCTAACCTGGAGTTGCCGGTCATAAGGACTAAATGTGTACAAATCAGAAAATATATTACCCTTTTGAGTCATTATCCCTATATATATATATATATATATATATATATATATATATATATATATATATATATATATATATATATACTCATTTTAAAGTGATGACTCGTGAGGACACCTTAAAAAAATTGAAAAAAAAATCTAAAAACAAAATACATATCATAAAATCGAGCATAGATCTATGACCTAGAGAAAAAAATTGGAAAAAAAAATTTGCATTATTAAAATTGATCCATGATTCAATTTTAAATTTTTTATGTTGCATCATTATGATCCATGATTCAATTTAAATGATCCAATTTTTTTCTTCCGGACATAGATCAATGCTCGATTTTATGATTTGTATATATATATATATATATATATATATATATATATATATATATATATATATATATATATATATAAGGTGTCCTCACGAATCCTCACTTTAAAATGAGTCATCACCCGATCTTGTTTTTCTCTCTCTCTCTCTCTCTCTATATATATATATATATATATATAGAGAGAGAGAGAGAGAGGAATAATGATTATTTGAGAACTCAAGTTTCCCGAGAACCCGAGAACTAAAGGTAGAGCGTTGGATAAAAAACAGATGATCGAGATGCAAGGTGGCATTCTTGTAAATAATCAGAAAACTAAAGAGGCGCAGGCATGTTTATTAAATGAGATAAAGGGTATTATTGGAAACAAATATATTGTTAGTTTATTACATCATGTGCTAAATCTGATTTACTAAAAGATAAAACAAAATATCCTAATATCGCCTGCGTTCTTCCCCAAGCGATCCTCACCTTCTTCGATTCAGGTGTCGACGATTCCTCCTCCCCCATAGCCGACGTTGGCGAGTTGCATCTTCAGCACCGCATCTAGGTCATTATCAGAGTTTTTGGGGGAATATGTGAATCAACAGATCGACGTATCATTGGAGATTGATGATCTACCAAAATCACCGTCGATTTCCTCGACAATCACCACAAGGTTACAATCCACGACCACCTTCCTCCAACTCTATAATCACCCATTGAAAAATGAAACCTTTCTCACCTCTCCTGCACTGTTGAGAATTCTCTAGAACAGACTGTCAACGACTCCGACAAAGCAAAGAACAAACAACATCCATTTCTAAAAAGAATCACCTGCCCCAAATTACCTTCAATCGGTAAGTTTACTGTCCTAATATCTCTTTCTTTGCTTGCAGTCAAAATCATGATCAGATCGAATCATACCTTCTTAATTAATGGCGTTTCACTTAACCAGTAACCAGAAAACCCTGGGTTAGGGTTTAGTTCATTCTGTGTTGTAGTTGTGGCTTGTTTCTTTCCCCATGTAGTATTTTTACAAATTGTATTGTTGATTTTCCTTTCCATGGGGTTTTGTCGTGCTTTCAGTAGCTTTTTACATCATATGCTACCTAAGAAGCGACTTGCCGAAGTAATAAAGGTTAACGACGATAGCAGTAGTGATAATAAAAACAACAGAGTTCAACTACAAACAAATCCCCTTTATCTAAATGTAACAAACATAAACATGCTTTTTACCCAAAGATCTTGATATATGCTCATGTCACTTGTTAGAAAATTAAGTCTTTGATCCTATGTAACCTTACATCATCGTTGTTACATTTCTCTTCTCCCTACGTCCAAAATCAAATACAACTAAGCAGATTTTATTTTATATAAAGCAATATACTGGATAAAGATTATTCAAAGTATATATCCAAATAAAAAAAATTAAAGCACAATTCATTTACCTGTATCATGTTTACTTCATTTCATCACCCGATTTGTCACTCGAACCAAAATCTTATTCATCTTCATCAAAGAATTTACGTGCAAAATCGATGTTTGAGACTCCAAAACTCTTACTTTTTGGATGTTGACTGGACCTGGAGATCATGTTGTAGTACCTTGCATATTGTCTACCATTACAATTATAAGAAAGATAGCACCATAAGTCTTTTATAGTCGAAAGTATTTTATTTACTAAAGACAGAAAAAAGGCGTATTCATATACGTTCACCAGAAAAAAAGGACATAAACAGAGGTTTTTTTGTTCTTGATACCAAATCACAAATCCTCTACTCTTTGGCTGTTTTGCTTTGTTTTGCTTTAGCTCCGGAGTTTAGAAGTGTTGCTTTTTCAACCGATTATTCATATTCGATATTAGATTGTGCAACTGAAATTCGCCTCTAATAACCATGTTTTCACTGGATTTGGATCAGAAAACGTTGTTGTACAAACACAATTTACATTGGAATAGAGAACAGACTCGTACTGATGAAGAAGATGATGAAATCAGTGAGTTTGGCACTTATATGGGATGAATTCTTCTATTTCTAACACATATTTGTAGAAATTCAGTATATACGATGAAATCAATTTACGTGTGTTTTGTTTGTATACAAGTGAGTGTTCATGCCATTATTGTTGCTAGAATAGTGTATAGTCTTGCAAGTTGTGGTGATAAAGATCTAACCTTGGGTTTTTACATGTTGAAAAGTGGTGATCTATTTCTCTATAGTAGTGGAATCCTAGGAGTTCTTTGCTCATGTCATGGAATTCTTATTTTAATCTCCAAGTTTTCAGAGGTAATATATTTTGTATATTCCTCTTTAAATATATTTGTGTTATGTGATATGACTATTGCAATTCAAATTTTCTCCAATCCTTCATTTTTTTTAATATGCCAAATTTGTAGCATTGAATACTTTATTTGAATGCATGGATTGTTATATTTTACTTATGTTGCTATCATTGAACATTGTATTTGTTATTGGCATTTATTGAAGCACCAAGAGCTCATTATACAACGTTTGGGAGATGTTTTCATCTTTGCCACAACATAACAAGATTGTCTTCATGTTAAGCTATATGAGAGATATTAGAAGAGAGCATTGTTTAATGATTTCAACACTTAAATCTGAACAACTATAGTTGTTTCTTTTTTACTTAGTTAAATTTATAAAAAGTTCAACGTTGTAATTACATGTGATACACATTTAATCACATATCAATTACATGTGATTCAAATCTAAATCACATATGAATTACATGTGATTCACATGTAATTCACATATGTATTTTTGTGAGAGTTCTCACATCAATCAATTTCTTTTTAATTTTCTTATAGATTTGGAAGAAATTGTGGTAAATATTGAAGAGGTGAAAATGATAAATTGAAGAAAATATGTAAATATTGACACGAAGACATGAAAACAGTTTGAAATTTTGTAACATTTTTTTGTTTTTTATATTTTATTTTGTATCAAATAAAATACTTATTGTATTGTGTTTATAGATTAGTAAATAAAATGACTTTTCTTATGATTTCCTTACAAATACTATATATATATATATATATATATATATATATATATATATATATATATATATATATATATATATATATATATATATATATAGTATATGAAATATGCATATATGCATTTGTAAAAATATGCATAAATGTACCTAAATTGTAGATTTTTTTTGTTAAAAAAATATATTGTGTTATAATATTCCAGTTTTTTTGATTGATTTTTAAATGTTTTTAAAAAATTACTTTTTTTTTAAATATTTTTTTGAATTTTGTTTTCAAAAATTCATGTTTTCTATAAAAAATTAAAAAAAAAAATCTGCACTTTTTAAAAAAATTGAAAAATATTATTTTAAAAAAAATTCGAAAGTTTGATTTATTATGTAATTTTTTAGACATTTCTGTTAATATTTACAATAACACAAAAATTAAACATTAAATGAGATTGATAAGATTACGATCATGCATTTAATGAATTAGTTTTGATCTTACGTTCCGCTTTTTCTCGGGCTCTCGGGAAATTATGAGTTCTCAACCGATCTCACTCGTATATATATATATATATATATATATATATATATATATATATATATATATATATATACGGGGGTGGTTCAAATGATAACCACAAAAGATTAAGAACCCTAATAACCCCATTAGTTAGTAAATATTTACATGATATTCTTATTAAACATGTGAAAATCCTATTTTTTCTCTTTTCAATACAAAAAGGGCAAAATTGTAATTTTTGCAGTATAATATTTTCATTCTTATATGCTCTCATATTTGAACAAAAACTTATATAAATTACAAGTTTGTATAGTCCATTTATTGTTTAATTCACAAAATTCACAACTTAATACAAACCATTTTATAATAATTCACAAACTCGAAGAAATCAAAATTTCAAACTCTACTACTACCACCACCACATGCTGCCACCAACCACCTGTACCAGCATCACAACCATTTTTTTCTTCTAAATCAGATCTGTAAATAAATTCATGCATTAATAACTTAAATACTACATTCACAGTCTAATAAAACCATTTATTTAACTCATATTGAATTTAATGCAAAATTATTATTAAAACTAATGTATTCTTACATACTTATACAACACAAAAAATAAATATATTCTGAAAAAAAAAATTAACAAAAAAATTATACATAAATCATTCACATTTTAAATTATGAATTTAATATATTAAGTCGTGAATAAAATCTACATTATTTCAAAAGCGAACATAAAAATTATAAAATACTCATAGCTTAATGTCAATTCATTCATAGCTTAATACAATCAACTCATAATTTATTACACAAAATTCACAACTTAATATAGTTAATTCATAGTCTAAGCAGAAAATACATAGTTTAATATAGTCAATTCACAGTTTAAAACATAAGAATCACAGTTTAGTATACAAAATTCAAAGTTTAATACACAAAAAGTATGCATCTTAAACCATATTTTCAACTTAACACTCTTTATATAGTCAATTCAAAGTTTATACACAAAATTCATAGCTTAATACAAGTAACTTCATAGTTTCATACACATAATTCACAGCTTAATCTAGTAAATTTACAGTTCAAACATAAAATTCACAGCTTAATACAGTCAATTCATAATCATAGCTTAGTACACTAAATTCACATTTTAATACACAAAAAGTAGTATTCACATCCATATTAGCAACTTAAAACACTTATTACAATTAATACACAATTTAATATAGAAAATTCACAAACTGGTATAATAAATTCAAAGTTTAATTAAAAAAAATACATTCACAACTTAATAGCAGTTAAAACTAAGATTAACAAAATTATACGACAAATGAGAGATTAAAACATCAAATTCACACTTTAACATAAAAAAAAACAAACAAGAAGAAACTATATCATAAAGATCTGCAACATATGCAAGTAGACAAACATATTATCAACTTCAAATTCTTAATACAGTTAATTCACAGTTTAATACACAAAATTCACAGTTTAATATAATAAGTTATTAGTTTAAAGCACAAAGTTCATAGGTTAATATAGTCAATTAATAATTTAAATAGAAAATTCACAGCTTAATACAGTCAATTTACTGTTTAAAACACAAAAATCACAACCTAATACAATAAATTCAAAGTTTAAAACATAAAATTCACATATTAATATAGTCAATTCATACTTTAAACAAAAAAAATTCACAGCTTAGTGTAGTTAATTTACAGTTTAAAACACAAAAATCACAGTTTAATACACAAAATTCACAACTTAAGATAATAAATTTACAGTTTAGTACATAAAAAATACACATTCACAATCATATTATCAAATTAAAACTCTTAATATGGTCAATTCACAATTTAATATACAAAATTCACAGTGTAAAACTTATAAAAAATCATAAATATGTGGTTTATAACTTAAATTATTATTATTATTATTATTATTATTATTATTATTATTATTATTATTATTATTATCTTGAGAAAACACTAACATAATAACACATATTCTAAACTCAATCTACAACAAAAACACAATAAAATAAAAATATGAATAACAATTTTATAAAAATCTTGCAACAACGAAGAAAATTAACATATATTCACAACTGAACAACGTTAAAACTAAAATTAACAAACATAAATAGAAATAAGAGATTAAACATTAAATTCACAGTTTAATAGAAGGAAAAACAATAAAAATCTGCATACCTGATGTGTTTCACCAGTGATCGGAGAAAAAGAAATAAATGGAGTTGGTTCTGGTGGATCCTCGTTGGTGACTGAAGCTTATAAATATGGCCACATCACTCGTCTGAGCTAATAGATTTGTCTGTTTATTCCAGTAGCTAGTCTAAGGTTTCAGATATGAGCAAATTCTATGTGTGGTGGTTGTTTTTTGTTTGTTTCTCTTCAGATCTAAGACATTCTGACGATTTGTATCAAGATTTAACATTTTCCGGTCATTTAGTGAGAAAAACTGAAGCTGAAACGGTGGTTTAACATTCACGATCTTGTAATAGATATGATGCACTGAAGATTAATGGTTGCGGTGGTGGAAAGTCATCGGAGGTTGGTGGTAGACTAGATCTAGACCAGATTTGAAGTAATCTAAACCATATCTGAACATATCTAGTGGCGTTTCACATAGATTAGAGAGAAATACATAGAGGCGAACCACAATGGTGGCGGCGGTCGTCGACAGGTGGTGGTGTAACGTCATCCGTAAGATGCAACAAATCTCTTTGCAAAATAGCACCAAATTCTTAGATCTATATCATATCTAAACAAATCTTGTATTGTAACACCTGGAAACCAAAAGCTAATTAAGGAAATAATAAGCAAATTGAAGGTCTACTCGTCAAGTCCATTGGGAATAACTCGACGAGTAGAAATTTGTTTTTGGACGCGGGTAGAGAGACCTACTCGACGAGTTGGGGAGGACCAACTCGACAATTGGTCTGGGTTTGGGAAACCCTAAATTTGAAGTTTTGCACCCTATTTAAGCATCTTAATCCCCACATTATGGCCTCATTTCCAGCCTCCATTGTTCAAACCCTAATGCTTGTGAGCCATTTTGAGTGAACCCTGTGTGATTTGAAGCTTGTAGAAGAAGAAGAAGCTATAGGATTCCAAGAGAAGATTGTAGATCCAAAAGCAACATCCCATCCTTATCATTTTCTGGTAACCAAGCCTCTAACTTGTCTAGTAGTCTCTTAGATCTCCTTATTTCACTTTATGAGGGGTTTTTGGTCCAAGAAGCTTAGCCCTTGGGAAATAGACGTCCTAAGTGACTTATCTTTTAGATCTAGGATCTAGAAGGGGTTTCATGGCATAAAGGTGCAAACTTTATGACCATGGAATCCCTATGCAAGATTTAAGTTGTTGTTATGGCCATTTAAGCCCTAAAACGCCATGCATGGAAGGAAAGCCTGAGACTTTACGAGTTCAAATGATGTTTAAGGCCTAGATCTATGTTAGTATGCTTTAGCTTGGAGTATTATGGCCTTTTGGACAAAGATCTATGTCCTAAAGAACTAGGGTTTTAGCTAAACCCATTAAGAAGGACTAGTAGCGGGTAAAGTTGGAAACTTTACCCTTAAGAAGGCTCTTTTAGTATGTAGAAGGAGTATGGAGCTTTGATCTGGAGAGTAGAGGCTTAATCTGTTAAGATGGCCCAAACAGAATATGGGACTCGTCGATTCCATAGAGGAACTCGACGAGTTGAATCGTGATGTCCCGATCTAGTTTAAGGAAGAACTCGACGAGTTTGTGAAGGGACTCGACGAGTTGATTCGCCAAATTGCGACTATGAGTAGCCAGGGAACTCAGCAAATCAGGGGGTGACTCGACGAGTTGGATCACGATTTCAAGATTCTGATTTATAGAACTCGGCGAGTTGATGGACCATCTCAGCAAGTTGAGTCAACTCGGGGTGTTGACTTTGACTTTGACCAAGCATAGACTTTAACCTTGACCAGGGGTAAAATGGTCATTTTACCCCAAAAAGGATTATCAGTTCTTGACTAAGTATTATGTTGGTAATGATAGCTCGGGGAATCGAGAGATCAGCAGTTAGGGGATCTGCCAGCTAGCAAGAAGAGGTTTATTCGCGAGATTCCGCAGTCAGCTTTTGAAGTGAGTTTTCACCAGTTGGAACGGGTCGAAGGCACCAATGTCGGTCCGTTTATGTATGTTAGTGTATGCCGGATTAGATCCGATGTCTGGGATAGCCCTATGTAGCTTATATGCTTCCGAATTCCAATCCGATGTCAAGCGAGGCCCGAGGAAAGTTTTTATGTATGTTTCTGAACTACAGTTCGATGTCGGGTGGTACCCGAGGAACGAATGCATGATTAGTTATACTTGTTGTCTTTGTGATACTTGTATGTGCCTGGTAGGGAGGTGGGTGTGGGCGGGGTCCTATATCTCATTACTAGCTGAGTATGGACGGGGTCTCAAATCTTATTATTAGCAGAGTAGGGGTGGGGCCCAAGATAAACAAAGCCTTGAGGCTAGTAGTTATAATGTTGTGTTTGACTATTATGTACAAGTATGATTATATGTTATTGTTTGTAGGCATATAGTAGGCGGGGCCCAGAGACAGGCAGGACCTAGTAGAAACAAATTTGTATACCGAGCGGGGCTCAATGCTAGACCGGGCCTGATGATGGATTCGTCCGATGTCGGGCGGGGCCCGATGTAGCGGGCTAGGCCCAATGTATATGGTTATGTGATTATGTATATAGTATGTGGTAGCTTGGGGAGACTCACTAAGCTTCGTGCTTACACTTTTTAGTTTTATTTTCAGGTACTTCCAGTCGCAAGGGAAAGAGCTAGGATGACTGCAGTGCACACACCATTGTTTATCTTGGGATGTTTTTACTCTGATATGTTTTAACAGATGTTTATGATATTTTGAGATACATGACTTTTTATTTTTATGTGATGAGTTGTATCTATGGTTTTATTAATGATTTAGAAATGAAATTTTAGGACTATATCTATGGGATGTTATAGATATGAGAGATGGTCGTGGCGGTCATCGGTGGTGGTGGTAGTTGTGGTTTACGATAGATCTGGAGGAGGTGAGCGGCGGACATGGTTTAGGCTTTAAATCTGATGATGGAGAGTGGATGCGAACTAGATCTGAGTAATTCTAACAGGTTTTTATGTACTTGTCGGAGCAGATCTAAAACAAAGAAGGTGATTTGGTTGGTGGTGTCTGATGGCAGATTTTACAGGAGAAGAAGAAGAAACGATAATGGAGAAAATCCACCATGGAAGAAGGAGGGCATGACAACGTCGATGGTTGTGCCATTGATGAGGACGGAGGTGAAGTTGCCGAAGAAAGGACGTATCATCGCCGGAGAAAAGAAAGTATCAGAGGTGCTGGATTTTTTTTTTGCTTTGGAAGAGAGAGAGTATGAGCTAGTTATTAATATGAGAGAAATGAGAAACTATAAAGTTTGGAATTTTATATCTATACATCATATATGATAATATGATTGTAAAAAATGGTTCTTAAGGTTTCTTAACCTTTTTGGTTCTCGTTTGATCTTATATATATATATATATATATATATATATATATATATATATATATATACACACACACACACACCAGAGAGAGAGAAAGAGTCAGGTTCTTTTGAGAACTAAAAGATTTGTGAAAACTTGCGAACATATAATTAGCTGATCATTTTTCCATACAAAAAACATTAATCTTCTCCAAATGATGTGTCTAAGCCATATCTAGACTTAAAAAAAGATTTGACGATTTTTTTTATATGGCTGCTGATGAGCACAATCAGTAGTTGTACGGAATGTTGATTGTGCCAATCTGTAGACCATGTAACTGTTGATTGTGCTCATCAACTGTTGACTGTGCATACATGCAAATTTCGAGAAAAAAAAATTTGTCAAATCTTTTTTCAAGCCTAGAAATTGCTTAGACGCACCATTTGGAGAAGATTGGTGTTTTTGGTTTTAAAAAATAATGAGTTGATTATTAGTTCGCAAGTTTATATTTTTTTTTAATTTTCAAATTAACTCAGCCCTATATATATATATATATATATATATATATATATATATATATATATATATATATATATATATATATATATATATATATAGGGTTAGGGTCAATTGAGAATGATTCTTAAAAAGAAACCAAAAACCAATCATGAGCGTCGAAAATTATAACGATCAACGACCAAGTGAAGGGTTGCAGATTTGTACATTAGACGTATATGTATCAGATTATACAAAAAGAACCCAATTTGTTTTTTCATTCAATTATTTTCGAACCATGTTTTTTATCGGAAAAAAGTAAGTATACCAAAATATATTGTTTTTTTTTATCCCCTTTCCATAGACATCCATATTAATATAAATCAAATTTTTTTTTTCTAGAAAAAAAAACTCATATCGTTTTGTTGTATTTTTTCAATATATAGGTTTATTTTTTATTAAAATAAAGTTAAATATACCAAAATTCTCACTTTTTTTTTTCTTTTATAAATAGATATCAATAACGATATAAAAAACATCACATTGATCTGATTATTATTATATTCACTATTATTATATTCACACTGTAAGTCTGTTTCAGTTTTTAGTATTTACAATATGAATCTAAATTAGTATTTCATCTCTCTTATCATTCACAAACTAATTTAGTGGAATTTACAGGTGAATTGAAGTACATTTCCTTATAAGTTTATAATATTTTAACGTTTTAATTAGTCGTAGATTAGTTTTGTAAAATTCACAAGTGAATTTATTGACATTGTGAATTTAAACTTTATATAATTTAGTTATCAGAATTCACAATCTATTTCTCCTACCTCCAAAAACGCGATATGTTTTATGAGTTCGGTAAGGGTTATGCTATATCAAAAATGTTTTAACATTTAACGACACTATGGTCAATGTATTTTTAATATACTATAATGATTTTAAATTATAAAAAGTTATCATAAAATATTTAAAAAATGATTAGGACCCGATTAATCTCCGATTAATCTCTAGGCGCTACTCGATCGATTAGAAGGTCTATCGATTAATCCCTGCATACACGATAAGTGAAACAGTAGAACTCGATGAAATTTTAACACTTTGAAAAAGTTATATCTCAATAGAAACTATTTAAGGTATGATTAATTTTTTATTAATCATAATAACCTATTTTGTTATGATATTAGTGCTATTTATGAACTTTTATATGATATTAGTCATAGTTAATTTTTTAAAATTAAAAAAATTAGCAATTACTGGTCCCCGATTAATCTCGGTCTAGCCGATTAATCTTTTAACCTTGGTCCACCGACTAGCTAACGTCAAACGATTTTTACAACCTTGGAAAAAATATGATTTTTTGAAAGTAAAAAGAATAAATGTGATATTTAAATTTTAAAACAGACAAATATTATATTTTAATGTTTAATAAATGTATTTTCAAACTCACCATTAATCGATATAAGCTTGATGACTAATTAGACAGTAATGCCATTTCCATTTTTTAACTACACGTGTGATGTCTAACATGTTTTTTAGGTTATGTGGTTGAGAAATATTATTTTAATTAAAATTAGAAAATATAAAGATTTTGAAAAAGTAATGCTCGGTACTTAAGAAACTACAATAGAAATCTTCTTATATAACAAATAATAAAGAAAACGTACCTAGAATTGACAAATAAGTAGATTTAATAAATTACTTATTAAAAGAAAAGGCATGGCAACTTATGAAAATAAAACCTAAATAAATATCAATTTAAATCCATAGGTATTACGTTTCCAAAACAGCTTTACTTGCGAGTTAGGTCGAAAGCTACAAAACGAAACTGCCTTTTATCTATAAAGCATACAGAAAATACAAGCTGCCTTTTTAAAATCGTAAATTTCCCAATTCCCATTCATTTTCTTACTTTCTTGGAAGGATACCATTGCTTGGGTTGAAACAAAAGATTTGAGGGGATTTTTGGTATGTATACGTAGATGCATGGCCTTGGTTTTTGCAATTACTTTATTGTGTGAAAAGTAGAGAAAAGTGAGCAAATGATAAGATCATGATTTGTTAAGGATGCATGGGTTTTCTTTCCCATGCAAAAGATACGAGTACTCTGGCATTTGTGCCATGCAAACCGCCAACTTCGCTTTTACTTTTTTACCCTTTAAAGATTTTGTAGCTTTGACCTTTCTTTTGCTTTTTTGTTTGTTTTGTTTTCCAATGCGAAGGGAAAGGACTTTCGAGTGTTTGGGCATCAACAGGACTTAAAGATGAAGTTTGAGATACGATTTTATTTCAAGCGTTTGGATTTTATGGATAATAGTTTGACGTGGAATCTAATTGAAGTTTTATAACTAGACATATATAGTAATATAGAAACTTTGATAAATTCTCATTGAATAGAGTAAAAAACAATAATATATATATATATATATATATATATATATATATATATATATATATATATATATATATATATATATATATATATATATATATATATATATAGTAAAATTTCAACTTTATATTGTATTAAAAGACAAAAGTACAAATAACATCCCAAAGTGTCTTGCTGACAAAATTGTATAATATCCAAAAAAAAAAAAGTTTATCCTCAGTATGTTCAATTTTATTCAAGAGGTTGAACATTTTACCATGCTGCTAAATAATTTGTATATACAATAGATCAGGTATAACTTACACTATCATTATGTTTTTACACATAATAGTGAACTTCTGGTTTGTTTACATAGTTTGATAAAAGCATTAGGTGTAACTATGAAACTATATGCCAGTAGTATGGTCCTAAAATATTGGCATGTGTTTCACATTTATGGTAGCTAAATAAACTAGCTAATATGGCAAAATGTAAGTTCTTAAGTTGAATTATGATTATTATGTATTGTTTAATAAATTCTCAATAATGCAATAACATATGGTTGAAAATAGTTTCATCTCTTAGGTATAGTATTTTAATTTAAAAGAAAACGGAGTGTAAATTTCAACATGTGAGTCGCGATAGGTTTTAGTTCCAAAAGATGTTTTAGAACATCAGTTTGTTGAGGAAATTTAGTAAAATTTTCATATTTTATGTATTGTAACACAGGTTGGGGCTACAAATTTTAGCATCTTAGAGAATTTTTATTTATAACTAACTAATATAAGTTTAAATCTTATTAAACAAAGTCTGAAGTTTCAAAATTTGTTGATTTAAAATAATTAAACAAAAATTTATTATTAGCTTAAATTTATTATTAGCTTAAATGATACGCTAGATCAATATCTTTAAGATCTTCTCTAATAAATGAATGTTTTTTTGCCACTTGTCACACTCTCATTCATTTTGCCACATGTCATTTTGTGGTTATTTTAAATTAATTTTATTCCATATGTAATTTTGTGGTTTTCCTATTTCATATGGTATTTAAATTTAATAATAAATGCATATCAATTTCATTAATGGACTTTCCTTATAATTTCAAAATTTTAAAATAAAATGTGATTAATTTGCTTTGATTATTTTATTTAAATAATTTGTTTAAACTTAAAAAAAAACATCTTAATTTTAGTAATTCAATATTTTTTTCATTTTTCTTATAAATTTAAATTTCTCAAATATTTACAAATATATAATTATTTTAAATACACCCATGTAATACATGGGGCTTACACCTAGTTGAAAGATAAACTAGTTGGAAAATAAAGAATAACGTCTGGATAAATCCATTTAATTAGGATTTGGATTCATTTGTAATATTTTTTATTATTTATTATTTAAGGTTGAACAAGAAGATAATAGATAAGAAATGTCATTTGGAAAGTCATCTTAATGTTAAATTAAAATTAGAATATTGAGGGATTGCTTTGCTAATTTTCGAAACTGACACTTAACTTTGTAAGCTTAAAATATTCCTATATAATATAACTCTTTTTTTTTTTTTTTTTTTTTTTTTTTTTTTTTTTTTTATCATGTGACATCTCCTAAGATTAGAATTTTACAAAACATATGTCTATTTTACCGTTAATATGATTCTTTAATTCGTTCAGCTCATTCATTCCTGAAAATCAGGAATCAGGAATCATGAACTCAAAATATCCAATTGTTTGGCCTACAATTTCACCAGCATCCCCTAAATCTCAGGCAGGATTCAAATTTCAAGATTTGGTGCCCTCAATTTAAGGTATACATCTTCCTTCTTCCCCACACACAACTACTTTCCTCTTTCAAACCTCAAAATTCTCATGCTTCAAGTGTTTTTGGTTCTTGTCGTCTGACCTAACGATAGCCGTATCTCCACCGCCACCGTTATGTTAGGATTCCCCTTCTCCACCTTTCTGTCTTTAGCCTCGCATGTCTGCCACCGGTTGTTTCTTTTCATCTATAAAAGCATCGCCTTTTCCATCACATATCGAGCCCCAATCATCGGGGTCCAGAAACTCTTGCCCTCACTATGACTACCACCACAAAATGCCCATATCGGATCCTGAAAGCGGTCTTGGGAACATCCAGTTCACAGAACTACACCTGATGATACCCCGGTTGCAAATTTATCTTCGAAAAGTGACTAGCTCCCTGCAACAGATCAAAAAGATCATAAATCCTCGGGAGTGGGTACTTATTCTTCATATTCACCTTATTGAGTTCCCGGTAATCAATGCACATCGGCATAGAACCATCCTGCTTCTTCACAAAGAGAACTGGCGCTCCACAGGGCGAGGAACTAGGTCTAATAAACCCCCGCTCTAACAATTCACAAAGATGATTCCACACCTCCTTCATCTCCAATGGAGCTAATCGATATGGCGCCTTGGCTATTGGGGCCACGCTAGGAATGAGATCAATCTGGAATTTTACCTCTCATGGTGGTGGTGAACCAGACAACTCATATGGGAAAACATCGCTAAACTCCCTGACCACCTCTACATCGGCAAGATCTACTTCCTTCCTTGGACTCTAGATCGTATGAGCCAATAAGACCTCACATCCTCTCATCAGGCACTTGTGTGCCTTCATCACATAAATAATCGGTATAGCCCCATATATTTTTGCCCTCGAGCCCTTGGCAAGCTTGATACGAACATATTTCTCAAAGCAAAGGATATCAGCTTGATTGGCCGATAACCAATCCCTACCAAGGACAAAATCAAATGATTTGATTCCTATCGGAATCAGAGTAAGAGGAAAGGTGTGACCAGGGCTAAAGATCGAACACCCATCAAAATTTTACCTCACCAAAACATAATTCCCTACTATTACTTCATTATCTAACACAGAATTTAACGGACTACAAGGTATAACATATCAAGCACAAAAGAAGGTAACATAGAAAGGTCTACCCCACCTACCTCCATTCCACCTACGGGTACCATCCCCCAGGTCCTCGGGTTTCCTTGTGGTTCCTCTAGTCCCAAACATATATCTTGTGCTTATGATAGTACGAGCCCAATACTAACATTCACACCTATATATGTTTGCTTCTGGCATTACCATGAAGTCTCTTTTCTTTCCGGCGTCCAACAAAGATAATCCAACAACTTGCAACACTTGTTGAATCTGTGCATCCCAAGCATCTCCCTGAGATGATCCTCTCTTTCCCCGATATGTACAACACCAATCAAACTACAAATATTCTGGGATAATTAAGCTTCTGGGTTATGAGCAATTTAAGACATTAGGAATGCAACATGTCTCAATCCTTTTGGTAATCTAGACCACTTCTTGTTTCCCTTCAGTTGTTGTTCCTTAAGAATGGAACCATTCCGTTGAATATTGAGTGCTAATAACTATTGCAGGATCTGCAAGAAAGAAGAGAGGGTATATTGGTATTGAAATGAATAAAAGTCCTATATGAACATAAAAGATAACATGTAACTTTCATCATACACCCTCCCTCCTTAAGATCCTAAAGCACCTCATTGAGCCAGTTTACACTGTAAGTCTGAACATCGGTCTCTGTTTCAGTTCACCCACAAAGGGTCTCTGATACCAACTTGCAACACCCTAATTTTTCACCCAAATTTTTTATTTTTATTTTATACACGTTTTAACCAGATTAGATTAGTGGAAGTCTTATTTTGAATTTTATGAAAACATCACCAATGTTATCTTATTACCGAAAACAAAATTCATCAAAATTAAAGTTCATAAACCCAACCAAAAGCAATTTCTTAAAACCGTAAGTAAATGAAAACTCAACGACATGTCCAAAGTGGTATCATCACTAAAATATACTAATGTAACAACCCCAATAGGCCCCATCCTCTCCAAGGCGTCATATCATTCTACCTGTTCCAATGCAAGACAACATAATAAACAAAGAAATAAGTGCCAGCATATGCTAAGTGAGTCAATCATAAGTACGGTGTTATGGAACACACATATCCTAAATGGGTCAAACAAAACATCGTTAAAACATGCATTCAAACACTCACATATCATGGCGTCGCATACATCACATGAACAATATTTTTCATCCTTAGAGCTTCTTTATTTAGTTACACTTCATTATTCATCTTTGTAACTAATTTTCATTACCAAATTCATCACTTTAATATTATTAAATAATATTAATATTTGCTTTCATCATTAATAATAACCCTTCGCTGGTTACATTTGTAATTATTACACTAATACTTCTTATTTATGGGTTTAATTAGTCATCAAAACCCCAAGGCAAGTATCCCATTCACTACTAATGTGACCAGCATAACCCAATTCACTAGGTGAAGCGCGACTCTCACCCATAACATTGCTCCCGGTTCGCTGTGTTCGCTACTCCGACATTTCATATACATGTACACACGTTGTCATCAAGGCTTGGTACAAGAGGTGCCAATTCCACCGTGTTACATCTCTGAGATCCCACATAATGTTTGCTCTAGCCCCACCGTGTCACACCCCAAAACCAAGAACGGCGGAAACGTTCTGGGGCGGAGGACGTCATGTAAAGTATCACAACACAGTAAATGTAAATAAGCAAATAACATCATCCATTGCATTAAATATATATAATTTTAATACAAGCGTGTTCTGTACAGTTTTAGACACCAAAAATATAACGTAAATCAAAATAATAATATGATGAGTCTTGAGTGCGCTCCATCATCTCAAAAGCTGGCATCGGTACCTGTCTACTGATGACCTGAGAATACAAGTTATTTTGAAAGAGTTTATCAGCATTAAGCTGGTGAGTTCATAAGTATTTTAATGTCGGTGTCTGTTATCAAAAACGTTTGAACATGTCTCAAGTATAAGTTCATGTATGTAAGTGTTTGTAAAAGTTTGCATCTCTCAGAAAAACCTATATTTCCTAATAAAGTAGCCTTCTACCAAGGCTTTAACTGCTTTGTATGTTCGCTTGTTGTAAAAGTGTGTAATTTCCCAAGTGCAACTATCTTTTAACAAAATATAGTTTGTACATTAAAGTTCAAGTGAGGTTATCACTAAAAATATGTAATGGGTAAATCATTGTAGTACTGTAGCTTAGTTTTATAGTGACTACTGCTGTACTAATTACCTTAAACCGGATTTATATTAAGGTATAATGTGATAATTGCACCATACTATCGACTGATAACAACAACAATAAGAACGGTCGTAATAACAGAATGACGTTTGGCACCCGCAGACCTGCAGGTCCGGCTGTAGCTAGCAGCAAGGTGTAGGATAGGAAATCCAGTATAGATCTATACGCAAAGTCAACGCTCTCCCTCCAAGAGAATTATGGCTACAACTCGGGCCATGACATTTAAGGCATGCTCCGATACAGTGGATCACAGTTGTTAACGTATTAATGTGAGGGTAATGTTCCTCATTCTCGTATAGTTGTATATGTTCTCATAGTAATGTAATGTATAGACTCATGAATGAACTGACTCATTGATCTAACAGATGTAATAGTATGATCCTGTGTTACCCCGATGGTAACTCACTAATGATGTGTCTAGTACGTATGAATATGGAAGTACTTTTATGTCTATATATGTATATTGGATATATAATTAATATTGAAACGACCTTCGGATGGTCACCCGAAATCCCACCAGACCACATCCAAATCGAGAAAAAGGAAATAGGGTGGATGGCCTTCCTAAGCCCTTTAAACATTATTTATACATCTATACATATATGGGCATGCAATTTATAATATAAAAGCATAAATAAGTTTTTATAAGACATTTGAAACATAAGTATTATTTTTAAAGAAAGATCGACTTGATGTCAATCTATAAAACAATTTGAAGGCATAGGTTTGGTTAAAACAGGTTAAGTATAAGGAACATTTGTTTAAATCACAGTTGTAATATAAATTTGAAAAGTAAATGGGTTTGTAAAACATTTTGAAGTAAAACAGTTTGATAGACAGTTTGAACAGTGATACAATCACTGGTTTCCCGAGTTATTAATCACATGTGATTAATGCAATCACATGTGATTGAAGCAATAACTATAAGCATTTAACTTGTATCCCCCCTTGAAAGCATATAAAAGAATTTATAGAACATTTAAAAGGCAATTTAAGGGGGTATGAACTCACTTGATTGATTGAAGAAAGCGAGATGGAAAACCGGGCAGAGTTTCATCTCGGAAAACGGATATTTCTCGGGATTCTCGGGAATCTCGGGAGTAAAATCGACCCTCGGGACTTGAGCAAAAAGACCAGAGCTTCGGGTTCGAACGGGCACGGAAATCGAGGCAAGATCGTGAGAGAAAAGAGAGAAGTGAGCAAAATTTTCGGAAAGCCTCGCATCCCTTTTATAGGGGTGCTGAACCGCCTCGGTATGCTAGGCGTACGAGGGTACGCAGCGCGTACGAGACGTCATCGCTTACGCACTTCGGATGGGACGGCGGGTCGGACGGGCGGGTCGGAAGCTTCGCATAGGGCGACGTGGACGATCCGAGGCCCTTGATCTGAGTACGCGGGGCGTACGAAGGTACGCAGGGCATACTCCGGTCCTATTCGATGACTCCCCTTCGGATAATACCGGGAGTTTTTAATTAAATTTATATTTATTTTAAATAAACTTCTAAAATTCATATCTCCTTCATACGAACTCTGTTTTTGACGTTCTTTATATCCACACGAAGGTGAGACCAAGATCTACAACTTTCGTTTAGACTCTGCTGGTAAATTCCGAAATTATTTTTATTATTTATTTATTAAAATGACGTGATTAAGGAATTTCTTCAAAAATTCATAACTTCCTCATCCGAAGTCAGATTTTAGGGTTCTTTATATGTACGAAAACCTTGATACGATTCCCACTACTTTAATTAACCCAAATAAGATTTTAGGAAAGTTATATTTTGACCTAGATTTGATTGGTTTTATATTACATTGCCTCGAAATATCGGGTTGTCACATCATCCCCCCGTTAGAAGGAATTTCGTCTCGAAATTAGAATTTAAGCAAGTAAGAAATTACAAACAACTAAGAAAAAAAGGTGAGGGTATTTCAGTTTCATCTGATCCTCACGTTCCTAAGTGAATTCCGGTCCTCGCTTGACATTCCAGCGAACCTTTACGATAGGGATACGGCTTTGCTTTGTCTGCTTGACCTCACGGTCCATGATCTCTACAAGTTCTTCCACGAAGTTGAGGCTCTCGTTGATCTCGATCTCGTCGAGAGGGATTACAAGAGTCTCGTCGGATAGACACTTTTTCAAGTTAGATACGTGGAATGTAGAATGTACGTTACGAAGTGCGTCTGGTAGTTCGAGTTTGTAAGCTACGGGGCCGACTCTTGCAAGAATCTCGAAAGGCCCTATGTACCTCGGATTAAGCTTCCCACGCTTGCCAAAACGTATCAAGCCCTTCCAGGGTGAGACTTTGAGAAGGACTCGGTCTCCCACCTGAAATTCCAAAGGTTTCCTTCGTTTATCAGCGTAGCTCTTCTGTCGGTCTCTAGAGGCTTTCAATCGTTCACGGATCTGAACGATTTTCTCTGTCGTTTCCCGAATGATCTCCGGACCGGTGAGTGTACTGTCGGAAGCTTGCCCCCTGGCTAATTGGGTATCACCCACCTCAGCCCAGCACAGAGGGGATCTACACTTTCGGCCGTAGAGAGCTTCAAATGGAGCAGCCTTGATGCTCGTGTGATAACTGTTATTATAGGAAAACTCGACAAGGGGTAAATGAGTATCCCATGCCTTCCCAAAGTCAATCACGCAGGCTCGCAACATATCTTCCAGTGTTTGGATGGTCCTCTCACTCTGTCCGTCGGTCTGAGGATGGTAGGCTGTGCTCATGTCCAGCCTTGTCCCTAGGGAATGTTGTAGTGACTGCCAAAATCTTGAGGTGAACCTACTATCTCTATCGGAGATAATGGACATAGGTAGACCATGTAGCCGTACGATTTCCCTAATGTATGTTCTCGTAAGTTTCTCCATCTTGTCAGTTTCTTTGATAGGCAAGAAGTGTGCAGACTTGGTCAATCTATCAATGATGACCCATATGGTGTCAAGACCACCCGCTGTCTTGGGCAACTTGGTTATGAAATCCATAGTGATCCGCTCCCACTTCCATTCTGGGATCTCTGGTTGTTGCAATAAACCAGAGGGCTTCTGGTACTCGACCTTAACCTTTGCGCAAGTAAGGCATTTACTCACGAAGGTAGCAATCTCTGCTTTCATATTAGGCCAACAGTACAACTTCTTAAGATCCAGATACATCTTATCTGAACCTGGGTGGACGGAATACCGAGTGTTGTGCACCTCGGTCATGACCAAGTCTCGGAAACCACCGTGTTTCAATGTCCAGATCCGATTCATGAAATATAAGGCTCTGTCACCCTTGGCTTCTAAATTCTTGTCCATTCCTCTAAGGGATTCATTCGTCACATTTTCAGATTTCATGGCTTCAAGTTGAGCCTCCTGAATTTGCTTAGACAAGTGTGAATGGATGGTTATTGACAGTGACTTGACTCTGCGACCAGAATATTCCTTCCGACTTAGGGCGTCTGCTACTACGTTGGCTTTACCCGGATGATAACGAATATCGCATTCGTAATCACTGAGTAGCTCGACCCACCGTCGTTGTCTCATGTTGAGCTCCTTTTGATCGAAAATGTGTTGTAAACTCTTGTGGTCGGTAAAGATAGTGTTCTTCGTTCCATACAAGTAATGTCTCCAGATCTTCAGAGCAAACACCACTGCTCCTAGTTCAAGATCGTGGGTCGTGTAGTTAACCTCGTGTGTCTTCAACTGTCTCGAGGCGTAGGCAATAACCTTACCTCGCTGCATCAAGACACATCCGAGCCCTTGATTCGATGCATCGCAATAGACTACGAAGTCTTCTATTCCTTCGGGAAGGGATAGTATTGGTGCGATGCACAAGGCTCGTTTGAGCGTTTGGAACGCTCTTTCTTGTTTCTCTTCCCAGTCAAAGGCCACGCCTTTCTGGGTTAGGGTTGTAAGAGGTTTCGCTATTCGAGAGAAGTTCTGAATGAATCTGCGGTAGTAGCCAGCGAGACCTAGGAATTGACGAATTTCTGTAGGCGTCTTAGGTGCTGACCAGTTCTCAATGGCTTTCATTTTGGATGGGTCCACGTGGATTCCCTCTTCGCTTACCACGTGTCCTAAGAATTCGACTCTCCGGATCCAAAATTCACATTTCGAGAACTTCGCATAAAGCTTCTCTTTTCGTAATGTCTTTAGAACTTGTCGCAGGTGATCGCCATGCTCTTTCTTACTTCGGGAGTAGATCAGGATGTCGTCAATGAAAACGATGACGAACTGATCCAAGTAAGGTCGGCATACTCTATTCATCAGATCCATGAAGACTGCGGGCGCATTGGTCAATCCGAATGGCATTACCACGAACTCGTAATGTCCGTAACGAGTTCGGAAGGCTGTCTTTGGTACATCCTCCTCTAGCACTCGTAACTGGTGATATCCGGATCTCAGATCAATCTTAGAAAAATAGTTTGCCCCTTGCAGTTGGTCGAATAGGTCATCTATGCGAGGCAGAGGGTAACGATTCTTGACCATCAGTTTGTTGAGTTCTCTGTAGTCAATACACATACGGAAGGATCCGTCTTTCTTCTTAACGAACAAGACCGGTGCTCCCCAAGGTGAGAAACTCGGTCTTATAAAGCCCTTGCTGAGCAGTTCATTAAGTTGACCAGAGAGTTCCTGCATCTCAGCTGGTGTTAAGCGGTAGGGCGAATTGGCTACTGGGGTAGCTCCTGGGACTAAGTCGATTCTGAACTCGACTTGTCGTTGCGGAGGTAACCCGAGTAGTTCTTCTGGGAAAATGTCGTGGAGTCGCTCACTACAGGGATGTTCTTTAGTTCTTTCGTTTCGAGGCTCGTGTCGACGACGTGAGCAAGGAATGCATGGTATTCCTTACGCAGATACTTATGTGCTTGAATACTTGATATGATGCGAAGACTTCCACCGGGTTTGTCGCCGTAGACTAAAAGAGTTTCGTTACACGGAAGGTTTAGACGGACTGCTTTCTCGTAGCACATGATGTCGGCGCGATGAAGGCTTAACCAATCCATGCCAATGATAACGTCGAAACTTTTTATTAAGACTGGCATGAGGTCGATTGGAAATGAATGGTTATCTAGAGTTAGGGTACAACCTAAGTATATGCTACTCGTACTTTCAGTTTTTCCATTAGCCATTTCTACTGTGAATAGTTCTTTGAGTGCGTGCGGTGGTTGATTAAGCATGCGAGCAAATTTATGGTTTACGAAGCTTCGCTCCGCTCCACTATCGAACAGAATGCATGCATAGGAGTTATCGAGGAGGAACGTACCAGTCACCACTGTCGGGTCAGCAACTGCTTCCCCGTGGCCTATAGCTAGTACCCTCCCTGCTCCTCCAGCATTCCTCGCTTTGGGGCAGTCCCTCTTAAAGTGGCCTGCTTCGCCACATCCATAGCAGGTTGGGCTCGCGCCAGAGCCAGGGACTTGGTTGATAGGTTGTGCCGGGAACTTACAGAATCGGACGCTGTGTCCTTTCCTGTTGTAGTTAGAGCAATGCATTTCACGGCAGGGGCCGTTGTGGTGGTAGTTGCATTTGTTGCACTTGGGCGAACTTCTAGCATACCGACTCACCGGAGCATTAGTAGCAGAAGGGGTTATTGCGGCATGTATTGCCACAATTTGCTGCTTTTTGGCAGCTTGTTGCTTCTTCCTTTCATCCCAGAATTTCCGCTTAGTATCAGCGGGTTTTGAGGGTTCCGGGATGGCTAGGGTGGTTGTGATTGCAGGGGTTTTGACTCCATGGTCAATGAGTCGTTGTGCCAATTGTTTGGCACTGTCGAAGGTAGCGGGGTTTGATGCTAGAACATTCCCCTGATACGGAGGCACTAGCCCCCATATGTACCTCTCGATCTTCTTCCCCTCGGTGGGAACCATATTGGGGCAGAGGGCCACCAGCTTGCTGAATCGGGCAGTATAAGCGACCACGTTGGTGCCCTTCATCTTCAGGTTCCAAAGTTCCTGCTCTAGTTTCTGGATTTCGCCCCTCGGGCAGTATTCCTCAGACATGAGGTCTTTCATTGTTTCCCAGCCTATGTCGTTGGCTACGATGAGAGTTAGTGCCTTAACATGGCCGTTCCACCATGTCAGGGCCTTTCCTTCAAAGGTGCATGCGGCGTACTTGACTTTACTCGCCGCAGGGCATGAACAGATTTCGAAGACTGATTCAGTCTTCTCGAGCCATTGCGAGAGGGCAATGACTCCGCCGATGCCGTAAAAAGGCTTCGGTTTGCAATTTGTGAAATCCTTGAATGGGCACTCTCTCGAGCGCACAGGGGTTTCAACCGGGGTTGATTCCACAGGGGTTCCACCTCTGCTGGCATCAGAAGAGTGATACTGAGCCATGGCAGTTGCCATTGCTGCAGCTACGGCAGCATTCAGGGCTACAGTATCGATGACCGGAGGCGGAGGAGGTGGTGGTGCAGGATTATTCCTGGGAGATTTGCGAGGAGGCATCTTTCAGCTATAAGTTTATGAAGATAAGAAAAATGGTAAGAATCAATTTGTAAGCAACGAGAGAGTGACACATGGACTAACTACCCATAGTCCAACAGTTGAAAGAGTGTTTGAAACCACAATAATAAATATTAGTAGGAAAGCACAAGTGTATAGATTTTTCCCACAGATAGATCCTGAGTCCTCTGACGAGCTCGAAGTTCCAAGATTTCAGCTCGTGAGGCAGCCAACTGCTACTGCAGGGTTTTATTTGTTCTCCGGGTCCGTTCCATGTCTTCTTCAAGAAGGCGGATGCGGACTGTGTTGACACCTGAGTTGGCATCAAAATCTATGACCCGGTCGATGGCTGCTCGACCTTGCTCGACTTTACGAGCTATTCTGCGGATAATAACAGGCAGAGCTCGGTCAGCAGAGCCACCATTGCTGACGTTGCAAAAGCTTCGGTCCCCAAAGTATGGTAAGGGTTGACCCTGTCCATCACTCTAGCGATTCAAGTTGTTTGACCACAAGGGAGTAGGACCTGGAAAAGCTGGTTGAGGGTTGTTGTTCGGGGTTTGACCTACGAGCGGTAGGTTGTTGACTTCTGGCTCGGAGTTGGATCCATCAGAAAAGCCTTCTGCGAGGTGATCATCCAAAGGGATTGGATGCTCAACTTCGGGCTCTTCATTGATCCACCCGACATTGCCTTCATTTGGAAAGTACGGGTCGCCATGATGGAATCTATCCATTAGATCTACGCGAGAAGAGAGGTATACGAATATAGTATATACGTAACTAGTAGTACAAAATACACCTATAATATTTTTAGTTTAAGCTCTACTGATCTTCTTGTGGTATTGTTGGTAAGTTTTTAGACTTGTTAACCTATCACAACCATTCTAGGGCATATGCTAATCACTCCTAGGACCAGCATAGTTGATCAGGCTATGCCATTCCCAGGACTGACCATACATCCCCGAGCTCACTTGTGATATTTAACAATCGTAATACTTTTGTTCTTGTCATTATGACACCGATTTTAGTATGAATGCAGACTAGTATACTTAATTAAATATTTTAATATTTAAAGTATAGACTCTTGGTCAGAGTTTAATCCCTAATGGGTTTATAGTTTAGTATATCTTTTATGGGTTGATATACTCGATTCACTATAAACAATGCTCTGATACCAATCTGTCACACCCCAAAACCAAGAACGGCGGAAACGTTCTGGGGCGGAGGACATCATGTAAAGTATCACAACACAGTAAATGTAAATAAGCAAACAACATCATCCATTGCATTAAATATATATAATTTTAACACAAGCGTGTTCTGTACAGTTTTAGACACCAAAAATATAACGTAAATCAAAATAATAATATGATGAGTCTTGAGTGCGCTGCATCATCTCAAAAGCTGGCATCGGTACCTGTCTACTGATGACCTGAGAATACAAGTTATTTTGAAAGAGTTTATCAGCATTAAGCTGGTGAGTTCATAAGTATTTTAATGTCGGTGTCTGTTATCAAAAACGTTTGAACATGTCTCAAGTATAGGTTCATGTATGTAAGTGTTTGTAAAAGTTTGCATCTCTCAGAAAAACCTATATTTCCTAATAAAGTAGCCTTCTACCAAGGCTTTAACTGTTTTGTATGTTCGCTTGTTGTAAAAGTGTGTAATTTCCCAAGTGCAACTATCTTTTAACAAAATATAGTTTGTACATTAAAGTTCAAGTGAGGTTATCACTAAAAATATGTAATGGGTAAATCATTGTAGTACTGTAGCTTAGTTTTATAGTGACTACTGCTGTACTAATTACCTTAAACCGGATTTATATTAAGGTATAATGTGATAATTGCACCATACTATCGACTGATAACAACGACAATAAGAACGGTCGTAATAACGGAATGACGTTTGGCACCCGCAGACCTGCAGGTCCGGCTGTAGCTAGCAGCAAGGTGTAGGATAGTCAATCCAATATAGATCTATACGCAAACTCAACGCTCTCCCTCCAAGAGAATTCTGGCTACAACTCGGGCCATGACATTTAAGGCATGCTCCAATACAGTGGATCACAGTTGTTAACGTATTAATGTGAGGGTAATGTTCCTCGTTCTCGTATAGTTGTATATGTTCTCATAGTAATGTAATGTATAGACTCATGAATGAACTGACTCATTGATCTAACAGATGTAATAGTATGATCCTGTGTTACCCCGATGGTAACTCACTAATGATGTGTCTAGTACGTATGAATATGGAAGTACTTTTATGTCTATATATGTATATTGGATATATAATTAATATTGAAACGACCTTCGGATGGTCACCCGAAATCCCACCAGACCACATCCAAATCGAGAAAAAGGAAATAGGGTGGATGGCCTTCGTATGCCCTTTAAACATTATTTATACATCTATACATATATGGGCATGCAATTTATAATATAAAAGCATAAATAAGTTTTTATAAGACATTTGAAACATAAGTATTATTTTTAAAGAAAGATCGACTTGATGTCAATCTATAAAACAATTTGAAGGCATAGGTTTGGTTAAAACAGGTTAAGTATAAGGAACATTTGTTTAAATCACAGTTGTAATATAAATTTGAAAAGTAAATGGGTTTGTAAAACATTTTGAAGTAAAACAATTTGATAGACAGTTTGAACAGTGATAAAATCACTGGTTTCCTAGTTATTAATCACATGTGATTGAAGCAATAACTATAAGCATTTAACTTGTATCCCCCCTTGAAAGCATATAAAAGAATTTATAGAACATTTAAAAGGCAATTTAAGGGGGTATGAACTCACTGGATTGATTGAAGATAACGAGATGGAAAACCGGGCAGAGTTTCGTCTCGGAAAACGGATTTTTCTCGGGATTCTCGGGAATCTCGGGAGTAAAATCGACCCTCGGGACTTGAGCAAAAAGACCAGAGCTTCGGGTTCGAACGGACACGGAAATCGAGGCAAGACCGTGAGAGAAAAGAGAGAAGTGAGCAAAATTTTCGGAAAGCCTCGCATCCCTTTTATAGGGGTGCTGAACCGCCTCGGTACGCTAGGCGTACGAGGGTACGCAGCGCGTACGAGACGTCATCGCTTACGCACTTCGGATGGGACGGCGGGTCGGACGGGGCGGTGGGTCGGACGGGCGGGTCGGAAGCTTCGCATAGGGCGACGTGGACGATCCGAGGCCCTTGATCTGAGTACACGGGGCGTACGAAGGTACGCAGGGCGTACTCCGGTCCTATCCGATGACTCCCCTTCGGATAATACCGGGAGTTTTTAATTAAATTTATATTTATTTTAAATAAACTTCTAAAATTCATATCTCCTTCATACGAACTCCATTTTTGACGTTCTTTTTATCCACGCGAAGGTGAGACCAAGATCTACAACTTTCATTTAGACTCCGCTGGCAAATTCCGAAATTATTTTTATTATTTATTTATTAAAATGACGTGATTAAGGAATTTCTTCAAAAATTCATAACTTCCTCATCCGAAGTCAGATTTTAGGGTTCTTTATATGTACGAAAACCTTGATACGATTCCCACTACTTTAATTAACCCAAATAAGATTTTAGGAAAGTTATATTTTGACCTAGATTTGATTGGTTTTACATTACATTGCCTCGAAATATCGGGTGGTCACACACCGCTTTGCCAACATCACTCCAGCCCACTCATCTCGAGGACCATGTCCCAAGTGATTATATAGAAAAACCACCTGACGTCTCTATAGGCTTAAGCTCTTGTCCTATAGGTTACTCTCAACCACTAGGCCATCAAATAATCTGGATACGGTATATACCTATGTCTAGGTTGCTACCCTTCACCCCACTGGTGTATTCCCCTTTTAATGAATTAATTATTACTTCATTGATGGATTCATAATATTATACCTACACTAGTTTTAACGAACTATCTAACTAACTATTACGACTTAAGGTAGTGGACCTATTCATAAATAATATAGCACAAACAGTCTGGTATCGAACTCAGGGAACAGATTTAATTTACTAACCTAACTACTAATAGTTTAATCTAGAATAAGCAAAATTTAAAAATGGGGTTTTATCGGATTTTTCAAGTTCAGACAAACTTAAACACTTAACTAATTGTTTTAATCAATCTACTAAAACACTTTCGTTATTTCGAATCCACATCTTTTCTATGGTTAGTTACTAATTATGGATTATTAAAGTTGGTTACCAAGTATTATGTAATTAGCAATTCATGTCCAAATTTACTAATATTTTCACCAATTCATGAACTACCATTTGTGGTCATAAACAGACAAAACATAGAATTAGTTATTAATTAAGGATGGGCTATGTAAGATTTATCTAAGCAAACACAATTACGGTCACAATTATGTCCTCCAACACATCTAAATTTGTTACTTTTATTACTTATCTAAGATTTGGTCGATCCTAGCTCTAGCAATTTAATGGTCACTAAATCACTCGGTAATCAAGTTCATGTAATATAATGATCACTAAGCTACACTTAACTTGAATTAAAGCAACAAAGTCATAAACTTTAACATGCTAGGTAATGATAATCAAACACAAGCACAAAACCAACTTATAAAATCAATAAATTAATAAACTAAGCGATAGATTCAACGTTTCATCTAACTAAACGAAAGCAAACGATTTCAACTACTCATGGCTGAAAACAAAAACATAAGTTTAACTTAAATCAACATGATTAAAGTAAATAAAATTGATGTGGTGACTTGTATTCTTCAATTCCTTAACCTTTGAGTAATTTCTCCTTCAAACGTATACTTTGTGCACTTCTCTGACCTCTAAAATCAGATATCTCAGATTATCTCCCCTCCCAAAAGCTCTTCAATTCGTAAGAATGAAGGAGTTTATATGGATTTGCAAAAAAAGTGGCTCACAACATGAAAATAGGGTGTCACGTCGTGTGTAATGACCCAAAATTTCACGTCCAAAAATTTCGTTTATAAAACATTACATAGAAAACATTAACAATTAAAACATTGTTTAGTTGAACCACTTCACATCGAAAACCAAATTGAAATCCACAACATTTGATCAACCAAAATATTAGTGTCAATCCCAGAATAAACTCGTAACTGCGGAAACAAGAGAGTGTGTGTGTGACATGCTGCTACCGCGCCGGCTCCTTTCCCCTAGCTGAGAAGGTACCTGAAACCAAAACTGAAAACCGTAAGCACGAAGCTTAGTGAGTTCCCCCATAATACCTCATACCATGCAAGCATATAGCAAACAACGTTCAGCTAGGAGTTACGGGCCTCGCCCACACTCGGGAAGATACGGGCCCTGCCCACACTTCGCTAGCCGGGAGATACGGGCCTCGCCCACACTTGTGAAGATACGGCCCCTGCCCACAGTTCGCTAGCCGGGAGATACGGGCCTCGCCCACACTCCACTATCTGGGAGATACGGGCCTAGCCCACACTCCACTCTCGGAGAGATACAGACCCGGCCCACACTCAACCGCTAACTCATAATATACAAGTATCACACAGACAACAAGTATAAGCAACTCTATCATACCGACACATATATCATACTTGACTAAACCCAGAGATACGGGCTTGGCCCACACTCTAGTACTAACATCTCGTCTACACGGGTCGGCCTTGGTGCCTTAGACCCGTTCCTACTGGAAAGGAAACTCACCTCGAAATAACTGCTGGTCTGTGTCGGAATTGATCACCTACTGCTGCTGCTGCTGCTCTGGAAATCCTCCGGCTGTAATTCCCACAAAATACTCAAACAAACACTGCTAAATATCCTTTGGGTTGGGTAAAATGACCATTTTACCCCTGATCATGTCATAAGTCAAAGTCAGAGTCAACTTTCAGTTGACTCGACTCGCCGAGTTGGCTCCCCAACTCGCCGAGTCCCTATCCAAACGATTGCCCCGGATCCCGTTCCTACTCGTCGAGTTAGGCGTTAACTCGACGAGTTCTTCTTCTAAACTGAGGTTCAAGTCCTTCATCATACTCGCCGAGTTGTATGAACAACTCGCCGAGTTCGTCTTCATCCGAAGAACACTTATGCTGAGACTCGCCGAGTTGTATGAACAACTCGTCGAGTCCATCTTCATCTGATGAACACTTATACTGCGACTCGCCGAGTTGTATGAACGACTCGCCGAGTCTGTTCTTGATTTAAGGAGATTGCCTTGAACTCGCCGAGTCAGGGCATTGACTCGCCGAGTTCCTCCATGGATGAGTTTGGCTTCCAACTCACTGAGTCACACCCCGTGACTCACTACTCACACTCGACACAACGAAAAAGAGACAACTCGGAGACTCGCGAGCAGACTCGCCGAGTCAGATGAACGACTCGCCGAGTCGTCGCCATGCACTCACTATATACGTGATTTTGCTCGATTCCAGTCCGTACCATTCACAGATCTGGGTTCCTAGAGCAAGAATAACACGTAAAGTTTCCAACTTTACGTGTAGATACTCACCAATGAGGGATTTAGGGCTCAAAATGCCTCAAAAGGATAGATCTAGGGTGAACAAGCAACATGGGTCCATAAAGGCAATGGATCTGAGCTCCTGGAGCTCAATCCTGCCTAGATCTAAAGGCCAATCAACTTATTACGAATTATATTGCACATACAAGCTTGGGGAAGGGCTCAAGAAAGACTTAATGGAGTAATAAGCATAGAATCAGAGGGAAAACGGGTTATACCTCAAAGGAACCACTAAGAGGACACTAAGATGTTTGGCTTCCTTCCCTTCCTCTTGATCTACTCCACTTCTTTCTCAAATCCTTCAAGAACACACAAAAATGCTTCAAACTCTCAAGGAAATAAGCTTTGAACGAGGGTTAGGAGCTCTGAGGTGAATGGGGGCTGGCTTGGGGCTGACATGAGGTTTAAATAGGGTGCAAACCCCTGAAACTTAGGGTTTCATCCAACAACGGTGACTCGCCGAGTACAGGATATGGACTCGCCGAGTCGCCAACTTAAACATGTCCCGGGTCCCGTCCCTACTCGGCGAGTCGGACCTATGACTCGCCGAGTCCAAGGCTAAAAATGGATAATACTCAAGTGAGATTTACGTACCAGGAACCAGGTGCTTCAAATCTCCCCCACTTATTTTAGACTTCGTCCTCGAAGTCTGCTGCTCGACCCTGGAATAGCTCAGGGTAATGCTCCATCATCTCCTCCACCGGCTCCCAAGTCCACTCCGAACCCTTGCGGTGCTGCCATTGTACCTTCACTAGCTCCACCTTCTTGTTCCTCAAATCCTTCGACTTCCTGTCGAGGATTGCGACTGGGCGCTCAATGTAATTCAGGCTGTCATCAACTTGTATATCCTCTAACGGCACTACTGCTGAATCGTCCACTAGACACTTCCGTAGCTGAGAAACATGGAAAGTGATGTGGATCTGGCTGAGCTCGTCTGGCAGATCCAGCCTATACACCACCTTGCCCACCCGGGCTACAACCCTGAACGGATCAATATACCTCGGGCCCAACTTACCCCGCTTCCTGAATCGAATGACGTCCTTCCAAGGCGACACCTTCAGGAGAACCATATCCCCGGCTCGGAACTCCAAGTCGGATCGACGCTTGTCAGCGTAACTTTTCTTTCGACTTTGAGCAGTCTGAAGCCTGCTCCAAACCTGTTGGATCCTCTCGGTCGTCTTGAGCACCACCTCGGTGCTCCCCATGACTCTCTGGCCAACCTCACCCCAGCATATTGGGGTCCTGCACCTCCGACCGTACAACATCTAAAATGGGGGACGGTCAATACTCGTGTGGTAGCTGTTGTTGTACGAGAACTCAGCCAAGGGAAGATAGGTATCCCAGCTACTACCGAAATCTAACACGCATGCCCACAACATATCCTCCAAGGTCTGGATGGTCCGCTCGCTCTGACCATCCACCTGCGGGTGAAAGGCGGTGCTAAAATGCAAACGAGTGCCCAACTCGTCATGAAATCTTTTCCAAAACCTGGAAGTAAAACGCACATCCCTGTCCGAGATAACCGATACTGGCACCCTGTACCGCGCCACGATCTCCCTGATATAGATGTCGGCCAATTTCTCGGCCGATATACTCTCCTGAATCAGAATAAAGTGAGCACTCTAGGTCAATCGATCCATGATGACCCAAATCAAATCTACTCCGCGCGCGGTCCTGGGAAGCTTCGTGATAAAATCCATCGTGATATCTTCCCATTTCCACAACGGGATGTCCAACGGCTGCATCTTCCCATGCGGTCTCTAATGTTCGGCCTTGACCTTCCTGCAGGTCAAGCACCGCTCGACGTACCAAGCCACATCCCACTTTATGCAGGGCCACTAATAATCTAGACGAAGATCCCTATACAACTTCGTCGCCTCGGGATGAATAGAGAATCAGGACTTGTGCGCCTCCTCCATTAAAATCTGGCGCATGCCTCCGTGATACGGCACCCACACCCTACGGTGTAGTGTCAATAGTCCTCGGCTATCATAATCAAAGGAGGAAACCTGACCCACCACACGCTCGCTCTTCCGATGCTCCTCCTTGATAGCTTCCTGTTGAGCCTCCCGAATTCGCTCCAACAGCGGAGTCACCATGGTCATCCTCATGCAAACATCCCTGATCGGCGCCGCCTTGCGGCTATGCGCATCAGCCACCACATTGGCCTTCCCCGGGTGGTAGAGGATCTCGCAATCATAATCCTTCACCACGTCCAACCACCGACGCTGCCTCATGTTCAGATTCGGCTGATCCATGAGGTACCTCAAACTCTTGTGGTCCGTGTAAATGGTACATCGAACCCCGTAGAGGTAATGCCGCCAAATCTTGAGGGCAAAAACCACTGCCCCCAACTCCAAATCATGCGTCGGGTAGTTCGCCTCGTGAGGCTTGAGCTGCCTCGAAGCGTAGGCAATGACATGCCCCCTCTGCATCAGTACCGCGCCCAACCCTGAAATGGACGCGTCACAATAAACCACAAAATCCTCTACGCCCTCTGGCAGGGCTAAGATCGGCGCCTCGCACAATCTCTGTCTCAGCGTCTCAAACGCAGCCTGCTGTTCGGGTCCCCACCGAAAGACTACGACTTTCTTTGTCAACCGCGTCAGGGGTACGACTATCTTGGAGAAGTCCTGAATGAATCTCCGATAATAGCCTGCCTATCCTAGGAAACTCCGAATCTCAGATGGAGACTTCGGAACCTCCCATCTCATCACGGCCTCGACCTTGGCCGGATCGACCAGAATCCCGTTCTGGTTGACAAGGTGTCCGAGAAATTGCACCTCGCGCAACCAAAACTCACACTTGGAGAACTTGGCATACAAGCTCTCCCTCCTCAGAGTCTCCAACACCTCTCTCAGATGCTCCTCATGCTCCTCCAGAGTCTTGGAATAAACCAAGATGTCATCGATAAAGACTATCACAGACCGATCCAACATCGGTCTGCATACGCGGTTCATGAGGTCCATGAACGCGGCAGGAGCATTGGTGAGCCCAAACGGCATCACCACAAACTCATAATGGCCATAGCGCATCTGAAACGCGGTCTTCTGCATATCCTCCTCCCTAACCCTCATCTGATGGTAACCCGAACGCAAATCAATCTTGGAGAACCAAGATGCCCCCTGTAGCTGGTCAAAGAGATCATCAATCCGCGGGAGTGGGTAACGGTTCTTCACCGTTACCTTGTTCAGCTCCCGGTAATCTATACACATCCGATGCGACCCGTCCTTCTTCTTCACGAACAGAATCGGGGCTCCCCAGGGTGAACTGCTCGGTCGAATGAATCCCTTGTCTAACAGCTCCTGCAGCTGTGTAAACAACTCCTACATCTCGGGAGGAGCCAACCAGTACGGTGCCTTGGCTATCAGAGCCGCACCAGGAATGAGGTCAATCTTGAACTCCACCTGTCGCTCCGGAGGTATCCCAGGAAGCTCCTCTGGGAAAACATCCGCGAAATCTCGAACCACCGGAACCTCACTCACTTTTGCCTTACCCGCCTCCCGGGTATCCGTCACGTACGCGACATATCCTGCGCATCCCTACTGAACATAGCGTCTAGCCCTCGCTGCTGAACATACTGCGGGTCCACACTGCGGCCTTTCGCCATGAATCACTAACTCTCCCCCACTTGGGGTCCGGAATCGCACTAGCTGCTGCGCGCAATCGATCACCGCCCCATTGGGGCTCAACCAATCCATGCCTATAATCACCTTGTTCCCACGCAACAGAATGGGAACCAGGTCTACCAAGTAACGCTCCTCAAACAAATGCAATACGCAATCCCGAAACAACATTGATGCTCGCACCGATCGATCATCAGCTATCTCTACCTCCAAAGGGCAATCCAACATGCCTGAAGAATCAGTGAACTTTTTGCTAAGCGCAAGAGAAACAAACGATCGGGTAGCACCCGAGTCGCACAACACCTAAACTGGGATACCGTTCACATGGAACGATCCTAACATATATATATATATATATATATATATATATATATATATATATATACACACACACACACGGAGCACATATCAATATCATAACTTCATATATAAAAAAAATGAGAAGGAAAGAATCATACTCGTCACCACATCGGGTGCAGCGCGTGCCTCCTCGGCGGTCAGCTGAAATGCCCGGCTCCTCACCACTGGAGCCTCTGCCTTGCCCTGCCGGCCATCCATGATCCGCAGGGTTGTTGGAGCTGGCGCCTTTACCGGCGATGAAACTATCAACTGGGGGCAATTGGCCTTCTTGTGGCCCCTCTGGTTGCAGTGGAAACACAGCAACTCAGACGTCTGAATAGCCGAAACTGGAGTAGTACAATCGCTGCTAAAGTGCCCTGCCTTGCCGCACTTGTAGCAGCCTGCTGATCCCATCCTACATGCTCCCTCATGCGTCCTGCCGCATTTCCCGCAGCGGCCAGGTTCCCCTTGGCCTTTCGGCCTCCCATCTGATCCCCTGGGCTTCTTTCCTGAAGCCCCAACCACCTGCCCCGCCTCTGCCTTCCTCTTCCGAATGTGCTCTAAATCAATCTCCCTTTCCCTCGCCCTGGCGATCATGGACTCCAGGGTAGGGCAAGCTGAAAAGCTGACATGCTCCCGGATGTCAGCCCGTAGCATATCATGATAATGGGTCCTCCTCATGTCCTCGTCACCCGCATACTGGGGCACCAACAAGGCCCTCTCCCGGAACTTGGCAGTGATCTCTGCCACAGTCTCCGTCGTCTGCCTCATGTCCAAAAACTCCCTGGCCAGCTGCTGAAACTCGACAGCCGGACCAAACTCTGCCCTGAACCTTGTCACAAAGTCCGACCAGGTCATAGCCTCAATAGCTGAGGCTACCAATGAGTCACCCACTGACTCCCACCAATCCCGGGCTCGGTCTCGTAAACACCTTGCTGCATACCTCACCTTCGACCCCTCGGGGCAGAAGCTAGTCAACTGTGCAGACTCGATGTCTGCAATCCATCGCCTGGTAGCAATAGGGTCTCTCACCCCGTGGAAATCCGGCGCACCACTGCCCCTAAAGTCCTTAAAGGACAGTGTGCGAGCTCCTGACTGGCCAGATGCCATGTCGCTCCTGAACGCCCTGAGGCGATCCTCCATCAACTCGATGATCCCTTCCTTGATCGACCCGAAGATAATGGGGGTCGACTCAAGGATACCCCTGGTGATCTCTGACGCGATGAACTCGCGTAGTCCCTCATCTACCGGCTCGGAACCTGATCCCGAACCTGACCCCTCTCTTGAACCGCCATCTATCAGCCTCGATCGAAGTACCACCATTCTGCAATACATAACAAGAATCATTAGTGATACTGATACTTCCTGAGGGATCATAACTACTTACAAGTTCCCTGGTCTTATCTTGGCCTTCCTTGGTTCGGGTACGGATCCTCTGCTTTCAGTAGTACGGGCCCATACTACCTTCCACATCTATTCGTACCTTCTTCAAGGACTGCCTCGACTCCACCAGATCCCTTCCACTACGGCTGATCACTGCTATACTCATCCTAGGCTTGCCCTAGGGAAATCTCAGGCTCCACCCTACCAGGTCCTCAGCTGCTGTAGGCCTCTTAGTAGTGCCAATTAAATATTACTTGAATACCATCACATGTGGTGAGGCTCGGATAATCCTTCGAGTACCAGGCTCATCCCTACAACGGTTAGACTCAAACGAGAGCTGCGGAATAGGGCCAAATCCAGCACTCTAAGATTATTCAACCCTGATCACATGTGACGTGACGTATTCACCTAATAGCTAACTCCCACCACTCAGAGTCCCACAAAGCACAAAGCAAGCAGCATTCGAACTAAGGGAACAATCTCAATCAACTCTATCTTCTTACAAGAACTGTACTAGCATACAATGCTAAGCTCATACCATCAAGCATAACCTAATTAGGCTATCCTACTTGCTGTCTACTCAATACTGGCATGCAATTCTCATACAGCTAAAACACATAAAGCAGGCACATAAGGCATCACTCCTAGATCCTTAGTCCTATTCTAGCATGCTGTTCTACAAAAGCTGATAAACATAACATAAACTTGTATGGGTACTTTGGGGAATACTTACTTGAGCTCGGCCGGTCGCGCACATCACACACTTCGTTCTTTCTCAAAACTCTTTTCTTAATTTTTAAAAACATTTTCTTATTGGAAAATCTTTTAATCCCTCGATTTGAGTTCAGACACCCCCGAAGGTGTGTTCGAATCCCTCAAACCAGGGCTCTGATACCAACTTGTAACGACCCAAAATTTCACGTCCAAAAATTTCGTTTATAAAACATTACATAGAAAACATTAACAATTAAAACATTGTTTAGTTGAACCACTTCACATCGAAAACCAAATTGAAATCCACAACATTTGATCAACCAAAATATCAGAGTGTCAATCCCAGAATAAACTCGTAACTACGGAAACAAGAGTGTGTGTGTGATATGCTGCTACCGCGCCGGCTCCTTTCCCCTAGCTGAGGAGGTACCTGAAACCAAAACTGAAAACCGTAAGCACGAAGCTTAGTGAGTTCCCCCATAATACCTCATACCATGCAAGCATATAGCAAACAACGTTCAGCTAGGAGTTATGGGCCTCGCCCACACTCGAGAAGATACGGGCCCTGCCCACACTTCGCTAGCGGGGAGATACGGGCCTCGCCCACACTTGTGAAGATACGGGCCCTGCCCACACTTCGCTAGCCGGGAGATACGGGCCTCGCCCACACTCCACTATCTGGGAGATACGGGCCTAGCCCACACTCCACTCTCGGAGAGATACGGACCTTGCTCACACTTAACCGCTAACTCATAATATACAAGTATCACACAGACAACAAGTATAAGCAACTCTATCATACCGACACATATAGCATACTTGACTAAACCCAGAGATACGGGCTTGGCCCACACTCTAGTACTAACATCTCGTCTACACGGGTCGGCCTTGGTGCCTTAGACCCGTTCCTACTGGAAAGGAAACTCACCTCGAAATAACTGCTGGTATGTGTCGGAATTGATCACCTACTGCTGCTGCTACTGCTCCGGAAATCCTCCGGCTATAATTCCCACAAAATACTCAATCAAACACTGCTAAATATCCTTTGGGTTGGGTAAAATGACCATTTTACCCCTGATCATGTCATAAGTAAAAGTCAGAGTCAACTTTCAGTTGACTCGACTCGCCGACCAACTCGCCGAGTCCCTATCCGAACGATTGCCCCGGATCCCGTTCCTACTCGTCGAGTTAGGCGTTGACTCGACGAGTTCTTCTTCTAAACTGAGGTTCAAGTCCTTCATCATACTCGCCGAGTTGTATGAACAACTCGCCGAGTTCGTCTTCATCTGAAGAACACTTATGCTGAGACTCGCCGAGTTGTATGAACAACTCGTCGAGTCCATCTTCATCTGATGAACACTTATATTGCGACTCGCCGAGTCTGTTCTTGATTTAAGGAGATTGCCTTGAACTCGCCGAGTCAGGGCATTGACTCGCCGAGTTCCTCCATGGATGAGTTTGGCTTCCAACTCACTGAGTCACACCCCGTGACTCACTACTCACACTCGACACAACGAAAAGGAGACAACTCGGAGACTCGCGAGCAGACTCGCCGAGTCAGATGAACGACTCGCCGAGTCGTCGCCATGCACTCACTATATACGTGATTTTGCTCGATTCCAGTCCGTACCATTCACAGATCTGGGTTCCTAGAGCAAGAATAACACGTAAAGTTTCCAACTTTACGTGTAGATACTCACCAATGAGGGATTTAGGGCTCAAAATGCCTCAAAAGGATAGATCTAGGGTGAACAAGCAACATGGGTCCATAAAGGCAACGGATCTGAGCTCCTGGAGCTCAATCCTGCCTAGATCTAAAGGCCAATCAACTTATTACGAATTATATTGCACATACAAGCTTGGGGAAGGGCTCAAGAAAGACTTAATGGAGTAATAAGCATAGAATCAGAGGGAAAACGGGTTATACCTCAAAGGAACAACTGAGAGGACACTAAGATGTTTGGCTTCCTTCCCTTCCTCTTGATCTACTCCACTTCTTTCTCAAATCCTTCAAGAACACACAAAAATGCTTCAAACTCTCAAGGAAATAAGCTTTGAACGAGGGTTGGGAGCTCTGAGGTGAATGGGGGCTGGTTTGGGGCGCACATGAGGTTTAAATAGGGTGCAAACCCCTGAAACTTAGGGTTTCATCCAACAGCGGTGACTCGCCGAGTACAGGATATGGACTCGCCGAGTCGCCAACTTAAACATGTCCCGGGTCCCGTCCCTACTCGGCGAGTCGGACCTATGACTCGCCGAGTCCAAGGCTAAAAATGGATAATACTCAAGTGAGTTTTACGTACCAGGAACCAGGTGCTACATCGTGACCTTGGTAAAAATCTGTATTGGGCAAGGATTTTGACTTCCCACATCGTAATCTTCTAGAATACCCTCGTCACGTGTAACATCCGGATTTCCAGGTATTATGTTTGATGATTTATTCTTTTGAGTAAAAGGGAGGGACTCAGCGAGTTAAGGCGTAGACTCGTCGAGTAGAATCGTGTGTGCTGATTGGATTAATGAACGGACTCGACGAGTCGGGAAGGGTGGAATCGACGAGTCCGCGCTGTAATTTGAAACCCTAATTCTCGGGGTCTGTACCCTATTTAAAGGCCTTTATGGCCTCCATTTGCGGCCACTTCTCTCCTGAGAAAGCCTAGAGAGTAGAGAGATCGTGTGTGGTGCAAGAGAAAGGCTAATTCACCATTTCTTTTGTGTTTTAGCAAGAAGGAAGGAGGTAGAACAAGCTAAGCGGGTTGAGGAGCTTGGATCCACTTCTATTTGATCAGAGGAAGATGTTGCAGGTAACAATCTATGCCATTCTCGTGTTTATTATGATTCTAGTGAAATCTAGGGTTTTCTTTATGCCTCTTTTAGTTGAATCTTGAGTATGTGAGGTCCCAAGGCGAGTTGGTTCATAGATCTGGACCTTAAGAGGTCCAGAGAGTCCTTACCACTCTACTTTATGCCATACCTTTTGAGTTATGAGCCTAGGAGGCCATTTTAGAGGTTATTTCACCAAAAGAAGCTTTGGGTGTATTGCATGTGTACCAAGACTCGACCTTTACGTGATTATCATGCTTGGGAATGTCAGATCTATAGATTAGAGAAAAAGATCTGACCTTAGAAGGTCATTTGAGTATGAACATGGAAGCAACTCGCCAAGTTCATAAGTGGACTCAACGAGTCGAGTCGGGGTTGCCCCGCGATTCGTGACAGGTGGAACCCGTCGAGTGGAAGGATGACTCGACGAGCCAAGAGAGACTAGAAGGACTCAGAGGACCCGCATGGACTCGCCGAGTCGCCTGTGTGCACTCGACGAGTCTGGTCAAAGTTTGACCGTTGACTTTTGTTAACTTTTAGGGTTTGGTCAACAATTGGACTTGTGGACCATTTGAAGGGTAAAATGGTCTTTTATCCTTCTTAGAGGATATAGGAGAGACTATCCTGGCCTGGAGAGCCGTTATTGATTGAGATAATTGTTTATGTGTTTAGGCGGAGGCTAGATCAGTATATACGTGTGCGAGATTATCCGAGAAAGCCGAGGTGAGTCTTCTCACTATACTGTACCTAGAGTGGTACCCATGTGTGATCGGAAGGTCTTGTATGTTATGAAATGTATGTGCTATATGTTGTTATGTGATATGTATGTGTTATGTATGTTATGTATGACATGGACCGGAAGGTCAGGAGGTTTCGGACCGGAAGGTCGATACTGGTAGGACCGGAAGGTCTACCGGGATTTGGGACGGAAGTCCCCTGAGACACTTGGATCGAAAGATCCAACAGAGTTATGGACCGGAAAGGCGTATGTGTTGTATATGGTATTTTGGGGAACTCACTAAGCATTTATGCTTACAGTTGTTGTGTTATGTGTTTCAGGTACTAGCGAGGACCGTGGGAAGGCGCCGACATGATCCGTACACACTGAGAGGATTTATGTAGTTGAGATCTTGGGATTTGTTTAGTGTGATAACATGTGATACATTAGATTACTATGATATTTTATGAATGAAAGTATGATTTAAAAATGAAAAATTGTTCTGAACATTTACGTCGTTACATCACGTGGTGGCCTCTAGTTGCCACGTCGTGATCTTGGTTTTTCCTATGAATTTTCTTCTTTTAATCTTCAACCCTCCAAAGTTCCAATCCTTGACATTTCTGGTCCATATTCTTCAAGAGTGACTTTATTGGCTCCAAAATACAATTTAATTCAATAAGTATCACATATCTTTGCAATTAACCAAAATTTTAATTAAATTGTATTAAAATATTGCCTAAAGTGTGTATAAATATAACAATATCAAAATACCCAACACTTATCTTTTGCTTGCCCCTAAGCAAAACTAATTTATAAGTTAAACTTTCATCACCAATATCACATAAAACATTCCATTTGGGACTCAACCATTATACCAAGACCTCAATGCACATATTTTTGTATAAGGTTCCTAAAAACTTTCCAATCCTAAATACTCACAATCCTTATGAACCTTCACCCCTTAGTTTATACGACACTCATTTTTGCAACCCTCCGAATCCATCCTCAGAAACCTTTCTTAACCTCAAGGTATTTTTGGTTAAGCTACCCAAGCATACATAATCTAGAAAAACTACAACTTTAATACCACAGTGGAGCTCTTTGGAATTCTTCACTTCTTTGATATTTTCTTTTTGATTTCTTTGAATTCACCACCTTTTTGTTTGATTTTTGGTATCTTCAACTTTTTGATTCTTCAGAATTTTGTTCTTTTGATCTTCATATATTGATAGCTCCAAAATTCTTACAACTTTTTTGTAACTTCTCTTTTTTTTTTTTATATATATAACTCACTTTTTCCGATCAAATCCTACATGATTAAGCAATGGAGATTAACTGCAACCTTTATTGGTTATAGGTATTAGTCTAAGTGCAATGACTACATAAGCTCTCATGGATAGATTTCAGGTATACACTGCAAAACTTATTATGCCATATAAACTACCAGATTATCTTTCATATCTCATGAATTTTCACTAAAAATTGGAAAGACACCAATATACTATAAAATATATTGGCTCAATTAAACATTTGAGCTCGCATTGGATCATCCCACGCAACACTAGCAACTTAAGTTTTTAATTACTAGATTCAATTATTAGATTATTATTTCAAATCTATTTGAATTTTTTTAAATTTAAATTTTCTGGCAATTTCCTTTTTCGACCCCCTACCCCATACTTATTTCTTACAATGCCCTCGTTGTATGCATAAAATAATTTAAAAGAAATAAAGGGGAGAAAAAGGAACAGACTCCCCTAGGCTAGTAGTGACAAGATCGAATTCTGAATGCGTGTGGAAAACTTGAACACCTTGAGTATGTGACGGGAACTTGGATCTTCTGAGATATGTGTGAATGTTTCGGCAAAATGTGAATCAGAAGCTTGCATCTTCAAAAAGTGTGGTGCGTAAGATCTACAAAGCAAAGCATCTCAATGTGGGAAAGCATGCGCCACATTGTAAGGTTGAAAGATGATAATAAAAATGTCATTTTTAATACTCATGACGTGAGTAGAGAAGCTCATCAGATGATGTCGATATAAATCAAATTCGGAATCTTGATGGCATCGAAGTCACGACGTTGGAATAATGGCCACGTCGTGAAAACTAGGTGTACCAAAAACAGTTTTGCAAGACTTCTTCCATCCAAGTGATGTGCATTTGACCTTCTAAATGGATTAAGACTCTTCTCAAAACTCTTATGTTCCTGGAACCTCTCTTCCTCTAATCTCTTTTTTCTCACGAAATTGACCCCACGCTTATTAAAAATTATGGACTTTGACTCGTAACTCTAAATCACACGGGTTTTCTCGTACGCTCTTGTCTCACGTTTTTTTCATTTTTCTCTCTTGACATTCTACAACAAAACAAACATTTGTGGAAAGTAGAAAAACAACCATCACATAGTTCGGTTACAAGTTTTTAAACATACCAAAATAAAAAATCAAAAACTAAAACACACAAAAAATAACAAAGAAAATAGATATGAATAAAAAGGATAAATAATCATTCTTCATCTTCGTCATCTCATACTCCGCTAGTCCCTGCTCTGTCTCCCTGCCTTGACCAGTACTCGCTCCATGAAGGGAAAATTGGGTACTGATTTCCAAAGTTAGGTGGTTGCTCAATTTGAAAATGTTGGATCATATTTTCCATGGTACCACCTATCCAATTCGTACTCATGCTCATCATATAAAAATAACCTCCCAAGGTCTCTTCGTCAGATGGTCCTCCTCCCATGGGTGTATTTTGTTGCACCGGTAGACTTCTTTCACCGTGCCCTCTTATGCTCCCCGTTCCTCTCTGCCTCGGTTGCTCCCTTTGTTGACCTATTTGGTTTTCATCATCTTCCAGGGGTATTACATATCCCCCAAGAGTATTCACCACAACTCGCATTAGACTAAAAAATTGAGTCGTCAAATCCAAGTCCTTAAAACGTGTCAGATTCCGATTAAAGTTAGGACTCAAAATCCCATATAAGTGGGCTAGTCGAGTAACCAAATGTCCTCCAGTAATGGGACTACGAGGTCGAGAATTTACTGCCTTCATCCCTAAAAATCTCGCAAGCATGTATGGAAGACCACAAAAAACTCCTGGCGTGATGATGCTCCAAAGATAGAATAAATTATGGGAAGGCACCTTATCACCATGATGTTTGTGATTAATGGTGAAGGTAATCAAGCGGTGTAAGAACCGATAGATAGGCGATCGAATCTGTCCTTCGCTAGCATCTCGCAAACTAAACTCGTGGTTCAAAATGGTTCTCCAAAACTGAACGTCAAGCAATCCTGTGGTGAAATCCCGAACACAACCTTGTAAAAATAAGACAAAGTGTGGTGATTGTGTTTCCACTTCTATATATAACCCCATTCTCCAAGAAAACTCACATCAACTACATTCGCGATAAAAACCTCCTAATAAACTCAAGGGCCCAGTTGAAAGTCGGGTCGGTTGTCCTTTCTTCAAAACTGACTGTGGCAAAAAACTCAACGGACAACTCTCGGTAAACCGATTCTTGAATAGAAAATAAATTATGCCACTCGTTGCATTGGAAAATGAAACCGTCTCCTACAAATAGCTTGGTCCAATACTGCTCCAAATCTGTTACCATGCCAACCCCACTCAGCAATGAAGAATTGATAACGGGTGCTCCCGATTATATAACCATACAAGTTTATTTGAATAATCATTGAGCATGGATTGCGAAATATTTTGTGGAAATCGATATAGTGGATGTATACTAGGGACATCAATATGTTCTTGTTAATTTGGAATTGCACACCTTGGTCTCAGGATACCTAAAAGATTAACAACAAGAAAAACCAACAAAACCACCAGACAGTTAAGCAAAAAGCAGAAAACATAAAATTAAGTGCCCAATTTTCACATCGTGGTCATGAAGACCACATCGTGATTTTTGTTCAGAACTTGTTCTGCCATCGTGAAGAGTCCAGTTAATGGTTTGGTCTAGGCTTTTAGTGTATTTTGTTTGGCATGAGTCTGTAATACAGTTTATAAGTTGTTTATTCGATTTTGGTCATTTTGTGTGATCATGACCGTAAACACAGTTTATGGCCGTAAACACGTTTACGGGCATAAACCCTGTTTACGGTCGCAAACACAGTTTGCGGTCTAGTCGAGTATACATAGTGGAGGAGTAGGTATTTTGTTAGTTGTTGATGCCATAGAGATTACAAAGCAGTCCATCGAGTTGTACCTGACGATTTATTGAATATAAACGTGTGCATGCTCGGTTTCTTTTCATCTTGTTCTTGTTCTGTGATTGTTTGTTGCTTGATTGCTGGTAAAGATCCTTATTTGGACCTTACAATTGGTATCAGAGAAAAAACCGGTGTTAAAGCTTCATTCAATCGACTTTTGGGTTGTTTCAGCCGGTATTCTTATTGTTCGAGCCTGTTTTAAGTGTTTTCTTGGTCAAGGGAATTGAATCTACTACTACTACTACAAAAAAAAAAAAAAAAAAACCTGTTTTTACTGCCAACTGTAAACTCTATTTACGGTTGTTAAATCAAGATCGTGAAGAACCGTAAACTCTAAATCTTCAAAAGTCGTAAACCAATATTCATTAACCGTAAACACATAAACCGGAAACGTATAAACAGTAAACTGCTCATCTGTAAACACAGTTTATGGTCGTAAACAACAAAATCGTAAACCAAGTTTCCGTAAACTCAGTTTACGGTTGTAAACCTCATCAACCGTAAACACCTTTTTCAACTTAATTTGCTTAATTTGCTTCAATTTCAAATGGAAACTCAAAGTCAAAATCATTTCCATGAACTTGACACTGTCATGGGCACTACCATGCGTATTCCAAGATTAATGTATGCGGATGGTTTCCCTGAGTGGAAGTATAGAATTGAAAAATACATCAAAATGAAGGAATTTAAGGTCTGGAGAAGCATTCTTAGAGGACCTGTCAGGATCACTATTACAGTTGGAGGACAGGTAATTGACAAGGCTGTTGAGAACTACACTGATGAGGAGTTTGAGAAAGTTGAGGAGCAGGAAAGGGCTTTAGCCACTTTATCCATGGCATTATCTCCTGATATTGCTCAAGGTTTTCGTGAGTCCACCTCAGCTAAAGATCTATGGGAAGCCCTAATTGATGTTTATGAGGGCAATGAAGATATGAAGGAGAGTTGGCAGGACATGTTGAGACAAAAGTTCAATATGTTCAACTACATTTCAGGAGAGACTCTTGAGGCTCAACTGCAGCAGTTCACAACTCTCACAAATGACATGAACATATCGGGGATTTTCTTGACCAAGTCAGAAATCAACAAGAAGTTTTTTGAATGCTCTTCCTAGATCATGAGATATGAATGTTGTTGTGATTAAGAAAACTAAGGATTTAAATCGCCTCACTCTTGCTGAAATCATGGCGATCATCAAAGCTTGTGACATTGATGACAAACAAAGAGATATTAATCATGTGAACTCACACTCTACTGCAAAGCATGGAATCTCATCCAACAATGCTCTCTCATCAATCATGTCTTTCTCAAGTCAAGCCTTTGTAGCTCAACAACCTCAGATTCAGACCTTCGTTGCTGCATCATCCATCCCTCACCATCAAAATCAGCCATTTGTCACTCCACAAGCTGTCCCTGCTCCAAATGTGCCAGCTGTAGCCTCTTCCTCAAACTCTAAAGACTCTGATGAAAATTTGGCTCTAGCTACTGGGGTAGTTAACTGCTACAATGCTTTTGTAGCTGGAGATTTGCCACCTCAGCTGTCATTTGCTTATTTGGATCAGATTCATCCTGAAGATGTAGAAGAGATGGACATTACATGGCATATTGCTATGGCGGTTTTCAGGGCCAAGCAGTTTGCTAAGAAGACAAGGAAGAGCAACTAGGGCATGAATGCTGATAAGAAGGTGGGATTTAACAAGGGCATGCTGAGATGTTTCAACTTGAAGGGCTTAGAATAATGGTTTGGTCTAGGTTTTGTAGTTAGTAATAGGGGTGTGTTTGTAGTTAGCTGTTAATTTTTGGTTTACGTTTGTAATAGAGTTTACGGCCGTAAACTCTTCACGGTCTCGGGTGTATAAATATTGGGTTGTGTCAGACGATTTTCGTTGTCGATGCCTTTTGTGTTCACGGTTCCCACCAAGTTGTATTAGACGTTTAAAGCTATAAAACATATGCAAGCTTGGTTTGTTACATCTTTGCTTATTATTTCGTTTTGCTTGATTGTTGTTTGCTTTTGATCTCTGGTAAGATCCGATTTTGGACCTTACAATTGGTATCAGATCAAGACCGGCGTCAAAGGCATTCTACAGTCGTTTATTTGGTGCTGGTTCGCGCGTTTCAAAAAAGGGGATTTATTGTTTCATCCAAAAATCGAAGATTTTGTGTTCTCGGTTCAAGCTTACGGCCGTAAACCAGTCAAATTCATCAACCGTGAAGTCTAGATTCTTGGGCCGTAAACTCTATTTTGGTGCAAGGCGGTTAATCTTGAAGACCCTATTTTAACCATATTGAATTATTGAAAGTAAAATAAATTAATTTCTTGAATTATTGTTAAAGTTTTTGAACCTAAAAAATCATCAGGTTTACGGCCGCAAACTGATAGTTTACGGCCGGAAACAATTTCCGGCAGTGAACATCATTTCAGCAGTAAATTAAATTTCTTTTAACATTTAATTTTAATTCACCTTTAAATATTAATTTTAACTTAAATAAAAAAATGGAATCTCAAAATCAAAACCATTTTCAAGAGCTCGATGCTGTCATGGGCACCACCACGCGAATTCCTAGGCTCATGTCTGCTGATGGGTTTCCCAAGTGGAAGTATAGAATAGAAAAGTACATAAAAATGAAAGATTTCAGGTTGTGGAAATGTGTCATCAAGACTCCAGTCAGAGTAACCACTACACTTGCAGGGCAAGTGATTGATAAGAAAATAGAGAATTATACTGATGAAGACTTCGAAAGTGTGGAGGAGCAGGAAAAGGCGTTGGCCATATTGACTATGGCCTTGTCACCAGATATAGCTCAGGGGTTCAGAGAGTATACCTAGGCTAAAGCCTTGTGGGAGGCCCTGATTGAGGTGTATGAAGGGAATGAAGATATGCGAGAGAGTCGCCAGGATATGTTGCGACAACGATTTAATATGTTTAATTATATTCCCGGAGAGACTCTTGAATCACAGCTGCAGCGGTTCACAACTCTTAATACAGAAATGACTATGGCTAGAGTTTTCTACACAAAGTCTGAAGTGAACAAGAAGCTACTGAATGCTCTCCCAAAATCTTGGGACATGAATGTAGCTGTCATTAAGAAAACTAAGGATCTTAGCTGCCTCTCTCTCGCTGAAGTGATGGCTGTCATTAAGTCATGTGATATTCATGACAAGCAGAGGGAAATTAACCATGTGAACTCGTATTCGGCTGCGAATCTTGGCATTTCCTCTAACAATGCTCTTTCATCCTTTTCTATTTCTCATCCCTTTGCAGGTTCATCTTTTAATCCGTCTCCTTCACAAGCTCAGACTCAAACTCCATCGGCTTCCTCTGCTTCAACTATGCCCCTCCCGTAGAATAAATCATATGTGGTTGCTCAAGCTGTTTCATCTTCAACTGGAGCATCTTCTTCAAGAGGAAACGAGGGCGATGAAAACTTTGCTCTTGCTTCAGGACTAGTCAATTGCTACAATGCGCTTGTGGCCGGGGATCTTCCACCTTAACTATCATTTACCGATCTTGATCAGATTCATCCTGAAGACGTTGAGGAGATGGACATTACTTGGCAAATTGCCATGGCAGTTTTTAGGGCGAAGCAATTTGCCAAGAAAACTGGGAAAAATAACTGGGGAATGAATGCTGACAAGAAGGTTGGGTTCAGCAAAGGCAAGCTACGATGCTTCAACTGCCACGAGCCAAGGCATTTTGCTCGTGATTGTCCGCAGCCAGACGAAAGACTCAATTATGATAGGACAGTGGTTACAGTTGGCAACAATCGTATTGGCAGTCAAATAAACAATGAGAAGGATATGGTCGCTCAGTCACTTGATTGGGAGGATCAGATGCAAGCACTGAACCTGTCCGGACGTGAAGTTACCTACCCGGCACAAGTTTGTGATGATGCACCAGCAGAGATTGTGGCAGCCGAAAGTGAGATGAAAGAGTTGCAGTTTGCATTGATGGTATTTTCTTCTCAAGAACCTAATTCAGCCAAGGTAAGTCTTCCATCATGCTCTCAAGCCTGTATTGACTATGTTAAAAATTTTCATGACAAAATTGAGACATTAGACAGTGAAGTAGAAAATCTTAGGATTCTTCGTGAACTTAATGAAAAATTGATAAGAGACGTAGAAGACCTTAGATATGAAGGGTACCAACTTAGAAAATGACAAAAACCACTCAAAGCTCAATTGGAATCGAAAATTAAGGACTTTAGGAGACTCCAGGAAGACTATAGTAACAAATGTGAAAACTATGATTATGTAGTCAAACAAAACACTGAGCTAGTGGTTGAGGTTGAATCCTTGAAAGGAAAGTTTCAAACCGCCAAACTTGATGTTAGAAAATATGATTTCTCAAGTGAGGTGGTTTCAAATATGATAGACCAAAGCATGCAGTTTAAAAGGAATCAATCAAAAGGTCTAGGGTATAACCATGTACCCCCTCCCTTCAATCATTCATGTGTGCCCAAGCCTTTGTCCAAAGAAGAGATTGCCAATGAATCATTTATGGTTTATGGCAAGCCCTCCGGTTTTATTTCGGGAGGATTTATTAATGTTGAAAGTACTAACATTTCTACTTCTCCTGCAGATCAATCCTTGAATCAGTCAAAGCACGAAGTTGAAGGATGTGTTTCTGAAAATAAAATCGAGTCTAAACCTAAAGCTTTAGTTTTTAATAAAGACAATACGTTTTCTGATATTTCTAAAGACAATGCTTTTTGTGATGGTGTTTTTATGACTTCTGATACTAGTTTGAATGTTTTGAAAAAGTATGGTTTGAACAATTTGGTTGATAATTTGAATGTGTGTGATAATACTTTTGATAAACCATCAACATCACAAACTTTTCCATCTAACGTACCCTCGCTTGCCTCACAACCAAATTCATGTTCATGTTCTTGTGAGAGAAGCAAGGGTGATAGTATGGAAAACAAATCTGATCAATGTAGCACAAGCTATAACAGTAACAAACAGATTTGTTTTAATTGTGGTGTTGGTGGTCATATAGCAAGAAACTGCCAAAGTCGTATGTACATTTCAAACTCCCAAGAGGAGAGAACGAGTTCAGAGGAAGGTCTTTAAATAGAAAGTCCTCTAGAAGTCGTTCTCGAAATGATGACTTGGCAGATGAACGGAATAGAAAATGGGTTATTTTTCAAAGACATAAAAAGGTTTCTCATCACCAAGTCCCAGACAGTTTGCCAAAACCGAGCGCGGCCAAGCCAAGGTCAAACTCGTCACGAAGCCACAGTGGGTCTTCAACCAACTCTGGTAGAAGTCACACAGGCTTTAAGCAGACTGATAAACACTCTATTTCTAAATCAACGGGGACGTTTAGAAAACCTAATTATAAATGGCTGCCCAAACCTGCTTCCAATACATAATTTGTGTCCTCAAAAAAATCTAAATGTGATAAATCTGAAAAGGCATCGGGATCACCCAGGAAGGTCATGACCTAGGTACCCAAATCTAATTGAACCCGCACATTTTGCAGGGACAGTTGTGGGGAAATGTCGTCAGACCCTGCTTCGTCGACAGCGGCTGTTCCCGGCATATGACGGGAGATATCGCCCAACTGCACAACATTCAACATTTAATGGGGGATATATCTCTTTTGCGGGTGGAGATGGTGGTAAAATCACTCAAAGAGGAACTGTCTCAAATGGAGTTTTAAGTTTCTAAAATGTTAATTTTGCTCCCGAGTAGAAACATAGTCTGTTAAGTGTCTCTCAGATTTGTGACAATTCTCTTCTGTTTGATCTGACATCAACCGTTTGATTGGGATTCCGCACCATCAAACGGATCAGATTGATATACAGGCAGATTAGGGACTTACAATCTCTACTCCTCACCCTAACACCTATATTTATACTTGGAGAACATGGGCCGGATAACATGGGTCGTAAACTCAACCGTAAGCATGACCATAAACTCCAAAAATATTACAGAAAAATACAATTGCCCAGAAAAGCAAAGTATAAACCATATTTTGGTAAGCTAGGTGATGGTGTTAAAACAAGAAGTCAGAGTGGAGACGTTAATTCTTGTCTTTACTCTTGCTTTATTTCTCAAATAGAGCCCATGAATGTTGAAATGGCTCTAAATGAACCTAGCTGGGTGGATGCAATGCATGAGGAATTGCACCAATTTGAAAAACTCGGTGTTTGGAAGTTAGTTGAGTTACCGAAGGGCAAGAAGTCTCTTGACACACGATGGGTTTATCGCAACAAGCAGGACAATTCAGGGGTTATTGTGCGAAACAAATCTAGATTGGTGGTTCGTGGGTTTCGACAAGTCGAGGGTCTTGATTACACTGAAGTTTATGCTCCAGTAGCTCGCCTGGAGGCTATTCATATCTTCCTGGCGTATGCCTCCTACATGAACTTTACCCTTTATCAAATGGACGTCAAGACCGCCTTCTTGTATGGCAAGGTAAAGGAAGAAATCTACGTTGATCAACCCCTTGGGTTTGTTGATTCGAAGTTTCCTAATCATGTCTACAAGCTGGATAAGGTGTTGTATAGGTTACATCAAGTTCCTAGAGCATGGTATGCGACTCTTACGAAGCACTTGCTAAAGCATGGTTATTCACGTGGTACCATTGATCAGACTTTGTTCATCAAGCATGTTGGAGATGATCAAATTCTTGTGCAAATCTATGTCGACGATATCATCTTCGGATCAACCAGTTCACAACTCTGCAAAGAATTTGAAGGTGTAATGAAGACACGGTTCGAAATGAGTTCGCTGGGAGAAATGACCATGTTTTTGGGACTTCAGGTTAAACAGAATTCAACCGGAATCATGCTACATCAAGCCAAGTAGGTGGAGGATATTCTTGAGAAGTTCGAGTTTCGCGATGCTAAGCCTGCCGCAACACCAATGGCTGAAAGACCTCTTCTGACTCCAGATCCTGAAGGCGAATCCGTAGATCAGACTCTTTATCGATCGATGATCGGATCGTTGATGTATCTTACTGCAAGCCGACCGGATATCATGTTTGCAGTGTGTCAATCCGCACGCTATCAGGCTAATCCTAAACTTTCACATCTTATTGCTGTCAAAAGAATTTTTCGGTATATCAAAGGAAGCCCTAAATTGGGTCTTTGGTATCCAAAGAATTCTGACTTTGATCTTTATGCTTTTACTGACAGTAATTATGGAGGCTGTAAGCTTGACAGGAAATCAACCTCAGGAGGATGTCAGTACCTAGGTGACAGGCCAGTTTCGTGGCAATGCAAGAAGCAACACACTGTCTCGATTTCCACAGCAAAGGCGGAATAACTTGCTGCATCAGCTTGCTGCTCTCAGGTTATCTGGATCCAACATCAGCTGTTGGATTACAGTTTGAATTATTTTGAAATCCCCATCTATTGTGATAACGAAGCTGCCATTCAAATTGCCAAAAACCCAGTCCAACACTCTAAAACCAAGCACATCGACATTAAAATTCATTTTATCAGAGACTGTTATGAACAATCACTAATCCGGCTGGAACAGGTCCACACTGATAATAATGTGGCGGACTTATTCACAAAGCCTTTTAACAAAGCTCGATTCGATGTGCTTGTAGGTTTTCTGAAAATGATACACTTTGAGGATTAAGTTTTTTTTTTAATTTTAATTTTTTTTCATTAACTCAATTTTTTTTGTTTTATTTTTATTTTATTTTATTTTTATTTGGTCTCTTGATTTTAGGATAGATTAAATTTGCGCATTGTGTTTTATTTTTATTTTTTTTACTCTCACCCATGCACAAATTTAGGGGGAGAAATATTAAAAAAAATCCAAAAACAACAAAAAATATTAAAAAAAATCCAAAAACAGTAAAAAATCCAGAAAATAAAAATTATTGCTGACAGTTTTGTTTGTAGGTATTGTGATGGGAAATGAAATCAACAAGTGATAACGGGCAATATGAATCGGCGTAACGTACCTAAGTTGAATCGTCTACGCTCTGTGCTCGATGCGCTGGTAGGCACGAAAAATTTTAAATGGTCTTGACTAGGGAGAATTGAACCTAATAAATTTAAGGACTTGACAAACTTTGACCTAGTTAGATCCGTTTAACCTGATGTCACGACGCTCGGATAGGTTGAGCAGGGAGATATGCATGGGAATCTATCGGTCACATTAAATAACCCGTACTTAGAACCGTGGTTTAACTTTTCCTCGATGTGCGGATTTTGTCCTTAATTCCGGTTGGATGGAGCGACTGGTAAATTCCGATAAATTAGGTCTGTAGAATATCATTTTCTTTCTTTCCTTCTATTAGTCATATGTTGTCTCCTTTGCGTGACTTCCAATCCGACCTGGTACACAACATATGCAACTCTATTTCTCTGCAGGCTATATATCTGAAATACTTTCTGTTAGCCATATAATGTCTCATTTGCGTGACTTCTAATCCGACTTGATACACAACATATGCAACATTCTTCTTCTCAACCCCTCTGAAGTAATAAGTTATAGAATTCTGAATCTATCCTCTCTCTGAATGGTTGTCTGCTCACCCGGTGTAAGGAGTACTATGGAAGTTCTTGATGGCTGGGTCATATCAGGAAGCGGGAAACACGTTCTAGTACACTTAAAAATTGAACACATACAGATTGTCTGTAGATCTCGCTGCTCGATTTAGGTGGACAACAATATCCCTGGTTGTAGTCAGTTAATTGGTCTTAAGAAAAATTTATTTAAGAATTTGGGCCAATCATGATAATAAAGTTATAATTAGATATACATACATGTATCATGTCATTGGTAAATTGTCACAAATTTTTCGTGTTTATGTGGACCACAATATTGGCGATCGATTAGACGAAGACGTGAAGATAAGGGTACCGACAAGTGGAATAAGGTTGTCCAACAACTTTGATCCCAAAATCACAAATTCAGTTACAGTGGTTAAATTCTTATTCAGTAGTTAAATCTTATTTTAGTTAAAGTTAAACTGTCTTTAATTTTAAATTTTATTTTTTAATTTTAATTTTATTTTCCTCTTTTAATTTTATTTTTCTTTTTAATTTTTAATTCTTTTTATTAATTTTCGAGATTAAATTTGTATTTTATTTTATTTTTTTTGTACAAATTTTATTTTTATTTGTGTGGTTAAATTTTTTATTAAAAAAAAAATGAATTTTATTTTTTATTTTCTTTAATTAAATTAATCCTCAAAGGTTTTTTTTTTAATTTTTAAATTTTTTTAACTGTGTTGGAGCTTGCTTAATACTGGGTAGTTATCAGGTAAAAGGCCCAAGAATGGTAAATATAGAGTTTACTGCCGGAATCCCCTCATTCACGAGATTCCGGCCGCAAACACCCAACTTTCTCTCTACCTTCGAAATTTTTTTGTCGATTTCTGCAATTCCGCTTCAACCATCACGTAGGTAATGTGTTCTAGATCACAGATATGTATTTTATTACAATTTTCACTGTGTGATTTGATCGGAAATTGAGAAAAGAACTCCGACGGAGCTTACGGCCGTAAGCTTGGGTCGTAAACTCCGTCTTGGCCTCAATTCGGTGTTATTTTGTTGCGATTAATCCATTCATATGCATCTGTTAAAGTATTATTTGTCAATTAGGTGTATTGGTGTGATTTTTGTGAGTTTTCCGAAAAATAGTTCATAGGCCGTAAACTCCTCATAGGCCGTGAACTCGGAGTTTACGGCCCAAGAACTTTCAGTTTACTGCCCTCAAAAAGTGGTTTAAAACAATGTGTTATTTTCGGTGTAATGTTTTTGCCGTAATTCTAAGGTCGTAAATTTCGAGTTTACCGCCCAAGAACAAAAATAGTTTGCTGCCTTTAAAAAAATTAAATTAATTCGATACCTGTTGTTTTTTTTTTCGGGCGTAAACTCATCTTTTCAAATAAATTTTTTCAAAAAAAAAAAAAACTTGTTTTGATCATATTTTTAACCAAAATATTTTTTGGGTCAAAATAAAATTTTACTTTATTTTTAAATCATTTTTCTTACAGTTTACTTTATTTTTTAAATCATTTTTCTTGCAATTTGTGGTTGAGTGCAGAAAAATGGCAAATTTAAAGTTTGCAAACATGCACAATCTAGCCATTGTGCTTGCAGATCCTCCGACGATTCACTCAGACATGCACTCAATGATTCACCGATTGCGGGAATGCTGTTTAGCGTCTGCCATCACTGTAAACCCGGTTGGGTACCAAAATCTGATCAGAGAATTTTGGGCGACCGCCAGCACAAACATGGATGATGATGGTAACTTCACAGTGAAAGCTAAGGTTCAAGGACGTGAGATTGTGATCAATGAAGGTTTCATTCGAGAGGCGCTGCTCATCGATGATCAACCTAATTTCCAGACCGAAATTAGGATTGGGGATACTCAACAAATTCTTCGAAGAATGAGCTATGAAGGAACTTCTCTACCAACACTGAAAACGTTATTGCATCTGTATTGGAGGTTTCTGGCGCACGTGTTTGTTAGTTGCGTCTCGGGTAGAAGGTCAGGAGCGGATGAGATTTCTCAACGCACAACTGGTGCTCTCGTCTCTCTTGCTGCCGGTGTGAGGTTCAATTTTTCTAAATTCATCCTGGAAGAGTTCGTCATCAACATCAGAGCCTCCACCCGAGACACCTTCCTCTTATATCCTCATTTTATTCAGATGTTTATCGATATTCAGTTTCCAGATGTGAGGAAGGAAGGAGAAACTCTCGACATGAAGTCCTTGGGTCCTCACACGGTGGGACTCATCAAGCAAAACCGCAGAGGCAATGTTGTTTTTCAGGGGCTGTATCCTTTAGAGAAGTTCGGAAAGTTCACAGAGTTAGATGAACCCATAGAGTCATATGGTTCGTCTGAACAAACCTCGTCTGAGCCGGCGTCTGTGGAAAAGTCGTCTTCACCAAACAACATTGTCATTGATATTTCTGAAGATGAGGGAACTGAGAAAGAAGATACAACAACTCCTGACACTCAAGTAGCTTCAGAACATGAAAAGGAGTTAGGTCATATTCAAGATGATGCGGAAATGAATGTTGATATGGGAGAGAATATTGGGGAAGACAGGAATGACTCTTTCAGTGATCTTGACCTCACTGGTTTCGATCATGACGATATTGTTGCTTCCTTAGCTAGCAGTGCAAATGTGGTGTCACACGAGAACCTTGATACCATTTTCAACAATGTTGATGACGTTGTTCCTCCAACAACTAAGACAAGGAAGTCAAGTGAAAATTTTGAAACTGAAACTCCAACATCAAGGCAAATGGTGACTGCTTCAATTCCTATGGAGATAGTTATAGGATGTTCCCCTCCTGTATCTGTTTCTCCTACTACTGAACCGTTTGCAAGTGTTTTTACTCCAGAGTCTATCCAACCTCCGTCTAAGAGGCTAAGAAGAGATGTGAGACAACCCGAGCTGATGAAAAGTTTAATTAGCGGCCTTCCAACACCACCAGTTACTGCTCCTACCACCAGACTTACAACAACTAAGATGCTTCCAACAGGTTCAAGCTCAGCGTTTAATGTCGGAGGTCCTTCTGCTCCACCTGTCTTCTCAATTCCAAGATATAATCGTGATGATGCATCCGAAAGGTTGGCTTTGCACATGGCTGAAGAACAACTTCTAACGCCAAATCCTCGAGGAAAGGGTGTTTCTATTGAAGAAGGTGGTTCTAGGGGTGATAATGTAACCCTTTCTGGTTTGCAAAAGGAAATTTCAGTTTTAAGCCAAAAGAATATTGAGCTAGATATTCAAGTGAAGGAACTTCGCACTGAGAATGCTAAGCTTAGTATTCAAGTCTCCAAGTTGCAATCTGATAAGTCTAGTCTTGGGGTACAAGTGGCTGAGCTCAAAAAGGATAAAAGGTTGAAGACTAAGCAGATCTCTGACTTACAAGATCATTTCAATCTGCTAACTTCAAGCTATTTTGAAATGAAAAAGAAACTTGAAGAAGACCTTGGAGACAAGTATCAAACATCTGTTGAAGAACAAAGGATCAATCTTCATGTGCAAGCTTTCCCAGTTGATTTGCCTGTCGGTCAATCATCTGGTACTGCTAGTCGTGGTGATGATGCACCTCCTCTGGCTCCCCATGTGACAGAAACCATACGTTGTGATCAAGAGGAAGAAGTGAAGAAAGGGAAAATATTGTTCAAGAGGAACCCTAACCTAAATGCTTCTTGGGACGCACCATTAATCACAATGACAGATCTTGAAATGGTTCGGTTCCGAGATACTTTTGGAGATCGATCAGGAGTTGCTTCCTAGGGGTTCCATGATCCCCTTAAGATGTGGATTGTGATACGAAAAAGTGGTAACTCTGAGTTGTACAAAAATAGCCATGATTTTAGCTCATTCACGAGGATTGATTTGACAGAGTTGTCTCGAGCTCCCTTCATCAATCTAATGAACAATCCACAAGTAACTCAATTCAAGCATTTCCTTGATGATCAAGTCAAAAAGGGGTTTCCTTCTATGCCGACTGCAGAATCTGTGATTTTTGAACATCCAGATGTTATTGATCACTCTACCGACAATCCATTGCATGTGGTAATGTGGCCCGCGACAAAATAGGTTAGACAGTTTCCAGTGCTTCAAGTTTATCAGGATGGGTCTCTTGGTTCGTTAGAGTGCTAGGTCTTTGACGAGATCACCTCTGGTGCAGTCCTTAAGCTCAAAAATGGATGCATCAGACTCTATGATTGAAGAGACCTGTTGCAATTCCGGAAGTGGGATATTCATTATCTTAGCAACTTTCAAATCAAGGTTGTTGAAGACATATATGAAGACGGTGCGAAAGCGTATACGACGATGGTTGCAAAAATTTTGAACAAACACATGTGGAACGGAGCTATGGGGCAGATGGATGTTATGATAGTCAACAAAGGATGACTTTGGGCTAGTCCAAACCAAGGGGGAGATTGAAGGGCTTAGAATAATGGTTTGGTCTAGGTTTTGCAGTTAGTAATAGGGGTGTGTTTGTAGTTAGCTGTTAAATTTTGGTTTACGGTTGTAAGAGAGTTTATGGCTGTAAACACCTTACGGCCGTAAACTCTTCACGGTCTCGGGTGTATAAATAGTGGGTTGTGTCAGACGATTTTCTTTGTTGATGCCTTTTGTGTTCACGGTTCCTACCAAGTTGTATCAGGCGTTTAAAGCTATAAAATGTATGCAAGCTTGGTTTGTTACATCTTTGCTTATTATTTCGTTTTGCGTGATTGTTGTTTGCTTTTGATCTCTAGTAAGATCCGATTTTGGACCTTACACAACTGCCACTAGCCGGGTCATTTTGCTCGTGAATGTCCTAATCCAGATCGTAGGATCAACAGCAATAGGACAATGGTAGCAGTGGGAAACAACCGTGTAGGTGCTGCAGCTAATGGTGAGACTGCTATGGTCGCTCAATCCTTTGACTGGGAGGACCCTATTCACGCTTTGAATATCTTAGGGTCAGAAAATGCTCACCTAGCTCATATTGATGATGCTACCTTGAAGAATGATGATGTTGATCCCGAAGCAGAGATGATGGAGCTGCAGCTTGCTCTAATGGTGTCTACTTCTTCCGAGCCCAAGAAAAGCGAGGTAAACCTACCATCTTGTTCTCATGCATGTAAAGAGTATGTTAAAGTTCTTCGTGATGAAAGCCAATTATTACGTAGAGAAGTAGAGGATCTTAGATATGAGGGCTACCAACTTAGGAAAGGACAAAAACCCCTTAAGGCCCAGTTAGAAACTAAAATAAAAGATTTCAGAAGGATTCAAACAGAATACAGTGAAAAATGTGAATTGTATGATTATGTTAAAAGACAAAATGATGAGCTAATTACTGAGCTTGATACATTAAAAATAGAGTTTGATTCTACAAATTTTGCTTTTCAAAAATTTGATGGATCAAGCAAGGTAGTTGCCACCATGATTGATCATTGGATGCAATTTAAACGAAATCAGTCTAAGGGTTTAGGATATGATAGTGTACCACCTCCTTATAATCATACATATCAGTATCAACCCCTATCCAAGGATGAGATTGCCAATGAACCATTTATGGTTTATGGCAAGCCATCTAGTTTCGTTTTAGGTGGATTTATTAACGTTGAAAGTACTAACATTTCTACTTCCCCTGCAGATCAACCCTTGGACCAGGAAAAGCATGGAGTCGGAGGACCTATTTCTGTTTTTGTTTCTAATTCTGAATTTTCTGTTTCAAATGAAAACGTTTATGTTTCTGATGTTAAGACTGATAATGTTTCGTGTGATGCTTCCACATCTGATTCTGTTGCATTTAATTTCTTTGATATGTTTGATGAACTGTTTGGTAATTCTGATGCTTGTGATACTCATGAAACACCATCAATTCCACAAGTCACAACAACTGAGACACCCTCACTTATCTCTCAATCTATCCTTCATGCATGTTCTTCTGAGAAGAGTAAGAGTGTCTGTCAAGAAAATAAATCTGAAAAATGCAGTACAAGTTCAAATAATAAACAGATTTGTTTTAATTGTGGTGTTGGTGGTCATATAGCTAGGAATTGTTAAAATAGGATTTTTTGTAAGCTACTTTTCACCAAGAGGAGAGAACGAATCTCGAGGAAGGTCTTTAATTAGAAAATCCTCAAGAACTTGTTCTCAAAATGATGATTGGAAAGATGATCGAAGCAGAAAAGGGCTATTTTTCAAATGAATAAAAAGGTTTTTACTAACAAAGCTCAAAATAGTTTTCCGAAACCGAACAAGGCTCCGCCAAGATCGGTTTCATCAAAAAGCAATTCTGGATCTTCAACCACTTCTGGTAGAAAATCCAGTGGCTCAGTGCAAACTCCTAAGAAACATATATCAAAACCACCTGAGAATGTTGTAAAACCCAAATATCAATGGAAGCCCAAATCACTTTCTAATCCATCATTAACATCTTCTGAAGTGATTCAGAATGAGGATCCCAATTTGAAAATATTGAAGGATAAATAAGAGAAAGCGAAAAGGAAACCCAGGACAATGATGACCTGGGTTCCTAAATCTAAATGATTCCGCTCATTTTGCAAGGACAGTTGTGGAGGAATGTCGTTCGTCCTTGGTACGTCGACAGCGGCTGCTCCCGGCATATGACAGGAGACATCTCCCAACTGAGCGAAATTCAATTTTGTAATGGGGGTTATGTTTCCTTCGCGGGCGGAGATGGTGGCAAGATCACACAGAGAGGAACCGTTACAAATGGAGTGCTAAGCTTTGAGAATGTCAACTTCGCTCCCGAGTTAAAGCACAGATTGTTGAGTGTTTCCCAAATCTGTGACAAAGGCTATTCTACCCATTTTACCGATAAAGAATGTATGATTCTCAAGCTAGGCATTGTCATCATGGAAGAGTGGATTCTAGTCAAATCTAAACGGGATGGGAATGCTTACATTATTGATATGAACAGTAACCTACCTGAACAAGTCACTTGCCTATTCCCAAAAGTCTCCACACAAAACGCAATGTAGTGGCACCGAAGGCTCGGTCATGCTAACGCGAAAAACCTGAATCGCCATACTAAGCATGAGATGGTCCGAGGCCTACCCGTCAGAGACTTTACATTTGAGAAGTCTGTTTCTTGTGCTCAAGGCAAACATCATCAGAAACCACACCTGCCCAAGCAAGTCAAGTCAATTAGTCAAGTGCTCCAAGTATTGCATATGGACTTATTTGGTCCGGTCTACATCCTAAGCATCAACAGAAGCTCGTACTGTCTCGTTGTCATCGATGATTTCTCTCGGTTTACATGGGTCTTCTTCTTATCCAACAAAGTGGGGGTTGCTGATCTGATAAAGAAGTTCGTTGTGATGATTGAGAAGCAAACCAATAAACAAGTGAAGACACTTCGTACTGACAACGGAACTGAGTTCAAGAATGCAGTTCTTGACCATTTTTGCGCAGAAAAGGGGATAGTGTGTCAATATAGCTCTGCTCACACGCCTCAACAAAATGGTGTTGCTGAAAGGAGAAATAGAACTTTGAAAGACGCCGCAAGGACAATGCTTTTGTGATTCCAAACTACCTGTTTTCTTTTGGGCCGAGGCGATTAACACTACTTGCTACGTGCAGAATCGTGTTCTAATCAACAAAGCACAGATGAAGACACTGTACGAGATTCTCTATGGACACAAGCCTTCTATCAGCCATTTCCGTGTATTTGGCTGCCCTTGCACCCTTCTTCACTTGGAATCCAACCCTAAATTCAATGCCAAAGCCGATGATTGTTACTTTGTAGGGTATGCTACGCGCACCGCGTATAGGGTTTACAACAAAAAGACTAAGCAGATAGTAGAATCCTATGACGTGTGCTGGTTGGAAGAGAATGAAACAGACGCTCGAGTGGGTCCCGACTGGTTATTTGACTACACATCGCTTTTAATCTTTAAATGTCTCTTTAGATAGTTCAAGTGGATCCTCTTCTGGTTCGAAGATTGTTTCTGTAGACAAAGAAGTTGTCTATAGACCTCCAACGGTTGAGGGGGAGTCCTCTGTTGCATCTGAGGGGCGTCTTCTGCTCCACCTAAGGGGGAGTCATCTGATCAACCAAATAGTCCAGAGTCTAAGGTTCCAAATGAAGCTCCTGATGCTGATGCTACACCTCTTACACTTGTTGAAAGAGAGTTCATGTCTAGAGATGCTTCCGCTGTCAATCCAACTTTTATGGAACTACTCTTTCCTAAAGAAATTGCTAATGAGTTTGTAGCAGATTCATCTAATGTGAATCAATCAGTAGATGGTGGAGGTTTCAACATACATACTCTTCATGTTTCACTCAATGATATCAGCCAAGACATACCTTCAAGAATTCAACGCGATCACCCGATCGATAACGTCATTGGCCAGCTGGGTGATGGAGTTAAAACGAGAAGTCAAAGTAGAGATGTTAATGCATGTCTCTACTCTTGCTTTATACCTCAAATACAGCCCAAGAATGTTGAAATGGCTTTAAATGAGCCCAGCTAGGTAGATGCAATGTATGAAGAGCTAAATCAGTTTGAAAAGCTCGGGGTTTGGAAATTGGTTGAGTTACCAAAGGGCAAAAGGTCTCTTGAGACGTGTTGGGTCTATCGTAATAAGCAGGATGATTCTGGTGTAATAGTGCACAATAAAGCAAGGTTGGTGGTTCGCGGGTTTCGACAAGTTGAGGGTCTTGATTATACTGAGTTGTATGCTCCCGTGGCTCGTTTGGAGGCTATACGTATCTTTCTCACATACGCTTCCTACATGAAATTCACGATCTACCAAATGGATGTCAAGAATGCCTTCTTGTATGGCAAGGTGAAGGAAGAAATTTATGTTGATCAACCCCCTGGGTTTGTTAACTCAAAGTTCCTTAATCGTGTCTACAAGTTGGACAAGGCATTGTATGGGTTACATCAAGCTCCTCGAGCATGGTATGCGACTCTAACAAAGCACTTGCTCGAGCATGGATACTCTCGCGACACTATTGATCAAACTTTATTCATCAAGCATGTGGGTAATGATCAGATACTAGTTCAGATCTATGTTGACGACATTATCTTTGGGTCTACCTGTCCAAAGCTTTGCAAAGAGTTTGAAGGCGTGATGAAGAAGCGATTCGAGATGAGTTCTCTAGGTGAAATGACCATGTTTATGGGGCTTCAGGTCAAACAAAATTCAACCAGAATCCTGCTACACCAAGCTAAGTATGTGAAGGATATTCTTGAGAAGTTCGGGTTTGAAGACGCAAAGCCTGCATCGACACCAATGGCTGAAAGACCCCTGCTGGATCCAGATATTGATAGCGAATCCGTAGATCAGACTCACTATAGATCGATGATCGGTTCCCTGATGTATCTCACTGCAAGCCGTCCCGACATCATGTTTGCAGTGTGTCAATGCGCTCGCTATCATGCTAATCCTAAACTTTCACATCTTATTGCTGTCAAAAGGATTTTCCAGTATATCAAAGGCAGCCCAAAATTGGGTCTTTGGTATTCGAAGAATTCTGAATTTGATTTATATGCTTTTGCTTACAGTAATTATGGAGGCTGTGAGCTTGACAGGAAATCCACATCAGGAGGGTGCCAATTCCTTGGTGATAGGCTGGTGTCGTGGCAGTGCAAGAAACAACATACTGTCTCTACCTCACCAGCAGAAGCGGAATACGTTGTCGCATCTTCTTGCTATTCTCAATTTATCTGGATCCAACATTAGCTGTTGGACTACGGTTTGAATTATCTAGAAACCCCAATTCAATGTGATAATGAGGCTACTATTCAAATCACTAAAAATCCGATCCAACATTCCAAAACCAAGCACATTGACATCAAAATTCACTTTATCAGAGATTATTATGAGCGTTCTCTCATCCAGCTAGAACAGGTTCCCACTGCCAATAATGTGGCGGATCTGTTCACTAAGCCTTTTAACAAAGCTCGATTCGATGTGCTTGTGGGATTTTTGAAAATGATTCGTTTTGAGGATTAATTTTTGTTATTAATTAGGTTAGTTTAAATTTGAGCATTTTAGTCAATTCATTCTCTCCCATGCCCAAATTTAGGGGGAGAAATAAACAAAACCAAACAAAAATTAAAAAATTAAAAAAATCCAAAAACATTCTGCTTCTATTTTATTTTTTTTCGGAAAACATTCAAAAATCCAAAAAACATTAAAAAATTCAGAAAAATCAAAAAGATTGTTGCATAAAGTTTTGCTTGTTGATGAAGGACTGGGAAGTGATATTATCAAGTGATAACATGTAATCTAAGTCTGCGTAACGTACCCAAAGTTGAAGGGTCTATGCTCTAGGTTTGATGCGTCGGTGGGCACGAAAGATTCTAAATGGACATGACTAGGCAGAGTTGAACTTAGGAAATTTATAGACTTGAAAAATCTTGACCTAGTTAGATCCATTTAGCCTGACAATATGACGCTTGGATAGATTGAGCTGGGAGATATATATGGGAATCTACTCGTCACATTAAATGAACCCGTATCTGGAACCGTGGATTAACTTTTCCTCGTTGTGCGGATTCTGTCCTTAATTCTGGTATTGATGGGGCGACTGGATTATTCCGATGAATTAGGTCTGTAGAAAACTGTTTTCTCTCTCTATCTGTCTGTTAGTCATATGTTGCCTCCTTTATGTGATTGGAAGAAATCCGACCTGGACTGCAACATATGCAAATCCATTTCTCTGCATATTATATCTATGAAATTCTTCCTATCTATTAGCCATATGATATCTCCTTTTTGTGATTAACAATCTGACTTGGTACACATCATATGCAACCTTCTACTTCTCAATCCCTCTAAAAACTATAATTGATAATAATCTAAATCTATTCTCTCTTAATGATTGTCTGCTCACCCGATGTAAGGAGTATTCTGGAAGTCTTTGACTACTGGGGCATATCAAGAAGCGGGAAACATGTTCCAGTACAATTAAAATTGAACACTCAAAGATTGTCTATAGATTTCGCTGCTCAATTTAGGTGGACAACAATATCCCTGATCGTCATCAGCTGAATGGTCCTTAAGATATAGTATCTAGGAACTTAGGATCACTTTGTCTTGTAACTAATAGCATGTCCTAAATCTGTCACAATTTTTCGTGTTTAAGTGAACCACAACACCGATGATCGACCAAACAAAGACGTGAAGATGAACGGTACCGACAAGTGGATTAAGGCTGCCTAACAACTTTGATCCCAGTGTCACAAGATTTTGTTAGTAATTTTGAGATAAATTTTGTCTATGCTTATTCAAAATTTAAGGTATCAATATCATCACTCTTACTTATTTGTCTATATCATTTTCATGAAAATGTTTATGTTGCGTATTATATATTCATGTCCAGTTGTGCTTTCTATATAGCAAATGTTAACCTTGGTCTTTACGTTTTTTGTTCATAGATTACAAACACCAATTTCTTTCAAACAATAGAAGATCTAGAGTTTAATTGGGTGATTGAAGGTGATGGATGTAAACTTGATTCTGGAACTCTCAGTCTACCAACATTAGAGTTTAATTGGGTGATTGAAGGTGATTTTAGTTCTTGAAACGAGACTCAAGATATCATATTTTGGCATGGCTAGAAGCTTTGGAGGAAATGAGACTCAAGCAAAAGTAAACACACAGAGAGTTGTTGGCACATAGTAAGCAAGATGATGCAATTGTATGTAAATGAGTTCATTTTTTTATAACATTTACTTACTTTTGGAATAATTATTTGTATTTGACATATTAGTGAAATGAATTATCTTTGTTATTTATGGTATTTTATTTTGTATTATGAGATTTTTAATGTATTATTTAATTTGAAAATTAGTAAATCTATAAATAATATTTCTTTTTAAACATTTAAAATTATGATACGCAAAAATGTGTGTCATTTTCATTTATGACATGGCTTTTCTTGACAGGGGCTTTCTTGATACGCATTGCGTGTCATTAACACGCGCGTCGTAAGGTTACGACACACGAATGCGTGTCGTTTTCCTTTATGACAGGGTCTTCCTTGATACGCATTGCGTGTTGTAAACGCGCGTCGTAATTGTGCATCGTAAATGAGCGTCGTAAATGCGCGTCGTCTATAGACGACGCGCAAAAACGCGTCGTCTCTCTTTATGACAGGGCCTTCGTTGACGCGTATTTGCGCGTCGTCTGAGCCTTTTATTTTTAAAATTTAATCGGGATTAGGACTGAGATTTTAATTGTGTGGGAGACAGGTAAAAGTTAAGGGAGTGTAAAAGGAAGAGCTTACTGCAGTAAACCCTTTCCTCTCCCACTTTGCCCTTTTTACAGCCGCAAGTTTCCTTTCTCTCTCTACTCTCTTTCCTCGAAAAAAAATTAGAGCTTTTAGAGAAATCGACTAGTCCGCTTCGAAGGTATACTAAAACCAACTTGGGATATGCTACTTGTTCATCGATTTGACTTAAACTGGAGGAGTAATCGGGGTTTTAAGATTTCGTCGGCGTTTACGGTTCTTGAAGGTTTTACGGTTTGGGGAGATTCATAAACCGTAAACTCCACTTTTGGTCTTACGACCGTAAACACCCCTTTTGGACTTACGACCATAAACTCCCTTGGGTTTACGACCGTAAACTCAGTTTACGGTCAGTTGACCATTACCATGGGGTTACGGTCATAAACCCAGTTTTGACCGTAAACTTAGTTTGAGTTTTGTTGATCGTAAACTCCATGTTTGACTATGTTTGACCGTCAACCCAACTTAAAGCTTTAAATTGTTAAATACTTTGTTTTCTTACGTGGCCTGTTTAGTGCAGATCAATGGCGAATCTTAAGTTTGCAGACATGCACAAACTGGAAATTGTGTTGGATGAACCTCCGGTTGCTCATGGAGACTTCAAATCAATGATCTACAGACTAAGAGAATGTTGGTTAGCTTGTGCCATTACTGTGAATCCTGTCATTTATCAGAACATTGTCCGGGGGTTCTGGCAAACGGCTAAGATGTCAAAAGTCAATGGAGAGATGACAATTGAAGCTGTGGTTAAAGGTTGCAAGATTAAAATCACGGAGCAGTACATCAGAGATACTCTGCTGATCAATGATGAATCCAATTTTCCTACTGAAATTTGGATTGATGATGTACAACGGATTCTTGAGAAGATAGGATACGAGGGTATCTACCCTCCCACAGTGAAAAAGCTATTGCCTCCTTACTGGCGATTCCTGGCACACGTGTTCGTGAGCTGCATCTCAGGCAGGAGATCAGGAGCTGATGAAATCTCTCTCAAGAACACAGGGGCGATTGTCTCTTTGGCTGCTGGCATAAAATTCAACTTCTCAAAGTTTATACTTGATGAGTTCTTGGTGAACATAAATGCCATAACCCGGGGAACCAGAGATGCATTTTTGCTATATCCGAGGTTTATTCAAGTGTTCATCGACAATCAATTCCCAGACATGGTCAAGGATGGTGACAAGTTGGATATAAAATCCTTGGGTCGTCAAACTGTTGGTCTTATTAAAAAATCGGAAGGGCAAGGTCATTTTTCAAGGATTACATCCTTTAGTGAAGTTTGGGAAATTTGTTGAGCTTGATGAATCTTTCGAGTCTCATGGAACATCTGATAAAGCATCATCTGAGCCCACTTCCTCTGAAAGGGTTGTTTCTGAAGATGTCATCACAATTTCAGATCATGATGACAATGAAACTCCAGCTGCAAATGCCTAAGTCACTGAGGAACACGAATTACAGTCTGTACAGGTTCAAAGGGATTACAATGAGGGGTCGGGGACTGAGACTGAATTGTACGAAGGTCTCGACCTCACAGGATTCGATAATGATGAAGTTCCCTTGAACTTCGATAGCAATGAAGATTTTATGACCGGAGAAAGCCTCGACAAGTTACTTGAAAATGTCGATGAAGTTGCTCATCCGGCAATAGAGACAAGGGAAGAAGAAGATGTTCTTGAAGCTGCACCTCCTCCTACCAATCCATCGGCGGAAATAGCAATTCCTATGGTAACAGTATCAAGGATTCCTCCCCTTGATGTTGTCTTACCTACATCTGAGTCAGTGGAAAATGATCACACCACTACACAAGCCTCTCCTCCTCCAAGTAAAAGACGCTGACTCGACCCTAGACTGGTGACTCAAAGTGTTACAGCTCCACCAACAACCATACTTGTCATAGTCTCAGTTGAACCCGCCAGTGCTAGTACCTTCTATGAAGCTGGTGGCTCTTCATTCCCAACGGGTTTCTCTCCTCCCAGGCCAGGGGATGATGCTGCCTCGGTTAGGCGAACTAGGCTCTTGGCAGAAGAACAATTTTCTATGCCACCCCCATGCGGCAAAGGAATTTTTATTGGGGGTGACAGCTCAGGAGAAGAGATTCCCTCACTTCTTAGACTCTAGAAAGAAATTGACACTCTTAATCAAAAGAATGTTGATCTTGATCAGAGAAATATTGAGCTGGATATCAAGGTCGCAGACCTTCAAACTGAAAACACAAAGCTCAATATTCAAGTGGCGGAACTTAATGAAGATAAAGTTCTGAAGACAAAGCAGATTACAGATCCTCAGACACATTTTGGCCTGTTAACCGCCAACTACTTTGATTTGAAGAAAAAGCTGGAAGATAAATTTAGCGACGAATTCAAGTCATCCGTTGATGAGCCACAGATTTATCTTCTCAACCAAGATGCTCCCATTGCTCCTCAACCTACCAGAACCACCACCGTCGTGAACCGTTTTGAAAAGGAACCGGCTCAAGCTCCAAGTGTAGCAGCATTAAAACGTGCCAAATTGGACAAGTCTACTGACAAAGGTAAATTGCTATTCAAAAGGAGCACAGATCATAAGGCACCCTGGGATAAACCACATATCACCGTTATGGATCTGGGCGAGCATCGTTTCAGAGACGTCTATGGTGATAGGTTAGGAATCATCTCGTGGGGATTCCATGACACCATGAATATGTTTATGGTGAGGAGAAAGAGTGGCAATAATGAACTATACAAAGATGCTCACGACTTTTATTCTTTTACTAAGATTGATCTTATTGAGCTGTCTAAAGCTCCTTTCTCAAATCCATCAAGCAATCCCAGGGCGAGTCAGTTCAAATCCTTTTTGGAAGATCAAGTGGCCAAGGGCTTCCCATCAATGAAGACTGCAGAGTCTTTTGTCAAGGTCCACTCAAAAGTCATTGATCGCAAAACAAGTTAGCCACTTCGGTCAGTGATGTGGCCTGCTACTGCTCAAGTTAAGCAAGTTCCTGTTCTTCAAAATTATTCAGATGGTTCTCTTGCATCCATGCTTTATTGGGTGTATGATGAATCCATGGATGCTGCTGTCATCAAGATTAAGGAAGATTGCATCCGTCTTTATGACAAAAGGGATTTGCTTCAATTTGGCAAGTGGGACATACATCATCTCGCTGCTAATCAGATTGTGGTGGCTGAAGATCTCTTTGAGCCCGCCGCAAAAGAATACACTTCGATGGTGGCTGAAATTATAGAGAAGAAAATGTGGAACGGGGCGATGGGAAAGTTCGACGTACTGGTGGTGGCAAGAGCTGAGTCCAAGCTAGCACCAAACCAAGGGGGAGATTGAAGAGTCCAGTTAATGGTTTGGTCCAAGCTTTCAGTGTATTTTGTTTAGAATGAGTCTGTATTATAGTTTATGAGTTGTTTATTTGATGTTGGTCATTTTGTGTGTTCACGACCGTAAACAGAGTTTACGGCCGTAAACACGTTTACGGCCGTTAACCCTGTTTACGGTCGCAAACACAATTTGTTGTCTAGTCGAGTATAAATAGTGTAGGAGTAGGTCTTTTGTTTGTTATTGATGCCATAGAGATTATAGAGCAGTCCATCGAGTTGTACCTGACGATTTATTGAATATAAACATGTGCAAGCTCGGTTTCTTTTCATCTTGTTCTTGTTCTGTGATTGTTTGTTGCTTGATTGCTGGTAAAGATCCTTATTTGGACCTTACACATCATTCATTCTAGGGTCAATTTGAACTCAAATTCATGTTTGGGGTTTGTTTAATCTACCATTTTATGGCTTTTTAACATACATGCAGTCACGATTCACTTGAATAAACGACCCGATTTTGCAATGCATGGTTCACGGCATAATGTTGAAAAGAAAGTGTTTGAAGAGAGTGACTGATATGCTGAACTAAGCGTCTGTGACTTTTAACTACTCCACGTTGTGAATTTGGGCTTCACGTAGTGGGCCATGTCTGGGCCAATTTTTATGGGTTGTTGCATGTTGGGCTAAATTGTTTAATCCATATGGTCCATAAAAATAACTCGTCTTTTTCCTTTTATTTAATTTATGAAAATCATGATTATTTATTCTAACAAAAATTTTGTTCATAAAAATACTTCATTTACGATAAGAACCTCACACTCGATTTTTACCTTTTTCAAAAAATTAAGATGACTATGATTATGATTTATCCTAAAACTTAAATAAATATGCAAAAATTAAAAATTCAAATACTAAAAGTAAAACAAAAAGAAAAACGCAAACAGAGCTCGAGTTCCCTCCCGAGAAGCACTTCTTTTGATGGAGTCATGATCCGGACACCGTGTCGCCCTACGTTGTATTGTTTGGAGATATGATCACCATTGGCACCTTCTGTTACCTCCATATTTTCTTGAACGCTTGCACACTTCTTAAATATGTGTTCTTATAAATTTTCCTTCATTTTAGAATCGCCTTCCTCGAGCTTTCGTTTCACCCCTTTATTTTTCACAACAAGTACAGATTCTCCTTTTTCTTTTTGTAGCTCCTTAGCTTTAAAATCCACCTTGTCCAAAGTTGTTTGTCTTAAGTATTTTGTAACTTCTTCTTGTTGGGATTAAAACCCTAATTATGATTTGATGAACAAGATGCGTAAAATAAGAACAAACACAAATATGAAGATATGTCGAATGATCACTCGATTTATTCAATTATGAGGAAAAGATTACACTTTAAGAATAAGAATCTAACTCTACAAGAAACCTCACAACATGGCGGCTACATTTTGCCTCACTCTTAACCCTAATTAAGAATAATACATGACTATTTATAGGGAAAAGACAAGTCTTGGGCTTTTAACTTACACTTCATCAAGGGGGCCCATTGCCATCATTCATGGAGTACTTTGAAACCCTACAATCTCCCCCACAAAGTATGGAATGGATGACAATGCTTCAACTTCCAAAATAAGCATCTAGCAAATAAGAAATGATCTTGCAACGAGGAATATTCGAAGCAATCCACGAATCTTGATTCTTTAATAATCTTCAAAAATGGGCTCTAGGATATATAAACCAAGCACTAAAGGAATGTCTTTAAACTTCATTTTCAAATGTCATCCCAAAGATTTTCAATAAAGCCAAACCCGCCATATAACTCCATTTCAGAACAAAGAAACCAAATCACTTCTTATCTTTGAAGAGCTCCCCCTCCAAGTCACAATGATCTTCAAATAAGCTAATTATATAAGCCACCAAAAATTATCATGTAACAACCCAAATTTTAAGATTCGAAACGCCACTTGACCGAGATAAATACTAGAAGTCGGAGATATAACAAGTCCTTATAAGAGCTCGATGAAGAACTGCTACTGTAAAGGATACTTCTCTGTAAAAGCTTTAGAAGAGCTCGATTAAGAACTGCTACTGTAAAAGCTACCTTCATAATTCTACCACAAGCTTTAACAAAAATCTTCAAATTTGAAAAGTCACAACTCCAATTTCGAATGGCCATACCAAATTCTCCCCCGATTTATAATAAAATACGTGATTATAAAGCCTTCTAATGGTCATGAGAATGATCTTGAATGGATAAAAAAATTACTATGCTCCCCCGCGACAATATGATAGAAACGATGAAGTATAAAGTCCGAAAAAGTCATGAAAATTTGACGTTATTGCGAAAAACGACTTTCCAAACCGCCAAGACTTGATGGAATCTTTAATTTTCTATTCACAAAAGAATATGTGCGATAAAAAATACAAAACTGTTCACCAGCCCTCAAATTTGCAAACTTTTCTGAATATTAGGCAGAAACTGTCATTTACTGAAAGACAGGGGCTGGAAGGGTAATTCTGCATCATTTTCTCTTTAATTTTTAACAAGTTCCAAAAATGATCTGAAATTGCCTAGATGCTAAAGATATAGGGACCAAAAATGTAAGTTTATGTCATCTTTCACATATACCCCTGATGTACGAGCCTGACTAGAACATCTCGTGACTCCGAATTCCACCACTTCAGTGCAATTTCGTTCCAAGCACAAGCAAACGAATCCAAGTTCGTTGATACAAAAACAAAACCATGTTCGTTCCAAGCGTCACGATGCGAATCCGATTCCATGACCTTTCGCTTCAAATCAATAGATCAGAGAACAAAAGCGAAACCTTAGCCAAACCGAATCCAATCACATGTTCGCTTTCTGTCCTCCCCTCTTTCGTTCCAAGCACAATCACATGAACCAAGTTCATTTCAAGTCCATTGATTATACCCTAAAAGCGAACGTTCGTAGGTAAGATCGTTCGTACCAGATACACAATTTTGATTTTGACTTTTAGGTTGACCCACAAATGACCCGAATCCCGATTTCTTTTCCAATTCCGAATGATTCTTCCAACGATATGCCAATATGGATTCTAAGACCTGCATTTCAATTCTAAAATTAACCCTCAATTATGAAGAAGGATTCTGTTCGGAACATCAAACACACATATCACAATCATTTCGATAAAGCATTCGTTTTCGATGAAATTCGCATGTGAGACCATCCTTTACAATTTTGACCACAAAAATCGGAACCCAATTCAGTTCATTGCACTTCATCCATTCTTTATCGGTCCTTCAAACAATCAGTTCATCAATACGATTCCCCTGATAACATCGGATGACAATACTAGATCCAAAATCACAAAGGATCATGCAGATAACAAGAGATGATTCTCATTAAATAAAAATCATTATCAATCGTTAATTGGATCAAACAGTACACGAGAACAAAATTGATTAGGTCAAACAAAATCGATTTGATGACCAAAACTCAAGAACCGGACTGAATCAATAAGCGAATCGAATAGAAATTAAGAATTGTAAAATCCATCAGAACAAAAGAATGTTTAATCGTCATGAAGATTGACTTGCGTGATTCAAAATATTGAGATTTCTAACATCGATATAAGAACAAGAAAACGAACCGTGAACCTAAACAATGGGCTTTCTAGGTGAAACAAATGAACAGTAAGCGATTAAAAAAAACTGGGCTCAATGACATCGGCTGGAAGAATATAGTAGTGACAACAATTATCAAGAGCAATCGATTTATTATTATTGGTAGAAAACAAAACAGATCCAGAAAAAATACTAAATAAAAGAGAGTAGGATCGAAATAACCAAGATGAACAGTAACAAAATACATAAGTCTCCATGAACAGTAGATCGAACAAAAAAAATTGATTCCAAACCGCCAAAACACCAAAAATCTTCAATAACTTGTGAAGAAAAACATCAAATCAACAACTGATACTTCAAAAATCAATAGATCTTCAAAGGCCCACTCTGATACCACTTGTTAAGATTAAAATCCTAATTGTGATTTGATGAACAAGATGCGAAAAATAAGAAAAAACACAAATATGAAGATATGTCGAATGATCACTTGATTTATTTAATTTCGAGGAACAGATTACACTTTAAGAATAAGAATCTAACTCTACAAGAAACCTCACAACGTGGCGGCTACATTTTTCCTCACTCTTAACCCTAATTATGAATAATACATGACTATTTATGGGGAAAAGACAAGTCTTGAGCTTTTAACCTACACTTCATCAAGGGGGCGTACTTCCATCATCCATGGAGTACTTTGAAACCCTACACTTCTTCTTCGTCACTTGACACCAAACTTTCTTCATTTTCCTCACTAACTAGAGACTTTGGAGTTTTGTAAGCAAAGATCTCAAAAACCATTGGAATTGATTCTATATGCTTAGTACTCTTGACTTGTTCTATTATTTGAATTTCTTCTTCCATCAATTTCTCTAACTCCTCAAGCTCATTTTCTTCATTCATAAAGAATAATTCATTTTGAGCACAATCCTTCTTGAATTCGTCTTCCACTCCAAAAGTCATTTCCTCATTTCTCACTAGCAATGTAAGCTTTGACTCACATATATCCACCAAGGCTTATGTGGTATTAAGTAAAGGTTTTCCAAGGATAATTGAGAGATATTTATCCTCCTTCATTTCTAGCACCACATAATCTATTAGAAAAATAAATTTTCCAAATTTTACCGAAATTTCCTCAACTATGCCTCGAGGATGAGTCCCTGAACGATTAGCCATATGAGTCATCATTCTAGTAGCCTTCAATTCTGGAAGGTTGAGCTTTTGATAAAAATGAATATGGCATTAAATTTATACTCACTTTAGAATCGGCTAAAGCATATGTCTTCATGTTGTTTCCAAATTCACATGGAAGTGTAAGGTGTCCAGGATCTTCCAACTTCCTTGGTATCCCCTCCATAATAACCATGGAACGTTTCTCACTAAGGACTACATTGGAGGTATTTTCTAATTTGTTTGCGAGTGCCAAGTAAGTCTTGAAGAAATTTGGCATATCCAGGAACTTTTGTCAAGGATTCAATAAAAGGAGTATTGATAGGAATACCCTTTACTTGCTTTATAAATTTGATATGCTCTTGCTCCAGTGGGTGTACTTTGGCTCAAGAAGGAAACGGTAAAGGAGGTTGATAAGCTCGAACATCATAAATTTTTTTCTGCCCAGACTAGGCCCATTTCGTGATGACGGTGTTTCAGCAACAAGTTTTTCTTTGATTTTCATTCGCTTTGGCTATGATTCGGGTTGTTTTGTCTCTTCTTCCAAGGCTTCTAAGAACTTAGAAATTGTGTCTTCTTCAGTAGTGATGGCCATAACATGTGGTTGCAGTTTATTATTAGTATTTATAGGAGGTAAATGCTCGTTAACCAATATAGTTAATAGCCTGAGTTGAGCTTCTATATTCTTGATGGATGCTTGATGATTTCTCATGGTAGCATCAGGTGCATCGTGACGTTTTTTAGAAGCTTCCATGAATCTATGAAGCATTGAATCCAAGTCTATTTTTTTCTCGGTTTGAGGTTGCTCCTTTTGGTAAAAGCCCCGACTTTTTTGCATATACTTATCTTCTTTTTGCTTTTTATACTCATCATAAGGCAACCATTACTTCTTCAGCTTCCTCCAATATTCATCATAGTGGTCTCCACTTGAATAGTAAACTTGAGCTTTCCTATTCCTGTTCTCATCCAAATGGAAATCTTTCGTCAAATGTGGACCATTGCAATTCTCGCAGCCCACACGTATTGCGTGTATGGATTGGTCCATCTTGGTCATTCTTCTATCCATGCTACTTAACATTGCCAATACCACCACCATATCTTCCGAAGCACCATTCTTGATCCCCCTAGTTCCATCATTACGAGAGTTGTGATATTCCCGTGAATGCTTTGAGAATTCTTCGATTAGTTCATTAATTTCAACGGGATTTTTCTTTGTTAATGGTCCTTGAGAATCAAGGAGTTGCCTTGTCGGGACGTTCACCCTATCGTAGAAGATCGAGACCTCTTTTTGCTCGTTTAAATTGTTTTGGGGGCAAGTTCATATTAACCCCTTGTATCTTTCCCAAGCCTCATAAAATGACTCCCTCACTTGTTGCTAAAAGTTAGGTATGTTCTTTTTGAGTTTAGAAACTTTAGATGGTGGGTAAAATTGTTGGAGAATTCTTCATGCATCTGTGCCCAAGTGGTGATTGAACCTGGTGAAAGTGCCTTCAACTAGTCTTTAGCTGCTCCTTTAAAAGTAACCGTAAGCATTCTTAACTAGACAGTCTCTCATGGTACACTAGAAATGTTGAAATAGTCATCAATGTCATTGACTTCATTGAGGTGCTTGTATGCATCTTCATGATCTTTTCCAGAAAATGGAATATCCTTTAGTGCGGAAAGGATGTGTCTCTTAAGCTCGAAGGTAGCAGTAATGGGAATTGAGGGGTGCACAAGTCTTGGACTGGTGTCCTCTCTTATTCTTTTTTTGTATGCCTCTATCGTCATGTCATCAATGTTCGTCATGATGTTTTTTTGCTCGCTTTCAGGTTCACTACTTCTGTCCGATTCTGATTTTGTTTCATAACCAACTTCCTTTTTGTTAGGATTTCTCTCAAATCATTCGAATGTGCTCTCATTTTTCGTGGTGTTGCTTGATCCTCCTAGGTGTTTGTCATTCTTTTTATGAAAAACTGACTTAAGATCCTTGAATGGTGATGTCAATGGTATGTTTGATCTGCGGGTCATATACTACTGCAACAAGAACAAAAACAAAAACATAAAGATGAACAAAAAAATAATTTAAAAGTCATACTTAACAATTACCAGGACGTGGTAATAATGCCACCTCGTGGTATAGTAGATAAATGAAACAGAAAGCAAAATGAAATAAAACGTGAAATATCATAGCTCACGTCGTGAGTTCAGTATTTCAAAAAAAAACTGAATGCTAACAATTAACTTTTTGCAGGTTTTACCCCACAAAAAGGATCAATTAACCTAAAGCAATTAAATTAAAAACTAAAATAGTCGTTCCTCGACAGCAACGCCAAAAACTTGATGCATTCGTAATATTATACTTACACTAGTCTTAGAGAACTCTCTAACTAACTATTACGACTTAAGGCGTCGGACCTATTCACAGATAATATAGCACAAATAGTCTGGTATCAAACTCATGGAACAAATTTAATTTACTAACCTATCTACTAATAGATTAATCTAGAAACAAGCAAAAGTTAAAAAGGGCTTTTATCTGATTTTTCAAGTTCAGGCAAACTTAAACACTTAACTTATGGTTTTAAGCAATATACTAAAAATACATTCTTTTAGTTCAAATCCACCACTTTTCTATGATTAGTTACTAATTATGGATTATTAAAGTTGGTTACCAAGTTTTATGTAATTAGCAATTCAAGTCCAAGTTTACTAATATTTTCACCAATTCATGAACTACCATGTATGGTCATACACAAGCAAAACACATAATTAGTTATTAGTTATAGATGGGTTATGTAAGATTTATTTAAGCAAACACAGTTATGGTCACAAATATGTTTCTCCAGCACAGCTAAATTTGTTACTTTGTTACTTATCTATGATTTGGTCAATCCTAGCTCTAGCAATTTAATGGTCACTAAATCACTAGGTAATAAAGTTTATGTAATTTAATGGTCACTAAGTCACACTTGACTTGAATTAAAGCAACAAAGTCACAAAATTTAACATACTAGGTAATGATAATCAAACACACGCACAAAACCAACTTATAAAATACATAAATTAATAAACTAAGCCATAGATTCAAGGTTCCATCTAGCTAAATGAAAGCAAACGAGTTCAGCTACTCATTGCTGAAAACCAAAACACAAGTTCAACATAAATCAACATGATTAAAGTAAATCAAACCGATATGATGACTTGTATTCTTCAATTCCTTAACCTTCAAGCAATTTCTCCTTTAAAGGTATGTTTTGTACACTTCTCTATCCTCTAAAATCAGATATCTGAGATTATCTCCCCTCCCAAAAGCTCTTCAAATCGTACGAGAGAAGAATTTTATATAGATTTGCAAAAAAGGTGGCTCATGACGTTAAAATAGGGTGCTACATCGTGACCTTGGTAAAAATCCGTATTGGGCAAGGATTCTGACTCCCGCATCTTAATCTTCTAGAATACCCTCTTCACAACGTGACCTTGAGTTGCCACGTCATGATCTTGGTTTTTCGCAGGAAATTTCTTCTTTTAATCTTCAAGCCTCCAAAGTTCTAATCCTTGTAATTTTTAGTCGATATTCTTCAAGAGGATTTTTATTGGATGCAAAATACAATTTAATTCAATAAGTATCATATATATTTGCAATTAACAAAAATATTAACTAAAATGTATTAAAATATTGCCTAAAATGTGTATAACTATGGAAATATCATTCATATTTTAAGAAATTAAACATTGACCTCCATAAGTAATCAGGCATATTTATTAACATCTTTTTCTAGAATATTACTTCACAAATCCTTCTTATGTAAACTTGCAAACTATTAATTACAAGTTATAACATTTTACATGACATCCAATTTGCATGCACATAATATCTTTATGGATACCACCTTACTAGCATGCTTTTTCCTAAATCTTCACAGACAAGTATTTTCAAGAAGTCATATCATGCATACATCAGATAAAATCAACACAAGACTCTTTCTATCATGGCCCTAACACACCTCTCACGTCAAAAGAATAAGAATATAGCATGTAAGCATACTAAATTCTCATACACATAAGGAAGCATAATAACCAATAACATATCACACACAAATAGGGTACATGTGAAAGATCTAATATGCCCAATAGTCATTATAGAATGATATTGCTAATAATATATGATCTTATAGGATCACATCTTATAGCAAGTTACCATCAATTGGAAAATTATTATTTCATTGAAATAATATTTTACTAATTGAGAATTTATTATTTGTGGAAATAATATTTATTGGAGAAATAGCAACTTATGAAATATATCAAAAAGTATCATTATTTTAAGTCATATTTATATCTTAATAAGCTAAATACAATTTATATAAAAGGTAGTTTTATATAAAATAAGATATTTATATATGACTAGTTATATAAATATATATATTGGGAATTCTTTAAAAAATGATTGAAGCGTGGTCTTGTTTTGAATTGCTTAATCAATTCTACCATGCTTGTAGGAAGCATGTCTCATTCTTTTTCTTTATCGTTCCTTCTTGCTTTTTGGCCTTTATATAAGGGAGAGCATGGAAGGTTGGAAGTGATTTCTTGCAAGCCTCATATTGTTCTTCTTTGGAGCCAAAAATCTGAGAGCACCTTGCTCTATATGGGGCTGCCAAATTTCGAGCTTCATAAGCTCTTCTTCTCCTCCATTCTCTTGCATTTTGATGCTAGAAAAAGTCCATTTGTTGCTTCACCTTTGAACATATATTTGGTATATATATTTCAAAGGCTTATGAACAACAAATCACAAGTGTATACTAGCATATATTGATGATTCTACTCTTGCTTGGTGGATACTTTTAGAGAACTCTTGTTTTAGAGTTTCATGCCACGCTTCATCAACTTCCAACCTTCCATGAGGATCAAAGTCTTCAAAAGTCATTATGATTTCTCTTCTGTGGTTGTTTTAATCTTTCTAACTCTTGCAAAATGATCCTTGGTGGGTAAAATAGTTTTGGTTTTATTTAACATTTTTAAAGCTTCCGTTGTCATTTTTACCATTTGTGAAACCAGATCTTTGAATAAAAAATCCAACAATTGGTATCAGAGTCATTTTTGCAAGATTAGTTAGATTATTTTTTTAGTTGATGAAATCATTGTTTTTGGAAAACATGGATGGTTTTCTCTTTGCAAGAAAAATTCATACATATTTTCTTTAACAACTTAAAAATGTGTATAATTGTTATTTTTTAACCAAAAGTTTACGTGCATCTTTTTGGTCATAAAAGTTGCCTGAGAAAAACAAAGAGTTGTTTTATATATTTTTTAGTATATAAATATGTATGATGTGCATAAACTAGCCATGGACCTTAGTGTTGTTGCATGTGTTGATTTATTTAAAATGGTTGTATTTATTTAGTTATTTATATGTTATGTAATAATTAAATAGATAGTTTTCTTTTGTTAATTTTTGTAAGTAACAACTTAGTTTTGTAAATATTTTATTTTTATAAAAAAAATGTAACAAGAATGATGATGGTGGCCATTTTGAAGATCAAAAGTTTATAAGTTTGATTTTATTAAAGTTTCTCAAACTTTATAAAATTATTTTTATAAACTTGCTACAAGGTGTTGAAGCAAGTGGAAGCATATGAAGACTTTACAAGATAAAGGTCCCTTATGCCCCTTTAGGAATGGACTTGATAATTTTGTGATGGCTCACAAAATTATTACTAGTTAATGGCTTGGTTTATGCACATATGTTATAATTGTTATGCATGCTTGTGTTGTTTTATGTTTATGTTATTATTATTATGTTATGGTTGATAAATTAGTTTTTCAAATGCAAAATAATATTTGAACATAAATAAACATCACAAGGAGTTTGGTTTTAATGAAATTTACATTTTAACATAAGATGATAAAAATAGTTTTACAATAAAACAAACTTTATCGTTAAAACTAGTAATCGGTAAAATTTCAGGATTAAAATTGTATAATTTTAAAAAGAGATTTGTAAACTTATTAAACTCCAAACCTTATTTTATAAAAGGAAGTTTTATTAAAAGGTTTCCAAATGTTTTAAAGCGCTCAAACGATATAACTTAACACTAGTTGTTAATTTAAAACTTTGATCGCGCCAATTATATGAAACTGGGTTTTATATATAGAACATTGTTAAAAATGTGATTTTAACATGAAATAAGTTTTTTAAAGTATACCATGGTTTATTGAATACATGCAATAACCATGATATAATATGTTTTTTAAAACTAGAATTATAAAAACATCAAAGACCCCTTACAAACCTCAAATCTATGCAATTCTTTTTAAAAAACACTCGCACGTCTCTTATATGCACTAGTGGGATAAAGGATACCTAACTGTTTAGTGTCATATTTTGATGGTCGGGGTGTTTTCGCGATTTCTATAACCAAGTTTGTAACATCCCAAGATTTTGCAGGTATTTCCAGCACCTCTTCTATCATTATTTGGTCATTTGTAGTCCTTGGAGTTAGAAATGTAGAGCCAAGATAAGTTTAAGGGCCAAAGTTGCAACCTTGGGCCAAAAAGGAGTACGATGCGCGCACATAAGAGTACGCTCAGTGTACTAAGGTCTGCCTTAGTACGCTGGGCGTACTAATTTCTAGTTGAAACCCTAATATTTCGGGTTGAGGGCTATATAAACATCCTTATGGCTCATTTTCTCTCATCATTCTCAGCCTCCATCTTTCAGCAATGTCCCAAACCCTATCTTTGCGTGTGAGTGTGAGTCAGTGTGTGTTTTGAGATCTTGAAGGTGAAGTCATTGCATAAAGTAGTTGGAGAAGGAAGGCCAACTTGTAGATCTGAAGTTTTCTTGTGCTTTAGGAACTCCAAAAGGTAAAAAGCTTCTAGCTTGGCAACTATTTTCAGTAGATCTTGTTTTATTTAGGTTCTTGGCACATTTCTTGTCCCAAAAACCCCAATATGGTGCATGATGCATCTTGGCCATATTAAGCTATCCTTCCAGACCCTAGAAAGGGTCCTAAGTGATAAAAATGAGGACCCAATAGCTGAATGTGTCCCATGCATGGAATAAGAAGGTCTTAATGGATACAAGAGTTGTCATCACAACTGCAGGAACTGCTAACTGCTGGGCAAGCATTTCATTCAACCGAGCAATTCTCCATGGGGAGCGTCGATCCTCTTCGTCAGGAAGAAGGATGGTTCGTACCGGATGTGCATAGATTATAGGGAGTTGAACAAGTTGATGGTGAAGAACCGTTATCCACTACCGAGGATAGATGATCTCTTTGATCACTTACAGGGTGCATCTTGGTTTTCCAAGATAGACTTGAGGTCGGGATATCATCAGGTCCAGGTCAGAGAGGAGGACATGGAGAAGACCTCGTTCCGGACTCATTATGGACATTACGAGTTCGTGGTGATGCAGTTTAGGCTCACCAACGCGCTAGTAATATTTATGGATCTGATGAATCGGGTCTGCAATCCGATGCATGATCGCTTGGTCATCGTGTTTATAGATGATATCTTGGTGTATTTCAATACCCGAGATCAGCATGAGGAGCACCTCAGGGAGTTGTTGGGAGTTCTGAGACGGGAACAGCTGTATGCCAAGTTCTCGAAGTGTGAGTTTTGGTTACGATAGGTCAAGTTCCTTAGACATCTCGTTAACCAAGAGGGGATTTTGGTCGACCCAGCCAAAATCGAGGCAGTCATGCAATGGGAGGTGCCGAGATCTCCTTCAGACATTAAGAGTTTCTTGGGGTTAGCAGGGTACTACCGGAGATTCATACAGGATTTTTCCAAGATTGAAATACCCTCACTCGTCTGACGAGGAAGGGGTGGATTTCTGGTGGGACCCTGGGCAGCAGAGGGTGTTTAAGACCCTCCGACAACGTTTGTGCGAGGCTCCAGTTTTGACTCTCCCGGAGGGAGTTGAGGATTTTGTGGTGTTCTGTGATGCGTCCATCACAGGTTTGGGGGCGGTCCTCATGTAGAGAGTACGGGTCATAGCCTATGCATCGTGGCAGCTGAAGCCACAAGAGACGAGATACCCTACACATGATCTAGAGTTGGGAGCAGTGGTTTTCACTCTCAAGATTTGGAGACATTACCTATATGGGGTCCGCTGTACCATATACACGAATCACAAGAGCCTGAGACACATTGTGGATCAGCCGAACCTAAACATGAGACAGCGTAGGTGGCTAGATGTAGTCAAGGACTATGACTACAAGATCCTTTACCAACCCAGTAAAATGAATGTGGTGGCGGACGCTCTGATTCGCAAGTCAGCTGGGCTTCCACCCCAGTGGTCTGTTTGAGGATAGCGGTGGATTATCCGCTTGTGAGTTTGATCAGGGATGCTCAGGTTGAGGGCATGCGACTAGAGAACTGGAAACTGGAGAGGATTAGGGGTGAGAACACCCGGTTTGTGCAGGATAGTCAAGGATTATTGACCCGATGCAGTCGGTTATGGGTTCCGATGTATGGTGGGGTCAGAAAGACAGTGATGGAGGAGACTCATAAGTCTCACTTCTATATTCCCCTGGGGGCCACCAAGATTTATCGAGACTTGAACTTGAGTTACGGGTGGCCGTGCATGAAGTGAGAAATCGCTTGGTATGTTGATATGTGCTTGACATGTAAGATGGTAAATGCCGAGAATCAGAGACCGCATGGCACACTACAGCCCCTGGAGATGCCCATGTGGAAATGGGAGCAGATCATGATGGACTTCATTACCAAGCTGTCGAGGACAATGAAGGGGTTTAATGTTATATGGGTTATTGTGGATCGATTGACCAAGAGTGCCCATTTTTTGGCTATACGGGAGAGTTCATCGGCCGAGAAGTTGGTCGACCTGTATGTCCACGAGATTGTCGCTCGCCACGGGGTTTCGGTCTCCATTGTTTCCGATCGGGATGTTAGATTTACCTTCCGTTTCTGGCAGAAGTTCCACGAGGAACTAGGCACACGACTGTACTTTAGCACAACATTTCATCCGCAGACTGATGGTCAGAGTGAGCAGACTATTCAGACCCTCGTGGATATGTTAAGGGCGTGTGTCATTGACTTCAGTGGGAGCTAGGATTCCCACCTACCCCTTGCAGAGTTCACCTACAACAACAACTATCATTCTAGCATTGGTGCCCCGCCTTTCGAGCTGTTGTATGGGCGGAGATATCGCACCCCGGTTTTTTGGGGTGAGGTCGGACACAGGGTGATTGGACAGACGGAGATAGTCTTGTAGACTACCGAGAAGATTCAACAGATTAGGCAGCGACTGCAGACTGCTCAGAGTCGCCAGAAGAGTTACGCCGACAAATGTCGATCTGAGTTAGAGTTCCAGGTTAATGACATGGTACTCCTAAAGGTCTCACCCTGGAAGGGTGTGATCAACTTCAGGAAGAGGGGGAAATTGGGTCTCTGATATATTCGGCCGTTTAGGATCGCTGCCAGGGTTGGCAAGGTGGCATACATGTTAGAGCTACCAGAGGAGATCAGTCGGATCCACAACACCTTTCACGTTTCACAATTACGAAAGTGCGTTGTGGATCAAGAGGCAGTGGTGTCGTTGGATGATATTCATGTCGATGAGCGCCTGAATTACGTGGAGAGGCCTGTGGCTATACTAGAGAGGAAGACGAAGGTTCTACGGAACAAGGAGATACCTTTGGTAATGGTACAATGGGAGCATCGGAGGGGATCCGAGTGGACGTGGGAGCCCGAGTCCGCGATGCGGGAACATTACCCGTATCTATTTACCACAGCCGACTTTGAGGACGAAGTCTAGGTCAATTGGGGGACAATTATAACATTCCAAGATTTTGTAGGTATTTTCAGAACCTCTTCTCTCATTATCTGGTCCTTTGTAGTTCTTGGGGTTGGAAATGTAGAGCCAAGATAAGTTTAAGGGCCAAAGTTGCAACCTTGGGCCAAGAAGGAGTACGCTGCGCGCACATAAGAGTACGCTAAGCGTACTAAGGTCTGCCTTAGTATGCTGGGCGTACTAATGTGTGACAGCCCATTGTTTCGGGTCAAAAAAAGATCAATCTTGGTCAACAAAAATCAAACTTCTTACTTTTGATCTATCTTATTTAAGAAGATTTAAATTCTAGATGGGTTCGAAATCCTTTAAATTAGATGTGTTGCTTGAATTTGGGGTGAAATGCCTGAAAACCAAGAACTTTGTCCGAGCCACAAACCCCCTCACAGCCGTGAACACTTTGGAGCCGTTAACCCCTTCGGAGCCGTGAACCTCTTCGGACCATGATCAAGCCTCGGACTGTGAACCCTCAGTTCACGGCTGTGAACTCCTCGGCTGCAAATACCTCCCTATATATAAGTGTTTGATTGATTTTATCTTAATTTCTTCACTTATGGCCATGATCTCTTCCATTCTCTCTCAAGTATCATCCTCACGAACACCCTCTTCTTCCCTTAAACACTCCTTTCCTTTTATATCTCTTTGGTATTCCACAAAACGGCCTTCAAACACTCACCAATCCACAAGATCTTCAAGTGTTCTTCACATCTTTGGGTCGTGAACCACTCATAGGGCCATGAACCCTTCAACATGGGTCGTGAACACTTATGTGTTCTTGGGCCATGAACCCTCCTTAGGGTCGTGAACATCATTTCAGCCTCCTAACTTGCTTCTAACACTCTTTTGGTAAGTTATTCTTGCATCTTTGGTTGTTTCCCAAACACATTTGTAGTTATATTCACTAACTATTGTTTGGCATGAAGTACGGGAAGAAGCAAATTAACTATATTTTTGTGGGTTGAAAACCCTATATACTTACCAGGTTTCCCAACCTGACCCACTCAGTTTATTTATATCACAGGTATCGATACGAATACACATTACACTGAGAGATTAATGGAGATGTAAATCATAAGTGTAAATGAATGTAAGGTCTGTTTATTCTTATATTTCTGTATTGACAATGACATTCTAAAGTCTTAATATAAATAAAATACATTTCTTCAGAAATGCTTTGATAATATATTTATCATGTTTTCTGGGAACAAATTCCCAACATATTTCTTTAAAATGGATACTCTGATTTTTAAATAAGCATAAATAAAAATTTTAAAATAACCGTGAATTTGGGGATGCCACACACACACACACACACACACATATATATATATATATATATATATATATATATATATATAGAGAGAGAGAGAGAGAGAAAGGTAGGTTCATATATTATAACTATTTATTGTGTGGATATAGGAATGAATATAGGCATATCATTTCAAAAACCTAAATAAGGGTAAATTTGTAATCTTAACTGTTAATTAAGTTTAGTAATTATATAAATATTTAATTATCCTAAAATAATATAATACTTTCCTTTAAATCTCGTCTCTTCTCAAAAACCTAAATAATATTGTCGTCTTCAGTATCCACCCCTTTGGAACAGCTTACCAGCGATTCCTACTGCATCGCCTCTTTCCCCAAAATTGTTATAGTATATGGTATGGGCAACTTGAAGTGGTGTTATAACAAGAAGCAACAAGATGAGGGAGTGGTGTTCATGGTGTTATAACACCATGTTAAGAGGAGAGAGATAGAGAGAGATAATTTGCAGCCAATAGGTTATCATGTTTCTTCTTGTCATGGAGACAACAAGAAGCACCACAACAAGATGCAACAAGAAAGGGAGGGGGGGTGTTTTTGATGTTATAAAGGCATTATGGGCTGCCAACTCAGCCACAACAAGAAGCAACAAGACCCACACCGTATGCTCTTAAGCATATAGATATCAGAAATGTACTCAGACATTCATGTAATTTAAGTGTAGAATTTTGGAGGGATGTGAAGACGAACGCATCAGAAATCAAAAAAGTTTAAAACTCAAATAAATGGGAGCAACGTAAAATCATTCGTTTGAATTCAATTTGGTACACTCTTTCTTTTTTCATGTTTGTTTACATCTCAATTTTTAGTAGCTAAATTTTAATTTTTGTATTACCTAGGATTCAATTTTAGGTATTCTAGGATATTCTCAAACCTTCTTATTGTTATAAAGTAGCAACTTTTGTTTTACTATTCTTTAGTGGGTTATCGTTATCTAATTATGATATATATGTGTACGATTTACTAAGTTTAGATTCTTAATTTATTGATTTTAGCTTTTTTTTGCTTAAAACTAATAGTTAATGCTCGTGTGTTTAGGAAATGGTACTTGTGAAGTTCTTTTTTGTGATATTAGTTTTGAAACTTGTACCAAATTTCACTTTGTGTTAGAATATTCTTAATTGTTTATTTCCATATGTTTAGTTTAATATTTTTTATATATATTTGTTAATTGTTAATGCATGTACATAATATGATATCAATGTGTGTTTTTTAATAAACATAATTTAAAGATAAATTTTTACTCAATGAACCCAATACCATCATTATAACCACATTTACGTTTCTATATAGCATCATGTTTTATTTATTGTGTTATTGTAGTTGAAGATGGCAATTTTTCATTTTTCTTGTATTTTGGAACAATGATTATTAAAATTGAACATTACATTGTTTTATTTTGGTTTGTATATTTAATGTCTCAACAAAATCCTTATGCTTTCGACTAGAAATTCTCATGCTTACACAAACTCTAATGTTTTTTTTGTGTGTCTACAACAATGAAGCAAGGTTTTAAAAGGTTATAAATTCTTATGAAACTATAAATTCTGAAAGAAATAACATCAAGTAAGGAAAAAAAAGTTTGATGAAGAATGGAAACTCGGTTTGAAGCCTGGTGAAGAATGGAAAGTCAGGCAACAATATTCGTTGAGAATGGACTAGCATTTTTTTTTCCTGTTAGAATGATTAACAATAATATTCTATCAAAATATATTAGTGTTTTACTTAGATTTCAATATTTTTATTTGATTTATAACTATTCTCAGTTTTATTCTTAAAGAATAAATGTAATTGTTAACCAGTATTACTTATATTCTTTTAGAATGAATGTCATTTATGTATGTTCATAGTTATATTTGTTAAGAATGAATGTAACTATTGATTTTAAGATATTAAAATTATTTTAATATAAAATTTGTATTCATTAAAAATTATTAATCTTGATAATATATGTTTATAGTATTCTGTCAGAATTTAGTGTTTTTTTTTTAATAAATATAAACAAATTCTTTTAGAATGTCCGAATTAATATATCTAATATCCAAAAAATCAGATTTTTAAAGTTTAGAGAATTAATTATTCCTTAAATCCGTAATTTTCCTTTTTTAAATTTATGTTAATTGACTAAAATACCCTTAGAATGAAATTAGATGGTATTTTTTTAATTATCTTTAATTTAATAATATGTATTAATCACTTTCTTAAAATAAGTAAATGATTGGCCCACAATCATTCCTACATCCACACAATAATTAGTTAGAATACAATAGTGTAAGCATATATATATATATAATTATGCATACATACACATAAAATCGCAACGCTTCTGGGTTTTGTCTTTGTTCTCTATTCTTCAGACCCTTTTGGCAATGTCGAGCAACTTAAAATGAAAAGCTACTCCAGCTTACCCAAATGTTCTCACCCTCATGTAACGGAGGTGGTGATGAGGGAGTTGTTTTTCTAGGAACCACATATGAGGTATTTGCTTGCACATTCAATGATGAAGACGATGAAAATGGGAGAATCCTATGTTTTTTACAAGGGCTCGATCTAGAAAAATAAAAAATAACACATGCAGGAGATCATGAAAATAGTGAAGAATAACAGTTGGATTTGTAGTTCCATATATATATATATATATATATATATATATATATATATATATATATGGGATTATATGACCATTTTTATATTTAATAATAATAATAATTTAAAAAAGTGAAATAAAATGGTAATTAAAAATATGAAGGACATAATAATAATTTTAACTTCGATAAGGACCAGAACCGCAAACAAAGTTGTTGAGAAGGAGCACCAATCCAAAAGTTTAGTGGTTTGGACCTTTGTCGTGAAAAATATATACTATAGGGACCATTTTTGAGTTTTTGTCTTTATAAAATTAAAATACTAGAAGGGACTCTAACCCTAACCCCCTCCGTTCTTTTCCTCCCACTTTCCCGATAAGATTAATAGAATCCTACCATTTTCCTTTTCCTCCGTACATGTCTTTTCTGATGACCATCACTAATGATTTTGGTTCCAAGATCAAAAGTATTAACACCCGTGAGTCACTAGTTTCCATTTAGGTTCCAAGATTTAAAAGTATAGATGAAATTTTGCATTCAAATATGGTGCCATAATCTCTATAAAAAAGCCTCCTTCTACAGTTCAAGTTCAAGGTGTATCAAGAACCATCTTCTATAAACAATAGCACGGATAAGCGAAACAATTCCAATACTGTTGTCAGCACAAGATAGAAGAAAAGTATCACCTTGATGTAAGATAACAATGTCTCCATCCAATACTAAACAAAAGTGAGAAATCAGAGGGGTCTTAAATACATATAAACAGAGGTAATATCAAAGGAAATTATAGTAAAGTCAAAATTGAGTGAAAAATTCATAAGATTAATGAAAACTGAGGAAGAAAATAAGATAGAAGAAAAGCATCACCTATGATGCAAGATAACAGTGTATCCTTCCTCCGGTATTAATAAAAAAAATAGAAATTTGAGGGATAATTATGTGGAATTTTGGTTGGGTTAAATGCTACAAAATTAGCAATGTTAAGTGATATATATATATATATATATATATATATATATATATATATATATATATATATATATATATATATATATATATATATATATATATATATATATATATATCAGTTAAAAAACTTGATGTGTAAAATCTGGTTTTAAATTTGTAACTGATTTCACAGAAACTGGGCACTATTATACAAGTTGGCAAGTGCACATAATTAAACAGTAGTATAATTAGTATAATTGAGGTAAGATTGTGTAACAGCCAACATTTTAACACATGTACACCTAAGACAATTTCACTATTAAATAAATAAATCATCTCGGTGTACATTTGTATTAACAAACCAATACCTTTTACTTGAAAGTAAAAGGTAAAAATCATTAAAATTTAGGTTTTAAAAATATGTAGATAGAAAACAGAAGCTTAAAATATTTGAACAATATAAAACACGTTCATACCCACCAAAGATCACTTTACATGAACATGCAAGATAAAACCATTCATAGAAAGTCTTCAAGAATTACAATCTTTGTGACCTTTAAAATGTTTTAGCAAGTGTGTGTTGTATATAAGTTTCTAGCTGAATTATGTGATTTCATACATATAATTTCGTACAAGTAAGTGTGTTGTCTATAATTATTTACTTATAAAAAAATATAAGTTTTATAAAAACAAAGTTCATGTGATTCGTATATTTATACATATTTATTTTACTTAAAAATACCAATACTTATCTACCGTTCTAAGTATATGTTAATTTCTATTTTAAATCATATGAGTGCTTTTAGAATGTACTCCGGGTCTATCATAAGCATATTACCAAGCTGCATGATTGGATCAAGCCTTGTATGATATTGAAAGGGGGCATGCGGATCAACATCAGCTCAATGCTTCATCGACTTTGTGACAAACAAAATAAAAAAAAACTATCACCTGTTTTAACCTGTAAGGTAAAGGTTGTAGCTAGTAACCACATACGGGGGTGCCAACCCGTATAGATTTATACACAACTTCCTCGTTTGCACATGATTAACGGTTATTGCATAGAGTGATTTACTAATTTTTTATTCTTAGTGGGTGATGGATCAACTCATATAGTGCACCCAAGTTTAAACAACCCTAAATGTGTGTGATTAAGTGTATTAAACTTTATGTTATAAAGTTTTTAGACTTATGGTTCATTCGTTGTAAAAAATTTAAAACAAATTTACAATTAAAATTGGGCAGCCTAACGGCTATAAATAGACCAAAACGCGGTTTTACCCAAAGTCAAACCAATAATTTCCAATATATGTACTAGTTCAAATAGATGTATATATCATATTAATTTAACCAATGATACAAAACAATTGTTTTTCAATGTTAATATTAAAATAACTAACTAACTAACTATATATATATATATATATATATATATATATATATATATATATATATATATATATATATATATATATGTTCAGGTTTATTTGAGACCATTTTAATTTTGTAAGACCGTGAGACCAAATCTAAAAATAATTTTAAAATGCAAAATAAATGTAAAAATCCAAAAAAGAAATTAAATATTATTTTCGGAACTTGAATTAACTAAAAAAAATAATAATAAAAAATATTCCGTTTTTTTTTTTGAAAAATACGTGAAATATTCTAATAGAATATTACACTGACATATTCTAAAAAATAATTTTAAAATGCAAAATAAATGGAAAAATTTAAAATTCTTTTTTTTTAAATATTATTTTCGGAACTTGAATTAACTAAAAAAAATAAAAAATAAAATAAAAAAAATTCCATTTTTTAAAAAAAAATACGTGAAATATTATAATAGAATATTACACTGTACATATTCTAAAAAATAATTTTAAAATGCAAAATAAATGGAAAAATCCAAAAATTCTTTGTTTAAATATTATTTTTGGAATTTGAATTAATTAAAAAAAAATTAAAAAAAATAAAAAAATGCGTCTCACGGTCTAACAAAATTAGGCCGTCTCACATGAACCTAACCATATATATATATATATATATATATATATATATATATATATATATATATATATATATATATATATATATATATATATATATATATATATAGATTCAAGATCAAATAAGAAGGAAATTTTTGGTAGGAAGGTAATAAGTTTTTTTCTACATATTTTTTTCGCGAACAAACAAAATGAATCATTAGATGATTCAATTGTAAGATGATTCACAAGAAAAAATTCTCAAAAAAAAAACATTTTGATGATTCATTTATACAATGATTTTGTTGTTATTCACTAAAATTGTCACAAAAGTGAATTTTTTCTTAATTTACTTAAAAATGAATCATAAAGATGTTTTTTTGGGAATTTTTTCTTGTGAATCATCTTACAAATGAATCATCTAGTGATTTATTTCTTTTGTTCGTCAAAAAAATATGTAGAAAAAAAACTTCTTACCTTCCTACCAAAAAAAATTTCTTACTGGATCTATAACCTATATATATATATATATATATATATATATATATATATATATATATATATATATATATATATATATATGGAGTGGTTCAAATGAGAACCAAAAAAGGTTAAGAATCCTAAGAACCTTCATTTTCTTAGTAAACATGTATTATGACTAATATTAAATATGTTAAAATCTTGATTTTTTTCTTATTGGTAAGAAAAGGGCAAAACCGTAATTTCAGATATCAACATCAAAAGAAAAACATATAAATGAATCATAAAAGAGGATAACTTATCTGAAATCAACGAAGAAGATGAGTGAGAAATAGAAATATATCCCTACTCTACCACCACCACCACCATCGATACCACCAACTACCACATGTCACCATCAATCATCGCCACTGTCAACCACCGGTATAAACAACGCCAATATCCTTCCCTCAAAAACCAAATATGGATTAAAAAAAAATCATAATTCACAATTTAGTTCAACATTTCAAACACTAAATCACAACTTAATTCAATATTGCAGACACTAATTCACAACTTAGTGCATCAGAAAAATACAAATTCACAAATTAATACATTAAAAACGCATATTCATAGTTTAATAACTTTCTGAATTTAGTTGAGACATTTCAAACACTTTGTGTGCACCACACACATCAGATGCATAATCACCATAAAACACCAGATATGATCAGATATATAAGATGATATTATATTAACAATTTATACACTCATTCATAGCTTAATTTACCATATTCACTGTTTAAACTCTAAAAAAACTTCATTATAGCATTCACAACTTACTAACTTACCTAATTCCATTGAGGCATTTCATCAAGCACTTTGTGTGATTCTTTTTTTGCAGAGCTTTCTTATGTAAACATCATCACCGGAGACCAGATCTGATACGGTAATGGAACTGACATTGGCCATTGTGAAATACCATTCATACAAACACCTTATCTAACCTGAAAATAGATAAACACATCAGATCTGATTAAAATCAGGTGGTGTTTGATTAAATATCAGAGAAAAATAGAAGAATGTGAGTTGCTGAGAAGGGGAATGTGGTCAAAAAACAGATCTGGTAAGGATGAGACTGAGATTTCTCATATGATGGAAATACCAGAGAAAAAACAAGTGTTTTGGAACAAAAAACGGGTATATTAGCATCTGAACATGCACTAAATACATCAGACATGACCAAACCTGAGAAATCAGTGCATATTTGGTTAGATCCGAGAATTTGATGGCGACTAGTGATTTTTCCAGACAATCTGAGGTGAGGAAGCTCGCCGGAAAACAAAAAGCTTTATGAAATCGCTCTAAATTTAAGATCTGATCAGATCTATGGAAATCTGACCAGGTCTACACATATCTTGTATGATAGAGGCTGGTGGCGGTCATCATCAATGGTGAAAAGAGGTTGTGGTTATGAGCGACGATGGAGGAAGAGGTCAGATCTAGAGGTGACGGTGGTCGTTGATGGCAGATCTGGAGGCTTTCGGTGAAAATCCGACCAGATCTGAATAGATATGTTGAGTTGATAACTCTGGTAGTTCACGATCTAGAGGCATGAAATCAGATCTGAATAGATATGTTAAATGATACATAGTAAACCTTCTATTTCGTGAGAATTACAACTTATGTCATTCCATGTTTTGACAAAAATTTCCCTTAATTAGTTGGTTCTTAGGTTCTTAATCTTTTTTGGTTCTCATTTGAACCTTTACCTATATATATATATATATATATATATATATATATATATATATATATATATATATGTTTAGGTTCAATGGAAAATGATTAATTAGGGCAACATATGCTGGAACCAATGATCAAGTGACACGTGTCCATTTCTTTATTCATAAGCAATGTACTATGGAAGTTATTTATGTAGTTATTCCAAAGTGATGTGTTGTCATGCTTTTATTGGTTCCAACATGTGTTGCCCTAATTCTTTATTTTCCATATAACCTTTCCCTATATATATATATATATATATATATATATATATATATATATATATATATATATATATATATATTAGTTTGGTGTTCCCTTAGGAACAGTAGGTTTTTGAAGTGTTGGACTTTGGCCACACATATTTGAGGCATTTGTCACTTTTAGTCCCTTTAATATAGGGTTTTAATTTTGGTCCCTTCTGGTCAATGCATGGTCGATGGCTGGTGGCGGGTGTGTGGACTCTAATTTGACGTGTCCCGCTTCTCCTTCTCCACCGCCTTATTCTCCAATCGCAATGCTTACACAACTCATTCTTCACCGATGTGCCTTTGACCCAAAAATGTCCATTTGCAATATCTTCATTTCACGAACTTCTAGTTTTCATTTTAGTTTTCCATCTTCTAGGGTTTTGTAGGGTTGGGAGTTTAATTTGGGGTTTACACAGATAATCTTCATTTGAGAAAAAATTGGGAGCACCAAAGAGAGGTGAAGTGGTGTGTCTCTTAGTAATGGAGGAAGTGATCATGCTTTGTTGTATCTCAACGTATATGATCTCACCCCTGTCAATAACTACCTGTACTGGTTGGGCTTCGGAATCTTCCATTCTGGTATCGAAGGTAAACTAATTCCAAATTCAAAATTCAAAACGACTGAATATATATCATTTGAATTCGATTTTTTCCAGATTCTATTCAACTCCCTTACAATCATAGATACGTCTGACTTTCAATATTGCTATCAGATTCTGGAATTGATAAACTAACCTAATTGAGAAAAAAATTAATCTGATTCTCGACTTTCATTATTTCTATCAAAAAACTGCAATCATTTCACAAATGAAGTATCAATGTGACTCACTGGAAAACAAATCTCCGGTTGGGTCAACTCAGTAAGAAATTATATCCTCCTCCATTCATTTATATCATTCCACTTTGAAAGATTCAAATTTTGTAGATTTTTTTTATTTACTTTGAACAGGGTCTTTCTGCAACTGTTTATTGCCTGAAAACATTCAAGTTGCAGCTGTTAGACATCTACCTGATCATGCAACAATTTCTGGTGAGATTTGATTACATTTTTGGACAAATTACAGAAATACCCATATATTTAAGATGGTTTTGTAGTAAAAATTGTTGTTGAAAATTGAAATAGATGAAGAATCAGATTCTGGTGATTCATCTTTAACAATGGGGAATGAAGAAGATGAAGTGGATGATGATGATGATCATCATCTTTTGACTGCATAGAATAGTGATGTGGCATTTTTGGGATTAAAAAATTTACATTTCAACTACAACTTATATCTTCAAATAATGTTGATTTGATCTGTTGTCTTCAATTTTTCATTTGCAGGCATCAAGAGAGGTTCAGGGTAGCAGGTTGTCAGCGACGACAGCAGCTGCAGAGCTGTTTCTTGCCAGTTTTGAGTTGGTGGATGGTAGGGTCTGAGTTGGAGGGGTGGTCGGAGCAGTTGGGTGGCTGAATAGAGCTACGGTGGGGATCAACCTAAGGTGGCAACACGGCGGCTAAAGGGTAGCCGATGGTGGTTTCGACGGTTTTTGAGATGGGAAGATGGAGAGATGTGCACCAAATGGGTTGATTTCTTCCTCTGTGCCAAGAACCTCCACAATTGTGACAAGTGTCGCTCTCCCATGGTGCCAAGTTGGTCCACTCCGGTCGTGACACATTTTGCGACCTTAATCCGTGTTCCGATTTCCAACGAAAAAAGATTTTGTTTAAATTTTTTGTATATACTAGTCAGATGTCCTGAATGATTTTGAATATGTGATAAAAATTTCCTAAGATTAGACGTAACTATGTTAAAAACACGTTTGTATTATTCAGTTACTTTTACAATTTTTGCGCTTCGATTGATTTTGTAAAATGACTATCTATTAAGCAATATTTCTAGCTAGTTGTACATATATAAATTTACCACAACAAAATGTCGAACACACATGGATATATTAACCCTAGTTACCTGAAAAAAAACAAAATTTTATAATGAAAATTAGAACAAAGACTATACTTTTAAAATTTTCGAATAACTTAAAGGAATTGATACATTTAATGGAATCGCCACACTGACAAGTACATCACTTTTTTCCCATTAAATTATCATCCATTTGACTAACAAAACGATATCTTGGCTCTAGGACTCATTCTATTTCTCATGAGGTACAAGGATGGTGCGGTAAAACGACTAGTTCTATTTATATTGAAAAAAAATAATAAAAAATTTAGATTACACTTGTACACATAATTAGCTCATTAGGAGGATGGAATTATTCAATGTAATATGGTCAATAAACAACAAAGCATTAAGAATCATATACTAAAATCAACCAAAATGTGAATGCTAGGAAGAAATAGGCAACATTATATTCATAACTTTGTACAAGAATGTCACACCCTCGAATCAGACGGCGGAAACGTCCGGAGGCTTGGGTAACTTTATTTTCGTAGTGTCATCACAGTGTATATAATTGAAACCAAACATCATCATCATCACACATGTAATATTACAACTGTTATTGGTTTACGTCAAATATTGTATTTCAATATTAAATGCCAAAATATCCAAAGTATGATGAAAACAAAACATAACAAAATATCCAGGTATTTTTGCTCACCAACCTGCATAATGATTTCCTGAGAATACAAGTTAATTTAAAAAGGTCAACATAAAAATGTTGGTGAGTTCATAAGCATGTTTGAGTAAAATGTTTTGTATTGCTTTGTAAACACCAGAAAATCCAATATTTTCTAAAAAACAGTTTGAAATGTTTGTGTCTAATATTGTATTAATGCATGTATGTTATTATTTGTGAGAGTATAAAGAGAATGACCCCATACAACCCAATGTTGTCTATTTATGAGAATGTTGGCAACTCAACACTTGAGGTTGAGTACCAGTACGTGTAGGTTACCGTGTTTTCCATAAAAGATTGTTTCCCGTAAATTTTATAATGGTGTTAATTCCTCTAAGTGAGTTGTTATAACCATACTTAATAATGACAATTTCGCATGTCATGACGTTTATTAGACGCCGACTTGTTTAAAGTAGGGTTTGTCACCCTAGACTGGCTCAGTCTAACTGTAGCGAATAGCTCAGGTATGAGGTGTCACCCCGTATAGATCTATAGTTCTATATACAAACACCCGTTTTCCCTCCAGGAGACTCTGGTTATAACTACAGACTACGATTGTACACTCAATAGGTATCAACCGAAACATCTCACTAGATCTTTAATCGAATTTACGAGAATAAACATGAAAGATATATTCCAGACCCAATAAACATGTTAGTGGACAACTAAGGCCCACTAAACATGTAAATTATATTCCAGACCCAATAAAAGTATACATGACATGATTGATCCGTGGATTGTTACGTTGGTTGTATAAGCTTCGTTGTTTACCAAAATGACATAAAATGCCTACTTTTGTAAAAAAAAAAAAAAAAAAAAAAAAAAAAAAAAAAAAAAAAAAAAAAGACATTTTTGGTCTTTAAAACCGAAAATTTACAATTTAGGCATATTTTTGATAAAAATGACACTTTAAGTCCTTTAAGACCAAAAGTTTACATTTAAGGTTAGTTTAAGTAAAAATAACATTTTAACCCTCTTTTGTCAAAAATATCATTTTGGCTTAAGTTTATGAAAATGTGCATTCTCGGCCCTTTTATAAATAAATTTATCTTTTTGGCCCAAGTTTTAATAAATTTATATTTTCAGCCCTTTTTATCGAAAATTTACATTTTTGGCACAACTTTGTTTAAAATGACACTTAAGCCCACAAAAGTCCAAAAATTTGCAATTTTGGCCCAAAAGCCGTGAAAGCCCAAGATGGGCCCACTTGTGAAAATTTACACTTTTAGCCCTTTTAAAATCACAAATACCATAAAGATTCATATTTATCAAAATAAATCCTTTGTGGTCCCTTAAAACCATGAGTTACATAAAAATACCTCATTTTTGGTTATTTTGTCATTTTTGACCCTCTTATGCAATTTTCTTAGTTTTAAGTAACTTTGAAGTGCTTAAAACCTTTTCTTTGCATAATAAGTTGCAATAAATGTTATGTTCTACAAATATCATCATGTTTTAGCATATTTTCAAGTTCATTAATTTTCTAACACATAATCACCCTTATATCACGGAAAACACACAAAATCATGCATACACACATAGATCTACACAAACTAACTTATATTCTCCCCCAAAACATAGTAAAACCAAAAAATAAAGGGTATAAACTCACATTGGTTGATGGTTTTTGGTTTCTAATGAAGAATGAGAATAATCTCGGCCCTAGCAAACTTCTTGAGTGCATCCTCTAAAAATATGATGATTCAAAAGAGTGATGATCTTTGAAGAAGACCTTGGTGGACACACCCTATTTCACGAATTTTTGAAGGATGAAAATGAGAGAACCTTAGATGGCTTTGAGAGGAGTTGTATGGTGTTGAAAGTTTAAATAGAGAGCGGTGAGTGAAGGGGGCTTTAGCCGAGAATAAGAAGAAGAATAAGAGAAGAGAGAAGTGAGATGTGATGATGATAATGTTTGGTTTCAATTATATACACTGTGATGATACTACGAAAATGAAGTCACCCAAGCCCCCAGATGTTTCCACCGTCCGGTTCGGGGGTGTGAAAAAGAATCCATATTTCCCAAACAAACAAATACTCAACATATCCATGATGGCAAGATCACAAAGTTTATATATGGATTTTCAGTATAAATGCAATTAAGATGTATATGGCTCAAATCCTTCTCTAGTAGCCTCGCTAATGTTCTAAAACCATAATCATGCATACAAATATTGCATGACAGTAAGTGTTTACTGATATTTCTTGCAATAACGAAGTAAAGAAAGGAAACCAATCCATCCATTGCAATTATCCACAAATATAAGCAACCTCTATAAGGTATAATGAAGACTATACTTCTACCAAAAATACCACCATTATGAATTCATAATTATTTATGTAAAGGAATTTAATCTGGTCCATCTAATGCCTTTCTTTTGGGAGCCAGGGAAAACCCATCTTAGGTACATCAATTAGTTGTAGTATGTATGAGAGGATTAATGTTGGGAAAATGATTGATTTACCCATTCAAAGCAATTTACATGAAGGCCTATTAAATTTAGGATAACACATTATTTCTTGCTAAGGAGCCCATAGAGGGGTTGTGGATACCGTTATGTTGGGTATCTCATGTTCAAACTTGTTGAAGTTATAACAGTTCCAATAGGGTGTGCATAGCATGACATACTGATACTATTTGCGATAATATTAGAACTAATATTAGAGATAATGATAAGATAGATAGCATTTTTATTGTTAATTAATCTCCTGTATTTAAGGCTAGTTGTTGTACATCTGTATTTCATATATATACATCAATAAACAAAGTGTATGTTCAAGAGGAAACAAATTTTAAATGGTATCATCCAGGATCGCTTAACCATAGCCGCAACCCCCATTCTTTTCGTCTTTTCTTCATGGAATCTGCCGAATCCAACCTCCCTTAAGCAACTATTCTACATCTTCTCATTATCAAGTTAACATCTTTAAATTACCTATTTTGGAAGAATCAGATACAACCTTTTTTATCTTATCAGAACTTGCTTGTCCATGTCGATAGTTCTATTCCTTCTCCACATGCTACTATTTTAGTTGAAGGAGAGTCTTCTCCAAACCCAGATTATCAGACATGGTTTGATTCAGATCAGCGAGCTCTACTAATTATCTAGCCCTCTTTCTCTTAGAAGAGGCCATGGTTGAAGCTCTCAACCTCACTACTGCTCATGTTGTTTTGCAATCTATTGAACACGCTTACAACCATTATTCCCTCTCTCAGATAAATGACCAAAGGTAATTCTTCTTATTCTGATTTTGGTCGACAATTTAAAGCTGTGTGTGACAAATAGGCTGATGTTGGTCACCCGGTTAAAGACATGGAAAAAGTACATTGGTTCTTATGTGGACCCGGTTCATCCTTCGAGTCATTCTCTACTGCTCATCGAGCAGTCACACCATGTCCCTCCTTTCATAATCTTCTCTCCCATGCAGAAAGTTACAATCTCTTCCTCAAATCGATACAAAATCATGCCACAACTGCTACTGCTGCCTTCACTGCTCAAACTCAAACCTCATCTAAGGGCTCGTCAAACAACATGGGTCAAGGTTCTCAGCCACGTGGTGGTTTTTCTGGTGGCAGGGGCGTGTCAGACATCCTCCCATTGTCAACTGTGTCACAAAAATGGACACTATGCATCCTCATGTCCTGTTCTACCACGTTTCAGCAAAGTTCAACTATTTATGCAAACGTTGTTCATTCTTTCCAAAACAAGTGCAATACTACCAGTCCAAAATGGTATGTTGATTCAGGTGCCTCATCTCACATGACAAACTCCTCTACATATCTTGATCACTCCTCCTCATATGCTGGCAACGATCAAGTGGTTGTTGGAAATGGTAATCTTTTAAACATAACGGGTATTGGTACTTCTCGTGTCTCCAAAAATCTCAAATTACTAGATGGTCTAGTGGTTCCTCACATCAATAAAAACCTTCTTTCCATTAGCAAGCTCACTCATGACTCACCTATAGACATTATCATATCTAACACTTTTTTTTGCAATTCATAATCGAACCACCAAGGAAATCATTAAAAAAAGTTAGATGTGAAGTTGGACTTTACATATTTGAGCAAGGCAATAAGGAGTTTTTAGCTGCATTACGGAATAAAAGGACTAGTGCTTCTTTTGAAGTTTGGCATAATAGACTAGGACATGTAGCTTTTGACATTGTTTATTTATTAGAAAAATTGGATTATTTATCTCTTACTTTAGTATTGCCAAAACCAACAATTTGTTCTTCTTGAACACTCTCCAAAAGCAAACGATTACCTTTTAACGAAAATGACAAACGGTCTTCACATGTCCTAGACCTTATTCATTGCGATTTATGGGGGCAATCACCAATACCTTCTACATAGGGTTATATGTATTATGTTGTTTTTGTGGATGATTTTTCTAGGTTCATGTAGTTCTATCCACTCAAGCAAAAGTCCGATTTCCCGTTAATTCTCACCAATTTTTTACCCTTTGTCCAAAAGCAATTCTATTCTAAGGTTAAAAATTTTCAAAGTGATATTGGTATAGAATTTCTTAACAACCGTGTCAAACAAACATTTGTGAGTAATGGGACTCATCACCGTGTTTCGTGTCCGTATACTCCCCAGAAAAACGGTTGGGCAGAACGCAAACATTGTCACATCATTGAAACGGGTCTTGTAATGTTGTTCAATGCACATGTTCCCACCTAATTTTGGGTCGATGCTTTCACATCTGTGGTATTTATTATCAACCGGTTACCATCAAAGCTCCTTGACAACAAGCCCGTTTGAATTATTATTCTCTTCATCACCGAATTATGATTTATTTCGAGTTTTTGTCTGCCATGTTTTTCCGTATTTAAGAAATTATTCACCTCACAAACTAGCACCAAGAAGTACTCCATGCATCTTTATTGGGTACAACACAAACTACAAAGGATATCGATGCTTAGATCCTACTTCTAATCGTATTTACACTACATGACACACCCAATTTGATGAAGCAACTTTTCCTTATGCTAGCTCTTCATCTTCAAAATCCCTTAAGGCTCTACAAATCACTTCCTTTGATGAACTACTGCCTATTTCTTACATACCGGATTCTCCTCTAACATCTCAACAGATAGTTTCCTATGCCTCTTCCCATGCCGATCATTGTTGCCCGTGTGTCGACGACTCTGTAGATCCTCAACCAGCACCTACGTCGCCAGCAACCGATCAACAGCCTTCAACTGAGTTGGTTGTTCAATCTTCGATACCAAATTCACCACCTTTGGCTCTCTCCATAGGTTGTCCCACCGACCCACCCTATGATAACTTGCTCTCAAGCAGGTATTTTCAAACTGAAGCACCGGGCAAACCTAGCATCTCTTCAACACTCGGGATTAATACATTCCTTTTTCGCCTCCTCCACCCCTAAAGGTTTTAAGTCTGTATCAAATCACCCACAATAGTTGATGGCAATGGAAGAGGAGATGGCAGCCTTACATGCAAATAATACATGGTTTCTAGTTCCTAGACCTAAAAATGCAAATGTTGTGGGACCCAAGTGGATATTTCGAACAAAGTTTCATTCTGATGGCATGGTTGATCGCTATAAAGCTCATCTAGTCGTGCAAGGTTTCCCTCAAGTTCCTGACCTTGACTATTCGCACACCTTTAATCCTGTTGTCAAAGCCTCTACTGTTCGAGTTGTTCTTACTCTTGCGGTAATGCAAAAATGGCCTTTACATCAACTTGATGTAAAAAATGCATTTCTCAGTGGCACCCTATCTAACACTGTTTTCATGGAATAACCATCGAGTTTCATTGATGATCAGTTTCCTCTTCATGTATGTCAACTCAACAAGGCTCTACACGGTCTAAAGAAAGCTCCATGTGCATGTTTTCAACATCTCAGTGCCTTTCTAATAAGTCTTGGTTTTCTCTGTAGCCGAGCGGACACATCTTTGTTTGTTTTTCACTGGGGCGTTACTCTTCTCTATCTTTTAGTGTATGTCGACGATATTATCCTTACTGGAAATGATCCAACACTGATTCGCACCTTTATCACTCGTCTGAATAATGGGTTTGCTACAAAGGATCTCGGTAGGCTAAACTACTTTCTTGGTCTTGAAGTCACCTACACCTCTTATGGTCTCTTCCTTACTCAAGTCAAATATGATCATGACATCTTAACTCGTACTGGTTTTTGGAGTCAAAACAACCACTACTCTGTTGCCTACAACTGACCACCTTGTCACTACATGTGTTTAGTTCGATGACCCCACGTTATTTCGATCACTTGTTGGTGCTTTTCAATATCTTATGATTACACGTCATGATCTCTCGTTTGCTGTCACTCAAGTCAGCCAGTTCCTTCAGGCGCCTACCATTGATCATTTCCATGCTGTAAAATGTATCCTTCATTATGTTAAAGGCGCCCTCTCCTATGGTCTTCACTTTACTTGGCCACATTCTTCATTTGTCCTTGGTTATTCTGATGCTAACTGGGCTAGATGTATTAAGACTTGTCGCTCCACCTATGGCTATTCTATATTCCTAAGAGGAAATCTTGTATCTTGGAGTTCTAAAAAGTAACCCACTGTCTCCCGTTCTAGTTGTGAGTCCGAGTATAGAGTCATGCCAAACACTGCTTCAGAGCTTATTTAGTTACTCATTTGCTATGTGACTTCACGCCTTGCCCGATTCAGTTCCAACCCTTTTATGTGACAACAAAAGTGCCTCATTTCTCAATCTAAATCCCATATCTCACAAACGAGCAAAACATATTGATATTGATTATCATTTTGTTCGTGAGCTGGTGTCCTCCGGAAAACTAAACACTAAGTTCATTCCCATGCATCTTCAGCTAGCCGATATTTTCACTAAAAGTCTTATGCGCCTGTTGTTTGAACATTTTCGTACCAAGCTTCGTGTTGGTCCACCGCTACTTAGCTTTCTGGGGGGTATTAATTAGCGATAATATTAGAACTAATATTAGAGATAATGATAAGATTAAATAACATTTGTATTGTTAATTAATCTCCTCTATTTAAGGCTAATTATTGTATATCTGTATTCCATATATATATATATATATATATATATATATATATATAAACAAAGTATACGTTCAAGGGGAAACAAATTTTACACATACCTCCTTGAAGAATATAATCTCTTAAAATCCAGCCAAAGTAAGCTTGATCATTATAACTTTTGTGATAAATTTTTAGTATTCTGTTTAGCAGCATGACACATAGGATGTAAATTAAAAGCAATATGACACTCTCTTGTTAAATTAAATAAGCTAGAGAAACCACACATGTAACATGTGTGCTCCACGTAACTTCAAATTTACAAACATTTGAATCAGATGAGGAGAAGGTAATATTATGCCAATAGTAAACTATTTTCTGAACGATTTGTGATATATCAATAATTGGCATAAGAAGATCATCGTGGCAGAAACTATAACACATCAAATGGTCCAACAAATTGATTTAGGTGACCAAAACTAGATAGAGAAATAAACCGTTTAAAGTAGACCCGAAACCTATCAAAAAATTGTTGGTTATTTTCATAACCAAAACATAAAACGCGGAAACATAAACTTTGGATCTTTAATCTCGAATCTGATTAAAAGAAAACTTAAACATGAAAGAATGATTACATACCTTGTTCCATTGAGATTTTTGGATCTACAGACTAGGAAGAGTTTTCCAGTTGATCTCAAGAGTTCTCTCTAAACTCCCCCAGCAATGAACCATACGAATTTCTTAGTGTATTTTCGTGTGTCTTGATTTGCTCCTCATCACATGTATTTATAGATGGATATAAACCCTAATGTGAGAGATGGAAGGGATCTTGAGGATCTTGAGTCAAACCGGGAACTCAACCCACATGGTAAGTAAATATTCTATAAATCGGCCCATCAACAATTTATATTCTTACCATAATAAATTGATTTCATGATAACATTACATATATATGAAGTGGTCTCATAATTATCTAACAATCTCCCACTGGACCACAAATATATAAATGTACATATAACCATATAAGCGCTTTAATGAATGCTATCATAATATTGGTACCCTTAAACAATCTCGTTCACTAATCATAATAGTATAGGATCAAAGCGGTCTTCGTTACAATTTACGTAACTAAACCTATCAATGGTCACATATACATATATAACTAACGACATAGATTAAACATGATGTGTGGTTTTAAAATCTAAATAGATTTACAACGAGTTCCTTTTTTTTAAACTTGAAGTGAGATCAAACTTCAAATAAGTGCAACTAATAATGGAGTTAACCAAATTCTTAATTCTGTACAGAAAAACATATTCTTAAACAAGACATAACGCACCATAAAACTCCTACTAAAACCAAGTATCACACCAACGTGTGTAGTATGCTCATGAAAGACCTAGGGAGGTAATCCCTTTATGAGCGGATCCGCTTTCATGGAGTTTGTTCATATGTGCTATATATATATTTCCATTTTGCACTATTGTGTTAACAGAAGGAAACTTGATGTCAATATGCTTTGACTTAATAGAACTTCTGTTATTGGAATATAACATTGTTGATTTATTATCACAACCTTAATGGTCTTTCAATACCAATAATGTGTAGCCTCGTGACAAATTTTTGCAACCATATTCCATGCTATAAATTATGATGCCATTATGGAAGATGCTACCGAAGTCTATTCCTTGAAGTGGCTCATCATGCTAAAATGTAAAAGTATCCTGATATGGATCGGTAACCATTTTGGCATCTAATAAAATCAGATTTTTTAATAAAAATGATCTCCAAAACATCTGATTTCCTATAGTTGAGCATATAGCCTTTTGTTATATATAGATATCTCAAAATTCATTTGGCTACTTTCTTATGATCCAAACTTGGGTTGCATAGATATCGACCCAAAACCAGAAATATAAATTTACTCCCACTTAATATGAGATACACAACATCATTTACTGTATTTACCCCAAAACCAAAAGAGATAATAAATTAATAAAAAAATGGTACCACGCATAGGATATCCAAAGTTGAGGTTGTTGAGTTTGTGTATTCAAAATAGGAGATTGAAAAACATCGTCGAAAACTGATTCATAATTTGCATACTATCGAAAACAATAATAGGAATCAAGATTGATTCCTCCTTAAGGACAATGTTTTAACCTTGTTTCTCCCCCAAACTCAACATCCTCAAATAATGTTGCTCTATCCAAAATGAATGGTCAATATCCATGCAATTGAGAACTAACATAATGTCCTCATTGCATTCCTTAAAGTTAATCTCATTGAGTAAGAATCATAAATGTGATCAATGTTAACAAGTATAATACCATAATTCAAATTTCTGTTTTGAGAATATAGGCAAATCTACTTTTATGCTCATTAATCCATAAACCGTAATCAATAATTTCAATTTATGACATCTTTACAAGGTATCAACACAACATTAATATCAAGTCTTTAGACAATAATACTAACTTGCAAGAGATAACCTTGTTTTAGAGATAAACACTGACAATAAATCATGTTAATTAACAAGCCCCTCTTTGGATTGACTTATTAATCACATAGAACCAAAAAATCACCACATGTTTATGACCACATATATGTTTATTCAGCCACATATCAGTCTACCTTTGGGTCGGCTAATACCCGCATTAATAAACACGTAAACTACAAATTTTGGTAATAAGAATTGATAATATACCATGTCAATTAATAAGCCCTTCTTTGGATTGATTTGTTAATGACATGTAACCTAAAAACTGTCACATATTTATCATCAAACATACGTTTATCCGGCCAAGTATTAACCTACCTTTGGGTCGATTAATATCCGCATTAATAAACACAAACCATAAAATTTAAGTTCTTTGTAAATTAATTTTCACAAAAGAGATCACTTTGACGATATATTGTGTCAATTAATTTACTTTCAAAATAAATAACATGTCATACTTTAATTTATTGATAACCAAAAATAAAAGACTACGGTACATAAAATGGTGTCAAATTAATATAACAAAAGATGTTATCAAATAATTTCCTTAAATGCTTCACAACACTTTAGGCCAATTAAATTATGAAGATAATTACATGGACATTGTTGTATTAGAAACAACAACAATAAAATCAAAATATATCATAATGTAATCCCCATATAATCGTATGTGCTAAAAAAATTGAACCTTATGAAATCACGAAAATATATACAATAAAAAAAATGGATTCCATAAGTCCTTCAAACGTCAATCCAAAAAAATTATCACCACCACGATTATCAAAACTCAAAAGTGATAAGCATTATCAATAATAGCGGAAGAATTTTAACAATAATATTGTGGGATTAACTTATTTGAAAACTCTATTTAATATTTTCGTTAATTATATCAAAACAAAAGTTTCAAATTGTCCCTGTTAAACACATCTTGATCTAAAATCCGTATTATCAAATGCAGCCTTTTTGTGAATTACTCTTTGGTCTGACATTACAAAGATGACCAATGGACAAAATGGTGAATTAGTATACATATACACACGCAACATGCATGGTAAACACTACCAACACATCCATGAAAAACTAGAAGTAATCAAGATGGGTGCTTTTACAAAGGAAATTATTGGATGAGTATCCCATTTAATATTAAATAAGTTTTCCTAAATTCAAAGCATATATCAGCCATATGTATAACATCGGAAGCAGCAAGACGACTAGGGGAATTAAGATCAACTGTTATTTTTCTTTTTATTATTATTATTATTTTTTTTTACATCGAGAAAAAACATGCCTGCTAATTTTGTTAATTTATTTTAATAACTTTGGAGTTTCAAGAAATCTTATGACCTTACAGGTAGGTAAACTTCAAACCCATTTTAAAGATTTCAAACCAAAAAAAAAAATAGAAAAAACACATCGATCTTAAAATAACCAAAAAAATTTATAAATCTTATACCCAAACATAATTTTCTGATAACATATTCGAGTTAGCTCTGATACCAATTGTTGGTTATTTTCATAACCAAAACATAAAACGCGGAAACATAAACTTTGGATCTTTAATCTCGAATCTGATTAAAAGAAAACTTAAACATGAAAGAATGATTACATACCTTGTTCCATTGAGATTTTTGGATCTACAGACTAGGAAGAGTTTTCCAGTTGATCTCAAGAGTTCTCTCTAAAATCCCCCAGCAATGAACCATACGAATTTCTTAGTGTATTTTCGTGTGTCTTGATTTGCTCCTCATCACATGTATTTATAGATGGATATAAACCCTAATGTGAGAGATGGAAAGGATATTGAGGATCTTGAGTCAAACCGGGAACTCAACCCACATGGTAAGTAAATATTCTATAAATCGGTCCATCAACAATTTATATTCTTACCATAATAAATTGATTTCATGATAACATTACATATATATAAAGTGGTCTCATAATTATCTAACAAAAATAGCCAACATAAAATTTAGCATCATGCACGCATGTGTCATCCTTTGACATTTTCATTCTTTAATCAAGATAGATGCCATTGTGACTTGTGAGTATCATGTGGTTTCATCTTCTAATCCTCATATTGGACGTGTGAATAAATAGCCAATATTATTTATTAGTTAGATCTTGTGTTGAAGTACTTGAAAATTCAACAAAAAGTATGTACTTCTTATGTGCTCTAATAACCATCATAGACAAGGCCATATAAGATGGCATGGCAATTTAGTCTTGTGAATTATAAAGCATAATAATAAGTTATATTAAAATCAAAACAACAATCATATCACAAAAATCAAAACATGAAATAGAAACTAGAAGTTAAGAACCAAGTACTTTCCCCAAACAAATAGATACATTCAATCACATAATCTAACAAACATATCGATCACATTCTTCCATTTAAAGGGTCATCCATTGACTAAGAATAAACTAATTTGGCTCCATGACTCATGCTATTGCCAATGTTGTACATTAGTGATGTGCTACAATAGTTAAATAAAAATTAAAATTATCTTTAAAAGAATTCTGATTACATATATTTGACTAACGGGCATGATGAGATAATTCATCTGTTGACTAAAATGAAATATGAATTAGGTGTTTCCAAATCAATTCAGGAAAATGTAAGAGTCAAGAGTCAAGACAAGTAACCCAGTTATTTCATATAAGATTGAATTGGATTTTCCAGAATAGCGTACTTCTATACAAACTTTTCTTAAGTTATCTGATTTTTGCAATTCAGCCCAACTACATAACTGTCTATGTTTATGAGCAGAATGAATCGATCTTCGAAGATGCTCAACAATGGAGTGAAATCGAAATCAACAGAGAAGATTTTAACAAACCTGTTATAGGGTTTCATAGGGTTACGAATTATTAATATCCAAGTCAACAGCTGACTTGTAATACTTAAATCAAAAATCTGTCGTTGTAGTATAGTGGTAAGTATTCCCGCCTGTCACGCGGGTGACCCGGGTTCGATCCCCGGCAACGGCGATTATTTTTTTACGAAGATTTCATTTTTATATGTTTCATTGGCCCATTCAGTGCATAGTATTAAATTAATAAGAAATTTTTAGAGGCATTAAAGTCACTTTTGTAGTGAAAAGCTTCCTCGCTTATAAGTTTACATTATGTAAAAACTAAAAAATAACCCACTGCAATTTTAAATGAACTGATAAACTAATGAAACAAAATACACTTATACCCGAAACCAATCAAGATTGCATATAAGATGAGATAAAGTTGGAAAAACCAATCACCTGACTCTGGACTTGTTTTGGATGCTTTTAAAACCGAAAGAAATTAATGTCTCTTTTTTCTTAAACAATTTCCGTATGCCTGTGTAATTATGTATTATTACACCTAAATAACATGTATGATAGGCACACAATCCTTTCAAAAAGTCAAATGAACAAGTATCAATTGAGCTTCTCAACAACATTGGTCATTGGTGTCATTCATATCAAATGATGAGAGTTTGAGGTTTGTTAAAATATCTTCATATTTAAGAAGTATTTATGGTTTCTTTCAAATTTATTTATATGTTGTGTTGAATTCAGCTTGTCCAACAAACTTTTAAGGAGGCACTTAGTGATGTAATATGGGATAAACTCATATTGAAACACGTAGGACAAAATCACAACCAATGGATGGATAAAAATGAGTATTATCAATATCTTCAATGACTTTCTAAACCAATTAGAATTGGAAACTTTTATAAAACGGGAGAATTCTTACGGGATGGAAAATAGAAGTAGGTTGTTATTTTATCAATAGATATAAGTAGGTTGCTATTTTCGTCAAAACATATAGGTAGGTTTTTATTTTGTAATAGAATATAAGTAGGTTTCTATTTTTGTCAATAAATATAAGTAGGTTGCTATTTTTGTCTAATAAGTTAGTAGGTTGCAATTTTTATCAAAAAAAAGTATATTGCTATTTTTGTAAAAAAAATATAACTATGTAAGTTGGTTGCTATTTTTATAAGAATATATAAGTAGATTGTTATTTTTCTCAAAAAATATAAGTAGGTTGCGCTTTTTGTTGAAAAAAAATAATATCAGTATGTTGTTAATATTTTGTTAAAAAATAAGTTGCTATTTTTGTAAAAAAAAAATATAAGTAGGTTGCTTTTTTGCCAAAAGTATAAATAGGTTGCTATTTTTGTCTAATAATAATAATAATAATAATAATAATAATAATAAGTAGGTTGCTATTTATGTAAAAAAAAATGTAAGTATAGGTTACTTTTGTCAACAACTAATATAAGAATATTGTTATTTTTGTCACTAATATGTAACTATAGTTATATATTTTATTTATTACAAACGATAGCAACCTACTTATTTCTATATCCACCATAATAATTTCTTACATTTGGCTACCAACACGAGGAATGTACTTTGTTGGTGAAAAATGTACATATGTTGCTATTATAGGTATGAAATTGGGAGTATGTAGCTACTATGTGTAAAAAATGGTATGTCCGCTTATATTATTGATGAAAAATCTAAGTAAGTTGTTGTCATGGGTCAAAAAATGTAAGTAGTTTGCTATAATGTGTCAAAAACAAAGTGCAATGTGTATATTAGAAAAAAAATGTAGAATACATTGTTATTTCTTGCAATTTCTTTGTATTATATTTTCCACATGTGTTTGGTAGTGGAAAATTGTTTTCATTTTTCTAAAAAACATTTCAAAAAATAGAGTTCAGTTTTCATTTTCAGTTTTTAATGAAAATTTTAGGAAACGTGTTTGGTTGAAATCGGTGGATTTTCACGTTCCATTTTAGAACTTTTGAAAATTTAGGAAAACTGTAAAAATCACTTTTCTAATTTACATACAATTTGGAAAACGGAAAACTTTCATATTCATAGAAATACTTTGAAAACTAAATCAACCAAACACATTTTCAAAATTTTCATTTCCATTTGAAAACTTTCACTAAAAACTTGACAATTTTCCACAACTAAACGCACCCTAAGATTATTGCTTTGTTTCCTAAATTTTGACAAATTTATTTATCGTTTAATAGAAAAAAACAACTAATCACATTACCAAATATATAATTTTCTAAACATATATCTAAGCGAATTGACATTAGCCAAATTAGAATGATATAAGAAAAAACATTATAAGTACAATGTTATTACGTAAGCGCATACCTAAAATTATTTCCCCCGTAATGAAAATTTGTTGCTCTATCTAAGAAGCAAACTAGAACAGTATAGATTAAAGCTGTAACACCCTTTTTCATTTAATTATTTAGAAAAAAGGTTAAACAAATAATACGAATAATTATATAATTAAGGAAAAACTTTTAAGGTTGGATAAGTGAATTAAATTTTTTTTTGAGAGGGCAAACTAATCAACTCCTAAATTATCACCACCTTCTATGTCTTCAACGAGATTTGAACTCATGACCTCTTAAATAAGAGAGTCACTCCTTACCGTTAGGATAAAGACCTTTTGGTAAGTGAATTAAATAAAGACAGGAATTATATATATATATATATATATATATATATATATATATATATATATATATATATATTAAAAGTGATTAATTAATAATTAATAATAATTAAGGAAATAATAATAAATGGGGGTTGTTTTGTCCAATGGGCCAAACCCTAACCCATTGCAACATCCCAAAATACAGTCCAAAATTTTCATTTTAAATCATTAAGAAAATCATAGTTACATAAATTATTTCATCTAAAAACATAAGTCATCGAATCAAATCAGTGTATCATATCGAAACGCATTTCAATGTATATCAAAGTAAAACATCCCAGGCTAAACAAATTGTGTGAACTGTATTCATCCCGGACTCTTCCCCTTGCGACCGGAAGTACCTAAAACCAAAACTGAAAACTGTAAACACGAAGCTTAGTGAGTCTCCCCAAACTACCACATACCATACATATAGTCACATTTTCACATAAACTGAGCCCCCGCCCCTTCCTTAGGCCCCGCCCGGCATCTAACAGAGTCCGACATCAGGCCCCTCCTGGCATCGAGCCCCGCTCAGTATACAAATCTGTTTCTACCAGGCCCCGCCTATCTCTGAGCCCCGCCTATTATACATATACGAGCAATAACATATAATCATGCTAGTACATAAAGAATCGGACACCCCTCTATATACTATAGTCCTAAGGCCTCACCTATCATGGGCCCCGCCCCTACTCTGCTAATGGTGAGATATGGAACCCCGTCCACTCTCAGCTAGTGATGAGATACGAGACCCCATCCACACTCACCTCCCTACCAGGCACATACAAGTATTACAAAGACAACATGTATGACTAAAAATGCATTCCTTCATCGGGTACCACCCGATATCGAACCGTAGCTCGGAAACATGCATATAAACATTCCTCGGGCCCCGCCCAACATCGGACCAAAATTAGAAAGCATACAAACATTCATTGGGCTTTCCCCAACATCGGAATGAAGTTCGGGAACATACTAACATACATAAATGGGTCGGCATTGGTGCCTTCGACCCATTCCTATTGAAGGAAACTCACCTTGCAAAGCTGAATGTTGAACCTCCAGGATAATCCTCTGGCGGCTAGCTGGTAAGTCCTAGAACTGTTGCTCTCTCAACTCCCTGAGCTATCATCACTAAAATAACACTTAATCGAAACCAATAATATTTATTAGGGTAAAATGACTATTTTACCCCTGATCTAATTTGGTTCATGCTTTAGGCCTAAAACCATATATGAAAGGCCCAACACTAGGTAGACTTCCCAAGCCAACTAATGGCCCACTAATGACCTAATTTTCTAATTTTGGCCCAGCCCTTCATGGAATCACCCTTGGTAGCCATTCCATGCTTCATAATCCTCTCGGGTCAACCTTAGTCAAGGTCGAGTAAAAGTCAAAGTCAACACTCCGAGTTGACTTAACTCATCGAGTCATCCCCCTGACTCGCCGAGTTCCCTTGCTACTCGCAGTCGTGATAAAACAAGTCAACTCATCGAGTCCCTCCACAGACGCGTCGAGTTCTACCCTTTATAGAATCAGGACAAATCGACTCAACTCATCGAGCCCCTCCTCAGACTCGCCGAGTTCTTCAGTCTGTTGCTTCATCTCAATGAATTAAACCCCTAATCTTCAGATCTTAGCTTCATACTTCACATACATACTGAAAATGTCCTTTTAAGGGTAAAGTTTCCAACTTTACCCGTTAATACCCTTACTTAATGGGTTTAGCTCAAACCCTAACTCTTTAGGACATAGATCTTGGTCCATAAGTTATCAACATTCCAAGCTAAAGCATTCAAACAGAGATCTAGACCCGAGACACTACATGAACATGTAAAGCTTCCACCTTTCTCTCCATGTATGGCCTTTTAGAGCTTAAAAGTGATGGGTTTTAGTATACTGCAACATCCTATGCTGCACAAACAACCCTAAATACCTTGGATCTATGTTTTCACTAATTATACATGCAAATGGTTTCCAAGGTATTAATCCTATAACTATCATGCAATTAACATATACCATATAAAATACTAGTTATAGTAACATACCTTTTATGTAGCTTGAAGTCTTGATGTATTTGGCCTTAAGAGCTTATCCCCAATTGTGTGGAAGCCTCAAATAAAGTCACAACACATCATGGACAAAGGATGAAACTTGAGAGAGAATCTCCTTGCACCAAAAACACCTCCAAGGACTCCAAGAACTTTTATGTAGCTTTGAAGTCTTGATGTATTTGGCCTTAAGAGCTTAGCCCCAATAGTGTGGAAGCCTCAAATGAAGTCACAACACATCATGGACAAAGGATGAAACTTGAGAGAGAATCTCCTTGCATCAAAAACACCTCCAAGGACTCCAAGAACTTCTAGTGTCGTTTTTAGGCAATGGGCTACATATTTATATGTGGGGTTTCAAAAATCATGGGTTAACCCAAACCCATACCCATGGGTGTTATGATCCATGGTTCATATGGCCCAACTCTTTATGTATCCATACATAAACTTGGTTCAACATGGATCATAAGCCCAACACATATAAATATAACTAATTACCATAATTGGTCCCCATAGATTTAATTAGTCTCTTTTTATCACTAAATTAATTCCAAATTAATTCTTGATCAATACTAATTAAAACATATGATTTCATATCAATATATTAGAACTTATAATATATTAATAAATCATATATAACCTTCTCTCAAAAGTCCATCCTAACAAATTGTCCTGATGATATGCAACCAAAATGGACCATGCTACTCTCGGTTCGAGTACATACCAATAATAGTTATGGGTTTAGACATCTAATCCAACAGTCTCCCACTTGGATAAGTCTAAAACTATTACCGCGTATGACTCCAAGATCCCGACTAGCAATCATAGCTCTTAAAAGCCCTTGTCAAACTCTGACCTAGTCAATGACATTTCCATTAGATAAGGGATCATATATTCCTCCATTGTAGATATCATATGGACTGAGACATGGATTATAATCATTTTCTCTGTCCATTTGTTCTTTCCCGATTGACGATTTATGACGACTGACTAATTGAACAAATCAAATTAGTCCAGGCTCGGCCGAGCACTTACGTTTTTCATCACTAAATCATTGAGGGTCCCACAGATCTTGCTTTTATCCCTCCAAGGGTAAAAGGAGTGGATAAACTTCAACTTATATGCTTGTACTAACTACTTGTTGAATCATACATAAAGGTACATTTTATAACATCAAGTTACTGATGCGTTTTCGTACAATCAATGTATAACCAACTCATAGTCAACAAATCATATATCTAGGTTTGAAGAATATAAGATATTATTGTCTCATGATCACTCGTGATAAAGTCCATGAAGTCATTCTAATGAGTGTGGGTTTAATCCAATACTCAGAACTTATGAGCACTCATGAATGTTGTAGCAACTTTTGCTATGTCTAAACACTTTAGACATCTACAAGCCCAATTCATGACAATCTTGATTCATACCTACTTCCAAAGTATGATTGACTATGAAGAGTTTGAATAACCTAGTTATTCGGGAAGTCAAAACATGAAAAGTGAAACACAAGAATAATACTAATCCTCTATGGCCCCAAGCACCTTGGAGAGTAAATAAAACACCTTTTTATTTAAACACCACATTGATTAATCATTATTCATTGTATAATGTTTCGAATAATCGACTTTATACTTGAATCTGAAACAATAGTCACCCCATGCTCTAAGCGTGCGTACTATGTTTGTCCAAACAATAGTTATGTCATGCTCCAAGTATTCAAACTATGTTTGTCTATGATCCTTACTTTGTGCAATAGACCAATTGAACATGATCCAAATGATGATCATTTTACAATCCCAAATCCTTACCGTAAATGTAAGAATTCCAAATTCCTGTCATTTACTGAAATTTGTTAGATTCTAAACTTATATGCATTGATCCTCTTGTAATGACTATATACAAAGTCACAAAGACTTGTCAACAGACATTACATAGTATTCCAATGGATATCAATTCCATGGAAACGAAGTCTCACATTCAAAGTACATTCATTTGAACATCCTTCTTGCATTAAGTTTTCTGATCTTACACAGATTTGAAGAACAAATTCCACCTATGGAAACATTTCCAGATTCCCATTTTGACTATCACTTCTAAACAAGAGTTGCCTCTTTTCAGAATATGTTACTATGGTCCTTCCAAAATTAACAACATACTTCCAATTGTCCATGAGCAACCAATCTTCGATAAGCCTTAAATTGGCCTCGACAATTGCTTAATCATTTTAGTCATATCCAATTCTAGTCCTTTTTCCCTCTTAATGCCCTAGGCATTTGGAAATTTTAGAAATGATAAATATTATAGCACATGTAATCAATCCTATATCCGAAGCATATGGGACACGATTCATGATGTCTCACATAAAGAAATGATCCTAGACCAGTGTTTTGCTATAATATTTTTTATTATCCATGTTTTCATAATTTGACTATGAAGAGGGATGCCGTAATCATAATCGAATTTTGAGAACGCAATATATATAGAATTTCCTTATGTTGAACCATTCCAACATAAAATTCATATATATCTTTGACTAAAGATGATTAAAATCTCAATCTAAGCTTTTAGAATTGAAATAAAGTATAATTTACTCTCCCTTGGTTATAGCAAAACAACTTTTCCCAGTTGAAAATTTTATTTTCTATAATTAACATTACTAACTTGCAACAATTATCATTGTCATGCTCCCACTAACATGATAATTATTAGCATAACACTTATGCTCCCACTAGCTTTGACATGTATCGAGAAATCAGCTGGACTTCTAGAAATCAATACTTTATTGACTTTCTTACCAAAATTCAGATTTCTGATACAAGATGTTTTGATAAGACTTTATCAAGATCATACATCTTTTCTTAGATAACTCACATGTGATTCTAAACAATTTTTTGAACTGTGAAAAGGGATGCCGTAATCATAGTCTCAATTTTTTAGACCTTTTCCATTTCTCACAAGTCTATGTTAGTGTGTCGGTTACCCACACACGCTCCACTAACGCCTTTGAGAATGCAAATATCACAATTGCTATCTACTTAAAATCTACTTAGTGAAAGCGTTTCCTCACCATCATTTTCATGAATCGAAGAGAAACCTTATGACACTAAGATTTCATGGTGTATGTGTTCCTATCCATGTGAATTTGTCATAACCATGATCACAAGACAAGATTAATGATAAATCCAAACTATATGGACTAAACTTGTTTAATCTTAACTTCTTGCCACCTGGAAGCACAAGGCCTACCATTGCTTCCAAGTAGGTTCGTGCTTACAGTTTTCATTTTGCTTTCAGGTACTTCCACTAGCAAGGGAAGAGGTTGGGATGATCGTATGGCACACACCACCATTTCAACCTGGGATGTTTTAGACTCTGATGTGTTTTTTATCATATGTTTTTGTCACAATAATTGATATGATGTTTTGAGATACATGATACATGATTTTCTTTACGATTATGGATGATTTGTGGTTTTATATTAAGTTTCAAAACGAAATTTTGGACCGTATTTTTGGGATGTTTCACATGATTAAAAAGTTGTGATTTTTATGATCCTTTGGGTTGGGTAAGACCTTCTAGAAGGATTAAAGGATTGGCTTAAGGGATTAAGAGTTTAATGATCTACACTGTCCATAAGAGATCTCACGATATGAGGGGTTGTGTGTCACGTCGTGACGAGGGGTGCTTCCACGACTGTTTGTCATGGCTTTGTCACGACATGACCTATGGGGTGGTCACGACGTGACAATCGACTAAGGTTGACCATATTGTTGACTTTTGAGGTTGACCTTTTTTGGTTAAACTAGGGTTTTAGGGTGTAGATTGAGAGGGGTATTTCTTTATCGTTGGTAGGTGTCTTGTTGTTCCTGTCTACCTTGTACGTGAGTGTTGCGGTATCTTTAGCTGTTATTTGCGATGTGAGTCTTCTCACTATAGTTATCTGTGTGATAAATATGTATGCTTACCAGCTCATTCTTATTTTCTATTGTAGTTTTATACTATGTTCTTTTGAAGAAAAATAGGTTTCATTTGTATAAGTTTTTTTTACATGTTTCTTCTTTTAATTGTTTTAAACTTATTTTTTGGAAACGTTTTTTTGCAACTTTGTTTACAATTTTTTTATTAAATTTGTGCAAACTTTTTTACAAATTAGACTTATTTTTTTTTAATAACTTTGTTATTTTATGTTTTTTTGAAACTTAATATTTTTTGTATGTTTTTTACATCTTTTTTTACAACTTTATTTTTTACGATTTTATTATCTTGAAATTTGTTTTTTTTTTTTTGCACAAATCTTTTTTAAAAGATTTTTCTGTTTTTCTGTTTTTGTTTTTACGTGTGTGTTTTTAAGATATTTTTTTATTGTTTTTACAAATTTTATTATAGGAAGAATTTCATATATGCCCCTCTTAAACCTCAAAATATCATATTTGTCCAGCTTAATTTCTCAATATCACATTTACTCTTCATAAACCTTCAAAATATCATTTCCCAAATCCTTTATTATAATGATTTTAATATTTTATAATCATCTTTATACCTTAGAATTATTATAATAATTAAAAATTTTAACCATATTATCCTTACGTCTATGATAATGAAATGTAAACTTCTAAATTGTTGGAGTGTCGCCCCATTGACAAACGAAAAGATTCATCTTCAACCCTCTCTATGGAATGTATATTTTGATTGTTTAGTTTTTGTTGTTGTTGATTATTATCATATTGTAGATGGAGGATATTGTAGATATTATCATTAACATTTTGATGTTTAACAATGGTATATAAGATATTTTGATATTTAAGAAGAACATATATGATATTTTGATGTTTAAAAATGATATATATTATATTTTGAAATTTTAAGAATGGTAAATATGATATTTAGAATTTTTTATGAAGGGTAAATATGACATTTAGAAATTAAGATGGGTAACTATAATATTTTGATGTTTAAAAATGGTATATGTAAAATTCTCCCTTTATTATAAATAATGTATTGTTAACTATACATATATAAATTTTCCACAACAATATGTAGACAAATTTACCCATAGTTATCAAAAAAATCAAATTTTAGAATTAGAATTAGAACTAAAATGTATTTTTAAAATTTTTAAATAAATAAACAATTGAATATTGAATCACCATACGTAGAAACATATCACTTTTCCGATTGAATAGTCATTCATTTGGCCATATATATATATATATATATATATATATATATATATATATATATATATATATATATAGGTAAAGGTTCAAATGAGAACCAAAAAAGATTAAGAACCTAAGAACCAACTAATTAAGGGAAATTCTTGTCAAAACACGAAATGACATAAGCTGTAATTAAGAACCAACTACTCTTCCTCTATCACAACCTCCGATCACCTGCAAAAACACCTAAATTCTTCGTTGGAACTTCAGATCTCGAATCGACTTTCTATCGCCGTTGAAGATGCTAACAACCACCAGCAACGTCGACCTCCTCTAATGTCGAACCACCACCTCAACGTCTCAGATCAGTGCATTTTTGTGCTTCGTGCTCATGATTCTAGGTCTGAGTTCTTCAGATTTGGTTTTCTCTTCTTCTTGTCTGGATCTGGAACTAATTTCTTCGGATCGGTTTCGTCTTCTTCTTTTCTAGATCTAGATCTAAGAAATTTGTTTGTTGTTTTCATCTCTAGATCTAGATCTATATGATCTCTGGCGAACAACCACATCTTTCTGTCGCGTGTGGTGGCATGTTGACAGATTCGTGATTTTGACGCCATTTTTGGCGCTTCTTGTTCAGATCTGGTTAAATATGAGAGTCTGATGGTTTTTTCTTGTTTCTCATGGTATTCATAGTTTAGATATGTCCAGATTTGGTTAGATCTAAGTGAATCTGAGTTTTAATAACTATAATCTCTTGTCACTAGTGTTAGTTTTGTGGTTTCCATCTGTCGATGGTGATTCCTTACGGGACTGACAAGCTTCACGTGTTTTTTGTTCCATATCTGGCAGATATTACAGGTAAAATCATTTTATTTCTTTTGTGTACATGCTTTTAGTATTTTCATTCACTTCTGTTCTTCCAGAGCTTGTCAAAATGAGTTTTTTGTTGTTATTTTGAGCAAATTCTTCCCCGATCATGCTCTGATGTGCTGGTTTACTTCATATCTTTGTTAATGTGTTTTAGATCTCAATTAGATATGATAGTTTACTCTTAATTTGTCTAGTTTTTTGCGGAGGTCTTAAAGTTTTAAGTTGTGATCTGATGTGTTTGTCCATTTTAAGGTTAGCTCTGGTGTATATGGTGTTTACATTGATGGTGTTTACAAAAGGAAGTTCTGAAAAAAAAAAATATATAGACAAGGTGTTTGATGAAATGCCTCAATGAAATTTGGTAAGTTATTAAGCTGTGAATTTAGTTGTGAATGCATATTTTTTGTATATTAAACTATGAAGTTTGTGTATTTAGCTGTGATATTTGTGTTTAAAATTGTGAATTAAATGCATTAAGCTGTGATTTTGTTGTTTAAACTGTAAATTGACTATATTAAGCTGTGAGCTTTGTATATTTAACTAGGAATTAATTGTATTAAACTGTGAATTGATTGTATTAAATTTTTAAGGTGATAATATGCTTTTGAATACATACTTTTTTTTTGTATTAAACAGTGATTTTTCTATATTTAACTATGAATTAAAAGTTTTAAGTGGATAATATGCTTTTTTACTGGCATTTGTTGTGGATCTCTATGATATAGTTCTTTTTTTTTCTGTTAATGTGTGAATTTGATGTTTTAATCTCTCATTTGTCGTATAAATTTGGTAATCTTAGTTTTAACTGCAATTAAGTTGTAAATGTATAATTTTTTTTGAATTAAACTTTAAATTTATTAAACTAGTTTGTGAATTTTCTATATTAAATTGTGTATTAATTGTAATAAGTGTTTTAAGTTGATAATATGGATGTGAATACTACTTTTTGAGTATTAAAATGTGAATTTAGTGTACTAAGTTGTCATTTTTGTGTTTTAAACTGTGAATTGATTGCATTAAGCTTTGAATTTTCTTTTTAAACTAGGAATTGACTGTATTAAGCTGTGAATTTCCTGTTTGAACTGTAAATTGACTAGATTAAGTTGTGAATTATGTGTATAAAACTATGAAGTTACTTGTATTAAGCTATGAATTTTGTGTATAAACTTCGAATTGACTATATAAAGAGTGTTAAGTTGAAAATATGGTTGTGGATGCATACTTTTTGTATATTAAACTTCGAATTTTGTGTATTAAACTATGATTTTTATGTTTTGAACTCTGAATTGACTGCATTAAACTGTGTATTTTCTTCTTAGACTATGAATTGACTATATTAAGCTGTGAATTTTGTGTATTAAATTATGAGTTGATTGTATTAAGCTGTGAATGAATTGACATTAAGCTGTGATTATTTTATAATTTTTTTGTTTGCTTTTGAAATAATGTAAATTTTATTCACGGCTTAATATATTAAATTCACAATTTTAAAATATGAATGGTTTATGTATAAATTTTTTTGTTAGTTTTTTTTCTGAATATATTTATTTTTTGTGATGTATAAGTATGTAAGAATACATTAGTTTTAATAATAATTTTGCATTTAATTCAAAATGAGTGAAATAAATGGTTTTATTAGACTGTGAATGTAGTAGATATGTTATTAATGCATTATTTTATTTACAGATCTGATTTAGAAGAAAATAATGGTTGCGATGCTGGTACAGGTGGTTGGTGGCAGTGTGTGGTGGTGGTAGTAGAGTTTGAATTTTTTATTTCTTTAAGTTTGTGAATTATTATAAAATGGTTTGTATTAAGTTGTGAATTAAACTATCAATGTACTATATAAACTTGTAATTTATATAAGTTTTGTGTTCAAATATGAGAACATATAAGAGTGAAAATATTATACTACAAAAATTACAATTTTGCCATTTTTGTATCAAAAAGAGAAAAAAAAAGGATTTTCACATGTTCAATAAGAATATCATGTAAATATTTACTAACTAATGGGGGTTCTTAGGGTTCTTAATCTTTTATGGGTCTCATTTGAACCACTCCCTATATATATATATATATATATATATATATATATATATATATATATATATACAGAGAGAGAGAGAGAGAGATAGTTAGGATCATGTATAACCTATAATTATTGTATGGATGCAGGGCCGGCCCAAGCCCAGGGCGAGTCGGACCACGGCCCAGGGCATCAAATTCTAATGGGGCATCAATTTTTTAAAGATTGTTATAGGTATTATTATATATTGGGCCACATCTGTTCAGTTAGTCCACTAAAATCCACTTCAAAACGTTAGGGGCAGCCGATGGAGACCTAATTAGCGCCAACTTATCAATTTCGCATGATTCTTCAATCTAAAACACACGCCTAATAACTGAAGATGAAGAACACGAGGCATCCTTTCTGGAGAATGGAGATGGACCGTGGATAGATTACTCTATTAGAATTGAAAATCATCTCCTCTATCGATCTCTCATCGCTCTCTCATGCGCTTCAGCCTTCTCTCGCCCTCTCTCTCGATCACTTGGGACGATTGTGCCCTTATTGTTACTGAATTGCCATGCTCACAATTTGTTTGTTAGCTTTTCTAGATGCCATGCTTTCTCATACGATGTTACTTTTCTGGCTTGGAGTTTCACCTAGGTGCAGGATAACGTTTTCCTTGTTTTGATCGATTTGGCTTTTAAAGATGTCGCCCCTGTACATATTGAATTTTGCCAAATTGGACGATTATGCCCTTGTTGCTCTTCTATCCCCTTCTTATAGATGTGTATGTAGTTTATATTGTTGATTTCAAGTTATACGAAGTTTTGTTTCAAAGCTTATTAAGGGATAACTGTGTTGGACGATTATGCCCTTGGAGTTGAAGCCCATGTTAAGTTGATTGTCTTAATTTGGTTATGCTGCAATTCTAAAATGTTTTGGTGTTGCTGTCGAAATTCCTTAAATTCCTTCCCAATTTCGATGGTGGATTCCATGAGTATTTGTTTCAATTTTATGATTATAGTACAAATGATGAAGATAATGACATTTTTGTTTTCTAATTTTCTATATTTACATTTTACATACGGATTTTTTGGCATTGCAGTTTTTCCTTTTTTTTGCAAATCAATTACAAGAGGAGTAATGTAAACCTAATGAGCTTGTTGAAAGTACTAATGTTAACTATGATATTGTAATTATTATTTTTGATTCAAAGAATGCTTGAAGACAATGTTTTACTGATGTTTGCAACTTTTAATTGTATGAAGATGAATTTGTTTGAAAAAAGACATTAGTTGTGGGATATACTAACAGTTAAGTTTGAAGATACAAGTATTGGAGCATTATTAAGTTTTTTTGCCCCGGGCAGTAAAATCCTATGGATCAGCCATGTGTGAATGTATGGCTAAATGTGGTCCAATCATTTGATAATAAGATTATAGTAATTTAGTTAATTAAATCAAATATAATAAAAATTAATTCGTATAATTTTGGAAACTTAATCAATACATTATAAACAAAATCCATAATTTTAGGATTAATTCTTATTAATCTCAATACCATCACCGTCATCGATATACATCTCTTTTTCTTTAACCCTACAATTCGATTCCTATGCCCCCTCATTGCCGCAATTTCATCGTGGTTGTGGCGAAGACCGAGATTCTTTGACTGTATGACCAAGAAATTTTGTTCGGCCAAGCAGTAACGTAAAGACGACGTGGGAAACATCATCTCCAAGAGTTTCAAGAATTGTCAATGATGTCTTTACAACTTTGTAAGCTTCTTAAATATTGTTTCATTTTTTGGATGCATCACCATTCATGTTAGGGTTTGTTGAAGAAAATATATCAAGATTTCTATAAGTTAAAATTATGTGATTGATATTGTAGGTGGTGAATCAGTAGATGCGAATTGTCAGATTTTGAAAATAAGGGTAAATAGAACCATGTCGGACAATGATCATCTTGACAAGACACAATTATTTGGTTATTCTTGTGATATCAACTTCACTGGTATTTCTTCTCCCTTACTTATTTCTTTACATGCATCCCCATTGATCATGATTAAAAACATTGTCCATTGTAAGTTTTAGTAATGCTAGCCAATACTTCCACAATTTAACTATAACTGCAATAATAGTTCATATACTGAAGTTACTGAAGTGAGACTATGAGTGAAAAATGATAATTGTTTTATTGTTCATCAAGCTTTAAAGTTTGAATCTTTAATGGTTATTGTGTTCAAAACATGAAAAATATTCCTTCTATCTGTTTTATGTTCCACTATTGTGATTTTTTTAACCGCAACATCGTTTTCTAAGAGTATCTACTTTCTTTCTTTTTCAATCATGATTAAGCAATGTAGAGCATGCCATTATTTTCATGTCATGAAAATTAAATTTCAAATCTATTTTGCAGTTGTTTGAAGTTGAACCGGACGACCTACAATTCGATAACCAAAAGGAACGATTGTTAGTGATATTATTTAAGAAAGCATTCTATGATATTCTATAAGAATGCATATTCTTTTGTGATGTTTCTAAATTTTTTTAGAGTCATGCTTAGGATATATAAAGAAAGAGATAAACAAAAGTTGGTGATTCGGTTCTTCCTTTTTATTGTTGATATATTCTTTCACATGTGATAAAGAAACCTCATTCTTTTAGAATGTATATTATTCAACATGCATTTGTAGTTTTTAGAATGCATCAACAAATTATATTCTGATTTGTATTAATTTTTGTATAATTATCAGGAGAATGTGTCAACTTTGCAATTATAATAATTATTATTTTGATGCAAATTCTTATTATTTAGAAAATATGCAGTCCTATTCTACAAAAATATTTAGGTCGTATGGAATCTTTTTAATGATCTTGAATTTTTAAAATGTTAAATTCTAAAAGAATACAAACACAATAATAAAAAAAAACCAAAATAGTGAAGGTATTCTTAAAGAATTTCCAATATGCAAAATTTAATATACAATATTTTTAAAAAATGCACGCAACATTAATAAAATATTCAAACAATTTTACTAATCATATAAAAGATACGGTTGTTATTAAAATGTAAAAGATATAATTTTATTTTTTTTTTTAAATTTAATTTAAATAGCATCCCATAATATTCTTGCTTGCTACAAATATTTATTAACCAATTTGACTAATTTACTCCTATAATTAATTATGTGTAATTATCTAGTAATGATATCTCATGTTAATAAGATGTACCCTACGATCACAACTCTTCATTTTTTTTTCAATCAAACGGACAAGAAATGGTCATACATTCACACAATATTTGTTGTTCACGTTTGATCCTAACACTATATATATATATATATATATATATATATATATATATATATATATATATATATATATATAAGTTAGGTTCATATATAAACTCTAAATATTTTGTGAATGTATGGTCAATTCTAGACCAATCATTTAATTTTGGAAACTTAATAATATGACAACTATTAAATCCTATAATTTTGCAAACTTAATAATTATCATTAAATTTGAATTCCAATATATTAGGCATGTGTATACCATTATCATCCACCTAATTTGAATTCCACATATAAACCCAACCATACATACGACCAAGTATTGTTAACAAAGATTAAAACATACTATGTTCTGAGCTTCATAACTTTCATTCTTAAAGAATTGATGTCTTATAAATCATATTTTTCCAATATACTCAAATTCCTGCAAAACAAGCATTTTATGGTGTCAGTTAGGGCAAGTTTTTTTTTTAAATGATTTTAACATGTTATTCTTACAAATTGATAAATTGAAGCCTCGAACTTGATCGCCGACCTATCATTCTTAATTCTCGTTGATGGTCTTCTTGATTACTAATAAAATCGTTATATTATATTATTATGCCAGAATATTAGTTTGTTAAGTGTGTATAATTTCTTATTCTTTAAGAATATTATATATGAACTTGTAATTTATTAAATATTCTTCTAGAAGGAGAATGATAAGGATTGAAATAGAATTATATTTCTGAAACGTTCAAAACAATATCCAATAAAAACTTATTCTTCAAGAATTAAAATGATAAGAATGAAAGTTGATTTATATTCTTGGAAATGTTCAAAGCAATCTCCAAAAAAAAATCTCTAAGAATTATTATGATTAAAATGGAAACTGAGTTCTCAAACGTACAAAAAAGTTAATTTGTATTTTTAAGGTTGATTATTAATAATTAATTTGGTTTTGTTTCCCAACATACATGTATTTCTCATTTCTTTCTCTCTTAATAAAATGCATTTATAAGTAATTAAGAGTAGTTATATAGTAAATGATAGTCTATATTAATACTATGTACCCTATGATCACATCCTTTCATTTTTTTCAATCTAATAGTTAGAATTTAGTCACACATTCACACTATATTTGTGATTCACACACACACACACACACACACATATATATATATATATATATATATATATATATACTAGCAGTTAGCCCACGCAAAGCGGCGACAAAAAATTAGTTTGTTATTAGAAAACTTATTCCAAAAAAACACTTATTGCATTGGTGAATCGAATGTGGAAATTTTTGAAGTTTCATGTTTTATTGGATATGTGTTCTAAGTCTATTGATTGTTTTTGTGTTTGTTCGGTATGTATTTTCTTATGTTGGACTCGTTATATACCATAAACAGATAATATACAACTACATTTTCATCGGGTATGATATCAGGAAAAGTGACATCGGTGAATAGCTTTCTGTCGGAGACATTTCACATTCCAAAAAACACATGGTGAATATTTTTAATAACATTGTCATTCATATTAATTGGGTAGGTTGGTTTTAATACGTTATTCTATATCTTTATTGATTTGTTGATTTTGTAGCTTTTGGCTAGATTCTTTCTACACCTGTTTTAACGATAATCTCTTTTGTCCTTCAAGCTAAAGCATTTGGCAAACAAAAAAAAATTAGTGGTCGGTTTGCTTTTCGATTGACGTGTTTTTAATTTATTTATCGAGTTTGCATTTGGTGTATGTGTGCTTTAATATATTAATCGATTTTTGTAACGACCCAATTTTCACGTCCAAAAATTTCGTTTTAAAACATTACTTTAGAAAACATTAATAATTAAAAACATTGTTTGATCAAACCATGACACAACGTAAACCATGTCTAAAAGCCAAATCATACAACCAATCAAAATATAAGAGTATAAATCCCAGAGAATCTCGTAAATGCGGAAACCAGAGAGTGTGTGTGTGACATGCTGCTACCGCGCCGGCTCCTTTCCCCTAGCTGAGGAGGTACCTGAAATCAAAACTGAAAACCGTAAGCACAAAGCTTAGTGAGTTCCCCCATCGTACCACATACCATACAAACAGATAACATACATACTGCCAGGCCATTCTGGGGTGCCTGACTACCCGGTACGGCCATTCTGGGGTGCCGTCCTACCCGTGTCAAGCCATTCTGGGGTGCTGGCTACCCGTGTCAAGCCATTCTGGGGTGCTGACTACCCGTGTCAAGCCATTTTGGGGTGCTGACTACCCATGTCAAGCCATTCTGGGGAGCTGACTACCCGTCGGTCCTAGCAACCGATCCTCGGGGACTAGTCCCCTCTTACTACCTTTATCGCATATAACATAACAAGCCAGCATGCAAACATATCATCACGTACTATCAGACATTTCTGGGGTGTCTGAACTACCCTTCGGTCCTATCAACCGATCTCTACTTCTATCTCATATAACATATCATGCTAGCATATAACATATCAGGTAGTAGCAAACCTAGATGACATCACAAAGACAATCATCTAACATACGACTCCTACTGGTGGGCCGGCATTGTGGCCGTAGACCCACTGCTACTGGAAGGTAACTCACCTCGAAGTAGCTGCTGATCTGATCGGGAACTGACTGTCTACTGCTGCTGCTACTGCTCCGGAAATCCTCCGGCTGCAATTCCCACAACATACTCAATCAAACACTGCTAACTGACCTTTGGGTAAAATGACCATTTTACCCCCGATCATGCCCTAAGTCAAAGTCAGAGTCAACTTTTAGTTGACCCGACTCACCGAGTTGGCTTTCCAACTCGCCGAGTCCCTACCCAAACGATTATCCTGAATCCCGTTTCTACTCGTCGGGTTAGGCGACGACTCGACGAGTTCTCCTTCTAAACTGATATTCAAGTCCTGCATCCTACTCGCCGAGTTGTATGAACAACTCGTCGAGTTCGTCTTCATCCGAAGAACACTTGCTACTTTGACTCGCCGAGTTGTATGAACAACTCGCCGAGTCTGTTCTTGATCTAAGGAGATTGCCTTGAACTCGCCGAGTCAGGGCATTGACTCGCCGAGTTCCTCCATAGATGAGTTCAGCTTCCGACTCACTACGTCACACCCCGTGACTCACTGTTCACTCGACACTACGAAAAGGGGACAAACTCGGAGATTCGCGAACAGACTCGCCGAGTCACATGAACGACTCGCTGAGTCGTTGCCATGCACCCGCTAAATACACAGATTTGCTCGATTCCAGTCCATGCCATTCACAGATCTGGACTCCTAGAACACGAATCACACGTAAAGTTTCCAACTTTACGTGTAGATATTCACCAATACGGACTTTAGGGCTCAAAATGCCTCAAAAGGGTAGATCTAGGGTGAACAAGCAACATGGGTCCATAAAGGTAACAGATGTGAGCTCCTGGAGCTCAATCTTGCCTAGATCTAGAGGCCAATCAACTTATTACAACTTATATTGCACATACAAGCTTGGGGATTGGCTCAAGAATGACTTAAATGAAGTAATAAGCATAGAAACATGGGGAAAATGGGTTATACCTCAAAGGAACTGCTGAGAGAGCACAAAGATGCTTGGATTCCTTCCCTTCCTTTTGATCTACTTCCCTTTTGCCTCAAAACCTTCAAGATCACACAACAATTGCTTCAAACTCTAAATGAACAACATAGAACGAGGGTTGGAAGCTCTGGGGGGTGAATGGGGGCTGGCTTGGGGCAGATATGTTGTTTAAATAGGGTGCAAACCCTTGAAACTTAGGGTTTCATCCAATAGCTGTGACTCGCCGAGTCCAAGGCTAAAAGAAGAGAAATACTCAAATAAGATTTACGTACCAGGAACCAGGTGCTACAAATCTCTCCCACTTATTTTAGACTTCGTCCTCGAAGTCTGCTGCTCGATCCTGAAACAGCTCGGGATAATGCTCCATCATCTCGTCCACCGGCTCCCAAGTCCATTCCGAACCCTTGCGGTGCTACCATTGCACCTTCACTAGCTCCACCCTCTTGTTCCTCAAATCCTTCGACTTCCTGTCGAGGATTGCGACTGGGCGCTTAATGTAATTCAGGCTGTCATCAACCTGAATATCCTCCAAAGGCACTACTGCTGAATCGTCCACTAAGCACTTCCGCAACTGGGAAACATGGAAAGTGTTGTGGATTTGGCTAAGCTCGACTGGCAGATCCAGTCTATACGCCACCTTACCCACCCGGGCCATGACTCGGAATGGTCCGATGAAACTCGGACCTAACTTGCCTCGCTTCCTTAATCGAATGACGCCCTTCCAAGGCGACACCTTCAGGAGGACCATATCCCCGACTTGGAATTCCAAGTCGGATCGATGCTTGTCGGCATAGCTTTTCTGCCGACTCTGAGCAGTCTGAAGCCTGCTCCGGACCTGCTGGATCCTCTCGGTCGTCTTGAGCACCACTTCGGTGCTCCCCATGACTCTCTGGCCAACCTCACCCCAGCATATCGGGGTCCTGCACCTCCGACCATACAACATCTCAAATGGGGAACGGTCAATACTCGCGTGGTAGCTGTTGTTGTAGGAGAACTCGGCCAGGGGAAGATAGGTATCCCAGCTGCCACCGAAGTCTAGCACGTATGCCCGCAACATATCCTCCAGAGTCTGGATGGTCCACTCGCTCTGACCATCCATCTGCGGGTGAAAGGCGATGCTAAAATGCAAACGAGTGCCCACCTCGTCATGAAATTTCTTCCAAAACCTGGAAGTAAAACGCACATCCCTATCCGAGATAACTGAAACTGGCACCCCGTGCCGTGCCACGATCTCCCTGATATAGATGTCGGCCAATTTCTCGGCCGATATGCTCTCCTGAATCGGGATAAAGTGAGCACTCTTGGTCAATCGATCCACGATGACCCAAATCGAATCCACTCCACGCGCGGTCCTGGGAAGTTTCGTGATAAAGTCCATCGTGATATCTTCCCATTTCCACAGTGGAATATCCAACGGCTGCATCTTGCCATGCGGCCTCTAATGTTCGGCCTTGACCTTCCTGCAGGTCAAGCAGCGCTCAACGTACCATGCCACATCCAGCTTCATGCAGGGCCACCAATAATCTAGACGAAGATCCCTATACATCTTCGTCGCCCCGGGATGAATAGAGAATCGGGACTTGTGCGCCTCCTCCATCAAAATCTGGCGCACGCCTCCGTGATACGGTACCCACACCCTACGGTGTAGTGTCAAAAGTCCTCGGCTATCATAATCAAAGGAGGAAACCTGACCCACCACATGCTCACTCTTTCGATGTTCCTCCTTGATAGCCTCCTGTTGGGCCTCCCGAATCTTCTCCAACAAGGGAGTCACTACGGTCATCCTCATGCAAACGTCCCTGATCGGCGCCACCTTGCGGCTAAGCGCATCGGCCACCACATTGGCCTTCCCCGGGTGGTAGAGGATCTCGCAATCATAATCCTTTACCACGTCCAACCACCGACGTTGCCTCATATTCAGATTCGGCTGATCCATGAGGTACCTCAAACTCTTGTGGTCCGTGTAGATGGTACATCGAACCCCGTAGAGGTAATGCTGCCAAATCTTGAGGGAAAAAACCACCGCCCCAACTCCAAGTCATGCGTCGGGTAGTTCGCCTCATGAGGCTTGAGTTGCCTCGAAGCGTAGGCAATGACATGCCCCTTCTGCATCAGTACCGCGCCCAACCCAGAAATGGACGCGTCGTAATATACCACAAAATCCTCTACGCCATCTGGCAGGGCTAAGATTGGCGCCTCGCACAGTCTCTGTCTCAGTGTCTCAAACGCAGCCTGCTGCTCGGGTCCCCACCGGAAGACCACGACTTTCTTCGTCAGTCGCGTCAGGGGTACGGCTATCTTGGAGAAATCCTGAATAAATCTCCGATAGTAGCCTGCTAATCCCAGGAAACTCCGAATCTCAGATGGAGACTTCGGAACCTCCCATCTCATCACGGCCTCGACCTTGTCCGGATCGACCAGAATCCCGTCCTGGTTGACAAGGTGTCCGAGAAATTGCACCTCGCGCAACCAAAACTCACACTTGGAGAACTTGGCATACAAGCTCTCCCTCCTCAGGGTCTCCAACACCTCTCTCAGATGCTCCTCATGCTCCTCCTGAGTCTTGGAATAAACCAAGATGTCATCGATAAAGACTATCACAGACCGATCCAGCATCGGTCTGCATACGCGGTTCATGAGGTCCATGAACGCGGCAGGAGCATTGGTGAGCCCAAACGGCATCACCACAAACTCATAGTGGCCATAGCGCGTCCGAAACGCGGTCTTCTGCGTATCCTCCTCCCTGACCCTCATCTGATGATAACCCGAACGCAAATCAATCTTGGAGAACCAAGATGCTCCCTGAAGCTAGTCAAAGAGGTCATCAATCCTCGGGAGCGGGTAACGGTTCTTCACCGTTACCTTGTTCAACTCCCGGTAATCTATACACATCCGATGCGACCCGTCCTTTTTCTTCATGAACAAAATCGGGGCTCCCCAGGGTGAACTACTCGGTCGAATGAATCCCTTGTCTAACAGCTCCTGCAGCTGTGTAGACAACTCCTGCATCTCAGGAGGAGCCAACCGATATGGTGCCTTGGCTATCGGGGCCACACCAGGAACAAGATCAATCCTGAACTCCACCTGTCGCTCCGGGGGTATCCCAGGAAGCTCCTCCGGGAAAACATCTTCAAAATATCGAACCACCGGAACCTCGCTCACTGTCGCCTTACCCGCCTCCCGGGTATCCATCACATACGCGACATATCCTGCGCATCCCTGCTAAAGATAGCGCCTAGCCCTCGCTGCTGAACATACAGTGGGTCCGCAAGGTGGCCTCTCGCCATGAATCACTAACTCTCCCCCACCTGGGGTCCTGACTCGCAACAGTTGCTGCGCGCAATCTATCAATGCCCCATTAGGGCTCAGCCAATCCATGCCTATAATCACCTTGTTCCCACGCAGCGGAATGGGAACCAAATCTACCAAGTAGCGCTCCTCAAACAAACGCAACACGCAATCTCGAAATACCATCGATGCTCGCACCGATCGATCATCAACAATCTCCACCTCCAAAGGGCAATCTAACTCGCCCGATGACTCATGAAACTTCTTGCTAAGCGCAAGGGAAACAAATGATCGGGACGCACCCGAGTCGAACAACACCTGAACTGGAAGGCCGTTCACATGGAACGATCCTAATGCATACATATACATACGGAGCACATATCAATAACATAACATCATAAAAATAAGATAGAGGGAAAGAATCATACCCGTCACCACATCGGGTGCGGCGCGTGCCTCCTCGGTAGTCAGCTGAAATGCTCGACTCCTCACCACTGGAGCCTCTACCTTGCCCTGCCGGCCATCCGTGATCCGCAGGGTCGCTGGAGCTGGCGCCTTCACCGGCGCTGAAACTGTCAACTGGGGGCAATTGGCCTTCTTGTGGCCCCTCTGGTTGCAGTGGAAACACAGCAACTCTGATGTCTGAATAACTGCTGCCGGAGCAGTGCAATCCCTGCTGATGTGCCCAGACTTGCCGCACTTGCAGCAGCCTGATGATCCCATCCTGCACGCCCCCTCGTGCGGCCTGCCGCATTTCCTGCAGCGGCTCGGTCCTGACTGGCCTTTCGGCCTACCATCTGATCCCTTGGGCTTCTTCCCCGAAGCCCCTCCTGTCTGACCCTCCTCTGATTTCCGTTTCCGGATGTGCTCCAAATCTATCTCCCTCTCCCTCGCCCTGGCAATCATAAAGTCCAAGGTAGGGCAAGCCGAAAAGCTAACATGCTCCCGGATGTCAGCTCGTAGCATATCATGATAATGGGTCCTCCTCATATCCTCGTCACCAGCATATTGGGGCACCAACAAAGCCCTCTCCCGGAACTTGGTGGTGATCTCCGCCACAGTCTCCGTCGTCTGTCTCATGTCTAGAAACTCCCTGGCCAGCTGCTGAAGCTCGACAGTCGGCGCAAACTCTGCCCTGAACCTGGTCACAAAGTCCGACCAGGTCATAGCCTCGATAGCTGCGGCTCCCAACGAGTCACCCACTGACTCCCACCAATCCCGGGCTCGGTCCCGTAAACACCCTGTTGCATACCTCACCTTCGACCCCTCGGGGCAGAAGCTAGTCAACTATGCAGACTCAATGTCTGCAATCCATCGCCTGGTAGCAATGGGGTCCTTCACCCCATGGAAATCCGGCGCACCACTGCCCCTGAAGTCCTTGAAGGACAGTGTGCGAGATCCCGACTGGCTAGATGCCATATCACTCCGGAATGCCCGAAGGCGATCCTCCATCAACTCCATGATCCCTTCCTTGATCGACCCAAAGAGGATGGGGGTCGACTCAAGGATGCCTCTGGTGATCTCTGACGCGATGAACTCGCGTAGTCCCTTATCTACCGGCTCGGAACCTGATCCCGAACCTGACCCCTCTCCTGAACCGCCATCTACCGGCCTCGATCGAAGTACCACCATTCTGCAATACATCACAACAAACATTAGAGATACTGATACTTCCTGAGGGATCACTGCTACCTACAAGTTCCCTGGTCTTATCTTGGCCTTCCTTGGTTTGGGTACGGATCCTCTGCTTTCAGTAGTACGGGCCGATACTACCTTCTACATCTATCCGTACCATCTTCAAGGACTGTCTCGACTCCACCAGATCCCTTTCACTATGGCTGATCACTACTATACTCATCCTAGGCTCCCCCTAGGGAAATCTCTGACTCCACTCGCTCTAGTCCTCAGCTGTTGTAGACCTCCTTGTAATGCCAATTAGCCATTACCCGAATACCATCACACATGACGAGGCTCAGATAATCCTTCGAGTACTCGACTCATCCTACAACGGGTGGACTCAAACAAGAGTTGTGCAGTAGGATCAAATCTGGCACTCTAAGATTATTCAACCCTGATCATTTGTGACGTGACATATTCGCCTAATGGCTAACTTCCATTATTCATAGTCCCACATAGCACGAAGTAGGCAGCATTCAGACAAGGGTAACAATCTCAATCAACTCTATCTGCTTACAGGAACTGTACTAGCATAAAGTGCTAAACTCATACTATCAGGCACAACCTAATCAGGCTATCCTACTTGCTGTCTACTCAATAACTAGCATGCAATTCTCATACAACTGAAACACATAAAGCAGGCACATAAGGCATCCCTCCTAGATCCTTAGTCCTATTCTAGCATGCTGTTCTACCAAAGCTGATAAACATAACATAAACTTGTATGGGTACTTTGGGGAATACTTACTTGAGCTCGGTCGGTCGCGCACATCACACACTTCGTTCTTTCTCGAAACTCTTTTCTCAATTTTTAGAAAACATTTTCTTTTAGAAAATATTTTAATCCCTCGATTTGAGTTCAGACACCCCCGAAGGTGTGTCTGAATCCCTCAAACCAGGGCTCTGATACCAACTTGTAACGACCCGATTTTCACGTCCAAAAATTTCGTTTTAAAACATTACTTTAGAAAACATTAATAATTAAAAACATTGTTTGATCAAACCATGACACAACGTAAACCATGTATAAAAGCCAAATCATACAACCAATCAAAATATCAGAGTATAAATCCCAGAGAATCTCGTAAATGCGGAAACCAGAGAGTGTGTGTGTGACATGCTGCTACCGCGCCGGCTCCTTTCCCCTAGCTGAGGAGGTACCTGAAATCAAAACTGAAAACCGTAAGCACAAAGCTTAGTGAGTTCCCCCATCATACCACATACCATACAAACAGATAACATACATACTGCCAGGCCATTCTGGGGTGCCTGACTACCCGATACGGCCATTCTGGGGTGCCGTCCTACCCGTGTCAAGCCATTCTGGGGTGCTGACTACCCGTGTCAAGCCATTTTGGGGTGCTGACTACCCATGTCAAGCCATTCTGGGGTGCTGACTACCCGTCGGTCCTAACAACCGATCCTCGGGGACTAGTCCCCTCTTACTACCTTATCGCATATAACATACCAAGCCAACATGCAAACATATCATCACGTACTGTCAGACATTTCTGGGGTGTCTGAACTACCCTTCGGTCCTATCAACCGATCTCTACTTCTATCTCATATAACATATCATGCTAGCATATAACATATCAGGTAGTAGCAAACCTAGATGACATCACAAAGACAATCATCTAACATACGACTCCTACTGGTGGGCCGGCATTGTGGCCGTAGACCCACCGCTACTGGAAGGTAACTCACCTCGAAGTAGCTGCTGATCTGATTGGGAACTGACTGTCTACTGCTGCTGCTGCTGCTCTGGAAATCCTCCGGCTGCAATTCCCACAACATACTCAATCAAACACTGCTAACTGACCTTTGGGTAAAATGACCATTTTACCCCCGATCATGCCCTAAGTCAAAGTCAGAGTCAACTTTTAGTTGACCCGACTCGTCGAGTTGGCTTTCCAACTCGCCGAGTCCCTACCCAAACGATTGTCCTGAATCTCGTTTCTACTCGTCGGGTTAGGCGACGACTCGACGAGTTCTCCTTCTAAACTGATATTCAAGTCCTTTATCCTACTCGCCGAGTTGTATGAACAACTCGTCGAGTTCATCTTCATCCGAAGAACACTTGCTGCTTTGACTCGCCGAGTTGTATGAACAACTCGCCGAGTCTGTTCTTGATCTAAGGAGATTGCCTTGAACTCGCCGAGTCAGGGCATTGACTCGCCGAGTTCCTCCATAGATGAGTTCAGCTTCCGACTCACTACGTCACACCCCGTGACTCACTGTTCACTCGACACTACGAAAAGGGGACAAACTCGGAGACTCGCGAACAGACTCGCCGAGTCACATGAACGACTCGTCGAGTCGTTGCCATGCACCCACTAAATACACAGATTTGCTCGATTCCAGTCCATGCCATTCACAGATCTGGACTCCTAGAACACGAATCACACGTAAAGTTTCCAACTTTACGTGTAGATATTCACCAATACGGACTTTAGGGCTCAAAATGCCTCAAAAGGGTAGATCTAGGGTGAACAAGCAACATGGGTCCATAAAGGTAACAGATCTGAGCTCCTGGAGCTCAATCTTACCTAGATCTAGAGGCCAATCAACTTATTACAACTTATATTGCACATACAAGCTTGGGGATTGGCTCAAGAATGACTTAAATGAAGTAATAAGCATAGAAACATGGGGAAAACAGGTTATACCTCAAAGGAACTGCTGAGAGAGCACAAAGATGCTTGGATTCCTTCCCTTCCTCTTGATCTACTTCCCTTTTGCCTCAAAACCTTCAAGATCACACAATAATTGCTTCAAACTCTAAATGAACAACTTAGAACGAGGGTTGGAAGCTCTGGGGGGGGGGGGGGTGAATGGGGGCTGGCTTGAGGCAGATATGTTGTTTAAATAGGGTGCAAACCCCTGAAACTTAGGGTTTCATCCAACAGCTGTGACTCGCCGAGTCCAGGATATGGACTCGCCGAGTCGCCAACTTAAACGTGTCCTGGGTCCCGCATCTACTCGGCGAGTCGGACCTATGACTCGCCGAGTCCAAGGCTAAAAGAAGAGAAATACTCAAATAAGATTTACGTACTAGGAACCAGGTGCTACAGTTTTACATTTGTTGTATGGGTTTGGGTTGCTTTAGGATTCATGTAGAAACTATCCAAGATCACTTATAGAATATTTAGCTCTTATTTATTAGATTTTGTTCACATAACCTGTTTTAAGTACGTATAAGAATATTTAAATTAAGTTTTTAACAACCTTTTCTTTATCAAAATACTATGACTACCTTTAGGTATAAATAAATCAATACACATCGGTATGTACAAATCAATTCATGCAGAAAAATCAGAAAATTAATTATATTAATATACATTTTAAAATTGAAAAAAAAAAGTTACATTGATAAGAAACGATGTTTGAATGTAAACTATATAAACAACATATATGGAGTGTTTAAATAAATTATATGAAATTGAATAAGTGCCACAAACCTTTACATATGTTACTGAACATTCACACCACATTATGTGCCAGGATGGTTAATTTGTCTCCTATTTTACACTTGCATCTTCCATACTACAACTATATTCAACTGGGGCAAGATGGTTTGATGCCACAATATCTTAAATCTATAATTATTTTATGCTTTTACAAAATACATAAGACAACAATAATTCAAATGAACAAAAGGTTAGCCTATGACAATAGAAATATATATTTCTCTTTCTTTTTATTCACAAACCCTATTTTGGCTATAACTTCTTTCAAGAAGTTTTTTTTTTGAGTTAATCCGGGATGATTCACTAGGCTATAAGAAGAATACAAACAATCTAATAAGATTCAAAACTGAAAGAATTGCTATAGTTCAGTGATATTTTTAAAGGTAAAATAAATCAAACTAAAAAGGGAGAAATAAATCAGCATGGACTCCAACCGAAGGTAATTTGTTTGGTCCATCATTACTTTTATAGCCTTATATGTTCTGAGTTAAAGGCATGTATCTGAGTTTTTTCATAATCTAATCAATATTCACCAAATTAGTAATATTTTATCAATTTAAAAACTTTTAAAAAACATCCAAAATAAGAGAAAGGAATTAAAAACTGCCTGTTATAACAACAACCATAGTTAGAATCCTTGATTCCTCCTAAGCATCCCGTGAGCTTTGTTAACATAATTAATTTTCTAATATTTAGAACATTTTTTGGCCTTGAACCTAACAAAAAGAATCAGATTTAGCAATCTACAAGTATTAAGCTTAAATCTTGTATGATTGGGTTAATAATTACACAGTTTCAGGGACAAATATAATGCATGGATAAGACATCAAAATCAAACTTGGGAAAATAAAATGTAAAAAACTAAAACCTAGTATGTTGATCAAGTGAGTAAAAGGAGAGTTGACGACAGTGAGGATGTTGGGCATGTCAGGTGGTGTCGTGGTTTTGGGTTTTTTTTGGAGAGATGAAGGTGGAGGAAGAGAGAAGTGTATGACACATTCTTTTCAAATGAGATACAAGTATGATATGGCAAAATTATTAGTTATATTTAACTTGAAATAAACAATTACAAAAATTATGATCACACATTAACACATAATTGATTCATTAGGATGATGGAATAATTCAGTGCAATATGGCCAATAAAACAAAACATTAAGAACAATATATAAAACTCAACCAAGCTATGAAAAAATATACAACATTATAATCATAATTTTATACAATATCCATATTTCCCTAAAATAAAGTGTTTTAGCTCATGTTGATAAAAAACAAATACTAAAAATATCCAAGATTACAAGATCACAAAGTTTACATTTTGATTTTCAGTATAAATGCAATTAAGATGTATATGGGTCAAATCTTTCCCGATAGCCTCCACTAATGTTCTAAAGTAATACATATTATAGTTTTTTTTACCCAAAACCATAATCATAACAACAAATATCACCTGGCAATAATTGTTTTCTGATATTTATTGCAACAATGAAGTTAATAAAGGAAACCAATCCATTCATCCTGACACATGGGTTCTCGAGACGGTTGAGATAAAGAGACTTGTCATGGATCTTTGTTCTGTCCTTCGTTCAACTTGACTCCAGTGATACCTAAAACAATCTCGGGTAGGCACCCGAGATGACACTCCGATGGTAAAGTCAGTTTTCAACCGGGAGAAATGGATCAAAGCTGAAAGTAAGGTATTAGAGTTTTTATGCCCCCCTTCCGGACTGCAAACCTTCGCTATTTATAAGATATAATTACTTGTCATCCTAATTAAGTGGAAAGTTTGTTCATCAATTTGAATCGTGATCATCTTTCAGCTCAAGATATTCTTATATGCTCAACCAACACGTTCTGATCGACAAGTAACAAAATATATATATATATATATATATATATATATATATATATATATATATATATATATATATATATATATATATATATATATATACACACAAAATTAAATATAGAAATAAAATGTGAGGGACACACATTTTGGGTGAGCTATATATTTCGGTCATGCACATTGGGCCATGTATTTCTGTCCGTCACTTTTGTCCGTCATTTGTGTCCGTCACTTCTGACCGTCACACCTATTCCCGTTGTCATTTATAAAGATAACATCATGTAATAATGAAAACATTTAAAATATTTCATTAACACAATAAGCAGGATCAGAATGTAATATACAAAATTAAACATGAAATTAGCAAAGGGGTGTTGTTCGGGTTTTTATTTTGGGTAGATCGGGTTTTTTGATGATGAATATATAACCGATAACTGAACTGAATTACAATTCGGGTATTCAGGTTAGGTTGGGAAGCTTTTAGATATACCTGAATTTATGCACTACTAAGATGCTCGTGAAGCCAAGTTTTTTTTTTTTGTGATCATTTAGCCTAGCTTTTGTTAATTTATCTAAATTTCCATTCAAAGTCAGGTAGTACCGTACCAAGTACTAATTAGTCAAAACTATGTTTTAAAAATATATACGTTTTGATTTTTATAAAACATTAAAACATATGCTAATCAACAAAGCCAATGGTATTGCAACTCTCAATTGTGAAGAGATATATAACCTCATACGCTACTTCGAGTACTTGAGCTTTTATATGTTTTTCCATCACACTTTTTTACTTTTCTCTTACACTGCCTAATTGGTTGTCTGATTAATTACTACTTGATTAATATTCAGAGTTTGAATTTCTAATTTTGACCTCCCTTGACTAGTTTAGAGGTGTACATTGACATAATTATTATTTAGTAATAAATACAAGTTTAAATTCTAACCGATTGATCTTTCATAGATTCATGTGAGAGTACGAGTACCTAATTAGGAATTAACCAAGGACAACAACATGTGTAAGGGGAGTAGAGAGACTCATAGTTAAGGAAGAGCAAAAAGGAGTATTTGGATTTTGATACTATGATTGTTTGTCAACTGTTTTCATTCGTCTATGGTACTTGGGTTGCAATTCATAAATCCAAAAGGTCACGAATTGTTAAAATCTAAGTCAAGAATTTACTTGTAATATTCAAATCAAAAACATGTCGTTGTAGTATAGTGGTAAGTATTCCCGCCTGTCACGCGGGTGACCCGGGTTCGATCCCCGGCAACGGCGTATCTCTTTTTTTTTTTTGGATCCTCGAAAATTGTTGATTTCAACCAACTCTGGACCATTGGTGTAATTCATTTCAGAGTTTGTTCAAATATCTTCATGTTTAACAGTTTAAGAATTACTGATGGCTTTTTTCTAATTATTTATATTTTGTATTTAAATTCAGCTTGCGTAGAAAACTTTTAAGGAGACTGTTCAAATAGTTTCATAAAACCGAAACCATTGGCATTGTTTAAGGTAATTTGTATTTTACATGAATATTTAACCCTTCTCATGGTCTTTTTAACATCTTAAATGTAATTATTTTTTCTCAGTTTTTTGAGTATGTTGCTATTATAAAAGCACAAGATAATTATGTCCCATTTAACATTGACCTGGTTCTTACAAATTTTCATATTTTTGTTGTAGATTCATGATGCTTTGGAGGTGGGTGAACAAAACCTAGACGCATTGTGCAAACATGGGGATCTTTTTGAATTTTTTTTTTCAAGTTGAAAGTAGTGATATGATTGCTTATGGATTAAATCCTAAATTTATTGGGTGATGTTCAATTCTAATTAACTTATTAGCTCTTCTAGAGATTTTCAGTTAAAAATTGTTGTTAGCCTTTATGTATGCCTTGCTTTTTTGCATCTGAATTAAGTCCTCTAGACCCATTAAGTTAAAAAGGAAGTGATAACATAATTCTGTTGTGTAGGTAATGCATTAGGCAAGGAATACAAGATGTTATTTCAGCTGAATGGGGTAATTTACTGCAAAGTCAATATCACTATCACTTATAGATTTTGACTTTAAATATATTATCTTCCAGCTTCACGATCATCACGAATTCTAACATGTTATCGTTGTTCTTGTTTCTTTTCAGGTTAAGTTGTATTATTATACATAGAAAGAATGCATTCAGAGTAATTGCGAAAAATCCCATAACTAAGAACACTGGTGTTTGGGGTGTGAGGTGTTAAGAGAACATTTTGACTGAATTATGCTAGTAAAAAATGGTCATGATTAGGTTTGGATTAATATATAATTAATGATCAAAGATAGGCCTTGGCAGCCTATATAAAACCTAAATTTGACTTTTTATTAATGATTAAAATCTATATTAAATCAAAATTTGATTTTTTATGATTAAAATGTGTTCAATTAGTTCTTAACTGTTTTGAAATTTGTTTTCGGTTTTGATAGTTATTTTTGAAATGACCTTTTATTAATAATATTTTATGTTTTTCTGAAACTTAATACTACTTCTGTCTTAAATTAATTGTCCACATTTAACTTTAAAGTATTTATTCTTTAACTTTGACCTTAAATGTTTTTGTTTTTGATAGATAATACTTGATGCAAAATATATGAATAGATTGTGTTATAAGTTCTATCAAGTAATATATGAATATATTGCATTTGGGACTTCAAAGTTAATGTATTTTCATTGTTATAAATTTTATGATTTTATTATCATAAAATTTCATTTTTTTTGCACAAATCTTTTTTTACATCTATCTTTAAAAGATTTTTTTGTTTTTATATTTTTGTTTTTACATGTGTGTTTTTAAGGTTTTTCTTATCGTTTTTACAAATTTTATTATAAATTATGTATTGTTAACCGTACATATATAAAATTTCCACATTATATAGATAAATTTACGCCTAATTATAACAAAAATTAAATTTTAAAATTAGAATTAGAACTAAAATATATTTATAAAATTTTTAAATAAAGTAAACAAACGTATACATGCAATTGAATCACCATACGTAGAAGCAAAACATATCACCTTTTCCGATTGAAAAGTCATTCATTTGGCCAAAAAATAATAATATATTGGCTCTATAACACATTCTGTCCCGATGAGTACACATATGTTATGGTAAAATTACTGGTTATATTTAAATTGAAAAAAAAAGTTACAAAATTATTATCACACATTAACACATAATTGTTTCATTAGGATGATGAGATAATTCACTGCAATATGACCAATAAAACAAAACATTAAGACGTTGTTTGGTTCGCATAATGTTTTTTTTAAGGAATTGAAATTGGAAAATGAATTTGTTAGGAATTTAAATCTAATTTCATATACTATTTGGTTGGCAGGAGATGAAATTGGAATTAATTTTAGATTATGTTTGGTTGGCAAGAAACGAAATTAGAATCCATGTCAAATGACAGAATTGCCTTTTTTTTTGCTTAATTTTACTTTGATTTATATTTTACATGTAAAAATATATTATATAAACTATAAAACTAGTTAAATTTCATTTTATTAATTGGGCATTCATGTCGGTGGTGGTGGTAAGTGGTGGTTGTTAGTGGTGGTGATGGTAGATTGTGATGGTAGTGTGGTGGTGGTGGTGGGTGGTGATGACGATGGCGATAGATGGTGGCGGCGTTGGTGATGGTAGGTGATGGTGGTGATGACGGTGGCGGGAGGTGGGTGGTGGTGGTAGTAGTGGTAACGGTAGCGGTGGTAGGTGGTGGTGTTGTAGGTGGAAGGTGGTGGTGGTGTTGTAGGTGGTAGGTGGTGGTGGTGGTGGTGGTGGTGGCGGTGTCGATGGTAGGTGGTGGTGGGTGGGTGGTGGTAGGTGATGGTGGTCGAGGTTATGTTGTGAAAATAAAACAAGGCTAATAAGGTAAAATGTCACATTCCTTCCTAAAAGTGAATTAATTCCGTCATCTTCTTAACACTCTGTTCCCAAGTCGAGATTAATGAGTGAAGCGGAGAGAAAAGAAGAGAATTGGAGAAAAAGAATGAGTCAAAAATGTTCCCGAGTTTATTTTTTGAAGTGATTTGGGAAGAAAGGAAAGGAAATCACAATATTCTTTTCTCTCCTAATCTTCCTCCCAAATCGAAGAGATTTGGAGAGAAGAGAATCACTGATAAAAAAAATCCCTATGATTACCAAACTACCCCCTATATTCACGTACAACATCACAGGAAAAAAACCGTTGCTTCTCTGACAAAGGTATAATTGTCCACTTTTAGTTTTCATTTCTTTTCCTTCCAACTCAGGAACACAAAGAAAAATAATTTTCCTTTCCTTTGAACTCGGGAATAGAAAAATACACTTTATTTTCTTTTCCTTTCCTTTCTTTTCTCTCCATATTTATCTTCTTTTCTTTTCTTTCTTTTAAATGAAACTCGGGAAGAGGGTGTAAAGGAAAGTGTTTCCTTTATTTGATGGAACATTTTCTCGTTTAGGATTTCAATTTCATCATAAAAAGTTGAACCTAACACTAGAATGTAGTGAAATTTGAATCATTTTCGCCCAAATTCCATTCCATTCCGGTGAACCAAACGCACATTAAGAACAATATACAAAACTCAGCCAACATGTGATAGCTATGAACAATATGCAACGTTATAATCATAATTTTATACAATATCCATATTTCCCTAAAGTAAAGTGTTTTTGCTCATGTTGATAAAAAAAAAAAACAAATACTAAAAATATCCAAGATTGCAAGATCACAAAGTTACATTTTAGTATATTTTTTTCGCCCAAATTCAAAAAGGAGGATTTGAATTTTGATAATATGATTGTTTGTCAACTGTAATACAGTTTCATTCGTCTATGGCATTTGGGTTGCAATTTGTAAATCGAAAAGGTTACGAACTATTAAAGTTTAATTAAGAAACTACTTCCAAAATTTATAACACAAAACAGTCATAGTATAATGGTAAGTATTTCTACCTCTTATCGGGATGACCTGTCTTGTGAATTATAAATCATGAATTATAAATCATAATATCAGGTTGTATTAAAATCAAAACTACAATCATAGCACAAAAATCGAAACTTGAAATAGAAATTAGAAATTTAGAACCAAGTACATTTTCCCCAAGCAAAGAGATATATTCAATCACATAATATAACAAACATTGCGATAGCATTCTTTCATTTAAAGGGCATCCATTTGAGTCACTACGAATAAACTAATTTGGCTCAATGACTCGTGATATTGTCAATGTTGTACTTTGATGATGAGCTACAATTACTAGTTAACTTTAGATTGAAATTGTCGTTAAAAGAACTCTGATTATATATATTTGAGTAATGAGCATGATGAGATATCTGTTGACTAAAATGAAATATTAGGTGTATCCAAATCAATTGAGGAAAAGGTAAGAGTCAAGAGTCAAGACAAGTAACCCATTTATTTCATATAAGATTGAATTGGATTTTTCTAAATTGTGTTTTCCATAAAACCTTTTTTTTAAGTTATCTGATTTTTGCAATTTAACACAACTACAGAATTGTTAATGTTTATGAGTAAAGTGAATCGATTTTAGAAGATGCTCAACAATGGAGTGAAATCGAAATCAACAGAGAAGATTTTAACAAACCTGATATACGGTTTCATTCGTCTATGACGCTTGGGTTACAATTTATTAATCCAAAAAGTAACGAACTATTATAATATAGGGCTATAATATATTCAAGAACTTACTTGTAATATTCGAATCAAAAACATGTCGTTGTAGTATAGTGGTAAGTATTGCCGCCTGTCACGCGGGTGACCCGGCTTCGATCCCCGGCAATGGCGTTTTTTAACAAAACTTGGATGCTTTAAAACCGTAAGAATTTAATGTAATTATCTTTTTTCTCAGTTTGTAGAGTATGTTGATGCTTACTCGAGGCTTACTGTTATTACAAATAAACAAGATCTGTTTTAATAACTGTAATATATTATGGTTCGTATTTATAACCAAAAGGGTAAAATGGTCATTTTACCCTCCTTTTTCTTTTCATCAATGATCAATCCAAAAATCTTAACAAACATGCCCTAAATCTGGTAACATCTAATCAAATTACATATAATAACATACCATAGAGGGACTGAAAACTCCAACTTACATGTTTTTGCACTTAATAAATTTGATACAAATAAGATCTAATCAATTTACATTTACAAGATTGTTTCTTTTTTACTTGATACATAAAGAAAATGTTTCTGTGTCATTTATTCATTCATACAATGAATTCAATCTTTGTTCATATGATACAACACCTACTCCAAACAGACAATGACTCCACTTAGCAAGGGATTGACTGAAAAATATACAAACTCAATACCATTGATTGTATATCATTTAGCCTCTGATGGTGAAAATTCATTTGTGCATTAAAATTTGTTAAGGGCAATATAGTCATTTTTGCAGAGCTTTTTGAAACCACGAAGCTTGCAAAAAAAACTATTGACCACCTAAACAATGAAACATCTACATAACTTTTGGATTTTGAACCACAAGACTAAAGTTGTAATTTAATCTTTAAAATAATGATGCATGTGAAAATTAACAGTATTTGTGAAATGTGGCTTACTTAATACCAGTTAGGAGACCACTTGGTTGAAATATGTGACACTAAAAGCAACCTGTTTACATAAGTTGAAGAATTGCATTCAGACAATTTTAAACAAATCTTTCTGTTATGAAACTGAGAGAAAGTTTAAAAAGTACCTTTGGTCTTCATGCAGACAAAATTTTAAACCCATTGCATTCACAATCACAACCAACCAATCAAAGTGTTGCCACCTCAGCATTGCCTTGCCTTTACCTGAGAAATACCATAGATAATAATATAACAGTAACTAGTTTAGTTTTATAAAAGCAAGAGTTACAACTCTAGATAGATGGCTTTGAATTTTGTTAAAAGGAATACAATAATCAAATATCATCGGTTCTTTTTCCTGTATTTTCACAAAGATTAAACAACATCCCACCAATGCAGTCATAGTCAAGCTATCTTTGACTTTAATAAGCTTTGCAACCACACACAATCTTTCAAACCAAATACTTGTGATCGTCTAAAAGTTGAGTTTTTTGACAAACAAAAAAAAGTAACCATTAAGTAATAAAACCAATCACTCTAGCTATGTCAAACATCTTCTAAAAATCCATTAGATCTTGCTGCAGTCATGAAACTTTCAAGATTCTCCTGCTGAAGCATTTTTGAAGAATCAAACGATGCTAATGCTTCCGCTTCAATTGTTTCTGGAACTCTTTGAGTCAGATCTTATTTCACCTGATTCACAAATGGCTTCATGACTTCATTCATTATGTCAGGTAATAAACGGTCCATATAGTCATCAGTGAAGCCTTCACAGATAAGGGTTGCAAGGAAAAGATCTGAAGATGCTCGCAAGTCTCTTCAACAAATAAATGTAGCTCCTTACATGCTATGCCCATTTTGGTATTGACAAGCAAGGGCGGAACACAAACACTAATACTAGGGGGGCCGAGATACCAAAGGCAATGAATAAGTATTATTTTTCAAAAGCTAATGTTTGTTGTTTTTATTTAGTATTATGTTATTAGAATTAAGAAACAAAAGGTTTTGGAAATGAGTCAATATATGTTCATCCATGTTATGGATCAATTCCATTTTTGCATCACAAATTACAATCGTTAGAATACACTCATTCTCAGCAAACTGAGAATTATAAATTTGACAATCTTAAAATATCAATAAAGTAATTCAATTAAGAAAGAAGTATATTATAATTAGTCTAAACTTTAACATACAACAAAAACCAAATAAAGTTAATAAAGAAGTCATATTCTCTTATAAAATTAACTCAAAAAAAGGTTAATATTTTTTTATATTTTGCTGTTAACCAACAAAAAAGCTAAGAGATTTTCTAACATATTGATAGAAACTAAAAAAGCAAAACCTGAAAGAAGAAAGGTAGTCTTCTACCTTATACACTTATAATTACACTGACACACACACACATTGAATAACAACAATATCAAGGAATAAAATATCAACTATATCTTTTATATATTTAGAGTCAATCATGTGTTAATTCCCAGTCAATTCACAGTTGTACATTCCTGTATTAGTTCTTAATTTAGTGCTTAGGGTTGTTGTCATATTTTGGCTATATAAGCCACACTCCTGTATAGTTTTATAGTATGTAATCAGATACACAATTCAATATACACTATTGCCATATGGTATCAGAGCCCTAGCTGCTCTTACGAGACTTTGATCCTGCTCCTTACAAATGCTTCTCTTCATCTCAATTAGGGCTCATCAATGGCCACCAAATACACCTAAATTACCGCAGCTACCCACCTAACTACCAAACTCACATCTCACAACTATCCAACTCACATCTCACAACTATCCAGCTCACATCTCACAACTATCCAGTGTGGCGAAAACAGGTTGAAGCAACCCTCATCAGCCTCGAATTTGAAGACTTTATTGTCGGCAATTCCAATCAACCACCGAGAGAAATCAAGGACAAAGATGGAAAATCCATCACAAACCCTGACTATCTTCCCTAGTATCACAAAGATCAAATGATCCTCAGTGCAATACTAAGGAGTTGCTCAGACTCAATTCAACCACTCATCTCATCAGCATCCACAGCCCATGAAGCATAGGAGAGACTACACTCAAGCTTTGCCTCGTTTTCTAGATCTCGCATCATATCTCTTAAATCTAAGCTAGCCAAGAACCCTAAAGGAAATCGCTCAGTCACTGAATTCCTCCAGGAGATGAGAGAAATTGCAGATGATCTTGCTTTAGCCTAAAGCCCCATATCTGAAGAAGATCTCATTGTCTATATCCTATCACAACTAGGGGACGACTACAACACTATTGCAGCGGCAATCAAGGTGAGAGACAACCCGCTTTCTTACTCTGAATTGTTCGATAAACTCACAGACTACGAAAGAGAACTCAAAGACACATCCTCTATGGTCGAATCAACACCTCTCACAGTGAACTATACCTCTCGACAACAGGGGTCCAACTACCGCAACTCTGCCCCTCGAAACAATCGATCCTATCACTCAGGTGGTCAACGTGGAGGACATCATCGCACCTCCAGAACTAATGATTTTTGCCAATAATGCAATATACCAGGTCATCTCACAAGAGATTGTCGCAAGCTTGCTAGATTTTTAAGAGAAAACAATGTCACCACTGACAAAACCACAACACCAGTAGCAAATGTCACCACTTCAGCTCCCGCCTCACCTTCTTGGTTGGTTGACACAGGTGCCTCAAACCACGTCACTTCAGACAAACACACCCTTCATCAAATTTCAGAATATGGTGGCCCAGATGAGATTGTACTTGCTGATGGCACAGGTTTATCAATATCTAATATTGGAAACACATACATCAACACACCACATAAACAATTACTTTTGTCCAAAGTTTTACATGCTCCTCGCCTACGTAAAAATCTTGTTTCTGTCTCTCAACTATGTGATACTAATCGTGTTTCGGTGGAATTCTTTCCATCTCATTTTTCTGTGAAGGATCTACGCACGGGGGCGCGTCTAACGCGAGGAGAGAGAACTGAAGGGGTCTATCACCTGCAATCATCTCCGAAGCTCCAAGTCCATATCACCCACAAGCATATTCCTCTTGGTCTCCACCACAACCTAGGACACCCATCTCGGCATGTTTTTAAGTCTATTGTTTCTACACTAGGTCTAGGCTCAAAGTTTTTGTCAAATGTTCATTGTCCTTCTTGTTCTATCAATAAAAGTCATAAATTACCATTTGGTCCCAACTCGTTTGTTGCCACTCAACCACTTCAACTCATTTACTCAGACGTATGGGCCCTGTTCAAAAATCCATTGACAACTATACCTATTATGTTATATTTGTTGATTATTTCACCAAATATGTCTGGCTAGATCCCATGAAACACAAAAGTGATGTAGCAAAACTATTTCCACCATTCAAAGCACTTGCTGAAAAGTACTTTCAACACCCCATCGTTTCTTTATTTAGTGATAATGGTGGTGAATATCAAAGCCTCCTCCCGTTTCTACAAACTCATGGAATCTCCCACTATACCACCCCTCCCCACACTCCAGAACAGAATGGTATTGCTGAACGCCGTCACCGACACATTGTCGAAACCGGTCTAGCTTTGCTACACTATGCCAGCCTTCCGTTAGCATATTGGTCTCATGCATTCCAAACTGCAGTGTACCTGATCAATCGCCTTCCTACTGCTATCCTCAACAACAAATCACCTTACGAGTGCCTCTTCCATCAACAACCCAATTACTCTAAACTAAAACCTTTTGGATGTCTATGCTACCCTTGGCTCAGACCATATACCACATCCAAACTTGAACCCCGATCCAAACCATGCCTTTTCCTCGGTTACTCCTCCTCCAAGTCCGCATTTAAATGCTATGACCTCGAAACAAAAAAACTATACCATTCCAGACATGTAGAGTTTGTCCCTGATCACTTTCCAACCCATACACTAAACAAAACTAACCCGCTACCTACACCTGACATATTCCTTACTCCACACTCATCTTCTGAACAAGACACCCATATCCCACTTGCACCTGCAACGACTTCCCTACACACCACTCCACCCCTTATACTATCAACTCCTGAAAACCACATAACACATGATGATCAACCTCCATCTCCAAGTGCTGCATCACCCTTGTCACCACTCTCCTTAACCGAATCATCACCCACAAACTCTCCAACCAACAACTCCCCACCATCACCTCACATCACTCCCTCACCATCACCATAACCACTACCTGCCTCGCGCCTTCGTAAACTCAACTCCAAATACTACAACCCGCTTTTTATTAACACCACCACATTACACCTGATTCCACCCTCTATCGAGCCTCATACTCATGTACAAGACCTTAAAGATCCTCACTGGCGTAAGGCTATGGAAAATGAGTTTAATGCTCTACTCACCAATACATGGGAATTAGTTCCAAAATCCTCACATACTCCAATTGGATGCAAATGGATCTTCCGTATCAAAAGAAACCCGGATGGCACCATTGAAAAATATAAAGTCCGCCTTGTTGCCAAAGGTTTTCTCTAACAATATGGAAAAGATTATTTCGACACATTCAGCCCTGTCACTAAGCCTGTCACCATTCGTACAATTCTTTCCATAGCCCTCTCTCAGAATTGGCCATTAAGACAGCTAGATGTCAACAATGCCTTCCTTCATGGCACCCTCCATGAAGAAGTATTCATATCCCAACCTCCAGGCTTCGTTCATCCTCAATTTCCCAGCCATATATGTAAACTAAAAAAATCGCTATATGGGCTCAAACAAGCACCCAGAGCCTGGTACAATGACCTCACCATGTACCTTCTATCTGTTGGTTTTCGCAAATCAAGAGCTGACCCATCACTCTTCATTTACAATCATAACCACATTCTTAGTTATATTATTGTCTATGTCGATGATTTTGTCCTCACTGGTAACAACAGCTCTTTCCTAGATCAATTTGTCACCAATTTAGCAAAGCATTTTTCAATTAAAGACCTTGGTCCCCTTCACCACTTTCTTGGAGTTGAAGTCATCTCTACTCCCGCAGGTCTTTTTCTATCTCAACACCGCCATATTCAAGATCTGTTAACCCACTTTCACATGGATGGAGCAAAAGAGGTGGCCACCCCCCTGAGCCCTTCAGTTACTCTTAAATTGCAAGATGGGTCCTCCAGTGTTGATCCTACACCGTATCAGAAGCTTGTTGGGTCTCTTCAATACCTAGCTTTTACACGACCAAACATCTCGTTCGCAGTCAACAAACTCTCCCAGTTCACGCACTCGCCATCCGAAACTCATTGGCAGTCACTAAAACGAGTCCTCCGATACTTGAAAGGTACGATCCATCATGTCCTCTTTCTTAATCGCAGGTCCTCTATGTAGCTCACGGCCTTTTCAGACTCTGATTGGGGTGGCATTGAATGTGGAGGTCGTTCAACAACAACATATATTCTCTACCTTGGTTCCAATATCATCTCATGGAGGTCAGCAGATCAAAAATCGGTTTCTCGATCCTCCACAGAAGATGAGTACAAAGCTCTTGCCAATGCAGCATCTGAATTAGCATGGGTTCAGAACCTCTTAAGCGACTCAGGGATCTCCTCAACACCTTCACCAATCTTATACTGTGACAACATGGGTGCAACTTATTCTTGTGCAAATCCCATATATCATTATCGGATGAAACATGTTTCCCTCGATTACCATTTTGTTCGTGAAAAAGTTATTGGCGGCTCCTTACAAGTTCGCCATATCAGTTCATATGACCAACTTGCTGATGCACTCACCAAATCACTCACTCATGCTCCATTCCAAAGATTTCGTTCCAAGATTGGAGTCTCAGATGGATCCTCCATCTTGCGGGGGCGTATTAAGGAATAAAATATCAACTATATCTTTTATATATTTAGAATCAATCATGTGTTAATTCCCAGTCAATTCACAGTTGTACATTCCTGTATTAGTTCCTAATTTAGTGCTTAGGGTTGCTGTCATATTTTGGCTATATAAGCCACGCTCCTGTATAGTTTTATAGTATGTAATCAGATACACAATTCAATATACACTATTGCCATAAACAAAACAATAGCCCATTAATAATATATCATGACAAATAATAAAAACACACTCAAATGAGAGAAAGATGCAAGAGAAAAACAAAGATATGAAAGAAAGGGAGAGCAAATCACGTACAGTGAGAGCTCTAGACGGCGAGATCTCCAACTAGAGATGGTTCGTAATGTGTATTCGGTAAAACACACATTGGGGACAGGAGGAGATGGTTTCCGGCAGTGACTAGAGCCATCTCTAAGGTGGCGATCGGAGACTTGAGTTTCGGGTTAGGGCTTTTAGTTTCTCATTTTAGCTTTTTTTTCCTATTATTTATGGGGTTTATAAAAGTTTAGATGGAGTAGGATTTGTGGGCTTTTTTGAATATAGGTAGTTTAAACGGTGATTAGGATTTGTAAAGTTTTGATTTTTAGATTAAAATTACTAATTTTTTATAAGTTTTATTTGGTTAAAGACTTATAACGGTTTCCATTTCAAAGCTAGAAGTATAATCTTATATTTCTTATTATATATAAACCATGTTTAGATCTATCATGTTCTTGGTCAAAAAAGTTGGGGTCCATGGCCTCCCCTGGCCCCTTAGTAGTTTCGCCACTGTTGACAAGAACGAGATGGGAAGGGCGATCACTATCACTATCACCAGAATCCAATGCAGCTATCTCATCTTCTAGAAAAGTGTTTTTGGAAGACTTAAGTTTTTCCTTTATTTGCTCAAACAAATCTTTCATTCAGATGGGTTCTAAAAAGATTTTAGATGGGTTCTAATAAGACAAGTTTGAATACCTCGGTTCTCTACCACCAATGTCAATGTATTATCATCGATGTCATCCAATGATGCTCTCTCTATACAGCTAGAGACATGAATGACTACATCTGCATCTGCATCTGTGATAGGGTGACCTTTCTTTTCAAGTTGAATGTGTTGGCCACCTTCATGTACAATTACAAGAATACGGATGGTCTCATGAGTTAAAAGAAACAAAAACATAAAGTAAATCATGTTGAACATGACTCTTTATATGGGAAACAACAAGAATTTTATTAAGACACTTAAGAAGAACTTACACTTTGAGAGACTACTGCACACATTGCTTTCTCTGAGCCGTTTCTTGGATGGTTGGATGTTCGGATTGGTTAGGAGCAAATGAGCTCCATACCTATTTATAGGTTTTTTCACCTCCATATAGGAAGGTTCTAGATCTACATACACTCATGACTATTCTAGAACTTTCTATCGTATTCTATATTCATTACAAACTTCTATATGTTTCTAAAATGTTCTACAATGTTCTGGAGAGGTCTAGGATGCTCTAATGTCTTATAGAATGATCCATACCCTTCCAGGGTCTCCCATGTCGTTCTAGAGTATTATAGAGTCTTCCGGCGTCTTCTAGACTCCTCTATATTATTCCATAATATTATAGAATATTCCAGATCATTCTATAGCAAGCTAATTTCTTCAGGACAATAACAATGATTCTATTGGGATAGTGATGACCTTCAACAAATCATTCTAGTAATGGGATAAACAATCTTATACTCTATATTAGAGCAGAACAATACGGCTGGCACAAAGTGAGACAAGTCTTTCCGTTTGCCTAGTCCAACATTGGTTGTGGAACCAAAATTGGAGGTTAATAAGGATGCTCACAGAATTTCCTTCCTAATTTTCTTTTTTCCTCCTTTGAGCCTCAGCTTTATTTTAAAGAAAATGTTGCTATTAATGTTATATATGTTGAAATTTAAGCTAGCAAATTGATGAACTTGTGGCAGATATGTCAGTTACTCATAATTGGTAGTTATGTTATTTATCAGCTATAGTCAGAATCTTAACAGGTACAAAATATATATATATATATATATATATACACACTTATAAATAAATGTAAGATTGTATGTAAAAACATTTTCATGATTTAATGTCAAGAAATAAAAGTAGAAGCTTAGTAAAACTCATGTGTTTTATGTTATATCTCTAACATTGTGGCATCACATCCGCGGAGTAAAATGGTTGTAAATATGAACAATCCCGTACACCTACAACTCCTAAAATTGAATGGTAGAAACTACCACAATTGGAGTATCCAGATGAAGATGTTCTACGAATCACAAGACTTGTGAGATATTGTAGAAAAAGGATTTGAAGAAGCAGTAGAGTTTGACGAACAGAGAATGATATTAAAAATTCAAGGAAAAGGACAGAAAGGCTCTCTATATAATCTATCAGGTCGGGGATGAAGTAATCATAATTGTTAGACTGCATTACAGACATTAAGATGCGAATTTGATGGGCTAAAGATGAAAGAATCAGAGACAGCAGAAGAATTTTATAATTGACTGATCCTACTATTAAACCAATTGATGACACATGGTTCATAGATAGTGGATGCAATAATCATATGACTGGATGCAAAAGTATTATTGTTCAAATGGATGAATCTTTCAAAAGAGAAGTAAGAACAGGTGATGACAAGAGGTTAGATGTTCATGGAATTGGTGATATTGCTGTTGAAACCAAGATTGGCAAGAAAAAAATACAAAGTGTATATTTCGTTCCAGGCTTGAAGCATAACCTGCTTAGTGTAGGACAACTTTTACAAAAAAGGATATTACCTTCAATTCAAAGGTAAAATTTGTGAGATCGAGGACCCAAATGGAAGCATTCTTGGTAAGCTTAACATGAACACAAACAAAATGTTTCCTATAAACTTTAAAGGAGATACTTTCTTTTCTTTTAACCTATCTACCAATCAAACTTCCCTGTTATGGCATTATCGATTTGGGCATGCTAATCTGGGATATTTAAATTACATGTACAAGCATAATTTAGTCAGGGGAATGCCAAACATCAACAAAGTAGAAGATGTATGCAATGGATGTATGCTAGGAAAATAGTCTAAGGAATATATAGCAAGGAGGGCTAGTAAGCTCTTGAATTCATCCACACAGATTTTTGTGGTCCAATGAAAACACCCACCATTGGAGGAATTGGAAACAGGTATTTACTTACATTTATAGACGATTTCAGCAGAAAACTTTGGGTATACTTCCTAAAAGAGAAATTAAAGGTGTTTAACAACTTTAAAACTTTCAAGACCTTTGTTGAGAAACAGAGTGGTCATCAAAATAAAAGCTGTAAGATCTAGTGGGGAGGTGAATACAATGCCATTTGTTTTAAAGAGTTTCTGAAAGAGAATGGAATTCGTCATCAGATCACCACTAGGTACTCTACACCCCCCAACTGAATGGGGTTGCATAGAGGAGAAATAGAACTATTATGGAAATGGCCAGTATTAGTTGAAAACCATGAACACACCGAATCTCAACACTCCAGTCAATATTTAATCTACCCAAGGAACAAATTCATATCTATCTATTCCTGAGACACAACCTAGTGTAGGTTACAAAACTACAAGAGACCTCCACGCTAACACCAGGAGTTGTTTCCGTAGTTGCCAACGACATTCATGGCTGCTTTTTGTTGCACTGTGATATTGTTCCTGACCTTGTTGAGCTGTCTTGTATAGTTTCTTATTCCTTCATTTGGCAAACTTATAAGCATGTGGGTTGTCCCTCTTACAAGCCTTGGAAAATTCTCGCAATATTAGCATGTTATGACGTTATCCCTTATTGATCTGATCATCTTGTTTAGATGTTGCTCGGTTGAGAGATTCTACTTTTCTCTTACAAATCAACGTGTCTTTCTCATCACATGTTCCACTTTTTGTCTAAGATGCGAATATTTATGTAACTCCGGTAACGTCATGTTTTTATTTCCCTTTGGAACGTCCATCTTTGAGGGAATAACTTCCTCCTTCAAGGTTGTCATAAACTTTGTCTTACTCTTCTTGAGATCTTTTTTGAGTTGCAAAGTTGATAGGATTCGACAACCAATCCTATTTCTATTTAAGGGTACAATGTGAATTATTGAACCCTTAGTGATACGCATGGTATCATCTCTTTCAAATGATCGGTGTCGTACGTTGTCTAGGAAATCAATTCCCAATACCATGTGATAATCATCCATATGCACCACTGTCATGTCTATGGTGCCTTCTTATTCTACTATCTTAAGATGTACTCCATATGAAACACCAATGATAGGCTTGGATAAACAGTTGATGACTTTCAACCGGCCTGGATTTTTGGTGTATTTGATGCCTAACTTCCTAGCTTCATCTTCAGCAAGGAAATTATGAGAGGCACCTGTATCTACCAATGCCTTTGTGTATCCTCCATTTACCCTAGCCTCCATGCATATTAGCCTTCCTCTTTTAGTCTTATTCTCTTCTATAACATATAGTGCCTCAGCATCCCATTCATCCTCTATTTCCTTTTTGGAAGTTACTACATTGCTTTCAACATACTTTTTCTTTGACCAACAATCCTTAGACATGTGGCCCCACTTTCCACAATTGTTGTAATTTCCTTCGATCATCCTCCCCCAAGAACTCTTATGTCGGTCTTTTGAGATCTCCATGGTTGTGAGGTTCCTTGCTGACTCTTCCCTTTGTCAGCATTTTTGTATCCTTCTTTAGAAGGTGGTTTGAAATTCCTCTAACTTTTACTTGTTTAGAGTGCTTCCTCTTCACTCTTCAGTGTGATGCCTCCCATTTGCTTAGCCATAGCTTCTTGACTGGCCATCAAATTCTTAAATTCTACAAGTGATGGTTAAACGGGCTATCCTTGTATAGCAGTAACGAAGCTTCTATATTCCGCCTTAGTCCATGGATGATGATCCTCTTCATTCGAGCTTCTGTAATGACAGATTGCGGATCTAGTTTAGTAATTTCCCGATATATCGCCTTGACCTTGTGGAAATATTGAGCAATCGTCAAGTCACGTTGTGAGTTTGATAATAGCTCGTTCTCCAAAAGTTGTAGTCTCGTATCATTCTTCTTTAAGATAAGTGTCACAAACGTGTCCCAAGCTTCTTTTGGTGTGTTCTCATCCCGAATGTGCTCCAACATCTCTTTTTGGATTGTGGTCTTTAAGGCAAACATTGCTTTGCCTGCTTTGATTTTCCATTTGTGCAAATCACCATTAACATCTTCCTCTGGTGGCGTAGTTTCACTTCCACCAACGACCTCCCATAGATCTTTTCCTTGTAAGTAGGACTTCAAACATGTTTCCCATGTTTTGTAGTTGTTGTTGTTGTGTTTCTCTAAAATTTGATGGTAACAGAAAAAAATTTCTTGTTTATTCAATTTCTCTCATTGGCAAATAGAACGTCATATACAGGGAATAAATACTTGAGATAAAAACAAACTAAACTAAACAGTAGGAAGAGATGGATACAATAAATATAAAGATTATCATTATCCTATATTATTATTATCCTATACTCCCCCTCAAGGTGGAGCATAAAGATTCTTTATACCCAGCTTGCCAAGAAGAAAATGAAATTGGGTCGTGCCAAGGCCTTTTTTTAGCAGATCTGCAACCTGCATTTTGCTATCGATCTTCATTAATTTGATTTCTCGTGAAGCAACTCCTTCACGAATGAAAAAACAATCTATCTCAACATGCTTCATCCGTTCATGATAAACAGGATTGTTCACAATGTGTCGAGCTGCCTGATTGTCACAAAATAAAATTGTTGGGGAATCAATGACAACTTGTAAGTCCTTGAGAAGCCATCTAACCCACAAAATCTCAATCAAGGTGGAAGCAATGGCTCAATATTCTGCTTCAGCAGAAGAACGAGACACTATTGATTGTTTCTTAGATTTCTAGGAAATCGGAGCACCTCCAAGCATAAGTAGATAACCTGTCCTTGATCGCCTCGTGTATGGACATCCCAGCCAGTCAGAATCAGAAAAAGCAGTTAAAACTGGTTCTCCATCATGTGGCAAAAGAATATCCTGTCCTGCTGTTCCTTTCAAATACCGTAATACTCTCATGACAGCTTGCATATGACTAGTTTGAGGATCACCAACAAATTGGCTTAAGACATTAACAGAATAAGCAACATCAGGATGAGTGGCCTGAAGATAAAGAAGTCGACCAAAAAGTCTTATATACACACCTGCATCAACTCGAGCTTCTTCCTCCCATCGATCCAATTTTAAGTTATGTTCAATAGGAAACGCACTCGGTTTACAACCCAACATCCCATTGTCCTTAAGAATATCTAAAATATATTTTCTTTGACTTAACACCAAGCTATCAAGAGTTTTTTCCACTTCTATCCCAAGAAAATATCTTAGTTGCCCAAGATCTTTGATACTAAAAGCTTTATCAAGCTGAATTTTTGTTTGTTTAATATGATCCAGATCATTCCCGGCTATGATAACGTTATCTACATAAATTAAGATGATAGTGTAAACTCCTTCTTGATTTTGTAAAAATAAGGAATGATCCTCTTTGGATTGGCGAAAGTTGATGCTCAAAAGAAACTTTGTGAACTTTTGATACCAGTTACGGGAGGCCTGTTTCAAACCGTGAAGTGACTTATGCAACCGACAAACACGAGTTTCGCCTTCTTTAGAGAATCCCTGTTGAACTTTCATGTAAACCTCTTCGTCTAAGTCTCCATGCAAGAAGGCGTTGTTAACATCCAATTGGTGATTCTTCTTTGCAGCAACTGACAATAAAGTTCGCATAGTGACAAGTTTTGCCACTGGTGCAAAAGTATCGTGATAGTCCACACCTTCCATTTGTGTAAATCCCTTTGCTACTAGTTTGGATTTGTATCGTTCAACTTTGCCATTTTGCTTGTACTTGATCTTATAGACCCACTTTGATTCTATGGCTCTTTGTCCATTTGGAAGATCAGTGAGAGTCCAGGTGTCATTTTTCTCCAAAGCTCGTATTTCTTGTTGCATAGAATGTTTCCACCTTTTTTCCTGTGAAGATTGTTTAAAAGATTAAGGCTCATCATTTGAGGTGATGGCTGTCAAGTAAGCTTTATGATTTTCAGAGAAATTTTCATAAGAGACAAAATTAGAGATAGGGTGTACCGTTAAGGCTTCTTGATTGGAATCGGGTTGCTAATGGTTAATCGAATAGGGTAATTTGACAACGTAATCTTTGAACTTTTGTGGTTGTGATTCCGTTCTAATGCTTTTTCTTAGACTCTCTCCTTCAGATTCATCACCACGTGAGCCCTTTTGCGTGAGTTCAATGGTATCGTCTTGCACATTGGTTGTATCATGATTCAACTCCCCCCATTGGACATCTTCGTTATTATGTTCATCATTCTCATGTCCGATAGAATCAACATGATCATCAAGAACGTGAGCCTCATGAGTTAGCTCATTCATGGAAATAGTTTTAAAGGTTTTGCTTATGGTATGTTCTTCGCAACACACATCGTTGTGAAGTTTGACTGGCTCTTCATCTCCATCATCCTGACCAAGCTTCTCATTCTTGAATGGGAGAGTGCTTTCATGAAACAAAACTTCCCTGCTGATGATAATTTTTCTTGACTCAATGTCATAAATTTTATATCCTTTAGTCCCTTGTGGATAACCCAAGAACACACCGGGCTTTCCCTTATTCTCAAACTTTTCTCCTTTTGTATCCGTATTTCTGTAGTAGGCTAAACAACCCAAGACCTGCATGTGGTCATATTGAGGCTTTTGATTCCAAACAATTTCGTAAGGAGTTTTATTCTTAATGACTTTAGATGGAAGCCTGTTGATTATATAGGCTGCTGTTAAGATGCATTCTCCCCAAAACCTGTTTGGAAGACTGGCTTCAAAATGAGTTTCATGGGCTGTCTCAAGAAAATGTATGTGTTTCCTTTCAACTACACCATTCTGTTGTGGTGTATGGGGACAAGTCGTCTCCAACAAGATTCCATGTTCATTGTAAAACTGAAGCATGTGGTTAGAAGTAAACTCACCGCCATTGTCACTTCTAACCCTCTTAATGTGTTTTCCAAATTGAACTATCACCATTTTGTGAAAATTAACCAGGCAGTTACTGGCATCACCTTTTTGTTTGATAAGGAAAACCCAAACTGCCCTACTAAAATCGTCGACAATAGTAAGAAAATAGTTTGCTTTTGTATAAGAAGGTAATTGATACCCACCCCAAATATCACAATGAATTAAATCAAAATTTTCTTTGGTTTTGATTGAACTAATAAGAAAAGGTGTCTGGACCAATTTTGCCTTTGCACAAGAATCACAAACCTGACTATTAAAATTGATAGTATTATTTCTAGCTAAACTGATTCTAGAGAGTTTATCTTTAGAAGTGTGACCCAATCTCTTGTGCCATGTGTCTGCAACAGTCATCATAGCTTCCCTCATCTTGGTCATCCCCATTCGATATAAACCACCATCACATCTACCCTCTCCAACCAAGTTCCTCGTAAGTAACCCCTGCATGACAAAAAATTCAGGATAAAATGTCACATCACATTGAAGATCCTTGCTTAAACGGCTAACTGGGAGTAAATCGCATTTAAATTTTGGCACACATAGAACTTCATTCACTTTTACTCCCCCTGGGAGCGTGCAATCCCCTCTTCCCTCAACAGGAATAGAATCACCATTGGTTATGACCACTGGTGACTCAAAAGGCACTTCCTTGTTGCTTTCTCTAAGCCGTTTCTTGGATGGTTGGATGTTCGGATTGGTTAGGAGAAAATGAGCTTCATACCTATCTATAGGTGTTTTCACCTCCATATAGGAAGGTTCTAGATCTACATACACTAATGACTATTCTAGAACTTTCTATCGTATTCTATATCTATTACAAACTTCTATATGTTTCTAAAATGTTCTATAATGTTCTGGAGAGGTCTAGGATGCTCCATTGTCTTCTAGAATGATCCATAACCTTTCAGGGTCTTCCATGTTGTTCTAGAGTATTCTAGAGTCTTTTGGCGTCTTCTAGACTCCTCTATAGTATTCCATAATATTCTAGAATCTTCCAGATCATTCTATAACATGCTACCTTCTTCAAGACAATAACAATGATTCTATTGGGATAGTGATTACCTTCAACAAATCATTCTAGTAATGGGATGAACAATCTTATACTCTATATTATAGCAGAGCAATGTGGCTGGCACAAAGTGAGACAAGTCTTTCCGTTTGCCTAGTCCAACATTGGTTGTAAAACCAAAATTGGAGGTTAATAAGGATGCTCACAGAATTTCCTTCCTAATTTTCTTTTTTCTTTCTTTGAGCCTCTGCTTTATTTTAAAGAAAATGTTGCTATTAATGTTATATATGTTGAAATTTAAGCTAGCAAATTGATGAACTTGTGGCAGATATGTCAGTTACTCATAATTGGCAGTTATGTTATTTATCAGTTACAGTCAGAATCTTAACAGGTGCAATATATATATATATATACATATATATATATATATATATATATATATATATATATATATATATATATATATACTTAATATATACTTATAAATAAATGTAAGATTGTATGTAAAAACATTTTCATGATTTAATGTCTAGAAATAAAAGTAGAAGTTTAGTAAAACTTGTGTGTTTTATGTTATATCTCTAACATTGTGGCATCACCGCCGCGGAGTAAAATGGCTGTAAATATGAACAATCCCGTACACCTACAACTCCTAAAATTGAATGGTAGAAACTACCACAATTGGAGTATCCAGATGAATATGTTCTACGAATCACAAGACTTGTGATATATTGTAGAAAATGGTTTGAAGAAGCAGTAGAGTTTGACGAACAGAGAATGATATTAAAAATTCAAGGAAAAGGACAGAAAGGCTCTCTATATAATCTATTTGGTCGGGGATGAAGTTATATTTGAGAGAATCTCTTCTTCGAATTCATCAAAAGAAGCGTGGGATATGCACTATAGAACATATCGTGGTGAAGAAAAAGTCAAAATTGTTAGACTGCATTGCAGACATTAAGATGCGAATTTGATGGGCTAAAGATGAAAGAATCAGAGACAGCAGAAGAATTTTATAATCGACTGATCCTACTATTAAACCAATTGATGACACATGGTTCATAGATAGTGGATGCAGTAATCATATGACTGGATGCAAAAGTATTATTGTTCAAATGGATGAATCTTTCAAAAGAGAAGTAAGAACAGGTGATGACAAGAGGTTAGATGTTCATGGAATTGGTGATATTGCTGTTGAAACCAAGATTGGCAAGAAAAAAATACAAAGTGTATATTTCGTTCCAGGCTTGAAGCATAACCTGCTTAGTGTAGGACAACTTTTACAAAAAAGGATATTACCTTCAATTCAAAGGTAAAATTTGTGAGATCGAGGACCCAAATGGAAGCATTCTTGGTAAGCTTAACATGAACACAAACAAAATGTTTCCTATAAACTTTAAAGGAGATACTTTCTTTTCTTTTAACCTATCTACCAATCAAACTTCCCTGTTATGGCATTATCGATTTGGGCATGCTAATCTGGGATATTTAAATTACATGTACAAGCATAATTTAGTCAGGGGAATGCCAAACATCAACAAAGTAGAAGATGTATGCAATGGATGTATGCTATGAAAATAGTCTAAGGAATATAAAGCAAGGAGGGCTAGTAAGCTCTTGAATTCCTCCACACAGATGTTTGTGGTCCAATGAAAACACCCACCATTGGAGGAATTGGAAACAGGTATTTACTTACATTTATAGACGATTTCAGCAGAAAACTTTGGGTATACTTCCTAAAAGAGAAATCAAAGGTGTTTAACAACTTTAAAACTTTCAAGACCTTTGTTGAGAAACAAAGTGGTCATCAAATAAAAGCTATAAGATCTGGTGGGGAGGTGAATACAATGCCATTTGTTTTAAAGAGTTTCTGAAAGAGAATGGAATTCGTCATCAAATAACCACTAGGTACTCTACACACCCCAACTGAATGGGGTTGCATAGAGGAGAAATAGAATTATTATGGAAATGGCCAGTAGTAGTTGAAAACCATGAACACACCGAATCTCAACACTCCAGTCAATATTTAATCTACCCAAGGAACAAATTCATATCTATCTATTCCTGAGACACAACCTAGTAGAGGTTACAAAACTATAAGAGACCTCAATGCTAACACCAGGAGACTTGAATTCAATGATGTCATAGATTTTGCGCTGTTCTGAGGCTAGATCAATGGACAAAAATATATATAAGAACTATGTCTAACTAGTGACACAGGATTGACTTAAAGCAGTGAGTGAAAAGGAATTAGGATATACGGAAATCGGATGGAAAGTATCAAGCACGATTACGATGGAATTTTTTGGGGAAATCAAAATTTACCTTACGAGAAGAGGCATATTTGAAGATATTTGATCTCTTTTGGTGAGTCTCAGCTCCCCCATTGACTCCGTGGATTTCAACGGGTAGTCATTGTCGAGAACAATAACTGTAGGGAGGTAGATGCCTTCCTCCTCGATTCCAAGAACGTGGAGCTCGTAGAGGTAAGAAACTAAAGAGCTCTCCATTTCATCTAATAGAATGAACTGAGTATGGAAGAGCTCTCCATTTCATCTAACAGAATGAACTGAGTATGGAAGCTTGAAGAAGATGGAGGTGAAAGGCAGGATAATTTTCTTTTTCTAACAGAATGATGCCATGGTGTATTTTGTCTTTATTACATCATCATTCATTTAAACAAAAACTAGTAGTATTTAATAAGATGGCATTTCTTTTTTCTTGTTCTACTATGTAACATCAATATACTATACAATGTTTTTTTCCTTAATTTCTCAATCAATAACCGTACGTATGATCATTTCTTTTTACCAAATCCTAATTGCAAACTCATTCATTTTTTATTCTTTTATAACATAACCTATTAATTATATTGAACTTTGTGTTAAAATAACAAAGGTTAATATCTCTTTCAAAAAAAAGGTTAATATCAAACTTAACATTTTGTGATATGGATCTGTGTGCAAAGGTTTTAATGTTGCAGGGTCGTTTTGGTATGTTTTATATATCTTTTTGTTAAGTTATTTTGTGCAAGGGTTGGTTCGGTGGATATGCAATTCTGAAGGGATAGTAGACTCATTCTTGTCTATCAATTTGTAAGAACACGCGCACTCAGATCTTGACCCAGGTATTTAACTTGTTCTGTAAGTTTTGTTCATTGGATCAACTCATTTTTTCACAGATATCTCACATAGGGTGTGCTCGGAATAAATAGGCTTGTAGCGGGTAGCTTCTAGCTGGTAGCTTTTTGTTAAATGCTACGTAAAGTTGCATTTGGATTTAGAGCGTTCTGTTTAAATTAAATGCTAGAAGCTTGTTATGTCAAACGAGACTTTCTGTTCAAAACAGAGCATTTTGTTAAACGCTAGAAGCTAGAAGCTCTCAAACACTCACAAACGCTATGTGTCGAACATGCCCGTAGTCTCTCTTATTCTCTATAGATCTCTGTGTAATTAGGGTGTTCTTCGTTTGTTCATCCTTGTTCATATCTTTTGTTATTCATAATAGATTAAGGAGTGTGATCAATTGTGATAATGGAATAGGTTATTTGTAGTGAGGTTTGTGTTGTAAGTTCGTGCAAACCATATGTCTATTTGTCCTAAATTGTTATAATAGATGATGATTTTGGGAATATCGATTTCTTTACTCTTTCACATGGTACTAGAGCTTTAGGGCTCCGATCTTGTTTTCCAACAATCATCTTGTTCTATTTGCTCATTTGAATCGAAAGGTCTACTTCCTCTTTAGATTCGTTTGTTTTGTCTGGTTTTTGTTTCCGATCTTTGTAGACTTTCAGAGTTCTCAGTTAGATCTGTAGTTTCTGTTGAAATCTCTAGTTCAATTTACCTGATTTGTGAAAATCTATGGTTCTTTGTTTTTTTATATAGGGGTTTCCATGGGATTTCCCTAAATCGAAAGCGATCTTCGATTATGTTGTTATCTATGTAAGATCTTGGTACTACAAGTTCTTTTGTGATCTTGCAGGTTCGTCTTCAAGTGGAGATTCATGGTAGACTATTTGTCTTTGAGTGGAGATCATTGACTGACGAGCATATTTTTTGTCCGCCTCTTCGATCGACCAATCCCTTCTCTAAAATAACTCTCCTAAGAACAGATTTTATCATCGTTAACTCTTGTAGAGAATGGAGTAACTGGAGTCGATCCATTTTCTTCTCCTTTTTACTGCTCTGTAAGCGTTTCTTATTCTATTCTACCTCCTTTTTAGTTATAGTTGTGGGAGATGTTGGTTGTATTGAGTACACCAATTACCTTTACTACTTTCTTTATTCCTTGTTATTGTTTTCTTTAACTCTGTGTTTCCTGTCTTGGGCCCTGACATACCGTGGTGACCATCTGGACGTATAAGGTTCATAATTTTCTGTGTTTTCTTTGTTGTGCTTATTTTTTTCTGGTTCACAATTGTCTATGTTTTCTTTGTTGTGTTAGCATTATGAATCTGAATTTTGGTAGTGGGTCTAAGATTGACTATGTGAATTATGATGATACATTGTACATCTAAGGGTTTTAGCCAAAGTCAACCAAAATAAAGAGATTTGCCACTCATGACAACAAGATAATAGTCACAGAAGTGTTTTTATATCAAGAAACTAACAATTACTAAAAGAACGAAAAGAGTGTAGATCAAGCATAAGAGATATGAACTAGAATCATAAACATAAGATAAATGGAAATCAAGCATAAATCCTTCAAAGCCCACAAACATCCAAGGGTTTTAGCCCAAGTCAACCAAAATAAAGAGATTTTCCACTCATGGCAACAAGATAACAATCACAAAAGTGTTTTTACATCAAGAAACTAACAATTACTAAAAGAATGAGAAGAGTGTAGATTAAGCTCTCAAAATCACCTCCAAGGTGCTCCAATGGTGGGAAATCAAAGCGTGGCTACCAAACCCAACCCTCTAAGGTAAATCATGAGCAAAATGACAAAATGTCGTAAAGTGTGCAGTTGCGCAGGTACCCTCGCAAGTTTGCATGACTGAAACCTCCACCCTTGCAAATGGTGCTAAAACACTATTGGCACTTTTTCTTCACTACTCCACCCCACTACACAACATTCCCTTGGTCCCCTCCACACCTCACATGATTCAAATTTGGCCAATCATTTTCTGGCTTCAAATGGATAGTCCGTGCCCAATAATAAGATTCCATGACCCATCTTCATAAGCCCACTTCTTCCAAGTTTTCAACATTTTAAGCCTAATTCTTCTTTGATGGATCCGTAAAGCCCAATAATGCATCGCAAGCCCATAAAATCTCCAAGCTAGTCTGCAACTGCAAAGACACTCCAAAAACCTGTAAAACATCTCATGCAACATAGAAGGTACCCGATACGATCCAAAATAGAGAAAAGAAATGAAAATGCAATGCAATAATCAACAAACGGTACTAAAAATGCTAAAATAAACTATAGAAAAGAAAGAAATAAAACAAACCATCAAAAAGAATGGTGCAGATGATGTTACCGATAGATCTTACTTTTCTCTCAGATTTGCCATTTTGAGAGGAAGTGTAGGGACAAGAAAAACAAAATTGTTGAATTCACGAAAAAAAATGATTGTTGTATTCTTTCCAGTTGTCATATTGGACTGATTTGATGTTTTTATGAAATTGGGTGGATACTAGTTTATTTTAGAAGACCTAACTTATTCCATTGTTCCCTCCGACAATTTTTTCAAGCAGGTTCTAATATGCTTCGCATACATGGTTTTCAAGCGGGTTCTATGTTAAGATATTATGCAATCTAACAAAAAAAATACATATTTGAATTTTCAGATATGTTCATAAGGAAAGACCATCTTGCTGAGACGTTAGCTGTGAACGTAATATTTGCAACAACTCAATTGTAGAATTGTAAATCGTTGGAGTGGTCAAAACTTGTTGACAAGGATGACAAGCGGACATTGAATGTCATTTGTCTATCCCAAGAAGAATTGGGGAGTGAGTTGTCCCACTTGCTTACGTTGATAAGTGGAAAAAATATGTTTGGAGTGTGTTCTTGTTAGAAGACATTGGAATTCTGAAGACCAATTCCACACAACCTACATGCAACTGGCAAAACACATGGTTGAGGTTTATTGTTTGGCTGACAAAATGGTAATGTCGAGGCATTTTGGAGCACTATCATTTTGTCAGCCAAATAATGGACCCCAACCAAGTTCTTTGTCGGTCGAGGGTAGGTTGGTAGGTTGTGTTGAACTGGTCTTTAGAATTTTTAATGCCTTATAGCAAGAACACACTCCAAAGCGTTTTTTCCGCTTATCAACAGAAGCACGTGGGACAAATCAGTCCCTATTTTTTCTTGGGACAAACAAATGACATTCAAAGTTCGCTTGCCATCCTTGTACAAGTTTTAACCACTCTAACAATTTGCAGTCCACCAATTCAATCGTTGCAAAAAATTACATTCACAACTAACGTCTGAAACAGCTTGGCCTTTCCTTATGAACAAATCTGAAAATTCAAAAGTTTACTGTTTTGTTAGATCGCATATAATCTTAACATTAGACCTGACAATTCGTGAATTCATGTCATGAAAACGTGTCAGCTACGAATTTGACATGATATGATTACACGATGAGAAATAAGTTTTATCTCAATTTTCAAGATGTACTTGTTTCGTGTCATGTCTCTCACAAATTCGTGTATTCGTGTCTCGAATTGCCAGGTCTACTTCACATAGAAAACCAAGAGATGTAGAGATCGCTCGGAGTTTGATCTCTTCAATGTATATGGAAATTATCGACATATCCATGAGCAATAAATTTGGAATACCTTGGTTCTTTACCACCAATGTCAATGTATCATCCAATGATGCTCTCTCTATAGAGCAAGAGACATGAATGTCGGCATCTACATTTGTGGTGGGTGACCTTTCCTTTCAAGTTCAATGTGTTGGCCATCATAAAGATGTTGAAACATGTTAAAAGAATAAGGTTTCATGAGTTGGAAAATAATTAAAAGAAACAAAAACATAAAGAACATCATTTGAATAATGGGATAAACATGGAGGCTATGGTTATACTCAGAGGAATGTGGCACAAAGAATAAAGTTTCAGGAGTTATAAGTTCTCTAATTTCTTGTCCTCAATGTTTTTCTCCAAGACAAATGACATGAGTTATATAAAAGCATTGTCAATGTCTCATAGGTCTAACTGGTCTTACTTAATCTTTTGATATTAGTTACAAAATAACTGAAGTTCTATTAGTATATTTGGTTCGATGTTTCCATAAACTTTTTCAACTAATCTCTTGTACACCGTACTCTAATATATATATATATATATATATATATATATATATATATATATATCGAAGGTCTATTAGTATATTCGGTTGGATGTTTCCATAAACCTTTTCAACTAGTTGGTATACAATTTACATATATTGATCTTATATAGAAATGATTGTAGGTATGGTTATTGATTGAGAAATTAGAAAGAAAAAAAGATACATTGTATATTATATAATTTACATATATTGATGTTATATAGAATTGGAAAAAAGAAATGACATCTTACTGAATACTACTTTTTGTTTAAATGTATGACGATGTAATAAGGAAATGTGTATATTACTCGGAAATATCATAAGGTTAGTTTTGAAAGAAAAAAAAATGCTTTATTTTCTTCAAGGACCGAATCAGTTGTTTTTTACTTACCGAATTAGATATATGGACCGATTATGTAACATCCCAAACTTCAAAAGTATGATTTAGGGGCTTATGTGTAATTTAAGGAGTCTACTTGGCGAGTAGGTATGACTACTCATCGAGTCAGAGCGGGTTTTGGCCACGTGTTAAGTAACCAACTCGCCGAGTCGGCGGCTGGACTCGACGAGTTGGTGTTGGGAAGAGAAAGCCCTAATTTTAGGGTTTTCACCCTATTTAAAGGACCTTAAGTCCTTACCTCAGCCCCCTTATCACCCCTTGACGTCCAGAAGCAACCATAACTGATCCAAACCCCCATTTTGAGTGTGTGAAGGAGGGAAAGTGTGTTTTGAAGTAATTGCAAGACGAAGGCTTGGAGTTTAAGAAGATTTGATCATAGAGGAGCTGGTGGATTCGATTTCTTTGCTCAGTGGCATCAGTTTGAAGCTAACAAGTCATTACCTTGACCTTGCTACATCTAGATCTATTCATGGTTTAGATTTGGGGCCATTTAGCATGTTTAGGATCCATTTCGGGTTTTGGGTCTAGATCTGAGATTTCAACTTTAGATCTAGAACTGTCTTCGTCCATGAAATCATAAAGTATCAGCCCTTTAGCTTGTTTGTGAGCATTCTTGTCTTGAACCTTTTCCCTGGCTTGTATTGAGCCAAACTCACCTTGTATGCACGTAAAGTTTGCACCTTTACGTGAGAAACATGCCTTGGGAAGCTGGATCTACAATATAGAGCCTTAGCATGGCTTAAAAAGCATCTGTATGGATGAAGGATTGAAGGGACTCGACGAGTCGCAAGGTCGAATCGGCGAGTCATATGAAGATGGTCATGAACTCGACGAGTTGATGAACAACTCGGCGAGTCTGATGAAGATTGCATTGGGCTCGACGAGTCAGTCGAATGACTCGACGAGTCGGCTAGGGTTTTCCCAACCTTTAGACACGCATTAACTCGGTGAGTTATAGGGAAACTCGACGGTCAACCAAGTATTTCACAACTTCCCGAGTTTAGGAAGGACGCGACGAGTCGGTATAGTGCACTCGGCAAGTCAGGTCAACATGGCGGGTCAGCATGGACTGTTGACCTCGGCTGTTGACTTTGACCTTGACCAAGAGTTGACCAGTTTGACTTCCAAGGGTATTCTGGTAATTGAGCACTTATAGATATGGTTCCATCATAGTGTTAGGTGGTAGAGTTCGTGGCTGTGATCGGAGGATTTGATCTTATCTCTTCAGTTTGACACTTGCAAGGTGAGTTATCCTCACTATACTCAAGGGTATAAGGCACCAAGGTCGGCCCTTTGAATTGTTATTTGAAATAATTACTATTGTGATGTGTTAGCTCGACATCCTGGTAGATAGGATGGTTATATGCTAGTATGATCAGTTAGATCGGTATCCTGGTAGGTCGGATGCGGTTATGCTTAGTGACCTATAGTTTGGTCTGACTGTTTGTATGCTAGTAGGAGCTTATCAGTTATATGTGCACATGATTGAGCAGTAGTGGAGGGTATCCCATCCCGAGGATGATAGGGCCCTAGTATGTTGTCTTGTAGACTGTTATATGATTATCTGATATAGGTGCACATGTTTGATTGATAGTATGTGGGCAATCCAACCTGATGGTTGTGGACCGAGAGTATTCCATCCTGAGAATGATTGGACTCATCGTATGTGGGAAATCCAACCCGACGGTTGTGGGCCAAGAGTATTCCATCCCGAGGATGATTGGACTCATAGTAGGTTGGCATTCCAACCAGATGGTTGAGGGCTTGGGGTATTCCATCCCGACGAATGATTGGACCCATAGTAGTTGTTGTATGTGTAGGTGTGTGGGCATTCCAACCTGATGGTTGTGGGCCGAGAGTATTCCATCCCGAGGATGATTGGACTCGTAGTATGTTGGCATTCCAACCCGATGGTTGGGGACCAGGGGTATTCCAACCCGATGGTTGACTGGACCCAGAGTATGTTGCTCATTGTTGTATGTGTATGGTTGAAAGGTATGGGTATTTTAGGGGTAACTCACTAAGCTTTCGTGCTTACAGTTTCAATTTATTGTTTCAAGTACATCACGAGATCATGGCAAGGCAAAGGCGTGATCGTACAGCTCCTCACTTTGTATGATTTTGGTTCTGGGATACTCTGATAAGATACATTTTGAAAACAAGTTGCCTTTTTGTAATAACTAATGGAATTTTAGTTGTTTTTGAAAGTTTAAATTTGTCATAAAATTTTTGGTGTAACAGAGTTAGCCAATTTTTGAGTTTAGTAAACGGGAAGATCGGACCGAATTAGCAAAAATTGCTATCCGGACCAGTCAATCTAATATAAACAAGCTCTGAGATAAAGACAAAAGCATCACCTCCATTGGTTTTGTTAGAAAAATTGATCCCACTCCAACTCTCGCCTTTCACCTCTTTTATCTCCTTCAAACTTCCACACTCATACTTAGTTCACCCCGTTAGAAATGGAAAGTTATTTGTCTTTGTGCCTCTATGAGCACTACATTCTTGGAATCAAGGAGGAAGGCATCTACCTCCATATAGTTATTCTTCTTGAAGGTGACTGCACCTTGAAATCTGAATAAACTTAGTGAAGGAGACCAAATATATTCAAATGTGCTTCTTCTTGTAAGGTATTTTTTAATTTTTCCAAAACATTCCATCTTAATTGTGATTCAACTTTACATCCGATTTCTGCATACCCTAAATCCATTATAGTGGAATTCACCTCTTCTCTCATTGCTCTAAGTCATCATGTGTGCTCATTTCTAATTTGTTTCATTAAGATTTCTCATGAATGTCATTAGAAAAGAATATGTAATTAAATTAGTAAAACCGTACCTACTTGAGTTTTTATTTGTGTCACTATTTAGAACATAGTCCTGTTCTATGCGCGCCTCATTTTCTACTTGATGGGTCTTATATCGGTTTTTGTCTCATCATCATCTACCAACTCCGCATCAGCCTTCGCCTTTGCCTTCACTTCCGGTTCCTGTCAGCAAGTTCACCTGCGAGAACCTTCGAACTGAACCCTCCCTCTCGGTTCTTAAGGACCGAATCTCGCAGCTTCGCCCCTATTTCCCGGTTTTCGAGTCCTTTCACGTTTTAAGCTCGTTTTTCATGATTTTAACGCGGGATTTTCACCCAAACTCATATTTTGGCATATGAGACCCTATATATTCATATTTCAATCACTTTGGGGGGGGGAATCTTAGTCTAAGAATAAAATCTATTGTGTAAGCTTTTGGAGTTGGAGTGTTGACTTTTCTATAAATCTATGACACAAGCTACCTCCACACCCACTCTATGAACACCCTCAGTCACTATTCATCCCTACCTAGTCAATTATTTGTCCTTTCATACTCTTTTCCAGCAAGTTATCTTGATCAAAGATCTATAAAATCCTTATCTCTCCTCCCACCTTACTCACTCTTCACCAAAAAGCAAACTTATTTCCCTCTCTCACTTTCTCTCTCTACACTCGAGATTCCAAGGTGGTTCTTGAGAACTCTCCTCCAGTTTTGGTAAGTATCTTCATCCATCACTTGAATACTCAATACTTATCCACTCAAATCATGGATTCCTTACACAAATATCATCATATTTGGTCATAGAATCTCTGAATCTTCAAGCATCTCCCAAGTGTTCTTTACTTGGAAACTTCTTCTCTTCATCATCCATCCTAAGAGATCGCTCAAGGTGAGTTCATACCCCCCACATTTTCATGTTTTCTTCAAGTTTTAGGGGGGAGAATACAAATTAAAACACCAACAACTTAACTAAATTCAAACATCAACTTTCAACAGAAAAGTTAATGTTCATTCACGAACTGTTTTGAACATCTTAAACTTTTTAGTTTTCAAAACTGTATTAGTTGAAAATATTTCAGGTTTATACCTTTAAAATGACTACTTGCACATGTCCATACGATTTTTCTACAATTTATGGTGATTTTTATAAAACTGTCTATCACTGTAGCTATGAATTCAGACCAGTCTGTGAATATGGACATTTTCACACAAGTTAGAGACATATAAATCCATAATAAAAATTATGAACAAACTAGACACATTTTATAAACTCTCAGAGTTTACGGATTCAGTTTTCGACCTCGTATGATTTTTCTGTGATTTTTCCAAAACAGTGCAGAAAAGTTAAAAACTAGTTAACAGCTTACAACTTTCATAACACTTTGTAACATGTAGAGCAAAGTGTATATCTTTAATGACTTCATATTTTGCATATGTTTTTCTGTTGTGGTACATTTAAATAACAGAAAACTTCTCACTGACTTGTAAGAGTCCTTTGTCATTACAAACATACAAGATGAAACATAGTAAAAATAGTTGTGTTTGCTAAATTACTACTTACACTGAAAGGGGTTTTTACCCTCAATACAAATGGGTTTCAATTACTATTTAATAAACTAAAATTGGGATAGTTTATGGATTTTCCGATACAAGCATATTACATAAAAAAGGTTTTACTCTCAATACAAATGAGTTTTTCATTTAATACAAAATAAACTATAAAGGGTATAGTTTGGGGATTTCACATTTCGAACATACAAAACAACAGGGGATTTCAAATTCACCATAGAAAAGCTTTTTACACATATTCTGCACGTAGACTCGTTATCGTAAATTGTGAGACACGTCTTCATTGTACTCTTACACCTCGCTCCCGAGTTCAACTTAAGGGAGAGAAAAGAAAGGAAATGGGTGGAAATGAGAGGAAAGTACGAGAGATTGGTGCTCCCGAGTTTCATTAAAGGAAAGAAGTGGAAGGAAATGGAAGGATCACTTTCCCTCCTAACTTTCCTTCCGATTTGGGAGGATTTGAAAAGAAAGAATAAAATGTTTAACTTTCCTTCCATTTCTTCCCAACTCGGGAGCACAAAAGACAAATTTGTTTCCCTTTCTTTTCTCTTCTTTTCTCTCGTTACTTTCTTTTCTCTTCTCTTCTTTTCTTTGCTACAACTCGGGAGCGGTGTGTTAGAGTATTGTTTAAAATTTCCTGAAATAGTTATAACCAGAGTCTCTTGTAGGGAGAGCGTGATAATTGTGTATAGATCTGTATTAGGATTGACAACCCACACCCATGCTGCTTGCAACAACCCGATTGGCCGATCGGGGTGATAAATGTTATTTCATTTCTGACGCCTGAAGAACGTCACAGCAGGCATCTCTGTTATAGTATGGTTATAGCGACTCACATAAGGAGATAACGGCACACATGTAGTTTATGAGAATTTTTCTATTTTAAAAGGGGGTTTTATTTATTTAAAACTACATTCTTCGTTACAAGTATGAACATTCATATACTCGGTCTTGGGATTTAAGACTACATAACATTTTATAAGGAAAATATTGGATTTTCCTTGGGTATACATTACATTTACAAACAAGGGTTTTCAAACTCGGGATATAATACTCAGTTTTATTTCAAATAATAAAATTATTATACATAACGGTGATAACCAGGGTTTTCAAACAGTACATACTTTACATACCGGTAGAAACCAGGATTTTCAAATGCTACATTCAAAAGCTTATGAACTCACCAACTTAATTGTTGACACTTTTTCGAAACTACTTGTATTCTCGGTAAAACAAGTAATCCGCAGCTTTTGAGGATGGGATGCTAAGGCATCAAACAATTCATTTTGTCATCATAGTGTAATTGAATTTGAAATATGTAAACTCATATTATGGTGTAACTTTTTCAATTATATTTATGATGGTTGTATTTACTTTGAGCACTATTATACTCATTGTTATGATACTACACATGAAGTCTGCCACCCCCGGACATTTCTGTCATCCTTGGTTTGGGGGCGTGACATAAAACACAATGGGTTCAGTTTTGAATAAAATTTACGTTGGAAAAATCATTCCGGTGATGCATAATTTGTTTTGAAAAAAATTTACAATGGAAAAGATTATCGAGTTCTTACAAGTGTCTGACAGTGATGGAGCTAGTATTAAAGTAAAGGGGTATCCAAAACCGACGGGTTCAGTTTCTTGGTTTCGGGTTTAAACCCAAACCCATTCGAAAGTTTAACTTGTTGAAATTTGAAAAGTTTGTGTTGTTTATATAACATAAGGATATGAGTTATGTTTCATGTTATGGTCGATGTGAGACAATTTTAGAATTTTAAGAAACTAGTTGAAAAACTGATAAACAAAATAAAGTATACCAGTTTAAGAGCCAAAATTCAAAATAGGGACATCAAAGTTAAAAGTTCAGTGCTTTACCACTTAGACAACTCAGTACTTGTGTTTAAATTTCACAACATCATAATATAATAGATATAAAATCTATATAAAGCTATATAAAATGAGCTACGAAAAAGTGGGTCGACCCTACAAAAAACAGTTTGTTCCTTTAAAATGCACGAAAAAAATGGGTCGACCCTACAAAAAGTATGAGAATATATAATTTCTCATTAAATAAAATATAATGATTATGTTTAATTAATGAGAAATTATATATCCTCATACTTTTTGTTCTTATAAATTCTTCTGCCTAATTAAATAGTAACATGTGTATATTTAATGTTCATTTAATGATATTTTAATATATTAATATGACAAATGTTATCATTTAATTGGTTGGATGATTTGTGAGAACAAAAAAACATAAAGATATTTAATTTCTCTTAATTAATGATGGGATCATGACATGTCCCGTAACTTTCGTAATAATTATGTTTGAAACAGTTATTTTAAAAAATTATATTAATACTTATAATTATATAATTTAAGTTTTTAACCGTCATTGTATAAATATAAACAAATGCATGGATCTTTTTTTTACAACGGCAGATCAGTGGTATTGCAATTCAAAACTATATTTTAAAAAAATATATAAGTTTTGATTTTTTATAAAACATTTAAACATAGGCAAATCAACATAGACCAATGGTAACCTCATAGACTACTTCAAGTACTTGGAGCATTTATATGTTTTTCCATCACACTTTTTACTTTTCTCTTGTCTATTACACTGCCTAATTGGTTGTCTCATTGCTACTCAATATTCAGAGTTTTAATTTCTAATTCAAACCTCCCTTGTTTACTTTTTGACTAATTTAGAGGTGTACATCGAGATATTTATTATTTAGTAATAAATAAAAGTTTTAATTCTAAACTATTGATCTTTCATAGTTTCATGCGAGAGTTCGAATGTCTTAATTAGGAGTTAACCAAGGACAACATGTTTAATGGGTATAGAGGTTGATACTTGATAATTAAGGAAGAGCAAAAAGGAGGATTTGAATTTTGATAAAATGATTGTTTGTCAACTGTCGCTGGGGTTGCGATTTGTAAATCCAAAAGGTTAAGTATCATTAAAATTTAGTTCAAGAATATAATTCTAAAAATTACAACAAAAACTTGTCGTTGTAGTATAGTGGTAAGTATTCCCGCCTGTCACGCGGGTGACCCGGGTTCGATCCCCGGCAACGGCGCTTTTTACCAAGATTTCATCTAATGAAGAAACTTGCAACAATAATCGTTCATTTTTTCAGCACTACCCTTACAATTATGTTTCAAAGTTTGTTCAAATATCGTCATGTTTAAGAATTACTGATGGCTTTTTTCTAATTATTTATATTTTGTATTTAAATTCAGCTTGCCTAGCAAACTTTTAAGGAGACTGTCATAAAACCGAAACCATTGGCATTCTTTAAGGTAATTTGTATTTGACATGAATATTTAACCCTTTTCATGATCTTTTTAACATCTTAATGTAATTATTTTTTCTCAGTTTTTTGAGTATGTTGCTATTATAAAAGCACAAAATAATATCCAATTTAGCATTGACCTGGTTCTTACAAATTTCATATTTTTGTTGTAGATTCATGATGCTTTGGAGGTGGGTCAACAAAACCTATACGCATTGTGAAAACATGGGGATCTTTTCGATTTTTTTTTTCAAGTTGAAAGTAGTGATATGATTGCTTATGGATTAATTCCTAAATTTATTGGGCGATTTTCAATTCTAATTAACTTATTAGCTCTTATAGAGATTTTCAGTTAAAAATTGTTGTTAGCCTTTATGTATGCCTTGCTTTTTTGCATCTGAATTAAGTCCTCTAGACCCATTAAGTTAAATAGGAAGTGATAACATAATTCTGTTGTGTAGGTAATGCATTAGGCAAGGAATACAAGAAGTTTTTTCAGCTGAATGGGGTAATTTACTACAAGGTCAATATCACATTATCACTGTCACTTATAGATTTTGACTTTAAATAAATTAACTTCCAGCTTCACGATCATCATGTATTCTAACATGTTATTGTTGTTCTTGTTTCTTTCTTTTCAGGTTAAGCTTTATTATTATACATAGAGAGAGTGCAACCAATTTGGGGGCTTAAAGCAAACAAAAAAATTAGGGCCCTTCAAGTAAGCAACAGTTTTGAACTTGAGACCTATAGTTTTATAAACCAATGCTTTTACCACGAGGCCAAACTTCAACTTGCCTTTGTAACCCAAAAATATGTATATATACATATATAATAGAATAAGCTTTAAAATTGGGGGCCCTAAGCCCTTGCTTAGTTTTACAAAGGGTAGAGTCGGCCCTGAGAGAGTGCATTCAGAATAATTGCGAAAAATCTCATAACTAAGAACATTAGTGCTTGGGGCAGAGACAAACGCAGGATTTCATAGTATGAGTTGCACGGGAAAATCAGGGAATGCATGATAGTAGAAAAAATAAACATTTCGAAAATTTTCGAAAAACTTTCCACTGTTGCCGGAAAAATCAGGGATTGCCGGTGCCACCATGGGCCCCCAAGGTCCGCCCCTGGCTTGGGGTGTGAGGTGTTAGAGAACATTTTGACGGAATTATTCTAGTAAAAATGGTCATGATTGGGCTTGGATAAATATATAAGTAATGATCCAAGATAGGTCTTGGCAGCCTATATAAAACCTAAATTTGACTTTTTATTAATGATTAAAATCTATATTAAATCAAAATTTGATTATTTATGATTAAAATGTGTTCAATTAGTTCTTAAATGTTTTGAAATTTATTTTCGGTTTTGATAGTTATTTTTGAAAAGGACCTTTTATTAATAATATTTTATGTTTTTTTTGAAACTTAATATTTTTTTTGTAAATCTTTTACATCTTTTTTACAACTTTGTTTTTTATAACTTTGTTTTTTATGATTTTATTATCATAAAATTTGTTTTTTTTGCACAAATCTTGTTTTACATCTATTTTAAAAAGATTTTTCGTTTTTATATTTTTGTTTTTACATATGTGTTTTTAAGATTTTTTTTATCACTTTGACAAATTTTATTATAAATTATGTCTAGTTAACCGTACATATATAAATTTTCCACAACTACATATAGATAAAGTTACCCCGAATTATATATATATATATATATATATATATATATATATATATATATATATATATATATATATATAAAATCAAATTTTAGAATTAGAATTAGAACTAAAATGTACTTTTAAAATTTTTAAATAAAGTAAACAAAGAATGCATGCAATGGAATCACCATACGTAAAAGCGAAGCATATCACTTTTTCTGATTGAATAGTCATTCATTTGGTCAAAAAATAATAATATATCGGCTCTATAACACATTCTGTGCCAATGAGTACACGTATGTTATGGCAAAATTACTAGTTATATTTAAATTGAAAAAAAAAAAGTTAGAAAAATTGTGATCACACATTAACACATAATTGATTCATTAGGACGATGAGATAATTCAGTGCAATATGGCCACTAAAACAAAACATTTAGATGTTATTTGGTTTGTAAAATGTTTTTGAAAGAATTGAAATTGAAAAATGAATCTGTTACGAATTTAAATCTAATTCCATATACTGTTTGGCTGGTAGGAAATAAAATTAGAATTAATTTTAGATTGTGTTTGGTTGATAGGAAACGAAATTAGAATCCATGTAAAATGATAGAATTGTTTTTTTTTATTTGTTTTGCTTAATTTTACTTTGATTTCTATCTTACATGTAAAGATATATTATAAACTATAAAACTAGTAAAGTTTCATTTTATTAAGTGATTATTCATGTTAGTGGCGGTGGTAGGTGGTGGTGGTGGTTGTGGTTGTTGTTAGTGGTGGTGATGGTGGATGGTGATGGTAGTATGGTGGTGGTAGGTGGTGTGGCGGTAGATGGTGGCGTTGGCGGCAATAGATGGTGGTGGTGGTGGTGGCAGTGGTAGGTAGTGGTGACGGTGGCGGGATGTGGGTGGTGGTGGCAGTAATGGTAGTGGTAGCGGTGGTAGGTGGTGGTGGTGGTGGTGTCGGTGTCGGTGTCGGTGTCGGTGATAGGTGATAGGTGGTGGCGATGGTGGTAGGTAGTGGTGGTGGCGATGGTAGGTGGTGATGGTGGCGGTGGTAGGTGGTGTTGGTGGTTGGTGGTGGTGGTGGTGAAGATGGTGGTGGTTGGGTGGTGGTAGACATTATGTTGTGAAATAAAACAAGAATAATAAGGTAAAATATCACTTTACTTCCTAAAAGGGAATTAATTCCATCATCTTCTTAAAGGAAAGTTTCCCTTATTTGATGAAACATTTTCTCATTTAAGATTTCAATTCCATCATACAAAGTCAAATCAAACACTAGAATGTAGTGGAATTTGAATCCTTTTCGCCCAAATTTCATTCCATTCCGGTGAACCAAACGCACCTTAAGAACGATATACAAAACTCAGCCAACATGTGATAGCTATGAACAATATGCAACATTATAATCATGATTTTATACAATACCCATATTTCCCTAAAATAAAATGTTTTTGCTCATGTTGATAAAAAAAAATACTAAAAATATCCAAGATTGCAAGATCACAAAGTTACATTTTAGTATATTTTTTTTGCCCAAATTCAAATAGGAGGATTTGAATTTTGATAATATGATTGTTTGTCAACTGTCATACAGTTTCATTTGTCTATGGCATTTGGGTTGCAATTTGTAAATCGAATAAGGTTACAAACTATTAAAGTTTAATTAAGAAACTACTTCCAAAATTTATAACACAAAACAATCATAATATAATGATAAGTATTCCTACCTGTCACCGGAATGACCTGTCTTGTGAATTATAAATCATAATATCAAGTTGTATAAAATCAAAACTACAATCATAGCACAAAAATCAAAACTTGAAACAGAAATTAGAAGTTTAGAACCAAGTACATTTTCCCCAAGCAAAGAGATACATTCAATCACATAATATAAGAAACATTTCGATCATATTCTTTCATTTAAAAGGGCATCCATTTGAGTCGCTACCAATAAACTAATTTGGCTCAATGACTCGTGATATTGTCAATGTTGTACTTTGATGATGAGCTACAATTACTAGTTAACTTTAGATTGAAATTATAGTTAAAAGAACTCTGATTACATATATTTGAGTATTGAGCATGATGAGATATCTGTTGACTAAAATGAAATATTAGGTGTATCCAAATCAATTGAGGAAAAGGTAAGAGTCGAGAGTCAAGAAAAGTAACCCATTTATTTCAAATAAGATTGAAATTGGAATTTTCTAAATTGGGTTTTCCAGATTAGCGTACTTGTATAATTTTTTTTTTTTTTAAGTTATCTGATTTTTGCAATTTAACACAACTACAGAATTGTTAATGTTTATGAGTAAAGTGAATCGATCTTAGAAGTGCTCAACAATGGAGTGAAATTGAAATCAACAGAGAAGATTTTAATCCAAAAGGTAACGAAATATTAAAATATATTCAAGAAATTACTTCCAACATAAATAACAAAAACCAGTCGTTGTAGTATAGTGGTAAGTATTCCCGCCTGTCACGCGGGTGACCCTGGTTCGATCCCCGGCAACGGCGTTTTTACCAAAACTTCTTCGTTTATTTCAGCACTTTTTGGCTGTTTGCAATCATTTGAAGCATCATGAAATAATTAAATTCTAATAATGAAATAGAAGAAGAACGAATAAGCTTCTCAACAACATTAGTGTCATTCATTTCAAAGTTTGTTCAAATATCTTTATATTTAAGAATTACTAATTGTTTTTTTTTCAATTTATTTGTATTTTGTGTTTGAATTCAGCTTGCACAACAAACTTTTAAGGAGACTGTTCAAACAGTTCCATAAAACCGAAACCACTAGCATTGTTTAAGGTAATTTGTATTTTATATGAATTATTTAACCCTTTTCATGATCTTTTTAACATTTAATGTAATTTTTTTCTCAGTTTGCAGAGTATGTTGATATTACAAAAGCACGAAATAATGTCTCACTTAGCATTGATGATGCTTTGGAAAACACAATTTAGAATTGTTTGATTGTTTGCCAAGAACTAAAGGACCTTATTTGCTTTGTTTTCTCAGTTTGACAAATTTATGTATATTTTAATAATAATAAAAAAACAACTAAGCACAAAGATATTACATTTGTTTGTTTATGGTTTATTAAGAATTGTTGATTGTTTAATGTTTACTTTTGTCATAACAATCTTAAAACAGAAATAGCAATGCATTCTCAATGAAAAAGCAACATACTTACATTTACCTTCATTTGTCCACGACTAAATGCATTGTAATAGCAACGTACATTCATATATGTGTATTGTACTTTTGAAAATCTACCCAACTATAGCATTGCACTTCCGATTTTTTTCTTATTATATATAAGTGCAAAATTGTTACTTATTTGTACAATATCACTATAATTAGGTAGATTTATCAAAGTACAATGTTGTATTACAATGAAATGAATGTAGAATCCTAGAATAACAAATCATTGAGAATAAGTAGATTGTTATCTTTTGCACAAATTTCAAGATTAAACATTTACACATAAAAAAAACTAACCAACGGTTATTCACAAATCATAATAGAGTTGTCTCTTTCACAATGCTTGGGTCGCTTCCACAGTTGTTCAGTAACAAAATGCATAAAAGGATGAAGCAATTATAAAGTAAAATAAAAACGTAATGTGTGTGTGTGTGTGTGTATATATATATATATATATATATATATATATATATATATATATATATATATATATATATATATATATATTAGCCAATTACCCGCGTCAAGCGGCGGACGAGAAAGAATTTGTTAGAATTTAGTTTCTAGAGGCGATTATTTTCCTTTAGGCACGAGATAATTCCTTGCGGTCTTTTGGTGGACAGATTTGTGCGGATAGTTTTTTTCAAGAGATTGTTTCTACCTAGATACATATTCGTACAATAGAGTTGACACATAAGTAAAACTCATGGCTACACATGAGCTAAGGTAATTTCCGGGCATATGAGACTGTTTACGGGGTTCAAAACGGTATTTCAACTTTTAATATCTAAAAAAGTATTTTTCAGACATTCAGGATAGTAAAGTGAAATTTTTCCGAAAATATTGGGACTTTTCTGATTTCCCTAAGAACAAACATGTAAAATTTTCAAGAAACTAATGCAAACATATCAATACATAATAACTTAACCATTAACATTTTTTTTTGTCTTTTTAATAAGATTTATGTTACACATTATAAAATAAATTTAGTTGCTAGGCCTGAAACGTTTTTAAAATGACCTGGCTATATATTTTAAACATTTAAACAAAATTAATTAATAATAATAAATAATTAAGTTTGATGACATTCAATCTCAAGTCTAAGTCACCAGTCACATGTGAAATCTAACATAGCCAAAAAAATTCAAGAGAAGAAGCAAAAAACATAATAAATTGCAGGTTAAATGTTTGGCATAATTTAAAAATAATTAAAAAAAATTAATGCATGGGCCTACTGTAGCAAAATGAAGAGCAAAAATATGAAAATAATATTGTAATTTACTTACAAAGATAATAAATTTGGAAAAAAAAACATTATATGGGTTATGTTACAATTTTCCCTTACGATAGTTTTTTTTTTTCATTTATATGGAATGAACCATTCCATTCCGGTCCTGTTTGATCATAACAAATAATATATTGATAAATTAAGGTTGTAAGGAAGTTAACACTTGACTTCCACCACTATTCTTACAACATCGTGCTCTTGTTGATATGATGGATATGTACCTTCCAAGTTGAATCCATCTTATTCCAATATAGCAATAAAAAATAAAATATCCTTTGTTGGGTAATTTAGAAAAATTCGGTGCATCCTTAGTAATGTCATTGATTCCAAATAAAAAAGTTGAAACGCATGTTAGATAAAGATGATCGAGGAGTTTCTTTCATTTTCATTGTAGGTTGAGCCGTTCACTTTTGGGTTAACAACTGTCATTTTCAATTACTTTTATAAGAATGATCAATTTCGGTTAACATGTATCATTTTCATATTATTTTTATTTGACAAATAAAAATAATAGTTAATAAAAATATTCATTAATAAATAAAACTCTTTAGAAATTAAAAAAAAAATGTTTTTTTGCAAATGAAAGTAACTATTTTACAATAATCAAAAGGTAGAAACTATTTTATCCATCTTGGCATCTTTACAGAAATAACAATGTACTGGCAAAGTACATTGTTATTTTAGAAATAACCTTGTTTTTTTTGCTAAATACATTGCCATTTCTTTTAGAATAAAAAATTATTTTCATTAAGAAAAATAAATTATTTTCATTGCTATTTCATTCATAATAACAACTATTTTAGTAATTTTACCATTGGAATAAGGAAGTTATGCAATTAAAAAGCAAACCGTATCAAATATTTAGTATCAAAAATTGTAATTTGTAATTTTTTGTTTCATGTAAATATAGTTGGTACCTTTTTCTTTACAGATGGCTATTGTTAGGCTTAACACCTCTGTAACCTGTGACAAACACAAAAAAGAAATATTATAAGTCATGATCTAAAACTACCGTTCAAAATCGCAAGATGAAATAAAGAAATTACCAATTTGTTCAGCAGCACTGTAGTCAATAAACAAAATGTATACCCAACCAACAACATTCTAGCCCCATTTCATGAAAGTTGCATCTATTGGTCTCTTTCACAGTACATGATTTCACATTGTGTCTGATGCTTTGAAATTACTCTGTTTCACATATTCAACAACTCAAAAGTATTAATGACATCATACCTTTCTATTAAACAAATCATACTTTAAGTTTAGAAATAAAGAAACCTAGTTCCACAAAGCCAAAAGTTCAAATAGCAACAACCACTTCATCATCTACCAAAGCTTGGGAAGACCAAGCTTCTCGGCTTCGATCGATTCTTTTAACGACAAAAAATTATATAACAATTTCCTCCATTAAGAGCAACAAGCTCATATCAATAACAAAAGAATAAGAAATAAACAACGTAATACATATTTAGTCATATTGGAGATACGGTCTTGGATCTGAACTCATAAATCATGGAATATGAGATAACTCAGAAGTCAAAACCAAGAAAAAAAGGGTTAACTAATGCTTAGACTTCAATAGAATTTTGTAAATATATATAATAAAAAGGTTTAAAAACCTTACAACTGAAACCACATAAAGGATTTAAGAATAATCAATTTTTGCTTCTTCCAAGTTAAATGCCCATTGAGTAATTCCATATTTCCATCCAACACTTGGTGTTCCAATTAGAATATTGGATGAATTTTCCACCTTATAAAAGTAAGCATTTCTTATTCATCTTGTATACTGGCGTGTATAGTAAATCAAGAAAATAGAAATGAAATAGGCAAAAAATTGATTCATTAACATTGAGTGTACAGCACTCGTTATCTAATTGAACTTAATGAAAAAGTAACCTGCACAAAGGTGTTAACATTTTCTTACTTTGTAAGGGTAAGGAGGTACATGACACAACCCTAAAAACAGTCGTGTGTATCACCTATATCCACCTCAAATGACAATCAAATGCTTCTTAAAAATGAAAAATGAAAAATGACAAAAAAATGAATTTTTCTTACAAATGACAATCGATTTTTTGTAGAACCTGTGAAATCATAAAAAACACAAATAACCTGTGAAATTAGAATCTAGGATAAGTAAAATGTTTAAAAATCATACCTTTAATCAAACTAAAAAACGTGGGGTTGGTTCGAGAAAGTCATAATGAAATTCATTTGTGTGTGTGAGAGTGAGAGGGAAGTGTGGGGGTTTCACAGTTTGAAATGGTGTTGGATCCTGGTCCACAGTGGCACTTGTGGTGAAAACGGCGGTCTAGGGTTTCTAGAGGGTAGAGTGCGACCATGGAATGGTCGTGACTGGCGTGAAATGTCCTCGTGACTGGCGTGAAATGTCCATAGAGATTTGGTGAAGAAAAAAAATTGAAGCATGAGAATTGCGGTTGATGCATCAATCATCATGGAGGAGATGTGACCGGAGTTCCAATAGTGGCTGACCAAGAAGATTGCTTCGAAGGAACAGATGACGGCTAGGGTTGAACCGGAAGAAAATGCATGTCCTTCCATAATTTGACTCTAGTCATTGGTCATATAGGGGATGGGTCTGAGATATGAGGGAATGCGGGCTGTAATTCACATTTGCCGGTATCTCAGCATCATTAATACGACTCGATCAAAATGCTACATTTAAGGATTATTTGGATAAAAAAGGTTTGAAATTTTGAATGAATCCTGAATTGAGGGAATGAGAGATAAGATTTGGTGAGAAATATAAGAATTCAAAACGTGTTTAAAATTTAATATTATTTTATTGGTGATTATTTGTACTTTTAGCTTAACGGTTTGGACGTCTTAAAAAAATAATATTATTATATTCAATCTATTTTTAGAAATAATGAGATTTCTTTTATAAGATAGTATATATATATATATATATATATATATATATATATCTTTACTAACTTATAAAAGAAATCCTACTATTTCTATAAATAGATCCAATAAAATAATATTATTTTAAGATGCTCAACCCTCTAAACATAAAGTACAACTAATCATGAATAAAATAATATTAAATTTTAATCTGATTACCTTTGAAATCTTATCTCTTCCAAAAATTTGACCCGATCTCTTATCCAATTAAAATAAAATAAATAATCCATTATATAGGATATTTTATTTGTAATTTTTTTAAGCTTTATTTATTGTTTATGCCTTCTAATCGAAATTGACCAATCAGTTGTAAAATTAAATACTTTGTTTAATATTAAGAAAAAATATATATGTATGATTTATGACTAATAGAAAATTAGTATTCCATTTGTTATTCATGTTCCATGAAATATGGTTGTATTAATTTTATTATTTTTCGGTTTAAAAGTTTAGATATTAAAGTGGATAATAGGATATATCCGTTTAGACTTATCTGTATCAAGCAAACCGGGTTGTTAAGATTAACTTTAATTCTCTCTTTTATTAACTTTATCAATACTAATAAAGGAATAAGCAAGTCACTTCGTATGAATGTGTCCTGATTTCTAAAATGAAGGACTATAAACGTACACTACACACCAAAATATTTAGTTTCTTTTGTATTGCGAGGGTTACATTTATTTGTTGCAGTAAAACCGATCGATAACAATATGCATATGTTTTGTGTTACTTGAAATCTAACATGTTTCCGTATAGAACTTATTGCCGAATGAGAAACTATTTTTCGCCGCCGCTTTGCGCGGGTCTACGGCTAGTATATATATATATATATATATATATATATATATATATATATATATATATATATATATATATATATATATATATATATATATATATATATATATAGTAAAATAAAAACGTAATGCAATTATAAAGTTTCTAAATTTTGTAAAGGAAAATGGAGGCAACCCTTGACACGAGGGCCAAATGAAATGTAAAGGATAATTGCTTTTTTTACTCCTTCCAGCAAGCAAGCATTACGGTTCATATTTATGACCAAATGAAATGTAAAATGTTGTAGACACCATTTTACACTTATAACCTTCAAGAAAAAAGAGATAGAAAAGTTGGATTCATAAGTTGTAGAAAATAATGAAGTTGACAGGTAATAAGAGGAACAAAACAATAATAAACAAAATATGTTTTCATAAGTGTAATTTATTATGGTTCATATTTATGACCAAAGGGGTAAAATGGTCATTTTACCTTCCTTTTCTTTTCATCAATCCAAAAATCTTAACAAACAGACCCTAAATCTGGTAACATCTAATCAAATTACATATATGATATAACAACATACCATAAACCCTAAACCCCTATCCTAGAGGGATTGAAAACTCCCAACTTACATGTTTTTTGTACTTAATAAACTTGATACAAATTAACAGTTTTTGTGAATGAGGCTTCCTAAATACCAGGTCACTAGACCACTTGGTTAAAATATGGCACACTTGGGAGTTGGGGGGGTACTAAAAGCAACCTGTTTACATAAGTTGAATTGCATTCAAACAGTTTTAAACAAATCTTTCTGTTATGAAACTGAGAGAAAGTTTCAAAACTACCTCTAGTCTTCATGTAGATAATTTTAAACCCATTGCATTCACAACCAACCAATCAAAGTGCTCCACATCAGCATTGCCTTGACTTTACCTGAGAAATATCATAGATAATATAACAGTAACTAGTTTAGTATTATACAAGCAAGAAAATTGCCAATTTAGTGGCAACAGTTTCAACTCTAGATGGCTATGAATTTTATTCAAAGGAATACAATGATTGTCACTCTTCTTCAAATATCACTATTTTTTATGTATTTTCACAAGATTAAACAACTACTCACCAATACAGTCATATTCAAGCTATCTTTGACTTTAATAAGCTTAGAAACCACACATTTTAAGCTATATTAGAACAATCTTTCAAACCAATTAAGTAATCTATGGAAAAAGTCTCAAAGTTTAAAATTTTTGACAGACAAAAAAATAACATACAGAGGCATATCCACCATTACACGAGGCTAAGTAATATAACCATGAAAAATACACCATATCATCTTCAAAAATCCATGCTAATTCCAAAAGTCACTATTCAACACATCAGCTACTAACCTGATAAAATGTCAAAAGTATTAGGTTTTGGAAGCAGTAGTACATTGTTTTTAACTTTAAAGAAGTTAAAAAAACAAAAGACAAATAATGTATATAAGTGCACAAACCCCAATCTATACAATTTTGCATTACCATATGATATCAATCATTCTATCCCCTTTCTTTATCGACACGTGGAGAAAAATGATGTTACTGGTGTTGGTAACCTACTTACCCAAAGTCTCTCAATAATCATCTCCTTGATGAAGTCATCCATCATTTGTTTCATCACTCCTTTGGTTACCAAATAGCGTAGGTGTATAGCGATCCCATCCACCAATCGAAGAGTTACAACTAGAATGTATCTGTTAAGCTTCACCCACAACTTAATTGTCCTATTCTTTTTGTCCTTTGCAACATGTTGTAGATGACTGATTTGTATCATGCCGTGACTTTCTGTATTGAACTCTGACACATTAGATCTCATTGCAATAAAGAAGTTTTCAAGATTCTCGTGGTCAAATTTTTTTGAAGAATCAATCGATGCCTAATCCGATGTGTACCAAGTTAATCCTTCAACTTCAATTGTGTCTAACTCTTTGAGTGAGACCTTCTTCTACTTTATTCACAAAAAGTTTTACAACTTTATTCATTATATTAGACAAAAGATCCATATAATTATTAGAGAAGCCAGAGAAGACTTTGAAAGAAAAGCTCTAAGACGTTCACAAGTCACGTCTATAAATAAATTTAGCTCCTTACGTACTACTTGGTATTGAGCAGAACGAGATAGGGAGAACGAACACTATGATCATAATCCCATGCATTTATCTTATCTTTTAAAAATTTATTTTTGGAAGATCTAACTTGTTCCATTATTTCATCCGAGAATTTTTCAGGCGTGTTCTAATATGCTTGACATGCATGATTTTCTAGGCCTTCTTAAAGCTTAGGATGAAATCTGAAAATGCATGCACGCACCCACCCACTTTCACTTCTTTTGTCAGGCCTCTAATTTCACTGTTGAGGTGTTGGTCTATCCGGTGGGAGAGATTAGGAAAATAATTTATAATCATGATATTTTGGAGCTCCATCATTTTGTCAACCAAACTATGGACCCAACGAAGAGTTTTGCGCAACTAGGTTGTGTGGAACTGATCTCTACAATTTTCAATGTCTTTAATTATAACAAGTATTGTTCTTGTTATAATTAAAGACACTGAAAATTTTAAAGACTAGTTCCTCACGGTCTATCTGCTCCGCAACTGACAAAGTACTTGGTTGGGTCCATAGTTTGGCTGACAAAATAATGGAACTCCAAAATGACACGATTTTAAATTATTTGGCGAGCCTCTCCCACAAGATAGACCAACACCTCATCAACAGTGAAATTAGAGGTCTTCCAAAAGAAACAAAATCGGGGAGAAGATGCATGCACTTTTAGATTTTATCCCAGACCTTAAAAAGGTCCTGAAAACCATATATGTCAAAAATATTAGAACCCGTTTGAAAAATTCCGAGATGAGAACAAGTTAGCTCTTCCAAAAATAAATTTCTATAAGATGAGATAAATACATTGAACTTTGATCGTTCTCTCCATCTCGTTTTACTCAATATCAAGTTGGACATACCATGTAAGAAGCTAAATTTATCTGTAGAAGAAGCTTGTGAACATCTTCTGAGCTTTTCCTTCAAAGCCTTCTCTGTCTTCTCTAATAATTATATGGACCTTTTGCCTGATATAATGAATAAAGTCGTGAAGCCTTTTATAAATCAAGTTTCAAGAAGGTCATACTCAAACAATCATAGAGACAATTGAAGTTGAAGGATTAAGCCGGTACATATCGTATCGGACCAGGTATCGATTGATTCTTCAAAAAGGTTTGAGCAGGAGAATCTTAAAAACTTCATTACTGTAATGAGATATAATGTATCAGAGTTCAATACAGAAAGTTACGACATAATACAAATCAGTAGCAGCATGTTGTAGAGGACAAAAGAAACAAGGCATTCAAGTTGTGGATGAAGCTTAACTGATACATCCCAATTGTAACTCTTCGATTGGTGGATGTGATTTCCATACACCTACGTTATTTGGTAACCAAATGAGTGATGAAACAAATGACAGACGAATCAAGGAAATATTTATTAAGAGAAATTACGGATAAGTGGATTACCAACACCGGTAACATCATTTTTCTCAGCAAACTGACCTTTCGTTATAAACAAATCTGAAAATTCAAAATATTTATTATTTTGTTAGATTGCATAAATTATGAGTTGGAAAATAATTAAAAGAAACACAAACATAAAGAACATCATTCTAATAATGGGACAAACATGGTAGTGCAATCTTATACTCTATATTAGAGCAATGTGGTTGACACAAAGAGAGAGAAGTCTTTCCTTTTGCCTACACTAGTCCATAGTCTGTTGTGAAAGCAAAAGTAGAGGTTATCTTTTTTCTTTATATAAGGATGCTCACATAATTTCCTTCCTAATTTTCTTATTTCTTCCATTGAGCCTTAGCTTTATTTTAAAGAAAATGTTACTATTAACATTGTATATATTCAATTCAAAAAGTTTATGGAAACATCCAACCGAATATACTAATAGATCTTCCATTGTTTTGTAAATACAGTGTCAAAAGATTAAGATCAATTGGACCTATGAAACATTGACAATGCTTTTGTACAATTGAATTAGAAAACATACAAGATTCTAGTGCTAAGGAAACTAATAAGGTTAGTGATCTTAACCTTGAGGTGAAGCCTACAGAAAATCCTAACTACAGTTTACATGATACCAGCTTGCTAGATGATGATGTGAGAGAAACAGATATAAAAACCCATTAAGTAGAAGATGAGGCACGTATAGAACATGACTATGTTCTAAACACAATCAAAAACGACAAGTAGATATGGTTATGGCAGTTTATTGTATCATCTCAAGATTATATGTCTAGTAACCAATAGTTCAAAAGAATTTGGTAAAAACATATACCTTCCCCATCTACATCTTTTTTTTCTCGCTCACCTCTTATTCATCTTTGAATCTTCATACAGTTCGTCTGAGACCATACAACGCTGGAAAACACAGAACCCACCTGCACCAATGCCTTGCCGGAAGCTTGTCCGTTCTGGTTGTTTCTCGCCGGACAAAATTAAACAGGATCACCACCGGAACATTTTCCCACACAATCTATCTCCTTGAAAATATAGTATCACTCCTAATAATTCCAAACCACTGGGTTGAATCAGCTCGAATGAAGAACTTAGCCGACTTGCTCTGAACCCGTCTTGTTGGAGTTGCCACTTGCCATCGTCGGAGACCAAGTCTTCACCAACAAAGCTTTTCAACGGAGAAACTGTTGCTGGAACCTCATCGGAGAATGTAACTTCCATCCATAAAACATAATACTCTGCAAGATCTAAACCTGGTCTCACCGGAGCTTCATTGATCTAACCGAAATTCACAATGACTCACCGGGATGCCATGGGATACTACACCCATAACTCAGATCTGTGGATTCTCAAGAGTTTGCGAAGTTAAAGCCATCATACTCTCAGAAGGAACGACCGGCCACCGTGGAAGCAGCGGAGCCTCCTCTAACACAGCACCAGTGCACCACCGAAACTCTCTCTACTTTCTCTCTTTTCACGCCTCTTGCTGCTTCGACGACGGGTATAGTAAGAACCTACGAATTCATACGTGTATGTATAAATGGGCAAATAAGGCTGGAAATCACTCCACTTTCGAAGGGGAAGGATTTGCATGTCCAAAAAAGCGGTTTGTAGCAGGCTGTAACGCTGTCGTGAATCAGAGAAGAAGACGAAAAATTTCCAGCATTTGACACTTTTGGTCTCTCAAGTTTGGAGTATTGACATTTTCTACCCCAACCTTGATTCCCTCTAACAAAAATGATTTCTAGTGATTGCAAAATACACCCTTGACTTATAAAACCCATTTATTTTAAATAAACTAATTTATTATTATTATTATTATTATTATTATTATTATTATTATTATTAAATGTTAAAATTTATTAAATGCTTTCTTTATATTTTTAAAAAATCATCATTTTTATTTGCTAAACCCTTTAAAACTAAAAAGAAACGAAAAACGGGAAGTTGTAACTATACCTGATCCTATATCGACTAAGAAGGAGAACTAAGCATTCCTTATAAGAGTGTGGATACATTCCCTGTCACAACGTGTTTTATAACTGTGGGGACAATAGATCTCATAAAAACTCTATAGTTAAGCGTGTCCGGACGAGAACGATTCCTGGATGGGTGACCCCTTATGATAATTTTGTTTCGGGAGTCCACAGTGGACAATATTATGATATGTACTAGAGGGGGATGTTACAAACGTTATCACAATAGTTCCTTCAATAATCACTTAGTTTATACAAGCTATATGTAATCTAATATCGAATGGATAGTTAATTGTGTAAATCTGCCATAAGCCCACAACCAAACAAGGAACAGGAAGTAAGGCAGAAAACACACATCCAACTGCCTATCGGATATTAATTATATACAACTCTGATGTATAAACTAAGGTATTATAGAATTAACCACGAAAGGTCCTTTTTCTGATAAGTTTCTAGTTTAGTCTACTACATGTTCTATATGAAAAGTATGTTTTGTACTAGAAAACGGTGTACTGAATTTGTATGTTATGACCTAACCTATACCTGGTACCCCTTAAGATTACTTGGTGTATACGAAGTATATATATATAGCTAAGATCGACTAGATAATAGACTAGGTGCATCTGCTCTAAGCCCACAACCAAACAAGGAACAGGAAATGAAGCGGAAAACACACATCGTACTATCTGTCGGACCCGATTAATGTAAACCCCTGATGTATAAACTAAGGAATCATAAAGTTAGCATTATAGGCCCCTTCTTAATTGAATGCACTAACTACCTTAAAACCAGTTTGTTAATCAAGGTTAAAATATGAGATGGTTGTAATCATACTGATACGAAACGTGTTTAACACGGCGACCTAATGGCGTCGGAACTGTTATGACATTTGTCACCCGTAGACTTGCAAGTCCCACTGTAGCTAGCAACAAGGTGTGGGGTGTCAATCCCATATAGATATATACACAAATTCATGCTCTCCCTCCAGGAGACTCTGATTACAAAACGCAACCTAGCAAGTATATTGCTAAGTCGTGAAGTAGTGGTTTCACATTATTGTTATCTTGTTCTTTTTATAGTATGTTCCTTTTGTTCTAGTCTATAATATGTTCCTCCCTGTTTCTCTTTATAGTATGTTCATTCTGTTTCTCATGATAGTATGTATTGAACCCGTAAACTATACCTATTATAGTTTACTATTATGTTTACTTGAACTGATACCGACTTGAATAAAAGACTCATTTATCTACTGAGTTATGATTGTACTTTAAAAACGGTGTTTTATAAACAATAAAGTAACATAATTTAAAAGAGTTTTTGAAATGGTTTTGATCACTTATAAAACATAAGAAATCCTTTAAATATGATAGTTATCACAAATAACATTTACACAATTTTCATTGTGTTCAACTTGTATCCCCCCCCCCCCTTAAAAGCATTTAAAAACATTTAAAAGATTGATTATAGGGGTATGAACTCACCTTATGTGGGTGATTCAACTGCAGATTCCTGTAAAGATGAGAAGTTCAACGAATGAATGCCCGAGACACAAACGAGTCCTAAATGACATATAACGACATATATAGGCATGTAATCAGTGTTTTAACACAACTAACATGCAAGGAAACAAACTAAGGGAGTAAGGAACACTTGAAATGAAGTGTAGAATCACATGTGATTTAATAAGGGAAGTTCACAGCCACACAAGAGAGTGTACGACCAATGAGTGTACGGTCACTGAGTGTACGGCCGTACACTCATGGAAAACATGTGAAAGAGGGTGTTTGATCCTTGGGGAGCCTAGTGTGTCAAGTGTACAATAAGAAGGTGAGCAAAACTCTCATTTTGGATAGACTTGAGGTGTGTACGGCCACACCATGTGTGTATGGCCGTACACTCTCCAAATGGATGCATTTTAGGTCTTGATTCAAGGGTTCAAGAGTAATAAGCATCCATAAGTGTTTGAGGCTCAAGGTTATCATCCTAACAAGGGTGTACAGCCGTAGAAAGGGTGTACGACCGTACACTCTTGATGATCATGAGTTTTATGGTGTTTAAAGGCTAGAAGCAAGTGTTTAACATGTCTAACTAGATGATAGAGGGAATACTCACACTTTTGAGGGTCTTTAGGGGGTTCACGGCAAAAGAAAAAGTGTATGTTCTTGGTGAAATGGATGAAGATTTGAAGATCTATCATAAAGAGTTGTTTTCATGGATGAATCACGAGATGATACATAACTAGGGAAGATATCAAGAAGGATAGAAGAATCACTTATGATTTTTTGAGGATTAGGATGAAGAATCTTGATGATACTTGAGAAATTTTGAGAGGATTTCGGCCATGGAAGGAAGAAATGAAGAAAATTAAGTGCCCTCATATATATAGGAGGGAGTGTACGACCACCCTGGGTGTACGGCCGTACACCCATGATTACGGTCGTACACACCTCCTGATGGTGTGTTTGGCTCGAATGCAACTTGAAGAACCTAATTTAACTCGTCCCTAAACCCAAAACTTGAATGTACTATGCTTAGAACACTCAAACAGAACCAAAACGATGCTAAAAGATAGCAAAAATGAGTCTGACTCTCGATTGATTGGCTGGACTTACAAGACAAAATTTTTGGAGTTGTCACATCCTAAGACTGAAATATAACTTATCAGCCTTCAGTGTGAGTCTGGCATGCTCCCCTGCCCCTCAGCTCGCAACTGGAATGCTCCAATACCCTCAAGCCCTCAGTACGAGTCTGGCATACCACTCGGTTCTTAGCTCATATTTGGTATGCTAATGAGTCCTTAGTATGATTCTGGTATGCCTTCCTTGCCCTCAGCTCATATCTGGCATACTCCAGGGTTTTTTGGTAACCGCACAAAGCAGTGCAACCTCAAACCTACCCACACAACATGTCTACATATACAACTAATTGCATATATAGATAATCAAACAATAACACAGGTAGTCCTACAGATCTACCAAACTGGCATAGAAAACTAGCATGTATAACTATATTATACTCAACACATGATCGACTACTGGGATATCAAATCCAATGGGTTGGGATTGGTGCCTTCGACCCCTTAGTAAAGTAAGGATAACTCACCTCGCACTGCCGAACACACAGACGATCCCTGGCTGCTGACTGCCAGATCCCAAACCACCAACATCAAGACAACCGCCCAACCAAGCTGGTTCCATGAATAATCTCTGACCGCATATCCGCTAGCACACACGTGCTAACAGATTCCACAATGATAAATCCATAAATGTCTCGTCGCTGACTCATACAATGAGTCCAAATCAGGGTAAAAGACCTTTTTACCCTTCCTCAAGCTTGGCCCAAAACCAAGGCCCAACTAGATGACAAAAGGGTACAATATCAAAATAAACTCCTTAAGTCCATTTATGGCCTAATTTTCCAAATTGGGCCTAATGGCCTTCACTCAAGAAGATCCAGCAAGCTAAAAGCCCAAACCATGAAATCCCAGATGGTTCATTACATCCCAATGCAAACAAAACCCAAATCTTGATCCAAAGGCCCAAACCTCTTCAAGCCCACACTTGGCCATATTTTCCAAATTGGACCCAACTCCTTATTGGGCCTTATCCAAAGGTCCGACCCTCTACTTAGTCCAAAACACACTTATACAGTTAGTCCATTGGGTCCCCAATCATCAAGTCCCAACAGATGGCTCAATACCCTGAAGCCCAAGTCCGAAATCCAAACAGAGGATGTACAAAACTTCTGCCACCATTCTCCATCGCATACTGCCAACATTGTGATTGTCGCTGCTGTAGCGAGTTTCGACGTCGCCACCTTCCCCTCCATGATTCGATGTGCTGCTTTCGTGTTCCGACTAGTGCTGCCACCGTGAGGGCAGCCATGTTGGGTGTGCTTTTGGGTTGATGTCCATGACAAACTGTCGCCACCACTGTGAGGTGGTGGCTGTTATCGCAAAAGTCGCCGCTGCCGCCGCCTCTTCGGGGATTCTGCCGCCGTCAAACGCCACAAGTGGCTGGCTGTGTTACTATTTCACGAAAAGGGTGTAATGTGTGTTTATTGTAGTGCATGTGTGGCTGTATTTCTTTTGTTAGAGTGTTTTTGTCAAGCAGAAAAATCAAGATTAGCCGTCACCACCACCGTGAGGTGGTGGCTGCCGCCACGAGCTACTGCCGGCCACCGCTAGGGTGGCTTTGTGTGTGTGTTAGAGTAGCTAGTGCGTGTGTGTGTTTATTTATGGATTAAAAGCTTGTAATTGTAATTAGCAAAAGATGTAATGAAAAGAACCATAACCACCACCATAAGGTGGTGGTCGCCGCCATGAGCCGCCATTGACCACTACTACCCGAGGTGGTAGTGGGTTGTGCCCCACTAGCAAACCCTAATTGAGCTAGTGAAACCCTAATGGGGATTTTCTCAAATCAAAAAGGGTTTTATTTCGATTTAAAATCACTTTTTATATCAATAAGTATGGATAATTACTATATACTTTCGGTCTTGGAATTAAAGACTACACATCACTTTTGAAAGGAAAATATTGGATTTTTCTTGGTATCACACAATTCATTACAAAGATCGGTTTCCAAACTCTTCATCTAAAAAGCTTATGAACTCACCAACTTAATTGTTGACATTTTTTTAAAACTACTTGTATTCTCAGGAAATCAACGAAACCAGGTAACCACAAGCTTTTGAGGATGGAACACTACGGCGTTGAACACCTATATTTATATGATGTTGTAATCAATCATTGAAATATGTAACACTTGAAACCATGTAATTCTTTTCCGATTATATTTATGATTGGTTGTATTGCTTTGATCACTATTATACTCGTTGTTATGATACTATACATGAAGTTCGCCACCCCCGGACGTTTCTGCCATCCTTGGTTTGGGGATGTGACATCGCCAGCTAAATGGTTTATTTTGAAGAGTTTGTCAATATTATTTGTGTTTAAGCGGACCACAATACCGACAATTGACCAAATCTATTCATGAAGGTGAAGGTACCGATAAACAAAGTTAAGACTGTCTCACAACTTTGATCCCAAAAATGTCTTATATTTAGTCAAATATTTTTGTTTTTGTTAAATTTATTCATAGTTTTCCTTTATGCACAAATTTAGGGGGAGAATTAAAAATTTTAAAACCAAAAATCCAAAAATATTTTTGTTTCTGTTTTATTTTTCAGAAAATAAGAAAAATCCAAAAATATTGTGTGCAAAGTTTTCTTTTAGTTTTGTTTTGTCTTGAAAAGTGAATTCAGATGTAGATGAAACTCATGGAGTCTATGTCGAAAATTTCTGAGCCAAGGCTTCATCCGTGATCATTGAAGAATTCTCATTTGAAGGAGCAAGAAATGAAGATTATTCTTTCAACATTCAACCTTTCAACCCCATAAGCTAGGTGAAGCTGTAATTGAAGATTATGTGACAGACTGCATTGAAGCTTCCTCAAACAGTCTGCTGCTATCTATGAACCTGCTGAAGTGATCCAGAAGATTAGTTCTCTCTATTATTCTCTCTGAAGATTCTCAAGCTGAAAGCGCCATCTTTCAAGAATCTTTTCAAGAAGCCTCCTCACCCAGTGGGCGTTCAGAGCCAAATTATGAAGGAAAGCCCAACTGCTCTAGATGAAGTCATTCATTGAAGATTCATCAAGTTCATCTTGAAGTTGGGAAGAATTTGAAGATTAATGTTGAAGCCAAGCTCCAAATGAAGATTGAAAAGAAAAGCCAACTACTTTTTAGGGGGAGTTTGTTAGGTCAATTAGAAAAGAAAGCTATAAACCAAGGGGGAGATTGTTGGGTCTAAAATATTGGTTTATACTTTACTTTTCTAGTTAATTGTATTTTTCAGTCTAGGACCGTAAATGGCCTGGTGTTTATGGTTGTTTGGGTTAAAATTTTGGGTGTTCACGGTTGTAAGGTGTTCACGATCGTGAACCCATTTGCGGTCAGGATTGTGTGCACGGCCGTAAACTCGTGTATGGCCAACTATCCCCTATATATAGGGCTTGTCAGTGTCTGTCATTGATGGATGAATAGAAGAGAGTGTACCGCCAAGAGAGAGAGAAAGGAGCTTAAGTGTGTGTAAGTGTATGAATCTTGTGTAAGGAACTTTATTTATATCATCAATACATCAAAGATTCATATTATTCTTTTTCTCCTTCTCTTCTATTTTGATCTGGCATCATCCGTTTGATTGGGATTCCGCACCATCGAACGGATCTGATTGATACACAAGTAGATTTGGGACTTACAAGGATACCAAAAACAACACAAATGAGATCCAACCAATCTAAGCACAAAGGTAGGAACTTCATACCTTTTGAAGCTTCCCCAGAAGAAGAAAACTCCAGATCTACAAGCTTGATCCCTTCCATGATTCCTTTGATGCACTAACTTCTTTTTCAACTACCGAAGAGGCACACTTTTAGCTCACACACACAAAAGAGAGGATAGGGTTTAGGGAAAACAGCTCAAACTATGGAGGCTGGAAGGATAGAGGGTAATGAGCCCATAAAGACACTTATATACTACCCAAACCCTAAGTATTAAGGTTTCATCCTGGCACTCTTACGCCCAATGTACATATGTGTACGCCCAACGTACTCACATGTACGCCTAGCATACAACTCAAGTTTCCAAAATCACAATTTTGCCACTTCTTTTCAAACCAAGGGCTAAGCATGCCTTAATTTAAAGTCTAAGGAATAAACTTGAAGTTACTTGAAAGATGGGGTGTTACAAATTTAAATTCTTACATGGTTGTAGAAGGCATATTTGTTCGAATTTGGTGATGAAGATTAAAGATAAAAGGATAGCTAAGGTCACTTTATGAGATTGATAGTACAATAAAAGTGATCATTAGGCTATCCGAGCACAATGTTAATCTAAAGAGATGACTTTATGATAGTTAGCATCTTTTCAATATTATGTCCATTACAAAGAAGAAGTTATTCTGAATAAGCTGTCATCTAAAGTTCGGAAGCTCAAATGAATAAGTATTGTTTTTTCCTATCCTCTGTTCAAGCAATAGGAAACAAGATCAATGTACTATTTTGTCAGTGTACAATTACTCTAGTTGCTTTCAGTGTCACTTTCCTTTATTTCTTAGTATATTGTTGTAACGCCCGCAAATCCGGGCTAGTCAAATTAGAGGCAATAGGGGTCGAAAACGACTTTTCGACAAAATATTTTTTTAGAATAAATAATCTTAACCAAGTTGTAGAATATGTCTCAAGGTTTCCGTGCATATAAATAACGCTGAAATCCGAGTTATAACGAAGAAGTTATGGCCCGTCGAAGTTTTACGGCAAAACCGACACGGCACCGGGAAGCGTAAATAGTGAATTTACGATAGAGCGAGATTTAGCCTTAGCAATCTAAACAAAAGTTGTAGAATATGTTAAACTAAGAGCGTCGATAAAAAGAACGCCCAAATCTGACTTTGTATGAGGAAGTTATGATTTTTCTAAGATTCGGCTTAGCAGTGCACGACCCGAAACTCGAATTTTAGTTTGAGCGGTTTTTGGCTTACGCGACCTAAATGAGAGTTGAAGATCTCATTAATAGGAACTCAACGGTAAAAAGATGGACGAAAACGGAGTTCGTATGAAGGAGTTACGAATTCTTCGCGGTCATTTAACAGTCTAAACGCCTCCTACTGTTAAATTTAAGATCGGTCGAGAATTAGCTGATGGAGTCTAAATGAAAGTTGTATATATTGATTTTACCTACGCGTGGATATAAAGAACGTCGAAAACGGAGCTCGTATGCGAGAGTTATGATTTTTCTAAGTTTGAAGGTTGATACGCGATAGGGGGTGACGTGGCACCACCAGAATTGGACACGTGGCACCACCAGAAGTTTGCCACATGCACCAACTCGGCGAGTAGGCCCTCCTACTCGGCGAGTAGGTCATTCAGCAACCCTATAAATAGACGTGCCAGGTTCCCTCATTCTTCACACCTTCCTAAACTATTCTTTCTCTCTCTAGACTCTCTCTCTAGCCCCTAACCCCCCTAAAAGCCTAGGTAAACCCCCTAGCACCCAAAGGAAGCCCCGAGGCTCCCGAAGTCCCGAGAAAAGAGCCTTTCGGCTCGGGAACGCTGCTCCAGCGAAGCCCGGTTTTCGAGAAAAACCCGATGTAAGTGAGTTGTACCTATCCTATCTTTAGTTTAGCTTATGATTTAATATAGTAATGTTATTAGGACCTTATAATAAGTACTTGGGCTATTATTATGGGTTATATAAGTATCGTTTAACGCTTATATAATAGTAATAATAGCTAGACTACTAATTAGTCGCGGTGAATATTAGACTAAACCCTAGTGGCAATGATACTAGGTTTTGTCGAAGGAAAAGTGTGTTAAGAGTAACGAATTGCTGTCCAAGCGCCGAGTCACCACCTACTCAGGTGAGTGCATAGTCCCTTTCATCTTACACATAGATATGAAGTATTTTATATAAACTACGTGCTATGTATGCATATTATCTAAATACTTGTTGTCTATGTTGGATGAACGTTTTATACATGTTTTAAAGGATTTAAACTGTATACGTATTTTATATATACGAATATGTTGGGTATGAGATTGGTAGATGAATGATGAGAGATAGAAGATGACGTGAGTATACATTGGCAGCTATAAACTTAGTTCCTACGGGACAAACACCGGTAGCTATGGACTTAGTACCGGTTAGACGTTGGTAGCTATGGATTTAGTACCTGTTAGGAATTGGTAGCTATGGACTTAGTACCTATTAGTTAGACGATGGTAGCTATGGATTTAGTACCTGTTAGGAATTGGTAGCTATGGACTTAGTACCTATTGCACACTGGTAGCTATGGATTTAGTACCCGATGAGTAGGATATAGCAACTATGGATTTAGTGCTTTACAAACAAACGTCGGCAGCTATGGATTTAGTGCCAGTCCTATAACCCTGGAAGTAAGGGATTTCGGAATAAATGAATGCAGGATAGATGACTCTTAGGTTAAATCCTTAAGAGTAAAGAAGATAATGGGGATGGGTAATTGGGTTAATTGTTTGATGATTGAACATAATAATTATATTATTGTGAGTTGAAAACCCTATGTACTCACCAGGTTTCCCAACCTGACCCACTCAGTTTATTTATATCACAGGTGACGATATGAAGTGACATTACACTGAGAGATTTAAAGAGATGTAGATCACTAGTGTAAATAATTGTAAGTTCTGTTTATGCTTATGTTTCTGTATTAACGATGACATCCCAAACGTTTTAAAATGAAATAAATACGTTTCTTCGAAAATGTTTTGATAACGTATTTACCATGTTTTTCTGGGAACAAATTCCACAACCTTTTTATGAAATGAAGTACTTTGATTTTTATAAAGCATAAACAAAATCGGTCTTTTCTGGCCGTGAAAATTGGGGATGTCACAGTTGGTATCAGAGCATTAGTTTAAGCGAACTAGGAATATGGATTTATTTCTAGACTTAAACTCAGAATGCTAAGCGATGATTGTGAGGTGTGAGCACTAGCTTATTTTAGGAATGATGCCTAAATTTCTTTTATGTGCTAAATGATTTGTTATGCTATAGTTTGATCGGATCTATGGTCTGTTGCCGACCGGATCTGGAAACCTTATGTGTTTAGGATTCTGAACGTACGAATACGATATTAGAACTAGCATATAAACGTTTCGGAGTGATAAGGATGATTTAAACGTCAATCCTAAGTAAAGGTCTAGATTCACCTTATTCGGTGTAGAGATCAAGATGGCAAGAACCCGTAGTGGAAACATAAACGCAAATGGGAATAGGAACCAACCCCCAGTGGTTCAGCAAATACCTGTTGTAGAAGAAGTTGCACATGAGCCAGTCACCATGACTGGAGTTCAAGCCATGATTCGGGCTATGCTAGCTGAACAAAGGGAAGAAATGAGGGGGATGTCAAATAGGGACGAACCTACCATACATGTTGAGCCAACCGATCCAATTCCCGAACAATCTGAGGAAGGGAACTACAGCCGCCAAGTGAGTCAAGTGGGGACTCAAGGTGATCAAAGGGATGGCCCGGAGAGGAGAAATGACAAGGATGGGCGAATGTACAAGAATTTCTTGGGCACGAAACCACCAAGCCTCTCAGGAAGCCCAAAGCCGGTTGAGATTATGGATTGGATCTCTGAGATGGAGATGGTGTTTAAGAGCTACAGCTGTAACGAGAAATAGAAGACTGTCTTCGCAATAAGATAGCTGAAAAATAGAGTCTTGAGCTGGTGGAAGCTATTGGCAGATACGATGCCATGAGGAGAAGCCTTAAGGATGTCATGGGAAGAGTTTTTGGAATAGTTGAAAATGCAGTACTGCTCGGAGATAGATCTGATAGACCTAAACAACGAGTTTCAGAACCTGAAGAAAGGGAAGATGAGTATTGATGAGTATGCCACCGCATTCACCGAGAGGATGAAGCTATTCCCCTACTTGGTGCCTACTGAACTCTCCAAGATTGATAGGTTTGCTAACGGACTGCCCACTGACTTTGGCCCAATGGTCAAAATGGCAACTACCTTGAAAGCAACTGTTAGGGCAGCTAAGAACGTAGAGGCCCAGATAAGAGAAAAGGGTCTAGAAAAAGATAAGGCATGAGAGAAGCGGAAGTTTGAAGGATCTTCGAGGTCGAACAAGGAAAGCAAATTCTCAAAGCTTGGAGGAGGAGATGGAGGTGAAGCGAGATGGTGTGATAGATGCAAGAAGAAGCATGGTGGGAAGTGCAACAAATAAGTGACTTGTTACAAGTGTGGGAGGACTGGTCACTATTCCAAAGACTGCACACATGATGATAAAGTATGCTACGGATGTGGAGGCAAGGGGCACATGTCCAGAGACTGCCCAAGGAAAAATAAAGCAGCAAGACCAGAAACGCCACCAAGGCCAAGGGCATTTCACATGATCATCGACGAAGCAGAAAACCGTGCGAGGAATCAAGGATGAGGACTTCATATCAGAAGATCAAGTTATGTAGTAGCCATAGTATTTTATGATGTAGCCTATTAGAGGCATAGTCTAGGGTGAACTTGAACACCTATGTAATAGTTTCAAGAAATAATAAAATCTTCGTTTTGTTATCTGGTGTGTTAAATTGTTGTGTGATTTGCTGCATGGTGACTTGGGAAACTGCGGGACAATACTTGGGACGAGTATGAGTAGGTGTGAATGGTAGTAAAGGCCTATACTACCGGAAGCACAGGACTCACACTTGGATCAAGGAAAGTCACAAGGGTACCAAGAAGCTAGTAATTGATTTCGTTTTATTCAAGTATGTCGTTACCATTGTTTTGGTAATGACTAAGAAGATTGTTGTTATCCCGACCCTAGTGGTCATATCACATTGAGTCCGACTACGATGAGTAGGTTACGCGGTTCAGAGAACAAAGTTTGATGTAGCGTCCGACTTAAACCAAACGATTGAAATCAAAGCGATCAATAGAAATATTGCGCTAGTTGTTAAAGAAGCTGGTAGCTAGAAATACTTAATGTTAAAGTGTGATTATATCACATTAGAACATGAAGGAAGGCATAGTCTGTTTTAGAATTTAACTCTAAGAGACCTAAGTCTAAGTGTTGCAACATATGATGATAGGTCATTAGAATATGACACATCGATCCATAGTAGTAATAAAAGAAATCATCTCAAGTTCGTATCCAGTAAGGATCGAGATTGTGACTTGAAGGTCATAATTGGGAGTCTAGCCTGAGGTAGAGAGCAGGTGCACAATCGAGTATTGCTTACAGTCAATAAGTCTGAGAGATAGACTTGAAGGAATATAGAAGTTATAATAATTACCTAGGATGAAGAGATGACGTGTGGAGTCATTATACGAGCCCTGTTTCGTTGATGATTCCGAGACGTAATCATCCTAAGGGGGAGATAATTGTAACGCCCGCAAATCCGGGCTAGTCAAATTAGAGGCAATAGGGGTCGAAAACGACTTTTCGACAAAAGATTTTTTTAGAATAAATAATCTTAACCAAGTTGTAGAATATGTCTCAAGGTTTCCGTGCATATAAAGAACGTCGAAATCCGAGTTATAACGAAGAAGTTATGGCCCGTCGGTGTTTTACGGCAAAACCAGCACGGCACCGGGAAGCGTAAATAGTGAATTTACGATAGAGCGAGATTTAGCCTTAGATATTGATTTTACCTACGCGTGGATATAAAGAACGTTGAAAACGGAGCTCGTATGCGAGAGTTATGATTTTTCTAAGTTTGAAGGCTGATACGCGATAGGGGTGACGTGGCACCACCAGAATTGGACACGTGGCACCAGCAGAAGTTTGCCACATCCACCAACTCGGCGAGTAGGCCCTCCTACTTGGCGAGTAGGTCAGTCAACACCCCTATAAATAGACGTGCCGGGTTCCCTCATTCTTCACACCTTCCTAAACTATTCTTTCTCTCTCTAGACTCTCTCTCTAGCCCCCTAACCCCCCTAAAAGCCTAGGTAAACCCCCTGGCACCCGAAGGAAGCCCCGAGGCTCTCGAAGTCCCAAGAAAAGAGCCTTTCAGCTCGGGAACGTTGCTCCAGCGAAGCCCGGTTTTCGAGAAAAACCCGCTGTAAGTGAGTTGTACCTATCCTATCTTTAGTTTAGCTTATGATTTAATATAGTAATGTTATTAGGACCTTATAATAAGTACTTGGGCTATTATTATGGGTTATATAAGTATCGTTTATCGCTTATATAATAGTAATAATAGCTAGACTACTAATTAGTCGCGGTGAATATTAGACTAAACCCTAGTGGCAATGATACTAGGTTTTGCCGAACGAAAAGTGTGTTAAGAGTAACGAAGTGCTGTCCAAGCGCCGAGTCACCACCTACTCAGGTGAGTGCATAGTCCCTTTCATCTTACACATAGATATGAAGTATTTTATATAAACTACGTGCTATGTGTGCATATTATCTGAATACTTGTTGTCTATGTTGGATGAACGTTTTATACATGTTTTAAAGGATTTAAACTGTATACGTATTTTATATATACGAATATGTTGGGTATGAGATAGGTAGATGAATGATGAGAGAAAGAAGATGACGTGAGTATACATTGGCAGCTATAGACTTAGTGCCTACGGGACAAACACCGGTAGCTATGGACTTAGTACCTGTTAGACGTTGGTAGCTATGGATTTAGTACCTGTTAGGAATTGGTAGCTATGGACTTAGTACCTATTAGTTAGACGCTGGTAGCTATGGATTTAGTACCTGTTAGGAATTGGTAGCTATGGACTTAGTACCTATTGAACACTGGTAGCTATGGATTTAGTACCCGATGAGTAGGATATAGCAGCTATGGATTTAGTGCTTTACAAAGGAACGTCGGCAGCTATGGATTTAGTGCCAGTCCTATAACCCTGGAAGTAAGGGATTTCGAAATAAACGAATGCAGGATAGATGACTCTTAGGTTAAATCCTTAAGAGTAAAGAAGATAATGGGGATGGGTAATTGGGTTAATTGTTTGATGATTGAACATAATAATTATATTATTGTGAGTTGAAAACCCTATGTACTCACCAGGTTTCCCAACCTGACCCACTCAGTTTATTTATATCACAGGTGACGATATGAAGTGACATTACACTGAAAGATTTAAAGAGATGTAGATCACTAGTGTAAATAATTGTAAGTTCTGTTTATGCTTATGTTTCTGTTGGGTTAAAAATATGGTTTATACTTTGCTTTTCTAGGAAAATATATTTTTATGTAATGTTGCATGTGTTTGCGGTTTGTGTGTACGGCCGTACACGTGTGTACGGGCGCACACCATGTGTACGGCCGTACACAGGGTGTGCAGCTGTACACATGTGTATGGCTAGAGGTCCATATATATAGAAGAGTGCATGTGAGTGTACGGTTGGAAGAGAAAGTTAGAGAGAAGAAGTGTGTGTGTGAGAGAATCTATTGTAAGGAGCATAATTCATATCATTAATACATCATAGATTCATCTTAATTCTTTTTCTCCTTCTCTTCTATTTGATCTGACATCATCCAATTGATTGGGATTCCGCACCATCAATTGGATCTGATTGATACACAAGCAAATTTGGGGACTTACAATTGGTATTAGAGCTTGGTTGTATCAATCAATTTTGTCAGATCTGGAGCTTATTTGATTTTATTTTGAAAAGAGACTAGTGTTTTTGGATAGATCTCGCAAAAATAAGGGGGGTTACTTCTTTGCATTTTTCATAAAAACGAGTTTTTGATCGAGTTTTAGAGCAAAAAAGAGTGAAAAACATCATAGATTCATCTTAATTCTTCTTCTCCTTCTCTTCTATTTGATCTGACATCATCCAATTGATTGGGATTCCGCACCATCAATTGGATCTGATTGATACACAAGCAAATTTGGGGACTTACAATTGGTATTAGAGCTTGGTTGTATCAATCAATTTTGTCAGATCTGGAGCTTATTTGATTTTATTTTGAAAAGAGACTAGTGTTTTTGGATAGATCTCGCAAAAATAAGGGGGGTTACTTCTTTGCATTTTTCATAAAAACGAGTTTTTGATCGAGTTTTAGAGCAAAAAAGAGTGAAAAACGTCGTTTTTTTCGCGAAACTGTTGAAGGTGTGCGGCCCGGTTGAAGGTGTGCGGCCCCAGTGTGTGGTCCTCGTCCTCGCATCGCAGCAGCCTCGACTCGGATCCTCGGCCTCGCAAGCAACAACCTCGCACAGCAGCCCTTTCATAAAAAAATGGAAGCGAAGTTGAGGTGCCAGGGATCGAACCCTGGACCTCAAGGTCATTGCCCCAGCACCTTAACATCTCATCTGGAATACTCCCTGTGTCATACCTTCGAAAAAATAAGAGATAAGCTGACCCTCTCGGTTTATAATTTCGCAAATTGACAATTTCAACCCAAAAATCATTTTTTTTTTAATTTTAAATTCCATTTTCAACCCAAAAATTTTAGTTTTTAAATTTGAACTTTTATTTTTGTGTTTTTACTTAAAATTTTGACTTTGACTTTAAATTTTGACTTTCTCGTTTGACTTTTAATTTTTCAAATTTGGCTTTTCGGTTTGACTTTTCAAGTTTGACTTTTTAAATTTGGCTTTTAAGGTTAACTTTCTCGGTTTTTAAGTCAAAGGGCAATTAAAAAAAAATATAAAAAAAAATTAAAAAAATATATAATATAAAAAATAAAAAAAAAATAAAAAATGAGTTCCACATCAATTCCGGTAAATGAAGTTTCATGTACTCCATCTTGTAAAGCTACGATTAAATTTCCTCGAGATCAAATCGATTTATTAAAAAGGGAAAATGAGGACCTCAAATATGAAGGCTATACTCTAAGGAAAGGTCAGAAACCGTTAAAAGCACAATTAGAGGCCAAGACTAAGGACTTTAGGAAATTACAAGAAGAGTACAACAACAAGTGTGAAAATTATGATCACATTAAACGCAAACTTGCTGTTGTAACTGAAGAACTTGATGCTTTGAAAATAAAGTGTGGAAAAACAGATGTTAGTTTCAAAAATTATACTGCATCAAGTAAGACAGTCGAGTCCTTAGTAGAAAATCAATTGAGTTTTAAAGATAATCAAACCAATGGTCTAGGGTATCACAGTGTTCCTCCACCTTTCAATCACAACTATAACCCACCCCTTTAGACCAATGAGGAAAAAATGTATGCTCAGTATGGCCAAACCTCTGCTCCAGCTTCAGTTAAGACTGAACAATCAGGGCCAACTGAGGGTGCTAAGCTGAACGATACTAATGCTTCTACTTCATGTGCAGGTAAAGTAGCAGAGGATGAGAACAAGGAGAACACCATTGAACAAACCAACATTTCCTTGAACTCTGAATCTGTTGCTTCGAGCTTAGTTGCTTTTGATCAACCTACTGTTGAGAAGTACAGGCCACCAAGTCAAGTGAAACAGCCGACCTGTTGCAGCTGTGCGTGTGGGAAAAGCAAGAAACGAGGCAAGGACACGCCACCAGGGGCAGGAAGAAACAACTCCATAGTGAAGAAAAAGACATGTTTTCACTGTGGAACACCTGGACACATTGCCCGAAACTATCCAAATCGCGCATACGTTCCCTACTATGCACAAGGATGGTAAAACGCGCAAAGTGGGAGATTCTACAAAAGAAACCCTTCGAGGCCACATTCAGACAATAGCGACTGGAATGCCACGAAGGGAATGAGTTCAAATCCCAAGGCCAAGAAATCAAATCCCAAGGTCAAGAAGGGAATGTCGGCTAAGAAGCCAAATCCAAGAGATGCTCCGGTGAAGCCAAAATCAAAGTCATCTCAACGGCCGACATTAACTACAAAATCAAGTGCCGATCCACCCATCAGATCGAAAAAGAAATGGGTTAAACCCAACTACAAATGGGTTCCAAAGGCTCACTCTCCCAAATCTTCTAACGACTCTAATATTTCTTCATCTTCTGTTTGTGATAAGCAGGACATGTCATGGGAGAGAGTACCATGCAAGGATGACAAAGGTCAACCCAGTTTCAAAATGGACTGGGTTCCAAAGACCAACTAATCCCACTCTGTGCTGGAGCAGCTATGGAGGCATATCATCAAACTTCGGTTTGTTGATAGTGGTTGCTCCAGACACATGATAGGAGGCATCTCTCAACTGTACAACACTCAGAACATTGTTTGAGAGTATGTGTCCTTGCGGGAAGGGAAGAAAGGAAGTGATCACTCACAGGGATTGTGCTTAATGACATGAAGAATTTTCGGATCTATTCTGAGATTACGTGTGCTGTTCTCAAACCTTCTGGATGCAAATTCAATTGGTGACTTACGGTTTGGGTTTTCTTCTCTATACTCCTGAGTTTTTCTTAACCTGATTCGCTTTAAAGACAAATTTTTGTTTTAGGATAGTTTAAATTTGCGCATTTACTTTCATTTCTCTCCTATGCACAAATTTAGAGGGAGAAATAAAAACAAAACAAAAATTAGAAAATTAAAAAAAAGGAAAAAAAGGAATATCAAAATAATAATATGTTGGTTATGGAATGTGCTTGAGGGAGATGTTTTAGGAAGTGAGTGATAACAGGAAACCCGAGTCTGCGTAACATACCCAAAGTTGAAGGGTCTATGCTCTGGTTTGATGCGTCGGTAGGCACGAAGAATTTAACGGACTTGACTTGGTGCAGATGAACTTAAGGAATCTATAGACTTGACAAATCTTGACCTAGTTAGATCCGTTCAGTCTGACAATACAACGCTTGGATAGGTTGAGCAGGGAGATATATATAGGAATTTACTCGTCACACTAAATGAACCCGTATCTGGAACCGTGGTTTAACTTTTCCTCGATGTGTGGATTCTGTCCTTAATTCCGGTATTGATGGGGCGACTGGTAAATTCCGATGAATTAGGTCTGTAGAAAATTATTTTCTTTCTTTCTTACTGTCAGTCATATGTTGCCTCCTCTGCGTGATCGAAAGATCCGACCTGGACTGTAACATATGCAACTCTATTTCTCTGCATTTTCTATCTATGCAATTCTTTCTATCTGTTAGCCATATACTGTCTCCTTTGCGTGACTCACAATCCGACCTGGTACACAGTATATGCACCATTCTACTTCTCAATCCCTCTAAAACCTCAGTTAGTCATATGTTTCACCCTCTGCGTGATTGGTAGAGATCCGACCTGGGTGTATAACATATGCATTCTAAATCTATCTTCTCTCTTAATGATTGTCTGCTCACCCGATGTAAGGAGTATTCTGGAAGTCCTTGATTATTGGAGCATATCAGGAAGCGGGAAAAATGTTCCAATACAATTAAAATTGAACACTCAAAGATTGTCTATAGATCTCGCTGCTCAATTTAGGTGGACAACAATATCCATGGTCGTCGTCAGCTGAATGGTCCTTAAGATATAGTATCTAGAAACTTAGGATCAGATATAATATCTAGGAACTTCAGATCACATTGTCTTGTCACTTATAGTATGTCCTAATTTTGTCACAATTTTCCGTGTTTAAGTGGACAACAATACTGGCGATCGACCAGACAAAGACGTGAAGATAGAAGGTACCGACAAGCAGATAAAGGTTGTCTAAAAACTTTGATCCCAAATCATTCTTAAAGTTAGATATCATTCTATTTTTGTTAAATTTGTTCATAGTTTTCCTCTATGCATAAAATTTTAGGGGGAGAATTAAAAATAATTCAAAAATCAAACAAAAATCAGAAAATTAAAAATCCAAAAATAGTGTTATTTCTTGTTCAGAAAAATCAGAAAATCCAAAAAATATTTTTTCTTTCTGTTTTTATTTTTCCAAAAAATATAAAAAATCCAAAAATATTTTTTTGTGTGCTAATTTTTATTTTAGTTTTGTTTTGTCTTGAAAAGTGATTTCAGGTATAGATAAGACTCATAAAGTTTGTGTTGAAGATTTCTGAGCCAAGGCTTCGTCCGTGAGCATCGAAGAATTCGCATTCGGAGGAGCAAGAAATGAAGATTATTCTTTCGACATTCCATCCTTCAACCCCAGAAGCAAGGTGAAGCTGAAATTGAAGAATATGTGACAGATTGCATTGAATCCTCCTCAATCAGTCTGCTGCTATCTTTGTACCTGCTGAAGTGATCTAGAAGAATTGTTCTCTCTGAAGATTCTCAAGCTGAAAGCACTATCTTTCAAGAATTAGTACATCAAGCCTCCTCACCCAATCAATTTGAAGACTAATGCTGAAGCCAAGCTCCCAACGAAGATTAACAAGAAAAGCCAGCTACTTTGTAGGGGGAGTTTGTTGGGCCAATTAGGAAAGAAAGCTATAAACCAAGGGGGAGATTGTTGGGTCAAAAATATGGTTTATACTTTGCTTTTCTAGGAAAATATATTTTTATGTAATGTTGCATGTGTTTGCGGTTTGTGTGTACGGCCGTACACGTGTGTACGGTCATACACAGGGTGTGCGGCTGTACACATGTGTATGGCTAGAGGTCCATATATATAGAGGAGTGCATGTGAGTGTACGGTTGGAAGAGAAAGTTAGAGAGAAGAAGTGTGTGTGTGTGAGAGAGAGAATCTATTGTAAGGAGCATAATTCATATCATTAATACATCATAGATTCATCTTAATTCTTCTTCTCCTTCTCTTCTATTTGATCTGACATCATCCAATTGATTGGGATTCCGCACATCAATTGGATCTGATTGATACACAAGCAAATTTGGGGACTTACAGTTTTTGTATTAACGATGACATCCCAAACGTTTTAAAATGAAATAAATACGTTTCTTCAAAAATGTTTTGATAACGTATTTACCATGTTTTTCTGGGAACAAATTCTGCAACCTTTTTATGAAATGAAGTACTCTGATTTTTATAAAGCATAAACAAAATCGGTCTTTTCTGGCCGTGAAAATTAGGGATGTCAGAATTGTCTTTCCCTTTACAAAGGAAATTCAATCCTATGTTTATGTACATCATCTAGACACCTTTCTGTGTGAGTTTTTTTATAGAGAAAATTAATTCAAATCATCTTGTCATAACATTCTCATTGTTCTTAAATTTACTTTTCTAAGTCTTATTCATATTTATTCTTATGATGCATTGAATACAACTTGGATTATTATTCAAGACTTGACTGGATTTACTCCAGACTTGACTTAAACTCATTAAGTGCCTTCACTGTTGTTGTTAACTCAAGATATAATTTATTATACCTTGTCCGAATTATATGGGATATCTATTCTTATCACACCTATTGTCGCAATTGGATTCATAATATATGGCATGCTATGCATAAAGGCCAGATACGTCGTATGTTTGGATCTTGAAAAAGAGATACCAATATAATTTGGGAGAGGTGGGCCATAAAATTACTAACATGAACACTCTAAAGTACTTATGAAGAACTTAAGAAATATTCTAGATCTACAGAGCATTTGAAAGAAAGTTAAGTGTAAACTATTAAACAAATGCTAACATTCTAATAGATTAAGATCACCCTCTATCATAATCAGGAATATATTCATTATGAATGCTGGAATCGTTGCATGGAAATAGTTCCAAGTACAATATATAGTCTTACATATACTAAAGAGCCAGAATAAGTTGCCAGTTAGTAAGTTGCATGAGAAGTTGCTTAAATGAAAAGTCCATTTATGATATAAAAGTTTCTCCTACCACTTAGGACCCCATACAAATCTCTTATGACTGTGTAAGACCCATTACATAAGTATTAGTGTTATCAAAGTTTATAAAAATCAAATTTGATAGCTATATTTAACAAATACCCTTCACTGGCTAAGCATGAATGTCACACTTGAGCTATAAGACTTCATCATTCTAGTTCTTTTTTATTTGGTTACAGTTTAGTATTTGGATATTAACAATTTAAACAAAAATTGTTGTTATGATTTGATATATTGGATGTGATATTTTAAATACTTATTTTGATTTATATTAGTATGTTTAATCCTTGAATAATCTAGTTATTCTAAATGTCGACATTTAGTTTGAATTGTTTGATTTCATGGAGATGAAAAGTTGCAACCAAGTTCATAGGTAGTTGTTGGGGAAGAAGTATTGGATATGACTGCATCAAATTCACTTCATGGATCGTTATCATGAGTGATGCTTGATCAAATTTAGTATATATTCTTCGACCTGAGATGCATATTTGGGAGTCGAGTGCGGGGATTGTTGTGCTTTAATATGGTTTTTCGTTGTTCCTATATAAAGAAAGTCATAAGGGCCATCACTGGGTATATGATAAACTACATGAGAGATGTATGTAGTAAATATGGGAGTTGTTCCTCTTATTCATTGAGAGTTAAACATATTTGTCCTTACTAAAGTTCAACACCATATTCGCTTGATTGCGATCGATGTCTCATTTTCAACATTATGCATGTGATAAAGGGATAACAGATACAACACCTTATACATTAATTGAAGCTTTTCTCTTGGAATTTGATGTTGATGAATGACACCTCTTCATGTGTTGTTAAAGGCAGTAGTATGTCGCTTGACGTCAACTATTATTTGTGTCAATACATAATGAATCTTGTGCAAATGGGTGATGGTTGTATCTATATGCTTAGGAATCATTTTAGAATGATATTACTAATAAGATATGATTATATAGGGTCACACATTTATCAAGTAGTCACTTATTTAGTATTTATTATAACTCAATTATTAGATAAATATTATCAACTTTGGCATTTAATTGGGGAATTATTAGTTTATCAAAATAATCTTTTCTAAAGATTATTACTATGCATTGACTCATATGGTATGATTTAATAAGTCATGTACAAATTTTTGGCAACCTTGAAGTTCACTATGTAGGTTTACATGCATAATTAAAGATTGATTTCTCAGTTACTTGATATTAAAAGTGAATAATACTTACTTGATGGGATCGATAGCTTAAACGGTGTTGAAGATGATGTCGTGCATATGATTCTATTGAATTCTGTAATGGCATCTCAATGATAATTGTATGAGTAGATTATTACACATATGATCATAGTGTTTATAAGGAGAGATTCAAATGTAAAAGGAAAAAAGGATCAATCCACTTCTCCTTACAATATGTTTCTCTTAATGTGTGTTAATTGCTCATAATTTCACCTTATAGGAAAGTCTTCAAAACCACACACACTTAGTCTGTCAAGTTATATACAAATGTCATATCCAACATACTACATATATTTAAGTCTATAGACTGAAATGTCATTATGGAAAATTATGGTACCATATATATAATTTTACCCGACATATAATTAACATTACAAAATAGTGCTAATCCCACACTAATGGGTTATTTTCCAACATTCTCCAACTCTGCAGAGTGAGTATTTATATACATGTTTTGTTATCTTGTCTAAGTTATATTTATATTGTTTCATATTAAAACTAGAAGAAGAAAAGTACATCAAGGGTTCTCATTTTAGACCCAGGACCCCCACCGATCATACTCTGGTGCTTCATATGGAAATTATGATTAAATTAATCCAAATGAATTAAAGTCAAGTGGTAATGCAGTAAATTTGACTATATATAAAGTATATGTGCATAAGTTATTAATATAGACAAATTACATATTATGGAGGAATAATAATCAAGTACTTAAGTAAGAAAAATTAAAAGTTCCATTCAATCACTATGTTATAACTAGATTATATACGGGTTAGCCTTAAAACCATACTGACGACATGTAGAAATAATTTTAGTGTTAGACCTTTCATCTTTAGATCCGCTAGCATATTATTAGTGCTGATGTGATTGATACAAATATCATTTTCATCTACTTACTCTCATACTAACAAATATTTTACATTAAGATAAAGCCCCACTCCAATTTGATTATTTCTAGTTTAAAATATAATAGAGAAAAAGTTATATCAGTTTGCTTTCTTTTTACAGCCTTGAAATGGAATTTACAATCATGAACCTTGTGATTAAATTTTTCAACAAAATTCCATGGAAATTTTCATTGTATATGACAACATATTTATCCGTCATAGTTAGTATAGCCGTTAATTTTTACTCACAACTCTTCCATGATATTGGCTGGCTAATATCATAAAGATGTATCCCAATAATGACTATTCATCTTTGCATTATTCAAAATTAGAGTAAAAAATCATATCATTTCCAATTTATCACTTCTTTTCTAAACAAGTTTGTTTTTATTAGTCCCATATAAATATCAAAAAACTATCTTGGGAGCTATCTAGTGATCTATATTGTGATTTGATTGATAAGGATTTATCATGCCGGGAACGTAAGTGAAATCGGGATGAGTAATGTTTTTTTGCCAAGTTAAGCTTTCAACTATCAAAGCATATAAGATTAACTTTATTTGATCTTGTTCTACCTTTGTAATCAAGCATTGAAATAAATTGAAAACGTCTTCCTTACCTATGGAAGAAACTGATATTATTGCATGTTATATTGACTTATTACATAGTCAATCCCTTTCGGGAAAATCCTAAAGTCCTTTGTGTTCTACCTTAATTAATATGCCTATAATGTACAAGGCTTCAATGGAATCTTTATATCAAAGTGATATGATAGTAAGTGTTTCAATTTTATAGCAAGTGTTTAAATTCATACAATATATCAATATTATTACTCATGAAGAGAAGTCCATCTACATATTATACAAGTATGCTAAAGTTTCACCCACTAATATTGAGGTATATATATTGATCTACTTAGATCCTAATGAAGTTTTTCATATTCATGACTTCGTCGAACTTTAGATAACATTGATGTGAAGCTTATTTCAATCTATATATTGATTTCTTGAATTTACACATTGGATGTTCTTAACCCTTTACGTGACATAAACAAACCGTTTTATTTTTAAGGGTCAAGAACATCCCATATGGGAATCCTATTAAGAAAAAATTATTTAACGTCTATTTAATTCGACTCGAAATTAGAATGAGCTACAAGGGCCATTAAAATCATAAGGAACTCATTTTGAGAACCATGTGAGGATGCTTCTTGGAGATAAATACCTTTCTTTTGTGAATACCCTTTAGCAACTAATCAAGTTTTATGTTTTTCTATGTTTCCATTGGGGTCTAATTTGGTCTTGAAGACCTACTTATATCCAACGGGTTTTCAACCCTTTGGTAATTTAGCAAGTTTCCAAACGTCATTCCTTTCCATGGAGTTATCCATTTTGTTGATTGATCACAAGTTATGGTATCACTATACATGTTAGGTTAATTTTCCTTCCCTATATCAAGATCAACCTCGTTTACGTACGTATCATAAGCGTCAAAATCTGTGGGCCGCCTAGGTCATTGAGATCATCTTACATGCTATTGTATTTCTTGGATTTCATTGTCAGTCTCTTGAGTGGGTTCACTTTGTAGTGTTTAATTTTCCATGATTTTAAGAGCCATTTCATGAGTCAAAATATATTGACTCTACTCTCCTAATGTGTCGCAAAAAGTAATGGGCTATTATAGGTGCTTTTGCATTAGATCCGTGGATGTCAAAATAACTCAATAAACCACTCCTACTAGTTTTTGAGATTCTTACAAAATTCAGCAGACTTTGTTTCTATAATTTAGGTACTATGTGACGGAGAATAAAATCGGTAACCTTTAGATCTTTCAAGACACCTTATGAAGAAGCAACTTATGGTTTTCATCTCAAGTTTTTGAGATTAAGGAATGTATAGTTTTTTTTTGGCTGGACAACACCACCTTTATATATACCTTAAGCTTGGTTTCCTTCCTGTCCAAATCTCAAATGGAGTTTTCGGAACAAAAGTTAAAGGAACCCTATTCAAGATGTGGATTTCTAATTTAAAGGGAAAATTTCATATATATCCTTGCAAACATTAAGAATTACGTCCATAACCTTCCGAGGTTCATAATTACGGATATATCCTTCTTAAACTACTTAAATCACATTTATATCCAATCTTATAATTTAATGACGTATTAATCAATTTATAACCAAAAAATATATTTAAAAATCAAAATAAAAGGTGATTGTACTAAATTACCCTTTCCTAATTATTAATAAATATAACTAAATTGATTTAATTAGCATTAAACCTAATTAATATGGCAAAACCTCAAACACGTGAATTCTAAACCCAAAAACATGAGATATCCAAGACTTTCATCACGTTTTTCTTCTTCTTCAAGCCGTGAGAATTTATGCCTTCATTTCTGTGAAAACCCGAAATTTTCATTGTATGAACTCTACAGTCAAACACTTCAATTAAAAGTCAAATTCATTTCTGCAAATTTTTAGCTCAGTTTAAAGTCCGTTTGAGTATTTTTAAATATTTATTCTTCGAAAGAATAAACGAAAGGAAGTATACTTTAGGATTAATTGTTCAACATATAAGTCACAAAACTCCAAGAGTTAGGAGTTTTCGGCCCAAATAGTGTTTGGACCGAAAACCATAAAGGGTATATAAATGACACTTACTCATTTTTACCATTCTTTTCCCATTTCCAAGTCAAGAACCATTCTCTCTCAAGTATCATCCGAATTTTTGTCAAGATCTTCAAGAATTGTAAGTGTTTCCTTCCTTGCTTAGTTGATCTCCTCCATTATTTAGTGATCTTACATGATTTCATCCGTGAAATCATTCCATTTTCTTAGATCTTCAAGTGTTCTTCAAGAACACCAAGAACACATACTAGTATTTTGGGCCGAAAAACACCTTCTTTGCTTCCATATTGTAAGTATCTATCTCCTATACTTGTTATCTAGTAAGGATACTTAATTTAGAGCCTTGAAAACATCCATTTATCCAAGAAACAAAGGCATTTTCGGTCTAGTGCATCTCCTTAGACCGAAAACCCTTATGAAAGGTGCAAAATGACTTTAAGCCTTCCTAATGCTTAGTATTGAGTTTAGAACACTTCTTGCTTGTTGGAATCCCATGGAAATCACCTTATGCATATGAGTTTTCGGCCAACCATTTGGACCGAAAACCACAAGAAATATACCACTTGGACCGAAAACTCCCTTAAGTGGCTATACAACCCGTAGATACAACCCTTGGTACTTCTAGCACTTGAATCAAAGTGTTTTCCATGTCCTAGGGCGTCTTAACTTGATTAATTAGTTGTTAAATGACTAATTGGATACATATACGTGTTATTATATGATAAATAGGATCTGTGTGTGTGCTCAAGTCTTCACTTGACACTTAGCATCCTATACCATATGTTCATCCAAACCACTCACCACAGGTGAGTTCATACCCCTTAATTAACCTTTAAATGTTTCTAAATGTTTATAAATGCTTTTATTGGGGGGGGGGGATACAAGTTGAATCATGCTAGTTTGTACATCAATCACATGTGATTAATAACTAGCATACAAATGGATTTACTACACCTTTAGTTGTTCTACCAATCATATTGCTTCAAATGACTTTCTCTAATGTTTTTACATGTTAAAACTCTTTATCAAACTGTCTTACATATTGTACGTTTCCTTTCAAACTCTGTTACAATTGTGTTTCAAACGAAGTTTTCTTATACTTAAAACCGTTCTTATCAAACAAACAGCTTTCAAATCGTTGTATAAACTGACATCAAGTCATCATTTCTTAGTTATTAAACTTTTCAAAGGTTTTACCAAACTTCTTTTATACTTTTATGTTGTCAAATGCATGCCTATATATGTATAGTTATATAAGTAATGCTTAAAGGACTTAGGACAACTATCTCGCTTTATTTCCTTTTCCTCGTTTGGATGTGGCCTTATGGTATCGGTAATTAGTCCGAATATCGTCTGAATATTAGTTATATATCATGTATACATATATAGACATAAAAGTTCCTTCAGTCAGTTCAGTACCTTTGAGTAGCAAAGGTATACCTTCGGTTATACACGTACATTACTAGTAACTATAATAAGTATAGTTAGGAGATACTACTTACTATTCCAGGTATAAGCAATCACACAAGAGTCAGTTCATTCATGAGTCTATACTAATACATTACATACTATATAAAGAGATACGATTACATACAATTACAAGACATGCAATTACAAGACATACAATTACAAGAGATACGATTACATAGATACTTTTACATAGATACGATTACATAGATACGTTTACATAGATACTATTACATAAAATCTATTACATACGTATCGGGACTTACCATTCCACCCCCAAGTCTGTTAGCTACAGTAGGGAAAATGCACATCGACGGGTGTCTACGGTTGTACTGTTCGGCGAGTTTCCACGCCGTGAATATCGTAGTACAAAAGGATACAATTTTAGTTATTATATTATTTTCCTTCTTACCTTTACTTTGTGACACATTCACATGTACGACGAGGTAGAATATATTTGATATAGATAGACTATTTTCCTTATTACCTTTATATTGTGACACATACACATAAACGATGAGGTAGACGATAGTTTTATAATAATAATAGTTATACAGGGGAAAAACCGTCATTTTTACAATGATGCATACTTACAAAACATTCGGGTATTGGTAGAAGACTACTTTCAAAACAGTCGGGTCTTGGTAGAAGGCTACTTTTAAAACAGTCGGGTCTTGGGAGAAGACTACTTTTTTTATACTAGTAGGAAATATGGGATTTTCTAGGGCGTTCATACTTATACAAACTTTTCTTCAAACATTTTACAAGTCTTTCCTTACAGTTTTACACATCAAAGACACATTAATACTTATGAATTCACCAGCTTTATTGTTGATACTCGCTTTCAAAATAACTTGTATTCTCAGGTCACAAATAGACAGGTACGAGGATCAGCCTATGCTTATGTCACAAATAGACAAAATAACTAATACTCGCTTTCAAAATAACTTTTACACATCAAAGACACATTAATACTTATGAATTCACCAAATCCTAACCCTCGTCCGACTTTTCATGGCCCGACGCCCCCTTCGGTTAGAATGTTTGGAGACATGGAGAGAAGATCAAGATCATCCTATGCCGTTTAATGGAGACCGAAGCTTTTACAACATAAGCGAAGGAAGCTCGGCATACAGGATCCTTCCAATCCTGGTCCGTAGAGTTGCCCGAAACGAGATTCAGGGCAGGACAACTCTCCATCGTATCGCAGAGGTTGATGCCAATGCAAGAATGCATACCATCCGCACCAATCGCCTTGAACACACTCATGAAAGATCTGAGAGACCATGAGACCCTACTGCAAGCATTAGCTGAAAAACAAGCCGAGGTCATAAAGCTCCGAGTACACCAAAGGGTGTATGAAAGACACCTGCTCGATATGGAACGTCAACTAGCTGAACTAAGGGTTCACCATAGGGGTGACCGTCACCAGTAGGAGATAGCTTACTTTCCTTCTTTGTTTTAAGGAATCGAGTTCCTGTCTATCTCCTATGTGGCATTTTCCTATGAAACTATCTTGTGGTTCTTTTAGTTAGGCCTTTATGCAGCCAAAAACCTTTCTACTCCGGATATGATGTAAGACCTTCTACAAGGTCAATTTTCCCAAACTTATTACATCATGAATATCGATATTGAAAGTTGGCTAACTTCTGTGTCACTCATTGTTCAAATACTTTCATCATACTTTCGTTGGGGTTTATCTGAAACTCACTCTAGTCAAGTTATTGGACTAGGATAATTTAACTCAAGGATCATTCCCAATTCTCTTTCAAATGTCGGATCATGTTATTCACCAGCCAATGGTACCCCCAGTTTGAACGACAAACGTCTTGTGACCATTTTATGAACTTACTTCTATTCTTTACTAGGACTGCATCATATGGATGTAGGCCAAACCCTCGAGAACATACTTATACTCTTTACTTGAACGATCGAAATACATCTAGGTTCAACCATAATAGATCACGAACTCCTTTTCTTTCCGTGTACCAGAATCCTGTCGCCGAATAAAAGTAATCAACCCATCAACCAAACACCACCTCTTCAGATTGATGCAGCTGCCTTTGAAGCTGCAGTCTCAGCTGCCGAGACAGCTGTTCTGACTCACCTTAACGCTAATAACGCAAATGTTAGTGGGATTGTTAGCAATAATTCCAATCATATTAACGATCACGTACCTCAACAAGTAACGAACTACCACGACACTCCGAACCTCAAGCCCAAGAATAACAAACGAAAGTTCTAGGCTAAAGTTAAAGGCAAATCACCCCAACGGGCGAACAAAAGACATCAACCTGTGGCAGCCTTCGCAGCCACGACATCTGTAATTCCTACTACCATCCCTTCTGGTATCCCAATTGCTCCGAACCCAGCCAGACAGTTTGTTGGGAACTTACCGAAGTGCAATAAATGCAGCTTCCATCATCTAGGTAGTTGTCGTCTGTTACACTGCTATAACTGCAACAAGAACGGACATACTACCTGATGCTGCAGGACTCGGATCCAAAACATTACTTCAACCACCAATGTCGAAATTTCTCGAATATGCTATCTATGTGGTGTAATGGGACAATTCAAGAGGGACTGCCCAACAGAGAAGAACGACGATGGAACAGGAGGAGTTTTGTCTCAGAATGAAAAAAGGCAACGAAGGACCCTACTATAATATGGGTTCACTTCCAATCGTCTATATTAAGCATGCTTTTAAACATGTTTAAAACTAGTGCAACTTGAGTCTTATCTTTTGTGAGATCCCGTCAGTTAAGGGACCCTCGTGCTGTGTATACTTGTCTTCTGTAGTATACCTTGTTCGCAACAATAGTCTTGTAGTAAATTTAAAGTACTGTAACTCTGTTAAAAGTTGCACTGTTGTGTTTTGTCTGTAACGCCTTTATGATCAAATCTAATGCCGTTATTTCCAAGTGAGTCCGACATTATCATACAACTAGAGTCCATTCGATCCTCACAATACCAGTTTTGTGCGCACATATTTTTCTCCGTAAACGTCTTTCTAGCGAAGCCGTCATTTCTGAACTCCGAAGTACTCATGCGTAGAGTACCTCACGTTTCTTATTCTTTCCAAAGAAACCTCAGGAAAACTCCCCGGAGTACCACTCGTACAGTACATCAAGTTCAATCCGAAGACCCGTACGGTTAATCTATCGCTAAAGAATGTATACACAGGAGTGGTATATAATCAAGGTTCTACAGGTTTAGAATTGATGATTCCACTTTAACTTCTTTTCCTCGTTGGGATGTGAGTTTAAAGAAGAATCATTTATTCGACTACCTTTTCAGTCGTAATTATATACGACTCGTATACACGAGACTATGATTGATGAACCATGTATGACTTCTAATATGAACTTCAGTATGGAGACTGCCTAAGATTACGAGTAATCGCATCGTCATGCGAACAAACTTAGAACCCAATACGACTCCTGTAACAAAAATCGACCTACAATCTAACACCCACGGAGATACAAGAACCGTCCGGACAGCTTAACGACTACTCAGCAATGGAATTGGAAGACCAAGCTCCTCACCCTGGAGAACTCCAGTCATATTCTTCAGGAAGATAGACGGATTGTTTCGTAGGAGCATTGACTAACAGAGACCTCGACAAGATTTCCATTAGAAATCATTACCCTCTGCCTCGCATAGATGAATTGGTCGACCAACCGCAAGGAACAAATTACCTTTTAGTAATGAACCTGAAATCCGAATATCACCAGTTACGAGTGTTAGAGAAGAATGTCCAGACGAAAATCTTCTAAACTCAATACGGACGCTACGAGTCCGTAGTGATACCCCTCGGATAAGACCAATGCGCCCGTAGTATTCATGAACTTAATGAATAGGGTACGCCATTCTTACTTGGATCAGCTCATCGTTGTCCTTGTAAATGACTTACTTATCTACTCTCGTAGTAAGAAGGAAATCCTAAAGAGCATCTACAACAAACCATGGAAACAGTACGATCAAAGAAACTCTACGCGAAGTTCTCTAGATGCGAGTTTTGGATTCGCATAGTCAAATTCCTAAGGCACACTATTAGTGATGTGGGAATTCTTGAGGACCCTTCCAATAGTCAAAACCGTTGAGAATTTTTCAGCACCGAAGACGCCGATGGGAATTCGCCAAATTCTAGGTCTCGTTGAACTATTGTCGTAGTTCATTTAGAACTCCTCGCGAATTACGCAACCTCTTACAGCTTTGACCCTGAAGGGAGTGGCCCAAGACTAGGAAGAGAAGCAAGAGGAAGAAACCTTTGGAATTCCAAGTGAGAGACCAAATTCTTTTGGAATGTCTCACCCTGGGAAGGCTTGATACGCTTCGGAAAGTGTGGAAAGCTAAATCCAAAATAGTTAGGACCTCCGAGATTCTTGCCAGAATCGGCCTTGTAACTCACAAATTCAACTTACTCGCGAACTCAGTAACGTACATTTTACCTTCCACGTCTCGAACTTGAAAAATTACCTTTCCGTCAGGACTCTTGTAATCCCACTCGTCGAGATCGAGTTCAACAAGAGCCTCACCTTCGTGGAAGAACCATAGTAACCATGGACCGAGAGGTCAAACGGACGAAGCAACACCGCATCCCATTAGTGAAGGTTCGCTGGAATGCCAACCGAGGAACTGAATTCGCTTGGGAGCACGAGAATCAGTCGAATAAGAAGTATCCCCACCTCATTTCTCGATTATTCATACCTACTTCCTTACCTAAATTCTAATTTCGGGACGAAATTCCCTCTAACGGGGGATGATGTGACAGCCCGAAATTTTCATTGTACGAACTCTACAGTCAAACACTTCAAGTAAAAGTCAAATTCATTTCTGCAAATTTTTAGCTCGGTTTAAAGTCCGTTTGAGTATTTTTAAATATTTATTCTTCGAAAGAATAAACGAAAGGAAGTATACTTTAGGATTAATTGTTCAACATATAAGTCACAAAACTCCAAGAGTTAGGAGTTTTCGGCCCAAATAGTGTTAACCCTAAAGGGTATATAAATGACACTTAGTCATTTTTACCATTCTTTTCCCATTTCCAAGTCAAGAACAATTCTCTCTCAAGTATCATCTGAATTTTTGTCAAGATCATCAAGATTTGTAAGTGTTTCTTTCCTTGTTTAGTTGATCTCCTCCATTATGTAGTGATCTTACATGATTTCATCCGTGAAATCATTCCATTTTCTTAGATCTTCAAGTGTTCTTCAAGAACACACACTAGTGTTTTGGGCCGAAAAACACCTTCTTTGCTTCCATATTGTAAGTATCTATCTCCTATACTTGTTATCTAGTAAGGATACTTAATTTAGAGCCTTGAAAACATCCATTTATCCAAGAAACAAAAGGTGTTTTTGGTCTAGTGCATCTCCTTAGACCGAAAACCCTTATGAAAGGTGCAAAATGAATTTAAGCCTTCCTAATGCTTAGTATTGAGTCTAGAACACTTCTTCATTACTAGGTCAATAGTTGCTAAGTGGATACACTAAGGTTATATGTAACTAGGATGATATAGACTTAGAATCTGTGAATTTTTTCTTTACCCCTGTTCCTTGTGAATTTGGAGTTAGGGTCACTTATTCGAAGGCCTATCATGTTTTGATTACATATAACTGGTATGCACTTTACAAGTAGTGAGGTAACTAATGAAGATGATCTAATAATTATCTAGTTAGTTCGACTAATAATTATTTCCTTACCCCAATTCTCGCATAGACAACATGGCTGGACTCCATCCCCACGACAACCCGTACCTTCCGAACGAAGGCAATGTTGCATGGTTTGGAGAAGAACCAGAGGTTGATCATCCGATCCCTTTGAATGATCACCATGATGAAGACCTTTCGGATGATGATAACTCCGAACCCGAAGTTGAGAACCTACCCCCGGTAGCTCCCATTCCAAATCCTAAATCTCGTCCGACTTTTCATGGCCCGGAGCCCCCTTTGGGTAGAATGTTTGGAGAAATGGAGAGAAGATCAAGATCAGCCTCATCCGTAGAGTTGGCCGAAACGAGATTCAGGGTAGGACAACTCTCCATCGTATCACAGAGGTTGATGCCAATGCAAGAATGCATACCATCCGCACCAATCGCCTTGAACACACTCATGAAAGATTCGAGAGACCATGAGACCCTACTGCAAGCATTAGCTGAAACACGAGCCGAGGTTATAAAGCTCCGAGTACACCAAAGGGTGTATGAAAGACACCTGCTCGATATGGAAGGTCAACTAGCTGAACTAAGGGTTCACCATAGGGGTGACCGTCACCAATAGGAGATACCTTACTTTCCTTATTTGTTTTAAAGAATCGAGTTCCTGTCTATGTCCTATGTCGCATTTTCCTATGAAACTATCTTATAGTACTTTTATTTAGGCCTTTATGCGGCCAAAAACCTTTCTACTCCAGATATGATGTAAGACCTTCTACAAGGTCAATTTTCCCAAACTTATTACATCATGAATATCGATATTGAAAGTTGGCTAACTTCTGTGTCACTCATTGTTCAAATACTTTCATCATACTTTCGTTGGGGTTTATCTGAAACTCACTCTAGTCAAGTTATTGGACTAGGGTAATTTAACTCAAGGATCATTCCCAATTCTCTTTCAAATGTTGGATCATGCTATTCACCAGCCAATGGTACCCCCCCGTTTGAACGACAAACGTCTTGTGACCATTTTATGAACTTACTTCTATTCTTTACTAGCACTGCATCATAGGGATGTAGGTCAAACCCTCGAGAACATACTTCTACTCTTTACTTGAACAATCGAAATACATCTAGGTTCAACCATAATTGATCACGAACTCCTTTTCTTTCCGTGTAACAGAATCATGTCGCCGAATAAAAGTAATCAACCCATCAACCAAACACCACCTCTTCAGATTGATGCAGCTGCCTTTGAAGCTGCAGTCTCAGCTGCCGAGACAGCTGTTCTGACTCACCTTAACGCTAATAACGCAAATGTTAGTGGGATTGTTAGCAATAATTCCAATCATATTAACGATCACGTACCTCAACAAGTAACGAACTACCACGACACCCCGAACCTCAAGCCCAAGAATAACAAACGAAAGTTCTAGGCTAAAGTTAAAGGCAAATCACCCCAACGGGCGAACAAAAGACATCAACCTGTGGCAGCCTTCGCAGCCACGACATCTGTAATTCCTACTACCATCCCTTCTGGTATCCCAATTGCTCCGAACCCAGCCAGACAGTTTGTTGGGAACTTACCGAAGTGCAATAAATGCAGCTTCCATCATCTAGGTAGTTGTCGTCTGTTACACTGCTATAACTGCAACAAGAACGGACATACTACCTGATGCTGCAGGACTCGGATCCAAAACATTACTTCAACCACCAATGTCGAAATTTCTTGAATATGCTATCTATGTGGTGTAATGGGACAATTCAAGAGGGACTGCCCAACAGAGAAGAACGACGATGGAACAGGAGGAGTTTTGTCTCAGAATGAAAAAAGGCAACGAAGGACCCTACTATAATATGGGTTCACTTCCAATCGTCTATATTAAGCATGCTTTTAAACATGTTTAAAACTAGTGCAACTTGAGTCTTATCTTTTGTGAGATCCCGTCAGTTAAGGGACCCTCGTGCTGTGTATACTTGTCTTCTGTAGTATACCTTGTTCGCAACAATAGTCTTGTAGTAAATTTAAAGTACTGTAACTCTGTTAAAAGTTGCACTGTTGTGTTTTGTCTGTAACGCCTTTATGATCAAATCTAATGCCGTTATTTCCAAGTGAGTCCGACATTATCATACAACTAGAGTCCATTCGATCCTCACAATACCAGTTTTGTGCGCACATATTTTTCTCCATAAACGTCTTTCTAGCGAAGCTGTCATTTCAGAACTCCGAAGTACTCATGCGTAGAGTACCTCACGTTTCTTATCCTTTCCAAAGAAACCTCAGCAAACCTCCCCGGAGTACCACTCGTACAGTACATCAAGTTAAATCCAAAGACCCGTACGGTTAATCTATCGCTGAAGAATGTATACACAGGAGTGGTATATAATCAAGGTTCTACAAGTTTAGAATTGATGATTCCAATTTAACTTCTTTTCCTCGTTGGGATGTGAGCTTAAACAAGAATCATTTATTCGACTACCTTTTCAGTCGTAATTATATACGACTCGTATACACGAGACTATGATTGATAAACCATGTATGATTTTTAATATGAACTTCAGGATGGAGACTACCTAAGATTATGAGTAATCGCATCGCCATGCAAACAAAATTAGAACCCAATACGACTCCTGTAACAAAAATTGACTTACAGTCTAACACCCACGGAGATACAAGAACCGTCCGGACAGCTTAACGACTACTCAGCAATGGAATTGGAAGACCAAGCTCCTCACCTTGGAGAACTCCAGTCATATTCTTCAGGAAGATAGACAGATTGTTTCATAGGAGCATTGACTAACAGAGACCTCGACAAGATTTCCATTAGAAATCATTACCCTCTGCCTCGCATAGATGAATTGGTCGACCAACCGCAAGGAACAAATTACCTTTCAGTAATGAACCTGAAATCCGAATATCACCAGTTACGAGTGTTAGAGAAGGATGTCCCGAGGACAATCTTCCAAACTCAATACGGACGCTACGAGTCCATAGTGATACCCCTCGGATAAGACCAATGCGCCTGTAGTATACATGAACTTAATGAATAGGGTACGTCATTCTTACTTGGATCAGTTCATTGTTGTCCTTGTAAATGACTTACTTATCTACTCTCGTAGTAAGAAGGAAATCATAAAGAGCATCTACAACAAACCATGGAAACATTACGATCAGAGAACCTCTACGCGAAGTTCTCTAGATGCGAGTTTTGGATTCGCATAGTCAAATTCCTAAGGCACACTATTAGTGATGTGGGAGTTCTTGAGGACCCTTCCAATAATCAAAACCGTTAAGAATTTGTCAGCACCGAAGACGCCAACGGGAATTCGCCAAATTCTAGGTCTCGCTGACCTACTGTCGTAGTTCATTTAGAACTCCTCGCGAATTACGGAACCTCTTACAGCTTTGACCCTGAAGGGAGTGGCCCATGACTAGGAAGAGAAGCAAGAGGAAGAAACCTTTGGAATTCCAAATGAGAGACCAAATTCTTTTGGGAAGTCTCACCCTGGGAAGGCTTGATACGCTTCGGAAAGCGTGGAAAGCTAAATCCAAAATAGTTAGGACCTCCGAGGTTCTTGCCAAAATCGGCCCTGTAACTCACAAATTCAACTTACTCGCGAACTCAATAACGTACATTTTACCCTCCACATCTCGAACTTGAAAACGTACCTTTCCTCAGGACTTTTGTAATCCCACTCGACGAGATCGAGTTCAACAACAACCTCACCTTCGTGGAAGAACCATAGTAACCATGGACCGAGAGGTCAAACGGACGAAGCTACGCCGCATCCCATTAGTGAAGGTTTGCTGGAATGCCAACCGAGATCCTGAATTCGCTTGTGAGCACGGGAATCAGTCGAATAGGAAGTATCCCCACCTCATTTCTCGATTATTCATACCTACTTCCTTACCTAAATTCTAATTTCGGGACGAAATTCCCTCTAACGGGGGGGGGGGGGGGGTGATGTGAGAGCCCGAAATTTTCATTGTACAAACTCTACAGTCAAACACTTCAATTAAAAGTCAAATTCATTTCTACAAATTTTTAGCTCGGTTTAAAGTCTGTTTGAGTATTTTTAAATATTTATTCTTCGAAAGAATAAACGAAAGGAAATATACTTTAGGATTAATTGTTCAACATATAACTCACAAAACTCCAAGAGTTAGGATTTTTCGGCCCAAATAGTGTTTGGACCGAAAACCATAAAGGGTATATAAATGATACTTAGTCATTTTTACCATTCTTTTCCCATTTCCATGTCAAGAACCATTCTCTCTCAAGTATCATCCGAATTTTTGTCAAGATCTTCAAGATTTGTAAGTGTTTCGTTCCTTGTTTAGTTGATCTCCTCCATTATCTAGTGATCTTACATGATTTCATCCGTGAAATCATTCCATTTTCTTAGATCTACAAGTGTTCTTCAAGAACACCAAGAACACACACTAGTGTTTTGGGGCAAAAAACACCTTCTTTTCTTCCATATTGTAAGTATCTATCTCCTATACTTGTTATCTAGTAAGGATACTTAATTTAGAGCCTTGAAAACATCCATTTATCCAAGAAACAAAGGCGTTTTCGGTCTAGTGCATCTCCTTAGACCGAAAACCCTTATGAAAGGTGCAAAATGACTTTAAGCCTTCCTAATGCTTAGTATTGAGTCTAGAACACTTCTTGCTTGAGTCTAGACATGTACGAAGGCCAAGTTTTATGAAGACGGAGCAGTCAAGACTCGTCTTTTATTTTGAATATTCATTATGTTATTTTATACTATGAAAGAACACACTTGTAATTAAAATTATACTATTAATGCAATGGATAATGTTGTTGCTTGTTTACTACCTTACATTGTTGTGATACTTTACATGATGTCCTCCGCCCCAGAACGTTTCCGTCGTTCTCGGTTTTGGGTTGTGACAGTTTCTTCGAATATCGCTGCTACAACCATAGTAGTAAATCGTGTTATTTCTTCACAACAGGTTAATCTTATTCTTCTTTCGATTAATTTTGGTTTTTATTAACTTTTTGCATTTGATTAATTTTTGGTTCTGCATTTACTTATGTTTGGTTTGCAGGTTTTGTGAAGACAGAGCAGTCAAGACTCGTCTTTTATTTTAAATATTCATTATGTTATTTTATTCTATGAAAGAACACACTTGTAATTAAAATTATACTATTAATGTAATGTATAATGTTGTTGCTTGTTTACTACTTTACATTGTTGTGATACTTTACATGACGTCCTCCGCCCCAGAAGGTTTTCGTCGTGCTCGGTTTTGGGGTGTGACAGTTTCTTTGAATATCGTTGCTACAACCATAGTAGTAAATCATGTTATTTCTTCACAACAGGTTAATCTTATTCTTCCTTCGATTAATTTTGGTTTTGATTAACTTTTTGCATTTGATTAATTTTTGGTTCTGCATTTACTTATGTTTGGTTTGTAATAGACAGTTTATTATCCTCCTCTTTGATGGATAAGGAGGTTGATGCACCAAGATGGGACATAAGTGCTCACTCGTCCATAACTGAGTAAGTTTTTTTTATCAACAATGGATGATACTTTATGTTTCCCTTCAATTTTATTAACTGTTTTTTTCATTGTGGTTATCAGACAAGTAATATCAGAATTCAAGTTTAAATTGAAATATGAAGGCTTCTTTTGGTTAGCTAGGAACTCATGTAGGCAAGTGTATTTCTTTGGATCTACAAAATGTCTCTATATAGACACATTTTCATATGACTTAAATCATCTAGTTGAAGAGGTGAAAAAACACTATCCGTCACAAAGCGATATTGTTTTGTCAATAGTATTTGTTGACAAATATGCAAAAGAGTAATGCTTTATTGAACATGATAATGATAAGAGCTTCACTGTGATGCTAAACATGTATAATGAGGATAAAGAAGTAATAATTTATACGACAACTGAAAAATTAAGTTATAACCCTAAACCATTAAGTTGTCAAGATAAAGTTATTGATGAGTCTGATGATGAAAATGAGATGGAATCAGTTTGTCCAAGTCAAGAAAGCTATCACAGTCTTCATAGATCTTATAATGAATATGAGCTTCTAAATTATGGTGAAACTTATGCATATAGTATGATGAATCCATTTATGAAAGTGAATTCTAAATTCCCAAGTGTAATTGCTTTTAGAAGAGCATTAAACCATTATGCACTAACAAATGAATTTGAGTATGTCATTGAGAAAAGTGATTTGACAAGAATTGCAGCATATTGTGGAGATAAAAAGTGCAAGTGGAGAATTCATGCTTCTATTACACAAGATGGGGTTACTTTTGAAGTAAGTATGAAATTTGAGTAATACTAAATTCTTCGACATTGTTATTATGTTAACATAATTATATGTTTTTTTTGCAATTTTTTAGTAAAGCAATTTGTAGAAACTCATTCTTGTACTCGAAGAAAAAAGAGTGGTAACAAACATGCCACTCAAGGATAGATTGCTGATGTTGTCACCGACAAGTTGAAATTTGAAGGCGATGTCTCTCATGCCGACCTAAATAAGTGGCTTATGCATACCTACAATGTTGAAATACCATATATGAGAGTTTTTAGAGGAAGAGAGCAAGCTTATACCAGTATGTATGGAAAGTGGGATGACTCTTATGTAAATATATATAATTTCAAATGAGAAATACCATATATGGCGATTGATTTGTAGACAGTGGGTGAAAAGAAACATTTCCTATGCTTTTTTATATCATTAACAACATGCTCTAAGGGGTTTCTTGCTAGTTGTCGTCCTTACATTGGGCTTGTTGCTTGTCATTTGAAAGGGGAATTTAATGGTGTGTTAGATGTTGCCACAAGTATCGAGGGCAACAATGGTATGTTTCCAGTAGCCTATGGTGTGATTGAGGCAGAGAATACAAAATCATGGAATTGGTTTCTCATGTCATTATAAAAGGCGATTGGTACACCAAATGGTCTTGTTATCTCCTCTGACATGCAAAAGGGGTTGGAATTAGCTATTACATAGGTTTATCCTAATATTGAGCATCGAGAATGCATAAGACATTTATGTAGCAACTTCAAAAAAAATTTTGAGGTGACTTTTTCATGAGCAAGTTATGGGAAGCTGCAAATACCTTTTGTGTTAGTAAGCATGATAGATTGTTAAATGAAATTGCTACTAAATGTGAAAATGCTATTTCATATTTGAATAAGAACCATAAAAAGATATGTAGTAGAAGTAAGTTTGGCACACTTGTTAAGTCTGATTACATTACCAACAATATTTCAAAAACATTTAACTCTTAGGTAGGTGACATACGTTATAAACCGGTGCTTGATCTCGTTGATGCAATCAGAGAAAAGCTTATGGAACGATTTGACAAGAAAATGAAAGGTGAAAAAATGGAAAGGACCATTAGTTCCAAAAGAAAAGAAGTATCTCAAAACAATCACTAAGGCAAGTTAAAGGAACTATATACATACATAATTGTTTTTGCATTAAACATATATATTTTTCCTGATATTAGTTTGTCCTTGTTTTATTTTCTTATGTAGAACTTGGGTGAATATCAAGTTTGTAGAATTAGTGATAATAAAGCAAAAGTGAAGTTCAAAGGATATCGTTGGGATGTTGTATTGGATGAGAAAAAAATGTAGTTGTCGAAAATGGTAAGTTACAGGCCTTCCATGTGTGCATGTAGCTGCTTTTATTGCTTTCACGAGGGAGCCTAGTTGGGAAAAATATGTTGATACATATTTTGTGACATCCCCAATTTCACGGCCAGAAAAGGCCGATTTGTTTATGCTTTATTTGAAAATCAGAGTATATTTTTAAAGAAATATATTGCGGAATTTGTTCCCAAAAATATGATAAAGAATTTATCAAAGAATTTCCGAAGAAATGTATTATATTAAAAACCTCGGGATATCATTGTTAATAAAGATCAAAAGCATAAACATAAACAACATAGTCCTTATAATATCTATTTATTCTAGTGGCCTATAATCCATTGATCTCTCATCAGATCATGACTCCTATGCTCTCTTGTCACTACCTGTATACGAGAAAACTGAGTGGGTCAGGCTTGGGAACCTGGTGAGCACATAGGGTTTTCAACCCACAATAATTAAATTGTTTAATCTCATCAAATAAATCATCTCGATTACCCGTTCCCGTTATCCTCACTTTACGTCCCTAAAGCATCTATTATAAGGGTCCTAGGCTAAGGATTCTCATCAGGGTGGACAACACTACTCAGGGGATTCCATAGCAATTTATGTCAAATAAGGCAACCATGAGGGGGAGGGAGTACACCTGGTGAACACGTAGTTCAAATAAACACCTACAGGTTGCGAGCCTGCCAGTGTTCCATTGGACTGTCTAGAATAGTCTGTGGTCGTCATGTATACTCTGCTAGATGACTGGATATCGTCAACATCGAGTCCTCTCATCATTTTATATCAAAACTAGCAAATTTAGGGTTGAAATTGTGATGCATGTACAAAACAATTTCTTCTGTGTAACCTTACAACATCAAAATAGTAAGACTCAAACTACAATGTTATTTGAAAACATACGTGCATACATTTTCAATCAAGCTGAAATAGTCTCTTGCAAGCCCAAAACTCGAACCAATAGCTGAGCCCAAACAATTTTGGGCCTTGACCCAAAAATTCTCGGCCCAACACCCTAGGCCGAAAACCCTTCCTTTGGGCCTTAATTGGACCGAAAACCTTTATGGGGCCAAATTAAGCCCAAAAGTCTTATATACTCATCAAAACCGCAAACCCTTTTATGAAGTTAGGGTGTTTCGGCCACCCTAAAACAGAAAACACTATGAGAAGCATCTAAGGCCGAAAACCCCCTTGGATTTCGGCTAGAGCATGAGTTAAACAAAAAAAAGAGAAAAAGAAATGGGAAAAATGGTTGCCACCTCATATTTACCTCACATATGTGACAACCCAGAACTTCTATCTTGTACAATTAGTCAATTTTATCAATGTTAAACTCGATTTTGTTACCTTTTAGCACTCTTTAAGGGTTCATTTAAGTGTTCTAAGTTTGAGTACAACCAAGGTTGATATTAGGGATGAGTTATCAAGTCGTAAAAGTAGCAAATCGGGCCATACACTCCTTTAAGAGGAGTGTACGACCATACACATGGGTGTACGGCCGTACACCCCCTCATGGCCGCATAATCACCCCTATATATAGGAGTATACCCCCTTCCTTCATTCCATTCTCCTCTTGGATGCACACTACTTCTTCTCTCTCAAGTTTCTTCAACTGGGAACTCTCCAAGGCTTCAAAAACGTGAGTATTCCATCCTTTAGCTTGTTAGACTTGCAAGACCTCTTGATTTAAGCCTTAGTTCATCAAATTCCATCATGTTCTTCACCCCTTTGAAGGAGTACGGCCGCACACCCCTTTGTACGGTCGTACACCACCTTAAAGGCTCTCCAAAGTGAGAGTTTGGCCCCTAACTTCAAGTGGGACATGATCTTAGCTTTGATACACCTTAAAGTCGACAACTTGGACATAAACATGAAGAGTCTACGGCCGCACACCCCTTTGTATGACCGCACACACACCTTAGGGCCGTACACCCACTTTGATGAACATTTTAGGCCTCAAACTTGCACTACAACCAGGTATGGGACCTAGAACACTTCCTTGATGCTTCTTAGGACCTTGAAACACCTCAACATGCACCCTTTTTATGAGTGTACGACCGTACACTCATGGGCCGCACACCCATGGTCGTACACACCCCTAGGGTGGCCGTACACCTCCCTCACTCAATCATATGTGAGTTTAGCACTTAGTCCAAGTGTTTCCAAGTCCTTAGGGTGGTTTTCTATCATGTCTAGTCATGAAATACCCTAATTTGAATCATATATGTGTTATTACATGATAATTAGGATCCAATTGTGTTCGAGGCTTCATTTGACACTCATCATCTCTTATCGATCCTTCATACAAACCACTCACTCGAGGTGAGTTCATACCCCTACGCTTTTACGACTTTTGAATGTTTTTAGGGGGGAATACAAGCCAAACACAAATGTTGTTGTGAACTAATACAAAAGAACTTTCAACAAGTATAAAACTCATGCAATTGATTCAGACAACGATTTGTATATATTTAGATATCTTATCCCTTTTGTACTATGTTGAGCATAAGGGACGTTTTCAACTTACCACCAAAATTACATAGTTTTCCAGATTCAACGTTCATATTATATACATGTAAACTATAATAGGTATAGTTTGGGGGTTTCAAATCATAACTTTTACGAATTCAGAGTTAATCACCACTAAACATATAAACTATGGCATATTTAGTTTATGGTATTCTCTAATACAAGGGAATGGCATTTAATAATTATTTAAAGTATAATTATTACCGTATACTGCATCCAACAGATTCTAATACAAGAAAACACTTTAGAATTGCATGTAAACTAGATTGTACAACATTGTGAGGCACTACTTTAAAACTGTACCCTTTGGGTATTGAATTAAATCCTATCCTAGTATAACCAGAGTCTCATGGAGGGAGAGCATTGGATTTGTGAATAGATCTATTCGGGATTGACAATCCCACACTTGAACTGCTAGCTACAGTTAAGCAGACGTGTCTGGGGTGACAAATATCATTTAACCAACACTTGGAGAATGTTGTAAAGGTCTCTAGGTCATATCAAGCATGGTTATACAACTCACAATAAGTATAAACTAATCATTTGCTTACGGGATTTCACTCTTCAATGGTTTTATTTTAAGTAATAAACCTAATATATATACTGGTATTAACCATGGTTTTCACACTATATGATACTTACGTTACTGGTGATAGCCAGGGATCTCATGCAAGTACTTTCAGAAATAAGAACCGAATTCAATAACGAACTTACCATGGGCCTTAGGGTTTAACGCTAATTTTCATTATTTAAAAAAAATTTGGATTTTCTTGGAAACATACAACCTTTCTACAAATTTATGAATAAGATTTTTGCTACATAACCTTGCTTATGAACTCACCGGCTTTATGCTGATACTCTTTCAAAACTGCTTGTATTCTCAGGTAATCTATAGACAGGTACCTCCTGGGGTTTTGAAAAGTTGGAGCAACTAAAGTCATGTCTTTAAATTTTACTTTCATTTTTGATGTATTTAAATAAGGCACAAACAGATGTAAACTTTTTCATTTATGTTGAATCATGGAAGTGACCCTCTTGAACTTAGCTACCACAACCATCTCTCTACCGCAACCACATCAGCACCTGGAGTCAGCTACCGCAGTCATTAGCTAGATTACTTTATTTGTCTTTTGTGTAATACACTCTATTATCCTGTATGCCTTGCATGGCTGCTTATAGAGTTGTAATCTAGTGTAGTTCTATGTCTTTATAAATAGAGACGTATTCTTCTGTAATGTTTACCTCTCCTATTTATTTCACTGATAACTTATGCATTTCATCTGAATACAAATTCTAAAGTTATCATTCTATCGCTCTTTACTCTCCACTTCTTACTTAAAAATATCTGATTATAATCACTATTCGGCGCAAGTCCTTGTGACTTATTTACTAAGTTTGATCTCATTTACTAACATTGGTTTGAATGCATTCCAAGTTATGAATCAACTTACGTGTATTCTTGATATAACAATTGTTGTCATTTACATTACTTTACTTTCCGCATCTAACTCGCTAACTTCTAACTATTAATATTATTGTTGAGCTAACAGATCCTTCGAGATTAACTATTCCATTATATACTTGATCTAACCATCTTGTTCAAGTGTGTCTCAAAGTTTTTCTCTCAACAATTGGTATCAGAGCCAGAGTGGTTGCTTTTTGAAAATCGGAACTCTGATTTTTCAAAGAGCCCTCTATACCACTAAAGCTTATCTCTAAACAAAATTTCAAATGGCACAATCATTATCACTAAATTTTTCCAACAGTGTTGGTGGTTCCAATCGAGCCCCAATACTGGTTGCAAATGAGTATCATGACTGGTCTCAAAGGATGGAAAGGTATCTCAGACGACTTGGTAGAGATGTCTGGAGATCTATAGAAGAAGGACCCCACGTTCCAGTCCTTACCCCTGTCCAAACTGATGGAGCCACAGCAAGGCTTGGAGGAGGTCAACCAACTTTGAATCGTCCCACAAAAGATGATCTAGAAAAGATGGAAAGTGATGCTATTGCCTTTTATGAAATATCTTGTGGAGTTGCTCCTGACAACTTTGACATCATCATAAATTGCAAATCAACAAAGGAGATTTGGGATGTTCTCAAAAACTTGTACGAAGGTTCAGAGCAAGCTCAAGACAAAAAGCTCACTACAACACTCAACGAATTTAATAACTTCAAAGCTCACTCCGGTGAAAGTTTGGAAGACTCATTTAAAAGGTTCAACTTGATTGTCACAAAACTGTCCAATGCGGGTACCATCCGCAGCAATCATGAAACAAATCTGCAGTTTCTTAATGGCTTAGGAAGACACTGGACAACAGCCAAAATGATTGTACAAGGTGACAGGAAGATTCACTCCTTATCTCTCTATAAGCTTAATAGAGAACTGCAAGCTCAAGAGTCCACTGTACTCAAGGACTGTTCAGACTTCGGAGGACCACTCGCATTAGTAGCCCAATCACCTCACACTCAAACCTATCCCACCTCGTATGACTCTCCACCGCAGTCATATGAAGCTGACTCAGAATATGACGATGAAGAAGAGTTTCAGAATGCCATTGCTCTTGTCAATCAGAAATTCAATCGCTTACCACCTTCATTTCGCAAAAACCAACAATTCAACCGACCACCTTTCAACCGCAACTTTCAAAACAATCACTTTCATTCCACCAAAAACCCTCTCCCTCCACCGCAGTCTCAGCAAACTCAGCCTAAAGAAGTACCACCGCAGTCCCAATCAACTGACTCCGGTACCTCTATAGAAGACAAGAGTGAAGTCATCATATGTCACAAGTGCAATAAGGAAAACCATTTTGCCAAAGATTGCAAGGCAAACGTAGTGAATGATAGAGCCTTCTATCTTCGAATGGCTCAAGAACTGGAAGATAAAGAAAAGGGAAAAGCCTACGTTGCTCAAGTGAAGAGGAATCATCAAGTGTGGTCATCAGGGGACGAAGATGAAGATGTCCTTAGTAAAGGGAAAGGCAAGATCTGTATGGTAGCAACTGTTGATGAAGACAGCTCAACCAATCTAAAGAGGAACCATTGTTATATGGATAAAGATGGAACTCTCAGCATTGTGGAACAGGTAAAACTCATGATTCAAACTTTAAATTACAACATGCATGATTGTCAACCTTTCATAGACACACTCAATGACACTTGTGTTGCCGTCCTTACAGACTACAATAAAGCCCTAGATGAGAAGAACATCGCTTCACAGGAGATGTTCCATGTTAGAGGACGTTTGGACAATAAGAGACTCAAAATGGCAATGTTAGAGAAGGATTTAATGCTAGAAAAAGATGCTAGAATGCTTAGTGAAACCCAATTAGAGATAGCCTTAAATCAGAGAGATCTTGCACAAAATGAAATTGTAAGTTTAAATCTGTTAATTGAAAAGCTATTTAATGAAACTAAGGCCATTGAGAATCTTGTTAATAATGGGAATGTTGATAACACTTTTAACTAGGGTTGGTCCAACGGTTACCCAACCGCAACGGACTCATCACCTCGGTTCACACCAGAACGTCCATATGTCCCACCAGACCGCAACTTCTTGTTTCCAGTCAATGGCAAAACATCTCCTGAGGATATCCAAGTCCACTTTGGAAAACTTCATGATCTGAGTAATAATTGTGTCATAGAAGAAATTCTCCCTGAATCATCTACTTATGTTAACAACACAGATTCTCAGACATCATCCGTAGTCGATGAGGAAATTGTTATTGAAAGTCCTGAAGTCTCTTTAGACTTCCCATCCTTACAATCTGACTGCAGTGTCTCTGACTGCAGTCACATACCACAATTTGTCCCATTATCTAATATCAATTATCCCAAAGAAGTATTCACCAAGACTTACTATGCGGTAGTCCAAAGCACTACTCCACTGATCGAAGTCAAGAGTTCTGTGACCATTGAGCCAATTAATCATGATTTACCAATTGAAAATTTTGAATTTGGTCAATGTTCTCAAAGTCCTAACTTCTCAAGTTTGGATGAATCGAGTCACTATTTTTCAAAATCCTCAAAAGATTCTAATAAACCACAATTAAATATCACTGACTGCGGTTCTCCTAAGACCAAAGCAAAAAGAGTTTTTAAAGAAGAATTTCGCTCTCGAGGCAAGCAACGAGAAATTTGCTCAAAAGTTAAGAAATCTGTGAAATGTCCTAAGTCAAAAAGTCCTGAGAAGTTTACTTTTTCAAATTATCATTTCAAGAAAACTGTTTCCAAGAAAACAAAAAAATGGAGTTCACTGTTTCTGACAATACTCAAAAAATATCCAAACATGAGGATAAGTCTTTTCGTTCAAATGGATTTCAAATCTATTCTATCAATGATCCAAAATGGAAAGGTATCTTACCTACTCCAACCTTTTCAATGTCAAAATCTCAAAAATGGAAAGGAATTTTGCCACCTCCGGCACTCAAAAGGTCATCTAAAATGTTTAAGAAATCACATCACAAAAGCTCTGCACGTGCCTTCACATCTGCCAGACTGGCACAAAACATCTTTTCAAAATACACAAACAAAAGGGTCAAATCTGACAATCCCCGAAATGGACAAAAACATACTTTTTCTTCAAAACCTCAGACCAGGTCAAATGTCAGGGAAAATGACAAAAAGTTCTCTTGTCAATGTCGATGTAAAAGAATTCAAAGAACTTCCAACACCCAGGATTTCAGGGTCAATCCTAATCTCTCCAAAAGTACTCGTAATTACTCACAATCTCACAAAACTCCAAAGAACTTCAAACACCCGGGACTTGGCTTGAAAGTTGACTTGAAATCTGTCCCTGCCACCTCGCATCATGCATCGATTAACACATCGTATGTGACCTCGGGCTCCAAACTCACTTAGGTGCCCAAATTAACCACTTAGTTTTTGTAGGCTTTGTGCAAGGAGGATCAAGAAGAAGAATGGTTGTTCGACAGTGCGTGCTCCTTGCACATGACCGGAAGGTTAGAGTACCTTCGGGATTTCAGGCCTATATGCAATGGTGGAAGTGTCACTTTTGGAAACAATGCAAATGGCATCATATGATGCTACGATGTTCTCACCACTGGGAACTTTTCCATTCAGAAGGTTGCTTATGTAGAAAGCCTTAAACACAATCTCATCAGTGTTGGCCAACTATGTAAAGCAGGTCATCGAGTGGAGTTTGATGATCAATTTTGTTACATAATGACAAGTGACAGAAGCACTTGCTTAATCCAGTCACGCTCCGAAGGCACAATGTATCCTCTGGATATCTCTCTCATCATTGGTAAACCGTAGCTGTGTTTTCTTTCTAAAGCTGTATCCGAAGTCAGCTGGCTATGGCATCGCAAGCTAGCTCATCTCAACTTCATATACATCAACAATCTGGTCACTGGAGAGCTTGTCCGCGGTCTCCCTATTCTCAAATTCAGCAACGATACTCTCTATCCAGCTTGTGAATGTGGAAACCAAGTCAAAGAAAATCACCCTCTGATAATGGATTCGTCTATTTTAGAACCACTGGAATTATTGCACATTGATCTCTGCGGTCCTTCAACTGTAGCCAGCCTCCACCACAAGAAATACATACTGCTTATTGGTGATGACTTCACTCGCTTCACATGGGTCTTCTTCCTCAGACTCAAATCTGAAACACCGCAGATTCTCATAAACTTCATCAAGGAAATAGAACTTCAGATCAAGCTTCCAGTCAAACGCATCCGCAGTGATAATGGAACCGAGTTCACTAATCATCTTCTCAACAGTTTCTTGGTGTCCAAGGGTATTTCTCACAACTTCTCAACACACTACACTCCGCAACAAAATGGTGTCGTAGAAAGAAGAAACCGCACATTAGTAGAAGTAGCCAGATCCATGCTTAACTTCGCCCACCTTCCTCTCTACTTCTGGGCTGAAGCTGTAGCAACTGCATGCTTTGTCCAAAACCGAAGCATTGTATGCAAACGTCTCAACAAAACACCATACGAAGGTCTTAACAACCGCAATCCGAATGTTCGTTTCTTTCATATTTTTGGGTGTAGATGCTTCGTGATCAACAACAAAGATCAGCTTAATAAATTTTCACCTAAGTCTGATGAAGGCATCTTCCTTGGTTACTCCACTAACAAGGATGCTTATCGAGTGCTTATCAGGCGTACAAGGCTAATCATTGAAAGCTTCGATGTGAATTCGATGATTCTCACATCCGCGATGCCCCTTCATCCACTGAAACCACCGCAATCATGGAATGTGACATTCCTGCCTCTTCTGGTCCTTTAAATCTAGTAGAAGTCAATTATGATGATCTCTTCGAACCTGTTGAAATGGAAAAACTATCTGAAGTTCTTGTGTCTCCAGCAGCTCAACAACAACATGCTGACATTTTTGGACCATCTCCATCCGAAGCAGTATCTTTCAATTCTTCAACCTCTCCGGTTGAGGGGGAAAACTCTACTCCAGATCTAGCCGCAACCATTGAGGTTCCAGTACTTGATGTTGTTCAAATTCCTGTCCAAAGAGAAGCATTACCATCAAACGTATCTTCGGATTCGGATGATGAACTCATAGAGAATATTGACACTAGAACCGATCCACAAATTGTCACTCTCCCACCCACAATCCAGGGGGAACCCTCTCAGGTTCCAGATAGACTCCCTTCAACAATCCAGGGGAACCCATCAAAGAAAATGTCTCTCTCACTCCAACAAGTCAGGATGACTCAGCAGGCTGTTCTCAAATTCAAGGGGAACTTCCTCCCCACTTCGAAACAACCTCTGATATTGAAAACATTCCTTCAACCCCAGTTGTTGATCATCCGATGCCTCGTCTACATGTATGGACGAAGGATCACCCACCAAGCCAAATTCTTGGTAATCCGTTCGCAGGTATCCAAACTCGATCTGCCAAAGATTTATCTGATCGTTGTCACTATGCAGCATTTATGTCCGCAGTCGAGCCTCGATCTATCAAAGAAGCTTTATTGGAACCAGATTGGATTTCTGCAATGCAAGAAGAACTGGAAGAATTTGAAAGAAACAAAGTGTGGCAACTTGTTCGCATTCCACGAGGTCATACTATTGTTGGTACAAGATGGGTTTTCAAGAACAAGCTAGATGAATCCGGTGCGGTTATCAGAAATAAGGCAAGGCTAGTTGCTAAAGGTTATAGCCAACTGGAAGGTGTTGACTATGATGAGACATACGCTCCGGTAGCTAGAATGGAAGCAATCAGAATCTTCTTAGCATATGCCTCTCACAAAAACATCAAAGTACACCAAATGGACGTCAAAAGTGATTTTCTCAATGGGGAATTAAAAGAAGAGGGTTATCTTCAACAACCTCCCGGATTTGAAAGTATAGAGTTCCCTGATCACTGCTACAAACTTCAGAAAGCTGTCTACGGTCTGAAACAAGCCCATAGAGCTTGGTATGAAACTCTTTCTAAATTCTTAGTCTCTTCAGGATACAAAAGAGGAGTGATTGATCCCACACTATTTAGAAAAGTACATGGGACTCACCTTATGCTTGTACAAATATATGTGGATGATATCATCTTCGGGTCATCTGATCAAGGAATGGTGGATGAATTTGCTAAGCTCATGACAAACAAATTTCAAATGAGCATGAATAGAGAGATTAACTTCTTTCTAGGTCTTCAAGTCAAACAAATTCAGCAAGGAATATTCATTCATCAAGAGAAATACACCACTGAACTTCTGAAGAAATACTCTATGGACAACTGCTCTTCGGCTAAGGTTCCTATGGCCTTCGAATATAAGATCTCTGCTGATCCCTCTGGTGAATCTGTGGATCACAAGACTTATAGAGGTATCATTGGTTCGCTAATGTATCTCACCGCAAGCAGACCTAACATCGTCTTCGCAACCGGTGTGTGTGCAAGGTACCAGGCTGACCCAAAAGTGTCACACATGATCGCAGCCAAACAAATTCTTCGGTACCTAAAAGGAAGCAAATCTCTGGGTCTATGGTACCCCGCAGGCAATGACTTCAGTCTTCAAGCATTTACTGATGCGGATCATGCTGGATGCAAACTTGATTGAAAAAGTACATCTGATGGATGTCAATTTTTAGGAGGATGACTTGTCAGCTGGTCCTCGAGAAAACAAAGTTGTGTTTCGTTATCTACCGCTGAAGCAGAATACGTGGCCGCAGCCAGCTGTTGTTCTCAAGTCCTTTGGATGAAGACACAATTGTTAGACTACGGATACAGGATGCTGCGAATACCAATTTACTGTGACTCTGAAAGTGCCATAACGATCTCTCATAATCCTATTCAGTACTCCAAGACTAAACATATTGAGCTACAGTATCATTTCATCAAAGACCATATTCTGAAAGGTAATATTGAACTCATCTTTGTTCCTACTCATGAAGAGATTGCTGATGTTTTTACAAAAGCACTTGACTCTACAAAACTCAATGTATTCCTACAAATGTTGGGAATGATGAATCCAGAACCAAAATTCTTTTTGAATTAACTCGTACCGTAGACCTTCCTGGTCCCCATTGCGGTCCTTACTGAAAATTATTTATAATAGATGTTTTAGGAACATCACCTGTTCTACAGTTGATGTACCGCAACCATATATTATATCTATCTTTCATGGGTCCTTCTTGTTTGTGTTTACTAATTTTTGTATAAGTGCTTCTCTCAGCTTCTCACTGCAGTCTTTACCTTGGTCATCCGCGATGACATTTCCAACCGCAATGAAGTTTTCATCCGCAATTTTCGTGATAATATCTCAACTGCTTTATCAACATGAAAACCTTTGTGTGCTATTTAATGATCCTTCATTAAATAAAATAAAACATTCTCCTCATAAACTGTCATCTTTTCTTTCTGAGTAATTCTTTTATCAGACCTATTTTAGGGATGATGACAAAAAGAACATATTTCCAATAAAGTCATCCTTAATTTGTCCTTTCCTCTCCCAAACACGTCCCATCCATTACCTCTTCCTCTCCCATCACCCCCACGATTACCTGACGTATAAACATGCGTCTGACTTTACATTAAATGCAAACCCCTTTTGGAAAACTCTCAAAATCTTTTACAATCCGTTTTAATATCTATGGCTGAGATTCAATCCAAAATTCATTGATTCCCCCCAAAAACCCCAATCGACGTTTTACCCTACTCTACCATTTACCTAGGGTAACTTCTTTTTCTCATCCTTTTATAAACTCATCTTTTTCACTAAATTCACTTTTCGCTTTCTGAATATCGATTATTCCCTCTCAAAACAATCAAGAATTTTGTGTTCTACTTCTTCTTCAAACACTCTTCAACTTCAACAATGGTGAAATTAGGAGTTTCAAAGAAGCAATCCAAGGCTTCTGGTTTGGTGAATCCCACAGGCTCAGATTCTCCTTCAATCGCATCAAGCAATTTCAGGGCAGTGTTTGAAGATCATCCTTCATACAATGCTCTCATCAAGCTCATGATCAAGTTTCTCAAGAACCACCCTCTGTTTGGTCCATTTGATGCATTTACAGACGTTGTCCCATTTTCTACTCTCTTCAAGAGCGCCTTTTCTGCCTATCGTCCACTGGAAAACCCTCAAGAAGTTCATCTCAATCTCATTAACGGTTCTTTGGTCATCTTGTCCAAAGAAAAGTTCCTCACAGCCATTAATCTTCTAGTTCATCCATCCATCAAATTCTTTTCACCATCAATGGCTGACATCACATCCGCACTCTACCAGATGGGATATCAGAAACCAATTCGAGGAGTTGGTGAATTCAAAAAGAACCAGCTGCCTGCGGTTTGGCAGTTTGTGTGCCACGTTGTCATCCGCTGCCTATCCGGCAAAACCGGAGGCATTGACAACATGGGACTCAAGCTCTTGGAATTGGTATGGAGCATCTTCACCGGACACAACGTCAACTATGAGAAAATCCTTTGGGATGATTTCATTCAGTATATTCCCAAGGAGCACCTGAAGGAAAACCCAACCGAGCTCACATTTGCAAGATTTTGGTCTCTCTGCATATCAAACCTACATGTTGACGTTGGGATAGATATGGGTAGTGACATCAACTTCTTTGTCACTAAGGATCTCAAAAGGTACCTCCCTTCTTCTGATTAAACTCTTTTTGGACCGATCCGCAGACTTCCCATTCATATCCTTTCTTCTCTTGGTCCTGAGACTGCTGATGTCTCAGACCACATTGAGGCTACGGAGGGTATTGCCCCATACCCTTCAACCCCACCTCTTCCATTTGCAGCCGTTAACCCTAAGGGTACCGCAGTCCCCTCTGCCACTACATTATCCAATCTTTCTCAAAGAAGAAAGCTATTGTCCAAGAAGAAACAAAGAACACCTAAGAAGGATGCTCCCAAACCAACTGTACCCACCAAGAAACGCAAAACCAAACCAACCACTGTATCTAGCAGTGATTCAGAAGAGGACAAGCAACCGATATCTGTCCTCAAGAAAAGAAACCACCACTACCTCTAGCCATATGCGTGACCGGACCGATGCTGAAGCCTCTCAAAAGGCTCCATTAGTCCTTGGGGTGGCCGCAGACCCATTCATCACCACCATCATCTTTCAGTCAGACTTAGAAAGTGATTCTGATTCTGATTCTAATCATCATGGAGACACCCCTCCGGTATCACCCCAAAGGGATGATACTGGTTCTCGCCCTAAGGTCTCCAGGGCTTCCCGACTGCATTTGTTTTCTCTTGAGGAGTTGCCCTCCATCCTTAATTCTGTCACCCAAACACTGCAAATACATTCCCATCCGCAGGGCAATTCTTCAGCCCATGCCAGAACTGAGTTGAGGCCAGACTTGACCACGGGTCAAGGAGACTGAGGACACTTAGGAAATCCTACTCTGCTTTCATCTTTTACAGGTGGTTTAGGCACGGTGAGCACTAATGTGCTAGTATTCGTGAATCCAAGGGACACTTTGGTGCGAAATAAAGGAATTGACGGAAGTAACTCTAGCGATTCTTGGAGTAGTTATCAGCCAACAACCGCAGCTGAAATCAAAAAGTATGAAGCCTTCCGACGAGCTTTCCAAGCCCGCAAGGAGCAACAAATCAAGCAGCGGCAGCAAAAAGAACAGGAGATCCAGTCAGTTGCTAAGTATTGGGAAAATGCAATCAGTAATGCCCATACTGTAGCAACCATTCAAAAGGTTCAACACTGGATGAATGAAATGGCAGAAACACTTCTCAAAGCACAAGCTTCAGGTGCACCCGCAGGTCCCTCCAAAGTTCCTCCTACTCCAACTTCCATCCCAGTCAATCCATCACAAGATGAAGAACCCGCAATCTCAATCAGCCCTGCTCCTACTTTTGGTCTGGATGATGATGACATTCAGGAGGTGAGCAGACCCTCTCCTTCAGATGATGACTTCATGATGTTCGATGAAGCTGAAGAATCTAATGGTTCCCATCACTCCACCTCCAAACCCAAAAAGAAGAAAAAGAAGAATGCGGTGACCAGAAAAGAATTCCTATCTCTTCAAGCCAAAGTCGATCGGATCTTGGTTGCGGTTCAGTCAACTCAACCGCAACCTGAAGACACTCCAGGACCTCAGTCTCTGATTGAAATAATAGAGCATCTAGAAACTAGGGAACGCATGGCTGCTGAACGTATCTCTCTTAAAGTAAAGATGGGGATCCGGTCCCTTGACAACAACCGTAAGGCTGACCACAAAGAATTCTTGGTTGTAGCAGAACGTCTCATCTCGGAGGTGACTGTAATCAAAACTGATTTCCAGGCTGCCATCGCGGATCAAGCTTCTCAGTCTCAGAAAGTTATAGATGAGACTCATAATGCTTATGAGTCCACTATATATGTTCTTCAAACGACAATCAACAGACTGCAGAAATCTCTTTCCTCCAACTTCCATGGCCCTGAGATCCTCCAACTTACCAAAGAAATCCACAAGTTGCTCTTTAGCTCCTCCACTCCCACCAATTCCCAATTAGCAGAGCTCCTAAAAGCTCAATTCCAAGACGTTTTCGCCAAAGTAGATGGACTTCAGCAATGGCTTGAGGAAGCACCTGCGCTGCATTCCTCAATAGGGGGAAGTAAAGAAGAAGAAGAAGTCCATCACTCTGATAATGCCCTTCATCAAAGTCCCCCCCATCATCAATAACAAAATTCCCACACCGCAACCCTCACCAAAATCATCTCCCAAAAAGCCTGTAACTCCTCCTCACTTCAAAAATCTTGAGGAAAACATGTCCTCACCAAGCCCAACTGATTCCCCTACCACAACCCAAAAGAAAAGAGACCGGAGGTCAGCTAAACTTGCTGAAGAAATCTGGAGGCTAAGTGGTTTTGACACTCTCATAGATGAAACCCTTATCAAATCTTGGGTCAATCCTCACCGAAGGCTGCTAGATGAAGATCATACTCCCCATCTCACTTATGCAGAACCTCCTTCGGATGGCTACTGGGATGTTCCCATTTCACCTAATGCCAAATACTTTACAGTATTTGAGAAGTTTGACCAAAGTCTTCCTAATGCCAAGAGACTGCCTATGGAGTTTAAAAGACTTGCTCAATTCTTTACTAAACACTCCTCTCCCATAGAGCACATATGGTCCAATGACAGGCCATCCGCAGTTGTGAACTACAAGCCTCGGAGATTCATGAAAGCTGAATTCTTCCAGTACACCCTCACCTGAAGGGGACATGACTATGTCCGCACTCAAGCAGACTTTACCCACATGAATCCGGAAGAAGTGTTTCTCATAGCCAACGTGTTTCGGAACAAGGCTGAGAAGCATCCAAAAATGAAGACTGCACTTGATCGGGTCAACAACTTCTTGAGAGAAACGGTGTGCGACTTTTCCAAAATTGATGCGGACATCTATCCCATCATCTCCAAGAAATTTGATCTTCCACCTCTCGACCCCGCACCTATGCCCACCGAAGGCTTTGCTGAAAGATCACTAGGTGCAACTAACTTCCCAGAACTTGGCATCATTTTCAAAAGGAAAATCGACAATGTCAAATATTTTATTCCCATAAGTGCCATGAACCGTCTGCCCAAGAAACAACTTGACATCTGCCGGACCGCAGTTGAAAGATCGAAGTATACTACCGTAGAAGTCAAGTTCGAGATTACAAGAAGAATTACATGGCTGGAAAACGTCAGGAAGTTCTGGTGGATTTTGATCAAGTTCCTCAAACTTGATAGCTAAACCAAAGTTAAAGAGGTCACTTAGGGGGAAATTGTTGAATTATTGAAGTGACCCTATTGAACTTAGCTACCGCAACCATCTCTCTACTACAACCACATCAGCACCCGGAGTCAGCTACCGCGGTCATTAGCTAGATTACTTTATTTGTCTTTTGTGTAATACACTCTATTATCCTGTATTCCTTGCATGGCTGCTTATAGAGTTGTAATCTAGTGTAGTTCTATGTCTCTATAAATAGAGACACATTCTTCTGTAATGTTTACCTCTCCTATTTATTTCACTGATAACTTATGCATTTCTTCTAAAGTTATCATTCTATCGCTCTTCACTCTCCACTTCTTACTTAAACATATCTGATTATAATCACTCGTCGGAGCAAGTCCTTGTGACTTATTCACTAAGTTTGATCTCATTTACTAACATTGGTTTGAATGCATTCCAAGTTATGAATCAACTTATGTGTATTCTTGATATAACAACTGTTGTCATTTACATTACTTTACTTTCCGCATCTAACTCGCTAACTTCTAACTATTAATATTATTGTTGAGCTAACAGATCCTTCGAGATTAACTATTCCGCTATATACTTGATCTAACCATCTTGTTCAAGTGTGTCTCAAAGTTTTTCTCTCAACAGTTTATGTATTCAATGTAATTGGTTGAGTTTACCATGATTGCTATGATACAATGGTTGTGATACTATACATGACGTCGTCCACCCCCAAACGTTTCCGCCGTTCCGGTTTGGGGGTGTGACAGATTGGTATCAGAGTCCTTGTTTATAGTGAACTAAGTATACCGAACCTTACATGGTATACAACTATAAACACTAAGGAGCTGAAGCGCTCTGAAACTAAAAGTATATTTTCAAAATATAAGTATTTTATAAGAAATATAATTATATAAATATACATACTTAACAGAACCAGAGTCATAGGTAGAACAAAAAAAAAAGTATTTGGATGTTGGACACTATGGTTAAACCTGGACGGTTATGTAATCATGTCTAGGGTCAATATAGCCTGATCAACTATATTTACTCGAGACATGACCAACATGTGCTTGGGAGTGACTGTAGTGTTGCAGCAACTATATTATTAAGAGACTTTTGAGTGGTATTCATTAAAATATGAGGTTTCAAATGCATGAGGTGTTTGCAAATTTTTATGGGGGTTTCAAATGCATGAGGTTCAAGAAAAAATGATAGCTTTATAAGTATGCATGATATAGATAGATAGATATAGATATAGATAGATATTATGTTTTTTAGAAATATTTTTTTAATTAAAATTTTTACATATACAGTTGAAGTTGTTATAATATTTGACAAAATTGCAAAAATGTCCCTATGGTTGTCAATATGTGGTTTTTGTCCGAAAGGTTTGATGATGTATCAATTGTCCAATTTTGGATCTAATGATTTTCGTCCATATACACTTAAAATTACTTTCATGCCCTTATAGTTTATTTTATTTTATTTTTTATTTTTTATAATCCTTAAATTATTAATTAGCCCCACAAACCCCATCTCCACCGTCCTCTCGATCCCTTGCTTTGTTTGAAACCACTGACAACCACCATTGCCAACTCACTTCTTGCCAATATATAAACTTAGGGATGAGCATCGAAACCGGCCCGGCCCGAACCGGAACCGGCCCAGGAACCGAACTTGGTGGAAAATAAGAACCGAACCGGACTGCCGGTTCTATCGGTTCTTGTCGGGTCTTCAATGTCAGAACCGATCCTCGAGAAATAACAACATATTTTGAGAAATATTTCGGTTACGGTTTTGATTTTTGCCGATTCTACCGGTTCCCGGCTCCAAAAATACATAAGAATATCGTCCCAGTCCCGACCCGATCAGTTCTATCTGGTTTCGATTCCGGTTATGTCCGGTTCCTCGATCCAAATGCTCATCCCTATATAAACCAACTACCCATAAATCACACTCAATGCCTAGATCTATGCAAGGGGTGCTTAAACCTAAAAATTAAACCCAAATAGAATGCCCAAAACAAACCCATAAATTAAAATAAAAAATCATGGATGAAATCAAAACCCTAGAAACATAAATGCACAAGTGCACAAACCCGAAACCTAAATAGTAGAAAGGTGAAAGAGATGATGGTGATGAACAAACAACGACAACATTGATGAAATAACAAGGCGAGGCGATGATAAACAAACAAAGGCGGTGGTGGGAGGTAGGTCACCTCACTGGAGTTGCATATGGGTCGAAAGCCACCGTCACCAGAGTTTTCTAAGGTGTGGGTGGTGATGATAATTAGGAGACAGTGGGAGTTGGGTTTCTTGTTAGAGCTAGAGTTTTTAGAGCTTGTTGTAGCTGAAGGAGGACCATGATTCTTACTGAAGCTATAGTTTTCAAACCACTGTAGTCGCCTCCCATGTATTCGCAAGATATACGGTAACACGGTTCTTGCTGGAGCTAGGACACCGAGATCTGAAACCCCTAGTGAACATGGCGAAGTGTAGTACAATAATGGTGGTGATTTTTGAGCACCGACATAACAAAGAGTTAAGAGAGATACAAGAGAATGTTGGTTGGTGGTGGTGTTCTTACCTATAAACATTTATAGAGGGAGGGGGTCATGGTTCTATTGATTGATTGATATTGAGAGAGAGAGAGAGAGAGAGAGAGAGAGAGAGAGAGAGAGAGAGAGAGAGAGAGAGAGAGAGAGAGAGAGAGAGAGAGAGAGAGAGAGAGAGAGAGAGAGAGAGAGAGAGAGAGAGAGAGAGAGAGAGAGAGAGAGAGGATACTTGTTTAATTAAAATAATAAAAAAAATTATTTCATAGCAAATTCATGGTAAAAACACAAAAATATGTCTAGAGAGAGAGAGGTTTAAAAAAATTTTAAAAAAAAATTATTTCATAACATATTCATCATAAAAACACAAAAATATGTCTACCATAGGAACAATTAATTTATCACAAAACATTTTTACTAAAACCATCTAACTTTAGAACTCGATGGCCATTTTAGCAATCTTGTCTAAATATTTTAACTATATTTAACCCCGCATTTGGGTGCATATAACATTCCACAATACCGCCTGATCCCATAATCGAACTATTGCCATCATCGTTCAGATATAACGCACGATAACAAGAAGCCTAAAACTGAATCACTACATCTCGTTCATTGCATCCAATCTCTGTGTCTACGAAGCTACTGAATTTACTCCGGCACAGGCTACATTGGTGGTTAAGTAGCAGCAACTTCAAATGATTCGACCGCTGGTTTAAGCTCCTTATTCAAGTATACTAAGCAAACCAAAACCGTTTGTGACCTCTCAATTCTAACCTCTAAGCAGACTTTATGGTATTTCACCTAATTTGTCATCCCTTCATATTGGGTATGTCGATTATTGATCACTAAGTAGGTGTTTTATTTTCTGCCACCAAGTGTTTGATTAAATTCCCCTGAGAGCACTTATAGCAAAACTGCTGGGATGTTGGTACGAAAGTTGAGATATGGGAACTCAAAAGCTCTTTATGCCATTCAACGCTTCTTTTCTTGCAGTAATCTTAACCCTAACAGAGTACTGAGATGCCAGATTACAAGTTATTCTTGTCGCAACATGACATTTCATCAATCAGCTAACAACGCATTGGAAGTAGTGCCTGGAAATATCCATCCATGGCAATCTTTTTCAACCATAGCCAGCACAATCCTGGTCCAAGCTAGAGACCCTGCTAAGCTAAGTGAGGAGATACAAAACGCACTCGATGAACATAAACTTAATGAAGCTTGGAACTTACACGAACAACACATGAACATGGAAGGGTTTCCCAGAAAATCTGTTGTCAACAAGCTTCTCACAACTTCTTCCCAAAGTCTACAACTTCAGTACATCGAAAGGGCATATCATTTAGTAGAAAAAGCCATTGAAGAACACAAACAGAATTTGCTAGAAAAGACAACTCTCATATATCTATCACTATGTCTTGCAAAAGCCAATCTACCTGTTCATGCAGCAACTGTTTTAAGAAAGCTAGTAGAAACCCAACAGTTTCCTCCAGTCAATGCTTGTTCTGCTATATTAGCACACATGTCACTAACTCCTTCTGGTGCTTATCTGGCAGCTGAATTGGTTCTTGAGATTGGTTTTCTGTTTCAAGATGGAAGAGTGGACCCACGTAAAAAGATCAATGAAGAACTCATTGCAATGAAGCCGAATACAGCTGCTGTAAACATTGCTTTAGGGGGTTGTCTTTTGTTTGGGACAAATAGAAAAGCAGAGCAGCTTTTGGATATGATACCTCGAATTGGTGTGAAAACTGATGTCATCATGTTGATCATGATGGGGCATGTATATGAACAGAATGGAAGAAAAGAAGAGCTTAAAAAACTTAAAAGATACATTGATGAAGCCCATGATTTGAGTAATGTTCAGTTTAGAGAGTTTTATAATTGCTTGCTTTCTTGCCATTTGAAATTTGGGGATTTAGAATCTGCTTCTCAAATGGTTCTTGAAATGCTTAAGAAGGCAAAGAAAGCTCAAGATTCTCTTGGTGTTGCTACTTTTAGATTTGAAGCCAAGAAAATGGACAAATGTCCTCAAATAGAGTCTCAAGAGAGTTTGACTTTGACTCCTGAAAAGACAATGATACCCCAGACTTTGGATTATGAAGATTTTTGTGGAGATAGAAAGTTTCTAAAACTTGAAGAAGAAGCTAAAGAACTACTTAACATTTCAGTAATGAAGTTTCAGAACAAAAAGCAACTGATCACAACAAAACATGGCATTCTCCAACCAACAGACACAGTTTTTGTGAAACTAGTCAAAGGTTTCTTGGAAGCTAACAAGGTAAAAGATTTAGTTCAATTTCTAATCAAGGTAGAGAAAGAGGATTCCCCAGTTTCTCTTGATTCTTCTCCTTTGATTCAAGTTGTGAATTCATGCATTTCTCTTGGATGGTTAGATCACGCACATGACCTGCTCGATGAAATGCGCCTGAGTGGTTTCAAAACCGGATCTTCTGTTTATTCATCTCTTTTAAAAGCATACTGTAAAGAAAACAAAACACAAGAAGTAAAATCACTCCTTAGAGATTCACGTAAATGTGGGGTCCAGCTAGATGCTAGTTGCTACAAAGCACTGATTGAATCCCATGTGATTGATGAAGACACTCAAGGAGCTTTAAATCTGTTTAAAGAAATGAAAGAAGCTAAACTAGACAACACTAGTCAACATAGTCAACAAGAATTTGATATGTTAGTTCAAGGATGTGGAGGGAGTGGAGAAGCTAAACTAATGGCAAAGCTTCTACAAGAAATCAAAGAAGGACAAAAAGTCGATTGTGGTGTTCATGATTGGAACAATGTGATTCATTTCTTTTGTAGGAAGAAGATGATGCAAGATGCTGAAAAGGCTCTGAAAAAGATGAGGAGTTTAGGGTATACACCAAATGCTCAAACTTTTCATTCTTTAGTGACTGGATATGCTGCTGTTGGAGGGAAGTATACTGAGGTGACTGAACTTTGGGGTGAGATGAAGGTTCTTGGATTATATCATGGCATGAAGTTTGATCAAGAACTTTTGGATTCTGTTCTTTATACTTTTGTAAGAGGTGGATTTTTTATTCGGGCTAATGAAGTTGTTGAGATGATGGAAAAAGGGAAAATGTTTGTGGATAAGTATAAGTATCGAATGCTTTTTATGAAGTATCATAAAACGTTTTGTAAAGGGAAGACTCCTAAGTTTCAGACAGAGTCTCAGATAAGTAGGAGGGAGGCTGCGTTGACTTTCAAGAAATGGATTGGATTGTTTTGACTTTTTGACTTTTATTCCATCAGTCATCAAATTATATCAAGTAAGTTTCTTCTGTCCTTTTATGTCTTTTCCCCTTTATTAAAAAAAAAAATGGAACATTGTTGCATGAATTGGTAAAAGTAAGTGGAACATTTATATAAAATTATATGCTAAGTCTACAGTGGAGTGTTTCTAATAGCAAGGTACAATAAAATACAAGTATAAAAATGTTGGAAAAGTATTAAAAGGAAAATTCTATGGGGCATTAATAAATCTATCATAAATCATTGTCAAACCCCGGGTAATTGTACCAAAAGAAGGTCTATATTCAGGGTCTTCATCCCATGAGAGTTGAATCAGTTGAATTAAATCTTCGATGTTATCTTCATGCTCTGGAAGTGCTGGCCTTATCTTGCCCTCCCCAACTTGTAATGCAATCTGTTCCTCATTAAACACAAATGCACACCAACTGTTTGTTGAAAGTCCTAAATGAAGAAAGAATTAACTTGTGGTGATATGGTAGTGTGTTTTAGTTAAGTACCTTGGAGGGACCATAGTCTGTCTCTATGTATGGGTAATTGCCAGTTAGAAGCTCGTTAAGTATGATTCCGAAACTGAAAACATCACATTTTTCATCGTATGGCTCACTTCGAATCACCTCTGGGGCCATGTATACATATGTCCCTAAGAAAACAAAATATAAGTATTGTATTTTGTGTTTCGTAAGACTGTTTGAACTGTATTTGGCATGCAGTGGACCGTGACTGCGTCCGTGACCGAAGCCAATGGGACAAAAAATGCAAAATTTTGTCCTACCTAAAATGGTGAGACATGGATACGCTCTCGATTTCTCGTTTGTGCAAATGACGAAAATGTCCTTCTCATCCTCATCATCGAAAATAGCATTAGACAGCTTGTCTAGTCCGGTCTTGTATTTTATGACAAATGCAGCCCACGGCTGCATTTGTTACACTGGACAGTGCTAGACAAACTTTCTAAGGCTATTCTTGATGATGAGAATGAGGAGGGCATTTTCGTCTTTTTGCACAAACGGGAAATCGAACGCGAATCCATGTCCCACCTTTTTGGGTGAGACAAAAATTTGCATTTTTTTAGTCTCATTGACATCGGTCATAGTCCCAGTCTAATGCACACCAAACGTAGTATAAGACTGTTATGTCTTATCTTGTTATCCAAAGGAAGAAAGATGCAAGTCTAACCTGTTTCACCCGTAAATGCTTTTTCTTCATCCAACAAGAATCGCGCGTGCCCAAAATCCGCAACTCTCACATGAAACGCATCATCCATAAATATATTACTTGGTTTTAAATCCCTATGTATAATCATAGGCTTATGCTCATGTAAATACTGCATCCCTTGAGCAATCTCTAGTGCCTTGGCTAGTCTCTCTTCAAAAGGAGGAAGTGGGGTGACTCGTTCTTTCCTCCTCTTACCCGGACCATGTAGCCAATCCTTCAAAGTCATGTTCATGAATTCGGTAACCACCCACCCATGGTTCGGTGGGTCAAGACACGCACCCATTAGCCGGAGTACGTACGTGTGTCGTTGTCTTGATAGGGTTTCCACCTCTTGAGCAAAGAAGCTAACGCCACAATCGTTTAATCTGAAAAAGTCGGGAAATATGCACTTTACTGCGACTTCTAGGCCTCTCCATGTTGCTTTGTATATTTCCGCCGTGCTCCCTTGAGCTACTTTCTTGTGTAATTCAATCTTAAACCATGCAAAAACAATAAAATCAATCTCATAATATTATATTTGCTTTTTCTAATGTATTACTATAATAATACTGTGTTTGTTACACTGGACATGACTAGAGTCTACTAAACAAACTTTATAGGGTATTTCCAATCATGATGAGGTTATTTAAGTCTTTTACACAAGCGAGAGGTCAAGAAGGACACACTTTTACACCGTTTTGGATGGGACAAAAAAATTTCAATCTTCGTCTTAATAATAAAAGTTTTACATAGACTTGTTTAAACGAAGATTGCAAAAATTGTTATGACGTAGTTAGACAAACATTGGAATTTTTGTATCATTGATAAGCGAAGAAGCTCTCTAGACTATTTTCGATGACGAGGAGAGTATTTATGTCTTTTTACACAAATTAAGGGTTGATGTATGTACCTCATGTGGATCAATGTACCATCCGTTAAGCTTGGCTTGCTCGATGAGAGCTAAAAGATTGGTATTTTGTTGGACATTTGGTGGTGTTTGAGGATTTGTAGAAGCTTGAACAATGGCAGATGAGGAAGTAGGAGACGATTCTTGAGGGTTGTCTTTTTTGTTAATAATATGGTTCAAGAATCCGTTGTCTTGTGCTACTTGTAGACAGTATTTTAGGTAATCTTGTGTTCTTTCCAACCTTATCTTGTACATAGACTTTAATTCTTTCTCTTTCTTCACTTCTTTGTGTAGCTCTTCCACCTTTAAAATAATTTCACAACCCCAAAACCAAAATCACCAAATTTTTAAAGTAAAACCAATTTTTTTCCTTTTACTTTCTTTTAACAATTTTCTTAAAAAAACGATACGGATTGGTAAATCTACGACAACCATAAGATATTGATTATTATACACGACTAGACAAAGATATAACAATTGCAATATATTTGGTATGGAATGGAATGATAAATGCAAGAATGTCAATGATGCAAGAATTAAAACTTTTTTTTTCCATATAAAAGGTGGAAAATAGTTTGACAGGGACTCACTCTCGTTTTCTCATTTGTAAAAAATTATAAAAAAAGACATAAATGCCCTATTCCCATCATTGAAAATAGCATTCGACCATCGTATCTTGTCCCCTACACATTTACCTTTAACGAGCATCAACACAACATTGTTAATGATGTTGCATTTGTTACACCTTTTTGAGCGGGACAAAAAACTTACAACTTTGGTCCCATTGATATCAGTTTCAGTCTCAGTCTAATGCATACCAAACACAGTACAATATATTCTATTCTGCCCTGACATGCATAAGAAATAGGGGCAAAGGGTGTACCTGAAGTTCGAGTCTAGAGTTAGACTGACGAGGTGGCGAAGAAGCAATGGTAGGTTTTGTCATGCAATCGCCAAATGCACCACAAAATTTTGTTCGAGAACTTCTGGTTTTCAAGGCGGCAATAGCGGCGGTGTTTGGTTGCCCGGGGGAGGACATGTTGGCGGCAAGTGGGATGCTTTGGGGTGGTTGTCGGCTCATGAGGGGTGATTTTGGTTGAAATGCAAACAGGGGTAATAAGGTGGTGATTTTATGTGAAGATTTGGACAAAAGAGGTGCTTTCAAAAAGCCAGCAATGGGCGGAGGTTGTAATGAAAGGGGGTTTTGTTTTTAGCATTAACATTTCTGCCAATCCTATGTGAGTTTCTCCGCATGGTTGAGCCGGAGTTTGTGATCTTCATTTCGTTTTGACTTCTATTGCATTGGAAAACTACCACATCCATTTCCCAAAAAAAAAAAAAAAAAAAAAAAAAAAAAAAAAAAGAATCGATACAATGAAATTGAATTATTCAATATAGGCTCTCCAATGAAATTTTTTCTATGGATACAGTTTGTAACTTTCCAACATTTTTGTTATTGTGAATATAAGATACTTGTTTATTTACTTATTAAATTTATGGCTGAAAATAGTGCTTATAATTTTTATAAAAATTAGTGAAGCAAATGTAAATGGGTTTATATGTTAATAAAAGTTAAAATACCGTAATCCTCCTATCTTTAGTGTTTTTTTAATTTAAAATTTATTCACTTCTAAATTTTTTACTTCACTAAAGTTACTTCACTAAAGTTTCATATTAAAGTATCAATATTTTAGGGCAAAGGATATAAAAGCCCTTAAGTTTTTGGGAAATGTTCGGGTTTAACATTTGATATTTTTTGGGTTCGCTAAAGCCGAAAGTTTGCATAAAATTTTATATTTTTGTCATTTTAACATGTTAGCCGGTTGGGTAACTGATTACCTATACACATGGCAAGCCTCATATGTGTAGATCGGGCTGACGAAGTGCCATATAGGCGTGGTGGTGTCTTGCCAAAATTATACTTAAAAACGTAGCAGATTGGAAAGGAAAAGAGGACGGTAGAATTCAAACACCCGACCTCCGAGGCAATAATAAAAACTCCTTACCACTACGCTGAAACATTTATTAATGTATAATACTGATATTATTATAGTTATTACTTTTATTATTTTGATTATTGTCAATATTATTATTATTATTATTATTATTATTATTATATATTTTAAATACGTTATTAAATGTAAAAAATATTTTCAAATATATAAATATATTTTTCAGAATATATTTATTTGTATTTATTATTTATATACATTTGAAAGCCTATGTATGTCGTTAAAAACGTGTATATATATATATATATATATATATATATATATATATATATATATAGGGTTATGTTATATTGTTTCTAATAACTATTGTGTGCCAGAATGCACAGATCTGGACCATCGGATGAATAGAATCAACAATCATGATCTGAAGGTCTATGATATTACAATAGGGTAGCATGTATCATATAATCACACAATTTTTATCAAAAGGGTATTTTGGACAATTAACTACATTTATAAAAGGAAATTTTCGGATTTTTAGGGATGATTAATTCTCCTAATTTAAAAAAATATGAATTTTTTAATTAATTCAATTTTAATTTTTACAGATTTTATTCTATCAGAATATTTTTTTGTTAGAATGATACTCTTTCAGAATTTTATTCTAATAGAATATTACTGAAGAAAAACAAAATTCATGAATAAGATGTTCAAATAAAAAACATTCTAATATATTCTTATACATCCGAACTTAAATACAAATTCATACATATTCTTACAGACTAAAAGTCTTATACACTTTAATATTTAAAAAAAATAACAACAATACGCTAGAATACTATCGTGTGCCATGTTTTCTTCTTGAATTCTTGAATTTTGAAAGAATATTGTTGTTTTTGGATGTTGAATCTTGAAATTCTAAAAGAATATTGTTGTTTTTCTTCATTCTTTGAGAATGAAGTATCATATATCTTTTTTTCATAAGTTTCCTCATCATTCCTGCATCATCCTAACAACTGCACCTTAAGCATACAAATAATTAATTGCAATTCTTTCAGAATACAACAAAAATATTCTTACAGAATAAACTATTCTTGCAGAATAAAATATAATCATTTTACTTGGAACAAGGGGAAAAAAGCTAATAGAAAACTCAAGTAAGGATCAAAATTGCAAGAAAAAACTTTTTGGAATCAAAATTGCAAGAAATCAGCTAAACTCAGGGACCACTTTTGTGATTTACTCTAATAATAACAGAACATCACCTGCTGAGCAGCAACTTCCCTAGATGGAAATGAATATGATGGGTTGCAGTAAGTGTTATCTATGTAAAGGGTATCCACTTTATGATTGTTGAGAGCACTAAGAAGCATGTTCTTTCCCATCTCTGAAATTTGACTTGATACTTCCTAACGAAAATCACCAGTGTAAAGCATGTTCCCAAAATCACCACGGAATACATACATAACTGCACCTGCCACATACAAAAAGAATAACTCGAATCAAAGAAACAACAAAACTTTTGAATATAAATGTTACATATCAATCTATACAAGAAACTCAAGAACTTGCATCAGTTACATATTTGACATATGCAGGGAGATATGGAGGGAAAGGATAAAGTTGCTAAATTTTTGGATTCAAGTAGTGCTTGAAGCAGTTCTAGTTACAGTTTATTCAAAAAAAACTTCAATCTATCACCAAGCAAAACTTTTCAATTTATCTGTCAAATAAACATCAAAATGAAAACTGTCAAAAGTTCAAGCATATTGAACAAGAGCTTTGAGACGAAAAAACCAAAATCAAAATCAATTATACCTCAACTAGTAAATCATCCTGCCCAAACAAAATGGTCCAGACTCCAGAATACATTACCATGTTATTCAGTTGCATAGTTCACCACTGATAACTTTTAATTGGAAGTCAAAGTATAAATCAAGCACTCATTCAATAATTAACAGAATGTATTGAGAAATTGAAATAAAAAAAGTGACGAGCAATGAATTGAATCAAATCCAAATAAGACTAACTGGGGCAATGATTGGCATCAATGGCTATAACTTCAACCCTAGTTTCCAAGCCAGACCACAATGAAACCAAAGATAACGAGTACCATTGTCCAATTTCGAGAACTCGAAGCAATGAGAGATCGAAACCGGGGAATTTGGGGGAGAAAAGCTTAGCAGTGATGGAAGAACAGAATAGTGGACCTTTCTTCCAACGAGAAGACAAGCCAGCGGTATGATCGGCGTGAAGATGAGTTAAGAAAAAAACCGGACTGCCTTCAGCCCAACGATCGACTGATATCTTAATAATTGATTGGAGAAGGATAATTACCTGGTAATGAGTTTTGAATCTTGATGATTGATTGTAGAAGAAGAAGCAGAAGTCGTGGATTAGAAACGATGATGAGTTAGATTTAGGGCTAGGGTTAAGTAGTTGGTCAAAGAGATTTTTATGGTAATTCCCATTAATTAAGGGATTTTATTTTAATTATCATTCTAAAGTTACATAATTACCCTTATTCAATTTTTTAATTATTTAATTATTCCTCAATTCCTATTGGTGCATTCATGCAGACAATAGTTGCTAAAAATATTTGAACCTAGCTCTCTCTCTCTCTCTCTCTCTCTCTCTATATATATATATATATATATATATATACTTAAGTACGTATTTATATAAGTTTTTAAAATGAATAAATACGTATACACACGTTTTTAAAATGAACATATTTATATATTTATAAACATATTTGTATATTTATAAACGTATTTGAATGTATAAATACATAAAGAATACAAATCCACATGTTATTATACATAAAAACCTGCTTTATTTTCATACCCTTTTTTGTTTGCATCTATTAATTAGAACTGTTATTATATATATATATATATATATATATATATATATATATATATATATATATATATATATATATATACTAGTTTATAACTCTTTGAAACCACGGTTGCAAAATAAATAAAATTTTCATAGTAAAAATACATAAATTATTTATCAGTTATTTTAAATAAATCATTAATTATGAGATATACCAAATTTTTAAAGCAGTTATAACTTCAAATTCAACATATAATTAGAAAAAGTAAATTTGAATTTTGAAGTGTTGCCTAATATATCTCTTTGATATGTGCCATAATATTAATGTAGAATTGTATTAGAGTGACACATGTCAAATGGAGATTAAAACTATTCATTTATTAGAATAAGGATATATATATATATATATATATATATATATATATATATATATATATATATATATATATATATATATACTAGTTTATAACCCGTGGGAACCACGGTTATAAAACTAATCAAACTTTTATAGTAAAAACTCAAAATTATTAATAAGTTATTTTAAATAAATTATTAATTTAAGAGATATTTTTATTAGTTATGTGAAATTATAATCATTGATTCAAATAAATATATAAAATTAATTTTTAATATATATTAGATATTTTTTATTTGTGAATTAATGAAAACAATAATTTAAAATTTAAAATGGAATCACATTAATGAGGAGGTGTAATAAATTTAAAATGGAAAACTAATAGATTGACATGTGACAACACATTAATTAAAATGTCTAATATGATGACACATGGCAAAAAAGCTACTCTTTTATTAGTATAAGGATATATATATATATATATATATATATATATATATATATATTGTGTGTGTGTATAGATTTGGTAAGAAATATTTTTTCGTAAGAAGGTAGGAAGTTTTTTTTCTACATATTTTTTTGGCGAACAAAACAAATGAATCACCAGATGAATAAAAAATAACATGATTCACAAAAAAATCCTAAAAAAACATCTCGATGATTCATTTATACAATGATTTTGTTGTTATTCACAAAAATTGTCATAAAAATGATTTTTTTTTAATTTACATAAAAATGAATCATGAAGACATTTTCTTTTTTTGAATTTTTTCTTGTGAATCATCTTACTTATGAATCATTTAGTGATTCATTTTGTTTTTTCACTAAAATAATATGTAGAAAAAACTTCTTAACTTCCTACCAAAGTTTTCCTTTTTATTTTATCTTGACATCTCTCTCTCTCTCTCTCTCTCTCTCTATATATATATATATATATATATATATATATATATATATATATATATATATATATATATATATACACACACACACACACACACATACACACACACAAGTAGAATACCCGTACGATGCGGCGACACCGGTTAGTTTTTTTTAGCAGATATTTTTCATGCAACAATTATTTTCTTTTCATGTCAGATAGTTTGTTTAATCTGTTTGACAAATTGTTTGTGTTGTATAATTCCTTTTGACATTTTACGTAGTGAGACAAATATTTTGAAATAAGAATCTAAATAACTTGGATTAGGTGTCTCTTGATATTTATTTAAATATTTTTGAAATATACATATAAGTTATTAAATAAATCTAATTATAATTAATATATATATATATATATATATATATATATATATATATATATATATATATATATATATATATATATATATATATAAAAGAATTTATAAAATGTAAAATACATTTTTGGATGGATTTTGACTACATTAATAGTTTTAACTCCACTTTGTTAATTCTTTTTTTTTTCTTACAAAAAAAAAAACAAATCTAATTATCCTTTAAAAAGACTATCGAATTTCTTCTTTACCATATATTTTGAATGGCAATGTATCAAGTATAACTTGAAAGCCTATGATATCTCAACACAATTTCTTTGATTACACCATATATTTTGAATCATAATGTTTCAAGACAAATATTTTGAAATAAGAATCTAAATAACTTGGATCAGGTGTCCCTTGATATTTATTTAAATATTTTTGAAATATACATATAAGTTATTAAATAAATCTAATTATAATTAATATATCTATATATATATATATATATATATATATATATATATATATATATATATATAAGAATTTATAAAATGTAAAATACGTTTTTGGATGGATTTTGACTACATTAATAGTTTTAACTCCACTTTGTTAATTCTTTTTTTTTTCTTACAAAAAAAAAAAAACAAATCTAATTATCCTTTAAAAAACTATCGAATTTCTTCTTTACCATATATTTTGAATGGCAATGTATCAAGTATAACTTGAAAGCCTATGATATCTCAACACAATTTCTTTGATTACACCATATATTTTGAATCATAATGTATCAAGTGTAACTTGAAAGCCTATGAATTTCAAATCTTTTCATAAGATTTTCTTAATTCTTTCTTTTGGATGTTGCTACACCCCAAGGACGGCCCGATTCCTCACCTAATGACTCAGGACGACAGATTAGCAGACGGAGTCTAATCTCTGGAAGAGTTTGTTAGAACTTCAGGCGCTACCTGTAAGGTGATTGAGCGACGAGTCGAAAAAGCTCGAAGAGGAGGAAAAGGATTATTCAGAAGACATCCATACACTTTACCACCGCATGAGTGCTAGTCGCATCGAGGCGAATGCTATGGGTACCTATATCACGGCCCTATACTATTAGATTATGATTATGGAGAGTCGGATGAATACAACCGAGCACAGAGTGACAATTGCTAATCGTGAAATTGAAATAAAACTTTATAATTGCAATTCATCAATTAATATGTGAAACTTTCGAACATTCAATTCATCAATTGAAATAAAACTTTATAATTAATAAGTAAAAATCCGATAATTCAAATTACATGAACGAAAATTGTGTGACAACATGCACCAAGAAGAACATTCAAAACTTTCGATATGTAAAATTACAAGTAAAGATATTCTAACCTTGTTATTTTAAGAAATTGAGTATTCACTGCTAATTTGCAAACATATTTGGTTTGATGTTGTGGCTGCTAGTATCCTGCGAATTGGGATAAAATTGATAGCATGTCACTGATTGATAAAATGAAATTACGCTGCCAAACTCCCTTAAGGGATCAATTTGTGAAGATGATGAAGATGACCTAATCGAATCTCTTATACGATAAAGATGACCAAATTGAATCCTTGGTAAAGGAGTAGCAACATCCATTATCTAGAAGTAGCATGACAATATCCAAAATTTTGTTACACTTCTTGAACAAATCTGAGGGGTAGCACGGGCTACCCCTGGCTACTAGATAGTTCCTCCCAATACATTATTAATATACATATTTAAAGGATATCACGTTTATAAACAATCCTTTTTGGTGTTTCATGTTTTTACCACTTTTGTTTCACCCAGTGTCACTTTTTGTTCCTTGTTTTTTTTTAACCAATTGTCACATTTGTTTCACTTATTGTTTCGTTTCATGTATTTGGTTGGACTTAGAGGGGGGGGGGGGGGGGGGTAGGGAGGATTCCTAAATGAGATAAACTTTCCACCATATGAAGGAAAGTTGATTCCTTCCAAAGTTTGATGGAAAACATTCATTTTCATCAAGGAAAGTGACAGATTACAAAAATACCCTTTGTACTTATCTGAAAACCCACCACCATCACCACCACTACCATTACCCACCACCATCGTCGCTGCCACCGCCATCACTACTACCATTACCATCGTCACCGCCACCACCACTTCCAGCACCACTATCGCCGCCGACCACCACCATCATCACCACCGCCACTACCGCCAACCACCACCACCGCCGTCGTTGTCGCCACCACCACTTCTTCCATCACCCACCACCACTACCAACACCACCACCACCATCACCGATGCCACTACCATCACCACCACCATCGCCTTCACCACCGCCGCCGCAACAACCACCACTACCTACACTGTCACCACTATCACCAAACCCAACACTACCGCCGCCACCACCACCGACGCCGTCACTACCATCATTCTAGGCCACCACCAATGCTGCTACCGCCACCTCCGCTACTACCACTAACGCCACCGCCACCACCACAATTGCTGCTACCGCCACCACCACCACCACCGTCATCGTCACCGCCACTGCCACCATCACCACCACAATCAACGCCAATGCCACCATCACCACCACGGTAGCCGCCACAATCACCGCCACCCACCATCATCACTGCCACCGCCCCCACCACCACCGCCAAAATTTTACTGTTTTTATAATTTATATAATGCATCTTTACATATAAGTTAGAAAACAAGATAAAAGTAACCAAAAAAGAAAAAAAAAATATATAGTTTCGTTATTTTATATGAATTTTAATTCCATTTCCGGTGAAAAAAAAAAGAATTTGGTATTAATTCCAATTTTATTCCCTTCGAACCAAATAATATATAAAATTAAATTAAAAAATCCTCTTAATATTTTTTTTTTCAATTCCAATTCAAATTCCTTCCAAACCTCTCCGTTGGCCACGTTTAATTGTTTGACTTAGCTATGTTTAATTCTTTTACTTTAGTTTGGAATCCGATTTTCTTTTTTCGTTTGCTTCCGTCTTTTGGGGAATCTTCTTATTCTCGATTCCATCTCAGCTAGGTCGTCGCTCCTTCCCTTCCGTGTTTCGTCGTCTACGTTCCGATCGACTAAGCCTGCTGTTCCTCTGGATGTGCGTCTCCTATTTTCGGTATTTTGCCTGTCGGTATGTGCTTTATAGTTTGTGAATTTTTTATGTGTTTCGGTCTGTTACAGACATAATAGACAGTCTTCCATTTATGTTTATCAACGCGATTGTACCGCAGACGAGATCCGATCGGCGTACCGAAAGCTCGCCCTCCAGCATCACCGTGACAAACTCGTCAAGTCCGGCGTCTGTGAATCCGAAGCGACCGCCTCTTTTCAGGAGCTTATCAACGCATACGAAGTTCTCTCCGACGCGAAAGAGCATGCATGGTATGATTCTCATCGTTCTCAAATCATGTTCTCCGGTTCAAATTCTAATAATTCATCCCCCGCAATCGTCCCTGATCTCTTTGGATTCTTCTCCAATTCTGTTTTCTCCGGCTATTTCGATAGAGAAAACAAGTATGATGAGGGGGTTGCAAGTGATAAAGATGAGTTTGTATCAGCTGATGAGGTCCATGAAGAGGTTGACAACCTCAAGAACCTATTTGTGTAGGTGACTATGAAAAATAAAGATTACGATCAAGAAAGTGAACTGACCGAAGATGAAGAAAATGTTGATGTTGATAATGGTGGAAAAGGAAGGAAGCCAATGGCTTCTTTTAAGAAAGCTTATATTGAGGTTTGATGGAGTATGATAATAAGAGTAGTAGAAGAAAGAGAGGAAATCAGAAAGAAAAAGATAGAACAGAAGAAGAAGAAAAAGAGCACCAAAATAATGGTAATGATTATCATGATCAGTCATCATCATTATTATCATCATCATCATCATCATTCAGAAAATGTGGACAAAGATGGTAAATGTGATAATGTCCCTTCTCAAACTATTAATGTTTCAAAACAAACTCCAGCAAAAACGGTTGCCAATAAAAAGGAGACAGCTGCCAAATCAAAAAAGGTATCTAAAGGAAGAAAACAGAAGGTGGTGTCAGTCTAGACCATGTTACTTACAAAAAAAAAATAGTGAAAGATAATTTATTTTATTTTTTTTTATTTTTTTAGGTTTAAACACATATTTTTACAGCTACGGACTCTTTATGAGTTTTTCAACAAATGTTTCAAATAATTTTTACCACTTTATGCAATAAACTTGAATCCTCAGTGACAAATTGAAATGGGATTTGCATGATTCATGTTCAACACCATTTTGTTGTATAAATTGGTAAAATGATGAAACGTAGTTGCATAAATATGTATTTTACTACTATTCTAACCATTTTTTTACCCCAGAGAACGTCAAAAAAAGTTTTAGCCTTGCATGCAACACTTGTGGAGAAGATTTTGAATCAACGTATTTACACCATTTCCCTTTCAAGTTTTGGCCCTTGGCATATATTTATGGTGTCATGTTGGTTTTTTTTTTTTTTTTTTTTTTTTTTTTTATTTTTTATGCTTACATTTGTATATTTTAGCTCTTAATGGGTTAAGGTTCTTTTTTATAACATTTTTATTATGCAGGTGTAATGTTTATGAAAATATATGTTTAACATGATTTTGTTTTATTCAATATAACTGTTGTTTCAATAACTAATAACTTATGTTCGATTAATTTATTTTGTTTATATATGTAAGTTTTTTACAATAACGTTTGTAGTATTGGAGATGATTTATAAATATAGGTTTTATAAAAAAAATTATTAAAATATAATTATAGCAAACCTAAGAGGTCACCTGATGACCCAACCATTGTGGATGTATATATTTTGATTGTTTGATGATCAAACAATCCAAATTTTAAGGTTATTTTTGGGCATTGAAGTCAAAGTAACCTACCATTACAAGACCTTAACCATTTATATTTCATTCCGAATGTAGGAAGCCTTACTTCTTCATTGGCTGTTAAAGCAAGTGGTAAAGTATTCTTTTATGAAAGGTATGGAAAGATCACACAGTAAGAAATCATCCGCTTTTTATTTATTTATTTTTGTTGTCGCTATTGCTATTGTTATTGTTGTTGTTTTAAATGCACGGGTTTTGGGTTTTTTCTTTAAAAAAAAAAAACTGTTTTGGACGAAGCCCAAGATCACCTAGTAGTTCTATTTATTTACATTTTAAGATAACTCAAGTAGAATTCATCTATAATTTGAGGATTTGAATTTTTTTTTTTGAGATTTTTGGTATTATTAATAGATCAATTGTGACACTATATATATATTTGTCAAATGTACTTTTCAAGTAGTTTTACAAGTACTATAATCATAATTTTTTTAAAGAATTAGTTTTAAAATTTTATAACAATAAAAATAGTTCAAAATTAACATTAATTTAAAACTTATATCACTTTAAAAATTTACTACTAAGAAAAACCGTTAAAATTGACATTAATTTAAAAATTATATTGTAAAAGCCACTATAATTTCAAAAGACAGAGTACACAACTTTATTCTTGAATCATGTCGTACATGCTTCATTACATTAAATTGAACATAAGAAATGATATTCCAAAATACAACAATCTATAGTTTTAAGCTTTCAAAACCTAGGTGCATTGGAAGCCAGATGGGGACTTCTTTTCGCAGTAGTTAAGCAACACACTCAATGAGACAGGAACATTGAGGTTGATTCCTAAGACATTAGCTTTAATGGCAGTGCAAAGACAAACTGCAGCATCAAGATCTGCGAGGCCGGAAAGGAGGGAACAACATGGTGTCTCTGATGGGTTTCCGATGACTATTGGGAGAAGGTTGTTGAGCAAGTTAGCACACACACCCAATTTGAGAATGTCTTTCGGGCAAGTGGCTTTAGGAGAGGTTGAAGGTGTCGGTGAAGGTGTTGAAGGTTCTATAGGTGTTGGAGGCGTTGAAGGTTCTATAGGTGTTGGAGGTGTTGAAGCTGTTGGAGGTGTTGAAGAAGTTGGAGGCGATATGCAATGCCCCCCCGGTGATGTGGGAGGTGATGTTGGAGATGATGGGGGAGATGATGTGGGAGGTGATGTTGGAGATGATGGGGGAGATGCTATGGGAGGTGATGTTGGAGATGATGGGGGAGATGCTGTGGGAGGTGATGTTGGAGATGATGGTGGAGATGCTGTGGGAGGTGATGTTGGAGATGATGGGGGAGATGCTATGGGAGGTGATGTTGGAGATGATGGGGGAGATGCTGTGGGAGGTGATGTTGGAGATGATGTTGGAGATGATGGTGGAGATGCTGTGGGAGGTGATGTTGGAGATGATGTGGGAGGTGATGTTGTGGGAGGTGATGTTGGAGATGATGTGGGAGGTGATGTTGTGGGAGGTGATGTTGGAGATGATGTAGGAGGTGATGTTGGAGATGTTGTGGGAGGTGATGTTGTCGGAGGTGATGTTGGAGATGATGTGGGAGGTGGGCAAACTTCTGGTGATGGTGGAGGTGATGTTGGAGGTGGGCAAACTTTTGGAGGTGTTGGAGGTTTTGGTGGAGGTGGGCAGTCTTTTGGGGTATTAGTGGAGGATACAAGAGTGAAGAAAAGAAGATTGAAGGTAAGGAGAAAAGCTATGTTTGCCAATGCTCTTGAAGCCATTTTTAATGTTTTAGCTTGTTATAGTTGGAAAGTGTTGTAGTATGTTTCGTGTAAAGATATGCAAAGCACATACGGTATTTATAGATGGAAATCGCCATCTCTTGCCACTAGCTTCGTCACTATTTGATAATTAGCTTAATATGTTTATTCCAATTTATTCCTTTAAAATTATAAAAATAGTTTGAACGAAAATGACAGCAATATGAAGTTTTTAAAATTCAATTCGGATGTTAAGAAGAACAGTGTTCCATGGAAGTGTCATGAAGTTTGGCTGTGTTATGAAGTACGTACAAAACCAAATCATTGTCAAACAAGACAATAGCATTCCATGCATGTGGACACGTGGTGAGGACAAACGACTGCATGGAGCAATTAAGGAATTGCTTCATAAATAGATTTGATGATTAATCAGAAGCTAACAAAAAGTTATTACTAATTTCTGAAATCACTATATTATATTTTTGTCAACGAATAATTATTGGACAACATGTTTGAAAAACTATATACTAACATGTAACAGGGAACCATGATTTTAAATTAAGGATGCCGTACATCAAACTAATTAAGCTGTACATTCCTATTTAATAATAGAGATAATGACTTGAAAGGGTAACAAACTTTCGCCTTTTGTTATATTTAGTCACTAAATTTTTTTTCGTTATCTATTTGCCATTGAACTATTGAAATTGTTCACATTTTACCCTTATGACCGGCCGTTACCGGTCATAAGGGTAAAATGTGAACAGTTTCAATAGTTTAGTGGCAAATAGATAACGACAAAAAAGTTTAGTGACTACATATGAACAAAATCGAAAATTTGTTTCCTTCTAAAAAGTTCAATGACTAAATGTGAACAAACTTCCTATTGTATTATGTTTTAGCAAATTATTTATTTTTGTTAAATTATAGCAACATTTGTTGATGAAGAAATCTATGAAATAAAAAAAAAAAAAAACAAAACCCTGAAAATATATTTAAAAAAAAAAACAAAAAACCAAAACCGAAATAAAAAACCAATGGTTTGACATTTTCCAAAATAAAAAATCAAAATTTCCAATCTGATTTTGGTTTTACAAAAAAATGAATCATTCTCACTAATGTGAATTATGACCATTGGTTTGGCATGCGGAATTTGTGACATCCCATGAATATGTAGTTACAACATCGTCTGAACTTGTAATTCATAGTAAGGGGTTAAGGGGTTAGAGTATTATCGCATAAATACGTAGTTACAACATCGCCTGAACTCGTAATTCATCACCTACAGGTTATGGGCCTGCTGGTGTTTCCACTGGTTGTCTAGAATAGTCTGTGGTCGTAATCTATATTCTGGTAGATGACTACATCGCCACATTGCCGGTTAAGGTTATGGTATCTCCTTTCATCCTACATCATATATTCATCATCATCTATTTGCCTAATTATCATCACCTTTCTATCATCATCTATCTCTCATCATTTTATTTCATCACACACCAACTATTTCATCTACCCATGTTTCATCCGCAACATATTTGTAGATATAAAATAAATATACCGTTTAAATCTTTTAAAACATGTATAAAATCGTTCATCCAACATAGACAACAAGTATTCAAATAATATGCACACATAGCACGTAATTTATATAAAATACTTCATATCTATGTGTAAGATGAAAGTAACTATATATACCATAAAAATCCCATAAATGCTTTCTAACTTCGAACCCCAAGGTTTACTCTACTAAAGCTTCATATTCTCGGCTCTCTGGACCTAGAAGGGTCCAAATCTATCACACCAAAAAGCTCAAGATAACTCTTCCTCTCACTCTACACACTCAAGCTCGCTAGGGTTCTCACTTATGGGAAAGGTAGTCGCAATTGAAGGCCATAAGTGCCTTTAAATATGGCTCGGGCCCAAAGATTTAGGGTTTCTGCCAACAGCGCGGACTTGTCGAGTCGCTCACCGACTCGTCGAGTCCATTCATTAATCCGAGTCATCAGTCACGACCTTACTCGACGAGTTGAGGCGTCAACTCGTCGAGTCTCTCTTCTTAACTCAAAAGAAAAATACTTAAATTATGATACCTGGAAATCCGGATGTTACATTTTGTTTTTTTATTTCATAGATTTCTTCATCAACAAATGTTGCTACAATTAAACAAAAATAAATAATTTGCTAAAACATAATACAATAGGAAGTTTGTTCACATTTAGCCATTAAACTTTTTAGAGGGAAACGAACTTTCGATTTTGTTCACATTTAGTCACTAAACTTTTTTTCGTTATTTATTTGCCACTAAACTATTGAAACTGTTCACATTTTACCCTTATGACCGGTAACAGCCGGTCATAAGGGTAAAATGTGAACAGTTTCAATAGTTCATTAACAAATAGATAACGGAAAAAAGTTTAGTGACTAAATGTAAACAAAGTCGAAAGTTTGTTACCCTTTCAAGTCATTATCCCTTAATAATATTGTCTTTCTTTTTTTCTCTTTTTATTAATGTACTGGTAACTACATGGTCTAAGTTTCGTGTGTGAATTTATTTAAATTGGTCTTTTAAATTTATAAACCCAATAGAAATATAAAACCTTATTCATCTCACAAGATTTAGAAGTTTTTTAATATCTTATAAGGCAACTAAATACCCACTTTTTTAATAAATGTTAGTGTTATATATATGGTGTTACCGAAATGCAATCTTTTTTGGGGATCCTTAGTATAAAGAAGAGAATATTGTTGACAATATTGTAATTTTTTCTATTAGTTGGTTGTGCCTTAGAAACTAGGGGTGTGCGCGGTGCGGTTTGGTGCGGTTTAAAGTCAAAACCGCAAACCGCACCACATATGCGGTTTGAGTTATTTTAAAACCGCACAACAGAAGTTCAAAACCACGTTATGCAGTGCAGTTTGTGCGGTTTGAAGAGTTGCTATATTTTATAACTTTTGAAAAATCTAAAAAACCTTTTGATCTTTTGAGATATAAAACTAGAAACTAAAAATGTTTTGCAAAAAACTCAAAAACAAGTTGCTTTCCGTAATACGTTTGATAATTAATTCCTATTGTATGATTATATTCACTAATTTTAGGCTAATTATATATACCCATTTTTATACGTACCAGCATTTTAACTGTTACAAACTTATAATCATATATTATTAGTATTTTATTAATCTTAGTGATGAAACAATATGTTTTCATATATATATATATATATATATATATATATATATATATATATATATATATATATATATATATATATATATAGGAGTAAGATCAAATGAGAACACCAAAAAGGTTGAGAACGTGAGAACAAAGTATATTAATTTGTGATCACATGTATTCATTTGTGGAGAAATGATAAATTTTTAAGTTTTTAATTTCAATTAAAGAGAAAAAGCATATTCATGTTGATTGTGCGTAAAACTTTATCATTTCTCCATAAATGAATACATGGAATCATAAATAAATATACTTGTTCTCGCGTTCTCAACCTTTTAGGTGTTCTCATTTGATCATTTCCATATATATATATATATATATATATATATATATATATATATATATATATATATATATATATATATATATATATATATATATATATATATATATATATATATATATATATATATATATATGCGGTGCGGTTTAAACCGCGACTTTGTTATTGAAAACCGCAAACCGCACCGCATAGTGTGGTTTAACAATGTAACAAACTACAAACCGTACCACAAAAGTTCTAAACCGCATTATGCGATGCGGTCGGTTTATACGGTTTGGTTCACACCCCTATTAGAAACAATAATTGTGCCTTAGAAACAGCAAGGCTAATAGGATTTGGCCGAAATGGCTTCTAAATTCCTTAATGCCTTAATATGCTATATCTTTTGCTAGCATCTAGTTAGTTTCTTCTCTACCTATATGTTTTTTTGCCGTTAAAAAAAGGATATCTACAGTAAACTCTCAATATTTTGGGAAAAATTCAAAAAAATCCTAATTTTTTTAATAAAAAACCCCAATAAACCGGATAAACATAAGAATTCTCATCTTCATCCGATAATCCTCATTTAACCGGTTACAAATGTCTATGTCGACTGGACATGGTGAGGTGGATGTGAGTCACTAAAGAGAGTCAGATATAAAGCTCATACACATGCATAAGAGTTTAATTCAATTGTGCCCTAAAATCAAACTAGGCAGAAATCAAAGCAGGAGGAGGATCCACAAATGTCGTCTTCATCTTTAGTAGGAAGCAAATGATCAAATCAGAGAGGGATGAATCGTCTAAGAAACACATGATATTGTGGTGATCTTGTTGGAAGATGGACTTCATGGACTCCATTAAACCCAGGAAGAAGGTTTATAGGCTGCCCAAATTACCAGGATGCACTCAAAGACTACAAATACTTTCAATGGGTGGATTCTCCTCTACCAAACCAGTGGTATGCAAATCTCTTACTAGAATTTCACAATAATGGTAACTTGGAGAACAATACAATATTCGGGGAGTTTGGACAACAACAAGTTGAGGGGAACTTTTTTGGAGGCATTGTTAAACAACCAGTAGCACAACAACCCGTGGAAGGAGTGATCATTCATCAACTTAATGGAAATGAAGGTGGAAGATGGAAATCATTGTTTTATGTGTTTATTGTTTCTTTTTTGTTTGTTTTGATGATGTTGAAGGATTGGTAGGATAGACAGAAGATGGACGGGAACTAGTGTTTTGGCTGTGTTTGTTTGGCTAGTATTAATGTGTTTGGGTTATCTATGTTAGGGTACTATCAATGTCTTTTGGAATATGTATTATGTTGTGTCCCATTATTTAATGAAATGACTTAACAAGTTTATGTTTATATAGGACTTATAAGTGTTTTCGGTGTAATCATTAATGAATGGAATCAATTAACAATGAATAGAATAAATTAACAATGAATGGAATCAATCATAGATGGAATGCTTAATGAATGGAATCAATAAACAATAGAAGTAGTAATGAATTAAATGAATAAACAATGGAATCAGTAATGACTGGAATCATTTGTGACAAGAATTATTTGTGACCGGAATCAAGTAAGGTTGGAATCAAACATGGTTGAGATTCCATTTAACTAAACAATGTAATCATGATTAAAGCACTGTAATAGAATTAACAACATACACATATACAATATAATCATGAATGAATGGAATCAATTAATAATGAATAGAATCAATTAACAATGAATGGAATCAGTCATAAATGTTATGCTTAATGAATGAAATCAATAAACAAGGGAAGCAGTAATGAATTGAATGAATAAATAATGGAATCAGTAATGACCGGAATCATTTGTGACCGGAATCAAGTATGGCTCGAATCAAACATGGTTGAAAGTCCATTTAACTAAACAATGTAATCATGATTAAAGCACTGGAATGAAATTAACAACATACACATATACAATATAATCATCTTAAAGAAAGATAAACCATTTTTATCATAGAACATGTAATATTAATCAAAGCCAAATGTTTGAATGGCTAGTTGTGTAAATGCCCAAAACCATAAACAAAAGGAGTTATTAACAAAAGGGGCTATCTATAGTTGCCCAAAGCTAAAAGTTTTTTTTACATGTTCTTAACAAAAGCATGGGTTAGAAACACCCTAATCTATGTTAAGTGGGTTGGATGAACTCATCCCCTTCCCATTTTTGACAACCACCACTTTCTTCAACTATATTTTTGTTCCTCTCAGAAGGCTTCCTCATTCTCATTTTTGGCCTCCTCCTTCTATTATCCTCTTGATGCATATCCTCCTGCTCCATCCCCTCTATTCCCATGTCATCTTCATTGATTCCATCCTGAGCCATCCCCTGTATACTCATTCCATCTACATTGATTTCATCCTCATTCATGTCCTCTTGATCCTTGCCCTCCTAATCCATCACCTCTACGCCCATATCATGTTGATCCATGCCATCTTCCCCCATATCATGTTGATCCATGTCCTCCTCACCCATACCCTCTTGATCCATCACTTCAACTCCAGGTGGTTGACCTTCAGAGCCTATGTCTACAGTTATTTGACTATGAAACCCAAAAGCCTGTAACAAGCATAACAAAATATTTTTAGGGAAATTAAACATTATAAAACATACTTGTGATATATCATGCTCCATAGGTACTTGTTTTAAACCATCAAATTCATTTAATTCTTCTTCATTGATTCCAAGACAGTCCAAAATCTCCTCTATAGTTTAATTTGACTCTTTCATGAATTGAATATTACTCTTTACATTTACTCTAACTTCATTGTGAACTTCAAGACTCACCACTTCAGGAGTCACCACTTAAGGACTAACTTCATTATCAACAGTAGGAGTAACTTCATTTTCACTCTCAATATTTGGAAACTTAGAAGTTCCCTCACCAAAATTTTTATTCACTCTTCCACCACATCCCATAACACCACCTCTCTTGCCTCTTCCACCAGATCCCCTACCACCACATCTATTGCCTCTTCTTCCAGATCCCCTACCACCACCTCTATTACCTCTTCCTCCTCTATCACCTCTTCTACATCCTATCAAGTTAGCCAAATCAAGATCCAACTTGGGTCTACCTATTTTCTTTTTGGGTTTTGGTTCAGGGACATCCTTTGGATTTTTGCAAGATGTTCTATTATGTCCCATTTGAAGATAATTCCTTCATTGCATAGTTCTTCCCTTGGAAGACACTTGGGCGTACTTGTCCTCATGATTAGAGGCATGTCTCCTTCTTTTAACACTGGGTCTTCCTGGCATCCTCCTTGTTGTAGGTGGTAGGGGATTGGTAAAGTTACTAACTTCCCACAAATTACTTCCATTTACTAGAAGTATGTTAGACTGGTATGTAGCCATGTAGTTATTCTTGCTAAACCAACTGCTAATGAATTCCTTTGGATCCTGGTTGGTGTGTAAAATTGATACCTATGCATGCACACAAGGTATCCCTGATATCTCTTATAGTCTGCAGCTGCAGTAATGGTGTACCAAGTTAACTCCATAACTTTGAAAGCCATCCCTAATTTCATATGTATTAACACCACTTGGCACTGCACACTAATTCCTGCAAATATAAACACTTAGGTTAGTATAAATACTCGATTAAAAACCTATATTTATATATGAAATACAATTTGATGAGAATTAATCTCTTGATCTTTTAGATCTTTCACAGGTATATTGATAAAGAACAAACAATTCAAACACAATACGATTAAGAACATAGTATGGAATCAATATGAAGCTTATGATTCAAATATAGTCACGCCTCAGCAAAGATCGATAAAGAACTTCCACTGTAGAGGCGAGCTATGGTTTACAATACTTTGATAGGAAAGATAATAAAAGCGTTACTTACAAAGGATGCATGCATGCACCTTAAATACTAAAACCCTAGAGTAAAACAATGCACGGTTGGACAGGCCCAAACCGGATACCAAAACTGGGCTAAGGACCGAGCCCATGACGCAACACTATAAGCCCAACAATCTCCCCCTTTGCGTCAATTGGGGCAAGACCTTCACTTCGGTTGATTAGCTGAATTTCGCTTCACCACTTTGAATAAGCAAGGAATTATAGCAAGAAGAACATGGCGAAAGTGGATATACCATCTTATCATATTAGTGAAGTACTTCTTGTCGCCTTCACTGTTCTGCTTGTATTTGTGAATAATCCCTAGAACACACTCCAAGCACGAAGTAGTGAAGAGATGCTTATCTGTTAAGGCGAACAGACACTTCTTGCCATCCTGTTTGGTGAGCATCACAGAATTTAAGGCTGGATCAATCGTTCCCATCTTCATCTTGTTGACGTCACTTGCAGGACCAACTGGCAGAATAGTGGGTTTCTTTCTGAGAACCGAAGCAACCTCTTGATCCATCTTAGCTACCTCCAGAACGTAGCACACTAACAATCTTTTAAGATGATCAATGATTGGCTCATACTCTACAAGGTTGGAGAGTAGAATGTTGTGCAGGACAATCCAATCATGAGGATTAAGATTGCGCAGATCAGCAAGAGAGAAAGTATGCTCAGACAAATACGAACCTCTTGTGACTTTGAACTTGACGTTGATAAATTTTCCTGCTGCTTGAGGCTTAAGGAGCCGAACGGTGATGATTTTCTAAGCGCTCCAAGTGACATATTGCGGTTGAGCAAACTCTAAGTAGTAATCGATGAGCTCACGATCAACCTTCGGGTCTGCTTGTGGGACTTTTGCAACGGGAAGAAAGCAGTGAAACACAAACGCCTTTCAGGTGATAGGCATGTCAAATTGTGAATCCTTTGTGTTTTCACAGTCCAAAGACACTACCGGCTCAAGCCAATGAGTGCTAGGAGAGTCATTGGCTTCTTTGATCAGCTTCTCCAACGTCCAAAAGGGAAAAAGAGTTTCCTTGCTTTCTAGGAGATCTTGAGCCTCCTTTAATCTCCTTTCTCTTTCTTCAGCTTCTTTCATTATTTTGGCGTTGAGATCGATTTCCCTTTCCCTTGCCTTTCGCTTCAAGGCATCAGCAATAGTTTCCTCTTCCTCATCACTGTCATCCACTATTGGATCCTTGCCTTTACCCTTAGGACCCGAACCATGCTCAGGCTTCTGTATTTCTGGCTGGGAAGTGAGAGGAGGTTGAGACTTAGGAGGAGGTTGAGACGACAATGTGAGTCCTTCTCCCCCTTATTTCGGAGGTACCACTGCCTCGGAAACACCTTCAATGCGACTCAACATCCCACGGATAGGACGGAGTTTGTCAGCAAGATGGCGTCGAATAGTAATAGTCAGAATAGGGTCATGAGCCTCCAAAATTCCCAAGAGAATGGCGTGAATATCGGAGACACAGCTCTTGACAACAGCTTTTTCAAAGCGATGCTGAGTGACCTCACTGTTCGCCTGAGAAAGATGAAGACTTTTGGTCTTAAGTTGAGTTGTCTTGCGAGCAAGCTTATCCATTAAGGAGTTTTTCACAGCGAGGTCATCTTGAAGCTTGGTAAGACGCTCGTTGAGAGAGGAAAGAAGAGCGGCGTTGTCCTTTTGAATATCCTGAAGAAGATGGACAAAATTTTTCTTCTCAGCAGCAAAGGCTTCTTCAAGCTTGGTTGTTGAGTTGGTCACTTTGGAAGCATTTGAGGCAGCGGCTCCCTGTAAGGACTCGGTAAAAATGTTAGCGTCTTGAATTAATTTATCGACTTTTTCGGTCACCTCTGTACACACTTTGGTGGAATTGTGAATGGCTTCTGTGGCACGAGAGATGGAAGCCTCATGTGCTGTGACAAAGGAGTCAAACATTTTCTAAATAGCAGATTCAGAATTGGGATTGTGAGAGGAAGAAGAGGCCATGAGTGTATCGAGTTTGGCATTCAACTCCTTGAGATGCTTTTTGGTAAGAGGAGCATCATCATCTTCGCTACTTTGAACACGATAAGGGCTGTAGTAAAAGGAATCAAATTGCATGTCTTCGCCTCCCAGGACAGGGTTGGTTTCGGTTGATGGTGTGGGAGATAAGGGTCTGGTTGTTTCTGGGACGCAAGACCGAACCCCCGTATCATATATGTTGGTTGGAACTCCAGTGGTGGTGGTTTTGGTTGCATCTGAGAAGATAGGAGTGGGAATGAGAATAGTAGATGTAGGTTGAGATGAAGTAACTGGGAAGGTTGGTGGTAAGGAAATGGGGATTGTAGCAAGTGGAGAAGAAGGAACTGGGGAGCGAACATGTACTTCAGGTGTTGGTGATCTAGGCGGAGTATCACCACGAGCCGAAGCCTCCTCGTCAAAGCTTTCACTCTCAGATTATGTGGGAGTAGTTGGTTTGTTACCAGGAGGAACATACTCAGAATCCGAATCGCTAGCGGATTGAAGAATGAGTCTCCTGGCTGGCTTTTCAAGTTCTTCTGCTTAGGTTGGGAAGGAGCATTTTTGTCAGACTTTCGCTTCTTGGGAGTTTGTCCCATAGTTGTTTTAGTGTCTCTCACTTCCTTTTGTGTTTCTGGTTTCTTTCCTCTCTTCGCAGGCTTGTCTGCTTCCTCGATAGAGCGAATCATGGCAGGAGTGAGTTCCCTTGGGACCGAAGAAGGAAGTTTATTGTATTCTTGAATGAATTTGCTTGCCTCAGTCACGCAAGCATACGTAGCTGTTGGGATCGATCCAGTGAAGGAATACTTGGAAGGATCTATGACGATGATCTTCGTTGTGTGAAAGGTTGCGATAGGTGAAAGAAGGGAGTCTGTCATGATTGGAACGTGAAGACGATCCATCACCCACTTTGTGATAATAGACCAGTACCTACCACATGAAATCTCAGAATGTCGAGATGAAGAATATAAACTCTGAACCAGTTGTTGCCATATGACTGCCCCATAGTCCAGAGTAACCCCAGTATACAACCCATAAAGCACAATCATAAATGACTTGCTTGCTCCATCTGAACCAGTGCTACGCTCAGAGAGACCCTTGAAAAGAAGAGTAAAGAGGCCGTTCCATTGTGGGGGAAGGCAAGACTTCTTAAATTTGGTGACAGTGGTTAGGGTTTCTGTGTACCCCATTTGGTAGAACATGCAGAACAGTTGACTAGTAGTAATCGAGTCGGGGTTTACCAAAGTGGGTTCATGAGCAAGACCAATTAGGGCACAAAAGCGATTCGTGGAGATAAAGGTCTTCTCATTGTGAATATCAAGGTGAATACTCTCAGCAACCTTGTCATAGTAAGTGGTTGAATAAATGTGAGAGAGGCAGGTCATGGGAATGACTTCTACCTTTGTAAGAGCATCAACAAGAGGTGAGTACCTGAGACATTTGACGACGTACAACATGTAGGGTTCATAGATGAAGGGTGTAATATCAATGATGAGGTTTTGTTGAGGCGTGATGGTGCCTTTCATCACTAGGAAGGTTCTGGAATGCCTTCTGGTCAACTATTGAACAATTACAGCTTATGTCATTGAATTATTAATTAATCTAATTAATCACAAAATTAATTCTAATGAATTTCTGATTAGTTCTTAATTAAATAATACTATTTCTAATTAATATATTATTCTTATAATATATTAATAAATTATTTATTGTTATTTATTAATCATATAATAAATTCGTAAATCAGAACCAAAAAAGACTTTGTTAATAATTCAATTATATACAAATTTAGTTATTGGCTTAGACAACTAATCTAACACAAAATTGATCTAGAGTGGCGGTTGTTGGATGCTTCAGACGATTTAGATAATTATATAGACTTATATCCCTCTCTGAGTCTTCAAGAGGTAAATCTTTTTTTCCTATATGATTATTATGTTTGATGTCTGTAGTTGTAATTTTCACCACTATTTAACAATGTTTGGTAACATGAGAGACATAGGCAACAATATATGTTCTAGATGATGGATTGGTCGGTTCTCTGACAATGCACTAATAAAGGGCATAAGGTGGCTCTATAATTAAAATAATGCAACATAGTCATTAATTAGACTACCACAAACCACATGGACCATTCATGTAATAATAATAATAATAATAATAATAATAATAATAATAATTGGAGGTCAAATATTGACGAGTTTAGAACCTAAAACCACGTGGTTTACTATTTAAATGATATATTAGTTGTGGGTTTGGGTCAGGTCGGGTCATATAAGTAGAAAAAGAAAATTCATACAATACTTGACGAGGTCTTATATATTGATATATTTTCACAACTATATTATTATTAATACTTTTAAAAACTGAAACCGATCTCAAAAAACTGGTTAAAAACTGGACCTCTTTATTTATTTATTCATTTTTTTTTTAAAATCTTTTTCGGTTAAAATTAACATTTGTGCACCTCTATACCTTGAATTGATTATTTATTTGGGCAATACGAACTTTAAAAATCTTCGTTTATCCATTTATTTTTGCCAAAACATGAAGGTAATATACTAAAAGATAATAAATGTAAGTCACAATTTTTATTTTACATATACCTCTTGTTAAAATAAAGGTAGATCAACACCTACCTTTGTGATATGTACACTCGCTAATGAGGTCAAACCAATAGACTACTACAAACCATATAGACCATTTGTCTAATAATAATAATAATAATAATAATAAATATATATAAAAAAAAACCAAAAAATGTAGGCAACAAATGATAAACTATCATATTAGAAAGATACAACTAGTAGCAATAAAGAATATATACAAATAGACTCATCTACTCTAATAAATGAAAATGACTTTGCCACATGTCTTTTTCTCATTCATTTGGACACATGACATTTTCTAGAAATTTTAAAATTTTCTATTTTCCACTTGTCATTTTATTGTATTTTTGATTTTATTAAATTAAAATCCACATTTAATATATAAGGTAATATATATGTAAGGTATTTATTAGAAATGGTTTATATATGTAATGTATCTAATGCATTAAAGTCTCATTAATTTTAATAATTCAAAAAATTTCTTATTTTTCTTATAAATTTAAAGGTTTCAAATTGTTAAAATTTTATATTTAATTTTTTTTAAATAAACCTATGTAATACATGGGTCTCACACCTAGTTCAGAAATAATTCGGCACAGATGAAGGGAACAAGGGTGTTTGAATGATTGATAGAGAAAGTACATTTGAAAATAAAAAATATATTAAAAACATAAAACTTATTAATTTGATATAGTTATTTGTGTTGGCTGTGTTATGAAGTACGTACAAAACCAATTTATTGTCGATCAAAGACAATATCGTTTTGGTTTTCATGTAAGTGGGCACGTGGTGGAGGCAAACGGCTGCATGGAGGAATCAAAGACTATATACCACAATTTATTCATAGAAAGACGATTAGTTAAAGAGCTAACAAAAAGTTATTATTAATTTCTGAATATCACTATATTATATTTTTATAAAGCAATAATTAATTCCCAAACATGTTAGAAAACCTATTATAACATGTAAGAATAGATGGTAATTTAAGAACCAAAATACGACAAAATTTCAAAAATGTTCTCTATAGTTTGTAAATCTTTTTTAGATAGATTCAAAAAAAAGTTTATTAGCAAAAGAGAATTCTATTTGATGGTTTTGTTGTAGTTTTGGTCCCTATCTCTTAAAGTTTAGTAGTTTGACTGTTAATTTTTTTGAAAATGACAGTTTTATCCCCAATAATCATTTCTGTAGTTTTATCTTTTTACCAAACCAGAAGGACCATTTCCGAAAAAAAAAATATTTTATTGAATTACTGTACATTAATTCTTTTAATTAAATTTTTTAATTGCTTTTTTATTATATTATTTTTTATTATATTATTATATTTTAAATCATTCTTAATATATTATATTTATATATTAATAAATATTACTTTGAATATTAATTTTTTATTGGATCATTACGTTAAATTTATTATTTTTATTTATCATAAGTATTATTTTTTAACTATTTTTATTTTCTTTTAATTTTTTCTTTATTATTTTAAATAAAAATACCAAAAAATCTCGCACACCCTACTTCTACTAATTTATTTTAGACAAAACTTCAAAAATGATCCCTGTGGTTTCCGAAAATATCAAGTTTAGTCCCTAAGTTCAAAAAACCTCACAGATGGTCCCTGTGGTTTCAAAACTTTTAACAAATGGTCCTTCCGCCTAACTCCGTCAGCTTTCTACCGTTAAGTGAGGGGCATTTTCGTCATTTCAATACACATGGACCATTTATGAGGTTTTCTCTATTAAAAAAAAAAGAAAAAAAATAATTATTATTTAATTAAAGGGCCCCACCCTCTCTCTCTCTCTCTCAGCATAGCCTCAGGAGCTCTCTCTGGAAGAAATAATATGGTTTAGTGCTCAAGGTTCGTATATCATCGCATCCTGGTACACCAATGATCAATCATATAAGGTGCTATTTTGAAATTCTTAATCCTGAGTTGCAATGGTGTTTAATTTCGTACGTAGAAAATTTTTAGTCCATGCCAGGCCTCATATCAACCACGAACTGCGCTGCTATGGCTTCTTATCCTCTTCCTTGTCCAAGTCGTCCCCATTTACAACAAAAACATCAGGTTCCTTAAATCAACATTCATTTACAGTCACTTACCTCATCAGTTCATGTGAGATTTCTCCCGAATCTGCAATTCTAGTCTCCAAACATCTAGATCTTTCGAAATCCCCAAACACAGCATACTCTGTTATGGCCTTTCTCGACAACTACGGGTTCACCAAATCGCAAGTTTCAAGGGTGATTTATACGCGCCCCAAACTCCTATTATTCGATCCTGAAACGACCCTTTTGCCTAGTTTCCAGACTTTGAATTCATTAGGTCTTTTAGATACCGATATTGCTGCAATTGTAGCCGCTTCCCCCTGCTTTAACTTACGAAATGTATTTTGACTAAAAAGCTGCAAGATATAGCCATTCCATGTTTTAACTACTTAAACGAGAGAGAGAGAGGGGCCCTTTAATTAAATAATTATATATATATATATATATATATATATATATATATATATATATTTAAATAGAGAAAACCTCATAAATGGTCCCTGTGTATTGAAATGACGAAAATGCCCCTCACTTAACGGTAGAAAGCTGACGGAGTTAGGCGGAAGGACCATTTGTTAAAAGTTTTGAAACCACAGGGACCATCTGTGAGGTTTTTTGAACTTAGGGACTAAACTTGATATTTTCGGAAACCACAGGGACCATTTTTGAAGTTTTGTCTTTATTTTAAATATTTGGAGATAACATATTTTGGACAACACTACCACCATCACTAAGGCACCACCACCATAGTCGGACCTTCTCCAACCCCTGTTACTATATGTGTATATATATATATATATATATATATATATATATATATATATATATATATATATACATGTGAATTCACAAAAACTAAAATAAATACGATAATTTCTCGTCATGAATAATTACTGAAAATTTATGATATATATATATATATATATATATATATATATATCATAAATTTTTAGTAATTATTCATGTAGAGAGATTATCGTATTTCTTTTAGTTTTTGTGAATTCACATGTATTTAATTTTGCTATATATTTCAATAAAGGAAGTGATTCGTACACAACAATTTTTTGCTACACACAACAATTTATGCATTATAGAGTTGTACAATACAACACTTTAAAGCACAATTTGTTCTGTACGGAGAAAAAATGTTGTGTACAAATCATTTCCCTTTCAATAAACTTATGATTTAACTTTTGATTTTGACATATATAATTTCTCTAAAAATATTTCTACATGAATTACAAAATCCGAGTACCCTCGAATACTGATACTAGGTAGTTGGCTAAACGGGTACCGAATAACAAGTTCTACAACCTTGTCACCACCTACATTGACTATGGTGGTTTGAAAACCCTCGATATAACATTGTCGCCATCGATGGCGGTATCGGTAACGAATAGTTGGTTGGAAGTTGTATGTTTTTTGAGGTTTGTTGTTTATTGTGTGGGTATTTGACCAGTGTGACAACCGTTAATTTTTTTTGGTCAAGTCAAAGTCTTCCAAAGTCAACAAGTCAAACCAGTCAACTCATCTAACCCTTGTATATTAGGGTTTCCATTATGATTCTGATTGTACAACTCGCAATCTTAATACAAAGTATCACTTAGAGTTTTCACGTGTTCGGAAATTCTAAACCCTAATCAGGGTAAGTGATGAATCTACTTGATAAAATATTATTCCATACCCCTCGGGAGCGTATAACAATCATAACGAGGCTTAACGGGGTGTACGAACCTTGTGTTACGAAGCCAAACACTCAAAAAGGTCACAAACATAGTCTCTCTCAACCTCTTTCACTCTATCTCTCTACCTCAAATCTCTCCAAGTATGTGAAATCTCTCCCAAATCTCTCTAAGTATGAGAAATCTCTCTCTATCAAAATTCTCTCACAAATCTCTCTCAGAACTTCTGCGAGAGAATCGTTGTTTTACTACCAATCACAAGTTTCAGGTTGGGCATAGTATTCATACTGGAAATTATGATCAAGGATTCCTTTATCAAGTTTCAACTTTTTATAATCATTCGAGTCATCCTGACCCTTAACTTGGTGAAAAACCGCTCGAAACGGGAAGATACTTTGAAAAATAGCCATATAGGGCCGAAACCCCTATTAAGAACCGAAGCCTCCCTCTAGAACCGAACCCCCATAAGGAACCGTAACCTGCTGGGCCGAAACCACTTAGACCGAACCGAATCTCGGAAGACCGAAGGTCCCTTCGGACCGAAACCACCCTTCGCCCCATTTCGCCTTCGGGTCATCTCGCCTTCGGGCTATTTCGCTTCATGCACCTTCGGTTCATTTCGCTTCCGGACCACCTTCGGTCCTATCCTCACAACCGAACTTCGGTCCCAACCTCTAAGGGCCGAACCCTCGCACCTTCGGTCCCTATGCGAGCAACTTCGCTGTAAAGCCTTTTCTTCCCGGTTTTCGACTAATTTGGCGTTTTAAGCCCGTTTTTGATTATTTTAACGTGGAATTTTCACCCAAAATCATACTTTAACATATAGAACCCCATACTTCATAATTAATCATGTTTTTGGGGTATAATCCTTATCCAAGAAGAGTGGGTGGGATATTATTGGTGGAGTGTTGACTTTACTTTAGTGTATGACACAAGCAACCACCCATGCCCGCTCCATGACCAGTCCTTGTCCTTCCACCATACCTAGTCATTTAATTGTCCTTTTCCCACCATTTTCCAGCCACACTCTTAGTCAAAGGCTGGAAAATCTTTTATTTCTCCTCTCATTTCTCTCATTCTCCACCAAAGAACAAACTCCATTCTCTCTCACTTCTCTCTCTAAGTTTCAAGATTCCAAGGCTGAATTTCAAGTTCTTCATCTACTTTTGGTAAGTAATATTATCCTTCCTATGATTATTCCACCTCTTTCTACTCAAATCATAGGTTTCATACACAAACTTCATCATATTTTTGTTAGAACTTCGAATCTTCAAGCAATCTCCTAAGTGTTCTTGAGTTGAACACTTCTTTTCCTCAACATCCATCCACTGAAATCACAAAAGGTGAGTTCATACCCCTATCTTTTCATTTTTTCTTAAGTTTTAAGGGGAGGGGGGATACAAGTTAATATACCAAGAACACAACGAAACTTTTCCAACAACTTTCATCAGAAAAGTTGAACTCCATTCAATGACTGTTTTAGATAACTTAAACATTTTAGTTTTCAAAACTATACTAGGTGCAAATAGTTCATATCCATACCTTTAAAATGGCTACTTGCACATCTCCATATGATTTTTCTACAATTTATGGTGATTTTTACAAAACAGCCTATCATTTCAAGAATAAATTCGGACCAGTCTGTGAATATGGACATTTTTACACAAGTTAAATGTCTTTAAAAATCATAATAAAATTTAGGAACAAACTAGAAACATTTTCCAAACTCCCAGAGTTTACGGATTCTGATTTCGACTTCAAGTGATTTTTCTGTGATTTTTCTAAGAACAGGAACGAAAAGGTTAAAAATTAGAAAATGGTTAACAATTTCATTTACACCTTGTAACTTGTTGAGCAAGGTGTGTATCATTATGCGCATACATGTGTTATATTATATGTCATTTTGTCTTGGTAAATAGACATACATCAGAAAACAAATGGATTCTTACCTCCATAAGTATGGTAATTAATTATAATAAACAAAGTTTATATCCATTGCATACAAACATTTTGATAAACTATAATAGGTATAGTTTATGTTCATTTACATTACAAACAATTTGATAAACTATGACAAAGATAGTTTATGTTATACGAGAAAACTTCCTACGAAAGGTTTTATTTCTACACAAAATAGTTTTCGGTTCACCTCACGTAAATCTGTTAATGAATAACTTTGTGAGACATTCGCTTCACGTTACTTTTATAGTAGCGCATCAAAAGTCCTGTAATTGTAACCAAAGTGTCTTAGAGGGAGAGCGTGATAGTTGTGTATAGATCTATATTGGGATTGACACCCCACACCTTGCTGTTAGCTGCAGTAGGACCTCGAGGTCTATGGGCGACAAATGTCATTAACGTCCGACGCCTGAAGAACATCGCATACAAGGCCGACTGGGTCATAGCACAGTTATAATAACTCACTTAGGGTATTCACAAAACATAAGATTTACGCGGTGTTCTATCACCAAATCACATTTATGACAACCTAAACTTGTGCATGTCTTCATAAGTACAGAAAAACATGGATACAGTTCTAGTCTTAGGATAGCTAAGACTACATCTTAACTAGAGTTGTAGGTTTCGGGTATAACTGCTGAGTGTATAAGTTGGAGTTATATAAGAGTTCAGTCACAAATCGACTTAGCATTGGTTGGCCCACCCAATTTCCTGTTCCTTGTTTGGTTGTGGGCCTAGGGCAGACCCATTACATTCGACAGTTTATTTAACTTGAATTTTATATAACTTATATACACTAGGTGATTATAGAAGGAATCTATAGATCTTCTAGAGTACATTATTTCCTAACATAGAAACTTTCAATTCACATCTTATAAAGAAAATATTAGATTTTCTGGAATCACACTCATTCTCTTTTACAAAGGAAAAACAATTTCTTTCTTAAATAAAAATCTTATGAACTCATCAACTTAATTGTTGACACTTTTCCAAAACTACTTGTATTCTCAGGAAATCAGTGATACAGAAAATCAACAACATTTTGAGGATGAGACGTTAAATCGTCAAACAGTTCATTTTGTCATCATAATGTAATTGATTTTGAACATGTAAACATATACTATGGTGTAACCTTTTCAATTATATTTATGATGGTTGTATTTACTTTGAGCACTATTATACTCGTTTGTTGTGATACTATACATGATGTCCTCCACCCCCGGACGTTTCCGCCATCCTTGGTTTGGGGGTGTGACAACCAGTGTATTTTTCATCGAGAGTGCCCGACCGCAGGTGATGATCGGCGATTTCCAGCGAGATGGTACGACGACGCAAGGTGGTAGAGGGCAACGAATGGAGGAACAGACTAGGAGTGTTTGGATCAGACCTCCTGATGGTTCGAATGGTGGTGGTTGTAGCGGAATATGGTCGTCTTAGTAGCAGATATGGAGGAATCTGACAGTTTGTGAAGAGGTTGTCATAGGTGGCTATTGGCGGCATTGGGTATAACAAGTTGGTGGGGTTTCCATCGAACCATCGATGAGGGTGATTGGCGGTTGTCCCACAGATATTTGACGATGTAAGGCAACACTTTTGCGTATTTTAACAATTTTGTGGTGGAACCAATAAAATTAAAATTTTTTAATATTATATATTATAAATTATTAATCCAATAAAATAATATTTATTATATATAAAAATAATAAATTCAAAGTAATAATCGAATAAGAAGAATTAACGCAATAAAAAAATTTAAAGAGATAATTAAAAGAAATTAATAATTCGATAAAGTAATATTTATTAATAGATGAATATTACATGTTAAAGAATTAATCAAATAAAGAAGAAAATTTAAAAAATTAATATATATATATATATATATATATATATATATATATATAATAATCCAATAAAAAAGAATTAATCAAATAAAGAAGAAAATTTAAAAAATTAATAATATAATAAAATAATACTTACTAGTATATAAATATAATATATCAAAAATATTATTTATTATAATAATACAATAACAAATAAATTAAAAATAAATAATTAAAAAAATTAGTGTTCAATAATTCAAAAAAATAAATTTTCTTTTTTTAAAAATGATCATTATAGTTTGGCAAAAAAATACAACTGTAAATATGATACCTAGGGGTAATACTGTCATTTTCAAACAGCTAACAGTCAAGCTATTAAACTTAACAAAATAAGAACTAAAATCACAACAAAACCATAAAATATGGATCTTGTTTGCTAATAAACTTTTTTTAGACTTTACCCGAAAAAACCGGCAAACCACATAAACCACTTCGGCAATTTTGTCACCAAACCCTAATGCATTTCATAGTTCTTACTTTTTATCTAAAATCATTAGTTAATAGTTATTAAAAATATGTGCTTTAAATTTGACATAAAAACTTTGAGTTCGGTATGTTTTGGCGGTTTTGTCTTTATTATTATTTTTTGTATGTTAATGTCTAATATTTAAGAAGTTTTGTTCATATTTATTCTTTAGCCCGGTTTTTACTTTTTAAAGACACCTCATTTGTGTGGTACTATGTCTTTCTACCGACGTTGAGATGATGTTTCAAAATTATCAAAAGCCCTCAAATTCCTTATAAAATATGTCGACAAATAAAATACAAATATTGAAGCCAAAAAAAACATCAGGTCATTTTTAGTCTGTGTGGTACCAACTAAGTCTTCCTACAGACGTTGAGATGATGTTTCAGAATTATCAGAAGCCCTAAAATTCCTTATAAAATATGTCGACAAATAAAATACAAATATTGAAACCGAAAAAAAAATGTGGGCCTTTAAGTCCATAACTAGGAAATCTGAAGTCATGGTCTTTGCCTCTTTTGGGGATTTCTCGTGAGGGAATGTATCCAAAGTATCTTTTAATTTGATACTTCGTATTTTTATAATGATTGAAAACAATCAAAACATGATAGTAATATCTTGTCTGTTAGGGTTGATTTATCTAATATTATCTTTAATTAATTTACAGCTAACATTTGCAATTTGGTTCGAGACAATTTGTCGACATATCAAAATTGTGTATTTTACTTTGAAAATTAAAAATTTATAAGTCCTTATACATTTAAAATGTCTTATATCAAATACTACCATTAAACTTATTTGAACTGTTCACATTACATCTTTATGACCGGTTAGTGTAGGTTTTAGCACATTCCAAACAAGTTCAATGGTAATATATGGGGAAAAAACATAAGAGACCAAATGTGAACAAAACCTAAACTATGTTATCCTTATAAATCATTAACCCTTTCTGTAATAGTTTATTCACATTACTAGATAAATGGTTTGATATTTTTAGGAACGATCATGATGTTTGTAACACCCAATTTCGAGATGTTTCTTATTTCAGGATTTTGGGTCGTATTTCAATCATGCGGATGTCTTGAGCTTCAAGGGAATATAATTTAGACTTGATGTCCTTTACTTCCTTCTTCTTGTCAACAACGTGTGCTAGAAATGCGTGGTACTTCATGTGCAGGTAGGTCTGAGCCTTGATGCAAGAGATGATTTTGAGACTTGTGCTAGGTTTGTCACCGTAGATGACGAGGGTTTCGTTATTTGGTAAGTTGATTCGGACGGCTTTTTCATAGCATAAGATATCCATGTGATGAGGACTTAACCAATCCATACCAATGATAACGTCGAAACTCCTTATTGTAACCATCATTAAATCGATTTGAAAGGAATGATTGTTTAGAGTTAGAGTGCACCCTATGTACACGTCTTTAGTGCTTTCAGTTTTACCATTTACTATTTCTACTATGAATATTTTTGTTGAGTGATTGTTGTTTTTGGTTGAGTGTGTGTTTAAACTTGTGGCTCACGAAACTTCTCTCCGCACCACTATCAAAGAGTATGCATGCATATGAGTTATTGAGAAGGAATGTACCAGTAACCATCGTGGTATCGTTCAGGGCTTCCTTGTGCCCTAATGTCAGAACTATTCTTGTACCCCCCAACATTCCTATTATTGGCTTTTCAGCATTCCCTCTTAAAATGTCTCGTTTCCCCGCACCCGTAGCATGTTCGGCTCACTCTGGTATTTGTGGTTGGGACGGCCTGTTGGGCTGGCTCCTTACAGAAACGAACAATGTGTCCTTTCTTGTTGCAATTTGTGCAATGCATTTCCCGACAATCTCCAACATGGTGGAAGTTGCACTTGTTGCATTTGGGTAGGGTTCCAACATATTGCTTTGTTGGTGCTGGGGCGGTCGGTACAGTGACAGTGTGGGTTGCCACTATTTGTTGTTTCTTGGTGGGCTCATGTATTGATTTTCCCTTCCTCTTGTTCCAAGGTCTTCTTTTGTTTTCACTCCCTTTTGCTTGTTTGGGAATGGCCGTCATAAAGCCGTGGCAGACTCCATGATCTACAAGAGTTCGTGCCAAGCGTTTGGCATTATCAAAGGTAGAAGGGTTTAGAGATACCACATTTCCTTGGATCTGGGGGGATAGTCCCCAGAGGTAACGCTCCACCTTTTTGCTTTCTAGGGTGACCTTCCCGGGACAAAGCACCGCCAAGTCACTGAACCTGGTGGTATATGTTGTTATATCGGAACCCTCCATTGTGAGGTTCCAGAGTTCTTGCTACAGTTTTTGTACTTCGCCCCTTGGGCAATACTCTGCTAGCATCATGATTTTTAGGTCCTCCCAGCTCAGAGCGTTGGCCACGGGGAGTGTTAATTATTTGACCTGACTGTTCCACCAAGAGAGGGCTATGTCGGTAAATGTGCAGGTCGTGAATTTGAACTTACTCTCTTCCAGACAGGCACATATTTCAAACCCTGAATCAGTCTTCTCGAACCACCTTGTCAGGGCGATGACGCCTTCGTCGCCATAGAATGCTTTGTGTTTGCAGTTCAAGAAGTCCTTATAGGAGCATCCTCTTGATCGACCATGGTTGTTGCCTTGGTTAGAACTATTAGTACCAATTCCAGCCCCATTGGTACCGTTGGAGCTATTATGTGCTATGACAGAGGTTACAACGACTATTGCAGCAGCTTGAAAGACATCAGTATCTATCAGTGGGGGTGGTAGTGGTGGTGGTGTTGGCGCTGTTGTTGTGTTGTTGTAACGCCTGTTAGATTTGCACGGTGGCATTTTTCTGCCATAAAGTTTAAATATGAAACGATGATAAGTTTACAATAGTGGTTACAAGTCGGGTGTTAACGGACTAGATTGTTTTAGTTCTATGCGTTTTATGTTCTGACATTTAGTGTATCTTTTAAGCAATTCATGATGGAAGTCTACCATAGTTAATTAAATGATTACAATCAATTTATGAATTTAATAGTGACACTTCAATGAAATAAAATGCATGTCAAATTCATTGATATATTTTAGTACATAGTATTGGGAAAATTTGACCCTTTAAGCAGGTCTATAATACATCAATGTAAGGGAAAATTTTGACAGCATATTGACCCCTTTGAATAGTGTAATCACTTATTCGTAGGGTTGAACCTACATATAGAAAAGAGTAGCACTGAAGCTTACTCGAAAACACCTAATCTATAACAAGACATGAGTAGTATAGGAACTACTCGTGGTGCATGGTATCCTGTAAGCCTTGGAATGTCGTCATGAAGGTCGACATTTCCTTCACTCGGTGCTCAGCCTCAATAACACGCCTCTCCATTATGGCCTGACATTCCCGATAATCTCTCATCTCACCTTGAGTCGCGGTAACTTACTTTTGAAGGGCGTCGACATGATCCCGTGTTCGATCATGATCTTCGTCCAGACGATGAAGACAAACTGCGGTAACTTCGGTGATAGCACCACCTCCATGATTTGGTTGGCGGATACCCTTGCTTGTTCGCCATGGTGAGCAATGCGACGAACCATGATGGGGAGAGCCCTGTTTGTTGAACCCCCTCTATCGAGGTTGTAGAAACCTCGTTCCATACCATAAGGAGGGAGATAACCATGTTCTTGTGTAACGACGTAAATTTTCAAAACAATTTTTCACATTTAAAAACACCCTTTCATTCATAATAGTTATAAAAATGTCATTGTATCACATAACAACCCATAACATTACATCCCAAGATCATAACATGTAAAACTCCTAGTATGTGTACTGATCATGCCGGCACCTTCCCGCGATCATCACTGGTACCTGAAACACATATCATAACAACTGTAAGCATAAATGCTTAGTGAGTTCCCCAAAATACCACACACCACACATACGCCTTTCCAGGCCATACTCTATGGGATCTTCCGATCCAAGTGTCTTAGGGGACTTCCGTCCCGAACTCCGGTAGACCTTCCGGTCCTACCCGTATCGACCTTCCGGTCCGTACCCTCTTGAGCTTCCAGCCTATATCATCTTGACCTTCCGGTCCTTAGCATACATAACATACATAACACATAAACATCATCTTGACCTTCCGGTCCTTATCATGCATAACATAAATAGCGCATAGATATCACATAACCGCATATAACACATATATTCTATCATACAAGACCTTCTGGTCATACAAAAGTACCCTTCCAGGTATAGTATAGTGAGAAGACTCACCTGGCACGAGGAATCATCCTCTACTCACGCTGCTACTAAACACCGACCTCTAACTCTATGTCAAATCCCATTATTGCCACGATTAGAAACTAGGACCAATCTTTCACTTATTAGGTCTAAAGATAGACCACTTACCAGTCCATCAATGCTCTAAATCCATTGGGCCCTACAAGGCCCAATAATAAATGGGTTTCCCCAAGGCACAACCTCACCTTACAAGACAAGCCCAACATGAGGCCCAAGACAACAATTAATTCTCTGCTCATATGCTCAACTACACAGGCCCAAGGATTCAAGTCCAACACTTAAGGCCCAAATATCAACTCTAGTCCAAAAGCCCACAAAGGGGTTACGCGGGGCGTACCTCCTTGTTACGCTCAGCGTACACAAACGCCTAAGGAACTAATCGGGGACCTCAACCTAGTACGCGGGGCGTACTGGAATTACGCGGCACGTAACTTCCGTTTCACTTAATCCATTTTCTGGGTCTTAACCCATTAAGACCTTAGCCCATCTCTTGGATCTGGGCTCCCTAACAGTCCTTATACCATAAAGTCAGAACCTTTAAGCATTTGCATGGCTGTAAAGGTCCCTACACTCCCTAACACCTTTCCTCCTTCCTCAAAAGATATAGATCTCATGCATGGCTCAATAATCTCATCCAAGATCACATTTTAATGAACATACAACTCTCATAGTTCTGAAATATGGAAGATCTAGGCCAATGGAGACCATTTGCCCATTAAGTCTCCACCTTGGGACCAAGAACCCTAGAAATGGGTCCATAAAGCATAAAACAAGAAAGGCTTGGAAAGCCAGAAGCTTTTTACCTTAGAAAGAAGCTCCAACCTATGTAGAACTCGGATCTACTCTTGCTCTCCAACTTCAAGCTCTTCCAAAGGCCTCCTCTTCACCTTCTTCACCTTGAAATGCCACCATCAAGCTTAAGAACACACACACAAGCCTACTATGGGTTTTCTTCTCTCTTAGGGTTCACTCTCTGAAGTATGGTGGCTGGGGAAAAGGCCTTAATATTCCTTTTATGGTGCACAAGTCAGATTTAGGGTTTTGAGTTTATGTTCACTACGCCAAACGTAGTTTAAGGTACGCCCAACGTATCGTGTGTAAACCGCGTCCAACTTAAGCGTATGAGTACGCACAACGTATTCCTTTGTACGCCCAACATACTCATTTGCCACAATTGCATTTAAGGCCAAACTTGACAACTAGAAGAAGAAGAAGAAGAGCTAAATAAATATACCCCAAATTCCCGGATGTTAGAATTCTCCCCCACTTGAATTAGATTTCGCCCTCGAAATCGCTCCTCAAACCATATAGACAGAAACCAATCGCTCGAAAAGCACCACTGCGAGGTTCTTACACCAAAACGATATCTTTCTCCATGAATACCTGGATCCGTCCAGTAACTCCAAGTTTGGAACAAAACCGACCCCTTTGACGCTATAATACCCCCTTTGTGACATTCCCAGGATCAGGAAAACTCTAGTGGCCTGGCCCGCCGCCTGACACTTGCACCATCACCATGATATTTGCTTTTCGAACATCAAACCCTGACAACCCACTGCTCCTCTGATCCTCACAAGACAAATCCAACAATCGGCTACCGATCACTCATAAAAACGTACCAAAATAGTCTGAATCACGCCCCAAGGGACGAAAGGGTTCACATCCCACCAGGGCTCAATCACTGAACTACTATCAGAATCCATCTGAAAAATAAACTTTCAACATTTTATTCTCTGACACAAGAAAATCATGTCCGCTCAGAAGTCCTCATACATCTAAAATAGTAAGCCTCAGCTGCATCCTCGTGTCCCTCTTTAACACTGAGTACCAAGTCTGATCTCGTCCCAACAGTTGCACCTCCAGGGTCATCCTGTCCTTCATGGTTTCCTCCTTACCATAACCACATCGGCCCAAAGTGTTACACAAGTAACGAAATTCGCTTAACCCTAAGCGAATGCTACCTTCCCAACTGGAGATCGACTCAACCCCGACCTCTACCATCTGTTACTCATTATTCATGCAACTTGCGGTACTTCCCGTACCCTAGAACTGACCCACACCGGTCTATGACATCGAATGAAAAACATTACTCCTCAAAATGGAACCCACCTCTGAATCCAGAATCTCATCTCGCCTATCCAACGCACGACCAGAGCCAAACTTAAACTCGAGAGTTTGGTCCGACCCAGAGTTGGGACCGCTCGCCCCGACGAAGCGCTCAACTAGAACTCATTTCCCGCAATCCATGCGTACCTCACTTATCCCATTATTTCGGATTGCAACAACCACAACTTGAAATCAGAGTATAACGATTCTCGAAAATATAGAGACCTCCGTCTCTTTCCTGATCTGGCCCCCAGGCTCCGGGTTACTCAATCTACAAAGGCTACTCAAGCCTACGAACTCTCATGCATCATGCTCTGATCAAAAAATAACATGGCTCCTTACCGCACCCTGACACCCTCCTACTGACCAGTGAGTACTACGGCTCCCCGCAGTATCACCACACCCTCTCGCTGAGTAGTGAGTACTACGGCTTCCCGTAGCATCTCAACAACCTCTAACTAGTGAATACTATAGCTTCCCGTAGCTTCACCACAACCTCTGACTAGTGAATACTATGGCTTCCCATAGCGTCACCACAACCTCTAACTAGTGAATACTACGGCTTCCCGTAGCATCACCACAACCTTTGACTAGTGAATACTACGGCTTCTCGTAGCATCACCACAACCTTTGACTAGTGAATACTACGGCTTCCCGTAGCATCACAACAACCTCTCACTGACTCACACTATGCGGGTCAATCATAGATAGGTGCATGCACTTACCCAAATTATACATCACTATATCTGGCGACAATCGCCATAACAAAACACCCTCTCCTGCTGCAACCCATATTCTTGGACAATCTCACTTGCTGTCATTAACCAGAGGGGCTCCCACTGGAATCATCGAGGCTTGGCCCACCACTTGCCGTCTCCGCTCAAGACTCAAAATTATCTGAAGTCCAATGCATTAAATTCGGATACCTCGATACACCACCTAGAACCTCACAACGTCCCGTCTCATCCACTAATCTTCCTGTTCCACAACCTGAAATTGGTTTTCTAATCCACTTCTACCCTTTCCAAGCTGAATAACAGCCCCTTCATTGAACCAGAATTTCTCAATCACTAAACTCACCACACGATCCAACCATCACGGATTTACCATTATGACCTTGAAGAATTCCCGTTTACCCCAAGATCTTCGATCAACGGTCACTTTCCATGGAGGCACTCATCCTTATCAAACATATTACACGCATTATCTCGCTTTGCACCTCGTCTCAATCACTAATAACCCGGGTCTCATGAATTTACCGCCGATCTCTAAATCCCACCTCTTAACCGCTCTTGAACCAATCTCTGCTTCTTTCAATACGATACCCGGTTCTCCCCCACTTAGGGTTCGAACCATCACCAATTGACGCACAAACTATCCCCTGGAGAATGTCCACTAGCAACATCGCACTGACCCTTGGAAGGTGCTATGCAACGCCCGATAATCTCCTTAGAGAGATCATGCAACCTCAAATACCCTGAATCTCAGACGAAATTTTCAGGAACTTCTCATCACGACTGTCTCCAGTCGTTCAAGGTCTCATATCATCCCAATACCGAACATCTCATATGTCTAGTAATATCACTGTCTCTTAGACTGGAACAATAAATCTTCATGCTCCTCAACCTCAACTTCTCTATCTGCGTTCCAACACATGAATCATCACAATAACAGGGACCCACTCCCATATTATAGATAAGAGAGCCACCGCCCTGATATACTCGCTGATACTGTTACCATACGCCCTACTATACTCAAATAGGGTGTAACGTGGTCCTTGACCATCTCAGTTTCAACTGACTACCTGCTTATGGCAAATCATTACCTCACGGCAGACATGCTGCCTGATATTCTGGTGGAAAATTGTCACCCATGTCAACCTGCAGGGTTTACTCCTAACCCAAAAAACTGAAATATCACGCCTCCCAGGTTTCCATAAGAAACATAAACAGCACCACTCATCGGGCTTTGCAGACCCCTCAAACTTCCTCTTTTCACCAACCTCGGTCTTGTTGGCGGCTCTTCCCTTGATCATATCCTCCACATACTTGGCAGCCCAGATAGCTGCCTCCAAGGTAGGTGCCTGACGCACTGGCACCGCGTACTCCCATGGCAATCCCTTTGCGTACTTATCAATTTTCGTCAGCTCATCCGGAACAAGACGCAAGGCAAATTCCATCTTTTTTGTGAAGTTGTTCGTGTATTCATCGATTGACATGCTCCCCTTCTTCAGGGTTAGAAACTGGTTCTCTAGCTCGAGCAGGTTTTGAGCTGAGTAGTACTTTCGTTTGAATTGCACCAGAAATTCTGCCCATGTCAGTTGCAGGGGCTGGTTGGGGCTCAAAGTCTTCCCCAAGGTGTTCCACCAACGTACAGCGCCTCCTCGAAACTGACGCACTGCAAACGTGGTCTGTAGCTTCCCTTTGCAACCGCATGTCATGAAAGCTAACTCCATTTCCGAGATCCAATCCATGACCCCGATTGGATCTTCCTTTCCTATGAAAGTCGATGGCTTGCAAGTCTGAAAATCCTTGTACTTGCATCCATTTCTCTCGAACCCGTCATCTTGGTTATTTGTTGAACTATTGGTGGGTTGACTTGACCAACAGTTCCACTGTAGTCTCCTTCCCCAGTCTGCCCTTCGTTCAACTCGGGCTGTTCGATTTGAATAGTGGCTTCCTCTCGATTTTGCTGGAGCAAACGTCTAGTTTCCTCCATTTGACGATCCAACATCGCTTGGATCATCGCTTGCACTCCGGCCATTGTGACTGGCTCAGCAGCGGCTTCCATCACCGGTATTTGCTCAATCACCGGGGGTTGGTTTCTATTCCCATTTGCATTCACGTTTCCGCTACGGGTCCTTGCCATCTTGATTTATACACCGAATAAGGTGAATTTAGATCTTTATTTAGGACTGATGTTCAAATCGTCCTTATCACCCCAAAACGTTTACATGCTAGTTCTAATATCGTAGTCGTACGTTTAGAATCCTAAACACATAAGGTTTCCAGATCCGGTCGGCAACATACCATAAATCCGAACAAATAATAGCATATCAGGCACAAAGCATTTAGCACATAAACCATTTTAGGCATAATTCCTAAAATAATCTAGAGCTCACACCTCACAATCATCGCTTAGCATTCTAAGTTTAAGTCTAGAAATAAATCCATATTCCTAGTTCGCTTAAACTAATGCTCTGATACCAACTGTGACATCCCCAAAATCACGGCGATAAAAGACCGGTTTGTTTATGCTTTGTTTAAAAATCAGAGTAACATTTTAAATAAAAGTGTTGCGGATTTGTCCCAAAACAAAATATGATAAAGATTTATCAAATGCATTTCCATAGAAATGTATTTCATTAAAAGACTTGGGATGTCATGTTCGTACAGATCAAAAGCATAAACAGTACAATATAAGCCTTATTACATTATTTCATATCTACAGACCTATATCCGATTAATCTCTCATCCCAAGACATCACATATATGCTCATGCGCCACTACCTGTAATACAAGAAACTGAGTGGGTCAGGCTTGGGAGCCTGGTGAGCATATAGGGTTTTCAACCCACAATAAATAAGTTTATTAACTTCATTAAATTAAACAAACCCGATTACCCGTTCCCGTTATCCTCACATTACGTCCCTAAGCATCTATCATAAGTGACCTACCCTAAGGATTATCATCGGGACGGACACTACTACTAAGGGGATTCCTCAGCAATAAATGTCCTTGAGGCAACCATGTGGGGGATGGAGTACATCTGGTGAGCACACAGTTCAAATAAACACACAGTTCGAATAAACACCTACAGGTTGCGAGCCTGCTAGTGTTCCACTAGACTGTCTAGAATAGTCCGTGGTCGTCATCTATACTCCACTAGATGACTGATTCATCAATAACATCTATAATGAGGCCTCTCATTATTTTATTTCGTCACACAGCAACTATTACATCTACCCATGTTTTACCCAACACATTTTGTAGATATAAAATACATATACAGTTTAAATCATTGAAAACATGTATAACAATGTTCATCCAACATACATAGCAAGTATTCAGATAATATGCACACATAGCACGTAATTTATATAAAATACTTCATATCTATGTGTAAGCTAAAAGTAACTATGCACTCACCTGAGTAGGTGGTGACTCGGCGCTTGGACAACACTTCGTTACTCTTAACACACTTTTCCTTTGGCAAAACCTAGTATCATTGCCACTAGGGTTTAGTCTAACGATAACCGCGATTAATTAATAGTCTAGCTATTATTATTATTATATAAGCGTTAAACGATACTTATATAACCCATAATAATAGCCCAAGTACTTATTATAAGGTCCTAATAACATTACTATATTAAAACGTAAGCTAAACTAAAGATAGGTTAGGCGTAACCCACTTACAGCGGGTTTTCTCGAAAACCGGACTTCGCTGGAGCAGCGTTCCCGAGTCGAAAGACCCCTTTTCTCGGGACTCCGGGAGCCTCGGGGCTTCCTTCGGGTACTAGGGGGTTTTCCTAGACTTTAGGGGGCTTAAGGAGGCTTAGAGAGAGATTCTAGAGAGAGAAAGAGAAGTTGGAAGGTGTGAGAAATGAGGATGCCCCGAAACCCTTTTTATAGGCTGGAAATCACCAAAAATCGTTGAGTTTACCTCAAACTCGTCGAGTTTTATGGCCAGGTGTCACCATCTGGTGGCTAGCCTTGGGGAGGAAGCAACGGCCAGGATTGCGCCATGTCACCCGATTTCGCACAACAGCCTCCCGACTTAGAAAAATCATAACTCTCGCATACGAGCTCCGTTTTTGACGTTCTGTTTTTTCCACGCGTAGGTAAAAACAAGATCTACAACTTTCATTTAGACTCCGTCGGCTAATTCTTGACCGATCTTAAATTTAACAGTAGGAGGAGATTAGACTGCTAAATGACCGCGAAGAATTCGTAACTCCTTCATACGGACTCCGTTTTCGTCTGTCTTTTTACCGTTGAGTTCCTATTAATGAGATCTTCAACTCTCATTTAGGTCGCGTAAGCCAAAAACCGCTCGAACTAAAATTCGAATTTCGGGCTGTACACCGCTAATCCGAAACTTCGAAAAATCATAACTTCTTAATACGAAGTTAGATTTAGGAGTTCTTTTTATCGATGTTCTTAGTTTACCATAATCTACGATTTTTGTTTATATCGTTAAGGCTAAAACTCGCTCTATCGTAAATTCACTATTTATGATTCCCGGTGCCGTGCCGATTTTGCCGTAAAACTTCGACGGGCCATAACTTCTTCGTTATAACTCGGATTTCGGCGTTCTTTATATGTACGGAAACCTTGATACATATTGTACAACTTGGTTAAGATTATTTATTCAAAATAATCTTTTGTCAAAAATTCGTTTTCGACCCCTATTGCCTCTAAATTGACTAGCCCGGATCTACGGGCGTTACACAAGGATTCAAGCCCAACACTTAAGGCCCAAATATCAATTGTAGTCCAAAAGCCCACAGAGGGGTTACGCGGGGCGTACCTCCTTGGTACGCTCAGCGTACACAAACGCCCAAGGAACTAATCGGGGACCTCAACCCAGAACGCGGGGCGTACTGGAATTACGCGGCGTGTAACTTCCGTTTCACTTAATCCATTTTCTGGATCTTAACTTGTTAAGACCTTAGCCCATCTCTTGGATCTGGGCTCCCTAACAGTCCTTATACCATAAAGTCGGAACCTTTAAGCATTTGCATGGCTGTAAAGGTCCCTACACTCCTTAACACCTCTCCTCCTTCCTCAAAAGATCTAGATCTCATGCATGATTCAATAATCACGTCCAAGATCACATTTTAAAGAACATACAACTATCATAGTTCTGAAATATGGAAGATCTAGGCCAATGGAGACCATTTTCCCATTAAGTCTCCACCTTGGGACCAAGAACCCTAGAAATGGGTCCATAAAGCATAAAACAAGAAAGGCTAGGAAAGCTAGAAGCTTTTTACCTTAGAAAGAAGCTCCAACCTATGTAGAACTCGGATCTACTCTTGCTCTCCAACTTCAAGCTCTTCCAAAGGCCTCTTCTTCACCTTCTTCACCTTGAAATGGCACCATCAAGCTTAAGAACACACACACAAGCCTACTACGGGTTTTCTTATCTTAGGGTTCACTCTCTGAAGTATGGTGGCTGGGGAAAAGGCCTTAATATTCCTTTTATAGTGCACTAGTCAGATTTAGGGTTTTGGGTTTGTGCTCACTACGCCCAGCGTAGTTTAAGGTACGGCCAGCGTACCGTGTGTAAACCGTGTCCAACTTAAGCGTATGAGTACGCGCAGCGTACTCCTTTATACGCCCAACGTACTCATCTGCCACAATTTCATTTAAGGCCAAACTTGACAACTAGTAGTAGAAGAAGAAGAGCTAAATAAATATACCCCAAATTCCCAGGTGTTAGAATTCTCCCCCACTTGAATTAGATTTTGCCCTCGAAATCGCTCCTCAAACCATATAGACAAAAACCAACCGCTCGAAAAGCACCACTGCGAGGTTCTCACACCAAAAAGATATCTTTCTCCATGAATACCTGGATCCGTCCAGTAACTCCAAGTTTGGAACAAAACCGACCCCTTTGACGCTATAATACCCCCTTTGTGACATTCCCAGGATCAGGAAAACTCTAGTGGCCTGGCCCGCCGCCTGACACTTGCACCATCACCATGATATTTGCTTTTCGAACATCAAACCCTGACAACCCACTGCTCCTCTGATCCTCACAAGACAAATCCAACAATCGGCTACCGATCACTCATAAAAACGTACCAAAATAGTCTGAATCACGCCCCAAGGGACGAAAGGGTTCACATCCCACCAGGGCTCAATCACTGAACTACTATCAGAATCCATCTGAAAAATAAACTTTCAACATTTTATTCTCTGACACAAGAAAATCATGTCCGCTCAGAAGTCCTCATACATCTAAAATAGTAAGCCTCAGCTGCATCCTCGTGTCCCTCTTTAACACTGAGTACCAAGTCTGATCTCGTCCCAACAGTTGCACCTCCAGGGTCATCCTGTCCTTCATGGTTTCCTCCTTACCATAACCACATCGGCCCAAAGTGTTACACAAGTAACGAAATTCGCTTAACCCTAAGCGAATGCTACCTTCCCAACTGGAGATCGACTCAACCCCGACCTCTACCATCTGTTACTCATTATTCATGCAACTTGCGGTACTTCCCGTACCCTAGAACTGACCCACACCGGTCTATGACATCGAATGAAAAACATTACTCCTCAAAATGGAACCCACCTCTGAATCCAGAATCTCATCTCGCCTATCCAACGCACGACCAGAGCCAAACTTAAACTCGAGAGTTTGGTCCGACCCAGAGTTGGGACCGCTCGCCCCGACGAAGCGCTCAACTAGAACTCATTTCCCGCAATCCATGCGTACCTCACTTATCCCATTATTTCGGATTGCAACAACCACAACTTGAAATCAGAGTATAACGATTCTCGAAAATATAGAGACCTCCGTCTCTTTCCTGATCTGGCCCCCAGGCTCCGGGTTACTCAATCTACAAAGGCTACTCAAGCCTACGAACTCTCATGCATCATGCTCTGATCAAAAAATAACATGGCTCCTTACCGCACCCTGACACCCTCCTACTGACCAGTGAGTACTACGGCTCCCCGCAGTATCACCACACCCTCTCGCTGAGTAGTGAGTACTACGGCTTCCCGTAGCATCTCAACAACCTCTAACTAGTGAATACTATAGCTTCCCGTAGCTTCACCACAACCTCTGACTAGTGAATACTATGGCTTCCCATAGCGTCACCACAACCTCTAACTAGTGAATACTACGGCTTCCCGTAGCATCACCACAACCTTTGACTAGTGAATACTACGGCTTCTCGTAGCATCACCACAACCTTTGACTAGTGAATACTACGGCTTCCCGTAGCATCACAACAACCTCTCACTGACTCACACTATGCGGGTCAATCATAGATAGGTGCATGCACTTACCCAAATTATACATCACTATATCTGGCGGCAATCGCCATAACAAAACACCCTCTCCTGCTGCAACCCATATTCTTGGACAATCTCACTTGCTGTCATTAACCAGAGGGGCTCCCACTGGAATCATCGAGGCTTGGCCCACCACTTGCTGTCTCCGCTCAAGACTCAAAATTATCTGAAGTCCAATGCATTAAATTCAGATACCTCGATACACCACCTAGGACCTCACAACGTCCCGTCTCATCCACTAATCTTCCTGTTCCATAACCTGAAATTGGTTGTCTAATCCACTTCTACCCTTTCCAAGCTGAATAACAGCCCCTTCATTGAACCAGAATTTCTCAATCACTACACTCACCACACGATCACGGATTTACCATTATGACCTTGAAGAATTCCCGTTTACCTCAAGATCTTCGATCAACGGTCACTTTCCGTGGAGGCACTCATCCTTATCAAACATATTACACGCATTATCTCGCTTTGCACCTCGTCTCAATCACTAATAACCCGGGTCTCATGAATTTACCGCCGGTCTCTAAATCCCACCTCTTAACCGCTCTTGAACCAATCTCTGCTTCTTTCAATACGATACCTAGTTCTCCCCCACTTAGGGTTCGAACCATCACCAATTGACGCACAAACCATCCCCTGGACTATTTCCACTAGCAACATCGCACCGACCCTTGGAAGGTGCTATGCAACGCCCGATAATCTCCTTAGAGAGATCATGCAACCTCAAATACCCTGAATCTCAGACAAAATTTTCAGGAACTTCTCATCACGACTGTCTCCAGTCGTTCAAGGTCTCATATCATCCCAATACCGAACATCTCATATGTCTAGTAATATCACTGTCTCTTAGACTGGAACAATAAATCATCATGCTCCTCAACCTCGACTTCCATATCCGCGTTCCAACACATGAATCATCACAATAACAGGGTTGCTACCATACGCCCTACTATACTCAAATAGGGTGTAACGTGGTCCTTGACCATCTCAGTCTCAACTGACTACCTGCTTATGGCAAATCATTACCTCGCGGCAAACATGCTGTCTGATATTCTGGTGGAAAATTGTCATCCATGTCAACCTGCAGGGTTTATTCCTAACCCAAAAAAATTGAAATATCACGCCTCCCAGGTTTCCACAAGAAACATAAACAACACCACTCAAGTCACAGCAGGTGACATCTCCTCTACCGGCTGATTGCTCAACTCAGACCGCAATCCCCCATAGCCAACTCTACTTATCCTTGAGTCTTGCGACTACAACTGGGATATCATCACAACCCTTGGAGCTCATTCGATTTTCCCTTTTTAAGGTATGCTCCACTAAACTTTTTCATCATGGCCTTCTTGCACCATACTCATTTACCTCTGATCTCAGTCTATACAATCCCTACGGAATAACCGGTAAAAACCCAGAGACACTATCCGCCACCTAACATGATACTCAACCGGGTGGCCACCTCTCGATCTGCTATGAATCATAGCACCTGAACCATGTTCCCTCTTCTCAATCTGTTACTATCATGGTACTCGAACCATGACATCACTTCTCAATGCTCGAATACCGGATCATGCGTGCTTGCTCAGACGACACATGCTGAGGTCAAAACAACGCCTTCTCGTGAAACATCCATGTAATCACAGTCACGGACTCCGTCCCCTACTTGAGGGACAAGAACTCCGGTGCTAACCATTCCCACTCCATCGGGGGAACATACTCGTCTCTGAACATGGTGGTGAGCCTCTCCCAGGTTACCTCCGAAATCTCTACAAGAGTGAAGTTCGCCACCACGAACTTCCACCAGTCCTTCGCCCCCAAGTGAAACTGGTTTAGTGCAAACCGAACCATCCGATGCTCTGGACACGAACAGGTGTAGAAGCATCCATCGATATCAGAAATCCGTCTCATAGCAGCAATCGGGTCCTGCGTCCCGTCAAACACAGGGGGCTTCGTGTTGCTGATCTCCCATAGCAACATCGAGTCACCCAGCCCTACTTGTTCCTTGGTACCCTAAGGATTCTTACTTGGACTACGCACTAATCCAGTGTCTTCGGTAGTACGGGCCCTTATACTACCGCTCACACCGCATCAGTATTCATCCCAAGTCCTCCTCATTGGATCCCAGATCATGAGTACTCTACATCTCGTTAGCATAGCCTACCCTTCGGTAGATCTCTCATAAGCACCTCACTGCTACCTATTCGCTCTCAAGCATCAGATAGCAGCAGAATCCTTCCTAGGCTAAGGCATCACAAAATCAGGCCACTCTAGTCCTAATATGAATACCTAGCTAACTCTAGCATGCATATCATATCATAACATACCTCATAACACATAATGTAAGGGTATTTTGGGAAATCACCGTTCGCGCGTTGGCTGATCGTACACACTGCTCCGCTCTGTCTTCTTCAAAACCTTTTACTCTTTTAGAAAAACTTTCTTAATTCCCCAGTGTGAGTTCAGATTCATCCGAAGATGCGCCTGAATCCCTCAAACCAAGTCTCTAATACCAATTTGTAACGACGTAAATTTTCAAAACAATTTTTCACATTTAAAAACACCCTTTCATTCATAATAGTTATAAAAATGTCATTGTATCACATAAAAACCCATAACATTACATCCCAAGATCATAACATGTAAAACTCCTAGTGTGTGTACTGATCATGTTGGCGCCTTCCCGCGATCATCATTAGTACCTGAAACACATAGCATAACAACTGTAAGCATAAATGCTTAGTGAGTTCCCCAAAATACCACACACCACACATACTCCTTTCCAGGCCATACTCTATGGGATCTTCCGATCCAATTGTCTCAGGGGACTTCCGTCCTGAACTCCGATAGACCTTCCGGTCCTACCCATATCGACCTTTCGGTCCGTACCCTCTTGACCTTCTGGTCTATATCATCTTGACCTTCCGGTCCTTAGCATACATAACATATATAGCACATAAACATCATCTTGACCTTTCGGTCCTTATCATGCATAACATACATAGCACATACATATCACATAACCGCATATAGCACATACATTCTATCATACAAGACCCTTCCGGTCATACATAAGTACCCTTCTAGGTACAGTATAGTGAGAAGACTCACCTGGCATGAAGAATCATCCTCTAGTCACGCTGCTGCTAAACACTGGCCTCTAACTCTGTGTCAAATCCCATTATTGCCATGATTAGAAACTAGAACCAATCTTTCACTTATTAGGTCTAAGGATAGACCACTTACCAGCCCATCAATGCTCTAAATCCATTGGGCCCACCAAGGCCCAATAATAAATGGGTTTCCTAAAGGCACAACCTCACCCTACAAGACAAGCCCAACATGAGGCCCAAGACATAAATGAATTCTCTGCTCATATGCTCAACTATGCAGGCCCAAGGATTCAAGCCCAACACTTAAGGCCCAAATATCAACTCTAGTCCAAAAGCCCACAAAGGGGTTACGCGGGGCATACCTCCTTGGTACGGTCAGCGTACACAAACGCCCAAGGAACTAATCGGGGACCTCAACCCAGTACGCGGGGCGTACTGGAATTACGTGGCGCGTAACTTCCGTTCCACTTAATCCATTTTCTGGGTCTTAACCCGTTAAGACCTTAGCCCATCTCTTGGATCTAGGCTCCCTAACAGTCCTTATACCGTAAAGTCGGAACCTTTAAGCCTTTGCATGGATGTAAAGGTCCCTACACTCCCTAACACCTTTCCTCCTTCCTCAAAAGATCTAGATCTCATGCATGGCTCAATAATCTCATCCAAGATCACATTTTAATGAACATACAACTCTCATAGTTCTGAAATATGGAAGATCTAGGCCAATGGAGACCAATTGCCCATAAAGTCTCCACCTTGGGACCAAAAACCCTAGAAATGGGTCCATAAAGCATAAAACAAGAAAGGCTAGGAAAGCTAGCAGCTTTTTACCTCATAAAGAAGCTCCAACCTATGTAGGACTCGGATCTACTCTTGCTCTCCAACTTCAAGCTCTTCCAAAGGCCTCCTCTTCACCTTCTTCACCTTGAAATTGCACCATCAAGCTTAAGAACACACACACAAGCCTAGTACGAGTTTTCTTCTCTCTTAGGGTTCACTCTTTGAAGTATGGTAGCTGGGGAAAAGGTCTTAATATTCCTTTTATAGTGCACAAGTCAGATTTAGGGTTTTGAGTGTGTGCTCACTACGTCCAACGTAGTTTAAGGTACGCCCAGCGTACCGTGTGTAAACCGCGTTCAACTTAAGCGTATGAGTACGCGCAGTGTACTCCTTTGTACGCCCAACGTACTCATCTGCCACAATTTCATTTAAGGCCAAACTTAAGAACTAGAAGAAGAAGAAGAAGAAGAGCTAAGTAAATATACCCCAAATTCCCGGGTGTTACATCTTGGCTCCATCTTCTTAAATCTACTTCCCATCGGGGCGTCGAGCCATGGAACTTCCGTCTGGGATTTTGGGCGATGTACGGTGGATTGTAAACTTCGGGTTTTGAGTCGGTGTGTTCCTCGACTTCTTCCTCGTCCTCTTCTTCTTCTTCTTCCAAGTTCTCTTCAGAATCCTCATCTGGATCTTCCACTATCCAGCCACCGTTTCCCTTGTTAGGGAAGTATGGATCCCCAGGTTGGTGAAATCCCGCCATAGAGTCTATTGGAGAATAGGGGTAAGATGCACATAAATAATCTAAGTGTGTTGTTTTATAGTATCATAAAATACTCCTATAGTATTTTAAATTTTGAGATTCTTTGCATGGTTTGTTGGTAAGTTTAGACTCATTATTCACTACGACCATTCCTCGGTATACGTTAGTCACATCCCGGATAAATATAGTTGATCAGGCTATATTCATCCCCGATATGATTAGATACCCCGAGGCCTACTCGTAGTGTTCAACTTATCTTAATACTTTTTGTTTTGGTATTGTCATGACACTGAACTAGTAAGTATGATTGTACTTATACTTTTATAAAAAATAATCATAATATTTTAAAGTATACTTGTAAGAAAATGTTATGTCAAAGAGTTTTAGTCCTGTTGCATTTATATTTTGTATATCTTATGCGGTTTGATATACTTAGTTCACTATAAACAATGCTCTGATACCAATCTGTCATACACCCAAACCAGGATGGCGGAAACGTCCAGGGTGGATGACTTTCATGTATTGTATCATAACAATTGAGTAATAGTAAACAAAGCAAACATAACCATCATAAATATAATTGAAAAAGTTACATCATTGTAAGTGTTACATGTTTCAAAAGTCAATTACAATATGATGACAAAAGATTTGTTTGACGCCTTAGCGCCCCATCCTCAAAAGCTGGTGTTTACCTGTTTTACCGATTCCCTGAGATCACAAGTTGTTTCAAAAAGTGTCAACAATTAAGTTGGTGAGTTCATAAGAGTTTGTATGAAATAGTTGTCAGCTTTTCCGTATAAGGTACTTGTGTTTGTTTTCATAAAATCCGATATTTTCCATAAAATGCGTTGTAAGCCGTTTTACTTGTAAAATGATGGTGTTCATTCCAGAAAATCCAATATTTTCCATAGAAATGAGTTGTAGTCTTAAATTTTCTAAGACCGAGATGTGCCAGAAATTTATATACTTAAAAGAGTAATATGTAGTTTTATTCACGTATAAAACCGTTTGAAGAAATGTGTTTTCGTGTAAAATAAACGTATTGTTGTTTTTGAAGGGTTTTGAGCATTCTAACACTCCTAAGGTGTACATGCAACCCTAAATACCTTGGATCTATGTTTTCTCTATTATACATGAAAACTTGAACTTTCCAAGGTATTACCCTAACTAGCATACAAAACTTTGATACTTGGGTAATAAAACAATTTAGATGACATACCTTTTCTTGTAACTTGTTGCGTGGATCTTTAAGAGCTGATTTCCCCAAGTGTTGCACCTCAAATGGAGTCACACAACACCACTAACAATTGGAGGAACTTGAGAAGAGGTTACTTGCACTTCATAAAATCGGCTTGCCCTCTTGTGTTTCCATTAGTCACTCCTTAGTGCCATTTTAAGTGCCAATTTCATGAGCTATAGGGGTTCTTATATAGTGTGGCAAACTAGGGTTACACCATGTAAACCCTAATGACTTTCCATATCCCTCATGCTCCATGGGCTAAAACCTCCATGGAGTATCCATGGGTTACCACATGGGTTTAGCCCAACATGAAGAACTATGGATCATAGTCCCACTTTATAAGAATGAATGATTTACCAAATCAACCCCATATATTTAATTAGTCTCTTTTGATCACAAAATTAATTCCAAGTTAATTCTTGATCAATACTAATAAATAATATGATTTCATATTAATATTAGAACTTATAATATATTAATAAACCATAAATAACCTCTTCTCAATTATCCATCCTTCAGATTGTTCCGGTGCCATGCAACCCAAATGGACCATGCTACTCTCGGGTCAAGTACATACCAATAATAGTTATGGGCTTAGACACCTAATCCAACAGTCTCCCACTTGGATAAGTCTAAAAACTATTATTGCAAGCATGACTCCAACCCGACTAGTAATCGTAGCTCTTAAAAGCCGTTGTCGAACTCTGACCTAGTCAATGACGCGTCCATTAGATAAGGGATCATATATTCCTCCATTCTAGATATTGTATGGACTAGACACGGATTATATTCATTCTCTATGTCCATCTGTTGTTTCTCGATTTCTGATTTATGATGACTGACTAATTGAACAAATCAAATCAGTCCAGGCTTAATGTCATCACTAAATCATCGAGGGCCCCACAAATATCGCTTTTATCCACATGGGGTAAAAGGAACTGATAAATTTCGACCCAAATGCTTGCTTGTACTTACTCATCAAATTACACACAATGATATGTTTTATAACATCCAAGTTACTGGTGTGTTTACATATGTCAATGTGAAACCGACTTGCAACTACAACTCTCATGTCTCCATTTCAAGAATATAAGATATTATCGTCTCACAATCACTTGTGATTAAATCCATGAAGTGACTCAAATAGGCGTGGGTTGAATCCAATACTCGAATCTTATTCCAGGAGTACTCATGAACACTGCAGCCACCTTGTCCTAGACAAACTACAGACCCATTCATGGCAGTCTTGCCTCAATACCTACTTCCAAAGTAGGATCGAATGTGGATGGTTTGAATAACCTAGTTATTCGGGAAGTCAAAACGTGCAAAGTGAAACACAAGAATAATACTAATCCAATATGGCCCCAAAACTTTTGAGCCATATTGATTACTCATCATTCATTGTATAATGTTTTGAATAATCAACTTAATACTTGAATTGAAACAATAGTTATGTCATGCTCCAAGCATACACACTATGTTTGTCTAAACGATAGTTATGCCATGCACCAAGCATGAACACTATGTTTGTTTGTGGCCCTTAATTTGTAAAATAGATCAATTGAAAAACATTTCAATGATGCTCATTTCAAAATTCCAAATCCGTATTGCAAGTGTAAGAATTCCAAATTCTTGTCACTGCTTGAAAGTGTTAGATTCTAAACTATCATGCAATGATTCTTTTGTAATGTCTAGGTGCCAATAGTCACAGAGACTTTACCAATGATATTACAAAATATTACTTTGGAGATTGTTACAAAAAAAATTCCATGGAAATGAAGTCTCAAATTCAAAGTATATTCCTTTGAACATCCTTCTTGCATAAAAGTTTCTAACTTTCTCATCTATTCTTTAACTCCCAACATGGAAACATTCCATATTTGCCATACGACAACTCATTGTTAATAGACTCCTGTCTATTCATAATAATGCCAATATGGTCCTTTCATTACTGTACTTCCAACTGTCCTTAAGCGACCAATCTTTGGCGAACCTTAGATTGTCCTTAAAAGTTGTTTAACCACTTTAGTCATATCAAGTTCTATTCCTTTTTCCCTCTTAATTCCTCAGGCATTTGGAAAATTTAGAACACGAGAATATTATAGCATATCCAATCGATCCTATACTCGAAGCATATAGGATACGATTCATAATGTCTAACATAAAGATATGATACTTAATCAGTCTTTTGATATAATATTTATATTTGCTATGTTCTCATAATTTTGATTATGAAGAGGGATGTCATAATCATAATGAAATTTTGAGAACGCAATTAACATTTCCATATATAGTATTTCCTTATTTTGAACCATTCCAACATAACATTCATATATATTTGTCTAAAATTGATTAAAATCTCAATCTAAGGTTTTAGATTTGAAATGAAGTATGAATTACACTCCCTTAATTATAGCAAAACAACTTTTCAAACCTTGCATCTTTGCAAATTGAAACTTTTGTTTTCTATAATTAACATTGCTAACTTGCAACATTCACCATAATTGATTATGCTCCCACTAGCATGATAATTACATCCTTAATAGCATAACACTTATGCTCCCACTAGCTTTAACATGTACTCAGAAATCAGCTGGACTTCTAGAAATCAACACTTTTTTGACTTTCATACCAAAGTTCAGATTTCTGATATGAGATGCTTTGATAAGACTTTATCTAGGCGTCTCAAACTTATACACCTTTCCTCAGATAGCTCACGTGTGTGTCTAAACAATTTAAGAATTTACATCAATAAGTCTCAAATGTTTAGACCTTTTTCCATTTCTCACAATTCGAATTATGAAAGAGATGTCATAATCATAATCGAATTTGAGAATGCAAATATCACAATTGCTATCTCATTAAAATCTACTCAGTGAAAGCATTTCCTCACAATCATTTTCATGAATTGGAGACAAACCTTATGACACTTAGATTTTATGGTGTATGTGTTACTATCCATGTGAATTTGTCATAACCATATAACACTTATGCTACCACTAGCTTTGACATGTACTCAGAAATCAGCTGGACTTCTAGAAATCAACACTTTGTTGACTTTCTTACCAAAGTTTAGATTTCTGATATGAGATGCTTTGACAAGATTTTATCTAGGCATCGCAAACTTATACACCTTTCCTCAGATAGCTCACATGTGTGTCTAAACAATTTAAGAACTAACAACAATAAGTCTCAAATGTGTAGACCTTTTTCCATTTCTCACAATTCGAATTATGAAAGGGATGTCGTAATCATAATCGAATTTGAGAATGAAAATATCACAATTGCTATCTCCTTAAAATCTACTGAGTGAAAGCATTTCCTCACAATCATTTTCATGAATTAGAGAGAAACCTTACGACACTTAGATTTTATGATGTATGTGTTACTATCCATGAGAATTTGTCATAACCATAATCACAAGACAAGGTTAATGGCAAATCCAAACTCATATGGACTGAACTTGTTCAATCATAGTTTCTTGCCACCTGGCAGCATAATGGCTTACGATTGCTTCCAAGTAGTTATGTAAACAACTGAGAGCTCATAGAACTCACATGCATAGTCAACTTTAACTGGAATGGGCACAGAAATAAGAATATGTCAACACGATAAGCTATAAACCTCAAGTCGTGTGCTAGTGATAAAAATAGGTTTATTCTTGATCAGTTCTTGAAACTTGTCAAGATCTTTAAAACTCCCACTGCCCTCTTGACGTATATGATTCTCTTGTCATGAACCATTCCTTGAAAAATCAAATACTCAAGAGTTAGTGCAGATTCTTATTGATGAGAATAAAACTCTAGATCGTTTAGATCTTTCACAGGTAAGAATATGAAAATCTAACAGGACAAACAAAGTAAGAGTATGAACACATAATAGAATCAAATGTGTGCTTATGATTCAACAAAGTCACGCCTCAGTAGAGCTCGAAAAAGAACTTCCATTGTAGAGGCGGGCTAGGGTTTACAAAACTCAGTAAGGAAAATAATTAAAGCATTAACTCCTAAGACTACATGCATGCAACTTATATACTAAACCCTAGAACAAAAACATGCATGGTTGGACATGCCCAATACCGGCAATCAAAACTGGGCTAAGGACCGAGCCCATGACGCAACATAATAATCCCAACAATCTCCCCCTTTGCGTCAAATGAGGCGAGAGATTATCTCTTCTGTGTTGGCTTCACTGTCTTTATAAGTTTGAACAGTCGAGGAATAGTTGCAAGAAGTGTCTGCTGAAACTGGATATACCACCTCAGCATATCAGTGAACAACTTCTTGTCAGCTGCACTGTTCTGATCACACCTCTGAATAATCTCCAAGATATGCTCCAGGCAAGAAGTTGAGAAGAGGTGTTTATCAACGAGAGCGAACAGACATTTCTGACCTTCGTCCCTGATGAACATGACTGTGTGGTACTTCGAATCAATCTTCCCCTTGACCATCGTATTGACATTGCCTGCTTTGCCCATAGTCTTGATCGTGGTTCGCTTGTGAATGGCAGAAGCAATCTCTTGGTCCATCTTCGCTACCTCGTGAATGTAGCACACAAGCATTCGCTTGACATGGTCAATTATTGGCTGGTACTCCCGTGGATTTGATAGTAGAATATTGTTGAGGAGTATCCAGTCGCGGGGATTAAGGTTCAATAGATCAGCAAGGGTGAAGTTGTGAACTGAGCCTTCGATGCCTCGAGTCACTTTGAATTTAACATTAACGAACTTCCCCGCTGAGTAGGGCTTCAAAACCTTGAAAGTAGTAATCTTCTTCGAACTACATGTCAGGTACTGGGGTTGAGCAAACTCCAAGTAGAACTCCAGCAGATCCCTATCTACCTTCGGGTCTGGGGAAGGAATTGCAGCAGTGAAAGATGAATGCCTTTCGCGTGATCAGCATGTCAAACTGTGCGTCCTTGGAGTTCTCGAGCCCAAATGACATTACAGGCTCAAGCCAAAGTATGCTGGGCTCATCAATAGCACACCTTTGAAGCGTATCTATAGTCCAGACAGGAAACATGGACTTCTTCTTTTCTAGGAGCTCCATCTCCTTTTACTTTTGCTCGATCTTAGCTTGTTGTTTCTTGTATTTTTCTTCCAGCTCTTTCTCAGAGGGCTTTGCCTTCTAAAAAGGCTTTTCAGGATTCTCAGCATAGACGTCATCTTCATTGTATGTGTTATCCTCCCCAATCTTCTTCTTCTTTTTCTCCTTGTTACTGACCGAAGCTTCATTACCCTTCAGTTCTGTAGATGGTTTCGGTCCTGGAGGAGGTTGAGTTATTGCTTTCTCTCCCCCTTGTTTCGGCTGGACACCAGTCACCGGAACACCCTCAATACGACTAAGGATGTCCAATGCGGGCCTGAGCTTGTCATCCAAGTGCCGTCTGATCGTAATGGTGATGATTGGATCTTACGCTTCAAGAATATGAAGGAGGATGGAGTGTATGTCAGCAGCAGAACTCTGAATGACCTCCCTTTCCGAGTTCAGGTCATTGAGCTCAGCAGTAGCAGTATGCAGGTTGTAATTTTGCATTTTCAGCTGTGAGGTGCGTCTGTCAAGCTCATCCATGATGCGATTCTCTACAGCTAATTCTACCTCAAGTTGAGTCAGGCGATCATTAACATTAGCATGTAGAGACTCGTTGGCAGCTTCGATCGCTTGGCGTGCTGCTTCAAGGTTGGACCTTTCAGACTGAAGGGACCGTTGAAGGTTATCCACCGAAGCGTTGACGGTTTGAGCATTCTTTTTAGCATCCGCCTGCAAAGAATCTAGAAAAAGTTGAGCCTCGGAAACTAGTTTATCGACTTTTTCGGTCGCTTCCTTGCACTCCTTGGTAAAAGCTTCAATAGCAAGAGAGGCTTGTTGACATTGTGAAGTGGAGGCTTCAATAGCTTTAGCTACAGCAGAGAGTGAGGAACTGTGTTCTTGAACAACAGATGAGAACAAGGCCTTTAGAGCAGCTTCAGAGTAAGCTCCAGAGGAAGAGGATGAGAGCAGTTGATCAAGTTTCTCGTTTACTGCTTTGAGATGACGCTTTGTAACAGGCTCATCATCATCATCGTCACTCTGTACCCGATAAGGACTAACATACATGGAATCAAATTCCAAGTCCTCACCACCTAGAACAGGGGTGGTTTCTGTGGATGGTGTAGGAGATAAAGGTTTGGTAGTGGCTGGAGGTTTGGTTGTGACAGGTGGTTCGGTTGTTACAGGTGGTTTGGTTGTAACGGGTGGAGTGGGAGCGGTAGAATGAGATCCTGTGGTAGAACTGGTGGTAGTTGTGTTTGTGAATATGGGAGTGGGATGGGAATTGTAGTGGATGGTTGAGTGGTTGGAATAGGAAATATTGGAGGGATGGATGTTGGGATGGTTACAGGTGGAGGTGAAGGAGGGTGGGAGCGAACGGGAATTTCTGGTGTAGGGAAGCGAGGCGGAGTATCACCTCGACCCGAATCCTCATCATCAGAGCTTTCGCTCTCAGATTCTGAAGGACGAGTAGACCTATGTTTGGGAGGAGCATACTCTGAGTCTGAATCACAGGAAGATTGGAGTATGAGCTTCCTAGCAGGCTTCTTTTGTTTCATCGGTTGAGCCTGTGATGTAGCAGCCTTGTCAGACTTTCGCTTCTTAGGGGTTTGCCCTTGGTTGATTTTGAAACCGGTGCCTCCTTCTGAGTTTCAATTTTCTTGCCCCTTTTTGCTGGCTTGTCATCCTCTTCAACGGAGTGAACCATGGCCGACGTAAGCTCCCTTGGGCCTGAAGAGGGAATCTTCCTGTATTGTTGTAAAACATTACTTGCTGCAGAGACACGAGCGAGCATGGTTTCAGGAATAGACACAATAAAAGAGTACTTGGTGGGATCTGTGACTATGATTTTGGTTGTGTGAAAAGTAGTGATGGAGGAGAGAAGAGAATCCCCCATGATGGGAACATGAAGACGATCTATTGCCCAATTAGTGATTATCGACCTAAATCGCCCACAAGAAATCTCTGAATGCATGGATCAAGAGACCAAGCTTTGCACCAGTTGCTGCCAGATAATCGTTCCAAAATCCAAATCGATTTCATGGTACAGTCCGTATAGCACAGTCATAAAAGACTTGCTCGCACCATCTGAGCCAGCGCTTCGCTCATAGAGTCCTTTGAACAGCAAAGTGAAAAAGCCATTCCATGGAGGCGGAAGGCAAGACTTCTTGAACTTGGTTATCATGGTGAGTGTTTCAGTATACCCCATCTAATAAAACATAGAAAAGAGTTTACCAGTGGTGATGGATTCAGGGTTTACCAGAGATTGCTCTTGAGAAAGACCAATTAGGTCACAGAAGTGGTGCTTGGAGATGGAGGTCTTCTCATTGTGGATTTCAAAGTGAATTCTTTCATTAATCATGTCGTAGTAAGCAGTGGAGTAGACAAGAGAAAGACAGGACATTGGTACGACTTCAACCTTGGTCAGAGCTTCGACGAGAGGTGAGTATTTGAGACACTCAACGACATATAACATGTAGGGTTCATAGACAAACAGAGTGAGATCGATGATTAGCTTCTGTTGAGGTTTGATGGTAAGAAGTGGTTGACGAACAGAAGTATCATGAACAGACGAAGAGTCTGCCATTGTTGAAGCTTGGAGAAGATGATGAACAGTAAGAGGAATCGCCTTTGTGTTGGATTAGTGTCCAAGTCCATAACTATTTTGGTATGTACTTGACCCGATGGTGCATGGTCCTTTTGGGTTGGCTTCACCAAAGCAACTTGATAGGATGAATAATGGAGAGAAAGGATTAAATATGATTTATTAATATATTATGAGAATAATATATTAAAGGAGAAATCATATTGTTTAATTAATATTAGTCAAGAATTAATAAGAATTAAGTTTGTGGCTAAAAGACATTAATTAAACTTAAGGGACTAGAACTGTCAATTGTATGATAGTTGAATATTGAGCTAATGGACTCCATATTAAAGGAGTGGATGAATTCTATGGGGAAAACCCATTAAAAATCGTCCTAGGCCTTTAAGGAAGGAGTCCATGGGTTGCTTAGGGCTTAAGCATCCAAATTAGGGTTTCCTTGTTAGATAACCCTAATAGCCTCTCTATTTAAAGGACCCTTATGGCTCAAAAACGTGGTGAACTTGTTGATTAGGGTTTCCACACATTTTGGGCAGCCTCCTTCTCTTCTCTTCTTCATCCTCTTGCTCTTGGTGTTTGTGAACCATTAGAGGAGTCACATTTGTGACTCTAAGCTTTCTAAAGTCATTACAAGGAGGATTTGAGATTGTTATTGCTACATAACAATCAAGGTATGATCTAAAGCCTAATTAATATGTTATATTGATTATAATATACTATATCTAGGGTTTATAGTCTTGGATGAATTGCATGTACAATACAGAAACCTAGATCCAAGCATTAGGGTTTATATGAGCACATAGGGTGTTATTATGACCAAAACCCATCAATTTGTTCTTTGAGAGAGTTTTGGTAAGTGATAAAAGGTTAAAGAGTATCGTTCCAATTCCTTTTATACGTACAAGGAGGAGAGACAAAAATCCGACTGAGATCTTGGATTATTTCAAAAATAGCGCCTGACTTTATGGATGAACAATTGGCATATCGATGATGACGCAGGAAAGAGAAAGGACGTTTCCTTTTTGCACACCATTCCATGAATTTCGTTTTTTCAAATCGCCAAACCGACTGGATAACCACTAAGTCAGCTTTCACTTTATCCCAAGGGTCACCCCAAAATTCATTTGAATCGCCATTTCCTGTTGTGCTTTATTAAACAGCCTTAAAAGAACCAGAGTTTGGAAAATTAAAAATTTTCATGCATGGAGTGTAAAAGATAAAGAAATCAAGCAAACTTCTCGTGATAATTTGTGATGTCTTGAAGAGACATAAAACAATTGATTCTGGGCACGAATCACTTCCTTCAAAGTCAAGAGAGACATTAAAGTGCTTGCTTGGTTTCCCATTAAATAACGATCAATAACTTGTTAAGAAGTATTGAAAGGCATCTTTTTGAAGGTTATAAAGGGTGGCTTTTGCTTCAATTCAGAATTTCGATACTTGATATAAGACTGAAACTGAATGAAGTACTTGTGAGATCAATGTGATCTGTTGAACAAGTAGGTGGGATATATATTATAGTGACAAAAGAAAGCATGGAAATCTCAAAAAAAATTAAACTAGATCTTTAGGGTAAGAAAAGCCTTGGTGTAAGACAAATTCATAAAGATCACTCAAAAGTAAAAAGAGATTTCATTAGGTAACAAGTAAGATCTTGAATATGAGAATTCACCGTCAATTCATTATTGGTGTTGGATTGGAGGTTTCACTTAGTTCATAGTGGCATGAAACTAAGATCATTAATGCAGATTTTGTATAACCATAAACCTCAGTGGTAAATACTGAGAGTCTCAAGGGTTATATTGGTGAAACGAAGTATAATGGAGAAAAATGATGGAGATGGTAAAAGAAGCGAATGTACCTCTGCTCTAAAGAAAACGAATGATCAAGCAGAAAACTCTAAACTCAATGTGAGTAGAGTAAGGTAGCTCATGATAGAGTGAATATTGCAGCCTGGATTGGGAAAACATCATTTGTATATATCATGTTATTAAGGCTTCACTCAAAATCTTTCGAGGCTTTAGTCAACATACAACAGCATACTTCTAGGGACGCCTAACTAAAAAATAAAATAAATAAAAGAAAAAATAAAAAAAAAATTTTACTTGCCTTAGCTTCCCTATCAAGAGTCACACTTATACAAAAAAAACATTAGATAAAAAAAATTAATTTTTTTTTGTATTTTGTGAGAATTGACCAATTGAACGAAAGAGAAAAATGTTTTTTTTTGGATTTTATGAATATAAAAGAAGTATTTAAAAAGGTGTACAAAGGAATACAGTTAAAATGTCTTGATAAGAAAAAGAAGCGAACGAGTTCAGATGGACTGAACCCGAAATAGACCGAACGTTCGGTTCATGGTCGAACTTCACCCGAAATAGACCGAACCCGAAATAGACCGAACATTCGGTTCATTTCGGTTCGCTCTATTTCGATTCTTACCTTTATTGAAGCGAAGGCGATTTTGGTACAGATTCGGCTTCCATCATTCCTAGGCCTTGTAGAATCTTATTGAAGCTCGCTTCAGGTAAAGCCTTAGTGAATATATCTGCCAGTTGATCGGTTCTCCTGACGAAGTGAATTTCTACGTTACCATCTTCGACGTGATCCTTGATAAAGTGGTACCACAGTTCTATATGTTTAGTCTTTGAGTGTTGCATTGGGTTGTGACAAATCCTAATTGCGCTTTCAGAGTCACAATATAGTGGGATTTTCTTCATGTTTAGCCCGTAATCCCTGAGCTAACTTTGTATCCAAATGACTTGAGATGTGCATGATGTTGCAGCAATGTATTCAACTTCTGCAGTGGAGACGGAGACACAAGTTTGTTTCTTCGAATGCCAGCTAACTAATTTGCCATCTAGAAATTGGCATCCTCCAGTGGTGCTTTTACGATCTAATCCACAGCCACCTAATTCAGCATCTGAGAATGCTTGAACAAAGAATCTTGAGTTGGCTAGATACCACAGACTGAGAGAGGAGGTTCGCTTCAGATAGCGAAAGATGTTTTTCACGACTTGTAGATGAGGTTCGCGTGGGTTAGCTTGAAATCTTGCACAGTAACAGACTGAAAACATGATGTCAGGTCTACTAGCTGTGAGATACATCAGAGACCCAATCATTTGACGATAGAGCGTCATATCAGTAGCTGGTTTCTCCAATGAGGGTGTAAGCTTTATCCCAAAGGCCATAGGCACTTTCACTTTGGAGTCACCCGTCATCTCAAACTTGGCCAATAGTATCTTGGTGTATGCCTCCTGATTAATAAAAATGCCTTCGGGTCCCTGTCTAATGTTTAATCCAAGGAAAAAGTTAATTGGACCCATTGAGCTCATCTCAAATTTAGTTTCGATCAACTTCCTGAATTCAGCTGTTAAGCTAGGATTCATGGAGCCAAAGATGATGTCATCAACATAAATTTGGACTATCATAAGGTGGTTACATTCTCTCTTGCGAAAGAAGTTTGGGTCAACCGAACCTTGTTTGAATTTAGACATTTTTAAGAATCGAGTTAGAGTTTCATACCATGCTCTGGGAGCCTGTTTTAGGCCATACACCGCTTTGTCAAGGACATAACAATGATCTGGATACTTCTCGTTCACGAAGCCTGGCGGTTGCTCAGCATACACAGTTTCTTCAAGTTCTTCGTTGAGAAAGGCACATTTGACGTCCATCTGATAGACTTCAAAGTTCTTGTGTGCAACATAGGTAAGAAAGATACGAACAGACTCTAATCTTGCAACAGGAACGAAGGTCTCTTCATAATCGATGCCTTCTTCCTGACAGTAGCCTTTGACAACCAGCCGAGATTTGTTTCGAATGACATTTCCCTCCTTATCCATCTTGTTTCTAAATACTCATTTGAGACCAACAACTGAGGCATCCTTTGGAGTTGGAATAAGCCGCCAAAATTTGTTTCTTTCGAACTCATTTAACTCATCTTGCATCGCTTGAACCCAGTCTGAATGATCGAGGGCATAATTAACAGTCTTCGGTTCAACTTTGGAAACAAAGGAGTTGAACATGCAAAACTCTACTTGTGAAAAGAGTGCAGCTTGTTTCGCTTTGATTTGAGATCGAGTTAACACCGTTTCTGAAGATTCCCCAATAATTTGACTTTGAGGGTGATATTTGGTCCATTTTATAAGCGGTGGGTAATTTGGATCACAATTGGGATCCAATTCAGCAGTAACCTCTTCTTCCAATTCTGACAGTATGTCGTCATCATTGACAATGGTGTTCTCCCCCTCGAAGGATGATGTATGTTCAACACTTGGATTGGAATCCCCTCTTTGATTGGATTCTCAGATAAGCTCTCCCCCTGGAACGATAAACCTTGATCATGATGAAGAGATGGACCCTCCCCCTGGACATTAGGACGGTTATTCGAAGGTTCGCTTGCCTCTGGCCTTTCGGTTTCTTTGGGTTGATCATCAGCCATCTTTTGAGTAGCATCATCAATGATTTGTTTTAGATCATCAACTTTGTTGTCTTTTGCCGTTGATTCAGAATCAATCGCCTTTTGAGGCTCATCAAACAGAAGCAAATATTGCTGGAAAAGATTTGAAATAGAGGTAGTAACTTGACCATTCTTTGGAAATATTTCTTGCGTTGCACCTTCTGTTGATTTCATCTTCTTAACAAAGCTATCGTCAAAGGTGACATAGTAGGTTTCTTCGATCTTCTTTGAGCGCTTATTGAGAACTCTATACGCCTTGGAATTCAGGGAGTAACCTAAGAAAATTCCTTCATCAGCCTTAGCATCAAACTTGTTTCGATTCTCTCTGGAGTTGAAGATGAAGCATCTTGAACCGAACACATGAAAGAATTTCACATTCGGTTTACGATTATTTAAAATCTCGTAAGGAGTAATGGAGAATCGCTTGTTTAAATACGATCTGTTCTGAGTATAACAAGAAGCAGCAATAGCATTAGCCCAGAAATACAAAGGCAGGGATGCGAAGCATAGCATTGTTCGAGCTGCTTCACACAGAGATCGATTTCGTCTTTCAACGATCCCGTTTTGCTGCGGAGTGTATGGGCCTGAGAAATTGTGAGTCGTTCCCTTTTCAGCAAGAAAGTCTTCAAAATTTTTGTTCTTGACTTCCAAGCCATTGTTGCTTCTCATGTTACGAACGACTTTCCTTAGTTGAGTCTCAATCTGTTTTATAAAGAGCTTAAGCTTTGGAGTGGCTTTAGACTTTTTCTTCAAGAAGAACACCTATGTAAATCGAGAGAAATCGTCTACTATAACCAGGATGTACTTGTTTCCACCAATGCTTTCAATGGACGAGGGTCCACACAGGTCAATGTGTAACAGCTCCAATGGTTCTACCACTTTTGGATTGATAATAGAAGGATAGCTTTGCCTGCTTTGCTTTCCCATTTCACAGGCAACACAAAGATGTTCTTTGTCAAATTTTAGGATTGGAAGACCTCGAACATGATCACCTAAAACCAGCTTGTTGATATCCTTGAAATTCAGATGAGAAAGTCTTCGATGCCATAACCAACTTTCGTCTGAGTGAACCTTCGTAAGAAAGCAAACTGCTGGTTTACCTCGAATTGGGTTGAGGTTCAAAGGATACACTTCCCCTTTTTGTTTTGACTTCAGTAGAACGTTGTTGGATTTCTTCTCGACAATCTCTGATCCTTCATCATCGAAAGATATCTTCAATCCAGTGCCAACTACCAGCTGTGAGACGCTGATAAGGTTGTGTTGGAGCCCTTCAACATAGGCCACTTTTCTTATAGAGAAATCGCCATTAGTGATCATTCCATAGCCTTTGATATTACCAAATGAGTTGTTGCCGTACTTCACAATACCACCATCCTTGAGAGACCGAAACTCCCTCAGTGCTTCCTTCCTCCCTATCATGTGACGCGAGTAGCCACTATCAATGTACCATTCTTCGTCAAACTTCTCGTCACGTATAACCTGCAAAATATTAAGCAGATTTAGGAACCCAAAGTTTATTGGGTCCTTGTGAGCCTTTTACAGGACAGGGAATAGTAAGAGAAGTATCAACCAAGTAAGTGCGTTTAATTTAAGTTGTTTCATCTTTTCTTTTTATGGTGAAAACTTTAATTTTGGTTGGTTTAGTAGGATTAGGATTTGTGGTGTTGACTTCAACATTCTTTTGGATGACTTTTGGAAGTCTGTTATCTTTTGGAACTAGTTTTCATTTTCCCTTTAAATCAATAGAAGGACGAGAATTGGAATGTGAAGTGTTGGGTCTAGAAGCGGCATAGGTTCTTCTGTGTGTCTGATTGGACTTGTAGGGATGGGGACCGAAAATGCTCTTTCGGTTGCTGTTGAGTGGAGAGCCGAGACCGCTCTTTCGGTTGCTGTTGAGTGGAGAGCCGCGACCGCTCTTTCGGTTGATATTGCTTCGAGGACCGAAACTCGCCTTTCGGTTCCTTTCGGTCGAGGGACCGAAACTCTCCTTTCGGTTCCTTGATTCTTCTTGAGATTTGTGCTTCCTCTCGATCCTTATAAAGTGAGGATTTTGTGATCTTCAAAACTGTTTTCTTTCTGAGAGGTTCTTCTTATATCTCAGATTTCTTTGGTGTTTTCGATCAGCCACCTGTTTTGGATTTCTATGGATATTGGCCTTTCTCTTTGAAGCATGAGCACAACATTCACTTTTTGTTGAGGATGTTTCACTAGTGGTTTGCACAGGTTCGCCCAATGAAGTTTTGGTTCCACTTGTGCTTGGCACATCATATCTTGTTGGCTCATTTAGTGGTTCGGGTATATATCTACCTTTCACTCTCCATGAGGTCTTCTGAGATAGGCCCTTCGTTTCATCAGCGTTGTCTATTGGTGCTGACGAGATGAACTCGTCACATCCGCCAGCATTATCTTCTTCCACCATAGCTGTCAATTCTGCAGTTTGTTGTGGAGTGACACAAGGGACCATGTAGACTTGATTTGGAGTGGTTTGTACCTTTTGGTACACAACAACTTTCACTTTGATAACTTTGGTCTTGTCAGATGACGAGCGAGCGAACTCAACAGAGTTTTCAGAAATCAGGTTTTTGCGTGATTTAGGTTCGCTTTTGACGAATTCTGAACAGTCCACCACATCCTCTACAGAGATTTCACTCAGATCATCATCCTCATTAAGTTCAGATGCACTTTCAACATCAATTTTATTTTCTGAACTTAATTTGGTATTCAAAGAGTCAAATTTTTGTACAGTTTCGGTTCTTAATTTCAATATGTCATTCTCGTCTAACAAATTTTTAAGCATGTCCTTGTGGTCTTTGGACTTAATGTAGGATTCAATTTTGTCCAGACCTATTTTATATGCAGGAGAGACCTCGTCAGAAGATACAACGCTTTCACAGTTGTAGGCTTCAGCATTGATTTCATCCTCCTTTAACTCAAGGAAGGGTAAAATCATGCGATGTATCTTCTTGCCTATTTCACAATCAAGATGCAACTGAGTGATGTTAAAATAAAGCCTTTTAGCAATCAAACAAAACACATTTCGTTGTTTAAGAAGTTTAAGATTGTCTCTTTGCAAATAAATTGAATCATCCTTAGACCTAATCAACTCTTTCTCCTTCTGCTTTATCCACATCCTCCTTTCCTCACTCTTCGACGATATCCTGCTGATTTGATTAGTTAGGTTAGAATTTGTGACACGGGTTTGGGTGAGACTGCTACTTATGCTTGAAAATTTAGATTTTAAGTTATTTAACTCCTTTTCATAGTTAGCAATAGGTATATTTACGGAAACAAGAATATTTTGTACCTTCTTGATCAACTCATCACATTCGTTGATCTGTGCGCTGACAGGTTTAGCAGCAAAACACCTGTCTTCTCGCTCCTTATCGTCTTCTATCCCCCATCGGTTGTATATCCTCTCATTTGAGACACACCTTCGGTCACCACAAAGCACCTTCCTGTTACACGTTCTTCTTTTGCCAGCATCGCCTTCCCAGGAGTGGGCTTTCTGACTTCTTCATCCTCTGAATTTGTGGACCAAACTTCCACACCACCAAATTCATCACGGTTGTCTGGATCCTGCACAATTAAAGAATTCATAGTAGTATTGTTAGCAGCAGACTTTCTTTTCTTGATTTCCTCCAGTCTTCTCAGGAGGCTCGCTTCCTCATCTTCATCATTTATCTTTTCTTCTTTCTTTTTCAGCATACAATCTTTAGCAAAATGGTTCTTGCCTCCACAGTAATGGCAATCAAATCCTGAGTCTCCACCAACTTTTGCTTCTTTCTTTGACTCTTCAGACTTTGACCCTGTCTTCGGTTCCTCCTTAATCTTTTTGGCGCTGTAACTTCCCTGCCAGTTTCGGTTCTTGTTGGCTGGGAATTTCTTCTTAATGAATTTTCAGGGATTGGATACCATCATGGCATATTCTTCACCGGTTAGATCATAATTGGCAAGATCCAATTCCTCTTCTTCTTCAACTGAGTTTTTTCCTTTAGAGACAAGGGCTAAAGAGCCCAAACTGGAAACCACACTCGTTTCCTTAGACAGTGCACTTTCATGGGATTTCAAAATACCCACTAGTTTGGCCAGAGAATATGACTTGAACTGTTCATGAGCTTTAATTGTAGATACAACATCCATCCATTCAGATCTAAGACCGTTCATGAAAGTAACCTTTTGTTCAATAACTTTCCATTCAATCCCATGCTTTATCATCTTGCTTAAAAGATGATTAAAGCGATCAAAGGTTTGAACTAGTTTCTCTTCAGGCTTCTACTTAAAATCTCCAAATTTAGAGAGCAAGAGAGCTTGAATTGAATGTTCCAAGTCTTCGTCAGTGGAATACAATTCTTTTAATCTGTCCCAAATCTCTTTAGCAGTGACACAAGAACTTACCAAACGAAACGTATCTGACTGCAAAGCAAACCTTATCATCCTCAGGGCCTTGATGTTGCATTGTAACTTTTCCTTCTCTTCTTGAGGAATATCTTTGACATCGTTAACAAGCTGATTGTACTCCTTCTGATTTTTTACAATCTTAGAGGTGCTTGAGTGAGCGAATGGGCCAACAGTGATTGCTTCCCAGATCAAGTATCCATTATCCTCTGATCCAATCACATAATCCTCAAAGTGATGCGTCCAAACTTCATAGTCTTGAGTATACAAGATTGGAATCCTTTTCGTAGAACCAATGTTGTTGGAGATGTTGATTGGAATGGTTTGTGAATCATCCATGGACATTGTAATGACTTTTGATCGATTACCTGTAAAAGATCAGACTTGTAATATATCGTTAGGGTTAGATCAACGATTAATGAGATACGTCAATATGGAATGATGGCTCAATTAATATCAATCAATGCAGAATTAAAAACCCTAATAACTTCTTCGACAGAAGAGATGTGTATGAATTACACAGTCTCCTGCTCTGATACCAATTGATGAGAATAAAACTCTAGATCGATTAGATCTTTCACATGTAAGAATATGAAAATCAAACAAGACAAACACAGTAAGAGTATGAACACAGAATAGAATCAAATGTGTACTTATGATTCAACAAAGTTACGCCTCAGCAGAGCTCGACAAAGAACTTCCACTGTAGAGGCGAGCTAGGGTTTACAAAACTCATTAAGGAAAATAATTAAAGCGTTAACTCCTAAGACTGCATGCATGTAGCTTATATACTAAACCCTAGAACAAAAACATGCATGGTTGGATAGGCCCAATACCGACAATCAAAACGGGGCTAAAGACCGAGCCCATGACGCAACATAATAATCCCAACACTTATCAAGACAAACACTTTACACAATTGGTCTTAGTTGGTCTTTGTTTTGTCCATAATCATCACAACTTACCAACTTCAAATGTACAAGAGTAGAAAACTTTTACTCTACATTTGATAAGTGTTTTAATTTTTTCTTAAGATTATGTCACTCAAGGTTACAATCTTAGAGTATGACTCCAAGACTTGTTTTGGGAACGAAGTATGACTCGTATTCTTGAATTAACCATTTCAACTATTCACGATTCCTCTTCATAGCCATACGAATGCACTAAGATGTCTTTAGAGGATCAATTGTGATATGGTTTTCCATAACCATTAAGATGATCATAAAACATGATACTAAAGTACTCTCCTATCTTTTCATATTGGAGAAACTTTTATCTTTCTGCCTAATTTGATTCTTCTTATTCGTTCTGCCATACATTGAACCTTTTCCAATGTTTGAGAATTATACTTAAACTTATAAGCATAACCATGTTTACTAAACTTTAGTAAATCATGACGAATTGTCTTATCATTCTTTGTGGTGGACTTGACCAGTGCACACCCAGTGTACTCGATCCCCTAGTCATTCACTTGACTCCTAGTCATTCACTTGACTCAGATATACATGTGAACAAGGAATTAGTATTAATTTACCAAAGATGAAAATTCCCATTCATCATACAATACAAGTTGCATGATTCTAAGTTTCTATCCAACTGAAACTTGAGTGATGAGAATCTTTCCGTACTTGGCAAATTTTGACATTACCACAAACAAAAAAATCAAATTCATATTGCTAACATAGAAATACACAAACATCAATTTTCACAATGCCATTGCAAGGAGAAATAAAAAAAAAATAAAAACAAAATTTTATTTATTTATAAAAATACAGGAAAAACTTTTCCTTACAATGCAATTACAAGTGAAAACTATGTTTCTAAATATTTCTAAGCGATCTATTATAACTCTTAAGCAGCAACTCAAGAATCTGATCATCGAATCATGCGATCGAAATCCATCTCTTCACGATCAGATTTGGCATGCTGTTACTCTTAAGCTTCCTCTCTTTTCTTCGATTCTACAAAACATCAAGATGTGACCTAGTCACCTCATGTATTAAGAATTTCCAAATAGAAACTTAATAGAGTTAGAACGTAGACTTACCTGAAGTAGAGTCAAGCTTTGACTTTACCATTGTTGATGTCTATCATGCAACTTTGCAACCAATGTCCCTTCCCTTGGCAATAGACTCTTTGTTAATGGCACATGGGACAATCTTAGACTTAGCCCTTCTCTTTACCATTTGGTCAATCGGGTTGACTATGGCCAATCCCTTTCCATTGGGAAGAAAAAGCTTTTCTAGACTTTCAATGTTTCCATTGTCAATATCCATGGACGTTTGGGGAGTAAATCTTCCAATCTAATTTTCTTTTATTAGTGCATCAAATCATTGTTGATTCTGCAGCAACGAGCAAATATGTAAGATCAATAAGGGTCATGTCGTGGTCTCCTGTATAGTAGTCCTTAAAGAACCCGCTATATGACTTAGGAACTGACTTAAGAACCTAGTCATCAGCCAACTTCCGTGAGACTTCGACACCCAACTCTCCCATCTTGTCAGTCTGTAACTTCATCTCCAAGACATGAGTACATACAGACTTTTCTTCCTGCCATTAGGGCTTTGAGTAACCTAGAACCTGTGGGTTAGCGAGAATTATGGAGGAGGTGGAGGAAGTGAAGTATGACTTCCACAATCCAACCGCGGGACATCATCTTCAAGAGGAAAACTTGTTCCAAAGGATTCAGGAAGACCACAGTTGTCTGAATGAGACATCTACAACGGGAGAAATTCAAGTTAGTTGATTTAAGTCCTTAATATAACACCCAAAAGAAATATTAAGGCTAGGACCCAACACAATATTTTACAATTCGGACGAGGGATGTCGTAATCCAGATTGCAAAATATTTAAAGGTAGGTAAATGACGATTTACCAATTTCCACCATGAAAAACGAAAAAGAATTTTAGGTTTTAAGTGAAATGAAACTCCTAGATCCTTTAAGATTCATTGAACAATTCAATGGCAAGTTTGTGTGTGTGTGTGTGTGAGAGAGAGAGAGAGAGGTGGGAGGGGGTACGGTAGAGGGGTAAGTAGCTTGGGCTGACTAATGCTTTTCTTTTTTCTTTTTATTAATTTTTAAAACTAAAAAAGGATTAAAATAAATATAAAAAATGTAAAAAAGAAACTAAAAAGGTAAAAGAGTCATGTCAAATAGTTTAAGGACCAAATCCGTGGAAAGTTTGTCATTTCGGACCTGTAGTGACACTTGGAAACTTTTTGGACTCCATCCGTACTTTTTTTTATAACCATAGGGACCAAATTTGTAGTTTACTCAAAAAAAATTTCAAAAAATAGGACCCACTTTTGTTCCGTCCCGCCTTCATCCCTTTGACTACTTAAATTTAAGACTTTGACCGTAAGTGCAATATATATATATATATATATATATATATATATATATATATATATATATATATACTAGTAGAGTACCCGCGCGATGCGGCGGCACCAGATAGTTCTTTTCGTCAAATAGTTTTCATGTGTCGATTAGTTTTCTTTCTGGTGTTAGATAGTTCCTTTTGGCAGATTGTTTTGTGTCGGATAGTTCCTTCCGGTGAATAGTTTCATATCCTTGTGATCTATGTACTAATGGTTGTTAACATGATCTAAAGTTTTCCAAACTAACGACATAAATAAAGTTACCACGAATATTTTTTCTATCTGATGATCTATGAGATCTATGTCGCGTTGTCGAATAGTTTCTTTAACGAACAGTTTCTAACAGTGATTAGTTTTCTTCGGCGTTTTATTTTATGGTTAACAATTATGTTTTTTCTTGGTTAAAAATACATGTATTTTGTTATTGGGAAAGAGAAAATGTATGTGACTATTTTGGATTAAAAAAAAAATATGCTATTGTTTTCATTAAAGTATCGTTATTTTATGATAAAAACAAAAATATTTTATTATTTTCGGTTTAAAAAAATAATATTAGTATTTTGAATTATAAATACAAATAAGTTATTATGATGATGACTAATTTATAGACTTCATCACTAATTTATAATTTATATTTATAATTTATCAACAATTTATTAACAATTTCATCAATATTTTTATGTTTCATATGTTCAAAAATATTTTTTATTTTTGGAGTTAAAGCATTAAATAAAATCATTAATATCTAAAAGTTATTTAAATATAATTCTAATAGATCATATGTTAAGTAATAGTATATATTGTAAAAGAACAGTAGTTTAGAAAATTAAAAATATAAGTGGGTCAATGACATACAAGGATGAGCAAAAGGACCGAACCGGCAGGAACCGGCTCGAACCGGACCGGACCCGGAAACCGGATTTGGCCAAAATCAAAAACCGAACCGGCCCGGCGGTTCTACCGATTCCCGGTTCCTCCGGTTCTTGTCGTGTCTTCAAATGTTGGAACCGCTACTTGAAAAATAGCATCATACGGTTCCGATTTTTGCCGGTTCTACCAGTTCTGGTTATATGGGTTCCGGTTCCTACCGGTTCCCAGTTCCAAAAATCCACAAAAATAACGTTTCAGTCCCGGCCCGACCGGTTCCAATTCCGGTACCGGTTCCGGCCGGTTCCCCGATCTATATGCTCATCCCTAAATGACAATATTTATTTATAATTTTATGTGTAGAACAAATTTAATATAAAAAAGTTAACTTAAGAACATAGAAAATTAAATATCTATAAAAACATATTTTATCAATAGTGTATGTCTTCTGTCTTGAACATTTTTTTGTAATTCGGCTTGACTTCCTTCATTAGTCTCATTTTTTTTTTCATTTGTTAATGAATTTCTATTATGTCGGTAAAAAAAATTATATTTCATTTTACTTAGATCTATAATTTTATATAGAAAATTCCTAACACGACAATGTAATTTTTGAAAAAAGGTATCCACCTATACCTGGTAAACCAAATTCATACACAATAAAAGATATATCTTCCTTATCTTTATTTTGCGTGCACCTTATAAAGACATGATTGTACAGTTCGTTTTCAAAGTAGCATTTAATAGTCTTATATTATTTTAATGGGCTTTTGCTTTAAGATTGGAGATATGATATTATTATTAAACTTTTTAATACTTATCTTATCACTATAAAAATACATACTTTGAGATAATAAATACAATCGAAAAAGAGTTTAAAAAAAGTAATAAGTTGTTGGTGATACGGTATAGTTATATTAAATCTAAAGATTTTATAACTTCTAGATCCTTTATTGTTTGTTCTAATTTAATGATCTTTAAATAAACATTAATATATACATTTTCAAATAAGTAAATGAATCTAGAATGAACCAAAAAGATAATCGGTAGTTAACATTACAAACGAAACAAAATATCAATTACCAAAAAAATATAACTTGACAACAATTTTATATCAAGCAAACTCAAACATTAACCCATATAAAATACAATAAAAATTAACCTGTATTCATTATCTTTTTCATATCTAAAACAAATTTCTTTTTTATCGCATACAGCTAAACATACACACACTGCCACACATAAACACAAAAATCTAACTCAAAAACACAGAAAATAAGAGCAAAAACTGATATGGAATCAAAATCAGAAAATCGATGCTGGGTAATCGTATCATATGCTTTCAATCTTCAAGCATTCTTCCGACATGCAATACATTTCATGAAACGGTAACACTAAAAGTCTAGGTTAACCTTTGTAACCCAATTTGAAATAATAAAAAAATGTATTATTTGTGAATTATGTGAGTTATGTGTTTATTTGCTTAATTATGTGATATAATTGAATTAAGAATAAAATGAGCATCAAAATTTAAGTGTAAAATAAACTTGATATCATTGGATAATGTTGTAGTAGTTAAAACGAGGTTTCCGAATATATATAGAACGCCCAAATTTGACTTCGTATGAGGAAGTTATGATTTTCTGAAGTTTCGACTTGGCAGTATGCAGCCCGAATACTCGATTTGAGATTGAACAGTTTTTAGCCGAAACAATCTAAACGAGAATCGAAGATCTCGTTGTTAGTAGCGAAACGATGAAAAGTTAGACGAGAACGGACGTGAGACGAAGAAGTTATGAATTTATAACGAAGTTTTTCTGTCCCGGCCTCCTATAAATAAATAATAAAAATAAATTCAAAATTAGCCGACGAAGTCTAAACGAAAGTTATAGAGCGTAGTCTCACCTTCGCGTGGATATAAAGAACGTCGAAAATGGAGTTCGTATGAAGGAGATATGAATTTTTGAAGTTTATTAAATATTAAATATTTATTTTTAATTAAACCTCCGATATTATCCGAAGGGGAGTCAGCCGACCTATCCGAAGTACGCCCGCGTACTGCTGTACGCCCCGCGTACAACGAAGGGTGACGAAGCCAGCACTCGAGTACTTCGGAGTCCTAAACGATGACGTATAAGGGCCAATGACGCAAGGGATGACGACAACCGGAGGATTACGCCCCGCGTAACCCCAAGTTACGCCCAGCGTAACCCCGAGGCTCAGCCTATAAAAGGGGGGTACGAAGGCAGCTCTTTTCTTTTTACAATTTCTTCCTTCTCTCTCTAGTCTTTGCCTCGTTTTGCGTGCCGTTTATACCCCAAAGCCCCGATATTATTCCCGAGCCCCGAAGCAAGTTCCGAAGTCCCGAGGATCCCGAGAAGTGAGATTTCCGAGCCGAAGCCCTGCCCGCGAGGAGCCCGGTTTTTGTGAAGATTTTCCAGATCTACGGAGAAACACTACTTCTGCAAGCCGTAGTGCTGGCCGATCGTCTTCCGATCAAGTGAGTGTGTAGTCATTTTCATTCCAACGCAATATTATGAAGTATTCTATATATAATACGTGCTATGTGTATATATTTTGTTGTTATATGTGTGAATGTATATTCACTCTCTTCTATCTCATAGATCTGATATATTCTCTGTGAAATACGTGTTATGTGCGTATGCCTCATATGTTATGTGGAATATGTATTGATTAAAGCATGCTATACAAGTTTTTAAACAATGTATAAAATTGTATATTTTTATACATTTTTAAACAGATATATTTTTAAATAGATGAGAGGCCTCGGTGTTATTGGTGTTATTCTAGTCATTCAGCAAAGTATGGATGACGACCACAGACTATTCTAGACTGTCCTGTGGAACACCAGCAGGCTCATTACCTGTAGGTGTTGTGAACGGCGTGTTCACCGGTGTACTCTATCCCCCACATGGTTGCCTTTAGGATACTTACTGTTGAGGAAGCCCCTATGCAGTAATGTCCATCCCGATAAAAATCCTGAATTAGGTTCCTTCTAATAGAAGTTATTTTAGGGACGTAAAGTGAGGATAACGGGAATGGGTAATCGGGTTTATTGTGGATTGTTGAAATTAAATATAATTATTGTGGGTTGAAAACCCTATATGCTCACCAGGCTCCCAAACCTGACCCACTCAGTTTATTTGTATTACAAGAAGTGGCGCAAGAGCTTAAGATGGGCGAATCATCAAGTTGTTTTGTTTACAAGTCTGTATATGTATATATTTGTTGAATGACTTGTAATGTTATCGTTTATGCTTTATGATCTGTATCGGAACATGACATCCCGACTTTTGATTATGAAATGAAATCATATTTCTATATGAAATGTTTTGAAAAATATATATTTTATCATGTTTTGTTTTTGGGAACAAATTCCACATCTCTTTTAAAATTAAAAGGATTTACTCTGAAAATGTTTAAAAAGCATAAATGAAATCGGTCTTTTCTGGCCGAGATTTTGGGGATGATTAACAGTTGGTATCAGAGCATTAGTTTAAGCGAACTAGGAATTTGTAGGATTTCTAGACTTAAACTTAGGATGCTAAGTGGAGAATGTGAGGTGTGTGTCTGATAAGTTTTAGACACGAGCACTAGTTTATTTTAGGAAAGTTGCCTAAAATGATTTTATGTGCTAAATGTTATATGTTGCCATATATGATATTATTTGTTCAGATCTACGGTTTGTTGCCAATCGGATCTGAAGGTTTATGTGTTTAGGATTCTAAGCATATGTATACGATATTAGAACTAGCATGTAATCGTTTGGAGTAATAAGGTGAAATTATTCGGTGTATAGATCAAAAATGGTGACAACAAGAAGCGGAGTTGGAAATGCTGATGAAAACAGGAATCAACCGCCTGTAATTCAACAAGTACCTGTTGTAGCTGCTGCACCTGAGCCGATAACAATGGATGGTGTACAAATGATGATTCAAACGATGTTGGATCGTCAGATGGAAGAAACAAGACGTATGCTTAGGCAGAATCGTGAAGAACCATCAATTCAAGTGGAAGAGCCCGAGGAGAATGGAGGGCAGTCTGAAGGAGAAAACTTTAGTGGGATCATTGGTCAAGACGAACAACCAGTGGTTCGACGCAATAACCAGGATGGAGGAAATGATGGGCGTGGGTGCAAGTACAAGGATTTCATGGCGTCCAAACCACCATGTCTATCCGGAAGCCCGACGCCGGTGCAAGTTATGGACTGGGTCTCCGAAATGGAGACTATGTTTGAAAGTTGCGAATGCAGCAACAGGAAGAAGACCGATCTTGCGATCCCTCTGCTAAAATCTGGCGTGTTGAGTTGGTGGAAGCGGTTAGCCGACTCTATGCCCAAGGGAGAAGCAAGCAAAATGTCTTGGGAAGACTTTGTGGAACAATTAAAACTGCAATACTGCTCCGAGTAGGACCTTCTGAAAATCAGTAATGAGTTTCAGAATTTGAAGAAAGGGAAATTGAGCGTTACTAAATACGCTGCAAGTGTCACAGAAAAGATGAAGTTTATCCCATATTTGGTGCCTACAGAACTCTCTAAGGTCAACAAGTTTGCCCTTGGACTACAGGCAGACTATGGTCCAATGGTTAAGCAAGCAACCACATTGAAAGTCGCCATCTGGGCTGCTAGAAATGTTGAGACCCAGATCAGGGAAAAAGGTCTGGAAAGGTTAGCGTTTGGTGAGAAGAGGAAAATCGATGGATTTTCAGGGTCCAGCAAGAAAGGTAAATTCTCGAAGTCTAGTTCGAGAGGAAGTGGAGGAAAGGTAGAGGCGAAATGGTGCGACAAGTGCAAGAAGAAGCATCATGGGAAGTGTGGCAGGGAAACCACATGCTTCAAATGTGGAAAGCCAGGGCATTATGCCAATGACTGCACCTTCACCAAGAATGTTTGTTATGGTTGTGGTGAGGAGGGGCACATCTCAAGGGATTGTCCGAAAAAGAAGGAAGCGGCAAGACCCAACATTCCGCCAAAGCCAAAGGCGAGAGCATTCCAGATGACACTGGAAGCTGCTAAATATGAAGCTGATGTTGCTTCAGGTACCTTTCTCGTTAACAAATTGCCTGCCCAAATTTTATTTGATTTTGGGGCCAACTACTCCTTTATATCGCATGAATTTGGTAGAAAACTAGCTTTTCCTGTTGATAGACTAGATACTGCTTTATTAGTCGAAGTTGTTAGTGGCAAGTTTGTACCTGTTAGCTATCGAATGAAAAACATCTTAATTGATTTAAATGGGAATAAGTTCCACGAGGAATTATTACCTATAAAACTTAATGGTTTCGACATCGTTTTGGGAATGGATTGGCTTAGCGCCAATGATGCCGAAATTTTATGTAAGAAGAAAATAGTGAAAGTGAACCCGCCTGGGAAGGAATCATTTATGGTGTACGGAGATAAACACAGAGTAAATTCTGGAATCATTTCTCTAATGAAAGCCAGAAAATGTTTGACCAAGGGGTGTACATCATACTTAGCATTCGTAATCGATGCTAAGAAGGAAAAGAAGGTGATGCAGAATATTCCCGTTGTGTGTGATTATCCGGAAGTATTTCCCGAAGATCTTCCTGGATTACCATCCGATCGGCAAGTCGAATTTCGTATCGACTTGTTCCCCGGAACAACGCCAATTGCAAAAGCACCTTATCGATTAGCACCGACGGAGATGAAGGAGCTAATGATGCAACTTCATGAGTTATTGGACAAAGGTTTCATTAGACCTAGTTCATCACCCTGGGGAGCTCCGGTGTTATTTGTGAAGAAAAAAGATGGAAGTAAGAGAATGTGCATTGATTACCGAGAGCTGAATAAGCCAACAATAAAGAATAGATATTCTTTGCCGAGGATTGATGACCTATTATCAACTACAATGTTCAAGTTAGTTTTCAAAGATCGACCTAAGGTCAGGATATCATCAGCTGAAAGTAAGAGAGCAGGATATAGAGAAGACTGCATTCAGAACGTGATATGGACACTATGAGTTCTTGGTTATGTCGTTTGGACTAACCAATGCTCCAGCATCATTCATGGATTTAATGAATAGAGTTTGTAATCCGTTCCTTGATAAATCTGTGATAGTGTTCATAGATGGCATTCTGATTTATTCAAAAAGCCAAGAAGAGCATGGCAGACACTTGCGAGAAGTGTTGGAAGTCTTGAAGAAGGAGAAGCTGTATGCGAAGTTCTCCAAATGTGATTTTTGGATTCGTGAAGTCCAATTCTTGGGTCACGTGGTCAACCAAGAAGGGATAATGGTTGATCCAGCGAAGATCGAAGCTGTGATGAAGTGGGAACAACCGAAAAGTCCCACGGAGATCCGAAGCTTTTTAGGATTAGCCGGATATTACCGAAGGTTTATCCAAGGCTTTTCTTCGATCGCTAGTCCATTAACAACTTTGACCCACAAAGGAGCTACTTTTGCTTGGAGTGATAAGCATAAAGAAGCATTCGAGAAGCTACAGAAGAAACTATGCGAGGCACCGATACTTTCTGTACCCGATGGAGTTGAAGACTTCGCTGTTTATAGCGATGCGTCTGGAGTTCGATTGGGTTGTGTTTTGACCCAAAGAGATAAGGTGATCGCATATGCGTCTCGACAATTGAAAGAGCATGAAAAGAACTACCCGACTCATGATTTGGAGTTGGCAGCGGTAGTTTTCGCTCTGAAAATATGGAGTCATTACCTCTATGGCAAGAAGTGCAAACTTTTTACTAATCATAAGAGTCTCCAATATCTCTTTGGTCAGAAAGAATTGAATATGAGGCAACGACGCTGGCTGGAATTACTTAAAGACTACGACTGTGAGATACTTTACCACCCCGGTAAAGCCAATGTTGTTGCTGATGCTCTCAGTCGGAAAGTCAATCTTGGAAGGAGAAGGCCAAGAGCGTTGATAATTGAAGTTGTCTCGACTATTTTGGAAAGTATAAAGAAAGCTCAAAGCGAAGCTTCTGAGAAGAATGACCGGAAGGAGGAACGTTTGGGCAAAACATTGGTGTTTAGTGTGAACAGTCACGGACTAAAGGTGTTCCAAGATCGGATATGGATACCTAAGACAGGAGGAGTCAGAGATCTTCTGATGGAAGAAGCTCACAAAACCATGTACTCGATTCATCCCGGTAGCACAAAAATGTATAGGGACCTGAAACCCTATTATTGGTGGCCGACGATGAAGCTTGATGTTGCAAAGTATGTGGCTGAGTGTGTGACTTGTGCGAGAGTAAAGACACAACATCAGAAACCATACGGGAGTTTAGAACCATTACATGTGCCTATGGGTAAGTGGGAAGACATTGCTATGGATTTTGTCACTAAACTGCCCAGAATGAAAAGTGGTGACGACATGATCTGGGTGGTCGTTGATCGATTCACTAAGAGTGCGCATTTCATAACAGCCAACGAGAAATGGTATATGGAAAAGCTTGTGAATTCTTACGTGAAGGAAATTGTGAGGCTTCACGGTGTTCCGCTAACGATTGTGTCGGATCGTGATAGCCGTTTCACCTCACGATTTTGGAAAAGTCTACAAGAGGAATTGGGTACCAAGTTGTGCTTAAGTACAGCTTACCATTCGCAGACTGATGGTCAGAGCGAACGAACGATACAAACGCTTGAAGATATGCTAAGAGCATGCACCTAGGAATTCCTAGGTAATTGGGATGAACATTTACCATTGGTAGAATTTTCCTATAATAATAGTTTCCACTCGAGCATTAAGATGGCACCTTATCAAGCATTGTATGGACAGAAGTGTCGTACGCCGTCTTGTTGGCTTGAGGCTGGGGAAAAGCAGTTCATGGGGCCGGAGATAGTCCATCAAACTGCTGAAAAGTTGAAAATAATTAGGGAGAGAATGTTAGCAGCCCAGGACCGTCAAAAGAGCTACGCTGACAAAAAGCGAAGACCGATGACTTTTGAAATTGGAGATTCGGTTTTGCTTAAAGTCTCACCGTGGAAGGGACTTATAAGATTTGGTAAAAGGGGAAAGTTAACTCCAAGGTTTATTGGACCGTTTAAAGTTCTTCAGAGAATTGGGAACCAAGCTTACAAGCTCGAACTACCAGAAGAACTGAATGGAATTCATAACACTTTTCATGTATGTTACTTGAGGAAATTCACGGGAGAAGTTCCCGACATAATTCCACTTTCAGAGTTGAGGATCGATGAGAACAAGAGGTTGATTGAGGAACCAGAGGCAATCGTTGACCGAAAGACTATGAAGTTGCGAAGTAAGATGGTTGAGTTAGTGCTTGTCCGATAGAAACACGCGAATGGGCCGAATCTCACCTGGGAGACGGAGAGTGACATGATGAGTCGCTATCCGCATTTGTTTGCTGATGTGTGATTCCGGGGACGAAATCATTCTAAGGTGGAGAGGACGGTAGGGGTGGCAGGACATGGAGACCCGATGATGGATGAAGGGTTTGTAGAGAGAGAAATAAAAGAGAAAGGTATTTCTAGAGAGAGAAATGGAGTTGGAAATTAGATTGAATTTGAGAAATATCACCTTTAAATATGTCTCGTATTTTAAAATGGTGTGTTTTAATTGGTTTAAATTAGTTCACAAGGATTGCCTCTAAATCAATCCTTACCATTTAATCTTGCTTCTAATTTGCAATCCGCGTGAACACAATTGTGGGTGAGAGATATGACACCTAATCGATCCCTACGACATTGAAATATATAGACGCCATAGGTCCCTAAAACAAATGAATACACGTCCCCTCTCTAACTATTATTAGTCCCATGTAGTAAAGAGTTGTACATCAAGTAATAAAAGTTGTCTTTAAGACTATTTTTTAAGTAATGCTTCATTTTATTGTACACAAAGCTTAAAAAGTTGTATTTAAGACATTAAATATGTATGCATTATAAGATGGTGTATATATATATATATATATATATATATATATATATATATATATATATATATACTAGTAGAGTACCCGCGCGATGCGGCGCCACCAGATAGTTCTTTTCGTCAAATAGTTTTCATGTGTCGATTAGTTTTCTTTTTGGTGTTAGATAGTTCCTTTTGGCAGATTGTTTTGTGTCGGATAGTTCCTTCCGGTGAATAGTTTCATATCCTTGTGATCTATGCACTAATGGTTGTTAACATGATCTAAAGTTTTCCAAACTAATGGCATAAATAAAGTTACCACGAACATTTTTTCTATCTGATGATCTATGAGATCTATGTCGCGTTGTCGAATAGTTTTTTAACGAACAGTTTCTAACAGTGATTAGTTTTCTTCGGTGTTTTATTTTATGGTTATCAATTATGTTTTTTCTTGGTTAAAAATACAAGTATTTTGTTATTGGGAAAGAGAAAATGTATGTGACTATTTTGGATTAAAAAAAAATATGCTATTGTTTTCATTAAAGTATTGTTATTTTGTGATAAAAACAAAAGTATTTTATTATTTTCGGTTTAAAAAAATAATATTAGTATTTTGAATTATAAATACAAATAAGTTATTATTATGATGACTAATTTATAGACTTCATCACTAATTTATAATTTATATTTATAATTTATCAACAATTTATTAACAATTTCATCAATATTTTTATGTTTCATATGTTTTCTTAAAACTCTATGATTATAATATATTATCAATTCATGATTTAGTAGTTAGGTTAACGTTTATATAGCTGAGAATAATATAATGTTTAAAAATATTTTTTATTTTTGGAGTTAAAAGCATTAAATAAAATCATTAATATCTAAAAGTTATTAAAATATAATTCTAATAGATCACATGTTAAGTAATAGTATATATTGTAAAAGAACAGTAGTTTAGAAAATTAAAAATATAAGTGGGTCAATGACATACAGGGATGAGCAAAAGGACCGAACCGGCAGGAACCGGCTCGAACCGGACCGGACCTGACCCGGAAACCGGCTTCGGCCAAAATCAAAAACCGAACCGGTCCGGCGGTTCTACCGATTCCTAGTTCCTCCGGTTCTTGTCGTCTCTTCAAATGCTGGAACCGCTACTTGAAAAATAGCATCATACGGTTCCGGTTTTTGCTGGTTCTACCAGTTCCGGTTATATGGGTTCCGGTTCCTACCCGTTCCCAGTTCCAAAAATCCACAAAAATAACGTTCCAGTCTCGGCCCAACCGGTTCCAATTCCGGTACCGGTTCCGTCCGGTTCCCCGATCCATATGCTCATCCCTAAATGACAATATTTATTTATAATTTTATGTGTAGAACAAATTTAATATAAAAAAGTTAACTTAAGAACATAGAAAATTAAATATCTATAAAAACATATTTTATCAATAATGTATGTCTTCTGTCTTGAACATTTTTTTGTAATTCGGCTTGACTTCCTTCATTAGTCTCATTTTTTTTTCATTTGTTAATGAATTTCTATTATGTCGGTAAAAAAAATTATATTTCATTTTACTTAGATCTATAATTTTATATAGAAAATTCCTAACACGACAATGTAATTTTTGAAAAAAGGTATCCACCTATACCTCGTAAACCAAATTCATACACAATAAAAGATATATCTTCCTTATCTTTATTTTGCGTGCACCTTATAAAGACATGATTGTACAGTTTGTTTTCAAAGTAGCATTTAATAGTCTTATATTATTTTAATGAGCTTTTGCTTTAAGATTGGAGATATGATATTATTATTAAACTTTTTAATACTTATCTTATCACTATAAAAATACATACTTTGAGATAATAAATACAATCGAAAAAGAGTTTAAAAAAAGTAATAAGTTGTTGGTGATACCGTATAGTTATATTAAATCTAAAGATTTTATAACTTCTAGATCCTTTATTGTTTGTTCTAATTTAATGATCTTTAAATAAACATTAATATATACATTTTCAAATAAGTAAATGAATCTAGAATGAACCAAAAAGATAATCGGTAGTTAACATTACAAACGAAACAAAATATCAATTACCAAAAAAATATAACTTGACAGCAATTTTATATCAAGCAAACTCAAACATTAACCCATATAAAATACAATAAAAATTAACCTGTATTCATTATCTTTTTCATATCTAAAACAAATTTCTTTTTTATCGCATACAGCTAAACATACACACACTGCCACACATAAACACAAAAATCTAACTCAAAAACACAGAAAATAAGAGCAAAAACTGATATGGAATCAAAATCAGAAAATCGATGCTGGGTAATCGTATCATATGCTTTCAATCTTCAAGCATTCTTCCGACATGCAATACATTTCATGAAACGGTAACACTAAAAATGTATCCAAAAAATTAGTACAAATCGGATATCAGTTACAAAACATATATACAATAAAACACAAATTGATATCTAACGCAAACTATAAGCGGTGCTGGTAGTGATGTGTTTTGTTTTTTTGATGTTGTTGACAGAACAGTAGTGGAGTAGTGGTGTTGTACCACCGGGGGAGGCGGTGGTATGGTAGTGAGGGTGGCTCTGGTGCGACTGATCAGTTGGTGAGGTGATAACTATGGTATTTGGTGGTTAAAGTCGGTCCTAGTGGTTGGTGAGGGAGGCCGGATATGTGTGTCGGGGGTGGAGGACGGTAGGGGTGGCAGGACATGGAGACCCGATGATGGATGAAGGGTTTGTAGAGAGAGAAATAAGAGAGAAAGGTATTTCTAGAGAGAGAAATGGAGTTGGAAATTAGATTGAATTTGAGAAATATCACCTTTAAATATGTCTCGTATTTTAAAATGGTGTGTTTTAATTGGTTTAAATTGGTTCACAAGGATTGCCTCTAAATGAATCTTGACCATTTAATCTTGCTTCTAATTTGCAATCCGCGTGAACACAATTGTGGGTGAAAGATATGACACCTAATCGATCCCTGCGACATTGAAATATATAGACGCCATAGGTCCCTAAAACAAATGAATACACGTCCCCTCTCTAACTATTATTAGTCCCATGTAGTAAAGAGTTGTACATCAAGTAATAAAAGTTGTCTTTAAGACTATTTTTTAAGTAATGCTTCATTTTATTGTACACAAAGCTTAAAAAGTTGTATTTAAGACATTAAATATGTATGCATTATAAGATGGTATATATATATATATATATATATATATATATATATATATATATATATATATATATATATATACTAGTAGAGTACCCGCGCGATGCGGCGGCACCAGATAGTTCTTTTCTTCAAATTGTTTTCATGTGTCGATTAAGAACCTTAACAACCATTTTTTAAATGAGAACCTAAAAAGATTAAGAACCCTAACAACCATTTTTTAAATGGTTTCATTAAGTACATTTTAGACAAATCCAATATTTATATTTTATTAAGAAAACTTTTATGTTCCCTGGTTTACAAATTACTTGCCATGTGTCATCGGACCATTGTCTGTAACACTCTGTTTTGGATTCGCTTCATTATTCGAGGTTACAACCCAATCATCAGTTGTCATGAGGCTTAGGGCCTTGGGGAAGAAAGAATTTGGCTTTTCTCAGATGTGGGTGTTATGGTTTAAGTGATCCAAGTTTCTGAAGGTGTCTTCGGAGGTCAAGGGTATAATCGTAATTTGATAACTCGGTTCTTTATGACTTTTGGATTTTTGTTCAGGAAGTTTTAAGGCCATGGTTAGTTGTTAGAAGCATAGGGCTTCTCTCCACCATTCCATAGATATAAAGAAGATCGAAAACGGAGTTGAAACGAATAAGTTATGGCTGTTTGAAGTTGGAGTGGTTCGGGTGAGTGATCGTTGACTTGTTGACCAAACACGTTTAAGGCTCACGACGTGAGCATTTTAATGCTCCCGATGTGAGCATTTTAATTCTCCCGACATGAGAGGCACCTGATGCCCTAAAACCTTAATTTTTGGGTATATAAAGGTATGAGATGATTTGGGTTGCTCCTCCCCAGCCTATTTCACCTCCAAGACCTCTAGAAACCCTAATCTCAGACCTCATTGAAGTTCTTGGCCATTCTTGGTGTTATTCAAGAGCTTTTGGGTCTTTGGAGCCTTTGAGGAAAAAGAATATCATTTGTGGTGCATTTGTTAGCATCTTGGCTTCATCATCAGCTAGTTGTGGAGCTTTTGGACCTCTGTAAGTCCTCAAGCTCGTGTCTTTCCTTTCCTTGCTTTCTAGATCTAAGTTTCCATGCATTTTATGGCTTGTTATGTTGGTTAGCACACATGGCATCCATAAATTTGGGAACTTTATGGATCATGGTGGTATCTTAAGTCTTATAAGTCTTAGATCTGGAGTTTGGTCATGGTTTTCGACCCCAAGCTTGAGTCTTGGCCCTTTTTCCTTCATTTTGACCTAATATGGTGTTTGAGTCATGCATTGGGTATGCATGACTGAAAAGCTTCGATTTTTATGGTACTTGGGATCAAGGAAGACCCTTTAGACTGTCACATGTTAAGGCTTAATGGATTAGGAGCTTAATGGTCATTTTTTTTATCATATCTGGCCTCACAACGTGAGGAATAAAACCTCACGATGTGAGAGCGTGTTCAAGGAAGTCTCTGGGCAAAAGTCACAACCTCACAACGTGAACATAAGGTGCTCACGACGTGAGCATCTCTTGTGCAAGTTTTGGGTTCTTTGATTGTTGGCTAGCTTGGTCTTGAACTTATCCTTTGGTTTGGGCTCATGATGGATTAAGGGTTTTAAAGTAATGGACTTCTGGTTGGGCTTGCCTTGTTGTGCTTGCTCTAATGGGCCTTAGATGGTGAATTGAGCCTTAGTGGGCCCAATGGAGTTAGGCCTTGTTTGGGCCCAATAGGCTTGGGCCGGTTGTGGGCTTGGTTAGTTGGACCATTTATGGGATTAGTGCTTAGTGGTTTTGTCATGGTTAATTATTAAAGAATGGTTTGGTTGTTTGGCTCAGTTCTGGAAGCCAGTTTGTAGCAGCTGTAGCAGTTGTAGGATTTATCTGCCTTTCAAGGCGAGTCTCCTCACTAATCTATGGGTCGAAGGCACCAATGTTGGCCCATTTGGTTTATGTATTGTAGGAAGACTCGGGGGGTAGCCCTTGGCAATTTGTATGAAAGACCAGGAGGCACCTCCTGGCAAACTGTATGCAAGACCAGAGTTTGAAATCTGGCAGTTAATTAGTTAAGTAGTGTAGATTATATGCTAGTAGTCTTTGTGATGCTTGCATGGAAGACCCGGAGGTGGCTCCTGGCACTTGTCTGTAAGACCCAGGGTTTTAGCCCCCGGCCTAGCAAGGAAGTCCACAAGGCGGCTCGTGGCATAATGGCAAGACTATGGTTGGCACATAGAACTTTTATTGATTTATTGGATATGTATGATATGCATGGCTCATTTGATATGTATGGCATGTGGTATTTGGGGAACTCACTAAGCTTTGTGCTTACATTTTGTGGTTTTTGGTTTTAGGTACTTCCGGTTCGAAAGGGAAGCGTCCAGCTTGATCGCAGCGCATACACCTATGTTTTCTGCAATACATGATTTTGGGAATGAACTCTGATAAATGTTTAATTTTGAAATGCTTTTAAATGTTTGAATGAAAGTTACATGAGTGTTTTGATTATAATAAAAATGAAATTCTTACTCTATGTTTTCAGGATGTTACACCGTCGGACTGTCGCCGGACTAACATTAAATTCAGTGGCATTTTTATGGTCATGTTCACAACTTAATACAACAGACATTGTAGCTCCCATTTGATTCATAACAATTTTTATTTTTCCAGCCAAAATATACAAAAGTTTAGTAAAAAAATAGAATTGTGTCTTGAAAAAAAATCAATTTTCTTTTTTCTAAATTGTAGATTGCTTTAAAAAAAATATATTGTATATAAGAAAGATTCACAATTGAATAAACATAATAATTCACTAATACACATTTTTAATATTTTCATGCATACCTGTATTCATATTATAATACAAAATTTATAAAAATATACAACTTAATACAGTCTATTTTTAGTTTGATACATAAAATTCACAGAATAACATAATACAATACATTATACACTAATTAACATATTTAAAGAAGTCAAACTCAAACTCTCCCACCAAATCCACGACCAACTACATACGCCACCAACAACCACCTGCACCACCTCGTAATCATCATTCCTTCTAAATCAAATATGTATATAAAATCATTGATTGAAAGCTTAAATACTATATTCACAATTTAACAAACCAAATAATTCACTTATTCACAGTTTAATGCAAAATAATTTTAAAAAGAAATACATTCTTACATATTTATATAGCACAAAAAGTGCATATATTCACAAGAAAATTAATACAAAAGTTTATACATAAATCATTTATATTTTAATATAGAATTCATTGAAAATTCACAGTTAATACAATCAATTAATATTTCAGTGCACAAAATTCACAGCTTAATATAATAAGTTTATAATTTAATGTACAAATTAAACATTCAAAGTCATATTCTCAACTTAAAACTTACATGTATACCTTTAGATCTATAGACTATTGCTTCTTTCAAAGTTTATTCACACAAATATTCACAAATTAATATTTACATACTTTATTCAAAATTAGATAAAATCATATTTCTATATAATGTTTCTTTCATCTTATATTTCAGAACAAACAAAAAAATTATTATAAAAATATCACAGCTTAATACTACGAATTCATATTTTATTACACAAAATTCACAGCTTAATATAGTCAATTCATAGTTTAAACAGAAAGTCACAGCTTAATACGGTCAACTCAAAGTTTAAAACACAAAAACCACAGCTTAATAAACAAAAATTCATAGCTTAGTTATGCAATAAATTCACAAATTAATACACAGAAATTATGCATTCACAACCATATTATCAACTTAAAACTCTTAACGCATTCAATTCATAACTTAATACACAAAATTCACAGCTTAATACAAAAAATTGATAGTTTAATACAAAAAATTCATAGTTTAATATAGTCAATTCACAGTTTAAACAGAAAATTCTCGGCTTAATATAGTCAAATCACAATTTAAACAGAAAAATCGCAACTTAATGTAGTTAACTCACAGTTTATAACACAAATATCCTAGTTTAAATGTAACATTAACATAACTAAACAATTAGTGAAACATTAAAACATCACAATTCACAGCTTAAACTACATAGATTCATATTTGAGTAAATTACACGAATGGTCCCTATGGTATAGGGTAATTTGCGCGTTTGGTCCCTAACTTATTTTTTTTAATTCGGAAGGTCCCTGGTGTTTGTTTTTGTTACGCGCTTGGTCCCTGTCTTACCTAAAAAGGCTATTTTTCCCTTAATTTTTTTTATTTTTTTAATTAAACGCACCTCCAACCCTACCCCTCGCACCTTATGTGACAACCCAAATATTTCCATTCTGTACAACCATCCACTTCAATGGAAGTCAGGAACTGATTCTGCTAACTTTCAAGCTTTTTGGAATAAGTTTGAGTGTTTTAAAGATAGTACATCAAGAGATATCAGGAGAGAGGATACCCTAGGGTTTATTGTGTAGCAATAAATGCCCAAAACTTCAAGAGTTTGGAGTTTACGGTCCAAGAAGGTATTGGGACCGTAAACCCTAAAGACTATATAAGTGAGACTTAGTTATTTTATTCACTTTTTCACATTTCCAAGACTATAGCCATTTCTCTCTCAAGTATCATCCCATTTTCCTTCAAGATCTTCAACTTGTAAGTGTTTCTAGCCCTAATATGTTTAGATCAAGTGTTAAACATCAAGAAATCATCCAAATACCCCAAGGAAAGGGTGTTCACGGCCCAAGATCTTCTTGGACCGTGAACACTAAAAATGAGGCCAAAGTGTGCCTTATGTCCCTTTAGATCTTGGAAACAAACATATAAACTATCCTTGACATGTCTAGACCTTAGGATCATCAAGAAAACACCCAAAGTCACAAAGGAACAAGTGTTTACGGCACAAAATCTTCTTGTACTGTAAACCCTAAAAAGGGTGCTAAAGTGTCCCTATTGTCTTGCCAAACCTTGGAAACAAACCTAGAACCTTCCTAGAAACTTCCTTTGATGTTTTTAGCACATGAAAACCACAAAAAATGTCCCATGTATATGTGTTTACGGTTTGGGGAGCTCCCAAAACCGTAAACACCTCTTAGGCATGTTTCGATGCCCCAAACTCTTTCCTTAAGCTTACAAACTAGCCTAGACCTTTAGCTAGAAGTGTTTAAGACATGAAAACATCATTTGACCATAAACCATTTGGGTTTACTACCGTAAACCCAAAGACAAATGGTCCAAAAACCGTAAACCCCATAAAGGGGTGATATGTTGCGCTAATCACTTCCTAAGGCTAAGACTTGAAGTTAGGATGCTTCAATAGGACTTCTAGGACTTCAAAGCACAAAATGGTCAAAGTACCATGAGTTTACGACCGTAAACTCATGGGTTTACAACCGTAAACTCAAGTGGAGTTGGTTACAAAACCATAAACACCAATTAGTGCCATTTCACTTCCCTTTGGTGAATCACATGTGATTCCAACACTTAACTAAGGTGTTTCCTAGTCCCGGAAGGTGTTATCTTTCATATAGTTGTTTATAAACACTATATTAATGTTAATATGTGTCCTTATATGTCATTTAGGACTTATTGTCTCTCGGGACTTCATTGGTGGAGCTTCTAATCGTTACACGCATACCTGTTTGAATCACCCACATCGGGTGAGTTCATACCCCGTAATGAATCATTTAACTATTTTAACTGTTTTAAGGGTGCGGAATACAGGTTGAACACAATGATAATTGTGTAAATGTTTGTTGTTAAACATCTTGCAAAATGTTACTTATGTTATTTATAAGTTGCCAAAACGTTTCAAAACTCGTTTAAAGTTAGGTTACTTTATAGTTATACAAAGCTCCATTAATAAAGTAAAAGCATAACTTAGTAGAGAAATGATTCATTTCAGTAACAGTCCAAGTAGAGCATTAGTAAGCTATTATAGGTATAGTTTAGGAGAATGCTATTCATTACTTCTAGTACAATGAAGCACACAAAGAATCAATACCACAACAGAACAAACAGTGAAGAGAATCAAACAATACCATAACAGAACAAACAGTGAAGAGAATCAAACAATACCATAACAGAACAAACAGTGAAGAGAATCAAACAATACCAGAACATAACATAACAAACAAGTGAGGTTGATATAGCATGAGAACACACAAACAGGATCTAATTATACTAATGAATCACTAACGCATTAGTGATAGTTATATTGGGTATACATGATCATATAACTTTAATGTGAATTACACGGCTTGTAAGAAATTGTTGGGGTCGCGTTTGGTTCCCTCAATCTCTTTACATTGAGAGCGTTTAGTAGGGGTTCTAGCTTTCACATTATGACCGTAATAAAACAAATATGTTTTTAGGTTGATAGTGCATCCGCATGTCATTATAAATGACATTTGTGTACTTACTTCTCCCATTACTTTCATAAAGTGTCGGTACCACTTGAAAGTTGATCTATTTTCTAGACAAGATAGTCATAAACTAGGGAGAATATACTTCTACATTTGACAAGGGAACAGTCGGGTTTAACTCAGAACAGAAGATGCCTTGGTAGAAGGCTACGATTAAAGGTTAGGATCATGATTCTAGCTTAATGATTCCTTAATGTATACACTATAGGATACATATATGCTAGTAGATTCCGACAGCTAATAAGATGTGTGCTCCTCGCTGCAATTCCTATTCCTGTTGGATGTGGGCTTGGAGTGAGGTCACCCAACCTATTATCTACCCGAATCTGTATATATTTATGCTTGAGTATAAATTAAGTCATCATAAAGGTACCAAGTATGGATCAGGTTAGAGGACACAGAGTCGAAGCACAGTTTTTCTAGTACAAAACATACTTATCAAAGTCAGTACATTTGGTATACAAAACTAGAGATTTCCCAGAAAAGGGCTTAATCCATTTTATTAAGCCAGTACAGTTTTAGAGACTTTAGGTGAGTAAATCTATAACACCTTAGTTTATACACCATGTTTATATATAAAACTACTATCCAATAGACAGTTAAATGTGTGTTTTTCCGCCCGACGTCTTGTTCCCGTTGGATTGTGGGCTTTGGGCAGATTCACCCAGTTAACTTTCTACCCGATATCAGATTATATATAGCAGTATAAACAAAGCTATTATAAAAGTAGTCACCGTAGTCATTATTTTACTATAAGAAATATAGGTTTTCTTAAAAGAACTCTCCCTTAGATATAAAGGAACCATTACAAATAACTCCATGAGTAACAAGTGAATACACCAGGGTTATATATGACAACGACTAACAACCAATGGAATGTGTGCTATCCGCCTTACTTCTTTTCCCGTTGGGATGTGAGTTTAGGGCAGATGCGCACAATCGATTGTTTATTTACTCTGAGTATATATAACTTGTACCCACTTAGTACTCTAGAAAGGCTTGTAATTTCATTTTATTTAACTTCCATTTAAGTAGGAAATATAGGATTTTCTAGAAGAACAGGCGAACATTGCAAAACAGAACTTACAGCTTACATCACTTGTGCATATACATTTTCAAACACATTTTACAGCTTACTCACATCACTAAAATCTTATGAACTCACGGGCTTAATTGATGATCAACTCTTTCAAATAACTTGTATTCTCAAGAGACTATTAGACAGGTGCTCGTGCTGGGACTTCAGAAGATGGAGCATTACAGCTTCAAGTCTTGTTTTGTTATTTGTTTATGACTTCTATGTTCTGTGAACACACACATTGTAAACACTTTCTTTCTAAATGAAATGGTTGTTCATTACTTGCTTACCATATACATATCTTGTGATACTAAACATGACGTCCTCCACCCCCGGACGTTTCCACCGTTCCGGTTTTGGGGTATGACAGATTGGTATCAGAGCATTGTTTATAGTGAACTAAGTATATCAACCGATAAAAGATATACGTCTATAAATACAATGGGGCTTAAGTGCTCTGGATAATGATATATTTTAGAGTATAACTACAAGTTATAAAAATATACCTACTTGCTCATACATGTACATAATAGAACTAGGGTCACGAGGAGAACAGAACTAGAAGTATTTAAAGGTTGGGCATTGTCGTCAACCCGAACAGTTATGTAATCATAGCTAGGATCAATATAGCCTGATCAACTATATTCATTCGAGATGTGACCAACATGTGTTTGGGAATCATGTGGTGTTATGACAGGGTTAAAACTTACCGGAACACCAGTCAAGAGAACGCCAGAACAAGTACATTACGTTAGAATACTATAGGAGTATTTTGGTCCAGATAAATAACTTATGTGATAACTTAAAAGACCCTTACGGATAGGTCTATAATCATACAGGGTATATTCATAAAGTTTTATATATAATCAAGATCTTATAGACATAGAATCTGTGACCGACGCTTCGCTATCCATTCCTCTTAAGGAAGTAGTGTTGAGGTGGGATCAATTATTCGAAGGTCTATTTGCTCTTCAATTATATACAATACAAACTGGTGTACCTTGTACAATTATAGGAGGATTCTGTAAGGATCACCCCATAAAGTTACCTTAAAGCTCATAGGTTCTTTAGTCACTTTTATTCTCGCATGACAAGCCCAGATAAACGTAACCACTTCCTCATAGTAGAAAACAGAAGAGTTCAGGAGGAACAAGGATAAATTCATGAGAAGATTTCAAGGAAAGATCAGCCGAAGTAACCAAAACGTCTTACGTGTCACACTAATAAATATTAATTAGGTTAGTTTTTCGAGCGAGTGGAAACACTGCTCACATTACATGTGTTAGGATTATTTTCTTACATGCAGCTGGTAACAGTTATTCAGGAAACAGATATTCATTCGAGGATAGTTATTTCAAATTCATAGAGTTTATTTGGTATAGACTCATTTATGAATTTTTCCTAGAACCCTGTGGAAGTCAGGACCCGATACATCCAGAACTAGGATAACATTGTCTTTTCAGCTTTCGGCTTGTGTCCGTTGCTATGGACTTATTCCGTCTCATCTTTGTTTTCTTTTAGCAAAGATGCCTCCTTGCAGATCACCCAGACACGCTACTCCGATAACTCCCATACCTTCTCCACAAATCGATGCAGCAACTCTGAACGCTGCAGTGGCCGCGACTATGGCAACAGCCATGGCTCAATATCACCCCATCAGTACAGGTGGAGGTGAAACGCCTACTGGTTCTACTCAAGGTGAATTCCATGTGCTTTAGGGAGAGTTCTCCTACAAGGACTTCACCAGATGCCAACCATTGTCCTTTAAAGGGACTGAAGGAGTCATTGCCCTCATGCAATGATTCAAGAAAACAGAGTCGGTTTTTGAAATCTGTTTATGCCCAGAAGGAAGAAAAGTGAAGTTTGCTGCCTACACCTTCGATGGCAAGGCCCTAACATGGTGGAACAGCCATGTTAAGTCGCTGACCCTATCAGTGGCAAACTCAATAGGTTGGGAAAACCTAAAAGAGTTAATGCGGGAGGAATATTTCCCGTTAGGCGAGATTCAAAAACTGGAACAAGAGCTATGGGATCTCACGATGGTCGGCTCAGACATAGTGACCTACACGGACCGGTTCATCGAACTAGCAGCTCTATGCCCCGAGATGATTACCTCGGAGAGCAAGAAGATAGTACGGTACATTTAGGGTCTGACTGCTCCAACCCAAGGAAATGTGTTGTCTTCTAACCCAGCCACGTTCGATAGTGCTAAACGCTTGGCTTAGCGACTCATCGATCATGGAGTCCGCCACAGTGTAAAATTCCCTATTCCCGAGTCATCGAGGGAAGAGGACTATAATCAGAAGTCGGGGAACAAGAGTAAGAAGAAGCGAACAACACAAGACACCCCGCAAGAGCAACGAGCGAGTACTATGTACACCGCTACGACACCTACTGCTTCAGCACCTACCAGTCGATATGCGGGAAACCTTCCGAGGTGTGGAAAATGCGGCTTTCACCACACTGGAGTGCGTCGGGAAATGCAATGTCTAAATGGCCACAGAAAGGGGCACACAGTCCGTTACTGCAGGGCACCGGCTCAACCGATCTCCCAAGTCCTCGGAGCTGAAGAAAACCAAGCCTGCTATGGTTGTGGTGAGAATGGACACAATCAGAGGAACTGCCAGATAATCAGGAACTCGGGAGCAGATGGACACATTCTGATGATCACCGCACGAGAATCTACCCCGGAGTCGTCGACGAGTAGTGGTACATTTTCAAAATAGTATTTACTTTTAAAATTAATTTATATTCATATAAGATTAAAATTTGGGGATGACACTTAAAAGTAACTATAACAACTCACATGTTGAAATAGGTCACATTATTCAAGAGAACTAAAAGATCCCCTAGAGAAGCTATTATGGCTCACCATATACATCATGGTTGTACGCAACTAAGATGTTGCAGACTTAGAGTGAGTGACTCTGCTTAGGTCCCCTTTCCTTAATTGGTTGAGGATTTGGGGCAGAGATGCTCAGTCGACTGCCTGGCTCATCTTAAGTATTCACAACTTGTATATGACGGGCGATGGTAGTGGTACCATGGGGGATCATGGTATAAAAGTATCCCTTCAGTTAGTAAAGCACTTTTATTTGTATGTATGCGCACATAGCGGTACGATACATAGGAGTGTTAACTTCGAATAGAAAACAGGAAACACGAGAACAGTTACAAGGAGTACATTGTTGAACATACTAGGAGTACAGTACCAAGCATACCAGGGATACATCGTCGTTTATCAGGTGTTTCTTTCATTTGACCAAACCTTTGTTCAGTATAGAGTCCGTTGTATTCTTTCGTCATTCGTTGGCATGGTCCTCACCATACTGAGTTCATATGTTTCTATCGCCTCGATCGGAAAGTTCTCGAAACTTTCATCATTCGTATCGAAAGTCCGACCTGAATCAAAAATTTTATCTTTCGCATTCTGAACCCCCGACGTACTCGTGCGAAGAGTACTTTGTCCTCCGAAGTCTTATCGTCAGATGTCCACATACCGTCACGAAATGCCACTCGTCCAACAGACCAAGTTCGATCATAGAGGCTATGGACGAATACAGCCCGCCTATTATTATTGAAGGTATACGCAAGGGTGGTATATGAGTATGATTACGCAGATCTAGTATGTGTCTTTCCGCCCTATCTCTTGTTCCCCGTTGGGTTGTGGACCTGGGGCAGAGTCACACATCTAACAATCCTACTAATCTTAATTATATACGGCTTGTATACACGAGGTAATGATAGATGGACCAAGTATGACTCCTATCAAGAACACCAGGGCAAATTTGCCAGGTCTACGAGTGAGTATTCTGCAAATCATAAGAGCGCAACCCCAGTAGTAATGCTATGAGAGCTAATTTCGGGACAACATTCCCTCTAACGAGGGGATGATGTGACAACCCAAATATTTCCATTCTGTACAACCATCCACTTCAATGGAAGTCAAGAACTGATTCTGCTAACTTTCAAGCTTTTTGGAATAAGTTTGAGTGTTTTAAAGATAGTACATCAAGAGATATCAAGAGAGAGGATACCCTAGGGTTTATTGTGTAGCAATAAATGCCCAAAACTTCAAGAGTTTGGAGTTTACGGTCCAAGAAGGTATTGGTACCGTAAACCCTAAAGACTATATAAGTGAGACTTAGTTATTTTATTCACTTTTTCACATTTCCAAGACTATAGCCATTTCTCTCTCAAGTATCATCCCATTTTCCTTCAAGATCTTCAACTTGTAAGTGTTTCTAGCCCTAATATGTTTAGATCAAGTGTTAAAGATCAAGAAATCATCCAAATACCCCAAGGAAAGGGTGTTCACGGCCCAAGATCTTCTTGGACCGTGAACACTAAAAATGAGGCCAAAGTGTGCCTTATGTCCCTTTAGACCTTGGAAAAAAACATAGAAACTATCCTTGACATGTCTAGAACTTAGGAGCATCAAGAAAACACCCAAAGTCACAAAGGAACAAGTGTTTACAGCCCAAGAATCTTCTTGTACTATAAACCCTAAGAAGGGTGCTAAAGTGTCCCTATTGTCTTGCCAAACCTTGGAAACAAACCTAGAACCTTCCTAGAAACTTCCTTTGATGTGTTTAGCACATGAAAACCACAAAAAATGTCCCATGTATATGTGTTTACGGTTTGGGGAGCTCCCAAAACCGTAAACACCTCTTAGGCATGTTTCGATGCCCCAAACTCTTTCCTTAAGCTTACAAACTAGCCTAGACCTTTAGCTAGAAGTGTTTAAGACATGAAAACATCATTTGACCATAAACCATTTGGGTTTACTACCGTAAACCCAAAGACAAATGGTCCAAAAACCGTAAACCCCATAAAGGGGTGATATGTTGCGCTAATCACTTCCTAAGGCTAAGACTTGAAGTTAGGATGCTTCAATAGGTCTTCTAGGACTTCAAAGCACAAAATGGTCAAAGTACCATGAGTTTACGACCGTAAACTCATGGGTTTACAACCGTAAACTCAAGTGGATTTGGTTACAAAACCATAAACACCAATTAGTGCCATTTCACTTCCCTTTGTTGAATCACATGTGATTCCAACACTTAACCAAGGTGTTTCCTAGTCCCGGAAGGTGTTATCTTTCATATAGTTGTTTATAAACACTATATTAATGTTAATATGTGTCCTTATATGTCATTTAGGACTTATTGTCTCTCGGGACTTCATTGGTGGAGCTTCTAATCGTTACACGCATACCCGTTTGAATCACCCACATCGGGTGAGTTCATACCCCGTAATGAATCATTTAACTATTTTAACTGTTTTAAGGGTGCGGAATACAGGTTGAACACAATGATAATTGTGTAAATGTTTGTTGTTAAACATCTTGCAAAATGTTACTTATGTTATTTATAAGTTGCCAAAACGTTTCAAAACTCGTTTAAAGTTAGGTTACTTTATAGTTATACAAAGCTCCATTAATAAAGTAAAAGCATAACTTAGTAGAGAAATGATTCATTTCAGTAACAGTCCAAGTAGAGCATTAGTAAGCTATTATAGGTATAGTTTAGGAGAATGCTATTCATTACTTCTAGTACAATGAAGCACACAAAGAATCAATACCACAACAGAACAAACAGTGAAGAGAATCAAACAATACCATAACAGAACAAACAGTGAAGAGAATCAAACAATACCAGAACATAACATAACAAACAAGTGAGGTTGATATAGCATGAGAACACACAAACAGGATCTAATTATACTAATGAATCACTAACGCATTAGTGATAGTTATATTGGGTATACATGATCATATAACTTTAATGTGAATTACACGGCTTGTAAGAAATTGTTGGGGTCGCGTTTGGTTCCCTCAATCTCTTTACATTGAGAGCGTTTAGTAGGGGTTCTAGCTTTCACATTATGACCGTAATAAAACAAATATGTTTTTAGGTTGATAGTGCATCCGCATGTCATTATAAATGACATCTGTGTACTTACTTCTCCCATTACTTTCATAAAGTGTCGGTACCACTTGAAAGTTGATTTATTTTCTAGACAAGATAGTCATAAACTAGGGAGAATATACTTCTACATTTGACAAGGGAACAGTCGGGTTTAACTCAGAACAGAAGATGCCTTGGTAGAAGGCTACAATTAAAGGTTAGGATCATGATTCTAGCTTTATGATTCCTTAATGTATACACTATAGGATACATATATGCTAGTAGATTCCGACAGCTAATAAGATGTGTGCTCCTCGCTGCAATTCCTATTCCCGTTGGATGTGGGGTTGGAGTGAGGTCACCCAACCTATTATCTACCCGAATCTGTATATATTTATGCTTGAGTATACATTAAGTCATCATAAAGGTACCAAGTATGGATCAGGTTAGAGGACACATAGTCGAAGCACAGTTTTTCTAGTACAAAACATGTTTATATATAAAACTACTATCCAATAGACAGTTAAATGTGTGTTTTTCTGCCCGACGTCTTGTTCCCGTTGGATTGTGGGCTTAGGGCAGATTCACCCAGTTAACTTTCTACCCGATATCAAATTATATATAGCAGTATAAACAAAGCTATTATAAAAGTAGTCACCATATTCATTATTTTACTATAAGAAATATAGGTTTTCTTAAAAGAACTCTCCCTTAGATATAAAGGAACCATTACAAATAACTCCATGAGTAACAAGTGAATACACCAGGGTTATATATGACAACGATCTAACAACCAATGGAATGTGTGCTATCCGCCTTACTTCTTGTTTCCCGTTGGGATGTGAGTTTAGGGCATATGCGCACAATCGATTGTTTATTTACTCTGAGTATATATAACTTGTACCCACTTAGTATGCTAGAAAGGCTTGTAATTTCATTTTATTTAACTTCCATTTAAGTAGGAAATATAGGATTTTCTAGAAGAACAGGCGAACATTGCAAAACAGAACTTACAGCTTACATCACTTGTGCATATACATTTTCAAACACATTTTACAGCTTACTCACATCACTAAAATCTTATGAACTCACCAGCTTAATTGATGATCAACTCTTTCAAATAACTTGTATTCTCAGGAGACTATTAGACAGGTGCTCGTGTTGGGACTTCAGAAGATGGAGCATTACAGCTTCAAGTCTTGTTTTCTTATTTGTTTATGACTTCTATGTTCTATGAACACACACATTGTAAACACTTTCTTTCTAAATGAAATGGTTGTTCATTACTTGCTTACCATATACATATCTTGTGATACTAAACATGACGTCCTCCACCCCCGAACGTTTCCGTCGTTCCGGTTTTGGGGTGTGACACCTTACCTTACCTACCTCACCATTTTTCCGTATTAAAATAATAGTTTTTTAAGGTAATTCAGGGACCAAGCGTGTAACAAAAATAAACAATAGGACCAAGCATGTAATAAAACCAAATAGTAGGGACCTTCCGAGTTTAAAAAAATAAGTTAGGGACCAAGCATGCAAATTACCCCAAACCATAGGGACCATTCGTGTAATTTACTCTTCATATTATTTTGAGAAAACATAACATTCACAGTTTAACAAAAGAAAAACAATCAAATCAAAAAGCGACATACCTGATGTAGATTTGGTGGTGTTTCAGCGAGGATTGGAGAAAAAGATGGAGGTGAGTTGCACCGGAGTGGAAAGGAAGAAACGGTGGTCGCGGTTGACGACAATCTCATATCTAGTCCGTCAATCCCGTCGGAGCTCATAGATTTGGAGGCATAAATTATATATCTAGAGGAAAAAATCATAGATTTTTCTTCGGAGATCATAAATTGATCGCCGACGAGGGCAGATCTGGACCGAACCACTTCAGATCTGATGAATACGAAGGTTTTTAAAGGTCGATGACATGCAACGACGGCTGGTAGAGGAGGTGGTGGACCAGATCTGAACAGATCTAGTGGTGTTTCATGGAGATTGAGAGAAAAAAAGATAGAGACAAGAGAGATGTATCAACGGAGCAATATTAGGTCACTCAATATCACCAGATGGTAGATGTAGAGGTGTAAATCATAGATTTCTAGGCGAAAATCATAGACCTCTCGTCAAAGATTATAGATCTACCACTGGAGATCATAGATCTATAATGAATCACCACAAATTTGATGAAAATGAAAGTTTTTGGAGGTTGAAGACGCGTATCAACGGTAGGTGGAGGTGGTGGTGGACAAATCTGGTGGTGTTTCATGGAGATCGAGAAAAAAAAAGGCGAATAGGGATGTGTAACCAGAGCAACATCATAAGAGTGGTTAGGTTGCGGTGGTAAATGTTGCTTCTGCCGAAAGTAGGTGGTGGCGGTGCTTAGTGGCGGCACCAGAGGTAGTTGGTGGCGGTGGAAAGTCACCAGAGGTAAGAGGGAGAGGAAGAGATGGTTGGTAAGAGAAAGGGAGAATGCGGTGTTCTGGATCTAATGTTTTGATCTGGTCTTTTCAAGTTTCAAATGAAATAATATGTTTGTGACAAAAATTCCCTTTATAAGAATTATAAAACATCTAATTAAGAAATGACAAATTATAAGCTAAAATTAGAGGATCTCAGATTTGTTAATATTTTTTGTTCTTATTATTTATATATATATATATATATATATATATATATATATATATATATATATATATATATATATATATATATATATATATATGTTGGTTCCTTTGAGATAAATAAAAAATTAGAGATTGTGAGATAGGTGGATAACCCGTTGATGTTATGATTTTTGTTTCTAAAATGTGGCGGTGGCAGAATTGTAAATACATTAGTAGCTTATTAAATTAATGCCGTTAATAAAGATTGTAGGGCTATTATTGTAATTTTACAAAGATTCATATCAGTTTTGCAGACTACGATACTATAACTGCCTATACCATTCTTTTCTTTCTCAATCAAAATCTCAATTGGAACTCTCCAGAAAACCCTCTTTTTCTTTCTCCGTCGCATTTTGCCCTAGTTTTCGTTTATTAGCTATAAAAATTAAGTTTGGAAAATTAGTAAATGTCTTCAGGAGAAAATATAAACGAAGTCGCATCTTCGTTAATGGAAATGAAAGGTTAGAAAGCAAGTGATTTTTCATTTTATTGATAATGCATGTTTGTATTAATTAGTTAACTGCAGCTTTATGTTGATAACGATGTTTTTTTATTTAGTAGTTTTTCGTCATTTTTACTTGATTTTGATGATTTTCTCGTTTAGAGTTGATCTATTTTTTTATGATGTTTGTTTGTGTTGGTTTTTGATGTAAGTTGTTGTTTATATTTTCACATATAAGGATTTCAAAATAAACTATGCTTGAAAAAAGTTCAAAAATCAAAAAAAAAATATCGAGGGCGGTAGAAGTGTTGTTATTTCTGAAGGTATAGTTCAAAAAATCAATGTTAAAAAAACGTATAAAATCATCTATGATTAGAACTAGAAATAAACATATAACTTAATGTTAAAGGTTTTTGTTGTAATCATAACTGATTTTGTTATTTTTTCAGTAGATTCAACATAACATTTACTTATATGTTTATTTCTAGTTCTAATCATAAATGATTTTATACGTTTGTTTATAATCATAGTAAGTAGTAATGATAAATGTATGTGTTTATAATCATTAGTGATTGTGTGATTTCAAATCATAGTTTAGTTTTTTTATTCATAATTGATTATCATATTTTGTGTGACAACCCGATATTTCAAGTCAATGTAATGACCTAAGTCAAGTATTGTAATCTACTTTTGATATAATAAAAATAGAATCAAAAATAAAATGTTCCAAAGTCTCAATTGGGTTGCATAAAGTGATAGATATCGTAACAAGGTTTTCAGAAATATAAAGAACACAAAATCCGAGTTATAACGAAGAAGTTATGACCAATAAAAAATCTGCAGCAAAACCGGTAAAACACTGTTAAGTGTAAAACATGAAATTTCAATAAAATACTTTTAGCCTTAGGTATCTAAACGAATGTTGTCGATATCATTAAACTGTGAACGTACATAAAAAGAACGCCCAAATCTAACTTCGTATGACGAAGTTATGATTTTTCTAAGTTTCGGAGTAGCGGTAGACAGCTAAAAACTCGAAATAGAGATCGAGCGATATTTAGCCGACACGACATAAACGAGAATTGAAGATCTCAAAAATAGTAGTACAACGGTAAAAAGACAGACAAAAAGGGACATTGGATGAAGAAGTTATAAATTTTTAACAGATTTTTCCAGTCCCGGCGTGTTAAAAATATACAAATAAAAATAAATTCAAAATTTGCCAACGAAGTCTAAATGAAAGTTGTAGATTATATTCTCACCTACGCGTGGATATAAAGAGCGTAAAAAACGGAGCTCATATGCGAAAGTTAAGCATTTTAGAAGTTTGGGCACACAAACCGAGGGGAGTACGCTATAGCGTACGAGGGTACGCCCAGCGTACTCAATGCTCAGCCTCGGATCGACCACATCCCCCGCTACCCTCTAGCATGTCCCATCCGAAGCCCAAAGTTCGAAGGTGGCGTCATCGCTGACGTACGCCCAACGTACGAGGCCATGTTCCCCTCCTATAAATAGGATGTGAGGGTTTCGGCTACATTTGCTAATTTACACCATTTCTCTCTCATTTTCTCACTTTCACGCCCCTCGAGACTATCCCGACATCCCGGCTCCATATCCAAGCTCCGACAAAGGTTCGAAGCCCCGAGATTCCCAAGAACTTTTCCACTTTCCAGTCACAGTGTTGCCCAAGAAAAGTCTTGATTTCGTCAAATCACCACACTTACCAGGTGAGCTCATACCCCTATATTTTCACGTTTTTACTATATTTTAGGGGGCGAAATACAAGTGAAACGCAAGAAAAACTTATGTTAAAATGCAAATCATTACATACAGTTTCAGATGTTTTATCTGTATTTTGTGTATAAATGTTAAATAAGTAAAATAACGTTATTACAAATGTTATACTTTACATGCAAGGTTGGTAACACACTAAGTTTTATCATGCAAATGAAATACATTTTTGGAAAACTATAATAGGTATAGTTTATGAGATATTCATGTTATTTTACACTCTATAAACACTATAGAAAGGAAATACTTACATTTACAAGAACAATGGACTTTTCATACGTAACTCTATTTGATACAAACTTTGTGAGACATTTGACTTCACGTACTTTCATGTACGCATTTTAAGTCCTGTATTATATACCATAATCTCTTGTAGGGAGAGCGTGATACTTGTGTATAGATCTATACAAGATTGACAATCCCGCACCAAAACTGTTAACTACAATTGGACCGGCAGGTCTGGGGTGACAAACGTCATATCATTCCAACGCCTGAAGAATGTTGTGACAGCCTGTCTGGGTTAATAGTACGGTTATAAAACTCACATAAAGTATTAAAACATTTGATTTACGAGGCTATCAAATGCCTTAGTGATTATACATACATATATAAATCTACTTACACTATTTTAGGTATGGAAAATACTTATGCATTCCATTTTTTTGGAACTTTTAAAACTACTATTCATTTATGGAAAATATTGGATTTTCTATAAACAAACTCAGTTACTTTATACAAAAAGGCATACAATTCTTATACAAAAACTCTTATGAACTCACCAACTTAATTGTTGACACTTTTTTAAAACTACTTGTATTTCTCAGGGATTCAGTAATATAGGTAACAACAGCTTTTGAGGAAGGGACGCTAAGGCGTCAAGTTCAAACTTATTTTATCATCATAGTGTAATTTATTTTGAAACATGTAACACAATCAACAATGAAACTTTTTAAATTATATTTATGATGGTTGTGTTTGCTTCCTTTACTATTTATTCAACTGTTATGATACTACATGAAGTCATCCGCCCTCGAACGATTCTGCCATTCTGGTTTGGGGGTGTGACATTTTGTGTTTATGTATTTCTATGTACCAAACGTGAATACGAAGATCTTTTTGGAGAAGTTAAAGAGAAATTTTCAAAGAGAAGAAATTTTAAAGGTATTTTTTGTAATCATAACTGATTTTTTGATTTTTTCAGTTTATTAAACATAACATTTAGTTGTATGTTTATTTTTAGTTCTAATCATAAATGATTTTATAAGTTTGTTTATAATAATTAGTAAATAGTAATGATAAATGTATGTTTTTATAATCATTAGTGATTGTGTGATTTGAAATCATAGTTTATTAGTCATATGCATTTTTGTTTAGTACTAATTACTAATTATGTTAATTTTTTGTAGTAAATGCTTCTGTTGATGAGAAGGAAATTGAAGATATTTTAGAGAAGAATTCAAAGGTTAAAAATGATAAGGGTATGTTTTTTGCAATCATAAGTGATTATATTTCTTCATTTGCAATTGATTATATGTATTATGTTTTATTTTTTACTAACAGTATGTTTCTAATGAAAATTTTAGGTAAAAAATATACTTTAGAGAGCTCAAGGAAGACATGGTCATCTTACAAAAAAGAAAAGGCCAAGCAGGTGTTGCAAACATGGTCAAAGAAATCTAAAAAACAATTATTAAACAACCAAACGTGAACCTGAGAGTTAAGGTCAAAACTGTAAGTAAGAAACGTGGACTATCTGATGAAGATGATTCTGATTTTCAGAGTCATCCTGGATCTTCAAAGAACCAAAAAGAGAAAATAAAGTTGTGAAGAAAGAGAAAAGAAAGTTCTTGTTATAAAATAATTTCCTTCATTGAAGAACTGATGTTCACTCGGTTCATTGTTGGGTGTTATTCAAGGTTTATGTAAAGAACCGAAGGATTGTGTTAGGGCTATGGGATTTGGGAGTTTTTTATGGATGAAGATGATTGATGTACCGTTGAAGATTGTTTATTATGTTCTTGATCATTTAAATTTTGAAACTTTGAAGGTGGAGTTTGAAAATTGCGAAGTTAGTGTTGATAGTAAGTTTGTTCATGAGATGTTAGGATTACCATCTGGTGGCTCATTACTTTCAAACATGGATTACATTTCCGAGAATAATGAAGAGAGCTCTATGTTTAAATGGAAGAAACATTATGAAAATATTGATAAATTGAGATTGAAACAGCTAAATAATGAACTTGTTCGAACTAGTGCAGCAGATGATAACTTTAGAATCAATTTTTTGGTTCTTTTTCTTAATACATTTTGCGAGTCCACAAGCATGGGAAAATGTAATATGAATCCATTGTATTTAATCAGAATAGATACTGATTTAAGTACCATTGACTGGTGCAATTTCATTGTCGATTGTTTGGTAAGGACGAAGAAGGTTTACAACCCAGAGAAAGAATCTTCTTTCTTTTATGGACCAACAGCCTATTTTATGGTACGTGAGCTAATTTTTGATATTAAATATTCTTTTTAGTTGTAAAAATATGTTTGTTTTTATTTTTAAGTGTATATGATTTTATAATCATATATGATTATATATATATATATATATATATATATATATATATATATTATAATTAATGATATAATTTATTTGTATAAATCATATATCACTGTATAATCATATATGATTATATATTCTAATTTTTCTTTAATTATATATTACAAATCATAATCATATATTATTATTCATATATATTATGATTAATGATATATTAAACTGTATAAGTAAATCTTTTTAGAAAGTTAACTTATTTGTTATATATGTTTTTGTAGTTGTTGTATGTGGATAGTTTCAAGTTTGATCATTTGCAAGTCACACGTAAACGTCCAACTATTTTTTTATTGGATGTGAGAGAGGATAAGGTTTCTTGAGGATATTTTACAAGAGAATGGGGGATTTGGATGTAGAGATGTTAATGAACCATATGTTGAAGAAGAATGTCAAGCATTTGAGTATAATGAGGAAGAATCTGGTGGTGATGAGGATGAATCTGATGGTGATGAGGATGAAAAATATTTTGATGTTAATAAAGTTAGTGTTGTGCAGGTAATTTTATAGTTTTATTCATTTATTATTTTATTAGTGTATTCATTTATGACTTTTTATGTTTAAGTATTTTATTTGTAAGTATATTTTTTTATGTAGGTGTATGAAAATAAAATTTCATATATGTATTAGAAGATGGAGAATTTGAAAAATGATCTTGTTGTAAAGATAGATGAGGGAGTGTTAAAATTTCCTCAAATTGAAAATTTGAAAAATTGGAAATCATTATGTCCTGATGAAGATTTAAGCATAGAAAGTTTGATTTCCATTATGTTTCACAACAAAGTAAAGAACCGATATTGACACCTGCTTTTGTTCAAGTTAATGATGAAGATTATGGAAATGATTTTCTGAATGATGATGAAAATGTTAAAGGTGATGATCAAGGGAAATGTTATGGTGGTCAGGGGATGGAAGTGCTCCACATGAGGGCAATGTTGGTAAAAATCATGTTGAAGGTAAAGGTGATGTTAATGATCATGTATATGAGGATGATATTGGTAAAAATAATGATTTGTTGAATGAGAAAGATGATGAAGATGATGAACAAGGAAATGGAAGTGGATTCAATGAATGCCATGAATTTAAATTCTATTGTTGAAAATGTTACTAAGAGTGTGGGTCTAATTGATAGCCAGGAAGGCGTATCTTTTAGTCAATTCATATGTGATCCAGTTGTTGAAAGTTTTCATAAAACTTTGGATCAAGCTAAGCATATTATATTATTATATATAGTCGAATCATATATGATTTTAAATTTTTATATTTGAATTTTATAGGTACTGAAAAATTGGTTGATGGTTGTATAAATCAGAAACGAGTTGAAGATGATGTGAATGAGAATTTGACTGGTTTTGAGAAAAATGAATTTGATGATAGTAAGTATTTATTCATGTATTTTTTATACATAACATCTATATGAATATGTTATATAGATTATTCACTTATGATTTTATTAATTTAGGGACTGTAAATTTGGGTGAGGATGATAAAGTTATTGTAGCAAAGAAGGATGGAGAAGGTGAAGATGTTGAAGTTGATTTGGATTTAGGAAAAGCAATAGAAGATTGTTCAAATAAAAATAAAGATGGAGGTAATTAGTTTATAATTATTTTTTATTCATATATGATTGTGTTTATAATTTGTAACAACCCGAAATTTCATATCACTTCTTGTACCACAACTTGTAATCCAATCCGATCAACCAAACGTCATTTTCAAATTCGTTTCTAATTTCGCCATTTTATTAAGTCATTAGTTTATATCGACCTAAAATGACTTAATGGGTGTCTTAATACATTTAGAAATCATTTTTAACTCCCCACTTTAGTAATCGGAATAAGTATAGAATCGACCGTATCGAGTCACGACAATTTGGTTGGGTATGACCAAAAGCCCCACGTAACGCCGGTATCGGGTAAAATTCCGTCGTGTCCAATTCCCGAACACTATATAAAGTGTTTTAAGACTTCATTTGAAGCCTTTGGCCAATTTCTCACTAAACTCTCACAACCTCTCTCCTCAAGCTAGAATTAAGGTCCAAACCTCAAGTTTAAGGCTTCAACTCTTTAAGGTAACCTCCTTAGCATATTATTCAACATCTTTAGCCTTCAAATTGATGAATTAATTGAGTTTTGGGACCAAGAACATGAGTTTACGGCCAAGGAGCAAGCTTGGGCCGTAAACTCCATTAAATGGGGTTTTTAAGCCCTAAAACCCCTCCTAAGCAATGTTGGACATTAGATATGGCTTAATGACTTAATGGAAAGGACTTATAACATTTGAAACATTAATTTTGAACCATTTGAAGGAGTTTATGGCCAAGGCATAAGCTTGGGCCGTAAACACATATTCATGGGGTTTTTGAGCCAAATAACCCTTCCAAATCATAGTTGGGACTTAGATATGACCTTAAGGCTTGCTAAACTAGGCTTGGAACACCTTAAACATGATTTTTGGGGGACAAAAGTGAGTTTACGGCCAAGTCATATTCTTGGGCCGTAAACTCCACTTAAAAGGGGATTTAATGCCTTAAAACATGTCCAAATGCCTTAAAACTCAACCAATAGCCTTGTGGTAAAATCTAGATGCATCTAAAAATAGTTTAAAGGTTTGAAACATATCAAAAATGTCATTTATAGGAGTTTACGGCCTAGGAACTCACCCTTGGCTGTAAACTCATAAAATCATGTTAATGATGCATCAAATACACTCAAATGACTTGTATAAATTTCTAGAATCACATGTGATTGTTTTAAGCATCAAAAACTAACTTTTTTCATGGGTATAAGAGAGTTTACGGCCATAGAACATGCCTCTAGGCCGTAAACTCCCAAAAATAGGTTTAATGGTGTTCTAAATTCATTTCAAGGCTTGGAAAATTAACTAGAATCACATGTGATTGTCCTTTGTAGCTTAAATTAACCATTCTTGGCCATGGGTGAGTTTACGGCCGTAAACTCTAAGAGTGTGGCCGTAAACTCATGTTTTAAATGATGTAAATTCATTCCAAGTGTTCCAAGGCATTTTAGATAATCCATTCTAGCAGTCCCCATGTCCATTTAAGCCCTTAAACCATCAAAATCACACCAACATGAGTTTACGGCCGTAAACTCATGTGTGGGTGTGTTTTGTGGTTGTAAACTTATTTAAATGTTTACTCTTTGGGAGTAAACTCAAGTCCCAAGTCCCTAATGCCATTACAAGTCCGAAGATGTCACCCAGGTCACTCCAAACGCTCGTTTTGAGGTGTTTAACCTCGTTGGAATGTAATGTTCCATATAATTAGTGAATGTATCCCTAATTGTATATATATGGACATTATTTCATTTTACATAGGGACATCGCGAGTAAACAATCCCCGAACCAACGTCTAGTATCCAAAACCAACGCATTTCCGAGTCCGGTGAGTTCATACCCCTACCCCTTTCACTGTTTTTCACTGTTTTCAGGGGGGAACACAAGCAAAGTACAAGAGTTTCTTGTACTCAAAACTTATTTTCATGTGTGTGTGTTTCACATTTCATATGCTTTTAATATTGATTACACAACTGATAACTAGTAGAATATACAGATCACTTAAACAATTATTTGTGAAATGGGTTTTATAAACTGTTATGTTTTATATATTTCACAAATGGTTTCCACATTTTATCAGTTAAAAGCATGACTTTACAACACATGAACAATATATTTCGTACCCTGTCTTGTCCTCGGTAACATTCCACAGAGATACGCGAATGGAGGATTATCCTATTATTACTAGTAAATTTGTTATTCCGTATGATTGGAGACACGTCCTCGGCGAACACTCCACAGAGATACGCGAGTGGAGGACTACACCCGTAACCAGAATCTCTGGAATTTAGAGAGCGTGACTTGAGTGTATAGGTCTATACGGGGCTGACTACCCCACACCTGGCTGCTAGCTACAGCCGAACCGAAATGGTTCAAGGGTGACGAAAGTCATAAGGATTGTGGACTACTTATTGCCACAAGGCTGTGGACTACTTATTGCCACAGGTTCAGTCTTTAGTATGGTTATGGAACTCGCAACTCGGATAACACAGATTTACTTATAGTAATAATGAACCACATACTACATTTTACAGATAACCAGGATTCAGTTTACATCCTTTACATCTTTTACATCTTTTACAAATGATAACCAACATTCAGGAAGGTATGGGACCTTCCTGGGGAAAAACTTTGTACATAACCAGGTTTAATAGAATACATCTTTCACATTGAAAACCAACATACAGGAAAGCATGGGGCATTCCTGGGTAACATACACATAACTAGAAAAGTGTAACCAATTGTATATCATTACATCTTTTACAATAATTAACTATTTAGGAAAGTATAGGACTTTCCTGGGAATACACTGGTACATAAAAGCAATAGAACAATGAATTGGATAATCAAACTATACTTTACTTTTATGATACAACAACCAACTTTTAAGAAAATATGGGATTTTCTTGGCGTGTGTTACATTTCAGAAACAGAAAGGAAACATAAACATTTTTACAAAACAAAACTACTTATGAACTCACCAGCGTTATGCTGATTTTCAAACTGCTTGTGTTCTCAGGTCAAAGATAGTACAGGTACTCGAAGACTTGCTTAATTCAGGACCGTGTGCGTGCAAGGCTCGTTCGTTTTGTTTATAACTATATTATGTATCACAACTGTATAAACTGTGTCTTTTTGAAACAAATTGTAAAACTTTTAATATGTAATGTAATGTTTGTTTCACTTTACTTACTATGTACATTGGATTTGATACTCAACGTGGAGTCAACCCCGGAAATGTTTCCGCCTTCGGTTTTCGGGGTGTGACAGATTGGTATCAGAGCCCTTGTTTATAGTGAATAAAGTATACCAAACCTTACATGGTATAAAACTATAAACACTAAAGGGCCTAAGTGCTCTGAAATAAAAGTATCTTCAGACTACAAGTATTTTCAAAAATATACAAGTATACCGAACCGTCGAGATTCGTATCTATAAGTAGAACAAAACATAAGTAAATGGGTGTTGTGTATTGCAGTTAAACCTGGGCAGTTATGTAGTCGTGTCTAGGGTCAATATAGCCTGGCCAACTATATTCATTCGAGACACGGCCAACATGTGCTTGGGAGTGACTGTGGTATGCGGCATGCCTAAAACTTACCCTAAAACCACAACCATCGAGCCAATATTGTAGCAAACCATGAAATACTATGGGAGTATTTCTCGAATCATCGTACATGTATAGACCCCCGATCATTCCGTTAGCGATAGTTTACTTGCTTCAATAACTCTTTCCTGCTTTACCGCTTAATTGGAATTAATATCTGTCATATCTCTCGATTCAGAGGACTTATCATCCTCTCTCTTTATTGATCTTATTAGATCAAGATGCCTCCCAGGAAGAGACCCAGCTCCAACAACCCTCCGCCACCTCCTCCTGAAATCGATCCTGTGTTATTTCAAACAGCTGTTACCGCCGCGGTGGCAGCTGCCATGTCCCAGCTAAATACCGGTGGTTCAGGAGGTAGTAATCAAAATCAAGATGGTAATCAGGAACGCCGTAAGGAGGGTTCCTATAAGGACTTCATGAATGCGAAGCCTTCTTTCTTCAATGGCACTGGTGGTGTCATTTCCTTATCCCGATGGTTCGAGAGAATCGAATCCATCTTCGAAATCTGTGCCTGTGATGAGTCCGATAAGGTCAAGTTCGCAGCTTGTACCTTCCTTGATAAAGCATTGACTTGGTGGAATGGCTGAGTCAAATCCTTAACTCTCCCTGTAGCCAATGCCATGGGCTGGGAGACTATGAAAGAACTCCTCCTTGCTGAATATTGTCCCTGAGGTGAAATGCAAAAGCTAGAGCACGAGCTCTGGAACCTGAAGATGAAAGGTTCCGATATTGTTGCCTACACTTCCCGATTTGATGATCTTGCCCTTCTTTGCCCGGGTCTAGTCACCCCTGAGAGCAAAAAGATCGAGAGGTTTATTTGGGGGTTAACCAATCCTACAAAAGGTCATGTCTTAGCTGCTCGCCCAGATACTTATGATAGTGCTAAGACTTTAGCACAAGCCATAATTCACCACAGTGATGATGTTGAGGAAACCACCACTGCTACCCCTGAGTCTACCAAAAGCAGTGGTGAGAAAAGGAAATTCTGGAAGAAAAAGAAGGGTCAATCTTCCCAAGGCTCCTCCAAAAGACAACAAACAGTAGCAGTTCATGCTGCTACTACCCCCGTAGTTGCTGCTTCTGTTGTGGGATCCACAGCACCAACTCCTACCAGCCGATATGTTGGTAACCTCCCTCTTTGTGAAAAATGCAAGTATCACCACAACCCTGGTCCCTGTCGAGAACTATCATGTACCAATTGTGGTAAGAAAGGGCACACTGTTCGATACTGCAAAGCTCCGACTCAATCAGCAAATCAATCCTCTGGAACAGGCATTGGTCAAGCCTGTTATAACTGTGGTGAAGCCGGGCACTTTAAAAGGAATTGCCCCAAGAAGACTACTGCTGGAAACACCGGAAGGGTCCTGGCTATGGGACGGGAAGAAGCAGTCGCCGATCCCAATGTTGTCTCGGGTACGTTTCTTCTCGACAACTCGTATGCTAATATTCTTTTCGATTCGGGTGCTGAGAGAAGTTTTGTTAGTCATGCATTTAAACATAACCTAAAACATGATTCCCAACCTCTAACCGAAATATTTACCGTCGAGATGGCAAACGGAGAGAAAGAAAGTGCGAGTGAGGTATTCGTAGATTGCACTCTTACCTTAAACGTCCATTCATTTCCTATCGATCTTATGCCCGTATCCATTAAGAGCTTTGATGTCATCATTGGCATGGATTGGTTGAGTCCCAATCATGCAGATATACTTTGCTTCGAAAAAGCCATCCGTCTTAACCTTCCTTCGGGTCAAACCCTAGTGGTCTACGGCGATAAACTCGATTCCAACCTTCGTATCAATTCCTGCATCAAAGCTCAGAAACTCCTGCGAAAGGAGTGTGTTGCATTCTTGGCCCATGTAATCAACGAGAATCAAGAAGTTAAAAACCTCGCGAGCATCCCCGAGGTCAGCAATTTTCCTGATGTGTTTCCCGAAGAGCTTCCAGGAATCCCTCCCGAGCGACAGGTCGAGTTCCGTATTGACCTAATTCCTGGGGCTACTCCTGTAGCGAAGTCTCCATATCGCTTAGCTCCAGCAGAGATGCAGGAGTTATCCAGTCAACTTAACGAGTTGCTTAGCAAAGGATTCATTAGACCGAGTTCCTCGCCATGGGGAGCTCCGGTTTTGTTTGTCAAGAAGAAGGATGGATCCTTTCGTATGTGTATTGATTATCGCGAGCTCAACAAGTTGACTGTCAAAAACCGATATCCTCTTCCACGAATAGATGACCTTTTCGATCAACTCCAGGGAGCCAGTTACTTCTCTAAAATAGACCTTCGGTCAGGGTACCATCAGTTGCGAGTTCATGAAAGTGATGTGCCCAAAACGGCTTTCAGGACTCGATATGGACACTACGAGTTCGTAGTGATGCCCTTTGGTTTAACCAACGCACCGGCAGTGTTCATGGATCTGATGAACCGGGTGTGTCGTCCTTATTTGGATAAGTTCGTTATAGTGTTCATCGATGATATACTCGTTTATTCCCAAAGTGAAGAAGACCACAGACAACACTTGAGGCTAGTGTTGGAGACCCTACGATCCGAGAAGTTATACGCGAAGTTTTCAAAATGTGATTTCTGGATTCGGAAGGTAACTTTCCTTGGTCACGTAGTAAGTGAGGAGGGTATTCATGTCGATCCTTCCAAGATTAAGGCAATAGAAAATTGGTCAGCACCGAAGACACCCACAGAAATCCGACAATTCTTGGGTCTCGCTGGCTATTATCGAAGGTTCATCCAAAACTTTTCCAGAATCACCAAACCTCTAACCACTCTAACACAGAAAGGTGTACCCTTTTGTTGGGGTGATAAACAAGAAACCGCATTTCAGACGTTGAAGAAAGCTTTGTGCAGTGCACCTGTCCTGTCCCTACCCGAAGGTACAGAGGACTTTGTGGTGTACTGCGATGCGTCTACTCAAGGTTTAGGCTGTGTGCTTATGCAGAGAGGAAAAGTAATTGCTTATGCCTCTAGACAGTTGAAAACACACGAGGTCAACTATACCACACACGACTTGGAGCTAGGAGCCGTAGTTTTTGCATTGAAGATTTGGAGGCATTACCTTTACGGAACCAAGTGCACGATCTTCACTGATCATAAGAGCCTGCAACATATCTTCGACCAAAAAGACTTGAACATGAGACAAAGGCGATGGGTAAAACTACTCAGTGATTATGAGTGTGAAATCCGTTACCATCCCGGTAAGGCCAATGTGGTAGCAGATGCCCTTAGCCGAAAGGAGAGTACAAGCAATAAGGTGAAGAGCCAGTCGATAACCATCCATTCCAACCTACCCATGCAAATCAGAGAAGCTCAGTTAGAAGCCCTGAAACCCGAGAACATGACAACTAAAGCTTTGAGAGGAATGGAAAAGAAACTTGAGATCAGAAGTGACGGAGTCCATTGTTTTATGGATCGGATCTGGATTCCCAAGTCCGGAGGATTTAGAGAGTTAGTCATGGAGGAAGCACACAGAACTAGATACTCTGTTCACCCGGGCTCTGACAAGATGTACTTAGATCTCAAGAAACAATATTGGTGGCCAAATATGAAGGCTGAAATAGCTTCATTCGTGGGCAAGTGTCTGACTTGCACCAAGGTAAAAGTTGAACACCAGAAACCCTCGGGTCTGCTCCAGCAACCTAAGATACCTGAATGGAAATGGGAGATGATCACCATGGATTTCATCACCAAACTACCCAAGTGCTCGAATGGGTATGATACCATTTGGGTGATTGTTGATCGTTTGACAAAGTCAGCTCAATTCGTTCCAATCAAAGAAACATACAAGATGGAAAGAATCGCACGGATATATATTCATGAGGTAGTCCAACTGCACGGCGTACCTGCATCCATTATCTCTGATCGAGATAGCAGGATTACTTCCCGATTTTGGCAGTCTCTCCAGAAAGCCCTTGGAACCCAACTTGACATGAGCACGGCATACCATCCTCAGACCGATGGACAAAGCGAGAGAACAATCCAAACCCTGGAGGACATGCTTAGGGTATGTGTCATTGACTTTGGAAAGTCGTGGGACGCACATCTACCTTTGATCGAATTCTCGTACAACAACAGTTACCACACCAGCATTAGGGTTGCCCCGCTCGAAGCCCTATATGGTCGAAAGTGCAGATCCCCTCTATGCTGGGCTGAAGTGGGAGATACACAGTTAGCCAAGAGTCAAGCCCCCGACAGTGCACTTACCGGTCCTGAAATCATCCGTGAAACCACTGAGAAGATTATCCAAATCCGTGAACGAATAAAGGCCTCGCGCGATCGTCAGAAGAGTTACGCTGATAATCGTCGGAAACCACTAGAGTTCTAGGTTGGAGACCGTGTTCTGATAAAGGTCTCACCCTGGAAAGGCACTGTACGCTTCGGTAAATGTGGGAAACTTAATCCGAGGTACATTGGACCTTTTGAAATCATCGCTAGAGTTGGTCCGGTAGCCTATAAGCTTCATCTACCTCACGAACTTAGTAACATCCATCCCGTATTTCATGTTTCAAACCTCAAGAAGTGCCTATCCGATGAAACCCTAGTAATTCCATTAGACGAGATGGAGATCGATGAAAACCTCAACTTCGTGGAGGAACCGATCGAAATTATGGATCGAGAAGTCAAACGTACGAAACAGAGTCGCATCCCGTTGGTGAAGGTTCGCTGGAATGCCAAGCGGGGACCGGAGTTCACTTGGGAGCGAGAAGACTCAATAAAACAGAAGTATCCACAACTCTTTCTAGATCCATGATTTGTATTTTCTTTTATTTCTTGTCTTCAATTTCGGGACGAAATTCCCTCTAACGGGGGGATAATGTAACAACCCGAAATTTCATATCACTTCTTGTACCACAACTTGTAATCCAATCCGATCAACCAAACGTCATTTTCAAATTCGTTTCTAATTTCGCCATTTTATTAAGTCATTAGTTTATATCGACCTAAAATGACTTAATGGGTGTCTTAATACATTTAGAAATCATTTTTAACTCCCCACTTTAGTAATCGGAATAAGTATAAAATCGACCGTATCGAGTCACGACAATTTGGTCGGGTATGACCAAAATCCCCACGTAACGCCGGTATCGGGTAAAATTTCGTCGTGTCCAATTCCCGAACACTATATAAAGTGTTTTAAGACTTCATTTGAAGCCTTTGGCCAATTTCTCACTAAACTCTCACAACCTCTCTCCTCAAGCTAGAATTAAGGTCCAAACCTCAAGTTTAAGGCTTCAAATCTTTAAGGTAACCTCCTTAGCATATTATTCAACATCTTTAGCCTACAAATTGATGAATTAATTGAGTTTTGGGACCAAGAACATGAGTTTACGGCCAAGGAGCAAGCTTGGGCCGTAAACTCCATTAAATGGGGGTTTTTAAGCCCTAAAACCCCTCCTAAGCAATGTTGGACATTAGATATGGCTTAATGACTTAATGGAAAGGACTTATAACATTTGAAACATTAATTTTGAACCATTTGAAGGAGTTTACGGCCAAGGCATAAGCTTGGGCCGTAAACACATATTCATGGGGTTTTTGAGCCAAATAACCCTTCCAAATCATAGTTGGGACTTAGATATGACCTTAAGGCTTGCTAAACTAGGCTTGGAACACCTTAAACATGATTTTTGGGGGACAAAAGTGAGTTTACGGCCAAGTCATATTCTTGGGCCGTAAACTCCACTTAAAAGGGGATTTAATACCTTAAAACATGTCCAAATGCCTTAAAACTCAACCAATGGCCTTGTGGTAAAATCTAGATGCATCTAAAAATAGTTTAAAGGGTTGAAACATATCAAAAATGTCATTTATAGGAGTTTACGGCCTAGGAACTCACCCTTGGCCGTAAACTCATAAAATCATGTTAATGATGCATCAAATACACTCAAATGACTTGTATAAATTTCTAGAATCACATGTGATTGTTTTAAGCATCAAAAACTAACTTTTTTCATGGATATAAGAGAGTTTACGGCCATAGAACATGCCTCTAGGCCGTAAACTCCCAAAAATAGTTTTAATGGTGTTCTAAATTCATTTCAAGGCTTGGAAAATTAACTAGAATCACATGTGATTGTCCTTTGTAGCTTAAATTAACCATTCTTGGCCATGGGTGAGTTTACGGCCGTAAACTCTAAGAGTGTGGCCGTAAACTCATGTTTTAAATGATGTAAATTCATTCCAAGTGTTCCAAGGCATTTTAGATAATCCATTCTAGCAGTCCCCATGTCCATTTAAGCCCTTAAACCATCAAAATCACACCAACATGAGTTTACGGCCGTAAACTCATGTGTGGGTGTGTTTTGTGGTTGTAAACTTATTTAAATGTTTACTCTTTGGGAGTAAACTCAAGTCCCAAGTCCCTAATGCCATTACAAGTCCGAAGATGTCACCCGGGTCACTCCAAACGCTCGTTTTGAGGTGTTTAACCTCGTTGGAATGTAATGTTCCATATAATTAGTGAATGTATCCCTAATTGTATATATATGGACATTATTTCATTTTACATAGGGACATCGCGAGTAAACAATCCCCGAACCAACGTCTAGTATCCAAAACCAACGCATTTCCGAGTCCGGTGAGTTCATACCCCTACCCCTTTCACTGTTTTTCACTGTTTTCAGGGGGGAACACAAGCAAAGTACAAGAGTTTCTTGTACTCAAAACTTATTTTCATGTGTGTGTGTTTCACATTTCATATGCTTTTAATATTGATTACACAACTGATAACTAGTAGAATATACAGATCACTTAAACAATTATTTGTGAAATGGGTTTTATAAACTGTTATGTTTTATATATTTCACAAATGGTTTCCACATTTTATCAGTTAAAAGCATGACTTTACAACACATGAACAATATATTTCGTACCATGTCTTGTCCTCGGTAACATTCCACAGAGATACGCGAATGGAGGATTATCCTATTATTACTAGTAAATTTGTTATTCCGTATGATTGGAGACACGTCCTCGGCGAACACTCCACAGAGATACGCGAGTGGAGGACTACACCCGTAACCAGAATCTCTGGAATTTAGAGAGCGTGACTTGAGTGTATAGATCTATACGGGGCTGACTACCCCACACCTGGCTGCTAGCTACAGCCGAACCGAAATGGTTCAAGGGTGACGAAAGTCATAAGGATTGTGGACTACTTATTGCCACAAGGCTGTGGACTACTTATTGCCACAGGTTCAGTCTTTAGTATGGTTATGGAACTCGCAACTAGGATAACAGAGATTTACTTATAGTAATAATGAACCACATACTACATTTTACAGATAACCAGGATTCAGTTTACATCCTTTACATCTTTTACTTCTTTTACAAATGATAACCAACATTCAGGAAGGTATGGGACCTTCCTGGGGAAAAACTTTGTACATAACCAGGTTTAATAGAATACATCTTTCACATTGAAAACCAACATACAGGAAAGCATGGGGCATTCCTGGGTAACATACACATAACCAGAAAAGTGTAACCAATTGTATATCATTACATCTTTTACAATAATTAACTATTTAGGAAAGTATAGGACTTTCCTGAGAATACACTGGTACATAAAAGCAATAGAACAATGAATTGGATAATCAAACTATACTTTACTTTTATGATACAACAACCAACTTTTAAGAAAATATGGGATTTTCTTGGTGTGTGTTACATTTCAGAAACAGAAAGGAAACATAAACATTTTTACAAAACAAAACTACTTATGAACTCACCAGCGTTATGCTGATTTTCAAACTGCTTGTGTTCTCAGGTCAAAGATAGTACAGGTACTCGAAGACTTGCTTAATTCAGGACCGTGTGCGTGCAAGGCTCGTTCGTTTTGTTTATAACTATATTATGTATCACAACTGTATAAACTGTGTCTTTTTGAAACAAATTGTAAAACTTTTAATATGTAATGTAATGTTTGTTTCACTTTACTTACTATGTACATTGGATTTGATACTCAACGTGGAGTCAACCCCGGAAATGTTTCCGCCTTCGGTTTTCGGGGTGTGACAGATTGGTATCAGAGCCCTTGTTTATAGTGAATAAAGTATACCAAACCTTACATGGTATAAAACTATAAACACTAAAGGGCCTAAGTGCTCTGAAATAAAAGTATCTTCAGACTACAAGTATTTTCAAAAATATACAAGTATACCGAACCGTCGAGATTCGTATCTATAAGTAGAACAAAACATAAGTAAATGGGTGTTGTGTATTGCAGTTAAACCTGGGCAGTTATGTAGTCGTGTCTAGGGTCAATATAGCCTGGCCAACTATATTCATTCGAGACACGGCCAACATGTGCTTGGGAGTGACTGTGGTATGCGGCATGCCTAAAACTTACCCTAAAACCACAACCATCGAGCCAATATTGTAGCAAACCATGAAATACTATGGGAGTATTTCTCGAATCATCGTACATGTATAGACCCCCGATCATTCCGTTAGCGATAGTTTACTTGCTTCAATAACTCTTTCCTGCTTTACCGCTTAATTGGAATTAATATCTGTCATATCTCTCGATTCAGAGGACTTATCATCCTCTTTCTTTATTGATCTTATTAGATCAAGATGCCTCCCAGGAAGAGACCCAGCTCCAACAACCCTCCGCCACCTCCTCCTGAAATCGATCCTGTGTTATTTCAAACAGCTGTTACCGCCGCGGTGGCAGCTGCCATGTCCCAGCTAAATACCGGTGGTTCAGGAGGTAGTAATCAAAATCAAGATGGTAATCAGGAACGCCGTAAGGAGGGTTCCTATAAGGACTTCATGAATGCGAAGCCTTCTTTCTTCAATGGCACTGGTGGTGTCATTTCCTTATCCCGATGGTTCGAGAGAATCGAATCCATCTTCGAAATCTGTGCCTGTGATGAGTCCGATAAGGTCAAGTTCGCAGCTTGTACCTTCCTTGATAAAGCATTGACTTGGTGGAATGGCTGAGTCAAATCCTTAACTCTCCCTGTAGCCAATGCCATGGGCTGGGAGACTATGAAAGAACTCCTCCTTGCTGAATATTGTCCCTGAGGTGAAATGCAAAAGCTAGAGCACGAGCTCTGGAACCTGAAGATGAAAGGTTCCGATATTGTTGCCTACACTTCCCGATTTGATGATCTTGCCCTTCTTTGCCCGGGTCTAGTCACCCCTGAGAGCAAAAAGATCGAGAGGTTTATTTGGGGGTTAACCAATCCTACAAAAGGTCATGTCTTAGCTGCTCGCCCAGATACTTATGATAGTGCTAAGACTTTAGCACAAGCCATAATTCACCACAGTGATGATGTTGAGGAAACCACCACTGCTACCCCTGAGTCTACCAAAAGCAGTGGTGAGAAAAGGAAATTCTGGAAGAAAAAGAAGGGTCAATCTTCCCAAGGCTCCTCCAAAAGACAACAAACAGTAGCAGTTCATGCTGCTACTACCCCCGTAGTTGCTGCTTCTGTTGTGGGATCCACAGCACCAACTCCTACCAGCCGATATGTTGGTAACCTCCCTCTTTGTGAAAAATGCAAGTATCACCACAACCCTGGTCCCTGTCGAGAACTATCATGTACCAATTGTGGTAAGAAAGGGCACACTGTTCGATACTGCAAAGCTCCGACTCAATCAGCAAATCAATCCTCTGGAACAGGCATTGGTCAAGCCTGTTATAACTGTGGTGAAGCCGGGCACTTTAAAAGGAATTGCCCCAAGAAGACTACTGCTGGAAACACCGGAAGGGTCCTGGCTATGGGACGGGAAGAAGCAGTCGCCGATCCCAATGTTGTCTCGGGTACGTTTCTTCTCGACAACTCGTATGCTAATATTCTTTTCGATTCGGGTGCTGAGAGAAGTTTTGTTAGTCATGCATTTAAACATAACCTAAAACATGATTCCCAACCTCTAACCGAAATATTTACCGTCGAGATGGCAAACGGAGAGAAAGAAAGTGCGAGTGAGGTATTCGTAGATTGCACTCTTACCTTAAACGTCCATTCATTTCCTATCGATCTTATGCCCGTATCCATTAAGAGCTTTGATGTCATCATTGGCATGGATTGGTTGAGTCCCAATCATGCAGATATACTTTGCTTCGAAAAAGCCATCCGTCTTAACCTTCCTTCGGGTCAAACCCTAGTGGTCTACGGCGATAAACTCGATTCCAACCTTCGTATCAATTCCTGCATCAAAGCTCAGAAACTCCTGCGAAAGGAGTGTGTTGCATTCTTGGCCCATGTAATCAACGAGAATCAAGAAGTTAAAAACCTCGCGAGCATCCCCGAGGTCAGCAATTTTCCTGATGTGTTTCCCGAAGAGCTTCCAGGAATCCCTCCCGAGCGACAGGTCGAGTTCCGTATTGACCTAATTCCTGGGGCTACTCCTGTAGCGAAGTCTCCATATCGCTTAGCTCCAGCAGAGATGCAGGAGTTATCCAGTCAACTTAACGAGTTGCTTAGCAAAGGATTCATTAGACCGAGTTCCTCGCCATGGGGAGCTCCGGTTTTGTTTGTCAAGAAGAAGGATGGATCCTTTCGTATGTGTATTGATTATCGCGAGCTCAACAAGTTGACTGTCAAAAACCGATATCCTCTTCCACGAATAGATGACCTTTTCGATCAACTCCAGGGAGCCAGTTACTTCTCTAAAATAGACCTTCGGTCAGGGTACCATCAGTTGCGAGTTCATGAAAGTGATGTGCCCAAAACGGCTTTCAGGACTCGATATGGACACTACGAGTTCGTAGTGATGCCCTTTGGTTTAACCAACGCACCGGCAGTGTTCATGGATCTGATGAACCGGGTGTGTCGTCCTTATTTGGATAAGTTCGTTATAGTGTTCATCGATGATATACTCGTTTATTCCCAAAGTGAAGAAGACCACAAACAACACTTGAGGCTAGTGTTGGAGACCCTACGATCCGAGAAGTTATACGCGAAGTTTTCAAAATGTGATTTCTGGATTCGGAAGGTAACTTTCCTTGGTCACGTAGTAAGTGAGGAGGGTATTCATGTCGATCCTTCCAAGATTAAGGCAATAGAAAATTGGTCAGCACCGAAGACACCCACAGAAATCCGACAATTCTTGGGTCTCGCTGGCTATTATCGAAGGTTCATCCAAAACTTTTCCAGAATCGCCAAACCTCTAACCACTCTAACACAGAAAGGTGTACCCTTTAGTTGGGGTGATAAACAAGAAACCGCATTTCAGACGTTGAAGAAAGCTTTGTGCAGTGCACCTGTCCTGTCCCTACCCGAAGGTATAGAGGACTTTGTGGTCTACTACGATGCGTCTACTCAAGGTTTAGGCTGTGTGCTTATGCAGAGAGGAAAAGTAATTGCTTATGCCTCTAGACAGTTGAAAACACACGAGGTCAACTATACCACACACGAATTGGAGCTAGGAGCCGTAGTTTTTGCATTGAAGATTTGGAGGCATTACCTTTACGGAACCAAGTGCACGATCTTCACTGATCATAAGAGCCTGCAACATATCTTCGACCAAAAAGACTTGAACATGAGACAAAGGCGATGGGTAGAACTACTCAGTGATTATGAGTGTGAAATCCGTTACCATCCCGGCAAGGCCAATGTGGTAGCAGATACCCTTAGCCGAAAGGAGAGTACAAGCAATAAGGTGAAGAGCCAGTCGATAACCATCCATTCCAACCTACCCATGCAAATCAGAGAAGCTCAGTTAGAAGCCCTGAAACCCGAGAACATGACAACTGAAGCTTTGAGAGGAATGGAAAAGAAACTTGAGATCAGAAGTGACGGAGTCCATTGTTTTATGGATCGGATCTGGATTCCCAAGTCCGGAGAATTTAGAGAGTTAGTCATGGAGGAAGCACACAGAACTAGATACTCTGTTCACTCGGGCTCTGACAAGATGTACTTAGATCTCAAGAAACAATATTGGTGGCCAAATATGAAGGCTGAAATAGCTTCATTCGTGGGCAAGTGTCTGACTTGCACCAAGGTAAAAGTTGAACACCAGAAACCCTCGGGTCTGCTCCAGCAACCTGAGATACCTGAATGGAAATGGGAGATGATCACCATGGATTTCATCACCAAACTACCCAAGTGCTCGAATGGGTATGATACCATTTGGGTGATTGTTGATCGTTTGACAAAGTCAGCTCACTTCGTTCCAATCAAAGAAACATACAAGATGGAAAGACTCGCACGGATATATATTCATGAGGTAGTCCGACTACACGGCGTACCTGCATCCATTATCTCTGATCGAGATAGCAGGATTACTTCCCGATTTTGGCAGTCTCTCCAGAAAGCCCTTGGAACCCAACTTGACATGAGCACGGCATACCATCCTCAGACCGATGGACAAAGCGAGAGAACAATCCAAACCCTGGAGGACATGCTTAGGGCATGTGTCATTGACTTTGGAAAGTCGTGGGACGCACATCTACCTTTGATCGAATTCTCGTACAACAACAGTTACCACACCAGCATTAGGGTTGCCCCGTTCGAAGCCCTATATGGTCGAAAGTGTAGATCCCCTCTATGTTGGGCTGAAGTGGGAGATACACAGTTAGCCAAGAGTCGAGTCCCCGACAGTGCACTTACCGGTCCTGAAATCATCCGTGAAACCACTGAGAAGATTATCCAAATCCGTGAACGATTAAAGGCCTCGCGTGATCGTCAGAAGAGTTACGCTGATAATCGTCGGAAACCACTAGAGTTCTAGGTTGGAGACCGTGTTCTGTTAAAGGTCTCACCCTGGAAAGGCACTGTACGCTTCGGTAAATGTGGGAAACTTAATCCGAGGTACATTGGACCTTTTGAAATCATCGCTAGAGTTGGTCCGGTAGCCTATAAGCTTCATCTACCTCACGAACTTAGTAACATCCATCCCGTATTTCATGTTTCAAACCTCAAGAAGTGCCTATCCGATGAAACCCTAGTAATTCCATTAGACGAGATGGAGATCGATGAAAACCTCAACTTCGTGGAGGAACCGATCGAAATTATGGATCGATAAGTCAAACGTACGAAACAGAGTCGCATCCCGTTGGTGAAGGTTCGCTAGAATGCCAAGCGGGGACCGGAGTTCACTTGGGAGCGAGAAGACTCAATAAAACAGAAGTATCCACAACTCTTTCTAGATCCATGATTTGTATTTTCTTTTATTTCTTGTCTTGAATTTCGGGACGAAATTCCCTCTAACGGGGGGATAATGTAACAACCCGAAATTTCATATCACTTCTTGTACCACAACTTGTAATCCAATCCGGTCAACCAAACGTCATTTTCAAATTCGTTTCTAATTTTGCCATTTTATTAAGTCATTAGTTTATATCGACCTAAAATGACTTAATGGGTGTCTTAATACATTTAGAAATCATTTTTATCTCCCCACTTTAGTAATCGGAATAAGTATAAAATCGACCGTATCGAGTCACGACAATTTGGTCGGGTATGACCAAAATCCCCACGTAACGCCGGTATCGGGTAAAATTCCGCCGTGTCCAATTCCCGAACACTATATAAAGTGTTTTAAGACTTCATTTGAAGCCTTTGGCCAATTTCTCACTAAACTCTCACAACCTCTCTCCTCAAGCTAGAATTAAGGTCCAAACCTCAAGTTTAAGGCTTCAAATCTTTAAGGTAACCTCCTTAGCATATTATTCAACATCTTTAGCCTTCAAATTGATGAATTAATTGAGTTTTGGGACCAAGAACATGAGTTTACGGCCAAGGAGCAAGCTTGGGCCGTAAACTCCATTAAATGGGGTTTTTAAGCCCTAAAACCCCTCCTAAGCAATGTTGGACATTAGATATGGCTTAATGACTTAATGGAAAGGACTTATAACATTTGAAACATTAATTTTGAACCATTTGAAGGAGTTTACGGCCAAGGCATAAGCTTGGGCCGTAAACACATATTCATGGGGTTTTTGAGCCAAATAACCCTTCCAAATCATAGTTGGGACTTAGATATGACCTTAAGGCTTGCTAAACTAGGCTTGGAACACCTTAAACATGATTTTTGGGGGACAAAAGTGAGTTTACGGCCAAGTCATATTCTTGGGCCGTAAACTCCACTTAAAAGGGGATTTAATACCTTAAAACATGTCCAAATGCCTTAAAACTCAACCAATGGCCTTGTGGTAAAATCTAGATGCATCTAAAAATAGTTTAAAGGGTTGAAACATATCAAAAATGTCATTTATAGGAGTTTACGGCCTAGGAACTCACCCTTGGCCGTAAACTCATAAAATCATGTTAATGATGCATCAAATACACTCAAATGACTTGTATAAATTTCTAGAATCACATGTGATTGTTTTAAGCATCAAAAACTAACTTTTTCATGGATATAAGAGAGTTTACGGCCATAGAACATGCCTCTAGGCCGTAACTCCCAAAAATAGGTTTAATGGTGTTCTAAATTCATTTCAAGGCTTGGAAAATTAACTAGAATCACATGTGATTGTCCTTTATAGCTTAAATTAACCATTCTTGGCCATGGGTGAGTTTACGGCCGTAAACTCTAAGAGTGTGGCCGTAAACTCATGTTTTAAATGATGTAAATTCATTCCAAGTGTTCCAATGCATTTTAGATAATCCATTCTAGCAGTCCCCATGTCCATTTAAGCCCTTAAACCATCAAAATCACACCAACATGAGTTTACGGCCGTAAACTCATGTGTGGGTGTGTTTTGTGGTTGTAAACTTATTTAAATGTTTACTCTTTGGGAGTAAACTCAAGTCCCAAGTCCCAAATGCCATTACAAGTCCGAAGATGTCACCCGGGTCACTCCAAACGCTCGTTTTGAGGTGTTTAACCTCGTTGGAATGTAATGTTCCATATAATTAGTGAATGTATCCCTAATTGTATATATATGGACATTATTTCATTTTACATAGGGACATCGCGAGTAAACAATCCCCGAACCAACGTCTAGTATCCAAAACCAACGTATTTCCGAGTCCGGTGAGTTCATACCCCTACCCCTTTCACTGTTTTTCACTGTTTTCAGGGGGGAACACAAGCAAAGTACAAGAGTTTCTTGTACTCAAAACTTATTTTCATGTGTGTGTGTTTCACATTTCATATGCTTTTAATATTGATTACACAACTGATAACTAGTAGAATATACAGATCACTTAAACAATTATTTGTGAAATGGGTTTTATAAACTGTTATGTTTTATATATTTCACAAATGGTTTCCACATTTTATCAGTTAAAAGCATGACTTTACAACACATGAACAATATATTTCGTACCATGTCTTGTCCTCGGTAACATTCCACAGAGATACGCGAATGGAGGATTATCCTATTATTACTAGTAAATTTGTTATTCCGTATGATTGGAGACACGTCCTCGGCGAACACTCCACAGAGATACGCGAGTGGAGGACTACACCCGTAACCAGAATCTCTGGAATTTAGAGAGCGTGACTTGAGTGTATAGATCTATACGGGGCTGACTACCCCACACCTGGCTGCTAGCTACAGCCGAACCGAAATGGTTCAAGGGTGACGAAAGTCATAAGGATTGTGGACTACTTATTGCCACAAGGCTGTGGACTACCTATTGCCACAGGTTCAGTCTTTAGTATGGTTATGGAACTCGCAACTAGGATAATAGAGATTTACTTATAGTAATAATGAACCACATACTACATTTTACAGATAACCAGGATTCAGTTTACATCCTTTACATCTTTTACATCTTTTACATCTTTTACAAATGATAACCAACATCCAGGAAGGTATGGGACCTTCCTGGGGAAAAACTTTGTACATAACCAGGTTTAATAGAATACATCTTTCACATTGAAAACCAACATACAGGAAAGCATGGGGCATTCCTGGGTAACATACACATAACCAGAAAAGTGTAACCAATTGTATATCATTACATCTTTTACAATAATTAACTATTTAGGAAAGTATAGGACTTTCCTGGGAATACACTGGTACATAAAAGCAATAGAACAATGAATTGGATAATCAAACTATACTTTACTTTTATGATACAACAACCAACTTTTAAGAAAATATGGGATTTTCTTGGCGTGTGTTACATTTCAGAAACAGAAAGGAAACATAAAAATTTTTACAAAACAAAACTACTTATGAACTCACCAGCGTTATGCTGATTTTCAAACTGCTTGTGTTCTCAGGTCAAAGATAGTACAGGTACTCGAAGACTTGCTTAATTCAGGATCGTGTGCGTGCAAGGCTCGTTCGTTTTGTTTATAACTATATTATGTATCACAACTGTATAAACTGTGTCTTTTGAATCAAATTGTAAAACTTTTAATATGTAATGTAATGTTTGTTTCACTTTACTTACTATGTACATTGGATTTGATACTCAACGTGGAGTCAACCCCGGAAATGTTTCCGCCTTCGGTTTTCGGGGTGTGACATAATTGTTGTTTATTGATATATGAGTTTTATAATTTAATTGGGTATAAACTGTTGAAGATGGTTTAGAAATTATACAATTGAAGGATTCAAAGGAGACTCTTGAGTCTAAATTATGGTTTATACTTTACTTTTCTAGGCAATTGTAATTTTCCGTCTAGTACCGAAAAGTGTTTACGACCGTAAACAGGTTTGCGGTCGTAAACCCATTTTCGGCCCATGTTCCTCAAGTATATATATATATATATATATATATATATATATAGATGTTAGGTGGGTGAGGAGGGATTGATGAACAGAAGAGAGTTCATGGCCAAGAGAGAGCGAGAGGAGCTTAAGTGTGTGTATTCTAAGATGTTCTAGAGAGAGAAATGAGAGAAGGTGCAAGTGTGTGTGAATCTTATGTATCGTTCATCATTCCAATCTTGAATACATCATAGATACATATTATTATTTTTCTTCTTTTCTTCTGTTTTGATCTGGAATCATCCGCTTGATTGAGATTCCGCACCATCAAACGGATCTGATTGATACACAAGCAAATTTGGGACTTACAATTAGTATCGGAGCTTGGATTGTATCAATCATTTTGGTCAGATCTGGAGCGTATTTGATCTTATTTTTGAAGGATTTTTGCGTTTTTGGATAGATCTTGGAAAAATAAGGGGGTTTTGTTCTTTTCATTTTTGATAAAAACGAGTTTTTTATCGAGTTTTGGAGCAAAAAAGGGTGAAAAACGTCATTTTTTTTAAGGGTTTACGGCCATTGAAGGGTTCTCGGTCGTAATCAGTTTGCGGCTAGGGTTTCTTGGCGGCGGCGGCGTTTACAGCTAGGGTTCTCGGAGTTTACGGCCCACGGACGTTTACGACCCGCGGTTCACAGCCAGCCTCGCCTCGGGTTCACGGCTCAGTGACTTCGAACGGTCTTGGTTAGCTCAGACTTCGCAGCATCTTATTAAAAAAAGAATTTGGAGCTGCCAGGAATCAAACCCGCACCACTCCCCTCCTCGAACCAGCGTCTTACCATCTGATCTAGCTTGCTAGATGGTATACGCCTCCCAAATTTAATTCAAAAAGACTCCTTTCTTGGTTCTTAATTTCGAAATATTATCTCTTTTAGCCCAAAATTCAAAATTTTTATTTTAAAATTTTCATTTTCAACCAAAAATTTTAGTTTTTAATTTTTGACTTTTCTTTTTGACTTTTGACTTAAAATTTTGACTTTGACTTAATTTCAAGTTTGACCTTTGACTTTAATCTTTGACTTTCTCGTATAACTTTCAAATTTTCAAATTTAGCTTTTCGGTTTGACTTTTAAGTTTGCATTTTCAAGTTTGATTTTTAAGTTTGACTTTTTAAATTTGACTTTTAAGGTTGACTTTTGAGTTTTCAAGTTAAAGAGAATTTTTGATAAAAATGAGTTCTGCATCCCTCCCGGTCAATGATGTTTCATGTACTCCATCTTGTGAAGCTACGATTAAATATCTTCGCGAACAAATAGATTTATTAAAAAGAGAAAACGAGGACCTTAAATGGGAGGGGTACCAACTTAGGAAAGGCCAGAAACCTTTAAAAGAACAACTAGAGGCCAAGACTAGTGATTTTGATAAATTGCAAGAAGAATATAGTAACAAATGCGTAAACTATAAATATTTTAAGAAAGAGCTTGCCACTGTAACTGCCGAACTTGATGAATTAAAAGCAAAATATAAAGATGATGAATTCAACTTTAAGAAGTTTGATGTGTCAAGTGAGGCAATTGTGTCCATGATTGACAATTGTTTGAAATTTAAAGATAATCAAACCAAGGGTCTAGGGTATCACAGTGTACCACCTCCCTTTAATGACAACTATAACCCACACCTTGAAACCAATGAGGAAGAGAAACCTACTCAGTTTGGCTCACTCCCTAAACCAGCTCTAGCTTCAGTTAAGACTAAACAATCATAGCCAACTGAGGGTGTTGAGATAAAGAATGCTAATGTTTCTTCTTCGTTTGCAGGTAAAGTAGTGGAAGATGAGAACAAGGAGGACTCTATTGAAGAAACAAATGTCTCCTTGAAATCTGAATCTGTTGCTTCTAATTCTATTACTCCTAACAAACCTACTATTGAGAAATACATGTCACCAAAACAAGCGAAACAGCCAGCCTGCTGCAAGTGTACATGTGAGAACAACCAGAAACAAGGCAAGGACACGCCACCAAGGGCAGGAAGAAACAACTTCCCAGTGAAGAAAAAGACATGTTTTCACTGTGGAACACCTGGACACATTGCCCGAAACAGTCCAAATCACGCATATGTTCCGTACTACGCATAAGGCTGGTATAACGCGCCAAGAGGGAGATATTCCAAAAGAAACCCTTCGAGGCCACGTTCAAACAATGGTGACTGGAACGCGCAAAAGGCCAAGAATTAAAATCCCAAGGTCAAGAAGGGAATGTCGGCCAAAAAGGACAATTCAATAGATGCTCAAACGAAACCAAGACCGGCTAGGTAAAGTCATCTCAACGGCTGGCATCAAGCTCAAAAGCAAGTGTCGAGGCACCCATCCGCTCGAACAAGAAATGGGTTAAACCCAACTACAAATGGGTACCAAAGGTTAAATCTCCCAAATCTTCTAATGATTCTAATATTTCTTCATCTTCTATTTGTGATAAGCAGGATATGTCATGGGAGATAGTACCTTACAAAGATGACAAAGGTCGACCCAGTTTCAAAATGGACTGGGTTCCAAAGACCAATTGATCCCGCTCTGTGCTGGAGCAGCTATGGAGGCATATCATCAGACTTCAGTCAGTTGGTAGTGGTTGTTCCAAGCATATGATAGGGGACATCTCTCAAATGTACAACATTCAAAACATTGTTTGAGAATATGGGTCCTTTGCGGGAAGGGAAGAAAGGAAAGGATGACACATGGGGTTTGTGCTTAACGATGTGAAGAATTTCCGGATCTGTTCTGAGATTATGCGTGATGTTCTCAGACCTTCTAAATGCAAATTCAATCGCTAACTTACGGTTTGAGTTTTCTTCTCTATACTCATGAGGTTATCTTGCACTGTTTCGTTTTGAAACAATTACTTTATTTCTTATAGTTTTTCTTTAGTAGGTATTGTTCGGGAAGTGATATCAATAAAGTGATAACGGCCAGTCTAAAACTAGTGTAAGGTACTGAATCAGAATTGTCTAGACTCTATGTTCAATGTGTTGGTAGGATCGAAGGATTTGACAGTATGGATTTAGATAGGATTGTTTGGACTAACCATATGACGCTCGAGTAGATTGAGCAATGAGATAAACACGGGAACCCACGGGATACACTAAATTAATACGCATCTAGAACAATGGTTCAACTTTTCCTTAATGTATGGACTTATATCCTTAGTTCTGGTTCTGATAAGGCGACCGGGGGGTTCTAATATAGTAGGCCTGTAGAAATTATTTTCTTGCTTTCTATCTGTTAGTCATATGTTTCTTCCTCTATGTGATTGGAAGAGATCCGACCTGGATTGCAACATATGCAAATCTAATTCTACGCACCTCTTTATCTATGAAATTCTTTCTATCTATTAGCCATTTGTTGTCCCTTCTGTGTGATTGGAAGATCCGACCTGGGACACAGCATATGCAACATTCTACCTCTCAATCCCTTTATCTCTGTTAGTCATATGTTGTCCCATCTGCGTGATTGAAAGAGATCCGACTTGGGACACAACATATGCATCTATCTCTAAATCTGCCTTTCTCCTTAATAATTGTTTACTCACCTAAAGTAAGGAGTCCTTAGGAAGTTCTTGATAACCAGGGTATGTCGGGAAGTGGAGAACACATTCTAGTGCAACTAAAATTGAACCAATTAAGAGGTTGCCAGTAGATCTCGTTGTTTGATTTAAGTGGACAACAATACATGTGGTCGTCGTCAGCTAAATGGGTTATTTAGAAAAAATTGTTGATATTCTTCGTGTTTAAGTGGACCACAATATCGGCAATCGACCAGATCTATTCATAAAGGTGAAGGTACTGATAAACAAAGTTCAGACTGTCTCACAACTTTGATCCCAAAAATGTCTTATATTTAGTCAAATATTTTTGTTTTTGTTAAATTTGTTCATAGTTTTCCTCTATGCACAAACTTAGGGGGATAATTAAAAATTTTAAAACCAAACAAAAATCAGAAAAACTGAAAATCATAAAATAGTGTTATTTTTGTTTTATTTTTTTTAGAAAATTTGAAAAATCCAAAAATATTTTTGTTTCTGTTTTATTTTTCAGAAAATATGAAAAATCCAAAAATATTGTGTGCTAAGTTTCCTTTTAGTTTTGTTTTGTCTTGAAAAGTGAATTCAGATGTAGATGAAACTCATGGAGTCTATGTCGAAAATTTCTGAGTCAAGGCTTCGTCCGTGATCATCGAAGAATTCTCATTCGAAGAAGCATGAAATGAAGACTATTCTTTCAACATTCAATCCATCAACCCCAGAAGCAAGGTGAAGCTGCAATTGAAGATTATGTGACGGATTGCATTGAAGCCTCCTTAATCAATTTTTTGCTATCTTTGTACCTGCTGAAGTGATCCAGAAGATTCGTTCTCTCTGTTATCTCTGAAGATTCTCAAGCTGAAAGCGCCAATTTTCAAGAATCTCTACATGAAGCCTCCTCACTTAATGTGCGTTCAATGTCAAAATCTGAAGAAAATCCCAACAGCTCGAGATGAAGTCATTTATTGAAGATTTATATGCTCATCATGAAGCTGTGAAGAAATCGAAGATTAATGTTGAAGCCAAACTACAAATGAAGATTGACAAGAATAGCCAACTACCTTTTTAGGGGGAGTTTGTTGGGTCAATTAGAAAAGAAAGTTATAAACCAAGGGGGAGATTGTTGGGTCTAAATTATGGTTTATACTTTGATTTTCTAGGCAATTGTAATTTTCCGTCTAGGACCGAAAAGTGTTTGCGGCCGTAAACAGGTTTACGGCCGTGAACCCATTTTCAGCCCATGTCCTCAAGTGTGTGTGTGTGTGTGTGTATATATATATATATATATATATATGTGTGTGTGTGTGTGTGTGTGTGTGTTAGGTGGGTGAGGAGGGATTGATGAACAGAAGAGAGTTCACGGCCAAGAGAGAGAGAGGAGCTTAAGTGTGTGTATTCTAAGGTGTTCTAGAGAGAGAAAGGAGAGAAGGTGCAAGTGTGTGTGAATCTTGTGTATTTTTCATCATTCCAATCTTGAATACATCGTAGATTCATATTATTATTCTTCTTCTCTTCTATTTTGATCTAGCATCATCCGCTTGATTGGGATTCCACACCATCAAACGGATCTGATTGATACACAAGCAGATTTGGGACTTATAGAGACTTAGTCATTGAAAAAGGAAAAAATGGAAGGGAAAGTTGAGAAGTTTTATGTTCCAAGTTTTAGTCTTGGATTTAGTCAAGATTCTAAAGGTTTCAAGAAGTCATCTCAGAGTCAAAGTTCTTCTGAACGGATGACAAAGAAAAAGATTAAGGATAGAGCTTATTTGAAGAAACCAAGTGCTGGTCCAGAGTGTGTTATTCCAAATGTTGATGTTATTGATGCTAGTCCTCTTTCTTTTGCACCCCTTTTGGGTGCATTAGAAGGACCATCAAAACCAATTTTTGTCAAACCTAAAGATATAAATGAAGAAGGAACATCAGTAGTAGATGTCAAAGGAAAGAGAGAAATGAAATTTTCTTATGTTTATAAGTCACCTTTTAAGGAAAGGTTAATTGATTTTAAACTAAGTTTGACACAAGTAGAAAATGTTGTTTGTGAATGGCTTTTCATCCTTCAAGGAAATCCAGGGTAATTTTTTTAAATATAATTTTTTATTTTTATAATTATAATTTTTTATTTTTAATGACATTTAAATAAATATATACATGGATATTGTCTTGCTTATGGAAATAGATGTTATGGGTTTTAGAGCTAATTATGAAAGTCTTAATAAAAAAACCTATTTGTGTGTAAGTGTTCTTGATTCATGGTCTCATATACTAAATCATGAAGAGAAATTCAGAGATGTTAAATCTCCACTCAGATTGTTCATGAATGTTGACACTGTAAGTTTTTATTTTATTCTTTTCTTTTTATATTTTTATAATCATTAATAATTTTTTTATTAAATATTTTACAATTTATTATATAATCATTTCTAATTTTTTATATTACAGACTTTGTCATTTGAATATAATCATTTGAATGAAACTGGAAAATATAAAGTTTTCAAGGAGAACTTCTCTCGCAGTGTTTCTAGTGATAGTGTAACAACATAAATTTTCAAAATAATTTTTCATTTTCAAAACATTCATTTACTCACAAAATAACATCAAACATATTGTATCAAATGTATTTATCACAAAAACATCTCCCCAGAATCCAAAACATAAACTCCTCAAGTGTGTACGAATCATGCCGGCGCCTTCCCGCGCTCATTACTGGTACCTGAAACACATCACACAACAACTGTAAGCATAAATGCTTAGTGAGTTCCCCAAAATACCACATACAATACATACGCCACTCGAGGCTATAATACGACCCTCCGGTCGATGTGTCTCAGCGGGAACCCCCAGTCTCGTAGATCGTTGGACCCTCTGGTCCGGTCATAGCTCGTTGGGCCCTTCGGCCCGATCTGTATCGTCGGACCCTTCGGTCCGGTCTATAACATCATACAACATACACATAACACATAGCACATAAGACCCTCTGGTCCACACAAATATACCACTCTAGTTAACGTATAGTGAGAAGATACACCTCGCGGTCTCGATAAGTATCTGTCTCGGAAGAAATGTGATCTAGCATCCGCCTAATCACACAAAGTAAATACTCAACTATACTCAACCCTAATAGTCAACAAGGTCAACGGTCAAACTTTGACCCAACTCGTCGAGTGCACTAGGGCAACTCGGCGAGTCCACACGTGTCCACTGACTCTCTTAATCCCTCTCTTGGCACGTCGAGTTCTTCCCCTGACTCGACGAGTTCCACCTGGCATGAATCGAGGGGCCACCCCGACTTAACTCGCTGAGTCTCAAGAACAACACGGCGAGTTCCACTTGAACTCAGTCCCCCCTGACTCTCCCTGACTCACTGAGTTATACCCCAACTCATCAAGTCCACTCACTGAGTGATTAACGGGCAATCTTCATACTACTCGCCGAGTCTGTTCTTCGGACTCGGCGAGTTCATGCCATTCACAAACTCTATACAGATCCTGAGGTCAGATTTGTTCCATACAATCATAGATCTGGCCTCCCCAAGCATGATAATCACGTAAAGTTCGGACCTTGACACACATATAACATAGAAATGGTCCAAAATGGTGATTTAGCCCAAAAAATGACATTCTAAGATCATGACTTACAAAATGGCTCATAAAGCTCCAAGGGTTAAGGTCTCTGGACCTCTTTGAGTCCAGATCCAAAGCACCAACTCAAAAAGGGACTAAATACTCTACATACTCTTCTTCTAAAGGGTTTAAAAACCCTAACTCTATGAATCAACACCCAACACTAGAGAAGGTCCGAAGGAATACCTTAATATGAAGCCTTTGATCTATGAAGACACTAGGTTTGCACTTCCTTCAGCCTTCTTTTGCCTTGGACACCTTCTCCTTCAAATTTCACCAACAAATGATCAACAATGGACTCTCTTCTCCTCACAGGCGATCTAGGACTCTCTCTGGGGTGTGGTAGCCACAATGGACGGCCATAATGGCCTTTAAATAGGTCCCAAACCCTGGAAATTAGGGTTTCATTAAATAGCGTGGACTCGCCGAGTCCACCCTTGGACTCGCCGAGTCCAGACGCGAACCCGCGTGCACATCCGCGATCCTACTCAGCAAGTTTAGACCCCAACTCGCCGAGTCTCCTCACAACACCCAAAAATAAAAAGAATAAAATAATACCTGGGAATCCGGATGTTACAATTCTCCCCCACTAGAATCAGACTTCGCCCTCGAAGTCTCACTCTGCAAATAACTCCGGGTGTTGCGCACGCATCTCACGCTCTGGCTCCCAAGTCAACTCTGACCCTTTCCGCTGCTGCCACTGGACCTGCACCAGTGGCACCTCTTTATTCCTCAGAACCTTGATCTTTCGATCCCTGATCGCCACTGGTCTCTCAACATAATTCAGGCTCGCATCAACCTGAATATCTTCTAATGGCACAACTGCCGACTCGTCGGCTATACACTTTCACAGCTGCGACACGTGGAAAGTGTCATGAATCTGACCCAACTCTGCTGGCAACTCCAAACGATAGGCTACCCTGCCTACCCTCGTGATCACCCTGAAAGGACCAATATATCGGGGCCCCAACTTGCCCCTCTTCCTGAATCGGATCACTCCTTTCCAAGGAGAGACCTTCAAGAGCACGAAGTCGCCGACCTGAAACTCAAGCTCGGACCGGCGTCTGTCCGCATAACTCTTCTGACGACTCTGAGCGGTCAACAACCTCTGTCTGACCTGCTGGATCTGCTCTGTCGTTTGAAGCACAATCTCGGTACTACCCATCACACGCTGCCCTACCCCTCTCCTCAGCAAATAGGGGTCCGACACCTCCTCCCATACAACAGCTCAAAGGGTGGCATGCCAATGCTCGAATGATGGATGTTGTTATAAGAAAACTCCGCCAAGGGCAAATACGTGTCCCAACTCCCTCCGAAATCCAATACACATGCCCGAAGCATATCCTCGAGCGTTTGAATTGTCTGCTCACTCTGCCCGTCCGTCTGTGGGTGGTATGCAGTACTGAAATGCAGCCTCGTACCCAACTCCTCGTGAAACTTCTTCCAGAATCTGGAAGTGAAACGTACATCTCGATCTGAGACAATCAAGATCGGCACTCCATGCCGCGATACCACCTCTCTCACGTACATCTCCACCAACTTCTCCGCAAAAGATCTCTCACTGATGGCTGAGCACTCTTCGTCAACCTGTCCACAATCACCCAAATTGCATCGACGCCCCTCGCAGTCCTCGGCAATTTGGTGATGAAGTCCATGGTAATCTGTTCCCATTTCCACTCGGGAATCTCTAATGGCTGCAGCTTACCATGTGGACACTGATGCTCGGCCTTAACCCTGCGACAGGTCAAGCATCTCTCTACAAACCATGCGACATCCCTCTTCATATAGGGCCACCAATAATCCTTTTTCAGGTCCAAATACATCTTAGTGGCCCTGGGATGGATCGAGAATCTCGATCGATGGGCCTCCTCCATCAAAATGGTACGCGTGCCCCCCACGGACGGTACCCAAATCCGACCCTGAAATGTCATAAGCCCCCGGCTATCGGTAACGAACTCCGATACCAGCCTGACAAACTCGCTCTCTCTTCCGGCTCTCGGGCTGCATAGCCTCAGCCTGGGCCCCACGAATAGCATCCAATATCGGGGTCATCACCGTCAATCTCAAACAAACATCTTGCATTGGGGCGCTCTCCGCCTTACAGCTCAGTGCATCGGCTACAACATTATCCTTGCCCGGGTGGTACAGGATCTCACAATCATAATCCTTGACCACGTCCAACCACCTCCTCTGGCGCATATTCAGGTTGGGCTGATCCATCAGATACTTCAAGCTCTTGTGGTTCGTGTATATCGTACACCGAACCCCGTACATATAATGTCGCCAGATCTTGAGAGCGAACACTACCGCTCCCAGCTCCAAATCATGAGTGGGATATCTCGACTCATGAGGCTTAAGCTGCCTCGATGCATATGCTATCACATGCCCCCTCTGCATAAGCACCGCTCCCAATCCGGATATCGATGCATCACAATATACCACAAAATCCTCCATCCCTTCCGGAAGGGCTAACACTGGGGCTTCGCATAACTTCCTACGAAGTGTCTCGAACGAGGTCTGCTGCTCCGGACCCCAAGAAAACGCAACACCCTTCCGGGTCAACTTGGTGAGTGGCACGACAATCTTGGAGAAATCCTTAATAAATCTCTGATAATAGCCGGCCAAACCCAGAAAACTCCTGATCTCGGTGGGTGACATCGGCACCTCCCACCTCATAACCGCCTCAATCTTGGCCGGATCAACCAATATCCCCTTCTGGTCAACGAGATGCCCCAAAAACTGAACCTCTCGCAGCCAGAACTCACATTTGGAGAACTTGGCATAAAGCCTCTCCGATCTCAGAACTCCGAGGATCTCCCTTAAATGCTCCTCATGCTGCTCTCTGGATTTCGAATACACCAATATGTCGTCGATGAACACGATCACCGAGCGATCCAACATCGGTCTGCACACCCTGTTCATGACATCCATGAACACCACCGGTGCGTTGGTGAGTCCGAAAGGCATCACCACGAACTCGTAATGCCCATAACAAGTCCGGAATGTTGTCTTCGGGACGTCCTCCTCCCGCACCCTCACCTGATGATATCCAGACCTCAAATCGATCTTGGAGAACCAAGATGCTCCCTGCAACTGATCGAACAGATCATCGATCCTCGGCAATGGGTAACGGTTCTTGACCATTAGCTTATTCAACTCACGATAATCAACGCACATCCGGTGCGAACCGTCCTTCTTCTTGACAAAAAGAATGGGCGCCCCCATGGCGAACTGCTCGGCCTGATAAACCCCTTCCCCAGCAGCTCCTGAAGCTGTGAGGATAACTCCTGCATCTCCGAAGGCACAAGGCGATAAGGCACCTTGGCGATAGGCGCATCTCCCGGAACCAAATCAATACCGAACTCTACCTGCCTCTCCGGAGGCACACCCGACAACTCCTCTGGAAACACATACGGAAACTCACGCACTATCGGGACCTCATTCACTGACTCCGGTCTCTCTGAACCAACCCTCACATCCATCACATATGCCACAAATCCTCTACAGCCCTGCTGTAGACTCTGCCTCACTCTGGCGGCCGAACAAAATGTTGACCCCGTACGTGTACCCTCACCGTACACCGTAAGAACTCCCCCACTAGGGTCTCGAATCGTTACCAATTGGCGCTCGCAGTCTATTACAGCTCCATATCGGCTCAACCAATCCATACCCACTATCACACACACGTCCCCCATCACGATCGGGACTAAATCTATCGAAAACTCCACACCGAAGATCTCAAGGACACATCCTCGAATCACATCCGAAGCATACACTATTCGCTCTTCAGCTATGGAAACTCGCAGAGGTCGGTCCAACGCCTCTCGATGGGTACTAATATGCTGACTAAATGTTATGGAAACAAACGACCGACTCACACCCGAGTCAAATAATACCAAAGCAGACACAAAACTCACAAGAAAAGTACCTAAGCATATCATCATATAAGCATAAAACTCAACTCAAATAAAAGATGAAAAGAGAATACATACCAGCAACAACATCAGGCACCGCGCGGACCTCCTCTGCGGTCAACCGAAATGCTCTCCCACGAGCCTTCGGGGCCTCGGCCTTCACCGGCCGAACCTCGGTAGTCCTAGCAGCAGGCGCAGATCCTTGCGCTGATCCTTGAAGAAGTTGCAGGCACTCGGCCTTCCGATGGCCGGCCTGGTTGCAATGAAAGCAAACCGAAAATCCCTTGGGGAAATCCCTCACGATATGCCCCTCCTTCCCACACTTGTAGCATACCCCTGCCCTACACGACCCCTCATGGCTCTTACCGCACTTCACACAAGTGCGACCCTTCGTGCCTCCAGATCTCGAATCAGTGGGTCTAGCCCGCTTGGCTGCCGGCTGAGACTGAGCCGGTCGCCGATCCACCCTCTGTGACTCAGCCTTCTCCCTGGCCTGAGTCTCCAACTCAATCTCCCTCTTCCGGGCATTTGCCCGAAGCTCAGCAAATGTCTGGTATGTCGAGTTCACCACGAACTCCCGAATATCTCTCCTCAGAAAACCCAGATAACGGCTCATGCGAGCCTTCTTAGAAGACACCTGCTTAGGGCAAAACATCGCCCTCTCATGAAACTTCCTGGTGATCACTGCCACAGAATCAGTACCCTGCTTGAGGGTCAAGAACTCTTGGATCAACCGTTCCCTCTCCACCGGGGGAACATACTCATCTCTGAACATAGTGGTGAACCACTCCTAGGTCACCTCGGAAATCTCAGCCAAAGTGAAGTTTGCAGTCATGAACTTCCACCAATCCTTCGCTCCCAGGCGGAGCTGGTTCAAGGCGAACCGAACCCTCAAGTGCTCTGGAAAAGAACACGTATAGAAACATCCCTCGATGTCGGAGATCCACCTCATAGCGGCAATCGGGTCCTGCGTCCCGTCAAACTCTGGTGGCTTCATGTTGCTGAACTCCCGGAACAACAACGAGTCACCCCCCTTGAGGTCTGGCAGCAGCCTCAGTCAGCGCCGCATACCTCTCATCAAAAGTCTCAATCAACATGGTCTTGATGTCCCCAAACATCTCAGGAATCTCAGCCCGGATGGCAGCGGCCACCTCCTCATGAATCAACCGACGGATCTCCTCGTCGCTGACACCACTGCTCTCAGGTGTGTGTCGAGTCCCAACCATGATGCCTCTGAAATACAACAAAATTTATCGGAGACTCGATCGAGCATACACATACTCAATGACGCAACCCTACTTGTCCTCCGTTGTCCAAAAGATTCGTACTTGGAATGCTCACTGATCCGGTGTCTTCAGTAGTACGGGCCCAATACTACTGACCACACCACATCAGCATTCACTCCAAGTCCTCCTCCTTGGATCTTGGATTACAAGTACTCTATTCTCATAAGCTCCTAACTGCTATCTACTCGCTCTCAAAGCATCTCAGCAGCATAAATCTCCTAGGCTAAGGCATCACAAATTAGGCCACTCTAGTCCTAATATGTATACCTAGCCTACTCTAGCATCCATAATGTAACATAACATATCTCATAACACATAATGTAAGGGTACTTTTGGGGTTTCACCGTTCGGGCGCTGGCTGATCGTACACATGGCTCTGCTCTGTTTGTCTCAAAACTCTTCTTACTCTTTTCAAAAAATTTAATTCATTATAAAAAATTTCCTCAAATCCTCAGTTTGAGTTCAGATACGCCCGAAGATGCATCCGAATCCCTCAAACCAAGGCTCTGATACCAACTTGTAACAACGTAAATTTTCAAAATAATTTTTCATTTTCAAAACATTCATTTACTCACAAAATAACATCAAACATATTGTATCAAATGTATTTATCACAAAAACATCTCCCCAGAATCCAAAACATAAACTCCCCAAGTGTGTACGAATCATGCCGGCGCCTTCCCGCGCTCATCACTGGTACCTGAAACACATCACATAACAACGGTAAGCATAAATGCTTAGTGAGTTCCCCAAAATACCCCATACAACACATACGCCACTCGAGGCTATAATACGACCCTCCGGTCGATGTGTCTCAGTGGGACCCCCCAGTCCCGTAGATCGTTAGACCCTCTGGTCCGGTCATAGCTCGTTGGGCCCTTCGGCCCGGTCTGTATCGTCGGACCCTTTTGTCCGGTCTATAACATCATACAACATACACATAACACATAGCACATAATCTCATACATAGCACATAAGACCCTCTGGTCTACACAAATATACCACTCTAGGTAACGTATAGTGAGAAGACTCACCTCGCAGTCTCGATAAGTATCTGTCTCGGAAGAAATGTGATCTAGCCTCCGCCTAATCACACAAAGTAAATACTCTCATAAATACAACTATACTCAACCCTAATAGTCAACAAGGTCAACGGTCAAACTTTGACCCGACTCGTCGAGTGCACTAGGGCAACTCGGCGAGTCCACACGTGTCCACTGACTCTCTTAATCCCTCTCTTGGCACGTCGAGTTCTTCCCCTGACTCGACGAGTTCCACCTGGCATGAATCGAGGGGCCACCCCGACTCAAATCGCCGAGTCTCAAGAACAACTCGGCGAGTTCCACTTGAACTCAGTCCCCCCTGACTCTCCCTGTCTCACTGAGTTATACCCCAACTCATCAAGTCCACTCACTGAGTGATTAACGGGCAATCTTCATACTACTCGCCGAGTCTGTTCTTCGAACTCGGCAAGTTCATGCCATTCACAAACTCTATACAGCTCCTAAGGTCAGATCTGTTCCATACAATCATAGATCTGGCCTCCCCAAGCATGATAATCACGTAAAGTTCGGACCTTGACACACATATAACATAGAAATGGTCCAAAATGGTGATTTAGCCCCAAAAATGACATTCTAAGCTCATGACTTCAAAAATGGCTCATAAAGCTCCAAGGGTTAAGGTTGCTGGACCTCTTTGAGTCCAGATCCAAAGCACAAACTCGAAAAGGGGACTAAATACTCTACATACTCTTCTTCTAAAGGGTTTAAAAACCCTAACTCTATGAATCAACACCCAACACTAGAGAAGGTCCGAAGGAATACCTTAATATGAAGCCTTTGATCTCTGAAGACACTAGGTTTGCACTTCCTTCAGCCTTCTTTTGCCTTGGACACCTTCTCCTTCAAATTTCACCAACAAATGATCAACAATGGACTCTCTTCTCCTCACAAGCGATCTAGGACTCTCTCTGGGGTGTGGTAGCCGCAATGGATGGCCATAATGGCCTTTAAATAGGTCCCAAACCCTGGAAATTAGGGTTTCATTAAACAGCATGGAGTCGCCGAGTCCAGACGTGAAACCGCGTGCACATCCGCGATCCTACTCAGTGAGTTTAGACCCTAACTCGCCGAGTCTCCTAACAACACCCAAAAATAAAAAGAATAAAATAATACCTGGGAATCCGGATGTTACAGATAGAGACTTGAAGGTTTTGAAGGATGTTGATATGGTATATTTAGTTTTTTTATACATTTATATATATTTATTAATGTTTTCTTTCTAATATTATACATGTTGATGTTAGGTATTTTTCCCTGTTTTGAGGCAAAAGCACATATATTATATTGTTATCAATCTGAAGAAACGTGTAGTATGTTTAGTAATGCATAACTATGTTCCTTATGTTCCATCTTGTATGTTTGTAATGCTAAAGGACTCTTACCATATAGAGAGTACCTTTTGTTATTAAATTGTAACTTAACAGAAAACGTATGTAAGATATGAAGTCATCAAAGACAAACACTTTGCTCAACATGTTACAAAGTGTTATGAAAGTTGTAAGCTGCGAACTACTTTTTAACCCTTCTACACTATTTCAGAAAAATTATAGAAAAATCATTTGAAATCGAAAAACAAATCCGTAAAATCTCATAGTTTAGGAAATGTGTCTAGTTTGTTCACAAATTTTATTATGATTTTTAGAAGTCTCTAACTTGTGTGAAAATGTTCATATTCATAGACTGGTCCGGATTCATTTCTGAAATGATAGACAGTTTTGTAAAAATCACCATAAATTGTGAAAAATTCTTATGGAGATGTGCAAGTAATCATTTTAAAGGTGTAAACCTGAACTACTTGCATATGAAACCGTTTTGAAAGATATTAGGTTTAAGATAGTCAAAACAGTCCGTGAATAGGACTCAACTTTTCTGTGAAAAGCTGGTGTATGAGTTTGAGTGATAATAAGGAGTGTTAACTTGTATTCCCCCCCCCCCTAAAACTTGAAGAAATCATGAAAACGTAGGGGTGTGAACTCACCTTGTGTGATTTCTTTGTAGTGGACGATGAATAAGGTGAAGCTCCAAGTCCAGAATACTTGGGGAAGGCTTAGGAGTTCAAGGAATCTATGGACAAACATGATGATTTTCGAGTAAGAATCCTGGTTGAGAACTCATTGAGTGATTAATATTCAAGATAATTGAGGAAAGAATTACCAAGGTGAATGAGCATGAAATTTCTTCTTGGGGCTTGGTCGACTTCTAAAGAGATAAGAGAAAAAGGAAAAATGTATGTTGGGGGCTGCACTTGGGTTTTATAGTGAAGGTTCGAAACCCAAATGACTAGATTCGAAAAAGATAATCTGATGGAGTGTTGGTACAAAGATATGGATTTGCCTAGGTACTTGGAGAAATAATTCCAGTAGGTTGTCATAGAGTAGTTATGGGAAATAGGGCATGCCATAACTTTTTGGTAAGTCAACCTTCCTTTGGATAAAGTTTTGTACAAAAGATACGATCTGGAGTGATGTTTTTCTCTGATCATGATTCAAGAGGGTGAGCCCTCACTTATTGTGGTGTGACTTGATTCTAACCGACTACAAAGGTGAGTCCGGAGTCGATTTGCCCGATCCGGAGTCAAATTGCTACATCTGGAGTCGAATAGCCAGGTCTGGAGTCGATGCGAAGATTCTAGGGTGCGTGGAGCCACCTGATTTCGGATTCATCATATTCCAGACTCAAACGGCTTCGGATCATGAAGGCTTTTTTTGTTTTATGGGGTTATTCTCCTAGTTTAGAGTCGTGTAGTTGAGGAAAATTGGGCAAGGAATCTCGATTTGAAAATGGATCCGGACCGAAAGAATGATTTCGGGCCAAAAGATGGTTCTGGACCGAAAGATGGTTCCGAACCTAATAAGGTTGTCCCTTAAGCAACTTCCCGTTTTGAATAGTTTTTGACTAAGTTAAGGGTCGAGATGCCCTGTTTGATTATGAAAAGTTAAGAGAGGTTTTCGAGAAAGGCCTGGGAGAGATTTCACATACTTGGAGATATTGAAATAGACCTTGTCATAGGCCCTTATAAATGTTTTTCTTCGTAGATCAAAGGTCGTAGGCTTAGTTACATCCTATTTTGAGTGTTATACACCCCCGAAGGGTACGTAATAGTGTTTTATAGAGTTGTTATTTCCCTCAAACTGATTAGGGTTTAGAATTTTTGAACATGTTGAAACTTTCAAGTGTTACTTTGCGTTAAGATTTCGAGTCATACATTAATAAACATAAAGAAATCCATACATATTAGCACTAGTTGAGTTGACCAGTTTGACTTTCATTGACCTTCTTTGACTTTGACTTGACCAGAAGGTGACGGTTGTCATAAAAGATTTGTGGTAAGCATACATATGATGCTCAATGGAATATAGAAAGAAGGTTGTCAATTTTTTTTTGATTGAATATTTTCTTATTTTAGAAGTAAATGGATGATGTTATAAGAACAAGTTTGTTTATGTTATGTATGTTATGGATATTGTGAAGAATGTTTGTTTTTATGGTGATGGAAAACATGGTGACGGAAAACAAGTTAATATGTATTTTGGTGGATTTTATTATGTAAGTTTGTTTGTGTGAATTATGTTATTGAATGTTAATCGTAAGTGATTATGTTATATTTTATATGTAATTGTGCTTTTAGTATTGATTATATGTTGTTTATATGTAATCATTAGTGATTGTATCGATTATTTTTTTCTGTTTTTGTAATCATAAATGATTATATATGTTGTACAGCACATTATAATTTATTATATCTTTTTCTTGATAAGTTAACTTATCTTTAGTGCATCGAATACATAACCATGCAGAATCCTATCTTTGTAAGATTTTAGTTTTGTTTTTTAGTGTTTGTAGTGAAGAATCTTTTCTTTATAAATGAAAACAGATTGGGACAACCATATAGTGTAGCCTCGTGCTACCCCTTATATTTGTTCAAAGATGAGTCTTTATACTTCCAAATGGTTACTTTTGTTTATTAATTTCTTCAATTTTTAATTTAATTTTTGTATATATCACCTTTACTTTTTTATGATGTAAACAACTTCCATTTTGTTTCAGGTAAAATATGGAGTCTATAAGTTTAAAAGAACTAATTTTGTTGTATCTAATAACATGTTACTGTTTTTTCAAGATTCTTGTTCTTTTATTTGTAGCTAGATTTTCATAGATATTGTAGCTGACTTCGAGAACGCCACTTCCACCATTACTTAAAAAGTTTATCTTCATTGAACATATCAGATCTTTACTAGATATCTTTGAAGTAGAGAGATGTTGTTCATTTAAAGAAGATTTCGTTTTTGTGAACAACATTTCTCTACATCATATATGTAGTAAAGATTTTGTATGTTAATGGAGATAATCTTTCTAAGTAATGGTGGAAGTGTTCTTGGAGTCAGCTACAATCTGTATGAAAATCTAGCTAGGAATATGAAGAACAAGAATCTTCAAAAATGGGGAACGTGATATTTGAGACTTGTGAAATTATTTGTTATTGAAGATTTTATCATGTTTGATGTTATTCTATGATGGGTGATTAGAATTTGATTTTTTAGATGGATATTGTTATGTTTATATTTTTTATGAACAGTGTTGTATATTTGTTAGGAACAATGTTGTTGTATATCGTTATATGTAATGATTTTTGTAGTAGAAATTTGATGTTATTTATATGTAATCATATTTTTAATCACTTATGATTAAACAAAACATATGAAGTGGTATTACATAATCCTTTATGATTATACATATGAATATTGTATATGGTTATATGTAATGAGTTTTGTAGTAGAACTTAGATGTTATTTATATGTAATCATAAATGATTGCGTGTATTGAATAGCAGTTAACAGATTACATAATTATTTTTATTTGTATAATCGTAAATGATTATGTAATACCACTTCATATGTTTTGTTTAATCATAAGTGATTATATACTTTTGTAATCATAAAAGACATAAAGTTAGATAGAAGAAGGTTTAAGATAGAAAAAATTCAAGAAAACTGATTTATTGTACTACTAATAAAATCAAAGAAATAATTATCAAAGTAAATTATGTTTTATAAAAAGAGTAAAGTGTACCAAACAAAAAGTATATTAGAAAAAAAATCTTGAATTATTCATTACAGATTAAACTAGTAATTATCTATGTAGCTTTTGATGATTATTCTGCTGCAAGTTTTATTGGGCATGTACGCAAGTTACGAGGAGCCCTTTCTCTACATCCCGAACATCTTCTTGTTTGCTTGTTTGAATTTTTATATGCTATATTTGCTGCACTTTGAATTATATTTTTCTTTCCACTTCCTTTATTGCTTTGGACATTTGGAACATTGATGTCAATGTCTTTTGGAATAGAAATGCCCATAAGCTTTCCTACCTCTTCAACATCTGTCCTATTTTTCTGCAATTCATTTGTAGGATCATTCTCGTATTCCTTCAGCATGCTTTCTGTTTTCTTACCAAACAAATCCATTTTGTCTTTATTTTGTCTTATATATTCCAAACATGCTTCAAAGTTGTAGTATGCTTGATTGACAAGTCTATTAATTTCAATGTCTTATGTATCATACATATGCCTGCCAAAGTGATAATGTCTTGATATCACATCCTTTCTCCAATGATTCTCAATGTATTGTTCAGGTATTTCCTTAATTTCATGTTTCATGAGTATGTTGAATGCATGTCTGCACAAAGTCCCAAAGCGGTTGAAGTGTTCACAAGTTCATTTTACATCATTTATTGGAAGTTTTATTTCTACCTGCTCAAAATAAAATTAAAGCATTAAGTGTTTTATAATCACAACTAAAAATTGTTTTATATTACGTTTTGATTCATCAAAATTTAAAATAAGAATATATTACCTCAAATTCTGTTTTTAGATCACTGTTTTTGTTCAGTTGTTCCACTTTGTATAACTCTCATCCGTTTTTTGTTCCAATATGTTTGTATTGGCAGTACCAGGAACCTTTGTAGATTTCTTTATGTACTTCATAAAACAATGTACTTGTATAAACTTTTACAGCATGTTTTTTTATTGGTTGCGGTGAAATAAATGTATATACTGCCTTCTTTGTTTGATGATCAAGCTCCTTTTGTGTATTTCTTTGTTTTTGATTTGTTGTGTCATAGTTCATCATGAAATGTAAAAGTAAATTTCCAGATTTCAAGTAAGTGCTAAAGAAGGAATTCATGCTTTTTGATCTTGAAGTGGTTTTCATCAATCCAGACATTCTAGTGTCACTGAAGTATGCAGGTATCCATTTGTCACGTAATTCGAACATATCATTGAACCATATTTTATCTTCGAGGTTGAGTTCATTAATAATCAACTCCCACTTCTTCTCAAATTCAGCAGGTTTGATATGCATGCTCCATACAAGCTTGTTAAATCTTTTCTTGAAGTCTTTGTTTTTAAATAAATCGTCAGTAACCTATGAATGAACAATTTTACTTATATAAGTATAAATTATATACTTATTTGGATATATCATATATGAGTAATCATATATGATTATATATGAGTAATCATATATGATTATGTACTGTAATGTAGGTTAATCATATATGATTATACAGTACGATATCTGATAATTCATATTATTATAATCATATATGATTAATGATATATGATTAAATGTTCTAATAATATGAATTATCAGATATCATACTATATAATCATATATGATTATATATTGTATTATCATATATCATACTATACAATCGTATATCATTAATCATACATGATTATATAGTATGATATTTGATAATTCATATTATTAGAATACATAATCATATATGATTATACAGTATGATATTTGATAATTCATATTATTAGAATACATAATCATATATAATTAATCATATATTATTAGAATACATAATCATATATAATTAATCATATATGATTATACAATATGATATCTAATAATTCATATTATTATAATCATAATTAATTAATCATATATGATTAACTATTCTAATAATATGAATTATCAGATATCATACTATATAATCATATATGATTACATAATGTATTATCATATATCATACTATATAATCATATATGATTATACAGTATGATATCTGATAATTCATATTACTAGAATACTTAATCATATATGATTATACAATATGATATCTGATAATTCATATTATTATAATCATATATGATTAACAATTATAATAATATGAATTTTCAGATATCATACTATATAATCATATATGATTATACAGTATGGTATCTGATAATTCATATTCTTACAATACTTAATCATATATGATTATACAGTATGATATCCGATAATTCATATTATTATAATACTTAATCATATATGATTATATAGTTTTATTTTTATTATACATTTTCTTGTTTTTTCATTATGTGCAACATGCATAGTATGTGTCTTGAATTTGGTAAGACAGATTCCACTACTTGTTTTATTGTTGGATCTTGATCAGTTAGAACAATTTTTTGTGCTTTCCCTTCATGAGCTCTAAGAAAAGCTTTAATTAGCCGTTCATACGACTCAATTGTCTCTCTACTCAGCAACCCAGTGCCAACAGTAACTAATTTCTTGTGGTGGTCAACCGTTGTGAATGGAACAAATACCATTTTATACCTATATAAAGAAAATATGTTTAGTACAATCATATTTGATTAATAGTATGTTTAAATTTAATTGTATAATTTTTTTTATTTTAATCATAAATGTATAAATTATGTAAAGTATATACATTAACTTACTTGTTTGTTCTAAAAGTTGCATCAAAAGATATAACTTCTCCAAATCTGCATAAAAAGCCTTTTCTCTTTCATCTGCCCAAAACATAGCAGCCAACATATCTCCATCACGTAGGAACTCAAATGAATAATTTGGGTAATGATCTCTACGATCATTCATTTTGTTTATCATTATTTGAGCATCCTTGTAACATAAGATTCTATTTACTCCTCTCCTCAAGTTTTTGTAGTTTGTTACCTTCGCTCCTACATATTCATATCCTTCTTTCAAAACTGCTTGTATTTTGTGAGCCATTGTTGGACCAAATTTAACTTTTGATGCACGTACTACAAACTCTTTTTCAGAATATGACATCTTTTTTGCCTTTTTCGTATAAGGTCTTTCCTTAATACTTTCCAGTGGGTGGTTGTGCAATTCAAAGAATTTCTTAACTTTGTAATATGTTGTTCCATAAACATTTTCAAATATAATCTTTGTTGTACACCGAATAATTATCTTGTTCAAATTTGGTTTCCTCTTGATAGAACTTGTAGCCAACGTATCACAAGGTTTTGGTTTATCCTTGCCACCCCTATTGCATATAACATATTTTTTATTATTATTTGGCTATTGTATTTTGATTGGCTACTCAGTCTTGTTTGAAAACCTGCCATTTATGCATAATCAGTATACAATTTTTACTAACTGGTACAAATTCAGTAGGGGCATCTGGTTTATATTCATGTTTTTCAATTATGTTACTACAATATGACTCATTTGTTGAATTGGAACTTTCACCTAATAAAAGAATGGAATGTCCAATATGTTATTATATAATTTTATGCTATAATAATCATATATGATTAGCAATATGTATTTATATAGTGTAATATATTATTCATTATATTTTAGTAAGAAAATCATATATGATTATAGATATTAATATATTATTAGATGTTAAATCATATGTGCCTGTATAGTGTTTTATATGATTAATCATATAATATACTGTGTAATCATAAATGATTATACGTATTAATTTATAGGTAATCATACTTGATACTGTTTAATCATCTATGATTAATCATATGTATTTATAGTTTGTAATATATGATTAATCATATTTTATGATGTATAATCATATATGATTATTCATCCTAATATAAGATTAATATATATTTCAATTTGAAAACATATATGATAAATCAGAATTACAAACTATAAATACATATGATTAATCATACATATGAATAATCATATATGATTATTCATATTAATATAATCATATTTTATGATGTATAATCATATTTTTTTTTTGTACAATGTCTTATATGATTAATCACATATTATATTGTATAATCATATATGATTATCCTATTAAATATATAATTAATCATATATTTAGATCTATTAACACATATGATAAATCATATGTTTTTTTAAATTGTTATATACGATTAATCAAATGTATAATCGTATATGTTTATACATCATAACATATAATTAATCAGAATTTATACTGTATAATAAAAAAATCAGAATGAAGTGTAGAAATTGTAATGCAATATGTAGTATTAAAACGAATTATTTGTACGTTCAATATGAATCGTATTTTGAAGTTCTTCAGAAGTCAAAGAAATTGAATCGATTTGTTTGTCGTTACGAGATGAATTGATTTCAGCTCCAATAGTATCAGTTGCGATCGACTCGTCAATTTCTTTTGAATTCGACATCATTTATGAAAATTGATTTTGATTCAATTTTCAAATGCTCTCTTGAATTGCGTTGATGAATGTGATGTGCTTGTTTCTTCGATTTGAGGATTACGTCTCGTATTTATGAAGATATGAACTGATGCTCTGTTTCAATAGTTTTTTTTCGATTTGAAGATTGCGATTAATTTGATAATAGATTCAGTAAAAATAGGAACTTTATGATGATATTGAATGATTTTTGAAGATTGAATGATATGATTACGTGATTGATACCGAGAATTGATGATTTAGCGATAAGATGTTTTTAGAAAAAGAAGTGTCTGCTTTCTAAACATTAAGTTAAAATTTACTGTTATACCCCTGCATCATTTAACAGTTGACGGAAGTTGAAGTTAAGTTCCATTGGGTGATGTTTAATATATATATATATATATATATATATATATATATATAAAAGGAGTGAGCATACATTTATATTTATGCTACTTTAAGTTTTCCCCCAACTAAAAGGTGAATATATCTATTCCTCTCAATTTTCACTTGGTTAAAAGGTGAAGTAATATCGATTAACTACCAGGTTTGTCAATATATGTGATTTAGATGAAAACTGAAACTGAAAGATGTTATCTAAAGGGTGTGAGAAAAGAATTCGGGTTTATTAACTATATCATCCCTTATCAATTACTCCACTTGTAATAAACTGATTTGTATGTTGAGACGGAAGGTTATAAAAATGAATAGTTGATTCGTTTTATGGTTTAGAAAAACGCTTCATGGTAATAAACAATTATGAGTATTAACTAGTATCATTTCTAAGGGGAATATGTTAGTGGTAGTGATGACTGCATTGTTTGAATTTGATTAATTGATGTTAACAAAAAGAACTCACCTAGGAATTCATTATCGCATCCATTGCTCCTGTTCATGCATGTTAAAGGAGGTTTAAAAGCATCCAAATTCACAAACCAACAGTCTCAACAATTATTCATAACCACAAACCGAATAAAATCAACCTATTTATTATTAGCCCTAAAACACGCCTCCTCCACCAATTGAGAAGCAACTCCAACATAATTGTGTGGTGTCAACTTTAAAAGCTCTGTTTTTGCTTCAACCGGTATTTCCAACCCTTTAATGAATTCAGTAATCCTCTCTTTATCAACCACTCTTCCTCTCGTAAGCTCCTTCAGTTTCTCATAAGGCTCCTCAACACCATATCTTCTCATCACCTACACACACAAAAAATAAATAAATAAATAAAAACTATTTTCAATTAAGATATAAATTTTGAAAGCCAGATTCAGATACATACTGTCTGTATCGGTTCAGCAAGAACCTCCCACGAGTTGTCCAGATCCTTGTTTAAGGCAGCTTCATTCACCTACCACACAATTAAAATATTAAAATCTTAACCTAATAATATAAAATAAACCACAAATTTAATCATTTTATTACCTGAAGCTTCCCGATTCCAACTAATGCACTCTTGTAAGCCAGAAGTGAATAACCCAATCCCACACCAATGTTTCTCAAAACAGTAGAATCAGTCAAGTCACGCTGTAATTTTAATGAAAATAGAGGGTCAATCCTAAAAAAATATAGAGTAAATTACGGAAATCGTCCCTATGGTTTGGTCAAAGTTGCAAGTTTGGTCCCTAACTTTGTTTTTTGCACTCGGATCGTCCTGTGGTTTGATTTTGTTACGTTTTTCGGCCCTTACGTACATAAAGTTAGGGACCAAACGCGTAATTTTGACCAAACCATAGGGACAAAAAACGCAACAAAATCAAACCATGGGGAGGATCCGAGTGCAAAAAAAATGTTAGGGACCAAACATGCAATTTTTACCAAACCATAGGGACAATTTCAGTAATTTACTCAAAAATATATTTACATGATAAATTTAGAGTAAATTGCAAAATTGATCCCTGTGGTATCCTGAAAAGTACAGTTTGAGTCCATTTTTCATTAAATTGCAAAATTGGTCCTTATGATATCCCAAAAAGTGCTTTAAGCCCATTTTTTTCATTAAATTGAAAAATTGGTCCCTGTGGCATCCCAAAAAGTGCAGTTTGAGTCCATGTTTTCATTAAATTGCAAAACTGGTCCCTGTGGTATCCCAAAAAGTGCTGTTTGAGTCCATTTTTTCATTAAATTGCAAAATTGGTCCCTGTGGTATCCCAAAAACTGCAGTTTAAGCCCATTTTTCGATTAAATTGAAAATTTGGTCCCTATGTTATCCCAAAAAGTGCAGTTTGAGTCCATTTTTTCATTAAATTGTAAAATTGGTCCCTGTGGTATCCCAAAAAGTGAGAGTTTTTTTTAGATGGCAGTTAACTCGAGAGACCAGATCTGCATGGAAGTTTCAATTTTGGACTGACAATACAAATGAAAAAACAAAATGGACTCAAACTGCAATCTTTGGAATACCACAGGGACCAATTGTGCAATTTACTCATAAATCTATATACCTGCCAACGTGAAATAGGTAACTTCATGCTTAAATGGTCTAAAACTGCATTAGCAATTCCAAGATTTCCTTCACTGTTTTCAAAGTCAATGGGGTTGACTTTGTGAGGCATAGTCGATGACCCAATTTCACCAACCTTAGTCACCTACACAATATTTTTAAAATGTAAATCAATAGCCCAAAATCGATTTTAAGAAGTAGTCAAAATTATCACACAAAGATTCTTGAAAATCCACCTGTTTGAAGTATCCCACAGAGATATACCCCCATATGTCTTTATCAAAATCAAGCAAGATGTTATTAAATCGAATAAATGAATGGAAAAGTTTTGCCATGTAATCATGAGATTCAATCTGCATCACAAATAGAGTTGTTTTAGAAAAATTGTAAGCAACTAAAGAATACAAATATAGATTTTTATTTTATAAATTATAATTGAAGATTAAGGAATACCTGTGTTACATGTGGATTAAAGCTTAATCCAAGAGAGTTTACAAACTCCTCTGCAATTTTTGGCCAATTTACATCATTATATGCCACAACATGTGCATTGTAATTACCAACAGCTCCTGCAAATTTCCCTAACATTTCTACTTTTGAAATATCGCGTCTTTCTCTGCTTAATCTTTCTGCAAATATCACCATTTCCTTTCCCAAAGTTGTAGGTGAAGCTGGCTATATATAACAACATACAAAGTAAATTATTAATTACCCTTTTCAGTTTATAGATTTTTATATTTCAAAAAAAAAATTACCTGTCCATGAGTGCGAGAAAGCATAGGAACATGAGCATTGGCTTTTGCCATGGTATATATTGCATTAATTAAACCATCCATCACTGGAAGAATAACCGAATTTAATGATTCCTTAAGCATTAAACCATGAGCAAGGTTGTTTATGTCTTCTGATGTACATCCAAAATGAAAAAATTCAAGCACCTGTACATTTTTTTAGAGTAAAATGTTGTTATTTCTTGCATTAAACCTTAAATAATACACTGACATTGACATTGACACTGACCTTAGCTATCTGTGGATCTTCTTGACACTTTGTTTTAAGAAAATACTCAACTGCTTTCACATCATGATTAGTTATTTTCTCGATATTCTTTACTTGCATTGCATCACCATTGCTGAATCCATCAATTAGTTCTTGTAATTTCTTTTGGGATTCATTGCTAAAGCTTGGAACTTCAGATACTTGAGGAATTTGTGAGAGCTTTATTAGCCACTTTACCTAAGGTATAAAAAAAGTAAAACATTCAAAACAAATTTTTATATTGTGAATTGGATTTTGTTTATTCAGAATGATACCTCAACCAGGGTGCGATAGTAGATAAGACCATATTCACTCAAATAGTGGGATAAATCTTTGACTTTGTTCCTGTAACGCCCATCTAAGGGGCTTATAGCAGTTAAACTTGAGAGCTCGATCTCAGAAGAAAATTCAGAAGGCTTCACTTTTAACTGAAATTATATGTAACTTTTCAGGAAATGTAGATAAGAAGTATATGTAGAAATTATAGTAAATAGATAATGTAATAGGAATTAGGAAAAGGGTTTACCTTTTCTACGGATTCAATCTTGCTATTGGCCTCCTTTAATGTTGCTTTGCAAGTGCAATTTTTGCGAGGAAGTGTCACATAAGATGAAGGAGCTGAAGTGCGATTTTGGATTGAATAAGATTGTTCATGGAAATAACTTGCATGGGTTAAGTATGATGTTGGACAGCTGCCATTTTGAACTTTAATGCAAGATCCGATTTCCATGAATACTTCAAAAGCTTCAAAAGAATGATGTAAGAATGAGAAACATTAATTTCTCAACATTTTCTAGTATAGATGTGGGGTGAAGAGAAGGGTTATTTCTACAACTATATACGTGATTAAAACCCAAACATTTTTGAAACAATCTAAAAAATATGAAACAAATTACACAGTAAAATCTCTAAATTTTTTGAAAATTTACATGCTTAAAACTCATACACTGCAACAGATTAAAACCCCAATTTTCTAAAAGTTCTGGAGCATTTCTGAGTTGATCCATGCATTTCTGAAACAATCCAAACATTTCTGTAACAATCTCAATATACTGATAAAAGTATCAGATACGCAAAAAACAAAAACAAAATTGCATGATATGGGGGGAGGTGGAGGAGTAAACTAAAAGTACCAATTTCGTAGTAGTAGAATCAGTGGAGGCGTTAATTCGAAGCTGAAGATAGGAGAAGGAAAATGAAAGGAGAAGTAGGCGACGGGCGGACGCACTCTCTAAGATATGGGTTTAAGATATGGGGGCACGAGCCCCCAATGGTATTTCACCTGCCATGTATTTTGAATGAGGGAAAGAGGCTTAAAAAGATTACCAATCATGAAGGCCCTCAATGAGCCGGCCCAATTAGTCCTATAGTTTACCAAAATTTTATGTTTAGTGTCTAACTTCTTATTTTCACTCGGGTCATCTCTAAGTTTTTATTTTGTTAGGTTGAACGTCCATTTTAATAGGAATATTATTAATTTTCATTTTATTAATTTGTTCTAAAGAATATTATTAAATAGAAAATATGGGTCCCTAACCCCATTATCTCTTTCTCAATACTCACACAATATCGTCCTCTCCCTTCTCCAAAAAATAGAGAATGACCTCCCTTAAAATCCTTCATCAAATTTTGACTCCCCTCAATTGAATCGACGACACTCTCCACTGAAATCGGCGACACCCACCCTTGAAACCATCGATGTTAAACTCGAATCGGAGCCATCGCCACCATCCATAAATTGTTGTAATTATGAAATCGTTTCACCTCTCCACTTCATCCTCTCTCTGAAAGTGAATCGGTGCGTATCAGATTTCACTCTTTATCCTCTCCCCTTACCCCTCACCGGTTGATATCAGATGAAGAAAGGAACTCAACCCCCACCACCAGAGCCATCAATCGCAGCCATCGAAACCACCAGATCGTGTTGGAAGCACCATATCGTTAGTAGCGGAATCCATTGAAAACCCATGGAACCACCAGATCATGTTGCAAGCTCTCTTCGCTAGAAACCTTTTCTGCCTCCATTGTTTGTTCTGTAAAGGGTTTCCCGATGTCGATTTCTATCTACTTCGTTTTCCTTCCATCTTGTCTCGATATACTTGTTCATTGCCTTCCTGAACAAGATCTGTTTGGCACTAGTCGATGGTAGTGGTGGCCGCAACAGATTTGGATCCCAATATGGTGACTTCGGGTGGCGCTGTTGGCTTCATGGTGGTAGTTGAAACTGATCTAGTATACGGTGACGCTCTAGTCGTCTGAGTTTCGATATTTGAGTTATATGTTAGGGTTAGAGATGTGGGTGATGGTTTTCCGACTGTGGGCAAAGTGGTGTCTGGTGTTTGCTTCAGATTTATTCACATCTGCATCAACTTTGGTTTTCTTAATTCATTAATAGTTTAAGCTGCATAATAGATTTTTCTGGATTTATTTCACTTTTCTGATGGTGGAAGGTGATGGTTGTCGGTCATCGATGGTGGTTTCCGGTGGATGGGAGGTTTCCAATGGCGGTAGCTGATAAATGGTTGTACCATCCATAAAATTCATGAAAATTTAAACTTTTTTCAAACCAACCAAAATTCATAATTGTTTACAATGTAGTTTTCAAAACATGTTTAATATCATGGTTTTCTAAAATCACAAAACACACACACAAAGGGGTGCACGATCACGCATTTGCCTTTCTGCAATCATCTGAGGTACCTGAAACATAATCCAAAATTGTAAGCCCAAAGCTTAGTGAGTTCTCCCAAAGTACTAACACAACAAATAACACATATACAATAACAGCATATTATGGGTCCAATCAACCATCTGGTTGGAATACCCCGGGCCCCTCAACCATTGGGTTGGAATGCCAACATACTATGGGTACGGTCAACCATCGGGTTGGAATACCCTAGGCCCTCAACCATCGAGTTGGATTGCCAACATACTGCGGGTCCAATCATCCTCGGGATGGAATATCCTCGGGCCCATTCAACCATCGGGTTGGTATGCACCGGCCTGTTGGCTTACGCACAAAGCAGTGAAGCCTCAGCCACCGACCACACATGTGCACATACAACAGATAATCATATAACAGTCTACACCCAGTCAATCAGATCTACAGATCACTAAGAATAGCAACATCCTACATACCAGGATACCGATCTAACATATCACTACAACATAACAACATCCTATCTACCAGGATACCGATCTAACAGATCACAACAGCACAATAGCATACATACACATGATATCAATCCAACGGGTCGGCATTGGTGCCTTTGACCCGTAAGTACAGTGAGGAAAAACTCACCTCGCAAACTGAATAGAACTGATGAGGCCCGACTCTGAATCTCAGCTCTCTACATGATACCTAATTCCATCAAATGACAAATTTCCATAAGAATTCCAAAATACCCTCAAGGTCAGACTTGGTCAAAGGTCAAGGTCAACAGTCCATGTTGACCCAACACACCGTGTTTACTTGCAAACACGTCGTGTTCGGCCAACAACAAGACGGTCGGGAAAACCTCAGTCGACACACCATGTTAACTTGCAAACACATCGTGTTTGCTCGAGTTCCAACAGCTTACTACATTCAGCTGCTTTCTTCAATTCCAATAGTTCCAAAGCTCAGATCTAGACCAAAATGTTATTAATAAGGATCAAGTTTCCAAATTTATCCACTGGGACTACTCAAAAGGTCCAAAAACCCAACCATAAAGCTTGAAGATACAAAGGCTTAACCAATAAGCATTTAATCCTTAAAGTCTGAAGCTCATCCTTTCTAGAAGAGATTCTAGCACCAAAACCATCCCAAAGGTCAGTGCTTTATAGACATGCATGTCCAATGCATGTCTTGAAACCATATTAGGTCAAAATGGGGATTTATGACCTAATCTCTATGCATGGCATCAAAACTCGACTAAAGGCCAGATCCAAGACTCTACTAGGTCACCTTGACTTGGAGATTCATAAAGTTGCAAACTTTATGAGATCTAACCATTCCAACCTTCAAGAGCAAGAAACTAAAGGGAAAAAACTCAAGATCTAGCAATATGGAAGGATAAAAATCAGATCTTGGACACTTACAAAGGTCACGAAGAGTACCAAACTAAAAGATGAGGGGTTACTTGCTGGATTTTTGCTTCCTTCTTCTTTCACGGCTTCAAAAGCACCACACTAGCTTACAAATGAGAAGGAAGGATGATTAGGGTTTTCAAGGATCGATTTGGGGAAATGGAGGCTGATAAAATCCCAGCTCTTGGGACTTAAGGAGATTATATAGGGTGAAAACCCCTAAAAATTAGGGTTTTCTCAACCAGCCGCCAACACTCAGTATTTACACACCAACACGCTGTGTTGGTCCATAAAAATACGCGGCCTAAAAGTTCATCAACACGTTGTGGTGAGGCTTCACCACGTCGTGTTCCATGGAAAAATCATGCATAATTGGAAATAAATTTCGTACCTGGAAATCGGGATGTTACAATTCTGCCCCACTTGAACTAGACTTAGTCCTCGAAATTTGTTGTGGTAAATAAATCGGGATAATGCTCATGCATCTCTGCCTCTAGCTCCGAGGTCCATTTAGAGCCCTTCCAGTGCTGCCACCGTACCTTTACCAAAGGTATCTCGTTGTTGCGTAAAACCTTCATCTTTCTTTCCAAGATAGCCATCGGTCTCTCAACATAGTTCAGGTGCTCATCGGCCTAAATGTTATCCAAGGAAACCACTACATCCTAATCCAAAACGCACTTTTGTAACTGCAAAACATGGAAAGTGTTGTGAATCTGGCTGAGCTCCTCGGGAAGATCCAACTTGTAAGCAACCTTGTCAACCCTGGTAATCACCCGAAAATGCCCAATATATTAGTGCCCCAATCTTCCCCTATTCCTGAAGTGTATCACACCTTTCCAAGATGAGACCTTCAGTGATACCATGTCGCCGACCTAAAATTCCAACTCAAATCAGCGTCGGTCGGCATGGCTCTTCTGCTGACTCTGAGCAGTCTTCATTCTCTACTGATCTGTTGAATTAGCTCTATGGTCTGCAGGACCACCTCGGTCCACCCCATAACCCCGTGACCAATATCTCCCTAACAAAAAGGGGTATGACATCTCCACTCATACAAGAGCTCGAAAGGCGGGCCACCAATGTTGGAGTGATAATTGTTGTTGTAGGAGAACTCCGCAAGAGGCAGGTAGGAATCCCAGCTCCCACCAAAATCGATAACACAGGCCGGAAACATATCCTCAATGGTGTGTATCATCCGCTCACTCTGGTCATCGTTATGTAGATGATAAGCAGTGCTGAAGTGCAATCTCGTGCCCAGCTTCTCATGGAACTTCTGTCAAATCGGGAGGCGAACTGAACATCACGGTCTGAAAATAATGGAGACCAGAACCCCATGGCAAGCAACGATCTCACAAACATACACATCGTCCAACTTCTTGGTCGACGAACTCTCCTGAATCGCCAGAAAGTGGGTACTCTTGGTCAATCGATCCAAGATGAACCAGATAGCATCATAACCCTTTGTCGTCTTCGGCAACTTGGTGATAAAATACATCAAAACCTGCTACCATTTCCACGTGGGAACCTCCAGAGGATGCAACTTTCCATGTGGCCTTTGATGCTCAGACTTGACCATCCTGCAGGTCATGCATCTCTCTACATACCAGGCTATCTCTCTCTTCATACACTGCCACCAATAGCTCAATCTCAAATCCACATCTTGGTGGCCCCGTATGAATAGAAAAACGAGACTTATGAGCCTCCTCCAATACAATCTGTCTGACCCCACCAGATATCGGAACCCAGACCCAACCACATCGGGTCAACAACCCACGACTATCTGAAACAAATCTGGTAATCTCACCTCTGGTCCTCTCTTTCTTCCAATTCTCTTCTCGGACACCCTGGGTACGAGCCTTCCTAATCAAACCTAAAAGCATGGAATCCACGGATATCCTCATACACGACACCCCATCTGAAGACCTAGCCGACTTGTGGTTCAAAGCATTCGCCACTACATTCGCTTTACCCGGATGGTAAAGGATCTCGCAGTCATAATCCTTGACTACGTCTAACCTCCTGTGTTGCCTCATGTTCAGCTTCTGCTAATCCATAATATGCCTCAGACTCTTGTGATCCATGTAGATAGAACAACGAACCCCATAAAGATAATGCCTCTAAATATTGAGGGCAAACACCACTGCCCCCAACTCCAAATCATGTGTGGGATATCGCATCTCGTGCGGCTTCAGCTGCCGCGAAGCATAAGCTATCACCTGTCCTCTCTTCATGAGGACCGCCCCCAAACCAATGATGGATGCATAAAAAAATACCATGAAATCCTTAATTCCCTCCAAGAGGGTCAATATCGGGGCCTCACATAATCTCTTCCGAAGTGTCTCAAATGTCGACTGCTGCTCAAGGCCCCATCGGAAATCCACCCCCTTCCTCATTAGACAAGCGAGGGGTACTGTAATCTCGGAGAAATCTTGAATGAATCTCCGATAGTACCCTGCCAAACCCGAGAAACTCTTGATATCCAAGGGAGATTTCAGAACCTCCCACTGCATCACAACCTCAATCTTGACCGAATCGACCAATATCCCATCCTGGTTAACGAGGTACCCAAGGAAGTGGACCTCTCATAACCAAAACTCGCACTTTGAGAACTTAGCATAAAGTCGTTCTCGCCTCAAAACGCCCAGTAGCTCGTGAAGATGCTCTTCATGCTGCTCTCGGGTCTTGGAATACACCAAAATATCATCGATAAACACAATAATTGAACGATCGAGCATCGACCTGCATACTCGATTCATCAAATCCATGAATATTGCAGGCGCATTGGTGAGCCCAAATGGCATCACCACAAACTCGTAATGCCTATAACGAGTCTGGAACACAGTCTTCTCCACGTCCTCCTCTCCCACTCTGACCTGATGATACCCAAACCTCAGATCTATCTTGGAGAACCAAGATGCACCATGTAACTTATCAAAGAGGTCGTCAATCCACGGAAGGGGATAACAGTTCTTCAGCGCTAACTTTTTCAACTCCTAGTAATCAATGCACATCCGGTGTGAACCATTCTTCTTTTTGACGAACAAAAGCGATGCTCCCCACGGAGAACTGCTCGGTCTGATAAACTGCTTGCCTAACAGCCCCTGCAGCTGAGATGACAACTCCTGCATCTCAGGTGGTGCCAAGCGATATGACGCCTTGGCAATAGGGGTCGCACCTGGCATGAGTTCGATCCTGAACTCGACCTGTCTCTCGGGAGGCACACCAGGTAACTCCTCCGGAAACACATCTGCAAATTCCCTGACAACTAGGACATCTGAAACTAAAACCTGGTCCCCAACTCATGTATCCACCACATAAGCCAAGTATCCTGCACACCCATGCTAAATATACTGCCGAGCCTTAGTTGCAAAACAAAACCCTGAACCTAGCCTAGTGTCCTCTCCATAAATAACCAGTTCTCCCCCACTTAGGGTTCGAACTACTACGTGCCGACCCTCTTAAACAATCATAGCACCAAACCGGCTCAGCCAATCCATACATACAATCACACAAACATCCCCCACAGGAATACGGATTAGATAAATCGGATAAGGCACCCCAGAGATCTCTAGCACACAACCATGATATACTGATGATGTAGAAACCCCGTGTTCGTTGGTGATAGAAACTCGCAACAGACACTCCAACTCCCCAATGGGCATATCAAACTCCCTACTGAACAATCGAGATACAAAAGAACGACTCGCACCTGATTCAAACAACACTAGAGCAGGAAAAGAGTTCACTAAGAACGTACCTAACAGAGGCACATATATAAGCACAACATAAACATAATCAACATAATAATGGATAGAAACATACCAGTCATAACATTTGGAGCTGCTCTGGCATCCTCAGTAGTGAGTTGAAAAGCACGACCTAGAGCCCTCAGGCGCTCCACCCTGCCCTGAATCCCATCTGTGATCCTCAAAGTAGTCAGTGTTGGAACCTGCGCCGGCCTGGCAGCAAGCAAGGGACACTGGTCCTTCATATGGCCCACCAGATCATAGTGGTAACAAAGTCTGATGCCAGAAGCTGGAGTCTACTATCGACAGTCCCTCGCAATGTGGACCTGCTTTCCATATTTGTTGTATCCCGAAGAAGATCGACAAGTTCCATCATGTACCTTACCGCACTTCCTACAAGTACGGTCCCCTCTGACTCCCCGACCTAGAATGAGCGGTCCTAAACCGCTTCGATGCAGGTTGCGACTACGTCGAGGCCGGTCTATACTCCCTCATCTGGAGCTCCATCTCAATCTTTCGCTGCCTAGCAGCCTCCTACAAATCCAACAAGGCACCATAGCGTTGGGTGGACACAAACTTTCAGATCTCTGTCTTGAGCATGCTCAAGTAACGGGTCATTTGAGCCTTCTTAGATGCAGCAAACTCTCTGTCACCGACTTCATCCCATGCCTCAGGTCCAAATACTCATGGGCCAACCTCTCATGCTCAACCAACGACACATAACTAGCATGAAACATGTACGTGAACTGCTCCCAAGATACAACAAATCTATGCTCAGGAGAATACGAGTTGGTAACAAGTCTCTACCAATCCTTTGCTCCGGACTTCAAGAGGTTCAGAGCGCACCTGACCCTCTGGTCAGCTCAACATAAACAGGTGAAAAAGCATCCCTCAACATCATCCAGACACCTCATGGCTACAATCGAGTCCTACACTCCATAAAAAGTTGAGGTCCTCGTATTTTCGAAGTCCCGATAATGGAAACCCAACCAGATCCAACCCCTACAACAACAATGGTTGCGGTGGCTGTAGCAGTAGCAGACTCAGACAAAGTAACATATTGCTCATCAAAATACTCTATCATGGTGGCCTTGATAGACCCAAACATCTCTAGCAACTAAGCTTGGAAGTGGGCAACAACCTCCTCCTGCCGGATCTCCTTGATCCTGTCATCCACCGCAGCTGACCCTCCCTGACTACCATCTCCTGATCCCGATCCAGATGCAACCTCAAATCATCTCGTAGTCACCATAATAAAAATAAACCAAAGAGATATCAGATAACATGCATATCATAACATGGAAACAAATCCCAACAAAGCCCTAGGGTTTGTCACTTTCCTGTTACACGCACACGTGTTGTGCTTTCAGTAGTACGGGCGCATACTACCTTCCACACCTACCCGTATTTGTCTCAGAGGATCATCACAACAAACCTAACAATACACACTAGCATAATCATACACTCAATCCTCACTCCTTATAGGAAGGCTAAACATCTCAAAACTGGTCGGATGACCCCACACAACTCAACCATGAAACTTTCACCAACCCTGCAGCAATCGTGTATGTTAATCATACATACCACTGTACCCTATAGACAGTAGAATATTTGATCCTACCCTAAGCCCTTCATTAAACAAGAATAGGAATAAGGCCAAACCAAACATTCTCAGGCTACATAATCTTAGTTATGCATAACCATGATGCATACACTAAGAAACTATAGTAATGATGTTAGTTTCATAAAAAAAAGGGCGTAGGCTATCAGACATCATGTAATCAGGCAATTCTATCATGCAATTCCTGAAGATCCCTAGCCTATCACTAGCATGTTGTTCTAACATATCACAATATCAATAACAATGTGGTATTTTGGGGTCTACTTACTAGCTTCAGATGATCATACACCTTGCATCCTCCTCGATTATTTTGAAAACTATTTGAAAATTGTTTTAAAAATATTTTTCCTTAGTTTGAGATTGGATTCACACGAGTGTTCCTCTAATTCACTCAAACCAAGGCTGATACCAACTTGTAACATCCATAAAATTCATGAAAATTTAAACTTTTTCAAACCAACCAAAATTCATAATTGTTTACAATGTAGTTTTCAAAACATGTTTAATGGCAGAGTTTTCCCAAAATCACAAAACACAACACGAGGGGGTGCATGATCACGTCTTTGCCTTTCCGCGATCATCTGAGGTACTTGAAACATAACCCAAAATTGTAATCCCAAAGCTTAGTGAGTTCCCCCAAAGTACCAACACAACAAATAACACATATACAATAACAACATACTATGGGTCCAATCAACCATCGGATTGGAATACCCCAGGCCCCTTAACTATTGGGTTGAAATGCTAACATACTATGGGTCTAGTCAACCATCGGCTTGGAATACCCTAGGCCCTCAACCATCAAATTGGAATGCTAACATACTATGGGTTTAGTCAACCATTGGCTTGGAATACCCTAGGCCCTCAACCATCAGGTTGGATTGCCAACATATTATGGGTCCAATCATCCTTGGGATCAAATACCCACGGGCCCATTCAACCATTAGGTTGATATGCCCTGGCCTATTGGATTACGCGTAGAGTAGGGAAGCCTCAACCACCGACCAAACATGTGCACATATAACAGATAACCATGTAATAGTCTATAGCCAGTCAAGCAGAACTACAGATCACTAAGCATAACAACATCCTATCAGATCACTACAGCACAACAACATCCTATCTACGAGGATACCACTCTAATAGATCACAACAACACAATAGCATATATAATAGGATATCAATCTAATGGACTGGTATTGGTGCCTTCGACCCGCAAGTACATTGAGGAAAAACTTAGCTCGCAAACTGAATAGAACTGATTAGGCCCGACTCCGAATCTCAACTCTCTACACGATACCTAATTCCATCAAATGACCAATTTCCATAAGAATTCCAAAATACCCTCATGGTTAGACTTGGTCAAAGGTCACAGTCAACAATCCATGTTGACCCAACACTTCGTGTTTACTTGAAAACATGTTGTGTTCGGCCAATAACCAGATGGTCAGGAAAACCTCAGCTGACACGCCGTGTTGACTTGCAAACACGCCGTGTTTGCCCGAGTTCCAATAACTTAATCATTCAGTTGCTTTCTTCGATTCCAATAGCTCCAAAGCTCAGATCTATACCAAAATGTTATTAAGAAGTAAAAATGTTCCAACTTTATCCACTGGGACTACTCAAAAGGTCCGAAAACCCAACCATAAAAGCTTCAAGATACAAAGGCTTAACCAATAAGCACTTAATCCTTAAAGTCTGAAGCCATCCTTTCAAGAAGAGATTCTAGCACTAAAACCATCCCAAAGGTCAGTGCTTTATAGACGTGCATGTCCAATGCATGTCTTGAAACCATATTAGGTCAAAATGGGGATTTATGACCTAATCTCTATGCATGGCATCAAAACTCGACTAAAGGCCAGATCCAAGACTCTACTAGGTCACCTTGACTTGGAGATTCATAAAGTTGCAAACTTTATGAGATCTAACCATTCCAACCTTCAAGAGCAAGAAACTAAAGGGAAAAAACTCAAGATCTAGCAATATGGAAGGATAAAAATCGGATCTTGGACACTTACAAAGGTCACGAAAAGTACCAAACTAAAAGATGAGGGGTTGCTTGCTGGATTTTTGCTTCCTTCTTCCAACTTCTTCCTTCACGGCTTCAAAAGCACCACACTAGCTTACAAATGAGAAGGAAGGATGATTAGGGTTTTCAAGGATCGATTTGGGGAAATGGAGGCTGATAAAATCCCAGCTCTTGGGACTTAAGGAGATTATATAGGGTGCAAACCCCTAAAAATTAGGGTTTTCTCAACCAGCCGCCAACACTCCATGTTTACACACCAACACGCCGTGTTGGTCCATAAAAATACGTGGCCTAAAAGTTCCTAAACACGTTGTGGTGAGGCTTCACCACGTCGTGTTCCATGGAAAAATCATGCATAATTGGAAATAAATTTCGTACCTGGAAATCGGGATGTTACAATGGTAATGACATTTGGTGGTGATGGTGGGGCATGAATTAGTTAATTTCTATATTAATAAATTAATTAGTAAAATGAAACTAAAAGGTATTATTAAAAATAACAATAAGGGAAAAATAATGAATTTAAGTCAGCAAAGGACTTACTACAAAACAAAATCAAAACCTAGGGACGGTCCGAGTACAAATTTTTTTTGGCACCAAACGTGAAATTTCGGTAAACCATTGGGACGATTTTAGTAATTTGTTGTAAAAAAAATCTATAATGCATCTAATGTTTAGTAAATTTCACCAATAATTGTTTCTTATTATAAAATCATATCGTCAATGATATGATCTATTTGACATGGTGAATCTCCTAAGAGTACGAAAAAGAAAAACAAAGACCCGGACAATTTTTGATATATTTCCATTCATGCAATATGAAACTTAAATACATTGAAAACGAAGTGCTAACACAAATCTTGGAGATCATGGATCTTTAACCTGATAATGGGAATGTTCATGAATAAAATAAGTGAAACATCACAAGAGCTTTGACTAAGTAATCACGTGGGAATCAACCCAAAAAACTGGACAGGCTTTTTCACATTGTGTTTGGACAGAAAATGCATCTTTGGGCTAGTTGCTACTAGAAATTATTGGTTAGGTATGTGGGTCATATCAATACCCTCTCGTGAGAAACGACCTGATCCATGACGTCATAAATATTTGTTCCAGTTCGCTACTGTCTCCCCATTTAGATTCTAAGAGTTCTCAATTGGCCCATTTGATGAGTACTTGAGTCTGAGCTGTAGCATAAGTACAAGTATGCAATATATGTTTAGGAGTATATGTTGGTTTTGGTTCTTTGATGAGCCATTTAGGTGAAATTTCTTCTAGCCACTGTTGAGTGTATCTTGATTTCAACAGCGAAACATGGAATGCAAGATGAGTTTGTACAGACACTCCTCAACAGAATGGTGTTGCAGAAAGAAAGCTTCGACATCTCCTAGAAATTTCCAGATCCTTACTACTCTCTGCTCAAGTTCCCAATATGTTTTAGGGAGAAGCTATTCATACTGCCACTTATGTTATTAATCGCATTCCTACTGCGTACACTTCGGGAAAGTCTCCTTATGAAATGTTGTTTGGACAACTCCCAGATTATTCTTCATTACGAGTGTTTGGGTGTACATGTTTTGTCTTTAAGCCTCATGTAGAGAGAGATAAGTTGTCTTCAAAATCAGCTCTTTGTGTTTTTCTGGGATATGGTATTGGTCAGAAAGGTTATCGACACTATGATCCTTCAAATCAGAAACTGTATGTATCTCGCAATGTCACCTTTTTGGAGCATATTCCATTCTATATAATTTCTGTTCAATCACGTGATGCAACCCAAGAGGAGCTTTGTACTATTGATCCGTTTAGCATTGGCATTGATGATCCACCACATGTCACTGATCCACCACTTGCTGTTGATCAACCACATGCAGCTGATCCAACACCTATCGTTGATCCTCTGTCTGCAAATCATCAAGACCCCCCTCCATCGAGGCCTTATCGTAATAAGAAGTCCACAAAGCTTCCTGACTTTTTCTATTCCTCTTACTCACATGCTTTTGCCTCTTTTATTGTTAATGTACATCGTATCTCTGAGCCAACATCCTACAAAGAGGTCGTTTATGATCCCCTTTGGCAGACTCCTATGGCCGAGGAACTTGCAGCTCTTTATCAGACTCATACATGGGATCTGGTTCCACTTCCACCCGAAAAGCACACGATTGGTTGTCGTTGGGTTAATAAAATCAAAACAAAGTCTGGTGGATCTGTTGAGCGTTATAAAGCCAGACTTGTGGCGAAAGGGTATGCGTAAAAGTATGGTATGGATTATGAGGAGACGTTTGCCCCTGTTGCAAAAATGACGACTGTTCGCACCTTGATTGCAATTTCTTCCATTCGTCAATGGAAGATTTATCAGATGGATGTCAAGAATGCTTTCTTGAATGGTGATCTTCATGAGGAAGTATACATGTCTCATCCCCCTGGTATTGCTCACCAACCAGGTGAAGTTTGTCGACTTCAGAAGGCTCTATATGGCCTTAAACAAGCCCCTCGTGCTTGGTTTGAGAAATTTTCTACGGTGGTTACTTCTTTTGGTTTTCAACCAAGTAACCATGACTCGACTCTATTTATTCGATGTGTGAATGTAGTTTGGATTATTCTTTCCTTATATGTCGATGACATGATTATTATTGGCGATGATCATGATGGTATAGAGTCTTTAAAGCGTGATTTGGCTCACCGTTTTGGTATGAAAGAGTTGGGATTGCTTCGTTATTTCTTGGGGATTGAAGTTACTCAATCTCCAAAGGGTTATCTTTTATCTCAAACAAAGTATATTTCAGATTTGTTTGAACGTGCACGACTCATGGATAATCGAACAGTTAATACGCCTATAGCGAGTAATGCAGAGTAATCTCTAACTGTTGGTGTCCCATTATCAGATCCAAGCCTTTATCGTACCATTGTTGGGAGTTTGGTTTATCGTACCATTGTTGGGAGTTTGGTTTACCGGATATTGGTCATGCAGTTCATGTGGTTAGCCAGTTTGTCACTGCTCCTACTACTGTTCATTGGGGAGCTGTTCTTCGTATTTTGAGATATTTACGTGGTACTCAGTTCCACACTCTTATGTTTCCATCTTCATCCTCTCTTGAGCTGCGTGCCTATAGTGATGCAAATTGGGATAGTGATATTTATAATCGTAAGTCCACTACTGGGTATTGTGTTTTTTTGGAGATTCATTGATATCATGGAAAAGCAAGAAACAAGATGTTGTTTCTCGATCTTCTACAGAATCTGAGTATCCAGCCATGGCTATCGCCACTTGTGAGATTGTTTGGTTGAGATGGTTTCTTGCAGATATGGGCGTTCACATCTCTCAGCCTACCCCTTTGTATTGTGATAACGAGAGTGCGATAATGATTGCCAAGAATTCAGTGTTTCATGAGCGCACAAAGCACATTGAGATTGACTATCATTTCACACGTCATCATCTCCAGAAGGGCACTATCTCTCTTCCTTATGTTCCTTCCTCTTTGCAAATTGATGATATTCTGACGAAGCCGTTGACTGCTCCTCGATTCCATTTTCTGTCTGACAAAATCTCAATGCTTATTGCTGTTGCATTGTGAGTTTGAGGGGGGATGTTAGCCTATTAAGATTTTGGGCTTTATTTTGTATTGGTCCTTTTCGCTAGGAAACCCTAATTAGCTTGTCTATATATTATGTCTTTCCCTTTCATTGTATTCGTACTTCTCTTTGATAATAATACGAAACCCTAGCCGTTATATGTCTTTCACTTGTTAGTTTACAATTTCGAAGTTTCATGTCCGTGGATGACCTACTTTAAAAGCTCAGTCGTTAAATTTCAGAAATTGACCATTTTACCCTTGATTTGACTTTTTCTTATTTCAAAATTTGTTATTATTGTTATTATATTAAGGGAAAATGAGAAACATACCTTGATCATTAGTACCAGATTATAATTCAGAACGTGACTGAAACCGGATCCACTTATGACATCCCTAAAAAACAAATGTCACAAAAATTTCATATAAGTAACTAATGAAAGTAAGATGCTATAATACACAATCAAATAAAAGTAACTATTATATCTTGCATTGAGCCTATGATTAAGCTAAATGCAAGAAATAGAAATATACTTCCATTAGATTGTGTTTCATAACATCTTACTTTCATTAATACTTCTTAATTTATTATTTATTTTAAATCCAACCATGCCAAATAATCAATTGAAAGTACAATGTTATTTCTTAAAATTAGCACACAACATATGTTGATGATTAAGAGGTTATTATGAATAAATTTGGAAAGAGAACAAAGAAAAACTAATAATAGTAGATAAATTATTTGGAAAGAAAGTTTGATGCATCCTAACCATTTGAACAAAGACACGTCTTAAAATCTTCCATAAGAACTCATAATGTTGCTGTTGGATTAGGTGTCTAAGCCCATAACTATAATTGGTATGTACTTGAATTGATAGCAACACAGTCCTTTTGGGTTGCCCTCAAACCTAGCAACCAGACAAGGAAATTATGAAAGGAGAGATATTAATTTATTATAAGATTAATAAATTAATATAAATGAATTTATTAATATGTTAAAAGATTAATATATTAATGAGAAATCATTTTGTTTAATTAATTGTTAGCCAGAAATTAATTAGAATTAATTTTGGGGTTAAAAGAATTGATTATAAGGTGCAGGGACTAGTTTGCAATTATCTAATAGTTGAGTGGAAGGCTCTAGAACCCCCTTGGATAAGGGTGGACGAAATCTTTAGGGGAAACCCTAATAATTTCGTCCATAGGGGCTTGGATAAGGCCCTTGGGTTTGCTTAGGCCCTAAGCAAAGGATAACTAGGGTTTTCCCTAAACCTTAGATCCCTCAGCTATATAAGGAGCCTCCTGGTTCATGTTTTGGTCACTCTTTTCTTTTGAAGAAACCCTAAGGGCCGAAATTTTGCATACTCCCTCTCCCCTCTCTCCTCTACTTTCCTTCTTGCTAGTTTGGGTGTGATTCCATTAGAGGCATTACACTTGTGGTGCTAAGCTTCCAAGAAGATCAAGATCAAGATCAAGGGAATTATTAATTGTTTACTATAACAATTGAAAGGTATGTAATTACTAAACCCTAGGTTGTAAATTTCGATTATAGCCTCTCTCCTCTAGGGTTCTTGTTTTGCAATTCAAAGTTGTATGTTCAATAGATAAAACATAGATCCAAAGTAGGTTGCATGTGAACTTAGGAATTGTTTTCTAGTTTATTTGTTTTACCTAAAACCCATCAGTTGCTTGATAAGTAATTTGTAGAAGGTTCTCAGAATAGTTAGTATTGCAAGTGTAGAAGGCTTAAATTTTGTTAAGACAAAACTACACAAACGGTCCCTGTGGTTAACTGAAAACTACCACTTTGGTCCAAAAAAGTTTGGACTAGCACCAGAGGTCCAAAATTTTCATTTTGTTGCGAGTTTGGTCCGATTTGCTTTGAACTTTTTTATAAAGGCGATTTTGCCCCTTACTATTTAATTTTTCTTTTTTCTTTTATTACAACAATTAAAAATAATTAAAAATAAAAGAAAAATAAAATACTATCTCCCTCCCCCCCCCTCTCTCTCTCTCTCTCTCTCTCTCTCTTCGTTTTAATACCCAGAAGATATAACATCTTCTTCAAAACCCACCTTCTACTCCTCACCATTGTTCCTTCTTCTAGATATGTTTCTCCTTCCAGGCACGACAAATTAGTCACCAACACCACAATAACCCACTATCACTATTGAAAACCCCTATTTTGATCATTTTCTTGACAAAATCGGAACCCTATCACCATCAGATAAGCTTTGGTTCATTCATCAATGGCGTCATTGCCTTAAGGTTTTTCCGACACGAACAAACTAAATAAGCTGCATATCTTCATCTTTCTTTCTTGACAAATTCGACATCCGAGAAGCGAGGTATGAAGCCAAAAATTGAATCAACCCTAAATGTCTTCAAAAACCCCAAAACTAAATGTTGGTAGTGGTTTCCATAGAAGAAGGTGAAGATGGTGGCTGGTGGGGTTTGTTAACCAGAGGAGGTGGGTTACGGTGGTGAACAAACACAACCACCAACAACACTAAATTTCCCCTGAATGATGAACCAATTATCAGATGATGAACTGGTAACACAGTAACCCACTTCATCTTTTACATCCTCCATCTTCAACATCGTCTTCTGTATCCTATTTGATCTTCCCCCATAATCCATAATCCTGATTCTTATTAGGATCCGGAAAATGCCTGGTGAGTTTACCATCATAAGGAAGAATCATGAATAGGGGAAAGAGTAGTGATAGCAACATGTTTTGAACTGATGTAACCCATTTAGATTCACCCCCAAAACCCATCAACGAATTGATACATTTTGGGGAGACCCAGATGGACCCAATAGAGGAAGAAATCTGATTTCATGGTTTGTGGTTTCAGGTGAAGTAACTGGTGGTGTGGTGTGGGCGATGGAAGTGGTGAGTAATTTTGTAGGTCTCGATGGTTTTGAGGAACTGATGAGCGAGAGTCGTATCTTTGGAGGTTCACCAAAAGAAGCTTGACATGAGATCTGGGTTTTGTTGGAAAAAGTTTGAAATAAGATCTGGTGTTGTTCTTGTTCTGATGGCAAATTCTTGTATCTAATTTGATGTTCTTGATGAATTTTTGGGGAAGAAACCATTAAAGAGCTTTTGTAAAGGAAAAGTAATGAAAAAGGAATGGGCATGAGAGAGAGTATTTTATTTTATTTTTTTTTATTTTTAATTATTTTTAATTGTTGTAATAAAAGAAAGATGAAAAATTAAATAATAAGGGGCATAATCGTCTTTATAAAAAAGTTCAAAGCAAATCAGACCAAACTCGCAATAAAATGAAAAGTTTGGACCTCTGGTGTTAGTCCAAACCTTTTTGGACCAAAGTGGCAATTTTCAGCTAACCTAAAGGACTGTTTGTGTAGTTTTATCTTTTGTGAATCTAACATCTAGTAATTCATTTAGAAGACTAAAATTTATGCATTTGAATATAAAATCAAACAAATTCATATTAGGTACCAACTATGATGAAACAAAATACACATACATATGTTCAGACATATCCATCAATATACCAACATACCTCTATGAGTAACATCTTTTCCTAATGTCAGATAATGATGATTCTGTTGCATCCATGTAAAGCAAATCCTGCACTGATGAGAAAAGAGAATGTTTTTATTTCTAGAAATTATAACATGAAGATGAGAAGATGGAACATAACCCCACTATATTAAACATAACCCTACTATATATAAATTTTCAGCAAATGATGCTGCATCTAGTTATATTACTATATAATAATTACTAATGGACAAATACAAAAATATATATTAAATATTTTCAGAATAGAAAGCTTCAAGTTGTCTTGGAATAAAAATAAATTACAGAAACGGCCTTATAATATATGAAAATTTATAAATCATATTTCTACAAGAATCTAAATACATGAATCGTCCCTAAAAAGAATGAAAGAGAAATGCATGGTTATGCACTTATGCCCGTTAGCCCATGTCACGTGTAAGGCACGTGATGAACATCTTGTTCATTTTGCGGTTTTGCCCTATTCATCTTCAACCTTCATTTTCCTCTTGAGTGTTTTGTTTCTTTAAAATTAAACTCATAGAAGACTTCACTTTATTCTGAAACTGGACTTGTGGGAAAAAAAGTCGAGTTTTTCATCATCAAAAAATAACTAGTGCTGTTAAGAATTAAATTCAAATCACAAACGTAAAAGGAAATGTACGTCACAGTATTTTGGATAATTAAACGGAGGAAGTGTGGAAATTGAAACTTTGAGGACCCCTATTGCAATACACGGAAAACTTGTGAAACTTTTTAAAAGTAAATCGGAAGAAAAAACGCCGTTGCCGGGGATCGAACCCGGGTCACCCGCGTGACAGGCGGGAATACTTACCACTATACTACAACGACAGATTTTTGTTATGAATGTTGGAAGTATATTCTTGAATTAGATTTTAATAATCAGCCTCTATACCCCTTATACATGTTGTTGCCCTTGGTTAATTCCTAATTAAGGGGTGTGTGTGGTATAATTTTTGTCGATTTTAAAAAGCTGTTGCATAATTACCATCTAAGTTTTGTGAAGTTTTTATATTTTTTATTTATGAAATAGGATGTGGTGATGTTTTTACCTATTATTTTTTTTTTAAAATTTAAAAATCTAAATATTTGCATAAATAAAAAAATAAGGGATATTTTTAGAAAAGTTCTAATATTTTAGGCAAATTTTTAATAAAGTCCTAAATTTTATTTTTTGAATAAAGAAGTCCTGACTTTTTCACCTTTTGAATAGAAAAGTCAAAGAAACCGACTAATTTATTCATTTTAGTAATTTTTGATCTGTTCAGCAGGTCATAGGACCAAATTGTTAATTTTTGAAAAATGAAACGTTTTTGTAGATTTCGTCAAAATTTTATATAATATATAAACATATTTTTGACGTGTATATATATATATATATATATATATATATTTACGTATTTGTGTATTTTTTATGTTTTTATATGTATATATTTAAGTATTTTTATGTATTTTAAATGTATAAACGTATTTTTTACTTATTTATATGTATTTTTAACAATTTTACATATTTTTTGTGTTATTTTTATGTATTATGTATTTATATGTATTTATGTATTTTTTTAAAGCTTTTTATATAGATGTTTATGTATTTTAAATGTATAAACGTATTTTTTACGTATTTATATTTATTTTTAAGTATTTTATATATTTTTTGTATGTATTATGTTTTTATGTATTTTTTAAGTGTTTTATATAGATGTTTTTGTATATTTATGTATTTTAAATATATAGACGTATTGTTTTACGTATTTGTATGTATTTTACATATTTTTTGTATGTTTTTTGTGTTTTTTTTATGTATTATGTATTTATATGTATTTTTGCGTATTTATGTATTTTTTAGTTTTCTTATATAGATGTTTATGTATTTTTATGTATATAGTTTAATTGTATTATTTTTACATGTTTATATATTTTTTTACATAAAAATAATACAATAAACATTTAATATACATAAAAATACATAAACATCTATATAAGAAAACTAAAAAAAATACATAAATAAGCAAAATTATATATAAATACATAAAAAACAAATAAAAACACACAAAAATATGTAAAATACTTTTAAAAAAAATAAATATAAATCCGTTAAAAATACGTTTATACATTTAAAATACATAAATATACAAAAACATCTATATAAAAAACTTTAAAAAAATACATAAATACGTAATACATAAAAAAAATATGTAAAATACTTAAAAATAGATATAAATACGTAAAAAAAATATGTTTATACACTTAAAATACATAAACATCTATATAAATAGCTTAAAAAATACATAAATATGTAAAATATAAATACATAATACATAAAAATAACACATAAAAATACATAAAAAAATATGTAAAATGGTTAAAATACATATAAAATAAGTAAAAATATACGTTTATATATTTAAAATACATAAAAATATGTAAATATATAAAGGTAAAAACATAAAAAAATACAAAAATACGTACAAATAGATATAGATATGTAAAAAATATGTTTATACATTACATAAAACTTTTGAAGAAATCTGCAAAAAAGTCCCATTATTTTTGAAAAATTAACAATCTGGTCCCATGACCTGCTGAACGGGTCAAAAAGGACTAAAGTGAATAAATTAATCGGTTTCTTGTGCTTTTCTATTCAAAAGGTGAAAAAGTCAGAACTTTTTTATTCAAAAAATAAAATTTAGGACTTTATTAAAAATTTGGCCAAAATATTTGAACTTTTCTAGAGATATCCATAAAAATAAATACTAATTAAAATAACATAAAATTTCATAAATTAAAGACATTACATTTGATTTAACAATCATAAAACGAAAATTAAATTAACTAACTTAATAAAATATTTCAGTCCGAATATTCACCGATATCATTGTCAATTGACTCATTTAAATCAATTTCATTAACTTGATATATGTGTTCCGCCAAATCGTTGCGAAGCTCGTGGTGTTCTTAATTGTTACATATTTCCCTTCTTCTTGCACGCCATGGGATGGAACCGGGTGGTATTGGCGCACTAGATGATGTACTTGAGGATGCATTGTCATTTGGTTGAAACTGACAAATTATTTAGTGCTCGTCATCCAAAAGCATATTATGTAAAATGATACACGCATACATAAGACAAGCGAGCTTTTCCACACTTTAAGGACGAGCCGGATGTTATAGTATGCGCCAATGCTTCTTTAGGACTCCAAATGCTCGTTCGACATCCTTCGTAGCCTTTTCTTGATGCGTTTTTTACTTTATGCGTTTTGGATCACCTGGACATGTTAGTGTTTTCACAAACACAACAAATTCAGGATATATACCATCAGAAAGATAATACCCATAATCGTACGTCATTCCATTCACTTGAAATGGACAGTTAGGTGCGGACCCATCACAAAACCCATTGAATATGGGCAACATATCTAAAACATTAATATCGTTGTTTGAGCCGCGAGCACCAAAAAAGGCATGCCAAATCCAAAGTTCCTATGACGCAACAACTTCAAGTATGATTGTGGGGTGACCCTTATCACCCCATGTAAATTGCCCTTGCCATGCATTGGGATAACTACCCCAAGCCCAATGAAGACAATCCAAACTTCCAAGCATACCAGGAAAGCCATGAACACTAGCATGATGAACATATAATGATTAAACGTTAGTAAAAGTGGGTTTACGCAAATATCTTGGACCGTAAATAGTGACAACGCATTTGCAAAACTCATCCAAACTATCCCTAGCTACTTATTTAAACATATGAAAATATTCGTCACATGAATCAGAAACAGAACCTTAAGCTAACTGACGAACCGCAACTGCGCATTTTTATATTTCTGAAAACTCATCCGGACCTCTTGCATCTCGACGTTGTCTAATATATTCAAAAATGTTAGTAACGTCACCAACTATATGAAGAAATAAATGTTTCGCCATTCGAAATCAACGTCGAAACTGGTGTTCCCCGTAAACAAAATTTTCATTGAAGCAATGTGCCATTAGATGGGTGTTTGCATCCCAATGATCTCTGAGAATCATCTTCCGCGTCTTAGGTCGACTAGATTTGACTTCCTCCTCTTCTTCTTTTTCTTCTTGCATCGTTTCTATAATCGTTTCCCATGATTTAACAATAGCCTAACCAATGGTTAGTAATAACTTACAGTTTTGTAACGGATTTTCCTTTTTTAGAATTTTTTTAAGAAGATAAGATAAAGATAGGTTTGACTGAATAGGTTATGATATGGAGTATATGTTTGTATTTATAGTGGTTAGAAAAAATGAAAATAAATAAATAAATATGGTGTAACGCCCGTAGATCAGGGCTAGTCAATTTAGAGACGATAAACGTCAAAAATGACTTTTTTGGGAAAGATTATTTAGAAGGAGTAATCTTAACTAAGATGTATTTTATGTTACGAGGTTTCCGAATATATAAAGAACGTCGAAATCCGAGTTATAACGAAGAAGTTATGACCTGTCGAAGTTTCGCGACAGAACCGGCACGACACAACGCGACGTAAATAGTGAATTTACATTAGAGCGATATTTATCCAAAACAATCTAAATGAGAATTGAAGATCTCATCGATAGTAGTGCAACGATGGAAAGACGGACGAAAACGGACGTCAAACGAAGGAGTTATGAGTTTATAACGGAGTTTTCCTGTCCCGGCCTACTAAAAATAATATATAAGTAATATAATTATAATATATTAAAAATAAAGTCAAAATTAGTCAATTGAATCTAAACGAGAGTTGTAGAGCATAATCTCACCTTCGCGTCGATATAAAGAACGTCGAAAACGGAGTTCGTATGCGAAAGTTATGAATTTCTGAAGTTCGGGGGCGAAACCCCAAAATTGTCAGATACCACGACGTGGCAAGCAGTGCCACGACGTGGCCAGTCTTCTGACACCTCCGGGAGTCCCCTAGATGCAACTTGCGATGACGCATGTAGTGACGACCAAGCCCACGACGTGGAAAAAGGGGCCACGACGTGGCAAGGGCCAATTTTGCCCTATAAATAGATTTGAAGGGCCAACCGAGTTTGGTTGCTCATTCTCTCATCTCTCACCCATATTACCTTGATTTACGTGTAAAGAAGTACCCCCGAAGCCCCAGTATCATCCCGAGACCCGAAGCGAGTCCCGAAGCCCGAAGATCCCGAGAAGTGCAATTCCCGAGCCGAAGCTCTGCCCGCGAGGAGCCCGGTTTTTGTGAAGATCTTCCAGATCTACCGAAGAATACTACTTCTGCAATTCGTAGTGCTGTCTGATCATCTTCTGATCAAATGAGTGTATAGTCCCTTTCACAAACACGTTTTTAATACAAGTATTGTTTGAATGTATTAAGTATATGTTTTGTGTGAGTGTGTAGTTACTTTCTTCTAACTCATAGATATGAGTTATTCTCTATGAGATACGTGTTATGTGTATGTGTCTCATCTATTATTTGGAATGTGTATTGGATGAACATGCTATACAGGTTTTAAACTATGTATAAAAGTGTATATTTATATCTACGAAAATGTTGGGTAGAATATGGGTAGATGGGATAGTTGGTGACTATGGAGTTAGCGTCTATTGTATAAAACTTGGTGACTATGGAGTTAGTGCCTATTGTATAAACCTTGGTGACTATGGAGTTAGCGCCTATTGTATAAGCCTTGGTGACTATGAAGTTAGCGCCTATTGTATAAACCTTGGTGACTATGGAGTTAGCGCCTATTGGATACACCTTGGTGACTATCGAGTTAGTGCCTATTGAGTAAACCCTGGCAACGATGTGACTTCGTGCCTATACCTTAGGTCAATCCTTAAGAATGAAGGATAGATGATTCTTAGGGTAGATCCTTAAGATAAATGGAGATAATGGGGATGGGTAATTGGGTTGATTGTTTGATGATTAAATATAATAAATATATTATTGTGGGTTGAAAACCCTATATGCTCACCAGGCTCCCAAGCCTGACCCACTCAGTTTTCTTTGCATTACAGGTAATGACACAAGAGTATAAGTTGGTGGACTTGACGAGAGATTTTGGATTATAGATCAGTAGTTATAAATAACTGTTGTAAGGTCTATTTTATACTGTTATGCTTTTGGTCTGTATCGAAACATGACATCCCGAGATTTTGTTATTTAATGAAAATACATTTCTTTAAAGAAATGCTTTGATAAATTCTTATCACATTTTGTTTTGGGAACAAATTCCGCAACCGTTTTCTTTAAACGATTACTCTGATTTATAAAACAAAGCATAAACAAATCGGTCTTTTCTGGCTGTGAAATTGGGGATGTCACATATGGCAACGATCATTTGTAACGTTCACAAAACCCACCCAATGTCCACCTTTTCAAACTTTTTCCCTCAGTATAAAGCCACCGTCGGTGTTATACCAGCAGTGAAAGTAACGTTGCGGCCTGATGTTTACCAGTGGTGAAGTTGGCCATGTGGGCTTACCGCCGATGGGATCTTCATGATACCGTCTAGCCTAAGGCACTCTTGCTCTCCCATTCTGGTTAACGAGGTGTCCTAGGAACTGAACCTCTCGTAACCAGAAATCGCACTTGAAGAATTTGGCATAAAGCCTCTCCGATCTCAATACCCCGAGGATCTCCCTCAAATGCTCCTCATGCTGCCCCCTGGATTTTAAGTACACCAATATGTCGTCAATGAACACGATCACCGAACGATCCAACATCGGCCTGCACACTCTATTCATGAGATCCATGAATGCGGCTGGTGCATTGGTGAGCCCGAAAGGCATCACCACGAACTCGTAATGCCCATAACAAGTCCTGAATGCCGTCTTTTGGATATCCTCATCTCTCACTCTCACCTGATGATATCCAGACCTCAAATCGATCTTGGAGAACCAAGACACTCCCTATAACTGGTCGAACAAATCGTCGATCCTCGGCAAGAGTTAATGGTTCTTGACCGTCAACTTGTTCAACTCCCGGTAGTCAATACACATCTGGTGTTAACCATCCTTTTTCTTGACAAAAAGGATCGGAGCTCCCCACGGCGAGCTGCTCGGCCGTATAAACCCCTTCCCCAACAACTCCTGAAGCTGCGAGGATAGCTCCTGCATCTCTGGGGGCGCAAGGCGATAGGGCACCTTGGCGATAGGCACTGCCCCCATAATCAAATCAATGCGGAACTCCACCTACCTCTCTGGAGGCATACTCGGTAACTCCTCGGGGAAAACATCCGGGAACTCGCACACTATTGGTACCTCATCGACTGACCTCGGTCTCTCTGAATCAACTCTCGTATCCATCATGTAAGCTACAAACCCACTACACCCCTGCCGTAGACTCTGCCTCGCTCTAGCAGCCGAACAAAACATTGAACCAGTACGGGTACCCTCGCCGTACACCGTAAGAACTCCCTCACTAGGGTCTCGTATGGTCACCAGCTGTCGCTCGCAGTCAATAACCACTCTGAATCTGCTCAACAAATCCATGACCACGATAACACAGATGTCCCCCATCGCAATCGGGACCAAATCAATAGGAAACGCAACGCCGAAGATCTCGAGTACACATCCTCGAATCACCTCAGTGGCATACACTGCTCTCTCGTCAGCTATGGAAACTCTCAGAGGTCGACTCAACACCTCTCGACTAATACCGATGTGCTGACTAAAGGCTAAAGATACAAAAGACCGACTCACACCCGAGTGAAATAACACCAAATTAGACATAGAACATACAAGAAATGTACCTACACATAACATAATATAAGCATATCACCACAAATTCAAAATAAACATGAGAAAGAATACATACCAGCCACAACATCAGGCGCAACGCGGACCTCCTCCGCGGTAAATTAGAAGGCTCTCCCTCGTGCCTTCGGTGCCTTGGCCTTCACCGACCGGCTCTCTGTAGCTCTGATAGCAGTAGGGGTAGATCCTTGAGATGCTCCCTGCGCTGACTCCCACAGCTTCAGACACTCTGCCTTCCAGTGTTCGGTCTAGTTGCACTGGAAATAGACTACGAACCCCTTGGGGCAATCCTTGGCCATATGCCCCTCCTTGCCACACTTGTAGCAAGACCCTGCTCTGCAAACCCTATCGTGACCCTTGCCACACTTGCTACAAGTGCGGCTCTTCTGGCTCCCTGATCTGGAATTGGCGGGCTTGGCCCGCTTGGCTGCCGGCTGGGACTGTGCTGGTCGCCTGTCCCTCCCCTGAGACTCTGCCTCCTCCCTAGCCTGAGTCTCCAGCTCTATCTCCCTCTTCCGAGCATTTGCCTGAAGCTCAGTAAATGTCCGGTACGAGGAGTTTGCCACAAACTCCCGTATATCCCTCCTCAAAATACTCAGATACCGACTCATACGTGCCTGGTCAGAAGACACGTGCTCCGGGCAGAACATCGCCCTCTCGTGGAACATCCTGGTGATCACTATAACAGACTCAGTACCCTGCTTGAGGGTCAGAAACTCATGTGCCAGTCGCTCCCTCTCCACCGGGGGAACATACTCATCAAGGAACATAGCGGTGAACCTCTCCTAGGTCACCGCAGCAAGCTCAACAGGCGAATAGTGCGCCGTTACAAACTTCCACCAGTCCTTCGTTCCCAAGCGAAGCTGGTTCAGCGCGAACCGAACCCTCAAATTCTCTGGACATGAGCATGTGAAGAAACACCCCTCAATGTCCGAAATCCACCTCATCGCCGCAATCGGACCCTGCGTTCGATCAAACTCTAGTGGTTTTGTGTTTCTGAACTCCCGGAACAGCAACGCATCACCACCCTGCGGTCTAGCCGCAACTACAGCTGCAGTGGCTGCAGCAACAGCAACATCAGAAAGAGCATCATATTTCTCATCGAAAGTCTCTATCAACGTGGTCTTGATAGACCCAAACATCTCTGGTATCTTTTCCCTGTTGGCCGCAGCCACATCCTCGTGAATGATTCTACAAATCTCCTCATCACTAGCACCACTGCTTTCTGGTGTAAGGCGTGTCCTGACCATGATGTCTCTGAAATACAACATAAGAAAATATCAGGGACTCGTTCGAGTATACTCGCACTCGATAACTCTACCCTACTTGATCTCTGATGCTCCATGGATTCTTACTTGGACTATGCACCGCTCCAGTGTCTTCATTAGTACGGGCCCAATACTACTGTCCACACTGCATCAGTATACACCCCAAGTTCTCCTCCAAGGATCCCAGATTCCAAGTACTCTACTCTCACTAAGCATAGTCTACCCTCCAGCGGATCTCTCATAAGCCTCTCGCTGCTATCTACCTCCTTTCAAGCATCTCCTAGCTGCAACCCTTAGGCTAAGGCATCACAAATCAACCCACTCTAGTACTAATAGAATACCTAGCCTGCTCTAGCATGCAAAACATATCATATCGTCTCATAACATATAACATAAGGGTATTTTGGGAAATCACCGTTCGGGCGCTGGCTGATCGTACACACGGCTCTGCTCTGCTCTTTTTCAAATTCTTTTACTATTTTATAAAACTTTGTTTCACTTTTTGAAAAGTATCTCTCAAATCCTCATTTTGAGTTCAGATACGCCCGAAGGTGTACCCGAATCCCTCAAACCAAGGCTCTGATACCAACTTGTAACGCCGTAAAACTTCAAACAAATTTTCACATTTTAAAAACAATTTAATTCACAATATTATAAAACACATTGTTCTTATATTCCACATAAGTCAAAATCCCAAGATCATAACATATCAATAAAACTCCGCGCGTGTGTGTGTACTGATCATGCCGGCGCATTCCCACGATCCTCACTAGTACCTGAAACACATAACACAAAACACTATAAGCACGAAGCTTAGTGAGTTCCCCAAAATACCACATATAACACATATTAGGCACTCGAGGCTATAACTCGGTGGGCCCTTGGGCCCTAACTCTGTGGACCCTCTGGTCCTAGCTCTGTGAACCTTCCGGTTGTAACTCTGATATACTCTGTTATACACACGACATAAATCATATAGAAATAATGCAGTGCAACACATCACATAAATAGCATATAATAGCTCTATCACATCTAATTACCACTCAAGGTAAAGTATAGTGAGAAGACTCACCTCGGATGTCTCGGTAATATCTCGCTTGTGTATCACTGATCTAGCCTCTGCCTAAACACATAAACGATCATCTCAATTAATAACGACTCTCCAGGCTAGACTAAATCCTCACACGTCGTATAAGAAGGCTAAAAGGTCATTTTACCCTTTAAACAGTCGACAAGTCCAACTGTTGACCAAACCCTAAAAGTCAACAAAAGTCAATGGTCAACCCTTTGACCAGACTCGCCGAGTGCACAATTGTGACTCGGCGAGTTCAGTCATGAACTCAAGTCCTCAAAATCTCCAATGACTCACCGAGTCACTTCCCCGACTCAGCGAGTCACCAACTGAGTGATTCATGGGGAAAAACTATCCTACTCGCCGAGTCTGTTCTTGGACTCGGCGAGTTCATGCCATACTCAAACTCTAATGACCTCCTGAGGTCAGATCTGTTCCTCCAATCCATAGATCTGGCCTTACCAACCATTATAATCACATAAAGGTCTGACCTTTACACTCATGCAATGACCAAAAAGCTTCTTTGGGCGGAATAACCCCTAAAATGGCAACCTAAGGCCATATCTCTAATGGAGTAGCAAAAAGCAACGTAATTGGGACTCTCTGGACCTCTTAAGGTCCAGATCTAAGAAGAACTCCACCTTGGGACCTCACATACTTCGAATCCAACCCAAAGAATGCACAAGAAAACCCTAGATTCAACTAGAACACCCAATACATGAGTTGGAGCACAGATTAGTACCTCTAGTAGCCTCCTCTGATGAAGGGATGATAGATATGAGCTCCTCAACCTTCCTTGTTTGACCTCCTTCCTTCTTTCTTTCAAAAACACACTTAGAATGATGAAATATCCCTCCTCTTGCACTACAAGCCTTCTCTGTGCTCTCTAGGGTTTCTCAGGGGTCTAATAGCCGCAAATGGTGGCTAAAAGATCCTTAAATAGGGCTCAGGCACCAGAGAATTAGGGTTTCATTAAACAACGTGGTCTCGCCGAGTCCACGAATGGACTCGTCGAGTCCGCCATTAAATCAGTCCGACCATGCGTGATCCTACTCGACGAGTCTGAGCGCCTACTCGCCGAGTCCCTCTCAAAAACTCAATATAAATGCATAAAATAAGATACTTGGGAATCCGAATGTTACAGCTGGCGATTGACATCATCCTTCACTCATTTCCTCCCTGCTACAACCAGTTGCACATGACCTACCACATGAATAAGGAAGAGGTCACTTTGAGCAAGCTTCAAGGCTTGCCAAGGACTGCTGAGAGCAATCTCAAAGATAAGTATGTTGCATCAACTCCCGCTCCGACTGCTACTCCTATTTTGGCTATTGGGTAAGGGAAGGGTAAGAAGAGGAAGGCTCCCTCAAAGATCCACCACAAGGGAAATTACCAAGATGGTACCTCTTCTAGTGGAACCAAAGTTGGTTCTGCTAAACCCAACTCAAACCCCAAGGAGGCAGAGTGCCACCACTGCCTCAAAATAGGGCATTGGAAGAGAAGCTACCCAGAATATCTGCAAGCAATCAAGGATGGGAAGATCAAGTCATCCTACGCAGGTATTTACACAATTAAATCTAATGATTCATCACATTCCATTTCTTGGGTACTTGATACAGGATGTGGTTTTCACATTTGTTTTGATTTGCAGGGCCTAAGAAGAGATAAGGATATGGAGCATGGGAAGATAAATTTGATCACGGGGAACAGAAGATCGTCGCATGTCACCAAGATCGGAGTTTACTCTTTAATGCTCAGTAGTGGATTAGGATTAGATTTAAACAATTGTTGCTATTCGCCAGATATGGCAAGAAACATCATTTCATTTCATGGTTTATATAGACAAGGTTTTAGATATTCATTTGATAATGAAAAGGGTTCTATTAATGCTTATCTTAATGGTGTCTTTTATTTTGAAGCATTACCTTGTAATGGAATATATGAAACTATGATGGTTGTAGATAATTTAGGAAATTATGTGTTGTGTGTTAATTCATCCAATGGTTTGGATAAAGCATGCTTGTGGCATTGTCGTCTTGGACATGTCAACAAGAAACGCATAGCCCAACTCCAAAAGGATGGAGTGTTAGAGTCATTCGACCTTAGGGACGATGACGTGTGTGAGTCTTGTTTACTTGGAAAGATGACCAAGTCACCCTTCACTGGCACTTGTGAAAGGGGTGAGGGTTTATTGGATCTCATACACACCGATGTGTTTGGGCCCTTTAGATCCACCACAAAGGATGCGAGCCGCTTCTACGTGACTTTTACCGATGATTATAGTAGATACGGGTATATCTACTTGATCAGGAACAAGTTAGAGACCTTTGAAAAGTTCAAAGAGTTTAAACAAGAAGTGGAGAATCAGTTGGGCGGGATAATCAAGATGCTTCGATCCGATCGAGGAGGAGAGTACCTAAGTCTTGAATTCCACGACTATCTCAAGGAATACCGAATCGTTTCGGAATTGATGCCACCTAGGACACCACAGTTGAACGGTGTGGCTGAGAGGCGTAATCAGACCTTGTTACACATGGTTCATTCCATGATGAGTCGCGCTTCACTACCTATCTCATTCTGGGGGTATGCCTTAGAGATTGCCGCCCATATCCTTAACTTAGTCCCTACGAAGAAGGCTGCCAAAACACCTCATGAGATGTGGAAAGGGAAAGCTCCCTCGTTAGCACATATCAAGGTTTGGGGTTGCGAGGCTTTCGTAAGACGAGAGACTCACGATAAGCTCGAACCTTGTAGTGAGCGGTTTATTTTCATCGGCTACCCGCAGAAGTCCTTTGGATATCTCTTCTATAGACCGAGTAACAATGTTGTCTTCGTTGCGAGGAGATGGGTTTTCCGAGAGTGAGAACTCATAAGCCAAGGGGACAGTGGGAGGCAAATCAATCTTGAAGAGCTTCAAGAGTCGAGTGATGAAGGAACCTCTAGTGCTGGCACTCAACCAAAGAAGAAACTCTGGTTGAACCGATTGACGAGTCCTTACCTCTTAGACGTTCTGAAAGAGTTAGGGTTCAACCCCAATTTTATGGTTTCTATATCACTACCGAAGGGGATATGTTCGTTAGTGATAGTACACTAGTGAATTTGGATGAACCTAACAACTATAAGGAAGCCATTGCAGGCTCGGAGTCTACAAAGTGGAAAGAGGCGATGGACAGCAAGATTCAGTCCATGTATGACAACCAAGTTTGGAATTTGGTTGACCATGTACCAGGACGTAAGACGGTCGGGTGCAACTGGATATTCAAGAAGAAGACCGACATGGATGGGAATGTGTACACACATAAGGCGCAATTGGTCGCAAAGGGTTTCACTCAAACTCCCGCAGTTGACTATGATGAAACCTTCTCACCAGTTGCGAAGATTAAGTCTATTAGGGTGATGCTAGCCATTGCCATATTTCATGATTACGAAACATGGCAGATGAATGTCAAAACTGCTTTCCTTAATGGGAAGTTGGTTGAGGATGTTTAAATGGCTCAGCCAGAGGGTTTTGTCAATGTGAAACATCCCAATAGAGTGTGTAAGCTTGAGAAGTCCATTTATGGACTGAAACAAGCGTCTCGCAGATGGAATCTTTGTTTCGATGAGAAAGTCAATGAAGCGAGGACAAATCATGTGTATATGTCAAAGCCAGTGGGAGTATAGTTAGCTTCCACGTATTGTATGTCGATGACATACTACTCATAGGAAACGACATCCCGACGTTGCAGGAAGTCAAATCCTGGCTCGGCAAATGCTTCGCTATGAAGGACCTCGGAGAGGCTTCCTATATTTTGGAAATAAGGATAATGAGAGATAGAAGTAAGAGACTAATAGGACTTAGTCAAAATACTTACTTGGACAAGGTACTAAAACGTTTTAGTATGGAGAATTTAAAGAAGAGAGAGTTACCGATCCAAAGTAATGCCAAGTTGAGTAAGGCTCAAAGCCCAAGTACCGAAGTCGAGATATCAGAAATGAGCCGAGTACCATACACTTCCGCGGTTGGCTCGATTATGTACACTATGACTTGTACTCGCCCTGATGCGACCTTCGCTTTGAACATGGTCAGCAGATATCAAGGGAACCCTGGCAAAGCGCATTGGACTACAATCAAGAATATTCTTAAGTACCTTCATAGGACCAAGGAATGGTTTCTAGTTCTCGGTGGGAGTGATGACTTAAGGTGTTGGATATAGTGTCTAAGTCCATAACTTTATTTGGTATGTACTTGACCTGACCCGGCATGGTCCATTTGGGTTGCATGGCATTACAATACTTGGATAGACTAAATGAGAGAATAAGGCACTTATGATTATTAATATATTATAAGTTCTAATATATTAATAATAGTATGATTTAATTAGTATTGATCAAGTATTAATCTAGTATTAATTTGGTGATCAAAGTGAGACTAATTAAATATATAGGGTTGATTATGACAATCATCAATTCTTTTATGGTGGATTAATGATCCATGGTTTATGGGTTATGGATGTAACCATTTGGAGCTCCATGGATAGTCCATGGGAGTTACAAACCCATGGGTCATGAGAAATGAGGAGTCATGACAATTATGGGTCATCTTAATGAAACCCTAATTGTGACACCACTATAAAAGGGACCCTTTGGCTAGCAAAATCGGTACCTAGTGTTACTAGAGATGGCATAACCGATTTTTGAGTGTAAGAAGTATTCTCTCAAGTTATTCCAAGTTTTGTGGTGTTGTGTGAAGCATTTGAGGCACAACATTTGGGGTGCTAGGCTCACAAAGTCCTGAAGGAATCCAAGTAACAACAAGGTATGTATTTCTACTAGTTTTTATGTTTTATATATTCCCCATGTCATGCTAGTTAGGAAATAACCTTGAAAAAGAAATTTGCATGTATATAGAGAAAACATAGATTCAAGGTTATTAGGGTTACATGTACACTTAGGATGTGTTAGAATGCTCAAAAATCATCAGTGGTATCAGAGCCTAGGATTGTTTTCTGTATACTTGATGCAAAACTGCTTGAAAATCGAAAAATCTACTCACAGACGACTGGACTCACCGAGTTCATGGGGAGGACTCGCCGAGTCCATGAACAAATTCATCCTACTCGTCGAGTAGGATCTTGCACTTGACGAGTAGGAGCGTGCTGGGCAGCTTTTCGTGTTTTGTTGCTAGAAATGGATTAAAATCATTATCCCAATCTGTTTTGGACTTGTAAAATCTGTTTTTCAAAATGATAATGATTATGTTAACCCATTTTTGCATGACTTTCAAGTATTGTATATGTTAATATGATTCTTGAAATTGCTTGACATGAATTTGTGTTCTTATGGGTTTTTAGAAGATCATAGGAATTATGTGTAACCTCCATGTATGTTTAATTCATGATCTTAATGGCAATGATGGTTTCCATAACTTGTCCTCAAGTTATGGATAATCAAAAGTCACTTCTTTAAATTGTAATTAAAGAACTAAAGAGGTTTCATAAAATGAAGAGTCTTCATTTTTATGAACCATTAAAACTCATAAGTTACAAATTAAAGAGACTTGGAATAGTTTCAATTCATGCCCTCAAGTTTTGGAATTTGAAAAGTCTTACACTCTAATACTTTAATTCCAAATTAAACCTTAGATTTTTAAAAAAGTTTAAAAATCGACACTTATACTATTATTATAATTTTATTATATAGATATGTATAAGAATATGTCATTCTTACCGTTAGTAGGCCTCATTCACCAAGCCGGTCTATAAGGGGGTATAAGGTTGTTGCCTATAAAATGGTGACTTAATGGGTGTCCACTCTCACCCACCGCTTCCTTGATCGGTGGAGGGTCGTTAGCCTAACGGGTAGGATACGACTTTAAATTCTCATTAAAAGTATAATGAATTATAAAGTAACTATACATTATAAATTCCCAATTTTAGTTACTTTAGGAAAGTGTGAATTTGGTGCTAGCCCATAAAATTACACTTTGTACCTTACCAAGTCGTTAGTGGAGCGTGTATGGTTAACCGGCACACTAACATGGACTAGTAAGAGTGGCAATGGGTAACTTGACTTTATTATAGATCGGTGGAGCATGTGTGGTTAACCAGATCATCGATTAGGTAATATTGTTAAGGGTACCAAGTCAATTTGTATGGTTATTCACACCTTGCTTGTGATCCTCGACATCCCAGTCACAACCTTGAGAGGGCACATTCGAGATTCAAACACGCCATTGAAAAGTTCAATGTATCTCAAAAGATCTAGGAGTTTCAAAACCAATAAAACCTATTAATAAAATATTTCTTTCTTATGGTGGAAATTGGTAAATCGTCATTTACCTACCTTCAAATATTTTATAGTGTGGATTACGGCATCCCTCTTCCACCTATAAATAGTTTGTTGGATCCTAGCCTTAATACTTCATTTGGGTGACTTATTAAGGACTCTTAATCTAATGAAACTTATCTTCCTTTTATTCCAGATGTCTTCCAATAACGCTGCTGGCTCAAACCCTACATGCTCTTTTTCCCTAATGAACTTGTGTGGTAAGGTCATCTTTGATGGATCCAACTTTAATGAGTGGATCAGAAACATCAGGATAATTACCCGCTATGAGGACAAAGAATATGTCCTTGACACGGAGCTTAAGGTTGTTAATGAAGCCACTGCTACTCTAGAAGAGCTCGCGGAGTTCATTGCACATGAGAAGGATGCCACCAAGGTGTCCTGCATCATGATGGCCATAATGACTCCGGAACTCCAAAAATCTTATGAAGATTTCTACCCCTATGAGATGCACCTAGATCAGATGGAAAGGTACCATCAGAGCGCACGTCAAGAGAGGTATGAAATCATTTCCTCCATGATAACCGCAAGGATGAAGGATGGTGAACCCATCACTGGTCACTTGCAGAAGATGCAGAGGTTCGTTGACCGGTTGCTAAAGCTCAATGTTGACTTTCCTGAGGAATTGGCGATTGACATCATTCTCCATTCCTTACCTCCAAGTTATGATCAGTTTCATATGACTTATCATATGAATAAGGAGGAAGTCACACTTAGCAAACTTCAAGGACTCTTAAGGACAACTGAAAATGGCCTTAAGGGTAAAGCGGTTGCTACTTCTACTCCTTTAACAGCCCATGTTCTTGCAATTGGGCAAGGGAAGGGTAAGAAGAGGAAAAGCCCTTCGAAGGGTACCAAGGGTAAGAATCTTGATGGTTCCTCTTCAAGTGGGACAAATAAAGGTCCCATTATTCCTTCTTCAAACCCAAAGGAAGCACAGTGCTTCTATTGCCAGGATAAGGGACACTTCAAGCGAAGCTGTGCCAAATATCTGCAAGATGTAAAGGATGGGAAGGTTAAGCCCACCCATGCAAGTATTTACACAATATTGTCTAACAACTCATCTAATGCTAATTCTTGGGTGCTTGATACAGGGTGTGGTATTCACACTTGTACTGATTTGTAGACACTAAGAAGAAGTGAGCAAGTGGAGCACGGGAAGATAAACTTAGTCATGGGCAACAGGAAAGCATCACCTGTTACCAAGATAGGAGTTTATTCTTTATTGCTTAATAATGGGTTAATTTTAGATTTGAATAAGTGTTGTTACTCGCCCGAAATGGCGAGAAATATTATTTCTTTTCATGGCTTGTACAAACAAGGTTTTACATTTTCATTTGATAATAAAAATGGTGCTATTAATGTTTATTACAATGATGTATTTTACTTTAAAGCAATACCTTGTGATGGTGTATATGAAGCTGTGAATGTTGTAGACAATTTAGGAAATAATGTGTTGTATATTGATTCTTCTGATAGCTTGGATAAAGCATCCTTGTGGCATTGTCGTCTTGGACATGTTAACAAGAAGCACATAGGCCAACTCCAAAAGGCTGGAGTCTTGGAATCATTTGACCTCAAGTCAGATGATAGTTGCGAGTCTTGTGTACTTGGAAAAATGACAAAGTCACCCTTCACAGGTACTTGTGATAGGGGTGAAGGTTTGTTGGACCTTGTACACACGGATGTGTGTGGGTCCATCAGAGTTGCTACAAGGGATGCTAATCGTTATTATGTGACTTTTACTGATGATTACAATAGATATGGATATATTTACTTAATCAAGCATAAGTCAGAAACCTTTGAAAAGTTCAAAGAGTTTAAGCAGGAAGTTGAGAATCAATTGGGCAGGAACATCAAGATGCTCCGATCCGATCGGGGAGGAGAGTATCTTAGCATTGAGTTCCTTGACTATCTTAAAGAATGTGGGATTGTCTCACAATTGACACCTCCCAGGACACCACAGTTGAATGGTGTGGCTGAGAGGCGTAATCGAACCTTGTTGGACATGGTTCGTTCCATGATGAGTCGAGCTTCATTACCAATCTCTTTCTGGGGGCATGCCTTAGAGACTGCCGCCCATATCCTTAATCTAGTCCCTACTAAAATGGTTGCCAAAACACCTCATGAGATGTGGACTGGGAAAGTGCCCAATTTGGACCACATCAAGATTTGGGGTTGTGAAGCTTTTGTGAGGCGTGAGACTCATGACAAGCTTGAACCCCGAAGCGAGAGGTGTATTTTCATCGGCTACCCACAGAGATCCTTTGGTTACCTCTTCTACAGACCCAATGATAATGTGGTCTTTGTAGCAAGAAGAGGAGTCTTTCGTGAGAGAGAATTCATAAGCCAAGGGGACAGTGGGAGGCAAATTCACCTTGAAGAGCTTCAAGATTCAAGTGGTGAAGGATCCTCAAATGCTGTCAGCCAATCTGAGGAGGAAACTCCTGTTGAGCCGATAGATGAGTCTGTACCTCCAAGACGTTCCACTAGGGTGAGGAACACACCTAATTTTTATTATGGTTATCACATCACCACTGAAGGTGATACATTTATCAGTGATAGTACACTGATAGAGTTGGATGAACCTAATAATTATAAGGAAGCCATGGCAGGCCCTGAGTCTGCGAAATGGAAGGAGGCTATGGACAGCGAGATTCAGTCCATGTATGGCAATCAAGTTTGGAACTTGGTTGACAATGTACTAGGTCGTAAGACAGTTGGGTGCAAATGGATCTTTAAAAAGAAGATCGACATGGATGGGAAAGTACACACTTATAAAGCGCGACTGGTTGCGAAGGGCTTTACTCAAACTCCGGGAGTTGACTATGATGAGACCTTCTCACCAGTAGCTAAGATTAAGTCTATTAGAGTGTTGTTAGCCATAGCTGCATTTCATGATTATGAAATATGGCAAATGGATGTCAAAACCGCTTTCCTTAATGGGAAGTTGGCTGAGGATGTTTACATGGCTCAGCCAGAGGGTTTTGTCGATCCAAAATACCCTAATAGAGTGTGTAAGCTTGAAAAATCCATTTATGGATTGAAACAAGCATCTTGCAGGTGGAATCTTTTCTTTGATGAGAAAGTCAAAGAGTTTGGCTTTTCTAGGAGTGAGGATGAGTCTTGTGTGTATGTCAGGGCTAGTGGGAGCATAGTTAGTGTCACACCCCAAAACCAAGAACGGCGGAAACGTTCTGGGGCGGAGGACGTCATGTACAGTATCATAACAATGAAAAGTAGTAAACGAGCAACAACATCATCCATTGCATTAATAATAGAATTATTATACAAGTATGTTCTATCAAATTTTGATAAACACTAAAGCAAAAATCAAAATGAAAGATGAGTCTTGAACAAGCTCCATCTTCCTTTCTCCTTGCATCGGTACCTGTCTATGATGACCTGAGGATACAAGTAATTTTGAAAGCGAGTATCAGCTTTGAAGCTGGTGAGATCATAAGTATTTAGTGTCTTAATTAGTATGTAAGAATTTGTATATGAACTGTAAGTATGAAAATGTTTGTAAAACAACTGTAAACGTTTGAAAAACTCTAGAAATCCCTATGATTCCTACTATTATATAAGGGTGTCTTCTACCAAGACCTATATGTTCTCAATATAGTCTTCTACCAAGACTTAACTGTTCTATATGTTCGTCTGTTGTAAAAGTGTGTAATTTTCCCAAGTGTAACTATTATTAATAAAATATAGTTTTTACATCTATAGTTTAAGTGAAAGGATCACTAAATATATGTACAGGGAAAATTAATGTAGTACTAAAACGTAGCGCTATAAGAACTACTGCTGTACTAATTACCTTAAACCGGATTTATATTAAGGCATCATGTGATTAATTGCACCATACTATCGACTGGTAACAACGACATACGAATGGTCGTAATAACGGAATGACGTTTGGCACCCGCAGACCTGCAGGTCCGGCTAAAGCTAGCAGCAAGGTGTAGGATAGTCAATCCAGTATAGATCTATATGCAAACTCACGCTCTCCCTCCAAGAGACTCTGGCTACAACTCGAGCCATGACATTTAAGGCATGCTCCGACACAGTGGATCACAATTTTATGAACGTATTAATGTAAGTGTAATGTAATGAACTGTTCTAGCTGTAATGTACGTGCTCTCTACCTAGCAAGTATAGTAATGTAATCGTTCTAGTATTGTTGTATATGTTCTCTTTCTAGTATAGTTGTATATGTTCCTCTCTAGTATAGTTGTATATGTTCCTCTCTATTATAGTTGTGTATGTTCTTCTAGTAGTAAGTATTGAATCATGAATGAACTGACTCATAGTATGATATCGCATTCTAGTAATAGTTCTATTATCTTCCTAAACTACCCATATGGTAGTTTACTAGTAATCTAACTGGTACGTATGGTCATGGATGTATACCCTTGCTACCCAAGGGCATGGGATGAACTGGAAGGACCTTTTATGACTATATATGTACACATGATATATAACTAATATTTAAATGACCTTCGGACGAGTACCCGATATCCCACCGGACCACATCTCAAGCGCGAAAAGGAAATAGGGTGGATAGCCTTCCTAAGTCTTTTAAACATTTCTTATATAACTATACATATAGAGGCATGCAATTTATAATATAAAAGCATAAGTAAGTTTTGTAAAACATTTGAACATAAATATTATCTTAAGAAAAGATCGACTTGATGTCAATCTATAAAACAGTTTGAAGGCATGGGTTTGATAAAACAGTTTAGTATAAAGAAACATTTGTTTGAAACACAATTGTAAATAAGTTTGAAATGTGATATACAGAGTAAAATATACAGTGTAATAAGGAGTTTAAAACATATAAAATGTTTATAAAAATCATTTGAAGGAAACTGTTTGGTAAAACGGCTAATGAGTAGCCAAATCTTTTGAATGCTGTATATTAATCACATGTGATTGATGTAAAAACTAGCATAATTCTACTTATTAATCACATGCGATTGATATAATAACTAGCATGATTCTACTTGTATCCCCCCTATAAAACATTTAAAAACAGTTTAAAACATTAGTTAAGGGGTATGAACTCACCTGCAGTAAGTGACTGGAATTGAACGGACTGTTATCGTAAGGAAGGATCGGGCAAGTGCTTGGTGTCAAGTGAAGACTTTAGACACACACAATGATCCTAATTACATATGAAGACATATGTATATAAATAATTAGTGATTAAAACACTAATTATACAAGTATAAACATTTAAACGCGGGGAAAACACTTTTGGTCAAGTGCTAGGAGGCTAATGGGTTGCAACAAAGGAGTGCAATACCTCAAATGGGAGTTTAAGGTCTAATGACCATATTCTTTGGAGTTTACGGCCCAGGGGAGTAAACTCCTGGCCGTAAACTCTACATTGAGTCATTAATTGAGGCTTAAGGTTGTTACAACTCAAGTGGTAATTGGTTCTAAAGTTTAAACAAGTGTTTGGGTGTCATAATAACTCCTTTAAGGAGTTTACGGCCTTGGGACCATATTCCCTTGGAGTTTACGGCCGTAAACTCCCTTGGGAGGGTGTTTATGGTGTTTTCAAGTCTCTAAATTAACTAGGAACTAAACTAGGTTTTTGTACTTGGCTTTAGAAGAGTTTATGGCACCATTTGGCACCATTTTATGGAGTTCACGGCCCTAGAACCTTTTGGGCCATAAACACCCTTACTCTTGGTGTTCTAAGTGTGTTAGCTAGTCCAAAACTCATTTAGGTATATGCCCAAATTGGTCTCTTGGCTTAAGGATGGAGTTAGGGTGTCATTTGACCCCTTTATAGGTGTTTACGGCCCAAGAACTTGTCTTGGCTGTAAACTCCTCAATACTAGTGATTTCTTATGTTTTCTAGGATTTAAACACTTTAGGGTACTTATCTAAAATAAAGTCTAAGCCTTAGGTGCCTTAAAAGCACCATTTGAGCATGTTACAAGGGAGTTTACGGCCTAAGCTACTCTTGGGCTGTGAACTCCTAAACTTGGGTGGTTCTTGGTTGATTTCATGTCCATAACACACTCCTATACAAGCCCAAGGTAGTTACTAATCACAGGGGACAATCTAGGCTTGGTTTCGGGAGTTTACCGCCCAAGAACACCTTGGGGAGTAAACTCCTAAATCGGATGATTTAGCTATGTAATCTAGGTTATGAACACATTTAGAGCTTTCTAACACTACTAGAAAGAGTTACTCACAATTTGGGATAAAAACCCGAAGATCCGTGAGAGAGAATTTGGCTTTTCTCTAATTGGAATTCAACTAATGAACCAATTTGGTTCAGAATTCTATTTATAGTCCTGAGATTTTTGGAAGAAAATATTTCTATTCTCGGAATGAACTCTAATATCCTAGAGTATTGGAATAACAGTGTTGCACAAAACCCTAGTGCATCCACTCTCCTAATATCTCCTTAAGTGTAAAATCCCGAAAACTGCCAAACTTATACTCGAAATCTGAGTTTTCACTGTAACTGATCTACTTCTATTGGCTTCAAATGGTTTGTTCAGAATGGAAATTTCGGGTTGTTACAGTTAGCTTCTTGGTGTTGTATGTGGATGACATACTTCTCATAGGAAACGACATCCCAACTTTGCAGGAGGTTAAGGCCTAGCTTGGGAAGTGTTTTGCTATGAAGGACCTTGGGGAAGCTGCCTATATCCTGGGGATAAGGATATTGAGAGATAGGAGTATGAAACTAATTGGACTTAGTCAAAGTACTTATGTGGATAAGGTATTGAAGAGGTTCAGTATGCAAGATTCCAAAAAAGGAGAATTGCCAATCCAGAGTAATGCCAAGCTAAGTAAGAATCAGAGTCCGAGCACAGAGGCTGAGATAGCTGAAATGAGTCAGATACCATATGCTTCTGCTGTGGGCTCGATCATGTATGCTATGACTTGTACTCGCCCTGATGTGGCCTTTGCTTTGAGCATGGTCAGTAGATATCAAGGGAACCCTGGCAAGGCACACTGGACAATGGTAAAGAACATTCTCAAGTATTTGCGGAGGACTAAGGACTGGGTCCTTACCCTCGGAGGCAGTGATGACTTGAGAGTGGAAGGATATATTGATGCTAGCTTTCAAACTGATAGGGATAATTTCTGTTCTCGGTCAGGCTGGGTCTTTATCCTAAATGGAGGAGCAATTACTTGGAAAAATTCCAAGCAGGAGACAGTAGCTTATTCAACTTGTGAATCAGAGTACATAGCAGCAAGCGAGGCAACAAAAGAGGCACTATGGCTAAAGAACTTCATCGGAGACCTTGGAGTTGTACCAGCTATAAAGGAGCCAATGGAAATTTTCTGTGACAGTGAAAGTGCGGTTGCTTTGGCAAAAGAGCCAAGAGATCACGAGAGATCTAGGCACATTGACAGAAAATACCATTTCATCAGACATAGAATAGAAGAAGGACTCCTCGTGGCAAAGAGAGTATCATCGGATGAGAACCCGACAGATCCCCTCACGAAGGGACTGAGCAGGGTTAAGCATTTACAGCATGCGAGGCGCATTGGCCTGAAGGATGATATTAGTTTCAATAATTAGATTCCTGAAACTTGTAAAATGTAATTGAAATTTGATGATAAATAAAAGTTGTTATTTATTTATGAGTAAGGTGTTACTATCTTGTGTTGATTGTTTACTATGTTTCAATTTTGCATGTTTTTACTTCCAGAATAATCATGTTATTATTCAAACCATCCACAGTCAGTCAAACTTTGGAAGTAAGTATTGATTCAAGACTGTCATGAATTTGGCTTGTATGATTTGTGTAAAGTGCTTTAGACAATGCAATGGTTGCTACAACATTCATGAGTACTCATAAGGGCTGAGTATTGGATTCAACCCACGCTCACTTGCATCACTTTATGGAATTTATCTCGAGTGATCATGAGACGGTAATATCATATAAATCTTTAAACCTAGAGATATGAGTTGTTGACTATGAGTTGGTTATTCATTAATTGTACGAAAACGCATTGGTAACTCGATGTTATAAAACGTGCATTTGTGAATAATTCAACAAGTAGTTAGTACAAGCATATCAGTCGAAGTTTATTTGTTCCTTGGAGAAATAGAAGCGATATCTGGGCCCCTCTATGATTTGGTTTTGACCTATGTACCGGGCCCGGTCAGAGCCTAATTGATGTGTTCAATTTAGTTCTATGTCGAAACAAATCGGAGATCGAGAAACAAATGCTGGATAATAAGTAAGACCATGTTCCATGTGTTTTTCCGGCTGATATCATGAGAGCAGAGGATTATATGATCACTTATCTTAAATGGCGTATCATCATCATCTCAGTTCCGAGAGACTTTGAAAGAGCTATGATTGCTAGTCGGATTTTGAAGTCATATTTGCAAATATAGTTCACTACAAGAAAAAGACCCTTTTACGATGCGCAAACCACGACACTCGTTGATTTATGTTACGCAAAAGAGAGTGACATTAAAAAAGTGTCATCTCTTCAAAAAATTTAACAATAGAGGACACGCATTATTGCGTGCCCTTAAATTAGTTTCTAAACAAAAAAAAACACGGAGGGCACCTATAATAAAATGTGCGTCGTCTAAGGATGTCGCTTTATAATTTTTAATGGAACGCGCGTTCCATCCTTTAACAGTAAGGGGAAATGAAATTCTGAAAAAATTAAAAACCCCGCCTTCCTTTTTTTTCTCCTTTCCCTCTTGCCCAAATTATGGACGCCGCCTACTTCTTCCCTCTCACTTCGACCATCGTTACTTGCAATTCCCGGTCATCCGTCGATAAAGGCAACAGTAGACTTGCCTTTCCATGTAAATCGTAGACCTCATTTGCAGGTTTTGTTCTCTGATATGGTTTCGTTCATCCGGAATCAACTACCATCGTCGATCTAGTATGGTTTCGTTCAATTTTTTTGCAGAAGGTTTTGGAGATGGTGGTGTGTGGCGGTGGTTCCTCTGTCCGACAACACTAGATAAGAACCCTAATTCTATTTCTTAATGAGCTATATATATATATATATATATATATATATATATATATATATATTTATATATAACATGTTGGTGTGCTTCTCGTTGTGATTGCTTCACAGAAACACTCTTTAACATAATTTTTGTTCTTCATTCTATTTCTTATGTTTATATTGTGTTTTCTTTTCTTATTATTAGATACAAGCCATAATTTTGAAAAAGGAGGCTGAAGACTTGAGGGAAAGATGCTTTCTCAACACTGTATACATCCAAAGAATGTGTTCATCCACAGATCGTCAACAAGTCATTCAACTATATGAACAAATTTTTAGGGTAAAACCACTCATAAATTCAACAGTATCTTCTTGTGACCTAAAAATCCTGCTAGGTGTCTGAAAAAATTTGGAATCCATGGCACAATGTTTGCACCATCAATGGTTGGTCTTGCTGATTGGTGAATTCAGAAAGTGTCTTCAACTTGTCTCTGCTTTCCATGGCCACATCAACAATGGCTAATATTAGTCGGGGATCAAATTTAAGGTTCTTCTCTCTTTCTATAAAGTTGCTTTATTCTATTATTGTATGTGGTTTTACCTTATGCATTTTTTTATTATACATAGTTGTGGCCATGAGGACAATGTGAGTATTTTGTACAATACATCCGTTTTCCATATTCAGTTCCTGCCTATGTAAGTGCTATTCTAACATGTTATTCCACATTCAGTTCCTGCAATTTTCCTTTTTTTTTTTCACAAACATACATAGGAATTTCCTTTATTATAAAATTATACTAATGTTTTTCTTTTCCCAAATACAGATGCTTAATCGACAAGTAGTGAAGTCTCGAACTGCTACAATTAAGGTACTTCACTGTGTCCAGTTTGACTTGAACGATTCAAATGTTGTATTGTATATAATTTGTAATCATTTTTCTCTTTGATGTTATTATAAGGCATGCCTTAGTGTGTTATTATATTACCACACAAAAAACTCACTTCTATCTTATTTAAGGAAAGGAACTCTGATGCTTCAAACTCTGTTAAAACGAACTTCTATTTTAGAGACTAACTTGGCTTTTATTTATTAAAACTGCAAATGCTTATAGCAAATGAAAATAACTTTTTTCTAATTTACTATTTGTGTTTCTGATTTCTCCATTAATAATGAAGCTATATGAGGTTCATCTTGATTAACGGTTTACACATTATTGCTAATGGTTTTAGCAAGTAAAAAAACAACTTTGACTTTATATGATTCTGGTTCAATAGAGGAAACTGCATTCTTTTACCCCTTAAATTTGATTTGGATTAATGATGAAAGAATTTTTCTCTAATCCTTTTCCCAAAGTATGTTGACTTTCTTTTATATGTTTGTAGATTCCTCAGCTGGAGTTTGAAATTCCTCCAGAAGCACAACGTGGATCTTTATCAACTGTATGTTATGTATCTAGTGTTCATGACTACATTTATTTGGAATATAAAAAAATTAGTCATTTATATTTACATGGTCTTTTGTTAGTGATGTTAATATATAATATTTAACAATTGGATATTACACATCTTGTTGATGTGAAAAAAATTGCAATTTTCTCTCGTTCAAAGAGGTGGGCCAGAGAATCACCCTCGATCTCTTCTGTTGAAAAGACGTTAATGCCCTTCTCATCCTCACCGTAAAAAATAGCCCTCGAAAGATTTCTAGAGGTATCTACATCGATGAGGAGGGCTTTCACGTCTTTTTTCACATATGAGAGATCAAGAACGAGTCCCTGTCCCACCATCTTTCAAAAGGGTATTTATGTCTTTTGGGTCTTGGAGTTGGAGCCTACTGACACATCCAGGCTTATATCTACTTCAGGTGGAAGGGATATTACTAAGAGCTTCTGAAGAATTGCAAGCCCTTCAAGAAGAGAGAAAGGTAACTCTTCATATGATATCACATGTTGTGATTTCATGTGGTCTGACTTTCTCATGTGCTCTGACTTTCTCATGTTAATTTTTTTTTCATAAAGTGGATCCTGAAACTACAGAGGCAATAGACAAGTTTATATTGAGATTGAAAGAGTGTGCAACAGGAAATTTATCTTTTACCTTCATCTACAGAAATATTTGCATGAACTCAAGGAATTCAGTAAATCCGTAAGTTTCTAAAATAAATGCAACAGGAAAATTTATCTTTCCTTAAATCTATAAGTTTCTAAAATAAATGCAACAGGAAATTTGTCTTTTACCTTCATATATAGTTATTTTTTTTTCTTTGGGCCAAAAGGAAAAAAGTAAGAGAAAGCCTCATGAATTCATGATACTAATTTATTTCCTTTACCCTTTAAATGACTAAGGAATTGTCCTGTCATCAAAGTATTTCAGGAGGTATATTCAAAAAATATAAAATATCCTTAATTATTTTACCAATATACACAATATATATATATATATATATATATATATATATATATATATATATATATATATATATATATATATATATATGCTTGATAAAATAACTCAAATGTGGTATTGTATATACTTCACTGTGTCCAGTTTTACTTGAAAGATTCAAATGTTGTATTGTATATACTTTGTAATCATGAGCCACAAGCAACATTAGGATACCTGTTTGATCCTTCACGATCTGTAGAGTTAACAATCAAACATCATCATATAATATTCCTTCTGTAGGAACTGTTGAACCGCATGGGTCAATTGGGGCAGTGGTCGGGCGGCAGGCAATTGCCCAGGGTAGTACTGTGGAATTTGCTGAAGCTCTCTTTCGATATACTGCTCCAGAAGAGGTACTTTTTTTTGGAGTTATTGTTGGTTTACCTCTCCCACTTGAATATGAAGTTACTTCCATGGCTTGACAAAGTTACATTGTTTGATTAATTTGTATTCAGATTAAAGTAAATTGGGTTTGCTGAGATTGCTCCCCTGTTAATCGCACCTTGAAAACTAAATAAAGAACAATATTAGAAATTATGCAACGGGTATTTTAGGTTATATGATTAGAGAGTACCATGTATTCACAACACATTAAGTGAAGCTCCAAAAGTTACAGCAACTAAGAGGAAAATGATAAATAATGATCTTTTCAATTACTAAGTTGTCAAGAATTATCAATATTATAAATGATAAAGATAACCAAGAAAACATATATTATTGATATGGTTATAATTCATCTTTTTCCTAGTTTATGCAGTAAAGTTGTTTTTGAAAATTTGAAGTTTGTTGTTGCAGCTAAGGAGCATGTGGTTGGAAGGTACAACACTGGCCCAAAGCTAGGGGAAATGATCTTGATGTTCATGGTCTATTTAATGAGTAAGCATTAGGATTTTCCACTCAAGTTAAATCTTTTTATTTTGTGATTATAGTTTTAATATTATTAGGAATGTGCAGATATGTTGGGCATTTTCTATCTATTTGGAAGCTGTTGCTATTCTCCCACAGTTGGTTCTGCTGCAGCGAAGGGGAAATATTGACAATTTGACCGGTCAATATGTTTTCTTTCGTGGGTATTCTCCCTTCTATATTTTGGCATGATATCATTATGAAGCTGGATAACCATGAAAAATGGCTTTTTAAATGATCAAAAATAGTATAATAATCATTTAGAAAATAGGATGCTATGAATGAAAATCTGTTTGTTTGCATTATATTGTTAGGGCATACCGTGCATTGTATATTCTCAACTGGATTTGTCGGTATCTCACACAGCCCCATTTCAATGAATGGATATGTAAGTTAAAGCTTTTCTCTTATTCTTATTGTCTATACATGTATTTCATTTGACTTTTGTTTTGTTTGTTTGTTTGTTTGTTTTCAGCCTGTTTCTCTGGCTTAATACAAACAACTCTTTATGCTGATTTCTTATACTATTACTTCATAAGGTACACAACCTCCATTACCATTCTTTCTGTTCTGTCTTTTACTTTAAGCATAATCATAATAACACATGCTTCATGAGGAAGGGCATTTACGTGTTTACTCTTCGCCTGGGTGGCAGTGGGAAAAAATTTGCAATTTTTCGGACTGAATAAGACTACTACTACATTACATGACCATGACCATGACCATGACCATGACCATTTAATACTTGCTTTCAATAAACCAAGTTTCAGAATATTTATTCAAATGCTCTAAACTTTCTTTTTAGTGACTGAATTTATGTTCTTTTTTTCTTCATGATAGAATCTGAAAATGAGATCTTTGAAGAGGTTTTGAGGGGTAAACTCGAATTTTCCTAAGATCCACGACCTAGTATCTCTGAAAGTGCTAAAGATTTGGTTAGGAAAATGCTTATTAAAGACCCCAAAAGACGAATAACAACTCATGGTGTTCTTTGTAAGTCTTGGTTGTTATAAAATTTTCCTATAAGTATTATTTAGGCTTCTTATTGAACATTATTGGCTCCGGAATCAACAGCAACACAAATTGAATCAGCTCTGGAATGCAGTCGCGGATTGGCTCCGGAAAATTGTCAAAGTACGGAAACAAAAAAATGTCAAATTTGTAATAAAATATTATTCAATGGATATTTTTTGTATATGATATTTTGTATGACATTAAATTTTATGAAATGGAATATATTTTTTGTATATGATATTTTATTTTCTATTATGAGACATTAAATGCAAAATTAATTTGAAAATTAGTAAATCTATAAAAAATATATTTTTTTAAACATTTAAAATTATGATACGCAAAAATGTGTGTCATCTTCATTTATGACATGACCTTTCTTGACAGGGACTTTCTTGATACGCATTGCGTGTCATTAACACGCGCGTCGTAAGGTTACGACACGCGAATGCGTGTCGTCTTCGTTTATGACAGGGCTTTCCTTGATACACATTGCGTGTCGTAAAAGCGCGTCGTAAATGAGTGTCGTCTGTAGACGACGCGCAAAAGTGCGTCGTCTCTCTTTATGACAGGGCCTTCCTTGACGCGCATTTGTGCGTCGTCTGAGCCTTTTACGACGCGCAATGAGCGTCGTAAAAGGCTGCTTTTCTAGTAGTGGTTATTAGACTTATCCAAGTGGGAGACTGTTGAATATAGTGTCTAAGTCCATAACGTTATTTGGTATGTATTTGACCCGACCCTGCATGGTCCATTTGGGTTCCATGGCATTGTAATACTTGGATAGACTAAATGAGAGAATAAGGCACTTATGATTATTAATATATTATAAGTTCTAATATATTAATAATAGTATTATTTAATTAGTATTGATCAAGTATTAATCTAGTATTAATTTGGTGATCAAAGTGAGACTAATTAAATATATAGGGTTGATTATGACAATCATCAATTCTTTTATGGTGGATTAATGATTCATGGTTTATGGGTTATGCATGTAACCATTTGGAGCTCCATGGATAGTCCATGGGAGTTACAAACCCATGGGTCATGAGAAATGAAGAGTCATGACAATTATGGGTCATCTTAATGAAACCCTAATTGTGACACCACTATAAAAGGGACCCTTTGGCTAGCAAAATCGGTACCTAGTGTTACTAGAGAGGGCATAACCGATTTTTGAGTGGAAGAAGTATTCTCTCAAGTTATTCCAAGTTTTGTGGTGTTGTGTGAAGCATTTGAGGCACAACATTTGGGGTGCTAGGCTCACAAAGTCTTGAAGGAATCCAAGCAACAACAAGGTATGTATTTCTACTAGTTTTTATGTTTCATATATTCCCCATGTCATGCTAGTTAGGAAATAACCTTGAAAAAAAAATTTGCATGTATATAGAGAAAACATAGGTTCAAGGTTATTAGGGTTGCATGTACACTTAGGATGTATTAGAATGCTCAAAACCCATCATAAGGGTGCGATGGTATAGTGACGCCGGTTTTCAAAACGACAGGGACAACTATCGTTCGCAGTCAGGCTGGGTCTTTACCCTTAATGGAGGAGCAGTGAATTGGAAGAAGTCCAAGCAGGAGACCATAGCTGATTCAACGTGCGAATTAGAGTACCTTGTAGCAAGCGAAGCGTCAAAGGAGGCAATATGGTTGAAGAATTTCATTGGAGACCTTGGAGTTGTGCCAACCATAAAGGAGCCCATGGAAATTTTCTGTGATAATGAAGGAGTGGTTGCCTTGACCAAGGAACCAAGGGATCACGACAGATCTCGACATATCGACATAAAATATCCCTTTATTCGACATCGGGTGGAAGAAGGACTCCTCGTAGTAAAGAGGGTATCGTCAGAGGATAACCCAACACATCCGCTTACGAAGGGACTGAGCAGGGTTAAGCACTTGCAGCACGCTAGGAGCATCAGGCTGAAGGACGATATTAGACTGGATTAGATAGTTTAGAAACATGTAATAGATAAATTGCTACAACGTTCATGAGTGCTTATGAGTTTGATTTGAGCATTGAAATAAACCCACGCTTGCTAGAATCACTTCATGGAATTTATCTCGAGTGATCGCAAGACGATAATATCATATGGTCTTAAAACCTAGATATATGGTTTATTGTTTGCTAATTAGTTGTACATTGATAATGCGTAAATGCACTAGTAACTTGATGTTATAAAACTCATTGTTGTGTATGATTTGATTAGTGGATAGTAAATGCATATAATTCGAAGTTTATCTGTTCTTTTTATCCTAAGAGGGTAAAAGCGATATCAGGGCCCCTCGATGATTTGGTTTGACTTATGTGTCGGCCCATTCAGGATTGAATTGATGTGTTCAATTAAGTTCTATGTCAAACGAATTAGAGATCGAGAAACAAACTGCTAGACAGTAAGTATGACTATGTTCCATGTAATTGTCCGCACGATATCTAGAAGGAGGACTGTACGATCCCTTATCTAAAGGACAGGTCAATGATAAGAATAGAGTTTGACAGCGTCTTTGAGAGCTATGATTGCTAATCGGATTGTGCTTACATTTGTAGTTACTAGACTTATCCAAGTGGGAGACTGTTGGATTAGTGTCTAAGCCCGTAACTATATTTGGTAAATACTTGACCCAGTTGTGCATGGTCCTTTTATGTTGCCTTCACCGAAGCAACATGATATGATGATTTTTTTTAGAAAGAGGTTATTATGATTTATTAATATGTTATATGAATAATATATTAATGGAGAAATCATATAATTAAATTAATATTAGACAATAATTAATTAAGAAATTAATTTTGTGGCTAAAAGACATTAATTTAATAACAGGGATTTAAACTGTCAAATGTGTGATAGTTGAGTATTGGTCCGAGGAGCCTCTTTGACTAGGCATGGACGAAATTAGGATGTGTCCATCCATAATTTCGGCCCTAAGGCCCTATTCCATAAGCTTCCTTGGATAGCTTAAGGCCTAAGCCGTCCATTAGGGTTTAGACTGAAACCCAAGTTGCTCCAGTATAAATTGGACCCTAAGGCTTACAATTTGTGGCCACTTGAAACCCTAGAAAGATCATAGCCGAAATTGTGCCTCTTGCAACCTCTCTCCAAGATCATTCTTTTGCTATTGGTATTTGTAAGCCATTAGAGGAGTGACAATTGTGACTTTAAGCTTCAAAGATAAGAAGATTCAAGCAAACAACAAGAGGTAATCATCTAGATCTGATTTGTGACATTAATTTCGAATTATACTCATTAGATCAAGTTTTTAAAGTCTTGGATGAATGCATGTATAATTAGAGAAACCTACATCCAAGCATTAGGTTTGCATGAGAACATAGGATGTTCTTTTGGCTCAAACCCATTAGTTGTTCGATCTAGGGTTTCTCTTATGAATCCTTAGTTTTGTTACATAAACTGTGATTTTATTGGTTACTCATTTCCATTTGGGTTTTCCATTGTTACTCCGTCAAATCGAAACGAATATATGTGTTGCTTGTTTCTCTTTAGATCATGGTACTACGAGATTGTTTATAATCGTGTAGATTACTACTGGCTTGCTATGGTGATTCTCTTGAAGTCTCATCGGATGGATCATCGTCCATCAATCTCCTAGTCTGAAGTAACTCTTGAGGGCTCAGATTTCAACACCAATAAAACCTAGTAGGGAATGGACAAAGAGAGTCAACTCTTTATTGCTAGTTCTTGACAGCTCTATGAGGATCTTCTTGTTCCTTTTCTGTTTTGATATTGTTCTGTTCTGGGAGATCCTGGTTATATTGTGTACAACAATTATTTTTTTTTGTTATATTTGTTTGATTTTCCTTGACTATGTACTGGTTTTCTTGGGCCCAAAGATACATGGTGACCATCTGAACATAAGATCAGTGCAAGTGTTTGTTTTCTTTGTTACTTCCTGCTTATTTTTATCTTTTTTATGGCTGGTGATCCTATTGATCCACCTGGTGGGAGTGGAAAGGATGGTCAAATAAGCTTTGATGATCCTCTCTACATTCACCCATCTGATAACACTATTACTCAATTGTCACCACAAAGTTAACTGGTAATGAAAACTTTAAACTATGGAGGATTTATATTTCTAGGGCCCTTAAGGCTAGAAACAAATTTGGTTTTGTTGATGGAACTTTAAAAAAGAATGATGTTGATGAATCAAAAAAGTATAAATGGGATAGACCTAATGTTGTTGTTTGTTCTTGGCTCCTGTCTTTTATTTCTGATTCCATCTATGAGAGTCAAGCTTATTCAGAAGTTGTTGAGGATATATGGAATTTTTTTTGAAACATATAATAAATCTGATGGTTCTGTTGTGTTTAATATTCACCAGCAGATCAACTCTCTTAAACAAAATGGAATCTCTTTATCAGATTACTTCGATAAGCTTGATTCTTTAAGGAAAGAATTTGATGGTCTTACTAGTTTAAATGAGTGTACTTGTAAGGCTTATATTAAACTCAAAGATCATTATAATCTCATGAACCTTATGCAATTTCTTTCTGGACTTGATGATTCATAATTTCATATAATCAAGTCAAAAGTCACATTTATTAATGGAACCCTTACCTAATATGAAAACTTCTTTCTCTATTATGTCAAGAGAAGAGTCTCTTCAAAGAAATAGCTCTTTGTCTTCTCTTCAGTCTTCCAGTCTGTGTCTAAATCTCAGTCTGTTGCATTCAATAATAGATTTAATAACAAATCTATTTCTAATAAGAATAAGAACCAAACTTTTAGTGTAAGAACTCTGGTATTAAAGGTCATACCATAGAAAAGTGTTACAAGTTAATTGGTTACCTTAAGGACTTCAAACTAAGAAATGAATCTAATAATCAAAATAATTTTGGTAAAAAATTTCTGCCAATTCTACTACCACTTCTTCTATAAGTTTAAGTACTTCTAATCTTTCTGATTCCGTTGGAGATTCTGAGTTTCATCAGCTTACTAAGGATCAATACATCAAACTTTTACAACTTATTGGTGACAGGCAAATTAATGAGGAAGTATCTGCTAGTGCTAATATGGAAAGTACTTGGTTGTTTTAAGCCTTTAAGTCTTTAGTAAATATTCAAAAATGGATTGTTGACTCAGGAGCTAATCAACATATGATTGCTTCTGAGTCCCTTCTTCATGACAATATGGATGTGTCAAAATTAGATCTTCTTGTTAGTCACCCTAATGGTACTTCACTTAAAATTGAAAAAATTGGTAATATAAACTTATCTAATTCATTAACTCTATTTGATGTATTTGTTGTTCCTGACTTCAATGTTAACTTGTTATCTGTCCACAAGGTCTACAAAGATAGTAATTGTGAGGTTATTTTTAATGAACATAGTTGTAAAATTTAGGATTTATAGTCAAAGGAGATGGTGAGGAATGGTAGAGAATCTGGAGGTCTCTATTACATAAATAGTGTACCTTCAGGTAATTCATCTAGTACTGTTAACTCTTCTTCTATTTGTTGTGTGTCTAAACTAACTTGGCACAACATACTTAGTCATCCCTCTGATTAAGCCTTGGGTTCCTTAAAAAACAAACTTAAATTTGGTAATGAAGTTCTTCCACCATGTGATGGTTGTCATAAAACTAAACAAACAAGAGAATCATTTCCTATTAGTCAACATGTTACTTCTAAACTTGATGAGTTAATTCATCTAGATGTCTGGGGACCTTATAGAGTGAGAACTGCAGAAGGATTTAGGTATTTCTTGACCATTATGGATGATTACACCATGGAAACTTGGGTTTATCTGTTAAAGTCAAAAGATGAAGTTTATGATTATGCTCTTGTTTTCTTTAATATTCTACTTAATCAGTTTGGTGTTAAAATTAAATATGTTAGGTCAGATAATGGAAATGAATTTTTAAACCATAGAATGAGACAATTGTTGGAGTCGAAAGGAATTTTACATCAGACATCTTGTGTTCATACTCCACAACAAAATGGAGTTGTGGAGAGGAATCATAGACATATTTTAAATGTCGCTAGATCTTTAATGTTTCAATCTGGTTTACCTCTTAAATACTGGGGATAAGAAATTTTAACTTTTGTTTTCTTGATTAATAGAACTCCTACTTTGTTTTAAATGGTGCTTCTCCTTATGGGATTGTCTATAATAATGCTCCCGTTTGTGATAAACTTAGGTTTTGTTGTTGTTTATGTTTTGACACTAAATTGAATAATTCTAATAAATTTTATGAAAGAGCTGATAAATGCATATTCCTTGGTTACTCTTATGATAAAAAGGGTTATAAAGTTCTTAGTCTAGATTCAAATCTTGTTTTTGTTTCCAGGGATGTAAAATTATATCAATAAGTGTTTCCTTTCAAGTTAAAGTATTCATCTTTGACTGATAAATCTAGTGTCCCTTTGGATTCAAGTGACCTGTTTTCCTATGATGAGTCATTACATACTAGTATTCTTCTTGATAAAACTAGTTTATATAAATTGAGAAGTGTCCATCAGTCGGATGGTGCTAGTGCAGACCAGAACCTGGATGAGACTTGTCCCTCTAATGTCAGCAACCAGACTGGTCTGCCTTCTTCTGGTGTGACATTTCCAAGTTCTTCTACTTTTAATGAGGAAATTAGTTCAACTAATACTAATCCTTCTAAGAGTCAGTCAACTAGGGTCACTAGGTCTGGACGTAATGTTCACATGCCAATTAGGTTTAGTGATTATGTTGTGAAGGGAAAACACAAATATGGAATTGAACGATCTGTTAACTATTCAACTCTTAATAATGAAAATCTTTGTTTTGTTTCTAATCTTAATAAAATTGTTGAACCAAAAAGCTATAGTAAGGCAACTTTAGATCCAAATTAGATAAAAGCTATGAATGAGGAAATGGAAGCACTTTATAGAAATAATACCTGGAAATCACTAATCTTCCTAAAGGTAGAAAAGTTATAGGTTGTAGTTGGATTTGTAAAATCAAACATAAGTCCAATGGTGATATAGAAAGATATAAAGCTAGACCTGTGGCTAAAGGTTATAAGCAAAGGGAAGGCAGTGGCGAATCTAGAACAAAAAATCACGTGGTTCCTAAATTAAGTGAAGCCAATAAAAAACTCAACAACACTTTTGGGGTCGGGTCGGGTCGGCTCATTTACCTTAAAAGAACTGAACCAGTTCAATCAACTTATGTACCTTGTGCCACCGATGAAATTTTTTTAATAAACCGATTGAAATATAACTGAAAAGGCGTATGGTTTAACGAAAAACTAGTTGATTATTAGTCCATTGATAAAACGGTGAACGAAGAGTGAAAGTCTTTGGGATGTGGGCTTTCATTTTATTAGAACAACTTATTTATTTATTAAATTTTGAGAATGCCGATTAAGAGTGGTTAACTTTTTATTATCAATCCCATAATTTAAAATAACAAATTGCCCCTAATAACTTATATTTTTCTCTTTTTAAAATGGTTTTTTAAGAATTTTTTAAAAAAATCAAAATCAAGGTAGGTGCTCTATTTTTTCTAAGGTAGTTCCTAATTTTTCTACTATATACATTGTAAATGAAATTGAGAACTTAGATAGGTCCTAGGACCTACCTAAGGACATGGTGGATATGCCCCTGAGGGAAGGTATTAAATATGAGGAGACCTTTTCTCTTGTAGCCAAGATTGTTACTGCTAGTATTGTCATTTCTTTAGTTGTCAGAACTCATGGCCTCTTATCAACTTCACATTAATAATGCCTTTTTATATGGAAATCTTTCTGAAAGTTTTTATGAACTCACCTGAAGGATATCATTCAAAGATGATGTCAGGGTTTGAAATTTGTTAAAATCTCTTTATGGGGTTAAACAAGCCCGTAGAAAGTGGAATGCGAAATCGTGTTCCTCTCTTTCTACCTTTGGTTTTAAACAGAGTATAAATGATTACTCTTTATTTGTTAGGAATTTTCAAGATACTATTGTTTTGCTTCTTGTCTATGTAAATGATATCATTATAACTGGAAATAACAAAATTGAATTGAATAATGTCAAAAAGTTCTTAAGTCTCAGTTCTTAATCAAAGATTTGGGGGATCTAAAATATTTTTTAGGTATAGAGGTTTTAAAAAACCGATAATGGCATTTTTCTTAACCAAAGAAAATATTGCATGGAATCACTTCATGAGTTTGTTATGCTTGCATGTAAGCTTGTCAAAACACCTATAGAAGCTAATTTGGTTATTAAAAGAGAATGTGATTTGGATAGATCAAATTATTTGGTTAATATAACCGAGTATCAAAAACTTATAGGTAAATTGATTTATTTAACAATTTCACATCCATATATTTCATATGTTATGCAATTGTTAAGTCAATATATGCATATACCTTTTAAATCCCATGTTAATATTGCTTTTAGACTTCTAAGATATTTGAAGAATAGTCCATGTAAAGGTGTACATTTAACTAAATCTAATTCTTTTAGTTTGGTTGGGTTTATGGAAGCTGACTAGGCTAAGTGTCTGTTCATTCGTAAATCTTTTATTGGATATCTTGTTTACTTAGGTGGATCTCTTGTCTCTTGGAAGAGCAAGAAACAAAGTATTGTTTCTCGCTCCTCCATTGAGTCAAAATATAGAGCTTTGGGTAGTATTACTTGTGAAGTAATGTTGATTTTAAAATTACTTTGTGATTTAGGTGTTAAAACTCATTCACCTATTAATATTTTTTGTGATAATGAATTTGCTAGAAAATTGGCTTTGAATCCCATTTTTCATAAAAAAAAACCAAACATTTTGAAGTTGATCTTCATTTTGTTCGGGAAAAAATTGAAAATGGAATTTTGAAAGTTAATGAAATTGAGTCTTCTAATCAAAAAGCAAATATTCTAACTAAATCTCTTGGAAGTAGTCAACATGAATATATTTTAAGTCATCTTGGTTTGATTGATGTTTTTAAAGAAAATTAATTTCTATTTGTTCTCTCAAATTAATGTTTAGCTTGAAGGGGCATGTTAAAAGGTTATATTAAAATTCTTTGGTAACTATCACGCAGGTGAACGAGTTTATATGCGGACTTTGGGTTAAAACCATGGATCTTCTTACCCGAAGTATTTAAGTGTTGTAGCTGCATTTTCTTGTCATTCATTTCTTTTGTTTCCTTCACATCCGTATTCACAAACTCTCTCGTCTCTCTCACCTTTAGACTAGGGTTTCATATCTAGGGTTTGTTCATATTCTTTGTTTTATGTACATATTTCTAGTTCATATATTGTATGAGTGTGAGTGTGATATATAGTGAGGTTTTTTAGAAGATGACACACTAGAAGAGTCGGATCTAGAAGTGGAAGTAATGGCTTAACCGATTAAGACCAGAAATGGAGAGTGGCTGATTCTGGGGGTTACGTTGGGCGTAACTTCCAGTACGCGCAGCGTACTGGGTGGAGACCCCGATCAGGGAGGGGTTGGCGACGTATGCCCCGCGTACATCTAGAGTACGCCCCGCGTACTCTCAGGATTTGACTTCTGTTGACTTTTAAGGTTTTGGTCAACTTGAGGACTTTAGGTCAAGGAAGGGTAAAATGGTCTTTTACCCTCTGAGGAATGATGATAAGGAGTAAAGTTCTAAGTGGTGGAAGTCCTTGTGTAATAAATGATATTTTTATGTTTAGGCGAGGTTGAGCCGTCGCTCGGGGTCGGTGTTAGCGAGGACACGAGATCTTAGACTTTCCACGAGGTGAGTCTTCTCACTATACTATACCCGGAAGGGTTTGACTGTGTGACCGGAAGGTCGGATATGGTATGAGATATATGTGTTGTGTGTGATAAGTTAATCGTTATATGTTGCATGTATGATATGCTTGATATGGGCCGGAAGGCGAATATGTTATGGGCCGGAAGGCGTTGTAATGTGGACCGTAAGGTTGGCGTGGGTAGGACCGGAAGGTTTACCTAGTCGGGACGAAAGTCCCTTGAGACACATGGACCGGAAGGTCAGGGCCTGGAAAGGCGTATGTGCGTAGGTTGTATTTTGGGGAACTCACTAAGCAATTATGCTTACAGTTGTTGTGATATGTGTTTCAGGTACCAGCGAGGACCGTGGGAAGGCGCCGGCATGATCTGTACACACTGATGGAGGATTTATGATCTTGGGATTTATATGATTTGTATTATGACATGATACATTGGATCTTTATGACTTATTTTGGATGGAAATATATTTTTAAGAAATGAAAAATTGTTTTAAAAATTTCTGTTGTTACAAGTTGGTATCAGAGCCTAGGTTTGATGGATTCGGGTGCACCTTCGGGAGTAACTGAAATCAAACCGAGGATTTGAGGAAATCTTTCAAAAACAAAAACATAAAATTTTTATAAAGGATTTTGTGATAACCAAGGATGAAGTAGTGTGTATGATCAGCTAGCACCCGAACGGTAAAAATCCCCAAAATACCCTTACAATATGTGTTATGAAATATGATATGATATGATACGCATGCTAGAAGACTAGGTATTCATATTAGGACTAGAGTGGCCTGATTTGTGATGCCTTAGTCTAGGGAAATCTGTTGCTATGAAGTGCTTTGAGAGCGAGTGGGTAGCTAGTGCATGGTAAGAATAGAGTACTTAGGATCCGGGGTTTGGGGAGGAGGACTTGGGGTGAATGCTAATGCGGTGTAGTCGGTAGTATTGGGCCCGTACTACCGAAGACACCGGGTCAGTGGGCAACCCAAGTAAGAATCCCTGGGTATCGGAGACTGAGTAGGGTTGCGTTATCGAGTGTGATTATGCTCGATAGAGTCTCTGATATTTCTATGTTGTATTTCAGAGGCATCATGGTTGGACCACGCCACAGACCCAGTACGAGCGGTGTGAGAGACGAGGAGATTCGTCAGATGATTCATGAGGAGGTGGCTGCAGCAATCCGGGCTGAGATTCCGGAGATGTTTGGGTCTATTAAGACCACTTTGATGGAGACATTTGATGAGTGGTACGCCGCGTTGACTGAGGCTACAGCCGCTGCAGCTACCGCAGCTGTGGCCGCTGCCAGACCATATGGAGGTGACTCGTTGCTGTTCCGGGAGTTCAGCAACATGAAGCCACCTGAGTTTGACGGGACGCATGATCCGATCGCTGCGATGAGATGGATTGCTGATATCGAGGGATGCTTCTACACTTGTTCATGTCCGGAGCATCTGAGGGTACGGTTCGCCTTGAATCAGCTCCGCCTGGGAGCAAAGGATTGGTGGAAGTTCGTGACGGCGAACTTCACTCTGGTAGAGATTTCAGCTGTGACATGGGAGAGGTTTACCACTATGTTCAGAGATGAGTACGTTCCCCCGGTAAAGAGGGAACGGTTGGTTCAGGAGTTCTTATCCCTCAAGCAGGGTAATGATTCTATCACGGTGATCACGCGGAAGTTTCATGAGAGGGCGATGTTTTGCCCCGAGCAGGTGTCCACGGAGCAGGCTCGGATGAGCCGGTATTTGGGTGTGCTGAGGAGGGATATCCGGGAGTTTGTATCGAACTCATCATACCGGACTTTTGCTGAGCTTCAGGCGAATGCCAGGAAGCGCGAGATCGAGTTGGAGACCCAGGCCAGGGAGGAGGCCGAGTCTCAACGGGTGGATCGGCGGCCGGCTCAGTCCCAGCCGGCAGCCAAGCGGACCAAGTCCGCCGATTCGAGGACGGGAGGTCAGAAGAGCCGCACTTGCGAAAAGTGTGGCAAGGGTCACGAGGGGACATGTCGATCAGGTGCTTGCTACAAGTGTGGCAAGGAGGGGCACATTGCTAGGGATTGCCCCAAGGGGTTTATGGTTTGCTTTCATTGCAATCAAACCGGCCATTGGAAGGCCGAGTGCCCTCAGCTTCTCCAGGGATCGGCACCTGCTGCCAGGGCTACTGAGACAAGACCAGTGAAGGCCGAGGCCCCGAGGGCTCGTGGGAGAGCCTTCCAGTTGACTGCGGAGGAGGTCCGCGCGGTGCCTGATGTTGTGGCTGGTATGTATTCTTTCATGTATTTATTGTTCTTTTATGAGATGTTGTGCTTATTTCATGATATGCGTAGGTACTTTTCTTTTGAACTCTGTACCTGCTTTAGTATTATTTGACTCGGGTGCGAGTCGTTCTTTCGTATCTCTGGCTTTTAGTCAGCACCTCGGTATTGATCGAGAAGTGATGAGTCGACCTCTGAGGGTTTCCATAGCTGATGAGAAAGTGATATATGCCGCAGACGTGATTCGAGGATGTGTGCTCGAGATTTTTGGTGTCAAATTCCCTATAGACTTGGTTCCTATAGCGATGGGGGATGTCTGCATTATCGTGGGCATGGACTGGTTGAGTAAGTTTGGGGCAGTCATTGACTACGAGAGACAGTTGGTGACGATTCGAGACCTTAGTGGGGGAGTGCTTACGGTGTATGGCGAGGGGACCCGGTGTGGGTCGGCGTTTTGTTCGGCTGCCAGGGCGAGGCAGAGTTTGCAGCAGGGCTGCAATGGATTCATAGCCTACGTGATGGATACTCGAGTGGCCGCGGGAAGGCCCAAATCGGTGGATGACGTTCCTGTTGTATGCGAGTTTTCGGATGTGTTCCCCGAAGAGTTACCAGGTGTGCCTCCGGAAAGGCAAGTGGAGTTCCATATCGATTTGGTTCCGGGAGCGGTGCCCATTGCCAAGGTGCCTTATCGTCTCGCTCCACCGAAAATGCAGGAGTTATCCTCGCAGCTTCAGGAGCTGTTGGGGAAGGGGTTTATTCGACCGAGTAGTTCACCTTGGGGAGCGCCAATTTTGTTCGTCAAGAAAAAGGATGGTTCACACCGGATGTGTATCGATTACCGGGAGTTGAACAAGTTGACGGTTAAGAACCGGTATCCGTTACCTAGGATCGACGATCTGTTCGATCAGTTGCAGGGGGCATCTTGGTTCTCCAAGATAGACTTGAGGTCGGGTTATCATCAGATGAGGGTTCGGGATGAAGATATTCAGAAGACTGCTTTCAGAACTCGTTATGGGCATTATGAGTTTGTGGTGATGCCTTTTGGGCTCACCAATGCCCCAGCTGCGTTCATGGATCTCATGAACAGGGTGTGCAGGCCGATGCTGGATCGGTCGGTAATCGTATTCATTGATGATATTCTGGTATATTCGAGGTCTAGGGAGCAGCACGAGGAGCATTTGAGGGAGATTCTTGGAGTTCTGAGGTCGGAGAGGCTGTATGCCAAATTCTCCAAGTGTGATTTCTGGTTACGAGTGGTCCAGTTCTTAGGGCACCTCATTAACTAGAAAGGGATTTTGGTCGATCCGGCCATGATAGAGGCGGTGATGAGATGGGAAGTGCCGAGATCGCCCACAGAGATCAGGAGCTTTCTGGGTTTGGCTGGATATTATCGCAGGTTTATCAAGGATTTCTCCAAGATCGTCGTGCCACTTACTAGGATGACCCGAAAGGGTGTTGCATTTTTGTGGGGACCGGAGCAGCAGTCCTCATTCGAGACCCTTCGTCAGAAATTGTGCGAAGCCCCGGTGCTTGCACTCCCGGAAGGGATGGAGGATTTTGTGGTGTACTGTGATGCATCTATATCGGGTTTAGGGGCGGTGCTGATGCAGAGGGGGCATGTGATAGTGTATGCTTCGAGGCAGTTGAAGCCTCATGAGTCGAGATATCCCACTCACGACCTGGAATTGGGGGCTGTGGTGTTTGCCCTCAAGATCTGGCGGCATTATCTTTATAGGGTTCGGTGTACCATCTACACGGACCACAAGAGTCTGAAGTACTTGATGGATCAGCCAAACCTGAATATGCGACAGAGGAGATGGTTGGATGTGGTGAAGGATTACGATTGTGAGATCCTGTACCACCCGGGTAAGGCTAATGTGGTAGCCGACGCGTTGAGCGGTAGGGCAGAAAGCGCCCCGATCCGAGATATTTGTATGAGGTTGACGGTGATGACCCCGATTTTAGATACCATTCGAGGAGCTCAGGCTGAGGCTGTGAAACCAGAAAACCAGAAGAGGTAGCGGGTTGTGGGTCAGGTATCAGGATTCGTTACGGATGGTCGAGGGCTTATGACTTTTCAGGGTCGGATTTGGGTGCCGTTTGTGGGCGGTACGCGTACTATTTTGATGGAGGAAGCGCATCGATCGAAATTCTCGATTCATCCCGGGGCTATGAAAATGTATTTGGACCTAAGGAAGGAGTATTGGTGGCCCTGTATGAAAAGGGATGTTGCATGGTTTGTTGAGAGATGCCTGACTTGTCGGCAGGTTAAGGCCGAGCACCAGCGTCCGCAAGATAAGTTGCAGCCGCTAGAGATTCCCGAATGGAAGTGGGAACAGATTACCATGGATTTTATCACCAAATTGCCGCGGACTGCAAGGGGAGTCGACGCGATTTGGGTGATCGTGGATAGATTGACGAAGAGCGCTCATTTTCTAGCCATCAGCGAGAGCTCTTCTGCGGAGAAGTTAGCGGAATTATACGTGAGGGAGGTGGTATCGCGGCATGGGGTTTCGATGTCGATTGTTTCTGATCGTGATGTGCATTTTACTTCCAGGTTTTGGAAGAAGTTTCATGAGGAGTTGGGTACGAGACTACATTTCAGTACCGCATACCACCCGCAAACAGACGGACAGAGCGAGCGGACGATTCAGACGCTTGAGGATATGCTCCGTGCATGTGTTTTGGATTTTGGAGGGAGTTGGGACACCTATCTGCCTTTAGCAGAGTTTTCGTACAACAACAGCCATCATTCGAGCATTGGTATGCCACCCTTTGAGCTGTTGTATGGTCGGAGGTGTCGCACCCCCATCTGTTGGGGAGAAGTGGGGCAGAGGGTGATGGGTAGCACGGAGATTGTACTCCAGACGACTGAGCAGATTCAGCAGGTCAGGCAGAGATTGTTGACTGCGCAGAGTTGCCAGAAGAGTTATGCAGACAGGCGACGGTTCGAGCTTGGGTTTCAGGTTGGCGACCTTGTGCTCCTAAAGGTCTCTCCCTGGAAAGGGGTGATACGATTCAAGAAAAGGGGCAAGTTGGGACCCCGGTATATCGGACCCTTCAGGGTAATTGCTAGGGTGGGCCGGGTAGCCTACCGGTTGGAGCTACCTGCTGAGTTGGGGCAGATTCATGATACCTTTCATGTCTCGCAGTTGAGGAAATGTATTGCCGACGAGTCGACAGTGGTGCCATTGGATGATATTCAGGTGGATGCAGGCCTGAACTATGTGGAGAGACCAGTAGCGATCAGGGATCGGAAAGTTAAGGTTTTGAGGAGCAAGGAAATACCCCTGGTTCAAGTGCAGTGGCAACATCGGAAGGGGTCCGAGCTGACATGGGAGACCGAGTCTGAGATGCGGGATCAGTATCCAGAGTTGTTTCCAGTATGAGACTTCAGGGGCGAAGTCTGATTCTAGTGGGGGAGAATTGTAACACCTCGAAATCCAGGTATTCTTCTTTTGGCCTTACATCTTGGTTAAGTTGATGATTTAGGGTTTTCATGGTAGGCGAGTACGCTGGGCGTACAAGGTGTACGCTGCGCGTACTCGCGCGCCTCATTTGGACGCGTTTCCCCTCAGGTACGCGGGGCGTACCCAAGGTTATGCCCGACGTAACTTATTCAGACCCAAACCCTAAATTCCTTTGATGGGGCTATAAAAGGAACATGTGGCTGGTCTTCTCAGCCACCATCCCTCAGAGTGAAACCCTAAAAAGAGTGTACCCTCGTTCTTAGGCCATTGTGTGTGTATTCTAAGCTTGGTGGTGTCATTTCAAGGTTGCAAAGGAGAAGAAGAGCTTGTTGGAGAGGCTAGAAGTGGTGCTCAAGTGTAGATCTGAACTTTGCAAGGGCTAAAGCTTCATTTCCAGGTATAAAGTTCGGACCTTGTCACTTGGTTCATGTTGTATGCTTAAAAGGTCATTTTCTAGGGTTTAAGTCCCAAAGGTGGAGACTTTTGTGCAAATGGCCTCCATAAGCTTAGATACTTCATATTTCTGATCTATTGGGGTTGTAGACTCATAAAAATGGCGTCTTGGACATGGGGTTTGCACCATGAATGAGATCTAGGTCCTTGAGTTTGAATAAAGGGTTGTTATGTGATGTTGGAGCCTTTACAGCCGTGCCAAGGCTTAAAGGTCTCGACTTTATGGGTTTAGTGATGGGTTTTGGTCATAAGACATCCTATGTGCTCATACAAACCCTAATGCTTGGATCTAGGTTTCTCTATTGTACATGCATGTTATCCAAGACTATAAACCCGAATTCTAGCATACAAGTAATCATATTAGATATTAGAATAGGTTTGTAATGTTACCTTGATTGTTATGTAGCAATAACAATCCCAATTCCTCCTTGAATTGACTTTGGAAGGTTTAGAGTCACAAGTGTCACTCCTCTAATGGTTCACAAACACCATAAGCAAAAGGATGAAGAGGAGAGTGGATAGAGGCTGCCAAAAATCGTGTGAAACCCTAGCAAGAAGCTTAGCCACGTTTTTGGTCCTTAAGGGATCTATATATAGTGAGGCAATTAGGGTTATCTAACAAGGAAACCCTAATTTGGATGCTTAAGCCCTAAGCAACCCATGGAGCCCTTTCTTAAAGCCTTGGACGATTTCATATGGGCTTCCCCCATAGAATTCGTCCACCTTATGATATAAGGCAATCCATGGCCCAAATTGCAATTATCTTATAATTACAATTCCAGTCCCGTAAGTTTAATTAATCTCTTTTAGTCACAAAACTAATTACCAATTAATTATTGACTAATATTAATTAAACAATATGATTTCTCCTTTAATATATTATTCTATTAATAAATCATATTTAATCCTTTCTCTCCATAATTCATCCTATCAAGTTGCTTTGGTGAAGGCAACCCAAAAGAACCATGCACCATCGGGTCAAGTACATACCAAAATAGTTATGGACTTAGACACTAATCGAACAGTCTCCCACTTGGATAAGTCTAATAACTATTTTGCGTATGACTTCAGATCCTGATCTGCAATCGTAGCTTTCCAAAGCCGCTGTCAACTCTGATCCTATCAGATCGCGTGTCCTTAGATAAGGGATCATATATTCCCCCATTCTAGATATCATATGAGATATGATTTCAAATCATTCTCTTTGTACTATATCTCGATTCCCGATTTATGACGATTGACTAATTGAACAAATCAAATTAGCCCTAGCCCGGCCGAGCATTTACGTTTGTCATCACTAAATCATTGAGGGGCCCAAAGATATCGCTTTTATCCTACTTTGGATAAAAGGAACGGATAAACTTTGATACAATGCTCGCTTGCACTTACTCACCAAATTACACACAATAATATGTTTTATAACACCAAGTTACTGGTGCGTTTACATATTATCAATGTGCAACCGATTTTCAAGATACAACTCACACATCCCGGTTTCAAGAATATAAGATGTTATCGTCTCACTAATCACTCGCAATACAATTCATGGAGTGATCCAAGTGAGCGTGGGTTTAATCCAATGCTCAAATCATATTCATAAGCACTCATGAACGTTGCAACAAACATTTGCTTATGTCTAATGCTCTTTAGACAATCCACACACCAATTCACGACAGTCTTCATTCATATCTACTTCCAACATATGAACGACTGTGGCCTGTTTGAATAATTCGATTATTCTTAATAAACTCAATTATTCTGGAAGTCAAAACATGCAAAGTGAAACACAAGAATAATACTAATCCCATATGGCCTCAAACCTTTGAGTATAAATAAAACTCTTTTATTTATCACCATACCGATTACTCATTATTTGTCGTGTCGGGTAATCAACTTCTTACTTGAATTATTACACTTGTTCCATGCTCCTAGCAAGCACACAATGTTTACCTATGGTTCTTACTTTGTGAAATAGATCACATTGAACACATTTCCAATCATTCTCATTTCGCAACTCCAAATCCTTATTCCATTAGTGAAAGAATATCAAATTCTTGCTACTTATAGAATATGCTAGATTCTAATATTCTATGCAACGATCCTTTCGTAATGTCACTGCACCAAAGTCACAAAGACTATTGCCAATGATATTACAAAGTCCTCTATCGGACATTGTTACAAGACAATTCCTTAGATATGATGTCTCTCACTCAAAGTATATGCCTTTGAACATCCTTTTGCATAAATGTTTCTAATCTACTCATAGATTTTCAATATTCAATTCCCAATATGGATACATTTCCATATTTTCCATATGACAACTTATTCTTAATAGAATCTTTTCTATTCATGATAATGTCGATATTGTCCATCCAATGTGGAAACATTTCCATATTTTCCAATACTATACTTCCAACTACTCACAAGCGACCAATCCTCGTCGAACTTTGGATTGTCCTTTGATAGTTGTTTAATTATTTTAGTCAAAACCGATTCTAGACCTTTTTCCCACTAAATGCGCTAGACATTTGGAAAATTTTAGAATGGTCAAACGTTAAAACATTTTCAATCGATCCTATACCCGAAGCGTATGGGACACGACACATAATGTTTTATTTGCTATGTTCTCAAAATTCGAATTGTGAAGAGGAATGCCGTAATCATAATCGAAATTTTAAGAACACACTATGTACCCTTGACTAAATTTATTAACATTTCTCAACCTAATCCTTTAGATTTGAAATGAAGCATAATATTCTCTCCCTTAATTATAACAAAACAACTTTACAACCCTTACGACTTTGCAAGGTATAACTCTTGTTTTCTATAATTAATATTGCCAACTTGCAATACGTGCCTTAATAATCATACAATCATAACTTTTATGCTCCCACTATCATGATGATTATTATAAACATAACATTTATGCTCCCACTAGCTTCGACATGTATTCATAAACATCTTAACTTTCAGAAAAACAATACCTATTGAATTTCTTAAGTTCATGTTTCTAATACTTAGTGCTTTGATAATCTTTTATCAAGGCTTCTTGAACTTATACACCTTTGCCTTAGATAGTTCATATGTGTGTCTAAACAATTAAGACTAATTGCCAAACCTCACAATTCAAATCATGGAAAGGGATATCGTAACCATAATTGAATTCGAGAATGCAACTTTACGATCACTATCTTCTTAAAATCTTTCTTAGTGAAAGCATTTCCTCACAATCATTTTCATGAAGGAGGAAATCTTATGACACTTAGATTTAAATGGTGTATTTGTTCCTATCCATGTGAATTTGTCAAAACCAAAGTTTACGACAAATTCAAACTCATATGGATCAAACTTTCTTAATCTCGATTTCTTGCCTTATGGTAGCACAGCTGCCCACCATGTCTTCCAAGTAGTTAAGCAGCTCACCCTTTCCTATCAAACTACTTTCCATTGATCAAGGTGCCTTGCCTTTTATGCGTTCAAACGAGAACTCATAGAACTCATATGCAAAATTAACTCAATTGGAACGGCATAGAAACAAAATAATGTCAACACGATAGGTTGCAAACCTCAACTCGTGTGCTAGTGATGATTGATAAGGTTTATTTGATTTGTTCTTGAAACCTTTCAAGACCATTAAGACTCCCACTTACTCCTTGACATATAAGATTCTCTTGTCAATAACCATTTCTTGACAAACAAATATTCAAGAGTTAGCGTAGTTTTTATCAAAACATTTCATAAATTGGTTCTAGTTGGTCTTTGTCTTATCCAAGACATCACAACTTTCCATATTTGATGAATGTTATAAACCTTTAATACTTTTCACTCATTGTCACAATCTTAACTTTAAGACTTGTTATTGGAACAAAGTATGATTGACTTCTTGATTTAACCATTTCTTCAATCCTTGATTCCTCTTCTTAAATATACAATTGTATTAAGACTCACTTAGAGGATCAATTGAGATATGGTTCTCAATCATTAAGTCCTATCATAAAGCATAAAAGGTACTCTCCCTTCTTCTTAGAATGGAGAAACTTTTATCTTTCTGCCTACTTGATTCTTCTTATTCGTTCTGCTGTTGATTTAAACTTTTTCAATCAATTCAGAATTACACTTAATCTTATAAGTATAATCATATTTACTAAACCTTTAGTAAATCATGTCGAATATCTTTGTTACTCTTATGGTGGACTTGATCAACACGCAACTTTGTGTACTCGATCTCCTAGTCCTTCACTTGACACTTTGTCAATGAATTAGTCTAATTTCCAAATATGAAATTTCTCATTCATCGTGCAACCAAGTTGCATGATTTCAAATTTCTGTCCAATTGAAACTTGGGTGATGAGAAACTCTTCCTATTTGGTAAACTCTCGACTTTCCATAAATAACATAATGAGAACCAAATCTATTAGTGCTAATAATAGAAACATTTTAACATCAATTTTTCATACACGCCATTGCAAGGATAAATAAATAAAATTTAAAATCAAAATTTATTTTATTGCGGAAAAATTTGTCCTTACAATGCAACTCATTGAAAAACTTATGCTAATACATCTTTCTTAGCAATCTAACTCTAACTCTAAGTAGTAGCTTAAGAATCTAATCTTCGAGAAATGCGATCGAAATCCATTCCTTCATGGTTAGATTCTGCTCACTTCTTCCTTTAAGCTCCCTTTCTTTTCTTCGATTCTACAAAACATCAATTGTAATCTTATCACATTATGTATTAAGAATCTAGAACAGAAGCTTAAAAGAGTTAGTTAGTGGATTTTTCCTATATTAGAGCCATACATTTCGATTCTCCCATCTCTTAGATCTCTTAGGTAAATAGGGCAGCTTCGTCTCCAATGCCCTTTCTCTTGGCAATAAAAGCAGATTGACTCTCTTGGAACAGGACATGGAACTACTTCAGACATTGCCTTTCTTTTATGATCAAACTTTTCGATCATAGCATATCTTTCGTTGCCATTATCTATATCCAAAGAGGTCTTGAAGGCAGATTCACCAATCAACTTTGCTTTTCCATTGCGCCAAACCATTGCTGATTCAGCAGCAATAAGCATATAAGTGAGATCTATAAGGGTCACGTCGCGGTTCATCATATAGTACTCTCTTACGAACTCACTATATGAGTTAGGATGTGACTGAAGAACCCAATCAACAGCCATTTCCTCACAGACAACGGATCCCAACATTCTTAACCTATCAATGTGTGACTTCATCCCTAGGACGTGTGCACACACCGACTTTCCTTCTTTATGTTTACTTACCAAAAGGGCTTGAGTGATCTTGAACTTTTCAAGCCTTTGAACTTATGGGTTAGGGAGAAAAATTTGAGGAGGAGGAGGAAGTGAAGCATGATCTCTTGTTCCTCGATCGAATCATAGAATATCATCTTCATGTGGAATGCTTGTTCCACGGGATTTGAGAAGACCATAGTTGTCAAACTTTGACATCTACAAAACGGGAGAAAACGAATTCAAGTTAGTTGATTGATTGAGTCCTTAGTAAATCACCCAAATGAGATACTAAGGCTAGGACCCAACACAATATTCTACAAATCGGGAGAGGGATGTCGTAACCCTAATTGCAGAATATTTGAAGGTAAGTGAATGACGATTCACTAATTTCCACCACGAAAAACGAAAAAGAAATTTAAGTTTTTAATCTATGAAAACTCCTAGATCCTTTGAGATTCATTGAACTTTCAATGGCATGTTTAAATCTCGATATGCCCCTCTTGTTTGTGACTGGTATGCCGAGGATCACAAAGTGGGTGTGAATAACCATGCAAACTTACATGGTGCCCTCACATGTTACAGTCACCTATTCGATGTGCCGGTAAACCACACACGCTCCACCGAACTATGACAAACATTGGGTCACCCTTTGCTACCTTCACTTAGAACCATTTAGTGTGCCGGTACACCATACACGCTCCACTAACGTCTTCGCAAGGGTACAAAGTGTAATTTCATGGAATTGCATCAATTCACTTTTGCCTAAGTAACTAAGATTGGGAATTTGTGAAAACATTTAGTTACTTTTATACTTTATTATACTTATAATGGAAGGTTTCGTCCTATCCTACCCGGTCGGCTAACGACCCTCCACTGGTCAAGAGTGCGGTGGGTAAGAGTGGATACCCATTCAATCGCCATTTTATAGGCAATTTCCTTAAACACCCCTTATAGACCAGCTTCGTGAATGAGGCTTACTAACGGTAAGACTGACTTTTACTTATACATATATATAAGTTAGACTTTTAATGTTATATATAGTATAGGGTGTGTTTTACACTTTAAAATACTAGGTGGTCAAATATAACAATTATATTTTTAATTGTAAACCAAAACTTTTATGGATTTATTAAACTTCTTTTAATTATACACCTTAATGAATTAATAAAACCATAAGGGTGTAATTTGAACTTTTTCAAAACAATGCTAGGGTTTTAGAATTTAACATCCTAATTAAACTTTTAATCAACTTTTAAATTCCAAAACTTGAGGGCAAGTTTTGAAACATTTCAAAACAATTAGGTTTTAATCTCACTTTAAAATTTTCGAAATTTAATACTATTTAAATTAAAATTTTAAATATTAAAACTCTTGATTTAATAATTATCTTGAATTAAACTATTAATTTAAACTATTAAAATCATAAAGGATTATCTAAATCATAAAGGATAATTACCAATTAAACAATTAATTTATCCTAATCCTTTTAATCCCTCTAAAATTCGAAAATCATGGGATAAGATAATTCAAAATCTTTAATTACCATATATAACCATTAAAGGATAATTACAAGATATAGGATAATCCAAATCCCTAAAATTTAGGATCTTATCTAGGGGAGGAGGCTAAATTCGAAAATCATGGGGTTTTTCAAACCCTAGATTTCGAAATCTTGAGGCTTAAGTAAAGGATTTGAAAACCCTTTCAAATTTTCGCAAATTAGGATATAGAAACCCTAATCTCGAAATTTCTAGCCTCCTAGGGTTTATTGGCTATAAACCCTAATATGTCAAGTTCATACAATTGTATAATACTAATTGAAAACAAGTTAACCAAAAGCTCTGATACCACTGATAGGTTTTGGTCATAAGACATCCTATGTGCTCATACAAACCCTAATGCTTGGATCTAGGTTTCTCTATTGTACATGCATGTTATCCAAGACTATAAACCCTAATTCTAGCATACAAGTAATCATATTAGATATTAGAATAGGTTTGTAATGTTACCTTGATTTTTATGTAGCAATAACAATCCCAATTCCTCCTTGAATTGACTTTGGAAGGTTTAGAGTCACAAGTGTCACTCCTCTAATGGTTCACAAACACCATAAGCAAAAGGATGAAGACGAGAGTGGATAGAGGCTGCCAAAACTCGTGTGAAACCCTAACAAGAAGCTTAGCCACGTTTTTGGTCCTTAAGGGATCTATATATAGTGAGGCAATTAGGGTTATCTAACAAGGAAACCCTAATTTGGATGCTTAAGCCCTAAGCAACCCATGGAGCCCTTTCTTAAAGCCTTGGACGATTTCATATGGGCTTCCCCCATAGAATTCGTCCACCTTATGATATAAGGCAATCCATGGCCCAAATTGCAATTATCTAATAATTACAATTCCAGTCCCTTAAGTTTAATTAATCTCTTTTAGTCACAAAACTAATTACCAATTAATTATTGACTAATATTAATTAAACAATATGATTTCTCCTTTAATATATTATTCTATTAATAAATAATATTTAATCCTTTCTCTCCATAATTCATCCTATCAAGTTGCTTTGGTGAAGGCAACCCAAAAGGACCATGCATCATCGGGTCAAGTACATACCAAAATAGTTATGGACTTAGACACTAATCCAACATTTAGACACACTAGAAGAGTTGGATCTAGAAGTGGAAGTAATGGCTTAACCGATTAAGACCATAAATGGAGAGTGGCTGATTCTGGGGGTTACGCTGGGCGTAACTTCCAGTACGCGCAGCGTACTGGGTGGAGACCCCGATCATGGAGGGGTTGGTGACGTACGCCCCGCGTACTCTCAGGATTTGACTTCTATTGACTTTTAAGGTTTTGGTCAACTTGAGGACTTTAGGTCAAGGAAGGGTAAAATGGTCTTTTACCCTCTGAGGAATGATGATAAGGAGTAAAGTTCTAAGTGGTGGAAGTCCTTGTGTAATAAATGATATTTTTATGTTTAGGCGAGGTTGAGCCGTCGTTCGGGGTCGGTGTTAGCGAGGATACTAGATTTTAGACTTTCCACGAGGTGAGTCCTCTCACTATACTATACCCGGAAGGGTTTGACTATGTGACCGGAAGGTCAGATATGGTATGAGATATATATGTTGTGTGTGATAAGTTAATCGTTATATGTGCCATGTATGATATGCTTGATATGGGCCGGAAGGCGAATATGTTATGGGCCGAAAGGCGTTGTAATGTGGACCGTAAGGTTGGCGTGGGTAGGACCGGAAGGTTTACCTAGTCGGGACGGAAGTCCCCTGAGACACATGGACCGGAAGGTCAGGGCTGGAAAGGCGTATGTGCGTAGGTTGTATTTTGGGGAACTCACTAAGCAATTATGCTTACAGTTGTTGTGATATGTGTTTCAGGTACCAGCGAGGACCATGGGAAGGCGCCAGCATGATCTGTACACACTGATGGAGGATTTATGATCTTGGGATTTATATGATTTGTATTATGACATGATACATTGGATCTTTATGACTTATTTTGGATGGAAATATATTTTTAAGAAATGAAAAATTGTTTTAAAAATTTCCGTTGTTACACTTAAAGCATAAAAACTTGCACCAAAATTTTTTGTATGTTTTTAGTTTGTTTGTTATATATATATATATATATATATATATATATATATATATATATATATAATATTGTGAATTAAGTTTGTATGATTTTAATTCTCTTGCATTTATTTTGAAATTAAAAATTATATGGATTGGGAGGGATAAATTTCCACATATTATGGGATACTAGCGGTGGAAGTGGGAGTAGAGAGAAAAACTGATGTGACAGTAATGGACAAATAAGTTGGAAGAGGTGGGAGAAATGGATCCCCTTTACCTTAAGGCTGAAAGGAATACTCCATGTTTAGGAGCTAGCCACATCAACAAACGCCCTTTCATCATCACCACTAAATTATTGTTTGGGTGGTCTTTACACGTAGAAGAAGAGAAATGAAGAGAAAGATAAAGGGGAAGAAGAGAGAGACACAAAGAGGAAGTTTCTCTCTCTTTTGTAATGCCTCGTAGCTCAAACTATGCCACTCGATGATCACATATCACTGTGGAGATGGTTACATGTAATTGAAGGTGCCACCTCATCTTATGCTTCCCTCTTATGCCACCATAATGCACAAACTAAACCTATACAATATAGGTGTGGAGTAAAAACTTGTCACTTATGTGGTAATGGCAACTCATGGTGAACACCACCCTAAACAAGAGTATGAACCTTGTGGTAGTGACATCAAGTAAGTTGAGCTACGGAGTTCCACAGTCACTCTCTTATTCCTTTCTCTTAAATTTTATTTATTTATTTATTTTATAAAAAGTAGTGGTGTGGAGTGTTTGGTGTTTCTTAAGATGAATAATGATTTAGTGAAACTGATGTGGCTCTTAGGTGTTGGATAAGCACATTGTAAAGTATAATTTATAACCTAATAGTTACTTTGGTGGGGTTGTGTTTTGTTTCATTTGCGATTCTCGATAGTTATAGTTTTCTTCTCTCAGTTCTTTTCTTATATTGGAATCCTAGTATATCTTGGGATTTAGTTTATGTCTAGTTCATGGTTAATCAGACATTGTTTTTTCTCTTATGTTTTCATTTTTTTCTCTATATATTTGTTTGTATACTGTGTTTCCAGGTGCTTGACATGCTAGTAGTCATTTTATTTGTATACATTTTTTTATTAAGAAAAACTTATAAATAATTTATAATCTTTAGGCTACATATTGTTATTATATATGGAATAAAACTGGATATATTTTTATTATAATTTATAAATTTTGTTTTCTATATTCATACTGATAGTTAATGTACATTATAACTATTTGCATTTTTTCCGTGGATTCCTTAGTTATTTGATACTTATTCCTTCTTTTACAACTTATCTTATGAGTACAGAATGAGCAAGACCGACCCAATTTCTTTTTCATGATTTGCACAAACATAAGCCTAGAAGTGCCCAACTAGACCCATCTCGGATCGGTCCGAAAAAGACCGATACCGAATTGGTTTAGAACAAGACTAGACCGTAAAAAGACCTCAATCTTTTTTGGACTAATCTTAGACGACTCTATTTTTGCAACTTTAGGATTATTCAAATTATACATACATGGTTCCTGGTATGTGTTTTACTTAAGTTTGGTTTGTGGTTTTAGGAGAGTCGCAACGCGACTACTTAATGGTAACGACAGTTTCTACATCATTAAGTAGTGACATGACCTTATGATGGTCGCGATGCAGAACCGTCACAGCCTAAAACCATAGGTCTCAGGCCTTGAATCCTATTTAAAGAATATGATTCTTAGGGATTCCTCTATTCTCAGCCTCCTTCACAAACATGAAGACCCTATCCTTGTGAGAGTGTTGTTGAGTCATTATGTGAACTTTTTGAGTTGTTATTGAAGAAACAGGACCCTTGGTGCTTGGGTGAGCTTTATCCAGCTGATGTTTCCAACTTTTAGACCCTCTATTAACATTGTAAGTCATAAAGTTCCTTTCTTTAGACTTGGGTGACAATTTTGGTGTCTTTATGTCCATTTTCTTAAAGATCTTAGAGTTTAGGGAACTCCAGAACCTTTTGATTCTTCTTGGGTGACTTCTGGACTTACTGAGGATCTGAAAAGTTCTTCTATGAGTTCTTTTATTACCATGCATAGGATTCAAGCCCTATTTGTAGCATTTAAGAGTTAAGGTTTAAGTTTAGGTTTGCATGACTTAAGGAAATGGATCAAGTTGGAAACTTTATCCATTAATTCCCTATATAGAATCACATCTAAAGATTTGGGCTTTAGACTTAAAGGATTAAGAGCCTGGTAAAAGTTAATTGAATAACTAAGAAGCATGATGTGACTGTTTTGTCTGGTAGTGTTCGCGACGTGACTAAGGAGAGGGTTGTGACATGTTGACCGTTGACTTTTTGACCTTTTATTTATAGGTTAAACTTGTTGGGTTTGAGCTATACCCTTAAATTGGACCTCTGTTGGGTTGTAGGTGGTTCGTGTTAATTGTTCATCCCTATGAGATTGTGGGCGTCTTTGACAAATGTAGTTGGAAGCTGGATTCTTATAGCTAGTAGCTGGAAGCTAGAAGCTAGAGCTTTTATTTGTATAAAAGTGTTCGACACAAGTAGCTGAAAAATTTTAAAATATGGAAAATTACATAAAAGGCATATGGATATAAAGAAATATTATAATATAATGATAAATAAATTATTTTTTCAAAACTATATTTATCAAAACTTAAAAACCATGCAAATTTTGATACCAAGTGCCCTAATTTATCTTCTCAATGGGTAGTTTTTTTTATGCATATTAGTAATGATGACTTTTTTACAAATAAAGTAACGGGAAATGACACAAATGCCCTATTAACTTTCTAGGGTTTACCCGTTGAGTCCCTACATTATTTTCTTGTCTTTATAAGGGAAGGAACATCACTTTGTCGGGTAGAATAAGTCACTTTTCAAGGTTTGAGGGGGTCACCCGGTCAAAATTGCTGCCACCTCCTTTAATAAGAAAACAAAGAGAGTTGACTGTGTCCTTCATTTATTTCTATCTCATTTACTAATGCCATATCAGTTATGTAGTGTGTTCTTTACTCCTTTAAGAAGACGATTATCAACGAACACTATTCACCATTCCATTTCTTCCAGAAAATCCTTATTTCGATATTTCTCTCCTCCTAACTCAAAGATGGATGTTGTATACATCGTTGTGGATGTGCACTTCCAAGTAATCTGCGTGAAATACCCCATACGCTACACTGATAAGATTACTCAGAGGCTGGTCGACATCGACTTTGCAGGCATGGACAAGGATGAGTGTTATGCGTTCATGGCATGGTTAGGTGGAGAAAAGTGTGAGAAGCTCTATTACTACCAACCTGATATATATTTCCCAAAAGGTTTGATCTTAATTAGGAATGAGAAGGATTCTGCTAAATTTATAGCAATTGCTTACGAATATGGTGTCATACTCCCTTTCTATGTATACCATTTTGGTAATACTATCATGCAAGAATGATTAGATGAAGAGAACGAGGAAGTTGTTAATAACATGGAGGAAGAAGTAAGGGAACCCAAAAAAGTTGACCTTTTTGACACAGGGGATAAGGATGAGGTTGAGGACGAGGATGAGGACGGCAATGGGGTTGACAGTGGAAGGCCTTATTTTATCAGAAAGGATAAGGTTAGGCAATCAGACATAGGTGCTAACCCAATTGTAGTTGAGCCTGTTGATGAAGATACATATGACAATGAAGATGTTGATCCTAAATTGCCAAACATTTTCAATGAATATCTACACTGGAAGGAGCAGGTACCAGTGTTAGATATGAGGTTTGAGATTCCTAAACAATTGAAACACATGCTCTGTAACTATCCTTTTGCGAATGGTTATCAATTAAGCTTTGTCAAAAATGATAGTAGATGGTTGTTAGCCAAATGTTGTGAAGGAAAATGTAGTTTTAGGGTTTGGGGTTCATGGATGACTGATCACAAGTCTTTCCAGATCAAGTCTTTCATAGGTGACCATAATTGTGCCAAGAATTTCAAATTAGGTTCCATTGTCACTTATAAATGGATAGGTACTCATTTTACTCAAGAATTCGTGAACAATCAAAAAATGAGTGTGAGATTGTTAAGAGAGGAGGTCAAAAACACCTTTGGCATTGATGTCGGTATGAGTCAGTGTAGAAGAGCCAATAAGTATGCTATGACTCTTGTTGAAGGCACACTTGCATAAAATTACTCTAGAATATGGTCATATGGTGAGGAGATTAAAAGATCAAATCTTGGCTCCATAGTTAAAATTTCTATGGATGCAATGCCTGATGGGAAGACTTACGTCAGCAAAATTTACATATGCTTTGATGCAGTGAAACATGGATGGAGGGGAGGGTGTAGATGGATCATTAACTTGGATGGATGTTTCGTTAAAAGTTTTTGCCAAGTGGAGTTGCATTGTGTTGTGGGTAGGGATGGTAACAATGGACTATTCCCAATTGAATGGGTTGTTGTATGTGTGGAAAATAAAGAGAATTGGAAATTGTTCATTCAAAATCTTGCAGAAGATTTGGACTGTTGGAATGGTCTTGGACTAGTTTTAATTTCTGATCAACACATACATGTACAAAAATACACAATCTCACTTACAACTCCATTATATGTTGTTATGTATGTAAGGTTTGATTAAGGCAGTGGGGGATGTATTCCCAACAACAGAACACAGGCAGTGTGCTAGGCATATCTATGCCAATTTTAGAAAGAGATTTGGTGGAGCACAATTTGAAAACATTTTTAAAGAGCAAGTAAGACAACAACAAAATCTAATTTCAATGTAGCAATGAAAGAGATTGCAAAGTTAAACTCTAAAGCCTTAAATTATCTAATGGAGAGGGATCCAAAGACATGGTCTTTAGCTTTTTTTAGAGTTCACAATGCCTCATGTGAACTTGTGGAGAATGGATTTTCAGAGAACTTTAATAGTTTCATATTTGATGTTAGAGAGAAACCTATTATCAACATGTTAGAGGAAATTCGTATATATGTCATGCAAAGGATGGTAACAATGAAAGCTAAGGGAGAAAAGTAGGGTCATTATTCAGTTTGTCCAGACATCAGGGAGAAATTGAATATCCTTCAAACTCAGCAGAGGTATGTATACATATCACATTACACAATAATATAGTCTATGAAATCTAATAATAAATGCATTACATTATGAAGGTATTGGCAGGTTATATCTTGTGGTGGGATGAAGGTTGAAACAAGGAAACTGGATAAGACCTATATTGTTGATGTCTCAAAAAAGGAATGCAGTTGCAGGCTATGACAACTAAATGGGTATGGATGCGTTCATTCCGTAGCTACATTAGAATACTTAAACATTACACCTGATGGGCCATATGTTGATCCAGTTTGTTTGGGAGCATTCTTCCATAATACTTAAAAACAACCCATACATGGGATGAACGGAAGCAACATGTGGCCTTGTACAAAATACATACCCCCACTACCTCTAGTGAAAAAAGAATGCCAGGTAGGCCAAACATCAAGAGAAGAATGGATGCTTCAGAAAGGTCTGGAAAACACAGAGTTTCAAAGGTAGACAAAAAGATTAGTTGTGACGTATGCAAGCAAACAAGTCACAACAAAAGCACACGTAATCAAGTGGAAAGGACACCCAAAGTTAGTGTCACAAAGAAACAAAAGGTAAGCCAAACACAAGGTTCAGTGAATTCGCAAAATGGTGGGGAAGATGCAGTTATGGTCAATGCAGGTGAACAACAAAATGTGCATGCTAATGCACATGAACAAGTGGTCGGGATGAATGAAGCTGTTGGGAATGTGGCTAGTGCAGTAAAACCAAAGTAGAGAAAAAAAAAATCAGAGATAATTCTAAAAATGAAGCTTGCTAAGGTAATTGAAGGTGAAGGTAGCACTGCTGCTACAACAATGAAATTGGAGTAATTCTTGTTTTAATTGTTAATGCTGAAATGTTAACATATCAATGTTTGTTTTAACTTTTAAGTGGGGTATTTATGGTGTTTGACATTCCTAAATCTTGTATGAGACATTTGAGAATCATGTTTGTTATTCAAATTTTTGGTTTTGTAATGTTAGCATATTCGTGATTGATGTAAAACCTAGGGGCAAGTTTGGTATATAAGGGTGCAACAGTCATTTGGTTCATTTAGGATGTATAATTAAGGGATCTTTTTGGTATAAGGGTAAAGGGAAGTCTTGGTAATGTAAGAGGTATTTTTGGTATAAGGGGCATTTATGGTATTTAATGTAGGTCCTAGGGGGCAATTTTGGTAATGTAAGATGTATTTTTGGTATAAGGGGCGGTTTTGGTATTTAAGAGGTAAATGACCTTATGAGAATTATAAAAATTTGGATAGTTTATATATGGTGTTCAAAATGTGGCACATTGATATTTTTGTACATGCAATGTTGCATCTTCCGAACACAAATGGATCCCACTAAACAAAAAAAATGGTAATATAAGGACTTGGGTATGATATGCTTTGTCCTCTTTAAGTGCATCCATATGAGTGCATGTTCTATTTTGTCCCATATAAAAAATAAAGAATTTGTCTCACTATTTTTGGCATGTGGTCCCAAGTTCTAACTGTATATGTACGTCTTTTGTTATGCAGATGTTATATGATTTTTTTGGCTTTTATGCATAAACAACATAAAAACACAAGTAGTTAAGCATAAATGTTAGGATTTCATTACTTATGGGTTTGTTACTTTTACAGTTCCATTTGGGTTTGTTTCTTTTACAGTTCCATCTAGGTGGTTACATAAGACTACAAACATTTAAAATAAAAGGATAATATATATTACCAGTAGCGTCACCCCTTCTCCCCCCTCCCCAAAAAAAAGACTAACATACCCCTGAAAACATCTATCAAAAGAACATCTAAGAACAAGGGTATTTTACATCAACAAAATTACAAACTCAAGAATGAAATCTTTCGACCTTCCATTAGTTGAGGTACTTGTAGGTTGCAACCCCCAAAGCAACCATAGTTAGAAAACCAAGCAACCAACTATGCGTCTTCACATCACGCTTCTTCACTAGGAGCTTCAAATAACATGCCTAAAGTGATTAGAAATGATTTCTCAGATTACCCATCATGTTAAGCAAGGCGATTTTCCACCTCCTAGTTTCATCCACCTCTATGCTTAGAGCATCCAATTGTCTTTTCACGCTCTCCTAAAATTGAACCATGTCTACAACAAGCTCATCCAGAATGAGTGCCATTTCCAATTGAGTTTGAAGCAAGCTAATGGAAAGATCTTTCTCCCAAACACCATTTGAACTGCTTCCATCGTAATGACCATGATCGTTGATTGACCGACTATTGGTGAGAGATGGAAGTGGCAGCATGTTGAAGAAAAGTTGTAGAAGATTAGGGTAGGAACTTTGTTTTCAAGTAAGGGTATCAATCTTTCGACAGAGTGATGTTTTAGGGCATGAAATGGTCGATTAAATATAACAATGGAAACAAAATGTCAAATCTTGGAGCCTACGTTTGGAATGAAGTGTCTCCGTTTTAATTTGGTGGTTGGAACAATTCGTCTTTGCCACGTACGCTCCAGGTTATGGCTGAGTGGACTAAAGTGGGTGTCGTGGCATTTATAGTCTACGTGACAACGAACACCGTTGAAAATAAGTTAGGAGGATTAAAATGACAGGTCTCCCACAAGTTCCATCTCTTATAAAGTCAAGAAAATAATTTAAGGACTCAACGGGTAAACCCCAGAAAGTTCGTAGGGTATTTGTGTCACCCCAATATAGTAAATAAGACTTTTTAATGGTGTAAGAATCCAATTCAAACATTTCTTACATATTACAAGTGTTTTCGATGTTCTAAAAGAAACATTATTATTGTATGATATTAAGGTTGTGTTTGACACATTAGAATTAGCTTGTTTTTCTATTTTTTTTAAATTGCCAAGTTTGGCAAGCTAAAAAATAGTTTATAAACTAAATTTTTAAAAAGCAACTTGGATACTTTTGAGAAACGTTTTTAAGATATTCCAAATATACCTCCAATTAATTATAGAAAACTCATTATCCTAAATTATATTTTATATCATTTTATATATTCCAACAAGTTTATCTGTTAGTTTTTATCAAACGCTATTTTTTATCAACCAGTTTAGGCTAGCTGGTAGCTTATATGCTAGTTGATGAAAAAATAACGTTTGCTAAAAAATAGCTGATAAGGTAGCTGGAAGATATAAAAGGGCATAAAAAGACATTTAGAAAAATATGTTCTTTATAAAAGCTTCATTGTTGAAAAGCATCTTTCGACTGTTGCGGTCACAACGAGTAAAACCAAAACCAACTTTAACAAGCTATAAACCATAAGATAAGAACGACGTTTTCTCGTTTCCACCATTAAACGAGAAAGGTTGGAAATTCTCTTCAAACTAGTGAACCAGTCATCTTTATTCAAAGAGTGATAATATATCTCCAATTTCACCATTAAGTTTGCATCCTCTGTGAATCATCAAAATCTTTTTTGTATAACTCACTCAACTTTAACATCTTTGTTTTGTTAGATTTAGTAAATGAATCACGAGGACTCAAAGCCCCCATGTATTATAGTAATTGGGTGCTTATTTCACCAACTCACTCCTCGAATTCTATAATTTGCATATCCACAACCGTGTTGAAAATTTCAACTTCAAAATGAAATTTATTAGTAACTTTGGTCCTATGGTGTCTCAGAGTGACAAGATTTTCGGTTATATCCACAATATTAGTATTATGTTTTTGACAAAAATAGAGTACATTCGACAAAGTTATATCAAACTCCATTTCTCGTAAACATTTCAATGAATCCATTGTCCCTCTAACCAATGAAATTGCTTATAAGGTGTCTTAATCCTTTTTTTTTATTAAATATGTTTTGACAATATATATATATATATATATATATATATATATATATATATATATATATATATATATATAGGGCTAAATTATAATGTGGATGATATCTATTGTGTGGACGTAAGGAAAATTCTGAACAAATCATTTAGGAGTAATATAGTTTTTTGTTTGAAATTGCTTTAGAATATTAAAAATAAATTATTGATTCAAATTTAAAATTCTTTTAGGGGTAATATCGGCTTTTTGTTTATCTTGATTTTAGGAAACCAATTAGTCAAATCCATAAATTTAGGAACCTTATCCAAATCAAACTTAATTCTATTAATTATTTTCTATATTATTTAAAGAATAGATGTATTTTCTTTCAAAAAGAATCTCCAAAATCAGAATTCTAAATCAAAAATCATTCTTAAAGAATATTTATAAATATTCTTTACAACAAAACACATTTCTAAAAGAATTACAACAACAAGAATGTAAGAATTTTCTAAATTTGAAACAATTCTTAAAAGAAAACAACTCATTCAATGCAACAGCTATAGAATAATGAATAATTACAGCAACAATAGAGAAATAATGAAGAATCAAAACCATTTTAATGAGAAAATTATATCAAGAGAATTAGTATTCTTAAAAAATATGAAGTATTCTTACAGAATATGATGTATTCTTTACAAGAAATTGAGTTATTCTTAAAGAATGTATGACATATTGTTAATGTATCCCTCTAGAAAATGCAAAATGCTTTAGCTAAATAAACTTAATTTTCCTTAGTGGTCTATAGAATTGAATTTATTTTTTTTTCTCTTTGGAATAAAACGATGGTTGTTACAAAAATTCTTGAAGAATGTACACTTCTGTGACCCATATTTGAAGTGTCAAGTGAGCTTCTTCGGTGACCCATATTTGAAGTGGCAAGTGAGCTTCCTGCATACATAAACAAAACCAATCAAATATAATATGCATATGATATTTTGTGTGACTGTTTATGTAGCTTCTTTTACTGATCCTTTTTAGATCACTATGTCCGGTAAACATTCAATTAATAATTTGCATATGATTCGCATAGATATAAAAATTGTATTTCTATTTTGTTTATCCATCTACAAAAAGTAAAAGATTAACAAAAGTGATAAGGGCAAGTTGCTATTAGTATCCCATGGGTAAAATCAAATTCTATGAGTTTGTATAACCAATATCACACAAAGGAATTTTGAATAATTAATCAATCATAAGTGATGAAAAGTTTTTCACAGTTTTCATGGACAATATCATTGACAAATAAAAATAATTAAATCATTTGCAAAAATATTAATTAATTGAAACAACAAAAGTAAAAAACATACTGTAATTTTCAAAGCCATATATTTCTAAAGTATACACATAACAAGTACCTTCAAACTCATTTAGTCTCATTTTATGTTTTAAAAAAAAGTATACACATAAAGAAACAAGCAAACAATTAACAAGCAACAAATAAATGGTGCTATATGGAAAATCAAAATTCGGAGTTATAAAAAATCATATATACGCATGATATTCACGTCGATCAAAATTGAATCTGGCATATAATTTCTATGAAACAAAACTTTTGATTAATAAAAACTGAGTTCAATAAATACCGGGCTATGATTTTGTAATGGAAATCTTTATCTATTGTCCGATGTTGGTATACAACGGCATGTTCATACCTACTTCAATAAATGACAGTGGCCGACAGCGGAGAGGGAGGAAGAAGAAGCGACGGTGACAGGATGATGTGAGGGATGATGCAGTCGATGATTCTGAACGAGATGAGGGGGCAAGAACGTGAAAAAACATAGTGTTGTCATATATGATTTTAAAGAGTTTGGAAACTGGTTTTTACCTAATTTAAAGGATATTAATTTAAAAGATATTAATTGGTTTGATTATTTACTATAGTTATAATAAACAAGATTACTATTATACCTTTTTATTATTTAATAATGATTTAATTTTTCTTGAATTCTCATTGGTCCCTACATCCACATAATAAATGTATATATATATATATATATATATATATATATATATATATATATATATATATATATATATATAGAGAGAGAGAGAGAGAGAGAGAAAAAGAAAGAATGAGCTAGGTTCAAATGTAATATGCATATGATATTTTGTATGACTGTTTATGTAGCTTCTTTTACTGATCCTTTTTAGATCACTATATCCGGTAAACATTCAATTAATAATTTGCATATGATACACATAGATATAAAATTAGTATTTCTAATTTTTTTTATCCATCTACAAAAAGTAAAAGATTAACAAAAGTGATAAGGGCAAGTTGCTATTAGTATCCGTTGGTAAAATCAAATTCTATGAGTTTGTCTAACCAATATCACACAATTTTTTTTTGAATAATTAATCACTCATAAGTGATGAAAAGTTTTTCACAACTTTCATGGACAATATCATTGACAAATAAAAATAATTAAATCATTTGCAAAAATATTAAGTAATTGAAACAACAAAAGTAAAAAATATACTGTAATTTTAAAAGTCATATATTTCTAAAGTATACACATAATAAGTACCTTCAAACTCATTTAGTCTCATTTTGTGTTTTAAAAAAGTATACACACAAAGAAACAAACAAGCAATTAACAAGCAACAAATAAACGGTGCTATATGGAAAATCAAAATTCGGAGTTATAAGAAATCGTATATACGCATTATATTCACGTCAATCAAAATTAAATCTGGCATATAATTTCTATGAAACAAAACTTTTGATTAATAAAAACCGAGTTCAATATCGGGCTATGATTTTGCAATGGAAATCTTTATCTATTGTCCGATGGTTGTGATGTTGGTATACAACGGCATGTGCATACCTACTTCGATAAATGACAGTGGCCGGCAGTGGAGAGGGAGGAGGAAGAAGCGACAATGACGGGATGATGTGAGGGATGATGCAGTCGATGATTCTGAACGAGATGAGGAGACAAGAACGTGAAAAAACCCTAGTGTTGTCATATATGATTTTAAAGAGTTTGGAAACTGGTTTTACCTAATTTAAATGATGTTAATTTAAGAGATATTAATTGTTTTATTATTTACTATAATTATAATAGACAAGATTACTATTATACCATTTTATTATTTAATAATGATTTAATTTTTTTTGAATTCTCATTGGATATATATATATATATATATATATATATATATATATATATATATATATAAAAAATATGTTGAAATATTATCTTGTAATATCAAAGCTTTCAGACCTCGCATATTGTTTACCTCATGGTAACCTTATCTTCTTATCTATTAAAAAAGATGTAAGACATAAAACGAATACTATTCAATTAAAATATATATTAAGCAAAAAAAAGTTTCAATTACCTAGTTCAATAACTAATTTCAATTAAAATATAAAACAATCAATTAAAAGTTTGGATTTTAAAAACACATCCATCATACAATTTCCCTCTTATTAAAAAAACGTAAAATAAATATTATTCAATTAAAATATAGGGATCCCTAAAATATAAAACAATGAATAGCAACAAGTCTAATAAAAAGTCGAAGAACTAATTTTAAAGAAAACAACTATTAATTTTTACCTAAACAATTAATTATTTTATAAAAAAAAACTACTATTATAAACCTAAAAAATCAGTAGTTGTTTCATTATAGGAATTGGAGAGTCTCAAAAACGATTTTCTTGAAAGATCGACAGGCTTTTCACAGACTCGCAATGTTTTTTTTACCTGCTCGTACCATAGATCTGCCGACTGCCTTCCCACGTTTTTTTTCTTCCTATGGTATAACTCTCACAAACATATGATTTAGTGTTGGACTTTGTAAGGTTTGGACTTTGGTCTATTATTATTTGTTTAGATAAAGTCATTAAAGTTTGGGCTATTTGTTCGAATTTTGGGCTAATTAATATTTGTTGCTATCATATTGTTTTTTTTTACCTATAAACAAGCGGTTGTATATATTTTACTGGTTCCATTTTAATATTTTTTTTTCTTGAAATCGACCCCCCCCCCCCCCCCCCCCCCCCTCAATGGGTATGAATATAAATAAAACTGTTTTTAAATATAAAAGATATGTTACAGTAATATCGCCATATTTATACATATTTTTACACAATATCTTAATACATTTTAAAGTAATATTTTGGTTATTTGTAAAGATATATGATACTTTGAATTAAATTATATTTTGCACCCAAATAAATCACTCTTGAATAATATGGATCAGAATTGACAAAGATTAGAACTTTGGAGGATTGAAACTTTAAAGATAAAAATTCCAGCGAAAAACCAAGATCATAACGTGGCAATCAACATCACGACGTGAAGAAGGTATTCTATAAGATTACTACACGAGAAGTCAGAATCCTTGCCCGATACAAATTTTTATCAAAGTCACGACTCTATTTAACGTCGTGAGCCACATATTTTCCGAATCTATAAATACGCTTTCACACTTACGATTTAGAGAGCTTTTAGAGGAGAGATAATCATAGATATTCAATTTTAGAGTCCAAAGAAATGCACAAAACATTCATTTGAAGGAGAAATTCACTTGAAGATTAAGAGATTGAAGAACACATCATCACATCGGTTTGATTTATTTTAATCATGTTGATTTATGTTGAACTTATGTTTTTATTTTCAACCATGAGTAGCTGAACTTATTTGTTTTCGTTTAGCTAGATGATACTTTAACTCTATGGTTTAGTTTATTAATTTATGGATTTTAATAGTTGGTTTTGTACTTGTGTTTGATTATCATTACCTAGCATGTTAAAGTTTTGATTTTGTTGCTTAAATTCAAGTTAAACGTAACTTAGTAACGATTAAATTACATGAACTTGATTACCTAATGATTTAGTGACCATTAAATTACAATAGCTAGGATCGACCAAATCTTAGATAAATAATAAAAATAGGAATCTTAGCTATCCTGGAGAACATAAATTGTGACCGTAATTGTGTTTTGCTTAGATAAATCTTACATAACTAATCTATAATTAATAGTTAATTATGTGTTTTGCTTGTGTATGACCATAAAAGGTAGTTCATGAATTGAGAAAAATATTAGTAAATTTAGAATTGAATTGCTAATTACATAATAATTGGTAACCAACTTTAATAATCTATAATTAGTAACTAACCATAAAGGAGAAGTGAATTCGAACTAAACGAAAGTGTTTTTAGTATATTGATAACAATCGTATTAGTTAAGTGTTTAAGTTTGTCTGAACTTGAAAATTCAGATAAAATCCATTTTGACTTTTCTTTTTTTTAGATTAATCTATTAGTAGTTAGGTTAGTAAATTAAATCTGTTCCATAAGTTCGATACCCGATTGTTTGTATTATATTATTTGCGAATAGGTCCAATGTCTTATGTTGTAATAGTTAGTTAGATAGTTGGTAAAACTAGTATGTATAGTATTACGTACATCAAGTTTTTGGCGCCATTGCCGGGGAACAATTATTTTAAATTTTAATTTAATTGTTTTAGGTTTATTGATCCTTTTTGTGGGGTTAAACCTGCAAAAAGATAATTTTTAGCATTAATTTTTTTTTTTCTGAATTACTAAACTCACGATGTGAGCTCTTTAAAGCTCACGTCTGAACTCAACTATTTCACATTTTTTTTTTGGTTTACTGTTTAGTTTATCTGCTTCACCACGAGCCGGTATCATTACCACGTCATGGTAATGGTTCAGTAGAAATTTTTAATTAGGTATTGTTTGTTTTTTCTGAGACAAAATGTCTGCAGTCTGTGGACCACATCTGTAGACCTCTGCAGTAGAAGAGGTAGACCAAACGTTTGCAGTCTGAAAAAAGAAGATTGTTTGTTAGTTTTTTTAACATCTGCAGACTACTAAAATAAACTTAAAATCTAAATAAACTTATTTTTTAAACTTCAAAATGATTTTTTAATATTTTTATGGCTTTCTTATAAATAATTAACAATTCTAGATCAACTTTTATGTATTATTATATAAAAAGTGAAAATAAAAATGGTACAAATTAACGTATATATTTGATAAAAACAAACAATTTTGGTTATAAAGTTATACCTAAATATTGTAATTAGGAATCAAAGAATTTGATACATAAATGGATAAAAATAAACTTCGATTTTTTCAATTAAATCAATTGAAAGCGTATCATTAACATTTCCCAAGAAATTGACGATACTGTATTAAATAATGTTTTATAAAATTTGGCATAAAAATATATGAATATATTATTGATTTTTTTTCATATTTATATAAAAAACTTCAACGACCATTATTATAATAAATCTCTATTTATAAATTTGTCAAAAATATCATGTTTGTGTCGTCGAACATTTTTTTTAAAGGATTACAACTTTTTTTTTCAAATGGTTTATCATTAAAAAAGTTGGAACAAATATAAATTAAAAAAAAAACTAAAAAAGTAAAGATATATGTGTTTTTTAGGCTAGAAGATGTTTGAAGATGTTACAAGACTATGGTCCACATCTGCACCAAGAAGAGGGCAAATATACATTTTTAAGTCTGCAGTCTTAAAAAAAACAAATAGTCTGCGAATGCTAATATCTGCGCGTGGTCTGCACGGTGCAGATAGAAGAGGACAAGAAGATTTGTAAACAAAAAATAAACAACACCTTAGTTTTTGTTCGTTTTTATGTTTTTATTTTTGTTTTTGTTGCAGTAGTTTATGACCCGTGGATCAAACACACCATTGACACCACTACTTGAAGATCCTGAGTTAGCTTTTCATAAAAAGAAGGACAAAAACATAGGAGGACCAAGCAAAATTCCAAAAGAACATAGCAAAATCGAATGCTTTGAGAAGACTCCTACCAAAAAGGAATCCGATTACGAGCCCGAATCAGAAACTGTCAAGTAGTGAACCCGAAAGCGACCTAAAAAGCATCATGACAGACATTGCTGACATGACGATGGAGGCCTACAAGAAAAGAATACGATAGGACACCGATCCAGGACTTGTGCAACCCGCAATTCCCGGTACTGCTACCTTTGAGCTTAAGGGACATATCCTTATCGCACTAAATGATATTCTATTTTCTGGAAAATATCATGAAGATGCATACAAGCACCTCAATGAAGTCAATGACACAATTGACTATTTCAGCATTCCTAATGTACCTCGAGAGACTGTCTTGTTAAGAATGCTTACGGTTACTTTTAAAGGTGCAACTAAAGACTGGTTGAAGGCACTTTCACCAGGTTCAATTACCACTTGGGCACATATGCGCAAAGAATTCCTCCAACAATTTTGCCCACCATCAAAAGTTTCTAAACTTAAGAGGGTCATAACTATTTTAAGCAACAAGTGGGGGAGTTTTTGTACAAGGCTTGGGAGAGATACAAAGGGTTAGTAAGAAATTGTCCCCAAAATTATCTAAATGAGCAACAAGAGGTATCGATCTTCTATCATGGGGTGAACATCATGACAAGGCAACTCCTTGATTCTCAAGGACCTTTAACGAAGAAGAATCCCGCAGAAATTAAAGAAATTAATCGAAACATTTTCAAAGCATTCACGGGAATATCACAACCCTCGTAATGATGGAGCTACGGGGATCGAGAATGGGTGTTTGGGAAGATATGGCGACGGTAATGGAAATGTTAAGTAGCATGGATAGAAGAATGACCAAGATGGACCAATCAATACACGCGATGTGTGTGGGTTGTGAAAATTGTAACGGTCTACATTTAACGAAAGATTTCCATTTAGACGAAAATGGGAATAGGAAAACTCAAGTGTTCTACTCAAGTGAAGACCGCTACGATGAAGATTGGAGGAAGCCAAAGAAGGAATGGTTTCCTTATGATGAGTATATAAAGAAAAAAGAAGAGAAGCATAGGCATACAGGTCGGGGCTTTTATCAAAAGGAGCAACCTCAACCCGAGAAAAAAGTAGACTTGGAGTCGATGCTTCATAGATTTATGGAAGCTTCTGAAAAATGTGACGATGCAACTGACCATCAAGCATCCATCAAAAATATTGAAGCTCAACTCGGTCAATTAAGTACATTGGTTAACGAGCGATTACCTCCTATAAATCCCGATAATAAACCGCCACCACATGTCATGACCATCACTACCGAAGAAGACACCATATCTGAGTTCTTAGAGGCCTTGGAAGAAGAGACAAAGTTGTCCGAATCACAGCAAAGCAAAAGAAAATCAAAGAAAAACTTGTTGCCGAAACACCGTCATCACGACATGAGGATTCAATCCTCACGACGTGGGCTCAATCTGGGCATAATCTTTTTTTTCCTAATCTTCGAGCCTATCAACCTCCTTTACCGTTTCCTTCTCGATCCAAAGTTCACCCATTGGAGCAAGAGCATATCAAATTTATGAAGCAAGTAAAGGGTATTCATATGAATACTCCTTTTATTGAATCCTTGGCAAAAGTTCCTGAATATGCCAAATTTCTTCGAGACTTACTTGACACTCGCTAACAACAAGAAAAGACCTCCAATGTAGTCCTTAGTGAGCAAAGTTCCATGGTCATTATGGAGGGGATACCAAGGAAGATGGGAGTTCTTGGACACCTTACACTTCCATGTGAATTCTGAAACAACATGAAGACGTATGTTTTAGCTGATTCTGGAGCGAGTATAAATTTAATGCCATATTCATTTTATCAAAAGCTCAACCTTCCAGTATTGAAGGCTACTAGAATGATGATACATATGGCTAATCGTTCAGTGACTCATCCTTGAGGCATAGTTGAGGACATTTTGGTAAAAATTGGAAAATTTATTTTTCTAATAGATTTTGTGGTGCTCGATATAAAGGAGGATAAAGATGTCCCAATTATTCTTGGATGCCCTTTACTCAATACCGTATGAGCCTTGGTGGATATTCACGAGTCAAAGCTTACCTTACGAGTGGGAGATGATGAAATGACTTTTGGAGTGGAAGACATATTCAAGACAGATTGTGCTCAAAATGAAGTATTCTTTATGGATGAAGAAAACGAGCTTGAGGAATTGGAAAATTGATGGAAGAAGAAATTCAAATAATAGAACAAGTCAAGCGTATTAAGCCTAGAGCTTCAATTCCAAAGTTCTTTGACGTATTTGATTTTAAAACTCAAAAGTCTCTAATAAGTGAAGAAATTTTGGTGTCAAGTGATGAAGAAGAAGAAGAAGTTACACAAGACTTGATACAACCAACTTTGGATAAGGAGGATGTCGAATATGAGGAGCTACAAAAAGAAAAAGAAGGACCTGAACTTGTTGTGAAGAATAAAGGGGTGAGTGAAAGCTCGAATATGGGGATTTGAGCCGTTCCCCGGCAACGGCGCCAAAAACTTGATGTGTGTAAAATGCACTAGTTTTAATCCTATTACTTCAAACATAAATTAAACACACGAAAGGCAGTGAACCTATCGATTAATAGTATAGTTTAAGCAAGTCGGGTATCGAACACATGGAACGGTAACAATCAAATTAAGTACTAGTATTACCTAATTAAAAACAATTAATAAAAGAGGGGGTTTCTCTAGTTTTGCAAGACTAGAAACCTAATCAATCAATTAACTTTCAAACAAAGACAATTAACAACTAAGAAGAACAAGAAAGGACAACTAGATTCAATGATAAAAGAGACTTCTGTTTAGATTCGATTCACTTATTCCTATGGTTGATTTCGTGGTAGGTGCAATGGATTAATATGTCAATGGTTCCGATTCCTAATGTGATTGGGTTCATGTTCATTATTACCAATCCTTTAGTAGACAAGTTAATTCAAACAATGGCCAACTGATTAAACTAACGAGTTTCCTAGTGTTCAGTTCGTATCAAGTAAGACTTATAATAATAATTAATCAAATTGGTTTAATTCAATCAATTCATGTATGGTTGTTCATCACACATGCTCACACATTGATTTACATATTTTATAGTTAACCCTAGTTTCATATTCACTATTCCTAGGCATACAATCTTATATTCATAAAACTATATGAATCAAGTAATCAAGAAGATATTCATGCAACTCAATCACTTATTTGTTAACTAAAAACATTTATCATCAATACATAAGGATCTTTAATAAGCTTAACAAGATGAATAACCAAATTAATATCAATTCAACCACTCAATCAAACCATGTTCATAAGATTATCTCATCCAAATAGAAGTAAAAAGCTTTTAGCTCATATCTACAGCAAGTAATAATCTAAAATCAAAATCTAATGATTCAAACATGGTTCAAAACAAAGATTAAGAAAATAAGAATGATTATTTGCCTTTGATTCTCTTCTAAATTATTTCTTAGGTTGCAATCTCGAAAATAGCAGCTCCAAGAACCCTTCTTGTCTTCAAAAGTCGCAGCTAGCCTCCAACAAAAGTTAGGGTTTGAATGAGAAGAGTTTCTATATATAAATTCTGAAAACAGTGTCAACTCGACGAGTTTTCACCAAAAAATCGTCGAGTTTTTTCGATAATCCGCGTATACAGCGTGTACGGCAAGGCATCCTTAAATCGAAAATATTCTAAAAAACTCGTCGAGTTTACATGGAATCAACATTTTCTCAAAACACGAAAGTCGTCTAAAATTGTGTCTAGTTTTTAGAACATTTTGAATCTCATCAATCGGAGTTACGGTTCATGAGATATGGCCAAAACACTGAAGAGGGGTCAAGCTGTCCAGCAACATCCTTCTTTCTTCAAAATCCAAGATCCAAGCTTCCAATCACTCAATCCTCTTCCTTTTTCACCCGAGCATGTCTTTTATTGCTGAAATTGAAATATTAAGCTAATTTAGTACCTTTTGTCCATAAAATGATATAAAATCAACAATAATTAATAAGATAATGAATGATTTCTATGACTAAATAAGCCCATATCAAGGATGTCGAATATGAGGAGCTACAAAAAGAAAAAGAAGGACCTGAACTTGTTGTGAAGAATAAAGGGGTGAGTGAAAGCTCGAGGAAGGTGATTCTAAAGTGAAAAAAGAAAATTCTAAGAAAGCATATCTAAGAAGGGTGCAAGCGTACAAGAAACAATGGAGGGTACAAAAGGTGCCAATGGTGATCGTATCTCCAAACAATACAACGTAGGTGGCACAGAGTCTGACTCATGACTCCATCAAAAGAAGCGCATCTCGAGAGGCAACCCGAGCTCGTTTTACGTTTTTCTTTTCGTTCTTTTAGTTTTTACATTTTTAATTTTTGCATATTTATTTAAGTTTGAGGATAAATCATAATCATAGTCATCTTATTTTTTAGTAAAAGGTAAAAATCGATTGTGGGTCTTTATCGTAAATGAATTTTTATTATTAATAACATTTTCTTATCAATAATCATGCTTTTCATAAATTAAATACAAGGAAAAAACTAGTTTTTATTATGGACCATTTGGATTAAAGCAATCAAACAATTTAGCCCAACATGCCAATAGCCCATAAAGTCGTCCCAGACACGGCCCATGACGTGAAGCCCAAAACCATGACGTGAAGTAGTAAAAGTCATGCACTTGAAGTAGTTTCAGTCACTTTTGTTTGAACACTTTTTCACTACCATTACGTCGTGATTTTGGAACTGGTCCCCCCACGCTTCAATTTCGGCCGAATATCTTGTTTTTCCTACTTCTATATTACGTCATTATCATCAAAGGTATGTTCTATGAGTTCCTTAATCTTTAATTTCCTTAAATTTTTAGTAATTTGAAGTTAAGGTTTGTGTTAGAGCCTAAATGTCAAAATTGGTTCATTTTTTTGCGATTTAGATGCTGCATGTTACTTGAAAGTACTTAGAATCAAGTCTTAAACAAACCCCAAACATAGATTTGAGTTCGACTAGCCATGAAAATGAATGAAAGTAGTGTACATATCGAACCGAAATCACGACATGGTCTTTGTGACCACGATGTGAAAACTGGGTGGACGGTTTTTCTGTTTTGTTGCTTAACTGTTTGGTGATTTTGTTGTTTTTCTTGCTGTAAATCTTTCAGGTATCATGGGACCAAGGCGTGCAATTTCGGAAGAAAAAGAACACATTGATGTTCCTAGTATACATCCACTATACCGATTCCCACAAAATGTTTCACAATCCGTGCTCAACAATTATTCAAATAAACTTGGATGATTATACAATTGGGAGTTTGCATTAGCACTCGTAATCGATTGGTCATGGCCGAGTGGGGTTGGCATGGTAACCGAAGTGGAACACTATTGGAGCGAGCTCTTTATAGGATACGGTTTCACTTTCCAACGCAACAGATGGCGTAATTTATTTTGTATTCAAGATCTGGTTTACTGAGAGTTGTCTGTTGAGTTTTTTTTCCACAGTTAGTTTTGAAGAACGGACAACCGACCCAACTTTCAACCAGGCCCTTGCATTTAGATTAGGAGGTGTTTATCGTGAATGTAGCTTACATGAGTTTTCTTAGTGAATGGGGTTATATACAGAAGCAAAAACACAATTACCGCATTTTATCTTATTTTTGAAAGGTTGTGTTCAAGACTTCACCATGAGATTACTTGGCGTGTAGTTTTGGAGAACCATTTCCAACCACGAGTATAGTTTGTGAGATGCTAGCGAAGGACAGATTCGGTCACCTATCTATCGGTTTTTAAATTAGTTGATCACCTTCACCATTAATCACAAACATCATGGTGACAAGGTGACTTCCTAGAATTTATTCATCTTTGGAGCATCAACACACCATGAGTTTTTTGTGATCTTCCCTACATGCTTGCGAGATTTTTAAGTACGAAGGCATTGAATTCTTGACCTAGTTGTCCTATTACTGGTGGACATTTGGTCACTCGACTAGCTCGCTCTTATGGGATTTTGAGTCCTGATTTTATTTAGAATCTGACACGTTTTAAGGACTCGGATTTGATGACTTAATTTTTGAGTCTTATGCGAGTTGTGGTGCATACTAGCGGGGGATATGTAATACCCCCGGAAGATGATGAACAACCAATTGGTCAACAAGGGGAGAAACCGAGGCAAAGAGGAAGGAGGAATGTTAGAGCTCATGGGGAAAGGGGCCGACAACAACAACCACCTCAACACTTTGAGGGTGGGGTACCAACCGATCCATTCCAAAATCGGGTTGGTACTTATTTGGATAATATCCATGAGGGTTTTAATTATCAAACAATTAAACAATCAATGTTTTATTTTCACACCGCCGACCATGCCGCCTCATTACCCTTATATTCCGACATGGGAGGAACTATACGTGAGAGAAGGAGATGGAGCCAGGACAAGTGGAGCGAGAGATGGCGATGATGATTATTGATATCTATCCTTTTATTTTTAGTCGTTTTTATTTTCTTTATTATTTTTGGTGTGTTTTTGTTTTTGAGTTTTTATTTGGTATGTTTAAAAACTTGTAACTGAATTATGTGATGGTTGTTTTTCTACTTTCTGCCAAATCTTTGTTTTGTTGCAGATTTATTAGAATATTGTGAGAAAATAGAGATAAGAACATATGAGAAAATTCGTGTGATTTAGTGTTACGAGTCGAAGCCCATAATTTTTAATACGTGTGGGGTGAATTTCGTATGCGAGAAAAGAGATTAGAGAAAGAGAGGGGAAATCAATATAGAGTTTTGAGAAGAGCCTCAATCCATTAAGAAGATCAATTACACATCACTTGCATGGAAGAGTCTTGCAAAACTATTTTCTGGTGCACCCAGTTTTCACGACGTGGCCTTATTCCCACGTCCTGACTTTGACGCCATCATGATTCCGAATTTGATTTATATCGACATCACGATGTGACTTCTCTTACCACGTCATGAATAGTAAAATATGACATTTTTTATTCTACTCTTTCTAATTTACAGTGTGGCGTATGCTTTCCCACATTGAGATGCTATGCTTTGAAGATCTCAGGCACCACACTTTTTGAAGATGCAACCTTTTGATTCAGATTTTTCCGTCACATACACACATATCAATGCAGTCCAAGTTCCAGTCACATACTCAAGGTGTTCAAGTTTTTCACACGCGTGCAGAATTCGATCTCGTCACTATTACCCAAGGGAGTCTGTTCCTTTTTCAAAATTTTATTGCTTTTGAATTATTTTATGCATACAATGAGGGCATTGTATGAAATAAGTGTAGGTTAGGGGGTCGAAAAAGTAAATTGTTAGGAATTTAAAAAAATTAAATAAATTAAAATAAATTAAAATAGATTTGAAATAATAACCTAAAAATTAAATCTAGTGATAATTGAAAACTTAAGTTGCTAGTGTTGCGTGGGATGATCTAATGCGAGCTTAAATGTTTAATTAAGCCAAAATATGTTATAGTATATTTGTGGCTTCCCAAGTTTTATTGAAAAGCCATGAGATATGAAAGATAACCTGGTAGTTTATATGGCATAAAAAGTTTTGCAACATGTACCTGAAATCTATCTAGTAGAGCTTATGTAGTCATTGCATTTAGACTAATACCTCTAACCAATAAAGGTTGAAGTTAAGCTTCCTTGCATAAGCATGTAGGAATTGAGCGGAAAAAGTGACTTATATAAAAAAGAGAGAAAATTACAAAAAAAAAGTTGTAAGAATTTTGGAGCTATCAAAGTATGAAGGTCAAAAGATCAAAATTCTGAAGAATCGAAAAGTTTAAGAAACCAAAAATCAAACAAAAAGGTGGTGAATTCAAAGAAGTCAAAGAGAAAATATCAAAGAAGTGAAGAATTCCAAGAGTTCCATTGTGGTATCAAAGTCGTAATTTTTCTAGATTATGTATGCTTGGGTAGCTTAACCAAAATACATCGAGGTTAAGAAAGATTTCCGAGGATGGATTCATAGGTTTGCAGAAATGAGTGTCGTATAAGCTAAGGGGTGAAGGTTTATAAGGATTCTGAGTATTTAAGATTAGGAAGTTTTTTAGGAACCATAGACACAAATATGCACATTGACGTCTTGGTATAATGGCTGAGTTCAAAATAGATTGTCTTATGTGATGTTCGTGATGAAAGTTTAATTTAAAATAAATAAATTTTGCTTGGGGGCAAACAAAAGATAAGTGTGGGGTATTTTGATATTGTCATATTTATACACATTTTTAGGCAATATCTTAATACATTTTAAAATAATATTTTGCTTATTTGAAAAGATATATGATACTTATTGAATTAAATTGTATTTTGCAGCCAAATGAAACACTCTTGAAGAATATGGATAAGAATTAACAAGGATTAGAACTTTGAAGGATTGAAGCTTTAAAGAAGAAAATTCCAGTGAAAAACCAAGTTCACGGTGTAGCAATCTACATCACGACGTGAAGAGGGTATTCTAGAAGATAACTACGTGGGAAGTCAGAATCCTTGCCCAATACAAATTTTTATAAAGTCACGACGTAAACGCTATTTCACGTTGTGAGCCACGTATTTTCCAAATCTATAAATACTCTTTCACACTTACGATTTAGAGAGCTTTTAGAGGAGAGATAATCAGAGCTGTTCGATTTTAGAGTCTAGAGAAGTGCACAAAAAATTCCTTTGAAGGAGAAATTCACTTGAAGATTAAAAGACTGAAGAGCACATCATCACATCGGTTTGATATACTTTAATCATGTTGATTTATGTTGAACTTATGTTTTCGTTTTCAGCTATGAGTAGCTGAACATATTTGCTTTCGTTTAGCTAGATGATACTTTAACTCTATGATTTCGTTTATTAATTTATGGATTTTAATAGTTGGTTTTGATCTTATGTTTGATTATCATTACCTAGCCTGTTATAGTTGTGATTTTGTTGCTTAAATTCAAGTTAAGTGTAGCTTAGTGACCATTAAATTACATGAACTTGATTACCTAGTGATTTAGTGACCATTAAATTACTAGAGCTAGGATCGACCAAATCTTAGATAAGTAATAAAAGTAGCAATTTTAGCTGTGTTGGAGAACATAAATTGTGACCATAATTGTGTTTTGCTTAGATAAATCTTACATAGCCCAACTATATTGTGTTTTGCTTGTGTATGACCAACAAGGTAGTTCATGAATTGGTATAAATATTAGTAATTTTGGACTTGAATTGCTAATTACATAATAAATGGTAACCAACTTTAATAATCCATAATTAGTAACTAACGATAGAGGAGAAGTGGATTCGAACTAAATGAAAGTGTTTTTAGTATATTCATAACAACCGTATTAGTTAAGTGTTTATGTTTGTCTGAACTTGAAAAATTAGATAAACCCCTTTTTGACTTTTGCTTGTTTTTAGATTAATCTATTAGTAGTTAGGTTAGTAAATTAAATCTATTCCCTGAGTTCGATACCCGACTGTTTGTGTTATATTATTTGCGAATAGGTCCACTGCCTTAAGTCATAATAGTTAGTTAGATAGTTGATAAAACTAGTAGGTATAATATTACGTACATCATGTAGCATAGTGGTAAGATAAAATGTTTTCAACAAAAAACCCCTTTGTTTAGTTCTTTTCAACATGTGTGTGTGTGTGTGTGTGTGTGTATATATATATATATATATATATATATATATATATATATATATATATATATATATATATATATATAGCAAAACCCTCCAACGTACCGACACGGCGGAGGAACGTATAGGGACGATGAAACATATAATATTCATATATGAATATACTTTATATATTCATATATGAATACAAAATTATATATATATATATATATATATCTATCTATCTATCTATCTATCTATCTATCTATCTATCTATCTATCTATCTATTTATTTATATATCTTATAATAGAATCGTTTTTCTAAGCACCACATTGATTTGAAACTCCTTTGTCTTTTCATATTCTCAAATGACTATATTTCTAAGCACCACATTGATTTAAAACCCCTTTGTCTTTTTATATTCTCAAATGAATTTTCAAACGTCTTCTAAGTAATTAATTTATCATTAAACACCAAACATGCTATATAAACTTTTACATGTAAGAAGGAAGTCATAAGAAAATGAAAAGAAAAAATTTCAATATGTACAATTCTTTTAGAACATATTAGTAGTGATGGAGTCTCTAAAAGAGCTCTACAAGTCAAGGTTGTGGATGAATGTATCATTTTTTACTCATAGTTTGATTGTGTTATATTTTTTCAGTAGTGGTATGCAATTCGAGGTGGTTTGAAATTTTCGAACTTACATGTTAGAACATCATCATTAGCCTATTTATTTTTATCTCTTTGTTTTTGTTATGAATATTTCAATATGCTTTGTTTTTTTAGATTTTTGTTTCCTTTTATATTTACATTTTTACATGTATAAAAGGTTGTTTGAACCACATATTGTAATTGATTAAAGCAATACATGTTAAGTATATTGATATGCTCCATAATTTGTATCATAAAAGCTTAATTTCAAGTCCATCGTTATAGCAAGTTGTACAAATCTTATATGAAGTGACCTAAAATAGAAGTTTACAAGGTTAACAAAGTTTCTTTCATAATTAGTTTAATGTTATTAATAATTTTTTATTGTATGCCTTAAAAGGCAACAAACATGCTATAATGAGTTTTTATGTCAACTTCGTATAAATATAATTATTTCAAAATTAATAATAGCGATATGATTATTTTATTAGCGTGTATGTATGTGTCTCTCTCTTTGTGTGTGTGTATGTGTGTGTGTATATATATATATATATATATATATATATATATATATATATATATATAATTCTATTCTCCACAACGCGGCTTGAATCAAATTCATTTAAAATTTTCACAACAACAAAAGAGTTTTCTAATTTGTGTATACTTATGACTTCAAATGTAAAGTTATTAATCACTACAACTCAAAAGTTTTTGTGACTTATGTTTAGTAATTGGTAGTGACTTTTTATTTTTCTCTCATTTATATACATTGTATCCGTATTAGTAATATATAAATAAGTTTTCTCACGAATAATTATGTGTTTTGAGATATTTTCAATTAAAATATGAAGAGTTGAAAAAAAAAGTGTTTTGCCGCATCACACTACATCCATGAGAAATTGAAGATGTCATGGCTCCAGGCTCACACATATACTGCAATTACTCTTATTCTGAGCCTAGGCTGGGTCCTTGAATAACTGTGGTGAGAAGGGTCTTTATGATTTTGTGATCCACATAGACTTTTTAGTCATGATTAGTTTTCAAGGTGCAACGGTGATCATTAAAGAATACTCATTCGAAGGACCAAGAAGTGAAGATTATTTTTCAACATTCAATATTTCAATCCCATAAGCAAAGTGAAGCTGTACTTGAAGTTATGTGACAGATTCCATTGAAACCTCCTCAATCAATTTGCTGCTATCTATGAACTTGCTGAAGTGATCCAGAAGGATCGGTCTCTCTGTTATTATCTCTGATGATTCTCAAAGCTGAAAGTGCTAATTTTCATGAATCTTTACAAGAAGCCTCTACACCAAATCTGCGTTCAAGGTCAAATTCTTAATAGGAAGTCCAACTACTCAAGGTGAAGCCATTCATGTAGAAATTCATATGTTCATCTTGAAGTTGTGAAGAAATCGAAGATTAGAGCTAAAAGCCAAACACCAAGGAAGACTAAAAAGACAAAAGCTAAAGTCAAGCACAAAGTGAAGACTGAAAAGGAAAGAAAGCAATAAACCAAGGGGAAGATTGTTAGGACTAAATTATGGTTTATTCTAAATTGTGGTTTATACGTTGCTTTTCATAAGCTATTAGAGTTCTCGGTCTAGGACCGAAAACACCATGTTTTGGTGTTGTTTGGACCAAAATAGCATGTGATTTTGGTTAGGCTTTATATTGTTTTGTTTGGGTTTTGGTTTTGGGCTTTGTTATTAGGTCTAGGTATAAATAGTGTCATTTGAGCCTTGTAGAGTGTGTTGGACGTTCTTGGGGGCTGCCATATCCAGAGAACACGTTTTGGAGAAAACTAGAGAGAAAATGAATTGTAATCAAGAATCTTATATGTATACCCGACTATTCAATAATAGTGTGCATGAAGATTAACATTTTGTGTTCTTATTCTATATTTCATCTTTATTCATTCACTTAATTGGAATTCCACAGCATCAAGTGAATCCGATTGATACATCAAAGCGTTTTTGGGGACTTACAAGTAGTATCAGAGCTTAGATATCAACTGGATTTTCAAGATTTTAAGAGTTTATTGGATTTTTTCTTGGATTTATCGGTGTTTTTGATTTATATTTTATGAATTGTTAGCTATTGTTCTTCGTGTCATATTTTCAAGCATTTGTTCAAGTTTGGCATGAGAAAATTGAAAATCCCGTGTTTTTGGCAAGATTTGTGTGTTTTTGGTTAAGATTTGCGAGATCCTGGTGTTAGACTTCGGATGTCAGTCAATCTAAGAAGATCTTGGTGGCCAGCAGGTTCTCGGTCTGTAGCTTCGGTTCTCGGTCCGAAGTTCTCGCATTGCAGGTTTTTGTTTCGGAGTTTACGGTCTCGCAAGTCCCAACCCGAAGTCCTTGCCTAACTAGATTTCAGTTCAGAGATTTCGGTTCGGAGATTTCAGGCTCACTTCTCGGTTCGGATATTACCCCTCGCATCCTCGGCTAGAATTTCGAAATTTCCATATTTTGGCTTCTTTTCGGTCAAAAAGCCATATTTTCGATCCAATAACTTCGTTTTGGGACATAAAGCTTCATAATTGATCAAAAAGGCACGTTTTCGGTCAAATACTCTCGTTTTTGGTCAAATACCCTCATTTCTGGTCTAGAAAATTTCATTTTTGGTCTAGAAACCTTCATTTTCGGTCAATGTTATTTTTTGAACAAAAAGTTTGATTTTCATTTTTGACCTTCACCTTTGACTTTCAAAGTTGACTTTTGACTTTCAAGTTTAACCTTTGACCTTTAACTTTGACTTTCTCGTTTAACTTTCAAGTTTTGAATTTTAGGTTTAACTTTTAAGTTTGACTTTCAAGTTTGACTTTTAAAGTTTGACTTTCAAGTTTGACTTTCGAGGTTTCAAGTCAAAGGGTATTTTTATTGGTTTCACAATCAGATATATTTTTGGTAAATTACTCTTTTTGGTGAATAATGAGTTCTTCAATCACCAAGGTTAATGAAACTTCCTATTCTCAAGCCTGTAGTGATACAATTAAATTTCTTCGTGATCAAATTGATATATTACATAGAGAAAATGAGGACCTTAAATATGAACGATATACTATCAAAAAGGACCAAAAACCCTTAAAAAATGAATTAGAGGCCAAAACCAAGGACATTACAAAACTTCAAGCAAAATATAGCGACAAATGTGAACATTATGATTATGCTCGAGTTAAAATTGTCGAATTAACTGCTGAACTTGATGCATTAAAAGCTAAATATAAAGATGCTAAATTTAACTTTAAGAAATTTAACGTGTCAAGTGAGGTAGTTGTGTCCATGATAGAAAAACAATAAAGACTTAAAGATAATCATAATAAGGGTCTAAGGTATCACAATGTTCCACCACCCTTCAATGACAACTATACTCCGCCCCTTAAAACCAATAAAATAGAGACACCTGCACAATATGGCTAGCCCCCGGTAACAAATTCAGTTAAGACTGAACAATCTGGTCCAACTAAGAGTATTGAGGTGTATGATGCAAATGCTTCTACCTCATGTGCATAACAGGTCAAAGTGCATGATGGGCATGAGCAGAACATAAATAATTCTTATTCTGCTGAAAATGATTCAAAAACTTATGATAAGGTGAGCGATTCTAATGCTTCTAATTCATGTGCAGATAAAGAAGTAGTGCAAGATGGGAGTAAGCAGAATAAAATCAATTTTGAGTCTGCTGAAAATGATTCAAAATCTTGTGATGCTGATACTCCACTATGGAAAAACCCAAGCCACAAAAGTCTGTTAAACAATCTGTTAAATGTTCTTGTGCTTATGCTTGTGGAAGTCCCTTGAAACAAAATTCTTTTGGACAAGGACCAAGTCACAATCTCATCTATATGAAAAGACAAACTTGCTTTAACTGTAGGGCTCCCGGTCACATTGCCAAATATTGCCCATATCATGCATATGTTCCCTACTATGTACAAGGTTGGTAGAACACGCCAAGAGGGAGATCTTTCAAAAGAAATCATTCCATGTCACAATCACGCAATGGTGACTGGAACGCGAAGAAGCGCAAGAATCAAACTCCCAAGGACAAGAAGGGAATGACGGACAAGAAGCAAAATTCAAGAGATGGTCCAGTTAAACCAAGATTGGTTAAGTCAAAGCCATCTCGGTCATCAGTTTCAAGTTAAAAAAGCAAGTGATAAGGCATCTATCATATCGAACATGAAATGGGTTAAACCCAACTACAAATGGGTACCAAAGATTCATACTCCCAAATCATCTAATGATTCTAACTTTGCTTCATCTTTTGTGTGTGACCAACATGATATGTCATGGGAGAGAGTACTTTGTGTAGATGAGAAAGGTCAAACCAGCTTCAAAATGGATTGGGTCCTAAAGACCAACTAATCCCACACTCTGTGCTGGAGTAGCTATGGAGGAATACCATCAGACTTCGGTTTGTTGATAGTGGTTGTTCCAAGCACATGATAAGAGACATCTCTCAACTACATTACATTCAGAACTTTAATTGAGAGCATGTATACCTTGTGGGAAGGAAGAAAGAAAGGATCACAAATTGGGATCATGTTTATTGGCATGTTTAATATCTTAACTTCGTTCCGGAATTGAAACACAACTGAAGCTGAACATGTTGCTGCATCTGCGTGCTGTTCTCAGATCATCTGCATGCAACGTCAGTTGTTGAATTGTGGTTTGAGTTTTCTTCTCGATACTTCTAAGTTTTTATTAAAATGATTCAATTGAAGATAATTTTTTTAGTCTGTGTATTTGTTTTATTTTCTTTCTTACCCATGCTCAAATTAAGAGGGAAAATTGAAATACATAAAAAATATATAAAATCAAAGATACAAAAATATGTTTTAATTTCGTAAGTATTTTTGGGAAGTGATATGAAGATTTGTGCTAAATGGAAATTCCGAGATGCGTGTAATGCACCGAAGCTAAATTTTTTAGACTCTATGCTCAATGTGCTGGTAGGCACGAAGGATTCAAAAGGACTAGACATAGCTGACAATGAAAGGACTTGACAATGTGGACTTAGATAGTTTCATTTGTACTGACCATATGACGCTCGGATAGGTTGAGCAGTGAGATAAACATGGGAGCCTACAAGATACATTAAAGTTACTTATTATCTAGAACTGTGGCTCAAGACTTATTTGATGTACGGACTTACGTCCTTAATTCTGGTGTTGATAGGATGACTGACGGGTTTTGATAAAGTAGGTCTGTAGGAAATTATTTTCTTGATTTCTATCTGTCAGTCATATATTGCCTCCTTTGCGTGATTGGAACATATCCGACCTGGAATGCAACATATGCAACTCTATCTCTATGCATCTCCTTATCTATGTAATTCTTTCTATCTGTTAGCCATATGCTATCCCCTCTGCATGATCAGAAGATCCGACCTGAGACACAACCTATGAACCTTTATATATCTCTATCCCTCTATCTGTGTTAGTTATATGTTGTCCCTCTGCATGATTGGAAGACATCCGACATGGGATACAACATATGCATCTATACATCCATCTTCTCTCTCAAATAACTGAACACTCACCTAAAGTAAAGAGTTCTTTGGAATTCCTTGTTTTCTGGGGTATGTCGTGAATTGGGGAACACATTTTAGTGAACTTAAATTTGAATTAACTAAAGGTTGTATGTAGATCTCGCTGCTGAATTTAAGTGGACAACAATATCCTTTGTTGTTGTTAGTTAAAATGGTCTATTTAGGAATATTATTTAGGAATATAATCACAATGTCTCATCACTTATAATGTGTCCAGCTTGTCAATATCCTTTGTGTTTAAGTGGATCACAATATTGGTGATTGACTAGAGCTAAATATGCAGGTGTGTGTTGATAAACGTTATTGAATTGCTTGACAACTTTGATCCCAAAAGTTTATGTTTTGTACATTTTTGTATCTTATTTTTGTTTCTTTTAAATTTGTTCATATTTTTCCTCTATGTACAAATTTAGGGGGATAATTAAAAAAAACAACAAAAATCAGAAAAATATAAAAAAAATCAAAAAATATGTTTATTTTTGTTTTTTATTACAAAAAATCCAAAAATATTTTATTTTTACTTTTGAGTGTATTTTTAATTTTATTTTTATTTCTTAGTTATTTCTATCGCGTGCTAAGTTTATTTTTACTTTTATTTTTTATCTCAAAGTTTTGTTTTGTCTTAAAAAGCAAATTCAAAAGAAGAAGAGACTCAAGGAGACTGTATCGTAGTGTTTTGAGCAAGGAGAAGATATGTGGAAAGGAATTGACGGTCATTACACTTCACACTACTTCCATGAGAAATTGAAGATGTCATGGCTCCAGGCTCACACAGATACTGCAATTACTCTCATTCTGAGCCAAGGCTGGGTCCTTGAATAACTGTGTTGAGAAAGGTCTTTATGATTCTGTGATCCACATGGACTTTTAGTCATGATTACTTTTCAAGGCGCAACGATGATCGTTAAAGAATACTCATTCGAAGGAACAAAAAGTGAAGATTAATTTTCAACATTAAATTTTTCAATCCCAGAAGCAAGATGAAACTTTACTTGAAGTTATGTGACAGATTGCCTTGAAACCTCCTCAATCAATTTGATGCTATCTATGAACTTGCTGAAGTGATCCAGAAGAATCGGTCTCTCTGTTATTATCTTTGAAGATTCTCAAACCTGAAAGTGCTAATTTTCATGAATCTTTACAAGAAGCCTCTACACTAAACGTGTGTTCAAGGTCAAATTCTTAGTAGGAAGTCCAACCACTCAAGGTGAAGTCATTCATGCAGAAATTCATATGTTTATCTTGAATTTGTGAAGAAACCGAAGATTAGAGCTGAAAGCCAAACATCAAGGAAGACTAAAAATACTAAAGCTAAAGTCAAGCACAAATTGAAGACTGAAAAGAAAAGAAAGCTATAAACCAAGGGGGGAGATTGTTAGGACTAAATTATGGTTTATTCTACGTGAAAAGAAAGCTATAAACCAAGAGGAGATTGTTAGGTCATAAATTGTGGTTTATACTTTGCTTTTCATAAGCTATTAGAGTTCTCGGTCTAGGACCGAAAACACCATGTTTTGGTGTTGTTTGGACCAAAATCACATGTGATTTTGGTTAGACTTTATATTGTTTTGTTTGGGTTTTGGTTTTGGGCTTTGTTATTAGGTCTAGGTATAAATAGTGTCATTTAAGCCTTGTAGAGTGTGTTGGACGTTCTTCGGGGTTGCCATATGCAGAGAACACGTTTTGGAGAAAACCAGAGAGAAAACGAATTGTAATCAAGAATCTTATGGACCCGACTATTGAATAATAGTGTGCATGAAGATTAACATTTTGTGTTCTTATTCTATATTTCATCTTTATTCATTCACTTAATTGGGATTCCGCACCATCAAGTGAATCAGATTGATACATCAAAGCGTTTTTGGGGACTTACATAAACCGTTATCAGTTTAAAGCTACAACTTTTGAATAGTTTGGACAAAATACTTAAATTGTTAATTTAAATATAACATTACTGTGTCAACTTAAATATAAGCTTCAGATCCTGTTAAAAAACCAAAGAATATTTTGTAAATAGTTAAAAATGATAAATTGTAATGATAAATGCAAAAACTAAATTGTAATCTCAATTTATCAAAAATATTTTCTAAAGATATTTTTATAATCGTTAAAAGTTTTCAAATAAGCAACTTAAAATAATTTACAATAACAATAGTTAAAAATAACTCTATATAAATGATTATATTGTTATCTTTAAAATCAAAAAACAATGTTTGATGTTTTAAATAATTATAATGATAGAAATTAAAACATTAAGGAAATAAGTTTTAAAAAATTAATTAAAAATAACAACAACTATAAATAACATTAAGTCATATATTATATTTAATTTTATTCATGTGTAACTCGCGAGTAGAAGTCATTCAAACAATTGAGATTATGAAGTTATAATAGATGTATATATTATCATATAATTCAAAACAATCAATATATTATATCAATTTAGGATACAAATTATTATATCAAATTTTATACCAACGTTATTGTTATTTAAAAAAATATATATTTGTAAAGACTTCAACTATATAGGTGTTTCTGTGCAATGCGCGGGCATTCGCCTAGTCATACTATATTATAAAGGAAGCATTTTTCCTTTCACCACATTCATTTGAAACTTCCATGTATTTCCCCTTTCACCACATTCATTTGAAACTCCTATGAATTTTCAATTTCTTACTAATAATAATTATAAGTTGGTTAATAAGGTTAAATAAATATCAAACCTAAAGTGTAATCACATATAAACTGAATTTCAATATTAAAATAATATATTTACTTCTACTTATTAAGTGATTTTTGTTACTTTTTACATATTATACTTAATTTATTATTTTTAATATATTGTTGCATGTAAACCATTATCATTTTAAAAATATTATTTTGGAACAATTTGTATAAAATATTTAAATTATTAATTTGAATATAACATTACACGTCAACTTAAATATAAATTTTAGTTTAACTTAAAAAACCCAAAAAATATTTTATAAATAGTTAAAAGTGATTAATTGTAGTGTTTTTTTAATTGTAATATTTTTCTAATAATGATTATAAGTTGGTTAATTAGGTTAAATAAATATCAAACCTAAAGTGTAATCATAAGTATACTAACTTTTAATTTTAAAATAATATTTTTACTTCTACTTATAAAGTTATGTGTTTAACTTTTAACATATTATACTTAATTTATAAGATTTAATATTTTGTTGTATGTAAACCATTATCAGTTCAAAGATATAACTTTTGAACAGTTTGGACAAAATATTTAAATTGTTATTTTAAATATAACATTACAATATCAACTTAAATATAAATTTCAGTTCCACTTAAAAAACCAAATAATACTTTGTAAATAGTTAAAAGTGATAAATGCAAATACTAAATTGTAATATCAATTTAACTAAAATATTTCCTAAACATATTTTTAAAATCGTTAAAAGTTTTCAAATAAGTAGTTTAAAATAGCTTACAATAATAATAGTTAAAAATAACTCTATATAAATGATTATATTGTTACCTTTAAAATAAAAAACAATGTTTGATGTCTTAAATAATTATAATCATAAAAATTAAAACAGTAAGCAAATAAATTAAAAAAAATTAATTAACAATAACAACAACTATAAATAACATTAAACCATAATATTATATTTAATTTTGTTCATGTATATCTCGCGTGGAGAAGTCATTTAAACGATTGAGATTATGCACTTATAATAGATGTATATATTATCATATAATTAAAAATAATCAATACATTATATCAATTTAGTATACGAATTATTATATCAAATTTAACAACAACGTTTTTGCTATATTAAAAAAAATACATATATTTGTAAAAACTTCAACTATATAGGTGTCTCTGCGCAATGCATGGGTATTTGCCTAGTATACTTATAAAAGAAACATATTTTCTTTCACCACATTCATTTGAAACTCCCATGAATTGTCAATTTCTTTACAATAATATTATAAATAAGTTAAATAATGTTCTATAAACAAGAAAGGGTGTTTTATTACAATGACTTCATCCCACATCGATGGTGAGAGTAAATAAGAGAACATTTTCTCTTCTATAAATATGAAAGGTTGTGAAATGTTTCAAAGAGACCAAACCATGAGAACTTCTTTATGCCTACACATGTAGGATTTATAGGGTATTATTTGGCGAGATTGTCTGTATTGGCAACTGTCCAATTAAGTTTTAGAATTTCCAAATGGCTTCGAAGAAGATTTTTTCAGGTTCAAACTGTGTTTTAGTAGAAAAAAAGGTTATGCAGTATGATATATTGAGTTGAATCGGAGTTGGATAAATTTGGACCGATAAATGAATTATTTTCCTTTCACCACATACATTTGAAACTCCAATGATTTTTCAACTCTATATATATCTATATATCTATATCTATATCTGTATCTATCTATCTATCTATCTATCTATCTATCTATCTATCTATCTATCTATCTATCTATATCATATCATCATATCATACTATACTTATAAAGAAAGCATTTTTTCTATCACCACAATCATTTGAAACTTCCATGTCTTTTCATATTTCTTTATAGTAATGATTCCATGATATTTACTTAAACCTACATAACTTTTCACCAGAATCTAATTAACAACTACCACTCAATAGTTTTTTGACTTATGATACTTATTTGTGCTTATGACAACAACTGATTAACATTGATATATATATATATATATATATATATATATATATAGTTCACAATGGTAGATTTTTATTAGAATGGTTTAAAGAGTTTTGTGAATAGTTGAGAGGTAGATTAGAAACTCCATACAAAAAGATTATTGATGGAGAGCATAAATAATAATAAAGAGGAAGCTGTTGATGATAAGGAAATATGAAAGTTTATGGTAAGAAATATTGCTTCATTTTCTTCTTTCTTATTATCTAAATTTATACTGTATAATTATTATTTTGGTTGGAATGAAAAATATTATGTATGAAGATACTCTAATCATTGCCTCTAGATTCACATGAGTAGCAAGACTACTTCACAACAATACAAAAAAGAATGGATACAACTAGCGTAGTTCATGCTTCTTGATTTTAAAATTTTGATGGTTCAGTTTAGTTTGAAGTTTTGCATTTTTTTTCATGAAATTTATAATCATGTTCAGTTGGGTCCCAAAAGGAAGCTATGCAACTAACCGTCTAAAGTCTAAACCGAACGCTCCATGTTGTATAAATTATAATGGAGTTTGCAAGATGGTGCAGGATAATGTTCATTCCACTTCAAATTGTATAACTAGACTTTTAAAAAGATTCATTGGGTGTAATTTCTAGGATGTAATGGAGTGCATGTCGGCGTTTAATATTATAGGTCTTCATGTTGTGTTGAATGTTCACAACCACTTACATGGAAATAGTCCTATAGATGACAATTATGTAGTTGATAAAACTTTTTTTAAAGAGCCAAAGCTCAGAAAACTTTATTAAAAAAGAATAAAAGAATACAACACAATCAAACCAACATTAAACAATAACTCATATAATTCTCCAACCTATCCATAACCAAATACCTAACCATTTTTTAACCAACAAATAAACCTCAAAATTACCCCAAACAACCTTACTAATCTTAAGACTAGTCCACAAACTCATTTGATGTGGGAAAAAAGGTAACTTCAACCCCTTGCAACACCATAGCCACAAATTTCCATCAACACCAATGCAAGAGGCAAGGCCCTTAAAAAAACCCACTGTCCAGTAGACTAGTCTTAAGGACCAACCCGTCAACTCACCCTTAACAATCAACCATCTAAATAAACCAAAATTAAAGTAAACATTACTAAATAACCAAACAGCCCTATGAAATAAGCACAGACAAATGCTCGCAATCCAGAGTCTTCTTCCATTCTTCTAGCCTTCAGTCCACCACTATTCACTCTGCAGTCTATCAATCTGCAAAACCAACCTACTACTCTCCTTAAAGATCACCATCTGCCCGATCTGGATCCATCTTCTAATCTGCTAGCTAACAGTCCTCCTCCAATTATACTTCAAGCTGAGCATTTGGAATATAATCCATCAGCTCCAAAAACAGATCTGCCTGTGCTGCACAAGGAACCTGTACAACAAACCAATAAAAAAAACAAACCAACCAACAAACCAAAAATATAACTTATTTAGTTTCAGGACAGACATGGAATCAATCACATGTCTAGGGAACCCTATTTGAATAATCTCAACAAAGATCATATCCAAACAGAAATCCCCTGGGGTACAAGCCACTTTATTTGAAAGCAAACTTTCAAATAAGAAACAAAATCCGTTTCTTTAGATTTGAACGAAATAATGGTATACCTCCACCACAACCCAATCAAATCTCCCAGAATCCTCAAAACCAACCCTAAACTCCACCAAAAATAGTTAACAACCCCCATTCTTTTTTTTTTTAACATTTATATCACTACCCTTATGCAAATTGTCCATTCCTTTGATACCCCACTTCTTACACACTTTCTCATGCATCATGTTCAACTATAACTTCATACATATCATTTTTAGTTGAATTTCCTTTTCAATACAATGAATGTCATTTTTATAAGGCCTGTTCACATTTCTAAACAATCTAGCATTCCTCTCCATCCAAATGTGAGCAACACTACCAACTAGAACAAGTTTCTTAATCACAGAATCCACAGATTTCCCTTTAGAACAACCATAGAACTTAATAATAAGATCATTCCAATCATCATAACTGAACCCAACCCCAATCTTCTTACAGAAATACCTCCAAATCTAATTAGCATACTCACACCTGGAAAAAAAAGATGATCATGAGAATCATTCATTTTAAGACAAAGAGGACATAGTAGGATACCCTTTGTTTCCCAAAATTTGACACGATCCTGGGTTTTCAACTTATTCAATACATCCATCCACATAATGAAAGAGTTCCTAGGAATATTATTGCCAAACCATAAAATATTATACCACAGAACCTTAAATCCAAAATTATTGATATCAATCCAAACTTGCTTATAAGAGAACTGCTTGCATGACCCAACCTTATCCCTCCAAATATTTTTTTTCCATTTGATCAGCTTCATTACAGAACATTGGGCTATCCTTCAAACCAGGAAATTTATTCACCCATTCACTAGGCCAAGTTAAGTGATCATTTACCATAATATCTAGTTGATAAAACTTATTAAAATTGATTTTGTTATATTTCATTAAAATGGTAAATTTGAGTTGTTGATATATCATTACAAGCTATTAATTAATTATAAATTTTTTAATAATTCATGATCTTTTAAACGAGATGTTTATGATATAACTGTAAGGTATTTAAAAGTGAAATAAGATTTAGTCATTGCAATTTGCACCTCTAATTTATGTTATGCTAATGAAAATCATAATGGGACGAGACTCTCTTAAAATACAAATAGTTTAAGTGTTTTTAACTTATGTTTTCTAATAACAAATGAGGGCAAAAACTCATTTTGAGTTTTATCATTATTATTAGTCTGGTTAGAATCTGTTAGAGAATATTTTGACATCAATTATAAACATCTTTTGTTTATAATTTTAACTTTTCCTTTAATTCGTTGTATTTATGTTATCAATAATTTATATGGTTAATCATTTTTTCATATGTTGTAATAGTCAATCAATTTATTTTGTAATAAAAAATTAGAACCCCAATGTCGAAAAATTTTAGGAGCAGTTTTGGAATATTAAAAACCGACATAACATGTTCCAGGATCGGTTCCAATATTCTAGGGTTGTAGGTTCCAATTTTAATTGGCCTATATAAAAAAATGACAAAAAACCATGGATAAAATTATAAATTTCAACATATTTTAACCATATATTTGTTTTATTGCGCAACGCGCGAGATTACGCTTAGTATATCAATAAGTTTACTCACAAACAATCACGTGTTTTAAGATATTTGTGATTAAAATATAAAGAGTTGAAAAAAAGTGTTTTGCCGCATCATGGTTATTACTGTGACATGCCCAAATTTCACGGCCAGAAAAGACCGATTTGTTTATGCTTTGTTTTAAATCAGACTAATCTTTTAAAGAAAACTGTTGCAGAATTTGTTCCTAGAAAACATGATAAATACTTTATCCAAGCATCTCTGAAGAGATGTATTTTATTTGTTTTAAAACATTTGGGATGTCCTGATCAGTACAGACACATAAGCATAAACCGAACTTACATTCATCTACACTACTGATATACATCTCTTTAATCTCTGGGTGTAATGTGTCTTTATATCGATAACTATGATACAAAAATATTGAGTGGGTCAGGATTGGAAAACCTGGTGGGTATATGGGGATTTTAATCCCACAATGTTATCACACACACACACACACACACACACATATATATATATATATATATAATTTAGAATTTAATTTTTATTATATTTATTTTTAGTAGGTCGGAAAAGAAAAACTCCGTTAGTAATTCACAACTTGTCACACCCCAAAACCGAGAACGGCGGAAACGTTCTGGGGCGGAGGATGTCCTGTAAAGTATCACAACACAGTATAACAATAAACAAGCAAACAACATCATCCATTGCATTAAATATATAATTTTAATACAAGCGTGTTCCGTACAATTATAGACACCAAAAAGCAAATCAAAATAATAAGATGAGTCTTGGATGCACTCCATCTTCTCAAAAGCTGGCCTCGGTACCTATCTACTGACGACCTGAGAATACAAGTTATTTTGAAAGAGTTTATCAGCATTAAGCTGGTGAGTTCATAAGTATTTTAGTGTCGGTGTTTGTATCAAAACGTTTGAACGTGGTTTTAAGTATGAGTTTGTAAACATTGGTGATAAAAGTATGTGAATGTTTGTAAAAGTTTGAATATCTCAGAAAAACCTATATTTTCTATTAAAAGTAGCCTTCTACCAAGGCGTAACTGTTTTGTATGTTCGTTTATTGTAAAAGTGTGTAATTTTCCCAAGTGTAACTATCATTAACAAAATATAGTTTGTACATTAATGTTTAAGTGAAATGATCACTAAATATATGTAAAGGGTAAATTAATGTAGTACTGTAGTGTTGTATTATAGGAACTACTGCTGTACTAACTACCTTAAACCGGATTTATATTAAGGTATTATGTGATAAATTGTACCATACTATCGACTAGGTAACACGACAATGTAGGTCGTAATAAGGTATGACGTTTGGCACCCGCAGACCTGCAGGTCCGGCTGTAGCTAGCAGCAAGGTGTAGGATAGTCAATCCAGTATAGATCTATACGCAAACTCATGCTCTCCCTCCAAGAGACTCTGGCTACAACTCGGGCCATGACATTGAAGGCATGCTCCGATATAGTGGATCACAATTATGTTAACGCATTCATGTATATGTAATGTATTGTTACTCGTTCTAGTATCATTGTATATGTTCTTCTTCTAGTATAGTTGTATATGTTCTTCTTCTAGTATAGTTGTATATGTTCTTCTTCTAGTATAGTTGTATATGTTCTTCTTCTAGTATAGTTGTATATCTTCTTCTTCTAGTATAGTTGTATATGTTCTCATAGTAATGTAATGTATATGCTCTCATAGTAATAAGTACTGACTCATGAATGAACTGACTCATTGTTCTAGCAATAGTATAAGTATTATTCTGTGCTACCCCGATGGTAACTTACTAATGATATAACTGGTACATATGAATATGGAAGAACTTTTATGACTATATATGTACACATGATATATAATTAATAGTTAAACGACCTTCAGACGGATACCCGATACCCCACCAGACCACATCTCAAGCGCGAAAAGGAAATAGGGCGGGCGGCCTTCCTAAGCCTTTTAAACATTGCTTATATAATTATACATATATGGGCATGCAATTTATAATAAGTATAAAAGAGTTTAAGTAAAAGTAATTGATAAGTAAAAGAGTTTGTAAAGCAGTTTGAAGTAAAACAGTTTGATAAATAGTTTGAACAGTAATAAAGTCATTGGTTTTGTAGTTATTAATCACATGTGATTGATGTAATAACTATAAGTATTCAACTTGTATCCCCCATTAAAGCATTTAAAACATTTAAAATCATTTCAAAGGTTAGTTAAAGGGGTATGAACTCACATGTAGTGAGTGGATTGGATTGAAGTGTCGGACACGGTGCTAGGTGACAAATGAAGACTTGTACACATGCACGAGCCTAGTTATCATATAATGAACATATATATATATATATATATATATATATATATATAACTAATTAACTAAAATATAAATAATAAATTAAATTGGGACATTCTAGAACATTAAAACACTTTGTTTCAAGTGTTAAAGATCACAAGGATTGCATCCAAGTGTTGGTAGGGCAAAGCTAGGGTGTTTGGAGTTCAAGGGTAAACTCCTTTGGAGTTTACGGTTTTAATGACCTTTAACCAAGGAGTTTACGATAGTAAACTCAAGGGTTTGTGGTCATAAACTCTACTCCTTGTAACCATGTGTTTTTTTTGAGGTTTAACAAGTCTTTTGAAGCACTGTTACTTGGTGGTTTGGCCTTTGGAAGGGACTAGGGCAACAAAAACACTCCTTGGAGGAGTTTACGGCCTCATGGTCATTTCCATTTGGGTTTACTACCGTAAACCCTTATGGAAAAGGGTATTTCCATGTTTTCAAGTCCTTAACACAACAAGGTAATTGTCTAGGTTAGTTTTTAGGCCTAAGGAAGGAATATGACCCATTTAAACACACTTTAGGGTGTTTACGGTTTTGGGAGATCCCCAAACCGTAAACACCTAAAAATGGTGGTCTTTGGTGTTTTTCAAGTCTTACACACATCAATGGAAGGTTTAAACATATCAAGGAAGGCTTAAACATCAAACTAGGGCTTAGATAAGGGACTTAGGCACACTTTGGTGCCTTTCTTGGTGTTTACGGCCCAAGAACATTCTTGGACCGTGAACACCTCAAACCTTGTGTTCTTGGCATATTTTCTTGATGTTTATATGTGATACTAGCTTAATAAGACTCAAGGATGGAAGTACTTACTATTAGGAAGCTTGATTTGAGCTAAAAGTCCAAGAACACTTAGTGTGTGTTCTTGGTGTTCTTGGTGTTTTTGGAAATCTAGACAAAATACATAAATGAATGGATGAATAGATGCACAAACACTAGATTAAGTGTTATCCCAACTTGAAATGGTTAGAACACTTACAAGTTTGAAGATCTTGAATAAGTTTTAGGATGATACTTGAAAGGATATTTTGGAGTTTACTCTTTTGGTATTTGGGGAGTAAACACAAATGGCTAGTCTTGGGGAGTAAACTCATGCTTAAGGCACGAGTTTATGTTTTTGGGATGATTTTTCAACCCAAACATAATAGTTTGGCCGGGAACTTCTAAGACACGAGGTGTTTGCGGTTTTTAAAATTCAAAACCCGAGACGACACTTTCTTTCACCCGTTCGCTTAAAAATAATATTAAAATAATCAAACGAACTTTAAATTTCTTAAAAATAAGAAATAATGACATTAACTTATGATACAGAGTGGTTGACTTTTAGGGTTTGACCGAATGGAAATTTCGGGTTGTCACATCATCCCCCTGTTAAAGGGAATTTCGTCCCGAAATTAAAGTGTAAACAAATAAAGTAGTTACAAATAACTAAGCAAAAATATGAGGATATTTCAGTTTCATCTGATCCTCACGCTCCCAAGTGAATTCCGGTCCTCGCTTGGCGTTCCAGCGAACCTTCACAATCGGGATACGGCTTTGCTTAGTCTACTTGACTTCTCGGTCCATGATCTCTACTGGTTCTTCCACGAAGTTGAGGCTCTCGTTGATCTCGATCTAGTCGAGTGGGATTACAAGAGTCTCGTCCGAAAGAAACTTTTTCAAATTAGAGACATGGAATGTAGAATGTACGTTACGAAGTTCGTCGGGTAGATTGAGTTTGTAAGCTACAGGGCCGATTCTTGCGAGAATCTCGAAGGGCCCTATATATCTCGGATTAAGCTTTCCACGCTTACCGAAGCTTATTAAGCCCTTCCAGGGTGAGAATTTAAGAAGGACTCGGTCTCCCACCTGGAATTCCAAAGGTTTCCTTTGCTTATCAGCGTAGCTCTTCTGTTGGTCTCTAGAGGATTTCAATCGTTCACGGATCTGAACGATCTTCTCTGTCGTTTCCCGAATGATTTCCGGGCCTGTGAGAGTACTGTGAGAAACTTGCCCCCTAGCTAATTGGGTATCACCCACTTCAGCCCAGCACAGAAGGAATCTGTACTTTCGGCTATAGAGGGCTTCAAATGGAGCAGCCTTGATGCTCGTGTGATAACTGTTATTGTAGGAAAACTCGAAAAGGGGTAAATGAGTATCCCATGCCTTTCCAAAGTCAATCACACAGGCTCTCAACATATCTTCCAGTGTTTGGATGGTCCTCTCACTTTGTCCGTCGGTCTGTGGATGGTACGCTGTGCTCATGTCCAACCTTGTTCCCAGGGAATGTTGTAGCGATTGCCAAAATCTTGAGGTGAACCTACTATCTCTATCGGAGATAATGGATATAGGTACACCATGTAGTCGTACGATTTCCCTAATGTATGTTCTCGTAAGCTTCTCCATCTTGTCAGTTTCTTTGATAGGCAGGAAGTGTGCAGACTTAGTCAATCTATCGATGATGACCCATATGGTATCAAGTCCACCCGTTGTCTTGGGCAACTTGGTTATGAAATCCATAGTGATCCGCTCCCACTTCCATTCTGGAATCACTGGTTGTTGTAGTAAACCGGAGGGCTTTGGTACTCGACCTTAACCTTTGCACAAGTATGGCACTTACTTACGAAGGTAGAAATCTCTGCTTTCATATTAGGCCACCCGCATAACTTTTTAAGATCCAGATACATCTTATCTGAACCTGGGTGGACAGAATACCGAGTGTTGTGTGCCTCGGTCATGACCAAGTCTCGGAAACCACCATGCTTCGGTGTCCAGATCCGGTTCATGAAATATAAGGCTCCGCCACCCTTGGCTTCTAAATTTTTATCCACTCCTCTAAGGGATTCACTCGTCATGTTTTCAGGTTTCATGGCTTCAAGCTGGGCTGCCTGAATTTGCTTAGACAAATGTGAATGGATAGTCATTATTAACGACTTGACTCTTTGACCAGAATATTCCTTCTGACTGAGGGCATCTGGTACTACGTTGGATTTACCCGAATGATAACAAATATCACATTCTTAGTCATTGAGTAGTTCGACCCACCGTCGTTGTCGCATGTTGAGCTCCTTCTGATCGAATATGTGTTGTAAACTCTTGTGGTCGGTAAAGATAGTGCTTTTCGTTCCGTATAAGTAATGTCTCCAGATTTTCAGAGCAAACACAACTGCTCCTAGCTCAAGATCGTGTGTGGTGTAATTAACTTTGTGTGTCTTCAGCTGTCTCGAGGCATAGGCGATGACCTTACCCCGTTGCATCAGAACACAACCGAGCCCTTGATTCGACGCGTCACAATAGACATCGAAGTCTTTTATCCTTTCAGGGAGGGATAGTATTGGTGCGGTGCACAAGGCTTGCTTGAGCGTTTGGAACGCTCTCTCCTGTTTCTCTTCCCAGTCAAAGGCCACCCCTTTCTGGATCAGTGTTGTAAGAGGTTTCGCAATTCGGGAGAAGTTCTGTATGAACCTGCGGTAGTAGCCAGCGAGACCTAGAAATTGACTAATTTCTGTAGGCGTCTTCGGTGCTGACCAGTTCTCAATGGCCTTAATTTTGGATGGGTCCACGTGGATTCCTTCTTCGCTTACCACGTGTCCTAAGAATTCGACTCTTCGGATCCAAAATTCACATTTAGAGAACTTCACATAGAGCTTCTCCATTCGTAAAGTTCCTAGAACTTGTCGCAGGTGATCGCCATGCTCTTCCTTACTTCGGGAGTAGATCAGGATGTCATCGATGAAGACAATGACGAAATGATCCAAGTAAGGTCGACATACTCTATTCATCAGATCCATGAAAACTGCGGGCGCATTGGTCAATCTGAATGGCATCACCACGAACTCTAGTGTCCGTAACGAGTTCAGAAGGCTGTCTTCGGAACATCCTCCTCTAGCACTCGTAGCTGGTGATATCCGGATCTTAGATCAATTTTGGAAACGTAGTTCGCCCCTTGCAGTTGGTCAAATAGATCGTCTATGCGAGGCATAGGGTCACGATTCTTGATCGTCAGTTTGTTGAGTTCTCTGTAGTCGATACACATACGGAATGATCCATATTTCTTCTTAACGATACACATACGGAATATTAAAACTCATACATATGTTATACTTTCCATCTCTCTCTCTCTCTCTCTATATATATATATATATATATATATATATATATATATTATTTAAAATATAATATTTCAAAATGCTTTTTAATAATGATTGTAAAATTTTTTCATCTGTTACTTAATTGGTTGATTAATAAAAATATTAATGTTTTGAAACTCCTATCTCTTAAACTTACATTATTTAATTTGTTAGTTAACTAAAACATTTTTCCTACATAATGATAACATTTTTATGTTTGGTTACTCATATTTGTTTATGTCATTAGAAAACAAGGTGTACATAGAATGACTACTTCAATTTCACATATGAATCGATACCACTAGAGAGGTATGTTTTCTTTAACCGGTGGTAGGAGATCCACATACACTTTTTATTTATTTATATTAATACTTCGTAATATGTATTTTATATTCCTATTCACCTTAATTTTTTTGGTACAAATTAAGGAAGAGGAGTCTCGGTGCACCAACATAAAGTCAAACGTACACCTTGCAAAATATGTAATTAAAATTAAATATCATATTTACTAATCGACTTAATTTAAAACTCTTGATGACATTTATGTATAATGTTATATTTTGTGTGACTTCATTCTTAATTTCAATGTTTAATATTTGAAAGTTCATATATGAAACCTTTGATGTTTTGGTGTAATATAAATAGTGTAATACAAAGTTTATTAGTTCAATATTGTTTATTAATAGCTCATTCAAAACAACTTATTTCTTATTTTATCCAAAAAATATTATCGGACATAAGAAGAGTAGATTATAGTAATGTTATACAAAAACTTATAATATATTGGATATTATAAAAGTAAAAGTAAAGTTTATAAGGTATGGACTATATTAGATACTATCAAAATATAAGTTGATTGATTTTTATGTTATTTTATAATTCGGTTAATGCCCAAAACATGACTAAAAATGTAAAATTTCAACATATTTCTATTTTTTCCCACAATTATTTTAATACTTAAATGCATTCTTGCGCAATGCGCGGGGTTACACCTAGTATCTTATAATAGAAGCATTTTTCTAAGCACTACATTGATTTGAAACTCCTTTGTCTTTTCATATTCTCAAATGACTTTTCATATGTTTTATAAGTAATTGATTTAACATTAAACACCAAACATGCTATATAAACTCTTACATGTAAGAAGGATGTCATAAAAAAATGAAAATTAAAAATTTCAATAGACACAATTCTTTTAGAACGCATTTGTAGCGATGAAGTCCCTAAAAGAGTTTTACAAGTCAAGGTTATGGATGAATGTATCATTTTTTACTAATAGTTTGATCGTGTTATGTTTTTTTCCTGTAGTATAAATGAGACCATTCAAAATCAAATGTTTATAGATATTTTGTTTTCTTAAACCATACCATTTAAAATCATATGTTTAGAGATATTTTGTTTTCTCAAACCATATTGATTTGAAACCTACATAACATTTTATATTCCTTAGTTAATAACATTTATAATATTTATAAATTTCCAATAATTTTTTGCATTCTCTTATTATATATGTAGTTATATTTGTACATTTTTCTTACAAAAAGTCGTTATTTGGTTGAAGATAATGTGATTCAAAAGTTTTCATATAGTTGAAGCATTCACGATCACAATATTATGATTTAAAGAAATGGGATATGTCAGTATCCTGTATCGATGGTAATTGTTATATGATTTTTTCTTTCAACCAAAACAAATGAAGCTTTTTTATTCTTTCTTTAAATTCAGTTTCTCATTTGATCTTTATATGTGATTTGTGTGTATTACTCAATCTTGAATGTGACTCTCAAAATATCAATGTTTTGCTTGGAATATCTTTCCGATTCTTCTTTTTCAAGACAAACATTTTGATTGTAGGTTAGTGAAGAATTGTCATCAAGTTTCGATGGTTGAATGGTGTTAAATGAAGAAAAAAGATTCAAAAAATGAATATAGGTTTTTTTTGTTTGAGCAAAGTAGATGAATGTTAATTTTTTCTTTTGATTTAAATGTATATTCATGTAACATTTTTATTTATATATTCAACCACCCAATGTTCTTATTTATTCGATTGTAGTTTTTCTATTTTGATTATGTTTATTTTCTATAAATTTTTTGTTGGGTTATCCTACACAACATATTTACAAGGCAATATTTAAAAGATAACATAATTTTTAAGATTTGATATATAATTATGATTGACATATCATGATATGTTCTTCATATGAAAATAACTTATCCATATTACCAAGACAAGAATTACATATGACATTTATGCAAATATATCTTATATGTGATTTGTTTAACATATATATGCAGTTCCAAATTTATAATTAAGTATCTTTATGTTCAATAATTGAAGGATTAAAATGATGCATCAAAACCAATTATTTAGACGAATATAATAATAATAATAATAATAATAATAATAATAATAAATACATATTTCCAAGTACCACATTAATTTGAAACTCACACTACAACTCAAGAGTTTTCTAATTTATGCATATTTATTAGTTACAACTCAAGAGTTTTTAAGTTATGATTATTAATTAGTAATCACTAATAACTTGTTTTTTTTATAAGGTTGTAAGGTTTTGCTCGTTAAAAACATTAATTTATTTGAAGATATTTACGATTTAAATATGAAGAGTTAATATAAATGTTATAATAGATGTTTTAGTTTTTTTATTATTAAAAGTTGTAATGTTTATTTTTCATATTATATATATATATATATATATACATATATATATATATACACACACACACACATATATATATTAATACAAATGTTATAATAGATGTTTTTGTATTTTTATGTTACTAAAAGTTGTAGTTCATATTTTTTTTTTCATACATTTTGTTACTCGTTATATATAGATTATCATACGTTTGATATATAATTTATACAATTTTAAACGGTTTATAAAATTATCAAATAATTGTATATATCACATTGACTTAAAATTAAAACTATAATGTTTAATAAAACTATATGCTAACAATATGTTTGCTTTACTACTAACATTTTATTTCAAAGTAGAAATATTAAATAATAATTTAGTAAAAGTTATTATTTTAACTATATAATTGTATTCTCGTGCAACGTTTGGGGATTCACCTAGTCATACTATACTATAAAGCAAACATTTTTTCTTTAACCACATTCATTTGAAACTCCCAACTTTTCATATTTCCATACAATATACTTAATTTATTAACTTAAATATACTTTTAGTTATAAACATTATCATAAATGGAAGAATTTGTGACTTACCAATATGATATACTTAATTTGTTAACTTCAATATATAGTTAAATAAATAACCTATATTAATATATCAAATAAGCTTAAAAATTTAGTGTAAAATTTAAAACCTAAAGTAAAATATCAAATAATGTTTAAAAAAAATTCAATAAATATTTTTTAACATAGTTAAAAGGAAAACATTAAATATAATAATAATAAAAGAACCTAAATTGATGAATCGAATTAACTAAAAGGTGTCTGAAAACTATATTCTAACAATATATTTTTAAGCTGCGTTGCGCAACGCGCGAGAATTCGTGTAGTATACTTATAAAAGATGCATTTTTACTTGCACCACATGCATTTGAAACCTCCATGATTATTCAATTCTTTCTAATAATTATTATAAATTGGTTAATAATGTTAAATTAATGCAAAAACTAAATTGTAACCATGAATTGACTAAACTACAATATTTAAAATATCACATTTTATTTCTATTTATTAAATTATGAATTTAACTTTTAACATATTACAATCAACTTATTAGTTTAGATATGTTGTTGTAGGTAAACAATTGTCATTTTAAAGACACAAATTTTGTATAATTTATGATTTTAGGTAAAATAGTAAAATTATTAATTTCAGTACAATATTAAACAGTTAACTTAAATCAAAATTTCTAGTTAAAAATTAAGAGAATATATTATAAATAATTAAAAGTTATAAATTATTGTGTTAAACAGAAACTGTAATCTTAAATTTATAAAAAAAACATGAAACTATTTTTTTAATAATTAAGAATTTTCAAATAAGTAGCTTAAAAGTAACTTACAATAAGAATAATTAAAAGTAGTATTATATAAAATGTTATAATGTTATCTTTAAAAATAAAAACAATATTTGTTGTTTTAAATAATTACAATCAAATAAATTAACATTTTTCATCAAATAAATTTTAAAACAGTTCAATTTCTGAAACCAAATTAAAATACCTAAGAGTTTCCATATACGTTATTTTAAATAACTTACAATAACAATAGTTAAAAGTAACATTATATACAAAAATTATAATGTTACTTTTAAAAACAAAAAACAATGTTTGATATTTTAAATAATTACAATGATGTAAATTAAAATTTTATGCAAATTGTAATAAATATTTAAAACTTTTAAATTATAGTGTTAAACCTAAATTGTAATCCTAAATTAATAAAAAAAAGCATGAAACTATTTTTTTAATAATTAAGACTTTTCAAATAAGTAGCTTAAAAGTAACTTACAATAAGAATAGTTAAAAGTAGTATTATATAAAAAGTTATAATGTTATCTTTACAAACAAAAACAATGTTTGTTATTTTAAATAATTACAATCAAAGAAACTAACAATATTCATCAAATAAATTTTAAAAAAGTAAAATTTTTGAAATAGAATTAAAATAAATAAGAGTTTCTACGTACATTATTTTAAATAACTTACAACAACAATAGTTAAAAGTAACATTATATATACAAATTATAATATTACCTTTAAGAACAAAAACAATATTTAATGTTTTAAATAATTATAATGATTGAAATTAAAATTTTAAGCAAATAAACTTTTTAAAACTAATTAATGATAACAACAACTATAAATATCATTAAACCCTATATTATATTTAATTTTATTAATGAGGAACTTGCACGTAGAGGTCATTGAGACAATTTAGATAACATAATTTTAAAAGATGTCTACATCATCGTATAATTCAAAACGAACAATCTTTATACCAACTTATTATTATATAAGAACTAACAACAACGTCATTGATATATTTAAAAAACATATATTTGTAAAGATTTCAAATATATTGTTGTATTTTGGGCAATGCGCGGGTATTCGCCTAGTTCACATATTAAGTCAGGAAGGAGTTACTGGAATCGGACCAGGTGAATTCTCACGACGTGACCCGTGACTGATCATAGGGATGTCAACAGTTCCAAAAAGGAGCAAAAATAGCTGCCCCGCCCCTCCCGCAAAACTAATTACTGCCCCGACCCGAATCCCTCGTTTACATATCTCTCGATCTCGCCCCTGGATACCTTCATCACCCCGATACCACCCCCATTCCCCCATTTCTGTAGACTTAAAATTGGTTTTTTTGCTAAAAAAATGCTATATTTGGGGCTAATTAAACTATTTTTCATAACTTTAAAAGCTTAAAATCAAGTTTTTTTTAGCAAACTAGAAAAATTAAAAATCCAACGTTACAAATCCAACATTACAAAATGAAAAATCCAACAAACTTAGAAAAATATAAAAATACAACGGGGCCTTGGGGGAGTACGGGACAGAAATACCCATTCCTGGCCCCCTCCCGAAAAATAAACAAGGTTTAGTCCCACTCCTGCCCCTGTCCCTGGTTTTGTTTTAAATTTAATCTTGTATAGAATCGGGGTTCCACATAAGTTTTTGACACCCTTAGCTGGTCGTGACTGTAGACTCAATATTAAGGTTATTGAGCGTTAAATTTGACTTTGTGTGTTGACTCGTTGACGTGGTTTGACTTTGATCATATTGGATGTTGGGTCGAGAGGGGTGAGTCCTGTCCATGAAGGGGTAAAATGGTCATTTACCCTAAAGAGAGAGAGAGAGAGAGAGAGAGAGAGAGAGAGAGAGAGATGTTTAGTGTGACCAGATTTTGTATTATCACCTTAATTGCTAATTAAGGATGTTTTAGATATGTTTAGTGTGAGGAGCTTTTGTAGCAGCATCGGGTATGTGTTTTATCCGACTATCGAATGAGGTGAGTTTTCTCATTATACTTGTGGGTCAAAGGCACCAATTCTAGGCCACAAGATTGTGTTATGTAGGATGATAGTTGTTTTTCCTTTGCATTCTCTTTCACATCAGACTCATGAGCTTTAAGAATATTGTAGACATTCAACAATGAATAAGTGTCAAAGTTCTCTTGAGTCTTAATCATTAAACATATATTCTTCCATTCCTTCTTTAATCCAAGAATGATAGTAATGTTGAAATTGATAGTGGTACGAACAACATTATACTTGGTGCACTTGTAAATCAACTAATTGAATCGATGGTAGTATGCTTCGATAGATTCATTTTCCTTCTGCTTGAATTTGGCTAACTTAGACAAACGTTGAATCACATAGCTTTTCTTCTTTCGCTTATTTCCTTGGGATTTTTCTTTGAGTGTGTTCCAGATCTCTTATGCAGTCTTGTAGCCAAATATTGTAGTTGTATTTAATCAAGAATGTATAACGAGATCAGAGTTTAAATTGTATGAAGACCACAAGACGTAAATAATTCTGTTTCAGCTCAATTATGCTTTCGTCAGTACAACGTGTTTTCGACAAAAAAGATGACAAAAGTTCTATCTAGTTCTAGTATAGATCCCTATTTATAGGAAACTAGAAAGCATACAAAAAATACAAAGGACTAAGCAATACAATTTCGAAACAAAAATGCCTTTGTAAAATATATCACAAACTATCGAAATCTATCACATGACCATCGACGCCTTACAACAAAATTCGACCTCTACAATCTCCCCCTTTGTAAGCATTGTCGGAATTAGGGCATCAACATCTGGATAACTTGATGTAATGATCTTCGAATCTCAGAGTACCACTTTATAATCTTCTTCAGCTTCTCCTTATCTCCATCATTGCTCTTTTTACAACTGTTCATATGAAAAAGCAAATTCATATATTGAGTAGTTGTGTATCGCTCAATGTCGCATGCTTGGAATAAGTACTTGGTATTATTCTCATTCTTGTTCTTTCCAACAAAAACAATACCAAATGGCTTGAAACAAATTTCCCCATCCACATAATTCTTCAACTCAGACTGTTCTTCTGAATTGATTGAGAAACTGTTACTTTTCTTCTTATTGCCAATTCCATTTCGATATCACTCAAAGCTAAGCAATCATAATAATTATCAATAAATAGCTTGACATGAGCATGACCCAACACAAAATCTTCTTTACTTGTTCCTTGAAGCTTCATATGATCAACACCCTTGAGAATTCTAGCCACTTGAATACGACCATTTAGGTTCATGAGAGGAAAGTCAGCACCGAAAAATCAGTAACAACATTGTCGGCGCTGCCCACTTGGTATCGAAAGTTTTGAAGGAAATTTTCAAATAATACATCATTTGTAATTCTCAACAGTTGTATAATCTTCATCAACCACCATACTTCCTCTTGAACTTTCCCAAGCACTGCATGAAAACAAAGTTTTAAGCACTTGAACTCCTCCTTGTTTTTGAACTTTTCAACGATCATCATCTCATTGATTGGAAAGTCAAGTTGAATAATGTCAGTTTTCTTAATTGCATAAATCTTCTTAGGCTTCTTCTCAAAATCGTGCATCTCTCCAAAAATCACCTTTGCTTCAATATTTTTGTAAGTATGAAGCTTTTTCGGATCACCTTTGTTTAGAGTGGGAGGATCATTTTTCGAAGCATCATTATACTGTGAATATGCCTCTGCTTCTCCATCTCAGCATCTATTTCTGTTTTTCTTTCTTCCTTTGATTTTTCAACAACTATTCCTTTCTCTTTTCGTTTATCTGCTTCAGTTTGCTTGGGTTTTGAAGAACTTCCTTCACCAGTAGATCTGATTACTATCCCTTTGACAATTTGCCCTTGTTGTTGTTTTAATTGCTATCACTGGATCAACCTTCATTACAATTGGTGTTGGAAGCTGAATTGATGAAACTTTTCCAACCACCTTTGCTACTTCACTGCTTTTCTCAGAAGCACCTTTGCCTTTACCAACACTCTATTGGCTTTTGAGCACTATAACACTCCTATGGTGCACATGAAACTCTAAATGCTTTGGATCTATGTTTTCTCTAATTATACATTCATTTTGTTTTTCCAAAGCATTCACCCTAGCTAGCATACAATTGAAGCTATATAATAAAAACTTAGTTTGGATGCTTACCTCTTGAGTAGAGTAGAGTAGAGTTCTTGACTTTTGAAAGCTTGAGCACCACCAAGTTATATGCCTCTAATGATTCATAAACACCAAATTCAAGATGAGGCTTTGGAGAAAAGGTTATTTAGCACAAAATCAACTTCACTCTCTTAGAATGTATGTGGGTGCCGATTTTAGCTGTAGGGGTGGGTATTTATGATGTGGCAAATGCAAGGGTTACACTTTGTATACCCTAATGAACTTTTGAATACTTAGGCTCCATGGTTTAACCTACATGGACTATCCATGGATTATCTCAATGGTTTAGCCCATCTTAAGTAACTATGGATCATTATCCCACATTATAAGAATGATTGATTTACCCAATCAATCCCCACATATTTAATTAGTCTCTTTTGATCACAAAATTAATTCCAAACTAATTCTTGACCAATACTAATTAAATAATATGATTTCTCAATTAATATATTATACTTAAAGTATATTAATAAATCACAAATAACCTTATTCTCAAAAGTCCATCCTATCAAATTGCACTGATGAAGGCAACCCAAAAGGACTATGCTACAATCGGGTCAAGTACATCCTAGTTATAGTTATGGGCTTAGACACCAAATCCAATAGTCTCCCACTTGGATAAGTCTAACAACTATAGCTACCAATGTAACTTCGGGATCCGACTTAGCAACCGTAAGCTTTCAAAAGCCCTTGTCAACTCTGACCCAGTCAGTGACACATCCTTAGATAAGGGATCGTATACTCCTCTGTTCTCAAGACATCAGCTAGAAAAATACATGGAACAATGTCATACTTATTGTCTAGTAGTTTGTTTCCCGATTTCCGATTCGTATGACATAGAACATAACTGAACACATCAATTTAGTTATGACCGGGCCCAACACATAAGTCAAAACAGAATCATCGAGGGGCCTAATATATCGCTTTTAATCCTCTTATGATAAAAGGGAACATATAAACTTTGACATTATATGCTTGTACTAATTACTCATTAAATCATGCACAACGATACGTTTTATAACATCAAGTTACTAATGCATTTTCGTATCATCAATGCACAACTAATTCATAGTCAACAACTAATATATCTAGGTTTGAAGACTTATATGATATTATCGTCTCATGATCACTCATGATAAATTCCATGAAGTGATTCAAGTGAGCGCGGGTTGATCCAATACTCAAATCTTATTTTAGAAGTACTCATGAATGGTGTAGCAAACTGTTGCTATGCCTAACACCTTAGACAATCTACAAGCCAACTCATGACAATATTCTTTCATACTTACTTCCAACGTATGATTGACTGTGGATAGTTTGAATAAATTTTATTATTCTGGAAGTCAAAACATGAAAAGTGAAACAATAGTAAATGATTGACACAAGACAATAACTTGACCATGTCCTCTGACGATATCCTCTTCACCACGTGGTGTCATTCTTCTACTTGATGTCTTATTAAGTGGTACTTTCTATCGATATGGCTGGATCTACCATGATCTATTGGTTCCTTGGTTATGGCAACCGCCCCTTCATTATCGCAGAAAATCTCCACAAACTCCCTTATGGATGGAATGACTCCTAGGTCTCTGATGAAGTTTTACAACCATATCGCATCATTCGCTGCTTCGCTTGCTGATACGTATTCTGAATCACACGTTGAATCAGCTATAGTCTCCTGCTTGGAACTTTTCGATGTCACTGCTCCTCCATTCAGAGTAAATATCTAGCCCGAATGAGAGCGGAAATTATCTCTATCGGTTTGAAAGCTCGCGTCGCTATACCCTGTTACTCTCAAGTCATCGCTCCCACCGAGATTAAGGACCCAATCCTTAGTCTTCCATAGGTACTTAAGAATGTTGTTAACCGCAGTCCAATGAGCTTTACCAGGGTTCCCTTGATATCTGCTGACCATGCTCAAAGAAAAGGCCACATCAGGGCGAGTACAAGTCATAGCATACATGATCGAACCAACTGCGGAAGCATATGCTATATGAATCATTTCTTCTATCTCAGCCTCTATAATCGGGATCTGAGTCTTACTCAGTTTGGTATTACCTTGGATAGGTAAATCACCTTTCTTGGATAGGTAAATCACCTTTCTTGGACTCCTCCATACCGAAACTTTTCAACACCTTGTCCAAGTAGGTGGTTTGACTAAGTCCTATTAGTCTTTTACTTATGTTGCTCAATATCCTTATCCCTATGATATAGGCACCTTCTTCGACGCCCTTCATATCAAAACACTTCCCAATGAGGACTTGACCTCCTTCAAGGTTGGGATGTCATTTCCTATGAGTAGTATTTCATCCACATACAACACCGGAAAGCTGACTATACTCCCATTAGCATTGACATATACACAAGACTCATCCTTGCTTCTCAAAAATCCAAAATCTTTGACTTTCTCATCAAAACAAAGATTCCATCTGCGAGATGCTTGTTTTAATCCATAAATGGATTTCTCAAGCTTACACACTCTATTAGGGTACTTTGCATTGACAAAACCCTATGGTTGACTCATATAAACAACTTCAGCCAACTTTCCGTTAACGAAAGCGGTTTTGACATCCATTTCCCATATTTCATAATCATGAAATGCAGCTATGGCTAATATAACCCTTATAGATTTAATCTTCGCTACTGGTGAGAAGGTCTCATCATAGTCAACTCCCGGAGTTTGAGTAAAGCCCTTCGCAACCAATTGCGGCTTATATGTGTGTACTTTCCCATCCATGTCGTTCTTTTTCTTGAAGATCCATTTGCATTCGACTGTCTTACGGCCGGTACATTGTCGACCAAGTTCCAAACTTGATTGTCATACATGGACCGAATCTCGTTATCCATAGCCTCTTTCCGTTTTGCAGACTCGGGGCCTGCCATGCTTCCTTGTAGTTATTAGGTTCTTCCAGATTACCAATGTGCTATCACTGATAAATGTATCACCTTTAGCTGTTATATGAAAACCGTATAACATAGGTGGAACACTAACTCTAAAATGAACGCCTGAGAGGACAAACTCGTCAATTGGCTCAACCGGAGTTTCCTCCTCAGGTTGATTGCTAGTGTTTGAGGTTCCTTCACCGCTTGAACTTGAAGCTCTTCAAGGTCAATTTGCCTCCCACTGTCCCCTTGGCATATGAGCTCTCTCTCACGAAAGAATCCTCTCCTTGCAACGAAGACAACATTATCCCTCGGTCTATAGAAGAGATATCCAAAGGAATTTTACGAGTAGCTGATGAAAATACATCACTCACTCTGAGGTTCGAGCTTGTCATGAGTCTCGTGTCTCACGAAAGCCTCACAACCCCAAACTTTGATGTGGTCTAACGAGGGAACCTTCCCTGTCCACATCTTGTGAGGTGTTTTGGAAACCTTTTTGGTAGGGACTAGATTAAGGATATGGGCAGCAGTCTCTAAGGCATACTCTCGAAATGAGATAGGTAATGAAGCTGGACACATCGGAACGAACCATGTATAGAAAGGTTCTATTGCGCCTCTCAGCCACACCATTAAGCTGTGGTGTCCTATGTGGCATCAATTGTGAAACAGTTCCACATTCCTTAGGATAGTCAAGGAACTCGATACTAAGATACTCTCCTCCTCGATCAGATCGCAACATCTTTATCTTCCTGCAAAATTGATTCTCCACATCTTGCTTCAACTCTTTGAACTTTTCAAAGGTTTCTGACTTACGCTTGATTAAGTAGATATAGCCATACCTGTTGTAATCATCAGTAAAGGTCACATAGAAGCGGTTAGCATCCCTTGTGGTTCTGAATGGTCCACACACATCAGTGTGTCTGAGATCCAACAGACCTTCACCCCTTTCACAAGTACCAGTGAAGGGCGACTTGGTCATCTTTCCAAGTAAACAAGATTCACAAGTGTCATCCACTTTAATTCGAATAACTCCAAAACTCCATCGTTTTGGAGTTGGGCTATGCGCATCTTGTTGACATGTCCAAGATGACAATTCCACAAGCATGCCATATCTAAATCATTGGAAGAATGAATGTGTAACACATTATTTCCTAGGTTATCTACAACCATCACAGTTTCATATACACCACTGCAAGGTAATTCTTTAAAAATAAAATATACCATTATAATAAGCATTAATAGTACCAACTTCATTATTAAAAGAAAAGGTAAAACCTTGTTTGTACAAACTATGAAAGGAAATAATATTTCTCGCCATATCGGCCAAGTAACAACAATTATTCAAATCTAAATTTAAACCATTACTAAGCAATAAAGAATAAACTCTAATATTGGTCACATGCGACCTTTTCCTATTTCCATGATTAAGTTTATCTTCCTGTGCTCCACATCCCTACTTCTTTTTAGTCCCTGCAAATCAGAACAAATGTGAAATCCACAACCTGTATCAAGGACCCAAGAATTAGCATGTGATCAGTTATTAGATTGAATAGTATAAATACCTACAAAGGAGGGTTTGATATTCCCATCCTTTATGTCCTGCAAGTACTTGGGGCATCTTCGTTTCTAGTGCCATTTTTCATGACAATGGAAGCAATCAGCATCCTTCAGATTGGAAGGGGAATTAGCAGAACCAGATTTGGTCCCACTAGAAGAGGATCCATCAAGAGACTTTCCCTTGCGTCTCTTGGAGGGAGCCTTCCTCTTCTTTCCCTTTCCATGTCTGATTGCCAGAACAGGGGCAGAAGTAATAGTAGTAGGAGTAGACACAACTGATTTGCATTTCAAGTTGCTTTTTGTAGTCCTTAAAAGGCCTTGGAGCTTGCTAAGAGTGACCTCCTCCTTGTTTATATGATAGGTCATACGAAACTGATCATAACAAGAAGGTAAAGAGTGTAGAATGATATCTATGGCCAACTCTTCATCAAAATTGACATTCAATTTAAGCAAGCGGTCCATGAATCTCTGCATCTTTTGCAAGTGGGTCGTGATGGGTTCACCATCCTTCATTTTGGTTGTGATCATGGAGGCAATGATCTCAAACCTCTCCTGCCAAGCACTTTGATGTTATCTTTCCATCAAATCTTGATAAATAGGGATAGTAGTCCTTATAGGACTTATGTAGCTCAGCAGTCATGGTAGCAATCATTAGACATGCCACCTTTGTTGCATCCCTCTCATGAGTAGTGTGTTCAATGATTTGTTCAGGAGTAGTAGTGGTTACATCGATCTCCTTAAGCTCTTTATCCAAGACATATTATTTGTCCTTATAGTGAATAGCCATTCTGATGTTACGAATCCAATCATTGAAGTTCGAGCCATTGAAAATGACTCTCCCATATAGGTTCATGATGGAGAAACAGCCTGAAGGAATTGGTGTGGAAGCATTGTTTGGGATAGACATCTGAAAAGGAGAAGAATAAAGTTTAGGTTAGATGATAATCCTTAATATTACACCCAATATTAAATATTAAGGCTAGGACCCAACACAATATTTTACAATCGCGAAGAGGGATGCCGTAATCCAATTTTAAAATATTTGAAGGTAGGTAAATGACAATATACCAATTTCCACCATGAAAAAAGAAACAAATTATTAAGTTTGAATTGGTTTGAAATTCCTAGATCTTTGAGATTCATTGAACTTTTCAATGGCATGTTTAAATCTCAATTGTGCCCTTCAAGTTTGTTACTGGGATGCCGAGGATCACAAACAAGGAGTGAATAACCATGCAAATTATCTTGATACACCCAATGCTACATATCACCTAATCAATGTGCCGGTTAACCATACACGCTCCATTGGTCTATGATTAACATCAAGTTACCCTTTGCCACACATTGTCAGTCCCAGATTAGTGTGCCAGTTAACCAAACATGCTCCACTAACGACTTAACAAGGTGCAAAGTGTAGTTTCATGGATTAGCACCATTTTCACATTTTCCTAAAGTAAATAAGATTGGGAATTTAATAAACGTTTAGTTACTTTATATTTATCATTATACTTTTAATGAGGGAGAATTAGTGTCCTATCCTACCCATTCGGCTAACGACACTCCACCAGTCAAGGAAGCGGTGAGTGAGAGGGGACACCCATTAAACCACCATTTTACAAGCAGTAACCTTATACCCCCTTATAGATCGGCTTCATGAATGAGGTCTACAAACGGTAAGACTGACTAGTCTTATATATATATATATATATATATATATATATATATAGTCAAGATCAAATAAGAAGGAAAATTTTGGTAGGAAGGTAAGAAATTTTTTATATGCATATTTTCTTAGCAAAAAAATGAAATGAATCATTAGATGATTCAAAAGTAATATGATTCATAAGAAAAAATTCCGAAAAAAACACATTGATGATTCATTTTTAGGTAAATCAAGAAAAAATTCACTTTTATGACAATTTTAGTGAATATCAACAAAATCATCATAAAAATGAATCATCGAAATGTTTTTTCGGGATCTTTTTGTTGAATCATGTTATTATTGATTCATTTAGTGATTCATTTGTTTTGTTCACCAAAAAAGTAAGTCAAAAAAAATTTCTTACCTTCCTACCAAAAAAAATTTCTTACCGGATCTATATCCTATATATATATATATATATATATATATATATATATATATATATATATATATATTATGTTATATTAAACTTATAATATTATAAAGTATAAGGGTTGAATTTTAACTTTTAAAACTTTAGGGTTTGGAATTAAAGTTTCATTGACGAGACTTTACAAATTCCAAAACTTGAGTGCAAGTTTTGAAACTTGTCAAAACTCTTCACATTCATAACTTATGAGTTTAATTTGATTTTAATGTATGAGACCTTTCATTTTCCATAAATTGAGGACAAGATATGGAGGTCATTAAAATTCATCTAGATCATTTTTCTAACAACTAAAATTATCACATAATCTATGATCTAACTAACTCATAATCAAGATAATTTCAGGTCAACAATTTGAAAGAAATTTTGTTTATCATACAAAAAACAACAATTATTTTAAAACTTTGACAATTATCTTATGGTTGGATGAGTACAAGCGCTACCATATCATAGAAAAAACATTTCCAGTGATCCAAAACAGTTTGTGGTCGTGTTCCCAATCCAAACCACGCCGAGAAACTTGAAATTCTTCAAACAGAGCCTTCAACTCGTTGAGTGCATGAATTGGACTCGGCGAGTTGCTCTGTTACTAAGTGGGCTCGTCGAGTTTGTTCATGGACTCGGTGTGTTCACCAGTCAGAGGCCAAAATTTCAACTTCTTTTTAGCTTTGAAAAACTAGTAAGCATCATATATAATAGAAAACAGTCCTACGCTCTAATACTACTATTGGGTTTTGAGCACTATAACACTCCTATAATGCACATGCAAACCTAAATGCTTTTGATCTATGTTATCTCTAATTATACATGCATTTTGTTTTCCCAAAGCATTCAACCTAGCTAGCTAGTATACAATTGAAGCTATATAATAAAAACTTTGTTTGGATGCTTACCTCTTGAGTAGAGTAGAGTTCTTGACCTTTGAAAGCTTGAGAACCCCAAGTATGATGCCTCTAATGGTTCACAAACTCCAAATTCAAGAGGAGGTTTTGGAGAAAAGGTTATTTAGCACAAAATCAACTTCACTCTCTTAGAATGTATGTGGGTGCCGATTTTAGGTCTAGGGGTGAGTATTTATAATGTGGCAAATGCTAGGGTTACACTTTGTAAACCCTAATGACCTTTCGTATACTTAATCTCCACGGGTTAACCTCAATGGACTATCCACGGATTATCTCAATGGTTTATCCCATCCTAAGTTACTATGGATCATTAGCCCGTATTTTAAGAATGATTGATTTACCCAATCAATCCCCACATATTTAATTAGTCTCGTTTGATCATAAAATTAATTCAAAACTAATTCTCGACTAGTACTAATTAAATAGTATGATTTCTTAATTAATATATTATACTTATAATATATTAATAAATCATAAAAAACCTTATTCTCAAAAGTCCATCCTATCAAATTGCATTGATGAAGGCAACCCAAACGGACCATGCTGCAATTGGTTCAACTACGTCCTAGTTATAGTATAGGCTTAGACACCAAATACAACACACTCCTCTTTTCTCCCCTTGCTCCCATGTGACAACAGGTGGGGCATTTTTTGGTAACTAATTTATCAATTGTGATAGTGGGGCCAACGCCTTTTGATAAGTTGTATCTAATAAACGAAACTTCTGAGTTAAGATCTTAGGAGTTAAGAGAGATGAAGAACCAGACTTCAAGACCAACTCTTTTAATTCACCAAGCATGACATCAAGATTCCCAAAACTTGTAGCATCACCAACAACCTTATCCTCTATCTTCGGAACAAGAGTCTGATAACACTCAACAATTTTTGTTACAGCCCCTGCAACAATATCAACTTTCGAGAGTAATGAAGAGTAATTAGTACTCAACTCATGAATCTCCTTTGCCATATCAACCTTCAATTCTTAAAGTTTTCGATTGAAACCTTCCCTAACAGTTTTCACATCTTGTCCGAAAAGAACATGTTGTTCTTTCGCCACTATTTTTAACTCCTTTAATTCCCCATTGAAAGTATCAGACTGAGCGTTTACTCTGAGTTCATTGTTTTTATCCATGACATCGGGCTTGTGTTGAAGACAAAGCTCCTAAGCTTTAAGCATGACATCAACTTCAATGCTAGAGACATAGTGTTTTCCGCCATCATCCGCTTGAGAATGAAGTAAGGAGTTGAGTTTTCTGTTGAGAATTTTGAACTCCTTGCCTGACATGAGCATATGATCCGGGATATCTTCTTCTTCGGGATCAAATTCTAAATCAGCAAATGAACCTCCAAAACCTCCATCATCAATTTCATCATCAGTAACCGTTTTCGGTGGTTTAGTGGATTGAGAAGGGAACAAAGAGGTTGTTAGTTGTTTTAGGATGTTCTCAAATGTGGGTGAATGTGTTGAAGTGGAAACAGTTGTAAAAACTGATGGTAAGGAAGTAGTAGTGGGAATGGTAGAAGTTTCGAAAGTAGATGAAATGATTATTGTTGAAGTACCTTGAGTTGACACTTGTTGGGCATCTGTATTTGATACTCCATCACCCATAGTGACATTTGCATCCGTATTAGATACGTGTGCAGTGATGCCTGAAGTTCGAGCCTCCTCATAAGCTGACTTGGTTAAGGAAACTTCGGGTGGTATGACTGAAGTCTGCTTAGGAGTCGATATTGTCGTTGAGTCACAAAGAGTAGTAGTTTTCATAGGGCTACTAGAAATTCCTATCTTCTCAAAAATTGGTTTTACAGGAGATTTCTTCTTGGGTGATACATTTGTTGGGTTTTGAGCAATCTAACACTTCCTAAGTGTGCATGCAACCCTAATAAACCTTGGATGTATGTTTTCTTCTAAAATACATGCAAATAATAACTTCCAAGGTTTCTTCCTAACTAGCATAGCGTAAGGATTATGAATCATAAAAGTACTAGTAGAAATACATACCTTTTGATGATGGTTGATTGTTTAGAGTTTGAGAGCCAAGCACCAATAGTGTGAATGCCTCAAATGGAATCACAAATCACCACAAACACTTGGAAAACTTTGAGAGAGTAGTATACTTTCTTGTGGAATCGGCCACCACTAAGTCTCACACACTAGTGTCAACCCTTAGGCCCTATTTCTTGCATCATATGCTTCTTTATATAGTGTGCATGGTTAGGGTGAAACCCTAATAACCCATGTGTTTTCCTTTCCAAGGATCCATGGGTTAAAAGCTCCATGTATCATCCATGGACTTCCATATTAGCTTAGCCCATTATCAAATGAGTATTAGCCCACACTATATAAAATATAATAGCCCATAATTTAATTATTCTTCTTTTTAATCTCTAAATTAATTCATAATTAATTTAAGACTAAAACTAATTAAACAACATGACTTCATATTAATATATTATAACTTATAATATATTAATAAATCGTAAGTATACAATTCTCATAAAATTATCCATAAATCGTTTGGGTGAAGTGCAACCCAAATGGACCATGCCGGGCTGGGTCAAGTATGTACCAAATAAGTTATGGACTTAGACACGTTATCCAACAGACTCCCACTTTGATAAGTCTAATAACTATATTTGCGTATGTTACTTCAGGAACCAACCAGCAATCGTAGCTCTCAAAAACTCTGTTGAACTATGAAGCACCATTTTAGATAAGTGATCATATAATCCTCTGTTCTCATGATATCAGCCGGGCAAATACATGGAACAACATCGTACTTATTGTCCAGCAGTTTGTTTCCCGATTTTCGATTTGTTTGACAAAGAACTTAATCGAACACATCAATTTTAGTTCTGATCGGCCGGTACATAGGTCACAACAAAATCATCGAGGGGCCCAGATATCGCTTTTATTTCTAGAAGGAACAGATAGACTTCGACTCATATGCTTGTTCTACTACTTGTTGAATTGTACACAAAGGCACGTTTTATAACATCAAGTTACTGATGCGTTTACGTGCAATCAATGCACAACCAACTCATAGGTAACAACTCATATCTCTAGGTTGAAGATTTATATGATATTACCGTCTCACGATCACTCGAGATAAATTCCATGAAGTGATACAAGTGAGTGTGGGTTTATTCCAATACTCATAACTTATGAGCACTCATGAATGTTGTAGCAACCATTGCTATGACTAAACCCATTTAGCCATCTACAAACTCGATTCATGACAATCTTGATTCATACCTACTTCCAACATATGAACGACTGTGGAGTGTTTAAATAACTTAGTCATTCGGAAAGAATAACCTAGCTATTTTGGAAGTCAAAACATGCAAAGTGAAACACAATAATAATCGAATCCAATATGGTCTCAGAACCCTTTTGAATATAAATAGAACCACCTTTTATTTATCACCATATTGATTACACATCATTCATTGTATAATGTTTCAAACAATCAACTTAAGACTTGAATAAAAACAACAGTCGTCCCATGCTCCTAGCATGTACACTTTGTTTTTCTAAACAATAGTTATGCCATACTCCAAGTATGCACACTATGTTTGTCTATGATCCTTACATTGTGATGTAGATCAATTGAACATGATTCCAATGATACTCATTTCACAATCCCAAATCCTTATTGTAAATGTGAGAATCCCCGATTCCTATCATTTACCAAAAAATCTGTTAGATTTTAAACTTTTATGCAATGTTCCTCTTGTAATGATTATGCACAAAGTCACCAAAACCTTGTCACCAGTCATTACAGAGTATTCCAAAGAAGGTCAACCTATATGGAACGGAAGTCTCATATTGAAAGTACATTGCTTTGAACATCCTTCTTGCATTAAGGTTTTCTAATCTTACATAGATTGAATAACTTCCACATATGGAGACATTTCCATAGTCCCATTTTGACTATCACTTCCGAACAAGAGTTACTTCTTTTCAGAATATGTCAATATGGTCCTTTTCGACAACTTACATCATACTTCCAACTTTCCCTGAGCAACCAATCTTTGGCGAACCTCAGATTGTCCTCGACAATTGCTTAATCACTTTAGTCATATCCAGTTCTAGACTTTTCCCTTCTCAATGCCTTAAGCATTTGGAAAATTTAGAAAAGATGAATATTATAGCACATGCAATCGATCCTATATCCGAAGCATATGGGACACGATTCATGATGTTTTACATAAAGACATGATACTAGATAAGTCTTTTGCTACAATATTTTTTATTTGCCATGTTTTCAAAATTTAACTATGAAGAGGGATGCCGTAATCATAATCTAATTTTGAAAATGCAATATATATAGAATTTCTTCAAGTTGAACCATTCCAACATAAAATTCATATATATATTCTTGACTAAAGATGATTAAAATCTCAATCTAAGCTTTAGAATTGAAATGAAGTATAATTTCCTCTCCCTTAATTATAGCAAAACAACTTTTCAACCCCTGCAACTTCACGAATTGAAACTTTGTTTTCTATAATTAACATTGCTAACTTGCAACACTAAACATAATAATCATGCTCCCACTAACATGATGATTATCAGCATAACACTTATGCTCCCACTAGCTCTGACATATTTCCAGAAATCTGTTGGACTTCTGAAATTTAGATTCATACACCCTTTCTTAGATAGCTCACATGTGTGTCTAAACAATTTTCAGAATTATGAAAAGGGATACCGTAATCATAGTCTTAATTGTTTAGACGGTTGCCATTTCTCACAAGTCCATGTTAGTGTGCCGATGAACCACACGTGCTCCACTAACGACTTTTGAAAATGCAAATAACACAATTGATATCTATGTAAAATCTACTTAGTGAAAGCGTTTCCTCACCATCATTTTCATGAATCGGAGAGAAACCTTATGACACTTAGATTTTATAGTGTATGAGTTCCTATCCATGTGAATTTGTCAAAACCATAATCACAAGATAAGGTTAGTGACAAATTCAGCCTTACATGGATTAAACTTGTTCAGTCTTAGTTTCTTGTCACCTTGGTTTCCAAGTTGAACTCTGATAACTCACATGCAAATTCAACTTATTTGAAGTAGGTATAGAAATAAGAATTATGTCAACACGATAGGTTGCAAATCTTAAGTCGTGTGCTAGTGATAAATTACAGGTTTTACTCTTGATTAAATCTTTAAACTCTTTCAGGATCTTTAAGGCTCCCACTGTCCCCTTAACATATAAGTTTCCCCATTCAAGAACCATTCCTTGACAAAATAAATATTCAAGGGATAATGCGGATTCTTATCAAGACTAACACTTCACACAATTGGTCTTAGTTGGTCTTTGTCTCATCCAAGACATCACAACTTACCAATCTCAAATGTACAAGGGTAGAAACATTTTACACTACATTTGATAAGTGTTTTAAACCTTACTTTATGTCACTCAAGGTTACAATCTTGGAGTATGACTCTAAGAATTGTTTTGGAACGAAGTATGACTCATCTTCTTGATTTTAACCAATCCAACAATTCATGATCTCTCTTCTTAGCCATAACAATACACTAAGACGTCCTTAGAGTATGAATTTGTGATATGGTTTCATAATCATTAAGATGATCATGAAATATGATACTAAAGTACTCTCCCATCCTTTCAGATTTGAGAAACTTTTATCTTTCTGCCTAATTTGATTCTTCTCATTTGTTTTGTCATACATTGTAACCTTTCCAATGTTACAGAATTATACTTAACCTCATAAGTATAATCATATTTACTAATCTTTAGTAAATCATGACAAATCAATCTTTGTGGTGGACCTTGACCAGTGCACACCTAGTGTACCTAATTCCTTAGTCCTTCATTTGACTCACATATACATGTGATCAAAGAATTAGTCTTAATTTTCAAAGATGAAAATTCTCATTCATCATACAATACAACTTGTATGATTCCAAGTTTCTGTCCAATTGAAACTTGGGTGATGAAAAAACTTTCTTCATTTGGTAAATTCAGACACTACCACAAATGAAAGAATCAAATCCACTTTCCAATATTGCTATTACTGGAAACCTATAAGCAACAATTTTCCACAGATGCCATTGTAAGGATATTTTTTAAAATAAATAAAATTAAAACCCTTTTTTTTCTTTTATTTTAAAAGTTTGCAGAAAAACTTATCCTTACAATCCACATGAAAACCTTGTTGTTATCTATTCATAAGCAATATATTATAACTCTTAAGCAACAACTCAAAATTCTGATTGCCGAACCATGCGATCGAAACCCACCTTTGCAATCAGAATCAACATATACTTACTTTAAGCTTCCTATATTTTCTTTGAGTCTTAAAAACATCAGCATGTGACCCATTCACATTATGTAATAAGAATCTCCAAATAGGAACTTAATAGAGTTAGACAGTGGACTTTACCCGAAGTAGAGTCAAACCTCTTGACTTGATCAACCTTATGACCTTTCAGGTGAATAGGGCAGCTTCGCAACCAATGCCCTTTCCTTTGGCAACAAAACACATGGACCCTTTGGTAATGACACATGAGACTATCTCAGACTTAGCCTTTCTCTTTACCATTTGGTCAACCGAGTTGACTATGGCCGATCCCTTTCCATTGGGAAGAGAAATCTTTTTTCTAGATATCCAATGCTACCATTGTCAATGTCCATTTAAGACTAGGGAAGTTGTTCTTTTAATCAAATTTGCTTTACTGGTGTTCCAAATCATTGCTGATTCCACAACACCAAGCAAATAGATAACATCATTAAGGGTCATGTCATAGTCTGTCTCATAGTAGTCCCAAAAAGACTCACTATGTTACTAAGAAAGTGATTGAACATCCAACTTTCACGAGACTTTGACACCCAACTCTCCCGACTTGTCAATATGTGACTTTATCTCCAAGATGTGAGCACACATAGACTATGCTTGCCAATAGGGATTGAGTGACTTTAAACTTTTCAAGAACTTGTGGATGAGGGAGAATAATTGGAGGAGTTGGAGGAAGTGAAGCATGATGTTGTGTGACAACCCGATATTTCGAGACAATGTAATGTAAAACCAATCAAATTTAGGTCAAAACATAACTTTCCTAAAATCTTATTTGGGTTAAATAAAGTAGTAGGAATCGTATCAAGGTTTTCGTACATATAAAGAACCCTAAAATCCGAGTTATAACGAAGAAGTTATGACCAACCGAAGATTCTCGGCAAAACCGGCAACACCGATTAAACGAAAAATGCGAAGTTTCAATACAATAGTTTTTAGCCTTAAGTATCTAAATGAAAGTTATAGATAACCTCAAACCGTGAGCATACATAAAAAGAACGTCCAAATCTGACTTCGTATGAGGAAGTTATGATTTTTCCAAGATTCGGGTATAGCAGTAGACAGCTAAAAAACTCGAAATAGAGCTCGAGATACTTTTGACCAAAACAACCTAAATGAGAATCTAAGGTCTCAACATTAGTAGCGCAACAGCGAAAAGTCTGACGAAAACGGACACCGGATGAAGAAGTTATGGATTTTTAACTGAATTATCGCGTCCCGGCCCGTTAAAAATATATAATTAAAAATAAAGTCAGAATTTGCCGATGAAGTCTAAACGAGAGTTGTAGATCATATTTTTAGCTACGCGTGCATATAGAGAACGTCGAAAACGGAGCTCGTATGCGAAAGTTATGGATTTTACAAGTTCGGGGTCCAAAATCCGATGCTGTCAGGCTTGCCACGACGTGGCACAAGCTTGCCGCGACCCGGCAGGTGACTGAGGGCGTCCAATCAATGGAAGAGGATAGGTTTGACTCCCCACGACGTGGCCATCACTTGCCACCACGTGGCACACCCAAAAAATGCCCCTATAAATACATTTCAAGGGTTCCGAGCTCCATTGCTCAGTTCCTTTCTTTCTTGCGCTGAACCTCTGCGTTTAAGCCCCCGAGACCCTCCCAAAGCCCCGGTTTTCACCTTCAAGTCCCAAAGGAAGGTTTCGTATTCCCGAGATTCCCGAGAATCCCGATATTTTCCCGCGTTTTCAACTCTTCCTGTCGAAGTTCTGCTCGATTCTTCTCTTGACTATTTCAAATCAACCACTTCAATCAAGTGAGTTCATACCCCTTAAATAATGTTTTAAACTACTTTTAAATGCTTTATGGGGGGGGGGGGGGATACAAGTAGAATCATATTACTTATTACATCAATCACATGTGATTAATATACAACATTCAAAAGATTTGGCTACTCATTAGCCGTTTTACCAAACAGTTTCCTTCAAATGATTTTTATAAACATTTTATATGTTTTAAACTCCTTATTACACTGTACCTCTTACTCTGTTTATCATATTTCAAACTTATTTACAACTGTGTTTCAAACAAATGTTCCTTATACTTATATTGTTTTATCAAACTTATGCCTTCAAATTGTTTTATAGATTGACATCAAGTCGATCTTTCCTTAAACTAATATTTATGTTTCAAATGTTTTACCAAACTTATTTATGCTTTTATATTATAAATTGCATGCCTCTATATGTATAGTTATATAAGAAATGTTTAAAAGACTTAGGAAGGCTATTCACCCTATTTCCTTTTTCTCGATTTGAATGTGGTCTGGTGGGATATCGGATACTCATCCGAAGGTCGTTTAAATATTAGTTATATATCATGTGTACATATAAAGTCATAAAAGGTCCTTCTAGTTCATCCTATGCCCTTGGGTAGCAAGGGTATACATCCACGTCCATACGTACCACTTAGATCACTAGTAAGCTACCATATGGGTAGTTCAGGAAGATACTAGAACCATTACTAGAACGCGATATCATATAACGAGTCAGTTCATTCATGAGTCAATACTTTCTAGAACATTGCTGTACAATACATATACATCTATACTAGGACGAGAACATATACAATTATACTAGAACACTTACATGACAATACTTGCTAGATAGAGAGAACACACATTACAGCTAGCACACGTAGAACATTTCAGTACACCATAAGTACAATTACATGATCACACTTACATGAGTACGCTTTCATATACATAGGATAGACGTCACTAGGGGCTATAGCTCAGAACCAGTTTAGGATCTAACTATACTGATAAAACACACTACGATTGTGATTGTTATATCGAGTATACATGATCGCGGTAATGTGATGCTCACGGCTTGCATTCATGCAGGGGTCGTGTGTAGGTCCTAAAATCCCTTTGATAGGGGAACGAAACAGTCTGGGATCTAGACATCACATTATACCTTATCCATCAAATAAGGCAAGTTGAGTATCGGTGTATTGATATATATATTTATATATATCCAAATACTGTGGTACTTGGTAGTATTACCCTAGATTTAAGGTAATAGGTACGGTTGTAGTTCGACACTACACCATAGTACCATTTCTTTCCCATTACATTCACTTCGTGAATTTTTCATAGGAAGCGTGGTAATGTAGATGTTATCTGTTGATAAATAGTAGCCCTTTTAGAGCTACGATTTAGTACTACGTTAATTTTTCCATTACATATTTCAGTGATAACCTCACTTAAACATAAATATACAATCTATATTTTGAGTAATGATAGTTATACTTTGGAAAAATACATACTCTTACAAGAGACACACACACACAGAACAGTTAAGTCTTGGTAGAAGACTCCTTTTGTTACTAATAGGAATCATAGAGATTTCTAGGGATTTTCAAACATATACAGTTGAGCTACAAATATTTTCATACTTATACTCGTTTTCTTTCAAAACAATGTCAAGTCTTAGAAATTATAAGTTTTCACAAATTAAGACACATTAATACTTATGATCTCACCAGCTTTAAAGCTGATACTCGCTTTCAAAATTACTTGTATCCTCAGGTCATCATAGACAGGTACCGATGCAAGGAAAACGGAAGATGGAGCTTATTCAAGACTTATCTTTCATTTTGATTTATGCTTTAGTGTTTATCAAAATTGGACAGAATACAATTGTATAATAATTATTTTATTAATGCAATGGATGATGTTGTTTCTTGTTTACTACTTTACATTGTTGTTGATATTATACATGACGTCCTCCGCCCCAGAACGTTTCCGCCGTTCTCGGTTTTGGGGTGTGACATGTTGAGGGACACCATCTTCAAGAGATTTGGGAAGATCATAGTTGTCTGAACCAGACATCTATAATGGGAGAAAATCAAGTTAGTTGATTCAAAGTCCTTAATATAACACCCAATATGAAATATTAAGGCTAGGACCCAACACAATATTTTTATAATTTGGAAGAGGGATGCCATAATCCAAGCTATAAAATATTTGAAGGTAGGCGAATGACGATTCACTAATTTCCACCATGAAAAATGAAATAATTTATTAGGTTTTAATTGGATTTGAAATTCCTAGATCTTTTGAGATTCATTTGAACTTTTCAATGGCATGTTTCAATCTCGAGTGTGCCTCTCAAATTTTGTGACTAGGATGCCGAGGATCACAAAACAAGGTGTGAATAACCATACCAATTCACTTGGTACCCTTAATATTATCACCTAATCAATGTGCCGGTTAACCACACACGCTCCATTGATCTATGACAAACATTAAGTCACCCTTCGTGATCCTTACTAGTCCAAGTTAGTGTGCCGGTTAACCACACACGCTCCACCAACGACTTGGTAAGGTACAAAGTGTGAATTTCATGGGCTAGCACCAAATTCACATTTTTCCTAAAGTAACTTAGATTGGGAATTAAATAAAACATTTAGTTACTTTATAATAATCATTATACTTTTAATGAGAATTTAAAGTCATTGTCCTACCCGTTCGGCTAACGACCCTCCACCAGTCAAGCAAGCGGTGGGTGAGAGTGGACACCCATTAAGTTGCCATTTTATTGGCAACAACCTTATACCCACCTTATAGACCGGCTTCATGAATGAGGCCTACTAACGGTAAAACGACTTGTTCTTATACATATATATAATAATTAACCATTAATCTTATAATAGTATAAGGGTAGAATTTTAACTTTTAAAACTTCTAGGGTATGGAATTAAAGTTTGTGTGAGACTTTACAAATTCCAAAACTTGAGGGCAAGTTTTGAACAATTCATAAACTTTTGGATATTCATAACTTATGAGTTTTAATTAAGTGTTTAATACTTTTAATGAAGAGTCTCTTGGAAATCCATAACTTGAGGACAAGTTATGGAGTCCATAAAAGCATTTATTAGAAAACTCTTCAAAAGTGTAACTTATGACTTCTTAAAAAACATTTAAAAGAAAAAAACTTTTGGAATTCCATAACTTGAGGACAAATTATGAATTCCATTGAAACACATTAAGATCAAGAATTAACTAACAAACAATTTGCAAATAATTCCTATGATCTAACAAAACTCATATGAACATGAACATCCACATCAACAATTTCAAGAATCATATGAACACATATAAACTTGAAATTTTGATTATAACTTTGAAATTAGTCCACCATCATCATTACCATATCAAAAACAGGTTTTATAAGATCAAAACAGTTTAAGGTAATGATTCTAGACCAATTCCAGCACCAAAACTCGAAAATCTGCACTCAGGCCTGCCAACTCGTCGAGTGCATGAACTGACTCAGCGAGTTGGTTGAATCTACACATGGACTCGGTGAGTACCATGAATGGACTCGGCGAGTCTGCTGTGCAGAATGCATTTTTTCGACATTTTTCAGCAATTTGCATCAAGTATTCAAGAAAACAAGCCTAGGCTCTGATACCACTGTTGGGTTTTGAGCAATCTAACACTTCCTAAGTGTGCATGCAACCCTAATAAACCTTGGATGTATGTTTTCTTCTAAAATACATGCAAATAATAACTTCCCAGGTTTCTTCCTAACTAGCATAGCATAAGGATTATGAATCATAAAAGTACTAGTAGAAATACATACCTTTTGATGATGGTTGATTGTTTGGAGTTTGAGAGCCAAGCACCAAAAGTGTGAATGCCTCAAATGGAATCACAAATCACCACAAACACTTGGAAAACTTTGAGAGAGTAGTATACTTTCTTGTGGAATCGGCCACCACTAAGTCTCACACACTAGTTTCAACCCTTAGGCCCTATTTCTTGCATCATATGCTTCTTTATATAGTGTGCATGGTTAGGGTGAAACCCTAATAACCCATGTCTTTTCCTTTCCAAGGATCCATGGGTTAAAAGCTCCATGGATCATCCATGGACTTCCATATTAGCTTAGCCCATTAACAAATGAGTATTAGCCCAGACTATATAAAATATAATAGCCCATAATTTAATTAGTCTTCTTTTTAATCTCTAAATTAATTCATAATTAATTTAAGACTAAAACTAATTAAACAACATGACTTCATATTAATATATTATAACTTATAATATATTAATAAATCGTAAGTATACAATTCTCATAAAATTATCCATAAATCGTTTGGGTGAAGTGCAACCCAAATGGACCATGCCGGGCCGGGTCAAGTATGTACCAAATAAGTTATGGAATTAGACACCTTATCCAACAACATTTCCCATTGGAGATTCAGGAACAATCTCATCTTCCATTGAATCATCATCTATAATCAACTTTCGTTGCTTCTTGCGCTTCGTAGAAATATGTTTCGCCATTCCTTCTACTCTTCTTTTCTTTGACTTAGGAGAAACATGTGTAGGAATCTCTCGAATGACGACAACTTTTCTGTTAAGTTGTGGCTTATGAATAATTAAAGGTGAAAAACTTGACGACCCTTCAAGAGAATTACTTGGTCTATGATCCGTCTTCTTTAACCTTTTTAAAACTCCAGATTTTGAAGGCATGACTTCCTTCGAAGGAATAACAGTTTCATCAACAATTGTCTTCTCTTGTTTATTCAAATATTTTCCTTGTTTGGTAACTTTCTTCTTTGGAGACATTGGTGGTTGCTCATGTGTAACTATCTTCGAAGGACTAGTTTTTCCTTCCTTTTTTGATCCTCTTGACTTTTTCGACGGAACCTTAGTGGTCTTCTTAAGTAACACCCCAGTTTCAACAGAAGGATTGATTGTGATTAAATAAGCCATAAGAATTAGACTTGTTGGTTCAACCTTCTTTAGCATAGCATCAGGAATTCGAGCTACTATAGGAAAGACTTCTACATCATCTTCAACAACTTTTGGGTAGCAATACATCAAAAATTTAATAGTTGATTCATCAATAGGAACTAGAATACCCTCCTTCTCATACACATAGTTGAGAATTAGACTCCAATACCTTGCACTAGAAACACCATCAACAAAAATTGTGTTAGCGATGCTCTTCAAGAATTCATCCCACAGCTGAGTCACATAATCAACATGCAAGTCATAGTAGAGACCAGAAACCAGTGTGTATACCTCCAGTCTTGCCTTATCTAACCTAATAGTACGACCAATTAGACAACGAAGAAAAATACGAAATAATATGTTCCAGATGTAGGGCGTCACACCCCAAAACCATGAACGGCGGAAACGTTCTGGGGCGGAGGACGTCATGTACAATATCATAACAATGAATAGTAGTAACCAAGTAACAACATCATCCATTGCATTACTAATATAATTTTTATACAAGTGTGTTCCGTCAAGTTATATAGACACCAAAAATACATATCAAAATAAAATACGAGTTTTGAACGAACTCCATATTCTCAAAACTTGGCACCTGTACCTGTCTACTGGTGACTTGAGAATACAAGTTATTTTGAAAGCGAGTATCAGCTTTAAAGCTGGTGTGATCATAAGTATATTAGTGTCTGTATTTGTATGAAAACATTTGTAAGATGTTTGTAATGTATAATTTTGTAAAGTTTGTATTTGTCTGAACTCTCCTGGAAAACCCTATGTTTCCTACTAATTGTAGCCTTCTACCAAGGCATCTAGTATATGTGTGTGTCTCTTGTAAGAGTGTGTATTTTCCCAATTCTGACTATCATTAACCAAAAATATAGTTTTTACATTACCGTGCATCGTGTGAATATTCACGAAGTGAATGCAATGGGAAAATATCATAGTATTGTAGTATTTGTAATAAGTGACAACTGCTGTACTAAGTACCTTAAACCAATTGATATTTAAAGTAACATGTGATTAACCTGTATCCTGCTACCGAATCTAGTAAAACGACGATGTAAGACGCCGTAAGAAATGACATTTGGCACCCATAGACTTGCAAGTCCCACTGTAGCGAGCAACAAGGTGTAGGATAGTCAATCCAATATAGATCTATACGCAAACTCATATGCTCCCCAATTAAGGAGATTCTAGATACAAAAATGGGCATGGCAGGTAGTGCCATGCCCCGTTTAATGGCACACATAACTGCATGAATGTATATGTAATGTATGTGCTAGCTGTATTGTGCGTTCTTTCTCTACCTAGCTTGTATGTACTGTAATGTTCTGTGTGTACTAGCTGTATTATGTGCTCTCTCTCTATCTAGCAAGTATTGACTCATGAATGAACTGACTCATTGTATGTTTCATTGTTGTAGTAATAGTTTTTGTATCTTTCTAAACTACCCCTATGGTAGCTTACTAGTAATGTATGATCATGTTTGTATACCCTTGCTACCCAAAGGTATAGGACTGATTGAAAGAACTTTTATGAATATGTATGTATACATGATTTACAACTAATATTTAAATGACCTTCGGACGGATAACCGATGCCCTAAAGCCACATCCAAACAAGGAAAAGGAATTAAAGCGAGCTGGCCTTCCTAAGTCTTTTAAACATTTCTTATATAACTATACATACATACACATGCATTTGACAATATATAAGTATGAAAGAGTTTAAGTAAAAGTATTTTACAAGTAAAAGAGTTTGTAAAACAGTTTGAAGTGAAGCAGTTTGGTAACTCAGTTTGAAAAGTAAGAAAACCACTTGTTTGGTAGCTATTAATCACATGTGATTGATATAATAACTATAAATATTCAACTTGTATTCCCCCTATAAAAGCATTTAAAAAACACTAAAATGGTTAATTTAAGGGGGTATGAACTCACCTGTAGTGAGTGGTATGGATGAACTGATGAAACAAGATTGCTAGGTGTCAAGTGAAGACTTGTACACACACAATGATCCTAGTTAACATATAAATACACATATATGTGTCCGATTAGTCTTTATACAACTAATTAACAAATTTAAGACATCCTAAGACAAGTTAAACACTTTATATAAGTGTTATAAGTCCCTAGGATTTCATCTAAGTGTTGTAGGACAAAACTATTGGGTTTTAGGGTTCAAAAGAACCCCTTTCTTGAGTTTATGGTTTTGTGACCTCAACTCATTGAGTTTACAGTTGTAAACCCATGAGTTTACAGCCGTAAACTCATACTCCTTTGACCATTTGATGATTTGAAGCCTTATAAGTCCTTAGAAGTGTTTCCACTTGAAGTATGAGCCTAAGGAAGAAGTTAGGGAACCATTTCCCTCCTTTGAGGAGTTTACGGCCCTAAGACCATTTCCCTTTGGGTTTACAATCGTAAACCCCTATGGAATATGGTATTTCGGTGTTTTCAAGTCCTTAACATATCAATGAATGGATCCATGTTAGTTACTAAGGCATAGGAAGGGACTAGGGTCACTTTGGCCCCTAAAGAAGGGTTCACGGTCCAAGGTGTTCTTGGACCATAAACACCTTTGATCTTGGTGTTTCCTTGTGTTTTCTTGATGCAAAGAAGTATAACAAGTTCTATGATACTCTAGGATAGAAGTACTTACAATATGGAAGCTTGAAATGAGCTAAAAGTCCAAGAACACTAGTGTGTGTTCTTGGTGAAACTTGAAGAATCATCCTTTTGGAAAATTTCATGGATAGAAGTGGGTTAAATCACTAGATTAAGTGATATACTAACTTGAAAGGGCTAGAAACACTTACTAGATTGAAGATCTTGAAGAAAACTTGGATGATACTTGAGAGAGTTTAAGGTTTACTCTTGAAAAAGTGGAAAAATGATATAAATGACTAAGTGTCACTTATATACCCCCTTCCTTGGGGTTTACGGCCGTAAACACCATTGTTTAGGCCGTAAAATCCAATATTTTGATGTGTCAGGACTTTATTGTTGCAAAATAAACCCTAGGGCATCCTCTCTCCTGATATATCCTAAAGTTTTAATCCTACAATACTCAAACTTATTCTAAAAAGTCTGAAAATAAACAGTAACTGTTCTGACTTCTATTGACTTGATATATTATACATAATAGAAATTTCGGGTTGTCACACAAGGTAATCTCGATTTCTTGAAGTCACTTATCTTGGTAAGAATGGGCTGATAACCCATCTCATTGACCATGTGAATCACTTGTTCATTCGTAACTTTGTAAAAATGAGGGGTATTTTGGGATTTCAAGGATTTGAGCAAAGAGTTTCTTTGAAAGAAGAAATTTCGTGCCATTAGTCAGATTGAAGGTCACAATCTGCATCGTCTTGCAATAGGAAGCAATGGAACCAGCCAAAGAAATCCAAGACATTGGAACTGATTAATAAATTCAGGAGAAATAACTTAGAATTAATTAACCTGAAGCAATCTGAAATTAATTAGGGGTTACTTGGAATTAATTAAATGTAAAAGGGGTGAATTGTAATTGTTTAATAATTGAACATAAGAGGCAATTCTAGAACTATCCTTGGTTGGATGGTTTTGGGAGCCCTTCTAGGGTTTTGAAAAGCCTCCAAGATTTTGATAAAAAGGATTTGAACTGGAGTTAAGTCCATTATATAATTGTTTAAATTTTGATTTGTCCCTAAGTTACCTAAAGTATAAATAGGGACCCCATGTGCATCAATTTTCATGACTACTCTTTCTTGGAAGCCTATGAACGAAAATTATACCTTTCCTCTATCCTTAAGTGTGTTATAGTTCTAGCATTGGGGTGTTAGCCATTAGAGGCATCATCCTTTTGGGGCTATATTTCCAAGCTCTTCAAAGCAATGAATGAAGTAACTTTTTTGCTATAACAAGTTTCAGGTATGTATCTTTACATTGTAATTTTTGAAATTACTAGCATATATATATTAGGTTTTGTTATTCAAATTATGTTGCCTTAATGTGAAGACATAGATCCTTTTAGGTTGTATGTGCCATTATTAATTGCGAAGTGTCTTTTTTTTGCTTTGTGAATATTATTGTATCCTAATAAACTCATCAGTGGTATCAAAGCTAACTTGTGCGTCTAACATTGAAAACACATTAGTTGGATTCAACAAGTTTTTTTTTCAGACTTAGCTCACGATGTGTCAATGTATCTATCACGACATGAACTTAGTACAAATCAAGAATTTCAGGATTTCTTGCCTAATTTGATTTATGTGATTGCTATTTTTTTAATTATCTGCTTATAAATCTGTTAGAATCTGATTTTTTATGCTTTGGACAATTAAATAAAATCCCTAAATATTAGGAGATAATCTTGGAAATATAATATTTAATTATTAGATTAATTAAATTGAACTATCTTTATGGATTTAATAATAAATTTTGATTATAATATTAATTAAAAGATAATTATAAATCCATGATAGCTTTAAATGGATTAATTAATTATATGATTAATTTAGATAATTAACATTTATACCTTGTGTTTTAAAAGGTTTTAAAATACACCCTTATGTATGTATTATCTTAATTACTATATCTATAAGATAAAGTCAGTCGAATTGCTAGTAAGCCTCATTCACGAAGGCATGCTATAAAGACTGTATAAGGAAACGACCCATAAAATAGTCGTTGAATGGGTGTCTTTTTCACCCACCACTCTCCTGTATGGTGGAGGGTTGTTAGTGGAACGGGTTAGATATGACATAATAAAATTAAAACTATAACATATATAGTGCTAGGAGCTTCTTTAAAAATACGACTCTAGTTACTTTAGGAAAATTGTGAAATTGTATGCTAATCCATGAAAACGGACATCGTTTCTTTATGAGACATTAGTGGAGTGTGTGTGGTTTACTGACTAACTAATTTGGGACTATAATGATGAAATGATGAAATAACTCGTGTTTATGATTGTTTACGGAGCATGTGTGGTTAATCGACACGTCTATGTGAGATCATAAAAGGATCGAGAGTGTTTGAGCAGGTTTGCATGGTTATCCACATTTTAATTGTGATACTCGGCGTCCTAGTCATAATTGGTAATAGCATAATTGAGATTAAATATGTCATTGATAAGATTCAATGAATCTAAAAGACATAGGAATTTCATGTGATTAATAAATTAATATGAGACCAATTGTTAAAGTAATTGATTTGTCAATTTATATGATTAATAAATTAATGAGAAATAACTTAAAATTAATTAATCTGAAGTAATCTGGAATTAATTTGGGGTTAATTGGAATTAATTAAAGGTGAAAGGGGTGAATTGTAATTGTTCAATAGTTAAACAAAAGAGGCAATTCTAGAACCATCCTTGGTTGGACCATTTTGGGAGCCCTTCTACGGTTTCAAAAAGCCTCCTGTATGTTGAAAAGAAAATGACTTGAACTAGAATTAAATCCTTTATTTAATTATTTAAATCTTGATTTGTCCTTAAGTTACTCAAACTATAACTAGGACCCCAAGTGCATCAATTTTCATGACTAGTCTTGCTTGGAAGCTTATGAATGAAAATTATACCTTTCCTTCTCTCTCTTTAAGTGTCTTATAGTTCAAAAGTTTGGGTGTGAGCCATTAGAGGCATCATCCTTTTGGTGTTAGCTTTCCAAGCTCTTAAAAGGAAGAATAGAAGTATCTTGTTTGCTATAACAAGTTCGAGGTATGTATCTTTACTTTGTGATTTTAGAAATTACTAGTATACATATTAGGTTTTTGTTATTCAAAGTATGTTGTCATAATGTGAAGACATAGATCCTTTTAGGTTGTATGTGCCTTTCTTAATTGTTAAGTGTTTTTTTTTGCATTGTGCATATTGTTGTATTCAAATAAACTCATATGTGGTATCAAAGCTAACCAGTGTGTCTAACATTCAAAGCACATTAGTTGAATTCAACAAAATAAAATTCTGTCAGACTTAGCTCACGACGTGACATTGTATCTGTCATGACATGAACTAAGTACAAATTCAAAATTTCGGGATTTCTTGCCTAATTTGATTTATGTGATTGTTATTTTTTTACTTATCTGCTTAGAAATCAGTTAGAATCCGATTTTTCATGCTTTGGACAATTAAATAAAATCCTTAAATATTAGGAGATAATGTTGCAAAGATAATATTTAATTATTAGATAAATTTAATTGTGATGGGTTTGAGCCATAAGAACTTTCCTATGTGCACATACAAACCCTAATGCTTGGATCTAGGTTTCTCTAATTGAACATGCAATGTATCCAAGACTTTGATTGATATATCTAATGAAAAATATTCATATCATAACACATGAAATCAGATCTGAAAGATTACCTTGAATTGCTTGCTTAAATCTTCTTGTCCTTGGAGCTTAGAGTCACAAATGTCACTCCTCTAATGGCTTACAAACACCAACTTAGCAAGAGGATGATTAGAGAGAGAGAGGGTGAAACAGTCGGCCAGGATTTCTTCAATACCAAGGGTGTGTCGATTTTCTTAACCCTAAGGGTCTATTTATACTAGTGAGCCTCCTAGGGTTTCACCCTTAAACCCTAATTGGATAACTTAGGCCCTAAGCAATCCAATCTCCTTATTGATAAGACTTAGATGATTTCTAGGCTCTTCCAAACCCTAAAATCGTCCACCCCTTATCCATAAGGAATCACTCCTCAAAATACAACTATCATACAATTGACAGTTTATGCCCCTTTATTCAATTAATCTCTTTAAGTCACAAAATTAATTCCTAATTAATTTATGACTTATATTAATATTATTATTCCTTATATTATACTTATAATATATAAATAATATTTCTTCTCTCATTACAAATCATCCTGTCAAGTTGCTATGGTGAAGGCAACCCAAAAGGACCATGCACAACCGGGTCAAATACTTGCCAAATATAGTTGCAGCCTTAGACACTATTCCAACAGTCTCCCACTTGGATAAGTCTAGTAACTATATATACAAGCATAATCCTGATTAGCAATCGTAGCTTTCAAAGACGCTGTCAAACTTTGATCTTATCAGTCATGTCCTTTAGATAAGGGATCGTACAGTCCTCTGTTTAGATATCATGCGGACAATTCTATGGAACCAATTGTCCAGCAGTTGGTTTCTCGATCTCAGATTTATTTGACATAGAACTTAATCGAACACATCAATTTAGTTCTGACCGGGCCCGACACATAAGTCAAATCAAATCATCGAGCGGCCGAGATATCGCTTCTACCCTCTTAGGATAAAAGTAACAGATAAACTTCGACTTATATGCATTTTCTTATTCATTAATCAATTATACACAACAATGCGTTTTATAACATCAATTTACTGATGCGGTTTCTCATTATCAATGTACAACCAATTAACACATAACAAACCATATATCTAGGTTTTAAGACCATATGATATTATCGTCTTGCGATCACCCTTTTTATCACATTCCATAAGTTGATTCCAGCAAGCGCGGGTTTGTTCCAATGCTCAAAACTAGTTCATAAGCACTCATGAACGTTGCAGCAAACTTTTGCTATGTCTAATACCATTTAGACAATCTACACATCAATTCATGACAATCTTCATTCATATTTACTTCCAACATATGAACGATTGTGGATTGTTTGAATAATTCGGTTATTCTAAATAAACTTAATTTTTCTGGAAGTCAAAACATGCAAAGTGAAATAATAGTTAAATATTTAACATAAGACAGTAACTTTACTTATAAATAATACTCCTTTATTTATTCATCAAATGTTAAATTACATGTTGTAACAACCCGAGGTTGTCTATCGCCGAAATCCGTTCCGCGCGTAAAAATCTGCCTTTATCGATTCGTCCCGTTTTCGTTTTTGGGCTAAGATATATAAACTATAAGTTTATTTTAATCTCGTAAGTGTTCAAATCCATTTAAAACTCATGAAAATGGCCCAAAATAAAAAATTTGAAATTTCTAAATTCAATCTCGTCGAATTACGGAAACTTAATCGGGTGCGACCAAAAGCCCCGTTTAATGCCGGTATCGGGTAGAATTCCTTCGTATCCAAGTTTTGGGACCTATTTAATCGTGTTCAAGCTTTCTTTTGAAGCTTTTGCTTCCTCTCTCTAACCTCTCTCCTAAATCCAAGTTTAAGGGTCAAAACCTCAAATTTAAGGTTTCTAATCACCAAGGTACCTTCCTTAACTTGTTATACAACCCCTCTAGCCTTTAAATTTGAGTTTAAATCATGGATTATGACCATTATTATGAGTTTACGGCCCTAGCACAGTCCTAGGCCATAAAATCATATAAATGGGGTTTTTGGAGCAACAAAACCGTTCCAAATCGCAATTGGACCTTAGATATGGCTAGATGACTTTATGGAATGGACTTAGAATGCCTTAAACCATGATTTAGAGCCTTGTTCATGTGTTTACGGCCCTGGAGCATCCTTGGGCTGTAAACATATATAAAAGGGGTTTTTAAGCCCTTAAACCCTTCCAAAACATCAATAAGGATTAGATACGACTTGTAGAATTATGGAATTGGCCTTGGAACACCTTGAACATCAATTTAGAGGATTAAACTTGAGTTTACTGCCTAAGAACATGCTTGGGCCGTAAAGTCATATCCTTGGGGAGTAAACTCCTCTAAATGTGTTAAGATGCCACTTAAACACACCTTAAGCCTTGGGGTAAATTCTAGAAGTGACCATAAACAAGAATTGGACCTTAAAACATAATAAAACACCCATTTAGGGAGTTCACGACCATGAGGGGGTTCATGGGCCATAAACTCCTAAAGTCATGCCAAAAGTCCCCCAAAAATTGATACAAGGCTTGTAAAATGAGTTTAAATCACACGTGATTGTCCTAGCATCACGAAAACACATAAGAATTGGGTATAGGAGAGTTTATGGCCGTAAACTCCTAGTTTACTACTGTAAACTCCATTAAATGGTAAATGTGTAAGTTTAATCCACTCCTATGCCCAAGATTTGATCCTAGCAAATTTTCCCAATTCATATGAAGCCATTTAGCAACCAAAAGTACCCCTCCATGAGTTTACGGCCGTAAACTCATGGGGAATATGTCATTAGGGCCAAAAACTCATGTATGAGTTTACTCTTGAAGAGTAAACTCAATATCCTAGCTATATGTGTCCCCAAACGTCACCCAGGTCCTTCCAAACACTTGTAAAGGGGTGTTTCCACAACTAGAAGAGTACGTCCTTAGCAAATAAATTAAGTAAGTCCTAATTAGATACAAATGTGTATCATTTCATAATCCATAGGAATCTTGTGCGTTCGCGAACCCAGAACTGACGTTTAGGATCCAAACTGACGCGTTTCTCAACCGGTGAGTTCATACCCCTTCCCTTTTTTCAAATGTTTTTCAAATGTTTTCAGGGGGGGGGGGGAATACAAGCAAAAGTAAAAGGAAATCTTGTACTTAAACGTATTTTCAGTCCAAATGTTTTATTTCATGTATGTTTCTAATATCGAAAATCGTGATAACTAATGATTCGAATTGCAGGGTATACTGTCAGACTAAAGTGAGATTTCTATAAAAGTGTTTTGAATTATATTACATTTTTGCAAAAGAAATCATATTTAACATAAACTAAGATTAGTACGAATACGAATACGAGTATAACCAATAGTATAGTACGAACACAAGTACGAATACGAATACGAATGTAACCAATAGTATAGTACGAATACGAGTACGAATACGAATACGAATATAACCAATAGGATAGTACAAATACGAATACGAATACGAATATAACCAATAGTATAGTACGAATACGAGTACGAATACGAATACGAATATAACTATTAGGTTAGTACGAATACGAATGCGAATACGAATATAACTAATAGAATAGAACGAATACGAATACGAATAGAAATAGGACTACGAATGCGAAATAACGCCTTGGGATGACACCAAGACTTCGAATATACAGTTAATGTACGCCTTGAATGTCACCAGAGTTTCGAATTTAAGACGAAAGTATGCGTCTGGACCTCTACTGATTTTCGAATACATCCGCCTTAGAATGTTGCCAGAGATATGAAAATACAACTAATGTACTCTTTTGGAAATCATCAGAATAATCGAAAATACTGTAATGTACGTTTCTTGTGAATCCAAATATTCGAAAATACAACTAAGTTAGTAGATGATAGACATTCGAATGTAGGATAACTAAGAGTTTAGAATACTTAACTAACATTACAAGTATGATATTTTAGTAGTACTTCGAAATCAAACTTATGAACCAACCTCAATACATAGGAAAATATGGGATTTTCCTGAGATAACATAACAACTAGTAACGAATTTAGAAACGAATAAAGTAACAAATGAATAACTAAACTATTAGGAAAATATGGGATTTTCCTGGAATGACATAACAAACCATTTTCGAAATTGTAAGGAAAGATAACTAATCTGTTTTCATAAGAAAATATGGGATTTTCTTGAACAACAACTTTTTCAGAAAGAAAAGGAAGCTCGTTCTTTTCTAAACTAAACCGCTTATGAACTCACCAGCTTTATGCTGATTTTCAAACCGCTTGTATTCTCAGGTCAGCGTTAGACAGGTACACCGCTATCCTTTGGAGAAGACGGAGCGCTCCGAAGACTCGTCTTTACTTTTGTTCTTATGATATATGTATATAACACTTGTATAAATTTTCTTTCAAATAGATGTAAACAATATTATGTAATGTAATGTTTTTTGTTACTGTTTTACTATGTGCATTGGATTTGATACTCAACGTGGAGTGAACCCCGAAAATGTTTCCGCCTTTGGTTTTCGGGGTGTGACAGATTGGTATCAGAGCCCTTGTTTATAGTGAACTAGTGTACCCAAGCTTACATGGTATAAGAATATAAACATTAAGGGGCCTAAGTGCTCTGAACTAAAAGTATACTCTACAAATATAAGTATCTTCTAAAGTATACAAGTATACCCGACCGTCGAAATCCATAACTACAAGTAGAACAAAATATAAGTAAATGGGTGTTGTACGCTGCGGTTAAACCTGGGCAGCTATGTAGTCGTGTCTAGGATTAATATAGTCTGGCCAACTATATTCATTCGAGACACGGCCAACATGTGCTTGGGAGTGACTGTGGTACGCAACATACCTAAAACTTACCCAATACCCCAAACAATGAGCCGTCGTTGCAGCGAACCATGAAATACTATGGGAGTATTTCTCAAGCCGATCCGTTGTAGAAGTCCACATTCAAGCGTTGTTCCTTGATCATTCCTTTTGCGATAAATTATTTGCTTTGATAACTCCCTCCTGTTTTATCGCTTAATAGAATATCTGTCTTAATGAGATATCCCCTGTTCCGTATCTCTTGATTCAATTCAGAGGACTTATGATCCTCTCTTTCCTGGTTATTCTAGATCAAGATGCCTCCAAGGAAACGACCCAGCTTAAAGACCAACAACTCTCCACCGCCACCACCTCCTATTCAAATCGATCTGGAAACACTTAAGGCAGCCATTACTGCCGCAGTGTCAGCCACCCTGTCTCAATTAAACCCCAGTGGTTCAAGGGGTGGTACCCAAACCCCAAACCCGGAAGGTAATCAGGGACACCGGAAGGAGTTTTCCTATAAAGACTTTATGAACGCAAAACCCACGTTCTTCGATGGCACAGGGGGTGTCAATGCTCTAACTCGGTGGTTGAAGAAAATCGAATCTATCTTCGAGATTTGTGCCTTTTCGGAATCCGACAAGGTGAAATTCCCCGCCTGTACGCTCACCGATAAAGCTTTGACTTAGTGGAACGGCTTAGTCAAATCCCTGACTCTACCTGTAGCCAATGCTATGGGATGGGAAGTTACGAAGGAACTTCTGCGTGGGGAGTATTGCCCTCGGGGTGAAATCCAAAAGCTGGAGCATGAACTCTGGAACCTGAAGATGAAAGGTTCCGATATCGCCGCTTACACTTCAAGGTTTGATGACTTGGCACTTCTTTGTCCGAGGATGGTTACCCCAGAAGGCAAAAAGGTAGAAAGGTTCATCTGGGGATTAACCCAGCCAACAAAAGGGAACGTCATAGCGGTGAAGCCAGATACCTATGACAGCGCCAAATGTCTAGCGCAAACCCTAATTGATCACAATGATGACCAAGAAGAAGCAGAAACCACTCCTGAGCCAACAGAAAAGAGTGGCGAGAAAAGAAAGTTTTGGAAAAAGAAGAAGAAGAGTCAGTCTTCCCCAGAACCCTCGAAGAAACAGCAGATACTAGCAGTCCACGCTGCCACTACCCCTGTTGATGTATCTGTTGTAGGTTCCTCGGCCCAAGCACCTGTCACCGGATATGCCGGTATCCTCCCGTGGTGTAACCGATGTAGCTACCACCATCACATCCCTGGCCCTTGTCGTGCAAAGTTTTGTAAAAGTTGTGGCCAGGAAGGTCACCTCGCGCGAAGCTGCAGAACCCCAACACAATCAACTAGTCAAGCTTCTAGAGCTGGTATCGGTCAAACCTGCTACAGTTGTGGAGACGTCGGGCATTATAGACGAAACTGTCCTAAGGCAGTAATATCTGGCAACACCGGGAGTGTCTTCAATATGGGACAAGAAAGGACAGCCGCTGACCCCACCGTTGCCACATGTATATTGTTTCTCGATGAATCTTGTGCGCGTGATCCTTTTCGATTCTAATGCTGAAAGAAATTACTAACCATTCATTCAAATATCTTTCTAAACTAAATCCTTCGTTAGTAATCGAAATCTGTACCGTCGAGATGACCAACCAGTGAGAAAGAGAACATTAACGTCATACCTTTAGATCGTATCCTCAATTCGGATGATTATTCCTTTCCATTCGATCTAATGGTAAAATTTTCGTGAAAAGCTTTGATGCGATCATTGGCATGTAATTACTAAGTCTCATTCATGCTGTTATTCTTGTTTTGGAAAGGGTCGTCCATCCGAACCTTTCTTCTGACCCGACTCTCATGATTCTCGGCATCAAACCTAAACCCAACCTTCGCATCTTCGTGTATCAAAGCTTAGAAAGTTTCCCATGCCTTCCTCGTCCGTGTGATAATCGGGAAACGAGATGTATGCAACTCTTTCCTCGATGCCTCTCCCGAAAATTCTCGAGAATTCCTTCCAAACGTCTAGTCAAGTCTCATATCGACCTAATCCCTGGAATTGCCTCGTAACCGAACCTCCGGAAGAATGATGTATCCTATACAGCGACCAGCACCTGGCATGATCACCACGAGTGCGTAGTGGTGCCCTTCGGTCAAACCATTTTCCCTGGTTATATAGATAAGCAAAACAGTCATACCCGTGAACCTTCCAAAAGCTAAGACGATAGAGAACTAGTCGGCACCAGAGATACCTATAGAAACCTGTAACTTAGTAACATTAGACCCTTCGCGATCCTCGTAGGAACGATTCCGTAACCTTCAAACTTCGGCTACCCTCAGAACTTAGTAAAATCCATATGGTACTTCATGTCTCGGTGTTTAAGAAGTATCTACCCAACGAATCGAAGACGCGTCCCGATATTGAGGGTTCGCTGGAACGTCAAGCGGAGACCCGATGCCACTTGGGAGCGTGAAAACCTGGAGCAGCTGATCCACCCGCATCTCTTTTAATTTCATGAGCTGTTCGCAACCTTTGAATTTCGGGACGAAATTCCCTCTAACGGGAGGATAATGTAACAACCCGAAGTTGTCCATCGCCGAAATCCATTCTGCGCGTAAAAATCCGCCTTTATCGATTCGTCCCGTTTTCGTTTTTGGGCTAAGATATATAAACTATAAGTTTATTTTAATCTCGTAAGTGTTCAAATCCATTTAAAACTCATGAAAATGGCCCAAAATCATTAATTTGAAATTTCTAAATTCTATCCCGTCGAATTACGGAAACTTAATCGGGTGCGACCAAAAGCCCCGTTTAATGTCGGTATCAGGTAGAATTCCTCCGTGTCCAAGTTTTGGGACCTATTTAATCGTGTTCAAGCTTTCATTTGAAGCTTTTTCTTCCTCTCTCTACTCTCTCTCTAACCTCTCTCCTAAATCCAAGTTTAAGGGTCAAAACCTCAAATTTAAGGTTTCTAATCACCAAGGTACCTTCCCTAACTTGTTATACAACCCCTCTAGCCTTTAAATTTGAGTTTAAATCATGGATTAGGATCATTATTATGAGTTTACGGCCCTAGAACAGTCCTAGGCCGTAAACTCATATAAATGGGGTTTTTGGAGCAACAAAACCCTTCCAAACCGCAATTGGACCTTAGATATGCCTAGATGACTTTATGGAATGGACTTAGAATGCCTTAAACCATGATTTAGAGCGTTGTTCTTGCATTTATGGCCCTGGAGAATCCTTGGGCCGTAAACACATACAAAAGGGGTTTTTAAGCCCTTAAACCCTTCCAAAACATCAATAAGGCTTAGATACGACTTGTAGAATTATGGAATTGGCCTTGGAACACCTTGAACATCAATTTAGAGGAGTAAACTTGAGTTTACCGCCCAAGAACATACTTAGGCTGTAAACTCATATTCTTGGGGAGTAAACTCCTCTAAATGTGTTAAGATGCCACTTAAACACACCTTAAGCCTTGGGGTAAATTCTAGAAGTGACCAAAAACAAGAATTGGACCTTAAAACATAATAAAACACCCATTTAGGGAGTTCACAGCCATGAGGGGGTTCATGGGCCGTAAACTCCTAAAGTCATGCCAAAAGTCCCCCAAAAATTGATACAAGGCTTGTAAAATGAGTTTAAATCACACGTGATTGTCCTAGCATCACCAAAACACATAAGAATTGGGTATAAGGGAGTTTACGGCCGTAAACTCCATTAAATGGTCAATGTGTAAGTTTAATCCACTCCTATGCCCTAGATTTGATCCTAGCAAATTTTCCCAATTCATATGAAGCCATTTAGCAACCAAAAGTACCCCTCCATGAGTTTACGGCCGTAAACTCATGGGGAATATGTCATTAGGGCCGAAAACTCATGTATGAGTTTACTCTTGAAGAGTAAACTCAATATCCTAGCTATATGTGTCCCCAAACGTCACCCGGGTCCTTCCAAACACTTGTAATGGGGTGTTTCCGCAACTAGAAGAGTACGTCCTTAGCAAATAAATTAGTTAAGTCCTAATTAGATACAAATGTGTATCATTTCATAATCCATAGGAATCTTGTGCGTTCGCGAACGCAAAACTGACGTTTAGGATCCAAACTGACGCGTTTCTCAACCGGTGAGTTCATACCCCTACCCTTTTTTCAAATGTTTTTCAATGTTTTTCAAATGTTTTCAGGGGGGGGGGGGAATACAAGAAAAAGTAAAAGGAAATCTTGTACTTAAACGTATTTTCAGTCCAAATGTTTTATTTCATGTATGTTTCTAATATCGAAAATCGTGATAACTAATGATTCGAATTGCAGGGTATACTGTCAGACTAAAGTGAGATTTCTATAAAAGTGTTTTAAATTATATTACATTTTTGCAAAAGAAATCATATTTAACATAAACTAAGATTAGTACGAATACGAATACGAATACGAATACGAGTATAACCAATAGTCTAGTACGAACATGAGTACGAATACGAATACGAATATAACCAATAGGATAGTACAAATACGAATACGAATACGAATATAACCAATAGTATAGTACGAATACAAATACAAATATAACTATTTGGTTAGTACGAATACGAATGCGAATACGAATATAACTAATAGAATAGAACGAATACGAATACAAATAGAAATAGGACTACGAATGCGAAATAGCGCCTTGGGATGACACCAAGACTTCGAATATACAGTTAATGTACGCCTTGAATGTCACCAAAGTTTTGAATTTAATACGAAAGTACGCCTCTGGACCTCTACTGAGTTTCGAATACATCCGCCTTAGAATGTTGCCAGAGATACGAAAATACAGCTAATGTACTCTTTTGGAAATCATCAGAATAATCGAAAATACTGTAATGTACGTTTCTGGTGAATCCAAATATTCGAAAATACAACTAAGTTAGTAGATGATAGACATTCGAATGTAGGATAACTAAGAGTTTAGAATACTTAACTAACATTACAAGTATGATATTTTAGTAGTACTTCGAAATCAAACTTATGAACCAACCTCAATACATAGGAAAATATGGGATTTTCCTGAGATAACATAACAACTAGTAACGAATTTAGAAACGAATAAAGTAACAAACGAATAACTAAACTATTAGGAAAATATGGGATTTTCCTGGAATGACATAACAAACCGTTTTCGAAATTGTAACGAAAGATAACTAATCTGTTTTCATAAGAAAATATGGGATTTTCTTGAACAACAACTTTTTCAGAAAGCAAAGGAAACTCGTTCTTTTCAAAACTAAACCGCTTATGAACTCACCAGCTTTATGCTGATTTTCAAACCGCTTGTATTCTCAGGTCAGCGTTAGACAGGTACACAACTATCCTTTGGAGAAGACGTTGCGTTCCAAAGACTCGTCTTTACTTTTGTTCTTATGATATATGTATATAACACTTGTATAACTTTTCTTTCAAATAGATGTAAACAATATTATGTAATGTAACGTTTTGTGTTACTGTTTTACTATGTGCATTGGATTTGATACTCAACATGGAGTCAACCCCGGAAATGTTTCCGCCTTTAGTTTTCGGGGTGTGACACATTTATCTATTAAAAGTTTCTAAAATTATCTAATCTAATCTAATATCATCTCTCAGTCCAATACTCCTAGCATGCTGCAAATGCTTAACCCTACTCAGTCCTTTCATAAGCGGATCTGCTAGGTTATCTTCTGATGATATCCTACTAACCACGAGGTGTCCTTCTTCTACTCGATGTCTAATAAAATGATATTTTTTGTCGATATGACGAGATCTACCATGATCCCTCGGTTCTGTGGTCAAGGCAACCGCTCCTTCATTATCACAGAAAATTTCCATAGGCTCCTTTATGGCGGGCACAACTCCAAGATCACCAATGAAGTTCTTCAACCATATTGCCTCCTTCGACGCTTCGCTCGCTGCAATGTACTCTGATTCGCACGTTGAATCAGCTACGGTTTCATGCTTGGAACTCTTCCAAGTTACTGCTCCTCCATTAAGGGTAAACACCGAGCCCGACTGCGAACGGAAGTTGTCTCTGTCGATCTGAAAGCTAGCGTCACTATACCCTCTCACCTTTAAGTCATCACTCCCCCCGAGGACTAAAAACCATTCCTTGGTCCTCCGAAGGTACTTAAGGATATTCTTGACCGCAATCCAATGGGCTCTGCCAGGGTTCCCTTGATATCTACTAACCATGCTCAAAGCAAAGGCTACATTAGGGAGAGTACAAGTCATAGCGTACATGATTGAGCCAACTGCGGAAGCGTATGGTACTCGGCTCATTTCTGCTATTTCGGCTTCGGTACTCGGACTTTGAGTCTTACTCAACTTGGCATTACTTTGTATCAGTAATTCTCCCTTCTTCGAATTCTCCATACTAAAACGTTTTAGTACTTTTTCTAAGTAAGTGTTCTGACTATGTCCTATTAGTCTCTTACTTCGTTCTCTCACTATACTTATACCTAAGATATAGGAAGCCTCTCCGAGGTCCTTCATAGCGAAGCACTTCCCGAGCCAGGACTTAACCTCCTGCAGTGTCGGGACGTCGTTTCCTATGAGTCGTATGTCATCGACATACAGAACGAGGAAGCTGACTATACTCCCACTGGCTTTGACATATACACATGATTCATCTTTGCTTCGTACTAATCCAAACTCTTTGACTTTCTCATCGAAGCAAAGATTCCATCTACGAGACGCTTGCTTAAGTCCATAAATGGACTTCTCAAGCTTACACACTCTATTTGGATGCTTCGGATCAACAAAACCCTCTGGCTGAGCCATGTAAACATCCTCAACCAACTTCCCATTAAGGAAAGCAGTCTTGACATCCATTTGCCAAATCTCATAATCATGTAATGCAGCAACAGCTAGCATCACTCTAATAGAATTTATCTTCATAACTGGTGAGAAGGTCTCATCATAGTCAACTCCGGGAATTTGAGTAAAGCCCTTCGCAACCAATCGCCTTATATGTGTGTACGTTTCCATCCACGTCGGTCTTCTTCTTGAAGATCCATTTGCACCCAACGGTCTTACGTCCGGACACATTATCAACCAAATTCCAAACTTGGTTGTCATGCATGGATTGGATCTCGCTGTCCATTGCCTCTTTCCATTTTGCAGACTCCGGGCCTGCCATGGCTTCCTTATAGCTATTAGGTTCATCTAGATTTATTAGTGTACCATTACTAATATGCGTGTCCCCTTCGGTAGTAACAGGAAAACCATAAAACTGGGGTTGAACTCTAACTCTTTCGGAACATCTAAGAGATAAGGACTCATCAATTGGTTCAACTGGAGTTTCCTCCTCGGGTTGAGTGCCAGTGGTAGAGGTTCCTTCATCAATCGATTCTTGAATCTCTTCAAGCTCGATTTGCCTCCCACTGTCTCCTTGGCTTATGAGTTCTCGCTCTCAGAAAACCCCTCTCCTCGCAACAAAGACAACATTGTCATTCGGTCTATAGAAGAGATATCCAAAGGATTTCTGCGGGTAGCCGATGAAAATACATCGCTCACTATGAGGTTCGAGCTTGTCGTGAGTATCTCTTCTTACGAAAGCCTCGCAACCCCAAACCTTGATATGTGCTAACGAGGGAGCTTTCCCTGTCCACATCTCGTGAGGTGTTTTGGCAACCTTCTTAGTAGGGACTCAATTAAGGATATGGGCGGCAATCTCTAAGGCATACCCCCAGAACGAGATAGGTAGTGAAGCACGACTCATCATAGAATGAACCATGTCTAACAAGGTTCGATTACGCCTTTCTGCCACACCATTCAACTGCGGTGTCCTAGGTGGCGTCAATTGCGAAACTATTCCACATTCTTTGAGATAGTCGTGGAATTCAAGACTTAGGTACTCTCCTCCTCGATCAGATCGAAGCATCTTGATTTTCCTGCCCAATTGATTCTCCACTTCATTTTTGAATTCTTTGAACTTTTCAAACGTTTCTGACTTTTGCTTGATTAAGTAAATATACCCATATCTACTACAGTCATCGGTAAAAGTCACATAGAAGCGATTCCCATCCTTTGTGGTTTATCTAAAGGATCCACATACATCGGTATGTATGAGGTCCAATAAACCCTCACCCCTTTCACATGTGCTAGTGAAGGGTGACTTGGTCATCTTTCCAAGTAAACAAGATTCGCATGTGTCATCTTCCCTAAGGTCGAATGACTCCAACACTCCATCCTTTTGGAGTTGGGCTATGCGCTTCTTGTTGACATGTCGAAGACGACAATGCCACAAGGATGCTCTATCCATACTATTGGAAGAGTCCATACATAAAACATCATTTCCTAGGTTATCTACAATCATAACAGTTTCATAAATTCCATTACATGGCATTGCTTCAAAATATAAGACACCATTTAGATAAGCATAAATTGAACCATTCTCATTATTAAAGGAAAATCTAAATCCTTGTCTAAACAAAACATGAAACAAAATGATGTTTCTTGCCATTTCTGGCGAGTAGCAACAATTATTCAAATCTAAACTTAATCCATTACTAAGCACTAGAGAATACACTCCAATCTTGGTCACAGGCGACGATCTTCTTTTCCCCATGATTAGATTTATTCTTCCACGCTCCACATCCCTATTTATTCTTAGACCCTGCAATTCAGAACAAATGTGGTAACCACACCCGGTATCGTGGACCCAAGAAATAGCATGAGATGAATCATTAGATTTAATTGTGTAAATACCTACGAAAGACGGCTTGATCTTTCCTTCCCTGATGGCTTGCAGGTATTCTGGGCAGCTTCTCTTCCAATGCCCTATTTTGTGGCAATGGTGGCACTCTGCCTCCTTCGGGTTAGGGTTGGGTTTAGCAGGATCAACCTTGGTCCCACTAGAAGAGGAACCATCTCGGGACATTCCCTTGCGGTGGCTCTTAGAAGGGGCCTTCCTCTTCTTGCCCCTTCCCTGCCCAATAGCCAAAACAGGAGTAGCGGGTGGATTGGGAGTGGGTGCAACAGACTTGTCCTTGAGGTTTCTCTCAGCAACCCTTAGGAGACCTTGGAGTTTGCTTAGGGTGACCTCCTCCTTGTTCATGTGGTAGGTCATCCTAAATTGGTTGTAACACGGAGGCAAGGAATGAAGTACCATGTCGATAGCCAAATCTTCCCCAAAGTCGACATTCAACTTGCGAAGACGATCGACATACCTTTGCATCTTTTGCAAGTGTACGGTTAGAGATTCTCCATGTCCCATTTTAGCGGAGATCATGTTAGTGAAGCTCTCGTAACATTCCTGCCATGCGTTTTGATGGTATCTCTCCAATAAGTATTGATGCATCTCGTACGGATACATGTCCTCATAAGACTTTTGGAATTCGGCGTTCATTGTGGCTATCATGATGCAATGAACCTTCGTTGCATCACGTTCATGAGTCTCAAAGCAGTCATTTCAGCCGGAGTAGCGATTTCTGGATTGATCTTCTCGAGCTTCTTGTCAAGGACATACTCCTTGTCCTCGTAGCAAGCAATGGTGCGAATGTATCTTATCCATTCGCTAAAGTTCGTTCCATCGAAAGTCACCTTTTGGCAAAGGCTCATCAATGTGAATGAACTAGCAGCAGCGTTGTTCGCGTTCGACATCTACAAATTGAAAGGACAAAGATTGATTAGAATTTGAATCCCTAATTATCACCCAATAAGAAAAATTAGGGCTAGGATCCAACAACGTTATTTACATATTAGAAAAGGGATGCCATAATCCAACATGCAAACAATTTGAAGGTAAGTGAATGACGATTCACTAATTCTCCATCACAAAACATAACCTTAAGTTTTAAATGCATTTAGAATTCCTAGATTTTGATGAGATTCATTGAACTTTTCAATGGCATGTTTAAATCTCGATATGCCCCTCTCGTTTGTGACTGGGATGCCGAGGATCACAAAGTGGGTGTGAATAACCATGCAAATCTACACGGTGCCTTCATTGTAACAATCACCTATTCGATGTGCCGGTAAACCACACACGCTCCACCGAACTAGGATAAACAATGAATCACCCTTTGCCACCTATGCTTAGAACCAATTAGTGTGCCGGTAAACCACATACGCTCCACTAACTTCTTAGCAAGGGTGCAAAGTGTAATTTCATGGGATTGCATCAATTCACTTTTCCTAAAGTAACTAGGGTTGTGAATTTGAAAAACATGTAGTTACTTTGTATTTAATATTATACTTTTAACGAGGAGATATAGTTGCCCTATCCTACCCGTTCGGCTAACGACCCTCCACCGATCAAGCAAGCGGTGGGTGTGAGTGTACACCCATTAAGCGTCATTTTATAGGCAGCAACCTTATACCCACCTTATAGACCGACTTCGTGAATGAGGCCTACTAACGGTAAGACTAGCATTTTAATTATACACACACACACACATATATATATATATATATATATATATATATATATATATATATATATATATATATTAATCTTGTAATCATATAGTAGTTTAGGGTTGAATTTTAAACTTGTAAAATTCTAGGGTATGAAATTTAAATTGTCTAAATTAAACTTTTAATCACAAAACTTAAATTTCAAAACTTGAGGACAAGTTTTAAACTTTTCAAAACATAAGGGATCAAATAACAAATAATTTAAATTAACCATTTAATCACATAATTATCCATATTTGATTTATTTAATTGTTTCTTGCAAAACAATTCACCAATTCAATTAAAATAATCAATCAATTATCACATAAGGAAATTATTATTCAATTAATTGCTAAATATCTTTTGTTAGGTCAAGGATATACTCAAATATTTGTTAAAATCGGATTTATATTGACCCATTAAGATAAAGGCAAGTTTCCATAAGATAAAGAACGAGAAATCCCGAAACTAGCTCCTTCTGATGCTCGAACTCGCCGAGTACCACAATGAACTCGCCGAGTTGAGGCCTACTCTCCGAGTACACTATGGTACTCGCCGAGTTCATCAGGCAGAAGGAAAAAAATCGATTTTGCAATCAACAATCAAGCAACCAATTCATCAATTCAATAGAAACCAATCAAGGCTTTGATACCACTGATGGGTTTGAGCCATAAGAACTTTCCTATGTGCACATACAAACCCTAATGCTTAGATCTAGGTTTCTCTAATTGAACATGAAATGTATCCAAGACTTTGATTGATATATCTAATGAAAAATATTCATATCATAACACATGAAATCAGATCTGAAAGATTACCTTGAATTGCTTGCTTAAATCTTCTTGTCCTTGGAGCTTAGAGTCACAAATGTCACTCCTCTAATGGCTTACAAACACCAAATTAGCAAGAGGATGATTAGAGAGAGAGAGAGGGTGAAAAAGTCGGCCAGGGTTTCTTCAATACCAAGGGTGTGCCGATTTTCTTAACCCTAAGGGTCTATTTATACTAGTGAGCCTCCTAGGGTTTCACCCTTACACCCTAATTGGATAACTTAGGCCTAAGCAATCCAATCTCCTTATTGATAAGCCTTGGACGATTTCTAGGCTCTTCCAAACCCTAAAATCATCCACCCCTTATCCATAAGGAATCACTGCTCAAAATACAACTATCATACAATTGACAGTTTATGCCCCTTTATTCAATTAATCCCTTTAAGTCACCAAATTAATTCCTAATTAATTTATGACTTATATTAATATTATTATTCCTTATATTATACTTATAATATATAAATAATATTTCTTCTCTCATTACAAATCATCCTGTCAAGTTGCTATGGTGAAGGCAACCCAAAAGGACCATGCACAACCGGGTCAAATACTTGTCAAATATAGTTGCAGCCTTAGACACTATTCCAACAAATTGAACTATCCTTATGGATTTAATAATAAATTTAGTTATAATACTAATTAAAAGATAATTATAAATCCATGATAGGTTAAATTGATTAATTAATTATATGATTAATTTAGATAATTAACATTTAAACCATGTGTTTAAAAGGTTTTAAATACACGCTTATACATGTATTATTTTAATTACTATATCTATAAGATAAAGTTAGTTGAATCGCTAGTAAGCCTCATTCATGAAGCCATAGTATGAAGAGGGTATAAGGAAATGCCTATAAAATAACCGTTGAATGGGTGTCTTTTTCATCCACCGCTCTCTTGTATGGTGGAGGGTTGTTAGTTGAACATGTTAGATAGGACATAATCAGATTAAAAGTATAATATATAAAGTACTAGAACCTTCTTTAATAATCCGACTGTAGTTACTTTAGGAAAAATGTGAAATTGTATGCTAATCCATGAAAACGCACATCATTTCTTTATGAGTCGTTGGTGGAGCGTGTGTGGTTGTAGCATCTGAAATATTAAAGAGAAATTACGAGTTGGAAGGACCAACTCGACGTGTTGAAGACGGAATAATCGAGGGAATTAAATAAAGTAACTTCACGAGTTGAGGAGCCTCAACTCGGCGAGTTAGCAGCTGGGAAAGAAACGCTAATTTTTACGGTCTTGCACCCTATTTAAAGGCCTTAAGTCCTTTTGTTGGCCTCCTTATCAGCCTCCATTGTTATTTGTGACAACTGTCAAATTCAGGTCATTCTCGGACTCATGCATCTTTATAAAAACCATTCATGCACAACATGCCATGGCCTAGTAGTATAGATTAGGTCAAAATCTTGCATAAACTAGGATCCAACTAAGATCTAGGACTAATATACTTGACACTTACGATTCTAGTAAGTTGCTTAACTACAATAGGAAATGCCAATGCGATAATTTGAATGAAACTTTCAAGCTTTGTTATAATTGAAAAACGTTATAAAACCCTAAAAATAAATTAAAATATTCTAATTATACTTCATTATGATGATGAATATCAAACAATATTCCAAAACCCTAAAAGAGCTAAAAATCCAAACTTATAAATTATAAAGCTTAAAAACTTTATAAAAATTGGCTATAAACTTTCTAATATCAAATTTTTATTAATCAAATTATGAATTATAATCAATGAAATAGAAATTAAATTATCATACAATAATCATAATTTATTAGTTAAAAACAAGATTTTTAAATAAATCAAGAATTCCTTAATAAACACTTTTATAAATATTAGGGTTTTTATAAAAATATAGGAGGGGACTTTATTAATTTGAATTTTTGGAGAGAGAGGGCTCCTAATCCACTCAAAAACCGGGCATCTCCCCTCTCCCCATGCTCCATCTTCCTAAAACTCAATCATTAGAACTTCTCCCTCACTCTACCTCTTCTCTCTTCACTCCTTCACACTCCACCCTCCTAACACACACAAACTCTCTTCCTCTCTCTCTCTAACTCACGAAATTCCCCCATTCCTCTGCCAAATTTCGAGATTTAGAAGACCTTGAAGTGTTCTTACTTCCCTCAAGATCAAAACCAAGGTAAACAACAACATCTTCTCTCATAGTTTCTTGATTTTTACTTCTTCTTCTTCATAGTTTTCTCTACTTTTCGGATTCTATCCCTTTCCATGAATAGAAATCTTTATTTTTCCCTTGTGGTTTGTAGATTCTCACCATAACACAATGCATGTGTTTGAAATGGTGAAAATCCGGGATCAAACCCATGCAAGGAGTGAAAATGATGCACATATGTCCATGTGACTTCAAAACCAAGTATTACATCTTCTTCTCCATTTCTTTTGTGTTCTTACATGATCAAAAGCATTTAAAACATTTCTAGTACATCTTCGATGCTCATTCACTCCATGCATGTGCTAGAAATCGGACCTTAACAAAGGCATGCATGATGTTCTTGTCAAAATATCCTAAGAATGCACTCAAAGCAAACATGCAATCTGCCAGATTACTTTGTTCAACTTTGAACGACCATAACTCGGTCATTACTTAACCAAATAATGATATTCTTTTTGTATTGGATAGTTCCATGAGTTAAATTTCAAACCCAACTGGTCTCACTGTAAAATATTAAATATCCGACTTTTGGCAATTTTTACAAAATAGTTGCGCAAACAGCCTTTTTCTGTGATCACCATTTTTTCCTTGCATGATCAATGGCCTTAAACCCAACCATAAATCTGAGGAAAAATACTTTAGAAACTTAACATATCCGGTGAATGATGGCTGAAATTTCGTGGCTTAAAACCTCACTGAATGGGCTACACAAATTCATGAACTTCAGCCACATTTACATTTCATGCACCATTGCATGCAACATTTCTTAACTTGTTTGGGTTCAATACCCCTATTTTCCTTCTGAATAAATTTTGAACATTTTTCCTTTTGAAAGCCCTCACATGCATGTGATCATCTGTAAAATAAAAAAAGCTTTTATTATTTCTTTGATTTATTAAAATTATTGCTAGAAACCAAGGGCATAAATAACATAAAATACTTCCAGAGGTCAATAAATCCGGAACAAATTCATGGATGACCCTTATGATGGATAATGACTCCTAACTAAATTTCATCAATTTGTGTTGCTGTTTGGTATGATTTCCGATTTTCTTTTTGTTAAGATATAATAAATCACAAAACCACTTTAGAGAGTGTGAAAATTTTATCTAACAATTTTCGCATACCTTTCCTGTCATGGGTGACCCAGAAAAATAATTTCAACATTTTTCATCATGCCTTGCTATTTTTCCCGATTTTTGGTAATTATAATGGTCTTAAAATGGGAAAAATAGTTCTAATTATCCAAAATTCATGAAAATTTACCAGAACATCATATTGTACAGTAGGAGGTCACATAAACATTTTGAGGATTTTTCTCTACGGTAAACTATTTTTCTCTTATTTTCTAAAGTTAATTACACTTAAATACACTTAAATACACATAAATACCCAAAACCAGATTATACATTATTAAAACCACTTTTGATATTTTTACCAGGTTATTTATACTGTAAATGATGTTACAAAAATTTTTGGTAATTTATTTTAACTGTTTAATATTGTTTCTTCATTAATGATTATTTAAAGGAATAAAACAAGGAAAAATAGAAATACCCACTGAAAAATATATTTTATATTTTTCCCAGCATATTTATGTACAATAACAGTTAAATAAAAAGTTTGGGTAAATATGGAAACTGTTTTATGTTTATTTCAATTTTTATTGGAATAAATGCTCAAAAATCATAAAATATAATTAAACAGCTTGGAAATCCATTTTTATATCTTTCCCAGCTTAGTATTGTGTAATATCAGATAAATAAAAAGTTTGAGAACTTTTATCCTTTGAATGCTATTTTTCGTGAATTTATGTTGTTATAAAGACTTAAAAATTTGGAAATTTATATTCCAAAGTTGTAATTAATCGCACGACTTGTAGAATTTCGTTATTTCAGAAAAAGTGTAACCAATTAATATAAAATCAAATACTAAAATATAAATTGGCATTTCACTATATGTAGAATTTAGTATATTAGCATTAGATTTCGACATGGAAATTCACTAGTGTGTGTTTGATGTCGTAGGATCCCGGTAGTAAGACGTTGGTGCATTTCGAAGTACCACTTGTACCTACTCGAAACATTGTGAGTATTCACGCACTCCCCTATTTTCAGTTTTTATGTTTTGGGGTGGAAAAGCATGTCCGGAAAAACTATAATTTGCATGTTGTATTTAAATTGGTTATTATCAAACATGATTGCTATTGTATTGCTATGTTTCTTTATGTATGTCTATGCAACACGGAACATGAGAACTTATCGTACTAAGGCCCTTCCCTTATCTCTAACCATTAACTCTTTGAGCCAATGGTCATTATGGATAGCGCTATTAGGAATTGACAACTCCTCACTCGCCCTATTGCTGGAGTGCATGATACCATATTCATCTATGGAACGATAAGCATAGATCTCGATAGGGCTTCAGTCATAGGTTTGGTTGAGACTCATTGTTTGCTCATACACATACAAACTCGTTTCTCGTTATAGCAATAAACTTGTATTCATTAATAGCAATCAACCTTGTTTATCATTAAAGCATTGTACTTGTATTTACAAAAAGCCTTATTTCAAGCTCGATTTTATAAACTTGTGAACTCACCAACTATTTTCATAGTTGACGCTTGTTTTACATGCTTTTTCAGGAAATAATTAGTAAGTGGATGTAAAGATTCATCATCATAGAGCATGCTACATCGTGTTGAAGCTATTATGAAGTTATATTTTGAATAATGTTGTTTTGGAAAAACTTGTACTTTGTTTCTTTTAAAGCTATGGGTTGTAAACTTTTAAATACTGCTATGGTGATGTATCTTTATCTTTTTCAATGAAACCGTTATCGCTGTCATATCTTGCGTTTCCGCTTTAGCGGGGTGGGACATTATTAAAACCCTAAAATGAGTTGTAGCCTTCATTGTCAAGTTTTTGAACCTTGGAAGGAAGTTTGGTGTTCATTTTGTGCATTGTGAAGGAATTAAGAAGATCTTGAAGTTTCTAGCGTGGAGAAAGAAGTCTTGGATCCAGAATCACTCCATTTCTTGCAGTCTCTTTAAGGTATGAAGTTCATACCTTGATTTTTAGTTGATTAGACCTCCTTATTTTAGGTTTTGTTGTGTTTTAGCCTCTTTTTGGGGATGATGATGTAGTGAAGTCATTTAAGGAGTTGTTCTTTTAGATCTCAGTTGGTTTTGGCACCCTTGAGCTTAAAAGTGTGAACTTTATGAGGATTTGTGTGTCTTGCATGCAGTAAGTCAATTATTAAGTCCATTTTAAGCTTAAGAGATTCATTTAGACATGCAAGACGTAAAGTTGGCAACTTTACGTGGTATTCAAGTTCAAGGAAGTCAGATCTATGTTTTGGAGTCATGTTTTATGGATTAAGTGCTTAATGTATTCAGATGTTGGCTTCTACTGAACTCGGTGGGTTTATGGATAAAGTGTAACGCCCATGTTTCTGGGCTTGCCATTTTTAGCAATGTAATAGTCTAGGTTAACCTTTGTAACCCAATTTGAAATAATAAGAATGTTGTATTTGTGAATTATATGAAGTATGTGTTTATTTTCTTAATTATTATAATTTAATGAATTAAGAATAAATTGAGCGTCAAAATTTAAGTGTAAAATAAACTCGATCTCTTTGCATAAAGTTGTATTGGCCGAAACGAGGTTTCCGAATATATATAGAACGCCCAAATCTGACTTCGTATGAGGAAGTTATGATTTTCTGAAGTTTCGACTTGGCAGTATGCAACCCGAATACTCGATTTGAGATCGAGCGGTTTTTAGCCGAAACAATCTAAACGAGAATCGAAGATCCTGTTGTTAGTAGCAAAACGATGAAAAGTTAGGTGAGAACGGACGTCTGACGAAGAAGTTATGAATTTATAATGAAGTTTTTCTGTCCTGACCTTCTAAAAATAAATAATAAAAATAAAAGTCAAAATTAGCCGATGGAGTCTAAATGAAAGTTGTAGAGTATGGTTTGACCTACGCGTGGATATAAAGAACATCGAAAACGGATCTCGTATGCGAAAGTTACACAATTTAGATGTTTGACGAGTCAAATTACGACGAGCGTAATTTGAGTACGCCCAGCGTACTCAGAGGGATGCAACTTGTCTGACCAATACTCGAGTGCCACCAATTGACGCATGCAGTGACGTCAAAGTACGCATAGCGTAACCAAGTTACGCCTAGCGTACTGAGTAAGCCCAGCGTAAATTGAAACTGGGATCAGCGGCCTATAAATAGAAACTAGGATCAGCCATTTTCTCTTGTTCAAACTCTTTCTTCTCTCTAGTTTTTTCCTCGATTTGCATGCCAATCATATCCCGAAGCCCCGGTATTGTTCCCGATCCCCGAAGCAAGTTCCGAAGCCCCGAGAATCCCGAGAAGTGAAATTTCCGAGCCGAAGCCCTGCCCGCGAGGAGCCCGGTTTTTGTGAAGATCTTCCAGATCTCCCGAAGAATACTACTTCTACAAGCCGTAGTGCTTCCCGATCATCTTCTGATCTAGTGACTGTGTAGTCATTTTCTTCTAACACATTATTATGAAGTATTTTATACGAAATACGTGTTACGTGTATACTTTGTTGATTATATGTGTGAATGTATATTCACTTTCTTCTATCTCATAGATCTGATTTATTGTCTATGAAATACGTGTTATGTGTGTGTGTCTCATCTGTTATGTGGAAAAAATGTATTGATCGAGCATGCTATACAGGTTTTAAACTATGTATAAAAATGTATATTTTTATCTACTAATATGTTGGGTAGAACATGGGTAGATATTTGGTGTGTAATAAACAGATCAGAGGCCTCGATATTGTTGGTGTTATTCTAGTCATTCAGCAGAGTATGGATGACAACCACAGACTATTCTAGACAGTCCTGTGGAACACTAGCAGGCTTATAACCTGTAGGTGTTGTGAATGACGTGTTCACCGGTGTACTCTATCCCCCTCATGGTTGCCTTTAGGATATTTATTGCTAAGGAAGCCCCTTTGCAGTAATGTCCGTCCCGATGAAAATCCTAGATTAGGTCCCTTATAATAGATGTTGTTTTAGGGACGTAAAGTGAGGATAACGGGAATGGGTAATCGGGTTATTGTTGATTGTTGAATTAAATATAATTATTTATTGTGGGTTGAAAACCCTACATGCTCACCAGGCTCCCAAGCCTGACCCACTCAGTTTATTTGTATTACAGGAAGTGGCGCAAGGGCATAAGATGGATGAATCATCAAGTTGTTTTGTTTACAAGTCTGTATATGTATATATTTGTTGAATGACTTGTAATGTTATCGTTTATGTTTTATGGTCTGTATCGGAACATGACATCCTGATTTTTATTATGAAATGAAGTTATATTTCTTTATGAAAAGTTTTGATAAAAGATCTATTTTATCATGTTTTGTTTTTGGGAACAAATTCCGCATCTCTTTTAAAATCAAAAGAATTTACTCTGAAATTATTTTAAAAAGCATAAATGAAACCGGTCTTTTCTGGCCATGATTTTGGGGATGTCACAGTTGGTATCAGAGGATTAGTTTAAGCGAACTAGGAATTTGTAGGATGTCTAGACTTAAACTTAGAATGCTAAGTGAAGCTTGTTAGATGTGTGTTTGTTATATTTTAGACACCAACACTAGTTTATTTTAGGAAGTTGCCTAAAATGCTTTTATGTGCTAAATGTTATATGTTGCCATATGTGATATTATTTGTTCGGATCTATGGTTTATTGCTGTCACACCACAAAACCAAGAATGGCGGAAACGTTCTGGGGCGGAGGACGTCATGTAAAGTATCATAACACAGTAAATGTAAATAAGCAAACAACATCATCCATTGCAATAAATATATAATTTTAATACAAGCGTGTTCTGTACAGTTATAGACACCAAAATAATGTAAAACAAAATAATATGATGAGTCTTGAAGGCGCTCCATCTTCTCAAACGCTGGCATCGGTACCTGTCTACTGATGACCTGAGAATACAAGTTATTTTGAAAGTGTTTATCAGCATTAAGCTAGTGAGTTCATAAGTATTTTAGTGTCGATGTTTGTTGTCAAAACGTTTGAACGTGTCTCAAGTATAAGTTTGTAAAGTGTATGTAAGTGTTTGTAAAAGTTTGAATCTCTCAGAAAAACTTATATTTTCTATTAAAGTAGCCTTCTACCAAGGCTTAACTGTTTTGTATGCTCGTTTGTTGTAAAAGTGTGTAATTTCCCAAGTGTACTATCATTTAACAAATATAATTTGTACATTAATGTTTAAGTGAGGTTATCACTAAAAATATGTAATGGGTAAATCATTGTAGTACTGTAGTTTTGTATTATAGGAACAACTGCTGTACTAACTACCTTAAACCGGATTTATATTAAGGTAAAATGTGATAATTGCACCATACTATCGACTGGTAACAACGACATACGAATGGTCGTAATAACGGAATGACGTTTGGCACCCGCAGACCTGCAGGTCCGGCTGTAGCTAGCAGCAAGGTGTAGGATAGTCAATCCAGTATAGATATATACGCAAACTCACGCTCTCCCTCCAAGAGAATTCTGGCTACAACTCGGGCCATGACATTTAAGGCATGCTCCGATACAATGGATCACAATTGTTAACGTATTCTTGTATATGTAATGTAATGTTTCTCGTTCTAGTATAGTTGTATATGTTCTCCTCCTAGTATAGTTGTATATGTTCTAGTAGTAATGTAATGTATAGACTCATGAATGAACTGACTCATTGATCTAATAGTTGTAGTAGTATGATCCTGTGTTACTCCGATGGTAACTTACTGGTAATGTGTATAGTACGCATGAATATGGAAGTACTTTTATGTCTATATATGTATAATTGATATATAACTAATATTGAAACGACCTTCGGATGGTCACCCGAAATCCCACCAGACCACATCTAAATTCAGAAAAAGGAAATAGGGCGGATGGCCTTCCTAAGCCCTTTAAACATTGTTGATATATCTATACATATATGGGCATGCAATTTATAAGAAGTAAAAAAAAGTTTAAATAATATCATTTAATAAGTAAAAGAGTTTGTAAAACATTTTGAAGTAAAACAATTTGATAAACAGTTTGAATAGTGATAAAATCATTGGTTTCCTAGTTATTAATCACATGTGATTAATGCAATCACATGTGATTGAAGCAATAACTATAAGTATTTAACTTGTATTCCCCCCATAAAGTATTTAAAACATTTAAAATCATTTCAAAGGTTAATTAAAGGGGTATGGACTCACTTGTGGTGAGTGGTTTGGATTGTAGTGTCAGATACCGTGCTAGGTGGCAAACGGAGACTTGTTCACATGCACGAGCCTAGTTATCATATAATAAGCATATATATAACTAGTTAGCCAAATAATAACTTAATGAAATAAGTTGGGATACTTAGGAACATGTAAACACTTGGTATAAGTGTTATAGGTCCTAATGGTTGCATCTAAATTGCTACGGGACAAGGCTAAAGGGGTTTAACGTACCAAATGACCTTGTATATGAGTTTACCACCCAACAAACCCCACCTTTGGAGTTTACGGTCGTAAACCCTTGAGTTTACGGCCGTGAACTCTTGACTTGGTGGTCTTGGGTGTTTTAAGGTATCAAATGATTTCTAGAATAAGACTAGCATTTGTGGTTTAATCCTTTAGGTAGTTTAGGGCCTTAGAATGCTCCTTTGAGGAGTTTACGGCCTAAAGACCATGTCCCCTAGAGTTTACGGCCGTAAACTCCTATGGGGTGGGTGTTTTAATTCTTTTAAGCCTCTTGCACACAAAGGATAAATCCTAGACTTTTGTTTAAGGCTAAAGGGGACTTTAGGCACACTTTGGTGCCTTTACTTGGAGTTTATGGCCCAAGAGTATTTCTTGGCCATAAACTCCCCTTTAGGGATGATTTTGCTACAAGTAATAGAGGGTAAATGTCTAAAGCCTTAGGGGGGTGTTTAGGGCACTTTAAGCCCTTGAAAAAGGGGTTTACGGTCCAAGAAACTATTGGGCCGTAAACTCCTTAAACTATATGATTTTGATTGATTTCTAGCCTTAAAAGATCATACATAATGTCGTTAACTAGTTACCTAACATGGAAATGGGACTAGGTAGCTTTTAGGCCTTGTTTTGGAGTTTACTCCCCAAGAACGTTCTTGGGCGGTAAACTCCCGGATCTCTCATTTTAGACATGTAAACAATGTTATTAAGCATATAACAAGTATTAAAACACATCTAGGAAAGTAGACTCACGATTTGGGATAAAAACCCGAAGATCCATGAGAGAGAAAATGGCTTTTCTCTAGTTGGAAATGTGAATAATGAATAATTTAGTTCAGAATTCTATTTATAGTCCTGAAATATTTTGGCAGAAAATATTTTATTCTGGAATCGGACTCTAACATGATGAAGTGTTGAAATGCTCAAGTTTCACAAACCCATGAGCATCCACTCCCCTGATATCTCCTTAAATGTAAACCCTAATGTACACAAACTTATTCGGAAAAGTCTGAAGTTCATTGAAACTGGACTACCTTCTATTGAATAGTTAATGTTCTTACAAAATGGAAATTTCGGGTTGTCACATCATCCCCCCGTTAGAAGGAATTTCGTCCCGAAATTAGAATTTAAGCAAATAAGAAGTTACAAATAATTAAGCGAAAAGATGAGGGTATTTCAGTTTCATCTGATCCTGGCGTTCCCAAGTGAATTCTGGTCCTCGCTTGGCGTTCCAGCGAACCTTCACGATAGGGATACGACTTTGCTTTGTCTGATTGACCTCACGGTCCATGATCTCTACAGGTTCTTCCACAAAGTTGAGGCTCTCGTTGATCTCGATCTCGTCGAGTGGAATTACAAGAGTCTCGTCGGACATACACTTTTTCAAGTTAGATACGTGGAATGTAGAATGTATGTTATGAAGTGCGTCGGGCAGGTCGAGTTTGTAAGCTACGGGGCCAACTCTTGCAAGAATCTCGAAAGGCCCTATGTACCTCGGATTAAGCTTCCCACGCTTTCCGAAGCGTATCAAGCCCTTCCAGGGTGAGACTTTGAGAAGGACTCGGTCTCCCACCTGAAATTCCAAAGGTTTTCTTCGTTTATCAGCGTAGCTCTTCTGTCGGTCTCTAGAGGCTTTTAATCGTTCACGGATCTGAATGATTTTCTCTGTCGTTTCTCGAATGATCTCTGGACCGGTGAGAGTACTGTCGGAAGCTTGCCCCTGGCTAATTGGGTATCACCCACCTCAGCCCAGCACAGAGGGGATCTACACTTTCGGCCATAGAGAGCTTCAAATGGAGCAGCCTTGATGCTCGTGTGATAACTGTTATTATAGGAAAACTCGACAAGGGGTAAATGAGTATCCCATGCCTTCCCAAAGTCAATCACGCAGGCTCGCAACATATCTTCCAGTGTTTGGATGGTCCTCTCACTCTGTCCGTCGGTCTGTGGATGGTAGGCTGTGCTCATGTCCAGCCTTGTTCCTAGGGAATGTTGTAGTGATTGCCAGAATCTTGAGGTGAACCTACTATTTCTATCGGAGATAATGGATATAGGTACACCATGAAGCCGTACGATTTCCCTAATGTATGTTCTCGTAAGTTTCTCCATCTTGTCAGTTTCTTTAATAGGCAGGAAGTGTGCAGACTTGGTCAATCTATCGACGATGACCCATATGGTATCAAGTCCACCCGTTGTCTTGGGCAACTTGGTTATGAAATCCATAGTGATCCGCTCCCACTTCCATTCTGGAATCTCTGGTTGTTGCAATAAACCAGAGGGCTTCTGGTACTCGACCTTCACCTTCGCGCAAGTAAGGCATTTACTTACGAAGGTAGCAATCTCTGCTTTCATATTAGGCCACCATTATAGCTTTTTAAGATCCATATACATCTTATCTGAACCTGGGTGGATGGAATACCGAGTGTTGTGCGCCTCGGTCATGACCAAGTCTCGGAAACCACCGTGTTTCGGTGTCCAGATCCGGTTCATGAAATATAAGGCTCCGTCACCCTTTGCTTCTAAATTCTTGTCCATTCCTCTAAGGGATTCACTCGTCACATTTTCAGGTTTCATGGCTTCAAGTTGAGCCGTCTGAATTTGCTTAGACAAGTGTGAATGGATGGTTATTGATAATGACTTGACTTTGCGACCAGAGTATTCCTTCCGACTTAGGGCGTCTACTACTATGTTGGCTTTACCCGGATGATAACGAATATCGCTTTCGTAGTCACTGAGTAGCTCGACCCACCGTCGTTGTCTCATGTTGAGCTCCTTCTGATCGAAAATGTGTTGCAAACTCTTGTGGTCGGTAAAGATAGTGCTTTTTGTTCCGTACAAGTAATGTCTCCAGATCTTCAGAGCAAACACCACTGCTCCTAGTTCAAGATCGTGTGTCATGTAGTTAACCTTGTGTGTCTTCAACTGTCTCGAGGCGTAGGCAATGACCTTACCTCGCTGCATCAGAACACACCCGAGCCCTTGATTCGATGCATCGCAATAGACTACGAAGTCTTCTATGCCTTCGGGGAGGGATAGTATCGGCGCAGTGCACAAGGCTCGTTTGAGCGTTTGGAACGCTCTCTCTTGTTTTTCCTCCCAGTCAAAGGCTACGCCTTTCTGGGTCAGGGTTGTAAGGGGTTTCGCTATTCGGGAGAAGTTCTGAATGAATCTGCGTTAGTAGCCAGCGAGGCGTAGAAATTGACGAATTTATGTAGGCGTCTTCGGTGCTGACCAGTTCTCAATGGCTTTAATTTTGGATGGGTCCACGTGGATTCCCTCTTTGCTTACCACGTGTCCTAAGAATTCGACTCTTCGGATCCAAAATTCACATTTCGAGAACTTCGCATAAAGTTTCTCCTTTCGTAATATCCCTAGAACTTGTCGCAGGTGATCGCCATGCTCTTTCTTACTTCGGGAGTAGATCAGGATGTCGTCAATGAAAACGATGACAAACTGATCCAAGTAAGGTCGGCATACTCTATTCATCAGATCCATGAAGACTGCAGGCGCATTGGTCAATCCAAATGGCATCACAACGAACTCGTAATGTCCGTAACGAGTTCGGAAGGCTGTCTTCGGCACATCCTCCTCCAGTACTCGTAACTGGTGATATCCGGATCTCAGATCAATTTTGGAAAAATAATTTTCCCCTTGCAGTTGGTCAAATAGATCGTCTATGCGAGGCAGAGGATAACGATTCTTGACCATCAGTTTGTTGAGTTCTCTGTAGTCAATACACATACGGAAAGATCCGTCTTTCTTCTTAACGAACAAGACCGGTGCTCCCCAAGGTGAGGAACTTTGTCTTATAAAGCCCTTGCTGAGCAGTTCGTTAACTTGACCAGAGAGTCCCTGCATCTCAGCTGGTGCTAAGCGGTAGGGCGAATTGGCTACTGGGGTAGCTCCTGGGACTAAGTCGATTCTGAACTCGACCTGTCGTTGCGGAGGTAACCCTGGTAGTTCTTCTGGGAAAATGTCGGGGAAGTCGCTCACTACTGGGATGTTCTTTAGTTCTTTCGCTTCGAGGTTCGTGTCGACGACGTGAGCAAGGAATGCATGGTATTCTTTACGCAGATATTTCTGTGCTTGAATACTGGATATTATACGAAGACTTGCACCGGGTTTGTCGCCGTAGACTATAAGAGTTTCGTTAGATGGGAGGTTTAGACGGACTGCTTTCTCGAAGCACATGATGTCGGCGCGATGAAGACTTAACCAATCCATGCCGATGATAACATCGAAGCTTTTAATTGAGACCGGCATGAGGTTGATTGGGAATGAATGGTTATCTAGAGTTAGGGTACAACCTAAGTATATGCTATTCGTACTTTCAGTTTTCCATTAGCCATTTCTACTGTGAATAGTTCTTTGAGTGCGTGCAGTGGTTGTTTAAGCACGCGAGCAAATTTATGGTTTACGAAGCTTCGCTCCGCTCCACTATCGAAGAGAATGCATGCATAGGAGTTATCGAGGAGGAACGTACCAGTCACCACTATCGGGTCAGAAACTGCTTCCCTGTGGCCTATAGCTAGTACCCTTCCTGCTCCACCAGCATTCTTTGCCTTGGGGCAGTCCCTCTTATAGTGGCCTGCTTCGCCACATCCATAGCAGGTCGGGCTCGCGCCAGAGCCAAGGACCTAGGTGATCGGTTGTGCCGGGAACTTACAGAATCGGACGGTGTGTCCTCTCCTGTTGCAGTTAGAGCACTGCATTTCATGGCAGGTGCCGTTGTGGTGGTAGTTTCATTTGTTGCACATGGGCAAACTTCCAGCATACTGACCCACCGGAGCAGTAGTAGCAGCAGAAGCAGGGGTTATTGCGGCATGCATTGCCACAATTTGCTGCTTTTTGGCAGCCTGTTGCTTCTTCTTTTCATCCCAGAATTTCCGCTTAGTGTCAGCGGGTTTGGAGGGTTCCGGGATGGCTAGGGTGGTTGTGGTTGCAGGGGTTTTGACTCCATGCTCAATGAGTCGTTGTGGCAATCGCTTGGCACTGTCTAAGGTAGCGGGGTTTCATGGTAGAACATTCCCCTGATACGGAGGCACTAGCCCCCATATGTACCTCTCGATCTTCTTCCCCTCGGTGGGAACCATATTGGGGCAGAGGGCCACCAGCTCGCTGAATCGGGCAGTATAAGCGACCACGTTGGTGCCCTTCATCGTCAGGTTCCAAAGTTCCTGCTCCAGTTTCTGGACTTCGCCCCTCGGGCAGTATTCCTCATTCATGAGGTCTTTCATTGTTTCCCAGCCTATGTCGTTGGCTACGACGATGGTTAGTGCCTTAACATGGCCGTTCCACCATGTCAGGGCCTTTCCTTCAAAGGTGCATGCGGCGTACTTGACTTTACTCGCCGCATGGCATGAACAGATTTCGAAGACTGATTCAGTCTTCTCGAACCATTGCGAGAGGTCAATGACTCCGCCGGTGCCATAGAAAGGCTTCGGCTAGCAATTGGTGAAATCCTTGTAGGAGCACTCTCTCGAGCGCACAAGGGTTTCAACCGGGGTTGATTCCACAGGGGTTCCACCTCTGCTGACATCAGTTGAGTGATACTGAGCCATGGCAGTCGCCACTGCTGCAACTACGACAACATTCAGGGTTGCAGTATCGATGACCGGAGGCGGAGGAGGTGGTGGAGGTGCAGGGTTATTCCTGGGAGATTTGCGAGGAGGCATCTTTCAGCTATAAGTTTAATAAGATAAGAAAGATGGTAAGAATCAATTTGTAAGCAACGTGAGAGTGACACATGGACTAACTAACCATAGCCCAACAGTTGAATGAGTGTTTGAGATCACAACAAAGAATATTAGTAGGAAACACAAATGTAAAGATTTTTCCCACAGATTCGATAGATGTCAATAACACTGGTATTACTGATGCAATAAGTTCAGAGAAAATTGACCTAACAGTAGGTCTTACATCATACCATACAGAAAAGTTTGACAGTTCTTAGATTCCTAATTAGAGTACTGAAAGTTAGGAATATTTTACAGATAAGTGCTACATAGAGCACAGATGTTTAAAGGCTAATCCTTAACCAAAAGACAGAGATGTACTAGACATCATCTAACGGCGATGGGAATTCCTCGGGCGAGCCCTGAGGTCAGACACTTGACGAAACACCTCTTGAAGGTGTCGATCCTGAGCCCTCTGACGGGCTTGAAGTTCCAAGACTTCAGCTCGTGAGGCAGCCAACTATTGGTTCTCCGGGTCCGTTCCATGTCTTCTTCAAGACAACGGATGCGGACTGTGTTGACACCAGAGTTGGCATCAATCTCTATGACCCGGTCGATGGCCGCTCGACTTTATTCAACATTAAGAGCTATTCTGCGGATAAAGACGGGCAGAGCTCGGTCAGCAGAACCACCTTCACTGACGTTATAAAAGCTTCGGTCCCCAAAGTATGGTAAGGGTTGACCCTGTTCATCACTCCAGTGATTCAAGTTGGTTGCCCACAAGGGAGTAGGACCTGGAAAAGCTAGTCGGGGGTTGTTGTTCGGGGCTTGACCTACTAGCGGTAGGTTGTTGACTTCAGGCTCGGAGTCGGATCCATCAGAAAAGCCTTCTGCGAGGTGATCATCCAACGGGATTGGATGTTCATCTTCAGGCTCTTCTTCGATCCACCCGGCATTGCCTTCATTTGGAAAGTATGGGTCGCCGTGATGGAATCCAGCCATTTAAATCTACGCGAGAAGAGAGGTATAAGAATATAGTATATATGTAACTAGTAGTACAAAATACACCTATAGTATTTTAAGTTTAAGTTCTACTTATCTTCTTGTGGTATTGTTGGTAAGTTTTTAGACTTGTTACCACATCACAACCATTCTAGGGCATATCCTAATCACTCCTCGGACCAGCATAGTTGATCAGGCTATGCCATTCCCAGGACTGACCATACATCCCCGAGCTCACTTGTGATATTTAACAATCGTAATACTTTTGTTCTTGTCATTGTGACACTGATTTTAGTATGAATGCAGACTAGTATACTTAATTAAATATTTTAATAGTTAAAGTATAGACTCTTGGTCAGAGTGCTTTAATCCCTAATGGGTTTATAGTTTAGTATATATTTTATGGGTTGATATATTTGATTCACTATAAACAATGCTCTGATACCAATCTGTCACACCTCAAAACCAAGAACGGCGGAAACGTTCTGGGGCGGAGGACGTCATGTAAAGTATCACAACATAGTAAATGTAAATAAGCAAACAACATCATCCATTGCATTAAATATATAATTTTAATACAAGCGTGTTCAGTACAATTATAGACACCAAAATAATGTAAAACAAAATAATATGATGAGTCTTGAAGGCGCTCCATCTTCTCGAAAGCTGGCATCGGTACCTGTCTACTGATGACCTGAGAATACAAGTTATTTTGAAAGAGTTTATCAGCATTAAGCTGGTGAGTTCATAAGTATTTTAGTGTCGATGTTTGTTGTCAAAATGTTTGAACGTGTCTCAAGTATAAGTTTGTAAAGTGTATGTAAGTGTTTGTAAAAGTTTGAATCTCTCAGAAAAACCTATATTTTCTATTAAAGTAGCCTTCTACCAAGGCTTAACTGTTTTGTATGCTCGTTTGTTGTAAAAGTGTGTAATTTCCCAAGTGTACTATCATTTAACAAATATAGTTTGTACATTAATGTTTAAGTGAGGTTATCACTAAAAATATGTAATGGGTAAATCATTGTAGTACTGTAGTTTTGTATTATAGGAACAACTGCTGTACTAACTACCTTAAACCGGATTTATATTAAGGTAAAATGTGATAATTGCACCATACTATCGACTGGTAACAACGACATACGAATGGTCGTAATAACGGAATGACGTTTGGCACCCGCAGACCTGCAGGTCCGGCTGTAGCTAGCAGCAAGGTGTAGGATAGTCAATCCAGTATAGATATATATGCAAACTCACGCTCTCCCTCTAAGAGAATTCTGGCTACAACTCGGGCCATGACATTTAAGGCATGCTCCGATACAATGGATCACAATTGTTAACGTATTCTTGTATATGTAATGTAATGTTTCTCGTTCTAGTATAGTTGTATATGTTCTCCTCCTAGTATAGTTGTATATGTTCTAGTAGTAATGTAATGTATAGACTCATGAATGAACTGACTCATTGATCTAACAGTTGTAGTAGTATGATCCTGTGTTACCCCGATGGTAACTTACTGGTAATGTGTATAGTACGCATGAATATGGAAGCACTTTTATGTCTATATATGTATAATTGATATATAACTAATATTGAAACGACCTTCGGATGGTCACCCGAAATCCCACCAGACCACATCCAAATCGAGAAAAAGGAAATAGGGCGGATGGCCTTCCTAAGCCCTTTAAACATTGCTTATATATCTATACATATATGGGCATGCAATTTATAAGAAGTAAAACAAAGTTTAAATAATAGCATTTAATAAGTAAAAGAGTTTGTAAAACATTTTGAAGTAAAACAATTTGATAAACAGTTTGAACAGTGATAAAAGCATTGGTTTCCTAGTTATTAATCACATGTGATTAATGCAATCACATGTGATTGAAGCAATAACTATAAGTATTTAACTTGTATTCCCCCGTAAAGTATTTAAAACATTTAAAATCATTTCAAAGGTTAATTAAAGGGGTATGAACTCACGTGTGGTGAGTGGTTTGGATTGTAGTGTCGGATACCGTGCTAGGTGGCAAACGGAGACTTGTTCAAACGCACGAGCCTAGTTATCATATAATAAGCATATATATAACTAATTAGCCAAATAATAACTTAATGAAATAAGTTGGGACACTTAGGAACATGTAAACACTTGGTATAAGTGTTATAGGTCCTAATGGTTGCATCTAAGTTTCTACGGGACAAGGCTAAAGGGGTTTAACGTACCAAATGACCTTGTATATGAGTTTACCACCCAACAAACCCCACCTTTGGAGTTTACGGTCGTAAACCCTTGAGTTTACGGCCGTGAACTCTTGACTTAGTGGTCTTGGGTGGTTTAAGGTGTCAAATGATTTCTAGAATAAGCCTAGCATTTGTGGTTTAATCCTTTAGGTAGTTTAGGGCCTTAGAATGCTCCTTTGAGGAGTTTACGGCCTAAAGACCATATCCCCTAGAGTTTACGGCCGTAAACTCCTATGGGGTGGGTGTTTTAATTCTTTTAAGCCTCTTGCACACAAAGGATAAATCCAAGACTTTTGTTTAAGGCTAAAGGGGACTTTAGGCACACTTTGGTGCCTTTACTTGGAGTTTACGGCCCAAGAGTATTTCTTGGCCATAAACTCCCCTTTAGGGATGATTTTGATGTGTTTTCCTCCCCATTCAAGCTACAAGTAATAGAGGTTAAATGTCTAAAGCCTTAGGGGGGGGGGGTGTTTAGGGCACTTTAAGCCCTTGAAAAAGGGGTTTACGGTCCACGAAACTCTAGGGCCGTAAACTCCTAAAACTATATGATTTTGATTGATTTCTAGCCTTAAAAGATCATACATAATGTCCTTACCTAGTTGCCTAACATGGAAATGGGACTAGGTAGCTTTTAGGCCTTGTTTTGGAGTTTACTCCCCAAGAACGTTCTTGGACGGTAAACTCCCGGATCTCTCATTTTAGACATGTAAACAATGTTATTAAGCATATAACAAGTATTAAAACACATCTAGGAAAGTAGACTCACGATTTGGGATAAAAACCCGAAGATCCGTGATAGAGAAAATGGCTTTTCTCTAGTTGGAAATGTGAATAATGAATAATTTAGTTCAGAATTCTATTTATAGTCCTGAAATATTTTGGCAGAAAATATTTTATTCTGGAATCGGACTCTAACATGATGAAGTGTTGAAATGCTCAAGTTTCACAAACCCATGAGCATCCACTCCCCTGATATCTCCTTAAATGTAAACCCTAATGTACACAAACTTATTCGGAAAAGTCTGAAGTTCACTGAAACTGGACTAGCTTCTATTGAATAGTTAATGTTCATACAAAATGGAAATTTCGGGTTGTCACAGTTGCCGACCGGATCTGGAAACCTTATCTGTGTAGGATTCTAAGCGTATGTTTACGTTATTAGAACTAACATGTAATCTTTTCGGAGTAATAAGGATGATTTGAATATCTATCGTGAATAAGGATCTAATTTCACCTTATTCGGTGTATAGATCAAAAATGGTGAGAACAAGAAGTGGAGTTGGAAATGCTGATGAAAACAGGAATCAACCACCAGTGATTGAGCAAATACCTATCGTAGCAGCAGCACCTGAGCCGATAACAATAACTGGTGTACAAATGATGATTCAAACGATGTTGGATCGTCAGAAGGAAGAAACAATACGACTGCTTAGGCAGAATCATGAAGAACCGTCAATTCAAGTGGAAGAGCCCGAGGAGAATGGAGGGCAGTATGAAGGAGGAAACTTTAGTGGGATCGTTGGTCAAGACGACCAACCGGTGGTTAGACACAACAACCAGTATGGAGGAAATGATGGTCATGGGTGCAAGTATAAGGATTTCATGGCATCCAAACCACCATGTCTATCCAGAAGCCCGACGCCGGTGCAAGTTATGGACTGGATCTCCGAAATGGAGACAATGTTTGAAAGTTGCGAATGCAGCAACAGGCAGAAGACCGCTCTTGCGATCCCTCTGCTAAAATCTAGCGTGTTGAGTTGGTGGAAGTTGTTAGCTGACTCTATGCCCAAGGGAGAAGCAAGCAAAATGTCTTGGAAAGACTTTATGGAACAACTAAAACTGCAATACTGCTCCGATCAGGACCTTCTGGAAACCAGTAATGAGTTTCAGAATTTGAAGAAGGGGAAATTGAGCGTTACTGAATACGCTGCTAGTTTCACAGAAAAGATGATGTTTATCCCATATTTGGTACCAACAGAACTCTCTAAGGTCAACAAGTTTGACCACGGACTACCAGCGGACTATGGTCCAATGGTTAAGCAAGCAACCACATTGAAAGCTGCCATCTAGGCTGCTAGAAATGTTGAGACCCAGATCAGGGAGAAAGGTCTGGAAAGGTCAGAGGTGGATGAAAAGAGGAAAATCAATGGATCTTCAGGGTCTAGCAAAAAGGGTAAATTCTTGAAGTCTAGTTCAAGAGGAGGTGGAGGAGGCAAAGCGAAGTGGTGTGACAAATGCAAGAAGAAGCATCATGGGAAATGCGGCGGGGAAACCACATGCTTCAAATGTGGAAAGCCAGGGCATTATGCCGATGACTGCACCCTCACATCTCAAGAGATTGTCCGAAGAAGAAGGAGGCAGGAAAACCCAACATTCCGCCAAAGCCAAACGCGAGAGCATTCCAGATGACACTGGAAGCTGCTAAAGATGAAGCTGATGTCGTTTCAGGTACCTTTCTCGTAAACAAATTGTCTGCCCAAATTTTATTGGATTTTGGAGCCAACTACTCCTTTATTTCGCATGAATTTGGTAGAAAACTAGCTTTGCCTATCGATACACTAGATAATGCTTTATTAGTCGAAGTTGCTAGTGGCAAGTTTGTACCTGTTAGCTATCGCTTGAAAAACATCTTAATTGATTTGAATGGGAATAAGTTCCACGAGGATATATTGCTTATAGAACTTAATGGTTTCGACATCGTGTTGGGAATGGATTGGCTTAGCGCCAATGACGCCGAGATATTGTGCAGAAAGAAGATAGTCAAGGTAAACCCACCAGGGAAAGAGACTGTTATGGTGTATGAGGACAAACGCAGAGTTCTGGGATCATTTCCCTAATGAAAGCCAGAAAGTGTTTGACCAAGGGGTGTACATCATATTTAGCATTCGTGATCGATGCTAAGAAGGAAAAGAAGGTGATGCAGAATATTCCTATCGTATGTGATTATCCGGAAGTATTTCCCGAAGATCATCCTGGATTACCGCCTGATCGACAAGTGGAATTTCATATTACCTTGTTGCCCGGAACAACGCCGATTGCAAAAGCACCTTACCGACTAGCACCGACGGAGATAAAGGAACTGATGATGCAACTTCAGGAGTTATTGGACAAAGGTTTCATTAGACCTAGTTCATCGCCCTGGGGAGCTCCGGTGTTACTCATGAAGAAGAAAGATGGAAGTATGAGGATGTGCATCGATTATAGAGAACTGAACAAGGCAACAATAAAGAATAGATATCAGTTGCCGAGGATTGATGATCTGTTCGATCAACTACTAGGTTTAAGGTATTTTTAAAAGATCGACCTGAGGTCAGGATATCATCAGCTAAAAGTAAAAGAGTAGGATATAGAGAAGACTATATTCAGAACACGATATGGACACTATGAGTTTTTGGTTATGTCGTTTGGACTAACCAATGCTCCAGCAGCATTCATGGATTTAATGAATAGGGTTTGTAATCCGTTCCTTGATAAATCTGTGATAGTGTTCAGAGATGACATTCTGATTTATTCAAAAAGCCAAGAGGAGCATGGCAGACACTTGCAAGAAGTGTTGGAAGTCTTGAAGAAGGATAAGTTGTATGCTAAGTTCTCCAAATGTGATTTTTGGATTCGAGAAGTCAAATTCTTGGGTCACATGGTCAACCAAGAAGGTATAATGGTTGATCCAACAAATATTGAAGTTGTAATGAAGTGGGAACAACCAAAAAGTCCCATGGAGATCCGAATCTTTATGGGATTAGCCGGATATTACCGAAGGTTTATCCAAGGCTTTTCTTCGATCGCTAGTCCATTGACAGCTTTGACCCACAAAGGAGTTGTTTATGCTTGGAATGATAAGCACAGAGAAGCTTTCGAGTTGCTAAAGAAGAGGTTATGTGAGGCACCGATTCTATCTCTACCCGATGGAGTTGAAGACTTCGCTGTTTATAGCGATGCGTCTGGGGTTGGATTGGGTTGTGTTTTGACCCAAAGAGATAAGGTGATCGCATACGCGTCTCGACAGCTGAAAGAGCATGAAAAGAACTACCCGACTCATGATTTGGAGTTGGTAGCGGTAGTTTTCGCTCTGAAAATATGGAGGCATTACATCTATGGCACAAAGTGCAAACTTTTTACTGATCATAAGAGTCTCCAATATCTCTTTAATCAGAAAGAATTGAATATGAGGCAACGACGCTGGCTAGAGTTACTTAAGGACTACGACTGTGAGATACTTTACCACCCCGGTAAAGCTAATGTTGTTGCTGATGCTCTCAGTCAAAAAGTCAATCTTGAGAGGAAAATGCATAGAGCGTTGAGAATAGAAGGTTTCTCGATAATTGTGGAGAGTATAAAGAAAGTTCAAAGGGAAGATTCTGAAAAGAATGACCGGAAAGAGGAACGTTTGGGTAAAACATTGGTGTTCGATACAAACGGTCATGGACTGAAGGTATTCCAAGATCGTATTTGGGTACCTAAGTCAGGAGGAATAAGAGATCTTCTGATGGAAGAAGCTCACAAAACCATGTACTTCATTCATCCAGGTAGCACAAAAATGTATAGGGACCTGAAACCCTATTACTGGTGGCCGACGATGAAGCTTGATGTTGCAAAGTATGTGGTAGAGTGTGTGATGTATGCAAGAGTCAAGGCACAACATCAGAAACCATACGGGGGTTTAGAACCTTTGCCTGTGCCTATGGGCAATTGGGAGGACATCACGATTATCGTGATTATCGTTTCACCTCACGATTTTGGAAAAGTCTACAAGAGGAATTGGGTACCAAGTTGTGTTTAAGTACAACTTACCATCCGCAGACTGATGGTCAGAGCGAACGGACGATACAAACACTTGAACATATGCTGAGAGCATGTACCCTGGAATTCCAAGGTAATTGAGATGAACATTTACCTTTGGTAGAATTTTCCTACAATAATAGTTTCCACTCGAGCATTAAGATGGCACCTTATCAAGCTTTGTACGGGCAGAAGTGTCGTACGCCATCTTGTTGGCTTGAGGTTGGGGAAAAGCAGTTTATGGGACCGAAGATAGTCCATCAAACTGCTGAAAAGTTGAAAATAATTAGGGAGAGAATGTTAGCAGCTCAGGACCGTCAAAAGAGCTATGCTGACAAAAAGCGAAGACCGATGACTTTTGAAGTTGGAGATTCGATTTTGCTTAAAGTCTCGCCGTGGAAGGGACTTATCAGATTTGGTAAAAGGGGAAACTTAAGTCCGAGGTTTATTGGACTCTTTAAAGTTATTCAGAGAATTGGGAACCAAGCTTACAAGCTCGAACTACCCGAAGAACTGAATGGAATTCATAACACTTTTCATGTGTGTTACTTGAGGAAGTTCACGGGAGAAGTTCCCGACATGATTCCACTTTCGGAGTTAAGAATTGATGAAAACAAAAGGTTGATTGAAGAACCATAGGCAATCGTTGACTGAAAGACTAAGAAGTTGCGACGTAAGATGGCTGAGTTAGTGCTTGTCCGTTGGAAACACACGAATGGGCCAAATCTCACATGGGAGACGGAGAGTGACATGATGAGTCGCTACCCGCATTTTTTTGTTGATGTGTGATTCCAGGGACGGAATCATTCTAAGGTGGGGAGAATTGGAACACCCGTGTTTCTAGGCTTGCCATTTTTAGCAATGTAATAGTCTAGGTTAACCTTTGTAACCTGAGTTGAAATAATAAGAATGTATTATTTGTGAATTATGTGAATTATGTGTTTATTTTCTTAATTATTATAATTAAATGAATTAAGAATAAAATGATCGTCAAAATTTAAGTGTAAAATAAACTCGATATCTTTGCATAAAGTTGTAGTGGCTGAAACGAGGTTTCCGAATATATATAGAAGGCCCAAATCTGACTTCGTATGTGGAAGTTATGATTTTATGAAGTTTCGACTTGGTAGTATGCAGCCCGAATACTCGATTTGAGATCGAGCGGTTTTTAGCCGAAACAAGCTAAACAAAAATCGAAGATCTCGTTGTTAGTAGCGAAACGATGAAAAGTTAGGCGAGAACGGACGTCGGACGAAGAAGTTATGAATTTATAACGAAGTTTTTCTGTCCCGGCCTTCTAAAACTAAATAATAAAAATAAAAGTCAAAATTAGCCGACGGAGTCTAAATGAAAGTTGTAGAGTATCGTCTTACCTACGCGTGGATATAAAGAACGTCGAAAACGGAGCTCGTATGCGAAAGTTACGCAATTTAGAATTTTGACGAGTCAAATTACGTCGAGCGTAATTTGAGTACGCCCAGCGTACTCAGAGGGATGCAACTTGTTTGAGCAATACTCGAGTGCAACCAATTGACGCATGTAGTGACGTCAAAGTACGCCCAACGTACTGAGTACGCCTAGCGTAAATTGAAATTACGCCCAGCGTAATCCCAGACCCAGCAGCCTATAAATAGAAACCGAGATCAGCCATTTTCTCTTTCAAAATCTTTCTTCTCTCTAGTTTTTGCCTCGATTAGTGTGCCAATCATATCCCGAATCCCCGATATTATTCTCGAGCCCCGAAGCAAGTTCCGAAACCCCGAGAATCCCGAGAAGTGAGATTTCCGAGCCGAAGCCTTGCCCGCGAGGAGCCCGGTTTTTGTGAAGATCTTCCAGATCTCCCGAAGAATACTACTTCTGCAAGCCGTAGTGCTGCCCGATCATCTTCTGATCAAGTGAGTGTGTAGTCATTTTTTTCTAACACATTATTATGAATTATTTTATACGAAATACGTGTTGCGTGTATACTTTGTTGATTATATGTCTGAATGTATATTCACTTTCTTCTGTCTCATAGATCTGATTTATTCTCTATGGAATACGTGTTATGTGTGTGTGCCTCATTTATTATGTGGAAAAAATGTATTGATCGAGCATGCTATACAGGTTTTAAACTATGTATCAAAATGTAATTTTTATCTACTAATATGTTGGGTAGAACCTGGGTAGATAGTTGGTGTGTAATAAACAGATGAGAGGCCTCGATGTTGTTGGTGTTATTCTAGTCATTCAACAGAGTATGGATGACGACCACAGACTATTCTAGACAGTTCTGTGGAACACTAGCAGGATCATAACCTGTAGGTGTTGTGAACGACGTGTTCACCAGTGTACTCTATCCCCCTCATGGTTGCCTTTAGGATATTTATTGCTAAGGAATCCCCTTTGCAGTAATGTCCGTCCCGATGAAAATCCTAGATTAGGTCCCTTATAATAGATGTTGTTTTAGGGATGTAAAGTGAGGATAACGGGAATGGATAATCGGGTTATTGTTGATTGTTGAATTATATATAATTATTTATTGTGGGTTGAAAACCCTACATGCTCACCAAGCTCCCAATCCTGACCCACTCAGTTTATTTGTATTATAGGAAGTGGCGCAAGGGCATAAGATGGATGAATCGTCAAGTTGTTTTGTTTACAAGTCTGTATATGCATATATTTGTTGAATGACTTGTAATGTTATCGTTTATGCTTTATGGTCTATATCGGAACATGACATCCCGATTTTGATTATGAAATGAAGTTATATTTCTTTATGAAATGTTTTGATGAAAGATCTATTTTATCATGTTTTGTTTTTGGGAAAAAATTCCGCATCTCTTTTAAAATCAAAAGGATTTACTTTGAAATTATTTTAAAAAGAATAAATGAAACCGGTCTTTTCTGGCCATGATCGTGACAACCCGAAAATTTCTAACTTGCATTCTTCATTCCTTATCAATAATAGACTCATTTGGCTATCTTGTAGTACCATTTAGGGTCTATTGGAGCGTTCTAAACGTGTTATAATCAAGGTTGGAGTGTGGAAAAGGGTTAACTCAAAGTGTAGGAATCAAAAAGAGGCCAAACACTCCAATACATGGAGTGTGCGGCCACACACATGTGTTTGCGGCCTCACACCCTTCCCAACCTCACACTCCACCTATATATACCACACTTAGTCATTTTTGAACATTTCTTTCACTTCTTCAAGCATAGAACTCGAAATCCTCTCAAGTATCATCCATTCTCCTTGAAGATCTTCATAAAAGGTACCAAGAACACCAAGAACACCAAGAACGCCATCTGGCCACACACATGGCAACACACACCATTTTACAGCATACATGGTCGCACACAAGTGTTGGCAGGACACTAGGCCGCACACCTGGCCGCACACACACATATAATGTGTATTTTGGCCATACACTCCTTTGTAAAGCCTTATACCCGCTTCATACAATCATATATGGTTGTAACACTTCAATATAAATGTTTACTAGTCCCTAAGGTGGTCCCAATTCATTTATTAGTTGTTCATAACACTAATTATACGCATATGTGTGCAAATATATGCTAAATAGGATTCGCGTGTGTACTCAAGTCACCACTTGACACTTAGCAATTCATCCAACATTGTCATCAGAACCAATCACTACAGGTGAGTTCATACCCCTTAATCAATGTTTTAAACTGTTTTTAAATGTTTTATAGGGGGATACAAGTAGAATAATGGTAGTTATTATATCAATCACATGTGATTAATAAGCAGCATTCAAATGATTGGCTACTCATTAGCCATTTTACTAAACAGTTTCCTTCAAATGTGTTTCATAAACACTTTATGTGTTTAAAATTCCTTATTTCTCTATACATTTTACTCTGTATATTACTTTTCAAACTTATTTACAATTGTGTTTCAAACAAATGTTTCTTTATACTAAACCGTTTTATCAAACCCATACCTTCAAACCATTTTATAGATCAACATCAAGTCGGTCTTTTCTTAGAAAATATTTATGTTCAATGGTTTTGGGGTGTGACAGATTGGTATCAGAGCATTGTTTATAGTGAATTAAGTATATCAACCCATAAAAGATTTACTAACTATAAATACATAAGGGATAAAATACTTTAACCAAGAGTTTATACTTGAAATAATAAAACATTTAATAAAGTATACATGCCTGCATTCATACTAAAATCAGTGTCACTAGGACAGTACAAAAGAATTACGATTGTTGGGCAACGCAAGTGGGCTTAGAGACATATGGTTAAAACTAGGAAGATATAGCCTGTTCACCTATATTATCCGAAGGTTGACTAGCATGTGCCTAAGTTTAATTGTGTAGTTGCAACAATGCTAAAATCTTACCAACCCTACCACAATGAGAACAATAGAACGTAACATTAAACTTAAAATACTATAGAAGTATTTGGTGTTACTATAAGTACGTTATACTTGAGAACTAAAACCGGATCTTCATTACTAAGTTGATAGTTGCTAAGTGGATACACTAAGGCTATATGTAATTAGGATGTTATAGACTTAGAATCTGTGAAAATTTTACTTCACCCCGATTATGTGTGAATTTAGAGTTAAGATCACTTATTCGAAGGCCTATCCTGTTTAGATTACATATAACTGGTATGCACTTCACAAATAGCAATGTAACTAATGAAGGTTTTCTAAATAATTATCTAGATAGTTTGTCTAATAATTATTCTCTTACCCCAATTCTCGCATACATAACATGGCTGGACTCCATCCCCGCGACAACCAGTATCTTCCGAACGAAGTCATTACTGGTTGGTTTGGAGAAGAACCAGAGAATGATCATCCTATCCTTTTGAATGATCACCATGATGAAAACCTTTTGGATGATGCTAATTCCGAACCAGAGGTTGAGAACCTACCCCAAGCAGCTCCCTTTCAAATTCCTAACCCTCGTCCGGCTTTTCATGGCCCGACGCCTGAGTGGGTGGAATGTTTAGAAACATGGAGCCAAGGACAAGATCAGGCCATGCTATTTAATGGCAACCGAAGCTTTTACGACCTGAACAATGGGGGCTCAGCAGACAGAACCTTGCCAATCTTGGTCCGCAGAGTGACCCGAAATGAGATTCAAGGCAGGACAACCCTACAATCAGATCACCGAAGTTGTCACCAATGCGAGAGTGCATACCCTCCGCACCATACGTCTAGAAAATGCTCGCGAGAGATCAGAGAGAAACTATGAAACCCTGTTGCAAGCACTGGCTGAATCACAAACCGAAGTCATAGAGCTTCGAGTACGCCAGAGGGGGTACGAAAGACACCTACTTGATGTAGAACGTCAACTGGCTGAACTGAGAGTTCACCAGAGAGATGACCGTCGTCAATAGTAGATTCTTTACCTTACTTCCCTTGTTAGAAAGTAATCGTTTTCTTTCTTTGCCCGATGTGGCATTTTTTATGAAATTATCTTGTACTGTAAGTACTTTGGTTAGGTCCTTATGTTATCAAGAACTATCTTCTCTGGATATGATGTAAGACCATTACAAGGTCATTTTCCCGAACATTTACGTCATGAGTATCAAATATTTTGACAGTCGGCTAACTTCTATGTCATTCTTTATTCAAGTACTCTTATCATACTTTCATTTGAGTCTATCTGAGACATGCTTTAGTGAAGTCATTGGATTATAGTAATTTAGCTCCGGAGACATTTCCAAGTCTCTTTTAGTGGTTGGATCTTGATATTCACCAACCCACGATACCTAGGCATGAACGAAAAACGTCTTGAGACCATTTCATGAACTTACTTCCATTCCGTACTAGGGCTGCATCATAGAGATGTAGATCAAACTCACGAGAACATACTTCTATCCTTTTCATAAACAGTCGAACTAAGTCTAGGTTCAACCAAGCTCGCTCACAAATTCATTTTCTTTCTGTGAAGCAGAATCATGTCGCCAAAGAAAAATGATCAACCCAACAACCAAGCACCGACCCTTCAGATTGATGCGGCTACTTTCCAAGCTGCAGTCTCGGTTGCCGTGTCAGCTATTCTGAGCCACCTCCACGCTAACAATGCGAATGTTAGCGGAACTGTTAACAACAATGCCAATCCAGGTGGAAATCCAGTAGCTCAACGAGCAACAAACTACCACGATACCCCGAGTGTCGAGATCAAGAGTAACAAACGGAAGTTTTGGGCCAAAAGGAAGGAAAAATCGCTTCGAGGGGCGAATAAGAAACAACCACCGGTAACGACATTCACAGCTACGACATCTGCACCTCCTACTACCATTCCTTCTGGTGTCCCAATTGTCCCTACACCAGCCAGGCAATATGCCGGAAACCTACCTAAATGCTATGAGTGTAGTTTCCATCATCTGGGTAGTTGTCGTCCGTTACACTGTTTTAAGTGCAACAGGAATGGACATACTACCAGCTGTTGCAGGATCCAGATCCAACATATTTCTTCAACCACCAATGTCCAAACCTCTCAAATATGCCATCTATGTGGCGTCATGGGACACTTCAAGAGGAACTGTCCAGCAAAGAAGGACAACGACGAATCCGGAGGAGTTTGACCTCAGGATGAAAAGAGGCAGTTAAGGACCCTAATATACTATAGGTTCCCTCCAAATCGTCAATATTTTGTATGTTCAAAAACAAGTTTAAAACTAGTACAACTAGAGTCTTTCCTTTTACGAGATCCTGTAGGTATAGGGATGCTCGTGCTGCGTATACTTGTCTTTTGTAGTATATCTTATTCGCAGCAATAGTCTTGTGGTAAATCTAAAGTACTGTAACTCTGTTCATGGTTGCACGGTTGTGTTTTGTCTGTAAACGACTTATGTTCAAATCTAATGTCTTTAAGTTTCAGTATGATTCCGACATTGTCATACGACTCGATTCAATTTGATCCTCACAAAAACAGCTTCATACGTACATCTCTTTCTTCTAGATCACTTTTCCAACGATGTCGTCATATCAGAACACCGAAGTACTCATGCCAGGAGTACCTCTTAGTTATTTTCTTTCCAAAGAAATCCCCGAAGTACCACTCGTGCAGTACGTCAAGTTCAATCCAAGGATTTATACGATTGATCTATCACTGAGGAATGTATACATAAGAGTGATATATAATCAAGGTTCTACAGGTTTAGAATTGATGATTCCACTTTAACTTCTTTTTCCCCGATGGGATGTGAGCTTAAAGAAGAATCAGCTATTCAACTACCTTTTCAATCTTAATTATATACGACTCGTATACACGAAATTGTGATTGTGAAACCATGTATGAATTCTAATATGAACTTCAGGACGGAGAACTGCCTAAGCCTACGAGTAATCGCATCGTCATGTGAACAAACTTACAACCCAGTACGACTCTTGTAAACAGATCGTTCTATAGCCTAAACACCTATGGAGATACCAGAACAGTACAAACAACTTAACGAACTGCACAGCGATAGAATAAGAAGACTAGGCTCCTCACCCTGGAGAACCCCCAGTCTTATTCTCCCAGAGAGCAACGGATTGCATCGTATGTGCCTCATATATCGAGGACTCCGTCAAGATTTTCATTAGAAATCGTTATCTTTGCCTCGCATAAATGAAATGGTTGAGCAAACGCAAGGAAAGAATTACTTTCAGAAATGGATCTGAGATCCGAATATCACCAGTTCGAGTGTTATGGAAGGATGTCCGGAAGACTATCAACCGAATTCGATGCGAACACTTCGAGTCCATAGTTATACCCTTCGGGTAGGACCAATACGCCTATAGCTTTCATGAGCTAAACGAGTAGAGTCCGTCTTTCTTACTTGGATCAGTTCGTCATTCTCCATGTAACGACTTACTTATCTGCCCTCGTAGTAAGAAGGAACCCGCGGAAACATTACCCTCGGAGAAACTTTTCGCAAAAAAGTTCTCTGAACACGGGTATTAGAATTAAAGAGTCGAATTCCGAAGGCACACTTATAGTGTTGTGGAATCCTTGAGTACTCTGTCGATTCACCCAAAACTGTTGGAAAATTGTTGGCACCTGAGACGCCGACAAAAATTCGTCAAATTCTAGGTCTTACAGACCTACTGTCATAGTTCATCCAGAACTCCTCGCATATTACAGGAACTCATACGACTTTGACCCAGCAGAGGGTGGCCCTTGACTGGGAAGTTAAACAAGAAAAAGAAACCTTGGAGATTCCAAGTGAGACACCAAGTTCTTTAGGAAAACTCACTATTAGGAATGGCCTAATGCGCTTCGCTTCACGCGGAAAGCTAAATCCAAGTTAGTTAGGACCTCCGTGATTCTTACCAGAATCGGTGTAACGCCTGTGTTTCCGGGCTTGCCATTTTTAGCAATGTAATAGTCTAGGTTAACCTCTGTAACCCGTTTTGAAATAATAAAGATTTTATTATTTGAGTATTATGTGTTTTGTGCTTAATTGCTTAATTATGTGGTTTGATTAATTACGAATGAAAATAAGCATCAAAATTTAAGTGTAAAATAAACTTAATATCTTTGAATAATGTTGTAGTAGTTGAAACGAGGTTTCCGAATATATATAGAACACCCAAATCTGACTTCGTATGAGGAAGCAATCTAAACGAGGATCGAAGGTCTCGTTGTTGGTATCGAAGCGATAAAAAGTTAGGCGAGAACGGACGTCAAACGAAGAAGTTATGAATTTATAACGATGTTTTTCTGTCGTGGCCTATTAAAAATAAATAATAAAAAATAAACTCAAAATTAGCCGACAAAGTCTAAACGAAAGTTGTAGAGCGTAGTCTCACCTTCGCGTGGATATAAAGAACGTCGAAAACGGAGTTCGTATGCAGAAGATATGAATTTCCGAAGTTTATTAAATATTTTGTAATTAAATTTAATCTTTAATTCCGGTATTATCCGAGGACGAGTCATCAGACTCATCCGAAGTACGCCCCGCGTACACCGAAGATGTCGACACTCCTAGCAAGCGGCTCAGATGACGCATGCAATGACGATTTCGGAAGCAGTACGCGCCGCATACTGCAGTACGCCCTACGTACTCCGAGGCTCCAGCCTCCTATAAATAGGATCCGAAGGCAGCCGAGTCTTTTGTTCATTTTCTCTCATCTCTCTCCCGTTTTGCATCGTTTTGCGTGCCAGAAATACCCCGAAACCCCGGTATCATACTCAAGCCCCGAGGCAAGTCCCGAGATCCCGAAGATCCCGAGAAGTGCGGTTCCCGAGCCGAAGCTCTGCCCGCGAGAAGTTCGATTTTTGTGAAGATCTTCCAGATCTGCTGAGGATTACTACTTCTACAAGTCAGTAGTGCTGTCCGATCATCTTCTGATCAAGTGAGTGTATACTACCTTTCATAAACACGATAATAATACAAGTTTGGTTCGAGTGTATTAAGTATATTGTTGTTTATAGGTGTGAGTGTGTAGTTACCTTCTTCTAACACATAAATATTAAGTATTTTCTATAAAATACGTGCTATGTGTATATATTTTGTTTTTATATGTGTGAACGTATATTCACTCTCTTCTATCTCATAGATATGATTTATTCTCTATGAGATATGTGTTATGTGTGTGTGCCTCATCTGTTATGTGGGTTATGTGTTGATTAAAGCATGTTATACATGTTTTTAAACTATGTATAAAAATGTATATTTTTATCTACTAATATTTTGGGTAGAACATGGGTAGATAGTTGGTGTGTAATAAACAGATGAGAGGCCTCGTTGTTGTTTGATTTAGTCATCTAGCGGAGTTTAGATGACGACCACGGGCTATTCCAGACAGTCTTGTGGAAACATTAGCAGGTTCGTCACCTGTAGGTGTTAATGAACTTGGGTGTTCATTCGTTGTACTCCATCCCCCTCATGGTTGCCTTATTTGACTTATATTGCTTAGGAACCCCCGAAGCATGTGTTGTCGCCCCGATGAAATATTCTTAGACTAGGTCCCTTGTATTAGTTGTTTTAGGGACATAAAGTGAGAATAACGGGAATGGGTAATTGGGTTATTGTTGGTTGGTGGAAATTAAATATGATTATTTATTGTGGGTTGAAAACCCTATATGCTCACCAGGCTCCCAAGCCTGACCCACTCAGTTTTATTTGTATTACAGGAAGTGGCACGAGGGCATGAGATGGATGAACCATCAGTTGTTTTGTTTACAAGTCTGTATATGTATATATTTGTTGAATGACTTGTAATGTTATCGTTTATGCTTATTGGTCTGTATCGGAACATGACACCCCGAGTTTTGATTATATAATGAAAAATACATTTCTTTTATGAAATGCTTTGGTAAACATTGTTTTATCATGTTTTGTTTTTGGGAACAAATTCCGCAACTCTTTCAAATCAAAAGGATTTACTCTGAAAATATTTTAAAAGCATAAATGAAAATCGGTCTTTTCTGGCCGAGATTTTGGGGATGTCACAGTTGGTATCAGAGCATTAGTTTAAGCGAACTAGGAATTTGTAGGATTTCTAGACTTAAACTTAGAATGCTAAGTAAAGTTTTGAGATGTGTGTCTGTTGTGTTTTAGACACGAGCACTGGTTTATTTTAGGAAAGTTTCCTAAAATGCTTTATGTGCTAAATGTTATATGTTGCCATATATGATATTATTTGTTCGGATCTATGGTCTGTTGCCGACCGGATCTAGAAACCTTATGTGTGTAGGATTCTAAGCGTACGTCTACGGTATTAGAACTAGCATGTAAACGTTTCGGTGTGATAAGGAAGATTTGAATATCTATCATGATTGAGGATCTAATTTCACCTTATTCGGTGTGTAGATCAAAATGGTGAGAACCAGAAGTGGAGTTGGAAATGCTGATGAAAACATGAATCAACCACCAGTGATTGAACAAGTACCTGTCGTAGCAGCAGCACCTGAGCCAATAACCATGGCTGGTGTGCAAATGATGATTCAGACGATGTTGGATCGTCAGATGGATGAAACTAGACGGTTGTTTCATCAGAATCGTGAAGAACTGTCAATTCGTATGGAGGAGCCTGAATTAAATGAAGGGCACTCGGAAGGTGGAAACTTTAGTGGGTCTATTGGTCAAGCCAACCCACCGATAGTTAGGCAAGATAACCATGATGGAATGAATGATGGAATGGGATGCAAGTACAAGGACTTTCTAACTTGCAAACCATCGACCTTCAATGGAAAGGAGGATCCGATTGGGGTTATGGATTGGATCTACGAAATGGAATTGGCCTTTATGACTTGTGGCTGTAGAGGTAAGTTGCAGACTATCTATGCCGTGCGTCAGTTCCGAGGTGGAGCCGTTCGTTGGTGGAACACTCTAGGGAAGACGTTGAGCCCTAATGAGCCACTGCAATTGTCATGGGCAGAATTGTTGGTGCAGTTCAAGCGCAAGTTCTGTTCGGCTCAAAATTTGTTGGAGTTGGAGAACAAGTTTCTGACATTGACGAAAGGCAGCATGTCATTTGATGAATACACCAACAACTTCACCGATAAGATGGAGTTTGCCTTGTGTATCGTCCCAGACGAGTTGACAAAGGTGGACCGGTATGCGAAGGGACTCCCATGGGAGTACGAGGTGCCAGTACGTCAGGCACTTACTCTAGAGGCAGCTATCTGGGCTGCCAAGTCTGTTGAGAACATGATTAAGGGAAGAACCACCGACAAGGTTGAGGTTGGTGAGAAAAGAAAGTTTGAGGGAACATCTGGTTCCGGTAAGAAGGGCAAATTTTCGAAATCTGATTCGAAAAAGTTTGGAGGTAAAGGAGGCGAAGCGAAGTGGTGTGATAAGTGTAAGAAAAAGCACTTTGGGAAATGTAGCGAGGATGTGACCTGCTACAAGTGTGGAAAAGTTGGACATTTTGCCAATGAATGTCCGAACAACAAAAGGATGTGTTTTGGTTGCAATGAAGAGGGGCATATTTTGAAAGACTGTCCGAAGAAGAAGGAGGCAGCTAGGGCCAACATTCCACCAAAGCCGAAGGCGAGAGCCTTCCAGATGACACTTGAGGCTGCGAAAGATGAAGCTGATGTCGCTTCAGGTAACTTTCTCGTTAACGAATTACCTGCTCATATTTTGTTTGATTCTGGAGCCAACTACTCCTTTATTTCGCATGAGTTTGGTAGAAAGCTAGCTTTGCCTGTTGATAGACTAGATAATGCTTTATTAGTCGAAGTTGCTAGTGGCAAGTCTGTACCTGTTAGTCATCGTATGAAAGACATCTTAATTGATCTGAATGGGAATAAGTTTCACGAGGAATTATTGCCTATCGAACTAAATGGTTTCGACATCGTGTTGGGAATGGATTGGCTTAGCGCCAATGATGCCGAAATATTATGCAAGAAGAAGAGAGTTAAAGTAAACCCGCCTGGGAAAGATTCGTTTATGGTGTACGGGGACAAACGGCGAGTGAATTCTGGAATCATTTCCCTAATGAAAGCCAGAAAGTGTTTGACCAAGGGATGTACATCATATTTAGCATTCGTGATTGATGCTAAGAAAGAAAAGAAGGTGATGCAGAGTATTCCAGTGGTGTGTGATTATCCGGAAGTATTTCCCGAAGATCTTCCTGGATTACCACCTGATAGACAAGTAGAGTTCAGAATAGACTTGTTACGAGGAACCACGCCAATAGCAAAAGCACCTTATCGATTAGCACCGATGGAGATGAAGGAGCTGATGATGCAACTTCAGGAGTTATTGGACAAAGGTTTCATTAGACCTAGTTCATCGCCCTAGGGAGCTCCGGTGTTATTTGTGAAGAAGAAAGATGGAAGTATGAGAATGTGCATCGATTACAGAGAGCTGAACAAGGCAACAATAAAGAATAGATATCCGTTGCCGAGGATTGATGACCTATTTGATCAATTGCAAGGTTCGAGCTATTTCTCGAAGATCGATCTAAGGTCAGGATATCATCAGCTGAAAGTAAGAGAGCAAGATATCGAGAAGACTGCATTCAGAACTAGATATGGACACTACGAGTTCTTGGTTATGTCGTTTGGACTAACCAATGCTCCGGCAGCGTTGATGGATTTGATGAATAGGGTTTGCAACCTGTTCCTTGATAAATCCGTGATAGTGTTCATAGACGACATTCTGATTTACTCGAAAAGCCAGGAGGAACATGGCAGACACTTGCGAGAAGTGTTAGAAGTTTTGAAGAAGGAGAAACTGTACGCAAAGTTCTCCAAATGTGATTTTTGGATTCGTGAAGTCCAATTCTTGGGTCACGTGGTCAACCAAGAAGGGATAATGGTTGATCCAGCGAAGATCGAAGCTATGATGAAGTGGGAACAACCGAAAAGTCCCACGGAGATTCGAAGCTTTTTAGGATTAGCCGGATATTACCGCAGGTTTATGCAAGGCTTTTCTTCGATTGCTACTCCATTGACAGCTTTGACCCACAAAGGAGCTACTTATGCTTGGAGTGATAAGCATAAAGAAGCATTCGAGAAGTTAAAGAAGAAGCTATGCGAGGCACCGATACTTTCTCTACCCGATGGAGTTGAAGACTTCGCTGTTTATAGCGATGCATCTGGGGTTGGATTGGGTTGTGTTTTGACCCAAAGAGAAAACGTGATAGCATATGCGTCTCGACAGCTGAAAGAGCATGAAAAGAATTACCCGACTCATGATTTGGAGTTGGCAGTGGTAGTTTTCGCTCTGAAAATATGGAGGCATTACCTCTATGGCACGAAGTGCAAACTTTTTACTGATCATAAGAGTCTCCAATATCTCTTTAATCAGAAGGAATTGAATATGAGGCAATGACGCTGGCTAGAATTACTTAAAGACTACGACTGTGAGATACTTTACCACCCCGGTAAAGCTAATGTTGTTGTTGATGCTCTCAGTCGGAAGGTCAAGCTTGAAAGGAAAAGGCCAAGAGCGTTGAGAATTGAAGTTGTCTCGACAATTGTGGAAAGTATAAAGAAAGCTCAAGAGGAAGCTTCTGAGAAAAATGACCGAAGGGAGGAACGTTTAGGTAAAACGTTGGTGTTTGGTACTAACGGTCATGGACTGAAGGTATTCCAAGATCGTATTTGGGTACCTAAGTCAGGAGGAATTAGGGATCTTCTGATGGAAGAAGCTCATAAGACCATGTACTCGATTCATCCCGGTAGCACGAAAATGTATAGGGACCTGAAACCCTACTACTGGTGGCCGACGATGAAGCTTGATGTTGCAAAGTATGTGGCTGAGTGTGTGACTTGTGCGAGAGTCAAGACACAACAGCAGAAACATTACGGGAGTTTAGAACCATTGCCTGTGCCTATGGGTAAGTGGGAAGACATTGCTATGGATTTTGTCACTAAACTGCCCAGAACAAAGAATGGTCACGACATGATTTAGGTGGTCGTTGATCGATTCACTAAGAGTGCGCATTTCATAGTAGCTAAGGAGAAATGGTCTATGGAAAAGCTTGCGAATTTTTACGTAAGGGAAATTGTGAGGCTTCACGGTGTTCCGTTAATGATTGTGTCGGATCTTGATAGCCATTTCACCTCAAGGTTTTGGAAAAGTCTACAAGAGGAAATGGGTACCAAGTTATGTTTAAGCATAGCTTACCATCCGCAGACTGATGGTCAGAGTGAAAGAACGATACAAACACTTGAAGATATGCTGAGAGCATGTACCTTGGAATTCCTAGGTAATTGGGATGAACACTTACCTTTGGTAGAATTTTCCTATAACAATAGTTTCCACTCGAGCATTAAGATGGCACCTTATCAAGCTTTGTATGGGCAGAAGTGTTGTACGCCGTCTTGTTGGCTTGAGGCTGGGGAAAAGCAGTTTATGGGACCAGAGATGGTTCATCAAACTGCTGAAAAGTTGAAAATAATTAGGGAAAGAATTTTAGCAGCTCAAGATCATCAAAAGAGCTATGCTGACAAAAAGCGAAGACCGATGACTTTTGAGATTGGAGATTCGGTTTTGCTTAAAGTCTCGCCGTGGAAGGGACTTATAAGATTTGGAAAAAGGGGAAAGTTGAGTCCAAGGTTTATTGGACCATTTAAAGTTCTTCAGAGAGTTGGGAACCAAGCTTAAAAGCTCGAATTACCCGAAGAACTGAATGGAATTCACAACACTTTTCATGTGTGTTATTTGAGGAAGTTCACGAGAGAAGTTCCCGACATAATTCCAATTTCTGAATTGAGAATTGATGAGAACAAAAGGTTGGTTGAAGAACCAGAGACAATTGTTGACCGAAAGACTAAGAAGTTGCGACGCAAAATGGTTGGGTTAGTGCTTGTCCGATGGAAACACACGAATGGGCCGAATCTCACCTGGGAGACGGAGAGTGACATGTTGAGTCGCTATCCGCATTTGTTTGTTGATGTGTGATTCCGGGGACGGAATCATTCTAAGGTGGATAGAATTGTAACGCCTGTGTTTCCGGGCTTGCCATTTTTAGCAATGTAATAGTCTAGGTTAACCTCTGTAACCCGTTTTGAAATAATAAAGATTTTATTATTTGAGTATTATGTGTTTTGTGCTTAATTGCTTAATTATGTGGTTTGATTAATTAAGAATTAAAATAAGCATCAAAATTTATGTGTAAAATAAACTTAATATCTTTGAATAATGTTGTAGTAGTTGAAACGAGGTTTCCGAATATATATAGAACGCCCAAATCTGACTTCGTATGAGGAAGTTATGATTTATCGAAGTTTCGGCTTAGCGGTGTGCAGCCCGAAATACTCGATTTGAGACCGAGCGGTTTTTAGCCGAAGCAATCTAAACGAGGATCGAAGGTCTCGTTGTTGGTATCGAAGCGATAAAAAGTTAGGCGAGAACGGACGTCAAACGAAGAAGTTATGAATTTATAACGAAGTTTTTTTCTGTCGCGGCCTATTAAAAATAAATAATAAAAAATAAAGTCAAAATTAGCCGACGAAGTCTAAACAAAAGTTGTAGAGCGTAGTCTCACCTTCGCGTGGATATAAAGAAATCGAAAACGGAGTTCGTATGCAGAAGATATGAATTTCCGAAGTTTATTAAATATTTTGTAATTAAATTTAATCTTTAATTCCGGTATTATCCGAGGACGAGTCATCAGACTCATCCGAAGTACGCCCCGCGTACTCGTGTACGCCCCGCGTACATCGAAGATGTCGACACTCGCAGGAAGTGGCTCGGATGACGCATGCAATGACGATTTCGGAAGCAGTACGCGCCGCGTACTATAGTACGCCCCGCGTACTCCGAGGCTCCAGCCTCCTATAAATAGGATCCGAAGGCAGCCGTGTCTTTTGTTCATTTTCTCTCTTCTCTCTCCCGTTTTGCATCGTTTTGCGTGCCAGAAATACCCCAAAGCCCCGGTATCATACTCAAGCCCCGAGGCAAGTCCCGAGATCCCGAGAAGTGCGGTTCCGGAGCCGAAGCTCTGCCCGTGAGAAGTTCGATTTTTGTGAAGATCTTCCAGATCTGTTGAGGATTACTACTTCTGCAAGTCGTAGTGTTGTCCGATCATCTTCTGATCAAGTGAGTGTATACTACCTTTCATAAACACGATAATAATACAAGTTTGGTTCGAGTGTATTTAGTAAATTGTTGTTTATAGGTGTGAGTGTGTAGTTACCTTCTTCTAACACATAAATATTAATTATTTTCTATAAAATAGGTGCTATGTGTATATATTTTGTTGTTATATGTGTGAACGTATATTCACTCTCTTCTATCTCATAGATATGATTTATTCTCTATGAGATATGTGTTATGTGTGTGTGCCTCATCTGTTATGTGGGTTATGTGTTGATTAAAGCATGCTATACATGTTTTTAAACTATGTATAAAAATGTATATTTTTATCTACTAATATGTTGGGTAGAACATGGGTAGATAGTTGGTGTGTAATAAACAGATGAGAGGCCTCGTTGTTGTTTGATTTAGTCATCTAGCTGAGTTTAGATGACGACCACGGGCTATTCTAGACAGTCTTGTGGAAACATTAGCAGGTTCACCACCTGTAGGTGTTAATGAACTTGGGTGTTCATTCGCTGTACTCCATCCCCCTCATGGTTGCCTTATTTGACTTATATTGCTTAGGAACCCCCGAAGCATGTGTTGTCGCCCCGATGAAATATTCTTAGACTAGGTCCCTTGTATTAGTTGTTTTAGGGACATAAAGTGAGAATAACGGGAATGGGTAATTGGGTTATTGTTGGTTGGTGGAAATTAAATATGATTATTTATTGTGGGTTGAAAACCCTATATGCTCACCAGGCTCCCAAGCCTGACCCACTCAGTTTTATTTGTATTACAGGAAGTGGCACGAGGGCATGAGATGGATGAACCATCAGTTGTTTTGTTTACAAGTCTGTATATGTATATATTTGTTGAATGACTTGTAATGTTATCGTTTATGCTTATTGGTCTGTATCGGAACATGACACCCCGAGTTTTGATTATATAATGAAAAATACATTTCTTTTATGAAATGCTTTGGTAAACATTGTTTTATCATGTTTTGTTTTTGGGAACAAATTCCGCAACTCTTTCAAATCAAAAGGATTTACTCTGAAAATATTTTAAAAGCATAAATGAAAATCGGTCTTTTCTGGCCGAGATTTTGGGGATGTCACAGTTGGTATCAGAGCATTAGTTTAAGCGAACTAGGAATTTGTAGGATTTCTAGACTTAAACTTAGAATGCTAAGTAAAGTTTTGAGATGTGTGTCTGTTGTGTTTTAGACACGAGCACTGGTTTATTTTAGGAAAGTTTCCTAAAATGCTTTATGTGCTAAATGTTATATGTTGCCATATATGATATTATTTGTTCGGATCTATGGTCTGTTGCCGACCGGATCTAGAAACCTTATGTGTGTAGGATTCTAAGCGTACGTCTACGGTATTAGAACTAGCATGTAAACGTTTCGGTGTGATAAGGAAGATTTGAATATCTATCATGATTGAGGATCTAATTTCACCTTATTCGGTGTGTAGATCAAAATGGTGAGAACCAGAAGTGGAGTTGGAAATGCTGATGAAAACATGAATCAACCACCAGTGATTGAACAAGTACCTGTCGTAGCAGCAGCACCTGAGCCAATAACCATGGCTGGTGTGCAAATGATGATTCAGACGATGTTGGATCGTCAGATGGATGAAACTAGACGGTTGTTTCATCAGAATCGTGAAGAACTGTCAATTCGTATGGAGGAGCCTGAATTAAATGAAGGGCACTCAGAAGGTGGAAACTTTAGTGGGTCTATTGGTCAAGCCAACCCACCGATAGTTAGGCAAGATAACCATGATGGAATGAATGATGGAATGGGATGCAAGTACAAGGACTTTCTAACTTGCAAACCATCGACCTTCAATGGAAAGGAGGATCCGATTGGGGTTATGGATTGGATCTACGAAATGGAATTGGCCTTTATGACTTGTGGCTGTAGAGGTAAGTTGCAGACTATCTATGCCGTGCGTCAGTTCCGAGGTGGAGCCGTTCGTTGGTGGAACACTCTAGGGAAGACGTTGAGCCCTAATGAGCCACTGCAATTGTCATGGGCAGAATTGTTGGTGCAGTTCAAGCGCAAGTTCTGTTCGGCTCAAAATTTGTTGGAGTTGGAGAACAAGTTTCTGACATTGACGAAAGGCAGCATGTCATTTGATGAATACACCAACAACTTCACCGATAAGATGGAGTTTGCCTTGTGTATCGTCCCAGACGAGTTGACAAAGGTGGACCGGTATGCGAAGGGACTCCCATGGGAGTACGAGGTGCCAGTACGTCAGGCACTTACTCTAGAGGCAGCTATCTGGGCTGCCAAGTCTGTTGAGAACATGATTAAGGGAAGAACCACCGACAAGGTTGAGGTTGGTGAGAAAAGAAAGTTTGAGGGAACATCTGGTTCCGGTAAGAAGGGCAAATTTTCGAAATCTGATTCGAAAAAGTTTGGAGGTAAAGGAGGCGAAGCGAAGTGGTGTGATAAGTGTAAGAAAAAGCACTTTGGGAAATGTAGCGAGGATGTGACCTGCTACAAGTGTGGAAAAGTTGGACATTTTGCCAATGAATGTCCGAACAACAAAAGGATGTGTTTTGGTTGCAATGAAGAGGGGCATATTTTGAAAGACTGTCCGAAGAAGAAGGAGGCAGCTAGGGCCAACATTCCACCAAAGCCGAAGGCGAGAGCCTTCCAGATGACACTTGAGGCTGCGAAAGATGAAGCTGATGTCGCTTCAGGTAACTTTCTCGTTAACGAATTACCTGCTCATATTTTGTTTGATTCTGGAGCCAACTACTCCTTTATTTCGCATGAGTTTGGTAGAAAGCTAGCTTTGCCTGTTGATAGACTAGATAATGCTTTATTAGTCGAAGTTGCTAGTGGCAAGTCTGTACCTGTTAGTCATCGTATGAAAGACATCTTAATTGATCTGAATGGGAATAAGTTTCACGAGGAATTATTGCCTATCGAACTAAATGGTTTCGACATCGTGTTGGGAATGGATTGGCTTAGCGCCAATGATGCCGAAATATTATGCAAGAAGAAGAGAGTTAAAGTAAACCCGCCTGGGAAAGATTCGTTTATGGTGTACGGGGACAAACGGCGAGTGAATTCTGGAATCATTTCCCTAATGAAAGCCAGAAAGTGTTTGACCAAGGGATGTACATCATATTTAGCATTCGTGATTGATGCTAAGAAAGAAAAGAAGGTGATGCAGAGTATTCCAGTGGTGTGTGATTATCCGGAAGTATTTCCCGAAGATCTTCCTGGATTACCACCTGATAGACAAGTAGAGTTCAGAATAGACTTGTTACGAGGAACCACGCCAATAGCAAAAGCACCTTATCGATTAGCACCGATGGAGATGAAGGAGCTGATGATGCAACTTCAGGAGTTATTGGACAAAGGTTTCATTAGACCTAGTTCATCGCCCTAGGGAGCTCCGGTGTTATTTGTGAAGAAGAAAGATGGAAGTATGAGAATGTGCATCGATTACAGAGAGCTGAACAAGGCAACAATAAAGAATAGATATCCGTTGCCGAGGATTGATGACCTATTTGATCAATTGCAAGGTTCGAGCTATTTCTCGAAGATCGATCTAAGGTCAGGATATCATCAGCTGAAAGTAAGAGAGCAAGATATCGAGAAGACTGCATTCAGAACTAGATATGGACACTACGAGTTCTTGGTTATGTCGTTTGGACTAACCAATGCTCCGGCAGCGTTGATGGATTTGATGAATAGGGTTTGCAACCTGTTCCTTGATAAATCCGTGATAGTGTTCATAGACGACATTCTGATTTACTCGAAAAGCCAGGAGGAACATGGCAGACACTTGCGAGAAGTGTTAGAAGTTTTGAAGAAGGAGAAACTGTACGCAAAGTTCTCCAAATGTGATTTTTGGATTCGTGAAGTCCAATTCTTGGGTCACGTGGTCAACCAAGAAGGGATAATGGTTGATCCAGCGAAGATCGAAGCTATGATGAAGTGGGAACAACCGAAAAGTCCCACGGAGATTCGAAGCTTTTTAGGATTAGCCGGATATTACCGCAGGTTTATGCAAGGCTTTTCTTCGATTGCTACTCCATTGACAGCTTTGACCCACAAAGGAGCTACTTATGCTTGGAGTGATAAGCATAAAGAAGCATTCGAGAAGTTAAAGAAGAAGCTATGCGAGGCACCGATACTTTCTCTACCCGATGGAGTTGAAGACTTCGCTGTTTATAGCGATGCATCTGGGGTTGGATTGGGTTGTGTTTTGACCCAAAGAGAAAACGTGATAGCATATGCGTCTCGACAGCTGAAAGAGCATGAAAAGAATTACCCGACTCATGATTTGGAGTTGGCAGTGGTAGTTTTCGCTCTGAAAATATGGAGGCATTACCTCTATGGCACGAAGTGCAAACTTTTTACTGATCATAAGAGTCTCCAATATCTCTTTAATCAGAAGGAATTGAATATGAGGCAATGACGCTGGCTAGAATTACTTAAAGACTACGACTGTGAGATACTTTACCACCCCGGTAAAGCTAATGTTGTTGTTGATGCTCTCAGTCGGAAGGTCAAGCTTGAAAGGAAAAGGCCAAGAGCGTTGAGAATTGAAGTTGTCTCGACAATTGTGGAAAGTATAAAGAAAGCTCAAGAGGAAGCTTCTGAGAAAAATGACCGAAGGGAGGAACGTTTAGGTAAAACGTTGGTGTTTGGTACTAACGGTCATGGACTGAAGGTATTCCAAGATCGTATTTGGGTACCTAAGTCAGGAGGAATTAGGGATCTTCTGATGGAAGAAGCTCATAAGACCATGTACTCGATTCATCCCGGTAGCACGAAAATGTATAGGGACCTGAAACCCTACTACTGGTGGCCGACGATGAAGCTTGATGTTGCAAAGTATGTGGCTGAGTGTGTGACTTGTGCGAGAGTCAAGACACAACAGCAGAAACATTACGGGAGTTTAGAACCATTGCCTGTGCCTATGGGTAAGTGGGAAGACATTGCTATGGATTTTGTCACTAAACTGCCCAGAACAAAGAATGGTCACGACATGATTTAGGTGGTCGTTGATCGATTCACTAAGAGTGCGCATTTCATAGTAGCTAAGGAGAAATGGTCTATGGAAAAGCTTGCGAATTTTTACGTAAGGGAAATTGTGAGGCTTCACGGTGTTCCGTTAATGATTGTGTCGGATCTTGATAGCCATTTCACCTCAAGGTTTTGGAAAAGTCTACAAGAGGAAATGGGTACCAAGTTATGTTTAAGCATAGCTTACCATCCGCAGACTGATGGTCAGAGTGAAAGAACGATACAAACACTTGAAGATATGCTGAGAGCATGTACCTTGGAATTCCTAGGTAATTGGGATGAACACTTACCTTTGGTAGAATTTTCCTATAACAATAGTTTCCACTCGAGCATTAAGATGGCACCTTATCAAGCTTTGTATGGGCAGAAGTGTTGTACGCCGTCTTGTTGGCTTGAGGCTGGGGAAAAGCAGTTTATGGGACCAGAGATGGTTCATCAAACTGCTGAAAAGTTGAAAATAATTAGGGAAAGAATTTTAGCAGCTCAAGATCATCAAAAGAGCTATGCTGACAAAAAGCGAAGACCGATGACTTTTGAGATTGGAGATTCGGTTTTGCTTAAAGTCTCGCCGTGGAAGGGACTTATAAGATTTGGAAAAAGGGGAAAGTTGAGTCCAAGGTTTATTGGACCATTTAAAGTTCTTCAGAGAGTTGGGAACCAAGCTTAAAAGCTCGAATTACCCGAAGAACTGAATGGAATTCACAACACTTTTCATGTGTGTTATTTGAGGAAGTTCACGAGAGAAGTTCCCGACATAATTCCAATTTCTGAATTGAGAATTGATGAGAACAAAAGGTTGGTTGAAGAACCAGAGACAATTGTTGACCGAAAGACTAAGAAGTTGCGACGCAAAATGGTTGGGTTAGTGCTTGTCCGATGGAAACACACGAATGGGCCGAATCTCACCTGGGAGACGGAGAGTGACATGTTGAGTCGCTATCCGCATTTGTTTGTTGATGTGTGATTCCGGGGACGGAATCATTCTAAGGTGGATAGAATTGTAACGCCTGTGTTTCCGGGCTTGCCATTTTTAGCAATGTAATAGTCTAGGTTAACCTCTGTAACCCGTTTTGAAATAATAAAGATTTTATTATTTGAGTATTATGTGTTTTGTGCTTAATTGCTTAATTATGTGGTTTGATTAATTAAGAATTAAAATAAGCATCAAAATTTATGTGTAAAATAAACTTAATATCTTTGAATAATGTTGTAGTAGTTGAAACGAGGTTTCCGAATATATATAGAACGCCCAAATCTGACTTCGTATGAGGAAGTTATGATTTATCGAAGTTTCGGCTTAGCGGTGTGCAGCCCGAAATACTCGATTTGAGACCGAGCGGTTTTTAGCCGAAGCAATCTAAACGAGGATCGAAGGTCTCGTTGTTGGTATCGAAGCGATAAAAAGTTAGGCGAGAACGGACGTCAAACGAAGAAGTTATGAATTTATAACGAAGTTTTTTTCTGTCGCGGCCTATTAAAAATAAATAATAAAAAATAAAGTCAAAATTAGCCGACGAAGTCTAAACAAAAGTTGTAGAGCGTAGTCTCACCTTCGCGTGGATATAAAGAAATCGAAAACGGAGTTCGTATGCAGAAGATATGAATTTCCGAAGTTTATTAAATATTTTGTAATTAAATTTAATCTTTAATTCCGGTATTATCCGAGGACGAGTCATCAGACTCATCCGAAGTACGCCCCGCGTACTCGTGTACGCCCCGCGTACATCGAAGATGTCGACACTCGCAGGAAGTGGCTCGGATGACGCATGCAATGACGATTTCGGAAGCAGTACGCGCCGCGTACTATAGTACGCCCCGCGTACTCCGAGGCTCCAGCCTCCTATAAATAGGATCCGAAGGCAGCCGTGTCTTTTGTTCATTTTCTCTCTTCTCTCTCCCGTTTTGCATCGTTTTGCGTGCCAGAAATACCCCAAAGCCCCGGTATCATACTCAAGCCCCGAGGCAAGTCCCGAGATCCCGAGAAGTGCGGTTCCGGAGCCGAAGCTCTGCCCGTGAGAAGTTCGATTTTTGTGAAGATCTTCCAGATCTGTTGAGGATTACTACTTCTGCAAGTCGTAGTGTTGTCCGATCATCTTCTGATCAAGTGAGTGTATACTACCTTTCATAAACACGATAATAATACAAGTTTGGTTCGAGTGTATTTAGTAAATTGTTGTTTATAGGTGTGAGTGTGTAGTTACCTTCTTCTAACACATAAATATTAATTATTTTCTATAAAATAGGTGCTATGTGTATATATTTTGTTGTTATATGTGTGAACGTATATTCACTCTCTTCTATCTCATAGATATGATTTATTCTCTATGAGATATGTGTTATGTGTGTGTGCCTCATCTGTTATGTGGGTTATGTGTTGATTAAAGCATGCTATACATGTTTTTAAACTATGTATAAAAATGTATATTTTTATCTACTAATATGTTGGGTAGAACATGGGTAGATAGTTGGTGTGTAATAAACAGATGAGAGGCCTCGTTGTTGTTTGATTTAGTCATCTAGCTGAGTTTAGATGACGACCACGGGCTATTCTAGACAGTCTTGTGGAAACATTAGCAGGTTCACCACCTGTAGGTGTTAATGAACTTGGGTGTTCATTCGCTGTACTCCATCCCCCTCATGGTTGCCTTATTTGACTTATATTGCTGAGGAACCCCCGAAGCATGTGTTGTCTCCCCGATGAAATATTCTTAGACTAGGTCCCTTGTGTTAGTTGTTTTAGGGACATAAAGTGAGAATAACGGGAATGGGTAATTGGGTTATTGTTGGTTGGTGGAAATTAAATATGATTATTTATTGTGGGTTGAAAACCCTATATGCTCACCTGGCTCCCAAGCCTGACCCACTCAATTTTATTTGTATTACAGGAAGTGGCACGAGGGCATGAGATGGATGAACCATCAGTTGTTTTGTTTACAAGTCTGTATATGTATATATTTGTTGAATGACTTGTAATGTTATCGTTTATGCTTATTGGTCTGTATCGGAACATGACACCCCGAGTTTTGATTATATAATGAAAAATACATTTCTTTTATGAAATGCTTTGGTAAACATTGTTTTATCATGTTTTGTTTTTGGGAACAAATTCCGCAACTCTTTCAAATCAAAAGGATTTACTCTGAAAATATTTTAAAAGCATAAATGAAAATCGGTCTTTTCTGGCCGAGATTTTGGGGATGTCACAATCGGTCCTATACCTCTCACAAACGAAACCTACTCCGCGAACTCGGTAACGTACATTTTACCCTTCGCATCTCGATCTTCAAACAGTACCTTTCCGTTAGGACTCTCGTAAGCCACTTGACGAGGTCGAGATTAACGAGATCTTTGCCTTCATACTAGAACCGTAGTGACCCTCGACCGAGAGGTCAAGCGGACGAAGCATCACCTCCGCCCGTTAGTGAAGGTTCGTTGGGATACCAACCGAGAACCCGATTTCACTTAGGAGCGCTAGAACTAATCGATTAAGAAGTTTCCTCCTCATGACTTGATCACTCGTACCTACTTCCTTGTCTAAATTCTAATTTCGGCACGAAATTCCCTTTAACGGGGGGATGATGTGACAACCCAAAAATTTCTAACTTGCATTCTTCATTCCTTATCAATAATAGACTCGTTTGGCTATCTTGTAGTACCATTTAGGGTCTATTGGAGCGTTCTAAACGTGTTATAATCAAGGTTGGAGTGTGGAAAAGGGTTAACTCAAAGTGTAGGAATCAAAAAGAGGCCAAACACTCCAATACGTGGAGTGTGCAGCCACACACATGTGTTTGCGGCCTCACACCCTTCCCAACTGCACACTCCACCTATATATACCACACTTAGTCATTTTTGAACATTTCTTTCACTTCTTCAAGCATAGAACTCGAAATCCTCTCAAGTATCATCCATTCTCCTTGAAGATCTTCATAAAAGGTACCAAGAACACGAAGAACACCATCTGGCGGCACACATGGCAGCACACACCATCTGGCAGCACATATGGCCGCACGCAGGGCCGCACACAAGTGCTGGCAGCACACTAGGCCGCACACCTGGCCGCACATACACACATATAGTGTGTATTTTGGCCATACACTCCTTTGTAAAGCCTTATACCCCCTTCATACAATCATATATGGTTGTAACACTTCAATATAAGTGTTTACTAGTCCCTAAGGTGGTCCCAATTCATTTATTAGTTGTTCATAACACTAATTATACTCATATGTGTGCAAATATATGCTAAATAGGATTCGCGTGTGTACTCAAGTCACCACTTGACACTTAGCAATTCATCCAACATTGTCATCAGAACCACTCACTACAGGTGAGTTCATACCCCTTAATCAATGTTTTAAGCTGTTTTTAAATGTTTTATGGGGGGAGGGGATACAAGTAGAATAATGCTAGTTATTATATCAATCACATCTGATTAATAAGCAACATTCAAATGATTGGCTACTCATTAGTCGTTTTACTAAACAGTTTCCTTCAAATGTCTTTCATAAACACTTTATGTGTTTAAAACTCCTTATTTCTCTGTACATTTTACTCCGTATATTACTTTTCAAACTTATTTACAATTTTGTTTCAAACAAATGTTTCTTTATACTAAACCGTTTTATCAAACCCATGCCTTCAAACCATTTTATAGATCAACATCAAGTCGGTCTTTTCTTAGAAAATATTTATGTTCAATGGTTTTAGGGTGTGACAATGATTTTGGGGATGTCACATAAACTCGGCAAGTTGACTCGGTTTTCCCCAACATTTTCAAATTGATAGAGGAACTCGGCGAGTTTGTTGGTCAAATCGACGAGTTGACTAGGATTTTTCCGATCTGTGCAGTTGATGAAGAAACACGACTTGTTGAAGGACAACTTGGCGAGTTGGGTCATCTTGGACTGTTGACTTTGACTCTCGAGTCTTTGAGCCAGTTTTTCCTAAAGGGTACTTTAGGAAATCTAAATTGTAATAAGGAAGATTATGGGCTTCGAATAAGGCCCATATGGGGTTGGGCCTAATTTGGAAAAATGGGCCATTAGTGGGCCTTTGTGGATCCTTTGGTTTTGGGCTTGAGAGTTTGAGTTATTAATGGGCCATTAGAACACAAAGTGTTGAAATAGAGAGAATGGTTGGGCCTTAAGGCAAGGCTATGTATGGGGTTTGGGCCCAATTTGGAAAATTGGACCAATGATTGATTTATGGGTCTTTGGGCCTTTTAGAGTGTAGTTGGTTCATAAATTTGGAAAATTTTAGGTAGGGGTAAAATGGTTCTTTTACCCTAGGCATGGATATGTGTTTTGGATTGGAACTCAGTTGTTAATTGGGTGTCATTTTGTTATTAATAGTTTGTGGATCAGTTAGCCTGTGGCTAGGAGTTTTCTGTAAGATTCAGCAGTGCGAGGTGAGTCTCTTCACTATATACATGGCTTGAAGGAACCAATGTCGGCCCATTATGTGTTATGTGGTATACTAGAGGGATCCCGTGGCAATAAGATATCAGACCATGAGGGGAAATCCCATGGCATTCCAAGTAAAGACCATGGGGGAGCCCATTGCATAATAGATAAAGACCATAAGGGGAGCCCATGGCATCTATATGTATGTGTGTGATAATATGTGATAGTATGTGGTATGGTATTTTGGGGAACTCACTAAGCTTTGTGCTTACGGTTTTCAGTTTATGTTTCAGGTACTCAGGTTTTCAAATGGAAGAGCTCGAGATGATTACAGAGCACACACCACATGTTTCCACATATTGTGAATTACGCTGGTTAATTGATATTTTGCTAAGTATTGGTTACTCTGGTTTTATGAAAACAATATTTATTAATGATTTATTTAATTAAAAATAAAAAAAATTGTGTCGTGATTTTGGGTCGTAACATGTTGGTATTAGAGCCTTGGTTTGAGGGATTCAGACATACTCTCAGGTGTGTCTGAACTCAAAATGAGGATTGGTAAAGTTTTCAAAAGTAAAATATTTTCAAGAAAAGATTTTTCTAAGAAAAAGGAAGGGTGTTGTGCATGCAATCAGCCGAGCTCAAGTAAGTTTTCCCAAAATACCCATACATGTCATTTGTTATGATTTGATTTATGAATCTGTTAATTGTGTGCTAGTTAGGGCTAAGGATCTGCTCAGTTCTTCCATGATAGAATGATAGGAGAGATGCCTTTGTATGTATATTGTATGAATTGGTAGACTTGCATGCTAGTGTTGAATAGTTAGTGGTAGTTTGATCTGATATGTGATACCTTGTTGCATTGAGTGAATTAGATGATATGTTGGGATAAGAATATCTATGGGGATCGGTAATTGCTAAGTGTATGCTTTAAAAATTATACATGGTTAGGATCTTATAGCCCTAGAATAACTGATTTGGCCTTATCTCTTATTCCTTGTCTGGTTGTGGTTATAGGGTAGATTATGTTATTTGACAGTCTATTTGATCCTGTTCTGTGTATAATTTGAATGCATAAGGCAACCGACAGTAAGGGTGAAATTTCAAGCGTAAGTGATGGTATGTGGGTTGAATGCTATATGATAGTCCTATGGATTGGAGTGTTACTGCACGAATGCTGCTTGCTCTGTGCTTTGTGGAACTCTTAGATGATGGGAGTCAGCTACTAAGTGAATATGATGGTATTCAAGAGGTGGATGACTAACATTATGGGGAGTTCCTTAGCAGCTGATGGTAGGCTGAGGTCAGGGACCTAGGAGAGTCTAGGGATTACTTTAGTAGGTTTGTTGTGTCGTATAGTGAGCTTTGGTGCATAAATAGAGTATGTGACTTAGAGGATTCAGGATGATTCCCTAAGGAAGGTATGGATAGGTTTGGAAGATAGTAGTAAGCCCGTACTACTGGAAGCACAAGATCCATACTCGAATTGGGGAGAGTCTTGAGGAATCTAAGAGGCTTGGGGAAGAGGATTCTTGAGAATCCTTTGATCTCTGCATGATTGTATTTTAGTTTGGTGATGAGCATCTAGAAACGAGTTTTAGGTTATGCTTTCAGATCAGGTAAGGGTACTGAGTTGATTAGTGAGTAGATGTGGGGGAAATTCATCTCGTCAGAGACTACCAACGACGTTTTGGATAAGACACCTGTCAATTTTTGGTTTGGTAAAGAAAGGGTTTTTGAAGATCTTGGATGAGCGTTTGGGAGTGTTTCGTGCTTAGGTTATGTCTATCGTTGGAGCTCACACTATTTCTTTCCGTGAATTCCGTGCTTGTGGAGCTCTTACGTTCCATGGGGTAAGGGACCCCTTTGTCAGCAGGAGTTGGTTAGCGGATATGGCTAACGCGTTCAAGACGAGTTTCTGCCCCGATAAGGGGACGGTCAGTCATTTTTCCTGCCTGTTGAAGGACACGACACAAGATTGGTGGGAAGAGGTTAATAGTGAGTTGGGTGATGATGTTGATGATGCTATGATGTAGGATGACATCAGGGAGTTTGTGAGTATTTCAGGGTGTGAGACCCTAAATGATATGATTTCTAGAGGACGAGAGCGGGAGATCGATTTGGAACACTTCGGGAAGAGGGGGATCAGATCAGGTTCATGTTGTAGAGGGTCCCAGGAAGAGACCCAATACTTCGAAACAACCTTTGAGAGGCTAGTAGGGCCGGGGTCTGTACAGCACGTGCAGGAAACCGCACAATGGAGTTTGTTGTTCCAGGGGTTTGTGCTGCTACAAGTGTGGTAAGGTTGCTCATATTAGCATGGATTCTCCTTTGGGGGCAAGCTCGTTATATTTTCTTTGCGATCAATTGGGCCATAAGAGGGTCGTCTATCTGAGAAGAAGGGGAGGAGCAGTGGGTGCGCCTACTCCGACTAATTTGCGGATCCCTGATAGTCGTGAGGATAGGGTAGGAGCCTCAACAGAGAAGAGCCGATCATTGCAGTGTTAGACAGGGGAGGTCTGTGCTTTGTTAGGTGATTTTGCGGGCATATTATCTTTTGCGTTCTTTCCGGTTATTATCAGTTTTCATGTTGCTTGGGATTTGATACTGATTTGGGTAAGCGATATCTTCAGTTTTTGCCCTATTATCGTTGGCGTAAAAATTCGAGAATTGTTATATGACTTTTTCATGCCATGAATCATTAGTGGTTTAGTGAAGGGTTGTTTCCCTTATAGCAGGTTTGGAGTGTTCGGAGTTATCTTGGTTGGTAGTTAAGATTGGTTCAGGGGCAATGTGTGGAAGGTTTATGGTAAAAATTCAGTAGGTTAGTTATCAAGTGTCCCCATGATCCAGTGGTTTTGCATTGCCGCGCAGATTGGCTTTTGAGGGTGCTGATGGAAGTGGTATGTTACTGCAGTTTAGATTGAAGCATTCATCCTTGGGACATCAAGATTTGAGTGATATCATTTTGAGCATTTGGAGTTATCAGTAATGTTGGGATTCGGGAAGTGTTCAGTTGGTCTTCAAGGGTTGTTTGGTCTTCGAAAGTGTCCGAGAAGCTTTATATTCGCCTGGGTTGCAGTGAGTCAGAATCCAACCATTCTTTGGTATTGGAAGGGGGATAAGACCCGTCGGTTTAATGCACAGGTCATAGTTTTAGTCACTAACATAAGAGATCGGGGAGTTGGTATAGTATCGTGGGAGGTGATCTGGATTATCAGGTAGGTTGAGATTTTAATCCTTCAGGGTTTTAAGAATCGGATGATCAATGAATTGGGTTAGCAAGGGAACGCTAGTATTGTTCAGCGTAGGGTATAGACACTTCACACCAGCTGAGAAAGATAGATCGGAATTTCCATAGGTATTAAAAGGCGGAAAACCTTTATCGAGACCAAGTGAGGGAGAGTTAACTGGCTGTTCAGATTGAGGTTGTGTTGGTAGGGTTTCAGGAAACTCCCGAGCTCAAGTCAACATCATCATTGTTATTCATGTTAGGCTGAGGGATTTGAATGCATGACCCGAACCACTGATCGGTTGCAGGATTCGGCTCAAGACACATTGTATTGTGTCAGTTTGAGTATGGTAAGACCGTGAGTGATAAACACGGTGGGTTGGATGTGTTATGAGACTGCGGTGGAATCGTAGTAATCACCAACTCAAGGTAGACAATTTTTGGAAATGGTCGAGTGAGATGGGAATTAGTTCGTGCCTTAGGCATGTCGATCAGGATTGTTAAAGAATATTCTCTATTTTGGGTTGAGGACCGTTGGGGGTATGGGTCAGAGTCGGACCTGTATAGCTTTAGATTAGTAGGACCCATGGGCGAGGCCTGTGAGTTGATGATAGATTAGGCAGGTCCTAGTAGAGACCGTTGGGTCAAGGTATCAGATATCGAGTTGCTGGATCATGTGAGGGATCAGTGTGTGGTGCAGAGGGGTTTTTAGGCTCGGTAGCCTTGTTGTTTCGACTCTTGGGAATTTGGTGGTTGGACTAGGTGCAAGACTGGTAAACTCAGAAATGGTTTGGAGGTAAAAATTTTTTCGGTCAGGTGAGCGTTCATTGAGAATCGGAAGGTAGCGGTGTGAATTGCAAGTGTAGATTTGTGAATCCCGGGTTGTGAGTGGAGTATTGAATTGATTTTGGGTATGATCTCGAGTTGGGTATCACACGTGTTTTGTGCAGGCTTTCGTTTCAGTAGAATAAGAATTGGGGTATTGAAATGCCAAGGGCATCAATCGCAGGGTTCAAGGGAAATGAATGGGTTTAGTTTTGATAGCAATCGAGCCGTTGTGTTGTGTCTTGGGTTGGTTTTGTTTGCGAGAGGGCCACAACGTGGTTGGAATCAGGAGAAGGTGGGTTGTTGGAGATCAAGTATGTTATGTGACTGCAGTAGGTCTCGTGACATTCTTTCAGCAGTGGATTTGGTGTCAATATGGATCATGTAATTTTGATCAGTTGAGGCTTTCGTTCTGAGCTCGAATGGACAGGTGTCTTTTGACTCAACAACCTGGTAGGAATTTGGTGTTTCAGATATTTTGCAGAAAAGTTAGGAGCAGGGAGGTCTCAGTCGCTTTTGGAAACCATCTAGGGGAGTTGTGCTGTTTCAGGAAGTATTAGTGATTCAGATTTCATGTTTGAAAAGTAGCTTGTTGTTCGGGAAACGCTAAGTCGATTGCAATAGATTAACTAATCTCAGAGTGGTTGATTTGACTCTGCTCCGCAACTCTCGTCTGAGTCTAACCTTTGCAGGGATGAATCTTCTAATCGAAGTATTGTCTGAGCCTTCTATCAAGTATAAGTGTTCTGCGGTTATATATGATCAGTGATTTTGTTCCTTCGAAGCATCAAGATAGTCTTGGATGGAAGTATTTTTTGGTCCGGGCTTCTTACGGAATTGGTTTGATAGTGGTTCAGAGTGGATGGTCTCTTAGGAAGTTAGATCAATTTAAAGTTCCGACTTTCAAGAAGGGTAGAGGTAGTTTCTCTACAAGGCTTTAAGGCTCGTTCTTCTTTGGGTTTAGTGAGCTCCGCTAAGGTTGGTTTCTATTACCTTGATAAGGTTGTTGTATTCTCTGGTTGTGCTAGTGCTGCTCAGATTGTTTAGCGTGTTGAGAAAGGTAAGAACAGATTTCGAGGATGAAATCTAATTTAAGTGGGGGAGAGTTGTAACATCCGAAATTTTAAAGAGAAATTGTGAGAATAACGCTATTTCTAGGTCAATTCGACGTATTGGATGGACCAAATTGATGTGTTGAAGATGGAAGCATCGCATGAATTAAATGAGCCAACTCGACGAGTTGAGGAGCCTCAACTCGGCGAGTTGGCAGCTGGGAAGGAAACCCTAGTATTTAGGGTCTTGCACCCTATTTAAAGGCCTTAAGTCCTTTTTCTGGCCTCCTTATCAGCCTCCATTGTTATCGAAACCCTAAAACGGGTTGTAGCCTCCATTGTCAAGTTTTTGAACCTTGGAAGGAAGTTTGGTGTTCATTTTGTGCATTGTGAATTCATTAAGAAGGTCTTGAAGTTTCTAGCTTCGAGAAGGAAGTCTTGGATCCAGAATCACTCCATTTCTTGCAGTCACTTTAAGGTATTAAATTCATACCTTGATTTGTAGTTGATTAGATCTCCTCATTTGGGGTTTTGTTGTGTTTTGGCCTCTTTTGGGGGATGATGATGGAGTGAAGTCAATTAAGGGGTTGTTCTTTCATATTTGAGTTGGATTTGGTACCCTTGATCTTAAAGGTGCAAACTTTATGAGGATTTTGGTATCATGCATGCATTAAGTCAATTATTAAGTCTATTTTAAGCTTAAGAGCTTCATTTAGACATGCATGGACGTAAAGTTGGCAACTTTATGTGGTTTTCCATCTCAAGGAAGTTAGATCTATGTTTTGAAGTCATGTCGTTATTGATTAATTGCTTAATGTATTAGGATGTGAGCTTCAGGTGAACTCGGCGAGTTTGTGGATAAAGTCGGCGAGTTGGCTCAGTTTTCCCTGACATTTTCAGATTAATAGAGGAACTTGGTGAGTTTGTTGGTCAACTCGGCGAGTTGACTTGGTTTTTCCCAATTTGTGCAGTTGATGTAGAAACTCGACGAGTTGAAGGACAACTCGACGAGTTGGGTCAACTTGGAATGTTGACTCTGACTCTTGATATATGTCTTTGAAAAAGTTTGTCCCAAGGGGTACTTGAGGAAATCTAAATTGTAATAAGGAAGATTATCGGCTTAGAATAAGGCCCATATGGTGTTGGGCCCAATTTGGAAATTTGGGCCATTATTAGGCCTTTGCGGATCCTTTGGTTTTGGGCTAGAGAGTTTGAGTTATTAATAGGCCATAAGTGTTGGATTAATGTCTAAGTCCATAACTATATTTGGTATGTACTTGACCCGACCCGACATGGTCCATTTGGGTTGCACTTCACCGACACAATTTATATGGATAGTCTTTTTAGAATAGTATATTTATGATTTATATTAATATATTATTTGTTCTAATATATTAATATATAATCATATTATTTAATTAGTATTCATCAAGAATTAATTTATAATTAATTAAGTGATCAAAATGAACTAATTAAATATGGACTCTTATATATATGGAATGGGCCAAGTTCATTTACGTTGGGCTAAGCTTTCATGGATAGTCCATGGAGTGTTTAACCCATAGATCATATGAAATGAAAGGTCATGGGTTTAACCCTAGTCTCCATACTATATAAAGATGTCATTGGTTGGTGAAATTGGCACTAGTGTGGATACACTAAAAGGGCTAGCTGATTTCACTAGAGAGAACCAAGTATCCATATTCTCTAAAGTCTTCCAAGGTGTTTTGGTGATTTGTTATTCCACTCGAAGCTTCCACACTATTGGGGCTAAGCTCTTAAAGCTTGAAGACATCAAGCTACATCAAAAGGTATGTCATCTAACTAGTACCTTGTAGTATAAGAGCTTCATAATATGCTAGTTAGGATTAAAGCCTTGGAAAGTTCTATTTGCATGTATAATAGAGAAAACATAGATCCAAGGTTTATAGGGTTGCATGTACACCATAGGAGTGTTAGAATGCTCAAAACCCAACAGTGGTATCAGAGCCATACGTTGTTTTCTATTATATTGATGCAAATGTTTTATTTTCAAAGTTGAAAAAAAAGGAAAAAAACATGACGTTTGTCAAATTTTAAGATAATTACTTGTTTTTGTGAAAAACTAATTATTTGTAAAATTTGAATCATTTGCTATATGAGTTGAATTAGGTCAAATTTAGTAAAAGATAAAATGATATGATTATTTTATTAGTTTTAAAAGTTTGATCTAAAGAGTTTTTTGAAACCTCCATAAGTTATGGATATGAAAAGGTTTTAAAAAAAATTGATTCAAAATTTTTTATGGAGTTACAAAACTTGGTCTTAATGTTTTAAAGAATTCCATAACTTGTTTTTTCATCATAAAACAAAACATTAAACTCCATAAGTTATGGAATCCAAAAGTTATTTTTTTGTGTTTCCTTGATTTATGAGTTAGTTTAGATTAATGGGAAAAAAAATTATGTTTTAGTTGTTTTCAATCCTAATTAATCTAGAGGTAGTTCATAAAATGTGTTTTTGTAACTTGGCCTCAAGTTACATAAAAGGTCAAATTTATGAATCTTAAAACTCATAAAAGTGTCATAGGTTACATAAAAAAATGAGGAGTCTTTTTCATTAAATAGTATTATGACTCCATAACTTGTCCTCAAGTTATGGATGTTTAATTGTCATTTCTTTAAAAGTGTTATTAAAGAATAAGAGGTTACATAAAAAATGAAGAGTCTTCATTTTAATGAACCATTAAACTCATAAGTTATGAAATGAAAATTTTTTAATAGTTTCAAAAACTTTCCCTCAAGTTTTGGAATTTGTATAGTTTTCCCATGAATACTTTAATTCCAAGTTAAGCCCTTAGAATTTTAAAAGTTAAAATTCAACCCTTATACTTTATAATATTATAAGTTAATAATATTTATATATATGTATAAGAGCAAGTCGTCTAACCATTAGTAGGTCTCATTCACGAAGCCGGTCTATAAGGGGGGTATAAGGTTACTGCCTATAAAATGGCAGTTTAATGGGTGTCCACTCTCACCCACCGCTTCCTTGACTGGTGGAGGGTCGTTAGCTGAACGGGTAGGACAAGGACTAGAATCTCTCTTCATTAAAAGTATTAATGATAAATATAAAGTAACTAAATGTTTATTATAATTCTCAATCTTAGTTACTTTAGGAAAATGTGAATAAGGTGCTAATCCATGAAATTACACTTTGCACTTTGCTTAAGTCGGTTAGTGGAGCGTGTGTGGTTAACCGGCATGCTAGCTTGATTTAACAAGGTAGGAAAAGGGTAACTTAATGTTTATCATAGTATCGATGGAGCGTGTGTGGTTAACCGACACATCGATTGAGGGGTAAACACTTAAGGGTACCAAGTAATTTGCATGGTTACTTCACACCTTGTATTGTGATCCTCGACATCCCAGTCACAAAACCTGAAGGGCACACTCGAGATTGAAACATGCCATTGAAAGTTCAATGAATCTCAAAGATCTAGGAGTTTCACATCCAATTAAAACCTAATAAATTATTCCGTTTTTCATGGTGAAACTTGGTGAATCGTCATTCACCTACCTTCAAATATTCTATAGCTTGGATTACAACATCCCTCTTCCAAGTTATAAAACAGTTTGTTGGGTCCTAGCTTTTATATTTCATATTAGGTGTTATATTAAGGACTTTAAATCAACTATCTTGAATATCTCCCAAAAGATGTCTAGTTCAGACATCTATGATCTTTCCAAATATCTTGGAACTTCACTTCCTCCACCTCCTCCAATTATTCTCCCTAACCCACAAGTTCAAGGTCACTCAAACCCTATTGGAAAGCAAACTCTATGTGTGATTGCATCTTGGAGAAAAAGTCACATATTGACAAGTCGGGAGATTTGGGTGTCAAAGTCTTGAGAAAGTTGGATGTCCAATCACTTTCTAAGTCACCTAGTGAGTTCCTTTGGGACTCCTATGAAACAGACTATGACAAGACCCTTAATGATCTTATCTATTTGCTAAAATCAACTTCCCAAAACTTTATGGACATTGACAATGATGACACTGGAAATCCGGAAAAAGCATTCTCTTCCCAATGGAAAGGGATCGGCCATAGTCAATTCAGTTGAGTAAATGGTAAAGAGAAAGGATAAGTCTGAGATAGTCCCATGTACCATTACCAAAGGGTCCATATGGTTATATTACCAAAGTAAGGGACATCGATTGCAAAGCAGCCTATTTACCTAAGCATGTTAAAGTCAATAAGTTTGACTCTACTTCAAGTAAAGTCCACTATCTGACTCTGTTAAGTTTCTCTTCTGAGATTCTTCTTACATGATGTGACTGGGTCACATGTTGATGTTTTAAGAATCAAAGAAAAGTGAAGAAACTTAAAAGAAGAGTATGTTGAATCTGATTGCGAAGATGGATTTCTATCGCTTGGTTGAAGATCAGATTCTTGAGCTACTCCTTAGGAGTTATGATAGATTGCTAGAAAACATGTAATAGCATAGTTTTCATTTTATGTTGCATTGTAAGGAAAAAAATTCCACATTTTAAAATAAATAGAAGTTTGTTTTACTTTATTTTTATCTCCTTACAATGGCAATCATGAAAACTTGATGTTTGTATGTTTATAGCAATATTGGAAATATGAATTTGATTCTTTCATTTGTGATAGTGTCAAAATTTACCAAATAAGGAAAGATTCTCATCACCCAAGTTTCAATTGGACCGAAACTTGGAATCATACAAGGCGTTTAGTGTGATGTATGAAAATTTTCAACTTTGGAAAATTAAGACTAGTTCTGTGTTCATATGTATATGTGACTCAACAGAAGGACTAAGGGATCAAGTACACATTCTTGTGCACTAGCCAAAGTTCACCACAAAAAAATGGATAAGACTATTCTTTATGATTTACTAAGGATTAGTAAATATGATTATACTTACAAGCTTAAGGATAATTCTGAAACATTGGAAAAGTTTCAATGTATGATAGAACGAATAAGAAGAATCAAATTCGGCAGAAGGATAAAAGTTTCTCAAATCTGAAAAGATGGGAGAGTACTTTAGTATCATGTTTTAAGACCATCTTAATGATTTTGAGACCTTATCACAATTCATCCTCTAAGTGCATTCTGATAGTTAAGAAGAGGAGTTATGAATTGTTGAAGTGGTTAAATCAAGAAGATTATTCATACTTCGTTCAAAAAAAAATCAATTCTTAGAGTTATACTCTAAGATTATAACTTGAGTGACATGTCTTAAAGAAGATTTACAACACTTGTCAAGTGTAAGAGTAAAAGTTTCCTACTCTTGTACATTTGAAATTGGTAAGTTGTGATGTTTTGGATAAAAGAAAGACCAACTAAGCCAATTGTGTTAAGTGTTTGTCTTGATTAGAATCCACACTATGTCTTGAATATTTGGCAAGAAAGTCTTATAGGTCAAGGAGACAGTGGGAGTCTAAAAGGATATTGAAAGGGTTTCAAGAAGTAATCAAGAAGAAAAACCTGTATTTCAAGGAGACAGTGGCAGGCCCTTGTGCTGCCAGGTGGCAAGAAGTAAAGATTGCACAAGTTCAATCCATATGAGTTAGGATTTGTCACTAACCTAATCTTGTGATTATGGTTTGAGAAATTCATGCAGATAAGAACACATATACCATAAAATCTAAGTGTCATAAGGTTTCTCTTCGATTCATGAAAATGATGGTAAGGAAACTCTTACACTAAGTAGATTTTAAGTAGATAGAAATTGTGATATTTGTAGTTCTCAAAGTCTTTAGTGGAGCGTGCGTGGTTAACCGGCACACTAACATTGACTTATGAGAAATGGCAAAAGGTCTAAACAATTTAGACTATGATTACAGCATCCCTTTTCATAGTTCTGAAATTGTTTAGACACACCTGTGAGCTATCTAAGAGAGGTGTATGATTTTGATAAAGTCTTATCAAAGCAATCAAGTATCAGAAATCTGAACTCTGGTAAGAAAGTCAATACAGTATTGATTTCTAGAAGTCCTGTAATTTCTAGATACATGTCAAAGCTAGTGGGAGCATAAGTGTTATGCTAATAATCATCATGTTAGTGGGAGCATGATAATTATGATAAAGGTTGCAAGTTAGCAATGTTAATTATAGAAAACAAAAGGTCTCAATTGGGAAAAAGTTGTTTTGCTATAATTAAGGGAGAGGAAATTATACTTCATCTCAAATCTAAAAGCCTAGATTGAGGTTTTTGTCGTATTTAGTCAAGAATATATATGAATTTCATGTTGGAATGGCTCAACATAAGGAAATTCTATATATGGGTTTATTATTTGCGTTCTAAAATTCGATTATGATTACGACATCCCTTTTCCTAATCTGAATTATGAGAACTTGGCAAATAGAAATGGAAATATTATAGCAAAAGACTGGTTTAGTCTTTATGTGAGACATCATGAATCGTGTCCCATATGCTTCGGATATAGGATCGATTACATGTGCTATATTCATCATTTCTAAAATTTTCCAAATGCCTGGGGCATTAAGAAGGGAAAAGGTCTAGAATTGGATATGACTAAAATGATTAAGCGATTGTTGAGGACAATCTAAGGTTTACCAAAGATTGGTTGCTCTGGGACAATTGGAAGTGTAATGTTAATTTTTGGAAGCACCATATTGACATATTCTGAAAAGAGGCAACTCTTGTTCAGAAGTGATAGTCAAAATGGGAATATGGGAAGGTGGAAGTTGTTCAATAAATTTGTGTAAGATTAGGAAACTTAATGCAAGAAGGATGTTTCCAAGGAGTTGATCTCCTTTGGAATGCTCTGTAATGTTTGTTGTCAAGTCTTTGTGACTTTGTGCATAATCATTAGAAGAGGATCAATGCATATAAGTTTAGAATCTAACAGATTTCGGTAAATGGCATGAATTTGGAATTCTTGCATTTGCGGTAGGGATTTTGGACTGTGAAATGAGAATCATTGGAGTTATGTTCAATCGATCAATTTCACAAAGTAAAGATCAAAGACAAACATAGTGTGCATAATTGGTGTATGGCATGACAAGTGTTTAGAAAACATAGTGTACATGCTTGGAGCATGGGACAACTGTTGTTTTAATTCAAGAATAAAGTTGATAGCTGAAACAGTATGCAATGAATAATGTGTAATCATATGGTGATAAATAAAAGGTGTTTTATTTATATTCATAAGTTCTGAGACCATATTGGATTCAATTATTATTGTGTTTCATTTTGCATGTTTTGACTTCCAGAATAACTAGGTCATTATTCTCGAATGACTAAGTTATTCAAACCATCCATAGTCGGTCATATGTTGGAAATAGATATGAATCAAGACTGTCATGGGTTGGGCTTGTAGAGGTCTAAGATGTTGGACAAGGTAGTTCTACAACACTCATGAGTGCTCATAAGTTTTGAGTATTGGATTCAACCCGTGCTCATTAGAATCACTTCATGATTTTATCACGAGTGATCATGAGACGATAATATCTTATATTCTTCAAACCTAGAGATATGAGTTATTACTATGAGTTGGTTATACATTGATTACACGAAAACGCGTTGGTAACTCGATGTTATAAAACGTGCCTTTGTGTATGATTCAACAAGTAGTAGAACAAGCCATATGAGTCGAAGTTTATCCATTCCTTTTACCTTAAGCATAAAAGCGATATCTGTGGGCCCCTCGATGATTATATGATGACATATGTGAGTGCTTGGCCAAGCCAGGACTGATTTGATTTGTTCAATCAGTCAGTCGTCATGAACCAGAAATCGGAAAACAAAAAACGGACAGAGAGAATGATCGTAATCCATGTCTCAGTCCATATGATATCTAGAATGGAGGAATATATGTTCCCTTATCTAATGGACAAGTCATTTACATGGTCAGAGTTCGACAGCGGCTTGACAGCGGCTTTAAGAGCTACGATTGCCAGTTAGGTTTTGAAGTCATACGCAATAATAGTTTTAGACTTATCCAAGTGGGAGACTTTTGGATTATTGTCTAAGTCCATAACTATATTTGGTATGTACTTGACTCGACCCGGCATGGTCCATTTGGGTTGCACTTCACCGACACAATTTATATGGATAGTCTTTTAAGAATAGTATATTTATGATTTATATTAATATATTATTTGTTCTAATATATTAATATATAATCATATTATTTAATTAGTATTCATCAAGAATTAATTTATAATTAATTAAGTGATCAAAATGAACTAATTAAATATGGACTCTTATATATATGGAATGGGCCAAGTTCATTTAGGTTGGGCTAAGCTTTCATGGATAGTCCATGGAGTGTTTAACCCATGGATCATATGAAATGAAAGGTCATGGGTTTAACCCTAGTCTCCATACTATATAAAGATGTAATTGGTTGGTGAAATTGGCACTAGTGTGGATACACTAAGAGGGCTAGCCGATTTCACTAGAGAGAACCAAGTATCCATATTCTCTAAAGTCTTCCAAGGTGTTTTGGTGATTTTTTATTCCACTTGAGGCTTCCACACTATTGGGACTAAGCTCTTAAAGCTTGAAGACATCAAGCTACATCAAAAGGTATGTCATCTAACTAGTACTTTGTAGTATAAGAGCTTCATAATATGCTAGTTAGGATTAAAGCCTTGGAAAGTTCTAATTGCATGTATAATAGAGAAAACATAGATCCAAGGTTTATAGGGTTTCATGTACACCATAGGAGTGTTAGAATGCTCAAAACCCAACAATAAGAACACAAAGTGTTGGATTAGAGAAAATGGTTAGGCCTTAAGGCAAACCCATGTAAGGGGTTTGGGCCCAATTTGGAAAATTGGGCCAATGATTGATTTGCGGGCCTTTGGGTCTTTCAGGGTGTAGCTGGGTCATAAATTTGGACAAGGTTAGGGAAGGGTAAAATGGTCCTTTTACCCCAGGCATGGAGTTGTGATTTGGATTGGAACTTAATTGTTAACTGGGTGTCATTTTGTTATTAGTAGTTCAGGGATCAGTCAGCCTCCAGCCAAGAGTTTTCTGTAAGATTCAACAATACGAGGTGAGTCTCCTCACTATATCCATGGGTCAAAGGCACCAATGCTGACCCATTATGTGTTATGTAATATGATAGTTGTCTCTGTAATACTTGCAGGGAAAACCACGAGGGGAGCCCGTGGCAATTGGATGTTAGATCATGAGGAGAAAGCCCATGACATTCTAGGTTAAGACCATAGGGGGAGCCCATGGCATAATAAATAAAGACCATGGGGGAGCCCATGACAACTATATGTATGTGTGTGATAATCTATGATTGTATGTGGTATGGTATTTTGGGGAACGCTCTAAGCTTTGTGCTTACAGTTTTTAGTTTATGTTTCAGGTACTCCAGTTTTCAAATTGAAGAGTTCGGCATGATTGCAGAGCACACACCACATGTTTCCTCATATTGTGAATTACTCTGGTTAATTGATGTTTTGCTCAATATTGTTTACTATAGTTTAATGAAAACAATCAACACTAATGATTTTTTTTTTTTAAAATATAACTCTTTGCTTCGTGATTATTGGTCGTTATAGTGGTTTACCGGCAAACTAATTTGGGACTATAAAGATTAAATGATGAAACAACCCGTGTTTACGATTGTTCATGGATCATGTGTGGTTAACCGACACGTTAATGAGAGATTATAAAACGATCGAGGGTGTTTGAGCAGGTTTGCATGGGTCTTCATATCTTAATTGTGATCCTCGACGTCCCAGTCATGATTAGTAAGAGCAGAATTGAGATTAAATATGGCATTGATAAGATTCAATGAATCTAAAAGATCTAGGACTTTCATGTGATTAGTAAATTAATATGAGATTAATTGTTAAAGTAATTGATTTGTCAATTTGTATGTATGATTACTAAATTAAGGAGAAATAACTTAGAATTAATTAATCTGAAGTAATCTGGAACTAACTTGGGGTTAATAGGAATTAATTAAAGGTGCAAGGTGTGAATTGTAATTGTTCAATAGTTGAACAAAAGAGGCAATTCTAGAACCATCCTTGGTTGGACGGTTTTGGGAGCCCTTCGAGGGTTTCAAAAAGCCTCCTAGATGTTGGTAAGAAAAGGATTTGAATTGGAATTAAATCCATTATTTAATTATTTAAATCTTAATTTTTCCCTAAGTTACCTAAACTATAAATAGGACCCCTTGTGCATCAATTTTCATGACTACTCTTTCTTCGAAGCCTATGAACGAAAGTTATACCTTTCCTCCTCTCTCCTTAAGTGTCTTACAGTTCTAGGTTTAGGGTCTGAGCCATTATACACATCGTCCTTTTGGTGCTAGCTTTCCAAGCTCTTTAAAGGAAGGATTGAACTAACTTGTTTCTATAACAAGTTTGAGGCATGTAACATTAATTTGGGATTTTTGAAATTACTTGGATACATATTAGATTTTTGTTATTCAAAGTATGTTGCCTTAATGTGAAGAAAAAGATCCTTTTAGGTTGTATATGTCATTCTTAATTGTTAAGTGGATTTTTTCATTGTGCATTATGTTGTAACCTAATAAATCCATAAGGGCATCAAAGCTTACTGGTGTGTCTAAAATTGAAAGCACATCGGTTGAATTAAACAAAAAAATTTGGTAAGATTGAGCTAATGACGTGACATTGTATCTATCAAGACATAAACTAAGTACAAATCCGAAATTTCAATATTTTTTCCCTAATTTGATTTATGTGATTGTTATTTTTTACTTATCTGCTTAGAAATCAGTTAGAATCCGATTTTTCATGCTTTAGACAATTAAATAAAATCCCTAAACATTTGGATATAATCTTGGAAAGATAATATTTAATAATTAGATTAATTAAATTGAACTATCTTTATGGATTTAATAATAAATTTAATTATAATATTAATTAAACCATAATTATAAATCCAACATAGGTTTAAATTGATTAATTAATTATATTATTAATTTAGATAATTAACATTTAAACCTTGTGTTTTAAAAGGTTTTAAAATACACCTTTATACATGTATTATGTTAATTACTATATCTATAAGATAAAGTTAGTCGAATCGCTAGTAAGCCTCATTCACGAAGCTATAGTATAAAGAGGGTATAAGGAAAGAACCTATAAAATAATTGTTGAATTGGTGTCTTTTTCACCCACCGCTCTCCTGTCTGGTGGAGGGTTGTTATTTGAACGGGTGAGATATGACATAATCAGATTAAAAGTCTAATATATAAAGTAGTGGAACCTTCTTTAAAAATATCACTCTAGTTATCTAAGAAAAAAATATGAAATTGTATGCTAATCCATGAAAATGCACATTGTTTTCTTTATGAGTCATTAGTGGAGCATGTGTGGTTTACCGAAAAACTAATATGGGACTATAAAGTTGAATTGATGAAACAACCTGTGTTTATGATTGTTCATGGATCATGTGTGGTTTACAGACACGTCAATGGGAAATCATAAAACGACCGAGGGTGTTTGTGCATGTTTGCATGGTTATTCACATCTTAATTTTGATCATCGGCATCCCATTCATAATTGGTAAGAACATAACTGAGATTAAATATGTCATTGATAAGATTCAAGAAATCTAAAAGATCTAGGAGTTTCATGTAATTAATAAATTAATATGAGATCAATTGTTAAAGTAAAAGATTTTTCAATTTAAATGATTAATAAGTTATTGCGAAATAACTTAGAATTAATTAATCTGAAGTAATCTGGAATTAATTTGGGGTTAAATGGAATTAATAAAAGGTGCAAGGGGTGAATTGTAATTGGTTAATAATTGAAAAAAAAGAGGCAATTTTTGAGCGATCCTTGGTTGGACGGTTTTCGGAGCCCTTCTAGGGTTTCGAAAAGCCTCCTGGATGTTGATAACAAAAGGATTTGAACTGGAGTTAAATCCATTATTTAATTATTTAAATCTTGATTTGTCCTTAGGTTACCTAAACTATAAATAGGAACCCTTGTGCATCAATTTTCATGACTGCTCTTTCTTGGAAGCCTATGAACAAAAATTATACCTTTCCTCCTCTCTCCTTAAGTGTCTTACAGTTCTACAGTTTGGGTGTGAGACATTAGAGGCATCATCCTTTTGCTGCTAGCTTTCCAAGCTCTTCAAAAGAAGGATTGAAGTAACTTGTTTGTTATAATAAGTTTGAGGTATGTGTCTTTACTTTGTAATTTTGAAAATTACTAGGATACATATTAGGTTTTTGTTATTCAAAGTATGTTGCCTTCATGTGAAGACATAGATCCTTTTAGGTTGTTTGTGCCCTTCTTAATTGTTAAGTGTTTTTTTTTGCATTGTGCGTATTTTTGTAACCTAATAAACTCATCAGTGATATCAAAGGTAACTACTGTGTCTAACATTGAAACCACATTAGTTGAATTCAACAAAAAAAAACAGTCAGACTAAGCTCACTACGTGACGGTGTATCTGTCGCGACATGAACTAAGTACAAATCCATAATTTAAGGGTTTCTTACCTAATTTGATTTATGTGATTGTTATTTTTTTTTAATTCTCTATGCTTATAAATTAGTTAGAATCCAATTTTTTATGCTTTGGACAATTAAATAAAATCCCTAAATAGTAGGAGATAATCTTGGAGAGATAATATTTAATTATTGGATTAATTAAATTAAACTATCCTTATGGATTTAGTAATAAATTTAATTCTAATATTAATTAAAAGATAATTATAAATCCATGATAGGTTTAAACTGATTAATTAATTACATGATTACTTTAGATAATTAACATTTAAACCTTGTGTTTTAAAAGGTCTTAAAGTACACCCTTATATATGTATTATTTTTAATTACTATATCTATAAGATAAAGCCAGCTGAATCGCTAGTAAGCCTCATTCACAAAGTCATGCTATAAGAAGGGTATAAGGAAACGACCTACAAAATAATCGTTGAATGGGTGACTATTTCACCCACTGATCTCTTGTATGGTGGAGGATTGTTAGTTTAACGGGTTAGATAGGACATAATAAGATTAAAAGTATAATACACAAAGTACTAGAACCTTATTTGTAAATTCGGCTCTAGTTACTTTAGGAAAAATGTGAAATTGTATGCTAATCCATGAAAACACCCATTGTTCCTTTATAAGTCGTTAATGGAGCTTGTGTGGTTTATCGACAAACTAATTTGGAAATATAATGATGACATGATGAAACAACTCGTGTTTAACATTGTTCATGGATCATGTGTGGTTAACCAATACGTCAATGAGAGATCATAGAATGATCGACGGTGTTTGAGTTGGTTTGCATAGTTATTCACATCTTAATTGTGATCCTCGACGTCCCATTCATAATTGGTAACAGCGTAATTGAGATTAAATATGTCATTGATAAGATTCAATTAATATAAAAGATCTAGGAGTTTAATGTGATTAATAATATAATATGAGATCAATTGTTAAAGTAATTGATTTGTCAATTTATATGATTAATAAATTAATGAGAAATAACTTAGAATTAATTAATCGGAAGTAATCTGGAATTAATTTGGGGTTAATTGGAGTTAATTAAAAGTCCAAGGGGTGAATTATAATTATTTAATATTTGAACAAAAGAGGCAATTCTAGAGCCATCCTTGGTTGAACGGTTTTGGGAACTCTTCTAGGGTTTCGAAAATCCTCCTGGATGTTGATAAGAAAAGGATTTGAACTGGAGTTAAATCCATTATTTAATTATTTAAATCATGATTTATCCCTAAGATACCTAAACTATAAATAGGACCCATTGTATCACTTTGATGGGTTTTATACAAACAATCTTATGTCTGCATGCAACCCTAGATACGGATCAATGTTTTCACTATTAGTCATACAAAATTATGAAAATAAAGTAAACCTAGCATGCTCTTAGTAATTTCAAAAATCATAAAGAAGAATGTAATACATACCTCTTGTTGTTATGTTGTAATAACAACTTGTTTCTTAAGTCTTCTTGTCTTTGAAAGCAAGTACCACAAGTGTAGTACCTCTAATGGCTCACAAACACCAAGAGAAAATGAAGAAGCAAGAAAGAGAGGGAAGAGGTAACAATTTGACTCTAGGAACTCTAGGGATCAAGTGGCCAAATTTCTAATGCCAAGGGTCCTTTATATAGGTGTACGTATTAGGGTTTCAGTCTTTATCCTTATCTGGTTGCTTGGCCACCAAGAAGCCCAAAGGATAACTCTAGAACCCTTATCATGGACGAATTCTAAGGTCTTTAACACCTTGAATTCGTCCACCCTATCCTATAGGGTTTCCTTGCCCAACTTTGTAACTATCACATAATTACAGTTCAGTCCCCCTAATTCAATTAACTTCTTTTGATCACAAAATTAATTTTTGACCAATATTAATTAAACAAATATGATTTCTCTTTTAATATATTATTCTCATAATATATTAATAAACCATAATAACCTCTTTCTCTATTATTTCTCCAGTTAAGTTGCTTTGATGAAGGCAACCCAAAAGAACCATGCACAACCGGGTCAAGTACTTACCACATATGGTTACGAGCTTAGACACTAATCCAACACAATTTTCATGAATACTCTTTCTTGGAAGCCTATGAACGAAAATTATCCCTTTCCTCCTCTCTCCTTAAGTGTCTGATAGTTATAGGCTTTAGGTGTGAGCCATTAGAGGCATCATCCTTTTGGTGCTAGCTTTCCAAGCTATTTAAAGGAAGGATTGAAGTAACTTGTTTGCTATAACAAGTTTGAGGTATGTATCTTTACTTTGTGATCTTCGAAATTACTAGGATACATATTAGGTTTTTGTTATTCAAAGTATGTTGTCTTAATGTGAAGACATGAATCCTTTTATGTTGTGTGTACCATTCTTAATTGTTAAGTATTTTTTTTTTTGCATTGTGCATATTTTGTAACCTAATAAACTAATCAGTGGTATCAAAGAGAACTGGCGTGTCTAACATTTAAAGCACATTAGTCGAATTCAACAAAAAATTGATGTCAGACTGAGCTCAGGACGTGACAGTGTATCTGTCACGACATGAACTAAGTACAAATCCAGAATTTCAAGATTTCTTGCCTAATTTGATTTATGTGATTGTTATTTTTTAATTATCAGCTTAGAAATCAGTTAGAATCCGATTTTTCATGTTTGTTTAATTAAATAATAGCCCTAAATATTAGGATATAATCTTGGAAAGATAATATTTAATTATTAGATTAATTCAATTGAGCTATCCTTATGTATTTAATAATAAATTTAATATTAATATTAATTAAAAGATAATTATAAATCCATTATAGGTTTAAATTGATAAATAAATTATATGATTAATTTAGATAATTAACATTTAAACCTTATGTTTTAAAAGGTTTTAAAATACACCCTTATATGTGTATTATTTTAATTACTATATGTATAAGATAAAGTCGGTCGAATCGCTAGTAAGCCTAATTCACGAAGCCACGCTACAAAGAGGTATAAGGAAATGGCCTATGAAATAACCATTTATTGAGTGTCTTTTTCACCCACTACTCTCCTGTAGAGTGGAGGGTTGTTAGTTGAATAGATTCGATAGGACATAATCAGATTAAAATTATAATATATAAAGTGCTAGAACCTTCTTTAAAAATTTCACTCTAGTTACTTTGGGAGAAATGTGAAATTGTATGCAAATCCATGAAAACACACATCGTTTCTTTATGAGTCGTTAGTGGAGCGTGTGTGGTTTACCGACAAACTAATTTGGGACTATAAAGTTGAAATGATGAAACAACTCGTGTTTATGATTGTTCATGGATCAAGTGTGGTTAACCGACACGTCAATGGGAGATCATAAAACGATCGAGGGTGTTTAGCAAGTTTGCCTGGTTATTCACATCTTAATTGTGATCCTCGATGTCCCAAACATAATTGGTAAGAGCATAATTGAGATTAAGTATGTCATTGATAATATTCAATGAATCTAAAAGATCTAGGAGTTTCATGTGATTATAATTGGTGATATGACTCTACCTACATAAAATAGATTTTTATTTCATTACGACATCCCTATTCAAAGTTCGAATTGGAAATATGGATCCTAGCCTTAACTTAAATTTAGGGTTAATAATTAAGGATTAAAATCAACTAAATTGAATTCTCTCTTCTCCCAAATTTTAGATGTCAAATCAAGACAATGATGGACTTCCTTGTTCTTATAGAAATGGTTTTCCTCAATCATTTGGCGATGGTCTTCCACATTCGAGTCAAGGTGAAATTGTTTTCTCTTCCTTAGGAAATGGTGGAATTGGACATCATCTTTCTTCATCTCTTCCACCTCATCCTCCTGTGAATCTCCCACCATCATGTTTTCCTCGAGCTAAAAGATCTGGAACTACTCAAACCCTATTGGCATGTAAACATGAAGATAGAAATTATGTGTACGCGCATGTTCTAAAAATGAAATCATACATTGAAAATTTGGAAAGGATGGATGTCATAATAACAAGGTAGTAAGCCATTTTTTGCTTCCTGAGTCATATGGTCAGTTCATTAAGAACTTTTATAAGAGGATTCTCGATGTGAACCTATTCGATCTGACCTATATGTTAAGGTTTGTTGAAGCAGAAATGCTTAAGAACACAACTAAAGTAGAAATACTTATAGGGTCTAATTCCAAGAATTCCATGGACATTGATAATGGTAATATTAGTGATCTAGAAAAGATTTCTCTTCCCAATCGAAAGGGATCGGCCAAGGTCAAACCATTTGATCGAATGGTAAAGTGAAAGGCTCGTTCAGAGATCATTCAACATGTTGATCCTAATGAGTTTATTTGTTTCTAATGCCAATTGAAGGGACATTCGAAGTGAAATTGTCCAAACTACCTAAAAGATCTTGAAGAGGGTAAAGTCAATTTGTATGCCCTCTACATTAGGTACATCTATTATCTAACTGAATAAGTTCCTATTCTTAGACTCTTAATACATAATGTGATAATCATATTTTGATAGTATTGAAAGATCTAAAAGAAAGAAGGAAGCTTAAGCTAAGTGAGCTAAATCTGATCATGAAAAATATACTTTGGTCACATGGTTCGATGGTCAAAATTTGCAGCTACTACTAGGGACTTAGGATAAGTTAATAGATTGTTATTGCTCTTTAGAGATGTTTAGAGACATAGTTTTTCATTTCATGCATTGTAAGGACAAGTTTTAAATTTTAATTTATAAAAGCGAAATTTTGGATTACGTAGTTGCCTAATCTTATTTCCTTACGATGGCATTAATGAAAGTGTTGGTCATGTTTCTAATAATAGAAATATTAATTTTGGATTTGATTCTTATGGTATCACTTATGATATTGTCATAATTGACCAAATGAAAAGAAATCTCATCACCAACTGGACAAATACTTTTTGTTGTACTAGTCGAATTGTATAATATATGAGAATCTTGTTCATTGGAATATTATGACTTAATTCGTTGTTCATACACTTATGTGAGGCAAGTGAAGGATTAATGGATCTAGTAAATATTGATATGGACTCTTCAGATCCACCACAAGCGCTGATACCTCTATTTGTCATGATTTATCGATATTTCAGTAAATATGATTGTGTGATATGGGTAAATTTAGTCATATAATTCATACATTATCTTAATATTTTTTTGTTGTTTTTCTCTCAAATATTGAACAAAAGGTACTTAATTAGTTTAAAATTTCATTTTCAGCAACAAAGACATGCTCGGAAGGAAAAGGAAGCGGAATTGGCGATTGGAAGCTTGGATCATGGATTTTGAAAAAAAAAGATGAAAATACAGAAGAACACGTCGTGTTATCCTTAAACATGATGTGATGAGATTGAAAATCCCAATGAAATAGTGCCTTCCCGTACACACATTTTTAATGAAGAACACAACGTGTTTCGTCCTTGAACACGACGTATTCCACCGTTTTTGAGAATCTCTTTAAAGATCATTTTCTGTTCGAAACCCAAATGAATACTTGGAGTTTTTATCGATTTTTGGAGGCCAGAGACATCCCTAGGAGCTGTTGATTTCAGAATTTGATTAGAAGCTTTGAATTGAAGAGACCTAAGGTAAAAATCATTAGTAACTTACATAATTCCTTTGTTTAAATAATGTTTGCATTGTTGGATTTCAATTTTATGATTGTTTCTACTAATGTCATGGGCTAAATACCCTACTTTCGTTTAGACTAGAGGATCTTATGGTTATGGTTTGATTTAGTGGCTTTGGATTATATTGATTTGATTATTTATCATGTTAAGCTTGTTAAAAGAACCGTATCTGCTAATGTTAATTATTTTCTATTGATTACTAAGTAAATTGAGATTCTATGAACATCTTCTTGATTGCTTTCCTCTTATGGTTTTGTGAAAACAAGATTGTAAGCCTAGTGTTGTGAACCTAGGGTTAACTAAAAAATAACAAAATTAATGTGTGAGCTATATATTATGACTAACCATATATAAGTTAATTGAAACAACCAATTTAATTAACTACTATTACAAGTCTTGGTTGATTCAAACTGAACACTAGTAAACTCTTTAGTTTAATCACTTGATCACTGATTCAATTGATTCGTGTGCTAAAGGATTAATAATAGTGAACATGAACCTAATCACAATAGAATTGGGTAATTTATGAACATCTTCTTGATTGCTTGCATCTTATGGTTTTGTGAACACAATATTGTACGCCTAATGTTGTGAACATAACCTAGGGTTAACTAGAAAATAAGTAAATTAATGTGTGAGCTATATATATGACCAACCATATATAAGTTATTCGAACCAACCAATTTAATTAACTACTATTACAAGTCTTCGTTGATTCGAATTGAACACTAGTAAACTCTTTAGTTTAATCACTTAATCACTGGTTCAATTGATTCGTGTGCTAAAGGATTAGTAATAGTGAACATGAACCTAATCACATTAGAAATCGGTAATTTACGTTTATTAATCCATTGCACTTGCCACAAAATCAACCATAGGAATAAGTGAATCGAATCTAAACAGAAGTCTCTTTAATATTATTGAATCTAGTTGTATTTTGTTCTTCTCTTAGTCGTTAATTGGTCTTTGCTAAGTGTTTAACTAATTGCTTAAGTTTCTAATCTTGAATACTAGAAAAAACCACTTCTTTAATAATTGTTTTAAATAGTTAACATTAGTAATAACTTTAATTATTTTTACCGTTCCCTGTGTTCGATACCTTACTTACTTTAACTAAACTGCTAATCGATAGGTATACTGCCTACTGTGTGTTTTTTTGTTTAAGTTAGTTAGGATTAAAACTAGTACATTCCACACGTATTGTTTTTTTTCTTGTCGTTGTCGGGGAACGGTTCTAAATATTTAATTTTATTGCTAATTATGATCGATCCTTTGTGTGAGATTTATCTTATATAAAGTTACATGTTTTCTGTTTTAAGTTTTATTATCATTTTATTTTGTATTTTCCAAATCTCGATGATCTTGATGCTTTTATAGATGCAGTAGCACAGGTATTTGAGCAAGAAGATGAGGAATATGACTCAGATGAAGATATGAACAAGTTGGGAAGATGGTTAGATAACATCTTTCCTAAAAAAACAAGAGAAAGCTAAGTTACAAGAGATAGAGTTAAAGATAATGAATTTAATCCAGAAAGAGACTTGGAGGAGCTGTAAAGGTTGCTAGCAGAGGGGTCAAACGAAGAACAAGAACATTTTGAATTGTAGGAACCATGTCGTGGTTTCACCATTACCACGACGCGGTCCCGTATTTTTCTAGTTTGTGCTTCGTAACATGGGGTGATGATTATGACTTTGAATAAAGTTCTGAAGTGCGATTCATTTTTTATTATTACCCAACTTGTTCCAACCCTTGTCAAGATTCTTGGGTTTTATGTGTTTGGCCAATTTTAGAAGCAAAGAGCCAAATTTTACAAATTGGTCCAAAAAAATATTCAATGCAATGGATGAACTGGCGTTGAGTTATTAGAAGTTTATTAAGTTGAGAGTCCAAGTCAAGACTCGTATAAAAGGAAGCGCTTGCGGGAGGCAATCTGTCATTAGAGTTAGCTTTTCTTTTTCCATTATGTTTTTAGTATTTGGTTTTCTTCCCTTTATTATGTTAAGTATTGTTAAGGATCTTTAATCTTTGTCTTTTAAATAATTAAAATCTTGATTGAGGGCAAGCAAGGCTTAATTGTGGGGTGTGGTTAAAACTTTAATGAGAAAACATAAATTGTTTTTGTTTCTGAACGTACAACACGACCTGTATGAGCTGTTCACACACCATGTTTGGGAAAATTATTGCAATTTTTTCAGAATCCCATTTCAACACGGCGTGTTGGTATCCCCAACATGGGATGTTTCCCTTTCAGTTACAAAAAATATAAAATTTTTAAAACCAGTCAAAAAGGGGTATTTAACCCTAAAAGGCAAAATCGCCTTCAACTTTCAACTCCTTGGGTTTCACTTCGATTTCTACACAAAAAGGTAAGATCTTCAACACCTAAATTTGTTAAAGTTAAGTTGTTTTTTTGGGTTTAATGTTCAATTTGCAGTTTGAAATGAATTTTCGAACTTTACCATAAATTTTTAGGGTTCCGATTTTGAATAAATTAGAGCATTTTAACTGGATTTTCTTGTGATTATGTGCACATTATAGTGTTCTAGACAAACCCCTGAACTTGTTTGATGTTTATTTGGTCATATGGGTTCAAATCAGAACTTGTTACTCGAAGTGTTCATCGAACACGGCGTGTTGTTCATACAACACGATGTGTTTGATGTCTATAGAGACTAATTTTTGCTGAAAATTTTACTTTAACTTCTTTTGGGTTTTGGTTTTCTCTTGTGTTGTTTATTTGTGCCGAAAAAATGAAAAGAGGACAAAGAAGTCAACAAGATCCATGAGAACAAGGGGAATTCGCATGGTACAATTTTCCAGAAGTTGTTTCTCCGAGGGTTCTAGCGGAATGGAGGAACAAGCTGGAGAAGTTGAAGGTCAGGGAATTTTACATTGCGAATGAGGTGAACTGAGAATGGCTTGAGCAATTTGGACTAGTTAATGTGATGAACCCATATTCAACTAAGATTTTTATGGGGGATGAGGTGCGAATTACGTGCACCGGTTGGAGGAGGTTATTCCAATTGAAAGAACCAGTATACAAGGAACTTTGCTTGGAATTCTATGATATTGTTTGGTTTAGAGGGGGAGATGATGTGTTTAACACGAAAATCTTGACTATTTGCTTAGGTGGAGAATGAAAGGAACATAGCGTGGTGGAGTTGGCATGGAGGTTGGATATCTACAACCGATCGGAAGCTATGACAGAAGCCTTTGGTGTCTTTTTGGACAATTGTCACACGAAATTTCCGGAGGGTATTAATACAAATTGGTGGATGAATATCGCCAATGGTGTTCACATACCATTGGTTTCCCAAGAAGGTGACATAGGGTCACCAATTCACCGCCTCATTCACCGTATCATTGCAAGCACTATCAACATGAGGAAGGATGATGATAAGGTTCTCAAACTTGATTTATTTTTCCTATGGAGCATTCTTACACTTGGTATTTTCTGCAACATACCACATTCTTTAGCAAACTTCTTGGCGGAAAGGGGCATAAAGGATAGAAATGAGTCTTCAATTTGTGGTGGCATGTTGGTAACAAAATTGGCAAGGCTGTATGGATTATTTGAGAGAGGGGGTGGAAGTTTCTTAACTATGATGCACACATGTCCTTTAATCCTTTTCTTTAGAAACGGTCAAGCATTGTGGAGGATACCCATTTGTAGAGGATAATGGAGGCTCTAATTTCTCTATTCCCAATGATGATGAGGTGGTGATATCGGAGCAAGTAGGGAGGAGATGAGACCACATCCCGAAGCCGTTCATGAGGAGTCGTCGGTCATTTCTGTGGAGGATGAGATGCCCATGGATTTGTACAAACGGGAAATGAGGCAATACCAAGACAACATAGGTAACATAGGTCCGGGGCTTAATTACCAAAATATGCACACGAATCTCCTCTTTCAACATATTCAAACCTCAAGGCTGGATGGGTATGTCACTTCTTATCCTTACATTTCAAATTAGGATGAGCTTTCCGGGAAGCATGTAAGGCGGGGCCGGAAGGAGTGAAGCCGGGGGAAAACATGAAGAGTAATTATGCTTTTTCCTTAATTTATGTTGGAAGTGTTTTAAGACAATTTTCTACTTGTTTGTTTTATTTTCTGTGTTTGGTTGGTTTGTTTGTTTCTTAAAACTTCTAGTAATTAGGGGTAATGTAGCATTTTAATTTAATGTTTGTTTTCCTTTTTATTATGTGGTTCTTGTCTTTGATTTTTGCAGAAAATTAGGTTAAAATTAAATCGATTATTTAAAGCGTGAGAGGAACAATGTGAGGGGTCGGGTCTTGTCAAGAAAGTAGAAGATTTTGAGTGAAAAAACATTGAGTCCACTGATTATATGCAAGAAGGGGACCATGTCACAGAAGACCTACAAAGGTGTATTGAATTAATACCCTTTTTAGCCAAGGAATTAGTGTTGAAGCAGAAAAGAATTAAATCACGATTTGATCGACAAACACGCCATTGTCATAAACCTACACGGCGTGTTCCAGTGAAAAAACACGACTTTTGTCTAAGCATCAGTTCAACACGACATGCTTCCCCTTACCAAATCAACGTGTTCATTTCTCAGTTAACTTTTTCGAGTCATCGATTTGATCCTATTCAGGGTGGGCATTATTCACATTTCTGAAGTCCATTTTGAGGCATTCCAAGAAGTTTTTTCTAGTACATTAAGAGTTGTTAACCACATGACACGAATGACGCCCAAGGCATAGATGAGTTGTTCCCATGCCAAAGTCAGCTGAAGTAGGAGCATAAAGAAGAAACTCAACCTTGCCACTTCTATCCTACGGGATTCTGTTCCTTTTCTCCCTTTTTAATTGTTATTTAATTATGCATAGCATGCGATGGGTACATTTCATAAAATAAGTGTGGGGTAGGGGGTTAGTTACATTAGTTACATTAGAATCTAGGTATAATTTTGAAAACTTGAACATAAAAAAATGCTAGGATAATTTAGAAAATTATGGTAAAAGAACTTGGATTCCATGCTACTATTATGTTTGATGATGCAATGCGGACCTAAATGTTTAGTTGATCCAATATACGTTATAGTGCATTTGTGGCCTCCTTATCCTAGTGAAATCATGGAACAAAAACATAACCTTGCTTAGTTTTAGGGTCACAACATGTTTAGCATCGTGTACTTGAAATGTATCCAAGAAAGCTTAAGTAGTCATTGCACGTGAGACCACTGACTTTAATCAATAAAGGTTGAAGTTAAAACCCCTTTCATAAGCATATGTTTTTCTAGGTTTTTAGATTTTAGTGAAAAAAGTGTGTGAAAAAAAAGAGTGATGGAATGTTTGAAAGAATCAACAAGTGAAGACATGAAGAAGAGCTACACAGTATCAAAGATTTAAAGCAAAAGTTGTATTTTTATTTTATTTGTAATTTTGTTTTCTATGTTATTTTTCCATATGTATGCTTAGGGGCTTAACCAAATATACCTTGAGGTTAAGAAAGCTTTCTCTTGATGGATTCGAAGGGATGCATAAAAAGAGCGTTGTTCGGAAAAAGTGGGCAAGTGTTTATGAAGATTGTTAGTATTTCGGATTAGGGCGGTCCTTAGGAAAAATTAGACACAAATGCATGTGTTGCAGTCTTTGCAAAATGGCTGGGGTTCACTTTGGATTGTCTTATGTGATATTAGTATGCTAAAATTCAGTTTTACTTGGGGGCAAACAAAGGTCAAGTGTGGGTATTTTGATATGGGCATATTTAGTCATATAATTCATGCATTGTCTTAATAGTTTTTTGTTTTTTTGTCTCAAATATTGAACAAAAGGTATTTAATTAGTTTAAAATTTCATTTTCAGCAACAAAGACAAGCTCTGAAAGAAAAGGAAGCAGAATTGGCGATTGGAAGCTTGGATCTTGGATTTTGGAGAAAAAGATGAAAATACAGAAGAACCCAACGTGTTATACTTAAACACGACGTGTTGAGATGGAAAATCCCGATGAAGTAGTTCCTTTCAGTACACACATTGTTAATGAAGAACACGGCGTGTTTGGTCCTTGAACACGTGGTGTTGCACCGTTTTTCAGAATCTACTTAAAGAACGTTTTTTGTTCGAAACCCTAATGCTTGGAGTTTTTATCGACTTTTAGAGGCTAGAGACATCCGTAGGAGCCATGGAATTCAAAATTAAGTTAGAAGCTTTGAATTGAGGAGATCTAGGGAAAAAATCATTAGTAACTTACTTAATTCCTTTGTTTACATCACGTTCGCATTGTTGGATTTCGTTTTTATGAGTCTTTCTGCTAAAGTCATGGGCTAAACACCCTACTTTCGTTTAGACTAGAGGATCTTATGATTATTGTTTGATTTAGAGGCTTTGGATGATATTGATTTGATTATTTATCATGTTAAGCTTGTTAAAAGAACCATATGTGTTAATGATAATTCTTTTCTGTTGATTACTAAGTAAATTGAGATTGTATGAACATCTTCTTGATTGCTTGCATCTTATGGTTTTGTGAACACAATATTGTACGATTAGTGTTGTGAACATAACCTACGGTTAACTAGAAAATAAGTAAGTTAATGTGTGAGCTATATATGATGACCAACCATATATAAGTTATTCGAACCAACCAATTTAATTAACTACTATTACAAGTCTTGGTTGATTCGAATTGAACACTAGTAAACTCTTTAGTTTAATCACTTAATCACTGGTTCAATTGATTCGTGTGCTAAAGGATTAGTAATAGTGAACATGAACCTAATCACATTAGAAATCGGTAATTTATGTTTATTAATCCATTGCACTTGCCACAAAATCAACCATAGGAATAAGTTAATCGAATCTAAACGGAAGTCTCTTTAATATTATTGAATCTAGTTATCTTTTGTTCTTCTCTTAGTTGTTAAGTGTTCTTTGCTAAGTGTTTAAGTAATTGCTGAGGTTTCTAGTCTTGCAGTACTAGAGAAAACCCCCTTCTTTAATAATTGTTTTAATTAGTTAACATTAGTAATAATTTTTGTTGAGATAAAAACTTGAGAAACACACTTGAACAAACGTTAGAACAAGTTTATATTGCGGAATTTAAAGTTTAACTCAAAGGAACATAAAGCTCAACAATAATAAAAGTTAGAGTTTGGTAGTTAGATGATTAGATATGGAAATATAAGGAAATATAGATGACAACAAGTATTATATCAAGTATACACTTAAGTTGATTTTTCACAAGGAATGCAATCAGGCCAGGTTAGTAAGTGAACTCAAACTTAGTGATTAAGTCAAGATTGACTTGCTTCGAAGGAGAGATTTAGATCTATTATATTTCAGATTACGTTTAATAGAGTTTAGAGAGTAAGAATGAGATGAGAGAGTAAGTTATGAATTTCAAGAGATATGAGATTGAAGATGCGAAAATGAAATATTCATTCAGAAAGAGAGAACTCCTTTTTATAGAGTCTCTAAGATTACAAAGATCCTGTCTGTTTAAAGTTGCCATGCAAGGCACATTGGATAAAGGAGAGTACATTTAGAAAAACGGATAAATGACTAATACTAAGTGCTAATGACGATGACTGCGGTTGCGGTACTTGACTGCGGATGAGAGAGTGGTTGCAGATAAGGGAGAAACTAAACTTTGGATTAAGTTAAAGAGGGTCACTTCTATGTTTCAATAATTTTAATTGTTTTTACCGTTCAATGTGTTCGATACATTACTTACCTTCACTAAATGGCTAATCGATAGGTACACTGCCTACTGTCTGTTTGTTTTTGTTTAAGTTAGTTAGGATTAAAACTAGTACATTCCACACGTATCATTGTATTTAAGATTAAACATAATTTTCATACTTTAAAAAGATTCAAAGAGTAGCAAAATGAATAGAAGAATCAATTAAGATGAAAGATAAAAGATTCTCCAATCAGAAAAGAAAGGAGAATGCTTTAGTGTCACATTTTATGATCATCTTAGTAATTATGTAATTGTATCACAATTAATCTTCCAAGAAAATCTTAGTGCAATTGTATGACTAAGAAGAGGAATCAAACTTTGTTAGAAATTCTTAGATCATAGATGAGTCATAGTTTGTTCCAATTAGGTTTTAGAGCCATGGTTTAGTAGCTGTAAATCATATCTTAAAAATCATTTCAAAACTAAGAAGCATGATTACACATCATAATACGTGGAGTTATAATGTTTTCTTACTCTAGAACATTTAGAATTGGAGTTGTTATATTTTTTTTGATCAAGAAACAAAAGATAAACTAAGTCCTATTCTATGAAGTGTTTCTTGTAAGAAATCCGCACATACTTTTTGAATTTTTGTTTTAGCTCTTCAAGGAATGTTTCTTGATAGAAAACTTATATGCCAAGAAGTCAGTGGGAGTCGTATTGATCTTGATGGTTTCAAGAGTTAACTGGAAATGATCCTTTTAGTAATCACTAGCACACGACTTGAGCTTGATAGATTGTTGTATTTAATTGACATATTCTTATTTTTGAACATTTCCATTTGATTTAGCAATGTTTATAAGTTCTATGCTCTTCATTTACATACAAAATCAAAACACATTGGTCAGTAGAAGTACACGGATCAACATGGGTGAGCTGCTAACTACATGGAAACACTAGTAGGCCACTTGAACTGCTAGAAGGAAAAAAATTAAAACAGAGAAGTTCAGTTCATGAAGGAATACTGATTTTAAAATTGGTTTTTCCTTAACCTTGTCTTATGACTATAGGTTTGAAATGATAGATCCACATGGATGGGAACATATGCACCTTTAAATCTAGGTGGAAAAAGGTTTTGCTCTAATTCATGAAAATGATTATTAGAAAATACTTTCGCTGATGGATGTTAAAGATCAATACAGATATTGGTTATATTAACTACATTATCTAATTCATAATATGATTACGACATCCCTCTTCATATTTCAAATTATGAGGAATGGCAAGGAATTTTTTAAACCTTCAAGAGATATGTTTATCACGTCTTGAATGGGTTTGGACACATACACTATCCGAATAAAGTATATAAGCTTAGGAAGCCTAATTAGAGGCTTGATGAAGCATCACGAAAAGGAAATCTACACTTTTATGAGAAAGTCAAAGGGTTTTGATTTCTGGAAGTCCAGTTGATATTTAAGTACATGTCAAAGTTATTGGGGACATAATTGTTATGCTAGTATTGCATGTTGACAATACTATTCATAGGGAACAATGTCTCTAGTTTGTAAGTTGCAAAAGTTGGGAACTATTTCGCTATAATGGACATAAGGGATAGGGCACTCATAATTTCTTTAGATTGTATAGTTTAATAGAACGTAGTCAAAGACATATATGAATATTATGTGGAAATGTTTTAACATTGGAGATTCTATATATGGAAATATTAGATTATTCTATTTTTTCAAATGCTTTTAGAATTGTGTGAAAAGGGTTAGAATTGCATGTGACCGAAGTTGTCAAACAATTGTACAGAACGTTCTAAGGTTTTACCAATGAATTGGTTGCATGTAGACAACTGGAAGTATGATATTGTTAGGATGGACCATAGTGACATGTTCTTGATTCAGATGATTATTGGTCAGAATGTTGGTCATATGGGATATGGAAATGTTACCATGATGGGAGATGTTTGTAAAATATACATATGAGTTGGAAACTTTAATACTAAGAAGTTTCCAAGGAGTGTGCCTTGAGTTTGAAATTTCATAACCATGGAATGATTTCTAGTAACAAAGTTTAGTGGAGCATTCTATAATATCGAAAGCTCAGTGTATGTGATTTTAGAACCATGACATCATAAAAGGACGGTGCATGTAAAGATGGAATTCCACTACATCTTATAGAAGAACATGAATTTAGAATTGTGAAATGAGCATCATTGGAGCAATGTGCAGTCGATCTATTCACAAAGGAAGGACCATCGAGAGGCATAGTATTCATGTTTATCACATGGCATGACTAGTATTATTTAATTCAAGAGGATAATTGATTACTCAATACATTATACAATGATTAAATTCACAATTTTTATGGTGATTAACTAATAGGGATTTATTTATAATCTACGAGTATGATACCATAGTTAATTAATTTATAATTGTATTTCACTTTGCATGTTTTACTTCCCTGAGTAATTTAAATTTTATTCAAAATTACACAGTCGTTGATACTTTTGGATGTAAGTAGTGAATTAAGACTGTCATAAATCGATTTCTAGATTGTTCGTAGGGAGTGGACGTTACATACGGATTGTTACAATGTTCATGACTACTTGAAAATAGAGATTTAAGTATTGAATAAACCCACGCATAGAGATTACTTCATGAATTTAATCACGAGTAATTCTAAGATAATAATATATTCTATTCTTCAAATGAAGATACATAAGTTGTAATTTACAAGTCAGTTGTGCATTGGAATTACGTAAACGCATTAGTAACATGATGTTATAAAACGTAGTGTCATGTGAGATTTTGTGAGTAAAGGTTACAATTATGTAGTAAAAGTTTATTCTTTTCTCTTTGCTTAACAGGAAGAGCGATATATGTGGGCCCATCGGTGATTTGAGTTGATCGATGAAAAAACTATGCGCCTGGTTTGGACTATATTAATGTGTTCAACTTTGGAGTCTAACTTGATTACAAATCAGTAAATCAGGAAATAAATAAATGAACATGAGGTTGATCATTTAATTCATGACTCTGTTCATACAATATCTTTTTGAAAGAAATAATAGTTAATCACTTATCTTAGGGACAAATTTTGATTTAAATCAGAGTTTGGCAGTCGCTTCAGAAAGAAATCTTTGTTGTTTAGTTCAAGGTCTATACTTGTAACTCTAGTTACAGACTTATCCAAGTGGGAGACTGTTGGATTAAGATATCTAAGTCAGTAACTAAATTTGTATATTCTTGTAATTAGAAGCAAAGTCCTTTTTTGGGTTGTCCTCATAATTAGAACTTGATTAGAATGACATTTATAGAGAGAAAATGATTTATTAGATTATTATATGATTACTATACTAATAAGAAATTATGAGAAAATGATTTATTAATAGATTATATGATTAATGTATTAATTGGAAATAGATAGTTGGGTTGTTAATATATTATGTGATTAATAATATTATATGAGATTAATTATTAAAGTAATTGTTTTGTTAATTTATATGATTAATAATTTAATGATAAATAACTTAGAATTAATTAATCCGAAGTAATCTAGAATTAATTTGGGATAAATTGGAATTAATTAAAGGTGCAATGGGTGAATTGTAATTGTTCAATAGTTGGACAAAAGAGGCAATTCTAGAACCATCCATGGTCGGACGATTTTGGGTGCCCGTCTAAGGTTTCGAAAATCCTCCTGGATGTTGATTAGGAAAGGATTTGCATTGGAACTAAATCCATTATTTAATTATTTAAATATGGATTTCTCCTTAAGTCACCTAAACTATAAATAGGACCCCTTGTGCATCAATTTTCATGACTACTCCTTCTAGGAAGCCTATGAACAAAAATTATACCTTTCCTCCTCTCTCCACAAGTGTCTTCTAGCTCTTGGGTTTGGGTGTGAGCCATTAGAGGCATCATCATTTTGGTGATAACTTTCGAAGCTCTTCAAAGGAAGGATTGAAGTAACTTCTTTTCTGTAATAAGTTTGAGGTGTGTATCTTTACGTTGTGATTCAAAATTACTAGGATGAATATGAGGTTTTTTTTTATTCAAAGTATGTTGCCTTAATCTGAGGAGATAGATCCTTTTAGGTTGCGTGCGCCATTCATAATTGTTAAAAGTTTTTTCGCTTTGTGAATATTGTAGTAACCTAATAAACCCATTGGGATATTGGGCTGAAAAGAAGCAACATCCAGCCGACTAACTGAAGGAAGACGTGTCGAATCAATGGACTAAAGGCGGTAATGTCGTGTCAACAGACAGAAGGTGGAAATGTTGAGTCTTTAGTCTATACTCGTCTAGTAACTTGTTCTTATACTTGAATGTGCAATATTATATTGGATGTTTACCTTTGCGGTATGTTTGGATTAAAAATTGTTAGCTTGTACGTTTTATCTATGTGGTAGGTGTAAAGTATGCCGATTGATGTATGATGTTGTGGTGGACTTCATTAAGCTTCGTGCTTACCATTTACCTCTTAAAATTATTGTTTCAGGAAGGGTAGATTCTAAAAAAAAGGAAAGGCATAACTTGACTGTACACCTGACGTGGTTTGATGACTTTTATAAAAAAAATGAATTCATAGTTTCTTTTATTACACTGTTTGATTGTTAGTTATGAACATAACATATTTTATTAGTATGATTATTCAAGGTTAAACTTAATGGCTTTTGGTTGAGTAGCGGATGATTGGGTTTCTATATTAAATAAATGAGTTTATTAAAAGTTTAAATTTATTGTAACGTTGGGACGTTACTATGTTTGCAACCATCATATGTGCTCTTTTTCAAGAAAATCCCAAAGAATCACATATCTTAGCTATGAAACGATTTTTTTTGTTATCTTAAGCACAAAACCAATATTAGGCTTTGGTATCTCGTAACTCTGAGTTTAATTTAGTTGGTTATCCTGACTCAGATTATGCAGGCTGTCGTTTAGATAAAAAAAAGTACTTCTGGAGGGTGTCAACTTTTAGGAAACAGACTAAGAAGTTGGTCCATCAAGAAACAATCATCAGTAGCATGCTAAACTCTAACGCCTAGTTCTTAGTGCATATTAATATATAATTTATTCTATTTTATAAAGCAACTTGACGAGTTATGAGACCCAAACTCGTCGAGTAGAGATCATAAGGGACGCACATTTTAAGTGACATACTCGACGAGTTGGGAGGCCTCAACTCGACGAGTATGCTGGCAGATATGAAACCCTAATTTTCGGGGTTTGCATACTATTTAAACACCTTAACCCCAAGGTGTTGTCCTCATTTCCATCCTCCACTCTCCAAAACCCTAATCTCAAAACCCTAATGCTATTGTGAGTGTTTGTGATCCATTTTTAGTGTTTTTGTGTGTGTACTGAAGCTATTGGAAGAAGTAAAAGCTTAAGGATACAAAAAGGAGCTTATAGATCCACAATCCTTGCCTCATCCATGAAATTTTGCTTGTATAAAGCTTGCACCTTGCCTTGTGGTCATTTAGATCTCCATTTTGGAGTTCCTTTCTTGTTTTTGGTCCAAATGATATGATTCTTGGGATTTGGACGTCCTAACTGGAGAACACTTAATATATAGAGTATTAAGGGGTTTTCATTGGATAAAGATGACAACTTTATGGCCATGGAAGTCCCATGAAACCTTTAGGCCATCATTTTGGTATTTTGAAGCTTCTAATGGCCGTGCATGTGGATAATGTTTAAGACTTTACGTGATCATTTAGTACTTAGAGTCCAGATCTATGACCTCATGGTCTATCTTGATGTTTTGGTTGTTTTTAGATCAAGACCTTGGCCTTTTTGGGTTAGGGTTAGAGCATATTTCTTCTAGAGTGGGTTTTAATGGGTAAAGTTGGAAACTTTACCCTTATAGATGTATTTTCAGCCTAGATCTCGAATATGGTACTTGGATTTGAATATTAAGCGCTTAATGCATTAAGAAGGGTTAACAGACTGAAGAACTCGACGAGTTCATAGAGGAACTCGACGAGTTGGGCTAAAGTGTCCCGATTTGTTGAAAGGAAGAACTCGTCGAGTTGAAAGAGGACTCAACGAGTTGATTCAAAATGGCACGATTCTGAGATTTACGGGAAGTCGGCGAGTTAAAGGATAACTCGATGAGTTGAGTCAACTCGGAGCATTGACTTTGACTTTGACCATAGTAGACCCTAAAGGGTTATGAGTATGAAACAGTATCTAAGGGGTTGTTTTGGTTTAGGGAGTGACTAGAGCTGATTACGGGGAAGAGATGTTTCAGCGGGCATCCGACATTAGAGATGAGTTTTCCTCCCGTTTGAACGGGTCGAAGGCACCAATGTCGGCCTGTATTTAAGATTGATTGTATCTCGGACTAAGGTCCGATGTCGGGCAGTGCCCGATGTATGTTTATATGTTTTTCGGATTGCAATCCAAGGCCCAACGATGCCCGATGAATGTTTGTATGCTTGATGTCTTTGTGATTCTTGCATGTTTCAGTATTCTTATGCTTTCTGGATTATGCTCTGATATCGGGCGATGCCCGAGGAATATTTTTATGCTTTCCGGATTACGGTCCAGTGTTGGGCAGGTCCCGAGGAACGTTTTTATGCTTACGTTATGTGAATATTCTATGTGTATTTGTTGATATGTTTATATGTATATCGAGCTTTGCTCGATATCGGGCGGGGCCGATGTCGGACACTGTTTGATGCTCGACAAGGCCCGATAAAGGGGCGAGGCCCACGATACGTTTTTATGTGATTATGTGTATGGTATGTGGTAGTTTGGGGAGACTCGCTAAGCTTCGTGCTTACAGTTTTTCAATCTTGGTTCCAGGTACTTACAGTAGCAAAGGGAAGTGCTTGGGGTGACTGCATTGCACACACAATGATGTTTTAGCCTGAGTTGTTTACTCTGATATATTTGACCAAGGACTTTCGAGCTTGTGGGGCCCCACACTACCATAGGGCTAGGGAACCCATTGCTAGCACCAGGTGGTTGTCGGATGTCGCCAATGCCTTTCGTACCAGCCGCTGCCCCGAGGGGGAAAAAGGTCTGAATTGCTTCATGTCTCCTAAAGGACAGGGTGCGGAATTGGTGGGAGGAGATTGGACATGCTATTGGTGATGCTTCCCTTAATACTATTACCTGGAGCATCTTCACGACCAGGTTCAAGGCCAAGTTCGCACATGTGATCGAGATGCAGCAGCTTGCGCGAGAGTTCCAAGATCTCCAGCAGACAACTGAGACGGTGACGTAGATCACCGCCATGTTCAGGGATGGGTCCCTTCTTGTTCCGCAGTATGTGGCAGACGAGGAGATGAAAATGCACTACAACAAAATGAAGCTAATGCAACGCCGCTAAAATGTTGCATTAGGCTTTGTAAAATTTGCATAATGCCTAAATCAACCTTTTACCAAAGGTTGTATTAGGCAAAGTTGCATTAGACCTAATGCAACTTTTTTCTGGAAAATGCAACCATTTATGAAATAGTTGAAAATATTTTTTAGATGCAACCTTTTTTAATGCAACCTTTGTTGTACAAAAGCACCTTTTTATGCTCACATGCAACTTTCTTTACACTTAGATGCAACTTCTTAACTATTTTAGTTACAAATATGCAACTCTTATTTATAATCAACTGCAACCTTTATTATCTTTCTAGTAAAGAATTGCAACCTTTCTCTATGATATATGCAACCTTTGTTATGTCTTTGATTGCAAAAAATGCAACCTTTCTAACAGTTAAATGCAACTTTATTTTTGTTACTTTTCTAATGCTAATGGGACATCTTTTTTCTAATCATGTATGATGTATCCATACCACCCAATTTAATCAGTTTAGCCATATAAAGATTAGAGCTTCTGTGTTTAAATATCCTGAATCCATGTAATTTGAAAATGGTGAAAATAAAACTCTTGCGTATGTGTACACAACGTATCTGATAATTCTTCAAATGTTCAAGCAAATATATCCTTTCAGTAAATAGTTGTTGAAGTTTAAAATACCACGAGGTACACAATGTAAGATACTAAAGGTAGGCGTTGAGGATATATATTCAACAGCTAACCCTTTTTCCTTCAATGCCATAAATTGGTTTTCCTGGTGTAAAGTAAAAATAATTTACAACACTTTGAAACATTTGACAATATACATACACATATATAGATCAAGTTGTTGGATAAGTTGTCTAAGTCCATAACTATTTCTAGTATGTACTTGACCCGGTTGGCATGGTGCATTTGCGTTGCATGGCATCATGATGATTGGATGGACAAAGTGAGAAGAAGAACACTTATGATTTGTTAATATATTATAAGTTATAATATATTAATATGAAATCATATTATTTAATTAGTATTGATAAAGAATTAATTTGGAATTAATTTTGTGATAAAAAGAGACTAATTAAATATATGGGGTTGATTGTGTAAATCATCTATTCTTATATGGTGGGCTAATGATCCATGGTTTATTGAATTGGGCTAAAACCGATTGGATGCTCCATGGATGATCCATGGAGGTTAAAAGCCATAGATCATGGAGGAAATGAAAATCAATGTCATTTAGGGTTTAGATGGTGTAACCCTACTCTTGACACACTATATAAAGACCCCTTAGGCTAGCAAAATCGGCACTAAGACTAGAACAAGGAAGGCTAGCAGATTTTGAGTGATAGTGTACTTCTCTCAAAGTTATTCCAAGAGTTGTGGTGTTTAGGTGAAACATTTGCGGCATCACATTTGGGGTTCTAGGCTCACAAAGTTCTTAAGGAATCCAAGTAACAAGAAACGTATGTTCTTCTACTAGCTTTTATGTTTCAAGTTCCCCATGTCATGCTAGTTAGGTTAAGAAACTTGGAAAAATCAAATTTGTATGTATCTTAGTAAAACATAGATCCAGGGTTTCTAGCGTTGCATGTACACCATAGGAGTGTTAGACTTTGAATGCTCAAAACCCTTCAGTGGTATCAGAGCCTAGGCTTGTTTTCTTGATACTTGATGCAAATTGTTGAAGAAAAACGAAAATTCTGCATTCTGCTGAGTGAAATCATCGAGTCCATGGGGGGACTCGACGCGTCCATGCATATATTCATCCTACTCATCGAGTAAGTTCATTTACTTACCGAGTAGGAGGCCCAAAGTGAAGATTTTCGAGTTTTGTTGCTGGAAATGGATTAGAATCATTACCCTAAACTGTTTTGGACTTATAAAACTTATTTTTGATGTGGTAATGATTATGCTAATCCATTTACAATGGTGATTATCAAAATTACAAGTTTTACATATGTTTATATGATTCTTGAAATTGTTGATATAAATGTTCATCCACTTATGAGTTTGGTAGATCATTGGAATTATTTGCAAATTCTTTGTTATTTTAATTCTTGATCTAAATGCTTTTTATTGGAGTCCATAATTTATCCTCAAGTTATGGATTACCAAAAGTCTTTTCTTTTAAAGTCCATGAATGAACACACAAGTTACATAAAATCAAGAGTCTTCATTTTAATAAACCATTAACTCATAAGTTATCAAGTTGAAAAGTTTTAGATAGTTACAAAACTTGCCCTCAAGTTTTGGAACATGTAAAGTCACTTATGAAAACTTTAGTTCCAACACATAGAATTTTAAAAGTTAAAATTCAACCCTTATACTTTATAGTATTATAAGTTAATAATATATATGTATAAGATCAAGTCGTTTTACTGTTAGTAAGCCTCATTCACGAAGCCGGTCTATAAGGGAGGGGGTATAAGGTTGTTGCCTATAAAATGACAGCTTAATGGGTGTCCACTCTCACCCACCGCTTCCTTGACTGGTGGAGGATCGTTAGCCGAACGGGTAGGAAAATGACTTTAATTCTCATTAAAAGTATAATGATTATTATAAAGTAACTAAATGTTTTTATAAATTCCCAATCTTAGTTACTTTAGGAAAATGTGAATTTGGTGCTAACCCATGAAATCACACTTTGCACCTTGGTTAAGTTATTAGTGGAGTGTGTGTGGTTAACCGGCACACTAACTTGGATTTAACAAGGTTGGCAAAGGGTGGCTGAAGTTTTATCATAGATCGGTGGAGCACGTGTGGTTAACTGGCACATCGATTAGGTGATAAACATTAAGAGTACGAAGTAAATTTGCATGCTTATTCACACCATGTGTTGTTATCCTCAGCATCCCGGTCACAAAACTTGAAGGGAACAATCGAGATTGAAACATGCCATTGAAAAGTTCAATGAATCTCAAAAGAATCTAGGTGCTTCGAAAACCAATTAAAACCTAATAATTCATTTCGTTTTCATGGTGGAAATTGGTGAATCGTCATTCACCTACCTTTAAATATTTTATAGCTTGGATTACGACATCCCTCTTCTAAGTTATCAAATATTGTGTTGGGTCCTAGCCTTGATATTACATTTGGGTGTCTTATTAAGGACTATCTTTATATCTAATCTAAAACTTGTCTTTCTTCTTTTTCAGATGTCTTCCAACAATGTTGCTTCTGGCTCAAACTCTATTGGCTCCTTCTCTCATGAACCTTTGTGGGAGAGTCATCTTTGATGGGACTAATTTCAATGATTGGATTAGGAACATAAAGATGGTCACTCACTATGAGGACAAGGAAAATGTCCTTGACAAGGAGCTGAAGGAACTTGATGACTCTTCTGCTACTCCCGAGGAGATCATTGACTTCAGGACTCATGAGAGAGATGCCACTAAATTGGAATGTATCACGCTGGCCATGATGACAGTCGAGGTCCAAAATTCCTATGAGGACTTTTATCATTTTGAGATGCACCAGGATCTGATGGAAAGATACCATCAGAGTGCTCATCAAGAGCGATATGAAATAATCTCCTCCATGATAACAACCCGAATAAAAGATGGTGAACCCATCACGGGCTACATGCAGAAAATGCAAAGGTCTGTGGACCGTCTATTGAAGTTGAATGTGAACTTTCCCGAGGAGTTGGCAATTGACATCATATTGCACTCCTTACCTTATTGTTATGATCAATTTCGAATGACCTATCACATGAACAAGGTGGTGGTCACACTCAACAAACTTCAAGGACTTTTGAAGACCGCCGAAAGTGGTCTTAAAGGTAAATCGATTGTTACCACTCCTACTCCTACCACTGCCCCTGTTCTCGCTATCGGGCAAGGTAAAGGCAAGAAGAGGAAGGGCCCTTCGAAGGGTACCAAGGGAAAGTCTATTGATGGCTCCTCTTCAAGTAGAACCAAAGGTGGTTCTGTCACTCCTTTTGGCAACCCTAAAGAGTTTGAATGCTTCTATTGCCATGAAAAGGCGCACTGGAAACAAAACTGCCCCAAGTACTTGCAAGATGTTAAGAATGGGAAAGTGAAACCCAACCATGCAGGTATTTACACTATATTGTTTAATAAATTAGCATATTCTCATTCTTGGGTCCTTGATACAGGGTGTGGTATTCACATATGTTCTGATTTGCTAGGACTAAGATGAAGTGAGAATGTGTGGGAAGATAAACTTGATCATGGGGAATAGGAAAGCTTCACTTGTCACCAAGATTGGAGTTTATTCTTTGATGCTAAGTAGTGGGTTAAGATTAGATTTAAATAAATGTTGTTACTTGTCTGAAATGGCGAGAAATATTATTTCCTTTCAGGGTTTGTACAAACAAGGCTTTACTTTTTCATTTGATAATGAATGTGGTGGTATTAATGCTTTCTATAATAATGTCCTTTATTTTAAAGCATTACCTTGTGATGGTGTATATGAAACTGTGTCGATTGTAGATAACCTAGGAAATAATGTGTTGTGTAATGATTCTTCCACTAGCTTGGATACAACGTCATTATGGCATTGACGTCTTTGAAATGTTAGAAAGAAACGTATAGGCCAACTCCAAAAGGATGGAGTCTTGGACTCATTTGACCTGAAGTCGGATGATAGTTGTGAATTTTATTTACTTGGAAAAATGACAAAGTCACCCTTCACTGGTACCTGTGCTAAGGGTGAAGGTTTGTTGGATCTCGTACACACAGATGTGTGTGGACCCTTCAGAACCACCACAAGAGATGCTAACCGCTTCTATGTGACTTTTACTGATTATTATAGTAGATATGGCTATGTCTACATAATCAAGCATAAGTCAGAAACCTTTGAAAAGTTCAAAGAGTTTAAACAAGAAGTGGAGAATCAGCTAGGCAGGAACATTAAGATTCTTCGATTCGATTGAGGTGGTGAGTATCTTAGTACATAGTTCCTTGACTATCTTAAGGAATGGGGTATTGTCTCACAATTGACACCTCCTAGAACAACACAGCTTAATGGTGTGGCTGAGAGGCGTAATCGAACCTTGTTGTACATGGTTCATTCCATGATGAGTCGAGCTTCACTACCAATCTCATTTTGGGGGTATGCCTTAGAGACTATCGCCCATATTCTTAATCTTGTCCCTACCAAAAAGGTTGCCAAAACACCTCACAAAATGTGGACTGGGAAAGTTCCCAATTTGGACCACATCAAGATTTAGGGTTTCGAGGCATTCATGAGGCGCGAGACTCACGATAAGCTCGAACCTCGAAGTGAGAAGTTTATTTTCATCTGCTACCTAGAAAAATCCTTTGGTTACCTCTTCTTTAGACCCAATGACAATGTGATCTTTGTGGCAAGGCGAGGAATCTTTCGCGAGAGATTGTTCATAAGCCAAGGAAATAGTGGGACGCAAATTGACCTTGAAAAAATTCAAGATTCAAGTGGTGAAGGAACCTCAAACCCTAGCAATCAACCTGAGGATGAAACTCCTATTGATCCAACTGACGAGTCTGTACCTGTAAGGTGTTCCATGAGAGTTAGGAATGCACTTGAGCATTACAATGGTTTCCATATTACTACGGAAGGTCATACATTTATCAGTGATAGTACACTGGTAAGTTTGGATGAACCTAATAGCTACACGGAAGCCATGGTAGGCCCTGAGTCTGCTAAATGGAAAGAGGCTATGGCCAGCGAGATACGGTACATGTATGACAATCAAGTTTGGAGATTGGTTGACAATGTACCAGGTCGTAAGACTGTCGGGTGCAAATGGATCTTCAAGAAGAAGACCGACATGGATGGTAATGTACACACTTATAAGGCGCGACTGGTTGTAAAGGGCTTTTCTCAAACTCCAAGAGTTGACTATGATGAGACCTTTTCACCAGTAGTGAAGATTAAGTCTATTAGGGTTATGCTAGCCATTGCTGCATTTCATGATTATGAAATATGGCAAATGGATATCAAAACCGCTTTCCTTAATGGAAAGTTGGATGAGGATGTTTACATGAGTCAGCCAGAGGGTTTTGTTAGCACAGAGTACCCTAATAGAGTGTGTAAGCTTGAGAAATCCATCTATGGATTGAAACAAGCACCTCGGAGATCGAATCTTTGTTTCGATGAGAAAGTCAAAGAGTTTGGTTTTTCAAGGAGCAAAGATGAGTCATGTGTATATTTCAAGGCTAGTAGGAGTATAGTTAGCTTTTTGGTATCGTATGTGGATGACATACTACTCATAGGAAATGACATCCCAACTCTGCAGGAAGTGAAGTCTTGGCTTGGGAAGTGTTTTTCTATGAAGGACCTTCGAGAAGCTCCCTATATCCTAGGGATAAGGATTTTGAGAGACAGGAGTAAGAGACTAATTGGACTTAGTCAAAGTACCTACTTGGATAAGGTGCTGAATAGGTTCAGCATGCATGATTCCCAGAAAGGAGAGTTACCGATGCAGAGTAACGCTAGACGGAGTAAGACTCAGGGCCCGAGTATAGAGGCTGAGATAGCTGAGATGAGTCGAGTACCATATGCTTCCGCTGTAGGCTTGATCATGTATGCTATGAATTGTACTCGTCCTGATGTGGCCTTTGCTTTGTGCATGGCCAACATATATCAAGGGAAACCTGGCAAGGCTCACTAGAGTGCAGTAAAGAACATTCTCAAGTACCTACTGAGGACTAAGGAGTGGGTCCTTACCCTCAGTGGGAGTGGGTCCTTACCCTCAGTGGGAGTGATGACTTGACAGTAGCAGGGTATAGTGATGCTAGCTTCCATACTGATAGGGATAATTTTCGCTCTCAGCCAGGTTGGGTCTTTACCTTAAACGGAGGAGCAATTACTTGGAAAGGTTCCAAGAAGGAGACAGTGGTTGATTCAACTTGCGAATAAGAGTATATAGCAGCAAGCGAGGCAACAAAGGAGGCGATATGGCTGAAGAACTTCATTGGAGACCTTGGAGTAGTACCAGCTATAAACGAGCCTATGAAGATTTTCTGTGATAGTGAAAGTGCAGTTGCCTTAGCCAAGGAACCAAGGGATCATGGGAGATCCAGACACATTAACAGAAAATAACATTTCATTAGACATCGAATAGAAGAAGGACTCCTCGTGGCAAAGAGGGTATCATCGGATGAGAACCTAGCAGATCCCCTCTCGAAGGGACTGGGTAAGGTTAAGCATCTTCAGCATGCGAGGCGTATTGGGCTAAAGGATGATATTAGTTTTAGAAATTAGATAGCTTTTGAAATTTTTAAAGTGTAATTGACATTTGATGATAAATAAAAGTTGTTATTTATTTATAAGTAAAGTGTTGCTATCTTCGGTCAATCGTTTACTATCATTTCATTTTTTGCATGTTTTGACTTCCTGAATAATTATGTTATGGTATGTCTGTTGGATAAGATGTCTAAGTCCATAACTATTTCTGGTATGTACTTGACCCGACCCGGCATTGTCCATTTGGGTTGCATGGCACCATGCAATTGGATAGACTAAATGAGAGAAATAACACTTGTGGTTTATTAATATATTATAAGTTCTAATATATTAATAGTATTATTTAATTAGTTTGATCAAGAATTAATTTAAAATTAATTAAGTGATCAAAAGATAACTAATTAAATATATGGGTTGATTATGTAAATCATCCATAACTTGTATAGTGGGCTAAGAGGCTCCATCGATTATCAAGTTGGGTTAACCCCATAGGATGCTCCATAGGAGTTACAAACCCATGGGTCATGGAAATGAAGAGCCATGACACATTAGGGTTTACATGGTGTAACCCTAGATGTGTCACACTAAATAAAGACCATCTCCTCCACCAAAATCGGTTACACAAGAACAAGTGAGGGCTAGGCCGATTTTTCAAGTGTGTGTATTCTCTCAAAAGTTTACTCCTTTGCATTTGGTGTTGTGGGAAGCATTTGAGGCATCAAACTTGGGGTGCTAGGCTCACAAGGTTTCAAGGATCATAATCAATAACAAGGTAAGTTATTCTATCTTTCATTAAAGTTAAAAATGTTCCCCATGTATGCTAGATATGAATATAACCTTGGAATTGAACTTTGCATGATAATTAGACAAACATAGATCTAAGGTTATTAGGGTTGCATGTACACTTAAGAAGTGTTAGAATGCTCAAAACCCATCAATATCATATTATTGAAACCATCCACAGTCAATCATACTTTGGAAGTAGGTAATGAGGCAAGACTGTCATGAATGGGTCTGCAGTTTGTCTAGGACAAAGGGACTGCAGTGTTCATGACTACTCCTGGAATAGTGATTCGAGTATTGGATTCAACCCACGCTCACTTACATCACTTCTTGGAATTTATCTCGAGTGATCGTGAGATGGTAATATCATATAAGTCTTCAAACCTAGAGATATGAGTTGTTGACTATGAGTTGGTTATACATCGATTGTACGAAAACGCATTAGTAACTCGATGTTATAAAACATGCCTTTGTGTATGATTCAACAAGTAGTAGAACAAGAATATTAGTCGAAGTTTATCTGTTCCTTCTAGTCATTGGACGATTAGAAGCGATATTTGGGCCCCTCGATGATTTTGTTTTGACCTATGTATCGGGCCCAGTCAGAACTAAATTGACGTGTTCGATTAAGTTCTCAAACAAATCGGAAATCAGGAAAAAACTGCTGGAAAATAAGTACGACATTGTTCCATGTATTTGTCCGGCTTATATCTTGAGAGCAGAGGATTATATGATCACTTATCTTAAATGGCAGGTCATCTTAGTTCCGCGAGACTTACCATCCTTTTCTCTTTAATTATTTTAGAGAAGGATTCCTCCAAAGAAGAGACCCAACAGAAAGAACAACAACCCTCCGACAGATCCGCCAACGCCACCTCCTCAGTACGAACCTCGTGTCTTTCAAGCAGCAGTAACAACCATCGTGGCTGCTTCCATGTTCTCAGATTAATGCTAGTGGCACTAGCAGGGTGGATAGTGGTGCCAACCCATCCAATCTCGGTGACAGTCATGGACACATGAAGGAGTGTTCATACAAAGATTTCTCCAACGCCAAACCTCGTTCTTTCGATGGCACTGGAGGTGTCATTACCCTAACCCGTTGGTTCGAGAAGACCGAATCAATTTTCGAGATATGTGCTTGCCTCGAGTCCAACGAGGTGAAGTTCATAGCCTTCAGCTTCAGTGGCAGAGCAGTAACTTGGTGGAATAGACATGTCAAACCCCTAACTCTTCCAGTGGCTAATGCCATGAGTTGGGATGATTTGAAGGAGATGATGCTCGTCGAATACTGCTCGTGGGGCAAAATGCAGAAGTTGGAGCAGGAGCTCCGGAGCCTAAAGATGAAGGGCTCCGATATTACTGCCTACAATGAGAGATTCAGTGATCTTGCTCTTCTATGCTCCGGGATGGTTACCCCGGAGAGAAAGAAGGTAGAGAGATTTATATGGGGATTAACTCCCCCAGCACAAGGGAATGTGCTGGCTGCCAACCCACTGACGTTTGATAGTGCTAAACGATAGACATTTATAGACCATGGGGACTGTCAAGATCCTGTGCCAGCCGCCCACGAACCACCCAAGGAGAGTGGTGGAAAGAAAATGTTCTGGAACAAGCGCAAAGGAAAATCTTTGCAGGAGCCCTCCAAGAAACAATAGATAGTGGTAGTTCACGCTGCTACCACTCCTGCTGTTGTTTACACAACTCAAGAACCTACCAGTATATATGCTGGAACCCTCCCAAGGTGCGATAAGTGTAACTGCCATCATCACAGACCTTTTCGTGACATGTAATGCAACAACTGTGGCAAATAGGGGCATACAGCCTGTTTTTGCAAAGCACAAGTCCAACCAACCAATCAGGCTCCTGGAGCTGGAGTAAGCAAAGCATGCTATGGTTGTGGTGAAACCGTGCATTTGAAGAGGAATTTCCCTAAAGCAAGGATAGTTGGCAACACAAGGAGAGTGCTAACTATGGGCCAGGAGGAGGCAGTCGTTGATCCCACCATAGTTACAGGTACGTTCCTCCTCGACTACTCTTATGCATGCATTTTTTTGATAGTGGTGCAGAGAGGAGTTTTGTCAGTCATGCATTTAAACACTTTCTCAAACACAAATCCCAACCTCTAAACGAAACGTTCACCATCGAGATGGCTAATAGAAAGAAAGAGAGCACTAACGACGTATTCATAGGATATACCCTTACCCTAAACGATTATTCCATCGATCTTATGTCGGTCTCTATTAAGAGCTTCGATGTCATCAATGACATGGACTGGTTAAGTCTTCATCATGCAGATATTCTTTGTTTCGAAAAAGCCATTCGCCTCAATTTGCCAAATGGTGAAGCCCTCATCATCTATAGCGATAAACTCAGTACAAACCTTTGTATCATATCATGCATCAAAACCTAAAAATATATGTGAAAGGAGTATCATGCATTCCTAGCCCATGTCGTTAACGAAAAGCAGGAAGTTAAAGACCTCGAGAGCATCCCCAAAGTCTGCAACTATCCTGATGTCTTCCCCAAAGATCTTCTAGGAGTTCCTCCCGAACGCCAAGTGGAGTTCTGAATCGAATTAATCCCCAGAGCTACCTCTGTAGCCAAATCCCCCTACCGTCTAGCGCCAGTAGAAATGCATGAATAATCCAGCCAGCTGAATGAGCTGCTCAACAAGGGATTCATCTAGGCCTGTCAAATCGGGTCGTCGTGTCGTGTTTTTGTCGGACACGACACAACACGACAAAGTTTTTTGTAACACGAACACGACACGATACGATGTCGTGTTTTTTTCACAAACACGAAAACGAACAAATTAAAAAACGACAACACGACACAACACGACAAACACATGCTCAATCGTGTCAATTTCGTTTGGATTTGTAAACACGAACACGACACGACATCGTGTTTTTTATACTTGACACGAACACGACACGAAAACGAATTCAAATTTTGTGTTCGTCCCGATTTCGTTTCGTGTCGTGTATTTTTGTCATGTCGAGTCATAAATTGACACCCCTATATTCATCAGACCAAGCTTCTCACCCTGGGAAGCCCCGGTCTTATTTGTGAAAAAGAAGGATGGGTCCTTCCGGATTTGCATAGATTATCACGAACTAAACAAACTCACCATTAAAAATCGTTATCCTCTACACCGATTCGACAACCTCTTTGATCAACTCCAAGGAGCCAGCTACTTCTCAAAGATAGACCTGAGATCAGGGTACCATCAATTACGAGTCCATGAGGGTGATGTTCCTAAGACAACATTTAGGACTTGATACGGTCACTACGAGTTTGTAGTGACGCCCTTTGGTCTAACCAACGCACCCACGGTATTCATGGATCTGATGAGTCGGGTGTGCCACCCCTTCTTAGACAAGTTCATGATAGTATTCATAGATGATATACTTGTATATTCGTGGAGTGAGGATGATCATAGACACTATTTAAGGCAAGTGTTAGGAACTCTAAGGGCGGAGAAACTTTACACAAAATTCTCAAACTGCAAATTTTGGATTAGAAAGGTAACTTTCCTCGGTCACGTGGTTAGCGAAAAAGGCATACATGTGGACCCTTCCAAAATTAAGGCAATCGAGAATTGGTCAGCACCGAAGACACCCACAGAAATACGTTAATTCTTGGATCTTGCTGGCTACTATCGCAGATTCATCCAAAATTTCTCCAGGATTGCTAAGCCTCTTACTTCCCGGACTCAAAAAGGTGTAACCTTTAGTTGGGGAGAGAAGCAAGACAATGCATTCCAAACATTGAAGCAGGCCCTATGCAGCGCACCTATCTTGTCTCTTCCAGAAGGGACGAAGGACTTCATTTTCTACTGCGATGCATCAAATCAAGGGCTGGGATGTGTGCTCATGCAGCTAGGAAAAGTTATTGCTTATGCCTCGAGACAGATGAAGGCACACGAAGTCAATTATACAACTCACTATCTGGATTTGGGAGCAGTGGTCTTCGCATTAAAGATTTGGAGGCATTACCTCTACGGAACCAAGTGCACTATCTTCACCAACCACAAAAGCCTCCAGCATATTTTTGATCAAAAGGAGCTTAACATGGGGCCAATGTGGTAGCGGATGACCTCAATGGAAAGAATACTCTGGTCACAGAGTGAAGGAACTGACGATGACAATCCATTCCTATATGTCCGCTCAAATCAGGGAGGCTCAGCTAGAAGCCTTAAAACCAGAGAACATGACAGATGAAGCCTTGACGTGAATGGAGAAGAACTTAGAGAGCAAGGGAGACGGGGTTTACTAATTCATGAACTGGATCTGGACCCCAAAGTTCAGTGGTTACAGGAACATTGTCATGAATGAAGCTCACAGAACTCGATACTCCTTTCACCCAGGTTCATATAAGATGTATATGGATCTCAAGAAGCTCTATTAGTGGCCAAACATGAAAGCAGAAATTGCTACCTTCGTGGGCAAGTGCCTAACTTGTGCCAAGGTCAATGTAGAATATCAAAAACCCTCAGGATTACTTCAACAGCCAGAAATACCTGAGTGGAAGTGGGAATGAATTACTATGGACTTCATCACCAAATTGCCCAAAACCCTGAGTGGCCATGATACTAGCTAGGTAATCGTCGACAGACTAACCAAGTCCGCCCACTTCCTGCCAATCAAAGAAACATACAAAATGGAGAGACTAACTAGAACCTACATCCAAGAGATAGTACCACTACATGGGGTGCCCGTATCCATTATCTTGGACAGAGATAGCATATTCACCTCTCGATTCTGGCAGTCACTCCAGAAGGCTCATGGAACTAAACTGGACATGAGTACAACTTATCATCCTCAAACTGATGAGCAGAATGAGAGAACCATTCAAAACCTTGAAGACATGTTGAGAGTGTGCGTTATCGACTTTGGCAAGTCATGGGATACCCATTTTCCCCTGGGTGAGTTCTCTTACAACAACAGCTATCACACTAGCATTAAGCATGCTCCCTTCGAAGCCCTCTATGGCCGCAAATGCAGATCCCCTCTATGATGGGCTGAGGTGGGTGACACGCAGCTAGTTAGAGGTCAAGTCCCAGATAGCACTCTCACTGGCCCTAAAATCATTCGAGAAACCACTGAAAAGATCGTGCAAATTCGAGAACGACTAAAACCCTCCAAAGATAGACAAAAGAGATATGCCGAGAAAAGACGAAAACCCTTGGAATTCCAGGTTGTTGACCGCATTCTGTTGAAGGTCTCGTCCTGCAAGGATATGATACGCTTTGGAAAGCGTGGAAAGTTGAGTCCAAGATACATCGGGCCATTCGAGATCCTCGCTAGGACCGTCCCCGTAGCTTACAAACTCCAATTACCCCAAGAGCGTAGCAACATTCATCCCGTCTTGCACGTCTCAAATCTTAAAAAGTGTCTATCCTACGAAACTCTTGTGATTCCCCTCGATGAAATCGAGATCAACGAGAGTCTTAACTTTGTGGAAGAGTCAATCGAAATCATGGATAGGGAAGTCAAACGAACAAAGCAAAGTCGCATCCCGATAGTGAAGATTCACTGGAATGCCAACCGGGGACCTGAATTCACATGGGAGCGAGAAGACCAAATGCAACAGAAGTACCTGCATCTCTTTCCCTAGTCCATGATTGTATTCTATAAGTACAATTCCGAGATGAAATTCCCTCTAACAGGGGGATGATGTGACAATCCGATACTTTTTAGTCAACGAAATTCAATTCCGTTAAAAAAATTGAATTTTATTCGTCCCGTTAAGCCCATGTGGGTTAGAAAACAATCTAAAATATATAATTAGAGGTTATATAACTTTTTAGAACCAAAAATTCTCAAAAAATCAAGATTTCCCTTGAAAAATCAACAAACTTGTCCAGCCATGCATTTATGGCCATAAAACCTTGGGCCGCAAACCCCCGGGCTGTAAATCGTTCGCAATCGTGAACCCATTTACGGCTGCAAACCCAATCGATATAAATGTTTTTCCCGCAGAGAATTTTCATTTCTCACCTGTTCACCCAAAAACTCTCTCAAGTTGCTCCCAAGAACATTCATACCTTCAAGAACAAACCTTCAAATCTTCTTATTTTCACCAAGAACAATAGGAACACCGAGAACATCTTCAAATCTTCAAGCAACCGCAAACTTGTTTACAGCCGTAAACCCGTTTACAACCGCAAACCAAGTTTGCAGCCACAAACCTAGTTGACGGCCATAAATCCAGTTCATGGCCGCAAACAGCCTTGAGCCGAGAACCTTGGCTGAAAACCCTATTTTTCCACTACAAAGAAGTCTCGGTAACATTCCTAACCCAAAAGCAAGTGTTTTGTAACACTTTAATTAATGGTTTCTCTAATTTAAATACAATTATGTGTTTAATTATCATTAGGATTCCGTTAATTCCGTGTACAACAACTTGGCGGTCATCTTTCCAAGTCGTGCTTTCCGGCACATACATATAACCAAAAGTGAGTTTATACCCTATACCTTTACTATTTTTAATGTTTTCAGGGGGGATACAAGCAAAACACAAGAAATTTTTATGTTCGTATACAAAAGGTTTCAAACAGATTTAAAAGTTATGCAATAAATACAAACAAGAAATCACTACATTTTATAAAATATTTAGATATTTTATCCCTTTTGTAACATGCTAAGCATAAGGGAAGTTTTCAACATACAACCATATCTGCAAAGTTTTCAGTACATTACATAACATACATGCAAACTATAATAGGTATTGTTTGGGATTCATTACACTGTTTTACTAATTCAAGGGCATTATACAGAAATAATATATAAACTATGGTAGATTTAGTTTATGGTATACAATACTATCCTTCAAATACAAGAGTACAATACTAAATAATTATTTAAGTATAATTATTCTACTCTACAAGTTATACATACAGTTTCAAGTACAAGAGAACACTACAACATTACACGTAAACTAATTAATACAGGGTTGTGAGGATCTACTTCAATTGTACCCTTCTGGGTACGAAACTAAATCCTACCACAATATAACCAGAGTCTCCTGGAGGGAGAGCGTGATATTTGGGAATAGATCTATTCGGGACTGACAATCCCACACCTAAACTGCTAGCTACAGTTAGACAGACATGCCTAGGGCGACAAATATCATACCGTTCTGATGCCTGAAGAACGTTGCAGAGGTCACTAGGTCACATCAAGCATGGTTATACCAAACTCACAATAGTATAAACTAACCATATGTTTACGGGATTTCATTCTTCATTAGTTTTATTTTAATTAATAGAACTACTATGCACTACACTGGAGGATTCTAGGGAATAAAAATACATAGTTTGATTTTCAGTAACAAAACTATTATACATACAGGTGGTAGACAGGGTTTTCATACAAAACACATTATACATTGCTAGTGGTAACCAGTGTTTTCATACAAAACAACACTATACAATACAGTTGGTGGTAACCAGACATACTAATTAATATTTTCATATACTACTACAGTTGACAGTAACGAACATACATTTCGGGTCTTAGGGTTTAAGACTACTTTACACTACTAAAGAAAATATTGGATTTTCTTGAGAAACATACAAACATTTTTACAGATTCAAAGACTGGTTTTCATTACAAAAACATTGTTACGAACTCACCAAATTAAATGTTGATACACTTTCAAAATTGCTTGTATTCTAAAGGAATCAGTAGACAGGTATGTCAGCAGGCTTTTGAGAAGACGGAGCTTATAGAGTCACGTCTTTTATACTTTTGTTATACATTTTGTTGTCATACAACTATGTACCGAATAGATGTAAATATTCTACTTATTCAATGTAACGGTTGTGTTTGCTTTGATTACTATGATGCAATTGTTATGATACTGTACATGACGTCCTCCACCCCCGAATGTTTCCGCCGTCTCAGTGTGGGGGTGTTACACCAGAGGATTTGCCTGGGTACCTCCGGAGAGGCAGGTGGAGTTCAAGATTGGCCTAGTTCCAAGTGCTGCTCTGATAGCCAAGGCACCATATCAGTTGGCTCCTCCTGAGATGCAAGAATTGTCTACACATTTGTAGGAGCTGTTAGACAGGGGATTTATCAGACCGAGCAGTTTTCTAGGGGGAGCCCGGATTCTGTTTGTGAAGGACGGGTCACATCAGATGTGTATAAATTACCGAGAGTTGAATAAGGTAACGGTGAAGAACCTTTATCCCCTCCCGACGATTGACAATTTATTTGACCAGCTTCAGGGTGCACCTTGGTTCTCCAAGATTGATCTGCGATCAGGTTATCACTGGATGCGAGTCAGGGATGATGATGTGCATAAGACAACCTTTTGGACTTGTTATGGTCACTATGTGTTCATGGTGTTGCCGTTTGGGCTCGCCAATGCTCCTGTCACGTTCATGGATATCATGAACCGCATGTGCAGACTATTGTTGGATCGGTCTGTAATAGTTTTTATCGATGACTTATTGGTGTATTCCAAGAATCAGGAGCAGGACGAGGAGCGCCTGAGGGAGGTGTTGGAGACACTGAGGAGGGAGAAACTTTTTACGAAGTTCTCCAAGTGTGAGTTTTGGTTGCGTAAGGTGCAGTTTCTTCAGCACCTTTTCAACCAGAAAGGTATTCCGGTCGATCCGGCTAAGGTATAGGCTGTGATGCAGTGGGAGGTTCCGAGGTTTCCATCCGAGATTCAGAGTTTTCTTGGTCTGGTGGGTTATTATCAGAGATTCATATAGGATTTCTCCAAGATTGTTGTTCCTTTGACCCGACTAACCAAGAAATTGGTGACATTCTGTTGGGGGCCTGAGTAGCAGGCAACTTTCGAGACTCTCAGTTAGCGGTTATGCAAGGAACCAATTCTAACCTTGCCGAAAGGTGTCGACGATTTCGTGGTTTACTGTGATGCTTCGATCACGGGTATGGGTGCAGTGTTGATGCAGCGAGGTTGCGTGATAGCGTATGCTTCGAGGCAGTTGAAGCCTCATGAGGCGAATTACCCGACGCACGATTTGGAGCTTGGGGTGTAGTTTTCGCCCTTAATATTTGGCAAGACTACCTCTATGGAGTTCGTTGTACCGTTTACATGGACCACAAGATCTTGAAGAACCTGATGAATCAGTCGAATTTGAATATGAGGTAGCGTCGTTGGTTGGATATGGTGAAGGATTATGACTATGAGGTCCTTTATCACCTGGGGAAGGCCAATGTGGTGGAAGATGATCTTAGCCGCAAGGCAGTCGCGGCTTTGATTCGTGATATATGCTTGAGGATGACAGTGATTACTCCGTTGTTGGAGCGGATTCGGGAGGATCAGGTTGAGGATATGAAGGAGGAACGTCGGAAGTGTGAGCGGATCATAGGTCAGGTGGCTTCATTTGATTATGATAGTCGTGGGTTGTTGACCCTACATCGGAGGGTCTGGGTTCCTTATTAGGGAGATGTACGCCAGGTTCTGATGGAGGAGGCTCATAAGTCGAGATTCTCCATTCATCCCAAGGCGACAAAGATGTATCGGGATCTTCGCCCTGATTATTGGTGGCCCTGCATGAAGCATGATATAGCATGATATGTAGAGCAGTGCTTGACTTGCAGGAAAGTCAAGGCCGAGCACCAACGACCTCATGGGAAGATGCAGCCGTTGAAGATTGTCATGTGGAAATGGAAAGACATCACTATGGATTTTATCACAAAGCTTCTAGGACTGCACATGGAATGGACTCAATTTGGGTCATCATGGATCGGTTGACCAAGAGTGCACATTTCATCCCGATCCAGGAGAGTATATCAGCTAAGAAGCTAGCCGAGATCTACGTACGCGAGGTGGTGGCACGTCATGGAGTGTCGATGTCGGTTGTGTCAGACCGAGATGTTCGCGTCACTTCCTGATTTTGGAAGCGGTTTCATGGCGATATGGGTACTTGTCTTCACTTCAGTACAACTTTCACCCTCAAACGGATGGGCAGAGTGAGAGAATGATTAAGACTCTGGAGGATATGTTGTGTGGGTGTGTATTAGATTTTGAAGGGAGTTGGGATACGTATCCTCCGTTAGCAGAATTTTCATATAACAACAGTTACCATGCTAGCATCGACCGACCTACCTTCGAGATTCTATAGGGGAGGAAATGTAGGACCCCAATTTCTTGGGTGAGGTAGGTCAGAGAGTCATGGGGAGTATCGAAAGTCGTACTCAAGACTACATAGAAGATCTAGTTGGTCCGGAGCATGCCCCAGACTACTCAGAGTCAGCAAAAGAGCTATGCTCGGGTGGGCCAGGTTGCGTATCGACTGGATTTTCCATCCAAGCTTAGTCAGATCCACAACACTTTTCATGTCTCCCAGCTACGGAAGTACTTAGTGGAAGACTTTACAGTTGTTCCTTTAAAGGATATTCAGGTGGACGGTCGCCTGAACTACATTGAGAGGCCAGTAGCGGTTCTGCATCGGAAGATGAAAACCTTGAGGAACAAGGTTGTACAGTTGGTGAAGGTGCAGTGGATGCACCGCAAGGGGTCAGAGTGGACTTGGGAGCCAGACGAGGAGATGAGAGAGCATTATCCAGAATCATTTCAGACAGCAAACTTCGAGGACGAAATCTGAGATAAGGGGGGAGAATTGTAACGCCTGGTTCCTGGTACGTATTAATTTATAATTTGTTTTATTTTATAGAGAAACTCGACTAGTTGGGAGCCCCAAACTCGTCGAGTTGCGATCATAAGGGCCACGCATTTTAAGTGACCTACTCGACAAGTTGGGAGGCCTCAACTCGACGATTAGGGTGGCAGATATGAAACCATAATTTCTAGGGTTTGCACACTATTTAAACAGCTTAACCCCAAGGTGTTTCCCTCATTTCCAGCCTCCACCGTCGAAAACCCTAATCTCGAAACCATAATGGTATTGTGAGTGTTTGTGATCCATTTCAAGTGTTTTAGTGTGTGTATTGAAGCCATTAGAAAAAGGAAAAGCTTAAGGGATAATATTAATTAGGGATAATTATTATGTGTTAGACGGGAGCTAGACCCGTGAGTAGAGATCAAGATCCTGATTGCGAGATTTTGATTCATTAGCTTACGAGGTGAGTCTTCTCACTATACTTACCTTGAGTGGTAAATCTTATGTGTGACCAGAGGGTCTTACGTGCATGAACTGTGTAATGAGATATCCTGCTATTTACTTGTGTTATGCATTTTGAGTATTATATTGTGATGCTGAGTTAAGGGGTCGGAGGGTCCAACTGAGTTGTGGGACTGGAGGGTCCTACTGAGATACATCGACTAGAGGGTCTAATTGAGTTATAGCCTCGAGTGGCTAATGTATTGTCTGTGCTATTTTGGGGAACTCACTAAGCGTTTATGCTTACCGTGTTATGTGTTATGTGTTTTAGGTAGTTCCGAGGATCGCGACAAGGCACCGACATGATTGTACACGCCGGCGGGAGATTGTTTTTGTGATTCTGGGATTGTGTTTTCCTTGTTGACATTTGAGACATATGTGTTTTTGAGAATTATGATACAAGTTTATTGTGTTTAAAAATGAAAATTTTGGTTTGAGAATTTACATCGTTATAAAGTTGGTATTAGAGCCTTGGTTTGAGGGATTCAGATTCACCATCGGGTGTGTTTGGACTCAAACTGAGTATTTGAGAGAGATTTTCAAAAAGAGATAAGTTTTTCAAAAAAAAATGATCAAGAGTTTAAGAGAGTCGAGCCGGAGTAGTGTGTACAATCAGCCAGAGCCGAGTGGTGATTTCCCAAAATACCCTCATTTTGTGATATGAGATATTTTACATGCTATAATGCATGCTAGAGAGTAGGCTAGGTGATTCATATATTAGGACTAGGGTGGCGTGATTTGTGATGCCTTAGCCTAGGTATTTTTGCAATTAGTGTTAGCTTGAGTATGAGTACCTAGCAGGAGTAAGTCAATGAGAGGAGTACTGTGGGATTAGCTTGTGAGGCATAGAGTACTTGTAAATTGGGATCCGAGGAGGAGGACTTGGGGTGAACACTGATACGGTGTAGAAGGTAGTATTGGGCCCGTACTACTGGAAATACTAGATCAGTGAACCTTTGGGATGCTAAAGAACAAGTAGGGGCGGGTGATCGAGTGTAAGTATGCTCGAGCGAGTCTCTAATAATTTTTGTGTGGTATTTTAGAGACATCATGGTGGGTACACGCCACAAACCTGGGAGCAGTGGGAGTAGTGATGAGGAGATTCGGAGGATGATTCACAAGGAGGTGGCTACAGCTATCCGAGCAGAGATTCCGGAGATGTTTGGGTCTATCAAGACCACCTTGATTCAGACTTTTGACGAGCGATACGCTGCTATCACTGAGGCTGCTGCTGTTGCGGCCACTATAGTCGTCGTCTCTACTAGGCCAGAAGGAGGTGACTCATTGCTGTTCCGAGAGTTCAGCAATGCCACCAATGTTTCATGGGATGCAGGATCTGATTGCCGCGATGAGTTGGATCTCCGATATCGAGGGGTGTTTTTATACGTGTTCTTGTCCCGACCATTTGAGAGTTTGGTTTGCGTTGAACCAGCTTCGCTTGGGAGCGAAGGACTGGTGGAAGTTTGCAACAGTTGGCTTCACCACTACAGATCTTGCTGCAGTGACATGGGAGAGGTTTATTCAGATGTTTCAAGGCGAGTATGTTCCTCCGGTAGAGAGGGAACATTTGGCACAGAAGTTTGTCTCTCAGGCAGAAGACAGAGTCAGTGACTGAGATCTCGAGGATGTTCCATGAGAGGGCGATGTTTTGCCCCGGACACGTGTCCACTGATCAGGCACGTGTGAGTCGATATCTGAGCATACTGAGGAGGGATATACGAGAGTTCATGTCGAACTCGTCGTACCGGACATTGGCCCGAAACACCGAAGGCTCGCGGGAGAGCCTTTCAGTTGACAGCGGAGGAGGTCCGCGCAGCGCCTGATATCGTGGCTGGTATGTATTCTTTTATTTACTTATGCTGAGTTTGAGATATTGTGCTTATATTGTGGTATACCTAGGTACTTTCCTTGAGAATTCTGTAGCTGCTTTGGTGTTATTTGACTCGAGTGCGAGTCGATATTTCGTGTCATTAGCTTTTAGTCAACACATCAGTATTCGACGAGAGGTGTTGAGTCGACCTCAACGAGTTTTCTATAGCTGAAGAGCGAGCGGTTTTTGCTACTGATAAGATTCGAGGATGTGTACTCAAGATTATCCATGTTGAGTTTCCGATAGATTTGGTACCGATTGCGATGGGGGTGTATGTGTCATCGTGGGTATGGACTGGTTGAGCCTATTTGGAGCTGTTATCGACTGTGAGCGTCAGTTGGTGACCATATGAGACCCTGGTGGGGGACACTTACGGTATATGGCGAGGGTAACCGATCTGGGTCAGCATTTTGCTCGGCTTCCAGAGCGAGACAGAGTCTACAACAGGTTTGTAGAGGGTTTGTAGCCTATGTGAAGGATACATAAGTTGCCGCAGAGAGGCCGAGATCTGTCGGCGAGGTTCTGATAATGCGAGAGTTTCCAGATGTTTTCCCCGAGGAGTTGCCGGGGTGCCTCCGGAGAGGCAGGTGGAGTTTCACATTGATTTGGTTCCGGGGTGGCGCCTATTGCCAAGGCACCTTATCGCCTTGCGCCCCCGGAGATGCAGGAGTTATCCTCGCAGCTTCAAGAGCTGTTGGGGAAGGGATTCATCCCACCGAGTAGCTCGTCGTGGGGAGTGCCGACCCTTTTTGTCAAGAAAAAGGATGGTTCATACCGGATGTGCATTGATTACCGGGAGTTGAACAAGTTGACGGTCAAGAACTGTTATCCACTACCGAGGATCGACGATCTGTTCGATCAGTTACAGGGAGCTTCTTGGTTCTCCAAGATAGACTTGAGGTTTGGATATCACCAGATGAGGGTGCGGGATGAGGATATCCAAAAAATGGCATTTAGGACTCATTATGGGCATTACGGGTTTGTGGTGATGCCTTTTGGGCTCACCAATGCACCAGCAGCGTTCATGGATCTCATGAACCGAGTATGCAGGCCGAGGTTGGATCGATCGGTGATTGTGTTCATCGACGATATTTTGGTGTATTAGAGATCCAGAGAGCAATATAAGGAGCATTTGAGGGAGATTCTTGGAGTATTGAGATCAGAGAGGCTTTATGCCAAATTCTCCAAGTGTTATTTCTGGTTACGAGAGGTCCAGTTTTTGGGAAATCTCGTTAATCAGAATGGGATATTGGTCGATCGAGCCAAGATTGAGGCTGTTATGAGTTGGGAGGTGCCGAGATCCCCCACCGAGATCAGGAGTTTTCTAGGGTTGGCCGGCTACTATCGGAGATTTATCAGGGATTTCTCCAAGATTGTCGTTCCCCTCACCAGATTGACCCGGAAGGGCGTTGCTTTTACTTGGGGTCCCGAGCAGCAGACCTTGTTTGAGACTCTTCGCCAGAGATTATGTGAAGCCCCGGTGTTAGCCCTTCCAGAGGCAATGGAGGATTTTGTGGTGTACTGTGACGCGTATATATCAGGGTTGGGTGCGGTGCTTATGCAAAGAAGGCACGTGATAGCATACACATCGAGGCAGATGAAGCCTCATGAGACGAGGTATCACACCTACAATTTAGAGTTGGGGGCAGTAGTGTTCGCCCTCAAGATATGGCTTCATTATTTGTATGGGGTTCGGTGTACCATATACACGGACCACAAGAGTTTGAAGTATCTGATGGATCAGCCCAACCTGAACATGTGCCAGAGGAGATGGTTGGATGTGGTAAAGGATTATGACTGTGAGATCCTGTACCACCTGGGCAAGGCTAACGTAGTAGCCGATGCTCTGAGTCGTAGGGCGGAGAGTGCCCCAATTCGAGATATATGCATGAGGATGACGGTGATGACTCTGGCATTGGATACCATCTGAGAGGCCTAGGCATAGGCTGTGAGACCGGAGAACCGCAAGAGAGAGCGGGTGATTGGGTAGGTATACGAGTTTGTTACTGATAGCCGAGGGCTTATGACCTTTCACGGTTAGATTTGGGTGCTGTTTATGGGCGGGGCACATAGCATATTGATGGAGGAGGCGCACAGATCGAGATTCTCGATCCATCCCGGGGCCACTAAGATGTATTTGGATCTAAAGAGAGATTACTAGTGGCCCTGTATGAAGATGGATGTTGTGTGGGTTGTAGAGAGGTGCTTAACCTGTCACCGGGTTAAGGCCGAGCACCAACGTCCGCATGGAAAGTTGCAGCCGCTAGAGGTTCCCAGTGGAAGTGGGAACAGATTTCTATGGATTTCATCACCAAATTGTCGAGGACCGCGAGGGGTGTTGATGCAATTTGGGTGATTGTGGATCGGCTGACGAAGAGCACTCACTTCCTGGCTATCAGTGAGAGCTCTTCTACAGAGAGGCTGGAAAAGATATGCGTTGGAGAGGTGGTGTCTCGGCATGGAGTACCGATCTCGATTGTGTTAGACAGAGATGTGTGTTTCACTTCCAGTTTCTGAAAGAAGTTTCATGAGGAGTTGGGTACGAGATTGCACTTCAGTACTGCTTATCACCCACGGACAGACAGACAGTGTGAGTGGACGATACAGACGCTTGAGGACATGCTTCGAGAATGTGTTATAGACTTCGGCAGAAGTTGGGACACATACCTAACAACAGCCACCATTCGAGTATTGGTATGCCTCCCTTTGAGCTTTTATATGGAAGGAGGTGTCGGACCCCCATAATGTTACTATATTTAATAGGGAACCCTACTTACTCATCATCATCTTCATAGTTTCTACATTTATGATCTAATCCTAATCGCCCCATCTTCATCAATTTATAATTTATGTGAATCCTCTCTTCGACAACAAATAAACTTAAGATATGAGTTTGTTAAGGGTTTAAAGGAGAAACCAAGCATGCTTTTCTTTGGTCATCACATTGATGCATGTTTCATCTTATCTATCTAGAAAAAAGGTTATTCTAGAATCTCATTTTTCTAAAGAAGAGATTATTGTAACATGATAAAGTAATGATATATAGAGAGAAGGGGAGGGGGTTGTTGGATTTTATTCAAAAATTCGGTTTCTAAAACAAAAAGATAGCAATAGAAGCATTATAAATTTGAATAACATAAATATAATTTATTCCAATCAAGGATCATTTTAAATGAACATGAAAGATCAAACACATTCATAGAAGGGTTAAGAAACAACAACCATTGATGTATTTGATTCATCTTGAGAGGTTAGACGTTGATAAAGATGAAAATAACCCAAAATAAATTACTCTAGAGAAGTTCACCCCCAAGTAATAAAAACACCTTGGATGCTAGTCCTTACTTACACTATTAAATTTTTAAGCTTTTAAGCAAAAACCAAAATTTTTCTTAAAAGAGAGTTAAAAGTATCAAGCTTTTTCTATTGTATTAAGACTTTAAGAGAAAGAAAGAAAGAAGAAGATACTATATGGTTTTGCTTGAGGAAAAGAAGGAAAATGAAAGCCTTTAAGCACCTTCTATAAGCTATTAACCTTTGGGTCTTAAAACTTTAGGATCCATGTTTCTTTATTTGTGTCTTTTTCAGCTAAAATTAGAAGTGTGTTCTTGAAAATTACTTGGTAAATATTCGTAAACATCATTTAATCTTTCCCTTCCTCCACTGATATGTTTTGAATTTCATCTTACACTACATGTTCTTGTAAATCCATCCAAATTTTTGTAGCATGCACTTCATAGTTCATACCATAAGCATTCGATAGTGTAAAGTAATACTACCATCTTCCCCATCATTTGATCACCAATACCTTCAACCGTGCCCCTTCTTGCCATATACTTGGACATACAAATAATATGGCTCCGATATCACTTATTATAAACCCAAATGGATCAAAGTATGCTACTGTTGGTGGTCTAAACAATGAGCAAAATGTAGTTTTTCTACTATGAAATACAAAGAAAACATGTGTCGAAAGAGTTAAGCAAAAGAAGGTTTTCTTATTGATATTAAAAGACAACTTACATGAGGAAAATAGGGATAGAGAGTTTCTAAGTTTTTGTTGTCTTTCTACATTTACTTTACCACTTAAGAACGTAAAACAACAAATATTTAAACCCAAAAGAAGAAATGTTAGAGATGGCAAAAACATATTTTAGGTGTGTGTGGGACTACTTATTTAACTTAATAAACAAATTTTTTTGATAAAAAAATGCTTATTAGCTTATGTGGTGATAAAAGAGTTTGATTAGCTTATGTGTTAGTAAAAAACTATAAGTTGATTACTTTTTTTTAAATGTTTAGTAAACAAAATTTTAAAAAACACTTTTTATATTTCTCAAATATTTTTTAAAGTTTATTGATTTTTTGGAAAGTTAATAAGTTAATAAGTACTTTTCAAACTCAACCTAAAATATCCATTTATTTTTGTTGACATTTAGAGATTTAATATCACACAACAAGGTGCTCACGAGAATCCTAGTTTTTTTGGGAAGTTCTTGCATGATGGGCATTTGAATATGAATTCAATAGACATTTCCCTATATCATTATAACCATCTTTTAATTTTGGGAAGTTCTTGCACCATGGGCATTCATGTTGTTTTGGATATTTTTATATTTGAAATGGAGCTTCACCAAGTGTTGACAATGTTTGATTCTTGAAACATTTTCAATGATTTTTAAAATACTTAAGCCTTCTAGTATACTCCCTGTGCCAAGAAGCATGGAGAGCTTCCAGGTCAGCAAACATTACTACCACATGCACAACCCCTATACTGGCCACCGTGAAAAGAGAGGAAGAAAATGGTTACACGAGAAAAAGAAGCCTTGTTCTCAAATGTGGTGGTGACAACATTAATCCATCACCACCACAACCACTACGAGGCACCGGGATAGCATGCACGGTGGCGGTGGGCTTCCACAGTGGGAACAAAGCTCTTCCGTTACAAGTATTCTGGAAGGCATTAGAGATGGATAAGGGGAGGGGGTGATAAATCTCAGTCACCATGAAGATTTTCAGGGCTTCTGTTCACAGTGGCGTAGCCACATTAGTACAAGGGTGGGCCTTGGCCCACCTAAATAAATTTGAGGTTATATATATATATATATATATATATATATATATATATATATATATATATATATATATATATATATATATAGATCCGGTAAGAAATTTTTTTTTTCAGCTTATTTTTTTGGCAAACAAAATAAATGAATCACCAGATGAATCAATAATAACATGATTCACCAAGAAAAGTCCCGAAAAAACTTTTTGATCATTCATTTTTACGATGATTTTGTTGATATTCACTAAAATTATCATAAAAGTGAATTTTTTTTCATGATTTACCTAAAAATGAACCATGAAGGTGTTTTTTTCGGAATTTTTTCTTGTGAATCATCTTACTTTTGAATCATCTAATGATTCGTTTCATTTTTTTTGCTAAGAAATTATGTATATAAAAAAAATCTTACCTTCCTACTAAAATTTTCCTTCTTATTTGATCTTGACTCTCTCTCTCTCTCTCTCTCTCTCTATATATATATATATATATATATATATATATATATATATATATATATATATATTAACTAACAAAGACTAGAGGAAGTGAATTGCCATATGACTTACCCATTAAAAATTTCAAATTATACAGAAATAAAATACATTTTGCTACATATGTTGTTACATTTTGTTATCATTTGAAGTATTTTACTACCGTTCATATTTTATAAATTATTTGACTCACCCAAAAATAAAATCATGGCTATGCCCCTGTCTGTTCACCAAAGAATATAAGGGAATGATTCACAGATGAATAGGTACGTCGGAGGTGTTGACATGGGTTAAGTGGGATTGGGTATTAATTGAAAATATTAAATTTTGATACTGATTTTAATTAATTTATTATATATTAAACTAGGATGTCAAAAAGTCCCGTGGGGTCCCAATCCCGTATGGGGAATATTTGTTTAAAAAATGGGGGGCGAGGGCAGAGGCGGGGCTAACCCCGTTTTAATTTCGGTGTGGGGGCGAGGGTGGGTAGTCTCGTCCGGAACCCCCAATGGGGTCCCGTTAATATATTACTTATGTTAATATATATTAATGATAAAAATATAATAAATAATAACAATGATTTTGAACTTCCGAAATTCGATAAAATACCGTGTTTTTAAGTTGTTAGTACAACGTTTTTGAGATGTTATAGAAATTTTATTTTAAACATGTAAAATTATGCTATAAATAGCTATATTTACCTAAATATAGCTTCTTTTAAGAGAAAAAAACATTCTTTTGGCCTAAACGACAACTTTGTTAGCCCAAAAAAATCAACCCAAACGGGGACGGGGAAACGGGGTAGTGGTGGTGGTAATATAGGTATTCGGGGCAGGGATGGGGAGCCTAGAGATTTCGGTGGCAGGAGCAAGGGCGTGGACGAGTGAACACGAAAATTTCGTAGGTGGTGGCGGTAGTTGCAATTCCCGCCCCGATTGCTCCCGTTGAAATCTCTATATTAAACTATATTAACTAATATATATGCGATATCTAGTATACATGATCTTAATTAATAGTTAATAAAGATGATTACTTACATGAGAAGCATGCAAATATTGTATTGAGTTTTTTCGGAACAATAGAGGTGTCCCACACCCAAAAATCTCCACCTCCCCATGATCATATGATTAGAACAAATAATTTATCAAAACATAATTTTATTTATCAGTTGTGCTGACTTTATATCGATAGATATTTGCATGATATTATTCATCTAGGATCCTACAGAATCCATAGAGATTGTATTTTTATAAATGTTAATAATTTTTTTTGATTGGTCTAATCTAGGGTTAATTAAGCTAGAATATGAGTGTTTTACTGTTTTTCAACAATTATTAGATAGTCTTTGAGATCCGCTGGTAAAATATCTTTTACCTTTGTTTATATTTTATTTTTAGAAATTCATATTAGTACTGTTATGATTACATAATACATATTAAATTCTTTTAAATGTCGTAGGTCCAATGTCTTTGCAATGTTTGCAACCTTGTTAGGAACACAGTTATTGTTTTTTTTTTTTTTTTTTTTTTTTTTTTTTTTAACAAAGAAGGTGGTCAGAAGATTGAAGTATATGAGATTTGAATTCGTATCAATTTCTATTATAAAGCCTGTGATAATTATGATGATCTTCATCAATTTCATTCGTTCATTAATACGAAGTAATTCACATTAAGTCAGAAATAACTAAGACGAAGATGGTCAAGTTCGAAATAATTAATAATTAGAACTCACAATCCAAAACAACATTTCTTACACTTCTACAAGTCAATGCTTGAGGCTAAATGAGTTTAACCTTAAATAACAAGATATTATCAAAACTTTTGTATTACGTTCATTGATTGAAACGCTTAAAACTCATTAAATAATATAAATTGATATATCTTTATGATTTTTTTTATATCACTTGGATGAGAAACAATATAATGATATATAAATATTACATAATTGGTTGTTTGAGAAAGAATCTAAAAGGGGAAGGAAGGGCATGAAAGACAAAGTTAAAAGAGGAAGAAGGGGAAGCTTTGGTGATCCCAAGGTGTGTGTTTCCATGAGATTGTTTGCAGCTTTAACTTTCCCAAATTCACACTACAATAAAGTAAAAGCAACTTGATCGTGTCTTGTATCTTCGATCATCAATAAAGCAAACAAATATGCTCTAAGAGACTAAGACCATCTTTTATACATGCATTAAATATTGTATCATGTAATTGTTAAAGAATGTATGCTTTTTCTTTATCATTTTAATGCTATCAGTAATAAAATACCAAATTTAGTAGGAAGATATTTGAAAACACCATTTTTAATTTTTATTAAGCTTGTTATATTTAACTATTTTTTTAAATTTAGGTATCTTTGTTTGGTTTTTTAAACAACTCATTTTTTATTAGCAAAGGAGGGAACTAGAAAAAGAAGGAATCAATAACAAAGATTTAATAGACAAAATTAGATTCTTAACCAAAAAAACCCAATTGAATTTCTACGAATAAGCCAAAAAACATTTGTGTTTTCTTCAACTATCTTTTTTCTGATAAGTAATTTCTCATTTATTTTTAATCTGTTTTGGACCTGTAATATATCAAAACGAAGATATCACGAAGAAAAACACAAATATATAATCATCGGTCTGTTTTGATTATATTTACAATCTAAAATTCATGTTCAAAAATAAAGATAAAAAGTCACTTCTGAGAATTAATAAAACTAATTTTCCAACACAAATTACCTTTAATAGAACGTAAATAAGATTCCCACAAACATTCTTAGTATGTATATTGCTATTGATGAAAATATTCGAAGTTGTGACACAGGGCGATCGAAGAACAACAAACAGCATTGAAGAAAACAAAAGCACTCACTTTCCCAAACCCCAAAGGAAGATCTACCTTTCACTTTACCCTCCTATTTCTCCATTCTTTATTTTTACCCCATACTTTTCCTCTTTTTACACATCACCCCCCTTTACTTTTCCCTCTCTCTCCCGCATGGGATCAACCAAATTCCCAACGTCACTATCTCTCCCTTTCAACCCCTTTACTTTCTTTTTTTCAAATTCTTTGAACTAATAAAATATCTATATCAATTTTATTTCTTGACAAAAATAAGGACATTCAATATCAACCATACGTTTTATGGGTCGGGAATTCGGGTATTTAATTTGCTAAGATAACTGAATTATACGACATTCATTGAATCACTTGACAAAATTTATAATGTTTTAATTTAGTATATAAACAAAAATTGTTTACCAAATATTAAGAATACTCCAACACAAAAGAAAATAACAAATTCAGAAAACTAAGCCACTAGCTATGGCACGATTGGTACTCAAATGAGTAGTTTCGTACACAGGAAGCTCCTCACAATATTGATCATTCTTGAAAACGTTCAAGTGATCGAGCTCAAATAAGTCTGAGCTAGTGTCACTTGCCATGTCATCATCCTCATCATCTTCTTCTTCATTGTCATTCTGTATTGTTGGAATTTGTCTAAGATTTGATTTTTCGGTTTTCTGCCATTGAAATTTCTGAAAATCTTGCTCTCCCCTTACGTTTTTACTGCAAGAACGGGAATTTTCATCAACAATTACACTCTCTGGATAAAACCGAACTGTTCTTCGCATTCCATTGTTGAGTTGTTCTCTTGATCTTGGAGAGTTTTTACTTAAACACGATCGAGAAAATGAAGAGGCTGTTGAACATGTAGATACATTTGTGGATTTTGATGATCTTTCTGTTCGGGTTTGAGTTCGATCTTCAAAACCCGAATCTTTTGATTTCTTCGAATGCCCATTTGGAAAAAGGGCATTTAGAAAATTTGTCAACCGACCTCCTGGTGAGATCGGTTGCTTTACTTTCTTTAAACTTGTGTAGATCTTTAAAGCACGGGTTTTTGATCGGATTAGACCAGGAGTTTGGTCTGTTTTATTTGTTTGATCTTCATCAAACAAATAAAACTCGTTCTGCTTCTTAACAGCAGAACGTGGTGAAATACTAGTTTTCACCTTGTTGAAAGGACCAAAACAAGAAGGTTTAGGTTTCGCCACTTCGGCTTCTGAATACCATCCAAAGCTTGAATCGGAAGAACTTGAACCAGAACTAAAGAACATTGGGTCATTATCAAGTATGATTTTCCGATCAAATTCCGGCAATGAGTTAGGCCTTCTGCCACCTTTTGAGACTTTCTCATTAACCTTCATTTCCATCCATTTATCAACCAAACATGCTCGCCGGAAACTTGCTACTTCTTCATCCTCCACCGCACTGCTACTCTTAAATCTACCACGACCACCACCGGAGGTGTCACCGCCGCCGCTTTTGACGCTCTGTTTTTTTGCAGCTTTCTGTTTGCGTAGCTTAAATTCACCAAAACTCTCGTCGCTTCCGTCGATGGAACGGTAGATTTCGTCAAGAAGAGTGGAAGAAAATGATGGGTTTTTTGTATTTTTCCTTGATTTGTCTTCTCTAAGTATTTTATCCCAATCATATATGTCGGCCATAACTATGTAAATCGGAAGAAACTGGAAAAAAGAGGTAGAGAGAGAAGGAAAGGAGAATGAAGTGAGAAGTGGGTTTTGATTTTCTAGAGAGAGAAATGAAGGCTTGAACGAGAATGTATGATGAAGATGAACAGGGAAGGGGGAAGACTTTATAGAGTAAGATGCGCGCGTGCATGGTGAGTGCCAAATTGCTTAAGATGTGCATTTGATTATGATAAAACAAAAAGACTAAATTGCCCTTAGTTAAGATATTTTCCAAATGAAAAATATAGCATCTCATTTACAATTTACAAACGTTTTAAACTAACAAAACAAATCACCAAATTATATTTTTAAAAATTGGTCACAGATTAAATTTATTATATATGTTGATATTGATAATAATAAAACATTGTTGCATGAATTAATACAAGTTCAATTTGATTATATAAATTGATAAGAAAAAGAAAGTAATTTCTTAAATGGTAAAGAAAATTAATTTATGGTTACTTCAATTTATAGCAGTCCTTCTTTAGAAATAGAAATTATTTCTCAATTGTTAGTTTGTTACGATATAAAAGAACACAACCACGACTCCGTGTGTGTGTGTGTATATATATATATATATATATATATATATATATATATATATATATATAGGATTAGGTTCATGTGAGACGACCTAATTTTATGAGACCGTGAGACGTATTTTTTTATTTTTTTTATTTTTTTAATTTTTTTAATTTTATTTTTTTTAGTTAATTCAAGTTCCGAAAATAATATTTAAAAACTTTTTTTTTTTGAATTTTCCATTTATTTTGCATTTTAAAATTATTTTTAGAATATGTACAGTGTAATATTCTATTTAGAATATATTTCACGTATTTTTAAAAAAAAATGGATTTTTTTTTTATTTTTTTTTAGTTAATTCAAGTTCCGAAAATAATATTTAAAAAAAGAATTTTTAGATTTTTCTATTTATTTTGCATTTTAAAATTATTTTTTAGAATATGTCAGTGTAATATTCTATTTAGAATATTTCATGCATTTTAAAAAAAAATGAGATTTTTTTTTATTTTTTTTTAGTTAATTCAAGTTCCGAAAATAATATTTAATTTTTTTTTTTGGATTTTTCCATTTATTTTGCATTTCAAAATTATTTTTATATTTGGTCTTACGGTCTCACAAAATTAGAATGGTCTCAAACGAACCTGAACATATATATATATATATATATATATATATATATATATATATATATATATATATATATATATATATATATATATATATATATATATATATATATATATATATATATATCGTTCTTTAATCGTTCTGCATAAATGTTTTTATAATATAAGACTCATATTTTATTAATTTACCCAGTAATAGTGATTATAAACTATTTTTTATATTGTGATTCATAAATTTTCTTACATTCTCTTAGTAACGGATAAAATAAGCATTTCAACAATATAAAAATTGATTATAATTATCAAATCAACCGTTGCGTTTTTTCAGGATGAAAAAAGCATATCATGATTTGTTTATTAACTCACACATTCTCCTCAAAATGAAAGTAATACAAAGCTCTTTAATTTTCTTTAGAGTCAAAATTTGCTTATTTCTTTATGAACAATCTTTATCTTTAGAAGTTATCACTCACATCTCACATTCAAGTTTATATGGGGTGTTTTTGAGGTTGGTGATTTAAAACAACTTATACTTATTTTACTTGGTATTAAAACCAAGTTATAAAAAAATGAATTAACTTATCTTATATCAAAACGAAATTAATTAATAAGTTCTTTTCTTTACAACGATAAAAGTGAAATCCATTCATTAAATTAAATCATAGTTCTACTTAGAAACTAAAGGATCTTACTGGAAATAAATTAACATTTTAATTAAATAATTGGGTATAATAGTTAGAATCAAGATGATCTTGGAATGGGGTCGGGAGGTGGGGTTTTTATATGACAATGAAGAATCTTGGTTGGAGGTAGTGCATATTAGTGGTTAGGCAACCAACGTATCACTTGTACTCATTGGGTGTTAACAACAAAAGAATCAAAAGACAAGATTTTGGTTGTTTTTAACTTTGGTGAAATCAACAATATCTTGAAAATCCATCATAAGCATCAGCATATGAAAATAAAATAATAATAATACAAAAAGGCAGAAAGCATATCCGAAGTGAATTCTATTCTCGCATCAATGTTCTTAAACCCGAATTTTAATTCTTAAAAACACTATAATACTCTAGAAAGATAATTATTCATATCTCAGTACCAATATTTAGATTTTTGTTGTAAATAAATACTTAACACACATGAATAAGTATCCGCAGATTACATTGTTTACAAAATTTTTAACATTTAGACAAGTCAATCAAAATATATTAGTATGGTATGTTTGCTACAGAAAAATTGAATTGAAGCGGATAATAGAAATGAAAAGAAAGATAATTAAGTCAAAAAAAGTGAATTGATTTTATTATTTGGTATGAATGTATTAGATTTGTATATCGATATTAATTTATGAAGATATATAATGTATTTTTATATTTGTAAAAAAAAAAAAAAAAAAAAAAAAAAAAAAAAAAAAAAAACAATCCCATTTTTTTCACCAATTAGTTTTTATAATTTTAGTTAATGTTTTATATTATAATTTAAATTCAATGGTCGAGAAATCACTTGCTAAATTATTCATTAAACCATTTGATAACAATTTTTTAAGTACAACCTTGTTCAAACCTGAATTCATAAAGGTTTATTGTCAAATTTTCTCATCTAATTATTATTGCCACTAAAACTTAGTAAATATTGATGATCGGTTGGTAGCATTGGTATATGCATTAGTTATTGATCCATTATACTCATTAAACCTTCACATCCCCTTTTTCTCTTCCTTGAGCTTTTAGTGAAACACTCTCCTTCTTCTACTTGCTCTATAATATAGCACCCAATAATCCAATGTCACCTTAAAATCCTACAACTACCCCTTCTTCATTTGCACTATAATGTAGCAACCAATATCACCTTGAAATCCCAAAACTAGATAATATACTTGCAACTTCACAATTGAAATAAAGAGGACTTCTACATAATTTTTTTTATGAAACTAATTCGAAATGTTGTATCAATGTAATTGAATTAAAAATTTGGATCAATAAAACTAGATAACCATCACCTAATGGGTTTTAATTTCTTATTATAAGGGTTCCAATTTCTTATTATAAGGGTTTTAATCGGAGGTGACCAAGAGGGGGTAATACGGTGTTGCTTGTGAATGCAAGGTAAGACATCTTATTGTCTTCACCAAAACAGTGAACCTCAACGGGAGTTTGCTTTAAGCGAAAACACTTTATTATAAAAAGAGGGAAATAAAAGATCAATAGGATTGTGTGCATAGTTATCATGATTCGTTATAAATGAATATAAGAGATAAATAATAGGATTCTACATAAATCTTTTTTATATATTAATAAAATTAAGAAACATATAGTTTCTATTAACATGAAGCAAGTAATTCAAATTATTAGACTACATGCATTTATGTATTCACTCTTAATATACGTTGGTAGTGCTGGAAAATTCGTCTTAACTAATTTTCAAAGATGAAACTTTTTCTTATTTTTGAACTAAATTTCGAACCCTAAACATTATATATCACAATGAGAAAATGATTGTATGTTTTCTTTCGTGATAACTTCCTTTCATATATCACACATGTAATAAACAGATTAAAGATGAATGATAACTTGAATACACATAAATGAAGCTTCACCTCCTTGTGTGAGAACCTATGACTTTAACCTCAATTGGTCAAAACATAGGTGTCATCCACTCCTTATTATATACTAACATGTCACTTTTTATTTATATAAACAATCTTTATATAAATGGACTACAAAATGTCCAAAATATGTACACAACATATAAATCATACTTTATGAGTTTCTGTTTGTTTTTTCTCTCTTAGAAAATATTATTTGCATACATAATAATTTTTTGATTAAATACAAGAGTTGATTTTATTTATTAATAATCATATTAATAATAAATATTCAATATGCGCCAACTTGATTAAGGTGTGACCCTATAGGATCATATCTTATTAGCAAATATCATTCAACGATGATTCTTGAGCATATAGATCCAACAATCTTCTGCTTGCACAATATTCGTTATGGATTGACAAAGACAGTATCTGAAGTCTAGTAATGGGCTACTGCCCCAACAACACACTAAGGGATTCCATCTTATCAACATCTAATTCTAGGAGCTCAAAGCTACACGTGATGCTTTAGGTAAGTTTATCGGTATTCCTTTTGTTTAGACATCATGTTAGAGACTAAGACATAGATCAAATCATTCTTATTTGTTATCCAACTTTAACTAAGGTGTATTTGATGTCTAAGTCTCAGCACATGAGAGCAACAACTCCATTCTTGAATACATACGCCTCTTACCTAGTTTGTATTGTACCTAGTGATGGCCTTTATAGTTGCATGATTATGAACAGTGTTGAACCATGTAAAAGCATAATATTTCCCTATACTTAAGTCCCTAATATGTATATCAGGTCGAAGTACATAAAGATATTTTCATTAATCAAATATCACTCATGAATACGATCCATGAAGTGATCTTGATGCAGGTTATGTCAAATACTTATTTTGTACTCAAGTACTTATGAATTTGGTCGCAACCCTTTGCTATTCCCATCTCTATAAAAATCAACCAATCCATTCATATTAGTCTTATTTCATTGATGCTCCCATAACTATGAATGAGTATAGGCATTTAGAATAACCATGTTATTCAAGGATTAAACATGTTAATATAGAACACAATAATTATTTAATGAAAATACTATTTCCCATATCTCAAGTAATTACAATATATGTTGCTTATACTATTTCAATAGCTAAATATTAATATATTGGCTTAGAACAACAAGGTATTATAAAACCAACACAACTTTCATGCTTTCGCTACTGAAGGAACTTTGTTAAGTGGATTTGACAAACTTGTTTTGTATAAACTTTGCGAATACTAACATTTTCTATTTAACATATATATCCCATATATAAACAAAACTCTTGAAAATGTTTTAGGTGCTTAAATATGACTTAGATACCAATACTCAAGTAACGGGATTACTCATAGTCATAAATGAACTAAATAATTAATCACCTTTAGATGTGGTTCCCTGAACAACAATGTATTCTAAATTTGTAGTGTAACTATAATTAAAATCAACATGTAACTCTTATCCATGCAACTTTTCTTCATTCATAATGAGGACACGCCTGATTGTGATCTAGGATCATCTTAATCTATTTGGAAGCCATAAGTGTAACAGTTTATGTATAGCTTTCTTTCAAATACTTTGTAGATCAAGAATATTTCTTTAGTTATTCGTAAGTACTTTAGCATGTTCTTTTCAGTAATCCTATGACTTATTCTCAAGTTATATTCGTATCTTATTGTCTTGCTCTAAGAACATGACATATCTGGCTTTCAAGAATAACATGACATAAATGATGAATCTAACTACAACATCATATGGAATACAATCATACTATCTAGCTTAACCATCGTACTAGGATTCTAAGGCTTTCTCAAAATCATGTCATGTGGTATTCACAAGATAAGCTCTCTTAGAGTCTTATATATTGAACCTTCCAAGTTCTTCATAATCAATGTAATTCTACTAAATCGTTTAAGTTGCCATGATCTAACTATATATATATATATATATATATATATATATATATATATATATATATATATATATATATATATATATATTCCAAGAATTAGTATGTCATTCATATACAAGACTAGGAATATTATTGCCTCCTAATAGCTTTCTAGAAAACACAAGTGTTAACTTGATTTATACAGAAATCATATTATACAATTTCCTTATAAGAAAGAGGATTCTTACTTTGAGATGTTGGCTTAAATCTATAAAGATTTCCATCCATGTATGTTTTCTCCTTTGAAAATGCACTTACTCTTTATAGTCATACTGTATTGAGTAACATTAATGAAGCTCATACTTGATTATCATACATAAATGTATCTCTATGTGTTCTATTAGTTTCTGATCAATTATTTTAATAGGGTCAACAACTGTTGAAAAACTTGCAAGTTTAAAATTATGATGCATGCCTATGGTTCTTTATCCATTAAAGTTCCATATTACTTCCACAACTTTTTAAGTATATTTCTTCTAGAATGAAAATCAGTGGGATCATAGAAACTTCATCCTAAACAATCATTTAAAATATTCTACATAATTGTTGTTAGTAGATATTAAGTTGAGTAAAGCTTCTTGTCTTTCATAAGTTTCACAACTCTATACCTTTTAGAATAGGATAGAACATTTCATCCTTAGTCATATGAAGGTATCTAATCTATTTGTTTGATTGGATATATATATATATATATATATATATATATATATATATTTGTTGTAATGAGCATAAATCCAATAGTTTATTAAGGAAAGACTTACTGAATATATCATAAGTAGACCTATAAGGTCTGATTTATCCTCTTCAAAAACTTGTAGTATCGACATACAACTAGTGCTCAGGTGACCCTATCCCACTAAGAAAATAAAACTACCTTGGATATCATAAGACAAAGTCTATGTGGTTAGGTAGGGGTGAACGTGGTGTGGTTCGGTGCGGTTATTGGTCAAAACCTCACCACTAACCGCAAATGCGGTTAATCCATTTTCAAAACTGCTTGGTGTGGTTATTTTTGTGGTGCGGTTAGACCGTTATTTTTGCAGTGCGTTTTGTTTTTTTTTGTGTGTTTCGGTTATTAACCGTATTGATTTGGTACAATTATTTTGTGTGGCTTTTAACCGCACATTAGAGTTCAAACAGTTTTAAGAGTTTAAACATATTACTTGTAATAATAAAAACCATAAGGTATAATAAAATTAACTTAAATTACAAACAACTAATATCTTATAAACGTTAAATCACCCGTAATTAACAATAAATATATTAAAATTGTCAAATTTCACCATTTTTCAAAGTTAAAAATAAGAAAAAACCAACATTTTTGTCTTCTAGAATTTTATCATTATTTCATCCGTGAGGTCTTATTTTTAATATTTATTATATTAATAGTTAATAAAAAAAATTATATAATATATGTGGTGCAATTTTTTTGCGGTTTTTGAAAACTAATAACCGCACCGCACCGCAAATTTGCGGTTTTTGAAAAACAGAAAACCTCACCATTGGTTTTTATTGCGGATGCGGTTAATCGGTTGCGGTTTTTGCGGTTAATTTTAGTTGTGGTGCAGTTTTTGCTCACCCTATGGTTAGGTGACCCATGACCCACAAGAACCGTACAAATGACGATTGAGTGTTCTTGATGGAATGAGTTATGAATCGATTCCATAAATCCTAATATATTCCAAGATGACTTGTTTTACAAATTTATTATCTTTATCATAACGAATGTTTTATGATGGCCTCATTTGTAACACCCGATTTCCAGGATGGATCGATTTGGGATTTCAAGGAGTCAAAAGGTCAAATTTTTGGGAGAAATGGGGTCTCACGACGACCTTTGAGTGGTCACGACATCAGAAGTGTTAAAATGTAAATTGTGTTCCAGACTAATCTCACAACATGAAGCATAAAGGCTCACGGCATGAGAACAAATGCAGCACAAGCCCAACATCTTTTAGGGTTTCCTTCATATTTAAGTCCCATTAAACCCATTTTAGGGTTCATTATCAGCCTCCAAACCCCCCTTTCACCTCAGAAAACCCTAGCCTTCATTCCTTTCTTGATGTTTGGCCTTTTTGGAGCATTTCTTTATTTGAATAAGAATAGAAGAAGAAGAAGAAGAAGGTGATCTTTTGGAGAGGTTTGCGAGGAATCATTATCATCATCACCTTACATTGTTTCTGGACCCTTGTAAGAGTCAAAGCTTCCACGATTATTGTTGTTTGTGGCTAGATCTAAGTTTTGTCCCACTTTTCTCCTTGGTTGAGTAAGTTTGAATGAATGGAAACCATAAAGTTGGCAACTTTATGGGTTATAAGGGTCTTTAGAGTGTCATGAAGTACAGATCTAGTGAATGGTGAAAGATCTAGTATGCCCAATAGTCATTATAGAATGATATTGCTAATAATATATGATCCTATAAAGTCACACCTTATAGCAAGTTACCATCAATTGATTATTTATTAGTATAATTTGATTATTAATAAATATATCAACACTTGTATTTAATTGGAAAATTATTATTTCATGGAAATAATATTTTACTAATTGAGAATATATTATTTGTGGAAATAATATTTATTGGAGAAATAACAACTTATGAAATATATCATAAAGTATGATTATTTATAAGTTATATTTATATCTTAATAAACTAGTTCAATTTATATAGAAGGTAGTTTTATATAAAATAAGATATTTATATATTCATATTTATATCTTAATAAGCTAGTTACAATTTATATAGAAGGTAGTTTTATATAAAATAAGATATTTATATATGACTAGTTATATATATATATATATATATATATATATATATATATATATATGTATGTGTGTGTGTGTGTTGTGAATTCTTTATAAATAAGACCGAATTTTTATAAAGCTAACATGTATGTGTATATAAACTAGCCATGAGACAAATTTTATCTTCTTTGCGGCTTACCTTTTTCGAAAAATGAGAGGAGACCAAGCATGGTCTTCTTTTGAATTGTTTAATCAATTCTACCATGCTTATAAGAAACATGTCATATGTTTTTTGCTTTATGGCCTCTTCTTGCTTTTTGGCCTTTACATAAGGGAGAGCATGGAAGGTTAGAATGTAATTCTCGCAAGCATGATTCTTCTTCTTCTTTGTAGCTAAAAAACGAGAGCAATGTGTTCTCTATGGGGTTGCCATATTTCGGAAGTTAAAGGCCCTTCTTCTCCTCCATTCTCTTGAATTTGATGCTAGACAAAGTCCCTTTGTTGCTTCACCTTTTAACATATATTTGGTATATATTTGAAAGGTTTATGAACAACAAATCACAAGTGTATACCAGCATATTTTGATGGTTCTACTCTTTCTTGGTAAATACTTCTAGAGAACTCTTGTTATAGAGTTTCATGCCACACTTCATCAACTTCCAAACTCCCATGAGGATCAAAGTCTTCAAAGGTTGGTATACTTTCTCTTCTATGATTGTTTTAATCTTTCTAACTCTTGCAAAATGATCATTGGTGGGTAAAATTGTTTTAGTTTTATTCAACATTTTTAAAGCTTCCGTTTTCATTTTTACTGGTTGTGAAACCGGATTTTTGAATAAAAACTCAACAATTGGTATCAGAGCCATTTTTGCAAGATTAGTTAGATTATTTGTTTCGTTGATAAAATCTTTGTTTTTGGAAAACATGGATGGTTTTCTCTTTGCAAGAAAAATACATACATATTTTTTATGACAACTTTAAAATGTTTATAATTGTTATTTTTGACCAAAAGTTTACATGCATCTTTTTGGTCGTAAATGTTTTCTTAGAAAAACAAAGAGTTGTTATATATATATATATATATATATATATATATATATATATATATATATATATATATATATATATATATATATATATATATATATATATATATATATATATGATGTGCATAAACTAGCCATGGACCTTTGTTTTGTTGAATGTGTTGATTTATTTAAAATGGTTGTAATTATTTATTTATTCATATGGTATGTAATAATTAAATAGATAGTTTTCTTTTGTTAATTTTTGTAAATAATAGATTAGTTTTAGAATTAGTTTATTTTTATAAAAATGTAACAAGAATGAAGATGGTAGCCATTTTGAATATCAAAAGTTTTTAAAACTGATTTTATTAAAGTTTCTCAAACTTTATAAAATTATTTTTATAAACTTGCTACAAGGTGTTGAAGCAAGTGGACATACATGAATACTTTACAAGATAAAGGTCCCTTATGTCCCTTTAGAAATAGATTTGATAATTTTGTGACGGCTCACAAAATTATTACTAGTTAATGGCTTGGTTTATGCACCTATGTTATAATTGTTATGCATGTTTGTGTTGTTTTATGTTCATGTTATTATTATTATGTTATGGTTGATAAATTAGTTTTTCAATTGCAAAATAATATTTGAACATAAATAAACATTACAATGAGTTTTAATGAAATTTACTTTTTAACATAATATGCTAAAAAATAGTTTTACAATAAAACAAACTTTATCGTTAAAACTAGAAACCGGTAAAATTTCAGGATTAAAATTGTATATGTTTAAAATAGGTATTTGTAAACTTATTAAACTCCAAACCTTATTTCATAAAAGGAATTTTTATTAAAATGTTTTCAAATGTTCTAAAGCGATCAAATGATATAACTTAATACTAGTTATTAATTTAAAACTTTGATCGCGTCAATTATATAAAACCGGGTTTTATATATAGAACATTGTTAAAAATATTATTTTAACATGAAATCTGTTTTTAAAGTATACTATGGTTTATTGAATGAATGCAATAACCATGATATAACATGTTTTCTAAACTAGAATTATAAAAAAAACATCAAAGACCCTTTACAAATCTCAAATCTATGCAATCCTTTTTAAAGAACACTCGCACATCTCTTGTATGTACTAATAGGATAAATGATACCCAACCACTTAGTGTCATCTTCTGATAGCAGAGGAGTTTTCGCGATTTCTATAACCAAGTTATAGGCCGATTACACAAGTTTTTCAAATTGAATGATTTGATCATAAATCTCTTGTGATAAAGGATACCTAAGCAAGAAAGTTCTGAGACATGTCTAATTAAATTTGTTATTAACGATCCCATAAATCTAGGAATTATATGGTAAGATATAATTGATAATTGATATCTATCGGGTTGAATTCGGATGAATGGGATAAAGGATAACTAACCATTTATTTGTTTTGCAACTTAGATCCTAGACTTTGATAATTAATGTTTTTAGAAACTAAAAGAGTATTAATTATTAAAGATTAAATATTGAAAATACTAAATGAATTCTATATATATATATATATATATATATATATATATATATATATATATATATATATATAGGGCTAAGTTATTTTGTTTCTTACATCTATTGTGTGCTAGAATGCACCAATAGGAATTTAGTAAATTAAATAATTATTTAATTAAATAAATATAGATATTAAATGATTTCCATAATTATATGTATATTAAATGATATCTATAATTATAATTCTCTTTTTATGGAAACTAATTAAATCCGTCATTAATGACAGCAATAACATTCTTTCATAATGAATTCGTATCTAGGTTTTTATATATAATTTCGTATTTTGTTTTAGGACTCACTTACTTAAAATACAATAAAGTTGCATGGAATATGAAGAACGAGAGTGTATTCTACTAGAATACACTCTCATTCTGCTGAAATACACTCTTATTCTTCTAGATATGAATTCATTTTGAAAGAATATTATTGTTGATATTAATGACGAATTTAATTAGTTTCCATAAAAATGAGTTATAAGTATGGATAGCATTTAATATACGTATAATTAATACTAAATTCCTATTGGTGCATTTTAGCGCACAATAGATGTGAAAAACATTTGAACCTACCTATATATATAATCCACTCTCATAACCATGAATATTGTAATTTCTCTTTAAATGACTTATTGAAACAATAACATTCAATAGATACAACTTCAATGAATGGGTTCATGTCTTAAGAGACAATCTTGTGAGAGATGTGAAATTATATACAGTTAAAGGACCTATTCCTAAATAAATTGCTTTCAGCAATAGACCTGAATATGATACCTAGTAAATGCATCATAGTGATGCTCAAGATGCTTCTAACATCATACAAGGAACAATTATTCATAACTTCTAGGAAGTTTTGGATAATTTAGATATATATATATATATATATATATATATATATATATATATATATATGATAATATAACAGGTTAAGCAATATTACAATAAATATAGTAATATTTTGTTGGAATAGTGCAAGGCTAAAAGAGTCACCTTGTGTGATCTAAAAGGCCCATGTTTTATGGAGTAAACACCTTTAATCCCAAGAAATCCAATAAGGCTCATATAGATGGATCTTGTTTCTTTTGTGAAGAAACTAGACACTGTTAAAAGAACTGCTCCTCTTATCTAGAAAGAAAACCTGAAAGAGACTAGTACTCTGGGTATCTACTGGATAGAACTCATACTTTTCGTGTAACACTTAAGTACTTGGTACTTGAATGTTAATATAATATTTGTAACTTGATTGCAAATATTTATAGAAGAGTAACTAGCTGAGCACAAGCAAGTTGGAACTACACTCTCGAAGTTTAGTTTATTATTTATGCTTAAAGCATAAATTGCTTGTAATATAAAACAACGTTTGTTTTGGAACAATGTATGATTTAAATTTAGCATGTCTAAATATTTATGTCTCGGTTATTTGTTTAAATGATTGATTATTTACTAGATTGTTTTCATAACGAGAATACTCATATTCTGAAATGGTTGACTGTATTTCAAAGACTAGATCTCTTAATAAAATTACAAAGTAAATATCAACATTTTATAAATAAAATTAAGTTCTATATGCAAGCACATTTTGACATAAACTTGTTTTTAAATCAAACTTATCCATGACATTGTTATCTTTATTGTACATTTGAAATCCACATATTCCAAATTCAAGAAAGAGATCTTTGAAGGCAAATAATGTAGTTTATTTGACATATGTGAATCTTACTTATATATATAAAAGATTCATAAAAATATTTTCACTAAAGTGAAGAGAAAATAATTATTAAGGAACTATAAACTTTGGTTTACGACTTCCATTCTAATGAATGTCAATGATTGAGCACAAGATACTAACCAACAGTACAATCTAAAGCCTTCGTGATGATAAAGGGTGAATTAAACTTTACTTGATATAGTGTACTTTCTAATCGTTAGAAATGTCCTTTTAAACTTTTCGTCACAACTAGGAATTTTGATGCCTTGTAACAACAACAATGATAACAATTGTGAACCAAAAAAAATGTGAAAGCATGCATGATGCTTATTCAATAACAACAAAACTTCCATCCAACACTTTATACAAGCACTGCAAATAGTCAACAAAGAATTGGAAACCCTAGAAATCCCGGTTTAAGTCCATTTTGGACTAGGACTTCCTTATTGGGCCTAATGGGCCAATAAGCTTCCAATTTGACTATTTTGGGCTTAGAACTCTTAAATGGGCTCTAATTGGACCCACTTTCATTTATTTTAATAATTTGGGCCATATTGGGCCTAGAATGAAATAAAATACCTTAATGGACCTTATTGGGCCATAATTAACTTAATTAGCCCTAAATGGCCATAAAACTCATACTTTGACGTGTATTGGGCCCATATCTAAGATTTAAGCACTCAAGCCCCAAATCTTCTTCTCTTTTTTCTCTTTCTCGGCCCAAGAAGGAAAACAAAAAAAATGGAAATTGATGAAATAAGGAGGGTTAGCCACCTTCTTATTATATTTTGGTCTTCCATGCACCATCACATACTTCCATGCACACCATCACTTCACTTATCTCTCTTTCTCCCTCTCCTTTCTATCCTCGGCCGAAGATACACACCCACACACACATTACATCCAACTTTTAAAACAAACTCTCTCAAGAATACATTCACTCCTCTTCATCAAATTTTCAAGATTAAGAGCTTTTCAAGGAGGTTATTCCATAAAAATCATCATTCAAGGTAAGTTGATGCTTAAATCCATGATCTAACTATTTCATTTCATCAAAAATCTCCTCTTAATCTATTCAAGTTCGTGATCTTGCCTCTTAGAACTCATCTAATCCAAAGATCCTCCAAGAAGCTTGCTAGGTCGAGAATAGCATCAAACTTCTTCCATGCTTCTTAACCGAACCCACAAAATCAAGGTGATTTCATACCCCTCTCTTTTTGGTTTTTAAAAGCTTTATGGGAGAGAATACAAGTAAAATGTGTAGATCTATGTGTATGTGTATGCTACGTATGATTTCATGTATGGATGTGTGAATTTTTATGCTTATGTGTTGATTATGTAAACAAAAAGGAAAGAAATCTCGAGATCCATGACATAAGAAGGAAAAAATGTTATATAAAGTATAATACACTAAAAAAGTCAAGAAAAATACCCTCTAAGATTAAAATCAACATATTGTAACATAAAACCAATTTTTGGACTTAAATTGTCAAATAAACAAAAGGAGGGTTAAAATTGCCATTCACGGTTTTCTTAGGGACCAAAGGAGTCAAAACAGTTACAATAAATGTTTTTATGGATATTATGCTCTTCAAAGGACTTGAAATGTAAATTGTAGCTTAAAGGGCCAATTTTTGGGCTTTTCGGCCCACTAAGCCCAAAATTGCGAAAAACATGATTTTCAAGGGGCTGAAATGATATCTTTGTCAAAACATGGGATAAAAAGTTAAACAGGACTATTTCAAGGGTTAAAATGCTTTTCTTTTCCAAAAAGGATAAAAAATGTAAAGTTTTTGGATTTTGGGCCAAAATTGTAAAAGTTGCAAAAGTTTGGGCTTTAACCGAGAAACACTTTTATGGAAGGGCTGAAACTGCCAAAGAATAAGTTTTGAGCTAAAAATATCAATTGAGTAAGTCTATAGGTCAAATGTGTCAAGAAAATGATATAAGGGCTTAAAATGTCTTTTTTTTGTATAAAGGACTAAAATTGTTATTTTTATTAAAGAAGGGCTAAAAAGGGGCAAACCAACATTTTGAACAAATTATTTTATTTGTAAGATATTTGAGTAAAAAAAATACAAAAAGTTACAACTCATGAAAATAGAAAGATGAACATACGTATAATCCAAATATCGTTATAAACAAATCGACCAGTCTCGTGTCGATACAAAAATAACAATCGTCCAAATCAAACATTCCAACAATTATACGATTCCTAAAACAAGTAAACAATCAAAACTTTGGGCTTGAAAGTCCAATCATGCTTGTTGGGCCTTTGTGACCCATTAACATGATTTTGGGCCCAAGGAATAGTAATAAATGTTATTGGGCCTTCTATGACCCAATTTCATATTTAAGGGACCCTCAATGGCTTTTAAGTGCTATTGGGCCTTAGTGGCCCATTAGTACTGCTAGTAAGGTCCAAGTAAACAAATACAGGTCGATAATCAATAGTAATCAAAGTCAATTGGGATTTAGTGAGTAATAACGGGTGGCACCAACGTGTGTCAGTCGTAGTCTGTAGTTATAATCAAAGTCTCCTAGAGGGAGAGCGAGAGTTTGTGTATAGATCTATACGGGGGTGACACCCCACACCTCAGCTGTTCGTTACAGTTAGACTCGGCCAGTCTAGGGTGACAAAATCTTAAGATCAATTCCGGTGTTCACCAGAGTGCTAAGACAGACGAACTAGTCATCATCATGCATGGTTATAACGACTCACATAAATAAATCCAATATAAATCAAGTAATCAAGGTAAGTCAAAAGCATTCACGTGAAGGGATAACAATTCGAACCGTTATATAATATTTTTATTTTCGGAAAGCATCGGGTTTTCCGGGGAAGTTCAACATTTTTCACTTGTACTTTTAATACTAAGTTTTTTTTAATTATACACGTTTTGAAATCATCATGCGTATATTTACAGATCTTCACACTTTTTATAAACAATGGTCTTTTCAGAAAATATCGTATTTTCGGATTTTTTCCTTCAAACCACACAAAACATTTTCATATCAAACCTGCTTATGAACTCACCAACATTCCATATGTTGACCGTTTTCAAAATAACTTGTATTTTCAGGTAACAGGTAAGCTGAGGCGTAGTACCGACTATGTTAGTGTGTTGTGCTTTTGAAAACTATCAAACAATTTATGTTATGGAGTTGTAATGTTAAAACAATGTACTTGATGTGAACAATTCCAGTTGTAATATATTGATGCATGGTGATGTTTATGTTATGATTCATGTATATTCATTGTGATGATATTCAATTTAAGTCACGCAAGCCCTCGGACGTTTCCGCCGTCTGGTTCGGGGGTGTGACAGGTTGGTATCAGATCTCTGTTTATAGTGAACTAGAATATCTAACCACACATTGATATGCAACTATAAACCAAAGAGGGACAAAACAACTCTGAACAAAACAAAAAAAATAAAACACAACAATAAAACACCCCTACTCGTACGATATAGGAAAAGTAACATAATACCAAATCAAATAAGATAATGCTAGCATCTCGGTTAAGTCGGGACTGTTTATTGTCGTATTAAGGAATGAATGTAGCCTAATCAACTACATTTCCTCTGAGGTACAGCTATCACAGGCCCCGAGGAAATTGTGATAGTAGGTAAACCTAAAAACATACCCCTTTATTACCAAGAAGAGAACATCAACTCGATTTATATAATAACTAAAACGTCTTAGGAGTAATGATAGTTTATTCATATACCTCCTCTCAGTCACCATGGAAGGGGAGCACCAGGGCATTCGGTTTCATCAGGTCTTAGTGGCCCACGGGATGATCGAAGATGAGTCCGAGGCAGATTAGGGGGAGCACACGACGTGGGGCCTGACGAGTACACGGACTCAGACTACGAGTTTGATGGGACCGATGACGACATGGAGGAAGAACAAGACTCAGACGAGGACTCTGTCACACCACCTATCAGCGAGGCGCAGCAGGACCACCCTGTCCCACCAGGGAATCCCGCAAGGGAGAATCGCTCTCCAAAAGCTGAGATTGCGGCTCTGCGGCAACAACTATTCGCCATGGAAGCACGGGCAGTGCAAGCTGAGCAGGAAAGGGATGAAGTCATTGGAGAAATGAATGAGATGGCCCAATTGTTGGCACAACACTTCGGTATATGACCTCACTGCCGTCATAGGGCGCTGCATAGAGTGTTAGGAGTAGACTTACCTTACTAGTACTATGATCTATGCTATGTACCATCGAATCTATGTTTAAGTGATTACACTACTCATAGATTCATTACGATGCCGAACTTGCACCACTTATGTATGCTCTTTCGAGAAAATTTTCATGTATCAAAGTGCAGATAATATTAATGGAAAATTTTATGTGTTCTACTGTGATGTTGTAATCTGATATGTGTTATATATCCATGATTCTATGCTAATTTGTGAAACTACTTAAGTTCGTGCCACACACCTAGTTTATAGGACCACAATCTCACCAAAAACCATAGGCACTCAACATCTTTCCGTTCCATCACAGAAAGATGCCTCAACGACCAACCCACAGAAACCCTGGGCCAACCCCACCCGAAGTCAACTCAGCTGCATTCCAAGCAATTATATCTGTTGTGGTTACTGCGGCCATGGCGCAAATCCACCAGAGGAACAATGGTGGAGTCAATAGACAAGGGGCTGGAAGTTCAAACAACGGGATAAATCAAGGACCTACCAAGACATGCTCGTACAAATATTTCACCAATGCCTAGCCACGCACCTTTAATGGCACTGGGGGAATGATAGCCCTAGAAAGATTGATTGAGAAGGTGGAATCGGTGTTCGAAATATGTGAATGCCCTGAGGAGATGAAGATGAAGTTTGCCGCATGCACATTTGTTAATCAAGCTCTCACTTGGTGGAACGGACACTTAGAAGACATGACTCTTCCCGTAGGCAACTCTATGTCGTGGGCGGAGATGAAAGAAATGTTGATGGCCGAGTACTGCCCGCGAGGCGAAATTCAGAAAATGGAACAAGAATTGTGGAATCTCACTGTCCGAAATTCCGACATTGATGCAACATATCAAGGTTTAGAGAACTCTCTCTGTTGTGCCCTGGCATGATTACTTCCGAGGGAAAGAAAATCAAACGATTCATCTGGGGATTAACCTCCCCAATCCAAGGAAATGTGATAGCAACAAATCCTGAAACCTTCGACAGTGCCAAGAGATTGGCCAAGAAACTGTACGACCACAAGAACAAAAAGGGCGAGAAGTCGGTGGAGGCTGAAGGCAAGAAGGAGAGTGACAACAAGAAGGGAAAGAATAACAAGAGGAAGGGACGACAAGGCTCGGAATCATCCAAGAAGCAATAAACGGTGATAGTCAATGCTGCAACCACCCAAGTTCCCTCCGCACCACATGCTCTAGTCTTAGCTGCTCCAAGTGCTCCTAGGAAGTATTCTGGAACTCTTCCAAAGTACAACAAGTGCAGTCTTAATCATAATAGAGAATGCAGAGAGATGCATTGCACCAGTTGCAATCGAAAGGGTCACACGACAAAATATTGCAGGACCTATCCTCCCCAGAATTAGCAGCAAGGAAACAACAACAACAACAACCGCAACAACACCAACAACAGCGGCAACAATGCAGGACCGAGCCACACCTACTATGGATGTGGAAAGACTGGGAATTTCTGTCGAAGCTGCCCCAACAACAACAACCATGGGAATGGAGGAACAGAAAGAGTGATGACCATGGGTCAGGGAGAAGCGGTTCAGGATCCCGTTGTTGTCACTGGTACGTTTCTCGTAAACCATACTTATGCATGCATCCTATTTGATACCGGAGTAGAACGAAGCTTTGTGAGCAATAAATTTAAACACTTGTTAAAACAACAACCCCAGAAGCTTAATGAAACCTTTACGGTGGAAATGGCCAATGGGAAAATAGAATCCACTGGGGAAATCTATATCGGATGTACCCTAACCTTAAACCAACACGTCTTTCGAATAAACTTAATGCATGTATCCATTAGGATTTTTGATGTGATTATTGGCATGGATTGGTTAAGCCCCCACCATGCTGAGATTATGCGTCACGAGAAGGTCGTTCGCCTTCACCTTCCAAAATGCGAAACCCTGATTGTATACAGAGACAAACCCAACACAAAACTTCGTCTTATATCATGCATTAAGGCACAGAAGTATCTACAAAAGAAAGACTTGACGTTTCTGGCTCATATAGTGGATAAATCCAAGGAAAAGGTCAATATTCAAGACATTCCAGTAGCTTGTGAGTTCCCGGATGTCTTTCCTGAAGATTTTTCGGGGATACCCCCAGAAAGACAAGTAGAGTTTCGAATTGATCTTGTGCCAGAAGCTACTCCCATTGCCAAATCGCCCTACAGATTGGCTCCTATGGAGATGCAAGAATTGTCCAGCCAAATCAGTGAACTTTTGGACAAAGGATTCATCCGATCCAGTTTCTCACCCTGGGGAGCTCCGGTTCTCTTTGTTTAGAAGAAAGACGGATCTTTTAAGATGTGCATTGACTACAGGGAACTAAATAAGCTAACTGTCAAAAATCGCTATCCACTCCTGCGAATCGACGATCTATTTGACCAACTTCAAGGCGCAAGCTATTTCTCTAAGATAGATCTGCGATCTGGATACCATCAACTCACATTCTGAGAAGAGGACGTCCCCAAAACCGCTTTTCAAACTCGTTATGGACATTATGAATTTTTCATAATGCCTATCGGTCTAACGAATGCCCCTGCCGCATTCATGGACCTAATGAATCGAATATGCCGACCATTCATCGACAACTTTGTTATCGTTTTCATTGAAGACATTCTAGTCTATTCTCGAAGCGAAGAGTAGCATGGCCGACATCTCCGACGAATCCTGGAAACCCTGCAAATCGAAAAGCTATACGCAAAACTCTCTAAGTGTGAGTTCTGGCTCTGTAGTGTTAACTTTTTGAGTCACGTTGTTAGTCAAGAAGGGATACACGTGCATCCTTCTAAGGTCAAAGCCATCGAAGGATGGGCAATCCCAACGACACCCACAGAAATTCGCCAATTTTTTGGCCTCGCAGGCTATTACAGGAGGTTCATCCAGAACTACTCTAAGACAGCCAAGCCACTTACCATGCTTACACAAAAGGGTGTTCCTTTTGAATGGAAAGATAATCAAGAGGTTGCATTCCGAACTCTGAAGCAAGCACTCTGCAGTGCACCGATACTATCACTACCAGAAGGAAGAGAGGACTTTGTAGTTTACTGCAATGCGTTGAATCAGGGTCTAGGTTGCGTACTTATGCAGCGTGGGAAGGTGATAGCTTATGCATCCCGACAACTAAAGACACATGAGGTGAATTATACAACCCACGATCTGGAATTGGGAGTTGTGGTCTTTGCCTTGAAAATTTGCAGGCATTACCTTTATGGTACAAGGTGCACCATTTTCACGGACCACAAGAGCCTCCAACACATCTTAAATCAAAAAGAGTTGAACATGAGGCAACGAAAATGGGTAGAGCTACTAAACGATTATGAGTGTGAAATCAAGTACCACCCAGGTAAGGCTAACATGGTAGCTGATGCCTTGAGTCAGAAAGAATACTCAAATCGTCGTGTAAAGACTCTCTCCAAAACCATTCAGTCCCACCTGACCTCCCAAATCAGAGCAGCCCAGTTCGAAGCCGTGAAGACGGAAAACAAAACGAGCGAAGCATTACGTGGAATGGAAAAGAATTTCGAAGCGAAGGAGGACGGGACATATTATTTCATGAGCCGCATTTGGATCCTTAAACTTTGGGGATTCAGAGAGGTAGTCATGAATAAAGCCCACAAGACGTGACACTCCATCCATTCGGGTTCAGACAAAATGACTTGGATATTAAGCAACATTATTGGTGGCCCAACATGAAGGCAGAGATTGCCACCTATGTTAGCAAATGCCTTACTTGTGCTAAAGTGAAGGTGGAATATTAGAAGCCCTTGGGATTATTACAGCAACCAGTAATTCCCGAGTGGAAATGGGAAAAGATTACTATGGAATTTGTGACCAAATTACCCAAGTCAACAGATGGATTGGACACCATATGCGTAATAGTTGACAGATTGACGAAATCCGCTCATTTCCTACCAATAAAAGAATCCAACAAGATGGAGAGGTTGACGAGGATATACATCAAGGAAATTGTGAGACTTCACGGAGTGCCAGTATCTATCATCTCGGATAGGGATAGTAGATTCACTTCACGTTTTTGGCAATCCCTTCAGAAAGCACTGGGAACACATCTCGACATGAGCACTGCTTATCATCTGCAAATGGATGGTCAAAGCGAACGAACCATTCAGACACTTGAAGACATGCTTTATGCATGTGTGATAGACTTTGGAAAGTCATGGGATACCCACTTACCCTTAATCGAATTCTCGTACAACAACAATTATCACTCGAGCATCAAAGTTGCTCCTTTCGAGGCGTTGTACAGACGTAAATGTAGATCACCGTTGTGTTGGGAGGAGGTAGGTGACAACCAGCTAGTGAGAGGACTGACATCAGGCACTGCGTTAACGGGACCGAAGATCATACGTGAAACAACGGGAAAGATAGTTCAAATTAGAGCTTGACTACAAGCATCACGCGACTGACAGAAGAGCTACACTGGTAAACGACGGAAGCCCTTGGAGTTTCAAGTCGGGGAACGGGTGTTGTTAAAAGTCTCTCCCTGGAAAGGGATTATTCGATTTGGAAAACGGGGAAAGTTGAATCCACGATATATCAGACCCTTCGAGATTCTTGCCTGAATCGGTCCAGTGGCGTATAGACTGCAGCTACCAGCTGAGCTCAGCAGTGTACACCCTGTGTTCCATGTTTCCAATTTGAAAAAGTGTTTATCCGATAAAAGCCTCGTCATTCCCCTTGAAGAAATAGATATCAACGAGAGTCTCCTGTTTGTCGAAGAAGCAGTCGAAATCATGGACAGGGAGGTGAAGCGTACTAAGCGAAGTCGCATTCTGATTGTGAAGGTACGGTGGAACGCGATGCATGGGCCATAATTCACATGGGAACGCGAAGACTAGATGAAGAAGAAGTACCATCACCTATTCTGTAACACCCGGATTCCCAGGTATTATTTTTATTTTTTTATTTTCGGGTGATGTGAGGAGACTCGGCGAGTTGGAGTCTAAACTCGCCGAGTAGGATCGCGGTTTTGCACGCGGGTTCGCGTCCGGACTCGGCGAGTCCACGCTGTTTAATGAAACCCTAATTTCCAGGGTTTGACACTTATTTAAAGGGGCTTATGGCTGTCATTTGCGGCCACCAACCCCAGAGAGAAACCCTAAAGAGATCTTGAGCGTTTTGGGAGAGACAGGAGGCCGTTGTTAACCTTTGAAGCATTGTTTTGCAAGGCAAAGGAGGTTCTAGCTAAGAGGAGGCAAGGGAGGTGGACATCCTTCGAATTTGGAGCTCAGAGCATCACTTTGGAGGTAATATTTTGGCTCCCTTTTCTGTTGTTATGATGAACATGGGGGTTTAGGGTTTCTTGACCCCTTTGTTGGTTAGATTTGATGTCCATTTCGTTCCTATTTGTGATGAGGCTTGAAATGGGATCCATAGAGGTCCAGAGAAGCTTTATTCCTTAAGCTTTATGAGGATTCATGGGAGTTTTGACCAAGGGTTATGAGATATGGGGCTAAAACATCATATAGGAGCAAATAGATGTTGTTTGAGCATCAATGTTTGTACTTTACGTGATTATCATGCTTGGGGAGGCCAGATCTATGATTGTATGGAACAGATCTGACCTCAGAAGTGGTTTTGAGTTTATGCATGGCATGAACTCGCCAAGTCTGAAGAACAGACTCGGCGAGTAGTATGAAGTTTGCCCGTAATCACTCAGTGAGTGGTCTTGTCGGGTTGAGGGAACGACTCAGTGAGTCAGGGTGAGTCGGGGGAACTGAGTCAAGCCGGAACTCGCCGAGTTGTTCTTGAGACTCGGCGAGTTGAGTCGTGGTGGCCCCGCGATTCATGCCAGGTGGATCTCGTCGAGTCAGGGAGGTACTCGACGTGTCAAGAGAGGATCCAAGAGAGTCAGTGGACACGTATAGACTCGCCGAGTCGCCCTAGTGCACACGCCGAGTCCGGTCAAAGTTGACCGTTGACCTTGTTGACTTTTAGGGTCGAGTGCAGTTGTATTTATGAGTGTATTACTTTGTGTGATTAGGCGGAGGCTAGATCACATTTATTCCGAGACAGATATTTACCGAGACATCGAGGTGAGTCTTCTCACTATACTTACCTAGAGTGGTATATTGTGTAGACCAGAGGGTCTTATGTGTTATGTATGAGATTATGTGCTATGTTTTATGTGTATGTTGTATGTTGTTATAGACCGGACCGAAGGTTCCAACGATACAGACCTTGCCGGAGGGCCCAACGAGCTATGACCGGACCAGAGGGTCCAACGAGCTACGGGACTGGAGGGTCCCGCTGAGACATATCGACCGGAGGGTCGTATTATAGCCTTGAATGGCATATGTGTTGTATGCGGTATATTTGGGAAACTCGCTAAGCATTTATGCTTACAGTTGTTGTGTGGTGTGTTTCAGGTACCAGTGATGAGCGCGGGAAGCCGCCGACATGATCCGTACACACTTGAGGAGTTTATGATTTGGATTCTGGGGAGATGTCTTTGTGATAAATACATTTGAAACAATATGTTGATGTTATTTTGTGAAAAATGATTGTTTTAAAAATGAAAATTTTGTTTTGAAAATTTACGTTGTTACAAGTTGGTATCAGAGCCTTGGTTTGAGGGATTCAGATGCATCTTCGGGCGTATCTGAACTCAAACTGAGGAATTGAGGAGAATTTTTATAATAAAATAAATTTTTTGAAAAGAGTAATAGAGTTTGAGACAAATAGAGCAGAGTCGTGTGTACGATCAGCTAGCGCCCGAATGACGAATTCCCCAAAAGTACCTTTACTTTATGTGTTATGAGATATGTTATATTATGCATGCTAGAGTAGGCTAAGTATACATATTAGGACTAGAGTGGCCTGATTTGTGATGCCTTAGCCTAGGAGTTTTCTGCTGCTGAGATGCTTTGAGGGCGAGTGATAGCAGTTAGGAGCTCATGAGAATAGAGTACTTGTAATCCAAGATCCAAGGAGGAGGACTTAAAGTGAATGCTGGTGCGGTGTGGTCAGTAGTATTGGGCCTGTACTACTGAAGACACCGGATCAGTGGGCATTTCAAGTAAGAATCTTTTGGACGAAGGAGGACAAGTAGGGTTACGTCATCGAGTATGAGCATGTTCGATCGAATCTCTGATAATTTTGTTGTATTTCAGAGACATCATGGTTGGGACTAGACACACACCTAAGACCAGTGGTGTCAGCGACGAGGAGATCTGTCGGATGATTCATGAGGAGGTGGCTGCTGCCATCCGGGCTGAGATTCCTGAGATGTTTGGAGACATCAAGACCACATTGATCGAGACTTTTGATGAGCGGTACACAACGTTGACTAAGGCTGCTGCAGCTGCAGCTACTGCTGCTATTGCTGCTGCCAGACCTTAGGGAGGTGACTCGTTGTTGTTCCGGGAGTTCAGCAACACGAAGCCACCAGAGTTCGACGGGACGCAGGACCCGATTGCCGCTATGAGGTGGATCTCTAACATCGAGGGATGTTTCTATACGTGCTCTTGTCCAGAGCACTTGAGGGTTCGGTTCGCCTTGAACCAGCTCCACCTGGGAGCGAAGGATTGGTGGAAGTTTGTGACGGCGAACTTTACTTTGGCTAAGATTTCTGAGGTGACCTGGGAGAGGTTCACCGCTATGTTCCGAGAGGAGTATGTTCCCCTGGTAGAGAGGGACCGGTTGATCCAGGAGTTCTTGACCCTCAAGCAGGGTACTGATTCAGTGACAATCATCACCAGGAAGTTCCATGAGAGGGTGATGTTTTGCCCTGAGCAGGTGTCGACCGAGCAGGCTCGTATGGGCCGTTATCTGGGTGTTCTGAGGAGAGATATTCGGGAGTTCGTGGCGAACTCGTCTTACCGGACATTTGCTGAGCTCCAGGAAAATGCCCGGAAGAGGGAGATCGAGCTGGAGACTCAGGCCAGGGAAGAGGTCGAGTCTCAGAGGATGGATCGGCGGCCGGCCCAGTCTCAGCCAGCAGCCAAGCGGGCTAGACCCGCTGATACGAGATCTGGGGGCACGAAGAGCCGCACTTGTAGGAAGTGTGGTAAGAGCCATGAGGGGTCGTGCAGGGCTAGGGTATGTTACAAGTGTGGGAGGGAGGGGCATATCGCAAGGGAATGCCCTAAGGGATTCTCGGTTTGCTTACATTGCAACCAGACCGACCATCGGAAGGCCGAGTGCCCGTAGCTTCTTCAGGGATCAGTGCAGGGATCTGCGCCTGCGGCTAGGGTTACTGTGGCTTGGCCAGTGAAGGCCGAGGCCCCGAGGGCTCGTGGGAGAGTGTTTCAGTTGACCGCGGAGGAGGTACGCGCAGCGCCCGATGTTGTGGCTGGTATGTGTTTTCTTTTCATCTTTTATTTGAGTTGAGATTTTATGCTTATATGATCATATGCGTAGGTACTTGTCTTGTGAATTCTGTGCCTGCATTGGTGTTATTTGACTCGGGTGAGAGTCAGTCGTTTGTTTCCATAGCGTTTAGTCAGCATATTAGTACCCATCGAGAGGCATTGGATCGGCCTCTGCGAGTTTCCATAGGTGATGAGCGAGCTGTGTATGCTTCGGATGTGATTCGAGGATGTGTCCTTGAGATCTTCAGTGTAGAGTTTCTGATAGATCTGGTCCCGATCGCGATGGGGGACGTGTGTGTGATAGTGGGTATGGATTGGCTGAGCCGTTATGGAGCGGTGATAGACTGCAAGCGTTAATTGGTGTCGATTCAAGACCCTAGTGGGGGAGTTCTTACGGTGTACGGGGAGGGTATGCGTACGGGGTCAGCATTTTGTTCGGCCACCAGAGCGAGACAGAGTCTACAGCAGGGCTGTAGGGGTTTTGTGGCATATGTGATGGATGCGAGGGCTGATATTGAGAGACCGAAGTCAGTTGATGAGGTCCCGATAGTGCGTGAGTTTCCGGATGTGTTTCCAGAGGACTTGTCGGGTGTGCCTCCGGAGAGGCAGGTAGAGTTCGGTATTGAGTTGGTTCCAGGAGTTGCGCCTATCGCTAAGGCGCCGTATCGTCTTGCGCCTCCGGAGATGTAGGAGTTGTCCTCGCAGCTTTAGGAACTGTTGGGGAAGGGGTTTATCAGGCCGAGCAGTTCGCCTTGGGGAGCGCCTATCCTTTTTGTCAAGAAGAAGGATGGGTCGCTCCGGATGTGCATTGATTATCGTGAGCTGAATAAGCTAACAATCAAGAACCGTTACCCGTTGCCAAGGATCGATGATTTGTTTGATCAGTTGCAGGGAGCATCTTCGTTCTCCAAGATCGATTTGAGGTCTGGGTATCATCAAGTGAGGGTGCGGGAGGAGGACGTACAAAAGACAGCCTTCCGGACTCGTTATGGGCATTAAGAATTCGTGGTGATGCCTTTCAGACTCACCAACGCACCAGCGGTGTTCATGGATCTCATGAACAGGGTGTGCAGACCAATGTTGGACCGCTCGGTGATCGTGTTCATCGACGACATTCTGGTGTATTCGAGATCCAGAGAGCAGCATGATGAGCATTTGAGGGAGATCCTCGGAGTTCTGAGATCGGAGAGGCGTTATGCCAAGTTCTCCAAACGTGAGTTCTGGTTACGAGAGGTCCAGTTTTTGGGGCATCTCGTTAACCAGAAGGGGATTTTAGTCGACCCGGCCAAGATTGAGGCGGTTATGAGGTGGGAGGTGCCGAGATCACCCACCGAGATCAGGAGTTTTCTGGGATTGGCCGGCTATTATCGGAGATTTATTAAGGATTTCTCCAAGATCGATGTGCCCCTCACCAGGTTGACCTGGAAGGGTGTTGCGTTTTCTTAGGGTCCGGAGCAGCAAACCTCGTTCGATACACTTCGCAGGAAGTTATGCGAAGCCCCAGTGTTAGCTCTTCCGGAAGGGATGGAGGATTTTGTGGTTTATTGTGACGCATCGATATCCGGATTGGGAGCGTTGCTTATGCAGAGGGGGCATGTGATAGCATATGCATCGAGGCAGCTTAAGCCTCATGAGTCGAGATATCCCACTCATGATTTGGAGCTGGGAGCGGTAGTGTTCGCTCTCAAGATCTGGCGACACTACCTGTACGGGGTTCGATGTACGATATACACGGACCACAAGAACTTGAAGTATTTGATGGATCAACCCAACCTAAGTATGCGACAGAGGAGGTGGTTGGACGTGGTCAAGGATTATGATTGTGAGATCCTGTACCACCCGGGCAAGGCTAATGTTGTAGCCGATGCACTGAGCCGTAGGGCGGAGAGCGCCCCATTGTGAGATGTATGTTTGAGATTGACAGTGATGACCCCGGTTTTGGATGCTATTCAAGGGGCCCAGGCTGAGGATGTGCAGCCTGAGAGCCAGAAGAGGGAACAAGTTGTCAGGCTGGTATCGGAGTTCGTTACCGATAGCCGGGGGCTTATGACATTTTAGGGTCGGATTTGGGTACCGTCCGTGGGCGAGATGCGTACCATTTTGATGGAGGAGGCTCATCGATCGAAAATCTCGATCCATCCCGGGGCCACTAAGATGTTTTTGGACCTGAAAAAGGATTATTGGTGTCCCTGTATGAAGAGGGATGTCGCATGGTTTGTAGAGAGATGCTTTACCTGTCGCAGGGTTAAGGCCGAGCATTAGCATCCACATGGTAAGTTGCAGCCATTAGAGATTCCCGAGTGGAAATGGGAACAGATTACCATGGACTTCATCACCAAATTGCCAAGAACCGCGAGGGGTGTCGATGCATTTTGGGTGATTGTAGATAGGTTGACAAAGATTCCTCACTTCCTGGCCATCAGTGAGAGCTCTTCCGCGGAGAAGTTGGCGGAGATGTACGTGAGAGAGGTGGTATCACGGCATGGAGTGCCGATTTCGATTGTCTCAGATCGAGATGTACGCTTCACTTCCAGATTCTAGAAGAAGTTTCATGAGGAATTGGGTACGAAACTGCATTTTAGTACTGCGTACCACCCACAGACCGAAGGGCAGAGTGAGCGGACGATTCAGACGCTCGAGGACATGCTGTGAGCATCTGTGTTGGATTTTGGCAGAAGTTGGGACACGTATTTGCCCTTGGCAGAGTTCTCTTACAACAACAGCCATCATTCGAGCGTTGGCATGCCGCCCTTTGAGCTGTTGTATGGGAGGAGGTGTCGGACCCGTATCTGCTGGGGAGAAATAGGGCAGCGCGTGATGGGTAGTACCGAGATCGTGGTTCAGACGACAGGGCAGATCCAACAAGTCAAACAGAGGTTCTTGACCGCTCAGAGTCGTCAGAAGATTTATGCGGACAGACACCGGTCCGAGCTTGAGTTTCAGGTCGGTGACTTTGTGCTCCTAAAGGTCTCTCCTTGGAAGGGAGTGATTCGATTCAGGAAGAGGGGCAAGTTGGGGTCCCGATATATTGGTCCTTTAAGGGTGGTCGCGAGGGTAGGCAAGGTAGCCTATCGTTTAGAGTTGCTAGCAGAGTTGGGTCAGATTCACGACACTTTCCACGAGTCGTAGTTGCGAAAGTGCGTAGCCAACAAGTCGACAGTAGTGCCACTAGAAGATATTCAGGTGGATGCGAGCTGGAATTATGCTGAGAGACCAGTGGCGATCAGAGATCGGAAGATCAAGGTCCTGAGGAATAAAGAGGTGCCACTGGTGCAGGTCCAGTGGCAGCATCGGAAAGGGTCAAAGTTAACTTGGGAGCCGGAGCGTGAGATGCGTGAGCAGCATCCAGAGTTATTTGCAGAGTGAGACTTCGAGGGCGAAGTTTGATTCTAGTGGGGGAGAATTGTAACACCCGGATTCCCAGATATTATTTTTATTCTTTTATTTTTGGGTGATGTGAGGGGACTCGGTGAGTTAGAGTCTAAACTCGTCGAGTAGGATCACGGTTTTGCACGCGGGTTCGCATCCGGACTCGGCGAGTCCACACTGTTTAATGAAACCCTAATTTCCAGGGTTTGAGCCCTATTTAAAGGGGCTTCTGGCCATCATTTGCGGCCACCAACCCCAGAGAGAAACCCTAAAGAGATCTTGAGCGTTTTGGGAGAGAGAGGAGGCCATTGTTAACCTTTAAAGCATTGTTTTGCAAGGCAAAGGAGGTTCTAGCTAAGAGGAGGCAAGGAAGGTGGACATCCTTCGAATTTGGAGCTCAGAGCATCACTTTGGAGGTAATATTTTGGCTCCCTTTTCTGTTGTTATGATGAACATGGGGGTTTAGGGTTTCTTGACCCCTTTGTTGGTTAGATTTGATGTCCATTTCGTCCCTATTTGTGATGAGGCTTGAAATGGGATCCATAGAGGTCCAGAGAAGCTTTATTCCTTAAGCTTTATGAGGATTCATGGGAGTTTTGACCAAGGGTTATGAGATATGAGGCTAAAACATCATATAGGAGCAAATAGATGTTGTTTGAGCATCAAGATTTGGACTTTACGTGATTATCATGCTTGGGGAGGCCAGATCTATGATTGTATGGAACAGATCTGACCTCAGAAGTGGTTTTGAGTTTATGCATGGCATGAACTCCCCGAGTCTAAAGAACAGACTCGGCAAGTAGTATGAAGTTTGCCCCGTAATCACTTAGTGAGTGGTCTTGTCGAGTTGAGGGAACGAATCAGTGAGTCACAGTGAGTCGGGGGAACTGAGTCAAGCCGGAACTCGCCGAGTTGTTCTTGAGACTCGGCGAGTTGAGTCGTGGTGGCCCCGCGATTCATGCCAGGTGGAACTCGTCGAGTCAGGGAGGTACTCGGCGTGTCAAGAGAGGATCCAAGAGAGTCAGTGGACACGTATAGACTCGCCGAGTCGCCCTAGTGCACTCGTCGAGTCCGGTCAAAGTTGACCGTTGACCTTGTTGACTTTTAGAGTTGAGTGCAGTTGTATTTATGAGTGTATTACTTTGTGTGATTAGGCGCATGCTAGATCACATTTATTACGAGACAGATATTTACCGAGACATCGAGGTGAGTCTTCTCACTATACTTACCTAGAGTGGTATATTGTGTAGACCAGAGGGTCTTATGTGCTATGTATGAGATTATGTGCTATGTGTTATGTGTATGTTGTATGTTGTTATAGACCGGATCGAAGGGTCCAACGATATAGACCGGGCCGGAGGGCCCAACGAGCTATGACTGGACCAGAGGGTCCAACGAACTACGGGACTATAGGATCCCGCTGAGACATATCGACCGGAGGGTCGTATTATAGCCTTGAGTGGCGTATGTGTTGTATGCGGTATATTTGGGAAACTCACTAAGCATTTATGCTTACAGTTGTTGTCTGATGTGTTTCAGGTACTAGTGATGAGCGCGGGAAGGCGCCAGCATGATCCGTACACACTTGAGGAGTTTATGATTTGGATTCTGGGGAGATGTCTTTGTGATAAATACATTTGAAACAATATGTTGATGTTATTTTGTGAAAAATGATTGTTTTGTAAATGAAATTTTTTTTTTAAAATTTATGTTGTTACATATTCTCGCATTCTCAAATCTAGCTTGCAAAAGAATTTCGGGACGAAATTCCCTCTAACGGGGGGATGATGTCACAACTAGGAATTTTGATGCCTTGTAACAACAACAATGATAACAATTGTGAACCAAAAAAAATGTGAAATCATGTATGATGTTTATTCAATAACAACAAAACTTCCATCAAACACTTTATACAAGCACTGCAAATAGTTAACAAAGAATTGAAAACCCTAGAAATCCCGTTGAAGTCCATTTTGGACTAGGACTTCCTTATTGGGCCTAATGGGCCAATAAGCTTCCAATTTGACTATTTTGGGCTTAAAACTCTTAAATGGGCTCTAATTGGACCCACTTTCATTTATTTTTATAATTTGGGCCATATTAGGCCTAGAATGAAATAAAATACCTTAATGGACCTTATTAGGCCATAACTAACTTAATTAGCCCTAAATGGCCATAAAACTCATAATTTGATGTGTATTGGGCCCATATCTTGGATTTAAGCACTCAAGGCCCAAATCTTCTTCTCTCTTTTCTCTTTCTCGGCCCAAGAGGGAAAACAAAAAAAATGGAAATTGATGAAATAAGGAGGGTTAGCCACCTCCTTATTATATTTTGGTCTTCCATGCACCATCACATACTTCCATGCACACCATCACTTCACTTATCTCTCTTTCTCCCTCTCCTTTCTATCCTCGGCCGAAGACACACACCCACACACACATTACATCCAAATTTTAAAACAAACTCTCTCAAGAATATGTTCACTCCTCTTCATCAAATTTTCGAGATTAAGAGCTTTTCAAGGAGGTTATTCCACAAAAATCATCATTCAAGGTAAGTTGATGCTTAAATACATGATCTAACTGTTGGATTAATGTCTAAGTCCATAACTATATTTGGTATGTACTTGACCCGACCCGACATGGTCCATTTGGGTTGCACTTCACCGACACAATTTATATGGATAATCTTTTGAGAATAGTATGTTTATGATTAATATTAATATATTATAAGTTCTAATATATTATTATGGAATCATATTATTTAATTAGTATTGATCAAGAATTAATTTATAATTAATTAAGTGATCAAAAGGAACTAATTAAATATGGACTCTTATATATATATGGAATTGGCCAAGTTCATTTAGGTTGGGCTAAGCTTTCATGGATAGTCCATGGAGTGTTTAACCCATGGATCCTAGGAAATGAAAGGTCATGGGTATTAGGGTTTAACCCTAATCCTCCACACTATATAAAGATGTCCTTGGTTGGTGAAATTATCACTAGTGTGGTACACTAAGAAGGGCTAGCCAATTTCACTAGAGAGAACCAAGTATCCATATTCTCTAAAGTCTTCCAAGGTGTTTTGGTGATTTGTAATTCCATTTGAGGCTTCCACACTATTGGGGCTAAGCTCTTAAAGCTTGAAGACATCAAGCTACATCATAAGGTATGTCATCTAACTAGTACTTTGTAGTATAAGAACTTCATAATATGCTAGTTAGGATTAAAGCCTTGGAAAGTTCTTATTTGCATGTATAATAGAGAAAACATAGATCCAAGGTTTATAGGGTTGCATGTACACCATAGGAGTGTTAGAATGCTCAAAACCCAACACTAACTACTTCATTTCATCAAAAATCTCATCTTAATCTATTCAAATTCGTGATCTTGCCTCTTATAACTCATCTAAGCCAAAGATCCTCCAAGAAGCTTGCTAGGCCGAGAATAGCATCAAACTTCTTCCATTCTTCTTTTTAACTGAACCCACAAAGTCAAGGTGAGTTCATACCCCTCTCTTTTCGGTTTTTACAAGTTTTATGGGGGAGAATACAAGTAAAATGTGTAGATCTATGTGTATGTGTATGCTATGTATGATTTCATGTATGTATGTGTGAATTTTTGTGCTTATGTGTTGATTATGTAAACAAAAAGGAAAGAAATCTCGAGATCCATGACATAAGAAGGAAAACAAACATTATCTAAAGTATACTACACTAAACAAGTCAAGAAAAATACCCTCTAAGATTAAAATCAACATATTGTAACATAAAACCAATTTTTGGGCTTAAATTGTCAAATAAACAAAAGTTGGGTTAAAATTACCATTCACGGTTTTCTTAGAGATCAAAGGAGTCAAAACAGTTACAATAAATGTTTTTATGGAGATTATGCTCTTCAAAGGACTTGAAATGTAAATTGTAGCTTAAAAGGCCAATTTTTGGGCTTTTCGGCCCACTAAGCCCAAAATTGCGAAAAACATGATTTTCAAGGGGCTGAAATGATAATTTTCTCAAAACATGGGATAAAAAGTTAAACAGGACTATTTCAAGGGTTAAAATGCTTTTCTTTTCCAAAAAGGATAAAAAATGTAAAGTTTTTGGATTTTGGGCCAAAATTGTAAAAGTTGCAAAAGTTTGGGCTTTAACCGAGAAACACTTTTATGGAAGGGCTGAAACTGCCAAAGAATAAGTTTTGAGCTAAAAATATCAATTGTGTAAGTCTATAGGTCAAATGTGTCAAAAAAATGATTTAAGGGCTTAAAATGTCTTTTTTTTTGTATAAAGGACTAAAATTGTTATTTTTATTAAAGAAGGGCTAAAAAGGGGCCAAACCAACATTTTGAACCAATTATTTTATTTGTAAGATATTTGAGTCAAAAAAAATACAAAAAATTACAACTCATGAAAATAGAGAGATGAACATACGTATAATCCAAATAGCGTTATAAACAAATCGACTTGTCTCGTGTCGATACAAAAATAACAATCGTCCAAATCAAACCTTCCAACAATTATACGATTCCTAAAACAAGTAAACAATCAAAACTTTGGGCTTGAAAGTCCAATCATGCTTGTTGGGCCTTTATGACCCATTAACATGATTTTGGGCCCAAGGAATAATAATAAATGTTGTTGGGCCTTCTACGACCCAATTTCATATTTAAGGGACCCTCAATGGCTTTTAAGTGCTATTGGGCCTTAGTGGCCCATTTAGTACTGCTAGTAAGGTCCAAGTAAACAAATACAGGTCGATAATCAATAGTAATCAAAGTCAATTGGGATTTAGTGAGTAATAATGGGTGGCACCAACGTGTGTCGGTCGTAGTCTGTAGTTATAATCAAACTCTCCTAGAGGAAGAGCAAGAGTTTGTGTATAGATCTATATGGGGGTGACACCCCCACACCTTAGCTGTTCGCTACAGTTAGACTCGGCCAGTCTAGGGTGACAAAATCTTAAGATCAATTCCGGCGTTCACCAGAGTGCTAAGACAGACGAACTAGTCATCATCATGCATGGTTATAACGACTCACATAAATAAATCCAATATAAATCAAGTAATCAAGGTAAGTCAAAAGCATTCACGTGAAGGGATAACAATTCGAACCGTTATATGATATTTTTATTTTCGGAAAGCATCGGGTTTTCCGGGAAAGTTCAACATTTTTCACTTGTACTTTTAATACAAAGTTTTTTTTAATTATACACGTTTTGAAATCATCATGCGTATATTTACAGATCTTCACACTTTTTATAAACAATGGTCTTTTCAGAAAATATCGTATTTTCTGGGTTGTTTTCGTTCAAACCACACAAAACATTTCCATATCAAACCTGCTTATGAACTCACCAACATTCCATATGTTGACCGTTTTCAAAATAACTTGTATTCTCAGGTAACAGGTAAGCTGAGGCGTAGTACCGTGTAACGCCCGTAGATCCGGGCTAGTCAATTTAGAGGCAATAAGTGTCGAAAATGACTTCTCGGCAAAATATTATTTAGAATAAATAATCTTAACCAAGTTGTATTATATGTTACAAGGTTTCCGTACATATAAAGACCTCCGAAATCCGAGTTTTAACGAAGAAGTCATGACCCGTCGAAGTTTAGCGACGGAACCGGCACGGCACCGCGAGGATGTAAGTAGTGAATTTATGATAGAGCTTCTTTTAGCCTTAGTAATCTAAATGAAAGTCATAGAATATGTTAACCTGAGAGCGTCCATAAAAAGAACGCCCAAATCTGACTTCTTATGAGGAAGTTATGATATTTTGAAGTTTCGGCTTAGCGGTGTACAACCCGAAGTTCGAGTATTAGATTGAGCGGTTTTTAGCCGAGACAACCTAAACGAGAATCGAAGATCTCATTATTGGTAGCATAACGATAGAAAGACAGACGAAAATGGACATCGGATGAAGAAGTTATGAGATTTTTACGGATCAATCCTGTCCCGGCCTGTTAAAAATATAACTTTAAAAATAAAGTCAAAATTAGCCGATGGAGTCTAAATGAAAGTTGTAAAGTACGTCTCCACCTACGCATGGATATAAATAACGTCAAAAACAGAGTTCGTATGAACGAGTTACAAATTATAATAGCATATTTACGTATTAAAATAAAGTATAAATCATATATACGTACACACACACATATATATATATATATATATATATATATATATATATATATATATATATATACATACATATGTATATATCATTAGAAAGGTATCGATGATGCGGTCATTATAAGACTAATGTTGAGTTCTTTCGACATTAGTTTAGTACAAATATCATTTAATCTATTTAAAATAGTATTATAAAGGGGTGTTTAGTTGTTTATATAACTATAAGATCATTAAGTAATTATGGAGGATAGTTTTTGTAAATTCAATTACTATAAATAAGAATCTTGGGCTCTCATATTTCTTGCACCATTCTCTTGATTCAAGAGTCTTTCTCTCCTTATCCCCCGAGCATTTCGGTCCCTCGTGATTCAAATTCTCTTTCTGTAGTTTTTAGTATAGTAAGGTGAGCGCTGAAGCGCTGCACGAATCTTTCTTAGAAAGATTCAGTGACGAAGTTCTGCCCCTGTAGAGCCCGACTCCTAGCTAAAATCCCCTTGTAAGTAAGTTATGCTTACCCTATTTTAAATATAGTTTATATTTAAAATTAATATTGTTATTATGAACTTATAATAAATATTTGAGCTATTATTATGACTTATATAAGTGTCGTTATAATATCTTTTTAACTACTCGCGGTACGGGGAATCTGGTTTAAAGGGCCGCATAGGGTTGTTGGATTTCAGAAGTGCTATACGCCAAAATGTCCTGCCCTCCGGTGTTTTATGTCTGGCCCCTGTCTGTACATAGTGGTTGGAAAGTATTGTTTAAACGCTTATATAATAATAATAATAAGACTAATAATTAGTCATGGTAAATATTAGACTAAAATCTAGTGGTAATAATACTAGGTTTCGTCGAAGGAAATTATTTTAAAGTAAATGAAGCGCTGTCCGAGTACCAAGTCACCACCTTCTTAGGTGACTGTATAGTTACTTTCATCTTACACATAAACATGAAATATTTTATATAAACTACGTGCTATGTGTGCATATTATCTGAATACTTGATGTCTATGCTGGATGAACGTTTTTTTATACATGTTTTAAATGATTTGAACTGTATACGTATTTTAAATGTACAAGTATGTTGGGTATGAGATGGGTAGATGAATGATGAGAGATAAAAGATGATGTGAGTAAACATTGGCAGCTATAGACTTAGTGCCTAACAAATAACATCGGCAGCTATGGACTTAGTGCCTATTAGACAAACACTGGTAGTTATGGACTTAGTACCTGTTAGGAATTGGTAGCTATGGACTTAGTACCTATTAGATAAACACTGGTAGCTATGGATTTAGTACCCAACAACTATGTAATTAGTGCTTTACGAACGAGCATTGGCAGCTATGGATTTAGTGCCAATCCTATAACTCTGGAAGCAAAGGACTTCAGAATGAACGAATGCGGGATAGATGACTATTAGGATAGATCCTTAAGAGTAAAGAAGATAATGGGAATGGGTAATTGGGTCGATTGTTTGATTGTTTAAACATAATAATTATATTATTGTGGGTTTAAAACCCTATGTACTCACCAGGTTTACCAACCTGACCCACTCTGTTTATTTATATTACAGCTGTTGAGATGAAGTCACATTACACTGAGAGATTAAAGAGATGTAGATCACTAGTGTAAATAAATGTAAGTTTTGTTTATGCTTATGTTTCTGTATAGACGACGACATCCCAAATGTTTTAAAACTAATTAAAAATACTTTTCTTCGGAAATGTTTTGATAACGTATTTATCATGTTTTACTGGGAACAAATTCCGCAACATTTTTATTAAAAGAGGTACTCTGATTTTTATAAAGCATAAACAAAATCGGTATTTTCTGGCCGTGAAAATGGGGATGTCACATACCGAGTATGTTAGTGTGTTGTGCTTTTGAAAACAATCAAACAATTTATGTTATGGATTTGTAATGTTAAAACAATGTACTTGATGTGAACAATTACAGTTGTAATATATTGTTGCATGTGATGTTTATGTTATGATTCATGTATATTCATTGTGATGATATTCAATTGAAGTCACGTGAGCCCTCGGATGTTTCCGCTGTCTGGTTCGGGGGTGTGACACTTTTTGGGATTATACTTCAATCACTATTAATTGTATGTAGAATACAAACACCAACTAATTACATAATTGTAGAATATTCAAAAAGAGCATTTAGATTATTATATAGAAACCCACCAAGAATAATTTTATTTATTCCTTTGAAAGCTGAGTTAGCAGAAAGCATGCTTCTAATGACAAAGCAAGTGGGATACACGTGGAACTTGAAACAGCTCAAGAACCATAGCCGCATGTAACTGTTGTTGGCACTAGTTTTAACAAGGAATTTTTGAACATGAATAGTAGCTATTCATAAACACAAATTGTTCACAATAATGGTAGAAATCATCTATGACTTGAGAAATGTGGAATCCGTCAACTACCAAAATGTTATATCGGATCTTGAATCTGACAAATGACTTAGATTCATGAACATTGAGATGTAATCCATGTTTAATAATCAAGTATGGGTTTGAATAATCTTCCTCTTTATAGCAAGACTAGAAGGAGTAAGAGATTCTTCACGAAATAATATATATATATATATATACACACACACACTTAGTAATAGTTGTTATATAAGAATTTTCTCATACTCATGTCATTAACCATGGTCCTTATCATATTCATGACATTGACTACCTTTTAACAAGTAGCTGTGATTAGATCAACAACTACTTTATTTACTATAACTTCATATTCTTAATATGAGATATAGCAAATAGATTTCAAGAAAGACAACTTTTCTTAGTAGACATCTACTAGAAGATATCTATGTAGCTTAGCCTAGAGGTTTTCTTAATCCATGTTATCCTAACCAAATATGTAAGGTTTAAGGTCCACTTGTGAATATAAAGAAAATATCTCAAGGTTGGAATAGTCATTTTAATATAAAGATCAAAGGTATGCTTTTATATCAAAATGAAAAAGAATGTGTGTGTGTGTTTACTAAGAACTAGTGGGATAATAGTGGTATTCCTAATCTTGTATGAAAGAGACATAATTAATCATTTGAAATGACATTCCGACTATATAAGGTGGTTTTCACCTTGACTCAGAAAGTATTTCTAAAACGAAAGACTTAGGAATGACAATATACATTCTTGGAATGTAAAATTTATAAGAGATAGATAAAGATGAATATTAAAGGTTTTACAATTCTTTTTGCATGAAATGATAATATCTTGAAAGACGTCAAGATACAAGATTCCTTTGGAAGATTCTTCATTGTTACATGACACCTCTTTAGTCTGTCTCAAAGGACCAAGCACATAGGTTGAACTAGATGAAATGATTTATATTCTATTTGCTTGGAAAATGAATCCATCATTTATGTCATATCATGAGATACAAAATTGAATACATGGTTAAGTCACAAGATGACTGTGAGAACATTCTAAGAGTACTTAAGAAGAGCTAAGAGAATGTATATGGGATAATTAGTTTAGAATAAAATCTTAATGTAAAGAGCTACATAGGATTTTGATTTCTAAATAAATAGAGATATTTATGAATTGTAATTGGATTATGACTTCATTACGGAATGAAGAGTAAGTTTAGTTGGAATAAGGTCCAAGCAAAACATAATGACACGGTCTACTACAAAAATAAGAATACACAACTTTTGAAGTTAAAGTCAAATATGATTGGATGAATGAGCTCATTAAAAAACTATGTTGATTTCTGCCATTCAAGGATTACATAGAAATATTTGCAACTTCGAGAGTTGAGTTATTAAAGCTAAGGGACTCTATGTCACGAAAGAACACCAATCATATTCTCCAAGATATTTAACTATACCTAGAGTAAAAGTCAAGTATGGAGATATAGTATTCGCGAAATTCACACAAATTAAATTTAGTCGAACCCATTAATAAAGCCTTTACTTTTAAGCTAAGTATGAATGGTCACACTTAAGCAGTAAGACTTTTATAATGAGATTTTGTTTTGGATTTAGTAGTTAGATATTGGAACATTGTAACAACAACTATTACATAATGTTTTGATATACTTGGATATGATCATTACTTTAATACGTGTTGTGTTCTATATTAACATGTTTAATCCATGTGTAATATTATTATTCTAAAGGTTCATAGCCGGTCATGTTTGTGGGAACAATTATGAAGTAAGACTAATATGAAAAGGATTGGTTGACTCTCACCAGATGAAAGAAAGCAAGATGTTGTAACCAAGTTTCATAGGTACTTGTAAGAGAACTAGTATTGAACTGACCTGCATCAAGATCAACTCATAGATCGTAGTCGTGAGTAACACTTGATGAAAATGTATTATCTTATCCTTAACACCTAAGACACAGAGTGGGACTTAAGTGTGGGGAGTGTTGTGCTTTGATATGAGCAAATGATGCTCCTTAATCGGGCAGTTATAAAAGTCATTTTCGGGTATGCTGTGAACTATGCAAGAGGCTTATGTAGTCAGGATGGGACTTGTTCCTCTTATGTGTTGAGAGTTAGACATCTAACGCGTGTAACCCAAAGTTGAATTACAAATGAGATTGATTGCGATCCAAGGCTCATGTTCAACAAGATGTCTGTAACAAATGGATAATTGATAAACTTATCTTAATACATCAATTGAAGCTTAGAGCTTTTGGGAATTGGATGTTGATGAATGGAATTCTTCGTCATATGTTATTGGGGGCAGTGAAATGTTGCTAGACGTTCACCACTATCTATATCAATCTATGATGAGTCTTCTACAAGTGGGAGATTAAAAGATCTAATATGCCCAAGAGTCATTATAAAATGATAATACTAATAATATATGATCTTATAGGGTCACACCTTATAGCAAGTTACTATCATTTGATTATTTATAAGTGTAATTTGATTATTAATAAATATATCAATGCTTGTATTTAATTGGAAAATTATTATTTCATGGAAATAATATTTTACTCATTGAGAGTTTATTATTTGTGGAAATAATATTTATTGGAGAAATAACAACTTATGAAATATATCATAAATTAGTATGATTATTTATAAGTTATATTTATATAAATAAATATATTTATATATTCATATGTATATCTTAATAAGGTAGTTACAATTTATATAAAAGGTAGTTTTATATAAAATAAGATATTTATATATGACTATATATATATATATATATATATATATATATATATATATGTTAGGAGTTATTTATAAATAAGATTGAATTTTTATAAAGATAATATGTATGTGTATATAAACTAGCCATGAGACAACTTTTGTCTTCTTTGTGGCTTACCTTGTTCGAAAAATGAGAGGAGACCAAGCATGGTCTTCTTTTGAATTTGTGTAATCAATTCTACCATGCTTGTAAGAAGCATGTCTGATGCTTTTTGTGCTTTATGGTCTCTTCATGCTTTTTGGCCTTTATATAAGGGAGAGCATGGAAGGTTAGAATGTAGTTCTTCCAAGCATGATTCTTCTTCTTCTTTGGAGCCTAAAACCGAGAGCAATGTGCTCTCTATGGGGCTGCCATATTTCAAAAGTTCAAGGACCTTATTCTCCTCCATTCTCTTGCATTTTCATGCTAGACAAAGTCTCTTTGTTGCTTCACCTTTGAACATATATTTGTTATATATTTCAAAGGCTTATGAACAACAAATCACAAGTGTATACTAGCATATTTTGATGGTTCTACTCTTGCTTGCTGGATACTTCTAGAGAAGTCTTGTTTTAGAGTTTCATGCCACACTTCATCAACTTCCAACCTCCCATGAGGATCAAAGTATTCAAAGGTTGTTATGCTTTCTCTTCGATGGTTGTTTTAATCTTTCTAACTCTTGCAAAATGATCCTTGGTGGGTAAAATAGTTTTATTTTTATTGAACATTTTAAAGCTTCCGTTGCCATTTTTACCAGTTGTGAAACCGGTTTTGAATAAAATCCCAACAAATGGTTGGGTTTTGGAACCTTGCATGAAAGTTGGAAGTTTTTTTCAATATTGATTCAAATGAGATCTAGACATGTACTGGACATACATGTCTTAAAAGCACCGACTTTCAAGTGTATTATGGACTAATAAGACCTTCTGGCATGTTAGAGTAAAAAGCATAATGGATTAAGTTGAGTTATTTGTGGTTAGAAGACCCCATTTTTTGTTGCTTTATTTGTGGTTTACGATGCGACAAAAGGATACTCGCATCGTAAGGTCAGCCCTAGTGATTTTCCAGGTCTGAGTTGGCTAAGTTGAGTCAAGATGAGTTGGAATCTGATCGAGTGGACACTTAGAACGTGACCAAGGGCTGGTCACGATGTGAGGATGAGTAATTGTCATTATGCATTTTTGACTTTGACTTTAACCGTTGTCTTTTGACCTGGGTTGACTTTTGGTCAAGATGATTGGTTTTAGTGTTTAATCTAAGGATGGACTTTATATGACATGATAGGAATGTTGTAGAAGTGGTTGTGAGGCTTTTAGCTGTGATTTAGCTGATTAGTGATTCAGGTGAGTCCCTTCACTATACTTGGGGTCAAAGACACCAATACCGGCCCATTGGAATGTTTTATGTAGAATGCTAGTTGTCTTTGCGACCCTTGCATTGTATGTTGGGTTGCGCCCATTGGCGTGCAAGTAGGGTTGGGCCCTTTTCAATGAGTAGGTTCAGCCCTTAGTATGTCGGACTGGGCCCATCATATTATGGGCTAGGCCCATAGTATGTCGGGTTGGGCCTATTATATAACAGGCTAGGCCTAATTATATGTTGGGATGGGCCCATTGAGTAGGAAGGGCTAGGCCCATTGATATGTATGGTATGTGGTATTTTAGGGAACTCATTAAGCTTTGTGCTTACAATTTCATGTTTATGGTTTCAAGTACTTCTGGTTCAAAAGGGAAGAGCCCGACGTGACTACACAACATCCCCCAACGTTTTCCGTATTGGCTATTTTTTGCTTTTACTTTGATGTTTAAATGATATAATCACTTTGGTTGGTTTTGGAACAAATCGTTTGTTTTGTTTATGGCTTTAAAATTAAAAATTTTACTATGAACATTTGGGACATTACAAGTTGGTATCAGAGCCTTGGTTTGAGGGATTCGGGCGCAATCTCAGGTGTGACCGAACTCAAGCTGAGGAATTTGTTATCTTTTAAAAGAAAATAAGTTGCTCAAAAGATTTTTTAAAAAGAAAAAGGGGTGTGATGCATGCAATCAGCCGAGCTCAATTAAGTGATTCACAAAATACCCGTACATGTTGATATGTTATATGATATGAGTGATTGCATGCTAGGATAAGGCTAACGATGCTTTCAGGAATTGCATGATAGATTGGCCTGATATGTGATGTCGTGTAGCCTAGAAGTAATTGGATGCCACGTTAGATTTGGAATCTATATTGGTAGAAGTGATTGTTAGGTGTGTGCTTTAAAAATTATATACGAATAAGATCATATAGCCCCATAATGACTTATTTAGCCTTATTTCCTATTCCTTATTTGGTTATGGTCCTAGGGTAGAGTCATTTATTCGACACTCTATTTGATCTTGTATTTTTTATAACTTGCATGAAAAAGGCAACCGACAGTGACAGTAGAAGTTCCTAGTATGGTTGTAGGAAGTGAGCTTGTGTGACAACCCGATATTTCAACTCTTTGTAATGACCTAAAAAGTCAAGTATTGTAACCACTTTTGAGTTAATAAAATTAACTTTGATAATAAAATGTCCAAAAAGTTCTATTTAAATTCCTTCTATGTTTAAATTTCATTAAACCATGATCGTACGTAAAAAGAGCGCCCAAATCCGACTTCGTATATTGAAGTTAAGATTTTTCCAAGTTCGGCTTAGCAGCAGACAACTAAAAACTCGAATCGGAGATTGGCCGACTTTTGGCCGGAATGACCTAAATGAGAATCGAAGGTCTCGACAATGGTATTTCAGCGGTGAAAAGTCTGGCAAAAACCGACGTCAGATAAAGAAGTTATGAATTTTTAAAGAAATTCCTTAATCACGTCATTTTATAATTAAATAATAAAAATAATTTCGGAATTTTCCAACGGAGTCTAAACGAAAGTTGTAGAGCGTAGTCTCACCTACGCGTGGATATAAAGACCATCCAAAACGGAGTTCGTATGAAGGAGATATGATTTTTTGAAGTTTATTAAATAATTTATATATATATATATATATATATATATATATATATATATATATATATATATATATATATATATATATATATATTTATATCAAAATCCGGTAATATCCGAAGAAGGAGTCAGCATCCTCATCCGAGTTACGTGCTGCGTAACCCCGTACGCCCCGCGTACCCGAGGGCCTTGGTCTCGGTCCGTCCACGTCGCCCCTATGCGAAGCTACTGACCCGCCCCATCCGATTCGTCCCATCCGAAGCCGAGGCAGTCGAGGACTCGCTCATGCATGACGTACGCGTACGCGCGTACGCCCCGCATACCGAGGCTTCTCAGACCCCCTATAAATAGAATGCAAGGGTTTCCGGAAAAATTGCTCATTTCTCTCCTTTCTCTCACGATCTTGCCTCGATTTCCATGCCCGTTCAAACCCAAAGCTCTGGTCTTTTTGCTCAAGTCCCGAGGGTCAATTTTACTCCCGAGATTCCCGAGAATCCCGAGAAAAATCCGTTTCCCAAGACGAAACTCTGCTCGATTTTCCATCTCGCTATCTTCAAACTTTCAAGTGAGTTCATACCCCTTTAATCAACCTTTGAAATGATTTTAAATGTTTTAAATACTTATGGGGGGGATACAAGTTAAATACTTATAGTTATTGCTTCAATCACATGTGATTGCATTAATCACATGTGATTAATAACTAGGGAAGCCAGTGATTTTATCACTGTTCAAACTGTCTATCAAACTGTTTTACTTCAAAATGTTTTACAAACCCTTTTACTTTTCAGACTTATTTACAACTGTGATTCAAACAAATGTTCCTTATACTTAAACTGTTTTATCAAACCTATGCCTTCAAATTGTTTTATAGATTGACATCAAGTCGATCTTTTCTTAAAATAATACTTATGTTTCAAATGTCTTATAAAAACTTATTTATGCTTTTATATTATAAATTGCATGCCCATATATGTATAGATGTATAAATAATGTTTAAAGGGCTTAGGAAGGTCATCCGCCCTATTTCCTTTTTCTCGATTTGGATGTGGTCTGGTGGGATTTCGGGTGACCATCCGAAGGTCGTTTCAATATTAATTATATATCAAATATACATATATAGACATAAAAGTACTCCCATATTCATACGTACTAGACACACCATTAGTAAGTTACCATCGGGGTAACACATGATCATACTATTACAACTGCTAGATCAATGAGTCAGTTCATTCATGAGTCCATATACAACTATACTAGGAAGAGAACATATACAACTATACTATGAGAACATATACAACTATACTAGGAAGAGAACATATACAACTATACTAGAACGAGAAACATTACCCTTACATTAATACGTTAACAATTGTGATCCACTGTATCGGAGCATGCCTTAAATGTCATGGCCCGAGTTGTAGCCAGAATTCTCTAGGAGGGAGAGCGTGAGTTTGCGTATAGATCTATACTGGATTGACTATCCTACACCTTGCTGCTAGCTACAGCCGGACCTGCAGGTCTGCGGGTGCCAAACGTCATTCCGTTATTACGACCATTCGTATGTCGTTGTTACCAGTCTATAGCATGGTGCAATTATCACATTTTACCTTAATATAAATCCGGTTTAAGGTAGTTAGTACAACAGTAGTTACTATAAAACTAAGCTACAGTACTACAATGATTTACCCATTACATATTTTTAGTGATAACCTCACTTGAACTTTAATGTACAAACTATATTTTGTTAAAAGATAGTTGCACTTGGGAAATTACACACTTTTACAACAAACGAACATACAAAACAGTTAAGCCTTGGTAGAAGGCTACTTTAATAGAAAATATAGGTTTTTCTGAGAGATTCAAACTTTTACAAACACTTACATACAGTTTACAAACTTATACTTGAGACACGTTCAAACGTTTTTGATAACAAACACCGACACTAAAATACTTATGAACTCACCAGCTTAATGCTGATAAACTCTTTCAAAATAACTTGTATTCTCAGGTCATTAGTAGACAGGTACCGATGCCAGCTTTTGAGAAGATGGAGCGCATTCAAGACTCATCATATTATTATTTTGATTTACCTTATATTTTTGGTGTCTAAAACTGTACAGAACACGCTTGTATTAAAATTATATATTTAATGCAATGGATGATGTTGTTTGCTTATTTACATTTACTGTGTTGTGATACTTTACATGACGTCCTCCGCCCCAGAATGTTTCCGCCGTTCTTGGTTTTGGGGTGTGACAGATTGGTATCAGAGCATTGTTTATAGTGAATCAAGTATATCAACCCATAAAAGATATACTAAACTATAAACCCATTAGGGATTAAAGCACTCTGACCAAGAGTCTATACTTTAAATATTAAAATATTTAATTAAGTATACTAGTCTGCATTCATACTAAAATCAGTGTCACAATGACAAGAACAAAAGTATTACGATTGTTAAATATCACAAGTGAGCTCGGGGATGTATGGTCAGTCCTGGGAATGGCATAGCCTGATCAACTATGCTGGTCCTAGGAGTGATTAGCATATGCCCTAGAATGGTTGTGATAGGTTAACAAGTCTAAAAACTTACCAACAATACCACAAGAAGATCAGTAGAACTTAAACTTAAAATACTATAGGTGTATTTTGTACTACTAGTTACACGTATACTATATTCTTATACCTCTCTTCTCGCGTAGATCTAAATGGCTGGATTCCATCACGGCGACCCGTACTTTCCAAATGAAGGCAATGTCGGGTGGATCGATGAAGAGTCCGAAGATGAGCATCCAATCCCTTTGGATGATCACCTCGCAGAAGGCTTTTCTAATGGATCCGACTCCGAGCCTGAAGTCAACAACCTACCGCTCGTAGGTCAAGCCCCGAACAACAACCCTCGACCAACTTTTCCAGGTCTTACTCCCTTGTGGGCAAACAACTTGAATCGCTGGAGTGATGAAAAGGGTCAACCCTTACCATACTTTGGGGACCGAAGCTTTTACAACGTCAGTGATGGTGGCTCTGCTGACCGAGCTCTGCCTGTCATTATCCGCAGAATAGCTCGTAATGTTGAGCAAGGTCGAGCAGCCATTGACCGGGTCATGGAGATTGATGCCAACTCAGGTGTCAACACAGTCCGCATCCGCCGTCTTGAAGAAGACATGGAACGGACCTGGAGAACCAATGAAACCCTGCAGCAGCAGCTGGCTGCCTCACGAGCTGAAATCTTGGAAATTTGAGCTCGTCAGAGGGCTCAGGATCGACACCTTCAAGAGGTGTTTCGTCAAGTGTCCGACCTCAGGGATCGTCCGGGGAATTCCCACCGCCATTAGATGATGTCTAGTACATCTCTGTCTTTTGATTAAAGAATAGCCTTTAACATCTGTGCTCTAAGTAGCACTTGTCTGTAAAATATTCCTAACTTTCAGTACTCTAATTAGGAATCTAAGAACTGTCAAACTTTTCTATATGGTATGATGTAAGACCTACTGTTAGGTCGATTTTCCCTGAACTTATTACATCAGTAATACCAGTATTATTGAAATCTATCTAATCTGTGGGAAAAATCTATACACTTGTGCTTTCCTACTAATATTTCTTATTGTGATTTCAAATACTCATTCAACTGTTGGGCTATGGTTAGTTAGTCCATGTGTCACTCTCACGTTGCTTATAAATTGATTCTTACCATTTTTCTTATCTTTATAAACTTATAGCTGAAAGATGCCTCCTCGCAAATCTCCCAGGAATAATCCTGCACCACCACCTCCTCCGCCTCCGGTCATCGATACTGTAGCCCTAAATGTTGCCGTAGCTGCAGCAGTGGCAACTGCCATGGCTCAGTATCACTCTTCTGATGCCAGCAGAGGTGGAACCCTTGTGGAATCAACCCCGGTTGAAACCCTTGTGCGCTCGAGAGAGTGCTCATACAAGGATTTCACAAATTGCAAACCGAAGCCTTTTTACGGCACCGGCGGAGTCATTGCCCTCTCACAATGGCTCGAGAAGACTGAATCAGTCTTTGAAATCTGTTCATGCCCCGCGGCGAGTAAAGTCAAGTACGCCGCATGCACCTTTGAAGGAAAGGACCTGACATGGTGGAACGGCCATGTTAAGGCACTAACTCTCGTCGTAGCCAACAACATAGGCTGGGAAACAATGAAAGACCTCATGACTGAGGAATACTGCCCGAGGGGCGAGATCCAGAAACTAGAGCAAGAACTTTGGAACCTGACGATGAAGGGCACCAACGTGGTCGCTTATACTACCCGATTCAGCGAGCTGGTGGCCCTCTGCCCCAATATGGTTCCCACCGAGGGGAAGAAGATCGAGAGGTACATATGGGGGCTAGTGCCTCCGTATCAAGGGAATGATCTAGCATCAAACCCCGTTACCTTCGATAGTGCCAAACGATTGGCACAACGACTCATTGACCATGGAGTCAAAACCCCTGCAACCACAACCACCCTAGCCATCCCGGAACCCTCCAAACCCGCTGATACTACGCGGAAATTCTGGGATGAAAAGAAGAAGCAACAGGCTGCCAAAAAGCAGCAAATTGTGGCAATACATGCCGCAATAACCCCTGCTGCTGCTACTACTGCTCCGGTGGGTCGGTATGCTGGAAGTTCGCCCAAGTGCAACAAATGCAACTACCACCACAACGGCCCCTGCCGTGAAATGCAGTGCTCTAACTGCAACAGGAAAGGACACACCGTCCGTTTCTGTAAGTTCCCGGCACAACCTATCAACCAAGTCCCTGGCTCTGGCGCGAGCCTGACCTGCTATGGATGTGGCAAAGCAAGCCACTATAAGAGGGACTGCCCCAAAGCAAAGAATGCTGGTGGAGCAGGAAGGGTACTAGCTATAGGCCACGGGGAAGCAGTTGCTGACCCGACAGTGGTGACTGGTATGTTCCTCCTCGATAACTCCTATGCATGCATTCTGTTCGATAGTGGAGCGAAGCGAAGCTTCGTAAACCATAAATTTGCTCGCATGCTTAATCAACCACCGCATGCACTCAAAGAACTATTCACAGTAGAAATGGCTAATGGAAAAACTGAAAGTACGAGTAGCATATACTTAGGTTGTACCCTAACTCTAGATAACCATTCATTCCCAATCGACCTCATGCCAGTCTCAATAAAAAGTTTCGACGTTATCATTGGCATGGATTGGTTAAGCCTTCATCGCGCCGACATCATGTGCTACGAGAAAGCAGTCCATCTAAACCTTCCGTCTAACGAAACTCTTATAGTCTACGGCGACAAACCCGGTGCAAGTCTTCGCATCATATCAAGTATTCAAGCACAGAAGTATCTGAGTAAGGAATACCATGCATTCCTTGCTCACGTCGTCGACAGGAGCCTCGAAACGAAAGAACTAAAGAACATCCCTGTAGTGAGCGACTTCCTCGACATTTTCCCAGAAGAACTACCCGGGTTACCTCCGCAAAGACAGGTCGAGTTCAGAATCGACTTAGTCCCAGGAGCTACCCCAGTAGCCAAGTCGCCCTACCGCTTAGCACCAGCTGAGATGCAGGAACTCTCTGGTCAACTTAACGAACTGCTCAGCAAGGGCTTTATAAGACCGAGTTTCTCACCTTGGGGAGCACCGGTCTTGTTCGTTAAGAAGAAAGATGGATCATTCCGTATGTGTATTGACTACAGAGAACTCAACAAACTGACGATCAAGAATCGTTACCTTCTGCCTCGCATAGATGATCTATTCGACCAACTGCAAGGGGAGAACTATTTTTCTAAGATTGATCTGAGATCCGGATATCACCAGTTACGAGTGCTAGAGGAGGATGTGCCGAAGACAGCCTTCCGAACTCGTTACGGACATTACGAGTTCGTGGTGATGCCATTCGGATTGACCAATGCGCCCGCAGTCTTCATGGATCTGATGAATAGAGTATGCCGACCTTACTTGGATCAGTTCGTCATCGTTTTCATTGACGACATCCTGATCTACTCCCGAAGTAAGAAAGAGCATGGCGATCACCTACGACAAGTTCTAGAGACATTACGAAAAGAGAAGCTTTATGCGAAGTTCTCGAAATGTGAATTTTGGATCCGGAGAGTCGAATTCTTAGGACACGTGGTAAGTGAAGAGGGAATCCACGTGGACCCATCCAAAATTAAAGCCATTGACAACTGGTCATCACCTAAGACGCCTACAGAAATTCGTCAATTTCTAGGTCTTGCTGGCTACTACCGCAGATTCATTCAGAACTTCTCTCGAATAGCGAAACCTCTTACAACCCTAACCCAGAAAGGCGTGGCCTTTGACTAGGAAGAGAAACAAGAAAGAGCGTTCCAAACGCTCAAACGAGCCTTGTGCACCGCACCAATACTATCCGTTCCCGAAGGAATAGAAGACTTCGTAGTCTATTGCGATGCATCGAATCAAGGGCTCGGATGTGTCCTGATGCAGCGAGGTAAGGTCATCGCCTATGCCTCGAGACAGTTGAAGACACATGAGGTTAACTACACGACCCACGATCTTGAACTAGGAGCAGTGGTGTTTGCTCTGAAGATCTGGAGACATTACTTGTATGGAACGAAGAGCACTATCTTTACCGACCACAAGAGTTTACAACACATTTTCGATCAAAAGGAGCTCAACATGAGACAACGACGGTGGGTCGAGCTACTCAGTGATTACGAATGCGATATTCGTTATCATCCGGGTAAAGCCAACGTAGTAGCAGACGCCCTAAGTCGGAAGGAATATTCTGGTCGCAAAGTCAAGTCATTGTCAATAACCATCCATTCACACTTGTCTAAGCAAATTCAGGAGGCTCAACTTGAAGCCATGAAACCTGAAAATGTGACGAATGAACCCCTTAGAGGAATGGACAAGAATTTAGAAGCCAAGGGTGACGGAGCCTTATATTTCATGAACCGGATCTGGACACCGAAACACGGTGGTTTCTGAGACTTGGTCATGACCGAGGCGCACAACACTTGGTATTCCGTCCACCCAGGTTCAGATAAGATGTATATGGATCTTAAAAAGCTATACTGGTGGCCTAATATGAAAGCAGAGATTGCTACCTTCGTAAGTAAATGCCTTACTTGCGCAAAGGTTAAGGTCGAGTACTAGAAGCCCTCTGGTTTATTGCAACAACCAGAGATCCCGGAATGGAAGTGGGAGCGGATCACTATGGATTTCATAACCAAGTTGCCCAAGACAACGGGTGGACTTGACACCATATGGGTCATCATTGATAGATTGACCAAGTCTGCACACTTCCTGCCTATCAAAGAAACCGACAAGATGGAGAAACTTACGAGAACATACATTAGGGAAATCGTACGGCTACATGGTGTACCTATGTCCATTATCTCCGATAGAGATAGTAGGTTCACCTCAAGATTTTCGCAATCACTACAACATTCCCTAGGAACAAGGTTGGACATGAGCACAACCTACCATCCTCAGACCGACGGACAGAGTGAGAGGACCATCCAAACACTGGAAGATATGTTGCGAGCCTGCGTGATTGACTTTGGGAAGGCATGGGATACTCATTTACCCCTTGTCGAGTTTTCCTATAATAACAGTTATCACATGAGCATCAAGGCTGCTCCATTTGAAGCTCTCTACGGCCGAAAGTGCAGATCCCCTCTGTGCTGGGCTGAGATGGGTGATACCCAATTAGCCAGGGGGCAAGCTTCCGACAGTACTCTCACCGGTCCGGAGATCATTCGGGAAACGACAGATAAAATCGTTCAGATCCGTGAACGATTGAAAGCCCCTAGAGACCGACAGAAGAGCTACGCTTATAAACAAAGGAAACCTTTGGAATTTCAGGTGGGAGACCGAGTCCTTCTCAAAGTCTAACCCTGGAAGGGCTTGATACGCTTCGGCAAGCGTGGGAAGCTTAATCCGAGGTACATAGGGCCTTTCGAGATTCTTGCAAGAGTCGGCCCCGTAGCTTACAAACTCGACCTACCAGACGCACTTCGTAACGTACATTCTACATTCCACGTATCTAACTTGAAAAAGTGTCTATCCGACGAGACTCTTGTAATCCCACTCGACGAGATCGAGATCAACGAGAGCCTCAACTTCGTGGAAGAACCTGTAGAGATCATGGACCGTGAGGTCAAGCAGACAAAACAAAGTCACATACCCATCGTGAAGGTTCGCTGGAACGCCAAGCGGGGACCTAAATTCACATGGGAACGCGAAGATCAGATGAAACAAAAGTACCCTCATCTCTTTCATGTTCACTAGTATCTTTACTACTTTAAATTTCGGGACGAAATTCCCTCTAACGGGGGGATGATGTGACAACCCGATATTTCAACTCTTTGTAATGACCTAAAAAGTCAAGTATTGTAACCACTTTTGAGTTAATAAAATTAACTTTGATAATAAAATGTCCAAAAAGTTCTATTTAAATTCCTTCTATGTTTAAATGTCATCAAACCATGATCGTACGTAAAAAGAGCGCCCAAATCCGACTTCGTATATTGAAGTTAAGATTTTTCCAAGTTCGGCTTAGCAGTAGACAACTAAAAACTCGAATCGGAGATCGAGCGACTTTTGGCCGGAATGACCTAAATGAGAATCGAAGGTCTCGACAATGGTATTTCAGCGGTGAAAAGTCTGGCAAAAACCGACGTCAGATAAAGAAGTTATGAATTTTTAAAGAAATTCCTTAATCACGTAATTTTATAATTAAATAATAAAAATAATTTCGGAATTTTCCAACGGAGTCTAAACAAAAGTTGTAGAGCGTAGTCTCACATACGCATGGATATAAAGACCATCGAAAAGGAGTTCGTATGAAGGAGATATGATTTTTTGAAGTTTATTAAATAATTTATATATATATTTATATCAGAATCCGGTAATATCCGAAGAAGGAGTCAGCATCCTCATCCGAGTTACGCGCTGCGTAACCCCGTACGCCCCGCGTACCCGAGGGCCTTGGTCTTGGTCCATCCACGTCGCCCCTATGCGAAGCTACCGACCCGCCCCATCCGACCCGTCCCATCCGATCCGTCCCATCCGAAGCCGAGGCAGTCGAGGACTCGCTCATGCATGACGTACGCGTACGCGCTGCGTACGAGCGTACGCCCCGCGTACCGAGGCTTCTCAGACCCCCTATAAATAGAATGCGAGAGTTTCCGGAAAAATTACTCATTTCTCTCCTTTCTCTCACGATCTTGCCTCGATTTCCGTGCCCGTTCAAACCCGAAGATCTGGTCTTTTTGCTCAAGTCCCGAGGGTCGATTTTACTCCCGAGATTCCCGAGAATCCCGAGAAAAATCCGTTTCCCAAGACGAAACTCTGCCCGGTTTTCCATCTCGCTATCTTCAAACTTTCAAGTGAGTTCATACCCCTTTAATCAACCTTTGAAATGATTTTAAATGTTTTAAATACTTATGGGGGGGGGGATACAAGTTAAATACTTATAGTTATTGCTTCAATCACATGTGATTGCATTAATCACATGTGATTAATAACTAGGGAAACCAGTGATTTTATCACTGTTCAAACTGTCTATCAAACTGTTTTACTTCAAAATGTTTTACAAACCCTTTTACTTTTCAGACTTATTTACAACTGTGATTCAAACAAATGTTCCTTATACTTAAACTGTTTTATCAAACCTATGCCTTCAAATTGTTTTATAGATTGACATCAAGTCGATCTTTTCTTAAAATAATACTTATGTTTCAAATGTCTTATAAAAACTTATTTATGCTTTTATATTATAAATTGCATGCCCATATATGTATAGATGTATAAATAATGTTTAAAGGGCTTAGGAAGGCCATCCGCCCTATTTCCTTTTTCTCGATTTGGATGTGGTCTGGTGGGATTTCGGGTGACCATCCGAAGGTCGTTTCAATATTAATTATATATCAAATATACATATATAGACATAAAAGTACTCCCATATTCATACGTACTAGACACACCATTAGTAAGTTACCATCGGGGTAACACATGATCATACTATTACAACTGCTAGATCAATGAGTCAGTTCATTCATGAGTCCATATACAACTATACTAGGAAGAGAACATATACAACTATACTATGAGAACATATACAACTATACTAGGAAGAGAACATATACAACTATACTAGAACAAGAAACATTACCCTTACATTAATACGTTAACAATTGTGATCCACTGTATCGGAGCATGCCTTAAATGTCATGGCCCGAGTTGTAGCTAGAATTCTCTAGGAGGGAGAGCGTGAGTTTGCGTATAGATCTATACTGGATTGACTATCCTACACCTTGCTGCTAGCTACAGCCGGACCTGCAGGTCTGCGGGTGCCAAACGTCATTCCGTTATTACGACCATTCGTATGTCGTTGTTACCAGTCTATAGCATGGTGCAATTATCACATTTTACCTTAATATAAATCCGGTTTAAGGTAGTTAGTACAGCAGTAGTTACTATAAAACTAAGCTACAGTACTACAATGATTTACCCATTACATATTTTTAGTGATAACCTCACTTGAACTTTAATGTACAAACTATATTTTGTTAAAAGATAGTTGCACTTGGGAAATTACACACTTTTACAACAAACGAACATACAAAACAGTTAAGCCTTGGTAGAAGGCTACTTTAATAGAAAATATAGGTTTTTCTGAGAGATTCAAACTTTTACAAACACTTACATACATTTTACAAACTTATACTTGAGACATGTTCAAACGTTTTTGATAACAAACACCGACACTAAATACTTATGAACTCACCAGCTTAATACTTGTATTCTCAGGTCATCAGTAGACAGGTACCGATGCCAGCTTTTGAGAAAATGGAGCGCATTCAAGACTCATCATATTATTATTTTGATTTACCTTATATTTTTGGTGTCTAAAACTGTACAGAACACGCTTGTATTAAAATTATATATTTAATGCAATGGATGATGTTGTTTGCTTATTTACATTTAGTGTGTTGTGATACTTTACATGACGTCCTCCGCCCCAGAACGTTTCTGCCGTTCTTGGTTTTGGGGTGTGACAGCTTGGGATGTCATATGAATTGTTGTGGCTTCGAGTGTTACTGCATGAATGTTACTTGCTTTGTGCTTTATGGTATTCTTGTTAATGTGAGTTAAACATTAAGTGAATAAATTAAGTTACATGATAAAAAGGTTGAATAATCTCAGAGTGATGAATTTGGTCCTATTGCACAACTCTCATCTAAGTCCAACCATTGTAGGGTTGAGTCTGTTAGTCGAAGGATTATTTGGGCATTGTTGCATGTAATGGTATTCATGAAGTGGTTAAATGACATAAATGAGAGTCCTTCAGCAGCTGATGGCAGGAGTACGCACAAGTTTTTAAATAGGATAACATAGACCTTGCGGTCAATTATATGATATTTTAAAGAACTATTTACTTTATAAATTTTTTGTAATTAGGCTTACTACAACAAATATATATTGAAATAGGCGAATACCCGCACGTTACGTAGAATATAATAATATATTTGAAATCTTTACAAATATATGTTTTTTAAATATATCAATGAAGTTGTTGTTAGCTTTTATATAATAAATCTTATAATAAGTTGGTATAAACATTTTTTTTAATTATATGATAATGTAGACATCTTTTAAAATTGTATATTCCTAATTGTCTCAGTAGCCTTTATCTATGGGTTACTCATGAATAAAATTAAGTATAATATATGATTTAATGATATTTATAATTGTTGATATGATTAATTAATTTTAAAAAGTTTATTTGTTTAAAATTTTAATTTCTATCAATGTAATTATTTAAAACATCCAACATTGTTTTTGCTTTTAAAGATAACAACATAATTTTTGTATATAATGTTACTTTTAATTCCTGTTGTTGTAAGTTATGTAGAATAACATATTTGGAAAGTCTTAAGTATTTTAATTTGGTTAGAGATTTAACTTTTTTAAAATTTAATTGATGAATATTGTTAGTTTCTTTGATTGTAATTATTTAAAACAACAACCATTATTTTTGTTTTTAAAGATAACATTATAATTTTTTAAATAATACTACTTTTAGCAATTCTTATTGTAAATTATTTTTAAGCTACCTATTTGAAACTCTTAATGATATAAAAAATAGTTTCATATTTTTTTTTTATGTTAATTTAGGATTATAATTTAGGTTTAACACTATAATTTATAACTTGTAACTATTTATAAAATAGTCTCTCGATTTTTTTTCAAGTTTAACTAAAATTTTGAATTAAGTTGATCGTTTAACATTATATTGAAATTAATAATTTAACTATTTTTCATAAAATCATAAATTATACAAAAGTTCTGACTTTAAAATGACAATTGCTCACATACGACAACATATCTGAATTAATAAGTTACTTATAATATGTGAAAAAGTTAAAGTCATAATTTAATAAATAGACGTAAAATATGATATTTTGATTCTGTAGTTTAGTTAATTTATGATTAAAATTTAGTTTTTTCATTAAGTTAACATTATTAACCAATTTATAATATTTATTAGAAAAAAAACTGAAAAGTCATGGAGGTTTCATGTGAATCTGGTGCATGTGAAAATGCATCTTATATATATATATATATATATATATATATATATATATATATATATATATTCCAACCTAACAAGTAGATTAAATACGTTCATTAGACTAAGTATGTTATGGAGCTTATGTTCGAGAATAAGATTAACTACTATAGCGTCTACTAATTGGATTTATGCGGTTCATAATGAAGTCTCTATTAATCCCACTAATTGTCATTCCAGAAGACAAGTGCTTAGAAATTTCTTTTTCTAAGTGAGAGCAATATGGAACTTTAAGAGCTAAAGAACCATAAGCTAAATGCATCATAGTTTGGAACTAGCAAGTTTACAATTGTTGTTAAATATGCTCAATAGTTGATTAGAAAATAATGAAACACATAGAGATACATTCATGTATGATTATCAAGTATGAGCTTGATTAATCTTCCTCGATATATTATAAATATAAAGAGTAAGTGAGTCTTTAGAGGAGAAAACATACATGAATGAAAATATTTCCAAGATTTAAGCTAACTTCTCAAAGGAAGAATCTTCTTTCTAATAAGATAATTACATAGTGTGATTTAATTATAAATCAAGATGATTCTTGTGTTTTCTATAAAGCTAGTGGGGAACAGTAACATTCCTAGTCTTATATGTAATCGACATACTAATTCTTGGAATAAAGATCTATATAGATAGATCATGGCAACATAAAGGATTAAGTAAAATTGTATTAATTTTCAAAGATCTTAAAGAGCTTTAGATAAAGGACTCTAAGAGAGTTATCTTCTCAAATACCGCATGACATGATTTTGACCAAAATCCTAGTGTAAATGTTTTGAACTAGATAATATGATTGTATTCCAAATGCTGCTGCAATTGAATTAATCATATGTGTCATGATTATGTATGAAGGCCAGATAAATTGTATGCTTAGAACATGTTGAATAATACCAGTATAATCCGAGAACAAGTCATGATGTGACTTAAAGGAACATTCTAAAGTACTTGCGAGTACTAGAGAAATATTCATAATATGTACAGTATTTGAAAGAAAGCTATGTTTAAAGTTGTTACACATGTGCTGAACTTCCAAATAGATTGAGATGACTCTCAATCACAATCGAGTGTGTCCTCATTAGGAATGAAGAGAAAGTTACATGGATAATGTTTCCCTGTAGATTTTAATTATAGTTACATATTAGAGTTATAATATATTGTGGTTTGGAGAACCACATACAAAGATGCGTAATGATAGTTCAGTATGACTATGAGTAATCTTTTACACAAGTGTTGGTATCTAAGTCATATTTAAGCATCTAATACATTCTCAATAATTTTCTCTATATATGAGTTATATATATATATATATATATATATATATATATATATATATATATATATATATATAAAACTGAAAATGTTTGTATTCACAAAGTTTATACAAATCAAGTTTTGTCAAATCTACTTAACAAAGATCCTTCATTAGCTAAAGCATGAAAGTCAAGTTGGTGTTATAGGACTTTGTTGATATATGTAGATGTATTTGATTGAAATTTAGTATTTGGATATCTGAACAATAAAAGCAACATATATTGAAATGAGTTGAGATATTGGATATGAGTCTTTCATTAAATAATTCTTGTGTTCTATATTAGCATGTTTAAATCCTTGAATAACTAGGTTATTCCAAAATGTCCATAGTCATTCATAGTTGTTAAGGAAACCAAAAGTATCAAATGTCAAAAGGTATAAATGTGAGTTAATTTTGCATGCACGTTTTTTCATGTTTTGTTAGTTTGCACGAGACAAAGTTTAAAACAACCTACCCTATGTGAAAACACCTCAAGCCCACCAGATGGAAAACCTATGTAAGATCCGCACGCGCCTGTTTCCCTCATATCCATCCGGAAACTAAAATGTCAACTGGTCTAAGTGTTGATCTTGCTTCTAATGAGTCGATCAAGAAGTTTACATGTGTCACTTTCTTGACAGAAATCCTAACACAGGTAAATAATTTCAAAAAGAACATTCCTAACAAAATCGTTCTGATACTTTAAACCAGAGCTCTACGATGTATTGTGTGCTCCCTAAAAGAGTCCAAACATACATTGCCACAAACATGTCATATATCGTCAACCAAAAATAAAGGATCATAATGTGATACTTAAAGATAACATGATACCCTGCTGGCAACATAGGTTGGCCAGAACTATCGAAATAACCATAACAAAAACTTAAACATGTGGTGGTTGTAAACATTCAGTCATGTTATAGGGCACTTCTATCTTTTTAAATTTTTATTAAAAAAGGCATCAATACATGAATCTTAGACTTTTTAATAATAAAATAACTGAAAAATATTTATATATTTTTCTTTGTAAAAAGATAAAGTATATCAAAAATTTAAATTAAACTAACTAAAATGTATATGTGCAATACAAGGTGATGTAGCAAGAGTACAATAATAAAATTTATACAATTAGGTATTAAAAGTTTTAATATCTAATTAGTCAAATATAAAACCAACTTTTAATGTCTGTTTGGAAAAAGTTAATCAAGTTGTCAGTAGTTTGCAAGGGTGTTGTATCCGTGTTGGCTCAAACACTAAAAGAGGAGACATTGCATTAAATTAAGTTTGAAGAAATATTACATACTATATGTTTTGTAGGGCAAGTCTGCCTCCATTTTCCATACCAATATCACATGCTACCATCCGTTGTTCAACCCTCGTTGTTTAATATAGTGCATGTATAGTCTTTCATGCATATCTGACTTGCACTATATGCATACAAATTTATAACATATGAGCTTTTGTCGTGTATGATTATATATATTCTGTTATTACATAAATTCTCTTATAAACACATACTTTATGTTAAATGATAGGAAACCATTATTTAGCAAAGAATATGCAAAATATGCAATTGCATAATAAAGTTACCAAAATGGTGGTCAAACAAATATTTTGGATCACATATCTCCACTTTGTAGGACACTCTTTCCTTGTTGTGATGGATTTGTTGTCATTTTCATCAAACAAGTGTTTGACCATGTCGTCTATGGATAAGATGGATAAAGTAAATTCTCTATAATTTATTTAATTATTAAATGTTTAGATACATTTAGTAATAGAAAGGCAATAAATATATAAACCAACGCCAGTGTCCTTTATTTTCATTTAAAAAGTTAATTTTTTGACATAAAACGTATGTTTTATTAATTTATATGATAGTTGTAAAGTTGTATTTTATGTGAATCAATTTCTTAAATGAAAATCATCACCCATAACCTTACATAAGTAGTAAAGTGATTTTTTTAACAAGTAATGCATTAAAACTAAAAAAGCACCAGCACAAACAAAGAGTTACAAATTAAAAACATTAATGGAAGAAATACACAAATAGATCTAAGAAATAAATCAGTAGAGACCAAAGAGTTACAAGCTCTCTAAATACACCACAAACAAATATATTTGCTTACTGAAATTAAAAAGCCAATTATAGTCTTTAAACAAAATGAAATGAACTTTTTTTTCACAGGAGTAATAACTGTTTTTTCTTTGTAGACGACTTCTTAATTTTAAAATTCCTCGGATGCTTTATATGTTTAATTAGTGAGTTTTATGATTATGTTAGTAAATATTTAATATATTTAATAATAATTAATTAGTAAATATTTAATATATTTAATAATAATATATACTTTAAGGTTGTACTATTTTGAATACCATGGTTACGGCCGTTGCAAAATAAAATAATATAATACCATGGTTTTAAATCCCTTCTCATTAATTTGCATTAGTTGGGTTTCATAAATTTCCTGTATTGTTTATTTTACTAAAAATATTTTTATATTTAATAAATAATAGGTTTAAATGCGGTTGGGGATAAATGGTGAAATCGTTAACGACTATTTTGGAACGATAAAGACAAAAACTTAGATATGTTTTGTAGGGAATAGTGAACAACTATTTTGGAAGATATATGAGAAAACCCACATATATATTTGTTTCAATTGTATGTTTGAAAAATATTTCTTAATCATATAAATATATTTTGATAATAAACTAGCTGCATAATGTTAAAATTAGAGTAAATTATAGAAATTTTGGTATGCTGAAATTTCCACTTTAAGTTCAAGCTTAGAAAATCTAGCACATGTAGTCCTTTGGTTTTCAATATCATCTATTATTGGTCATCTGTTTTTAACTTATATTAGATGTTAAGTTTGAGTAAAATGGTCAGTATATATATATATATATATATATATATATATATATATATATATATATATATATATATATATATATATATATATATATATATATATATATATATATATATATATATATTATTTTGTATACCATAAAGACCGTATAATATACACCTATTTAACATTATAATTTAAGAGAGTCTTACACTCCTCCTCTTCCTCCTCTTCTAATGGCTAGAATACAACGTCTTGTCAATTAGGGTTCAAAATCGCCAATTCAGCCATTATAGGTGAAATCATTCACATCAATGGTGAAAATAGTTATACTTTGGTGATACATTACAAGTTTTTAGTATTGAAACTCATAAAAACATAGGATAATCATAGAGAATTCAGATTATCTTATAATCTAGGGTTTGAAATGCAAAACACAACGAAATGATGATTCTAGCTCTACAATGTTTCATACTAGAATCATAATCAACTAGAAAAGGGGCTCATACTTCGCATGGGTCAGGAGTTTTCCATGTAGAAGTCCAAGAAGATAAAAGATTCATATGTTGGACCTATTCAATTAATCCCATGGAGAATAACATCTAAATTGTAAGAAACAACAACCTACTTTCATATATAGCAGCCTACTTTAATTTTTTCCTATTACATCTTTGTATTTTTAAAAATCTATCCAATTATAAAAAAATTCGACATCCACTTGTGCCTTGTAAAACCTTCTCCGTTTCCTACAAGATTAGTATAAATGAAACAGTAAAGTCATTTTTACTACTGGATAGATGTAAATAAATAAGACGGGATTATTATTTACCCAAAACAACTTTGTTGGGAAATCTCCAACCAATTCTTCTCTTAATAAGGTAAGGTATTTTGGAAGTCAACCCTTTCTTCACCCTATTTCACTCATAACAATGAACTTCAACCACATAGCCAAAACACCAACCAACCTTGCATGTGTAGCTATGAATTAAACCTAGAAAATAGTACATGTTAACATCAATTACTTACCAATTTTATGTAGTGGAGCAGCTCTAATCACCAAATCAACAATGAAACAACTTGTGCACTCCATTCCTATTGACCTTAAACAAAAACCAAATCAAAATCTTGAAAAAACCCAAATTTTTTAAGAAAACTAACAAATGAACACACTAACAACTTACCTGGTTCTAAACAACACCAATTTCGTAGAAATTAAATATTTGAAACACATTGATTCATATTTCTTCAGTTTTACCTAATAACCATCAACAACAATACTTCATCAGAACTTTTGGTTAATAAGGGAGTGTAATAGAAGGGACATAAAAGATAATGAATTTTATAGACAAAAATAGAAGTTTATACACACATGAATAATATGAACAACTTGAGTACGTAACACCCTATTCCCAGTTTCCAAATTTGTCAATAACATAAGGAAGTATTCCATAGTGAGCGTGTAAAACTAGTTACTAGATGAAAACTCCTACAACAAATAAACAGTCATCTTAAATCTCATGATAATGTTGGAAATCTTAATAAACATGAATTCAATTTCAATTCATGGGGAAATATGCATTTCCTAGAACCAATAAGAATACTTTACTATCCATTGATTTCAAAAAAGTATCTTTTATTTTCCATGGGTGGATGTGATCCGTTGTCAGATGATAAATGTTGCACTTTTGTTAAGAAATGAATATCATTTCTTAACAAATACTTATGATATGAGATATACACAATATGTAGTTTTGTGTTCCGCTAGAAGTTCCAAACATTTGTTGGTATCCGGAGATGGATTTCTGAGTTAGCTCCATGACAATGTTTATTTTCCTGTACAACCTAGTCCTCTAAATCCTTCAGTCAAAGTAAGTTGTTGTCCAACAATGGTAGATTATCCACATTTAAATAGGAAATAACAACATACCTTTATTGATTTATTTGTTATGTTAATTTTCTTTTTCAAAATACAATATTCTAATAAGGAATTCAATAACATATAGAAAGAAATAGATATATGCTACTATAACAAACAAACAAACAAATTAAACTACAATAATATTTGTTGCATTTTGCTCCATGATCAAATGATCAAGATTTCATGTTGTGACACCCCCTTTTTCACGGCCAGAAAAGACCGATTTGTTTATGCTTTGTTTTTTTTAAAATCAAAGTAATCGTTTAAAGAAAACAGTTGCAGAATTTGTTCCCAAAACAAAATGTGATAAGAATTAATCAAAGCATTTCTTTAAAGAAATGTATTTTCATTAAATAACAAAATCTCGGGATATCATGTTCCGATACAGACCAAAAGCATAAAAAGTATAAAATAGACCTTACAACAGTTATTTATAACTAGCGATCTATAATACAAAATCTCTCGTCAAGTCCACCAACTTATACTCTTGTGCCATTACCTGTAATGCAAAGAAAACTGAGTGGGTCAGGCTTGGGAGCCTGGTGAGCATATAGGGTTTTCAACCCACAATAATATAATTATTATATTTAATCGTCAAACAATCAACCCAATTACCCATCCCCATTACCTTCTTTACTCTTAAGGTTTTACCCTAAGAATCTACTATCCTTCATTCATTCATTCCTAAGGATTTACCTATGAAGTCCATTGCTGCCATAGTTTATCTAATAAGGTACTAAATCCATAGCTATCAAGCGCTAACTCCATAGTCACTAGGGTTCACTTAACAGGCGTTAACTCCATAGTCGTCGGGGTTTATTTCGTTGATTGATAGTATTGGTTCCAAGACTCCTCTAGCAATACATATCAATGGGCTTTTAGAGTACACCGGTGAACATCAAGTCCACAACACCTACAAGTTGCGAGCTTGCCAGTGTTCCACAGGACTGTCTAGAATAGTCCGTGGTTGTCATCCCTACTCTGCTAAATGACAGGGGCCATCGTTTGGGTAAAGGTTTCACTCATTTTTCACCTGTCACACTCATCTCATGATATATATCATCTTTCGTCTCATCCTCAAACTAATCTTTCCTCACACGCTAACTATTTCATCTACCCATGTTCTACCTAACATATTTGTAGATATAAATTACATATATAGTCCAAGGTATTCTTTTCCCCTATTGGACCGGGGAACTTTTATCTTCCTGCCTAATTGATTCTCTACTTCATTTTGATACTCTTTGAACTTTTCAAAGGTATCTGACTTATGTTTAATCAAATACACATAACCATATTTACTAAAATCATCTGTAAACATAAAATAATAGTGTTTACCATCCCTTGTGGTATATTTGAGGGGCCCACATACATCTTTGTGTATGATATCAATAATCCTTCACCTTTGTAACACTCACAGATTCGGCTAGTCAATTTAGAGATAATACGTGTTAAAATGACTTTTTGATAGAAGTTTATTTAGAATAAATAATCTTAACCAAAGTTATAGTACATGTCACAAGGATTCCGTATATATAAAGAACGCTGAAATCCGACTTATAACGAAGAAGTTATGACCCGTCGAAGTTTCACGATTAAAGCGACACGGTTCCGCATATCGTAAAAAATAAAGTTTTGACAAAATACTTTTTAACCTTAGCGATCTAAACGAAAGTCATAGTAGACGTTAAACCGAGAGTGTGCTTATAGAGAACATCCAAATCTGACTTCGTTAAAGTAAGTTATGATTTTTCTAAAATTCAGCGTAGAAGTATACATCATGGAAATCGAAGTTTAAATCGATCGAATATTAGCCAACATAACCTAAAGGAGAATTGAATATCTCGTTAATAGGAGCTCAACGACATAAAGACAATAAAAAACAAACTTCGGATGACAACGTTATTAATTTTTAACGGACTTCAACTGTCTAAGCCTGGTAAAATATAGCTTTAAAAATCAATTCAAAATTAGTTGACGAAGTATAAACGAAAGTTGTAGATCACGTCGATACCTACGCATGGATATAAAGCATGCCAAAAACGGAGCTCGTATGCGAAAGTTACATATTTTAGAAGATAATTAATTTTTGGGATTAACCAGCGAGTGACACGTGGCAAGATCTAGATCACACCTTCTTCCCCACGGCTTGCCACAAGATTGCGACGCGAGGCACATTATGCCCAACGTAGTTTTTTAGTATGCCCAGCTTAACCCATAAAATCCCATTACGCCCGGCGTAATTCTTGAGTACGCCTTGCATACTTGGGCACTGACAGCCTATAAATAGAGCTCGAAAATCACTCTTTTCCTCACATGTTTCTATCCAAATCTCTCCCAAACACCCCCAAATCCTATAAGATTTTATCTTGCACCTCTTAGGTGTTATTAGAGAAGCATCAAAGCAGGGGAAAGCCCCGAGAAGAAGAGCTTTCGGCTCAGAAGTTCTGCCAGCGTAGAGCTCGGTTACTCGCTTAACCACCTGTAAGTTAACTTATGCTTACCGTACTTTAAGTATAACTTATGTTTAAGTTCATTATCGTTATTATGAACCTATAAAAATGATTTATCTGTGATTCCAAGTCGTTACACTGATTGATGTACTTATGGGGATGATGTCTAGGTTGGATTTAGTGAACTGTTTAAAGTGAGATTTCCAAACAGTATACTTCGTATACCAAACGGACCCTACCTCCGATATGATCCTACCTGGTTGTTCCTTACTTGATAGATCTTGAAGTAGACTTTGAGTTAATGATGAATCAAGACTAATAATTAGTCGCAATAAATATTAGACTAAAAGTTAGTGATAATGACACTAGGTTACGTCAAAGGAAAAGACAATTGCTAGTAGCAAAGTGTCGCCCGAATTTCAAGTCGTCACTGTAACAAGTGAGTGCATAGTTATTTTCATCTTGCACACAGATATGGGGTACTTAATATTAATATATTCTATTTGTGCTTATTATCTGTGTTCCTGATATCTATACTAGATGAACGATTTATAGATGTTTTACTTGGTTTAAACTGTATATGTATTTTTATACCTATAAACATATTGGGTAAAGATGGGTAGATGAAAGATGATATGGATGTTGAAAGATGAAAGATGATATAGATGTTGAGAGGTGAAAGATGATGAGAAGCCTTGACATTAATGTTGATCCGGTTATCTAGCAGAGTATAGATGACAACCACGGACGATTCTAGACAATCCACTGGAACGCTAGCTTGCTCGTAACCTATAGGTGTTTTTTCAACTACGTGTTCACTAGATGTACTCTAAAAAACCCGGCAGCTGTGCCCAATGGATAACATTAGCAGATGTGCCTAGTAGATAACATTGGTAGTTGTGCCTAATAGATAACATGGACATCGATGCGTAATAGATAAGAATAGAAGTTGTGCCTAATAGATAACATTGACAGCTATAGAATTAGTGCCTGTTTAATAAACTCTGGCAGCAATGGACTTTGTGCCATTCTTTATGACAATCCTTAGGAATGAATAAATGAAGAATAGTTGATTCTTAGGGAAGATCCTTAAGAATAAGGAAGACAATGGGGATGAGAAATTGGGTTAATTGTTTAATAATTAAACATAATAATTATATTATTGTGGGTTGAAAACCCTATGTACTCACTAGGTTTCCCAACCTGACCCACTCATTTTATTGTATCACATGTAGCTATACGAAAGATACATTTTGCTGAGAGTTTCAAGGAGTCTTAAGCCACTAGTTTAATTACTATCAGGCTTGTAATATTTCGTTATGCTTATGTTTCTGTATTGACAATGACATTGTTTTAATATAAATCAAATACATTTCTTCGGAAATCCTTTGATAACATCTTTATCATGTTTTTTGGAACAAATTCTGCAATACTATTCTTCAAAAAATGATACTCTGATTTTTAAATAAGCATAAACAAATCGGTCTTTTCTGGCTGTGAAAATGGGGATGTCACAGTTAGTATCAGAGCATTAGTTTAAGCGAACTAGGAGTAAGGATTTATTTCTGGACTTAAACTTAGAATGCTAAGAAATGATTGTGAGATGATTTTCTGCTATATGTATGCTTGAATAGACACGAGCACTAGCTTATTTAGGATAGATGCCTAAATTGCTTTTATATTTGGATTAATTATGTTTCAACTATTTCTTGTGTTTGATCATTTCAGCTTGTTTGTTTGTTGATAACTAGTTGGATCGTAATTTGGGGTCTTATAATTGGTATCAGAGCTTGGATCGTATTAATCATTTTGGCAAGATCTGCAGCGTTTTGGATTTTTTTCTTGAAGGATTTTAAGTTTTTGAAGAAATATTGGGGGTTTGTTCTTCGTGTTCTTCATAAAAATGGCTTTTGCATCATGTTTTGGAACTAAAAAGTTGAAAAATCATGTTTTTTGGTCATAAGCAGCGAAATCTGGCGGCCATTTTCGTATTCAATGTGTTTTTCCAAAGTGTTTTTGGCTGGAAACATATTTGCGGTCCGAGGAGTATTAGGTCCGAAGCCATTTATAGCCGAAACCGAGTTTTTGGTGGAGCATATTGGATTTTCGGTGGAGCATCTAAAGGTTTGTGGTGCACGTGTTCGCTTCGTATTTTCGGCCCAACACGTGTTTGGTCCAAGCGAGCTTTCAGTCAGAACTCGTTTGCAGTCCTCGTTTACGCTCAGTATCCTATTTTCAATCAGCGGGTTCGAAGTTCTCGGTCAGCAACGATTATTCAAAAAATCTGGGGTGGTGGAAGGATCGAACTCGAGTCTCTCACACAAGCAACCCACACCCTTACCAATCGGTCTAGCTTGCCACATATTTAACATTTTCCCGTTTTGGTTCAAGTACCCTCGCATTTTCGGTTCTAATTTTGGATTTTTGACATTTTTTGCCCAAAAATCATTTTTTCGAATTTTTAAGTTTTGTTTTCAACATAAACCTTTGACTTTTGATTTTTTACTATCAATTTTGACTTTTGACCTTCAAAATTGACTTTGAATTTCAAGTTTGACGTTTGACTTTAAACTCTGACTTTCTCGTTTAATTTTTCAAGATTTTAAGTGTGACTTTTTAAATTTGACTTTTAAAGGTTGACTTTTGAGGTTTATAGTCAAAGGGTATTTTTGGTAAACAATGAGTTCTCAAACACCCTAGTCAATGAAGTTTCATGTTCTCAATCTTGTGAAGCTACGATTAAGTTTCTTCGTGAACAAATTGATTTGCTAGAAAGAGAAAATGAGGACCTTAAATATGAAGGATATACACTTAGGAAGGCCCAAAGACATTTAAAAGCACAACTAGAGGCCAAAACCAAGGACTTCCGAAAACTTCAAGAAGAATATAGCAATAAATGTAAAAACTATAGCTATGTTAAGAGACAGCTTGCCAGCTTGACTGCTGAGCTTGACAAATTAAAAAATAAATTTGAAAATGCCGATTTTACCTTTAAGAAATTTGATGTGTCGAATGAGGTAGTTGCGTCGATGATTGAAAAACAATTAACATTTAAAGATAATCAAACTAAGGGTCTTGGGTATCACATTGTGCCACCTCCTTTCAATGACAACTATACCCCACCTATTGAAATCAATGAGGAAGTGACACCTACTTAGTATGGCCAAATCCGTGAACCAGTTTCAGTTAAGACTGAACAATCTGGGCCAAATGAGAGTGTTAAGGTGAAGGATTCTAATGTCTCTACTTCCTGTGTAGGGAAAGTAGTGGAAGATGAAAGAAGGAGAACAGAACTAACTCTTGTTCTGTTGATTCTGTTGACTGTCAAACTAATGTCTCCTTGAACTCAAAATTTGTTGCTTCTGATCAACCTGTTGTTGGTAAATACAGGCCACCAATTCAAGCTAAACAGAGTTCCTGTTGCAAGTGTGCTTGTGGGAACAATCATAGACAAGGCAAGGACGTGGTACCAGGGGCAAGTAGAAACAATTCCTACGTGAAGAAAAAGACGTGTTTTCACCATGGAAAACCTGGACACATTGCCATAAATTTTCCTAATTGTGCATATGTTCCCTACTATGCATAAGGATGACAGAACGCATCAAGAAGAAGATTCTCCAAAGGAAACCCTTCAAGGTCACAATCGCGCAATAGTGACTGGAACGCGTAAAAGGCCAAGAATCCAACTCTCAAGGTCAGGAAGGGAATGTCGGCCAAGATGCCAAGCTCAAGAGATGCTCTAGTGAAGCCAAGATCGGTTAGGTCAAAGCAATCTCGACGGCCAACTTCAAGTTCAAAAGCAAGTACTGAGCCACCCATCCGATCGAACAAGAAATGGGTTAAACCCAACTACAGATGGGTACCAAAGGTTCACACTCCCAAATCTTTAAATGATTCTAACATTTCTTCATATTCTATTTGTAATAAGCAGGATATGTCATGGGAGATTATACCTTGCGTTGATGACAAAGGTCAACCCAGTTTCAAAATGGACTGGGTTCCAAAGACCAACTAATCCTGCACTTTACGCCGGAGCAGCTATGGAGGAATATCATCAGACTTCGGTTTGTTGATAGTGGCTGTTCCAGGCACTCTATAGGAGGCATCTGTCAACTGTACAACATTCAGAGCTTTGTTTGAGAGTATGTATCCTTTGCGGGAAGGGAAGAAAGCAGAGGATCACACATGGGGTTTGTGCTTAACGATGTGAAGAATTTTCGTATCTATTCTGAGATTGAAATATGCGTGTTGTTCTCCGATCTTCTGGATGCAAATTCAATTGGTGACTTACGGTTTGATTTTTCTTCTCGATACTCCTGATTTTTCTCTTACAATGATTCGTTTCAAAGACAAATTATTTTAGTTTTTCGTTTGTAGGTATTGTTATTGGGAAGTGATATGAAGGCTAGTGTTAAAGAGCAATCTGAAATTCTTTTAATGCACTAAAGCCGAATTGTTTAGACTCTATATTCAGTGTGTTGGTAGGCACAAAAGATTCAAACAGACTAGACTTAGATTGACAATGAAAGGACTTGACAGTATGGACTTAGATAGTTTCATTTGGACTGATAATACGAAGCTTGGGTAGATTGAGCAGTGAGATAAACATGGGAACCTGTGAAATACATTAAAGTTGATTATCTAGAACAGGGGCTTAACATTTCCTCGATGCATGGACTTATGTCCTTAATTCCGGTACTGATGGTGCGACTGAGGGGCTCTGATAAAGTAGGTATGTAGGAAATTATTTTCTTTCTTTCTATAAGTCAGTCATACGTTGCCTCCTCTGTGTGATTGGAACATATCCGGCCTGGAATGCAACATATGCAACTCTATCTCTATGCATACCCTTATCTATACAATTCTTTCTATTTGTTAGCCATATGTTGTCCCTTCTGTGTGATCGGAAGATCTAACCTGCGACACAACATATACACCATACTATCTCTTTAATCCTCTATCTATGTTAGTCATATGTTGTTCCCTCTGCATGATTGGAAGACATCCGACCTAGGATACAACATATACGTTTCTATATCTGACTTCTCTCTAAATGATTGAATACTCACCTAAAGTAATTAGTTCTTTGGAAGTTCTTGATTACCGGGGTATGTCGGGTAGCGAGGAACACGTTCTAGTGCATCTAAAACTAAACCATTTAATAGGTTGTCTGTAGATCTTGCTGCCAAGTTTAAGTGGACAAAAATATCATTGGTCGTCGTAAACCAAATGGTCCATTTAGGAATATATATCACAATGTCTTGTCACTTATAATCTGTCCAATTTTTCAAATATCCTTTGTGTTTAAGTGGACCACAATACCACTGATTGACCAGATCTAGACATGGAGGTGTGTGCTGATAAACGATATTGAATTACCTAACAACTTTGATCCCAAATCAGTCTTAAATTTAGTTATTATTTTTGTTTTGGTTGAATTTGTTCATAGTTATCCTCTATGCACAAATTTAAGGGGGATAATTAAAAATAAAAAAAATAAAAAAAATCATAAAATTAAAAATCCAAAAATAGTTTTATTTCCTTTTTCAGAAAAATCAAGAATCCAAAAATATTTTTGTTTCTGTTTTATTTTTTTAGAAAATATGAAAAATCCTAAAATATTGTGTGCTAAGTTTTCTTTTAGTTTTGTTTTTATGTCAAATTTTTCTTTGTCTTGAAAAGTGAATTCAGATGTAGATGAGACTAATGGAGACTGTATCAAGATTTTCTGAGCCAAGGCTTCATCCGTGATTGTCGAAGAATATTCAATCGAAGGAACAAGAAATGAAGATTATTCTTTCAACATTCAATTGTTCAACCCCAGAAGTAAGGTGAAGCTGTACTTGAAGATTATGTGACAGATTGCATTGAAGCCTCCTCAATCAATTTGTTGCTATCTATGTACCTACTGAAGTGATCCAAAAGATTCGTTCTCTGTTATTCTCTCTGAAGATTCTCAAGCTCAAAGTGCAGTTTTTTCGAGAATCCTTACAAGAAGCCTCCACATCCAACGTGCATTCAAAGACAAATTCTGAAGAAATGCCCATCCATTCCAGATGAAGTCATTCACATAAGATTCAGTTGTTCATCTTGAAGTTGTGAAGAAAATGAAGAAAAACGCTAAAGCCAAGCTCAAAGTGAAAATTGACGATAAACGCAAGCTACCATTTTAGGGGGAGATTGTTGGGTCAAAAGAAAAGAAAGCTATAAGCCAACGGGGAGATTATTGGATCAAAACATTTGGTTTATACTTTTCTTTTCTAAGCATTGGTTGTTTTCAGTCTAGGAGCGAAAACCATCATGGGTCTATTTGTAGCTTGGACCAAAAATTTATGGGTTTTCGGTCTAGGTATTGGGTTTTCGGTTTTGAGTCAATACCTATATGTATAGGTTAGGGTGAGGAGTGGAGAGTGGAACATAAGGGAAGGACCATTTTCATATGCATGTGCTAGAGAGAGAAAGTTGGAGAGAGAACTAGTGTGTATTTTTGGATCCTGTATGTTGGATCATCATTCTAATCATCAATACATTCAAGATTCATCAAGTTCTTCTTCTTCTTCTCTATTTGATCTTGCATCATCCACTTTATTGGGATTCTGCACCATCAAGTGGAGCGGATTGATATGTCAAGCAAACTTTGTGACTTACAAAGATGCCTTTTATGCTTTATGATGCTATCATTTCATCGGATCTATGGCCTATTTCCGAACGAATCTGGAAGTTTTATGTGTTGAGATTTCTAAATGTTTAATTACGATATCAAAACCGGCATGTAACTTTTTGGAGAGATAAGGAGATTTATATGTCTGTCATAAATAAAGTTTTCCCTATATTAATTATCGTCGCTGTACATTGAACATCTACTAGAGTATATAGGTCAAAATGGTGAGAACCTGTTGCGGTTTGGTAAATGCTAATGGAAACCAACAGCTTGAGTGTAACACCCGGATTCCCAGGTATGATATTTTGTTCCTTTATTTTTGGGTTTTGTGGGGGAACTCGGCAAGTTGGCGTCTAGACTCGCCGAGTATGGTCGCGGATTCGTATGCGAGTTCACAGCTGGACTCGGCGAGTTCATGAGTGGACTCGGCGAGTCCACGCTGTTTAATGAAACCCTAATTTCCAGGGTTTGAGACCTATTTAAAGGGGCTTATGGCCGTCATTTGCGGCCACCAACCCCCAGAGAGAAACCCTAAAGAGATCTAGAGCGTTTGTGAGGAAGGAGAGGCCAATCTTGAACTTTTGTGGGTGTTTTTGCAAGAAGGAATTGTTCAAGGCAAGAGGAGGCGGAAGGAGGTGCGATTTTGGTGGTTTTGAGCTCATAGAGATTGTTTTGAGCTATTATTCTCGAACCTTCTTCTGTTTTGGTGTTGATTCTTAGTGTTAGGGTTTTCTAACCCTTTTTGAGGTTGATTAAGTGGTGTATTTGGTCCCTTCTCGAGTTTGTGTTTTGGATCTGGACCCAAAGAGGTCCAGAGACCTTAACCCTTGGAGCTTTATGAGTCATTTCAGGGGTCATGAGCTTGGAATGTCATTTTTGGGGCTAAATCACCATTTTGGACCATTTAGATGTTATATGTGTGTCAAGGTCCAAACTTTACGCGATTATCATGCATGGGGAGGCCAGATCTATGATTGTATGGAACAGATCTGACCTCAGAAGTCGTTTTGAGTTTGTGCATGGCATGAACTCGCCGAGTCCGAAGAACAGACTCGGCGAGTAGTATGAAGGTTGCCCGATAATCACTCAGTGAGTGGAATTGCCGAGTTGGGGGAATGACTCGGTGAGTCAGGGAGAGTCAGGGGTCTGAGTTCAAGTTGGAACTCGCCGAGTTGTTCTTGAGACTCGGCGAGTTGAGTCGGGGTATCCCCGCGATTCATGCCAGGTGGAACTCGTCGAGTCAAGGGTAGTACTCGATGTGCCATGAGAGGATCTAAGAGAGTAATTGGACACGTGTGGACTCGCCGAGTCGCCGTAGTGCACTCGATGAGTCGGGTCAAAGTTGACCGTTGATCTTGTTGACTTTTAGGGTTGAGTACAGTTGTATTTGTGAGGGTATTACTTTATGTGATTAGGCAGAGGCTAGATCAGACTTCTTCCGAGTCAGATATTTACCGAGGCATCGAGGTGCGTCTTCTCACTATACGTTACCTAGAGTGGTACTATGCGATGACCAGAGGGTCTTATTTGTTATGTATGAGATTATATGCTATGTGATATTTGTATGTTGTATGATGATATAGAACGGAACGGAGGGTCCAACGAGCCATGACCGGACCTAAGGGTCCAACGAGCTACGGGACTGGAGGGTCCCGCTGAGACACCTCGACCGGAGGGTCGTATTATAGCCTCGAGTGGTGTATGTGCTGTATGTGGTATTTTGGGGAACTCACTAAGCATTTTTGCTTACAGTTGTTGTGTTATGTGTTTCAGGTACTAGTGATGAGCGCGGGAAGGCGCCAGCATGATTTGTACACACACGCATTGGAGTTTTTGTAGAGATTCTGGGGAGATGTTTTGTGACAATAATATGTTTCACAATATTTTATGAATGAATGAATGTTTTAAAAATGAAAAATTATTTTGAAAATTTACGTTGTTACATTGAGCCATGAGTGATTGGGCATGCACCAGAGGTAGCAGCTGTACCCAACCCAATCATGATTGTAGGAGTCCGAGCAATGATTTAGGCTATGATGGCAGAATAAAGGGAGGAGTTGAGACAAATGTTGCTTAATATGGATGAACCTATTATACCCATTATACAACCCGAACTGAACATTGAACAGTCAAAAGATGGAAATTATAGTAGAACCGTTAGTTTTGCCAAACCACAAGTGGTTAGGAGAAATAACCAGGATGGAGGGATTGAAAGGAACTGATGCAAGTATAAAGACTTTACGACTTGAAAACCATCAACTTTTTCCATGAAAGAAGATCTAATCGGAGTTATGCACTAGATCTCTAAGATGGAGCTAGCTTTCATAACTGGTGGTTACAAGGGAAAGCTACAAACTACTTATGTTGTGCGTTAATTTAGGGGTGGGGCTGTTCGTTGGTGGAACACTTTGGGAAAGACCATAAGCCCCAATGAGCCACTACAACTGACATGGGCAGAATTCTTGGTACACTTTAAATGCAAGTTCTGCTCAGCCTAAAACATGCTAGAACTGGAGTACCAGTTTCTGACATTGAAAAAGAGCAATATGTCAATTGATGAGTATACTAATGCCTTCATAGTCAAAATGGAGTTTGCTTTGCACATCATCCCTGATGAGCTAATAAAAATTGATAAGTATACAAAGGGACTACCATCGGAGTACACTGTGCCAGTACGCCAGGCACCTACTCCTGAGGTGGCCATCTGGGCTACTATGTCTGTCGAAGAAATGATCAAAGGAATAACCGCTAACAAGGTTGAATTTGGAAAGAAGAGGAAATTTGAGGGATCTTCAAGGTCCAACAAGAACAACATGTTCGCAAATTCTGGAGGAGGTGAAGCAAAATGGTGTGAGAAGTGCAAAAAGAAACACTCTGGAAAATATGGTGAGGATGCGACTTGTTTCAAGGGTGGGAAGACTGGGCACTATGCCAATGAGTGTATATTCAAAAAGCGGATGTGTTGTGAATATAATGAAGAAGGAAATATTTCTAGGGACTGCCTGAAGAAAAATGAAACAGCAAGACCGAATGCGCCACCGAATCCAAAGGCAAGAGCATTCCAGGTGACGCTTAATGAAGCAGGTGACAATGCAAGGGATCAGGAGTAAGGATCTATATATCCAAAGATCGAGATATAAAGTAGCCATATAGATAGTTTCATGTGGTGTAGCCTAATATAAGAGGCATAGTGTAGGGAGAACTTGAATATCTATGTAATATTTTCAAGAAATAATATAAACCCTAGTAATGTTATTCGTTATGTTAAATGACTATGTGAAATTCTTGTGTGGTGACTTGGAGAACAGAGAGTCAATACATAGGAAGAGTATGCGTAGGTGTGAAAGGTAGTAGGCATATACTACCGGAAGCACAACACTCACACTTGGACCAGGGAAAGCCACAATGTTACTAAGGAGCTAGTAATTTATTCCATTTTGTTCATGTCTGTCGTTACCATCGTTTCGGTAATGACTAAGCAAATGATTGTTATTACGACCCTAGTAGTGTAAGGTCCCTAAAACTGAGAATCCAAATAGTGATCAAACATATATCAATCGAACAACAAAAGAATGGAGTAGAAGACAGATTAATCCAAGCATGCACACATTTTATATTAAATAAACATCAGATACACCTTGGGCCGTGAACTATAAGAGACACTCAGTGATTCGTCAACAACCTGACACAACTCTGACAAGACCTATATAGGGGGGGTAGATGGCCATAAACAGGTTTACGGCTGTAAACCTGTTTACGGCCGTACACACAAACATAAACCGTAAACTCACACAAAACATGTAAAACATGAGCATGAACTTAATAAGACCTATACATATGATTGCCTAGCCCAAACCATACAATAATGACCTATCAATCTCCCCGTTGGTTTGAGGCTAGCATGAGCTCAGTCCTTTTCAATTGCTAGCACATCAGATCTTCCCATTGCTCCCAACCACATTTCTTTGCTAATGATTTCATAAATCATGCTCGTGAATTCTTTTGCAGCCGATTCCAAAACTTTATGCTAACAAATTATTTGATGAGTTGCCAAACTGTGAATGTCCTTCTTACCAAATTGTAAAAGATCCCTCTTTTCAATTAGATGGAATACACCATCTTTAAACTTGATAACCATTGAGGCCGTGACTGGATCATATACCCAATACAACATGTTGTCCAAAGAACCATCACATAAATTTTTGATGATGGGAAGCTTTGTCAACTGCTTTGTTGGAGGACACATAACATTTTTATAGCCTTTTTAGTGATTGGGTCGAACACATGTTTAGCAATCTTCAAAAAGGATTCAACAGTCTTCATATTATCAAATCCTCTCCTCACCTGATTTTCCAAAAAGTGTTTGAAATCTATCGCCCGAGGATCAGTGGAAAGATTGTAAAAAGGAGCAGCTGACAATTTAGTAAGATCCACCTTGGTAAGCGAAGTGAAATCATTTGGATGCTTATACTACTCCACGGTCTTGCTCTTTCTTTTGACGACCCAACAGTTGATTTTATCATGAAAGTCCCACATACAAATTCCTGACCGATCTCCATATTTATGCTGGAACTTTTTCTTTTGTAGCTCAGTCACATTTAATTGGCGATCATCACCACGAACATTCTGATTATAATTTTTCATGAAGAGAAAGCCTCCCTTTTCTGAGACGTAACTGTTCTCTCTCCTCGCTTAATAGTGATTCGGGGTGGAGCTTGTTCTGGTTCCTACTCAAAACAGTCAACAACCGTTGTGGTTCTAACTGGCACATTATCAGTCTGTTCAAAAGTTGGAGTAGCAGCTGGGGCAGTTATAGGGGTCTGAGAAACACTTGGGCCTTCAGCTGCTATCTGAAACTTATCTCCAAATTCAACAATAAGTCCATTTCTCAGATCAAAGTAGCCAGTTGAAAGAGCACCAAGGTTGAGCTGGAGATCAGAAATTTGTTTGGTGTTCTGAGCATTATCTTGCTGAAGTTCAAAATTTTGATCGGACTTTAAGGAACTTTTAGCTTCAAGCATAGAGATACAAGAATCAAGGTCTTCAATTTGAAGATCCTTTTCTATTATTTTCTGTTTGAATATAGTGATCTCCTCCCTGAGCTCTGGTTTTGATATGTCTGCCCCCTTCAAGCTTCCTTCCTCTATAGATATACCTTTTTCATGAGAGGGAAGGTTTGTTTCTAATTCTGCATAGAACCTGGCATGCCTTTTAGAGGCAATATCATGGTCAGGGCTTGTAAGGGAGACATTTCCAGGAGCTAAAGAGCTCCCAACTTCAAAGGTCGTTCTTGGCTGTTCATGATCAGGTTCAACTGTAGTGGTTGGAGTCAAGGTTGATGTAGTGAATACGGGCTGAACAGATTGTGTTAGATCCTGAATCAGTACCCCTGGCCTTTGATCAATTCTTCTTCTTTTCAATGAAGGCACAGAAGTATGTGTCATAAGCAGACCACTCACAGACGCCACATATGTTGGAATTTCAACATGCAGGGGAGGAAGCCTAGAAGTTGAATCCACATAATTGGAAGTTCCGGCAGTCTGATCAACCAACGGAGGCGTTGCTTCTTGAACATCATCTATCCCTTTCACTGTTGTGCGTTGCACAACATCATTGAAATCATTACATAACGTGTCCAAGTCCTCGTTTGAAGGGCAGTAGTTGTCTACAAAATCTAGATCTATCTCTATATCATTATGCTTGGACAAATTATTGCTAAAAATAGAATCATCATCTTCAAGATCTTCATCATCATCATTGTCATCAGTATCCTTACTTTTACTGAATTCACATTGAACATGTACAGACGTCAAGTCATGTTCCTCGGCCACGATTTTGGCCGAAGGAACTCTGTTTTCTTCATGGTTCGACATTGGTATCACATCATCATCTATTGTCATATGTTTAGAGGACTCATGGGACCCTGATGCTTCACTTGACTCTGCAAACATGCCAAACTTCACCAGAGGGTATTTGCCTTGAAAAGTAACTTTACCCTTACGGTTTTGCTTGATCAACCCAATGGTCTTTGGTCCAAGAGACTTCATGTCCAAGGTTTCACCTTCTTTAGTGATTTCCGGAAACTGCTCATTGATAATTATTTGGAGAAACCTTGGATACATCAAAAACGTGTCTCTTGTCTATCCTTTGATGTTCACAACAAGCTCATCCAGAATAAACTTTGAAAAGTTTAAGTCAAGTCTAGCAGCAAAAGCATCAATAGCTCCTGTGTTTCTTAACGAGATCTTATCTGCACCAGATCTTCTTCCTGAAATACAGCTCACAAAAACATGAGCTAGAAACCTCCAATAAGACGGTAATAACTTCTTTAAGGTAGGAGGAAATTCTCCCTCATAACCCATTTTACTTAGGAGCTCTCGAGCCAGATCCACTTCAATTTCTGTTGGAAAGCTTGATTGATCGTCAATCTTCAGAACATCTCTGATTACTTGCTATGTTGCAGTGATCTTGCATCCTTTAACATGAGCTTCGATGAATACAGAGCCATCATTATCTTTCTTTACTGTTGCAGACTTCCAAACTTCTCTTATTAGACTTTGATAAATTTCTGGATTCAGGGTTAAAGCTGTAGCCAAGCAGCATTCCTTCAAGCCATGAATCATGGACTTGAATTCACTATGAGCAACAGAAGGATCAGCCAATAGGATCGCCAGATTGTGACTTTCTGCAAATTTAAGTTCTTCCATTTTGACCTACACGAACCACACCAAGTGAGAAAACATAGTATAAGACATATATTTTGTGCAAAAAGATGTAATTTCGACTTTAATTTCAAATAAAATTGAGTTTTCAGCTGGAAGTTGGGTTTACGGCCGTCAACGAGTTTACGGCCGTAAGCCCTTCATTAACTGTACAGACCAATAATCCCCTTTTTTGATTTGAGCTTCGATCCAACGTTGGTTTTTGTTAGAACACCATTGTGATGGCTGGAATGCACATACCTACACATTCGAACTGTTAATTTTGAGATTTAGCACGAATTTTGGTGCGTCGATGAACAGTGAATTTAGAGAGAAAGTGAGGTTTACGGTTGTAAATTCAAACGAGGGCATAAAAGTGTTTACTTTCGTGTACTGTGCTATATATACCGGACCCATGACCCGGTCCGAGAACCCATACGCTTCACCACTTTTAATTTCAAGTTCAATACCACAAACTATTTTAAAAATAATACATTGTGAGGAGTTTTTAAAAAAATAAAACAAAATAAAATATAAAATTTTTAAATTAAAATAAAAACTAATTAAAAATCTAATTTTAATTTTAATTTTTTAATTTTTAGCAAAATAAAAATAAAATAACAATGAATTAACACTAATTTTCTTTCGCCAAAGCTGATAGTACATTGAGTTTGGGATCAAAGTTCTTAGACGGCGTCACTTTGTTTATCAGTACCTTCTATTTCATGAATAGATCTGGTCGATTGCCGGTATTGGGGTCCACTTAAACACAAAAATTCTGACTAGATTAGGATATACTGCAAGTGACAGGACATTGTGACTTTGCAATTCTAACAAAATTCCTAATGACCATTTATCTGACGAAAACCAAGGATATTGTTGTGCACTTAAATTAAGCAGCACAGACAACCTATTAATTGATTGATTTTAGATATACTAGAATATGTTTCCCGCTTCCTGATATACCCCAACAATAAAGAACTTTCGAGACACTCCTTACTTTAGGTGAGCAAACAATTAATAAAAAGGAAGACAGATTTAGAGTGCGTATGTTGTACACCCAGGTCGGATCTTCCGATCACGCAGAAGGTGAAACATATGTCTAATCAGATTTAGAAGGATTGAGAAGTTGAATGGTGCATATGCTGTGTACCAGGTCGGATTCTTTGTCACGCGAAGGAGACAACATATGGCTAACAGGTAGAACAAATTGCGTAGAAGGATATGCAGAGAGACAGAGTTGCATATGTTGCAGTCCTGGTCGGAACTTCCAATCACGCAAAAGAGGCAACATATGACTAACAGAGAGAAAGAAAGAAAATAACCTTCTACACACCTATTTTATCGGAATTTTCTCGGCTATCCTATCAATATCGGAATTAAGAACAAAGTCCATACATCGAAGAAAGGTTAAGCCACGGTTCTAGATATAGATTATTTAGTGTAATCCTGTCACAACAGACAAAAATTACATTAAGACATACACAACCTTCTTGGACATTATTGGTCCGTAAACCCAAATCCTTTATCATTATTGGGCCGTAAACCCAATAAAGAGGGCCCAATGGGCCGAAAACCTTCATTGGGCCAAGCCAAACCGAAACCTACCATGTTGGGCCAACCTTGGGCCAAGAACCCCTCTAGGGCTCAATTAGGGTATGGTTTAATAGAAAAAAAAAAGAAAAGGAAAAGAAAAGGAGATTAAGATTGGATAATAGGGCATGACACCTCATTTTTGTACATAAAATATCTAGGTAAAATCCAACATATCTCAAGGTACCCATCCTATCATCTCTACATAAATCAACACCTCCCTTCCTTTTCCCTCCTCCCTCTTCTCTTTAGGCCACATCTAGAGCACCCTCGCACACACAAAACACTCTTACTTCCCTCACTTAATCTCAAGAATCCTCCTTCATTTCTCTAAAAAATTCGTGGCTGGTGGTACCATCCTCAAGATTTCCTTCAAGTATCATAACTTGGTAAGTCCATATTCATCTCTAGATGTTATATTTCAAGTCTATGCTAAGTTCTTTCCTCTTACAACTTCATTTTCGTGATTTTGGACCTCAGAACCACCTCCATTTCAAGATCTCACCAAAAACTCAAGCTAGGTTAAAAGATTCTTCTTCTTCTTCATCTACATCTCAAAAACCCCTAAGGTGAGTTCATACCTCCTTGTTTTCGGTTTTATAATGTTTTTGGGGGAGGATACAAGTGCTTTTGTGTTAGATCTATGTATATGTGCATGTTTATGTGTTTAACTTTTAGATCTTTACTTGAACATGAAGTTTATCACTTGGATCTTCATAAAAACCTTGCGTAAAGTATGTGTCATCACATATAATACATGTATACTTTTAGATCAGCGATTTATTCACTTACAATAGCAAAAACAAATGTTGTGAACCAAATTAGATAACTTAAACTCAAAAATCAGCCCTTGACAGAAAAGTTTTGGTCCAATATCGAACTGTTTTGACCCTCTTAATGGTAATATTTTTCAAAACTGTTTTTCAAGAAAAAATTTCAGGTTATTACCTTTAAAATGACTACTCTCACGTTTTCCTACGATTTTTCTATAATTTTTGGCGAATTTTATAGAACTGTTTATCAGATTTGAAATAATTTCGGACCATCCTGTAAAGGTGAGCAATTTCACACTTATTAGAAGCCATTAAAAATTATTAGAAACATTGTGAACAAAGTAGACAAAATTTCCAAACTTCCAGAATTTACGGATCCAAATATTGACTTACGATCATTTTTCTACAAATTTTCCAACAACTAGGTTACAAAAGCCAAAAACCAGAAAATGTGTATTTTCACAAATATCAAGTCAGAAATGATATATTTGACAAAAATGGGTTTAAAATGTTATTTTTACCACAAACTAGCCATAAATACAAGTTTTGAACAAAAGGGGGACTAAAGTGTTATTTTTACTATGATTGGGCCTTAATTGAAAATTTGTGGCTTATTGGGCAAAGAACATCATTTTTACAAAAAGTGGGCTTTTTATATCAATTTTGTAAATAGTCGAGCTAAACAAACAAAACAATAACAAACGGGCTAATTAGGTTATTTTCATGTTTATTAGGCCTTAGTAACCCATTAATATGTGTGGTAGGTCTTGAATATTATTTATATATTTATCGGGCCTCATTGACCCATTAACTAGCAGGCAATAAGTTGACGCTTTTCAAAACGAATCGTATTCTCAGGAATTCCAGTAGCAGGCAATAAGTTTGACTATAAGATCAAGTGGTGCGACTTCAAGAAATTTTACTTTCTTACTTTTGTGTAACTGATGAACAAGATTCAACACGTAAACTATGTAAGTGTGTATTTCCAGTGTATGATGTTTGGTTGCTATGTTTCATTCATATTCAATTGTTATGATACTTTACACGAAGTCATCCGCCCCCGGCCGTTTCCGCCGTCCAGATTCGGGGGTGTGATAGGTTGGTATCAGAGCATTGTTTATAGTGAGCTAGTATATCTAACCATACAAGATATACAACTATAAATACAATGGGACTAAAAACACTCTTACTAAAAGTATACCTTAAGAATATAAGTATACTCTAAAAGTATACATACTTGCTAGAACCGTATCATGATAAGAACAAAACAAAAGTATTTAGATGTTGAACACTACAGTCAGACCTGTGTAGTTATGTAATCATATCTGGAATAAATAGAGCCTGATCAACTGTATTTATTCGAGATACGACCAACATGTGTTTGGGAGTGATGGTGGTGTTGCATCAAGTCTAAAACTTACAATACCTACATGAAAAGGAGCATTAGAACCAAACCTAAGGTTTAAAATACTATAGGAGTATTTCATGATACTAAACATTAACAACAAATTTAAAAACATATCGATTTTGTACATCAGGAAGTCCTAGGATCAAACATGTAATACTATAGTAGCATTTTAGAATACCATATGACCTCCACACTTAAATCTTCTACATGTATCTCATACATCCACTCTTGTGAAGACAACATGACTGAGCTTCACCCCAAAGACCCCTACTACCCTACGGTAATAGCCAATAAATGGACCGAGGGAGAACCAGAGGAAGTGCAAAAGGAGAACCCATAATTGGGTCCTGAAGAATACCAAGAGAGGAATCCCGAGGGAAAGGATTCTGATGAGGACTCAGACATGGATGAAGGCGCCAGAGAGATATTAGCGAGCCTTACCCCCTCGGAAGCAATACCAAACCAACACGCAGAACAAGAAGGCCTTACCAGTCATATCAGCCCCTTTGAAGAGGAGGTGACCACCCTAAGGCAATAGCTCATGGAAGCTGAGGCTAGGGCTGCCTTAGCAGAGCAGAGAGCGGAAGAGGCCACTCATGAGATGAGCGAAATGGTTGGACACACTTACACTATTTAGGAATATGAGAGTCATCACACTAAGTCCTAGGTTTACCATGTAATTCATCACAACTAGTAGTAGTAAATCGAGAGGGGTACGCCCTACGAGAACTCATGTAACCTGAGCCTGCTTAAGAATCTGATATCCATAATCTATTAGGGTAACTTAACATTTGTACAATACATATTTCTACATACTACCATTAATATTGTTGGATATAGTGTCTAAGTCCATAACTTTATTTGGTATGTACTTGACCCGACCCGGCATGGTCCATTTGGGTTGCATGGTATTGCAATACTTGGATAGACAAAATGAGAGAAAGTACACTTGTGATTATTAATATATTATAAGTTCTAATATATTAATAATAGTATTATTTAATTAGTGTTGATCAAGTATTAATCTAGTATTAATTTGGTGATCAAAGTGAGACTAATGATATATATATATATATATATATATATATATATAGGGTTGATTATGACAATCATCAATTCTTTTATGGTGGATTAATGATCCATGGTTTATGTGTTTGGTTATAACCATATGGAGCTGCATGGATAGTCCATGGGAGTTACAAACCCATGGTTCATGAGAAATGAAGAGTCATGACAATTAGGGTTTACATTTGTAACTCCTAATTATGACACACTATAAAAGAAACCCTATAGCATGCAAAATCGGCACTAAGAGTATTCTTGTGAGGGCATAGCCGATTTTGAAGTGTAGAAGTATTCTCTCTAGTTATTCCAAGGTTGTAGTGTTGTGTGAAGCATTTGAGGCACAACATTTGGGGTGCTAGGCTCACAAAGTCTTGAAGGAATCCAAGCAACAACAAGGTATGTATTTATACTAGTTGTTTATGTTTTATGTAATCCCCATGCCATGCTAGTTAGGAAATAACCTTGAAAAAGAAACTTGCATATATATAGAGAAAACATAGATTCAAGGTTATTAGGGTTGCATGTACATTTAGGAAGTGTTAGAATGCTTAAAACCCATCAGTGGTATCAGAGCCTAGGATTGTTTTCTGTATACTTAATGCAAAACTGCTTGAAAATCAAATAATTTGCTCACTGACGACTGGACTCCCCGAGTTCATGGGGGAGGACTCGTCGAGTCCATGAACAAATTCATCCTACTCGTCGAGTAGGATCTTGCACTCGACGAGTAGGAGCGTGTTGGGCAGTTTTTCGTGTTTTGTTGCTAGAAATGGATTAAAATCATTATCCCAATCTGTTTTGGACTTGTAAAATCTGTTTTTCAAAATGATAATGATTATGTTAACCCTTTTTTGCATGACTTTTATCAACTTTCAAGTATTGTATATGTTAATATGATTCTTGAAATTGTTTGACATGATGTTCTTATGAGTTTTTAGAAGATCATAGGAATTATGTGTAACCTCCATGTATGTTTAATTCATGATCTTAATGGCAATGATGGTGTCCATAACTTGTCCTCAAGTTATGGATAACCAAAAGTCACTTCTTTAAAAGTTGAAATTAAAGAGTAGTAGGTTTCATAAAATGAAGAGTCTTCAACTTTATGAACCATTAAAACTCATAAGTTACAAATTGAAGAGACTTGGAATAGTTTCAATTTTTGCCCTCAAGTTTTGGAATTTGTAAAGTCCTACACTTTACTTCCAAATTTTTTTTTTTTTAAAGTTCAAAAAAATTCAAACTTTATGGACTTCATTAAATTAATTAAAGTGTTTAATTAAAAGAGTTAATAATTCCATAAAGACATGGTTTAAGTTTAATTAAATTAAGAGTATAGTTTAATTAATAGATTAAACCACCAAGTATTTTAATTGTTTAAAATACACCCTTATACTATTATTATAATTTTAATTATATAGATATGTATAAGAATATGTCATTCTTGCCGTTAGTAGGCCTCATTCACGAAGCCGGTCTATAAGGGGGGTATAAGGTTGTTGCCTATAAAATGGTGACTTAATGGGTGTCCACTCTCACCCACCGCTTCCTTGATCGGTGGAGGGTCGTTAGCCGAACGGGTAGGATATGACTTTAAATTCTCATTAAAAGTATAATGAATTATAAAGTAACTATACATTATAAATTCCCAATCTTAGTTACTTTAGGAAAATGTGAATTTGGTGCTAGCCCATAAAATTACACTTTGTACCTTACCAAGTCGTTAGTGGAGCGTGTGTGGTTAACCGGTACACTAACATGGACTAGTAAGAGTGGCAAAGGGTAACTTGACTTTATTATAGATCGGTGGAGCGTGTGTGGTTAACCGGCACATCGATTAGGTAATATTGTTAAGGGTTCCAAGTCAATTTGTATGGTTATTTACACCTTGTTTGTGATCCTTGGCATCCCAGTCACAAACTTGAGAGGGCACAATCGAGATTCAAAAATGCCATTGAAAAGTTCAATGTATCTTAAAAGATCTAGGAGTTTCAAAACCAATAAAACCTAATAATAAAATCTTTCGTTCTAATGGTGGAAATTGGTAAATCGTCATTTACCTACCTTTAACTATTTTATAATTTGGATTACGACATCCCTCTTCCAGTTATAAATAGGTTATTGGGTCCTAGCCTTAATATTTCATATTGGGTGTTATATTAAGGACTTTAAATCAACTAACTTGAATTTCTCCCATTATAGATGTCTAGTTTAGACAGCTATGGTCTTCCCAAATCTTTAGGAAGAAGCTTCCTAATGAAGATGATATCCCGAATGGCAATCAAGATGAAAGATCAATCCCTTTGTTGTGTATTAGCGGGACTAAAAATCATACTTCACTTCCTTCACCTACTCCAATAAATCTCCCTATCCCACAAGTTTCAAGACATGATAAGTTGTAAGTCACTCAATCCCTATTGGCAAACAAGGTCTATATGTGCTTAGGTCTTGGAGATTAAGTCACATACTAACAAGATGGGAGAGTCGGGTGTCGAAGTCTCAAGGTAGATGGCTGTTAACTTGGTCACTCCCTGATCACAGATCACGACATGACCCTTAATGATCTTACCTATTTGCTTGATGATGCTGAATCAGAAATGATTTGGAGCATTGGTAAAGCAAAATTTGATTGGAAGATCAACTTCCCAAACTTCCATGGACATTGACAATGGTAGCATTGGAAGTTCAGAAAAACCTTTCTCTTCCCAAATGAAAGGGATTGTCCATAGTCAACTCGGTTGAAAAAATGGTAAAGAGAAAGGCTAAGTCTGTGATAGTCCCGTGTACCGTTTCAAGAGAGTCCATATGTTTCTGTTGACAAAGGAAGGGCATTGGTTGCGAAGCTGCCTAATTTACCTAAAAGTTCATAAGGATAGTAAAGTCAAATGTTTGACTCTACTTCAGGTAAAGTCCATCGTCTAACTCTATTAAGTTTCTAATCTGAGATTCTTATTGCATGATGTGAGTGGGTCACATGTTGATGTTTTAAGAATCAAAGAAGAGTGAAGAAACTTAAAGGAAGTATATGTTGATTCTGATCGTGAAGATGGATTTCGATCGCATGGTTCAGTGATCAGAATTTTGAGTTGTTACTTAAGAGTTGAAACATATTGCTTAGGAATAGATAACAACAAGGTTTTCATATGGGTTGTAAGGATAAGTTTTCCGTAAAATTTTCAAATAAAAGAAAAAATGGTTTTGATTTTATTTATTTTAAGTATCCTTACAATGGCATTTATAAAAAAGGTTGTTGCTTATATGTTTCCATTGATAAGCAATATGGGTAAATGGATTTGATTCTTTCATTAGTGGTAGTGTCATGATTTACCAAATAAGAAAAGATTCTCATCACCCAAGTTTCAGTTCGATAGAAACTTGGAATCATGCAAGTTGTATTATGTGATGAATGAGAATTTCCATCTTTGGTAAATTAAGACTAATTCCTTGTTCACATTCGCATGTGAGTCGAGCGAAGGACTAAGAGATTGGGTACACTTGGTTGTGTGTTGGTCAGGTCCACCACAAAGGTTGATAAGATTATTCATTATGATTTACTAAAGCTTAGTAAATATGGTTATGCTTACGAGTCTAAGTGTAATTCTGAAATATTGGAAAAGTTTCAATGTATGGCAGAATGAATAAGAAGAATCAAATAAGGCAGAAAGATAAAAGTTTCTCCAATCTGAAGCGATGGGAGAGTACTTGTGTATTTTGTTTTATGATTATCTTAGTGATTTTGGAACCTTATCACAATTGTTCCTCTAAGGACACCTTAGTGCGTTTGTTGCCTGAGGAGAGGAATCGTGAATTGTTGAAATGGTTAAATCTAAAGATAATTCATACTTCGTGCCAAAAACAAATCTTGGAGTTATACTCCAAGATTGGAACTTGAGTGACATAGTCTTTAGAAAGTTCATAACACTTGTCAAATGTAGAGTAAGATGTTTCCTATTCTTGTACCTTTGAGATTGGTAAATTGTGATGTTTTGGATAAAACAAAGACCAGCTAAGACCAATAGTGAGAAGTGTTTAACTTGATAAGAATCCTCACTAGCTCTTGAATATTTGTTTTATCAAGGAATGGTTCTTGACAAAGAGAATCATATATGTCAAGAGTTCAGTGGGAGTCTTAAAAAGATCTTAAGATAGGTTCAAGAACCAATCAAGAGATTTGTTAATCACTAGCCCACGACTTGAGGTTTGTAACCTATTGTGTTGACATATTTTGTGCTCGTCCCAGTTAAGGTTGGCTTTGCATTGGAGTTCTGAGAGTTCTCGATTGTTTGCATAACAACCTGGAAGCAATGGTAGGCCCTTGTGTTGCCGGGTGGCAAGAAATTAAGATTGCACAAGTTCAGTCCATATGAATTTGGAAGTGTCACTAACCTAGTCCCGTGATTATGGTTTTGACAAAATTCACATGGAAAAGAACACATACACCATAAAATCTATGTTTCATAAGGTTTGTCTTCGATTCATGAAAATGATGGTAAGGAAACGCTTCCACTAAGAAGATCTTAAGTAGATAGCGGTTGTGATATTTGCATTCTCATATAGTTAGTGGAGCGTGTGTGGTTAACCGGCACACTAACTAGTGAGAATTACAAAAGGTCTAGACAAACATGTGAGCTATCTAAGGAAAGGTGTATGTTTTTCATAAAGTCTTATCAAAGCAATCTAGTATCAGAAATATGAACTTTGGTAAGAAAGTCAATAAAGTATTGATTTCTAAAAGTCCAGTTGATTTCTGAGTACATGTCAAAGCTAGTGGGAGCATAAAGTGTTATGCTGGTAATCATTATGCTAGTGGGAGCATGATGATTATGTTAAGTATTGCAAGTTAGCAATGTTAATTATAGAAAACAAAAGTTTCAATTTGCTTTGAAAAGTTGTTTGCTATAATTAAGGGAGAGGATTTTATACTTCATTCCAATTCTACCAGCTTAGATTGAGTTTTATCAGCTTTAGTCAAGGATATATATGAATGTTATGTTGGAATTGTTCAACGTAAGGAATTTCTATATATGTTGCGTTCTCAAAATTCGATTATGATTATGGCATACCTCTTCATACTTCGAATTGTGAGAACATGGCAAATAAAAATTTTATAGCATGAATCGTGTCTCATATGCTTCAGATATAGGATCGATTGCATGTACTATAATATTCATCCATTCAAAATTTTCCTAATGCTTAGGGCATTAAGAAGGGAAAAGGGATTAGAACTGGATATGACTAAAATGATTAAGCAATTGTCGAGGACAGTTTGAGGTTTACCAAAGATTGGTTACTCATGGACAATTGGAAGTATAGAGTTAGGACCATATAGACATATTTTGAAAAGAGTCAACTCTTGTTCAAAAGTGATGGTCAAAATGGGAATATGGAATTGTTTCCATAGGTGGAAGTTACTCTTTGAATCTGTGTAAGATTAGAGAACTTAATGCAAGAAGGAATATGGAATTGTTTCCGTAGGTGGAAGTTACTCTTTGAATCTGTGTAAGATTAGAGAACTTAATGCAAGAAGGATGTTCAAAGGAATGTACTTTGAATTTGAGACTTCATTTCCATGGAATTGTTTTCCATTGGAATGCTCTGTAATGTCTGTTGCCAAGTCTTTGTGACTTCTATGCATAGTCATTACAAGGGGATCATTGCATATAAGTTTAGAATCTAACAGATTACAGTAAATGGCAAGAGTTTGGCATTCTTGCATTTACAACAAGGATTGGAATTGTGAAATGAGCATCATTGGAATATTGTCAATTGATCTTTTTGACAAAGAGAGGACCATATGTAAACATAGTATGCATACTTAGAGTATGGCATAATTGTTTGGAAAACCATAGTGTACATGCTTGGAGCATGGGACGACTAATGTTTTAATTCATGCATAAAATTGATTCATCGAAACATAAATAATGAGCAATCAACATGGTGCTTAAATAAAAGGTGTTTTATTTACACTCAAAGTGTTGGGGCCATATAAGATTAGTATTATTCTTGTGTTTCACTTTTCATGTTTTGACTTCCAGAATAATTATGTTATGGTATATATCATATTATTCAAACCATCTACAGTCAGTCATATGTTGGAAGTAGATATGAATCAAGACTGTCATGAATTTGGCTTGTATGATTTGTCTAAAGTGCTTTAGACAATGCAATGGTTGCTACAACATTCATGAGTACTCATAAGGGCTGAGTATTGGATTCAACCCACGCTCACTTGCATCACTTCATGGAATTTATCTCGAGTGATCGTGAAACGGTAATATCATATAAATCTTCAAACCTAGAGTTATGAGTTGTTGACTATGAGTTGGTTATTCATTGATTGTACGAAAACGCATTGGTAACTCGATGTTATAAAACGTGCCTTTGTGAATAATTCAACAAGTAGTTAGTACAAGCATATTAGTCGAAGTTTATCTATTCCTTCTAGAAATAGAAGCGATATCTGGGCCCCTCAATGATTATGTTTTGACCTATATACCGGGCCCAGTTAGAACCTAATTGATGCGTTCAATTTAGTTCTATGTCGAAACAAATCAGAGATCGAGAAACAAATGCTGGACAATAAGTAAGACCACATTCCATGTGTTTCTCCGGCTGATATCATGAGAATAGAGGATTATATGATGACTTATCTTAATTGGCGTATCATCATCATCTCAGTTCTGAGAGACTTTGAAAGAGCTACGATTGCTAGTCGGATTTTGAATTCATATGTGCAAATATAGTTATTAGACTTATCCAAGTGGGAGACTGTTGGATATAGTGTCTAAGTCCATAACTTTATTTGGTATGTACTTGACTCGACCCGGCATGGTCCATTTGGGTTGCATGGCATTGCAATACTTGGATAGACAAAATGAGAGAAAGTACGCTTGTGATTATTAATATATTATAAGTTCCAATATATTAATAATAGTATTATTTAATTAGTGTTGATCAAGTATTAATCTAGTATTAATTTGGTGATCAAAGTGAGACTAATTAAATATATAGGGTTGATTATGACAATCATCAATTCTTTTATGGTGGATTAATGATCCATGGTTTATGGGTTTGGTTATAACCATATGGAGCTCCATGGATAATCCATGGGAGTTACAAACCCATGGGTCATGAGAAATGAAGAGTCATGACAATTAGGGTTTACATTTGTAACTCCTAATTATGACACACTATAAAAGAAACCCTATAGCATGCAAAATCGGCACTAAGAGTATTCTTGTGAGGGCATAGCCGATTTTGAAGTGTAGAAGTATTCTCTCTAGTTATTCCAAGGTTGTAGTGTTGTGTGCAGCATTTGAGGCACAACATTTGGGGTGCTAGGCTCACAAAGTCTTGAAGGAATCCAAGCAACAACAAGGTATGTATTTCTACTAGTTTTTTATGTTTTATGTAATCCCCATGCCATGCTAGTTAGGAAATAACCTTGAAAAAGAAACTTGCATGTATATAGAGAAAACATAGATTCAAGGTTATTAGGGTTGCATTGACATTTAGGAAGTGTTAGAATGCTTAAAACCCATCAAATACATCATATGGATGTAGGTCGAAACAACAAGAATCGTACAACAAAACATGTGATTTATATGTTGTCACGCATAAGTTCGTATCTATAATCATAGATGAGATACGACTAGAAATAACCATAGTTACTCATGAACCTATTCCTCATCATGCAACATAATCATGTCTGCCCATGGAAACAACCAGCTAGCCGGCAAAACACCAGTTCTGCAAATGGACCCCGCAACCTTCCAAGTCACTGTAACAACTGTTTTGACAGCCGTCATGGCACAACTCAATGGCAACAATCCAAATGGAAATGGAAATGGTGTCGATAACTCCAACCGTAGTAACAATCAAGGAGACCAACGAGGGACAACCTACCCAAACACCCCTAACTCCAAACCTAAGGTCATGAAGCAAAAGCGGGAGAACAAGAAAGGAAGCGGATCGACTCAAGGGCCTACAAAAGGCAAGAAGTTGCAGCAGCCCATAACCCACTATCCGCCTACCCCAGCACTGAGAAAACCGTATCATGGATACCTCCTGCTTGGCAGCAAGTGACGCTACCATCATCATGGAATCTGTCGGGAATTGCTTTGGAATAGGTGCATCAAGAAGGGGCACATCTCCCGCTACTGTAGGGCCCCGGCCTCAAGCGGTACTCCAACCCTCAACCCATAAGTAAGTCCAGTATGCCACGCATGCGGTGAGACAGGACACTTCAAGAGGAATTGTCCAACAGAGAAGAATGACAGTGGACCGGGAGGAGTTTAACAACTGGACGTGAAAGGGGAAACGAGAAACCCCTACCGAGGTTTTTGGTACGTTCCCAATTCACTTAGTCTAACTTAGTATAAACGTAAGGCCGTATGTAATTAAAATTCTACAATCTTAGGGAACGTGATTTCGTCTAAATTCTTATTCCTTGGCTGACTGTGGAATTGAGACATGACCACTCAGTCTACAATCTTTTCAATCTTGAATTATGTGCGACTAGGCTATATCAAACCATCACAGAGAGGTCTAATAGAAATTAGACTACGAAATCACATCGTTTGTGTCAAGGCACTCGTATTGCTCGGACTCCCTAAAATTCAGAACGAAATAACCACAGTGGTAATACTGAGGACGAAATTAGTAGCATTACAAACGTGTACATAGAACACACTATCATTTCAAACAACTATCCCTTTTCAGATTTATCCAACATCTATTATTATAAGGAGCCCAACGGTGTCAATTGACATGGGCTGAATTGATCCTCACCATACAAAATTCATGTACCAACAAGACTCTTCACCTTAACCAATCGATTAACGAAACCGATACAACTTGTAACGACAATCCCCGAACTGTCTCAGACACCTAGAACCTAAGGTACCCGTTAAAGTAATACCACACTCATCTGCAAGTCCATAATAGGGATAAGAAATAAGGAGCATGGGACACCGAGGGTAACCTAGAGATTTATAACCCCCTTAACATGTTTCCAAAGCCCTTTTGGAAACATCACCTACATGCCAAGTTGAGTTCAGAGATTGACTCAACTCATGGAGCCATTCTCGTAGCCAGACCACCAAGACCACTTAGCACCAACATAGACACTGAAGGTATCCGGTCAATGGGATGACCCACTAAGTATGAGAATTATCAAACCAAGACTTGAACCTTATAGAACGTCTATCCAACTCATAAATAGGAAAGACTAAGTGTCCATAGGAGCACTGACTACTAAGGATCAAATGAACCCATCCTTAAGGATCGATATCTCCGATCCCAAATCAAGGATTTACTAGACCTACTTGTAGAAACAAACAAATATCAACTTCCCACAAGTTCAAAACGTCGTACTAAGAAACTCCCATTGTAACCTAAGAAGTATGAGTCCAACTATACCGCACACAACCTTAACTTGGTGACAATATGTGTTCGCCTTAAAGTTTAGGAGACACTACTTGGGGAACGTCAAGTACACAAATCCAAAATAGCCATAACCACCCAATCACCTTGCCATATAAGACACAAAGGAAGAATACCTCTACGTTAGGCCGAGATGACCAACACCTAACTAACCAAAGGAGCAAGGTCAATTGCCAGTAGCAAAGGTCTGCTAGAACACTAAGCAAAGACTTTAATTCTCTTAAGAACGAAGAGACTAGACATAAAAGAGACACTCAAACTTTTTTCCTTAGTACTTGGGATGCTGCTTTAGAATGAATTTCGGGACGAAATTCCCTCTAACGGGGGGATGATGTCACAACTGACAAAAATTACATTAAGAGGTACACAACCTTCTTGAACCTTATTGGGCCGTAAACCCAATTCCTTTATCATTCTTCGACCATAAACCCAATAAAGAGGGCCTAATGGGCCGAAAACCTTCATTGGGCAAAGCCAAATCGAAACCTACCATGTTGGGCCAGCCAAATCCATTGGATAATAGGCCATGACACCTCATTTTTGTACATCAAATATATAGATAAAATCCAACATATCTCAAGGTACCCATCATATCATCTCTACATAAATCAACACCTCCCTTCCTTTTCCCTCCTCCCTCTTATCTTTCGGCCATATCTAGAGCACCCTCGCACACACAGAACCCTCTCACTTCCATCACTTAATCTCAAGAATCCTCCTTCATTTCTCTAAAAATTCGTGGGTGGTGGTGCCATCCTTAAGATTTCCTTCAAGTATCATAACTTGATAAGTCCATATTCATCACTAGATGTTATATTTCAAGTCTATGCTAAGTTCTTTCCTCTTACAACTTCATTTTCGTGATTTTGGACCTTACAACCACCTCCATTTCAAGATCTCACCAAAAACTCAAGCTAGGTTCAAAGATTCTTCTTCTTCTTCATCTACATCTCAAAAACCCCCAAGGAGAGTTCATACCCCCTTGTTTTCTGTTTTATAATGTTTTTGGGGGAGGATACAAATGCTTTTGTGTTAGATCTATGTATATATGCATTTTTATGTATTTAACTTTTAGATCTTTACTTGAACATGAAGTTTATCACTTGCATCTTCAAAAAAAAACCTTGCGAAAAGTATGTGTCATCACATATAATACATGTATACAAGTTTTGAACAAAAGGGGGACTAAAGTGTTATTTTTACTATGATTGGGCCTTAATTGAAAATTTGTGGCTTATTGGGCAAAGAACATCATTTTTACAAAAAGTGGGCTTTTTATATCAATTTTGTAAATAGTCGAGCTAAAACAAACAAAACAATAACAAACGGGCTAATTAGGTTATTTTCATGTTTATTAGGCCTTAGTAACCCATTAATATGTGTGGTAGGTCCTGAATATTATTTATATATTTATCGGGCCTCATTGACCCATTAACATGTGCGACGGACCTTGGATTCTATTTGCGTGGTATTTGGGCATGTAAATACCTTACATGTGAAATGGGCCTTAGTGATCATTTTACATATATTTTGGGCCCATGTTATATTATCTCATTCCTATCAGGCCTTCCAATGACTTACACGTTTAGTGATGCCTTAGTGGTTCACTTACATGGTTCATTGGCCCCGGGAATGAGTTTTATATGTGTTCTTTTTTCTTTTTCCGTGTAAATTTCGATTAAGGATCTAGTGAGACCTGTCGGTTGACACCACTGAGTGTATGGTCCCAGCCTGTAGTTATAATCAGAGTCTCCTGGAGGGAGAGCGAGAGTTTGTGTATAGATCTATACGGGGGTGACTCCCCACACCTGAGATGTTCACTACAGTTAGACTAGGCCAGTCTAGGGTGAGAAAATCTTGATCAAAATTGGCGTTTGGAAAATGCCATGACAGGCGAATTAGTCACTACCATGTATGGTTTTAACGACTCACTTAGAGGAATTAACGTTATAAGATTTACGGGAAACCATTTTATTTTCTTTTAGGGATAAAACGGGAAACCTTCTTTTTGATAAAACGACAATCAATACGCACTGGTACTCAACCACGGGGGTTGAGATTTCAGCATTATCTGTCGCAAACAACATCGGGTTGTCTAGAAATCATTCTCTTTCTATTTTCGCAAACATTAACACACATGAATTAATATAAGATCAAGCACAAATATTTCAAACCATTTCTTTTTAGAAAATATTGGATTTCTGAAAGCACTATGAAAACTATTCTAAACAAGTACAAAAACCATTTTTATACAAAACTTCTTATGAACTCACCAACTTTTTAGTTGATGCTTTTCAGAACGACTTGTATTCTCAGGAATTCCAGTAGCACGTAATAAGTTCGACTATAAGATCAAGTGGTGCGACTTCAAGAAATTTTACTTTCTTACTTTTGTGTAACTGATGAACAAGATTCAATACATAAACTATGTAAGTGTGTATTTCCAATGTATGATGTTTGGTTGCTATGTTTCATTCATATTCAATTGTTATGATACTTTACACGAAGTCATCCGTCCCCGGACGTTTCCGCCGTCCAGGTTCGGGGGTGTGACGTATCCGCAAATTCCCATGTATATCTCCCTGCTCAATCTACCCAAGCGTCCTATTGTCAAGCTAAATGGATCTGTCAAAGTCAAGATTTGTCAAGTCATTTGATTCCTTAAGTTCATATATGAATAGTCAACTCCAAATTAAAACTTTCGTGCCTACCAGCGCATCGAAAACAGAGCCTAGACAATTCAACTTTGATACCTTATACAAATTCAAATTACCTATTATCACCTAGTTTATATCACTTCCTAACACAACATCTACCAAGCAAGGAAAACACACAATATTTTTGGGCTTTTCAAACTTTCTGAAAAAAAAATAAAACTAAAAAAAACTCTTTTTGGATTTTTTATTTTGATTTTTTTTGTTTTGGTTTTTGTTTATTTCTCCCCCTAAATTTGTGCATGGGAGAGAATGAAAACTAAATGCACAAATTTAAAATAACCTAAAAAGCAAAAAAAAAAATAGTCTTCAAAGCGTATCATTTTCAAAAATCCAACAAGCACATCGAATCAAGCTTCGTTATAAGGTTTTGTTAACAAATTTGTCAGATTATCAGCAGTGAGAACTTGTTCCAACCGGATGAGCGAGCACTCATAACAATCTCTAATAAAATGCTCTTTGATATCGATTTGCTTGGTTTTTGAGTGTTGGACAGGACTTTTAGCAATTTGAATTGCAGCCTCATTGTCACAAAAGATGGGGGTTTCTAGAAAATTCAAACGTAATCCAGGAGCTGATGTTGTATCGAGATAACTTGAGAACAACAAGCTGAAGCAGATACGTATTCCGCCTCTGCTGTTGAGGTAGAGACAGTGTGTTGTTTCTTGCACTGTCATGACACCAGTCGATCACAGAGAAATTGAAATCCTCCAGACGTTGATTTCCTGTCAAGCTCACAGCCTCCATAATTACTGTTAGCAAAAGCATATAAATCAAATTCAGAATTTTTCGGATACCGAAGACCCAATTTTGGGTTGCCTTTGAGGCACCGAAAGATTCTTTTGACAGCAATAAGATGTGAAAGTTTTGGATTATCCTGATATCGTGTGCATTGAGACACCACGAACATGATGTCTAGCCTGCTTGCTATTAAGTACATCAAGGATCCGATCATTGATATGTAGTCAGTCTGATCTACAGATTTGCCTTCAATATCTGGAGTCAGCAGTAGTCTCTCAGCCATTGGCGTCAGTGCATGTTTTTCATCTCAAAACCCAAACTTCTCTAGCATATCTTCAACATACTTGGCTTGATGTAGCTAGATCCCGGTTGATTCTTGTTTGACCTGAACCTCGAAAAACATGGTCATCTCCCCCAAGGAACTCATCTCAAACCTCTTCTTCATAACATTTTCGAACTCTTTGCATAGTTTTGAACTCGTCGACCTGAAATTGATATCATCGACATAGATTTGAACAAGAATTTGATCAGAACCAACAAGCTTAATGAATAAGGTTTGATAAATTATCCCCCGCAAATATCCATGCTCGAGCAAATGCTTTGTAAGAGTAGCATACCACGCCCTTGGAGCTTGGTGTAACCCATATAAAGCTTTGTCCAACTTGTAGACGTGATTTGGAAATTTTGAACTGACAAACCCAGGAGGTTGATCAACATAGATTTCTTCCTTCACAGAATCGTACAAGAAGGCAGTCTTGACATCCATTTGGTAAACTGTGAAGTTCATGTAAGAAGCATACGCAAGGAAGATGCGAATAGCCTCCAAGCGAGCTACTAGAGCAAAAACATATGTGACAACCCAAAGTTTATTCCGTTACATTACCCCGTTACCGTTAACGGAATATTCCATTTTATAAAAGTTTCATTAATTTCAGGTCGTAAAATAAATAAACGTTTTATTTATTTATATTCTACGTCGTTATTCATCGTAATAAGAAAAAGTAAAAACACTTAAGTTACGTTTCCATATTAATTTGGAAAAAGTTAATTTTATTACGACCACTAAATCGGGTGCGACCAAAAGCCCCGTATAACGGAAGTATCGGGTAGATTCCCACTAAGATCCAACTCCAACCCATATATAAGGGGGAATGGACTTCATTCCACCCCTTTTCACTCTCTCTCTCTCTCTCTCTCTCTAAACTGTCTCTCTATAGCTTTTTCCCGAGCCAAAAATCGTCCGTTTCGAGTCCCAAACGAGTAGGTAAACTATCCTAACTTGTTATATAGCTTATCTAGCCTGCAAATTCGAGTTTAAAACATAAAATAGGGACAAGATGATGTGTTTACAGCCCAAGAAAACTCTTGGACCGTAAACACCATTTAATGGGGTTTTTAAGCCCCAAAACCCCTCCAAATTGCCCCTAAGGCTTAGATATGACTTCTAGGCTTACATATTCGGACTTAGAACACCTTGGAACATGTTTTTGGAGAGTAAACTTGAGTTTACTGCCCAAGAACTTACTTGGGCCGTAAACTCCCCTTCATGGGGAGTAAACTCAATTCCATGTGTTAGAAATACCCTAAACACCCCTATGGCCTTGGAAAAATAGCTTGAATGCAATACCATTGTTGTAAGGGCCTTAAACTTCAATAAAACCAAAGGGATAGGAGTTCACGGCCGTGAACTCCCATAGAGATGGTTCATGGGCCGTAAACTCCCATTAGGTGTCCAAATGGTGCCCTAAACTCCCCATTTGACTTGGAAAAATACATAGGATTTATTCTCTTTCACTTAAGCCCTTAAAACACCCAAGAAAGATGTCCTTGGGAGCTTATGGCCGTAAACACCCATGGTTGGGGCCGTAAACTCCCATTTGGTCTCTTTAAAAGCCTTAAATCCATTCATACCTTTTAGATTTAGACATAGCAAAATTCCACGAACAATGCAAGTCCTTTAAACATCCTAGAACCCCTCACCATGAGTTTACGACCGTAAACTCATGGGGAGTTGTCCCAGGGCCGTAAACACTATATGGAGAGTTTACTCTAGCAGAGTAAACTCCATTCCTAAGCCATTCACACCCTTAGATGTTACCCGGGACACCCCAAAACACTTTACAAACACTTAACCAAAGTGTTTTCCGCTCTTTAGGGTGCGTATACTTGTTTAATTAGTATTAAATGTACTAATTGTATGTGAACATATGTTATCATATGTTAAATAGGTCACTAAGTGAGTCCAAGTCTTTACTTGACACCGAGCACCCAACCGGCACCTTCGTCGGATCCACTTACACCAGGTGAGTTCATACCCCTAAATGAACCTTTTAAATGTTTTTACAAGTTTTATAGTGGGGAATACAAGTTAAACATGACAACTATCATATCAATCACACGTGATTGATAACCCGCATGCACATGGATTTACCACATTCTAACTGTTTTACCAAGTAGGATACTATAAATGGTTTTCCAAAAGGTTTTCACTTGTTCAAAACTCTTGCTTATACTGTTTTATCAAAGTTCATTTTAAACTGGTTTATGAAAGGTTTGCAAAGAATTTCTAAAGGTTTTCAAACTTATTTTACCAAAGAACACCAAGTTGTGATTTTCTCAAGTATAAAGGTTTTCTTCCATGTTTTGATACTCCCTCTTATTTTAAACTCCTACTTGATAACGCTTTCACTTTGTGATGCGTTTATACTTGTTATTGCCTCTATTTCGCTTATACCTATAGTAGCTTATACCTTTTAGCCGCTCTTACTTCACCTGTTGTCGCTTCCACTTCGTGATACACTTATATTTGGTACGCTTGTACTTCACGATTCGGTTATTCCACACTGTATGCTTATACTTCACGATTCGGTTATTCCACACTATACGCTTATACTTCACGATTTGGTTAGTCCACATTGTTCGTTTACACTTCACGATTTGGTTATTACACACGATTTGGTTATACATCACGGTTTGGTTATACATCATGATTTGGTTATACTTCACGATATGTTTCCACTTGTTACACACTCAACCGTAGTTAGATGTATGCATGTGCTTGTATAGATGCATATAAATAATGATTGAAGGACTTAGGAAGGTTTGTCCGCCCTATTTCCTTTTCTTCGTTGAGATGTGGTCTGGTGGGATCGGATGTCCGTCCGAAGGTCGTTTTAGTCATTAGTTATATATTATGTATACAAGCATAGACATATAGGTTTGCATTAGTCAGTTCACTTATGAGTCTCTACCTCTAGTTCAACACTTATATTGGAAACCCACTACCCACTATTTGGGATGCATCTTTGGGACATGGCCTTCTCCGTTGTCTAGTTGGTAACCAGAGTCTCCCGTAGGGAGAGAGGACATTGTGTGTATAGATCTATACGGGATTGACACCCCCGCACCCTGACTGCTAGCTACAGTCCACGACCTACCAAGCCAAGGGGTGACAAAAGTCACATTTTATAGACGCTTGTAGGGCGTCAGGTACTCTAGTGTCGGTTAGTATGGTTACGAGTATCCCAGGTTACCTTATAATTCATGGCCTTAAGGTAACGGTATTTCACATTGTATATTACACTGTACTTTACACTATACGCTGAAAACCCACTCTCAGAGTCACACTATTTTTAGACCTTGCTAGCTGTGTCTTACATTTGATATTGTCTGGGGTCTGTATTCTCTGTTTTAGACCTTACTAGTTGTATCTTTCATTTGATACTGTCTGGGGTCTATATTCTCTGTTTTAGACCTACAACTACAGAGAGTATACTCCCAAAGTTATATAATAAGGATCCCTTAGGCTAAGAATGTGTGGTTTCGCTCTACTTCCTTTTCCTCGTTGGGATGTGGATATAGAGTAGTATCACATATTCGAAGGCCTATCGGATCTAAGCTATATATGATTTGTATACCCTGTGTAATCGTAGCAGGACTCGATATGGATCATCCAGTGAAATGTTAATAATCTCTTAGGATGCTTTAGACATTTCCATTCTCGCACGAACCCTGTAGACAACCCTATCCACTTCAGTGCTTGACAGAAGAGTTGCTGCAGACCTAGAAGAGGTTCATTGAGAAGATTTCTTGTTCGGAAATAAGTGAACTGGGTTGAGACTATTGAATTCACCAAGTGCCTATATCTTTTTAGGGACATTGGTGAGAAATTCGCCTAAACTTCCGAAATTTCCAGTCATCCATCATGAAGTGATGACACCCGGAGTCGGATTCGGGAGTAAGGTGGAGTAGAAAATTCAATGTGTCTTCATGAGAAAAGAACCCTAGGTAACTACCCGAAGGAAACCAACGCCGATTCCAATCAAAGATACGAGGCAGACAGAGGGAGCCAGTACATGGAACCCTAGAAGTGTCTTAACCTCCTGTTCGTCACGCTAATACACCCTTAAAATAATACAATTTAGTGAGTTAGTGGTTACACTACTCACGCTATGTGTTAGGTAAATCGTCGTTTCCCATTGCCAGTCTCACGATTAGAGCGGATCCCCGCACCTCTATTGAGAGTATGTAGCCATAAGCCTTCATGAGCCTCTCTTTCCGCGGTGTTCGTTCCGAACTGTTCTCAAATCTTTCCAGGCCGGAAAGTGAAACCTTCCCAGTATAAAGGTAACGTAGTAGGAATAACTCGCATCTTATGGCCTTTTTCGATACTCATACTCCTACCTTGATTACCAGGACTACATCATAGGGATGTAGGTCGACACTCAGAGAACCAGTACCCAAGGCACGGGAAAAATTTATGCCTATTACAGTCGGGACAGATATGTCCAGGGTTAGCCATCGTCTCTCATTATCTTGTATTCCTTTCCGTGTAGGAAGAGCCATGCCTCTGAAGAAGCGTAACCAGTCCACAAGCAAGAAACCTACTCTCTTATTCGATGAAGCTACGTTCCAAGCTGCGGTCTCGATAGCCGTAGCAGCTGTCATGGCTCACCTGAATGCTAACAACACCAATGTTAGCAAGGGCCCTGTTGGGAATTCTGATCCTAGCAATGAACAGCAGCAACCAACACCTGCATACCCAGCCACCCAAGAACCTCAACCAAATCCACTGAAGAGAAAACTCAAGATCGAGGAGGGAGGTACCTCAGCTCAAGGACCTTCCGAAGGACAACGAGCTGAGACAGTCGATACCCCTGTCAATCCTTCCCTCCTGACTCCAAGAAGGCCACACCTAGGAAACCTTCCCCACTGCGGAAAGTGTATTTACCATCATCATGGTATATGTCGGGAACTCTTATGTGCTAGGTGCAACATGAAGGGGCATACTGCTCGCGTATGCAGAACTCCGGTGGAGCGTATTGCATCAATCACCAATGTGACGACCAATCCAGTCTGTCGTCTATGTGGTGAGATTGGACACTTCAAAAGAGATTTCCCAACTGAAGGAAACAACAAGGACACAGGAGGAGCCTAACTCTACTGCTTATGGAGAAGCATCAAGGAACCCGGTAGATTTTGGTACGTCTCTCGATCTCAGATAACTAACGCAAAACATTAAAAGGCTAATTCAAATGTAAATACTTCCCCATTAAGGCGAAAGTCGCAAGACTGTTATAAAATTTAAAATTCATCAGGTAAAACTATAAGGGCTAAAACAGATACGTTACGGCCATGTATAGTTAAGATGGATAGACCTAGAGTGAGTGAATGCCGCCTCATTTCCTGTTCCTCGTTTGGTTGTGGATTTAGGGCGGAGTCGCTCAGTCAACAGTCCTCCCCACCTTAATTATACATGACTAGTATATGTTAGGCGATTATAGAAATGCCTCGTGAGAATCCATTCATGAAAAGATACTCTACTTGGAAACACTTAGGACTCTCTATAGTTCCGCATCGACTCTATCGGTCCAAGTATCCGCGGCAGTGATACACAGGACGAAACCCGAGACGCCTAGAACTTGTGTGTCCTGTTCGGTGCATGACTCTACCGATCCTCATTTTATATCATGTCGAGGTATGCCAACTTCGACGACTCTATCGATCATGGTTTGACATAGTGCAACCATGTGTACATCCCTAGTGCTGTGTAAAAAGAACTTTCTCCATAGCCATGTCGGCAAATAAAGGTTCTTCCGAACCTAAACATAATACAAATGATTAAACCAAATGCGTTCCGTCAGTCGTCCCTCTTATCTCAAACCTTCCGAAGTACCCAGGAGAAGGGTACCGCGCGCTGTTGACCGACCCCTCTTAGTCATATGGAAACCGAAGCAAAAGACACTGCAAGATACTCCAGAAGACAATAACCATCCGAATTATACTTCGTAGATTCCCCAGAAAGACCCTTCGCACCTCGCACATTAGGTTCGTGAAGCCAGAGGATAGAACTCATGAGACTGACCACTATAACCAGGTATATGCATAAAGGTGGTATATAGTTGAGATCAAAAAGATTTAAGATGTGTGCTTCCTCCCTACTCCCTATTCCTCGTTGGGTTGTGGGTCTGGAGTGGAGTCGCTCAACTGAACATCCTGTCGACCTCAATTATATACGGCCTGCATACACCAAGTGTTAGTGGTTAAGCGAAGTATGAGCTCTACCACGAACCTCATAGTATAGCCCTTCATCCTATTCCATAAAATAGGAGCTGGAGCCAAGAGAACCACTGCGGGTTGAGCTACTATAGTGACCTCAGATCTGAAATTTGCTGTCATGCCGGTTAAGCCCATATAGTAGCTAACACCCTCAGTAAAGAGACTAAAGTTCCGAGTGATGGGAACCTATACTCATTAGATTTTACCTAGACTGGGAAAACTCAGAACCTTTTGAAGAGTAGTTGCAGTAGATGCTCGCACTACTCAGGCACTTCGTCCACCCTGTTACGGACGAGTAGTGCCTATAACCCTCCGCTCTCTCGCATGGAGGAAATCGTCGTCGCCCTGTAGACGATAGACTTCATTCTCCGAAGTAAACACTAGAATACCGAGAACCACAGGATGACCTTCGCAGCCAAGAATACTTGATCAAAGTGCGAAAGTGGTTGAGTTAAGCCTCATGACCCAGATCCCGAAGAGATTATAGACTTGACACCATCCTTGGTGTTAGTCGAGGGGTTATGCAGGAGCATGCGCTTTCCGCACTAGAATAAACCAAAGTCTTAGAGATTCATTGGACTATTAGGTGTTCCACGAATACTATCTCACGCAGAAATAGTAGAACCACCTCCCGAGGTAGTCCAACACTCATCTGGTGGAACCCTATCTCCCTGACCCAGAGGGTTTCCGTTGGGAATATCTCAAGATTCATCGTGCAGGTTCATTTTGCACGAGCTTGAGATAGACACTCTACAGCAAGCAGAAAACCATAGTCACACAACCCATTCGATGACCTAGAAAGCCTCTAAAAGCCAATTGACAGGAAACGCAAAACCAAAGATAACCCGAGCTTCCTGAGAACCAACCTGACGGACTACACTACCAGTATGGGAGAGAACGTTAGGAACTTTGGAATGGCGATCACGCCAATGGTGATCTTTCCATAGAAGTACACTATGTTCTAAGTACTAAAAAGCTCTACCCTTCCGAGAGCTTAGGACCATCTGAGAATCCTCGCGGAGATTTGGTCCAACCTTCGTCAGACCACTACTACTTTCGGATATTCCACAAGCTTCATCCCAGATCGATCCACTTTTTAGACTTGATAGATGTTTACCTGACGTCACTCTTCGTATCCTGCTCATCTTGATAGAAACCATTGAGAACCCTAACCTCGTAGATACACCAGTCGGAACTCGCTAACTACACAAGACGGAAATCCGCATCCCATAGGTGAAGGTTTGTTGGAATGACAAACACAGACCAGAGTTCATTTGGGAATGCGAGGACAAACCGAATAGGAAGTACCCTCCTGCCTCTATCATTCATACCTACTTCCTTGCCAAGACCTGAATTTCAGGACGATGTGACAACCCAAAGTTTATTCCGTTACATTACCTCGTTACCGTTAACGGAATATTCCTTTTTCTAAAAGTTCCGTTAATTTGAGGTCATAAAATAAATAAACGTTTTATTTATTTATATTCTATGTCGTTATTCGTCGTAATAAGATAAAGTAAAAACACTTAAGTTACATTTCCATATTAATTTGGAAAAAGTTAATATTATTACGACCACTAAATCGGGTGCGACCAAAAGCCCCGTATAATGGCAGTATCGGGTAGATTCCCACTGAGCTCCAACTCCAACCCATATATAAGGGTGAATGGACTTCATTCCACCCCTTTTCACTCTCCCTCTACAACTTTTTCCCGAGCCAAAAATCATCCGTTTCGAGCACCAAACGCGTAGGTAAACTATCCTAACTTCTTATATAGCTTATCTAGCCTGCAAATTCGAGTTTAAAACATAAAATAGGGACAAGATGATGTGTTTACGGCCCAAGAACACTCTTGGACCGTAAACACCATATAATGGGGTTTTTAAGCCCCAAAACCCCTCCAAATTGCCCCTAAGGCTTAGATCTGACTTTTAGGCTTACATATTCGGACTTAGAACACCATGGAACAATTTTTTGGAGAGTAAAATTGAGTTTACTGCCCAAGAACTTACTTGGGCCGTAAACTCCCCTTCATGGGGAGTAAACTCAATTCCATGTGTTAGAAATACCCTAAACGCCCCCTATAGCCTTGGAAAAATAGCTTGAATGCAATACCATTGTTGTAAGTGCCTTAAACTTCAATAAAACCAAAGGGATAGGAGTTCACGGCTATGAACTCCCATAGAGGTGGTTCATGGGCCGTAAACTCCCATTAGGTGTCCAAATGGTGCCCTAAACTCCCCATTTGACTTGGAAAAATACATAGGATTTACTCTCTATCACTTAAGCCCTTAAAACACCCAAGAAAGATGTCCTTGGGAGCATACGGATGTAAACTCCCATGGTTGGGGCCGTAAACTCCCATTTGATCCCTTTAAAAGCCTTAAATCCATTCATACCTTCTAGATTTAGACATAGCAAAAATCCATGAACAATGCAAGGCCTTTAAACATCCTAGAACCCCTCACCATGAGTTTACGACCGTAAACTCATGGGGAGTTGTCCTAGGGCCGTAAACACTATATGGAGAGTTTACTCTAGCAGAGTAAACTCCATTCCTAAGCCATTCACACCCTTAGATGTTACCCGGGACACCCCAAAACACTTTACAAACACTTAACCAAAGTGTTTTCCGCTCTTTAGGGTGCGTATACTTGTTTAATTAGTATTAAATGTACTAATTGTATATGAACATATGTTATCATATGTTAAATAGGTCACTAAGTGAGTCCAAGTCTTTACTTGACACCGAGCACCCAACCGGCACCTTCGTCGGATCCACTTACACCAAGTGAGTTCATACCCCTGAATGAACCTTTTAAATGTTTTTACATGTTTTATAGGGGGGAATACAAGTTAAACATGCAAGTTATCATATCAATCACATGTGATTGATAACCCGCATGCACAAGGATTTACCACACTCTAACTGTTTTACCAAGTAGGATACTATAAATGGTTTTCCAAAAGGTTTTCACTTGTTCAAAACTCTTGCTTATATTGTTTTATCAAAGTTCATTTTAAACTGTTTTATGAAAGGTTTCCAAAGAATTTCTAAAGGTTTCAAACTTATTTTACCAAAGAACACCAAGTTGTGATTTTCTCAAGTATAAAGGTTTTCTTCCATGTTTTGATACTCCCTCTTAGTTTAAACTCTTAATTGATAACACTTTCACTTTGTGATGCGTTTATACTTGTTATTGCCTCTACTTCGCTTATACCTGTAGTCGCTTATACCTGTTAGACGCTCTTACTTCACCTGTTGTCGCTTCCACTTCGTGATAGACTTATATTTGGTACGCTTATACTTCACGATTCTTTTAGAATGGCTTAGTGTTTTGTTGCGTTCTGATGTTTTTTTCTTTGTAACCAGTCTTACTTTAAATCTTTAAGAAAAAATGTAATTCTTAACCATTATTGGTCATACTTTTTTTATTTCATAAATAATGTAAACTATTGATTATAGTCTTATTCTTTAATAATGTAATTAGTGATTCTTAAAGAATAAATTGTGTTTCATATAAAATATGTACCCTTTAGAAAATGATATTTTTAATAATATATATTGTAGAATTCTTTAATCATGGTAATTACAAAAATATATTAAATTGAACTATATTCTATAAGAATAAAATCTGAAATATCTTCACTAGTCTATGGTTGACATTCTATCAAAATGACAGAATCAATTTGATTATTATAAAAATTACGTTAGAAATAAAATTCATCTAATTTAAGAATTCAGATTTTTAAAATTAAGAGTATTAAGTATACTTAAAAATCCAAAATTTTCTTTTTATAAACATAGTTAATTGTCCAAAATACGCTTATGCTGAAATTTGTGTGATTATATCATACATTTTATCCCATTGTAATATCATAGACTCTCAGATCATGACCACTAATTCTATTCATCCATTGATTTAGAATTATGCTTACGAACATACAATAACTGTAAGAAAGATAATAACCTAACCCATATATATATATATATATATATATATATATATATATATTGATGGGTTTTGAGCATAACAACATTTGAAGCAAGAGGATGAGAAAGAGAGAAGAAGAAGCTCTTAGAATTTCGGCTAGGGTTTCTATGCTCTAAGCATTGGCCAAAAGCCCTGAGTGAAGGGGTCTTTAAATAGCTGGTAGGTTGCTAGGGTTTCAGGAGGAAACCCTAATTTCCTGTTTAGGGATTACGCAACCCATGGACCTCCTACTAGGAAGCCTTAGAAGAAATCTATAGGGGCTTCCTATATAATTTCGTCCACTCCTAATAAAGGAGTCCAACACCCTAGTTTTGCAACTATCAATGATCTGCAAAACAGTCCCCGTTCTTTTAATTAGTTCCTTTGATCCAAAAATTAATTCCAAATTAATTTATGATCAAATACTAATTAAACAATATGATTTCTAATTAATATATTATTTTCATAATATATGAATAAATCATTTATTAACCTCTCTTTCCACAAGTCATCCTGTCAAGTTGCTAAAGTGAAGGCAACCCAAAATGACCATGCTACTATCAAATCAAGTACATACCAATTATAGTTATGGGCTTCGACACCTAATCCAACAGTCTCCCCCTTGGATAAGTCTAATAACTATAATTGCAAGTATAACTTCAAAATCTGATTAGCAATCGTAGTTTTCGAAAGTCGTTGTCGAACTTTGACCTAGTCAGTTGTGTGTCCTTAAGATAAGGGATCATATAATCCTTTGTTTTGCTAGATATCATGTGGATAATGACATGGAACAGACTCATTCTCATTGTCCAATATTTTATTTCATGATTTCTAATTTGTATGACAAGGAACTTAATTGAACACATCAATTCAATCCTGATCGGGCCCAACACATAAGTCAACACCAAATCATTGAGGGGCCCAAGATATCGTTTTACCCCTTAAGATAAAAGGAACAAAGAAACTTTGACTTATGTGCTTGTACTATTTACTCATCAAATCATACACAACAATGCGTTTTATAACATCAAGTTACTAATGCGTTTACGAATTATCAATACACAACCAACTTGTAAACAACAACTCATATATCTCGGTTTAAAGACTATATGATATTATCTTCTCACAATTACTCATGATAAATTCCATGAAGTAGTTCAAATGAGTGCGTTTAATCCAATACTCAAATCCCCATTTCAAGAGTACTCATGAACGTTAGAACAAACCATTGCTATGTCTAAACACTTAGACAATCTACAAGCCAATTCATGACAGTCTTAATTCACTACTTACTCCCAAAGTATGATCGACTGTGGATAATTTGAATAATACAATTATTCTAGAAGTAAAACATGCAAAGTTGAAACACAAAATAAACAAGTGACAAAAGATAGTAAATAGTATTTATATATAAATCTCCATTATATAATAACCAAATGTCAATTACATGTATCTATTACAAGTTTCTAAAATATCTATCCAATCACTAAAACTAATATCGTCCTTCAAATCAATGCTCCTCGTATGCTGAACGTGCTTAATCCTACTCAAACCCTTTATGATGGGATCCACAAGATTCTCTTCTGACGGTACTCTCTTGACGACGAGGAGTCCTTCTTTTACCCGATTTTTGATGAAGTGATATTTTATGTCGATATGTGTGGATCTTCCATGATCCCTTGGTTCCTTGATCAAGGCAACCGCTCCTTCATTATCGCAGAAAATCTCCATGGGCTCCTTTATGGCTGGCACAACTCCAAGGTCTCCAATGAAGTTCTTCAACCATATAGCCTCCTTTGACGCTTCACTCGCGGCTATATACTCTGACACACATGTTGATTGAGCCACGGTCTCTTGCTTGGAACTTTTCCAAGTTACTGCTCCTCCATTAAGTGTAAATACCCAACCAGACTGAGAGCGGAAGTTGTCTCGGTATGTCTGAATATTGGCATCACTATAACCAGTATCTCTCAAGTCATTACTACCACCAAGAACAAGGACCCAGTCCTCTGCCCTTCACAAATACTTAAGAATGTTCTTTACCGCTATCCAGTGAGCTTTACCCGGGTTCCCTTGATATCGCTGACCTGCTCAAAGCAAAAGCCACATCATGGTGAGTACATGTCATAGCATACATGATCGAGCCAACAGCGGAATCATATGAAACTCGACTAATTTCTGCCATCTCGACATCAGTACTCAGACTCTGAGTCTTACTCAGCTTGATGTTTCTCTGGATAGGTAACTCTCCCTTCTTAGAATTCTCCATGCTAAAACGTTCTAACACTTTATCCAAGTAAGTACTTTGACTAAGTCCAATTATTCTGCTACTCCTATTGATCAAAATTCTTATTCTCATAATATAGGCAGCCTCTCCTAGATCCTTCATAGTGAAACACTTTCCAAGACAGGACTTAACTTCCTGCAAGGTTGGAACGTCGTTTCCTATGAGCAGTATGTCATCAACATACTGAACTAGAAAGCTAAATATACTCCCAATAGCTTTGACATATATACAGGACTCATCCTCACTCCTAGAGAAGCCAAACTCCTGGACCTTCTCGTCAAAGTAAAGATTCCATATGCGAGAAGCTTGCTTCAATCCATAGATTGACTTTTCAATCTTACACACTCTATTAGGGTATTTAGTATCCACAAAATCTTCTGGCTGACACATGTAAATATCTTTAGCCAATTTCCCATTAAGGAAAGTGGTTTTGACATCCATCTGCCAGATTTCAAAATAATGAAACGTAGCTATGGCTAACATAACCTTAATAGACTTGATCTTGGCCACTAGTGAGAAGGTCTCAACATAGTCAATCCTCGAGGTTTGAGTAAAGCCCTTCGCAACCAGTCGTGCCTTGAATGTGTGCACCTTTCCATCCATTTTGGTGTTCTTCTTGAAGATCCATTTGCACCCCAACTGTCTTGCAACTTGGTACATTGTCAACCAAGTTCCAAACTTGATTGTCATACATGGACTGGATCTCGTTGTCCATTGCCTCTTTCTATTTAGCATACTTAGGGTCTGCCATGGCTTCCTTATAGTTAGCAGGTTCATCCAAATTTAGCAGTGTACTATCACTGATAAAAATATCACCTTCTGTAGTTATATGGAAACCATACAACACAGACAGAACGCTAACTCGAGTGGAACGCCAAAGAGGTAAAGACTAGTCAATTGGTTCAACATGATTTTCTTCCTTGGGTTGAGTGCCATTGTTAGAGGTTCCTTCATCGCTTGACTCTTGAATTTCTTCAAGATCAATTATACTCCGACTATCCTCTTTGCATATGAGATCTCTCTTGCGGAAAACTCTCATTCGTGCTACGAAGATCACGTTCTCACTAGGTCTGTAGAACAAGTATCCAAAGGAATTTTGTGGGTAGCTGATGAAAATACATCGCCCACTTCGAGGTTCGAGCTTGTCGTGAGTCTCTCTTCTAACGAAAGCTTCACAACCCCAAACCTTGATATGTGCCAATGAGGGAACCTTCCCTATCCACATCTTGTGAGGTGTTTTGGAAACCTTCTTTTTCGGGACTAGATTAGGGATATGGTCACCAGTCTCTAAGGCATACCCCCAGAACGATATCAGAAGCGAAGCTCGACTCATCATGGAACTAACCATGTCCAAAAAGGTTCCATTACGCCTCTCAGCCACACCATTAAGTTGCGGTGGCCTAAGAGGTGTCAATTGTGAAACAATTCCACATTCCTTGAGGTAGACGTGGAACTCGATACTAAGATACTGACCACCCCTATCGGATCTGAGCATCTTGATCTTCCTGACCAATTGATTCTTGACTTCATGTTTGAACTCTTTAAACTTTTCAAAGGTTTTTGACTTATGCTTGATTAAGTAGATATATCCATATCTACTATAATCATCGGTAAAAGTCACATAAAATTGATTCGCATCCATTGTGGTGGATCTAAAGGGCCCACACACATCAGTTTGTATGAGATCCAACAATCCCTCACCTCCTACACACGAACCAGTAAAAGGTGATTTACTCATCTTTCCAAGCAAAGAAGATTCACATGTATCATCCGACCTAAGGTCAAATGATTCCAACACTCCATCTTTTTGGAGTTGGGAAATGCGCTTCTTGTTGACATGTCCAAGACGACAATGCCACTAGCACGCTTTGTCTAAACCATTAGATGAATCAATGTACAACACACTATTTCCTAAACTGTCTACAACCATCACAATTTCATATGCACCATCACAAGACAATGCTTCAAAATAAAATAGACCATTATAATAAGCATCAATAGAACCAATTTCATTATTAAATGAATATATAAAGCCTTTTCTGTACAAACCATGAAAAGAAATATTATTTCGTATCATTTCTGAAGAGTAGCAACAATTATTCAAGTCTAAACATAATCCACTACTAAGCTTTAAAGAATAAACGTCGATCTTGGTAACAGGTGACGATCTCTTATTTCTCATTATCGGGTTCCTCTTCCCAAGCTCCACATTCCTACTTTCTCTTACTCTCTGCAAGTCAGATCAAAATGTGAAAACCACGTCCTGTATCAAGGACCCAAGAATTAGAATGCAATGAATTTTCAGAAAAAATAGTGTAAATACCTGTCGAGGAAGGCTTGATCTTGACATCCTTAATGTCCTCTTGTTACTTAGGGCAGCTTCTCTTCCAATGCCCCTTGTCTTGGCAATAGAAACAGATTGCATCTTTTGGATCTGGGACAGGGTGAGAAGAGCCAAATTTTGCTTTGGGTCCACTAGAAGAAGAACCATAATGGGACTTTCCCTTACAGATTTGCTTAGAGGGAGCCTTCCACTTTTCCCCTTTCATTGTCCAATAGCCAGGACTGGAGCAACAGTAGGTGTAGGAGTGGATTCGATACTTTTCCCTTTCAATCCACTTTCAGTAGTTCTTAGCAGGCCTTGAAGTTTTCTCAATGTGACATCCTCATTGCTAATATGATAGGTCATTTTGAACTGATCATAGCTAGGAGGCAAAGAGTGCAGGACTATGTCAATAGCCAACTCTTCATCAAAGTTCACATTCAATCACAAGAGATGATCAACATATCAATGCATTCTTTGTAGGTGGGTCGTGATGGACTCTCCATCTTTCATCTTGGTGGTGATGAATGACATGACTATTTCGTACCTCTATTGATGCGCTATTTGATGGTACTTCTCCATCAAGTCCTTGCACATCTCGTAAGGCCAATAGTCCTTATAGAACCATTGTAGCTTAGGAGTCATAGTGGCTACCATAATACAAGATACTTTAGTAGCATCCTTGCAGTGATCCCTATACTCAACTATTTCTTCAGGAGTAGCTTTGGTTTCATCTATCTCGTTCAACTCCTTGTTGAGGACATATTCCTTGTCCTCGTAACGCAAGGCCATTTGGATGTTTGTGTAAGTCCCAAATTTGCTTGATATCTGAATCAGATCCAATTGATGGTGCGGAATCCCAATCAATTGGATGATGCAAGATCAAAATGAAGAATAAGGAGAAGAAGAAGAGGGTGAATCTATGATGTATTCAATAATATGAATGATGATCAATACATGAGATTCACACACACACTTCCACCTTCTCTACTTTCTCTCTCTAGAACACCTTAGAATACACACACTTAAGCTCCTTGACTTGTGTTATCCCCTCTAGGCCTCTCCCACTCCTCACCCGTTACTTCTATATATACATATGGGCCACAAACTCAAGGCCCAAACCCAATACTAGACCGAAAACACATAGGTTTTTCGGTCCAAGCTACAATTAAACCCAAAACTATTTTCGCCCAACACTAAAAACAATAAATGCTTAGAAAAGGAAAGTATAAACCATATTTTTGACCCAACAATCTCCCCTTTGGTTTATAGCTTTCTTTTCTTTGACCCAACATGTGACAACCCGAAATTTATCCCGTCATTTTTAACCCCTTCTTTCGTTAATAAGCCTCGCTTTATTAAACTGTCCGTTAACCTTCTGGACTGGTTAACTAATTTGGGACTTTTATAATGACTTACTAAGGGTTGAAACAAATTAGAAATACCCTCATTAATCCCTTGAAAAGTTTTAGTTTCAACCCAGTTAAAATATGACCATTTAATCAGGTGCGACCAAAAGCCCCGTTTAACGTCAGTATCGGGTAGATTTCCACTGAGCCCCAACTCAAGCCCCTATATAAGGGTGAGTGGAGTCCATTTGGAACTTTTCACTCTCTCTCTACACTCTCTCTCTCTCTACAACATGTTTTCGAGCCAAAAATGCCCATTCCGAGCCCCAAACTAGTAAGTAATCTATCCTAACTTGTTGTTCAGCTTAGTTAACATGCAAATTCGTGTTTAAGACATCAAATAGGGGCAAATTCATGTGTTTACGGCCCAAGAACACTCTTGGACCGTGAACACCCTTAAGTGGGGTTTTGAAGCCCCAAAACCCTTCCAAATCACTCCTAGGGCTTAGATATGACCTGTGGACTTACACCTCCGAGCTTAGAACAATAAAACCTTGCATTTTGGAGAGTAAACATGATTTTACGGCCCAAGAACACTCTTGGACCGTAAACCCCTCTTCATAGGCCGTGAACACCCTTTAAGGTGTTAGAAATGCCCTCAAACACCCCTATGGCCTGGAAAAATGTCTAGAATCAACCAAAATTGAAGTAGGGGCTTTAAACATTAAAGAAACATTGGACATAGAATTTTACGGTCGTAAACCCCCCTAGGATTGGTCCATGGGCCGTAAACTCCCAAAAACTGCCTAAATGGTGCCCTAACTCCCCTATATGTCTTGGAAAAATGCATAAAACTTTATTCTCTACCATTTAAGACCTTAATACACCAAAGGAATGAGTATATAGGAGCTTACGGCTGTAAACTCCTTGTTTAGGGCCGTAAACTCCTGAAATGGTCCATTTAGAGCCTTAAACCCCTTCATATGCCTTATATTTGGACCTAGCCTAATTCAATGAATGATATAAGACCTTGAAGCATCCTAGAACACACCACCCATGAGTTTACGGCCATAAACTCATGGGGATATGGTCTTAGGGCCGTAAACTCTATAAAGAGTTTACTCTTGAAGAGTAAACTCCGTAACTAGGCCATACACTCCCTTAGACGTTACCCGAGACACTCCTAGCACTTGACCAAAGTGTTTTCAGCATTTTAGGATGCGTATACGTGTTTAAATTAGTATTATATTTACTAATTTTATGTAAACATATGTCATCATATGTTAATAGGTCACTAAGTGTGTTCAAGTCTTTACTTGACACCGAGCACCCAACCGACACTTTCATTTGATCCGCTTACAACAGGTGAGTTCATACCCCTGAATTAACCTTTTAAAACATGATTTTATGGGGGGAATACAAGTTAAAACATGCCAATTATCATATCAATCATATGTGATTAATAACCTGCATGCACAAGGATTTATCACACTTTCAGTTGTTTTACCAAGTATAATACTATCGATGGTTTTTCCAAAACGTTTTTACTTGTTTAAATCTCTTCTCCAATTGTCTCTCGCGCTTTATGTTTTACTTCAAAACTGGTTACAGCAGTATTTAAAACAAAGGTTTTCTTTACTTATATTGTTTATCAAAATTACATTCAAAACTGTTTATGAAAGGTTTTCAAAGGATTTCCAAAGGTCTTCAAGCTTATTTTACAAAAGGATATTAAGTCACAATTTTCTTAAGTGTAAAGGTTTTCCAAAGTTTTCGTCAAAGTTTCCTTCCATGCTTCAATGCTTCTACTTCGATAAATGCTTCTACTTCGTTAAATGCGTCTACTTCGTTAAATGCTTCTACTTCGTTAAATGCTTCTACTTCGTTAAGTGCTTCTACTTCGTTCAATGCTTCTACTTCGTTAAATGCTTCACGTCGTTAAATGCATGCCTGTGCTTGTATAGTTATATAAATAGTGTTTAAAGGACTTAGGAAGGACAGTTCACCCTATTTCTTTTTCCTCGTTTGGATGTGGTCTGGTGGGATCGGATATCTGTCCAAAGGTCGTTTAATCATTAATTATATATCATGTATACATGTATAGACATAAAGGTTTACATCGATCAGTTCATGTTCCTTGGGTAGCAAGGGCATCCTCCCACTCGTCACTCATAGATCAGAGACACTAGTAACTATTATAGGAATAGTTAGGAAGCTCTATTCACTCTTTCTAGTACAAGAATTCCACAAGAGTCAGTTCATACGCGAGTCTATATCATTTCTCCAGTGCCTCTAATAGAATTCAGATTACGAGATGCATCTTCAAGACACGGATCTCCCCGTTGTCGAGTTGGTAACCAGAGTCTCCTGTAAGGAGAGCGGGCATTGTGTCTATAGATCTATACGGGACTAACACTCCCGAACCCTGACTGCTAGCTACAGTCCACGGCCTACCAAGCCAAGGGGTGACAAATGTTATATTTATTCCGACGCTTGCAGGGCGTCAAGTACTCTAGTGTCAATCAGTATGGTTAAGAGTATCTCCATGTTTACCTTATAATTCATGGCTTTAAGGTAACTAGAATTGTAACAACCCAAAACTTTACATTTTGTTCAACCATTCACTTCAATATGAATTAAAACTATTTCTGCTAACTTTCAAACTTTTTGGAATAAGTTTGAGTGGTTTAAAGTTAGTGCTTCAAGAGATATCAGGAGAGTGGATACCCTAGGGTGTACTAAGTAGCAAAGCATGCCCAAAAATTCAAGAGTTTTGAGTTTACGGTCCAGAATGGTATAGGGACTGTAAACCCAAAAGGGCTATATAAGTGTGACTTAGTTATTTTAATCACTTTTTCACATTTCCAAAGACTAGAGCCATTTCTCTCTCAAGTAGCATCCCGTTTTCTTCAAGATCTTCAACTAGTAAGTGTTTCTAGCCCTATTATCATTAGATCAAGTGTTAAACATCAAGAAATCATCAAGTTTCCCCAAGAACAAGGTGTTCACGGCCCAAGATCTTCTTGGACCGTGAACACTAAAAGTAAGGCTTAAATGTGCCTTTTGTCCCTTTAGACCTTGGGAACAAGTATAGAAACAACCCCTAACATGTTTAAACCATAAGAGCCTTAAGAAAACACCCAAATATCACAAGGATGAGGTGTTTACGGTCCAAGAATCTCCTTGGACCGTAAACCCTAAAAAGAGTGTTTTAAGTGTGCCAAAGTGCCCCTAAACTCTAGCCAAACCTTAGAAGCAAACATGGAACCTTCCTTGGATGTTTTTAGCACATGAAAACCTCAAAAATGTCCCATATATATGAGTTTACGGTTTTGGGATCTCCCAAAACCGTAAACCCCTCTTAGACATGTTTTGATGCCCCAAACTCATTCCTTAAGCTTTGAAATTAGCCTAGATCTTTACCTAGAAGTGTTTAGGACTTGAAAACTTCATTTGACCATAAACCATTTGAGTTTACTACCATAAACTCAAAGTCATATGGTCCAAAAACCGTAAACCCTATAAAGGGGTGATATGTTAATCACTTCCTAAGGCTAAAACTTGAAGTTAGGATGCTTCAAAAGGACTTCTAGGACTTCAAACCACCACATGGTCAAGGTACCATGAGTTTACGACCGTAAACTCATGGTTTTACCACCGTAAACTCAAGTGGAGTTGTTTCCAAAACCGTAAACACCATTGAGTGCCATTTCACTTCCCTTTGTTGAATCACATGTGATTCCAACACCTAGCCAAGGTGTTTCCTAGTCCCGGAAGGTGTTATCTTTCATATAGGTGTGTATAAACACTATATTCATGTCATTATGTGTCCTTATATATCATTTAGGACTTACTGTGTCTCAGGACTTCATTCGTGGAACTTCTCATCCATATGTGCATACCCCGTTTGAATCACCCACATCAGGTGAGTTCATACCCCGTAATGAATCTTTTAACTATTTTAATTGTTTAAGGGGGAATACAAGTTGAACACAATGATAATTGTGTAAATGTTTGTTATAAACATCTTTCAAAATGTTACTTATGTTATTTATAAGTTGTTAAAACATTTCAAAACTCTTCTAAAGGTTATGTTACTTTATAGTTATACAAAACTCCATTTTAAAGTATAAGCATAACTTTGTAGATAAATGAGTCTTTTCAGTAACAGTCCAGTTAGAGCATTAGTAAATTATTATAGGTATAGTTTAAGAGAATGATATTCATTACTTCTAGTACAATGAAGCACACACAGAACAGAACAGAACAGAACAGAACATAACATAACATAACTAACAAGTTAATTTGCTATAGCATGACAACACGCAAACAGGATCTAACTTTAATGTGAATTACACAGCTTGCATGGATTTGCTCGGGTCGCGTTTGGTTCCCTCAATCTCCATACGTGAGAGCATTTAGTAGGGGTTCCAGCTTTCACATTATGACCGTAATAAAACAAATATGTTTTTAGGTTGATAGTACCTCCGTATGTCATTATAAACGACATCAGGGTACTCCTTCCTCCCATTACTTTCGTAAAGTGTCGATAACACTTGAAGGTTAATCAATTCTCTATTCGAGATAGGTTATAAACAAGGGAGAATGTACTTTACGGTTGACAAAGGAACAGTAGAGTCTTGGTAGAAGACTGCTTTCATAACAGTAGAGTCTTGGTAGATAACTGCTTTCATAACAGTAGAGTCTTGGTAGAAGACTGCTTTCAAAACAGTCGAGTCTTGGTAGAAGGCTACTTTTAAAAGTTAGGACCATGATGCTAACTTTATGATTCCTTAATGTATACACTATAGGATACATATATGCTAAGTAGATTCCGACAGCTAATAGGATGTGTGTTCTTCGCTGTACGTCCTGTTCCCGTTGGATGTGGGTTTACACCGAGGTCACCCAATCCATTATCTACCCGAATCTATATATATTTATGCTTAGTATACATTAATTCATCATAAGGGTAGCAGGTATGGATCAGGTTATAGGACACAGGGTCAATGCACATTTTTTCTAGTACAAAAATTTCATTTCAAAGTCAGTACTTTTGGTATACAAAACTAGCGATTTCCCAGTTAAGGGCTTAATCCATTTTATTAAGCCAGTACAATTTTAAAGACTTTAAGTGAGTTAACTCTATAATACCTTAGTTTATACACCATGTTTATATATAAAACTAGTATCTGACAGCTAGTAGGATGTGTGCTCTTCGTTGTACGTCCTGTTCCCGTTGGATGTGGGTTGACACCGACGTCACCCAATCTACTATCTACCCGATATCAAATTATATATAGCAGTATAAACAAATCTATTATAAAAGTAATCACCACAGTCAATATTTTACTATAAGAAATATAGGTTTTCTTAAAAGGAACTCTCTATTTAGTTACTTTATAATAATCATTATACTTTTAATGAGAATTTAAAGTCATTGTCCTACCCGTTTGGCTAACGACCCTCCACCGATCAAGCAAGCGGTGGGTGAGAGTGGACACCCATTAAGTCGCCATTTTATAGGCAACAACCTTATACCCACCTTATAGACCGGCTTCGTGAATGAGGCCTACTAACGGTAAAACGACTTGTTCTTATACATACATACATATATATATATATATATATATATATATATATATATAATAATTAACCATTAATGTTATAAATAGTATAAGGGTTGAATTTTAACTATTAAAACTCTAAGGGTTGGAATTAAAGTTTATTAAAGTGTGTGAAACTTTACAAATTCCAAAACTTGAGGGCAAGTTTTGTAACTATCCAAAAACTTTTCATTTCATAACTTATGAATTAAAGGTTCATAAAAATGAAGACTCTTCATTTTCATGTAACTTATGTGTTTAAATGTGTGTTAAAGAAAAGTGACCTTTGGATATCCATAACTTGAGGACAAATTATGGACTTCATTAAAACACATAAATGATCAAGAATTAATTCCAAACAATTCAGCAAATAATTCCTATCATCTTCTAAATTCATAATAGCATGAACATGATCATCAAAATTTCAAGAATTATATGAACACATAAAAATCATGGAATTTTGATATATGCTATTGTAAATGGATTAGAACAACCATTACACCAACTAAAACAAGTTTTAAAACACCAAAACAGTTTAGGGTAATATTTCTAGTCCATTTCCAGCAGCAAAAGTCGAAATTCTGTTTTTTTTTTTTTATTATTTTGCATCAAGTATCAAACAAGCAAGCCTAGGCTCTGATACCACTGTTGGGTTTTGAGCAATCTAACACTTCCTAAGTGTGCATGCAACCCTAATAAACTTTGGATCTATGTTTGTCTAATAAATGCAAAATAATAATTTTTCCAAGGTTCATAACCTATCTAACATGGCATGGGGTACTTTTAAACATAAAAGAATTAGATGAGATTACATACCTTTTGATGATGAGTTTGATTCCTAAGGAGTTTGAGGGCCAAGCACCAATAGTGTGAATGCCTCAAATGGAATCACAAATCACCACAAACTCTTGGAAAACTTTGAGAGAGTACACACACTTGTAATTTTCGGCCACACACAAAACACACACACTAGTGGCTATTTCATGCAACATAAGCATGCTTATATAGTGTACATGATTAGGGTGAAACCCTAATAACCCATGACCTTTCCTTTTCCAATGATCCATGGGTTAAAAGCTCCATGGATCATCCATGGACTTCCATACAAGCCTAGCCCGTTAACAAATGAGTGTTAGCCCACACTATATAAAACCAATAGCCCACAATCTAATTAGTCTTCCTTTTAATCTCTAAATTAATTCATAATTAATTTAAGACTAAGACTAATTAAATAACATGACTTCATATTAATATATTATAACTTATAATATATTAATAAACATATGTGTATAACTCTCATAAAATTATCCATAAATAGTTCGGGTGAAGTGCAACCCAAATGGACCATGCCGGGTCGGGTCAAGTATATACCAAATAAGTTATGGACTTAGACACCTTATCCAACACTCACCAGCTTAATTGCTGATCAACTCTTTCAAATAACTTGTATTCTCAGGAGTCTATTAGACAGGTGCTCGTGCTGGGACTTCAGAAGATGGAGCATTATAGCTTCAAGTCTTGTTTTGTTATTTGTTTATCAGTTCTATGTTTTGTGAACAAATACATTGTAAACACTTTCTTTCTAAATGAAATGGTTGTTCATTACTTGCTTACCATATACATATCTCATGATACTTGACATGACGTCCTCCACCCCCGAACGTTTCCGCCGTTCCGGTTTTGGGGTGTGACAAGAATTAACACTGTATTCTGGAAACAACACTCTTAGGATTACCCTCTGTTTTAGACCTTGCTAGTTGTATCTTTCATTTGATACTGTCTGGGGTCTGTGTTTCTTTATTTTAGACCTTGCTAGCTGTATCTTTCATTTGATACTATCTGGGGTCTGTGTTTCTTTGTTTTAGACCTTGCTAGCCGTATCGTACATTTGATACCATATGGGGTCTGTGTTTGCTTTTTTTAGACTGAGCCAGGCGTATCATTCATTCGATACTCTCCTAGAGTCTATGATTTCCTTGCCTTAGTCAACAGTACTTTTTGCTGAGGCATATGTTATTTTCCCCTAGTACTTTTACTAGTGATATTCTCCTACTTCCTTTAAAGTCAAATACCGTATTTTGGTAATGATAGTGTTCAATGGAAAATTACTCTTTAAAACATAACTCTGTCGAGTCTTGGTAGAAGACTGCTTTTATTTAGAAAATATAGGATTTTATGGAAAGGACTCTAATACACTGTAGACTCTAAACTACTACTTTTTATAAAGTTATTTTGGATAAAATGCTTACTTACACAAATGACACTAAATACTTATGAACTCACCAGCATTTATAAAAATGCTGATACTCGCTTTCAAAATAACTTGTATTCTCAGGTCAGCAATTAGACAGGTACACCCGGGAGCTTTTGTGAAGCCAGCCTAGAACCGAGCTGCATCTATACTAGTTTCTGTATTACTTTAATGTCTCTATGAAATGTATCTTATGTAAAACTATTACTATTAATGCAATGGTTGTTGTACTTTGATTACTATACTACATATGTTGTGATACTTGACATGACGTCATCCACCCCAGAACGTTTCCGCCGTTCCGGTTTTGGGGTGTGACATAACAAACTCCCCCGAAGAATGTAGCTCGCTTTTCTTGTCAATCTTCATTTGGAGCTTGGCTTCGGTTTTTTTTTTGTCTTCAATTTCTTCATGACTTCAAGATGAGCATATGAATCTTCTATGTGAATGACTTCATCTTGAACGGATGGGTTTTTCTTCAAAATTTGACATTCAACACACATTGGGTGAGGAGTCTTCTGGAAAGGATTCTTGAAAATCTGCGATTTCAACTTGAGAATCTTCAGAGAGATCTAATCTTCTGGATCATGTCAGCAGGCACATAGATAGCAACAAATTGATTGAGGAAGCTTCAATGCAATTCGTCACATAATCTTCAAGTCAGCTTCACCTTGCTTCTGGGGTTGAAGGATTGAATGTTGAAAGAATAATCTTCATTTCTTGTTCCTTCGGATAAGAATTCTTCGACAATCATGGATGAAGCTTTGGCTCAGAAAATCTCGATACAGTCTCCATGAGTCTCTTTTTCCTTGAAGTTCTTTTATTCGCTTTTCAAGAAAACAACTTTGAAACTAAAAACAAACTTAGCACACAATATTTTTGGATTTTTCATATTTTCTGGAAAAATAAAATAGAAACAACACTATTTTAATTTTCTGATTTTGTTTTAAATTTTTAATTCCCCCCCCCCCCTAAATTTGTGCATAGAGGAAAACTATGAACAAATTTAATAAAAACAAAAATATTTGGGATCAAAGTTGTCAAGCAATTCAATATCGTTTATCAAAACACGTCTGCATGTCTAGATCTCGTCAATCACCGATATTGTGGTCCACTTGTGTAACATCCTGAAATATCAAGAGTAGAGTAGAAGGGTTAAAAGAGTAAATTAGGAAAGAGTGACTCGGCAAGTCCATGGGTGGACTCGGCGAGTAGAGTCGCGACTGGGCCGCGTGTTAAGTAGCCGACTCGGCGAGTCAGTGAGATGGACTCGGCGAGTAGGCGCTGAGTGGAGAAAACCCTAATTCTCGGGGTTGAGCCCTATATAAAGAACATAACAGCCCTCTCTCAGCCTCTTTATTCATCCTCAACTCCAGAAACCCTTAGCCTTCGTGTGTGAGTGATCTTATCTCATTTGGGAGCTTGGGGGAGGTGTTTGTTGAAGGAATTTTGGGAGTTTGAAGGCTTGGAGCAAGGGGCTTTGCTTGGATTCGAGTTTCATTGCAGTTGGAGCGTTCCTTGGAGGTAATATCTCGTTCTTGGGCTGTTGTTATGTTGTTTCTTCATTTTGGGGTTTGTGGGGAGCTTGTCTTTGGATGTAATTGGAATCTAGAGGTTAGATCTGAGGTTGCTACCTCAGATCTGGAATGGAGAAGGATCAGAGAGCATGAAAGTCCCTGTATTGGAGTGTTTAGTGGAGCCATCATGTCCCAAACCCTAGCCCAATGTGTAAATGGCCTAGATCTCTTTGGATTCACATAAAGTTTGCCACTTTACGTGATGGATGGGTTGTAGGGGGCTAGATCTATGTTTTGGATCAATTGTATGGCCTGGAATGCTTCTGAATGGATTCAGACCGGTGGTACTCGGCAAGTCACATGGGTGTACTCGACGAGTTGCTTGAAGATGAGCTGGAACTCGACGAGTTGGAAGAACAACTCGGCGACTTTGATGAAGATGGCCTGGAACTCGGCGAGTTGTATGAACAACTCGGCGAGTAGGTTGAAGATAGCCTTAGACTCGGCGAGTCTGTTCTTGGGCTCGGCGAGTCTTGTCGAAGAGTCCCAATATTTTCTGGTCGAGTCGAGAATCGGCGAGTCAAGGGATGACTCGGTGAGTTGTGTGCGAGTGGACTCAGAGTTGTTGAACTCGACGAGTCTCGGGGTGACTCGGCGAGTTAGGTCGCTGATTGAGGGAAGTTCTGAGCATGGGGACTCGGCGAGTCATTGGGTTGACTCGGCGAGTAGAGTCAGTCAGGGGTTGACTTTGACCTTGTCTTTGACCAAGGGTTGACCAGTGGTTTCCAGGGGCATTTTGGTAATTGTTGATTATTGTTTTGAGTTCAGTGCATTGGTGATTGTCCAGTGGTGGAGATCGTATCAGTGATCGGAGCAGCTTGGGTTATCTGTTCAGTCGGCAGTTTCGAGGTGAGTTATCCTCACTATATCAACAGGGTCTAAGGCACCAAGGCTGGCCCTTATCGGATTGAGATCCGGGTAGTTGTTGTTATGTTGTTGCTATGTTATGTTTTCATCCCGAGAGCTAGGATGGTATATAGGGACCTGTTTGAGATCGGTACCCTGAGAGATAGGGAGATTCTATGCTAGTGACCTGTTAGGTCGGTATCCTGGTTAGGATGATGATATGCTATGTGATCTGTTTGATCTGCTTGTTGACTGTGAATTGCTATATGATTGTATGTATATGTGCACATGGTTGTTTGGACTGGGTTTGGGTTGAGGCGGGTCCTGCTGTGTGCTGTAGGCCAAGATACCCAGGGCGGACCGGTTGTTCCGAAGGCCCATAGAGCGGTCCAGATAGGCTGTAGGCCCCGAAAGGGCGGACCAGATGTGCCGAAGGCTCGGAGAGTGGACCAGATAGACTGAAGGCCCGGTGCGGGCGGACCAGTCATACTGTAGACTCAGAGAGTAGACCAGGTGGATTGAAGGCCCGGGAGCGGGCGGACCAATCACACTGTAGACTCGATGTATGTGGATAGACTCAGAGGGTGGACCAGGTGGACTGTAGGCCGGTGCGGCAGACCAGTCACACAGTAGACCCGAAGTGCATGGCTGTTCTATGATCGGATATGTTATAGCATGTTATGCGTGTATGGTATTTATGGTTGGTATTTTGGGGATATCTCACTAAGCTTTCGGGCTTACAGTTGTGGTTTCATGTTTTTCAGGTTCTTCAGGAGACTGTGGCAAGGCGAAGGCATGATCGTACCGCTCCTCATGATTTTGTAGCATTGTGATTCTAGGAACACGTTAAATGTTTTGTATTGAAAACCTTTTTGTAAAGATTTAATGGAAATCGAGATGTTTTTGAAAAATTTAAAATTGGTTGTATTTTTTTTGGTCGTTACAAGTTGGTATCAGAGCCTTGGTTTGAGTGAATTGGAGGAACATTCGTGTGACTCCAATCTCAAATCGAGGAGAGTTTTCAAAAGAGTATTTAAAATGGTTTTCAAAATAAGGGAGGACGCGGAGGTACGATCAGCCGGAGCCAGTAAGTAACCCCAAAATACCATGCATGTTTTTTGTTTTTGAGCTTTGATAGAACAGCATGCTAGTGATAGGCTAGGGATCTTCAGGATTTCATGATATGTTGCCTGATTTGTGATGCCTGTAGCCTAGGGTTCCTTATGGGATATTTTCAGTGTTCCTCTAGTAGTGAGGGTTGAGCGTTGTTATGCATGTTTCTCTAGGGCGTTGTGGTGGTACTTCATACAAATATGGGTAGGTGTGGAAGGTAGTATGGGCCGGTACTACTGAAAGCACATGACCCATACGCGTATCAGGGAAACCATGATCTCTAGGGTTGGGTTGAGAGAGTTGGATCCCAGGTTGTGGGAAGAGTCTGAGTTTTTGTGTGGTGTTTTTTTTCAGTATGGAGATTCCGAGGCATGATGAGAGTGGATCCGGATCAGGATCGGGAGCTGGAGAGAGAGTTCCGGGCGGATCGGTGCCGCCCGAGGTTATCAGTCAGATGAGAACGAGCGAGTTGGATGCGAGGATTCGTGAGATCCTGCGTGATGAGATTACTGAGTTGTTCCGGGCTTAGTTGCCAGAGCTGTTTGGGTCGATTAAGACCACCATGGTTGAGTATTTTGATGAGCGCTATGCGGCTCTCACAGAGACGGCTGCCGCGGCGGCTACAGCGGCTGTAGCAGCGGCAGGGGGAGGAGCTAGCCGGGGGTTTCAGTATCGGGACTTCAATAATACGAAGCCTCCCACATTCAATGGAGTTCAGGACCCAATTGTTGCTATGAGGTGGTTATCAGACGTGGAGGGGTGTTTCTTCACATGTTCATGCCCTGCTGATCAGAGGGTGAGGTGTGCTATGAACCTGTTGAGGCTCGGCGCGAAGGATTGGTGGAGATTGACCACGGGGTCATATTCAGATGCGCAGAAGGCTGCAGTATCATGGGATCAGTTCCGAGAGATGTTCGTCACTCGTTATGTTCCGCAGGTTGAGAGGGAGAGATTGGCTCAGGAGTTCCTTGAGCTGAAGCAGGACTCGGAGTCGGTGACTGAGATCACCAGGATGTTCACTGAGAGGGCGATGTTTTGCCCAAAGTTCGCTTCGGAGCAGGCTCAGATGTCTCGATATCTGAGCATGCTCAAGAGGGACATCAGGCAGTTTGTGTCTGCACAGAGGTGCGGGACATTGTTGGAGTTGCAGGAGGCCGCTAGGCGGCGTGAGTTAGAGATTGAGTTGCAGTTGCGCGAGCTGAGGCAGGCTCTGATGTAGTCGCAGCCGGCGCCAAAACGGTCCAAGACCGTTGATGTTAGAGTGGGGGATCTGAGCAGTCACACTTGTGGGAAGTGTGGGAGGGGTCACACCGGAGTTTGTAGGTCCGGTGGTGCATGCCGCAAGTGCGGAAAGGAGGGGCACTATGCGAGGGATTGTCGGCAGTCAGCGCCAGTTCGGGATTTGAGGATTTGCTATCATTGTCATCAGGTTGGGCATTTGAGGGTCAACTGTCCACAGCTTGTTGCAGGATCGGTGCAGGCTCCAGCACCGGCCACTTTGAGGATCACAGGTGGAGGTCAGGGTGGAGCAGAGCCCCCAAGGGCTCAGGGTCGTGCTTTTCAGCTTGTAGCAGAGGAGGTCAGGGCAGTGCTGGATGCAGCTGCGGGTATGTTTCCTTCTTGATGTCTTGTTATCTTGAGATTATTGTGGTGTATTGTTTGTGCTGGTATCTTTGTGTGGTTTTCGATGTGGTATTCGTCATTTTTGCGGGTTGTGGTTTTGGTTATGAGTTATTGTTTTGGGGATTCTGTTGGTTATCATTCATGAGGGTTATTAGTGGCAACCCGGCATTGGGTTGCAGGCCGGGTAGCATCTGCTTTCTGAGGAGGGGTTAGATGCAGATTGAGTTTCTTTCAAGCAGGTTGATCAGTGTTGATGGGAGATCTCGTTGAGGTTGTTTATGCTTGTGGGAAGCAGTCCGTGTGTAAGTGTTTTCTTTGTGAAAGAGTTGTTATGGGAGGTCGGTGATGGCGACCGGTGGTTGTTAGTTAGTGCCCAAGTGGGGGAGAATCGGAGAATTCTCTGGGAGATCGATGAGTATTTGAGAGTGCTTAGCTGTTTGGATTCAGCAAGTGTTCTGTCAGCCCAGAGTATAGGCTGATAGGAGTAAGTGTCGGACATGCGGGGCGGGATTCAGACCTAGGGCATCTGATTGTGGAGGGCCTGGGAGCAGGCCGGGATCGAGTATGTATGATGGAGTTAGAGTTCAGAACCCTTAGAGGGCTAGAACGGTATGCATGGGAGGATTTCCGGGGGGATAGCCCGGAATGTTGAATGCTAGTTGAGCGGTCCGGATAAACTGAAGGCCGGTAGGCATACCAGTCAGGCCACAGGCTCGGAGAACGGTCCAGTCAAACTGAAGGCATTGAGAGCGTTCCAAATTGGCTGAAGGTTCTGAGAGAGTGGTCCAGATGGGCTGAAGGCCTGGTGAGGCGGTCCAGTCATGCTGAAGACTCTGCAGGTATCGTTGGATTAGTTTGAGGATATGGATTGTGTATGTTGCAGTGTGATTGCATTAGAAGGTCTGGCCCCGGGTAGTGATCTTGATTAGTGGAGATAGTGCATGGGCTTGAGAGTCCTTGCGATGAGAATCCGAGTATGTGTCTGTTGGATGGATAGCAGATACGCTAAGAGGGTGGTGTAGCGCTGGGCGAGTCCATGGGTGGACTCGGCGAGTAGAGTCGCGACTGGGCCGCGTGTTAAGTAGCCGACTCGGCGAGTCAGTGAGATGCACTCGGCGAGTAGGCGCTGAGTGGAGAAAACCCTAATTCTCGGGGTTGAGCCCTATATAAAGAACATAACAGCCCTCTCTCAGCCTCTTTATTCATCCTCAACTCCAGAAACCCTTAGCCTTCGTGTGTGAGTGATCTTATCTCATTTGGGAGCTTGGAGGAGGTGTTTGTTGAAGGAATTTTGGGAGTTTGAAGGCTTGGAGCAAGGGGCTTTGCTTGGATTCGAGTTTCATTGCAGTTGGGGCGTTCCTTGGAGGTAATATCTCATTCATGGGCTGTTGTTATGTTGTTTCTTCATTTTGGGGTTTGTGGCGAGCTTGTCTTTGGATGTAATTGGAGTCTAGAGGTTAGATCTGAGGTTGCTACCTCAGATCTGGAATGGAGAAGGATCAGAGAGCATGAAAGTCCCTGTATTGGAGTGTTTAGTGGAGCCATCATGTCCCAAACCCTAGCCCAATGTGTAAATGGCCTAGATCTCTTTGGATTCACGTAAAGTTTGCCACTTTACGTGATGGATGGGTTGTAGGGGGCTAGATCTATGTTTTGGATCAATTGCATGGCCTGGAATGCTTCTGAATGGATTCAGACCGGTGGTACTCGGCGAGTCACATGGGTGTACTCGACGAGTTGCTTGAAGATGAGCTGGAACTCGACGAGTTGGAAGAACAACTCGGCGAGTTGGATGAAGATGGCCTGGAACTCGGCGAGTTGTATGAACAACTCGGCGAGTAGGTTGAAGATAGCCTTAGACTCGGCGAGTCTGTTCTTGGGCTCAGCGAGTCTTGTCGAAGAGTCCCAATATTTTCTGGTCGAGTCGAGAATCGGTGAGTCAAGGGATGACTCGGTGAGTTGTGTGCGAGTGGACTCAGAGTTGTTGAACTCGACGAGTCTTGGGGTGACTCGGCGAGTTAGGTCGCGGATTGAGGGAAGTTCTGAGCATGGGGACTCGGCGAGTCATCGGGTTGACTCGGCGAGTAGAGTCAGTCAGGGGTTGACTTTGACCTTGTCTTTGACCAAGGGTTGACCAGTGGTTTCCAGGGGCATTTTGGTAATTGTTGATTATTGTTTTGAGTTCAGTGCATTGGTGATTGTCCAGTGGTGGAGATCGTATCAGTGATCGGAGCAGCTTGGGTTATCTGTTCAGTCGGCAATTTCGAGGTGAGTTATCCTCACTATATCAACAGGGTCTAAGGCACCAAGGCCGGCCCTTATCGGATTGAGATCCGGGTAGTTGTTGTTATGTTGTTGCTATGTTATGTTTTCATCTCGAGATCTAGGATGGTATATAGGGACCTGTTTGAGATCGGTACCCTGAGAGATAGGGAGATGATATGCTAGTGACCTATTAGGTCGGTATCCTGGTTAGGATGATCATATGCTATGTGATCTGTTTGATCTGCTTGTTGACTGTGAATTGCTATATGATTGTATGTATATGTGCACATGGTTGTTTGGACTGGGTTTGGGTTGAGGCGGGTCCTGCTGTGTGCTGTAGGCCAAGATACCCAGGGCGGACCGGTTGTCCCGAAGGCCCAGAGAGCGGTCCGGATAGGCTGTAGGCCCCGAAAGGGCGGACCAGATGTGCCGAAGGCTCGGAGAGTGGACCAGATAGACTGAAGGCCCGGTGCGGGCGGACCAGTCATACTGTAGACTCAGAGAGTGGACCAGGTGGATTGAAGGCCCGGGAGCGGGCGGACCAATCACACTGTAGACTCGATGTATGTGGATAGACTCAGAGGGTGGACCAGGTGGACTGTAGGCCGGTGCGGCAGACCAGTCACACAGTAGACCCGAAGTGCATGGCTGTTCTATGATCGGATATGTTATAGCATGTTATGCGTGTATGGTATTTATGGTTGGTATTTTGGGGATATCTCACTAAGCTTTCGGGCTTACAGTTGTGGTTTCATGTTTTTCAGGTTCTTCAGGAGACTGTGGCAAGGCGAAGGCGTGATCGTACCGCTCCTCATGATTTTGTAGCATTGTGATTTTGGGAACACGTTAAATGTTTTGTATTGAAAACCTTTTTGTAAAGATTTAATGGAAATCGAGATGTTTTTGAAAAATTTAAAATTGGTTGTATTTTTTTTGGTCGTTACAACTTGAACATAAAGGATATTGACAAATTGGATAGATTATAAGTGACAAGTCATTGTTATCTTATTCCTAAATAGACCATTTGGCTGACGGCGACCAAGGATATTGTTCTCCACTTAAATTGAGCAACGAGATCTACAGACAACCTATTAAATTGTTCAATTTTAGATGTACTAGAACGTGTTTCCCACTTCCCGACATACCTCGGTAATCAAGAACTTCCAAAGAACGTCTTACTTTAGGTGAGTATTCAATCAATAAGAAAGAAGTCAGATATAGAAATGCATATGTTGTATCCCAGGTCGGATGTTTTCCAATCACGTAGAGGGAACAACATATGACTAACACAGATAGAGGGTTATAGATAGTAGAGTGCATATGTTGTGTCCCAGGTCGGATCTTCCGATCACGCATAGGGGAAAACATATGGCTAACAAATATAAAGAATTGCACAGATAAGAAGATGCATAGAAATAGAGTTGCATATGTTGCATTCCAGGTCGGATATCTTCCAATCACGCAGAGGATGCAACATATGACTGACAGATAGAAAGCAAAAAAATAATTTCCAACAGACCTACTTTATCAGAACCCCCCAGTTTCCCTATCAGTACCGGAATTAAGGACATGAGTCCATACTTCAAGGATATGTTAAGCCACAATTCTAGATAATTAACTTTTAGTGTATCTTACAGGTTCCCATGTTTATTTCACTGCTCAATCTACTCGAGCATCATATTATCAGTCCAAATGAGACTATCTAAGTTCATACTTTCAAGTCCTTTCGATTCTCAAACTAAATCTAGTCCTTTTGTATCCTTTGTGCCTACCAGCACATTGAACACAGAGTCTAAAAAATCCGGCTTTAGTGCATTACACGAATTTCATATTGCGCTTTAGCACTAGACGTCATATCACTTCCCGATAATACCTACTAACGAAAAACTATAATAAAATAAAAGATTATCTTCAAAGCGAATCATTGTAAGAAAAACCTCAGGAGTATCGAGAAGAAAACTCAAACCATAAGTCATCAACTGAATTTGCATCCAGAAGGTCTGAGAACAGCATGCATATTTCAATCTCTAAACAGATCCAAAAATTCTTCACATCGTTAAGCACAAAACCCCATGTGTGATCATTTCCTTTCTTGCTTTCTCGCAAAGGAAACATACTCTCAAACAAAGTTCTGAATTTTGGACAGTTGAGAGATGTCCCCTATCATGTGCCTGGAATAGCCACTACCAACAAACCACAATCTGATCATATGCCTCCATAGTTGTTCCAACACAGAGCGAGATCAGTTGGTCTTTGGAATCCACTCCATTTTGAAACTGGGTCGACCTTTGTCATTTTTGCAATGTACTCTCTCCTATGACATATCTTGTTTATCACAAATAGAAGATGAAGACATGTTAGAATCATTAGGTGATTCTTGGCCTTTTACGTGCTCCAGTCAACGTTGCGCGATTGTGACTTCAAATGATTTCCTTTGGAGACTCTCCTTCTTGGCGCATTTTTCCATCCTTGTGCGTAGTAAGGAACGCATGCGCGATTTGGAGAATTTCTAGCAATGTGTCTAGGTGTTCCACAGTGAAAACATGTTTTTTCTTCACATAGGAATTGTTTCTTCCTGCCCCTGGTGGCGTGCCCTTGCCTTGTCTCTGATTGTTCCTACAAGCACACTTGCAACAGGCACTCTGTTTAGCTTGAATTGTTGGCCTATATTTACCAACAACAGGTTGGTTAGAAGCAACATTTTCCTTGTTCAAAGAGTCATTTGTTTGACAATCAGTAGAATTAACAGAACTAGAATCAATTATGTTCTCCTTGTTCTCTTCTTCTACTACTTTTTCTGCACAAGAAGTAGAATCATCCGAAACGTTCACCTTAACAATCTCGGTTGGCCCAGATTGTTCAGTATTATCTGAAGCTGGTACAGGGGTTTAGCCATACTGAGCAGGAACTTCTTCCTCATTGGTCTCAAGGGGTGGGTTATAGTTGTCATTAAAAGGAGGTGGTACATTGTGATACCTTAAACCCTTATTTTGATTTTCCTTAAAAGTTAATTGTTTTTCAATCATTAATGTAACTACCTCACTTGACACATCAAATTTCTTAAAGTTGAATTCAACATCTTTATATTTAGCTTTCAATGTATCAGGTTCGGCAGTTAATTCGACAAGTTGTCTCTTAACATAGTTATAGTTTTCACATTTGTTGCTATATTCCTCTTGAAGTTTTCGAAAATCCTTAGTTTTGGTTTCTAGTTTTTCTTTCAGAGGTTTCTGACCTTTGCTAAGGGTATAGCCTTCGTATTTGAGTTCCTCATTTTCTCTTTTTAATAAATCGATTTGATCTTGGAGAAATTTAATAGTAGTTTCACAAGATTAAGAGCATGAAACTTTATTGACCGTGCTGTTTGAGGAACTCATTGTTTACCAAAAATGCCCTTTGACTTGAAACCAAGAAAGTCAACCTTAAAAGTCAAACTGAAAGGCTAAACTTGAAATTTTGAAATTTAAATGAGAAAGTCAAAGGTCAAACTTGAAAGTCAAAGTCAAAATTTTAAGGTCAAAAGTCAAAAATTAAAAACCAAAATTTTGGGTTGAAAATAAAATTTTAAAATTCAAAAAAATTGATTTTTGGGCTAAAAGTGTTAAAATTGCGAAACTAGAACTGAAATAACGAGTCTTTTTGAATTAAATCGGGAAGGAGAATAACGTGTGGCTTGCTAGATGAGTTGGTAAGGCGTTGGTTGAGGAGGCAAGCGACCCGGGTTCGATCCTACGCCACTACAATTTTTTTTTTTGAATACTTCGCTGCTTGCAAGGGCTACGCGCGTGAGTGCGAAGGATGAATAATCCGAGATTGAGCTGGGCCGTAAACCTGTTGTCCGAGAACTCCTGCTGACTGAGAATACGAGCCGAACACGTGGACCGAACACACGAGGCTGCTGACCGAACACGTGCGAGATGCGCGGCCAAAAACGTCTAATTCTGGCCGTAAAAGCTTATTCAGATTCGGTCGTAATCCATTCTTCGGATCTGCCGTAAACCCTTCTTTGGAGGCCACAAACCCTTCTTCGAATTGGCCGTAAACCCTTCTTCGAAGGTCGTAAACCCTTCTTCGGAGGAGTGCGAAAATGGCCACCGGAACTCGTGATTTTTCGACTTTTTAGCACCAAAACTCGATAAAAAGCCATTTTTATGAAAAACTCAAAACAAACCCCCAATATTTTTCAAAAAACTATCCAAAAAACAAAAAATCCTTTAAGAAAAAGTGCAAAAACGCTCCAGATCTTTCCAGAATGATTGATACAATCCAAGCTCTGATATCAACTGTAAGTCCCAAATTTGCTTGATGTATCAATCAGATCCAATTGATGGTGCGGAATCCCAATCAATTGGATGAAGCAAGATCAAAATCAAGAAGAAGAAGAAGAAGAAGAAGAAGAAGAAGAATCTATGATGTATTCAACAATATGAATGATGATCAATACATGAGATTCACACACACACACTTGCACCTTCTCTGCTTTCTCTCTCTAGAACACCTTAGAGTACCCAAATTTAAGCTTTTTGACTTGTGTTCTCACCTCTAGGCCACTCCCACTCCTTACCCCTTACTTCTATATATACATATGGGCCGCAAACTCAAGGCCCAAACCCAATGCTAGACCGAAAACACATGGGTTTTCGGTCCAAGCTACAATTATACCCAAAACATTTTTCGCCCAAGACTAAAAATAATAAATGCTTAGAAAAGCAAAGTATAACCATATTTTTGACCCAATAGTTTCGGATCCAATCATTGAAATTTGAACCATCGAATGTGACCCTCGTGAAAATGTTGAATAGCGAGAAAGAGTTAGCGAAGTTGTTGTTGGAGGAACCAGAAGCGTTGTTGGAAGTTGACATCCACAAAAGAAGAAAGACAAGTGTTGATTAGATAAGGAATCCTAAATATAACACTTAAAATGAAATATTAAGGCTAGGACCCAACACACTAATTCACAATTCGGAAGAGGGATGCCGTAATCCAATTGTAAATTATTTGAAGGTAGATAAATGACGATTTACCAATTCCAACGTGAAAACAAAATTTTTAAATGAATCAGGTTTTGAATGAAATGAAATTCCTAGATCTTTTGAGATTCATTGAACTATTCAATGACATGTTTAATCTCGATTATGCCCTTCAAGTTTGTGACTGGGATACCGATGATCACAAACAAGGTGTGAATAACCATGCAAATTAGCATGGTACTCTCGATGTCATTTACCACCAAATCAATGTGTCGGTTAACCACAGACGCTCCATAGATCAATGATAATTTACGAGTTACCCATTGCCCCTCTTGGTTAGTCCATGTTAGTGTGCCAATTAACCACACATGCTCCATTAACGCCTTTGACAAAGTGCAATGTTCAATTTCATGGACTAACATCAAATTCACATTTTCCTAAAGTAACTAAGATTAGGAATTTATAAAAAAAAAACATTTAGTTGCTTTATATTTATCATTATACTTATTAATAAGAGATTATTCTCTTATTCTACCCATTCGGCTAACGACCCTCCACCAATCAAGGAAGCGATGGGTGAGAGTGGACACCCATTCAACCCCCATTTTATAGGTAGTTTCCTTATACCCCCCTTATAGATCGGCTTCGTGAATAAGGCCTACTAACGGTAAGACTGACTGTTCTTATACATACATATATATATATATATATATATATATATATATATATATATATATATATATATCTTAGACTTTTAATATTATATATAGTATAAGGGTGTATTTTAAACTTTTAAAATGTCAGGGTTCTAGAATTTAATATTTCAAAATTAAACTTTTAATTAAATTTTAATTTCCAAAACTAATGAAACTTTTCAAAATTACTAGATCAAATTTTAAATAATTAAATTAATTAAATAGTTTTGTCATTATCTTAAAATTTGATCAAATCAATCTTATTTGATAAGGAAATTAGATTACCATTCAGAAAATTCAATTTAAGGCATTAAAAATGAATTATGGTAATTATCCTAATCCAAATAAGATCTAAAAATCAAAAAATCAGGCATCTGACGAATCAACTCGTCGAGTCGACCCAACTCGTCGAGTTCCTCAATGAACTCGTCGACTTCTGCAAACAAATTGTGAATCTGTTTTTGCTTCTGCTTTGGACAATTCACAAATACATCAAATACAACTAAAAAACATCCTAGGCTCTAATACCACTGATGGGTTTTGAGCATAACAACATCCTATGTGTTCATTCAACCCTAATTGCTTTGGATCTAAGTTTTTCACTAGTTGAACATGTAAATGAAATTCCAAAGCAATAATCGTAGATGTAACATATATAATTCGAAATTCATATATAAAAGGCTTAAGAAGATTACCTTGCTTGTTATTTAGCAATAACAAGAATTTCTTGATTGATCTTGACTCTTGAAAACTTTAGTGCCTCAAATGTTGTACCTCTAATAGCTCACAAACACTTTTAGCAAGAGGATGAGAAGGATAAATGGGGAAGCTCTTAGAATTTTCAATAGGGTTCCTATGCTGTAAGCATTGGCTGAAAACCCTAAGTGAAGGGGTGGGTTGCTAGGGTTTCAGGAGGAAACCCTAATTTCCTACTTAGGGCTTAAGCAAACCATGGACCTCCTACTAAGAAGCCTTGGACGAAATCTATATGGTCTTCTTATACAATTTCGTCCACTCCTAACAAAGGAGTCCAACAGCCTAGTTTTGCAACTATCAATGATCTGCAAAACAGTCCCCGTTCTTTTAATTAGTTCCTTTGATCCCAAAATTAATTCCAAATTAATTTCTGATCAAATACTAATTAAACAATATGATTTCTAATTAATATATTATTTTCATAATATATGAATAAATCATTTATTAACCTCTCTTTCCACAAGTCATTCTGTCAAGTTGTTAAAGTGAAGGCAACCCAAAAGGACAATGCTACTATCAAATCAAGTACATACCAATTATAGTTATGGACTAGACACCTAATCCTATATGTATATATATATATATATATATATATATATATATATATATATATATATATATATATATACTAGTTTATAACCTGTGGGAACACGGTTACAAAATTAATTAAAATTTCATTGTAAAAATTCAAAATTGTTAATCAATTATTTTAAATAAATTATTAATTAAGAGATATGTTTATTAGTTATGTAAAATTATATTCGTTGATTCAAATAAATATGTGAAATTAATTTTTAATTTATATCGGATAACTTTTATTTGTGAATTAATGTAAACAATAATATAACATTTAAAACGGAAAATGGAAACTAAATACATTGACAAGTAATATCACATTAATTAGGAGGTCTAATAAATTTGAAATGAAAAATTAATTAATTGACAAATGACATCATATGAATTAGGAAGTCTAATATGGTGACAAATAGCAAAACAACTACTCTTTTATTAGTATATATATATATATATATATATATATATATATATATATATATATATATATATTACTCTGATTCTATATCTATCGATAAGAATAATTTACAAAACCATAAATACAATATTTAGTTTTTATATATAGGAAAATTTTTATTCATATCCTTTTAAACTCTAAATATTACTTCAGTGTCTTTATAAACTTTAAAATTACATGGATATTCATCTAAAACTATAACCTAAGGTTTTTTTTTTTTGGCAGGAGGCATTAAGATATTCAAGTTTCCATGAACATATGGGTCAAACTAGAAGTAGAATAGATGACCTTTACTCGTATTGAGCATTGGTAACCTATTAGGTTGATTAGTAAGCATTTTTTAGCATTTTACAAACTTTTGTCAAGCATTTCTATTAATTTTGTAAAATTTATTATTATTTTTTCAAGCTTTTCTAAGCATTTTTCAAGTTATCCAAACATTGCTAAGCATTGATCGGTAAGCATTTAGTAGTTTGTAAGTCTCTAACTAACTTAGTATGTATAATGTATTGTTAAGGAATATGGGTTGGTTGATGCTTCAATGAACGATTCATAACCATCAAAGGATAACCGGAGCACGAGTTTGGACGTTAGAAATTGGATTGTCTTTCAGTACATGAGTTTTTCTTTCTATCTATTTATTTTTACTGTAATTCTATTTTTTTCACTAAATATCTGTTTTTTATTATCGTTGAAAATTTGATTTTTTTTATAATCGGAAATCTATTATGTTTAGATGAAAAAAATATTTTTTTAGACATTATTGCTAAATTTCATGTCTTACAATTTTTACTTTCTTTTATTCTCTTTCTTTTTGTAGTTTCACCCGAAGAAGTGGAATGGATGGATACAATCTAAATTGAATGACATGATGTTTGTCAAATTCAGTTGCGCCTTGGATTGAATGTAAGCTTTGTAGGTTGACCACACTTGGGTGTATATAAATAGTATTGGAATAGAGTACATGTGTGTATTGTAATACAGTGTATCAGAATAGAGTTTAACTTCATGTAATCAAGTATGGTTATGTTGACCTAATTATAAGTGTGATACATGGAGTAATTGTTTTAGGCTAGTAAAAATAAAAGTAATCATATTTTGTTTTCATTTGTTATCTTAATTACCTTATTATTATTTTATATTTCATTTAAAATTAAAATAGCATCCGACCTAGTTTAATAACATATGGTTTTGTGTGTTAAAAGTGCCGCTGAAAATATAAAAATAAAAATATGAAAATGATATTTAAATAGTGTCACAAAAATAATGCCACTAAAATCTATAAATGCTTTAGTGACATAATTGAAAAATGTCACTAAAATCCAATAATATTGTAGTGACACAACCTGAAAGTGTCACTAAAGACCTTTAGTGATAGTGTTTTTAGTGATATTTTTTTGTCCTGGTAATTGACTAGAGGGCCTTCAGTGTCGCTTTCTCTCTTTTTCTGTCACTAAATGTCATTTTATTTGTACCGATAAAGATAGTCTGAACGGAAAAAATAACACAATAATAGTATGAATGAGAAATAACACATAAATAATCCTGATAAAAAAAATAACATATGGATAGTCGGAACGAAAAAATAACATATGGATATTACAAAACAAAAAATAACACAAAGATAGTCAACTATACATAAGGATAATCATATTTTTTTTATTGAACCATAAGTATGATACCATCGTTTGTAAATATAAAGATGCAATTATATATAAATAAAGTTTTCTAAAACACAAATAATTAAAAACATAAACATTATTAATTAAATTTATAAAAATAATAATTATAATAATATTATTATTATTTTTATAAATATATACAAAAACCAAATTCTCATATGTCTAGATTTACTGTAGCTAAAAGTGCCTATTTCTATGCACAATGTACAGGTTATCATAGTAGCCAAATTTTTTATCATCAAAAATCGAATTCTCATGTGTCTTAGATTTATTGTAGCTAAGTTGCCTATTTGTATGCACAATGTACAATTTATCAAAGAAGCCAATTTTTATTATCCCCATTTACTATGTCGACTTCTTCAACCTTCTTTATTAAAATAATATGAATATTTGACTAATTTCTATATTATATAAAAATAAAAATATCATCATACTTTAGAATGTAGACATGCTTGAAATATACATGGATCATGTGAGATTAAAACGGTACGGTGACCATTTTTTTATATCTATAACAATTCAAGAAACTGTGATATTTAATAAATTGTAACTCAAAATACATAAAAATATAACACGTAATAACCTGCTGGCTCAATTACTAATTAGTATAATTATCTAATCGTATTAAAATAAAATACAACAAAAGATAAAATAGAAAAAAAAACAAGAAAATGATAAAAACATAAAATAACATAAATTCATTTATGTCAAATCAAGAAGATTATATATTTAAGTCAAATTAGACGTATGCAAACTAACACTCTATGTTAATTGGTATATTAAAAGACAAGGAGAGAAATGAGAGATAGAGTAGAAAGAAAGGTGGGTTTTTTGTTGTATTTTTTTTATGAAAAACAAATTCAAAGATATGAATAAAAATTTTACGTAGGCATAAAGGTAGATAAGAAATAAATTATGCCACAATAGGGCTGACAATTCTCGATATAATCCGCGATAAGATACGAAATAAATGGGTTTGGGTTGAGTTTTTAACTTGCCAACCCGTTTATTAAACGGGTTATATATGGGTTCCTCAAAAAATAAACAGGTTGATCCGCCAACCTGTTTATATTCTCAATAAAAAAATTATTTTATTTTTAAATGTATTTATATATCAAGTATTAATATTTAATAGACAAAACTGCACAAATGGTCCCTGTGGTTTGCTCAAAATTGCCACTTTGGTCCAAAAAAGTTTTGACTAGCACCATAGGTCCAAAGTTTTCATTTTGTTGCGAGTTTGGTCCAGTTTTCTATAAACCTTTTCATAATGACTATTTTGCCCTTATATTTTTCTTTTTCAGCTTTTTTATTATTTAAATATTTATTTTGATTAAAAGAAAAAATAAAAAAGAAAATTTTCATTTTCTATTTTATTTTTATAATTTTTTATAACAAAATAAAAAAATAAAAATGAAATATATATATCTCTCTCTCTCTTCCAACACCACACACTACCCTTATACCCCCCTCACTGGATCGAAAACCACTCCACCAACATACCTTAGACCTTCTTCACTCTCTTTCATCCTTTTTCTCGTCCATTTTCTTCAAAGATACACAAAGGAAAACATGGCGGCCACCACTCGTCACCCCACTGCCACCTTCTGCTATCGTGTACCACCATTTCACAACCCATTATCCCTCCTTCTTCCGGTGACACGACAACCCCCAAGCAACCCTCCAACCTGCTGCCTTACCTCTTCCCTCTTCCCCTCCGACAATCACTGCCGACATAAGCAAAAAAGAAGCAGTCGATAGACTGTCGGGCAGCCTCCTGCCACCGTAGAGCTTCTTTTGGTCACCACCATCGACCACCTCTGTTATGCTTCTGCTGCTACTACGTAAGAATGACAATGAGAGGTTGAAGCCGCCGACAATATTAGGTTTAGGAGGAGAGGTACGTTACTCATGTCATTTGAATTTCGAGTTGCAGGTATGCTATCACTGTTGCTCCAATTGAGGATATTTGAGCCCTAATCACACCTAAATCAAAATTGTCGGGGCAAGCTTCAATATCTGGTAAAATCACACCGCAAAGAGAGGGTAATTCGAACCCTAGATGGATGAAGCAGGAAATGACGAGGGAGCTGTTTGCGAATCGAAACAGGAGGCAAAGCGGAAGATGCTCGACTACCTTTCTTCTTCGGTGAATAACGAAACATAGCTGCTTGTGATCGGGATTGTTTCAGCGGAGATCGACCCTGATCAGAGGGTGTTTGGGTTCGCCAGTCAACACACGAGGGAGAGGCTGGATAGCTTGATCGGAGGCAGCAGCCTCCGGTCTCTGTTTTGGGTTTCTCGACGCGTGAAAGAAAAACGAGAGAGACAGAGAGAGAGAGAGAGATAGAGAAAGAGATTCTTTTTTATTTTTCTTTTAATAAGAAAAAACATTTAAATAAATAAAAAAAATAGTAAAAGAAAATAACAAGGGTAAATCCGTCATTTTAAATATTTTTAAATCAAATTGGACCAAACTCGCAACAAAATAAAAACTTTGGACCTGTGGTGCTAGTCAAAACTTTTTTGGACCAAAGTGACAATTTTGAGCAAACCACAGGGACCATTTGTGCAGTTTTGTCTATTTAATAAGTATTATATAATATATATCATTGATTCAAACACCATTTGACTATTTTGACATTTTGACTCGTGGTGGATGCTCTAAGGTCGTAAGTCGTAACCTCAAAGGCTAAATCTATAACATGTTTCTACAAATGTTTTTAGTTTTCATTTGGATGTTTAAGACTTAAATGTCTAAAATTTGGACCCACGAACCCGCCAACCTGTGAACTCATATAAATAAATGGGTTGGCGGGTCATATATGGGTTTATGTTCCAAACCCGCCAACTCGTGGCCTGCCAACCCGTGACCTGTATATTTAAATGGGTCGTGTTTGGGTTGGCATATTTTGACCCGCCAGCCCGTCAACCCGAACACGACACGATTGTCAGGCCTATGCCACAACAATTTTTTGGATAACAAAACTATTTTTTTAAAAACCACATATATATAGATTTAAGGGTCATTAGTCACAACATTATTACACATTACCTGTTATAGACTTTATTGAAAAGCTCTACAACATTTGATGCAAAGAAATTAAAAATATCAAACTCAAAAAGTATAAACATGCGTTTCTTTTCTATTCATGTTTTCTCATTTTGCGAAGACAACTTTTAAAACAGTCGTAATTACAATAAATAACTCTGATTTTCAAACCCACAAGAAAAAAAAAGAAAAAAAAAACGTTGGATCTATACAAGTATATTTCCCTCCTATATTCTACCAAATTAATGATTCAATACAAATAAATGAATGACTTTTACGATAAATAATCAAAACAAAAATTTGTAAAATCTGATAATTTGATTATATAAGAGATAATGACACTAACCTAAACTAAAAAGATGGGGACATAGACCGGTGAGGTGGCAACTCACGTGTGCAGGGAAACATGACAACGGTATTCCCACGTGGCGAAAACGACAACATCCTGAGGATGTTCTTTGATCACGCGCACGCCATGCTACACTGTCGACGGGACCAGAGGGTGACACATCACCAGTATGTTTACTTTTGTGGGCTACCCTTCGTCACAATTGCGTCAATTGCACCCTACCCTACTGCAACTTATGTGCAAACTGCTAAAACTATAAATGTCAGTATTATTTATAAATAAAATAAATTAATATAATATTCTTGAAAACAAAGTATCATAACCGACATAACGATCTCAAACTGAGTGTTGGTCTTATCTTCTGTGAGCATACATAATACATAATGGAACATATAAACTGGTTATATATATGTAAAAAGTTCTATTGTTTGTAAATTTGAATATTGCGTATATCTAGTAGTTAATTCATACCTTTTATGTTTGAAAAAAAAAAAAAAAAAAAAAAAAAACCACAATTGACCCATGCAAGTCTTGAATATGCAACTTTCATGTTATTAGAAAAAAAAAAGTAATCAATGGAGCTAACATAGTATGTCTGTTAAAATTAACTAAATGTTAAATATAAAATTGCTAATAAAAAAATAGTTGTAAATTTTTTAAAAGGTGTTAAACAACATAAAATGTAGAAATTAAAAGGTAAAAACTTTAATAAACTACTTAAATTAGGTAATTTTTAGATTGTGACATTTTTTGTTAAAAATAAGAGTTTTAAGTTTATATTTTTGAAACGTAGCTTTATCTTTAATTTGAGTTTTTTCTTAAAATATAAAAACTAAAACTTTTTAAAAGCATTCAAAATGTAGTTGTTAATGAAAAGTAAGATAATACTAACAATAAAAACAATTTAAACATGTAAGGGTAGTTTGAGATAATAAATAAAGGCAAACAACGATATAAAAGCAAAGGAATGTAACATATATTTTTTCGCTTGACCTCAGATAAATTTACTATTTAGTATTTAATCCGAAGAAGAACTATATGATGGCATACGAAGGAAGAATAACGAAACTTTGGATGTTATATGTGTCTTCCAATCGCTAAGAACTCAATTAGGGAAATATGGTTCTTGTCTCTAGAGTTGTATGCGTTTTCTATGCGTTTTATACATTTTTTGCTGCTTAAAATAAGTATATATTGTTGGTTATTAAATTTCTCTTATATATATGGTGAGTGTATTTATAAATCCAATGAATTGTAAATGATTGTGAAATATACAAACGTTATTCAACACCTAATAAATTTCTCTAAGTCCCACACACAAGGTGGCCATTGCACACGAGCATGAGGGCATGTGAATGGCCTCACCACATAACTCATTATAAGTGGGGCTATACATATTAATCGTTCTTGGTCGATATTATTATATTGTGTCCTACAAATCCCATAAAATTTGATCATACATTCATATTATATATGATATTAACTATTGTGCATTTACAATAATATTAATGTTTAAAAAACTTTATTGATATCAACAAAAATGTTAATGACATAGGTCAAAAGCAATAACAAGAATAACATATTATAATGTAAGCTATAGGCATCTAGCTAGGTACGTCTCGTTCTATATACATGAAAATCATAATATTGTAAGTTTATTTTTTTATAAAAGCTGTCCAATTATGAATTAATAATTATCATAAAAAGAGAAGTTTATATTATGGAATTTAAATATTATAATACTTAATAATATAGTATCTTTGGTTATACCTTTAATAGTTAGTCTTACGTATGTAGAGTTAGTTATTTGAGTGTTAATTAGGTATTTAAAATGCATTTTAATAATTTCAAAATAGAAACAAACGTTCAAATAAATTCTAGTAAGAAAGAAGAGTAATCAGTTGATTTGGATTTTGATAACAAATTCTTTTTACCTTCATGTGATTGGACGCAAACCCTAGCGTTATCACAACCAATATCCGGTATATTGTCCTTTTGATAGAAAATAAATTATGAGTGTATTTTCCAGTTCTATCTTCTTTTATTAATATGCAGCTTCAATTAGGGCTGTAAACGAACTGAACGTTCAATGAACCGTTCATTAACCGTTTTGCGGGAAGTTCGTACAAATTCTCGTTTATTTAGTTAAACGAACGACCATGAACAATGGTCTCGTTCGTTTAATTATGTTTCTGAACGTTCGTTTATATTGTTCGTTTACGTTTGTTTATGTTCGTTTATATAAATTCATTTTATTTTCATATATGTTTAATTGTGTTTGCTTTCATTACTATATTATATGTTCATTTATGTTTATATATGTTTATTTATCTTTGTTCCTTTATGTTCGTTTACCATGTTCACGAACATAAATAAACGAATATGAACAATGTAATTCGTTAAATGAACAAACATGAACAAGAAAACTCGTTTGTGTTCGTTCATTTGTTCGGTTAACTTAAACGAACGAACATGAACAAACCATGTTTGTGTTCGTTTGGTTCGTTTACAGCTCTAGCTTCAACCCTTCTTACACCCAACGCAAATCTTAAGTACCTGAGCTCTATTAAGTCCACGAGTTCCATTCTTCTACACTTTTAATCTTTCTCTAGAAGTCTTTAACATTTTAGTCCTTGATACATAAACAAACTAAATTACCATAATTTACCAACATCCATTCAAGTTGGGGTTGACACATTTGTTATTTACTTTTCATGAGCCTCCCTCAACCTCAACTTGGAAAACATTGAACCTAAATAGTTTTTCACATAAAATAATATGTCGATACAAAGCTAATGACTTTGTAAAGATATGAGCTGTTTGATCTAAGGTATCCAATTTCATAATTCAACAACACCTTGAAAAACAGTCTCTAATTACTAGATGAATATATATTTCATTGTGGTATGTACGATCACATATTCAGGGGCGGAGCCAGGATTTAAAGATAAAGGGGGGGGGGGAGCTTATATAAAAAATTTTAAAAAAATATTCGAATAACATAATCGAGTCTATAAAATTGAAAGAGATACTGACAAAGAAAAAAAATTGTCTAAATAGGAACTATATCAATCTTTGCAAGAACCAATCTTCAAAAGTTTTCACATGACCAAAAGCATCGATTCTCATAGATAAACCTGTTATTATTAAAACAATGACTTAGAACATAGATACATATGATATTATCTTCAATTGAGAAGAATACAATTAAAAAATTTGTAAAAGTATAAGAAATACTACCTTTCTCACTTTAAGTTGTGTCCGTCTTTGCTTTATAGAAGAAAATCTATAAGTTTATCTGTGAAAAATGTATCAGCAATCTCTCTCTCTCTCTCAATGTTAATAATCATATAACTTCTAAGAAAATAATCATGGTATTCCGAATTCGCGTTTTTACGATTTTCATTGCTGAGACTGCTCTTTCAAATGTCGTAGTAGAAACGGGAAGCGTCAATATAATGCGAATCAATCTGCCAAACAAAGGATAAGTACCTGTCTTCCAGTATCATGTAGACCCCTACATGTAACATCCCGAGTTCAGGAGTGCAAGTTCAGGGTTCAAAGTGAAAATGTGGATGGTCAACTCGGCGAGTCCATGGGTAGACTCGGCGAGTAGGGTCGCGATTCTGGTTGCGGGTTAAGTGGCCAACTCGGCGATTCGGTGGCTGGACTCGACGAGTTGGTGCTGTATGGAGAAAACCCTAAATCCCGGGGGTTGAGCCCTATATAAAGAACATAATACCCTCTCCCCAGCCTCTTTACTCTTCCTTGAAGTCCAGAAACCCTAATATTCGTTTGTGAGATAATTAGAGAGCATTTGGATCTTGAAGGAGTGTTGTTGAAGAGATCTTTGAAGATTAAGAGGCTTGGAGCAAGGGGCTTTTCAAGGTTTTGGCTTATTCTTCTGTTGGAGTCTTTTCTTGAGGTAATGATTCGTTGTTTGAGCCGTTATCCATCTAGATCTATCATGTGTGGGATTTTTGGGAGTATATCTAGTGATATCTTGAGTTTGGAGGTTGGATATGAGGTTGCCACCTTAGATCTAGTGTAGTGATGATCCAAAAGAGCATAAAGTCCCTGTTCAAGAGTTGTTGATGAAGCCTTTTAGTCCCAAACCCTATCCCTAGAGTGTATTATGCTTAAATATCCTTGGATTCACGTAAAGTTTGCCACTTTACGTGAGGAATGGCTTGTATAAGAGTAGATCTGTGGATTGGAGACCCTGCATTGCTTGGAAAGCCTCTGTATTGGTTAAGAGCTAGTGGTACTTGGCGAGTCACATGGGTGCACTCGGCGAGTTGCATGAAGATAGGCAGAAACTCGATGAGTTGGAAGAACAACTCGACGAGTTGGTTGAAGATAGCCTTGGACTCGACGAGTCTATTCTTGGACTCGGCGAGTCTGGTTGAGGAGTCCTAACCTTTTCTGGTTAAGTCGTGAATCGGTGAGTCGAAGGATGACTCGGTGAGTTGAGCATGAAGGGACTCAGAGTTTGTTGGACTCGGCGAGTCTTGGGGCGACTCGGCGAGTCGAGTCATGATATGAGAGTTTTGGGTATGGGAACTTGACGAGTCAACGGGTTGACTCGACGAGTAGGGTCAACCAGGAAGGTTGACTTTGACTGAGGACTTGGACTTTGACCAAGGGTTGACCAGTTGACTTCCAGGGGTATTTTGGTAATTATTGGTATTTATTGATTTGATTTTCGGTAATGATCAGTGGTGGAGTTCGTGCTGGTGGTCGGAGCAGCGTGATCTTATTCTTCAGTCGGCAGTTGCAGGTGAGTTATCATCACTATACTGACAGGGTCTATGGCACCAAGGCCGGCCCTCTATCGGATGGAAATCCGGGTATTATAGTTACATTATATGCAGTATGTTATGGAACGGAAGGTCATCATGTTATATGCGGTTATATGATATGTATGTGCTATGTATGTCATGTATGATAAGGCCCGGAAGGTTAATATGATATGAATGTCTTGTGTGCTATAAGGGTATGAGATGTATGATGATAGATGTTATGAGAACTGTACGTGTTAAGTTACGTTATATGCAGTATGTTATGGACCAGAAGGTCATCATGTTATATGCGGTTATATGATATCTATGTGCTATGTATGTCATGTATGATAAGGACCGGAAGGTTAATATGATATGGACCGGAAGGTCAACAGAGTATGGACCGGAAGGTCAACAGAGATATGGGATGGAAATCCCTTGAGACATTTGGATCGGAAGATCCCATGGAGTCATGGCCTGGAAGGGCGTATGTGTGTTATGGCCTGGAAAGGCGTATGTGCTGTATGTAGTATTTTGGGGGTAATTCACTAAGCTTTCGGGCTTACTGTTGTGGTTTAATGTTTCAGGTACTTCAGGAGACCGTGGCAAGGCAAAGGCGTGATCGTACCGCTCCTTGTGTTTATGTTTATGATATGGATCTAGGAAAAACACTCTGATAATAAAAGTATTGAAAACCTTTTGTAACGAATTAATGAAAGTGGGTTGTTTTTGAAAAGTTTAAATTGGTTTGAATTTTTGCGGTGTTACAAGTTGGTATCAGAGCCTTGGTTTGAGTGAATTGGAGGAACATTCGTGTGAATCCAGTCTCAAATCAAGGAGAGTTTTCAAAAGAGAATTTAAAAAGGTTTTCAAAAATGAATAAAGGAGGACGCAGAGGTACGATCAGCCGGAGCCAATAAGTAGACCCCAAAATACCATACAAAGTTATTTGATTATGTGATATCTTAGAATAGCATGCTAGTACTAGGTTAGGGATCTTCAGGAATTGCATGATAGAATTTCCTGATTTCATGATGCCTGCTAGCCTAGGGTTCCTGCTATGAGAGGTAGTTATCAGTTCCTCTAGAGGTGAGGATGGAGTGCTTGCCATGTATATGTTTATCACTAGGGTGCTGTGGTAATACTTGATATAAATATGGGTAGGTGTGGAAAGTAGTATGGGCCCGTACTACTGAAAGCACAGGACCCATACGCATATCAAGGAAGTCACAACCCCTAGAGTCGGGTTGGGAGTTGGTTCCCGGGTTATTGGGGAAGCATCTGATTTTATGGCGGTGTATTTCCAGTATGGTGGTTACGAGGCGTGTCGGGGGTGGATCCGGGTCAGGATCGGGATCAGGAGAGGACGGGCAGGGTGGATCAGCGCCACCTGAGGTCATTGGTCAGATGAGTACGGATGAGTTGGATTCCAGGATTCATGAGATCCTGCATGATGAGATTGCTGCTATGTTCAAGGAGGAGATGTCGGAGATGTTTGGGTTGATCAAGACCGCCATGATTGAGTACTTTGATGAGCGCTATGTAGCTCTTGCAGAGGCGGCTGTTGCAGCAACTACAACGGTTGTATCAGCGGCAGGGGAAGTAGCCGCTCGAGGTTTTCAGTATCGGGACTTCGATAATACGAAGCCTCCTACTTTTGATGGAGTTCAGGATCTGATCATTGCTATGAGGTTGTTATCGGACGTGGAGGGTTTTTTCTTCACGTGTTCATGCCCTGTGGATCATAGGGTGAGGTGTGCTCTGAACCTTTTAAGGCTCGGGGCACAGGATTGGTGGAGGTTGACTATGGGATCATATTCTGATACGCAGCGGGCTGTGGTTACTTGGGAGCAGTTCCGGAAGATGTTCACTACCCGTTATGTTCCACGGGTTGAGAGGGAGAGGTTGGCTCAGGAATTTTTGGAACTGGAGCAGGATTCGGAGTCGGTGATGGAGATCACCAGGATGTTCACTGAGAGGGAGATGTTTTGCCCTGAGTTTGCTTTGGAGCAGCGTCAGATGTTCCGATATCTGAGTATGCTAAAAAGGGATATCAGACAGTTTGTATCTACACAGAGGTGCGAGACCTTACTGGAGTTGCAGGTGGCCGCTCTGCGGCGTGAGTTGGAGATTGAGTTACAGTTGAGAGAGTAGAGGCAGGACCCGGTGCAATCCCAGCCGGCGCCGAAACGGTCCAAGACCGTTGATTCCAGGTTGGACAATCAAAGCGGCCGTACTTGTGAGAAGTGCGGGAAGGGTCATATCGGGGTTTGTAGTTCCGGTGGTGCATGTCGCAAGTGCGGAAGAGTGGCACATTATGTGAGGGATTGCCGTCAGTCAGCCCCGGTTCAGGATATGAGGATTTGTTATTAGTGCCATCAAGTTGGCCACATGAGGGCCAACTGTCCACAACGAGTTTCCAGGCCAGTGCAGGTTCCAGCACCGGCTACTTTGAGGACTACTGGCGGGGACCAGGGTGGAGCGGAGCCTCCGAGGGCTCAGGGACGCGTTTTCAGCTCATAACAGAGGGGGTCAGGGCAGAGCCGGATGCGGTTGCAGGTATGTTTTCTTTTCATTGTTGTCAGGTTATCTAGTTATTTTGTGGTGTTGCATTTTATTCGCCATTATGCGTATTTCATGGGTTGGTTGAAAATAATAATAGTCTGGAGTGTAAGTGGTCAGCATCCAAGGGATTGATGGTCAGAAATTGGTTGTATGGTCTTGAGATCAGGTATAGCATTTGCAATTTAACGAGTGTTCAGCTAAGGATCGAACTCCCTTAGAGTTCGAGATGCGCGATGACGGGATGTGATTTCGCGAAGGTTGCTCGTTTTAGAGGAAATCAGCTCATGGATAAGGGGAATATGTTGAGCGTGGTTGTTTAAGTGATGCCAGTTAGGCCACCGGTGGTTGGAAGTCAGTGCTCTAAGTGGGGAGAATTGGAAAATTCTTAGGAGGATCGAAAGAATTTGATTAGCTGTTTGGGATCCAACCGTGTTTTAGCCGGCCAAGATTATGGGCTAGTATGAGTAAGTGACAGATCGATGGGGCGAAGTACAGACCAAGGATTCTGGGTAGGGTGATTGGTTGTTGTGAGGGCTAGGATTAGGCCGGGATCTGGGTATATGGAATGGAGTTGGAGTTCGGAACCCCTAGAGGGCTAGAAGAGTATGTATGGGAGAGATTCCTAGGAGGAGCGACTCGGGATGATGTATGGATAGTTTGAGCGGACCGGGGAGACTGAAGGCCGGAAGGCGTATCAGTCAGGCTGGAAGGCGTATCGATCAGGCCGGAAGGCGTACTAGTCAGGCCGAAGGCCTGGTAAGGTGATCCAGTCATGCTGGAGACTCTGTATGCGTTAGTGGATCTGTATGCGGAGAATGGGTGATTATGTCGTCATGCAATAGCAAATAATAGGTTTGCCCCGGGTATAGATCATGCTAGTGAAAGGTGGGGTATGGACTTCAATAGTCTTTGTGATCAGATTCAGAGTATATGTGATGCATAAAATAGCGATTACTCTACAAGGGATAGTGTAGAGGGGAGTGTGAGCACTGTGGCACTTGTCTGAAGTGGCAAGGTTAGCAAGTAGATTTCCTTGGATAAGGAGAAAGAAAAGGTAGGTAACTCCGGGAGGGAGTGTTGGATCACGGAAGTGAATACAGTAGTGAGAATGGATGATTGAGAGTATTTCAGTTATGGATGTTGAGCACTGGGATTGTACCAGTGGTATGGAAACACATCCGGGTTGGGTGTCTGATGAGGTTGCGGAAGGATTTCCGGTAGTGTAGAACCAGAGGAGTTCGGAAGGGATGCAAGGACGGAGCCTTGGATTTTCTGTATGGTTGTAATTAGGAGGCGATGTATGTAGTAATAATTAATCCCAGGGATGTCTGGAGGTATCGTCAGCGTGTCGGGATTTCCACCCTGAGAGTGTTAGAGCAGGTTCAACATGCGTATGTGGTTGCAGGGGAGAGATCATGGGAGTTTCTCAAGAGCTGAAGGATGTACCATCCTGCCAGCTCGGAAAAAAAATGGGATTCGGAAAGGAAGGTGGGATAAGTCCCAGAAATGAATTCGATAAGGATATGCCAGTCGAGGAAGGGGTAGCAGCCTAGTACCAGGTCAGGACCCGGTGGTCCAGGGGGATGTCTAGCTTCTTAAGGGTCAAGTGATTGTTGTGTTTTGGAGTGATGAAAGTATCATCGGGTGATCTTTGGTTAATAAGGGTCGTTACCAGAGAAAGAAGCCGGTGGCCGGCTTGAATCAACTGTCGTAAATCTGGAAGGGACGGGTTGGACTTTATAAGGGTTGATAGTAGTGTTCGGAGGAACTTGGGTCGTTTATCACCAGGAGGTGCATTGTGGGGGTATTATCTGGAATTGTGTGCTGCAACAAGCTTCGAGGACGAAGCCTAATTTAAGCGGGGGAGAATTGTAACATCCCGAGTTCAGGAGTGCAAGTTCAGGGTTCAAAGTGAAAATGTGGATGGTCAACTTGGAGAGTCCATGGGTAGACTCGGCGAGTAGGGTCGCGATTCTGGTCGCAGATTAAGTGGCCAACTCGGCAAGTCGGTGGCTGGACACGGCGTGTTGGTGCTGTATGAGAAAACCCTAAATCCCGGGGGTTGAAGTCCAGAAACCCTAATATTCGTTTGTGAGAGAATTAGAGAGCATTTGGATCTTGAAGGAGTGTTGTTGAAGAGATCTTTGAAGATTAAGAGGCTTGGAGCAAGGGGCTTTTCAAGGTTTTGGCTTATTCTTCTGTTGGAGTCTTCTCTTGAGGTAATGATTCGTTTTTTGAGTCGTTATCCATCTAGATCTATCATATGTGGGATTTTTGGGAGTATCTCTAGTGATATCTTGAGTTTGGAGGTTGGATCTGAGGTTGCTACCTCAGATCTAGTGTAGTGATGATCCAAAAGAGCATAAAGTCCCTGTTCAAGAGTTGTTGATGAAAGCCTTTTAGTCCCAAACCCTAGCCCTAGAGTGTGTTATTCTTAGATCTCCTTGGATTCACGTAAAGTTTGCCACTTTACGTGAGGAATGGATTGTATAAGAGTAGATTTGTGGATTGGAGACCCTGCATGGCTTGGAAAGCCTTTGTATGGGTTAAGAGTCAGTGGTACTCGACGAGTCACATGGGTGCACTCGGCGAGTTGCATGAAGATAGACAGAAACTCGATGAGTTGGAAGAACAACTCGGCGAGTTAGTTGAAGATAGCCTTGGACTCGGCGAGTCTGGTCGAGGAGTCTTAACCTTTTCTGGTTAAGTCGTGAATCGGTGAGTCGAAGGTTGACTCGGTGAGTTGAGCATGAAGGGACTCAAAGTTTGTTGGACTCGGCGAGTCTTGGGGTGACTCGGCCAGTTGAGTCATGATATGAATTTCGTGCTTTGTAAAGTCCAAAGGATAATAAGTTGTTGCCAATTTACATATATCTTCAACATTCAAGGACTTTTTTGGATCTAGTGAAACACTGAGATGGAGAAGCTCTGTTACAGACTCATTAAATCTAGAATTCAACTCTTGCAACTGACTGTCAATAGAAGCAATAAACAATTCAACTCGGTAGTGATGCTCTGCAGTGATATTGTCTTTATCACGTCGTATCCGAATTACATATTTGTAAGTTTCATTCATATCAAGGACCAAAATGTCACTTCATTTACAAAAAACAAACCACTTGATCCAAAAGTGATTGCCAACCTTCATCTCTCAGTTTTTTAAGCAATATTTGTGTTGTGGAAACCAAGGCTAATGCATTAATAATATCTATAGATTTTTGTTGTAAAGATTGTCAAAGCTTGTCCGTATCCCCATTATATCTTTCATCATATGCAAAACAATGACAAAATCAAATGACATTGCATGTTTAAGTGCAAATATTGCATCACATTTTTTAGAAGAGGTAGAACCTTTTGTAGCAATGTCAGTCAGCACTACACATGATGGACCAAAAAGTCTCATCAAACTACATATTGATTTGAAATGAGAACTCCACCTAGTATCTCCAGGCCTTTGTAGTGTTCGTATTTGATTTTTTCCTTTTCCACTCTCAATCTCATCAACCTCAATTAAATGAGTAATTTCAGCAATTTGAGCATCTTGCAATTGATCATTACGCTTGGAAGAAGAACTTATGACATTAACTAGAAATTTTAAAGTTTTGAAGAAGTTATGTACCTCGGTCACATCTTTAGACGTTGCAACTAGAGCCAATTACAATTGAAGAGCAAAATAGTGTATGTAATAAGCATAAGGACATTCTTTTAATAATAAAGCTTGTAACCCATTCCATTCTCCGCGCATGTTACTAGCTCCATCATATCCTTGACCCCGAATATCTAGGACACTAAGATTATGATAAGACAATGAACACATTATCTCATTTTTCAAGTTCGATGAAGTTGTATCTTTGACATGAATCAAATCCAAAAATCTTTCTTTGACATGTCCACCTCGGTCAATAAATCTCACAACAATAGCCATTTGTTCTTTCTTAGATTCATCTTGAGACTCGTCAACTATCAAACAAAATTTTGCAATCCCGATTTCATCACGAATTGCTTTTTGTACATTTGTAGCTAAAACACATAATATTTCTTTTTGGATATCCGGTAATGTGTACTTTGCATTTTGAGGAGCATTTTCTAACATAATTATCAATAGTCTTGTTATAAGAAGCAAGAAACTTTATAAGTTCAAGGAAATTCCCTTGATTTCTTGAGTCAGGTCCCTCATCATGACCTCTTAAAGCACATGCTTGAAATGTAAGCCATTAAATAGCCTCAATAGAAACTTTAAGGCATAATCTATTATCCATAACTTGTTGAGTCGTTTGTTTCTCTATCACATTCTCTATGTGACACAACTGGTTTTTTAAATCTTCATAGCATCTGATAGAAAAGTTATGTGTTGAGGTTGGGGTCTTACCATCATGGACGATGAAAGCATAATCTTTGCCCCAATTCACTTTTTTCCATTTATTAAACCCTGCTACGGTAAATATATCTGACCCAACTCGTCCAATAGGTTTCTTATTAAAAAGAAAGCAAGGGAAACAAAATGCAGCATCCTTTTTCTCATAATATTCCAACCACCAAATTTTTTTTAAACCAAGCTTGTTGAAAACTACGCATAGAACCATTTGGACCACTAGGACTTGAAGGATACTTTGATATTTGAATTTGGCATGGTCCAAGTTTAATATATAATCATCTAATCTCATCACGTTGGTGACTTGGATAACTTAAGATCAAAGGTCGTTCTCCGGGATCACGAATCAAAGAATCTAATTTTACCTCTCTTGAATTTGAAACATCATTTTTTCAAGTTCAACATTAATTGGCTCTTCCGTATCACTATTTCTTTCAGGTTGTGGGTCACTAACTTCTTCTTTTCGTTTCAAAAAAGAATTAATTGTTCTTTCTTTGCTCATGGTTTACCCTGTAATTATAAAATTTAACAAATCAATTAACCAATCATAACAAACCAATTAACCAATCATAATATTATCATTGATTACAATTATACTACTCAAAATAAATATTAACCATAAGTTACAAAAAACTTAAATATGTATTAGCTAATAAAGTAATTAGAATTAAAAGTTACGTGAGAGTGCTTGTAATCAATGTTCTCCCTTTGCCGAATGAATTAAAATGTAATTCTCCCTTTGAAGTTATTGTCTGCGGCTCTCTAAATCAACTTCTCCTAAATTGTGGTATATGTAATCAATATTTTTGTTAAATTAATTGGGTTATAGGAGGGACAGTGGGCTTAACTTTGATTTTGTTTTGGGCTTAAATAAACTAGATATAAATTTATAGTTAAAAATATATAATAAAAATAAAAGAAGTTGGGGGGGGGGGGGGGGCAGCACACCTGCTAGCCCCTGTATTGCCTCCACCCTTGCACATATTATTGGATTAGAATACAATAAAAAAGTAGGTGTGCTATCATGATACATTTAAAGAGGTAAAACACATTTTAGATTCAACTAAGCTAAAACAAGGCTCTATACTCATATTCTACAAACATTGTTGACTGTTTTATACTTTTCAAGGTTGGTGTGTCCGGGGGTGCTAAGGCTGTGTTACACAGTGCCAATAGGGTGTTGAGTGAACACCATGATGATGAGTCTCTTGTAATTCTGACAGTGGATTTCTCGAATGCCTTTAATCTGGTGGATAGATCAGCATTGCTCCACGAGGTTAAGAGGATGTATCCTTCAATTTCTTTGTGGGTGAATTTCTTGGACGGACAAGCAGCGCGACTTTATATCGGAGACCAACATATATGGTCTGTCACTGGGGTGCAACAAGGTGACCCCTTGGGCCCTCTTCTTTTTGCACTTGTTTTGCACCCGCTTGTGCACAAGATTAGAGACAATTGTAAGCTCATTCTACATTCTCGGTATCTAAATGATGGGACTTTCATTGAGGATTCAGAGGAGGTGGCTAGAGTGTTTAACATTATTCGGTTGAACGATTCATGCTTAGGTCTTGAGGTGAACATCAAGAATACAAGGATTTTTTAGCCCTCCTGTGATGGTAGGAAGCTTTGTGTTGATTTATTCCCAACGGATATAGGGAGACCTTCTTTGGGGGTGAAGCTCCTTTGGTGGGGGGTGTTAGCAGAGACACAGGGTTTATTAGCGGGTTGTCCATGAAGAGAGCGGTCAATGTCGTTGATTTGTGTGGTCTTCTTCCACAACTATGTGACCTATAGAGTGAGCTCCTTTTGCTTCGATCATGTATGGGCATTGCAAAACTTTTCTTTGGTTTAAGGACATGCCATCCTGTGCACATAGAAGATGCAGCTTTGTTCTTTGACAAAGGATTGCGCAAGTCTATCGACGAATGGTAGTATATGGAGGCCCCTTCTTTGGAGACATTCAATTGCGTCTGGCTTCCTTACCTATTCGTTTCGGTGGTTTGGGATTGTACTCGGCATACGAGGTTTCCTCCTATTCATTTGTAGCCTTGAGGGCCCGATCTTGGGCATTACAAGACCACATCTTACGTGATAGTGGCATATGTGGTATGGACTTTGATTACCTATGTGCTATGACTTGTCTTCGAGATCAGGATTCAGCTGTATCGGTTTCACTAATAAGGACACCCCTAAATCCCAAAAAGCATTGGTGTGTGCTCTTTTTAGCAAAATCGTCAAAGATATGGAAGTCGACTTCGACATGATTGTTAGATAGAAAGCAGTTTTTGAGTGTCTCCGGGCACCTCATGCTCAAGATTTTCTGCTAACTATCCCTATTGATGGCCTTGGCAAACATATGTCTCTTGTGGAGTACCGAACTATCCTTCATTACTGCCTCATGATTCCTTTATTCCAAATTGACAAGATATGCCAAGTTTGCCGCAAGGCATGTTTGGATACCTTTGGGGAACATGAGGTTCATTATAGAGAGCTCCCTGGTTTCAAGTACAGACATGATGTGGTTAGGGATGTTTTCTTTGATTCTTGTCGGCGTGCTGGTATTTCTGCAAAAAAAGAAGCGCTAGTGAACTTTTTGACGCACCCGCAGGATGGAAGATCCACACTTAGACCGGCTGACATTTTGGTCTTTGGATGTTTAGGAGGGAAGCACGCATGTGTGGATCTTACTGGGGTATCTCCTTTCGTTGGGTTGAGGATCGGGGTTTCACAGCAAGGCTTGCAGCTTTGAAAGTCGTTGCGTGCAAAGTGGCCAAACACGAGAATGCATGTATTGAAAATCAACATGTGTTTGTACCTTTTGCAATTGATACATTTAGTTTTCTCGCACCATAGGCGGTGGAGCTCCTCAAAAGAGTCCAACGGGTCATGCATTCTAATGTCATATCTCCTAGATCCACTGATGTTGTTTTCAAAAGAATTAGTTTTGTCATCCAGAAAGGGCTAGCGGCACAGCTTGTTGCCCGTTTGCCTTCCATCGATATGTATTGACCTATATTAATCAAAACCCTTTTCAATTCATTCAACAGAGTAGTAAATGCAAAAACGACAAACAAGACAGTCATTTTATGTTGTTCGCAATTAAGATGATTGACTACATCCACGACAGCCACGAGAGATAGATTTTATTGCTTATGTCATAAAAGGCTATCTATTACATCAGGTTACACGAATTTAGAGAATATAAATACCGATTATTTGACCTAAAACTGTCAATAACACCAAACCCAAAACATATAAACATCGATTCCATTTTAAAAAGTTAAAAGTACCTCAAAACTCTTATTATGCTACTTTAAGTAAAAGATTTCTGGAGCATAAATAAATTTGCTCAATATTTTATTTGAGAAGGAAATACCATGCGTATAATTTGCCATGTAAATAAGCTTCCTATCTTTTTTTGAAATTTTATAACATTAAGTAATGGTCATTTAAACTACCTCCTTAATCGTGCAGAGAAACATTTAGGTAGAGTTGAGCATGGGTCGGTTGGGTTGGTTTTAGGGTAAAATTGAACCCAACCCATAAATTTCGGTTTCTAGGTTTAAGAACCCGTTGGGTTCAGTTTTAAGTCGGTTTCGGTTTTTGGGTTTGTGGGTCGGTTTCATCGGTTTTGGGTTCAACCCATGGGTTTTGAATTTTGGGTTTAACCCGGTGGGTTTTGGGTTGTAAGCCATTTTTTAGCAAATCTTTATAACTTAAAAAATGAAACAAAATTAACAACACAGATTAAAAAAACCAATTACAAACTAATACAACATCAAAAGTATGTTGCTAAAAATTTACAACAAACAACAAACTTTAAATGGTATATATAGTTTCCATTTTATTAAAATACACAAGGCAGGTCAGTTTTAAGGCGGGTTCAACCCAATGGGTTGGGTTGGTTCCTATGGGCCAGTTTTAAATACTAAAACCGAACCCAGAACCCATTTTTCGTTTTTTTAAAATTTAAACTCAAACCCAACAGTTTGGGTTCGGATTCGGTTTCTCGATTTCGGTTTTGGTTCGGTTTCGGTTTTTCGGTTTCAGTTTCGCTCACCCCTACATTTAGGTTTAGATAAGTGCTAATCACTTTACAACTAATCAAGCCGAAATTATGTGAAAGTTCCCAATATTATTTCCATTAGGACAAATACAAATCCTCACACCTTAGGTCACTACAAGAAATTAGATTATTACCGGCAACATGCGTCGCAGCTAAAAGTAGCGTTTGTCGCCGCTAATAGTTTTAGCGGCGACGCATCATCGCTAAAAGGCCACCGCTGACAAAAGAATTGAAAATAGGGAAGAAATTAGACCTTATATCGGTAAAAATTCCAGAATTGAAGTGTGTTCTTCTCCTTTTGGTCGCTGATAATGGAAGTCTTGGTTGCCGGTAATGGAGGCAATGGAGGTTTGGACAGCGGTGGCAACTTTCGTGTGTGCAATCGGCGGCGTCGGTGTAAGAAGGGGAGACCGGCGATGGAGAGAACGAGAGAAAGGGGAAGACAGAAGATGCAAGACGCATGAAACATCGAACTGGAGGGGTTATCTACACGGACCTTTAGCGGCGACGTGTATTAGCGGTGACACAATGGTATTAGCGGCGATACCCTAGGTATTAGCGGCGATACCCTTGGAGGAAAAATCAGCGCATTTTTCACGTCGTTATAACCGTTCGATTGAATAAAGATCGAACAGACAGGGTTCAGTTGACACAGATCGCTACTGTTTGGGTATTAGCGGCAACAGCCTTAGCGGTGACGCTAGACATTAACATTAGCGACGACATGTAACGCATCATTTACATGTTGCCGCTAATGGTTAGCGTCGCAGCTAATACTGACCTTTCTTGTAGTGCGTACTTCAACAAATCATAATCATAAAATTTTATAGTTTTTCTTAAGGGAAACTATTGATACAAAACATTTTATGTTTAATATAATTATATAGTACAAGATTTGAAAGCATAAATTGTTACATGTAAGTATGAGTTAGCTCCCTTTCCTTAAGTCAATGAAACAAGAAGTTGTTTAAAAAAATGCTTTCCTAAAATCTATTTAATTCTTTTCACTATTCAGTGTTATCACAATGTACTATGTACATTTACAACACAACAGTTATATCCATGTTTTCCTTACTATACAAGGAGTATTTTTTTTTAGGGTAAATTACACCATTCGTCCCTCGTGGAGGTGCCAGAAAGCACCTTGAGTCCCTATTTTCAAAAATTAACTCGGACCGTCCCTCATTTGGTTAAAAGTTGCACGCTTCGTCCCTAACAAATGATTTTGTTGCAGGTGTAGTCCCTATCTGATCTAAAATGACTATAATACCCTTTGTGTATTTATTTTCCAATAAATTTAATGTTATTAATATTATTAATAATTTAAAAAAGAAAAAAAGCCACCTACCCTACCTTCCCACCGACCTTATCGTCCATATCTCTCTTCCGCTCATCTCTAATGTCTTCCAAGAACCCAAAACTACCCTCCTTAAACCATCATCGACAGTTACTCCCTCCAGCGACAACTCCCTCAGGTGTCTATTCCTATCACCGCCCCTAACTTTCGATTAACCTTATATCTACATCCATCGACCTCTGAAACCATTTCCAACATCGTCATCACCCCTTGAAATGTCGATCGTTACCTGTAATCCATCACCACCACCTCTTCGGCTGAAACCCTAGCACCTGAAAACCATCGTTGTCTTCGTAACATTGTAATGGAGAGAGCCAGAGGACCGCCATCTTTTCACCAATGTCTCAGATCTACACCATCATCTTACAAATCGTACCTCTTAGTGTTTCGAGACGGAGCAGAATGAGAGGGAGGGGAACGACGACATCTAGCGAAAGAAGAACGAGGTTTGAATAAATCGAATCAACTCTCCTCATTAAAACAATTTCTAGTATTTTTTTCAAACGATTTTGGGGGAGAAACCAAATAGAGTCGCAGGTTTCATTCGCAGGTTTCATGGCAGTGGTAGGATAAGGGGTTGAAGAGTTTGAGTCCGACCACGATCTTCCTCGTGTCCTCTCATCTTTGTTCTTCGTTTAACTGATTTGTAGATCAAGTGTATGGATTTGGGTTTGATTTTAGGGTTTAATTCCAGTACTTTTTTTTGGAGATGAATGGTGATGTTTGCCGGTGTTGGCTTGTGGCCGGAGGTGACAGGTGGCTGGTGGTTGGAAGTGACTGGTGGTAGGAGGTGGTTAACGATCGGATGGGTTGGAACTGATTTAAAAGGAAATTTTATTTTCTAAAAGTTATAATTAAAAAATAGTAGATAAATTATAAACAAATAAAAAATAAATGAAAAAGAAAAAGAAAAGGGCAAGATAGTCATTTTATGTATGCGAGGGACGAAACATGCACCTTTTAACGATACGAGGGACGGTCCGAGTTAATTTTTGAAAATAGGGACTAAACGTGCTTTTTGACACATGCACGAGGGACGATTGGTGTAATTTACCCTTTTTTTTACTATGAATAAATCCATATGGAACCAATGTAGAACTTAATTTATCATTATATTTTCTTGGATCACGTCTTAAACTATAAAGGGAATTTATCAACCTACACACTATAACGTCCCAAATTTGTTTTTTTTAAATAATTGACATTTTATTAATCAACTCCATCGAAAGTCATTTTTTATTTGTTTTTTTAAATAGAATATTTTATTTCGAATAAACATTCCCCCAACAAAGGAGCTAAAGAGCACGAAATACATACGTAGCATGATATAACAAGGAAATAAAGAAGTGTTTATGGTAATTTGTTTATTAGTTGTTATCAACCTATGCACTATCACATGACAACAAATTAGTGGCGACATTAACAGCAACGAAAGCAAGTTTTATCACCGCTATTAGTGTTGCCATTAATGCTAAATGAACGAATCTGCGTCAAATTTTCTTGGTAAACCCCATCTCTACTGTCGATATTGGTGTCGCTGCTAATAGTCGAAAAAAACGCTCCTTTTGTTTTTCTCCATACGTGTCACCACAATTGTCGATTGTTGTCGCTATTAGTTTCGCGTCTGTCTTCCTTCCTTCCACTTCCATTTTTAGTTTCGTGATTCATTTGTCGATTGTGTTACTCCACCGTCAAATCCGCCATATGGCATCTATATTTTCTTGTACATTTGTATATGACATTGTAAGATCCCAAAACCCAAGGTACCATTTTAACCTTTTCATTAACGTAAGTTAAGCATCTCTAGACTTACGTTGGACATATTCGCCTTGTACGCTGGGCGTAAACCTTTAAGTGAATCGGGATGGAGGCAACATACGTTGGACGTACGAGGGAGTACGCCGCGTGTACGCAAACAAATTTCAAACCCTAATTTTTACGGTTTCACCCCTATTTAAACACATTATCTCACCATTGGACCTCCAATAATCAGCATCTACCCCCTTTAAGCCCTAACATCAAACCCTTGAATTGAGTGTGAAGATATTGGATTCTTTTTGGTAATTTTGTGCATTCTTGTGGAGGAAGAAGGTCATTGAAGAAGGTGGTGTTGCATGAAAGCTTGTGGATCCATAAACTCCTTCACTTTGTGCATCCTTTGAAGGCATACAGTCCATGCCTTGCTAATATTCTTTCTAGATCTCATTTGATGGTCATTTATGAGTTCTTTGTCCCAAAGTTTGGATCTTTATGAGTTGGAGCACTACAGAGCTTATTATCTGTTCTTTTACGTGTTTTAGGATGCTTTGGTTTATAAAAATGGTTGCTTGATCGTTTCCTTTGGCCCATGCACGAGCTAAGTGACCTTGAGTGTTGTAAAAATTAGGGTTTTGAGGGCTGATCCCTCTTTAGCCATGAAAAAGATTAAAGTCAGAGGCTTTATGGATTAAGACATTCTCTAGAGCTTAGATATGGGGTTAGAATAAGTGTCTTAAAGGAATAAGACGTTTTATTTAAGAGTTTAGGGACAGGTCGTGTATGCTGGGCGTACTCCTGGCTACGCCCCACGTAGTCAGGAATGACCCCGATCATGCTGGTTCGAACCATACGCCCCACGTAAGCGTAGTACACCCTGCGTACGGACCGAGACTCTTAACTTTTGCTGACTTTTGACTTTTGGTCAAACGTTGAGGGTTTTGGGGACATAGAGGGACAAAATGGTCTTTTTGCCTTAAAGGGGCGTAGTTGTAGGGATTGGACTGGTGAGTCAGGTTAATGAACATAATTGATTAGTGTTACTTGTTGTATTGATTAGGCAAAGTCTAGTTTCGGCAGTTCGAGAGTGAGATATATCAGCCATCAGTTCAGGTTAGTCTCCTCAATTATTCTTATCAGTGTGGTAGAATAGATGTATATAGTTACATGTGATGACTAGCTGGGTTTAAGTGCTTTTAATGTGTATGTGTTTTTTATATGTGTTGAGACTTCACGTAGTCTCCAGGGTTACTGATAACCCACGGGGCATGCTGTTTGCCCATTGAGACTTTGGGTAGTCTCCAGGGTTGCTGATAACCCATAGTTGTTTTATGTGTTGTGTTGTATTGGGATATCTTGGGGAACTCACTAAGTTTCGTGCTTAAAGTTGTTGAGTATATGTGTTTCAGGTACTTCTGAGGATCACGAGAAAGCGAAGGCTTGATTGTACACATTCGCTTGCAGATTTTATTACTGGATATTTTGGGACCCTCTGATATTTGTAGTGTAGCAGCTGGTTCCTGGTACGTACTCCTTATGATTAATATTTTTAATTTTATGCATTTTTGCCTTGGACTCGGCGAGTTGAAGGACCAACTCGCCGAGTAGGAGCGGGATAAGGCGCGGGGTTTGAACTTTGGACTCGGCGAGTCGGTCCCCGGACTCGGCGAGTAGACCCTGTTTGGACAAAAACCTTAATCCGGGTGTTTGCACCCTATTTAAACGCTCTAACTTGGCCTCCTTTGTCCATAACACTTCCAGAGAGCTGTAGAAAAAAACCCTAGCCCCCCATATTGTTCTTGAGAGTGATTTTGGCTTTGTGGAGAAGGTTTGGAGCTTAGAGGAAGGAAGAGGAGGTTGAAGTGTGCAAGGAGGGGAGGTAGTTCCGGAATCTACACTGTGAGAAGCTTCCATTCAGGTAGAAAAGTTATTACCTTGATCACTAGTTCATTAGATCCCCTTTTGTCCCAAATTAGTGCTTTTCAAGCCCTAAAACCTCAAACTCCATGTATTATGCTCTAAGTTCTGAAAGGACTTCAGATTGGGATCTTATGGACATCTTAGAAGTATAAAGTCTCTGTGGTTGGAGTTATTGAGGTCCCTATTGAGTGTATGACCTCTTAAAGAGCTTGGATTTTCCTTCTTGAGCTTATAGGGCCATGCATGCACGTAAAGTTTGCAACTTTACGTGATAAGCATGCCCTAGGAACTTAGATCTATGGTTTAGAAGCGTTGCATGTCTCAGATTTGGTCTGTATGGGAAGTGGGTCGAAGGGACTCGGTGAGTCCCAAAGTGGAACTCGGCGAGTTCTATGAAGATGGTCTTAGACTCGGCGAGTTGGATGAACAACTCGACGAGTCCTATGAAGATTGCCTGGAACTCGACGAGTTGTTCTTCAAACTCGGCGAGTCATATGAACTCTCACTGAGTAAGAGGGGTTTAAGTGTTGAAGGTCCAACCCTTCGTATCTGCACGCAGAATTAGCAGTTTAACGTAGTCCCAAAACCCCAAATCCTCTTACGGGATGCTCTGGTGAGGATTTGGAAGTGAGTAGGAGATCTGCTCGTGGAACTCGGCGAGTTGCTCTCGGACTCGGCGAGTCGAATCACGAGTGATGGGATGCTGTTTGCTTTATGCTATGAGGACCTTGAGTGATGGGAGTTAGCTGTTAGGTGAATACGTTAAAGTCACATGTGATCATGGTTGAATAATCTCAGAGTGTTGGATTTGACCCTATTGCGTAGCTCTTGTTTGAGTCCTAATCGTTGTAGGGATGAGTCCCTTACTCAAAGGATTATCCGAGCCTCGTTGCATGTGATTGTATATCAGGTAATGGTTAATTGACATTACAAAGAGACCTTCAACAGTTGAGGAATGGGTTGGGTGGAGTCAGAGCTTTCCTAGGGTAAGCCTAGGATCAGTATAGCAATGATCAACGGTAGTGAAAGGGACCTAGTGGAGTCAAGGAAGTCCTTGGAGAAGGTACAGATAGATGTGGAAGGTAGTATGGGCCCGTACTACTGAAAGCAAAGGATCCGTACCCGAACTAAGGAAGGCTGAGACAAGACTAAGGAACTTGAAGTAGATGTGATCCCTTTAGGGGTATCAGTATCACTAATGGTTGTCTATGTGTATTGCAGAATGGTGGTACTACGCCAGAGGCCAGCTGGTGGCAGTTTTGGAGAGGGATCGGGTTCAGGATCAGGTTCCGAGCCAGTAGATGATAGGCTACGTGAGTTCATCGCGTCAGAGATCACCAGAGGCTTCCTTGAGTCGACCCCCATCATTTTCGGGTCGATCAAGGAAAGGATAGTTGAGCTGATGGAGGACCGCCTCAGGGCGTTCAGGAGTAACATGGAATTTGGCCAGTCAGGATCTCGCACACTGTCCTTTAAGGACTTCAAGGGCAGTGGTGCGCCGGATTTCCATGGGGCGAAGGACCCCATTGCTGCCAGACGATGGATTGCGGACATTGAGTCCACACAGCTGACCAGCTTCTGCCCCGAGGGGTCGAAGGTGAGATATGCAGCAGGATGTTCACGAGACCGAGCTAGAGATTGGTGGAAGTCCATCGGTGACTCATTGGGAGCCTCAGCTGTCGAGGCTATGACCTGGTCGGACTTTGTGACCAGGTTCAGGGCAGAGTTTGCACCGGCTATCGAGCTTCAACAGCTGGCCAGAGAGTTTTTAGATATGAGGCAGACTACAGAGACTGTGGCGGAGATCACCGCCAAGTTTTGGGAGAGGGCATTGCTAGTGCCCCAGTATGCGGGAGATGAGGATATGAGAAGGACCTGCTATCATGACATGCTACGGGCTAACATCCGGGAGCATGTTAGCTTTTCAGCTTGCCCTACCCTGGAGTCTATGATTGCCAGGGCGAGGGAAAGGGGGATTGATTTGGAGCACATTCAAAAGAGAAAGGCAGAGACGGGGCAGGTGGTTGGGGCTTTGGGGAAGAAGCCCAAGGGATCAGATGGTAGGCCGAAAGGCCAAGGAGGGTCGGGCCGCTGCGGGAAATGCGGCAGGTCGCATGAGGGAGCATGTAGATTGGGATCATCAGGTTGCTACAAGTGCGGCAAGGCGGGGCACTTTAGCAGGGATTGTACTGCCCCTGTCTCGGTCGTTCAGACATCTGAGTTGCTGTGTTTCCACTACAACCAGAGGGGCCACAAGGGGGCCAATTGCCCTCAGTTGACAGCAGCATCAACGCCAGTGAAGGCGCCAGCTCCAGCGACTCTGAGGATCATAGATGGCCGGCAGGGCAAGTCAGAGACTCCAGTGGTGAGGAGCCGGGTCTTTCAGCTGACTACAGAGGAGGCACGCGCCACACCCGATGTGGTGACGGGTTTTTTTATTTATGCTTGATGTTATGCTGCTGTAATTTTGATATGTTATATGTATGTGCTCTGTTTAGGATCATTCCATATGAACGGTATTCCACTTCAGGTGTTGTTTGATTTGGGGGCTACCCGATCATTTGTTTCTCTTGCGCTTAGCAAGAAGTTTCCTGAGTCTTCAGGCACGTTGGATTGCCCTTTAGAGGTGGAGATTGCCGATGATCGATCGGTGCGAGCATCAGCAGTGTTTAGGGATTGTGTTCTAAGGTTGTTTGAGGAGCGCTACTTGGTGGATTTGGTTCCCATTCCATTACGTGGGAACAAGGTGATTATAGGCATGGATTGGTTGATCCCTAATGGGGCGGTGATAGATTACGCACAACAGCTAGTGCGGATCAGGACCCCGAGTGGGGGAGAGTTGGTGATCCACGACGAGAGGCCACAACGTGGACCCACAGTATGTTCAGCAGCAAGGCCTAGGCGCTACCTTCAGCAGGGTTGTGCGGGATATGTCGCGTACGTTATGGATACCCGGGAGGCGGGTAAGGCGACGGTGAGCGAGGTTCCAGTGGTGCGAGACTATGCTGATGTGTTCCCGGAGGAGCTTCCTGGAATACCTCCGGAGCGTCAGGTAGAGTTCAGGATCGACCTAGTTTCTGGTGCGGCTCCGATAGCCAAGACACCCTATCGGTTGGCTCCTCCCGAGATGCAGGAGTTGTCTACACAGCTGCAAGAGCTGTTAGACAAATGATTCATTAGATCGAGCAGTTCACCTTGGGGAGCCCCGATTCTGTTTGTGAAGAAGAAGGACGGGTCGCATCGGATGTGTATAGACTATCGGGAACTGAATAAGGTAACGGTGAAGAACCGTTACCCACTCTCGAGGATTGATAACCTATTTGACCAGTTACAGGGAGCATCTTGGTTCTCCAAGATCGATTTGCGTTCGGGCTATCATCAGATGAGGGTCAGAGAGGAGGATGTGCAGAAGACCGCGTTTCGGATGCGCAATGGCCATTATGAGTTTGTGGTGATGCCGTTTGGGCTCACCAATGCCCCTGCCGCGTTCATGGACCTCATGAACCGTGTGTACAGACCAATGCTAGACCGGTCTATAATAGTTTTCATTAATGACATCTTGGTTTATTCCAAAATGCAAGAGGAACACGAGGGGCATCTACGAGAGGTGTTGGAGACCCTGAGGAGGGAGAGCTTATATGCTAAGTTCTCCAAGTGTGAGTTTTGGTTGCGCGGGGTGTAGTTTCTTGGGCACCTTGTCAACCAGGACGGGATTTCGGTGGATCCGGCCAAGGTGGAGGCCGTGATGAGGTGGGAGGTTCCGAAGTCTCCATCTGAGATTCGGAGTTTCCTGGGATTAGCAAGCTACTATCGGAGATTCATTCAGGATTACTCCAAGATAGTCGTACTCCTGACACGGTTGACTAAGAAAACCGTGGTCTTTCGATGGGGGCCTGAGCAGCAGGCAACATTCGAGGTTCTGAGACAGAGATTGTGCGAGGCGCCAATCTTAACCCTGCTAGAGGGCGTAGAGGATTTTGTGGTATATTGTGATGCTTCCATTTCAGGGTTGGGCGTGGTACTGATGCAGTGAGGTCATGTCATTGCCTACGCTTCGAGGCAGCTGAAGCCTCATGAGGCGAACTACCCGACGCATGATTTAGAGTTGGGGCGGTGGTCTTCGCCCTCAAGATTTGGCGACATTACCTCTATGGGGTTCGGTGTACCATTTACACTGACCACAAGAGTTTGAGGTACCTCATGGATCAACCGAATCTGAACATGAGGCAGCGTCGGTGGCTCGATGTGGTGAAGGATTATGATTGTGAGATCCTTTACCACCCGGGGAAGGCCAATGTGGTGGCCGATACGCTTAGCCGCAAGGCGACGCCGATCAGGGATATTTGCATGCGGATGACAATGGTGACTCCGCTTTTGGAGCGGATTCGGGAGGCCCAGCAGGAGGCCGTGAAGGAGGAACATCAGAAGAGTGAGCGCATAGTGGGTCAGGTTTCCTCCTTCGACTATGATAGCAGGGGGTTATTGACATTATATCGTAGGGTGTGGGTGCCGTATCACGGAGGCGTGCGCCAGATCTTGATGGAGGAGGTGCACAAACCCCGATTCTCTATTCATCCAGGGGCGACGAAGATGTATAGGGATCTTCGTCTAGACTATTGGTGGCCCTGCATGAAGCGGGATGTGGCATGGTACGTCGAGCGGTGTTTGACCTGCAGGAAGGTCAAGGCCGAGCATTAGAGACCGCACGGCAAGATGCAGTCGTTGGATATCCCGTTGTGGAAATGGGAAGATATTACGATGGATTTTATCACAAAGCTTCCCTGGACTGCGCGAGGAGTAGATTCGATTTGGGTCATCGTGGATCGATTGACCAAGAGTGCCCATTTTATTCCGATCCAGGAGAGTATCTCGGCCGAAAAGTTGGCCGATATCTATATCAGGGAGATAATGGCGCGGCACGGGGTGCCAGTGTCAGTGATATCAGACCGAGATGTGCGGTTCACTTCCAAGTTTTGGAAGAAGTTTCATGATGAGTTGGGCACTTGTCTGCATTTTAGCACCGCCTTTCACCCGCAGACGGATGGTCAGAGCGAGCGGACCATCCAGACGTTAAGGATATGTTGTGGGCATGTGTTCTGGATTTCGGAGGTAGTTGGGATACCTACCTCCCGTTGGCGGAGTTCTCATATAATAATAGTTATCATGCGAGCATCGACCGTCCTCCATTCGAGATGTCGTATGGAAGGAGGTGCAGGACCCCGATATGTTGGGGAGAGGTTGGCCAGAGGGTCATGGGATGCACCGAAGTGGTGCTCCAGACGACAGAGAAGATCTAGCAGGTCCGGAGTAGGCTCCAGACTGCCCAGAGTCGGCAAAAAAGTTCTGCCGACAAGCGCAGTTTAGACTTGGAATTCCAAGTTGGGGATATGGTTCTCCTGAAGGTGTCACCGTGGAAAGGCGTCATCCGATTCAGGAAGCGAGGCAAGTTAGGCCCAAGGTTCATCGGTCCATTCAGGGTCGTAGCCCGGGTGGGCAAGGTGTCGTATAGGTTGGATCTGCCAGTCGAACTCAACCAGATCCACAGCACTTTCCACGTCTCTCAATTGCGGAAGTGTTTGGTAGACGACTCGGCAGTGGTGCCTTTGGAGGATATTCAGGTCGATGACAGCATGAATTACATCGAGCGGCCTGTGGCAATCCTCGACAGGAAGTCGAAGGATCTAAGGAACAAGAGGGTGGAACTCGTGAAGGTGCAATGGCAGCACCGGAAGGGATCAGAGTGGACTTGAGAGCCAGTGGAAGAGATGATGGAGCACTACCCTGAGTTGTTTCACGATCGAGCAGCATACTTCGAGGACGAAGTCTAGAATAAGTGGGGGAGATTTGTAGCACCTGGTTCCTGGTACGTACTCCTTATGATTAATATTTTTAATTTTATGCATTTTTGCCTTGGACTCGGCGAGTTGAAGGACCAACTCGCCGAGTAGGAGCGGGATAAGGCGCGGGGTTTGAACTTTGGACTCGGTGAGTCGGTCCCCGGACTCGGCGAGTAGACCCTGTTTGGACAAAAACCCTAATCGGGGTGTTTGCACCATATTTAAACGCTTTAACTTGGCCTCCTTTGTCCCTAACACTTCCAGAGAGCTGTAGAAAGAAACCCTAGCCCCATATTGTTCTTGAGAGTGATTTTGGCTTTGTGGAGAAGGTTTGGAGCTTAGAGGAATGAAGAGGAGGTTGAAGTGTGCAAGGAGGGGAGGTAGATTCAGAATCTACACTATGAGAAGCTTCCATTCAGGTAGAAAAGTTCTTACCTTGATCACTAGTTCATTAGATCCCCTTTTGTCCCAAATTAGTGCTTTTCAAGCCCTAAAACCTCAAACTCCATGTATTATGCTCTAAGTTCTGAAAGGACTTCAGATTGGGATCTTATGGGCATCTTAGAAGTATAAAGTCTCTGTGGTTGGAGTTATTGAGGTCCCTATTGAGTGTATGACCTCTTAAAGAGCTTGAATTTGCCTTCTTGAGCTTATAGGGCTATGCATGCACGTAAAGTTTGCAACTTTACGTGATAAGCATGCCCTAGGAACTTAGATCTATGGTTTAGAAGCGTTGCATGTCTCAGATTTGGTCTGTATGGGAAGTGGGTCGAAGGGACTCGGCGAGTCCCAAAGTGGAACCCGGCGAGTTCTATGAAGATGGTCTTAGACTCGGCGAGTTGGATGAATAACTCGGCGATATCTATGAAGATTGCCTGGAACTCGACGAGTTGTTCTTCAAACTCGGCGAGTCATATGAACTTTCACTAAGTAAGAGGGGTTTAAGTGTTGAAGGTCCAACCCTTCATATCTGCACGCGGAATTAGCAGTTTAACGTCGTTCCAAAACCCCAAATCCTCTTACGGGATGCTCTGGTGAGGATTTGGAAGCGAGTAGGAGATCTGCTCGTGGAACTCGGCGAGTTGCTCTTGGACTCGGTGAGTCGGATCACGAGTCGGTTCTATAGTCCCGAGTAGCGAGTTAAGGGTGACTCAGTGAGTGGAAATAGGGACTTGGCAAGTAGGACCGGGTTAGTAGGAGAAGGACTCGGCGAGTCTGTGCCACGAATCGGCGAGTCCAGTCAACTGGAAGTTGACTTTGACCAAGGAGTTGACCTTGGACCAGGGATGGGTCAGTCAATTGACCTAAGGGTATTTATGAGTGGCTAATCTATGTTTATGGATTTGTAGCCGGAGGATTACCGCTGGAGCAGCCAGACGTCTAGCAGTCAGACTTTCGGTAGCTACTTTTCGAGGTGAGTTTCCTTCTAGTAGTAACAGGTCTAAGGCACCAAGGCCGGCCCGTATAGACGATATGTTAGTGTTGGAGTGTGGGAAGAGCCCGTATCTCATGGTTGAGTTTGTTTATGACATATGCTAGTATGATAGAATTGTTTATACTCGTTGTCTGTGTGATACTTGTATGTTATGGTTTAGTAGTTGAGTGTGGGCGAGGCCCGTATCTCTCTGATAGTGGAGTGTGGGAAAGGCCCGTATCTCTCAGATAGCAGAGTGTGGGCGAGGCCCGTATCTCCTAGCTGTTCTTTGTATGTTTGTATGGTATGAGGTATTATGGGGGAACTCACTAAGCTTCGTGCTTACGGTTTACAGTTTTGTTTTCAGGTACCTCTTCTTCAAGGAGGAAGGAGTTGGCGCGGTAGCGACACATCATACACGAACCTTGTTTTCCGCACCATGAGTCATTCTGGGATTTTGTACTCTGATAGTTGATTGTTTCCATGTTTCGGTTTTCAGACACGATGTATGTTATGAAATGGTTTGACCAGACAGTGTTTTTAATTACAATCGTTTTCTAAATTTTTTGATTTAAAAAGAAAATTTTTGGACGTGAAATTTGGGTCGTTACATGTAGTGATGATTTGTACTTAATACTTGTGATTTTCTGATGGTTTGGTTTTATGAACAATATTTTAGGTAAATTAAAAATGAAAAGTTTGGTTTGAAAATCTGGATGTTATAGATTTACTTTAAAAAAGAGTCCAATGATAATATAATGTGGGTAATTGTTGACACAAAAAAAGTCTTACCTGAAGCAAACTACACGAAAATTAGTTCGATCAAAATTTGGCTGACATCAAATTAGTTAAGTCAAAATCATATATAACAACCGAAATCATGTTGGGTTAATTGGTTTTGATCCAAACAAGTTCAAAAGTGGTTTTAGTTCCAAGGACAAAATAGAAAAGTTTTAATTTATTAGTTTTTTTTTATTGAGTTTGACTCCATGAAATGTTTTAATTAGATCCTGATTCTAGTTTAATATAGTATAAATAGGATCAACATTTTATGTTTTATTCAATTTAGTACCTTTTTCTTAATCAATAAAAAAACATCTGGCTCTAAGTAAACTTGCTTGATTTTTCTTTTCTCTTTATCTATTCTATTGTCTTCCTCCCCCACCCATGTTCCTTTTTTGTTTGTAAATGAATCATGTTCCAGCCTTGGTGAACTTACATTTGGTATCAGAGCGGGTTCTCTTAAGTACACCAAATGTTCCAGCCTTGGTGAACTTACATTTGGTACTAACAATAAAAAGAGAATAATCGGAAGTGCGTGATAAATAGACATGAAGACATCAAAGCAGGTGACTTTTATTCGGTTCAATTTTGCGGGTGATGGAAGACGGTAAAGGTGGTTATGACATTGTTTACTTGATCGGTGGAAGAGTGCTCTTGGAACAAACTAGATTAAAGAGGTTAGGGTTGTAAAAAAGGAGAATAAAATGCCGATAGTACCAGTTAAAGGTTCGATATAGTACCAAATTTCGGTTGCGACATGAGCGAATTATTTGGTATATGCGGTCAAATTCAAATCGATTATGAATGCATAAGGAATATGGGAGACGTTCGAACCATGGGCATTAGGTGAAGAATCGGATCCAAAAGGAGAAGAAACAAGCCTATGCTTTCTTGTTTCAAGTTATGCCCGAAGACATGGTTTTGCAAATGTCGAGTTACACCGACCTAAAGCAAGTGTGGGATGGGCTAAAAACATGGTATTTGGGAATGGATCGGGTGAGAACGAATCGACTTGCAACCTTATAGAGGGAACGTAAAGTTTTTTTGGCTCCAAACAAACCTACCCCATGTTTTCTTTTCTCAGAATAGTTGTCTTCCTCCCCTGTTTCTTTTTTGCTTATAATTGAAGCAGGTTCAGCCTTGATAAACTTACAAATTTGACACTCCCATGTCTAGTATGTTGTGCAACCTTTCCTCATGTTCGTAGAGTCGGGTTTCATGTTTATCCACAACGTACGGAGGATCCGCCCCCACCAGGCATGCGGCCAGGAGTCATAATACACTCTTCGCACAACAAATCCACTTTGAAGTGAAGCAAATGTGCCCATATTTGTTCATCATTAAGGTACATGTGATTATGTAGATTTAGCTCTTACCTTCCACAGTGTATATAATGACAAGGCAAAAATGAAGTCCATTAGAGAAAAGGTACAATATCTACAAGTTTTTTCTAAGTTTGTTTTTGAAAGCAATGGCGGATCTAGAAAAATAATTTAGGGTATGAAAATATTTATATGTAAGTAAGATTAACTACCTTGCACCCCCAAACTCGAAATATTAAATCTTGTTGCTTGCTTTTTTTTTCTCATGAATCAAAGTGATTGCTACCGAAATTTAGAGACAATAGCAAGATCGATATTTCACCATCCATTTGAAAACATTTGTTAAAAAATACAATTTCAAGAGGCTTCATGTTTTCACTCATATATTGATTGTTCAAATGTTATTTAAAAATTTGATTATTTTTGTATCTCCGTATTAAAATACCTGACTCCGCCACTACTTTTAGTAGACTACAGTGAATATGTCCCGAGAGTTCTTTGCAAAAAACCTAATAGTCTTTTTGACTCTTGAAAAAAAGTCTACACAATCAAATATAGAGGCTGAGAACCATTGTCAGGGAGAAAGAATGTGCGATTTTGAAGCCAGGAAAGAAAGAATGAGTTGCATACATATCGAGAGGTCGAGAACTGAAGACGGAGAGCCACAAACTCTACCGGAGGGTCAATGTTGAGCGGTGATTTCCGGTGGACTATTTGTCGGTTTTACCGTGAATGTGGCCGAAAAGGCAGAGAAGACATCCATTGGTTAGGTTTTTAGTTTTTAGTTTTAGACTTTTAGTTTTGTTATTTGCTAAAAGTTTTGATAGCGGCGTATGAATGGCTGCGTTATATTCGATTAAAGTATTTTAAATTTCTTTTCTTGTAGAATGGGATGTGTTATTAGGACTTTCTTAAGACTTTAAATTTTGAAATTTGGTGTATCTTTTCTGGGAAATTTTTGAGACGGAAAGGCTTCAAAAAATCGGTATTTGTTGATAGTTGCCATATTATAATTTATTTCAAAATTTTTATTTTTCTTATGTTGAAATAAGGGAATTCTTTCAAATTTTAGATTTTTCTACATTTGGAAATTCAAACCTAATTAGTTGTGGTTATACAAAAGGGTATGCAACTATTATACGAAGGGAATGCAACATTAGGTTTTGATATATAATTGTTATTTTTAAAACAACATGCAACTGCATACCCTTGCTAAACTCTACATACGCCCCTGTTTGTAGTAAACTAATATTCTAATAACTAGAGGAAATGATACATACCCGTATTTCTTGCCATTTATCTCTAGATGTTATGTGAGTTGTTTATGGTTATTTTATTATTTCAGAAAGTGTGGTAATCATTTGGTTAATTTCTACCTCGAATATTTTTAAAAGAATTTGTAAACTAATACTACTATTTGTTTAGAAAAGAAAAAGAGTGGGAGTAGGGTTATGAAAGAGATGGCGGGAGGTGAAGATCCCGATGCGAATATATCGAAGGAAGGTGTCGTTGGTGGGAAGCAACCGGTCTTCTTCTGAACAGAAGGAAGAAGAAAAAAAGGAGAAGCAGCTGATCGCATCAGATCTGATCTCATCCGATCTCTTCTTCTTTTACTTTTTGACTCTGACATCTCTAAACTCCATTGTCTTCCTGTCCCAACATCCTTTTATTTCTCCCACATTCTTTTAAACAATTTTTTTCCCTTCAAATTATTTTATTTAAATATAATAACATCACTTTCGTCCTTAGTAATTTTTTTTCCTGTATCTGGGATCTATTCAAAGACATTTATAAAATTACATGTTAAATTATACATTATATTTTGGGCTAAGATTATAATATACATATGTCTCTAACCAAACAAACAAATATTATGTTTAAGTCCGAAAAATAAAATTTCAAGTATAAAAAGGTACTTTAAGGAGGACAAGTTATTAAAAACTTGGGACTATAATCAATATTATTGACTTCGAATGATGATTAGCAAAAGTATAAAACTTATGTAAGATGTTTTAATTTTTAAAGTAAGATAAATAAAGATATTATAACTATGATGTCCATGTTCCTTAAATACATAAAAAAGAAAACTTAATTTTTGTTTTTTGTAAATTTTGGGAAATGGCTATCATGTTTGAAAATTGGTTATTTTTAACTTAATTTTTGTGGTCCTTTATAAAGTCTTCCGTTTTTTTTTTTTATAATACAATAATCTATTTTAAAAATCATCTAATGATTCAACTTTTGAAAGATATTTAGAAAAAAAAAAAAAAAAAAAAGAACAACATTGAATATCTACATATAATGAACAGGTTCAAAAAAAAAATTATATATGTTTTATGATGCGAGTTTTGTCGATATATGTTGTTTATTGCATAAAGACTGCATAAAAGTTGTCTTTAATAGTTTCATATTCTTCATTTACTATTGGAGAAATAGTTTTGAATATGTGTTGATTAAGAACAAGTGTGTAACTTTTCATCAGATCGTATTATAATCTACGGATTATTTGATGTAGATTGTTTAATATGTGCCATAAAATGACTCGTAGTGATATATATTTCATCTATTAGCCTGAAAAATGAGTTCAGAAACATAGTAATGAAGAATATGTTCGAAACTCTTTAGCAGAAAATTTTCGAACTCATTTGCTGCCATATGTATTGCTTGAATTATGGTCTGTTGTGCATCTTGTATTTCATTTACTCAAAAATACGGTCGATGGTATCTTGTTATCCATTTACTCTTAAAAACAACTTCAAAATCTTCTTATGAAGAACAACTTCCAAACTCTTCTTATGAAGAACAACTTTGAAAATTTTACAAAATGAATAAACTTATATTTTTTCTATTAGTGTTGTATTTATAAAGAATTTTTCATGTTGTTTATGCCTGAGTTACCTTCAAACTAAAAAGAATGGAATTTTAAATAAAGGATTGGATACTTAGTTCTTGAAAATTCAACAAAGAGTTTAATATGCCCAGGATTTGCCATTTACATTTGTAGAGTCAATATTATTTTATACACCTCATTCAAAGATTAAGGGATGGATATCTACCACATCTCTTGGTCCTCTTGATATTAATCGACTTAAGCATATTCGTTAAAACATATTAGAAAGGATATCTACCTCATGTTTGGTAGAAGCTCATATAAAAGCGTGTTAAAGATTAATCTTTCACCTAACTTGTTATTGATCAAGGTAGAATTCTATTCCTACATGTTTGTTAATAGTGATAGATGTTTAAGAAATATGTTGGGAAACTTATGTTGTATGCAGATATATTTTATAAAATAGATTACAAGTTAATTAATGTTAGCTAAACATATCATTTGATTCAATACAGACAACCACCCAATCAGTAACTAAGTTTGTGAGTTTCCTTTATTTATTAAAATCAAATATAGGACACTAAGCATGGATTTGTGAATTGCTAACCGAAGACCTACCCATGCTTGAGGCTCTTAGCTTTCATGTATATGTTTGTTAATAGAGCTGATAATTAAGATGGTTTTTGTCCCTTCCTTTGCAAATCTACTGCATTATTTTAGTATTTGCGCTTCTCCTTGGGATTTTTTATTTATTTATTTATTTATTTATTTATAGAATCGGTCTAACAATTATTAGTTCGTCAGGCTATTTGATATTTAAATGATATGGGCTCATTTTACTGATTAATAAAATAACAGATTCTTTTATTTGGACCAACCCACTATTTATAATATCCTTAGCCCAATATACTTCTTTCCCGCAATGATCTAATCCGAAGCCAAAATAAATACAACGCATCTTTGATTTGTTTCCTTATTTGCGTGTGACATGGGTTGGGATTGCAATTACTTTGTTTGAAAATTTAACAATTTGATATTCTAAATCACGACAAATAACCGCGATTAGAGTTTGGATCGCGATAACTGCATAGATCCTAAGTAATGACAAACCATTATCATATGACCACATGGTAAACCGTAAACCATTGCATTGTAATTGCTAAATGTACATATTTCCTCCGGTATATCAATGGAAACATCTTTGCCATGGTAAATTAAGTACTTAAGATTGTAACTATGAGATACAATATGCTCTCCATGTTGAACTTCTTACCATTCTCCTTTGAATTTAATCCATCACCCAATGGGTGATCTCACGTTTAAAAGTCGCTACAAAGTGTAAACGTAATATTTGATTGCGGATTGATGTACAAACATATACACAATAGTATATACAATAAAAGCATTAACAAATTTGTTAAAAGTTTAAAGACAATCCAAATCCATGTATCTATTTAAAACATTATAACTCAATAATAATCCAACCCATATGATGGTTAAATTGCACCTCAGGTTTGCTGACGAATTACCAATGTAGATAATCCTCAATGAGAAATTCACACAAAGCAAGAACAACATTCCTAGACAATCGAATAAGACAAAAAAATCATTCTTTATTTATGAGTAAATTACATGGTTCGTCTTTCTTTCAAGTGCCAAAAGAACATCTTTTGTCCATATTTTCGAAAATTAACACGGTTAATCCTTCGTTTGTTTAAATTTTGCACGCTTCATCCCTAATGTCATTAGCCAAATATAAAAAGACGATTTTGCCGTTATCTATTTCTTATTTATTTATTTTTATTTATTAGTAATATTTAATTAATTACATATTTATTTATTTATTTAAAGTAATGGATCCCACCTCATATACCCTCTTTATCTTTCTCTTCATCCACACACCATTCCTGATCAACTAGATCAACTAGAAGCCATATCTCCGACCACCACTGGAGTACGCTCTCCGGTCATCCACTAGCCGCCATCTCTAACCAATGGACAATGCATCTAAGCATACTCATTATCCCTTCTTTAGTTAGGACCCCTGATAAAATAAGAACTTTCGAAGAACTTGAAGGTAGGGTTACACTCACAGGAAACACATCAAAATTTGTAGAATGAACTGAAAGATTGATGTTATTCATTATCAAATCAAACCTGCAAGGGTTTGCTAATTCCACTGGCACTTGAACTCGTTCCCCGATTACCCACCAATAAACATCAGAGAAGATGTAGGGTTCCAACCACCAGCATCCTCTTTCACCTCCAACAACCTCTATTGACAAAAAGGTTTGCTGTCGGAGTCTAGATCTGTGAACGAAGAAGAGAGATGAGTTGTTTTATCGAGTATAGATCTGAAAACCCTAAATGGTAGGTGAAGGTGGTGCACAGGTGCGATAGTCGAACGAAGAAGACAATGTTGATGCCAGAGACGGTGCAAGCAAACCTGCAAATCGGGAAATTATCCAGTAGGGGTAAGAGAAGATGGTAATGTAGATATCCAACAAAGTTAGCAATGGTCTTCTTTCTCTCGGCATCTTCTGCGATGATCTTCCCTTTCTCTATAGCTTCGGCAACTCAATATAAAAGACGACTGATGAAGATGAAAGGCATGGGTGGGGGCTAACGCCTTGTCCCCGAGTTTTTTTTTTTTAAATTCATTAAAGGAAAGGGAAGAAAAATTTTGACAGAAAGAAAGGGAGGTGAAAGAAAATATTTATTATTCTGTGTTCCCGAGTTCGAAGAAAATGATTATTTTTTTAAAGTTTTTGTGTTCCCGAATTAGGAGGAAAAAGAAAATAAAACTTAAAATTTTCCTTCCCCTCACTTTCTTTCCAAATCCGCCCAATTTGGGAGGAAATTTTGGAAGGAAAATATGGCTCTAAAATCCTTTCCCTCCCCTCACTTTTCTTCTATTAATGAAACTCGTGAACACGATTTTCCTTCGACATCCCTCACTTTCCCTCCGTATCCTCCCATTTCTCTCCTTAAGTAGAACTCGGGAACAAGGTAGAGATTAGAGATTTGTGGTGGTGGCCCTATTTATTATTATTATTATTTTAACTTTTAAATCGTTAATAGTAAACAAACTAAAAAATAATTCAAAAAAGAAATGGAAAGGGTAACATAGTCATTTTATGTCCGTCAGGGATGGTCCGAGTAAGAAAAAATATTATCCGTGTTAATTTTTGAAAATAGTGACTAAACGCGTAATTTGACAGTTGCACGAGGGACGAATCGTGTAATTTAACCTTTATATATTTTGACATTTACGGTTTTTACTTAAATGCCTTAAATGCCTAAGACTGGAGGGAGTGGGAGGGAAGCTTCCCTCATTTTTATGTGCCATACCCCCTATTTTCTCTCACTTTCATTTTCCTCACCTAAAACCCAAGGAATTGGTGAGAAGGACTTCCCTTATTATTTTTTTGTAAATAATTTTTTTATGATTTATAATTTTTAAATTAATACTAAACATAAAATTTAATTAAAAATAAAAAGCATTTCATTAATTAAAATAAAAATTACATTATACCTAATATTTAAATAATTAGAAAATTAAAAATAAAAATGCAAAAAAAAATCAAACAAAAAATCAAAATACATCACTCGGAATAATCGTCCTTGTCATCGACCTCATCTTCTTCCTCATTCTCCCGAACGTCACTTTCGTCATCGGAATCTTCGCTCTCGAAGAACATATCAGAATCCTCGTCTGATTCGTCAAACAAATCATTGCGAGGATACTCTATCAGAGGCTGAATATGAGCCTTATAAATTTGCTCCACCAAATCAGCACGAAGGGCCTGATGAATGTCGCGATTGTGTACTTCTCTTCTATTCGCCCTATACTCTTGTGTACCAACGACTACTTCTTTGATATTTGGCAAAACTTCATTTTTGTTGTACCGACATATCGCTCTTCCTTCGTCTTTAAGAAACATATTATGCAATATGATACATGCATACATTACGTGATGTAACCTTTTCACTTCATATGACCTTGCCCCGATTGCTAGTACTTGCCAACGTCTCTTAAGTACACCAAATGTTCACTTCACATCCTTCCTAGCTGACTCTTTGGCCTCTTTAAACTTTTTCATTTTCGAGTCATTAGGACATGTAAACGATTTCACAAAAACAGACAAGGGAGGATATCTACCATCAGTAAGATAGTAGCCACGCTTATATGCTACCCCATTTGCTTGAAAAGGTACATCATGCGACCTTTCAAGGTAGATATCGTTGAATACCGGCGACTGATCTACCACATTGATGTCATTGTTTGCACCAGTTGGACCAAAGAATGCATGTCATATCCAAAGATCATGCGATGTGATAGTCTTTAGAACGATCGCCGGCTCTTTGTGATCGCGTCTCATGTACTGACCACGCCATGCGTTGGGGCATAATGACCAACCCCAATGCATGCAATCGATACTACCAAGCATTACAGGGAATCCATGCTTGCCTTCATGCACCGTGTACAATTGGTGGATATCGTTGATAGTTGGTTTGCGCAAATATCTTTGCTCGTAAACCAAACAGATCGCTTTGCAGAACTTGTACACACACTCCCACACGGTACGCTCTGACATCTTAAAATACTCGTCCCGTTTGTCTGCGCACATGCCATATGCTAACTGACGAATTGTAGCCGTGCATTTTTGAATAGGAGAGAAACATTTTATCCGCCTCGCATCCATTTTCCATTGGAAATATGGAAAGCGGCCTTCCAAATAGCCAACAATACGTAAAATAGTTCATTCCTCATCCGAAACCGACGTCGAAACTTCACAACGTAGATGGCGTCATCTGCAAAGTAATCTTCTATAAGACGATCGTGTCCGGCTTCATGATTTCTATGCAACCGCGGATTTCTTGGTTTAGATTGTGCACGTGATGTTTCGCCTAGTCGGTTTTGATAGATGCAACCGTTTTTGCAATGACGGAACCGATAAACTTAGCCTCCTCTAGAGCCGCCGAATCGGATGATGACATTTTGATTAATATTTTTTGGAGAGAAGTATAAGGTATGGGTTAAAAAATAGTTGGATGGTGTGGTATTTATAATTTAAAAAAAAAGGGGAAAAAACAAATATATATATATATATATATATATATATATATATATATATATATATATATATATATATATTTTAACGGCTATATAGCCCTTAGAATAAAAAAAAAGAAAAAAAAAAAACAACAGACCGATGAGGTGAAGAGTGAGAACACGACATCCTCACCCCTATCCCCTTCACGCGCTTCGCATCCCACGTCCACGGTGCAGTGTTCTTGCATGCGGGAAATGTCACGCAACCCTCCTCGCATCTCCATTCCGTCCGACCTAATAAATAAAGCTGTAAAAACATCGAAAGTAAATAACTAAATAATTACTTGTTTTACTATGATAACGAACTAACTCTTAATTTTTACTTATCCATAATACATCAGACACATTATTATTTATCTATCATCTTTATGCTAGTAAGTGGTTTACCTCATTGGTTCGCATATAAACCACAAAACACTTTACTTCTTTGTTTTCTAATCATTAAATTCAATAAACTCCCACTTTATTAGAATAACAAATGAAATAAGAAAATATACAAATAATACACCGTATTACACCCACTTATATGGAAGGACCTTTTCATCCAAAAAGTATCCACTACTATTTGTGCTCCTCCCAAATTTAATGCAAATATCCTTTACAACTATCATGGTTCTTACAAACATTTGACACGTCTCAAATTACGAGACTATGTTTATTCAAAACCAGTTTCTTTTTTAAGAGTCCAAACTACTAACATAATTAAATGCATTTAAAGTAACTACGTTTACCGAAAACTCATTTTCTCATCTCTTTTTGTACGCACGACGACTTAAACTGCTATGATCGGACTCCACTGATGTTTTTTTTTTTTTTTTATAAATTTATCCACACCTATGATTCTCCGACTTGGGACTTAACTCCTTAAATTAACCATGACCTACTAATACGATATTGAACCCGTGCAATGCAACTAAACTATATTTGACACTTTGACACAACCTAGTTTCCATATTACTACATTATAAATTCTATATAAATATAATATAAAATTATAAATTATACGTAATATTAAAAAAACCGCTATATCACCGCGATAACCGCGATCTCAAATAACGACATATGATTGCTATTAAAATTTTGACCGCGATAATTATATAGGCGATGATATCATATAAATAAATCATTGATGACTTGATCAACATTTTAAAGTTTTGCATCAATGACACGACACACAACTAATCTTGTCTTTTAGGTTTATGTTTCATTCCTAGTATTGAAATTCATATGGCTTTCCAAAAGACCAAGTACATGACATGTCATTTGTGGCAGACTTAGTGGAAGAAAAGTCTATTTGTCCACTCACCTTATCTTATATGTTATGAATAATAACATGTTACATTGACATGACCGTCTATAGAAGTTAACACGTATTGAAGACTTATGGATTTAATGATATCACTGTCTTTGATATATGATTTTGTTTATGTTTATCCAATATAAGCTCAGATCCAACACTCATCCTTTCAATATTGTCATAACAATATACTTTGAAAGTTCATATATTTTGTATTCTTCCAAGGAAAACGAAAGAAATTTTATGATCTATGTCATATTATATTGAGGCAAGTTAGAATGCTCCCACTTGATTAAATGAAAACTAAAACTTCTCTTCATAAATCACGATAATTTTCCTTGATATTCCTTAGGTAGACTACAAATATACATCATTGAGATATGTAAATGTTAAAACAACCCAAAAATGTTCTGGTAAGTAGTTTGTAATTATTAATCAATATTGTGTTAGAAAAATATTTTTCATTTTATGTTTTAATGATTATTTTTTCCTATTACAATAAAAGAAGGGTGTCATTTGGTGAACTTTTGTGGTGAAAGGACTCAAAACAAGTCTATCCTTATGGATTTTAAAAACTCAAAGAAATCGTTATTTATTAAAAAGATATACAAGTTATTCATATATCTCGGAAGTTGTCTTGTGTTCATGTTTTAACCACATATCAATTTCTAGAACTAGAAAATGATTTATTTATTGTGAAAAGTGTTGGGATTAAGTACTCCAATAAACAAAAATAAATGATAATAATATGATAAAACAATAACCAATAACATAAGTATTAATCATGGTTCATTTGATCAAGGTAATCAAGATACGTACATATATATTTAAAACTAGAGAGTTATTTTACTAATAATCAATGTTTTACACCTTATGTATTTGTTGCATCTACTTTATGGCATGTTTCTATGGTGACAATCAATATTAAGAGATATATTTATGATAGTTGTGGACCTAATCTTGTATGGGTTGGGTTCATGGGCCTATAACATCAGCTGACATATGTTTGCCCATCATAGCAAACTTACTCTGCAAGTTTTTAGGTCAACATGAAGCTTAGAGTCTAGGACTACTTCTCGGTCTATAACGTTGTCTCATACAAAGCAGTCAATCACAAAAGCAACACATATCATGTTTCCAGATCACACATCACAATTTTTTCGCATACATCACATGTATAATTATTGAGGTGTCTTTTTAGCCAACCCCATAATTATTTAAAAAATTAATTAGGGTGTCCATATTGTAATATGAGGTGTTTTTTTAGCCAACCCCATAATTATTATATTAATTAAAACTAGAGAGTTATTTTACTAATAATCAATGTTTTACACCTTATGTATTTGTTGCATCTACTTTATGGCATGTTTCTATGGTAACAATCAATATTAAGAGATATATTTATGATAGTTGTGGACCTAATCTTGTATGGGTTGGGTTCATGGGCCTATAACATCAGCTGACATATGTTTGCCCATCATAGCAAACTTACTCTGCAAGTTTTTAGGTTGGTTCACTTGATCAAGGTAATCAAGATACGTACATGTATATTTAAAACTAGAGAGTTATTTTACTAATAATCAATGTTTTACACCTTATGTATTTGTTGCATCTACTTTATGGCATGTTTCTATGGTGACAATCAATATTAAGAGATATATTTATATAGTTATGGACATAATCTTGTATGGGTTGGGTTCATGGGCCTATGGGCCTATAACATCAGCTGACATATGTTTGCCCATCATAGCAAACTTACTCTGCAAGTTTTTAGGTCAACATGAAGCTTAGAGTGCTTATAATCAGCTTTTCCGGAAAACAATACAATTTCAGCCAATAAAAATATTTAAAAAATTAATTAGGGTGTCCATATTGTAATATGAGGTGTCTTTTTAGCCAACCCCATAATTATTATATTATATATATATATATATATATATATATATATATATATATATTAAGATTGTGAAGAAAAAGAACAGTAAACCTGGCCTATATTTGTCTATTTTCGTCCCTTAACTTACATTTGTTGTAGATCGCTGTCTTTTTGTATCTTGATGGGTTCTTTTGTCATATTTATATTGTTAGTAGAGACGTGTCGTTTTTACGTACGCGTAGTCATCACCTTCTGACACCACGAACATACGTATACGTGCCTTCTTCTCTTTCTTTCACCGCCTCATCTTTTATTTTCAGAGGTTTTTCTTAAATGTTGAATTTTGATCATCCTATTCCGGTCGCTCAAATCGATTCTCCTCTTCACAAAACCATTACCAGTTGATTCTCTCTCTCTCTCTCTCTCTCTCTCTCACACACACACACACACACACTTTATCTGTTCTTCTATCTATTTCTTTTCCAGAAATCGTATCGCTTTCTTTCTGTAATTGATTATGGCTCCACACATTTTTCTTCCCAGTGCGGTTTCTTCATGTTTGTTTGTTGTATCTGGACATCTCCTTCAACACGACATCAAAATTAGGTTTCTATGACACCTACCGAAAGAGGCGTTCCTGTTACCGGTTCTCCATTGTTACTGTTTCGCCTCCGCTTCTTCCACAAAAGCACCGCCGCCCTGCCTCCGCCTCAAATAATCTCACCGTTACACTATTTATATGTTCTATGTTGGTATTGAGGTATGAATGGCTCCCGTTATTCATTTGGAACATCTGTTGCACCGCAAAACGTATGAATGTCGGGTGGAGACCGGAGTGATTTACTGGTGATGGAGATGAAGATGGACCACATCGATGTTCCAGTTTAGGTAGATGACGGTGGTGGTCGGATTTTACTCCCGTCAAACAGGAACCACCGACTTTTTAATGGAATGATCTTGAAGGTAAACAAGAAACCCTAGAATTGATAGTTTCTATTGAGATCCAAAAATTTGTGATATTCTTCTTATATGACGAAATTGTTTTCCATTGGAGGAGATCGACAGGGAAGAGACCCCCAATTCCAGTGTGAAGAAGAAAAGGGGAAACGATCGGACCACTCGACTCATTTATTGACGTGCCTTGAAGACATAAACGAAATATCGACAAAACTGGTAAGGCTAATCAGACCCACCGGTTATCATGCTTGTTTGAATGTTATTTATTCGTTTGAGTAAATAAAATTATAAATTTGATATTGATATATAAATAATAAGAGATAGGTCAAATTCTATAAATTAATTGTAGTTTACCATTGTTTATTTCACAAGTTGGCTAGTCCTATTGGCTAACAACATGTTTAATTAAGAGCTTTTTAACCAGGATGTATTGGTCCGGTTAAATCCGAGACATATACTAATATGGCTATTCAAAAAAAAATTGTTTATTTCGGTTTAATTATTAAAAAGTTTAATCTGATTTATTGAGTATTTAATTTTTTTTTTAAAGAATTATTCGAAATGAGATATAAAAGGTTTCTACATAACTATAAAATTTTAAATTTGATAGCTATTATAATAAGTTTGATGTTTTTTTTTTTTTAAATTTAACTATTTAAAGATTTTTTCGTATTTATATTTTAATCGTTTAATATTTTTTTTCAATTTAACTATTTAAAGATTTTTTCATATTTATATTGTAATTGTAACAAACTTTGGTTTTTCCTTTTTTGAAAAGTAAAAACTATGATTTTTCTTTAACCATTATTTTTTGATATGTCATTATCATATACGAAATAAAATTAGAGTCGGTTCAAATATATTTTAAGTTAAGGACGAAAGAAAATAAAATGGTTCATCAAGACGCAAGTATAATTAAAAAAATTACAAAAAATCTACTAATTTAAGAGAAAATATTTATTGTAGTTTTTTTAGATATAAAATCATATGCAATAATATCAAGAAAAAAAATGGTTTATGTGTTGTGTCCCTTCTATCATGTTGGTTATGGGTTCGAATCCAAGAAAGTCATTTTTTTTCAATATGAAAGATTTTAACAGTAAAGTGGCATCTTTTTTTGTCAATTTTGGTCCTCCAACTTACAACATTGATCATTTACCTTTATGCTTTTGTTCACAAACAACCCTCTCACTTTGGTTTGAATTTTTCATAACCCTCACCTTTTATTACATATTATTAGTATTTAGTTTTTTGGCAGAAATGGTCCCTCATCATTATTATTATTATTGTTAGACAAAATTACACGATTGGTCCATATGGTTTACCAGATTTAACATTCTCTTTTTGGTTTTAAATTAATGTTTTATTTATTAGAAAGTATACACCCAATATCATAAACCCACCCACCATCTGACATGACCACCACCACCACCACCGCCATAATTACATAAATGGTCCATATGGTTTACCCATGGTGACAAATTCAGTCCCTACTACCTGAAAAGACCAAATTACCCTCACATTAACGGACAAAAAACAACGACATATATTTTCCGGATTGGTTTTCTGACCGCTGCCATACATGGCAATAAAGTTCAGTTTGTGAGACCATTTCTTTATTTTCCTCATTTATTGCAAGAAATAATGCTTTAGATTTCTTTACTTATGTAATTAGATGACATTGTTTATCTTCATTTACTAGATTATCTCAATGCAATTCAACATGCTACTTTACTTTACAAAGCAATATCTTCCGACCCCGACAACGCCTGAGAATCTTTTCTAGTTTCTATTATATTTTCCATATATATATTAATCTACGCCTTGCATCGCTTCTATTCTTCATGGTAATTATTATTTATTGTGTCACACCCCCAAAACCGGAACGGCGGAAACGTTCTGGGGTGGATGACGTCATGTCAAGTATCATAACACATGCATTATAGTAATCAAAGTACAACAACAATTGGATTAATAGTAATAGTTTTACATGGTTTACATTACAATACACCAAAGTAATACGAGTAATAGTATAAGAGCAGCTTGGCACAAAACCGTCTTCAATAGAAGCTCCTGGAATGTACCTGTCTAAAGCTGACCTGAGAATACAAGTTATTTGAAAAGCGAGTATCAACATTTTTTACAAATGCTAGTGAGTTCATAAGTATTTAGTGTCATTTTATCCAAATAACTTTAATAAAAGTGGTAGTTTTAGAGTATCCATTACATTAGTGTCTTCTCCAGAAAATCCTATATTTTCTTTAATAAAAGCAGTCTTCTACCAAGACTGGACGGAGTTATGTGGTAAAAAGTAGTTTTCCCTTAATCGCTATAATTATCAAAATACAGAATTTGATTAATAAAGAAAGCAAGAGAAATCAGGGAAATAACATATGCCTCAGCAGTGAAGACTGCTGACTAAGGCAAAGGAATCATAGACTCCAAGAGAGTATCGAACAAACGACACGCCTGGCTCAGTCTAACAAAGAAGGACACAGACCCCAGACGGTACCAAATGAAAGGTACGACTAGCAAGGTCTAAAAACAGAGGATACAGACCTCAGACAGCATCAAATGAAAGATACAGCTAGTAAGGTCTAAAAACAAAGAATACAGACCCCAGACAGTATCAAATGAAAGATACAGCTAGCAAGGTCTAAAAACAGAGAATACAGACCCCATACAGTATCAAATGAAAGATACAGCTAGCAAGGTCTAAAAACAGAGAATAAAGACCCCAGACAGTATCAAATGAAAGATACAGCTAGCAAGGTCTAAAAACAGTGTGACTCTGAGAGTGGGTTTCCAGCATACAGTGTAAAATACCGTTACCTTAAGACCATGAATTATAAGGTAACCTGGGATACTCGTAACCATACTAACCGACACTAGAGTACCTGATGCCCTGCAAGCGTCTATAAAATATGACATTTGTCACCCCTTGGCTTAGTAGGCCGTGGACTGTAGCTAGCAGTCAGGGTGCGGGGGTGTCAATCCCATATAGATCTATACACACAATGTCCGCTCTCCCTACAGGAGACTCTCGTTACCAACTAGACGATGGAGAAGGCCGTGTCCTGAAGATGCATCCCAAATAGTGGGTAGTGGGTTTCCAATATAAGTGCTGAACTAGTGGTAGAGACTCTTAACTGAACTGACTAATGTAAACCTATATGTGTATGCTTGTGTACATAATATATAACTAATGATCAAATGACCTTCAGACGAACATCCGATCCCACCAAACCACATCTCAACAAAGAAAAGGAAATAGGGCGAACAAGCCTTCCTAAGTCCTTCAACCATTATTTATATGCATCTATACAAGCATATGCATACATCCAACTACGTTTGAGTGTGTAAAAAGTGGAAACGTATCGTGAAGTATAACCAATCGTGATGTATAACCGAATCATGATGTATAAGCATACAGTGTGGAATAACCGAATCGTGAAGTATAAGCGTACAGTGTGGAATAACCGAATCGTGAAGTATAAGTGTACAGTGTGGAATAACCGAATCGTGAAGTATAAGCATTAACAGGTATAAGTGTATTACGAAGTGGAAACGTTATCAAGTAGGAGTTTAAACTAAGTAAAAGCGAAGTAGCGGTATCTAACAAGTAAGAGTATACGACATGAAAGAGAGCTTTGATGAAAACCTTGGAAAAACCTTTATTCTTAAGAAAATCACAACTTGGTATTCTTTGGTAAAATAAGTTTTAAAACCTTTAGCAATTCTTGGAAACCTTTCATAAACCAGTTTAAAATGAACTTTGATAAAACAGTATAAGTAAGAGTTTTGAACAAGTGAAAACGTTTTAGAAAAACCATTTATAGTATCCTACTCGGTAAAACAGTTTACAGTGTGGTAAATCCTTGTGCATGCGGGTTATCAATCACATGTGATTGATATGATAACTGACATGTTTAACTTGTATTCCCCCCTATAAAACATGTAAAAACATTTAAAAGGTTCATTCAGGGGTATGAACTCACCTGGTGTAAGTGGATCCGACGAAGGTGCCGGTTGGGTGCTCGGTGTCAAGTAAAGACTTGGACACACTTAGTGACCTATTTAACATATGATAACATATGTTCACATACAATTAGTACATTTAACACTAATTAAACAAGTATACGCACTCTAAGGAGCGGAAAACACTTTGGTTAAGTGTTTGGGGTGTCCTGGGTAACATTTAAGGGCTTGCATGGCTTAGGAATGGAGTTTACTCTTCAAGAGTAAACTCTATACATAGAGTTCATGGCCTTGGGACAACTCCCCATGAGTTTACGGCCGTAAACTCATGGTGAGGGTGTTCTAGGATGCTTAAAGGCCTTATCTTAATTGTGGAATTTTGCTAGGTCCAAATGTAAAATGTATAAATGGATTTAAGGCACTTAAATGGAACAAATGGGAGTTTACGGCCCCAACCAAGGGAGTTTACGGCCATAAGCTCCCAAGGACATCTTTCTTGGGTGTTTTAAGGGCTTAAGTGGTAGAGAATAAATCCTATGTATTTTTCCAAGTCAAATGAAGGAGTTTGGGCACCTTTTGGACACCTAATGGGAGTTTACGGCCCATGAACCACCTCTATGGGAGTTCACGGCCGTGAACTCCCCTTCCTTGGTTTTATGGAAGTTTAAGGCCCTTGTTTTAATCCTAGTGATTTATAATGAAGTATAAGGCCATTTGGGGGGATTAAAACTACCATTTGACATGGTTTGGAGGTGTTTACGGCCTAGGCATGTGCTTGGGGCGTAAACTCCTTTTTACCCCTCATTTCTTAGTGTTTAATTGTTCCAAAACCGAAATAGCAAGTCCCTATTTTATGTCTTAAGCCTAAGGGTGGTTTGGGAGTGTTTGGAACTTGATTTTACAAGTTTAGAGGGTGTTTACGGCCTAAGCATGTGCTTGGGCCGTAAACCCTCTTTTATGCCCCAAAATTGATTGTTTTATGCTTCAAACACTCTTAGGCTAAATCCTTAATTGGTTCCTAGGCTCAAAGGGACAAATTTGGGTCATTTTGGCCTCATTTAAGGGGTTTACGGCCTAAGGAGGATCTTAGGCCGTAAACTCAGTTTCAACAGCTTATAAGGTCAATTTTTGGGGTATAATCACAAGTCATGATGTTTAGAATAGGTTAGGGTAAAGAGACTTACGTTTTGGAAGCGTTTGGTTGCGGATTTGAGACGAAATCGGGCTTTATGAGAGAGAGTATAGAGAGAGAGAGAGTGAAAAAGGGGTGGAATGAAGTCCATTCCCCCTTATATATGGGTTGGTGTTGGAGCTCAGTGGGATTCTACCCGATACTGCCGTTAAACGGGGCTTTTGGTCGCACCCGATTTAGTGGTCGTAATAAAACTTAACTTTTTCCAAATTAATATGGAATGTAAAGTAATTGTTTTATTTATTTTATTACGACTATACGACATAGAATATAACTAAATAAAACCTTTATTTATTTTACGACCTCAAATTAACGGAACTTTTATAACGTGGAGTATTCCGTTAACGGAAACGGGGTAATGTAACGGAATAAACTTTGGGTTGTCACATCATCCCCCCGTTAGAGGGAATTTCATCCCGAAATTCAGGTCTAGGCAAGGTAGTAGGTATGAATGGTCGAGTGGAGGCAAGAGGGTACTTCCTATTCTGTTTTTCCTCGCATTCCCAAGTGAACTCTGGTCTGTGTTTGTCATTCCAACAAACCTTCACCTACCGGCTGCGGATTTCGTCTCGTGTAGTTAGCGAGTTCCGACTGGTGTATCTACGAGGTTAGGGTTCTCAATGGTCTCTATCAAGATGAGTGGGATACGAAGAGTGACGTCGGGTAAACACATATCAAGTCTAAGAAGTGGATCGATCGGGTGTGAAACTTATGGAATATTTGGAAGTAGTAGTGGTCTGACGAGGGTTGGACCAAATCTCCGCGAGGATTCTCAGATGGTCCTAAGCTCTCGGAAGGGTAGAGCTTTTCAGTACTTAGAACATAGTGTACTTCTATGGCAAGATCACCACTGGCGTGATCGCCAATCCGAAGTTCCTAACGTTCTCTCCCATACTGGTAGTGTAGTCCTTCAGGTTGATTCTTAGGAAGCTCAAGTTGTCCTTGGCTTCGTGTTTTCCTGTCAATTGGCTTTTAGAGGCTTTCTACGTCATCGAATGGGTTGTGTGACTACGGTTATCTGTTTGCTGTAGAGTGTCTATCTCAAGCTCGTGCAGAATGAACCTGCACTTCTGATGCTTGAGGTACGGAAACCCTCAGGGTCGGGGAGATAGGGTTTCACCAGACGAGTGTTGGACTATCTCGGGAGGTGGTTCTACTATTTTTGCGTGAGGTAGTATTCGTGGAACACCTAATAGTCCAATGAATCTCTAAGACTTTGGTTTATTCTAGTGCGGAAAGCGCATGCTCCTGCATAACCCCTCGGCTAACACCAAGGCTGGTGTCAAGCCTATAATCTCTTTGGGATCTGGGTCATCAGGCTTAACGCAACTACATTCGCACTTTGATCAAGTATTCTTGGCTGCGGAGCTTATCCTGTGGTTCTCGGTATTCTAGTGTTTACTTCGGAGAATGAAGTCTATTGTCTACAAGGCGACGACGATTTCCTCCATGCGAGAGGGTGGAGGTCCTAGGCACTACTCGTCGGTAACAGGTGGACGAAGTGCCTGAGTAGTGCGATCATCTTTTGCAACTACTTTTCCGAAGTTCCTGAGTGTTTCCCAGTCTAGGTCAAATCTAGTGAGTATAGGGTTCCATTACTCGGAACTTTAATCTCTTTACTAGCTGAGGGTGTTAGCTACTATGTGGGCTTAACTGGTATGACAACAAATTTCGGATTTGTGGTCATTATAGTAGCTCAACCCGCAGTGGTTCTCTTGACTCCAGCTCCTATTTTATGGAATAGGATGAAGGGCTTTGCCATGAGGTTTGTGGTAGAGCTCATACTTGGCTTAACCACTAATACTTGGTGTATGCAGGCCGTATATAATTGAGGTGGGCAGGATGTTCAGTTGTGCGACTCCACCCCAGATCCACAACCCAACGAGGAACAGGGAGTAGGGAGGAAGCACACATCTTAAATCTTTTTGATCTCAACTATATACCACCTTTATGCATATACCTGGTTATAGTGGTTTGCCCCATGAGTTCTATCCTCTGGGTTCACGAACCTGATGTGTGAGGTGCGAAGGGTCTTTCTGGGGAATCTACGAAGTATGCTTTGGATGGTCATTGTCTTCTGGAGTATCTTGCAGTGTCTTTCGCTTCGATTTCCATCTGACTAAGAGGGGTTGGTCAACAGCGCGTGGTACCCTTCTCTCGAGTACTTCGGAAGGTTTGAGATAAGAGGGACGGCTGACGGATCGTATTAGGTTTGATTATTTGTATTATGTTTAGGTTCGGAAGAACCTTTATTTGCCAACATGGCTATGGAGGAAGTTCTTTTTACACAACACTAGGGATGTACACATGGTTGCACTACGTCAACCCATGATCGATAGACTCGTCGAAGTTGGCACACTTCGACATGATATAAGTGAGGGTCAATAGATTCATGTGCCGAACGGGCACAAAAGTTCTAGGCGTCTCGGGTTTCATCTCGTGTATCACTATCATGGATACTGGGACCAATAGAGTAGACGCGGAACTATAGAGAGTCCTAAGTGTTTCCGAGTAGAGTACCCTTTTCATGAATGGATTCTCACGAGGCATTTCTATAATCGCCTAACATATACTAGTCATGTATAATTAAGGTGGGGAGGACTGTTGACTAAGCGACTCCATCCTAAATCCACAACCAAACGAGGAACAGGAAATGAGGCGGCATTCACTCACTCTAGGTCTATCCATCTTAACTATACATGGCCGTAACGTATATGTTTAGCCATTATAGTTTTACCTGATGAATTTTAGATTTTATAACAATGCTGCGACTTTTGCCTTACTGGGGAAATATTTACATTTGAATTAGACTTTTAATGTTTTGCATTAGTTATCTGAGATTGAGAGACGTACCAAAAATCTACCAGGTTCCTTGATGCTTCTCGCTAAGCAGTAGAGTTAGGATCCTCCTGTTTCTTTGTTGTTTCCTTCTGTTGGGCAATCCTTCTTGAAGTGTCCAATCTCACCACATAAACGACAAACTGGATTGGTCGTCACGTTGGTGATTGATGCAATACGCTCCACCGGAGTTCTGCATACGCGAGCAGTATTCCCCTTCATGTTGCACCTAGGACATAAAAGTTCCCGACATATACCATGATGATGGTAGCTACACTTGCCGCAGTGGGAAAGGTTTCCTATGTATGGTCTTTTTGAAGTTAGGAGGGAAGGATGGACAGGGGTATTGACTGCCTCAGCTCGTTGCCCTCCGGAAGGTCCTTGAGCCGAGGTACCTCCCTCCTCGATCTTGAGTTTTCTCTTTAGTGGATTCGGTTGAGGTTCTTGGGTGGTTGGGTATGCAGGGGTTGGTTGCTGCTGCCCATTGCTAGGATCGGGATTCCCGATAGGGCCCTTGCTAACATTGGCGTTGTTAGCATTCAGGTGAGCCATGACAACTGCTACGACTGCCGAGATTGCAACTTGGAACGTAGCCTCATCGAATAAGAGAGTAGGTTTCTTGCTTGTGGACTGGTTGCGTTTCTTTTGAGGTATGGTTTTTCCAACACAGAAAGGAATACAATATAATGAGAGATGATGGCTAACCCTGGACATATCTGTCCCGACTGTATTAGGCATAAATTTTTTTCCCGTGCCTCGGGTACTGGTTGTCTGAGTGTCGACCTACATCCCTATGATGTAGTCCTGGTGTACAAGGTAGGAGTATGAATATCGGAAAAAGGCCATAAGATGGGAGTCGTTCCTACTAAGTTACCTTTATACTGGGAAAGGTTTCACTCTTCGGCCTGGAGAGATTTGAGAACAGTTCGGAACGAAACCGCGGGAAGAGAGGCTTATGAAGGCTTATGGCTAAACATTCTCAATAGAGGTGCGGGGATCCGCTCTAATCGTGTAACTGGCAACGGGAAACGACGATTTACCTAACACATAGCGTGAGTAGTGTAACCACTAACTCACCATATTGTATTATTTTATGGGTGTATTAGCGTGACGAACACGAGGAAAAGACACTTCTCGGGTTCAATGTATTGGCTCCCTCTGTCTGCCTCGTATCTTCGACTGGAATCGGCGTTGGTTTCCTTCGGGTAGTCACCTAGGGTTTTCTTCTCGCATGGACATATTGAATATCTACTCCGCCTCGCTTCCGAATTCGACTCTAGGTGTCATCACTTCATGATGGATGACTGGAAATTTCGGAAGTTTAGGCGAATTTCTCACCGATGTCCCTAAAGAGATATAGGCACTTGGTGAATTCAATAGTCTCGACCCAGTTCATTTATTTCCGAACAGGAAATCTTCTCAATGAACCTCTTCTGGGTCTGAATCAACTCGTCTGTCAGGCACTAAAGTGGATAGGGTTTTCTATAGGGTTCGTGCGAGAATGGAAATGTCTAAAGAATCCTAAGAGATTATTAACATTTCACTGAGTGATCCATATCGAGTCCTGCTACGATTACACAGGGTATACAAATCATATATAGCTTAGATCCGATAGGCCTTCGAATATGTGATACTACTCTATATCCACATCCCAACGAGGAAAAGGAAGTAGAGCGAAACCACACATTCTTAGCCTATGGGATCCTTATTATATATAACCTTGGGAGTATACTCTCTGTAGTTGTAGGTATATCAATAAGGATCTTTTTAGTTCTCACACAAGGTTAGTTATGGATCCTAAAATACCCCTATGGTATTTTAATTTCTTGTTTGGTTCTTATCTTCTGAATATGGTTATGGGATTAGTGTGAATCTTTTAGTGTTCCAAAATACTCCTATAGTATTTTGACTTTATGTTTGGCTCTAGCATTCCTAGTTGGTAAGTTTCAGACCTGTTGCACACCACTATCACTCCCAAGCACATGTTCATCGCATCTCGAATAAATGTAGTTGATCAGGTTACATTTATTCCAGCTTACGATTACATAACTGCCCAGGTTTGACGGCAATGCTCAACATCCGAAGACTTTTATCATCGTTCTTCTTGTGATACTTGTGTTCGAGTGTTTAGATTCTGGATGTTCTTATACTTTGGTAAAATATGGTTATATTTTAAAGTATAATTCTTGGTCAGAGTGTTTTATCCCTTTTGTATTTATAGGCTGTATATCTTTTATGATTTGATATACTTAGCTCACTATAAACAATGCTCTGATACCAATCTGTCACACCCCAAAACCGGAACGGCGGAAACGTTCTGGGGTGGATGACGTCATGTCAAGTCTCACAACACATGCATTATAGTAATCAAAGTACAACAACCATTGCATTAATAGTAATAGTTTTACATGGTTTACATTACAATACACCAAAGTAATACAAGTAATAGTATAAGAGCAGGTTGGCACAAAACCGTCTTCAATAGAAGCTCCTGGAATGTACTTGTCTAAAGCTGAACTGAGAATACAAGTTATTTGAAAAGCGAGTATCAACATTTTTTACAAATGTTGGTGAGTTCATAAGTATTTAGTGTCATTTTATCCAAATAACTTTAATAAAAGTGGTAGTTTTAGAGTATCCATTACATTAGTGTCTTCTCCAGAAAATCCTATATTTTCTTTAATAAAAGCAGTCTTCTACCAAGACTGGACAAAGTTATGTGGTAAAAAGTAGTTTTCCCTTAATCGCTATCATTATCAAAATACCAAATTTGATTAATAAAGAAAGCAAGAGAAATCAGGGAAATAACATATGCCTCAGCAGTGAAGACTGCTGACTAAGGCAAAGGAATCATAGACTCCAAGAGAGTATCGAACAAACGACACGCCTGGCTCAGTCCAACAAAGAAGGACATAGACCCCAGATGGTACCAAATGAAAGGTACGGCTATCAAGGTCTAAAAACAGAGGATACAGACCTCATACAGCATCAAATGAAAGATATAGCTTGTAAGGTCTAAAAACAGAGAATACAGACCCCAGACAGTATCAAATGAAAGATACAGCTAGCAAGGTCTTAAAACAGAGAATATAGACCCCAGACAATATCTAATGAAAGATACAACTAGCAAGGTCAAAAAACAGAGAATACAGACCCCAGACAATATCAAATGAAAGATACAGCTAGCAAGGTCTAAAAACAGTGTGACTCTGAGAGTGGGTTTCCAGCATACAGTGTAAAATACAGTGTGAAATACAGTGTAAAATACCGTTACCTTAAGACCATGAATTATAAGGTAACCTGGGATACTCGTAACCATACTAACCGACACTAGAGTACCTGATGCCCTGCAAGCGTCTATAAAATATGACATTTGTCACCCCTTGGCTTAGTAGGCCGTGGACTGTAGCTAGCAGTCAGGGTGCGGGGGTGTCAATCCCATATAGATCTATACACACAATGTCCGCTCTCCCTACAGGAGACTCTCGTTACCAACTAGACGATGGAGAAGGCCGTGTCCTGAAGATGCATCCCAAATAGTGGGTAGTGGGTTTCCAATATAAGTGCTGAACTAGTGGTAGAGACTCTTAACTGAACTGACTAATGTAAACCTATATGTCTATGCTTGTGTACATAATATATAACTAATGATCAAATGACCTTCGGAGGAACATCCGATCCCACCAAACCACATCTCAACAAAGAAAAGGAAATAGGGCGAACAAGCCTTCCTAAGTCCTTCAACCATTATTTATATGCATCTATACAAGCATAGGCATACATCCAACTACGTTTGAGTGTGTAACAAGTGGAAACGTATCGTGAAGTATAACCAATCGTGATGTATAACCGAATCGTGATGTATAAGCGTACAGTGTGGAATAACCGAATCGTGAAGTATAAGCGTACAGTGTGGAATAACCGAATCGTGAAGTATAAGCGTACAGTGTGGAATAACCGAATCGTGAAGTATAAGCATTAACAGGTATAAGTGTATTACGAAGTGGAAACGTTATCAAGTAGGAGTTTAAACTAAGTAAAAGCGAAGCAGCGGTATCTAACAAGTAAGAGTATACGACATGAAAGAGAGCTTTGATGAAAACCTTGGAAAAACCTTTATTCTTAAGAAAATCACAACTTGGTATTCTTTGGTAAAATAAGTTTTAAAACCTTTAGCAATTCTTGGAAACCTTTCATAAACCAGTTTAAAATGAACTTTGATAAAACAGTATAAGTAAGAGTTTTGAACAAGTGAAAACATTTTAGAAAAACCATTTATAGTATCCTACTCGGTAAAACAGTTTACAGTGTGGTAAATCCTTGTGCATGCGGGTTATCAATCACATGTGATTGATATGATAACTGACATGTTTAACTTGTATCCCCCCCTATAAAACATGTAAAAACATTTAAAAGGTTCATTCAGGGTTATGAACTCACCTGGTGTAAGTGGATCCGACGAAGGTGCCGGTTGGGTGCTCGGTGTCAAGTAAATACTTGGACACACTTAGTGACCTATTTAACATATGATAACATATGTTCACATACAATTAGTACATTTAACACTAATTAAACAAGTATACGCACTCTAAGGAGCGGAAAACACTTTGGTTAAGTGTTTGGGGTGTCCCGGGTAACATTTAAGGGCTTGCATGGCTTAGGAATGGAGTTTACTCTTCAAGAGTAAACTCTATACATAGAGTTCATGGCCCTGGGACAACTCCCTAAACTCATGGTGAGGGTGTTCTAGGATGCTTAAAGGCCTTATCTTAATTGTGGAATTTTGCTAGGTCCAAATGTAAAATGTATGAATGGATTTAAGGCACTTAAATGGACCAAATGGGAGTTTACGGCCCCAACCAAGGGAGTTTACGGCCGTAAGCTCCCAAGGACATCTTTCTTGGGTGTTTTAAGGGCTTAAGTGGTAGAGAATAAATCCTATGTATTTTTCCAAGTCAAATGAAGGAGTTTGGGCACCTTTTGGACACCTAATGGGAGTTTACGGCCCATGAACCACCTCTATGGGAGTTCACGGCCATGAACTCCCCTTCCTTGGTTTTATGGAATTTTAAGGCCCTTGTTTTAATCCTAGTGATTTATAATGAAGTATAAGGCCATTTGGGGGGATTAAAACTACCATTTGACATGGTTTGGAGGTGTTTACGGCCTAGGCATGTGCTTGGGGCGTAAACTCCTTTTTACCCCTCATTTCTTAGTGTTTAATTGTTCCAAACACGAAATAGCAAGTCCCTATTTTATGTCTTAAGCCTAAGGGTGGTTTGGGAGTGTTTGGAACTTGATTTTACAAGTTTAGAGGGTGTTTACGGCCTAAGCATGTGCTTGGGCCGTAAACCCTCTTTTATGCCCCAAAATTGATTGTTTTATGCTTCAAACACTCTTAGGCTAAATCCTTAATTGGTTCCTAGGCTCAAAGGGACAAATTTGGGTCATTTTGGCCTCATTTAAGGGGTTTACGGCCTAAGGAGGATCTTAGGCCGTAAACTCAGTTTCAACAGCTTATAAGGTCAATTTTTGGGGTATAATCACAAGTCATGATGTTTAGAATAGGTTAGGGTAAAGAGACTTACGTTTTGGAAGCGTTTGGTTGCGGATTTGAGACGAAATCGGGCTTTATGAGAGAGAGTATAGAGAGAGAGAGTGAAAAAGGGGTGGAATGAAGTCCATTCCCCCTTATATATGGGTTGGTGTTGGAGCTCAGTGGGATTCTACCCGATACTGCCATTAAACGGGGCTTTTGGTCGCACCCGATTTAGTGGTCGTAATAAAACTTAACTTTTTCCAAATTAATATGGAATGTAAAGTAATTGTTTTATTTATTTTATTACGACTATACGACATAGAACATAACTAAATAAAACCTTTATTTATTTTACGACCTCAAATTAACGGAACTTTTATAACGTGGAATATTCCGTTAACGGAAACGGGGTAATGTAACGGAATAAACGTTGGGTTGTCACATATTGTTTTCACAATAATTACTAATTTTATTATTGTTAGCTTATCCATCACATTATCACTTCACTTAATTCATGGCATTATTTTCCTTATTATAGGTCTATATCATCACTAACCCTATGAGGAATTACCCCGTTCACTACTAACATGATTGGGTTAACCCAATGCACTAAGTGAGGCGCAAATGTAACATTGTCCTTGATTCGTTACGTTCACTACTCCAACTTGCATGTAAAATTACAATGTGTTGTCATCCAAGAGTGGTATAAGTGGTATTTTCTATTGTCATACCCCCACTCAAATGTGATGTCTGGTTAAGCATCATCGGCCCACCACATCACTCTAGCCCCTTCTTAAGACACCATGTACAAAGATAGTTGTCACTCGGCTTCCCCTTGGCTTAAGCTCTTTTCCTATACGTACTCTTTCAATGTATCAGGCCATCACCAAATCCGAATAGGATACACACCTAAGTTTCTGTTACTATGCTTTCCCTTCTAAGTGTATTCATAATTTTCATTAGTTATTATCAATTCACTCACAAGGATCATACAACATTTCCTCATTATTCATCATTATGTAACCATTATTATTTATTATACAACATTTCAGGCATATTACTTCAAGATCCTTCACTATGTAAACATGCAACATATCACACCATTTTAAAGAATTTTACACCACTAGCATGCAATTTTCCTACTTCATAAACAACATATTTTTAGAATTATAGCATGTATAAGACATCATATCACACATTCAAACATATTTCACACTCTAACATGAACCTAACATCACATATCGCAACAATTCAACACTAATATTTATCTAGCATGAATAACATCCTAAAGAACATTCCCCACAGTAGAGAATCACATTTGCAACACATATTTCATACACAAACATGGACACAACAAAAAATAACAAGTTTTGGACTAACCGAATTGTTCTAAGGCATGCAATTTCCCAAATATGTACTAGATTTGCAACAAAGATTGACTCACCTTGTAACACCCTGACTCCCATGTATAAATTTTAAAGTTTAATATTCAATTTTTTTAACATACTCGACGAGTTGGTTGCCCCCAACTCGTCGTGTAGAGACGGACATGACCGCGTGGTTTATGGAATCTACTCGACGAGTTGGAGGACCCCAACTCGACGAGTAGAGGCTGTGAATGAAAACCCTACTTTTTAGGGTTTGCACCCTATTTAAAGGACCTTATGTCCTTCCTTCGAGCCTCCTTTCACGTCCAGAAGAGAAACCTAAGCGATCTAACTTCATTTTGAGTGTTTGTGAGGCTAAAAGTGTGTTGTTGGTGCATTTCTTGAAGGTATTTGAAGAGCTAGCAAATTGGAACGAGAAAGGGTCCTGTAGATCTAGTATCTACATCATTTCGGCATCCATTTGAAGGTAAAAAGACATTACCTTGATCATTCTTTTAATATATCTCTTCATCCTTTAGGCCATTTCTAGCTTAATCTCAAGGCTCTTCTGGTATTGAGCACATTTTGGAATGGGGAGTTCAGATCTGAACTCCTCTAAGCCCTATTATTCATAAAGTTATTGAATTTGTCAAGCCTTGGGCTTCTCCTTACCCTAAAACCTCTTCCTTAGCTTGGTTTTGGCATTTTTGGCTTGCATGCACGTAAAGTTGCAACTTTACGTGGAAATTATACCCTAGGAAGCTAGATCTACAGTTTGGAGCCTTGGTTTTGATGGGTTTTATACAAACAATCCTATGTGTGCATGCAACCCTAGAGTTGGATCTATGTTTTCACTATTAGTTATAAAAGAAACCTGGCATGCTACTATTATTTTCAAAATTCATATATAAAAATAGAATACATACCTTTTGTTGTTATATAACAATGACAACTAGTTCCTTGAATTTCCTTAGCTCTTGAAAGCAAGTACCACAAGTGTAGTACCTCTAATGGCTCACAAACACACTAGGTGAAAGGATGAATATGGGAAAGAGGAGAGAAGGGTATCTTGCCCTAGATTTCGTCCCTTTTAGGGTTTCCCAAGGCTTGGACGAAATCTTAGTGCCTTAGGGTGCTATTTATACTTAAGGCTAACTAGGGTTTCAAGGTGTAAACCCTAATCCCTTAGCTTAGGGCCTAAGCAAGTCCATGGACTCCTTTCCTTAAGCCCTTGGACGAAAACTCCTAGATCCTTCTAGGATTTTTGTTCAAGCCTTAATAAAGGTGATCCAATGGCCCAAAGCCTCAACTATTGAATAATTGCAAAATAGCTCCTGTACTTTCAGTCAGTTCCTTTAATCCCAAAATTAATTCTAAATTAATTTCTGATTAAATACTAATTAATAATATGATTCCAAATTAATATATTGTTCATATAATATATTAACAAATCATATTTATACCCTAATTTATTATTCTTAACAATAAACCAACCTCTCTCCTCAACAATCATCCTGTCTAGTCACCAGTATGAAGGCAGCCCAAAAGGACCATGCACAATCGGGTCAAGTACATACCAAAATAGCTATGGACTTAGACACTAATCCAACAGTCTCCTACTTGGATAAGTCTAATAACTATTTTGCGTATAACCTCAGATCCTGATTAACAATCGTAGCTTTCAAAAGCCGCTGTCAACTCTGATCTTATCAGAAGCGTGTCCTTTAGATAATTGATCATATATTCCTCCATTCTTGATATCGCATAGATGTGAGACATGGATTGAAATCATTCTCTCAGTCTATGTGTTGTTTCCCGATTTCCGATTTATGACGATTGACAACAGACTACAATTGAACACATCAAATTAGTCCCGACTTGGCCAAGCGCTTAGGGTGTCATCACTAAATCATCAAGGGGCCCACAGATATCGCTTTCATCCTACTTTGGATAATAGGAACGGATAAACTTTGATTCAATGCTTGCTTGCACTCACTTACCGAATCACACACAACAATATGTTTTATAACACCAAGTTACTGGTGCGTTTGCATATTATCAATGTGTAACCGACTCGCAAGATACAACTCACACATCTCGGTTTCAAGAATATAAGATGTTATCGTCTCACCAATCACTCATGATACAATTCATGAAGTGATCCAAGTGAGCGTGGGTTTAATCCAATGCTCAAATCATATTCATAAGCACTCATGAACGTTGTAACAAACATTTGCTTATGTCTAATACACTTTAGACAATCCACACACCAATTCATGACAGTCTTCATTCATACCTACTTCCAACATATGAACGACTGTGGTCCGTTCGAATAATTTGATTATTCTGAAATAATTAATTATTCAGGAAGTCAAAACATGCAAAGTGAAACACAAGTATAATACTAATCCCGTATGGCCCCAAACTCTGGGTATAAATAAAACATTTTATTTAATCACCATATTGATTACTCATTATTTGTTGTTTCGGGTAATCAACTTCTTTCTTGAATTATTACTACACTTGTCCCATGCTCTCAACATGCACACAATGTTTACTTATGGTCCTTACTTTGTGAAACATATCAAATGAACACATTTCCAATCATACTCATTTCACAACTCCCAATCCTTATCACAAGTGTAAGAATATCAAATTCTTGCCACTTATAGAATATGGTAGATTCTAACATTTTATGCAATGATCCTTTCGTAAAGTCATAGCTCAAAATCATTAAGACTTGGCCAATCTCTATCAGAAACAATTCTATAGATATGATGTCTCTCACTCAAAGTACATTCCTTTGAACATCCTTCTTACATAAAAATTTCTAATCTAGACATAGATTCTCAATAATCAGCTCCCAATATGGAAACATTTCCATATTTGCCATATGACAACTCATTCTTAATAGAATCTTATCTATTCATAATAATGTCGATATGTTCCATTCAATACCATACTTCCAACTACTCACAAGAGACCAATCCTCAGCGAGCTTTGGACCGTCCTTTGATAGTTGTTTAATTATCTTAGTCAAAACTGATTCTTGTCCTTTTTCCCTCTTAATGCGCTAGACAGTTGGAAAATTTTAGAATGGTCAAATATTATAGCATTTGCAATCGATCCTATACCTGAAGTGTATGAGACATGATGCATAATGTCTTACATAAAGATACGATACTTTATCAATCTTCTGCCATAATATCTTATGTGTCACGTTCTTATAATTCGAATTATGAAGAGGGATGCCATAATCATAATCGAAATTTTGAGAACGCACTATGTATCCTTGACTAAATTTGTTAACATTCCACAACCTAAGCCTTTAGATTTGAAATAAAGCATAATATTCTCTCCCTTAATTATAGCAAAACAACTTTTCAACCCTTACGACTTTGCAAAGTATAACTCTTGTTTTCTATAATTAATATTGCTAACTTGCAATACTTGCCATAATAATCATACAAGCATAACATTTATGCTCCCACTGTCATGATGATTATTATCATATAAGCATAACACTTATGCTCCCACTAGCTTTGACATGTATTCAGAAAACAACTTAACTTCCAGAAACAATACCTATTGAATTTCTTAAGTTCATATTTCTAATACCTAATGCTTTGATAATCCTTTATAAGCTTCTCAGACTTATACACCTTTGCCTTAGATAGCTCATATGTGTGTCTAAACAATTCAGACTAATTGCCAAATCTCACAATTCGAATCATGGAAAGGGATACCGTAACCATAATCGAATTCGAGAATACAATTTTCACAATCACTATCTTCTTAAAATCTCTCTTAGTGAAAGCATTTCCTCACAGTCATTTCATGAAGGAGGGAATCTTATGACACTTAGATTTTAATGGTGTATGTGTTCCTATCCATGCGAACTCGTCAAAACCAAAGTTTGCGACAAATCGAAACTCATATGGACCGAACTTTCTCAATCTTGATTTCTTGCCTTATGGTAACACGAATGCCTACCATGTATTCCAAGTAGTTAAGTAGCTCATCCTTTCCTGTCAATGTACTTTTCATTGATCAAGGTGCTTGCCTTTTATGCATTCAAATGAGAACTCATAGAACTCACATGCATAATTAACTCAATTGGAACGGCACAAAAACAAGATAGTGTCAACATGATAGGTTGTAAACCTCAAGTCGTGTCCTAGTGATGATCGATAAGGTTTATTATTGATTAGTTCTTGAACTTTTCAAGACCATTAAGACTCCCACTGACTCCTTGACATATAAGATTCTCTTGTCAATGAACATTTCTCGACAAACAAATATTCAAGAGTTAGTGTAGCTTTTATCAAGACAAAACACTTCACAAAATTGGTCCTAGTTGGTCTTTGTCTTATCCAAGACATCACAACTTTCCACATTTGATGAATGTTATAAACCTTCTTAAGACTTGTCACTCAATGTCACAATCTTAACTCTAAGACTTGTTTTGGAACGAAGTATGATTGACTTCTTGATTTAACCATTTCTTGAATTCTTGATTCCACTTCTCAGACATACAATTGTACTAAGACTCATTTAGAGGATCAATTAAGATATGGCTCTTAATCATTAAGACCTATCACAAAACATAATAAAAGGTACTCTCCCTTCTTCTTTGAATGGAGAAACTTTTATCTTTCTGCCTACTTGATTCTTCTTATCCGTTCTGCTATTGATTGAAACTCTTTCAATTAACTCTGAATTACACTTAATCTTATAAGTATAATCATATTTACTAAACCTTTAGTAAATCATGACGAATATCTTTGTCACTCTTGTGGTGGACTTGATCAACAAACAACTTTGTGTACTCGATCTCCTAGTCCTTCACTTGACATTTTGTCAACGAATTAGTCTAATTTTCAAATATAAAATTTCTCATTCATCATGCAACCAAGTTGCATGATTCCAAATCTATGTCCAATTGAAACTTGGGCGATGAGAAACTCTCCCTATTTGGTAAATTCTTGACATTTCCACATATAACATAATCCATTATTGCTAATAACTGAAACATTCAAACATCAATTTTTCATACACGCCATTGCAAGGATAAATAAAAATATAAAATCAAAATTTATTTTATTGCGGAAAAATTTGTCCTTACAATGCAATTCAATTGAAAACTATGTTAATACATATTTCATAGCAATCTATTCTAACTCCAAGTAGTAGCACAAAATTCTAATCTTCAAGCAATGCGATCGAAATCCATTTCTTCACGATTAGATTCAACTCACTTCTTCCCTTATGCTTCCTCTCTTTTCTTCGATCCTATAAAACATCAAAATGTAATCTTATTACATCATGTATTAAGAATCTAGAATAGGAACTTAAAAGAGTTAGTTAATGGATTTTACTTGAAGTAGAGCCATACGTTTTGACTCTCCCATCTCTTAGATCTTTCAGGTAAATAGGGCAGCTTCATCTCCAATGTCATTTCTCTTGGCAATAAAAGCAAATGGACTCCTTTGGCACAACACATTGGACAATCATAGACTTAGTTCTTTCTAGACTTCCGATGTTGCCAGTGTCCATTGCAGTTTGGGAGTTTGACTCACCAGAAAAATTTGCTTGACCTGGACGCCAAATCATTGCTGATTCAGCAGCTATAAGAAAATAGGTGAGATCAATGAGGGTCACGTCGTGATCCATCATATAGTACTCTCTAATGAACTCACTATATGATTCAGGAAGCGACTAAAGAACCCAGTCAACAGTCAACTCACCTGAAATCTCGACACCTAACATCCTTAACCTATCAATGTGTGACTCCATCTCTAAGACGTGTACACACACAGGTTTCCCATCTTCATGTTTACTTACCAAAAGGGCTTGAGTGAGCTTGAACTTTTCAACCCTTCGAACTTGCGGGTTAGGGAGAACAATTGGAAGAGGTGGAGGAAGTGAAGCATGATCTCTTGTTCCTCGATCATATCATGGAACATCATCATCATTTTTGGAAAGCTTGTTCCATGGGATTTGGGAAGACCATGATTTTCATAACTAGACATCTACAAAACGGGAGAAAATTCAAGTTAAGTTGATTAGAATCCTTGATGTGACACCCAAATGAAACATCAAGCTAGGATCCAACACAATACTCTACAACTTAGAAGAGGGATGCCGTAATCTAGTTGCAGAATATTTGAAGGTAGGTAAATGACGATTTACCAATTTCCACCATGAAAAACGAAAAGGAAACTTAAGTTTCAAATGTATTGAAAACTCCTAGATCTTTTGAGATTCATTGAACTTTTCAATGGCATGTTTAAATCTCGATATGCCCCTCGATTTGTGACTGGGATGCCGAGGATTACAAAACAGGGTGTGAATAACCATGCAAACTTACATGGTGCCCCCAATGTTACAGTCACCTATTCGATGTGCCGGTTAACCACACACGCTCCACCGAACTATAACAAACATTGAGTCACCCTTTGCTACCTTTGCTTAGAACCATTTAGTGTGCCGGTTAACCACACGCGCTCCACTAACGTCTTCGTAAGGGCACAAAGTGTAATTTCATGGAATTGCATCAATTCACTTTTGCCTAAAGTAACTAAGATTGGGAATTTTGTAAAAACATTTAGTTACTTTATACTTCATTATACTTTTAATGGAAAGGGTTTGCCCTATCCTACCCGTTCAGCTAACGACCCTCCACCAATCAAGGAAGCGGTGAGTGAGGGTGGACACCCATTAAACGGCCATTTTATAGGCCACAACCTTATACCCCCCCTTATAGATCAGCTTCGTGAATGAGGTCTACTAACGGTAAGACTAGCATTTAAGTTATACATATATAATATTATACTTTTAATGTTATACATAGTATAAGGGTGTATTTTACACTTTTAAAATGCTAGGTGGTTTAATTTTATAAATTACACTTTTAATTTAATAAAATATAAACCATATCATTATGGATTTATTAACTCTCTTTTAATTATACACTTAATTAATTTAATAAAACCATAAGAGTGTAATTTGAACTTTTCAAAATTAGGGTTTTAGAATTTAGACTTTTTCAAAATTAAACCTTTTAATCAAACAATTTAAATTCCAAAACTTGAGGGAAAGTTTTGAAACTTTTCAAAACATAAGCAAGAACATTCTAGATCAAATTACAAATAATAATAATTAACCAATTAATTAGTAATTATCTAAATATTACCTAATTCAATTTCTTGCAAGATAATCTATCAAATAATTCAAATAAATCAAGTTTATCACATAAGGAAATTATTATCTAATTAATTTGACAATTATCTTTTATTTTGGTAAAGATATCTTTTAAATTATACAATTAATTTAATCTAATCCCTTAAATCCCCTAGATTTCAAAATTATGGGATGGGATAAATCAAAATCTTTAATTACCAAATTTAAACATTTAAAGGATAATTACAAGATATGGCATTATCCAAATCCCTAAAATTTAGGATCTAATCTTGGGGAAGGAGGAAATTTCGAAATCCATGGGTTAGATAACCCTATATTATGAAATCTTGGAGTCTAAGGAAAGGGTTTGGGAAACCCTAGCTAAATTTCGAATATCAGGGTTCAAGAACCCTAATTTTTTGAAAATTCATGCCTCCTAGGGTTTATTGGCCATAAACCCTAATATGTCAAGTTCATACATTTGAATAATGCAAATTGAAAACAAAAACCAATGGCTATGATACCATTGATGAGTTTTATACAAACAATCCTATGTGTGCATGCAACCCTAGAGTTGGATCTATGTTTTCACTATTAGTTATACAACTTTATGAACACAAAAAGAAACCTGGCATGGTAGTATTATTTTTGAAATTCATATATAAAAATAGAATACATACCTTTTGTTGTTATATAGCAATAACAACTAGTTCCTTGAATTTCCTTAGCTCTTGAAAGCAAGTACCACTCTAATGGCTCACAAACACGCTAGGTGAAAGGATGAATATGGGAGAGAGGAGAGAAGGGTATCTTGCCCTAGATTTCGTCCCTTTTAGGGTTTCCCAAGGCTTGGACGAAATCTTAGTGCATTAGGGTGCTATTTATACTTAAGACTAACTAGGGTTTCAAGGTGTAAACCCTAATCCCTTAGCTTAAGGCCTAAGCAAGTTCATGGACTCCTTTCCTTAAGCCCTTTGACGAAAAACTTCTAGATCCTTCTAGGATTTTCGTTCAAGCCTTAATAAAGGTGATCCAATGGCCCAATGCCTCAACTATTGAATAATTACAAAATAGCCCCTGCACTTTCAATTAGTTCCTTTAATCCCAAAATTAATTCTAAATTAATTTCTGATTAAATACTAATTAATAATATGATTCCAAATTAATATATTATTCATATAATATATTAAAAAAAATCATATTTATACCCTAATTTATTATTCTTAACAATAAACCAGCCTCTCTCCTCAACAATCATCCTGTCTAGTCACCGGTGTGAAGGCAACCCAAAAGGACCATGCACAATCGGGTCAAGTACATACCAAAATAGTTATGGAATTAGAAACTAATTCAACAGGTTTAGCTTAGAAACGTCTGAATGTTGAAAGGGCTGAAGGAACTCGACAAGTTGCATAGTCAACTCGACGATTTGGATGAGGGTTTCTCGCTTTCTGGATTTTGCATTAACTCGGCGAGTTAGCAAGGTGACTCGACGAGTTTATTAGGGTTTTCCCAACATATTGGACACTGCATGGACTCGACGAGTTGTCTAGAAACTCGGCGAGTCAATTGGGATTTTCATGATTCTTTGAGTTCTGAAGGAACTCGACGAGTCAGTAAGTTGCACTCGACGAGTCGGGTCAACACAGACTGTTGACCTTGACCGTTGACTTTGGCTTTGACCAAAGGTTGACTAGTTTGACTTCTGAGGGTGTTTTGGTAAATGGGTTATTTATGGAAGTGGATCATTGGTGGTTGTAGGTGTTGGCGCTTGGAGCCGTATTTCAGGAGTTTGACATTTCAGTTCCGATCAACAATGTAAGGTGAGTTGTCCTCACTATACTAATAGGGTTGAAGGCACCAATGCCGACCCTTTTGGGATTTGTATCTGGGTTTATTGCATGTTGATATGCTTATAACCTGTTAGGTCGGTATCTTGGTATATAGGATGATGTTATGTTAGTGACCTGTTAGGTCGGTATCCTGGTATATAGGATGATGCTATAATTAGTGATCTGTTAGATTGGTCTGACTGTTGTATATGCTAGCTTATGATATTATGTGTTGATTGTGTATGTGGGGTTGGGTTGAGGCGAATTGATTTGTGATGTAGGCCAACATACCCAGGGCGGCCTGGATAGACTGCAGGCCATGGGGGCATATCAGACAGGCCGAAGGCCCGGAGAATGGTCCAGATAGGCTGAAGGCCCGGTGAGGGCGGTCCAGTCATACTGCAGACTCTATATGCATGTTGTTTGTTATTATATGGTTATGGTTTGTATGGCGTTGGTATTTTGGGGAAACTCACTAAGCTTCGGGCTTACATTTTTGGATTTTGTTTCAGGTACTTTGGATGATCACGGGAAGGCAAAGGCGTGATCGTGCACCTCCTTGCATTTTTATGACTTTGTTTCTGGGATACTCTGATATGAAACTATTTTGAAAAGATTTTGTAATAAATAATGGTTTTTGAATGCTTGAAAAAGTTTTAAATTTTCATGAATTTTATAGATGTTACACACCTTGAATCTAAGAGAAATATGAATTGAAAAGATAATATCCTCCCAAATCTACTACTGAACACCCAAAACAACTACATAAAATCCTAATTAGAAATGAGCAATCAAAACAAAAAACAAAATCCAACTTTACTATTTTGTAAAGTTTCATAGCTTAACCTCTGTTCAGTATTTTGAACGTAATAGAATCTAAAACTCCAAATAGGCTCATATCAGACTTTCTGAAACTAGAATTGTTTTCCAAAAATTTGTTCTTGTGGTAATTTTGTCTAATTTGGAGAAGAATGGCCTCTACAGCTCTTGAAAGACAGGTCAGCAAATATGTCCAAATTTCTATTTTTTCAACAAATATCACCTGCTAAACTATCCATGAACTCAACAATAACTATTTATAATGAATCAATACATAAAGAGAGGTTTGAAGATAGATTACTAACCTCTAGAAATCTTAAGTAACAATAGGATAAATTGGAGGAGAAGAACCCTAGACAAATTCCACCAAGTATGCTTCAAGAATCCACTACTTCATAAGTTGGATTACTCCCACACTTCGAACTAGATAAACTCACTTGGAAACTCTGTCAAGATGGCTTGATGTTTAAAAATAGGGTTTTATTCATAGATTTTAGGGTTAGGCTTGATTAAATACTCCATAAGTTACAATCCGGACCCTCAAAGTGTTACAAAATGACCCCATATAACTTGAATTTAAACATGAGAAATGGTTAATTTAATGAAGGAATGTAATGAAAAACTAACCTCAGTGAAGGAAGGGAAATCTGGGTCGTTACATTGTCACTAAAATGCCTACAGATGATGTATAACCAAAGGAAAAGTTCAAGTATTGAGCTTTGTTTCTCCATAGATTCGATGAGTTCTTAGCTTTTGAGAGAGCATGAAAAGTGATCCTTGTGCAATCCAATGTAGACAAGAGGCCGAGATGATGAGTTCCGAAATACAAACTACTCAAACGAAGAAGACTAGTCCAAGATGCATCTTTGTGATGTTTCTAAGTCTATAATGAGCATTCATTGTTTCAAGTACTATTTTGTTGTGTTCACTTTTTTTTGATAGCATAGTACATGAGACAAGATGAATAGAAGCGACTGTGTTAGTCTTTTGATCTTCAAATGTCTGTTAGTCCACCCTTACTTTTTTAGTTTGTCTTTTAGTTTCTCCTTGGCTATTTAAGGAGTAGTCACCTTTGTATTAGAGTATGGAACATACACCTTTCTCAAATCAGTCAAGAATTATTCAATTAGTCATTCTCTCTTACATTCTTATTATTCTTGTATTGCTTTACATTGTTATTACTTAATCTTTTTATACTTTTGAGGACTTCGTTGAATCTCTTAATTCGAGAGAAGACTGGTATACCAGATTTGACTGAATCCTTACTATTAGCAGACATTAATCTTAAGTTAATTCAAGTTTTGAATTTTTAAAACTTGTCTGCCCACTAATTTTAGCATTCACAATTGGTATCAGAGCCTAAGTGGTTATCCTTTGAATCTATAAGAACATATTATAGTTGGTTGAGGATTACCTTGGTATCTCAATCATTTCTGTTATTGGGTATTATGTGTTGCGTCATGGGCTAGTATTTTGTATATCCGGTTTGGGCTTGTCCAACCTTGATTAGGGTTATGTAGTATTATAAATAGTGCATGCATGTATGCCTTAAATACGCTAGTCATTTGATTATCTTTTGTATTCTAACCCTAAACACCTCTACAGTCGAAGTTCTTCATCGAGCTCTTCTGGGGTGTTAAAGTTTAATCATTCGACATCGTTCAAATCGTTCTTGTGTTCTTATTGTTTTATTTATTGCTTTTCTGCTTGAATCTATTGATCACTAATGAATATTATTCGAACAATTGGTATCAGAGCAGGAGACTGTGTTACTCATACGCATTCCTTCTGTATGAAGAATTCATTAGGGTTTCCGCTTTTATCTAATATATAAAGGCCATCTTCTACCTGTTGACGGTAACTTTAGTGTTTGATAAAACCTTAATCTCAAGTTTACAAGTCTGATTCTAGCAGATCCAGAACACAAGATCATCATGTCGCACGAAGACTCTCAAAGAAATCCCATCAACATCTCAAATAGCATTGGATCATCCACAAGAGTTCCCATTGTTTACACTCAAGACTATGAAGTATGGGCGCATCACTTTGAAGATTACGTGGTTGGATCTGAAGACAATGGGTATCTCATCTGGGAAGCTATTACAATCGGTCCGTTTGTTCATGTTGGAAAAAGTAGGACAGTGAAGACTCAAAAGGATTACAATCAGCTTTTAGTGGACGTAGAGAAGATTCCACAATATGAAAAAGAAAAGCAGCAGTGCAATCTTAAAGCCTTAAGGATGATCAGATTTGCCCTACAAGCCAATACCTTCCGTTTGGTGAGTTCATGCACTACCAGAAAGGAAATATGGGACAGGCTGAAAGAATTGTATTCGACTGATGAAGATCTAGAGCACTCGATACAAACCTTGCTACTCTCTAAGTTCGGTGCTTTTGCCCAAAAACCTGATGAGAATCTTCTTCAAACATTTGATTGCTACAATCATCTACTCAGCAAGATGATGAAGCATGGTATTGAAAGAAAGGAGATTGAGTAGAAGCTCACGTTTATGAATGGCCTGAGACCTGAGTGGATGGCAGTGGTCTCAACTGTAAAGGCTCATGAACAATTCAAGTCTTACTCACTGGCAAAACTGATGGGATTTTTAAAATCCCATGAAAGCACAGTAAAAAAATAAGCGAAGGTGGTGTCTGTAATGGGCTCTTTAGCCCTTATCTCAAAAGGGAAGAATGCGACAGAAGAAGAAGATGACTCAAATCTGTATGATTGTGACTTGACAAGTGAAGAATATGCAATGATGGTCTCCAATCCTAAGAAGTTTGCAAGAAGGAAATTTCCTGCAAATAAAAATCAAAACTGGCAAGGAAGTTACAACTCCAAGAATGTGAAAGAAGAATCGAAGAACGTCTCACAAAAGGATGATGATAAGAAGGAAAGCAAGCTAGTAGGAGATTCTGGATACGACTACAATTATTGTCACGACAAGAATCACTTTGCCAAAGATTGCATGTTACGAAAGATGGCAGAGAAAAGGGATGGAGAAGATGATGAGGCTTATCATAAGCGAAAGCTGGAAGAGCTGAAGAAAAGGAAAGCAACTAACAATTCTATGAATGTCTTGATTGTGCAGGAGAATATAGTCGATGATGAGTTTGGAGGCGTTGAAGTTTGGTCAAAAGACTCTGAGGATGAAGAAGTGAGGAAGCCTACGCATGGCAAAACATATGTGGCAAGAGAGGAAGTTAACGATTCGGCTGGGAAGTGCTTGATGGTGACTGCTGGTGTACCAACAGAAGATGAGCGTAAGGAGCCGAACTTAAAGGAGGACAAGTGTTTCGAAGCAAAGCCCATGAGTGAAAAGATTAACGAGTGCGATCGGTTGATCAAAAAGGTACAATCCATCCTCGAATCTCTTAAAGTTCCCTTCATAAATTACGAAGAAGAATTAAACGAACTTAAATTTAAATTCGCTAATCTCAGTAGTAGTCTCATGCAAACTCGCTTAACGAACTCTAACCTAACTGACCAACTCAGCAGGGAGTCATCGAAGAGTGAGGAGAGATGCATGTGAATTGAGCTGAAGGAGACGTAGTTAATTAGAGCTAGGGATGAGATTATCTATTTGCAGAGAGACAATTTGAAGTTTTTAAAACAGAGAGACATTTTTTGCTTAGTTGCTAAACGCTTATATACAAATATTACTCAATTGCATTTAGATTTTGAAATAGGGAAAAAGATTCATAAGATGATCTTACCCTTCCTTGAGTTTAAGGAGGATGAGGTCATTGCTGAATGTGAATCCATAATGTCCTCAGAAGAGACTTCTGTCACTTATAAAATCGGTCTGGACAAAATTGAGTCTTTCATTGACTCAAAAGAAAACAAATGAATGCTTAAGAATCTCTTAGACGAAAATGATAAGCTGAAAATTAAGACAGAGACCTTACAATCATTTGACACTTCAAACTCAAAATTAAATACCGAACATAAAATGAACGTTGATAATACGTCTGAATTTGATGAGCAGAGTGAGATGAGTGAAATTTCAGTAGAAGACGAAGTTGATTGCTTCGAGTTCTTGAAAAGTGAAAATGAGAGACCCCTTATATCCGAAAATTTAGCTGAATATGCCTGTTTGTCAAAGGATAAGTCAAAGAAACTCAAAGAGAAAGCAGTGGTTTACAAGAAGGTTCAAACCGTGCCAAATCAGGTTTACGCTGTCACAGGGGTCACTAGAAAACAAACAGCTGAACTAAAAATCCTGGTTGACAAAGACAATGCAGAAGGGTGTGATAACTATTTTTGGTCCGCTCCTATCGATAATGCAGACGAGACAGTAGGCATGTCAGAGCAAACCTCATGGAGGGTAAAGGGCAGATATGTTGCCGAACCAATCAACAAACCCTAAAGCATTGACAAACCAAGCACAAGTGGAACCAAAGAGATACCGGAAGAACTGGGAAAGAAACTGGAAGAATCCAAGAAGACTTCGAATATATCTTCCAATTCAACCGAAGCTTAAGAGGAGAAGCCGAAATCAAGCTTCAACATTCATAAATCTCAAAAAGAATTGGCTAAACAGAAACACCAAAGAAAACAGAGGTACATGAAGAATCTAAATGAGCGAAAAAGGTTTTGGCAATCTTAAAACCCTAACCTTGTTCCCTCGAAGAAAGAAGCGAATGTTGTAGAAAATGACAAACCAGAGATGAAACGAAAGAAAAAATTTAGTCCCAGCTCTTACTATTCCAAATCTCAAAACCAAACATCCAGTCTCTGTTCCGACTCCAAATGACAGAACCGAACATCCAGTTTCGGTTTCAATAACAGAGTTCAGAACCGAACTTCATGGTTCGGTCCCAACACCAAAACTAAGAACCGAAGATCAAGTCTTGGTTCTTCTCAACAGAAACCTAACTTAATAAAGGATGTTAAAGGGAAAGGAAAACTTGATTCTAAAGCAGATCTCAATCATAATAAAAAGGAAGCTAACCCTAGGGATCCAAGGAGGACTCCAACTGTCATAACACCATGTAGTACATTGCAATTTAAACAAGACAAAAACAAAATAAAAGTGTACACCATCAAAAGAAAAGATGAAACCACACTGATAAAAAGAACCTATCTTGTTGATATATCTGTTGCTGTTCCTTTTTCTGTGAAAAACTCACCAGGGCCCAAGAGACTTTGGGTTCCTAAATCTGCTTAACTTTGCAGGTTATAAGTGACGAGCAGTTCGACGACGAATGGTACATAGACAGTGGCTGCCACGTCACATGACAGGGAGAAAGGAAGAGCTGAGGGAGTTTCGGTCCCTCAAGGGTGGTGGATGCGTGAAGTATGGAAAAACTCTTATGGAACAATCAAAGGATATGGAATGATAACCAACGGAGAGTTCACAATTCGAAAAGTGGCGTACATGGAATGATTGCAGCATAATATCATTAGTGTATCTTAATTGGTTGTAGGTACGGGGCTGAAAGTCTCATTTGATGATGCAGGATCAGAAATTGTCGAAAAGCAATCCAAAAGAGTCTTGTTGAAATCTGAACGAAAAGGAGAGATGTACCCCCTAAACCTCAGTCCAATTAAAGGAAAACCAGCTATTTGCCTGCTATCTAAGGCAATTTTTGATGAAAGTTGGCTATGGCACCGACGTCTCTCACACCTAAACTTTAAAGATATCAATAAGTTGGTGCTTGGTGATCATGTTCGAGGACTTCCGGTTCTCAAGTTTGATAAGGAACACATGTGTGCATCATTTGAGATGGGTAAACAGAGCAGAAAGAGCCATCCATCACATATCAATACTAAGATCGTTGAAGCACTTGAACTTCTACATATTGAATTATGTGTACCTTCAACTATTGAAAGCATCGGTGGTAGTAAGTTCATTCTTGTTATAATAGATGATTTTTCTCGTTTCACCTGGGTATTCTTTCTTAAACAGAAATCAGAAGCAACTCCCAAGTTAAAGATGTTCATCAAGCAAGTAGAACTGCAACTACGAAAAGTGGTAAGGAACATCAGAAGTGACAATGGGCTTGAATTCAAAAATAAAGAGTTTGAAGACTTTCTGGCCGACAAGGGAGTATCTCATAACTTCCTTGCTCCCTATACTCCACAACAGAATGGAATCGTTGAAAGAAGGAACCGTTCCTTATGTGAAGCAGCCATAACCTTGCTGAGCTTTGCTTCTCTTCCATTATACTTCTGGGATGATGCTGTTGCTACTGCCTGTTATACTCAAAACAGATCCTTACTTAACAAGTGGTTCTCAATCACTCCGTATGAGATTCTGAACAACCGAAAACCCAATGTCAAGTTCTTTCACGTGTTTGGTTCCAGGTGCTTCATTTTCAACTCTAAAGAGAACCGAAACAAGTTCGATGTTAAAGAGGATGAGGGAATCTTTCTAGGCCATTCACTCACTTCAAAGGCTTATAGGGTTTTGAATAAACACTCCAAACGTATTGAGGAAACCTATTACGTAACCTTTTATGACTGCTACATAAAGAAAGCTCAAGCAAAAGAAAGTGCCATGGGTGAAATATTTCCTGAATCAGGACAAGTATCGACTCCTATCTCAAATTTTTTTGAAGAATATAAGAGGTTATTTGATGAACCAGAAAAAGCTATACACTCAGAGGCGAATGCAACAGACAACAAAATCGACCATCTGAAAAAGATCATCGAAGATGCTGCGAAAGACATGGCAACGGATCCTTCAAACCAAGCTGATGATCAACCCTCAAATGATCCTCCAGATAACAGCGCAGTATTCGAGGAGGAGGGCTCATCTGTGTCTCATACAACCGATCAAGAGAATCCAACTCCAATCGAGCAAGAGAATCCAACTCCAACCAAGGGGGAGGATCCTGAACCTGACAAGGAACACGCTTCGCCATTTGAGGGGGAGAATGTAAATACAAATAACGAAGACGATCAATCAGAATTTGAAGAAGAGATTAATGCAAAGTTGGATCCAGTTTATGACCTGAACTACCCTCCTCTCACAAAATGGACTAAGGATCATCCTAGAACATAGATAATTGGTAAATCATCCGAACGGGTTCTCACACGGTCTCAGTTGAAAGCGAAGCAAACTCATTATTCTCTCAAGTTGAATTATGCATGTTTAATTCGTTTGTCTCTAAAATTGAACCAAAGACAGTCAACACTGCACTTGATCATGCTGATTGGGTACAGGCAATGCAAGATGAACTTCATGAGTTTGAACGCAATCGAGTTTGGAGACTAATACCCACACTAAAGGATGCTTGTGGTTGGATTGAAGTGGGTCTTCAGGAACAAGATGGATAAAGAAGGCAATGTTATTAGGAATAAGGCCCGACTGGTGGTAAAAGGATATTGCCAAGAAGAAGGAAGAGACTATGAGGAGACCTTCGCTCCTATAGCCAGATTGGAATCGGTTCGAATTTTTCTAGCATATGCTGCTCATAAAAACTTAGAAGTTTTTCAAATGAATGTGAAATGTGCCTTCCTCAACGGAGAACTAGAAGAAATGGTGTATGTTGAGCAACCACCCGGGTTCGTGAATGAGAAATACCCTGATCATTGCTATGTACTGGATAAAGCTGTATACGGAGTGAAGCAAGCACCAACGGCCTGGTATGAAACATTAACTCGCTTTCTAAAAATGTCTAAATTCAAGAAAAGTTCGGTTGACCCAACCTTCTTTTGCAAGAAAGAAGGCGAACATCTAATGATAGTTCAAATTTATGTCGATGATATCATCTTCGGCTCCACGAATCCCAGCTTAACAGCTGAATTTAGAAAACTAATGGAGACTAAATTAGAAATGAGCACAATGGGTCTAATTAACTTTTTTCTTGGGTTGAACATAAGACAAGGACCGGAAGGCATTTTTATTAACCAGGAGGCTTACATAAAGAATCTATTAGAAAAATTTGGAATGAAGGGTGACTCGAAGGTGAAGGTTCCTATGGCGTTTGGCACCAAGTTAGCAACATCTCTGGAAAAGCCTGCTGTAGATATGACTCTCTATCGTCAAATGATAGGATCTCTCATGTATCTAACTGCTAGTAGACCGGACATTATGTTTTCTGTCTGTTATTATGCCAGGTTTCAAGCTAATCCTAGAGAACCTCACATGGTGGTAGTGAAGAATATTTTTCGATATTTGAAACGAACCTCGTCGCTCGGTCTCTGGTATCTAGCAAAATCCGAATTCTTTGTTCAAGCATTTTCTGATGTTGATCTGGGTGGATGTGGCCTAGATAGAAAGAGCACAACTGGAGGATGCCAGTTCCTTGATGGAAAACTAGTTAGCTGGCAGTCCAAGAAGCAAACATGTGTGTCTCTCTCAACAGTCGAAGCATAATACATAGTTTCCGCTTCGTGTACTTCACAAGTAGTCTGGATACAAAGTCAACTTAGAGGCTATAGGCTGAGTATGAAGAAGATTCCTCTTTATTGTGATTCTGAAAGCGCGATAAGAATTTGTCACAATCCGGTGCAGCACTCAAAGACAAAGCATATTGCACTCAGGTACCACTTCATCAAGGACCATGTTGAAGATGGCAACGTGGAAGTCCATTTCATAAGGTCCTCAGATCAACTTGCAGATATTTTCACTAAGACGTTACCCGAAGCAAGCTTCTATAAAATTTTGCAAGGTTTGGGAATGATGGAAGCAGAGTAGGTACCGAATCCTCAATCCTCTCTTTGAAAAACTAGGCAAGCGAAATTAACTGGTCGCTCGCTCTGTTTCGGGTCCTTAATTTTAGGGAACCGAAATGAACCGAACGCTCTACTTATTTCGGCTCTATAATTTTTGGGAACCGAAATGAACCGATCGATCGGTCTATTTCCGCTCCGGAATTTTAGGGAACCAAAATGAACCGAACTGAAACATCCCAAAAATACGAACCAAAAATTTTGTTTTTAAATAATAATAAAAGTCATAACATTGAATGCCATATAATAAAACCATACATCAGATATCTCAAAAGCCATTATAAAAATGTCGTATAAAAAACTATATCAAATCACATCTAAATATTTGAACAAAACTTCCAAGGAATAAAGCTGAAGCTGTGGTGGGTGCAATGTTATCATCCCGAGCTCTTCCCTTTGCTTGCGGAAGTACCTGAAACCAAAACTGAAACTGTAAGCATGAAGCTTAGTGAGCTCCCCCAAACTACCACATACCATATAATGATATATAAAGCACATACTGGTCCTTGCCCACTGCATCGGACTGAAGTCCGGAAACTGCATCGGACCGGAGTCCGGAAACTGACCAAGGCCTTGCCCTCTGCATCGAACCGGAGTCCGGAACTGACTGGGACCTTGTCCCCTGCATCGGAACGAAGTTCGGAACTAACTGCATCGGACCGAAGTCCGGAACTGACAAGGTCCCCTGCATCGGACCGAAGTCCGGAACTGACTAAGCATAGCATAGCATAAACACAATTCAACTAGCATAAACACATATACTGCATACTGCATCGAACTGAAGTCCGGAACACATAACACATAAACATGCTTGAATCACAAAGACATCAAGCACCCTGAACTACTGCATCAGACCGAAGTCCGGAACTGACTGCTAACTAAACGGGATGGCATTGTGGCCGTAGACCCGTTCCTACTGGAAGGAAACTCACCTCGTGGTGTTGACTGCTGAACTCCTGAATGAGAAATCCCTGACTGCTGCTCCGGCTGCTTCCCAGCTATAATGGGAAATAAATACTAAATAAAAATAGGGATTCCTCTATGGGTAAAATGACCATTTTACCCATACTATGGTGTGAGACACAACATGGCTCAACACCTTCATTCCTTCCAAGTCCATCTATGGCCCCACTATAAGCCCACTAATGGCTCAATTTGCTATATTGGGCCTAGAACCCTTTTATTGGGCCTTACCCAAGCCCAATACTAAATCCTTGGTCCTTAGGAACCGAATCCTGATGGGCCATAAAGGCCCAAGGACCCTAAGCCTGAAACTCAGCCCACACCAAGGCCCAACACTCGAAGCCCAAACTGGTAGCGTACGCGGGGCGTACACCAAGGTACGCTGAGCGTACTGGCTGCTAGCTTGTACGCGGCGCGTACTTCCTTGTACGATCCATAAGCTACAAATCCCGATCCTAAGCTTAATCCATGACTTAAGCCATAAAGTTGCTTACTTGATGGCTTACAAGTCTCATAAAGGCTCAAACTTCCACAAATAACATTCTACTTACATGAAACCAACTAGATCTCATGAATGGCTCCATATAAGCCACAAAGATCGAAACTTTACTTCTATGGGGACACTTGAGCTTCAAGGATAGCAATCCCAAGCTCCAAAAACGAAGTTGCAAGATAAAGGTCCTTCCTTTGGACCTAAAAGGTCCAAACTTCCAAAAACTCCTAGATCTAAACTTACAAGAGGAAAGCTGAAAGCTTTATACCTCTTTTGAATGCCAAAAGAAAGGATGATCCCAAATCTATGAGCTCAAGGTGCTCAACTTCTTCTTCTTCCACTTCTCTTCTCCTCCTTCTTCACAAAAATAAGCTCAAAGATCAAACACACACAAACAAGGAGCAAAGGAGACGAACTAGGGTTTCTATGGAGTGAATGATAAGTGAGGAGTCCAAATGGGAGGCTATAATGGGGTTTAAATACGCCTCAACCCCTAAAATTAGGGTTTGCCACCTGGTCATGTACGCTGGGCGTACCTTAAGGTACGCTGCGCGTACGCTCAGCCTCCCCGCACTTCATTTAAGCAGTACGCCCAGCGTACAAGGGGGTTACGCCCCGCGTACGGCTTATCGGCTGCTTACCCTTCGGCCCAACATAAAAGTCCACTCACAATATCAATTCAGTTATGGCCCAAAATAAACTTGAAGAATTAAATAGTTTTTATACCTCGGAAATGATCGTTACAAATCTCCCCATCTTGAATCAGACTTCGTTCTCGAAGTCTGCTGCCACTGAATCTGAAAATAACTCCGGGTAATGCTCCTGCATCTCCTTCTCTGATTCCCACGTCCACTCTGAACCCTTCCGGTGCTGCCATTGCACCTTCATTAGCTGAATTACATTGTTCCTCAAGGTCTTTGCCTTCCGGTCTAGAATCGCGACTGGCCTCTGAATATAATTCAGGCTGCTATCAACCTGAATTTCCTCTAAGGGAACAACTGCTGACTCATCCACCAAAAACTTCCTCAACTGGGAAACATGGAAAGTGTTGTGGATCTGGCTAAGCTCTGCCGGAAGTCCAACCGGTAATCAACCCGACCCACCCGGGCCAGAACCCTAAAAGGACCAATGAACCTGGGGCCCAGCTTGCCCCTCTTCCGAAATCTGATGACACCCTTCCAAGGTGATACCTTCAGGAGGACCATGTCGCCTTCCTGAAACTCCAAGTCTGATCGCCTCCTATCGACGTAACTCTTCTGCCGACTCTGCACAGTCTACAGCCTACTGTGTACCTGCTGGATCAACTCTGTCGTCTTGAGCACCACTTCGGTGCTCCCAATGACACGATGACCGAACTCGCCCCAACAAATCGGGGTCCTACACTTTCTCCCATAAAGCATCTCGAAGGGAGGTCGGTCAATACTCGCATGGTAACTGTTGTTGTACGAAAATTCAGCTAACGGAAGATACGTATATCAACTGCCACCGAAATCTAGGACACATGTCCGAAGCATGTCCTCCAGGGTCTGAATCGTCCTCTCACTCTGTTCGTCCGTCTGGGGGTGGAAAGCGGTGCTGAAATGGAGACGAGTGCCCATCTCTTCATGAAACCGCTTCCAAAATCTGGAAGTAAAACGGACATCTCGGTTTGACACCACAGAAACAGGCACTCCATGCCATGCCACAACCTCTCGCACATAAATATCGGCTAGCTTCTCTGCCGATATACTCTACTGGATCGGTATAAAATGAGCACTCTTCGTCAACCAATCCACAATAACCCAAATCGAATCCCCCCGACGTGCGGTCCTAGGATGCTTAGTGATGAAATCCATGGTGATATCCTCCCATTTCCACACGGGAATGTCTAACGGCTGCAACTTTCCGTGGGGCCTCTGGTGCTCTGCCTTGACCTTCCTGTAGGTCAGGCACCTCTCCACATACCAGGCGACATCCCGCTTCATGCAAGGCCACCAATAATCGGGTCAAAGATCCCTATACATCTTTGTCGCCCTGGATGGATGGAAAATCAAGACTTATGAGCCTCGTCCATCAACACCTGCCGTACTCCGCCCCAGTACAGTACCCATACTCTCCCATGAAGAGTCAACAATCCTCGACTATCGTAGTCAAAAGAAGCTACTCGGCCCACAATCCTCTCACACTTCTGTCTCTCCTCCTTGAGGCCCTCGGCCTGCGCCTCTTTGATTTGCTCCAACAATGGAGTAATCACAGTTATCCTCAAACAAATATCTCTGATCGAGGCTGCTGCTGCCTTGCGACTCAGGGCGTCGGCCACTACATTGGCCTTCCCTAGGTGATATAAGATCTCACAGTCGTAATCCTTCAACACATCTAACCATCACCTCTGTCTTATGTTCAGATACGGCTGATCCATGAGGTACCTCAAGCTCTTGTGATCCGTGTAAATGGTACAACGGACCCCGTAGAGGTAATGTCTCCAAATCTTGAGGGTGAACACCACTGCCCCCAAATCTAAATCATGCGTAGGATAATTAGCCTCGTGAGGCTTCAACTGTCTCGAGGCGTAAGCTATCACACGACCTCGCTGCATCAACGCTGCTCCCATACCTGTGATCGACACATCACAATAAATCATAAAATCCTCTACTCCCTCTGGCAGGGCAAGAATCGGTGCCTCGCACAATCTTTGCGTGAGGGTCTCAAATGCTGCTTGCTGCTCAGGCCCCCAGCGAAACACCACCGGCTTCTTAGTCAGTCGGGTGAGCGGTACTACTATCTTGGAGAAATCCTGAATGAACCTCCTATAGTACCCTACCAAACCTAGCAAGCTCCGAATCTCAGATGGAGACCTCGGGACCTCCCACTGCATCACGGCCTCTATCTTGGCCGGATCTACTAAAATACCCTTCTTGTTGACGAGGCGTCCAAGGAACTGCACCTCGCGCAACCAGAACTCGCACTTGGAGAACTTTGCGAAAAGTCTCTCCTTCCTCAAAATCTCTAGCACCTCCCTCAGGTGCTCCTCGTGCTGCTCCTGAGTCTTGGAATAAACCAAGATGTCATCAATGAATACTATCACCGATCGATCCAACAACGACCTACATACGCGGTTCATGAGGTCCATGAACGCGGCTGGGGCGTTGGTGAGCCCAAACAGCATCACTACGAACTCATAATGACCGTACCGGGTCCTGAAAGCAGTTTTCTGCACATCCTCATCTCTGACTCTCATCTAATGATACCCGGAGCATAAATCGATCTTGGAAAACCAAGACGCTCCATGCAGCTGATCAAACAAATCATCTATCTTTGGGAGTGTGTAACGGTTCTTCACCGTTACCTTATTCAACTCCCGATAATCAATGCACATATGGTGAGACTCGTCCTTCTTCTTCACAAACAAAATCGGTGCTCCCCAGGGCGAACTACTCGGCCTGATAAAACCCTTGTCTAATAGCTCATGCAACTGCGTAGACAACTCTTGCATCTCTAGGGGAGCCAATCGATATAGTGCCTTAGCTATCATAGCCGCACCAGGGATTAGGTCAATCCCGAACTCGACCTGCCTCTCAAGAGGTATTCCAGGCAAATCCTCTGGAAATACATCCGGGTAGTCTCGCACTACCGGAACATCATCAATTGTTATCTTGCCCTTCTCACGGGCATCTAAAACATAGGCAACGTAACCGATACAACCCTGCTGAAAATAGCGCCTCGCTCTCGCCGCTGAACATAGAACTGGTCTGTGCTGTGGCGCCCTCTCGCCCTGAATCACTAACTCTCCCCCACTGGGAGTGCAAACCCTCACTAACTGCAGCTCACAATCTATCACTGCCCCATTGGGGCTTGGTCAATCCATACCTAGTATAACCTTATTCCCTCGCAAGGGAATAGGGACCAAGTCCACTGGAAACTGCTCATCAAATAACTATAAGGAACACCCTCTGTGCACCCTTGCAACCCTAACGGTTCTATCAACTGCTATCTCAACCTCAAGTGGACAATCTAGCTCCCCTGGAGCTCTGCTAAACCTCTTGCTAAGTGCAAGAGAGACGAATGATCGGGTAGCCCCCGAATCGAACAACACGGTAGCTGATATGCCGTTCACTGAGAACGACCCTATACAAAACATATAACCATAAGAAACAATCAATAATAAATGCAAAGGTACAGAGAAAAATACATACCCGTCACCACGTCAGGAGTCGCTCGCGCCTCCTCTGCTGTTAACTGAAAAGCCTTACTCTTTGCCACTGGGGTCTCAACTCGGCCCTAACGGCCATCTATAATCCTCAGAGTAGCAGGGGCAGGTGCTGACACCTTCCCTGCAGCAACTAAACTCGGACACTGGGACTTCTTATGTCCCCTCTGATTGCAATGGAAGCAAATCAGATCTAATGCCGCAACGGCGGTAGTAGTGGTTGTACAATCTCTGCTCATATGCCCAGTCCGACCACACTTGTATCAGCCAGCACTCCCTGCTTTGCACGCCCCATCGTGCAATCTCCCACACTTGCCACACCTAGCGTGGCTCTGCTGACTCCTAGCTCTGTTCTGAACCCTTGGGCTTCTTGCCCAAACTCCCTGAACCTGGAGCCGCCTCCGGCTTCCTCTTTCTCTCCATCTCAAGGTCAATCTCTCTCTTTCTCTCTCTCTCGCCCTAACAATCATGTCATCCAACGTCTTATAGCTGGACTGGCTCACGAACTGGCTGATATCACTCCGCAACATCTCATGATAACGGGCTTTCTTCATTTCCTCATCAGCTGCGTACTGAGGAACAAGAAGAGCCCTCTCCCTGAACTTGGCGGTAATCTCTGCCACTGTCTCTGTAGTCTGAGTAAGATCCTGAAACTCTCTGGGTAACTGCTGCACCTCAATGACCGGTGTGAACTTAGCTCTGAACCTGGTAGTGAAATCAGTCCAGGTCATAGCATCCAAAGCTGCATCATCCCCAATGGCATGAACAACCTCCTCCCACCAATCCCGTGCCCTGTCCTTCAGAAGACAGGACACCAATCTGACCTTGTCCCCCTCGGGACATCTGCTAGTGCGGAAAGCGTTGGCCACATCTGCTAACTATCTAGTACTCGCTATGGGGTCCCGCGCCCCGTGATAATCCGGAGCTCCGCATGCCCGGAACTCCCTAAAAGTAAGCGTGTACGACCCCATCATGGCCGCCATCTCAGCACGGAAGGTGCTCAACCTCTCATCCATCAACTCTAAGATACCCTCCTTGATCGAACCGATGATCACAGGAGTCTGCTCAAGTATGGTGCGAGTAATCTATGAAGAGAGAAACTCCCTAGTCTGCTCATCCATCTGCCCGGCCTCCGGGCCTGGTCCTGATCCCCCTCCGGCACCTGAGCTGCTGACTACTGGTCTAGGGCGTAATACTACCATTCTGAAGCACATAAAAAAACATCAGGAACATTGATATATCTCGAGGGATCACTACTACCACAAGCTTCTTGGTCTCATCTCAGCTTTCCTTGATTCGATTACGGATCCTCTGCTTTCAGTAGTACGGGCCCATACTACCTTCCATATCTATCCGTACTTTCCTCAAGTACTGCCTCGACTTCACCAAGTCACTTCTACTACTACCGATCTCTGCTGCTCTCATCCTAGGCTTGCCCTAGGGAATTCTCTGACTCCACCCAATCCAGTCCCCAGCTGCTGAAGGCCTCCCTGTAATGCCAATTAGCCATTACCTGAATACCATCACATGTGATGAGGCTCAGATAATCCTTCGAGTAAAAGACTCGTCCCTATAACGGTTAGACTCAAACAAGAGCTGCGCAATAGGGCCAAATCCAGCACTCTGAGATTATTCAACCCTGATAACATGTGACGTGACGTATTCACCTAACGGCTAACTCCCATCACTTAGAGTCCTACAAAGCACAAAGCAAGAAGCATTCGGACACAGGTAACTACTCAAGCAAATCTATTCTCATAACGAGAAACTGTACTAGCATGCAATTTGTAAGCTAATACTATCAGGCATAACCTAAACAGGCTATCCTACCGCTGTCTACTCAATACTAGTATGCAACTCTCATAAAGCTGATTCACATATAGCAGGCACATAAGGCATCCTCCTAGATCCTTAGCCCTATTTTAGCATGCTATTCTACTGAAACTGATAACTCATAACATAAACTCGTATGGGTAATTTGGGAGTACTTACTTGAGCTCGGCTGATCGCATGCACCACACCCCTTTTCTCTCTTCAAAGTCCGTTTCTTTCTAAAAATTTCTTTTCACTTTTATAAAACTCTTTTCTTTTGAAAACATTTTATCACTTCCTTAGTTTGAGTTCAGACACACCCGGAAGTGTGTCCGAATCCCTCAAACCAAGGCTCTGATACCAACTTGAAACATCCCAAAAATATGACCCAAAAATTTTGTTTTTAAATAATAATAAAAGTCATAACACTGAATGCCATATAATAAAACCATACGTCAGATATCTCAAAAGCCATTATAAAAATGTCGTATCAAAAACTGTATCAAATCACATCTAAATATCTGAACAAAACTTCCCAGGAATAAAGCTGAAGCTGTGGTGGGTGCAATGCTATCATCCCGAGCTCTTCCCTTTGCTTGCGGAAGTACCTGAAACCAAAACTGAAATTGTAAGCACGAAGCTTAGTGAGCTCCCCCAAACTACCACATACCATACAATGACATATAAAGCACATACTGGGCCTTGACCACTGCATCGGACCGGAGTCCGGAAACTGACCAAGGCCTTGCCCTCTGCATCAGACCGGAGTCCAAAACTGACTAGGACCTTGTCCCCTGCATCGAACCGAAGTCCGGAACTAACTGCATCAGACCGAAGTCCGTAATTGACAAGGTCCCCTGCATCGGACCGAAGTCCGGAACTGACTAAGCATAGCATAGCATAAACACAATTCAACTAGCATAAACACATATACTGCATACTGCATCGAACTGAAGTCCGGAACACATAACACATAAACATGCTTGAATCACAAAGACATCAAGCACCCTGAACTACTGCATCAGACCGAAGTCCGGAACTGACTGCTAACTAAACGGGATGGCATTGTGGCCGTAGACCCGTTCCTATTGGAAGGAAACTCACCTCGTGGTGCTGACTGCTGAACTCCTGAATGAGAAATCCCTGACTGCTGCTCCGGCTGCTTCCCAGCTATAATGGGAAATAAATACTAAATAAAAATAGGGATTCCTCTATGGGTAAAATGACCATTTTACCCCTACTATGGTGTGAGACACAACATGGCTCAACACCTTCATTCTTTCCAAGTCCATCTATGGCCCCACTATAGGCCCACTAATGGCCCAATTTGCTATATTGGGCCTAGAACCCTTTTATTGGGCCTTACCCAAGCCCAATACTAAATCCTTGGTCCTTAGCAACTGGATTCTGATGGTCCATAAAGGCCCAAGGACCCTAAGCCTGAAACCCAACCCACACCGAGGCCCACCACTCGAAGCCCAAACTGGTAGCGTACGCGGGGCGTACACCAAGGTACGCTGAGCGTACTGGCTGCTAGCTTGTACGCGGTGCGTACTTCCTTGTACGCCCAGCGTACAGCTCTGTTAAGCCAACATCTCATTAAGTGCTCAATAATCCGATCCATAAGCTACAAATCTAGATCCTAAACTTAATCCATGACTTAAGCCATAAAGTTGCTTACTTGATGGCTTACAAGTCTCATAAAGGCTCAAACTTCCACAAATAACATTCTACTTACATGAAACCAAGTAGATCTCATGAATGGCTCCATATAAGCCACAAAGATCGAAACTTTACTGCTATGGGGACACTTGAGCTTCAAGGATAGCAATCCCAAGCTCCAAAAACGAAGTTGCAAGATAAAGGTCCTTCCTTTGGACCTAAATGGTCCAAACTTCCAAAAACTCCTAGATCTAAACTTACAAGAGGAAAGTTGAAAGCTTTATACCTCTTTTGAATGCCAAAAGAAAGGATGATCCCAGATCTATGAGCTCAAGGTGCTCAACTTCTTCTTCTTCTTCCACTTCTCTTCTCCTCCTTCTTCACAAAAATAAGCTCAAAGATCAAACACACACAAACAAGGAGGAAAGGGGACGAACTAGGGTTTCTATGGAGTGAATGATAAGTGAAGAGTCCAAATGGGAGGCTATAATGGGGTTTAAATACGCCTCAACCCCTAAAATTAGGGTTTGCCACCTGGTCGCGTACGCTGGGCGTACCTTAAGGTACGCTGCGCGTACGCTCAGCCTCCCCACGCTTCATTTAGGCAGTACGCCCAGCGTACAAGGGGGTTACGCCCCGCGTACGGCTTATGGGCTGCTTACCCTTCGGCCCAACTTGTTACACGAACGCTCTGCTTATTTCGGCTCCTTATTGTTGGGAACTGAAATGAATTGATCGCTCGATTTATTTAGCTTATATTATTTAACGGTGTAGGTTCGGCTGTATCTTTATACACTCAATTTTTTTCTCGACCGTTATTATTTTTTTTATTTCTAAGATGTTTTAGAGTTTTTTTTTGTTTTTATTATTTTCCTTATTTATCAAAAACTACAAAATTTTAAAAAGATTTTGTTTTATTATTTTTATGTTATTTTTTTCTTTTGTTTGTTTTTTATTTGTGTGTGGTTTGTTTCTCTCTTCTTCCTTTCTAGGTATCAAGTGCCAAGACATCTTATGAACTCGTGGAGGGGCAGGTATGTCAATTTTAACTATAAACTAGCTAGGTGTCCCTAGAAGCATGCTGCTGCATGTAGACTAAAGCCTATTAAAACTTTGAGTGAGGCCTTAATGATTCGATTTATACCTATCGTTTCTTCCTAATTAGGCTGTTCCATTCACTCAAGTCCTGAGCTACCCCACTCTTCTCAAATGAGTCAAAAGTTTTCTGCTATGTCATTCTTTTAAAAGCAGAGGCACATTCAGCTCTTTAACCACCTCATCTATATTCTCTATCTACTTTCGGTTCATCAATGTAACCCTTGAGACTCTCAAAAATTACCACTGAGGTTTATGGTTACACAAACTCTGTGTTTATGATCTTAGATGCGTACATTACGTGTTAAGTGAAACCTAAAATCCAACACCAATACTGAATTGACGGTGAATATTTATATTCAAGAACTCACTTGTTACCCAAAAGAAATCTCTTTTATTTTTGTTGCGGTCTTTATGAAATTGTCTAACACCAAGACATTTCTTCCCAAAAGATCCAGTTTAGTTTTTGTTTTTGAGATTTCTATTCTAAGTTCTGTTACTTCCAACATATCCAACCTACTTGTTCAACAGACCACATCGGTCTCACAAGTACTTCTTCCAATGTTCGGTCTTATGTTAAGCATCGAAGTTCGGTTGAAGCTTAGACACACTCTAAAGCCTGTGATTAAAAAGAAGCATTTCAATGTTTCTTAACAAACATTTGATCGTATTCTCATGGGAAACCACACAAGCACTTCAAGTCTCTCTTGACTTTGAAGGAAGAGATTTGTGCCCGGGATCCTTAGCTTTATGTCACATTTGACATCACTCACATCCCATACACCTGTTTGCTTTATTTCTTATATGTTGACACACTAATGCACGGAAATCTTTCTGATTTTCCAAAACTCTGTTTCTCTAAGAAGCCATAGGACTGTGCTATGATGGAGGAACCCTTAGGTTTGCGGGACATTGGATTCAATCCGGCCACAGGTTCTCCCTTTCAAGTAGCATAGAGAATTTGTCATTGAAAAGAGTAGAATCTTACGCCAAATGTCATAGATAAATATACTCAGTCGGGAGAATAACTAGCGCATGTCTCTAGTGATTTTTTAAGGGGGCCAGCTTACGGGCCATGCCTCTCTCTGACCTGATAACTAGTATTGCCTCCCCGCCCAACTCTATCAGTAGGCCCTTTCTTTTGCAATACTTAAAAAAGTCTCTCATGACCCAATTATTATTACAGCGTTCTCTACCATAGAATTCAGCCTTCGGGGTCAACTCGGCGGCTTCTATTAGGAAGGCGTTTTGGTCAAAGGGAGGAGCGTTAGCAAAGGAAGGAGGAAAGTGGAGGAGCTTTAGCGACGATGATAGCAACTATGATAGCGACGATGACGATAAAGGGAGAGCCCTTTGAGTTTGATCTTTCACTTCATTCAATCATAAAGTGCTCGATCATCAACTAATAGATATAAATTATAACACGAGGATCATCAACACATGTTATTTTCATTGCCCCCAAATATACAATACAAAAGCTATATATGCCCGATACATTGCCCCCAAATATACAATACAAAAGCTATATATGCCCGATACAAGGCCAAAGGCTACGCACATATGGGCTATACAAGTGGACTATATCACAAATACATACTAATATTAATATGAGACTATCATGGTCGTTCTAATCATATTTTGGGTCTTGGACGAGAGTGAAAAAAGACTTTTGAAATACATAAATTATTAATTTTTTTATAATAACTTAATAATTGAAAGAAAATTATTTATACTAGCTTCTAAATATAATATTTTTTATTACAAAATTATTAATGATATCTTCAAGATCGATATTGTCTAACGTACAATTAATAAAATCCATAAAAAGTTTGGCCCTTTTAAAAAATGGGTGATGAACAGTTGTCCCTATCGTCCACCTTCTAAGACGGGCGGAAGACTGTTTATATTTTTCCCATAGTTATACATTTTAAAATTGTGAGAAACTAATCGTAGAGATACCAAAAGAGCAACTGGTTGGTTAAAGAAAAACAGAATACGTGTTTCACTTCTTAATATTGATAAAAATAAAATGTTGATTTCATGAAAATGTTTGTCGTAAAATACCTATTTCGTGAAATAATACATTGAATTCAAGTGTCTGTGCATTTGTATAAAATAAGAAATACAAATAGGAATCTCACAGATTAAAAAATTTGACGAACTATTTGTGAAAACACGTTCTTTCGGAATAAGTCGAATCTCAAAATAGAAGTCATTAGACAATTATTGTCTTAAAATCAAGCAAGGTGAAGTAATTTTAGACAAGTGAAATATTTTATTCGGGTAAGGGCTTGTTGGGATTTTTCTTACTAATTTCGGTAGATCTTCCTCGCTTGCTTCTAGAGTTCTAGTCAAGCCGTAATTTTAATTGGGCCGATGTGTCTGACAAACTTTTAATGGGTTAGATATTTATCCATGAACCCAATAGCTGGTCTGGTCCATAAATTACTCAATCCGTCGAGTGCACATCCAAGCTGGGGAGAAAAAAAAAAGATGAAAACCAAAAAAGAATCGGACCGGTTAATACAAAAACCAGTTTATTCAAACCCGGATCAGTTTGGTCAAGTTGTACCAGTTTGGGAATATATACCTTGCAACTAGATTCTTAAAGACATTTCTTGAATATCGTATATATTTAGTTTTAAATTTTTTGTTGATCGTAGGATTTTGAGGTAATCAAGTAGTTTTTTGAGTTCAAAAAATGACAAATTATACAAAAGAAGCTAACTTTTTATAAAAAATTGTTTTTGACACCGTGTTATTATTATTATTATTTTTTAACAAATATTAAACTAACTTTTCACTAAAGTTCGATGACATGTATTGATATGTCAGTCTTTGATGACGTGACACTGACATAACATAATAAAATAAATTATTATATTTTGTGTAATTTTCCTTTAATGTAACATAATAATCAAGATTTGTTGGAGGGTTAGACACCTTTTGTGGGCAAGATTTAGAAGGAAAACAAAATAATAAAATTTAAATCTACATGTTTAGGGCATTAATCTCATTGCTATTAGTTTGCATTACTATCTTCATCTCGTGGATTTTCGTTTATAATTTTAATTTTAATTGATTATGATCTATAAATCTCACATGTAGCTTGTAAATTTATCTACCTTATTTCATTTATGTTTTCAGTGCAATTGTCAAGTCTCTAGTCGAATTGTTCCAATCATGAAGTCTGACTATGCTATTGCTCGTGAGCACTTCAATAATTTTATGTTTTCATGTCCCTCTTTGTTGGGGTTTGATCTTCAAGTTAAAGATGAGCGTTATGGTGTTGCTTCGACGTTTAATTTGTCAAATTGGTTCTATTTGATGTCAATAGAGTTTTATTTCAAATTCTCATCGTTGTATAAGAATGTTAATGTGACTTTTTTCATAGACGCACTTGTACATATGAACAGGTTCTTCTAGTTTGTTGTCCATCAACTATCATTGGTTTGGTAATTGTATTTTTTTTCAAAATAAAAAGTTCTAATTATTTGTTCGTTACGGATTTATCATAGCAATTGATGACTAGATTTTGTATCTTTAAATGGTGGTCACTAGAACTTTGTCTTAATATTCGGCTTGTCACGAAATCCACAACTTGAAACAACACTTATTTCATATAATATTTCATTTTGTCCAATAAGTTTAGGGTATCCATAATACATTGAATTATTTAGAGTTCAATGGTTAGCACACAAAAAACATTCTATAATGCATTGCACTAGCTTAGGGCATCCCACATTAGCATCAAGGATGTGGTAGATTGGAATGCAAACTAATAGCATTGAGATAGGCCAAATTTGTTATGTTGTTTTGCTTCAAAAGTTTTCCAACAAAATGTTTCTAATAAGTCTTGATTATTATGTTAAAATAAGGGCAAATTGCACAAAGAACACTAAGTTTTTTTTCCAAAAAATTCGATTTTGACAATTTTTTTTTTAAAATTTTGACATCTAGAAAGTAATGTCACTAAAACGTGTCAAGTTATCATTTCATACCAATGCCACATCACTAAATACTACACATCATGATGATACAATAGCTGACCATTATGTTGACTAGTCAAACGATCAATATTAAAACAAATTAAAAAATGGTATCAAAACTGAATTTTTGTGAAAACTTATAATAAGCATTTTTTTTTTAAAATTCAATATTTGAAATTTTTTCATAATCGGTTTGGATTTTATCCAAAATTTGTTTTCTAACTAATCATTCGAATTTTATTAATATCTGAGAATCTAGAAAAAGGAAAATGACTTATTATGGTAAGTAACTATTTTGTATGTTCACATCTAAGGTAAAATTGGTTTTTTTTGTACTCATTTTCCCAAATAACTCGTTGCATAAGTTCAAAAATACCCATTATTACCGACAAACATAAATTTTTGTCGGTTACATCGATTGAGGTCAACTAAAATGTATTACGTGGATTTGTACATGGCTATTACACCCCTTCCTCAATTAATTAGGTTCGCTGCTCTAAAAACACTTCGATTAACAGTTTAGGAGAAATCAATACAACAAATCGAATATTAGGGTTTGCAATTGACGGTTCGAGTAGAAGTCGACTGTAACATGGCATCCCAACCATCTACAGGTATGTATGCACCCGTAGATTTTCATTACAGGGGGCATTTAAACCAAAGTTGTTGGTAAACTTTGACCAGGTAAAAAACTGTCCGTGAGGTGGATTTACATATAAAGAATTTCTTTTGTGGCTTACAAAATTAACCGAAAGAGACTGTGATAATGTCTACTACTGTAATAGAAAGGAAAAGCTTGGCTGAGAGTATTAGAAGAATCTATAGTGATGCTGATTATTGAGAGTTTGTGGAAGTTATTTATAATCTTGGGAGTGAGTTGGATGTGTACATTGATCACCAAAATGAACCAATTCTTGACTGGCCTGATAACGAAGTATTAGAAGATGATATAAGTGATGATAATGAGTATGACTTGGATAATGAATATGATAAGGACTTAGAAATTTCTGATACTATGAAATATGAACATGTATGTGATGAAGAGGTTTATACTTGTAACAAAACTATTGGTGACAAATTTTTGAACAAGCTTCCAGGTGATATAAGTGATGATGATGATGCCAACAATGGAAAAGGTATAGAGGTTAGGTTCCCTGTCCATGAGGAGAACCAATAGTAGGATCAAATGGTGCCAGTTGTAGGTATGAAGTTTTCTAACCCAACAGAATTGAAACTATGTCTTACCAATTATGCAATCAAGAATGGGTATGATTTATGGTATGAAAAAATTTACAATCAGATGTTATTGATTAAATATTGTAAATTTAAGAAGAATAAACAGAATAAAGGTTATCCCTTTAGGTTGTGGGCTACCTGGATGTCCTCTGAAAAGTTATTCCATATTAAATCTTTAAATGATAGCTATAACTGTTCAAGAGCCTTTCAGTTTGGGTCCATTGTTACCTATAAATGGATAGGAACTCATTTCATGCTTCAGATACTTAACAAACCAAACACGAGTATAAGGAAATTAAAAGCTAAAATCAACAAGAAATTTAATTTAATTTCAAATGTTGGACAATGCTGAAATGATAGGAAGTATGCATTTCAGGAGATAGAGGGTTCTTTAAAAGATCATTATGCCAAAACATGAAGTTATGGGGAGGAGATAAAAAGGACTAACCCTGGATTAATAGTGAAGATGGATGTAGATGTCATGCCTGATGGAACCATTTACATCTCAAAGTTTTTATGTATGTTTAAAGGGTTTGAAGGATGAATGGATTAAGGGTTGTAGGAGGGTAATTGGACTAGATCGTTGCTTCTTAAATGGCATATGTAGAGGGCAGTTACTTTCTGTTATAGGTAGAGATGCAAACAACCATATATACTCTACTGTTTGAGTTGTGGTTGTATTGGAAAGTAAAGAAACATGGAAGTGGTTTGTTGACCTTTTGATTGATGACCTTGGAATGGAAGTCAGGCATTGACTAACCTTAATATCATACCAAGACAAAGTAATCAATTTATTTTCTCTCTATCTAAGTACTACTTAATTTCTTTAAGCTTATGTTTTTTGTCTAATGCTAACAAGGATGACTTGAGGCTACGAAAGAAAGGGTTCCATCAATAGAGCATAGGAAATTAGCTAGGCATATATGTACTAACTTCATGAAAAGATTTTATGGCCAACAGTTTAGGAAGCTTTTATGGTAAGTTGTTGTAGCTACTACCTAGGCAAAATTTGAGCAACATATGAATGAAATCCAGAAATTAGAACCACTGTCTTATGATCATCTGATCGAAAGGGACCCTAAAACTTAGAGTAAAGCATTTTTTAAGAATGATAGGGCTTGTGATACATATGAAAATCGTGTATCTGAGAGTTTTAACTCAATCATTGAAGTTGCTAGGAAGAGACCACTAATAACCATGTTAGAAGAAATTCGAATTTATGTGATGAAGAGGTTTTTTAAACTGAATAGAAAGGGATAATCTTGGGAAATAACCATATGTCCTTCCATTAGAATGAAGTTGGCCAACCTTAAGGAACATCAAAGGTAAGTGGTTTAATTTGTATGTTCTTCAATATGTAAGTCCTTATATGTATGCCATTCATTATGTGTATGTGGACAACTTTTGGAAAGTTGTACCATTAGGTTATCAACAATTTGAAGCGAGGCTTAGGTATGATGCATATGTTGTAGACCTTGGTAATAGGACATGTGGATATAGAGGTTGGCAGTTAACTAGATACCCTTGTGTGCATGCATATGCTTGCATTTCAAGCCTCAACAAGGATGTAGAGGACTATGTATCACCATGCTTTACCACATCAATGTTCTTAACTTGTTACAAATATACCATTAAGCCACTCAATGGTAGTGATATGTGGCCTCATGTAGATTCCATCAAGCCATTGCCACCTAAAAGGAAAAGGCTACTAGGAAGACCATCAACAAAAAGAAAAAGGGATCGGACTAAGAGCAAAAATCCGGGAAGAAAGCATTCAATCACAAAAGTAGGCATGGTGATGAGTGTTGAAGAAAGAAAGTGAACCGCTTTGACAATCCGAAGTCTCCACCTGAACCGTAATTAGCTACCAAACCGCAATTATCTTTATTCATCCATAGTGTCCATCCGCAACAAAGACTTAGCATTTTAAGTTATCTATTTACAGTTATTGTCTAGTGTGCCTTGCATGGACACTTCTTTCAGAATTTTAGTCTTTGTTTATTTCTCATGTATGTTCTCGGAACTCTATAAATAGAGTGCTCCGCTTCTGAATGAATACACATCTCTTACCTCTCAATTACATCTCTATTCTCTCTGAATTCATATCTTCTCTAAGATCTTGCTAAAATCACTATCTAACGTATTAAGATCTAAGTCTCCTTCGGATCAAGTCCTTGTGACTTCAATCAATTTAAACTGATTGCATCTACTAACTTGTGTTTGTCTGCAAACCTTCTTAAGAATCAGTTTGGTGTTTATTTGATATATAACTTGTCATTTATATTTCCTTACTTTTCTGCATCTTAATATTCCGCAACTAACTCTAACATTTCTAACTTATTATTGTTGAGCTTTATGATCATTTGAGATAAACTTTATTTCGCAATATATAACTTGTTATAACATTTGTTCAAGTGTGTTTCTCAAGTTTTTTCTCTAAACAATTGGTATCAGAGCCAAAGTGGTTACTTTTTAAACAAAACTCTGATTTTGAAAAGCCTTCTATACCACTAAAGCTCTTTTTCTCACAAAAATATCTAAACAAAAAAAACAAGGAAATATGTCACAAGCTTTATCTCTTAATGTTTCCAACAGTGTTGGCAGTTCTTATCGAGCCTCAATACTTGTTGCAAGTGAGTATCACCATTGGTCACAAAGGATGGAGAGGTATCTAAAAAGACTTGGAAGACATGTATGGAGATCCGTAGAAGAAGGACCTAATGTCCCTATTCTCACTCCAGTTCAAGCTGATAGTGCTTAAGCCAGACTTGGTGGAGGTTAAGCCGCAATGAACCGTCCTACTAACGATGATTTTGAAAAAATGGAAGGTGATGCTATTTCTTTTTATGAGATCTCATGTGGAGTGGCCCCAGACAACTTTGATATCATAATCAACTACAAATCAGTCAAAGAAATTTGGGATGTTCTAAAAAATCTGTATGAAGGCTCTGAGCAAGCTCAAGACAAGAAACTCACCACCACACTCAACGAGTTTAATAGCTTTAAAGCTCATCCTGGTGAGAGTCTTGAGGACTCCTTCAAAAGATTCAAACTTATTGTCACCAAGTTATCGAATGCTGGCACTGTCCGAAGCAACCATGAAACCAATCTCTTGTTTCACAATGGTTTGGTAAAACATGGGACTACAGCGAAAATGATAGTCCAAGGTGATAGGAAGATTCACTCACTATCTCTTTTCAAACTATATGGATAACTCTAAGCACAAGAATCAACCGAACTCAAAGATTGTGCAGACTTCGGAGGTCCGCTTGCTCTCATTGCTCAAACTCCGTAGAGCATAACTCCTCAACCTTACTCTCACTCATATGACAACCCACCGCAGTACTACGAAGCTGACACGGAGTACGATGATGAAGAGGAATTCCAAAATGCAGTTGCTCTTATTAGCCAAGAGTTCAACCGACTACCACCAACCTCCTTTTACAAAAATCAACATTTCACCAAACCTCCCTTTAACCAAAACTTCAACCCATAAAACAATCAACCTCGATTCCCCAAACACCCTCACCAATCTCCACAACCTCTGAACACTCATCAAGCCAATGAGTTACCATAACCTGCCAAGCCAACTGACTCTGGCCCCTCAACCGAAGTTAAAGATGTTGTCATTTTTCACAAGTGCAACAAAGAAAACCACTTTGCTAAAGCATGTAAAGCCAATATGGTGAAGGACAAAGCTTTTTATCTCAGAATGGCACAGGAGATGGATGAAAAGGAAAAGAGAAGGGAATATGTGGCCTAGGTGAAGAGGGTCCATTAAGTATGGTCATCAGGGGATGAGGATGAAGACTTCAACATCAAGGGCAAGGGAAAAATCTGTATGCCGGCAACTGCTGATGAAAATCTAAGCATTGTCGAACAGGTAAAACTTATGATTCAAACTCTTAATTATAGCATGCATGATTGTCAACCCTTCTTAGACAACCTTAATGAAACTTGTGTTGCTGTCCTTTCAGACTATAACAAGGCCCTAGATGAGAAGAACATAACGTCCCAAGAAATGTTCCACGTAAGAGGACGAATAGAAGATAAAAGACTCAAAGTGGCCATGTTAGAAAGGGACTTAGTGTTAGAAAAGGCTGCAAGAATGTTATGTGAAACCCAATTAGTAATAGTTTTAAATCAGAGGGATCTAGCATAAAAAGAAAATGTACGTTTGAATTTGTTAATCGAAAAATTGTTTAATGAAAGCGAAGCCATTGAAAATATTGTGAATAACGGAACCGTTGACAATACGTACAATTAGGGTTGGTCCAATAGGTACTCCACTGCAAAGGATCCATCACTCTGATTTAACAAATACCGTCCCTATGTCCCTGCAGATAGAGAGTTTCATTTTCCAGACAATGACAAAACATTTCCCAAAGACATTAGAGCCCACTTCGGTAGACTTTATAACCTAAGCAATAATTGTGTCATCGAGGAAATTCTTCCTAAAACCTCGGATCATCCATGTGATCAAGTTCCCAACACTAGTACAACCCAATTCTCAAGCCTCTTCATATGTTGATGAACAAATACTTATGGAAGGACCCGAAGTTCTTGAGAACTGTCCAACTTTATCCTCAGACCGCAGTCCCTCTCACTACAGTCTCGGACAAAAGTCTACTCAATTACCTTCCATAAGGTGTCCCAATAAGGAACCATTCCTGAGTTACTCTGTGGTAGTCCAATCTTCTTTACCACAGACCACAGTCAAGAGCACCGTGAGCATTCAACCCATTCTCCATGAGTTACCCACAGAGAATTTCGAATATGGTGAATGCTCTTAGAGTCCTGAATGCTCTAGTTCAGATGAATCAAGTCCACATTTTCAAAAACAATCAAAGCCTTCCAAGAAACCGCAGTTGAACGCTTCAGACTACGGTTCTCCAAAAACTCATGCAAAACAGGCTTGCAAAGAGGAACTTAGATCCCATGGTAAAAAGCGGGAAAATGATTTCAAAAACAAAACTCTCACACAAACCAATGTTTCAAATTAAAATCTTGATAAATCTATTTCAAAGCAAAAAGGTCTTGAAAAAATTGTTTCTACCAATTGTGTTTCCAAAGGCACTACAGTCAAGGTTTCTGACAAAAGGGATTGTATAGTAATTTTTTCTAACTCTTCTGAAAAATCCCAAAAGAATGTCAAACCTTTTCAAAGATATCGTTTTCAAAACTATTCCTTGGATGATTCAAAATAGAAAGGAATTTTACCGACTCCCACATTTGTAAAGTCACGTCAGTTCGTCAAAAGGACAAAACCTAGGAGGAAGTCAAATGCCCAAAAAATTCAAATCCCAAGGGCAAATCAGTCAAGTATCACTCTCGGTCTGGTCACAAGCCTCACACCACACCCTCCGGACCGCCGACCAAGTACAGTGTCTGGCTTAATGAGAAAAATCTTAACTTTGGATTTTATCATCTGAAAAGTCCATATCAAGTTCAACCTCGTAATTCTCCAAAACTTCGTAATCATTCGAAACACCGTAATCCTCCAAAACCTCATAACAATCTAAAATTTCACAAACACCCATGTCTAGGCCTCAAGGTTGACATGAAACCTCTTCCTGAACCTTGTATTCATGCATCTAGTCAGAAAAGTTATAGTTTGTCCCCGGGCTCTAAACACGTTTAGGTGCCCAAACTAACCCATTGATTTTTTAGGCTTTGTGCAAGGAGGAACAAGAAGAGGAGTGACTGATTGATAGTGCCTGCTCCTTGCACATGACCGGAAGGTTAGAATACTTTCGGGATTTCAGGCCTATATGTAATGGAGGACATCTTGTTGGAATAGTGTCTAAGGCTGCAACTATATTAGGCAAGTATTTGACACGGTTGTGCATGGTCCTTTTGGGTTGCCTTCACCATAGCAACTTGATAGGATGATTTATTGAGAGAGAGTAAATATTATTAATATATTATGGGAATAATATAAAGAATAATATATTGTTATTTGATTAATATAAGTCATAGAATTAATTGGAATTAATTTGGTGACTTAAAGAAGTTAATTAAATAAAGGGGTATAAACTGTCAATTGTTTGATAGTTAAGCTTTAGACTATAAATCCTTATAGATATATAGGGGACGGATTCTAGAAGCTAGGATAGCTTCAAAATCGTCCAATGAGTTATCTAAGGAAAGGATTTGGATAGCCTTAAGAGAAGATTATCCAATTAGGGTTTAGGTTGTAACCCTTAAGGAATCTACAAGTATAAATAGACCCCATGGGCAAGGGAAATCGGCACCTCACTAAAAGTAAGAGAACCCTGGCCGATTTCCTCCCCTCTCCTCTCTCCTAAATCATCTTCCTTGCTATTGGTGTTTGTAAGCCATTAGAGGAGTGACAATTGTGACTCTAGAAGCTCCAAGACTACAAGATCAACAAGGAATTCAAAGGTATGGTTCTAGATCTGTTTCAATGTTGTTATTTAACCTAATTAGCCATTAGAAGTCTTGGATTCAAAGCATGTTTAATTAGAAAGCCTAGATCCAAGCATTAGGGTTTTGCATGCGCACATAGGAAAGTTCTTATGGCTAAAACCCATCAGTGGTATCAGAGCCTAGTTTGGTTTTCTTTAAATTGTTGCTTGATTAACTGAAACAAACCTGCAAAATTTGATTTTTTGGTTTCTGAGTCGCAAACTCGATGAGTCCCATGGTGGACTCGACGAGTTGGCCTAACTCGACGAGTTCAAGCGTCAGGAAAGGCCAGATTCGGGATTTTTTCATACTTATCTTATGGAAACTTACCTTAATCATAATAGATCAATCCTAATCTGATTTTTTGATATATATGACTGTTATCTTGATCTAATTAAAGATATTTATCAACTAATAAAATATTTAATTTCCTTATATGATAATTAATTAATTATTTTGGTAATTATCTTTCAAAGAAATCTTGAATAAAATCAAATATAGATAATTAGGATATTAATTGTTAATTGGAATTATTTTTTATTTGATCCTCTATGTTTTAAATGTTTAAAACTTGCCCTCAAGTTTTGAAATTTATATTTGTGATTAAAAGTTTTAATTTAGACAACTTAAATTTCAAAACCCTAGATTTTAAAAGGTTTAAAATACAACCCTATACTAATATGATATTACTAGAATAATATATATATGTATAACTAAATGCTAGTCTTACCGTTAGTAGGCCTCATTCACGAAGCCGATCTATAAGGTGGGTATAAGGTTGCGGCCTATAAAATGGCGCTTAATGGGTGTACACTCACACCCACCGCTTGCTTGATTGGTGGAGGGTCGTTAACCGAACGGGTAGGATAGGGCAACCTCATCCTCTCATTAAAAGTATAATAAGTAATACAAAGTAACTACACCTTTTTAAAAATTTCCCAATCTTAGTTACTTTAGGAAAAGTGAATTGATGCAATCCCATGAAATTACACTTTGCACCCTTGCTAAGAAGTTAGTGGAGCGTGTGTAGTTTACCGGCACACTAATTGATTCTAAGCAAAGGTGGCAAAGGGTGATTCATTGTTTATCATAGTTCGATGGAGCATGTGTGGTTTACCGGCACATCGAATAGGTGATCGTTACAATGAAGGCACCATGTGAATTTGCATGGTAATTCACACCCACTTTGTGATCCTCGGCATCCCAGTCACAAACAAGAAGGGCATATCGAGATTTAAACATGCCATTGAATAGTTTCAATGAATCTCATCCGAACCTAGGAATTCTCAATACACTTAGGACTAATAGTTAAGTTTTGTGATGGAGAATTAGTGAATCGTCATTCACTTATCTTCAATTTATTTGCATATTAGATTACGGCATCCCTTTTCTAGTATGTAGATGTTATTGTTGGATCCTAGCCCTAATTTTCTTATTGGGTGATAATTAGGGATTCTTATTCTAATCTATCTTTGTCCTTTCTATTTGTAGATGTCGAACGCTAACAACGCTGCTGCTAGTTCTTTCACGTTGATGAGCCTTTGCCAAAAGGTCACCTTCGATGGAACGAACTTTAGCGAATGGATAAGATACATTCGCACCATTGCTCACTATGAGGATAAGGAGTATGTCCTCGATGAGAAGCTCGAGAAAATCAACCCCGAAATCGCTACTCCGGCCGAAATCACCGCTTTTGAAACTCATGAGCGAGATGCAACGAAGGTACATTGCATCATGATTGCCACCATGAACTCCGAATTCCAAAAGTCCTACGAGGACATGTACCCGTATGAGATGCACCAAGACTTATTGGAGAGATACCACCAGAACGCGAGACAAGAGCGTTATGAGATTTTCACTAACATGATTTCCGCTAAGATGGGTCATGGAGAATCTCTTACCGTGCACTTGCAAAAGATGCAAAGGTATGTCGACCGCCTTCGCAAGTTAAATGTTGACTTTGGAGAAGACTTGGCGATCGACATGGTGCTTCACTCTTTGCCTCCGATGTACAACCAATTTAGGATGACCTACCACATGAACAAAGAAGAGGTCACCCTAAGCAAACTCCAAGGTCTCTTGAGGGTTGCTAAGAGCAACTTCAAAGACAAGTCTGTTGCACTGACTCCCAATCCGCCTGCTGCTCCTGTCTTGGCTATTGGTCAAGGAAAGGGAAAGAAGAGGAAGGCTTCATCGAAAAACTATCACAAGGTCAAAGCCCGAGATGGTGCCTCTTCTAGTGGGACCAAAGTTGATCCCGCTAAGCCCTGCCCTAACCCGAAGGAGGCAGAGTGCCACCACTGCCACAAGATAGGACATTGGAAGAGAAGCTGCCCAGAATACCTGCAAACAATCAAAAAAGGAAAGATCAAGCCATCTTTCGCAGGTATATACACAATTAAATCTAACGATTCTAATCATGCTATTTCTTGGGTTCTTGATACCGGTTGTGGTTACCACATTTGTTCTAATGTGCAGGGACTAAGAAGAAGTAGGGATGTGGAGCAAGGAAGGATCAATCTAGTCATGGGGAACAGAAGATCGTCGCCTGTAACCAATATTGGAGTCTATTCTTTAGTGCTTAGGAATAATTTGTGTTTAGATTTGAACAATTGTTGCTATTCGCCAGAAATGGCTAGAAACATCATTTCATTTCATGGTTTATATAGACAAGGATTTAGATTTTCTTTTAATAATGAGAATGGTTCTATTTTGGCTTATCAAAATGGTGTCTTTTACTTTGAAGCTATACCATGTAATGGAATATATGAAACTGTTATGATTGTTGATAACTTAGGAAATGATGTTTTGAATATAGATTCTTCCACTAGTATAGATAAAGCATCCTTGTGGCATTGTCGTCTTGGACATGTAAACAAAAAACACATAGCCCAAATCCAAAAGGATGGAGTGTTGGCGTCATTCGACCTTATGGAAGATGACACATGCGAGTCTTGTTTACTTGGAAAGATGACTAAGTCACCCTTCACGAGTACATGTGAAAGGGGTGAAGGTCTATTGGACCTAATACATACCGATGTATGTGGACCGTTTAGATCAACCACGAAGGATGGGAACCACTTCTATGTGACCTTTACCGATGATTATAGTAGATATGGGTATATCTATTTAATCAAGCAAAAGTCAGAAACCTTTGAAAAGTTCAAAGAGTTCAAGAATGAAGTGGAGAGTCAATTGGGCAGGAAAATCAAGATGCTTCGATCCGATCGAGGAGGAGAGTACCTAAGTCTTGAATTCCACGAATATCTCAAGGAGTGTGGAATAGTTTCGCAATTAACGCCTCCTAGGACACCGCAGTTGAATGGTGTGGCAGAAAGGCGTAATCGAACCTTATTGGATATGGTTCGCTCTATGATGAGTCATGCTTCACTACCTATCTCTTTTTGGGGGTATGCCTTAGAGATTGCCGCCCATATCCTTAACCGAGTCCCTACTAAGAAGGTTGCCAAAACACCTCACGAGATGTGGACAGGGAAAGCTCCCTCGTTGGCACATATCAAGGTTTGGGGTTGCGAGGCTTTCGTAAGACGAGATACTCACGACAAGCTTGAACCTCGAAGTGAGCAATGTATTTTCATCGGCTACCCGCAAACATCCTTTGGATATCTCTTCTATAGACCGAAGGACAATGTTGTCTTCGTTGCGAGGAGAGGAGTTTTCCGAGAGCGAGAACTCATAAGCCAAGGAGACAGTGGGAGGCAAATCAAACTTGAAGAGATTCAAGAGTGGATAGATGAAGGAACCTCTACCCCTGGCACTCAACCCGAGGAGGAAACTCCGGTTGAACCAATTGACGAATCCTTACCTCTTAGACGTTCCGATAGAGTTAGAGTTCATCCCCAGTTTTATGGTTTTCATATTACTACCGAAGGGGACACGTATATTAGTGATGGTACACTAATAAATCTTGATGAACCTAATAGCTATAAGGAAGCCATGGCAGGACCGGAGTCTGCGAAATGGAAAGAGGCAATGGATAGCGAGATCCAATCCATGTATGACAACCAAGTTTGGAATTTGGTTGATTATGTGCCCGGATGTAAGACCGTTGGGTGCAAGTGGATCTTCAAGAAGAAGACCGACGTGGATGGAAAGGTACACACATATAAAGCACGATTGGTTGCGAAGGGCTTTACTCAAACTCCCGGAGTTGACTATGATGAGACCTTCTCACCAGTTGCGAAGATTAAATCTATTAGAGTGATGCTAGCAATTGCCGCATTTCATAATTATGAGATTTGGAAAATGGATGTCAAGACCGCTTTCCTTAACGGAAAGTTGGCTGAAGATGTTTACATTGCTCAGCCAGAGGGGTTTGTGGATCCGAAGCATCTGAATAGAGTGTGTAAGCTTGAGAAGTCCATTTATGGACTTAAGCAAGCGTCTCGCAGATGGAATCTTTGCTTCGATAAGAAAGTCAAAGAGTTTGGATTTGTACGAAGCGAAGACGAATCTTGTGTATATGTCAAAGCCAGTGGGAGTATAATAAGCTTCCTCGTTCTATATGTCGATGATATATTACTCATAGGAAACAACATCCCGACTCTACAGGAAGTTAAGTCTTGGCTCGGGAAGTGCTTCGCTATGAAGGACCTCGGAGAGGCTTCTTACATTTTGGGAATAAGGATAGTAAGAGAAAGAAGTAAGAGAATAATTGGACTTAGTCAGAATACTTACTTGGATAAAGTACTAAAACGATTTAGTATGGAAAACTCGAAGAAGGGAGAATTACCGATACAAAGTAATGCCAAGTTGAGTAAGACTCAAAGTCCGAGTACCGAAGCTGAGATAGCAGAAATGAGCCGAGTACCATACGCTTCCGCAGTTGGCTCAATCATGTACGCTATGACTTGTACTCACCCTGATGTAGCCTTCGCTTTGAGCATGGTTAGCAGATATCAGGGGAATCCTGGCAGAGCACATTGGATTGCGGTGAAGAATATCCTTAAGTACCTTCGGAGGTCGAAGGAATGGTTCTTAGTCCTCGGAGGGAGTGATGACTTGAAGGTGTGAGGGTACAGTGACACCAGTTTTCAGACCGACAGGGACAACTACCGTTCGCAGTCGGGCTGGGTCTTTACCCTAAATGGAGGAGCAGTGACATGGAAGAGTTCCAAACAAGAAACCGTAGCTGATTCAACGTGCGAATCAGAGTACATTGCAGCGAGTGAAGCGTCGAAGGAGGCAATATGGCTAAAGAACTTCATCGGTGATCTTGGAGTTGTACCTGCCATAAAGGAGCCCATGGAGATTTTCTGTGATAACGAAGGAGCGGTTGCCTTGACCAAGGAACCGAGGGATCATGGTATATCACGACATATCGACAGAAAATATCACTTCATTAGACATCGTGTAGAAGGACAACTTATAGTGAAGAGGATATCATCAAAAGATAACCCAGTAGATCCGCTTACGAAGGGACTGAGTAGGGTTAAGCACTTGCAGCATGCTAGGAGTATTGGGCTGAAGGATGATATTAGCATAGATTAGATAGTATTAGAAACGTGTAATAGATAAATGTAATTAACATTTGATGATTAAATAAAGGAGTTTTATTTATGAGTAATGTTACTATCTTATGTTAATTGTTTAACTATTGTTTCACTTTGCATGTTTTGACTTCCAGAATAATTTAGTTTATTAGGAATAATCGAATTGTTCAAATTGTCCACAATCGTTCATATGTTGGAGGTAGATATGAATAAAGATTGTCATGAATTGGTGTGTAGATGTCTAAATGGTTTTAGACATAGGAAAGGGTTGCTGCAACGTTCATGAGTGCTTATGAACTAGTTTTGAGCATTAGAACAAACCCGCGCTTGCTGGAATCACCTTATGGAATATGATATAAAAAGGTGATCGCAAGACGATAATATCATATAGTCTTAAAACCTTGATATATGGTTTGTTATTTGTTAATTGATTGTACATTGATAATGCGAAAATGCATCAGTAACTCGGTGTTATAAAACGCATTGTTGTGTATAGTTGATTAATGAATAAGTAAATGCATATAAGTCGAAGTTTATCTGTAACTTTTATTTAAGAAGGTAAAAGCGATATCTCGGCCGCTCGATGATTTGATTTGACTTATGTGTCGGGCCCGGTCAGAACTGAATTGATGTGTTCGATTAAGTTCTATGTCGAATTAATCAGAGATCGAGAAACCTAAATGCTTGACTAACCATTCCATAGGATTGTCAGCATGATATCTAACAGAGGACTGTACGATCCCTTATCTAAAGGACAAGATTGATTAGATCAGAGTTTGACAGCGTCTTTGAGAGCTACAATTGCAAACCGAATTGTACTTGTGCATATAGTTACTAGACTTATCCAAGTGGGAGACTGTTGGAATAGTGTCTAAGGCTGCAACTATATTAGGCAAGTATTTGACCCGGTTGTGCATGGTCCTTTTGGGTTGCCTTCACCATAGCAACTTGATAGGATGATTTATTAAGAGAGAGTAAGTATTATTAATATATTATGGGAATAATATAAAGAATAATATATTGTTATTTGATTAATATAAGTCATAGAATTAATTGGAATTAATTTGGTGACTTAAAGAAGTTAATTAAATAAAGGGGTATAAACTGTCAGTTGTTTGATATTTAAGCTTTAGACTATAAATCCTTATAGATATATAGGGGACGGATTCTAGAAGCTAGGATAGCTTCAAAATCGTCCAATGAGTTATCTAAGGAAAGGATTTGGATAGCCTTAAGAGAATATTATCCAATTAGGGTTTAGGTTGTAACCCTTAAGGAATCTACAAGTATAAATAGACCCCATGGGCAAGGGAAATCGGCACCTCACTAAAAGTAAGAGAACCCTGGCCGATTTCCTCCCCTCTCCTCTCTCCTAAATCATCTTCCTTGCTATTGGTGTTTGTAAGCCATTAGAGGAGTGACAATTGTGACTCTAGAAGCTCCAAGACTACAAGATCAACAAGGAATTCAAAGGTATGGTTCTAGATCTGTTTCATTGTTGTTATTTAACCTAATTGGCCATTAGAAGTCTTGGATTCAAAGAATGTTTAATTAGAAAGCCTAGATCCAAGCATTAGGGTTTTGCATGCGCACATAGGAAAGCTCTTATGGCTAAAACCCATCACATCTCACCTTTGGTAACAATGCAAACGGTATCATCTGAGGTTACGGTGTTTTAACAACAGGGAACTTCTCAATACAAAAGGTTTCTTATGTAGAAGGCCTCAAGCATAATCTCATCAGTATAGGCTAACTATGCAAAGCATGTCATCGGGTTGAGTTTGATAATGAATACTGCTACATCATGACAAGCGATAGAAGCACCTGTTTGATCAAATCCAAGTCTGAAGGGACCATGTACCCCTTAGATGTCTCATTGATCATTGGGAAACCGCAATTATGTTTTCTATCCAAAGCAGTATCCAAAGTTAGTTGGTTATGGCATCGCAAACTAGCTCAGCTAAACTTCCAGTATATCAACAAACTTGTCACAGAAGAACTTTTCCGAGGTCTTCCCATTCTGACGTACAACAATGATACACTCTGCCCTGCTTGTGAGTGTGGAAAACAATCAAAGGGAAGTCATCTATTGGTTATTGATTCATCAATTTCTGAACACCTAGAGCTGCCACATATTGATCTCTGCGGTCCATCTACCGTAGCCAGTCTCCATCACAAGAAGCACATAGTGGTTATAGTTGATGATTTTACTTGCTTCACATGGGTCTTCTTCCTGTGACTCAAATCTGAAACACTGCAGGTTTTGATAAACTTCATAAAAGAAATTGAACTCCAAATCAAGCTACCAGTTCACAGAATCTGAAGTGACAACGGAACCAAGTTCACTAATCATCTCTTGAATAGTTTCTTGATTCCCAAAGGTATCAGTCACAACTTCTCTGCTCCCTACACACCACAACAAAATGGAGTAGTAGGGCGAATAAATCGTACTCTTCTAGAAGCAACAAGGTCCATGTTAAACTTTGCAAACCTTCCTCTATACTTCTGGGTCGAAGCATTGGCGACGTCATGCTTTGTTCAAAACTAAAGCATTGTCTACAAGCGTCTCAAAAAAACACTGTATGAGGGCCTCAACAATCAAAAACCAAATGTCTGATTCTTTAACATATTCGGGTGTAGATGTTTTGTGATCAACAATAAGGATCACCTTAACAAATTTGCACCAAAGTCAGATGAATGCATTTTCTTGGCTACTCAACAAACATGGTGGCGTACAGAGTTCTCATCAGACGCACGAGACTAATAGTTGAAAGTTTCGATGTTAGATTCGATGACTATTACGTCCGCAACACTGCTCCGTCAAGTGAAACAAAAGCTATCCTGAAAAGTGATATCCTAGCCTCTTCGGGTTCTCTCAACATAGTTGAAGTTAATTATGACGACCTATTTGACCCCATAGAGACCGCTCAACTGTCTGAAATTCTTGTGTCTTCGGAAGCTCAACAGCAACACGCCGAAGTTTCTGGGCCCTCAATATCTGATGATGTGTTGTATGGAAGTTACACCTCGCCGTTTGAGGGGGAAAGCACAACTCCGATTCATACGACAACCATAAAGGTTCCAGTGCTTGAAGATGCAGCTCTGGTTTCTACCCGCAAAGTTTCAAGTCTATCAAATGCTTCCTCAGACTCCAATGAAGAAGAAAATATAGACACAAGAACTGATCCAAGGGTTATCACATATTCTTTAATGCAGGGGGAACCATCTTTGGTTCAAGAGGAACTGCCATTTGCAATCCAGGGGGAACCTCATTCTATTGTTGTTCCTAATCCTACAATCAAAGTCCAAGTCACTTCTGTAGGCTACTTACAAGTCGAGGGGGAACTGCCTTCTCCAACCGCAGAATCCTCTGACGTTGTTGACATTCCTTCCACTGTAGCTTTTGATCATCATTTACCTCGTCTACATGTTTAGACAAAAGAGCACCCACCGGGTCAAATCATCGGCAACCCATCCGCAAGTGTACGTACTTGATCTTCTCATGATGTAACAGACCACTACCACTATGTGGCTTTTATGTTCGCAGTCGAGCCCCGATCCATCAAGGAAGCTCTTTCGGAGCCTGACTTGATCACCGCCATGCAAGAAGAATTAGTAGAGTTTGAAAGAAACAAAGTGTGGAAACTCGTTACGAAGCCAAAAGGTCATACTATTGTTGGAACAAGATGGGTATACAAAAACAAACTTGGTGAATCCAGTGCGGTTGTACGAAACAAGGCAAGATTAGTTGCCAAGGGGTGTATTCAACTGGAAGGTGTTGACTATGATGAAACTTATGCCCCCGTAGCCAGGATGGAAGCAATACGTAGCATATGCGGCACACAAAAATATCAAAGTATTTCAAATTGATGTAAAAAGTGCCTTCCTGAATGGTGAATTTAAAGAAGAGGTTTACTTGCAACAACCTCCAGGCTTCAGAAGTCAAGATTTCCCATATTATTGTTTCAAGATTGAGAAAGCAGTCTATGGTCTTAAGAAAGCACCGAGGGCATGGTATGATACTGTCTCTGAGTTTCTTGTCATGTCCGGATATAAAAGAGGTGTGATTGACCCCACATTATTTAGAAAGGGAAATGGTAAAGATCTTATGCTTGTTCAAATCTAGGTGGATGATATCATATTTGGGTCAACAGATCAGGGTATGGTGGATGAATTTGCAATGCTCATGACCAACAAGTTCCAAATGAGCATGAATAAAGATATTAACTTCTTTCTAGGACTCCAAGTGAAACAAGCCCCTCAAGGGATATTCATTCATCAAGAAAAATATACCTCTGAACTGCTGAAGAAATACACAATGGACAATTGTTCCTCAGCCAAGGTTCCTATGGCCTTCGGATATAAGATTTCTGCTGATCCTTCCAGAAAATCAGTGGACCACAAAACTTATAGATTAATGATTGGTTCTTTGATGTACCTCACCAAAAGTAGACCAGATATTGTCTTTGCAATAGGCTTATGTGCCAGGTACCAAGCTGATCCCAAAGTATCGCACTTGATTGTAGTCCAACAAATATTCAGATACTTGGAGGAAGCAAAGCTCTCGGCCTATGGTATCCGACTGGGAATGACTTCATCCTTCAAGCTTTCACAGATGCGGATCATGCCGGATGCAGATTGGATAGAAAAAGTACTTCCGATGGATGTCAATTTCTTGGAGGAAGACTGGTTTGCTGGTCCTCACGGAAACAAAATTGCGTCTCTTTGTCTACCCCAGAAGCCGAGTATATGGCCGCAGCTAGATGCTATTTTCAAGTCCTATGGATGAAATCCCAACTAATGGACTACGGATATAGGATGATGTGGATACCGATTTATTGTGACTTAGAGAGTGTTATAGCGATTTCTCACAATCCTGTTCACTACTCGAAGACGAAGCACATTGAACTTCGGTACCATTTCATCAATGACCATATTCTCAAAGGTAACATTGAATTAATCTTTGTTCCAACTCATGAAGAGATTGCTGATCTGTTCACAAAGGCACTCGATGCAACAAAACTGAACATTTTTCTAGAAATGTTAGGCATGATGAATCCAGAACCACAGTTCTTTTTGAATTGATAACTACCACAGTCATAGTTTGAAGAATATGCCTCTTTTCTTTTCAAACAAAATTCTTGAAGCATTCTCTTCACTGCGCTTCTAGAAAAATATATCAATCATATGTTTTTATGATATATCTAATATACCACAATTACATATGATCCATATATTCTTCGGGTCCCTACTTCCTTTTATTTCTAACCATTTGATCAAGTGTTTTCCATTTAAGTTACCACAGCCATCCATATCACAACTGTAGTGTCATTTCACCGTCTTCCACTGCAATGGAGACTCCATCTGCAATGGCGAATCTACCCACAGTCGTATTAAACGATAACTTCATAAATTCTCGGAACCTTGTGTGGTATTTAATGATATTCATTAAATTAAAATTATTTCATATTCAATTTAAACATTCGTTTTGTAGCATACAACATTTCAGTTCTCTTCAAAAGCACTTTTTATGTTAGACCTACTTTAGGTTAAATGACAAATAAATCAGTTTCCCATATAAGAAATCTTTTAAGAAATCTTTTTCCTTAAACTGTCAAATTTCTTTATCCCCAAGACTTCTAATCCATTCCAAATTCTACCTTTACTCAACGGATTAACGCCCATCACCACGCGTTCTCCAAATGTGTGATAATGGGTCTGACATTTTATTAAATGCCCCATTTTCAAAAAACAAAAAAATAATAAATATTTCTTTTAATTTATTTTATTTTGGACTGTCAAGGGTGGGAAAGGGTAGCTTGATGCCCCATTTTAATTTATATTATTACTGTGTGGCTAACCGGCACACTAATTTGGGAATGTCAAGGGTGGAAAAGGGTAACTTGATGTTTTTCATAGATCAATGGAGCGTGTGTGGTTAACTGACATGTTGATTAGGTGATAAGTGACATCAATAGTACCAAGCAATTTGCATGGTTATTCACACATTGTTAGTGATCCTCGGTATCCCAATCACAAACTTGAAGGGCATAATCGAGATTTAAACATGTCATTGAAAAGTTAAATGAATCTTAAAGAATCTAGGAATTTCAATTCATTTAAAGCTTAATAATCTATTTATTTTTTCATGGTGGAAATTGGTAAATCGTCATTTACCTACATTCAAATATTTTACAATTGGAGTACGACATCCCTCTTCCAAATTGTAGAATATTGTATTGGGTCCTAGCCTTAATATTTCATTTGGGTGTTATATTAAGGATTCTCATCTAATCTAAACTTTGTTCTTTTTCCTTTTCAAATGTCTAGCCCAAACAATGCTTTAGGCTCCAACCCTTCTAGCTCATTCTCCCTCATGAAATTGGTTGGGTGAGCTATCTTCGATGGGTCAAACTTTAACGATCGAATTCGAAACATTCTTATGGCCCTTTGCTACGAGGACAAAGAATATGTTTTCGATAAAGAGCTAAAGGTGATTGATGAACAAACTGATACTCCCGAGCAAATCGAGGAATACAGGGTTCATAAGAGGGACGCAACAAAGGTGTCGTGCATTATGATTGTTACCATGATTGTTGAGCTTCAAAAGTCCTATGAGGACTTCTGGCCCTTCAAAATGCACCAAGATTTGATGGAAATCTACCATCAAAGTGCTCGGTAGGAGAGGTATGAGATCATTACCTCCATGATCACAACCAAAATGAAGGATGGAGAGTCCATCACGACCCACTCGCAAAAGATGCAGAGATATGTGGACCGCTTGATGAAATTGAATGTAAATTTTGATGAGAGTTGGCCATAGATATCATTCTACACTCTTTACCTGCTTGTTATGATCAGTTCCGTATGACCTATCATATGAACAAGGTTGAGGTCACTCTTAGGAAGCTTCAAGGCCTTCTAAGAACTGCCGAAAGAAACTTGAAAGGCAAGTCGGTTGTATCCACTCCTACTACTGTTGTTGCCCCTGTTCTGGCAATTGGACATGGGAAGGGAGAAGAGTGCTTTCATGTTTCTTTCTATTGTCAAAGGTGGTCCAGCTAAAGCCTCTACGAATCCAAAGGAAGCAGAGGGCTTCTATTGTCATGATAAAGGGAACTGGAAACGAAGCTGCCCAAAATACTTGCAGGACATTAAGGATGGGAAGATAAAGCCCACCTTTGCATGTATTTACACTATTCTTTCTAAGAACTCATCACATGCTAATTCTTGGATCCTTGATACAAGCTGTGGATTTCACATTTGTTCTGATTTGCAGGGACTAAAAATAAGTAGGGATGTGGAGCACGGGAATATAAACTTAATCAAAGGAAATAGCAAAATGTCGCATGTCACTAAGATTGGAATTTACTCTTTATTGCTTAGTAGTGGGTTAAATTTAGAGTTGAATAATTGTTGTTACTCGTCTGATATGGCGAGAAATATTATTTCTTTTCATAGTTTGTATAAACAAGGTTTTACATTTTCCTTTAATAATGAAATTGGTAGTATTAATGCTTATTATAATGGTAAATTTTATTTTGAAGCATTACCTTGTAATGGAATATATGAAACTGTGATGGTTGTACATAACCTAGGAAATAATGTGCTGAATATTGATTCGTCCAATGTTTTGGGCAAGGCATGCTTATGGCATTGTCGTCTAGGACATGTCAACAAGAAGCGCATAGCCCAACTCCAAAAAGATGGAGTCTTGGAGTCATTCTGTTGGATTAGTGTTTAAGTCCATAACTATAATTGGTATATACTTGACTCGAATCGGCATGGTCCATTTGGGTTACATGGCATCAGAACATTTGGATAGACCATTTATGAGAAGAAGACATTTGTGACATATTAATATATTATAAGTTCTAATATATTAATATGAGATCATGTTATTTAATTAGTATTGATCAAGAATTAATTTAGTGATCAAAAAGAGGCTAATTAAATACATGGGGATTGACTGTGTAAACCATTCATTCTTATATATGTGGGCTTATGATCCATGATTCCTTATGTTGGATTTAACCCATGTGGTGACCCGTGGATACTCCATGGAGGTTAAAACCCATGGAGCATAAGGAATGGGTAAAGTCATGGGTTACATGGTGTAACCCTAATGTGCACCCTATATAAGGACCCCTTTAGCTCAAGAAATCGGCACTAGTGACACATATATGTGGGCTAGCCGATTTGAGCATGAAGTGTCTTCTTCTCATGGTTATTCCAAGTGTTGATGATGTTGTATGAACCATTTGAGGTGTCATACTTGGGGCACTAGGCTCTCGAGCTTCATGGAGTCAAGCTACATCAACAAGGTATGTATTTCTATCTAGTTTACTACCCAAGTATCAAAGATTGTATGCTAGTTAGGATAATACCTTGGAATATTCATATTTGCATGTATAATAGAGAAAGCATAGATCCAAGGTATTTAGGGTTGCATGTACACTTAGGAGTGTTAGAATGCTCAAAATCCCAATAGTGGTATCAGAGCCATGGGTTGTTTTCTGTTATATTGATGCAAATGATTTATTTTCAATGTTGAAAAAAAGGGAAAAAAACCATGACGTTTGTCAAATTTTAAGATAATTACTTGTTTTTGTGAAAAACTAATTATTTTTAAAATTTGAATCATTTGCTATATGAGTTGAATTAGGTCAAATTTAGTAAAATATAAAATGATATGATTATTTTATTAGTTTTAAAAGTATGATCTAAAGAGGTTTTTTTTTTTTTATATTTTTTATTTTTGAAACCTCCATAAGTTATAGATATGAAAAGGTTTAAAAAAAATGATTCAAAGTTTTTATGGAGTTACAAAACTTGGTGTTAATGCTTTAAAGAATTCCATAACTTATTCTTAAGCTATGGAACATGAAAGTTTCATCATAAAACAAGCATTTAACTCTATAAGTTATGAATTACCAAAAGTTTTATGTTTCCCTTATTTATGAGTTACTTTAGATTAATGGAAAAAAATTGTGTTTTATTTGTTTTCAATCCTAATTAATCTAGAGGTAGTTTATAAAATGTGTTTTTGTAACTTGTCCTCAAGTTACATAAAAGGTCACATTTATGAATCTTAAAACTCATAAAAGTGCCACAGATTACATAAAAAATGAAGAATTTTTTTTCATTAAATAGTATTATGACTCCATAACTTGTTTTCAAGTTATGGATGTCTAAGAGTCACTTCTTTAAAAGTGTTATTAAAGAATAAGAGGTTACATAAAAAATGAAGAGTCTTCATTTTAATGAACCATTAAACTCATAAGTTATGGAATGAAAAGTTTTGAATAGTTTCAAAAACTTGCCTTCAAGTTTTGGAATTTGTAAAGTTTTCCCATGAATACTTTAATTCCAAGTTAAGCCCTTAGAATTTTAAAAGTTAAAATTCAACCCTTATACTTTATAATATTATAAGTTAATAATATTTATATATATATAAGAGCAAGTCGTCTTACCATTAGTAGGCCTCATTCACGAAGTCGGTTTATAAGGGGGGGGGGGGGTATAAGGTTACTGCCTATAAAATGGTAGTTTAATGGGTGTCCACTCTCACCCACCGCTCCCTTGACTGTGGAGGGTTGTTAGCCGAACAGGTAGGACAAGGACTATAATTCTCCCTTCATTAAAAGTATTAATGATAAATATAAAGTAACTAAAATGTTTTTATAATTTCCAATCTTAGTTACTTTAGGAAAATATGAATAAGGTGCTAATCCATGAAATTACACTTTGCACTTTGTTTAAATCGGTTAGTGGAGCGTTTGTGGTTAACCGGCACACTAACTCATATTTAACAAGGTATGCAAAGGGTAACTTAATGTTTATCATAGTATCGATGGAGCGTGTATGGTTAACCGGCACATCGATTGAGGGGTAAACACTTAAGAGTACCAAGTAATTTGCATGGTTACTTCACACCTTGTTTTGTGATCCTCGGCATCCCAGTCACAAAACCTGAAGGACACAGTCTAGATTGAAACATGCCATTGAACAGTTTAATGAATCTCAAAAGATCTAGGAGTTTCAAACAAAACCTAATAAATTATTTTGTTTTTCATGGTGGAAATTGGTGAATCGTCATTCACCTACCTTCAAATATTCTGTAGTTTGGATTACAACATCCTCTTCCAAGTTATAAAATATTGTGTTGGGTCCTAGCCTTAATATTTCATATTGGGTGTTATATTAAGGACTTTAAATCAACTATCTTGAATATCTCCCAATAGATGTCTAATTTAGACATCTATGATCTTCCCAAATCTCTTGGAACTTCACTTCCTCTATCTGCTCCAATTATTCTCCCTAACCCACAAGTTCAAGGTCACTCAAGCCCTATTGGCAAGAAAAGTCTATGTGTGCTGACATCTTGGAGATAAAGTCACATATTGACAAGCCGGGAGAGTTGGGTGTCAAAGTCTTGAGAAAGTTGGATGTTCAATCACTTTCTATGTCACATAGTGAGTTCCTTTGGGACTACTATGGAATAGAAAATGACATGACCCTTAATGATCTTATCTATTTGCTTGGTGCTTCTAAATCAGCAATGATTAGGAGGACTAGTAAAGCAAATTTGATTAGAAGATCAACTTCCCAAACTTCCATGGACATTGACAATGGTACATGGTAAGGGGCATTGGTTACGAAGCTGCGAAATTTACCTGAAAGATCTTCAGGTAAAGTCCACTATCAAACTCTGTTAACTTTCTATTCTGAGATTCTTATTACATGATGTGACTGGGTCACATATTGATGTTTTAAGAATCAAAGAAAAAGCGAAGAAGGAAGTATATGCTGATTCTGATCGCGAAGATGGATTCCGATCGCATGGTTCGGTGATCAGAATTTTGAGCTGTTACTTAGGAGTTATGTAATATTGCTTAGGAATAGATAACAATAAGTTTTTCATATGCTTTTGCATTGTAAGGATAAGTTTTCCGCAAAGTTTTAAAATAAAATTTTTGGTTTTATTTATTCTAAGTATCCTTACAATGGCATTTGTGAAAAAATGTTTTTTATATGATTCCATTGATAGCTATTTTGGAAAGTGGATTTTATTCTTTCATTTGTGGTGGTGTCTAAATTTACCAAACAAGGAAAGATTCTCATCACCCAAGTTTCAGTTGGATAGAAACTTGGAATCATGCAGGTTGTATGATGAATGAGAATTTTCATCTTTGGAAAATTAAGACTAATTCCTTGTTCACATGTTTAAGTGAATCAAGTGAAGGACTAAGGGATCGAGTACACATTCTTGTGCACTGGTCAGGTCCACCAGAAAAGATCGATAAGACTATTCGTCATGATTTACTAAAGCTTAGTAAATATTGTTATACTTACAAGTTTAAAGTATAATTCTGAAACATTAGAAAAGTTTCGATGTATGGCAGAACGAATGAGAAGAATCAACTTAGGCAGAAAGATAAAATTTAATCAAATCTGAAAAGATGGGAGAGTACTTTAGCATCATGTTTTGTGATCATCTTAATGATTTAGAAATCATGTCACAATTAGTCCTCTAAAGTCATCTTAGTGTATTCTTATGACTAAGAAGAGGAATCTTGAATTGTTGAAATGATTAAATCAAGAAGATGAGTCATGCTTCGTTCCAAAAACAATTCTTAGAGTCATACTCCAAGATTGTAACTTGAATGACATATCTTTAAGGAAGGTTTCTTAACACTAGTCAAATGTAAGAGTAGAAGTATCCTACTCTTGTACATTTGAAATTGGTAAGTTGTGATGTTTTGGATAAAACAAAGACCAAGTAAGACCAATTGTGTGAAGTGTTTGTCTTAATAAATAATCTAAACTATCTCTTGAGTATTTCGCAAGTGAGTCTTATGTGTCAAGAGGATAGTGGGAGTCTTAAGGATCCTGGAAGATTTTCAAGATCTAATCAAGAATAAAAACCTATAGTTTAACACTAGCACATGACATGATCTTTATAACCTATCATGTTGACATATTTCTATTTCTGTGCCCATTCCAGTTAAAGTTGGCTTTGTATATGAGTTCTTAGAGTTCTCAATTGGTTGCATAACAACTTGGAAGCAATGGCAGGCCCTTGAGTTGCAGGTGGCAAGAAAATAAGATTGAGTTCAGTCCATATGAGTTTGGATTTGTCATTATCCTTGTCTTGTGACTATGGTTTTGACAACATGGATAAGAACACATACACCATAAAATCTAAGGGTCATAAGGTTTCTTTCCGATTCATGAAAATGATGGTGAGGAAACACTTCTCCCAAGTAGATTTGAAGCAGATAGCAAAGATCTAAGCAACTGAGACTATGATTACGACATCCCTTTTCATAGTTCTAAAATTGTTTAGACGCACCTGTGAGCTATCTAAGATAAGGTGTATGATTTTGATAGAGTCTTATCAAGGCAATCTCGTCTCAGAAATCTAAACTTTGGTAAGAAAGTCAGTAAAGTATTGACTTACTAGAAGTCCAGCTGATTTCTGAGTACATGTCAAAGCTAGTGGGAGCATAAGTGTTATGCTAATAATCATCATGTTAGTGGGAGCATGATAATTATGATAAAGGTCTCAAGTTAGCAATGTTAATTATAGAAAACAAAAGTTACAATTCGTGGAGTTGCAGGGGTTGAAAAGTTGTTTTGCTATAATTAAGGGAGAGGAAATTATACTTCATTTCAATTCTAAAAGCTTAGATTGATATTTTAATCATCTTTAGTCAAGAATATATATATATATATATATATATATATATATATATATATATATATATATATATGATTTTTATGTTGGTTTGGTTTGACTTAAGAAAATTCTATATATTACGTTCTTAAAATTTGGTTATGATTACGACATCCCCCTTCATAGTCAAATTTTGAGAACATGGAAAATAAAAAAATATTGTAGCAAAAGACTGGTCTAGAATCATGTCTTTATGTGAGACATCATGAATCGTGTCCCATTTTCTTTGGGTACAGGATCGATTGCATGTGCTATTCATCCTTTCTAAAATTTTCCAAATGCCTGGGGCAGTAAGAAGGGAAAAGGTCTAGAATTGGATATGACTAAAATGATTAAGCAATTGTCGAGGAAAAGGTCTAGAATTGGATATGACTAAAATGATTAAGCAATTGGTTGCTCAGGGACAGTTGGAAGTATAGTGTTTATTTTTGGAAGGACCATATGGACATATTCTGAAAAAAGGCAACTCCTGTTCAGAAGTGATAGTCAAAATGGGAATATGGAAATGATTCCATAGGTGGAAGTTGTTCAATTTGTGTAAGAGTAGGAAAACTTAATGCAAGAAGGATGTTTCCATGGAGTTGATCTCCATTGGAATACTCTGTAATGTCTGTTGACAAGTGTTTGTGACTTTGTGCATAATCATTACAAGAGGATCAATGAATATAAGTTTAAAATCTAACAGATTTCGATAAATGATAGAAATTTGGAATTCTTACATTTTCGATAAGGATTTGGGAGTATGAAAAGAGAATCATTGAAATTATGTTCAATCGATCCACTTCACAAAGTAAGGATCATAGAGGAACATAGAGTACATACTTGGTGTATGGCAAAGCTATTGTTTAGAAAAAACATATGTACATGCTTGGATCATGGGACAACTAATGTTGTTAATTCAAGTATAAAGTTGATAGTTTGAAACAATATACAATGAATAATGTGTAATCAATACTGAGACCATATGGGAATCGATTATTATTGTGTTTCATTTTGCATGTTTTGACTTCCAGAATAAACAAGATCATTCTTCCCGAATGACTAAGTTATTCAAACCAGCCACAATCGGTCATATGTTGGAAGTAGATATGAATCAAGACTGTCATGGGTTGGCTTGTAGAGGTCTAAGATGTTGGACAAAGTGGTGCTACAACACTCATGAGTGCTCATAAGTTATGAGTATTGGATTCAACCCACGCTCATTGAATCACTTCATGGATTTTATCACGAGTGATCATGAGACGATAATATCTTATATTCTTAACATATGAGTTGTTACTATGAGTTGGTTATACATTGATTGCACAAAGACGCATTGGTAACTCGATGTTATAAAACGTGCCTTTGTGTATGATTCAACAAGTAGTAGAACAAGCCATATGAGTCGAAGTTTATCCATTCCTTTTACCTTCGGGATAAAAGCAATATTTGTGGACCCGTCGATGATTTAATGATGATACAGGTGAGTGCTTGGCCAAGCCAGGACTGATTTGATTTATTCAATAAGTCAGTCATCATGAATCGGAAATCAGGAAACAAAAAATGGACATAGAGAATGATTTATAATCCATGTCTCAGTCTATATGATATCTAGAATGGAGGAATATATGATTCCTTATCTAATGGACAAGTCATTGACAAAGGTCAGAGTTGGACATCGGCTTTTGAGAGCTACGATTGCCAGTTGGTTCTTGAAGTTATACTCAATAATAGTTCTAGACTTATCCAAGTGGGAGATTGTTGGATTAGTGTCTAATTCCATAACTATAATTGGTATGTACTTGACCGACTCGACATGGTCCATTTGGGTTGCATGGCATCGGAACATTTGGATAAACCGTTTATGAGAAGAAGACATTTGTGACATATTAATATATTTTATGTTCTAATATATTAATATGAGATCATGTTATTTAATTAGTATTGATCAAGTGTAACAGCCCGAAATTCCAGGTATTGTTATATTTATGATTTTGGGTGTTTTAAGAGGGGAATCGGCGAGTTGGAACTCAGACTCGCCGAGTAGGATCGCAGATCTGGTCGCGGGTTCGCGACTGGACTCGGCGAGTCCGCGCTGTTTAGCGAAACCCTAACTTCCCAGGTTTGGGACATATATGAGGGGCCTTATGGCCGTCATTATTCACCCTAGTCCTTTGAGTGAAACCCTAATTCAATTGTGAGCATCTGGAGCAAGGTAGAAGACCATTATTGATCTTGGAAGTGTTATTTTGCAAGGAGGAGGAGGCTTGGTTAAGGGAACAACAGGAGAAGCCATATTCTGAGGGTTGGGGACACAGAGCAACGTTATTCAGGTAATATTTTCGAGTTGATCCCTCCTATGTTGATGTGTATATGGATTTAGGGTTTATTGAACCCTTTTGTGGCTAGATTGAGTGTTTCCTTAGTCCCCCAAGCGATTGGAACCCTATATTGGGACCCTTGGAAGTCCAAAGTGTCCCATGCCTGAGCTTTTCGGGAATCAATGGAGGTTTTGGATTGGAATCCTTATGCCTTAGGTCAAACGTCAATTATGAGTCATGGGGTGTATTATGAGCACCGAAATAAGGACTTTACGTGATGAACCAGTCTAGGAAGGCCAGACCTATGAATTGCCGGAGCAGATCTGACCTTAGAAAGCAGTTTGAGCGGTTGCATGGCATGGACTCGCCGAGTCCGATGAACAGACTCGGCGAGTAGCTTGAAGATTGCCTTAGAATGGTCCTGTCCGGGTTATGGGTTGGATCGGTGAGTCAGGGCGAGTTAGAGAGGGTTAACAGGTGGTCTGAGTCGAACTGGGACTCGCCGAGTTGTTCTTCAGACTCGGCGAGTTGAGTCGGGGTGGCCCCGTGATTCTTCCAGGAGGAACTCGTCGAGTCAGGGGAGATACTCGACGTGTAGAAAGGGAATCTTAGAGAATTGGTGAGGATGTCTAGACTCGCCGAGTCGCCCTAGCGCTCGCCGAGTCCGGTCAAGCTGACCGTTGACCGTTGACCAGAGTTAACCTATGTTTGACTTCTTAGGGATAGTCAAACTTAGAAGATAAAAGTGTTAATAAGAGATGTATGATGTTATAGGGAGATTGTAGCTCGGCGGATCGAGCACGAGTGACTTCGGGATTTGCTAGCTTTCGATATTCACGAGGTGAGTCTTCTCACTATACCGTACCCGAAAGGGTTTGACTGTGTGACCGGAAGGTCGGATATGATATGTGATATATGTGCTATGTGCGATAAGATAATTGTTATGCGTGCTATGTATGTTTATGTGGGCCGGAAGGCATTATGTTATGGGCCGGAAGGCGTGTAATCTGGACCGTAAGGTTGGCGTGGGTAGGACCGGAAGGTTTACCCAGCAGGGACGGAAGTCCCCTGAGACACATGGACCGGGAGGTCAGGGCCTGGAAAGGCGTATGTGCGTAAGTTGTATTTTGGGGAGCTCACTAAGCATTTATGCTTACAGTTGTTGTGTATGTGTTTCAGGTACTAGCGAGGACCGTGGGAAGGCGCCGGCGTGATCTGTAGACACTGATAGATGTTTTTTTTCTGATCTTGGGATTTATATGATTTGTATTCTGACATGACACTTGGAATGTTTATGCCTTGTTTTTAATGAAAATACTTTATTTTGAAATGAAAAATTTGTTTGAAAATTTACGTTGTTACAAATTGGTATCAGAGCCTTGGTTTGAGGGATTCGGGTGCACCTTTGGGCGTAACTGAACTCAAACCGAGGATTTGAGGAAAACTTTTAAAATAAAGGCATAAACTTTTGTGAATGATTTTGTGGTAAACAAGAAAGAAGCAGTGTGTACGATCAGTCAGCGCCCGAACGGTAAAGATCCCCAAAATACCTTACAACGTTATGTTAAGAGATAAGATATGATGTGAACTATTATGCATGCTAGAAGACTAGGTATTCATGATAGGACTAGAGTGGCCTGATTTGCGATGCCTTAGTCTAGGGAAGTTTGCCGATATGAGATGCTTTGATAACGTGCAGATAGATAGTGCATATCAAAAGTAGAGTACTCACTGTCCGGGGTTTGGGGAGGAAGATTTGGGATGAATGCTGATGCGGTGTGGTCGGTAGTATTGGGCCCATACTACCGAAGACACCGGGTCAGTGGGAGACCCAAGTAAGAATCCCTAGATATCGGAGACTGAGTAGGGTTGCGTTATCGAGTGTGATTATACTCGATGGAGTCTCTGATAGTTTTATGTTGTATTTCAGAGACATCATGGTTAGACCACGCCACGGACCGAGTACGAGCGGTGTGAGTGACGAGGAGATTCGTCAGATGATTCATGAGGAGGTGGCTGCAGCGATCCGGGCTGAGATTCCGGAGATGTTTGGGTCTATTAAGACCACCTTGATGGAGACTTTTGATGAGCGGTGCGCCGCATTGACTGAGGCTGCAGCCACTGCAGCTACCGCAGCTGTGGCCGCTGCCAGGCCACAGGGGGGTGACTCGTTGCTGTTTCGGGAGTTCAGCAACACGAAGCCACCTGAGTTTGATGGGACGCAGGATCCGATTGCTGCGATGAGGTGGATCGCTGATATTGAGGGGTGCTTCTACACTTGTTCATGTCCGGAGCATTTGAGGGTACGGTTCGCTTTGAACCAGCTCCGTCTGGGAGCGAAGGATTGGTGGAAGTTCGTGACGGCGAACTTCACTTTGGCAGAGGTTTTAGTAGTGACATGGGAGAGTTTTACCTCTATGTTCAGAGACGAGTACGTTCCCCCGGTGGAGAGGGAACGATTGGTTCAGGAGTTCTTGACCCTCAAGCAGGGTACTGATTCGGTTGCGGTGATCACGCGGAAGTTTCATGAGAGAGCGATGTTTTGCCCCGAGCTGGTGTCCACAGAGCAGGCTCGGATGAGCCGGTACTTGGGTGTTTTGAGGAGGGATATCCGGGAGTTTGTGTCAAACTCCACCTATCATACCTTTGCTGAGCTTCAGGCGAATGCCAGGAAGCGCGAGATCGAGTTGGAGACCCAGGCCAGGGAGGAGGCCGAGTCTCAGCGGGTGGACCGGCGGCCGGCTCAGTCTCAGCTGGCAGCCAAGCGGACTAAGTCTGCCGATTCAAGGACGGGAGGTCCGAAGGGCCATACTTGTGGAAAGTGCGGCAAGGGTCATGAGGGGACATGTCGATCTGGTGCTTGCTACAAGTGTGGCAAGGAGGGGCACATCGCTAGGGATTGCCCCAAGGGGTTTATGGTTTGCTTTCATTGCAACCAGACAGGCCATCGGAAGGCCGAGTGCCCTCAGCTTCTTCAGGGATCTGCACATACTGCCAGGGCTACTGAGACTCGATCGGTGAAGGTCGAGGCCCCGAGGGCTCGTGGGAGAGCCTTTCAGCTGACTGCGGAGGAGGTCCGCGCTGCGCCCGATGTTGTGGCAGGCATGGACTGGTTGAGCCGATACGGCGCCGTCATCGACTGTGAGCGTCAGCTGGTGACTATACGAGACCCTAGTGGGGATGTTCTTTCGGTGTACGGTGAGGGTACCCGTTCGGGATCAGCTTTTTGTTCGGCCGCTAGGGCGAGGCAGTGTCTACAGCAGGGCTGTAAGGGTTTTGTGGCGTATGTGATGGATACGCGGGAGGTTTCCGAGAGACCGAGATCAGTTGAGGAGGTCCCAGTGGTGCGTGAGTTTCCAGATGTTTTCCCCGAGGATCTGCCGGGAGTACCTCCTGTGAGGCAAGTAGAGTTTGGTATCGATCTGGTTCCGGGGGCCGCGCCTGTCGCTAAGGTGCCTTATCGTCTTGCACCTCCAGAGATGCAAGAGTTGTCCTCGCAGCTTCAGGAGTTGCTGGGGAAGGGATTCATTCGGCCGAGCAGCTCGCCATGGGGAGCATCTATTTTGTTCGTCAAGAAGAAGGATGGTTCACACCGGATGTGCATTGATTACCGGGAGTTGAACAAGTTGACGGTCAAGAACCGTTACCCGTTACCGAGGATCGATGATTTATTCGATCAGTTGCAGGGAGCATCTTGGTTTTCCAAGATCGATCTGAGGTCGGGGTACCATCAGGTGAGAGTGCGGGATGAGGACGTCCAGAAGACAACGTTTAGGACGCGATATGGGCATTATGAGTTTGTGGTGATGCCTTTCGGGCTCACCAATGCCCCGGCTGTGTTCATGGATCTCATGAACAGGGTGTGCAGGCCGATGTTGGATCGGTCAGTGATTGTATTTATCGATGATATTCTAGTGTATTCGAGATCTAGAGAGCAGCATGAGGAGCATTTGAGGGAGGTCCTTGAGGTATTGAGATCGGAGAAGCTTTATGCAAAGTTCTCCAAATGTGATTTCTGGTTGTGGGATGTCCAGTTCCTAGGACATCTTGTTAACCAGGAAGGGATTCTGGTCGATCCGGCCAAAGTCGAGGCAGTGATGAGCTGGGAGGTGCCGAAGTCACCATCGGAGATCAGGAGCTTCCTTGGGTTGGCAGGGTATTATCGGAGATTTATTAAGGATTTCTCCAAGATCGCAGTGCCGCTCACCAGATTGACCCGGAAGGGTGTTGCATTCTCATGGGGTCCCGAGCAGCAGACCTCCTTTGAGACACTTCGCCAAAGGTTGTGCGAAGCCCCGGTATTAGCTCTCTCGGAAGGGATGGAGGATTTTGTAGTATACTGCGATGCATCGATTTTGGGGCTGGGTGCAGTGTTGATGCAGAGGGGTCATGTGATAGCTTATGCGTCGAGGCAGCTGAAGCCTCATGAGGCGAGATATCCCACGCATGATTTAGAGTTGGGGGCAGTAGTGTTCGCTCTCAAGATTTGGCGTCACTACTTGTATGGGGTTCGATGTACGATATACACGGACCATAAGAGCTTGAAGTATTTGATGGATCAGCCCAACCTAAATATGCGTCAGAGGAGGTGGTTGGATGTGGTCAAGGATTATGATTGTGAGATCCTGTACCACCCAGGCAAGGCAAATGTGGTAGCCGATGCTTTGAGCCGCAGGGCGGAGAGCACTCCACTGCGAGATGTATATTTGAGATTGACTGCGATAGCTCCAGTATTGGATGCTATTCATGGGGCACAGGCCGAGGCTGTGCGACCAGAGATGCAGAAGAGAGAGCGGGTCGTTGGTTTGGTTTCAGAGTTCGTTACAGATGGACGAGGGCTTATGACATTTCAGGGTCGGATTTGGGTACCGTTCGTGGGTGGTACGCGTATTAATTTGATGGAAGAGGCTCATCGGTCGAAGTTTTCGATCCATCCGGGGGCTACGAAGATGTATTTGGATTTGAGGAAAGAGTATTGGTGGCCCTGTATGAAGAGGGACGTCGCATGGTTCGTTGAGAGGTGCTTGACCTACCGCAGGGTTAAGGCCGAGCACCAGAGACCGCATGGCAAGTTGCAGCCATTGGAGGTTCCCAAATGGAAGTGGGAACAGATCACTATGGATTTCATCACCAAATTGCCGAGGACTGCCAGAGGAGTCGATGCAATTTGGGTGATTGTGGATAGGTTGACGAAGAGCGCTCACTTCCTTGCCATCAGTGAGAGTTCTTCAGCGGAGAAGTTGGCGGAGATATATGTGAGAGAAGTGGTATCTCGGCATGGGGTGCCGATCTCGATTGTTTCAGACCGTGATGTGCGCTTCACTTCCAGATTCTGGAAGAAATTCCATGAGGAGCTGGGGTACTAAATTGCATTTTAGTACCGCATATCATCCCCAGACAGACGGCCAGAGCGAGCGAACGATTCAGATGTTGGAGGACATGCTTCGAGCGTGTGTGTTAGATTTCAGGGGTAGCTGGGATGCGTATTTACCCTTGGCAGTGATTTCCTACAACAACAGCCATCATTCGAGCATTGGTATGCCACCCTTTGAGTTGTTGTATGGTAGGAGGTGTCGGACCCCCATTTGCTGGGGAGAGGTGGGACAGAGAGTGATGGGCAGTACAGAGATCGTGCTTTAGACGACAGAGAAGATTCAGCAGGTTAGACAGAGGTTATTGACCGCCCAGAGCCGACAGAAAAGTTATGCAGACAGATGCCGGTCCGAGCTTGAGTTTCAGGTCGGCGACTTTGTACTCCTGAAGGTCTCTCCTTGGAAAGGAGTGATTCGATTCAGGAAGAGGGGCAAGTTGGGGCCCCGGTATATTGGGCCTTTTCGTGTGATTGCGAGGGTAGGACGGGTGGCCTACCGTTTGGATTTGCCAACGGAATTGAGACAGATCCACGACACTTTTCATGTGTCGCAATTGAGAAAGTGTATAACCGATGAGTCGGCAGTAGTTCCATTAGAGGACATTCAGGTGGATGCGAGCCTGAATTATGCCGAGAGACCAGTGGCCATAAGAGATCGGAAGATCAAGGTTCTGAGGAATAAGGAGATACCTCTAGTGTTAGTTCAGTGGCAGCACCGGAAGGGATCGGAAATGACCTGGGAGCCGGAGCACGAGATGCGGGAGCAGCATCCGGAGCTATTTTCAGAGTGAGACTTCGAGGACGAAGTCTAGTCCTAGTGGGGGAGAGTTGTAACAGCCCAGAATTCCAGGTATTGTTATATTTATGATTTTGGGTGTTTTAAGAGGGGACTCGGCGAGTTGGAACTCAGACTCGCCGAGTAGGATCGCGGATCTGGTCGCAGGTTCGCGACTGGACTCGGCGAGTCCGGGTATGGACTCGGCGAGTCCGCACTGTTTAGCGAAACCCTAACTTCCCAGGTTTGGGACATATATGAGGGGCCTTATGGCCGTCATTATTCACCCTAGTCCTTTGAGTGAAACCCTAATTCAATTGTGAGCATCTGGAGCAAGGTAGAAGACCATTATTGATCTTGGAAGTGTTATTTTGCAAGGAGAAGGAGGCTTGGTTAAGGGAACAACAGGAGAAGCCATATTCTGAGGGTTGGGGACACAGAGCAACGTTATTCATGTAATATTTTCGAGTTGATCCCTCCTATGTTGATGTGTATATGGATTTAGGGTTTATTGAACCCTTTTGTGGCTAGATTGAGTGTTTCCTTAGTCCCCCAAGCGATTGGAACCCTATATTGGGACCCTTGGAAGTCCAAAGTGTCCCATGCCTGAGCTTTTCGGGAATCAATGGAGGTTTTGGATTGGAATCCTTATGCCTTAGGTCAAACGTCAATTATGAGTCATGGGGTGTATTATGAGCACCGAAATAAGGACTTTACGTGATGAACCAGTCTAGGAAGGCCAGACCTATGAATTGCCGGAGCAGATCTGACCTTAGAAAGCAGTTTGAGCGGTTGCATGGCATGGACTCGCCGAGTCCGATGAACAGACTCGGCGAGTAGCTTGAAGATTGCCTTAGAATGGTCCTGTCCGGGTTATGGGTTGGATCGGTGAGTCAGGGCGAGTTAGAGAGGGTTAACAGGTGGTCTGAGTCGAACTGGGACTCGCCGAGTTGTTCTTCAGACTCGGCGAGTTGAGTCGGGGTGGCCCCGCGATTCTTCCAGGAGGAACTCGTCGAGTCAGGGGAGATACTCGACGTGTAGAAAGGGAATCTTATAGAATTGGTGAGGATGTCTAGACTCGCCGAGTCGCCCTAGCGCTCGCCGAGTCCGGTCAAGCTGACCGTTGACCGTTGACCAGAGTTGACCTATGTTTGACTTCTTAGGGATAGTCAAACTTAGAAGATAAAAGTGTTAATAAGAGATGTATGATGTTATAGGGAGATTGTAGCTCGGCGGATCGAGCACGAGTGACTTCGGGATTTGCTAGCTTTCGATATTCACGAGGTGAGTCTTCTCACTATACCGTACCCGAAAGGGTTTGACTGTGTGACCGGAAGGTCGGATATGATATGTGATATATGTGCTATGTGCGATAAGATAATTGTTATGCGTGCTATGTATGTTTATGTGGGCCGGAAGGCATTATGTTATGGGCCGGAAGGCGTGTAATCTGGACCGTAAGGTTGGCGTGGGTAGGACCGGAAGGTTTACCCAGCAGGGACGGAAGTCCCCTGAGACACATGGACCGGGAGGTCAGGGCCTGGAAAGGCGTATGTGCGTAATTTGTATTTTGGGGAGCTCACTAAGAATTTATGCTTACAGTTGTTGTGTATGTGTTTCAGGTACTAGCGAGGACCGTGGGAAGGCGCCGGCGTGATCTGTACACACTGATAGATGTTTTTTTTTCCTGATCTTGGGATTTATATGATTTGTATTCTGACATGAAACTTGGAATGTTTATGCCTTGTTTTGAATGAAAATACTTTATTTTGAAATGAAAAATTTGTTTGAAAATTTACGTTGTTACATCAAGAATTAATTTGGACTTAATTTAGTGATCAAAAAGAGACTAATTAAATATATGAGGATTGATTGTGTAAACAATTCATTCTTATATATGTGGGCTTATGATCCATGATTCCTTATGTTGGGTTTAACCCATGTGGTGACCCATGGATACTCCATGGAGGTTAAAACCCATGGAGCATAAAAAATGGGTAAAGTCATGGGTTACATGGTGTAACCCTAATGTATACACTATATAAGGACCCCTTTAGCTCAAGAAATTGGCACTAGAAACACATATATGAGGGCTAGCCGATTTGAGCATGAAGTGTCTTCTTCTCATGGTTATTCCAAGTGTTGATGATGTTGTGTGAACCATTTTAGGTGTCATGGAGTTAAGCTACATCAACAAGGTATGTATTTCTATCTACTTTATTACCCAAGTATCAAAGATTGTATGCTAGTTAGGGCAATACCTTGGAATATTCATATTTTCATGTATAATAAAGAAAACATAGATCCAAGGTATTTAGGGTTGCATGTACACTTAGGAGTGTTAGAATGCTCAAAATCCCAACACATTCTACTTGAAGTCGGATGACACTTTCGAATCTTATTTGCTTGGAAAGATGACCAAGTCACCATTCACTGGTACTTGTGAAAGGGGTGAAGGTCTGTTGGATCTCATACACACTGATGTGTGTGGTCCCTTCAGAACTGCCACAAGGGATGCTAACCGCTTCTATTTGACTTTTGCTGATGATTATAGTAGATATAGGTATGTCTACTTAATCAAGCATAAGTCAAAATCCTTTGAAAGTTTCAAAGAGTTTAAGCAAGAAGTGGAGAATCAATTGGGTAGGAAGATAAAGATGCTCCGATCTGATCGGGGTGGTGAGTATCTTAGTATCGAGTTCCATGACTATCTTAAGGAATGTGGAATTGTTTCACAATTGAAGCCACCAAGGATACCACAGCTTAATGGTGTGGCTGAGAGGCGCAATTAAACCATGCTAGACATGGTTCATTCCATGATGAGTCGAGCTTCATTACCTATCTCATTCTAGGGGTATGCCTTAGAGACTGCCGCCCATATCCTTAATCTAGTCCCAACTAAGAAGGTTGCCAAAACACCTCACGAGATATAGGAAGAGAAGGTTCCCTCATTAGCTCACATCAAGGTTTTGGGTTGTAATACTTTCGTAAGATGAGAGAATCGGGACAAGCTCGAACCTCGCAGTGAGCGACGTATTTTCATCGGCTACCCGTAGAATTCCTTTGGGTGTCTCTTCTATAGACCGAGTGACAATGTTGTATTCATTTCAAGGAGAGGAGTCTTTTGTGAGAGAGAACTCATATTCCAAGAGGACAATGAGAGGAAAATTGACCTTGAAGAGCTTCAAGAGTTAAGTGATGAAGGAACCTCAAACACTAGCGCTCAACCTGAGGAGGAAACTCCTCTAGCACCAATTGACGAATCCATACCTTTGAGACGTTCCAGTAGATTTAGTGTTCTGCCTGTGTTATATGGTTTTCATATAACAACTGAAGGTGATACATTTATCAATGATAGTACATTGATTGCTATGTATAAAAATCAAGTTTGGGACTTGGTTGACAATGTACCGGGTCGTAAGACAGTCGGGTGCAAATGGATCTTCAAGAAAAAGACCGACATGGATGGGAAAGTACACACATATAATACGCGACTGGTTGAGAAGGGATTTACACAAACTCATGGAGTTGACTATGATGAGACCTTCTCTCCAGTAGCGATGATTAACTCTATAAGGGTTATGCTAGCCATACCTACATTTCATGATTATGAACTATGGCAAATGGATGTTAAAATTGCTTTCCTTAATGGAAGGTTGGCTGAAGATGTTTATATGTGTCAGCTAGCGGGTTTTGTCAATGCAAAGCACCTTAATAGAGTGTGTAAGCTTGAGAAATCCATGTATGGATTGAAACAAGTATCTCGCAGATGGAATCTTTGTTTTGATGAGAAAGTCAAAGAGTTTGGATTTTCGAGTAGCGAGGATGAGTCCTGTGTATATGTCAAAGCTAGTGGGAGTATAGTTAGCTTTCTGGTATTGTATATAGATGACATACTACTCAGAGGAAACGACATCCCAACCTTGCAGGAGGTTAAGTCCTGGCTTGGGAAGTGTTTTGCTATGAAGGACCTTGGGGAAGCTGCTTACATTTTAGGGATAAGGACATCGAGAAACAGGAGTAAAAGACTAATAGGGCTTAGTCAAAGTACCTACCTGGACAAGGTGTTGAAGCGTTTCAACATGGAGAATTCCAAGAAAGGCGACTTACCTATCCAGAACAATACCCGATTGAACAAGGCTTAGAGAACAAGAACTGATGAAAAGATAGCAAATATGAGTCAAGTGACATATGCCTCTGTTGTCGGTTCAATCATGTATGCTATGATGTGTACTCGCCCTGATGTGGCCTTTACTTCGAGCATAGTCAGCAAATATCAAGGGAATCCTGGTAGAGCTCACTAGACTGCAGTAAAGAACATTCTTAAGTACATACGAAGGACTAGGGATTGGGTACTTATCCTCGGTGGGAGTGATGACTTAAGAGTGACAGGGTATCGTGATGCCAATTTTCAGACCGATAGAGATAATATATTCTCTCAGTTGGGCTGGGTGTTTACCCTAAATAGAGGAGAAGTGACATGGAAAAGTTCTAAGCTGGAGACCGTAGTTGATTAAACATGCGAATCAGAGTACATAGCAGCGAGCGAAGCATCGAAGGAGGCGATATGGTTGAAAAACTTCATTGGAGACCTTGGAGTTGTACCATCCATAAATGAGCCTGTAGAGATATTCTATGATAATGAAGGGGCTGTCGACTTAACCAAGGAACCAAGAGATCATGGAAGATCCATACATATCGATAGAAAATACCACTTTATAAGACATCAAGTAAAAGAAGGACACCTCTTTGTGAAGAGGATATCATTAGAGGATAACCCACTAGACCCCCTTACGAAGGGACTGAGTAGGGTTAAGCACTTGTTGCATGCAAGGGGCATTGGGCTAAAGAACGATATTAGTTTTAGTGATTAGATAAATATTTAGAAACTTGTAATAGCTAAACTGTAATTGACATTTCATGATTGAATAAAAGGCATTTTATTTATAAGTAAAGTTACTATCTTGTGTCAATTATTTACTATTGTTTCACTTTTTCATGGTTGACTTCCAGAATAATAAGATTATTTAAATTATCCATAGTCGATCATACTTTAGAAGTAGTTTATGAGGCTAGACTGTCATGAATGGGCTTGTAGATTGTCTAAGGTGTTAGACATAGCAAAAGTATGCTACAAACATTCATGAATGCTCGTGAAATAAAAGTTGAGTATTGGATTAAACCCATGCTCACATGAATCACTTCAAGGAATTTATCACGAGTGATTATGAGATGATCATATCATATAATCTTCAAACCAAGATATATGAATTGTTGACTATGAGTTGGTTATGCATTGATGGTATGAAAATGCAGTAGTAACTTGATGTTATAAAACGTATCATTGTGCATGATTTAACGACTAGTTAGTACAAGCATATAATGTTGAAGTTTATTTGTTCCTTTTATGCTAATAGGATTAAAAGCGATATCTTGTAGCCCCTCGATGATTTTGTTTTGGCTTATGTGGTTGGCCCGGTCAGGACTTAATTGATGTGTTTAATTAGGTTCTATGTCAAACAAATCAGAAATCAGGAAACAAACTGTTGGACAAAGAGTATGACTATGTTCCATGTATTTGTGCACACGATATCTTGTAGAATAGAGGATTATACGATCCCTTATCTAAAGGACGTGTCACTGACTAGGTCAGAGTTCGACATCGGCCTTTGAAAGCTACGATTGCTAATCAAATTTCGAAGGTGCATTGGCATATATAGTTAATAGCCTTATTCAAGGGGCAGACTATTAGATTAGGTGTGGAAACCCATCACTATAATTGATATGTACTTGATCCAATTGTAGCATGGTCCTTTTGGGTTGCCTTCACTAATGCAATTTGATAGGATGGACTTTTTGAGAAGACGTTATTTGTGGTTTATTAATATATTATAAGTATCATATATTAATTGAGAAATCTTATTATTTAATTAGTATTGATCAAGAATTAATTTGGAATTAATTTAGTGATCAAAAGAGACTGATTAAATATATGGGGACTGATTATGTAAATCAATAATACTTATAGTTAGGCTAATGATCCATGGTTGGTTAGGAATGGCTAAACATATGTGATAGTCCTTAAGGTTTGACCCATGTAACCCATGAGATATGAAGAGTCATGTGGATTAGGGTTTGCATGGGTGTAACCCTAGATTTTCCCACACTATAAAAGGATCCCCATAGTCACCAAAATCGGCCCTAAGCATTTCCAAGAAGAGATATAACCGATTTTGAGCTTCCTAGCCACTTATCATAAGCCTCCTTTTGCACTTGGTGTTTGTGACACATTAGAGGCATCACATTTGAGGTGCTAAAGCTTTTGAAGGCCAAGAACTCTAAGCTACATTAAGAGGTACTCATCTACATTGGCTTATGTTGCATATCTCAAAGTTTTGTATGCTTGATTAGGCTTCATGCTTTTGAAACAATATTGCATGTATAATAGAGAAAAATTAGATCCAAAGCATCTAGGGTTGCATGTGCACCATAGGGGTGTTATAGTGCTCAAAACCCAACACTTAGAAGAAGCAAAAGAAAAAGGAAAGCTAAATCATTTGGTAATATTTTTAGCTTTACCTAGTTGAGAGTTCTAGAAATGAAATTACAAATCAATATTCATATTGTTTTAGTGTTGAAGAGGATACTAAAACATTTGATGAAGTAATGAAATCTCAAGATGTTGCTTTCTGGAAAGAAGCAATAAATGATGAGATGGATTCCATCATGGGGAATCATACTAGGTTGTTTTCTAATCTTCCTCCTGTATGCAAACCTTTGGTTTGAAAGAGGATATTCAAAAGGAAGATGAAAGTTGATGAATCAATTGACAAATTTAAGGCTCGATTGGTTATTCAAGTTTTTAGACAAAAACTGGGAATTGAATATTTTGACACGTATGCTCCAATTGCTCATATATCTACCATTAGACTACTGATTGCTTTAGCAACAATTCATAATATGGTGATTCACCAAATGGATGTTAAAACAACATTCTTAAATGGTGATTTGGAGGAAGATGTATATATGAAACAACTTATGGGTTTTATTATGCTTGGAAATGGGCATAAGGTGTGTAATTTGGTTAAATCTTTGTATAGGAAAATGCAAGCACCACAAAAGTGGCATCAAAATTTTGATGATGTTGTCTTGTGTGACAACTGTCAAAACTCAGGTAAGGACTCATCTAGAACCTTACAATTTCCTTTTGTGCACTTACCTTTTCTTTAGAGTTACAAGTTGAACTAGGTTCGTGACTTAATAGATCCTTCAAAACATTTAGTGTACCTTAGCTTGTATGGAACAATCACATTGACATGTGAATGAACCAACTATGTGGTAAAGTGCCAAAGTTCAACCTTAAGTCTAAACACAAAACTATGTTCGGTAGATCACAACTCAAGGGTATGCTATCAACCCAAAATTTCCATATTGGAACAATAAAATGCTTAACAAGGTTAAGTATTCTAAGCACATATGAACAAACTTAAATCATAATAATAACTAATTACAAACTTGAGACAATGTTCATGCAATTCACAATTTCATTTATGAATCAAAAGTATAATTCAAGCATTGTCTAATCCTATGTTCTTATATTATGAACCCTTATTCCGTTTACATGAACAATATATTTGATTTTTTTTAGAAAATTTAAATCACAAAATAATTTATTCCTACAATTATAAATTAAAATGAAAGTCTATGAATCTATTTAAAAAAAGTACTATGAATGAAAACTAAGAAATAAACTCTTGGAAGCTTATATAATATATTTAGAACTTTTAGAAAAACAAAAGATAATTTTTATTAAATTTGAAACGGGGCCATATTTATAAAGTTCACCACTTTTTTAACAAGTCTTTAATCTCTTCTCTCCTCCCAAAATTCGTTCATAGGCTATTCAATTCCATCTCTTTCTCTCTCTCTCTTTCTCTCTCACTCATTATTACTCATTTATGCAATATCCCGATGTCAGATTTTGCATGTCAATGTGAGAGGGAAAAACCGACCTTAGAGGCATTCTCTGTGGGAGAGATTTTTCCCATTCATTTTAAGATGTTAAACAACATTTCTGGAGTTTTGTGGCCAATTTTAATGAAGTATAGACCCAAAGAGATGACAAGAGAGATGGTCTATCCAGAGAGACAGAATCTCAATTTCTCTCCTCCTTCTCTCTCTGAAAATCAGCCCATCAACCATGAATTTTCAGCCTTATTTTGGGTGTTTTTGAAGCTTCATATCAAAGGGTAAGTTATTATCATACACCTCTTGAAGATCCATAAAAAATTTTACAAGTTCTACTCACTTTGTCCTTCAAAATTTCGATTTCTAAGGCATGTTCTTGCAAAGAACCTTTGTTTGATCTTGATGTTTGTAGATAAACACCAAAAACATGTTGAATGTTTTGTAAATGGTGTTTATCCATGATCAAACCAAAGTCAAGAGCAAAGGTGAGCACATGCAAGCCTTATCTAGCACCAAAAACCGATTTTTCAAAAGTTCAGTCTCATCTAGCTTGGTTGCATGTAAGATCAAATGGTTAGAAACAAGCATTTCTACAAAATATCTTTAATATAGTGTTTTTTTATATCTCAATCTAAGCAAAAGAAAATGATATCATTAGGTAAAATAGAAGTTTGAACGATGGTTTCATGAGTTTTACTCTTCAACATTCTCTGAGATTTGTTTACTCAAATTTTAAAGGGAATAACTCACTCATTTCTTGACCAAATCACGGTATTCTTTTTCTGAGGACTAGTTCCATGAGTTAAATTTCGAACCCACTTGGCTTTACTGTAAAATATTAGAAATACGATTTTTAACGATTTTTACAAAATAGTTGCGCAAAGAGCACTTTTTCTGTGATCACTAGTTTTGCACTACACGATTAAGACCCTTCAACTCCACAATAAATCTGGAGAAAATTATTTTAGAAACTTAATACATATTTCTCAGAGGGCCTAAAGTTTCATGAACAAAAACATTATATAAATTTGTACAAAAATTGTTGAACTTCCGCAACTTTTTATTAAAAGAGGTATTCTGATTTTTAAAAAGCATAAACAAAATCGGTCTTTTTTGGCCATAAAAATGGGGATGTCACACCTTAAGTCACCCTTTACCTACCTTGTTAAGTACAAGTTAGTGTGCCGGTTAACTACACACGCTCCACCAACAACTTAAACAAAGTGTAAAGTGTAATTTCATGGATTAGCACCTTATTCACATTTTTCCTAAAGTAACTAAGATTGAGAATTTAATAAAAGCATTTAGTTACTTTATAATATTCATCATAATTTTAATGAGAATTTATAAGTCCTTGTCCTACCCGTTCGGCTAATGACCCTTCACCGATCAAGGAAGCGGTGGGTGAGAGTGGACACCCATTAAGTTGCCATTTTATAGGCAACAACCTTATACCCCCCTTATAGACCGGCTTCATGAATGAGGTGTACTAGCGGTAAGGAGACTTGATCTTATACATATATATATATATATATATATATATATATATATATATATACACACACACACACATTATTAACTTATAATATTATAAAGTATAAGGGTTGAATTTTAACTTTTTAAAATTCTAAGGGTTGGAACTAAAGTTTATTAAGTGACTTTACGTGTTCCAAAACTTGAGGGCAAGTTTTGTAACTTTACAAAACTTTTCATTTCTTATAACTTATGAATTAATTGAGTAATAAAAATGAAGAATCTTCATTTTTTATAACTCTTGTGTTCTTTTAATGTCTTTAATAAAAGTGTGACTTTTGGTTTTCCATAACTTGAGGACAAGTTATGGACTCCATTAAAACACATTATGATCATGAATTAAACTACCATGAAGGTTACAAGCAATTCCTATGATCATCTAATCTTCATAAGTTCAAGAACATGAATATGAACACTTTCAAGAATAAAAAATTACACTTAAAAAACTTGTAATTTTGATAATTGCCATTGTAAATGGATTAGCATAAACATTACACCATCTAAAACAAGTTTTCAAGTACCAAAACAGTTTAGGGTAATGTTTCTAGTCCATTTCCAGCAACAAAAGTCGAAAAACTACTGTTAGGGCCTCCTATTCGTCGAGTGCATGAATCTACTCGACAAGTTGGATGAATATTCACTTGAACTTGTAGAGTCCCCCCATGGACTCGGTGAGCTCACTGATCAGACAACAAACTGTTTCAATTTTTAACACAATTTTGCACAAATAACAAACAAACAAGCCTAGGCTCTGATACCACTGATGGGTTTTGAGTATTCTAACACTTCCTAAGTGTACATGCAACCCTAATAACCTTGGATCTATGTTTGTCAAATTACCATGCAAAGTTGATTTCCAAGGCTATAATCCTATCTAGCATACATGGGGAACAATTTTAACTTAAATAATAGATAGAACTACATACCTTGTTGTTGTAAATGTTCCTTGAAACCTTGTGAGCCTAGCATCCCAAGTGTGATGCCTCAAATGCTTCACACAACACCAAATGCTATGGAGTAAACTTGGAGAGAAAGTATAACACACTAAAATCGGCTCTAGCCCTCTTGTTTCTTGTCAAACCAATTTTGGGAGAACACATGAGCTTTATATAGTGTTGACACATCTAGGGTTACACCATGTAAACCCTAATGTGTCATGACTCTTCATTTCCATGACCCATGGGTTTGTAACTCCCATGGAGCCTCCATGGAGCATCCAATGGGTTTAACCCAACTTGACTATCCATGGAGCCTCTTAGCCCACTATATAAGTTATGAATGACTTACATAATCAACCCATATATTTAATTAGTTATCTTTTGATCACTTAAATAATACCAAAATTAATTCTTGATCAAACTAATTAAATAATATTATTAATATATTAGAACTTATAATATATTAATAACCACAGGTGTTATTTCTCTCATTTAGTCTATCCAATTGCATGGTGCCATGCAACCCAAATGGACCATGTCGTGTCGGGTCAAGTACATACCATAAATAGTTATGGACTTAGACACCTTATCCAACACATTCACAATAAGCTTAATGCAATCTTTTAATCTACTTCTAAGAGCTTGTTTAGATTTGGTTAGTAAGGTTAGGATTAATCAAAGAGCTTGTTTTGATTTATTAATGAGGTGAATGGAAAGTGTTAGAGCTAGTTAACACTTTTAAGTACCAACTTAGATAGAATGAAACACATGTCTTGTCATGATTCACATTGCTGGATTGTCATACATGGAGTTGGAGTCCTTACAAAATCTGAACTTAATTCATTTGTTTAGTTGTCTACTCGTGTTTTAAATTTGTTTATTTAGTCATTGCATTCTAAACCCCCCTTATTACTGTTGGTGACCATAGTACCTTGCACAAAGAGGTATAGACTAATTATCCCGTGTCTCTGTGGATCGACCCTACTTGCCTTGTATTACCTTTTAGTGCAATATAGTCGAATTTTTTTGGAGTATATCGTACCCCATTATTTGTTGGGTCTGACACGCCTAACAAATTGGCGCCGTTGCCGGGGACACGGTGTTACTAATTGTTTATGCCTAGATCTTTTCGTACAGGTACGCAATTGCCAATTGACTCGGAGATAGAGAAGACTGCAAAGAAATTAAGGAAGCAAGCCAAGCTTCGTAAGAGGCAACTGGTTTTCGGTACTTATTCATCATCCAATCCCCCGGTCATCAACATTTAGGACGACATACCCCTCTCAAGTGTGTCCGCATCAGAAATAGAAAGCCCATCACTCTCACCACAACCATCATCACCCATAAATACCACTCCACCCTCTTCACCTGTTCATAATACCCCAAACACTATACCCACAGAAACTTCAACCACTACTCACACCATGGGAAATAACCATGGAGGGAATACACCTCCAAACCCACCACCCAAACAAACCCTCCGCCAATGGTCAAGACAAGAGGTTACTCAACAACCTCTTTGTATCACGTATCCAACTGCCACAAACCTTGAAATAAAATCCGGGCTTATCCACTTACTCCCAACTTTTAGAGGTTTGGAAAATGAAGATCCTCACAAGTTCCTCACCGAGTTCCATGTAGTATGTGTGGGTATGAAACCACACAATGTCATGGAGGACCAAATCAAGCTTAGGGCATTCCCCTTTGCGGTGCAAGATGCAACCAAAGACTAGCTTTATGACCTCCCACCAGGGACGGTAACTACTTGGGTAGATCTTGCAAGGTTGTTTTTGGATAAGTACTTTCCCGAGATGAAAGCTTCCGCCCTACGGAGGGAAATCATTGGAATCAAGCAGCATAAGAGAGAAGCTTCTCACACATATTGGGATCGATTCAAGAAACTTTGTGCTCGATGCCCAAAGCATGGAATTACAAAATATTAGCTTCTCCAATATTTCATTGAAGGAATGACTCCAATGGAAAGAAGGCTTCTTAATGCCTCCAGTGGCGGATCTTTACCCGCGAAGACTCTTACTAAAATCTGCAATCTAATCAAGAACATGGCTGAAGATTCCAAACATTCAAGTCATGATGAAAAATGGTACACAGATGCACCCCGAGGTGTAAAGGAGGTCCAAACTCCTCAAATTGAAACTCAATTATCCTAGCTTACAAAAGTGGTTATAATGCTAGCCAAAGACAAAGGTGTGCAGCCCACACCCCTGTTGGATTAATGTCTAAGTCCATAACTATAATTGGTAAGACTTGACCCGGCCCGGCATGGTCCATTTGGGTTGCATGGCATCATGCACTTGGATAGACTAAAATGAGAGAAATAACACTTAAGGTTTATTAATATATTATAAGTTCTAATATATTAATAAGATTCTTTAATTAGTATTGATCAATAATTGATTTAGAATTAATTATGTGATCAAAAGAAGACTAATTAAATATATGGGTTGATTGTGTAAATCATCCATACTTATATAGTGGGCTAATTCTCCATGGATTATCAAGTTGGGCTCAAATCCATTAGATGCTCCATGGATGCTCCATGGTGTATTTGAACCCATGGATCCAAGGAAATGGAAAGCCATGACAATTAGGGTTTACCCTAATTGTAACAACTATATAAGCATCTTATTGATGTGAGAAATCGGCCACTAGATATACATGAAGGGCAAGCCGATTCTTGAAGTGTTCTAATTTCTCTCTAAGTTATTCCAAGTGCTTATGGTGTTGTGTGAACCATTTGAGGTGTCACACTTGGGGCACTAGGCACTCAAGCTTCATGAAGACAAGCACCAACAAAAGGTATGTTATTCTAACTTGTGTTATTCAAAGTTTTGTATGCTAGAATAGAACAATACCTTGGAAAGTTGATATTTTCATGTATAATAGAGAAAACATAGATCCAAGGTATTTAGGGTTGCATGTACACTTAGGAGTGTTAGATTGCTCAAAACCCAACAGTGGTATCAGAGCCTAGGCTTGTTTTCTTGTTGTACTTGCTTAAACTGCTTAAAAATCGACTTTTGGTGCTGCCTGCCCAGCAGAATCGCCGAGTCCATGAAGGGACTCGACGAGTCCAAGGCAAAATGCATCCAACTCGCCGAGTTTGTTCATGCACTCGACGAGTTGGACCCTCAGACAGCATATTTTTGAGTTTTGGTGCTGGAATTGGTCTAGAATCATTACCTTTGACGGTTTTGGGCTTATAAAACTTGTTTTGATTGTGGTAATGATTATGTTAAACCAATTTCAATGCTATAATAAAAGTTTCAAGTTTATATGTGTTCATGTTATTCTTGAAAATTGTTGAATATGAATGATCATGCTTATGAGTTTTGCTAGATCATAGGAATTGTGTGCAAATTGTTTGTTGATATAATTCATGATCTTGTTGAAAATTGTATGGAGTTCATAACTTGTCCTCAAGTTATGAATTTTCAAGAATTTTATGTTTCCTTGATTTATGAGTTATTTTAGATTGATAATGAAAAAAATTATGTTTTAGTTGTTTTCAATCCATATTAGTCTAAAAGAAGTTCATAAAATATGTTTTTGTAACTTGTCTTCAAGTTATGTGAAAATTCATATTTATGAATCTTAAAAACTCATAAAAGTTTTGTAGGTTACATAAAATGTAAGAGTTTTTTCCATTAAATAGTTTAATGACTCCATAACTTGTCCTCAAGTTATGGATGTTGAAGAGACACTTCTTTAAAGTGTTTTTTAAAGAATAAGGGGTTACATTAAAATGAAGAGTCTTCATTTTAATGAACCATTAAACTCATAAGTTGTGATTTAAAGAGTCTTGAAATAGTTTCAAAACTTGCCCTCAAGTTTTAGAATTTGAAAAGTTACTCCTCATGTATACTTTAATTCCAAATTGAACATTGAAATTTTAAAAAAGTTTAAAATTCAACTCTTATACTATTATTATAATTTTAATTATATAGATATGTATAAGAGGAAGTCAATCTTACCGTTAGTAGGCCTCATTCAAAAAGCCGGTCTATAAGGGGGGTATAAGGTTACTGCCTATAAAATGGCAGTTTAATGGGTGTCCACTCTCACCCACCGCTTCCTTGACTGGTGGAGGGTCGTTAGCCGAACGGGTAGGAATGGACTATAATTCTCCCTTCATTAAAAGTATAATGAAAAATACTAAGTAACTAAACACTTATAAATTCCCAATCTTAGTTATTTAGGAAAATGTGAAAAGGTGCTAGCCCATAAAATTACACTTTGTACCTTACCATGTCGTTAGTGGAGCGTGTGTGGTTAACCGACACACTAACATGGACTAGTAAGAGTGGCAAAGGGTAACTTGACTTTATTATAGATCGGTGGAGCGTGTGTGGTTAACCGGCACATCGATTAGGTAATATTGTTAAGGGTACCAAGTCAATTTGTATGGTTATTCACACCTTGTTTGTGATCCTCGGCATCCCAGTCACAAATTTGAGAGGGCACAATCGAGATTTAAACATGTCATTGAAAAGTTCAATGTATCTAAAAAGATCTAGGAGTTTCAAAACTAATAAAACCTAATAATAAAATATTTCGTTTTCATGGTGGAAATTGGTAAATCGTCATTTATTTACCTTCAACTATTTTATAATTTGGATTACGGCATCCATCTTCTAGTTATAAATAGGTTGTTGGGTCCTAGCATTAATATTTCATATTGGGTGTTATATTAAGGACTTTAAATCAACTAACTTGAATTTCTCCCATTATAGATGTCTAGTTTAGACAGCTATGGTCTTCCCAAATCTTTAGGAACAAGCTTCCTAATGAAGATGATATCCCAAATGGCAATGAAGGTGAAAGATCAATCCCTTTTGTTGGGGATTTGTGGGACTAGAAATCATACTTCACTTCATCCACCTCCTCCAATAAATCTCCCTATCCCACAAGTTTTAAGACTTGATAAGTTCTAAGTCACTCAATCCCTAATGGCAAGCAAAGACTATATGTGCTTAGATCTTGGGGATTAAGCCACATATTGACAAGTCGGGAGAGTCGGGTGTCGAAGTCTCGAGGTAGCTGGCTGCTGACTTGGTTCTTCAGTCACTCCCTGATGACAGGTCGCGACACGACCCTTAATGATCTTACCTATTTGCTTGATGATGCTAAATCAGCAGTGATTTGGATCATTAGTAAAGCAAATTGGATTGGAAGATCTACTTTCCAAACCTATTTGGACATTGAAAATTGTGACATTGGAGGTCCAGGAAAAACTTTCTCTTCCCAATGGAAAGGGATCGGCCATAGTCAACTCAGTTGACCAAATGGTAAAGAGAAAGGTTAAGTCTGTGATAGTCCCATGTACCGTTTCCAAAGAGTGCATATGATTCTGTTGCCAAAGGAAAGACATTGGTTGCGAAGCTGCTAAATTTACCTAAAACATCTTAAGGATGGTAAAGTCAATAGGTTTGACTCTACTTCAGGTAAAGTCCATTGTCTAACTCTATTAAGTTTCTATTCTGAGATTCTTATTGCATAATGTGACGAGGTCACATGTTGATGTTTTAAGAATCAAAGAAAAAGGTGAAGAAACTTAAAGGAAGTATATACTGATTCTGATCGCGAAGATGGATTTCGATCGCATGGTTCGGTGATCAGAATTTTGAGTCGTTACTTAAGAGTTATGATATATTGCTTAGGAATAGATAACAACAAGTTTTCCATATGGATTGTAAGGATAAATTTTTCCGCAAAGTTTTAAAATAAAAAGAAAAATGGTTTTGATTTTATTTATTTTAAGTATCCTTACAATGGCATTTGTGAAAAATTGTTGATTATATGCTTCCATTGATAAGCAATATGTGTAAATGGATTTGATTCTTTCATTAGTGGAAGTGTCATAATTTACAAAATAAGGAAAGATTCTCATCACCCAAGTTTCAGTTAGATAGAAACTTGGAATCATGCAACTTGTATTGTATGATCATGAGAATTTTTATATATTAAGAAAATTAAGTCTAATTCCTTGTTCACATGTATATGTGAATCAAGTGAAGGACAAAGGGATCGGATACACTTGGGTGTGCGTTGATCAAGTCCACCACAAAATTGATAAGATTATTCATTATGATTTACTAAAGTTTAGTAAATATGGTTATACTTACAAGTTTAAGTATAGTTCTGGATCATTGGAGAAGTTTCAATGATAAACATAATGAGTAAGAAGAATCAAATAAAGCAGAATGATAAAAGTTTCTCTAATCTGAAGAGATGGGAGAGTACTTGAGTATCTTGTTTTATGATTATCTTAGTGATTATGAAACCATGTCACAATTGATCCTCTAAGGACACCTTAGTTCATTTTGTTTGGCTAAGGAGAGGAATCGTGAATTATTGAAATGGTTAGATCAAAAGATAAATTATACTTCGTTCCAAAATTAAATCTTAGAGTCATACTCCAAGATTAAGCCTTGAGTGACATAATCTTAAGAAAGGTTTTAAACACTTGTTAAATGTAGAGTAAAATGTGTTCTTACTCTTGTACATTTGAAATTGGTAAGTTGTGATGTTTTGGATAAAACAAAGACCAACTAAGACCAATTATGAGAAGTGTTTAACTTGATAAGAATCTGCACTAACTCTTGAATATTCGTTTTTGTCAAGAAATGGTTATTGACAAAGAGAATCTTATATGTCAAGAGGTCAGTGGGAGTCTTAAAAGGATCTTAAGATAGATTTAAGAACTAATCAAGAGTTTTGTTAATCACTAGACCACGACTTGAGGTTTGTAACCTATCACGCTGACATATTCTGTGCCCATTTCAGTTAAAGTTGGTTTTGCATTGGAGTTCTGAGAGTTCTCAACTGGTTGCATAACAACTTGGAAGCAATGGTAGGCCCTTGTGCTGCCAGGTGGCAAGAAATTAAGACTGCACAAGTTCAGTCCATATGAATTTGGATTTGTCATTAACCTTGTTGTGTGATTATGGTTATGTCAAATTCACATGGATAGGAACACATACACCATCAAAATCTAAGTGTCATAAGGTTTCTCTCTGATTCATGAAAATGATGGTGAGGAAACTCTTTCACTAAGTAGATTTAAGTGAATAGCAAGTGTGAAGTTTGCATTCTCATGTCGTTAGTGGAGTGTGTGGTTAACCGGCACACTAACTGATGAGAATGGCAAAGGTTTAGACTCACATGTGAGCTATCCAAGGAAAGGGTTAGACTCCAGGTGTATGATTTGATAAAGTCTTATAAAGGCAATCTAGTATCAGAAATCTGACTGATTTCTAGGTACATGTCAAAGCTAGTGGGAGCATAAAGTGTTATGCTAGTCAGATAATAATCATTATGCTAGTGGGAGCATGATGATTATGTTGCAAGTTAGCAATGTTAATTATAGAAGACAAAAAGTTTCAACTCGCTTTGAAAAAAGTTGTTTTACTATAATTAAGGGAGAGAAATTTATACTTCATTCCAATTCTACAAGCTTAGATTGAGATTTTAATCAACTTTAGTCAAGAATATATATGAATGTTATGTTGGAATGGTTCAACATAAGGAATTTCTATATATGTTTCTTTCTCAAAATTCGATTATGATTACGGCATCCCTCTTCATAGTTCGAATTATGAGAACATGGCAAATAAATATTTTATAGCATGAATCGTATCCCATATGCTTCGGATATAGGATCGATTGCATGTGTTATAATATTCATCCATTCTAAATTTTCCTAATGCTTAGGGTGTTAAGAAGGGAAAAGGGATTAGAACTGGATATGGCTAAGATGATTAAGCAATTGTCGAGAACAATTTGGGGTTTTCCAAAGTTTGGTTACTCATGGACAATTGGAAGTATAGAGTAAGGATTATATTGGCATATTTTGGAAAGAGGCAACTCTTGTTCAAAAGTGATGGTCAAGATGGGAACATGGAATTGTTTCCATAGGTGGAAGTTATTCTTTGAATCTGTGTAAGATTAAAGAACTTAATGCAAAGAAGGATGTTCAAAGGAATGTACTTTGAATTTGAGACTTCATCTCCATGGAATTGCTTTCCATTGGAATACTTTGTAATGTTTGTTGCCAAGTCTTTGTGACTTGTGTGAATATCATTACAAGAGGATCATTGCATAGATTACGGTAAATGACAAGAACTTGGTGTTCTTACATTTACAATAAGGATTGGGATTGTGAAATGAGAATCATTGAAGTCATGTTCAATTGATATACATTTCACAAAGAGATGACCATATGTAAACATAGTGTGCATACTTGGAGTATGGCATAGCTATTGTTTAGAGAAACATAGTATGCATGCTTGGAGCATGACATCACTACTGTTTCAATTCAAGTATCAAGTTGATTAATCGAAACATGAATAATGAGTGATCAATATGGTGCTTAGATAAAAGGTGTTTTATTTACGCTCAAAGTGTTGAGGCCATATAGGACTAGTATTATTTTGTGTTTCGCTTTGCATGTTTTGACTTCCAGAATAACGAGGTCATTCTCCTGATTGACCAAGTTATTCAAACCATCCACAGTCGGTCATTTGTTGGAAGTAGATATGAATCAAGACTGTCGTGAATTTGGCTTGTATGATTTGTCTAAAGTGCTTTAGACAATGCAATAGTTGCCGCAACATTCATGAGTACTCATAAGGGCTGAGTATTGGATTCAACCCACGCTCATTTGGATTCACTTCATGGATTTTATCACGAGTGAATCATGAGACGATAATATCTTATATTCTTCAAACCTATAGATATGAGTTGTTGACTATGAGTTGGTTATACATTGATTGCACGTAAATGCATTGGTAACTCGATGTTATAAAACGTGCCTTTGTGTATGATTCAAAAAATAGTTAGTACAAGCATATGAGTCGAAGTTTATCCATTCCTTTTACCTTCGGGATAAAAGCGATATCTGTGGGCCCCTCGATGATTTAGTGATGAAAAAACGTAAGTGCTCGGCCGGGCCTGGACTGATTTGATTTGTTCAATTAGTCAGTCGTCATAAATCAGAAATCGGGAAACAACAAATGGACAAAGAGAATGATTATAATCCATGTCTCAGTCCATATGATATCTAGAATGGAGGAATATATGATCACTTATCTAATGGACAAGTCATTGACAGAGGTTAGAGTTCATCGACAAGGTCAGAGATCGACAAAAGCTTTTGAGAGCTACGATTGCTAGTCGGGTTCTGAAGTAATACTTGCAATAATAGTTTTAGACTTATCCAAGTGGGAGACTGTTGGATTAATGCCAAAGTCCATAATTATAATTGGTAAGACTTGACCCGACCCGGCATGGTCCATTTGGGTTGCATGGCATCATGCACTTGGATAGACTAAAATGAGAGAAATAACACTTAAGGTTTATTAATATATTATAAGTTCTAATATATTAATAAGATTCTTTAATTAGTATTGATCAATAATTGATTTAGAATTAATTATGTGATCAAAAGAAGACTAATTAAATATATGGGTTGATTGTGTAAATCATCCATACTTATATAGTGGGCTAATGCTCCATGGATTATCAAGTTGGGCTCAAACCCATTGGATGCTCCATGGTGTATTTGAACCCATGGATCCAAGGAAATGGAAAGCCATGACAATTAGGGTTTACCCTAATTGTAACAACTATATAAGCATCTTATTGATGTGAGATATCGGCCACTAGATATGCATGGAGGGCAAGCCGATTCTTGAAGTGTTCTAATTTCTCTCTAAGTTATTCCAAGTGCTTATGGTGTTGTGTGAACCATTTGAGGTGTCACACTTGGGGCACTAGGCACTCAAGCTTCATGAAGACAAGCACCAACAAAAGGTATGTTATTCTAACTTGTGTTATTCAAAGTTTTGTATGCTAGAATAGAACAATACCTTGGAAAGTTGATATTTGCATGTATAATAGAGAAAAAATAGATCCAAGGTATTTAGGGTTACATGTACACTTAGGAGTGTTAGATTGCTCAAAACCCAACAACCCCGCCCATGCAGTATTTGTACTCAAGTGGGGCATCCAACCGACATGTTCCCTCAACTTCAAGATGAAGATTATGAAGAAGCAAAATCCATGTGAGGTTTTCTTGGGTCTAATCAAAGGGGATATGAGCAGCCACAAGGTGATCAAAGATGGAGTAACAATCAAGGTTGGGGAGGAAATCAACAAGGAAATTATCAACCAAGTCAACCACATCAATACCAACAAAGACCACCTTTTCCACCACAAAACTTTTAGCCATGGCAACCACAACACCCTCGTCAACAATCAGGTTCATCAAGTATGTCCTTAGAGGACATAGTGAAGAGTTTGGCAACTAGTACACAAGCTTTCCAACAAGAGACAAAAGCAAGCATAAAGAACTTAGAGAAACAAGTTTCACAACTTGCTACTTCCGTAAGCAAATTAGAATCTGAAGGAAAGTTACCTGCACAAACTGAAACAAACCCAAGGCACAACGTGTGTTCCATCATATTGAGAGGCGGAAAGAGCTATGATGGTCCAAAAGTGTTGGTTGATCAAAAGGAAGAAGAAATAGTGGTCGAAGAGGCAACCAAAGAAGAGAAGAAGGAAGAGAAAACAATCGAAAAGAAGCCCTTCATCACTGAGTCTAAAGCCACACCTGCTCCATTTCCCGAATGATTAAAGAGCACGAAGAGAGAACGGGAGGAGAATGAGATCATGCAAATGTTCAAGAGAGTTCAAATCAATATTCCAATCCTCGAGGCCATCAAGTAGGTACCTAGATATGCAAGGTTCCTTAAGGATCTTTGTGTATCAAAAAATAAATTAAAAGGAAATCAAGTTGTAACAGTTGGGGAACATGTATCCGCAGTTTTGCAAAAGAGGATGCCCCCGAAGTGCAAGGATCCCAGTGTTTTTACTGTGCCTTGCAAATTGGGGAATCTTCATGTACCCCGAGCCATGCTCGATCTAGGTGCATCCGTAAATGTCCTACCATATTCTCTTTTCAAATCAATTGGTGTAGGAACATTGAGCAAAACTGGTGTGATCATCCAACTTGCCGACCGGTATTTGGTACACCCAAAGGGTGTACTAGAGGATGTGTTAGTGCAAGTCGATGAATTTATCTTCCCGACTGATTTTTATGTCTTAGATATGGGAGATGATGACTCTCCAAGTTCAAGTTCCATACTTTTAGGTAGACCTTTTCTTAAAACTTCCAAAACAAAAATTGATGTCTACAATGGAACTTTAAGTATGGAATTTGATGGTCAAGTTATCAACTTCAATGTTCATGAAGCACAAAAGGTTCCTTCCAAGGTTCAATCCGTAAATCTTGTGAATTTGATCGAGCCCTCAACTAAAAAGGGTTTAAGTTTGTATACCAATGAATTTCTAGAGTTAGTTTTGCAGGGAAAACTTGACAGGCACAAAGCCAAAGAGCTTGCAAAGGAGGTCGATATGGACAATGAGGTGTTGGAGAGTTTGGAGTTTATTGATGACAAGAAGCATGTGAGGAGTGATGATATAAAACTCAAGCCATCCACCAAAGTCAAAATCCTTCCACCGGTGGAACAAGCACTAGATCCGGGAGCAAAAACTCCACCGGACCCTTTAAAGCTAATACATGTCGAGAAGGAGAGCACTCAACTGGTCATTAACTCAAATAAACTATCGAAGAAAGAAGAGAGTGAGTTGATAACCATGCTGAACAAATACCAAAAAAGGATTGAGTGGACAATCTCTGATATTAAAGAGTTAATTTATTTTTGGTTTATGCGCAAAAAGAAAGACAAAGGAAGGTTGAAGGTTCCGTTGAAGGAGGTGGCAAGAAGATTGATGTGTTGGAGAGGCCCACATACTTAGAACGAAGCATATGTAGGGGCAAAGTCGAGCAAACGACTTAAAACAAGGGCAGCTAACCGGGAGGCAACTCGGGGGTATTTTCGTCATTTTTTCGTTAAAACATTCCGTTCTTTGCAATTTTTTTTTATGGTTTTAATGTTCCAAATGTGTTTTGTCATTGTTTCCAAACCAAAAAAAAAAAACAGATCTGGGGATGCCAAAGCATTTCATTTCAAAGAGAGAGAATTTTTAAGTTCAAAAAGTGGGGAATAGCATATAGAGAGCAACACGGGTCGTGCCCCACTTAGGATGAATTGAACATGGGTCGTGTTCATGAAAAAAAACATCATTTTTCATCCAGAGAGCAGCACGGGTCGTGTTGGATTTTGGCCCATAGTGAACACGGGCCGTGTTCATTAAAAAATGACTTTGACCCATACAGAGAGCAACACGGGCCGTGTTGAGTTTTTCCTTATACTCAACATGAGTCGTGTTCGAGCTTCAATTAACATAAAAACCCCCAACACGGGGCATGTCGATTTAGCCTGTGGGAACATGGGTCGTGTTCGCGCATCAGACCTGGTGGTTTTTAATGAGAAAAATCGGGACTTTGCCTCATGTATCCCCACAATCACTTCATAACATCGTCTCTCTCCCAACAAAAAACCCTAGGTCCGATTTTCATCAAAACCTTTCAATTTCTACAAGATTTTGGCTTACATCTCCAAAAATGTTTGATTTTTATCATCTATACTTCATCTTCTCCATCCTAAACATCATTTTCTTTACATTCTAATGGTGGAATTGGGGGTTTTGACAAACCCTATGTTCGAAAATCTCATATGATTTTGGTGCTTTTGTGTCTTAATCTCAAAAAGGGCCAAGCTTGGGGATATTGAATAAGGTCTTTCACACCAAGAACAACACAATCCCACACAAGATTCGGTAAATTCCTTCCAATTCTTCACTTGTGAAATTTATGTTCTTGAGTCAAATTGCTTGAAATTGTGGGCATATTGGACTTGAATCTCAATAGGAAATCATTCAAAACCAAATTTCCCGCGAAATTTTGGTGGTTGAATTCGTGTTGACCGGACCCGTCAACCGTGGACTTTTTGACTGGTTGACTTTCAATTTGTCCCAATTTACCTATGGAAGGCGAACCTTCTAAAAGGCTTAGACGCACCAAATCAACCGATCGCCGTACTTGGCCTAGGTCCCCATCGCCTCCACCTAGGACCCCATCGCTTCCATCTAGGTCCCCATCACCACCACCCAAGCCGGCTTATGGTGGTGTCGTGTGTCTTGGCCTAATCCAAGAGGGAAAATTTGAGTCATTCCTTCAGCGGGGTCATGCCATCCAAAAGTTTGCGCATGTGCCATCTCTTAAAGAACTGCACATTTATAAACAAGTCCAAACGATGTTTCGCAACATAGGATGGCACAGGTTGTTGAAGGTCCACAAACTGAGTTACAAAGTCCCAACAGCTGAGTTTTTATCCTCAGTTTATTTGGACCATGGGATCCTCTACTTCCGTCTCATGAATCACGATTATAAGATTTCCTTGGATCAAATTAATGCCATTGTTGGGGCCCCAACTGAAAACACATTTGGCCCCACTGACCTAATTAGAGGATATTTTGATATGACATGGTGGACCCAACTCACCCAGTTGCACCCATACGTCTCTAGCGCTGCTAAAGCCTCATTACTTATCCATCCCGTGATAAAGGTGGCCCATAGAATCATTGCTTCGCTCGTTGCCCCTAGAGAGGAGCGAAGCACCATCAGTGTGCTGAAGCTCAAAATCCTTTAGCCAATGGCTCATCCCAAGGATAATCTTGTTCCTCATTATGGTCAATTTCTGTGCCACAAACTCATCCGCCTGAGCACATCCCGATCGGGAAAGATTTACTGCGGGGGTATTGTCAGCAAGCTCGCCAAGAGCGCCCAAGTCCGAGCCCCATACCCCGGTCCCCACCAGCTGTCCTTGAGTCCATGCGACTATTCCGTTCGACAGCGGATGGCACACACCACTGGACCGTGGGTCAAAATCATGATCCAAAGCTCCTCATCACACCAGAAAATAAAGGCATTCTTGATTTCCGAAACCCTATTCACATGACCGATTGGCAGATCATTCCATACATCTTCCCCCACTTATACTCCACCAAGGTAGATGAGAAAAGTGAAGAAAATGAGGAAGATGGTGATGATGATGATGAAGAGGAGGAGGAGCCCCACCATGCTTCTCCCACTGGTGGTGCCAGCTCATCCCATTATGTTGCACCCCCGTCTTATCATCAGCAGTATATGGATGAATTTCAGTCAATCCATACTCGCCTCGACACCTACCAGCAAGATATCGCAAGCCTCACTCAGAGTTTATCTTCCTTCACTACCCTATACACTAGAGATCAAGAGCGCCAATGTAAGCATGAGGAGGACTTTTGGGCTTGGACCCGAAACTCTGATTACTATCCTTATCATCCTCCTCCGCAATAGGTTGTTCTGCCCTCTTCAAGCATCGGGGACGATGCTTATCTTTAAGCTTGGGGAGGGGTAGAGTCACACTAGGTTCTCATGCATCATTATATATTAAAAAAATATTTTTAACAATTTTTATTTTTATTTTTATTCTTATTTCAAGTTTTTACACTTCATAAATTGCATGCATATTAAAAAAAAAACTTGTACGATATGATGACACTCTTTACATACAAGTGCTCCATGAAGTGGAAAAACAAAAATAATCAAAATGAAAAAAAAAATACCGAAGCAACCGGATTGTTGTCGAAAGTGTAGAATCAGCTGTCATAACTAGGGGACCCAAACACCGTAATTCGAGACCCTAGCCTTAGATAATAAAAAGAATTTATATTGAAACGTTTTTGGGTGGTAATAACAACTTTATGATGATTCACTTTTGAATGTTTAAAAAGAATCTTCATCGGCAACTCTGGACCCACAGAACACCGACCTATTTGTTGACACGCGTTATGTGACAACCCGATATTTCAACTATATGTAATGACCTAAAAAGTCAAGTATTGTAACCACTTTTGAAATAATAAAATTTACTTCGAAAATAAAATGTACAAAAGTCTCTATTAGATTACCTAGTATGTTAGATATTGTGTCAAGGTTTATAGAAATACTAAGAACACTAAAATCCGAGTTATAACGAAGAAGTTATGACCATTCTAGGTTTTCCAACAAAACCGGCAACACCGATTAAACGAAAAATCCGAAGTTTCAATACAATGATTTTTAGCCTTAAGTATCTAAATGAAAGTTGTAGATAACATTAAACCGTGAGCGTACATAAAAAGAACGTCCAAATCTGACTTCGTATGAGGAAGTTATGATTTTTCCAAGATCCGGATATAGCAGTAGACAGCTAAAAACTCGAAATAGAGATCGAGAGACTTTTGACCGAAACAACCTAAATGAGAATTGAAGGTCTCAACAATAGTAGCGCAACGGCGAAAAGTCTGACGAAAACGGACATCGGATGAAGAAGTTATGGATTTTTAACGGACTTTTCGTGTCCCGGTCCGTTAAAAATAAATAATTAAAAATAAATCAAAATTAGCCGTCGAAGTCTAAACGAGAGTTGTAGAGCATATTTTTATCTACGCATGCATATAAAGAACGTCGAAAACGGAGCTCGTACGCGAAAGTTATGGATTTTACAAGTTCGAGGTCCAAAATCCGAGGCTGTCAGGTCTCCCACGACGTGGCACGGTTTGCCGCGACCCGACAAGTGACTGAGGGCATCCAATCAACGGAAGAGGATAATACTTGCTCCCCACGACGTGGCCAGCCTTAGCCACGATGTGGCACCCAAAAATCCACCCTATAAATAGAACTCTTGGGGTGCCAGGTTTAGGTGCTCCATTCTTCCATCTCTCATGCCGAAACTCTGCGATTAAGCTCCCGAAGCCCCGATTTTCACACTCAAGTTCCGAAGGAAGATTCTACACTCCTGAGATTCTCGAGATTCCCGAGAAAAATCAACTTTTCCAAGCCGAAGTTCTGCTCGATTTTCTTCTCTCTTTCTCCAATCAATCAAGTGAGTTCATACCCCTATAAACCACATTTTCAAATGTTATATCAATGCTTTTTATACACTTTTAAAAGGGGGGGGGGGGAATACAAGTAAAGACACGGTTATTATCGTGTGTAACATAAAGTTTCACTATATACTCTTTTATAAAGTGAATCATATGTGATTCATAACTACTACATAGGAACTTTCGTATGCAATATATATTCTTGATAACATCTTGTCTTTTGGAGATAAAACATGTTTATATATGTATATACGAATCAAACACCTTATTTACACTTTAAGTATATGTGATCATTTATTTCACTTTAAATGTGATACTTTACATAACAAGTGAGCATTACACTAGGGTTTACTAAACGAATGAAACACACACTTTGAAAAACTATAATAGGTATAGTTTACGAGGAGATCATGAACATCTACATACTAGAAACACTATATCAAAGAGATATTTTCATACACAAGAACAAATGGACATTTTCATACGTAAATCTGTTTTATACTAAGTTTTGTGAGACATTCCACGTACTTTCGAGTATGCATTTTAAGTCCTATATTATATACCATAATCCCTTATAGGGGAGCGTGATACTTGTGTATAGATCTATACGGGATTCATAATCCCACACCTAAGTTGTTAGCTACAGCTAGGCCGGTAGGCCTGGGGTGACAAACATCATAACTTTCCAACGCCTGAAGAACGTTGTTTTAGGCATCCTGGTCAAATAGTATGGTTATAAGACTCACATGGAGTATTAAGAACACATTGATTTACGGGGTTTTTAAAATGCCTTAGCAATTTATTCATAAACTTACTATTTTAGGTATGAAAAACACTATTGCATTACAGTTTTGGAACAATTAAACTACCATCTTCTATAGTAGAAAATATAGGATTTTCTAGGAACATTGAAACATGTACAAACCGTTTTCATTCTATTTCATACAAACATTGTCACTAAATACTTATGAACTCACCAGCTTAAATGCTGATCTACTCTTTCAAAACCACTTGTATTTCTCAGGGATTCAGTAATACAGGTAAAATACAGCTTTTGAAGAAGGGACGCTGCGGCGTTAGTTTAATTTCATTTTGACATCATATTGTAATTTCTTTTGAAACAAGTACCTTTCAACAATGTGAACTTTCAAATTATATATATGATGGTTGTGTTACTTTCTTTACTATGTGTCACACCCCAAAACCAGGAACGGCGGAAACGTTCTGGGGCGGAGGACGTCATGTATAATATCAACAACAATGTAAAGTAGTAAACAAGCAACAACATCATCCATTGCATTAATAAAATAATTATTATACAATTGTATTCTGTCAAATTTTGATAAACACTAAAGCATAAATCAAAATGAAAGATAAGTCTTGAACAAGCTCCATCTTCCTTTCTCCTTGCATCGGTACCTGTCTATGATGACCTGAGGATACAAGTAATTTTGAAAGCGAGTATCAGCTTTGAAGCTGGTGAGATCATAAGTATTTAGTGTCTTAATTTGTATGTAAGAATTTGTAAGTCTATGTATTGTAAGAATTTGTAAGTGTATATGAATTGTAAGTGTTTGAAAAACCCTAGAATCCCTATGATTCCTTCTAGTATATGAAGGTGTCTTCTACCAAGACCTAACTGTTCTGTGTGTGTGTCTCTTGTAAGAGTAAGTATTTTCCAAAGTATAACTATCATTATCCAAAAATATAGTTTGTACATTTATGTTTAAGTGAGGTTATCACTAAAAATATGTAATGGGAAAATTAACGTAGTACTAAAACGTAGCTCTAAAAGGACTACTTCCGTACGAACTACCTTAAACCGGATTTTAGGCTAAGGCATTATGTGATAAATTGCACCATACTGCAGGTCCGGCTGTAGCTAGCAGCAAGGTGTAGGATTGTCAATCTAGCATAGATCTATATGCAAACTCAACGCTCCCCCTCCAAGAGACTCTGGCCGCAACTCAAGTCATGAGGTTTTAAGTCATGCTCCGATTTAAATCACAGAAATTAACGTATTCTCGTATGTGTAATGAAATGAACTGTTCTAGCTGTAATGTACGTGCTCTCTACCTAGCAAGTATAGTAATGTAAGCATTCTAGTATAGTTGTATATGTTCTCGTCCTAGTATAGTTGTATATGTTCTCGTCCTAGTATAGTTGTATATGTTCTCGTCCTAGTATAGTTGTATATGTTATCGTCCTAGTATAGTTGTATATGTCATGTACAGTAATGTTCTAGAAAGTATTGACTCATGAATGAACTGACTCATTATATGATATCGCGTTCTAGTAATGGTTCTAGTATCTTCCTGAACTACGCATATGGTAGCTTACTAGTAATCTAAGTGGTACGTATGGACATGGATGTATACCCTTGCTACCCAAGGTCATAGGATGAACTGGAAGGACCTTTTATGACTTTATATGTACACATGATATATAACTAATATTTAAACGAACTTCGGACGAGTATCCGATATCCCACTAGACCGCATCTCAAGGCGCGAAAAGGAAATAGGGTGGATAGCCTTCCTAAGTCTTTTAAACATTTCTTATATAACTATACATATAGAGGCATGCAATTTATAATATAAAAGCATAAATAAGTTTTGTAAGACATTTGAAATATAAATATTATTTTAAGAAAAGATCGATTTGATGTCAATCTATAAAACAATTTGAAGGCATAAGTTTGATAAAACAATTTAAGTATAAGGAACATTTGTTTGAAACACAGTTGTAAATAAGTTTGAAATATGATATACAGAGTAAGAGGTACTGTGTAATAGAGAGTTTAAAACATATAAAATGTTTATAAAAATCATTTGAAGGAAACTGTTTGGTAAAATGGCTAATGAGTAGCCAAATCTTTTGAATGTTGTATATTAATCACATGTGATTGATGTAATAACTAGCGTAATTCTACTTATTAATCACATGTGATTAATATAATACTAGCATGATTCTACTTGTATCCCCCCCCCCCATAAAACATTTAAAATAGTTTAAAACATTAGTTAAGCGGTATGAACTCACCTGCAGTAAGTGACTGGAATTGAACGGGCTGTTATCGTACGGAAGGATCGGACAAGTGCTTGGTGTCAAGTGAAGACTTAGACACACACAATGATCCTAATTACATATGAAGACATATGTATATAAATAATTAGAGATTAAATCACTAATTATACAAGTATAAGCATTTAAACGCGAGCACAACACTTTTGGTCAAGTGCTAGGAGGCTATTGGGTTGCAACAAAGGAGTGCAATGCCCCTAATGGAAGTTTAAGGTCAAAAGACCATATTCATTGGAGTTTACAGCCCAGGGGAGTAAGCTCCTGGCCGTAAACTCTCAACCAAGTCTTAAGTGGAGCTTAGAATTATCACAACTCTAGTGGGGAATTGTTTCTAGGCTTTAACAAGTTTTTTGGCACCATATTGACTCCTTTGGGGAGTTTACGGCCCAAGGACCCTATTCCCTTGGAGTTTACGGCCGTAAACTCCCTTGGGAGGGTTCTTATGGTGCTTTCAAGTCTAAAACATTTCTAGGAACAAATCTAGACCTTAGTACTTGGCTTTAGGAGGGTCTATGGCACTAAATGGTACTATTTTATGGAGTTTACGACCATGGAACCTTTTGGGCCGTAAACTCCCTCACTAATGGGGTTCTTAGTATTTTAACTAGTCCAAAACTCATCTAGGTACTTGACCAAATAGTCTCTTGGCTTAAGGAAAGATTTAGGGTGTACTTTGACCCATTTAAAGGAGTTTACGGCCCAAGAAATACTCTTGGCCGTAAACTTTTGCACACTTGTGTTTCCATGAGTTTTCTAGGTTCTAATCATTTAGGAGTACATGCCAAAATAAAGTCTAAGCCTTAGGGAAAGTTTGAAGGCATTTTGGAACCTAAAACATGGAGTTTACGGCCTAAGGAGCTTCTTGGCCGTAAACTCCCTTCTAGCCATGATTTCTAATGGTTTTGTTGGTAATAAGCATGAGTTTAAGGCTTCTAGGTTTTTGTTTAAGGCTAAAGGGAACATTAGGCACTCATTTGTGCCTTCACTTGGAGTTTACGGCCCAAGAGATGTTCCTTGGCCGTAAACTCCTAAAACTAAATGGTTTTGATTGATTTCTAGTCTCATATATTCATACATATCATCCTAAGCTAGTTACCTAACAAGGAATTGGGACTAGATGGCCTGTAGGCCTTGTTTTGGAATTTACACCCCAAGAACGTTCTTGGGCCGTAAGCTCCCGGATCTTGTCTTTTGGACATGTAAATAATGTTATTAAGCATATAATATGTATTAAAACACATCTAGGAAAGTAGACTCACAATCTGGGATGAAAAACCGAAGATCCGTGAGAGAGAAATTGGCTTTTCTCTAATTGGAATTCAACTGATGAACCAATTTGGTTCAGAATTCTATTTATAGTCCTGAGATTTTTGGCAGAACATATTTCTATTCTCGGAATGGATTTTAATGACTTAGATTAATGGAATTACAGTGTTGCACAAAACCCTAGTGCATCCACTCTCCTAATATCTCCTTAGGTGTAAAACCCTGAAAACTGCCAAACTTATTCCATAAGTCTGAATTTTCACTGTAACTGCTCTACTTCTATTGGATTGAAATGGTTTGATTAGAATGGAAATTTAGGGTTGTCACATCATCCCCCTGTTAAAGGGAATTTCGTCCCGAAATTAGAATTTAGGCAAGGAAGTATGCACGAATGATCGAGACGTGAGGAGGAAACTTCCTAATCGATTGGTTCTAGCGCACTTAAGTGAAATCGGGCTCTCGGTTGGTATTCCAATGAACCTTCACTAACTGGCGACGGCGTTGCTTCGTCCGCTTGACCTCTCGGTCGAGGGTCACTACGGTTCTAATACGAAGGCGAGGATCTCGATGAGTGGACTTGCAAGAGTCCTAACGAAAGGTATGGTTTCACAATCGAGATGCGAAGAGTAGAATGTATGTTACTGAGTTCGCAGAGTAGGTCTAGTTTGTGCGAGGCACAGGACCAATTCTGATAAGAATCTCGGAGGTCCTGTCTAACTTGGATTTAGCTTTCCACGCTTTACGAAGCGTATTAAGCCATTCCCAGAGTGAGTTATCTTAAAGAACTTGGTCACTCACTTGGAATCTCAAAGGTTCCTTTTCTTGCGTAACTTCCCAGTCAAAGGCCACCCCTTGCTGGGTCAAAGTCGTACGAGTTTCTGTAGCTTGCGAAGAGTTCTGAATGAACTAAGGCGGTAGGTCGGTAAGACCTGGAATCTGGCGAAAAACTGTCGGCGTCACTGGTGTCGATGAATGCTCAATGGTTTTGGCAAATTGAAAGAGTACTCAAAATTTCCCACATTACTAACAGTGTGTCCTAGAAATTTGACTCTACCATTTCAAAACTCGTGCCTAGAGAACTTTGCTAAAAGTTCCTCTGTAGGAATGTTACCATGGGCTTTCTTCTTACTACGAGGGTAGATAAGTAAGTCATTACATGGAGAAATGATGACTGATCCCAGTAAGAAAGACGTAACCCTATTCATTTAGCTCATGAAAACTATGGGCGTATTGGTCCTATCCGAAGGGTATCACTACGGACTCGAAGTGTCCGCATCGAGTTCGGAAGATAGTCTTCCAGACATCCTTCCCTAACACTCGAACTGGTGATATTCGGATCTTAGATCCATTTTTGAAAGAAATTCTTTCCTTGCGTTTGCTCAACCATTTCATCTATGCGAGGCAGAGATAATGATTTCCAATGAAAATTCTTGACGGAGCCCTCGATATCCGAGGTACATACGATGCAATCCGTCGATCTTTGGAAGAATATGACCGGGGTTCTCTAGGGTGAGAAACCTAGTCTTCTAATTCTAATTCTGTGTGGTTCTCTTAGTTGTTTGCACTGCTCTGGTATCTCCGTGGGTGTTTAAACTATAGGGTGATCTGTTTACAGGAGTCGTACTGGGTTCTAAGTTTGTTCACATGACGATGTGATTACTCGTAGGCTTAAGCAGTTCTCCGTCCTGAAGTTCATATTAGAATTCATACATGGTTTCACAATCACAACTTCGGATATACGAGTCGTATATAATTAAGATTGAAAAGGTAGTCGAATAACTGATTCTTCTTTAAGCTCACATCCCATCGGGGAAAAAGAAGTTAAAGTGGAATCATCAATTCTAAACCTGTAGAAGCTTGATTATATATAACTCTTACGTATACCTTCCTTAGTGATAAATCAGTCGTATGAATTCCTGGATTGAACTTGACGTACCGCACGAGTGGTACTTCGGGGATTTCTTCGGAAAGAAAATAACTAAGAGGTACTCCTGGCATGAGTACTTTGGCGTTCTGACATGACGGCTTCGCTGGAAAAGTGATTTAGAAGAAAGAGATGTACGTATGAAGCTGTTTTCGTGAGGATCAAATTTAATCGAGTCGTATGATAATGTCGGAATCATACTGAAATTTAAAGACATTAGATTTGAACATAAGACGTTTACAGACAAGACACAACCGTGCAACCATGAACAGAGTTACAGTACTTTAGATTTACCACAAGACTATTGCTGTGAATAAGATATACTACAAAAGACAAGTATACGCAGCACGAGAATTCCTATACAGACAGGATCTCGCAAAAGGTAAGACTCTAGTTACACTAGTTTTAGATAGTTTATAAGTCTGTTACAACGAAACGCCTTAATTACATTAACGTGGTTCCGGAGTAGGCTCTCCTGCAGCTGTGATCCTGAGAATCTTCCCGTCTGCGCCAGAGTTCTGCGTTATCGGGCAATCCTTCTGGAGGTGTCCAATTTCACCGCATTGGTGACATATCTGGACAGCATCCACATCAGTGGAGGAAGTGAAGTGTCGAGTAGGAGTTATGGGGACATGGCTGCTTTCATTGATCTCCCCTTTTGGGAAATTTCTATAATAGTGCCCTGCCTCACCACAACTATAGCAAAGTAAGTTTGCTCCCGTGGTGGAGGTAATTCTACAGAAACGAGCAATGTGTCCCATCTTATGGCAATTATTGCATTGCCAGGCTCGGCAAATTCCCTTGTGGTGGTGGTTGCACCGGTCGCACTTCGGGAGTGTTCTTTTATATGGTCTGCTCAGTACTGGGATGGCAGAGGTTTGTGGCTGTTGCCTGGCAATTCTCTGAAACCGTTTGCGTTCCACTTTGGCTTGACATTTTCTTTTCTTGAACTCTGAGTTGTTGTTTCGGGTGGTGGCGACTGTTACTATTTGTTGATTCCCCGGACCATTAACACGATCGGGATTTTCAACTCCTTTTTCAGCCTTGTCTGCATTGGCAGTGCTGCGGTTTGCCCGGACTGCTGTCACCGCAGCCATCACGGCAGCTGTAACGGTGGCTTGAAAAGTAGTGGCGTCCATAGGAAAAGTAGAGGTCTCGTTGCTTGGCTGGTTGTTTCCGGATGACGACATGATTCTGTAACACTAAAGATAAGGGTTTTGTGAGCGATTCTGGTTGACCCTAATGTACTTAGATTGTTCATGTAAAGAGTAAGAGTATGATCTCGAAAGTTTGACCTACATCCCTATGATGCAGTCCTAGTAAATAATGAAAGTATGTTCGTGAAGGTTTGACCTACATCCCTATGATGCAGTCCTAGTAATGAGTAGAGGTAAGTTCGTAGAATGGTCTCAAGACGTTTGTTGTACAAGTTGAGGTATCATGGGTTGGTGAATAACAAGATCCAACCACTAAATGAGACTTGGAAATGTCCCCGGAGCTAAATTACTATAGTCCAAATGACTTGACTACAACATGATTCAAATAGACTCTAATGAAAGAATGATAAGAGTACTTGAATGAAGAATGACACAAAAGTTAGCCGGCTGTCAATATCTTTGATATTCACGATGTAACGGTTCAGAAAAATGACCTTGTAGAGGTCTTACATCATATCCACAGAAGATAGTTCCTGACAGCATAAAGACCTAACTAAAGTACTTAAGGTAAAAGATAATTTCATAGAAAATGCCACATCAGGCATAGATAGAAAAAATACAATTCCTCTTCATAAGGAAATAAAGTAAAGCGTCTACTACTGGCGACAGTCATCCCTTTGGTGAACTCTTAGTTCAGCTAATTGACATTCCATGTCAAGTAGGTGTCTTTCGCACACCATCTGGCGTACTCGGAGCTCTATGACTTCGGCTCGTGATTCATCCAGTGCTTGCTGGGTTTCATGGTTTCTCTCTGATCTCTCGTGAGCATGTTCTAGATGAATGGTGTGGAGGGTATGCATTCTAACATAGGCGACTATTTCTGAAATCTGATGTAGGGCTGTCCTGCTTTGAATCTCATTTCGGGCCACTCTGCGGACCAAGATTGGCAAGACTATATCTGCTAAGCCCTCATTGCTCAAGTCGTAAAAGCTTCGGTCGCCATCAAATAACATAGACTGATCTTGTCCTTGGCTCCATGTTTCCAAGCATTCCACTCACTCAGGGTCGGGCCATGAAAAGTCGGACGAGGGTTAGGAATTGGAAAGGAGCTGCTTGGGGTAGGTTCTCAACCTCTGGTTCGGAGTTAGCATCATACGAAAAGTCTTCATCATAGTGATCATCCAAGGGGATAGGATGATCATTCTCTGGTTCTTCTCCAAATCAACCAGCTATGACTTCATTCGGAAGATACTGGTTGTCAAGGGGATGGAGTCCAGCTATGATTTCTATGCGAGAATTTAAGGTAAGAGGATAATTATTAGACGAACTATCTAGATAATTATTTAGGAAAATCTTCATTAGTTACATCGCTATTTGTGAAGTGCATACCAGCTATGTGTAATCTAAACAAGATAGACCTTCGAATAAGTGACCTTATTTCCAAATTCACACAGAATAGGGGTAAGGCAAGATTATCACTGATTCTAAGTCTATAACATCCTAATTACATGTAGCCTTAGTGTATCCACTTAGCAACTATCAACTTAGTAATGAAGATCCTGTTTTAATTCTCAAGTATAAAGTACTTATAGTAACACCAAATACACCTATAGTATTTTAATTTTCAATGTTATGTTCTATTGTTCTCATTGTGGTAGGGTTGGTAAGATTTTAGCATTGTTGCAACCGCACACTTAAACTTAGGCACATGCTAGTCAACCCTCGGATAATATAGGTGATCAGGCTATATCTTCCTAGTTTTGACCATATGTCTCTAAGCCCACTTGTGTTGCCCAACAATCGTAATTCTTCTGTACTGTCCTAGTGACACTGATTTTAGTATGAATGCAGCACGTATACTTCATTAAATATTTTATTATTTAAAGTATAAACTCTTGGTCAGAGTATTTTTAATCCCTTATGTATTTATAGTTAGTATATCTTTTATGGGTTGATATACTTAATTCACTATAAACAATGCTCGGATACCAATCTATCACACCCCAAAACCAGGAACGGCGGAAACGTTCTGGGGCGGAGGACGTCATGTATAATATCAACAACAATGTAAAGTAGTAAACAAGCAACAACATCATCCATTGCATTAATAAAATAATTATTATACAATTGTATTCGGTCAAATTTTGATAAACACTAAAGCATAAATCAAAATGAAAGATAAGTCTTGAACAAGCTCCATCTTCCTTTCTCCTTGCATCGGTACCTGTCTATGATGACCTGAGGATACAAGTAATTTTGAAAGCGAGTATCAGCTTTGAAGCTGGTGAGATCATAAGTATTTAGTGTCTTAATTTGTATGTAAGAATTTGTAAGTCTATGTATTTGTAAGAATTTGTAAGTGTATATGAATTGTAAGTGTTTGAAAAATCCTAGAATCCCTATGATTCCTTCTAGTATATGAAGGTGTCTTCTACCAAGACCTAACTGTTCTGTGTGTGTGTGTCTCTTGTAAGAGTAAGTATTTTCCAAAGTATAACTATCATTATCCAAAAATATAGTTTGTACATTTATGTTTAATTGAGGTTATCACTAAAAATATGTAATGGGAAAATTAACGTAGTACTAAAACGTAGCTATAAAAGGACTACTTCCGTACTAACTACCTTAAACCGGATTTTAGGCTAAGGCATTATGTGATAAATTGCACCATACTATCGACTAGTAACAACGACATACAAATGGTCGTAATAACGGAATGACGTTTGGCACCTGCAGACTTGCAGGTCTGGCTGTAGCTAGCAGCAAGGTGTAGGATTGTCAATCCAGCATAGATCTATACGCAAACTCAACGCTCCCCCTCCAAGAGACTCTGGCCGCAACTCAAGTCATGAGGTTTTAAGTCATGCTCCGATTTAAATCACAGAAATTAACGTATTCTCGTATATGTAATGAAATGAACTGTTCTAGCTGTAATGTACGTGCTCTCTACCTAGCAAGTATAGTAATGTAAGCGTTCTAGTATAGTTGTATATGTTCTCATCCTAGTATAGTTGTATATGTTCTCGTCCTAGTATAGTTGTATATGTAATGTACAGTAATGTTCTAGAAAGTATTGACTCATGAATGAACTGACTCATTGTATGATATCGCGTTCTAGTAATGGTTCTAGTATCTTCCTGAACTACCCATATGGTAGCTTACTAGTAATCTAAGTGGTACGTATGGATATGGATGTATACCCTTGCTACCCTAGGTCATAGGATGAACTGGAAGGACCTTTTATGACTTTATATGTACACATGATATATAACTAATATTTAAACGAACTTCGGACGAGTATCCGATATCCCACCAGACCGCATCTCAAGGCGCGAAAAGGAAATAGGGTGGATAGCCTTCCTAAGTCTTTTAAACATTTCTTATATAACTATACATATAGAGGCATGCAATTTATAATATAAAAGCATAAATAAGTTTTGTAAGACATTTGAAATATAAATATTATTTTAAGAAAAGATCGACTTGATGTCAATCTATAAAACAATTTGAAGGCATAAGTTTGATAAAACAATTTAAGTATAAGGAACATTTGTTTGAAACACAGTTGTAAATAAGTTTGAAATATGATATACAGAGTAAGAGGTACTGTGTAATAGAGAGTTTAAAACATATAAAATGTTTATAAAAATCATTTGAAGGAAACTGTTTGGTAAAATGGCTAATGAGTAGCCAAATCTTTTGAATGTTGTATATTAATCACATGTGATTGATGTAATAACTAGCGTAATTCTACTTATTAATCACATGTGATTAATATAATACTAGCATGATTCTACTTGTATCCCCCCCCCCCATAAAACATTTAAAATAGTTTAAAACATTAGTTAAGCGGTATGAACTCACCTGCAGTAAGTGACTGGAATTGAACGGGCTGTTATCGTACGGAAGGATCGGACAAGTGCTTGGTGTCAAGTGAAGACTTAGACACACACAATGATCCTAATTACATATGAAGACATATGTATATAAATAATTAGAGATTAAATCACTAATTATACAAGTATAAGCATTTAAACGCGAGGACAACACTTTTGGTCAAGTGCTAGGAGGCTATTGGGTTGCAACAAAGGAGTGCAATGCCCCTAATGGAAGTTTAAGGTCAAAAGACCATATTCATTGGAGTTTACAGCCCAGGGGAGTAAGCTCCTGGCCGTAAACTCTCAACCAAGTCTTAAGTGGAGCTTAGAATTATCACAACTCTAGTGGGGAATTGTTTCTAGGCTTTAACAAGTTTTTTGGCACCATATTGACTCCTTTGGGGAGTTTACGGCCCAAGGACCCTATTCCCTTGGAGTTTACGGCCATAAACTCCCTTGGGAGGGTTCTTATGGTGCTTTCAAGTCTAAAACATTTCTAGGAACAAATCTAGACCTTAGTACTTGGCTTTAGGAGGGTCTATGACACTAAATGGTACTATTTTATGGAGTTTACGACCATGGAACCTTTTGGGCCGTAAACTCCCTCACTAATGGGGTTCTTAGTATTTTAACTAGTCCAAAACTCATCTAGGTACTTGACCAAATAGTCTCTTGGCTTAAGGAAAGATTTAGGGTGTACTTTGACCCATTTAAAGGAGTTTACGGCCCAAGAAATACTCTTGGCTGTAAACTCTTCCACACTTGTGTTTCCATGAGTTTTCTACGTTCTAATCATTTAGGAGTACATGCCAAAATAAAGTCTAAGCCTTAGGGAAAGTTTGAAGGCATTTTGGAACCTAAAACATGGAGTTTACGGCCTAAGGAGCTTCTTGGCCGTAAACTCCCTTCTAGCCATGATTTCTAATGGTTTTGTTGGTAATAAGCATGAGTTTAAGGCTTCTAGGTTTTTGTTTAAGGCTAAAGGGAACATTAGGCACTCATTTGTGCCTTCACTTGGAGTTTACGGCCCAAGAGATGTTCCTTGGCCGTAAACTCCTAAAACTAAATGGTTTTGATTGATTTCTAGTCTCATATGTTCATACATATCATCCTAAGCTAGTTACCTAACAAGGAATTGGGACTAGATGGCCTGTAGGCCTTGTTTTGGAGTTTACACCCCAAGAACGTTCTTGGACCGTAAGCTCCCGGATCTTGTCTTTTGGACATGTAAATAATGTTATTAAGCATATAACAAGTATTAAAACACATCTTGGAAAGTAGACTCACAATCTGGGATGAAAACCTGAAGATCCGTGAGAGAGAAATTGGCTTTTCTCTAATTGGAATTCAACTAATGAACCAATTTGGTTCAGAATTCTATTTATAGTCCTGAGATTTTTGGCAGAAAATATTTCTATTCTCGGAATGGATTTTAATGACTTAGAGTAATGGAATTACAGTGTTGCACAAAATCCTAGTGCATCCACTCTCCTAATATCTCCTTAGGAGTAAAACCCTGAAAACTGCCAAACTTATACCATAAGTCTGAATTTTCACTGTAACTGCTCTACTTCTATTGGATTGAAATGGTTTGATTAGAATGGAAATTTCAGGTTGTCACACTATGTGTTCAACTGTTTCGATACTACATGAAGTCATCTGCCCTCGAACGATTCCGCCGTTCTGGTTTGGGGGTGTGACAGATTGGTATCAGAGCATTGTTTATAGTGAACTAAGTATATCGAACCACATAAGATATACAAACTATAAATGCAAAGAGATTCAAAGTCTCTGATAAAACGTTTTTACACCTAAAACCTTGTTTCATTAAATTTAGATTGTTTAGGTTCGTAAAAGTACAATTACATGCATGCAACAATATATTTTCATGGTTAGAACTATACAAGAAGTATTAAGACAAGTTGGACACTACGATTAGGCCTCGACATATGTAATCGGATTTGGGACGAATATAACCTGATCAACTATATTTTTCCGAGATTGGACTAACGTGTGTCGAGGAGTGGTCGTGGTGAGCAACAAGTCAAAACTTTCCAAAAATAAACACTAGTATCAAACATAGAAATTTAAATACTATAGCAGTATTTGGTACATGAAATAAGTTTAATCGACATGTTTAGTTTTACATATTTCATGTTTATTTCAATTCCTATAACCCTATTCACGTATAGACTAAATGGTTGGATTTCATCACCCCGGCGACCCCTATTACCCCAACCAAGGTAACGGGGGATGGATCGGGGAAGATCCCGAAGAGTATAAAGAACCTATCGAGTTGGATGAAGGGGATGACTCTGGGACAGACTCAGAACCAGAGGTAATCAACCCACCAGCCGATCAACCTCCTGCTGTTAGGAGAAACTTTTAGGGACCCACTCCCGTTTGGGGAAGTCACCTCCACCATTGGAGCCAGCAACAAGGGATACGTCCTCCTTACGGTATGTGTCGGGACTTCTATGATGTCCGCGTCGTAGGTTCAGCCGATCGAGCACTCCCAGTCATGGTGGGAAAGCTAGCCAACCAGTCCTATCAATCCGGGGTTCAAGCAAGCCGGATTCGGGAAGTCAACGTGGAAGTACAGGTTCACACTTCCGACATCCGTAGACTGGACAGAACACAGGATAATCCCCAACTCCAAACCGACGCATTCTAAGCACAAATGATTGCACCCCTCTCCGAGATGAGGGAACAACAAGCCTCCTTTGATAGGCGTCTTATGGAAGCAAAGCAATCGGATGCGGAGTCAAGCTCAAAGCGCAACCTGCGTCGCAAGTAGTGCTTTCCGAATCCCAAATTTTGATATAAAATAGGACCATCGGCTAAAAGTCTTACCTTCTTTAACTTTCTGTAATCAGAGACCTTTAGAAAGGTCAAAATTTTCTAACTTCGAATGTAACGCGACCATATGTTTAATATATACAGGGCATACCTCTTTGTGTGTTAATTCTATGCATTTCATACGAGTTCATGAGTTTGGTTATTTTTTTTTCTAAACTCCATTGGTAAATCAAACTCAAAGCTCTGTGTGGTCAAACCAAATTCTTGAGCTATTAAAGATAGTTAACTCATTATCATTCAACTCTCAACCACCAAAACTTATAATCTTTTATTTTTATTTCTTGGCAGCACGATGTCTCCTCGTCCAAACCTAAGACCCAGGGCGGGAACGATGCCTCCACCACCACCGCCTCCATCAACGAAAAATGCTGCATTGATAGCCGTTGTAACGGCTGCAGTAACAACGACAATGGCCCAAATGAGTAACAATGGTTCTGGTGGGGGAGTGAATAGTTCTACGAATGGCCAACGCCCGGGTCGTTCAGGGGATTGTACATACAAGGATTTCATGAAAACCAAACCCATTACTTTTAATTGGACCGGAGGGATAATGGCTCTATCACAGTGGATAGAGAAAACTGAAGCAGTTTTCAAGATTTGTTCTTGTCCGGAAGGGAACAAAGTGAAGTTCGCTGCCTGCACTTTCTCTGAGAGAGATCTGACATGGTGGAATGGCCATGTCAAGTCACTAACGCCAGTAGTGGCTAACTCTATGGGCTGGGAGAACCTAAAACAAATCTTACTGCAGGAGTACTGTCCACGGGGCAAATTGTAAAAGTTCGAACAGGAACTTTGGGGCCTTACCATGGTAGGCTCAGATATCACCACCTATACCAACAGGTTCAGTGATTTGGTAATCCTTTGCCCAGGAATAGTTGCTCTAGAGGGCAAGAAGATCGAATGGTACATCTGGGGACTGTCACCCCAGATTCGAGGAAGTGGTCTAGCTTCCAAACCAATCACCTTCAATCGCACCAAACAGTTGGCACAAGCTCTCGTAGACCATGGGGTATGCCAAAACTTTGCAACCACAGCACCGGAACAACCCATAGGAAGCAAAAATAACAGCGACAATACCAACAACAACAAGAAGAAGAGGTTCTGGAACAAAAGGAAGAGTCAACCTTCACAAGAACCTTCCAAGAAACAACATATCGTGGCAGTCCATGCCACTACTGCCCCCACTGCTGCACCAATTACCACTACACCAGCAAAGCCATATGCTGGAAACCTACCAAAATGCAGCAAATGCAATTTCCATCACAACAGAAATTGTCGGGAGATGCATTGCAACAACTGCAACAGGAAGGGGAACATTGCCCGTTTCTGTAGAGCACCAGCACAACTGATCACCCAAGTCCAAGGAGCCGGTGTAGGCTAGACATGTTATGGATGCGGTGAGGCTGGACACTATAATAGGGACTGCCCTAAAGCAAGGAATGCTGGCGGCATAGGAAGAGTGCTGGCAATAGGGAAAAACGAAGCAATAGCTGATCCCACAGTGGTTGCGGGTACATTTCCCCTCAATAACGTTTATGCATGCATACTCTTTGATTGTGGTGCGGAGAGGAGTTTCGTGAGTCATAAATTCAAGCATATACTAAAACAAAAACCTAAATCACTCAATAAGATATTCACAGTAGAAATGGAAAACGGTAGAACAGAAAGCACGAATGATATGTACTTAGGTTGCACGCTAACTCTAAACGAACACTCAGTTCAAATTGATCAAATGTCGATCACTATAAAGAACTTTGATGTCATCATCGGTATGGATTGGTTAAGCCTACACCATGCCGATATACTTTGTCACGAAAGGGTCGTTCGCCTGAATCTGCCAAACGGCGAAACTCTTGTTATTTATGGTGACAAACCCGGTACCAACTTACAAATCATCTCTTGCGTTAAAGCCCAGAAATACCTACATAAGGAGTACCATGCCTTCTTAACTCATGTGGTAGATAAAGAAAAAGAAATGAAGAGCATCAAAGACTTTCCAGATGTCTGCGTTTTTCTCGATATCTTCCCTGAAGATCTCATAGGAGTCCCACCCGAACGACAAATCGAGTTCAGAATCGATTTAATTCCCGGAGCTACACCAATAGCTAAGTCACCATACCGTCTAGCACCGGCAGAGATGCAGGAGTTATCCAGCCAACTGAACGAACTACTCAACAAAGGATTCATCAGACCAAGCTTGTCACCTTGGGGAGCACCAGTCTTGTTCGTAAAGAAGAAGGATGGATCTTTCCGTATGTGCATCGACTACCGGGAACTCAACAAACTCACTATCAAGAACGGATATCCCTTACCATGCATTGACGATCTGTTCGACCAACTCCAGGGAGCGAGTTATTTCTCAAAGATCGACTTAAGATCCGGGTACCACCAACTACGAGTCTTGGAAGGAGATGTTCCCAAAACAACTTTTCGAACTCGTTATGGTCACTACGAGTTTTTAGTGATGCCCTTTGGATTAACAAACGCACCAGCGGTGTTCATGGACTTAATGAACCGGGTGTGTCGTTCGTTTCTAGACAAGTTTGTGATCGTATTCATAGATTACATACTCATTTATTCGAAGATTAAAGAGGATCACAGTCAACACCTCCGACAAGTCTTGGAAACGCTAAGAAAAGAGAAGCTATACGCAAAATTCTCCAAGTGAAAATTTTGGATTCGGAAGGTAGATTTCCTAGGCCACGTGGTTAGCAAAGACGGAATACACGTGGATCCTTCCAAAATTGAATCAATCAAGAACTGTTCAGCTCCAAGAACCCCAACAGAAACTCGACAATTCTTGGGCCTTGCTGGCTACTACCAAAGGTTTATACAGAACTTCTCGAAGATTGTGAAACAACTTACCACCCTGACCCAAAAGGGTGTTACTTTCAATTGGGAAGAAAGACAAGACGCTGCATTCCAAACATTGAAGCAAGCACTGTGCAGCGCACCTATATTGTCCTTGCCAGAAGGAACAGAAGACTCCGTGGTCTACTGTGATGCATCTAATCAAGGTCTTGGATGCGTACTAATGCAACAAGGTAAGGTCATCGCTTACGCCTCAAGACAACTCAAGTCGCATGAAGTCAACTACATTACCTACGATCTTGAACTAGGAGCAGTTGTTTTCGCGCTAAAAATCTGGAAACACTATCTTTATGGCACGAAATGCACGATCTTCACTGATCATAAGAGCCTTCAGCACATTCTCAACCAAAAAGAACTCAACATGAGGCAGAGACGACGGGTTGAACTATTGAACGACTACGAATGTGAAATTCGTTATCACCCAGGAAAAGCGAATGTGGTAGCTGATGCTCTTAGTCAGAAGGAATACTCGGGCCGCGGGTGAAATATTTAACCATGACGATCCTTTCACACCTATCCACACAAATCAAGGAAGCTCAGAGGGAAGCCTTGAAAACAGAGAACGTGTCAGGTGAAGTCCTAAGAGGAATGGATAAGAATCTTGAAGTCAAGGGTGACGGAGTTCGTTATTTCATGGATCGGATTTGGACACCGAAGGTTGGTGGATTCAGAGACGTGGTCATGAATGAGGCTCATAAGACTCGATACTCCGTGCATCCAGTTTTGGACAAGATGTATCCGGACCTCAAGAAACTGTATTGGTGGCCAAACATGAAAGTAGAGATTGCCGCCTATGTGAGCAAGTGTCTGACTTGTGCCAAAGTCAAGGTAGAGTACCAAAAGCCATCAGGATTACTACAACAACCCGAAATACCCGAGTGGAAGTGGGAACGGATAACCATGGATTTCATAACCAAATTACCCAAGACAGCTGGTGGGCTAGACACCATTTGGGTAATCGTCGATAGGTTAACAAAATCCGCACACTTCCTACCCATAAAGGAAACCGATAAGATGGAGAAGCTAACTCGAACTTACATCCGAGAGATTGTATGACTGCAAGGTGTACTAATATCCATTATCTCCGACAGAGATAGTAGGTTCACCTCGCGATTTTGGCAATCGTTACAAAAATCTCTAGGATCGAGGCTCGACATGAGTACTGCTTACCATCCACAAATCAACGGTCAAAGTGAGAGGACAATACAAACCTTGGAAGATATGCTAAGGGCTTGTGTAATCGATTTTGGTAAAGCCTGGGATACCTATTTACCACTAGTTGAATTTTCATACAACAATAGTTATCACTCCAACATTAAAGTTGCTCCATTTCAAGCCCTCTACGGACGGAAGTGCAGATCCCCACTGTGCTGGACTGAAGTAGGTGACACGCAACTAGCCAAGGGACAAATAACCGACAACACTCTCACTGGCCCGGAAATCATAAGAGAAACAACTAAGAAGATTGTAAAAATTCAGGAACGACTAAAGGCTTCAAGAGACAGACAAAAGAGTTATGTGGACAAAAGACGGAAGCCCTTGGAATTTCAGGTCGGGGACCGAGTGCTATTAAAGGTCTCGCCCTGGAAAGGGTTAATACGTTTCGAAAAACGTTGGAAACTAAACCCATGGTATATCGGACCATTCGAGATCCTTGCAAGGATCGGCCTGGTAGCCTACAAACTTCATCTACCGCAGGAAGTCAATAACGTACACCCTACCTTTCATGTGTCAAACTTGAAGAAATGTTTGTCCGATGAGACCCTCGTCGTCCCTTTAGATGAGATCAGAATCAACGTGAGTCTCCACTTTATAGAGGAACCAATTGAAGTCATGGATAGGGAAATTAAAAGAACAAAACAAAGTCGCATCCCCATCGTGAAGGTCCGCTGGAATGCAAAGCGAGGACCTGAATACACCTGGGAACGCGAAGATCAGATGAAACACAAGTACCCACATCTGTTTCCCTAGTCCACAAACAAATACCTTAAATTAAATTTCGGGACGAAATTCCCTCTAACAGGGGGATGATGTGACAACCCGATATTTCGACTATATGTAATGACCTAAAAAGTCAAGTATTGTAACCACTTTTGAAATAATAAAATTTACTTCGAAAATAAAATGTACAAAAGTCTCTGTTAGATTACCTACTATGTTAGATATTGTGTCAAGGTTTACAGAAATACTAAGAACAATAAAATCCAAGTTATAACGAAGAAGTTATGACCATTCTAGGTTTTCCGACAAAACCGGCAACACCGATTAAACCAAAAATGTGAAGTTTCAATACAATCGTTTTTAGCCTTAAGTTTATAAATGAAAGTTGTAGATAACATTAAACCGTGAACGTACATAAAAAGAACGTCCAAATCTGACTTCGTATGAGGAAGTTATGATTTTTCCAAGATCCGGATATAGCAGTAGACAACTAAAAACTCGAAATAGAGATCGAGAGACTTTTGACCGAAAAAACCTAAACGAGAATTGAAGGTCTCAACAATAGTAGCACAACGGCGAAAAGTCTGACGAAAACGGACATAGGATGAAGAAGTTATGGATTTTTAACGGACTTTTCGTGTCCCGGCCCGTTAAAAATGAATAATTAAAAATAAAGTCAAAATCAGCCATCGAAGTCTAAACGAGAGTTGTAAAGCATATTTTTATCTACGTGTGCATATAAAGAACATCGAAAACGGAGCTCGTACGCAAAAGTTATGGATTTTACAAGTTCGGGGTCCAAAATCCGAGGCTGTTAGGTCTCCCACGACGTGGCACAGTTTGCCGTGACCCGGCAAGTGACTGAGGGCGTCCAATCAACGGAATTGGATAAGACTTTCTCCCCATGACGTGGCCAGCCTTAGCCACGACATGGCACCCAAAAATCCACCCTATAAATAGAACTCTTGGGGTGTCGGGTTTAGGTGCTCCATTCTTCCATCTCTCGTGCCGAAACTCTGCGGTTAAGCTCCCGAAGCCCTCCCGAAGCCCCGGTTTTCACACTCAAGTTCCGAAGGAAGATTCTACACTCCCGAGATTCCCGAGATTCCCGAGAATCCCGAGAAAAATCAACTCTTCCAAGCCGAAGTTCTGCTCGATTTTCTTCTCGCTTTCTCAAATCAATCAAGTGAGTTCATAACCCTATAAACTACACTTTCAAATGTTTTATCAATGCTTTTTATACACTTTTAAGGGAGGGGGGGGGAATACAAGTAAACACATGGTTATTATCGTGTGTAACATAAAGTTTCACTATATCCTCTTTTATCAAGTGAATCATATGTGATTCATAACTACTACATAGGAACTTTCGTATGCAATATATATTCTCGATAACATCTTGTCTTTTGGAAATAAAACATGTTTATATATGTATATACGAATCAAACACCTTATTTACACTTTAAGTATATGTGATCATTTATGTCACTTTAAATGTCATACTTTACATAACAAGTGAGCATTACACTAGGGTTTACTATACGAATGAAACACACACTTTGAAAAACTATAATAGGTATAGTTTACGAGGAGATCATGAACATCTACATACTAGAAACACTATATCAAAGAGATATTTTCATACACAAGAACAAATGGACATTTTCATACGTAAATCTATTTTATACTAAGTTTTGTGAGACATTTCACGTACTTTCGAGTATGCATTTTAAGTCATGTATTATATACCATAATCCCTTGTAGGGGGAGCGTGATACTTGTGTATAGATCTATACGGGATTGATAATCCCACACCTAAGCTGTTAGCTACAGCTAGGCCGGCAGGCCTGGGGTGACAAATGTCATAACTTTACAACGCCTGAAGAACGTTGTTATAGGCATCCTGGTCAAATAGTATGGTTATAAGACTCACATGGAGTATTAAGAACACATTGATTTACGAAGTTTTTAAAATGCCTTAGCAATTTATTCATAAACTTACTATTTTAGGTATGAAAAACACTATTGCATTACAGTTTTGGAACAATTAAACTACCATCTTCTATAGTAGAAAATATAGGATTTTCTAGGAACATGGAAACATGTACAAACCGTTTTCATTCTATTTCATACAAACATTGTCACTAAATACTTATGAACTCACCAGCTTAAATGCTGATACACTCTTTCAAAACCACTTGTATTTCTCAGGGATTCAGTAATACAGGTAAACTACAGCTTTTGAAGAAGGGACGCTGCGGCGTTAGTTTAATTTCATTTTGACATCATATTGTAATTTCTTTTGAAACAAGTACCTTTCAACAATGTAAACTTTCAAATTATATATATGATGGTTGTGTTACTTTCTTTACTATGTATTCAACTGTTACGATACTACATGAAGTCATCTGCCCTCGAACGATTCCGCCGTTCTGGTTTGGGGATGTGACACGTTACCCCCGCGGTAACAGAGAGCTTAAGTATCATATCCACACCGTCAAGAAAGAAGGAAGGGTAAAACTGTCATATCTAGTACCCAAATCATGATTTCAAATGCCAAAACGAAGAAATCTCGAGAAATTCCAAAAATGAAGATTGAAGAATCAAATTTCAAAACGAAGTACAAATCAAAGTTCAATCAAATCAAAAGCCAATTCAAGTCAAATGTGGCGAATGAAGAACTGTGTGATATGATACTTGTGGCTCTCGAAAAAGTGAAAGCATAGGAGCTGGGCCCCTTCGGGTGGGCTCATTGTTTCAGCGAAAGCTGATTCGCCGTGACGGGTTCTTAAGGATGCGTCGATTCTGATTGTTGGGCATCTAGTCTTAAGGACATGATATCCAGACTGTGTTATTTTCTCCCATAAAGCTTAGTAAGGTATAAAGTTTTAATAAAACTAGAGTTAGATTATTGGGTTACACCGTTTCGGGTCTTCCTCACTTTGGGAGTTTGTGATATATGTAAGGAAGCAGGATGGTTGCGTAGGTATTAATGATTGGAGCAATATTGATGTAAAGTCTGATCGTACTTGTACAGATTATTTACTTGTGCCTTAAATTTCTTTTTGATACATTTTTTTTCTTTTGTGCTTCTGTACATTTTTTTCTCTTGACCTTTTTCATTGTTTGCATTGCATGCATTCATTCCTAGCCTTTAGGATCCTTCTGTCCCTTTTTGCTCTATGTTTCTTTTTTCTATCTAGAAATCGTCCTGTTTTGTTTGATTCTTGTTCTTTCTTGGGGACAAGAAAGGTCTAAGCTTGGGGAGATTTGTTAGGTGCATTTGGTGCACCTTTTGCACACCTTTTAGTCCCATTTCATGCATCTATTTAGCATAATTATTCTTTCCTTTTTCTTGCATTTCATCATATTCATGTTATTCTCTAGAACAACCTTATTTGCACACTTTCATGTCTTTTTTAGGTAAACCGGAGCTTGGAATGCGCTTTGGGAGATACAGGGAAGCATTGGTAAAGATTTCGGGACGATCGGGCGAAGAACGAAAAAGTCGGAAAAATCAAGTTTGGAATTGGAGTCAGAGAGGTACACGGGCCGTGTTGGATTGACACTGTAAAATCAACACGGGCTGTGTTGAACAAAAATGAAAGCTATTGACTAAGTTGAACACGGGCCGTGCCCCTTTTTCCCTATGCTGAACACGGGCCGTGTTCGACCCAAGAAAACTAACTTTTGGCAGTTTTTCTATTTTTCATATTACGGGAAATTGGGTCATTTTGGGGGACACACAACATATCAAAGCACATTTGGAGGAGGATTTTCAAAGGTTTTTGCAAGGGTTTGATTAGCAATCATTTGGAAACATTATTTCTAGTATTTGTAAATTGTAATTGCACTTTAATTCCATCTTTTATTCTTGTGATCTTGTTCTAGCCATGTGTGTGGCTAGAACCCTAACTTCTCCAATTTCATATTTTGACTTTTTGGTTGTGAATCAAATCATATGACCTGATGTTTGTGTTTAATTTCTATCTAGTGAAATTGATTTTACTTCAATCGAATGTTTGATTCTAATAATGATTCTTATTGGTCATTTGAATTAGGGTTAGGTCATTAAAGTTATTCATTTTGCAAAATCCGTAATTGTTTTGTGAATTAAACTAAGTAACAAACATTAAATTGATTTCTTATGAATGAATTTAGTGTAAATCTTTTCACACATTCTTACGCTCCCGAGCTTGTGAGGAGTATTGGGTGTTGTTGGGAACATTCACAATAAGCTTAATGCAATCTTTTAATCTACTTCTAAGAGCTTGTTTAGATTAGGTTAGTAAGGTTAGGATTAATCAAAGAGCTTGTTTTGATTGATTAATGTTGTGAATGGAAAGTGTTAGATCTTGTTAACACTTTCAAGTACCAACATAGATAGAATGAAACAAATGTCTTGTCATCTTTGATTCACATTGCTGGATTGTCATACATGGAGTTGGAGTCCTTACAAAATCTGAACTTAATTCATTTGTTTAGTTGTCTACTCGTGTTTTAAAAGTTTGTTTAGTAATTGCATTCTAACCCCCCCCCCCCCCTTTATAACTGTTGGTGACCATAGTACCTTGCGCAAAGAGGTATAGACTAATTATCCCGTGTCTCTGTGGATCAACCCTACTTGCCTTGTACTACCTTTTAGTGCAATATAGTGGGATTCTTTTGGAGTATATCGTACCCCATTATTTGTTGGGTCTGACATGCCTAACAGGGGACATGATAACATACGGTTTATATGACTGAGTACAGTCCAATGTCATTGACCGCATGCCAATAACATCAGATTTGGGTGATATGATGATAGCAGGTCCATTAGCATGGCCTAGAAAGCTCTGGCGCGCCGGCCTTGCTCGACGCTCCCTTGCCAACCTTACCTGACACTCTCTTATTAGCGTTGCATGCCGCTCCCTTTACAACCTTGCCTGGGATTCTCCTATCGACCCGTCCTGGCGCAACCTTGCCAGACTTGCCTGTGACTCTCTTGGCGTCCCCTTGTCTGGCGCTCCCTTGCCAACATTTCCTAATGTGTGCCCGCCATCCTTGCCTGATGTGCGCCAGCCAGCTTTGCCTGGCACCCCTAGGCGGCCTTGCCTAGCTCCTTGTTGGCTGGGCATGAATTTGGTTGGCATAAGGCCTGACCTAATTCCCCTTGACCTAATTGTCACCTATAAATTGAATAGTGCTTTCTCCATGTAAGGGTACTCTTCTATGGGCTCAGCCGCCACACTAGACTTCGTACGGGTGGCTCAGTCACCATCCTCCACCTTCAGCCGTCATACACTACCACCAGTACGAATGTAGTTCTCTCAGGCGAAGGAGGACCATCTCATCTATCAAATCGATCTAACTTGATCGTTGGAGCCTACTCCCGAGGCAAAGTCCTTGGGGTGGCTCTAACAGCCTTGTCTGTTGTGACATCACAGATTCCGTCTGGCATAAAAACACATCCTTAGAGCAGGTGGTCGGAGACGATGTCGCATCAATATATATATATATATATATATATATATATATATATATATATATATATATATATATATATATATATATAGACACACACACACACCTAATAGGGAATTTTTACCCTGATTACAACTTGTGTTTGTATGATTTTAGACGACGGCTCCGACACTGGATGGATGGATGGCACTTTAACTATGGCTTCGTAGCTAGAAAACAAAGGGGGGGGGGGGGGATAATTAACCAACAGTTAGATTTGATTGGGGTTGATTCATTGAACAAAAATTGAAACTATAAAGAAAAGTTGATACTAACTGAAAATTTGGACTGAAAGTGTAATATTCAACAAACTTGAAGGACCATTTATGAAATTTTAGTCTTTTACTAATTTAAACTTGTTTAATTAACTTCAATAATTTAGTTTATTAAATTCATATTTAATATAATTATTATTTTTTAATTTGTATATTTCAAAAAAATTATTTAATTAGAGGGACATAACTTATACGGCTAAATGTGGTGTTACATATTTTGCCATTAAAGGTTGGACATACTAGTCTTTCTATTTATTTTGAAAACAATCTAATAGTGTCTTAAAATAATGCTTATTTCATATTTTAATGTTGAAGCTCACACGATAAATAACATTTGGAACAAGGACACTCGAATTATGATCTAAATCAAAAAGTTGATTAAAAATATTTTCTTTTAACAAATATAAAAGTTTTTTAATTTTTGGAAAACACTTTAGGTTTTTTTTTTTTTTTTTTTTTTTTTTTTTTTTTTTTTTTTTCTTTTTTTTTAAATAAATCCTTTGTTATTGAAAGATCACCACTACAAAACGTTATCTTAAACGAAATTGCCATGACCCAAGTAAAAGATGATAAAGATAAAAGCTCAAACACTAATGCCTAAATTCCTGACCGTCATTACATCAAATTTGTAAATGAATTAATAAAATATGTACCCGATAAATTCTATTTCTTAAAAATTAGACTGAATATGAAAATTTTTGTAAAAAACGAAAAAGAAACAAGAGCCATGCACTTCATATAACGGTATTTAACTGCCTTATCTTTCCCGCCTTTTCTTTTCATTCCCTGTCGCTACACTCCAAATCAATAAGCTTTCTGTCTCCATTCTCCCGACTCCTTCACCGGCGGCGGAGAATTCACAGTCGTTCCTTTGCAGCGGCGCTTGGTGGTTCCCACCCCAGGCGCCGCCCAGCATCCACCCTGATCCGACACCAACAGATGGCCCAATCAAATGCCAATCTTTCTCATAACGAACAATCGAACCACAATCTCCAAGCATTCGAACACTATCTCATGTGTGATAATGATGATTTCCCTCCACTAAATTTCACCGAATTACTAACCCCTTTGCAACAAAACGAAATTCCGATCACCCCCGCAAGATTTCAGTCACCGGTGGTTGATTCTGAAAACGTGCAACCCAATGATTCATCATTCGATCCATTAAATCTTGGGAATGAGACGCATGAAGAATGTTTCCAAACGGACCCATCTCAGGCTTGTGATGAGACAAACATTGGTGTTAATACCGCTAATGGAACAAATAATTTTGGAAACCCGATTCAACTTTCATCCTGGCCATTGCAAGTGCCTCCATATACTTGCAGTTGCTGTCATATTCTTAGAGAAATCATACATACTAATGGTTTGTTTTATGTGTATTTCATGGTTAAATTTCACTGGTTTTATTCACGTAGTTTTTGTTCTAATTTTAACTTCTGATTAGGTGTTGATATCACGAAGCTTGAGGTTCATGGAAGACTTGGTTTGATTTGTCATGCTGTTCTAGATAAGTACGGTATTGATCTCACAACGAACCAAGGCCATGAGTACAAAATGTTCGAGTAAGTGTCATTAACTTTACACTATAACTTGCATTACTTGTTGAATGATATCTTGTACTTTTTTATCAGTTTTTGCAAAGAAACCACAAAGAGAGTGAAACAATTCCTCGTGGAATACTGCAAAGACCGAAAAACAAAGGGTCATGTAATGTTACAAGATCCGCTTTCTTCATTCTATGAAGCTGTATGTGTTGGGTTCAATTGGGAGCACAATATACACACGGATGATCTCATTCCTAACGATTTAGGTTCCATATTCAACACTATCGAGTTTTTTACGCTGACATGTTTAATATCGACCATCAAGATTCTTAACTTTGAAGAGTTTTAGGGTTTGGTAGAGAACAAGGACAGAATATAGCCATGCATGCATGAGTCAAATGAATTCAATCAGTGAGCCATGCATTAATTTTTCTACGTTTCACAGTTTTTAATTGCAATAAACCCTAAATCTAAACGAACTAACAAACTTTATGGACAAACGTTTTTCGTAAATATTTAACACATTTTTCTCTTAAACAGGTGATCAGCAAACTAATCAACCAGATGTGGGGACCAGTAGAGGAAGACTTAATAACCAGAAAACCCTTTCAATGCAGGTTCTTCATCATCAATGGATCTCTTTTTCCACGATTACTACGATAATACTTGCTTGTATTTTAGTTTCTAAACTTTTTGAGCAGAGGGAACGGACAGGAAAACTTACTATGAAAGATCTTGTCGACTACTTTCATATTCCGATAGAAGTAGCTGCAAAGGAGATACGCGTTTGCCCAACTGTAATCAAGAAAATTTGCCGTAAGCATGGACTATTAAGGTGGCCATACAGAAAGGTCGGGGCATCTTAAAATGTCATAGTTGTTAAAAAATAGAATAATAAGTGTTAAAATATCATCATGTTGTATGCAATAACCATTGGTACTTGATAAAAAAAGGGTTTTATTTGTTGAAATGCAGATAAAATCCATTGAGAGGAAGATATCAACGAGAGAGAAATGTTTAACTTCACTTCATGCTGAAGAAAGAATTCATGCTCAAACCGAAATTGACAGTCTTCGGCAGGAAATCACAAATATTTATGTAGGATTCAATGTTTAATTTGAAATCTTTATGTACGTATGTATCGTATGTAATTTAAATCAAACTAAAACCGAAAGCACTGTGGAGTTTACTATACCACAAACTTTTAATTAAACAATACATAGTTAATCTCACTTTAATAAACGATAGTTCTTTTTGAAGTTAACTATTCAAACAGCTAAAGGGAAGAAATGATATTCTTAATAAAGTTTGAGGAAGGTATCCCTAATTTATTTAATTCAATATAATTTAATTGATTGACGACACACAAGTAGAATCCATGATGATCTTGTCCAGGTTTGCCATCCAGAATAAAGTAGAAATCTATACCCTAAATTCTTAATAATTTCATGTATACCCTAAATTCTTAATAATTTCAATTATTTGACAATAAAGTCTTAAATCTTATTTTATGACAGTAAAATCATATCTACCGTCAGTTTTTTAATTGATTATAATTTATTGCGGGTTAGCCGGTAATTAAAACTTTACTGTAAAAAAAATAAAATAAAGTTTAAAACTTTCTTGTCAAACAGTAAATTAAAACTATACCGTCAAAAAAAAAATTTATGATTTTAATGTCAAATTGTTGAAAATACTGGTACTTTAGTGTATATATCCCTTTTTAGGTTAAAAGTTTAATGATATGATAGTCTTTAAATATAAGAGTTATTGGAACCTGCTCTGGTCGGCTAGATCCTATTAAAATCCTTAACGTTTGCTTCTTTTAAATAGTTTTTTTTATTCTCAACAAATTGGCATCGAAAAAAATAATGATAATAAGGAAAGAAAGAAAGAATCAAAAGTTTCTTGACTTTTTGCAGTCCTAAAAATGGAGAACTAAGAAACTGAAAAAAAAAATTGCCGATCTTACTCCTTCTTTACATTCACACCCTTTTGACTAGGTGTGTGTGTGTGTTTGTGTTTATACAATCTTGATGAAAAACACAGGTTACAACAACAATGCTTTAAGCGGAAAAACATTTAACAATTAAATGATTAGGTCACATGCAACCTAAAGGGATCTATGTCTTTCACATAAAGACAACATACTATGAATTATCAAGTTACAATAACCCTAATGAAATCTGAATTCATAAAGGAAGAATATATACATTTTGATTTGTTATAGTAAACAAATCAAAAACCCTTCTTTAAATCTTTTGGAAGCAAGCACCATAAATCTCATGCCTCTGATGATTCACACTTAACCCTAACAACTAGGATACTTGAAGAGAGAGGAGAGGGATACGAAATTTTGGCCTTCGCTCTTAGAAAAGGGATACTTGCGAGCAAATGTACCTATTTATAGCTGAACCAATAAACCATGATAACCCAAAATTGAATATAATACTATTATATTAAATTACGTAAGTATCCTACTTCCTATTTATCTCTAATGGACATTCTGGAAACCCTAGAATGGGTCAAAAACCGTCCACCTTTTATTGAGGGTTTTAGAAACTCTTTTTTTCAAGTATTAAAAAATTACAACCTAAGTCCTTGCACTTTTAATTAATCCAAATTAATTCTAATTTATTTATGATTAATTCTTAATTAAATATTACTATTTCTAATTAATATATTGTTTTCATAACATATTAATATATTCATACATTGATATTCATTAATCATATAATAAATCAATAAATCAGTCTCTCTCTCTAAAAGTCATCTTATTCAATTACTAGGTTTGTTGGCATCCCAAAGAGACTTTATTAATAATTCAAGTATATATACTAATTCAGTTAGTGACTTAGACACCTAATCCAAAAGTCTTTCACTTGGATAAGTCTATAATTCCAACTACCAGTATAACTTCTAAATTAGACAACAAAGATTGCTTTCATAGCAACTGCCAAACTCTGAACTGACCAAACATTGGCCCTTAGATATGTAATCAAATATTCCTCCGTTCATCTAGATATCATACGGACATGAGACATGGATTATAATCAATCTAATTGTCTAAAATTTTATTTTTCCGACTTCCTTATTTGTGATGAGGACATAAGATTTCAAATTGAACACATAATTTGAGTCAGGGTTGGGCCTAATGATATCACTTTTCCCATTATGGCAAAAAGAACGGATAAACTTTGACGTATATGCTTGTATCTTATGCTCACCAAATTGCACATGACACTATGTTTTATAACATTAAGTTATTGATGAGTTTTCGCAATATCAATGTACAACCGACTTGTAAATTACAACTCATATATCTCCATTTTAAGAATATAAGATATTCTCGTCTCAGAAATACTTGTGATAAAATCCATGTAGTAATTTTCTGAGTTTGGGTTTATCCAATACTCAAATCTCCATTTTCTAAGTATTCATGAACGTTGTAGCAGCACAATTGCTATGTCTAAACTCCTTATACAATCTACAATCCAATTCAGGACAGTCTTAATTAACTACTTACTTCCCAAAGTATGAGTGACTATGGAATTTAAATAAATAAATTATACGAGAAGTAAAACATGATAAATGAAACACAATAATAAACTAATTAACTATGATGTCAAAACTATTGAATATAAATAATCTCTATTGTTTAATCATCATAATTATTACAACTTTACTCATTGTAAAATGTTTCGAGTAATCAACTAACCACTTGAATTAAATAACACTGGTCATGTCATGTTATGAACATGCATACAATGTCTATCTATGGTCCTTCTTTTGTGAACAGGTCAACTGGATATTATTCTAATGATGCTCATTTCACAATTTCAAATTATTGTCACTATCTAAAATGTATTGGAATTCTAACTTTACATGCATCGACCTTCTGTGATGTCAAGGTGTCTAAGTCACAGAGATTGAGCCAATGATATTACAAAATGTTCTATTGAAACTTCGTTACTAGAAACAATTTCATGGTAATAAAGTTTCAAATTCAAGGTACACTCCTTAAACACTTCTCTTGCATTAAAGTTTCCAACTCACATGTAGATTTAATAATCAACTCTCATTAAGGAAACATTTCCGTATTCGTCACGACCATCAATTTTGACCAGAAATCATCTCAATCTAAAACATGTTGCTATGGTCCTCCCAAAGAATATCATACTTACAACTGTCCTCATGCAACCAATCTTCAACAAACCTCATAATGTTCTTGACAATTTGTTTAACAACTATAGTCATACAAAAATTCTAATCCTTTTTCCTCTCAATGCTCAATGCATTTGGAAAAATCATAATAAATAAATATTATAGCATATGTAATCGATCATATATCCAAAAAATATGGGACTCGATTCATTATGTCTCACATAAGGATTTCATATTTGTTTAAAATCTTGCTGTAATATTCCCATATGTCGAGTCTCCTATGTTGAACCATTTCAACATGATATTCACATACGTTTATAACTAAGTTCTATTAAACTCTATGACCTAAACCTTTAAATTCGAAATGAATTATGACCGCCTTCTCCTTTAAGTCTAACATATCAAAATAATTTCCAATCTTTGCAACTTAAAAATTGAAAAACTTTTGCTCTAAACAGTATCGTCAACATGCAATACTTAGAATAACAATTATGCTCCCACTAGCTTTGACATGTACCTAGAAATCAATTGGACTTATAGAAATCAATACTCTTGACTTCTTACTGAAGTACAGATTTATGTTACGTGATGCTTCGATAAGTCTCCAACTAGAATTCTTAAGCATATACACCTTTACTGGATAGCTTATGTGTGTGTTTAAACCCTTTTAAAACTTATAGATATATTTTTTGAAAGTTCAAACAATTCCTTACCATTCCTCATAATTTGAAATATGAAGAGGGATGTCGTAACCATATTCTGAATTTCATAATGAAATTAAGACAACCAACATCCATTATGATGTTTATCAGGTCTTTTAAAATCTACTAGTGAAAGTATTTCATCAAAATAATTTTCATGAATTAGAGAGAAACTTTTTCCACTTAGATTTTATGGTATATACGTTCTCATCCATGTGAATCTATCATTTCCATACTATAATCATAAGACAAGGTTTAGGACAAAATCAAATTCAAATTTAGCTTTCCTTTATGAACTGAACTTCACTATTTTAAATTTCTTGCCCTCCAGTAGCACAAGGGCCTACTAGTGCTTCCGTGATGTTAAAAGCTCATTCATATTAATCAATGTACTTTCACTGACCAACGCGCTAAGATTTCGTAGTCAAATGAAAAACATAGAACTGATAAACATTATCTACTCAACTTGAAGTACATAGAAATAAGAATGTGTCAATCAAACACAACTCGTCATCAACCTCTGACTGTGTGCTAGTGATAACTAAAAGGCTTATTGTCGATTGACTCCTGAAATGCTCAAGATCAATAAGACTCCCACTGACTTCATGACATATGATTTTTTCTTTCACGGAACATTATTTGATGAGCTAAAACAAATTTTCAAAACTTCGTGTGGATTCTTGACAAGAAAACACTTCATAAACTATGTCTCATTTTATCTTTTGTTTCTCGAAAACATCATAACTCCAATCCTATATGTGCTAGAGTAAGAAAACATTTCTACTCCACATATTTTGAGGTGTTTCCAACCTTCTTAGTTTGGAAAAAAGTTTCAAGATATGATTCATGGATCTATAACTTGATTTCGAACGAAGTATGACTCAGCTATGATCGAACTGTTTCCATCAATATCCGATTCCTCTTCTTAGTCATACAATTGCACTAAGATGTTCTTCGAGGATCAATAATCACTAAGATGATCATAAAACGATACTAAAGCATTCTCTTTTCTTATCAGATTGGGGAATCTTTTATCGTTCTACCTAATAGATTATTCTTATTCGTTCTGTTACTCTCTGAATCTTTTCAAAGTATCAGAATTATGCTTAATCTTATAAACACAACCATATTTACTGAAACATCAGAAAATCATGACTAATAGAGCTATCGTCCTTTATGGTGGATTTGAGTAGTTCATATCAATATGTACTAGAACCATTAGTCATTAACTTGATTAACATAAACATGTAATCAATGAATTAGCTATAATTTTTCAATGAACAAGATTCTCATATACTCTACAATGTGACTTGTATAATACCAAGTATCTGTCTAGTTGGTGATAAGATTTTTACACTTGGTCAATTATGACAATACCACATGCGATATCATAAGAGTCAAATCCACAATTAATATTTCTAATATTAGAAATGTAACCACTACTTTCATAAATTCCGTTGCAAGGAAGTATAAATAAGGCAAGCAGATTAACCAAAATTTCACTTTGATTGAAGATATATGAAAAATTGGAACTCTTCCTTACAACACATAAGATGAAAAACATGTTTCTTGACATCTCCGAAGAGTAATAGCATTTTATTAAATTATCATAGCTCCTAAAAAGTTTCTCTAAACTTTGATCTTCGAACCATGTGACTAAAGTCCATTTCTCATGATCATATTTAGTTCACCTTGCTCAAGCTTTCTTCTTTCTCTTAGCTCCATTAATACCATCAAAATGTTATCATCACATCATGTATTAGGAGTCTATTGATAGGATCTTATAAGACAATGGAGTCAGATAATGGATGTATGTGAAGTAGTGTCACATGACTTAACTATTACAATCTCCAAAATCTTTCAGGTATTTTGGGCAGCTTCATTTCCAATGTTCCTTCAATAGGTAGTAGAAACAAATGGACTCTTTGAAGTCAACACATTGAACGATGCTAGAGCTAGCTTTCGACACAAATTTCTTGGACAACCCTTTTCTATTGGGAAGAGAAATATTTTCTGGATCACCATTGTCACTATTGTTAATGTCTATGGAAACCTTGGAATTAAACCCGATAAGCACCTCTGCTTCAGATGTGCTCTTTAGCATTTCACTTCAACAACCATGAACATTTGGATCGTATGAACTTGGTTCATCTTGATGTTCATCATATGAAAGTTCTTAATTAACTATTCGTATGACTTTGGAAACAAAAAAAGAATTAAATCCATGACTTACTCCCTTAGGAAAACAACACTCATTCTCTCAAATTTGTCAATATACAATTTTATTTCTAGAACATGCACACACATAGAATTTCCATCTTGATGTCAATATGCCAATAGAGTTTGAATATTCATGTATCCTTCAACTTGAAGAAAACGCGACTTTGGGAGAGTCACTGGATGCGGAGGTGAAAGAGTTGAAGAAGTTGTTGTCCAGTAATTTCCCGAAGCAGAGAAAACATTTTCACCTTGATTAGAATATGGAAGATCATTTAGAAGGAAGAGGAAAATCATTTCTAAAAGAACGAGGAAAACCATATCTATCTTCCTAAGACATCTAAAACTAGGAGAAAAAAAAAAAAGAATTCAAGTTAGTAGATTTTAGTCCTTAATTAATAACCCATAAATTTAAATTAAGGCTACGATCCATATTTTCAATTCAAAATTTGAAGAGGGATGTCGTAATCAAATTCGAATCTATTTTAGGTAGGTAAGGATTTTACCAATTCAAATCTTATGCAACTCCTAGATCTTTTGAGATTCATTAATTCTTATCAATGACATGTTTAATCTTAGATTATGTTCTCACTTTTGTGACTGGGACACTGAGGATCAAAAATGAGATGTGAATAACCATGCAAACCCACTTGACAACCTTGATGTCATTTACCATCTTAGATTCATGTGTCAGTTAACCACACACGCTTCATCAACAATGATAATTTTCAAGATGTACATTATATCTCTTTATAGTCCCTATTATTATCTTGGTTAACTGCAAACGTTCTACTAATGACATATAAAGCATGATGCATCTTTTTCATGGATTAGCATACTTTTCACATTTTTCCTAAAGTAACTAAGAGTGGAAAAAGGTTTAGTTAATTTTATAGCATTATAATTATTAATGAGATTATGTCCAATTAAATATGTTCGACTAACGACCCTCCACCAAACAATTGAGCGATGGGTAAGAGTGGATACATAATGACAGTTATTTTATATGTCATTTCCTTAAACTTTCCTTATAGCATGACTTTGTGAATGGGGTGTACTAGCGATTTGACTGACATTGACTTATACATATAGTATATATTAAACTTTTAATTATATATGTAGTATAAGGTCTATTTTAAACAATTTTAAAATACAAGGGATTTGACATTAATTATTAAAATTAATTAATATCTAAATTAATCATTTCCATATTTAAAAATTAATTATATTAATCAATTAAATAATTAATCGAGTCAAAGATTTATCTCTTAATTTATAGGCTTTTATTTAATTATCAAATATAAAGTAAAATTCAGATTTGTCAGATACAAAACAGATAATTACCATATCATAAGCATACAAAACAAATTAAGCAGATTAAAATCGAAAAAATCAAAATTTTCAGATCTCACGTCGTGAGCATCAACATTCATGTCATGGGACAGAAAAAAATGATTTTTTTTGTTTGATTCACTTATGTGAAATTAGATGAATGACAACCATAGGCTCTAACACCATTGGTGGAAAACACAGATTACAACAACAATGCTCTAATTGGAAAAATATTTAACAATTAAATGAATATGGCACATGCAATCTAAAGGGATCTATGTCTTTCACATAAAGGCAATATACTATGAATTACCAATCTACAATAACCCTAATGAAATCAGAATTCATAAAGAGCCCATGAAACTCCTCTTTAGAGCCCTTGCATGAAATCTTATGGTATTATCCATAAATTTCGTCTACTCCACTCTATGGAGTCCATTAGCCCAGTTTTGCAACTATCAATGATTTGCAAAACAACCCCTTTATTATTAATCAGTTCATTTAATCTCAAAATTAATATCAAATTAATTTATGATTAATTAATGATTAATAATATGATTTCCAAATATTATATTAATCTTATAATACATTAATAAAATCATCTTGAGTACCAATTTATTATTCATATAATAAATCGTACTCTCTCTCCACTAGTCATCCTATCAAGTTGCATGAGTTAAGGCAACCCAAAAGGACCATGCTACATATCCAATCAAGTACATACAAAATATAGTTATAGGCTTAGACACCTAATCGAACATAACATAAAATTCAAGTACCAAATACCACAAATAACATTTAAGTACCAAATAACCAAAAAACATAACCACATAGTTCTAACACATGCAATTAAAACCTAAACAACTCAAATATATAAACTTAACGGATAATCTATCCATCCTTTAAAACTCCTAAATTTGTAGTTGTCTCAGTCCATCCTTTTAATATTTGTGGATCATTGGAAAATTTTACCCACATCTCTTTTATATTTATGGTCCCTCCAAAAATATGATAAGCAACAAATTGTAAAGGGTCTACTGGGCCTAACTCGAACAACTCTAGCTTCTCTAAACATTAGGGAATTGTTGTCCCTTTAATCAAATGTCGTAGAGGTTTTTGCATCTCCAGTGCTAAATCATCAGCAATAATATAAGCTTTAGGTGAGGCACTAGAACGTGGATCAGGTGAGGCGCTAGAAGATCGAGGTTTACATGTTGAGGGTTTATCCCTTTTCTTGGGTTACCCGAAGGTGAAGCAGCAGAATGTGAATCAATAGAAGATGAAGCAGCAGAAGGTGGTGGTTGAGTAAAAGGCTCACTAGTGTGATTGGAAAAGTAATCATCCTCGTTTATGTTAATAAAAGGGATGTCCATAAGTTATCGTGGTGCGACATGAAAAGAAGACGATTCATGTCCTGATGATGTTTGGGATGTGGCAGAGCTGAGATTACCAGAGGCACTGTTTCCATCAAAGAGTTATGCATAAAAGTAATATAAGAATAAATGACAACATATAAACAAAATACATATATATATATATATATATATATATATATATATATATACCTTTTCAAAGTCCCCATACTCCTCATTTGTTAAGTTAAAAGTTTATGTTTGATGATTGTAAAGATTGCCAAAAAAAAAATTTCTAGTATAATTATTCTGTGTGTTTGGCTTTAAGGTTGTCATAGACATTTTTCAATTGTCTTTGAATCAAATCCATGCCATACTTTTCCTTAATGGTTGTTCCTAACTTGGTTAATGAATGTTTGTGCAAACTCAAACTTTTTCTACCCACAATTTGTACTTCTTCAATATAAGAGTGCAATAAGAGTTTTATTTGTTCATTAGTCCATGTATGTTTATCTCCCATTGCTAATAACAAAACAAATATGAAATACATACTTTAGCAACAAAGAATAATGATATTTCAACATAATAATAACTTAAATTGATGACATTTTAATAACAATGCATCATGAATCTGGAAAAAAATCCATATAAGCAAAGATTATACAAAAAAATCATCAAATAAGCATAAACTTGCATATAAGTTTTTTATTTTAGCAAACATTTAAAACAAATCAGCAAAAATTATTTTCAGAAAACAAAAATAACATACTTAGAGTAGAAAATCAATTATAGGAACAACTACATCAGAAATCAACATAAATATGCATAACTTTCTGATTTCAACAATGTTATTAGCAAAAATTCTTATCAGCTCAGCAAAAATCAATTTTAACAAGCATAAATAATATCTCAAAAGCATAAAATCGGTTGTCAAATCAGAAATTAGAAAAAAAAAATCTTACCGTTGAAGACGATGAACGATGGTTAGCTCCTAGCGTCCGATTTGATGAAAAGAGGAGAGAACGAAAGAAGAGGTGAACAAATGTGGCAATGGGTGATGTCTATTGTCCGTTTTTTTAGATTAGGTTAAAAGAGATGAGAAGAGCCACACACAATGTTGTATGGGGCATAGGATGGAAAGAGGTTTTGAGCCCGAAGCCGTTTAAAAGCCAAACTACTGCGAAATTAAAAGTGTTGCGTGTGTGCTGCGCCGCACAACAATAAGTGGTAAGAAGATGCTTTAAAAAAAACAAACACCACCTTAGATAGTTACTATTTTGGTTATTTGAAAGTTAATTATTCAGAATTTCCTTTAAATTAGTCATTCTTGCACAAGTACACTAATACCATAATAAATTAGTTAAGAGAAAAAACAATTGGTTATTTTGAGGACTTTTTTATTGAATGGTTGTTGAGATGTTTTGTATTCATTAATCAAAATATGTTGTCCAAGACATTGTAAAATACTTCTGTTCTATATTTTTTTGTATTAAAGAGGAATTCAACACTCAACCCCTTGGGCTACCAGCCATCCTAATTACGGGAACAGATCCAGTGGAGACGGAGTGGGGCCTGTAGCTCAGAGGATTAGAGCACGTGGCTACGAACTACGGTGTCGGGGGTTCGAATCCCTCCTCGCCCACAACCGGTCCAAAAGGGAAGGGTCTTTCCCTCTGGGGGTAGCAAAATCATGATCGTGATAGTGGACCAAAAACTATGGAACTTGGGTGTGGGTCTTTTGTCGAAATGGAATGGTCTTTTTATTTATTATCTTTGATATCCTTGGGCTATATGCCCTTTGGCAATTTTTTTAACGGCCTTTGGTAATTAAATATGAGTCCTTGGTTTATATTTGTTTATTTATTTACAGTTGGTAATTAAATATGTGTTATTATTTTGATTTTTTTTATTTACAGTTTTACAGATAAGATTATTCCAACAGTTCCAACAAAGAAACAAGAACTATGAAAGCCGGCCGCTTCACAAAACCTAGAAGTTATCACGACACTAAACAATCATATGGCACAAACAAAATTCTAAAGAAAACAAAGACACTCATCAATATAATCTCCACCTACAACACAAATTCTTTTTCTTGAATTATCCGTGCATACATGTGTAAATGTATATATATAATTACGTGAAACTCATAAAGGCAGTATATTATCGTTTCCGCCATGAAAACCAACGAAACAAGCTTTCAACATATGTTAGTTTGCGTGAAAAATGTAAAACAAGAAGATGTGGAGGAATGGGATGAGGGGATGCCCTTACCCGGAGACATTATCGAAGGTATTGCTGCTTCGGATAGCTGTACCCTCGAAGACATTGAGGACAGGTTGTTTGTACCAACAAAAGGGAAAGCCGAGCTTAGGTTACAGTTGCGAAGGATGAGCAAAAAGAACGACGAGGGGTTAGTTTGGTTGAAGGTTCGAAGGGGTAATCAAATGGTACATTTATGTGTTCGTGTAGTGCATGAAAAGCGTTTCAGATTGCATCGAAAGTTTAGTTTTCGAGCTGCTTCTAATGATAAACATGTCGCAGTTTTAGACAACTTGGATTTCGATCAATGCACAGAACTTCAAGGTACATTAATTTCTCTCTTAAACAACAATTTTTGCAATTGTTCAAGTATGAAATCAACTAGACACATTTACTTTAGGGAAATGGATCCTTAATTCGTTGCTAAAAAGATTTGTAGCATCCATGATAAGCATTCTTGTTTTGTCATTTTTTGAATTGATTTTTGTTTTCTTGAATGTACATGCAGAAATGAGTAGGAGAGCGGTGAATGTGGTTCCTCGAGGGTTTAATCAAGAGGCAATAAAGTACGAGTGGAGGAGGAAAGTGGCTACTTATCTGCCGGACCACCGGTCTACAGTCGTTAGTTCTATTCTTTTCATGCCTCTTGCAAATGAACACGATATTAATTCAACGACCACTAGAGCAATGGCTTGGTTTTCAGCAGCGGTTTCTTCTGGAACTCCTATCGTGTTTGTTAACATCCAGACTGAACAGATTTCATCATCGGTATCTTTTGTGAAAGTTTTAATGAATCTAGTATATAATGTGATTGGGTTCAAGATCAAATATATATAAACTCCATGATTGTTGATTTTTCAGAAGAAATGTAATTCAAGTAGGGTTCCGACACAGATCGTGCATGGAATAAGGTTATGGTTTTTGCCAGGAACAGAAGAAATTCCAATTGAATTGATACCCGAACCTGGAGAAAACAGATTTGGGATCGATGTCAAAAGGACGGACGAGGTAACAACATCGTTACTCTTACTGATAGGGGTACATTCGTCATTTCACAGATCCATTTTCATGCATATAATTACAACATGTGGAGCCAGAATTCTTGTTATTATCAAGAAAGTGTAGGCTGCATATGTTCCATCAATTATATAAATAGAAAAATACATGTTTTTATCTTGAAGCATGAAGTATATACTTTATCAGTTTAATAGATTTTATTTCTACTTTTTATTTGGTTTGACAAAAATAAATTTATGTAGCAAAATATAAGCAAGAACAAAATATAAAAATAGGAACCTACCTTTTATTAATTTGTTTATTATAGTATCTTAGGTTTTTACATATATTACCATGTTACACAACAATGTGCTTTAGATCATTTTCTTTAGAGGTGCAAACGAGCCAAGCTGCTCGCGAGCTACTCGGGATCGGATCGCTAAAAGCTCGATTCGAAATCAATTTTAAATGAGCCCGAGCCGAGCTCGAGATTAATATTAAGCTCGTTTATTAAACGAGCTCGAGCTCGAGCCTATGTAATTAAGCTCGATTAGGCTCGCAAGCCTAAACGAGCCTTTACATAATATAATTTATTATTATTTATATATATTAAAATAAATATATATTAGAGGAATTACGGATTTAGGGTATTAGTAAACGAGCTTCTTAACGAGCTTGAGCCGAGCTTAAGCTTATTTAGGCACGTTAGATAAAAAACGAGTCGAGCCCGAGCCCGTGCCGAGCTTGGATAATTCTTTACGAGCTCGAGCCGAGCTCAGTACAGGAAAGCTCGAATCGAGTCGAGCTCGAGCTCGAGCCTCATATAACTTAAACGAGCCCGAGCCGAGCCTGGCCAGGCTCGGGCTCGGCTCGGCTCGTTTGCACCACTAATTTTCTTGTTCACATACTCTGTGTTAAAATTTCCACCCCTCATAACATTGTGCTTTTAATCTACTTTTATTAAAACATTATAAATAGAAAATCTACCGAATATATATCAGTGAAATTCATTTTGCTGACATTGTTATTATTATCTAGTTACTTAATTTATAATATGATGTTCTAAAATCTGTAAATGTATCAGGGTTTCGTGTGCATTTTTGCGGTGACAATAGGCTCAGCTGCTGATCGTGCTAGTCTGAGACAACTGTTTGAGAACTCGATTGAAATGGGGCATATGGTTGTGATATCACGCTTAGAAGGTAAAAATGTGATGCCTACAATGGTTAGCTCAGATGGTTTATTACACTGTTGCGATCATGATGATATAAGGGATACTCTTGTTGGCGCGGTGGATCAACTGGAAAGCATAAGCCTTCACATCATGTCTTGGCCTACGACCCAAAATATTCACACAACACAACCAGTTGGTGCTGCTTCTCTCAGGCCTCCAATGTAATTATTATGTACAATTCACAACCTATTCATGTTGGCTTCCATCATAAAGTGATAGATAATGTAGAATCTTAGAAAGTTGATAGAATTTGTGGAATCTGAAACGTCATTAACAATTTTACAAAGCAATAAAATGTTGAATTTCAGCTTGTTGATGTAGAAATATGACATGAAAGGCTTTATCAATTAATTTCACCAAGCAATAAAGGGCCTTTGGCCTAACGGTATTAAGGTGTTGAATTCAAGTCACATCGTGGATAAAAGATGTAGCTTAGGATTAGGATTTAGACGGACGGTGTGTGTTTTAGCCGTTCCAAAAAAATTAAATTCACCGAGCACCAACTACGTGATCAAATTTTAATCAAGGGCCTTCCTTCACAAAAGGTTGCAATATTAATTGACATATAAATATTAGTAAATTGACCTTTGAATTTAAGTAAATTCTATTGTGAATGATCAAAGAATTAAAATACTTTTAGAAAATGCAAATGAATTTACTCCAAGTCATATTTGAATAAGTGATACAATTTTTATATGTTCAAATCAACTCTTATATATATATATATATATATATATATATATATATATATATATATATATATATATATATTTGTGATTAGTATTGATCATTCACATGTGAATAACAATGTCCACACTAAGAAATCGTTAGATATTGGGCGTGTTTGGCAAAAGTAGTTGTTAGCTGGAAGCGGGTAGCGGTTAACTGGTAGCGGGTAGCTAGTAGCGTGTAGCAAGTAGCTAGTAGCGGGAAGCTGTAGCTTTTATTTGTTATATAAATGTTTGGCAAAAGTAGCTGGAAGCTTTTGAAATATATAAAATTACATAAAAGAACACTTGATTAAAAATAAATAAATAAATAAATATATTTTTAAGGGTAATTATGGAAATTAATTTCAAAAGCTCAGGAGCGTTTTGATAAACGCTACATGAAGTAGCTTTTAGAATCGGAACGTTTTGTTAAAACTAAAAGCTAAACGCTCGTACTGCCAAATAGAGGCTTTTGTTTAAACTAGAGCGTTTTATCAAAAGCTAAAAGCTAAAAGTTCTCAAACGCTTCCAAAAGCTCCGTAGCAAACACGCCCATTATAGTTTTTCTACACACTTATCATTCACATTCAATGTCAACAATTAACAAATTATACTTGGAATATCTAGGCGTATATTACCCATCGATATTAATGTCTAGTTTTAGAGGACTCTTACATATTATCTTAAAATATTTTTTTGTGTTTTTACTATAATCTTACGCATAGTTGTGCAAATAACATTTGACATGCTATTTTTGATTTTTTTTAGTTTCTTAATGTTTAGGTTCCTTACTAAGTATATATATGCTAAGAACCGAAGAGAGAGGAGAAAATCAAACAGAGGTGATCGTAGAGGAACATCAAAACCAAGAAAAAGAGGGAGATCGAAAAGCAAAAAGGATATTGTTTGTTGGAACTGCAAATAAAAAATGGTCACCTCTAGAATCAATATCCAAAGCCTTAGGTAGAAAAAGACAAAAATGAAATTAATTTGACAGAAGATTCGTACGATGCACTTATGTGTTGTGTTGAAAGTTCTGTCGAATTCCAAATAATGGATTCGGGTGCTTCGTTCCATGCAAATCATTACAAAGACATGATGCTAAATTTCAAGCATTACAAGGGAAGGTTTGAGTTCCTAAAAACAATAGTCTTGATATCATAAGACTTAGGAATATTTTCCTCAAGACAACTATAGGTTCAAAGTAGAAACTAAAGAATGTCAAGTATATTTCGGATATGAAGAGAACATTGATACCAGTAGGGAAATTAGATGACAAAGGACATCATCTTGATTTTGGTAATCACCAATGAAAATAGCGAAGGGAAATCTAGTAATTGCGCAAGGACAGAAGTGGGGAACATTATACATGGTTGAAGTTTGAGCATATGGGATAAATCCAGCAAAAGAAAATGAAAAGACTTCTACTCTGACATCAAAGACTTAGACATATGAGTGAGAAGGGACTAAAGATGTTGGTGACGAAGGAAAATATTTTGAAGCTGAAAAGTATTAATTCAGAATTTTGTAAATCTTGCATTCTAGGTAAGCAGAAGGTCACTTTAAAAAAAGTTGGACAAGTTATAAAGGAAACAAAGCTTAAATTGTTTCTTTCAATTGTTTACGAAAAAACTTCATTATCATTAGTCGGTGGTTCTCGTTACTATGTTACTTTTATAGATGATTCCATAAGTAAGGTATGGATTTATTTACTTAATAATAAATTTGTAGTCTTTATAACCTTTAGGAAGTGGAAAGTTGTTGTTGAGAATGAGACAATTCTTGAAGTGAAGTGCCTAAAGTCATATAACAGGGGCAAATACAGTAGCAAAAAGTTTGTTAACAATCGTACAAACCACAAATTTCAAACGTTGAAGATTTCAAAAATTCCTCAACAAATTGATATTGTGGAGATAATGAACTAAGTTTTAAATGGAAGAGCCAAAAGCATAAGATTACATGTAGGTTGTTGAAGTCGTTTTGGGCAGATGTTAACATTATAACATCATACTTAATCAATAAAAGACCCTCAGTCCCCTTAGGGTTCAAGATTCCATAAGTGGAATGACTAGGGCAAGAAGTCCCTCTCACACATGTGAGAGTTACTGGATGCCTTTTTGTATGTCAAAACTAAAGGCAGTGAAAAAGACTGTTTTAAAGTGAAGGAAAAAAGTACTACTTTATTGGGTACGGAGTTGATGATATGAGGTACCAGTTTTAAGATAATAAGAATTGAAGTATTGTTCAAAGTCGGGATGTGACATTCAATGAAGAGGCCTTTTATAAAGACAATTTTGCTAAATCTGGAAAAAGCATAAATCTCGTAGTATGAATGTAACGTCCCAAAATTTCCAAGTAAAAAATTCATTTAAAATAAGTCAAAACCATTTATTCATTATCCAAATGTCGGTCATAATAAAAGTATTATCAAAACATTAGAGTAAAATCATAAATAGTCAATGCAGAATAAATCTCCAGGGGACGCAGTACGATCAAGTCGGGCCCTTCATTTGAAAACAGAAGAACCTGAAACTTAAACTGAAAACTGTAAGCACAAAGCTTAGTGAGCTCCCCAAAATACCACATACTATACATATCAAACATATAATGGGCCTCACTCGGCATCGATCCCCGCTCCGAACAGACCTGTCAGTCATTAGGCCCCGCCTGGCATCGCGCCCCACCCGGTATACATGCAAACACATAAACACATGCAATAATCACTAAGATAAATAGCATACAATATAATCATCAGGCCCCGTCTGGCATCGGGCCCCACCCGGTAAACATATCAGGAAAACATACATGTAGAGTCACGCAGACAACTAGCATCCTAATCATAATAAACCGTGGGCCGACATTGGTGCCGTTGACCCGCCAAACACATTGTCACACCCCAAAACCGGAACGGCGGAAACGTTCTGGGGTGGATGACGTCATGTCAAGTATCACAACATTTGCAGTATAGTAATCAAAGTACAACAACCATTGCATTAATAGTAATAGTTTTACATAGTTTACATTACATAGAAACATCAAAGTAATACAAGTAATAATATAGGTACAGCTTGGTACTAAACTGTCTTCACCAAAAGCTCCTGGAATGTACCTGTCTATTGCTGACCTGAGAATACAAGTTATTTGAAAGCGATTATCATCATTTTTATAAATGCTGGTGATTTCATAAGTATTTAGTGTCATTTTATTCAAATAACTTTATAAAAAGTAGTAGTTTAGAATCAACGGTGTATTAGAGTCCTTTCCAGGAAATCCTATATTTTCTAAATAAAAGCAGTCTTCTACCAAGACCCAACAGTGTTATGTTTTAAAGAGAATTTCCCTAAAATATTATCATTACCAATATACAGTATTTGACTTTAAAGAAAGTAGAAGGATATCACAAGTCAAAACTTTAGGGAAAATAACATAGGCCTCAGGCAGGAAATACTGCTGACTAAGGCAAAAGAAATCATAGACTCCAGGAGAGTATCGAATGAATGACACGCCTGGCTCAGTCTAACGAAAGGAGACACAGACCCCAGACAATATCAAATGAATGATACATCTAGCAAGGTCTAAAAAACAGTGAATACAGACCCTAGACAGTATCAAATGAATGATACGTCTAGCAAGGTCTAAAAACAGTGAATACAGACCCCAGACAATATCAAATGAATGATACTTTTAGCAAGGTCTAAAAAAAGTGAAAACAGACCCCAGATAGTATCAAATGAATGATACGTCTAGCAAGGTCTAAAAACAGTGAATACAGACCCCAGACAGTATCAATTGAATGATATGTCTAACAAGGTCTAAAAACAGTGAATACATTGTTAATTCCCGTTACCTTAAGGCCATGAATTATAAGGTAACCCCGAGATACTCGTAACCATACTGATAGACACTAGAGAACTTGATGCCCTGCAAGCATCCGAAAGAATGTGACATTTGTCACCCCTTGGCTTGGTAGGACGTGGACTGTAGCTAACAGTCAGGGTGTAGGGGTGTGAATCCCGTATAGATCTATACACACAATGCCCGCTCTCCCTACAGGAGACTCTGGTTACCAACTAGACAACGGAGAAGGCCGTGTCCTGAAGATGCATCTCGTGTAGTGAGTTCTGATGTAAATATTGGACTAATGATAGAGATTCACAAATAAACTGACCGACGTAAACCTATATGTCTATACCTGTATACATAATATATAATTAATGATCAAACGACCTTCGGACGGATATCCGATCCCACCAGACCACATCCCAACGAGGAAAAGGAAATAGGGCGAACTAGCCTTCCTAAGTCCTTTAAACATTATTTATATAACTATACAAGTACATGCATACATTTAACTAAGTAGAAGCATTTAACAAAGTTGAAGTGTTTATCGAAGTAGAAGTGTTTCACTAAGTAGAGGCATTAACAAGTAGAATCGTATCACGAAGTAGAAGCGTATCACGAAGTAAAAGCGTATCACGAAGTAAAAGCGTTAACAAGTAGGAGCGTATCACGAAGTAGGAGCGTATCACGAAGTAAAAGCGTATCACAGAGTAAAAGTGTTAACAAAGTAATAGCATTTAACTAAGTAGGAGCATTAACTAAATAGAATTATAACGAAGCAGTAGTATCTAACAAAGTAGGAGTATAAAAACATGGAAGAAAACTTTGATGAAAACTTTGGAAAACCTTTACACTTAATAAAATCACGACTTGGTATTCTTCTGTAAAATAAGTTTGAAAACCTTTAGATATCCTTTGAAAACCTTTCATAAACAAGTTTTAAATGAAACTTTGATAAAACATTATAGGTAAAGAAATCCTTTGTTTAAAATACTGCTGCAACTAAATCTGAAATAAAACATACAGCGCGAGAGTCAATTTGAGAAAAGTTTTGAACAAGTAAATACGTTTTACAAAACCATTTACAGCATCATACTTGGTAAAACGGTTGACAGTGTAATAAATCCTTGTGCATGTGGGTTATCAATCACATGTGATTGATATGATAATTGGCATGTTTTAACTTGTATTCCCCCCCCCATAAAAGCATGTAAAAACATTTAAAAAGGTTCATTAAGGGGTATGAACTCACCTGTTGTAAGTGGATCCGACGAAGGTGCCGGTTGGGCGCTCGGTGTCAAGTAAAGACTTGAACACACTTAGTGACCTATTAACATATGGTGACATATGTTTATATAAAATTAGTAAATATAATACTAATTAAATACGTATACGCATCCTAAAATGCGGAAAACACTTTGATCAAGTGCTAGGAGTGTTCCGGGTAACATCTAAGGGTGTGTATGGCCTAGATAGGGAGTTTACTCTTCAAGAGTGAACTATTTATAGATTTTACAGCCCTAAGACCTTATCCCCATGAGTTTACAGTCGTAAACTCATGGATGGTGTGTTCTTTGATGCATTAAGGTCTTATAACACTTGTGGAATTAGGCTAGGTTCAATTCTAGGGCTTATGAAGGGTTTAAGGCTTCAAAATGGGCCATTTAAGGAGATTACGGCCTATGACTACTCCTTGAGGAGTTTATGACCATAAACACATGAGTTTACGGTAGTAAAATCATGTTGGTCCATTCGTTTTGTTGTTTGGTGGTTCTAACTCATGCATGTAAGGTTCTAGTCACTTTTAGGAGCATAGGAAGGTGTTTAGGGCACTTAAACACCTTGGAAAGGTTTTTACGGTCTAAGGAGATGTTCTTGGGCAGTTTACTACCTTAAACACATGATTTGACGGTAGTAAACTCATTTTGTCCATGAATCCTATGTTTTGGTGGTTGTAGGTTAAGCATACGAAGTTCTAGGTCCAATTCCAAGCCATACAAAGTGTTAAGGGCACTTTAACACCCGTTGGGGTGTTTATGGTCTAAGAATAGGTGTTTACGGTCCAAGAACCTTCTTGGGCCTTAAACTCAAGTGTGACACATATTTGTATGCTTTGGTGCATATTATGAAGGAAAATAAGGTTCTATGCACTCTAGGAAGTTCATGGAAGCCCTTGGAGTTGTTTGAGGGGTAGTTTAACACTTAAACAAGTGTTTATGGTCCATGAAGATGGGTTTACAGTCTAAGAACATCCTTAGACCGTAAACTCATGTTTACTCCCCATTTGGTCCGATTTTGGTGTTCTAAGTCCTTTCGGATAAGCCTCTAAGCCATTGCTAAGCATGAGAAGTGTTTGGGAGGGTTTTTGAGCATTAAAACACACATTCAAGGGGGTTACGGTTTTGGGATGCTCCCAAGACCGTAAACTCATGTTCTTGGGGTTTTGGATGATTAAGTCATGAATTTGCAAGCTATATAAGTTAGATAACAAGCTAGGAAGGTTTAATTACCGATTTGAGGCTCGGAGGGGCGATTTTTTTACCAAAACCCATTTGTAGAGAGAGAAAGTAGAGAGAGAGAGTCTAAGGTGGGAAAAGGTTTCTAAGGAGTGTCCACCCACCCTTATATAGGGCTTGGGTGTTGTACCCAGTATACGACTACCCGATACTTATGTTTAACGAGGTTTAAAATTTTACCCGGTTAAATGGCCGCGAATAAAAATAACTTTTTCCAAATAAATGGAAAGATAATTTACGTGTTTTTATTTTTGCTTGAAGAATATTAATTAAAATATTCCAACGGGTTTAAATCCGGTCAAAAATATTTTCGGGATAAATTTGGCTAATTTTTGACGTAATTAATTTCGACGTTAAAACTAACGGAAATTTTTGGGTTGTCACACACATTGAGGAAACTCACCTCACACACTGAACACATCTGAAGAAATCCTAAACGTTGTCGGCTCTACTGATCTCCTTCAATAGAAACCATCAATAACCTGCAAAATAGGTGACAACTCTAGATCTCTAAGCTTCACCCCAAGTAATGAATCTTCAATAACCTTCTATCTCTTCAAAATGCATAAGAAAAAAAAGGATTCTTCACAAGAGCTCAAGAACACTAAAATAGTGGCTAAGGGTCGAGATTAGGGTTTAGGTGGTATGGAGGCTATTAAGAGGCATGGCTCAAGGGACATAACGAGCTTATATAGGGGTAAAACCCTAATGATATATTAAGGTTTCTAGTTGGCTGGTGTACGTCCTGCATACTCTTGAGTACGCCTGGCATTCTCAAAAGTTAAGTGCAGCCACATCCACCATTACACGTTGCGTACTCAAAGAGTATGACCAATGTACTAGACTAGGCCCCAAAACACTCCTAACTTCAAACGAGTATAACTTCTTCGTTTTTACTCCATTTTCGGCCATCTTTATATCCTCAGAAAGGTAATGAGAAGCTCTACAATCCTATCAACTCTACGTTTCCTTAAAATGTCCAAACTTAAACCCAAAATTTGTAAAAGGCCTGAACTATCACATTACGGTTATACCCATGGGCTCCAAAGCACCAACCGAACTCTCGAATCACCTAATATACATTAACCACATCCAAAGGGGCCTAAATTTTTCCTTCCACCAAGGCATAAAAGCCTTATGATAACTGATATTCATGTCACGGCCCCAAATTATGAAACGATTTGAAACATGGTGTTAGATCTCTCGCCCACTTAAATTAGATTTCATCCTCGAAATCATTCTTTACTACTTCCTCTGCCATGCTAGTCGATCCCTCCCCAAACTTCCTGAATTTCGATAAAGACTGAAGAATCATCACATACTAAAGACCGCCTCCCAAGCCTGCCATCCAAGCCCCCTCTTGGCAGAAATTATTTATACCTCCGAAATAATGAACCTTAACACTCTGCCCTCAGCCTGAAGAAGGCAGGCCAACTTCTCTGACTGAGAACTGAAACAACTACCTTACTCTTGCAAACTGGAATACCTTATTTCACAGTGATAACCACTCAAAGCAGGAAACTTCCCAAAAACATGAACCCATCAATTTAAACCCCAGAAGATTATTCCCTATGAATACTGATCATTCATTAATCTCACTGTCCCCTAGTCTCTAACTAGGAATGTCATTCTACTATGCAGAAGGAATGGTCAAAATATACCGATAGTGAATTACTGTTGGATTAATGTCTAAGTCCATAACTATAATTGGTAACACTTGACCCGACCCGGCATGGTCCATTTGGGTTGCATGGCATCATGCACTTGGATAGACTAAAGTGAGAGAAATAAGACACTTATGGTTATTAATATATTATAAGTTCTAGTATATTAATAATAAGAATAATAATATTTAATTAGTATTGATCAAGAATTAATTTAGGATTAATTAAGTGATCAAAAGAAGACTAATTAAATATATGGGTTGATTGTGTAAATCATCCATACTTATATAGTGGGCTAATGCTCAATGGATTATCTAGTTGGGCTAAAACCGATATGATGCTTCATGGATGCTCCATGGTGTTTTTGTACCCATGGATCATGGAAATGAAAGGCCATGTCAATTAGGGTTTACATGGTGTAACCCTAACTATATATGCATCTTATTCATGACCAAAATTGGACTAGTAGTGTAAAAGAAGGGCTAGCCGATTTCATGAAGTGTAGATTTCTCTCAAGTTATTCCAAGTGTATTTGGTGTTGTGTGAACCATTTGAGGTGTCACACTTGGGGCACTAGGCACTCAAGCTTAGTGAAGACTTTCTACATCAAAGAGGTATGCATTCTATCTTCATTGTTTTGTATGCTTGATTAGGATAATACCTTGGAAGTTCATATTTGCATGTATAATAAAGAAAACATAGATCCAAGGTATTTAGGGTTGCATGTACACTTAGGAGTGTTAGAATGCTTAAAACCCAGCAGTGGTATCAGAGCCTAGGCTTGTTTTCTTGTTATACTTGCAAATGTAGCTGAAAAATCGATTTTTGATGCTGTCTGCCTAGCAGACTCACCGAGTCCATGAATGGACTCGCCGAGTCCAAGGCAAAATGCATCCAACTCGTCAAGTTGGTTCCTGCACTCGACGAGTTGGACCCCCAGACAGCATAAATTCGACCTTTTTGGCTGGAATTGGACTAGGAACATTACCCTAAGGTGTTTTTGGACTTATAAACTTGTTTTTGATGTGTAATGTTCATGCTAATCCAATTTCAAAGATAATTGTCAATAGATTCATGTTTTGTATTAGTTTAAGGTTAAGACTAATTACATGAAAAAGTTTGATTTGAATTATCTTATTCTTATGAGTTGCTTAGATTAATAGAAAAGTTGAGTGAAATAGTTGTTTTCAATCCAAATTAATCTAAGAGTTGATTCTAAAATGTGTTTTTGTAACTTGTCCTCAAGTTATATGAAAAGTCACATTTAAGTTTCATAAAACTCATAAAAGTTGGCAAAGGTTACAAAAATGGAGAGTCTAGTTCTAATTACATGGTTTTATGACTCCATAACTTGTCCTCAAGTTATGGAGGACCAAGAGTCTCTTCATTAAATAAAAAATAAATAAATAATGTAACCTTAATTAATTCCATAAGTTATAAAATAAAGAAAAGTTAATTCTTTTATTAGTTTAAAGTCTTCCATAACTTGTCCTCAAGTTATGGAACTTGAAGAGTTTTTGGATTAAAACTACTTTAAACACATAAGTTATGGAATTAATTAGTTTTGAATAGTTTCAAAACTTGCCCTCAAGTTTTGGAATTTGAAAAGTTTTCACTTATGAATACTTTAATTCCAAGTTATCCCTTAGAATTTTAAAAGTTAAAATTCAACCCTTATACTTTATAATATTAGAAGTTAATATATATATATATATATATATATATATATATATATATATAAGATTAAAGTCAGTCTTATCGTTAGTAGGCCTCATTTACGAAGCCGGTCTATAAGGGGGTATAAGGTTACTGCCTATAAAATGGCAGTTTAATGGGTGTCCACTCTCACCCACCACTTCCTTGACCGGTGGAGGGTCGTTAGCCGAACGGGTTTGACAGGACTATAATTCTCCCTTCATTAAAAGTATTAATGATAAATACTAAGTAACTAAACACTTAGAAATACCCAATCTTAGTTACTTAGGAAAATGTGAATAAGGTGCTAATCCATGAAATTACACTTTGCACTTTGTTTAAGTCGGTTAGTGGAGCGTGTGTGGTTAACCGGCACACTAACTCGTATTTAACAAGGTAGGCAAAGGGTAACTTAATGTTTATCATAGTATCGATGAAGCGTGTATGGTTAACCGACACATCGATTGAGGGGTAAACACTTAAGGGTATCAAGTAATTTGCATGGTTACTTCACACCTTGTTTTGTGATCCTCGGCATCCCAGTCACAAAACCTGAAGGGCACACTCGAGATTGAAACATGCCATTGAACAGTTCAATGAATCTCAAAAGATCTAGGAGTTTCAAAACCAATTAAAACCTAATAATACATTTCGTTTATCTTGGTGGAAACTGGTGAATCGTCATTCACCTACCTTCAAATATTTTATAGCTTGGATTACGACATGCCTCTTCCAAGTTATAAAAGTATTGAGTTGGGTCCTAGCCTTAATATTTCATATTTGGTGTCATATTAAGGACTTTAGATCAACTATCTTGAATATCTCCCAAAAGAGGTCTGGTTTAGACAGTTATGATCTTCCCAAATATCTTGAAACAAGCTTTCCTAAATGAAGATGATGTCCCATGGAAATCATACTTCTTTCACATCCTCCAATTATTCTCTCTAACCTACAAGTTCTTGAAAAGTTTAAGGTCACACAAGCCCTATTAGCAAGGCAAGGTCTAGGTGTGGTCACATCTTGGAGATGTAGTCACATGTTGACAAGCCGGGAGAGTTGGGTGTCAAAGTCTTGAGAAAGTTGGTGGCTCAATCACTTTCTAAGTCACATAGTGAGTTTCTTTGGGACACCTATGAAATAAACTATGACAAGACCCTTAATGTTCTTATATATTTGCTAAGATCATCTTCTTAAAACTTTATGGACATTGACAATGATGACATTGGATATCTAGTAAAGCTCTCTCTTCCCAATGGAAAGGGATCGGCCATAGTCAATTCAGTTGACCAAATGGTAAAGAGAAATGCTAAGTCTGTGATACTCCCATGTACCATTATCAAAGATTCCATATGTTTATATTTCCAAAGGAAGGGGCATTAGTTGCGAAGCTGCCAATTTTACCTAAGGATGGTAAAGTCAATAAGTTTGACTTTATTTCAGGTAAAATCCACTATCTAACTCTGCTAAGTTTCTATTCTGAGATTCTTGATACATGATGTGACTGGGTCACATGTTGATGCTTTAAGAATCAAATAAAAGTAAAGAAACTTAAAGAAGGAATATGTTGAATCTGATCGCGTAGATGGATTTCTATCTCATAGTTTGAAGATTGGATTCTTGAACTATTTCTTAGGAGTTATGATATTTTTGCTTAGGAATAGACAGCAACAAGTTTTTATATGGATTGTAAGGATAAGTTTTTCCGCAAAGTTTTTAAAATAAAAGGAAATTTTAGATTTTATTTATTTTAAAATATCCCTACAATGGCATTTGTGAAAATCTATGTTGCTTATAAGATTCCATTAATAGGAAGAGTGGAAATATGAAATTGATTCTTTCATTTGTGGTAATGTCTAAATTTTCCAAATAAGGAAAGATTCCCATCACCCAAGTTTCAATTGGACCGAAACTTGGAATCATGCAAGTTGTATAGCATGATGAATGAGAACTTTCAAGTATTGGAAAATTAAGACTAATTACTTGTTCACATGGATGTGTGAGTCAAGTAATGGACTAAGGGATCGAGTACACATTCTTGTGCACTGGTTAAGTCCACCACAAAAGATCGACAAGACTATTCGTCATAGCTTACTAAAGCTCAGTAAATATGATTATACTTACAAGCTTAAGTGTAACTCTGAGACATTGGAAAAGGTTCCAAGGTATGGCAGAGCGAATAAGAAGAATCTAATTAGGCAGAAGGATAAAAGTTTCTCAAATCTGAAAAGATGGGAGAGTACTTTAGTATCATGTTATATGATCATTTTAATGATTTAGAGACCTTATCACAATTCATCCTCTAAGTGCATTCTGATAGTTAAGAAGAGGGGTTATGAATTGTTGAAATGGTTAAATCAAGAAGATGAGTCATACTTCGTTCCAATACAAGTCTTAGAGTCATACTCCAAGATTGCAATTTGAGTGACATGTCTTGAAGAAGTTTTAAAACACTTGTCAAATGTAAGAGTAAAAGTTTTCTACTCTTGTACATTTGAAATTGGGAAGTTGTGATGTTTTGGATAAAACAAAGACCAACTTAGGCCAATTGTGTGAAGTGTTTGTCTTGATTAGAATCCACACTATCTCTTGAATATCTGACAAGAAAGTCTTATATGTCAAAAGGACAGTGGGAGTCTTAAAGGTCTTGAAAGTCTCAAGAACTAATCAAGAATAAAACTTGAAATTCTTCACTAGCACACGACTTGAGGTTTATAACCTATCGTGTTGACATATTTTGTGCCCATTCCAGTTAAATTTGGCTTTGCATATGAGTTCTTAGAGTTCTTAATTTGTTGCACAACAAGTTGGAAGCAATGGCAGGCCCTTGAGCTGCCAGGTGGCAAGAAATTAAGATTGAGTTCAGTCCATATGAGTTTGGATTTGTCATTATCCTTGTCTTGTGACTATGGTTTTGAAAATTCACATGGATAAGAACACATACACCAGTAAATCTAAGTGTCATAAGGTTTCTCTCCGATTCATGAAAATGATGGTGAGGAAACACTTTCACTAAGTAGATTTTAGCTAGATAGCAATTGTAATATTTTCATTCTCAAAGTCATTAGTGGAGCGTGTGTAGTTTACCGACACACTAACCTGGACTTGTGAGAAGTGGCAAAAAGGTCTAACCATTATGATTACGGCATCCCTCTTCATAATTTTTTAGATAGACAAGTGTGCTATCTAAGGGAAGGTGTATGATTTTGATAAAGTTTTATGAAAACAATCTAGTATCATAAATCTGAACTTTGGTAAGAAAGTCAGCTGATTTCTGAGTACATGTCAAAGCTAGTGGGAGCATAAGTGTTATGCTAATAATCGTCATGTTAGTAGGAGCTGATTTGTAAGGAGGCAACTCTTGTTCAGAAGTGATAGTCAAAATGGAATATGGAAATGTTTCAAAGTTAGAAATTATTCAATCCGTGTAAGATTAGAAAACTTAATGCAAGAAGGATGTTTCCAAGGAGTTGATCTCCTTTGGAATGCGTTGTAATGTTTGCTGTCAAGTCTTTCTGACTTTGTGCATAATCATTACAAGAGGATCAATGCATATAAGTTTAGAATCTAACAGATTTCAGTAAATGGCATGAATTTGGAATTCTTGCATTTGCAGTAAGGATTTGGGACCGTGAAAGAGGATCATTGGAGCTATGTTCAATCGATCTGATTCACAAAGTGAAGATCATAGACAAACATAGTATGCATACTTGGTGTATGGCATGACTAGTGTTTAGAAAACATAGTGTACATGCTTGGAACATGGGACAACTATTGTTTTAAATTCAAGAATAAAGTTGGTAGCTGAAACAGTGTACAATGAATACCGTGTAATCATATGGTGATAAATAAAAGGTGTTTTATTTATGTTCATAGGTTTTGATACTATATTGCATTCAATTATTCTTGTGTTTCTTTTTGCATGTTTTGACTTCCAGAATAAACTAGGTTATTCTTCCGGAATGACTAAGTTATTCAAACCATCCACAGTCGGTCATATGTTGGAAGTAGATATGAATCAAGACTGTCATGGGTTGGCTTGTAGAGGTCTAAGATGTTGGACAAAGGGCTACAACACTCATGAGTGCTCATAAGTTCTGAGTATTGGATTCAACCCGCGCTCGTTGGAATCACTTCATGGATTTTATCACGAGTGATCATGAGATGATAATATCTTATATTCTTCAAGCCTTGAGATATGAGTTGTTACTATGAAATGGTTGTACATTGATTGCACGAAAATGCATTCGGTAACTCGGTATTATAAAACGTGCCTTTGTGTATGATTCAACAAGTAGTAGAATAAGCCATATGAGTCAAAGTTTATCCATTCCTTTTACCTTCGGGATAAAAGCGATATCCGTGGGCCCCTCGATGATTTGATGATGACAAATGGAAATGCTCGGCCGGGCCAAGACTGATTTGATTTGTTCAATTAGTCAGTCTTCATAAATCAGAAATCGGGAAACAACAAATCGACAGAGAGAATGATTATAATCCATGTCTCAATCCATATGATATCTAGAATGGAGGAATATATGATCCCTTATCTAATGGACAAGTCATTGACAAAGGTTAGAGTTCATTTACAAGGTTAGAGTTTGACAGAAGCTTTTGAGAGCTATGATTGCCAGTCGGTTCTTGAAGTCATACGCAATAATAGTTTTAGACTTATCCAAGTGGGAGACTGTTGGATTAATGTCTAAGTCCATAACTATAATTGGTAAGACTTGACCCGACCCGGCATGGTCCATTTGGGTTGCATGGCATCATGCACTTGGATAGACTAAAGTAAGAGAAATAAGACACTTATGGTTATTAATATATTATAAGTTCTAGTATATTAATAATAAGAATAATAATATTTAATTAGTATTGATCATATTAATCTAGGATTAATTAAGTGATCAAAAGAAGACTAATTAAATATATGGGTTGATTGTGTAAATCATCCATACTTATATAGTGGGCTAATGCTCCATGGATTATCTAGTTGGGCTAAAACCCATATGATGCTTCATGGATGCTCCATGGTGTTTTTGTACCCATGGATCATGGAAATGAAAGTCCATGTCAATTTGGGTTTACATGGTGTAACCCTAACTATATATGCATCTTATTCTAGACCAAAATTGGACTTGTTAGTGTAAAAGAAGGGCTAGCCAATTTCATGAAATGTAGATTTCTCTCAAGTTATTCCAAGTGTATTTGGTGTTGTGTTAACCATTTGAGGTGTCACACTTGGGGCACTAGGAACGCAAGCTTAATGAAGACTCTCTACATCAAAGAGGTATGTATTCTATCTTCATTGTTTTGTATGCTAGATTAGGATAATACCTTGGAAGTTCATATTTGCATGTATAATAGAGAAAACATAGATCCAAGGTATTTAGGGTTGCATGTACATTTAGGAGTGTTAGAATGTTCAAAACCCAGCAATTACACCAAATCCCTAATTTCAGAGGTTGTGCCTAACAACCTCAAATACACACTTGACTTCCTGACAAGTCATCACCAACCTACTGATCCCACGAGCATAAGGATAGTCAATCCAAAAATTCTCACATTGCAATCAAATCCCATGTTATCTTAGGTGTACCCCCACCTGACAAATCGCTCGAGACATACACAATGAAATCCATGGCTCGACATTCCATAATTGATGTCCAACATTTGTAACCGAACTCCTGATAGACAGCCCTCAACCAACTAGAATTCAGAATGCAACACTCTGTAGTCAGCTACTAAAGCACAACTATTATTCCTAACAACTTTTAACTTCCCACATGATCCAATCCAGCTGGTCACCGAATCTCCCAACTCCCACAATGCACTAACAACCAAATAAGCCAAGAAAGCTAATGACCCGAGACCTAAGAGTATCAATCAATAGACTATCGGGTCTTACCCATATAAATCATACATCCACTGGTTCACAATATGTCACACCCCCAAACCAAAATGGCGGAAACATTCGGGGGTGGATGACTTCACGTAGTATCACAACAATTGAATATTGTAAAGAAAGTAACACAACCATCATATATATAATAAAGAAAACGTATCTTGTTGCGTTATACATATTTACAAAAGAATATTACAATATGATGATATAAATGTTTATTGATAAACGTCCTTAGCGTTCCTTCTTCAAAAGCTGGTGGTTACCTGTATTACTGATTCCCTGAGAAATACAAGTGGTTTCGAAAAAGTGTCAACAATTAAGCTGGTGAGTTCATAAGTGTTTTGCATTGAAAAGTATGTCCTTTTGGTAGTAAATCGATGAACGAGGTTTTCAGAAAATCCAATATTTTCTATAAATGGTTTGAAAAGTTTCCAGAGTTGGAGTGCGTTAGTATGTTCCATACTTGAATAATAATGATAAACTTTGTGCTAAAAATAATGTGGAAAACTGAATGCATATATGAATCTCGTAAATCAAACTTGTTTTTATACTTTTATGTGAGTTTTATAACCATACTATTGACACTGACGGCCTGTAACAACATTCTTCAGGTGTTGTAGTGTTATGACATTTGTCACCCCAGACCTGCCGGTCTAACTATAGCTAATAGTTTAGGTGCGGGGTTGTCAATCCCGTATAGATCTATACACAAGTATCACGCTCTCTCTCCAAGAGATTATGTTTGTATCAATACCCTATAAGATAGATATTATAATTATGTTTATAAAAACGATACTTTCACTTGTAATATACTTATATTTCCCCCCTAAAACATGAAAAGAATTGAAAAGTAGGGGCATGAACTCACTCGTTTGGTTTGAAGAGAGAGAGGCTAGAGTTGAGCAGAATTTCGACCGCGGAAAGTTGCGTCTTCGGGCTCTTCGGGGATCTCTGCAGCGTAGATCTTTCGTCGGGGGCTCGAGTGCGGAAACCGAGGGCGTCGGGATGATCTCTGGGGCTTAGAAGTATGGGAGAGTGACTGAGGATTTGAGAATGTGTGCAAAAACTCGAAGCTTAACCTCTCTATTTATAGGTTGGAAACTCCTCGTACGCGGGGCGTACTACCGGAGTACGCTGGGCGTACTTTGGTTACGCGGGGCGTAACAATGCGTCATGGCTTACGACTCCGGTCTAGCTAAGCGTAGAGGTGCAGCCGATGGGACTCGACTCTGGGTCTAGTACGCGGGGCGTACTCCCATATTACGCGGGGCGTAATCCCGGCTCCCGTCTTCTAAATTCCATAACTTTCGCGTATTGGCTCTGTTTTTCACGTTCTTTATATCCACGCGTAGGTGAGATTATGCTCTACAACTTTCATTTAGACTTCGTCGGCTAGTTTTGACTTTATTTTTAATGATATAATTTTAATAGGCCGGGACTCCTAAAGTCCGTTAAAAATTCATTGTTTCTTTATTCGACGTCAGTTTTCGTTTGTCTTTTTATCAATTTGCTCCTATTGTGGGGATCTTCAACTCTCATTTAGGTTGCATTAGCTAATTAACACTCGATCTTCAATTCGAGTTTTTAGCCCTCTACTACTATTACGAAACTTTGAAAATTCGTAACTTCTTCATGCGAGGTCCAAATTGGGCGATCTTTTTATGTATGTTTACAGTTTAGCGGACTCTACATCTTTTGTTTAGATACTTAAGGCAAAAATGCATTTTATTGAAATTTTACTTTTTACGTTAAATAGCGTTTTAACGGCATGTCGTAAATATACGAGTGGTTATAATTTCTTCAATATAACCCGGTTTTGAACGTTCTTTATGTTTTTGGAAACCTTGACACGTTATCTAATATTTGATGCATCCCAACTTAGATATTTGAACACTTTATTTTCAAGGTTAATTTAGTTGGTTCCAAAGTTTTTGTTATATTTGACATTTGAGCGTTACACTGCTTTGGAAAAATATAGGGTTGTCACACAATACATCGTGACACCTGTTATCCACTAAAAGATAAGATCACAGTACTAAACTGATCTTGTCGTCATCACATCCATATCATGAAGACTCGCGACCAGCACCACAGAGGCCTAAATATACCCAACCATCAGTCTACCGACTTGTAGAAACCCAATAAACATCCCTATCAATGCAATCCAAACACAATATGGTCCATACTCTTCTATCACACACAATTCCCTTCACATCACAAACTAATATCAATGTAAAACTAACATAGTCGCACACAACCAAAGGATAAGATAGACGGTCAAATGTTTGTTATGATTTGAAGGCTATAAATCACATGTTAATCATCCTAATATTACTAACCAAGCGGTCTCATGATGTCCTACGCGAAGCACTTGCACCCCTCCAGGCCCTAATCGAGGCACTATCACAAACTACACCCCCAAGGGGAGATACATAACCAACCCGGGATCTACTACACTCTTTCATCCTCACAACCTTACCAAAAGGATGAAGTACCAATAGATTTAACAAGTTGATAAACCTCAACCATTAACAGAAACATCCTTATGAACGACGACCAATACAAGATCCCCTACCTCGAGTGGATCTAAACATATCCCACCTATACGTAGTAGCTCGAGAAAACTTCAAATGTGATCTAGAAATGCTGCCAAACTTTAGCCTACTATAAACAAAATTCCACGCCATAATTGAGGGTAAACATACCCAGAACCCAAAGAAAATATAAAACATATGGAACTTGACGATAAGTTGAAGCATCCATTGAACTTCAACTGACATAACTCGAAACTTTCAAAGAACCTCCACTTTTGATGATGAACGAAATAACTAACGATCGAGATTTCATTGACAACTAACCCAATAACCCAATACACTACTGAACAAAACCCATGACTGATCCAATCCCTAACTACCTTCAAACTTTGGACACCCTTACACATCCTACATTCAAACCTGAAATGCCTACCTTGTGGGTTCCTTGAATTCTAACTGAAACAACTAAAGATCTGTCCGGCTGCTAGTCTCCCATGCGAAATACTCACGCCTCTTCTAAACATATACCACATTATGCAAAATAACATATGACAACTTTCCAGCTAACATAACTATATTACTCATACATGTGCTTCTATTCTTAGATAATCAGGGCATAATATTTTACACACACCAATACATAATTTTTAGCATATTGATTTAAGCGTGAAAGAGAAAAAAAATATGATACATACTTGTAGTGTTTCAGGGTTCTGCTCCCCCTCCCTACGTAAGCACTCACAATGGAACTTGAGCCACCCCAACCACTAAACACAGGCAATTTGCCTTAATATGACAAGTCTGATGACAACGATGACACAATTCTACTTCTAGGGTGCATTCTTAGCGAGATTGGCCCTTCCGGCTTCACTTGCCAAATTTGGACTTTTTGTGCACATGCTCATGCGTTCCTTCATCCTTCGCATAAGTGTCGTGGCCCCGCAACCCTTTAGCACTAGACGTGGAAACATCAGATCGCTTAGATGTTGCTAGCAGAGTCAAATCATGAATTTGCATCTTCTTTCCTAGTTGCCTCTCCAAACCAAGCTTCTGCTCCCGAGTAACCTCAACCATCTCATCAACTACTTGAACGGCTGATATCTGATCCTCGATTATGGATACCAGTCTGCTAGATACAACTAATGATGTCAGGTAACTCCTCGCGTAAAGCTCGGGAAACCTTATTGGAAATCCAATCATGGAATTGATCCCCAGGAAAGCATGATGCATAATCCACCCTCGACCACTCATAACAAGAGCTAGTAATAGGATCCTCCTCCCTGAAGGATTCTAGGCCTCCATAAGCCTTGAGCCCCTAATGGCCACCCTCCAACTGCCCTGTTGCAAAATCGATCTGAAAATCCCCGAGACAATCGTCCAAGAGTTCCATGATCCCTTTCTTGATGGTACCAAACATCATAAGAGTCTGCTCCCAAATACCATGGGTGATCTCCGACGAGATGAACTCCCGTATCCGTTCATCGATTGGCTCAGCACCTACACCTGATCCTGAACCAGAACCTGTACCTCTTCCTCGCACGCTCATCACAATTGTAAAAGCAATCATACATGTGATGAAAGCATACCCAAATAATCCTCATCCCATCAGCTTTGTAGATTCTATGACTCTCCTCGAGTCGAGTATGGATCTTGTGTTTTCAGTAGTACGGGCCCACTACTACTTTCCACACCTATCCATACTTTCCTCAAGAATCATTATAAATCCTCTAAGTCACCTTCTCAAACTGGTACACCAAGTACTCACTAAGCAGCACTTCCGAAAGCGCGAAAAAACACTCCCTATGCTCTCCTAGGTTCCAAACGTTACCGTGCCATCAGTTGCTGAAGGAAATCCTAATAATTTCAATTAACTACTTCATGAATACAATCACATGCAACAAATCTTATATAATTCTTCGAGTAAAAGACTCATCACTACAATGGTTAGGCTTAAACGAGAGTTGCGCAATAGGGTCAAATTCGTGACTCTGAGATTATTTAACCTATGTAACATGTGACTTGACATATTCACTTCATAGTTAATACACATCATCGTGAGTACCACAAAGTACAAAGAAAGCAACATTCATGAAGTAATACTCCAAGTGACAGCCAAACAGAGGACATCTCAATCTCACTTCCTATCAAGAAAGATTTCAAATCTAGTATAACATCCAATTCCTCGTAGGCTACAAGGCATCACATATCAGGCCAATCCATCCAATCATCTGAAATCTAAGTAGCATGCAATTGTAAATGCTCAAATAATAAGGAATATAAAGGCATCTCTCCTAGCATGAAATCCTAAGTAGATCCTTCGCCCTAATCTATCATTCAATCCTCATAGCATATAATCATAACAAACTTGTATGGATATTTTGGGAATCACTTACTTGAGCTCGGTCGATTGCATGCATCACACCCCTTCCTTCTTTAAAATCTTTTTAGAAAATTTGTTTTCTTTCGAAAGATTATCAAGTCCTCAGTTTGAGCTCAGTCACACTGGAAAGTGTGCCCGATTCCCTCAAACGAAGGCTCTCATACCAAGTTTTAACGTCCCAAAATTTCCAAGTCAAAATTTCATTTTAAATAAGTCAAAACCATTCATTCATTATCCAAATGTCGATCATAATAAAAGTATTATCAAAACATCAAAGTAAAATCATAAATAGTCAATGCATAATAAATCTCCAGGGGACGCAGTGTGATCAAGTCGGGCCCTTCATTTGAAAACAGAAGTACCTAAAACATAAACTGAAAATTGTATGCACAAAGCCTAGTAAGTTCCCAAAAATACGACATATGATACATATCAAACATATAATGGGCCCTGCCCTGATGGATTATTAGCATAACATCATTCCTATGGTGTACATGCAACCCTAATTGCTTTGATCTAGGTTTTTTCTAATTTGAACATACAACATTGAATACCAAAGCAATAAACCCTAACCTAGCATGCTTATTTCGAAATAGACATAATAAACAAGTTAGAATGATTACCTAAATTTGTTATGTAGTAATAAAAATAACTCCTTCACCTTTGAAAGCTTAGTGCCTCAAATGTTGCACCTCTAATGGAGTCACAAACACCACTAGCAACAATGAGAAACAATGGAGAGAGGAGAGGCTCAAAATCAGCAATGGAATCCTTTTAGGGTTTCTAGTGACTGATTTTGGCATGCCCAAGGGTTCCTTATATAGTTGAGCAATTAGGGTTTCAGTCAAAACCCTAATCCAGTTGCTTAGTCCTTAAGTAGCCTAAAGCATCCTTCCAGAAGGCCCTTTGGACGATTTCTATATCGACTCCCATATAGAATTCGTCCATTTCTTCCTTATAGATCCTAAGCCCAACTTTCTAACTATCTTATAATTACAGTATCAGCCCCCTTGATTTAATTTATCTCTTTTGACCAAAAAACTAATTCTAATTAATTCTTGATCAATATTAATTAAATCATATGATTTCTTTTTTAATATATTATTCACATAATATATTAATAAATCACAATTAATCCTTTTTCTCCATAATTCATCATATCAGTTGCTAAGGTGAAGGCAACCCAAAAGGATCATGTTCATAAGCAGGTCAAGTACATACTAAAATAGTTATGGTCTTAGACACCTAATCCAACAGTCTCCTACTTGGATAAGTCTAATAATTGTTTTGCAAGTATGACTTCAGAACCTGATTAGCAATCGTAGCTTTCAAAAGCTGTTGTCGAACTCTGATCTTATCAGCAACGTGTCCTTTAGATAAGGGATGATATATTCCTCCATTCTAGATATCATATGAACTAAGACATGGGTTATAATCATTCTCTCTGTTCATGTGTTGTTTACCGATTTCCGATTTAAAACGACTGACTAATTGAACAAATCAAATCAGTCATGGCTTGGCCAAGCGCTTTGGGGTGTCATCACTAAATCATCGAGGGCCCATAGATATCGCTTTTATCCCTCTTAGGGTAAAAGGAACGAATAAACTTCGACTCATATGCTGGTACTATTTACTCATCAAATCACACACAACAATACATTTTATAACATCAAGTTACTGATGCATTTACGTATTATCAATGTGAAACCGACTCACAACCAATAACTCGTATCTCTCCGTTTCAAGAATATAATATATTATCGTCTCACTAATCACCCATGATAAAATCCATGAAGTGATTCAAGTGAGTGTGGGTTTAATCCAATTCTCAAAACTTATTTCAGGAGCACTCATGAACAATCCATCAGACTTTTGCTATGTCTAAAATGCTTTAGACAATCTACAATCGGATTCACAACAGTCTTACCTCATTACCTACTTCCAAAGTATGATTGACTGTGGATGTTTTAATAACCTAGTTATTCTGGAAGTCAAAACATGTGAAGTGAAACACAAGAATAATCGAATCCAATATGGTCTCAAACTTTTGAGTATAAATAAAACACCTTTCATTTAATCACCATATCGATTACACATTATTTGTTGTATAATGTTTCTGATAATCAACTTAACACTTTAATTGAAACAATAGTCATCCCATGCTCCAAGCATGCACCCTATGTTTATCTATGGTCCTTACTTTGTGAAATAGATCAATTGAACACATTTCCAATGATGCCCATTTCATAGTTCTCAATCCTTATCACAAGTGTAAGAACATCAAATTCTTGCCACTACCAGAATATGTTAGATTCTAACATTTTATGCAATGATCCTTTTGTAATGTCATAGCACCAAAGTCACAAAGACTTTTCCAGTGATATTACAAAGTACTCTATGAAGTCTCACATTCAAAGTACATTCCTTTGAGCATCCTTCTTGCATAAAAGTTTCTAATCTACATAGATTCTTAATATCCAACTCCCATTATTGAAACATTTCCATATTTTCCATATGAAAACTCATTGTAAATAGAATTCTATCTATTCATGATAATGTCAATATGGTCCATCCATTACTATACTTCCAACTGCCCACAAGTGACCAATCCTTAGCGAACCGTAGATTGTCCTTGATAGTTGTTTAATTATTTTAGTCATATTCGGTTCTGGTGTTTTTTCCTTCTTAATGCCCTGGACATTTGGAAAATCAGAACGGTCGAATATTACAGCATATGTAATCGATCTTATACCTGAAGCGTATGGGATACGATTCATAACGTCTTACATAAAGACATGATATTTTACCAGTCTCTTGCTATAATATTTCCATATATAGAATTCCCTTATGTTGAATTTTTTTCAACATAACATTCATATATATATTTTGACTAAATTTGATTAAAATTTCTTGATCTAAGCTTTTAGATTTGAAATGAAGTATAAATTTCTCTCCCTTAATTATAGCAAAACAACTTTTTAACCTCCACAACTTTGCAAATTGAAACTTTTGTTTTCTATAATTAATATTGCAAACTTGCAACACTTAACATAATAATCATGCTCCCACTAACATGATGATTATATCCTTATCAACATAACACTTATGCTCCCAGTGGCTTTAACATGTACTTAGAAAACAGCAACACTTCTAGAAATCAATACTTATTGACTTTCTTACGAAAGTTCATATTTCTGATACGTGATGCTTCGATAGGACTTTATCTAAGCTCATAAACCTTTTATTAGAAAACTCATATGTGTGTCTAACAATATCATAACTTACAACAATAAATCTTAAATGTTAAACTAATTGCCAGATCTCACAATTCGAACTATGAAGAGGGATGTCGTAGTCATAATCGAATTCGAGAATGCAGATATCACAATCGCTATCTCCTTAAAATCTTCCTAGTGAAAGCTTTTCCTCACAATCATTTTCATGAAGCGGAGAGAAACATTATCACTTAGATTTTATTGTGTATGTGTTCCTATCCATGTGAATTCATCATAACCATTATCACAAGACAATGTTTGTGACAAATCCAAACTCATATGGATTGAACTTGTACAATCTTAATTTCTTGCTATTTTGCAGCACAAGGGCCTACCATGTCTTCCAAGTAGTTGTGCAGATCACCTATACAGATCAATAAAGTTTCATTGATTAAGGTGTATTTCTTTTATGCATTCAAATGAGAACTCATAGAACTCACATGCATAGTCAACTCAACTGGAATGGCACAGAAAGAAGAATGTGTCAACATGATAGGTTACAAACCTCAAGTCGTGTGCTAGTGTAAAACAAAAGGTTTACTCTTAATAAGTTCTTGAAACCTTTTTCAAGATCATTTAGACTCCCACTAACCTCTTAACATATAAGATTCTCTTGTCAAGAAACATTCCTTGACAAATAAATATTCAAGAGATAGTGTGGGTTCCTATCAAGACAAAAACTTCACGTAATTGGTCATGATTGGTCTTTGTCTTATCCAAGACATCACATCTTACCAATTTCAAACGTGAAGGAGTAAGAAACTTTTCTACTCCACATTTGATGAGTGCCATAAAACTTCTTAAGATATGTCACTCAAGTCACAATCTTGGAGTATGACTCTAAGACTTTATTTTGGAATGAAGTATGATTCACCTTTCGATATAACCATTTCAACATTTTCCGTTTGCTCTTCTTAGCCATACTAGTGCACTAAGGTATCCTTAGAGGATCAATTGCAACATGGTTTTATAATCACTAAGATAATCATAAAATACGATACTTAAGTACTCTTCCTTCTTTTCAGATTGGAGAAAATTTTATCTTTCTGTCTAATTGATTCATCTTATTCGTTATGCTATACACTGAAACTTTTACAATGATACAGAATTACACTTGATCTTGTAAGTATAACCATATTCACTAAACTTTTAGCAAATCATGGCGAATATTTTTATCATTCTTTGTGGTGGACTTGACCTGGGGCACAACAATGCATACTAGATCTCCTATTCCTTCACTTGACTCACATACTTATGTTAACAAAGAATTAGTCTAAATTTCCCAAACACGAAGGTTTTCATTCATCATACAATACAAGTCGCATGATTCCAAGTGTATGTCCAATTAAAACTTGGGTGATGAGAATCTTCCTTATTTGTAAATTTATGACACTACCACAAATAGCATAACTAAGAATCACATCCTTTTCAATGTTGCTATCAATAGAAACATACAAACATCAATTTTCACAAATGTCATTGCAAGGATATATAAATAAGACTACACAAAATTTATTTTATTTATAAAAGTGCGGAAACACTTGTCCTTACAATGGAATTACACATGGAGTCCAACTTTTCTGATGAAAGCTGTTAGAAAATTTTAGTTATGTTCTTAGTGTTTTGACTTGTATTCCCCCCCCCCCCCCTAAAAACTTAAGAAAACATGAAAATATAGGGGTATGAACTCACCTTGAGTGATTTCAGTGGATGGATAATTGAGAGAAGAAGTGTTCAACTCAAGAACACTTGGGAGTTGCTTGAAGATTTGAGGAGCTAACAACAAATATGACGATATTTGTGTAAGCAATCTATGATTTTGATGAAGGATAGTAGAATATATAAGTGTAGGAGGAAGATACTTACCAAATGTGGAGAGAAAATCTAAGATCAGCCCTTGAATCTCGAAGTTTTAAAGAGAGGAAGTGAGAGAAAATATGTTTGATCTTTGGTGGAAGAATGAGAAAATGAGAGAAGCGTGAGGAGAGAGGAGAGTTTTCTTACCCTTGACCAAGTGTGTGGCTGAAAATGGTGGGAAAAGTACCATGAAATGACTAGGTATGGGTTGATGGTGAATAGTGACATGGAGTGGGTATGTGAGTGGTTGCTTGTGTCATAGAATAAAGAAAAGTCAACACTCCACCTCTTGTACTTCACCCACTCTTCTTGTATAAGGTTTATCCCCAAAAACGTGGATAATTAATAAATATGGGGCCTTATATGTTAAAATAAAGTTTTGGATGAAAATCTCGCGTTAAAACAATTAAAAACGGGCCTAAAACACAAAACTAGTCGAAAACCGAGTAAAAATCAGCCTCCTGTGAGACCTCTCGGTCCTAGGCCGAGGTTCGGTCCCTTATGTTGCTGAGCCGAAGGTGAGATGGAGCGAACAGGGAGTAAGAGGCGAAGGCGAAGGTGGCTTCGGTCCCCTGGTGCGAGGTTCGGGCCCGAGAGGACCCTTCGGATTCGGTCCAAGGGGTTCGGTTCATTTCGCTTCTGATGCCTTCGCTTCTGACAAGTTCGCTTCTGACAAGTTCGCTTCTGAGAAGTTCGGTTCCTAAGAGGGGGTTCGGGTCCTTAAGAGGGGTTTCGGGTCCTTAAGCCCTTTTTACCCGTTCTTACCCCGTTTTAAGCGGTTTTTGACCCGGTTAAGGGTCGGGATGGCCCGAAAGACTATAAAAAGTTACGGGAACTTTTGAGAGAGATTTGGGAGAAATTTCACATTCTTGGAGAGATTTCTCATACAAAGAGAGATTTGGGAGAGATTTCACATACTTGGAGAGATTTAGGAGAGATTTCACATACTTAGAGAGATTTGGGAGAGATTTCACATACTTGGAGAGATTTGGGAGAGATTTCACATACTTGGAGAGATTTCTCATACAAAGAGAGATTTCACATTATTGGAGAGGTTTCTCATACAAAGAGAGATTTGGGAGAGATTTCACATACTTGGAGAGATTTGGGAGAGATTTCACATACTTGGAGAGATTTCTCATACAAAGAGAGATTTCACATTCTTGGAGAGGTTTCTCATACAAAGAGAGATTTGGGAGAGATTCTCGATAAAGAGAGATAGAGTGTAAACGATTGAGAGAGGTTTCGTGTGTGACAAATGTGAGTGTCCGGCTTCGCAATGCAAGGTCTGTAAACTCTGTTAAGCCTTGTTTAAGGATCTTACACACTCCTGATGAGTATGCAACATTGTTTTATCAGTTTGGCTCGTCACTTACCACTGTTTTAGGTTAAGGAGATCTAGATGTACGTACTTTTCGATTTATGATCTCTCATTAGAATAGCGAGTTGTGAAGTAATTACCTAACGTAAGTCCTAGGACCCACGGGCTAATTGAGTCGACCGGTTTGACTTGTTGACTTCAGTTGACTTTGACTTGACCGGAAATTGACGGTTGTCACATCATCCCCCCGTTAGAGGGAATTTCGTCCCGAAATTTGCATTTGATTGGGGATCCAAGAATTTGGGGGAAAGATGGGGAAAACTTTTCGTAGTACAAGAAATTGATTATGGTGAGGAACAACCTGCCTGATGTCACATGACGACATTGGAATTTCTTATTGTTTATGCTCTCAGTTTAATCCTTGGCATTACTACTATGAATGTTTTATGACGTAGTTAGCGAGTTTCGCCATTACAAATGTTTCACAAATTGTGACGAAATTTGTATTATAAATCCTACCAGTTCCTTTATAACCGTTTGGTGTATACTAGTCGCATATCATTAAGATTGCAAGGGCATTCGGATGGGTGACCCCGCCTTAAGCCCACAACCGAACAAGGAGCCGGGAATGAGGCGGAATCACACATTCTAAGTCCATAGAATCTTAATGATATATGACCATAATGTTTACACTAGCCATTATAGACTTACTAGTAAAAACCCTGTGTTTTTATATACGTGATAAGACTTATCTGATTTTTGCCGTGTTCTCGACATTCATGATCGATATACTTTAATCGTTGCTAGATTTAGCATATAAAGAAGTTTAGAATTTAAACATCGATGTTAGAAACACGTACTGATATTTGCGGGCAGTTCCGGGGTGGTCTCTCCTTCAGTGATCGCAAGCACCCTTCCACCATCACTGGCATCTCTTGCTCTTGGGCAGTCCCTTTTAAAGTGTCCCGTTTCTCCACATTTGTAACAGGCTGGGCTTAATCCAAAGCCAGGCACCTGGTTGATGGGTCGTGCTGGTGCCTTACAGAAATGGACAGTGTGCCCCTCTTTGTCGCAATTTTTGCAATGCATCTTCCGGCAAGCCCCAATGTGATGGAAGTTACACTTGTTGCATTTCGGAAGGGTTCCAGCGTATTGTTTTATAGGAGTTGGCGCGGTGGGGGTTGTGGTAGCATGAACAGTAACAATCTGTTTCTTCTTAGCGAAGTCCTGGGCTAGTTGGTCCTTCTTGTTGTCCCAAAACTTTCTTTTGTTGTTCCCTCCTCTTGCTTGGTTAAGGGTGGTTGTCGTAGTGTCATGGCTGGCATGATGGTCGATGAGTTGTTGTGCCAACTCCTTGGCACTGTAGAAGGTGGTTGGTCTTGAGGCCAATACACTGTCATGAATCTGGGATGATATCCCCCAAAGGTATCGTTCTACCTTTTTCTCCTCTAGGGTGACCATTGCGGGACAGAGGAGTGCTAGGTCATTGAATCGGGCGGTATAAGCTTCGAGATCCGTCCCCGACATTTTGAGGTTCCAGAGTTCCTCTTCCAGTTTTTGCACTTCGCCTCTTGGGCAATATTCTTTCAGCATCAAAGCTTTTAAATCCTCCCAGCTTATAGAGTTAGCCACTGCAGAAGTAAGTGACTTAACTCTGCCGTTCCACCAAGTGAGAGCTCTTCCGATGAAAGTGAATGTCGCGTACTTGACTTTGCTCGCTTCGGGGCAAGCACAAATTTCGAAGACTGCTTCAGTTCTCTCGAACCATTGCATTAGTGCGATGACGCCCCCGCTTCCATTGAAAGAACCGGGTTTGCCATTTGTGAAGTCCTTGTAAGTGCATTCTTTTGTGCGCCCCAAACTGTCCCCGTGGTTAGAGTTTGTGGCTCCAGATCTAGCACCACCGGTACCATTTGTACCAATTTGTGACATTGCAGCTGCCACGGCTGCTGTTACTACAGCTTGGAACATTGCGGGATCAAATTGTGGAGGTGGCGTTGGAGGTGGTGGTGCTGTGCTGCCGGAAGGTCTGGGTCTTTTCCTTGGTGGCATAGTTCTATTATAAGTTTGCAAAAAAATGATCAGATGGTAAGTTCCTACTAGTAAAGACAAGTCGGTTGTTATTGAACTAGATTTTTCTGTATTATGCTCCGATTTAAGAATGCCTTGTACGTAATTCATAAAGGAAGCCCATATGAATGAATTTCATGAGTTTAGTAGGTTTTGTATCCAAGTGAAACCTTGAAATTTGATCCAAGCTAGGCCTTTCTTACGACCATTTGATGTATGCTTAGTGGTATGATTAAGACTTAATAGACCCTTGAGTCAGATGGATCTGCCGTAAATCCATTTTGTTAATATGATTCTAGAAATTTTGGGTTCAGAGAAAGTTTTGGCCGAAATGTAGGTCTACACTAGATTATTGTAAGGAAAAGTTTTGATAGCAACTATATCTCGAGATAACTATGACCGCTCAAATCGCAGCGTCGTGTTTACACCTAGAATAGAGTAGCACCCATGTGTACTCATGATCTTAATTTACAAGGTCTCGTGAGCGGTATGGACTCTACTCACGACGATTCGTCCCTTGCGATTCCTGAGGCAAAGTCGATGCACCTTGCAGCTCTGCCAATCGATGCTTGGTTGCAATCCTCCTCTCTTTGGATGCCGATGTCTATCCTGTTACTCTCTTGCCTCTACCTGAGTTGTGATAAGGTTCTAAAAAGAATGTTGGCCTCTGAAATAGTAGTCTATCTCCGAGTCTCAGGTACGTGAGACAGTAGGGTTTGTAGTAGCGCGCATCTTCCGAACTCAGGTTGTAGTCTACCTGCTTTAATCCCTGATGTTCGCAATCTGCTGGATCTTCGCTGGGAGGGCTCTGTCATTCGGTCCCTCGTGGTTAAGGTCATAGCACTCTGGTTGGTCTCCACATGGTGGTTGTTGTCATTTTTGTCGACATTCAACCCTCGATCACGATTGCCTAACGGGGCACAGGTTCGATGTAGTCAAAACGGTTCGTGGAAACCCTTGCTATGCATGGAGGATTTATTACCTCTGGTTCCGCTTCTGATTCTCCTCATAACCATCCACCATTTCTCTGATTGGGAAAGTAGGGTTCGTCCGGTAAGTAGGATCTTGCTATGTTGTACTTGCGAGAATAAGAGTAGGAGAGATAATTACTAGGCGTCTAACTCTATAATTAATTACTTATAGGAGTGATCCTTATTAGTTACTTCTATAATGACATAATGCATACAAATTACATATAACAAGATATGATAGACCTTCGAATAAGTGGTCCTACCCTAAGTCCACATCCAAACAAGGAAAAGGAAGTAAGGTAATGACCACAAATTCTAAGCCCATGATTTCTAAGTTATAAATAACTTTAGAGTATCCACTTAGTGACTGTAGACCTATTATTAAGGATCTATTTAGTTTTCATATAAGTTATGATATTACAAAATACTCCTATAATATTTTAAATTTTATGTTTGGTTCTAATGTTCTCATTGTGGTATTGTTTGTAAGTTTTTAGACTTGTTGCCATATCACAACCATTCTTGGGCATGTGCTAATCACTCCTCGGACCAGCATAGTTAATCAGGCTATGCCACTCCCAAGACTGATCATACATCCCCGAGCTTACCTGTGATATCCAACAATCATTACTTTTGTTTTGTCCTAGAATGATGCTGACCTTAGTATGTATGCATGCATGTATACTTTTAATAGGAAATTATTTATTTCTAAAAGTATAATTGTTTTGAAAACTTTAAATCAGAGACTTTAGTCCCAATGCATTTATAGTTTGTATATCTTATGTGGTTCGATATACTTAGTTCATTATAAACAATGCTCTGATACCAATCTGTCACACCCCCAAACCAAGGATGACGGAAACGTCCAGGGGTGGAGGACTTCATGTATAGTATCACAACAACGTGTATAATAGCGCTCAAAGTAAATACAACCATCATAAATATAATTGAAAATTTTACACCAATGTATATGTTTACATGTTTCAAAATCAATTACATTATGATGACAAAATAGATTGTTTGACGATTTAACGTCCCATCCTCAAAGCGCTAATGTTTCCCTGTTTCACTGATTTCCTGAGAATACAAGTAGTTTTGAAAAAGTGTCAACAATTAAGTTGGTGAGTTCATAAGAGTTTTGTTTTACGAAGAAACCGTTTTCCTTGTAAAAGGGATAGAGTTTGATTTCCAGAAAATCCAATATTTTCCTCATTATGTATGAAATGAATGCTTCTATGTTATGCGATAATAAATCCTAGAAAGACCCATAGATTCCTTCTATAATCACTCAGCGTATATAAATTATATAAAAATTAAGTTAAATAAACCGTTGAATATAATGGGTCCGCCACAGGTCCACAACCAAACAAGGAACATGAGATAAGGCGGGCCCACCATTTCTAAGTCGATTGTGACTAGATTCTTATATAACTCTAGCATATACACTTAGCAATTATAGCTGAAGTCTAACAATTCTAGATGAAGTATAGTTTTAATATCATAATAACTATTTTATGTGAACCTGGTACTTTGTATCTGTACCCCTTTTTGTATAAAAACCTGGTACTTTGTATTTGTACCCCTTTTTGTATAAAACCGGTACTTTGTATTTGTACCCCTTTTCGTATGAAAACCTGGTACTTTGTATTCGTACCCCTTTTTGTATAAAACCGGTACTTTGTATTTGTACCCCTTTTCGTATGAAAACCTGGTACTTTGTATTCATATCCCTTTTTCGTATGTAAAGTATAACATCTAAAGTGACATAAATGATCGCATATACTTAAAGTATAAATAAAAGGGTTTGATTCGCATATATATGTAAACATGTTTTATTTCCAAAAGACAAGATGTTATCGTGAATATATATTGCATACAAAAGTTCTCATGTAGTAGTTATGAATCACATATGATTCACTTGATAGAAAAGAGTATATAGTGAAACTTTATGTTACACACGATAATAATCGTGTGTTTACTTGTATTCCCCCCCCCCCTTAAAGGTGTATAAAAACATTTATAAACATTTGAAAGTGTAGTTTATAGGGGTATGAACTCACTTGATTGATTGGAGAAAGCGAGATGAAAATCGAGCAGAACTTCGGCTTGCGAAAGTTGATTTTTCTCGAGAATCTTGGGAGTCTCGGGAGCGTAGAATCCTTCCTTCGGAACTTGAGTGTGAAAACCGGGGCTTCGGGAGCTTAACTGCAGAGTTTCAGCACGAGAGATGGAAGAATGGAGCACCTAAACCCGACACCCCAAGAGTTCTTTTTATAGGGGGATTTTTGAGTGCCACGTCGTGGCAAGGGGTGTGCCACGTCGTGGGGAGCAATTCTATCCTCTTCCATTGATTAGATGCCCTCAGTCACTTGTCGGGTCGCGGCAAAACTGTGCCACGTCGTGGCAAGCCTGACAGCCTCGAATTTTGGACCCCGAACTTGTAAAATCCATAACTTTCGCGTACGAGCTCCGTTTTTGACGTTCTTTATATACACGCGTAGCTGAAAATATGATCTACAACTCTCGTTTAGACTTCATCGGAAAATTTTGAATTTATTTTGAATTATTTATTTTTAACTGGCCGGGACACGAAAAATCCGTTAAAAATCCATAACTTCTTCATCCGATGTCCGTTTTCGTCAGACTTTTCGCCGTTGTGCTAATAATGTTGAGACCCTCGATTCTCATTTAGGTTGTTTTGGAAAAAAGTCTCTCGAGCTCTATTTTGAGTTTTTAGCTGTCTACTGTCGTACCCGAATCTTGGAAAAATCATAACTTCCTCATACGAAGTCAGATTTGGAGGTTCTTTTTATGTACGCTCACGGTTTAATGTTATCTAAAACTTTCATTTAGATACTTAAGGCTAAAAACCATTGTATTGAAACTTCGCGCTTTCTGTTTAATCGATGTTGCCGGTTTTGTCGGAAATCTTAGAATGGTCATAACTTCTTCGTTATAACTCAGATTTTAGTGTTCTTAGTATTTCTATAAACCTTGACACATTATCTAGCATAATAGACATCCATATAGAGACTTTTGCACATTTTATTTTCGAAGTTAATTTCATTATTTCAAAAGTAGCTACAATACTTGACTTTTTAGGTCATTACATAGAGTCGAAATATCGGGTTGTCACAACTTGGTCCCAATTCCCCTGCGAGGGAATAAGGTTATAGTAGGCATGGATTGGCTGAGCCCCAATGGGGCAGTGATAGATTGTGAGCTACAGTTGGTGAGGGTTCGCACTCCCGGTGGAGAAGAGTTAGTGATTCAGTGCGAGAAGCCTAGGGATGTCAAAAAGTCCCGTGGGACCCCGTTCCCGTGGGGCCCCCGTCCTATTTGGGGGATTTTTTAAAAAAAATCGGGGGCGGGGGCGGGGGCAATGTTAACCCCCGTTTTATTTTCGGGGGCGGGGGCGGGGGCAGGCAATCCCGTCCCGAAACCCCCATGGGACGCCGTTAATAAATTACACATATATTTACATGTATTAATTATATAAATATAATAAACAATAACATGATTTTGAGCTTCCAAAATTTATCAAAACACATGTTTTTAAGTTGTTAGTAAATTTTTTAAAAATGCTATAACTTTTTTATTTTTAACATGTAAAATTCTGCTATAAATAATAATTTGTTACCTAAAAAATAGCTTCTTTTAGCCTAAATAACAACTTCTTTTAGCTCAAAAAAAGGTAGCCCAAAATCAATCGGGGGCGGGGGAACGGGGACGGGGGCGGGGGTAATAAAGGGGATTCGGGGGCGGGGACGGGGGTAGAAAGGCTGAATATTCTGGGGGCGGGGGCGGGGCAGGGAAACGGGAAAATTTAGGGGGCGGGGGTGGGGGATGCACTCCCTGTCCCATTTGCCCCCGTTGACATCCCTAGAGAAGCTACAACGTGGACCAGTTCTGTGTTCAGCAACAAGAGCAAGGCGCTACTTCCAGCAGGGTTGCGCCGGTTATATTGTCTATGTTGTAGATGCCCGAGAGAAGGGCAAGTTATCAGTTGATGATGTTCCGGTTGTGCGGGACTACCCGGATGTATTTCCAGAGGATTTGCCTGGAATACCTCCCGAGAGGCAGGTCGAGTTCAGGATTGACCTGATCTCTGGTGCGGCTCCGATAGCCAAGGCACCGTATCGGTTGGCTCCCCCAGAGATGCAGGAGTTGTCTACGCATCTGCAAGAGCTGCTAGACAAGGGTTTTATCAGATCGAGCAGTTCACCCTGGGGAGCACCGATTTGTTTATGAAGAAGAAGGACGGGTCACATCGTATGTGTATAGATTACCGTGAGTTGAACAAGGTAACGGTGAAGAACCGTTACCCACTTCCGAGGATAGATGATTTGTTTGATCAGGTTCAGGGAGCGTCTTAGTTTTCCAAGACCGATTTACGCTCCGGGTATCATCAGATGCGAGTCAAGGATGATGATGTGCAGAAGACTGCTTTCAGGACCCGTTATGGTCATTATGAGTTTGTGGTGATGCCGTTTGGGCTCACCAACGCTCCAGCCGCATTCATGGATCTCATGAATCGTGTGTGCGGACCGATGCTGGATCGGTCTGTGATAGTGTTCATTGATGATATCTTGGTTTATTCCAAGACTCAGGAGCAGCACGGGGAGCACCTGAGGGAGATGCTAGATATCTTGAGAAGGGAGAGACTTTTTACGAAGTTCTCCAAATGCGAGTTCTGGTTGCGCGAGGTGCAATTCCTTGGTCACCTCATCAACCAGAAGGGTATTCTGGTAGATCCGGCCATGATAGAGGCTGTGATGCAGTGGGAGGTCCCGAAGTCTCCATCTGAGATTCAGAGCTTCCTAGGTTTGGCAGGGTACTACAGGAGATTCATCCAGGATTTCTCCAAGATAGTTGTACCGCTCACCCGACTGACTAGGAATTCAGTGGTGTTTCGCTGGGGGCCTGAGCAGCAGGCAACATTCGAGACCCTTAGACAGAGATTGTGTGAGACAACGATTCTTTCCCTACCAGAGGGAATAGAGGATTTTGTGGTCTACTGTGATGCTTCGATCACAAGTATAGGAACAGTGTTGATGCAGCGAGGCCGTGTGATAGCTTACGCCTCGAGACAGTTGAAGCCTCACGAGGCTAACTATCCTACGCATGATTTAGAGTTGGGGGCAGTGGTATTTTCCCTCAAGATTTGGAGACATTACCTCTATGGGGTCCGTTGTACCATTTATACGGATCACAAGAGCTTGAGGTACCTCATGGATCAGTTGAATCTGAACATGAGGCAGAGGCGATGGTTAGATGTATTGAAGGATTACAATTGTGAGATCTTTTATCACCCAGGGAAGGCCAATGTGGTGGTCGACGCCCTAAGCCACAAGGCAGCAACAGCCCCGATCAGGGATATATGTCTGAGAATGACAGTGGTTACTCCATTATTGGAGCAGATCAGAGAGGCACAGGTCGAGGGCCTCAAGGAGGAGAGGCAGAAGTGTGAAAGGATTGTGGGCCGAGCAGTCTCCTTCGACTATGACAGTCGAGGATTTTTGACCCTTCATGGGAGAGTTTGGGTGCCGTATTGGGGAGGGGTACGGCAGGTGCTGATGGATGAGGCCCACAAGTCTCGATTTTCTATCCATCCAGGGGCTACGAAGATGTATAGAGATCTTCGACCCTATTATTGGTGGCCCTGCATGAAGCGGGATGTCGCCTGGTATGTGGAGAGGTGCCTGACCTGCAGGAAGGTAAAGGCAGAACACCAGAGGCCTCACAGCAAGATGCAGCCGTTAGACATTCCAGTGTGGAAATGGGAAGACATCACCATGGATTTCATCACAAAGCTTCCCAGGACTGCACGTGGAGTGGATTCAATTTGGATCGTTGTGGATCGGTTGACGAAGAGTGCTCATTTTATACCGATTCAGGAGAGTATATCGGCGGAGAAGCTAGCCGATATTTATGTGCGAGAGGTGGTGGCACGATATGGAGTGCCTGTCTCGGTGGTGTCAGATCGAGACGTCCGTTTTACTTCCAGATTCTAGAAGTGGTTTCACGACGAGATGGGGACTCGTCTCCATTTCAGCACCGCTTCTACCCTCAGACGGACGGGCAGAGCGAGAGGACGATTTAGACTCTCAAGGACATGCTCCGGGCATGTGTTCTAGATTTCGGTGGCAGTTGGGATACGTATCTTCCGTTAGCGGAATTTTCGTATAACAACAGCTACCATGCAAGTATTGACCGACCTCCTTTCGAGATGCTATACGGGAGTAAAGTGCAAGACCCCGATCTACTGGGGCGAGGTCGGTCAACGTGTCATTGGAAGCACCGAAGTGGTGCTCAAGACGACGGAGTTGATCCAGCGGGTTCGTAGTAGACTGCAGACTGCACGGATTTAGCAGAAGAGTTACGCCGACAGGAGACGTTCAAACTTGGAGTTTCAGGTGGGTGACATGGTCCTCCTGAATGTATCACCCTGGAAGGGTGTCATCAGATTCCGAAAGAGGGGCAAGTTGGGTCCCAGGTTCATTGGTCCTTTTAGGGTTTTGGCCCGGGTGGGTCGGGTCGCCTACCGATTAGATCTTCCGGCAGAGCTTAGCCAGATCCACAACACTTTCCATGTTTCTCAGTTAAGGAAGTGTTTGGTGGACGAGTCGGAAGTAGTACCCATGGAGGATATTCAGGTTGATAGTAGTCTGAATTATGTCGAGAGACCAGTTGCGATCTTAGATCGGAAGGTAAAAACCTTGAGGAACAAGGTAATTCAGTTAGTAAAGGTGCAGTGGCAGCACCGGAAGGGTTCAGAGTGGACATGGGAGTCCGAGGAGGAGATGCGGGAGCATTACCCAGAGTTGTTTCTAGATTCAGCGGCAGCGGACTTCGAGGACGAAGTTTGAGTCAAGTGGGGGAGAGTTGTAACACCCCAAATTCTGGTATGTTATTTAAATATTTATTTTTTCAAGTTTTCAAGAGGAACTCGACAAGTTAGTAGCCAGACTCGTCGAGTAGAGTCGAGGTTTTGAGCATGTTTAAGTTGGCTACTCGGTGAGTCCATATTCTGGACTCGGGGAGTCCGCTAGTCTGGATGAAACCCTAATTTCAAGGGTTTGCACCCTATTTGAACAGCTTTTTGGGACCCCAAGTCAGCCCCCATCACCCCTAGATCATCCTTCTTGAGACCCTAGAAATCTCTTAGCTTTTTGTGTGTCTTGGTGTGATTCTTTGAAGATCTTGAGAGAAGAAGGAAGATAGATCAAGAGGAGAAGAAGGAGATCCAAGATCTTTGTGGCATTTCAGAGTATAGTGAGGTATAACTCGACCCTTTTCTTTTTCTATGCTATAATCCCCTTTGGAACGCCATGAAAGCTATTCTTGAACCATTTCTTGCTCTCTCTCTCTCTCTCCCTCTCTCCCTCTCTCTCTCTCTCTCTCCACATACCTAATCAACATCTTACCTTTTACCACCATCAAAACCAAAACACCTATAGAAATCCTTTACTAATGAAAGCCCACATACTCTCATTTCGTACTTTCAGATGTCTTTGTTATCTTAATATTCCCTCTACCACGCCAAAAAAAAAAAATTAACCCCAAGATCTATACCTTCTATATTCCTCGGGTATCCACCTAATCACTGTTGTTACCTATGTCATACATTCTCCGATAAGAAACCTATAATTTCATGCCATGTCACCTTCGATGAAAAAACCTTCCCTTATCAAAATCGATCATCTTATATTCCTTCTTCATATGACTTTCTAAATGATATACCACATTCTCCTTGTTTGTCCTATCATTTTCAACAGTCTCCTACCACCACTAGTACCAACTACAATACTAGTGCCATTGGGAACTATTATTTTTATTTAAAAGACTTAAGATTTTAAATTCTAACATTAAACTTATTATACTATATATATTAAACTTATCCACCCTTAGCTACAGGAAAGTGGCTAAGGGATGGCAAAAATAGTCGTTTAAGATTTACTTTTGTTGACAGTTTGGGATTATATATATCACAATTGGTCCAACTCTTTATTAATATTACAATTTCGTCCTCCCTTGGCAGTTTAGAGCCTAGGCAAACCAGCTCTTTTCTAGCTGGCTGGTTTGGAGCCGATGGGTCAGCGCTGGTTGATGGTGGCTGATTTCTTTCTTTGGCTGCTGAATGGCACTGTCATTGGCTTGATTTATACGTGTTATTTCCTCAGTGAATCCACCGCTCCACCGCCTATACATATTTTTTTTTCACGACGCTTCTTCTCTACTTTTCTTCTTCATCTCCGGCTTTATAAATTCGGGGTTGTCACCGCCAAAGCTTATGGTTCACGCCTTCCACATCTATCGTTGTTCCTTTTTAAAGAAACAGACGATGCTTTCTCGACTGCCTCCTCTACGTGTGTAATGTTAGAACCGACGATCTCATCGTCGATGAAGTCAATCTCGCAAATCAAGTTTTTGTCATTGTTAATCAGCACCTGCTCCACCGCGTGTGCACCATCTCTGGTACCCATCGATGCAGACGACACCATTTCTGGCTTTCGATTGTACATCATTTATGAAGACACACAGGGCGAAAATCGATTCCCTGGGAGTTGTTGATGTTCCTCCGGTATACAGGTAAGCCCTATTTTTTTCGTTTTCGGAATTGATCCAAAATCATAGGTTCATTAGCTAGGTTCTTTTTTTTTCAACTTCTGGATCTAGAAACGGAATGTATTTCTTCAGCCATGCCCATAAAAATTTCTTCAGAGTCAAAGCTCAAGAGAAATGAAAACACATATCAAATCTATTTTGTAAGCCCAATCAGTCGACATTCATCTTTCTCCTGCAATCTTGAATCTTTCTTCAATTTTTGGTCACTCTTCAACATGAAACTGCCCCCGCTTCCGATTGTTTTCGTTTTCTTTGTCGGCATCGACACAGGTGCAAAACATGTTCTTCATTCCGTTGTTTTCAATTTCTTTCTTCATTTCAGGTTCTAGAAGTTCCAATAAGCAAGACAGAGGGGAGGTGGTCAGATTTGTTTCAACTCAATTTCCACAGACTTCTCTAAGATTTTCTAGGTAAGTTTGGTGTCAACAACAATTAATCATCTTTGTGCGGGCAAGCCCTAATTTTCGACATTTTTCATGTTTACAATAGTTGATTCTAATGTACTTTGTGTTTTTACATGATGCAGAGTATCCATGTATTAGAAAAGTGAGAAAAACGACACATACCCATCTTCCAAAACAAAAATGATGAAGATCATGTACTGAATCATAAGACAATATTGAAGTGGACTACAAAGGTTAAATTGTTTCACATCAAGCTAAAGGAATGAGGAGTACAAAATTCCCTATATTCTATAAACGTGTAGCTTTTTAATTGCAAACACAATTGTTACAGATGATGTAGATGTTACATATATCCATGATACAATTTAGTGATTTTTGAACTGCAAATCAGATTTGGCATGGATGGATACATTAGTGGATTTGGGAATCCAGATTGGTTGAACACCCATTTGATGCACTCCACAACTCCTGCCGTTTTGACCCATATTGAGTGTAGGTGCCACATGTATTGGAAGACCTTTCATTGATGAAATGGGTTACAGGTTAGATACATGATACAATAATACATCATTGCATCCATAATAATATCTGTCTACGTGAGTTTACAGGGAATTTCAAGTAAAATGACGATGTTGCCCCTGATTTATATCTAACTTTAGTGTTCTAGGTGATATTTACAGTCTATTAACCTTGGAGACTATATCGAAAGAAAATTCCAAGTCTGAATTGTCACCTCCTCACGGAGTACGTCTCTCAACAACCTAATTTTTTAAAAATTTTAGTCTATTCTTTTTTATAATTTTTGTGGATATAGAAGATGTATGTGGCTTTAATTTCTGTGCAGATGACACTTGAAGAGGCTATAGGCTTTGTGGCTTCTGAATTAGATTATTACTCTCCTCTTTCCAGTTATTCAACCTACAATTATTCGTCTACTTTGATATGATTAGGTAGATATATTTGAGTTGTATGTAACCCTGGAATTTCTACATGTTGAATCACTCATTCTTTCTGGTGTGATAACAGACACACACACACAAATACACATCACAGCTACATACATGGACCTATACATTTAACCCTCTATTTCTCTCAATTGATATATACAGCTACTACCACACCTCACCTTTATTAGACTTGTTTTATTGGGATTTTTATGTAATACAATCACTTTTTAAACAAAAAAAATCATATTGGAAGAAATTGGAGTAATGAGGTACTACATTTTTACCTTTTACTCAGCCAGGTCGTTATTTCTTAAAGATGATGATTTTGAATATTTTTTTATGGATGCAGGATTCATCTGTTGCACTGACAAGAATCAAGGGTATAATTGTCTTTTTTTGGATTTATCAATTGTACATGCATATTCAAACCTTTGGACCATCGTCAACAATTTGCAATAATTTGTTTGATGGTATACTATTTAATTTGGGTAAGTATATATTTTTTTTGTTTATTTGTTTCAAAAATATGAAGAAATATTTGTCTTTGAGTCAAACTAAGCATAAATAGGCATTTGAAAGAAGAAAGATCGATTACTCATTTATGAAAGGGAATAAAATGATAAGTTAAGTCAGATCAATTGCTCATTTATGAAATTGAATAGAATTATATGTTCCCTAAAATAACTTAGTGATCTATCAAATCGAATAAAATAAATGGATCATTTGAAAAAAAATAGAAAAATGGACCATTTAGTGAGATGCTAGAGGAGCTAAGAGCATGAATAATTTGTTTCCAATACCTAAACTTCTTGGCATTTGCTCAGTTTGTAATTTGTATTTACATTTGAACTCTGAAAGGTTTTTCTTGAACAACAGACACTTGTGCCTGTCGACGTGTCAAGGGCAGAGGACGCAGGTGTTGAGGTCCACTGCCTCCACCACAACCTTCAATGGTGAGTCTGCCTTTCGGAATTTTTTTTTTTTTTTTTTTTTTTTTTTTTTTTTTTGTATTCGTGTATATATATATATATATATATATATATATATATATATATATATATATATATATATATATATATATATCAATTTATTTATATTGTTGGTGTAAACAGGTTGTAGTTGGTTTTAGGTGATGTAGAGGAATTGCTATAAGATTAGATTGCAAGCTTTTTCAACAAATCTCTATTTTTTCACATATGAATATTGTTTTAAGGCCCTTCTCCTTTAATAAGATACCATTTAGTTTTGTGTGTCTTTTTATTACTTTCATCTATTCCTCTTCTTCCTTCATGGTGTTCCTTGAAATTGCTAATTTTGGTGGTGTTCCTTGAAATTGCTAATTTTGGTAGAGATTTATGACGATAGTTGGAACCTAAATGGCAAATTATCTTCAAATTTACATATGATCTGATAGTATTTGCCTTTTAGATTCTTTAGTAACTGCTTTTTCTTTAAAAATGTAGCAATTTATTTCATGGATAATATATCTTTCAGTTTCTTCATAACTGCTCTACAAGTGTTTTCTCTGATCACTATTACTATGCGATCTCTGTTTCCAGAGTGGGGTCTGCAGCTCAAATTAAAGCTATGAAACAAGTAGCCGGTAAATTAAAATTGGAACTGGCACAATTCGCAGAATTAGAAGCTTTTGCACAATTTGCTTCTGATCTCGATAAAGCTACTCAGAATCAATTGGCAAGAGGTCAACGCTTACGTGAATTGCTTAAACAATCCCAATCCGCCCCTCTCGGGGTAGAAGAACAGGTATTACTATTACAAGTTCAATTTGCAGGATACTCTTACAATCTAACCTCCCAAAAAAAGCTTCATTGGTGGTGAGATTAATGTTGTCAACATTGGCATTGCGATGTGATATTTATATATGTTTCATTTGCACAAAGACAAAATAAATGTAAATATTAAGAATATCAATGTACTTTCTTTACAATAAACCAAGACGAACCAAACTGTCAAAACGTATAACCAAAACAATTGATCAATAATCCCTTATTACAAATCCATATCCTGCAGAGTGGGATTCCTCAACCAAACCCCGCGGAGCGGGGTTTCTCCACTAGTTTTATGAATAGTTTAATTTATTTTACGGAAGAACATTTTTTGGTTTTGGCCACAATCCTAAAATATGTTTGAACCGGTTATACGTATAAAACATATTTTAAGTTTTATCCGGTAAAAGTGTATTATGATTATACTTTCTTTTATATCAATCAATGATCCAACTAATAAGGACAACTCTATATAAAATAGATATAAAGGTAATTCTTAATATAAGAAATTAAATATTGTTATCATTTTCTTTTTTTGAAACGTTAAACATAAAAATACCCGGTGCCTAGCAAGTAACTAGACGAGGGCAAAAAAGGAACCAACAACGAACTACAAATAGGAAAACGGAAAATATCCCAATCAATAGGGGTGTGCATAAAACCGGTACTGAACCACCATGTGGCTTTCTTATGTCACTGATGAACCAAATATTCAGATCAAAAAAGTTCCAAATGTTAGATCTACTATCTAACATTACCGACAAACACAGACACCATCACCACCATCAACCGCTACCATTTCTATTGCCTCAAATACTTCGGTGAAACTCCGCCAACACTTCTCCTACTCTTTCTCTCTGATGTCGGTGAAACACCACCATATTTGCATTAGGTATGTCGATTTTGTATTGATTGTTTTTGCTTTTGTTAAGCTGTGAATTTGATGTTTGAATCTCTCATTTATTGTTGAGTTTAAGCTAATATGAGTTTTAACTTCTATTAAGTAGTGAATCCAAGTTTCTTTTTTTGTTATAATATTTTCATAAAATTGTTATTCGTTGTTTATGTTTTAGTGTTGTTATTGATGCGTTTTATGCATAAGAAACATTCCTATGTGCTCATACAAACCCTAATGCTTGGATCTAAGTTTCTCTATTGTACATGCTTTGATTCCAAGACTTACAAACCTAGATCTATCATATATAATACGGAATTACCATAAGAAAAACAAATCTAAGTGGTTTACCTCTTCCAAGTAGCTTGAATCCTTGTAGTCTCCTTGATCTTGAGCTTAGAGTCACAAATGCAACTCCTCTAATGGTTCACAAACCCCACAAGTAAGAAGGCAATATAAGAGAGGGTGAGAGATGCTAGAAATCGGCCTAGGGTTCTCTTAGAATCAAGTGGTAGCCGATTTCCATAGCCTAGGGGTCTTATTTATACTGCTAGCTGCTAGGGTTTCAGCTTAAACCCTAATGGACAACTTAATCACCAAGCAACCCATAGAACCTTCTAGATTAGGGCCCTTGGACGAAAATATGATGGATCCCCATCATAATTTCGTTCCCCCTTAGTCCATTAGGTTCTTCAGCCCAAAACTCAACTATCATGCATTTGACAGTTTATACCCCTTTATTTAATTAATCTCTTTTAGTCACCAAATTAATTCCTAATTAATTAATGACTAATACTAATTAAATAAATATGATTTCTCCTTTAATATATTATTCTTATAATATATTAATAAACCATAATATTCTCTCTTTCTCCTTAAATTACCTTGTCAAGTTGCTTTGGAGATGGCAACCCAAAAGGACCATGCACAACCGGGTCAAGTACATACCAAATATAGTTACGAGCTTAGATACTATTCCAACAGTCTCCCACTTGGATAAGTCTAGTAACTATATCTCACATATGTCTTCAGAATCCGATTAGCAATCGTAGCTCTTATACTTCGCTGTCAACTCTGACCAACTTGTCCTTCAGATAAGGGATCGTATAATCCTCCGTTCTATATATCATGCTGACAATGCTTAATGTCCAGCATTTGCTCCTCGATTTCCGATTTGTTTGACATAGAATTTAGTTCAACACATCAACTTCATTCTAACCGGGACCGACACATAAGTCAAACCAAATCATCAAGTAGCCAAGATATCACTTTTAATCTCATAGAATAAAAGGAATAGATCAACTTCGACTCATATGCATCTATTATTCACTAATTGAATCATGCACAACAATGCGTTTTATAACATCAAGTTACTGATGCGTTTACACATCATCAATGCATAACCGACCAACAAACAACAACCATATCTCTAAGTTTTAAGACTATATGATATTATCGCTTTGCGATCACTTAAGGTAAAACACCACGAAGTGATATTAGCAACCTTGGGTTTATTCCAATGCTCAAATCATATTTAAAAGTGCTCATGAACTTTGCAACAAACTTTTGCTATGCCCACCTTTTACACAATCTACAAACAATTCATGACAGTCTTCATTCATATCTACTTTCAAAATATGAACGACTGTGGACTGTTTGAATAATCCTATCATTCAGGAAGTCAAAGCATGCAAAATTGAAACAATAGATAAATAACCAACACAAGATAGTAGCTTTACTCATAAATAACACAATTTTATTTATTCATCAAATGTCAAGTACAAACTATCTATTACACGTTTCCTATCTAATCCAAACTTATATCATCCTTCAGCCCAATGCTCCTAGCGTGCTGCAAGTGTTTGACCCTACTCAGTCCCTTCGTAAGGGGATCTGCTGGGTTTTCTTCTGATGATACCCTCTTCACAACGAGGAGTCCCTCTTCTACCCGATGTCTGATAAAATGGTATTTTCTATCGATATGTTGAGATCTACCATGATCTCTCGGTTCCTTGGTCAAGGTAACCGCTCCTTCATTATCACATAAAATTTCCATCGGCTCCTTTATGGATGGCATAACTCCAAGGTCTCCAATGAAGTTCTTCAACCATATAGCCTCCTTTGACACTTCGCTTGCTGCAATGTACTCTGATTCGCACGTTGAATCAGCTATGGTCTCCTGCTTGGAAATTTTCAAAGTCACTGCTCCTCCATTTAGGGTAAAGACCCAGCTTGACTGCGATCGGAAATTATCCCGATCCGTCTGAAAACTAGCGTCACTGTACCCTAGTACCCTTAAGTCATCACTCCCACCGAGGACTAGAAACCATTCCTAGGTCCTCCGCAGGTACTTAAGAATATTCTTAACTGCAATCCAAAGGGCTCTACCTGGGTTCCCCTGATATCTACTGACCATGCTCAAAGCGAAGGCCACGCCACATCAGGGTGAGTACAAGTCATAGCGTACATGATAGAGCCTACTGCGGAAGCGTAAGGTACTCGGCTCATATCAGTTATCTTTGCCTCTGTAATCGGGCTTTGAGTCTTACTCAGCTTGGTATTGCTTTGGATTGGCAACTCCCTTTTCTTGGAATTTTCCGAACTAAAACGCTTTAGTACCTTATCCAAGTATGTATCCTAAATGAGTCCTATCAGTCTCTTTTCCATGTTTCTTACTATCCTTATTCCCAGAATATAAGCAACCTCTCCGAGGTCCTTCATAGCAAAACATTTCCCAATCCAGGACTTGACCTCCTGCAGGGTTGGGACATCGTTTCCTATAAGCACTATGTCGTCGACATACAATACGAGGAAGCTCACTATACTCCCACTGGCTTTGACATACACACAAGACTCATCTTCGCTTCACAGAAAGTCAAACTCTTTAACTTTCTCGTCAAAACAAAGATTCCATCTGCGAGACGCTTGTTTCAATCCATAAATGGATTTCTCAAGCTTGCATACTCTATTTGGATGCTTCGCATCGACAAAACCCTCTGGCTGATTCATGTAAACATCCTCAGCCAACTTTCCATTAGGGATAACGGTTTTCACGTCCATCTGCTATATTTCATAATCATGAAACGTAGCTATTGCTAGCATTACCCTAATAGACTTTATTTTTGCAGCTGGTTAGAAGGTCTCATCATAGTCAACTCCGGGAGTTTGAGTAAAGCCCTTCGCAACCAATTGCACTTTATAAGTATGCACTTTCCCATCCATATCCATCTTCTTCTTGAAGATCCACTTGCACCCGACTGTCTTACGACCTGATACATTATCAACCAAATTCCAAACTTGGTTGTCGTACATGGACTGAATCTCGCTGTCCATCGCCTCTTTCTATTTTGCAGACTCTGGGCCTGCCATGGCTTCCTTGTAGCTGCTAGGTTCGTCCTAATTTACTAGTGTACTATCACTAATAAATGTATCCCCTTCAGTAGTAATATGAAAACCATACAACCGGGGTGGAACACTAGCCCTAGTGGAACGTCGAAGAGGTAAGGACTCGTCAACAGGTTCAACCGGAGTTTCCTCCTCAAGTTGAGTGCCGGTGTCAGAGGTTCCTTCATCGCTTTGATCTTGAATATCTTCAAGTTCAATTTTCCTCCCACTGTCTTCTTGGCTTATCAATTCCCTTTCTCAGAAAAACTCCTCTTCTAGCAACGAAGACAACATTGTCACTCGATCTATAGAAAAAATAGCCAAAAGACTTTTGCAGATAGTCGATGAAATAACACTTCTCACTACGAGGTTCGAGCTTGTCGTGAGTCTCTCGTCTTACGAAAGCCTCGTAACCCCAAACCTTAATATGTGCCAACGAGGGAGCCTTCCCTATCCACATCTCGTGAGGAGTCTTGGAAACCTTCTTGGTGGGAAATTAGTTAAGGATATGGGTGGCAGTCTTTAAGGCATACCCCCAGAAAGCTCTTGGTAACGAAGTCCGACTCATCATAGAACGAACCATGTCCAACAAGGTCCGATTACGTCTCTCAGCCACACCATTCAATTGTGGCGTCCTCGGAGGCGTCAATTGCGAAACAATTCCGCATTCTTTTAGATAGCCGTGAAACTCAAGACTTAGGTACTCTCCTCCTCGGTCTGACCGAAGAATCTTGATTTTCATGCCCAGCTGATTCTCGACTTCATTCTTAAACTCTTTGAAGTTTTCAAAGGTTTCCGACTTTTGCTTGATTAAGTAAATATATCCATATCTGCTATAATCATCTGTAAAAGTCACGTAGAAGCGACAAGCATCCCTTGTGGTGGATCTAAAGGGCCCACACACATCGGTGTGTATGAGATCCAATAGACCCTCACCCCTTTCACAAGTGCCAGTAAAGGGTGACTTGGTCATCTTCCCAAGTAAACAAGATTCACACGTGTCATCATCCCTAAGGTCGAATGACTCCAACACTCCATCCTTTTGGAGTTGGGCTATGCGTTTCTTGTTGACATGGCCAAAGCGACAATGCCACAAGCATGCTTTTTTTAGACTAGTAGACGAATCAATATTCAAAATATTATTTCCTAAATTATCAACAACCATCACAGATTCATAAATACCATTACAAGGTAATGCATTGAAATAAAAGACACCATTCAAATAAAAATTAATAGAACCATTACTATTATCAAAAGAATATCTGAAACCTTGTCTAAACAACCCATGAGATGAAATAATGTTTCTTGCCATATCTGGCGAATAACAGCAATTGTTTAAATCTATCCCTAACCCATTATACAACACTAAAGAATAAACACCGACTTTGGTTACAGGCGACGATCTTCTGTTTCCCATAATCAGGTTCATCTTTCCATGTTCCACCTCCCTACTTCTTTTTAGGCCCTGCATATCAGAACAAATGTGGTAACCACACTCTGTATCAAGAACCCATGAAGTAGAAAATGATGAGTTATTAGATTTAATAGAATACATACCTGCAAATGTGGGCTTAATCTTCCCATCATTTATATCTCGCAGATACTAAGGGCAGCTTCGTTTCCAGTGGCCCTTTTGGTGACAATAGAAGCACTCTGCTTCCTTGGGATCGGAGGAGGGTATAGCAGGGCCTGCTTTTGTCCCACTTGAGGATGAACCATCACGGGGCTTCCCCTTATGGTGGCTCTTACATGGAACCTTCCTCTTTTTACCCTTTCCTTAACCTATTGCCATCACAGGAGCGGCCACAGCAGGGGACGGTGCAATGGATTTGTCTTTGAGGTTGCTCTCAGCAGTCCTCAAGAGTCCTTGGAGCTTGCTCAAGGAGACATCCTCTTTGTTCATGTGGTAGGTCATCCTAAACTGGTTGTAGCATGAGGGCAAGGAGTGGAGGATTATGTCGATAACCAAATCCTCATCAAACTTAACATTAAGTTTGAGAAGACGATCAACATACCTCTGCATTTTCTGCAAATGAGAGGTTAGGGATTCTCCACTCCTCATCTTAGCGGTGATCATGTTAGTAATGATCTGATAGCGCTCTTGCCTCGCGTTCTAGTAATACCTGTCCAGCAAATCCTGATGCATTTCATACAGATACATGTCCTCGTAGGACTTTTGGAGTTCGAGGTTCAAGGTGGCCAGCATGATGCAATGAACTTTCGTAGCATCACGCTCGTGGACCTCAAAGGCGGCCAACTCTTCAGGAGTAGCAACATCTGGGATGGTCGTTTCAAGCTTTTCATCGAGGACATATTCTTTGTCCTCTTAGCGTGTGATCATGCGAATATACCTCATCCACTCGTTGAAGTTTGACCCATCAAATGTCACTTTCTGACACAGGTTCATCAACGAGAATGACCCAGAAGCGTTGTTGTTGTTGTTGTTGTTTGCAGACATCTGAAAAGAAAGGAACAAAGTTTGATTAGAAATGAATCCCTAATTAAACACCTAAATGAGAAATTAGGGCTAGGATCCAACAACATTATTTACAACTTAGAAAAGGATGTCGTACTCTAAAGGTAAATAATTTGAAGGTAAGTGAATGACGATTCACTAATTCTCATCATGAAAAACGAAAAAGACATTTAGGTATTAAATGTATTGAAAACTCCTAGATATTTGAGATTCATTGAACTTTTCAATGACATGTTTAAATCTCGATATGCATTTCAAATTTGCGACTGGGATACCGAGGATCACAAACAAATTGTGAATAACCATGCGAATCAACATGGTGCATTAAATGTCTCTATCACCTAATCAATGGGCCGGTAAACCACACATGCTCCATTGATCTATGACAAACATTGAGTCACCCTTCGCTACCAATGTCATTCCCAAATTGATGTGCCGGTTAACCACACGCGCTCCACCAACGTTTGACAAGGGTACGAAGTGTGATTCCATGGATTAGCATCATTTTCACATTTTACCCTAAAGTAACTAAGGTTGGGAATTTGTAAAACATGTAGTTACTTTGTATCTTACATTATACTTTTAATGAGGAGAGGGTTTCCCTATCCTACCCGTTCGGCTAACGACCCTCCACAAGTCAAGCAAGCGGTGGGTGTGAGTGTACACCCATTAAGCGCTATTTTATAGGCAGCAACCTTATACCCACCTTATAGACTGGCTTCGTGAATGATGTCACAAACAATTTATCAGATGTTGCAAACTAGATCTAAAAGCTAGATCTGATTCTTTCTTTCATAACTCTCAAAAAAATTAACCCATCAATTCTCTCCCTTATTCCAACGGTGGTAGGAACCTCCAACCACCGTCGTTGCCGCTGCCAATGTCCACCTTGCTGGAATCCAAGTTACACCGTCGCCGTCATCCAGATGTGTGATTTCTACCCGAGATCCACCTGATTGAACCACCAGATACATCGCTAGCTTCGTCCTCATCCACCTCCAGAGCTATGATTTTTGTTGGTATCCACCACCACCGACGACCAGCAAGATCAGATTTGCAACTACATCAACTCCGAAGACATACCTCCACCGACGACATCACCTTCTTTATCCTTCACTGTCACTCCACCAGATCTACATCCATATCCATCATTTTCTCTCTAATTTATTGTGAACCAACAGATCTACATCTGATCTCTCTAGATCTGGATCAGATCTCATCATATTTGCATAGGATATCACCATATCTGATGTGTTTGTGCATTTTCAATTTAGATCCGGCTAACCCCCACCTCTGCCTATCTCTTACCACCGGTACTGAACCACCACGTGACTTTCTTATGTCACTGATGAACCAAATATTCAGATCAAAAAAGTTCCAAATGTTAGATCTACTATCTAACATTACCGACAAACACAGACACCATCACCACCATCAACCGCTACCACTTCTATTTCCTCAAATACTCTGGTGAAACTCCGCCAACACTTCTCCTACTCTTTCTCTCTGATGTCCGGTGAAACACCACCATATTTGCATTAGGTATGTCGATTTTGTATTGATTGTTTTTGCTTTTGTTAAGCTGTGAATTTGATGTTTGAATCTCTCATTTATTGTTTAGTTTAGCTAATATGAGTTTTAATTGCTATTAAGTAGTGAATCCAAGTTTCTTTTTTTTTTTCTTATAATATTTTCATAAAATTGTTATTCGTTGTTTATGTTTTAGTGTTGTTATTGATGGGTTTATGCATAAGAAACATTCCTATGTGCTCATACAAACCCTAATGCTTGGATCTAGGTTTCTCTATTGTACATGCTTTGATTCCAAGACTTACAAACCTAGATCTATCATATATAATTCAGAATTACCATAAGAAAAACAGATCTAAGTGGTTTACCTCTTCCATGTAGCTTGAATCCTTGTAGTCTCCTTGATCTTGAACTTAGAGTCACAAATGCAACTCCTCTAATGGTTCACAAATCCCACAAGCAAGAAGGCAATATGAGAGAGGGTGAGAGATGATAGAAATCGGCCTAGGGTTCTCTTAGAATCAAGTGGTAGCCGGTTTCCATAGCCTAGGGGTCTTATTTATACTGCTAGCTGCTAGGGTTTCAACCTAAACCCTAATGGACAGCTTAATCGCCAAGCAACCCATAGAACCTTCTAGATTAGGGCCCTTGGACGAAAATATGATGGATCCCCATCATAATTTCGTTCCCCCTTAGTCCATTAGGTTCTTCAGCCCAAAACTCAACTATCATGCATTTGACAGTTTATACCCCTTTATTTAATTAATCTCTTTTAGTCACCAAATTAATTCCTAATTAGTTTATGACTAATACTAATTAAATAAATATGATTTCTCCTTTAATATATTATTCTTATAATATATTAATAAACCATAATATTCACTCTTTCTCCTTAAATTACCTTGTCAAGTTGCTTTGGAGAAGGCAACCCAAAAGGACCATGCACAACCAAGTCAAGTACATACCAAATATAATTACGGGCTTAGACACTATTCCAACAGTTATGTTGTGAATTAAACTTAGAATGTGTGTTATTATGTTAGTGTATTCTCAAATAACATGTATTTAGTTATTTAAACTGTGAATTATGATGTTTTATTGTTTCTTTCTATTAATGTTAGTTTTAACTGTTATTAATAAGAAAATACAACTTTTAGAATGTGAAGTCATACTTTTTTATAAGTTCTAAGTTGTGAATCTAAGTTTCTTTTCTTATTTGTTATAAAAGTTTCATAGAATTGTTGCTCATAGCTTAGGTTTTTTGGTTGTTATATTGTGAATTGTATTTAGAATGTGTTATTATGTTAGTGTTTTTTCCAATAATGTGAATCTAGATTTTTTAAGTTGTGAATTGTGATGTTTTAGTGTTTCACAAATTGTTTAGTTATGTTAATGTTAGTTTTAACTATTAATAATAAGAAAATATAAATTTTATGTTGTGAATAGATAACTTTTTATTAATTTTTAAGTTATGAATACATGATTTTTTTATAAGTTTTAAGCTAATTTTTTGAATGGGCTTGAATACCTTTTTGTAGAGCACACAAGGTGTTTGATTAAACTGTGAATGAGAGTCCTTAAATGCTCTATTAAACAGTGAATTTGTCTGGTGTACATAAGGTGCTTGATTAAGTATTTCAACAAGATCAAGTATGTTTTAAGGTGTGAACACTGTAAATGAGAGTCTTAAATTATTCTATTAAAATGAATGAAATTCTTGCAATGTAAGTTTTAAGTTGAGAATATTGTTTTGAATGTATGATTTTTATGCATTAAACTGTGAATTTTGTGTATTAAATTGTGAATTAACTGTAATAAGCTGTGAATTGGTTGTATTAAACTGTGAATGGAATATATTAAGATACGAATTAACTGTATGATGTTGTAATTTTTTTATGATATTTTTCTTATAAAATATGAGATGAAAAGATGAAATATACACATATCTAATTGTATCTAATTTGAATAAACTATGTAAAATTTAAATCGTGAATATTTGTGCAAAAAAACCTTTGAAATAAGCATTAGCCTATAGATTTGAAGGTATAAATATAAATTAGCCTATAGATTTGAAGGTATAAATATAAATTTTCAGTTGAGAAAATGGTTGTGAATGTATAATTTTTTTATATTAAATAGTGACATTGTTATATTAATTTGTGCATTTTTTGTACTAAATTGTAAATTAACTATATTAAGCTTTGAATTAATTGTATTAAACTGTGAATTAACTGTATTAAGTTTTGAATTTTTAATGATTTTGGTGTTAAAATATAAATGATTTATGTATGAATTTTTTCGAGAATATATTTAGTTTTTTATATTGTATAAATATGTAAGAATGTATTAGTTTTTATAATTGTTATGTATTGAACTCAAAATTATTGAACTAATTGATTTATTAGAATGTGAATATAATATTTAAGTTGTGAATCCATGTTTTTATATATAGGTCTGATTTTGAAGGATATATGGTTGCGACTGTGACGTAGCTGGTTGGTGGTTGCGTGTGGCAGTTGGTGGTGGTACAGTTTGTTTTTGATATCTCTGAATATGTATACATTAGTGTATAATAGATTGTATTAATTTGTGAATTTCATATATTAAACTTAGAATGAACTGTATCAATTTGTGTTTTTATAAAAAAATTCTTTTAAAATATGAATGAATGTATGCATGAAAATAATCAAACTGTTAAGTAGTGACTTAATATTGTAACGCCCGTAGATCCGGGCTAGTTAATTTAAAGATAATAGGGGTCGAAAACGACTTTTTGACAAAAGATTATTTAGAATAAATAATCTTAACCAAGTTGTATTATATGTTACAAGGTTTCCGTACATATAAAGAACGCCGAAATCCAAGTTATAAATTATGGCCCGTCGAAGTTTTTCGGCAAAACCGGCATGACACCAGGAGACGTAAATAGTGAATTTACAATAGAGGACTTTATAGCCTTAGTGATCTAAACAAAAGTTTTAGTATACGTTAAACCGAGAACATACAAAAAAAGAACGTCCAAATCTGACTTCGTATGAGGAAGTTATGATTTTTCTAAGATTTGGCATAGCAGGGCACGACCCGAAACTCGAATTTTAGTTCGAGCGGTTTTTGGCTTACGTAACCTTAATGAGAGTTGAAGATCTCATTAATAGGAACTCAACGGTAAAAAGATAGACGAAAACGGAGTTCGTATGAAGGAGTTACGAATTTTTCGCGGTCATTTAACAGTCTAATATCCTCTTACTGTTAAATTTAAGATCAGTCGAGAATTAGCCGACGGAATCTAAATGAAAGTTGTAGATATTATTTTTACCTGTGCGTGGATATAAAGAACGTCGAAAATGGATCTCGTATGCAAAAGTTATGCATTTTTGAAAATCGGCTGATTTCCACCCTGTGTGCGTTACCACGTGTCAGCACCAGGCGAAACCTTGGAGCCTACGCAACACCACGACATGGTGAGGGGCACCACGATGTGGTGACGCCCCTAGAGGCCTATAAATAGAGGCTCTAGGCTGCCTTTTTTCTCACACCTTTCCCCGCTTCTTTCTCTCTCTAGAACATCTCTCTAAACCCTAAAACCCTCCAAAAAGCATAGGGAACCCCCTAGCACGAGGCGGAAGCCCCGGAGCACCCCGACAGCTCCATGTTGAGAGAAAAACTTGGAGACACACTTGAACAAATGTTAGTACAAGTATATTGCAGAATAGAGTTAATCTCAAAGGATCAAAAGCTCAACAATAATATAGTTAGATAGTTATATAGTTAGTTGCGGAAAGTAAAGAAATGTAAATGACAACAGTTGTTATATCAAGAATACACTTAAACTGATTCATAACAAGGAGTGCATTCACTCCAAGTTAGTAAGCGAGATCAAGTTTAGTGATTAAGTCTAAAAGACTTGCTGCGAAGATAGGTTATGTTCCAGTAGCAGTTTTAGTATGAAGAGTAATAAGATAGAGAAATGAAGAAGATAAGAGAGATGATTGAAGGAGAAATCTTGTGTATTAAGAAGTTCACAAGTTGAGTAGTAAGAAGTTTTTTTTTGTGTTACAAGAGAATGAGTTTATTTATAGAGACTCTGAAATAAGCTAAGACTCTATAAGCAGCCGTGCAAGGCATGCTGGACAATAGAGTACATTACATAGAATAAGTAAAAGAAATAACTAAGACTGTGAATGCTGAAGACTTTGATGACTCCGGATGCTGAGATGGTTGCTAATGGAGAATGGTTGCGGTTGCAGTTTGTAGAAATTGACTCCGGGTATTGGTTGCGGTAGCTGAACCGTTGTGGTAGTTGAGTTCAAGAGGGTCACTTTTATGATTCAACACTCCGAAAAGAAGAGCTTTCGACTCGGGAACACTGCTCCAGCGAAGCCCGATTTTCAATAAAACCCGCTGTAAGTGAGCTATGCATATCATATCTTCAGCATAGCTTATGTTTCAATATAATAATGTTATTAGGACCTTATAAGGAGTACTTGGGCTATTATTATGGGTTATATAAGTATTGTTTAACGCTTATATAATAGTAATAATAGCTAGACTATTAATTAGTCTCGGTGAATATTAAACTAAACCCTAGTGGTCATGATACTAGGTTTTGTCAAAGGAAATTGTTTTAAGAGTAACAAAGCGCTGTCTGAATTTAGAGTCACCACCTAATCAAGTGAGTGCAAAGTTACTTTCATCTTACACATAGATATGAAGTATTTTATATAAATTACGTGCTATGTGTGCATATTATTTGAATACTTGATATCTATTGTGGAATAATGATTTTATACATGTTTTAAATGATTTAAACTGTATATTTATTTTATATCTACAAATATGTTGGGATAAAGCATGGGTAGATGAAATAGTTGGTGTGTGATGAGATAAAATGATGAGAAATAGGTTATGATAATTAGGTAATGAGAGATATGTGATGATAGAAAGGTGATGATAATTAGGTGATGAGAGATATGTGATGATAGAAAGGCGATGATAATTAGGTGATGAGAGATAGGTGATGATAATTAGGTGATGATAGATAGGTGATGATAAATAGGTGATATGAGATGAGAGGATATACCATAACCTTGACCGGCGATGTGGTGATGTGGTGATGTAGTCATCTACCATAGTATAGATGGCGACCACTGACTATTCTAGACAGTCATGTGGAAAAACTAGCAGGCTCATAACCTGTAGTTGATGAATTACGAGTTCAGGCAATGTTGTGACTACGTATTCATGCGATGATACTCTAACCCCTTACTATGAATTACGAGTTCAGACGATGTTGTAACTACGTATTCATGTGATGATACTCCAATCCTTACTAGGAGCGTATTGAGGGAGTAATCCCCGAACCATTATTGTCTGTGTGATGTAGGCGATGATCCTTAGGAAAAGACCTTAGGAACGAACATATAAGGAAATGCGATGTAAAGAGATGAGAGGTAAATACGATGTAGGAGACGACCCTTAGGATAAATCCTTAGGAAAGGTACTTAGGAATAAAAAAGATAATGGGGATGGGTAATTGAGTTAATTGTTTGATGATTAAACATAATAATTATATTATGGTGGGTTGAAAACCCTATGTACTCACCAGGTTTCCCAACCCGACCCACTCAATTTACTTGTATCACAGGTTACGATGTGAAGTTACATTACATTGAGAGGTTAAGGAGATATAGATCACTAGTGTAAATGAATGTAAGTTTTGTTTATGCTTATGTTTCTGTATTGACAATGACATCCCAAATGTTTTAAAATGAATAAAAATATATTTCTTCGAAAATGTTTTGATAATGAAATTATCATGTTTTTCTGGGAACAAATTCCGCAACGTTTTTATTAAAAGAGATACTCTGATTTTTATAAAGCATAAACAAAAATCGGTCTTTTCTGGCCGTGAAAATGGGGATGTCACAGTTGGTATCAGAGCATTAGTTTAAGCAAACTAGGATTTTTTAGGAAATTTCTAGACTTAAACTTAGAATGCTAAGCGATGATTGTGAGATAGGTGTGTGTTATATTTTAGACACAAGCACTAGTTTATTTTAGGAAAGATGCCTAAAATGTTTTATGTGCTAAATGTTTTATGTTATAGCTATAAAGATGCCTTATATGCTATTATTTGTTCGGATCTATGGTCTGTTGCCGACCGGATCTGGAAATTTTATGTGTTCAGATTTCTAAACGTTTGATTACAATATTAGAACTGGCATATAACTTTTCGGTGTGACAAGGAGATCTATACGTCAATCATAGATAAAATCTTTCCTATCTTAAAATTCTCGCCTCGGTACACCAAACGTCTGCTTGGGTGTACAAAACGTCATGGTGAAGACAGACTAGGAAATATCCGAGGAAGATGACAACATGAGCCTATGAATGTGATGGGTCATGCATCGGTCGTTGCGCCTGCACCCGAAGCTATCACAATGGCAGAATATCAGGAAGTGATGCGAACCATGATAGACTGAGAAAATAAAGGAAATGAGATGGCTTACGATAGTGAATGATACCTATCAGAACATATCATAAGAGAGGTGTCTTGCCTTTAGAATACATTTGATAAAATAGCAGTACATCTAGAGAAGTACGGTACATCTGAATGTACACATTTGATTGGCAGGATGATAGAACGATTGGCCTAATTCCTGAACTTTTCCTATCATCTGGAATTTCCATCACCAACCGAGTGGAAGCAGAATTGATGATTTAAGATACGCATGGAAGAAGTCCTAGTAGAGTCCAGGGAAATTTTTATGATTATTTGGACACACTCGTATGCGTTAAATTATTTTGTGATTTTAGGACTTGGGGACTGCGAGACAATACTAGGGTCGAGTATGAGTAGGTGTGAAAGGTAGTAGATGCATATACTACCGGAAGCACAGGACTCTCGCTTGGATCAGGGAAAGTCACACGGTTACCAAGAAGCCAATAATTGATTCCGTTTTATTCAAGCATGTCGTTACCATCATTTCGGTAATGACTAAGAAGATTGTTGTTATTCCGACCCTAGTGGTCATATCAAATTGAGTCTGACTACGATGAGTATGATACGTGTTTTAGAGAACCAAGTTCGATGTAGCATCTGACTTAAACCAGAAGATTGAAATGAAATCTAACCAAGGCGATCAGTAGAAGTATCGCGATGATTGTTAAAGAAGTTGGTAGCTAGAAATGCTACATATTGAAATGTGATTGTATCACATTAGAACACGAATGAAGGTATAGTTTGTTCTAGAATTTGACTCTAAGAGACCTGAGTCTGAGCGTTGCAACATACGATGAGAGGTCATTAGAATATTACACATCGGTCCTTGATAGTAATAAAAGAACTTATCTTAAGTTCGTATCCAGTGAGGATCAAGATTGTGACTTGAAGGTCATAGTTTGGAGTCTAACGTGAGATAGGGAGCAAGTGCAAGATCGAGCATGCATGCAATCAAGAAGTATTAGAGTTAGATATTCGTTCGAAGAAACATCAAAGTTACAGTTGTTACTTAGGATGAAGAGATAACGTATGGAGTCATCATGTGAGCCCTGTTTCGTTGATGATTCCGGGACGTAATCATCCTAAGGGGGAGATAATTGTAACGCCCGTAGATCCGGGCTAGTCAATTTAGAGATAATAGGGGTCGAAAATGAATTTTCGACAAAAGATTATTTAGAATAAATAATCTTAACCAATTTGTAGTATATGTTATAACGTTTCCGTACATATAAAGAACGTCGAAATCCGATTTATAACGAAGAAATTATGGCCCGTCGAAGTTTTTCGGCAAAACCGACATGACACTGGGAGATGTAAATAGTGAATTTACAATAGAGGATTTTTTTAGCCTTAGTGGTCTAAACAAAAGTTGTAGTATACGTTAAACCGAGAACATACAAAAAAAGAACGCTCAAATCTGACTTCGTATGAGGAAGTTATGATTTATCTAAGATTTGGCATAGCAGTGCACGGCCCGAAACTCGAATTTTAGTTTGAATAGTTTTTGGCTTACACAACCTTAATGAGAGTTGAAGATCTCATTAATCGGAACTCAACGGTAAGAAGATAGACGAAAACGGAGTCCGTATGAAGGAGTTATGAATTTTTCGCGGTCATTTAACAGTTTAATCTCCTCTTACTGTTAAATTTAAGATTGGTCGAGAATTAGCCGAGGTAGTCTAAATGAAAGTTGTATATATTATTTTTACCTATGCGTGGATATAAAGAACGTCGAAAATGGAGCTCGTATGCGAAAGTTATGAATTTTAGAAAATCGGTTGATTTCCACCCTGTGTGCGATACCACGTGTCAGCACCAGGCGAAACCTTGGAGCCTACGCAACACCACGACGTGGTGATGCCCCTGGAGGCCTATAAATAGAGGCTCGAGGCTGCCTCTTTTTCTCACACATTTCCCCACTTCTTTCTCTCTCTAGAACATCTCTCTAAGTCCTAAAACCCTCCAAAAAGCCTAGGGAACCCCCTAGCACGAGGCGGAAGCCCCAAAGCGCCCGACGGCTCTGAAAAGAAGAGATTTCGGCTCGGGAACACTGCTCCAGCGAAGCCCGGTTTTCAATAAAACTCGTTGTAAGTGAGCTATGCCTACCATATCTTTAGCATAGCTTATGTTTCAATATAGTAATGTTATTAGGACCTTATACGGAGTACTTGGGCTATTATTATGGGTTATATAAGTATTGTTTAACGCTTATATAATAGTAATAGTAGCTATACTATTAATTAGTCACGGTGAATATTAAACTAAACCCTAGTGGTAATGATACTAGCTTTTGTCGAGGGAAATTGTTTTAAGAGTAACGAAGCGTTGTCTGAATTTAGAGTCACCACCTAATCAAGTGAGTGCATCGTTACTTTCATCTTACACATAGATATGAAGTATTTTATATAAATTACGTGCTATGTGTGCATATTATTTGAATATTTTCTATCTATTGTGGAATAATGATTTTATACATGTTTTAAATGATTTAAACTGTATATTTATTTTATATCTACAAATATGTTGGGATAAAGCATGGGTAGATGAAATAGTTGGTGTGTGATGAGATAAAATGATGAGAAATAGGTGATGATAATTTGGTGATGAGAGATATGTGATGAGAGAAAGGTGATGATAATTAGGTGATGAAAGGTATGTGATGATAGAAAGGTGATGATAATTAGGTGATGAGAGATAGGTTATGATAATTAAGTGATGATAGATAGGTGATGATAAATAGGTGATATGAGATAAGAGGAGATACCATAACCTTGACTGGCGATGTGGTGATGTGGCGATGTAGTCATCTACCAGAGTATAGATGGCGACCACTGACTATTCTAGACAGTCATGTGGAAACACCAGCAGGCTCATAACCTGTAGGTGATGAATTACGAGTTCAGGCGATGTTGTAACTACGTATTCATGCGATGATACTCTAACCCCTTACTATGAATTACGAATTCAGGCGATGTTGTAACTACGTATTCATGCGATGATACTCCAATCCTTACTAGGACGTATTGAGGGAGTAATCCCCGAACCATTATTATCTGTGTGATGTACGCGATGATCCTTAGGAAAAGACCTTAGGAACGAACATATAAGGAAATGCGATGTAAAGAGATGAGAGGTATATACAATGTAGGAGACGACCCTTAGATAAATCCTTAGGGAAGGTACTTCGGAATAAAGAAGATAATGGAGATGGGTAATTGAGTTAATTGTTTGATGATTAAACATAATAATTATATTATGGTGGGTTGAAAACCCTATGTACTCACCAGGTTTGCCAACCCGACCCACTCAATTTACTTGTATCACATGTTACGATGTGAAGTTACATTACACTGAGAGATTAAGGAGATATAGATCACTAGTGTAAATGAATGTAAGTTTTGTTTATGCTTATGTTTCTGTATTGACAATGACATCACAAATGTTTTAAAATGAATAAAAATACATTTCTTTGGAAATGCTTTGATAATGAAATTATCATATTTTTCTGGGAACAAATTCCGCAACGTTTTTATTAAAAGAGATACTCTGATTTTTATAAAGCATAAACAAAAATCGGTCTTTTCTGGCCGTGGAAACGGGGATGTCACAAGTATGTTTATTAAACTATGAATATATCTTATAATAAACTCATTTTTAAGAGATATCTACAATTTAGAAGAGAGAGAATAAATTTTTTGAAGACATAATTTTATTTTTTGATTATAATATATATATATATATATATATATATATATATATATATATATATATATATATATGGTTAAAAAATGAAAATGTATGTTTTCAAAAGTATTAGCAGAGAAGTTAGAGTTATTATATTTTTTTCTATTAAACTGTGAATGCAATTAGAAAAATGTCACAAAATTTATTGTTAGTCCGACAGCGGTCCGTCGGTGCTTCGTAGATGATCCTATGGCAAGTGACAACTTGTTGAAAACTAAGGAAGGGGGAGTTTGATTATAATGATATTAATGTTTGATTTGTCAAAAATAACCTTAATGAAAAAAAAATGAAAATGGTTCTTAAACTTTTTTGGTTCTCATTAGAACCACTCCATATATATATATATATATATATATATATATATATATATATATATATATATATATATATATTAAAAATTTTCCATCTAATTATATACATTTTTGTTATTTGTAAAGAATTAAAGATGCACTCTTTTACTAATGACATAGGATTGTTTTTTATAAAATTAAATTTAATTACGTATGTTCATAAAAGACATGTTATTCATTTTCATTTTCATTTTCATCTATAATGCCTTGTTCCGAATCGATTCCTAATTCGAGGTTGTGGCCCGAAGAGCAGTAATCATAAGGATTAGGGCCATTAAAAAGGTAAGATTTAGGCCTATTTGGATGTGGATAATGTAGATATGTGACCCAATAGTTTGGTTTGCACTTTGGAGTCAAAGGGTAAAATGGGAATGTAGTGTTTCAGACTTCTTTTATTAATTATGGATTTTAGTTCGATGTGTTTTAAGTCAAAAGTAATTAGATAGGGTTGTAGAGCTCCTCAATACGTTTTCGTGGATATAAAGAACATCAAAAACGGAGTTAGAGCGAAGAAGTTATGACCATTTGAAGTTTGGGTGGTTTTTAGGCCAAGCTAAGTACGCTGGGCGTACAAAAAGGTGTACGATGGGCATACTAACGCAATCCTAAGTACGCTTGGCATACCAGGAGTACATTGGGCGTACGCAATCAGTGCCCAAACCCTATTTTTGGGGTTTAAGCCCTATTTAAGCTCCTTAACTCCGCTAAACCTACTCCATTCTCAACCTCCACCCTTCCAACGCCCATTTCATGAAACCCTAGCCTTAAATGATCCTTTTGAGCTAAATGAAGGTGATTTTGAGTGATTTGGAGTATGCATGGTGCATCTTGGAGAAGAAGGAACTTCTTGTAGAAGTGTTGGTTGCATTAGAGCTTGTAGATCTGGACTTTGTTCACTTTGATCTATCTTCTAGAGGTATAAAGTTTGAATATTGATGATACATTTGTTAGATCTACCTAGTTTTGGATGTTATGAGTTTTTGGTCATTTTGATGGGTTTTAGCCATAAGAACATCCTATGAGCTCATACAAACCCTAATGCTTGGATCTAGGTTTCTATATTGTACATGCAATTTATCCAAGACTATAAACCCTAGATCTAGTATATGATAATCAATATAACATATAAATTAGGGTTTGGATCATACCTTGATTGCTATGTAGCAATAACAATCTCAAATCCTTCTTGTATTGACTTTAGAAAGCTTAGAGTCACAAATGTCACTCCTCTAATGATTCACAAACACCAAGAGCAAGAGGATGAAGAGGAGAAGAGAAGGAGGCTCTCAAAAACGTTTGGAAACCCTAGACAATTAGTTCACCATGTTTTTGGAGCATAAGGGTTCTATATATAGTGAGGCTATTAGGGTTATCTAACAAGGAAACCTTAATTTGAATGCTTAAGCCCTAAGCAACCCATGGACTCCTTTCCTTAAAGGCCTTGGACGATTTCTAATGGGTTACCCCATAGAATTTGTCCAACCTTATAATATCAGGCAATCTACGGCCCAATTGCAATTATCTTATAATTACAATTCCAGTCCCTTAAGTTTAATTAATCTCTTTTAGTCACAAACTTAATTCTTATTAATTCTTGACTAATATTAATTAAACAGTATGATTTCTCCTTTAATATATTAATCTCATAATATATTAATAAATCATATTTAATCCTTTCTCTCCATAATTCATCCTATCAAGTTGCTTTGGTGAAGGCAATCCAAAAGGACCATGCACCATCGGGTCAAGTACATACCAAAATAGTTATGGACTTAGACACTAATCCAACAGTCTCCCACTTGGATAAGTCTAATAACTATTCTGCATATGACTTCAGATCCTGATCTGCAATCGTAGCTTTCCAAAGCCATTGTCAACTCTGATCCTATCAGATACGCGTGTCCTTTTGATAAGGGATCATATATTCCTCCATTCTAGATATCGTATAGATATAAGACATGATTTCTAATCATTCTCTCTATACTATTTCTCGACTTCCGATTTATGACGACTGACTAATTGAACAAATCAAATTAGCCTTAGCCCGGCCGAGCATTTACGTTTGTCATCACTAAATCATCGAGGGGCCCAAAGATATCGCTTTTATCCTACTTTGGATAAAAGGAACGGATAAACTTTGATTCAATTCTCGCTTGCACTCACTCACCGAATCACACACAACAATATGTTTTATAACACCAAGTTATTGGTGCGTTTACATATTATCAATGTGCAACCGATTTGCAAGATACAACTCACACATCTCAGTTTCAAGAATATAAGATGTTATCGTCTCACCAATCACTCGTGATACAATTCATGGAGTGATCCAAGTGAGCGTGGGTTTAATCTAATGCTCAAATCATATTCATAAGCACTCATGAACATTGCAGCAAACATTTGCTTATGTCTACTGCTCTTTAGACAATCCACATACCAATTCACGACAGTCTTTATTCATACCTACTTCCAACATATGAACGACTGTGGCCCGTTCGAATAATTTGACTGTTCTTAACCAATTAAATTATTCAGGAAGTCAAAACATGCAAAGTGAAACACAAGGATAATACTAATCCCATATGACCTCAAACTTTTGAGCATAAATAAAACACCTTTTATTTATCATCATATCGATTACTCATTATTTGTTGATTCAGGTAATAAACTTTTTACTTGAATTATTACAACATTTGTCCCATGCTCTTAGCATGCACACAATGTTTACCTATGGTTCTTACTTTGTGAAATAGATCAAATGAACACATTTCCAATCATACTCATTTCACAACTCCCAGTCCTTTTTCATAAATGAAAGAATATCAAATTCTTGCCATTTATAGAATATGCTAGATTCTAACATTTTTTGCAATGATCCTTTCGCAAAAGTCACAATGACTATTGCCAATGAAATTACAAATTCCTCTATGAGAGATTGTTACAAGACAATTCCTTGGATATGATGTTTCTCACTCAAAGTACATTCCATTGAACATCCTTTTGCATAAAAGTTTCTAATCTAGACATAGTTTTTCAATATTCAATTCCCAATATGGAAACGTTTCCATATTTTCCATATGACAACTCATTCTTAATAGAATCTTTTCTATTCATAATAATGTCGATATGGTCCATCCAATATCATGCTTCCAACTACTCACAGGCGACCAATCCTCGGCGAACTTTGGATTGTCCTTTGATAGTTGTTTAATTATCTTAGTCAAAACCGATTCTTGTCCTTTTTCCCTCTAAATGCGCTAGACATTTGGAAAATTTTAGAATGGTCAAATATTATAGCATTTGCAATCAATCCTATACCCGAAGCTTATGGGACACGATGCATAATGTCTTACATAAAGATTTGATACTTTATCAATCTTCTGCCATAATATTTTATGTGCTACGTTCTCAAAATTCGAACTATGAAGAGGAATACCGTAATCATAATCGAAATTTAAGAACACACTATGTATCCTTGACTAAATTTATTTACATTCCACAACCTAAGCCTTTAGATTTGAAATGAAGCATAATATTCTCTCCCTTAATTATAGCAAAACAACTTTAAAACCCTTATGACTTTGCAAGGTATAACTCTTGCTTTTCTATAATTAATATTGCTAACTTGCAATACTTTCCATAATAACCATACAATCATAACATTTATGCTCCCACTATCATGATGATTATTATAAACATAACACTTATGCTCCCACTAGCTTTGACATGTATTCAGAAACCAGCTTAACTTCCAGAAAAACAATGCTTATTAAATTTCTTAAGTTCATGTTTCTAATACCTAATGCTTTGATAATCCTTTATCTAAGCTTATACACCTTTCCCTTAGACAGCTTATATGTGTGTCTAAACAATTCAGACTAATTGCCAAATCTCACAATTCGAATCATGGAAAGGGATACCGTAACCATAATCGAATTCGAGAATCCAATTTTCACAATCACTATCTTCTTAAAATCTCTCTTAGTGAAAGTATTTCCTCACAGTCATTTTCATGAAGGAGGGAATCTTATGACACTTAGATTTTAATGGTGTATGTGTTCCTATCCATGTGAATTTGTCAAAACCAAAGTTTGCGACAAATTTAAACTCATATGGACCGAACTTTCTTAATCTTGATTTCTTGCCTTATGGTAACACGGCTGCCCACCATGTTTTCCGAGTAGTTAAGCAGCTCACCTTTTCCTATCAATGTACTTTTCATTGATCAAGGTGCCTGCCTTTTATGCGTTCAAATGAGAACTCATAGAACTCGCATGCATAATTAACTTAATTGGAAAGGCACAGAAACAAAATAGTGTCAACACGATAGGTTGTAAACCTCAACTCGTGTGCTAGTGATGATCGATAAGGTTTATTTTAATTTGTTCTTGAAACCTTTCAAGACCATTAAGACTCCCACTGACTCCTTGACATATAAGATTCTCTTGTCAATAAACATTTCTTGACAAACAAATATTCAAGAGTTAGTGTAGTTTTATCAAAACACTTCATAAATTGGTCCTAGCTGGTCTTTGTCTTATCCAAGACATCACAACTTTCCACATTTGATGAATCTTATAAACCTTCTTAATACTTTTCACTCAATGTCACAATCTTAACTCTAAGACTTGTTTTGGAACGAAGTATGATTGACTTCTTGATTTAACCATTTCTTCAATTCTTGATTCCTCTTCTTAGACATACAATTGTACTAAGACTCACTTAGAGGATCAATTGAGATATGGTTCTGAATCACTAAGACCTATCATAAAGCATAAAAGGTACTCTCCCTTCTTCTTAGAATGGAGAACCTTTTATCTTTCTGCCTCCTTGATTCTTCTTATTCGTTCTGCTATTGATTTAAACTTTTTCAATCAATTCAGAATTACACTTAATCTTATAAGTATAATCATATTTACTAACCTTTAGTAAATCATGACAAATATCTTTGTTACTCTTATGGTGGACTTGATCAACACGCAACTTTGTGTACTCGATCTCCTAGTCCTTCACTTGACACTTTGTCAATGAATTAGTCTAATTTCCAAATATGAAATTTCTCATTCATCGTGCAACCAAGTTGCATGATTCCAAGTTTCTGTCCAATTGAAACTTGGGCGATGAGAAACTCTCCCTATTTGGTAAATTCTCGACATTTCCACAAATAATATAATTAAGAATCAAATCCATTATTGCTAATAATAGAAATATTCAAACATCAATTTTTCATACACGCCATTGCAAAGATAAATACTATAAAATCAAATTTTATTTTATTGCGGAAAAATTTGTCCTTTCAATGCAATTCATTGAAAAACTATGCTAATACATCTTTCTTAGCAATCTTATTCTAACTCTAAGTAGTAGCTCAAGAATCTAATCTTCAAGTAATGCGATTGAAATCCATTCCTTCACGGTTAGATTTTGCTCACTTCTTCCCTTAAGCTTCCTTTCTTTTCTTCGATCCTACAAAACATCTATTGTAATCTTATCACATTATGTATTAAGAATCTAGAATAGAAGCTTAAAAGAGTTAGTCAATGGATTTTTTTACCTAAAGCAGAGCCATACATTTTGACTCTCCCATCTCTTAGATCTCTTAGGTAAATAGGGCAGCTTCGTCTCTAATGCCCCTTTTCTTGGCAATAAAAGTAAATTGACTCTTTTGGAACAGGACATGGAACTACTTCAGACATTACCTTTCTCTTATGATCAAAATTTTCGATCATAGCATGTCTTTCGTTGCCATTGTCTATATCCATAGAGGTCTTGAAGGCAGATTCACCAATCAACTTTGCTTTTCTATTGCGCCAAACCATTGCCGATTCAGCAGCAATAAGCATATAGGTGAGATCTATAAGGGTCACGTCGCCGTTCATCATATAGTACTCTATTACGAACTGACTATATGAGTTAGGAAGTGACTGAAGAACCCAATCAACAACCATCTCCTCACAGACAACGGATCCCAACATTCTTAACCTATCAATGTGTGACTTCATCCCTAGGACGTGTGCACACACCGACTTTCCCTCTTTATGTTTACTTGCCAAAAGGGCTTGAGTGAGCTTGAACTTTTCAATCCTTCGAACTTGTGGGTTAGGGAGAATAATTGGAGGGGGTGGAGGAAGAGAAGCATGATCTCTTGTTCCTCGATCGAATCGTGGAATATCATCTTCATGTGGAAAGCTTGTTCCACGGGATTTGGGAATACCATAGTTGTCATACTTTGACATTTACCAAACAGGAGAAAACGAATTCAAGTTAGTTGATTGATTGAGTCCTTAGTAAATCACCCAAATGAGATACTAAGGCTAGGACCCAACACAATACGCTACAACCTAGAAAAAGGATGCCGTAATCTAGTTGCAGAATATTTGAAGGTAAGTGAACGACGATTCACTAATTTCCACCATTAAAAACGAAAAAGAAATCTAAGTTTTAAATCTATGAAAACTCCTAGATCCTTTGAGATTCATTGAACATTTCAATGGCATGTTTAAATCTCGATATGCCCCTCTAGTTTGTGACTGGGATGCCGAGGATCACAAAGTGGGTGTGAATAACCATGCAAACTTACATGGTGCCCCCACATGTTACAGTCACCTATTTGATGTGCCGGTAAACCACACACGCTCCACCGAACTATGATAAACATTGAGTCACCCTTTGCTACCTTTGCTTAGAACCATTTAGTGTGCCGGTTAACCACACACGCTCCACTAACGTCTTCGCAAGGGCACAAAGTGTAATTTCATGGAATTGCATCAATTCACTTTTGCCTAAGTAACTAAGATTAGGAATTTGTAAAACATTTAGTTACTTTTGTACTTCATTATACTTATAATGGAAGGTTTTTGTCCTGTCGTACCCGTTCGGCTAACGACCCTCCACTAGTCAAGAGTGCGGTGGGTAAGAGTGGATACCCATTCAATCGCCATTTTATAGGCAATTTCCTTAAACACCCCTTATAGACCAGCTTCGTGAATGAGGCCTACTAATGGTAAGGCTGACTTTTACTCATACATATATAATGTTAGACTTTTAACGTTATATATAGTATAGGGTGTATTTTACACTTTTAAAATACTAGGTGGTCTAATTTAACAATTATACTTTTAATTCAATTAAATTTTAAACCAAAACTTTTATGGATTTATTAAACCTCTTTTAATTATACACCTTAATTAATTAATAAAACCATAAGGGTGTGATTTGAACTTTTCAAAACAATATTAGGGTTTTAGAATTTAACATTCCTTAATTAAACTTTTAATAAACTTTTAAATTCCAAAACTTGAGGGCAAGTTTTGAAACATTTCCAAACATTTAGGTTTAGAATTTAAATATATATATATATATATATATATATATATATATATTTATATATATACCAAAATTAAACTTTTAATCAAAATTTAAATTCCAAAACTTGAGGGAAAGTTTTGAAACCTTTTCAAAACATTAGGGTTTCAACTATTTAAATTTCAAAACTAAACTTTTGAGTTTAAATTTAAACTATAAAACCTAAAAGGGGAAATATAGAAACTTTTCATAACACAAGGATCAAATAACAAATAATATAAATTAAACAATTAATTTCATCATTATCTATATTTGACCTAATTTCAATTTCTTGCAAAATAAGTTACCCAATTAATACAAATAATCAACTTTAATCATATAAGGAAGTTATTATCTAATCAATTGGTAATTATCTTTTGTTTAATCAAGGATATACTCATAAATATGAATAAAATCGGATTTTAATGATCTAAAACAGATAAGGCAATTATCAATAAGTAAAACAGCAAGAAATCCCGAAATGCCCTCTTTCTGACGCTCGAACTCGCCGAGTACCCATATGGACTCGCCGAGTAGGGGCCTACTCGCCGATTCCACAATGGGACTCGCCGAGTCCATCAGGCAGGTTCACTAAAATCGAATTTTTTCAAACATGAACAAATTAACAAGGCATCAGTACAATAGAAACCAATCAAGGCTCACTAAAATCGAATTTTTTCAAGCATGAACAAATTAACAAGGCATCAATACAATAGAAACCAATCAAGGCTCTGATACCACTGATGGGTTTTAGCCATAAGAACATCCTATGTGCTCATACAAACCCTAATGCTTGGATCTAGGTTTCTCTATTGTACATGCAATTTATCCAAGACTATAAACCCTAGATCTAGTATATGATAATCAATATAACATATAAATTAGGGTTTAGATCATACCTTGATTGTTATGTAGCAATAACAATCTCAAATCCTTCTTGTATTGACTTTAGAAAGCTTAGAGTCACAAATGTCACTCCTCTAATGGTTCACAAACACCAAGAGCAATAGGATGAAGAGGAGAAGAGAAGGAGGCTCTCAAAAACGTGTGGAAACCCTAGACAATTAGTTCACCATGTCTTTGGAGCATAAGGGTTCTATATATAGTGAGGTTATTAGGGTTATCTGACAAGGAAACCCTAATTTGAATGCTTAAGCCCTAAGCAACCCATGGACTCCTTTCCTTAAAGGCCTTTGACGATTTCTAATGGGTTTCCCCATAGAATTCGTCCAACCTTATAATATAAGGCAATCCATGGCCCAATTGCAATTATCTTATAATTACAATTCCAGTCCCTTAAGTTTAATTAATCTCTTTTAGTCACAAACTTAATTCTTATTAATTCTTAACTAATATTAATTAAACAATATGATTTCTCCTTTAATATATTATTCTCATAATATATATTAATAAATCATATTGAATCCTTTCTCTCCATAATTCATCCTATCAAGTTGCTTTGGTGAAGGCAACCCAAAAGGACCATGCACCATCGGGTCAAGTACATACCAAAATAGTTATGGACTTAGACACTAATCCAACACATTTTAGTGCATAAAGTTTAGATCTTGAAAGTTTGTGACCTTGTTATGGATAAAGTTGGAAACTTTATCCATCTAAACATCATTGTGATTCAGATCTGAAGGTTGGAGACTTGGACTTAATGGATTAAGTTGAAAAAGATGTGCTTTTGGTCCCATTTGATGCTTAAAGGCTAGATGTTGGTGGTTTGGACCATTCTAATGGATAAAGTTTGAAATTTTATCCATTATGGAGCTTTTAGGATCCATAAAAATGTAATATTGATCCTTCTATACCTTCCATGAGTATCAAGATGTCTTAATGGATTAATAAGTTAAGGTTTTAGCTTTTGGACCTTTTCTAGACATGGAAAGTCGTAAAGGTGGAAACTTTATGACTTAGAATGATGTTGTGGGACTAGATCTGAGTGTTGGATAAAAGGACTTAAGAGATTAAGTAATTAATAGAAAAGTGTCATTTGGATGGGTACGTCGGGCGTACCTTCGAGTACGCTGCACGTACTTATATGGGGTCCTGATTCTGGTTGGTAAGTACGCCATGTGTACGAGCTGAGTACGTGGGGCGTACTTAGCCTAACGTTTGACTAGTTGACTTTGACTTCCGTTGACCGTTCACTTTTAACCAAGTTTGACCTTGGGCCAAACTTGAGGGTTTGGATCTATTAACTAAGATTTTATCTGGTTCTGGTAGTGATAGCTCTGAAAGCCGGCGAGGCAACAACTAAGGTTTTCTTCCGGGGAGCTTCTATATTAAAGTGTTGGTCAAAGACGATGTAAGGATATAGCATTCTACATTCATTACTATAATTTAATATGAAAGGAATTGAAAAAGGATCATTTTATGGCATCCTACTCTCACAATTATAATTGAAATATTAGGTTACATGCAAAAATAACAATGTGCTTTCATTCATTTGAAAGTACAATGCTCTATTAAGAAAGAATAATTTACATTTTATGCTTATTTGTTAAATATAGCAACTTACTGTTATAGAATATGTTAATATGCTATTTTTATTAATAAAAACAATATGCTAATTTTTTCACAGATCGGGGATGGAAAATTTGAGTACACAAATGATGATATTGATGAGATACGTGAAGAATGGTTAGAGTTTGTTATGGGCTTCATTTATCGATGATATGTGTGGTCTTTTGACAATGTATCCGCAAAACAATGTTATGGTTAACAGTGAAATGCTAGGTATGGTATATTGACATGTGGTGTAATGTGAGGTAGTCTTTTGACACCCATGTGTACATGTTTTTGTTAACCTTTAGTAATGTTACTTAGGTAACTTGACATGTAGTGTAACTTAGGTAATTCAACATATATGTAATGTTGTTACGTAACTTGTTTGACGTTTAGATGAAAATGAATGTTTTGGTATATATATATATATATATATATATATATATATATATATATTATGTGTATTCACGTTGTAAATGTGTGTCATAAATGCACACGTCGTAATGTTACGAAACGCAACGGCGTGTCGTCTTCCTTTATGACATGGGCTTCCTTGATACTTTTTGTGTGTCATAAACACGGGCGTCGTAAGGTTACGACACGCAAATGCGTGTGGTCTTCATTTATGACAGGGCTTTCCTTGATACGCACTGCGTGTCATAACTGCATGTCGTAAATGCGTATCGTAAATGCGCGTCGTAAATGCGTATCGTAAATGCGCGTCGTAAATGCGTGTCGTAAGTGCGCGTTGTAAATGCGCGTCGTATATAGACGACGTGCAAAAGCGTGTCATCTCTCGTTATGACAGGGCCTTCCTTGACGCGCATTTTGCGCGATGTCTGAGTGTTTTACAACACGCAGTGCGCGTCGTAAAAGACTATTTTTCTAATAGTGTCCTCACCATACCAATGGGTTGAATGCACCAAGGTCGGCCCATGTTATTTAGTTGGGGTGTTTATTGCATGCATGATATCTATGTGTTAGGTATTTATGTAAAGACCATGTGGGGATTCCCATGGCAGTAATTATATGTGGTATGCTAGTTGTCTTCATGACTCTTGCATGTAATGGTTATTTGCGAATGTGTTATCAATATGTTATGTATATATGTGAAGACCATGTGGGGGTTCCCATGGTAGTTAGTTAAGACCATGTAGGCGTTCCCATGGCAGATAGCTAAGACCATGTGGGGGTTCCCATGGCAGTGGGCTAAGACCATGTGGCGGTTCCCATGGCACCCGATGTAAGACCTTGGAGGGTTTCAATGGCATCCTTATATGTTTATATGGATGACTTATGTGATTTATATGGTTGATGTGATTATGTGGATTGTATGGGGTTTGTTATGGGGAACTCACTAAGCTTTGTGCTTACAGTTTTGTTTATGGTTTCAGATATCATTTGTTTCGAAAGGAAGGGACCGACTTTATCGCAACACACACACCCGTGTTTTCCCCCATATGTGATTTTGGGATGAACTCTCATAAAAATTTTTAATTAATGTAATTGGAATATTTGGATTTAATGGCATCTGTGTTTTGACTATAATAAAAATGAAAATTTTTGACCCTTGATTTTTGGGTCGTTACAAGTTGGTATTAGAGCCTTGGTTTGAGGGATTCAGACATACTCTCGGGTGTGTATGAACTTAAACCGAGGATTTGGTAAAGTTTTCATAAGAAAAATATTTTGAGAAAAGAGACTTTCTAAGATAAGAAAAGGTTGTGGTGCATGCAATCAGATGAGCTTAAGTAAGTTTACCCGAAATACCCATATGTGTTACCTGATATGATTTGATTTATGAATCTTTAAATCGCATGCTTGTTAAGGCTAGGAGAGATGCCTTTTTATGTGTGTTGTATAAGCTGGTAGACTTGCATGCTAGTGTTGAGTAGCCAACGATAGATTGGCGTGATATGTGATGCTTGTAGCGTTAGGGATACTGGATGCTATGCTGGAATGGGAATGACTATTGGTATTAGTAACTGCTAAGTTTATGCTTTAAAAATTGTATATGGTTAGGATCTTATAGCCTTAAAATAATTGATTTGGCATTATTTCCTGTTCGTTGTCTGGTTGTGGTCCTAGGCTAGATTCTATTATTCGACAATCTATTAGATCCTGTTCTGTGTATAATTTGCATGCATAAGGCAGCTGGCAGTGACAGTGGATTTGGATAGCATGGTTTGTGGCATGTGGGTTGAATGTTCTATGATAGTTTCATGGGTTGGAGAATTATTGCACGAATGCTGCTTACTTTGTGCTTTTTGGAACTCTTGGATGATGAGAGTTAGCTACTAAGTAAATATGACGGTATTCAGGAGGTGGATGGCTGGCATCATGAGGGGTTCTTCAGCAGCTGATGGTAGGGCGAGTTCAGGAACCTAGGAAAGCCTAGGATATGATTCAGTGGGCTAGCAGTGCGGTTTAGTGAGTTTTGGGTGGATCAGTTTGAGGAAGTGACTTAGAGGATTTGGGAGGATTGCTGAGGAAAGTATGGATAGGTGTGCAAGATAGTATTGGGCCCGTACTACTCAAAGCACAAGATCCATACTCGAATCGGTGAGAGTCTTGGAGAATCTAAAAAGCTTATGAGTAGGAGGATTTTAGATATGTTCTGATCCTTGGCATTTCGTATTTCAGTTTGCTGATGAGCACTCAAGGAGGTGGTTCTAGTTCTGGGTTTGGTCCGGATTCTTGTTCTGGTTCGAGTTTCGGCTCAGGTGCAGGTGTTGAGCCGATTAGCGAGCATTTACGGGAGTTCATGTCATCGGAGATTCCTCGCTTTATTTTGGAGATATTGGATGAGTGCTTGGGCATGTTCCGTTCTGAGATTATGGCTATATCTAGAGCTCCCACTCTTTCTTTCTGGGAGTTCCGTGCTTGTGGAACTCCTACATTCCATTGAGGAGAGGAACCCTATTGTCAGTAGAAGGTGGTTAGCAAATATGGATAACACGTTCAGGTCGAGTTTCTGCCCTGAGGAGGTGAAGGTAAGATATGTTTCCTACCTATTAAAGGAAAGGAAACTGGATTGGTGGGAATATATTGGTAGTGAGTTGGGTGATTATGCGATCGATGCTAAGTCAGTGGATGATTTCTTGACCAGGTTCTGAGCAGAGTTTGCTCCAACGATGGAGGTGCAACAGTTGGCATGAGAATTTCTGGATCTCCGCCAGACTACTGAGATTGTGGTAGAGATCACTTCCAAGTTCCAGGAGAAGGCTTTATTGGTACTGCAGTATGTAGCAGATGAGGAGATAAAGAAAGTGAGGCATCATGATATGCTACGGGATGATATCAGGGAGTTCGTGAGTATTTCGGGGTGCGAGACCCTGAATGATATGATTTCTTGAGCCCGAGAGCGGGAGATTGATTTGGAGCATATTGGGAAGAGGGGGTCAGATCAGGTGCATACATTGGAGGATCCCAGGAAGAGACCCAAGACCTCCTGCCAGCATTTGAGATGCTAGTAGGGCTGGAGTCAGTGCAGCAAGTGCGAGAAACTGTACGATAAAGTTTGTCGTTCCAGGGGTTTGGGTTGCTACAAGTGTGGCAGGGTTGGTCACCTTAGCAGGGATTGTTCTCAAGGGGCCATCCCATTATTTTTTTCACTGCGATCAGGTGGGCCATAAGAAGACCGACTATCCGAGGTTGAAGGGAAGAGAAGTGAGTGTCCCTGCTCTAGCTACTTCGAGGATCACCGATATACGAGAGGGTAGAGTAGGAGCCCTAGCGGAGAGGAGTCGGGCTCTGTAGTGTCAGACTGAGGAGGTCAGGACTCCAGCAGGCAGTGTTGCGTGAATTATTAGTGGTTAGTGAAAGGTTGTTTCCCCTTTAGCAGGTTTGGAGTGTTCAGCGTTATCTTTGGTTGTGGTCGAGGATCGGTTCAAGGGTATTATATGGAAGGTCTGTGGTCAGGGCTCAGTGGGTTGGTTTTCCAGCATCGTCAAGGTTCGGTGGGTTCAGTCTTTGTGCTTCGGTTGGCCTTTGGAATCGCCAAGGGAAATGGTCTGGTGCTGAGGTTTTGCTCTGAGCGTCAGATACTTTGAATTCAAGATTTGAGTGTGGTATCATTTCAAGGCATCTAGGGTTAGCAGTTTCGGTGGGATTCGGGAAGTGTTCATCTGGTCTTTAGACGTTGTGTGGTATTTGGGGATTGGCTAGGGATGGAGCACTAGTTGGTAAGCGCTAGTTGTCATCAGGTCGATCGTTGTAAGGTAAGAAGGATTAGGAATCCTTCAATTCTCGTGTGCTTTGAGAATTTAGTCAATTCAAAGTGGGAGAGAATCGTCACAGGATTCAGAAGCAGGAGCGGTTTTGAAACTGGGATAGGTTTCACATCCTCATCAGGAAGAAAGACGGCCCAAGCGGCTGTTGGGATTGAGAATTATGTGAGTTGGAATTCTGGGAAACCTACCACATTGAGATCGCCTTCTCTTGGTGATTGATAGCAGTCTTCGGGGAACCAGGTCGGGGTCCCAAGCATAATTCGAGTTCAACCTAGGGTGTTCGATCGAGTGTGTGCTCGACTCTAAGTGTATTTGAATTGATAGATTGGGGGTAAGGCATAGGGCTGTGATTGCGGTGATGTAAAATTGTTGTAAGATTATGGGGGAGTCGTAACATTCACTAGTAGTCAGTTGGGGGTGAAAGTGTTGTAAGACTACGGGGGGTCCTTAGCATTCACTAGTAGTCAGTTGGGGGTGAAAGTTGTTGGATTTGGTGTCTAAGCCCATAACTATAACTGGGATGTACTTGACCCGATTGTAGCATGGTCCTTTTGGGTTGCCTTCACCAGTGCAATTTGATTGGATAGACTTTTGAAAATAAGGTTATTTATGATTTATTAATATATTACAAGTATAATATATTAATATGAAATCATATTATTTAATTATTATTGATCAAGAATTAATTTGGAATTAATTTTTGGTCAGAAGAGACTAATTAAATATATGGGGATTGACTATGTAAATCAATGATTCTTATAGTGTGGCCCAATGATCCATGATTTTGTAGATGGGCTAAACCAATGAGATAATCCATGGATAGTCCATGGAGGTTCAACCCATGGAGCATAAGAATGTGGAAGGTCATGGAGCATTAGGGTTTGCATGAATGTAACCCTAGCACTTGCTACACTATAAAATGGATCCCATAGAGCCAAAATCGATTGGCACATACTTTCCAATAGGGTGAAGTCGATTTTGTGCTAGTAACTTATTCTCTCAAGCCTCCTCTTGCATATTGGTGTTTGTGAACCATTAGAGGCATCACACTTGAGGTGCTCAAGCTTTCAAAGTTCAAGAACTACAAGTCCTTTCTAAGAGGTAAGTCATCTAACATGTATTTTTCATTTGGCAATTTGTATGCTAGTTAGGACGATGCTTTGGAAAATGAAAATATGCATGTATAATTAGAGAAAACATAGATCCAAAGCATTTAGGGTTGCATGTGCACCATACGAGTGTTATAGTGCTCAAAACCGAACAGTGGTATTAGAGCCTAGGATTATTTTCGGTTATACTTGATGCTTATTGGTTTTCAAAGTTGAAAAAATCGATTTTCTGCCTTTTGACTAGTGAACTCACCGAGTCCACTAGCTGACTCGATGAGTCCACCCAGTAAGTAATAGACCAACTCGACGAGTCCAGTTCATGTACTCGCCGAGTTGGTGCTCCTGTGTGCAGAATTTCGAGTTTTTGGCCAGAATTGGATTAGGATCATTACCCCCAAACTGTTTTTTGAACCATGAAATCTGGTTTTGATATGGTAGTGATCATGCTTATCCAATTAAAAAGATAATTGTCATAATTTCAAGATTTGTATTAGTTTATATGATTTGGCTAATTTCTTGAAGATTGTTGATATGAATTATCTTTTTTCTTATGAGTTTAATTAGATTATGGATGTATTATTTGATTATTGTGTTAATTAAAATAATGATCTAAATGCCTTTAGTGGACTCCATAACTTGTCCTCAAGTTATGGAAAATGAAAAGTTTTTTCTTTAAAATTGCATTAAACTCATAAGTTATGAATATGAAGAGTTTTGACAAGTTTCAAAACTTGCCCTCAAGTTTTGGAATTTGTAAACTCTCACTAATGAAACTTTAATTCCAAACCCTAGAGTTTTAAAAGTTAAAATTCAACCCTTATACTTTATAATATTATAAGTCATATATATATATATATATATATATGTATATATATATATATATATGTGTGTGTGTGTGTATGTATGTATAAGACAAGTCAGTCTTACCGCTAGTAGGCCTCATTCACGAAACCTGTCTATAAGGGGGTATAAGGTTACTGCCTATAAAATGGTGGTTTAATGGGTGTCCACCCTCACCCTCCGCTTCCTTGACTAGTGAAGGGTCGTTAGTCAAACGGGTAGGATAGGACATTAATTCTCCCTCATTAAAAGTATAATGATAAACATAAAGTAACTAAACTTATATTAAATTCCCAATCTTAGTTAATTTAGGGAAATGTGAAAATGATGCTAATCCATGAAATTACACTTTGCACCTTGTTAAGTCATTAGTGGAGTGTGTGTGGTTAACCGACACAATAATCTAGGACTGACAATGTGTGGCAAAGGGTAGCTTTATGTTAATTATAGATCAATGGAGCGTGTGTGGTTAATTGGCACGTTGATTAGGTGATCTGTAACATTGGGTGTACGAAGCTAATTTGCATGGTTATTCACTCCTTGTTTGTGATCATCGGCATCCCAGTGACAAACTTGAAGGGTACAATCGAGATGTAAACATGTCATTGAAAAGTTCAATGAATCTCAAAGGATCTAGGAATTTCAATCCAATTAAAACTTAATAATCTATTTCGTTTTTTATGGTGGAAATTGGTAAATTGTCATTTACCTACCTTCAAATATTTTACAATTGGATTACGACATCCCTTTTCGTAATTGTAGAATATTGTGTTGGGTCCTAGCCTTAATATTTCATTTAGGTGTAATATTAAGGATTTTCATCTAACCTAAACTTTGTTCTTCTTATTTTCAGATGTCTATCCCAAACAATGCTTCCAACCCAATCCTTTCAGGCTCTTTCTCCCTCGTGAACCTATGTGGGAGGGTCATTTCCGATGGCTCGAACTTCAATGATTGGATTCGAAACATCCGAATGGCTATTCGCTATGAGGACCAAGAACATGTCCTAGATAAAGAGCTCAAGGAGACTGATGTCACCACTGCTACTCCCAAACAAATCTTTGAACATACTACTCATGAGAGGGATACGACAAAGTTGTCGTGTCTAATGATTGCTACCATGACTGTTGAGCTGCAGAAGTCTTATGAGGACTACTATCCTTTTGAAATGTATCAAGATTTGATGGAAAGATACCATCAAAGTGCTCGGCAAGAGAGGTATGAGATCATTGCCTCCATGATCACAACCAAAATAAAGGATGGTGAACCCATCACGACCCACTTGCAAAATATGCAGAGATTTGTTTAACGCTTGCTTAAATTGAATGTCAATTTTGATGAAGAGTTGGCCATAGATATTATTCTACACTCTTTACTTTCTTATTATGATCAGTTTTGTATGACGTATCATATGAACAAAGAGGAGGTCACTCTTAGCAAGCTTCAAGGCCTTCTAAAGACTACAGAAAGCAACCTGAAAGGCAAGTCGGTTGTGTCTACTCCTACTACTACTACTCCTGCCCCTATTCTGGTAATCGGACATGGGAAGGGAAAGCATAGGAAGGCTCCCTACTAGAGTTGCAAGGGAAATTCTTTTGATGGTTCCTCTTCAAGTGGGACCAAAGCTGGTTCTACTAATCCCTCCTCCAATCCGAAGGATGCGGAGTGCTTCCACTATCATGAAAAGGGGCACTGGAAACGAAGCTATCCCAAGTACTTGCAGGACATAAAGGATGGCAAGATCAAGCCCTCCTTTGCAGGTATTTACACTATTCAATCTAATAACTCATCATATGCTAATTCTTGGGTCCTTGATACAGGTTGTAGATTTCACATTTGTTCTGATTTGCATGGACTAAAAAGAAGTAGGGATGTGGAGCACGGGAAGATAAAATTAATCATGGGAAATAGGAAAGTGTCGCCTGTAACCAAGATTGGAGTTTATTCTTTATTGCTTAGTAATGGTTTAGATTTAGATTTGAATAATTGCTGTTACTCATCCGATATGGCGAGAAATATTATTTCCTTTCACAGATTGTTTAAACAAGGTTTTACCTTTTCTTTTAATAATGAAATTGGTGGTATTAATGCTTATTACAATGGTGTATTTTATTTTGAAGCATTACCTTGCAATGGTATATATGAAACTGTGATGGTTGTAGATAGCTTAGGAAATAATGTGTTACACATTGATTCTTCCAATGATTTCGATAAGGCATTCTTGTGGCACTGTCATCTTGGACATGTCAACAAGAAGCGCATAGCCCAACTCCAAAAGGATGAAGTTTTGGAGTCATTCGACTTAAAGTTGGATGACACTTGCGAATCTTGTTTACTTGGAAAGATGACCAAGTCACCCTTCATTGGTACTTGTGAAAGGGGTGAAGGTATGTTGGATCTCATACACACTGATGTGTGTGGACCATTCAGAACCGCCAAAAGGGATGCTAACCGCTTCTATGTGACTTTTACTGATGATTACAATAGGTATGGCTATGTCTACTTAATCAAGCATAAGTTAGAAACCTTTAAAAAGTTCAAAGTGTTTAAGCAAGAAGTGGAGAATCAATTGGGCAGGAAGATAAAGATGTTGTGATCCGATCGAGGAGGAAAGTATCTTAGTATTGAGTTCCTTGACTATCTTAAGGAATGTGGAATTGTTTCACAACTGACGCCACCTAGGACACCACAACTTAATGGTGTGGCTGAGAGGCGCAATAGAACCTTTCTAGACATGGTTCGTTCCATGATAAGTTGAGCTTTGTTACCTATCTCATTATGGGGGTACGCCTTAGAGACTGCCACCCATATCCTTAATCTAGTCCCTACCAAAAAGGTTTCCAACACACCTCACGAGATATGGACAAGGAAGTTTCCCTCATTAGACCATATCAAAGTTTGGGGTTGCGAGGCTTTCGGGATATGTGAGACTCATGACAAGCTCGAACCTCAGAGTGAGCGATGTATTTTCATCGGCTACCCGCAAAATTCCTTTGGATATCTCTTCTATAGACTGAGTGACAATGTTGTCTTCGTTGGAGGAGAGGAGTCTTTCGTGAGAGAGAACTCAAATGGCAAGGGGACAGTGGGAGGAAAATTGACCTTGAAGAGCTTCAAGAGTCAAGCGGTGAAGGAACCTCAAACACTAAAACTCAACCCGAGGAAGAAACTTCGGTTGAACCAATTGACAAATCTTTACCTCTGAGGCGTTCCAGTAGAGTTAGTGTTCCACCTATGCTATATGGTTTTCATATAACAGTTGAACGTGATACATTTATCAGTGATAGCACACTGGTAAATTTAAATGAACCTAACAACTACAAGGAATCCATGGCAGGCCCCGAGTATGCAAAGTGGAAAGAGGCTATGGACAGTGAGATTCAGTCCATGTATGACAATCAAGTTTGGAACTTGGTTAACAATGTACAGGGTCGTAAGACAATCGGGTGCAAATGGATATTCAAGAAGAAGAAGAACGACATGGATGGGAAAGTACACACATATAAAGCGTGACTGGTTGCGAAGGGCTTTACTCAAACACATGGAGTTGACTATGATGAGACCATCTCACCAGTAGAAAAGATTAAATCTATAAGGGTTATATTGGCAATAGCTACATTTCATGATTATGAAATATGGCAAATGTATGTCAAAACACCTTTCCTTAACGGAAAGTTGGCTGAAGTTGTTTACATGAGTCAGCCAGACGGTTTTGTCAATCAAAAGTACCTTAATAGAGTGTGTAAGCTTGACAAATCCATTTATGGATTAAAACAAGCATCTTGCAAATGGAATCTTTGTTTTGATGAGAAAATCAAAGAGTTTGGATTTTCGAGAAGCGAGGATGAGTCCTGTGTATATGTCAAAGCTAGTGGGAGCATAGTGAGCTTTCTAGTATTGTATGTAGATGACATACTGCTCATAGGAAACGACATCCCAACTTTACATGAGGTTAAGTCCTAGCTTGGGAAGTGTTTCGCTATGAAGGACCTCGGAGAAGCTGCTTACATCCCAGGGATAAGGATATTGAGAGACGGGAGTAAAAGACTAATAACACTTAGTCAGAGTACCTACTTGGACAAGATGTTGAAGCGTTTCAGTATGGAGAACTCCAAGAAAGGCGACCTACCTATCTAAAGCAATACCAAACTGAGTAAGACTCAGAGTCTGGGTACGGAGGATGAGATAGCATAAATAAGTCAAATACCATATGCTTTCGCAGTTGGCTCGATCATGTATGCTATGACTTGTATTCGCCCTGATGTGGCCTTTGCTTTGATCATGGTCAACAGATATCAAGGGAATCCTGGTAAAGCTCATTGGATTGCGGTTAATAACATTCTTAAGTACCAGCGGAGGACTAAGGATTGGGTCCTTACCCTTGGTGGGTGTGATGACTTGAGTGTGACAGGGTATAGCGACGCCAGTTTTCAAACCGACCGAGATAATTTCCGCTCTCAGTCGGGCTAGGTTTTTACCCTGAATGGAGGAGCAGTGACATGAAAAAGTTCCAAGCAGAAGACTGTAGCTGATTCAACGTGAAAATCATAGTACATAGCAGCAAGCAAATCATCGAAGGAGGCGATATGGTTGAAAAACTTCATCGGAGACCTTGGAGTTATTCCATCCATAAAGGAGCCTATGGAGATTTTCTGCGATAATGAAGGGGCGGTTTCCTTAACCAAGGAACCGAGAGATCATGGTAGATCCAGGAATATTGACATAAAATACCACTTCATAATACATCAAGTAGAAGAAGGAGACCTCATGGTAAAAGGGATATTGTCAGAGGATAACGTAGCAGATCCCCTTAAAAGGGACTGACTAGGGTAAATCACTTGCAGCATGCAAGGGGCATTGGGCTAACGGACAATATTAGTTTTAGCGATTAGATAAATAGAAACTTTTAATAGCTAAATTGTAATTGACATTTGATGATTAAATAAAAGGGTTTTTATTTATAAGTAAAGTTACTATCTTGTGCCAATTATTTACTATTGTTTCACTTTGCATGTCTTGACTTCCAGAATAATAAAATTCCTATTCAAATCATCCACAGTCGATCATACATTGGAAGTAAGTATGAAGAAGACTGTCATAAGTTGGCTTGTAGATTGTCTAAGATGATAGACATAGCAAGAGTTTGCTACACCATTCATGAGCGATCCTGAAATAAGATTTAGTATTGAATTCAACCCGCGCTCACCAGAATTACTTCATGGAATTTATCACTAGTATTTGTGAGACGAAAATATCATATAATCTTTAAACCAAGATATATTAGTTTTTGACTACGAGTTGGTTGTGCATTGATGGCACGAAAACGCATCAGTAACTTGATGTTATAAAACGTCTTGTTGTGTATGATTTGATGAGTAGTTAGTACAAGGATATAATGCCGAAGTTTATCTGTTCCTTTTTATCCTAAGAGGATTAAAAGCGATATCTTGGGTCCCTCGATGATTCTGTTTTGACTATGTGGCGGGCCCGGTCAGAACTAAATTGATGTGTTCAGTTATGTTCTATCTCAGACGAATAGGAAATCAGGAAATAAATTGTAGGCAAATAAGTATGACTATGTTCCATGTGTTTGTCGCATAGATATCTTGAGAACAGAGGAATATGTGATCCCTTATCTAAAGGACGCGTCACTGACTAGGTCAGAGTTCGACAGCGGCTTTTGAAAGCTTACGATTGCTAAGTCGGATCCTGAAGTCACATTGGCAGTTATAGTTATTAGACTTATCCAATTGGGAGATTGTTGGATTTGGTGTCTAAGCCCATAACTATAATTGGGATGTACTTGACCCGATTGTAGCATGGTCCTTTTGGGTTACCTTAACCAGAGCAATTTGATTGGATGGACTTTTGAGAATAAGGTTATTTATGATTTATTAATATATTACAAGTATAATATATTAATATGGAATCATATTATTTAATTATTATTGATCAAGAATTAATTTGAAATTAATTTTTGGTCAGAAGAGACTAATTAAATATATGGGGATTGATTATCTAAATCAATGATTCTTATAGTGTGGGCCAACGATCTAAGATTTTGTAGATGGGCTAAACCATCGAGATAATCCATGGATAGTCCATGGAGGTTAAACGCATGGAGCATAATAATGTGAAAAATCATGGAACATTAGGGTTTGCATGAATGTATCCCTAGTACTTGCTACACTATAAAATGGATCCCCTAGAGCCAAAATCGGTTGACACATACTTTCCAAGAGGGTGAAGTTGATTTTATGCTAGTAACCTATTCTCTCAAGCCTCCTCTTGCATATTGGTGTTTGTGAACCATTAGAGGCATCACACTTGAGGTGCTCAAGCTTTCAAAGGTCAAGAACTACAAGTCCATACTAAGAGGTAAGTCGTCTAACTAGTTGTATTATTCATTTGGCAATTTGTATGCTAGTTAGGACAATGCTTTGGAAAAACAAAAATATGCATGTATAATTAGAGAAAACATAGATCCAAAGCATTTAGGGTTGCATTTGCACCATAGGAGTGTTATAGTGCTCAAAACCCAACAAACATGTTGTAAGACTATTAGGGAGCCGTAGCATTCACTAGTGGTCGGTTAGCATGTGAGTGTTGTAAGACTGTGGGGTAACCGTAACATTCACTAGCTAGCAGTTAGTGTGGGAGTGTTGTAAGACTACAGGGTAGCCATAGCATTTACTAGTGGTCAGTTAGTGTGGGAGTATTGTAAGACTGCGGGGTAGCCATAGCATTCACTAGCTAGCAGTTAGCGTGGGAGTGTTGCAAGACTGTGGGGTAGCCGTAGCATTTACTAGTGGTCAATTGGTGTGGGGGTGTTGTAAGGCTGAGGGGTGGCCTGCAGCATTCACCAGTCCATGTTCAACAATAATATTGCGGTAGATCTGTGACTTGCTCACGGATTCCTTCAGACGGTTTAGGCTAATGTGGGTCTGGTCGCAAGGTTGTGGGAGGGCCACAACATGGTTGGAATCAAGTGTTGGTAGGTCGTGAGAGACCGAGTATAAGATAAGACTACAGTTAGTCTTGTAGCGTTCAGGTTAGCAGCAGGTTTTGTGTTGATATGGTTCAAGTAGCTTTTGCCTATTGAATTTTTCTTTCGGAAGTCGTGTGGGATGACTATGATGGTGTTCTTTGGCTCAGCAAGCGGACGAGAATCCGATATTCCAGATAGTTGGATAAGTGAGGACCAGGGAGGTCTCGAGTCATTTGGAAAGTAGATAAGAGGCAACATGATGTTTCAGGAAAAAGTAATGATTTGTGGATTCGTGTGTGTCGAGTAGCTTGTTGTTCGGGAAATGCTAAGTTACTTGAAGTTTGGATTAAATTATCTCAGAGTAAGTGATTTCACCATGTTGCGTAGCCCTGGGATGAATCTTCTACTTAAAGGATTATCTGAGCCTTCTATGAAACATTAGTGTCCTACAACTGTTTATGGTCAGTGACTTTGTTTCCATTGGTCACATCAAGATAATCAGGCTTGGAAGTGTTTTGTTTGGTCTGTTATTCGATAAGGAATTGGCACAGTAATGGTTCAGCGGCGGTGGTCTGTCGAGGAGTCAGACCGATGTAGATTTCAGGTCTTGGAAGGGTAGATGTGATCCTCTGTAATGGATTAAGGATTCTTTCTCTTTGGGTTTGGAAAGGTCTGTTAGGGTTGGTTTTGGTTGCCTTGGGAAGGCTGTGGTATTTACGGGATTGTGGTCGTGTTGCTCAGGTTGCCTGGTATGTTAGGGATGGTAGTGAATGATTTCGAGGACGGCCGTACACACCTTTCTTGGTGTGTTTGGCCCGATTTTGTGATGCTACACACTTACTAACCCATTCTACGTCTCATATCTTGATTATACTAAGTCTCAAGCACTCCTATAGACCCAAAACTTCATTATAAAATAGCAAAACGAGGCTAACTTTGATAAAAATGAAGAATGTATAAGTGAGAAATTTCGGGTTGTCACACGTTTTGCTCTATGTTGTCGTGTACATTAAGGATTCCAGTTTCCAACACATATAAATATAACTAAAAATGGATGTTTTCATGGATCAAACCAAAGGAAAAGGCTAGTTAAGGTCACATATTAACTAAACAAAGGATGAATCACTCACTAGTTTGAAGATTGGAGTGAAACTTTGGATGATACTTGAGAGAAAACGTGATCTAGCCTTGAAGGAGTGAAAAAGTGTTCAAAAATGATAAGTGTAGTATTTAAATGGGAGAGTGTGCGTCTGGGATTGGGTGTGCGGCCGCACACACCTTGCTTGGTGTGTTTGGCCCGATTTTGTGATGCTACACACTTACTAACCCATTCTACGTCTCATATCTTGATTATACTAAGTCTCAAGCACTCCTATAGACCCAAAACTTCATTATAAAATAGCAAAACGAGGCTAACTTTGATAAAAATGAAGAATGTATAAGTGAGAAATTTCGGGGTGTCACACGTTTTGCTCTATGTTGTTGTGTACATTAAGGATTCTAGTTTCCAAGACGTGGCAAGTCTTTTACCACGCCGTGACGATGTTGAAACCTATAAATTAAGCCAAAAATTAACCCTAAAGATATATCTTAAACTTAGTTCAGTTTCTATGAATATAAATCTTAGAGCTGGGATTTTGAGAGTCTAAAATGCAACCTAGAGGGCCATTAAGCTGAAATGAAACAAAGTATTTGAAGGATTCGATAGCAGATACATGTCGGGTATCATTTAGTTTGCTTTCCTAATCAGGATTAGCGTTCCAATTGTGTTCGTACTGCTTTTACAATATGAATTTAGGTCTTAAAACCTTTTGATTTGTGCTTTAAATAGATTATTAATGAGATTACGGATCAAAATTTTATTTCGATTGTTTATTCTTAGTTCACTTATCGTGTCATGTTTGATTGAAGATCCATATGTCTTAAATATTAGTACTTTATTACCTATTGTCGAGTCAATGTGATTAGAAGATCAAGCTAATTATGTTTACTTAAATCATAGTTGTTTTATTATTGTAAAAGAATTATGACTAGTGTTGGATCAAAACCTATGGTTCGGTTAATAAATTTAACAACCTTAATGTTTGCATATTTTAGATGACCAATCTTAGCATGATTTATTTCTAATTACCTTTAGGGTTAGTAAAAATCAATATATTCAAGGAATAAGTTTCTATTTCTATATTAATGAGATAATATAATTGATGAAATGGTTTATGTAACATTTTTAGTTTCAGTAGGCAGCAAACGACAGTTGATTTGGGATACGAGAGGCGTATAAAAATAAAATTCAAACAAAGGGCCCAACCGGGTTCGAACCGATGACCTCTTGATATGCAGTCAAATGCTCTACCACTGAGTTATGGACCCTTTTTGATGGTTATTGAAGCATTGATTTATATTAATATTCAACATTCGAATAGAAAAACAATACTTAAAGGTGTTGATAGATCAAGCTGGGGCGCATTGAAAATGATTTTTATAAAAAAAATATTACTTATTTGGCATGTTACTAACCTACATAAAAATTTGTGACAAACCTTAAAAGAAATTACCATCTAAAAACCATTGAATTCAACTCGGTTATGTTAAATTTTTTCTCATTATGATGGTGTTTCTACAATTAATTAGTTAGTTGACCGTATCTTCTAATTATGGTTGATAATTAACGAGTAGAGAAATATCACATATTATAGGTAGAGTAATGTTTGTTTGATAGAAATGAGATAACACAAAGGATAAAGACATATAAATCGTCTCATAGTATCGTGAAAACAAGTTGATGTAACAAGTGTTGGGAAATATTGTGATATGTATTGTTGTAACAATCTAACAATATTTAACTTGAAATTATGTCCCTACATTGCTTGATGTGTCAGATAAGTTTTTGGTGTCCTATAAGCGTGCTTCATATGGATTGTCATGTGTTGGGGGAAGGGTGGAGAATAGGTGGGATAATTGGGTTCCTATCAACTAAAACATTCTCTTATGGTGTATCAGACTAGGGAGCATTCTGACAGAGGAAAGATTGTCGACTAATGATATGGTCATGTTTAGCTATATATTTTAGGTCATTATCTTAATATATTTGAAGAAAAATGTTATATTTTAGGATATATGATACTTAATATACCTTGAAATTTTAAACTATAGTTAAAAGCAGAACTAGGATGCAAAATGAGGAGAATGGAGCTGAAAAGGAGAAAAGACGGCAAACAGTAGACAAGCAATACTTGCTAAATTATAATTGGGCTGATAGACCTCTCTCTAGTGTTTTGGATATATTTAATGACTCTTAACTTCTATTAAGGAGATTCAAGATGCTTTGAAAACAAGAAAAAATTTCAATCGACTTTCATGTTCATGCCAAAATACAAATTCTAGTTCCCACGTCGTGGCAAAGGCATTACCATGATGTGGTGGATCAAAAAATTGCAAAAAAGCCCGTTTCGCTCTATGTTGTCGTGTACATTAAGGATTCTAGTATCCAAGACGTGGCAAGTCTTTTACCACGCCGTGGCAATGCTGAAACCTATAAATTAAGCCAAAAATTAACCTTAAAGATATATCTTAAACCTAGTTAAGTTTTTATGAATATAAATCTCAGATTTATGATTTTGAGAGTCTAAAAGGCAACCAGAGGGCCATTAAGATGAAATGGAGCAAAGCATTTGAAGGATTCGATAGCAGATTCATGTTGGGTATCATTTAGTTTGCTTTCCTAATCATGATTAGCGTTCAAATTGTGTTCGTACTGCTTTTACTTTATGAATTTAGGTCTGAAAACCTTTTGATTTGTGTTTTAAATAGATTATTAATGAGATTATGGATCAAAATTTTATTTCGATTGTTTATTCTTAGTTCATTTATTGTGTCATGTTTGATTGAAGATCTATATGTCATAAATATCAATACTTTACTACCTATTGTTGAGTTAATGTGATTAGAAGATCAAGCTAATTATGTTTTCTTAAATCATAGTTCTTATATTATTGTAAAATAATTATGACTAGTGCTGAATCAAAACCTATGGTTCGGTTAATAAAGTTAACAACTTTAATGTGTGCATGATTTAATTCTAATTACCTTTAGGATTAGTAAAAATCAATAAATTAAAGGAATATGTTTCTATTTCTATATTAATGAGATAATATAAGTTCTGAAATGGATTATGTAATATTTTTAGTTTCGTTAAGTAGTAAACGACGGTTGATTTGGGATATGTGAGACGTATAATAATAAAATTCAAACAAAGGGCCAACCGGGTTCGAACCGGTGACCTCTTGATCTGCAGTGAAATACTCCACCACTAAGCTATGGAACCATTTTGATGGTTATTTGAAGCATTGATTTGTATTAATATTCAACATTTGAAAAGAAAAAGAAGACTTAAAGGTGTTGATAGATCAAGCTGGGGCGCTTTGAAAATGATTTTCATAAAAAAAAAATATTACTTATTTGGCATGTTACTAACCTACATAAAAATTTGTGACAAACCTTAAAAGAAATAACCAGCTAAAAACCGTTGAATTCAACACAGTTATGTTAAATTTTTTTCCCATTATGATGGTGTTTCCACAACTATTTATTTAGTTGACTATATCTTGTGATTATGGTTGATGACTAACGAGTAGAGAAATATCACATATTATAGGTAGATTTATGTTTGTTTGATAGAAATGACAAATCTGAAAGGATAAAGACATATAAATAGTCTCGAAGTATTGTGAAAACAAGTTGATGTAACAAGTCTTAGGAAATATTGTGATATGTACTGTTGTAAAAATCTAACAATATTTAACTTGAAATTATGTCCCTACATTGCTTGATGTATCAGATAAGTTTTTGGTGTCCTATAGGCATGCTTCATATGGATTGTCATATGTTGCGGGAAGGGTGGAGAATAGGTGGGATAATTGGATTCCGATCAAGCTAAACTTTTTCTTATGGTGTATCAGACTAGGGACAGAGGAAAGATTGTCGACTAATGGTATGGTCATGTTTAACTATATATTTTAGGTCGTCATCTTAATATATTTGAATTAAAATGTTATATTTTAAGATATATGACAATTAATATGCCTTGAAATTTTAAACTATAGTTAATAGCTGAACTAGGATGCAAAATAAGGAGTATGGAGCTGAAAAGGAGAAAAGACGGCAAAATCAAACAAGCAATACTTGGTAAATTATAATTGGGCTGATAGACATCTCTCCAGTGCTTTGGATATATTTAATGACTCTTAACTTATATTAAGGAGATTCGTGATGCTTTGAAAACAAGAAAAAATTTCAATCGACTTTCATGTTCATGCCAAAATACGAATTCTAGTTCCCACGTCGTGGCAAATGCATTACCATGATGTGGTGGATCAAAAAATTGTGAAAAAGCCCGTTTCGCTCTATGTTGTCGTGTACATTAAGGATTCCAGTTTCCAAGACGTGGCAAGTCTTTTACCACGCCGTGGCGATGCTGAAACCTATAAATTAAGCCAAAAATTAACCCTAAAGAAATATCGTAAACTTCGTTCAGTTTCTATGAATATAAATCTCAGAGCTGGGATTTTGAGAGTCTAAAAGGCAATCAGAAGGTCATTAATCTGAAATGGAACAAAGGATTTGAAAGATTCGATAGCAGATACATGTCGGGTATGATTTAGTTTGCTTTCCTAATCATGATTAGCATTCCAATTGTGTTCGTACAACTTTTACTTTATGAATTTAGGTATTAAAACCTTTTTATTAGTGTTTTAAATAGATTATTCATGAGGTTATGGATAAAAACTTTATTTTGATTGTTTATTCTTAGTTCATTTCTCGTGTTAGGTTTGATTGAAGATCCAGATATCTTAAATATCAGTACTTTATTACCTCTTGTTGAGTCAATGTGATTAGAAGATCAAGCTAATTATGTTTTCTTAAATCATAGTTGTTTTATTATTGTAAAATAATTGTGACTAGTGTTGGATCAAAACCTATGGTTCGTTTAATAAAAGTTAACAACTTTAATGTGTGCATATTTTAGATGACCAATCTTAACATGATTTAATTCTAATTACCTTTAGGATTAGTAAAAATCAATAAATTAAAGGAATATGTTTCTATTTCTATATTAATGAGATAATATAAGTTCTGAAATGGTTTATGTAACATTTTTAGTTTCGGTAGGCAGCAAATGACGGTTGCTTTGGGATATGAGAGGCGTATAAAAATAAAATTCAAACAAAGGGCCCAACCGGGTTCGAACCGATGACCTCTTGATCTGCAGTCAAATGCTCTACCACTGAGCTATGGACCCATTTTGATGGTTATTTAAAGCATTGATTTATATTAATATTCAACATTCAAAAAGAAAAAGAAGACTTAAAGCATTGATAGATCAAGTCGGGGCGCTTTGAAAATGATTTTTATAAAAAAAAAATATTACTTATTTGGCATGTTACTAACCTACATAAAAATTTGTGACAAACCTTAAAAGAAATGACCATCTAAAAACCATTGAATTCAACTCGGTTATGTTAAATTTTTTCTCATTATGATGGTGTTTCTACAATTAATTAGTTAGTTGACCGTATCTTCTAATTATGGTTGATAAGTAATGAGTAGAGAAATATCACATATTATAGGTTGATTTATGTTTGTTTGATAGAAATGACATAACTGAAAGGATAAAGTCATATAAATCGTCTCGAAGTATTGGGAAAAGAAGTTAATGTAACAAGTCTTGGGAAATATTGTGATATGTACTGTTGTAACAATCTAACAATATTTAACTTGAAATTATGTCCCTACATTGCTTGATGTGTCAGATAAGTTTTTGGTGTCCTATAGGTGTACTTCATATGGATTGTCATATGTTGGGGGTGGGTGGAGAATAGGTAGGATAATTGGGTTCCTATCAAGTTAAACATTTTCTTATGGTGTATCAGACTAGGGACAGAGGAAAGATTGTCGACTAATGATATGGTCTGTTTAACTATATATTTTAGGTCATTATGTTAATATATTTAAATAAAAATGTTATATTTTAAGATATATGATACTTAATATGCCTTGAAATTTTAAACTATAGTTAATAGCTGAACTAGGATGCAAAATGAGGAGAATGGAGCTGAAAAGGGGAAAAGACGTCAAAAGCAAACAAGCAATACTTGCTAAATTATAATTGGGCTGATAGACATCTCTCCAGTGTTCTGGATATATTTAATGAATCGTAACTTCTGTTAAGGAGATTCATGATGCTTTGAAAACAAGAAAAAATTTCAATCGACTTTCATGTTCATGCCAAAATACGAATTCTAGTTCCCACGTCGTGGAAAAGGCATTACTATGATGTGGTAGATCAAAAAATTGCGAAAAAGCCCATTTCGCTCTATGTTGTCGTGTACATTAAGGATTCCAGTTTCCAAGACGTGGCAAGTGTTTTACCACGCCGTGGCGATGCTGAAACCTATAAATTAAGCCAAAAATTAACCCAAAAGATATATCTTAAACTTAGTTTAGTTTCTATGAATATAAATCTTTGGGAATTTGAGAGTCTAAAAGTCAACCGGAGGGCCATTAAGCTGAAATGGAATTTGAAGGATTCGACAGCATATTCATGTTGGGTATCATTTAGTTTGCTTTCCTAATCAAGATTAGCGTTCCAATTGTGTTCGTACTGCTTTTACATTATGAATTTAGGTCTTAAAACCTTTTGATTTGTGTTTTAAATAGATTATTAAGGAGATTATGGATCAAAATTTTATTTCGATTGTTTATTCTTAGTTCATTTATCGTATCATGTTTGATTAAAGATCCATATGTCTTAAATATCAGTACTTTATTACCTATTGTTGAGTCAATGTGATTAGAAGATGAAGCTAATTATGTTTTCTTAAATCATAGTTGTTTTATTATTGTAAATAATTATGACTAGTGTTGGATCAAAACCTATAGTTCGGTTAATAAAGTTAACAACCTTAATGTGTGCATATTTTAGATGACCAATCTTAGCATGATTTAATTCTAATTACCTATAGGATTACGAAAAATCAATAAATTAAAGGAATATGTTTCTATTTCTATATTAGTGAGATAATATAAGTTCTGAAATGGTTTATGTAACATTTTTAGTTTCGGTAGGCAGCAAATGACGGTTGATTTGGGATATGAGAGGCGTATAAAAATAAAATTCAAATAAAGGGCCCAACCGGGTTCGAACCGGTGACCTCTTGATCTGCAGTCAAATGCTCTACCACTGAGCTATGGACCATTTTTTATGGTTATTTGAAGCAGTGATTTATATTGATATTCAACATACGAAAAGAAAAAGAAGACTTAAAGGTGTTAACAGATCAAGCTGCGGTGCATTGAAAATGATTTTTATAAAAAAATATTACTTATTTGGCATGTTACTAACCTACATAAAACTTTGTGAAAAACCTTAAAAGAAATGACCTTCTAAAAACCATTGCATTTAACTCGGTTATGTTAAATTTTTTCCCATTATGATGGTGTTCTGCAACTGTTTAGTTAGTTGACCATATCTTGTGATTATGCTTGATAACTAACGAGTAGAGAAATATCTCATATTAGATGTAGAGTTATGTTTGTTCGATAGAAATGAAATAACTGAAAGGATAAAGACATATAAATCGTCTCTAAGTATCGTGAAAACAAGCTGATGTAACAAGTCTTGGGAAATATTTTGATATGTATTGTTGTAAAAATCTAACAATATTTAACTTGAAATTATGTCCCTACATTGCTTGATGTCTCAGATAAGTTTTTGGTGTTCTATAGGCGTGCTTCATATGGATTTTCATATGTTGGGGGAAGGGTGGAGAATAGGTGGGATAATTGGGTTCCTATCAAGTTAAAAATTCTTTTATGGTGTATCAGACTACGGAGCCTTTTGACAGAGGAAAGATTGTCGACTAATGATATGGTCATGTTTAACTATATATTTTAGGTCATTATCTTAATATATTTGAAGAAAAATGTTATATTTTAAGATATATGATACTTAATATACCTTGAAATTTTAAACTATAGTTAAAAGCAGAACTAGGATGCAAAATGAGGAGAATGGAGCTGAAAAGGAGAAAAGACGGCAAAAACAGACAAACAATACTTGCTAAATTATAATTAGGCTGATAGACCTCTCTCCAGTGTTTTGGATATATTTAATGACCCTTATTAAGGATATTCAAGATGCTCTGAAAACAAGAAAAAATTTCAATCGACTTTCATGTTCATGCCAAAAAACGAATTCTAGTTCCCACGTCGTGGCAAAGGCATTACCACGATGTGGTGGATCAAGAAATTGCGAAAAAGCCCGTTTCGCTTTATGTTGTCGTGTACATTAAGGATTCTAGTATCCAAGACGTGGCAAGTCTTTTACCACGCGGTGGGGATGCTGAAACCTATTAAATAAACCAAAAATTAACCCTAAAGATATATCTTAAACCTAGTTAAGTTTCTATGAATATAAATCTCAGAGTTGGGATTTTGAGAGTCTAAAAGGCAACCAGAGGGCCATTAAGATGAAATGGAACAAAGGATTTGAAGGATTCGATAGCGGAATCATGTTGGGTATCATTTAGTTTGCTTTCCTAATCACGATTAGCGTTCCAATTGTGTTCGTACTGCTTCTACTTTATGAATTTAGGTCTGAAAACCTTTTGATTTGTGTTTTAAATAGATTATTAATGAGATTATGGATCAAAATTTTATTTCGATTGTTTATTCTTAGTTCATTTATCATGTCATGTTCGATTGAAGATCTATATGTCTTAAATATCAGTACTTTACTACCTATTGTTGGGTTAATGTGATTAGAAGGTCAAGCTAATTATGTTTTCTTAAATCATAGTTCTTTTATTATTGTAAAATAATTATTACTAGTGTTGGATCAAAACCTATGGTTCGCTTAATAAAGTTAACAACTTTAATGTGTGCATGATTTAATTCTAATTACTTTTAGGATTAGTAAAAATCAATAAATTAAAGGTATATGTTTCTGTTTCTATATTAATGAGATAATATAAGTTCTGAAATGGATTATGTAACATTTTTTTATTATCAGTAAGCAGTAAATGACGGTTGGTTTGGGATATGAGAAAAGTATAATAATAAAATTCAAACAAAGGCCCAACTGGGTTCGAACCAGTGACCTCTTGATCTGAAGTCAATTGCTCTGCCACTGAGCTATGGAATCATTTTGATGGTTATTTGAAGCATTGATTTATATTAATATTCAACATTCAAAAAGAAAGAGAAGACTTAAAGTTATTGATAGATCAAGCTGGGGCGCTTTGAAAATGTTTTTATAAAAAAAATATTACTTATTTGGCATGTTACTAACCTACTTAAAAATTTGTGACAAACCTTAAAAGAAATGACCTTCTAAAAACCATTGAATTCAACTCAGTTATGTTAAATTTCTTCCCATTATGATGGTGTTTCTACAACTATTTAGTTAGTTGACCATATCTTAAGATTCTGGTTGACAACTAACGAGTATAGAAATATCACATATTACAGGTAGAGTTATGTTTGTTTGATAGAAATGACATAACGGAAAGGATAAAGACATATACATCATCTTTTAGTATCGTGAAAACAAGTTGATGTAATAAGTGTTGGGAAATATTGTGATATGTATTGTTGTAACAATCTAACAATATTTAACTTGAAATTATGTCCCTACATTGCTTGATGTGTCAGATAAGTTTTTGGTGTCCTATAAGCGTGCTTCATATGGATTGTCATGTGTTGGGGGAAGGGTGGAGAATAGGTGGGATAATTGGGTTCCTATCAACTAAAACATTCTCTTATGGTGTATCAGACTAGGGAGCATTCTGACAGAGGAAAGATTGTCGACTAATGATATGGTCATGTTTAGCTATATATTTTAGGTCATTATCTTAATATATTTGAAGAAAAATGTTATATTTTAGGATATATGATACTTAATATACCTTGAAATTTTAAACTATAGTTAAAAGCAGAACTATGATGCAAAATGAGGAGAATGGAGCTGAAAAGGAGAAAAGACGGTAAAAGCAGACAAGCAATACTTGTTAAATTATAATTGGGCTGATAGACCTCTCTCCAGTGTTTTGGATATATTTAATGACTCTTAACTTCTATTAAGGAGATTCAAGATGCTTTGAAAACAAGAAAAAATTTCAATCGACTTTCATGTTCATGCCAAAATACGAATTCTAGTTCCCACGTCGTGGCAAAGGCATTACCATGATGTGGTGGATCAAAAAATTGAAAAAAATCCCGTTCTGCTCTATGTTGTCGTGTACATTAAGGATTTCGGTTTCCAAGACGTGGCAAGTCTTTTACCACGCCGTGGCAATGCTGAAACCTATAAATTAAGTCAAAAATTAACCTAAATATATATTTTAAACTTAGTTCAGTTTCAATGAATATAAATCACAGAGCTGGGATTTTGAGAGTCTAAAAGGCAACCAGAGGGCCATTAAGCTGAAATGGAACAAAGGATATGAAGGATTCGAGCCAAAACATGATTTCAAATGGATGAAATCAAAGAATGTAACTAGTTTAAGAAGATTAACAACAAATCAAAGGAAGAACACTTACATTCTTGAAGATCTAAGCTGAAAATCGGATGATAGTTGAGAGAGAGAAATCGAGTTCTAGGCTTGGGAGTGTGAAAAGGGATTAAAGGAGGCTGAGATCTACACTTATACACGTGAGTATGCTGCCAGGAGGGAGGTGTGTGGCCGTACACTCCTTATGTTGGAGTGTAAGGCTCGATTTTGGTGCTAGGAGTTTACGCGATCCATTTCTATGCTCAATGCTCGAATGTATGGAGTTTTGAACCTTTAAACGGACTCTAAAAAAGGCTAAATGGTAGCAAAAATGAGTCTGACCCTCAGTTAAGTTGACTGGTTGTGCTTTACAAGGCAAATATTTTCAGTTTGTCACATCATCCCCCCGTTAGATGGAATTTCGTCCCGAAATTAGCTTTCTTAGTCGTACTACTGGGGTTGCGTTCCTCTGATTTGCAGAATACCCACTCATAGACCTGACAATTTTTGCCCCAGTGTTCATCATAGGATTTCATACTCGACCCATCTATCATTACCTCGTGTATACAAGTCGTATATGATTAGGATTAGTAAGACGGTCAGATGTGCGACTCCGCTCCAAGTCCACAACCAAACAAGGAATAGGAGATAAAGCGGAAACACACATACTAGATCTGCGTAATATGTAGGCGTTTTTTAGCCTATGGAGTATGTATTTATATGTAGGATTTCAAGGGTCATGGGTATAACCCAAATCCAAAGGAAAAGGCTAGTTAAGGTGTAGGCGTTTTTTCGCCTATGGAGTATGTATTTATATGTAGGATTTCAAGGGTCATGGGTATAACCCAAATCCATACCCATGGTTTCTATGATTCATAGTTCATGTGGCCTAACTCTTTATGCGTCCATACATAAACTTGGTCCAACATGGATCATAAGCCCAACACATATAAATATAACTAATTACCATAATTAGTCCCCATAGATTTAATTAGTCTCTTTTGATCACTAAATTAATTCCAAATTAATTCTTGATCAATACTAATTAAAATATATGATTTCATATTAATATATTAGAACTTATAATATATTAATAAATCATATATAACATTTTCTCAAGAGTCCATCCTAACAAATTGTCCTGGTGTTATGCAACCCAAATGGACCATGCTACTCTCGGGTCGAGTACATACCAATAATAGTTATGGGCTTAGACATCTAATCCAACAAAGAGTTGTAACACCTTTTTCCGAATCGATTCCTAATTCGAGGCAGTGGCCCAAGGAGAGGTCATCATGAGTATTAGGGCCCTTAAAAAGGTAAGATTTAGGCCCATTTATATGTAGGTAATGTAGATATGTGACCCAATAGGTCGGTTTGCACTTTGGAGTCAAAGGGTAAAATGGGAATGTAGTGTTTCAGACTTCTTTTATGAATTATGGATTTTAGTTCGATGTGTTTTAAGTAAAAAAATAATTAGATAGGCTTGTAGAGCTCCTCAATACCTTTCCGTGGACATAAAGAACGTCGAAAATGAAGTTAGAACAAAGAAGTTATGACTATTTCAACTTTGGGTAGTTTTGGGCCAAGCTGAGTACGCTGAGCGTACAAAAAGGTGTACGTTGGGCGTACTAATGGAATCTTGAGTACACTGGGCGTACCAAGAGTATGTTGGGCATACGCAATCAATGCCCAAACCCTATTTTCGTGGTTTAAGCCCTATTTAAGTTCCTTAACTCCCCAAACCTACTCCATTCTCAGCATCCACCCCTCCAACACCGCTTTCATGAAACTCTAACCATAGATGAGCCTTTTGAGCTAAAAGAAGGTGATTTTGAGTGGTTTGGAGTATGCATTGTGCACCTCGGAGAATAAGGAACTTCTTGTAGAAGTGTTGGTTGCATTGGAGCTTGTAGATCTAGACTTTTTTCACCTTGATCTATCTTCTAGTGGTATAAAGTTAGAATTTTGATGATGCATTTATTAGATCTAGCTAGTTTTGGATGTTATAAGCTTTTGGTCATTTTAGTGCATAAAGTTTAGATCTTGAAAGTTTGTGACCTTGTTATGGATAAATTTGGAAACTTTATCCATCTAAACATCATTGTGATTCAGATCTGAAGGTTGGAGACATAGACTTAATGGATTAAGTTGAAAAAGATGCACTTTTGGTCCCATTTGAAGCTTAAAGGCTAGATCTTGGTGGTTTGGACCATTCTAATGGATAAAGTTGGAAACTTTATCCGTTATGGAGCTTTTAGGATCCAATAAAATGTAATCTTGATCCTTCTATACCTTCCATGAGAGTGTCATGATATCTTAATGGATTAATAAGTTAAGGTTTTAGCTTTTGGACCTTTTCTAGATATGGAAAGTCATAAAGGTGGAAACTTTATGACTTAGAATGATGTTGTGGGACTAGATATGAGTGTTGGATGAAAGGACTTAAGAGATTAAACACTTAATGGAAAAGTGCCATTTGGTTGGGTACGTCGGGCGTACCTTCGAGTACGTTGTGCATACTCATATGGGGTCCAGATTTTGATTGGTAAGTACGACATGCGTACGAGCTGAGTACAATGGGCGTACTCAGCCTGAAGTTTGACTTGTTGACTTTGACTTCCATTGACTGTTAACTTTTGACCAAGTTTGACATTGGGCCAAACTTGCGGGTTTTGGCGTATTAACTAAGATTTTATCTAGTTCTGGTATTGATAGTTCGGGAAGCTGGTGAGGCAAGCAGCTAAAGATTTCTTCCGAGGAGCTTCTGCATTCGAGGTGAGTCTCCTCACCATACCATTTGGTAGCAAAATCTTTTTTTAAACCTTTTTAGCCCATAAGCATACTTCATTAATGATCAATGGGTCGTCACCAATATTGTGCCCTTCCAGATTTCGAGATATGCATATTGGACCTCATCCACTATGTTACCCATGACCTCTTTTAGTCTATTTGTAAGGATTTTAAAGACAATTTTATAAACACACTCATTGAGATTTATTGCTCGATGGTCACCAAGAGTGATGGGATCCTTACACTTAGGAACTAGAGTGATGATGGAGGAACTACTCCCTCTTACAAAATTGCCAACCTCCTCGAAATGTCTAACAAAGTTCAAAACATCTCTTGATATTAAGTTTCAGACGTAACTTTAATAAATTTGAAAGTAAATCCATCTGGTTTGAGGGCCCACTTGTTACCGTACAACTAAACAGCGTATTTGACTTCATCATCAGAGAAAGGGGCTTCAAGGCCAATGGTCTCCATCATGGAAATCGAACGGAAACAAGGACCGATCAACTTTGGTCTAGAAATTCTGGAATGTTGAAATTTGTCACGAAACAACTTGTGTGCTTTTATTTTTAATTCACTTAGAGGTCCAACGACCATTTATCATCTTCCTATTTTTACAGTTAATGTGCCCATGAAAGAATTTGTTTTCGTTACCATCAACCATCCAACGAATCCTGGATTTCGTCCCCATAAACACCATTTATTAAGTTACATAATTTTTTGAACTCCCTTGCCATGATCTAATATCTGAAAATAAAGATTTAAAATTTGTTAGTGTTGTGCATTTATTTCTTTTTAAAAGCCGATAAACCATATATCACATTTATAAAAACGACGTGCTGCACTTTTTTGTTTATATATATATTTTTTGTTTCGACAAGATCAATGGAAAACAACATACATGGTACCCACAAGATATCTTAATATAGCCCACTGGTTAACACACAACTTGCGGTCTCCCGTATTTTCAGTTTACCCCTCCAACTTCACTCCAGTTACAAATTTACTTTTTGTAAATATACAAGAAAAGTCCCCCTACTTATTTAAGCTACAACAAGGCGTTGTTTTACCATTGTTTGTATTGTTATCTCCATTTCCAATCCAAAATTCATAATTCTAAAAATTTACATGACTAAAACTATATCTAGCGATGCATAGTCATAATTTCTGAAAATTTATATGATTATGAAACTATATCTATCGATATATAGAACTAAATGTATCCATAATGATTGATTTAATGAAATCTTTCAGTAACTTGTAATGACTATTTACTATTCAAAATATTAAACTCAACCTTAGTAAGATGTTAAATTCAATATGTTGGGTTTTTAATGCTCATTGAACTACTAAACGAAGAAAAAACTCGCTAAACTTTTAAATATCATTGAACTAAAATTCATAAAATTCGATATATTTTAATATATGAAAATAAAACTTTTATATAAAAATTCATTAAATCTAATAAATTCGATACATTATGGCATGTGGACGACCTAAACGTCAAATTTATATTTGATTTTGGCATTATAGAAAATATTAAAATATTCTAAGTTAAAGTAGGCTTATTGAAAATAACAAAACGACAAGGATCGGAATGCAAATATGCCTCTTTACTCCCTATACCAAGGGCAACCGTCAACCGGCCAGATCGAATACAAGACCGCATCTGACTAAACCGTCCTCGGAAATTCAACCGACACGTGTGCATCGCAAGTGGATTAGCACGTTACCAATCCGAGTGCCCCAGACATGTTAACTGACACGTGTCGATATGCACCTGATCCGGAAAATCCAGGTCCTGAGAATCCATTGACGCCTCCTTCCCCTACCCACTATCTCCTCCGCTATTTTCTGTTATAATATATTCCTCATCTCAATCCAATCTAATCCATTTCGCTAATCTTTTTCTCTCTCCTTTCTTCACTACTCAGTTAGATCTTTCTATGCATCCTTTTCCGATGATCCCCGTCAGAATCTCAAACATCGGAGCTCCGATCAACCACCACAACCACCGGATATGTTCAATCCATTTCTGGTAACTCACGTCCGCTCGCAAATCTGTCTTCGCAAACGGAAAAAAAAGTTATTGATAGTAGATCCAATCAACCCACATAGATATATAATCAAACGGATAACTTTCATAGCATACTCCCAATTCTGGGATCCGGGTTCTTGTTCTTTGGTGTTGGTCAACGGCCTGGTTTGGGGTTTGATCTTATTAGTTCTAGTAGCTGAATATCTGATTTGATTGATTAAGAAGACTAGTAGCTTAGTTGATAGTAGAAATTACTGAATAGGATTTTTAGTGATATTGTAATCGGGATCGGACGAAGTGCGAGAAAGTGGCGAAGATGAGTTTGGGAGTGGCGGAGGATGATTCCAGGACGGAAATTCATCTCCCAGCTGACATTGATTGGGAAATGCTCGATAAATCCAAGTTTTTCTTCCTCGGCGCCGCCTTGTTTTCTGGCGTTTCCGGTACGTTGTACCCGACGGTGGTGTTGAAAACACGGCAGCAGGTGGTTGTGAAAGACACCCCTTGCTTCAAAATGGCGATCTCGATTCTCCGACACGATGGTTTGAGGGGTTTTTATAGAGGATTTGGAACGTCGTTAATGGGTACTATTCCGGCAAGAGCTCTTTACATGGGTGCGCTGGAAATGACAAAGAGCAGCGTTGGTTGTGCGACGGTGAAGATGGGTTTTACAGAGGCCAAAGCGGCGGCGATTGCAAATGCTGCGGCTGGAGTAACCGCAGCCATGGCTGCACAATTAGTTTGGACCCCAATCGATGTCGTGAGCCAGAGATTAATGGTTCAAGGTAGTAAATCTCTTAATACAACCGCCATGACTGGTTTCAAATACACCGGCGGCATTGATGCGTTCCGGAAAATCATCCATCACGACGGCGTTCGAGGGTTATACAGAGGATTTGGGATTTCGATCTTGACATACGCGCCGTCGAATGCAGTGTGGTGGGCGTCTTACTCCATGGCCCACCGCTCGATTTGGGATGGGATTGGTAATCATTTGAAAAGAGACGGAAACGGTGGTGGTGGAGGAGGGGTTGGGTTTACGCCGGATTCGAAGGCGGTAGTGGCGGTGCAGGCGGCGAGCGCCGCCGTGGCAAGTGGGGTTTCGGCGTTGGTTACGATGCCTTTGGATACAATTAAAACGAGACTTCAAGTTTTAGACGACGGATGTAATGGGAAGCCGGGAATAGGGCCGACGTTGAGGAAATTGATGACGGAAGGTGGATTGAGTGCGTGTTACAGAGGATTGGGGCCGAGATGGATTTCGATGTCGATGTCTGCAACTACAATGATTACCACCTATGAATTTCTCAAGAAATTGTCTACTAAAAATCAAGATTCTTGTGGTTCCCTTCAATGAAATTGACAACTTACTTTCTTAAGGATTAATGTTGTATCATCAAATTTATTATGATTTTTTTTTTATATTAAGAAAAGTATGTGATGGGAGAAGCATTCTTTCTTTATAGAGAAAAAAAAAAGTTAAAGTTTGGTAATAATAATGTTATATGATCCTTGTGAAGCAAAGTTGGTAACTAATATAGTGAAGTTAAGAAGTGTATATATGGGGCTCTAATTAATATCTTCAAGACTTCCCTCATGCTCAATATTCAAACATATCTCTTGTTTTTCCCTTTCCAAATTTACTATCAATTAGGGAAGAATCCCGCAAAAATGGGGTTGGATACACCAAAAGAATGGATAAAACAGGAAAATTTTATTAACTTACATTGAACTTATTATATTAAACTTGTTTTCTACTCCCAGATTAGAAGTATATATCATTCCAGTTTCCCTGTGAACTGCCTCGGCTCTGTGCTACAATTGCAACCAAATAGGAAAAGACAATGTTATTTTCTTTTCCACTACACAACACAAAAAAGAAAAAGAAAAATAGCTTCCATATGGTATGCATTCCTAGAAGAGAAGTGGAACATGCAATTATTTAAACAAAATTGAAAAATATAACCAATCATTTATGTTGGACTCTTCTTGAAACCAATTTATAGTCGTACCATGTTGTTATTAAAACATCAGTAAATACTGAAATTCAGAAAAAAAAAAAAAAAAAAAAAAAACCCACAAAACTAGAAGATGTTCTTACCTAAATACTGAAAATCAAAAATTGAGCGTCGAAGTAAAAAAATCGAGCACTGATTCATTAAAAGTAAATAGTCAAACTTACCTCTTAAGAAATAGAAGGTTAGTCACTCACTTAATTCTTAACAAAGTTCTTTAAGCCAATTTTCAACCTTAAACAATTATAAAAATGATCTTCATAAGTCAGTCTAAGTCATTGGAAAGAGAAATAGTCATACTCATACTCACAGAAAAAAGTGTTTTTAGGGCCGTTGGCCCACGGAATGTCTTCCCTAAACCATGGCTTAAAATACATTGCTAATAATAATAAAAAAAAACATCTCAATGATGGTCACTATTTCCCACTCGTGATGTGAGCAAGCAAGATGAAAATTGATTATGAAAACACCAATCTTTACTAAGAAAAGATTAAAAAAAATCAACAAAAAAGAAAGTACAATGTTATAATGGATTGTTTTTTTCACGGTATATTATATTATCAAAAGAAAACATACAAGTATCTATGTTACCAAAGAAAAACAATTCAAGGTTTATGTCACATCCCAAAACCAAAACGGCAGAAACGTTTGGTGGCAGATGGAATGACTTCATGTACAGTATCATAACAGTTGAATATAAATGAAACATAGCAACACAAACATTAGATTTCAAGTATTACATTGTTTACAAATCTCTGTTTGTTCAAAAGTTGAATATAAATATTTGAAAAGTAGAAAACATGAAACGACGACACCGACCCTAAAAAAGGGTTGAGTACCTGTTTATTGGTTTCCTGAGAATACAAGTGATTTTGAAAAATGTTAACGATTAATTTGGTGAGTTCATAAGCATTTTTGTGTGAGAAAGATTTGTAACGTTTTCGTGTAAAATGATTTGTATACTTCTAGAAAATCCAATATTTTATTTAATACGAACTATAAATGTATGTATTTCATTTGTATCTTTTCCTTGTAAAATATTAATGTATGTTTCCAGAAAATCCAATATTTTCTTAAATGTGATCTGTAGTCTTAAATCCTAAGACTAAAAATGTATAAGTATTGTAGTACTGAACAATAGTATTTAGTTATATCTTTTTATAAAACTAATGAAGTGTAAGTTACTCCATAAACCATATCGTTTTGTCAATCCCTATGTGATTTATTATAATCATGCTTAATATGACTGATATGCCTTGAATGACGTTCTTCAGGCGTTGGAATTGGTAGACTTTTGTCACCCTAGACTTGCTGGTCTAACTGTAGCGAACAACTGAGGTGTGGGGTTGTCAATCTCGTATAGATCTATACACAACTACCTCGCTCTCCCTCAAGGAGACTCTGGTTATAATGCAGGACCTAAGGTGTACACTAGGTAGGTACGGTGAATGAATGTTTCACAAGAGCATCAACAGATTTACATCAACTATGACTCATTTTTCTTGTAAAATAATTATACATTTGAAAACTAAATGGTTCCTCTGAAATGAAAGTGTAGTTTTGTGACTCTCCAAACTATACAAATTATAGTTTATCATGTATGTTTGTTGAGACTATTTATATAATCTTTTATATAAATATAAAGATGTTATCTTGTCTAGTGTCAAAATATGAAAGTAAAACTTGATATCTTTGGGTTGAAACCCACCAAAATAGTAAATGACTAAAATGTAATTATTTTTGCTAGAAAAACTATATTTTAGTGAAAAGTTTCCAAAACCTTGAAGTTTTACAATCATATTTTTTTGATGATATTTGTAACATAATATAATTTATGTTTTTGGTTAACTTTGCATATCAAAACTATTTTATCACAAATGTTGTATAAAAGTAGTGATAATCCTAACTTGAGCAAATAATGGTTTATTCTTCAACATCAAGAAGTAACAACAAGTAGTCATGTTGTAAATAGATTTTAGCTTGTATTCCCCCCTCCCCCCCTAAAAACATGAAAAAGATTGAAAATGTGGGGGTATTAACTTACCTTGAGTGGTTTTGGTAGGTTGCTTAAGGTGATGAAGTGAAGATTTCAAGCCTAAACTCTTGAATGGAGTTAATGAACTTCCTTGAGAATAATGTTATCCTAAAGGTTTTCACACATTTTAATGTGTGTAAATAGAGTGAACTAAACATAAGAATGTAAAGGGTGCTAAGAAGTCTCGACTTTACTTACCAAACTTAAGAAAAATGCTTGAAGAAATAAGCCTCTTTAAAGCTTGGAACTTGGCCTCCTGAGAGCAAATGGAGTTTCACAGTAAGTGGAAATGGATTTTTGGTTTTGGGCAATAGAAATTATGAAGATGATGGCCGCAAAACTCAAGAATTGAAGGTCCTTGCATAAATACATGTTATGTTAAAACTATTTGATTTGTATTGACTTGTTATAGTTTGTTTACTTTCAAAAGCTTGTTACAAATATGATTTCCAAGGTATTCATATATACTTATATACATACCTATACAACTAATACCCTTATGGCCTTCAAGAGTTTATTGCAACGAGGTTACCTGGTGACTTCACTTGTACGGGGTTACGATTTGGACCTTGCTTGATCAAATCTTTCGGTTTGTCATATCATCCCCACATTAGAGGGAATTTCGTCCCGAAATTAGCATCTTGAACGTGTTCATGGTAATCCTAGGGAAAAGTTGGGGGTATTTCCGTTTCATCTGATTTTAGTGTTTCCAAGTGAATTTGGGTCCTTACTTGGCATTTCCAGCGGGCATTCTCTATTGGTATCTGACTTTGTTTCGTATCTTTGATTTCCCCGTCCATGATCCCCACATGTTCCTCTTTGGGGTGTAGGTTCTTGTTCACCGTGATTTTTTCGAGTGGGACTACAAGAGTTTCGGCGAACAACCACTTCTTAAGGTTGGACACAGGTAATGTGGAATGTATGTCACTGAGTTTCTTATGGAAACCGAAACTTGTGAACCACCGGACCGATCCTGGCAAGGACCTCAAATGGTCTAATGAAGATTGTGTACTTGATGCCCTAGAGGTAGTGTCTCTAGACTTGTAAGGTGAACACTATTGTCACGAAGGTTAAGGTTACGTACATTGCATTTGGCCTTATAAATCTTAGGTTGTCTTGGGAATTTCTTACTACGGAATTCTGAGCTAGCGGTATGCCGACCTTTGCTTGTTCCTTGAAGTTGGTTGAATAGGTTGTTGATTCGGAATAGGGGATATTGATCCTTGATGATGGGTTTGTTTGGATTTTGGTAGTCAATGATCGTATGGGCAATTCGCCCTTTCTCTTTATGAGTCAGACGGGTGCTCTCTATGGTTAGAGGATCGGTCTAATAATTTCCTTACTTATTAGTCCGTTCCATCGACCGGACAATTTTTGTATTTATGTTGGTGCTAAATGGCATGAGGGATTTGGCTACGGGAATGGCTCCAAGAGTCGAGTCGATTCTGAACTCAACTTTGCACATGGGTGGTATTTCCGAAACAACTTCTGGGAACACCTCGGGGAGGTTATAAACCTCTGGGATACCCTTGATGTCTTTTGCTTCTTGTTTCATATTTCTATTGTGGGCTAGGAAAGAGCATAACACCTATTACATAGGTACTTATGAGTATAGATGCACGTGACGATTCAGAGGTTTGTCGTTATAGATTGAAAGGGTTTCGTTAATATGTCGGTTAAGGCAAATGGTCTCTTCGTAGCACATGAAATTGGTATGGTGAGGATCAAGTCATTCCATGTCAAATGACGACGTTAGAACTTCTTATTGTAATAGATGTTAAGTCAATTTGGAAAGGATGATTGTTTAGAACGATAATGTATTCTTTGTATATGTCTTTAATGCTTCCAGTTTTATCCTTGTTATTACTACTTCGAATATTTTGTACCGAAATTAGTGTGTACTAGTAGTATGAGTGCTTTGATAAATAGTGATGAAATTCCGTAGTATGATCCCTACTATGTAACACTCGTGTTTCTAGGATAGGCATTAATATTGACGTTATAGTCTAGGTTAATCTTTGTAACTCATTTTGAAGAAATGAAAAGGAATTATGTGAATATTATGTGAATTATGTGTTTTATGCTTAATTATTAGGGTTTAATTAATTAAGAATAAAAATAACCGTCAAAATTAAAGTGTGAGATAAGCCCGATATCTTTACAAAAAGTTATAGTGGTTGAAACAAGGATTATGGGGATATAAAGAATACCAAAATCTGAGTTATAACGAAGAAGTTATGACTTGTCGAAGTTTCGCGACAAAACCGGCACAGTGTTGAATGTCGTAAAAAGTGAGTTTTTGATAAACTACTTTTTAGCCTTAGTGATACAAACGAAACTCGTAGTGTTCGTTAAACCGAGAGTATGTATAAAAAGAACACCCAAATCTGACTTCGTATGAGGAAGTTATGATTTTTCGAAGTTTCAGCTTAGCAGTAGACAGCTAAAAACTTGAATTTTAGATCGAGTGATTTTTAGCCGACACAACCTAAATGATAATCGAAGGTCTCGTCATTAGTAGCACAACGGTAAAAAGTCTGACGAAAACGGATGTTGGATGAAGAAGTTATGAATTTTTAACGGATTTCTTGTCCCGGTCTGTTAAAAATAATAATATAAAAATTAAATTCAAAATTAGCCGACGAAGTCTAAATGAAAGTTGTAGAGCTTAATTTTACCTACGCGTGCATATAAAGAACGTCAAAAACGGAGCTTGTATGCGAAAGTTATGGATTTTAGAAGTTTTGGTGCGAAAAACGAGAAAAATCCCCAAAACCGAGGAATTTCGCACACGTGGACTTCGGCCACGTGTCCTCGCTTCGCATCCGACACGTGTCCAGGAATTTGCTGAGTCACCGAAGCCAGCTAGCGAGACGTGTCGTCTGTCCTCGCATCCGAAGTCAAGTCCAATGGGCGTTCGACGCGTGCCCTTTATCACATGTCCGAGCCTCGCAGGAGGAGCCACGTCCGAAGCCTCGGACTAGACCGTGGTCCAATCAGGAGGCGACAGTGAGCCCTTCGCCTGCGCAGCCATGTGCGAGCCCACGTGCGAGCAGGTGCTGCGAGGTTCGGATCTGCGACGCGTGGCTTCTTCTCAGCCCTTGGATCAGAAGTCTCGCCCCTATAAATAGGAGGGTGCGAGACCTCCCGAATATATTTTGGAAACTTGTCACTTTTAGCCCCTAAACCCATATTTCTTTCATTTTAACATCCCCCAAAGCCCCGATATCGATTATAAGCCCCAGAATACTCCACGAAGTGCCCGAGAAGCCCGGATAATTTATCTTTTCGGTTTCGAAGCCCGACCTTTGCAGAGCCCAGTTTCTCAATAAAACTCCCAGTTTTATTAGAAACGATCATTTTAAGCAACGAATTGCTGCCCGATTATCATCAAATCATGTTAGTGTATAGTCACTTTCATCTTACACATAGATATGTAGTATTTTATATAAATACATGCTATGTGTATATATATATATATATATATATATATATATATATATATATATATATTGATTGTTTATTTGAGATAATTGTTGAATTGATGTTTTATACAAATTTTAAACTGTATATGTATTTTTATCTACAAATATATTGGGTAAAACATGGGTAGATAGTGATGTGTGATAAAATAAAAGTGATGAGAGGCCTCGATGTGATTTGAGATCCAGTCATCTAGCGGAGTTTGGATGACGACCACGGACTTTCTAGACAGTCGAGTGGAACACTGGCAGGCCTGCAACCTGTAGGTGTAATGAACTAAGTGTGTTCATTCGCTATACTCCATCCTCCTCATGGTTGCCTTTAGGACATGTATGGTTGATGAAACCCCTTAGCAGTAGTGTCCATCCTGATGATATTCTTTAGGCTAGGCCCCTTGTGTTACGTGTTTAGGGACGTAAAGTGAGGATAAAGGGAATGGGTAATCAAGTGTAACACCGTGAATTTCAAAACAATTTTTCGCATTTTATACAAAACACAATTCATTCAATATTCATAAAAACATCATTGTTTGAATCTCAAATTAGCAGCATATAAAAATCCCAAGATCTCATAACATAAAAATCCCGTGTGTGTACTGATCAGGCCGGCGCCTTCCCGCGATCCTCACTAGTACTTGAAACAAATAACACCAAACACTGTAAGCACAAAGCTTAGTGAGTTCCCCAAAATACCACACATAGCACATATTAGCCACTCGAGGCTGTAACTCTGTGGGTCCGTGGACCCTACTCTGTGAACCCTCTGGTTCTAACTCTGTGAACCTTCCGGTTCCAACTCTATAAACATGCACATCATAAATCACAAAGAAATAATGCAGTACAACACATAACATACATATAGAATACAAATACTCTGTCACATAACTCTGATTACCTACTCAAGGTAAGGTATAGTGAGAAGACTCACCTCGCGTATCTCGGTAACTCGTAAATCCCTGAAATCACTAGTGCTCGATCTCCCGAGCTATAGTCCTCCTATAACACAATACATCTCTAATTAACACTTTCCCAACTAAGGTTGACTAACCCTATCAAGTTAACATCAGTCAACTCTGGTCAACGTTCAACGGTCAAGTCAACTCACCGAGTTTGGCGTGGACTCGCCGAGTCTCTACGGGGACCCAATTCCTCTGAGTCCCTTCTGACTCACCAAGTCACTCACCCGACTCGGTTACTCAACCCCTGGTTCGAAATCACTGAACAACCCGCACAAACTCGTCGAGTCTGGCAATGGACTCGGCGAGTGCATTCCATGCACAACCCCAAATGACCTTCTGAGGTCAGATATGTTCCACTAACTCATAGATCCAGTCCTTCCAAGCTTATTTATCACGTAAAGTTCATGTCTTGGCGCTCATAACACACCTAATGACTCATAAATGGTGTTTTGACCTCAAGCACAAAGATCGCAAACCAAAACCTCCATGGATTCATAAAAAGCTCGGACAAATGGACACTCTGGACCTCCAAGGGTCCAGATCCAGAACCTAACTCGCTTAAGGGACCAAGGGAGCACTAGATCTAGCCACAAAAGGGCTCAATAAGCCCTAAATCAACATGAACATCACCTTAACAGAAAATGGATCGAAAATAGTACCTCCAACGTGATGTTCTGGACCTCAGATCTTCAGGAAGTTGATCCTCTTGCTTCCTCTTGGCTATAGCTTCCTTTCCTTTGCTAGACAACACCTCCAAGGTCAACAATGGCTCCTTCTCTCACTCCAAACGCTCAAGCTCACTAAGGTTTTGCTCTGGGGAATGGTGAGCACAAATGACGGCCATAAGGCCCTTTAAATAGGCCCCAAACCCGAGAAATTATTGTTTCATTAAACAGCGCAGACTCGCCGAGTCCACCAATGCGACTCGCCGAGTTCGTCATTAATCCGGGTGAGAAATCGCGTCTCTACTCGGCGAGTCTACGCACCAACTCACCGAGTTCTTCCACAAAACTCAAAATAAAAGAATAAATATAATACCTGAAATTCCGGATGTTACAATTCTCCCCCACTTAAATCTGACTTCGCCCTCGAAGTCTCATCCCTGAAATAGCTCCAGATGCTGTTCACGCATCTTACGCTCTGGCTCCCAGGTCAACTCGGATCCTTTCCGATGTTGCCACTGAACCTGTACCAGAGGCACCTCCTTGTTCCTCAGAACCTTGATCTTCCGATCCAAAATCGCAACTGGTCTCTCCTCGTAATTCAAGCTCGCATCCACCTGAATGTCCTCTAACGACACTACCGCTGACTCGTCAGCTATACACTTCCTCAACTGAGACACATAGAAGGTATTATGAATCTGCTCCAATTCCGCAGGTAGCTCCAAGCGATACGCTACCTTGCCCACCCTCGCGATCACTCTGAACGGTCAAATAAATCGGGGCCCTAGCTTGCCCCTCTTCCTGAATCGAATCACTCCTTTCCAAGGAGATACCTTCAGGAGAACATAATCACCGACCTGGAACTCGAGCTCGGATCGCCATCTATCCGCATAACTCTTCTGGCGGCTCTGAGCGGTCAACAATCTCTGCCTGACCCGCTGTATCTGGTCTGTCGTCTGCAGCACAATCTCCGTACTACCCATAACACGCTGCCCGACCTCTCCCCAGGAAATGGGGGTCCGACACCTCCTCCCATACAACAACTCAAAGGGGCATACCAATGCTCGAATGATGGCTGTTGTTGTAGGAAAACTCTGCCAAGGGAAAATACGTGTCCCAACTCCCCCCGAAGTCCAACACACATGCTCGGAGCATGTCCTCGAGCGTCTGACTCGTCCGCTCACTCTGTCCGTCAGTCTGGGGGTGATATGCGGTACTAAAATGCAGCCTAGTACCTAACTCCTCATGAAACTTATTCCAGAATCTGGAAGTGAAATGCACATCTCGGTCTGAAACAATCGAGATCGGCACTCTTTGCCGTGATACCACTTCCCTCACGTACATCTCTGCTAATTTCTCTGCGGAATAACTCTCACTGATAGCAAGGAAGTGGGCGCTCTTTGTCAACCTGTCCACAATCACCCAAATTGCATCGACTCCCCTAGCAGTCCTTGGCAATTTGGTGATAAAATCCATGGTAATCTGTTCCCACTTCCATTCGGGAACCTCCAACGGCTGCAGCTTACCATGCGGTCTCTGGTGCTCGGCCTTAACCCTACGGCAGGTTAAGCACCTCTCAACAAACCACGCAACATCCCTCTTCATACAGGGCCACCAATACTCTCTCCTTAGGTCTAAATACATCTTAGTGGCCCCAGGATGGATCGAGAATTTCGACCGATGAGCCTCTTCCATCAAAATGGTACGCATCCCTCCCACAAATGGTACCCATATACGCCCCTGAAATGTCATAAGCCCCCGACCATCGGTAACGAACTCCGATACCAATCCAACAACTTGCTCTCTCTTTTAGTTCTCCGATCTCATGGCCTCAGCCTGTGCTCCACGAATGGTGTCCAACACCGGAGCCATCACGGTCAATCGCAAACATACATCTCGCAATGGGGCGTTCTCCGCCCTGCGACTCAGGGCGTCGGCTACCACATTAGCCTTGCCCGGATGGTACAGGATCTCACAATCATAATCCTTGACCACATCCAACCACCTCCTCTGCCACATATTTAGGTTAGGCTAATCCATCAAATACTTCAGGCTCTTATGGTCCGTGTATATCGTACACCGAACCCCATACAGATAGTGACGCCAAATTTTGAGGGCGAACACCACTGCCCCCTAACTCTAGATCATGGGTGGGATACCTCGTCTCATGAGGCTTTAGCTGCCTCGATGCGTATGCTATCACATGCTCTCTCTGCATCAGCACCGCTCCCAAACCCAAGATCGACGCATCACAGTATACCACAAAGTCCTCCATCCCCTCCGGGAGGGCTAACACCGGGGCTTCGCATAACCTTTGGCGAAGCGTCTCAAAGGAAGCCTGCTGCTCGGGGCCCCATGAAAAAGCGACACCCTTCCGGGTCAACCTGGTGAGTGGCACTGCGATCTTAGAGAAATCCCTGATAAATCTTCGATAATAACTTGCCAACCCTAAGAAACTCCTGATCTCGGAGGGTGACCTCGGTACCTCCCAACTCATCACTGCCTCAACTTTGGCCGGGTCGACCAATATCCCTTTCTGGTTAACGAGATGCCCTAGGAACTGGACCTCTCGCAGCCAGAAATCACACTTGGAGAATTTGGCATAAAGCCTCTCCGATCTCAGATCTCCGAGGATCTCCCTCAAATGCTCCTCATGCTGCTCTCTAGATCTCGAATATACCAAAATGTCGTCGATGAATACAATCGCCGACCGATCCAACATCGGCCCGCACACTCGGTTCATGAGATCCATGAACACTACTGGGGCATTGGTGAGCCCGAAAGGCATCACCACAAACTCGTAATGCCCATAACGAGTCCTGAACGCTGTCTTCTGGATGTCCTCATCTCGCACCCTCACCTGATGATATCCAGACCTCAAATCGATCTTGGAGAACCAAGATGCTCCCTGTAACTGATCGAACAAATCATCGATCCTTGGCAACGGGTAACAGTTCTTGACCGTCAGCTTGTTCAACTCCCGGTAATCAATGCACATCCGGTGTGAACCATCCTTCTTCTTGACAAAAATGATAGGTGCTCCCCACGGCGAGCTGGTCGGCCGAATAAATCCCTTTCCCAGCAGCTCCTGAAGCTACGAGGACAACTCTTGCATCTTTGGAGGTGCAAGGCGATAAGGCACCTTGGCGATAGGCGCGGCCCCCGGAACCAAATCGATACTGAACTCCACTTGCCTCACGGGAGGCACACCCGGCAACTCCTCTGGAAATACATCCGGGAACTCACGCACTATTGGAACCTCCTCAACTGACCTCAGCCTCTCTGAATCAACCCGCGTATCCATCACATACGCCACAAAGCCCTTACAGCCCTGCTGTAGACACTGCCTCACCCTAGCGGCCGAACAAAACGCTGACCCAAAACGTGTACCCTAGCCGTACACCGTAAGAACTCCCCCACTAGGGTGTCGTATGGTCACCAGCTGCCGCTCGCAGTCGATAACCGCACTGAATCTGCTCAACCAGTCCATGCTCACAATGACACAGACATCACCCATCGCAATAGGAACCAAATCAATCGGGAACTCAACACCGAAAATCTCGAATACGCACCCACGGATCACCTCCGTGGCATATATCACCCTCTCGTCAGCTATGGAAACTCTCAGAGGCCGACTCAACGCCTCACGGCTAATACTGATATGCTGACTAAAAGCCAAAGATACAAAAGACCGACTCACACCCGAGTCAAATAACACCAAGGCAGGTACAGAATTCACAAGAAAAGTACCTACGCATAACATAATATAAGCATAATATCTCAACATCAAAATAAATACACGAAAGAATACATACCAACCACGACATCGGGCGATGCGCGAACCTCCTCCGCGGTCAACTGAAAGGCTTTCCCTCGTGCCCTCGGCGCCTCGCCTTCACTAGCCGACCCTCGGTAGCTCTGATGGCGGCAGGGGCAGATCCCTGAGGTGCTCCCTGAGCTGATCCCCGCAACTGCGGACACTCTGCCTTCCGGTGTCCAGTCTGGTTGCAGTGAAAACACACTGCAAACCCCTTGAGGCAGTCCTTGGCCATATGCCCCTCCTTGCCACAATTGTAGCAAGATCCAGCTCTACAAACTCCATCATGACCCTTGCCGCACTTTCCACAAGTGTGGCCCTTCTGGCTCCCTGATTTGGGATCAGCGGGCTTGGCCCGCTTGGCTGCCGGCTGGGATAGTGCCGGTCGCCGATCCCTCCCCTGAGACTCCGCCTCCTCCCTAGCCTGAGTCTCTAGCTCGATCTCCCTCTTCTGGGCATTTGCCTGAAGCTCGGCAAATGTCCGGTACGAGGAGTTCGCTACAAACTCCCGAATATCTCTCCTCAAAATACTCAAATATCGGTTCATACGTGCCTGCTCAGAAGACACGTGCTCAGGGCAGAACATCACCCTCTCATGAAACATCCTGGTAATCACCGTAACAGACTCAGTACCCTACTTGAGGGTCAGAAACTCCTGGGCCAAACGCTCCCTCTCCACCTGGGGAACATACTCATCTCGAAATATGGCAGTGAACCTCTCCCAGGTCACTGCCGCAAGCTCAGCAGGCGTATAGTGCGCCGTCACAAACTTCCACCAGTCCTTCGCTCCCAAGCGAAGCTGGTTCAGCGCGAACCAGACTCTCAAATGCTCAGGAGATGAGCAAGTAGAGAAACACCCCTCTATGTCTGAAATCCATCTCATAGCCGCAACCGGGTCTTGGGTCCCGTCAAACTCCGACGGTTTTGTGTTGCTGAACTCTCAGAACAGCAATGCATCACCACCCTGCGGCCTCGCAGTAGCAACAGCTGCGGTGGCCGCTGCAACAACAGCCTCAGAAAGAGCAGCATAACGCTCGTCAAAGGTCTCAATCAACGTGGTCTTAATAGACCCGAACATCTCTGGTATCTCTGACCTAATGGCCGCAATCACCTCCTCATGGATGATTCGATGGATCTCCTCATCACTAGCCCCACTGCTCTCTGGTAGACGTGTCCTCACCATGATCTACCTCTGAAATACAACATACGATAAATTAGAACCCATTCGAGCATACTCACACTCGACAACTCATCCCTCCTTGATCCTTGGCATCCCAAAGATTCTTACTTGGACTGTACACTGCCCCGGTGCTTTCAGTAGTACGGGCCCAATACTACTGTCCGCACTGTATCAGTATACACCCTAAGTCCTCCTTTTCGGATCCCAAGTTCCAAGTAATCTATTATGCATAATCCACTCTCTAACAGATCTCTCATAAGCTCCTCGCTGCTACCTACTCATTCTCAAGCATCTCATAGCAGCTCACCCCTCCCTAGGCTAAGGCATCACTAATCAGGCCACTCTAGTCCTAATAGGAGTACATAGCCTACTCTAGCATGATAATACATCATATAAATATCATAACATATACTATAAGGGTATCTTGGGAAATCACCGTTCGGGTGCTGACTGATCGTACACACGACTCTACTCTGCGTTTCCAAAAATCTTTTACTCTTTTTGAAAATATTTCTCAAATCCTCAGTTTGAGTTCAAATACGCCTGAAGGTGTACTCGAATCCCTCAAACCAAGGCTCTGATACCAACTTGTAACACCATGAATTTCAAAACAATTTTTCGCATTTTATACAAAACACAATTCATTCAATATTCATAAAAACATCATTGTTTGAATCTCAAATTAGCAGCATATAAAATTCCCAAGATCTCATAACATAAATATCCCGTGTGTGTACTGATCAAGCCGGCGCCTTCCCGCGATCCTCACTAGTACCTGAAACAAATAACACCAAACACTATAAGCACAAAGCTTAGTGAGTTCCCCAAAATACCACACATAGCACATATTAGCCACTCGAGGCTATAACTCTGTGGGTCCGTGGACCCTACTCTGTGAACCCTCTGGTTCTAACTCTGTGAACCTTCCGGTTCCAACTCTATAAACATGCACAACATAAATCACAAAGAAATAATGCAGTACAACACATAACATACATATATCATACAAATACTCTGTCACATAACTCTGATTACTTACTCAAGGTAAAGTATAGTGAGAAGACTCACCTCGCGTATCTCGGTAACTCGTAAATCCCTGAAATCACTAGTGCTCGATCTCCCAAGCGATAGTCCTCCTATAACACAATACATCTCTAATTAACACTTTGCCAACTAAGGTTGACTAACCCTATCAAGTCAATATTGGTCAACTCTGGTCAACGGTCAACGGTCAACTCGACTCGCCGAGTCTGGCGTGGACTCGCCGAGTCTCTACGGGGACCCGATTCCTCTGAGTCCGTTCTGACTCACCAAGTCACTCACCCGACTCGGTTACTCAACCCCTGGTTCGAAATTACTGAACAACCCGCACCAACTCGTCGAGTCTAGCAATGGACTCGGCGAGTGCATTCCATGCACAACCCCAAACGACCTTCTGAGGTCAGATCTGTTCCACTAACTCATAGATCCAGTCCTTCCAAGCTTATTTATCACGTAAAGTTCATGTCTTGGCGCTCATAACACACCTAATGACTCATAAATGGTGTTTTGACCTCAAGCACAAAGATCCCAAACCAAAACCTCCATGGATTCATAAAAAGCTCGGACAAAGGGACACTCTGGACCTCCAAGGGTCCAGATCCATAACCTAACTCGCTTAAGGGACCAAGGGAGCACTAGATCTAGCCACAAAAGGGCTCAATAAGCCCTAAATCAGCATGAACATCACCTTAACAGAAAATGGATTCAAAATAGTACCTCAAATGTGATGTTCTGGACCTCAGATCTTCAGGAAGTTGATCCTCTTGCTTCCTCTTGGCTATAGCTTCCTTTCCCTTGCTAGACAACACCTCCAAGGTCAACAATGGCTCCTTCTCTGACTCCAAACACTCAAGCTCACTAGGGTTTCGCTCTGGGGACTGGTGAGCACAAATGATGGCCATAAGGCCCTTTAAATAGGCCCCAAACCCGAGAAATTAGGGTTTCATTAAACAGCACAGACTCGCCGAGTCCACCAATGTGACTCGCCAAGTCCGTCATTAATCCGGGTGAGAAATCGCATCTCTACTCGGCGAGTCTACGCACCAACTCGCCGAGTTCTTCCACAAAACTCAAAATAAAAGAATAAATATAATACCTGAAATTCTGGATGTTACATCAAGGTTATTGTTGATTGATGAACTTAATAAGTTTATCATTATTGTGGGTTGAAAACCCTATATGCTCACCAGGCTCCCAAGCCTGACCCACTGAGCATTTTATGTTACAGGTAGTGGACCCCGAGCATAGTCGGAGGACGATGAGGGATTTTTGGATTATAGACCAGTAGTTGTAAATAACTGTTGAAAGGCTTATAACGTCTTGTTTATGCTTTTGATCTGTATCTGAATATGACATCCCGAGGTTTTGATATGAAATGAAACTATACATTTCTTAAAGAAAAGTTTTGCTAAACTTTTATCATGTTTTGTTTTGGGGACTAATTCTGCAACATCTTTTAAAATGATTTCTCTGATTTTATTTTAAAAAGCATAAATTAAATCGGTCTTTTCTGCCCGAGAAATTAGGGGATGTCACAGTTGGTATCAGAGCATTAGTTTAAGCAAACTAAGAAATTGTAGGATTTCTAAACTTAAACTTAGAATGCTAAGTGATGATTGTGAGATGAGTTTCTACCATATTTTAGACACAAGCACTAGTTTATTTTAGGAAAGATGCCTAAAATGCCCTTATATGCTAAATGCTATGTGTTTCCCATGTGTGCCATTATTTGTTCGGATCTATGGTCTGTTGCCGACCGGATCTGGAAACCTTATGTGTATAGGATTCTAAGCGTATGATTACGAGATTAGAACTAACATGTAAACGTTTCGGAGTGATAAGGGAATTAAAATGTCTAACAAGGATAAAGACCTAAATTCGCCTTATTCGGTATATAGATTGTAATGGCAAGAACTCGTAGTGGATTTGCAAATGCAAACGGAAACAGGGATCAATAGCCTCAGCCTCAAGTAGTTGATCAAGTACCTGTTGTAGGAGCTGCACCTGGGCCAATAACGATGGCTAGGGTACAAGCAATGATGCAGATGATGTTAGATCGCCAGATGGAGGAGACAAGGCGATTACTACAACAACATAGGGAAGAGACTATGATACATGTTGAAGAACTCGTATTGAATGAAGACCAATCAGTAGGAGGGAACTATAGTGGGACTCTTGGTCAAGCCAACCCACTGATTGTTAGACAAAACAACTAGGATGGAGGAGTTGATGGACGCGGATGCAAATACAAAGATTTCATGGCATCTAAACCGCCGTGTCTATCTGGAAGTCCGACACCGGTGGAAGTCATGAACCGGATCTCCGAAATGGAGACGATGTTTGAAAGCTGTGAGTGCAGCAACAAACAAAAGACTGCACTTGCAATTCCTCTGTTAAAGTCTGGTGTGTTGAGCTGGTGGAAGTTACTAGCTGATTCGATGCCCAAGGGAGAAGCTAGTAAGATGTCTTGGGAAGATTTTGTGGTACAACTGAAATTGCAGTACTGCTCTGAGCAGGATCTTATGGAAATTAATAATGAGTTCCAGAATTTAAAGAAGGGAAAGATGAGTGTTACTGAATACGCTGCTAGCTTTATGGAAAAGATGAAGTTTGTTCCTCATCTAGTTCCAACTGAACTCTCTAAGGTCAACAAGTTTGCCCTCGGATTACCAGCGGACTTTGGTCTGATGGTTAAGCAAGCAACCACTTTGAAAGCCGCCATCTGGGCTGCTAAGAATGTTGAGGTTCAGATCAGAGAGAAGGGTCTGGAGAGGGCAGAAGTTGGTGAAAAGAGAAAATTTGAAGGAACTTCAGGTTCTAACAAGAAAAGCAAATTTTATAAGTCCAAGAAGTTTGGAGGAGGAGGAGGAGGTGAAGTGAAATGGTGTGAGAAGTGCAAGAAAAAGCACTCTGGGAAATGTAGTGAGGAGGTGACTTGCTTCAAATGTGGAAAGACTGGGCATTATGCCAACGTGTGTCCGTCCGACAAGAGGGTATGTTTTGAGTGCCATGAAGTATGGCATGTTTTTAAAGTTTGTCCAAAGAGGAAGGATGCAGCAAAGCCCAATCTACCACCAAAGCCGAAGGCGAGAGCCTTTCAGATGACACTTGAAGCTGCAAAAGAAGAAGTCGATGTCGCTTCAGGTACCTTTCTCGTAAACGAATTGCCTGCCCAAATTTTGTTTGATTCTGGAGCCAATTACTCCTTTATATCCCATGAATTTGGTAGAAAACTAGCTTTGCCTATAGATAGGCTAATTAATGCTTTATTAGTCGAGATTGCTAGTGGCAAGTTTGTACCTGTTAGCCATCGTATGAAAAACATCCTCATTGACTTGGATGGGAATAAGTTCCACGAGGAATTATTGCTTATCGAGTTAAATGGATTCGACATAGTGTTAGGAACGGATTGGCTTAGTGCCAATGATGTCGAAATATTGTGTAGGAAGAAGATAGTAAAAGTAAACCCGCCAGGGAAAGAGTCGTTTATGGTGTATGGAGACAAACGCAGAGTAAATTCTGGAATCATTTCCCTAATGAAAGCAAGAAAGTGTTTGGCCAAGGGATGTACATCATATCTAGCATTTGTGATCGATGCTAAGAAGGAAGAGAAGGAGATGCAGAATATTTCGGTGGTGTGTGATTATCCGGAAGTCTTTCCCGAAGATCTTCCTGGATTGCCCCCTGATCGACAAGTAGAATTTCGTATCAACTTGTTACCAGGAACGACACCGATAGCAAAAGCACCGTATCGATTAGCACCAACAGAGATGAAAGAACTTATGACACAACTTCAGGAGTTATTGGACAAAGGTTTCATTCGACCTAGTTCATCGCCCTGGGGAGCCCCTGTGTTATTTGTAAAGAAGAAAGACGGGAGCATGAGAATGTGCATCGATTACAGAGATCTGAACAAAGCGATGATAAAGAACAAGTACCTGTTGCCGAGGATCGATGACATGTTCGACCAGTTACAGGGTTCGAGCTATTTCTCGAAGATCGATCTTAGGTTGGGATACCATCAACTAAAGGTGAGAGAGCAGGACATCGAAAAGACTACGTTTAGAACAAGATATGGACACTATGAATTTCTGGTTATGTCGTTCGGATTAACCAATTCCCCAACAGCTTTCATGGATTTGATGAATAGGGTTTGTAAACCATTCCTAGATAAATCCGTGATAGTATTCATAGACGATATATTGATTTATTCGAAAAGCATGCAGGAGCATGAAAAGCATCTGTGTGAAGTGCTAGAAGTCCTGAAAAAGGAGAAGCTATATGCAAAGTTCTCCAAATGTGAATTTTGGATTCAAGAAGTCCAATTTTAGGTCATGTGGTTAACCAAGAAGGAATAATCGTTGACCCAGCAAAGATTGAAGCTGTGATGAAGTGGGAACAACCAAAAATCCCTACGGAGATTCGAAGCTTTTTAGGATTAGCTGGATATTACCGAAGGTTTATCCAAGGCTTTTCTTTGATTGCTACTCCATTAACAGCTTTGACCCACAAAGGAGCTACTTATGCTTGGAATGAGAAGCATAAGGAAGCCTTTGAGAAGTTGAAGAAGAGATTATGTGAAGCACCGATTCTTTCATTACCTGAAGGAGTTAATGACTTCGCAATTTATAACGATGCATCTGGAGTTGGGTTAGGTTGTGTTCTGACCCAAAGGGATAAAGTGATCGCGTATGCATCGAGGCAACTGAAGGAGCATGAAAAGAACTACCCCACTCATGATCTGGAGTTGGAAGCGGTAGTATTTGCTTTGAAGATATGGAGGCACTATCTTTATGATACAAAATGAAAACTTTTCACTGATCATAAAAGTCTCCAATATCTCTTTAATCAGAAGGAATTGAACATGAGGCAACGATGCTGGCTAGAGTTACTTAAGGACTACGACTGTGAGATACTTTACCACCCTGGTAAAGCAAATGTTATTGCTGATGCTCTCAGTCGGAAGGTAAACCTTGAAAAGAAAAGGCCAAGCGCATTAAGAATTGAAGTTGTCTCGACAATTATGAAAAGTATAAAGAAAGCTCAAGAGGAAGATTTAGAGAAAAATGATCGAAAGGAAGAACGTTTGGGCAAAACGTTAGTATTCGGTACAAACAACCAAGGGTTGAAGGTATTCCAAGATAGGATTTGGGTACCTAAGACGGGCAGAGTAAGAGATCTTCTGATGGAAGAAGCTCACAAGACCATGTACTCGATTCATCCCGGCAGTACGAAAATGTATAGGGATCTAAAGCCCTATTATTGGTGTCCACTGTGTATCTTGTGCTAGGGTTAAGGCACAACATCAGAAACCGTATGGGAGTTTAGAACCTTTACCAGTACCCATGGGTAAATGGGAAGACATCACCATAGATTTCGTGACTAAACTGCCCAAAACAAGGAACGGTCACGACATGATTTGGGTGGTCATTGATCGCTTCACTAAGAGTGCGCATTTCATAGCTGCCAACGAGAAATGGTCTATGGATAAACTTGCGAATTCTTACATGATGGAAATTGTGAGGCTTCATGGTGTTCTGTTAACGATTGTATCCGATCGTGACAACAGTTTTACCTCAAGGTTTTGGAGGAGTCTACAAGAGGAATTGGGTACCAAGTTGTGTTTAAGTACAGCTTACCATCCGCAAACCGATGGTCAGAGCGAGCGAACAATTCAAACATTGGAGGATATGCTGAGAGCATGTACCCTAGAATTCCAAGGTAACTGGGATGAACACTTACCTCTAGTAGAATTCTCCTATAATAATAGTCTCCAATCAAGCATTAAGATGGCACCTTATCACGCTTTGTATGGAGAAAAGTGTCAAACGCCGTCATGTTGGCTGGAAGCTAGGGAAAAGCAGTTTATGGGACCTGATATAGTCCATCAGACTGCTGAAAAGTTGAAAGTGATAAGGGAAAGAATGTTAGCTGCTCAAGATCGACAAAAGAGTTATGCTGACAAGAAAAGACAACCGATAACCTTTGAAGTTGGAGATTCAGTTTTACTTAAAGTCTCGCCGTGGAAGGGACTTATAAGGTTTGGTAAAAGGGGAAAGTGGAGTCCAAGGTTTATTGGACCATTTAAAGTTCTTTAGAAGATCGGGAATCAAGCTTACAAGCTAGAATTACGAGAAGAACTGGAGGGTATTCGTAAAACCTTTCATGTGTGTTATTTGAGAAAGTTCACGAGAGATGTGCCCAACGTAATTCCGATTTTTGAGTTAAGATTGTATGAAAACAAGAGGTTGATCGAAGAACTTGAGGCAATCGTTGACCGTAAGACTATGAAGCTAAGACACAAGATGGTCGATTTATTGCTTGTGTGTTGGAAACATACGAATGGGCCAAATCTCACTTGGGAAACGGAGAGTGACATGATGAGTCGCTACCCGTATTTGTTTGGTGATATGTGATTCCGGGGACGATATCATCCTAAGGGGGAGAGAATTGTAACACTCGTGTTTCTAGGATAGGCATTAATATTGACGTTATAGTCTAGGTTAACCTTTGTAACTCATTTTGAAGAAATGAATAGGGAATTATGTGAATATTATGTGAATTATGTGTTTTATGCTTAATTATTAGGGTTTAATTAATTAAGAATAAAAATAACCGTCAAAATTAAAGTGTGAGATAAGCCCGATATCTTTACATAAAGTTGTAGTGGTTGAAACAAGGATTATGGGGATATAAAGAATACCAAAATCTGAGTTATAACGAAGAAGTTATGACCTATCGAAGTTTCGCGACAAAACCGGCAGAGTGCTGAATGTCGTAAAAAGTGAGTTTTTGATAAACTACTTTTTAGCCTTAGTGATCTAACCGAAACTCGTAGTGTCCGTTAAACCGATAGTATGTATAAAAAGAACACCCAAATCTGACTTCGTATGAGGAAGTTATGATTTTTCGAAGTTTCAGCTTAGCAGTAGACGGCTAAAAACTCGAATTTTAGATCGAGTGATTTTTAGCCGACACAACCTAAACGAGATTCGAAGGTATCGTCATTAGTAGTACAATGGTAAAAAGTCTGACGAAAACGGACGTCGGATGAAGAAGTTATGAATTTTTAACGGATTTCCTGTCCCGGTCTGTTAAAAATAATAATATAAAAATTGAATTCAAAATTAGCCGACGAAGTCTAAACGAAAGTTGTGGAGCGTAATTTTACCTGCACGTGCATATAAAGAACGTCAAAAACGGAGCTCGTATGCGAAAGTTATGGATTTTAGAAGTTTGGGTGTGAAAAACGAGAAAAATCCCCAAAACCGAGGAATTTCGCACACGTGGACTTCGGCCACGTGTCCTCGCTTCGCATCCAACGCGTGTCCAGGGATTTGCTGAGTCACCGAAGCCAGCTGGCGAGACGTGTCGCTTGCCCTCACATCCAAAGTCCGGTCTAATGGGCGTCCGACACGTGCCCTTTTATCACATGTCCGAGCCTCGGAGGAGGAGCCACGTCCGAAGCCTCGGACTAGACCGTGGTCCAATCAGGAGGTGACAGTGAGCCCTTCGCATGTGTAGCCATGTGCGATCCCACATGCGAGCAGGTGCTGCGAGCTTCGGATCTGCGACGAGTGGCTTCTTCTCAGCCCTTGGATCAGAAGTCTCACCCCTATAAATAGGAGGGTGCGAGACCTCTCGGGTATATTTTGGAAACTTGTCACTTTTAGCCCCTAAACCCATATTTCTTTCATTTTAACATCCCCCAAAGCGACGGTATCGATTATAAGCCCCGAAATACTCCACGAAGTGCCCGAGAAGCCCGAAAAATTTATCTTTTCGGTTTCGAAGACCGACCTTTGCAGAGCCCGGTTTCTCAATAAAACTCCCGGTTTTATTAGAAACGATCGTTTTAAGCAACAAATTGTTGCCCGATTATCATCAAATCATGTTAGTGTATAGTCACTTTCATCTTACGCATAGATATGAAGTATTTTATATAAATACGTGCTATGTATATATATATATATATATATATATATATTGATTGTTTATTTGAGATAATTGTTGAATTGATGTTTTATACAAATTTTAAACTGTATATGTATTTTTATCTACGAATATGTTGGGTAAAACATGGGTAGATAGTGATGTGTGATAAAATAAAAGTGATGAAAGGCCTCGATGTGATTTGAGATCCAGTCATCTAGCGAAGTTTAGATGACGACCACGGACTTTCTAGACAGTCCAGTGGAACACTGGCAGGCCTGCAACCTGTAGGTGTAATGAATTAAGAGTGTTCATTCGCTGTACTCCATCCCCATCATGGTTGCCTTTAGGACATGTATGGTTGAGGAAACCCCTTAGCAGTAGTGTCCATCCCGATGATAATCTTTAGGCTAGGTCCCTTGTGTTAAGTGTTTAGGGACGTAAAGTGAGGATAACGGGAATGGATAATCAGGGTTATTGTTGATTGATGAACTTAATAAGTTTATTATTATTGTGGGTTGAAAACCCTATATGCTCACCAGGCTCCCACGCTTGACCCACTCAGCTTTTTATGTTACAAGTAGTGGACCCCGAGCATAGTCGGAGGACGATGAGGGATTTTTGGATTATAGGCCAGTAGTTGTAAATAACTGTTGAAAGGCTTATAATGTCTTGTTTATGCTTTTGATCTATATCGGAACATGACATCCCGAGGTTTTGATATGAAATGAAACTATACATTTCTTAAAGAAAAGTTTTGCTAAACTTTTATCATGTTTTGTTTTGGGGACTAATTCCGCAACATCTTTTAAAAGGATTTCTCTGATTTTATTTTAAAAAGCATAAATTAAATCAGTCTTTTCTGGTTTAGAAATTAGGGGATGTCACATACTAGGTCCCTCTATAATCGTTTGGTGTAAAGTAGTCGTATATAATTAAGTTTGAAAAGACAGTCGAATGAGTGACTCTGTCCTAAGCCCACAACCAAACAAGGAACAAGAAATAAGGCAGAATCACACATTCTAAGTATGTAGAATCTTAATTATATATAACCCTAATGTTTACACTAGCCATCATAGATCACCTGTAAGAATCCTTAATTTTATATGAATGATGTGATTTATTTGGGTGAGGGGGCAATTTATGACTATGATTTCTCGCATTTCAAGGTCTATGGTCGATAAACTCTAAATGGGCACTAGTTTTAGTGGAAAATCCGAGGCTTTAATATCGTTGTTTGGAAACGTACCGATATCCATTGGTGGTTCCGGGAGAGTCTCTCCTGCATTGATCACAAGTACCCTTCCATCACTATCAGCATTCACATCCCTGGCTCTTGGGCACTCCCTTTTGAAATGCCCAGTCTCGCCACAACCGTAGCGGGTTTGGCTCGATTTGGCACTGGCATCTTGGGTGGCCTGTCGAGTTGGTACTCTGTAAAAGCGAGTGGTATGCCCTTTTCTATTGCAACTCTTGCAACGTATCTCCCAGCAGGATCCTTTGTGATGGAAGTTACACTTCTGGCATTCGGGTAGGTTCCCAGCATATGACCTCGTCGGCACTGAGGCAGTAGGGGTAGTGGCGGCATGAGCTACCACAATTTGTTGTGTTTTGGCAGGTACCTAAGTCGAATGACTTTCTTTCTTGTTCCAAAACTTTGGTAGTGCCCCTCCTTTGTCACAGGAGTCCTTAGGTTTGCGATTTGGGGTGTCCTTACAGGAACACACCTGTTGGTGTCCTTGGTTGTCATTAGGGTTGGTACCGCTAGCACCGCTCCCGTTTCCTTTTGCGTTGTTAGCGCTAAGTTGTGCCATGACGGCTGTCACAACAGTTGTTATGGTGGCTTGAAATGTAGTGAGGTCCATGTTTAGAACTGGTATTTCACCGGTGGGTTGATTACTTCCTTGTTGAGGCATTATTATGTTGTATGGCACGGAACAGGTTCGTAAGTAACTATGGTCATTGCTAGTTGTATCTCATATATATATATATGTATATATATATATATATGTATATATATATATATATATATATATATATATATAGACACACACACATATACATTTATCTATATACATATATAGATCACATGTTTTGTTGTATGATTCCCAAAGGTTTCGACCACATCATCAAAATTTAGTTATGGTAATAGGTAATAGGTATTGTGTGAACATAAGTTTATCAAAATAAAACATAACCGTTAATACATTAAGTTGCCTCTGGTTACATGGGTCAAGGACGTACCTCTCTTGTTTTACTACTACTAGTTATGATGAAAGATGTAATAAACATAAGACATAGTGCGAGTAGTGTAGTCACTAACTCACTTGGCTATACTAGTCTATCATATGCCAAAATGGTGCACAATGTGTCAAGCCATTTCACTTATTTTGAAAGTGGCCTTTTTCGCTCTCTGTTCTAGGAAGGCTGCCCTAGCCTCAGCTGCAAGCATCTGTTTCCTCATGGTGGCCACTTCCTCCTCTAAGGAGTGTAGACGGTTCATAATATCGTCCTGCTTTGCTTGCTGGTTTAGTATCGCTCCTGAATGGTGTTCTTGTTCTTCGAGGAGGCGTCGATTTCGCATTGTCGCATTCTAGGCTTCGCCTCCAATCTCCATTACTTCATGATGGAGAGCCTGAACCTGGGTGTCTAGATGGGCTACTTGTGTTATAATTGGAGGTAACACTTGATTCATGAGGGTGCTGGAGCTAGGAGTATGGTGTAGTGGGTGCATGCCTAATGCAGATCGTCGGCCGTCTCCTCTAGTCCAGACATGTTGCTGGGTTGCCCTTTGTGGAGGTGCATCCTGGAAGGATGGAGGTGAAAGAGTCCCTTGCTCGCTCCCGATAGAGTAAGGCTCACTAAGGATCTCTCTAGTGCCTTCATCCTCATCTTACTCTTCATTAGAATCCTCCTCCTCCCCCCTTTCCCCCCCTCCGTAATCCACCTCTTGGTATTCTTCAGGACCCACTTCTGGCTTCTCCACATGAACCTCTTATGGCTCCTCCTCGATCCATCCGTTGGCTACCATGGCAACGTAGTGGGGTTCTTCGTGGTCAAAATCAGCCATGTTGTCTGTACGAGAATAGGGGTATATAAAGAATCTATGAGATTAATAGAAGCATTTCTAATTAAAATTTTTATGGTGTTATCCCTACCTGATCCTCCAATAATCACGTAGTTTATAGAAGTTGTATATAACTAAGATCGTATAGACCTTCAAATAAGTGATCCTACTCTAAGACTACAACCAAACAAGGAATAGGAAGTAGAGCGAAATGAAAAATTCTAAGTCTATAAAATCTTAATTATATATAATCTTAATGTATACACTAAGTAAGTATAGACCTTCCAGTGAGGGTCTTTAGTTTTCACATGATTTATTTATAGTATCATAAAATACTCCTATAGTATTTTAAGCTTTATGTTTGGTTCTAGAGTTTCTTGGTATATAGAGTTGGTAAGTTTTAGACTTGTTGCTTGCCACAACTATTCACAGGCATACACTAGTCACCTCTCGGATAAATATAGTTAATCAAGCTATATTCATCTCAGACCTGATTACATACACCAAGGTTTAATCGTAGTCTCCAACTTATCTTAATACTTTTGTCACCATCACTGATCTTGAAAAGAAAAAAAATAGGACACAAGTACGGTGATAGATCAGGAATTGTCTCATGGGGTTTTCATGAAAGGGTAAACATGTGGATAGTGAGACGCAAAAGCTCAAACATGGAGTATTACAAAGACTTCCATGATTTTAGTTCATGGACAAGGGTTGATATTTCAGAACTATCCGATGCTCCATTTGCAAATCCATCAGGTGATCCATGGGCAACTAATTTCAAGCTCTTTTTTGAAGACCAAGTAAAGAAGGGAATTCCTAACATGAAGATTGCTGAGTCCTTCATTAAAACATTCCCTAAAATACTGGATCCTAAGACAAATCAGCCTTTCCAGACTGTGATGTGGCCACCGACCAACCAAGTTAGGCAGATTCCTGTGTTGCAGAACTTATGTGATGGATCTCTTGCGAATATGCTTTACTGGGTGTATGATGACACCACTGCGACTGCTATCATTAAGTTTCATGATGGTTGCTTTCACCCGTTCAACAAAAGCGACCTACTTCAATTCAGAAAGTGGGATATTCATCATTTGGCACATCATCAGATCAAAGTGGCTGAAGAGATCTTCGAGCATGCTGTTAAAGAATACACGACAATGGTTGTAGAGATCATTGCAAAAGGGATGTGGCGTGGCGTGATTGGGGGGGGGGGTCCGATGTGCTTATAGTTGAAAAGGACTAAGTCAAAGCTAGCCTCAAACCAAGGGGGAGATTGAAGGGTCTAGTTTATCGTTTGGGATAGGCTATCTGATGTATAGGTCTTAATGGGTCTTTTGTCATGTAATAGAGTTGTTTGGATGTGTTTACGGCCAATAGTCTGTTTATGGCCGTGAATAGGTTTACGATCGTAAACTGTTTACGGCCAGCCTTTCCTCTATATAAAGGTCTTGTCAGAGTCTGTCAGTAGTTGTTGTCAGTCGATAGAGTTTATGGCCATTGTCTAAGTTGTACCTGACGTTTCTTTGATATAAACGTGTGCAAAGCTTGGTTCATTCTTCATCTACTCCATTCTAATCTTGTTTGATTGTTAGTTGCTTGATCACTGGTTAAGATCCTTGTTTCCAAGGCATTACATAGTTTAGTTAGATCATGAATTATGTGATAATTTAGTTGTTAGAAAAAATGATCTAGTTGATTTTTAGTGACCTCCATAACTTGTCCTCAAGTTATGGAAAGTGAAAGATCTCTTCATTAAAATCAAATTAAACTCATAGGTTATGAATGTGATGAGTTTTGACAAGCTTCAAAACTTTCCCTCAAGTTTTGGAATTTGCAAAGTCTCATTAAATGAAACTTTAATTCCAACCCTTATATATACATATGTGTGTGTGTATATATATATATATATATATATATATATATATATATATATATATATGTATAAGATCATGTCAGTCTTACCTTTAGTAGGCCTCATTCATGAAGTCGGTCTATAAGGGGAGCGGTATAAGGTTACTGCCTATAAAATGGTGGTTTAATGGGTGTCCACTCTCACCCATGCTTCCTTGACTTGTGGAGGTCGTTAGCCGAACGGGTAGGATAGGACATTAATTCTCCTTTCATTAAAAGTATTATGATAAGTATAAAGTAAATAAACTTTATGAAATTCCTAATCTTAGTTACTTTAGGAAAAATGTGAAAATGGTGCTAATCCATGAAATTACACTTTATACCTTTGTGAAGTCGTTGGTGGAGCAAGTGTGGTTAACCAACACACTAATTCGGAACTAACAATGTGTGGCAAAGGGTAGCCCTTTGTTAATCATAGATCAATGGAGTGTATGTGGTTAACCAACACATTGATTAGGTGATCTATAACATTAGGTGTACCAAGCTAATTTGCATGGTTATTCAGACCTTGTTTGTGATCCTCGGTATCCCAGTCACAAACTTGAAGGGCACACCGAGATTTAAACATGCCATTGACAAGTTCAATGAATCTCAAAGATCTAGGAGTTTCAAACCAATTCAAACTTAATAATCTATTTTGTTTTTCATGGTGGAAATTGGGAAATCGTCATTTACCTACCTTCGAATATTCTACAATTGGATTACGACATCCCTCTTCCCAATTGTAGGATATTGTGTTGGGTCCTTGCCTTAATATTTCATATTGTGTGTAATATTAAGGATTATCATCTAATCTAACCTTTGTTCTTCTTCTTTTCAGATGTCTATTCCAAATAATGCTTCCACACCAATTCCTCCAGGCTCTTTTTCCCTCATGAACCTATGTGGGAGGGTCATTTTCGATGGCTTGAACTTTAATGATTGGATTCAAAACATCAGAATGGATATTGGCTATGAGGACAAAGAATATGTCCTTGATAAAGAGCTAAAGGAGATTGATGTAACCACTGCTACTCCTGAACAAATCGTTAAACACACTACTCATGAGAGGGATGCAACAAAGGTGTCATGTTTTATGATTGCAACCATGACTGCAGAGTTACAGAAGTCCTATGAGGGCTGCTATCCTTATGAAATGTATCATGATTTGATGGAAAGATACCATCAAAGTGCTTGACAGGGGAGGTATGAGATCATTGCCTCCATGATCACAACCAAAATGAAGGATGGTGAACTCATCACGACCACTTGCAAAAGATGCAGAGATTCGTGGATCGCTTGCTTAAATTGAATGTCAGTTTTGATGAAGAGTTTGCCATAGATATTATTCTACACTCTTTACCTCCTTGCTACGATCAGTTTTGTATGACTTATCATATGAAAAAGGAGGAGGTCACTCTTAGCAAGCTTCAAGGCCTTTTAAGGACTGCTAAAAGCAGCTTGAAAGGCAAATAGGTTGTGTCTATTCCTACTACTACTTCTGCCCCTGTTCTGGGAATCGGACATGGAAAGGGAAAGAAGAGGAAGGCTCCCTCCAAGAGCCATAAGGGAAAGTCTCTTGATGGATCCTCTTCTCGTGGGACTAAAGTTGGTTCTACTAATTCCTCTAATCTGAAGGATGCAGAGTGTTTCCATTGCCATGAAAAAGGGCACTGGAAACGAAGCTTCCCCAAGTACTTGCAGGACATAAAGGATGGGACGATCAAACCCTCCTTTGCAGGCATTTACACTATTCAATTTAAAAACTCATCACATGCTAATTCTTGGGTCCTTGATATAGGTTGTGGATTTCACATATGTTCTGATTTGCAGGGACAAAAAAAGGTAGGGATGTGGAGCACGGGAAGATAAACTTAATCATGGAAAATAGGAAAATGTTGCATGTGCCCAAGATTGCGGTTTATTCTTTATTGCTTAGTAATGGTTTCGATTTAGATTTGAATAATTTTTGTTATTCGACCGATATGGCGAGAAATGTTATTTCCTTTCACAGTTTGTACAAACAAGGTTTTACCTTTTCTTTTAATAATGAAATTTGTTGGTATTAATGCTTATTACAACGGTGTATTTTATTTTGAGGCATTACCTTGCAATGGTGTATAGGAAACGGTGAATGTTGTAGATAACCTCGGAAATAATGTGTTACACATTGATGCCTCCAATGATTTGGATAAAGCATGCTTGTGGCATTGTCGTCTTGGACATGTCAACAATAAGCGCATAGCCCAAATCCAAAAGGATGGAGTTTTGGAGTCATTCGACTTAAAGTCAGATGACACTTGAGAATCTTGTTTACTTGTAAAGATGACCAAGTCACCCTTCATTGGTACTTGTGAAAAGGGTGCAGGTCTGTTAGATCTCATACACACTGATGTGTGTGGACCATTCAGAACTGCCACAAGGGATGCTAATCGCTTCTATGTGACTTTTACCGATGATTACAATAGATATGGCTATATCTACTTAATCAAGCATAAGTCAGAAACCTTTGAAAAGTTCAAAGAGTTTAAGCAAGAAGTAGAGAATCAATTGTGTAGGAAGATAAAGATGTTGCGATCCGATCGAGGAAGAGAGTATCTTAGTATTGAGTTCCTTGACTATCTTAAGTAATGTGGAATTGTTTCATAATTGACGCCACCAAAGGAACCACAGCTTAATCGTGTGGCTGAGAGGCGCAATAGAACCTTGCTAGACATGGTTCGTTCGATGATGAGTCAAACTTCGTTACCTATCTCATCCTAGGAGTATGCCTTAGAAACTGCTGCCCATATCCTTAATCTAGTCCCTACCAAAAAGGTTTCCACATCAAGGTTTAGAGTTGCGAGGCTTTCGTGAGATGTGAGACTCATTAAAAGCTCGAACCTCGGAGTGAGCGATGTATTTTCATCAGCTACCCACAAAAGTCCTTTGGAAATCTCTTCTATAGACCGAGTGACAATGTTGTCTTTGTCGCGAGGAGAGGAGTCTTTCGTGAGAGAGAACTCATATGCCAAGGGGATAGTGGGAGGAAAATTGACCTTGAAGAGCTTCAAGAGTCAAGCGGTGATGGAACCTCAGACACTAAAACTCAACCCGAGGAAGAAACTCAAGTTGAGCCAATTGACGAGTCCGTACCTTTGAGGTGTTCTGGTAGAGTTAGAGTTCCACCTAAGTTTTATGGTTTCCATATTACTACAGAAGCTGATACATTTATCAGTAATAACACACTGGTAAATTTGGATGAACCTAACAATTACAAGGAAGCCCTGGCAGGCCCCGAGTCTACTAAATGGAAAGAGGCTATGGAAAGCGAGATTCTGTCCATGTATGACAATCAAGTTTGGAACTTGGTTGACAATGTACCGGGTCGTAAGACGGTCGTGTACAAATGGATCTTCAAGAAGAAGACCGGCATCGATGGGAATGTACACACATATAAGGAGCGACTGGTTGTGAAGGGCTTTACTCAAACTCTGGGAGTTGACTACGACGAGACCTTCTCACCAGTAGCGAAGATCAAATCTATAAGGGTTATGTTGGCCATTGCTACATTTCATGACTATGAAATATGGCAAATGGATGTCAAAACCGCTTTCCTTAATGGAAAGTTGGTTGAAGATGTTTACATGAGTCAGCCAGAGGGTTTTGTTAATGCAAAATACCCAAATAGAGTGTGTAAGCTTGAGAAATCCATTTATGGATTGAAAAAAGCGTCTCGCAGATGGAATTTTTGTTTTGATTAGAAAGTCAAAGATTTTGGATTTTCGAGAAGCGAGGATGAGTCCTGTGTATATGTCAAAGCTAGTGGGAGTATAGTGAGCTTTCTGGTATTATATGTAGATGACATACTACTCACAGGAAATGACATCCCAACATTACAAGAGGTTAAGTTCTGGCTTGGGGAGTGTTTTGCTATGAAGCACCTCAGAGAAGCAGCCTATATCCTAGGGATAAGGATATTGAGAACTATAAGTAGAAGACTAATAAGACTTAGTCAAATTACCTAATTGGACAAGGTTTTGAAACGTTTTAGCATGGAGAACTCCAAGAAAGGTAACCTACCTTTCCTAAGCAATACCAAATTGAGTAAAACTCAAAGTCCGAGTATAGAGGTTGAGATAGCAGAAATGAGTCGTATACCATATGCTTCCGCAGTTGGTTCCATCATGTATGCTATGACTTGTACTCGCCCTGATGTATCCTTTTCTTTGAGCATGATCAGCAGATATCAAGGGAACCCTGGTAAAGCTCATTGGACTGCGGTTAAGAACATTATCAAGTACCTGCAGAGGAATAAGGACTGGGTCCTTACCCTTGGTGGGAATGATGACTTGAGAGTGACAGGGTATAGTGACACCAGCTTTCAAATCGACAGAGATAATTTCCGCTCTCAGTCGGGCTGTATGTTTAACCTAAATGGAGGAACAGTAACATGGAAAAGTTCCAAGCAGGAGACTGTAGCTGATTCAACGTGTGAATCAGATCACATATCAATAAGTGAAGCAGTGAAGGAGGCGATATGGTTGAAAAACTTCATGGAAGACCTTGGAGTTATTCCTTCCATAAAGGAGCTTGTGGAAATATACTACGATAATGAAGGGAAGGTTGCCTTAACCAAGGAACCGAGAGTTCATGGAAGATCCAGGCATATCGATAGAAAGTACCACTTCATAAGACATCAAGTAGAAGAAGGGCACCTCATGGTGAAGAGGATATTGTCAGAGGACAACCCAACAGATCCTCATACAAAGGGACTAACTTGGGTTAAGCACTTGCAGCATGCGAGGGGCATTGGACTAAAGGACGATATTAGTTTTAGTGATTAGATAAACCGAAATGTGTAATAGCTAAATTGTAGTTGAAATTTGATGATGCATAAAAGGAGTTTTATTTATTAGTAAAGTTACTGTCTTTTGTCAATTGTTTACTATATTTTTACTTTTCATGTTTTGACTTCCAGAATAGTTAGATTTATTCAAACTATCCACAGTCGATCATACTTTGGAAGTAGGTATGAAAGAAGACTCATGAGTTGGCTTGTAGATTTGTCTAAGGAGTTAGGCATAGCAACAGGTTTGCTACACCATTCATGAGTACTTCTAAAATAAGATTTGAGTATTAGATCAACCCACGCTCCCTTGAATCACTTCATGAAATTTATCTCGAGTGATTGTGAGATGATAATATCATATAAGTCTTCAAACCTAGATATATAAGTTGTTGACTATGAATTAGTTGTACATTGATGATACGAAAACGCATCAGTAACTTGATGTTATAAAATGTATCGTTGTGCATGAATTGATGAATAGTTAGTACAAGCATATAATGTCAAAGTTTATATGTTCCCTTTTATCCTAAGAGGATTAAAAGCGATATCTTGGGCCCTTCGATGATTATGTTTTGACTTATGTGTCGGGCCTAGTAAGAACTAAATTGATGTGTTCAGTTATGTTCTAAGTCAGACCAATAGGAAATCGGGAAACAAACTGCTAGACAATAAGTATGACTTTGTTCCATGTATTTGTCTAGCTGATATCTTGAGAAAAAGAGGTTTATATGATCCCTTATCTAAAGAATGCGTCACTGACTAGGTCAGAGTTGACAGTGGCTTTTGAAAGCTTATGATTGCTAAGTCGAATCCTGCACATTGGCAGTTATAGTTACTAGACTTATCCAAGTGGGAGACTATTGGATTTGGTGTCTAAGCCCATAACTATAACTTGGATGTACTTGACCCGATTGTAGCATGGTCGTTTTTGGGTTGTCTTCACCAGTGCGACTTGATAGGATGGATTTTGAGAATAATTTTGTATATGGTTTTATTAATATATTATAAGAATAATATATTAATATGAAACCATATTATTATGTAACTAGTATTGATCAATAATTAATTTGGAATTAATTTTGTGATCAAAAGAGACTAATTAAATATAGGAGGATTGAGTATGTAAATCAATCATTCTTGTAGTGTTGGCCAATGATCCATGATCATGTAGGTGGGCTAAATTAATCCATGGATAGTCCAGTGAAGTTAAACCCATGGAGCATGAGAATGTTGAAAGTCATGGGTTATTAGGGTTTGCAAAGTGTAACCCTAGCATGTGCAACACTATAAATAGAGCCCCTATAGAGCCAAAATTGGACACACCATATCTTGGAGATAACCAACTTATTCTCTCAAGCCTCCTTTTGCATTTTGGTGTTTGTGAACCAATAAAGGCATCACACTTAAGGTGCTAAAACTTTCAAAGGTCAAGAACTCTACCCTACTCAAGAGGTAAGCATCCAAACTAAAATTTTGTTTTATATACCTTCAATTGTATGCTAGATAGGGAGAATGTTTTGGAAAAACAAATGCATTTAGAATTAGAGAAAACATAGATCCAAAGAATTTAGGGTTGCATGTGCACCATAAGAGTGTTAGAGTGCTCAAAACCCAACACAAGTTCCTTGCATTATGACTTTTAGTGGTTGGATCTTGAATATTATTCCATGTTCCTCATGTTTGAGCATGTTTGGAGGGAAGGAACTCATAAAGTTGGCAAATTTATGACTCTCCTAAGTCCCAAGAGCATCATATGCTGTGGATCTAGCATTTGGGAGAAGTTCTTGGCATTTGCTTAAGTTTTGGTTCTTAGAGATCAAATTTGAACTAAAATGGATCTTAGACATGTATTGGACCTACATGTCTATAAAGCTTCTACCTTTATGATAGATTTGGTGATATAAACCCTACTAAGGTGTTTGGGTTAAGTACTTTTTTGGATTAAGGGCTTAATGATTAAGACATCATGGATTTTGGCTTTATATGGACCTAGGTTTTTAGATCTTGACCTGTTTCGGTGTCTTAATGGATAAAGTTGGAAAATTTATTCACTTAAACAATAGTATGGACCAGATCTTAACTTTAGAGCCATTAGGATCGAGGGTGGTAGCTTAATCCATTAAGTTGCTGAAGACTCGATGCCCATGACGTAGCGATAAGGAATACCACGATGGTCTGTTGCTAGAGGGCCATGATGTGGCCATAGGTAGCCACGACATAGCGGTTGACTAAAGTTAATGTTGGCCATTGTATTTTGGAATGGGTTGACTGTTTTGCTAGTCTCTATTTTTAGAAGTAAGACATAGGGTTTGTCTTGTGTGGATTTTTAGGAGGTGTTTTGCACCCATATTTTGGCGGTGAGAGTTGTTGGATGTGATCGGTTTGGCGTTATGTGAGGTTTTAGTCAGTATTGTGATTCATGTGAGTCTCTTCATTATACTCATGGGTTGAAGGCACCAATGTCACCCTGTTGGATTATGTTGTAGGATGATAGCTCTCTTTGTGACACTTATTGATATGCATGTTTGTGCTTGTTGTCTTTGTGACTCTTGCAGATATGATTGTATGTTTTATGCATGTGGGGTAGAAATGGACCGATACAAATATGTTTTGTTATATAGAGTCATTATGGACCCGGGGTTAATACGGACCCAAGGGTTGATATGGACCCGAGGGTTGATATGGACCGACACAGCTACTTGCTGTCATATGGGTTGATACGGAGTCGACAAAGGTACATGTTGTCATATGGGGTTGATACGGACCTGACACAACCACATGCTATTAGATGTATATGTGTATTGTATGTGGTATATTGAGGAACTCACTAAATTTGTGCTTAAGGTTTATGTTTATGGGTTCAGGTATTTCCGGTTCAAAAGGGAAGGGTCTGGCATGACTGCACAACATCCCCCAGAGTTTAATTCCCCATGGATAATATTACTCTGATGTTTAACTATTATTTCTTTATCTTGACTGGCTTAGAGAACAAATTTTCATATAAATTATTGTTTTAAAAATGAAAATTTTACCTTGGAGTTTCGGGACATTTCAATTAGACTAAGACTTAGTGACATTCGTATCTAGGTCATGTTAGAAGAAAATTCATGGAGATTGGCGGAGCGCTATCAATTTCTCCAGTCAGCCACCTAAGTCAGGCGAGTGCTCAGTCCCTTTCATGAACATGATTTTAATACAAATATTAATTAAAGTATTAAATATATGTGAGAAAGTTTATTTGTGAGCTATATGCTTATTTCTTGGTTTATGTGTTAGAAGTGTATTTGAGGATATATGATACACGAACCAGATATGGTTTTATATATATCTATTATTATATAATAACGAAAATAGAAATATTACTAGGGAAAAGAATAAATGTATAATAATGCCTAAAATACTATGTGCTAAATATATACACCAAGATAGGATGGTGTTGTCTAGACATAGTTGGTATTGGGAGTTTAGTAGTTATTCTTTCTTATAAAGATAGAACTTATTATATATACCTAGTTCAATTAATTTTGGTATTGGGTAGTCTCATTTAGTAGATGCATGTGTAGGCTAGGAATGGAGAGTAGAATTATGTTTCGTGACACATTCAGGTGTTGATCGTACGAAATACGTATCAGAGTAAAAATTGTATTCCCTTTTGGATGAACAAGAATGGTGGATCCAGATCAGACAAATTTAATAGCATGTCTACTTATTCCTTTGGGTGACCGAAATGGTGGGCCCAAATAAGGAAACTTTAATGGTATGTATGCATAATCCATTGGATGAACAGAAATAGTGGATCCAGATCAGGCAACTCTAAAAGTGCGTGTGGTCATCGTCCAAATGAAAATCTCTTGACTGTTCTTAATGACGCATCATGCAGGATAATCCTTCCTGATAATCGTAAACTAGGATCTATGAGGATCGATTAGGGTGGGTAAGTTTATGTATGAGGGTTTATAGATATCCAAGTTGGAAACACATTTATCTATTGTTTGATAACAATTGGTTTTAATATATATATATATATATATATATATATATGTATATATATATATATATATATATATATATATATATATATATATATATATATATATAATTGGTTTTTGTTAAAACATGAAGTGATCCTCAGCAGCTAAGAAATGCAATGATGAAATCGAAGACCTATTTTGTTATTGCGATAGAAGATGTTATGAAGACTTGAAGATCTCACTAAAGACTTGAAAACGAGTGAAAAAGAATGACCCGAATAGTAGATTATTGTCTTTTGCAATCATACATTTCAAAAAAGTAATGTTCACCTTTTCTAACATTGAGTAGTTGTCGTGTCATGTCTGTCAAAGAATGGCAAGCATGGACGCCTTGCTTTGAAGTATTTTATTGTTTATCATGTAACTTGTTCAACTATTTATAGACGATAATGTCGATCGATTTAAGTAACCCAGTTCTTGAAGGCTTTTATTTTATTACTCTTCATGGAATACAAGTCTTGACTATCTTCATCTATTACTTATGTTGTTCATCACTTACTAACTCGTGTTTGAATCTAAACCATGTTACGATTCAACCAATTCTTTATGCTTGCTTATATTTACTGATTAATCTTGTTGTTATATCCTTCCTTGTTATTCTGCATATTTCATTATTTCAGCAAAATCATCTTAAAGATCTTCCTCAACAATTGGTATCAGAGCCATAGTGGTTGCTTTTTATCTTTCTATAAAGACATATCTCGTTTTCTAAAGAAAACTCTAATTTAAAAGGCTTTCTATACCACTTAGATCACCGTTGAAAGGAAATATGGTACAAGCTTACTCTTTAAATATATGTAACAGTGTTAGAGGTTCTAATCGAGCTCCAATACTTGTTGCAAGTGAATATCATCACTGATCTCAACGTATGGAAGGATATTTCAAAAGACTTGGTAAGGAAGTTCGAAGATCTGTGGAAAATGGACCACATGAACTTGTCCTTACTCCTACTGTCATCGATGACGCCCAATTTAGACTTGGAGGTGGTTAAGTTACCATGACCAGACCTACCAACGTTGACATTGAGAAGATGGACAAATACAAAATTGCTTTCTATGAAATCTCTTGTGGAGTTCTTCCGGATAGTTTCGATCTTATTATTAATTGTAAATAAACAAAAGAAATTAGGAATGTTCTTAAAAATCTTTATGAAGGCACGTAGCAAGCTCAAGACAAAAAGCTGACCACTGCACTGAACGAGTTCAACAACTTTAAAGCTCCTCCTGGTGAAAGTCTTGATGATTCCTTCAAAAGATTCAACCTCACCATCACCAAAGTCTCAAATGCAGGCATTACTTGAAGCGATCATGAAAAAAATTTGCAATTCCTGAACGGCTTGGGAAAGTAGTGGACAATGGCAAATATGACAGTTCAAGGTGAAATCAAAGTCAAATCTCTATCGTTGTGCAAGCTTTATGGTGAACTACAAGCTCAAGAGTCTACCGTGATGAAAGATTACATATATCTAGGTAGACAACTCACTTTAGTCGCCCACTCACCACAATCTACCAACCGATCACTTCAGTATCATCATATCAGAGAGTCATCCTGCCAAACCTCATATCACAAAACACTGTAGTCATATGAACCATAAATGTAACCTGATGATGAAGAAACATTTCAACAAGCATTATCCCTTGTAAGCCAACAGTTCAACAGACTCCCTCGACCCAACTACCATAAAAATCAAAAGTTCACACGACCTCATTTCAACCGAAACTACAATCCGCAAAACAACTCCTTTCAACCTTATCATCAGTCCTCTAGATATCCCAGAAACCTACCATATCAACCTCAATCTCAAAACACACCATTGATGATCACAAACTCCACTTAAGCATCCAAAGAAGAAAAATCTTCAGATACTGCAGTTGGTACCGAAGAGAAAAAGGAAGGAGTTCTCATATGCCACTAGTGTTACAAGGAAAATCACTTTGCAAGAGACAGCAAAAAAACATCGTGAAAGATAAAGCAATCTATCTCAGAATGGCTTAAGAAGCTGAAGACAAAGAAAATATTGAGAAAGTTTTTGTAGCATAAGTAAGAAGAGACCACCAATTATGGTCTCCGCGAGATGTAGATGAGGACAAAGACAACAAAAGGAAACGAGGAAAATGTGTATGTTTGGAAAGAAAAAAGAGAATACTAAAGAGTTGAAGAAAAACTACTGCTTCATGTCAAAGGAAGGGATCATAGGAATCATTGTATTGGTAAAATTTATGATTCACTCAAACAGTTATAACATGCATGACTGTGAACCTCATCTAGAACAAGTTACTTAAAAGTGTGTTGACGCCTTTTCAGATTATAACACATCCTTAGATGAAAAGAACATAGCAACCCAAGACCTATATCACTTGAGAGGAAGACTAGAAGAATAAAAGCTTAAGGTCACCATGTTAGAAGCAGATCTGAAATTAGAAAAAGATGCTAGGTTGCTTAGTGAAACCCAATTAGATGTTGCTTTCAATCAAGGAGATTTAACTCGAACTGAAATTGTATCTTTAAAAAAATTAATAGAAAATCTCTTTAATGAAGGTGAAGCAATTGAAAACTTGGTTAATAATGAGGATAACACTTATAATTGGGGATAGTCAAATGGATACATCACCGGAGAAAAATCTCCACCTCCGTTTGATGCGGAACATCCCTACGTCCCACCAGACAGGACTTTTCACTTCTCAGTCAATGGAAAAACCTATTGTAGCACCTGGTTCCTGGTATGTATTTTAATCTAAGTATTTTTGCATTTTTAGCTGGGACTCGGCGAGTTGTAGGCACGAATCGCCGAGTAGAGACGAGATATTGAGCACGTCTAAGTTGCCGACTCGGCGAGTCCATATCCTGGACTCGGCGAGTCCGCCAGTCTGGAAGAAACCCTAGATCCACGGGTTTTGCACCCTATTTAAACCATGTTATGAGCCCCAACCTTGCCTCCTTCTGTTGGATTAATGTCTAAGTCCATAACTATAATTGGTAAGACTTGACCTGACCCGGCAAGGTCCATTTGGGTTGCATGGCATCATGCACTTAGATAGACTATAATGAGAGAAATAACACTTATGGTTGATTAATAAATTATAAGTTCTAATATATTAATAGGATTATTTAATTAGTATTGATCAAGAGTTAATCTAGAATTAATTAAGTGATCAAAAGAAGACTAATTAAATATATGGGTTGATTGTGTAAATCATCCATACTAGTATAGTGGGCTAATGCTCCATGGATAATCAAGTTGGCCTAAAACCCATAGGATGGTCCATGGATGCTCCATGGTGTATTTGAACCCATGGATCCAAGGAAATGGAAGGCCATGACAATTAGGGTTTACCCTAATTGTAACACACTATATAAGCATCATATTATTCACCAAAATCGGGGACTAGTATGAATAAGAAGAAAGGGCTAGCCGATTTCATGAGTTGTGGATTTCTCTTAAGTTATTCCAAGTGTATTTGGTGTTGTGTGAACCATTTGAGGTGTCACACTTGAGGCACTAGGCACTCAAGCTTCATGAAGACATTCTACATCAAAGAGGTATGTATTCTATCTTGTTATATTCATTGTTTTGTATGCTAGATTAGGATAATACCTTGGAAGTTCATATTTGCATGTATAATAGAGAAAACATAGATCCAAGGTATTTAGGGTTTCATGTACACTTAGGAGTGTTAGAATGCTCAAAACCCAACAGTGGTATCAGAGCCTAGGCTTGCTTTCTCTTATACGTGATGCAAATAGATTTTTCGAAGCCAAGAAACTGTCAGAGCCTAAAACTTGACGAGTTTTGGTAGAAAACTCGATGAGTTCATGTATTAGAGCATGAACACGACGAGTTTGGCCTCCAGGCATCATATCTTCGTGGTTTTTGGCTGGAATTGGACTAGGAACATTACCATAAGCTGTTTTTGAACTTATAAGCTTGTTTTTGATGTGGTAATGTTCATGCTAATCCAATTTCAAAGATAATTGTCAATAGATTCATGTTTTGAATTAGTTTAGTGATTAGGCTAATTACATGGAAAAGTTTGATTTGAATAATCTTGTTCTTATGAGTTGTTTAGATTAATAGGAAGTTATGTGAAATTGTGTTTTCAATCCAAATTAATCTAAGAGTTGATTCTAAAATGTGTTTTGTAACTTGTCCTCAAGTTATATGAAAAGTCACATTTAAGTTTCATAAAACTCATAAAAGTTGGAAATGGTTACAAAAAATGAAGAGTCTTGTCCTCAAGTTATGGAGGTTCAAGAGTCACTTCCTTAAGTAATATAATATGTAACCTTAATTAATTCCATAAGTTACAAAATAAAGAAAAAGTTACATTCTTTAATAATTTAAAGTCTTCCATAACTTGTCCTCAAGTTATGGAACTTGAAGAGTTTTTGGATTAAAACTACTTTAAACACATAAGTTATGGAATTAATTAGTTTTGAATAGTTTCAAAACTTGCCCTCAAATTTTGGAATTTGAAAAGTTTCTCTTATGAATACTTTAATTCCAAGTTAGCCTTTAGAATTTTAAAAGTTAAAATTCAACCCTTATACTTTATAATATTATAAGTTAATAATATATATATATATATATATATATATATATATATATATATGTATAAGAGTAAAGTCAGTCTTACCGTTAGTAGGCCTCATTCACGAAGCCGGTCTATAAGGGGGGTATAAGGTTACTGCCTATAAAATGGCAGTTTAGTGGGTGTCCACTCTCACCCACCGCTTCCTTGACCGGTGGAGGGTCGTTAGCCGAACGGGTAGGATAAGGACTAGAATTCTCCCTTCATTAAAAGTATTAATGATAAATACTAAGTAACTAAACTCTTAATAATACCCAATCTTAGTTACTTAGGAAAATGTGAATAAGGTGCTAATCAATGAAATTACACTTTGCACTTTGTTTAAGTCGGTTAGTGGAGCGTGTGTGGTTAACCGGCACACTAACTCGTATTTGACAAGGTAGGCAAAGGGTAACTTAATGTTTATCATAGTATCGATGGAGCGTGTGTGGTTAACCGACACATCGATTGAGGGGTAAACACTTAAGGGTACCAAGTAATTTGCATGGTTACTTCACACCTTGTTTTGTGATCCTCGGCATCCCAGTCACAAAACCTGAAGGGCACACTCGAGATTGAAACATGCCATTGAAAAGTTCAATGAATCTCAAAAGATGTAGGAGTTTCAAATCCAATTAAAACCTAATAATACATTTCGTTTATCTTGGTGGAAATTGGTGAATCGTCATTCACCTACCTTCAAATATTTTATAGCTTGGATTACGGCATCCCTCTTCTAAGTTATAAAATAGTTTGTAGGGTCCTAGCCTTAATATTTCATATTAGGTGTCATATTAAGGACTTTAGATCAACTATCTTGAATATCTCCCAAAAGATGTCTGGCTTAGACATCTATGATCTTCCCAAATCTCTTGAAACAAGCTTTCCTAAATGAAGATGATGTTCCATGGAAATCATACTTCTTTCACCTCCTCTAATTATTCTCCCTAACCCACAAGTTCTTGAAAATTTTAAGGTCACTAAAGCCCTATTGGCAAGTAAAGATCTATGTGTGGTCACATCTTGGAGATGTAGTCACATATTAACAAGCCGGGAGAGTTGGGTGTCAAAGTCTTGAGAAAGTTGGTGACTCAATCACTTTCTAAGTCACATAGTGAGTTCCATTGGAACACCTATGAAATAGACTATGACAAGACCCTTAATGATCTCTATTTGCTAAGATCAACTTCCTAAAACTTTATGGACATTGACAATGATGACATTGGATATCCAGTAAAGCTCTCTCTTTCCAATGGAAAGGGATCGGCCATAATCAACTCGGTTGACCAAATGGTAAAGAGAGAGGCTAAGTCTGAGATAGTCCCATTATCACGGGTCCATTGCCAAAGGAAGGGGCATTAGTTGCGAAGCTGCCAAATTTATCTAAGGATGTTAAAGTCAATATGTTTGACTCTACTTCAGGTAAAGTCCACTATCTAACTCTGCTAAGTTTCTATTCTGAGATTCTTGATACATGATGTGACTGGGTCACATGTTGATGTTTTAAGAATCAAAGAAAACTTAAGAAACTTAAAGAAAGAATATGCTGAATCTGATCGCATAGATGGATTTCTATCGCATAGTTTAAAGATCGAATTCTTGAGCTACTTCTTAGGAGTTATGATATTTTGCTTAGGAATAGATAACAACAAATTTTCATATGGATTGTAAGGATAATTTTTTCCGAAAAGTTTTTAAAATAAAAGGAAATTTTGATTTTCTTTATTTTAAAATATCCTTACAATGGCATCTATGGAAATTTTTGTTGCTTATAAGATTTCATTAAGATCAAAAGTTGAAATATGAATTTGATTATTTCTGTCACACCCCCAAACCAAGGATGGCGGAAACGTCCAGGGGTGGAGGACTTCATGTTCAGTATCACAACAATATGTATAATAGTGCTCAAAGTAAATACAACCATCATAAATATAATTGAAAAAGTTACACCAAAGTATTTGTTTACATGTTTCAAAATCAATTACAATACGGTGACAAAAATAAATTGTTGACGGTTTAACGTCCCATCCTCAAAGTGCTGAAGTTTTCCTGTTTCGCTGATTCCCTGAGAATACAAGTAGTTTTGAAAAGTGTCAACAATTAAGTTGGTGAGTTCATAAGAGTTTTGTTTGGAGTAGAAACCGTTTTCCTTTTTAAAAGCGATAGGATATGAATCCAGAAAATCCAATATTTTCTTAGTTAGTTGTAAACAAAATATTCCTATATGATGTGTTTATGAACCCTAGATTGACCCGTAGATTTCCTCTATAATCATCCAGCGTATATAAGTTATAGAAGATTTAAGTCAGATAAAACGTCGAATGTAGTGGGTCTGCCCTAGGTCCACAACCCAACGAGGAACAGGAAATGAGGCGGGCACCACCAATTCTAAGCCAATCCAGACTAAATTCTTGTATGACTCAAGCATATACGCTCAATGATTATAGTTGAAGTCTGACAATGCTAACCTTTAATGTGAATATAACCTATACATATCATAGTTCACCGGGGAGTAATAGAGATTAGTGAACCTGAACTATGCATATGATAGCTTATCAAAAGTGATGGTGAATATAACCTATATGATGTGTTAATGTATCCTAGATTGACCCGTAGATTTCCCCTATAATTGTCCAGCATATATAAGTTATAGAAGATTTAAGTTAGATAAAACGTCGAATGTAGTGGGTCTGCCCTAGGTCCACAACCCAACGAGGAACAGGAGATGAGGCGGGCACCACCAATTCTAAGCCAATCCAGACTAAATTCTTGTATGACTCAAGCATATACGCTCAACGATTATAGTTGAAGTCTAACAATATGAAAATCTATTGCGATTATAACCTATACATATCATAGTTCACCGGGGAGTAATAGGGATTAGGGAACCTGAACTATGCATATGAATAGCTTATCAAAAGTGATGGTGATGGTGGGTGTAACCTATACAATGTGTTAATGTGAATATAACCTATACATATCATAGTTCACCGGGGAATAATAGAGATTAGTGAACCTGAACTATGCATATGAATAGCTTATCGAAAGTGATGTGAATATAACCTATATGATGTGTTAATGTGAATATAACCTATACATATCATAGTTCACCGGGGAATAATAGAGATTAGTGAACCTGAACTATGCATATGAATAGCTTATCGAAAGTGATGGTGAATTCCTTTCTTGTAATTAAGTTCCTAGAGTAGATGAAACATAAACTATACCTATTATAGTTTATTACATTGTTTGTAATATGTATTTACCATAACTATACCAATTATAACTAACGAGTTCGTTTGTGGGGGTATAATGGCTTAACTATACTTATTATAGATTATCTTAATCGTCCATAGCGGCAATAACTCTTATGTAAGTGTAAGACCTTTAATATTGTGTTTGTTATATGAATGACCCTAAACTATACCTATTATAGTTTATCGATTGATTTCGTGGGAAATGAGCATAGGCCTTACTTGTCATAATTTATCAATATTTATATTTTAATGGATATAGCCTCGTAGTATCGTATATATATATATATATATATATATATATATATATATATATATATATATATATATATATTTGTCATACTTGTGAAGATGTAAATCCATGTGTTTTCTGATGTATGTCTATGTAGGAATACAAAATTTGTCATATATTGCAACTACACATAATCAACTAACGATGTATACCTTGCTCGACATGTTACAAGGTGAAATGAAATTTATTGTGTTTTTCTGTTAATAACCTTTTCTGTAACTGTTATTGGAAAAATTGTAGAAAAATCATAAAATGTCCAAATCAGGCTCTGTAACTTCTGAGAGTTTGGAAAATGAGTCTAGTTTGTTCATAATTTTTATTATAATTTTTAATGATCTCTAACTTGGGTGAAAAAGTCCATAATCACAGACTGGTCCGGATTGATGTTTGAAATGATAGGCGGTTTTGTAAAAATCACCATAAATTGTAGAAAAATCGTATGGAGATGTGCAAGTAGTCATTTTAAAGCTAAGAAGTGGAACTACATGCACCTAAAACAGTTTTGAAAACAAAAATATTTAAGATGTCCAAAACAGTCCGTGAATGGAGTGAAACTTTTCTGATGAAAGCTGTTAGAAGAATGTAGTTATGTTCTAAGCATTTTAACTTGTATTCCCCCCCTAAAAACTTGAGAAAACGTGAAAATGTAGGGGTATGAACTCACCTTGTGTGATTTCAGTAGATAAGTGATGAAGAAGAGAAGTGTTCAACCCAAGAACACTAGAAGAACCGTTTGAAGATTCGAAGCTCTAACACAAATATAATGGAGTTTGTGTAAGATATCCATGATTTGAGTGGAAATAATAGAGGTAATCATAAAGGAAATGGATTATGCTTACCAAAGGTGGAGGAAACTCTCAAGATCAGCCCTTGAATCTTGGATTTCTAGAGAGAGAAAGTGAGAGAGAAAGGAGTTTGATCTTCTTGTGAAATGAGAACAAATGAAAGAAAAATGAAGAGAGAGGATGATTATCCAGCCCTCAAAGCATGGAGGTGGCTTGTGAGGGAGGTAAAAAGTACAAGGTATGGTGGGGAGGAGTGTGGGTTGTCATGGAGTGGGTGAGGGGGTTGCTTGCGTCATAACTAAGGTAAGGTCAACACTTCTTTTTTTTTTGTACTTTACCAACTCTTTTTTAAATAAGATTTTACCCTTAAGATGTGATTAAATCATTAATTTAGGGGTCTTATAATTAAAAATAAAGTTTTGGGTGAAAATCCCATGTTAAAATAATCAGAAATGGGTTTAAAATGCAAAAATATGTAAAAATAGGCGAAATCCGAGCTGCCCAGCGAGACCCTTCGGATCTCGGCCGAGGCTCGGTTCTCTGGGCGAAGGTTCGGACGCGGGTGGCTGAGGCGGGGAGGCGAAAGGCGAACAAGCTCGGTCCGAAGTGATGTAGTCCGAAGCGAAGGCGAGAAGCGGAAGGTAGAGGTTCGGTCCGAGGCAGGCTAGAACCGAAGGTACTGTTGTGAACAGTAATGAACAGTACTTTCGGTTCGGACCCTTCTTCCTTGCATGGTTCGGTTCGGATGAACAGTACTTTCGGTTCAGCTCATGAACAGTACTTTCGGTTCGGACCCTCATGAATAGTGCTTTCGGTTCGGTTCATGAATAGTACTTTCGGTTCAGAGGGTTCGTTTCCTTAAGTCCGTTTTTCGCGTAGACTTCCGTTCTTGGGCTATTTTCGCCAAATTCGAGGGTCGGGATGCCCCGAGTGATTATAGAAAGTTGGGAGAGATTTCGAGAGAGATTTGAGAGAGATTCCTCGTTCTCAGAGAGATTTGGGAGAGATTCGACGTACTTGGAGAGATTTCGCATACGAAGAGATACGTGAGAGAGATTTCACATACTTAGAGAGATTTGGGAGAGATTTGACATACTTAGAGAGATTTGGGAGAGATTTGACATACTTGGAGAGATTTCACATACTTAGAGACATGTGGGAGAGGTTTCACATGCTTAGAGATATGTGGGAGAGGTTTCACATACTTAGAGATATGTGGGAGAGGTTTCACTGGTGACCTTTTTGAGTGTCCGGCCACGCACTGCAAGGTCCTTAAACCCAGTTAAGCCTTGATTAGGGATCTTGCATACTCCCGATGAGTATGTAACATTGTCGTATCGGTTTGGCTTTCTACGTACCATCGTTTTAGGTTAAGGCGATTTAGGTGAACGCACTTTTCGATTTATGATCTCTTATTAGAATAGAGAGTTGTTTAGAAGTTATATAACGTAAACTCTAGTACTTACGGCAAAATGAGTGGACCGGTTTGACTTGTTGACTTTCGTTGACTTTGACTTGACTGAAAATTGACGGTTGTTACATCATCCCCCCGTTAGAGGGAATTTCGTCCCGAAATTTGAATTTAGACAAGGAGTAGGCATGAATAATCGAGCCAAAAGTGGGGATTCTTCCTAATCGATTGATTCTCACGCTCTCAAGTAAATCCAGGTCCTTGGTTGGCATTCTAGTCGTATGATAATAAAAAAAAAATGAAGTCGCTTGGTAATAAAGACACTGTGCAACTTTTAAACAGAGTTATAGTACTATAGATTTACTACAAGACTATTGTTTGCGAACTAGGTATACTACAAAAGACAAGTATGCGCAGCACGAGGGTCCCCTCACTGACGGGGTCTCGCAAAAGGTAAGACTCTAGTTGCACTAGTTTTAAGCAGTTTATGAGTCCGATACAACGAATGCTTTAGATATTCTTAACGAGGTCCGGAGTAGTTTCTCCGGTGGCAGTGATCCTTAGTATCCTCCCATCTGCGCCGGAGTTCTTTATAATTGGACAGTCCTTTCTGAGGTGTCCAATCTCGCCGCATTGGTGACACATCTGGCTTGCACTAGCATTGGTGGTGGAAGTGAGGTGTTTAGTCAGAGTTACGTGGACACGGGTGCCCTCCTCGTTCATCCACTTCGAAACTTTCCTTTTATGGGGGCCGGTTTTACCACCACCTTTGTGTGCAGAGTTTGTCCCGATGCCGGGTACTTGAGAAATTGGTTGTGCCGGTGCTGAAGGGGCAGGAGTTGCCACTTGTTGCTGTCGCATGGCAAGTCTTTGGGATCGTTGGCGCTCCTTTCGAGCTCGACGATTTCGTTTCCTCTTTTCGGTCTTACGGCTTTGTACGTCCATGACTGCTGCCCTTTGTTGGCTTCCTGGATTGATACAACAATCGAAATTTTCAATTCCTTTGTCAGTCGCGATTGCGTTGCCAGTGTTGAGGTTTATAAGGACAGCCGCCGCAGCAGCTGTTACCGCGGCTTGAAACGTAGCGGCGTCGATATGAAGGATAGGGGATTCGTTGTTCAGTTGACTATTTCCGGATGATGACATGATTCTGCAACACGAATGACAAGGAGTTTGTGAGTGACTAAGGTTGGCTCTGAATTATTTTGATTCTGACTAAGAGATGAGTTATTATACATGAAAACTTAGCTTATACACATTATGATATAACCAATACTGGGCGGATAGTAAAATGTGTGATTCTACTTCAGTTTCACATCCCAACGAGGAAAAGAAACTAAGTCAGAATTCTCACATTCTATTATCTACCAGGTATTCGTTATATATAACTGGGGGAATGTATAAGTGAGGAAATCATAACAAATAACATTCTTAGTAATCCTTCTTAATGAATTAGAGTTCCTAGTCAGGGCTATCACTGAACCTAGATGTATTTCAACCGTTCACCTATAGAGTAGAAGCATGTTCTCGAAAGTTTGACCAACATCCCTATGATGCAGTCCCAATACGGAGTCGAAGTAAATTCATAGAATGGTCTCATGACGGCCTTGGAATTCCTTATTGTTTATGCTCTCAGTTTAATCCTTGGCATTACTACTATGCATGCTTTAATTGATGCTAGACTTAATTAAACAAAGAAATTTGGACTTTAGTCGTCGATGTTAGAAACACGTACTAATATTTGCGGGCAGTTCCGGGGTGGTCTCTCCTTCTAAAATAACTTGGTATATATTAAGAATTTCTTGGAGTTACCATATGTAAATTGTTTGTAATATAGGGTTCGAGGAAAATAGGTCTACATCTCATTAACGTAAGGAAGATTTTGGGCAATGCTACAGTTCCCTGGAATAGTGTAGTCTCCGGATTCTGAAGGATTCGAATGTCTCCACTTAACAACCTAGGTTGGTCGTGTTCTTCGTTCCAGGTTTCCAAGCATTCTACTCAAGGAGGCGTTGGGCCTTGAATAACCGGACGAGGGTTAGGATTTGGAACAAGGGCCATCAGGGTAGGTTCTCCACTTCAGGGTCGGGGTCGGACCCGTCAGCAAGGCCTTCAATTTGGTGACCATCCACAGGGATTGGGTGATCATTCACTGGCTCCTCTCCGAGCCATTTAGTATTGTTGTGGCTAGGGTAGTACGGGTCGTCGTGGGGATGAATCCAGCCATGATATCTTCGCGAGAAATGGGGATATAAGAAGTAACTAAGTAGATGTACTAATTAGATAATTATAAGATGATCTTTATCAGGTACTTCAATGCATTGTTTAGTGCATACTAGTCATATGTATTTGGGATAGGATAGACCTTCGAATAAGCGACCCTAACTCTAAATCCCCAATCCAACGAGAACAGGAAGTAAAGCAAAGATCCACAGATTCTAAGTCTATGACGTCCTGGATACATATAATTGTAATGTATCCACTAAGCAATTATTGACCTATTGATAAAAATCTATTTAGTTCTCAGATAAGTAATTATAATAACACCAGATACCCCTATGGTATTTGATTGTGGTAGTGTTGGTAAGTTTTTAGACTTGTTGCCATATCACAACCATTCTTGGGCATGTGCTAATCACTCCTCAGACGAGCATAGTTGATCAGGCTATGCCAATCCCAAGACTGACCATACATCCCCGCGCTTACCTGTGATATCCAACAATCATTACTTTTGTTTTGTTCTAGAACGACGTGACCCTAGTATGTATGCATGCGTGTATACTTTTAATAAGAAACTACTTATTTCAAAAAGTATAGTTGTTTTGAAAACGTAAAATCAGAGACTCTAGTCCCAATGCATTTATAGTTTGTATATCTTATGTGGTTTGATATACTGAGTTCACTATAAACAATGCTCTGATACCAATCTGTCACACCCCCAAACCAAGGATGGCGGAAACGTCCAGGGGTGGAGGACTTCATGTTCAGTATCACAACAATATGTATAATAGTGCTCAAAGTAAATACAACCATCATAAATATAATTGAAAAAGTTACACCAAAGTATTTGTTTACATGTTTCAAAATCAATTACAATACGGTGACAAAAATAAATTGTTGACGGTTTAACGTCCCATCCTCAAAGCGCTGAAGTTTTCCTGTTTCGCTGATTCCCTGAGAATACAAGTAGTTTTGAAAAGTGTCAACAATTAAGTTGGTGAGTTCATAAGAGTTTTGTTTGGAGTAGAAACCGTTTTCCTTTTTAAAAGCGATAGGATATGAATCCAGAAAATCCAATATTTTCTTAGTTAGTTGTAAACAAAATATTCCTATATGATGTGTTGATGAACCCTAGATTGACCCGTAGATTTCCTCTATAATCATCCAGCGTATATAAGTTATAGAAGATTTAAGTCAGATAAAACGTCGAATGTAGTGGGTCTGCCCTAGGTCCACAACCCAACGAGGAACAGGAAATGAGGCGGGCACCACCAATTCTAAGCCAATCCAGACTAAATTCTTGTATGACTCAAGCATATACGCTCAATGATTATAGTTGAAGTCTGACAATGCTAACCTTTAATGTGAATATAACCTATACATATCATAGTTCACCGGGGAGTAATAGAGATTAGTGAACCTGAACTATGCATATGATAGCTTATCAAAAGTGATGGTGAATATAACCTATATGATGTGTTAATGTATCCTAGATTGACCCGTAGATTTCCCCTATAATTGTCCAGCATATATAAGTTGTAGAAGATTTAAGTTAGATAAAACGTCGAATGTAGTGGGTCTGCCCTAGGTCCACAACCCAACGAGGAACAGGAGATGAGGCGGGCACCACCAATTCTAAGCCAATCCAGACTAAATTCTTGTATGACTCAAGCATATACGCTCAACGATTATAGTTGAAGTCTAACAATATGAAAATCTATTGCGATTATAACCTATACATATCATAGTTCACCGGGGAGTAATAGGGATTAGGGAACCTGAACTATGCATATGAATAGCTTATCAAAAGTGATGGTGATGGTGAGTGTAACCTATACAATGTGTTAATGTGAATATAACCTATACATATCATAGTTCACCGGGGAATAATAGAGATTAGTGAACCTGAACTATGCATATGAATAACTTATCGAAAGTGATGTGAATATAACCTATATGATGTCTTAATGTGAATATAACCTATACATATCATAGTTCACCGGGGAATAATAGAGATTAGTGAACCTGAACTATGCATATGAATAGCTTATCGAAAGTGATGGTGAATTCCTTTCTTGTAATTAAGTTCCTAGAGTAGATGAAACATAAACTATACCTATTATAGTTTATTACATTGTTTGTAATATGTATTTACCATAACTATACCAATTATAACTAACGAGTTCGTTTGTGGGGGTATAATGGCTTAACTATACTTATTATAGATTATCTTAATCGTCCATAGCGGCAATAACTCTTATGTAAGTGTAAGACCTTTAATATTGTGTTTGTTATATGAATGACCCTAAACTATACCTATTATAGTTTATCGATTGATTTCGTGGGAAATGAGCATAGGCCTTACTTGTCATAATTTATCAATATTTATATTTTAATGGATATAGCCTCGTAGTATCGTATATATATATATATATATATATATATATATATATATATATATATATATATATATATATATATATTGTCATACTTGTGAAGATGTAAATCCATGTGTTTTCTGATGTATGTCTATGTAGGAATACAAAATTTGTCATATATTGCAACTACACATAATCAACTAACGATGTATACCTTGCTCGACATGTTACAAGGTGAAATGAAATTTATTGTGTTTTTCTGTTAATAACCTTTTCTGTAACTGTTATTGGAAAAATTGTAGAAAAATCATAAAATGTCCAAATCAGGCTCTGTAACTTCTGAGAGTTTGGAAAATGAGTCTAGTTTGTTCATAATTTTTATTATAATTTTTAATGATCTCTAACTTGGGTGAAAAAGTCCATAATCACAGACTGGTCCGGATTGATGTTTGAAATGATAGGCGGTTTTGTAAAAATCACCATAAATTGTAGAAAAATCGTATGGAGATGTGCAAGTAGTCATTTTAAAGCTAAGAAGTGGAACTACATGCACCTAAAACAGTTTTGAAAACAAAAATATTTAAGATGTCCAAAACAGTCCGTGAATGGAGTGAAACTTTTCTGATGAAAGCTGTTAGAAGAATGTAGTTATGTTCTAAGCATTTTAACTTGTATTCCCCCCCTAAAAACTTGAGAAAACGTGAAAATGTAGGGGTATGAACTCACCTTGTGTGATTTCAGTAGATAAGTGATGAAGAAGAGAAGTGTTCAACCCAAGAACACTAGAAGAACCGTTTGAAGATTCGAAGCTCTAACACAAATATAATGGAGTTTGTGTAAGATATCCATGATTTGAGTGGAAATAATAGAGGTAATCATAAAGGAAATGGATTATGCTTACCAAAGGTGGAGGAAACTCTCAAGATCAGCCCTTGAATCTTGGATTTCTAGAGAGAGAAAGTGAGAGAGAAAGGAGTTTGATCTTCTTGTGAAATGAGAACAAATGAAAGAAAAATGAAGAGAGAGGATGATTATCCAGCCCTCAAAGCATGGAGGTGGCTTGTGAGGGAGGTAAAAAGTACAAGGTATGGTGGGGAGGAGTGTGGGTTGTCATGGAGTGGGTGAGGGGGTTGCTTGCGTCATAACTAAGGTAAGGTCAACACTTCTTTTTTTTTTGTACTTTACCAACTCTTTTTTAAATAAGATTTTACCCTTAAGATGTGATTAAATCATTAATTTAGGGGTCTTATAATTAAAAATAAAGTTTTGGGTGAAAATCCCATGTTAAAATAATCAGAAATGGGTTTAAAATGCAAAAATATGTAAAAATAGGCGAAATCCGAGCTGCCCAGCGAGACCCTTCGGATCTCGGCCGAGGCTCGGTTCTCTGGGCGAAGGTTCGGACGCGGGTGGCTGAGGCGGGGAGGCGAAAGGCGAACAAGCTCGGTCCGAAGTGATGCAGTCCGAAGCGAAGGCGAGAAGCGGAAGGTAGAGGTTCGGTCCGAGGCAGGCTAGAACCGAAGGTACTGTTGTGAACAGTAATGAACAGTACTTTCGGTTCGGACCCTTCTTCCTTGCATGGTTCGGTTCGGATGAACAGTACTTTCGGTTCAGCTCATGAACAGTACTTTCGGTTCGGACCCTCATGAATAGTGCTTTCGGTTCGGTTCATGAATAGTACTTTCGGTTCAGAGGGTTCGTTTCCTTAAGTCCGTTTTTCGCGTAGACTTCCGTTCTTGGGCTATTTTCGCCAAATTCGAGGGTCAGGATGCCCCGAGTGATTATAGAAAGTTGGGAGAGATTTCGAGAGAGATTTGAGAGAGATTCCTCGTTCTCAGAGAGATTTGGGAGAGATTCGACGTACTTGGAGAGATTTCGCATACGAAGAGATACGTGAGAGAGATTTCACATACTTAGAGAGATTTGGGAGAGATTTGACATACTTAGAGAGATTTGGGAGAGATTTGACATACTTGGAGAGATTTCACATACTTAGAGACATGTGGGAGAGGTTTCACATGCTTAGAGATATGTGGGAGAGGTTTCACATACTTAGAGATATGTGGGAGAGGTTTCACTGGTGACCTTTTTGAGTGTCCGGCCACGCACTGCAAGGTCCTTAAACCCAGTTAAGCCTTGATTAGGGATCTTGCATACTCCCGATGAGTATGTAACATTGTCGTATCGGTTTGGCTTTCTACGTACCATCGTTTTAGGTTAAGGCGATTTAGGTGAACGCACTTTTCGATTTATGATCTCTTATTAGAATAGAGAGTTGTTTAGAAGTTATATAACGTAAACTCTAGTACTTACGGCAAAATGAGTGGACCGGTTTGACTTGTTGACTTTCGTTGACTTTGACTTGACTGAAAATTGACGGTTGTTACAATTTCATTTGTGGTAGTTTCTAAATTTACCAAATAAGGAAAGATTCTTATCACCCAAGTTTCAGTTGGATAGAAACTTGGAATTATGCAAGTTGTATAGCATGATGAATGAGAACTTTCAAGCATTGGAAAAATTAAGACTAACTACTTGTTCACATGGATGTGTGAGTCAAGTAACGGACTAAAGGAGCGAGTACACATTCTTGTGCACTGATTAAGTTCACCACAAAAGATAGATAAGACTATTCGTCATAATTTACTATCGCTCAGTAATATGGTTATACTTACAAGCTTAAGTGTAATTCTGAGACATTGGAAAAGGTTCCAATGTATGGCAGAGCGAATAAGAAGAATCAAATTAGACAGAAGGATAAAAGTTTCTCAAATCTGAAAGGATGGGAGAGTACTTTAGTATCAGTTTTTGTGATCATCTTAATGATTAAGAAACCATATCAAAATTAGTTCTCTAAGGAAATCTTAGTGCATTCTTATGACCAAGAAGAGGAGTTATGAATTGTTGAAATGGTTAAATCAAGAAGATGAGTCATACTTCGTTCCAATACAAGTCTTAGAGTCATACTCCAAGATTATAACTTGAGTGACATGTCTTAGAGAAGGTTTAAAACACTTGTCAAATGTAAGAGTAAAAGTTTTCTACTCTTGTACATTTGAAATTGGTAAGGTGTGATGTTTTGGATAAAACAAAGACCAACTAAGGCCAATTGTGTGAAGTGTTTGTCTTGATTAGAATCCGCACTATCTCTTGAATATTTGACAAGAGAGTCTTATATGTCAAGAGGACAGTGGGAGTCTTAAAAGTCTTGAAAGTGTCAAGAACTAATCAAGAATAAAACCTGAAGTTTTTCAATAGCACACGACTTGAGGTTTATAAGCTATTGTGTTGACATATTCTGTGCCCATTCCAGTTAAAGTTGGCTTTGCATATGAGTTCTTAGAGTTCTCAATTGGTTGCACAACAACTTGGAAGCAATGGCAGGCCCTTGAGCTGCCACATGGCAAGAAATTAAGATTGAGTTCAGACCATATGAGCTTGGATTTGTCATTATCCTTGTCACGTGACTATGTTTTTGACAATTCACATGGATAAGAACACATACATGATTAAATCTAAGGGTCATAAGGTTTCTCTCCGATTCATGAAAATGATGGTGAGGAAACACTTCCACCAAGTAGATTTGAAGTAGATAGCAATTGTGATATTTGCATTCTCAAAGTCGTTAGTGGAGCTGTGTGGTTAACCGGCACACTAACATGGACTTGTGAGAAGTGGCAAAGGTCTAGACAATTGAGACTATGATTATAGCATCCCTTTTCATAGTTCTAAAATTGTTTAGACACACCTTTGAGCTATCTAAAAGAGGTGTTTGATGGTGATAATGTTTTATCAAAACAATCTAGTATCAGAAATCTAAACTTTGGTAAGAAAGTCAGCTAATTTCTGAGTACATGTCAAAGCTAGTGGGAGCATAAGTGTTATGCTAATAATCATCATGTTAGTGGAAGCATGATAATTATGATGAAGTATTGCAAGTTAGCAATGTTAATTATAGAAAACAAAAGGTTTCAATTGGGAAAAAGTTATTTTGCTATAATTAAGGGAGAGGAAATTATACTTCATCTTAAATCTATAAGCTTAGATCGTGAGGTTTTAATCATTTAGTAAAGAATATATATGAATTTCATGTTGGAGTGGCTCAACATAAGGAAACTCTATATATGGGTTCATTATTTGCTTTCTAAAATTCGATTATGATTATGGCATCCCTTTTCATAATCTGGATTATGAGAACTTGGCAAATAGAAATGGAAATATTATAGCAAAAGACTGGTTTAGTCTTTATGTGAGACATCATGAATCGTATCCATATGCTTCAGATATAGGATCGATTACATGTTCTATATTCATCCTTTCTAAAATTTTCCAAATGCCTGGGGCATTAAGAAGGGAAAAGGTCTAGAATTGGATATGACTAAAAGGATTAAGCAATTGTCGAGGACAATCTAAGGTTTACCAAAGATTGGATGCTCAGGGACAGTTGGATGTATAGTGATAATTCTGGAAGGACCATATTGACATAATCTGTAAGGAGGCAACTCTTGTTCAGAAGTGATAGTCAAAATGGAATCTGGAAATGTTTCAAAGTTAGAAATTATTCAATCAGTGTAAGACTAGGAAACTTAATGCAAGAAGGATGTTTCCAAATAGCTAATCTCCTTTAGAATGTTCGTAATGTTTATTGTCAAGTCTTTGCGACTTTGTGCATAATCATTACAAGAGGATATATGCATATAAGTTTAGAATCTAATAGATTTTAGTAAAGGGCATGAATTTGGAATTCTTGCAGTTGCAGTAAGGATTTGGGACTGTGAATGAGAATCATTGGAGTTATGTTCAATTGATCTATTTCACAAAGCAAAGATCATAGACAAACATAGTGTGCATACTTGGTGTATGGCATGACTAGTGTTTAGAAAAACATAGTGTACATGCTTGGAGCATGGGACAACTATTGTTTTAATTCAAGAATAAGGTTGATAGCTAAAACAGTATACAATGAATAATGTGTAATCATATAGTGATAAATAAAAGGTGTTTTATTTATATTCATAAGTTCTAAGACCATATTAGATTCCATTATTATTGTGTTTCAGTTTGCATGTTTTGACTTCCAGAATAAACTAGGTCATTGTTCTGAATGACTAAGTTATTCATACCATCCACAGTCGGTCATATGTTAAAAGTAGATATGAATCAAGACTATCATGGGTTATCTTGTAGAGGTCTAAGATGTTGGACAAAGGGCTACAACACTCATGAGTGCTCATAAGTTCTGAGTAGTGGATTCAACCTGCGCTCATTGGAATCACTTCATGGATTTTATCACGAGTGATCATGAGACGATAATATCTTATATTCTTCAAACCTAGAGATATGAGTTGTTACTATGAGTTGATAGTACATTGATTGCACGAAAACGCATTAGTAACTCGATGTTATAAAACTTGCCTTTGTGTATGATTCAACAAGTAGTAGAACAAGCCATATGAGTCGAAGTTTATCCATTCCTTTTACCTTCGGGATAAAAGCGATATCTGTGGGCCCCTCGATGATTTGATGATGAAAATTGGAAATGCTCGGCCGGGCCAGGACTGATTTGATTTGTTCAATTAGTCAGTTGTCATAAATCGGAAATCAGGAAACAACAAATGGACAGAGAGAATGATTATAATCCATGTCTTAGTCCATATGATATATAGAATGGAGGAATATATGATCCCTTATCTAATGGACATGTCATTGACAAAGGTCAGAGTTCATCTACAAGGCCAAAGTTCGACGGAAGCTTTTGAGAGCTACGATTGCCATTCGGTTCTTGAAGTCATAATTGCAATAATAGTTTTAGACTTATCCAAGTGGGAGACTGTTGCATTAATGTCTAAGTCCATAACTATAATTGGTAAGACTTGACCCGACCCGACATGGTCCATTTGGGTTGCATGGCATCATGCACTTGGATAGAATATAATGAGAGAAATAACACTTAAGGTTGATTAATATGTTATAAGTTCTAATATATTAATAGGATTATTTAATTAGTATTGATCAAGAATTAATCTAGAATTAATTAAGTGATCAAAAGAAGACTAATTAAATATATGGGTTGATTGTGTAAATCATCCATACTTGTATAGTAGGCTAATGCTCCATGGATAATCAAGTTGGCCTAAAACCCATAGGATGGTCCATGGATGCTCCATGGTGTATTTGAACCCATGGATCTAAGGAAATGGAAGGCCATGACAATTAGGGTTTACCCTAATTGTAACATACTATATAAGCATCATATTATTCACCAAAATCGGGGACTAGTATGAATAAGAAGAAAGGGCTAGCCGATTTCATGAGTTGTGGATTTCTCTCAAGTTATTACAAGTGTATTTGGTGTTGTGTGAACCATTTGAGGTGTCACACTTGAGGCACTAGGCACTCAAGCTTCATGAAGACATTCTACATCAAAGAGGTATGTATTTTATCTTGTTATATTCATTGTTTTGTATGCTAGATTAGGATACTACCTTGGAAGTTCATATTTGCATGTATAATAGAGAAAACATAGATCCAAGGTATTTAGGGTTGCATGTAAACTTAGGAGTGTTAGAATGCTCAAAACCCAACACCTTCACCCTCAGAGCATCATTTAGCAAACGCTAACCATTCCTTGAGCATTTTGAGCATTTCTTGTGCAAATCTTGAAGTTTTGAAGAGAAGAAGGAAGCTAGATCCAAAGGAGTAGAAGGAGATCCAAGATCTTGCACCCACTACAGAGTTTATTGAGGTAATAATCGGATTCCTTCTGTTTCTATGATTGATTCTTCATTATTAATCACATTTAGGACATTTTATCCATTTCTTAGCTTGTTTATAGTAGAGAGATCGCATTGGGTTGAATAGCCTTCGGATCTAGCCATGTTTCAGTTCCAAAAACATAGATCTAATACCTTTATGGAGCCATTTTGGATGAAAGCCCTAGATCTACTCTTTTAAGTGTCTTTTGAGCCTTCCCTTTTCATGTATATGTACACGTAAAGTCGGAAACTTTACGTGGTAACCAAGCCTTAAGAACCCAGATCTATAAGTTGTATGCATTGGTTTTGAGCAGAATCAACTGGATAGAAGTTGCATGCAACCAACTCGGCGAGTCGTTCTTTAGACTCGGCGAGTCGAGTCACGAGACCTCGAGTTTTCCCCCTTCTATGTATTATGCCGAGTAGAACCAGTGAGTTTTAGGTGGACTCAGTGAGTCGGAGATCAGACTCATTCATGGAGGGACTCGGCGAGTCAATGCCCTAACTCGGCGAGTCCAAGGCAATCTTCATATCTCAAGAACAGACTCGACGAGTTGTTCATACAACTCGGCAAGTCACAGTCGGAGTGTCTGAAGGAGAAATCGACGAGTTGTTCATAGAACTCGGCGAGTCGGATGCAGATTGACTAAGTGCTGGTATCGAAGAAGAACTCGTCGAGTCTACGCCAAACTCGACGAGTAGTAGCTACCAGATGCGAGAAATGAGAGTAGGGACTCGACGAGTTGGCGGCCCAACTCGACGAGTCAGGTGAACTGTATGTTGGCTTTGACCAGGGGTAAAATAGTCATTTTACACTCAGTATAGTTAACAGTATTTGATAGAGTGTACTTATGGAATTTGTAATCGGGGAGATAACGGAGCAGCAGTAGATAGTTTCCAGAGCAGTTCATTCAGCAGCCAGACTACGAGGTGAGTTTTCCTTCCAGTAGGAATGGGTGTACGACCATAATGCCGGCCCGTTTAGTTAGCAGTAGTTCTGGACCTCGGTCTGATGCAGTAGTTAGATTGCTTGATGTCTTTGTGATTCAAGCATGTTTGTGTTATGTGTTCCGGACTTCGGTCCGATGCAGTATGCAGTATATGTGCTTATGCTAGTTGATATGTTTATGCTATGCTATGTTATGCTCAGTTAGTTTCCGGACTTCAGTCCTATGCAAGGGACAAGGTCCCAGTCAGTTCCGGATTTCGGTTCGATGCAGTTAGTTCCGGACTTTGGTCCGATGCAGGGGACAAGGTCCCAGTCAGTTCCGGACTTTGGTCTGATGTAGTTTCCGGACTTCGGTCTGATGCAGAGGGCAAGGCCCTGGTTAGTTCCGGACTTCGGTCCGATGCAGTTTCTGGATTTTGGTCCGATGCAGTGGGCAAGGCCCAATATGTGTTTTATGTGTTATTGTATGGTATGTGGTAGTTTGGGGGAGCTCACTAAGCTTCGTGCTTACAGTTTCAGTTTTGGTTTCAGGTACTTCCACAAGTAAAGGGAAGAGCTCGGGATGATTGCATCGCACAGAACACAACTTCAGTTTTTGTCCTGGGAGTTGATTTAGTTTTTCATAGATATGATTTGATACAGTCTTGATATAGTTTTCTCGTGATACTTTGTTGTGGTTTTGAGATATTGACGTATGGGTTTTTATTTTATGGTATTGATCTAATGATTTAAGTAATGATTAAACAAAAATTTTTGGGTCGTATTTTGGGATGTTACAAGTTGGTATTATAGCCTTGGTTTGAGGGATTCGGATACACTTTCGGGTTTGTCTGAACTCAAACTAAGGAAACGGTAAAAGATTTTCAAAGGAAAAACATTTTTGAAAAGGAGTTTTTGAAAAAGAACTTAGAAAGAAAAAGAGTTTTGATAAAGAGAAAAAGGTGTGGTGCGTGTGATCAGCCAAGCTCAAGTAAGTACTCCCAAATTACCCATACAAGTTTATATTATCAGTTTTAATTTCAGTTCCAGATCAGTTCAGTTTCAGTTTCAGTAGAACAGCATGCTAGTATAGGACTAAGGATCTAGGAGGATGCCCTATGCGCCTGCTTTATGTGTTTCAGCTTGATGAGAATTGCATGCTAGTAGTGAGTAGACAGTAGTAGGATAGCATGTGTAGGTTATGCCTGATAGTATGAGCTTAGCATTGTTTGCTAGTACAGTTTCTTGTTATAAGAATAGTTTGCATGAGTATGTTGCCTTTATCCGAATGCTGCTTGCTTTGTGCTTTGTGGGACTCTGAGTGATGGGAGTTAGCCATTAGGTGAATACATCACGTCACATGTGGTCGTGGTTGAATAATCTCAGAGTGCCATATTTCACCCTATTGCGCAGCTATCATTTGAGTCTAACCGTTGTAGGGACGAGTCTTTTACGCGAAGGATTATTCGAGCCTCATTGCATGTGATGGTATTTAGGTGGTGGCTAATTGGAATTACAAGGAGGCCTTCAGCAGCTGAGGACTGGTTTGGGTAGAGTCAAAGGTTTCCCTAGGGAAAGCCTAGGATGTGAGTAGCAGAAGTCAGTAGCAGTAGAGTGACTTGGTGGAGTCAAGGCAGTTCTTGAGGAAAGTACGGATAGATGTGGAAGGTAGTATGGCCCCGTACTACTGAAAGCAGTGGATTCGTACTTGAATCAAGGAAGGCTGAGATGAGACCGGGAAGCTTGTAGTAGCAGCGATCCCTTGAGATATTTTAGTGTACTAACGTTTTCCATGATATGTTTTGAGAATGGTGGTTTTGCGACCCAGGCTAGCAGCCGGCTGTTCAGGTGCCAAAGAGGGATCAGGATCAGGCTCGGGAGCCGAGCATCTAGATGAACAAACTAGAGAGTTTTTCACTTCAGAGGTGACCCGTATCATTCTTGAGCAGACTCCAGTGATCTTTGGTTCGATCAAGGAGGGTATACTAGAGTTGATGGAGGAGAGACTAGGCACATTTCGTGTTGAGGTGGCGGTCATGATGGGGTCGCGCATGCTTACATTCAAGGAGTTCTGGGCATGTGGAGCTCTAGATTATCACGGGGCACGGGACCCCATAGCGAGTACTAGATGGTTGGCGGATGTGGCCAACGCTTTCCGCACAAGCAGGTGTCCCGAGGGGGACAAGGTCAGATTGGCGTCCTGTCTTATGAAGGACAGGGCACGAGATTGGTGGGAGGAGGTCGGACATGTCATTGGAGATGACGCAGCTTTGGATGCTATGACCTGGGCTGACTTTACTGCCAGGTTCAAAGCTGAGTTCGCACTGGTTATTGAGGTGCAGCAGTTAGCCAGGGAGTTTCAGGATCTCACCCAAACTACAGAGACGATGGCAGAGATTACTGCCAAGTTCAGGGAAAGGGCGCTTCTCGTTCCTCAGTACGCAGCTGATGAGGAAATGAAGAAGGCCCGTTATCATGAGATGCTACGGAGCGACATCCGCTTGTTTGTGAGCCGGTCCAGCTATAAAACACTGGATGACATGATTGCTAGGGCTCGAGAGAGAGAGATTCACCTTCAGATGGAGGGAAAAAGGAAGCCGAAGGCGGCTTCGGGTTCAGGGAGTTCGGGTAAAAAGCCCAAGGTTTCAGATCATAGATCCAGGTGTCAGCAAAGCCACGGTCAGTGTGGCAAATGTGGAAGATTGCACGATGGGGCGTGCAAGGCAGGGAGTTCCGGCTACTACAAGTGTGGTCGGACTGGGCATATGAGCAGAGATTGTACAGCCACTACTACCGCCATTGCGGCATCTGATCTGATTTTCTTCCAGTGCAATCAGAGGGGACATAAAAAGTCCCAGTGTCCGAGTTTAGCTGATGCAGGGAAGGTGTCAGCACCTGCTCCTGCTACTTTGAGGATTACAGATGGCTGTCAGGGCCGAGTTGAGACGCCAGTGGTGAAGAGTAGGGCTTTTCAGCTGACAGCAGAGGGGGCGCGAGCGACTCTTGACATGGTGATAGGTATGTATTTTTCCCTTATCTCTGCATTTATTATTGATTGTTTCTTATGGTTATATGTTTTGTATAGGGTCGTTCTCAGTGAACGGCATTTCAGCCACAGTATTGTTTGATTCGGGGGCTACCCGATCATTCGTCTCTCTTGCGCTTAGCAAGAGGTTTAGCAGAGCTCTAGGGGAGCTAGATTGTCCACTTGAGGTTGAGATAGCAGCTGACAGGACTGTTAGGGTGGCGAGAGTACACAGAGGATGTTCTCTACAGTTATTCGATGAGCAGTTTCCGGTGGACTTGGTCCCTATTCCCCTGCGAGGGAATAAGGTCATAGTAAGCATGGATTGGCTGAGCCCCAATGGGCTGGTGATAGATTGTGAGCTGCAGTTAGTGAGGGTTCGCACTCCCAGTGAGGGAGAGTTAGTGATTCAGGGCGAGAGGCCATAGAGCGGACCAGTTTTGTGTTCAGCAGCGAGAGCGAGGCGCTATTTCCAGCAGGGATGCGCCGGATATATTGCCTATGTTTTAGACGCCCAGGAGAAGGGAAAGACGACAGTTGATGATGTTCCGGTAGTGCGAGACTACCCGGATGTATTTCTAGAGGATTTGCATGGAATACCTCCCGAGAGACAGGTCGAGTTCAGGATTGACCTGATCCCTGGTGCGGCTCCGACAGCTAAGGCACCGTATCGGTTGGCTCCCCCAGAGATGCAGGAGTTGTCTACGCAACTGCATGAGCTACTAGACAAGGGTTTTATCAGGCCGAGCAGTTCGCCCTAGGGATAACCAATTTTTTTCGTGAAGAAGAAGGACGGGTCGCACTGTTTGTGTATAGATTATCAGGAGTTGAATAAGGTAACGGTGAAGAACCGTTATTCACTCCCGAGGATAGATGATTTGTTTGATCAGCTGCAGGGGGCATCTTGGTTTTCCAAGATCGATTTACGCTCCGGGTATCATCAGATGCGAGTCAGAGATGAGGATATGCAGACGACTACTTTCAGGACCCAATATGGTCATTATGAGTTCGTGGTGTTGGCGTTTGGGCTCACCAATGCTCCAGCCGCATTCATGGATCTCATGAACCACGTATGTAGGCCGTTGTTAGATCGGTCGGTGATAGTATTCATTGATGAGATCTTGGTTTATTCCAAGACTCAAGAGCAGCACGAGGAGCACCTGAGAGAGGTGCTAGAGATTTTGAGGAGGGAGAGACTTTTCGCAAAGTTCTACAAGTGCGAGTTCTGGTTGCGCGAGGTGCAATTCCTTGGACACCTTGTCAACCAGAAGAGTATTTTGGTAGATCCGGCCAAGATAGAGGTCGTAATGCAGTGGGAGGTCCCGAGATCTCCATCTGCGATTCGGAGCTTTGTAGGTTTAGCAGGGTACTATAGGGGATTCATCCAGGATTTCTCCAAGATAGCAGTATCGCTCACCCGACTGACTAAGAAGTCGGTGGTGTTTCGCTGGGGGCCTGAGCAGCAGGCAACATTTGAGACCCTCAAGCAGAGATTGTGCGAGGCACCGATCCTTACCCTGCCAGAGGGAGTAGAGGATTTTGTAGTCTACTGTGGTGCTTCAATCATAGGTATGGGAGCAGTGTTGATGCAGTGAGGCCGTGTGATAGCTTACGCCTCGAGACAGTTGAAGCCTCACGAGGCCAACTATCCTACGCATGATTTAGAGCTGGGGGTAGTGGTGTTTGTTGTCAAGGTTTGGAGGCATTACCTTTATGGCGTCCGTTGTACCATCTACACAGATCATAAGAGTCTGAGGTACCTCATGGATCAGCCGAATCTTAACATGAGGCAGCGGTGGTGGTTAGATGTAGTAAAGGATTATGATTGTGAGATCCTTTATCACCCAGGGAAGGCGAACGTAGTGGCCGACGCCCTGAGCCGCAAGGCGGCAGTGACCCCAATCAGGGACATATGTTTGAGGATGACAGTAATTACTCTATTGTTAGAGTAGATCAGAGAGGCTCAGGTCGAGGGCCTCAAGGAGGAGAGACAGAAGTGTGAGAGGATTGTGGGTCGAGTAGCTTCCTTCGACTATGAAAGTTGAGGATTGTTGACCCTTCATGGGAGAGTTTGGGTACCGTACTGGGGCGGAGTACAACAAGTGTTGATGGACGAGGCTCATAAGTCTCGATTTTCCATCCACTCAGGGGCAACGAAGATGTATATGGATCTTCGATCCGACTATTGGTGGCCCTGCATGAAGCGGGATGTCACCTGGTATGTGGAGAGGTGCCTGACTTGCAGGAAGGTTAAGGCGGAGAATCAGAGGCCTCACGACAAGATGCATCCGTTAGATATTCCAGTGGGAAGACATCACCATGGATTTTATAACTAAGCTTCATAGGACCACACGTGGAGTGGATTCGATTTGGGTTGTTGTGGATCGGCTGACGAAGAGTGCTCATTTTATACCGATCCAGGAGAGCATATCGGCTGAGAAGCTAGCCGTTATTTATGTGCAAGAGGTTGTGGCACGACATGGAGTGCCTGTTTCAGTGGTGTTTTACTTCCAGATTTTGGAAGCGGTTTCATGATGAGATGGGTACTCGTCTCCATTTCAGCACCGCTTTCCACCCTCAGACGGACAGGCAGAGCGAGAGGACGATTCAGACTCTTGAGGACAAGCTCCGGGCATGTGTCCTAGATTTCAGTGGCAGTTGGGATACGTATCTTCCGTTAGCGGAATTTTCGTATAACAACAGTTATCATGCGAGTATTGACCGACCTCCCTTCGAGATGCTCTATGGGAGGAAGTGTAGGACCCCGATTTGTTGGGGCGAGGTCGTTCAGCGTGTCATTGGGACCACCGAAGTGGTGCTCAAGACGACAAAGTTGATCCAGCAGGTTCGTAGTAGACTGCAGACTGCGCAGAGTCGGCAGAAGAGTTACGTCGACAGGAGGCGATCAGACTTGGAGTTTCAGGTTGGTGACATGGTCCTCCTGATGGTATCACCCTGGAAGGGTGTCATCAGGTTTCGGAAGAGGGGCAAGCTGGGCCCCAGGTTCATCGGTCCTTTTAGGGTTTTAGCCCGGGTTGTTCGGGTCGCTTATCGGTTGGATCTTCCGGCAGAGCTTAGCCAGATCCACAACACTTTCCATGTTTCCCAGTTGAGGAAGTGTTTGGTGGACGAGTCAGCAGTTGTACCCTTGGAGGATATTCAGGTTTATAACAACCTGAATTATATTGAGAGACTGGTTGGGATTTTGGATCGAAAGACGAAGACCTTGAGGAACAAGGTGGTTCAGTTGGTAAAGGTGCAATGGCAGCACCGAAAGGGGTCTGAGTGGACATGGGAGGCAGAGGAGGAGATGAGGGAGCACTACCCAGAGTTGTTTCCAGATGCAGCAGCAACAGACTTCGAGGACGAAGTCTAAAATAAGTGGTGGAGATTTGTAGCACCTGGTTCCTGGTGTGTATTTTAATCTAAGTATTTTTGCATTTTTAGCTGGGACTCAGCGAGTTGTAGGCCCGACTCGCTGAGTAGAGACGACATATTAAGCACGTCTAAGTTGGCGACTCGGTGAGTCCATATCCTGGACTCGGCGAGTCTGCTAGTTTGGAAGAAACCCTAGATCCACGGGTTTTGCACCCTATTTAAACCATGTTATGAGCCCCAACCTCGCCTCCTTCACCCTCAGAGCATCATTTAGCAAACCCTAACCATTCCTTGAGTATTTTGAGGATTTCTTGTGCGAATCTTGAAGTTTTGAAGAGAAGAAGGAAGCTAGATGCAAAGGAGTAGAAGGAGATCCAAGATCTTGCACCCACTACAGAGTTTATTGAGGTAATAATCGGATTCCTTCTGTTTCTATGATTGATTCTCCATTATTAATCACATTTAGGACATTTTATCCATTTCTTAGCTTGTTTATAGTAGAGAGATCGTATTGGGTTGAATAGCCTTCGGATCTAGCCATGTTTCAGTTCCAAAAACTTAGATCTAATACCTTTATGGAGCCATTTTGCATGAAAGCCCTAGATCTACTCTTTTAAGTGCCTTTTGAGCCTTTAAATCCCTTTTCATGCATATGTACACGTAAATTTGGAAACTTTACGTGGTAACCAAGCCTTAAGAACCCAGATCTATAGGTTGTATGCATTGGTTTTGAGCAGAATCAACTTGATAGAAGTTGCATGCAACCGACTCGACGAGTCGTTCTTCAGACTCGGCGAGTCGAGTCGCGAGTCCTCGGGTTTTCCCCTTTTTATATATTATGCCGAGTGGAACCAATGAGTTTTAGGTGGACTTAGTGAGTCGGAGATCAGACTCAATCATGGTGGGACTCGGTGAGTCAATGCCCTGACTCGGCGAGTCTAAGGCAATCTTCATATCTCAAGAACAGACTCGGCGAGTTGTTCATACAACTCAGCGAGTCACAGTCGGAGTGTTCGTATGTTGAAGGAGAGCTCAACGAGTTGTTCATACAACTCGGCGAGTCGGATGCAGATTGACTAAGTGTTCGTATTGAAGATGAAGTCGTCGAGTCTACGCCAAACTCGACGAGTAGTAGCTAGCAGAAGCGAGAAATGAGAGTAGGGACTCGATGAGTTGGCGGCCCAACTCGGCGAGTCAGGTCAACTGTATGTTGACTTTGACCAAGAGGTTGACTTTGACCAGGGGTAAAATAGTCATTTTACCCTCAGTATAGTTATCAGTACTTATGGAATTTGTAGTCGGGAGATACCGGAGTAGCAGCGAACAGATTCTAGAGCAGTTCATTCAACAGCTAGACTACGGGGTGAGATTATCTTCCAGTAGGAACGGATCTATGGCCACAATGCCGGCCTGTTTAGTTAGCAGTAGTTCCGGACCTCAGTCCGATGCAGTAGTTAGATTGCTTGATGTCTTTGTGATTCAAGCATGTTTGGGTTATGTGTTCCGGACTTCGGTCCGATGCAGTAGCAGTATATGTGCTTATGCTAGTTGATATGTTTATGCTATGCTATGTTATGCTCAGTCAGTTTCCAGACTTCAGTCCGATGCAGGGGACAAGATCCCAGTCAGTTCCGGATTTCGGTCCGATGCAGTTAGTTCTGGACTTCGGTCCGATGCAGGGGAAAAGGTTCCAGTCAGTTCCAGACTTCGGTCCGATGCAGAGGGCAAGGCCCTGGTTAGTTCTGGACTTCGGTCCGATGCAGTTTCCGGATTTTGGTCTTATGTAGTGGGCAAGGCCCGGTATGTGTTTTATATGTTATTGTATAGTATGTGGTAGTTTGGGGGAGCTCACTAAGCTTCGTGCTTACAGTTTCAATTTTGGTTTTAGGTACTTCCGCAAGTAAAGGGAAGAGCTTGGGATGATGGCATCGCACACACACAACTTCAGTTTTTGTCCTGGGAGTTGATTTAGCTTTTCATAGATATGATTTGATACAGTCTTGATACAATTTTCTCGTGATACTTTTTTGTGGTTTTGAGATATTGACATATGGGTTTTTATTTTATGGTATTGATCTACTGATTTTAGTAATGATTAAACAAAAATTTTTGGGTCGTATTTTGGGATGTTAGACCTATCCGAAAGACATTCAATGTCATTTTGGAAAACTTCGTGTCGTGAGCAACAACTGTATCAATGAAGAAATTATCCCAGAAACATCAGGACTACCTAAAAATATTCAATCTATACCAGTCATTGGAACGATATATCCTGGACCAGGATTTGACATAGACAAAGAAATCATTTTGGAAGAGCCAAGCATGTCCCCAAAATAAAAAAAATCCCACAAAAAGTGAGTACTACACCCTCTATGGTATCCCACTTAAGAAAAGTCTCACCGCAGACTTCTATAAAAAATTCACCACCAAGATTCAAGCTCTTCCTCGAGAAGTAGGAATAGACAAACTCGAGACAGGACAATGCTCTAAGTGTCAATAACTCTACAATTCTGATGACTCTTCTTCTAGACCAACAACGAACTCCAGACTCTTTAAAAGCAAAAGACCTAAACTAAAAAATTTGATATTTTGTCACCAAAAGATGAAGCAAAGCAAGCCTTGAAAATTCAAATCAAATCTCATATAGAGAAAGGGCAAGGAGTTAAATTTCAAGGTTACTGAAAACAAAAGGCCACCATTTACAAAGAAAGGATTTTCAAATAACTCTGTGTTTAGCAAATCTTTTCAAAATAACTCTGTGAAAAAACTTTTTGACAAATCTAACTCTATGAAGAAGTTCAAATTAGATTAAAAGACCAAAAGTCCCAAAAGGACTCAAAGCCCCAACATGTTACCAAGTCTCAAAAGGACTCATAGTCCTAAATCTGTCTGAAGAAACAATACCATAGCTGTCACTCCTCTAAACAAAAGTCCTAACCAAAAATTCAAGTCAATTATGGATGATGACCCTTCAATTGTCTATCAAAAGAATAAGGCAAAATCTGAAATAAAACTAATTCTAGCCAATCACATTGATTATGTTCCTATGTCAAAATCTAGGCAAACCATCTAGATACATGAGAAAAAATTAACCTTTTCTTGTTGTACACCTATTAAGAGGACTGCCTCTAGACCCACAAAGAAGAATTTCATATATAAAAGGATTTGGAAGAAAAAGGAGAGAAAGAACAATCCATCGTCAAAAGTCACAACAATACCACACACTACCTAGTTTAAATCGTATGTTGTTGCATGCCCCCAAACAAGTTTGGGTGCCCAAATTAACTAACTAATACTGCAGGGAATGTGCGAGGAGGATCACGAAACAGAATGGTTAATTGATAATGCATGCTCTTTGTACATGACAGGAAGGTTGGAATACCTTCATGACTTTAAGGCAGTCACAAATGGTGGTCGTGTAACCTTTGGAAACGATGTAAATGGAAACATTCGAGGATATGGTGTCCTAACAAATGGAAACTTTTCAATTCAAAGGGTCACCTATGTATAACGATTAAAATACAGTCTCATTAGTGCTTGGTAACACTGCAAATCTAATCATCGAGTTGAATTTGATGATGAATACGGCTACATAATGACAAAAGATAGATCAAAATGTCTAATTAAATTAAAGGTTATTGGAACAATGTTCCTATTAGACATATCCTTAGTCATCAGTAAACCACAACTGTGTTTTCTATCCAAAGCTGACACTGAGGTTAGCTAGTTGTGGCACAGAAAGCTTACTCACCTCAAATTTTGGTACATCAACAATTTGGTTACCGGAGAGATGGTACGAGGGTTGGCTCTCCTCAAATTTGATAATGACACTATGCCCTGATTGTGAATGCGGAAAGAAAACAAAGGGAAGTCATCCGTTGATACATACTCATCCATTACTGAACCTATAGAGTTGCTTCATATCGATATCTACGGTCCAACAACTGTGGCAAGCCTACATCACACAAAGTACATTCTGGTTATAGTTTATGATTACTTTCGTTTCACTTGGGTATTTTTTTAGAGTTAAATCGGAGATACCGTAGAATCTAATCAACTTCATCAAGGAAATTGAGTTACAGATCAAGCTTCCTATTCAAATGATTCAAAGTGACAATGGAGCATAATTTATAACTTGATTGCTTAATGACTTCCTGGTGTCAAAAGAAATTAATCACAACTTTTCAGCACCTTACACACTGTAGTAGAATGGTGTGGTAGAAAGAAGGAATAAAACTCTTGTAGAAGCTTCCAGGTTAATGCTCAACTTCACAAATCTTCCTATCTAATTTTGGCAAGAAGCAGTCTCTACAACATGCTTTGTACAAAACTGAAGCATCATCAACAATCGACTCAACAAGACTCCTTATGAAGGTTTGAACAATCGAAAACCAATTGTTTGTTTCTTTCATATTTTTGGTTGCAGGTGTTTTTTGGTTAACGACAAGGAGCATCTGATCAAATTTTCACCCAAATCAGAAGAAGGAATATTTTTGGGATATTCTACAAACAAGGTGGCATACAAAGTTTTGATCCGAAGAACAAGAGTCATAAGCTTTGACGTGATATTTGATGATTTCTATGTCTAGAAGACCACTCCTCTCAATGAAACGAAGTTTATCATGGAGAATGGCATTCCGATCGATTCCATACCTCTCAACATCACATAAGTCAACTATGAAATACTCTTCGATCCTCTAGAAACTGTGAGACTAACCGAAGTCTTAATCTCTCCTTCTATACAATTACAACATGCCAAAGACTCTAGCCCTTCAAAATCTGAAGATCCTTCGCATATGACTTCCACCTCACAAGATGAGGGGGGAAGCAGTCCTTTCAATCCTAATATAATCACAACCATCGAGGTTCTAGTCATAGACGAAGCAATTCTAGTTTTCAACAACAATCGATCAAGGAGTTCTAAAGAACTAGAAGACTCAGAAGAAGATGTTGAAAAGATAATAATCGGTGAAGTTCATGAAGTTCCCATCACTTCTAATGCTTCGGTACAGGGGGGACCATTAACTTCACAGGAGAACCTTCACCTTTAGCAAAGTAATCTAGTCACAATCTGCAGGATGTTCTCGGATCAAGGAGGAACAAGTTCAAAATGTGCAAAGAGAAAATCCTCCCGAAGTTAAATATATTCCATCCAATACAAATATTAAGCGTCATCTATCACGTCCTCACATCTGGACAAGAGATCATTCACCCGGTCAAATAACAGGAAGTCCTTTTGCATATATACAAACTCTCTCTTCTAATGATTTAACTAAGCATTGTCATTATCCATCTTTCATGTCATCTACGGAGCCTAAAAATATCAAAGATGCACTTCTGGATCATGATTGGATCGTTGCAATGCAAAAAGAGCTTTGCTGAATTTGAAAGAAACAAAGTGTGGATACTACTCCCAAAGCAAAATGACATACCGCAGTAGGAACTCATTGGGTATTTCGTAACAAATTGGATGACTCCGGTGTAGTTATCAGAAACAAAGCCCGAATCATACAAAAAGGTTACAGCCAATTGGAAGGAATTGACTATGACCAAACACATATGCTCTAGGCTAATAGCCATACGCATCTTCCTGGTGTATACGACGCATAAGAATATCAAAGTACATCAAATGGATGTAAAAAGCGCTTTCCTCAATGGTGAACTGAAAGAAGAGGTATACCTACAGCAACCTCCAGGTTTTGAGAATCTTGATCTTCCTCGTCATTTTTACAAATTGGAGAAAGTTGTGTATGTCTTGAAGTAGGCACCAAGAGCTTGGTATGAAACTCTTTCAATGTTTCTTATCGAATCTGGATACAAGCATGGGGTCATTGATCCTACACTCTTTCGACATTCAATTGAATAGCATTTAATTCTTGTACAAATCTATGTGGATGACATCATTTTCGGTTCAATTGATCAAGTTATGGTAGACAACTTTGCCAAGCTCATGACTAGTAAATTTCAAATGAAAATGAACAGAGAGATTAACTTTTTTCTTGGTGTTCAAATCAAGCAAGTCCCTCAAGGAATTTTCATTCATTAAGAAAAGTATACCGCAGAATTGCTAAAGAAATACTCCATGGCTAACTGCTCCTCTACAAAGGTTCCTATGGCCTTTTGATACAAGAACACCGCAGATCCCACTGGAGAGTCAGTTGATCAAAAGATATACTGATGAATTATTTGTTCTCTGTTGTAGCTAACCGCAAGTAGACCGATTCTCGTCTTTGTAATGGGTTTGTGTGCCAGATATCAAGCTGATCCCAAGGTTTCTCATCTAAATTTAGTCAAACATATTTTCAAACACCTCAAAGGGGCTAAGGCTTTAGGTCTTTGGTGCCCAATAGGAAACGACTTCAGTCTGCAAGCCTTTATAGACTCAGACCATGTAGGTTGTCAATTAGACCGCAAGAGCACTTCCTCAGGATGTCAGTTCCTTGGTGGAAGATTGGTGAGTTAGTGTTCAAGAAAGAAAAAATGTGTCTCACTCTCCACCGCAGAGGCAAAATACATTGCCGCAACAAGCTGCTATTCTCAAGTCCTCTGGATGAAAACTCAACTCATGGATTATGGTTATAGAATGCTACAGATACCTATTTAGCATGACTCAGAGAGTGCAATTTATATTTCTCACATTCTAATTAAGCACTCAAAGACGAACCACATTAAATTACAGTATCACTTTCTCAAACATCACATATTGAAAGGTAACATCGAACTGATTTTTTTCTATCCCATGAAGAAATAGCAGATGTTTTCACAAAAGAACTTGATCCAACCAAACTTAATGGATTATTAGAAGCTTAGAAATGATGAATCATGATCCTCAGTCTTTCTTAAAAGGATAAATGGTGAAGACTTCATGTCTTCGCATCTAACAAATAGATTTTTCTTCACTTCTCTTATCACCTGATATTTGAAGCACACATATTTGTCCATTACGAAAAATTTATTTCTTTTTAAAGTTTAACTGTTAAGCATGGATTTCAAAAATGCCTCCTCGGTATCCCTTGGTTACCAAAGACTATTCATGATTTATGTACTCTTCGGATCAGTTTATTGTTTTAATGTCTAACCTCGTAATCAAGTCATCATGCAGTGCTTAAGATTCCACAGTCTCAATCACTCGTCATACTGCAGTTCTTCCTTCAAGAACAGAAGTGTTGTTTTCTTGTTTGGCAATAAATAAAGTTTCTTTGAAGGTGTTCTATTTAATGAACTATAAATCCTTTCAAATGTTTTTATTCCTTTTTATTAAATTTGTTTCAACCTTAAAGGGTATCTTTTCAAAAACCGTACCCATTTTTTTAATAATAATAAAGTAAAGATTTGTCTTTTCAATAAAAGTGTTTACCAAACATTTTGTGAGATGATTGATCTAAACCCAATAGTGAGACGAAAAGTAATCTTTTAACCCATGATTTCTGACAGTTATTTCAATCATCATTCCACGTTTATCCATTTAATCATCATGTTCATTAAATGTGCCCCATACCTGCATTTAATGCGAGTTATTTCTGGAAAATATTTATCTTTTTTAAAACTAACCCAAAAAGGAGAAACACTTGGTTTGTATAACTGTTAAAATCTTTTCTCATTTGGATACCATTTACAAATTTGGAGATATAAAACCCCACTTTTCTCCCCAAGAAATCTTTATGCTTTTTAAACCCTAAATCGACGATCCTCTTCCTCCTCCTCTTGCTCAAACTATTTTCTGCAAGTTCTTCAAAACCTTTTTCGAATTAAACATGGTAAAATCTGGAGTTTCAAAGAAACAATCCAAACCAACTGGTTCAGCCTCAACCACTAAAAACATAAGTCCTTCAATCGTTATGAGCAACTTTCATACAATCTTCAATGATAATGACCTCTATGATGCTGCAATCATGTTGATGATTTGATTATTTCTCAAACACCCATTGTTTGGACCTTTCGATGCATTCATAGAAGTCCCTCCTCAATCTGTTATGTACACTTCTTCTTTCTTTGCGTTCAGACCTTTGGACAAACTCGATGAAATTCATCTCAAGATTGCAGATGAATCCGTGGCGGTTCTCACAAAACCTAATTTTTTGAAGCAATTAATCTCAAAGTTCCTCCTTTAACCAGTTTGAAGAACCCCAATAATTCTGATATCTTCAAAGCTCTTTATAAGATGGGTTATCAAGCTAAACTCAAAGGGATTGCAGAGTTCAAGAAAGGGAAACTACCAGCTATGTAGAAGTCCATCTATCACTATGTGATTTGATGCTTGTTCTGAAGAACTGGTAGAACAGAAAACAAGCTGAAGTAGTTGCTGGAAATAGTTTGGAGCATCTTTACCGGAAAGGCGATTGACTATGGAATCATCATTTGGGATGATTTCATCCAGTTTTTTGGAAAAGGATCACTAAAAGTGGGACATACCGAGCTCACTTCTACAAGGTTTTGGTCACTCTGCTTAATTGATCTTCACAAGGAAGCGAACATCGGTCTATGAGCTGAACTCAACTGTTTATCATGTCGAGATCTCAAGAGGTATTATGTTCCTAAAGACAAATCTATCTTTGGTCCTATTAGAAAGTCAACTTTATATGTCATGACCTTAATTGGAATATTTAACTCTACGGTCACGGAGCATATTGAGGCTACGAACGATATAGCACCATATCGTTCTACCCCGCCTAGCCCCATACCATTAACCACTGGTCCTGTCCTGGAGCCCAAATAAAAAAGGGTCAAGAACGTATCCAAAATAAAGACTCCAAAATAGAATGCATCCAAAGGAGCCAGAGCCTCCAAGAAAATGAAAACTGAAGTGCCCAAAGTGACCGGAAAACCGATGATGATTGAAGACCCAATTCAGACTGAAGAGCTAGTGAACGTCCTCGGTGATGAAGATGAAGCAACTTATGTATCTAAAGACCTATTCCATAAGAAGAAGCTAAACCTTCATACCCATCTTAGCAAAAAGAGTCCCATATTAAATATCGAAGACTCTCAAAAGTCGCCTGTAGATATTCGATTCAACACTGAATCACCGGCAAAAACCCCATCCGTCCACTCCACTACAAAAAGTGTAACAGTTTCAGAACGTATTCATGGAGACATAGCCCAATCAACATTCCAAGTGGATCCTGATGTCGATAAAACTCCTAAGGTCTCCAGGAGAACTCAATTGCAAGTGTTTACTCCCGAGGAGCTACACTCATTTTAATTTCCTTCTTTAACACATACACCACAAACACATGATGCATCACATTGTCCTTTTTCAGAGACCCTTGCTAGAAGAGGCGCGAGGCCAAACTTGGTTTTAGAACAAGGAGACCGAGGAAGCCCTAGAAATCCTTCTCCATCGACATTACGACCAAGAATCATATGCATGGTGAGCACAAATGTGCAAGGATCCAAGAACCTAGGGGATACCCTAGTGGTGACTGAACCATTTGTGATTGCAGAGGATAGATGTAACAACCGGTTATTTTAGGTTACTAAAAGTCAAAGAAAGTCAATTAAAGTCAAAGGAAGTCAAAGAATCAAATAGTTAAAATAAAATAATGTAATATACCCCACTTTATGTGTTTTTGGTTTTAGGAATCAAAATTCCACCCAAACTGAAAACACCTTTAATCCATTTGAGGACTGAAATCCTTCCCCACCAAGAACCTTCGGACCACAAACCCCCATCGAGAACTCCTTTTGATTGAAGACCTATAGACCGAGAAACCTTGGTTCTCCGTTGTACCTTTTGACTAAAATCCTAGTTCCCAGTATGGACGATAAGCCAAGCACATCAACTTTAGGTGGTGTCACACCAATCTAGATGATAAATGACACATTTCAAGGTAAGTGTCACATCAAATTATCCCAATATATAAATACACAACTGAAAACCCTCCCTATTTCTCTCATTTACACCCCAAAACAACCCCCCCCACCATTTTACAATCAAAGTTCTTAAGATCTTCAAGCAGTCTTCATATCTTCATACAATCAGCAAGTGTACCCAAGAACATCTTCAAAACAATTCCCTGGAAAAGCAAGTCCATCAATTAATTTTTAGGAGTTAATTGGTAAGTTTCCCTCTTAATATTGTGTTTTAATAACACTCTCATATTAGTATAACTGATTTACACACAATATCATATGTTAAATACTATTATGATACGACTATATACACGTGTTCTAACCTGAGGATTTTCTCTATCACTTCATATTCAGCCAAAAACACACCCGATGTGAGTTCATACCCCTACGTTTTCTACATTTTTTCGATGTTTTAAAGGGGGAATACAAGTAAAACACAAGATAAATTGTGTTAATATACAAACCATTACATTTATATTTTTATTAAATATAAATATCCACATGGGTACAAATTTGATACAGTGAAACTTTAACCCTTTTGTAACATGTCGAGAAAAAAGGGTATAATTATATAAATGAACATATATAATTATTTTATTCCAACTTAATATCATGGCAAACTTGATAATTATATACAAAGGGTTCACCATTTCAACGATACATTTATATAAAATATAATAGGTATAGTTTATGGAATACACACACTATTTTACACAGTTGGGGGCACAGAAAATAATTATTTAAAAGAATAATTATTTTTCATACTATGTAAACATTTACATACTAACATTACAAGAAAAATGAGTTTCTTTACACTACGCATAAACCATTAATATAGCTTTGTGAGACATTATCTTCAAGTACTTACCCAAGTACCATCAAAAGTCATGTATTATAACAAGAGTCACCTGGAGGGAGAGCGTAAAAATTATGTATTGATCTATACGGGACTAACAATCCCACACCTAAGCTGCTTGCAACAGCTAGATCGGTAGGTTTGGGGTGATAAGTGTCGTAACATTGTGACACCTGAAGAACGTCTTAACAGGCCAACAGTCACTAAGTATGGTTATAATAACTCACAATTTGGTATTAATAAGATGTTTGGTATACAAATACATAGACGTCTTCATGGTTTTTTTTTATTTAAAACTACACTACTATACAGTTACATTTCAGGATACATACAAAGGGTTTTACACCGATACGATTACAGTACAATAAAGTTGACATTTCTGGAAACATGCATTCAAATGGTTTTATAAAGATATAAAACTATACTACACTACTACAAAGTACAACAATACTTATACATTTTAGTCTTAAGGTATTAAGACTACATTACATACTAAAGAAAATATTGGATTTTCTGGGAGAACATACTACCATTTTCAAGAAACAAAGACTACAGTACATACTAAACAAAATATTGGATTTTCTGGGAAAACACACTACCATTTTCAAGAAACAATGACTACAGTACATATTAAAAAAAATATTGGATTTTCTGGAAAATCACACTAACATTTAAAAAGGAACGAAGACACATATTTTCATACAAACTTAAATATTGAACTCACCAACTTAATTTTGATACTCTTTTCAAAATCACTTGTATTCTCAGGAAATAAGTAGTGTAACATCCCAAAAATATGGACCAAAAATTCCATTTTTGATGTAGCAATTTATAAAAAAAAATTATAAGAAAACATCATCAAGTTAATTAATTCCTTAAAAGCCATAGATAACATGTCTCCAAACCATATCATAAAATAGTGATAATGTCAAAGTACAAATCCCAAGAATCTCATGTGCGGAAAATCATGTGTGTGATGCGCTACTACCATGTCACCTCCTTTCCCTTCGAAGAAGAAGGACCTGAAACAAAAGCTAAAAACCGTAAGCACAAAGCTTAGTGAGTTCCCCCATCATACCACACACCATATAACATACCTACTATCTTACATATCCGAGAACTGGACTACCCCTTCGGTCTCTTTCAACTAGTAACTGCCTAGCATATCAAGGTGCTGGCCTAACCCTTCGGTCCTATCGACCGGTACCTAGCCTAGCATATCATGGTGCTAGCATACCCCTTCGATCCTTTTGATCCGTACCTTACCTAGCATATCAGGGTGTTGGCATACCCATTCGGTCCTTTCGACCAGTACCGGGGACTATTTCACCCCCTACTCTACCACATAGCATCCTTGTGCATAAACACATAATCATATACTGACTAGCTTATTTGGGTGTTGGCATACCCCTTTGGCCCTATCGACCAATACTGGGGTCTATCCTACCCCTCCTTTCACATATCACATAACATCAAAGCATATTATCATATAAACATAACAGATGGCGACATACAAGATAATTATCACAAAGACAATCATATCTACTATAACATTTACTAGTGGGCCAGCCTTGGTGCCTTAGACCTACTCCTACTGGAAGGTAACTCACCTCAATGTCGTGAAGTAGCTGAACTATCCATGACTCTAGGATCAACTCTCCTCAAACTCATACAGAAAACATCCCTTTTAATTACTCTTTCATACTCATGCCTCTTTAAGGGTAAACTATGGTCAAAGGTCAAGTCAAAGGTCAACACTATGGTCCAAGTCAACATTCTAATTGATTTAACTCACCAAGTTGGTCCATCAACTCGTCAAGTACCCAGCTCCATAAAACTTTGGAGTCTCGATCCTACTCATCGAGTTCTCCCATGAACTCATCGATTTCCCCTTCATACAAGTCGTGGCATTTCACTCGCAACTCCCCGAGTTCATCCTTGAACTCATCCAGTTCCTCTTCATATATGTTGGGCCATTTGCTCTTCAACTCGCCGAGTTCATCCTTGAACTCGTTGAGTTCCTCTTCATATCATTCGGGACATTTTCTCTCAACTCTCCGAGTTCATCCTTGAACTCGTCGAGTTCTTTGATCTTCATGTCCATAAACACGTCCAACTCGCTGAGTCATCTTCTAGACTCAACGAGTTTGCTCAATAATAGAAAACGTTGGGGGACTAGGACCCAACTCGTCAAGTCCTACGAACGACTCGTTGAGTCACCCAAAGTGTAAATCCATACAGTCGATTTTAGTCAGGCTTAATGCATCCAAAACACAAATCTAGTTCCCTAGGGTCGATATTTCACGTAAAGTTTCTAACTTTACGTGCATGCATGGGTTATTTAGCTCAAAAAGTCTCTAAAAGTGGTTCTTATAATGTATGGGACTCCCATGGCCATAAAGTTGGCACGTTTATGCCATGGAGTCCCTCAAAGACTCTGGATCTAATGTCTTGACCCCAAACATGCTTGCATCCATGAATGGTTCCAAAAATGGTTCCTTAAAGCCCTAAACTACTCCATAAAGGGATCTAGTAGATGAATAGACAACGTATAGACTTTATAGCTAAAATGAATCAGAAATGAGCACAAACTCTGGATATACTTGCCTCCTGTTGAATCCCCACGCTTCCTCTTCCTTCTCAAGCTTCAAAATCACCAAGAACACACAACAATAGCTCAAGAACATTTAAAATGGGCTAGGATTTCGTGACTAAGGTTTGGAGGTGGTGGAGGCTGTAGTTAAGGGCAGTTAAGGTGTTTAAATAGGGTGCAAACCCTGAAAATTAGGGTTTCACTCTGGCAGCCCTACTCATCGAGTCGAGGCCTCTTGACTCGTTGAGTAGGCTTCAATTCCACGTCCAATCCTTCCTTCCTACTCGGCGAGTCCGAGGCCTCTGACTCGTCTAGTTCCTTTGCAAAAATGAATGTTTTAATTTAAAATACATACCAGGAACCGAGCGTTACAAATCTCCCCCGCTTATTTTAGACTTCATCCTCTAGGTCAGCTGTATCTGGAAATAGGTCGGGGTAGTGCTCTGTTGGGGTCCAAAGTTATTCATGATTGACTTTGTAAATGTTTGACTTTTGTAAAACCCATTTGCATGTGGAGTATTTGCCTTTTGACACATGTGTTAGTGAGAGTGAGAGAGAGACATGTAAACACCTCTATATAAGGTGGGTTTGTCCACTTGTAGAGGTGTGCTTGAGAGATGTAAAAGTGAGTGTGTAAGTGTGTGTTATTTATGTAGTCTAGATCTAGATCATTTTTGTAACACCATATACAATCAATACATCTCTTGAACACCGAAATCACCATGTTCATTGTGCAAACTTTAATTCCGCATGCCAAACCATGTTCTTTGTCACTACAATTGGTATCAGAGCGGGTCTTCAAGATCAAGGTGATATTTGAAGAACGATTCTCGGTTTGGCAATTTTTGTCGCAATTTGATCAATTTTGGTGAGTCTCTCTCTATGATCTCTCATAATTTCATTGAATCGTGCGTTGCGTTCTTAATTCATGATCATTTGACTCGTTGGATCAAATTTTTATTGAAAAACCCATTTGTTGAGATCCAATAACTCATTTGTTGATCAAGGTTCGATCTAATCTCATATTTGTTTGTTTAAATCAAATCTAGCCCAAAATCATATTGAATTTTTTTATATTCCTAGAATCATTGTTTTGAGCCCAAAAGATTCAGTGTTTACTGTTCTTGTAATGAGCCGAAAATTGTTTTTATCCAATAAAATCACTAATTGAGCCCAATCTTAAATCTGTTAGTGTTCATGATCCATTCCAAGCCCACTTTTGTTATATAATCAATCCGGTTCATCGAAATCTAATCCATCAGATGCACTCTAATCGTGATACGTGTTGATTTTCTTCATCAGATTCAATTGTTTGATTTAGTTTTTAATCTATGACTCTGAATAAATTCGTGCATATGATTTTTCATGTATCTTTTTTATAATCGAGAACAAGAATTTGATTTCCAATTTTTGAATCCTATATCGAGTTCTTCATTTGATCAATTTGATCTTTAAATTCTCTTATTCATCTTCATCTGATTAATCTCTTGATCTTGTATGTTCGTGAATCTTATTTTTGATCATCGATTTGAAAGTTTTATGAAATTTGGTTGATGGATTGATGAAGAATATTCAATAACTGATGAATAATCAAGTCAAACCAAAAAGTCAACATATGTGATCTTGAATGTTAAACATTTGATGACTTGAGTTGATTGTTAAAGAAGAAGGATTTAATGACGACTGTGTTGAATGAAAAGCGAATGAATGGCTGATGGATGTAATTTTGAAGGTTGTGATTTTGGTAATCGACATCAAGATGTCGAACTCATATAGTTTTGGGGTTGGATAATTTTGAGGTCAAGAATGTTTGTATATGATGTCAAAATCGAGTTCGTATCATATGGTGATTGTTTGGAGTTTTGATTTTGGATGATCATTTGGAATTGAAATGTTGATGTCTAGATTAGAGTCGTTTGTGTAATAGAAAAGTCGATGGCCATTGTCAGTAAAACAAAGCGAACAGACCGATTGTTTTGAAGTCAATGATTGCAAACTTGATTATGAAGTATTTGGAGTCAATGGTTTGGTTTGATATTGCCAATTATTTGATTTTGAAATCAAAGTAGACGAAGGATTTCAATTGGGTTGACTCGATTGTTTGATAACAAACTAGAAAAAGGTTTTGAGTAATCGATTTGAGGGTTGAAGCGAGAACAAATTGTCGATGCTTGGGTTAACAATCAAATGGTTGGAATGGAAAAATCGAAGCACTTTTATTTGATGATTTTGATTGTTGATGTACGAAGGGTAACTGGAAATGAACTTTGAGAAGTCGATGTTTGGGTGAATAAGATTCGAAGGGCAACATAAGGGATTGATGTGAACAGTCGAAATTTTTTGTTCGTAACTAACGAAGATTTTTGATTGCTACTGTTTGATTTGCTTCATTAAAACTAACGAAGGACAGAAAGATTTTATACGAAGGGTTGAAAATTTCGGGTGTTTTAGATTCGAAGGGGGTATATTGAAAATTTATAAGAATAAAGTTACTGTTCATTACTATGTCTTCATTACTATGTCTTCGTATGCTTCGAATCATTAACAATTCATATGAATTGAAAGGAAATGGAAAAGTTTCGAATCTAGCACCTGAACCTTCAAATTTTTGACACTTCGAAAATTAACTAAAGTTTCGAATGTTTGACACTTTTCACCAAAATTCAAAAATTTTTTGGAGCTTCGTATATTTTGGGCATGTTTCGTATGATTTGTGCACAAGGGCAGAATTTTCGAACATGGTCCCTGAGACTTCGAATTTTTGGCAGTTTTCACCCAAATTCGAAAAATGATTATTTTTTTGCTGAAAATCGAAGAAAGTGCATTTCAGGCGCATGCAGTTTTTGCAAATTGACGCTTTTTACCCAGATTTGAAAAATGGGGAGAGTTTTGCATATTTTACTGTGTTGGGCGCACCGGGTCACTACAAAATTTTGTAATTGACCATTTCTACCCATTTTTGAGAAATTTTGTCAAAGACGATCCGTGAACGAAGCTAAAAACTGAATAGTTTTTGGATTTTCCGGATTGAAGCACAAAGTTTATGCCACATGTTAAGGGGGAGTTTTGACATGAAAAATTCTGAATAGAGCATGTTCTTTTTCCTTGGAGTTTTATAATCAAATTTCGATTATAAAAAGGGGGAGAAGTTTTATATGGAAATTCGAACTTGAATTTTTCATATTACGCAAATTTGAAGACCGAAGTGATCTTGAAGTTTTGAAGCTTACGAGATGATGCAATTGGAAGCTCGGAACTGATGTATTCGAAATGGGTTTGGTTTTATTGAAGATTTTTGGGGTGTGTTTTTATGCGCAACTTTAGGGTGATTATTTGGAGTTAATCATTTGTTGTTGCTCGGTTTGTATGGTCTCACATCCTAGAGCCCAAATTGAAGAATCATGGAAGAATTGAAGATTGAAGTTCGTTTCGACATGTGTCACCTTTGAGGCACGAACCGCATAGTTGCTTGACTTTGGAAGATTTGAAGTGGGTCATTCATTCCTAACTTTGAGGGGAAGACTGTTGGGTTGCAAAGTTATTCATGATTGACTTTGTAAATGTTTGACTTTTGTAAAACCCACTTGCATGTGGAGTATTTGCCTTTTGACACATGTGTTAGTGAGAGTGAGAGAGAGACATGTAAACACCTCTATATAAGGTGGGTTTGTCCACTTGTAGAGGTGTGCTTGAGAGATGTAAAAGTGAGTGTGTAAGTGTGTGTTATTTATGTAGTCTAGAACTAGATCCTTTTTGTAACACCATATACAATCAATACATCTCTTGAACACCCAAATCACTATGTTCATTGTGCAAACTTTAATTCCGCATGCCAAACCATGTTCTTTGTAACTACATACTCCCTCATCTCGTCCTCCGGCTCCCAAGTCCATTCTGAGCCCTAGTGATGCTGCGATTGCACCTACACCAACACGACCTTCTTGTTCCTCAGATCCTTCGTCTTCCTATCAAGGATGGATACTGGTCGCTCAATCTAGTTCAGGCTGTCGTCCACCTGAATATCCTATAAAGGTACCACCGCGGAGTCATCCACCAGGAACTTCTGCAGTTGGGAGACATGAAAGGTACTGTGGATCTGACTAAGCTCGGTTGGCAGATCCAACCTATACGCCACCTTGCCCATCCGGGATGCAACCCTGAAAGGACCAATGTACCTGGGGCCCAACTTTCCCCGCTTCGTGAACCGAATGACACCTTTCCAAGGTGAGACCTTCAGGAGAACCATATCCTCGACCTGGAATTCTAGGTCCGATCTGTTGGGTTTTTGAGCATTCTAACACTCCTAAGTGTACATGCAACCCTAAATACCTTGGATCTATGTTTTCTCTATTATACATGCAAATAAGAACTTCCAAGGTATTATCCTAATCTAGCATACAAAACAATAACTATAGCAAGATAGAATACATACCTCTTTGATGTAGAAAGTCTTCATGAAGCTTGAGTACCTAGTGCCCCAAGTGTGACACCTCAAATGGAATCACAATCATCAAAACACTTGGAATGACTTGAGAGAATTTCTACACTCATCAAAATCGGCTAGCCCTTTCACTTCACACACTAGTGTGATTCTAGTTGCCAATTTTGTCAAGAATAAGATCTTTATATAGTGTTACAATTAGGGTAAACCATAATTGTCATGACTTTCCATTTCCTTGGATCCATGGGTACAAATACACCATGGAGCATCCATGGACCATCCTATGGGTTTTAGCCCAACTTGATTATCCATGGAGCATTAGCCCACTATACAAGCATGGATGATTTACACAATCAACCCATATATTTAATTAGTCTTCTTTTGATCACTTAATTAATCCTAGATTAATTCTTGATCAATACTAATTAAATAATCTTATCATTCTTATTATTAATATACTAGAACTTATAATATATTAATAACCATAAGTGTCTTATTTCTCTCATTCTAGTCTATCCAAGTGCATGATGGTATGCAACCCAAATGGACCATGCCGGGTCGGGTCAAGTCTTACCAAATATAGTTATGGACTTAGACATTAATCCAACAGTCTCCCACTTGGATAAGTCTAAAACTATTATTGCGTATGACTTCAGGAACCAACTGGAAATCGTAGCTCTCAAAAGCTTCTGTCGAACTCTGACCTTGTAGATGAACTCTGACCTTTGTCAGTGACTTGTCCATTAGATAAGGGATCATATATTCCTCCATTCTAGATATCATATGGACTGAGACATGGATTATAATCATTCTCTCTGTCCATTTGTTGTTTCCCGATTTCCGATTTATGACGACTGACTAATTGAACAAATCAAATCAGTCCTGGCCCGGCCGAGCACTTCCATTTGTCATCATCAAATCATCGAGGGGCCCACAGATATCGCTTTTATCCCGAAGGTAAAAGGAATGGATAAACTTCGACTCATATGGCTTGTTCTACTACTTGTTGAATCATACACAAAAGCACGTTTTATAGCACCGAGTTACCAAATGCATTTTCATGCAATCAATGTACTATCAACTCATAGTAACAACTCATATCTCTAGGTTTGAAGAATATAAGATATTATCATCTCATGATCACTCGTGATAAAATCCATGAAGTGATTCCAATGAGCGCGGGTTGAATCCAATACTCAGAACTTATGAGCACTCATGATTGTTATAGCCTTGTCCAACACCTTAGACCTCTACAACCCATCATGACAGTCTTAATTCATATCTACTTCCAAAATATGACCGACTGTGGATAGTTTGAATAACTTAGTCATTCCGGAGGAATAACCCAGTTTATTCGGGAAGTCAAAACATGCAAAATGAAACACAATAATAATTGAATCCAATATGGTATCAACTCTTTGAACATAAATAAAACACCTTTTATTTATCACCATATGATTACACATTATTCATTGTATACTGTTTCAGCTATCAACTTTATTCTTGAATTTATAACAATAGTTGTCCCATGCTCCAAGCATGTACACTATGTTTTCTTAAACACTAGTCATGCCACACACCAAGTATGCATACTATGTTTGTCTATGATCCTTACTTTGTGAACTAGATCAATTGAACATAACTTCACTGATTCTCTTTTCACACTCCCAAATCCTTACCGCAAATGCAAGAATTCCAAATTCATGCCATTTACTGAAATCTGTTAGATTCTAGACTTATATGCATTGATCCTCTTGTAATGATTATGCACAAAGTCATAAAGACTTGACAACAATCATTACAGAGTATTCCAAAGGAGATCAACTCCTTGGAAACATCCTTCTTGCATTAAGTTTCCTTAATCTTACACAGATTGAAAATTCTAACTTTGAAACATTTCCAGATTCCATTTTGACTATCACTTCTGAACAAGAGTTGCCTCCTTACAGATTATGTCAATATGGTCCTTCCAGAATTATCACTATACTTCCAATTGTCCTTGAGTAACCAATCTTTGGTAAACCTTAGATTGTCCTCGACAATTGTTTAATCCTTTTAGTCATATCCAGTTCTAAACCTTTTCCCTTCTTAATGCCCCAGGCATTTGGAAAATTTTAGAACGGATGATTATAGCACATGTAATCGATCCTATACCCGAAGCATATGGGACACGATTCTTGATGTCTCACATAAAGACTAAACCAGTCTGTTGCTATAACATTTCCATTTCAATTTGCCAAGTTCTCATAATTCAGATTATGAAAAGGGATGCCGTAATCATAATCGAATTTTAGAACGCAAATAATGGAACCATATAGAATTTCCTTATGTTGAGCCATTCCAACATGAAATTCATATATATTTCCTTGAAATTCATATATATTTCCTTATGTTGAGCCATTTAACCGGCTCTGATAACTGTTGGATAAGGTGTCTAAGTCCATAACTATTTCGGGCTTGTACTTGACCCGACCCGGCATGGTCCATTTGGGTTGCATGGCACCATGCAATTGGATAGACTAAATGAGAGAAATAACACTTGGAGATTATTAATATATTATAAGTTCTAATATATTAATAATATTATTTAATTAGTTGATCAAAGAATTAATTTGGAATTAATTAAGTGATCAAAGGATAACTAATTAAATATATGGGTTGGTTATGTAAATCATCCATATCTTGTATAGTGGGCTAAAAGGCTCCATGGATTATCAAGTTGGGTTCTACCCATAGGATGCTCCATGGATGCTCCATGGGAGTTATAAACTCATGGGTCATGGAAATGAAGAGTCATGACACATTAGGGTTTACATGGTGTAACCCTAGATGTGCCAACACTATATAAGAGTCCCATTCTCCACAAAATTGGCTACACAAGAGCAACACAAGTTGAACATTAAGAAACTAGAGGGCTTGGCCGATTTTGAGAAGTGTGTGTTATCTCAAGAGTCTTTCCAAAAGCACTTGGTGTTGTGTGAAGCATTTGAGGCATCACACTTGGGGTGCTAGGCTCACAAGGTTTCAAGGAACACAAGCAACAACAAGGTAAGTTATCTATCTATGATTCAAGTTAAAATTGTTCCCCATGTATGCTAGATATGAATATAACCTTGGAATTCAACTTTGCATGATAATTAGACAAACATAGATCCAAGGTTATTAGGGTTGCATGTACACTTAGGAAGTGTTAGAATGCTCAAAACCCATCAGTGGTATCAGAGCCTAGCCTTGTTTGTTTGTTATTTGTGCTTAAAAGTTGAAGAAAGTCGAAAATTCTGCTGTCTGACTGATGGACTCGGCGAGTCCATGGGGAGGACTCGTCGAGTTCATGTGTATCTTCACCTACTCGGCGAGTAGGTTTATGCACTCGGCGAGTAGGGTCGACAGAGTGCAGAATTTCGACTTGAGTTGCTGGAAATGGATTAGAATCATTACCCTAAAATGTTTTGGTACTTGAAAACTTGTTTTAGAAGGTGTAATGTCTTTTCTAACTCATTTACAACAACTAGTTATCAAAATTACAAAGATTAAATGTGATTTTGATTCTTGAAAGTGTTCATATTCATATTCTTGTTCTTATGATGTTTAGATGATCATAGGAATTATTTGTAACCTATGTGGTAGATTAATTCATGATCATAATGTGTTTTAATGGAGTCCATAACTTGTCCTCAAGTTATGGAAAACCAAAAGTCTCTTGGATTAAAAACCATTAAAAGAACACAAGAGTTAGGAAAAATGAAAAGTCCTCATTTTATTACTCTATTAAACTCATAAGTTACAAGAAATGAAAAGTTTTGAAAGTTTACAAAACTTGCCCTCAAGTTTTGGAACAAGTAAAGTTAAGTTAAAACTTTAGTTCCAACCCCTAGAATTTTAAAAGTTAAAATTCAACCCTTATACTTATATTATTATGATTTAATAATTATATATATATGTATAAGAACAAAGTTGTCTTACCGCTAGTACGCCTCATTCACGAAGCCGGTCTATAAGGTGGGTATAAGGTTGTTGCCTATAAAATGGTGACTTAATGGGTGTCCACTCTCACCCACCGCTTGCTTGATCGGTGGAGGGTCGTTAGCCGAACGGGTAAGACAAGGACTTATTAATTCTCATTCAAAGTATGATGAATATTATAAAGTAACTAAATGTTTTATTAAATTCCCAATCTTAGTTACTTTAGGAAAAATGTGAATAAGGTGCTATTCCATGAAGTTACACTTTACACTTTGATTAAGTCATTGGTGGAGCGTGTGTGGTTAACAGGCACACTAACTTGGACTTAACAAGGTAGGTAAAGGGTGAATTAGGGTTTATTATAGTATCGATGGAGCGTGTGTGGTTAACCGGCACATCGATTGAGTGATAAACTTTAAGGGTACCAAGTGATTTGCATGGTTACTTCACACCTCGTTTTGTGATCCTCGGTATCCCAGTCACAAAACTTGGAGGGCACACTCGAGATTGAAACATGCCTTTGAAAAGTTCATTGAATCTCAAAGAATCTAGGAATTTCTAAGAACCATTCAAAAACCTAATACTAAAATATTGCGGTTTTCGTGGTGGAAATTGGTGAATCGTCATTCACCTACCTTTCAAATATGATATAGCTTAGATTACGGCATACCTCTTCTAAGTTATATTATATTGTGATTGGATCCTAGCCTTAATATTACATTTGGGTGTTTTATTAAGGACTCTCTTATATCTAAACTAATCTTGTCCTCCTCCCTTCAGATGTCTTTCAACAATGCTTCTGGCTCTAATCCTAATGGCTCCTTTACCCTTATGAACTTGTGTGGGAAAGTCACCTTTGATGGATCCAACTTCAATGAGTGGATCAGAAACATCAGGATGATTACCCGCTACGAGGACAAAGAATATGTCCTTGACAAGGAGCTTAAGGAGATTGATGAGTCCACTGCAACTCCTCAGGAGATCGCTGAATTTCGGGCACATGAAAGGGATGCTACGAAAGTGGCTTGCATCATGACGGCCACGATGACAGCGGAACTCCAAAAGTCTTATGAGGATTTCTACCCTTATGACATGCACCAAGATTTGATGGAAATATACCATCAAAGTGCAAGACAAGAGAGGTATGAAATCATCTGCTCCATGATAACAACCATGATGAAGGACGGGGAATCCGTCACGAGCCACATGCAGAAAATGCAAAGGTATGTGGATCGTTTGATGAAGCTTAATGTGAACTTCCCGGAGGATCTTGCAATAGATATTATTTTGCATTCCTTACCATCGTGCTATGATCAATTCCGCATGACATATCACATGAACAAGGAAGAAGTCACCCTCAGCAAACTTCAGGGACTTCTCAAGACCGCAGAATCAGGTCTTAAGGGGAAGTCGGTTGCTATCACTCCTACTCAAAACTCTACTCCGGTTTTGGCAATTGGGAAGAATCGATGGAGGAAGAGAAAGAGATCTTCGAAGGGTACCAAGGCTCGGACCCTTGATGGCTCTTCTTCAAGTGGAACCAAGAAAGGTTTCATTACTCCTTCTTCTGACCCAAAAGAGGCTGAATGCTTCTATTGCCATGAAAAAGCTCATTGGAAGCGGAACTGCCCAAAATACCAGCAAGATGTGAAGGATGGGAAAGTTAAACCCAACCATGCAGGTATTTACACTATCATTTCTAATAACTCACCCCATTCTAATTCTTGGGTCCTTGATACCGGGTGTGGTATTCACATTTGTTGTGACTTGCAGGGACTAAGAAGAAGTGAGGATGTGGAGCAAGGAAGGATAAACTTGATCATGGGGAATAGGAAAGCTATACCTGTTACCAAGATTGGAGTTTATACTTTATCGCTAAGTAGTGGGTTTAGTTTAGATCTGAATAAGTGTTGTTATTCGCCAGGAATGGCAAGAAATATTATTTCCTTTCATGCTTTGTACAAACAAGGGTTTACCTTTTCATTTAATAATGAAGTTGGTTCTATTGATGCTTTCTTTAATAATGTTCTTTATTTTAAAGCATTACCTTGTGATGGTGTGTATGAAGCTGTATCTGTTGTTGATAACTTAGGAAATAATGTTTTGTGTATTGATTCTACTAATAATAACTTGGATAAAGCATCTTTATGGCATTGTCGTCTTGGACATATAAGCAAGAAACGCATAGGCCAACTCCAAAAGGATGGAGTCTTGGAGTCGTTTGACCTAAAGTCAGATGATAGTTGCGAATCATGCTTACATGGAAAAATGACAAAGTCACCCTTCACAGGTTCGTGTGAGAGGGGAGAAGGTTTGTTGGACCTTATACACACGGATGTGTGTGGACCATTCAAACATGCCACAAGGGATGCTAATCGTTATGATTTGACTTTTACTGATGATTATAGTAGATATGGATATGTCTACTTGATCAAGCATAAGTCAGAGACTTTCGAGAGGTTTAAGGAATTTAAACAGGAAGTCGAGAATCAATTGGGCAGGAACATTAAGATGCTTCGATCCGATCGTGGTGGTGAGTATCTTAGTTCAGAGTTCCTCGACTATCTAAGGGAATGTGGGATAGTCTCACAATTGACACCTCCCAGGACACCACAGTTGAATGGTGTGGCTGAGAGGCGTAATCGAACCTTGCTAGATATGGTTCGTTCCATGATGAGTCGAGCTACGCTACCAATCTCTTTCTGGGGGTATGCCTTAGAGACTACCGCCCATATTCTTAATCTAGTCCCTACAAAGAAAGTTTCCAAAACTCCTCACGAGATGTGGACTGGTAAAGTACCTAAACTAGACCACATCAAGATTTGGGGTTGCGAGGCTTTCGTGAGACGCGAGACTCATGATAAGCTCGAACCTCGAAGCGAGAGGTGTATTTTCATCGGTTACCCACAGCGATCCTTTGGTTACCTCTTCTACAGACCTAGTGACAATGTGGTCTTTGTAGCAAGAAGAGGAGTCTTTCGAGAAAGAGAGTTTATAAGCCAAAGAGACAGTGGGAGGCAAATTGATCTTGAAGAAATTCAAGAATCAAGCGGTGAAGGAACTTCAAACTCTAGCCCTCAACTTGAGGAGGAAACTCCTGTTGAGCCAATTGACAAATCTGTACCTCTGAGACGTTCCACGAGAGTTAGGAGTGCACCTGAGCATTACTATGGATTCCATATTACTGTAGAAGGTGAGACACTTATTAGTGATGAGACACTAGTAAGTCAAGATGACCCTAACAGCTACGAGGAAGCCATGGCAGGCCCCGAGTCTGCTAAATGGAAAGAGGCTATGGATAGCGAGATACAATCCATGTATGACAATCAAGTTTGGAACTTGGTTGAAAATGTACCAGGTCGTAAGACAGTAGGGTGCAAATGGGTCTTCAAGAAGAAGACCGACATGGATGGTAAAGTACACACTTATAAGGCTAGACTGGTTGCAAAGGGCTTCTCTCAAATTCCTGGAGTGGATTACGATGAGACCTTTTCTCCGGTAGCCAAGATTAAGTCTATTCGGGTTCTGTTAGCCATAGCTGCATTTCATGACTATGAAATATGGCAGATGGATGTCAAAACCGCTTTCCTTAATGGAAAGTTGGCTGAAGATGTTTACATGAGTCAGCCAGAGGGTTTTGTCAGCAACGAGTACCCTAATAGAGTGTGTAAGCTTGAGAAATCCATTTATGGATTGAAGCAAGCACCTCGCAGATGGAATCTTTTCTTTGATGAAAAGGTCAAGGAATTTGGCTTTTCTAGGAGTGAAGATGAATCTTGTGTGTATGTCAAGGCTAGTGGGAGTATAGTTAGCTTTTTGGTATTGTATGTGGATGACATACTACTCATAGGAAACGACATTCCAACCCTGCAGGAAGTAAAGTCCTGGCTTGGGAAGTGTTTCGCTATGAAGGACCTTGGTGAAGCTGCCTATATTCTAGGGATAAGAATCTTGAGAGATCGGAGTAAAAGACTAATTGGACTTAGTCAGAGTACCTACTTGGATAAGGTGCTGAAGAGATTCAGCATGCAGGATTCCAAGAAAGGAGAGTTACCCATCCAGAGTAACACCAGATTGAGTAAGACACAAAGCCCTAGCACTGAGGCTGAGATAGAAGAAATGAGTCGAACACCTTACGCTTCGGCTGTAGGATCGATCATGTATGCTATGACGTGTACTCGACCCGATGTAGCTTTTGCCTTGAGCATGGTTAGCAGGTATCAGGCGAACCCTGGCAAGGCACACTGGACTGCGGTAAAGAATATCCTCAAGTACCTACGAAGGACTAAGGACTGGGTCCTTACCCTCGGTGGGAGTGATGACTTGAGAGTTGTTGGGTATAGTGATGCTAGCTTCCAGACTGATAGGGATAATTTCCGCTCTCAGTCGGGCTGGGTCTTTACCCTAAACGGAGGAGCAATTTCTTGGAAGAGTTCCAAGCAAGAGACAGTGGCAGATTCTACTTGTGAATCAGAGTATATTGCAGCTAGTGAAGCAGCAAAGGAGGCGATATGGCTGAAGAACTTCATTGGAGACCTTGGAGTTGTACCAGCTATTAAAGAGCCAATGGAGATTTTCTGTGATAGTGAAAGTGCTGTTGCCTTAGCCAAGGAACCAAGGGATCATGGGAGATCCAGACACATCGACAGAAAATACCATTTCATTAGACATCGGATCGAAGAAGGACTCCTCGTGGCAAAGAGGGTATCATCGGATGAGAACCCAGCAGATCCCCTCACGAAGGGACTGAGTAGGGTTAAGCATCTTCAGCATGCTCGGAGCATAGGGCTGAAGGATGATATAAGTTTTAGTAGTTAGATAACCCGGAAATTTGTAAAGTGTAATTGACATTTGATGATGAATAAAAGGTGTTTTATTTATGAGTAAAGTGTTGCTATCTCTTGTCAATCGTTTACTATATTTCTTTTGCATGTTTTGACTTCCAGAATAATTTTGTTTGGTATAACATATTATTCAAACCTCCACAGTCGGTCATATGTTGGAAGTAGATATGAATCAAGACTGTCATGTTTGGTTGTAGAGGTCTTGGACAAGGCTACAACAATCATGAGTGCTCATAAGTTCTGAGCATTGGACACAACCCACGCTCACTGGAATCACTTCATGGAATTTTATCTCGAGTGATCGTGAGACGGTAATATCATATAAGTCTTCAAACCTAGAGATATGATTTGTTACTTACAAGTTGGTTATGCATTGACTGTACGAAACCGCATTGGTAACTCGATGTTATAAAACGTACTTTTGTGTGTAATTCAATAAGTGGTAGAACAAACATATGAGTCAAAGTTTATCTGTTCCTTCTTGGATTAGAAGTTGATATCTGGGCCCCTCGATGATTTTGTTTTGACCCATGTACCGGGCCCGGTCAGAACTAAGTTGATGTGTTCAATTAAGTTCTATGTCAAACAAATCGGAAATCGGGAAATCACTTGGTACCCTTGAAATTCAAATAATGGACCCATATACAGAATTTCCTTATGTTGAGCCATTCCAACATGAAATTCATATATATTTCCTTGACTAAATGATTAAAACCTCACAATCTAAGCTTATAGATTTGAGATGAAGTATAATTTCCTCTCCCTTAATTATAGCAAAACAACTTTTTCCCAATTGAAACCTTTTGTTTTCTATAATTAACATTGCTAACTTGCAATACTTATCATAATTATCATGCTCCCACTAACATGATGATTATTAGCATAACACTTATGCTCCCACTAGCTTTGACATGTACCCAGAAATCAGCTGGGCTTCTAGAAATCAATACTTCATTGACTTTCTTACCAAAGTTCAGATTTCTGATACTAGATTGTTTTGATAAGACTTTATCAAAATCATACACCTTCCCTTAGATAGCACACTTGTGAGTCTAAACAATTATGAAGAGGTATGCCGTAATCATAATGGTTAGACCTTTTTGCCACTTCTCATAAGTCCATGTTAGTGTGCCGGTTAACCACACACGCTCCACTAACGACTTTGAGAATGCAAATATCACAATTGCTATCTAGCTAAAATCTACTTAGTGAAAGTGTTTCCTCACCATCATTTTCATGAATCGGAGAGAAACCTTATGACACTTAGATTTACTGGTGTATGAGTTCCTACCCATATGAATTTGTCAAAACCATAATCATAAGACAAAGATAATGACAACTCCAAAACCATATGGATTGAACTCAATCTTAACTTCTTGCCACTTGGCAGCTCAAGGGCCTGCCATTGCTTCCAAGTTGTTATGCAACACATTGAGAACTCTAAGAACACATATGCAAAGTCAACTTTAACTGGAATGGGCACAGAATATGTCAACACGATAGGTTATAAACCTCAAGTCGTGTGCTAGTGAAGAACTTCAGGTTTTATTCTTGATTAGTTCTTGAGACTTTCAAGACCTTTAAGACTCCCACTGTCCTCTTGACCTATAAGACTCCCTTGTCAAATATCCAAGAGATAGTGTGGATTCTAATCAAGACAAACACTTCACACAATTGGCCTTAGTTGGTCTTTGTTTTATCCAAAACATCACAACTTACCAATTTCAAATGTACAAGAGTAGAAAACTTTTACTCTTACATTTGACAAGTGTTTTAAACCTTCTTTTGAGACATGTCACTCAAGTTACAATCTTGGAGTATGACTCTAAGACTTGTATTGGAACGAAGTATGACTCATCTTCTTGATTTAACCATTTCAACAATTCAAGATCCCTCTTCTTAGTCATAAGAATGCACTAAGATTTCCTTAGAGAACTAATTGTGCTATGGTTTCTTAATCATTAAGATTATCACAAAACGGATACTAAAGTACTCTCCCATCTTTTCAGATTTGAGAAACTTTTATCCTTCTGCCTAAATTGATTCTTCTTATTCGCTCTGCCATACATTGGAACCTTTTCCAATGTCTCAGAGTTACACTTAAGCTTGTAAGTATAATCATATTTACTGAGCTTTAGTAAACTATGACGAATAGTCTTACCAATCTTTTGTGGTGGACTAAATCAGTGCACAAAACTATGTACTCGATCCTTTAGTCCTTTACTTGACTCACACATCCATGTGAACAAGTAATTAGTCTTAATTTTTCCAAAACTTGAAAGTTCTCATTCATCATGCTATACAACTTGCATGATTCCAAGTTCCGGTCCACTTGAACCTTGGGTGATGAGAATCTTTCCTTATTTGGTAAATTTAGACATTACCACAAATGAAAGAATCAATTTCATATTTCCACTCTTGCTCTTAATGGAATCATATAAGCAACAATTTTTCCTCAAATGCCATTGTAAGGATATTTTTAAAATAAATAAAATCAAAAATTTTCTTTTATTTTAAAACTTTGCGGAAAACTTATCCTTACAATCCATATGAAAACTTGTTGTTATCTATTCCTAAGCAATATCTCATAACTCCTAAGAGGTAGCTCAAGAATCCGATCTTCAAACTATGCGATAGAAATCCATCTACGCCATCAGATTCAGCATATTCTTTCTTTAAGTTTCTTCACTTTTCTTTCATTCTTAAAACATCACCATGTGACCCAGTCACATCATGTATCAAGAATCTCAGAATAGAAACTTAACAGAGTTAGATAGTGGAATTTACCTGAAGTAGAGTCAAACTCATTGACTTTAACATCCTTAGGTAAATTTGGCAGCTTCGTAACCAATGCCCCTTTCTTTGGCAACATAAACATATGGACCCTTTGATAATGGTACACGGGACTATCACAGACTTAGCTTTTCTCTTTATCATTTGGTCAACCGAGTTGACTATGGCCGATCCCTTTCCATTGGGAAGAGAATGCTTTACTAGATATCCAATGTCACTATTGTCAATGTCCATAAAGTTTTTAGGAAGTTGATCTTAGCAAACAGATAAGATCATTAAGGGTCTTGTCATAGTCTGTTTCATAGGCGTTCCAAAAGAACTCACTATGTGACTTAGAAAGTAGTTGAACCACCAACTTTCTTAAGACTTCGACACCCAACTCTCCCGGCTTGTCAATATGTGACTACATCTCCAAGATGTGACCACACCTAGACCTTGCCTTGCCAATAGGGCTTGAGTTACCTTGAACTTGTGGGTTAGGGAGAATAATTGGAGGAGGAGAAAGAAGTATGATATCCATGGGACATCATCTTCATTAGGAAACCTTGTTTCAAGAGATTTGGGAAGATCATAGGTGTCTAAACCAGACATCTTTTGGGAGATATTCAAGATAGTTGATCTTAAGTCCTTAATATGACACCCAATATGAAATATTAAGGCTAGGACCCAACAAACTATTTTGTAACTTAGAAGAGGTATGCCGTAATCCAAGCTATAAAATATTTGAAGGTAGGTGAATGACGATTCACCAATTTCCACCAAGATAAACGAAATGTATTATTAGGTTTTAATTGGTTTTGAAACTCCTAGATCTTTGAGATTCATTGAACTGTTCAAAGGCATGTTTCAATCTCGAGTGTGCCCTTCAGGTTTTGTGACTGGGATGCCGAGGATCACAAAACAAGGTGTGAAGTAACCATGCAAATCACTTGGTACCCTTAATAAATTACCCCTCAATCGATGTGCCGGTTAACCACACACGCTCCATCGATACTATGATAAATATTAAGTCACCCTTTACCTACCTTGTTAAGTCCAAGTTAGTGTGCCGGTTAACCACACACGCTCCACTAACGACTTAAACAAAGTGCAAAGTGTAATTTCATGGATTAGCACCTTATTCACATTTTTCCTAAGTAACTAAGATTGGGTATTATTAAGAGTTTAGTTACTTAGTATTATCATTAATACTTTTAATGAAGGGAGAATTCTAGTCCTGTCAAACCCGTTCGGCTAACGACCCTCCACCAGTCAAGCAAGCGGTGGGTGAGAGTGGACACCCATTAAGTTGCCATTTTATAGGCAACAACCTTATACCCACCTTATAGACCGGCTTCGTGAATGAGGCGTACTAGCGGTAAGACTGACTTTACTCTTATACATATATATATTATTAACTTATAATATTATAAAGTATAAGGGTTGAATTTTAACTTTTAAAATTCTAAGGGCTAACTTGGAATTCAAGTATTCATACTTGAAAACTTTTCAAATTCCAAAACTTGAGGGCAAGTTTTGAAACTATTCAAAACTAATTAATTCCATAACTTATGTGTTTAAAGTAGTTTTAATCCAAAAACTCTTCAAGTTCCATAACTTGAGGACAAGTTATGGAAGACTTTAAACTAATAAAAGAACTAACTTTTTCTTTATTTTATAACTTATGGATTTAATTATGGTTACATATTTTTCTTTAATGAAGTGACTCTTGAACTTCCATAACTTGAGGACAAGTTATGGAGTCATAAAAATTATTCAATGACACAAGACTCTTCATTTTGTAACCATTGCCAACTCTTATGAATTTTATGAGTCTTTAATGTGACCCTTCATGTAACTTGAGGACAAGTTACACAAACACATTTTATACTCAACTCTTAGATTAAAATGGATTGAAAACAACTATTTCACTCAACATTTCTATTAATCTAAGCAACTCACAAGAACAAGATAATTCAAATCAAACTTTTCATGTAATTAGTCTAAACCTTAAACTAATACAAAACATGAATCTATTGACAATTATCTTTGAAAATGGATTAGCATGAACATTACCACATCAAAAACAAGTTTATAAGTTCAAAAACAACTTAGGGTAATGTTCCTAGTCCATTTCTAGCCAAAACAGTCGAGTTTATGCTGTCTGGGGGTCCAACTCGTCGAGTGCACGAACCAACTCGGCGAGTTGGATGCATTTTGCCTTGGACTCGGCGAGTCCATTCATGGACTCGGCGAGTCTGCTGGGCAGACAGCATCAAAACTCGATTTTCAAGCTTCTTTTGCAAGTATAACAAGAAAACAAGCCTAGGCTCTGATACCACTGTTGGGTTTTTGAGCATTCTAACACTCCTAAGTGTACATGCAACCCTAAATACCTTGGATCTATGTTTTCTCTATTATACATGCAAATAAGAACTTCCAAGGTATTATCCTAATCTAGCATACAAAACAATAACTATAGCAAGATAGAATACATACCTCTTTGATGTAGAAAGTCTTCATGAAGCTTGAGTACCTAGTGCCCCAAGTGTGACACCTCAAATGGAATCACAATCATCAAAACACTTGGAATGACTTGAGAGAATTTCTACACTCATCAAAATCGGCTAGCCCTTTCACTTCACACACTAGTGTGATTCTAGTTGCCAATTTTTTCAAGAATAAGATCTTTATATAGTGTTACAATTAGGGTAAACCCTAATTGTCATGACTTTCCATTTCCTTGGATCCATGGGTACAAATACACCATGGAGCATCCATGGACCATCCTATGGGTTTTAGCCCAACTTGATTATCCATGGAGCATTAGCCCACTATACAAGCATGGATGATTTACACAATCAACCCATATATTTAATTAGTCTTCTTTTGATCACTTAATTAATCCTAGATTAATTCTTGATCAATACTAATTAAATAATCTTATCATTCTTATTATTAATATACTAGAACTTATAATATATTAATAACCATAAGTGTCTTATTTCTCTCATTCTAGTCTATCCAAGTGCATGATGGTATGCAACCCAAATGGACCATGCCGGGTCGGGTCAAGTCTTACCAAATATAGTTATGGACTTAGACATTAATCCAACACGATCTGCGTCTGTCGGTGTAGCTCTTCTGCCGACTCTGAGTAGTCTGAAGCTTGTTCATGACCTGCAGTATCCTCTCCGTTGTCTTGAGTACCACTTCGGTACTCCCCATGACCCTCTGTCCATCTTCACCCTAACATATCCGGGTTCTGCACTTCCTCCCATACAACATCTTGAAGGATGGACAGTCGATACTCGTGTGGAAGCTATTATTGTAGGAAAACTCTATCAAGGGAAGGTAGGTATCCAAGATAACACCGATGTCTAGGACGCACACCCGCAGAATATCCTCCATAGTCTGGATGGTCCGCTGACTCCACTCGCTCTAACCATCCGTCTGCGGGTGGAAGGCTATGCTAAAGTGTAGATGAGTACCCAACTCGTCATGAAATTTTTTCCAGAATCTGGAAGTAAATTGCACATTTCTGTCAGAAATCACGGAGAATGGCACTCCATGTCGAGCTACTACCTCTCTAATGTAGATGTCGTCCAGCTTCTCGGCCAAAATGCTCTCTTGGATTGGAATGAAATGGGAACTCTTTGTCAATCGAACCACGATGACCCAAATCGAATTCACTCCACCTACGGTCCTGGGAAGCTTAATGATGAAATCCATAGTAATGTCCTCCCACTTCTACATAGGGATATCTAACGACTGCATCTTGTCGTGAGGCCTCTGGTACTCTACCTTGTCCTTCCTGCAGGTCAGGTATCTCTCGATGTACCAGGCTACATACCGCTTCATGCAGGGCCACCAGTAGTCAGGACAAAGATCTCTATACATCTTCGTCACCCTGGGATGGCCACCAGTATTCTAGGCCTCATCCATCAAAATCCACCGCACTCTGACCCAATATGAAACCCAGACCCTCCCATGCAGGGTCAGTAGCCTACGGCTGTCATAGTGGAACGAGGCCACCAGGCCTATGTTCCGCTCACACTTCCGCCTCTCCTCCTTCATACCCTCAACCTGCGCCTCTTGGATTCGCTCCAAAAATGGAGTCACCACCTTCATCCTCAAGCAAATGTCTCTTATCAGGGTTGCCTTGCGGCTAAGAAAATCGGACACAACGTTGGCCTTTCCCGAGCGGTAGAGGATCTCACAATCGTAATCCTTCACTACATCTAGCCACCGACACTGCCATATGTTCAGATTTAGTTGATCCATGAGCTACCTTAAACACTTGTGGTCCATGTAAATGGTACAACGGACCCCATAGATGTAGTGTCGCCAAATCTTGAGGGTGAAAACAACCGCCCCCAACTACAACTCGTGCGTTGGGTAGTTCGCCTCATGAGGCTTCAACTACCTTGAGGTGTAAACGATGACGTGCCCCCTCTGCATCAATACTGCACCCAAAATAGAGATGGACACAACATAGTACACTTCAAAATCCTCCACTCCCACTGGCAGGGCTAAGATAGGTGCCTCGCACAACCTCTGTCTCAGCGTCTCGAACGTTGTCTGCTGGTCAGGCCCCCAGCGAAAGAAAACGACTTTCTTCGTCAGCCGGGTAAAGGGTACTGCTATCTTAGGGAAGTCCTAAATGAACCTCCGGTAATAGCCTGCTAACCCAAGGAAAATGCAAATCTCAGATGGAGACTTCGGAACCTCCCATCTCATCATGGCCACTACTTTGGCCGGGTCAACCAAAATCCCATTCTGGTTGTCAAGGTGCCCCAGAAACTGCACTTCGTGCAACCAGAACTCGCACTTGGAGAATTTGGAATAAAATCTCTCCCTTCTCAAGGTATCCAACATCTCCCGCAAGTGCTCATCATGCTGCTCCAATGTCTTGGAGTAAACCAAGATGTCATCAATAAAGACAATCACAGACTGGTCCAACATCGGTCTGCATACACGGTTCATGAGGTCCATGAATGCGGTAGGAGAATTGGTGAGACCAAAGGGCATCACCACGAACTCATAGTGGCCATAGCAAGTCTGGAAAGCAGTCTTCTGCACATCCTTGTCTCTGAGCCTCATTTGATCGTAGCCTGAATGCAAATCATCTTGGAAAACCAAGATACCCCCAGTAGCTGGTCGAATAGATCATCAATTCTCGAGAGCAGGAAACGGTTCTTTACCGTTACCTTGTTCAGCTCCTGGTAGTCTAAAGACATCCGATACGACACATCCTTCTTCTTCACAAACAGGATCAGGGCTCCCCAAGGCGAACTGCCTGGCCTAATGAATCCTTTGTCTAACAGCTCCTGCAGTTGTGTAGACAACTCCTACATCTCAGGACGACCCAACCTATATGGTTCCTTGGCTATCGGAGTCGCACCAGGGACTAGGTCAATCCTGACTCCAACTGTCTCTTTGGAGGTACCCCAGGCAGCTCCTCTAGAAATACGTCTGGGTACACTCGCACCATGGTACATCACTCACAGTCGGCTTACGTGCCTCCCGTGTATTCATAACGTATGCGACATTCCCTACGCAACCATGTTGAAGGTAGCGCCTAGCTCTCATTACTGAACAAATGGCTGGTCCACACTGCATCCTCTCACCCTGAATCACTAGCTCTCTGCCTCACTTGGGGTCCTGAAACGTACCAATTTCTACGCACAGTCGATCACCGCCCTATTAGGGCTCAGCCAATCCATGCCTATGATAACCTTGTTCCCAGGCAACGGAATGGGAACCAAATCCACTAGGTATCGCTCGTCGTACAACCTCAAGACGCAATCTCTGAAAACCTATGATGCTCGTATAGATCGGTCATCTGTAATCTTGACCTCTAGAGGACAATCCAACATCTCTGAAGACTCAGAAAACCTCTTGCTAAGTGCAAGGGAGACAAATGATTGGGTAGTCCCCAAATCGAATAACACCTGAACTGGGATACCGTTCACATGGAACGATCCTAAACAACACATAAAACATAGCACATAAGTATCATAAACGACATATAATAAGAGTTATGGAGAAGAAAACATACCCATCACCACATCCGGTGTGACACGTGCCTCCTTGGTGGTCAGCTGGAATGTTTGGCTCCTCACCACTGGACCATATGTCTTGCCATGTAAGCTATCCGTGATCTGCATCATCGTTGGAGCTAGCGCCACCACTGGTGCTCCTGATATCAACCTCGGGAAGTTGGCCTTTTCATTTCCCTTTTGATTGCAATGGAAGCAAATCAAGTCTGACGTCTGAAGGTTGGGGGTAGGGGAAGTATAACCCTACCAAAATGCCCAATCTTGCCGCACTTATAGCAGCCTGATGATCCCAGTCTACAAACCCCCTCATGAGTCTTTCCGCATTTCCCACAGCGGCTCAGGCCCTGCTGGCCCTTCGACCTAGTGCCAGATCCCTTGGGGTTCTTCCTCGAAACCCTAGTAACCTGCCCAGCCTCCTCCTTCCTCTTCCAGATGTGCTCGATATCAGTGTCTCTATCTTTCTTTCTCTCTCTCTTTCTTTCTCTCTCTCTCTCTCTCTCACACGCACTCTCTCTCTCTCTCTCTCTCTCTCTCTCTCTCTCTTTCTCTCTCTCTCTCTCGCCCTGGCTATCATGTCCTCCAAGGTCGAGCATGCTGAGTAGCTAACATGTTTCCGGATGTCATCTCTCAACATGTCATAGTACAGGCTCTTCCTCAGCTCCTCATCCCCCGCATACCGAGGTACCAGTAAGACCCTCTCCTTGAACTTGGCGGTAGTCTCCGCCACCGATTTAGTCATCTGTCTCATGTCAAGAAACTCCCTGGACAGCTGCTGAATCTCCATAACTAGCACAAACTTAACCCTAAACCTGGTCACAAAGTCCGACCAGGTCATAGCCTCAATGGTTGGGGCTCCTAAAGAATCACTGACTGCCTCCCACAAATCTCGAGCTCGGTCTCTCAAACAACCTGCAACATAGCAGACCTTCGACCCCTTAGGGCAGAAGCTCGTCAACTGAGCATACTCGATGTCTGCAATCCATATCCTAACAACAATGGGGTCCTTCACCCCATGGAAGTCTGGCACACCACATCCCCTGAAGTCCTTGAAGGAGAGTGTACGTGTCCCGGACTGGCTAGATGCCATGTCACTCCTGAACGCCCTGAGGCGCTTCTCCATCAGTTCGATGATCCCTTCCATGATCAATCCGAAAATCTCTGGGGTCGCCTCAAGGATGCCTCTCATGATCTCCGATGCGATGAACTCGTGTAGTCCGTCATCAACTGGCTCGGAACGTGAACCTAATCGTTACCCAGACCCTAAACCTCCTACTCCATGATGTGTCATCATCATTCTGAAACAAAACACATAATCATCAGGGTCATACATAACCTTAAGAGGCCTCACATATTCTACAAGTTCCCTAGTTCTATCTCAGCCCTCTTTAACTTGAGTACGGATCCTCTGCTTTCAATAGTACGGGCCCATATTACCTTCGACATCTATCCGTAGTTTCCTCTAGGATTGGCTAGACTTTACCAAGTCCCTTCTACTACTACTGCTCGTTGCACTAATATCATCCTAGGCTAACCCTAGGGTAACTCTCCAACCTACTTTCCGCCATAAGCTGCATAAGAAATCCCTGGTACCTTTACCTACATAGCTCACAAATACCATCACATATCACTAAGACCAGATAATTCTTCGAGTGAGAGCTCCTACCCTACAATGGTTGGACTCAAACTAGAGCTGGGAAATAGGGATAGACCTAACCTTCTGAAATTATTTAGTCCTCACAATATTTAACTTAACATATTCGTTTTCTAGTTAGCTAAAGATAACTAGAACATCTAAAAGCACAAAGCAAGAATCATTCGGGCATCACGTGACCCAAACCAAGAATATCCTACCCAGGCCATCATATCACTGACTACTCAGTTCTAACATGAAATTTAATAAGCACATATAGCAGGCACATAAGCCATCTTCCTAGATACTTAGCCCTAATATAGCATTCAGTTCTCACACATATAGTAGGAATAAAAGACATCTTTCCTAATCCTCAGCCCTAATCTAGCATTCAGTTTCCATAGTCATTTCATATATCATAATAAACATGTATGGGTATTTCAGGGAAAACTTACTAGAGCTCGGCCGATTGCACACATCAGAAAAAATTTTCGTTCTCAAAAATCTTTATTTTAAACTTTAGAAAAACTATTTTCTTGAAAATCTTTTAAAACCTCGACTTAAGTCCAGACACCCCCAAAGTTACGTCTGAATCCCTCAAACCAAGGCTCTAATAGCAGCTTGTAACATCCGAAAAATATGGACCAAACATTCCATTTTTGATGTAGTGATTTATAAAAAAAATATATAAGAAAATATTATCAAGTTAATTCATTCCATAAAAATCATAGATCACATGTCTCAAAACCATATCATAAAATAGTAATAATGTCAGAGTACAAATCCCAAGAATCTCACATGCGGAAAATCATGTGTGTGATTTGCTGATACCGTGTCGGCTCCTTTCCCTTCGAAGAAGAAGGAGCTAAAACAAAAACTAAAATCCATAAGCACAAAGCTTAGTGAGTTCCCCTATCATATCACACACCATATAACATACCTACTGTCTAACATATCTGGGTACTGGAGTACCCCTTCGGTCTCCTTCAACCGGTAACTGCCTAGCATATCAGGGTGCTGGCCTACCCCTTCGGTCCTATCGACCGGTACCTAGCCTAGCATATCAGGGTACCTTCATACCCTTAGGTCCTTTCGATCGGTACCTTGCCTATCGTATCAAGGTGTTGGCCTACCCCTTTGGTCCATTCGATCGGTACCGGGGACTATTTCACCCCATACTCTACCACATAGCATCCTAGTGCATAAACATATAATGATATACTGCCTAGCTTATCTGGGTGCTAGCATACCCCTTCGGCCCTATTGACCGATACTGGGGTCGATCCTACCCCTCCTATCACATATCACATAACATCAAAGCATACTAGCATATAAATATAACAGATAGAGACATACCGGATAATTATCACAAAGACAATCATCTCTACTATAACTCTTACTAGTAGGCCGGCCTTGGTGCCTTAGACCTACTCCTACTGGAAGGTAACTCACCTCAATGTCGTGAAGTAAATGAACTGTCCACGACTCTAGGATCAACTCTCCCCAAACTCCTACACATAACGTCCCTTTTAATTACTCTTTCATACTCATGACCCCTTTAAGGGTCAACGCTGGTCAAAGGTCAACACTCTCGTCAAAGTCAACTTTTGGGTCCAAGTCGACATTCTTATTGACTCAACTCGCCCAGTTGGTCCATCATCCCGTCGAGTTCCCTGGTCCATAAAACTCTGGAGTCTCGATCCTACTCATCGAGTTCTCCCATGAACTCGTTGAGTTCCCCTTCATACAAGTCAGGGCATTTCACTCGCAACTCATTGAGTTCATCCTTGAACTCGTTGAGTTCCTCTTCATATATGTTGGGACATTTTGCTCTTGAACTTGTCGAGTTCATCCTTAAACTCACTGAGTTCCTCTTCATATCAGTCGGTACATTTGCTCTCAACTCGCCGAGTTTATCCTTGAACTCATCGAGTTCTTTGATCTTCAAGTTCATAAACACGTCCAACTCCATGAGTCATCTTATAGACTCATCGAGTTTGCTCAATAACAGAAAAGGTTGAAGGAAGATGACCCAACTCACCGAGTTCTATGAACGACTCGTCGAGACCCCCAAAGTCTAATTCCATATAGTCGATTTTAGTCGGGCTTAATGCATCCAAAACACAGATCTGGTTCCCTAGGGTCGATATTTCACATAAATTTTCCACCTTTACGTGTATGCATGCGTTATTTAGCTTAAAAGGCTCTAAAAGTTGTTCTTATGATGCATGGGGCTCCTATCGCCATAAATTTGGCACCTTGATTGTCACACCCCAAAACTGAGAACGGCGGAAACGTTCTGGGGTGGAGGACATCATGTAATGTATCACAACAATGTAAAGTAGTAAACAAGCAACAACATCATCCATTGCATTAATAGTGTAATTTTAGTTACAAGTGTGTTCTTTCATAAGATAATACAATAAAATGAATAATCAGAATAAGACGAGTCTGGACTGCTCCGTCTTCACAAACCTGGTCGTCGCACCTGTCTATTTGTGACCTGAGAATACAAGTTGTTTTGAAAGCGAGTATCAGCCAAAAAGCTGGTGAATTCATAAATATTAATGTGTCTTTGATTTGTAAAACTTGAAATGAAAGTTTTGACATTGTTTTGAAAGAAAGTCGTATAAGTATGAAAATGTTTGTAAGTAATGGAAAGCGTTTGAATAACCCTAGAAATCCCTATGATCCCTATAAAATAAATCTTCTACCAAGACCCTACTTTTTTGAAAGTAGTCTTCTATTAAGACCCTACTGTTTTGAAAGTAAGCAAGTAAGTAGTCTTCTCACGAGACCCGCTGTAAGTAAGTAGTCTTCTCACGAGACCCGCTGTAAGTAAGTATATACCTAAAAGTTTACTAGGAGTATATGAAAGTATACCTTTGCTACCCAAAGGTACTGAACCGACTGACTTGAACTATTATGTCTACATATATATACATAATATATAACTGATATTTAAACGACCTTCGGACGGATACCCGATAACCTACCAGACCACATCCCAACGGGGAAAAGGATATAAAGTGGGTTATCCTTCCTAAGTCCTTTAAACATTATTTATATAACTATACATATACAGGCATGCTTTCAACAAGGTATCTATGTAAAGGTCTTCATGTAAGTGTATCCAAGTAAGTGTACCCAAGTAAGTGTATCTCTATAAGCAACATGTATTCGGATGGACTCATGAATGAATTGAATCTAGTGTAATTCCTTGTAATAGGAATAGCAAGTAGTATCTCCTAACTATACCTATAATAGTTACTAGAAATGTACAAGTATCAAGGAAAGTATACCTTTGCTAGCCAAAGCTATTGAACTGACTGAAGGCACTTTTATGTCCACATATATATACATAATATATAACGAATATTTAGACGACATTCGGACGGATACCCGACGGGGAAAAGGAAATAAAGCGGGTTAGCCTTCCTAAGTCCTTTAAACATTTCTTATATAACTATACATATGTGGGCATGCATTTGATAATATAAAAGCATAAAAGAAGTTTTGTAAAACCTTTGAAAAAGATTAATATCTAAGAAAAGATCAACTTGATGTCAATTTATAAATCGGTTTGAAAGTATTTGTTTGAATAAACAGTTGAAGTATAAAGAAAACCTTTGTTTGAAATACATTTGTAATAGAGTTTGAAAAGAAACATACAGTGTATAAAGCAGTTTGATAAAGAGTTTTAAAACATATAAAAACGTTTAAGAAAGTCCTTTGAAGAAATATGTTTGGTAAAACAGCTAACGTATAGTAAATTCATTTGTATGTTAGTTATTAATCACATGATTGATATAATAACTAGCATGATTCAACTTGTATTCCCCCTATAAAGCATTTAAAAACATTTAGCAACATTTAAAAGGTTAATTCAAGGGGTATGAACTCACCTGCAGTGAGTGGATTGGATTGAAGTGTCGGATACGGTGTTAGGTGACAAATGGAGAGTTGTACACACACGCGAGCCTAGTTATCATATAATAAACATATATATAACTAATTAGCCAATTTATAAGTAATAAATCATGTTGGGAAACTCTAGAACCTGAAATACTTTGTTTCAAGTGTTTAACGATCACAAGGGTTGAATCCAAGTGTTGTAGGGTATGGCTAATGGGTGTAGGGTTCAAGGAAAACTCCCTAAGCGAGTTCACAGCCCTAAGGTCCTCAAAAAATGAGTTTACGGTCGTAAACTCATGGGTTTACGGCCGTAAGCTCATAATTCCATGACCATTTGATGTTTTGAGGCTTTACAAGACCCTAAGAAGCATTTCTACTTGATGGCTTAGTCCTTGGAAGAGATTAGGGCACCTTTCAACTCCTTTGAGGAGTTCACGGCCCTAGAACCAAATCCCTTAGAGATTACGGCTGTAATCTCTCATGGGTATGGTGTTTTTGGCGTTTTCAAGTCCCTAACTTAACTAGGAATGAATCTAGGCTAGTGTCCAAGGCTTATGAAGAGTTAAAGCACACTTTGGCACTCTTGATTGGGGTTCACGATCCAAGAACTTCTTGGGCCGTGAACACCTTACTCTTGGTGTTCTTGGGGTGTTTTCTAGTCCTACATACATTAGGGTACGAGTCTAGGCTAGTTTCATCGCAAAAGGAAGGGACTAGGGCACTCTTTTGTCCCTTAAAGAAGGGTTTACGGTCCAAGATGTTCGAGGGAATGTTCCTACAAATACTTCAAAAATTGCAAACCTAAGTCTTTTGATGGCACCGTAGGTGTCATTGCTCTAACACGCTGGTTCAAAAAGACAGAATCAGTGTTCAAAATCTATGCATGTCCCGAAGCAAGCAAAGTCAAATTTGCAGCTTGCACTTTCTCTGACAGGGCCCTTACCTGGTGGAACGGATATGTTAAGTCGTTGACTCTCCCAGTAGCCAACACCATGAGCTGGGAAGACCTAAAGATTCTGATCCTAACAGAATACTGCCCAGGGGGCGAGGTGCAAAAGCTAGAGCAAAAGCTCCGGAACTTGACAATGAAGGACTCCGGCATCACTGCCTACACTGCTAGATTTAGTGACCTGGCTGTACTATGTCCCGATATGGTTACCCCGGAAAGTAAGAAAGTGAAATGGTGCATTTGGGGACTATCTCCCTAGATCCAAGGAAACGTGATACCTGCAACCCCACTTACTTTTGACAGTGCCAAACGCCTGGCACAAACACTGGTGGATCATGGAGTCCGCCAGGGCTTCATGACAGCCTTTCTCGAACAATCAAAAGAAAGTGGCAACAAAAAGAAATTTTGGAACAAAGGAAGGGCCAGTTGTCACAAGAGCCCATAAAGAAACAACAAACGGTGGCAGTTCATGCTGCTACTGTTCCTTCCGCTCCAGTACCCGTCAAAGAATATGTTGGAACCCTCCCGAAGTGTAATCAGTGTAAATTCCATCATACTGGAGCCTGTCGAGAAATGTACTGCAAAAATTGCAACGGGAAGGGGCATACTGCCCGTTTCTATAGGGCTCCAGCACAACAAACCACCTAGACTGCTAACGCCGGAGTGAGCCAGGCCTGCTATGGATATGGTGAAACATGTCATTTCAATATGGATTGCACAAAAGTGAGGAATACCGGAGGTGTGGGCAGATTTCTAACCATGGGACATGAGGAGGTCATGAATGATCCTACCATGGTTACCAGTACGTTCCTCCTCCATATTTCATATGCATGCATACATTTTGATAGTGGTGCAGAGAAAAGTTACGTGAACCATAAATTCAAACACTTACTAAAACAAACCCCCACTCACTAAAAGACACATTCACCGTAGAAATGGCAAATGGAAAGGTAGAAGACAATAACGATATATTCCTAGGATGTACCCTCACGCTAAACAACTACTCTTTCCAAATCGACCTGATGTCGGTCACAATAAAAAGTTTCGACGTCATTATTGGCATGGACTGGTTAAGTCCCCACCATGCCGATATTTTGTGTTACAAAAAAGTCATTTGCCTTAATCTAGCCAGGAACGAAACTCTCATCATTTATGGCGACAAACCAGGCATGAACCTTCAGATCATCTCTTGCATTAAAGCCCAAAAAATATCTACGCAAGGAATACCATGCCTTCTTAGCTAATGTGGTAGATAAGAAACAAGAGGTAAAACACATCAAGGACATTCACGTAGTCTGTAACTTCCCCAACGTATTTCCTGAAGATCTTCCAAGATTACCTCCCGAACGTCAAGTGGAGTTCAGAATCGACTTAATCCCCGGAGCTACCTCGTAGCCAAATCCCCATACCGCTTAGCACCGGCAGAAATGCAGGATCTATCCAGTAAACTGAACGAACTACTAAGCAAATGATTCATTAGACCGAGCTTCTCTTCTTGGGGAGCACCGGTCTTGTTCATGAAGAAGAAAGATAGATAAAAACCTAGAAGTCAAGGATGACGATGCTTGCTCTCTCATGGATCGAATCTGGATATTGATATTTAGAAGATTCATAAATGTTGTCATGAACGAAGCTCACAAAACTAGGTACTCTATCCATCCCGGTTCGGACAAAATGTATCTAGATCTCAAGAAACTTTATTGGTGGCCAAACATTAAGGCAGAAATCGCTACCTATGTGGGCAAGTTCTTGACTTGTGCCAAGGTCAAGGTAGAATACCAGAAGCCTTCGGATTTACTACAACAACCTGGCATACCCAAATGGAAGTAGGAGCGGATAACTATGGATTTCATAACCAAGTTGCCCAAGACCACGGGTGGTCATGACACTATTTGGGTAATCGTTGACAGATTAACCAAATCCGCGCACTTCCTCCTAATAAAAGAAATCGATAAGATGGAGAAGCTAACCAGGACGTACATTAAAGAGATTGTACGATTGCATGGCGTGCCAATATACATTATCTCCGACAGAGATAGTAGATTCACCTCGCGGTTCTGGCAGTCAATACAAAAATCTCTGGGGACTACGTTGGACATGAGTACAGTCTACCACCGACAGACCGACGGGCAGAGTGAAAGAACTATCCAAACGTTGGAAGATATGTTGAGAGCTTGCATGATAGACTTTGGTAAAGCTTGGGATACCCATTTACCACTCGTTGAGTTCTCATACAACAATAGTCATCACACTAGCATCAGAGTTGCTCCGTTTGAATCCCTTTACGGCCGCAAGTGCTGATCACCTCTATGATGGCCTGAAGTGGGTGACACACAACTAGCAAAGAGGCAACTTCCCGACAACGCTCTCATAGGTCCCGAGATCATATGTGAAACAACATAGAGAATCTTCCAAATCCGGGAACGACTGAAAGCATCTAGAGACCGAAAAAGGAGTTATACGGATAAACGATGAAAACTCTTGGAGTTCCAGGTTGGTGACCACGTCCTATTAAAGGTCTCACCCTGGAAAGGAATGATACTTTTTGGGAAACGTGGAAAAATAAATCCAAGGTATATTGGGTCATTCGAGATTCTAGCTAGAATTGGCCCGGTGGCATCCAAACTCAAACTACCGCAGGAACTCAATAACTTGCATCCCACATTTCATGTATCCAATCTAAAGAAGTGTATGTCCGACGAAACTCTTGTAATCCCATGCGATGAAATTGAGATAAACTAGAGTCTACACTTCATAGAGGAACCTGTGGAAATCATGGACAGGGAAATCAAGAGAACAAAACAAAGCCGTATACCAATAGTGAAGGTTCGATGGAATGCCAATCGGGGACCGGAGTTCACTTGGGAAAGGGAAGATCAGATGAAACAAAAGTATCCACATCTGTTCCCTAGTTCATGAGTACCACTTTAGAAATAATTTTGGGATGAAATTCCCTCTAACGAGGGGATAATGTAACAACCGGCTATTATAAGTTAATAAAAGTCAAAGAAAGTCAATGAAAGTCAAAGGAAGTCAAATACAAGTCAAAGAATCAAATAGTTCAAATAAAATAATGTAATATACCCTACTTTATGTGTTTTTGATTTTAGCATTCAAAATCCCACCCTAACCGATACACCTTTGATCCATTTGAGGACCGGAATCCTTCCCCACCGAGAACCTTCGGACAGTAAACCCCCATTGAGAACTCCCTTTGACTGAAGACCTCTAGACCAAGAACCCTTGGTCTCGGTTGGACATTTTGATAGAAATCCTAATTCTCGGTTTGGAGTATAGGCCAAGAACATTAACTTTAGGTGGTGGCATACTAATGTAGATGATAAATTACACATTTCAAGGTAAGTGTTACATCAAATTATCCCAATATATAAATACATAACCAAAAACCCTCCCCATTTCTCTCATTTACGTCCCAAAACACCCCCACCCGATTTTACTCTCAAAGTTCTTAAGATCTTGAAGCAATGTTCATATTTCCATACAATCTGCAAGTGTAGCAAAGAACATCTTCAAAACAATTCCTACGAAATGCAAATCCATCAATTAATTCTTAGGAATTAATTGGTAAGTTTCCTTTTTAATATAGTGTTTTAATAACACTCTCATATTAGCATAACTAATTTACACAGGATATCATATGTTAACTACTATTACGATACAGCTATATACACATGTTCTAACCCGAGGATTTCCGCTATCACTTCATATTCATCCAAAAACACACCCGATGTGAGTTCATACCCCTATGTTTTCTATAATTTTTCTTTGTTTTAGGTGGGAGGGGAATACAAGTAAAACACAAGATAAATTGTGTTAATATATAAACTCTTACATTTATATTTTTATTTAATATAAATATACACAAAAGTACAAATTAATATAGTAAAAGTTTAACCCTTTTGTAACATGTCGAGCAAAAAGGGTATAATTATATAAACGAACATATATAATTATTTTATTCCAACTTATTATCATGGCAAATTTGATAATAATATACAAAGGGCTCACCATATCAATGATACATTTATATAAACTATAATAGGTATAGTTTATGGAACACACACACTATTTTACCCAGTTGGGGGCATAAAAAATAATTATTTAAAAGAATAATTATTTTTCATACTATGTAAAATTTACATATTAACATTACAAGAAAAAGGAGTTTCATTACACTAAATGTAAACCATTAATATAATTTTGTGAGACATTATCTTCAAGTACTTACCCAAGTACCATCAAAAGTCATGTATTATAACCAGAGTCTCCGAGAGGGAGAGCGTGACAATTGTGTATAGATCTATACGGGACTGACAATCCCGCACCTAAGTTGCTTGCAACAGCTAGACCGACATGTCTAGGGTGACAAATTTCATAACATTCGGACACCTGAAGAACGTCGTAACAGGCCAACAGTCGCTAAGTATGGTTATAATAACTCACAATTTAGTATTAATAATATGTTTGGTTTACAAATACATACACATCTTCAAATAGTTTAATTTATTCAAAACTACATTACTGTACAATTACATTTCAGGAAACATACAAAGGGTTTTACACCAATACGATTACAGTGCAATACAGTAGACATTTCTAGAAACATGCTATAATGATATAAAACTATACTACACTACTACAAAGTACAAAAATACTTATACATTTTAGTCTTAAGGTATTAATACTACATTACATACTAAAGAAAATATTGGATTTTCTGGGAGAACACACTACCATTTTCAATAGATCTCTACGGGACTAACAATCCCACACCTAAGCTGCGTGCAACAGCTAGACCAGTAGGTTTGGGGTGATAAGTGTCGTAACATTGTGACACCTGAATAACGTCTTAACAGGCCAACAATCGCTAAGTATGGTTATAATAACTCACAATTTGGTATTAATAAGATGTTTGGTATACAAATACATAGACGTCTTCAAATGGTTTTATTTATTTAAAACTACACTACTATACAGTTACATTTCAGGATACATACAAAGGGTTTTACACCGATACGATTACAGTACAATACAGTTGACATTTCTGGAAACATGCATTCAATTGGTTTTATAAAGATATAAAACTATACTACACTACTATAAAGTACAAAAATATTGATACATTTTAGGCTTAAGGTATTAATACTACATTACATACTAAAGAAAATATTGGATTTTCTGGGAGAACACACTACCATTTTCAAGAAACAAAGACTACAATACATACTAAAGAAAAAATTAGATTTTTTGGGAGAACACTGCCTTTTTTTTCATAACTAGCAAATTTGCTAGGAAATTCTATACTCTTGTAAACAATATCATGGCAACAAATTTTAACCTTACCTTGATATGCATATGAAGTTATTCAATGACAACAAACTTCCATCAAAAATCCAATTGTAAAGCCCAAACTTCAAGCAAAACATTACAAGTCAATTTAGGGTTTGGATGCCCTAAGAATCTTGGCCTAAGTCCATTTTGGATTAGGATTTCCTTATTGGGCCTAATGGGCCAATAAGCTTTCAATTTGATTGTTTTGGGCTTAGAACTCTTAATTGGGCACTAATTGGATACACATTTATACAAAAAAAACCTAACCTTTTGGGCCATCATGGGCCTAAAATGAGGTGGTTTACCCTAATGAGCCTTAGTGGGCTATAAGTAATTTAATTAACCTTAATGCGCCATAAAACCCATTCTTTTATTCTAATTTGGCCATAAACCCTCCTAAAAGCCCAATGGGCCGGAAACCTATTTAATAGGCTTCATATTTTCAAGGAAAAATCAAGAAAGGGACCAAATTAATAAACTCATTCTTTCCTAAATCCAAATTCTCGGCCCATATTTAAAAGGGGGGGGGGGAGTTTAATCAATATAATATAAGACCTTGACACCTCACTTTTACTTAGTGGTAATCTAGGCAAAAGAACTCACATGTAACAAGGTAAGTCATCCTTAACCATCATGCATTAACCTTTGAGCACCTATCTTCCTACTTCTTTAACTATGGTTGAGAATATAAACATACACACATAGTTCCACTTCCAAACTCTCTCAATACCACCTCAAAAACTCCTGCTTCCTTCTCTAAAAATTTCGAAGCTTGAAGGTGTTTCCAAGAAAATTACTCCATCAAAAACTCACTCATTATGGTATGATCTTGCAAACTTAAGTGTATAACTTCATTTTGAAACATCATTATTCCTCTTACACTCTTGTTTTCATAAATGTGGTACTTAGAACATCTTAACGCTCAAGATCTACTCAAGGAGCTAGTTAGAACCGAAAACCACACCATCTTCTTCTTATCTTCTTCAAAACCGAATCCAAATATGTTGGAATAGTGTCTAAGCCCGTAACTATATTTGGTATGTACTTGACCCGGTTGTGCATGGTCCTTTTGGGTTGCCTTCTCCAAAGCAACTTGACAAGGTAATTTAAGGAGAAAGAGAGAGTATTATGATTTATTAATATATTATAAGAATAATATATTAAAGGAAAAATCATATGTATTTAATTAGTTTTGGTCATAAATTAATTAGGAATTAATTTGGTGATCAAAAGAGATTAATTGAATAAAGGGGTATAAACTGTCAAATGTATGATAGTTGAGTTTTTGGTTAAGGAAACCTAATGGGCTTAAGGGGGAACGAAATTATGATGGGTAACCATCATATTTACTTGGGAAGATGACCAAGTCACCCTTTACTGGCACTTTACTTGACCCCGAAATCCAAAAGGATGGAGTGTTGGAGTCATTCGACCTTAGGGACGATGACATGTGTGAGTCTTGTTTACTTGGGAAGATGACCAAGTCACCCTTTACTGGCACTTGTGAAAGGGGTGAGGGTTTATTGGATCTCATACACACCGATGTGTGTGGGCCCTTTAGATCCACCACAAGGGATGCTTGCCGCTTCTACGTGACTTTTACATATGATTATAGTAGATATGGATATATCTACTTAATCAAGCAAAAGTCAGAAACCTTTGAAAGGTTCAAAGAGTTTAAGAATGAATTGGAGAATCAGCTGGGCAGGAAAATCAAGATGCTTTAGTCAGACCAAGGAGGAGAGTACCTAAGTCTTGAGTTTCACGACTATCTAAAAGACTGCGGAATCATTTCGCAATTGACGCCTCCGAGGATGCCACAATTGAATGGTGTGGCTGAGAGACGTAATCGGACCTTGTTGGACATGGTTCGTTCTATGACGAGTCGGACTTCGTTACCAATAGCTTTCCGGGGGTATGCCTTAGAGACTGCCGCCCACATACTTAACTTAGTTCCCACCAAGAAGGTTTCCAAGACTCCTCACGAGATGTGGACAGGGAAGGCTCCCTCGTTGGCACATATCAAGGTTTGGGGTTGCGAGGCTTTCGTAAGATGAGAGACTCACGACAAACTAGAAACTCCTAGTGAGAAGTGTTATTTCATCGGCTATCCACAAAAGTCTTTTGGCTACCTTTTCTATAGACCGAGTGACAATGTTGTCTTTGTTGCTAGAAGAGGAGTTTTCCGAGAAAGGGAATTGATAGGCCAAGAAGACAGTGGGAGGCAAATTGAACTTGAAGAAATTCAAGATCAAAGAGATGCAGGAACCTCTGACACTCGCACTCAACTTGAGGAGGAAACTCCTGTTGAACCTGTTAACGAGTCCTTACTTCTTCGACGTTCCACTAGGGCTAGTGTTCCACCCCAGTTATATGGTTTTCATATTACTACTGAAGGGGATACATTTATTAGTGATAGTACACTAGTAAATTTGGATGAACCTAGCAGCTATAAGGAAGCCATTGCAGGCCCGGAGTCTGCTAAATGGAAAGAGGCGATGGACAGCAAGATTCAGTCCATGTACGACAACCAAGTTTGGAATTTGGTTGATAATATACCGGGTCGTAAGACAGTCGGGTGCAAGTGGATCTTCAAAAAGAAGACGGACATGGATGGGAAGGTGCATACTTATAAAGCGCGATTGGTTGCGAAGGGCTTTACTCAAACTCCCGGAGTTGACTATGATGAGACCTTCTCACTAGTTGCGAAGATAAAGTCTATTAGGGTGATGCTTGCCATAGCTGCATTTCATGATTATGAAATATGGCAGATGGACGTGAAAACCTCTTTCCTTAATGGAAAATTGGCTGAGGATGTCTACATGAATCAACCAGGGGGTTTTGTCGATGCGAAGTATCCAAATAGAGTATGCAAGATTGAGAAATCCATTTATGGATTGAAACAAGCGTCTCGCAGATGGAATCTTTGTTTTGACGAGAAGGTTAAAGAGTTTGGCTTTCTGTGAAGCGAAGATGAATCTTGTGTGTATGTCAAAGCCAGTGGGAGTATAGTAAGCTTCCTCGTATTGTATGTCGACGACATACTACTCATAGGAAACAATGTCCCAACCCTGCAGGAGGTCAAGTCTTGGCTTGGGAAATGTTTCGCTATGAAGGACCTCGGAGAGGCTGCTTATATTCTAGGAATAAGAATAGTAAGAAACAGGGAAAAGAGACTGATAGGACTCAGTCAGGATACATACTTGGAAAAGGTACTAAAGCGTTTTAGTATGCAAAATTCCAAGAAAGGGGAGTTGCCAATCCAAAGCAATACCAAGCTGAGTAAGACTCAGAGCCCGAGTACAGAGACAGAGATATCTAATATGAGCCGAGTACCTTACGCTTCCGCAATAGGCTCTATCATGTACGCTATGACTTGCACTTGCCCCGATGTGGCCTTCGCTTTGAGCATGGTCAGCAGATATCAAGGGAACCCTGGTAGAGCACATTGGATTGCAGATAAGAATATTCTTAAGTACCTTCGGAGGACCAAGGAATGGTTTCTAGTCCTCGGTGGGAGTGATGACTTAAGGGTACGAGGGTACAGTGAAGCTAGTTTTCAGACGGATCGGGATAACTTTCGATCGCAGTCAGGCTGGGTCTTTACCCTAAATGGAGGAGCAGTGACTTGGAAAAGTTCCAAGCAAGAGACCGTAGCTGATTCAACGTGTGAATTAGAGTATATTGCGGCGAGCGAAGCGTCAAAGGAGGCTATATGGTTGAAGAACTTCATTGGAGACCTTGGAGTTGTGCCATCCATAAAAGAGCCAATGGAAATTTTCTGTGATAATGAAGGAGCGGTTGCCTTGACCAAGGAACCGAGAGATCATGGCAGATCTCGACATATTGATAGAAAATACCATTTCATCAGACATCGGGTAGAAGAGGGACTCCTTGTTGTGAAGAGGGTATCATCAGAAGAAAACCCAGCAGATCCCCTTACGAAGGGACTGAGTAGGGTCAAACACTTGCAACACGCTAGGAGCATTGGGCTGAAGGATAATATAAGTTTGGATTAGATAGGAAATGTGTAATAGATAGTTTGTACTTGACATTCGATGAATAAATAAAATTGTGTTATTTATGAGTAAAGCTACTATCTTATGTTGGTTATTTATCTACTGTTTCCATTTTGCATGTTTTGGCTTCCTGAATGATAGGATTATTCAAAAAGGTCCACAGTCAGTCATATTTTGGAAGTAGATATGAATGAAGACTGTCATGAATTGTTTGTAGATTGTCTAAAAGGTTTTGGACATAGCAAAGGTTTGCTGCAAAGTTCATGTGTGCTTGTGAATATGAGTTGAGCATTGGAATAAACCCGAGTTTGCTGTATCACTTAGTGGTGTTTTATCTTAAGTGATCGCAAAGCGATAACATCATATAGTCTTAAAACTTAGATATATGGTTGTTGTTTGCTGGTTGGTTGTACATTGATAATGTGTAAACGCATCAGTAACTTGATGTCATAAAACACATTATTGTGTATGATCCATTAGTAAATAATAGATGCATATGAGTCGAAGTTGATCTGTTCCTTTTATTCTATGAGAATAAAAGTGATATATTGGCCACTTGATGATTTGGTTTGACTTATGTGTCGGGCCCGGTCAGAATGAAGTTGATGTGTTCAACTAAATTCTATGTCGAACAAATCAGAGATCAAGAAACAAATGCTGGACAATAAGTATAGTCAGCATGATATCCAGAACAGAGGATTATACGATCCCTTATCTAAAGGACAAGTTGATCAGAGTTGACAACGAAGTATAAGAGCTACGATTGCTAATCGGATTCTGAAGTCATATGTGAGATATAGTTACTAGACTTATCCAAGTGGGAGACTGTTGGAATAGTGTCTAAGCTCGTAACTATATTTGGTATGTACTTGACCCGGTTGTGCATGGTCCTTTTGGGTTGCCTTCTCCAAAGCAACTTGACAATGTAATTTAAGGAGAAAGAGAGAGTATTATGATTTATTAGTATATTATAAGAATAATATATTAAAGGAAAAATCATATGTATTTAATTAGTTTTGGTCATAAATTAATTAGGAATTAATTTGGTGATCAAAAAAGATTAATTGAATAAAGGGGTATAAACTGTCAAATGTATGATAGTTGAGTTTTTGGTTAAGGAAACCTAATGGGCTTAAGGGGGAACGAAATTATGATGGGTATCCATCATATTTTCGTCCAAGGGCCTTATTCCAGAAGGTTCCATGGGCTGCTTGGTGGCTAAGCTGTCCATTAGGGTTTAGACTGAAACCCTAGTAGCCTGTAAGTATAAATATGACCCCTAGGGCACTGAATTCGGCTACCACTTGATTCTAAGTGATCCCTAGGCCGATTTCTAGCCTCTCTCTCCCTCTCTCATATTGCCTTCTTGCTTGTGGGGTTTGTGAACCATTAGAGGAGTTGCATTTGTGATTCTAAGCTCAAGAGAAGAAGAAAGAGAAGATCTAAGTCAACAATTGAAGAGTTAAACATTTAGATCTGATTCTATATGTTATTTTGTTGTTTATATGCTAGATTAGGGTTTGTAAGTCTTGGAATCAAAGCATGTTCAATAGTGAAACCTAGATCCAAGCATTAGGGTTTGTATGAGCACATAGGAATGTTTCTTATGCATAAAACCCATCAAAATCTTCAAGGTGAGTTCACACCCCTTTGTTTTCGGTTTTTTCTTGTTTTTGGGGGAAGAATACAAGTGTTATGTGATGATCTATGTGTGTTTGCATGTTATATGTGATATCCTTGGTTTGTGTTGTGAAAATCATGTTATTAATTGCTATACTTCGAGATCCATAACAAAAGTGTGAAATATTCATAAACAAGAACATAACTAACAACATAATACGAAGATCTAAGAGTCTTTAGGCTTAAGAAGTGCAAAGAAAGCCAAAAATCCTTATAAGTGTCATTTTTGCAATAATAACCAGGATTTGGGTAAAATACGATATTTTTGGTTTTTATAAGGATAAAATAGTATTACTTACATAAGAATCTGAATTTTATGATAATAACACTTTTCAAGGGGTCAAAAACATAAATTATAGTTTATTGGGCTTATATTTGGGTCTCACGGGTTTGGGGCCCAAAATTGCGAAAAATGAAGAGTTTTGGTGGCTGAAGTTGTAAATTTATCAAAATATGAGTCGAAAATGTAAATAAACTATTTCAGGGGCTGAAAATGACTTTGATGCAAAAATTTGGACTAAAAATGCAAAGTTTGGATTTTGGGGTCAAAATTGTAAAACTTGCGGAATTTGAGCCAAAAGTGTAAAATTTTTATAAATAAGGGCTTGAAATTGCAAATACAATGGTTTTGGGGCTGAAATTATAATTTAAATTAAGTTTGGGTTGAAAATGTCAAGAAATATGGGTTAAGGACAAAAAATGTCAATTTTTAGAAAAAGGGACTAAAAGTGTCATTTTTATAGATAAAGGGGCTGGAATGGTCAAAATTAATATTTTTGGGCTAAATAGGCTAATATTAAATTATTGGGTTAAAAATATTAAATTTATAACGCATGATTGTTTTTAAAAATGTTTATATATATATATATGTATATATATATATATATATATATATATATATATATATATATATATATATATATATATATATATATATATATATATAACCAAAGCTTCGTTATAAATAAGACGTCAAAGTATTTTAACATTGCGAATAAACATTTAGCAGACAACAAGTATGTACACTACGAACTTAAAATCAATAAACAATAAATGATTCAACAAGTACGTACAGTACGTACGCTTATTCTTCCCTTCTTCAGATTCTGGAACTCGTTGTTGATCTCCAGAAGATCCTGTTCGGAGCAGTATTGCATCTTCAACTGTACCAGAAAATCCTCCCACGACATCTTGCTTGCTTCACCTTTGGGCATTGAATCAGCTAATAGCTTCCACCAGCTTAGTACTCCAGATTTCAATAGAGGAACCGCAAGAGCGGTTTTCTGCCTGTTGCTACACTCGCAACTCTCAAACATCGTCTCCATTTCAGAGATCCAGTTCATGACTTCCACCGGTGTTGGGCTTCCAGATAGACTCGGTGGCTTGGATGCCATGAAATCCTTGTATTTGCATCCACGTCCGTCATTTCCTCCATCCTGGTGGTTTTGCCTAACTATCGGTGGGTTGGCTTGACCAATAGTCCCACTGTAGTTTCCTTCCTCGGTCTGCCCTTCGTTCAACTCGGGTTGTTCGATCTGAATAGTCGCTTCCTCTCGATTTTGCTGGAGCAAACGTCTGGTTTCCTCCATTTGACGATCCAACATCGCCTGCATCATCGCTTGTACTCCAGCCATCATTAATGGCTCAGCAGGGGCTTCCACAACCGGTATTTGCTCAATCACCGGGGGTTGGTTTCTGTTCCCATTTGCATTCACGTTTCCGCTACGGGTCCTTGCCATCTTGATCTATACACCGAATAAGGTGAATTTAGATCTTTATTTAGGACTGATGTTCAAATCACCCTTATCTCTCCGAAACGTTTACATGCTAGTTCTAATATTGTAGTCGTACGTTTAGAATCCTAAATACATAAGGTGTCCAGATCCGGTCGGCAACAGACCATAGATCCGAACAATTAACAACATATTAAGCACAAAGCATTTAGCACATAAAAGCATTTTAGGCATAATTCCTAAAATAAGCTAGTGCTTACACCTCACAATCATCGCTTAGCATTCTAAGTTTAAGTCTAGAAATCCTACAAATTCCTAGTTCGCTTAAACTAATGCTCTGATACCAACTGTGACATCCCCAAAATCACGGTCATAAAAGACCGGTTTTGTTTATACTTTATTTCAAAATCAGAGTAATCTTTTAATAAAAGAATTGCGGAATTTGTCCCAAAACAATATTATGATAAAGATTTATCAAAAGCATTTCCTTAGAAATGTATTTCATTAAAAGACTCGGGATGTCATGTTCGATCCAGTACATAAGTATAAACAATACAGTATAAGCCTTACTACATTATTTCATATCTACAGGCCTATATCCGTAATCCCTCGTCCAAAACATCACATCTATGCTCATGCGCCACTACCTGTAATACAAGAAACTGAGTGGGTCAGGCTTGGGAGCCTGGTGAGCACATAGGGTTTTCAACCCACAATAATAAGTTTATTAATTTCATCAATCAACAATCACTCGATTACCCGTTCCCGTTATCCTCACTTTACGTCCCTAAACACCTATCATAAAGGACCTAGCCTAAGGACCATCATCGGGATGGACACCACTGCTAAGGGGATTCCTCAGCAATAAATATCCTAAAGGCAACCATGTGGGGGATAGAGTACACCGGTGAACACATCGTTCACAAACACCTACAGGTTGCGAGCCTGCTAGTGTTCCACTGGACTGTCTAGAAGAGTCTGTGGTCGTCATCCATACTCCGCTAGATGACAGAATCAACAACATCAACATCGAGGCCTCTCATCATTTTATCACACATCACCTATTACATCTACCCATGTTTTACCCCAACATTTTCGTAGATATAAAATACATATACAGTTTAAATCATTGAAAACATGTATAAAAACGTTCATCCAGCATAAATAGCAAGTATTCAGATAATATGCACACATAGCACGTAATTTATATAAAATACTTCATATCTATGTGTAAGCTGAAAGTAACTATGCACTCACCTGAAAGGTAGTGACTCAGCACTCGGACAACGCTTTGGTACTCTCAAAACGATTTTCCTTCGATAAAACCTAGTACCAATGCCACTAGGGTTTAGTCTAACGATAACCACGATTAATTAATAGCCTAGCTATTATTATTATTATATAAGCATTAAACGATACTTATATAACCCATAGTAATAGCCCAAGTACTTATTATAAGGTCCTAATAACATTACTATATTAAAACGTAAGCTAAACTAAAGATAGGTTAGGCGTAGCTCTCTTACAGCGGGTTTTCTCGAAAATCGAGCTTCGATGGAGCAGCGTTCCCAAGCCGAAAGGCTCTTTTTTCGGGACTCCGGGAGCCTCGGGGGTTCCTTCGGGTGCTAGGGATTTTACCTAGGCTTTTAGGGGGGTTAGGGAGGCTAGAGAGAGAAACTAGAGAGAGAAAGTGAGTTTGCGAGGTGTGAAGAGAAGTAAATGCCTGACACCTCTATTTATAGGGGTGCTGACTGACCTACTCGCCAAGTAGGACGACCTACTCGCTGAGTTGGTGCATGTGGCAACCTTCTGGTGGTGCCACGTGTCCAATTCTGGTGGTGCCACGTCACCCCCTATCGCGTATCAGCCTTCAAACTTAGAAAAATCATAACTCTCGCATACGAGCTCCGTTTTTGACGTTCTTTATATCTACGCGTAGGTAAAATCAAGATCTACAACTTTCGTTTAGACTCCGTTGGCTAATTCTCGACCGATCTCAAATTTAACAGTAGGAGGCGTTTAGACTGTTAAATGACCGCGAATAATTCGTAACTCCTTCATACGAACTCCGTTTTCGCCCATATTTTTACCGTTGAGTTCCTATTAATGAGATCTTCAACTCTCATTTAGGTTGCGTAAGCCAAAAACTGCTCGAACTAAAATTCGAGTTTCGAGCCGTGCACTGCTAAACCGATTCTTAGAAAAATCATAACTTCCTCATACGAAGTCAGATTTGGGCGTTCTTTTTATCGACGCTCTTAGTTTAATATATTCTACAACTTTCATTTAGATTGCTAAGGCTAAATCTCGCTCTACCATAAATTCACTATTTACGCTTCCCGGTGTCGTGTCGGTTTTGCCGTAAAATTTTGACGGGCCATAACTTCTTCGTTATAACTCGGATTTCAGCGTTCTTTATATGTACGGTAACCTTGAGACATATTCTACAACTTTATGTACAGATATCGGGATTATATCACACTTTAATTTTGACGCTTATTTTTATTCTTTATTAATTATACATTTATAGTTAAATTATAAGCACATAAATACACATAATTCACATAATACTCAAATATTTCATCTTTATTACTTCAAAAAGAGTTACAATAGTTGACCTAGACTATTACATTGACAAATATGTTTAGCCCTGAAACCCGGACGTTACACTGGCCGTGAAATTGGGGATGTCACAGATGGGTTTACTTTTTTTATTTTGTTAAAATTTCTCAGGACTTTACTAAAGGAGATATTATAGATTTATGGATGATTTTCGAGCTCGGGGATTTATTCCATCGGCCTACAATTCGTCTTTTATCACATTAATCCTTAAAGTGGAAGATCCTTAGGTTATCAAAGACAACTAGACCTATTAGTTTGATTAGATTTTCCAACAATTATATAAATGTGTCAAAACGTTTAATAAAAATACATATTTTTATTAAATTTTCCAATGATTAGTAATTAGTAATTACTACCTTTGATTTTATCATATTAGTTCTTTGTTATTTTTTTATCTAACAAAACCTATTTTTCTCGATTCATCATACTATATATGTGAACCCACAAACTCAAGAGACAACAATCCTTATGAACAAGTAAACACCATTTGCTATTTTCCATTGCAACTCCCTTCTCTAGAAATAGTTGTATCATTTCTTGTGGATTTGCAGATTCACAGACCCTTGTAATTTTCAGTATTTGAATATCCATTTTTATGAGTTAACTTGACAAAATAGCATTGTCATTTATTTGTTTGTTATTGCATCATGTCTTTATTTATTCAAACTATACAAATCAATTTTCACTTCTTTTAGTAGGGATAGGTTGTTTTCCCAAAGTACAATGCTATCATTGCATGGATATGAATCCTTATCGTAGGTTGATTTTCATTCATGAAGGAGGGATGTATGTGTTTCCACTCCTTGAAGGATTGGAATGACTAAAAGTACTTTTATTTTGTAATTTTCTTTTTATATTGTATACATTAAATTCATACATAAATTGTCCCTATGGTGAAAGTTTACTATTACAAATACCAATTATGTAACATGTAATACCAATTATGTAACAGTTAACTATAAGAATGATCATTTATGTATGAATTTACTGCCATCACATAGACCATTGGACCATTTCTGTAACAGTTTGGTAAAACAAAGACAACATGAACAATTTACATTAATGCATCCATGATACAATCAAGGAAAAAATAGATCCCTTCCCAACTCATGCAAAGCATGGGTACCTTTTCTAGTTACGTATGAAGAAAGTCCATGATAACTTTAAACCAAATTATTATTCTAGATAAAAGTAACAATATTTTAAGATAACTAAAACTAAATTATATATATATATATATATATATATATATATATATATATATATATATATATATATATATATATATATATATATATATTACGAAAAGATAAGTTTAGATCGGGTAAATGAAACTCAAAGTTACATTAGATCAAATTTAGCGAAACAAAGCAACATTGTCAAAAGATAATATATAAGTAAAATATTACATTTAAAAAAAAAAAAAAAAAAAAAGGAAGCATATATAACTATCGGCATGTAGTTGACATGTAGTTGTCATGACCGTCGAAAGATAGGTATTTTGCTAATTATATTATTGAATTAACAAGTCCTTCGTGGGTTCCAGTATATTCGATAGCTTGTTTGTACGACTCACTTACTTATTCTTTAAAAATGATATTTTAATAAGATCCTAAGATGTTATTTGATGACATACCAACGAGCTAAGTGTTAATTGGAAAACCACTGGTGTAAAAATTCCGACTAGGGCACGATTAATTCCTAGGTGTTACTCGACCGATTAGAGGGCACCTAGCAATTAATCCCTGCATACATAATAAATGAAACATTATAAAACGATGAAATTTTAACATTTTAAAAAAAAATTATTTCAATAGAAACAATCTGAGGCATTATTAGTATTGTATTAATCATATTAACCTATTTTGTTATATATTAGTGGTATTTACGAACCTTGATATGATATTAGTCATATATAATTTTTTAAAATTCAACAAATTAGCAATTAATGGTCCCCGAATCCCTCGATAAATCCCCGCCTAACCGATTAATCCATTGACCCCAGTCCACCGACTAGTTAACGTCGAACGTTTTTTACAACCTTGTGGAAAACTAAAAGATGACATACCAACGAGGAAAGTGTTAATTGGAAAATAATCCGTTTGATACTTAATTAAGTTCACAAAAATGATTCTTTTTTAAAATGATTTTTTTTTTCCGAATTTTGAAATGATCACTTAGATCTTCAATTATGGATTTGATCTTTAAATTTTGCTTTTTTTTTTTTCAAAGAAATCTATCTATTTATGTACGAAACTATTTCGAAGTTTTTAATCTCACTGTTTTTCAACAAAATGTTTGATTTTATGTCGTAATATTATATATAATTCACATTATTATGTTTAATTATTTTTTGTTAGATTTAAAAAAAATACGATTTTTTTTCTCGAGATTCAGGAATTGTTCATCGGATTTCAGACTTATTTTTGAAATTCCCACGATTTTTTTCGAACTTAGAAATTTAAGTCTGGAATGTTTGTTTGAAATTCCGGAATATAAACTGAATTGTATTTTTTTGTTAGAAAAAAAGTTTTTCTCAGCCCATAATATTTATTCTAGACGAAGTGGTTACTTTTGCCAAAAATAACATTTTTTTGTTAGTATTTTCCAAATACACATTAAATTGTAGTTAGATTACATAGTTTCCTTCTTATTTATACCTTAAGGTTTGTCTAAATGACTAATGAGGTCTCATAACAATTTTATTTGATCGCTTAATCATCTTGGAAAATGGATGCTCATAAGGCAAATGATTAACATAATTTTTCACTGGGTACGTTTTTATGATGATCATCACCCGATTTATATAAAAATGTATAGATTTAATTGAGAAATCATTTTATATGGAAGGTAAAGCCACGTTAATTCTCATTTGATTCAATAAATTTTAGTAATTTTAATTGATTTTACATTTTTATATGAATAAGAACCCTAATAAGGTTGGAGAAGGATGAACGATGCACCGATGTCATTGCAATGAAAAGGCCTTAACACTATTAGATGAAGCATGATCTTGAGTACTAAAAGAAGAACTACTACTTAACACCAGATAGATAACACCTTTACTTCTATCGAGTAGAAGTGTTTTCTTCGTAGCAATGTCCTTATCAAAGAAAACATTAAGATAAATTCAATGAAGACATTATTATCCGAGAAGAGTCTATGAGCAGACATAAGATGTTTGTTAATATGAGGAACATGTAAGATATTTTAAGAGCAAGAGGTTGACTTAAACTAGGAATTATAAAGTGACCAATATAGGAAATTGACAAACCTACTATGTTGGCCACTTGTACTTGATATTTTCCATGGTAACATTCTTGGATGGTCAATCAATAAAGATCATTTGTAAGGTAGTATGTTGAACATGTATCAATATACCAACTAGTATCAATATTGTAACCTCATGTGATCATATTATTTCCTGCATGATAAGCATGATTCTCCTGCATGATAAGCATGATTAAACCTGTTATGATAGTTTAATGTTATGTGACTAGTATGCCACATATTTGAGAGTGTGGCCTACCATTGCTTTCTACACATCTATGACCACGTCCATTACTACCGCCACCATGGTAGTTATTTTGTTGGTTATTGTTGGACGTGTATTACCTATTGTTGTTGTTGTGATTACAACAGGGAGCATTAGCATCTTGGCGTGAGACACTGTTGGTGGATGAGGTAAATTATATTATTCTAGTATGTTGCCTAGAGAGGTGGCTAGGTCTTCATGAGGAATTAGAGAATAATAGAACCCCCGAAGGGTTACCTTACGCTCATTACTTAGTAAAGTAATGGTCATGAGGAGATCACTATGTCCCGATCCGAAAACTAGCTAATATATAACCAATCACTGCTTGTATTATTCATCAGTCATACTACACTAATGTTTGCCATAGTATCAGCAAATCTTACCATCTTCTGGTAATATTATGATGCACTCGTGTCTCCCTTCCTTGTGGTTGAGAGCTGCTTACGGATCTAGATGGAGTTTCTATGATCTTGAGTAAAAAACATAATGTAAGGTGATGTCTACAACTGATTTGTGGTATTGATACAACATATGAAAGAATCCCTTGCTCTAATAAAAGAATCTTTTTTTGTCCATGCGGCATATCCTAAAACCATCTCCTAAAATTTTTTCTCTCCTATTTCCTATCAAAGTTAAATTACTATTGTATCATTGATCCTTATAACATGTTGGTTTCTGGGCCCAAACGCTTCTAAAAATACCTTTATAATTCTTCAAAATTGGACATGATATTAACCGCAACATTGATTCCGCTCTTCAATTCGTCCTTATTTTTAATATATAACTAGACTCATCTTTGCAAAAAAGTAAATAGATAAACTTGGAAAATTAACTCGCTTTATTTTAACAGAAAGGACCTAGGAGATAAATTTCGACCCTCTACCCCACAATTAGTTCATACAATGCCCTCATTGTATGTATAAAACAATTAAAGCATATAAAAGAAAATAAAATGAAGAAAAATGAACAAACTCCCATGGGGTAGTAGTGGCGAGATTGAATGTGATTGTGGTGGGAAAACTTGAACATCTCGACTAAATTATTGCAACAATGCAGTGTAGTATGGCCACAACGTGGGAAAGCATACGCCACATCATGGGAACTAGGATACTTTTTTAAAAATAGCTTCTCGAGATGACATGATGCCAACTTAACAAGATAGGATGCATCCTATTTTGTTAAGATGGCATCATGTCATCTCGAGATAGGCCTCCACCCATAGGTACGTCTCGTGGTGGTTATTGGGCTTGTTCCTCACATTGTCTAAGATTTCACCACCCTCATGGCCTTAGATCATTGGTGCCATTTCCAGAAAATAAGAACAAAAAAACCAACCAAAAACAATATCTAACGGATTAACAAGCAGAATACAACCATTCCCTGTTATCCTAAAAATTATGTCGTGCCCTATTGGGCCATATCGCGATGTTCATTCGACACCAGATCATCAATTCAGGACATGTTCTAGTCAATTTTGGTTCATAATACTTTCTACCAAGACAAACACAATAATCAGGCATGCATTCACCATTTCATAATAAAGACAAGAAATTTTTAGAATTTAAGCCCTAAAAATGTTCCTAATCTCAAATCAAGAATAATATAAGAAAATTAAGTGTAAAGGAACTAAAGAATCATACCATGGAATTTATTAAGAAGTCAAATGAGAAGGATTTTGAGGAATTGGCCAAAAATTCGAGTACGGGGCAATGAAAATGACACACATTGTAAGTTCTAAGAAAGAGGTATGAAATCTATCTATTTTAGGTTTAAAAATGGGAACTTTTACCCCCCCCCCCCCCCCCCCCGATGCCACGTCGTAACTTTTTAAATGGCCATGTAGTGGTTTTCTAGAAAGTCTCAAATGATGATATTTTCCAAATAACCACATCGTGTCTTAGAAAATCCACGCCGTGGGTTTTTATAATCTCACGAAAACTCACATTTTTCAACCAAAATTTAATCTAATTTATTCACTAACATGCTTTAATGACCCCACACTTGAATAGATGCAAAAAAAAAAGACAAGAAGACAAATTATCCTAGACAAAAATCAAAACAAAAAAAAAATAATCAAAGACAATGAAAGAAAATGCAAACCAAAAGATCGGTTTGCCTCACGACAAGCACTTCTTTTGCAGGAGTCGTGAGTTGGACTCCTTCCCGCTCAATGTTGCTACGAGTAGAAGTAGGATCTCCCTATTCTCCTTTATTTCCATCTACTTTCTTTTGTAGGCCGCAACACGTCTTTTATACGCCTTCTTCATGTTTTCCTTCTTCTTTTTGTTAGTGTTTTTTTCATGCTTGCGTTTTTCCCGTTTACTTTTTCCAGCCATCTTCTTGGTGTCCTTTTACTTCCACATCATGTCAAGTGTAAATTCTAAACTATTGCTTTTCTCTTCTTTGTGACCAAGATCTTCATATATAATGGTTTCCTCAAATTCGACTTTGGTTGTAGTGAATGCAAACACTTCAAATATCATGGTGGTTGATGCTCGAGGCTTTGTGGGCTTCACATCTTCTTTCGGTTTAGGCCGATTCCAAACTATAATTTCCTCCTCGATCACTCTTTCTATTTCTTTTAGCTCATTAACACCTTCTACTTCTTCTTTGTTCTCCTCCACATCACCTGAATCATTCACAGATAATACTTCATCTATATATTGTAGGTGTTTTGCTTTCGGTTCACTCCAAATATAATTTCTTCATCTTCCCCTCTAAGTATAAGCTTGGAGTCATGGATGTCAAAAACTTAGCGAGCAGAGCTTAGAAATGGTCTTCCCAAGATTATGGTAAGGTCTTTGTCTTCTTGATGGATTTTGATACAAAATATAAGTTAGTTTTTTCATAAAAAAAAAAAAGTCAACTGAAGCGTTAAAAATAACAAGTTTACTTCTGAGATTATAACAAAACCAAATCAATTAGGATCCATTTATAGACGTTAGAATGATACTAAAAACTACCATAATGTGTTTTATAATGACAACCTTTGAAGCCTTTAAACCCACTTGGTTTTGGGGTTTTGATGAAGATAGCAAAAATCAAAGAGTATGATTTTTCTATGTGTATCCCCCAACAAGAATAAGGCACTTGGAATGCTAGTTCCTTCTTGTATTCTTTAGTGTATTAAGACTTTAAGTACTTAACTCAAATAAGCACTAAAAGGGAAAACTCAAGAGGGCTTCTAATCACCAAAATAGTTTCAAAAGAGAGAAAAGTGAGGAAGAGAAAGGTGGTTTCGGCTACACTAAAGAAGGGAACAAAAACTAGCAAATTTTCATGCAAGAAGCTCTCATTTTATATCCCATGCAAGTTAAGGGATTTACATTAAAATACTATAAAGTATTTGCAACCTTTAGGAACATGGGAGACATGGTATGAAGGTTGACAAGCAACCTCCATTTATTTAAGCAACTTTCAGCCATACCCTAATATAGAAGAAGAATTGTTTAATTTTAAAAAACGCAAAGTTTATAATATATAAACCGTCTTTAGGTAAAAGACAAAAGGATTCAACTAGTCGAAAAAGTTGTGCATGACTTATTAATTCATACCATATGAAATAATAACTAGCTAGACTCTCTTATAATTATTATTTTCACAAAACAATAATTATTCCCTAAATAAATACAAGAATTGATATTATTTATTAATAATCAGATTAATAATAAATATATAAAATGTGAAAACTTGATAAAGGTGTGACCCTATATGATCATATTTTATTAGCAATATCACTCAATAATGATTTTTGGGTATATAGATTGAACAATCCCCCACTTGCACAAGATTCATTATAGACTAGCATAGACATTAGCCGACATCTAGCAATGGGCTACTGCCCCTAACAACATATGAAGGGTGCAATCTCATCAAGAGCCAATTCCAGGAAAGATTTTATATAATGCATTTACTAAAGTTGTGGTATCAGTTAGGGGCAGTAGCCCATTGCTAAAGGTGTGGTATCAGTGATTCCTTTGTCTCAGACATCATGTTGAACATGAGGTATGGATCGTGATCAATCTCATGCAGTGTTTAACTTTTAGTAAGGTCTTTGATGTTTAACTCTCAACAAATAAGAGGAACAAATCCTATCTTGACTACATACACCCATCATTTAGTTCATGTTATACCCAACGATGGCCCTTATAAATTCCTTTTACAGAACAACACTAACCATGTCAAAGCACAACAATTACAATACTTTACGTCCCAAATATGTATCTCATGTCTAAGAATACAAAGATACAACCTTTATCAAAACATCACTCATGACTACGATCCACAAAGTGATTTTGATGCGAGTCAGATCCAATACTTATTTTCCTAATCAAGTACCTATGATGTTGGTAGCAACTCTTGTTATTCTGATCTCCATGAGGATCAACCAATCCCCTCATATTGGTGTTACCTCATAGATGCTCCCACAACTATGAATGACTATGGACATTTAAAATAACCTAGTTATTCAAGGATTTAAACATGCTAATATAGAACACAACAATTATTAAATGAAAGACTTTTATCCAATATATCAACTCTTTACATTATATGTTGTTTGTATTGTTACAATATCCAAATACTAAATTACAATCAAACATATCCACTTAGGACAACAAGGTCCTATAGCACCAGTGTGACTCTCATGCTTTAGCTAATGAAGGAACCTAGTTAAGTAGATTCAACAAACTTGATTTGTTTAAACTTTACGAATGCAAACATTTTCAATTATATATATATATATATATATATATATATATATATATATAACTCATATATAGAGAAAACTATTGTGAATGCACTAGATGCTTAAATATGACTTAAATACCAATACTCACATAATAGGATTACTCATAGTCATAATGAACTATACATTAAGTGTCTTAGTATTTGGTTCCCCGAACAATGATGTATTCCAACTCTGATGTGTAACCGTAATTAAAATCCACATGGAACCACTATCCATGTAAGTTTCTCTTCATCCATGACTTATTCTCGGATTATACTGGTATCATTCGACATGCTCTAAACATACAACTTATATGGCCTTCATGCATAACCATGACATATATGATTAATCCAATTGCAGCAGCATATAAATACAATCATGTTATCTAGTTCAAAACATTGTACTAGGATTTTTAGGAATGCTCAAAATCATGTCATGTGGTATTGACACGATAAACTATCTTAGAGTCTTATATCTCAAGCTCTTTAAGATCCTTGACAATTAATGCATATTTACTTAATCCTTAAAGTTTTCATGGTCTATCTTTATAGATCATTATTCCAAGAATCATTATGTCATTCACATATAAGACTAGGAATGTTACTGCGTTGCTACTAGGCTTATGGAAAACAAAAGAGTCATCTTGATTTATAATTAAATCACGCTATGTGTTTATCTTATATAAAATAAGATTCTTACTTGAGATGTTAGGTCAAATCTAAAAGATTTTTATTCATGTATGTTTTCTACTTTGAAAACTCACTTACTCTTTATATTCCTAATATATCGAGGAATATTAGTCAAGTCCATACTTGATAATCATACATGAATGCATCTCAATATCTTCTATTAGTTGCTGATATATATATATATATATATATATATATATATATATATATTGATTTATTGATTTATTTATTTGTTGCACTAAGCATAATTCCAAACATTTTATAAAGTAAATAGTTCTTTAAAACATCATACAATAGAATGTAAGGCCTATGTTTTATCCTCTTCAAAAACTTGTACTATCAACACTCAACTAGTGGTCAAGTAACCCTATCCCACTACAGAATACAAAGGCTACCTCGAACATCATAAGGCAGATCAAAGTGACCAGGTGATCCTGTGCCACAAGAACCATACAAATGACGAGTGAGTGTTTTTGATAGAATGAGTTGTGAATTGATTCCGCAGCTCTTAAGATATTCAAAGAAGTCTTGGTTTACAAAGCTCATTTTCTTCATCACAATGAAAGGTTAATGATGGTCTCTTTAAGTTATATACCAGTCTTCACTATGAAAAAATTTGAGCAAATCAAAAGTTTTAAAAAGTTCGAGTAAAAGTCGTTAGTGAAATTGACTTAAATATATATCGCCAAATCTATTCATGGATTGAAACAATTACATACATCACTTATATATAATTCTTTATCAAGCCTTTTTTTTTTCTTTAACTAGTAATAGATAAAGACACTTGTGAATCATTTTCCCATATAAAAATGATTCACATATATCAAATGAATCAAGCTCATTTGCCTTCAAAAATTCCATCATTTTGAAGTTGGTATATATATATATATATATAATCATGTTTACTATGACATAGATAAGTTTGAATCAAATATCATTTGATTATTTAAGTGTTATGATTAGAACGATCAATTTAGTGAATGTTTATAAATTAATTTCATAAATAACATTATGAGAAAATATTCATTAAATCACAATATATCGTTTTATGTGACATCCCCAAAATCACGACCAAAAAAGACCGATTTAATTTATGTTTTTTAAAATAATTTTCAGAGTAATCCTTTTATTTAAAAGAGTTGTGAAATTTGATTCCAAAACAAAATATGATAAATAAAATTTATCAAAGCATTCCTTAAAGAAATGTATTTTTATATATAACAAAACTCGGTATGTCATGTTCCGATACAGAGCAAAAGCATAAACGACATCTTATAAGTCTTATAACAGTTATACATACTACTGGCCTATAAACAAAATATCTTCACAAGTTGTCCAACTTATGCTCTTGCGCCACTACCTGTAATACAAATAAAACTGAGTGGGTCAGGCTTGGGAGCCTGGTGAGCATATAGGGTTTTCAACCCACAATAAATAATTATATTTAATTTCACCAACCAACAATAACGCGATTACCCATTCCGGTTATCCTCACTTTACGTCCCTATGAAAACAACTATTACAAGGGACCTAATCTAGGATTTTCATTGGGATGGACATTACTACAAAGGTGTTTCCTCGAAAATAGATGTCCTAAAGGCAACCATGAGGGGATAGAGTACACCGGTGAACATATCGTTCACAACACCTACAGGTTATGAACCTGTCAGCGTTCCACTGGACCGTCGAGAAAGAGTCCGTGTTCGTCATCTATACTCCGCTAGATGACTAGATCAACAACAACATCGAGGCGTCTCATCATTTTTATTTCATCACACATCACTATCTATCCATGTTCTACCGAACGTATTTGTAGATAAAATATACTTGTTTTATACATAGTTTAAAAACCTGCATTGCATGTTCATTCATACTCAATCCAAATAACAGATGATACATATACACATAACACGTATTTCATAGAGAATAAATCATACCTATGCGTTTAGAAGATAACAATAATACACTCACATAAAAACATATACCTAATACATTCAATCGATACTTGTATTAAATCGTGTATATGAAAGGGACTATGCACTCACTGTTGGATAAGGTGTCTAAGTCCATAACTTATTTGGTATATACTTGACCCGACCCGGCATGGTCCATTTGGGTTGCACTTCACCCGAACTGTTTATGGATAATTTTATGAGAGTTATACACATATGTTTATTAATATATTATAAGTTATAATATATTAATATGTAGCCATGTTATTTAATTAGTCTTAGTCTTAAATTAATTATGAATTAATTTAGAGATTAAAAGGAAGACTAATTAGATTGTGGGCTATTGGTTTTATATGGTGTGGGCTAATACTCATTTGTTAATGGGCTAGGCTTATATGGAAGTCCATGGATGATCCATGGAGCTTTTAACCCATGGATCCTTGGAAAAGGAAAGGTCATGGGTTATTAGGGTTTCACCCTAACCATGCACACTATATAAGCATGCTTTTGTTGCATGAAATAGCCACTAGTGTGTGTGCTTGTGTGTGGCCGAAAATTACAAGTGTGTGTACACTCTCTAAAGTTTTCCAAGTGTTTGTGGTGATTTGTGATTTCCATTTGAGGCATTCACACTATTGGTGCTTGGCTCTCAAACTCCAAAGAATCAATCTCATCAAAAGGTATGTAATCTCATCTAACTCTTTTATGTTTAAAAGTTCCCCATGCCATGTTAGATAGGTTATGAACCTTGGAAAATTATTATTTTGCATGTATTAGACAAACATAGATCCAAGGTTTATTAGGGTTTCATGCACACTTAGGAAGTGTTAGATTGCTCAAAACCCAAAACTCACTTGATAAGATGATTATCGGACAACACTTCGGCTCTAAAAGTAGTATTGTTCGGTGAAACTGGGATGCTTCCTTGAAAACCAGGTTTCTCGCGGTCAGAGTTTCAGCTCGGGAACTCTATTTCTCGGGATCTTCGGGGCTTCGGGACTCGCTTCGGGTCTCGGGATGATACCGGGGCTTCTGGGGTATAAATTGCACGTAAATCGAGGTAATAAGGAGTGAGAGAGAAGAGATTGAGCAACCAAATTCGACTGGCTTTTTGATCTATTTATAGGGTTGGAGTTAGTCTCGAACTCAGGGCGTTCCCTAAAGGAGCGCTGGCGTTCCATTCGTACGCGGCGCGTAGGAGCGGGGTTCCGATCCTATCCCTTATCTGTTGAGTCAGCATCGATGTGGCCAATCTGGAGCCAAGCACTGAACGCGGGGCGTTCCCCAATTGAACGCGGGGCGTTCCGTCTTAGGGATGTGTGCCTCGAACTTCAGAAAATCATAACTCTTGCGTACGAGCTCCGTTTTCGACATTCTTTATATCCTCGTGAAGGTGAGATTATGCTTTACAACTCTCGTTTAGACTCCGTCGGCTAATTTTGATTTTATTTTTATTATATTATTTTTAGTAGGCCGGGACAGGAAAACTCTGTTAGAAATTCATAACTTCTTTATCAGACATCCGTTTTCGTCTGTTTTTCTTCCGTTGCACTACTATCGATGAGATCTTCGATTCTCGTTTAGATTGTTTCGGCTAGAAATCACTCGATCTCATATCCGAACATTGGGCTGCATACTGCTAAATCGAAACTTCGAAAATTCATAACTTCCTCATACGAAGTCAGAGTTAGACGTTCTTTTTATGCACACTCTCGGTTTAACGTATTCTATCACTTTCATTTAGATCACTAAGCCTAAATATCACTCTATCATAAATTTACTATTTACGCCACACAGTGTTGTACTAGTTCTGTCGTGAAACTTCGACAGGTCATAACTTCTTCGTTATAACTCAGATTTCGGCATTCTTTATATATTCGGAATCCTTGTCACGACCACCACGTCTTCATCTATCGATATTGGTTTTATCTAAAATTTTATTATTACGCTTATTTTTATTCTTAATTCAATTAAGCCACATAATTAAGCATAAAACACATAATACTCAAATAATACATTCTTATTATTTCAAAATGAGTTACAAAGCTTAACCTAGACTATTAAATCGTCATTAATGCCTAGCTCAGAAACACGGGCGTTGCAATTCTCTCCACCTTAGGATGATTCCGTCCCCAGAATCACACATCAACAAACAAATGCGGATAGCGACTCATGATGTCACTCTCCGTCTCCCAAGTGAGATTTGGCCCATTCGTATGTTTCCAACGGACAAGCACTAATTCGACCATCTTGCGTCGCAACTTCTTAGTCTTACGGTCAACAATTGCCTCTGGTTCTTCAATCAACCTTTTGTTCTCATCAATTCTTAATTCTGAAATTGGAATTAGATTGTGAACTTCTCCCATGAACTTCCTCAAATAACACACATGGAAAGTGTTATGAATACCATTCAGTTCTTCGGGTAATTCTAGCTTGTAAGCTTGGTTCCCAACCCTCTGAAGAACTTTAAATGGTCCAATAAACCTTGGACTTAACTTTCTCCTCTTACCAAATTATATAATTCCCTTCCACGGTGAGACTTTAAGCAAAACCAAATCTCCAACTTCAAAAGTCATCGGTCTTCGCTTGTTGTCAGCATAGCTCTTTTGACGATTCTGAGCTGCTAACATTCTCTCCCTAATTATTTTCAACTTTTCAGCAGTTTGATGGACTATCTCGGGTCCCATAAACTGCTTTTCCCCAGCCTCAAGCCAACAAGATGGCATACGACATTTTTGTCCGTACATATGTTGATAAGTTTCCATCTTTATGCTCGAGTGGAAACTATTATTTTAGGAAAATTATACCAAAGGCAAATGTTCATCCCAGTTGCCTTGGAATTCCAGGGTACATGCTCTCAACATATCTTCAAGCGTTTGTATCATTCGTTCGCTCTGACCATCAGTCTGTGGATGGTAAGCTATACTTAAACACAACCTGGTATCCAATTCCTCTTGTAGACTTCTCCAAAATCGTGAGGTGAAGCGGTTTTCATGATCTGACACAATCATTAACGGAACACCATGAAGCCTCATAATTTCCTTCACGTAACAATTCGCACGCTTATCCATAGACCATTTCTCATTGGCTGCTATGAAATGCGCACTCTTAGTGAAGCGATCAATGACCACCAAAATCATGTCGTGACCATTCTTTGTTCTGGGCAATTTAGTGACAAGATGTGACAACCTGATGTTCTTCCAAAACAATGTAACACTTAAAAGTCTAGTACAACAAAACTATTTGGAATCAACAGAATTAGCCTCAAAAATAAAATGTTCAAAATCTAAAGTTGGGATACACCAAATGATAGATATCGTGCCAAGGTTTCCAAAAACATAAAGAACATTTAAAACCGAGTTATAATGAAAAGATTTCGACTACTCAAACATTCACGACGCACCCGGTATGACGTTATTAAATGTAAAATAAGAAGTTTCAATAAAATGCATTTTAGCCTTATGTATCTAAACAAAAGTCTTAGATTTCGTTAAATGCTGAACGTGCATAAGAAGATCGCCCAAATTGGACCTCTTATGAAGAAGTTATGAATTTTCAAAGTTTCGTAACGGTAGTAGAGAGCTAAAAACTCGAATTGAAGATCGAACGATATTTAGCTAACGCGACCTAAACGAGAGTTGAAGATCTCCACAATAAGAGTAAGATGATAAAAAGTCAAACGAAAACTGACGTCGGATAAAGAGACTTTGAATTTTTAATGGACTTTAGCAGTCCCGGCCTATTAAAAGCATAGCATTAAAAATAAAGTCAAAACTAGCCGACGGAGTCTAAATTAAAGTTGTAGAGCGTAATCTCACCTACACGTGGATATAAAGAATGCAAAAAACGGAGCCCGTACGCAAAAGTTATGGAATTTAGAAGATGGGAGCCAGAATTACGCCCAGCTTAATTCAGGAGTACGCCCAGCGTACTCAGGTGCAGGGTCGAGTCCCATCGGCTGCAAGCTCTACGCCTAGCTAGACCCGAGTCGTAAGCCATAACGCGAAGTTACGCCCAGCGTAACCGAAGTACGCCCAACGTACTCCGGTGGTACGCCCAGCGTACTCACATTTCCAGCCCTATAAATAGAAGGCATAAGCTCCGGATTTTAGCACACATTTCTCAAACTCACACTTACTCTCACACACTTTCAAGCACCAGAGGTCGTCCCGACACCCTCGATTTCCGCACTCGAGCCCCTGACAAAGGTTTTACGCTACCGAGATCCCCGAGAAGCTCGAAGGCGCAACTATCCGCGGTTGAAGTTTTGCTCGACTCTAGTCTCTCTCTCTCCAAACCAAACAAGTGAGTTCATACCCCTACTTTTCAAGTCTTTTCATGTTTTAGGGGGTGGGGAATACAAGTACAATACAAGAAAACATATCGATTTATATAGATATAAATACAACTTCTATCTTATCATTATTCGATATCAGCATTTTACTTTACGCAAAAGGTTTGTATTTCACCAAGTTATTTTCAACCAAATGGAATACATTTTCAGAAAAACTATAATGGGTATAGTTTTGCGAGTTATTCACAAGTTTTTATGTAAACATCTTGAAAAATGAAATATTTTCATCTGAAGCGAAATAAAGACTTTCTTATCGTAAATCTATTTTATACTAAGTGATGTGAGATATTCAACTTCAACGTACTCTTAAGTATGCATTTCAAGTCCTGTATTATAAGCCATAATCTCTTGGAGGGAGAGCATGATACTTGTGTATAGATCTATACGGGATTGATGATCCCGCACCTAAACTGTTAGCTACAGTTAGACCGGCAGGTCTGGGGTGACAAATGTCATAACACTACAACACCTGAAGAATGTTGTTACAGCCAGTCTGTGTCAATATATGGTTATAAAACTCACATGAAAGTATAAAAACAAACTTGATTTATGAGACTCATAAATGCATTCAGTATTTACATTATTTTGAGCACAAGGTTTATCCTTATCATTTAAAGTACGAAAGATACTAGCGCACTCCAACTTTGGGAACTTTTCAAACTAAATGTGGAAAATATTGGATTTTCTGGAAACTACGTTCATCTACTTTCTTTCAAAATGACATAGTTTTCAATACAAAAACACTTATGAACTCACCAACTTTATTGTTGACACTTTTTCGAAACCACTTGTATTTCTTATGGAATCGGTAATACAGGTAACTACCAGCTTTTGAAGAAGGAACGCTATGACATTTATTATCAAACATTTTAAACCATCTTATTGTAATATTCTTTTGGAAACATGTGTAACGCAACGATGTACGTTTTTATTATATATATGATGGTTGTGTTACTTTCTTTACGATATTCAATTGTTATGGTACTACGTGAAGTCACCCACCCCCGAATGTTTCCGCCATTCTGGTTTGGGGGTGTGACACAAAATCCATAGCGATGTCTTCCCATTTACCCATAGGCATAGGTAAAGGTTCTAAACTCCCGTATGGTTTCTGATGTTGTGCCTTGACCTGCGCACATGTCACACACTCCGCTATGTACTTTGCAATATCAAGCTTTATCTTCGGCCACCACTAGTAGGGTTTTAGGTCCCTATACATTTTAGTGCTGCCAGGATGAATTGAGTACATGGTTTTGTGAGCTTCTTCCAGAAGATCTCTTATCCCTCCTGAACTAGGCACCCAAATTCGATCGAAATACCTTCAGTCTGTGACTGTTTGTACCGAACACTAACGTTTTGCCCAAACGTTCTCCCTTTTGGACATTCTTCTCAGAAGCTTCTTCTTGAGCTTTCTTTGTACTCTCCACAATTGTCGAGAAAATTTCTATTCTCAACGCTCTTGGCCTTTTTCTTTCAAGATTGACTTTCCGACTGAGAGCATCAGCGACATCATTTGCTTTACCGGGATGGTAAAGTATCTCACAGACGTAGTCCTTAAGTAACTCTAGCCATCTTTGTTGCCTCATATTTAATTCTTCTGATTAAAGAGATATTGGAGACTCTTATCACTAGTGAAAAGTTTACACTTCATGCCATAGAGGTAATGCCTCCATATCTTTAGAGCGAAAACTACCGCTACCAACTCCAGATCATGAGTGGGGTAGTTCTTTTCATGCTCATTCAGCTGTCGAGACCCATATGCTATCACCTTTTCTCTTTGGGTTAAAACACAACCCAACCCAACACTAGACACATCGCTATAGACAGCGAAGTCTTTAACTCCATCGAGTAGAGAAAGAATCGGTGCCTCACATAGCTTCTTCTTTAGCAGCTCAAATGCTTCTTTGTGCTTATCACTCCAAGTATAAGTAGCTCATTTGTGATTCAAAGTTGTTAAAGGAGTAGCGATCGAAGAAAAGCCTTGGATAAACCTTCGGTAATATTCGGCTAATCCCAGAAAGCTTCGGATCTCCGTGGGACTTTTCGGTTGTTCCCACTTCATTACAGCTTCAATCTTCGCTGGATCAACCATTATCCCTTCTTGGTTGACCACGTCACCCGAGAATTGGACTTCTCAAATCCAAAAATCACATTTGGAGAACTTGGCATATAACTTCTCCTTCTTCAAGACTTCTAACACTTCTCGCAAGTGTCTGCCGTGCTCCTCTTAGCTTTTTGAGTAAATTAGAATGTAATCTATGAACACTATCACAAATTTATCAAGGAACAGATAACAAACTCTGTTCATCAAATCCATGAATGCTGCTGGAGCATTGGTTAGTCCAAACGGCATAACCAAAAACTCATAGTGTCCATATCATGTTCTAAATGCAGTCTTCTCGATATCCTACTCTCTCACCTTCAGCTAATGATATCTTGACCTTAGGACGATATTTGAAAAATAACTTGAACCTTGTGGATGATTAAACAGGTCATCAATCCTCGGAAACGGATATCTATTCTTTATTGTTGCCTTGTTCAGCTCTCTGTAATCGATGCACATTCTCATACTTCCATCTTTCTTCTTCACGAATAACACTGGAGCTCCCCAGGGTGATGAAATAGGTCTAATGAAACCTTTGTCCAATAACTCCTGAAGTTGCATCATTAGCTCCTTCATCTCCGTCGGTGCTAATCGGTAACGTGATTTTGCTATTGGCGTCGTCCCTGGTAACAAGTCTATTCTGAATTCCACTTGTCTATCAAGCGGTAATCTGAGAAGATCTTCGGGAAATACTTCCGAATAATCACACACCACAGGAATGCTTTGCATCTCCTTTTTCTCCTTCTTTGCATCAATTACAAATGCCAAATATGATATACATCCTTTGGCCACACACTTTCTAGCTTTCATTAGAGAAATGATTCCAAAATTTACTCTGCGTTTGTCCCCATACACCATAAATGACTCTTTCCCTAGTGGGTTTACTTTTACGATCTTCTTCTTGCACAATATTTTGACATCATTCGCGCTAAGCCAATCCATCCCCAGCACGATGTCGAAACCATTTAGCTCAGTAGGCAATAATTCCTCGTGGAACTTGTTCCCATTCAAGTCAATTAAGATGTTTTTCATACGATGGCTAATAGGTATAAACTTGCCACTAGCAACGTCGACTAATAAAGCATTATCTAGTCTATCAATAGGCAAAGCTAGTTTTCTACCAAATTCATGCGAAATAAAGGAGTAGTTGGCTCCAGAATCAAATAAATTTTGGGCAGGCAATTTGTTTAAGAGAAAGGTACCTGAAGTGACATCAGCTTCATCTTTAGCAGCTTCCAGTGTCATCTGGAAGGCTATCGCCTTTGGCTATGGTGGAATATTGGGCTTTGCTGCCTCCTTCTTTTTCGGATATTCCCTCAAGATGTGCCCTTCATCACCACACCCATATCAGACTTTCTTGGTAAGGGTGCATTCGTTGGCATAGTGCACTGGCTTTCCACATTTGAAGCATGTGGCTTCCCCGCCACATTTCCCAAGATGCTTCTTCTTGCATTTGTCGCACCATTTCGCTTCGCCTCCTCTACCTCCTCTCGAACTAGACATCTAGAATTTACCCTTTTTGCTGGACCCCAAGGGTCCGTCATACTTTCTCTTCTCACCAACCTCTAACCTCTCCAGAACCTTTTCCCTGATCTGAGTCTCAACATTTCCAGCAGCCAGATGGCGGGTTTCAATGTGGTTGCTTGCTTAACCATTGGACCATTGTCCGTTGGGAGTCCGTGGGCAAACTTATTGACCTTAGAGAGTTTAGTTGGAACTAAATATGGAATAAGCTTCATCTTTTCTGTGAAGCTAGCAACATATTCAGTAACGCTCATTTTTCCCTTCTTCAAATTCAGAAACTCATTATTGATTTCCAGAAGGTCCTGCTCGGAGCAGTATTGCAATTTGAGTTGCACCACAAAGTCTTCCCAAGACATTTTGCTCACTTCTCCCTTGGGCATCGAGTCAGCTAACAACTTCCACCAACTCAACACGCCAGATTTTAACAGAGGAATCGCAAGAGCGGTCTTCTGTTTGTTGCTGCATTCGCAACTCTCGAACATTTTCTCCATTTCGGAGATCCAGTTTATAACTTGTACCAGCGTCGGGCTTCCGGATAGACAAGGTGCTTGGATGCCATAAAATCCTTGTACTTGTACCCACGCCCATCATTTCCTGCATCCTTGTTGATTTACCTAACAATCGGTGGGTTGGCTTGACCAACAGTCCCATTGAAGTTTCCTCCTTCCGAATGCCCTTCATTCAAGTCGAGTTGTTCAATCGGCATTAAAAGTTCTTCACGATTTTGCCGAAGCAGACGTCTCGTTTCTTCCATCTCACGATCCAACATCATTTGAATCATCAACTGAACCCCAGCCATTGTCATTGGCTCAGTTGCTGCTGCTACAATAGCTACTCGCTCAATCACAAGTGGTTGATTCCTGTTTTCATCTGTGTTTCCAACTCCACTTCTAGTTCTTACCATTATGATCTATACACCGAATAAGGTGAAATTAGATCCTCAATCATGATATATAACTAAATCATCCTTATCACTCCAAAACGTTTACATGCTAGTTCTAATACCTTAATCCTACGCTTAGAATTCTGAACACATGAGGTTTCCAGATTCCGGTTGGCAACAAACCATTGATCCGAACAAATAATATCATATATGGAAAACATATAACATTTAGCACATAAAAGCATTTTAGGCAACTTTCCTGAAATAAACTAGTGCTCGCATCTAAAATATGACAAACACTCGTCTCATTATTTACACTTAGCATTCTAAGTTTAAGTCTAGAAATCCTACAAATTCCTACTTCGCTTAAACTAATGCTCTGATACCAACTGTGACATCCCCAAAATTACGGCCAGAAAAGACCGATTTAATTTATGCTTTTAAAATAATTTTCAGAGTAATCCTTTGATTTAAAAGTGTTGCAGAATTTGTTCCCAAAACAAAGTATGATAAATAAAATTTATCAAAGCATTCCTTAAAGAAATGTAATTTTATATATAACAAAACTCGGGATGTCATGTTCCGATACAAACCAAAAGCATAAATTGGATATTATAAGCCTTATAATAGTTATACACAACTACTGGCCAATAAGTAAAATGTCTTCACAAGTATTCCAAGTTATGCTCTCGCGCCACTACCTGTAATACAAATAAAACTGAGTGGTTTAGGCTTGGGAGCCTGGTGATCATATAGGGTTTTCAACCAACAATAAATAATTATATTTAATTTCACCAACCAACAATAACTTGATTACCGATTCCCGTTATCCTCACTTAACGTCCCTATGACAACAACTATTACAAGGGACCTAATCTAGGATTTTCATCGGGACGGACATTACTGCAAAGGGGTTTCCTCGAAAATAGATGTCCTAAAGGCAACCATGAGGGGGATAAAGTACACCGGTGAACACATTGTTCACAACACCTACAAGTTATGAACCTGCCAGCGATCCACTGGACCATCTAGAAAGAGTCCATGTTTGTCATCTATAACATACACGTTTTGAAATCGTGTTTCAAGTAAATAATATTATGAAATGTTATATGAATTTGAATGTTGAGTTCTAACAGATAATTTTTACTAGAAATGAAGTAAAACTATGTTTAGAATCACTCATAAAATATTGTGAGTCTTATGAGATTCCAATTAAAAGTCAAATAGTGAAAATTAGCGAAAATATAAAATTTGAAATAAGTAAAATTTTATTATTTGATGTTGTAGAGAATCTCATTAGAAGTTTAGGCGAAAACCTCGTCGAAATCCGAGTTATAACGAAGAAGTTATCACCAATCGAAAATCCGCGACAAAACCGGCACGACGCCGAATGACGTAAAAAGTGAGTTTTTGATAAACTACTTTTAGCCTTATTAATTTAAATGAAGGTCGTAGTATTCATTAAACCGAGAAGTTCGGTAAAAAGAACGCCCAAATCTGACTTTGTATGAGGAAGTTATGATTTTTCGAAGTTTCAGTTTAGCAGTAGACAACTAAAAACTCGAATTTTAGATCAAGTGATTTTTAGCCTACACAACCTAAACAAGATTTGAAGGTCTCTTCATTGGTAGTACAACGGTAAAATGTCTGACGAAAACGGACGTCGGATGAAGAAGTTATGAATTTTTAACGGATTTTCCTTTCCCGATCTGTTAAAAATAATAATATTAAAATTAAAGTCAAAGTTAGCCGACGAAGTCTAAACGAAAGTTGTAGATCATAATCTTAGCTACGCGTGCATATAAAGAACGTCAAAAACGGAGCCCGTATGACAAAGTTATGGATTTTAGAAGAATTGGGTGCAATTTCCAAGTAATCTCGCATCGGCCACATCACCGTCGCCGGAGATCACCGTGTATCCGAAGTCGTCGAGTCATCGCGCCGCGTGTCACCTTCCGATAGGACCGAGCCTCGGACTAGTGACCATCTGACGCGCCTTTTGGCGTCCGAGGCGACGTTTGAGACGTCTCCTAAGACGCCTCGCATAGACACGTGTCCTTCGCTGTTGCTGCCACCGAGATGCTCGCTGCTGACTCTCCTTCTTTGGCCGACTTCGGATTCGCCCCTATAAAAGGGAGGCTGCGAACCAGCCTGGGTATTTTTAATAATTTGGCATCTTCGGCCCCCTTTTCAATATTTTCACTATTTTAAATTGCCCCGAAGCCCCGATAACATTTTTAAAGCCCGGAATACATCCCGAAGTGCCCGAGAAGCCCGAAAAATTTATCTTTTCGGTTTTGAAGCTCTACCTTCGCAGAGCCCGGTTTTCAAGAACACTCCCGGTTTTCAACGACGAAAATTATCTTTCGAGCCGAAGTACTGCCCAAATTAATATTTTAGCCCCTGGTTATTTCACGGTGAGTTTAATATATAGGAACAATTGTATGTTATGTGTTATATGTGCTATGTGCTTTTCAGTGTTATTATTCCGGGTCATTTTCCTGGGTTAATTTTATTCGCTATTTTTAATAGCAAAGAAATATTTTTGACCATGTGATCAGTGAAAAGACTTAGATTCACGTTGGTACTGGTATGTAGCCGCTAACCATGTAGAACATGCCTCCGTAAGAGAATGATTTCTATTCTATGGTATTGGCAGAAGGTTAGACAGGGCTATAAGCCTGAAATCTACCAAAATGTTAATTCGAAGTTGTATGTCTTTTGTGCCATTTGGGCCAAAGCTTTATTGATGTATATCAAGTATGGAAATTTTTGTCTCGTTGATTGTATATCTTTAAATCAAATCAATGATTGATATGGAATGTTTGTCACATGATTCACATATGCCCTTGTTGTTCCTTGTTCCTCTTTTCTTCTGCCATATTGAAGTATATATATGGCATAACGTTATATTGTATCTATTATTGAACTCACTAAGCGTCACCGCTTACCCTCTTAATGTTTAACAAATTGCAGGAGATAAGCATCCATTATAGTTATATGCTGGTAGAAGATTTTTGAATAGTTTGAATCTATTGTATCGATAGAAGCTTATAAATGGTTTGAAACTATTGTATTTTGCATTCCCATATGTATAAAACTATAGAATCTTGGGAAGTAATGTAATATATAACACTTTAAATTAGTCGGTTTGTATCCAGTAGTTTGTAACCTCTTTATCAATGTAAAATATTGTTTTTATGAATATGCAAGTAGCATGTTTTGGGGTAACTATATTGTCAAGTATGAAAGTTCGAGTCTTTCATAAATACGAAAGTTTGGGTCTTTCAACCATGGTATCAGAGCAGTAGTTTGAGTGAACTAAATTCCACGGATTGGTATTTAGACTTAAACTATTGGAAGTTCAATATATGAACTTAATCAATGTAAGTATAGGGATACAAACCATAGGAAATATATATAAGTAAAAGTATTAGGTAATAATAAACCCTAATACAATGTTACCATGTATTGCAGAGCAATGGCTGAACAGATTAGTAGCCATACCCCTGAGGTTGGTGGAGGTCCTCAACCCGAGGAAGTGAATACTCCAGTATCTCCTCGTGAGGAGCGACTCTTGGGTAAACTTACCGGTGTTATTCAACAGACTCTCGAAGAACATAAAAAGAATGGTGATAAAGGAAAAGAGAAAGTCACTGGAGAATCTTCAAACAGAAAGGTGAAGCGTCCCTCGTTCAAAGATTTCAAGAGCAGTGGTGCTACAGAGTTTTCTGGTGTCCTTAATCCCATAGTTGTTCTAACTTGGATTCAGAACACCGAGAAAGTGTTTCGTGTCTCATACGTGGATGATGAAGACAAGGCTATCTATGCTTCTGCAATGCTCATCGAAGAAGCCTTGGTCTGGTGGGAAGCAACATATGAAGCTCTCAACGGGTATGACCAGGAGAATTTATCCTGGGAGTTGTTCAAAACTCACGTGCTAGAAAAGTATTGTCCTTTAGATATGAGGAGAAGATTGGAGAAGGAATTCCTCGAGCTTAAACAAGGAGGAATGACTGTGAATGAGTATAAAACTCAGTTTAATCAAAGAGCAAGGTTTCTACGAAGTATATTCCAACTGAAGACGAGAAAACTCAGTTATTCATGGAGGGACTACGACACGAAATCCACGATTTCGTTGCCAATCGAGAAGTTTTGTCATTCGATAAAGCCGTTGAATATGCTCGAAGACGTGAGCATGACTTAGAAATACGTGGTGCCACTTTTATTGCTCCAAAGCATCCACGTACTGAAAGAACTGTTCTTGTTCCTTCTTTTCTACTAGCTCAATCCGTTCGGACGTAACCTGGTAATCAAGTTCAAACTCAAAATGCCTCTTGTGGACGCGGTAGATCACAATCTTTTTCTATGCAATCGCCTTCATGTCGTATTTGTGGAAGGAATCATCCGGGCCAATGCAAAATAGACAAGGAATCCATTGTCTGTTATGGATGCGGAGAAAAGGGTCATATAAAGCCAGCTTGCCCAAGAAAGGATGTTACTTGCTATGCATGTGGTATTACTGGCCACAAGAAGCGTTTTGCCCTACTCTTACTAGTCAGATGACGGGAAGTCAAGCTTCTGTTCAACAACCAACAAGAAGCCAAGTCCCTGTTCAACAATCAAAGGGTACTTCAACTAAAAAGGAGGAGGTGCCAAAAGCTAGGGGTCGTGCATTCCAGATTACCTCAGAGGAGGCACGCGAGGACCCGAATGTTGTGACGGGTACATTTCTTGTCAACTCTAGACCTGCTCACATCTTATTTGATTCTGGTGCCTCAGATTCTTTTGTGTCTTACGAATTTGCGCATGCCTTTCAAATTGCTTGCTTTGTACTTGCGCAACCATTTCACGTAGATACTGCGGGAAGTATATCATTACTTGCTGATAAAGTCTATAGAGATTTTGTTATAGAAATTGAAGGCTATACTTTTCTCGCTAACCTGATCCCTATCTCCTTGCCCAACTTTGATATTATTCTCGGCATGGATTGGTTATCAAAGAACCACGCAGAACTCTTGTGCTATGAAAAGATAGTACGCATTCCTATTGAAGGGGAGAATCCTATCTATGTCTACGGTGAACAAAGACTCTTAAAAATAATCTCTTTCCTTAAAGCTCGTAAATTCATATCGAAAGGGTGTTCTATCTATCTGGCCTACACAGTTGATGTCTCAAAAGAGGAGAAGAAAACTGTAAATGATGTTCTCGTTGTTAATGAATATTCTGACGTTTTCCCCGACGACTTGCCTGGCGTTCCTCCGGATAGGCAAGTAGAATTCTGAATTGACCTTGTGCCTGGTGCTGCTCCAATTACAAAGACTCCTTATCGTCTTGCGCCAGCTGAGATGAAAGAAATGATGATCCAACTGCAAGAACTACTTGACAAGGGTTTCATTCGACCGAGTACCTCTCCCTGGGGTGCTCCAGTATTGTTTGTCAAGAAGAAAGTGTTGGATTAATGTCTAAGTCCATAACTATATTTGGTACGTACTTGACCCGACCCGGCATGGTCCATTTGGGTTGCACTTCACCGACACAATTTATATGGATAATCTTTTGAGAATAGTATGTTTATGATTAATATTAATATATTATAAGTTCTAATATATTATTATGGAATCATATTATTTAAATAGTATTGATCAAGAATTAATTTATAATTAATTAAGTGATCAAAAGGAACTAATTAAATATGGACTCTTATATATATATATATATATATATATATATATATATATATATATGGAATGGGCCAAGTTCATTTAGGTTGGGCTAAGCTTTCATGGATAGTCCATGGAGTGTTTAACCCATGGATCCTAGGAAATGAAAGGTCATGGGTATTAGGGTTTAACTCTGATCCTCCACACTATATAAAGATGTCCTTGGTTGGTGAAATGGGCACTAGTGTGGTACACTATGAAGGGCTAGCCGATTTCACTAGATAGAACCAAGTATTCATATTCTCTAAAGTCTTCCAAGGTGTCTTGGTGATTTGTGATTCCACTTGAGGCTTCCACACTATTGGGGCTAAGCTCTTGAAGCTTGAAGACATCAAGCTACATCAAAAGGTATGTCATCTAACTAGTACTTTGTAGTATAAGTGCTTCATAATATGCTAGATTAGGATAATACCTTGGAAGTTCTTATTTGCTTGTATAATAGAGAAAACATAGATCCAAGGTATTTAGGGTTGCATGTACACTTAGGAGTGTTAGAATGCTCAAAACCCAACAGTGGTATCAGAGCCTAGGCTTGTTTTCTATTATACTTGATGCAAATTGCTGAAAAATGCTGAAAAAGTCGATTTTCTGGCTTTCTGGGCACTGTACTCGCCGAGTCCACTGATGAACTCGCCGAGTACATGAGTAAAATCATCCTACTCGCCGAGTAGGTTCATGCACTCGCCGAGTAGGAGCCCCAGACAGCATATTTTCGAGGTTTTTGGCTAGAAATGGACTAGGAACATTACCCTAAGCTGTTTTTTAACTTATAAACTTGTTTTGATGAGGTAATGTTCAAGCTAATCCAATTTCAAAGATAATTGTCAATAGATTCATGTTTTGAATTAGTTTAGTGTTTAGGCTAATTACATGAAAAAGTTTGATTTGAATTATCTTGTTCTTATGAGTTGCTTAGATTAATAGAAAAGTTGAGTGAAATAGTTGTTTTCAATCCAAATTAATCTAAGAGTTGATTCTAAAATGTGTTGTTGTAACTTGTCCTCAAGTTATTTGAAAAGTCACATTTAAGTTTCATAAAACTCATAAAAGTTGGCAATGGTTACAAAAGATGAAGAGTCTTGTCCTTAAGTTATGGAGGTTCAAGAGTCACTTCATTAAGTAATAAAATATGTAACCATAATTATATCCATAAGTTATAAAATAAAGAAAAGTTAATTCTTTTACTAGTTTAAAGTCTTCCATAACTTGTCCTCAAGTTATGGAACTTGAAGAGTTTTTGGATAAAAACTACTTTAAACACATAAGTTATGGAATTAATTAGTTTTGAATAGTTTCAAAACTTGCCCTCAAGTTTTGGAATTTGAAAACTTTTCACTTATGAATACTTTAATTCCAAGTTAGCCCTTAGAATTTTAAAAGTTAAAATTCAACCCTTATACTTTATAATATTATAAGTTAATAATATATATATATATATATATATATATATATGTATGTATAAGAGTAAAGTTAGTCTTACCGCTAGTACGCCTCATTCACGAAGCCGGTCTATAAGGTGGGTATAAGGTTGTTGCCTATAAAATGGCAACTTAATGGGTGTCCACTCTCACCCACCGCTTGCTTGACTGGTGGAGGGTCGTTAGCCGAACGGGTTTGACAGGACTATAATTCTCCCTTCATTAAAAGTATTAATGATAAATACTAAGTAACTAAACTCTTAATAATAACCAATCTTAGTTACTTAGGAAAAATGTGAATAAGGTGCTAATCCATGGAATTACACTTTACACTTTGTCTAAGTCGTTAGTGGAGCGTGTGTGGTTAACCGACACACTAACTTGGACTTAACAAGGTAGGTAAAGGGTGACTTAATATTTATCATAGTATCGATGGAGCGTGTGTGGTTAACCGGCACATCGATTAAGGGGTAATTTATTAAGGGTACCAAGTGATTTGCATGGTTACTTCACACCTCGTTTTGTGATCCTCGGCATCCCAGTCACAAAACTTGGAGGGCACACTCGAGATTGAAACATGCCATTGAACAGTTCAATGAATCTCAAAAGATCTAGGAATTTCAAATCCAATTAAAACCTAATTATACATTTCATTTATCTTGGTGGAAATTGGTGAATCGTCATTCACCTACCTTCAAATATTTTATAGCTTGGATTACGGCATACCTCTTCTAAGTTATAAAATAGTTTGTTGGGTCCTAGCCTTAATATTTCATATTGGGTGTCATATTAAGGACTTAAGATCAACTATCTTGAATATCTCCCAAAACATGTCTGGTTTAGACATTTATGATCTTCCCAAATCTCTTGAAACAAGCTTTCCTAATGAAGATGATGTCCCATGGATATCATACTTCTTTCTCCTCCTCCAATTATTGTCCCTAACCCACAAGTTCTTGAAAAGTTTAAGGTCACTCAAGCCCTATTGGCAAGGCAAGGTCTAGGTGTGATCACATCTTGGAGATGTAGTCACATATTGACAAGCCGGGAGAGTTGGGTGTCAAAGTCTTGAGAAAGTTGGTGGTTCAACTACTTTCTAACTCACATAGTGAGTTCTTTTGGAACACCTATGAAACAGACTATGACAAGACCCTTAATGATCTTACCTATTTTCTAAGATCAACTTCCTAAAAACTTAATGGACATTGACAATGGTGACATTGGATATCTAGTAAAGCATTCTCTTCCCAATGGAAAGGGGTCAGCCATAGTCAACTCAGTTGACCAAATGGTAAAGAGAAAAGCTAAGTCTGTGATAGTCCCATGTACCTTTATCAAAGGGTCCATATGTTTATATTGCCAAAGGAAGGGGCATTGGTTGCGAAGCTGCAAACTTACCTAAGGATGTTAAAGTCAATAAGTTTGACTCTACTTCAGGTAAATTCCACTATCTAACTCTGCTAAGTTTCTATTCTGAGATTCCTGATACATGATGTGACTGGGTCACATGGTGATGTTTTAAGAATCAAAGAAAAGTGAAGAAACTTAAAGAAAGAATATGCTGAATCTGATCGCGTAGATGGATTTCTATCGCGTAGTTTGAAGATCGGATTCTTGAGCTACTTCTTAGGAGTTATGAGATATTGCTTAGGAATAGATAACAACAAGTTTTCATATGGATTGTAAGGATAAGTTTTTCCGCAAAGTTTTAAAATAAAAGGAAATTTATGATTTTATTTATTTAAAAAAAATATCCTTACAATGGCATTTGAGGAAAAATTGTTGCTTATATGATTCCATTAATAGCAAGAGTGGAAATATGAAATTGATTCTTTCATTTGTGGTAATGTCAAAATTTACCAAATAAGGAAAGATTCTCATCACCCAAGTTTCATATGGACCGGGACTTGGAATCATGCAAGGGGTATAGCATGATGAATGAGAACTTTCAAGTTTTGGAAAATTAAGACTAATTACTTGTTCATATGGATGTGTGAGTCAAGTGAAGGACTAAGGGATCGAGTACACATTCTTGTGCACTGGTCAAGTCCATCACAAAAGATTGATAAAACTATTCGTCACAGTTTACTAAAGCTCAGTAAATATGATTATACTTACATGCTTAAGTGTAACTCTGAGACATTGGAAAAAGGTTCCAATGTAAGGCAGAGCGAATAAGAAGAATCAATCTAGGCAGAAGGATAAAAGTTTCTCAAATCTGAAAAGATGGGAGAGTACTTTAGTATCAGTTTTTGTGATCATCTTAATGATTAAGAAACCATAGCACAATTAGTTCTCTAAGGAAGTCTTAGTGCATTCTTATGACTAAGAAGAGAGATCTTGAATTGTTGAAATGGTTAGATCAAGAAGATGAGTTATAACGTCCAAAATTTCAAAACAATTAAAACTTTTCAAAACCACTCATTTTAATAACGTTGTTACAAAAAGGTTTTCAATAAATTATTTAACAAAGTATTTTCCCCAGGTTCATATCATAAAACACCAACGCGAGGAACGGTACGATCACGCCTTTGCCTTGCCACAGCCTCTTGAGAACCTGAAACATAAAACCACAACTGTAAGCCCGAAAGCTTAGTGAGATACCCCCAGAATACCAACCACATATACGCCTTTCCAGGCCCTGACCTTCCGGTCCATGTGTCTCAGGGGACTTCCGTCCCTGCTGGGTAAACCTTCCGGTCCTACCCACGCCGACCTTCCGGTCCATCACACAACATATTGCCTTCCGGCCCATAACATATCGCCTTCCGGCCCATAAGCATAAAATGCATATATAACATAACAAATAATCATATAGCAGTTCATAGACAACAATCGATCAACAGATCACATATCATAGCATTACTCTAAACAAGATACCGGTCTGGCCAGTCACTAGCATAACATTACCCTATGAATCAGTCAACATACTAAATGCATACATACGCCTTTCCAGGCCATGACCTTCCGGTCCACATAGTAATGCCTTCCGGCCCATAACATGTATTGCCTTCCGGCCCATAAAATATAACAACTGACAACTACCCGGATTTCCATCCGATAAAAGGGTTGGCATTGGTGCCATAAACCCTAGCGATATAGTGAGGATAACTCACCTCGAAACTGCCGACTGAACAGATAGCTCAAGCTGCTCCGATCACTGATACGATCTCCACCTCTGGACAGTCACCAATGCACTGAACTCAAACAATAACAACAATTACCAAAATACCCCTGGAACCACTGGTAAATCCTTGGTCAAAGACAAGGTCAAAGTCAACCCCTGACTGACCCTACTCGCCGAGTCAACCCTATGACTCGCTGAGTCCCCATACTCAAAACTTCACTCAACCCGCGATCTAACTCGCCGAGTCACCCCAAGACTCGCCGAGTTCAACGACTCTGAGTCCACTCGCCCTTAACTCACCGATTCCTTAAGACACCCTTTCTACACGTCGAGTATCCCCTTTTTACTCGATGAGTTCCTCCTGGAAGAATCGCGGGGCCACCCTGACTCAACTCGCCGAGTCTGAAGAACAACTCGACGAGTCCCAGTAAATCTTCAAGCTACTCGCCGAGTCTGTTCATCGGACTCGGCGAGTCCATGCCATGCAACCGCTCAAACTGCTTCCTAAGGTCAGAACTGCTCCGACCATTCATAGGTCTGGCCTTCCTAGACTGATCCATCACGTAAGGTCCTCCTTTCAGTGCTCATGATACACCCCATGATTCATAACACACATATTGACCTAAGGCATAAGGATTCCAATCCAAAACCTTCATCAATTCCCGAAATGTACAGGCATGGGACATTCTGGACCTCCAAAGGTCCCAATACAGGGTTACAATCGTTTGGGGGACTAGGGTAGCATTCAATCTAATCACAAAAGGGTTCCACAAACCCTAATTCCATAAACACATCAACATAGCAGAGTATACTCGAATTCTTACCTGGATGATGTACTCTCTGTGTCCCCAATCCTCAGAACGTGACTCCCTTGCTGTTCTTCTAGCCAAGCCCTTCTCTTCCTTGCACAACAACTCTTCTATAATCAACAATGGCCTATAACCTTGCTCCAGATGCACACAATCGATTTAGGGTTCTTCTCAGAATGCTAAAATGAACAATGACGGCCAATAAGTCCCTTTTATACGTCCCAACCCTGAACGGTTAGGGTTTTCGCTAAACAGCGCAGACTCGCCGAGTCCATATCTGGACTCGTCGAGTCCAGTCGCGAACCCGCGACCAGGTCTGCGATCCTACTCGGCGAGTCTAGGTTCCAACTCGCCGAGTCCCCTCTTAAAACACCCCAAAAACATAATTATTACAATACTTGGAATTCCGGGCTGTTACAACTCTCCCTCACTAGGACTAGACTTCGCCCTCGAAGTCTCACTCTGAAAATAGCTCCGGATGCTGCTCCCACATCTCACGCTCCGGCTCACAGGTTATTTCTGATCCCCTCCGGCGCTGCCACTGAACTAACACCAGAGGTATCTCCTTATTCCTCAGAACCTCGATCTTCCGATCTCTGATGACCACTGGTCTCTCAGCATAATTCAGACCCGCATCCACCTGAATGTCTTCTAATGGGACCACTTCCGACTCATCGGCTTTACACTTTCTCAATTGCGACACATGAAAAATGTCGTGGATTTGTCTCAAATCCGTGGGCAACTCCAACCGGTAGACCCTCAGGCCTACCCCCGCAATCACATGAAAAGGCCCAATATACCGGGGCCCCAACTTTCCCCTCTTCTTGAATCGAATCACTCCTCTCCAAGGAGAGGCCTTCAGGAGTACGAAGTCACCGACCTGAAACTCAAGCTCGGACCGGCGTCTATCTGCATAGCTTTCCTGTCGGTTCTGGGCGGTCAATAACCTCTGTCTCATCTGCTGAATCTGCTCTGTCGACTGAAGCCCGATCTCTGTACTGTCCATCGCTCTCTGTAACCGAGAATTACCCAAGATGCAACTCTGCTCTAAATCTCAACAATCACTCGACCCATAAGGGTTAGGAAACCATGAACCATCGGATCCCCTATCCAAAGCCCACTTTGTCCATTCCGGACCGACTGAGGGACCCATTCTCACTCTCAGAGCAACTCTCACGAGTTCTCCTCTTGCAATCACATACACCTGCTGAACTAGCCCCAACGCCCGCAGATTGGAAGACCCGATACACTGCTGATATCCTCGAACATCTCCCAGGATGAACCACTAATATCCACCCTATACCCTGATCGGAATCACACTGAGAATTCAAGATTCTCTCTCCCCCTGCATCCCTTCTGCCTCGACAGACATCCCCAACCAGATGGTTTCCTACTTCGCTGCCGCGAACACGATGCTCAAAGCCATACTCGAAATACTCTAACCATAACTTCTGCTCCGCAGCTTTCACTTTCGTGAACTTGCACTCCCCTTCGGAGTTACACACGTTTCTCTTTTCCTTTTTCCAAGGAACCCTCTTGGCCATAATGCCACTCCAACCAGTGTCACGGTGCTCGCCCCAAGCGACACCACCCTTTTGCGCAACCGCTATTCACATACTCTGGCTCTCATTGCAGGGGCTCTCAATCTCATGCACTCTCTCCACTCATCAAAATCACTGCCTCAGCTAAACAAGATCACTAACCCGGGGCCAGACCTTCCAATGCAATCACACTGCAACATACACAATCCGCAATCTCAAACTGATCCAGCAATACCAACAGAGTCTCCAGCATGACTGGACCGACTCTCATAACACATACTAGCCACTCGAGGCTATATCTCTGTGGGTTCGTACACCCAAACTCTGCGAACCCTCAGGTTCTAACTCTGGGAACCTTCCGGTTCCAGCTCTAGAAACATGCACAACATAATCTCGTGGGATTAATGCAGTACAACCCATCACGTACCTCAAACATACAAATACTCTGATCGCATAACCCCGGTTACTTACTCAAGCTTGATCCCGGCCTTCTCTCAGGCCTCCACAATCAAATGCCCTAGGTCTGTATCCCGCCCCGCGTACTCGACAATCGCTCTTGTCATCCTATACTCTGAACTGATAGAACACTGCTGAATCCCAACAGCTAAGCACCCTCACATACTCAACGATCTCCCGGAGAATTCTCCAATTCTCCCCCACTTAAAACACTGACTTACAGCCACCGATCGCCATTAACGACCTTCCAGAACAACCCCGCACAGAGAGAACACTTACACACTGACTGCTTCCCTCAAGCATAAGCAACTCTCAGCAAAGCACATCTCCTCCCTGATCAATCCGCTCAAAAGAATCTGGTCTTTCAATTATCCACTCCACGACTGCAGATGCTACCCGACATTCAACCCAGTGCCGCATTACCACTATCAACTCTCACGAACGATAACCAACGGAATTCCCAAACAATAACCTGTAACCAAAACCCACAACCTACAAGGGATGAATACCGCATCGAAAACCGCACAAGGCTACCGGCACCAAAACACCAAACTATAACCATACCAAACCATCAGGGAACAACGAATGCCAAAGCGAAAACCTGAAACACCAATCCATAACCATGCCAAACCCGCGAAACAACGAATATCGCATCGAAATCCACACTACCAGCACAAACAATACGCCACAATCAACGCAAGCTAATCAAGACATCAAGAAAGCATCATACCCGCAGCTGCCTCCGGCACTGCTCCGTCTCCCTCTGCCGCAAGCTAATAAGCACGACCCTGAGCCCTTGGGGCTCCGCTCCATCCTGTCCTCCTCCTGAACTCCTCAAGGTGGCCGGTGCTAGAGCCTGCACCGGTCCTGCAGGAAGCTGTGGACAGTTGACCCTCAAATGTCCAACCTGCTGTCAATGATAACAAATCCTCGAATCCCGAATCAGCACTGACTGCCGACAGTCCCGCGCATAGCGCCCCTCTTTTCCGCACTTGCGGCATGCACCACCGGACCAGCAACTCTGGTGTGACCCCTCCCACACTTCCCACCAGTGTGGCGGCTCCGATCCCCCACTCTAACATCAACGGTACTGGACCGTTTCGGCGCTGGCTGCGACTGCATCGGAGCCTGCCTCAGCTCCCGCAACTGTAACTCAACCTCTAACTCACGCCGCATGGCAGCCTCCTGCAACACCAACAAGGTCTCGCACCTCTGCGCAGACACGAACTGTCTGATATCCCCCTTGAGCATACTCAGATATCGGGACATCTGAGCCTGCTCCGAAGCGAACTCAGGGCAAAACATCGCCCTCTCAATAAACATCCTGGTGATCTCAGTCACCGAATCCAAATCCTGCTTCAGCTCAAGGAACTTCCGAGCCAATCTCTCCTTTTCATCCCGCGAAACATAGCGAGTACTGAACATCTCTCTGAATTGATCCCATGAAACCGCAGCCCTCTGCGCATCTGAAAATGACCTCGTAGTCAATCTCCATCAATCCTTCGCTCCTAGCCTCAACAGGTTCAGAGCACACCTCACCCTCTGATCAGCAGGGCATAAACTCGTGGAGAAATACCCCTCCACGTCTGATAACCATCTCATAGCAACAATCGGGTCCTGAACCCCATCGAATGTGGGAGGCTTCGTATAATAGAAGTCCCGATACTGAAAACCCCGACTAGCTCCTCCCCTTGCCGCTGCTACAGCCGTTGTAGCCGCCGTGGCAACCGTCTCTGCGAGAGCCGCATATCGTTCATCGAAATACTCAATCATGGCGGTCTTGATCGACCCAAACAACTCCGGCAACTCAGCCCGGAACAATGCAGCAACCTCATCACGTAGGATCTCGTGAATCCTCGCATCCCGCTCGCTCGTGCTCGTCCGATCGATAACCTCCGACGGCACCGATTCACCCGGAACTCGCTCTCCCGCTCCCGATCCTGATCCGGATCCACTATCATCATGCCTCGAAATCTCCATACTGAAGGCACCCTACCAATCTCAGACACTTCCCACAATCCTGGGATTCAACTCTCGCAACCCTACCCTAGAGATCATGGTTTCCCTGATACGCGTATGGGTCCTGTGCTTTCAGTAGTACGGGCCCATACTACCTTCCACACCTACCCATATTTGTATGAAGTACTACCACAATACCCTAGAGAACATGCATAACAACTATCAACCCTCAACACTAGAGAAACACTGAGAATATCCCATAAGGGACCCTAGGCTACAGGCATCACAATTAGGCAACATTATCATGAATTCCTGAAGATCCCTAGCCTAACTCTAGCATGCTGTTCTATCAAGCTCAATAAAACAAATATCATGTATGGTATCTTGGGGTTACTTACTGGCTCCGGCTGATCGTACCTCCGCGTCCTCCTTTTACTAAATTTGAAAACCATTTTAATTTCTCATTTTAATTTCTCTTTTTAAAATCCTCCTCAATTTGAGACTGGAGTCACACAAATGTTTCCCCAATTCACTCAAACCTGGCTCTGATACCAACTTATAACGTCCAAAATTTCAAAACAATTAAAACTTTTCAAAACCACTCATTTTAATAACGTTGTTACAAAAAGGTTTTCAATACATTATTTAACAGAGTATTTTCCCCAGGTTCATATCATAAAACACCAACGCGAGGAACGGTACGATCACGCCTTTGCCTTGCCACAGCCTCTTGAGAACCTGAAACATAAAACCACAACTGTAAGCCCGGAAGCTTAGTGAGATACCCCCAGAATACCAACCACATATACGCCTTTCCAGGGCCTGACCTTCCGGTCCATGTGTCTCAGGGGACTTCCGTCCCTGCTGGGTAAACCTTCCGGTCCTACCCACGCCGACCTTCCGGTCCATCACACAACATATTGCCTTCCGGCCCATAACATATCGCCTTCCAGCCCATAAGCATAAAATGCATATATAACATAACAAATAATCATATAGCAGTTCATAGACAACAATCGATCAACAGATCACATATCATAGCATTACTCTAAACAAGATACCGGTCTGGCCAGTCACTAGCATAACATTACCCTATGAATCAGTCAACATACTAAATGCATACATACGCCTTTCCAGGCCATGACCTTCCGGTCCACATAGTAATGCCTTCCGGCCCATAACATGTATTGCCTTCCGGCCCATAACATATAACAACTGACAACTACCCGGATTTCCATCCGATAAAAGGGTTGGCATTGGAGCCATAAACCCTAGCGATATAGTGAGGATAACTCACCTCGACACTGCCGACTGAACAGATAGCTCAAGCTGCTCCGATCACTGATACGATCTCCACCTCTGGACAGTCACCAATGCACTGAACTCAAACAATAACAACAATTACCAAAATACCCCTGGAACCACTGGTAAATCCTTGGTCAAAGACAAGGTCAAAGTCAACCCCTGACTGACCCTACTCGCCGAGTCAACCCTATGACTCGCCGAGTCCCCATACTTAGAACTTCACTCAACCCGCGATCTAACTCGCCGAGTCACCCCAAGACTCGCCGAGTTCAACGACTCTGAGTCCACTTGACCTTAACTCACCGATTCCTTAAGACACCCTTTCTACACGTCGAGTATCCCCTTTTTACTCGACGAGTTCCTCCTGGAAGAATCGCGGGGCCACCCCGACTCAACTCGCCGAGTCTGAAGAACAACTCGACGAGTCCCAGTAAATCTTCAAGCTACTCGCCGAGTCTGTTCATCGGACTCGGCGAGTCCATGCCATGCAACCGCTCAAACTGCTTCCTAAGGTCAGAACTGCTCCGACCATTCATAGGTCTGGCCTTCCTAGACTGATCCATCACGTAAGGTCCTCCTTTCAGTGCTCATGATACACCCCATGATTCATAACACACATATTGACCTAAGGCATAAGGATTCCAATCCAAAACCTTCATCAATTCCCGAAATGTACAGGCATGGGACATTCTGGACCTCCAAAGGTCCCAATACAGGGTTACAATCGTTTGGGGGACTAGGGTAGCATTCAATCTAATCACAAAAGGGTTCCACAAACCCTAATTCCATAAACACATCAACATAGCAGAGTATACTCGAATTCTTACCTGGATGATGTACTCTCTGTGTCCCCAATCCTCAGAACGTGACTCCCTTGATGTTCTTCTAGCCAAGCCCTTCTCTTCCTTGCACAACAACTCTTCTATAATCAACAATGGCCTATAACCTTGCTCCAGATGCACACAATCGATTTAGGGTTCTTCTCAGAATGCTAAAATGAACAATGACGGCCAATAAGTCCCTTTTATACGTCCCAACCCTGAACGGTTAGGGTTTTCGCTAAACAACGCAGACTCGCCGAGTCCATATCTGGACTCGTCGAGTCCATATCTGGACTCGTCGAGTCCAGTCGCGAACCCGCGACCAGGTCTGCGATCCTACTCGGCGAGTCTAGGTTCCAACTCGCCGAGTCCCCTCTTAAAACACCCCAAAAACATAATTATTACAATACTTGGAATTCCGGGCTGTTACATGAGTCATACTTCGTTCCAATACAAGTCTTAGAGTCATACTCCAAGATTGTCATTTGAGTGACATGTGTTAAAGAAGGTTTAAAAACACTTGTCAAATGTAAGAGTAAAAGTTTTCTACTCTTGTACATTTGAAATTGGTAAGTTGTGATATTTTGGATAAAACAAAGACCAACTAAGGCCAATTGTGTGAAGTGTTTGTCTTGATTAGAATCCGCACTATCTCTTGGATGTTTGACAAGGGAGTCTTATAGGTCAAGAGGACAGTGGGAGTCTTAAAGGTCTTGAGAGTCTCAAGAACTAATCAAGAATAGAACCTGAAGTTCTTTACTAGCACACGACTTGAGGTTTATAACCTATCGTGTTGACATATTCTGTGCCCATTCCAGTTAAAGTTGGCTTTTCATATGAGTTCTTAGAGTTCTCAATTTGTTGCACAACAACTTGGAAGCAATGGCAGGCCCTTGAGCTTCCAGGTGGCAAGAAATTAAGATTGAGTTCAGTCCATATGAGTTTGGATTTGTCATTATCCTTGTCTTGTGACTATGATTTTGACAATTCACATGGATAAGAACACATACACCATTAAATCTAAGTGACATAAGGTTTCTCTCCGATTCATGAAAATGATGGTGAGGAAACACTTTCACTAAGTAGATTTAACTAGATAGCAATTGTGATATTTGCATTCTCAAAGTCGTTAGTGGAGCGTGTGTGGTTTACCGGCACACTAACCTGGACTTGTGAGAAGTGGCAAAAGGTCTAACCATTATGATTACGGCATCCCTCTTCATAATTGTTTAGACACACAAGTGTGCTATCTAAGGGAAGGTGTATGTTTTGATAAAGTCTTATCAAAACAATCTAGTATCAAAAATCTGAACTTTGGTAAGCAAGTCAATAAAGTATTGATTTCTAGAAGTCGAGCTTTCTGAGTACATGTCAAAGCTAGTGGGAGCATAAGTGTTATGCTAATAATCATCATGTTAGTGGGAGCATGATAATTATGATAAGTATTGCAAGTTAGCAATGTTAATTATAGAAAACAAAAGGTTTCAATTGGGAAAATGTTGTTTTGCTATAATTAAGGGAGAGGAAATTATACTTCATCTCAAATCTATAAGCTTAGATCGTGAGGTTTTAATCATTTAGTCAAGGATATATATATATATATATATATATATATATATATATATATATATATATATATATATATATATATGAATTTCATGTTGGAATGGCTAAACATAAGGAAATTCTGTATATGGGTCCATTATTTGCGTTCTAAAATTCGATTATGATTACGGAATCCCTTTTCATAATCTGAATTATGAGAACATGGCAAATAGAAATGGAGATGTTATAGCAAAAGACTGGTTTAGTCTTTATGTGAGACATCATGAATCGTGTCCCATATGCTTCGGATATAGGATCGATTACATGTGCTATATTCATCCTTTCTAAAATTTTCCAAATGCCTGGGGCATTAAGAAGGGAAAAGGTTTAGAACTGGATATGACTAAAAGGATTAAACAATTGTCGACGACAATCTAAGGTTTACCAAAGATTGGTTGCTCAAGGACAGTTGGAAGTATAATGATAATTCTGGAAGGACCATATTGACATAATCTGTAAGGAGGCAACTCTTGTTCAGAAGTGATAGTCAAAATGGAATCTGGAAATGTTTCAAAGTTAGAAATTATTTAATCTGTGTGAGATTAGGAAACTTAATGCAAGAAAGTTGTTTCCAAGGAGCTGATCTCCTTTGGAATACTCTGTAATGATTGTTGTCAAGTCTTTCTGACTTTGTGCATAATCATTAGAAGAGGAACAATGCATATAAGTTTAGAATCTAACAGATTTCAGTAAATGGCATGAATTTGGAATTCTTGCATTTGTAGTAAGGATTTGGGAGTGTGAAAAGAGAATCATTGAAGTTATGTTCAATTGATCTAGTTCACAAAGTAAAGATCATAGACAAACATAGTATGCATACTTGGTGTATGGCATGACTAGTGTTTAGAAAACATAGTGTACATGCTTGGAGCATGGGACAACTATTGTTTTAAATTCAAGAATAAAGTTGATAGCTGAAACAGTATACAATGAATAATGTGTAATGATATGGTGATAAATAAAAGGTGTTTTATTTATATTCATAAGTTCTGAGACCATATTGGATTCGATTATTATTGTGTTTCATTTTGCATGTTTTGACTTCCAGAATAAACTAGGTTATTCTTCTGGAATGACTAAGTTATTCAAACCATCCACAGTCGGTCATATGTTGGAACTAGATATGAATTAAGACTGTCATGGATTGGCTTGTAGAGGTCTAAGGTGTTGGACAAAGGGCTACAACACTCATGAGTGCTCATAAGTTCTGAGTATTGGATTCAACCCGCGCTCATTGGAATCACTTCATGGATTTTATCACGAGTGATCATGAGATGATAATATCTTATATTCTTCAAACCTAGAGATATGAGTTGTTACTATGAGTTGGTTGTACATTGATTGCACGAAACCGCATTTGGTAACTCGGTGCTATAAAACGTGCCTTTGTGTATGATTCAACAAGTAGTAGAACAAGCCATATGAGTCGAAGTTTATCCATTCCTTTTACCTTCAGGATAAAAGTGATATTTGTGGGCCCCTCGATGATTTGATGATGACAAATGGAAGTGCTCGGCCGGGCCAGGACTAATTTGATTTGTTCAATTAGTCAGTCGTCATAAATCGGAAATCGGGAAACAACAAATGCACAGAGAGAATGATTATAATCCATGTCTCAGTCCATATGATATCTAGAATGGAGGAATATATGATCCCTTATCTAATGGACAAGTTCGTTGACAAGATCAGAGTTCGACAGCAGCTTTAAGAGCTACGATTGCCAGTTAAGTTTGAAGTCATACGCAATAATAGTTTTAGACTTATCCAAGTGGGAGACTGTTGGATTAATGTCTAAGTCCATAACTATATTTGGTATGTACTTGACCCGACCCGGCATGGTCCATTTGGGTTGCACTTCACCGACACAATTTATATGGATAATCTTTTGAGAATAGTATGTTTATGATTAATATTAATATATTATAAGTTCTAATATATTATTATGGAATCATATTATTTAATTAGTATTGATCAAGAATTAATTTATAATTAATTAAGTGATCAAAAGGAACTAATTAAATATGGACTCTTATATATATATATATATATATATATATATATATATATATATATATATATATATATATATATGGAATGGGCCAAGTTCATTTAGGTTGGGCTAAGCTTTCATGGATAGTCCATGGAGTGTTTAACCCATGGATCCTAGGAAATGAAAGGTCATGGGTATTAGGGTTTAACCCTAATCCTCCACACTATATAAAGATGTCCTTGGTTGGTGAAATGGGCACTAGTGTGGTACACTATGAAGGGCTAGCCGATTTCACTAGATAGAACCAAGTATTCATATTCTCTAAAGTCTTCCAAGGTGTCTTGGTGATTTGTGATTCCACTTGAGGCTTCCACACTATTGGGGCTAAGCTCTTGAAGCTTGAAGACATCAAGCTACATCAAAAGGTATGTCATCTAACTAGTACTTTGTAGTATAAGTGCTTCATAATATGCTAGATTAGGATAATACCTTGGAAGTTCTTATTTGCATGTATAATAGAGAAAACATAGATCCAAGGTATTTAGGGTTGCATGTACACTTAGGAGTGTTAGAATGCTCAAAACCCAACAGAAAGATGGATTGATGCGGATGTGCATTGATTATCGTGAGCTGAATAAGGTGACTATCAAGAACAAGTACCCACTACCTCGCATCGACGATTAATTCGATCAACTTCAGGGTGTTAGCTATTTCTCGAAAATTGATTTAAGATCTGGCTATCATCAGTTGAAAGTTCACGAGCAAGATGTACCGAAGACTGCTTTTCGTACTCGATATGGACATTATGAATTCCTTGTTATGTCGTTTGGTTTAACAAACGCTCTGGCTATATTCATGGATATGATGAATCGGGTATGCCGCCCAATGCTCGATAAATCAATCATCGTATTCATTGATGATATTCTAATCTATTCCAAGTCTGAAGCTGATCATGCCATTCATATTCGTGCGGTATTGGAACTTCTTCGAAAGGAGAAACTATATGCTAAATTCTCGAAATGTGAATTTTGGCTTCGCCAAGTTCAATTTCTCGGCCATGTTATTTCTAGTGATGGTGTATCCGTAGATCCTATCAAAATCGAAGCCATTCAAAATTGGGAAGTGCCCGGTAATGCTTCCGAAATTCGTAGTTTCTTAGGTCTCGCGGGATATTACCGGAGATTCATTAAAGACTTTTCTCGTATAGTCGTACCTCTCACGAGTCTTACACAGAAAGAAGTGAAGTTCAAATGGGGTGAAACCCAATAAAGAGCTTTCTCAACTCTAAAAGATCTTTTGACTCATGCTCCAATCTTATCACTCCTAGAAGGTGATGGTGACTTCTCCGTTTATAGCGATGCTTCAAGATTGGGACTCGGTTGTGTGTTGATGCAACGTGGCAAAGTGATAGCCTATGCCTCAAGACAACTGAAAGATTATGAAAAGAATTATCCCACTCATGATCTCGAACTTGCTGCAGTGGTATTTGCCCTAAAACTTTGGAGGCATTATCTTTTTGGTACAAATTGTCAATTATTTACCGACCACAAAAGTCTCAAGTACATATTCAGTCAGCAAACTTTGAATATGAGACAACAACGAGCCATGGAGCTGATCAAAGATTATGATTGTGAAATCCTTTATCATCCTGGAAAAGCTAACATGGTTGCTGATGCACTTACCAGAAAAGTTTATCGCAATAGTATGTGTTATGCCATTACTCATACTACAGTAAAATTCACTATTTTAGATGAATTAGAGAAATGGCAAGAAGAGGCCCTAAAGTGTCACACCTCAAAACCAGGAACGGCGGAAACGTTCTGGGGCGGAGGACGTCATGTATAATATCAACAACAATGTAAAGTAGTAAATAAGCAGCAACATCATCCATTGCATTAATAATATAATTATTATACAAATGTGTTCTGTCAAATTTTGATAAACACTAAAGCATAAATCAAAATGAAAGATAAGTCTTGAACAAGCTCCATCTTCCTTTCTCCTTGCATCGGTACCTGTCTATGATGACCTGAGGATACAAGTAATTTTGAAAGCGAGTATCAGCTTTGAAGCTGGTGAGATCATAAGTATTAATGTGTCTTAATTTGTAAAACTTATGATTTTTAAGACTTGACATTGTTTTGAAAGAAAGCTCGTATAAGTATGAAAATGTTTGTAGAACAACTGTAAATGTTTGAAAAACCCTAGAAATCCCTATGATTCCTATTAGTAACCAAAGGAGTCTTCTACCAAGACTTGACTTTTCTCAATGTAATCTTCTATCAAGACCTAACTGTTCTGAATGTAGTCTTCTACCAAGACCTAACTATTCTGATTGTAGTCTTCTACCAAGACCTAACTGTGTTACTATTATTATCATTATAAGAAATTGTATCCTTTGGTACTAGGATACTTAAATATAATTCACCTCATTGGTTATGTGAATGAGTCACAAAATAAAGGTAATAATACAACTAACATGAATATTACCCTTTGGTACTAGGGTAACTAACATTGTTAACTTTAAGACATCCGTAGACGTACTTTTACCTCTGTTGCTAACAGTTGGGTATAGGAATAGTCAGTCCCTTAAAGTATACCTGTAATGGTACCAACCGTTGACATCCGTGGATGTGCTTTTACCTCTGTAGCTAACAGAGATTTTAGGAATGGTCAATCCCGCAACGTATCCTTTGGTACTAGGATATTAAATCCATTCTATCTCGTCGATTATGTGATTGTATCACAAGGTAAAGGTAAGAATGAGGATTTCATAACAATATCTATACATATAAAATGTAATGATAACTCGTCATATATTATCTATGTAAACGTAATCATGTAAAGGTAATCATGTAAATGTACTTATGTAAGTGTACTCATGTAAGTGTAATCGTGTAAATGTAAACATGTAAATGTACTCATGTAAATGTACTTATGTAAATGTACTCATGTAAATGTAATCATGTAAATGTACTAGCTATAACATGTGTTCTCTCTCTATCTAGCAAGTATTGACTCATGAATGAACTGACTCATTGTATGATATCGCGTTCTAGTAATAGTTCTAGTATCTTCCTTAACTACCCATATGGTAGTTTACATAGTAATCTATCTGGTACGTATGAACATGGATGTATACCCTTGCTACCCAAGGGCATATATTGAACTGGAAGGACCTTTTATGACTATATATGTACACATGATATATAACTAATATTTAAACGACTTTCGGACGATTACCCGATATTCCACCAGACCACATCTCAAGGCGCGAAAAGGAAATTGGGTGGATAGCCTTCCTAAGTCTTTTAAACATTTCTTATATAACTATACATATAGAGGCATGCAATTTATAATATAAAAACATAAATAAGTTTTGTAAGACATTTGAAACATAAATATTATTTTAAGAAAAGATCGACTTGATGTCAATCCATAAAACAATTTGAAGGCATAAGTTTGATAAAACAATTTAAGTATAAGGAAACATTTGTTTGAAACACAGTTGTAAATAAGTTTGAAAGGTAATGTACGGAGTAAGATGTACAATGTAATAAGGAGTTTAAAACATATAAAATGTTTATAAAAATCATTTGAAGGAAATTGTTTGGTAAAACGGCTAATGAGTAGCCAAATCATTTGAATGTTGTATATTAATCACATGTGATTCATGTAATAAGTAATATAGTCCTACTTACTAATCACATGTGATTGACATAATAAGTAGCATGATTCTACTTGTATCCCCCCCCCCCATAAAACATTTAAAAATAGATTAAATCATTAGTTAAGGGGTATGAACTCACCTGCAGTAAGTGACTGGAATTGAACGGACTGTTATCGTACGGAAGGATCGGGCAAGTGCTTGGTGTCAAGTGAAGACTTAGACACACACAATGATCCTAATTACATATGAAAACATATGTATGTAAATAATTAGTGGTTAAAACACTAATTATACAAGTAATAACATTTAAGCGCGAGGAAAACACTTTTGGTCAAGTGCTAGGAGGCTAATGGGTTGCAACAAAGGAGTGCAATGCCCCTAGTGGAAGTTTAGGGTCAAAAGACCATATTCATTGGAGTTTACGGCCCAGGGGAGTAAGCTCCTGGCCGTAAACTCTCAACCAAGGCCTAAATGGAGCTTAGAATTATCACAACTCTAGTGGGGAATTGTTTCAAGGCTTCAACAAGTGTTTGGGTACCATATGAACTCCTTTGGGGAGTTTACAGCCCAAAGACCATATTCCCTTGGAGTTTACGGCCGTAAACTCCCTTGGGAGGGTTTATATGGTGCTTTCAAGTCTCTAATTTAACTAGGAACAAATATAGGCTTTGGTACTTGGCTTTAGAAGAGTTTATGGCACATTTAGCACCATTTTATGGAGTTTACGGCCATGGAACCTTTTGGGCCGTAAACTCCTTCACTCTTGGGGTTCTAAGTGTTTTAACTAGTCCATAACACATTTAGGTACATGCCCAAATTGTCTCTTGACCTAAGGAAGGATCTAGGTTGTCATTTGACCCCTTTATAGGTGTTTACGGCCCAAGAGTTTGTCTTGGCCATAAACTCCTTTTTCTTTGTGATTTCCTTAAGTTTTCTAGGCTATAACACTTTAGGGTACATGCCAAAAATAAGGTCTAAGCCTTAGGGAAAGTTTTAAGGCATTTTGGCACCTAAAACATGGAGTTTACGGCCTATGAAACTCCTTGGTCGTAAACTCCCTTCTAGCCATGATTCCTAATTGTTTTGTGGTATAAGGCATGAATTAGAGGCTTCTAGTTCGAGTTCTAAAGCTTTGAGGGTCATTAGAACCCTTTAGGACCTTAAAATGGAGTTTACTCCCCAAGAACGTTCTTGGGCGGTAAACTCCCGGATCTCACATATTTGGCAAGCAATCTATGTTACTAAGCTTATAACAAGTAGTATAAAACAAGTAGAGAAGTATACTCACAATCTGGGATAAAAACCCGAAGATCCGTGAGAGAGAATATTGACTTTTCTCTAAATGGAATTCAACAACTAAACCAATTTGGTTCAGAATTTTATTTATAGTCCTGAAATATTTTTGGCAGAAAATATTTTTATTCTTGGAACGGACTCTAATGTCCTAGAGTCTTGGAATAATAGTGTTGCACAAAACCCTAGCGCATCCACTCTCCTAATATCTCCTTAAGTGTAAAATCCTGAAAACTGCCAAACTTACACTCGAAATCCGAGTTTACATTGTAACTGATCTACATCTATTGGCTTGATATGGTTTGTTCAGAATAGAAATTTCGGGTTGTCACATCATCCCCCTGTTAAAGGGAATTTCGTCCCGAAATTAGAATTTAGGCAAGGAACTATGCACGAATGATCGATTCGTGAGGAGGAAACTTCCTAATCGATTAGTTCTAGCGCACTTAAGTGAAATCGGGCTCTCGGTTGGCATTCCAACGAACCTTCACTAACTGGCGACGGCGTTGCTTTGTCCGCTTGACCTCTCGGTCGAGGGTCACTACGGTTCTAATACGAAGGCGAGGATCTCGACGAGTGGACTTGCAAGAGTCCTAACGGAAAGGTATGGTTTCACGATTGAGAAGCGAAGAGTAGAAAGTATGTTACTGAGTTTGCGGAGTAGGTCTAGTTTGTGCGAGGCACAGGACCGATTCTGATAAGAATCTCGGAGGTCCTGTCTAACTTGGATTTAGCTTTCCACGCTTTACGAAGCGTATTAAGCCATTCCCAGCGTGAGTTGTCCTAAAGAACTTGGTCACTCACTTGGAATCTCAAAGGTTCCTTTTCTTGCATAACCTCCCAGTCAAAGGCCACCCCTTGCTGGGTCAAAGTCATACGAGTTTCTGTATCTTGCGAGGAGTTCTGAATGAACTAAGGCGATAGGTCGGTAAGACCTAGAATCTGGCGAAAGACTGTCGGCGTCTCTAATGTCGATAAATGCTCAACGTTTTTGACAAATTGTAAGAGTGCTCATAATTTCTCACATTACTAACAATGTGTCTTAGAAATTTGACTCTTCAATTTCAAGACTCGTGCTTTGAGAACATCGCTAAAAGTTCCTCTGAAGGAAATGTTTCCCATGGGTTCCTTCTTACTACAAGGGTAGATAAGTAAGTCATTACATGGAGAAATGACGAACTGATCCAAGTAAGAAAGACGTACCCTACTCATTCAGCTCATGAAAGCTATGGGCGTATTGGTCCTATCCGAAGGGTATCACTACGGACTCGAAGTGTCCGCATCGAGTTCAGGAGATAGTCTTCCGGACATCTTTCCCTAACATTCGAACTGGTAATATTCGGATCTCAGATCCATTCCTGGAAGTAGTTTGTTTCCTTGAGTTTGCTCAACCATTTCCTCTATGCAAGGCAGATATAACGATTTCTATGAAAATCTTGACGGAGTCCTCGATATCCGAGGCACATATGATGCGATCCATCGATCTCTGGAAGAATATGACCGTGGTTCTCTAGGGTGAGAAACCTAGTCTTCTAATTCTATTTCTGTGTAGTTCGCTTAGTTGTTTGCACTGTTCTGGCATCTCCGTGGGTGTTTAAACTATAGGGCGATTTGTTTACGGAAGTCATACTGGGTTCTAAGTTTGTTCGCATGACGATGCGACTACTCGTATACTTAGGCAGTTCTCTGTCCTGAAGTTCATTTTAGAATTCATACATGGCTTCACGATCACAATCTCGTGTATACGAGTCGTATATAATTAAGATTTAAAAGGTAGTCGAATAACTGATTCTTCCATACCCTCACATCCCAATGAGGAAAAGAGTTAAGGCGAAATCATCAATTCTAAACCTGTAGAACCTTGATTATATAACACTCTTATGTATACATTCCTCAGTGATAGATCATCCGCATGAATTCCCGGATTGAACTTGACGTACTGCATGAGTGGTACTTCGGGGATTTCTTCGGAAAGAAAAAATAACTAAGAGGTACTCCTGGCATGAGTACTTCGGGGATTTCTTCGGAAAGAAAAATAACTAAGAGGTACTTCTGGCATGAGTACTTCAGGATTTCTTCGGAAAGAAAAATAACTAAGAGGTACTCCTGGCATGAGTACTTCGGGGATTTCTTCGGAAAGAAAAATAACTAAGAGGTACTCCTGGCATGAGTACTTCGGCGTTCTAATATGACGGATTCGCTGGGAAAATGATCTAGAAGAACGAGATGTACGTGGGAAGCTGTTTTCGTGAGGATCAAACTGAATCAATTCGTATGATAATGTCGAAATCATACTGCAACTTAAAGACATTAGATTTGAACATAAGACGTTTACAGACAAAACACAACCGTGCAACCATGAACAGAGTTACAGTACTATAGATTTACCACAAGACTATTGCTGCGAATAAGATATACTACAAAAGATAAGTATACGCAGCACGAGAATCCCTATACTGACAGGATCTCCCAAAAGGTAAGTCTCTAGTTGCACCAGTTCTGGATAGCTAATAAGTCTGTTACAACGAAACGCCTAAATTACATTTAACGTGGTTCCTGAGCAGGCTCTCCTGCAGCTGTGATCCTAAGAATCCTCCCATTTGTGCCAGAGTTCTTTGCTATCGGGAAATCCTTCTTGAAGTGCCCTGTCTCACCACATTGGTGGCATGAGTGGCTAGTACTAGCTTTGGTGATGGGGTTGCGGTGCTTATCCAGTGTTATGTGGACACGAGTGCCTTCCTCGTTACTCCACCTTGAAAATTGCTTCTTAAATCGTTATGCGTTATAACTCATCTTTTGCGTAGGGTTAGTCCCGATGAAAGGGACTTGAGTGATGGGTCGTTTTGGTGCTCCACAGTCACGAGCATGATGCCCTATGTTTAGGCAATTGCAACATTGCATCTCATGGCAAGCCCCATGATGATGGAAACTACACTTATCACACTTCGGGAGTTTTTCCTCGTATGGCCTGCGCGGTACGGGAACGGTAGGGGTTTCCACTCGCTGCTGTTGTATAGCCAGCTTTTGGGATCTCTTGCGTTCTTTCCGGGCTTGACGCTTTCGTTTCTTGTTCTCTGCTTTTCGGCTTTGCGAGCCTGTGACTGTTACTGTTTGGCAACCTCCTGGATGGATACCACGATTGGAAACTTCATTCCCATCAACAGCATTGACTGTGCTGATAGCGCTACGGTGCGCAAGGACCGCGGTTACGGCAGCCACCACGGCAGCTGTAACTGCTGTTTGAAAGGTAGCGGCATCCATAGGAAAAGCTGAGGTTTCGCTGATCGACTGATTGCTTCCGGATGACGACATGATTCTGTAATACGAAAGATAAGGATTTTGTGAGCGATTCTGGTTGACCCTGATGTACTTAGATTGTCCATGTAAAGATTAAGAGTATGTTCTCGAAAGTTTGACCTACATCCCTATGATGCAGTCCTAGTATGGAATGGAAGTAAGTTTGTAGAATGGTCTCAAGACGTTTGTTGTGAAAGCCGAGGTATCGTGGGTTGGTGAATAACAAGATCCAACCACTTAAAGAGACTTAGAAATGTCTCCGGAGATAAATCACTATAGTCCAATGACTTGACTAAAGCATGTTTTGGATAGACCCCAATGAAAGAATGATAAGAGTACTTGAATGAAGAATGACACAGAAGTTAGCCGGTTGTCAATACCTTTGATATTCACGATGTAAAGATTCTGGAAAGTGACCTTGTAAAGGTCTTACATCATATCCATAGAAGATAGTTCCTGACAGCATAAAGACTTAACTAAAGTACTTACGGAACAAGATAATTTCATAGCAAATGCCACATCAGGCATAGACAGAAAAACAAGATTCCTTTTTATAAGGGAAATAAAGTAAAGCGTCTACTACTGGCGACGATCATCCCTCTGGTGAAATCTCAGTTCAGCCAATTGACGTTCCATGTCAAGTAGGTGTCTTTCGTACACCCTCTGGCGTACTCGGAGCTCTATGACTTCGGCTCGTGATTCAGCCACTGCTTGCAGTAGGGTTTCATGGTTTCTCTCTGATCTCTCGTGTGCATCTCCTAGATGAATGGTGTGGAGGGTATGCATTCTAGCATAGACGACTACTTCTGTAATCTGATGTAGGGCTGTCCTGCCTTGAATCTCATTTCGGGCCACTCTACGGACCAAGATTGGCAAGACTCTATCTGCTGAGCCCCCATTGCTCAAGTCGTAAAAGCTTCGGTCGCCATCAAATGGCATAGACTGATCTTGTCCTTGGCTCCATGTTTCCCAGCATTCCACTCACTCAGGGGTCGGGCCATGAAAAGTCGGACGAGGGTTAGGAATTTGGAAAGGGAGCTGCTCGGGGTAGGTTTTCAACCTCTGTTTCGGAGTTAGCATCATACGAAAAGTCTTCGTCATGGTGATCATTCAAGGGGAAAAGTATGATCATTCTCTGGTTATTCTCCAAACCAACCAGCTATGAATTCATTCGGAAGATACTGGTTGCCAGGGGATGGAGTCCAGCTATGACTTCTATGCGAGAATTTAGGGTAAGAGAATAATTATTAGACGAACTATCTAGATAATTATTTAGAAAATCTTCATCAGTTACATCGCTATTTGTGAAGTGCATACCAGCTATGTGTAATCTAAACAGGATAGACCTTCGAATAAGTGACCTTAATTCCAAATTCACACAAAATAAGGGTAAGGCAAAATTATCACAGATTCTAAGTCTATAACATCCTAATTACATATAGCTTCAGTGTATCCACTTAGCAACTATAAACTTAGTAATGAAGATCCCATTTTAAATTCTCAAGTATAAAGTACTTCTAGTAACACCAAATACTCCTATAGTATTTTAATTTTAATGTTATGTTCTATTGTTCTCATTGTGGTAGGGTTGGTAAGATTTTAGCATTGTTGCAACCACACACTTAAACTTAGGCACATGCTAGTCAACTCTCGGATAATATAGGTGATCAGGCTATATCTTCCCAGTTTTGACCATATGTCTCTAAGCCCACTTGTGTTGCCCAACAACCGTAATTCTTTTGTACTGTCCTAGTGACATTGATTTTAGTATGAATGCAGCACGTATACATACTTAAATATTTTACTATTTAAAGTATAAACTCCTGGTCAGAGTATTTTTAATCCCTTATGTATTTATAGTTAGTATATCTTTTATGGGTTGATATACTTAATTCACTATAAACAATGCTCTGATACCAATCTGTCACACCCCAAAACAAGGAACGGCGGAAACGTTCTGGGGCGGAGGACGTCATGTATAATATCAACAACAATGTAAAGTAGTAAATAAGCAACAACATCATCCATTACATTAATAATATAATTATTATACAAATGTGTTCTGTCAAATTTTGATAAACACTAAAGCATAAATCAAAATGAAAGATAAGTCTTGAACAAGCTCCATCTTCCTTTCTCCTTGCATTGGTACCTGTCTATGATAACCTGAGGATACAAGTAATTTTGAAAGCGAGTATCAGCTTTGAAGCTGGTGAGATCATAAGTATTAATGTGTCTTAATTTGTAAAACTTATAATTTTTAAGACTTGACATTGTTTTGAAAGAAAGCTCGTATAAGTATGAAAATGTTTGTAGAACAACTGTAAATGTTTGAAAAACCCTAGAAATCCCTATGATTCCTATTAGTAACCAAAGGAGTATTCTACCAAGACTTGACTGTTCTCAATGTAATCTTCTATCAAGACCTAATTGTTCTGAATGTAGTCTTCTACCAAGACCTAACTGTTCTGATTGTAGTCTTCTACCAAGACCTAACTGTGTTACTATTATTATCATTATAAGAAATTGTATCCTTTGGTACTAGGATACTTAAATATAATTCACCTCATTGGTTATGTGAATGAGTCACAAAATAAAGGTAATTATACAACTAACCTGAATATTACCCTTTGGTACTAGGGTAACTAACATTGTTAACTTTAAGACATCCGTAGACGTACTTTTACCTCTGTTGCTAACAGCTGGGTATAGGAATAGTCAGTCCCTTAAAGTATACCTGTAATGGTACCAACCGTTGACATCCGTGGATGTGCTTTTACCTCTGTAGCTAACAAAGATTTTAGGAATGGTCAATCCCGCAACGTATCCTTTGGTACTAGGATATTAAATCCATTCTATCTCGTCGATTATGTGATTGTATCACAAGGTAAAGGTAAGAATGAGGATTTCATAACAATATTTATACATATAAAATGTAATGATAACTCGTCATACATTATCTATGTAAACGTAATCATGTAAAGGTAATCATGTAAATGTACTTATGTAAGTGTACTCATGTAAGTGTAATCGTGTAAATGTAAACATGTAAATGTACTCATGTAAATGTACTTATGTAAATGTACTCATGTAAATGTAATCATGTAAATGTAATCATGTAAATGTACTAGCTATAACATGTGTTCTCTCTCTATCTAGCAAGTATTGACTCATGAATGAACTGACTCATTGTATGATATCGCGTTCTAGTAATAGTTCTAGTATCTTCCTAAACTACCCATATGTTAGTTTACTTAGTAATCTATCTGGTACGTATGAACATGGATGTATACCCCTGCTACCCAAGGGCATATATTGAACTGGAAGGACCTTTTATGACTATATATGTACACATGATATATAACTAATATTTAAACGACTTTCGGACGATTACCCGATATCCCACCAGACCACATCTCAAGGCGCGAAAAGGAAATAGGGTGGATAGCCTTCCTAAGTCTTTTAAACATTTCTTATATAACTATACATATAGAGGCATGCAATTTATAATATAAAAACATAAATAAGTTCTGTAAGACATTTGAAACATAAATATTATTTTAAGAAAAGATTGACTTGATGTCAATCCATAAAACAATTTGAAGGCATAAGTTTGATAAAACAGTTTAAGTATAAGGAAACATTTGTTTGAAACACAGTTGTACATAAGTTTGAAAGGTAATGTACAGAGTAAGATGTACAGTGTAATAAGGAGTTTAAAACATATAAAATGTTTATAAATATCATTTGAAGGAAACTGTTTGGTAAAACGGCTAATGAGTAGCCAAATCATTTAAATTTTGTATATTAATCACATGTGATTAATGTAATAAGTAATATAGTCCTACTTACTAATCACATGTGATTGACATAATAAGTAGCATGATTCTACTTGTATCGCCCCCCCCCCCCCATAAAACATTTAAAAATAGATTAAATCATTAGTTAAGGGGTATGAACTCACTTGCAGTAAGTGACTGGAATTGAACGGACTGTTATCGTACGGAAGGATCGGGCAAGTGCTTAGTGTCAAGTGAAGACTTAGACACACACAATGATCCTAATTACATATGAAAACATATGTATATAAATAATTAGTGATTAAAACACTAATTATACAAGTAATAACATTTAAGCGCGAGGAAAACACTTTTGGTCAAGTGCTAGGAGGCTAATGGGTTGCAACAAAGGAGTGCAATGCCCCTAGTGGAAGTTTAGGGTCAAAAGACCATATTCATTGGAGTTTACGGCCCAGGGGAGTAAGCTCCTGGCCGTAAACTCTCAACCAAGGCCTAAATGGAGCTTAGAATTATCACAACTCTAGTGGGGAATTGTTTCAAAGCTTCAACAAGTGTTTAGGTACCATATGAACTCCTTTGGGGAGTTTACGGCCCAAAGACCATATTCCCTTGGAGTTTACGGCCGTAAACTCCCTTGGGAGGGTTTATATGGTGCTTTCAAGTCTCTAATTTAACTAGGAACAAATATAGGCTTTGGTACTTGGCTTTAGAAGAGTTTATGGCACATTTAGCACCATTTTATGGAGTTTACGGCCATGGAACCTTTTGGGCCGTAAACTCCTTCACTCTTGGGGTTCTAAGTGTTTTAACTAGTCCATAACACATTTAGGTACATGCCCAAATTGTCTTTTGGCCTAAGGAAGGATTTAGGGTGTCATTTAACCCCTTTATATGTGTTTACGGCCCAAGAGTTTGTCTTTAGGGTACATGCCAAAAATAAGGTCTAAGCCTTAGGGAAAGTTTTAAGGCATTTTGGCACCTAAAACATGGAGTTTACGGCCTAAGAAGCTCCTTGGCCGTAAACTCCCTTCTAGCCATGATTCCTAATTGTTTTGTGGTATAAGGCATGAATTAGAGGCTTCTAGTTCGAGTTCTAAAGCTTTGAGGGTCATTAGAACCCTTTAGGACCTTAAAATGGAGTTTACTCCCCAAGAACGTTCTTGGGCGGTAAACTCCTGGATCTCACATATTTGGCAAGCAATCTATGTTACTAAGCTTATAACAAGTAGTATAAAACAACTAGAGAAGTATACTCACAATCTGGGATAAAAACCCGAAGATCCGTGAGAGAGAATATTGACTTTTCTCTAAATGGAATTCAACAAATGAACCAATTTGGTTCAGAATTTTATTTATAGTCCTGAAATATTTTTGGCAGAAAATATTTTTATTCCTGGAACGAACTCTAATGTCCTAGAGTCTTGGAATAATAGTGTTGCACAAAACCCTAGCGCATCCACTCTCTTAATATCTCCTTAAGTGTAAAATCCTGAAAACTGCCAAACTTACACTCGAAATCCGAGTTTACATTGTAACTGATCTACATCTATTGGCTTGATATGGTTTGTTCAGAATGGAAATTTCGGGTTGTCACATAAAGCCAGAAAATGTGAAGAAAGAAGGGATGATACATTATAATGATGCTCTACTTGATGATCCGCGAGGATTAAAAGTATTCAAGAATCGGCTGTGGATTCCAAAGATCGGTGGATTGAGACAGAAGATTTTAGATGAATCCCATAAATCTAAACTGTCAATCCATCCTGGTACAAGTAAAATGTACTATGATGTAAGAGCTGATTATTGGTGGCCTGGATTAAAGAAAGACATTGGAAGATATGTATAGGAATGCTTAGTATGCTTACAAGTCAAAGCAGAGCACCAAAAGCCTTATGGAACCCCAGAAAGTCTTAGTGTTCCTGTATGGAAATGGGAGGAATTGTCCATGGATTTAATTACCAAATTGCCAAAGACTGCTAGACAACATGATAGCATTTGGGTAATCGTCGATCGCCTGACTAAAAGCGCTCATTTTCTTGCCATGCGTGAAACGACACCAATGGAGAAATACGCACAAGTATACTTGGATGAAATTGTGGCAAGACATGGTGTGCCACTAAAGATCATCTCCGATCGTGATACTCGCTTCGCTTCTCACTTTTTGGCGAGTATGCAACGTGAATTAGGATCTCGAGTTGCTCTCAGCACACCATATCATCCCCAGACAGATGCTCAAACAGAGAGAACAATCCAAACAGTAGAAGATATGCTTCGTGCATGTGTCTTGGAGTTCGGTGGTAACTGGGATAAATACTTACCTCTTGTCGAATTCTCGTATAATAATAGTTACCACGCTTCAATCAAAATGCCACCATACGAAGCATTATATGGTCGCAAGTGTCGTACTCCATTGTGTTGGCGAGACATAGGACATAAGATCCTTGGAGGCCCTGAAATGATTCAAGACACCACCGACAAAATTCAAATCGTATGAGAAAGAATGAAAGCGGCCCAAAATCGACAAAAGTCCTATACAGAAAAGAGAAGACGACCCATATAATTCCAAGTGGGTGATTTCGTGATGCTGAAGGTATCTCCATGGAAAGGCCTTATGAGATTCGGGAAGAAAGGAAAGTTAAGTCCTAGATTTGTTGGTCCTTTCAAAATCATCCAGAGAATTGGAAAGCAAGCATACCGCTTAGAATTACCTGAAGATTTGGCAGGTATTCATGATGTGTTTCATGTGAGCTATCTGCGCAAATGCTTGAGCATCAATGATGAGATAGTTCCATTATCTGAATTGAAATTGGATTATAAGTTAAGATATGTAGAAGAGCCGGAAGAGATCGTGAATGAAAGAACAACTAATCTACGTAATAAAGAAGTGGAGTTGGTGCTTGTCAAGTGGAAACACCATCGAGGCCCAAATTATACTTGGGAAAATAAGAATGAGATAAGAGCAAAATATCCCCATTTATTTTAATCGATGTAATTTCGGGGACGAAATCCTCAAAAGGAGGAGGTATTTGTAGCATACACGTTTTGAAATCGTGTTTTAAGTAAATAATATTATGAAATATTAAGTGAATTTTAATGTTGAGTTCTAACAGATAGTTTTTACTAGAAATGAAGTAAAACTATGTTTAGAATCACTCATAAAATGTTAGAAGTCTTATGAGATTCCAATTAAAAACCAAATAGTAAAATATAGCGAAAATATAAAATTTGGAATAAGTAAAATTTTATTATTGAAAGTTGTAGATAATCTCGTTAGAAGCATTTAGGCGAAAACCTCATCGAAATCCGAGTTATAACGAAGAAGTTATGACCAAACGAAGATCCGTGATCAATCCTGAAAATACATTGTCGCGTAAAAATTTAGTTTTCGATAAACTAATTTTTAGCCTTAGTGATGTAAATGAAAGTTGTAGAACTCGTGAAAATAATCAACTTTCATATAAAGACTGTTTGAATCTGACTTCGTATGAGGAAGTTATGATTTTTCGAAGTTTCAGCTTAGCAGTAGACAGCTAAAAAAACTCGAATTTTAGATCGAGTGATTTTTAGCCGACACAACCTAAACGAGAATTGAAGGTCTCGTCATTAGTAGTGCAACGGTAAAAAGTCTGACGAAAACGGACGTCGGATGAAGAAGTTATGAATTTTTAACGGATTTTCCTGTCCCGGTCTGTTAAAAATAATAATATTAAAATTAAAGTCAAAATTAGCCGACGAAGTCTTAACGAAAGTTGTAGAGCATAATTTTAGCTTCGCGTGCATATAAAGAACGTAAAAAACGGAGCTCGTATGCGAAAGTTATGGATTTTACAAGATTTGACACATTTTTCGAGAAATTCGCATGAATAGTGCTACCACGTCACCCTCGTATGCGAGGCTTCCACGTGCCAGACAGCTGTTCGCTTCTGATTGGACCGCAGCCTTGCGTGTTGCCTTCTGATTGGACCAAGCCCGAGGACCACTAAGCTCGGAACACCTTCGTAGGAGACACCCCCTTGATCACCCTCGCATGCGCAACCTACGTGCGAGCCACCTGCGCACCGTCAGCGTCCGAGCCGATGACGCGCCTGAAGCTGATGACTCCTCGCATCCGAGCCTCGCCGAAGCTGCCATCTGGTCCGAGCCTCGCAGCCACCTGTCTCCTTCCCTTCGCTTCGGATCCGAAGGTCGGCCCTATATAAGGGGTACGAGCCCTCTCGGCTAGTTTTAGAAAATTTCCACTTTCACCCCCTTTTTCAATATTTTTACTATCCCGACATCCCCCGAAGCCCCGGTACTGATTCTAAAGCCCGAAACACGCCCCGAGACTCCCGAGAAGCCCGAAAAATTTATCTTTTCGGTTTCGAAGCTCTACCTTCGCAGAGCCCGGTTTTCAACGACGAAAGTCATATTTAGAGCCGAAGTACTGCCCAAATTAATATTTTAGCCCCCGGTTATTTACGGTGAGTTTAATATATAGAAATAATTGTATGTTGTGTGTTATATGTGCTACGTGCTTTTCAGTGTTATTATTCCGGGTTATTTTCCCAGGTTATTTTTATTTGCTATTTATATATAGCAAAGAAATACCTTTGACCATGTGATCAGTGAAAGGACTTAGATTCACGTTGGTACTTGTATGTAGCCTCTGGCCATGTGGAACATGTCTCCGTAAGAGAATGAATTCTATTCTATGGTAGTGCAGAAGGTTAGACAGGGCTATAAGCCTGAAATCTACCGAAATGTTAATCCGAAGCTGTATATCTTCTGTGCCGTTTGGGCCAAAGCTTTATTGATGTATATCAAGCATGGAAATTGTTATGTCTCATTGATTGTATATCTTTAAATCAAATCAATGATTGATATGAAATGTTTGCCACATGATTCACATATGCCCTTGTTGTTCCTTGTTCTTCTTTGCTTCTGCCCTATTTAAGTATATATATATGGCATAACGTTATATTGTATCTATTATTGAACTCAGTAAGCGTGTCCGCTTACCCTCTCAATGTTTAACGAATTGCAGGAGATAAACATCCAGTATAGTTATATACTGGTAGAAGATTTTTGAATAGTTTGAAACTATTGTATCGATGGAAGCTTATGAATAGTTTGAAACTATTGTATTTTGCACTCCCATATGTATAAAACTATAGAATCCTAGGAAGTTATGTAATATATAACACTTTAAAATAGTCGGTTTGTATCCAGTAGTTTGTAATCTCTTTATCAATGTAAAATATTGTTTTTATGAATATGCAAGTAGCATGTTTTGGAGTAACTATATTGTCGAGTATGAAAGTTTGGGTCTTTCATAAATACGCAAGTTAGGGTCTTTCATGCTAAGCTCTTGAAAGGCCAAATTCTACAAGCTACAACTAAGAGGTATTCTTCTAACTTGATTTTATGTTGCAAATATCAAATTGTATGCTAATTGTAGGCTTCATGCTATGGATAATTTTTTTTTTGCATGTATAAATAGAGAAAACTTAGATCCAAAGCATTAGGGTTGCATGTGCACCATAGGAGTGTTATATTACATAAAACCCAATAGTGGTATTAGAGCCCTGGGTTGTTCTCTGTTATAAATATGCATTAGTTAATTGTTCAAAGCTGAAAAAAATTGGAAAACTGCCTTCTGACTGCTGGACTTGACGAATCCCATGAATGGACTCGCCAAGTTGGATCATCTGGGAATGTACTCGTCGAGTCTATGCCCTGACTTGACGAGTTAGGCAGTCTGTTCGTAGAATTTTCGAGTTTTTTGTCTGTTTTGGATTAGGATAATTACCACAAAATGTTTTGGTTCATAAAATTTAATTTTGTTGGTATGGTAATGATTATCCCCATCCAATAACATGATGATTGCCAAATGTTAAGATAATTACTTGATTTTGTAAAAAACTAATTATTTCTAAGATTTGAATCATTTTGCTACAAGAGTTGAATTAGATCAATTTAGTAAAAAATAAAATGATATGATTATTTTATTAGTTTAAATTTTGATCTAAATGTTTCTTGAAGAGTTTCATAACTTGTTCTCAAGTTATAGAACTTGGAAAGTCACATTCATGAAACAAATTAACTCTTTAAGTTATGGAATTCAAGAGTCTTGAAAGGTTACAAAACTTGTCATCAAGTTTTGGAATCCAAAAGGTTTTGAAGAGTTACAAAAATTGCCCTCAAGTTTTGGAATTTAAAATTTGATTAAAAAAGTTTTAATTGTGAAATATTAAATACTAAACCTTTTGACTTCATAACATAAGTTTAGAATTAAATGTTTTTTAATTATGATTTTGTTGATAATTAATTAAAAGATTAATTAAAATAGTATTAATAAATCCATAATTATATGGTTTGAGTTTAATTAAATTAAAAGTCTAATTTAATTAAAAGATAAACCACCTAGTATTTTAAAATTTTAAAATACACCCTTATACTATATATAAAATTAAAAGTTTAATATATTATATATGTATAAGTAAAACATTAGTCTTACCGTTAGTAGGCCTCATTCACAAAGCCGGTCTATAAGGGGGTAAAGCTTATTGTCTATAAAATAGTGGTTTAATAGGTGTCCACTCTCACCCATCGCTTCCTAGACTGGTGGAGGGTCGTTAGTCGAATGGGTAGGATAGGAAATTAATTCTCATTAAAAGTACAATGATAATTACAAATTAACTAAATGTTTTATAAATTCCTAATCTTAGTTACTTAGGAAAAATGTGAATTTGATGCTAATCCATGAAATTACACTTTGCACCTTGCCAAGTCGTTAGTGGAGCGTGTGTGGTTAACTGACACACTAACTTGACAAGGGTTTCATTCGACTGAGTACCTCTCCCTGGGGTGCTCTGGTACTGTTTGTCAAGAAGAAAGATGGATCGATGCGAATGTGCATTGATTATCGTGAGCTGAATAAGGTGACTATCAAGAGCAAGTACCCAATACCTCGCATCGACGATTTGTTCGATCAACTTCAGGGTGTTAGCCATTTCTTAAAGATTGATCTAAGATCTGGCTATCATCAGTTGAAAGTTCACGAGCAGGATGTACCAAAAACTGCTTTTCGTACTCGATATGGGCATTATGAATTCCTTGTTATGCTATTTGGTTTAACAAATGCTCCTGCTATATTCATGGATATGATGAATCGGGTATGCCGCCCAATGATCGATAAATCAGTCATCGTATTCATTGACGATATTCTAATATATTCCAAGTCTGAAGCTGATCATGCCATTCATCTTTGTGTGGTATTAGAACTTCTTCGAAAGGAGAAAATATATGCTAAATTCTCGAAATGTGAATTTTGGCTTCGCCAAGTTCAATTTCTCGGCCATGTTATTTCTAGTGATGATGTATCCGTAGATCCTATCAAAATTGAAGCCATTCAAAATTGGGAAGTGCCCCGTAATGCTTCTGAAATTCGTAGTTTCTTGGTCTCGAGGGATATTACCGGAGATTCATTAAAGACTTTTCTTGTATAGCCATACCTCTCACGAATCTTACACGGAAGGAAGTCATGTTCGAATGCGGTGAAGCCCAAGAAAAAGCCTTCTCAACTCTAAAAGATCTTTTGACTCATGCTCCAATCTTGTCACTCCCAGAAGGCGATGATGATTTCTCCGTATATAGCGATGCTTCAAGATTGGGACTCGGTTGTGTGTTGATGCAATGTGGCAAAGTGATAGCCTATGCCTCAAGACAACTGAAAGATTATGAAAAGAATTATCCCACTCATGATCTCGAGCTCGCTGCAGTGGTATTTGCCCTAAAACTTTGGAGGCATTATCTTTTTGGTACAAAATGCCAACTATTTATCGACCACAAAAGTCTCAAGTACATATTCAGTCAGCAAACTTTGAATATGAGACAACAACGAGCCATGGAACTAATCAAAGATTATGATTGTGAAATCCTATATCATCCTAGAAAAGCCAACGTAGTTGCCGATGCACTTAGGAGAAAGGTTTATCGCAATAGTATGTGTTATGCTATTACTCATACTATAGTAAAATTCACTATTTTAGATGAATTAGAGAAATGGCAAGAAGAGACCCTAAAGCCAGAAAATGTGAAGAAAGAAGGGACGATACATTATAATGATGCTTTACTTGATGATCCACGAGGATTAAAAGTATTCAAGAATCGGTTGTGGATTCCAAAGATTGGTGGATTGAGACAGAAGATTTTAGATGAAGCCCATAAATCTAAACTATCAATCTATCCTGGTACAAGTAAAATGTACTATGATGTAAGAGCTGATTATTGGTGGCCTGGATTAAAGAGAGACATTGGAAGATATGTACAAAAATGCTTAGTATTCTTACAAGTCAAAGCAGTGCACCAAAAGCTATATGGAACCCCAGAAAGTGTTAGTGTTCCTGTATGGAAATGGGAAGAACTATCCATGGATTTCATTACCAAATTGCCAAAGACTGCTAGACATCATGATAGCATTTGGGTAATCGTCGACCGCCTGACTAAAAGTGCTCATTTTCTTGCCATGCGTGAAACGACTCCAATGGAGAAATACGCACAAGTATACTTGGATGAAATTGTTACAAGACACGATGTGCCACTAAAGATCATTTCCGATCATGATACTCGCTTCACTTCTCACTTTTGGGCGGGTATGCAACATGAATTAGGATCTCGAGTTGCTCTCAGCATAAATTATCATCCCCAGACTGATGGTCAGACAGAGAGAACAATCTAAACAGTAGAAGATATGCTTCGTGCATGTGTCTTGGAGTTCGGTGGTAACTGGGATAAATACTTACCTCTTGTCGAATTCTCGTATAATAATAGTTACCACGCTTCAATCATAATGCCACCATATGAAGCACTATATGGTCGCAAGTGTCTTACTCCATTATGTTGGCGAGACATAGGACAGAAGACCCTTGGAGGCCCTGAAATGATTTAAGACACCACCGACAAGATTCAAATTGTACGAGAAAGAATGAAAGCGGCCCAGGATCGACAGAAGTCCTATACAGAAAAGAGGAGGTGACCCATAGAATTTCAGGTGGGTGATTTCATAATGTTGAAGGTATCCCCATGGAAAGGCCTTATGAGATTTGGAAAGAAAGGAAAACTAAACCCTAGATTTGTTGTTCCTTTCAAAATCATCCAAAGAATTGGAAAGCAAGCATATCGCTTAGAATTACCTGAAGATTTGGTAGGTATTCATGATGTATTTCATGTAAGCTATCTGCGCAAATGCTTGAGCATCAATGATGAGACAGTTCCATTATCCGAGGTGAAATTGGATACTAAGTCAAGATATGTAGAAGAGCCGGAAGAGATGGTGAATGAAAGAACAACTAATCTACATAATAAAGAAGTGGAGTTGGTGCTTTTCAAGTGGAAGCACCATCGAGGCCCAAATTATACTTGGGAAAATAAAAATGAGATAAAAGTAAAATATCCCCATTTATTTTAATCGATGTAATTTCGGGGACGAAATCCTCAAAAGGAGGAGGTATTTGTAACATACACGTTTTGAAATCGTGTTTTAAGTAAATAATATTATGAAATATTATATGAATTTAAATGCTGAGTTCTAACAGATAGTTTTTACTAGAAATGAAGTAAAACTATGTTTAGAATCACTCATAAAATATTGGAAGTCTTATGAGATTCCAATTAAAATCCAAATAGTGAAAATTAGCGAAAATATAAAATTTGAAATAAGTAAAATTTTATTATTTGATTTTGTAGAGAATCTCGTTAGAAGTGTTTAGGTGAAAACTTCGTCGAAATCCGAGTTATAACGAATAAGTTATGACCAATCGAAGATCCGCGACAAAACCGGCATAACGCCGAATGACGTAAAAAGTGAGTTTTTGATAAACTATTTTTTAGCCTTATTAATCTAAATGAAAGTTGTATGTAACACCCGTGTTTCTAGGCTTTCCATTTTTAACAATGTAATAGTCTATGTTAACCTTGTAACCCATCTTGAAATAATAAGAATGTATTATTTGTGAATTATGTGGATTATATGTGTTTCTTAATTATTATAATTTAATTAAATTAAGAATAAAATAAGCGTCAAAATTTAAGTGTAAAATAAACTTGATATCTTTGGATAATTTTGTAGTAGTTGAAACGAGGTTTCCGAATATATATAGAACACCCAAATCTGACTTCGTATGAGGAAGTTATGAGTTTCTGAAGTTTCGACTTAGCGGTATGCAGCCCCAAATACTCGATTTGAGATCGAGCGGTTTTTAGCTGAAACAATCTAAACGAGAATCGAAGATCTCGTTGTTAATAGCGAAACGATAAAAAGTTAGGCGAGAACGGACGTCAAACGAAAAAGTTATGAATTTATAATGAAATTTTCTGTCCCGACCTCCTATAAATAAATAATAAAAATAAAGTCAAAATTAGCCAACGGAGTCTAAACGAAAGTTGTAGAGCGTAGTTTCACCTTCGCGTGGATATAAAGAACATCGAAAACGGAGTTAGGATGAGAGAGATATGAATTTTCGAAGTTTATTAAATATTTAATATTTATTTTTAATTAAACCTCCGGTATTATCCGAAGGGGAGTCAGCCGACCCATCCGAAGTACGCCCCGCGTACTGCTGTACGCCCCGCGTACAGCGAAGGGTGACGAAGCCAGCACTCGAGTACCTCCGATGACGCAAGTGCTTACGATCCGAGGCGTACGCCCCGCGTAGCCTCGTACGCCCCGCGTACGTGCGAGGGTCCAGCTTCTATAAAAGGGGATCCGAAGGTAGCCTTAGTTCTTTTACAATTTCTTCCTTCTCTCTTTAGTCTTTGCCTCGTTTTACGTGCCGTTTGTACCCCAAAGCCCCGGTAATATTCCCGAGCCCCGAAGCAAGATCCGAAGCCCCGAGGATCCCGAAGAGCGTTATTCCCGAGCCGAAGCTCTGCCCACGAGAAATTCGATTTTTGTAGAGATCTTCCAGATCTGCTGAGAATTACTACTTCTGCAAGCCGTAGTGTTGTCCGATCATCTTCTGATCAAGTGAGTGTGTAGTTACTTTCTTCTAACGCATAATTATGAAGTATTTTATATGAAATACGTGTTATGTGTATATTTTGTTGTTATGTGTGTGAATGTATATTCACTTTCTTCTGTCTTATAGATCTGATTATTTCTCTATGAAATACGTGTTATGTGTGTGTGCCTCATCTATTATGTGGAAAATGTATTGATTTAGCATGCTATACAGGTTTTGAAACTATGTATAAAAATAAATATTTTATCTACTAATATGTTGGGTAGAACATGGGTAGATAGTTGGTGTGTAATAAACAGATGAGAGGTCTCGATGTTGTTTTGATCCAGTCATCTAGCGGAACTTAGATGACGACCACGGACTTTTCTAGACAGTCCAGTGGAACGCCAGCAGGCTCATAACATGTAGGTGTTAATGAACTTGGGTGTTCATTCGCTGTATTCCATCCCCCCTAAGGTTGCCTTATTTGACATATATTGTCAGGAAACCCCCGAAAGCATGTGTTGTCGCCCTGATGAAATATTCTTAGACTAGGTCCCTTGTGTTAGTTATTTTAGGGACATAAAGTGAGAATAACGGGAATGGGTAATTGGGTTATGATTGGTTGATGAAAATTAATTTAATTATTTATTGTGGGTTGAAAACCCTATATGCTCACCAGGCTCCCAAGCCAGACCCACTCAGTTTCTTTGTATTACAGGAAGTGGCGCGAGGGCATAAGATGGATGAACCATTAAGTTGTTTTGTTTACAAGTCTGTATATGTATATATTTGTTGAATGACTTATAATGTTATCGTTTATGCTTTATGGTCTGTATCGGAACATGACATCCTGAGTTTTGATTATATAATGAAAATTACATTTCTTTATGAAATGCTTTGGTAAATATCATTTTATCATGTTTTGTTTTTGGGAACAAATTTCACATATCTTTTAAAATCAAAAGTATTTACTCTGAAAATGTTTAAAAAGCATAAATGAAATCGGTCTTTTCTGGCCGAGATTTTGGGGATGTCACATTGTAGTATTCGTTAAACCGAAAAGTTCGGTAAAAAGAACGCCCAAGTCTGACTTCGTATGAGGAAGTTATGATTTTTCGAAGTTTCAGTTTAGTAGTAGACAGCTAAAAACTCGAATTTTAGATCGAGTGATTTTTAGCCGACACAACCTAAACGAGATTTGAAGGTCTCTTCATTGGTAGTACAACGGTAAAATGTCTGACAAAAACGGACGTCGGATGAAGAAGTTATGAATTTTTAACGGATTTTCCTGTCCTGGTCTGTTAAAAATAATAATATTAAAATTAAAGTCAAAATTAGCCGACGAAGTCTAAACGAAAGCTGTAGATAATAATTTTAGCTACGCGTGCATATAAAGAACATAAAAAATGGAGCACATATGAGAAAGTTATGGATTTTAGAAGAATTGGGTGCAATTTCCGAGGAATCTCGCATCGGCCACGTCACCGTCGCCGGAGATCGCCACGTATCCGAAGTCGTCGAGTCATAGCGCCGCGTGTCGCCTTCCGATAGGACCGAGCCTCGGACTAGTGACCATCCAACGCGCCTTTTGGCATCGAGGCGACGTCTGAGACGTCTCCTAAGACGCCTCGCATAGACGCGTGTCCTTCGCTGCTGCTGCCACCGAGATGCTCGCTACTGACTCTCCTTCTTTGGCCAACTTCGGATTCGCCCCTATAAAAGGGTGGTTGCGAACCAGCCCGGGTATTTTTAAGAATTTGGCATCTTTGGCCCCCTTTTCAATATTTTCACTATTTTAAATTGCCCCGAAGCCCCGGTAACATTTTTAAAGCCCGGAATACATCCCGAAGTGTCCGAGAAGCCCGAAAATTTTATCTTTTCGGTTTTGAAGCTCTACCTTCGCAGAGCCCGGTTTTCAAGAAAACTCCAAGTTTTCAACGATGAAAGTTATATTTAGAGCCAAAGTACTGCCCAAATTAATATTTTAGCCCCCAGTTATTTCAAGGTGAGTTTAATATATAGGAACAATTGTATGTTATGTGTTATATGTGCTATGTGCTTTTCATTGTTATTATTTCGGGTCATTTTCCCGGGTTAATTTTATTCGCTATTTTTAATAGCAAAGAAATACCTTTGACCATGTGATCAGTGAAAGGGCTTAGATTCACGTCGGTACTAGTGTGTAGCCTCTAACCATGTAGAACATGTCTCCGTAAGAGAATGATTTCTATTCTATGGTATTGGCAGAAGGTTAGCAGGGCTATAAGCCTGAAATCTACCAAAATGTTAATTCGAAGTTGTATGTCTTTTGTGCCATTTGGGCCAAAGCTTTATTGATGTATATCAAGTATGGAAATTGTTATGTCTCATTGATTGTATATCTTTAAATCAAATCAATGATTGATATGGAATGTTTGTCACATGATTCACATATACCCTTGTTGTTCCTTGTTCGTCTTTGCTTTTGCCATATTGAAGTATATATATGGCATAACGTTATATTGTATCTATTATTGAACTCACTAAGCGTCACCGCTTACCCTCTTAATGTTTAACAAATTGCAGGAGATAAGCATCCAGTATAGTTATATACTGGTAAAAGATTTTTGAATAGTTTGAAACTATTGTATCTTCTAGAAGCTTATGAATGGTTTGAAACTATTGTATTTTGCATTCCCATATGTATAAAACTATAGAATCCTGGGAAGTAATGTAATATATAACACTTTAAATTAGTCGGTTTGTATCCAGTAGTTTGTAACCTCTTTATCAATGTAAAATATTGTTTTTATGAATATACAAGTAGCATGTTTTGGGGTAACTATATTGTCAAGTATGAAAGTTCGGGTCTTTCATAAATACGAAAGTTTGGGTCTTTCATCATATATACTCTGCTAGATGACTAGATCAACAACAACATCGAGGCATCTCATCATTTTTATTTCATCACACATCACTATCTATTCATGTTCTACCCAACAAATTTGTAGATAAAGTATACTTGTTTTATACATAGTTTAAAAACCTGTATTGCATGTTCATTCATACTCAATCCAAATAACAGATGATACATATACACATAACATGTATTTCATAGAGAATAAATCATATCTATGCATTTAGAAGATAACAATAATACACTCACATAAAAACATATACCTAATACATTCAATCGATTCTTGTATTAAATCGTGTATATGAAAGGGACTATTCACTCACTTCATAACATGATTATCAGACAACACTTCGGCTCTAAAAGTAGTATTCTTCGATGAAACCAGGATGCTTCCTTGAAAACCGGGTTTCTCGGGATCTTCTGGGCTTCGAGACTCGCTTCGTGTCTCAGGACGATACCGAGGCTTTAGGGGTATAAATTGCACGTAAATCGAGGTAATAAGGAGTGGAAGAAAAGAGATTGAGCAACCAAATTTGGTTGACTTTGTGATCTATTTATAGGGTTGGAGTTGGTCTCGAACGCAGGGCGTTCCCTTTGAAGGCGGCGCGTAGGAGCCGGGTTCCGATCCTATCCCTTATCCGTTGAGTCAGCATCGACGTGGCCAATCTGGAGCCAAGCACTAAAAGCGGGGCATTCCCTAATTGAACGCGGGGCGTTCCCTCTTTGGGATGCATGCCTCGAACTTCAGAAAATCATAACTCTCGCATACGAGCTCTGTTTTCGACGTTCTTTATATCCACGTGAAGGTGAGATTATGCTCTACAACTCTCGTTTAGACTCTGTTGGCTAATTTTGATTTATTTTTATTATATTATTTTTAGTAGGCCGGGACAGGAAAACTCCGTTAGAAATTCAGAACTTCTTGATCTAACGTCCGTTTTCATCTGTCTTTCTTCCGTTGCACTAGTATCGACGAGATCTTCGATTCTCGTTTAGATTGTTTCGGCTAGAAATCACTCGATCTCATATCCGAACTTTGGGCTGCATACCACTAAGTCGAAACTTCGTAAATTCATAACTTCCTCATACGAAGTCAGATTTAGACGTTCTTTTTATGCACGCTCTAGGTTTAACGTATTCTACGACTTTCGTTTAGATCACCAAGGCTAAATATCGCTCTATCGTAAATTCACTATTTACGTCACGCAGTATCGTACCGGTTCTGTCGTGAAACTTCGACATGTCATAACTTCTTCGTTATAACTTGGATTTCGACATTCTTTATATATTCAGAATCCTTTTCATGACCACTACGTCTTCATATATCGATATCAGTTTTATCTAACATTTTATTATTACGCTTATTTTTATTCTTAATTCAACTAAGCTACAGAATTAAGCATAAAACACATAATACTCAAATAATACATTCTTATTATTTCAAAATGAGTTACAAAGGTTAACGTAAACTATTACATCGTCATTAATGTCTAGCCCAAAAATACGGGCGTTACATTTTAGAAACATGAATGTAACCATCCATTAAACGATAAGTAAATTTGGATTTATTCATAAATTACAACTGTTACATGTTCCTATAAAATAGGTACAAAACATCTATTATTCAAAGTCAGAATGTAACAACACTTGTTATATCTTCAACACGAAATACATTCGTTTGTAATCAGTTGATTATTTCTTCCAATCATCAGCACATAATATCAATTATTAGTGTCACCTAAAGTATAACATACTCAAGTGAATGACGGAAAAATAAATAGTTCTACCATATAGATATCTAAAGTCTTGGCCAAGTCAGACTTCCTTAGCTCAATGAGATTAGAGAAGCAGTTTCTTTTTTGTGTCAAGTTTCTTCCACAATAGAAACAACACTAATCATTTTGATCCTTTCTTGTTTTCTTGGTTTATGTTGTATTTCCCTTAACTAATCTATTGGTCTATTAAAGTATACAATCTCTTATATCTTCCTTTTATTCAATGATTGAATAAGTTTTAAGCACGTTCTACTATTCAAAATGAATATCAGCTTTACTTGATGAGACATATGATATGTTTCATAATTATCTAAGACTTTCTGCAAGTCAAGGCTAATTACTCTAGTATGATGTGAGACACATCAATATCATCACAATAATACTTCCATCAAAGCATCATGATTAGACTGGCATGTTTGTAGAGGTTATTCAGGTATGAGATCTTTCAATATATATGATTTCTATTTATCCTTAAGGTAGAACCTCAATATATTATACCAGTTATAGAAATTATAACCACCAAATGTTATTGTCTCTTTAAACTCAACAAGAGAGAGGTTTTACAGTGCGTAAGATTATTAACAGTTATTAATAGAATTTAACAATGTTTCATTAAGTATTTTCAATATTAAGTGTTTAAAAATTAATACCTTTTATTGTTTCTTAAAACATTAATTTACTAAAGTCTAGGATCCAAGTAACAAAAGAAGTAAATGGTTAGGTGACCTTTATCTCATTAACTTAATCAAACTCGGTAGGTAGTGATTATAATTACATAAGATATGTAACTCCTAGATAATAGGATCCCAAACAAATATTGCTTAACTTGGCATGTCTAATCTCATCTATGCCTCATACCTCTCATGCTTAGGTGACATTTATCAGACAAGATTATGATCAAGTCATCCTACTTGAAATAATGACCCTTTTGTCCCTAGAAAATATAAAACTACCCCAAACATCATAATACAATCCTAGTAGTTAAGTGACCTACTGCCCAATAAGACCATACAAATGATACCGAATGTTCTTCAAAAGGACGGCAACAACTTGCATGTTAAGAAAAGGTTTTATTCGCATAAAATTCTATATAGATGAAATCTTTATAAATATATATATGTTTTAAATATAACAATAACGGTGTTGCAAAATTTAATATAATAATTCGTATACTAAGTTCATATAATATATTCATGATTTTGAATTATATGATAATATATACGTATATTTAAACTACTAATCTCAATCGTTTTGAGTAACCTCTACCCGCAGATTCCTCATGAATAAAATTAAATATAATATATAGGTTACAGTTATTTATAGTTGTTGTTATTGTTAATTAATTTTTTTAAATTTATTTTCTTAACATTTTAATTTCTATCATTGTAATTATTTAAAACATCAAACCTTGTTTTTTGTATTTAAAGGTAACAATATAATCACTTATATAAACTTATTTTTAACTATTGTTACTAGAAGTTATTTTAAGCTAGTTATTTCAAATTTTTTAACGATTATAAAAATATATTTATGAAATATTTTAGTTAAATGAAAATTACAATTTAGTTTTTGCAACGCGCAGATATTCGCCTAGGATACTTATAAATGAAACATTTTTCTTTTCACCATATTCAATTGAAACTCCCATGATTTTTCAATTTCTTTCTTATAATGATTTTAAGTTGTTTAATAAGGTTAAATAAATATAAAACCTAAAGTGTAAATATATGTAAACTAAATTTTAAATTAAAAAAATATCTTTACTTCTACTTATAAAGTTATGATTTTAACTTTTAACATATTATACTTAATTTATTAGTTTTAATATGTTGTTTTATGTAAATTATTATCAATTTAAAGCTACGACTTTTGAACAATTTGTATAAAATACTTAAATTGTTAATTTAAATATAACATTACATGTTCAACTTAAATATAAATTTAGTTCAACTTAAGCATCCCAAAGCATATTTTGTAAATACTTAAAAGTGATAATTATAGTGTCTTTCTAATAATCATTATAAGTTGATTAATAAGGTTAAATAAATATTAAACCTAAAGTGTAATCATAAATAAACTAAATTTTAATATTAAACTAATATATTTACTTCTACTTATTAAGTTATGTCTGTAACTTTTAACATATTTTACTTAATTTATCAGATTTAATATGTTTTTATATGTAAATCATTATTAGTTTAAAGCTAAAACTTTTGAATAATTTGGATAAAATACTTAACTTGTTAATTTAAATATAAAATTATAGGGTCAACTTAAAGATAAATTTCAGTTCTACATAAAATACTCAAAGAATATTCTGTCAATAGTTAAAAGTTCTTAAAGAAAAAACTAAATTGTAATCTCAATTTAACTACAATATTTACTAAAAATATTTTTATAATCGTTAAAAATTTTGAAATAAGTAGATTAAAATGACTTACAACAAGAATAGTTAAAAATAACTCTATATAAATGATTATATTGTTATCTTTAAAATAAAAAAACAATGTTTGACGTTTTAAATAATTACAAATGTAGAAATTAAAATGTTATGCAAATAAATTTTAGAAAACTAATTAACAATAACAACTATAAATAACATTAAACCATATATTATATTTAATTTTATTCATTAGTAACCCACGGGTAGAGGTCATTAAAACGATTACGATTACGAAGCTTTAATATATATATATATATATATATATATATATATATATGTGTGTGTATTTATGTATGTATGTATGTGTATGTATGTGTGTATATATATGTCTATGTGTATACACACACACACACACACACACATATATATATATATATATATATATATATTATCATATCATATCATATACTCATATCATACATACTTATAAAGCTAGCATTTTTTTCTTGAATCTCATGCATTTAAAACCCCCATTATTTTTTCCTTTCACCACATTCATTTGAAACTCCCATGACTTTTCAATTTCTTTATAATAATAATTATAATTTGGTAATTAGGTTAAATAAATATCAAATCTAAAGTGTATTCACATATAAACTAAAATTCAATATGAAAATAATATCTTTAATTCTACTTATAAAATTATGTTTTTTAACTTTTAACATATTATACTTAATTTATTAGTTTTAATATATTGTTGGATGTAAACCATTATTATTTTAAAGGTATAATTTTTGAATAATTTGTATAAAATACTTAAATTTATAATTAAAATATAACACTATAGGCTCAACTTAAATTTAAATTTTATTTAACGTAAACAACCAAAATATTATTTTATAAATAGTTAAAAGTGATAAATTATAGTGTCTTTCTAATAATGATTGTAAGTTGGTTAATAAGGTTAAATAAATATCAAACTTAAAGTGTAGTCATAAATAGACTAAATTTCAATTTTAAAATAATATATTTACTTCTATTTATAATGTTATGTCTTTAAATTTTAACATATTATACTTAATTTATTAGATTTAAAATGTTGCTGCATGTAAACCATTATCAGTTTAAAGCTTCAATTTTTGAACAGTTTGGACAAAATACTTAAATTGTTAATTTAAATATAACATTACAGTGTCAACTTAAATATAAATTTCAGTTCCACTAAAAAAACCAAATAATATTTTGTAAATAGTTAAAAGTGATAAATTATAATGATAAATGCAAAAACTAAATTGTAATATCAGTTTAACTAAAATATTTCCTAAATATATTTATATAATCGTTAAAAATTTTCAAATAAGCAGCTTAAAATAACTTATAATAACAATAGTTAAAAATAACTCTATATAAATGATTATATTGTTACCCTTAAAATCAAAAAATAATGTTTGATGTTTTAAATAATTATAATGATAGAAATTAAAAACTTAAGAAAATAAAATTTTAAAAATTAGTTAAAAATAACAACTATAAATAATATTAAACCATATATAATATTTAATTTTATTGATGTGTAACTCGCGAGTAGAAGTCATTCAAATGATTGAGATTATGACGTTATAATAGATTTATATACTATCATATAATTCAAAATAATCAATATATTATATCAAATTAATATACAAATTATTATATCAAATTTAACAACAACGTTAGTGTTATATTTTAAAATATATATATATTTGTAAAGACTTCAACTATATAGGTGTTTCTACGCATTACAATGTCAACTCAAATATAAATTTCAGTTCCATTTAAAAAAACTAAAGAATATTTTATAAATAGTTTAAAGTGATAAACTGTAGTGATAAAAGCAAAAACTAAATTGTAATTTCAATTTAACTAAAATATTTCTTAAATATATTTTTATAATCGTTAAAATTTTCCAAATAAGTAGCTTAAAATAACTTACAATAACAATAGTTAAAAACAACTCTATATAATCAATTATATTGTTAGCTTTAAAATAAAAAAACAATGGTTGATGTTTTAAATAATTATAATGATAGAAATTAAAACATTAAGCAAATAAATTTTAAAAAAATAATTAACAATAAAAACAACTATAAATAACATCAAATCATATATTATATTTAATTTTACTTATGTGTTACTCACGGGTAGAAGTCATTCAAACGATTGAGATTATGAAGTTTTAATAAATGTATATATTATCATATAATTCAAAATAATCAATATATTATATCAATTTAGTATATACAAATTATTATATCAAATTTAGCAACAACGTTATTGTTATATGTAACAAATCATATATTTGTAAAGACTTCAACTATATAGGTGTTTATGCGCAACGCGCAGGCATTCGCCTAGTACTATATTATAAAGGAAACATTTTTTCTTTCACTACATTCATTTGAAACTCCCAACTCTTCATATTTCCATATAAATACTTAATTTATTAACTTAAATATGTTTTTAGTTGTAAGCATTATCATAAATGGAAGACTTCGTGACTTATCAATTTGATATACTTAATTTATTAACTTCAATGTATTGTTAAGTACATAACCTGCATATATATATATATATATATATATATATATATATATATATATATATATATATATATATTATCATAACCTGCATATATATATATATATATATATATATATATATATATATATATTATCATATCATATCATATACTCATATACTATATTATAAAGGAAACATTTTTTTTTCACCACATTCATTTGAAACTCCCAACTCTTCTTATTTCCATATAAATACTTAATTTATTAACTTAAATATGTTTTTAGTTGTAAGCATTATCATAAATGGAAGACTTCGTGACTTATCAATAGGATATACTTAATTTATTAACTTCAATATATTGTTAAAATACATAACCTACATTAATATATCAAATAAGCTTAAAAATTCAGTGTAAAATATAAAACATAAAGTAAAATATCAAATAATGTCTTTTAAAAAAATTATATATATATATATATATATATATATATATATATATATATATATTTAACATGCTTAAAAGGAAAACATTTAATATAATAAATATAAAAGAACCTAAATCTAGGAATCGAATTAACTAAAAGGTGTCTGAAAACTATATTTATAGTAACTAAAATTCAATTCAGTTTTTGTTAAATTAATTTATACTAATAATAGTTAAAAATAATATAAACTTAGAAATTAAATTATGTTAGATTACAAACAGTTGTAGATAATTTAAATAATTATCATGATGAAATTTAAACATCATCATTTTTTTTTAAAATTAGTAAATCATAACAGTAGTAAATTAAAATAGTTGACAAATACAACTAATGTTATACACATGTAAAACATGAGTAAAGAACATTAAATGATTAGATTTTAATAAGCGTTATTTTATCAATTGTTCAAATTAATTATAGTTTTACATAAACTAAATGTAATAATTTTTATCTTGTAGTTAATCTAAATGATATAAATATTTTTAATAACATAAGATTACCAAAAGCTTTAATTTTATTCTACGCAACGCGCAAATATTCACCTAAGATACTTATAAAGGAAACATTTTTCCTTTCACCATATTCATTTGAAACTCTCATGACTTTTCAATTTCTTTCTAATAATGATTTTAAGTTGGTTAATAAGGGTAAATAAATATAAACGTAAAGTGTACACATATGTAAACTAAATTTTAAATTAAAAAAATATAATTACTTCTACTTATAAAGTTATGTTTTTAACTTTTAACACATTATAATTAATTTATTAGTTTTAATATGTTGTTGTATGTAAACTATTATCATTTTAAAGCTACAACTTTTAAACAATTTGTATAAAATACTTAAACTGTTAATTTAAATATAACATTGTAAAATCAACTTAAATATAAATTTAGTTCAACTTAAAGGATCCATAGAATATTTTGTAAATAGTTGAAAGTGATAAATTATGGTGTCTTTCTAATAATAATTATAAGTTGGTTAATAATGTTAAATAAATATCAAACCTAAAGTGTAATCATAAATAAACTAAATTTCAATATTAAAATAATATATTTACTTCTACTTATAAAGTTATCTCTTTAACTTTTAACATATTATACATAATTTATTGGATTTAATATGTTGTTGTATATAAACCATTATGAGTTTAAAGCTACAACTTTTGAACAGTATGAACAAAATACTTAAATTGTTAATTTAAATATAAAATTACAGGGCTAACTTAAATATAAATTTCAGTTCTACATAAAATACTCAAAGAATATTCTATGAATAGTTAAAAGTACTTAATGAAAAAAATAAATTGTAATCTCAATTCGTTAAAAAATTTCGAATAAGTAGATTAAATGACTTACAATAACAATAGTTATAAATAACTCTATATAAATGATTATAGTGTTATCTTAAAAATATATTAAAAAAAACAATGTTTGACGTTTTAAATAATTACAATGATAGAAATTAAAATTTTATGCAAATAAATTTTAGAAAATGAATTAACAACAAAAACCATAAATGACATTAAACCATATATTATATTTAATTTTATTCATGAGTTACCCGCAGGTAAAGGTCATTCAAATGATTGAGATTATGAAGCTTTAATATATATATATATATATATATATATATATATATATATATATATATATAATCATATAATTCAAAATAATCAATATATTATATACCAACTTAGTATACGAATTATTATATCAAATTTAACAACATTATTGTTATATTTATAAAATATATATTTGTAAAAATTTCAACTATATAGGTGTTTATGCACAACGTGCGGGTTATCTTTATTTCTACTTATAAAGTTATGTTTTTAACTTTTAACATATTATACTTAATTTATTAGTTTGAATATGATATATAAATCATTATCATTTTAAAGCTGCAACTTTTGAACAATTTATATAAAATACTTAAATTGTTAATTTAAATATAACATTACATGCTCAACTTTTGAACAATATGTATTAAATTCTTAAATTGTTAATTTAAATATAACATTACAGGCTCAACTTAAATATAAATTTTATTTCAACTTAAACAACCCAAAGAATATTTTATAAATAGTTAAAAGTGATAAATTGTAGTGTTTTTCTAATAATAATTATAAATTGGTTAATAAAGTTAAATAAATATCAAACCTAAAATGTAATCATAAATAAACTAAATTTCAATATTAAAATCATATATTTACTTCTATTTATAAAGTTATGTCATTAACTTTTAACATGTTATACTTAATTTATTAGATTTAATATTCTATATGTAAACCGTTATTAGTTTAAAGATACAACTTTTGAACAATTTGGACAAAATACTTAAGATGTTAATTTAAATATAACATTACACAGTCAATTTAAGTATAAATTTCAGTTCCACTTAAAAAATCATATTTTGTGAATAGTTAAAAGTGATAAATTGTCGTGCTAAATCCAAAAACTAAATTGTAATCTCAATTTAACTAACGTATTTCCTAAATATATTTTTTTAATTGTTTAAAAGTTTTCAAATAAGTAGTTTAAAATAACTTACAATAAAAATGGTTAAAACGTTAAGCGAATAAATTTTAAAAAATTAATTAACAATATCCAACAACTATAAATAACATTAAACCATATATTCTATTTAATTTTATTTATAAGTAATCAACGGGTAGAGGTCATTCAAACAATTGGGATAATGCAGTTTTAATGGATTTGTATATTATCATATAATTCAAAATAATCAATATATTATATCAACTTAGTATACGAATTATTATATGAACTTTAACAACAACATTATTGTTATATTTAAAAAAACATATATGTGTAAATATTTCAACTATATAGGTGTTTCTGTGCAAAGCGCGAATATTCGCCTAGTATACTTATTAAAGGAAGCATTTTTCTTTTCACCACATTCATTTAAAACTCTCATGCATTTTTTCTTTCACCACATTCATTTGAAACTCCCATGACTTTTCAATTTCTTTCTAATAATTATAAGTTGGTTAATAAAGTTAAATAAATATCAAACCTAAAGTGTAATCATATATAAACTAAATTTTAATATTAAAATAATATCTTTAGTTCTATTTATAAAGTTATGGTTTTTTAACTTTTAACATATTATACTTAAAAGTTAGGGTTTCCTTATTTGATAATTTTTATTTAAATAGCCTTAAAATTTGAATAATTAAAATTGGATAACCTTAAACCCTAAATTTTTGAATAATAGATAGGGATTTGGATTATGTTTAAATTTGAATTATTTAATCAATTATTTAAAATTAAATAACTAGTTAATTCATATATGATTTAAATTAATTTAATTAATAATTAGTTAAAATATAAATATTAAATCACATTTGATTTAGTTTAATTTAATTAATATTTTAATTAAAATATAAAGATTAAATCATATTTGATTTAAAGATAAAGATTAAATCAAAATTGGTTTAAATTTAATTAAATTAAAAGTTTAAACCTTTTATAAATACTATTAAAAGATTAATATATTATATGTATAAGAATCAATCAGTCGAATCGTCAGTACGCCCCATTCATGAAGCCGGACTATAAGGGGGTATAAGGAAACTGCCTATAAAATGGTAGTTGAATGGGCGTCCACTCTCACCCACCGCTCCCTTGTTTAGTGGAGGGTTGCCAGCAGAACAGCTTCGATAGGACATAACCTCATTAAATGTATAGTGTTATAAAAGTACAAGAACCATCTATAAAATCCCACTCTAGTTACTTTAAGAAAAAAATGTGAAGAGTATGCTAATTCATGAAAAGCGCACATTATGCTTTATATGTCGTTTGTATATTGTGTGTGGTTAAACGGTACACTAATAGGGACTATAAAGACATATGATGGAGCATCTCGAAAATTATCATTGTTGATGGAGTGTGTGTGGTTAACGGGTACATCAATGTGAGATGATAAAAGATCTCGATGTTTCCAAATGGGTTTGCATGGTTATTCATATCTCGTTTCAGATCCTCAGCATCCCAGTCACAAAAGTGAGAGCATAATCTGAGATTAAACATGACATTAATAAGATTCAATGAATCTCAAAAGATCTAGGAGTTTCATAAGATTGAAATTGGTAAAATCCTTACCTACATAAAATAGATTTGAATTTGACTATGACATCCCTCTTCAAAGTTCGAATCGAAAATATGGATCCTAGACTTAATTTAAAATTTATTCGTTAATAATTAAGGATTAAAATCAACAAACTTCAATTCTATTCTCTCCGATTATAGATGTCAAGTCAAGACAATAATGGGTTTCCTCTTCCTTCTGAGGATGATCTTCCAAATTATAATCAAGGTGAAAATGTTTTCTCTTCTTCGAGAAATGGTGGACATCATGCTTCTTCAACTCTTCCACCACCTCCTCCAGTGACTTTCCCAACGTCGCATTTTCCTCAAGTTGAACGATATGAAAATACTCAAACCCTATTGGCATGTAGACATCAAGATCGAATTTCTTTGTGTACACAAGTTCTAGAAATTAAATCGTACATTGACAAGCTGGATAGAATGGGTATCATGTTCCCAAGGGAGCAAGCCATTGATTTGGTTCTTCTTTCACTTCCAAAGTCATACAAACAGTTCATTGAGAACTTTCATATGATGAACATCAACGTGACCCTAATTGATCTGACCTAAATGTTACTTGTTGTTGAAGTAAAAATGCTTAAGAGAACATCTGAAGTAGAGGTGCTTAAAAGGTCTGATTCCAAAGATTCCATGGACATTCACAATGATGCCAATGGTGGTCCAGTAAAGATTTCCCTTCCCAATGGAAATGGGTCGGCCAAAGTCAAACAGTTTGATCGTATGGTAACGAGAAAGGCTAGTTCTGAGATACTTCCATGTGTTAACCACAAAGAGTATGTATGTTTCTATTGCCAATTGAAGGGAAATTGGTTGTGAAGTTGCCCAAAGTACCTAAAAGATCTCAGAGACAATAAAGTTGAGTTGTATGACTCTACTTTAGGTACATCCATTATCTATATCCATCATTTTAACAAGTTCCTATTCATAGACTCTTGATACATGATGTGATGATCACATTTTGATGTTATTGCAGGATCTAAGAGAAATAAGGAAGCTTAAGCAGAGTGAGCAAAATCTGGTCGTGAGAGATGGACTTCGGTCACATGGTTAGATGATCAGAATTTAGAGCTACTATTTAGGAGTTAGGATAATTTAATAGATTGCTATACTCTTAGGAGATTTCTAGAAACTTAGTTTTTCATTTTTGTGCATTGTAAGGACAAGTTCCAATTTTTCGTTTATTTTCAATAAAAGTGAAATTTTGTTTTTATATGTATTCCTTATTCTTTCCTTGCAATGGAATTTATAAAAGTGTTGGTTATGTTTCTAATATTTGCAATATTAATTCTGGATTTGATTCTTATTATATTGCTTGTGGTATTGTCATAATTAACCAAGTGAAAAAGAATTCTCATCACCAAGTTTCAACTGGATAGTAGCTTGGAGTCATGCAATTCCAATTATGTGATGTATGAGAATCTTTGTCATTGGAAAATTATGATTAATTGATTGATCACATCTTTATGTGAGGAAAATGAAGGACTAATGGATCCTAGTACATATTGATATGGACTCTTCAGATCCACCACAAAGGACGATAACTCTATTCGTAACGATTTTATGATGTTTCAGCAAATATAATTTTGTTTATAAGATTGAACAGAATTATACTACTTTTGAAAAAGTTTTAAAAGAATAGAAGGACGAATAGAAGAATCTATTACATAGAAAGATAAAAGTTTCTCCAATCTGAAAAGAAAGGAGAGTAACTTAGCATCATGTTTTGTGATCATCTTAATGATTATGGAACTATATCACAATTGATCCTCAAAGAACATATTAGTACAATTGTATGAATAAGAAGAGGAATCAGATATTGTTGGAATGGTTCAATCAAGAGATGAGTCATACATCGTTTCCAATCAAGTTTTTGAGCCATGCTCTAGCTACTACAAATCGTATCTTGAAACTCATTTAAAACTAAGAAGGTTTATAACACCTCGTGAAATGTTGAGTGATAATGATTTCTTACTTTAGCACATTTAGAATTGGACTTGTGATGTTTTCGTTAAAACAAAAGATAAACTAGGACTAATTTTATGAAGTGTTTTCTTGTTGGGAATCCACACGAACTTTTGAATATTTGTTTTAGCTCGTTAAGGAATGTTCCGTGTGAGAAAAAACTCATTTGTCAAGAAGTAAGTAGGAGTCTTATTGATCTTAAATGTTTTAAGAGTCAATCGACAATAAGCCTTTTAATTAACACTAGCACACGACATGAGGTTGATGACCAGTCGTGTTTGATTGACACATTCTTAATTCTGTGAACTTCAAGTTGATTTGGCAATGCTCATGAGTTCTATGTTTTTCATTTATCTAGAAAAGCATAGCGCGTTGGTCAGTGAAAGTACATTGATCAATATGGGTGAGTTGCTAACAACATAGAAGCAGTGGTAGGCCCTTGTGTTACCAGAGGGCAACACAATTACAATAGCGAAGTTCAGTCCATGAACAAAAACTAAATTTGAATTTGATTTTGTCCTAAACCTTGTCTTATGATTGTAGGGTGAAAACGATAGATTCACAATTTCCAAGCTAGGACTTAACCTCCTACAAGTTTGGAATGTCATTTCCTATGAGAAGTATGTCATCTACATACAACACCAGAAAGCTAACTACACTCCCACTAGCCTTGACATACACACATGATGTTGGATAAGGTGTCTATTTCCATAACTTTATTTGGTATGTACTTGACCCGATTTAGCGTGGTCCATTTAGGTTGCATTTCACTGGAACAATTTGTAAGGATGGACTTTTTAGAAGAGGATATTTATGATTTATTAATATATTATAACTTCTAATATATTAATATGAAATCATATTATTAGCATTGGTCAAGAATTAATTTGGAATTAATTTAGTGAACAAAAGGAGACTAATTAAATATGGATTCTTATAGAGTGGGCCAAAGGTTATTTAGGATGGGCTAAACCATTATGGAAGTCCATGGATAGTCCATGAAAGTTTTTACCCATGGATCCTAAGTAATACGAAAGGTCATGGGCATTAGAGTTTACATGAATGTACCCTAATCATGCCACAATATAAAAGAACTCCTCTAGCTACTAAAATTGGTACCAATGTGTGTGTGAAGAGCATAACCGATTTTGTGTGCAAAGATACTCTCTCTCAAGTCTTCCAATTGTTAGTGGTGATTTGTGGTTCCATTTGAGGCATTCACATTATTGGTGCTAGGATCTTAAAGCTCCAAGTAACAAGCTACAAGAAAGGTATGTTATCTAACTAGTTTTATTATACAACTATCAACGTTTTGTATGCTAGTTAGGGTAATGCTTTGAAAAAATCAAATTGCATGTATGATTAGAGAAAACATAGATCCAAAGCATTTACGTTTGTATGTGCACCTAAAGGTTGTTAGAGTGCTCCAAACCCTTCAGTGGTATCGGAGCCTAGGATTGTTGTCCATTATACTTAATGCTACTTGTTTTCAAAGCTTGAAAAAAATCGATTTTCTGCTTTCTGGACAGTTGACTTGCCGAGTCCACTGACAGACTCGCCGAGTCACCCCTTTAAACTGACCAACTCGCTGATTCAGTTTATGCACTCGACGAGTTGGTGCTCTAGAATGCAGATTTTCTAGTTTTAAAGCTAGAATTGGACTAGAATCATTACCCTAAACTGTTTTTGAACAAATAAATATGTTTTTGATGTGGTAATGATTATGCTTATCCAATTTCAAAGATAATTGGCAAAGTTTCATGTTTTGTATTAGTTTATATGATTAGGCTAATTTCATGAAATTTGTTTGATATGAATTATCTTGATCATATGAGTTTAATTGAATCATGTATGAATTATATGATTATTGTGTTAATTAAAATAATGATCTAAATAATTTTAATGGACTCCATAATTTCTCCTCAAGTTACGGAATTCCAAAAGTCATTTCTTTAAAAGAGTCATTAAACTCATGGGTCATCTTCAAGTAGAACTAAAGTTAATCCTACTACTCCCTCCACCAACCCAAAAGAAGCAGAGTGCTTCTATTGTCATGAAAAGGGGCACTGGAAGCGAAGCTGCCCCAAGTACTTGCAGGATATTAAGGATAGGAAATTAAAACCCACCCATGCAGGTATTTAACTATATTGTCTAATAACTCACCACATACTAATTCTTGGGTCCTCGATACAGGTTGTGGAATTCACATTTGTTCTGATTTGCAGGGACTAAAAAGAAGTAAGGATGTGGAGCATGGGAAGATAAACTTGATCATGGGGAATAGGAAAGCTTCACCTGTCACCGATATTGGAGTTTATTCTTTATTGCTTTGTAATGGGTTAAAATTAGATTTGAATAATTGTTGTTACTCGTCTGAAATGGCGAGGAATATTATTTCTGTTGAGTCCAGAAGTGTTGCGTCTTTGGGCTCGGTCCTTAGCCCAGTTTTGTTATCCGGTTTAGGTCCGTCCAACCGTGTTTATTTTATTAGGGTTTAGTATTTAAGGTGCATGCATGCATCCTTAGTGATTATCGCTTTCATTATTACTCTCATTGATTGTACTACAAACCCTAGCTCGCCTCTACAGTGGAAGTTCTTCATCGAGCTCTGCTGAGGCGTGACTATATTTGAATCATTAAGCATTACTTTGATTCCATCTTGTGTTTTATGTGTTTTTTTGTTTGATTTATTGATTAACCTGTTGAAGATCTAATCGATCTAAGAGTTTTACAACTCATCAATTGGTATCAGAGCAAGAGACACATCTCTTCTGTTGAAGAAGATCTTAGGGTTTTTCCACTTTGATTGATATTGTTAGAGCCGTCATTCTCTATTGACATGGTTCTTTAATAGTCGATCTTACCCTAACGTTATTTATAAGTCTGATCTTAAGTAGGTTTTTGAACAAACATCATCATGTCCATGGATGATTCCCAGTCAAACCCAATCAATATCTCCAATAGTATAGGATTGACGACAAGGATTCCCATATTGTACACTCAAGATTATGAAGTATGGACGCATCACTTCGAAGACTACCTGATTGGTTCAGAAGACAATGGATACTTGATCTGGGAGGTGATTACTGTAGGTCCATTCGCTCATTCAAGAACTTCAAGAATTGTTAAAACTCAAAAGGAGTATAATCAACTCATTAATGATGTGAAAGACATACCCCAAGATGAGAAAGAAAAGTTTTCAGTGCAACATCAATGCTTTAAGGATGATTAGGTTTGCTTTACAATCGAACACGTTTCGGTTGGTAAGTTCATGGACAACAGCGAAGGAAATATGGAACAGGTTAAAGGAACTGTATTCTACGGATGAAGATCTTGATCATTCGATCCAAACTTTATTGCTCTCAGAATTTGGTGACTTCAAGCAGAAGCCTAAAGAGAAGCTTATTCAAGCCTTAGATCCCTTTAATAATCTCCTCAGTAAGATGATAAAGCATGGGATAGAAAGGAAAGTCATTGAACAAAAGGTCACATTCATGAATGGCCTTAGACCCGAATGGATGGCTGTGGTGTCCGCTGTGAAGGCACACAAACAATTCAAGGCTTATTTTCTGGCAAAACTGGTGGGGATATTAAAGTCAAATGAGAGTGTAGTGACTAAAGAAACGAATGTGATTTCCAGCATGGGGTCCTTGGCTCTAATCTCCAAAGGAAAGAATGCTGCTAAAGAAGAAAAAGATTTAGATCTTTCTGAATATGATCTAACAAGTGAAGATTTTTCTTTAATGGTGTCCAATCCCAAGAAGTTCATCAAAAGAAGGTTCCCAACCAATAAGAACCGAAACTGGCAGGGAAGCTACAGTGCTGAGAAGGTAAAGGAGGAACCGAAGAGTGTTTCTCAGACCGAAGAACCAAAGAAGGACGAAAAACTTGGTGGTGACTCAGGTTTTAATTGTCACTATTATGGAGGCAAAAATCACTTTGCCAAAGATTGTATATTGAGAAAGAAGTCAGAAAAGAATGAAGATAATGACGAGGAAGCGAACCTCATACGACGGTTGGAGGAAATCATGAAGAAGAAAGCTGGATCTAATAACGCTATGAATGCTCTTATTGCGCAGGGAAATACAATTGACGATGAATTTGGCAGTGTTGTAGTTTGTTCGACTGATTCTGAAGATGAAGAAGTGAGGAAGCCTACTCATGGCAGGGCTTTGTTGGTGAAAGAAGAGAACGTTGTAGGAAAGTGTCTGATGGTGACCTCTAAGGTATCACAAATGAGAAGCTATACCACTGATGGGGGACTAGACGAAGCGAAAGAGCAAGAAGACAGGTGTTTTTCAGCGAAACCTGTCAGTGTGCAGATTAATGAATGCGATGAGTTGATCAAGAAGGTACAATCTACTCTTGTTTCTTTACAAATTCCGTCACTAACTATGAAAAAGAACTAAATGGATTAAAATTTAAATTTTCTAGTATAAGTGGTAGTTTAACTCAAACTCGCATCACAAACTCTAACCTAACTGATCAAATCAGCAAGGTATCATCGAAGAGTGAGGAGAAGGAGTTGATTAGGTCTAGGGATGAAACAATTTATTTGCAAAGAGATAATTTAAAGCTTTTGAAACATCGGAATGTTTTTTGTTTGATTGCTAAAAGATTATATTTAAACATTACTCAATTGCATCTTAACTGTGATATAGGAAATAACATAGATCGTATGATTTTACCCTTCCTTGAGTTCAAGGAGGATGAAATCGATGCCGATGCATATAACTGTGAAAACATTGTTTACTCTGATGATATCTCTCATTTTTACAAAATGGGTCTTGACAAAATAGAGTCCTTCATAAAGTCAAAAGACCATAAGGACATGCTAAAACATTTGTTGGATAAAAATGACAAACTAAAAATCAAAACCGAAACTATACATAAATTTGACTCTTTGAATGCCAAGTTCAATTCAGAAAATAAAATTGATATTGAAAACACTTCTGAATTCAATGAGGATGATGATATGAGTGAAATATTTGTAGAAGATGAGTTGGACTGTTCCAAATTTGTCAAGAGCGAACCCGAAACCAATAAAAATCTTATTTCTGAAAACTCTGTTGAGTTCGCTCGTTCATCAAAAGACAAGATTAAAGTCCTCAAGGAAAAGGATGTTGTATATCAAACGGTCCAAACAAATCTAAATCAAGTTTATACTGTTAAAGGAGTTACTCAGCAACAGACAGCCAAACTAACAACATTAGTAGAAAAAGATAATGCTGATGGTTGTGATGAGTTTTTTTGGTCAGCACCGATTGATAACGCTGATGAAACAGAAGGTTTATCTCAGAAAACATCATGGAGGGTGAAAGGTAGGTATGTGGAAGAACCACTTAATGAACCTACACACTTTGATGTGCCAAGCACAAGTGGTACCAAAACTCCTTCAGGCGAACCGGTCATAGTATAAAGCGAAACCTCTTCACTAAAGAGCGAAACTCATGCTTAGAAACCGAAGAAAAAGGCCAACATCCACAAAAATCCAAAACAAGCGTTAGAAAGAAAGCATCAACGGAATTTGAGATACAAGAAGAATCTCACTAAAAGGAAACAGTTTTGGCGATCTCAAAACCCTAATTACGTTCGCTATGAAAAGTCCATTAAGTCAAAGGAAGAAGTGAAAGCAAACTCAACTTCTCATGTTCAACATAATGAAGACAACCGAAAGAAGAGTTTCGATCCTCAGAATCAGGACACCGAAAGAAGAGTTTCGCTTCTCAGAATCAAGACAACTGAAAGAAGAGTTTCGGTCCTCAGAATCAAAACAACCAAAAACAGAGTTTCGGTTCACAAAGGCACAGCAACCAAAAGAGAAGTTTCGGTCATCAGGCGGACGACAACCGAAAAAGAAGTTTTGGTCCTCATGTTGTGAGAAACCGAAAGGATGGTTTCGGTCCTAGATCAACTAATGAGAGGAACCGAAAGGAAAGTAGTTTCAGCTCTCAACCAAGTAAGGACGATGATCAAAAGATTAACTCTGCTCCCAAGTCTCATCTTTCTCACTCTCACTCAAAGAATGATCGAAAGGGAAAAGGAAAGCTCTTTCCAGAAGATGAAAAGAGGACGACGTTTGAACCAAAAGTGGAGAACCGAAAGACTGCTAACGTCAATTCAAAAATTGAAACCAAAGCGATTAAATCTAATAGAATCAAAGTTTTCATCATAAAAAGAAAAGATGAAACAACACTTATAAAAAGAACCTTTTTGGTTGATATTTCTCTTACAATTCCCTGTTATGTAAAAGGCTCACTAGGACCCAAGAAACTTTGGGTTCCTAAATATGCTTAATTTTTTCAGGTTATGCGTGACGAGAAGTTTGACAATGAATGGTACATAGACAGTGGTTGCTCGCGTCACATGACAGGAAGAAAGGAATTGCTGAGGGAATTTCGGTCCCTTCAAGATGGTGGAAGTTTCAAGTACGGTAATAATTCTTTTGGCACGATCAAAGGTTATGGTATGATTACCAATGGTGATTTCTCGATATGAAAAGTGGCGTACATTAAAGGTCTTCAACACAACCTTAATAGTGTTTCTCAACTGGTGGTCGGTACCGGGTTAAAAGTTTTGTTCGATGACGATAGCTCAGAGATTATTGAAAAGAAGATGAACAATATTCTGCTGAAATCGAAGCGAAAAGGAGAGATGTATCCTCTAAATCTCAATCCTATACGAGGGAAACCAACAGTTTGCTTGCTAACAAAGGCTCATTTAGACGAAAGTTGGCTTTGGCATCAAAGACTCTCACATCTTAATTTCAAAGACATCAACAAGCTGGTGCTTGGAGATCATGTTCGAGGTCTTCCTATTCTAAAGTTTGATAAAGAACATTTGTGTGCTGCGTGTGAAACAGGAAAACAAAGTCGACAAAGTCACCCTTCTCGAGTCAATACAAAAATTATTGAACCACTAGAATTACTTCACATTGATCTATGTGGTCCATCTTCAATCGAGAGCATTGGTAGTAACAGGTATATACTTGTTATAGTGGATGATTTCTCTCGATTTACCTGGGTGTTCTTTTTGAGGTAGAAATCAGAGGCCACTCCCATGCTTAGACTCTTTATCAATTATGTAGAAGTTCAACTGCGAAAAGCAGTTCGAAACATCAGAAGCGACAACGGGTTAGAGTTCAAGAACAAAGACTTTGAAGATTTTCTTGCAGAAAAGGGGACAACTCACAACTTCTCGGCTCCATATACTCCACAACAGAATGGAATTGTCGAAAGAAAAAATCAATCTCTATGTGAAGCAGCCCGAACCATGCTTAGCTTCGCTTCTCTACTTCTATATTTCTGGGCAGGTGCCATTGCTGCTGCTTGCTTCACGCAGAATAGATCTTATCTCAACAAACGTTTTTCCATCACTCCATATGAGATCATAAACAACTGAAAGCCTAATGTAAAGTTTTTTCATGTGTTCGGTTCTAGATGCTTCATCTTTAATTCAAAAGAGCACCGAAACAAGTTTGACGTCAAAGCAGATGAAGGAATATTTCTGGGTTACTCGTTAAACTCCAAAGCATACTGAGTCTTGAACAAGTGTTCAAAGAAAATCGAAGAGGCTTACTATGTCACTTTCGACGATAACTATGTTAAGAAACTGAAGACAACCGAAGGTTCTGTGGAGGAAATATTTCCTAAACCTGGTCAAGCTATGGTTCCAATCTCAAACCTCTTTGAGCAATACATGCTGCTGTTTGATGAACCAGAAAAGGCTATTCACTCTGAATCTAATGTTGCAGATAACAAGGTAGACAACGTGAAGAAGATAATCGATGATGTTGCAAAGAAAATGGCAGATGAACAACCACCAGCAACCGAACAGCTTGACTCAAGCAAACCTCCTAGAGATAATTCTTATGTTCAAGGGGAGGGTTCGTCTTCTCCAAATAACCAAGATTCATCATTCCAGGGGGAGAGGCCATCATCATCACCACCAAACGAAAGTCAAGACTAGGGAGCGAATTCTGAGCCTGATGCTGAGGAAGTATCATCATTCGAGGGGGAGAATGCGAATTCAAACGATGATGATATTCAATCAGAATTCGAAGAAGAAGTGAATGCTGAACTGAATCCCTTTTAGGATCCTAATTACCCTCCACTCACCAAATGGACCAAAGATCATCCTCAAACACAAATTATTGGTAAACCAACGGAAAGAGTTCTCACACGATCACAACTGAAAGTGAAACAAACTGTATTATTCTCTAAAGTGGAATTTTTCATGTTCAATTCGTTCGTCTCCAAGGTTGAACCGAAGACGATCAACACTGCACTTGATTAATCCGATTGGGTACAGGCCGTGCATGACGAACTCAATGAGTTCGAGCGAAACAAAGTATGAAGAATGATTCCAACACCAAAGGATGGTTCTGTGGTAGGACTAAAGTGGGTTTTCAGGAACAAAATGGAGAAGGAAGGAAATGTGATTCGAAACAAGGCAAGATTGGTTGTGAAAGGTTATTCTCAAGAAGAAGGCATAGATTACAAAGAGACCTTCACTCCAGTAGCAAGGCTAGAATCAGTTCGTATTTTTCTCGCCTGTGCTGCACAAAAGAATTTTGAAGTATACCAAATGGATGTGAAGTGCGCCTTCTTAAATGGAGAACTGGAAAAGACGGTGTATGTAGAGCAACCACCATGTTTTGTGAACAAGAAGTATCCAGATCACTGCTATATTCTGGACAAAGCAGTCTATTGTCTTAAGCAAGCACCGAGGGCATGGTATGAAACTCTAACTAGATTTCTTAAAATGTCTATGTTTAAACAAGGTTTGGTTGACCCAACCTTCTTTCTTAAGAAAGAGGGTGACCACCTTATGATCGTTCAAATATATGTCGATGACATCATCTTCGGTTCCACAAATCCAAGCTTAACAGCTGAATTTAGGAAGTTGATGGAGACTAAATTTGAAATGAGCTCAATGGGTCCGATTAACTTTTTCCTTGGCTTTAATATTAGACAGGGACCCGAAGGCATTTTCATTAATCAAGAGGCTTATACAAAGACCTTGGTTGCCAAGTTTGGAATGTTGGGAGATTCAAAAGTAAAAGTTCTTATGGCGTTTGGCACAAATTTAACACCTTCTCTGGACAAACTGGTTGCGGACATGACCCTCTATCGTCAAATGATAGGGTCCCTAATGTATCTAACAACAAGTCGACCAAACATAATGTTCTCTGTGTGCTATTATGCTAGGTTTCAAGCTAATCCATGTGAACCTCACCTGCTAGCTGTGAAGAATATCTTTCGATACCTAAAGCGAACCTCTTCGCTCGGTCTATGGTACCCAGCCAAGTCAAGGTTCTTTGTCCAAGCATTCTCAGATGCTGATCTTGGAGGATGTGGACTGGACTGAAAAAGTTCCACTTGAGGATGCTAGTTTCTGGATGGCAAATTGGTTAGCTGGCAGTCTAAGAAACAACCTGTGTCTCGCTCTCCACTGCTGAAGCAGAACTTATAGTGGCTGCATCGTGCACATCTCAGGTCATTTGGATACAAAGTCAACTTCGAGACTATGGCCTGAACATGAAGAAAATCCCACTATATTGTGACTCCGAGAGTGCAATTAGGATTTATCATAACCCAGTGCAACACTCAAAGACGAAACACATAGCACTGAGGTATCACTTCATCAAGGATCATGTGGAAGATGGTAATGTAGAACTTCATTTTGTAAGAATCACTGATCAATTGGCTGACATCCTTACTAAGGCCTTGCCTGACACAAGTTTTAATAAAATCCTACAAGGATCAGGAATGATGGAAGCTGAGTCTGTACCAAAATCACTTCCACCTTAATAAAAGTTGGAAGCGAAATAGAGCAAACGCTCGGTCCATTTCGGGTTCGGTTCTTTTGTGAACCAAAATGAACCGAATGCTCGGTCCATTTCGGGTTCGGTTTTACTGGGCTCGGCTCGCTTCTCATTTTTCAAGTGATGGTTTCAGTTGTATAGTATGTACACACTCTTTTCTCATAATTTATTTTATGTTCTTCTTCTTATTTTCATAAAATCCAAAAATATTTTTCCTATTTTTTTCCTTTTTCAGAAAATCTTATAAAATCCAAAAATATTTTTCCTATTTTTTTTTCTTTTTCAGAAAATCTTATAAAACCCAAAACTAATTTTCACTTCTGTTTTTATTTCTTTTTAGAAAATGCACACGATAATTCAAATATATTTTCTTTGTTTTATTTTATTTTAAATTATTTTAGTCTTTATCTAATTAATGTATAAGGAACATTTTCAATGGTGGAGCTGGAGCAGGTATAATTCTTTATCTTTGTATTAGCTAAGTGTCACTAGAAGCATGTTGTTGTATGTTGACCCAAGCCTCTAAAGATTTTGGGTGAATCCTTAATGACTTGATAAATACCAATCATGTCTTCCCAATTAGGCTATCAATTTCACTCTAATCATGAGCTACCTCTAAATTGAGTTAAGAGGTTTTCTGCTTGGTCCTATTTTATAGCAGAGGTACATTCATTCTTTAACCACCTCAATCTTATTCTCCATTAATCATTCATTTCACAATTGTAACCATTGAGACTCTCAGCACTACCACTGAGGTTTATGGTTACACAACTTCTGTGTTAATGATCTTAGTTTCGTGTCACTACGTGCTAAGTGAAACCCAAAATTCACTACCTACAATGCATTGACGGTGAACAATTAGATGTTCTAGGTTTCACCTTTGAATTAAGTAAACTAATTTTGTGGATGTACCTTGAAATCTCTTATCGTTTTGAGAGATCCTTATGAAAATGTCTACCACCAAGACTTTTCTTCCCAAAGGATCCTGTTTTTAATTTTTCCTTGAGATTTTAATTATCTTTTGTCAACAAGTCACTAAATATGATCCACACCTACTTGTTTAACAGGCCACATTGGTCTCACAAGTACTTCGTTCTTTTTTTGGTCTTATGTCAAGTACCAAAACCTGAATTGAAGCGAAAGTCACCCTTAATTGTAAAGTCCAAATAGCGGATCTTACCATAGATCAATAGCACACACAATCACACAAAGCAATAATAGGAGCGAAAAGAGAATAAACCAAGCTTGCACACGTTTTATAGCTATAAACGTCTGGTACAACTTGATAGAAAGCCGTGAACAATAAGGCATCAACCACTACAAAATGTCTGACTAACCCTCTATTTATAGGGACCACGACCGAGAAGAGTTTATGGCCGTAAACTCATTACAACCATAAACTATCAATAACACACTACTAACACACTCCATCTATACCAAACTACTATTACATTGTAAGCCTAGACCAAACCACTAACTTGAGCCCTTCAATCTCCCCCTTGGTTTGGTGCTAGCTTGAAGTTAACCTTTATTGACCACCATAACGTCTGCTTGCCCCATTGCTCCATTCCACATATGCTTGTTAAGAATCTCAGCAACCATAGTCATATATACCTTCGCAACATCTTCAAAAGTATCCTCTGCAACCAAAATCTGAAAGGTGCGTAGGTGATGAATATCCCATTTTCGAAATTGCAACAAATCTCTTCGATTGTAGAGTCGAATGCACCCATTCTTGAGCTTGATGACCGCAGCGGAAGTAATTTCATCGAAAACCCAACACTCCATCGAACTTAGAGATCCATCTTGATAATTTTGAAGCACATGAAACTGTTTGACCTGCTTGGTTGCGGGCCACATCACAACTTGCAAAGGCTTGTCAGTTTTAGGATCAATGATGTCAGGATGCTCTACTATGACGGACTCAACAGTTTTCATGGCAGGAAACCCTTTCTAAACTTGATCTTCAAGGAAGTGCTTAAACTGAGTCGCCTGTGGATTGTTTGTGAGATTAGAAAAAGGAGCTCGAGATAATTCTGACAGATCGACCCTAGTCCGTGAACTGAAATCATGACTATCTCTGTAAAGCTCAGAGTTACCACTTTTCCTTAGCACTATCCACATCTTGAGAGGATCATGAAATCCCCACGAAGAAATTCCCGACCTATCACCGAAAGTATCTCTGAATCGAACGACTTCAAGATCAGTCATTGTAATCGTAGGTTCATCCCAAGAAGCATTCTGATTAGGGTTTCTTTTAAACAGTAGTTTCCCTTTCTTAGCTGCTTCCTCTTGTGCATCGCGAATGGTTGCTGAAACATGGGGAGCTTGAGAAGGCTCATCTTCAACACGATTAACAGCTCCTGATGTTTGACCCGTTGGCAAAGAAATTGGAAAAGCTTGAACATGTAGATTAATCTTATATTCATCAGCAGACGTCTGGTATTTATCACCGAGGTCTTCCTCAAGCTTCTTCTTTAACTCAAAATAGCTTAAAGTCAAGAGATTGAAGTGATCTTGGAGATCGGATATTTGTTTTGACTTTAAATCTTTGTCTTTAGCAAGATCAGCAACTTGCATACCAAGCTTTGAATTATCAGACTGAAGCTCAGACACTTGAACACTAAGCTTTGAATTTTCAGCTTGAAGTTCTGACACTTGAATGTCAAGCTCAATGTTTTTCTGACTCAGCACTGATATCTCCTTCTGTAGCCCTGAGATAGTTAGGTTGTCTCCTCCAAAACCACCATCCCCTATAGAAACACCTTTACCACGAGGAGAAGGCATCAAAAATTACTCCTTAGCCAAATGCATGGCCAATCTCACAGAAGCTTCATCATGATCAGATCGAGGGGGAGTAAACCCTGGTGGAATAGAGGGACCATCAACATCAAAAACAGGGTCTGGACCCATAGTAAAAAGTTTGGTTGTGGTAAGACTGGGAGTAGTAGTAGGTGGTACTGGGAGGCCGCTAACAAGACTTGCAATTAGCTCGCTCTGCTTTGGATCCCTTCTTCTTCTTTTGAACGGGGGTTGATCAGACTGGGTTGCTGCAGAATCACTCACAAATAGCTCTGAAGTAGGAGGAATAGAAACAGGAGGGGAAAGTCCCATAACTGTCTCCATTGGAGTGGAAACATTTGCCATTTGGTTTGAAGTAGGGGTTGTAGTTTCAAAAACTTCATTAGACTTCCTTGTCTCCGTTGTTGGAGGAACAACTTCATTGACATTGTTAAAGATAGTGTCAAGATTCTCATTCGACACCAAGTTAGCACTACTGGCTATGGAAGCTATAATATCATCATGATCAAAACCAGTGAGATCAAGATCACTAAAGGAATCATTTTTGTCGCCTTCAACATTTTCCTCAAACTCCACATTCATTTCTGAATCATCACCTTGAGCACGATTAGACATTTCGCCATGTTCCTCTGCCACATGAGCGTCAGGAGTAGGAGTATCTTCCTTTTCAGTACTTTCATCCTCAGATACATCAATAACAACGTTGTTTGGAGATGACTTCTCAGAAGATGCAGGCTCAGAAGAAGCCTGGTCAGATGAACCATAAGATTCTGTAGGTTCATTAAGTTCAGTGAACTTTCCAAACTTTTCAAGCGGGTATTTTCCTTGAAAAATGACCTTTCCTCTACGATTCTGCTTGATGAGTCCTACAGTATGGGGACCCAATGATTTCATATCCAAAGTATCACCTTCTTTTCTCACATCTGGAAACTGAGCCTCGATGAACAGCTGAATGAATCTGGGATACAACAAGAAAGTATCCCGAGTTGAAGCTCGAATGTTCACAACAAACTCATCCAAAATGAATCTCGAAAAATTGAATTTCACTCCTGTAGCAAGAGAAACAATTGCACCGGTATTCCTTTGAGAAATCTCATCTGCTCCCGATCTTCTCCCTGAAATGCAGCTAACAAACACATGTGCTAAAAATCTCCAATACGGATGTAAGAGCTTCTTTAAAGTTGGAAGTGAAGTGCCTTCATAATTCATTCTCCTCAGAATTCTTTGAGTATCTTCAATCCCAATCTCAGTAGGAAAATTAGGTTGATCGTCAATCAACAACGTCTCTCTAATAAATCTTTCATTGATCACGATTTTGCATCCTTGAACCATGGCTTTAACAGTAAAATGACCGGTATCACTCATGTCCATGTTGGCAGTCGTCCAGAATTCTCTAATTAAATTCTGGTAGACAACATGATTTACTGTAATCGCAGAAGCCAGACAGCACTCCCGAAGTCTGTGAATCATCGACCGAAGATCCGAGTGAACAGCTGGAGGATCTGCCAAGACAATGGCAAGATTGTGCATATCCGCAAATTTCAGGTTCGCCATTATCCTGCACTCAACCATACTAAGTAAGACACGAACACGTGCCAAACGAACAACCAAAATATTTAATTTTAATTTTGATCCTTAAAAAAATAATATTAATTATTTTTATTTAAAAATTTGGGTCAAAAATTAAAAAAAAATATTCATTTAAATCAAATCCAAATTGGCAGTCAACACAAGTTCGCGGTCAACAACAGTTTACGGCCCAAGAACATAGTTTGCGGCCGTAGAACTGAGTTTACGGTCGATGAACATAATTTACGATCAAAACATGATAATTGCACTTAATTAAGAGTGTACGATCGCAAATCAAGACAATAATCAATCGAAGTTTGCGGCCACAAGCAATTTGCGGTCAAACACAGGTTTACGCCCCAAGAACAGAGTTTGTGGCCCAAGCTTGCGACCGTAAACTCCGTCGAATCCTTTTTCTCGATTTTTGCTTCGATAACACGGTGAATCACACAATAAAATACATATTTTTTGATCTAGAACTCATTACCTTCAAGACTATCGGATTAGATTTGCAAGATTTGACGATTTTTTTTTTGAAGAGAGAGAGAGAGTAGGGGAGGTTTGCAGCTGGAATCAATGATGTGAATGAGATTCTGGCGGTAAACTCCTTTTTATACCCTTTTACCATTCACCTGATAACCACACAGTATTGAGTAGAGTCCAACACAGTCAAAAATTTTAAAAACAATTCTTGTGATGATTTTTTTTTTAAAAAAATAAAATAAAATAAAATAAGATGAAATAAATAAAAATAAAAATTAAAGATAGAATAAAAATAAAAATAAAATTAAAATAAAAATAAAATAAAAATAAAATAAAATTGCAGTATACGGACAAAAACAAAAATAATAATTAACTTTAAGAGTGATTTGGGATCAAAGTTTTTAAAATTTAACAAAAATAAAAATAAAAGAACTTCAACTAAAATATAATTTTAAAATTTAACTACTGTGACTGAATTTGTGATACTGGGGTCAAAGTTGTTGGACAGCCTTATTCCACTTGTCGGTACCCTTATCTTCACATCTTCGTCTGATCGATTGCCAGTATTGTGGTCCACTTAAACACGAAACATTTGTGACAAGATTTGGACAATTTACCAATGACATGATACATGCATATATCTAATTATAACTTTATTATCATGATTGGCCCTAATTCTTAAATAGATTTTTCTTATGACCATTTAACTGACTACAACCAGGGATATTGTTGTCCACCTAAATCGAGCAGCGAGATCTACAGACAATCTGTATTTGTTCAATTTTAATTGTACTAGAACATGTTTCACGCTTCCTGATATGCCCCAGCCATCAAGAACTTCCAGAGTACTCCTTACATCGGGTGAGCAGACAATCATTAGGAGAGATAATAGATTTAGATTGTTATTACTTATAGTTCTAGAGGGATTGAGAAGTAGAAGGTTGCATATGTTGTGTACCATGTTGGATTAGAAGTCACGCAAAGGAGACAACATATGGCTAACAGATAAGAAGAATTTCATAGATATTATTTGTAGAGAAATAGAGTTGCATATGTTACAGTCCGGGTCGGATCTCTCGATCACGCAGAGGAGGCAACATATGACTAACAGACAGAGAGAAAGAAAACAATTTTCTAGAGACCTAATTTATCGGAATTTACCAGTCGCCCCATCCAACCGGAATTAAGGACAGAATCCGCACATCGAGGAAAAGTGAATCCACAGTTCTAGATACGGGTTATTTAATGTGACCGGTAGATTCCCATGTATATCTCCCTGCTCAAGCTATCCGAGCGTCGTGAAATCAGGTTAAACGGATCTAACTAGGTTAAAGTTTGTCAAGTCCTTAAATTCATTAGGTTCAACTTTCCCTAGTCAAGTCCATTTAAAATCTTTCGTGCCTACCAGCGCATCGAACACAGATCGTAGACGATTCAACTTAGGTACGTTACGCCAATTCAGATTGCCCGTTATCACTTGCTAATTTCATTTCCCGTCACAACACCTACAAACAAAATTATCAACAAGATTTTTTTAATTTTCTGAGTTTTTTATTGTTTTTGGATTTTGATTATTTCTCCCCCTAAATTTGTGCATGGGTGAGAATAAAAATAAAAAAAATGCGCAAATTTAATCTATCCTAAGGAAATAAAAATAAAATTGAAAATTGAGTTGAAGAAAAAATAAAATAAAAAAAAACTTAATCCTCAAAAAAAATCATTTTCAGAAAACCTACGAGCACATCGAAGCGAGCTTTGTTAAATGGCTTTGTGAACAAGTCTGCCACATTATTATCAGTGTGGACCTGTTCCAGCCGAATTAGCGAACGTTCATAACAGTCTCTGATGAAATGAATCATAATGTCGATGTGCTTGGTTTTAGAGTGTTGGGCTGGGTTTTTGGGAATTTGAATAACAGCTTCATTATCACAATAAATGGGGGTTTCTAAATAATTCAAACCGTAGTCCAACAGCTGATGTTGGATCTAGATAACTTGAGAGTAGCAAGCCGATGCAGCAACGTATTCCGCCTCCGCTGTGGAAGTTGAGTCAGTGTGTTGCTTCTTGCATTGCCACGAAACTAGTCTGTCACCTAGGTATTGAAATCCTACTGAGGTTGATTTCCTGTCAAGGTCACAACCTCCATAATTATTGTCAGCAAAAGCATAAAGATCAAATTCAGAATTCTTCGGATACCAAAGACCCAATTTTGGGCTCCCTTTGATATACCGAAAAATTCTTTTAACAGCAATAAGATGTGAAAGTTTAGGATTAGTCTGATAACGTGCGCATTTACAAACTGCAAACATGATGTCAGGTCAGCTTGCAGTAAGATACATCAGCGATCCGATCATCGATCGATAGTGAGTCTGATCTACGGATTCGCCTTCAGGATCTGGAGTCAGAAGAGGTCGTTTAGCCATTGGTGTTGAAGCAGATTTAAAATCGTGAAACTCGAACTTCTCAAGAATATCCTCCACATACTTGGCTTGATGAAGCAGGATTCCAGTTGAATTATGTTTAACCTGAAGCCCCAAAAACATGGTCATTTCTCCCAACGAACTCATTTCGAATCGTTTCTTCATTACACCTTCGAATTCTTTGCAGAGCTGCGGACTAGTTGACCCAAAGATGATGTTGTCATCATAGATTTGCACTAGAATTTGATCATTTACGACATGCTTGATAAACAAAGTCTGATCGATGGTGCCACGTGAATAGCCATGCTCGATCAAATGCTTTGTTAGAGTTGCATACCACGCTCGAGGAGCTTGATGTAACCCATACAATGCCTTGTCCAACTTGTAGACATGATTAGGAAATTTTGAGTCAACGAACCCAGGAGGTTGATCAACGTAGATTTCTTCCTTCACCTTGCCATACAAGAAGGCAGTCTTGACGTACATTTGATACACGGTAAAGTTCATGTAAGAGGCATATGCTAGAAAGATACGAATAGCCTCCAGGCGAGCTACTGGAGCATAAATTTCAGTGTAATCAGGTCCCTCAAGTTGCCGAAACCCACGTACCACCAATCGAGCTTTATTTCGCACAATAACCCCTGAATCGTCCTGCTTATTGCGATAAACCCATCTTGTGTCAAGTGACTTCTTGCCCTTTGGTAACTCAACTAACTTCCAAACACCGAGTTTTTCAAATTGATGCAATTCCTCATGCATTGCACATACCCAGCGAGGTTCATTCGGAGCCATTTCAACATTCTTAGGCTCTATTTGAGAAATAAAGCAAGAGTAGAGACAAGTATTAACATCTCCACTCTGACTTCTTGTTTTAACACCGTCACCCAGCTGACCAATGATGTTATCGATCGGATGATCGCGTTGAACACTTGAAGGTATCTCTTGGCTGATATCATTGAGAGAGACAGGAAGAGTGTGAATGTTGATACCTCCTTCATTTGCTGATTAAGCCGCTCCAGAGGACTCTGCCACGAACTCACTAGAAATAAATTCAGGAAAGAGTAGTTCCATAAAGGTTGATGTGGTTGCGGAAGCGTCATTGGGCATGAACTCTCTCTACATAGGTGTAGATAGTGTAGCTTCAGCATCAGGAGTATCATTTTGGACTGGAGATTTAGGACTATCAAGTTGTGCAGATGACTCCCTCTCTGGTGAAGTAGAGAACTCCCCCTCAGGCATTGTAGAGGACTCCCCCTCAGATGAAACCGGAGACTTCTCTTTGAAAGAAGAAGGGGATTCAGATGGAGGTCTGTTGACAACTTCTTCGTCTTCGTCTTCAGAAATCTTCTTCAAACTAGAAACAGATCTAGATGAGCCACTCGAAGACACATTTATTGATTTGAATAGTGATGTGTAATCAAACAGCCAATCTGGACCCACTCTAGCATCCGTCTCATTTTCTTCCAACCAACGCACGTCATACGATTCCACAATCTGTTTTGTCTTCTTGTTGTAGACTCTATAGGCAGTGCGAGCAGCATACCCTACGAAGTAACAATCATCGGCCTTTGCATTAAACTTCGGGTTGGCATCTAAGTGAAGAAGAGTGCAAGGGCAGCCAAATACACGGAAATGACTGACTGAAGGCTTGTGACCATAGAGAATCTCATACGGGGTCTTTATCTGAGCTTTGTTGATCAACACTCGATTCTGAACATAACAGGAAGTGTTTATCGCCTCGGCCCAAAAGAAAACCGGTAGCTTTGAATCACACAACATCGTTCTTGCGGCGTCCTTTAAAGTTCCGTTCCTTCTTTCAGCAACACCATTTTGTTGGGGTGTGTGAGCAGAACTGAATTGATGCAGGATACCCTTTTCTGCGCAAAAGTGATTGAGTACAGAATTGTTGAACTCTGTTCCGTTGTCGGTACGAAGCGCCTTCACTTCATTGTTAGTTTGGTTCACAACGAATACAATGAACTTCTTGATCAAATCAACAACTCCAGCTTTGTTGGATAGAAAGAAAACCCATGTAAACCGAGAGAAATCATCAATCACAACCAGGAAATAAGAATTTCTATTGATGCTAAGAACATTTACTGGTCCAAACAAATCCATATGAAGCAATTGAAGCAACTGGCTAATTGAGTTGACCTGTTTTGGTAGGTGTGGTTTTCTATGATGCTTTCCTTGGGCACATGACACACATTTTTCAAACGTAATGAAGTCCTTGACAGGTATCCACGGACCATCTCATTCTTCGCAAGACGATTCAAGTTTTTGGCATTAGCATGACCTAGTCTTCTGTGCCACAGCATTGCAGTTTGTTCGGAGATCTTGGAGAAAAGGCACGTAACTTGTTCTGGAAGATTGCTATTCATATCAATGATATAGGCATTCCCATCCCTTTTAGATTTTACAAGAATCCACTCCTCTGGGATGACAAAGTCTGGCTTGAGAATCATGCATTCCTTATCAGTGAAATGCATAGAATAGCCCTTGTCACAAATCTGAGAAACACTTAACAAACTATGCTTCAGCTCGGGAGCAAAATTAACATTCTCGAAACTTAAAACCCCATTCGAGATAGTTCCTCATTGAGTGATTTTACCACCTTCTCCACCCGCAAAGGAGATGTATCCCCCATTAAATGATTGAATGTTGTGCAGTTGGGTGATATCTCCTGTCATATGCCGGGAACAGCAGCTGTCGACGAACCAGGGTTTGACGATATTTCCCCGCAACTGGGTCATGACTTTGCTGGGTGGCCCCGATGCCTTTTCAGATTGATAATTTTCAGAATTTTTAGAGGACACAGAAGATGAATTGGAGATTGGTTTGGGCAGCCATTGATAATTGGGTTTTCTAATTGTCCCGGGTGTTTTTGAGATTGAATGAGTATCAGTTTGCTTAATTCATGTAGGTTTTCTACCAGATTTGGTTGAAGACTCACTGCTACCTCTTGACGAAACCGATATTGGCTTGGGCATGCTCGGTTTTGGCAAACTGCTTGGGACTTTGTGATAAAAAACATTTTTATGCTTTTGAAAAATGGCTCATTTTCTACTTCGATCATCTTTCCAATCACCATTCCGGGAATGATTTCTAGAGGACTTTCTAGTTAAAGACCTTACTCTGGATTCGTTCTCTCCTCTTGGAAATTCAAAATGCACAAACATACAATTTTGACAATTTCTAGCTATATAACCACCAACACCACAATTGAAACAAATCTGTTTGTTATTGTTATAACTTGTGCTACATTGATCTGATTTGTTTTCCATACTATCACCCTTTCTTCTCTCACATGAACATGAACAAGAATTAGGTTGTGAGGTAAGCGAGGACACATTAGATGGAGAAGGTTGTGAAATTGGTGGTTTCTCAAAATTATTATCACACACATCAGAATTGTCAACCAAAATTTTCAAACTAGACTTTTTCAAACCATTCAAAACAGTATCAGAAGTAATAGAAACACCACCACAAAAAACTTGTCATTTGAAACATCAGAAAAAATATTGTCTTTATTCAAAACTAAAACTTCAGGTTTAGACTCGATTTTATTTTCAAAAACATACCCTTCAACTTCGTGCTTTGACTGATTCAAGGATTGATCTGCAGGAGAAGTAGAAATGTTAGTACTTTCAACATTAATAAATCCTCCCGAGATAAAACCAGATGACTTGCCATAAATTGAATGGAGGGGGCATGTGCTGATATGAATGATTGAATGGAGGGGGCACTTGATTATAACCTAGACCTTTTGATTGATTTTTCTTAAATTGCATGCAGTGGTCTATCATATTTGCAACTACCTCACTTGAAAAATCATATTTTCTAAAATCAAAATTAGCGGTTTCAAAATTTCCTTTTAAAGATTCAATTTCAGCCACTAGTTCAGCGTTCTGTTTCGCTACATAATCATAATTTTTGCATTTGTTACTGTAGTCTTCTTGAAGTCTCCTAAAGTCCTTAATTTTTTATTCCAATTGAGCTTTAAGTGGTTTTTGACCTTTTCTAAGTTGGTACCCTTCATATCTAAAGTCTTCTACTTCCCTTTTTAATGAGTCATTAAGTTCACGAAGAATCTTAAGGCTTTCTACTTCACTGCCTAATGTCTCAATTTTCTCATGCAGAGTCTTAACATAATCAATACAAGCTTGAGAGCATGATGGTAAACTTACCTCGGTTGAATTAGGTTCATGAGAAGAGGATACCATCAACGCAAACTGTAGCTCCATCATCTTATCTTCAGCTGCTACAATCTCTGCCGGGGCATCATCACAAACTTGTGCCAGGTGGGCAGTTTCAGGTCCAGACAGGTTCAGGGCTTGCATCTGATCCTCCCAGTTAAATGACTGAGAGACCATAGCCTTGTCGTTGTTCATTTGAGTACCACTTCGATTGTTTCCGACTGTAATAATTGTCCTATCATTATTTAGTCTTTTGTCTGGCTGTGGACAATCACGAGCAAAATGCCCTGGCTCGTGGCAGTTGAAACATCACAGCTTTCCCTTGCTGAACCCAACCTTCTTCTCAGCACTCATCCCCTAGTTGTTCTTTCCAGTCTTTTTGGCAAACTGTTTCGCCCTAAAGACTGCCATGGCAATTTGCCATGTAATATCCATCTCCTCAACATCTTCAGGGTGAATCTGATCAAGATTGGCAAATGATAGTTGGGGTGGAAGATCCCCAGCTACAAGTGCATTTTAGCAATTGACAAGCCCCGAAGCAAGTGCAAGATTCTCATCACCCTCCTTTCCCTTTGAAGAAGAAGCTCCAGTTGAGGATGAAGCAGCTTGAGAAGCCACGAACGATTGACTCTGCGAGAGGGGCATGGCTGATGCAGAGGAAGCTGATGGAGTTTGGAAAGTCTGAATCTGAGCTTGCAGAGTATTAAATGATGAACCTACAAAGGGAAGAGAAAAAGAAAAAGATGAAAGAGCATTGTTAGAGGAGATGCCAAGATTCGCAGCTGAATATGAGTTCACATGGTTAATTTCCCGCTGCTTGTCATCAATATCACACGCCTTGATGACTGCCATCACTTCAGCGAGAGAGAGACGGCTGAGATCCTTAGTCTTCTTAATGACAGCTACATTCATGTCCCAAGATTTTGGGAGAGCATTCAGTAGCTTCTTGTTTATTTCTGACTTTGTGTAGAAGATCCCAGCCACAGTCATTTTTGTATTGAGAGTTGTGAACCGCTACAGCTGTGCTTCAAGAGTCTCTCCAGGAACATAATTAAACATATTAAATCGTTGTCGCAACATGTCTTGGCGACTCTCTCGCATGTCTTCGTTCCCTTCATAAACCTCAATTAGGGCTTCCCACAAAGCTTTAGCAGACGTATACTCTCTGAACCCTTGAGCGATATCTGGTGACAGGGCCATGGTCAAGATGGCCAACGCCTTCTGCTGCTCTTCCACACTCTCAAAGTCTTCATCAGTGTAATTTTCTATCTTTTTGTCAACCACTTACCCCGCAACTGTAGTGGTTATTCTGACTGGATCCTTGATGATGCATTTCCATATCTTGAAGTCTTTCATTTTTATGTACTTCTCTATTCTGTACTTCCACTCGGGAAAACCATCAACAGACATTAACCTTGGAATTCGTGTAGTGGTTCCCATGACAACATCAAGTTCTTGAAAATGATTTTGACTTTGAGATTCCATTTTTAAAATTAATTAAAATTAATTAAAATTTAAATTTAGTTCTTTGTCACAGTTAAAATCCGATTTACTGTCAAAAAGGAGTTTACTGCCCAAAAATAGTTTGCGGCTGTAAACTCTTTGTTTGCGGTCGAAAAGGGAATACAGTCCAAGGTTCATGACTACACGAATACGGTCCAAGGTTTATAGTCCAAGAATACGGTTGAAGATTCACGGTCCAAGGTTTTGCGGTGCAAGAATACGGTCGAAGAATTTTGATGAGATTGCGGCCGTAAACTGAGATTACGGCCGTAAGCTCCAGCCGTAAACAACGTTTTTGCAGTTTCTCGATGAAAGCAAAAAACCCTTTTGTAGAAAAACACGAACTTAGTCTCAAGCCAATAAGAACTCGCTCCAAAATCGATTGTAGAATGCCTTTGATATTGGTTCTGCTCTGATACCAATTGTAAAGTCCAAATAGCGGATCTTACCAGAGATCAATAGCAAACACAATCACACAAAGCAATAATAGAAGCGAAAAGAGAATAAACCAAGATTGCACACGTTTTATAGCTATAAACGTCTGGTACAACTCGATAGGAAGCCGTGAACAATAAGGCATCAATCACTACAAAACGTCTGACTAACCCTCTATTTATAGGGACCACGACCGAGAAGAGTTTACGGTCGTAAGGTGTTTACGGCCGTAAACTCATTACAACCGTAAACTATCAATAACACACTACTAACACACTCCATCTATACCAAACTACTATTACATTGTAAAGCCTAGACCAAACCACTAACTTGAGCCCTTCAATAGCCTTATATATAAAAGATGTCTTTCAATGCCTCTTAACAAGTACTTGATCGTAATTCAACGGGAATCCATACAAGCACTTTGAAGTCTCTTTAGACTTTAAAGGAAGCGATTCGTGCCCGGGATCCACTGCTTTATGTCTTCTATAACATCACAAAATCCCACAAATAGTTTGATTTATTTCTTTATCTTTGACACTATCTTGCACGAAAATCTTGGACTTTCCAAAAGTCTAGTTCGATTATTCACAAGCTATTCATAAATATATAGCTTCAGTTCCTAACGATGTAATGCAGTGATTTTCAAACGAAGGGATGGAATCTGCAATAAGCCTTTGGTTAATAATGGAGATAACGATTCTATTAAAAGATTCAAGAGATGATTCAACAGGAAACTTAATCGATTGGTGATTTGAAAAGAGGATAAGAATGGAAAAGGCGTGTGAACTTGAACCGTTACCTAATCGTGTGTCATTAGCTGCTTTATCAGGGTTGCAAGTTGTCCAATCACGCCTTTTTAGGCGTTGTTTCCCAAATTTATGGAATCATTACCCTTTATTTTTCTCTCTCCACAAAATCGTATATATGGGTTTTCAGTACCATGATCTTACTCTCTACCACACTTCTAATTTCTCAATCAAAAAGACGATTTCCAAGGATTCAGTTGTCACTATTCATCTTCCTCTTCCTTAAGCTTCAACAATGGCAGAGTCTTCTTCCGTTCAAGAAACTTCTGCACGATCCACTCTTCTTACAATCAAGTCGAACCAGAACTTGTTGATCGACCTCTCACCATTCCTCTACGATACCTACATGTATCCCGTGGTTGAATGCCTCAAGTATTCGCCACTCATCAATGCTTTATCAACGGTGGAAGTTGTACCAATGTCCTGTCTCTCACAACTCTATTCCACTATGACTTACGACAAAGGTGCAAACAAGATTTATTTTGATATCCTCAACCCGAAGGCCTCAATCTCCAAGAATAGATTTTGCTCGCTGCTAGGGCTCACATATGATGAATCGATGATGAATCCTGATTCAATCTCTACAGGTCAGCTTTTCTTGATGTTTTACAACATGGGGTACACTAAAACCCTAACTACTGTGACAAGGTTCAAGAAATCATGCCTTCCTCCTCAATGGAATGAACTGTTTACCCTACTCTTCAAAGGGCTTTCAGAGCGGAGTGCAGGATCTGATGGTGCTAGGAAGTCTTTCATGACTTTGCTTTATGGATTGTACCACGGCATCAACCTTGATTATGGCTCGGTTTTATGGCTTCAACTTGTCCAAAGTTTGTCTTCTGCTTCATGCCATACCGAAATCTCCCGTGCCTTATTTTGGACCATTATTACTCAATCGATAATGGAGCGTTTTCATGTTCCCATTATGGAAAATTCACTACTCTCCCCCATTGCTACATTTCATACCAAAAATATTACTGTTACTCATCCCTCAAAATTTCACTTCGTTGACTCAATCCCAGAGTCAATGTATACTTGTGTGTCTCCTTCAAGCAAGATTATTCAGGAGTTCAAGAAGCTCCCTTCTTCTGGTCCCAGGGAACTAATCCTAGAAATGTTAAAGTCTATTGAAGAAGTAGACAAACCTGCTAAGAGGGGCAAGAAACAAGACGCCAAAAAGGGAGAAAAAGGAGGTAGAGTATCAAAGGTTCATTCTCCTAGGAAGCGAAAGTTAGAGAAGGCAGCACCTTCCCAGCCCAAGCATAATAAGGTCAAGAAACTGGCACAAAGGCTTATTCTTGCTTCATCAAGCGACACCGACTCAGAGTATGTGCCTTCTAGTCACCAACCACTTGTTCCAAGTGAATCTGAGACCGAAAGCTCATATGATGAAGTTTCGGTTCGCGGTGGCACACCACCTTGTTCGCCTACCCTAGAGGTATTTGTTCACTCACAAGCACCTTCTGCTCCACCTATTTCCTTTCCTCCCATTTCCCCTATCATTACATCTCAACCTTCATCCACCATTCCCATTCCCACTCCTATATTTTCTAAAGCTACCACCACTACAACCACTGGAGTTCAGACCAACGTATCTGATGCGGGGGTTCGTACTTCAGCTCCTGAAACCCATGCTACTACCAAACCTTTATCACCTACCCAATCCATAGAAACCAATACAGTTCTTGGTGGTGAAGATGTCAATTTCGACACCTTCTACTACAGTACCTATAGGGTGCAAAGCGATGATGATGAAGATGCCCCTGTCACCAAACGCCATCTGAAGGAGTTGAATGAGAAGCTAGATAAGCTTATGGCCTCCTCATCTACTCAGGGTTCTCTTTCTGAGTCTGCCATTAAAGTCATGATCGCCACCTGGGTCAAGGAACACGATGCTTCAATCTCCAAAGCCACTTCAGCAATTGATGCTTCAACGAAAGTTTGCACGGAAGCGACCGAAAAAGTCGATAAACTAATTTCTAACACAAATATTTTTCTTGAGTCTTTACAGGGTGCTGCAACGCAGAATGCCAACAAGGTCAATGCCTCAGTTCAAACCCCTACTCAATCTCTTCAAAAAGAAAAAGAGCTCTTTGAGGTGTTTCGCAAGAACCTCACTTCTAATCACGTAAAACATTAGGCATCTGTCTCTGCATGTCTGGATCAACTTCAAGCAGATCTTGACTTGGAAAGTAGAGTGATGGATGAGCTTGATCTAATGACCACTTAACTCAAAACCCAGACTCTAAAGCTCAATCAAGCGAACAAGGAACTTGAAGCACTGTGTTCAGAGCGGTCTATGGTAAAAAGCTCTGTTGGGGATGTTCACTCCATTCTTCTCCATCTTCTTGAAGCCCACGATTCGGTTCTTACCATCACAGTAAGACACCATTTAGCTGAGAAGTTACTGCCTGCTCTTGATATTTTAAGCTGGATAGAGGGTGTTCCAGAGTCCGTTGTCTCTCCGCAACAAGGGGGAGAAGAAACTAAGACTTCATTCCAACCACCGAAACCTCAACACCTGAAACCACAACAACCGAAAGTGGTTAGCAAACCGAAAGGGAAAGAAGCTTCGGGTTCAGGTATGCAGGATAAGGGAAAAGGAATTGCTGATGATGATGAGGATGATGTTGATGATATTGAAGAAACTGTTCCTAAATCAAATCCTCTCAAAACCAAGCCCACTGCTCAGGAGATCAAGCAAAAAGTTGTTGAAGTAATTAATAAGGAGAATGAGGTGAGAGAAGCGAATTTTCTCAATCAGAGGAAAGTAAAGTTTCCTCTATAGACCTTGGAACGGATTCGAAAGGAGGTTATTGAAGCTCCAAGTTCTCACTGGCTAGAGCCTGTTCTTTCCTTCAATGTCGAGAATTCTAAAGATTCTCAATTTGATATGCTAATAACTCGTAAGGCTTTCATCTTTCACTGCTTTGAGCCTACAGTGGCGATTCCCTCTCCTGACCCGAAGGTTGATTTTAGACTTGTTGGAATACTATCATGAATTCTCTCAACCTCAGTACCTAACCTGGAGTAACAAAAAGATCACAATTGTCAAGGTGCTTAAGCGTACTGCAGCTGGGAAGTTAATTAATGTCAAGTTCAAAGTGACCCAAGGATCAGATGGTTCGGTCCATACGGTCTCTCTTGCCGATTTGCCAAATCTGAATCTACACGACTGGATTCTCCTGATCAACATTCTAATCTCCAATCAAAATAAATATGAGCCAATCATTGTTCACATCAAGCGTATGCTAGTGTGTTACATTCATGAAGTGGAAAAGATGGATTAGGAGATTGATGTTGCTATTCGCAAGAGGCCCATAATCAAGCCAATCGGGAAGGCAGACGACACATAGCTGATGGTGAAAGGAAAAATTGATCCACAGTCTCACACTGTCTTGTTTCTTATAGGCGAAGGTCAGAGGTGCCTATTTGCTCTGGCTGACAAACATCTATTCTCCACTTCCTGCTTGGAGCACATTCTTGAGCTTATCCATGGGTGCGATCAAAATAGTGAGGTAGACAAGAAGCTGTTCTCAGATATGCTTCGGTGGTATATGGTTTTCAGACATATTCTTCTTGCCATCATTCCAAGGTTATTCAAGGTTGTGAAGCGAACTCACCAACCTCCACCGAAGTGAAGTGTAGCCCCAAATTGACGCAAAGGGGGAGATTGTTGAGTCCAGAAGTGTTGCTTCTTTGGGCTCAGTCCTTAGCCCTGTTTTGTTATCCGGTTTGGGTCTATCCAACCGTGTTTATTTTATTAGGGTTTAGTATTTAAGGTGCTTGCATGCATCCTTAGTGATTATCGCTTTCATTATTACTCTCATTGATTGTACTACAAACCCTATCTCGCCTCTACAGTGGAAGTTCTTCATCGAGCTCTAGTGAGGTGTGACTAACTTTGAATCATTAAGCATTACTTTGATTCCATCTTGTGTTTTATGTGTTTGTTTGTTTGATTTATTGATTAACCTGTTGAAGATCTAATCGATCTAAGAGTTTTACAACTCATCAATTTCCTTCATGATTTGTACAAACAAGGTTTTAGTTTTTCGTTTGATAATGAAAGTGGTGCTATTAATGCTTTTTATAATGATGTATTTTTTTAAAGCATTGCCTTGTAATGGTGTATATGAAACTGTGTTGGTTGTAGACAACTTAGGAAATAATGTATTGCATATTGATTCTTCCACTATTTTGGATAAAGCATCCTTGTGGCATTGTCGTCTTGGATATGTCAACAAGAAGCGCATAGGCCAACTCCAAAAGGCTGGGGTCTTGGAGACTTTTGACTTAAAGTCAGATGATAGTTGGGAATCTTGTTTTCTTGAAAAGATGACTAAGTCACCCCTCACTAGTACTTGTGAGAGAGGTAAGGGTTTGTTGGACCTCATACACACAAATGTGTGTGGACCCTTCAAAACCGCCACAAGGGATGCTAACCGCTTCTATGTGATGTTTATTGATGATTACATTAGATATGGCTATGTCTACTTAATCAAGCATAAGTCAGAAACCTTTGAAATATTCAAAGAGTTTAAGCAGGAAGTGGAGAATCAGCTAGGCAGGAAGATAAGGATGCTCTGATCTGATCGAGGTGGGGAGTATCTTAGTATCAAGTTCCTTGACTATCTTAAGGAATGTGGAATTGTTTCACAATTGACACCTCTTAGGACACCACAGCTTAATGGTGCGGCTAATAGGCGCAATCGAACCTTGTTGGACATGGTTTGTTCAATGATAAGTCGAGCTTCATTACCTATCTCTTTTTGGGGGTATGCCTTAAAGACTGACGCCTATATCCTTAATCTAGTCCCAACTAAGAAGGTTTCCAAAACACCTCACAAGATGTGGACAAGGAAGGTACCCTCGTTAACACACATCAAGGTTTGGGGTTGCGAGGTTTTCGTGAGACGCGAGACTCATGAAAAGCTCGAACCTCGTAATGAGCGGTGTATTGTCATCGGCTACCCACAAAAATCCTTTTGATATTTCTTCTACAGACCTAGTGATAATGTTGTCTTTGTTGTGAGGAAAGGAGTCTTTCGTGAGAGAGAATTTATAGGCCAAGGAAACAGTGGGAGGCAAATTGACCTTGAAGAACTTCAAGAGTCAAGCGGTGAAGGGACCTCAAACACTAGCGATCAACCTGAGGAGGAAACTCTGATTGAACAAATTGACGAATTTGTGCCTCTGATTCATTCCAGTAGAGATTAAAATACACCTGAGTTTTATGGTTTCCATATTACTATAAAAGGTGATACATTTATCAGTGATAGCATGCTGGTAAATTTGGATGAACCTAACAACTACAAGGAAGCCATGACAGGCCTCGAGTCTACACAGTGGAAAGAGGTTATGGACAGTGAGATTCAATCCATGTATGAAAATCAAGTTTGAAACTTGGTTGACAATGTACAAGGTCGTAACATAGTCGGGTGCAAATGGATCTTCAAGAAGAAGACTGACATGGATGGGAAAGTAAACACTTATAAGGCACAACTGGTGGCAAAGGGCTTTACTCAAAATCCGGGAGTTGATTATGATGACACCTTCTCGCCAGTAGCAAAGATTAAGTATATTAGGGTTATACTAGCTATTGCTGCATTTTATTATTATGAACTAAGGCAAATAGATGTCAAAATCGCTTTCCTTAATGGAAAGTTGGCTGAGGATGTTTACATGAGTCATCCATAGGGTTTTGTCAATCCAAAGTACCCTAATAGAGTGTGTAAGCTTGAGAAATCCATTTATGGATTGAAACAAGCATCTCGTAGATGGAATTTTTGTTTCGATGAGAAAGTCAAAGAGTTTGGCTTTTCGAGAAGCGAGGATGAGTCCTGTGTATATGTCAGAGCTAGTAGGAGTATAGTTAGCTTTTTGGTACTGTATGTGGATGACATACTGCTCATAGGAAATGACATCCCAACATTGCAGGAGGTGAAATCCTGGCTTGGGAAGTGTTTCGCTATGAAGGACCTTGGAGAAGTTGCCTATATCCTAGGGATAAGGATATTGAGAGATAAGAGTAAGAGACTAACTGGACTTAGTACTTTTTCTTTGAGGATGGTCAGCAGATATCAGAGGAACCCTAGTAAGGCTCACTAGACTGCGGTAAAGAAAATTCTCAAGTACCTACGAAGGACTAAGGACTAGGTTCTTATCCTCGGTGGGAGTGATGACTTGAGAGTGACAAGGTATAGTGACACCAAATTTCAAACCGACATAGATAATTTTCAATCTTAGTTTGGATGGGTATTTACCCTGAATGGAGGAGCAGTTACTTGGAAAAGTTCTAAGCAGGAGATTATAGCAGATTCAACGTGCGGATCAGAGTACATAGCAGAAAGCGAAGCAGCGAAGGATGCGATATGGCTGAAGAGCTTCATCGGAGACCTTGGAGTTGTGCCAGCTATAAAGGAGCCTATGGAGATTTTCAGTGACAGCGATAGTGCGGTTGACTTAGCCAAGGAACCAAGGGATCATGGCAGATCCATGCACATTGACAAGAAATATCACTTCATAAGACACAAGATAGAAGAGGGACTCCTCGTAGCAAAGAGGGTATCGTCGGAAGAGAACCCAGCAGATCCCCTCACGAGGGGACTGAGTAGGGTTAAGAATTTGCAGCATGTGAGGTGCATCGGGCTGAAGGACGATATTTGTTTTAATGATTAGATAGCTATTTTTGAAACTTGTGATAGATAAAATGTAGTTGACATTTGATGATTAAATAAAAGTTGTTGTTTATTTATGAGTAAAGTTACTATCTTGTGTCAATTGTTTACTATTGTTTCAACTTTGCATGTTTTGACTTCCAGGATAATAAGATTATTCAAACTATCCATAGTCTATCATACTTTGGAAGTAGGTATTGAAACAAGACTATCATGAATTGGGCTTGTAGATGTCTGAAGTGTTTAGACATAGCAAAAGTTGCTACAACATTCATGAGTGCTCATAAGTTTTTAATATTGGATTAAACCCGCGCTCACTTGTATCACTTCATGGAATTTATCTCGAGTGATCGTGAGATGATAATATGATATAAATCTTCAAACCAAGAGATATGAGTTGTTGACTATGAGTTGGTTGTGCACTGATACTACGAAAACGCATCACTAACTTGATGTCATAAAACATGCTATTGTGTATGATTTGGTGAATAGTTAGTACAAGCATATGAGTCGAAGTTTATCTATTCCTTTTAGTCCTTGGATGATAAAAAGAGATATCTTGGGCCCCTCAATGATTTTTTTTTGACTTATGTGTCGGGCCCGGTCAGAACTAAATTAATATGTTCGATTAAGTTCTGTGTCAAACAAATCGGAAATCGGGAAACAAATTGTTGGACATTAAGTATGACGTTCTTTCATGTGTTTTTCCGGCTGATATCTTGAGAACAGAGGATTGTATAATAACTTGTCTAAAATGGCACGTCTTAGTTCGACAAAGTTTTAAGAGCTATGATTGTTGGTCGGTTCCTGAAATCGTACTTGCAACTATAGTTATTAGACTTATTCAAGTGGGAGATTGTTGGATAAGGTGTCTTAGTCCATAACTATATTTGGTATGTACTTGACCCGATTTAGCATGTTCCATTTGGGTTGCATTTCACCGGAACAATTTGTATGGATGGACTTTTAAGAAGAGGATATTTATAATTTATTAATATATTAAAAGTTCTAATATGTTAATATGAAATCATATTATTAGCATAGGTCAAGAATTAATTTGGAATTAATTTAGTGAAATATGGATTCTTATAGAGTGGGCCAAAGGTTATTTAGGATTGGCTAAACCATTATGGAAGTCCATGGATAGTCCACACACATCGATGTGTATGAGATCCAACAAACCCTCACCTCTTTCACAAGTACCAGTGGAGGGTGAGTTGGTCATCTTTCCAAGCAGACAAGATTTTCATGTGTCATCCGAATTTAAGTCAAATGACTCCAACACTCTAGCCTTTTGGATTTAGGCTATGCACTTCTTGTTAACATATCCAAGACGACAATGCCACAAGCATGCTTTGTCCAAACCATTGGATGAATCAATATGCAATACATTATTTCCTAAGTTGTTTACAATCATCACAGTTTCATATATACAATTATAAGGCAGTGCTTCAAAATAAAAGATACCATTATAAAAAGCATTAATAGAACCAATTTCATTATTAAATGAAAATCTAAAACCTTTTTTATACAAACCATGAAAAGAAATAATGTTTATCGCCATATCTGAAGAGTAGCAACAATTATTAAAATGTTATTCTAACCCACTACTAAACAATAAAGAATAAACTCCAATCTTGGTGACATGCGATGCTTTCCTATTCCCCATGATCAGGTTCATCTTCCCGTGCACCACATACCTACTTCTTTTTAGTCCCTGCAAATCAGAACAAATGTGAAAACCACATCCTATATCAAGGACCCCAAGAATTAGCATGTGATGAGTTATTAGAAAAAATAGCGTAAATATCTGCGAAGGTGGGCTTTATCTTCCCATCCTTGATGTCCTGCAAGTATTTGGGGCAGCTTCGTTTCCATTGCCCTTTTTCATGACAATGGAAGCATTATGCTTCCTTTGGATTGGAAGAGGAGTTAGTAGTACCAGCTTTGGTCCCACTAGAAGAGGATCTGTTGCAGGACTTTCCATTGTGACTCTTAGAAGGAGCCTTCCTCTCTTCCCTTTCCCATGTCCAATTGCCAGGACTGGGGCAGTAGCAGTAGTAGGAGTAGGAACAAAAGATTTGCCTTTCAAACTACTTTCAGCAGTTCTCAATAGGCCTTGAAGCTTGCTTAGAGTGACCTCCTCCTTGTTCATATGATAAGTCATTCTAAACTGATCATAACAAGGAGGCGGAGAGTGTAGAATAATGTCAATGGCCAACTCTTCATCGGATTTTACATTCAACTTCAGCAAGCTATCCACAAACCTTTGCTTCTTTTGTAAGTGGGCCGTGATAGACTCTTCATCCTTCATTTTTGTTGTTATCATGGAGGCAATGATTTCATACATTTCCTATCGAGCACTTTGATGATAGCTTTCCATCAATTCTTGGTGCATCTCGACAGGATAGTAGTCCTCATAGGACTTTTGAAGCTCAGCTGTCATAGTGGCAAGCATGATACACGACACCTTTGTCGCGTCCTTCTCATGAGGGCAAGTTTTGAAACTTTTCAAAACCTCTTGAATTCCATAACTTAAGGAGTTAATGTTTTAATGAATGAGACTTTTCATATTTCATAACTTGAGGACAAGTTATGAAACTCTTCAAGAAACATTTAGATTAAATTTAACTAATAAAATTATCATATAATTTATTATTTACCGAATTGACCTAATTTAACTCTTATAGCAAGGCAATTCAAATCAAATAATACAAATAATCAACTTATTATCTTAAAATTTGATAATTGTATTTTAGTTGGATGAGGACAATCTTCATCATATAAAAAAACAAATTTTATGATACAAAAGAGTTTGTGGTAATGATCCTAATCCAATTCTGGCAAAAAAAAACTCGAAAATCTGCAAGCAGAAGATCCTACTCGTCGAGTGCATGAACTGGACTCGTCAAGTCAGATAATTGGACTCGTCGATTCCATAAGTCAGAGGCAAGAAATGTGACTTTTTCAGCTTTGAAAATCAAACAATTGCATCAATATAATAGAAAACACCCTTTGCTCTAATACCATTGTGGTGTTTTAAATACTATAACACTCCTATGGTGCACATATAACCCTAGATGCTTTGGATCTAAGTTTTCTCTAATTATACATGCAATTTCATTTTCCAAAGCATATACCCTAACTAGAACGCAATTGGAGATGTACAACAGAAAAGCTAGTTAGAAGAATACCTCTTATTTGTATTGGCCTTTTGAAAGCTTAGCACCTCAAATGTGATGTCTCAAATGTGTCACAAACACCAAAAGCAATAGGAGGCCCTATGGGAGAGAGGCTAGGAAGCACAAAATCAGTTACAGTTGTCCTTTAGGATGCCTTAGCCGATTTTAGGGTTAAGGGGTTACTTTTATAGTGTAGCATTGCTAGGGTATCTTCCATGCAAAACCTAATTCACAATGAATCTTCATATTTCTTAGGCCTTTTGGATTAAATCTTCATGGACTCTCATATAGGTTTAGCCCATCCGTAATCAACATGGATCATTAGCCCAAACTATAAGTATTACTGATTTACTTAATCAGTCCCCGCAAATTTAATCAGTCTCTTTTGATCACTAAATTAATTCCAAATTAATTCTTGAGCAATACTAATTAAATATTATGATTTCTCAATTAATATATTATTCATATAATATATTAATAAATCATAAATAACCTCTTTCTCAAATATCCACTCTGTCAGGTTGCTCCGGTGAAGGCAACCCAAAAGGACCATGCTACTATTGGGTCAAGTACATACCAATTATAGTTATGGGCTTAGACGCCTAATCCAACACTTTAACCACTCATTTTCCCAAGGATAACTAGCTTTCTTCTTCTTGAAACCTCATTCATGATAGCCAGTTTTAGGAGCTCTTGAAGCTTAGAGTTTCTATGCTTAATCATTTTAATTCCAAAAGGTCCTCAACTTTCAATGCTACTCTACGATGGATCTTTTCCCATTGCTCACATTAAGAACAGAATCACCCGATTATATGCAAACGTTAGCTAGTTGATAATGTCACTACAATCAACTCCCAACATGATAGAATTCCATATTGCTCCAATTTTATCAATGTACAAGGTACACTTGGTTCTTGCTCCTTCCATAAAATAAAGAAATGATAGATAGAGGAACCCTGAGAAAATATTTATCAAAGTTAAGATCTTTCTTTTCATTCAAGAGAACTATTCGTAATTTGCAAAGCTTGACAAGATTGATCATTTCTTTTTAGCTTATCCTTCAAAGGTTTTATAGCAGATACATTTTGTGGATAAATTTTTAAGTATAGAGATCATTCAATAAAAAGCTCTATCCAAGTTTGTTTTATTAATCCTTAAAGAATAATTACCAAATTACCAAATTATTCCAAGTAAAGCTAGGATGTATATTTCAATCCCTATGAAACTTTAGATCTTTCAATATTTATTGATTAATTTCAACAACATGTTAATTTCTTATGCGCTAATCTAGCATTCACGACTAGGATTCACCGAGGACATGAATCCAAATGGAAAATCAACCATACAAAACACACACGATACCCCTGCCCAAATTAATTTCATATCGACGTGCCGATAAACTATATACGCACATCATCTTATTTAATTTTCAAGAGTTCCACTACATATTCAATTATATACTCATACTGAATTGCTGATAAGCTACACACACTCCATCAATTGTATATAATGATAAATGTGTGTTTTCATAAATAGTGTATGATTTACGTTTAGTGACTCAACAATGAAAAGATACAATGATATTCGGCTTAATAAACCCTTTAAAATCACGATTATCATAACCTATTACGACTATATTCACTCATTGATGTGCCTGTAAGCCACATAGGAATGTCAACAAAATATACCACAAGGTGTCTAGCATAAGACTTACATTTTTTTACATATTTTAAAACGAGATTTAGTTTGAATACTTTAAGTTAATACTTTTAACCTGACACACCATCTTTTCAAACCATTTCGGTAGCTCCACTCAAAAACACAAGTTGGCAGTGCGGGTGACACGCACTAATACTTTTAAAAGCCGGCCTCATTTGGAATCGAAGAGACATCCTTAAACCTTCCTTGTATCGTAAGAGTATGTTAGCCTAGTTATGGTAAAACTGATAATGCATTTAAAGATTCGAGAACGCAATGTTTATATTTTTAATGGTAAAGATATAAATAAAATTTAACACACACACACACACACACACACACACATATATATATATATATATATATATATATATATATATATATATATATATATATATATATATGGAATGTAAACTATTTAAATTCTATGTCTTTTAATTCTACTTGGACACGCGAGGATGCAAGTCAATAAACAAACTAACAAACATTCAATTAAAAAGATTTATTCTTTGACTTTTAATCATATAACTAAACATTTAATCAACTAACTAAACCAATTAGCCTATGATTTCCATCTTTAATAAAATTGAAAAGTTTGCAAGTGCTAAAACCAAGGCAGACAGATAAAGGACATGTAACATTTTTCTGTAATAAAGGCTACGTGTCGCGTACCATGAAATTCATGGCATTTCAACAGATAAAATTTATGGTTTTCTTTTTCGGCTCCTACACATCCTGTAGACGAAAAACAATTTCTAATCCTAACGAATTTCTCAGGTAATTTCTAAAATATTTAAAACTAATTTAAAATTTTTAAACCATATCAGATCTAAACATACAAAGTCAATTAGACACAAAATCATGGAAACCCAATGTGCAATAAATGAAAACAGTTGGCTCTGATACCACTTTTGGGTTATGGGAAATATAAAAGAAAATATGGGACACCGCGAAAGCAACAAAACAATTATCTCCAAACACTAGCCATAGATCTCTACCAATCAATTGTAACTTAAATAAGAAAAAAAGGAAACTTAGAATACATACCTTTGTATCCATTGAAACCTTTATAGATATTGATCAAATTAGGAGTGCTAACAGCCCAATATAGAGCTGCTCTTTCATAGTCGTACCAAAAGAGAAGATCATCAACATACGGTAACTTCCCATGCACGAACACACTAAACATTGCAAACCAAAAATCTAGTACGAGCCCAAAAAGTCACGTAGAACTCTCTACACATCTTGTAGGTGGTTGTCGGTTAGGGTTTCGAGAAGTAAAACTTTCTGCCGAATACTAGGGTTTCTCTTGAGTGATTTCATCATTTATTCACTCCCAAATCCGACCAAGGTCCTCTCTATTTATAGGGAAGGATTTAAACCCTAAAGTGGTATATATCATGTGACAATATAATTATCTATATCTTGGTTAATTATATGACTTTCCATATCCTTTATTTTGAATATATAGAACTGAATATTTCATTTAATTAACTGAAGACTTAATTAATTAACAAATCAGGTCCTATAATTTGTTGGTGTCATCGGTCTCTTATTTTTGTCCATGCATGTAACCTAAAAGAATCCTACTAGTAATAGTAATATTAACAATGGTTGTGACTATAGGAACCATATCCCAACAATTCATGCCAAGAAGACTCTAATTACTCGGTATAAAGATGGGGGATACAAGTTATTTAATGATGTTATGATTTATGAAGAAATTAACTATTAGCCAATATGTGACATTTGCTAAATAAGAAGTTTAGGATCGGAAGATAAATAAGCAACAACAAAACCAATTTTTTTTTTATTCTTTTCAAGAAGAATTGGTAGAGGCAGTTGAGATAAATAAAGATTTTTCACCAAATTCCCTACAAGAACAATTGGCGCCTCAAATCATATTTTATATAGAAGGTACAATAGACAATGAAAAACACCAATCCAACTAAACTATTACGAGGTAAATCATGATGGAATATTAGAACATTTTGATCTTTTTGAAGTTCGATTTTTGAAGTCCAATCATAAATGACAACCACTAATGACCCTTGAAGATGCATTTCAACATCCACAATTAATGGATGGTATAACATGAGATTACATAAATTGAGAAGAACATTTCACGATGCTTAATTATCTTCTATAGGGTTATAAAGCTATCAATGTGAAGTAGTTCTTTAAAGTAAAATCAAATTCGAACATTAATATGTTTGAGGTAAAGAGATTTGAGCAATGAATCTAACGTAATTGTGATTTAATATATTTTCTTTTTTCTTACATGAAGACTATAAGATTTATTATTGTTGTTGCAAAAAATTGTTGGCAAAATTTATCACATTAAGTCTACATTTCTTAACATGCCACTTGAAGAAGAAGTGTTCATAAAGCAACCATTGAGCTTCATGAAACAAGGCAAAAAAAGGTGAAGTGTTTAGATTGAGAAAGGCTTTGTATAAATCGGATAATATTTAAGAGTTTCGACTAAGCGCATTAAGTAATTATTTCTGAAGGAAAATTTCAGCAGTCGCCATTTTGACAATGCATTATATGTGAAAGTTAATAATTATGGTGAGATTCTAAAGGTGTGCTTGTATGTGTATAACATAATATTTTCAAGGAATAATTCCAACATAATATAAGATTTCACAAAGGACATAATGCAAAATTTCAAGATGATGAATTAGGATTAATGTCTTTCTTTCTTCATATTGATATGGTCCAAATGGAATACAAAAATTTTGTCTCTCTATAGAAATACATAGTTTAAAGTTTGAAGAAGTACCATATGTTTTATTTCAATCCTACTATAACTCCCATTGAGGCCAGGACAAAGTTGACAAAGAATGATGGTAATGTCGCATACTTCAACCAAATTATGGGGAGTTTGAGATATATCACCAAAAAAATACAAAATATCTCTTATGAAGTTGGGTTAATTACTCAAATTAGAGAGACTTCTCGTCAATCACATAGGCAATTTTCTAAGAGTATTATTGAGATAATTAAAGGGTACTAATGATCTTGGTTTATTTCACACTTCTAATAATGATTATGACTTACTTGGATGCTCTAACAAATATCGGGTGGTGATTTAGATAATCGTAAAAGAACCCATGATACTGTTTTAACAATTCGAAAGATATTATTGTGTTCTCGACACATGGGGCTGAATATGTTATGGTATTTGGTGCGTGTTAAGAATCTTGGTTAGATAACTTAATAAGTCAAGTGTATATACTGGTTGGGAAGCCATTAAAGATATTTGTTGACAATATTCCAATAATGAATCTCACATAGATTCTAATTTCACGTGTAATAAGTAAACATATTGAACTAAGGTTTCATTTCTTAAAACAACTAGTTTAAGTGAAGAGTGTTGTGTTGTAGTATAGTAAATTTAAAGTGCAAGTAGCTGATATTCTAACCAAATCATTGAATTTTGGGTTTTTCTTCAAGTCGAGAGGCATGCTTTCCATAAATATTTCATTACAAAAATGCAAACTATTAGGAGTTTTTAGAAATTAGATTCACTTACTTATTCATGACTCAAGATCAAACATATACATAATGAGAACTTTATTCTCGATTCTACAATAATTTTGATGAAAACCTTTGTTTTTCTTCTCATTGATGGAACTTTGATTTTGCCATAATATATCCTCATTTTTTTGCCTAATTCTTTTCTGGTGATCGATTCAGACTCCGATAAAAAAGATATAACTTATCTATATTTCATCTCCTCAACATTTTAGTAATGAGAATAATGGTCCTATAGTTTCAATTGAGAGAGGAACGTTTGATTAAGTTTCTGGGTTCTTGCTTAGTAAACATGGCCTCAATTGTCTGAAAGATCTCCACTTTGAACCATTGTATCAATTTACTAGATTTTATGAGATATTTAAAATCTTAGGAATCTCTCTTCTATCTTAGAGGACTAGCTATTTTGGAAGATCTAAAAGAATATTCAACACTCCGAAGAATCATGATCAAAGAGGTAATGTTGAAGTTAAATCAACTGATTAAAGGGCAAATGTTGAGGCTGTATCAATTTACTAGCTTTTGTGAGAGATTTAAAAATCTCATAATCTTAGAGGACTAGCTATTTTGGAAGATCTAAAAGAATATCAAACACTCTGATCTTAATCATGATTAAAGGGGAAATGTTGAAGATAATTTAAATTCTCTTATAGACTTTCAGTTATTAATTGAATGAGTTAATTGCTATTTTGTTTTCCTTTATTTTTATCGAAACTTACTATAATTAAATAAACTTTATTTAGGAAAAGATTTCACATACTATTTTTTTCGTAAAAGTGAGCAATTTGTAAAAGTTGTTAAAATAGAAAATCGGATAACAATAGTAAAGTTCTATTCTAATTATATATAAATCGAAGCAACATTTCAGTAGTTCTAGAGAGATGATGGAGCTAGAACTGATCTTTCGGATGAGGATATTTACAATATTAATGTTTCATCCCTATTAAGGGTCCTCCTTCTCAGTGGTAGATCTAAAATTTTCACCGAAAAGATCTATAACACGGATTTTGTAAAATATATGTAACGCATGGATGTAATGTATTAGAGTATGCGGTATGGTCCAAAACACATTGTTATTGCCGATGTGGATCAATCAAAACCATGTTATAACAGGGGAACACCACCCCGTTCTCGTTATATCTTGTTATTGGTGAATCTCTTTGCTATTATCACCGGATGAAACGCAAAAAATTTGAACGTTAGGCCTTGACCGTTAACAACGGTCACTTGATTAAATAATATATATATATATATATATATATATATATATATATATACTTTTTCTAATTATAAATACATTTCATTCTCATACACTTTATACACATTTTTTTTCTTTCTTCTGATATTTTATAAAATCTACTTCTACTTCGACAACAAAAAATGGAGCAAAATCCAAACACCCCTCCACCAAACCAAAACTCAAACACACAACCACACACAACATCTCCTATCGGGTTTTCTGGTTACGAGAACTACTTTAGCCTTCTATCATCTCAAGCTTCACCACAAATCTCATACCAAGGAGCCTCTTTCAATCCCATATCACCACCACTCCAATTTCCTAACTCACCTTATCTTCAATAAAATCTTTAGAGCCAAAATTCAAGTTTACAACAAAGTCTTTTTCCCATGCAACCTCAAACACAAGCACGACTACAACCTCAAACACAACCACCACCTCCAATACAACCATCCGTTGAAATGCAAGTGGGAGGTAGTAAGAGAGGGAAAGGGAAAAGGAAAGCTATAGCGGTTGACAAGGAAAATAAGGAAGCTCCACATTGGTGGACACCGGATGAACAAAATTCTTTGGCGCAAGCGTGGTGTGGTACTTCAAAAGACAAATGTCGCGAAAATGGGATGAAGAAATGTGCTTATTGGGAGTCGGTGCTCAAAAAATTCCACACTATATTGAAGAAAAAGTTGTATTGCAGTACAGACATACTTAGTAACAAATAGACTCAAATTAGCAGGCAGTGCACAAAATTCAATGGTATTTACAACTGGCTTGAGGCACAACAACAAAAGCGGAACCAATTACTTTGATTTATTCAAAGCTTCAAAAGAACAATATCGAGTCGAGATGGGACATGTGTTCGAGTTCGAGAAAGCGTGGGAGTTTGTGCGATTTGATCTAAGGTGGAATAAAACTCCATCATCGGAAGTTCAATCCAAGAGGTCTCAAAATTCAAGCTCGGTTGACATGTCGGATGCACGGACTCACATCGACCTAAATGCCGACACCGATAAGATCCTGGATGATATTGAAGAGATCTCCCTACCAAGACGACCCCCGGACGCGACAAATTAGACACGCTGCAAGGCATGCGGGCGAGGTTGGGGCGAAAGCAAAAGATGCGGTGGAAATGAAAGCGAAATTCGATGAGCACAATTTATTACAAAAAGGAAAAATAAGTTGAAACATCGCCACCAGGAGTTACTAGAAAGGCATGCATGAGATGCACAGAAAAAGCAGGAGCAAAAAGAGAAAGAACTAATGACACATCAGTTGTCAATTTTTCAGACTAGCGATGAGGGTTTAGCCCCTTATAAGATGTAGCAGTGCTATACAAACGATGAATGATCAAATTAGGAAGACGTATTTGGGTTAATTAGGATTGGTAGTAAAATGTTATGGTTTTAGGTTTAATTTAAATGTTATTTGGGTTAATTATGACTAGGTAAAAATATTATCTTTTAAAATTAATGTTTTTTTTATTGTAATCGTAATTTTAGTTTTTAAAAATTGTCTTTTTGTTTATTTTTTAAATATTATGTTTTATAAAAGAAAGAATCACTAATGTAGTCATTTTTCTTAATTACCTATCTAAAAATAGCCAAAAAAAAAAAGACTCTAGCCAAAAATAGGAAACAGTAGATGGCTAGCGCTGACTACGGTCAACGGGGTGAAATCCACGGTTTTATTAAAAATTGTCTTTTTGTTTATTTTTTAAATATTATGTTTTATAAAAGAAAGAATCACTAATGTAGTCATTTTCCTTAATTATCTATCTAAAAATAGCCAAAAAAAAAAAAAAGACTCTATCCAAAAATAGGAAACAGTAGATGGCTAGCGCTGATTACGGTCAACGGGGTGAAATCCACGGTTTTAGGGCAATGGGCTACTGTTTTCCGGTCTATCTAATTTTTCGATGCTCATTAACTCATAGTAGATAATGTGTTGATTTCAAATTGGGTCTACTTTTTCCTTGGTTTTTCTACTGTTTTCTTTGAATGAAGCACCCAAAAAACAAAAAACCAACGAACTATGTCTATTTTTTATCAAAATTTTACTATATAAAAAAACCTAAAAAAATAATAAAACCGTAGCCTTTATAAAGTAATATGGTATGTGACGTGACACCAGTGTAATGAGAGGTGACTTAAAGTAATACCGTATGTGAGGTGAAACCTGTGTAAACCAAATTGGTGTTACCCTGGTGTTACACGACACACCCAATGCTCTTTATACTTATGAGTATAACCAGTGAGAAAATCACCGCCTTTTTCTTAGGTGTTGTATCAATGCCAAAACTAAATCCGGGCCAATTAAATACCTATTAATCAGTTAATAAACTGCTCCTCAGATCAACTGTAAAAGCAGTTCTCGTGTTCTGCATAACTATACCCTATGGAACCACGTTCCCACCACAGTTCATATAAACACACAATTATAAAGTGTTGGATCATTAGATGAACAAATTATGCAATCGGAAACAAAAAGAAGAATATAGAGTGAATGAGTGATACAACGATAAAAGAAGATAAAGAAACGACAAGGACGGGTGTATAGCAACAAACAAACGACGTCGTTATGGCTACAGAACATTCAAACTGCATATACATATACGCATACATGATTACGCAACCCTAAATACACATTCTACATTTATTCATTTGTACAGCTGTCCACTTGTACCCGTTCCATCACTCGCCGGTGCAGCTTCCTCCGAGGGCGACCCCACCTTCACCTCGATGGTCTTGGGTTTCTTCGGCTCCGGCGGTGGCAGCTTCTCTACCATAACCTTCAACACACCGTCGTGATTCACAGCAGATATAGCATCCATGTTTGCATTTTCCGGCAAAATGAACTTTTTCAGCAGCTTCCCTACCCTCCTCTCCATCCTCACATACTTCACCCCTTCTTCCTTTTCCCTCCGCCGCTCCCCACTCACCACCAGCACGTTGCTGTCCTCCACATGCACCTTGATCTGCTCCCGCTTCAGCCCAGGCATGTCCACGATGAACTGGTACGAGTTCGGGTACTCTATGATATCTGCCGGCGTGTTTCTCATTGCCTTAGCGTCCCGAACGTATGCTCGCGACGGCGGATGGGGTTTATCGGAGTCAACTTCGTCGGCGACGTCAAACATGGTTGCGATAGCCGCGATTGTCGCCGGATCCATACCAAATCCCCTCAAATCGATATCCATTTTTTTGGTTTTACTAACTGCAAGATTTGGAATTGTCAAGATCACGTAAGGAATATATAGCTGTCAAAAGCTGAAAATAGAAGGCTCCAGTGGAATCGCTTAGCTTCTTCAAATAAAGCTTTGAAGAGTGACGCGTGTCGTGTCTAAAATGACAGACGGGGATGAATTGTGTCTATATGGTCTGCCACGTAGGTTTGTAAGATGAGGCTTATTCCCACGTGTAACCTAATAAGTTTCCAGGCAAGCACATGAGATCCTGTATGTATCCACGGTTGGGTTTATCAAAATCCGGTTGGACCGGTGACCCGTAAAAAACCGGGCCAACTAAATAGTTTTTTCATTTAAATAATTGAAGGTCTTCAAAGTTGGAGTTTGTAACGATTTTTCTTGGCATCTATTTTGATATTATGCTTCTTACAACTTTGGTTTGTGATTACTTATTTTCTTTAAAGTGCTCACGACAAAGTTTATAATCCATTGAATCATTTACCCTTTTTTAATATAATTCAACTATTATTTCATCTTTGTGAAATTAAATACCAAAGAAAAGACTACAAGAATGCAAACAAAGGGGGGTTAATGTAATTTAAATACAAACGATTGTGTTAACATTTTTTGTAATAAGTCTATTTGTATAAAGAAGATGAAACTTGTGTTGCCATTTGTAATTGCTTATATTGGAGCTTTCAGATAGACATGATGAAAATTAAGTCAGGGATGGTTATCTAGATAATTGTCTAACAATGGTCTGACATCGTGAGGTATTTTACCCCAGACTCACCTTATCCGAAAATATAACATCAGACATACCTAGTAGTAGTTTATTACTGACACACACTATTAGGCAGTCTATGAAGTTCCCTCAATTACTTCGTGAAAAGAAACACTGACACAAAAAGTTCATTAAAAGAAAATTATAGGGAAATATTAATAAAGTACTCTCGTATGCTCTCGTACTCCGACACATCATAGTCTCAAAAAGGACTTTGTTTATGATACTACTTCTGGCACATTATAGTACCCTGGTATGAGTAAGACTCGTACACAGAACATAACAATACCCCGGCATATAAGCAACACCTGAGATACAGAGCTTTGAAAAAGACTTTGTACATATAAAGTATTTTTGTACGTAGGATATACTCCATTGATCATCAATCTCCTCAAACAGAGTTTCTACTCTCTATTCTGATCACACACGTACCCTTAATAATATGTTACCCAATATCCAAACTTAATTGAACTAAGCATCTCTTTTAAGTCTTATTTCATCACAAGGCAAACCTATAATGCTTATAATAAACTTTCAATACCAACTCTGTTTCGGCAACACTATCCTAATTTATTATTTTATACTGAGTATTAAGTATTAACTTACATTTATCTTCTCATTTATAATACTTCTATTATTATTATAATGTAAATATATCTTAATACATATAGAACCATGTCTGTTTCGCATAACGTATATCATCAAGTCTACATATAACATATATTTCTAGATAATAAGCATATAACTCACATATAAACTTTCAACATATATTTAATACCTTTATTAATACTTGTATTAAAATCATGTTCATGAAAGGGACTATGCACTCACCTGTTAAAGTGACGATTCAAAATTCAGACAACGTTTCACTTCTAGCAATTATCTTTTCCATTGACGTAACCTAGTATTATTATTACTAAGTTTTGTCTAATATTTATTGCAACTAATTATTAGTCTAGATTCGTCATTCATTCGAAGTCTACTTCACGATCTATCAGGTAAGGAACAACTAGGTTGGATCATATCGGAGGTAGGGTCTGTTTGGTATACGAAGTATACTGTTTGGAAATCCCACTTTAAACACCTCACTATATCCAACCTAGACATTATCCGTAAGTAGAGCAATCAGTATAATGACTTGTAATCACTGATAAATCTTGTTTATAGGTTCATAATAACGACTTATGATTAAAAATATAAGTTACACTGAAAACATAATAGTGTAGCTTAACTTACAAGGCTTTTAACGAAAACCGGGAAATTGTGCGGGCATAACTCTGACTCTAAAAACTTCTTTTCGTCGGATTTTTGACGACTCAGAGTTTCTCTATCACACCCTAAAACTATGAGAAATTGAAAAAGAAAAAAATAAGAATTCTAGAGAGAGTTTAGAGGAATTGAGTAAGGAAATATGAAGAATTTATCATCTATTTATAGGGGTTTCATCATAGAGTAGACCCTAAGTTTTGTCCGCATATTCCACATATGAGCTTCATTTTCAACATTCTTTATATCCACGCATAGGTATTTCCGAGTACTACAACTTTCACTTAGACCCCGTTGGCTAATTCTCATTCTATCTCTAATTTACAAATCTGTATCGAATTCATCGCACTCGAAGAGTAGGGAGAAAGTTTCATCCATATCTTTAACATACGAGCTCTATTCTCGATGTTATTATATCCATGTGTTGGTATTTACGAGTGATACAAATCTCATTTATACTTCGTCGGCTAATTCTCATTTTATCTCAGATTTACAAATCTGTATCGAATTCGATGCGCTCGAAGAGTAGGGACTAAGTTTCATCCATATCTTTAACATATGAGCTTTATTCTTGACAATCTGTATATCCATGTGTTGGTATTTAAGAGTGCTACAAATTTCATTTAAACTCCATCAGCTAATTCTCATTCTATCTTAGATTTACAAATTTGTATCGAATTCGCCATGCTCGAAGAGTATGGACCAAGTTTCGCCCATATCTTTCGCATACAAGCTTCGTTTTTGAATTTCTTTTTATCGTTGAATTCCTATTAACGAGATATTCAGTTATTTTTTAGATCCTTTTGGATAAAATTCGACCGTTCTAAAATTCGATTTCTAAGCTGCACACTACTACGCTGAATCTTAGAAAAATCATAACCTTCTCAAATGAAGTCAGATTTTGATGTTCTCTATATGCACGCTCTCGATTTAACGTCTACTACAACTTTCGTTTAGATTACTAAGACTAAAAATTAATTTACCAAAAATTTTCTTTTTACGATACGTAGAGTCGTGTCGGTTTAATCGCGAAACTTTGATGGGTCATAACTTCTTCGTTATAAGTCGAATTTTAGCTTTCTTTATATGTATGAAATCCTTGTGACATATACTTTATCTTTTTTTCAGATTATTTATCCTAAATAATCTTTTATCAAAAAGTCATTTTTAACGCTTATTATCTCTTAATTGATTAGCCCGAATCTACGGGCGTTACAGTTATCTTCCCCTTAGGATGATTACGTCCCGAAATCATCGATTGTGAGTTTGGGCCGAATTTAGAAAATTGGGCCATAATTGGACCATGGTTGATAAATTGGCTTTTGGGCCTTTTAGATTGTGAGTTTGGGCCTTAGTCATGGACCAAGCTAAGTTAGGGATAAATGGTCTTTTTACCCCAAGTATGGATTTATGATTATGTATTGGAACCCAAATGTTAATTAGGTGTTATTTTGGTATTGATTAGCTTAGCGATTCGTTGGACTAGCATCCATGGATTTTCAGTGAGATTCAGTAGTCAAGGTGAGTTTCCTCACAGGATTTAGCGGGTCTAAGGCACCAAAGTCGGCCCTTATTCTTTATGTTAGGATGTTAAGAGTCTACGTGACCTTGAATGTGTTGTGTGCTGCTATGTATACTGGCTGGGCTCGATGCCAGGTGAGGCCCAAAGACTAAAACGTATGTTATTGTTTATTATCATTGTATGTGTTAGCATGATTATGTTATATATATTGAATGTGTATAGTGGGTGGGGCCCGATGTCAGGCGGGGCCTAAGAATAACATATATGTATACCAAACGGGGCTCAATGTCGGGCGGGGACCCGATGACGAGCAGGGCCCAATATATGATTTATTATGTATGGTATGGGTAGTTTGGGGAACTCACTAAGCTTCGTGCTTACAGTTTTTCAGTTTTTGTTTCAGGTACTTCTAGTTCAAAGGGGAAGAGCTCGAGATTCTTGCATCGCACACACCACATGTTTCCGCTTTTGAGATGTTACTCAGATTGATATGATGTTTGATACACTTATTTTCATTTGGTCTGTATGGATAATGTTTTTCGAAAACTATTTTATTTAAATTAAAAAATGAAATTTTTAGATCATATTTTTGGGGTGTTACATTCTCCTACTTTTGATGGTGTTTTGTCACAACCAATTTCTAAATTATTCTCTTCTTAATCTACTAATCATGACATGACAAATATCGAGGAACATGAAATGGTATAGTTTGTTGAATCGGAATTTGATCCTAAAGAAGAAGATGTTGAAGATACAAAGTTCTTAACTCCAAACTGAATACAATTCTTCAGTTCTTGAATGGCTCTTCTACTTTAAAAACTGCTTCTCTGTGTAAAAAAGATGTTGAGTTTCTTTTAATATCTCAAGAGACAGAGACAAAGACTCTTATTACCAATGCAATTACATAGTTAGAAACTAGTATTACGGACAACATGACTTCTTACAAGTTTGACATTATAGATGTTCAAAACGTTGCTGGGGAGAGACATGAGATATTTCAGAAGGTGGTGACCTCTTAGAAGGAGTCTATTTCGTTAAATCTTAAAGACTTGGCTGATTTAGTTACAAAGGAAGTTACAAATCTTGACAAATTTTTTCATAGAACTCAGTAGAATGTCGATGTTCTTCTTGGTGGTACATGAACATTGATTGAAGAAATTCGTTCTTTCAATAAAGATTATGCTGAAGCATTGAAGTTGAAGAAAGAATCTGATCAAAAGGTTTTTAAGGGCATAAAGAATTCTTTAATGAGTTTTCATGATCATTTATCGAAGTTTGATGTTCAATCAACAACTTCGATTTCTTAGGAACAAATTTATAATGTTTTTTCTTTCATGGAGTCTTGTTTTAAAACTCAAATTGCTTCAATTTTAGATCCTGTTCTTCAATTACCCACAAATGCTCCACGATCATCCATGCTCGTGTCATAAGGTGGGGATAAGGGAAAAGTTATTAGGAAGAATGGAGGTGAAGAGAAGGGAAATTTTATTTGGAAGGTGATTTCCTCAAAAATCCTAATTACAATTCCATTGAAACCTATTCTGAAAACTTCGACAACAACTACTCAAAATATCAAAGTTGATATTTCAAAGCTTCAATCGAAAAGGGTTTGAATATAAGTGAAGGAGGTTTAGGTTCTTCGAGTTTCAAACTTGTTGCAACCTCTTTAACCGAAATGAAATCGGGAATGTGTTCATGTGGAGCATAATGATGAATAGAAAAATAGACTACAAGATCTTGAAATAGAGAGAATGAATCAGGTTAACAACATTATGAGAATGAGAGCAAATGACCCACCTAGTCCTGACAAGAGAGATCCAAATAAGGTGGGGTGTTATGAAACTATTTAGACAATAGCTTATGGCGAAGTTGATGCATTAGAAAAGTGGCCAAAGAAAATTTATGCCATCGAAGACCCAAATTTAAATCAATTGTACTTTCCGTTCAATCATTTGATGTTTACATTTGCTCAGTTCAAGCTTGCTGAGGATTTTCATAATACTGAGGAGTATAAAAGTATGAAGATTTGATTTCATGTCGTTCTTGGAAAGAAAGAAGAAGATGCTTGGTTATTGGTGAAAGCTGTTAAACTTGTAATGATAACTTAAGATGTCATGCTTGAAGGAGTCATTCAAAATTGTCAATATAAAGTGGTCAAGGCTAATAAAGTTCTTTTTCATTTCACCATTGCTGACTTTCCTCTCATTAACTTGAATGATCTTATCACCATTGCGAAGATTATGGGGGATCTGAATAATTATCAAGTTCTAGATAGATCATCTTACATCATTGGATATAGTCATATCAAAAGCTTCATAGGCTGTTATTATGCTCATCTAGGATTAATAGACTCCGAGTTCGTTTCTGCTTTTATCAAAAAGCCAAAAGTTCCCAAGTCAATGTCGAGGGAAAATGAACATCTACTCTAATAAATGAAGGTTTTTTTGCCACATGTCACATTCTCATTCAATTTTCCAAATGTCATTCTTTGGTTATTTTGAATTAATTTTTTTCCACATGTCATTTTATTGGTTTTTTTATTTTATTAAATTCCACATAATATTTTAATATAATTATTACAACAAATGTAGTAATAAATAGATATCAATTTCATCAATGGACTTACCTTGTAATTTCAAAATTCCCAAATTAAAGCTTATTAATTTCTTTTGTTTATTTATTTAAATTTAAAATATAAAAAAACATTTCAATTTTAATAATTCATTATTTTTCTTATTTTTTATATATTTAAAGTTCTCAAATATTTAAACTTTTATATGTAACTTTTTTTTTAAATTAACACATGTAATAAATGGGTCTCACAACTAGTAGATGAATATGAAGATGGTGAAAAAAATTATTAACCACAGGGAATTGTCTTTCAATGAAAGAACATGAAGTGAGGTAAAAAGAAATGTTTCTTCTATATTGACGATAAAGAAAGGCATTCGAATTAGAATCTTTCCAATGTCCTTCTCTGTATCAACAAATGCAATATGAATTCAAATGAAGACAGGGTGGAGATAAGAAAGATTATCATTTGGTATATGGAAATTGTTAGATTAGGTGTCTAAGCCCATAACTAAAATTGTTATGTACTTGACCCGAGAGTAGCATGGTACTTTTGGGTTGCATTCACCAGGGTAATTTGATAGGATGGATATTTGAGAAAGAAGTTATTTGTGATTTATTAATATATTATAAGTATAATATAGTAATTGAGAAATCATATTGTTTAATTAGTATTTATCAAGAATTAATTTGGAATTAATTTAGTGATCAAAGAGACTAATTAAAATAACGAGGACTGATTAAGTAAATCAGTGATACTTATAGTTTGGGCTAATGATCCATGTTGATTATGTGGACTAAATCTTTGTGGATTCCATGAAGATTTAGTCCAAAAGGCTTATCATATGGATTACTGGATTAAATGCCCAAGGAAGTGGATTAGGGTTTACAAGTTTAAACTCTAGGAATTCCACACTATAAGAGAAATCCCTTAGCTCCAAAATTGGCACCCAAGAGTTCCAAGTAGAACCCTAGCCGATTTTGGTGTGTTCATGACCTCTCTCTCTCATTATCATCCATTTGTTCATGGTGTCTTGTGATTCCATTAGAGGCATCACACTTGAGGTGCTAAGCTCTTGAAAGGCCAAATTCTACAAGCTACAACTAAGAGGTATTCTTCTAACTTGATTTTATGTTGCAAATATCAAATTGTATGCTAATTGTAGGCTTCATGCTATGGATAATTTTTTTTTTGCATGTATAAATAGAGAAAACTTAGATCCAAAGCATTAGGGTTGCATGTGCACCATAGGAGTGTTATATTACATAAAACCCAATAGTGGTATCAGAGCCCTGGGTTGTTCTCTGTTATACATATGCATTAGTTAATTGTTCAAAGCTAAAAAAAATTGGAAAACTGCCTTCTGACTGCTGGACTTGACGAGTCCCATGAATGGACTCGCCAAGTTGGATCATCTGGGGATGTACTCGTCGAGTCTATGCCCTGACTCGACGAGTTAGGCAGTCCGTTGGTAGAATTTTCGATTTTTTGGTCTGTTTTGGATTAGGATCATTACCACAAAATGTTTTGGTTCATAAAATTTAATTTTGTTGGTATGGTAATGATTATCCCCATCCAATAACATGATGATTGCCAAATTTTAAGATAATTACTTGATTTTGTAAAAAACTAATTATTTCTAAAATTGGATCATTTTGCTACAAGAGTTGAATTAGATCAATTTAGTAAAAGATAAAATGATATGATTATTTTATTAGTTTAAATTTTGATCTAAATGTTTCTTGAAGAGTTTCATAACTTGTCATCAAGTTATAGAACTTGGAAAGTCACATTCATGAAACAAATTAACTCTTTAAGTTATGGAATTCAAGAGTCTTGAAAGGTTACAAAACTTGTCATCAAGTTTTGGAATCCAAAAGGTTTTGAAGAGTTACAAAACTTGCCCTCAAGTTTTGGAATTTAAAATTTGATTAAAAAAGTTTTAATTGTGAAATATTAAATATTAAACCTTTTGACTTCATAACATAAGTTTAGAATTAAAATTTTTTTAATTATGGTTTTGTTGATAATTAATTAAAAGATTAATTAAAATAGTATTAATAAATCCATAATTATATGGTTTGAGTTTAATTAAATTAAAAGTCTAATTTAATTAAAAGATAAACCACCTAGTATTTTAAAATTTTAAAATACACCCTTATACTATATATAAAATTAAAAGTTTAATATATTATATATGTATAAGTAAAACATCAATCTTACCGTTAGTAGGCCTCATTCACAAAGCCGGTCTATAAGGGGGTAAAGCTTATTGTCTATAAAATAGTGGTTTAATAGGTGTCCACTCTCACCCATCGCTTCCTAGACTGGTGGAGGGTCGTTAGCCGAATGGGTAGGATAGGACATTAATTCTCATTAAAAGTACAATGATAATTACAAATTAACTAAATGTTTTATAAATTCCCAATCTTAGTTACTTAGGAAAAATGTGAATTTGATGCTAATCCATGAAATTACACTTTGCACCTTGCCAAGTCGTTAGTGGAGTGTGTGTGGTTAACTGACACACTAACTTGGACTAGTAATGGTGGCAAAGGCTAGCTCGATGTTTCTCATAGATCAATGGAGTGTGTGTGGTTAACTGACACATTGATTAGGTGATAAATGACTTCGAGAGTACCAAACTAATTTCCATGGTTATTCACACCTTGTTTGTGATCCTCGGTATCCCAGTCACAAACTTGAAGAGCATAATCAAGATTAAACATGCCATTGAAAAGTTCAATGAATCTCAAAAGATCTAGGAGTTCATATAAAACTTAATTCGTTTAAAATTTTCGTTTTCATGGTGGACTTGGTAAATCGTCATTTACCTACCAACAAATAGTTTGCAATTGGATTACGACATCCCTCTTCCGAATTGCAGAATATTGTGTTGGGTCTTAGCCTTAATATTTCATTTGGGTGTTATATTAAGGACTTAAATCAAATAAACTTGAATTTCTCCCTTGTAGATGTCTAGTTCAAACAACTATGGTCTTCCCAAATCTTTTGGGAAAAGCTTTCCTCATGAAGATGATGCTCTTAGAAATCATATTTCACTTCCTCCACCCCCTCCAATAATTCTCCCTGACCCACATGATCATCGACTTGAAAAGTTTAAGGTCACTCAATCCCTATTGGCAAGAAAACACCAAGATGGAATGTCTATGTATGCACATGTCTTGGAGATGAAGTCACACATTGACATGCTGGGAATGTTAGGAGTCGTTGTGTCAAGAAGTTGTCTGTTGACTTGGTTCTTCAATCACTTCCTAAGTCATATAGTGAGTTCATTAAAGATTACTATATGACAGACTGCGACGTGACCCTTATCAATCTTACCTATTTGCTAAACGTTGCTGAATCAGAAATGATTTGGCGCACTTCTAAAGCAAATTTGATTGGAAGATCCACTTCCCAAAATTTCAGGGACATTGACAATGGAAACATTGGAAGTCCAGAAAAGTCTTCTCTTCCCAATGGAAAGGGATCGGCCATGGTCAAGCCGTTTGACCAAATGGTAAAGAGAAATGCTAAGCCTGAGATTGTCCCGTGTTCCATTCCGAAAGAGTTTGTTTGTTTCTACTGCCAAGAAAATGACATTAGATGCAGAGCGGCCGTATCTACCTAAAGGATTATAAGGATGGTAAAGTCAGAGGGTATGACTCTGCTTCAGGTAAGTCCACTATCTAACTCTATTAAGTTCCTATTTGGAGATTCTTAATACACGATTTAATGCAATTACATTTTGATGTTTTGTAGGATCGAAGAAAAGAAAGGAATCTTAAATGAAGAGTAAGCTAAATCTGATCACGAAAAGATAGATTTTGATCACATGATTCGATGATCGGATTTTTGAGCTACTACTTAGGAGTTATGATAGATTGCTTAGAAATATTTAGAAACATAGTTTTTATTTGTAATTGCATTGTAAGGACAAGATTTTCTGCAATTTTATAAATAAAGAATTTTTTTTGAAATTTATCTTATTTTATATTTCCTTGCAATGGCATTTGTGAAAGTTGATGTTTGTATGTTTTTATTTTTAGCAATATGAATTTGATTCTTTCGTTTGTGGTAGTGTCTAAATTTACCAAATAAGGAAAGATTCTCATCACCTAAGTTCCAATTGGGTCGAAACTTGGAATCATGCGACTTGTATTTTGTGATGAATGAGAACCTTCATCTTTGGGAAATTAAGACTAATTCCTTGTTCACATGTATATGTGAGTTAAGTGAAGAACTAGGGGATCGGGTACACTTGGTTGTGCATTGGTCAGGTCCACCACAAAGAAAAATAAGACTATTCTTCATGATTTACTAAAAGTTTAGTAAATATGGTTATGCTTACAAGTTTAAGTGTAATTCTGAGACATTGAAAAAGTTTCAATGTATAGCAGAACGAAAAAGAAGAATCAAATTAGGCAGAAAGATAAAAGTTTCTCCAATCTGAAAGGAAAGGAGAGTACTTTAGTATCGTGTTTTATGATCATCTTAATGATTATGAAAACCATATCACAATTGATCCTCTAAGGACACCTTAGTGCACTTGTATGGCTAAGAAGAGGAATCAGAAATTGTTGAAATGGTTAAATCAATTAAGGTGAGTCATACTCCGTACCTAAATCAAGTCTTAGAGTCATACTCCAAGATTGTTCCTTGAGTGACATATCTTAAGTAGGTTTATAACATATTTGTAAATGGTAGTTGTGATTTCCTGGATAAGACAAAGACCAACTAAGACCGATTGTATGAAGTGTTGTCTTGATAAGAATCCGCACTAACTCTTGAATATTTGTTTGTCAAGGAATAGTTATTAACAAGAGAATCTTATATGTCAATAGGTCAGTGGGAGTCTTAAAGATCTTGAAAAGCTTCAAGAACTAATCAAGAATAAACCTATCGTTTATCACTAGCACACGATTTGAGGTTTGTAACCTATCGTGTTGACATATTCTTGTTTCTGTGCTATTCCAGTTATAGTTGACTATGCATGTGAGTTCTATGAGTTCCTAATTGTTTGCATAAAGCAAAGCATATTGATCAGTGAAAGTTCATTGATCAGTAAGGATGATATTCTCAACAACTTGCAATACATGGTAAGCCCTTATGCTGCCAAGTGGCAAGAAATTAAGATTGAACAAGTTCGGTCCATATGAGTTTGAGTTTGTCATAGACCTTGTCTTCTGATTATGGCTGGAAATGACAAATTCACATGGATAGGAACACATAGACCATAAAATCTAAGTTTCATAAGGTTTCTCTCCAATTCATGAAAATGATTGTGAGTAAACGATTTCACTAAGTAGATTTTAAGGAGATAGCAGTTGTGTTAATTGCGTTCTCAAATTCGATTATGATTACGACATCCCTCTTCATAGTTCGAATTGTGAGAAATGGAAAATAGTTTGAACATTCAGAACTTATTGTTGTAAGTTCTGAAATAGTTTAGACACACAAATAAGCTTTCTAATAAAAGGTGTATGAGCTTAGATAAAGGCTTATTGAAGCATCGCGTATCAGAAATCTGAACTTTGGTAACAAAGTTAATAAAATATTGATTTCTAGAAGCCCAGTTGATTTTGGATATATGTCAAAGCTATTGCGAGCATAAAAGTTATGCTAGTAACAAAATAATTGTTATGCTAATGGGAGCATAATTATTATGGTAAGTGTTGTGAGTTAGCAATAGTATTTATAAGAAACGAAATTCTAATTTGCAAAGTTGCAAAGGTTGAAAAGTTGTTTCGCTATAGTAAGGGAGAGGATACTTATTCTTTATTTCGAATCTAAAAGTTTAGATTGAAGTATTACTCAAACTTAGTCTTGGATATATACAAATACCATGTTGAAATATTTCACTACTGGAAATTCTATATATGGAAATATTATAGCAAAAGACTAGTCAGGTATCATGTCTTTATGTAAGACATTATGAATCGTGTCCGATGTGCTTCGGATATAGGATCAATTGCATATGCTATAATATTCACATGTTCTAATTTTCCAAATGCCTTGGGCATTAAAAGGGAAAAAGGACTAGAACCGGATATGACTAAAGCTATAAACAACTATCAAGGACAATTTGAGGTTCGCTAAGGATTTTTTCTTAAGGACAGTTGGAAGTATAGTAACGGATGGACCATATTGACATTATTATGTATAGACATGATTCTATTAATAATGAGTTGCCATATGGTAAATATGGAAATATTTCCATAATGGGAGATGGATATTAAGAATCTATTTATGCAAAAAGGATGTTCAAAGGAATGTACTTTGAATTTGAGACTTCGCTTCCTTGGAATTGTTTTGTTATCAAACTACAAATGAATACTTTGTAATATCATTGGCAAAGTCTCTGTGACTTCTGTACCTTGACATTACAAAAGGATTATTGCACGATAGTGGAAAGAATTAGGTGTTCTTACACTAAGGATTTGGAATTGTGAAATGAGCATTGCTGAAGTGTTTTCAGCTGATCTATTTCACAATGTAAGGACCATAGACAAACATAATGTGCATTCTTGGAGCATGGGATAACTATTGTTTTAATTCAAGTATTAATTTGATTAATCGAAACATTATACAATGAATAATATCTGGTAAATATGTTGATTAAATAAAAGGTGTTTTATTTTTATTCAAAAGTTTTGAGATCATATTAGATTCGATTGTTCTTGTGTTTCACTTTTCATGCTTTGAATTCCCGAATAGTAAGATTATTCAATACATCCACAGTCAATCACACTTTGGAAGTAGGTATTCAAGCAAGACTGTCATGAATCTGACTGTAGATTGTCTAGGTGTTTTAGACATAGCACAAGTTTGTTGCAGTGTTCATGAGTATTCTTGTAATAAGATTTGAATATTGGATTAAACCCATGCTCATCTAAATCACTTCATGGATTTTATCACGAGTGATTGTGAGACGATAATATATTATATTGTTGAAACGGAGACATATAGTTTCAGTTTACAAATCGGTTGCACATTGATAATATGTAAACGCACCAGTAACTTGGTGTTATAAAACATATTAATGTGCGTGATTTGATGAGTAAATAGAGCAAGCATATGAGTTAAATTTTATCCATTCCATTACCCTTAGAGGGATAAAAGCGATATATGTTATCCTTGATGATTTAGTGATGACAACCCTAAGTGCTTGGCCAAGCCTGGACTGATTTGATCTGTTCAATTAGTCAGATGTCATAAATCGAAAATCGAGAAGCAACACACGGACAGAGAGAATGATTATAATACATGTCTCATGTCCATACGATATCTAGAATGGAGGAATATATGATCCATTGTCTAAAGGACACGTCAGGGTTCGACAACGGCTTTTTGAGAGCTACGATTGCGAGTTGGGTTTACAAGTTTAAACTCTAGGAATTCTACACTATAAAAGAAACCCCTTAGCTCTAAAATTGGCACCCAAAATTTCCAAGTAGAACCCTAGCCGATTTTGGTGTGTTCATGACCTCTCTCTCATTATCATCCATTTGTTCATGGTGTCTTGTGATTCCATTAGAGGCATCACACTTAAGGTGCTAAGCTCTTGAAAGGCCAAATTCTACAAGCTACAACTAAGAGGTATTCTTCTAACTTGATTGTATGTTGCAAATATCAAATTGTATGCTAGTTGTAGGCTTCATGCTTTGGATAATTTTTGTTGCATGTATAACTAGAGAAAACTTAGATCCAAAGCATTAGGGTTGTATGTGCACCATAGGAGTGTTATACTACATAAAACCCAACAGAAATAAGAAGAGTTTTTCTTGCAAGTGATAAAGACACTACCTACACTATTAAGATTCAATATTGATAACAAAGGGGAGATTTTAGAGTCAAATAAGTAGTGATATATCGAAGTATTAGGTAGTTGTTGAAGTATCAAATAGATATTCTACATTGAAGGTCTTTATGACTTTGATCATGTATGTATTTTATCAAGTACTTATGAATTTCTCTATCATAGTTGAAGTCCTGATATATTTTTTGTATTCGTCGAGTACATTATAAATAGTGTAGGTACCTAAGTCATTTGTAACTATTTCAAATTGTGCACTGTGCTTACTTTCTATATCAAATGTACTTGTACCATCTCTGGATAATATGATCTGAATTTAGATTATATTTAGATATTGTGTTCATATTAATTTCTATTACATATACATTTGATTTTATAATTCTAAAGTAGACATCCTACCAACAGTTGCTTGCTACAACCATCATTTAATGAGTCAAAAACATGTGTTGATGTTTCTGCTCTACTTACCCCACGACGTTGGAAAAACATTGGTGTGGAACTTTTTAGCATGCCCCTTCTTAGTGTTGGTGTAGAGGCTGCGAGTCGTTTTTCGGTTATGAGCTCATTATAGACCCTGGAGTTTTTTTGGGACCATATATAATTGGAATAGGATTCACAAGGGGGTTTTTGTTCACTTATTCTAGTTGAAAGAGACTGTATCCAGTGGAATATTTTGTGACTTAAAACGATAATTGTCAATACCAAAAAATTCGTATAACACTTAATTAACAACATGAAACGACTGTTTAAGGTTTATTAAGTTACATTTAATAAGTTATTTATATAAACCCTACATTTTTTGCCTGTTGGGAATAGACCAATTGGTAGAGGCATAGTCTCTTAGTTTGCGAGGATGGGGAGGTCAGTGTTCGATCCTTGGTGCTAACAAGAATTGGAGAATTAACAGTAACACCTAACCAGTCAAGCTGCCGTTAAAAAAACATACATTTTTGTACGAAAACCCAATGTTTAAGTGGAAGGAGTTTGCCCCACTGATTAGGTGTCGGTTCCCAAGTTAAGCAAGATAGTACTTAATAAAGACTACGAAACAACAATATAAGCTTGTCACACCCCTGAACCAGGATGGTGGAAACATCCGGGGGCGGATGACGTCAATGTATAGTATCACAACAATTGAATATGAATGAAACATAGCAACCAACAACATACATTAAGATAATACACTTACATTTTTTACATATTGTATTTTTTCATGAAATTACACAAAAGTGACATAAAGTATGAAATTCCAAAATGCAGCAAATCCGGTTCTTAGGTACCTGCTTACTGGTTCCCTAAGAATACAAGTCATTTTGAAAATCATCAAAATTGAATGTTGGTGAGTTCATAACCATATTTGTATGAAAAGGTTTGTAACATACTTGTTTGTAATAGTTTGAATGACTCCAGAAAATCCGATATTTTCTATGAAAATGGTTTGTAAGTCTCGTTCCAAGCTGTGAATATATGCATGCATGTCCTTTGTTTTGTTTTGTTTGTAAATCTAAAGCGTATGTTCCCGGAAAATCCAATATTTTCTTATAAGTAAATTTTATTATTAACCCTAAGACCAGAAGCGTAAGTGACTATATACTGAAAAATGATATGCAGTTTTATATTTTAACAAAACCGGTGAAGTGTAAGCTTCCTATAAACCAATATAGTATTGTTAATTCTCTAAGTGAGTTCTAATAACCATGCTTGATATGACTGTTATGCCTGAACGACGTTCTTCAGGTGTCGGAATCGGTAGAGTTTTGCCATCCTAGACTTGTCGGTCTAACTGTAGCGAACACCTAGGGTGTGGGGTTGTCAATCCTGTATAGATCTATACAAAGCGGTCTCGCTCTCCCCCGAGGAGAATCTGGTTATAAAGCAGAACTTAAGGTGTACGCTAGGTAAGTACAGTGCAGACGGTATCTCACTAGAGCCTTAACGGATTTACGCGAACTTTGACTCCCAGTATTGAATAATGAAAATGACATTAATAATGTAAATTTATGACTGAAGTTTTATGACACGTGTTTTCAACTTTTGTGACATACAACTTACTACTCATGCTTTAAAAACTTTATGATAGGCAGATTATGACACACAAAATTTTCTGTCATAAATTTTGTTTTGTATACTATTTTGGATTAAATTTTTTATAATACTTTTTATAAATAATCATTAGTGAACATGTATAATTATAACATATGATGTGAAAATAACACAATATCTTAGGTTTTAAGCCATCAAAATAGTGACACATAGTTACGACTATTTTACTAAAAAAAACTTATTTTTAGCAAGATATCAAGCTTTGTGGTTTGTTTAACACATCATAACCGGTTTGTAAGTTATGTAACACAAAATATTCTATTTTGATTTCACTCAAAATATGTCACAATTTTTACAAAACACATATAATAACCTTGAGATTTTTTATATTCAACATTTGTGTAAAATATAAGAGTTAAAAATGCATGTGTCCAAGAGTTAAACATGTTTGGGCATAACACCAATATTTTCGCCATTTTTGAGTGTACAATCATAACCACAAAAATTTTATTACACAAAGATGTTACAAACATTTACTTTGTGATTTTATCATATGTTAAGAACCTTTTTATTCAAGAACTTGTTCCGTTTTCAACTCATAACTATGATGCATGCAAATAACCAAAGGGTAAACGAGACTTGATTTGTATTCTCCCTCCGAAAAGTATGAAATACATGAAAAGATAGGGGTATGAAGCTCACCTTGATTTCGTGTGGTAGGAAGAAGAAGAAAAAAGAAATGTCGAGCCTAGCCTTGAGCTTGGAGAGATTCTCGAAAATGGGTGATGTTCTAAGAAGCTACACACGAAAATGGTGTGTAAATGTGATGATCTTAACCTTTCAGTGTACAAAATCACTTGAGTTTTACAAGAAAGTTACCTAGATTTCTTAGGACCACTTGAAGATGTAACTTCTCTTGATGGTGGTTCATGAAAATTTCAGAGACAAAGGGAGAAGTTCTTGAGGATGAAGTGAGTGAAAGATTTTTGGGGGGTGTGTGTGTGTGAAATCGGCCACAAGTATAAAAGAGGGGGGAATGGGTTGACTTTGTGGTGCTTGATGGGAAGTTTGAGTAGAAACATGATGGTCAATATCTTTGGTGTTTGTGGGATAAAAATGAGGTGGCAAGCCTTTTTCCTTTTGTGATTTTTCCTGTTTTTTTTGCTCATGCCCTAACCGAACCCTATAGGGTTTTCGGCCTTCATGGGCTTCTTAAATGGGTATTCGGTTTTGGCTTGGCCCATTAAGAGGCTTTTGGTCCATTAAAGCCCAAAGATAGAAGGGTTTTCCTTTTGGAGTATGTATGGGCTTTTTGGGTTTAATTGGGTCCAATAAAAGGGTTATCGCCCCATTAAGGCCCAAAAAAAGTGTTTGGCCCAACAAGGCCCAATGAAGAGTTTTCGGCCCAATAAGGCCCAAGGAAGATTTTTTGTTCCAATAGGGTGTTGGGCCGAGAATTCTTGGGCCAAGGCCCAAAATTGATTGGGCTTAGCTATTGGATCGAGTTTTGGGATTACATGAGGCTATTTCAACTTGATTCACAATGTATGCACGTTTGTATTCAAATAACATTGTAGTTTGAATTTCACTAATTTGATGTTGCAAGGTTGCATAAAGGAAATTGTTTTACATGAATCACCATCTCAACCCTAAATTTGCTAGTTGTGACAAAGCTTTGATAAACTCAAAATCTATAAGTTTTACATATGAACTATAAAATTTCTTGTAATAAATTTCAATAGTAAAGTTGTATATTTTATGTTTTCATAAAGGGTGACATGTCTTATTTTTATAATAATTGGTATTCGAAACCCTTCTATAAAAATGCATTTTGGTAATGAGAACCATAAAATTTTATACAAGGCTGAATTACTTATATGTATTTTGTCAAATTTCATATTTTTAGATTAGAACAAATGATATTTATAAATGAATCCAAATACATTTTTATAACTCAATTATTTTATAATTTGTTAAAAAAAGTATGTATTTACAAAATTCAATCAACCAGATAAATTTTATAAAACATTTTTTGTTATAAAAATATTTTGTGTTAAAACCTATAGTACTCACCAACGATTTTTGTTGATGTATCTTAATGCATGTATTCTCAGTTTTATTAACATGACAAAAGAGTTTTCATAAAATATTTTTTGTTATTGTAGCATACTTTTGAAAATGCCAAATACGTAGGCGTATTCCGCGATTTAGTGATAGTATTGTCAACGTAATTTACGTTTCGATTATAATAGAAGATTATACTTTACTATTCAATTTATATTCAATAACAAAGATCACTAATTTATACACCTTGATGTTTCCACAGGCGTCTTGGGGTGTGACATTAGTTGTCTTGATTCATTTTTCCAATGAAATTCAAAAGCGGCAAAAATCTAGTTTCCAACAATTACATGAGATATCGCGATGCCAATGCAAGGCCACAACAATCAATTTGATCTCGCCACTACTACCACACGGAGTCTGTTCCTTTTATTTTTCTTTTTATAGATTTTTTATGTACTTTTACATGTTTTATGCATACAAAGAGAGCATTGTATGAAATAAGTGTAGGGAAGGGGTCAAAAAAAGATAACAAGCATACGTAATTAAAAAACACTAGATTTAAAAAAAATTAGAATATATAGACTTGAAAAATGGTCTAACTTAAAAATCTAGGAAAATATAAAATTTTGATATTATTATGTTCAGACTAGTTTGGTAGTGTTGTATGGGAGGATGTAATGAGAACTCCAATATTTATTTAAGCCATTATGTTATAATATATTTGTGGCTTCCCAGTTCTAGTGAAATCATGAGACAAAAACGTAAACTTGTGTAGTTTGAAGAACATAAAATGTTTTGCATTGTGAATATCTAAACCCAATAAAAACCTTATCGGCCAACGATTTATCTCTTGAGTCCTTTATGTTAAACTAGAGTGAGTCAAGTTCCAAGTTTATTTGCTCCGAGTCTATATATATATATATATATATATATATATATATATATAGTAGTTCAGGAGTGGAGCCACTATGTGGCCTTTGAAACTCGATGAGTATTCCCCCTAGGGATGTTTACATTTATCCACTTAATTATAAAAACTTGGATAGATGGAAAGAAAATCTTAGAAAGCCACAAACTATAGTGTTAATAGAAACAAAGTTATAATTATTACTTTCATGTTTATTTATTTATTGAAAGTTGAAATATTGAAAAAAGAAAAAAAAATGGAAAAACATAATGAAAAAATTAAAAAAAAGTGTAAAAAAGAGTGTGAAGCAATAAAATTTAGTTATATATATATATATATATATATATATATATATATATATATAGTATCATTTGGAATTTGGCAATAACTTTTGAAATGAAAGAGGTAAATAAAAGGGCATACATGGTAGGAATACAAAAGTGAATGTTGTTCAAATTAAGTGGGGAACGCATATGAGTATTGTGAGTATTTAGGGTTCAGGAAGTATTTAAGATACTTTAGACACAAATATATGCATTGAGGCAATACATAATTAGTGAGTTCAATTCATATTGTTTTGTATGATATTGGTCAGGAAAGTTTAGATGTGATGTATTAAAATAAGTTTTGCTTGGGAGGAAACAAAAAACAAGTGTGGGGAAATCAGCCAAGTGCTTAGTAAAAATACAAACACCTGTCTTTTTGTCCTTTGCTATGAAACTACGGTATTGTGGTCTGTTAATTCTACAAAGGTACCAATTGAGATCCATGTAACATTCTGTTTCGGATCGTTCTGTGATTTAAGGCTCATGGGCCATAATCCGGGTATGATAAGGTTTTGAAGCTTTAAAGGGGAAAGGTTTAGGCCTTTTTCAGATAAGGTAGGTTGTGTGATAAAAGATTTTGGGTTGTTCTTTATAGCCCAAGGCTCGGTTAAGGCATTGGCATGGTTTTAAGGATTTTGGGTTTTTTTTCGGGAAATTTTATGGCAATGGTGTGTCGATAGAAGTGTAGGGCCTCTCGCCACCTTTTTGTGGATATAAGGTTCGTTGGAAAAGGACCTAAGATGAGGATGTTATGGCAATTTGAAATATTTGGCAGACTTGGACCTTAATGAAAAAGGTTTGCAAGTTAAATCACATGCATGCATGGAGGAGGGCACGTGCCTGGGGTGAGTATGCCCAACGTAGGCTAGGGGTACGCCTAGCGTAATGAGCAGTATGCCAAACCGTAATTTTTAGGGTTTGGGCACTATTTAAACATCCTTATGAGCTCAAGGATCTTTCATTTCTCAGCCCCCAATGTCCTTGAGACCCATTTTCGAAACCCTAACCTTCCCAAGTGTGTTGTGAGCTTATTTTTGTGCTTGTGCATTTTGTGCATGTTCTTGAAGAAGGTGGTTGGTGCAAGTTTGGAGTTCAAAGGAAGGCTTTTGGATCCAGACTCTTTACTCCATTCCTAGATCAATAGAGGTATAAAGATCTGAACTTGCTCTTTAGAAGTCTATATCTATTATTAAGTAAGAATTGTCCTCTTTTGGATCTCATGGGTGGGATCTAGTGGTTATTATCAATTCAAGAGCTTTGAGTTGCCATTCTTTGTAGTTCTGAGGTTCAAGATCCTTAAAGTTGGCATATTTAGGATTAAGAGTCATCCATGCATGTGTTAAGATGGTTAATGTGAGTCTTAATGGTTATTTTTGGAAGTTGGGTCCTATTAAGACATGCGAACTGATAAAGTCACCAACCTTATTAGTTAGGGGCATGTAATGAAGCTTCCCTGAGGTTTGGATGCTTTGGGACAAAGTGGTTAAGTCGTAAATTGAGTTTTTGGCGATCAGTAGGCTCCATGTAAATCTCAGTACCCCCCGCATACTAGTCTAGTTCCCCAATCAGGAGTTGCGTGTACGCGGAGCGTACCAGGGAAGGTACGCCCCGCGTAGTCTCGCTATGGGATTTTGGTCTAGATCTCGTTTTGCGCCTTAAATGTTTGGAGTCTTTATTTTGGGCTTGCTGTATTATGGATTTTGATCAGAGGAATATAAGTCTTGGAACCTTGCGTTGGCCTTGCTATTGTGGACATAAGTTTAGGGTTCGGCCTTGATGGGCCCATTTGGTATTAGGCCTTGGTGGGCCCAATACGCTTGGGTTATTTATGGGCCAGATTAGTGGACCGTCTTTAGACTTAGTGTATGGGGGTGTGGTCTTAGATCCTAACTGAGTTTAGTTATGGGTTTGACTGAGTGTTTTGGGCTGGTGTTCAGCAGCAGCAGTTATAGGATTTGTTCATCATCCGAGGTGAGTCTTCTCACTATACTTACCTGTGTGGTAATGCATGTGTGACTGAAGGTTCTTATTCATGTTATTGACCGGAGGGTCTTATTTATATTATCGATCAGAGGGTCTTATTCGTATTGATGATCGGAGGGTCTTATTTGCGTATACTGATATATGTGTTATTATACATTATGTCGTTGTCACTTATGATGTTATCTTATTATGTGTATATATTGAGTTATAACCGGAGGGTCCATACCGAGACGTGAGACGGGAAGTTCTTCACCGAGTCACATTACCGGAGGGTCCTTATCAAGATTTAACCACGAGAGGCTAATTATTTGTGTATGTGGTATTTTGGGGGACTCATTAAGCTTCGTGCTTATAGTGTTGATTTAAATGTGTTTCAGGTACTTTTGTAGATTCCGGGAAGGTGGAGGCATGATTATACACATTCATCAGCTTATGATGTCTTGTGGATTTTGGGATACTCTGATACTGTTTTGATAATGACTTATAATTTATGTGATGACTTGGATTTATGAGTAATGTTTGATAAATTAAAAATGAAAAATTTGTCTTGAAATCTGAGGTGTTACAATTTGGTATCGGAGCCTTAGTTTGAGGGATCCGGTCACACCCTCGAGTATGTCTGGACTCAAACTGAGGAGTTGATAACTTTTCAAAAGAAATGATTTTTCATCACACGATTTTCTAAGGAAATTAAAGAGTTTTGAAAGTAGGTCCAAAACGGTGTGTACAATCAGCCAGAGCCCGAGCGGTGATTTCCCAAAATACCCTTACTTGATTATGTATTGTCATTATGAGCTGATATAATTGCATGCTAGTTTAGGGCTAGGAATCTGCTCAGTATTGCGTGCTAGTGTGACTGCTTAGGAGAGATGCCTTTATGCTTGTTATGTGAGCTAGTAGTGTTGCATGCTTATGATTAGATATCTCCATGAGTTGTGAGGTAGGATTGCCTGAGTTCAGTGATGCCTTTTATGTTGTGGATAGAGCATTTGGGTTTGTATACTAGAGTGGTTTTATGTGCCGGTGGAGGTTGCTTGATGCCTGGATGTTGCTTGCTTTGTTCTTTTAGAGACTTCCATTAACACTGACTAACTATTAATCGAATATGCTAGTTTAAGTGTTTCATGGAGTAGATAATTTTAGAAGGTTAGAATTAGCTCTATCGCATGGCTCTCGGGTGAGTTTAGTCGTTGTAGGGCAGAATCTTGCAGTTGAAGAATTATCTAGTGCATGTAGCATGTAGCTGTATTTGAGAAGTAGTTAGTAGGTATTAATAGGAGTTCCTTTTTGCAGCTGATGGAGGAGAGCGGAGTGAAGGGAATCCTAGGGGAGCCTAGGGAGTATTTTCCATTTGATGAGTGTGTTGTTTAGCACTGAATATTCGCTGAAGAATGAGCATGTGGAATGGGATTGGTCGATAGGGGAAGTTGAGCAGCTACCTAAAAAATTTGGAACGATCCTCGAGGAAAGTATGGATAAATGTGGAACGTAGTATTGGGCCCATACTACTGAAAACAGAGAATCCATACTTGAAATGAGGAGAACTCCAGGGGTTCTAAGTAGCAGGTTGAGGGAAGATAACATGGTTTGGGTATCATGGTTCATTGCAGAGTGTGTTTTCCGTCTCTATCGGTTATCTAGCTGTGGTTGTTTAGACTAAAAGTGGGTCTGGTGATTGTTGGGCCCGAGGGCAATGTCGATCGGGTTTGAATTGAGTAGGCCTTGCAAGAAAATTTGAGTTTGGTTCTCAAGTGATTTGACCAATGAGGTGCCATATGGAGTCGCAGGACTCAAAAAGGAAGTGAAGGTGATGCATTGTAGAGGATTGCAACTTGAGTTGAGGGATTGGTCGATGGTTTGCGATGTCATTTTATATGACGAGGATTATATTATTCCCGCTTCCCGTATTAGAAGGACGGGTGAGTGAACTTCTGATTTCAGAATTTGGAGGTAGATCTCATGGGGTACCAGATAGTTGCGGTATTTACATCAAAGGATTCTTTTGGTATGAGTGCCTTGAGGTATTTCTTATGTCGTAAGAGATCCATCAATGGGGTCTGTGACAAATGAGGATAGGGATATGCCTTAATTGAGTATACTAAGGTGTATTCCAGCAACTGTTTCAGGAAATTAGGAGGAATATATCGGAACGAAGACCCTGGTTGTCTATGCTGCGAATCGACTGTGAGAGTGAGGTCTCCTGTTTCTATGTTGATTCTTGTGATAGGGTGTTGGTTGAGGATTCAGAGAATGAAGTGTGTGATAGTCCATTATGATGGGTTTTGAGCATTCTAACACTTCCTAAGTGTACATGCAACCCTAATAACCTTGGATCTATGTTTGTCTAATTATCATGCAAAGTTGAATTCCAAGGTTATATTCCTATCTAGCATACATGGGGAACAATTTTAACTTGAATCATAGATAGAATAACTTACCTTGTTGTTGCTTGTGTTCCTTGAAACCTTGTGAGCCTAGCACCCCAAGTGTGATGCCTCAAATGCTTCACACAACACCAAATGCTCTTGGAAAGACTCTTGAGATAACACACACTTCTCAAAATCGGCCAAGCCCTCTAGTTTCTTAGTGTTCAACGTGTGTAGCCAATTTTGTGGAGAATGGGACTCTTATATAGTGTTGGCACATCTAGGGTTACACCATGTAAACCCTAATGTGTCATGACTCTTCATTTCCATGACCCATGGGTTTGTAACTCCCATGGAGCATCCATGGAGCATCCTATGGGTAGAACCCAACTTGATAATCCATGGAGCCTCTTAGCCCACTATACAAGATATGGATGATTACCAACCCATATATTTAATTAGTTATCCTTTGATCACTTAATTAATTCCAAATTAATTCTTTGATCAACTAATTAAATAATATTATTAATATATTAGAACTTATAATATATTAATAATCTCCAAGTGTTATTTCTCTCATTTAGTCTATCCAATTGCATGGTGCCATGCAACCCAAATGGACCATGACGGGTCGGGTCAAGTACAAGCCCGAAATAGTTATGGAATTAGACACCTTATCCAACACATTATTCCTAGATAAAGAGTCCGTGCTATTTTAGGACTTTCGAATTTGCACAGCTGTATGAGATTCTTGGTGGTTGGAGGCAGTCATATTGGGAAGTTTCCGAGGTCTCCATCTGAGATTCAGAATACTCGGAGTTGATGGGTCTTTATTTGGAAGGTCATCGGGTGTTGCGTGGTACACTCCAATAGTCGGGTATGGTATATCTGGTGAGCCAGTTTGAAGTTTGGTCTGTTTGGAATGCCAATTGGCGGTGGTTCGAACCCTAAGTGGGGGAGAATTGGGTATTCTTTTAGGAGGATCATCAATATGTTTGACTTGTGGCTTCAAAAGGTTAGGTTATTGGGATCTGCGGTCCGGGTATATGAGACTTGGGTCTAGATGTGGTCAAGACAAGATGAAGAGCGAAATGATGCAGGTTGAGTGTGTACAGGAATGAATGAGCGACTTCATGGCAGGTAGCCATTAGTCAAGGAGTTTGTTATGGTCAATGTTTCTTTCGGGTTCGTCGATGTTCGAGTTATGAGGCAGTTGAGTCGTTGAGGTCAAGTTTGATTATTGGGGTATTTTCCAATCTGTCGTATAGATTGCTATATATACTCTAGGAAGGGCAACGGTTGGTCTGTCAATTAACTTCAGATTTGGTATGTGTAGTTTCGCGAGGGTTATGATCAGTGAATGTTGGGATTTCGAGTTGTCGTCAACACGTTCTCAATTGTTGATGATTTTTTGCTCTTTATTAATGAGTTGGAGTATTTTAAAGGTTTAGAGCATTATAAGTTAAAGATTTGTGGTCCTGACAAGCTATCATGAGATTATGTGACAGTGTATCGTGTTTTCCGAGTATGATGCCCTAAATTATTAGAGTGTAGAATTATTATAATACTCAGGTTGTTTTGGTGGAAAGTGGAGAATCGAAATGACTATCTACCTATTCCAATTGTGGGCCTATTAGTTATTTTTCGTCAAATGGAGTTTTCCATGGGTGTGAATTTATATTGAGAGAAGTTGCTTTGTATGCGACAATCTTCGTCGGGAGTAGTAAGTGCTTAATCTGGATGGGTGTGTGCATCTATTGACGTATGGTCGTATAGTATTAGTTCAGTAAACTCAATATGGTAACGATATGGTAATGAGATTGTGGGAGTGTTGTAAGACTATGGGGCGTCGTAGCATTCACAAGTCAGTGATTAGAGCGCTGTAAGGCTATGGGGTGTCGTAGCATTCACAAGTTAATGAGGGAGTGTTGTAAGACCACGGGGTGTCGCGGCATTCACGGGTCAGTTGTGACGCAAAGGGGTTCTTAGTCTGGGTAGCCTCGCCATTCGAGTCTTTGGGAACCTGGTGGCCAGACCAGGTGCAAGACTCGTAGTCTCAGCGTTGGTCGGGAACCGTTGTATCTCAATTTAGGGAGGGGTTATTAAATCAGAAGGATTGGGGTGTAATGCACACCCAATTTTTTGGATCGAGTCATCGGTTAAGTATCGGGTTGGAAATTATAGGTGTTTGGGTGAGGCTTTCTTTCTGAAGGATGTGGGTTAAAGGACATGAATGTCGAAAGTTTCAATTGAAGGGTTCAGGGTTGATGGTTGGTTTCAACTTTGTTGTCAGATCCAACTCTTGTATTTGATGGTTGCTCCATCTCTGTAGAGGATTGGCAAGTTGGGATTTCGGATTTTCAGATGAATTTCGTTTTGAGTGGTCATGGATTCCATCCGATGTATTAGACCTGGGTGGGTCGGTTTATTTGGTTAGGGTAAAGTGAACTTAGTGATTGCTTATGCAATATGATTGGTTGAGATAGCTTTGTTGGATTGAACGGTTGATGGAGTCGATATGGAGGATGAGCTAGAGCAGCCTTTAGCGGTTCAACTTTTTGGGTCTAGAGTCGATCTTGTATTCGGATTTGGTGTTAAGTATTGGAATGTAGTTGGGGCTTATGTTTTCGGATATCAGTGGATAGTTCTGGTCGGACATGGTCATTCAGTTCGGGGTCGGAGCTGAATCGTCTTGGGTTTGGTATTGGAATGGTTCTGTTTGACGGGAGTTCAGACGTAGCGTAGAGTTTCAGCTTCCAAGCGGATCGGCAGGTTATTCTTTTAATGTCTGAGGGCAGAGTATTAAGGTTCATTCTTCAGATGGATTCTGATACCAGAATAAGTGGTTGATCTTCGGTACAAGCTGACCCCTCTGTTTCTTTTGAATTTTGGTCAAGATCGACGGCTATGTCGAGAATAAGTGTTCTGCAGCTAATTCTGGTTAACAACTTGTTTCCATCAGTCGCATCAAGATTATCAGGGTTGCAAGTGATTTGTTTGGTTCGTTATACGATGAGGGATTGACATGGTTATGTTTCCACATGGGCGGTCTGTCGGGGAGTCAGGCCAATATAGATTTCAGGTTTTGGAAAGGTAGAAGTGGTTCTTTAGTGGCAAAAGGTTCGTTCTTCGTTGGGTTGGAGGTTTCTTTTTGGGTTTGGTTGTCTTGGGGAGATCATTTTATGTTCTGAATTTTTGGTTGCGCTTATCGGGTTGTTTGATATGATCTGAGTGTTGGTAAGGAGCGATTTCGAGGGAGAAATCTAATTTAAGTGGGGGAGAATTGTAACATCATGTTTTGGATTGTTCTGTGATTTAAAGCTCATGGGTCGTAATCCGGGTATGATAAGATTTTGAGGCTTTAAATAAGAAAGGTTTTAGGCATTTTTTGGATAAGTTAGGTTGTGTGATAAAAAAGTTCGGGTTATGCTTTAGAGCCCAAGGGTCGGTTAAGGCGTTAGCTCGATCTTTTAAGGATTTTGGTTTTTGTTCAGGAAGTTTTAAGGCTATGGTGTGTCATTAGAAGCGTAGGGATTCTCACTACCTTTTCGTGGATATAAGGTTCGTTGGAAACGAATCTAAGATGAGGAAGTTATGGCAATTTGAAATATTTGGCAGATTTGGCCCTTAATGAAAAAGGTTTGCAAGTTAAGTCCCATGCGTGCATGGAGGAGGGCACGTACCTGGAGTGAGTACGCCCAGCGTATGCTGGGGGTACGCCCAGCGTAATAAGCAGAGTGCCAAACCCTAATATTTAGCGTTTGGGCACTATTTAAACATCGTTATGAGCTCAAGGCTTTCATTTCTCAGCCTCCAATGTCCTTGAAACCCATTTTCAAAACCCTAACAGCCCCAAGAGTGTTGTGAGCTTATTTTTGTGCTTTTGGTGCATTTTAGTGCATGTTCTTGAAGAAGGTGGTTGGTACAAGTTTGGAGTTCAAGGGAAGGCTTTTAGATCCATACTCTCTACTCCATTCCTAGCTCAATTGAAGTAAAAAGATCTGAACTTGCTCTTTAGAAGTCTAGATCTATGATTATGTAAGAATTGTCCTCTTTTAGACCTCATGCATTGGATCTAGTGGTTATTATCATTCAAGAGCTTTGAGTTGCCACTCTTGGCATTTTTGAGGTACAAGATGCTTAAAGTTGGCATCTTTAGGGTTAAGAGTCATCCATGCATGTGTTAAGATGATTAATGTGAGTCTTAGTGGTTATTTTTGGAAGTTGGGTCCCATTAAGACATGCAAATTAATAAAGCCACCAACTTTATCAGTTAGGGGCTTGTAATGAAGCTTCTCTGGGGTTTGGATGCTTTGGGCTGTGGTGGTTAAGTCAAAAATCGAGTTTTTGGACCTGAGCAGTACACCCCACGTAAATCTCAGTACACCCTACATACTGGTGTAGTTCCCCGATCAGGAGTTGCATGTACCCTGAGGATACCAGGGAAGGTACGCCCCGCGTAGTCTCGATGTGGGCTTTTTGGGCTAGATCTCATTTTGGGCCTTAAATGTTTGGAGTCTTGATTTTGGGCTTGCTGTATTAGGGATTTTGATCAGAAGAATATAAGTCTTGGACCCTTGTGTTGGGCTTGCCATTTTGGACAGAAGTTTAGGGTTGGGCCTTGGTGGCCCCAATAGGCTTGGTTATTTATGGGCCAGATTAGTGGACCATCTTTAGGCTTAATTTGTAGGGGTGTGGTCTTATATCCTAACTGAGTTTAATTGTAGGTTTGGATCAATGTTTGGGATCGGTGTGCAACAGCAGCAGTTGTAGGATCTTTTCATCATCCGACGTGAGTCTTCTCACTATACTTACTTGTGTGGTAATGCATGTGTGACTGGAGGGTCTTATTCATGTTATTAACCGCAGGGTCCTTTTCGTATTATTGACTGGAGGGTCTTATTTATATTATCGACCGAAGGGTCTTATTCGTATTGTTGACCAGATGGTCTTATTTGCGTATACTGATATATGTGTTATTATGCATTCTGTCTTTGTGACTTATGTTGTTATATATTATTTGTATATATTGAGTTATGACCGGAGGGTCCATACCGAGATGTGATACCGGAGGGTCTTCATTGAGACACATGATCGGAGGGTCCTTATCGAGATTTAGCCACGATAGGCTAATTATTTGTGTATGTGGTATTTTGGGGGACTCACTATGCTTCGTGCTTACAGTGTTGATTTAAATGTGTTTCAGGTATTTTTGTAGATTCCGGGAAGGCAGAGTCATGATTATACACATTCACCGGCTTATGATGTCTTGTGGATTTTGGGATACTCTGATAATTTTTTGATGATGACTTATAATTCATGAAATGACTTTGATTTATGAGTAATATTTGGTAAATTAAAAATGAAAATTTTGTCTTGAAATTTGAGGTGTTACAATCCCAAATCAGATTCTCTTATCATCTATACCCAAAACATCATCATCCTCGGTCGCTACTACGGTCAGACCGAGTCAACCAAATATTAGCATGTAAAAAATAATTTTATACATTTGATGCAGCAGAGCCATTTGTTATTTCAGTTGATGTTGGAAAGGGTGTATGTCTTTGTAAACATGCTAACATTGTTCTGTCTTCATCTAATTCCTTCTTTACTCATGCAATTACTCAGCAAGCTGAGTAATACTGTTAAAAAAAGACAAATGTACCCTTCAACTTAAGTTCACACCATCCACATATAGAGAATTATTAGTACTTGGTAGAAGTGTTATTTGAGGGGTAATAACCTTTATACCCGAGCAAGCAAGTGTAACATGGGCCCACTGCAACAGATTGGATGTGTAATGTAAGTCCCAAAATTATGGATCTTATATGATATCAATCAATCTATTCAGTGAATGCGGAATGTAAACCAAAGAGAGATTCAATAACACAAGATTACTTTCAATGCACACGATTCTATTAAGAATAAATCGTCTGGTACATCAAAACGATGACTTCAGCCATGAACCGAAACTATGAGCAAAAAATATCTAACTAATCACGACTAAATACATCTACATATATATACAAATACAAAGCCTCATAAAGCCCAAACCACTAAGACCGTAAACACTAAGTGTTTATGGTTCACCCAAACGTGAACATATACAAGCCCACTTACACATTAACATTCTAAGCCCAATAAATAGAAACATTATTAACCCAGCATAAACCAAAAAAATATAACCCAGCATGTAAGATAATGTATTCTTGTTTAATTCCATATTTATTACTTGTATGAGCATGTAAATTTTCTTTAAATGGTATTTTTCAAGTACCCTTTTCATATATTAATAAGGTAGTATCCGAATATAGATGTAACACCCATAAAAATCAAGCTAATTTTAAAATTTTTCAACCTATTAAAACCATCAATTATTACAAAGTGTTTTCAAAATATTTTCAAGTCAGAGTATCCCAGAAATGAAAATCATAAAATGTGAGGAGTTGTACGATCACGCCTTTGCCTTCCCGCGATCATCTGATCTGCCTGAAACCAAAAACTGAAACTGTAAGCCCGAAGCTTAGTGAGTTCCCCCAAAATAGCCATATACACAACGATATACATATAATCACAAACAACATACTATGGGTCCAGTCAACCATCGAGTTGGAATACCCCAAGCCCTCAACCATCAGGTTGCAATGCCAATATACTATGGGTCCAATCATCCTCGGGATGGAATACCCAAGGCCCACAACCATCGGGTTGGAATGCCCACATATTACGAGTCTAATCATCCTCGGGATGGAATACTCACGACCCACAACCATCGGGTAGGAATGCCCAGGTCTGTTGGCTCTCGCACAAAGCAGATAAGCCTCAACCACCAATCAAACATGTGCACATATAACAGATAGTCACATAACAATCTATAGACAGACAAACCAATCTAACAAGTCATAACAGTATAATAACATCGTATCTACCAAGATACTGATCTAACAGATCATAATAGCATAACATATCAGGATAACAATCCAAAAGGGTCGGCCTTGGTGCCTTAGACCCTTGATTATAGTGAGGAAAACTCACCTCACAAATGTCGAACTGAAGTTATAAGCTCAAACTCTCGAATCACAGCCACGACCTCCACCACCCATATTTACCATGAGACCACTTCCATAAATTTCCAATTTACTAAAATACCCCCATAAGTCAAACTGGTCAACCCTTGGTCAAAGTCAAAGTCAACAGTCCATGTTGACCCAACTCGTCGAGTAGAACTTACTGACTTGTCGAGTCCTTCCAGAACTCGAGAAATCTTGAAAACCTCAGTTGACTCGCCGAGTTTCCTGACAACTCGTCGATTCCATGCGTGTCCAATGTCAGGAAAACCCTAACTGACTCGTCGAGTCGTCTTAATGACTCGCCGAGTCCATGTAGAAACCAAAAATGAGAAACCCTCTTTCGACTCGTCGAGTTGAATTATGCACTCACCGAGTCCCTTCGGTCTTTTTCTCATATAGACGTTTTTAAGCCACCCTAAAGTCCCAAAATGTAGATCTAACCTCCTAGGGCATGGTTTCCAAATAAAGTTGCAAACTTTACGTGCATGCATGGTCCTAAATGTCAAAACCAAGTGAAAGGGAAGGCTTAACCCAAAAAGAAGGACCTTAGCTTGCCAAATCTCATAAATTTATAGCTATAGGGACCAAAGGGAGTTCAGATATGAAGCTACGACTTCAGATCTTGTCCCAATACTCGAAGTGACTCCCAAATGTGCTAAAGATAGCCCTAAACCCAAACATGAAGAGATTTCGCTAAGGATAAGTCAATGTATCGACTTGATACGTTCAAAATGATGCCAAGATGAAATAGATTCAGATCCACAAGCTCCTCTCTGCCCCAAGCTTCTTATACTTCGTACCTCCTTCACAAAATGCACCAGAATCACTCTTTAAACCTCACAAACACTCAAGAACAAGGTAATATCAATTAAGATTTCTCTCAGCCGTCAAGGAGGTGGTAAGGGACTGGAGGAAGGGACTTAAGGTCCTTTAAATAGGGTGCAAACCCTAAAAATTAGGGTTTCATCTCCCAGCTCCTACTCGTCGAGTCCGGGTCCTTCGACTTGTGGAGTAGATCCAATAATCCACATGGGCTAACCCGCCTCTATATGGCGAGTTGGGGGCAACCAACACGTCGAGTAGGTCCATAAATATCTCATATAATGCTTAAAACTTGTACCTAGAAGTCAGGGTGTTACAATAGAGGATTTTTATAACTTATAAGCAAATACATTTTCTTATAAATGGTAATGTTGAAGAAGGATTTAGGTTACCTGACATCAACAATTATAGTTGCTTATCGTCTTGTCATTGTTGGTTGGAAGGCAGTTTCATAGAATCTGTATGGTGTTGGCGTTGGTGGTCTTGTCTTGAAAGATTCACGGACTTGAATTCCATACTTATCAGCCATGGCTTCAGCTGTTGCTACTGCGAGGCTTTCCTTACTTAGCAATAAATGGGATAGAGTAAAAAAATGATATCAGTTGAAAAAACTGACAGAAAAACCTTTTTTAATCAACTTATGTACAGGAAAAACTCAAAGTAAAAAATTAATGATGTAACAGATCAAAAACTATGAGCAAAAAATATCTAACTGTTCACAGCTAAATACATCCACATATATATACGAGTACAAAGCCTCAAAAAGCCCAAACCACTAAGACCATAAACACTAAGTGTTTACGGTTCACCCAAACGTGAACGTACCCAAGCTCACTAACACACTAACATTCTAAGCCCAATAAACAGAAACATTATTAACCTAGCATCAACCACAAAAATATAACCCAACAATCTCCCCCTTGGTTTATTGTTGGTTGCTATTACAGCTAATCTACAAGATGAAAATCAGATTGATTGAACGCCCCAACCCACAAATTCCTTTCAATAATGGTGGCAACCAGTCTAGTGAAAGCTTTGCCATCAGCTTCAAACAACTCATTTTCTACAATAAGTTGAAAATGTGACAAAGTATGCATATCACATTTTCTAAACTTCAACAAATCCTTGGGATCAACAATGCGATATGGGCTCTTTTTCAGCTTGATCACCGCCGATACGGTAGCCTCATCATAAACCTAGAATTTCATTGAGTCCAAAGTGCCTTCTAGTAAGCGCTTAGGAAGCAGACTCATTTTAGCTTGCTTTGTGGGTGGCCACATAACATTCACCATGGTTTTATTAGTTCGAAGATCAATGACATCCTTAGCCTTTTTCGTGAACGATGAAGCAGTCTTCATGCCTTCAAAATTATTTCTAGCTTGAGCTTCAAGAATCCTCTTAAAATCCCAGGCCATAGATTCATTAGTTGGATTGTTGAAAGGAGCATGAATAAGTTCAATGAGATCAACTTTTGTCCAAGAATTAAAGTCATTTGACTTCTCATAATACTCAACTCGATGACTCTTTCGCTTCACGACCCATATTTTCTTGTCGGCATCGTATCCCCACATCAAAATGCCAGAGCGATCTCCATATTTGTCAGTAAATTTCTTTCCAGTTTCCCTCAAAAACATTTCAAGGTGATCTCCTGGAGCATTCTGATCAGAATGTTTCATTACTAACATCTTCCCTTTCAACTACTCAATTCGAGCTTGTTTTTCTCTTTTTTCTTGAGCATAAGAAGGACCAGAAGATAAAAAGGTGTCAAGATTCGCATTTGGAAAAGGTCTAACAACTCTTTCACTCACACGTTGAGAGAGTGGATTGACTGGATCAGCACTAGATACATAAATCTTTTCTCCTTCAGCGCTTAAAGGTTGAAAATCATCACCAAACTTTTGATTTAAGCACTGCTTCAGGTCAAAGAATAAAGCAGTTATACCCCCAAGATTCGCTTGAAGTTTAGAAATCTTTGCATCTTTGACAGATTTCTCCTGTTCTAGACTAGAAACTCTCATATCCAAACTACCAATCAGAAGATCCTTCTCAATTGACTCCTGTTTCAAAAGCATAATCTCTTGTTTAAGCTCAGAGACGGTGGGATGGGAGTCTTCATCACCTCCTTGCTCGGAGCCAATAGATATTCTTTTTCCTTTGGACTGAGAAAAGGAATATTGTAAAACAAGTAGCTTGGCTAACTTCACAGATGCAACATTGTGCTCTGGAGGAGGTGGGACAAAAGAACTTCCCGAAACAAATGTTTCTTCATTAAGCATTTGAATCTGAACATTTTCTTGGACATGGGCCGTTTCAATGATTGGGCTTTGAACATCTTGTATAACTTGAATGGGCTCAACAATTGGACTTTGAGCATCATGAGAAACTTGAGTGGGCTCAGCAATTGGAGAGGGATGTTGTACTGGCTCAATAGAAAGCACTATCGGCCTTGGATCTTTACGTCTTCTCTTTCTTGGCACTAAGGAGGCGTTTGAATCCATTTTATCACTCTCAGATGAAGAATCAGAAATAACAGTAACTGCTTGCGGAGGCTTCCTTTCAGTTGACTGTAGTTGAGCAATAAGAGCATCCATCTGTTCGGGTGTGGGATCGTTTGACTGCTTGAAAATATTAACATCCTCTGTTGTCTCAGTTGGAGTATCCACCTCCTTACTGATCGGCTCCTTCGGTGGTACATACATACAAAAATCCATTCCATCATCATTACTATCACTATTATCATCATCAGGAGCATCATCATTATCAGAGGTATCATCATCATCATCATTAGAATCATCAATAACCTCAAACGAAGAAATAAGATTTGGTCTTGCTGGAGCTACATATTCTTCAGCTACCATTTCAATTGGAGTACTAGAAGCTTGAATACCTTCAGTCTCTACAAACTTTCCAAATTTAACAAATTCTTTTAATCCTTGAAAAGCGAGTTTGGTAGATTTTCTAGATTGCTTCATGAGCCCAAAGGTATTGGGTCCCAAAGCTTTCATATCTAAAGTGTTAGATGACCTCTCAATTTGGGAATATTTTTCATTGAAGGAGTTGGTGAAAGAGGTGTGGTGGTAACAGGGGTTTGGTGCCATCGGTAGGTTCCCCCATATCAGATACGTTGACACGAATCGGAGATTCGGTTGAAGTAGTTGTTGTAGCTTGAGAAAAGATAGGAGGTGGAAGTGGAGCAGTGATAGGAAGTTGAGAAGAGACAGGTGGTGGAATTAGAGCAAAAAAATTGGTATTGTAGTATGATTTAGACATGGAGGAGGGGTAGGAACAGAGACATCAAGTTTTACCTCAGGAGTTGGAGATTGTGGAGGTGTGTTTCCCCTTGATGAGCTTTCAACGTGAACCTCATCTTCCTTATCAGCTGACTGCTCCTCATCATGAGCATAAGGAACTTGATATGAGTTAGTAAGCGAAGGTTCCTTCGGTTTTCTTGCCATCTTCTTGACCTTTTTCATTTTCAGAGCCGAAGGAACTGCATTGTTAGCTTTCCGCTTTTTGGGTGTTGCAGCAGGAGACGATTGACCTTCGGCCTCGCTCTTCTTTGACTCTGGTTTCTTCCCCCCTTTTGGTTGGTATCTCAACAGCGTCCAACGCAGTCTGCATCTCTGGATTTAATTGCCTCGGTCCTGTAGGAGAAAGTTTTTTGTAGCTTGCCATGACATTGCTCTCGTTTGTAACACACCGGTACATCGATTCAAGAATTGAACCATTGAATGAGTACTTGGTTGAATCAGTAACTATAATCTTCTTTGTGTGAAAGGTGGCAATGGAAGAGAGCAGAGCATCCTTCATCACTGGAATCTTGAAGTGCTCAATCGCCCTTTGAGTTATGATAGTCCAGAACCGACCACAAGAAATCTCTGAGTCGCTTGAAGATGAATTGATACTTTGTACTACTTGAGTCCAAATAAGCGATCCATAATCCAGGTTTAAACCATGATAAAGACCATAGAGAATAGTCATAAACCCTTTGCTTGAACCATCAGATCCTGCAACTCATTCCAATAAACCTTTGACAAGAAGAGTGAAAATTCCACTCCATTGTGGTGGAAGGCAGGATTTCTTGAACTTTGTTATTGTAGTAAGAACATCTGTATATCCCATGTCGTAGAACGTCGTGAATAGTTGGGTCGTAGTGATGGATTCAGGATTCACTAAGGAATCATCAGTAGGAAGCCCTAAGAGTAAACAGAAGCGGCTTTGGAGACGGACGTCTTGTGACTGAAAACATCGAAAAAGATCATGTCCTTGCGTTTGTCATAGATAGCAGTGGTGTACACTTGAGAAAGCAGCGACATTGGTATAGATTCAACCTTGGTGAGTGCAATGACGAGTGGTGAATATTTTAAACATTCAACCACCTGAAGCATATACGGATCATAGAGGAAAGATTCAAATTCATAATCAGATTCTGATTAGGTTTGATGACTAACAACGGAGATGAAGCTGTTTGTTCATGAACGGAAGAAGATTCAGCCATAGTTGCAGGTGTAGAAGAAGATGAATAGTAACGATCATCTTTGGATGCTCGAGAGAATTAGGAAGTGGTAAAGAACCAAAAGTGGGGTGTGAAAATCTAATATATGATTAGTAGGAGAGAGAAAATCTTGGTGTGATGATTCAAGATCTTCGATATCGACGCCTGAAAAGGCGCGATTTGACAGATGGGTTATCCCCATAAGGTGTCAGGCAGCGTGACATCAGGAAGTCGTTTCAAATTCACGCGCCCGTTTGAAATCTTATCCATTAACCGCCCGTTCAGATTCTCAACGATTCACATTCCATTGTAAGCTTGGACTCATCCGTTCTCTTCATGTCAAGCAAACTTCGCTCCATAATAAAGTGAGCCACCATTTCTTTCAAAACCGAAAGCACAAATCTGAAAAAGTGTCGTTAGAACCACAAACAAGACTTTAGAAAATCATAAAGATCTCCGTGTAAGAGTGTGCCAAGGAAAAGAAATAAAGCAAGATGTGTTTGGGATATAAGTGACATCAATGAAGACACGGAACTAAGGATCCCGGGCACGAATCTCTTCCTTCAAAGTCAAGAGAGACTGAGAAGTGTCTGTGTGGTTTCCCATTGAAATACGATCAAATGTTTTTTAAGAAACATTGAAAGGCATCTTTTCAAATATAGGCTTTAATGGGTGGTTTATCTTCAACCGAACTTCGATACTTAAAATAAGACCGAAAGTGGGATGAAGCACTTGTGAGACCAATGTGGTCTGTTGAACAAGTAAGTTTGATAAAATATGTGGTGACTGGATGATAATAAGAAATCTCAAAAAAACATGAAATTGGATCTTATGGGAAGAAACGTCTTGGTGTTAGACAATATCATAAAGATCACGCAAAAATAAAAAGAGATTTCTTGAGATAACAAGTAATAGCTGCATTCACCATCAATTCATTTAAGGTGTTGGATTTTGGGTCTCACTTAGCACATGGTGAACGTATCTAAGATCATCAACACATATGTTGTGTAACCATAAACCTCAGTGGTAATTGCTGAGAGTCTCAAGGGTTACGATTGTGGAGCAAAACGAGATGGAGAAATAAGAGAAGGTAGTTAAGGAACCGTAAGTACCTCTGCTATTTAAGAATGGCCAAGCAGAAAACAATTAACTCAATATGAGAAGAGTAAGGTAACTCGTGACTTGAGTGAATTTAGCAGCCTAATTGGGAAGAAACGATTGGTGTAGATCGAATCATTAAGGCTTCACTCAGAGTCTTGGAGGCTTCGGTCTACATACAACAGCATGCTTCTAGGGACACTTAACTAGTACAAAGATAAAAATGCCATACCTGCTCTAGCTCCAATTGGTATACCTTCTGTGATCTTCAAACGTAAGGGAGAAAAGAAACAAAAACGACACGAAACCCAAAAAGAAAATATTTTTGAAGTTTTGGATTTTTCTGAAAAAGAATAAAAACAAAAAATAAAATATTTTTTAAGTTTCGGACTTTTCTGAAAAAAAATAAAAACAGAAAATAAAATATTTTTGAAGTTTTATAGAACGAAGATAAAAGCGAAAGAACAGCAAGCGAAAAGATATACAAAAATATACAACCGAAACCAAACATTAGAAAAGATGAAGCGAAATGGGCCGAGCGTTCGGTTCATTTCAGTCCCCGAAAATTCCGAAACCGAAATAGACCGAGCGTTCGCTCTATTTCACTTCTCCAATTTTAGTGAGACGAAAGAGGTTTTGGTACCGACTCAGCTTCCATCATTCCCAAGCCTTGTAGAATTTTATTAAAGCTTTCTTCTGGTAAGGCCTTAGTGAAGATGTCAGCCAGTTGATCTGAGGACCGAATGAAGTGAACTTCAACATTACCATTTTCAACATGGTCTTTAATGAAGTGGTATCTTAGTGCAATATGTTTAGTATTAGAGTGTTGCACTAGATTGTGACAAATTCAAATCGCACTTTCAGAGTCATAGTAGAGGGGAATCTTCTTCATGCTTAAGCCATAATCTCTAAGTTGGCTTTGTATCCAAATGACTGTTGATGTACACGATGTTGCAGCAATGTACTCAGCTTCGGCTGTGGAAAGGGACACGCAAGTTTGTTTCTTTGACTACCAACTAACGAGTTTACCATCAAGGAATTGGCACCCGCCAGTTGTGCTCTTTCGGTCCAATCCACATCCACCAAGATCGGCGTCAAAGAAGTCTTGAACAAAGAAGCCAGATTTTGCAGGATACCAAAGACCGAGAGACGAGGTTCGCTTCAAATACCGAAAGATATTTTTCACTGCAACCATACGAGGTTCTCTTAGATTTGCTTGAAACCTTGCACAATAAAAAACATAAAACATTATGTCCGGTCTACTAGTTGTTAGATACATTAGGGACCCTATCATTTGACGATAGACAGTAACATCAACAGTTGGTTTCTCCAGAGATAGTGTTAGCTTCATGCCAAATGCCATTGGAACCTTCACTTTGGAATATCCCGTCATGCCGAACTTTGCCAACAGAGTCTTCGTGTAAGCCTCCTGAATAATGAAGATGCCTTTTGGTCCCTGTCAAATATTCAGTCCAAGGAAAAAGTTAATTAGACCCATTGCACTCATTTCAAACTTAGTCTCCATCAACTTCCTGAATTCAGCTGTTAAGCTAGGATTCGTTGAAGATGATGTCATCGACGTAAATTTGAACTATCATTAAGTGTTCGCCTTCTTTCTTGCGAAAGAAGGTTGGGTCAACCAAACCTTGTTTGAATTTTGACATTTTAAAAGCGTGTTATATTTTCATACCAGGCTCTTGGGGCTTGCTTCAAACCATAGACTGCTTTATCCCGAATGTAGCAATGACCAGTATACTTCTCATTCACAAATCCAGGTGGTTGCTCCACGTACACTGTTTCTTCTAGTTCTCCATTCAACATAAGCTAGAAAGATTCTTACTGATTCCAACCTTGCTATTGGAGCGAAGGTTTCTCCATTCATCATAAGCTAGAAAGATTCTTACTGATTCCAACCTTGCTATTGGAGCGAAGGTTTCTTCATAATCTATTCCTTCTTCCTGACAATATCCTTTTACCACCAGTCTTGCTTTGTTGTGAATAACATTACCCTCTTTATCTAACTTATTTCTGAAGACCCATTTTAATCCGACTATATATGCATTCTTTGGTGTGGGAATCAGCCTCCAAACACGATTTCTTTCAAACTCATGAACTTTGTCTTGTATAGCTTGCACCCAATCAGAGTGATCAAGAGCAGCATTTACCGTCTTCGGTTCAATTTTGGAGACGAATGAATTAAACATGCAAAATTCTACTTGAGAGAATAAAGCACTTTGCTTCGCTTTAAATTGAGAGCGTGTTAGAACTCCCTCAGATGATTCACCAATTATTTGAGTTTTAGGATGATCTTTCATCCATTTTTTGAGAGGAGGGTAATTTGGATCATAGGCAGGGTCGAACTCAACATTAATTTCTTCTTCAAGTTCTGATTGCTCGCCTTCGTCATTTGTATTATCATTCTCCCCCTTAAATGGCGAAGCGTATCCCATGTCATGTTCAGAATTCTCCCCCTCGGTTGGACCTTCATGAGTTGAGTTTTGTGAAGGATTCTCCCCCTGGAGAGGCAATTTAGTTGTTTTTGGTGTAGAAGAACCCTTCCCTGGAATATAGAGATTTCTCTTGGAGGGTCATTGGAAGTTGGATGATCACTTGATTTGGTTGTTTTTGGAGGTTCGCTTTCCATGTCTTTTGGAGCTTCGTCGATAATCTTCTTCAAGTTGTCTATTTTATTATCTGTTGCTTTCGCTTCTGAGTGAATCGCCTTCTCTGGTTCATCAAAGAGCAGCATGTACTCTTCAAACAAATTGGAAATAGGAACCGAGACTTGACCTGATTCTAGAAAGATTTCACTTGTTTAAATCTTCTTCATGTAATTATCATCAAAAGTAACATAGTACGTTTCTTCAATCTTCTTTGAGCATTTATTCAGAACCTTATATGCCTTTGAAGTAAGTGAGTAACCAAGAAATATCCCTTCATCTGCCTTTACATCGAACTTGTTTTCGTTCTCTTTGGAGTTGAAAATAGAGCATATTGAACTGAACATGTGGAAAAATTTAAATTAGGCTTGCGACTATTCAAAATCTCATATGGAGTAATGGAAAATCGCTTGTTGAGGAAGGATCAGTTTTCAGTGTAACAGGCAGCAGCTATTGCATCAACCCAGAAATATAGTGGAAGAGAAGCGAAGCTCAGCATGGTTCTGGCGGCTTCACACAATGAATGGTTTCGCCTTTCAACGATCCCATTCTGTTGTGGAGTATAGGGAGCAGAGAAGTGAGTTACTCCCTTTTCAGCCAGAAAATCTTCAAAGTCGTTGTTTTTGAACTCTAGCCCATTATCGCTTCTTATGTTTCATACCACCTTTCGCAGTTGCAGCTCCACTTGCTTGATAAAAACCTTCAGCTTGGGAGTGGCTTCTGATTTCTATTTAAGAAAGAAAACCAAGGTGAAGCGTGAAAAATCATCTACAATAACAAGTATGTACTTACTACCACCAATGCTTTCGATAGCCGAAGGGCCACATAAGTCGATATGTAGAAGTTCAAGAGGTTTGATGATCTTTGGATTGATACGAGTAGGGTGACTCTATCGGCTTTGCTTTCCCATCTTGCACGCTGCGCACAAATGTTCCTTATCAAACTTGAGAAAGGGAAGTCCTCGCACATGATCACCAAGCACCAGCTTGTTTATATCTTTGAAGTTCGGGTGTGAGAGCCTTCGGTGCTACAACCAACTTTCATTTCAGTTCGCCTTCGTCAGTAGGCAAACTACTGGTTTCCCTAGAATTGGATTGAGATTTAGAGGATACATCTCGCCTTTGCGCTTGGACTTCAACAGAACTTTCTTCGTTTGCTTTTTATTTATCTCAGAACCCTCATCATCGAACGAAACCTTCAAGCCAGTTCCCACAACCAGTTGAGAGACACTTATGAGATTGTGTTGCAATCCCTCCACATAGGCTACTTTTCGTATTAAGAATTCACCATTGGTGATCATTCCATACCCTTTGATCGTGCCATATGAGTTATTCCCATATTTAACACATCCACCATCCTTAAGGGGCCGAAACTCCCTTAGCTCTTCCCTCCTGCTTGTCATGTGACGAGAGCAGTCATTGTCGATATACCATTCGTCGTCAAACTGCTTGTCACTAATAACATGCAAAGTTAAGCAGAATTAGGAACCCAAAGTTTCTTGGGCCCTCGTGAGTCTTTTACGGAATAGGGAATTGCAACAGAAAGATCAATCATATATGTTCTTTTTATTAATGTAGTTTCATCTTTTCTTTTGATGGTATAGACTTTGATTTTATTTTTATCTTGTTTTGGTTGTGGTGATTCTGATGATTTATTTTTAGTTGGAATCTTAGTGGAATTTGTCTTTTGAATCTTAGGGTTAGTTGACGTTTTCTTAATGTGAGCTTCATTATTCGAGATGAGCTTTCCCTTTCCTTTGATATCCTTCATCGGGTTCGGTTTTGGTTGGGAGTGAGGAGGATAGGATTTAGGACCGAAGCTAGACTTTCGGTTCTGAGCACTGGTAGAGTTAGGACCGTAACTACCTTTTTTGTTTCGGCCCTTTTGACTGCATGACTGGTAGTGGTTGCAAGAAGGAGATTTGGCTCTTGATTTCTCGTTTGCCTTGAGATTGGTTGACCTTTTGAGTGAAAATAATTAGGGTTTTGGGACTTCTAAAACTATTTTCTCTCATTGAGGTTCTTCATGTATCTCTTGTTCCTCTGCCTTTTCTGTTCAGCGAGTTACTCTTGTGACTTGTGAATATTTGCTCTAGGTTTCGGTCTCTCTTCATAAGCTTCGATTGTTTTTTTAAGATATATTGGATGCTTTCCTTGGTTTGTTTGGTATCTCTTTCGTACCACTTGAACTTGGTTTATCGAAACTTGAAGGACTATTAATCGTTTCAGTCACGTATCTACCTTTGACCCTCCATGAGGTTCGCTCCGATAGACCAACCGTTTCTTCTGCATTGTCAATAGGAGCAGACCAGAAGAAGTTTTCGCAACCTTCAACATTATCTTTATCAACAAAGGATGTCAACTCTGCCATTTGTTTCTTAGTTACTCCTTCAATAGCATACACTTGGTTCGGCACTGTTTGCACCTTTTGATAAACAACTTCCTTTTCTTTGAGGACCCTGGACTTGTCCTTGGCTATGCGAGTGAACTCAACGAAATTTTCAGATATAAGTGGTTTTGCTGATTCAGGCTCGCTCTTAAGAAATTCTGATCAATCGACTTCGTCTTCTACTGACATTTCGCTCATCTCACTGTCCTCATCAAATTCAGAAGTGGTTTCTATATTCATTTTATGTTCTGAACTTAATTTAGCATTTGACGAGTCAAACTTCTGTATGGTCTCGGTCTTGATTTTTAATTTGCCATTTTCGTCCAGTAAATTCCTAAGCATGCATTTATGTTCTTTGGATTCAATAAAGGCCTCAATTTTGTCTAGTCCATATATGTAGGTTTCTGAAACCTCATCTGAAGACACAATGGATTCACATTCAGCAATGACTTCGTCTTCCTTAAATTCAAGGAAGGGCAAAATCATTTTATGAATCTTCTTACCAATCTCACAATCGAAATGCAACTGAGTGATATTTGTGTATAAACATTTAGCTATTAAACAAAAAACATTCCTTTGTTTAAAAATCTTCAAATTGTCACGTTATAAATAAATAAGTTCATCCCTAGCCCTAACTAACTCTGCTTCCTTCAGCTCTATCCACATCCTTCTCTCCTCACTCTTGGAAGTCACCCTGCTGACTTGATCAGTTAGGTTAGAATTCGCTAGGCATGCTTGCATTAGACTTCCACTCAAGTTAGAAAACTTGAATTTTAATTCGTTTAATTCTTTTTCATACTTTATTACTGGTATTTTAAGTGATTCAAGGATGGATTGTACCTTCTTAATCAACTAATCGCAGTCATTGATCCTTTCACTCACAAGCTTGGCAGCGAAGCATTTGTCTTCCTTCAGCGTCGCTTCCTCATGCTCACCTTCTGTTGAATATCCCCTCATCCTTGACACTCCAGTTGTCAACATCAAGCATCTTCCAGCTGACTCAGTAAGGTCTTCTTTCGCCACAAATGATCTTCCATGTGTGGGTTTACGTACCTCTTCATCTTCAGAGTCTGTAGACCAAACCTCTACTCCACCGAACTCATCATCACCAACGTTCTCCTGTACAATCAAAGCATTCATAGGACTATTAGTTTCTTTCTTCTTCTTTATCTCCTCCAGCTTACGCATGTAGTAAGCTTCGTCATCTTCACCATCCGTCTTCTCAGGCATTTTTCTTAGCATGCAATCCTTGGCAAAGTGGTTCTTGTCGTGACAGTAGTTGTAATCATACCCAGAGTCTCCCACAAGCTTGTTCTCCTTCTTTTTTTCGTCCTTTTGAGAAGTGTTCTTGGTTTCCTCTTTCACTTTCTCCGAGCTATAGCCTCCTTGCCCATTTCTATTCTTGTTGACAAGGAACTTTTTACGACCAAACTTCTTTAGGTTTGTAACCATCACTACATATTCTTCACTAGTCAGATCGCATTCTGACATATCTGATTCCTCTTCTTCTTCTTTCACGCTCTTGCTCTTAGAGAGAAGAGCCAAAGATCCCAAACCCGAAACTACCTTCGCTTCCTTTGACACCACACTGTCATGCGATTTGAGGACTCCTACCTGCTTCGCCAGTGAATAGTTTTCAAATCGCTAGTGTGCCTTCACAGTTGAGACCACTGCCATCCATTCGAGTCTTAACCCATTCATGAATGTAACTTTTTCTTCAATCACTTCCCTTCCAATACCATGCTTGATCATCTTGCTAAGCAAGTGGTTGAACCGAACGAATGCTTGAATCAAGGGCTATGGAAGTGATTGGGGCCTAAAATGGACCCTTCTTTGGAGTTTACGGTTTTTGAATCCCTCCTTGGGGAGTTTACTGTGTAAACAAATGAGTTTACGGCCGTAAACTCATGTTTGTCCCTTCCTTGAGTGTTTTGGTGCATCTAGGTTAAGCATGCAACGTCCTAGCCACTCATACAGGCCATAGAAGGTGTTAAGGGCATTTTAACACCCTTAAAAGGTGTTTACAGTTTTGGGAGGTTCCCCAACCGTAAACTCATGTTTACACCCTTCATTTCGTTTGTTGAGGTTCTTAGATCATTCATGCAAGTTCCTAGTTCAATAGCCAAGCATTTGAAGGAGTTTGGGGCATCAAAACCCCTTTTTAGGGTGTTTACGGTTTTGGGAGGCTCCAAAACCGTAAACCCATGTTCTTGAGGTTTTTGGGTGTTTAATCCCTAGATTTGCAAGTATGCTAAGCAAATAACTAGCTAGGAGGGGTTTACTTACTTATGTGAAGCTTGAAGGAGTGTTTCTTGATCAAAAACCCGAAATTCTAGAGAGAGAGAGTAGAGAGAGAAAGTTTCTAGAGTGTGAAAAGGGTGGGAATGAAGACCAATCAACCCTTATACAGGGTTGAGTTTACGGTCAGGGTGCGGGTCCACCAAACACTAACCGCAAACGGGGTTTTTCGCATGATTTTTCGTTTTCCGTCACGTATGAAATTACAAAAATAACTCCAATTGATTTACTTAACTTAAGAAGTTAAAGGAAAACTTTTAATAAAAATAAATTTTATTAACGGAAGTGGGTTACATTGACGGAATTAATTTCGAGTTGTCACATCATCCCCCGTTAGAGGAAATTTCGTCACGAAATTTGGAAATAAGATACAAATCATGGATTTGGAAAGAGATGCGGATATTGCTGTTTCATCTGATCTTCGCTCCCAAGTGAATTCCGGTCCCCGCTTGGCATTCCAACGAACCTTCACTATAGGGATGCGACTTTGTTTCATTCGTTTGATCTCTCTGTCCATGATTTCGACCGGTTCTTCCACGAAGTTGAGGTTCTCGTTGATTTCAATCTCGTCGAGGGATCACAAGAGTTTCATCAGATAAGCACTTCTTAAGATTTGAAACGTGGAAGATAGGGCGAATGTTACTGAGTTCATGCGGTAGATGATGTTTGTAGGCTACGGGACCAATCCTAACAAGGATTTCGAACGGTCCTATGTACCTTCGGTTTAACTTTCCACACTTTCCAAAGCGTATCATTCCTTTCCAGGGTGAGACCTTCAGAAGGACGCGGTCACTAACCTCGAACTCCAAGGGTTTTCGTCTCTTATCGGCGTAGCTCTTTTGTCTGTCTCGTGAAGCTTTCAGTCATTCTCGGATTTGAATGATCTTTTCGGTGGTTTCGCGGATGATTTCAGGACCAGTGAGAGTACTGTCGGGGACTCGTCCCTTGGCTAGCTGTGTGTCGCCCACCTCAGCCCAACACAGAGGGGATCTACACTTGCGACCATAGAGGGCTTCAAACGGGGCAGCCTTGATATTGGTATGGTAGCTGTTGTTATAATAGAATTCAACCAAGGGAAAATGAGTGTCCCATGACTTACCGAAGTCAATGACACATGCCCTCAACATGTCTTCCAAGGTCTGGATGGTTCTCTCACTCTGTCCATCTGTCTGAGGATGATAAGTTGTACTCATATCCAGCTTAGTTCCAAGAGCTTTCTGAAGGGACGGCTAAAATCTTGAGGTAAACCTGCTATTCCGATCGGAGATAATGGACACAGGCACACCATGCAGTCGGACTATCTCTTGAAGGTAGATTCGCGTGAGTCTTTCCATCTTGAATCTTTCTTTAATCGATAGGAAGTGAGCGGATTGTGTCAATCGATCGACAATTACCCAAATGGTATCATGCCCACTCGAAGATTTGGGTAATTTGGTAATGAAATCCATAGAAATCATCTCCCACTTCCACTCAGGTATCTTGGGTTGCTGAAGCAGGCCTGAGGGCTTCTGATATTCAACCTTCACCTTGGCGCAAGTCAGACACTTGCCCATGAAGGTAGCGATCTCGGCTTTCATGTTTGGCCACCAATATAGTTTCTTGAGATCAAATTACATCTTATCCGAACCTGGGTGAACGGAGTACCTGGTCTTGTGAGCTTTGTTCATGACAACCTCCCTGAAACCGCCGAACTTTGGGGTCCAGATCCGGTCCATGAAACAATAAACTCTGTCTCCTTTGATCTCAAGATTTTTATCCATTCCCCTCAAAGCTTCATTCAACACGTTCTCTGGTTTTAGGGCCTCCAACTGAGCCTCTCGGATTTGTGCGGATAAGTGGGAATGGATGGTCATTGTCAGTGTCCTCGCCTTGTTGCCTGAGCTTTCCTTTCGGCTAAGGGCATCTGCCACCACATTGGCCTTGCCGGGATGGTAGCGGATTTCGCACTCATAGTCACTTAGTAGCTCTACCCATCGCCGTTGTCTCATGTTTAGGTCTTTCTGATTGAAGATGTATTATAGGCTTTTATGGTCAGTGAAGATCGTGCACTTGGTTTCGTAGAGGTAATGTCTCCAAATATTCAGTGCGAAGACCACTGCTCCCAACTCTAGGTCGTGAATAGTATAATTGACTTCGTGTGCTTTCAGCTATCTTGAGGCATAAGCAATAACTTTTCCTCACTGCATGAGCACACAGCCTAAGCCCTGATTGGATGCATCACAGTAGACAACGAAGTCCTCCATCCCTTCGGGCAGGGATAGGATAGGTGCGCTGCACAAGGCTTGCTTCAATGTTTGGAATGCAGCGTCTTGCTTTTCACTCCAACAAAAGGGTACACCATTCTGTGTCAGAGTAGTTAGGGATTTGGCAATTCTAGAAAAAATCTGGATGAATCTACAATAATAGCCGGAAAGACCCAAGAATTGACGGATTTCTGTGGGTGTCTTTGGTGCCGACCAATTCTCTATCGCCTGTATTTTGGAAGGTCCAAGTGTATGCCTTCCTCGCTTACCACGTGACCTAGGAAAGTTACCTTCTTAATCCAGAATTCGCACTTGGAGAATTTTACGTACAGCTTCTCCGATCTAAGTGTTTCCAGTACTAGTCTCAAATGTTGTTTATGATCTTCCTCACTTCTGGAATAGATAAGTAGATCGTCAATGAACACAATAACGAACTTGTCCAGATACGAACGACACACCCGTTTCATCAGGTCCATGAACACTGTCGGTGCGTTGGTTAGACTAAAGGGCATCACTACAAACTCGTAGTGACCATATCGAGTCCTGAATGTTGTCTTGGGAACATCACTCTCATGAACTCGTAGCTGATGGTACCCTGATCTAAGGTCTATTTTTGAGAAGTAACTGGCTCCCTAAAGTTGATCGAAAATGTCGTCTATTCGAGGAAGAGGGTAACGGTTTTTGACGGTCAGCTTGTTCAATTCACGATAATCTATACACATTCGAAAGGATCCATCCTTTTTTTTCACAAATAACACCGGGGCTCCCCAGGGTGAGGAACTCGGTCTGATGAATCCTTTGCTGAGTAGCTCATTGAGCTAGCTGGATAATTCTTGCATTTCTGCTGGCACTAAGTGATATGGAGACTTAGCTACAGGGTTAGCTCCGGGAATTAAGTTGATGCGAAATTCGACTTGGCGTTCGGGAGGAATTCCCGGGAGCTCTTTGGGAAAGACGTCAGGAAAGTTGCAGACTTCGGGAATGCTCTCGAGGTCCTTAACTTCTTGTTTCTTGTTTATCACATAGGCTAGGAATGCATGGCACTCCTTTCGCATAAGTTTCTGGGCTTTTATGCACGATATAATACAAAAGTTGGAGCTAAGTTTATCACCATAGATCATGAGGGTTTTGCCAGAGGGGAGATTGAGACGGATAGCTTTTTCATAAAAAAGGATATCAGCATGCTTGGGGCTCAACCAATCCATGCCAATGATAACATCGAAGCTTTTTATAGAGACTGGCAAGAGGTCGATGGGGAAAGAATGGTCGTTGAGGGTAAGGGTGCAGCCTACGTATATATCGTTAGCGCTCTCCTTCTCACCGTTAGCCATCTCGACGGTAAATGTTTCTGTTAATGATTGGGGTTTATGTTTAAGAAGGTGCTTGAATGCATGACTAACAAAACTTCTTTCAGCACCAGAATCGAAAAGAATGCATGCATAAGAGTTGTCAAGGAGGAACGTACCCGGAATAACTGTGGGATCAGCGACTGCCTCCTCGCATCCCACCGTCAGTATTCTCCCCGTGCCACCATTTGTTATAATCTTGGGGCAATTTCTCTTGTAGTGTCCAACTTCCCCACCATTATAACAGGTTTGACCGACGCCAGTTTCAGATGTTTGATTGGTTGGTTGAGCTGGTGCCTTGCAAAATCGAATTGTGTGCCCCTTTTTTCCATATTTAGAGCACGACATTTCACGACATGGGTCGGGATTATGGTGGTAGTTACACTTTTCGCACCGAGGAAGGGTACCAGCATATCTACTGGTAAGTGCTTGAGTGGCAAGAGTAGCAACAAGGGTAGTAGCAGCGTGGACTGCCACCGTTTGTTCTTTCTTTGAGGGCTCCTGCGAAGATTGACCCTTCTTCTGCTTCCAGAATTTTCTTTTCTCACCACTCCCTTTAGCCGGTTCAGGAGTGGTGGTCACTTCATCGAGATCGACTCCATGATCGATCATAGTCTGCGCCAAGCACTTAGCACGGTCGAAGGTGTTTGGCCTAGCAGCCAATTCCTTTGCTTGGCTGGGTCAGCCCCCAAATGTATCTTTTGATCTTTTTGCTTTCCGGGGTGACCATCCCCGGGCAAAGGAGCGCTAGGTCTTCAAACTTAGAAGTGTAGGCGGCAACATCGGAACCCTTCATCTTTAGGTTCTAGAGTCTATGCTCCAGTTTCTGCATTTCGTCCCGAGGGCAGTACTCAGCAAGCATGAGCTCTTTCAAGCTCTCCCAACCTATAGCATTTGCCACTGGTAGGGTTAGGGATTTAACCCGACCATTCCACCAGGTCAGTGCCCTGTTGGCGAAGGTGCAAGCGGCGAATTTTACTTTGTTGACTTCAGAACAGGAACAAATTTCGAAAATGGACTCAATCTTTTTCGAACCATTGTGTCATGGAAATAACACCTCCAGTGCCGTCAAAGGATGTGGGTTTTGCATTCATGAAGTCCTTATAGGAACACTCCTTCTGGTGTCCCTAACCACCTTCCTGATTTTGAGGATGGGTACCACCTTCTAGCCCTCCTGAGCCGTTGGGGTTCATTTGTTACATCGCGGCAGCCACAGCAGCAGTAACAGCTGCTTGAAACATAGCGGGATCAAACTGAGGAGGTGGTGGAGGAGGATTGTTGTTCTTTGAGTTGGGTCTTTTCTTTGGAGGTATCTCGTTCTAAAATGATCAGGAAGGAGAGGATGGTAAGTCCACTGAATTGAATTTGAAGATACGAAGCAAGATGTATATCTACATGATAGATAAAGTGTTATACTAAGCGATAGAACAGGAAAGAGTTACTAAAGCAAGTAAACTATCGCTAAGGAAAGAATGAGTAGCAACACTTGGAATGAATTTATACAACGTATTCGGCTCTGTCTAAACTACTCCTATAGTATTTTATGTTGAAGGTTTTGTTCTATTGATAACTTTTGGTTTTGGTAAGTTTTAGGCCTGTTGCAACCCCACAGTCACTCCCAAGCACATGTTGGTCATGTCTCGAATGAATATAGTTGATCAGGCTATACTGACCCTAGACATGATTACATAACTGCCCAGGTTTAACCACAGTGTTCAACATCCAAATACTTTTGTTTGGTTCTTTTCATGACACTGATTTTTGGTATGTAGGTATACTTGTATACTTGGAGTAAAAATACTTATATTTTTAAAGTATACTTTTAGTTCAGAGCACTTCGGCCCCTTAGTGTTTATAGTTGTATACCATGTAAGGTTCGGTATACTTAGTTCACTATAAACAATTGCTCTGATACCAATCTGTCACACCCCGAAACCGGCGGCGGAAACGTTCCGGGGCGGAGGACGTCATGCGTAGTATCACAACAGTTGTATAGCAAGCATAGTAAACACAACCATTACATTAATATGAATATTTACATTGTTTAAAACTTGGTTTATACATATCAGTATATAATAAAAGTAAAAGACGAGACTTCTATATGCTATGTCTTCTCCAAAAGTTAGCAGAAATACCTGTCTATGGTTGACCTGAGAATACAAGCAATTTTAGAAATATCAGCATAAAGGTGGTGAGTTCATAAGCGGTTGATTCTGGTGAAAGAAAATGTTCCTTTGATTTTATGAAAAGTTGTTTCCTAGGAAAATCCCATATTTTCTTATAAAAGGAGTTTGGTTATCCATTTGTTAAACAGCTTGTTTATGAAAAGTTAAGTTATCCCAGGAAAAACCTATATTTTCCTTAAAAGTTAATGGTTGTTTATCGATCCGGAAAGGAAGTGTACAAGTATCTACCATACTTGTATCGTTAGGTGAAGTTTCCTTGAAAACTCTGTTACTCTCGATGTGATACATTAGTTTTAATACACACACAAAACTAATAAGTAGGTAGTGAACTAATTCCTAAGGGTATTGCTGATACCCTCTAGTAATCAAAACAGTTATTACTTTGAGGTTAGTTCACTAGGTTCATTATTACCAAAAGCAAATCTCCATTATCTAAGTTGTGAGTTCCATAACCATACAATAAACTGGATATGGCACGTAACGGGGCCAGTATCATTTTATGACTTTGTCACCCGTAGACCTGTCGGTCCCACTGTAGCTAGCAACAAGGTGCGGGGTAGTCAGTCCCGTATAGATCTATACACAATAGTCACGTTCTCCCTCCAGGGGATTTTGGTTACAGGGTTAGTCCTACACTCGCATATTTCGGTGGAGTGTTACCAAGGACGTGTCTCCAATCTTAAGATTAATGAATTTACAAGTAATAATACAGAAAATCCTGTTTGATGGTTGGCATGAATCCTTTGTAAAATATAAAATATAACATTTTATGATGAGATTCACAAGTTTCCTTGCTTTAGTTTTGAAAACTAACTTTACAAGTTGATTTATTAATCGGTTGGTAATATGGTTTTCTGTGTTAAAAGCATACTGAACATGTAAACATTTTATACAAAATAATAGGTTTTGAGTACAAGTTCCCTTGTACTTTTGCTTTTATTCCCCCCCTGAAAATGTGAACAATCGGTAAAAAGGTGTAGGGGTATGAACTCACCTGCAGTGAGTGGATTGGATGGAAGTGTCGGGTAGGATGCTAGGTGTTAAGTGAGGACTTAAACACACCCATGGACCCTATGTAACATGAAGTGATACATAATGGTATCTAATTAGTCATTTAATAACTAATTATACAAATAAGGACCTCCTGATACATGAAAACACTTTACCACAAGTGTTAGGAGTGATACGAGTTGCATCTAAGGAGTGTATGGCCTCACTATGCAGTTTACTCCTCAAATGGGGGCCCTTAGGGGTGTTTACGGTTCTGGGACCATTTCCCCCATGAGTTTACGGCCATAAACTCATGGTAATGGTGTTATTGGGTGCTCAAAGGTCTTAAACTACTCAAGGAATTATGCTAGACTCGAATCAAGGGCTATGGAAGTGATTGGGGCCTAAAATGGACCCTTCTTTGGAGTTTACGGTTTTTGAATCCCTCCTTAGGGAGTTTACTGTGTAAACACATGAGTTTATGGCCGTAAACTCATGTTTGTCCCTTCCTTGAGTATTTTGGTGCATCTAGGTTAAGCATGCAACGTCCTAGCCACTCATACAGGCCATAGAAGGTGTTAAGGGCATTTTAACACCCTTAAAAGGTGTTTACAGTTTTGGGAGGTTCCCCAACCGTAAACTCATGTTTACACCCTTCATTTCGTGTGTTGAGGTTCTTAGATCATTCATGCAAGTTCCTAGTTCAATAGCCAAGCATTTGAAGGAGTTTGGGGCATCAAAACCCCTTTTTAGGGTGTTTATGGTTTTGGGAGGCTCCAAAACCGTAAACCCATGTTCTTGAGGTTTTTGGGTGTTTAATCCCTAGATTTGCAAGTATGCTAAGCAAATAACTAGCTAGGAGGGGTTTACTTACTTATGTGAAGCTTGAAGGAGTGTTTCTTGATCAAAAACCCAAAATTCTAGAGAGAGTGAGTAGAGAGAGAAAGTTTCTAGAGTGTGAAAAGGGTGGGAATGAAGACCAATCAACCCTTATACAGGGTTGAGTTTACGGTCAGGGTGCGGGTCCACCAAACACTAACCGCAAACGGGGTTTTCGCATGATTTTTCGTTTTCCGTCACGTATGAAATTACAAAAATAACTCCAATTGATTTACTTAACTTAAGAAGTTAAAGGAAAACTTTTAATAAAAATAAATTTTATTAACGGAAGTGGGTTAAATTGACGGAATTAATTTTGAGTTGTCACATCATCCCCCGTTAGAGGAAATTTCGTCCCGAAATTTGGAAATAAGATACAAATCATGGATTTGGAAAGAGATGCGGATATTGCTGTTTCATCTGATCTTCGCTCCCAAGTGAATTCCGGTCCCCGCTTGGCATTCCAACGAACCATCACTATAGGGATACGACTTTGTTTCATTCGTTTGATCTCTCTGTCCATGATTTCGACCGGTTCTTCCACGAAGTTGAGGTTCTCGTTGATTTCAATCTCGTCGAGAGGGATCACAAGAGTTTCATCAGATAAGCACTTCTTAAGATTTGAAACGTGGAAGATAGGGTGAATGTTACTGAGTTCATGCGGTAGATGATGTTTGTAGGCTACGGGACCAATCCTAACAAGGATTTCGAACGGTCCTATGTACCTTCGGTTTAACTTTCCACACTTTCCAAAGCGTATCATTCCTTTCCAGGGTGAGACCTTCAGAAGGACGCGGTCACTAACCTCGAACTCCAAGGGTTTTTGTCTCTTATCGGCGTAGCTCTTTTGTCTGTCTCGTGAAGCTTTCAGTCATTCTCAGATTTGAATGATCTTTTCGGTGGTTTCACGGATGATTTCAGGACCAGTGAGAGTACTGTCGGGGACTCGTCCCTTGGCTAGCTGCGTGTCGCCCACCTCAGCCCAACACAGAGGGGATCTACACTTGCGACCATAGAGGGCTTCGAACGGGGCAGCCTTGATACTGGTATGGTAGCTGTTGTTATAATAGAATTCAACCAAGGGAAAATGAGTGTTCCATGACTTACCGAAGTCAATGACACATGCCCTCAACATGTCTTCCAAGGTTTGGATGGTTCTCTCACTCTGTCCATCTGTCTGAGGATGATAAGCTGTACTCATATCCAGCTTAGTTCCAAGAGCTTTCTGAAGGGACGGCCAAAATCTTGAGGTAAACCTGCTATCCCGATCGGAGATAATGGACACAGGCACACCGTGCAGTCGGACTATCTCTAGAAGGTAGATTCGTGTGAGTCTTTCCATCTTGAATCTTTCTTTAATCGATAGGAAGTGAGCGGATTGTGTCAATCGATCGACAATTACCCAAATGGTATCATGCCCACTCGAAGATTTGGGTAATTTGGTAATGAAATCCATAGAAATCATCTCCCACTTCCACTCAGGTATCTTGGGTTGCTGAAGCAGGCCTGAGGGCTTCTGATATTCAACCTTCACCTTGGCGCAAGTCAGACACTTGCCCATGAAGGTAGCGATCTCCGCTTTCATGTTTGGCCACCAATATAGTTTCTTGAGATCAAAGTACATCTTATCCGAACCTGGGTGAACGGAGTACCTGGTCTTGTGAGCTTCGTTCATGACAACCTCCTTGAAACCGCTGAACTTTGGGGTCCAGATCCGGTCCATGAAACAATAACCTGCAGTGAGTGGATTGGATGGAAGTGACGGGTAGGATGCTAGGTGTTAAGTGAGGACTTGAACACACCCACGGACCCTATGTAACTTGAAGTGATACATAATGGTATCTAATTAGTCATTTACTAACTAATTATACAAATAAGGACCTCCTAATACATGAAAACACTTTACCACAAGTGTTAGGAGTGATACGAGTTGCATCTAAGGAGTGTATGGCCTCACTATGGAGTTTACTCCTCAAATGGGGGACCTTAGGGGTGTTTACGGTTCTGGGACCATTTCCCCCATGAGTTTACGGCCGTAAACTCATGGTAATGGTGTTATTGGGTGCTCAAAGGTCTTAAACTACTCAAGGAATTATGCTAGACTCGAATCAAGGGCTATGGAAGTGATTGGGGCCTGAAATGGACCCTTCTTTGGAGTTTACGGTTTTTGAATCCCTCCTTGGGGAGTTTATTGCCGTAAACACATGAGTTTATGGTCGTAAACTCATGTTTGTCCCTACCTTGAGTGTTTTGGTGCATCTAGGTTAATCATGCAACGTCCTAGCCACTCATACAGGCCATAGAAGGTGTTAAGGGCATTTTAACACCCTTAAAAGGTGTTTACGGTTTTGGGAGGTTCCCCAACCGTAAACTCGTGTTTACACCCTTCATTTCGTGTGTCAAGGTTCTTAGATTATTCATGCAAGTTCCTAGTTCAATAGCTAAGCATTGGAAGGAGTTTGGGGCATCAAAACCACTTTTTAGGGTGTTTACAGTTTTTGGGAGGCTCCAAAACCGTAAACCCATGTTCTTGAGGTTTTTGGGTGTTTAATCCCTAGATTTGCAAGTATGCTAAGCAAACAACTAGCTAGGAGGGGTTTACTTACTTATGTGAAGCTTGAAGGAGTGTTTCTTGATCAAAAACCCAAAATTGTAAAGAGAGAGTAAGGAGATAACGTTTCTAGAGTGTGAATAAGGTGGGAATGAAGACCACTCAACCCTTATATAGGGTTGAGTTTACGGTCAGGGTGGGGGTCCACCAAACACTAACCGCAAACGGGGTTTTTCGCGTGATTTTTCATTTTCCGTCATGTATGAAATTAGAATAGTAACTCCAATCTATTTACTTAACTTAAGAAGTTAACGGAAAACTTTTAATAAAAATAAATTTTATTAACGGAAGTGGGTTACATTGACGGAATAAATTTCGGGTTGTCACAAGTGCTCTAGATCCTCATTAGTAGAATATAATTATTTTATCCTATCCCAAATTTATTTTGCAGTGGTGCAAGTGCTTACTAGATGAAAGGTGTCAAATTGCAATGTGAATCTGATCATTCTCATGGATTTAACGTTACATAGCAACTTGTCTTTCTCATCTTGAGGGATCTTCTCTACGTCTACCAAGAGTTGGTTGTACTCCTTTTGAGTCTTGATAGTTCTATTCGTTCCAGAGTGAACAAATGGACCCAATGTTATCGCCTCCCAGATAAGATAGCCATTGTCTTCAGATCCAACGACGTAGTCTTCGAAGTGGTGTCCATACTTCATAATCGTGAGTGTAGAGAATGGGAATCCTAGTAGTGGATCCAATGCTATTGGAGATGTTGATGGGATTGGTTTGAGAGTCGTCATGAGACATGATTAGCTTCTTCTAATATCTGCTAGAATCAGACTTGTAAAGTTGAACTTAGGGTTTTATCAAACACAAGAGACACCGTCGACTAGAAGAAGACGGCTTCTATATATTCGATAAAAGCGGAAACCCTAAAGGATTCTTCAAATAGAAGAGATGCGTATTAATTACATAGTCTCCTGCTCTGATACCAATTGATGAGAATATTGCGCTAATAGATCGATAGATTCCAAACAGATAAACAATATTGATAAAGTAAAGAACACAAGAATAGATCAAACAATGTCGAATGATTAATATTCACCACCTCAGAAGAGCTCGATGAAGAACTCCGACTATAGAGGTGTGTTTGGGTTACAATGCAGCAAAAGCTATTAATGAGAAGCGTTAACCTGAAAGCTATACATGCATGCACTATATATATATATATATATATATACATACATATGCTAACCCTAATAATAATCCATGGTTGAACAGGCCCAAACCGGGTATACAAAATAAACAATAGCATCACGCCTAATGACACAACATGTGACATCCCCAATTTCACGGCCAGAAAAGGCCGATTTGTTTATGCTTTGTTTTATAAATCAGAGTAATCTTTTAAAGAAATCAGTTGCGGAATTTGTTCCCATACAAGTTATGATAAAACTTTATCAAAACATTTCTCAAAGAGAATGTACTTTTCATTAAATAATAAAATCTCGGGATGTCATGTTTCGATACAGACCAAAAGCATAAACAATATAAAATAGACCTTACAACAGTTATTTATAACTACTGATCTATCATTCAAAATCTCTCGTCATGTCAACCAACTTATGCTCTTGTGCCACTACCTGTGATACAAAGAAAACTGAGTGGGTCAAGCTTGGGAGCCTGGTGAGCATATAGGGTTTTCAACCCACAATAATATAAGTATTATATTTAATCATCAAACAATCAACCCAATTACCCATCCCCATTATCTTCTCTATTTCTTAAGGTTTTACCCTAAGAATCAACTATCCTTCCTTCATTCATTCCTAAGGATTGACCTAAGGAATTGGCACAAATTCCATTGTTGCCTGAGGTTCATCTACACAGTACTAAATCCATAGCTACCAAGGTTCATCTACACATTACTAAATCCATAGCTACCAAGGTTCATCTACACAGTACTAAATCCATAGCTACCAAGGTTCATCTACACAGTACTAAATCCATAGCTACCAAGGTTCATATGTACAGTACTAAATCCATAGCTACCAAGGTTCATCTATACAGTACTAAATCCATAGCTACCAAGGTTCATCTATATAGTACTAAATCCATAGCTACCATTGTATTTATATAAGGCACTAAATCTATAACTGCCAAGGTTTTTAGAGTACACCGGTGAACACATCGTTCACAACGCCTACAGGTTATAAACCTGCCAACATTCCACTGGACTATCTAGAATAATCCGTGGTAGTCATCCCTACTCTGCTAAATGACGGGGCCATCGTTTGGGTAAAGGTTTCACTCATTTTTCACCTGTCACCCTCATCTCATGATCTATATCATCTTACGTCTCATCCTCAAACTCATCTTTCATCACACACGAACTATTTCATCTACTCATGCTCTACCCAACTATTTGTAGATATAAATTACATATATAGTTTAAATCATATACAAACCTGTATAAAACATTCATCCAACATCCATCTCAAATAAACAAACAATATATAAACACATAACACGTGTTTCATACCAAATACTTCATATCTATATGTTAGAAGAAAGTAACTACACACTCACACATAACATAGATGTAATACATTCAACCGATACTTGTATTAAAATCATGTTTATGAAAGGGACTATACAATCACTTGATTATACGATGCTCAGACAGCACTATGGCTCTTCGAGTAGCAATTCTCTGGTGAAACCGGGATATCTTCACACACCGGGCTTTTCGCGGGCAGAGCTTCAGCTTGAAACTCTTTTCTTCTCGGGATCCTCAGAGCTTCGGGACTCGCTTCGGGTAACGGGATGATACCGGGGCTTTGGGGGTACTTCTTTGCACGTAAATCGATGTAATACGGGTGAGAGAGAAGAGATTTGGTAACCACAAACGGCTGCCCCTTCAAATCTATTTATAAGGCTGTTTTCTCGATTTTCACGTCGTGAACAGTGCTCCCACGTCGTGGGCATAAACATCATTGCATGCGTCATCGTCCACTTGCTCTGTCAGGTTCCAGAAGGCGTCAGAAGCCAGTCCACGTCGTGAACACTATTTTCACATCGTGGTCTCTGACAGTCTTAGGGTTTCGCGCCCGAACTTTAGAAATTCATAACTTTCACATACGAACTCCTTTTTCAACGTTCTTTATATCAACGCGTAGGTAAAAACAAGATCAACAACTTCATTTAGATATCGTCGGCTAAATTTGAATTTATTTTTATTATATTATTTTTAGTAGGCCGGGACAGGAAAGCACCGTTAGAAAATCATAACTCCTTCATCTGACGTCCATTTTCGTCTGTCTTTTCACCGTTGGACTACTATCGACGAGATCTTCAATTCTCGTTTAGATTGTTTCAGCTAAATATCGCTCAATCTCATATTCGAACTTCGGGTTGTACACTGCTAAGTCGAAACTTCGAAAAATCATAACTTCCTCATACGTAGTCAGATTTGGACGTCCTTTTCATGCACGCTCTTGGTTTAACGTATTCTACGACTTTTGTTTAGATCGCTAGATCCAAATATCACTCTATCGTAAATTCACTATTTACGTCGTGCTGTATCATGCCAGTTTTGTCGCGAAACTTCGACAAGTCATAACTTCTTCGCTATAACTTGGATTTCAGTGTTCTTTATATGTACAGAAACCTTGTGACATATACTACAACTTAGTTAAGATTATTTATTATAAATAATCTTCTATCAAAAAGTCACTTTTGATGCTTATCGTCTCTAAATTGACTAGCCCTGATCTACGGGTGTTACACAACATTCTTAAACCCAACACAGTTGAAGCTTTGTTCTACCATTGCCAAGTTAGTTGTTTCATTGTTGGCAGCAACTCCTCTCTTGTTTCCTGCAGGTACCAACGTCCTATCTGGATTGTTCCTAGTGTATGGCTTAGTACATTCATGAGCAAAATGACCTGGCTCATGATAGTTGAATCACCGGAGCTTGCTCTTGTTAAATCCTACCTTCCCTTCCACATTCATTCCCTAATTGTTCTTTCCTATGCGTTGGGTAAACTTCTTTGCCATGAATACAACCATAGCAATTTGCCACGTGATGTCCATTTCTTCTATGTTTTCAGGATGAATCTGATCCAGTTCACCAACCATGATTGGAGGGGTCAATTCTCTTGCCAGTAAAGCGTTGTAACAGTTCATAAACCCAGCCATCAGGGCCATGTGTGACATCCCCGAAATCACGGCCAAAAAAGACCGGTTTGTTTATGCTTTATAAAAATCAGAGTACTTCATTTTATAAAAATGTTGCGGAATTTGTTCCCAGAAAAACATGGTAAATACGTTATTAAAACATTTTCGAAGAAACGTATTTATTTCATTTTAAAACGTTTGGGATGTCATCGTTAATACAGAAACATAAGCATAAACAGAACTTACAATTATTTACACTAGTGATCTACATCTCTTTAAATCTCTTTGTGTAATGTGACTTCATATCAACACCTGTGATATAAATAAACTGAGTGGGTCAGATTGGGAAACCTGGTGAGTACATAGGGTTTTCAACCCATAATAATATAATTATTATTTTTAAACATCAAACAATCAACCCAATTACCCATTCCCGTTATCCTCACATTACGTCCCTAAAACATCTAACACAAGGGACCTAGTCAAAGGACTATCATTGGGATGGAGTATACCTGGTGAGCACACAGTTCACACAGTTCGAATAAACACACAGTTCGAATAAACACACAGTTCGGTTAAACACACAGTTCGAATAAACACCTACAGGTTGCGAGCCTGCTAGTGTTCCACTGGACTGTCTAGAATAGTCCGTGGTTGTCATCTATACTCCGCTAGATGACTAGATCATCAAGAACAGCTATAACGAGGCCTCTCATTATTTTATTTTGTCACACAGCAACTATTATATCTACCCGTGTTTTACCCCGCACATTATGTAGATATAAAATACTTATACAGTTTGAATCACTGAAAACATGTATAAAACGTTCTTCCAATATAGATATCAAGTATACAGATAATATACACACACAGCACGTAAAATACTTCATATCTATGTGTAAGCTGAAAGTAACTATGCACTCACCTGAGTAGGTGGTGACTCAGCACTCGGACAGCGCTTCGATACTCTCAAAACGATATTCCTTCGATAAAACCTAGTACCGATACCACTAGGGTTTAGTTTAACGATAACCGCGACAAATTAATTAGTCTGACTATTATTAAGCGTTAATAACGCTTAATATAACTCATAATAATAGCTCAAATAATTATTTTAAGGACCTAATAACATTCCTATAATTATTTGAAAGTTATATAAAAAATTGCGTAAGCGTAGCACACATACAGCGAATTTTATCGAAAACCGGGACTTAATTGGAGCGGCGTTTCAAAACCGAAAAACTCCTTTTTCTCGGGACTCCGGGAGCCTCGGGGCTTCCCTAGGGTGCTAAGGGGTTTTTCTAGGGTTTAGGGGGGTTTAGATGAGCTAGAGAGAGAAACTAGTGAGAGAAAGAAGTGGATTTGGAGTGAAAAACTCGGAATGGCTCGCATGCTATTTATAGCCCCAGCAGCCTCGGACTACGCGGCGCGTCCAGCAGCTACGCTGGGCGTAATCTCGGATTGGGTCGCCAGCTCGCACCAGCTGGCTCGCACTTCGGAAAAGGATAAGGACCGAGGGTACGCTGGGCGTACCGAACTCCGACGCAGGGCGTAAAGCGAAGCGAGGCGACGTGGCGAGATCCGAAGGGCGCTCTGTTGATCGACGATGGACGGCTGCGATGAGGCCACGTCATCTATCTCGCATCAGATTTCGCAAATTGCATGCCCATCTTTAAAAATTCATAACTTTCGCGTACGACCTCCGTTTTCGACGTTCTTTATATCCACGCGAAGGTGGGAACGTACTCTACAACTTTCGTTTAGACTTCGTCGGCTAATTTTGGCTCGATTTTAAATTTTATATTATTAACGGGCCGAGACACGATTGGTCCGTTAAATCCTCATAACTTCTTCATCCGACACCCGTTTTCGCCCATCTTTTTCTCGTTACGCTACTCTCAACGAGATCTTTGATTCTCGTTTAGGTCGTGTCGGCTAAAAACCGCTTGATCTAATATTCGAATTTCAGGCTGTACACTGCTAGTACGAAACTTCGAAAAATCATAACTTCTTCATACGAAGTCAGATTTGGGCGTTCTTTTTATCGATGTTCTTAGTTTAACATATTCTATGACTTTCGTTTAGATTGCTAAAGCTAAATCTCACTCTATCGTAAATTCACTATTTACGCTTCCCGGTATTGTGCCGGTTCCGTCGCGAAACTTCAACGGGTCATAACTTCTTCGTTATAACTCGGATTTCGGCGTTCCTTATATGTACGGAAACCTTGTGACATACTCTAAAACTTGGTTAAGATTATTTATTCTAAATAATCTTTTGTCGAAAAGTCGTTTTCGACCCCTATTGCCTCTAAATTGACTAGCCCGGATTCGCGGGCGTTACACCATGCTTTCTTCAGCTTCATTTGGAAATGATGAAGGTTGAGCTGTGGCTGTGGTTTTAGAGGTTGAGCTAGAAGAACTTGAAGGTGCCAGATGTTGATGAGGCACAACAGGATGAGTAGAATATGTTTGATGAGAAGAGAAGGCATTGTTCTATGAGATTCCTAGATTAGCAGTAGAGTAGGAAGTCACATGGTTGATTTTACGCTATTTATCATCCATGTCACATGCCTTGATTATAGCCATTACTTCAGCAAGGCTAAGCTTGCTCAGATCCATAGTCTTCTTGATTACGGCCACATTCACATCCCAACTGCATGGAACACAGTTAAGCAACTTCTTGTTGATCTCAGTGCGTGGTAGACTTATCCCAACCGTGCTCATCTCTGTGGTGAGAGTAACAAATCTTTGCAGTTGAGCCTCAAGAGACTCCCCCAAAACATGATTAAACATGCTGAACTTCTGTTGGAGCAGGTCCTGTTTACTTTGTCTCATGTCCTCATTCCCTTAATAAACCTCGATTAAGGCCTCCCAGAGATCCTTTGCAGATTAATATTGCCTAAAGCATTGGGCAATTTCAGGAGATAGGGCCATTGTAAGAGTGGCAATAGCTCTGTCATGTTCTTCAACCTTTTTCAAAATCCGCATCTGTGTAGTTTTCTATCTTCTTATCAATAACGGTCGGATCCTCAGCACTTAAGGTAGTTGTAATCCTGACTGGACCTCTTAAAATGCTCCTCCATATTTTGGTATCCTTCATCTTAATATATTTCTCAATTATGAATTTCCATTCCGAAAATCCATCAGCTGACAACAGTTGAGGAATATGAGTGGTAGTCCCCATAATGGAGTCTAACTCTTGATGCATTGAACTAGTGTATTCCATCAGAAACTTCAAAAAAACGTCCAAAAATAATCAAAGGTTGACCGTAAACAAGTCCGAAAACCTCTCAAGTTTAGCATTGACTGTACACTAACACTTTGACCAAATATCCTCCGTAAACGCTAAATGTTGACCGTAAACTCCAAATTTTGACCAAATGAATTCCGTAAACCCTTTGAGCTAATGTTTAACTGTAAACTCCAAATTTAACCAAATAGCTTCCATAAACCTTGATTTGTTGTTTTGAAATTTTATCCAACTCCCTTGATACTCGTGAATTAGATATATTAGTTCAAGTCTAATCCCGATAAGTTAGAAGAATATATCTGAACTTCAGATGAACACGAAAAACACAGGAAGAATAGACAAAACTAAATTCACGAAAAACACAGTAAAAATCTAAGGTTTCAAAATTATAGTTTTTTTGAATAAGTCAATAATCCCAAAAACATATAGAATTGATTCCAAAGTCCTTGAATGCGATTGATACCCGTTATAGCTCTGATACCAATTGTAAGTCCCAAAATTATGGATCTTATATGATATCAATCAATCTATTTAGTGAATGCAGAATGCAAACCAAATAGAGATTCAAGAACACAAGATTACTTTCAATGCACACGATTCTATTAAGAATAAATCGTCTGGTACATCAAAACGATGACTTCAGCCGTGAACCGAAACTATGAGCAAAAAATATCTAACTAATCACGACTAAATACATCTACATATATATACAAATACAAAGCCTCATAAAGCCCAAACCACTAAGACCGTAAACACTAAGTGTTTATGGTTCACCCAAACGTGAACATATACAAGCCCACTTACACATTAACATTCTAAGCCCAATAAATAGAAACATTATTAACCCAGCATAAACCAAAAAAATATAACCCAGCATGTAAGATAATGTATTCTTGTTTAATTCCATATTTATTACTTGTATGAGCATGTAAATTTTCTTTAAATGGTATTTTTCAAGTACCCTTTTCATATATTAATAAGGTAGTATCCGAATATAGATGTAACACCCATAAAAATCAAGCTAATTTTAAACTTTTTCAACCTATTAAAACCATCAATTATTACAAAGTGTTTTCAAAATATTTTCAAGTCAGAGTATCCCAGAAATGAAAATCATAAAATGTGAGGAGTTGTACGATCACGCCTTTGCCTTCCCGCGATCATCTGATCTGCCCGAAACCAAAAACTGAAACTGTAAGCCCGAAGCTTAGTGAGTTCCCCCAAAATAGCCATATACACAACGATATACATATAATCACAAACAGCATACTATGGGTCCAGTCAACCATCGAGTTGGAATACCCCAAGCCCTCAACCATTAGGTTGCAATGCCAACATACTATGGGTCCAATCATCCTCAGGATGGAATACCCAAGGGCCACAACCATCGGGTTGGAATGCCCACATATTACGAGTCTAATCATCCTCGGGATGGAATACTCACGACCCACAACCATCGGGTAGGAATGCCCAGGTCTGTTGGCTCTCGCACAAAGCAGATAAGCCTCAACCACCAATCAAACATGTGCACATATAACAGATAGTCACATAACAATATATAGACAGACAAACCAATCTAACAGGTCATAACAGTATAATAACATTGTATCTACCAAGATACTGATCTAACAGATCATAATAGCATAACATATCAGGATAACAATCCAAAAGGGTCGGCCTTGGTGCCTTAGACCCTTGAGTGTAGTGAGGAAAACTCACCTCACAAATGTCGAACTGAAGTTATAAGCTCAAACTCTCGAATCACAGCCACGACCTCCACCACCCATATTTACCATGAGACCACTTCCATAAATTTCCAATTTACTAAAATACCCCCATAAGTCAAACTGGTCAACCCTTGGTCAAAGTCAAAGTCAACGATCAAGGTCAACAGTCCATGTTGACCCAACTCGTCGAGTAGAACTTACTGACTTGTCGAGTCCTTCCAGAACTCGAGAAATCTTGAAAACCTCAGTTGACTCGCCGAGTTTCCTGACAACTCGTCGATTCCATGCGTGTCCAATGTCAGGAAAACCCTAACTGACTCGTCGAGTCGTCTTAATGACTTGCCGAGTCCATGTAGAACCCAAAAATGAGAAACCCTCTTTCGACTCGTCGAGTTGAATTATGCACTCACCGAGTCCCTTCGGTCTTTTTCTCATATAGACGTTTTTAAGCCACCCTAAAGTCCCAAAATGTAGATCTAACCTCCTAGGGCATGGTTTCCACATAAAGTTGCAAACTTTACGTGCATGCATGGTCCTAAATGTCAAAACCAAGTGAAAGGGAAGGCTTAACCCAAAAAGAAGGACCTTAGCTTGCCAAATCTCATAAATTTATAGCTATAGGGACCAAAGGGAGTTCAGATATGAAGCTACGACTTCAGATCTTGTCCCAATACTCGAATTGACTCCCAAATGTGCTAAAGATAGCCCTAAACCCAAACATGAAGATATTTCGCTAAGGATAAGTCAATGTATCGACTTGATACGTTCAAAATGATGCCAAGATGAAATAGATTCAGATCCACAAGCTCCTCTCTGCCCCAAGCTTCTTATACTTCGTACCTCCTTCACAAAATGCACCAGAATCACTCTTTAAACCTCACAAACACTCAAGAACAAGGTAATATCAATTAAGATTTCTCTCAGCCGTCAAGGAGGTGGTAAGGGACTGGAGGAAGGGACTTAAGGTCCTTTAAATAAGGTGCAAACCCTAAAAATTAGGGTTTCATCTCCCAGCTCCTACTCGTCGAGTCCGGGTCCTTCGACTTGTGGAGTAGATCCAATAATCCACACGGGCTAACCCGCCTCTATATGGCGAGTTGGGGGCAACCAACACGTCGAGTAGGTCCATAAATATCTCATATAATGCTTAAAACTTGTACCTAGAAGTCAGGGTGTTACAATAGAGGATTTTTATAACTTATAAGCAAATACATTTTCTTATAAATGGTAATGTTGAAGAAGGATTTAGGTTACCTAACATGAACAATTATAGTTGCTTATCGTCTTGTCATTGTTGGTTGTAAGGCAGTTTCATAGAATCTGTATGGTGTTGGCGTTGGTGGTCTTGTCTTGAAAGATTCACGGACTTGAATTCCATACTTATCAGCCATGGCTGCAGCTGTTGCTACTGCGAGGCTTTCCTTACTTAGCAATAAATGGGATAGAGTAAAAAAATGATATCAGTTGAAAAAACTGACAGAAAAACCTTTTTTAATCAACTTATGTACAGGAAAAACTCAAAGTAAAAAATTAATGATGTAACAGATCAAAAATCTATATTTTGCATTTTAACAAACACTCGGTGGGCATAACTCAGTTAAGGTTTTACTAAGCTTCAGAATGGAGAATCAAAAAAGCAACAAAATCAAATAAGAAAAAAGAGTTCTGATGCTTCTTTAGCAGTAGAAGAACATATTTTTTACCCACCCATTGCTCCCTCCTATCATCATTTTAACAATCATACAACATCTTTACTCTAAAAAAACCAAGAAACACATACATAAATGAATTAGAAAGATTGTGTGTGGATTTGAGAAAGTTCAGGGCAAATTGGCAATGAAAACGCAGTATTTGTTCTCCTTATGTGTTTTTACAACTCAAATTGTATTGACAAAAGGAGTTTGAAGATAGACTAAAAGAACACGTATCATATTAGCCATCAACCCAAAAAAATCCAGTATTCGAAATCAATAAAAAATCAGTAAAAAAGCTGAGAGCACATACGAACATACATGTAAAAAAAAAACTAGAAAAGTTGATGAATTACCTCTGCTTTTTTGCCTATATCAGGATAGAGACCTGAGCCTTTCCCTTTCTCCATTCTCCTTTTCCATCTATCTGTATTACCCTCAATCTGTCATATAAAATTCCACTGACAGAATAAGACAATCGAAGTAATAGAACAACATAAGAAGAAAAAAATGGTTGTTGGTGACAAAAATCGAGAAGAGAAATCAACACGTTAAACCATTGGACGAAAATGCACTGGAAAGCTGAAACCCAAAAACTCGAAAGTGAAGAAAAAAAGAAGGATCCCAAAGAATTTATGAAAACATATTGAAAACGATGGTGGTGGAAGTATTGGCCAAGAAAAACGGTGGCATCAACTAGGGATGGAAATAGTGAATATGCCGAAAATATTGTGGTGGCGGGTGTTCTGGTAGTCCTTTAGGAGAGAAGACGTAGAAGATGGAGAGAAGTCAAAGTAGAGTAGTAAATTGATGGTTGAAGAGGAAAGAAATTAGGAGGAGATTGATTCATAGAGATAAGAGAAAGGAATTCATACATGAACGAAACATGAAGCACAACAGATGTCAGTGAAGCAGCTCTGTAACCATTCTAATAGAGTATCAAAGGCGGTGTTGACTGAAAATTAAAGCAAGTAAAATAGGTAAAGTTTGGGAAAATGACTTAAAAGCCCAACGAAGTTTTCAAACCGTTCAAAAAACCCTAGTCATGTTTTGTCTGTTCAAAAAAACCCAACAAACTTAATATTTTGTGTAAAAATCCCAACTAAGTTACACTTTCCTGAAAGTCAAATAAGAGAAACAGATGACGTGGCTTATTACCGTATCGGAAAAATGACTTGTTAGGCCAACGAAGTTTCCAAAACGTTTAAAAAACTCCAATCATGTTTTGACTGTTCAAAAAAAAAAACCAACGAACTTAAACAAAACAAAATTTGGATTTTTTGAACGGTTTGGAACTTTGTTGGACTTTTTAGACAAAAGGTTAAGTTCGTTGGGTTTTTTTGAACAGACAAAACATGATTGAGGTTTTTTGAATGGTTTGGAAACTTCGTTGGGCTTTTAAGTCATTTTCCCGGTAAAGTTTTAAACGAAAAGGAGAAAACCAAACAGTGGTCGTATTGGCAGTCAGAAAGGATCGAGAGGAAAGGAATGTTCGAGATGAAGCTGTAAACCCAGACGAAAAAGTCGAGCGGAAGAAACTGGAACGATGGTAGCTATATAAGAGGTTGTGGGAGGAAAAGGGTAGGAACGACATTAAAGGGATGTAGAAGAAAAAAGAAGCGGTAAACGATTGTCGGTGATACGAGGTGAGTCGCCAACAGAAGAAGAGAGAAAAAACCAACACAAATATGGTGGCTCTGGCCATCAAATCACGTGGAAACAATTATCTTAAAGAATGGAAAAGGGAAAAAAATAAAAGGAAACCCAACAAACAAAAAAGGAAAAAAAAAATCTCACCAATCAGAACAAAGAATTATTCACAAGTGGGCTTATCTTTTTACTATATTTATAAAATATACAAGATAATAACTTAAAATTGTAATATATTTTTTTTATTGAGTATTTTTCATCTATATTAATCTATTCAACTTGTTTATATATTTCTTACTTTGTAAACATTTAGTCTTTAATATTTTTTTTCAAAATAAGTCTTTGTCGTTTTTGTACACATTCAATACTTATGACATGTTTCTTTAAGTTTTTCTCTCGATATCCTACGTGAGACAATTGTTAATGAGGTGTTCGAGGTTGTTGATGCTTATGGTCATCGCAACATCGGTTGTTTGGTTGCTTAGGTATTGTGGTTATGTTTAGCTATTGTGTTCTGAACGTCATAATTTCTTTATATGATCTCAGATTCTAAGATATTTATATCCACACGTTCGTATTTGAGACTACTACAACTTTCGTTTAGATTACTCCAGTTAAAAAGTAATATATAATTTTAATTACGATTTTATAAAAAAAACGTTCATACATACATTTATAAAGAACGTATGGATATAATGATCGTAAATAAAAATATATTACATTTTAACGGAAGTAATCTAAACGAAAGTTGTAATAGACTCAAAATACGAACAAGTGATTATAAAAATCGTCAAAATCCGAAATCATATGAAAAAGTTACCAAACAGCTGAGGCCGCATCAACAACCCCCAACACCTCTTTAATGATTGTCTCACATAAGATGTTATGAAAAAAAAAAAAACTTAAAGAAGTAGGTCATAAGTACTGACTGGGCACAAAAACAACAATGATATATGTTGCAACAAAAAATATTAAAGACTAAATGTAAAAAAAAAAAAAAAAAAAAAAAAAAAAAAAAAAAAAACCCATCAATGACTAAATGTCGACAAAATATATATAGTTTAAATAAATTGAAATGACAAATATAAAAAAAAAATTATTTTTTGGTCAATGATAAAATATGAGGTGTTGCTAATAAGACACCCTTTTAACACCTCATTGACCACTTTTTAAAAAGTCAACCTATAGTTAACTACTTATAATCTGTTTTTCGGAAAACAATACAATTTCAATCAATAAAAATATTTCAAAATTAAATTAAGATGTCTATAAAATGGGATGTTTTTAGTCGATCCTAAAATATGGAATACCTTTTAAAGTGATTATCTCAATACATATAAATAAATATAAAAAAAAGATTAAAAAAAAAAAAAAAAAAAAAGTTCGTTGCGGTATAATAACTCTTCCGCATTGAATAACCAACAATCCAACGGACTAAAAATCCTCCATGCTTTGAAGATGGCCCATGTCTTCCGGATGTCGAAAGAAGCTACCAGAACCTCCTCGTTTTCTTTTCCTCTGTTCTTTCCAGAAACCTCTTCTTCTTCCTCCTCTCTCTCCACCCTATAAATCCACCGTCACAATGCTCGATTCATCACACTGCAATCATAAAATATCGCGATTCTTATCGGTATCTTCCAACCTTGCTCCAATTTTGGTAAAACACCATTAACAAAGTTCGAAATGGATATCAGTCTGATGGGTTTCGACACGCCGTTCTTCCGCAACCTCCACCACATTCTTGAAGCCACCGACGACACCACCACCAACAACAAATCAAGCAATGCCGGACCTACTGGCGCTTACGTCCGTGACGCTAGAGCAATGGCTGCAACTCCGGCTGATGTGAAGGAGTATCCCAACTCATACGTCTTCATCGTCGACATGCCGGGTCTGAAGTCCGGAGATATCAAGGTCCAGGTGGAGGAAGACAACGTGTTGGTGATAAGTGGAGAGAGGAAAAGGGAACACGATCAGGAAGAGAAGGAAGGAGTTAAGTACGTGAGAATGGAAAGGAGGATCGGGAAGTTTATGAGGAAGTTTGCGTTGCCGGAGAATGCTAATATGGAGAAGATATCGGCGATTTGTCAAGATGGAGTGCTTACAGTGACGGTGGAGAAACTGCCACCTCCGGAGCCCAAGAAGCCGAAGACGATTCAGGTCCAGGTTGCTTGAAGAACAGAAACGGAGTTTGTATGTGGTGAAATTTCTTTTTAAAGATCCTGAATCGTGTGAGAAGGATCCTAGTGAAGTGCGATCGATAATGTTGGTTATAAGAACTAGTTGTTTCATTGATATCTGTAATGGTTTGTTATTTTGATCAGTATTTCTAGTGTTATTTCTTATTTGTATAATCAATATATTGTGGGTTTTTGAGACCAAATTTTGGGTCGTATTTTATTTTGTTTTTTGATCGTTAAAATGAGAAAGGTGTGCTAGACACCTGTGTGCGAAAATTCAAATACGAAATTACGAAGTAATTAGTAATGTGTAATGGACATGTCCATTCATTCGAAATGGTAATGATTAGTTAATCACATGAAAATAAATTAGGTAGATTTGGGCTATTTTGTGTTTTTAGTATGTGTTTTTAGTATGGTAATGATTAGTTAATTTCATGTGTTGTTTCTAGATTTTATGAAACGGGCAAAAGCATTACATTAAAAAGAAACGAAACCTAAGGGCATTTCCAACCCACTTTCAAATCCATTTCTTCTCCCATTTCTTCCCTTATTTTTTTTTTTTCAATCCTACCCAATTTTTATAGTATTCTTCTATATGGAGGAATACTATTCATATCTTCAAAAATAGAGGTGAAGTTTGGTTGTTAATTTTAGTCTCTTTTATTATCTACTAATTATAATTTAAATGCAATATTTAATATTTATAATATATGTTATATACTAATTTATATTAATTAATCATAAATATAGAGTTTAATTAGTAGAAAGGTGTATTTGACAATATATATAAGTTATAAAAATGGAATATTCTAAGAATATATATATTTTTGGGGTAAAAAATAGGGTAGAAAATGGACTATGATCGGAGATAAAACATTATTTATTTCATTTTTTACTCTATTTATGGGAAATAGAGATGAATTGGAGATGATCTAACAAGGAGGTAGAAGTACAAATTACACCTTATGTTTTGAAGAGTGATATGTTTGAATAAATCCGAAATATTTGTTTCCATTTAGTCTTCATTTATCTTGACAATGTTAGAGTTTGATAATGTTAAGAGACACACTTTTGATTAAATTTTTTGCCATGAGACAATTATGGTGCCCAATAAGATTATAAAATGTTTGGACGACTGTAGACCAAAGGCCACGAGAATCAATTTTCTAGATAGAAAATATAAGATTTTTTATGGAATATATATATATATATATATATATATATATATATGATATTATAAAGAAAAAACATAGACAAAACTTCAAAAATGGTCCCTGTGGTTTTCAAAAATATCAAGTTTAGTCCCTAAGTTCAAAAAACCTCACAGATGGTCCCTGTGGTTTCAAAACTTTTAACAAATGGTCCTTTTCGTTGACTCCGTTAGATTTTGACCGTTAAGTGAAGGGCATTTATGTCTTTTCACTGTTACAAGGACCATTTTTGAAGTTTTGCCCTTATTTAAAAAAAAAGAAAAAAACTATTATTTAATATAGAAAAGGTCTCTCTCTCTCTCTCTCTCCCTCTCTCTCTCTCCGAAAAACTTGCACCACATCGAAATCAAACATAACCCCAAATGCGTATGAGTTTCTTTATCATCATGACTTTGCTTCCGCCACCACCTGCACCTTTTACAGTTAAAGGGGGGTTTACATACCTGTAAAGATTGTAACCAGCAGCAAGAGATGAACCTCTCGCAGGCAAACTAGCTATCTCCGATAGCTTCTTAATTGTAAAAAGAGGCGAGACTAATGAAAGGGGAACTTCTTGTGGTTGTTAGGCTTCTCTTACAACAATTAAGGGACGAGACTAATGAAAGGACTTCAGAGCTTGAAATGGTTGATTAGGTTCATATTCAGATACGAAATCTCCGATGACGCCACAGTAAGGAGGAGTAAGATGTATGGTTGCTTCCCGTGAGAATGGAGTTCGGTTTCTTAAGCCCCGACGATTGAAATCTTGAATACCCAAATGAAACCAAGAAAGAACAAGGATAGGAGAACCAAAAATTGAAGTCTTAACGGGAGATGGGTTGCTGAATCGATTAGGTTCATTTTCAGATAGTAGATCAGCTTATTTTGAGCTAAATCGATATTAAATCTGATTCTAACCTGCTAAACGCTACCTAATTCTACATTTTGGAAAGTCGATTCCGTGAAATAGAATCAAATTGAAGTGAAATTCTCTAATTTCGATCAAACGAACTCCAATCTCGACTTTAACGTCTCAAAGACTGCCTACAATATTCTTTGGAACTCTGATTTTGTGACTCCAAGTCGAAATTCAATCAAAATCAGTTTCATCTTTCAACTAAACGAACTTCCGTTCTGATTCTAAGCTTCGAAACGTACAATCGACCTCAAATCCAAGCAAACTCAGTTCAGGTTCGGACTAACCAAACTCCGATTTAGAATCTACACTCCCAAACGCAACTGACATCAACAATAGACTAAATCAAACCACTAAAAGCAATAAATCAACATAAAAACCAAACCCTAGACCACCAATTCAAGGAGGTAATACACACAAGTATAAAGTAAGCTGAAATAAAACATCATGAAATATTGAAGAATCAAGTGGAATCCATTTGCCATAGATAAAGGAGGAGAAAGAATACCCACCGATTCTATCAGAAGAAGAAGAGTGGAATCTTCATAGCACCAACTTCAAGGTCTTGATACGAGAGAGAGAGAGAGAGAGAGAGAGAGGGTGGGGCCCTTTAATATTAAATAATTATATTTTTTTCTTTTTTTTTTAAATTAAGGCAAACTACATAAATGGTCCCTGTGGTGGTAAAATGACTGAAATGCCCCTGACTTAACGGTTAAATGTTAACGGTGTTAGCGAAAAGGACCATTTGTTAAAAGTTTTGAAACCACAAGGACCATCTGTGAGGTTTTTTGAACTTAAGGACTAAAGTTGATATTTTTGAAAACCACAGGGACCATTTTTGAATTTTTGTCAAAAACATATTCTAAAATTGTTTTTTGAGAAAAAAGTTATAAAAAACTAAAGCAAGGATAAATTCATAACATAATTCTAAAATTTGGACCAAAATGGTAAATTTTAGAACAAATTTGTAATAAAATTTAAAATTTGGGCCAAAAGTGTAAATTTTGGATGAAATTTATAATAAATTTTGAAATATGTGCCAAAAATATATTTTTTGAAAGTTTGATAACATGTTGACCGGGTCAAATGGCTAAAGTGAATACGATTACCAGTTTTTGGGAGTTAATTGAAGGAATATATATATATATATATATATATATATATATATATATATATATATATATATATATATATATATATATATATATATATATGGGGACTATGTAACACTCTAAAAATTCCAACCAATTTAAACTTTTCAAAAACAACCCAATTTCATAAAGTTAATACAAAAAGGTTTTCAATAAAATTATTTATCAGAGTTTTCCCAGAACCATATCATAAAACATAATCATGAGGAGCGGTACGATCACGCCTTTGTCTTGCCACGGTCTCCTGAAGTACCTGAAACATTTAAACCACAACTGTAAGTCTGAAAGTTTAGTGATATACCCCCAAAATACCAACGCCATACAAATATAACCATATCATATAACCGATACAGAACGGCCATGCACTTCGGGTCTACTGTGTGACTGGTCCGCCACACCGGCCTACAGTCAACCCGGTCCACCCTCCGAGTCTATCCATATACATCGAGTCTACAGTGTGATTGGTCCGCCCACACCGGGCCTTCAATCCACCTGGTCCACTCTCTGAGTCTACAGTATGACTGGTCCGCCCGCACCGGGCCTTCAGTCGGCCTGGTCCACTCACCGAGCCTCAGCACGTCTGGTCCGCCCTCTTGGGGCCTACAGCCTATCTGGACCGCTCGTTGGGCCTTCGGGATAACCGGTCCGCCCTGGGTATGTTGGGCTACAGCACAAAGCAGGACCCGCCTCAACCAAACCCCAATCCAACAACCATGTGCACATAAACATATAATCATATAACAATCCACATCCAATCAAACCGATCTAGCAGATCACATAACATAACCTCATCCTAACAAGGATACCGACCTAACCGGTCACTAGCATAGCATCATCCTATATACCAGCATACCGACCTTAACCAAGTCTCTAACATATACCATCCTAACTACCAGGATGCAAACATAGCAAAGCAACAACATAACAACAATACCCGGATTACAATCCGATAAAGGGCCGACCTTGGCGCCTTAGACCTTATTGATATAGTGAGGATAACTCACCTCGCACTGCTGACTGAAAAGGATATGATCACGCTGCTCCAACCTCCGACACGAACTCCACCACTGATCAATACCAAAAGACTGAACTCAATAAATACCCATAATTACCAAAATACCCCTGGAAGTCAGCTGGTCAACTCTTGGTCAAAGTCAAAGTCCTCAGTCAAAGTCAACCCTCTTGACTGACTCTACTCGCCGAATCAACCCGTTGACTCGTCGAGTCCCCATACTCTGAAACTCTCATAACACGACTCAACTCGCCGAGTTGCCCTAATACTCTCCGAGTTCCATAACTTTGAGTCTACCCGTACTCAACTCACTAAGTCATCCCTTGACTCACCGATTCACAGCTTAACCAGAAAAGGTTAGGACCTCACGACCAGACTCGTCGAGTCCAAGAACAGACTCGCCAAGTCCAAGGCTATCTTCAACCAACTCGTCGAGTTGTTCTTCCAACTCGTCGAGTTGTTGCCCGTCTTCATGCAACTCGCCAAGTACACCCATGTGACTCACCGAGTACCACTAGCTCTTAACCCATACAGAGGCTTTCTAAGCCATGCAGGGTCTCAAATCCATAGATCTACTCTTATACAAGCCATCCATCACGTAAAGTGGAAAACTTTACGTGAATCCAAGGAGATCTAAGCATAATACACTCTTGGCTAAGGTTTGGGACTAAAAGGCTTCATCAACAGCTCTTGAACAGGGACTTTATGCTCTTTTGGATCATCACTACTCTAGATCTGAGGTAGCAACCTCAGATCCAACCTCCAAACTCAAGATAGAACTAGATAGATTCCTAAAAATCCCACATATGATAGATCTAGATGGATAACAGCTCAAGCAACGAATCCTTACCTCCAAAGAAGACTCCAACAGAAGAATAAGCCAAAACCTTGCAAAACCCCTTGCTCTAAGCCTCTTAATCTTCAAAGATTTCTTCAACAAACACTCCTTCAAGATCCAAATGCTCTCTAATTCTCTCACACACGAATATTAGGTTTTCTGGACTTCAAATGAGAGCAAAGCGGCTGGGAGAGGGTATTATGTTCTTTATATAGGGCTCAATCCCTGGGATTAGGGTTTTCTCCACACAGCACCAACTAGCCGAGTTGGCCACTTAACACGCGACCAGAATCGTGACCCTACTCGCTGAGTCCACCCATGGACTTGCGGAGTTGACCATTCAGATTTTTACTTTGAACCCTGAACTTGCACTCCTGAACTCGGGATGTTACAATTCTCCCCCACTTAAATTAGGCTTCGTCCTCGAAGCCTGCGGCAACACAACTCTAGAAACTACTCTAGCAATGCACCACCTGGCATTAACCAGACCAGGTTCCTCAAAACACAACCACTGAAACCCAAAACCTAACTCTTCCCCAGCGGTAACCTGACCACCGCCTCATCCTCTGATAACCACACTTATCAAACGAGTACCATTCCAGGATACTTCACTCGCCCCAAATCACCACGATCGCTTGACCCTTGCACAGCTAGACTGTAACACACTAAAAATTTCAACCAAATTAAACTTTTCAAAACAAACCGGTTTCATAAAGTTATTACAAAAAGGTTTTCAATACAATTATTATCAGAGTCTTCTCAGAACCACATCGTAAAACATAATCATGAGGAGCGGTACGATCACGCCTTTGCCTTGCCACGGTCTCCTGAAGAACCTGAAAAACATTAAACCACAACTGTAATCCTGAAATCTTAGTGAGATACCCCCAAAATACCAACCACATATACCATACACGCATATCATGCCATATCATAACAAAACACAGAACAACCTTGCACTTCGGGTCTACTGTGAAACTGGTCCGCCGCACCGGCCAACAGTCCACCTGGTCCACCCTCCGAGTCTAGCCATATACATCAAGTCTACAGTGTGATTGGTCCGCCCGCACCGGGCCTTCAATCCACTTGGTCCACTCTCTGAGTCTACAGTATGACTGGTCCGCCCGCACCGGGCCTTCAGTCGGTCTGGTCCGCCTTCTTGGGGCCTGCAGCCTATCTGGACCGCTCGCTGAGCCATCGGGATAACCGGTCCGCCCTGGGTATGTTGGGGTACAGCACAAAGCAGGACCCGCCTCAACCCAAACCTCAGTCCAACAACCATGTGCACATAAACATTCAATCATATAACAATTCACATTCAATCAAGCCGATCTAGCAGATCACATAACATATCATCATCCTAACCAGGATACCGACCTAACCGGTCACTAGCATAGCATCATCCTATATACCAAGATACCGACCTAAAACAGGTCTCTAACATATACCATCCTAACTACCAGGATGCAACATATCAAAGCAATAACATAACAACGATACCCGGATCACAATCCGATAAAGGGTCGGCCTTGGTGCCTTAGACCCTGTTGATATAGTGAGGATAACTCGCCTTGCAACTGCCGACTGAAAAGATAAGACCAAGATGCTCCGACCACTGACACCATCTCCACCACTAGCCGACACCAACACTGAACTCAAACAAAAGTCAACAATTACCAAAATGCCCCTGGAAGTCAACTGGTCAACCCTTGGTCCAAGTCAAAGTCAAAGTCAACCTCCTGACTGACTCTAGTCGCCGAGTCAACCCGATGACTCGCCGAGTCCCCATGCTCAGAACTTCCCCAATCCGCGACTTAACTCGCCGAGTCACCCCGAGACTCGCCGACTCCCACGACTCTGAGTCCCCTCGCACTCAACTCACCGAGTCCTCCCTTGACTCACTGATTCATGGCTCAACCAGAAGAAGTTAGAACCTCACGACCAGACTCGTCGAGTCCAAGAACAGACTCGCCGAGTCCAAGGCTATCTTCAACCTACTCGCCGAGTTGTTCTTCTAACTCGCCGAGTTCCTGACCATCTTCAAGCAACTCGCCGAGTACACCTTTGTGACTCGCCGAGTGCCTCTAGATCTTAACCCATACAGAAGCCTTTCAGGCCATGCAGTTGATCCAAACCATGGATCTACCCTTCTACAGCCCATCCATCACGTAAAGTGGCAAACTTTACGTGAATCCAAAGAGATCTAAGCATTTTACACTCTAGGGCTAGGGTTTGGGACAAGATGGCTTCACCAAACACCCAAGAACAAGGACTTTAATGCACTCTAGAACTTCTCCATTCCAGATCTGAGGTAGAAACCTCAGATCTAACTTCCAAACTCAAGATACCACAAGCTAATCTTTCCCAAATACTCCAAAATGATGAATAACAGCCCAAACAACGAAATAATATATCAAAAGGAAGCTCCAACAGAAGAGAAATCCGAATCTTAGCAAAGCCCCTTGCTCCAAGCCTCTTAAGTCTCCAAGATCTCCTCCAAAATCTCTTCTCCAAGGTTCAAATGCACTCAAATCCCTCACAAACGCGCCTTAGGGTTTTCTGGACTACAAGATAGGGTAAAGAGGCTGGGGAGAGGGTATAATGTCCTTTATATAGGGCTCATCCTCCAAAATTAGGGTTTTCTCCATTCAGCACCTACTCGCCGAGTCCAGCCTCCGACTCACCGAGTTGGCCACTTAACACGCGACCCAAGTCGCGACCCTACTCGCCGAGTCCACCCATGGACTCGTCGAGTTGCCCTTCCACATTTACACTTTGAACCCTGAACTTGCACTCCTGAACTCGGGATGTTACAATTCTCCCCCACTTAAATTAGGCTTCATCCTCGAAGCCTGCGGCAACACAAATCTAGAATTACTCTCGCAATGCGCCTCCTGGCATTAACCAGACCAGATTCCTCAAAACACACCCCCGAAACCCAACTCTTCTCCTGCGGCATTCTGACCACCGCCTCAATCCGGCCACCGGCCTCATCCTCAGATAATTCCACTTAACATCCAAGTACCATTCCATGATACTTCACTCGCTCCAAGTCACGCCAACCACTTGACTCATCTGAGCTAGAAATAACCCTGCACCACCGGAATCCCGATCGGAGTGCAAATCTATCCATTCCAGGTTGACAGAAAGACACATCCTTCAGTCTCAGAGCAACTCCCATGAGCTCTCCCCCGCAATCTCATACCCATGCCGGATTGGTTCTAACATCCTCGGGTTGGGAAAACCCGATACACTGACGACACCTCCAAACATCCCCCAAGATGAATTTCCACTACATACACAATTCCTTGATCAAAATCAAACTGGGAATCCAAGACTCCATCCCTACATCCGTTCCGAGCCTCGAGTCCATGCACTACCTTCCACTAATCGATGATCAATACCCGGGGCCAAACCCACTGATGCTAACACATCACGACATACTCATTCCATATCCTCATACAGATCTAACAACACATGCAGAGTCTTCAGCATGACTGGACCGCCTTACCAGGCCTTCAGCCCATCTGGACCACTCTCAGAACCTTCAACAGGTCTGGACCGCCCTCCAGGGCCTTCAGCCTGTCTGGACCGTTCTACGAGCCTTCGGCCTGACTGGTACGCCCACCGGCATTCAGTCTATCCGGACCGCTCAACTAACATCCAACATCCCGAATTATCCCTCCAGGAAAACTCTCCCATGCATACTGTTCTAGCCCTCTAAGGGTTCCGAACTCTATCTCCACCCTACATACTAAAACCCGGCCTGATCCTAGGCCTTCCACCATTAATCACCCTTGATCTGCATCCTGCCCCGCCTTTCTGACACTTGCTCATTCTAGCCTACGCTCGGCTGTCATAACCACTGCTAAATCTCAACAGCTAAGCAACCTCTCGTGCTTATCGATCTTCCGGAGAATTCTCCAATTCTCCCCCACTTAGAGCACTGACTATCAACCACCGGTCGCCATCACCGACCTCCCTCGACAACCCTACTCAACACAAACCCTTACACGCGAACTGATTCCTACCAGAACGAGCAATCCTCACAAATTCATAATGACACTGATCAACCCAGCTAGAAAGAAAATCGATCTTCAGCTAGCCACTCCTCAGACTACAGATGCTACCCAACATTCAGACCAAAAAAAACCAGATTCCCACTAAAAATCCTCATAAATGATAACCAACGAAATTTCCAACACCAAATCCATAACCATACCATAACCCTCAAGGAACAACGAATACAATACCAAAATCACACAGCGAGACTAGCGGATAAACAATACACCACAAAAATCACCAAATAACAAGACATCAAGAAAGAAACATACCCGCAGTTGCATCCGGCACTGCCCTGACCTCCTCCGCTGTAAGCTGAAAAGCACGACCCTGAGCCCTTGGGGGCTTCGCTCCACCCTGACCTCCACCCTCAATCCTCAAAGTGGCCGGTGCTGGAGCCTGCACCGGTCCTGCAGCAAGCTATGGACAGTTGACCCTTAAGTGTCCAACCTGATGGCAATGATAACAAATCCTCAAATCCCAAACCGGGGCTGTCTGCCGACAATCCCTCGCATAGTTCCCCTCCTTTCCGCACTTGCGACATGCACCACCGGACCTACAAACTCCGGTATGACCCTTCCCAAACTTCCCACAAGTGTGGCTGCTCTGATCTCCTAATCTAGAATCAACGGTCTTGGACCGTTTCGGTGCCGGCTGCGACTGCACCGGAGCCTGCCTCAGCTCTCGCATTTGCAACTCAATCTCCAACTCACACCGCCTGGCGGCCTCCTGCAACTCCAACAAGGTCTCACACCTCTTCGCAGACACAGACTGCCTGATATCCCTCTTGAGCATACTAAGATATCGGGACATCTGAGCCTGCTCCAAAGCGAACTCAGGGCAAAACATCGCCCTCTCAGTGAACATCCTGGTGATCTCCGTCACCGACTCTGAATCCTGCTTCAGCTCAAGGAACTCCTGAGCCAATCTCTCCCTCTCAACCCACGGAACATAACGAGTGCTGAACATCTCCCGGAACTGATCCCATGAAACCGCAGCGCTCTGCACATCCGAATATGACCCCGTGGTCAATCTCCACCAATCCTTCGCCCCAAGCCTCAACAGGTTCAGAGCACACCTCACCCTCTAATCAGCAGGGCATGAACATGTGAAGAAACACCCCTCCACATATGACAACCACCTCATAGCAACAATCGGGTCCTGAACTCCATCAAAGGTAGGGGGCTTCGTATTATCGAAGTCCCGATACTGGAAACATCTACCAGCTCCTCCCCCTGCCGCCGCTACAGCCGCTATAGCCGCCGCGGTAGCCGTCTCTATGAGAGCCGCATAGCGCTCATCAAAATACTCAATCATGGCGGTCTTGATCGACCCAAACAGTTCCGGCAACTCAGCCCGTAACAACGCAACAACCTCATCATGCAGGATTTCACGAATCCTAGCGTCCAACTCGCCTGTGCTTATTTGACCAATAACCTCGGGTGGTACTGACCCACCCTGACCGCCCCCTCCAGCTCCCGATCCTGACCCAGATCCGCTCCCACCATGCCTCGTAACCACCATACTGAAAAACATCGCAAGATCTCACATACTTCCCACTATCCCGGGAACCAACCCCCAAACCAACCCTAGAGGTCATGGTTTCTTTCATACGCGTATGGGTCCTGTGCTTTCAGTAGTACGGGCCCATACTACCTTCCACACCTACCCATATTTGTATCAAGTATTACCACAACACCCTAGCGAAAACATACATAACAAGCACTCAATCCTCACTCCTACAGGAACACTGGAAATCTCCCACAGAAGAAACCCTAGGCTAACAGGAATCATAAATCAGGCAACATTAACATCAAATCCTGAAGATCCCTAGCCTAGTACTAGCATGTTGTTCAATCAAAGCTCAAAAACAATTATCATGTATGGTATTTTGGGGTTACTTACTGGCTCTGGCTGATCGTACCTTCGCGTCCTCCTTTACTCATTTTGAAAACCATTTTAAATTCTCTTTTGAAAAACACTCCTTGATTTGAGACTAGATTCACACAAATGTTCCTCCAATTCACTCAAACCAAGGCTCTGATACCAACTAGTAACACTCTAAAAATTTCAACCAAATTAAACTTTTCAAAACAAACCGGTTTCATAAAGTTATTACAAAAATGTTTTCAATACAATTATTATCAGAGTCTTCTCAGAACCACATCGTAAAACATAATCATGAGGAGCAGTACGATCATGACTTTGCCTTGCCACGGTCTCCTGAAGAACCTGAAAAACATTAAACCACAACTATAAGCCCAAAAGCTTAGTGAGATACCCCCAAAATACCAACCACATATACCATACACGCACATCATGTCATATCATAACAGAACACAGAACAGCCATGCACTTCGGGTCTACTGTGAAACTGGTCCGCCGCACCGGCCAACAGTCCACCTGGTCCACCCTCCGAGTCTAGCCATATACATCGAGTCTACAGTGTGATTGGTCCGCCCGCATCGGGCCTTCAATCCACCTGGTCCACTCTCTGAGTCTACAGTATGACTGGTCAGCCCGCACCGGGCCTTCAGTCGGTCTGGTCCACTCTCCGAGCCTCGGCACGTCTGGTCCGCCCTCTTGGGGCCTGCAGCCTATCTGGACCACTCGCTGGGCCTTCGGGATAACCGGTCCGCCCTGGGTATGTGGGCCTACGGCACAAAGCAGGACCTGCCTCAACCCAAACCTCAGTCCAACAACCATGTGCACATAAACATTCAATCATATAACAATTCACATTCAATCATGCCGATCTAGCAGATCACATAACATATCATCATCCTAACCAGGATACCGACCTAACCGGTCACTAGCATAGCATCATCCTATATACCAAGATACCGACCTAAAACAGGTCTCTAACATATACCATCCTAACTACCAGGATGCAACATATCAAAGCAATAACATAACAACGATACCCGGATCACAATCCGATAAAGGGTCGGCCTTGGTGCCTTAGACCCTGTTGATATAGTGAGGATAACTCGCCTTGCAACTGCCGACTGAAAAGATAAGACCAAGATGCTCCGACCACTGACACCATCTCCACCACTAGCCGACACCAACACTGAACTCAAACAAAAGTCAACAGTTACCAAAATGCCCCTGGAAGTCAACTGGTCAACCCTTGGTCAAAGTCAAAGTCAAAGTCAACCTCCTGACTGACTCTACTCGCCGAGTCAACCCAATGACTCGCTTAGTCCCCATGCTCAGAACTTCTCCAATCCGCGACTCAACTCGCCGAGTCCCACGACTCTGAGTCTCCTCGCACTCAACTCACCAAGTCCTCCCTTGACTCACTGATTAATGGCTCAACCAAAAGAAGTTAGAACCTCACGACCAGACTCGCCGAGTCCAAGGCTATCTTCAACCTACTCGCCGAGTTGTTCTTCCAACTCACCGAGTTCCTGACCATCTTCAAGCAACTCGCCGAGTACACCTTTGTGACTCGCCGAGTGCCTCTAGATCTTAACCCATACAGAAGCCTTTCAGGCCATGCAGTTGATCCAAACCATGGATCTACCCTTCTACAACCCATCCATCACGTAAAGTGGCAAACTTTACGTGAATCCAAAGAGATCTAGGCATTTTACACTCTAGGGCTAGGGTTTGGGACAAGATGGCTTCACCAAACACCCAAGAACAGGGACTTTAATGCACTCTAGACCTTCTCCATTCCAGATCTAAGGTAGAAACCTCAGATCTAACTTCCAAACTCAAGATACCACAAGCTAATCTTTCCAAATACTCCAAAATGATGAATAACAGCCCAAACAACGAAATAATACCTCAAAAGGAAGCTCCAACAGAAGAGAATACCTCTAGACATCCCCATGATGAATTACCGCTACATACATAACCTCCTGATCACAACCATACTGGGAATCCAAGGCTCCATCCTTGCATCCCTTCCGAGCCTCATTGGCTTTACACCCTTGGAATTCCTTCTGTGACCTCAGCATACATCCAACCTGAATGTGCTCCATACTATCGGCACAAACACTCTTGCTCAAAACCATAATTGGAACACCTCAATCATACTCCCGCGCTACTGCTTTCACTTCCGTGAACTTACATTCCCTCTCGGAGCTACATACTTTTCCCTTTCCTTATCCAAGGAAATCTACTTGGCCGCCTTGTCACTACAACAAGTTCCACGGCGTACACACTCCACTCTACACTATCCCTTGTAGAGTAACTGCTACTCTGTGCATCGCACTTGCTCTGAATCCGCTCGCAAGGACTCTCGAGTCCATGCACTGCTTTCCACTAACTAGATCAACACTTGGGGCCAAACCATATCAATCACCATTCCCTGGCGACGCATTTCCTCATTCTCCTCATATCGATCTACTAACACGTACAGAGTCTTCAGCATAACTGGACCGCCTTACCAGGCCTTCAGCCAATCTGGACCACTCTCAGAACCTTCAGCATATCTGGACTGCCCTCCAGGGCCTCCAGCTTGTCTGGACCGTCCTCCGAGCCTTCGGCCTGACTGGTATGCCTTCCGGCCTTCAGTCTCCCCGGACTGCTCACACTATCATGCATCATCCCGAACTATTCCTCCTGGGAATTCCGCCCATACATACTGTTCTAGCCCTCTTGGGGTTTCGAACTCTAACTTCATTCCATATACTCAGATCCCGGCCTGATCCTAGGCCTTACAACCACCAATCACCCTATCTGAAATCCTTGGTATGTACTCCGCCCCATCGATCTGTCACTTACTCATACCAGCCCACACTCTTGGCTGACTAAAACACTGTTGGATCCCAAACAGCTAATCGAACTCTAACGCTTATCGATCCTCCTGAGAATTTTCCGATTCTCCCCACTTAGAGCACTGGCTATCCACCACCGGTCGCCATAACCGACCTCTCTTAACAACCCTTCACAACACATACCCTTACACGCGAACTGATTCCCACTAGACCGAGCAACCTTCACCAAATCATGTATCAACACTGATCATCTCGGACTCGAAAGAAGCCCGACCTTCAGCTAACCACTCTTCAGACTGCAGATGCTACCCGACATTCAAAACAAACGCCGAATTTCCCACTAATAATCCCCATGGATAATAACCAATAAAACTTCCAATACCAAAACCCTTAACCGAACCATAACCCTCAAGGAATAAACGAATACAATACCAAAAATCACACAACGAGACTAGCAGATATACAATACTCCATAATAATCACAAGATAACAAAATATCAAGAAGGAAACATACCCGCAACTACATTCGGCACTGCCCTGGCCTCCTCTGCTGTAAGCTGAAAATCACGACCCTGAGCCCTCAGGAGCTCCACTCCACCCTGACCTCCACCCATAATCCTCAAAGTGGCCGGTATTGGAGCCTACACCGGTCCTGCAGCAAGCTGTGGACAGTTGACCCTCAAGTGTCCAACCTGATGGCAATGATAGCAGATCCTCAAATCCTGAACAGGGGCTGTCTGCCAACAATCCCTCGCATAATGCCCCTCCCTACCGTACTTGCGGCATGCACCACTGGACCTACAAACTCTAGTGTGACCCTTCCCGCACTTCCCACAAGTGCGGCTGCTCTGATCTCCCAACCTTGAATCAACGGTCTTGGACCGTTGAGGCACCGGCTGCGACTGTGTCAGGGCCTGCCTCTGCTCTCTCAACTGTAACTCAATCTTCAACTCACGCCGTCGAGCGGCCTCCTGCAACTCCAGCAAGGTCTCGCACATCTGTGTAGACACAAACTGCCTGATATCCCTCTTGAGCATACTCAGATATCGGGACATCTGAGCCTGCTTCGAAGCAAACTCCGGGCAAAACATCGCCCTCTCTGTGAACATCCTGGTGATCTCCGTCACCAACTCTGAATCCTGCTTCAGCTCCAGGAACTCCTGAGCCAATCTCTCCATCTCAACTCGCGGAACATAGCGAGTACTGAACATCTCCCTGAACTGATCCCAAGAAACTGCAGCTCGCTGCGCATCAAAATATGATCCCACGGTCAACCTCCACCAATCCTTCGCCCCGAGCCTCAAAAGGTTCAGAGCACACCTCACCCTCTGATCAATAGGAAATGAACACGTGAAGAAACACCCCTCCACGTCTGACAACCATCTCATAGCAACAATCGGGTCCTGAACTCCATCGAAGGTAGGGGACTTCGTATTATCGAAGTCCCGATACTGAAAACCTCTACCGGTTCCTCCCCCCGCCGCTGCTACAGCCATTGTAGCCGCCACGGCAGCCGTCTCTGTAAGAGCTGCATAGCGCTCATCAAAATACTCGACCATGGCGGTCTTGATCGACCCAAACAATTCCAGAAACTCGGCCCGGAACATAGCAGCAACCTCGACATGCAGGATCTCACGAATCCTGGCATCCAGCTCATCTGTGCTCATCTGACCAATAACCTCGAGTGGTGCTGACCCACCCTGACCACCTCCCCCTGCTCCCGATCCTGACCCGGATCCACTCCCAGCATGCCTCGTAACCACCATACTGAAATTATCGTAAAACATCAGACGCTTCTCACTAACCCGAGAACCGACTCTCGACCCAACCCTAGGGGTTGTGACTTCCTTGATACGCGTATGGGTCCTGTGCTTTCAGTAGTACGGGCCCATACTACCTTCCACACCTACCCACATTTATATCAAGTATCACCACAACACCCTAGTGAAGAACAGGCATAACAAGCACTCAACCCTCACTCCTAGAAGAACACTGGAAATCTCGTACAGAAAGAAACCCTAGGCTAGCAGGCATCATAAATTAGGCAACTCTATCATGTAATTCCTAAAGATCCCTAGCCTAGTACTAGCATGTTGTTCTATCATATCTCATAAACAAATAACTTGTATGGTATTTTGGGGTTACTTACTGGCTCCGACTGATCGTACCTCCGCGTCCTCCTTTACTTATTTTGAAAACCCTTTTTAAATTCTCTTTTGAAAACTCTCCTTGATTTGAGACTGGATTCACACGAATGTTCCTCCAATTCACTCAAACCAAGGCTCTGATACCAACTTGTAACGCTCTAAAAATTCCAATCAATTTAAACTTTTCAAAAACAACCCAATTTAATAAAGTTAATAAAAAAGGTTTTCACAATTATTTATCAGAGTCTTCCCAGAACCATATCATAAAACATAATCATGAGGAGCGGTACGATCACGCCTTTGCCTTGCCACGGTCTCCTGAAGTACCTGAAACATTTAAACCACAACTGTAAGCCCGAAAGCTTAGTGAGATACCCCCAAAATATCAACGCCATACAAACATAACCATATCATATAACCAATACAGAACGGCCATGCACTTCGGGTCTACTGTGTGACTGGTCCGCCGCACCGGCCTACAGTCAACCTGGTCCACCCTCCGAGTCTAGCCATATACATCGATTCTACAGTGTGATTGGTCCGCCCGCACCGGGCCTTCAGTCGGCCTGGTCCACTCACCGAGCCTCAGCACGTCTGGTCCGCCCTCTTGGGGCCTACAGCCTATACGGACCACTCGCTGGGCCTTCGGGATAACCGGTCTGCCCTGGGTATGTTGGGCTACAGCACAAAGCAGGACCCGCCTCAACCCAACCCCAATCCAACAACCATGTGCACATAAACATATAATCATATAACAATCCACATCCAATCAAACCGATCTAGCAGATCACATAACATAACCTCATCCTAACAAGGATACCGACCTAACCGGTCACTAGCATAACATCATCCTATATACCAGGATACTGACCTTAACTAGGTCTCTAACATATACCATCCTGACTACCAGGATGCAAACATAGCAAAGCAACAACATAACAACAATACCCGGATTACAATCCGATAAAGGGCCGGCCTTGGTGCCTTAGACCCTGTTGATATAGTGAGGATAACTCACCTCGCACTTGATATGTGTATTTATATATATATATATATATATATATATATATATATATATATATATATATATTTATGCATTATATCTTAATATTTTGGCCTTTATTATTCTCTTTTAGAACTAAAAAGTACTCATAATGTTTTGAATTATGATTTGCAGCTATTCGTTGACGATAAAGCACAAAAGAAAAGACTGAAGCGGAAACCGGGCTTAGAAGCTAAAGGTAATTAAAAATGCTGGAGGAACAATTACGCCCCGCGTAATACACTTCTACGCTAAGCGTAGCGACCAAATTGAATTACGCCCAGCGTAACTTAAGGGTACGCCCCGCGTAATGGCTGGCACCGGATAAACTCAATCGCGTAGAAATCCTTAGTACGCGCAGCGTAATCCGACTTACGCCCAGCGTATGTAAGTCGGCTACAAAGGTTATAAAAGTAGATTTTCAGCTAACCAGAAGAGGGGATTCGACTTCCAACTTAATTTAGTCGATATTAAACTTCTGTTAAGCTGTTTTGAAGGTCTAGAAGGCGGCCGGAAGGCCGTTAAGCTAACGGGAGCGGAGATCAGAAGGGTTGGAGAGCGGATACGTGTCGGTAATCATATGGGTTGCTAATGTGACCATGTTTAGCATTCCATTGTGTTACTATTCTGTATTTAGTTTCTGATTTGGGTGTAAAAACCTTTTATTTTGTGTTTATGATTGAATGAAGCTTTGATTATTAGACTAATTGCTATATTGAATTGTTTATTTATGTTTAATTTATCTTGCCAAGCTTGTTAAAAGATCCTTACGTATTAATGATGATTATTTGCTGTTAATTGTTAAGTGAATTGAGTTGTATGAACATCTGCTTGATTGCTTGTCTCTTATGATTTTGATGACCATCGAGATTATAAGTCTGAGAATAACGAATGTGAAACTAGGATTAACTTGGGAATAAGTAAGTTAATGTGTGAGCCTTGTTTGATGACCATCAACAAGAGGTTAAATTAAATTAGTAATTCGATTAACTATATTTACAAGTCTTGCTTGACACGAACTGAACACTAGGAAGCATGTTAGTTTAATCAACTGATCACTGTTTAAATTGACTTGTTTGCTAAAGGATTAGTTATAGTGAACGCGAATCTAATCATTTTAGGAATCGGTGAATATGAATAAATGAATTTGTGTATGCAATTGTCTATGTTTTTAAGGTGCAATTTATCTAAACCAAAGTACCTCAAGAGATTTGCTTTCCTGTTAGTTTATCGAGAGTTGTTAATTGTTAGTTTGAGATTTATTAAACTATTTCTTTATTAATTTCGGGTGACCTGTAACCTATAATCAAATATATTAAATTAATTCACCACCGTTCCCTGTGATCGACACCCGACTTACCTAAGCTATACTGTAATCTGACTAGGTACACTGCCTATAAGTGCATAGTTAGTCTAAGTTTGTTAGGTTATAAATATTAAAATTAGTGGGTACTTTTGTGCACATCAAGTTTTTGGCGTCGTTTCCGGGGAACGGCTTGTCATCAATTTAGTTTATTTGATTATTCGTTATTTGTTTTTAGTTAGTTTTTATTTTTAGTTTGATTTTCGTTGATATCATTTCACTTGTCGGGAAGGTTCTTGTTGTTATTTGCAGGAATTTGGGATTGTACACATTGCTTGACTTTACTTTTTGCATGGGTTTCGAGGATGAAAGCGATTAGGGAATTCTTGACCAGCTTAGCCTTCTACTTTGTTGATTTGACCAACTCAATCCATAAGGCGTAGTATAGCAAGGCGTAGTGTGGTGGTTAAGTGGAAGACCGAGCTCTTGATGTTCTTGACTAGTTAGGTCACTTCTTGTTCCGCTTTTAGTTAAAGGTGCAAAGAAAACAAAGGAAATATTCTAACGGATCCCGAAAGTGGGTGTTTTCGCAAACCAATTCTTGCATGCAAAGGTTTTTGATCAACCGTTGTTGTTTGATCTTGACAAAGATAAGTGATTATGACGTCTCAGTTTTTTTTATGTCACTCTTCGGGAAGTCATCAGCTGTTGAAACAATTAAAAAAAGAAAAATAATTAAGTTGTAAAGTCCCTTAATTAAATAGTTAAAAGAAAAGGAAAGAAAGTTTAATTAAAAGAAAAGGAAAATTTTCATTTAAAATTATGCCCAACGTAATTTAGTTACGCCAAGCGTAATTAACCCCGGATCGCAAATGGCCTTCTCATGGAGTTGGGGTTATGCCCAGCGTAAATGAGCGACCAGGTATATCTTTTGACCCTTTGACTTCTTTGTTATTCTTTCAACCATTCTTTCCTTCGCCGCGTACTGTGACGACGAGTTCTCCAAAAGATCTCCGATTCTTCTTCTTTTCTTGTAGAATTCGACACTAAGATTATGGCCCGAAGAACTCAACGGACTAACCCACCCGAGGATGTGATCGATCATCGTTTCTTACAATTTCTGCAAACGCTAAACGATGCAACCCGGGCACGATATGTCAATAGTTTGAGTTTGCTGCTCACCAAAGAGATCGACATAGCACCCTCATTTGATTGGGACTTGGCGACCCGGACTGGACTAGCTGCACTGATCCAGGAATTTTTGCAATACACGCACTCGGACGCGAGTGGTGTGGATTTGTTCGTGTGTCAGGGATGGGCACGATTGTTCAGGATCCAGGAGCCTGTTTATCGGAAATTTTTGTTGGAGTTCTACGCTACAGTTTCCTATGATCCTAGGAAGGCACCCGATGACAGGACATCTTTTGCCTTCAGACTGGGGGGAGTGAGCCGGGAATGCAGTGTCATAGAGCTTGCGACTCGAGTGGGTATTTACACAGCGGATGAGACGAGGAGTGTCTATTTCCCGGCATTCCTTGCTGATTGTCTTACGGAGCGGCCAGACGACTATAACGAGAACACTTTTTGGACCGAGATTACGGGAGGAGTTTATACGCCATCTACTGCACGGGGTAGGATGATACGGTCTACTACCTACAGATTGCTGCACTGGTTGATTTCCATGACTCTCACGCATCACAAGAACAGTGAGAGAGTGCCTTCGACAGACTTGTATTTCCTATGGGCACTTGTTACTCCAGGGAGGCACCTGAACCTTCCAGTTGCTTTAGCTGCATATTTGGGACGGAGGGCCAGGGGACTTCGGGAGGATAGCCCGATCTGCGGAGGGAATTTTATCACGCGGTTAGCCCGATCATATCAGTTGCTGACGCGTAAGATCACGAGATCGATGGTGTTCCACGATATGAGGCTGATGAGCATTCAGCTGTTGGAGTCGATGCGTGTATTGGAGCGAGGGGGAGATGGTGTCTTGCGAGTACGAGCAGATGATGTGGCGGCCGAGGAGGCTGCCGCTGAGCCACAGCCGAGACGGGTCCAGCGGCATAGACCTGCTCCTCGGGGAGCGTAGCAGGGACCTGAGCCGAAGATTGATATGCGCTACCTAGCTCAGGGCATTGACCGTCTTGACATGAGGGTCCAGAACCTTAGTGAGTATGTTGCACATGTGGGCAGGCAACAGCAGTGGTATGGGGATGCGTTGACCGCATTCTTTGCCCACCAGGGGTTTCAGTATTCGGTTCCATACCCACCACCATTCCAGCCACGACATGGTGGGGCCGGTACTTCGGGGACACAGCAACATGATGATGGAGATGATGAGTGATCCTTTTTATTTTTATTTTTGTGTTTTTTGTTATTTTTAGTTCAGTTTAGTATTTTTGTTTGGTATGTAATTAAAATTTAATTTAGGATGTTTTACTTTTGTTTTCCATGTTGATGCTCTTTGGTTGTTTAGATTTCTGCAGAATTTTCGCCCTTAGAAAGCTGGCAGTAAGTTCAGCAGCTAGGTCCGACTGTTGCTAGAGAGAGCCGTGTGAGAGTTCGAAGATTATAGTCAAGACCCACAATTTGTCACAAGTGTAGGGTGCATATGGATTTCGTGAGCGATTGTTTAGAAGATTGACATTTTTTTACGATATTTTGACTCTTATGATATGGATGAGCTGTTCCCACACCATAAAGTTCTATTTCAATGCGAGGAAGAAGTATCATCCCGGCTGCCATGACATGGTTAACACTTTCCTATGTTGTAGGGGATTTTTCATCGCGAGAAGAGGATGTCATTCTTGACGAGACGATGTGGTCGACACTTTCCCACGTAATGGTTACTACACATTGCATTTGTTTGCAATATTTTGCACCACATTTTTGAAGTCGGCCGTCTTGATTTTATTTTTCGGCAAATTCAGAAGTAGCAGTTCCAGTTTCCAGTCTTTCAGCAATATTTGAAGCAACTTGTAGCAGCCCCATTCGATCTCGCCACAACTACCCAGGGGAGTCTGTTCCTTTTTCTCCCTTTTTATGTTCTTAATTCGTTTTAGCATACAATGAGGGCATTGTATGAAATAAGTGTGGGGTAGGGGGTCGGTAAAAGTAAATTAAAAATAGAAAAAAATAAAATAATAGTTAGGAAATTGCTAGATTTAGGAATTTTAAAAAATTTATAAACTTGAAATAATAGTTTAATTTATAAAAATCTAGTGATAATTTAAATTTTGCTAATATTGTATGAAATGATCCGATGAGAACTCAAATGTTTAGTTGAGCCAATATACGTTATAGTGCATTTGTGGCCTCCCTTATTTTAGTGAAATCATGGAACAAAAACACAACCCCGCTTGGTTTGAGGGATGCAATATGTTTAGCAGCCTAAACCTGAAATGTATCCAGGAAAATTATTATCATTAACCAATAAAGGTTGAGGTTGAGCGCCTCTGCTTAAGCATGTACGTTTTGAGTGAAAAAAGTGAGGTACATGTAATAAAAAAATAGAGAGAGAATTACGAGAAAAAGTTTGAAGAATTTTGGAGCAAATAAAGTGAAGATCAAAAGATCAAAATTCCAAGAAATTTCATAAAGTTGAAGATACCAGAAATCAAATCAACAAAGGTGGTGAATTCAAAGAAATCAAAGATCAAATTATCAAGGAAGTGAAGAATTCCAAAAGAGATCCATAGTGGTATCGAAAAATTGTAATTCTAGATTATGTATGCTTAGGTTGCTCAATTAAAAATACCTTGAGGATAAGGAGGTTTTCTGCGGATGGATTCGGAGGGTTGCATAAAATGAGCATTGTTTGGAAAAAGTGGGCAAGTGTTTATGAAGGTTGTGAGTATTTAAAGTATGGGGGGGTACTTTAGGAAAATTTTAGACACAAATGCATGCGTTGCAGTCTTGACATAATGGCTAAGTTTTAAATGGATTGTTTAATGCGATATTGGTAAAATAAAAGTAAATTTGCTTGGGGGCAAGCAAAGGCTAAGTGTGGGGTATTTTGATATGTGTATTTATATATATATATATATATATATATATATATATATATATATATATATATATATATTTATGCATTATATCTTAATATTTTGGCCTTTATTATTCTCTTTTAGAACTAAAAAGTACTCATAATGCTTTGAATTATGATTTGCAGCTATTCGTTGACGATAAAGCACAAAAGAAAAGACTGAAGCGGAAACCGGGCTTAGAAGCTAAAGGTAATTAAAAATGCTGGAGGAACAATTACGCCCCGCGTAATACACTTCTACGCTAAGCGTAGCGACGAAATTGAATTACGCCCAGCATAACTTAATGGTACGCCCCACGTAATGGCTGGCACCGGATAAACTCAATCGCGTAGAAATCCTTAGTACGCCCAGCGTAATCCGACTTACGCCCAGCGTACGTAAGTCAGCTACAAAGGTTACAAAAGTCGATTTTCAGGTAACCAGAAGAGGGGATTCGACTTCCAACTTAATTTAGTCGATATTAAACTTCTGTTAAGCTGTTTTGAGGGTCTAGAAGGCGGCCGGAAGGCCGTTAAGCTAACGGGAGCGGAGATCAGAAGGGTTGGAGAGCGGATACGTGTCGGTAATCATATGGGTTGCTAACGTGACCATGTTTAGCATTCCATTGTGTTACTATTCTGTATTTAGTTTCTGATTTGGGTGTAAAAACCTTTTATTTTGTGTTTATGATTGAATGAAGCTTTGATTATTAGACTAATTGCTATATTGAATTGTTTATTTATGTTTAATTTATCTTGCCAAGCTTGTTAAAAGATCCTTACGTATTAATGATGATTATTTGCTGCTAATTGTTAAGTGAATTGAGTTGTATGAACATCTGCTTGATTGCTTGTCTCTTATGATTTTGATGACCATCGAGATTATAAGTCTAGGAATAACGAATGTGAAACTAGGATTAACTTGGGAATAAGTAAGTTAATGTGTGAGCCTTGTTTGATGACCATCAACAAGAGGTTAAATTGAATTAGTAATTCGATTAACTATATTTACAAGTCTTGCTTGATACGAACTGAACACTAGGAAGCATGTTAGTTTAATCAACTGATCACTGTTTAAATTGACTTGTTTGCTAAAGGATTAGTTATAGTGAACGCGAATCTAATCATTTTAGGAATCGGTGAATATGAATAAATGAATTTGTGTATGCAATTGTCTATGTTTTTAAGGTGTAATTTATCTAAACCAAAGTACCTGAAGAGATTTGTTTTCATGTTAGTTTATCGAAAGTAGTTAATTGATTGTTAGTTTGAGATTTATTAAACTATTTCTTTATTCTTTTCGGGTGACCTGTAACCTATAATCAAATATATTAAATTAATTCACCACCGTTCCCTGTGCTCGACACCCGACTTACCTAAGCTATACAGTAATCTGACTAGGTACACTGCCTATAAGTGCATAGTTAGTCTAAGTTTGTTAGGTTATAAATATTAAAATTAGTGGGTACTTTTGTGCACATCAGCACTGCTGACTGAAAAGGATAAGATCACGCTGCTCCAACCTCCGACACGAACTCCACCACTGATCAATACTAAAAGACTGAACTCAATAAATACCCATAATTACCAAAATAACCCTGGAAGTGAACTGGTCAACTCTTGGTCAAAGTCAAAGTCCTCAATCAAAGTCAACCCTCCTGACTGACTCTAATCGTCGAGTCAACGCGTTGACTCGTCGAGTCCCCATACTCTGAAACTCCCATAACATGACTCAACTCGCCGAGTCGCCCCAAGACTCGCCGAGTTCCATAACTCTGAGTCTACCCGTACTCAACTCACTGAGTCATCCCTTGACTCACCGATTCACAGCTTAACCAGAAAAGGTTAGGACCTCACGACCAGACTCGCCGAGTCCAAGAACAGACTCGCTGAGTCCAAGGCTCTCTTCAACCAACTCGCCGAGTTGCTGCCCATCTTCATGCAACTCGCCGAGTACACCCATGTGACTCACCGAGTACCACTAGCTCTTAACCCATACAGAGGCTTTCCAAGCCATGCAGGTTCTCAAATCCATAGATCTACTCTTATACAAGCCATCCATCACGTAAAGTGGCAAACTTTACGTGAATCTAAGGAGATCTAAGCATAATACACTCTTGGCTAAGGTTTGGGACTAAAAGGCTTCATCAACAGCTCTTGAACAGGGACTTTATGCTCTTTTGGATCATCACTACTCTAGATCTGAGGTAGCAACCTCAGATCCAACCTCCAAACTCAAGATAACACTAGATAGATTCCCAAAAATCCCACAAATGATAGATCTAGATGGATGACAGCTCAAGCAATGAATCCTTACCTCCAAAGAAGACTCCAACAGAAGAATAAGCCAAAACCTTGCAAAGACCCTTGCTCCAAGCCTCTTAATATTCAAAGATTTCTTCAACAAACACTCCTTCAAGATCCAAATGCTCTCTAATTCTCTCACACACAAATATTAGGGTTTCTGGACTTCAAGGGAGAGCAAAGCGGCTGGGAGAGGGTATTATGTTCTTTATATAGGGCTTAATCCCTGGGATTAGGGTTTTCTCCACATAGCACCAACTCGCTGAGTCCAGCCGCCGACTCGCCGAGTTGGCCACTTAACACGCGACCAGAATCGCGACCCTACTCGCCGAGTCCACCCATGGACTCGCCGAGTTGACCATTCACATTTTCATTTTGAACCCTGAACTTGCACTCCTGAACTCGGGATGTTACACACTAAATCGATTATAAGACTAATACGTAAGGGCTTTATTGTAGTTTTCTCTTTTATGTATACACTCCACCCTATCACCCTCCAGTATATTTTAACCTAGATTAATCATCTTTTGACTGAATTTTGTTGGCTATCTTCTACTATATTAAAGACTTAGGCCCTGTTTGATTTAAGTCTGATCGAGTCCGGTCAGACAAAAATGTCTTATTCAGTCAGATCAATGTGGGTCAGCCTGTTTGATATGTGGAATAAGACCATGAGACTCAGTCAACACCCTCTGACTCGGTAAGTGAAATGAAAGTAGCTGACTCAATCCTCTTTGTTTTCTTCATAGTTTTGCCCTTTGCATCACACATCCATTGACATTCCAGCTGTCACACCCTAAAACCGGAACGGCGGAAACGTTCTGGGGTGGATGACGTCATATCAAGTATCACAACATATGCAATATAGTAATCAAAGTACAACAACCATTGCATTAATAGTAATAGTTTTACATAAGTTACATTTTATAAAGACATCAAAATAACACAGAAACTAGTATAGATGCAGCTCGATTCTAGGCTGGCTTCACAAAAGCTCCCGGGTGTACCTGTCTATTGCTGACCTGAGAATACAAGTTATTTTGAAAGCAAGTATCAGCATTTTTATAAATGCTGGTGAGTTCGTAAGTATTTAGTGTCATTTGTGTAAGTAAGTATTTTATTCAAAATAACTTTATAAAAAGTAGTAGTTTAGAATCTACGGTGTACTAGCGTCCTTTCTAGAAAATCCTATATTTTCTAATTAAAAGCAGTCTTCTACCAAGACTCGACAGTGTTATGTTTTAAAGAGAAATTTTCCCTAAAATACTATCATTACCAAAATACGGTTTTTGAATTTAAAGAAAGTAGGAGACTATCACTAGTAAAATACTAGTGGAAAATAACATATGCCTCAGCAGAAATACTGCTGACCAAGGCAAAGGAAATCATAGACTCGAGGAGTGTATCGAATGAATGATACGCCTGGCTCAGTCTAACAAAAGGAAACACAGACCCCAGACGGTATCGAATGAACGATACGGCTAGCAAGGTCTAAAACAAAGAAACACAGACCCCAGACAGTATCAAATGAAAGATACAGCTAGCAAGGTCTAAAACCAAGAAACACAGGCCCCAGACAGTATCAAATGAAAGATACAGCTAGCAAGGTCTAAAACAAAGGGAAAATCCTATGTGGGTTGTTTCAAGAATAAAGTGTTAGATTCTCGTTACCTTAAGGCCATGAATTATAAGGTAAACATGGAGATACTTGTAACCATATTGATTGACACTAGAGAACTTGACGCCCTGCAAGCATCGGAATAATTATGACATTTGTCACCCCTTGGCTTGGTAGGCCGTGGATTGTAGCTAGCAGTCAGGGTGCGGGAGTGTCAGTCCCGTATAGATCTATACACACAATGCCCACTCTCCTTACAGGAGACTCTGGTTACCAACTCGACAACGGGGAGATCCGTGTCTTGAAGATGCATCTCGGATTCTAAATTCTATTGTAAGTACTGGAATAATGATGTAGACTCACGAATGAACAAACTCTTTTGGAATTCTCGTACTAGAAAGAGTAAATAGAGTCTCCTAACTATTCCTATAATAGTTACTAGTGTCTCTGATCTATGAATGATGAATGGAAGGATGCCCTTGCTACCCAAGGGAAATGAACTGGTCGATGTAAACCTTTATGTCTATACATGTATACATGATATATAATTAATGTTTAAACGACCTTCGGACGGATATCTGATACCCACCAGACCACATCCCAACGCGGAAAAGGAAATAGGGCGAACTAGCCTTCCTAAGTCCTTTAAACATTATTTATATAACTATACAAGTACAGACATGCATTTAACGAAGTAGAAGCATAGAAGCATAGAAGAAAACTTTGACGAAAACTTTGGAAAACCTTTACACTTAAGAAAATCGTGACTTGATATCCTTTTGTAAAATAAGCTTGAAGACCTTTGGAAATACTTTGAAAACCTTTCATAAACAAGTTTTGAATATAATTTTGATAAATCAATATAAGTAAAGAAAACCTTTGATTAAAATACCGTTGTAACTGGTTTTGAAGTAAAACATACAGCGCGAGAGACAATTTGAGAAAAGATTTAAACAAGTAAAGACGTTTTGGAAAAACCACCTATAGTATTATACTTGGTAAAACAGCTGAAAGTGTGATAAATCCTTTTGCATGCGGGTTATCAATCACATATGATTGATATGATAACTAGCATGTTTTAACTTGTATCCCCCCCCATAAAAGCATGTAAAAACATTTAAAAGGTTAATTCAGGGGTATGAACTCACCTGTTGTAAGTGGATCGGACAGAGGTGCCGGTTGGGTGCTCGGTGTCAAGTGAAGACTTGAACACACTTAGTGACCTATTAACATATGATGACATATGCTTACATACAATTAATAATTATAATACTAATTAAACACGTAAACGCATCCTAATGTGCGGAAAACACTTTGGTCAAGTGCTAGGAGGCTATTGGGTTGCAAATAGGGGAGTGTATGGCCTAGATAGGGAGTTTACTCTTCAAGAGTAAACTCTTTATAGAGTTTACGGCCCTAAGACCATATCCCCATGAGTTTACGGCCGTAAACTCATGGGTGGTGTGCTCTTAGATGCTAAAAGGTCTTATATTACTTGTGGAATTATGCTAGGCTCAAATCTAGGGCTTATGAAGGGTTTAAGGCCTCAAATGGACCATTTTTGGGAGTTTACTGCAGTAAACATGGAGTTTACGGTCGTAAACTCCTACTATCCCCTTCCTTTTGTGTTTTGAGGTCTTAAATGGTAGGGAATAAAGTTTCATGCATTTTTCCAAGTCAAATGAAGAAGTTAGGGCATCATTTGGCTACTTTTTGGGAGTTTACTGCCCATGGACCAATCCTAGGGGGGTTTATGGCTGTAAACTCCTAATTCCTTAGTTTCTTTAATGTTTAAAGCTCCTACTTCAATTGTGGTTGATTCTAGACATTTTCCCAAGCCTTAGGAGGTGTTTGAGGGCAATTCTAACACCTTATAAGGTGTTCACGACCCATGAAGAGGGGTTTACGGTCCAAGAGTGTTCTTGGGCCGTAAACTCATGTTTACTCTCCATATCGTAAGGTTTTGGTGTTCTAAGCTCGAAGGCGTAAGTCCACAAGTCATATCTAAGCCCTAGGGGTGATTTGGAAGGGTTTTGGTGCTTCAAAACCCCACTTATGGGTGTTTACGATCCAATAGTGTTCTTGGGCCGTAAACACATGAATTTGTCTCTTTTGGATGTCTTAAACACGAATTTGCATGCTAAAAGGGTTAAATAACAAGTTAGGGTAGATCACTTACTAGTTTGAGGCTTGAAAGAGGCATTTTTGGATCGAAAGCAACTTATAGAGAGAGTGTGTAGAGAGAGAATGAAAAGTCTCAAATGGACTCCACTCACCCTTATATAGGGGTTTGAGTTGGTGGCTCGGTAGAAATCTACCCGATACTGACGTTAAACGGGGCTTTTGGTCGCACAAGATTAAATGGTCGCATTTTGACTTGGTTGAAACTAAAACTTTTCAAGGGATTATTGAGGGTGTTTCTAATTTGTTTCAACCCTTACTAAGTCATTATAAAAGTCCCAAATTAATTAACCAATCCAAAAGGTTAACAGACAGTTTAATAAAGCGAGACTTATTAACGGAAGGAGGGGTTAAAAATGACAGAATAAATTTCGGGTTGTCACACCAGCTAACACAAAACCGAACATATAAATGCCATGTTCACGCATACAAGAACTAGGAAACCCACCACAAACACCAGGACCCATGTTCATCCTTTTAACCCCAACCAAAAAATCGCATCTTCATGAGAGAGAATGAGAGGGGAGCACCCTTTTACGTGTTGATCGAGTTCAGGAGGATTGAAAATTGAGATCGATTGAAGTTGAGATTTGTAGACACCTACCTGTTCTTCCCACCGATAAGGAACAAAATTTGAGATTTGTAGTGGTGTTGTTATCATGATCGATGGTTCAGGGAGGCATGGAGGTTCCATGGAAAAGAGCTGCAACTTTTTTATGGAGATTGGGTGATATTCCATTCTCTCTCTAGAATTGAATGAAAGGGAAAGTGAAAAGAGAATAAAGGGTAGGTATTAATTTATTAAAAGGAGGTTGAAAATATCACCGACATGTGATTGGGTTCTTCACATGCCTATTACATTTAGCTATATTATTGTTTTTAAAATAAATAAAATTTATTGTTCCTTAAAAGTGTTAATTTTAAATGATATGGAGGTAATTCATGCATTACATTTGGACCTTTTATTTATTTAATGATATTTGTCAAAGTTAAATTTGCATGCAAAAAGATATATTTTAGCTGACATAAATAAAATAAAAGGGTAAAGTTGTCATTTTTTCTCATTCAATACAGTCAGTCAGAAATATAATCAAACAATATGATTTCAATCAGAAACAGATGCAGTTAGAACTTCTTACTCGGTCAGATCTTACTCAGTCAGATCTTACTCAGACAGTAACTACCAAACAGCCCCTTAAACTCATCTTTTTGTTATTATTACTGTACGTCTTTTTTCATTTTATTTTATTTTTATTTGTATTTCTTTTTAATTTTATATTTTCCTAGAATACTGTACATGCAATAAAATATAATTTATCTTTGTTTCTATTATAATAAAACACATACATTAAAAAAAAAAATAATAGACTTAAATCATATAATAGAAATATATTTATTATTAGGTTATATGTTAGATAAAAGAATAGAAAAGGGTTAAATGATTCATCAATATGAATAATTTGTTTAATAATAATTTTAATATTTTCTTTTTGAAAAGATATATTTAGATCTATTATTTTATAATTATTATTATTTAATTTTGCTAATATGTGTTTTAAATTTGTTTTAATAATATTTTTATTATTATATATGTTTGTAAACATTAAAATTTTGGGCTTCTAAAAATACAACCAATTTTTCTTAAAACACATTAAATGAAAAACATGTTTTAATATGTTTTTTTTAATGTTATGTTTTTTTTATTTAATGATATGATGAAGTTTTCTACTGAATTGTTTATCTTTTCCAAAAAAAAAATAGTTTTTTTTAGTTCAGTTTTTTTTCAAAAAAACATTTTTAAAGACATTAACTTTTTTATGTTTTTTTTTTCAAAATTTTGGTATTTATAACCATTTATCTTGTAAGAAGTTTTTAAAAAAATTTAGAAAATAATAAAATTAGTAAAATTTAATTGAATATAACAAAACAATAATAAAGTATGAAAAGAAATAATGATTTAAACAAAAGAAAATTTCAAAAACTTATTTTATATATATATATATATATATATATATATATATATAGAGAGAGAGAGAGAGAGAGAGAGAACGATATATAAAGAAAAACAAAAAAGGAAGACAAAAAAAATAAGAAAGATAAAATTATTTTTTCGGAAAACAATATAACCAAAACCTTTTATAAATATTATTGGTGAATTAGTTTTGACTTTAAATAAGCATAATAATAAGTCTACTATAATAAATGAATTTTTTTTGCCACATATCACACTAACATTGATTTGACCACATGTCATTTTATGTTAATTTTAATTAAATTTTTTCCACATTACATTTTATGGTTTTTTCTACTTTATTAAATTTATATAATATTAAATGTAATAATTGCAATAAATGTAATAATAAATGCATATCAATCTCAATAATTGATTTTCCTTCTATTTTCAACATTACTAAATTAAAACTTTAATTTCATTTGTTTATTTATCTAAATTATTTGTTTAAATTTAAAAAAAAAAACACTTTAATTTTAATAATTCAATATTTTTCAAAATTTTGTATTGATTTTTTTTAAATGAACTCATGTAATACATGAGTGTTACACCTAGTTTTTTAATAGAGTGGAGTGTTTACAACACCACTTTTTGCCGTATTTTGCTAGCCGTTTGAATAACTTGAATATTAAGAAAAAAAAAGATTAAATTCAATTTCTTTTACAAACTTAACATATAAATTTACCATTTCTATATTACACAAATTTTCATACCATTATTTTCTTCTTCATACACACTTAGAACAAAATGTCACACTCCACTAACAAACCCAAATCGAAATGTTAACGTATCATTTCATTGGACACTGCACCACGTCAATATACGAGTTTAGATTCACCACAAGATGGTTTCATGAACTTGCTTCAAAGCTCCCTTATCCCACAACCACTTATCAAACAATCTTTTACACAATATTTTTATTCCAACAACTTTATCAATCTGCTTTTGTATACCAACATCCTTTCATATAACCATAATGTTCGCAACCACAATTAAACCAGATTCTTCTAATGTGTACTAGAAACACAATCCGATCAACAAAAACCGTCAAAGAGAAAAGGAAAAAAAAAGAATAGATAAACTTGGACGGAAAAAGAAGAAACCAATTTCGCCAATGTCTAGATTTCGACTAGCCAATACTCGATCAAATGAAATGCACAAACAACATATATAATTTAGGAAACCGTTCGAAACATCTTCCATGACCTAATGGAGCAAGTGGTTTATTGGACAGCCGACTAAATTTCATAAAATGGTCTGATATAAGGTTAAAAAAAATGAATTCAATGGAATTCAAAACAAAGAACATACATAAGTATAAGGCTAACGATTTTGACGTCTTCGTCGTGACGCTCAAACAATACTAAGAATCTTAACGTACTCATAAACTTTTTCCCTATGTAAATGTTTGGTATGAGTTGAAGAACTATCAAAAATAGCTTCTTGTGTACAAATTGATTTCTTTTGGTTCAAAACGTGCGAGGAAATCTCAATTACGTAGTCACTCACAACAATCAAATGGGCGAACATTTATCAACATCAACGATGAGCCGGTGCACCTTGAAGCAGAAGAATCACAACTAAGTCGATTGATAGGAATGAGTAAAGAGAAGAAAATGGCTTCCAGTTCGTGTTCAAAAAATTCAGAGGCAAATAGTATCGATCATTCTAAAGATAAATTTGACTGATACATCCAACTTCAAGAACAAGAGGTTGAGATTACGTAGGAAGCATAATTTCTTTTAAAGAAATGAAATTTGGAAAACAAAAAAATAAAAGTCGGCAAAATTTAAAGATGAAAGTCGACGATTATGAATGGAATGATCTAGAGATATTTCTTTTGATGAAACGAAGAATGCAAAAAATATAACATTATCCATACAAACACATCACTACTCAAACAAATCCTTTGTTTGAAATCCTTTGAGTTGTATACACAATTATCTGCAAAGTAATTGTGATATAGATGTTTGTGTATTTCCACACGATTTCTGTATAACCTCACGTTTCTTGTTCGTACAATGACTTCTTTTTTTTCCTTCTACTTCATTATTATAATAATTGTATATCATAGTGATAAACATATCATCATCCTTGGAAGACAAACCAAATAGATCCATAATATAAAAATATGTTGGAAATTTATATAAATAGATAGGAAAAATAGTAAGCGGTGAGTAAAAATATTAAGTAGTTATTATATTTATAAAGGTAAAAAATAATTGGCCATTAAAAGGTCCATTTGATTGTTTGAATTAATCTCCATACACGTTGTCATGTGTCAAGTTGTCCTCAGTATGCCACAACGCATTATGATGAGGCGTTGCTCTAAGTAGATCGACGGTATGGAGGGAGCCTAGCTCAAACTCCTCCACACCATTCCGTACCATACCCAACAGTCTTAACAATATTTGCAAGGAATGAAGGGTGATTGGGAAGACGAGATGAAGCTCTTGTGGTCGTGGTGAGGATGAGAGAAGTAGTGACATGAGGAAGTAACAACCAGATAAATTTAGAAGAAAAGTACGTAGAGGGAAAAAAAATTCAAACCGGTTATAAAAAATGCACAAAACTCAATAAAACCACATATATGATGCATATTTTTTATTAACCGGCCTAGATTTATATAAGTCATTTTGTTTTGTAGTTCTAAAAAAAAATATTGGTCATTTCGTGTCATTTTCGACTAAATCCACAAAAATCAAATTTGACCGTTATCCACTCCAACATCATGCTTTGCTTTAGACTTATGTTCAAATTTTTGTGAACCATTTAAAAACCACTATTGAAGTTTTCATTTGATTAAAGTATCAATTTAGATAATATAAAAATTAGAAATAAATTTTATCTAGTAAGATTTTTTTTTAATGACAAAGACACAATTTTTTTTATGACAAATCACGTTCCAACGTGACAATATCCAGCAGAATTTAAGAACTCCTCCCGCGTATCAAAAGAAGCTGCTAGAAGCTCCTCGTTTCCTTTTCCTCTTTCCCGTTCTTTCTAGAAACTACTTTTCCTTCTTCTTCCTCCACCCTATACCATATAAATCCACCGTCAAGATGTTTGATTCGGCAATCTGCATCCATAGAACATCTCGACTACTAATTTATTCTTCAATTGCGCTCTAATTCTAGGAAAAAAGGTCATCAACAGAGATTCAAATGGACATCAGTCTAATGGTTTTGATTCGCCGCTTTTGCACAACCTCCACCATATCCTTGCAACCACCGACGACACCACCACCAACAATAAATCGAGCAATGTCGGACCTACTGGCGCTTATGTCCGTGACGCCAGAGCAATGGCTGCAACTCCGGCTGATGTGAAGGAGTATCCCAACTCTTACGTCTTCATCGTTGACATGCCTGGTCTGAAGTCCGGAGATATCAAGGTCCAGGTGGAGGAAGACAACGTGTTGGTGATAAGTGGAGAGAGAAAAAGGGAACACGATCAGGAAGAGAAGGAAGGAGTGAAATACGTGAGGATGGAGAGGAGGATCGGGAAGTTTATGAGGAAGTTTGCGTTGCCGGAAAATGCCAATTTGGAGAAGATATCTGCGATTTGTCAAGATGGAGTGCTTACAGTGACGGTGGAGAAACTGCCGCCGCCGGAGCCCAAGAAGCCGAAGACGATTCAGGTCCAGGTTGCTTGAAGAACAGAAACGGAGTTTGTAAGTGGTGATATTTCTTTAAAGATTTTGGGTTATAAGAACTAGTTGCTTAATTGATAACTGTAGACTGTAATGGTTTATTGTTTTGCTCTGTATTTGTAGTGTTGTTTCTGTAATCAACCTGTGGTGGTTTTTGACTTATTTCCGGTATCATAAGCCTGATGGGTTATTTTTATTCAAACTCTCTTTTTAATTTATACCTCGTAAGGCAGGCCGGACGGAGCAGGTGCGGGGAAAGAAAGCGGGGAGCTTTCCGTCCGGCGGAACACCGCACCGTCGGCACGGGAATGGGTTGGGCGGGAAACGGAGAGGGGAGCCTCTCTCTTGTTGCGATTGGTCGGCCTTTTTATTTCATTTTATTTTTTGAAAAACTACCGTTAATCAACGGTAAAAATGTATTTTTCTTTTTGCTGTAATGGCTATTTTTTTTTTTTAATTTTATTTATCATTTTACCCCTACTATAAGTATATATATATAATTTAACAACATAATATTATTCTCTGTTCTCTCTATTTTATATCAACAAAAAAAAAAAAAAAATCCCGACAAGCAAACCTCAAGTTCCGATCAACGGAAAAAAAAAGTCATGGTTTGAGTATAAACATCACTCCTCGCAACATTTTTGCTATCGATTCATCCCTGCAAGGAATTTACCGCCCCCAACTCGATGCTCTCATTCAATCCCCACTACAATTTCAATACCAAAATGTTGGTCAATATACCCGATGCAAGTTCCAAATGTTCCGTCGCAAATGTTTTCAAACTTTGTTGCGTTTCCGGATCAACAATCGCCAAATCAACCTCAACCCCAAACTCAAACTAAAACTCAAACCCAAACCCAACACCACCACCAACTTGTTGATGAATCGGATGACGCGGAAGAAGAAGATATGGTTCTCGAAACTCAACCAACACCACCACCACAAAGACGTAAAGGGAAAAAACAAGTGCGCGAGGGTGTCGCACAACCGGGAAGACAAAAGCCGACAGCTTGGGTTCCACACGAAGAGCTAGTTTTGGTCAAAGCTTGAGTTGATATTTCTGAAGATTCGATTCAGGAAAACGCACAACCGGGAGAACATTTTTGGTTTCGCATTTTAGAACGATTTCGAGAAGAGCTAGAAAAATGTGATAACTACCGTACGAAACATCAACTTAATTCGAAGTTTCGAGAAATAGCAAAGGGGGTTTCAAAAATTAACGGGTTGTACAACAACCTAAAAACCCAATGAAAAAGCGGCCAAGGCGACGAAGAAATATTTCAAGAAGCGTTGCAGTTTTACCTTGAGGAAGTCGAAAACCATTCAAGTGGCACGATTGTTGGAAATTATTGGTCCGAAGTCTTAGGTGGAAAAAATATAAGCGGGATTTTATTTTTGGAGTCCAACAATCAAAGAAAACGAAAACGGGCTCTAGTGTTTACACAACCTTCTCCAATGCTCGGGTCAGTCTTAGATTTAAATCAGGACGACGAACTCGAGCTAGAAGAAATTGAACGCCCAATGAGTATAGACAAAGCGAAGAGAAAGGGAAAAAGGACTTATTTGAGTGCATCTGATTTCAGCGTGGACATTGACGAAATGCGGAAGATAACATTGTCGTTTGATCGATATAATTTAAATTTCTCCGAACGTTTGGCTTTCGACAAAGATAAAGAAGAAAAAAGGAAGACATGAAGTTTTTGATGGAAAACGTTGATCATCTCTCGGGACCGACTCTCGAGCTCGTAATGAAAAAGAGAGAAAAAATTCTGAAAAAACTTTTTCCGTAGGTTGTTGTTGGTTTGTTTGATTTTTAGTTTATGTGTGTTTTTTTTTAATTTTCTACTTTTTTATATTTTAGGTTTAATGTAAGTTTTATTTTAATTAATGAAATGCTTTTTATTTTTAATTAAATTTTATGTTTAGTGTTAATTTAAAAATTATAATTCATAACAAAAAAATTAATTTTATTTAATTAAAAAAAAATGAGAGAAGAGCTTCCCACCCATTCCTTGGCTTTTAGGTGAGGAAAAGGAGAGTGTGGGAAAGAGAGGTATGGTCCACCAAAAGTGAGGGAAGCTTCCCTCCCACTCCTTTCAGTCTAATAAGTTAAAAAAAATGAGCTTAAATAAACTTAAGCAAACACTTTGAACCTAATAAGTTGTTTTAAAAAACTTAGCTAAAGACCATCTAAATTAGGTAGATTTGGGCTATTTTATGCTTTATATTTTAGTATGTGTTTCATGAGTGTTGTTTCTAGAATTTTTTAGAGCTTAGGAGGCATGAAATTAAAAAGAAACAAAAGCTAACAAAAGTGCAAAGACTACACATTTAAAAGGGTAATCTCTAAATATTATTAAAAAAGAACCCTTAATTCATCAATGAAGCAATCAAGACCCTTGATTGCATTTCAATCTTATGTTTTCCACCATTAGATTAGATTGATGACATCATATTCTTCAAATAAAATTCAAATACAATTATATTTAATTATAGAATCTTTAATAATTATAGAATCTTTAAATTCAATAATTACATTATCATTACAACATATCATTCTATTTATATACGATATATTAGTTTCTCTAATTAATATTGTTCTTAATTTAACTCTCTTATTTATAGTTTCTGGCTTCAAAATTCAAACCCTTTAGTTTTTATTTATTTATTTATTTTTTTGAAAAAACTTATTAAATAAGCATATCAATAATTTGGTCATTAACCTACAAAATCTAATCTAATCCTATTAAATTAACAAAATATTTAAGAGTAAAAAATAAAGTCAATATTATTTATAACTTATCTCCCGGTATATCCTACGTAAAATAAATCAATTTGAGATAATGATTTTAAATTTAAAACTTATTAATTAAGCAAGTCAATTAATTTGAAAGTAATAATCGGTTTGATACATGTTAAATTACAATTGCTTTATTCCCAACCATCTAACTCAATAATTGTATGTATTTATTCTTAAACTTATCATTTTTTATAATGTTATTGATTATATTTACTATATTTAAGTTTAAATTGCAGAGAATTTTAGTTGAAAGTGATGAGCATTAGTCGATGTTTGTATTGAAGTTTGAGGATGATGCAAAACTCTAAATACCTTAGTGGTAATATCCTACATATTTAATAATTGAGTATTTCGAAAAAAAAAATTCCATTAACTTTAATAACAAATTTGTTGAATTAAGCATATTTTTATGCTTATAAATTTGTTTTTTTCTACTCATTTGTACTTATCATCTTGAAGATGAGAAAACATTAACCATGACTATACTGAAAAGTGCCAAAAAGATCATATTGGTCATATATTTCTGACATAATCTTCAAATGTTCTTTGCTCAATTCTTTGTTTTTTATTTATATCATTTTTGTGTATTTGATTTGTTTCTTCAAGAAACTCAGTTTTTTACTAATTTTGATAAAAAAAAAATTGTTGAAGTAAGCATACTTTTATGGCTATAAATTTGTTTTCTATTAACAAATCAAGTGTAAATGAATTTGAACAATTGTTAAATTTCATATTCTATAATGTAATTAATGCACTAATTAATCAAATAATAATACATGTCCAAGTGGTTGGGTACCTCCAGGACAATAAGCAAACATGCAAGTTATAAGCACTTTCACAATATTGTATTTTTTTTACTAACTTTAAATTAAAAATTATATTTTTCACTTGCTTAAGATTATTGATTACTCATATAGGTTTGTAATAAAATAAAATTTTGATAAATTGAAAAAATTATTCAACGAAACCTAATTGGTTATATATCAATTTAGGTTTCTTTTTGTGTTGTCATGTTTGTTGATTTGGTTATGTACGATTCATTTGATGTTCTATTTCTTTACAAGAATGTTAATGTTTACATTCAAGTAGAAACAATTACAATCGGTAAGTATTCCAAATGATTTTTCACATACATTAATCAAAATTGTTACTTTAAATGGTGCGTTCTCATAAAAGTCACACCGGTTGTCACTATACAGATCTTCTAGCATTCTATAGAAGAATCCTAGTGGCTCTATGATACTTTTGTTGTGTTTTCAATGAAGGATCACTCTATCAACATTCATTTTCTAAAGTTTTTTCTCTTATTTTTGATATACATTGGTGTCACGACAATAAGGCAGAAAGAGATGTTAGTAACCATTAAAGATGAAAATGTAAGATATAATTTAAGAATATTATATAAAGTATAAATTGTGGATTTGTGATATTTATTCTATGAAAAATATGTTGTTTGATTGCTAGGTTATATATCTGTTTTTTTTTTTTTTTTTTTTTTTTTTTTTTTTTTTTTGTTATTTGTTTTTGACAAGTTTGATCTAAATTTAATAATTGAAGCAGGTAAGAAAGATATGTGTTAACGATTTTGAATTTGTATATTGCCCTCCAGAAACCAGCTGTAGCCTTATAGACTGTTCCTTCATATCTTGGTAGGTCTTAACATTTCCCCAAATTTGGCTACAAGAAGTCATGGATGCACTTCTTGAATCAATCCTCAAACTGAATTTAATTTGTTAGTTGGATGCAGTGACCAAAATGCAAGATTTGTGAAAAATCATTATTATTTATTAGTATTAACCTTTGGCAAATTATGAAACTAATATTATATTTTTGTTCATAACAATTTTTTCTTGTAATAATTTATTTGATAAGAAGATATGTGTATGTGATTGAGTGTAGCCTGAAAAATCATATATTAATTCTTATAAGAAAAAAAATACTTTATAAATTTACCAAATTAAAATATCTTAATTTTGATGTTTATGGTTATGACAATGCACTTAAACTGTAATGTTTATCGAATTTCTTTTGCAGAATTTAATGTTGCTGGTACATATAACAACTTATTGTTGCTTTTGGTTTACAATGCCAATATGAAAGAGTCATGTGAGCCTCCACGGAGATTGGTACACCGGACACAGTCAATTCATAAAGCTACTACACAACATGTTTTAATCAAGAAGTCGCATCATGTTGTGATAATACAAAGATCACGCGGATCATTTATGTTAAAAATTATTGTATTAAAAAATCAAATTGCTCTAATATAAATATTAAATATTTTAATTTAATAAGTTTGGTTCAAAAAGTCTAAAAATGAATGTAAGTAACACTTTTTATTAAAATTTCACCTAAAACAATGTCACATATTAATGTAATATGTATTTAATTTATGTTCTCCGCGTTTAACGCGGGTCATAATCTAGTATTTGTAATATAGATAATGTAGTTTTTAATTTGTAATATTTGGTCATTAAGTTTATTAAGTTTTTTTTTTCTGTATATATTTATCCTTTCAACTTGTTTAAATTGTTCACGTTCAGTCTTTATAAACGAGTATTCCAAATAAATATAAACGGAAAAAAAATTCATTGATCAAATACGTACATATATTACATGTTATGTTTTGAAGAGTGAAATGTACCAGTTAATTCAAATGCATTTTACCTTTATGTTTCGTCCAAACAATAAACAAAGTTTAATATCATCTAATAATTTTTATTTCTCATTAAGCTTCACCTTTCTAAAGAACAACCTCATTTTTGGCTTTCCATGTTATCAAAATCATTAAAACTGCATCAGCGAGAATCCTAGCCTTCGAATTCTGCTTAGAGTTTGAATTCAAAAACACCAACATGTCCTCTAGGGAGCCAATGGGACGAGCGGCCCAATTCCACATCAAATCAGCAACTAAGGTCCAGTTCCATAATATTTTTATATCTCGGATCGGTTTCGAAAGAATCGGGTCTTTTGTGGTTGGTCTTGGAGCGGTCCGGTTTTTTTTGGGACATGTCTCCTCCAGTCTTGGGGCGGTCCTTTTTCGGTCCGGGCCTTTTTTTACATCGGTTTTTTTGGTCCGATCTTTTTTGTGACCGGTCGCGGTTTTTTTTCCGGTACGGTCGCGCTGTCTTTTTGTGCGCCGTTTTCGGTTCGTTTTTCGGACTTTTCGGTTGGTTTTTGGGTTTTTTCGTTCCTATTTTGTTATTTGTTGCTTTTTTTTAGTTTCAATTTCGAGTTTTTCCTTTAACAAATGTGCGATTAACAATAAAATGATAGATTAAAATTTATTAAAAATGATATACTAAAGTTTAATAAAAAAAAAGGAATGAAGTTAGATAGTGTAGGATTAAAATTTTTGTAAATAACACAAAATTGATATATTTATAAACTTTGGCTAGCAGTCTTTTTTGAGATCAGTCTCCAGTCTTGGGTCGGTCTCGGATGGGTCTTGTGTCGGTCTCAAAACGGTCCTCTCTTTTTGGGACTTATCTCAAAACGGTCCGTTTTTTTAACGGTCTCGAGCCGGTCGTTTTTAGGACCGGTCTTTTTCCGGTCCAGTGTTATTATAGATCGGTCCGATCTCGGTCTTTTTTTGGGTTCGGTCCGAGACAGGTTTTTTTGTGCAGGTCGCAGGACCAAGTGTAGAAGCCACATGGATTGTCTTCGGACCATATTTGTGGTTAACAAGAACCTATTAAGAAAAAATCTCCATATAAACACTTGACTTTAATCCAGAGCCGATTTTAAAAGCAAACAAATTACAATTATAAAAAAATACAGTTTCAACAAGAAATAAAATGATTAAACCGTAAAAATGTTTTGCGAGTTACCGGTCCAAACCCACAAGAACCCGTTGTGAGTCTTTTTGCGATGGGGATGAGAACACCCGTTTCTTTCATGGAATGTTAAAGAACAAATATAGCAAAAGCAGAATTCACGACATCAATATAAACGACTCATGGTCCTCCGATCCGCAAGAAATTATGAAGGAAGTGTTTGAGTATTACAATGCCAAATTTCATGAACCTGTTCCCAACAGACCTAAGTTGATCAACCCATTTTTCAAAAAACTACATCCTTCTCAATGCTCTCTTATCGAATCCCCTTTCTCAATCGAAGAAATCAAAGCTGACATATGGGGCTGTGGTGCCGAGAAAGCTCCTGGGCCTGACGGGTATACGTTCAAATTCATAAAGGAGAAATGGGAATGCATGAAAGATGATATAATCCGGTATATCCGACATTTTGAAAAAACTAGATTGTTCTCGAAGGGGTGCAATTCATCATTTATAACTTTGGTTCCAAAGGTGAAAGACCCGATCTCGCTCACAGATTATAGACCCATCAGTCTTATAGGGTGTATTTATTAGATCGTTGCTAAAATCTTAGCTAATCGTCTAAAAGGGGTTATTGGATCGGTCGTTGATGAAGTACAATCAACATTTATATGTGGCAGGAATATACTTGACAGTCCTCTCACTATGAATGAAATGTATAATTGGGCAAGAAAAAACAAACTGTCGATCTTCCTCTTCAAAGTAGATTTCGAGAAAGCATTTGCTACAATAAACTGGAGCTACTTGGACTCAGTGATGGAACATATGGAATTTGGGAATAAATGGAGAAAGTGGATCTTTGGGTGTTTATCATCAGCAAGAGCTTCAGTTTTAGTAAACGGGACTCCTACGGATGAATTCCAAGTCACTAGGGGTGTGAGGCAGGGTGATCCCCTCTCGCCTTTTCTCTTTAAAATCGCTATGGAAGGACTACATATGGTAATTCAAGGTGCTGTTGACAGGTCACTTATTCTAGGGGCGAAGCTACCGAATAGTGGGCCAACAATCTCACATCTGTTTTACGCAGATGATGTCATTTTCTCAGGAGTCTGGGATTCCAGAAGCATTAGAAATCTATCTAGGATTCTCAAATGTTTTGAGATTTCGTCAGGGCTTAAGGTTAATTTCCAAAAATCTCGTCTGTTTGGTATGTGTGTTCCTGAGTATGAAATACAAACCATGGCGCAAGTTCTAGGATGTCGAAAAAGTGCTTTTCCTTTCACGTATCTCGGGGTGCCCGTGGGAGCAAACATGCTATTAAAAAACAATTGGAAACCGGTAATCAACAAATTTCAAGCAAAATTATCAAACTGGAAAGCAAACTGCTTATCATTTGGAGGCAGGCTCACTCTGATCAAGTCGGTGCTGGGAAATTTGCTTACGTATTATCTCTCTTTATTCAAAGCACCACAAGGTGTCTTGGATGAATTGGAAAAACTTAGAAGAAGGTTCTTGTGGGGTAGTACAGATGAAAAAAGAAAATTGCACTGGGTTGACTGGAATTTGGTGACAGCAAATAAAAATAATGGTGGACTGGGGGTTGGTACACTAAAAGCCCAAAATATTGCACTGCTCACCAAGTGGTGGTGGAGACTTAAAAACGAATCCGACTATATTTAGACTGAGGTCATTAACAGCATTCACAACTTCGACAAGCACCCAGCCTACTATCTTACCAAGAAAAACGCAACTGGAGTCTGGAGTAATATTTCAAAAGCAATTTCGAGTCTTCTGAATTATAATATCGACCCAACCAGTTTGTTCTCCCTGGTGCCAGGTGCGAATATTAAAATACTCTTCTGGAAGGACATCTGGAGTGGAGATATCCCCCTGCAGGCCAAATTTCCATTGCTCTACAATCTTGAAACAGCCAAGAGATGCTCCCTGATGGATAGACTGTGCAGATCCGGGTTTGCATGGAATTGGAGAACCACTTCTTTTGATGCTGACTCTCTTCTAGAGTTACATGAATTTCACAAGTTGGTTGGATCAGTTAACTTCAATCAATCATTCAAAGTTGGTTTCCGTTTCAAACCCAATCCAGATGGAATCTACTTGGTGAACAGCCTAAGGCGGGAGGTGGACTCGAAAATCATCCAGTATAAAGGACCTTTGATCCTTTGATTTGCTGGGCAAAAAGCATACCTTTAAAAGTCAAATGCTTTATATGGAGGGCTGTTATGGGAAAAATTCCAGTAGCTGATGCGCTAATTCAGAGGGGTATATTGGTCCAAAATAGGATTTGTCCAATGTGTGGTACTTGTGATGAAACCTCTAATCACTTACTGATTGGCTGCGATTTCTCAAAAACAGTTTGCTATTGGATTTTCCGGTGGTGTGGTATTCAACATGGGCAATTTGGGAATGTAAGAGAACTAATTGATTTTGCTGCAACATGGGGGAATAGTCCCAAGAAAAGGCATTTGCTGAGCATGATAATATACTCTACCATTTGGAACATATGGCTGACCAAGAATGATAGACTTTTTAAAAAGATTGGAGTAAATCCTACAAAGACTGCAGATTCCATTATTGCTCAAACTTTTGAATGAAACAAGTATAGGAGTAATGGAATGGAAAGCTGGACGGAATGAAGATGCTCCCCTTTTTCTCTTTTTTAGTTCAAATTGTTAAGCAAAATGATGTTGTATTGTTTGTTTATTACACTTTGGTTTGTTTGGTTTCTCCCTTGCTCAGCTTCTTGCTGCTGTTTTGGTTTTTATATATACAATTATTCGCCGTTTCCAAAAAAAAGAGAGCAATAGTCAAATCGTCCAATTGTTTCGATTTAGCGAACCTCTTTCCTCTAAAAAAATTTCCAACTCCAAGACCAAGAGATATGAAAATTGTAGGATATAACAATTTTATCACTAATCAAGGAAAAAAAAATTCGGACTCAGCTATGGATAATCTCGAAAATCTATTTTTGAGAGTGGACCCCTTAACCATTTTTGTCTTTCCAAAGCAATGTGTTTTTGCCGTTGTTAAATTTTTGAATGAATAAATCCTAAATATTTTTTCCCATTTCTACCAAGTCTTCATTTATCTTGACACACCTGTGAGGCTGTGACTGATTTTTTTTTTTTTTTTTTTTTTTTTGCCATGAGACAATTATCATGCCCATTAAAATTAGGGATAATGACTTAGGAGGGTAACTACCTATTAGCGTTGTTCACATATTGGCAACTTGTTTTTTTTGTACCTAATAAACCAACTAACTTGTTTTAACCGTTTACATTATAAAAATATTACCGACTAACCTCCATTTTAACTGGTAAATGCAATTAATTCATTTAAATGAAAAGGAAAAGAAAATACATGGCTTATGAAGTGGCTATTTCACCCTTTGTCTGTATTCAACTTCATTTAAACAGGTGTTAGGTGTATCGATCTAATTTATTTAGGGTTCTTAATCTTAACAACTACTCCCAAATCATTCCCCAAATCGATCTCGGTTACTTAAGTTTTCTCAGAATTCAGTCGATCGAAGCAGTAGGAACTGAAGTTGGGACTTGAAATCATCTAACGATACGTATCTCACTACAATGGAAGCATCTAACGGTAAGTATCTCACTATAGATTTTCACTTCAACGACATGTTTGCACCAAACCCGTTAGTGTACTTAGACCCTATGAGAATGTCAGTTCGTGATGTGGATTTTGGTGGCATGGACTATAGAGAATTTGTGTTGTGGGTTTCAAAGCTGACAAGACGAAGCTGTGAGAACTTGTACTATTGTAGTACTCATGAAAGATTGGCAGAGGGTATCAAAAGAATCGACAATGATGCTGACTATTTTGAGTTTATTGAAGATGGTTACATGGATAAGCAGGAGCTAAGGATGAATGTGTACATTGACCACGAAAACGAACCCATTCTTGACTGGGCCGATAAGGAGTTGTTAACAGGTGATGAGCTGTCTGATGTAATAGAAGATGATGATACAAAGTCACAAATTTCAGATATAAGGGAATGTGAGCATGAACCTGATGAAGTGGTGCATACATTTGACAAAACAGATGATGATGAATTCTTGAACAAGTTGTGTGGTAAACCCATTCTTAATAGTAATCAAGAAGAAGTAAATGATGTTGCTGATGATGAAGATAGTGATAAAGATGATGACGTTGTGTTCCCTGTCTTTGATGAGAAGCAAGAATGGGATAAAATGGTCCCAGTTTTAGGTATGAAGTTTGCCAACCCTCTTAAATTGAAGCTTTGTCTAACCAACTATGCTGTCAAGAATGGGTATGACTTATGGTTTGAAAAAAATGATCATCAAAAGCTATTGGCAAAATGTTGTAAATATAAGAAGAACAAGAAGAGTAAGAGTTGTCCCTTTAGGTTGTGGGCAACCTGGATGAAGAATGAGAGGTCTTTTCAGATTAAGTCATTAATTGATAGGCATAATTGTGCAAGACTTTTCAAATTTGGGTCCATTGTAAGCTACAAATGGATTAGAACTCATTTCATGAATGATATATTACAGAAACCAAAGATGAGCATTAGGAAATTGAAAGCTAAGGTCAGTAAAAGGTTTAACCTGATAGCTAGTGTTGGACAATGCAGAAATCCTAGGAAATATGCATTTCAGCATATAGAAGGTACTTAAATAGAGCATTATGCTAAAACATGGAGTTATGGAGAAGAGATAAAAAGGACAAATCTTGGATCAACAGTTAAGATGGAGGTGGATGTGATGCCTGATGGAGAAACATACTTCTCAAAGTTTTATGTGTGTTTAAAGGGTTTGAAGGATGGATGGATGGAGGGTTGTAGGAGGGTAATTGGAGTAGATGGTTGTTTCTTAAAGGGCATATGCAGAGGTCAGTTGCTTGCAGCCATTAGGAGGGATGCAAACAACCACATATATCCTGTTGCATGGGCTGTGGTTGCAGTAGAAAATAAAGAATCATGGAAGTGGTTTCTTGATCTTCTAATTGATGACATTGGAATGGGAGTTGGGCATGGACTAACCATAATATCATACCAACACAAAGTAATGTTCACACTTCAATTATTGTTATTTTCCATACTTATTTTCCATACTTATTTTACATACTTAATATGTTTTTACTTATGCTGTTTATGTTTTGACTATAGGGATTAGTTGAAGCTGTGAAGGAAAGGGTTCCAGCTGTAGAGCATAGGCAATGTGCTAGGCATATATGTTCTAATTTCCAAAAAAGATTTAAGGGGCAAATATTTAAGAAACTATTTTGGAGAGCTGCTGGATCTACAGTTCCACAAAAATTTGAATACCATATGAATGAAATCAAGAAGCTGGAGCCACTAGCTTACGAACATTTGATGGAAAGGGACCCTAAAACATGGTGTAAAGAATTTGTCAGGTTGATAGGAGTTGTGATGCATATGAAAATGGTGTTTCTGAAAGTTTTAACTCTGTGATTGAAGCTGCTAGGAAGAAACCACTTATTACCATGTTAGAAGAAATCCGGATTTATGTAATGGAAAGGTTGTGTATATACAAGGCTAAGGGTCAATCTTGGGATTTAAGCATATGTCCTTCCATAAGGTTGAAGTTGAATAAGCACAAGGAAACACAAAGGTAAATTCTTATTGCTTATATGTTTGTCATTTTTAATATTTTCTAATTTGTATATGATTATGGATAGGTTTTGGCAAGTGGTACCTTCTGGGTATATGCAATTTGAGGTGAGGGTGGGGACTGAAGGGTATGTTGTAGACCTGAATACTAGGCAATGTGGATGCAGGGCATGGCAGTTAGCAGGGTATCCCTGTATGCATGGATATACTGCTATTTCAAGCCTCAATAGGGACCCTGAGGAGTATGTGTCAGAATGGTTTACTACATCAATGTATGCAAGTTGTTATAGGTATAACATTAGGCCAATAAACTGTAGTGCTATGTGGCCTGAAGTGGATTACACCAAACCATTGCCCCCTAAAAAAGAAGACTACCTAGAAGACCAACAATGAAAAGGAAAAGGGATCAGGTTGAGAGAGAAGCTAAGGGAACAAGGCATACAGTCTCAAAAAAGGGAATGATCATGAGATGTACCATTTGTAGGGAAAGAGGACATAACAGATCAACATGTCCTCAAAGACCAAATGATGTACCATCTACTTCAGGTTCTAACAAAAAGAAACCTAAGAAACAAGGTATGATGTTAAATTATCTAATATATTATACTTGTGTGCCATTTCTGAATTTTTTTCCCTTTTACAGGTAAAGTAGACCTTGAAGCTGAATTGGAAGTGGAACATGTTGTCATGTTTGAAAGTGAAAGTGATAGTGACTTTGAAAGTGAAAGTGATGTGGAAGTTAATGTTCCTGAAGTTGATGTTCCTGAACCTGATGTGGAAGCTGAAGTTGATGTTCCTGAAGTTTATGTGGTACCTGAAGTTGAAGTTGATGTTCCTTTAGTTCAAGATAACCTTGTAGGGGAGATTCAAGATGACATTCAAGTTGATGCTAACATTGAAGTTGATGTTCCTGAAGTTGATCTGGTACCAGAAGTTGAAGTTGATGCTAACATAGAAGATGAGATTCAAGGTGACATTCAAGTTGATGCTAACATAGAAGATGAGATTCAAGCTAACATTGAAGTGGAACGTGAAATTGAACTTGTCGAGTCCACTTATGAACTCGGCGAAATTCAACACAATGTAGAAAATCAAGTTAGGAAGAGGACAAGAAAAACTTCAGAAAGAATCACAAAGATTCAGATAAGGAAGAACATAAGGAGGAAGGAAGGAAGCAGTACTGACCACCCACTGGAGATTTGAATTCAATGTGTTGTTTTATTTTGCATGTTTTGGAATCTTGGGTCTTGTAATATCGTTTGGCACAATAGGACAAACTTGGCACATCTTTTGGAATATTTTGATACTTTAACATCTTGGGTCCTGTATGTTTGGGAATATTTTGGTACTTTAAGTACATGTTAATTTAAGTACATGTTTACCCTCCTAAGTCATTATCCCCTAATTTAAGTACATGTTTATTTATGTGTTTGTATACATTACATGTTTACTGTCTTAATACATCAAACTCCCAAGTTACATGTTTACTGTCTTAATACATGTTTATTTATGTGTTTGTATACATTACATGTTTACTGTCTTAATACATCAAGTATTAAACATCAAACTTTAGTCATAACTTTCATTGCATACAAAACTTCATGAAGTACATGATTTAGTCAGAACACATCAAAGAAGAATACATCAAACAAGAGTACATCAAACAAGATACAAAGAACACATCAAACTTTAAAAAATACATGTTTAACATACAAGAAAAATAACACAAACAATGCAGCTTTATGAGTAAACAACTTCCACTTCACTTTGTCCAGTTCTTGTCTGAAAACCAAATCAGAGTTCTTCTCTTCTTCCAACTTCTTCCTGCAATAACTAATTTCGTTTTCCAAATTTCCAAGCTTGAATGTTAGGTTGTAGATTTGTCCCAAATCACTGTTCTTCTGTAGTTGGTACTCATCGTCTTCCAGTCATTCCCAGAAATTACATCTTGGAGTTCTTGCACTCTTCATGAAAGGATAAAAAAAATTAAATGGAAGAGAAGATGAAGAAGAAGAAGAAGATTCAGTTCCAGGTTGAATAAATAAAACATATTTACCAAAGAATTTTGACAAACTCGAAATTTTCTTCCTGGATTGTCGGGTGTTCTTGAAATCTTCACACGAGATGGCATGTCGCACTTACATGGATGGTCAGCTTGGAGTTCGACATTTCGTTTGGAAGAAGCAGATGAAGCAGAAGAAGAAGCCATTGTCGATCTAGGGCTTCAACGACAAACACCCTCTATATAATAAGTGAGGTGTAAATAGACACGTAACATGCCACGTATAATCTTCTGGAGCCACGTATTTTCTTTTCCTTTTCATTTAAATGAATTAATTGCATTTACCGGTTAAAATGGAGGTTAGCCGGTAATATTGTTATAATGTAAACGGTTAAAACAAGTTAGTTGGTTTATTAGGTACAAAAAAAAACAAGTTGCCAATATGTGAACAACGCTAATAGGTAGTTACCCTCCTAAGTCATTATCCCTTAAAATTATGAAGCGTTTGGATTACTCTAGAACAAAGGCAATGAGAATCAATTTTCTAGATGTGTTTCGAACGCTGAAAATTAAAGAAACATAACTTGGAGTTTTTGATTATAAATATTTATAAAAAATTTAAAAAATAATTGTTTGATATATAAGAAGAGTAAATTACACGAATGGTCCCTATGATTTGGGGAAATTTGCACGCTTGAACCCTAACTTATTTTTTTAACTCGGAAAGTCTCTATTGTTTGTTTTTGTTACGCGCTTGGTCCCTATTGTTTGTTTATGTTACGCGTTTGGTCTCTGTCTTACCTAAAAAGACTATTATTTAAATAGGGAAAAACGGAGGGGTATGTAAGGTAAAGTGAGAGGGTGGGTTGGGGGTGTGTTTATTTAAATAAATTAAAAAATTAAGGGCAAAATAGTTTTTTTTTTGTTAAGACAGGGACCAAGCACGTAACAAAAACAAACAGTATGGACCTTCCGAGTTAAAAAAACAAGTTAAGGACTAAATGCACAAATTATCCTAAACTGTAGGGACCATTCGTGTAATTTAATCTAATAATAATAATTTCTTAGAGCATCTTTAATGGTTAAGTTATATTATAACTTGAAGTTATTTCCACCTCATTATTCCATTAATTTTAACCTCTAAATAAATAGTCTCTCCAATGGTTAACCTCACCGACTAGCTTTTTCTTTAAATTTAACTAATCTATCATCATCTATTTAAAATGTTCTATATAACTCCCTCCATTTAGTTAGTCATTTTTAAACACACATTGTATTAAACACATTTTTATAATATCTCTAAAAGTTCCTAAGATGTCACAAAATATTTAATAGATAAATTAAATAAAATGACAAATCAAATTAACTACTAAATAAATAAATAAATTGAAAACTAAAATATAATAAAATGGTAAATTAAAATATAATTAGAAGATTACGGGACAAAATATATAAAAGGTTAAACTATATTGACCACTTAATATATATTGAGCGGTCAATAAAAATAAGCAAAAAAGTGATGTGCTCCGATAGGAATAAATGTTCATTTATAAAAAGTCAATAGTAATAAGTTATAAAAAAAACTCTCATTAGAGATGCTCTTAGATCATAACTACATTATATCATTTGGCCATAGGATATACATGGCATGAGTACTTGGCGTGGCCAAGTGGCATGGATGTCACGATCGTGCACACCACCCTAGTGGTGTCATTATGCAACAGTTGTGGTCCTTTGTTGTATTTACCATGAGAGGCAAAGCCCAATGAGAAGATTTGTGTACATTTTAATGTTTTGACGTATATATTTAACTACCGTTTTGAACTACTCGAATGTAAAAAAAAGATTAAATTTATTTATTTTTACAAACTTAACATATAAATTTACTGTTTCATTTCACATCATTCTTTTTTCATCTATTATATACTCATACATAGAACAAAATGTCAACACTCTACCAAGAAACACAAACTGGAATGTTGACGTATTGTTTCGTTGGACACTAAGAGATTAGATTCACCACAAGGTGGTTTCATGAACTTTCTCGAAAACACCCTTATCCCACAACAACCACTTTTCTAACAACCTTTTACACAACAATGTTTATTCCAACAACCTTATCGGTACGCTTTTATATACCAACATCCTTCCGTACAACCACAACATTCGCAACCACAACCAATTCTCCTGATGCAGTACCAAAAACACAATTCGATCAACCAAAACCATCAAAGAGAAAAGGAAAAAAATGATCCAACACGAACATGAACTTGGACGGAAAATAAAGAAACCAATTTAGCTAATGCCTAGATTTCAACTAGCCAATACTCGATCAAAGGAAATGCTCAAAATACAACTTTAATTTGGGAAAACGTTCGTAACATCTTCCATGACCTAAGAGAGCAAGTGGTTTATTGGACAACCGACTAGATTATGAGGTTAAGAAATTGAATTCAATGGAATTCAAAACAACCTCAAGAACATACATAAGTATAAGGCCAATGATGTTGACATCTTCGTCGTGACGCTCAAACAATACCAAGAATCTTACTTACTCGTAAACTTTTTCCCTATGTTAATGCTTGGTATGAGTTGAAGAAGTGTCAGAAATGGCTTCTTGTGAACAAATTGATTTCTTCTGGTTCAAAACGTTAAAGGAAAGCCCAATAACGTAACCACTCAAAACAATCGGATAGGTGAATATTTATCAACATGAACGATAATTCGGAGGACCTTGAAGCAGACAAACCTCTATGTGGATTGATAGGAAGGAGTATAGCGAGGAAAACAGCTTCTGGTTCGTGTTGATAAAATCCAGAGGCAAAAAACATCGATAACTCTAAAGATAAATTTGACCTATACGTCCAACTTATGGAGGAAGCAGAAAAAAAAATCAAAGAAATGAAATCTAGAAAGCAAAAAAAGAACGGTATGAAAAATTTTAAGATGAAAGCCGACGATTATGAAAGGAAGGATCTACATATATTTCTTGTGATGAAAGGAAGCATCTAAACAAAATATTAGACTATATGTATGAACACATTCCTACTCAAATGAACCATTCATTTGAAATCCTTTGAGTTGTATGCACAATTATCCGCAAAGTAATTGTGATATAGACGTTTGTGTACTTCCGCACGATTTCTGTATAACCTCGCACTTCTTGTTCGTAGTGTGATTTCATTTTTTTTCTTATACTTCATTAGTGTAATACTCGTATATCATGATGTTTAACATATCATCATCATTGGAAGACGAGTCAAACAGATCCATAATATAAAAATATGTTGGAAATTTTTGTAAGTAGATAGCCAAAATGGTGTGTAAAATATTAAGTGAGTATTATATTTATAGAGGTAAAAAGATATATTTTTTTTTCAAAAATTGATCGTTAAACGGTCAAATTGACCGTTTGAATTGACCTCTATACGTGTGGCCTTGCGCCGAGTTGTCCACATGTTATGATGGGGCGGTGCCAAGTAGCTCAACGGCATGGAGGGAGCCCAACTCATCTCCTCCGTGCTGTTTTCGTATCATACCTAGCAACCTTAAAAAATTGCAAGGAAGGGAGGGTGATTTTGGGAAGACGAGATGAAGCTCTCGTGGTTGTGGTGAGGATGAGAAAAGCTATAGCGTAGGGAAGTGACGACCGGAGAAATTTAGAGGGATCGTCTGCAGAGGAAATAGATTCATGCTCATTTTGTTTCATAAAAAACGTGCACAAAACTCAATAAAACCATATACATAATGCATATTTTTTTTATTAACCATGCTAGATTTATTGTATTCTAATTGCTTTTTTCTAGTAATGGTTTGTGTTTTAATCCTTTTAATAATAATAAATTAAATAAATATATGAAAGAAATTGAAAAGTGATTATTAAGTCATTTTGTTTGATTGTTCTAAAAAATATTAACCATTTCGTTATTTTCGTAAATCCAAAAATCAAAATTTACCGTTATCCACTCATTCTTTGCTTTAGACTTGTAATGTTAAGTCAAATTTTTTTGAACCAAATTAAAACAAAAATATCACAACATGAATATCATTAACGTTTTCATTTGATTAAAATATTTATTTAAATAATATAGAAATTATAAATAATATTTTTATAGTAAGATTTTTTTATGACAAAGACAGAATTATCGGGCATTGGATATCAACAAACCTCATTCCCCCGGGTCAAAAGAAGCTGCTAGAAGCTCCTCGTATCCGTTTCCTCTTTCCCCTTCTTTCTAGAAACTACATTTACTTCTTCTTCTTCTTCTTCCTCTAGGCTCTACCATATAAATCCACCTTCAGGATGTTTGATTCTGCATTCTGCAACCACACAGCATCTTGACTAGTACTTTATCCTTCAATTGCGCTCGAATTTTGAGGAAAAGGTCAACAGAAATCGATATGGACATCAGTACTCTAATGGGTTTCGATTCGCCGTTTTTGCACAACCTCCACCATATCCTTGCAGCCACCGACGACACCACCACCAACAACAAATCAAGCAATGCCGGACCTACTGGCGCTTATGTCCGTGACGCTAGAGCAATGGCTGCAACTCCGGCTGATGTGAAGGAGTATCCCAACTCATACGTCTTCATCGTCGACATGCCTGGTCTGAAGTCCGGAGATATCAAGGTCCAGGTGGAGGAAGACAACGTGTTGGTGATAAGTGGAGAGAGAAAAAGGGAACACGATCAGGAAGAGAAGGAAGGAGTGAAGTACGTGAGGATGGAGAGGAGGATCGGGAAGTTTATGAGGAAGTTTGTGTTGCCGGAAAATGCCAATTTGGAGAAGATATCGGCGATTTGTCAAGATGGAGTGCTTACAGTGACGGTGGAGAAACTGCCACCTCCGGAGCCCAAGAAGCCGAAGACGATTCAGGTCCAGGTTGCTTGAAGAACAGAATCTACTTTATGTTGTTTTGCTCTGTTTTTGTAATGGTTTGCTCTTTTGCTCTGTTTGATCTCGTAGTTATAATCAATCTACTGTTGTTGGTTTTTAAAGTCAATATTTGGTCGTTTTGTTGTACTTCGGTTTGTAACAATTTAAATGTGAAATTAAAATGGTTTCTTTGTAACTATGTGTGTGTCAGTTTTGTGCCCCAATTTGCAGAAATAAATTTTATATACGAAGTAATGGCATGGACACGTTCGTTATATTAAACACATAAAACGAATGGAATCGAAAATCGGATTAAAAGTTATTTTAACTGTATTTAAATGCTTTTAAAATTAAATTAAGTGAGTTACTATTAATTAAAAAAAAACAAACATACATACAAAAAAACTAATATTCGTTCATTTTATGTTGGTAAAAATATTCCACCACATCTTCTCTTGAAACACATTTCACTGTTATGAATTTCAACAACTCGTTCTAAAAACTCATTCGTTCCAGGCACGAACTCCTCAATTAGAATAACAACTTCGTTCGGATCATACGTGTAAATCGTTCGACCTTCATCTTCAATAATCATATTATGCATTATAATACATGCTAGGACCATTTGTTTGATTCTTTTTTTATCTCAGAGTCGTGTAACATATTCACCACATGTCATGTTTGCTTGAGGACTCCAAATGCCCTTTTGATATCCTTTCTCGCCGATTCCTGTTTTTCTGTAAACAATTTTGCATTTTCACTTCGAGAAACCGAGTATGCCTTCATTAATGTAAAATAATCCGGGTATATCCCATCACCAAGGTAGTAACCGTATTTGTACGCGTGCCCGTTTACCGTGAACGTCATATCAGATGCTTTGTCAGTCCAAATATCGTTGAAAATAGGAGATTGGTCAAGAACATTAATGTCGTTGTTAGACCCCGCTACTCCGAAGAAGGCATGTCATATCTATAAATGTTGAGATGCAACAGCTTCTAGGATGATATTTGGTTTACCTATATCTCTTCGAGTGAACTTAACCACGTCATTCATTTGGACATTTTTCGCAAGCCACATGCGTACAATCTAGACTGCCAAGCATACCTAAAAATCTATGCTTCTCTTTATGAGCTGAATATAATCTCTCAATATCACGTTGAGTAGGTTTGCACAAATATTGTTCGTGAAAAACTTCATAGACGCATGCAGAAAACCAATCTACACATTCAACTACAGTCCTTTCGGAGACTTTCAAGTATTCGTCTGATGCATCAAATGTTATACCGTATCCCAAATACCTAAGAGCATCCGTACATTTTTGTATACTACTAAAACCCATTCTTCCTCTAGCGTCGGGTTTTTGTTTGAAAAAATCATAGCGAGATTCTAAAGCATTACTAATACGTAAAAATATCGCATTATTCGAACAGAAACAACATTCGAACGAGTCATCATTATAAAGACAATTATCGGCAAAGTAATCACATACCAATAAGTCGTGTGCAGCTTGACGATCACGATTGACGACCACTCTTGTACGAGCAACATTCGAACTTTCTTCGTCGTGAATGTGTTGAACAATGTTGAAGAATGTCTCGATAAATTCTACGTCGTCATCCGAGTCAAAAGTTTTTAAGAATTCCATGTGTTTTGTGGAATCCATGTGCATGTGTTTTGTAGTTTTAGAGAATGAAGGTTTTAGAGAACGAAGGTGTAAGATTTGGTGAAAATGGAAGGTTTTAATTATATGTATTGAATTGAGTTTGAAAAAAAAATAACAAATAGTCGTTCAACGGTCAAGAAAGCGATACACCAATCAAGTTTTGCGTTTAAAATCGTCGTCGACAACACGATGCCTAACGACCATGCTCGACCACGATTTGTCGGGGTGCTGTGCACGGATATTTCTCGTGGCCACATGGACCACGGATGCTCTCGTTGAGAGTATACCATATGGCCTTAGTTCAAAAGATAAAACAATGGGATAATGACTTAAAATGGTAATATATTTTTCGATTTGTATACATTTGGTCACTGAGTTTTTTTTTTCCTTCAACATTACCCTTTCAACTTGTTAAACTGTATACATTTAGTCCTTATGACCGGCTACTCCAGGTCAGCCGGTAAAAATGACTTAATAGGGTAATACGTTTCTCATTTTGTATACATTTAGTCCTTAATATTTTTGTACATATTTAGTCCTTAATATTTTTTTTGGTGCAAAATAAGTCATTTTTGTTTTTTATATTAATTCAGTATTTATGAATGATTTCTTTAGATTTTTCTCACAAAATCTTACATGGGACAATCATTAATGAGATGTTTTGGGGCTTTTGATGCTTTTGTCCATCGCGATCTCAACTACTTGGTTACTTAGATCATGTGTTCTGAACGTCATCACTTCTTCATACGATCTCGGTTTTTAATGATCTTTATATCCATGTATTTGTATTTTAGTCTACTACACCTTTCTTTTAGATTACTCCCTTTAAAGTAATATATTTTTTACTTATGATCTTTATATCAATACGTTTTTTATGAATACATGTATGGATGTTTCTTTTTTATAAAATCGTAAGTAAAAATATATTACATTTTAACGGGAGTAATCTTAACGAAAGTTATAATAGACTCAAAAAACGAACATGTGAATATAAAGCTCGTTAAAATATGATATCGTGTGAAGAAGTTACGACGTTGAGAACACAAGACCTACGCAACCAAGCAGTCAAGATCACGATAAACATACAACACCAAACACCTCATCAACGATTATCACACGTAAGATGTCACGAGAAAAACCTAAATAAATCATTCATAAGTACTGAATGAGTACAAAAACAAACATGTCTTATTTTGAAACAAAAAATGTCAAGGACTAAATGTGTACAAAAATATTAATGACTAAATATGTACAAAATGAAAAATATATTACCCTATTAAGTCGTTTTTCTTGACTAACCTAGAGTAACTGGTCATAAGGATTGAATGTGTCCAGTTTAACAAGTTGAAGGAGGTAATATAGACGAAAAAAACTCAGTGACAAAATGTATACAAATCGAAAAATATATTACCCTTTTAAGTCATTATTGATGGGTTTTAAGCAAGGGTCTAAATGGCGTGAGGCGTGGCGTGGCGGCAAGGCCAAGCCTCAAGCTTAACGAGCCATGGCGAGCCCACGGCGTTTTTCAAGGCGTGATGTAAGGCGGCGATTTTGTATTAATTTAAAATTATATTACCACATAAATATAAATTTATATTAAATATAACTACTTATTAGAAGTGTTAGATCAATAACTAATAACAAAAAGTTAACAAAAACCACAATACTTGTATCTCCGATTTGAAAAGACATAACGAAGAGAAAAAACTGTGTCTCAAACGAAAAAACACGCGTCATAACACGCCATAACGCGCCATGGCGCGCCATATCACGCCTTGCCACGCGTTACGCCTAACAGCAACGTTATGAAGCTTTTCGTAACGGCGAAGCCACGCCTCACGCCATGGCGCGCCTTGGCGCGTGCCATGGCGCGCCTTTTAGAACACTGGTTTTAAGCATAAGAACAATCCTATGTGCTCATACAAACCCTAATGCTTGGATCTAGGTTTCTCTATTGTACATGCTTTGAATCCAAGACTTACAAACCTAGATCTATCATATATAATTCAAATTATCATAAAGAAAAACAGATCTAAGTGATTTACCTTTTTCAAGTAGCTTGAATCCTTGCAATCTTCTTGATCTTGAACTTAGAGTCACAATTGTAACTCCTCTAATGGTTCACAAACCCCACAAGCAAGAAGGAAATATGAGAGAGGGTGAGAGATGCGAGAAATCGGCCCTAGGGTTCTCTTAGAAGTAGGTGTAGCCGATTTCCATAACCTGGGGTCTTATTTATACTTGCAGGCTGCTAGGGTTTCAGTCTAAACCCTAATGGACAACTTAGCCACCAAGCAGCTCAAGGAACCTTCTGGAATAAGGCCTTGGACGAAAATATGATGGATCCCCATCATAATTTCGTCCCCCCTTTAGTCCATTAGGTTTCCTTAACCCAAAACTCAACTATTACACATTTGACAGTTTATACCCCTTTATTTAATTAATCTCTTTTAGTCATCAAATTAATTCCTAATTAATTTATGACCAATACTAATTAAATAAATATGATTTCTCCTTTAATATATTATTCTAATAATATATTAATAAACCATAATATTCTCTCTCTCACTCTCCTTAAATTACCTTGTCAAGTTACTTTGGAGAAGGCAACCGAAAAGGACCATGCACAACCGGGTCAAGTACATACCAAATATAGTTACGGGCTTAGACACTAATCCAACAGTCTCCCACTTGGATAAGTCTAGTAACTATAATGTAAGTATATTCCTATTAGCAATCGTAGCTCTCAAATACGCTGTCGCAATCTGATCTTATCAGTAACCTGTCCTTTAGATAAGGGATCGTACAGTCCTCTGTTCTAGATATCGTGCGGACAATCACACGGAACATAGTCATACTTATTGTCCAGCAGTTTGTTTTTATCGATCTCATATTCATTTGACATAGAACTTAATTGAACACATCAATTCAGTCTTGACCGGGCCGACACATAAGTCAAATCAAATCATCGAGGGGCCCTGATATCGCTTTTACCCTCTTAGGATAAAAGAAACAGATAAAATTTGACTTATATGCATTTACTATTCACTAATCAAATCATACACAACAATGCGTTTTATAACATCAAGTTACTGATGCGTTTTCGCATTATCAATGCACAACCAATCAACAAACAATAAACCATATATCTAGGTTTTAAGACCATATGATATTATCGTCTTGCGATCACTCGTGATAAATTCCATGAAGTGATTCCAACAAGTGCGGGTTTATTCCAATGCTCAAAACTTGTTCATAAGCACTCATGAATGTTGTATCAAACCTTTGCTATGTCTAATACCTTTTAGACAATCTACACACCTATTCATGATAGTCTTCATTCATATCTACTTCCAACATATGAACGACTATGGACCATTCGAATAATTCGATTATTCTTAATAACTCAATTATTCAGGAAGTCAAAACATGCAAAGTGAAAAAATAGTTAAACAATTAACATAAGACAATAGCTTTACTTATAAATAATACTCCTTAATTTAATCATCAAATGTCAATTACATTTATCTATTACATGTTTCCAAACTATCTAATCTAAACTAATATCGTCCTTCAGCCCGATGCTCCTAGCGTGCTGCAAGTGCTGAACCATACTCAGTCCCTTCGTAAGCGGATCTGCTGGGTTATCCTCTGACGATACCCTCTTTACTATGAGGTGTCCTTCTTCTACCCAATGTCGGATAAAGTGATATTTTTTGTCGATATGTCAAGATCTACCATGATCCCTTGGTTCCTTGGTTAAGGCAACCGCTCCTTCATTATCACAGAAAATTTCCATAGGCTCCTTTATGGCAGGTACAACTCCAAGGTCTCCAATGAAGTTCTTCAACCATATCGCCTCTTTTGACGCTTCGCTTGCTGCAATGTACTCTGATTCGCACGTTGAATCAGCTACGGTTTCTTGCTTGGAACTTTTCCAAATCACTGCTCCTCCATTAAGGGTAAAGACCTAGCCCGAATGTGAATGGTAGTTGTCCCTGTTGGTCTGAAAGATGGCGTCACTATACCCTTGCACCTTTAAGTCATCACTCCCACCGAGGACTAGAAACCATTCCTTGGTCCTCCGAAGGTACTTAAGAATGTTCTTGACTACGGTCCAATGTGCTCTGCCAGGGTTCCCTTGATATCTACTGACCATACTCAAAGCAAAGGCCACATCAGAGCGAGTACAAGTCATAGCATACATAATCGAGCCAACTGCGGAAGCGTATGGTACTCTGCTCATTTCTGCTATCTCGACTTTGGTACTTTGGCATTGAGTCTTACTCAACTTGGCATTACTTTGGATTGGTAACTCTCCCTTCTTTGAGTTTTCCATACTAAAACGTTTTAGTACTTTCTTCAAGTAAGTATTCTGACTAAGTCCTATTAGTATCTTACTTCGGTCTCTCACTATCCTTATTCCCAGAATATAAGAAGCCTCTCCGAGGTCCTTCGTAGCGAAGCACTTCCTGAGCCAGGACTTAACTTCCTGCAGTGTCGGGATGTCGTTTCCTATGAGCAGTATGTTATCGACATACAATACGAGGAAGCTAACTATACTCCCACTGGATTTGACATATACACATGATTCATCTTCGCTTCGTACAGACCCAAACTCTTTGACTTTCTCATCGAAGCAAAGATTCCATCTGCGAGATGCTTGCTTAAGTCCATAAATGGACTTCTCAAGCTTGCACACCCTATTGGGATGCTTCTCATTGACAATAGCCTCTGGCTGAGCCATGTAAACATCCTCAGCCAACTTCCTATTAAGGAAAGCGGTTTTGACATCCATTTTCCATATTCCATAATCATGAAATGCAACAATGGCCAACATCACCCTAATAGACTTAATTTTGGCAACTAGTGAGAAGGTCTCATCCTAGTCAACTCCAGAAGTTTGAGTAAAACCCTTCGCAACCAGTCGTGCCTTATATGTGTGTACCTTTCCATCCATGTCGGTATTCTTCTTGAAGATCCAATTGCACCCAACCGTCTTACGCCCGGGCACATGGTCAACCAAATTCCAAACTCGGTTGTCGTACATGGACTGAATCTCGCTGTACATCGCCTCTTTCCATTTTGCAGACTCCAGGTGTAACGCCCCGTTTATTTAAATAAATTAATAAATATAAGTCCCAGGCTAATTTGTGAAGAATTTTTGAAGTTGGGGGTTAAAAGTGTAAGTTTCAGAATAGTTTTGTAAGTATTTATGAAGGAAGGGGCTGAATGGTAATTTCAGGACCTATTATGAAGAGATTCTTGAAGTCAGGGTCGAATTGGTAAATTATGGACTAGGTTTGAAAATAAATCTGAAAGTGAGGGGTTGTTAGTGTCATTATGGGATTAACTTTTGGGAGACCCGGGTATATATCCCTTGGGGTGGAGTCTGCGGGACTTCAGCAGTGTGGGATTGTGTCTACGGGACTTCAGCAGTGTGAGGTGAGTTTCCTTCAAGTGGGAACGGGTCTAAGGCCACAATGCCGACCCGTTCAGTTAGCAGTAGTTCCGGACTTCGGTCCGATGCAGTAGTTAGTATGTTTGATGCCTTCGTGGCTCAGACAGGATTTATGTGTTTTGTGTTATGTGTTATGTGTTCTGGGCAACAGCCCGATGCAGTATGCAGTATATGTGTTTATGCTAGTTGATATCTTATGCTATGCTATGTTCAGTCAGTTTCCGGACTTCGGTCCGATGCAGGGGGCAAGGCCCCAGTTAGTCCGGACTTCGGTCCGATGCAGGGGACAAGGTCCCAGTCAGTTTCCGGACATTGGTCCGATGTAGGGGGCAAGGCCCCAGTTAGTCCGGACTTCGGTCCGATGCAGGGGACAAGGTCACAGTCAGTTTCCGGACTTCGGTCCGATGCAGGGGGCAAGGCCCCAGTTAGTCCGGACTTCGGTTCGATGCAGGGGACAAGGTCCCAGTCAGTTTTCGGACTTCGGTCCGATGCAGGGGGCAAGGCCCAGTTAGTCCGGACCTCGGACCGATGCAGTGGGCAAGGCCTAGTATGTGCTTTATATGTATTGTATGGTATGTGGTAGTTTGGGGGAGCTCACTAAGCTTCGTGCTTACGATTTTCAGTTTTGGTTTCAGGTACTCAGTTTTCAAAAGAGGAGCTCGGAAAGATTGCAGTGCACACACCGTTTGTTCAGCCTGGGATGTTTATACTCTGATATATTTGACAGTTGTTAAGATATTTTGAGATAAATTCTTTATGACTCTTATATGACATTTGATGAATATGGTTTTATTACTAATTTTAAAAGAAATTTTTAGACTGTATTTTTGGGATGTTACAAGTTGGTATCTGAGCCAGGGCACGGGTCATGTGTTCGACGGGGACGTCGAACCCTATAATGGGGGGTGAAAGTGGGTTAGATCTGATCCCGCATCGGCTGGGAAGGAGAACTAAGCATTCCTTATAAGGGGTGTGGATACCTTCACTATCACAACGCGTTTCAAAGCCGTGAGGGCAGCAGATCCCATAAGAACTCTGCAGTTAAGCGTGCTCGGGCGGGAGTAGTACCAGGATGGGTGCCCCCCTGGGAAGTCCTCGTGCCGAGTGGCCCAAAGCGGACATTACTGTGATACGTGCTAGAGGGGGATGTTACAAATGGTATCAGAGCCTTGGTTTGAGGGATTCGGGCACACTCCCGAGTGTGTCTGAACTCAAACTAAGGAAGTGGTATAAAGTTTTCAAAAGAAAAAAAAAACCATGGTTACAAAAGAATTTTGAGAAAAGAAAATAATTTTAGAAAAAGTATAAAGAAAGGAGTTTTAGAAAAAGCGAAAAGAGTTTTGAAAAGAGAAAAGGGTGTGGTGCATGCAATCAGCCGAGCTCAAGTAAGTACTCCCAAATTACCCATACAAGTTTATGTTATTATTGTCAGTTTCGGTTTCAGTAGAACAACATGCTAGTATAGGACTAAGGATCTAGGAGGATGCCTTATGTGCCTGCTTTATGTGTTTCATCTTGATAAGAATTTCATGCTAGTATTAAGTAGACAGTAGTAGGATAGCCTGTGTAGGTTATGGCTGATAGTATGAGTTTAGCATTGTATCCTAGTATAGTTTCTTGTCATGAGAATAGTTTTGTCTGAGTATGTTTCCTTTATCCGAATGCTGTTTGCTTTGTGCTTGTGGGACTCTGAGTTATGGGAGTTAGCCATTAGGTGAATACGTCACATCACATGTGATCAGGGTTGAATAATCTTAGAGTTCTGGATTTGGCCCTACTGCGCAGCTCTTGTTTGAGTCTAACTGTTGTAGGGACGAGACTTTTACTTGAAGGATTATCCGAGCCTCATTGCATGTGATGGTATTCAGGTGGTGGCTAATTGGCATTACAAGGAGGCCTTCAACAGCTGAGGACTGGTTTGGGTGGAGTCAGAAGTTCCCTAGGGAAAGCCTAGGAAGGTAGTAGCAGAGATCAGTAGCAGTAGAGTGACTTGGTGGAGTTGAGGCAGTTCTTGAGGAAAGTATGGATAGATGTGGAAGGTAGTATGGGCCCGTACTACTGAAAGCAGAGGATCCGTACTCGAATCAAGGAAGGCTGAGATGAATCCAGGGAACTTGTAGTGTGTGAGATCCCTCGCGATTGGGTGAGTATTGTGATGTTAGTGATGGCATGTTGCCGAGTATAGTGACACTACGTGGTAGACCAGATGGTAGTTCTGGTGTCGACAGGGGATCAGGCTCGGACTCTGGAGCTGGGCAGATTGATGATCAGATGAGAGAGTTCATTTCATTTGAGAGTTTTGCGCAGTATCACTGACCAGACTCCTGTGATCCTCAGTGTGATCAAGGAGGGCATTATGGAGATTTGTGATGAGAGGCCGAGTGCATTCTGCACTGAGATAGCAGTCATGATAGAGACCCGTACGTTGATGTTTCGGGAATTCGCAGTTTGTGAGGCTCCAGATTGTCATGGGGGTTAGGGACCCCATTGTTAGCGATAGATGGTTGGCAGATGTTGCCAACACTTTTCGTACCAGACGTTGTCTCGAAAGGAGACAAGATCTGACTTACTTCCTGTTTTCTGAGGGATAGAGCACGAGATTGATGGGAAGAGGTTAGTAGTGATTTGGGGGATGATGTGGTTGATGTTATGTCATGGGATGACTTCCAGACCAGATTCTGGGCAGAGTGTGCCCAGGCGATTGAGGCGCAACAGTTGGCGCAAGAGTTGTTAGATCTACACCAGAAGACTAAGACTGTGACAGAGATCGCTGCCAAGTCTCGGGAAAGAGCTTATATGGTACCATAGTATGCAGCAGATGAGGAAATGAAGAAGGTAAGTTATCAGAACATACTATAGAATTATAGCAGGGAGATTGTGAGTATCTCGGGGTGCAAGACCCTGAATGATATGACTTCCATAGCTCGAGAGCGGGATATGGACTTGGAGCACATTGGTAAGAGGGAACCAGATTAGTTACTCATATTGAAGGGTCTCGAGAGGAGACCCAAGATTTCGGATTAGCTTTCGAGAGACCAGTAGGACCAGATTCGGTGTAGCACTTGCGGGAGTAGGGAGTACAACGTCATCTTGGTTTATTCCAAGACCGAGGAGTAGCACGAGAAGCACCTGAGGGAGGTGCTAGAGACTTTGAGGAGGGAGAGAATTTTCGCAAGGTTCTCTAATTGTGAGTTCTGGTTGCGCGGGGTGCAATTTCTTGGGCACCTTGTCAATCAGAAGGATATTCTAGTCGATCCGGCTAAGTTAGAGGCCGTGATGCAGTGGGAGATTCCGAGGTCTCCAATTGAGATTCGGAGCTTCCTGGGTTTACGGGTTATTACCGGAGATTTATTCGAATTTTTTAGAGTTGTGTGATCTTTTGGATTAGCTAGTGTTGGAAACACTAGCAATGGTAAGTGTGGTTTCTAGCAGATTGGTCATGGGTGGTGAGAAGGATTGGGAATTCTTCCAGTTTTGTGTGCTGTAGGGCATTAGCTGAATCAAAGTGGGGGAGAATCACCCAAGGATTCAGAAGCGAGGCAGTTTTGAGACTAGGATAAGTTTCACATCCTTATTGGGAAGGAAGATAGCCCAAGTGGTTGTATGGTTTGAGGATAGTGTGAGATGGAAGTTCGTAAAAGCGTGCCAATAAGGAGATCGCGTTCTCGTGATGTTACTAGTAAGCCTTAGTGAATCAGGTTTGGGATTCCATTCAGGACATGAGTTCAGTTAAGTGCGGGGCAAGCGCGTGTTCGATCCAGTATTAGAGTGTTGTAAGCCCGCGGGTGTAGCCGTAGCATTCACTAGTAGTCAGATAGCATCAGAGTGTTGTAAGTCTGCGGGTGTGGCCGTAGCATTCACCAGCAGTTAGATAGCATCAGAGTGTTGTAAGCCTGCGGGTGTAGCCGTAACATTCACTAGCAGTCAGATAGTATTAGAGTGTTGTAAGTCTGCGGGTGTAGCCTTAGCATTCACAAGATTAGCAGATAGTACTAGAGTGATGTGAGTCTGTGGGTGTAGCCGCAGCCTTCACTAGGTTGGTAGATAGCGTGAGTGCGTTGTTAGGATGCAGAAAGATCAGTAGTACCCACCAGTTCGGGTATAGCAGTGAGGAAAATGGAAATCCACGGATTGGATTTCGGAATTTCCCAGACGAATGAGACCTGGTTAAGCCAGTGATAAGATTGTAGAAGCGCCGCTATAGAGATGAGAGCAAGGAAGCAGTGGACTGCTTAAGGTCATTTATGACATGAGGCTACCAATGGTCATGTAGCAATCACTTTTAGCCTTGGGTTTGGTGATGTCAGGATTTGACGTATGGACTCGATCAGTTAGATCATAAAGTTATTAGAGCCTCAGTGGCATGATAACTAGTGGCAGCTAGTTCTAGAGAAGGAACTTGTTCAGAAGTCGTGTGAGGCGACCAAGTGGGAGTCTTTTGGCTCCGCAGCCGGGCTGGAACCCGGTATTTCAGATGAATGGCGGAAAATTGAGACCAGGTAGGTCTCGGTAGATGTTAGGAAGCAGCCATGTGACAGCATACAGTTTCAGACAGTTTAGTGTTTCGGGCAGTTCAGTGTTCAGACAATTCAGTGTTTCGGGCAGTTCAATGTTCAAGTAGTTCAGTGTTTAGACAGCTCGGTGTTTCAGGCAGTTACAGCTCTCGGGTAATGTTAGTAATTGTGCCCTAAGTTGCAAGTACAGACAGGATAGCTGGTTTGTTAGGAAGTGACAAGTCACTCACAGCGGAAATAGCTGAGCATTGGCCAAGTATAAGTGATCTACAAGGATAATTGGGTTTGTGAACCTGTTTTGTAGTGGAAATTTTCAAGCTAGCAGAAGTTGAGTAGTCAGTTGAGAGATAAGCAGGCTGGTTTCATCGATAATAATTTGGTATGAGTGGTCTGTCAGGGAATCAGACCATCTCAAGGCAACAGATATCAGTCGGAATAGATGTGATCTTGTCGCGAGGGTTGGTCACAGTTACCCTAGAAAGGCTAAGGTGTGCCCAGGATGGTGACCAGGTTACTAGAGTGGTTTGAAGTGAAAGGAATGATTTCGAGGACAAAATCTAATTTAAGTGGGGGAGAGTTGTAACGCCCCGTTTATTTAAATAAATTAATAAATATAAGTCCCAGGCTAATTTGTGAAGAATTTTAGAAGTTGGGGGTTAAAAGTGTAAGTTTCAGAATAGTTTTGTAAGTATTTATGAAGGAAGGGGCTGAATGGTAATTTCAGGACCTATTATGAAGAGATTCTTAAAGTCAGGGTCGAATTGGTAAATTATGGACTAGGTTTGAAAATAAATCTAAAAGTGAGGGGCTGTTAGTGTCATTATGGGATTAACTTTTGGGAGATCCGGGTATATATCCCTTATGGGAACCCTAACCCTACGAGGGTATCAGCTGCCACTCATATCTTCAGCCGCCGGGTAGCACCCCCTTCAGCCGACACCACCTATTTCCTCCACCCTTCGGTCACTCTGGCTGCCAATCGACCGCCGACTTCATGCCAACGTCGCTGCCACCATTGGAAGCTGCCGACAGTCAAGTTTCGCCATGTCTTACGTCGCCGGCAAGGGCCGCAAACAACCAGCAGACACCGTCTTTCTTCTTCTAGTTTCCGTTGATGTCGCCGTCGTTTCCTGCGGTGGTTCTCTGTTATATTTTGGGTGCCACCACCACTGTGAGGGTTCACAGATCAACCATCGAGATGGTTGTAGCTATTTTGGAACGCTACCCTCCGTATCTCTCTTCTTTTCATTTCCGCCGCCTGCTACCGCAAGGGTGGAGGTGGTTAGATGCATTCGGGCAGAGCACTCATGTATGTTCCGGACTGATACCCTTGGGAAACCATCGTCACCACCGTGAGGTGGTGGCTGTTATTGCGAAATTCGCCATTGCCGCCGCCTCTCCGGGGTTCTGCCGCCGTCAAGCGCCACCAGGTGGTGGTTGTGTTACTTTTCCAAGAATAAGGGTGGGTCTGTGTTATTTCAGTGATGTATGATTGGGATTGTTTGATCGGAACGCCGGGAATAGCCACCGCCAACACCGTGAGGTGGTGGCTGCCGCCAAGCACCGCCGCCGGCCACCATGGTGTGGCTATGTGTGTGTGTGTGATTACTTAGTCTGTGTGTGATTAGTTTAGTGTGTGTGTATGGTTAATTGAGATTAGCCTTGTAAATTGTAACATGAATTTTGGATTAATGAAAAGAATCAAAACCACCACCGTAAGGTGGTGGCCGCCGCCGTAAGCCGCCATAGACCACCACTACCCGAAGTGGTAGTGGATGGTGCCCCACTAGCAAACCCTAATGGGCTTAGAGATTGGTGTTGGGCCTATTGGGCCATGGTTGGGTGGAAGACCCTAATTGTTAGCATTTGGGCCTTGGACCTGTTTGGACCCATTTTTGGGCCATTGGGATTGGATTGTGAATTAAGCCCAAATTATTCCATGCCATTTATCTAATAGAGTAAATGAATTAATTGATTAAGTCCTTAATGGAATAAGTGAGAAAACCCTAAATTTGAGAAGTTATGGGGACACACACACACGAGAATTATTTAATAAGTGAAATATTAATTAATAATCATTGGCAGGAATTAATGTAAGTAATAATGGACTTAATGGATTAAGTCCTTAATGGATTAAGTCCCTAGTGTGTTAAGTCCTTAGTGGGTTAAGTAAGAAACACTTAACCCTAGTTATTATTTGATGTGAAACCCTAATTTCACTGGGGCTTTGTGTTGGGCCATCCGAGAATAATCAAATGGACTAGAGTAATTAGTTGCGCTTTAGGGTAAGACCTAAATGAAGGATTGGGCCCAATTTGGAAAATTGGGCCATATGTTGGGCTTTGACCCGTAGTTGACTTTGGGCCTATGGATTGGGCCTTGGGCTTGGGTAAGCCAAGCTAGGGGTAATGTAGTAATTATCCAAAGCATGTATCTTTAGTTGTGTGTTAGAACCCAATTATTAATTGGGTGTTATTTGGTGTTGACAGTTCGGGAATCTGTCAGCCGGCAGTTGGGGTGGATCTGCGGGACTTCAGCAGTGTGGGATTGTGTCTACGGGACTTCAGCAGTGTGAGGTGAGTTTCCTTCAAGTAGGAACGGGTCTAAGGCCACAATGCCGACCCGTTCAGTTAGCAGTAGTTCCGGACTTCGGTCCGATGCAGTAGTTAGTATGTTTGATGCCTTCGTGGCTCAAACAGGATTTATGTGTTTTGTGTTATGTGTTATGTGTTCCGGGCAACAGCCCGATGCAGTGTGCAGTATATGTGTTTATGCTAGTTGATATCTTGTGCTATGCTATGTTCAGTCAGTTTCCGGACTTCGGTCCGATGCAGGGGGCAAGGCCCCAGTTAGTCCGGACTTCGGTCCGATGCAGGGGACAAGGTCCCAGTCAGTTTTCGGACTTTGGTCCGATGCAGGGGGCAAGGCCCCAGTTAGTCTGGACTTCGGTCCGATGCAGGGGACAAGGTCCCAGTCAGTTTCCGGACTTCGGTCCGATGCAGGGGGCAAGGCCCCAGTTAGTCCGGACTTCGGTCCGATGCAGGGGACAAGGTCCCAGTCAGTTTTCGGACTTCGGTCCGATGCAGGGGGCAAGGCCCAGTTAGTCCGGACCTCGGTTCGATGCAGTGGGCAAGGCCCAGTATGTGCTTTATATGTATTGTATAGTATGTGGTAGTTTGGGGGAGCTCACTAAGCTTCGTGCTTACGATTTTCAGTTTTGGTTTCAGGTACTCAGTTTTCAAAAGAGGAGCTCGGAAAGATTGCAGTGCACACACCGTTTGTTCAGCCTGGGATGTTTATACTCTGATATATTTGACAGTTGTTAAGATATTTTGAGATAAATTCTTTATGACTCTTATATGACATTTGATGAATATGGTTTTATTACTAATTTTAAAAGAAATTTTTAGACTGTATTTTTGGGATGTTACAAGTTGGTATCAGAGCCAGGGCACGGGTCATGTGTTCGACGGGGACGTCGAACCCTATAATGGGGGGTGAAAGTGGGTTAGATCTGATCCCGCATCGGCTGGGAAGGAGAACTAAGCATTCCTTATAAGGGGTGTGGATACCTTCACTATCACAACGCGTTTCAAAGCCGTGAGGGCAGCAGATCCCATAAGAACTCTGCAGTTAAGCGTGCTCGGGCGGGAGTAGTACCAGGATGGGTGCCCCCCTGGGAAGTCCTCGTGCCGAGTGGCCCAAAGCGGACAATACTGTGATACGTGCTAGAGGGGGATGTTACAAATGGTATCAGAGCCTTGGTTTGAGGGATTCGGGCACACTCCCGAGTGTGTCTGAACTCAAACTAAGGAAGTGGTATAAAGTTTTCAAAAGAAAAAAAAACCATGGTTACAAAAGAATTTTGAGAAAGGAAAATAATTTTAGAAAAAGTATAAAGAAAGGAGTTTTAGAAAAAGCGAAAAGAGTTTTGAAAAGAGAAAAGGGTGTGGTGCATGCAATCAGCCGAGCTCAAGTAAGTACTCCCAAATTACCCATACAAGTTTATGTTATGATTTTCAGTTTCGGTTTCAGTAGAACAGCATGCTAGTATAGGACTAAGGATCTAGGAGGATGCCTTATGTGCCTGCTTTATGTGTTTCATCTTGATAAGAATTTCATGCTAGTATTAAGTAGACAGTAGTAGGATAGCCTGTGTAGGTTATGGCTGATAGTATGAGTTTAGCATTGTATCCTAGTATAGTTTCTTGTCATGAGAATAGTTTTGCCTGAGTATGTTTCCTTTATCCGAATGCTGTTTGCTTTGTGCTTGTGGGACTCTGAGTTATGGGAGTTAGCCATTACGTGAATACGTCACATCACATGTGATCAGGGTTGAATAATCTTAGAGTGCTGGATTTGGCCCTACTGCGCAGCTCTTGTTTGAGTCTAACTGTTGTAGGGACGAGACTTTTACTTGAAGGATTATCCGAGCCTCATTGCATGTGATGGTATTCAGGTGGTGGCTAATTGGCATTACAAGGAGGCCTTCAACAGCTGAGGACTGGTTTGGGTGGAGTCAGAAGTTCCCTAGGGAAAGCCTAGGAAGGTAGTAGCAGAGATCAGTAGCAGTAGAGTGACTTGGTGGAGTTGAGGCAGTTCTTGAGGAAAGTATGGATAGATGTGGAAGGTAGTATGGGCCCGTACTACTGAAAGCAGAGGATCCGTACTCGAATCAAGGAAGGCTGAGATGAATCCAGGGAACTTGTAGTGTGTGAGATCCCTCGCGATTGGGTGAGTATTGTGATGTTAGTGATGGCATGTTGCCGAGTATAGTGACACTACGTGGTAGACCAGATGGTAGTTCTGGTGTCGACAGGGGATCAGGCTCGGACTCTGGAGCTGGGCAGATTGATGATCAGATGAGAGAGTTCATTTCATTTGAGAGTTTTGCGCAGTATCACTGACCAGACTCCTGTGATCCTCAGTGTGATCAAGGAGGGCATTATGGAGATTTGTGATGAGAGGCCGAGTGCATTCTGCACTGAGATAGCAGTCATGATAGAGACCCGTACGTTGATGTTTCGGGAATTCGCAGTTTGTGAGGCTCCAGATTGTCATGGGGGTTAGGGACCCCATTGTTAGCGATAGATGGTTGGCAGATGTTGCCAACACTTTTCGTACCAGACGTTGTCTCGAAAGGAGACAAGATCTGACTTACTTCCTGTTTTCTGAGGGATAGAGCACGAGATTGATGGGAAAAGGTTAGTAGTGATTTGGGGGATGATGTGGTTGATGTTATGTCATGGGATGACTTCCAGACCAGATTCTGGGCAGAGTGTGCCCAGGCGATTGAGGCGCAACAGTTGGCGCAAGAGTTGTTAGATCTACACCAGAAGACTAAGACTGTGACAGAGATCGCTGCCAAGTCTCGGGAAAGAGCTTATATGGTACCATAGTATGCAGCAGATGAGGAAATGAAGAAGGTAAGTTATCAGAACATACTATAGAATTATAGCAGGGAGATTGTGAGTATCTCGGGGTGCAAGACCCTGAATGATATGACTTCCATAGCTCGAGAGCGGGATATGGACTTGGAGCACATTGGTAAGAGGGAACCAGATTAGTTACTCATATTGAAGGGTCTCGAGAGGAGACCCAAGATTTCGGATTAGCTTTCGAGAGACCAGTAGGACCAGATTCGGTGTAGCACTTGCGGGAGTAGGGAGTACAACGTCATCTTGGTTTATTCCAAGACCGAGGAGTAGCACGAGAAGCACCTGAGGGAGGTGCTAGAGACTTTGAGGAGGGAGAGAATTTTCGCAAGGTTCTCTAATTGTGAGTTCTGGTTGCGCGGGGTGAAATTTCTTGGGCACCTTGTCAATCAGAAGGATATTCTAGTCGATCCGGCTAAGTTAGAGGCCGTGATGCAGTGGGAGATTCCGAGGTCTCCAATTGAGATTCGGAGCTTCCTGGGTTTACGGGTTATTACCGGAGATTTATTCGAATTTTTTAGAGTTGTGTGATCTTTTGGATTAGCTAGTGTTGGAAACACTAGCAATGGTAAGTGTGGTTTCTAGCAGATTGGTCATGGGTGGTGAGAAGGATTGGGAATTCTTCCAGTTTTGTGTGCTGTAGGGCATTAGCTGAATCAAAGTGGGGGAGAATCACCCAAGGATTCAGAAGCGAGGCAGTTTTGAGACTAGGATAAGTTTCACATCCTTATTGGGAAGGAAGATAGCCCAAGTGGTTGTATGGTTTGAGGATAGTGTGAGATGGAAGTTCGTAAAAGCGTGCCAATAAGGAGATCGCGTTCTCGTGATGTTACTAGTAAGCCTTAGGGAATCAGGTTTGGGATTCCATTCAGGACATGAGTTCAGTTAAGTGCGGGGCAAGCGCGTGTTCGATCCAGTATTAGAGTGTTGTAAGCCCGCGGGTGTAGCCGTAGCATTCACTAGTAGTCAGATAGCATCAGAGTGTTGTAAGTCTGCGGGTGTGGCCGTAGCATTCACCAGCAGTTAGATAGCATCAGAGTGTTGTAAGCCTGCGGGTGTAGCCGTAGCATTCACTAGCAGTCAGATAGTATTAGAGTGTTGTAAGTCTGCGGGTGTAGCCGTAGCATTCACAAGATTAGCAGATAGTACTAGAGTGATGTGAGTCTGTGGGTGTAGCCGCAGCCTTCACTAGGTTGGTAGATAGCGTGAGTGCGTTGTTAGGATGCAGAAAGATCAGTAGTACCCACCAGTTCGGGTATAGCAGTGAGGAAAATGGAAATCCACGGATTGGATTTCGGAATTTCCCAGACGGATGAGACCTGGTTAAGCCAGTGATAAGATTGTAGAAGCGCCGCTATAGAGATGGGAGCAAGGAAGCAGTGGACTGCTTAAGGTCATTTATGACATGAGGCTACCAATGGTCATGTAGCAATCACTTTTAGCCTTGGGTTTGGTGATGTCAGGATTTGACGTATGGACTCGATCAGTTAGATCATAAAGTTATTAGAGCCTCAGTGGCATGATAACTAGTGGCAGCTAGTTCTAGAGAAGGAACTTGTTCAGAAGTCGTGTGAGGCGACCAAGTGGGAGTCTTTTGGCTCCGCAGCCGGGCTGGAACCCGGTATTTCAGATGAATGGCGGAAAATTGAGACCAGGTAGGTCTCGGTAGATGTTAGGAAGCAGCCATGTGACAGCATACAGTTTCAGACAGTTTAGTGTTTCGGGCAGTTCAGTGTTCAGACAATTCAGTGTTTCGGGCAGTTCAATGTTCAAGTAGTTCAGTGTTTAGACAGCTCGGTGTTTCAGGCAGTTACAGCTCTCGGGTAATGTTAGTAATTGTGCCCTAAGTTGCAAGTACAGACAGGATAGCTGGTTTGTTAGGAAGTGACAAGTCACTCACAGCGGAAATAGCTGAGCATTGGCCAAGTATAAGTGATCTACAAGGATAATTGGGTTTGTGAACCTGTTTTGTAGTGGAAATTTTCAAGCTAGCAGAAGTTGAGTAGTCAGTTGAGAGATAAGCAGGCTGGTTTCATCGATAATAATTTGGTATGAGTGGTCTGTCAGGGAATCAGACCATCTCAAGGCAACAGATATCAGTCGGAATAGATGTGATCTTGTCGCGAGGGTTGGTCACAGTTACCCTAGAAAGGCTAAGGTGTGCCCAGGATGGTGACCAGGTTACTAGAGTGGTTTGAAGTGAAAGGAATGATTTCGAGGACAAAATCTAATTTAAGTGGGGGAGAGTTGTAACGCCCCGTTTATTTAAATAAATTAATAAATATAAGTCCCAGGCTAATTTGTGAAGAATTTTAGAAGTTGGGGGTTAAAAGTGTAAGTTTCAGAATAGTTTTGTAAGTATTTATGAAGGAAGGGGCTGAATGGTAATTTCAGGACCTATTATGAAGAGATTCTTAAAGTCAGGGTCGAATTGGTAAATTATGGACTAGGTTTGAAAATAAATCTAAAAGTGAGGGGCTGTTAGTGTCATTATGGGATTAACTTTTGGGAGATCCGGGTATATATCCCTTATGGGAACCCTAACCCTACGAGGGTATCAGCTGCCACTCATATCTTCAGCCGCCGGGTAGCACCCCCTTCAGCCGACACCACCTATTTCCTCCACCCTTCGGTCACTCTGGCTGCCAATCGACCGCCGACTTCATGCCAACGTCGCTGCCACCATTGGAAGCTGCCGACAGTCAAGTTTCGCCATGTCTTACGTCGCCGGCAAGGGCCGCAAACAACCAGCAGACACCGTCTTTCTTCTTCTAGTTTCCGTTGATGTCGCCGTCGTTTCCTGCGGTGGTTCTCTGTTATATTTTGGGTGCCACCACCACTGTGAGGGTTCACAGATCAACCATCGAGATGGTTGTAGCTATTTTGGAACGCTACCCTCCGTATCTCTCTTCTTTTCATTTCCGCCGCCTGCTACCGCAAGGGTGGAGGTGGTTAGATGCATTCGGGCAGAGCACTCATGTATGTTCCGGACTGATACCCTTGGGAAACCATCGTCACCACCGTGAGGTGGTGGCTGTTATTGCGAAATTCGCCATTGCCGCCGCCTCTCCGGGGTTCTGCCGCCGTCAAGCGCCACCAGGTGGTGGTTGTGTTACTTTTCCAAGAATAAGGGTGGGTCTGTGTTATTTCAGTGATGTATGATTGGGATTGTTTGATCGGAACGCCGGGAATAGCCACCGCCAACACCGTGAGGTGGTGGCTGCCGCCAAGCACCGCCGCCGGCCACCATGGTGTGGCTATGTGTGTGTGTGTGATTACTTAGTCTGTGTGTGATTAGTTTAGTGTGTGTGTATGGTTAATTGAGATTAGCCTTGTAAATTGTAACATGAATTTTGGATTAATGAAAAGAATCAAAACCACCACCGTAAGCCGCCATAGACCACCACTACCCGAAGTGGTAGTGGATGGTGCCCCACTAGCAAACCCTAATGGGCTTAGAGATTGGTGTTGGGCCTATTGGGCCATGGTTGGGTGGAAGACCCTAATTGTTAGCATTTGGGCCTTGGACCTGTTTGGACCCATTTTTGGGCCATTGGGATTGGATTGTGAATTAAGCCCAAATTATTCCATGCCATTTATCTAATAGAGTAAATGAATTAATTGATTAAGTCCTTAATGGAATAAGTGAGAAAACCCTAAATTTGAGAAGTTATGGGGACACACACACACGAGAATTATTTAATAAGTGAAATATTAATTAATAATCATTGGCAGGAATTAATGTAAGTAATAATGGACTTAATGGATTAAGTCCCTAGTGTGTTAAGTCCTTAGTGGGTTAAGTAAGAAACACTTAACCCTAGTTATCATTTGATGTGAAACCCTAATTTCACTGGGGCTTTGTGTTGGGCCATCCGAGAATAATCAAATGGACTAGAGTAATTAGTTGGGCTTTAGGGTAAGACCCAAATGAAGGATTGGGCCCAATTTGGAAAATTGGGCCATATGTTGGGCTTTGACCCGTAGTTGACTTTGGGCCTATGGATTGGGCCTTGGGCTTGGGTAAGCCAAGCTAGGGGTAATGTAGTAATTATCCAAAGCATGTATCTTTAGTTGTGTGTTAGAACCCAATTATTAATTGGGTGTTATTTGGTGTTGACAGTTCGGGAACGGGTCTATGGCCACAATGCCGACCCGTTCAGTTAGCAGTAGTTCCAGATTTCGGTCCGATGCAGTAGTTAGTATGTTTGATGCCTTCGTGGCTCAGACAGGATTTATGTGTTTTGTATTATGTCTTATGTGTTCCGGGCAACAGCCCGATGCAGTATGCAGTATATGTGTTTATGCTAGTTGATATGTTATGCTATGCTATGTTCAGTCAGTTTCCGGACTTCGGTCCAATGCAGGGGGCAAGGCCCCAGTTAGTTCGGACTTCGGTCCGATGCAGGGGACAAGGTCCCAGTCAGTTTCCGGACTTTGGTCCGATGCAGGGGGAAAGGCCCCAGTTAGTCCGGACTTCGGTCCGATGCAGGGGACAAGGTCCCAGTCAGTTTCCGGACTTCGGTCCGATGCAGGGGGCAAGGCCCCAGTTAGTCCGGACTTCGGTCCGATGCAGGGGACAAGGTCCCAGTCAGTTTCCGGACTTCGGTCCGATGCAGGGGGCAAGGCCCTAGTTAGTACGGACCTCGGTCCGATGCAGTGGGCAAGGCCCAGTATGTGCTTTATATGTATTGTATGGTATGTGGTAGTTTGGGGGAGCTCACTAAGCTTCGTGCTTACGGTTTTCAGTTTTGGTTTCAGGTACTCAGTTTTCAAAAGAGGAGCTCGGAAAGATTGCAGTGCACACACCGTTTGTTCAGCCTGGGATGTTTATACTCTGATATATCTGACAGTTGTTAAGATATTTTGAGATAAATTCTTTATGACTCTTATATGACGTTTGATGAATATGGTTTTATTAATAATTTTAAAAGAAATTTTCAGACTGTATTTTTGGGATGTTACACCAGGCCTGCCATGGCTTCCTTATAGTTGTTAGGTTCATCTAAATTTATTAGTGTACTATCACTAATATACGTGTCCCCTTCTGTAGTAATATGAAAACCATATAACTGGGGTTGAACTCTAACTCTTTCGGAACGTCTAAGAGGTAAGGACTCGTCAATCGGTTCAACCGGAGTTTCCTCCTTGGGTTGAGCGCCAGTGTTAGAGCTTCCTTCATCGCTCGACTCTTGAATCTCTTCAAGATCGATTTGCCTCCCACTTTCTCCTTGGCTTATGTGTTCTCGCTCTCGGAAAACCCCTCTCTTTGCAACGAAGACAACATTGTCGCTCGGTCTATAGAAGAGATATCCAAAGGATTTCTGCGGGTAGCCGATGAAAATACACCGCTCACTACGAGGTTCAAGCTTGTCGTGAGTCTCTCGTCTTACAAAAGCTTCGCAAACCCAAACCTTGATATGTGCCAACGAGGGAGCTTTCCCTGTCCACATCTCGTGAGGTGTTTTGGCAACCTTCTTTATAGGGACTAAGTTAAGGATATGGGCGGCAGTCTCTAAGGCATACCCCCAGAATGAGATAGGTAGTGAAGCATGACTCATCATGGAATGAACCATGTCCAACAAGGTTCAATTAAGCCTCTCAGCCACACCGTTCAATTGCGGTGTCCTAGGTGGCGTCAACTGCGAAACTATTCCGCATTCCTTGAGGTAGTCGTGGAATTCAAGACTTAGGTACTCTCCTCCTCGATCGGATCGAAGCATCTTGATCTTCCTGCCCAATTGATTCTCCACTTCTTGTTTAAACTCTTTGAACTTTTCAAAGGCTTCTGACTTGTGCTTGATTAAATAGATATACCCATATCTATTATAATCATCGATGAAAGTCATATAGAAGTGGTTCGTATCCCTTATGCTGCATCTAAAGGGCCCACACACATCGGTGTGTATGAGATCCAATAGACCCTCACCCCTAGCACAAGTGCCAGAGAATGGTGACTTGGTCATCTTTCCAAGTAAACAAGACTCGCACACGTCATTATCCCTAAGGTCGAATGACTCCAACACTCCATCCTTTTGGATTTGGGCTATGCGTTTCTTGTTAAGATATCCAAGACGAAAATGCCGCAAGCATGCTTTATCCATACTACTGGAAGAATCCACACACAATACATCATTTCCTAGGTTATCTACAACCATAACAGTTTCATAAATTCCATTACAAGGCAATGCTTCAAGATATAAAACACCATTTAGATAAGCATAAATTGAACCTTTCTCATTATCAAACGAATATCTAAATCCTTGTATAAACAAACCATGAAATGAAATGATGTTTCTTGCCATATCTAGCGAATAGCAACAATTATTTAAATCTAAACCTAATTCATTACTAAGCGCTAAAGAATACACTCCAATCTTGGTGACAGGCGACGATCTTCTGTTCCCCATGATTAGATTTATTCTTCCACACTCCACATCATCCCTATCTCTTTTTAGTCCCTGCAAATCAGAACATATGTGAAAACCACATCCTGTATCAAGAACCCAAGAAATAACATGTGATGAATTATTAGATTTAATTGTGTAAATACCTGCGAAAGACGACTTGATCTTTCCATCCTTGATGGCTTGCAGATATTCCGGGAAACTTCTTTTCCAATGTCCTATTTTGTGGCAGTGGTGGCACTTTGCCTCTTTAGGGTTTAAGTTGGTCTTAGCAGAACCAACTTTGGTTCCACTAGAAGAGGTACCATCGTGGGGTTTACCCTTGTGGTGGCTCTTGGAGGGATCCTTCCTCTTCTTGCCCCTCCTTTGCCCTATGGCCAAAATAGGAGCAGCGGTTGGAGTGGGAGTTGATGCAACATACTTGTCTTTGAGATTGCACTCAGCAGTTCTCAGCAATCCTTGGAGCTTGCTCAAGGTGACCTCTTCCTTATTCATGTGATAGGTCATGCGGAACTGGTTGTAGCAGGGAGGCAAGGAGTGAAGGATAATGTCAATTGCCAGGTCTTCATCAAAGTTAACATTCAACTTCAGCAGACGATCAACATATCTCTGCATCTTTTGCAGATGAGCGGTAAGGGACTCTCCACTGCCCATTTTTGCAGTGATCATCGAAGTGATGATCTCATACCTCTCTTGCCTCGCACTTCAGCTCCTTATCGAGGACATACTCTTTGTCCTCGTAATGAGTGACCATTCGGATGTTGCGGATCTAATCATTGAAATATTTATGATACATTTTTAATTGATTTAGTTGAAAAAATTGAAGTTTATTTTCATCTATTTATGTATCAAATTCTTTGATTCGTAATTACAATGTTTAAGTATAACTTTGTTACCAAAGTTGTTGGTTTTTACCAAATATATATGTTAATTTGTACCATTTTTATTTTCACTTTTTATACAATAATACATAAAAGTTGATCTAGGTTTGTTAATTATTTGCAAGAAAGTCATAAAAATATTAAAAAATCACTTTGAAGATTAAAAAAATTTGTTTCTTTAGATTTTAGTTTATTTTAGTAGCCTGCAGATGTTAAAAAAATTTGTTTCTTTTTTCAGACTGCAGACGTTTGGTCCACCTCTTCTACTGCAGAGCTCTACAGATATGGTCCGCAAACTGCAAACATTTTGCCTCAGAAAAAACAAATCGCACCTAAGTCCATAGCTGCCAGTGTTTATTTATCAGGCACTATGTCCATAGCTGGCACTGTTCATCTATATCATCTTTAATCTCTCATCATTCATCTACCCATCTTTACCCAATATTTTTATAGGTATAAAATACATATAGAGTTTAAATCAAATAAAACATGTATATTTTGTTCATCCAGCATAGATATCAGCACATATAATATGCACACATAGCATGTAATTTATATTAAATACTTCATATCTATGTGTAAGATGAAAGTAACTATGCACTCACTTGTTACAGTGATGTTTCCGAACTCGGGCAATGCTTCGCTTCTAACAATTCTATTTTCCTTCGACAAAACCTAGTATCATTACCGCTAGATTTTTGTCTAATATTTATTGAGATTCTTTATGAGTGATATTGTTTTATAAGTGTTAAATAATACTTTTCAACCACTATGTACAGATAGGGGCAAAACATGAAACACCGGAGGGCAGGACCATTTTGGCATTAGAGTACTTCTGAAATCCAACAACCCTATGCAGCCCTTCAAACCAGATTCCCCATACCGCGAGTAGTTAAAATATATTATAATAACACTTTGTATATTATATTTTATAATATATTTATTGTTTATAAGTTTATAATAACGATAATAAGCTTAAACATAAGCTATACTTAAAGTAGGGTAAGCATATCTCACTTACCGGGGGTTTGGCTAGGAATCGGGTTCTGTGGGGGCAGAACTTCAAAGCTGAAAGCTCTTCTTCTCAGAGCCTTTTGGGCGCTCAATGAATCCCCTCTAACACTTAGTAAGTGCTAGGGAAAAGACTTGAGGGTCTGGGGGTATTAGGAGAGAATGGGTTAGAATGGTATGGGAAATGAAGTGATTTGCGCCTCTATTTATAGGCTGGATTTTGGACCAACTTGCCAATTTCAGGGCCTCCGACTCATCAAGTTGAGTGCCAAGTGTCAACATGTGTTGGCAAGGCATGGGGAGGAAGCAATGGTCAGGATTTGTGCCACGTGTCACTCGCAGATCAATTCAAAATCTAAGTATCTTCTAAAATCCGTAACTTTTGGATACGAACTCTGTTTTTGACGTTATTTTTATCCACGTGTAGGTGGAAACATGATCTACAACTTTCGTTTAGACTTCATCGGTTAATTTTGAATTTATTTTTAAAGTTATATTTTAACAAGCTTACAGAGGCAAAGTCCGTTAAAAACTCATAACTTTGTCATCCGACATCCGTTTTCGTATTTCTTTATATTGTTGAGCTCCTATTAATGAGAGCTTCAATTATCATTGAGGTTGTGTCGGGTAAAAATCGACTGATCTAATATTCGAATTTCGGGCTATGTATTGTTATGCTAAATCTTAGAAAAATCATAACTTCCTCATACGAAGTCAGATTTGAACATTCTTTGTATGTACGTTCTCGGTTTAACATGTACTATGACTTTTTTTAGATCCCTAAGGTTAAAAAGTAATTTATCATAAACTCACTTTTTACGATTCCCAGTGTCGTGCTGGTTTTGTCGTAAAATTTCAACGGGTCATAACTTCTTCGTTATAACTCGGATTTCAGCGTTCTTTATATGTACAGAAACCTTATGACATATAAGATAACTTGGTTAAGATTATTTATTATAAAGAATATTTCATCAAAAATTCAATTTTTATGCTTATTGTTTCTAAATTGACTAGCCTGGATCTGCAGACGTTACAGGTATGAGATTTTTTTTCCATCCATTTTAAAAAATGACGGATTAAACTGTGTCAAATGTTATAAGATGAAAATATAAAATTATGTAAATGTTTGAATTACACATATGAGTTTCATTCAGTTAAGTCGAATATGTTTTATTATTTTACATGATTACATCTCAATCTATTGTGACACCTGTTTTCATGAAATGAACTATTACAAGACATGTAATGACCTAAAGATCTCATACTATGAGTTAAAGTATGTGTTTGGTATATCTTTGATTTGGAGTAAACTTAAAACAGTGAATTAATGATGATTTAGTGATGCAATATATATGTTCTTGTGCATATTGTGTTATATCAAAAAATGAGTAGAGTTAAATCAGGAAATTATGAAAGATAATGATAGTTCAGTTTGAGACGGTTTCGTGGATATGGAGTTTGTAAAAACCGGAGTTCATATGAGAAAGTTATGGTCGTTTGAAGTTGAGGTGAAAGTACATTACTATTTTGAGAAAGTCAATGGAACTCAAAAAGTTAATGGTCAACTTTTGACCACCGCAACGTGGGGGTATGTTTTCTACGATGTTGAAATGAGTGAATCATAATTACATGTGTCAACCGGAGCAGGACACATAGCGAGACGAAGTCTATTCAATCTTTACGACGTGACAATAGATATGACATGACATGAAATGAGGCAAGTCACCGCGAAACTTGTCGGAAGAGTATGACACGTGGTGAAACCATGATTCATTTGATTGTCACGACACGACCAATGCAAAGTATAAATATAAAAGTCTTGTGTCGTTTGAGAGATTTTGACACGTTCGATCAGAGATGCTGCTCGAGAAGTTGTAACACTCGTGTTCCAGATTGGGTTAGCTTGCTATTTATCAGGGACTAAAGATGGAGTTATGGGAAAAACTTTGTTCCACGACATGGTGAAAGGATGCCCACGGCGTGGCATGGATTAAATGAAACACGTATTTTGATGAGTGTCACGACGTGGCAGTAGGTTGGCCACAACGTGGAAACTGTTCTGACCCAAGTCCATAATTTTTTGGTTTCCTCCCGTATTTAAGAAACATTTCTAGAGGCTTAGGGCAACATTTTCATCCTCCAACCCTCCACCTTCCAACCTTAGCCTCCCTTAGAGAGTTTTGGTATTCTTGGTGCCTTGAAGAGAAAGAAGAATAAGAAGGTGTTTTGGTGCATTGATCCAACAAGCAAACTTCTTCATTATCATCTTGAGAATATTTTTGACCCTTGTGAGTATTCAAGTTCCAAGCTTTCTAGTTTGGGCTTCTAGATCTAGTTTTCTTGTCCTTTTTCTTTATATTGTGAGATTTTAAAGGAATGTATTCCACAAAGTTGGCAACTTTATGGATCCTAAGGGTCCATTTGAGGTTATATATTTTAGATATAGTGTTCCTTGGTGTATTTAGAAATGCATAAGTTTGATTTCATTTCTTCTTTGGTTATGACCTAGTTTCGATGAGACATGCATTATATATGCATGTCTATAAATCATTGATCTTTATGATGCTTATGGAGTATAAAATTCTTCTAGAAAGTTTGAGTGGGTGGCATTAGTGATTAAGAGCTTAAAGGATGAGCTCATGTCTTATAGTGTCATTAAGGACTTAAGGTTAGATGTTTTGGCTTACTGGAATTACTTAAGGGATAAAATTGGAAACTTTAACCATTAAGACCTTGGGGTGAGATGATTTTTGGGCTGTTGACTTTGAGGGTTGACCTTGGACCGTTGACTTGTTTACTTGAGTTGAGTTTTATACATGATTGTTGGATTTATTGTGTATGGTAAGGTTGGAACCTATATGTTTTTATATGTGTGTGTTAGCATTGATTATGTGGCTTTAAGTGGTGGTTTAGCTAACTTCATGAGTCAGGTGACTCTTCTCACTATATTGTCTAGGATGGTAGTTGTAACTGTGACTCTTGCATTATGTGTTGGACTAGTCCATTGGTATGCATATTGGGTTGGGCCCATTTGTATTTTGGGATGGGCCCATTACTATATGGGGTTGGGCCCATTTGTATGTTGGGTTGGGCCCATTAATATGTGGGGGTTAGGCCAGTTATTATGGGTTGGGCCCAATGTGCGGGTTTGGCTTGTTGATATGAAAGGTATGCGGTATTTTGGGGACCTCACTAAGCTTTGTGCTTACGGTTTGTGGTTTAAACATTTTTCAGGTACTCCCAGTTTCAGAGGGAAAGGCCTGATGTGATCGCACTGCATCCCCTAGATTTTATTATGAATTCGCTGTTGTGATTTTTACTTTGATGTTTTGAGAATACTACTACTTTTATTTATCTTTTGGAACAAATGAATGAATGGTTCGATTGATTAAAAATGAAATTTTTCCTTGGTATAATTGGGACGTTATAGACGTATTCTTGGGAGATTATACCGGTGAAGTTATACTAGTGTATGGGAGTATGTGAGTTTATTTATGGGATCAAAGAAGGTATATTTTATCCCATTTTATGTAAATACGTTTATGTGATATTTATAAAGATTTATAAGACCCGAGTGTACGTTATGGGATTCCGTGATATGGTACTATTATGAATGTGATGAATTATTAAATGTTAATTTGGTCATTTCAGGATAAATACATTGATTTACTGAGATTCTTCAATTAAATTAACAGCTAGCGGGATAAAGTCGTTAGTGAATTATATTTGAAAACATAACTAGTTCGGGTGAAAATTAGTTACCGAGTCTGGTTAGTGATTAGGTAATTGATCATTGTTGTGGATATAGTGATGAGATTAGACAAGTTCTAATGAACTTGATATATTATCCAAGTGGAATTGGACATGTGATGAATAGGAAATCAACATTGAGGGGGAGGCTAGAATAATAGTTAGTTATCACTAGCTTTAACGTCCGTAGATCCGGACTAGTCAATTTACAGACGATAAGCATCAAAAATGACTTTTTGATGGAAGATTATTTAGAAGCAGTAATATTAACTAAGTTGTAGTATATGTTACAAGGATTTTGTATATATAAAGAATGCTGAAATCCGAGTTATAACGAAGAAGTTATGACATGTCGAAGTTTCACGACAGAACCGACACGACACAGCGCGACGTAAATAGTGAATTTACGTTAGAGCGATATTTGGCCTTAGCGATCTAAATAAAAGTTGTAGAATACGTTAAACCGAGAGTGTGCATAAAAAGAACGTCTAAATCTGACTTCGAATGAGGAAGTTATGATTTTTCTAAGTTTCAGCTTAGCAGTATGCAGCCCGAAGTTCGAATATGAGATTGACGGATTTCTAGCCAAAACAATCTAAACGAGAATCGAAGATCTCGTCGATAGTAGTTCAACGGTAAAAAGACAGACGAAAACGGACGTCGGATGAAGAAGTTATGAGTTTATAACAGAGTTTTCCTGTCACGGCCTACTAAAAATAATATAATAAAAATTAAATTCAAAATTAGCCGACGGAGTCTAAACGAGAGTTGTAGAGCATAGTCACACCTATGTGTGCATATAAAGAACGTCGAAAATGGAGCTCGTATGTGAAAGATAGGAATTTCTGAAGTTCGGGGCACGAACCCCGACATTGTGTCAGAGTTCACGACGTGAACTCAGTATTTATGACTTCTGGAGCCTGACAGACGCAAGTTGCGATGGCGCACCTGATGACTATTGAACTCACGACGTGAATATTTGATATTCACAATGTGAATCAAGAAAAATGGCCCTATAAATAGAAATCGAAGGGCAACCAGCCATAGTTGCTAACTCTTTCACTCTCTCACTCCTGATACCCTCTCTAGCCGTTTTGAAGTACCCTCGAAGCCTCGGCATCATCCCGACACCCGAAGCAAGTCCTAAAGCCCCCAAAGATCACGAGGAAAAAAGAGTTTCAAGCCGAAGCTCTGCCCACAAGAAGCCCGGTGTGTGAAGATATCCCGGTTTCATAGAAGAACTTCTACTTGAAGAGCAGTAGTGCTGTCCGAGCATCGTCTAATCAAGCGATTGTGTACTTAATTTCTTCTAACATATAGATATGAAGTATTTGCTATGAAATACGTGTTATGTGTTTATATATTGTTTGTTTACTTGAGATGGATGTTGGATGAATGTTTTATACAGGTTTTATATGATTTAAACTATATATGTAATTTATATCTACAAATATGTTGGGTAGAACATGGATAGATGAAATAGTTGGTGTGTGATGAAAGATTAGTTTGAGGATGAGACGAAAGATGATATAGATCATGAGATGAGGATGACAGGTGAAAAATGAGTGAAACCTTTACCCAAACGATGGCCCCGTCATTCAGCAGAGTAGGGATGACAACCACAGACGATTCTAGACAATCCAGTGGAGCACTAGCAGGCTCGCAACTTGTGGTTGTTGTGAACGATGTGTTCACCTGTGTACTCTAACAAACATGACAGCTATTGATATAGTACCTTATAATAAAATGATGGTAGCTATGGATTTAGTTCAGTGTAGATGAACCTTGGTAGCTATGGATTTAGTACTGTATAGATGAACCTTGGTAGCTATGGATTTAGTACAGTGTAGATGAACCTTGGTAGCTATGGATTTAGTAGTGTATAGATGAACCTTGGTAGCTATGGATTTAATACTGTATAGATGAACCTTGGCAGCTATGGATTTAGTGTTTGTTATAGGAACCTCGGGCAGCAATGGACTTTGTGCCAATTCCTTAGATCAATCCTTAGGAATGAATGAAGGAAGGATAGTCGATTCTTAGGGTAAAGTCTTAAGAAATAAAGAAGATAATGGGGATGGGTAATTGGGTTGATTGTTTGATGGTTGAATATAATAATTATATTATTGTGGGTTGAAAACCCTATATGCTCACCAGGCTCGCAAGCCTGACCCTCTCAATTTTCTTTGCATTACAGGTAATGGCACAAGAGTATAAGTTGGTGGACTTGACGAGAGATTTTGGATTATAGATCAGTAGATATAACTAACTGTTATAAGGTCTTTTTTTATACGGTTTATGCTTTTGGTCTGTATCAGAACATGACATCCTGAGATTTTGTTATTTAATGAAAATACATTTCTTTATAGAAATGCTTTGATAAATTCTTATCACATTTTGTTTTGGGAACAAATTCCGCAACAGTTTTCTTTAAACGATTACTCTGATTTTAAAACAAAGCATAAACAAATCAGTTTTTTTTTGGCCATGAAAATGGGGATGTCACAGTTGGTATCAGAGCATTAGGTTAAGCAAACTAGGAATTTGTAGGAAATTTCTAGACTTAAACTTAGAATGTTAAGTAATGATCGTGAGGAGTGTGTCTAAAATATGTTAGATAGTACACCTAAATTGACACGAGACTAGTCTATTTTAGGAAAGATGCCTAAAATGCTTTTATGTGCTAAATGCTATATGTTTGCCATATATGAAATTGTTTGTTCGGATCTATGGTCTATTGCCGACCGGATCTGGAAACCTTATGTGTTTAGCATTCTAAGTGTACGACTACGATATTAGAACTAGGATGTAAACGTTTCAGGATGATAAGGACGATTTGAATATCTACCGTGAATGAGGATCTAAAATCACCTTATTCGGTGTATAGATCAAAAACAGGAATCAACCACCTGTGGTTGAGCAAGTAGCTGTGGTTGCGGCAGTACCTGAGCCAATGACAATCGTTGGGGTACAAGCAATGATTCAAATGATGTTGGATCGTCAGATGGAGGAAACTAAACGTCTACTTCAGCAGAATCGTGAAGAACTTTCAATACCAGTTGAACAGCCCGAAGTTAATGAAGGGCAGTCAAAAGGAGAAAACTTCAGTGGGTTTGTTGGTCAAGCCAACCCAACGATTGTTAGGAAAAACAACTAGGATGGAGGAAATGATGGGTGTTTGTGCAAGTACAAGGATTTCGTGGCATCCAAATTGCCGTGTTTATCTGGAAGCCCAACACCAGTGGAAGTTATGGACTGGATCTCTGAGATGGAGACAATGTTTGAGAGTTGCGAGTGTAGCAACCGACAGAAAACCGCTCTCGTGATTCCTCTGTTAAAGTCTGGAATGCTGAGTTGGTGGAAGCTACTAGCTGGTTCGATGCCCAAGGGAGAAGCTAGCAAGATATCTTGGGAAGATTTTGTGGTGCAACTAAAGATGCAATATTGCTCTAAGTAGGATCTTCTAGAAATAAACAATGAGTTCCAGAATCTGAAGAAGGGAAGATTGAGCATCACTGAGTACGCTACTAGTTTTACGAAGAAAATGAAGTTTGTCCCTTACCTACTTCCAACGGAACTTTCCAATGTCAACAAGTTTGCCAATGGATTACCAGCGGACTTTGGTCCAATGGTCAAGCGAGCAACCACTTTGAAAGCCGCCATCTGGGCAACCAAGAATGTTGAGACCCAAATAAGGGAAAAGGGTCTGGAGAAAGCTGAAGTTGGCGAGAAGAGGAAGTTTGAAGGATCCTCAAGATCTGATAGTAAGGCAAAGTTCGAAAAGTCTAACCTGGATGACTAGTGGTATGGAGCCAAGTGGTGTGAAAAGTGCAGGAAGAAGCACTTTGGAGCATGCAACGAAGAAGTAACCTGTTACAAATGTGGAAGGATCGACCACTATTCCTCGAATTGTACACATAATGATAAGGTATGCTACGGATGCGGAGGCAAGGGGCACATGTATAAAGACTGCCCAAAGAAAAATGGGGCAGCAAGGCTAGAGGCACCACCAAAGCCAAGAGCATTCCACACGATCCTTGATGAAGCATATAATAACGCGAGGAATCAGGAATAAGGATTTCATATCCAAAGATCAAATTATGAAGTAACTTATGGTGTAGCCTATTAGAGGCATAGTATAGGGTGAACTTGAACTTTTGTGTAATAGTTTCAAAATTTAATATAAACCCTGGTTTTGTTATCTGATGTATTGAGTGACACCTATCGGAAGATATCGAAGGTGGTATATTTCCTTTAGTTTATGTCTGATAAAATAACAGAACGTTTAGAGGAGTACAGTATGTCTGAAGTACACCTTCGATTGGCTGGATGATGGAATGATTGGTGTAATTCTTGAAGTTTTCCCATCCTCTGGAATTTCCACCACCAACCGAGTTGAATTAGAACTGACAATTGAAGATACACATGGAAGAAGTCCTAGTAGAGTCTAGGAAAATTTGTATGATTAATTGGACACATTCGTATGTGTTAAATTGTTTTGTGATTTTAGGACTTGGGGATTGCGAGACAATACTTGGAACGAGTATGAGTAGGTTTGAATAGTAGTAGAGATCTATACTACTGGAAGCACAGGACTCACGCTTGGATCAGGGAAAGTCACAAGGTTACCAAGAAGCTAGTGATTGGTCTCGTTTTATTCAAGTATGTCTTTACGATCGTTTCGGTAATGACTAATGAGGTGATTGTTATTCCGAATCTAGTGGTCATATCAAATTGAGTCCGACTATGATGAGTTTGTTACGTCGTTCATGGAACCAAGTTCGATGTAACATCTGACTCAAGACAGAAGATTGAAATCAATGCGATCAATAGCATCGCGCTCGTTGTTAGAGAAATTGGTAGCTAGAAATGCTACTTGCTAAAATGTGATTATATCACATTAGAATATGAAGGAAGGTATATTCCATTCTGGAATTTGACTCTAAGAGACTTGAGTCTAAGCGTTGCATCATACGATGAGAGGTCATTAGAGCATGACCCATCGGTCTGTTACAATAAATGAAGGAAAGTACTTATCCTAAGAAGAAGGAGTCCTCAATAAGGATTTATTTTGTAACTCGTAGGTTGCGATTGAAAGTCCAACATAGTACGAAGAGCAGATGCAAGATTGAGCATCACCTGTGGCCAAGAAGTCCATGAGTTGGATACTCATTCGAAGAAACATAGAAGTTATGATTATTACCTAGGATGAAGAGATAACATATGGAATCATTATACAAGTCCTATTTTCTTTGATGATTCCGGGACGTAATCATCCTAAGGGGGAGATAATTGTAACGCCCGTAGATCCGGGCTAGTCAATTTAGAGACGATAAGCGTAAAAAAATGACTTTTTGATGGAAGATTATTTAGAGAGAGTAATCTTAACTAAGTTGTATTATATGTTACAAGGATTCCGTATATATAAAGAATGCCGAAATCCGAGTTATAACGAAGAAGTTATGACCTGTCGAAGTTTCGCGACAGAACCGACACAACACAGTGCGACGTAAATAGTGAATTTACGTTAGAGCGATATTTGGACTTAGCGATCTAAATGAAAGTCATAGAATACATTAAACCGAGAGCATGCATAAAAAGAACGTCCAAATCTGACTTCGTATAAGGAAGTTATGATTTTTCTATGTTTCAGCTTAGCAGTATGCAGCCCGAAGTTCGAATATGAGATTGACGGATTTCTAGCCGAAATAATCTAAACGAGAATCGAAGATCTCGTCGATAGTAGTTCAACGGTAAAAAGACAGACGAAATCGGACGTCGGATGAAGAAGTTGTGAGTTTATAACGGAGTTTTCCTGTCCGGGCCTACTAAAAATAATATAATTAAAATTAAATTCAAAATTAGCCGATGGAGTCTAAACAAGAGTTGTAGAGCATAGTCTCACCTACGCGTGCATATAAAGAACGTGGAAAACGGAGCTCGTATGCGAAAGATATGAATTTCTGAAGTTCGGGGTGCGAACCCCGACATTGTGTCAGAGTTCACAACGTGAACACAGTGTTCACGACGTGAACTCAGTTATGACTTCTGGAGCCTGATAGATACAACGTGAATCTAGAAAAATGGCCCTATAAATAGAAATCGAAGGGCAGCCGGCCATAGTTGCTAATTCTTTCACTCTCTCACTCCTGATACCCTCTCTAGCCGTTTTGTAGTACCCTCGAAGCCTCGGCATCATCCCGACACCCGAAACAAGTCCTAAAGCCCCCAAAGATCATGAGGAGAAAAGAGTTTCAAGCCGAAGCTCTGCCCACGAGAAGCCCGGTGTGTGAAGATATCCCGGTTTCATAGAAGAACTTCTACTTGAAGAGCAGTAGTGTTGTCCGAGCATCGTCTAATCAAGTGATTGTGTACTTAATTTCTTCTAACATATAGATATGAAGTATTTGCTATGAAATACGTGTTATGTGTTTATATATTGTTTGTTTATTTGAGATGGATGTTGGATGAATGTTTTATACAGGTTTTATATGATTTAAACTATATATGTAATTTATATCTACAAATATGTTGGGTAGAACATGGATAGATGAAATAGTTGGTGTGTGATGAAAGATTAGTTTGAGGATGAGACGAAAGATGATATAGATCATGTTGGATTAATGTCTAAGTCCATAACTATAATTGGTAAGACTTGACCCGACCCGGCATGGTCCATTTGGGTTGCATGGCATCATGCACTTGGATAGACTATAATGAGAGAAATAAGACACTTATGGTTATTAATATATTATAAGTTCTAGTATATTAATAATAAGAATAATAAGATTATTTAATTAGTATTTATCAAGAATTAATCTAGGATTAATTAAGTGATCAAAAGAAGACTAATTAAATATATGGGTTGATTGTGTAAATCATCCATACTTGTATAGTGGGCTAATGCTCCATGGATAATCAAGTTGGGCTAAAACCCATAGGATGGTCCATGGATGCTCCATGATGTATTTGAACCCATGGATCCAAGGAAATGGAAAGTCATGACAATTAGGCTTTACCCTAATTGTAACACTATATAAAGATCTTATTCTTGACAAAATCGGCGACTAGTATCATTCTAGAGAGGGCTAACCGATTTTCATGAAGTGTAGAATTCTCTCAAGTTATTCCAAGTGTATTTGGTGTTGTGTGAACCATTTGAGGTGTCACACTTGGGGCACTTGGCACTCAAGCTTCATGAAGACTTTCTACATCAAAGAGGTATGTATTCTATCTTGTTACATTCATTGTTTTGTATGCTAGATTAGGATAATACCTTGGAAGTTCTTATTTGCATGTATAATAGAGAAAACATAGATCCAAGGTATTTAGGGTTGCATGTACACTTAGGAGTGTTAGAATGCTCAAAACCCAATAGTGGTATCAGAGCCTAGGCTTGTTTTCTTGTTATACTTGCAAAAGTAGCTGAAAAATCGAGTTTTGAAGCTGTCTGCCCAGCAGACTCGCCGAGTCCATGAATGGACTCGTCGAGTCCAAGGCAAAATGCATCCAACTCGCCGAGTTGGTTCGTGCACTCGACGAGTTGGACCCCCAGACAGCATAAATTCGACTTTTTTTGGCTGGAATTGGACTAGGAACATTACCCTAAGATGTTTTTGGACTTATAAACTTGTTTTTGATGTGGTAATGTTCATACTAATCCAATTCCAAAGATAATTGTCAATAGATTCATGTTTTGTATTAGTTTAAGGTTTAGACTAATTACATAAAAAAGTTTGATTTGAATTATCTTGTTCTTATGAGTTGCTTAGATTAATAGAAAGTTGAGTGAAATAGTTGTTTTCAATCCAAATTAATCTAAGAGTTGATTCTAAAATGTGTTTTTGTAACTTGTCCTCAAGTTATATGAAAAGTCACATTTAAGTTTCATAAAACTCATAAAGGTTGGCAAAGGTTACAAAAATGAAGAGTCTAGTTCTAATTAAATGGTTTTATGACTCCATAACTTGTCCTTAAGTTATGGAGGACCAAGAGTCTCTTCATTAAATAATAAATAAATAAATAAATAAGTGTAACCTTAATTAATTCCATAAGTTATAAAATAAAGAAAAGTTAATTCTTTTATTAGTTTAAAGTCTTCCATAACTTGTTCTCAAGTTATGAAACTTGAAGAGTTTTTGGATTAAAACTACTTTAAACACATAAGTTATGGAATTAATTAGTTTTGAATAGTTTCAAAACTTGCCCTCAAGTTTTGGAATTTGAAAAGTTTTCACTTATGAATACTTTAATTCCAAGTTAGCCCTTAGAATTTTAAAGAGTTAAAATTCAACCCTTATACTTTATAATATTATAAGTTAATAATATATATGTATAAGAGTAAAGTCAGTCTTACCGCTAGTACGCCTCATTCACGAAGCCGGTCTATAAGGTGGGTATAAGGTTGTTGCCTATAAAATGGCAACTTAATGGGTGTCCACTCTCACCCACCGCTTGCTTGACTGGTGGAGGGTCGTTAGCCGAACGGGTTTGACAGGACTATAATTCTCCCTTCATTAAAAGTATTAATGATAAATACTAAGTAACTAAACTCTTAATGATACCCAATCTTAGTTACTTAGGAAAATGCGAATAAGGTGCTAATCCATGAAATTACACTTTGCACTTTGTTTAAGTCGGTTAGTGGAGCGTGTGTGGTTAACCGGCACACTAACTCGTATTTAACAAGGAAGGCAAAGGGTAACTTAATGTTTATCATAGTATCGATGGAGCGTGTGTGGTTAACCGGAACATCGATTGAGGGGTAAACACTTAAGGGTACCAAGTAATTTGCATGGTTACTTCACACCTTGTTTTGTGATCCTCGGCATCCCAGTCACAAAACCTGAAGGGCACACTCGAGATTGAAACATGCCATTGAACAGTTCAATGAATCTCAAAAATCTAGGAGTTTCAAAAACCAATTAAAACCTAATAATACATTTCGTTTATCTTGGTGGAAATTGGTGAATCGTCATTCACCTACCTTAAAATATTATATAGCTTGGATTACGGCATCCCTCTTCTAAGTTATAAAATAGTTTGTAGGGTCCTAGCCTTAGTATTTCATATTGGGTGTCATATTAAGGACTTAAGATCAACTATCTTGAATATCTCCCATAACATGTCTGGTTTAGACATTTATGATCTTCCCAAATCTCTTGAAACAAGCTTTCCTAAATGAAGATGATGTCCCTTGGAAATCATACTTCTCTCACCTCCTCCAATTATTCTCCCCAACCCACAAGTTCAAGGTCACTCAAGCCCTATTGGCAAGGCAAGGTCTAGGTGTGATCACATCTTGGAGATGTAGTCACATATTGACAAGCCGGGAGAGTTGGGTGTCAAAGTCTTGAGAAAGTTGGTGGTTCAATCACTTTCTAAGTCACATAGTGAGTTCCTTTGGGACACCTATGAAACAGACTATGACAAGACCCTTAATGATCTTATCTATTTGATAAGATCAACTTCCTAAAACTTTATGGACATTGACAATGATGACATTGGATATCTAGTAAAGCTCTCTCTACCCAGTGGAAAGGGATTGGCCATAGTCAACTCGGTTGACCAAATGGTAAAGAGAAAAGCTAAGTCTGTGATAGTCCCGTGTACCATTATCAAAGGGTCTATATGTTTATATTGCCAAAGAAAGGAGCATTGGTTGCGAAGCTGCCAAATTTACCTAAGGATGTTAAAGTCAATAAGTTTGACTCTACTTCAGGTAAAGTCCACTATTTAACTCTGCTAAGTTTCTATTATGAGATTCTTTATACATGATGTGACTGGGTCACATGGTGATGTTTTAAGAATCAAAGAAAAAGTGAAGAAACTTAAAGAAAGAATATGCTGAATCTGATGGCGTAGATGGATTTCTATCGCATAGTTTGAAGATCGGATTCTTGAGCTACTTCTTAGGAGTTATGAGATATTGCTTAGGAATGGATAACAACAAGTTTTCATATGGATTGTAAGGATAAGTTTTTCCGCAAAGTTTTAAAATAAAAGGGAAAATTTTGATTTTATTTATTTTTAAAATATCCTTACAATGGCATTTGAGGAAAAATTGTTGCTTATAAGATTCCATTAATAGCAAGAGTGGAAGTATGAAATTGATTCTTTCATTTGTGGTAGTGTCTAGATTTACTAAATAAGGAAAGATTCTCATCACCAAAGTTTCAATTGGACCGGAACTTGGAATCATGCAAGTTGTATTGCATGATGAATGAGAACTTTCAAGTATTGAAAAAAATTAAGACTAATTACTCGGTCACATGGATGTGTGAGTCAAGTAAAGGACTAAGGGATCGAGTACACATTCTTGTGAACTGATTAAGTCCACCACAAAAGATTGATAAGACTATTCGTCATAGTTTACTAAAGCTCAGTAAATATGATTATACTTACAAGCTTAAGTATAATTCTGAAACATTGGAAGGTTCCAATGTAAGGCAGAGCGAATAAGAAGAATCAAATTTGGCAGAAGGATAAAAGTTTCTCAAATCTGAAAAGATGGGAGACTACTTTAGTATCAGTTTTGTGATCATCTTAATGATTAAGAAACCATATCAAAATTAGTTCTCTAAGGAAATCTTAGTGCATTCTTATGACTAAGAAGAGGAACTTGAATTGTTGAAGTGGTTAAATCAAGAAGATGAGTCATATTTCGTTCCAATACAAGTCTTAGAGTCATACTCCAAGATTGTAATTTGAGTACCATGTCTTAAAGAAGGTTTAAAACACTTGTCAAATGTAAGAGTAAAAGTTTTCTACTCTTGTACATTTGAAATTGGTAAGTTGTGATATTTTGGATAAAACAAAGACCAACTTAGGCCAATTTTGTGAAGTGTTTGTCTTGATTAGAATCCACACTATCCCCTGAATATTTGACAAGAAAGTCTTATAGGTCAAGAGGACAGTGGGAGTCTTAAAGGTCTTGAAAGTCTCAAGAACTAATCAAGAATAAAACCTGAAGTTCTTCACTATCACACGACTTGAGGTTTATAACCTATCGTGTTGACATATTCTGTGCCCATTTCAGTTAAAGTTGGCTTTGCATATGAGTTCTTAGAGTTCTCAATGTGTTGCACAACAACTTGGAAGCAATGGCAGGCCCTTGAGCTGCCAGGTGGCAAGAAATTAAGATTGAGTTCAATCCATATGAGTGTGGATTTGTCATTATCCTTGTCTTGTGTCTATGGTTTTGACAATTCACATGGATAAGAACACATACACCATTAAATCTAAGTGTCATAAGGTTTCTCTGCGATTCATGAAAATGATGGTGAGGAAACTCTTTCACTAAGTAGATTTTATCTAGATAGCAATTGTGATATTTGCATTCTCAAAGTCGTTAGTGGAGCGTGTGTGGTTTACCGGCACACTAACCTGGACTTGTGAGAAGTGGCAAAAAGGTCTAACCATTATGATTACGGCATCCCTCTTCATAATTGTTTAGACACACAAGTGTGCTATCTAAGGGAAGGTGTATGATTTTGATAAAGTCTTATCAAAACAATCTAGTATTAGGAATCTAAACTTTAGTAAGAAAGTCAGCTGATTTCTGAGTACATGTCAAAGCTAATGGGTGCATAAGTGTTATGCTAATAATCATCATGTTAGTGGGAGCATGATAATTATGATAAGTATTGCAAGTTAGCAATGTTAATTATAGAAAACAAAAGTTTCAATTGGGAAAGAGTTGTTTTGCTATAATTAAGGGAGAGGAAATTGAAACTTCATCTCAAATCTATAAGCTTAGATCATGAGGTTTTAATCATTTAGTCAAGGATATATATATATATATATGAATTTCATGTTGGAATGGCTCAACATAAGGAAATTCTGTATATGGGTCCATTATTTGCATTCTAAAATTCGATTATGATTACGGCATCCCTTTTCATAATCTGAATTATGAGAACTTGGCAAATTGAAATGGACATATTATAGCAAAAGACTGGTTTAGTCTTTATGTGAGACATCATGAATCGTGTCCCATATGCTTCGGATATAGGATCGATTACATGTGCTATATTCATCCTTTCTAAAATTTTTCAAATACCTAGGGCATTAAGAAGGGAAAAGGTTTAGAACAAGATATGACTAAAAGGATTAAACAATTGTCGAGGACAATCTAAGGTTTACCAAAGATTGGTTGCTCAAGGACAGTTGGAAGTATAGTGATAATTCTGGAAGGACCATATTGACATAATCTGTAAGGAGGAAACTCTTGTTCAGAAGTGATAGTCAAAATGGAATCTGGAAATGTTTCAAAGTTAGAATTTTGAATCTGTGTAAGATTAAGGAAACTTAATGCAAGAAGGATGTTTCCAAGGAGCTGATCTCCTTTGGAATACTCTATAATGATTGTTTTCAAGTCTTTCTGATTTTGTACATAATCATTACAAGAGGATCAATGCATATAAGTTTAGAATCTAACAGATTTTAGTAAATGGCATGAATTTGGAATTCTTGCATTTGCAGTAAGGATTTGGAGTGTGAAAAGAGAATCATTGAAGTTATGTTCAATTGATCTAGTTCACAAAGTAAATATCATAGACAAACATAGTATGCATACTTGGTGTATGGCATGACTAGTGTTTAGAAAACATAGTGTACATGCTTGGAGCATGGGGCAACTATTGTTTTAAATTCAAGAATAAAGTTGATAGCTGAAACAGTATACAATGAATAATGTGTAATCATATGGTGATAAATAAAAGGTGTTTTATTTATGTTCATAGGTTTTGATACCATATTGGATTCAATTATTATTGTGTTTCACTTTGCATGTTTTGACTTCCCGAATAAACTGGGTTATTCTTCCGGAATGACTAAGTTATTCAAACCATCCACAATCGGTCATATGTTGGAAGTAGATATGAATTAAGACTGTCATGGGTTGGCTTGTAGAGGTCTAAGGTGTTGGACAAAGGGCTACAACACTCATGAGTGCTCATAAGTTCTGAGTATTGGATTCAACCCGCGCTCATTGGAATCATTTCATGGATTTTATCACGAGTGATCATGAGACGATAATATCTTATATTCTTCAAACCTAGAGATATGAGTTGTTACTATGAGTTGATAGTACATTGATTGCACGAAAACGCATTTGGTAACTCGGTGCTATAAAACGTGCCTTTGTGTATGATTCAACAAGTAGTAGAACAAGCCATATGAGTTGAAGTTTATCCGTTCCTTTTACCTTCGGGATAAAAGCGATATCTGTGGGCCCCTCGATGATTTGATGATGACAAATGGAAGTGCTCGGCCGGGCCAGGACTAATTTGATTTGTTCAATTAGTCAGTCGTCATAAATCGCAAATCGGGAAACAACAAATGGACAGAGAGAATGATTATAATCCATGTCTCATTCCATATGATATCTAGAATGGAGGAATATATGATCCCTTATCTAATGGACAAGTCATTGACAAAGGTCAGAGTTCATCTACAAGGTCAGAGTTCTACAGAAGCTTTTGAGAGCTACGATTGCCAGTTGGTTCCTGAAGTCATACGCAATAATAGTTTTAGACTTATCCAAGTGGGAGACTGTTGGATTAATGTCTAAGTCCATAACTATAATTGGTAAGACTTGACCCGACCCGGCATGGTCCATTTGGGTTGCATGGCATCATGCACTTGGATAGACTATAATGAGAGAAATAAGACACTTATGGTTATTAATATATTATAAGTTCTAGTATATTAATAATAAGAATAATAAGATTATTTAATTAGTATTGATCAAGAATTAATCTAGGATTAATTAAGTGATCAAAAGAAGACTAATTAAATATATGGGTTGATTGTGTAAATCATCCATACTTGTATAGTGGGCTAATGCTCCATGGATAATCAAGTTGGGCTAAAACCCATAGGATGGTCCATGGATGCTCCATGATGTATTTGAACCCATGGATCCAAGGAAATGGAAAGTCATGACAATTAGGCTTTACCCTAATTGTAACACTATATAAAGATCTTATTCTTGACAAAATCGGCGACTAGTATCATTCTAGAGAGGGCTAACCGATTTTCATGAAGTGTAGAATTCTCTCAAGTTATTCCAAGTGTATTTGGTGTTGTGTGAACCATTTGAGGTGTCACACTTGGGACACTTGGCACTCAAGCTTCATGAAGACTTTCTACATCAAAGAGGTATGTATTCTATCTTGTTACATTCATTGTTTTGTATGCTAGATTAGGATAATACCTTGGAAGTTCTTATTTGCATGTATAATAGAGAAAACATAGATCCAAGGTATTTAGGGTTGCATGTACACTTAGGAGTGTTAGAATGCTCAAAACCCAACAGATCATGAGATGAGGATGACAGGTGAAAAATGAGTGAAACCTTTACCCAAACGATGGCCCCGTCATTCAGCAGAGTAGGGATGACAACCACAGACGATTCTAGACAATCCAGTGGAGCACTAGCAGGCTCGCAACTTGTGGGTGTTGTGAACGATGTGTTCACCGGTGCACTCTAACAACCATGACAGCTATTGATATAGTGCCTTATAATAAAATGAAGGTAGCTATGGATTTAGTTCAGTGTAGATGAACCTTGGTAGCTTTGGATTTAGTACTGTATAGATGAACCTTAGTAGCTATGGATTTAGTACAGTGTAGATGAACCTTTGTAGCTATTGATTTAGTAGTGTATAGATGAACCTTGGTAGCTATGGATTTAGTACTGTATAGATGAACCTTGGCAGCTATGGATTTAGTGTTTGTTATAGGAACCTCGGGCAGCAATGGACTTTGTGCCAATTCCTTAGATCAATCCTTAGGAACGAATGAAGGAAGGATAGTCGATTCTTAAGGTAAATTCTTAAGAAATAAAGAAGATAATGAGGATGGGTAATTGGGTTGATGGTTTGATGATTGAATATAATAATTATATTATTGTGGGTTGAAAACCCTATATGCTCACCAGGATCGCAAGCCTGACCCTCTCAGTTTTCTTTGCATTATAGGTAATGGCACAAGAGTATAAGTTGGTGGACTTGACGAGAGATTTTGGATTATAGATCAGTAGTTATAAATAATTGTTGTAAGGTCTATTTTATATTGTTTATGCTTTTGGTTAGTATCGGAACATGACATCCCGAGATTTTGTTATTTAATGAAAATACATTTCTTTAAAGAAATGCTTTGATAAATTCTTATCACATTTTGTTTTAGGAACAAATTACGCAACATTTTTCTTTAAATGATTACTCTGATTTGAAAACAAAGCATAAACAAATCAGTCTTTTTCTGGCCGTGAAAATGGGGATGTCACACTAACTAACCAAGTGAGTAACCTTATATTTCTCTACATTACTGATATCTAGATACATGATAATTATTGTGCATACTCATAGTTAAGTATACTATTTGAATTGTTAATATTTAATATTGTATGATTTGAGTATTTGTGATAATTAAGAATGATAGTTGTTTATCACAATACGAGTTATTAAATAGAGTAATTGGAAATTATAGTATTTAATACTATTTGAGTACGTAGACAAGTATAATTGAGATGCATAGTAAATTAACACATTTTTAGCATGTATAATTGAGTATTAAATTGTGTGTTACTATGTGATTATGACCAAAAAAATATGTTGTTTGATAATGTGAATACATTTAATCTTCCATAATTATTGTCATTATCACACGTTCTCATTAATTAAACCGTCTATAAGGTTATTATAGACTTTTTTTTTACTATTCTCATTCCGTCATAGTGTTGTCAGAATGTTTATTGATTCGTATTCTATAGGAATGAAAATGAGTGAAAAACGATGCGTGAGAACAAAAAAGAATAAGAATTAGTGAGAATACATCAAAATGACAATAATTGTGTGAGGTTGAACGCATTCACATTAGTAAACAACCTATTCTCTTAGTAATTCTCATAGAATAACATTGTCCATACGTCCACACAATAGTTATCCACCCACATTATAATCTACCCATATATATATATATATATATATATATATATATATATATATATATATATATATATATATATATATATATATATATATATATATGTTAATTCTTTTATTTTGGATAACTTAATAATTATTGCTTAATTTTAGGAATTTTCATACTAATTAAAAGACAACATTCTTATGAACAGTACCCAACCATGGATACTGTTTCTCGGGTTAATTAAACTCAACTGGCTTGGTTTTCTTTTTATCGAGCTGGGTTGTTTCCACCTACCACAGCTTCCACCATCTTAGTTAAGGTATATCCAAGACTATCATCGCCTTATCATCATACGATCAAAAAGATAAAAAAAAACCCATTTCCTTTCTATCTTTCGATTTCTGCTCCATCGCTCCCCTTTTCTTCTTCTCCTGTTTCGATTAGCTTTACATCGCTGGAAGGTAGCTGGTCTATGGTGGTGTAGTGTTGATTACACATGTAAGTGCGAAACAATTTGGTTATTTTTCAAACATTTTTGCAGAAATCCAAAGAATTTATGATGATTTTGTTTAAATATGTTCTTGGTGTTCATATTAATTGTTCTTCCTCTTTTGTGCAGTCAAAAATCGTTGATCGATGTTTTAGATGGAGTCATCATCGTACCAGTCACCACCACCTACGTCTTTCGATCTAGGGTTTGTCCATGCTCCGTTGAAGCGTTGATTAGGGAGGAACAATTGATTTCACCGTTCAACACTATGATAAAACGCCTCTCCTTCTTCCATCTCTTTGTTCGATCTCCATTCTTTCCATAAATCCCACTAACTATTCGAAGATGGGATCATAAGGTGTTGAAGCGAATCGTCAGAGAATGCTTCCTAGTTGTTTCCAATTCGGACCACCACAGTTTAATCCGTAAGGTTTATATGCCTTAGTCTTGTGTCTTTCTTTAATTTATTTATGGACCAAGTTTATTAGTTTCAATTCAATATGAAGGTGTACATGTTTTTTGTTGCGCATCTTCGGTATTTTGGTTATGTGATAGTCAATCAGCTTCTTAAATCTTCTCATGTGTTGTTTTTTCTACTCCACAATTGATATTCAAATTTGTATTATGCTTTCTAAAGGTGCTTGATCTCCTTTAAGTTTTGTTAGATGGATGTTGTTTGATTTCTATAGCTTCTCAGTAGCAAATGTCATGTGTGTCATTTGATTTTTATACCATATCTGAAATATTTGTGTTTATTCATGGAATTATATAAAGTTTATGTGCTTTACATAATTGCACACTACCCGTTTGATGTTATGCTTGAGTGGAACTTACATTCATGTATTTTCTTTATCCATTGGCTTATATTTATAGGCGTTATGTCTTTTTTGAAGGATAATAACTAAAAAATCATAGCTTGAATTCAGTGATTAGTTTGTGTTTATTTGTATTTCAGACCTGAACTAAGATTGAACCCAAATTGACCCTAGATGATTATCGTGCTTCCTCCTCATCTTTTGGTCCGTTGTTATTATTTATTGTTTTGTGACATTTGCACTATATATGTACTTTTCTTGTATATTTTCTTTTATTTTTACAACCTTCATTTTTTCTCAGTAAGATTCATATTATTGGTTTCGTAGGGTCATTTTTATATAACCTTCAAATTATTGGTTTCATAGGTTCATGATATGAATCAGCAACCAGGTGGCAAGTAGGGTCGGGTCTATAAGAAAAGGAGTAAAAAAAAGAATCGGAGTGAAGATTAAGCAATTAGAATTGTTATCTAATTAGGAGTTTATTTATTTAAGAGTTTCCATATTTAAGTCATTGTTTGAGTTTGGTTTGTTGGGTTATAAATAAGGCCTTATGCCACCATTAGGAATATTAAATAACCAGAGTTGTTTTTCAGTTTCTTTCATTAGCTTAATAATACAACAAGTTTTGTGTCACCTGTGGGCGGATATTAGTTCAGTTTATATAACCTTCAAATTATTGGACTAAATCGATGCCTTTTTGTTTTATTTTTTAGGATCAAGGATGAAAGTCTCCTGTGGAATTAGGACTGACAATCAGAAATAAATACAACTCCAACATATGTATATGGGTTTTTATGCTTTGACCAATTTTTTATTTGGGTTTCATTTGGATTTCAATCTTCACATGCTCCAACATCGGGTAGAAGGTTCCTTTAAAATTTCCAATTAAATTTTTGTGTTTATCTACATGTTTGCTGGTTTATTTAAGTTGAATAGTTACAGTTTTTGAAGACTAAGTAATATTTTCAAACTACTATGATCTAATAACAAAAAATTATCTTTTGAACAGAACATTATTATGCAATGGTATAACTTGTATGTATAATGTGTGTGTGTGTGTTGAATCACTATCTATTGTGCGTGTACAACTTAATTTCTTCTATGCATTCTCAATAGATACATTACGGTTTGTCACTCGGCGTCTTCCGATTCCAATTCCATTCATTCCCGATTCAATTCCATTCCACGCCTTAATCGATTTACTTAATTGTCTTAATAGCTAAAATGACATACTTTCGTTGTATTTCTTTTAGAAAGCTATCTATTTCAATCTATTATCCAATACCATCTGTTTTTTCTGAATCGTTTGGTTGGAATTTGGATGGAATGGAATGGAGTGGGTCATGTATGAATGAAAGGATTTTTTATGAACTTGTTGTATTGTAAGTAAATACAATTATAGTTTCAACTCTAAGCTATACATTAATTACAATTAATGAATTTCCAATTTATAATTAGTGAAAATAATAAATTAGACATAACAAAAACTAAATCCAAAGATACATTATAATGGAAAATACAACCTTTTCTATTTAGTTTTACAAAACAACAAAATCTCATTGTGTGGCCTGTGGAGAAATCGAAATGAGGCAACTTTTAAAAAGTGTTTTAAGAAGGCGGAGGATATTTTCCTCCAAATCCAAAGGGAGTCTTTCCTTTGGATTGATAGTGGAGCCAACAGAGTGGAGATAGATAAGAGTCTGTGGATTTTATCTCCTAGAATAGCGATCAATCCCATGTAATTCTTTTTTGAGCGCCCTAGTTCCTGGCTGGAGTTTTGCTCTGTTTATTATATGTTGCCTTTCAATATATATATATATATATATATATATATATATATATATATATATATATATATATATATATATATATGTTGTAGTTTTTGCCAAAGAAAGCTGGAACACCAAAGAAGAATGAGATGATGCTCACTGATAGTGTAGGGGAAGAGATCACAAACAGAAGATAGCTAAATAAGTACTTAAAAGCCAACCTTGGTGGGCCGAAAGCCACAAAGTTTGACTAGGGATCTGGTGAAACCCCAAGGAGGTCTTCAAGAAACAGTTAGAAGGTCAAGCAGAGTGCATCACAACCTGAGCTTGTCCGAAACGAGCCAAAAGGTCTTCTTCTGCTTCAAAGAAGAATAAGAAATACAAAAATTGCCCCTCAATCAAAAGAAGAATTACAGGAGAAGATGTCGAAATGCAGGGAGCAGAGGAAAAGAAAGAAGTGACTCCTAAAAAGGCTAGAGATAACGAGAAACAAGTGAAAGATGAAAATGCCCCTGTGGAAGAGAAAAAAGACGAGAACGACAAGAATTCCTCTGTGGTAGAAGAGAAGGAAAAAGATGCACCTGAAGACCTTGTAATAAAAAAATGACAAAAGTGTCACCGACAAAAAGAATCTGACCCTTATGAAATGATTGGTACCCTTATTAAATGATTATATATATATATATATATATATATATATATATATATATATATATATATATATATATATATATTGATTCTTTTATTTTCGGTAACTTAATAATTATTGCTAAATTTTAGGAACTATTATTTAAGTTTAATTGTTATAACTTAAATTAAATACACAATTACTAATTTACCATTTTGAAATGATTGGTAACCTTATGAAATGATTATATATATATATATATATATATATATATATATATATATATATATATATATATATATATATATATATATATAGAGAGAGAGAGAGAGAGAGAGAGAGCTAGGTTCAAATGTGGATTGACATCTATTGTGCGGACGTATGGACAGTGCTATTATGTGAGAGTGACAAAGAAAATATGTTTTTTGATAATGTGAATACGTTCAATCTTACATAAATATTTTCATTGTCATGCATTCTCAATAATTAAATGGTCTTTAAGGTTATATAGACTTTATTATTATTATTATTCTCATTCTACCAGAATGCTTATTGAGTCGTACTCTGTAAGAATGAAAATGAGTGAAAAATGATGTGTAAAAATAAAAATGAATAAAAATTAGTGAGAATGTATGAAAGTGACAGTAGTTGTGTGTTGTTGAACGTATTCACATTACTAAACAACCTATTCTCTTAGTAATTCCCATAGAATTGCATTGTCCACACGTCCGCACAATAGTTGTTCATCCACATTATAACCTAGTCATATATATATATATATATATATATATATATATATATATATATATAATTTAAAGATTAAAGTCTCTCAGATAAAAATTAATGTTTTTTTTTTCATTTTATGTGTATATTTTTAATTATATATGAATAAAACACGTTGGTAATAATAAAAGAATATGGTTGTAATTATAAATGAATATAAAACATTTTAAAGATTAAATAACTTCATTTATTAATAAACAGAAAAAACTACTAATAATACATAAATATACCAGGGCCGGCCGGGTGATTTTGAAAGCCCTATGTAGATTAGTAAAATAGGCCTTAAAACTTGAAAAATCTAAAAAGATGTGCAAAACAATTTTAATTTTTTATTTTCTCAATGCAACTTAAAATTCATTCATAATAATACAAAAAAAAACACTTGTCTCTACATAAAAAGTGTCATCCTCCTAGTATTGGTTGAAACAAAATTTTCATTTACTTCTTCATAAATAATTTTATCCAAAAAATTCCTCTCAGTTGCAATCAAAGCCAATCCATTAAGCCGTTCTTGTGTCATTGTAGATCGTAAGTAAGACTTTAATATCTTCAATTTGGAAAAACTTCTTTCTGCAGATGCAATAGTAACAGGAATAGTTAATAAAATTCTATATGCAATAGATGTATTAGGGAAACAATCAGCACGTTTAAAAAATTTAGAATATCTATTGCTGTCATTTTTTCTTCAGGTAAAAGATGTAGAAGTAATTTTAATTCAACATATAAATCATTTCCATCAATATCTGATTGTTCATCTTGTTTAAGTGAAGTTTCAAGAGTCTTACAACATGACTTTAAGCTCATATCATCTAATGAATGTAATTTTTCAGAATTAAATGAAAACCCAAAAATATTATCATGTTGTTGATATTATTCAAACCTTGTAGTTAGAGAAGAAATTGCTTGATCAATAATGTATAGGAAATATTTTACCCTAAAAGACTCTTGTGCGGATTTTGAAACACTAAAAGACGTATCATTTGAAGTCTCATCAAAATGTTCATTTCCAAGGCAATTTCTTTTGCAATTTGTAAAGCATTTAAAAAACCAACTTCTCTATATTCTTTAAAAAAAGATATAAGCCCTTTATTTTTTCCATAGCAACATCAATAAGCATATCTTTTGATTGCAATTGTTTGCTAACTAAATTAATAGTATTTAACATTTCATACCAAATTACTAGAGCCATTATAAACTCAAAGTTACCAAGTTCATTTTTTGCTAAGGATTTAGCTTCAATTTTTATTTTTGGATAATTATCATTTTTAGCAACTTGAAGTAAAGCTTTTTTAATGTCTACAATTTGAAATCTTATTGATTTTACACTATCAACACGACTCTCCCAACGAATAGATGACAAAGATTTAGGAGTTAATCATTTCACATTATCTTTTAAAACTTGCCATCTTTTAGTCGAATTTGCAAAGATTGTATAAATACGTTGTATGGTTCCAAAAAAACCTTTAGCTTTACTACAAGTATTAGCCATATCACACAAAGTTAAATTCAAACTATGACAACCAGAAGAAGTGTAAAAAGCTCTTGAATTTATATCCAAAAGTTTTTTTTGCACTCTTTGATGTTTTCCTTTCATATTTGACCCATTTTCATAACCTTGACCACGCACATTATTAATGTCAAGATCAAGCAAATTCATTTCATTTTGTAAAACATCAAAAAGTCCTTGCCCGGTTGTATCATTTACATCCAAAAACCCTAAAAAGGATTCTTTGATGCAAACAGAACCTGATGATACATCTACATATCTTAAAATCAAGGTCATTTGCTCTTGGTGACTTATGTTAGGTGTACAATCAAAAAGTCCTTGCCCGGTTGTATGATGAAAGGTCATTCGCCTCTGTCCGAGTAGATTTGTTGAAGGGTGAGAGCCCTCAATCTTGGAACTGATATCTCATTATCCTTCTGTCTGAATTGGTTCAACAACTCTTTAAATTCCTCTATAGTTGGTTCAATGACTCAAAATCCTTCTGGATTTAGGGAAACTCCAATGGCTCTAAAGAAGATGTCTTTAGCTATAGTGAGGATCCTATCTTCAGTGATGAGAAACTTAAGAACTTTTGGATTGGTGTCTAAGTCCATAACTATTTTGGTATGTACTTGACCTGATTAGAGCATGGTCCTTTTGGGTTGCCTTCACCATAGCAATATGTAGGATGAATTAAGGACAGAAAGGTTTAATTATGATTTATTAATATATCATGAGAATAATATATTAAAGGAGAAATCATATAGTTTAACTAATATTAGTCAAGAATTAATTAAGAATTAATTTTGTGGCTAAAAGAGATTAATTAAACTTAGGGGACTGGATTTGTAATTATAAGATAATTGCAATTGGGCTATGGATCACCTAATAATATAGGTTGGACGAATTCTATGGGAAGCCCATAAGGAATTCGTCCAAGGGATATAATTAAAGGAGTCCATGGACTGCTTAGGGCCTAATCAGTCAAATTAGGGTTTCCTAAGTTCAAAACCCTAATAACCTAAGTATATAAAGACCCCTAAGGCCCCAAAAAACGTATGGAATGAATCCTTTAGGGTTTCTAGTCGTTTTTGGTGCCTCCTCTCTCTTTCTTCTTCATCTAGTTGCTTAGTGGTGTTTGTGACTCCATTAGAGGTGCAACACTTGAGGCACTAAGCTTTCTAAAGCCAAGGAATTGATTGTTATTGCTATATAACAATCAAAGGTAATCTCTAAACCTTATTTCAGTTCATAATATTTTAGATCTAGGGTTTATGGCTTTGGATATTCAATTGCATGTTCATTAGACATACTCGATCCAAAAGCTATTAGGGTTTGCATGTACACCATAGGAATGATGTGTTGCTCGAAACCCATCAGTGGTATTTGAGCTTAGGCTATTTGTTTGATGAATTTGAGGCATATGTGATCGAAAATTGACTGAAAATCGAAAATATTGAATTTTTTGTGTTTGACTCGCCGAGTCAACTGGTGAACTCGCTGAGTCCACTGAACTCGATGATTCCAGGCTAGACTCGATGAGTCAGAGTGCCTGGCAGCAGATATTTTGCGATTTTCTTGCCTTTTTACTTTGGGTTAATTACCAAAAACGCTTTTTATTGATAAAAATCGGATTTTTATGATATTGGGTGATTATCCTTGCCAAAATAAAAGATAATTTCATATTAATTGAATAATTATTTCCTTATATGATAAATTTTGATTATTTGAATTATTTGGTGAATTATCTTGCAAGAAATTGGACTAGGTCAAAATTAGATAACCACAAATTAACTGTTAATTGCCTTATTTGAATTGTTGATCTAGAATGTTATTGATAAAGTTTGAAAAAGGTTTCAAATTACACCCTTTAGGTTTCATAATTTAAATTTGAACTTAATAGTTTTAGTTTTTGAAATTTAAATAGTTGAACCATAATGTTTTGAAAAGTTCAAAACTTGTCCTCAAGTTTTGGAATTTAAGTTTTGATTAATAGTTTAATTATGTAATATTTAAATTCTAAAACCCTAGTACTTTGAAAAGTTCAAATTACACCCTTATGGTTTTATTAATTAATTAAATTTTATAATTAAAAGAGATTTAATAAAAACATAAAGTTTTGGTTTAAATTTAATTAAATTAAAAGTATAATTTATTAAATTAAATCACCTAGTATTTTAAAAGTGTAAAATACACCATATATATATATATATATATATATATATATATATATATATATATCATTAAAAGTCTAATATTATATATATGTATAAGTAAACATTCAGTCTTACCGTTAGTAGGCCTCATTCACGAAGCTGGTCTATAAGGGGTGTTTAAGGAAATTGCCTATAAAATTGTGATTGAATGGGTATCCACTCTTACCCACCACACTCTTAACTAGTGGAGGGTCATTAGCCGAACGGGTAGGATAGGACAAAACCTTCCATTATAAGTATAATGAAGTACAAAGTAACTAAATGTTTTTCAAATTCCCAAATCATAGTTACTTTATGCAAAATGTGAAATTGTATGCTAATCCATGGAATGACACTTTGTACCCTTGCCGTGACGTTAGTGGGGCGTGTGTGGTTAACCGACACACTAATTTGGGTTTGGCATTGGTGGTGAAGGGTGACTCGATGTTTATCGTAGATCAATGGAGTATTTGTGGCTAACTGACACATTGATTAAGTGATAGTAGCATTGAGTGCACCACGTAGATTCGTATGGTTATTCACACCTTGTTTGTGATCCTCGGCATCCCAGTCGCAAACTTGAAGGGCATAATCGATATTAAACATGCCACTGAAAGGTTCAATGAATCTCAAAAGATCTAGGAATTTCAATTCATTTAAAACTTAAACTTTTTTGTTGTTTTTCATGGTGGAATTTGGTAAATCGTCATTTACCTACCTTCAAATATTCTGCAACTAGATTACGGTATCCATCTTCTATGTTGTAGAGTATTGTGTTCGATACTAGCCTTAATATCACATTTGGGTGTTTTATTAAGGACTCAATCAATTTAACTTGAATTTTCTTCCGTTTTGTAGATGTCTAGTTCTGACAATCATGGTCTTCCTGAATCTTTGAAGATGATATTCCACGATATGATTGAGGAACAAGAGATCATGCTTCACTTCCTCCACCTCCTCCAAATATTCTCCTTAACCCACAAGTTTGAAGGATTGAAAAGTTCAAGCCCACACAAGCCCTTTTGGCAAGTAAACACGAAGATGGAAAACCTACGTGTGCACACGTCTTAGAGATGAAGTCACACATTGACAGGTTAAGGATGTTGGGTGTCGAGATTTCAGGTGAGTTGGCTGTTGACTGAGTTCTTCAATCACTTCCTGAATCATATAGTGAGTTCGTAAGAGAGTACTAGATGATGGAACACGATGTGACCCTGATTGATCTCACCTATTTGCTTATAGCTACTAAATCAGCAATGATTTGGTGTGCTGGTCAAGCAAATTTGCTTGGTGAATCAAACTCCCAAGATTCAATGGACACTGGAAACATTGGAAGTCCAGAAAGGACAAAGTATGAGATTGTCCAATGTAATGTGCCAAAGGATTCCATTTGCTTTTATTGCCAAGAGAAGGGGCATTGGAGACGAAGCTGCCCAAACTACCTGAGAGATCTAAGAGATGGGAGAGTCATGGCATATGGCTCTACTTCAGGTAAAATCCACTATCTAGCTCCTTTTAAGTTCCTATTCTAGATTCTTAATACATGATGTGATAAGATTACATTTTGATGTTTTGCAGGATCGAAGAAAAGAAAGGAAACTTAAGAAAGAAGTGTGCTGAATCTGATCATGAAGAAATGGATTTCAATCGCATAGATTCGAAGATCATATTTTTGAGGTGCTACTTTAGAGTTAGAATAAATTGCTTAGGAATGTGTAATAGCATAGTTTTCAGTTGAATTGCATTGTAAGGACAAGTTTTTCCGCAATAAAATAAATTTTGATTTTTATCTTATTTATTTATCCTTGCAATGGCATGTGTGAAAATGGATGTTTGTAGTTTAGCAATGTAGGGTTGGATATGATTCTTGTTTTGCTATTTGTGGAAATGTCAAGAATTTACCAAATAAGGAAAGATTCTCATCGCCCAAGTTTTAATTGGACAGAAACATGGAATCATGCAGCATGTATTGTATGATGAATGAAAAAATTTCATATTTGGAAATTAGACTAATTCGTTGACAAAGTGTCAAGTGAAGGACTAGGAGATCAAGTACAGTAGGTTGTGCGTTGATCAAGTTCACCACAAGAGTGATAAAGATATTCATCATGATTTACTAAAGTTTAGTAAATATGATTATACTTATAAGAATAAGTGTAATATGAGTTGATTGGGAGAGTTTCAATGAATAGCAGAACGAATAAGAAGAATCAAGTAGGCAAAAAGATAAAAGTTTCTCTATTCTAAGAAGAAGGGAGAGTACCTTTTACTGTGTTTTATGATCGTCTTAATGATTGAGAACCATATCACGATTGATCCTCTAAGTGAGTCTTAGTGCATTTGTATGTCTAAGAAGAGGAATCGAGAATTGTGGAAATGGTTAAATCCATAAGTCAATCATACTTCGTTCCAAAATCAAGTCTTAGAGTCATAATCCAAGATTGTGACTTGAGTGACAAGTCTTAAGTAGGTTTGTAACACTTATCAAATGTAGAATGAGAATTTTTCTTATTCTTGTACATTTGAAATTGGTAAGTTGTGATGTCTTGGATAAGACAAAGACCAACTAAGACCAATTGAGTGAAGTGTTAAACTTGATAAGAAGCTACACTAACTCTTGAATATTTGTTTTGTCAAGGAATGTTTCTTGTCAAGAGAATCTTATATGTCAAGGAGTCAGTGGGAGTCTTAATGGTCTTGAAAAGGTTCAGAAACAAATCAAGAGAAAACCTAGTTGATCATCACTAGCACGTGACTTGAGGTTTATAACCTATCATACTCTTATTTCTGTGCCTTTCCAGTTGAGTTAATTATGCATGTGAGTTCTATGAGTTCTCATTTGAAGGAATAAAGACAATACACCTTGATCAATGGAAAGTACATTGATATGTAGGTGTGAGTTGATTGGAAGACATGGTGGGCATTCATGCTACCATGAGGCAAGGAATCAAAATTGAACAAGTTCAGACCATATGAGCTTGAATTTGTTGCAAACCTTGGTTTTGGCAAAATTCATATGGATAGGAACACATACACTATAAAATCTAAGTGACATAAGGTTTCCCTCCTTAATGAAAATGAGTGTGAGGAAATGCTTTCACTAAGAGAGATTTTAAGGAGATAGCAGTTGTGTAAATTGTATTCTTAACTTCGATTATGATTACGACATCCCTCTTCATAGTTCGAATTGTGAGATTTGGCAATTAGTCTAAAAATTTGGGACTTAGTAACATAAGTTCTGAATTTGTTTAGACACACATGTGAACTTTCTAAGACAAAGGTGTATGATTTTAAGAAGCTTAGATAAAGGCTTATCAAAACATCAGGTATTAGAAATATGAATTTAAGGAATTCAATAAGCATTGTCTTTTGGAAGTTCAATTATTTTCTGAATACATGTCAAAACTAGTAGGAGCATAAGTGTTATGCTAATAATGAAATAATCATTATGTTAGTGGGAGCATGATTATTATTTTAAGTATTGCAAGTTAGCAATATTAATTATAGAAAAACAAAGATTCAATTTGCAAAGTCGCAAGGGTTGAAAAGTTGTTTTGCTATAATTAAGGGAGAGAATATTATACTTCGTTTCAAAAATCTAAAGATTAGATCAAGAAATATTAATAAATTTAGTCAAGGATACATAGTGCATTGTTAAAATTCGATTATTATTACGACATCCGTCTTCATAGTTCGAATTGTGAGAACATGACACATAAAATATTATGGTAGAAGGATGATAAAGTATCACCTCTTTATGTGATACATTATGCATCAGGTATAGGATCGATTTCATATGCTATAATATTTGACCATTCTAAAATTTTCCAAATGCCTAGCACATTAAGAGGGAAAAGGGACTAGAATCGGTTTTGACTAAAATAATTAAACAACTATCAAAGGACGATCCAAAGTTCGCTGAGGGTTGGTCGCTTGTGAGTAGTTGGAAGTATAGTACTGGATGGATCATATCGACATTATTATGAATAGATAAGATTCTATTTAGAATGAGTTGTCATATGGCAAATATGGAATGTTTCCATATTTGGAAGTTGGAAATTAAGAATTTATGTATAGATTACAAAGTTTTATGCAAAAAGGATTTTCAATGGAATGTACTTTGAGTGAGAGACATCATATCTATAGAATTGTTTTGCAATAATTTCTCATAGTGAACCTTGTAATTTCATTGGCCAAGTCTTGGTGACTTCGTGTTATGACATTATGAAAGGATCGTTGCATAAAATGTTAAAATCTAACATATTCTGATAGTGGCAAGAATTTTGTATTCTTACACTAATAATGAGGATTAGGAATTGTGAAATGAAAATCATTGGAAAAATTTTCAATTGATCTATTTCACAAAGCATGGACCATAGGAAACATAGTGTGCATGCCTGGTGCATGGGAGAACTATTGTTGAAATTCAAGTGTCAAGTTGATTATCTGAAACATTAAACAATCAATAATGAGTAATCAATATGGTGTTTAAATAAAAAAGTGTTTTATTTACGCTCAAAAGTTTTGAGGCCATATACGACTAAGTATTATTATTGTGTTTCACTTTGCATGTTTTGACTTCCAGGATAACTGGGTTATTCGAACCTCCATAGTCGGTCATACATTGGAAGTAGGTAAGAAGCAAGACTGTCATGAATCTGTCTGTAGATTGTCTAGAGTGTTTAGACATAGCGCAAGTTTGCTGCAGAGTTCATGAGTGTTTTGATAAGATTAGAGTATTGGATTAAACCCACGCTAACTTGAATCACTTCATGATTTTTATCACGAGTGATCGTGAGACGATAATATTGTATATTCTCGAAAACGAGGCGTGTGAGTTGTAATTACAATTAGGTTGCACATTGATAATATGTAAATGCACCAGTAACTTGGTGTTATAAAACATATTGTTGTGTGTGATTTGATGAGTAAGAGCAAGTGAGCATTTGAGTCAAAGTTTATCCATTCCTTTTACCCAAAGTGGGATAAAAGCAATATCTGTGCGCCCATCGATGATTTAGTGATGACACCTAAGCGCTTGGCCAAGCCGGGACTCAGTTAATGTGTTCAATTGTAGTCTGTTGTTAGTCGTCATAAATCGGATGTCGGGAAAAAAATATAGAGAGAATGATTAAAATCCATGTCTCAGTCTATACGATATCTAGAATGGAGGAATATATGATCTCTTATCTAAAAGACACACGTATCTGATAAGATTAGAGTTGACAACGGATTTTGAAAGCCACGATTGCTGATCAGGTTTTGAAGTTATGCAAAATAGTTATTAGACATATCCAAGTGGCAGACTGTTGGATTGGTGTCTAAGTCCATAACTATTTTGGTATGTACCTGACCTGATTATGAGCATGGTCCTTTTGGGTTTCCTTCACCATAGCAATATGTAGGATGAATTAAGGAGAGAAAGGTTTAATTATGATTTATTAATATATTATGAGAATAATATATTAAAGGAGAAATCATATAGTTTAATTAATATTAGTCAAGAATTAATTTTGTGGCTAAAAGAGATTAATTAAACTTAGGGGACTCGATTTGTAATTATAAGATAATTACAATTGGGCTATGGATCACCTAATAATATAGGTTGGACGAATTCTATGGGAAGCCCATAAGGAATTCGTCCAAGGGATATAATTAAAGGAGTCCATGGACTGCTTAGGGCCTAAGCAGCAGTCAAATTAGGTTTTCCTAAGTTCAAAACCCTAATAGCCTAAGTATATAAAGACCCCTTAGGCCCAAAAAACGTATGGAATGAATCCTTTAGGGCTTCTAGTCGTTTTTGGTGCCTCTTCTCTCCTTCTTCTTCATCTAGTTGCTTAGTGGTGTCCGTGACTCCATTAGAGGTGCAACACTTGAGGCACTAAGCTTTCTAAAGCCAAGGAATTGATTATTATTGCTATATAACAATCAAAGGTAATCTGTAAACCTTATTTCAGTTCATAATATGTTAGATCTTGGGTTTATGGCTTTGGATATACAATTGCATGTTCATTAGACAAACTAGATCCAAAAGCTATTAGGGTTTGCATGTACACCATAAGAATGATGTATTGCTCGAAACACATCAAGAACATCATTCTTGAGCTTGATTCTCTCAAAGGATTTATGCAATAAACGGAGAAGGAAGTTAGGGTTTGAAATTTGGTGAAAGGAACTGCAATGGGATGGTGGGAGATGAACTCTATCATTATTCTAACAGATTCATCATAATCGAGAGGGTCAAGGGAGAAGAGTTGAGTTGTGTCCTCAAGATGGATTTAGTTAAAGAAGATGTGGCATATGCTTTGGAGGATTTCTTATTCGTTGGAGAATTCACATATTTTGACGCCATTAATGATTGTGAGATCTTGAAGATGAACACAAAGCACATAAAGAAATTTTTAAGGCAAAGATAGATAAAAAGAGTGAAGAGGGAATGGTTTGGATTCAAAATCCTTTTATAGTTAGGTTTGTTCCGGGTGGGGTCGGAGAACCAATAATGACACCTGAATCCGAAACAGGTTGCATTAAATGTTGGGTACTCAATTACCCCTATATTGACAGTAAAACCCAAAGTTAGAGGATGTTTGTTTGTGCAAAAAGGGTAACTGTCGATTCGGATCAATAAAACCACTCGGTCAATTTCTTGTTTTTCTTTCGAAGGCATGTTTATTGAAATTAAAAGATAATAATTTAATCGTTGGAAAAAATCTTGACGTTTCATTAAATAGATTTAAATGGAAACCTTAAAACTAAGTGTTATTCATTTATGAGGTCAGAATAATGAAATTTCAAAAGATAGTATACATAAGATGCTTTTGAGAAAGGGAAATCAATCACTACTGTTTATATTAATCCTAGAAAAGGCACAAGTTCTTGGATGGATATTAGTAACAAAAGTTACATGGATGATCTTAGAGGTCTTAAAGTTTGAAAGAGATTTGAGAAATTCCGAGTGCTAAAGGATTAGAGCTTGAAAAAGGAGAGAGAGGAACGAAATCACATTATAATTTCAGATTTGAATTCAGAGATGATCTTACAATGGAGAAATGGAATGTGAAATTTCGGATCTCAATAAAGAGCTTATCAACATCACTGACAATGAGATTTCAAAATGGATTGCCATATCTAAGCACATAAAAACCTAAAAGAGCTTAAAAACTAGATGAAAGGTTAGACAAAAAGACATATGATGATCCTTTACTTTCTAAGAAGAAATATTTCCGAAGAGAAATGTATTTAGCTCAGAATTATTTGACTTTTCGATGTTTCCATTAAAGAGTGAAATTTTGTTTGAAAAACTCAGGGCCAAGCAACATCATTCCCATATTGTTCAGAAAACTATTGAATTTGGTCTCGTCCAATGCCTTGGTAAAGACATCACCGATCTCATCATCAGTTAGATAAAAAATGAGCTCAATGTTACATTATAAAACATGATCTTTAATAAAATGGTACCGAATATCGATATGCTTGGTCATGGGGTGTTGTATCAGATTAAGGGAATCATGATGGCACTTTGAGAATTGCGGTAGATCTAATTATGGTGAAATCAGAAACAATAGTTTAAAGCTCAGATTTCATCCACATAACTTGAGATGTGCAGCTTGTAGCAGCGATGTAATCATTCATGAGATTCCTGCTCCTGTTTCTCCTGCTTCGAAGAAAAAAGAAGAGCACATATTATGGTACAAAAGATTAAGAAAAAGAAGAAGCGGTTGGAAGACCCTATTTATGAAGTGGGTGTAGAAATAGATTTCGTGAGTGGAAGTGATCGTTCTCCTATTCGGACTGCAGAGATTGGCTTCGCATCACCTCAAAGGGATTCTCCAATCAAGTCGACTTTCAAGGCGACTGAAAGTCTTGATGGCTCTATGAAAGTATCTCATACAGACACAACCACAAATTTGGGTGATACTTCAACTACTTCCATACCTGAGAAGACAGTAGTCATACCTATCGAGGTTTCAATGGTTGAATCCATTTCGGAGGAGGTTCGGACTTTAGGCATCCCTGTAAATATATCTAATATCGACAGAAATTTCAACAAGGGTGATGGGATGTCGACTTTCAAATATCAAGGAAACACTTTTGTTGTGACTTCATCAGTTCCAATTTCCCTTATTTTATCATCCACAATCGAAACTACACTCATCAACACTTCTACTTCCTTACCACCATTTCATACACCCAATCCTACTCTGTTACCCTCTTCAACTATATCGCCTATTTATTCCAATATCATGAATCAACCCATTAGTTATCTTTTCTCTTCTCAATCAACTGAGGATGAAAAGTCAGTTCTCAAAGAAGATCATGATGAAGATGATATGATGTTCTCCATTATTGAGATTCAGTTTAACCCAGAGGAGGACAACATTCCTGAACATATGCTTATGTCAGGAAAGAAATTCAAGATTTTAAATCATAATATGAATTCGTTGTTATAGATTCAAGTTGATACTAGTGGTAGAAATACTATTTCTAGGATTGAGGTTGATATGACGCTTAAATAACAAGAGCATCGGTTGAATTTGGTCATGGAAAATATTGAAAGACAACATGAAGATCGTTTGAAACTCCATGCAAACAATTTTGAGTATGAAGTCAAGAAGCTTTGGGATGTAGCAAAAGAAAGGCATCTTCTTTTTTTTAAAGAAGTGAAGAAGGTTCAGGAGTCTGTCAATATTAAAGTGGCAGAGCTCAAATCTGAAATGTCAAAGGAGCTTGCCAAACTTGATCTGAATTATTCAACTCTTCATACCAAGGTTGATATAATTGCTGAAGTTGTTACGAAGGTTGTGGAGTGTTTCAATTCACTTTCTACTAAGGTTGATTCTAAGACAAGGTCTGATTCGAAGGTGTTTGCCAAGTTGGAAGAATTTTTAGTGAGCTTAACGAAGTCGATTTCGAAGTTTTATACTTCTCCTAAATCCTCTATTTCTTAGGAGTCTTTATCACATATATTCTCTTCCTTAGAAACTAATTTAAAAGTCGAACTTCCTCCTCTCCTACAACTTGTTAATTTGATGCCAACTAATGTCCTACTTGTCAAACCAGTAGTGCAAGGGGAGAGAAGGGGGTTGGCTCATCGAAGGATCCTGATCAAGGAAAGGTTGTTGGGAAGGTGATAATCATGCAAATTCCAAAATCACTTCCTACTTGTATGTCAACAACCTCAACCATAATGACTTTGAAGCCATTAACCAAAGGCATAGTCATTGGTTCTACTGCTAGGGGTTCGAGTTCGAAGCCATCATCTTTGAATCAAGATAAAGTTGATAGAGGAAAGGGTATTATGAAGGATATTTCGGAGGAGGAGAAAAAGAAGAATGTTGAGAAAGAAATCGAAAGACAAGGACAGATTAATAGCATCTTGAGACAAAGGCAATGTGATCCACCAGGTCTTGATAAAGGAGATCCAACCAAGCAATACTATTACGAGACAGTTGAACATATTGTTTCTCTAGGGAATATGTATGATTTTGAGAAATTTATGAAAAAGATTTATGAGGTAGAAAATACTGATTTTAATCAGCTGGATTTTCCTATCAATCATATGATGTTTATCTCAGATCAATATCGGTTGGTGGATAAGTTTGATGAAAAGGAAGAATACAAGAGATTAAAGTTGATATTTCATGCAGTCCTTGGAAAGAAAGAAGAGCAAATATTGTCATTAGTGAATATTGTTAAGGTTATAAGTGTATCCAAGGATAAATTGTTTGAAGGGTTGTTACAAAACTTTCGTTATCATGTGGTTCGAGCTAACAATGTTGCATGTAACTTCTCAGTGGGAGATTTTCCTCTGATGAATCTTAATGATCTTATCTGTGTTGTGAAGATCTTGAGTAGTATTGATGTGTCAAAACTTCAAGTTAATAGCAAAGAAGAATTCTTGTTAGGTTTTGCTCATATCAAGTTGTTCATAGACAATTACTATGATTGTAAAGCTTTGACTGAGGTGGAGCTTGCTTTGGAAATGGATAGAAAAGTTACAGTGCCCCAATCATTGCTGAAAGGTCAAGGGAGTCTTAAGAATTTCGAAGATGGGGAGATTTGTGTGAAGCCTCTCGGAGTTGTATTTGTTGGGAAGAAAAAAGAATCAAAAGATTACAAAGTTTTTGTTCAAAGATGAAGATATGGAGAGATATACAAATAAAAAGTACACGAGTCTTCTTGTTCATCTTAACAAGTGCAAAAGGAATACAGTTGGTGATAAAGCTGAGATTCAAAAGATGAGTATTTGGTACACGGAGATTCGTAGAGTACTTCATCAAGCAAAGAATATGATAATAACATAAGATTCGACACTTCTCATAAAGGGGGGGGGATGTAGACTTCGAAATGTGTTGTGAGATATCGAAGCATCTTTTGTCATATCTAGTTTCGAAGTATGTATTCATGTATTCGAATGTATGTATTTCATAAGGGAATTTTAGAGTTTGAAAGCTTAAGTGTCTTAGCCCTTATGTATTTTTTCTGTTAACTCCTATAAATAGAGGTAGATATAGGAGTTAGAGTAATTTTTACGAATACTGAAACACTTTACTCTTTCATCTCGGGTACTCTTTCAGAAGCATTAAAGAAACAAACAAATTATATTTACGTTTTGTGTTCATGATTCAATTCGTACTATGATTTCATCCTAAAAACTTGAATCATACGATAAGTAATAAAGGTAACAACTTTAGTTGTGTTGGAGAACATAATTTTGATCATAATTGGGTTTGACTAATTGTCTTGATCATAGATAATTATCTAGATATATCTTATATAGCCAAATTATAATTATTAATCAATTTTGTGTTTGCTTGTGTATGACCACTACATAGTAGTACATGAATTGGTAAAAATATTAGTAGATCGGACCAATATTTCTAGTTACATATAAATTGCTAACCAACTTTATTTATCCATAAACGAGAGCTAACCATAGGAAAAAAGGTGGATTCAAAACTAAATGAAAGTGTTTTTTTAATATCTTGATTACAATCGTTTTTAATTGAGTCCTTAAGTTAGTCTGGACTTGCAAAATCAGATAAAAACCCTTTTTAATTATTATTTTCTTTTAGAGTAATTTTTAGTAGTTATTTTAGTATACTGAATTCGTTCCCTATGTTCAATACCCAACTTACTTTACCATAAACTGACTAGCTACACTTCTTATAGGTGCATTAGTAGATAAGTAGTTAGGTTATAAATTTAAAGCTAGATAGGTATAGTCTGCGCCCCCCCCCCCCACACACACACACACACATATATATATATATATATATATATATATATATATATATATAGACACACACATACATACACACCACTAGATGGTACGTTATTCATGCAAGTGGATTGTATGAGATAGAGGAATGGTTGATGTGTCACCGGTTGACACTGTTGTTATTTGTTGATGTGTCATGGGCTGACACCGTTGATATTCGTTGATGTGTCATGTTTTGACACCATTGATATTCCTTGGTATGTTACGAGCTGACGAGACGATCTTTATGGTTATCGATGGGTAACATTTTATTGTTTACCTATGAATTTATATTGGTACTTTGTTATAACTCCTAAAGGAGATTCGTGATTTTAAGTTATAGATATGATTACACTGTTATGTCGAATTATGTGTTGTTTGTATGGTTATGTGATTTATGTTATTGTAGTTGTTATTCACTAAGTTGTAAGGCTTATGGTGTCTGTTTATAGTTCTTTTGTAGGTTAGACATAGTAGCGCCTGGCTCAGATTCTATACTTGTGGCCAATACGATCCCTGGTGATAGCTTCTTGTGCTCCAAAGTACCAGTATACACCAAAATGTTTAAAAGTTATTTTTATAAAGTGATTGCTCTTTGGGTGTACTGCGTGCAGAAAATTGGGCGTACAACTTTGTATCAGAGTTGTGGTTTAAGTGAATTAGGTTCTCGTAGTAAATGCCTAAACTTAAACCGTGAGTTGGAAAAATGTTATTTGATTGTGCCTAATAGATGTAAGTTAGCTAGTTGTTTTATAATTAGGGATTTGTGATATATATATATATATATATATATATATATAATTCCCTATAAATAATGTTGTAACGCATGTTGTGGAGAAAGTTATAGTGTAATGTGTGCTGCCTGTGCAGTTAATGTTGTAGTGGGTGTTGCGATAAGTGGCTTGGTGTGAGTTATAATGTATTTTATGGTGTATGACGTGATGGATGTTACAATACATGTGATAGTGAGTAGTATTATGACGGATGTTACAGTATATGTGGTGGTATATATTATTGCAGTACATGATATAGTGGTGTCGTGGCGTATGTTGTGGGACTCATGTGATGTGGAGGAGTTCGAGTATGTTTCAAACATAAATGAGTGGTAGAAATTTTAGAAAGACACAAGTGGTGGTTTGAAAATCATGATGTGGTGGAGTAAATAAAACAACAACGTACTTTGCTAACCACAACGTGAACATGTAGTGATCACGGCATGGTCATAATGTAGAACGCTCTAAGTTGAGTTGTAGAGATCACAATGTGATGAGAGTGAAATCACGATGTGAAAAAATCACGACTTGATGAAAGTAATTCCACGACGTGATTACCTGGAGGGAGTAAATGAGATAATGTGTTTTGAGCCATCATGATGTGATGAAACATGAGAGGGACCCATGACACGGTTCAGACAGTACTAGTGTGTGGTACTTAGTAGAAAGTAGATTGGAATGTTATAATAATCATGATGCTTTGCCAAGAGCATATATAATGGAAGGGTGTGAATAGGAGTAATGTTATTACTCCTAAACAAGAAGTAATTAAGTCACAAGATGGCTTGTGTGTGTAAGTAAAGATGTGAATTGAAAAGTTTCTAGGAGTGTATGATCCCTAATATGAGAAAGTGATATCTTAGATGTAAATAATACTTCTGATGGAAGTAATGGAAGGTAAGTTATATGATCAGTGGAGAGTAGTGAATACTCTTTGGAATGTCACGGGCTGACATTATCCTTGTTGTGGTGTCACAGGTTGACACAATGTTTATTGAGGTGTCATAGATTGACATGATATTCGATGATGTGTTATAGGTTAGTGTGATGAGTTAAAGGTGTCATAGGTCGACACGATATCATTGATGGTATTACTGTTTGATATAAGATTTTTTGAGGCGTCACAGACTGACGTAATGAGTAGATAATGTCACAGGTTAACACAATATGAGTTGATAGTGTCACAAGTTGGCACGATACGTTATATGTTGGCATAGTGATTGGTGGATGACATATGTTGACAATATGACAATGGTTATGAGCTTGGATAACGAAAATCCAAGGGAATGTATTAAATGATTAGACATGCGACTTGCTAAGTGTCTAGTCGATATGTGATGGTACGACCTACTGAATGTATTGTTAATACCTAATGTGCGACTTGCTGAGTGTTTAGTAGATATGTAAAGATATGACCTATTGAGTGTCTAGTTTGTATCTAATTATGCGACTTGTTGAGTCTCTAGTCAATATATAATGGTACGACCTGCTGAATGTCTAGTCGATACCTAATTAATTATTTGACTTGTTGAGTGTATCGTTGATATGTAAAGATACGCCCTAATGAGTATCTAATCTCTATCTAACTGTGTGACTTGTTAAGTTTCTTGTTGATATAAATTGGCATGAACAGTTACGCAAATATGACATTTATGTTGTATTATGTTGATAAATGTGGAAATATTATGTACACCAAGAAGATATTTGGTGGTAAATCATTAAGTGAACTGCGAGTGATGTGCCCAACTAAATGATTATAGGTATCTGTTTATTGATGTTGGTGATATACTCATGATTTGAGGATGAGCCGTAAATCGAGTACTATGTGATAGTTGTGAAGTGCTAATAGAAATAGCCAATTATAAATAAGTAGTAAGTGAGTAGTACTTGTTGTAAAGAGAGTGAAAGTGATAGATGAGTTATAACTAAGTGGAGATAGCTAAGGATAATATATGTGCTTCTACCCTCATTGTGTGTGATCTTCTACATTATAAATTCCTTCAAGTAATGTAGATTCATTGAGAGAATCGAGAAAAGTGTTAATGTAATGTCCGGTTCCTGGTATGTATTTTAAATCAATTTATTCATTTTTGTACAAGAACTCGACGAGTTGGAGGATCCCAAACTCATTGAGTAGGAATGGAATTTGGACGCGGAACTTAAAGTATACTCGACGAATTGAGGGACTCAACTCGACGAGTAGCACTGCCAGAATGAAACCATAATTTTTAGAAATTAGCACCCTATTTAAACACCTTAACCTCCAAAGGTTGGCCTCATTTGCAGCCTCCATCATCCCAAAACCTATCCACAAAACCCTAATACACTTTTGAGAGATTTGAGCCATTTTTGGTGCATTCTTGTGGTTTTGAAGAAGAAGAAACATGAAGAAGGAGCAAGGGAGTGTTGGAGAAGACTAGATCCATAAGTCTAGCTTAATTTCTAGTTCATTAGAAGTATAAATCTCCTATCTTGTCTATAGTATGCTTAGATGATCTCTTCATCTTCACTTTTATTGAGTTTTTGGCCCAAGAAGCATGAACCTTTGGAAATGGACGTACCAAGTGAGTATATCATCAGATCTGGAACCATGAAAGGCCTTCATGGCATAAAGGTGTAAACTTTATGGCCATTGAGGCCCCATGCAAGCTTTAAGGTGTCATTTTGGCCTTTTAACCCCCAAAAGTCCATGCATGGAAGGAAAGTCAAGAACTTTACGTGTTCATATAGTGTCTAGGGTCCAGATTTCAGTTTTTATGCTTTAGTTTGTAGTATTATGGCTTTTTGATCAAGATCTCGGTCTTAAAGAACTAGGGTTTGAGCTAAACCCATTAAGGAAGGCTATTAACGGGTAAAGTCGGAAACTTTACCCTTAAAAGGACATTTTTAGTATGTAGATGAAGTACGGAACATGGATCTGAAGGATAGGAGCTTAATCTATTAAGATGGCTCAACGGACTAAAGAACTCGTCGAGTCCATAGAGGAACTCGACGAGTTTAGTCGAAATGTCCCGATTCTGTATAGGGAAAAACTCGACGAATTCAAGGATGACTCGATGAGTAGAATGGGAAAGTCATGATGCTATGGATAAGAGGAACTCAACGAGTTGTGAAAGAACTCGATGAGTTGGATTGCGAATCTTGAGTTTTATGATTTACGAAATGCGAGGACTTGATGGGTCAACTCGACGAGTGGAGTCAACTCGGAAAGTTGACTTTGACTAAGAGGTTGAATTTGACCAGGGTGTTGACCTTGACTTTGACTTTGACCAAAGTTGACCCTTAAAGGGTTATGAGCATGAAAGGGGTTACTAAATGAGATCTTTATGTGTAGGTGTTTGAGTGGGGCAGATTTCAGAGCCGAGGATAGTTCATCTATTTCACAATATTTGAGGTGAGCTACCCTCCAGTAGAAGTGGGTCGAAGGCACCAAGGTGGGCCCACTAGTAGTTGATTTTAGTTGAGATGATTGTCTTTGTGATAATTGTCTAGTATGCCACTATCTATTATGAGTTATGTGCTAATATGCTATGATATTATGTGATAGTGGTAGGAGGGCTGAGATAGACCCCGTTATCGGTTATAAAGATTGACAGGGTAAGTAGGGCACCCAGATATGTCTGACAATATGTTTATGATATGCATTATGTGGTAGTAGTAGGGGTGAAATAGTCCCTGTAGCTGGTTGAGATACACCGGAGGGTAGGTCGGGCACCCAGATATGCTTGACACGGTGGGTCAAGCACCCAGATATGCTTGACAGGGTAGGTCATGCACCCATATATGCCGGGCAGGGTAGGTCAGGCACCCTGATATGCCTGGCAGTATGTGAGTATGTGGTATGATGGAGGGAACTCACTAAGCTTTGTGCTTACAGTTTTCAATTTCGGTTTTAGGTACTTCCTCTTTGAAGGGAAAGGAGTCGGCATGATGGCAGCGCATCACACTACATTTACGTACTAGAGATCTTTAGGATTGTTACTCTGATATTTTTTTATCATGACATGTTTTGACTATTGATACTATGGATTTTATATGAGTTGATATTGTGGATGTTTTCAGACAAATGGTTTCATAATTGTTTATGTAAAAATGAAATTTTTGGTCCTAATTTTGGGATGTTACAAGTTGGTATCAAAGCCTTGGTTTGAGAGATTCGCGCACGCTTTTAGGTGTGTCTGAACTCAAAATGAGGAATTGGTATAAATTTTTAAAATTAAAAACCATTTTCACAAAAAGATTTTGAAGAGAGAAAGAACAAGGAGTGCGACGCGTGCAATCGGCCGAGCTCAAGTAAGTTTTCTCCAATATACCCATACATGTTTTTTATGATATATGATATCATTATGAGAACTGCATGCTAGATTAGGGCTAAGGATCTAGGAAAGATTACTTATATGCATACTATATATGTATGAGAACTGCATGCTAGATTAGGGCTAAGGATCTAGGAAAATGCCTTCTGTGCCTGTTATATGTGCTTATCGAACTGCATGATTGTACTGACTCGTCAGTAATATGATAGAATGATTAGGAGATGCTTGGTTTTTTTACTCACTAACCGAATGTTGTTTGCTTTGTGCTTTTTGGAGTCCTAGTTATCTTTAATTAGCTAGTAAACGAATACGTAAAAGTTACATATTATGAGGACTAAATAATTTTAGAAGGTTAGGTCTAGCCCTATTTCGCAGCTCTTGTTTGAGTCCAACCATTATAGGGTAGGACCTCTCATTCGAAGAATTATCTGGTCTTAGTAATATGTAATGGTATTCGCGAGCTTGCTAGGGGAGATAACAGGAATTTCTTATGCAACTGATGGTGGAGAGTGGGTCGGAGATTACCCTAGGGTAAGCTTAGGATGAGATTAGCATGGAGAGCAATAGTAGTGAAAGGGACTTGGTGGAGTCAAGGCAATTCTTGAGGAAATTACAGATAGATGTGGAAGGTAGTATGGGCCCGTACTACTGAAAGCACAGGATCCGTACTCGAATCAAGGAAAGCTGAGATTAAACCGGCGAACTTGTGTGAGTATGAAGTCTCTCAATATTACGTATGACTCTGATGATTGTGTGTTTGTTTCAGATGGTGGTGACACGTCACAGAGCAGGTGGTTCAAGGTCTGGGTCAAGTTCATGTACAGGTTCTGAGCCAGTTGATGACAGATTGCACGAGTTCATCGCATCTGAGATTATAAGAGGCATCCTTGAGGCGACCCTGGTGATTTTTGGGTCGATCAAGGAAGGGATCATTGAGCTGATAGAGGATTGCATTAGGGCATTCAGGAGTGACATGGCACCTAGCCAGTCAGGGACTCATACGCTCTCCATCAAGTATTTCAAGGGATGCAGAGCGCCAGACTTCAGCGGGGTGAAGGACCCCATTGCGACGAGACGATGGATCGTAGATATTGAGTCTGCGTAGGTGACGAGATTCTGTCCTGAGGGATCGAAGGTCAGGTTTGCAGTAGGATGTTTAAGGGAGACGGCCAGAAATTAGTGGGAGGCAGTCAGTGACATGTTGGGAGCCCCTGCCATTGATGTTATGACCTGGTTGGACGTTATGACCAGATTTTGAGTTGAGTTCGCACCAACTGTGGAGATTCAGTAGCTAGCTAGGGAGTTTCTTGATATGAGGCTAACGACTGAGACAGTGGCGGAGATTGCCGCCAAGTTCAAGGAGAGCGCCATGCAGGTGCCTCAGTATGCGGGTGATGAAGAAATGAAGAAGACCGGTACCATGATATGTTGATAGCTGACATTCGGAAACATGTCAGCTACTCAACATGTCCGACCTCGAAGGATATAATAGCCAAAGCAAGGGAGAGGGGGATTGACATTGACCACCTCAGGAAAAGGAAGGCGGAGATTTGGCAGACGACTGGGGTTTCTTGGAAGAAACCCAGACTCGAGGTCGAAGGGCCAATAGGGCCAGAGCCACTATGGTAAATTTGGCAGGCCACATGAGGGAGTTTGCAAGGCTGCTACAAGTGCGACAAGATTGGGCACTTTAGCAAGGATTGTACAACCCCTACCCCTACTATTCTGACATCAGGCCTGATTTACTTTCATTGCAATTAGAAGGGCCATAAAAAGGCCAACTTCCCGAGATTGACATCAGGAGCGCCAATGGTGGAAAAAGCTCCAACAACCCTGCAGATCACAAATGGCCGACAGGGCAAGACAGATGCTTTAGTGGTGAGGAGTCGAGCCTTCCATCTGACTGCCGAAAAGGCGCGTGCTGCACCGGATGTGGTAACTATATGTTTTCTTCTCCTTAACTCTTATTACCTTTCAGTAATGATATTTATGCTTTATGTGTTTTCTTTAGGATCATTCCATGTGAACGGTATCCCAGTTCAGGTGTTATTGATTCGGGGGTTATCCGATCATTCGTATCTCTTGCACTCAGCAAGAGGTTTGCTGAGTCTTCGGGCATGCTGGATTGTCCTTTAGAGGTCGAGATTGCTAACGACCGGTCCATCCGAGCATCAGAGGTATACATAGATTTTGTTCTGAGGATGTATGACGAGCGTTACCTCATGGATTTGGTTCTCATTCCTATGTGTGGGAACAAGGTCATGATAGGCATGGATTGGTTGAGCTAGAATTAGGCAGTGATCGACTGTGAGTAGCAGCTGGTTCGTGTTAGGACCCCAAGTGGGGGAGAGTTGGTGATTTAGGGCGAGAGGCCGCAACGTGGGCCAACTGTGTGTTTAGCAGCGAAGGATGGATGCTACCTTCAGCAGGGATGCGCAGGTTGTGTCGCCTATGTGATGGATACATAGGAGAAGGGTAAGGCGACCGCCCACGATGTGCCAGTGGTGTGGGAGTATCTGGATGTTTTCCTGGAGGATTTTCCTGGGATACCTCCGAAGAGACAGGTGGAGTTCAGGATTGACCTAGTTCCGGGTGCGGCTCTGATAGCCGAGGCACCATATCGGTTGGCTCATCCCGGGATGCAGGAGTTGTCTACATAGCTGCAGGAGCTGTTAGACAAGGGATTTATCAGGCCGAGCAGTTCGCCTTGGGGAGCCCTGATCCTGTTTATGAGGAAGAAGGAAGGGTCACACCGGATGTGCATAGATTACCGGGAACTGAATTAGGTAACAGAGAAGAACCGTTACCCACTCTAGAGGATTCACGATCTCTTCAAGCAGCTTTAAGGAGCATCATGGTTTTCAAAGATCGATTTGCGTTCTGGCTACCATCAGATGAGGGTCAAAGAAGAGGATGTGCAGAAGACTAATTTCTGGACATGCTACAGTCATTACGAGTTCGTGGTGATGTCGTTTGGGCTCACCAATGCGCCTGCCACATTCATGGACCTCATGAACCGCGTATGCAGACCGATTCTGGATTGGTCTGTGATTGTCTTCATTGATGACATCTTGGTTTAATCCAAGACACAGGAGTAGCATGAGGAGCACTTACGAGAGGTGTTGGATACTCTGAGGATGGAGAGCTTGTACACCAAGTTCTCCAAGTGTGAGTTCTGGTTGCGCGAGGTGCAGTTCTTGGAGCACCTTGTCAACTAGAATGGTATTCTGGTCAACTCGGCCAAGGTGGAGGCCATGATGAGATGGGAGGTTTCGAAGTCTCCATCTGAGATTCAGAGTTTCCTCAAGTTAGCAAGCTATTATCAGAGATTCATCCAAGATATCTCCAAGATAGCAGTACCCCTGACCCGACTGACAAAGAAGGTCATTGTATTTTGCTGGGGGCTTGAGCAGCAGGCAACGTTCGAGACTTTGAGGATGAGGTTGTGTGAGGTTCCAATCTTAGCCCTGCTAGAAGGAATTAAGGATTTTATAGTATACTGTCATGCGTCCATCTCAGCTTTAGGCGCGGTATCGATGCTGAGAGGGCACGTCATTACCTACACCTCTAGGCAGTTGAAGGCTCACGAGGCGAACTACCCAAGTACAATCTAGAGTTGGGGGGAGTTGTTTTTGCTCTCAAGATTTGGGTACATTGCCTCTATGGGGTTTGTTTTACCATTTACACGGACCACAAGAGCTTGAGATACCTCCTGGATCAGTTGAATCTGAACATGAGGCAACATCGATGGTTAGATGTGGTGAAGGATTACGACTGTAAGATCCTTTACCACCTGGGGAAGGCAAATGTTGTGGCCGATGCACGTAGCTGCAAGGTAGCTCTGATCAAAGACATCTGCTTGAGGATGACGGTGGTTAATCCACTTTTGGAATGGATTCGAGAGGCACAGATTGAGGGTATGAAGGAAGAGCGACGGAAGTGTGAGTGGATCATAGGCCAGGTGGCCTCGTTTGACTATGAAAATTGTGGGTTGTTGACCCTGCATCAGAGGGTCTGGGTTCCGTATTGGGACGGTGTACACCGGGTTCTGATGAACGAGGCCCACAAGTCGAGGTTCTCCATCTATCCCGAGGCGATGAAGATGTATCAAGATCTTCGCGCAGATTATTAGTGACCCTGCATGAAGCAGGACATAGCTTGGTACGTGGAGCGGTGCTTGACCTACATGAAGGTCAAGTCCGAACACCAGAGACCTCATGGAAAGATGCAGCCATTGGATATCCCTGTGTAGAAATGAGAGGATATTACTATTGATTTCATCACGTAGCTTCGCAGGGCCGCATGGGGAGTGGATTCGATTTGGGTCATCATTGATCGGTTGACCAAGAGTGCTCATTTCATCCCAATCCAAACGTTGATTAGACCTAGAGTTTAAAGTAGGAGATATGGTCCTCCTAAAGATGTCACCTTGGAAAAGTGTCATCCGGTACTAAGCAAGGCAAGCTGGGCACCAGATACATTGGTCCGTTCAAGGTATTGGCCCGGGTGGGCCGGGTTATATATCAAATGGATTCGTCATCCAAGCTTAGTCATATCCACAACAACTTTCATGTCTCCCAGCTGCGGAAATGCTTGGTTGATGACCCCGCAGTGGTGGCTTTATAGGATATTCAGGTGGATGACAGCCTGAACTACATCGAGCAACCGGTAGCCATCCTAGACGGGAAGATGAAAGATCTGAGGAACAAGAGGGTAGATTTGGTGAAGGTAAAATGATAGCACCGCAAGGGCTCGGAATGGATTTGCGAGTCGGAGGATGAGATGAGGGAGCACTACCCAGAGCTATTTCCAGATGCAGCAGACATCGAGGACGAAGTCTAAAATAAGTGGGGGAGATTTGTAATGTCCAGTTCCTTATGAGTATTTTAAATCAATTTATTCATTTTTGTAGAGGAACTCGACGAGTTTGAGGCCCCAAACTTGTCGAGTAGGAATGGAATTTGGACACAGAACTTAAAGTCTACTTAACGAGTTGAGGGACTCAACTCGACGAGTAGGGCTGCCTGAATGAAAGCCTAATTTTCAGGGTTTAGCACCCTATTTAAACACCTTAGCCTCCAAAGGTTGGCCTCATTTGTATCCTCCATCGTCCCAAACCCTAGCCACGAAAGCCTAATACACTTTTGAGAGCTTTGAGCCATTTTTGTTGTTAGGATTAAAATCCTTAAGGATCGATCAGATTCTGAACAAGTAAAAGAATAACACAATGATGAATCAAGAATGTCGAATGATTAAGTGTCATGCCTCAGAAGAACTCTATGAAGAATTGCTACTGTAGAGGCGCGATTAGGGTTACAGTGTAATTGTCAGAGTTAACTAAAATATGATGCATGTATGCATCTTAAATACTCTAACTCTAGAAATAAATACGAGTGGACAGGCCTAACTCGTTAATACAAAAGACTAAGCCTAACGACACAACATATAAAACCCAACATTCTCCCCCTTTGCGTCAATTGAGGCCCGAACTCATTAGCCTTGAATTCGCTTCTGAACTTCGTAAACTTTGGGAATTATGCCAAAAAGTGTCTGTCGAAATTGCATGTACCACAAAATCATATCAATGAAGCACTTGAGATCATCCTTACTGTTGCCTTTGAATTTCTTCACTAAATCCAGGATATACTCAAGAAAGGACATAGTGTACAGTTTCTTGTCAGAAAGGAAGAAGCATCCCCTGCGAAAGTCTACACCAGTTTTTTCCCTAGCTTGATACACCACATACCATTCCTTACTGTAAATCTCCCAGCTTCATCTTTTCGAAATCCTTTGGAGATTCTTTAAGAATGGCAGAAGGCTTCTTTCGCAACACGACTCCAATATCTACATCCATATCCCCAATCTCCTAAATGTAAGACTTGATCATTATGTGGAGATGAGTCATGACGGGTTCGTATTTTTCTTTTTCTTTCAGTAGCATGTTGTAAGGAACGAACCAGCCATTGGGGTTAAGATACGTAAGTCTGCGAGAGTGAACTCGTAGCATTGACTGGTTGAACCTCTTGCCACTTTGAACTTTGCGTTTGGAAAGCTATCAGTCTCGATTGGTCCTGTAACTTTCACACCAGTTATTTTGCTTAATGACCATGTTCCGTATTGTGGCTTCATATGCTTTAGATAAAAAGAAAATAACATGTGATCAGCCCTGCTATCTGTGAGTGAAACATTCGCAACCTTCACAAAAGAACGAAATCTGAAAGCCTTTGGAGTAATTGGTAGATCCAATTGCGAATCTTATGTGTTTTGAAGATGAAATGACACAACTGGCTCTAACTAATATTGGCTCAGTAAATCGACACCATCATTCTGGATTCGCTTCAAGGTCCACTTGGGCAATAAAAGCTTCTTGCTTTGAAGAGTGGCTTGAGCCTCTTTCTCTTCAGCTTCTCGGATGATTCGTTGGGGCTCATCTAATTTAGCTGCACGAGCCTTTCACCTTTGAAGCTCGTCTTCATCCAGCTCTTCTTCGTCTTCACTATTACCGACGATGGGATCATTACTGAACAATGTTTCCTTTCCCTTTGGTTCTTGCTTGATAACAGGTATAACTGGAGCAACAGGAGGTTTAACTGGAGCTTTAGGATCTTCTTTTCTTTCTTTTCTTGACCCACCAAACATTCCTTCTCCCCCTTGTTTCTGATTAATGCTTTGATCCGAAACACCTTCTAGCCTATGAAGCATGGCAAAAACGGGTTGCACTTTCCCATGCAGATGCTTTCAGACTGTGATCGTGAGCATTGAGTCCCTGGTCTCAAGAATATCAGAGAGCATTCCTGTAACATCTGTAATACAACTTTGCATGATAGCTATCTCAGATATCAAATCATTGAGTTGTTTCTATGAAGCTTCTAGTTTCACACTTAAGACCTTTACTTCTTCCGTATTGAGGGAAAGAGAGTCCTTGATGTTACTCTCCTTTGCTAGTTCCTCTTGAAGCTTTGAAATCTGAGAGGATATGGAGGCTTGAAATGTTTCATGATCAGTTTTCAAACCAGTACGAATCTCTTGTAATTTAGCCTTCTTAGATTTAAAAAGAGAACCCATATTCTTTAGAGCTTCATTGGCTATAGTAGTATTGAAGTTGAAGGTGGTTTGGATGTTCTCCATGAAGACATAAGTGTCATAAATTAGTTTATCGACTTTTTCGGTCGTCATATTGCATATCAGCAGAATCAGCAACTACTTTATTCATTTTTTCAACATTAGCAGAATGCTCCTTTGTGATTCGTTCAATAAGAGACTCAATTGCGGCTTTATAGTGTGCATCAGAAGATGAAGCCTTGGTAGAGAGAATCAGTTGGTCAATCTTTAAAAGAAGGTACTGAAGTTTCCCTTTCGTAACAGGTGCTTCATCTCTACACTCAGTCCGAATTTGGAAAGGACTGTATGTGAATCCGCCGAGTACTTCTTCTTCATCATCACCAAAGATGATGTCAGGGTCATCTTGGTTAAGAGGGGAAATTGAAGGTGAAATATGGGTTGAGAAACCTAAAGTTTGAGACCCCGTATCAGATACGTTGATCGAAACAGGAGGTTCGGTAGAGGTGGTTGGTAGGACAGTAGAATCAGTGAATAGTAGGGTTGAAAGAGAAATACTGGTTTGTTGTTGTGAAGAAAATGGTGGAGGGAAAGGTGCAATAGTGATTGGTGTAGTGGTGGTATTAGGTGAAGGAGGAGGAGAAGGAACATAATCGTTAAGATGTTGAGTTACCTCGGGATTGGATGTCTATTCTTCGTTGTGAATGTTATCATCGTCGTTGCAAAAATCTTCATTGCGAACAGGATTATCCTCCTCGATGTGAATATCTGACTGAGTGTCAGACTCATCTTCTCTTTCACTCTGTGTGGAGGTTTTTCTCTTGCGAGCTGGCTGCTTTCGTCTTTTGGGAGTAGCATCAAAAATTCCTGTAGGTGCCTTTCTTTTGGAAGGGGGTTTTGTACTTACAGATGCCAGTGGTTTTCTTCTCTCCCTTCTTTGAACCTTTTTTCCTCCCCCCCTTCTTGGGTTTGTCAGCCTCCGCTAGAATAGCTTACATTTCGTCAGTTAAAACACGAGGCCTAGATGGAGTCAATTTCCTAAACCCCTCCAAGATTTTGTTGGAAGGCGGCACAGCTTGAAACATAATGTCTAGAATTGAACCAATAAACGAAAACTTTGAAGAATCTAAAACAATAATTCCAGTCGTGTGAAAGGTAGAGATTGATGCCATCAATGCATCTTGCATCACTGTGATCTTGAGCTTTTCAATGGAGCGGTGGACAATAAGAGTCCAGAAATGTGCACAAGAAATCTCACTGTGACGTGTGGTGGAAAGTGTGCTTTGAACCACTTGTGCCCAAAGAACAAAGTCATAGTCGATGTTCGAATGTAACACCCATAAAATCATGCCAAATTTGAACTTTTAAAAACATTTCAAAACCATTAAATCAATACAAACTTGTTTTCAAAATGTATTGTATCAGAGTTTTCCCAGAAACATAAACAAAACACGAGGAGCTGTATGATCACGCCTTTGCCTTGCCGCGATCCCCTGATGTACCTGAAATAATAAACTGAAAACTATAAGCCCAAAAGCTTAGTGATTTCCCCCAGAATATCAATACATTGCACATAACACATATATAAATAACAACATGTACAAGTCCACAACTTTACATACTGGATTACCACTGGACCCACAGTGTGAGTGTGGATTGCCTTCCGGACCCACAGCTCACATCTGGATGGCCATCGAGCCCACATTACGAGTCTCCCTCAGCTCGTATCTAGAATGCTCCTGGGTTTGTTGGTTATTGCACGGAGCAGTAACACCTCAACCCATCCCACATAATATGTCAACATATAACACAACTAATTGCACATACAGATAATCACATAATATTGCAGGTAGTCCTATAGATCTACCTAACTTGCATAACAACTAACATGCAACACTAACTCATACTCATCATACTACAAACTGCTAGGATATCATATCCAATGGGCCGGCCTTGGTGCCTTAGACCCCTTAGTATAGTGAGGATAACTCACCTCGTAACTGTCGACTCGAAATATAAGCTCAAACTCTCGGATCACCGTCACAAACTCCACCACCTATATTCACCATAGAACCATACTTGTAAATTTCCAATTTCCCAAAATGCCCTAGAAGTCAATTAGTCAACCCTTAGTCAAAGTCAAAGTCGACGGTCAAGGTCAACAATCCATGTTGACCCGACTCGTCGAGTGCAGTCACAGACTCGTCGAGTTCTTCCAGAACTTGAGTAGTCGTGAAATCCCCCGATTAACTCGTCGAGTTTTCCCTGCAACTCGCCGAGTCCATGCGTGTCCAAAAGTTGGAAAACACCCAGTTGACTCACCGAGTCACCCCACTAACTCGCTAAGTCCATGCAGAAGTACATCCACGACAATCTTCATCGGACTCGCCGAGTTGACCATGCAACTCATCGAGTCCCTTCAGTCCATTATCCATTCAAATGTTTATTAAGCCATTTTAATGTTCCATATTGCAGATCCAACTTCCCAAGGCATGTTTATCATGTAAAGTTGCAAACTTTACATGCATGCAAGGCTCTAAAGTCTTATAATGTCAAAACCAAGCTTAAAATGAAGTTTTACACTTAAGGAGAGGTTCATACTTGCTAAAGTTGTAAGCTTTATGGACTTAGAGACCAAAGAGAGTTCAGATTTGAAGTTACAACTTCAGATCTTAGCTCATACCCAAGAATAGCTTCATAATATGCTAGAAAAGCCCTAATCTTTAACCAAATGAGATCTAGAAGGAAAAGAGGTCAAGGTAATGACTTGATACCTTCCAAAAAATGCTAACTGAGGTAGATATCAGATCCCCACACCTTCCTTGCTTCTAGCCACTTGCTCTCCAAGCTCTTCTCACTAAGATCCACCTTCCCAAGCTTAAAACACACAATAATGGAGCACACACACAGATTAGGGTTTTCTGGACTCTCAAGAGGCTGTAAGGGGGCTAGAGGAGGCTTATAATCCTTTAAATAGGGTGCAAAACCCCAAAAATTAGGGTTTCAACCTCCAAATCCTACTCGTTGAGTCCTATCTTGGACTTAGCGAGTAGGTCACTTAAACACGTGGCCCAATCTACTTCTACTCGACGAGTCAGGCATCCAACTCGTCGAGCAGAACTTGAAATTTTGAAAATTAAAGCCACATAATCATCACCTGAGAGTCGGGGCATTACATCGAACCTGTGTAGAGATCGTAGAGAATGGCCATAAACAGCTTGCTTGCACAGTCCGATCCAGTCACCCTTTTCGAAAAACCCTTAAACAGGAAGGTGAAAAGCCCATTCCACTGAGGAGGCAGATTGGGTTTCCTAAACTTTGAAATTACTGTTAGGGTTTCTTTATAGCCCATTTAGTAAAACATTTCGAGAAGAGTAGCACTAGTCACCGTCTTGGGATTAATCATCTCATCAGATTGTGGAAGCTGTAGGAGAGAACAAAATTGAGACTTAGTAATTGAAGTCTTACGGTTATGGATCTCAAACATGATCCTCTGTTCTTCCTTAATGTAGTTTGCTGAGGAGTAAGCTTTTGACAGGATTGAAAGAGGAACATTCTCCATTCTTGATAAAGCGATTGTGAGTGGAGAATATTTGAGGCATTCGATCTTGGGAAGCATGAAGTTGTCGTATTTGACTGGATCGAGATCGATCACCAAGTTTTGAAGTTGTTTAACTGCTAGAAGAGAAGAGTGTGATGGTTGATCTTTAGCAGAGATGTTTTCAGATGAACCCACCATTGATGAAGCTTGAGGAAGAAGAAGATGAACAGTAGTGCTTTGTTCGCCAGAGATTTTGAGAGGATTTTGTGAGTGGTAATGAACAAAGAGTTGTCAAAATCCTTTTATACCGTTTGACTTGCGAGTGAAATATGGAGTGAGAATGCATCGGTTACTGGAACGTCGCCTGAAAAGCACGACTTGACAATTGTAGATGTCAGTCCCATTTGAATTCTTATCAACAGAATATGTCGCGTCAGCTTTGCCCTTTCACAATTGAGAGTGATTACACTTGTCTTCTTGGAAAGGAACTTCATTGATTGAACTGCGAACTTGAAAATAAACATAAGAACCACGAACCGGACTTTTGAAAATCGTGAGGATCTTCGTGTAAGAGTGTCAAAGATAAAGAAATAAAGCAACACGTTTATGTGGGATTTTGTGATGTCTAAATAAAGACACAAAACTACGGATCCCAGGCAAAGATCTCTTCTTTCAAAGTCATGAGGGACTAAGAAGTGTCTATGTGGTTTCCTGTTGAAATACGATCATATGTTTGATAAGAAACATTGAAAGGCATCTTTTAATTTTGCTAAATGGGTAGCTAAATTCCAACCAAACAACGAACTTAAGATTAGTATGAATGTTGAATGAAGTACTCGTGTGACCAGTGTAGTCAGTTGAACGAGTAGGTTTGGAATTATTTTAGTGACAAGATTAAACTTTGAAATCTCAAAAAAAAAAAACAAAAAAAAAAAAAAAAAAAGTGGATCTTAAGGGAAGAAGTGACTTGGTACAGGAACACTTCATAAAGGTCTCGCAAAAGAAAAAGAGATTCCTTGGTACAGACCACGAAAGTGGCTTTCGTTAATTCCATGGTGAAAATCTAGAACATTTAATTGTTCACTGTCAATTCATGTAAGTGTGTTGGATTTTGGGTTTCACTCAGTTCGTGGTGAACGAAGCTAAGATCATTAACACATAAGTTGTGTAACCATAAACCTCAGTGGTATTGCTGAGAGTTTCAATGGGTAAATTTATGAGTGTGAAGGCCAATGGAGAAATAAGAAAATGGTTCCATAGAATCAATTGTACCTCTACTATATGAGAGTGACTAAGCAGATAACTCTTAACTCAAGGTGAGAAGAGTGAGGTAGCTCATGACTAAGGTGAATTTAACAGTCTGGTTAGGAAGAAACGAATGGTAGATTTGATTCATTAAGGCTTCACATAGAGTCTACTGAGGCTTTGGACAACATGCAACAGCATGCTTCTAGGGACACCTAGCTAATACAGAGATAGAGAAACTTATACCTACCCCATCACATGAATTGAGATAAGATACAAATTTGTGCCTCAATGATCTTCTTAAGTTATTTTTGATGTTTTTGATATTTGTGAAAATAAAAGAAATAAAAACAAACACAAATAAAATATTTTTGTCTTTTGTGATTTTCTGAAAAATAATTAAAACAGAAAAGATTGAAAAACTAAGTAATAATATACATAAATTACAAAAGGATATTGGAAAACCTGAACCACGAATGAACAATAGACTCTGAACTACTGCGAACGTTTGCACGGATTCGCAATGTTAAAGTAGACTGCGAATGAATAGCGGACTACGAACTACTGCGAGCGTTCGCACCGATTCGCAGTGCAATCATTATGTGTGCGAAAGTGTTTTTGGAACAGATTTAGCTTCCATCATTCCTAGGCCTTGAAGGATCCTATTGAAGGTTGTTTCAGGCAAGCCCTTTGTGAATATGTCAACCAACTTATCTGAGGATCTTACAAAATGAATTTCAACATTTTCGTCTTCTACATGATCCTTAATGAAATGGTACCTTAGTGTTATGTGTTTCGTCATTGAGTGTTGCATTGGGTTGTGAAAAATGTGAATAACATTTTCAAAATTACAATAAAGTGGGATTAATTTCATGCTTAAGCCATAGTCACGAAGCTGACTTTGAATCCAAATGACTTGAGAAGTACATGAGGGTGCAACTATATATTCAGCTTCAACTGTTGACAGGGATACACACGTTTGCTTATTGGATTGCCAACTAACAATTTTTTCATCGAGAAATTGGCATCCTCCAGTAGTGCTTTTTCTGTCTAATCCACATCCCCAAGGCCGACATTCGAAAATGCTTGTACGAAGAAGCCTAATTTCGCATGATACTAAATGCCAAGTGATGAGGTTCGTTTCAAGTACCTGAAGATATTCTTAACGGCCACCATGTGAGGTTCGCAAGGATTCGCTTGGAACCTAGCACAGTAATAAACGGAAAACATAATGTCTCGTCTACTAGTTGTTAGACACATTAAAAATCCTATCATTTGATGATAAAGGGTCACATCAGCAGCTGGTTTTTCTAGAGATGGAGTCAGTTTTGTTCCAAATGCCGCTGGAACCTTCACTTTAGAGTCTCCCACCATGCCAAAATTAGAGAGCAAAGTCTTCGTATATGCTTCCTGATTTATGAAAATGCCTTTGGTCCCTGTCTTATATTCAATCCAAGGAAAAAGTTAATTGTACCCATGGAGCTCATCTCAAATTTAGTTTCCATTAACTTTCGGAATTCAACTGTTAAGCTGGGATTTGTAGAACCGAAAATGATGTCATCAACATAAATTTGGACAATCATTAAGTGATCACCCTCTTTCTTGAGAAAGAAGGTTGGGTCAACCGAACCTTGTTTAAACTTAGACATTTTAAGGAAACGAGTAAGAGTTTCATACCAGGCTCTTGGAGCTTGTTTCAGACCGTAAACTGCCTTGTCTAAGATGTAGCATTGATTGGGATACTTCTCGTTTACGAACCCATGTGGTTGTTCCACATGTACAGTCTCTTCTAACTCTCTGTTCAAGAAAGCAGATTTAACATCCATTTAAAACACCTCGAAGTTCTCGTGGTCTGCGTATGCCGAGAAGATGTGAATAGATTCCAACCTTGCAATAGGTGCAAAGGTTTCTTCGTAGTCAATGCCTTCTTCCTGACAATACCCCTTAACCACGTGTCTTGCCTTGTTTCTTATAGCATTCCCTTCTTTATCCATTTTGTTGCGAAACAACCATTTTAAACCTACAACCGATGCATCTGGTGGAGTTGGGATTAGCCTCCAAACTTTGTTTCGTTCAAACTCGTTGAGTTCATCTTGCATCGCTTTCACCCAATCAGAATGATCGAGACCAACATTAACTGTTTTGGGTTCAACTTTGGAAACAAATGAGTTAAACATACAAAATTCCACTTTAGAGAATAATGCAGTTTGTTTCGCTTTTATCTAAGATCTCGTAAGAAAACCTGCATAAGATTCACCAATAACTTGAGTTTACGGGTGATCTCTGGTCCATTTGGTTAGAGGAGGATACTTTGAATCGTAGGAAGGATCCAATTTAGCATTTACTTCTTTGAATTCTGATTCCACATCCGAATCATCATTCGCATCTTTATTCTCCCCCTCGAATGACGAGAGATCCTCTTCTTCAGGAATTGAAGAATCCCCTGTGAATGGAGGTTCGTGAGTCATTGTGGGAGGTGAGTCACTTGGGTTAGAAGAAGTGTAACCCTCCCCCTGTGATGTAATGTTCATATCCTATGGTGTAGATTGCTCACCCTGAGGGCTTGCATTGGAGTTAGAATGTACCCCCTAGAATGTAGTGCTTGTGCCTTGAGTTACTTTCACAGTTGATGGCTGATTGTGCATGTCTTTTGCAGCATCATCAATTATCTTCTTTAATTCATCTACGTTGTTGTAAGTTGCTTTCGCTTCAGATGTGATAGCCTTCTTGGCTCATCAAAGAGTAGAATGAATTCGTCATATAGATTGGAGATTGGAACAGTGGCTAGACTTGGCTTAGGAAAGATTTCCTCTGATTGAGTCTCTTTTGACTGAATCATCTTCAAGTAGTTGTCATCGAACGTAACATAGTAGGTTTCTTCTATCTTCTTTGAATGTTTGTTGAGAACCCTATATGCCTTGGAGGTCAGCAAATATCCCAAAAATATACCCTCGTCAGCTTTCGCATTGAGTTTGCTTCGTTGTTCCTTGGAATTAAATATAAAACACCTGGAACCAAACACATGGAAAACTTAACATTAGGTTTACGATTATTTAGGATTTCATAAGGAGTAATTGGGAATCGCTTATTCAGAGTAGATCTATTTTGGGTGAAACATGCAGTCGCGATAGCATCCACCGAGAAGTAGAGAGGTAGACATGCGAAAGTGAGCATAGTTCGTGCATCTTCACACAAAATAGTGGTTTCGTCTTTCAACTACACCGTTCTTTTGTGGAGTGTAGGGAGCTGAAAAGTTGTGTGAGACTCCCTTTTCAGCAAGAAATTCTTCAAACGCTTGGTTTTTGAATTCTAGCCCATTGTCGTTGCGAACATTACGAACTAGCTTTCGTGGTTGAAGCTTAATTTGTTTTATAAAATCCTTGAGTTTAGGAGTAAATTTAGATTTCTGTTTAAGAAAATACACCCAAGTGAAATGTGAAAAATCATCAACTATTACAAGAATGTACTTACTACCACCAACACTTTCAATTACAGAAGGTCCACAAAGGTCGATATGTAGTAGTTCCAATGGCTCAATGAATTTCGTGTTTACTATGGTTGGATGGCTTTTCTTTCTTTGCTTCCCCATCTCACGGGCTACACAAAAATGATCCTTATCATATTTCAAGAGAGGAAGCCCTCGCACATGATCACCAAGAACAAGCTTGTTAATGTCTTTGAAGTTGAGGTGCGAAAGCCTACTATGCCATAGCCAACTATCATCAGAGTGAGCTTTCGTAAGCAAACATATGGCAGGCTTCCCTCGTATCGGGTTCAGATTCAAAGGATACATTTCTCCTTTTCACTGCGACTTTAAGAGAACTGCTTTCGTTTTCTTTTCTATTATTTCAGATCCTTCATCGTTAAAGGATACTTTCAAGCCCGTCCCTACAACCAATTGTGAAACACTTATTAGGTTGTGTTGTAAGCCTTCCACATATGTCACCTTACAAATCAAAAAATCTTTGTTCATTATCATCCCATAGCCTTTGATCTTTCCAAACAAATTGTTTCCATACTTCATATTTCCATCATCTTTGAGAGGTCGAAACTCTCGCAATTCCTCCTTCCTCCATGTCATGTGACGTGATCAGCCACTGTCGATATACCATTCAGAGTCGAACTATTCGTCACGAATTACCTACAAAAATCAAGCATATTTAGGAACCCAAAGCTTCTTGGGTCCTTGTGAGCCTTTTACAGAAAAAGGAAAAGTGATTGCAAGATCAACCATATAAGTTCGTTTGACTAATGTGGTTTCATCTTTCTTAGTTATGGTGAATACTTTTATTTTATTGTTCTTCATTTTTGTTTCTTTAGAATCAGATTGGTTTTGTTTATTTCTGATTTGATTCTTGACAAAATATTTCTCAACTTTCGTTGATGTAGTCGTCGATTTCTTGGTTTAAGCTTCAAAATACGAGACTAACTTTCCCTTTTCTTTGACATCTTTGAAAGACGCCTGTGTGGTTTGAGAATGATGAGATTTTGCTTTCTCAATGGGCTTGTTTGAAAAAGAAGGTTTTTGAACAAAGTTGCTTTTTTGTTTCTGTGGATTGCAAGAATGACAGTGCGAACATTGACTGGGATTCGCATGCGAACGAGCTTTTGCATTTTGATTGGAAGACCTTTCTTTATGAACAAAGTTGGAATTTTTGGGATTGCCAAAATTGCTTCCTTTCATTGAGATTTCTCTGATATCTCCTATTTCTCTGACGTTTTTGCTCTATGAGTTGTTTAGAGGACTTGTGAATATTCGCCTTGGGTTTCATTTTTCTTGCATGAGATTTGTCATTTTGAGGTTTGCTTGAACCTTCCTTTGTTCCACTTAGACTTCCTTTCTCATAGCTGGAAAGATTGTTCAGTGGTTCTGCCACATATCTTCCTTTTACTCTTCAGGAGGTTATTTCAGACACACCCTTCGTTTCGTCTGCATTATCTATAGGAGCGGACCAAAAGAACTCATCGCAACCATCTTTGTTATCTTCGTTGACGATGGAAGTTAGTTCAAAAGTTTGATTTTTATCTAGTCCTTTAGTAGCAAACACTTGATTAGGGACTATTTCACTTTGGGAAAAACCGTTGCTTTAGCTTTTAAAATTTCAGGTTTATTTTGAGAAATACGTGCGAATTCAACCGAATTTTCAGAAATCAATTCTTTCGCGGGTATAGGTTCGTTTTTATTAAACTCTGAGCAATCCACCTCATCCTCTATAGAGATTTCGCTCATATCACTGTCCTCATCGAATTCAAAAGTGCTTTCAACATTTATCTTATTTTCTGAACTCAATTTGGCACTCAATGAGTCGAATTTCTGTATAGTATCAGGTTTAATTTGCTTCTTATCATTTTCATTTAAAAGCTGTTTTAACATGTTTTTATGGTCTTTGGACTTAATGTATGATTTAATTCGTTCCAGACCTACCTTGTAAGCATCAGAAGTCTCGTCTGACGAGACGATGGATTCGCACTTATAATAATCGACGTCAATTTCGTCTTTTTTTAATTCGAGAAATGGCAAAATCATTTTGTGAACTTTCTCACCAATCTCACAATCAAGGTGCAACTGAGTAATGTTAAAATAAAGTCTTTTAGCAATCAAGAAAAAAATGTTACGTTGTTTTAAAAACATCAAATTGTCTCATTGCAAGTAAAGTAATTGATCCCTAGACTTAGACAAATCCAACTCGATCTTCTCTATCCACATTCGCCTCTCATCGCTTTTCGACGAAACCCTGCTAATTTGATTAGTTAGGTTAGAGTTTGTCAAACGAGTTCTTCTTAAACTATTATTAATGTTTGAAAAGGTAAATTTTAGGTCATTTAACTTGGTTTCGTATCTAGACACAGGTATATTGAGAGATTCAAGAATTAGATTTACCTTGTTGATCAGCTGTTCACAGTCATTTATTTATTCAGGAACTGGTCTTGCAGTGAAACAGCTATCTTCACTTCTTCCACTCCTAGTATCATTCTCCTGCGTCTTTGACCTATCACTTGCCACCATCAAACACCTTCCTACAAACCGCGAACTTTCCTCTTTCTCAACGAACGCCCTGCCATGTGTGGGCCTGCGAACCTTTTCATCTTCCGAGTCAGTTGACCAGATTTCAACTCCTCTAAACTTGTTTTCTGCCACATTTTCCTGTACAATCAAATCATGCATAGAGTTATCAGTAGTCTTCTTCTTCTTGATTTCCTCCAACTTTTGCATGTGGTACGCCTCATCATCTTCTCCTTCTTTCCTCTCATTCAACCTTCTCAGCATGCAATCCTTAGCCAAATGATTTTTGCCACGACAATACTTGCAGTCATAGCCAGAATCACCAATGAGCTTCCTCTCCTTTTTCTCTTCCACCTTTTGAGAAGCACTTTTTTTCCTCCTTCACTTTTTCTGAGCTGTAACTGCCTTGCCAGTTTCGGTTTTTGTTTAATGGAAATTTCTTCCTTGCGAACCCCTTGGGATTTGAAACCATCAAAGCATACTCCTCGTTTGTAAGATCACATTTAGAGTGATCAAACTCAGACTTATCCTTTGCAACTGTCTTTCCCTTCGCAGCAAGAGCTAGAGACCCCATACTAGAAACAACTTTCGCTTCTTTCGAAACCTCACTTTCATGTGCCTTAAGAATCCCAACAAGCTTGGCTAAAGTGTAACTTTTAAATTTTTTGTGCGCTTTGACGGTAGAGACCACTGCCATTCACTTAGATCTAAGCTTATTCACGAAAGTAACTTTTTGCTCGATCACGTCACGTCCTATACCATGTTTCATCATCTTGCTAAGAAGATGATTGTAGCGATTGAATGTTTGGCTCAAATTTTCTTTTGGCTTTTGTAGGAAAGCACTAAACACCGAAAGCAGGAGTGTTTGTGTAGAATGCTCAAGATCTGCGTTAGTGGAGTAAAGTTCCTTGAGCCGATATCAGATGGCTTTCGCAGTATCACACGAACTGACTAGATGAAAAGTATCAGCCTACAAAGCAAATCTAATGATCCTCATTTCCTTGACATTCCTGATTAGTTTCTATTTCTCGTCCTAAGGAACATCCTTCACATCAAGGAGCAGCTGATTGTATTCCTTCTGAGGTTTGATAGTTCTTTTGGTCTCTGTATGAATGAATGGGCCAAGAGTAATGGCTTACCATATTAAATAGCCATTATCGTCCAAACCGAGAACATAATCTTCAAAATGAAGCGGCCAAACTTCATATTCATGAGGAAAGAGAATCGGGATCATGGTTGTTGATCCAATACTGCTTAAAATATTCAAGGAGTTGATGTGAGAATCGTCGTGCTGCATGATGATATTTTCTTTGATACCTATAAAGAATCAGACGTGTAAACAGAGATTGTTTGAATGGTAATATCAAGATCAATTTAAGCTGTCAAGATGACAATGAAGACGACTCAACTAGATCCTATATTAACAGAAAACCCTAAAACTCTTTAAACAGAAGAGATGCGTATAGATGACACAGTGTCCTGTTATGATACCAATTATTAGGATTAAAATCCTTAAGGATCGATCAGATTCAAAATGAGAAAAAGAATAACACAACGATGAATCAAGAATGTCAAATGATTAAGTGTCACGCTTCAGAAGAACTCTATGAAGAATTGCTATTGTAGAGGCGCGATTAGGGTTACATCGTAATTATCAGAGTTAACTAAAATATGATGAATGCATGCATTTTAAATACTTTAACCCTAGAAATAAATATGAGTGGACAGGCCCAACTCGTTAATACAAAAGACTAAGCCTAATGACACAACATCTAAAACCCAACAATTGTTGCATTCTTGTGGTTTTGAAGAAGAAGAAACTTGAAGAATGAGCAAGGGAGTGTTGGAGAAGATTAGATCCAAAAGTCTAGCTTCATTTTTGGTTCATTAGAGGTATAAAGCCCCTATCTTGTCTATAGTATGCTTAGATCTTTTCATATTTACTTTTATTGAGTTTTTGGTCCAAGAAGCATGACCCTTGGGAAATGGACATCCCAAGTGAGTATATCATCAGATCTGGAACCATGAAGGGCCTTCATGGCATAAAGGTGCAAACTTTATGCCCATTGAGGCCCCATGCAAGCTTTAAGGTGTCATTTTGGCCTTTTAAGCCCCAAAAGGCCATGCATGGAAGGAAATTCAAGGACTTTACTAGTTCATATAGTGTCTAGGGTCCATATCTCAGTTTTTATGCTTTAGTTTGTAGTATTATGGCTTTTTGATCAAGATCTAGGCCTTAAAGAACTAGGGTTTGAGCTAAACCCATTAAGGAAGGCTATTAACGGGTAAAGTTGGAAACTTTACCCTTAAAAGGACATTTTCAGTATGTAGATGAAGTATGGAACTTGGATCTAAAGGATAGGAGCTTAATCTATTAAGATGGCTCGACAAACTGAAGAAATCATCGAGTCCATAGAGGAACTCGACGAGTTGGGTCGATATGTATCAATTCTGTACAACGAAAAACTTGATGAGTTCAAGGATGACTCGACGGGTAAAATGGGAAAGTCCCGATGCTATGGATAGAAGGAACTCGACGAGTGGTGAAAGAACTCGACGAGCTGAATACAATGTCAAAAGGTCAAGAAAGACAAGATTTTTTAACATTTAATGAGGAGATTACTTAGAGTAACACATCTAAAGGGGTTTCGAATTACAAAAGTTCCCCCAACCTACATTCTCGAGTTTAAATTTTGATATGCAAGAACAATTAAAAAGCAAATGAAGAATCCAACTATGTGCGATATAAATTACAACACACTTTGTTGATAAGTCATTTTTAATGGGTTAAATGCATCAAATAACAATGTACTTGCATTGATTTGTTTATTTTAGCATATTACTTTTTTTACAGCATTGTACTTTGAAAAATCTACCCACTTATAGCATTGTCATTCAGATACGAACAATGTTATCACTGCTATAATTGAGTAGTTTTTCCAAATTATAATACTGTAAAAAGATGAAAGTAGAATGCTATAATCGGGTAGGATATTTATAGTACTATGTAATAATAATAAAAAATTTGGAATAACATTACTATAATAGAACATACTACGATTCATGCATATTCTTTTTTCCTGAAATTATCATCCTACTTTCATGTTTTGTTTAATACAACATCCTATTTTCAAAATTTCCTATAATAGTATTGTAGTTTGTATTTTCAAAGTATGTCTTAATTGGTAAAAAAAAAAGCAACCTACTTTACTTTGTTTATCATAGCATCCTATTACCAATGCAAAACACTAAAATGTGATATAAATCGAAGCGACTTACAGCTGAGTTGTTTTATTATGTCCTTATTAGTACTTCGTATAATAAACTTAAGATAAACAATTTGTTTTATATTTTTTAACAAGTAAGTTGTTTTACTATGTACTTATTAGTACTTCTTCATTGTTTTCATTTTATCATGTTTCTTTTTTTACAAGGAAGTTATGCTAATGCTTGATAGAGATCCCCATACTTTACCAACTTTATATAAACAATTTGTTTTAGGGATAATTGTTGGATTAGTGTCTAAGCCTGTAACTATATTTGGTATGTACTTGACCCGGTTGTGCATGGTCCTTTTGGGTTGCCTTCTCCAAAGCAACTTGACAAGGTAATTTAAGGAAAGAGAGAGAGAGAGAGAGAGAGAGAGAGAGAGAGAGAGAGAGAGAAAATATTATGGTTTATTAATATATTATTAAAATAATATATTAAATGAGAAATAATAGTTATTTAATTAGTATTGGTCATAAATTAATTAGGAATTAATTTGATGACTAAAAGAGATTAATTAAATAAACGGGTATAAACTGTCAAATGTGTGATAGTTGAGTTTTGGGTTAAGGAAACCTAATGGACTAAAGGGGGAACGGAATTATGATGGGGATCCATCATATTTTCATCCAAGGCCTTATTCCAGAAGGTTCCTTGGGTTGCTTGGTGGCTAAGTTGTCCATTAGGGTTTAGACTGAAACCCTAGGAGCCTGCAAGTAAAAATAAGACCCCAGGTTCGGCTACACCTGCTTCTAAGAGAACCCTAGGGCCGATTTCTAGCATCTCTCACCCTCTCTCATATTGCCTTCTTGCTTGTGGGGTTTGTGAACCATTAGAGGAGTTACAATTGTGACTCTAAGCTCAAGATCAAGAAGATTGCAAGGATTCAATCTACTTGAAAAAGGTAAATCACTTAGATCTGTTTTTCTTTATGATAATTTGAATTATATATGATAGATCTAGGTTTGTAAGTCTTGGATTCAAAGCATGTACAATAGAGAAACCTAGATCCAAACATTAGAGTTGTATGAGAACATAGGATTGTTCTTATGCTTAAAACCCATCAGTGGTATCAAAACCATGATTGGTTTCAGTTGTATGTGATGCTTTAACTATTTGCTTGTTGAAAATCGATTTTTATGCTATTTGTTTGATGAACTCGATGAATTTCCATGAGGAACTCGACGAGTTGCATGAACTCGACGAGTTCCAAAGTGGACTCGACGAGTTTCGACGTCAGACAGAAAGATTTTCGGGATTTCTTGTTGTTTTGCTTAAGGATAATTACCTAAATTGTTTTAGTCTAATAAAATCCGAATTTTATTACCTTGTTATCAATATCCTCATCAAAACAAAAGATAATTACCAATTGTTTAAATAATAATTTCCTTATTTGATAATACTTGATTATTTGAATTAATTGTTGAATTATCTTGCTAGAAATATTGACTAGGTCAAATATAGATAATTATGAAATTAATTGGTTAATTTAAATTATTTGTTATTTGATCCCTTATGTTTTGAAATGTTCAAAACTTGCCCTCAAGTTTTGAAATTTAGATTTTGTTATTAAAAGTTTAATTTTGAATAATTTAAATTTCAAACCCAAGAATTTTACAAGTTTAAAATTCAACCCTATACTATTATATTAATACAAGCTTAATATATATATATATATATATATATATATATATATATATATAATTTAAATGCTAATCTTACCGTTAGTAGGCCTCATTCACGAAGCCGATCTATAAGGTGGGTATAAGGTTGCTGCCTATAAAATGGCGCTTAATGGGTATACACTCACACCCACCGCTTGCTTGACTGGTGGAGGGTCGTTAGCCGAACGTGTAGGATAGGGCAATCCTCTCCTCATTAATAAGTATAATGAATCTATATAAAGTAACTAAACGTTTTTACAAAATTCCCAATCTTAGTTACTTTAGGCAAAGTGAATTGATGCAATCCCCTGAAATTACACTTTGTACCCTTGCTAAGAAGTTAGTGGAGCGTGTGTGGTTAACCGACACACTAATTGGTTCTAAGCAAAGGTGGCAAAGGGTGACTCATTGTTTGTCACAGTTCGATGAAGTGTGTGTGGTTAACCGGCACATCGAATAGGTGACTGTAACAATGAGGGAACCATGTATATTTGCATGGTTATTCACACCCGCTTTGTTATCCTCGGCATCCCAGTCACAAACTAGTGGGGCATATCGAGATTTAAACATGTCATTGAAAAGTTAAATGAATCTCAAAATAATCTAGGAGTTTTTCAATACATTTAAAACTTAATCTCTTTTATGTTTTTCATGGTGGAAAATTAGTGAATCGTCATTCACTTACCTTCAAATTATTTGCATGTTAGATTACGGCATCCCTTTTCTAATATGTAAATAATGTTGTTGGATCCTAGCCCTAAATTCTCCTTTTGGGTGTTTAATTAGGGATTCATTTCTAATCAAACTTCGTTCTTTTCCATTTCAGATGTCGAACTCAAACAACAACAATGCTTCCCGCTCGAACTCCTCCGGCTCGTTCTCACTCATGAATTTGTGTGGGAGAGTGATATTCGACGGGTCCAATTTTCTCTCAAGAAATTGACGATACTGTATTAAATAATTTTTTATAAAATTTGGCACAAAAATATAACAATATGTTATATTTTTTTGTTCATATTTATATAAACAACTTCAATGACCATTATTATAATAAATGTTTATTTATAAATTTGTCAACAATATCAAGTTTGTGTCGCCGAACTTTTTTTTAAAGTATTGTAACTTTTTTTTTTCAAATTGTTTCTCATTAATAAAGTTGGAATAAATATAAATTAAAAAATAAAATAAAGATATATGTGTTTTTTAGGCTAGAAGATGTCTGAAGATGTTAGAAGACTCTGGTCCACATCTGCGCCAAGAAGAGGGCGCGCAAACATTTTTAAGTCTGCAGTCTTCAAAAAACAAATAGTCTGCAAATGCTAATATATGCGCGTGGTCTGCACGACGTAGACAAAAGAGGCCAAGAAGATCTGCAGACAAAAAACAAACTACACCTTAGTGTCAAATAGATAAACCCCGACAGCTATGGACTTAGTGCTTTACAAATGAACATTGACAGCTATAGACTTAATGCCTTACAAATGAACGTTGGCAGCTATGGATTTAGTGCCCTATAAATGGATATTGGCAGCTATGCACTAAGTGCCTAATAGATAACATCGGCCGCTATGGACTTAGTGCATGTTGGATGAACCCATATAGCAATGAACTTTATGCCTATTCCTTAGGACAATCCTCAAGTATAAATATTGAGGATTAGATTATTGTTAGGGAAGATGCTTGAGAATAAAGAAGATAATATGGATGTGTAATTGGGTTAATTGTTTGATGATTAAAAATAATAACTTTATTAATGTGGGTTGAAAATCCTATGTACTTACCAGGTTTCCCAACCTGGCCCACTCAATTTATTTGTAACACAGGTGACGATACGAAGCTACATTACACTGAGAGATTAAAGGAGATGTAAATCACTAGTGTAAATGAATGTAATGTCTGTTTATGCTTATGTCTCTGTATTGGCAATGACATCTCAAAGTTCTAATATAAACAAAATATATTTCTTCGGAAATGTTTTGATAATATATTTTTCATGTTTTTCTGGGAACAAATTCTGCAATATTATTCTTTAAAATGAATACTCTGATTTTTAAATAAGCATAAATAAAATTTTTAAAATGACTGTAAATTTGTGGATGTCACAGTTGGTATCAGAGCATTAGTTTAAGTGAACTAGGAATAAGAATTTATTTCAAGACTTAAACTTAGAATGCTAAGCGATGATTGTGAGGAGTGTTTCTAATATATTTTAGGAAGTACACTTGAATAGAAACGAGCACTAGCTCATTTAGGGAAGATGCCTAAATTGCTTTATGAGCTAAATGATTTGTGATGCTTTATGATGTCATTATTTGATTGGATCTATGGTCTGTTATCGACAGAATCTGGAAACTTTATGTGTTCAAATTTCTAAACATTTAATTACGGTATTAGAACTGGCATGTAACTTTTCGGAGTGATAAGGAGATTTATACGTCTGATTCCCCTATCTAAATTCTCATCACTGTACACCGAACGCCTGATTTGGTGTATAGACTGAAATTATGAGAACTTGCAGCGCATTAGGAAATGCTAATGGAAACCAACAGCCCCGAGTGATCGAGCATGCACCAAAGGTAGCCGCTGCACCCGAGCCAATCACGATGGCAGGAGTCCAAGCAATGATTTGGGCTATGATGGCTGAACAAAGGGAGGAGATGAAGCAAATGTTGCTTAATAGGGATGAAACTATTGTGCCTATTGTGCAACCCGAACTAAATGAACAACTGTCATAGGAGGGAGATTACAGTCATACTGTGAGTCAAGTTGGACTTCGAGTAGTTAGGAGGAACGACCCGGATACAAGCATTGACAGGGATAGGCGCATGTATAAGAACTTCTTGGGTGCCAAATCCCCAAGTCTTTCTGGAAGCCCAAATCCAGTGGAAATTATGACTGGATCTCCGAGATGGAAATGGTATTTGAAAGTTGCAACTACATGGATAAGAAAAAGACTGTCTTTGCAGTCAGACAACTAAAGATCGGAGTTTTAAGTTGGTTGAAGTTGTTGGCAGATACAATGCCATGAGGAGAATCCATGCGGATGTATTGGGAAGCATTCATGGAGCAGTTGAAAATGCAATACTGCTCAGAGATAGATCTGATAGACCTAAACAAGGAGTTTCAGAACCTAAAGAAAGGGGAGATGAGTGTTGATGAGTATGCTACCGCATTCACTGAGAGGATGAAACTATTCCCCTACTTGGTGCCTACTGAGCTCTCCAAGATAGATGGGTTTGCTAACAGATTGCCAATGGACTTTGGCCCAACGGTCAAAATGGCAACTACTTTGAAAACTAACGTTAAAGCAGTTAAGAATGTAGAGATCCAGATAAGAAAGAGACATGGAGGGAGAAAAGAGGAAGATTGGGGTATCCTCAAGATCTGATAAGAAAGGAAGATTCTCGAAGTCTGACCTGAATGACCAAAAGAATAGAGCCAAGTGGTGTGAAAACTGCAAGAAGAAGCACTATGGGGGATGCGACGGAGAAGTGACTTGTTACAAGTGTGGGAGGATCGGTCACTATTCCAGAGATTGTACGCTTAATGATAACGTATGTTACATATGTATAGACAATGGGCATATGTCAATAGATTGCCTGAAGAAAAATGAAGCAACAAGGCTGAATGTACTGCTGAAGCCAAAGGCAAGGGCATTCCAGATGATCCTAGATGAAGCAGGTGACAATGCAAGAGATCGAGAGTGAGGATCTATATATCTAAAGATCGAGATATGAGGTAGCCATATAGATATTATAATGTGGTGTAGCCTATTATAAGAAGCCTAGTGTAGGGTGAACTTGAACACCTATGTAATCGTTTCAAGAAATAATATAAAGCTTGGTTATGTTATCTGATGTGTTAAATGACTATATGAAATTCTTGAATGGTGACTTGGAAAATTGCGAGACAATTCTTGGGACGAGTATGAGTAGGTGTGAGTGGTAGTAGAGGTCTATACTACCGGAAGCACAGGACTTGCACTTAGATCAGGGAAAATCCCAAGGTTACCAAGAAGCTAGTAATTGATTCCGTTTTGTTCAAGTATGTCGTTACCATCATTTCAGTAATGACTAAAAACGATGATTATTATTCCGACCCTAGTGGTCATATTAAATCGATTCCGACTAAGATGAGTATGTTACATGGTTCAGAGAACCAAGATTGATGTAGCATCTAACTTAAGCCAGAATATTGAAGTAACAGATAACTGAAGCGATCAGTAGAAGTATCGCGATCACCGTTAAAGTAAAGAAAATTGTAGCTAGAAGTTTTGGATGTAAGAATGTGATTATATCACATTAGAACATGAAAGAAGGTATATTTCATTATGGAATTTGACTCTAAAAGATTTGAGTCTAAGAGTTGCATCATATGATGAGAGGTCATTAGAACATGACCCATCGGTCTATTATGGTAATCGAATGAAAGAACTTATCTTAAGAAGAAGAAGGAGTCTCTAATTAGGACTGATTTTGTTGCTCGAAGGTTACGATTGAAAGTCCAACGCGAGATAGAGAGCGAGTGCAAGATTGAGTACCGCCTGCAGTCAAGAATCCAAGAGTTAGATACTCATTCGAAGGAACACAGAAGTTACGGTTATTACCTAGGATGAATAGAAAATGTATGGAGTCATTATACAAGCCCTGTTTTGTTGATGATTTTGGGACATAATCATCCTAAGGGGTGATAATTGTAACGTCCGCAGATCCGGGCTAGTCAATTTAGAGACAATAAGCGTCAAGAATGACTTTTTGATAGAAGATTATTTAGAAGAAATAATCTTAACTAAGTTATGTTATATGTCACAAGGGTTCCATACATATAAAGAACGTTGAAATACGAGTTATAACGAAGAAGTTATGACCCCGTCGAATTTTTACAGCAAAACCGACACGACACCAGGAATCGTAAAAAGTGAGTTTATGATAAATTACATTTTTTCCACAGGGATCTAAACAAAAGTCATCTTTTATGTTAAATCGAGAACGTACAAAAAAAGAACGTCCGAATCTGACTTCATATGAGGAAGTTATGATTTTTCTAAGATTTAGCATAGCAGTACACAGCCCGAAATTCGAATATTAGATCGGTCAATTTTTAGCCGACACAACCTTAATGAGAATTGAATATCTCATTAATAGGAGCTCAACGATATAAAGACAGATGAAAACGAATGTCGGATGACAAAGTTATAAGTTTTTAACGGACTTTACATGTCTAAGCCTGTTAAAATATAACTTCAAAAACAAATTCAAAATTAGCCGACAGACTCTAAACAAAAGTTATAGATCATGTTGCCGCCTACGCGTGAATATAAATAACGTCAAAAAATGGAACCTGTATGAAAAAGTTACCGATTTTAAAAGATAATTAGTTTTTGGAGTGATCTGCGAGTGACACTTGGCACAAATCCTGACCATTGTTTCCTTCCCATGCCTTGCCACTAGATGGTGACACTTGGCACTCAACTGGATGAGTTGGAGGCTCTGAATTCGGCGAGTTGGTCCAAAATTCAGCCTATAAATAGAGGGGCAAATCACTTCATTTCTCAAACTATTCTAACACATTCTCACCTAACTCCCCCAACCCCTCAATCCTTTTCCCTAGTACTTCCTAAGTGTTAGAGGCAAGTCCTGGAGCGCCAGAAGGCTCCGAGAAGAAGATATTTTAGCTCGGAAGTTTTGCCACTGTAGAACCCGGTTCCTAGCCAAACCCCCGGTAAGTGAGATATGTTTACCCTATTTTAACTATAGCTTATGTTTAAGTTTATTATCATTATTATAAACTTATAGAAAATAAATATATTATAAAATATAATATACAAAGTGTTATTAAATATCTTTTAACTACTCACCGGATGGAAAATCTGTTTTCAAGGACCGCATAATAGGGTGGAGGACGGTGATTACCATTGGGAGGAGAAACCAGCGAATGGGCATTTTTAGTTTTTTTAATATAATATATATACCTAAAGTCATAAAGAAAAATAAGGATGTAGTTGTTTTTTCCATGTATTTAATGAAGAGGAACTAATTTTAAGGCCACAAAGAATAACTCATGTAAAAAATTAAAACACGAAAATATAAATTATGTAAAATTTAATTTACCCATATTTGTCATAAATTAGTATTTAAGTAACTCCATACGGTGGCAAGGAGAACTTGTTCCTAATTATTAAAAATGAAAACAATTCAAGGAAATTGTGTAAGGGATCAAAACTTAACTTTGATACATGTGTCAATTCCTTTGTAATTTGTATATAAAATGTAATTTACAAATGTCAACAATCGATATAGCAAGAAGACGATTAAATTATAATGAATTATGAAAATATTAAAATAAAGTTTCAATCCAAATAATTATATATGGAGGGGGAGGACCAAAATAAAGTTTGAAAGTATATCTTAAGAAAATTAATAAAAATGAAAATGACAAAAAAAAGTTATATAAGTGACAAAAATATAACTTTAATTTGACAGAGTAATTCCTTTGCAATTCTTATATAAAATATAATTTATAAATATCAATAATCCATATAAATTAAGTGGTGGTGATTATAACATATCAAGTAGACCATAAAAGTATCAAAATAAAGTTTCTATCAAAAAAATTATGTATTGAATAAACGGATGACTAATAATTGAAAATATACCTTAAAAAAAAGATAAATATATATGAAAAAAATTATGTAAAAGATCAAAATATAGAACTTTAAAATATAATAAGGCTCATAAATTATAAATTATAAAATACCAACAATTTAATTTTAAAAATATAAATTGTTGGATGAAAATTACTTACATGCAAAAAAAATATGAATGCAAAAATCTGCTTAGAAATAAAATATCTACTTCCATATAAATACTTATTTAACAGATTGTATTTTATGATATTAAAATAATAAAATTTAATCTTAATTTAAACATCTGTAATTTTGCAAATCAATATATTCTTGGGCTGTGTTATAAATACCCCTCTTAACCAATTTTACCCCCTAACATCAATCAAATCAACTTTTTACTTTTGATTTAACATTATTTTTTACTTTTTTTTCCTTTTTGTTTTTGATTTTTTTCCTATTATTATTATTATTATTATTATTATTATTATTATTATTATTATTATAAATTTCAATAATAAAAAAAATTCGGACATTTTAAATTTCGGATGACATTTTAAAATTCGGTAAACATTATAAATTCGCACGACATTATAAAATTCGAACGACTTTTTTGTCAGTAATTAAAAAATATAAAAAAAATATTTAAAAACCGATTTTATATAATCGTTTGAATTTATAATGTCGTTCGAATGTTAAAATTTTGTGCGAAAATAATAATAATAATAATAATAATAATAATAATATAATAATAGTAATAATTAAAAAAGAATAAAAAATAACAAAATGAAAAAAAACAGAAAAGAAAACAATAAAAGATAAAAAATCAAATCAAGGAATCAAATTGGAAAAGGAAAGGTAATTATAAAAAATCAAATAAGGAATGAAATTGAAAAAGGAATGGTACTTATAAAAAAAAACCCTATATCCTTTCCAAATAAAGATCGGGTATTTATGTCTTCCAGATGTGGAAAGAAGCTACCAGAAGCTCCTGGTATCCTTTTCTCTTCCCCGATCATTCCAGAATTATCTTCTTCTTCCTCCTCTCCTTATTCCTCTCTACATTATAAATCCATCATTGAAATGATCGTTTGGTCATTCGTCACTCATAGAAGTTCTCGATTCATACTTGTTTTTTTCAATCGCGCTCGAATTTTACAAACAGATCGTTAACAGAGTTCGAAATGGATATCAGTTTGATGGGTTTCGACACGCCGTTCTTCCGCAACCTCCACCACATCCTCGATGCCACCGAAGACACCAATACCAACAGCAAATCAAGCAACGCCGGACCTACTCGCGCTTACGTACGTGACGCCAGAGCAATGGCTGCAACTCCGGCGGATGTGAAGGAGTATCCCAGCTCTTACGTTTTCATCGTCGACATGCCGGGTTTGAAGTCCGGAGATATCAAGGTTCAGGTGGAGGAAGACAACGTGTTGGTGATAAGTGGAGAGAGGAAAAGGGAACACGATCAGGAAGAGAAGGAAGGAGCGAAGTACGTCAGAATGGAGAGGAGGATCGGTAAGTTTATGAGGAAGTTTGCTTTGCCGGAAAATGCTAATACGGATAAGATATCTGCGATTTGTCAAGATGGGGTACTTACTGTCACGGTGGAGAAACTGCCGCCGCCGGAGCCCAAGAAGCCGAAGACGATCCAGGTCAACGTTGCTTGAAGAACGAAATGGTGAAATTCTATAAATAATCTGGATTCAATCAATAGGTACGATATGCTATAGGGAATGTGGGTTTGAATATGTAGAACCTGTTATTGGATATCTGTAATTGCTTGTTTGTTTTGCTCTGTTTTGCTATAATCAATCTGTTGTTGCTGGTTTTTCATTTCAATTGTTTTGGACGTTCTGTGTTATTTTGTTTCTAACTATAGTAATGGAAGATCGACAGATGTGATGTTATGATACAGATGTTTTCTATAAAAGTGTATGGAAACAAAGCGAGATTTTTAGACATCAATCTACACAATTGTGTACATCGATTAACGTGAATTGACATGTGGATTTTGGGTTATTCTATATTGGACGAATGATAAAAGTTTCCATATTTACTGTTTAGATCCACACTACATTGAACTGGATTGACATATTATTATTCTAAAATCCGTACAATTTTATTATTTTCTTTAAAATCCGTACAACAACTCTATTGTTTTCTCTACAATGTATTGAACTTTAAAAAGTTTAATAGAATGTTATAAAATGTAATTTATAGTAAATATTTAAGGATTAAAACTTTCTTTTTTTTCATTGAAGAGTTCAATAACTATTGAACTCCAAATCCATTGAATGTCAATGTCTCACAATGGTTGTTTCATCCATTGAATAACACATTGACTTATCACCTCATTCAATTCTCCCATTGAACTTACAATTATGGATGTTTAAGTTCAAATCTCTATAACTTAGATTTTACAGATTAATGCCATTGAAACCGTAATATCTTGAGTTGCATTTTAAATTAGCTATGATTTATGTTCCCTATTTGCCATATCATAAGCTTCCAAGAAAAAAAAAACGAAGATTGTAAAACCTAATGGTTTTCTTTTTACGAAATAAGGGGTAAAACTTAATGGTTTTATAAAAAATGTTAATGTATCAGTCTATGGAAAGTGTGTGCCGTTTGCCGCGGTTTGCCAAGGTGGCGGACGGATCTTCTTAAGGGCTGGGTTGTGCCCCTCCTGTTTTTTTTTTTTTTTAAAACTAGTCCATATACTATTAAAAATTTTACATATTAGGCCTACAACTAAAAAAATTGATTGTCGCCCCCCCCATTTTCCAATTTTTATACGTATTATACTTTCGGTCCCCAACTTAAAGGTTCAAGCTCCGTCAAACACTGCCCCATGTACATGTTTGGTCATATGCCTCTCTCTCTCTCTCTCTCTCTCTCTCTCTCTCTCTCCACTTCCATTATAGTTTCAAAATAATCAAATGAGAAAAAATAAAAGTTGGCGTCAATATAGTATAAGAATAAGTGTGGTTTCTATAGCATCATTCTCTCTGGTTTTAGAATGAGTGTGGTTTCTATAATGAGTGCGGTTTCTATAACATCATTCTCTTTGGTTTTTGAATACTAACCGACTTTCATATTTGTAGGAATTTTGATTTATTATTATTATTATTATTATTGTGTATTTAATGATGACCTGTCAATGATATCTTTTTAATAAGTTACCAAATGATTCGATGTCATAAAAGAGTTTTTTAGAGGTTATTATTATTAACTTATTAATAATGAAGACTTATTATCCTTGAAACTTGTTATTTTTTTGTTTGTTTATTTTTATTGATTATTCAATATATTAAATAGTTGATATAATTTAACTTTTTATATATTTTATCCACTTCATCTTCTAATTATACTTTAGTTTACTCTTATTATATTTTAGTTTGCAATTTATTTATTTATTTACTAGTTAATTTGATTTGTCTTTATATTTAATTTATCTATCAAATATTTTATACATCTTATTATAAAGAATATGTTCAAGTTCAAACAAAAGATATTATCGTCCTTTTATATGTATTAAGTGAGTTTATATGGAATTAATTTGATGTGTATCGTTATTTAATTTTTTTTAATTGTTTGATCCAAAATATGTAGAAACAAGTATACATAAATATGGAAAGTAAATATTATATTTCAGTAGTGTAGTTAATAGCAACAATAATATTATATATTAGTTTTTAACCCATGGGAACCATAGTTATAAAATTAATTAAACTTTAATAGTTAAAATTTAAAATTATTAATAACTTATTTTAAATAAATTATTAATTAAGAGGTTTTTTTAGTTATATAAAATTATAATCATTGATTTAAATAAATATGTAAAATTATATCACTTTATAATTTGTATTAATTTTATTTTAATTTTTATTCTAATGTTGTTAATTTAATGGAATTAAAATGAGAAATTTAAAATTTGAAAATTGAAATGGAGAATCAATATGTTGACAAATGGTATGCATTAATGATGAGACATAATAAGGTGAAACATGACAAAAGAAAAATAAATTTTACATTAATTATGACGCTTAATATGATAACATATGTCAAAATGAGAATAAAATTACTCTTTTATTAGAATAGGAATATATATATATATATATATATATATATATATATATATATATATATATATATATAACGATTTAATATTTTCAAATTTTTGTTATAATTATGACATAGTTTTTTTCGTATTATTCTTTAGTTTTTTATTTTTAGTATTTTATGTTGATAAAATAAAGATCCATATACTCTGATTTATATTTTCATTTGTTTATAAAAATATATTCATTATGTTTGTATTAAATAGAAAAGTATAATTTAGTTAAATTTAAAGAAAAAACTACCGGAAGAGGTAGGAGAAACCATTTATTTAGAGAATAAAATTAATGGAATGATGAGTTTGCAATAGTTAGCAATAGCATAGATCAACCATTGGAGATGCCTTAAACGACAAATTATTATTATTACTAAGCGCGGGTCACGAATAACCGTCCAATGATTTTCAGCCCTTGGATTTACTCAAGATTGAATCTGGACCGCATAAACTCCCTATTTACGGTACCATTATAATCGTAACAATTCTCATTACCAATTAGGTGAGATGATGACAATATTTATAATTGAAAATATTACAACAAGGTACACCAAAAAGTAAATAAATACAAATTTAAAACAAACTATTTATTTACTCTAACATCCCCCCCCCCTTAAGCAAATCGGTGGAGTCCTAAGACGTAGCATAGAACGAAAACATTCAAATTGCGGTCGAGGAAGACTTTTTGTGAAAATGTCGGCCACCTGAAGCTTGGTAGAAACGAACTTAGTATATAGCTTTCCTAAATATACATGTTCCCGAATAAAATGATAATCCAAGTCAATATGCTTTGCCCGTTTATGGGAAAACGGGATTTTGAGTCAAGAATAGAGCACTGCGGTTATCACATAGTACGGTAGGTCGATCAGGAGGTAATGCATGAAGTTCCATAGTAAGTGTCTAATCCAAATGATTTCAGCAGCAGTGTTGGCCATAGCTTGGTATTCAGATTCACAGCTAGAACGAGAGACGGTGGGTTGTTTCTTGGCACTCCAAGAAACCAAGTTAGCTCTAAGAAAGATTGAATACCCATAAGTAGATCGTTTGGTCTCAATACAGCGAGCCCAATCCGCATCGGAATAACCGAGAACAGAAATATTAGGTGGCTTTGAAAAGTAAGGCCGAAAGCAAGAGTCGAAGAATACACTTAACACACTGAAAATGTGTATTTGTAGGTGCCTGAAGGAACTGACTGACCTGATTTACAACATAGGATATATCGGGGCAAGTGATTGTGAGATACTGAAGAGCACCCACAAGTGATCGGTATAAAGTAGGATCATAAAATGGGGTACCGTTAGAAATTAACGTTTCATGAGGCGCAAGCGAAGTATGTATCGGTTTTGAGTCAAGTAAACTTACTCAATCCAAAATATCGTGAGCATATTTAGACTGATTGAGGAACAAACCTCCATATGTATAGGCAACTTCAAGACCCAAAAAATAATTTAACTTCCCAAAATCTTTGATAGCAAATTCCTGATGAAGTCGGGCAATAAAGAAGCTAATGAGATGTTCCTGATTACCTGTCAAAATAAGATCATCAACGTACACCAAAAGATACATGATGCATGAGTCACGTTTGAAAACAAATAAGGAGGTATTGGCTCGACTGCAAACAAAACCATCATGTGTGAGAAAAGTACCGAGACTTTGAAACCATGCTCTTGGTTCTTGTTTGAGACCATACAATGCCTTTTTAAGCTGACAAACGTGATCAAGAAGTTAGGGATTGACAAAACTGGGTGATTTTTCCATATAAACAGTTTCACTAAGATGCCCATGTAGAAATGCATTTTTGACATCAAGTTGATGAAGCTTCCACTGATGAATGACAGCAAGCGATAAAACAATACGTATTGTGGATGATTTGACAACTGGACTAAAGGTGTGTGAGTAATCTAATCCAAGCATATGAGTGAAACCTTGAACAACGAGATACACTAATGGCGCTCAATAGTACCATCAGAGTTGTACTTGGTCCGAAAAATCCATTTGGAACCGACCACATTTGAGTGATTAGGTCTAGGTACCAAGGACCAAGTGTCGTTAAATTGAAGGGCCATCATTTCATCTTGCATTGCAGACATCCATTGTGGATGTTTTGAAGCTGATTTGAAACCCTTTGGATCGCGAGTAGCAAATAACGCAAAACACAAGCTATTAGTATCAAGAAGTGCAAAATCAACTTGATGCTTTGGTTTAAAAATTCCATCTTTGGATCTAGTAGTCATCGGATGAGTGTTAGGTAATGATGAGCTTGAAACTTGTTGAATCGGCACAGAAGTAGTCCCATCAGGTTGAGTGGAAGAATCAAAATGATGTTGTCGGGTCGGTGAAGGAGACGAAAACACAGTTTGGGCCGGCGACGAATCAGGACTTTGTTGGGATGGAACCGTAGATGAATTATCATCAGATGTGGGTCCGGTCATGTCATGATGGTGATGGACTGGCTGTGGCGCTCCAGTAGGCTAATTGGTTGAGCTAGTAGATGGTGAAGAGCAAGGTGGACAGAAAAAATTTGCAGTTTATGGGACAGAAGTTTCAACATTGGGTACTGTAGCAGTTGTGTTAGGGGTAACCATAAGTTGTTATATCAAGGTTTTGCAGATCCGTGGAAGCATTAATACCAGAAAAAGGAAAAATGTTTTCGTCAAATATAGCATGACGAGTAATGTAAATCCGAGACGGATTAGGATCCAAGCAATAATAACCTTTGTATTGAGATGAATAACCAATAAATACACAAGGAATGCTATGTGGAGAAACTTTATTTATGGCATAAGGATGAAGATATGGAAATACTCGACACCCAAAAACCCAAAAATTTGTGTATGTTGGTACTTGAGAGTATAAGAGCTCAAAAGGCTTGCGATTATCAAGAACCGATTTTGGTAATCTATTAATGATGTATGTCATGGAACTGAAAGCATCGACCCAATAAATAGTGGGAACATGAGAATTAAAAAACATTTCCAGCCCGGTTTCAACAAGGCGTCGATGTTTCCTTTCAACACGAACGTTTTGCTCGGGAGTATAGGGACAAGAAAACCGATGAAAAGTCCCATTATCCTCAAAAACTTTTTGAACCGTTTGATTCAAAAATTCCGATCCTCCATCACTTTGAAATAGCTTAACTTTTCGATCAAAGTGTGTTTGAACAAACTTCAAGAAAACAATTAGGACATGATAGAAACCGGTTTTTGTTTTAAGGGGATAAAACCAAATAAAACGCGAAAATCATCGATAAAAACCACATAATAATGATAATTGTCCACCGATTCAATAGGTGAGCCCCCCCCCCACACACACACACACATAAATCACAATGTATTAAATCCAAGGGAAAAGATGAACGTTTAGTATTAATATCAAATGATAAGCGATGTCCTTTAGATAACTGACAAGCCGAACAAATAATGGGTTTAGGCAAAACTGAAGTAACATTCAAACATCCAAATGTATTCAGGATAGAAATAATATCAAATGCAACATGCCCTAGATGATTATGCTAAGTCTCATAAGAAGCTTTAGAAGATGAAACTGCAACCAAAGCTTTGTGCCCATCATTTAAAACGTAGAGCCCATTCTCACATCTTCCTTGTGATAGTGGCTGCTTCGTCTTTCTATCCTGAATGGTAAAAAAAGGTTGATAAAATAAAACATCAACCGGGTTATCTATTGTAAGTTTGCTCATGGATAATAAACTTATTGTGAGATTAGCAACAACCAAAACATCACGAAGCTTATTATTATGAGGAAAATTTGAATGACCTGTGCATATAAAAGGTAATGAATGACCATTACCAAAGGTCACACAAGTATTACATGGATAAGAAGAGACATTGTTTAGACCATTAGAAGACGGTGCCGTGTGAGTTGAAGCACCTGAATCAACAAACCAATCTGGTGCGAAGGTATTCACGTGACATTAAGCTTGAAAGGCATGAGCTAAATTAGCATCATGAGGGGTGGAAGTAGAGGAAAATGAAGTAAGATTAGGGAATTTATTAGCAAAATGACCCTCTTTTCGACAAAGTTGAAAATGGGGAGGTCATCTATAGCGACCCCGACCACCCCCACGGTTCAAGTTATATGACCGACCACATCCTCGAGAATTTGACCCTGACTAAGACTATTCAGAAGAAAAAGATACATCAGGAGTTGAAGTGGTAGAACCATGCAAATATTTCAAAAATAATTCATGACTCTCAGCTTGTGAGATAAGATCAAGAAATACTAGACCCGGTTTAGAGGCCCGTATGGCAGTGGAAAACGTTTCAAATGAAGCACCCAATCCACACAAAAACCAATGAATTTTGTCAATCTCCTCTACTGGTTGACCAATTGCTGCAAGCTAATCGCATAATCCTTTAATGGTACGACTAAATTCGGAGACCGATAAGGTACCTTTGTTGAGTTGTCTGAGTTGATCACATTAACTCTGAACTCGTTCAACAGAAAGCTGCTATAAGCTGATTGAACCAAGAACTTCAGAGATAACTTCTTCAGAGAGAGACGAGAGGAGAAGAATTACAGCTCGTTGATCAGCTTCATACCATGACGTGTAATTAGGATTGGCAACAGATTTGTCATCAACAGTAATGGTCCTTGCAGGTGGTAAAACAGACCCATCAGCATGACTCATTACCTTGTGATAAGATAGGAGGGGAATCATTTGATTTCTCCATAATAGGTAATTGGAAGAGTTGAGTTTGGTGATCATGTGGAGAATCGAAGACATGGGTAGATTTCCATCAGAAAACTGAGAAGAAGACATGTTTGTTAGATTAGGTGTTTAAGTCCATAACTATTATTGGTATGTACTTGACCCGGTTATGAGTATGGTCCTTTTGGGTTGCCTTCACCATAGCAATTGATAGGATGAGTTATGAAGAAAGAGGATTAATTATGATTTATTAATATATTATAAGAATAATATATTAATTGAGAAATCATATTATTTAATTAGTATTGATCGAAAATTAATTTGGAATTAATTTGGTGATCAAAAGAGATTGATTAAATTATCGGGGACTGATTATGTAAATCAATAATATTTATAGTTTGGGCTTATGGACCTTATTGGTATAAGGTGGATGAAATCTATATGAGAGTCCATAAAGATTTCGTCTAAAGCTTGTCTATTAAGGAGTCCATATGTTGCTTAGGGCCTAAGCAAGGGAATTAGGGTTTCCAAGTTAATAACCCTAGAAGCCTTAACTATAAAAGGAAGCCTAGGGCTCCTAAAATCGCCCCTATGCCTTCTTAGATCACATTGGATGATTTTAAAGCTCTCTCCTCTCTCTCTCTCTCTTGTTCTTCCTTGTTGACAGTGGTTTTTTTACTCCATTAGAGGTGCAACACTTGGGGCAATAGGCTTTCAGAAGTCAAGATCAAGAAGGAATGTGATTGTTATTGCTAAATAATAATCAAGGTAATGTTTCTAACCCTAGTCATTTGTGATTTTCGGATTTGTATGCTAGCCATTAGGGTTGATTGCTTTGGTATTCATAGTTGTATGTTTATTATAGAAAAAACTAGATCAAAGCAATTAGGGTTGCATGTACACCATATGATTGATGTTATGCTCAAAACCCAACAGTGGTATCAAAGACTAGGGCGTTTTTCTATTGAATAGATGCAAAAATGAATTGCCAAAGATCAGAAAATCGAAATTTCTTGTTGTTTGACAGGCTACTCGTTGAGTCCATGTATGGACTTGACGAGTTGCATTAACTCGACGAGTTCTATAGTGGACTCGATGAGTCCAGGGCTTTGGTGCCGAGATTTTCGATTTTCTGGCCAGATTTTGATGAAGATAACTACCATAACTCATTTTTCTTTCCAAAATCCGAATTTTTATGTTTGGTATGGTTATCCTTATCAATTTTGGTGGATATGGTAATATGGATAATATAGGATTATTTTGATTCAAATATTTGACCTTGTATTTTTGAAAATTTTCAAATTACACCCTTTAGGTTTTATAGTTTAAATTTAAACTTAAAAGTTTTAGTTTTTGAAATTTAAATAGTTAAACCCTAATATTTTCAAAAGTTTCAAAATTTGTCCTCAAGTTTTGGAATTTAAAATTTAATTAAATGGTATTAATTTTGAAATATTAAAATTCTAAAACCTTAATATTTTGAAAAGTTCAAAAAACACCCTTATGGTTTTATTAAATTAATTAAGAGCTTAATTAAAAGAGAGAATTAATAAATCCATTACAATATGGTTTAAGATTAATCAAATTAAAAGTCTAATTTATTAATGGATTAAACCACCTAGTATTTTAAAAGTGTAAAATACACCCTTATACTTATAAAATTAAAAGTCTAATATATTATATATATGTATAAGTAAATGTCATTCTTACCGTTAGTAGGTCTCATTCACGAAGTTGGTCTATAATGGGTGTTTAAGGAAGTGGTCTGTAAAATGACCGTCATTGGGTATCCACTTTTACCCACCGCACCCTTGACTAGTAGAGGGTCGTTAGCCGAACGGGTAGGATAGGACACAACCTTCCATTATAAGTATAATGAAATACAAAGTAACTAAACACTTTTATAAATTCCCAAAATTTTAGTTACTTTAGGAAAAATGTGAATTTGGTGCTAATCCATGAAATTGCACATTGCACCTTGTTGGTCGTTATTGGAGCGTGTGTGTTTAACCAGCACACTAATATGGGAGTTTCAAACTTGAAGGGCATAATCGAGATTAAACATGCCATTGAAAATTTCAATGAATCTCAAAAGATCTAGGAGTTTCAATTCATTTAAAACCTAAAATTTTCAATTTTCGTTTTTCATGGTGAAAACTGATAAATCGTCATTTACCTACCTTCAAATATCCTATAGCTGGATTATGGCATCCCTCTTCCGAGTTGTAGAATATTCTGTTGGATCCTAGCCTTAATATTTCATTTGGGTGTTATATTAAGGATTGAATCAACTAAGTTGAATTTCTCCCGTTTTGTAGATGTCAAATTCTAACAACTATGGTCTTCCCGAATCTTTCGGAAAAATCTTTCCACATGAAGATAATGTTCCACGATTGGATCATGGAAACAAAAATAATTCTTCACTTCCTCAACATCCTCCAATAATTCTCTCTGACCCACATGTTCGAAGACTTGAAAAGTTCAAGGTCACTCAAGACCTATTGGCAAGCAAACACAAAGATGGAAATTATGTATGTGCTCATGTCTTGGATATGAAGTTACATATTGACAAGTTGGGGATGTTGGGTGTTGATGTCTCAAGGAAGCTGGCTGTTGACTTGGTTCTTTAATCACTTCCCGAATCATATAGTGAGTTCATTAAAGATTACTATATGACGAACCACGATGTGACCCTCATTGATTTTACCTATTTGCTTATTGCTGCTGAATCAACAATGATTTGGCGCATTGGTAAAGCAAATTTGACTGGTAGATCAACTTCCCAAAATTCCATGGACATTGAAAATGGCAACAATGGAAGTCCATAAAAGTCTTCTGTTCCCAATAGAAAGGGATTGGCCATGGTCAAACCATTTGATCGGATGGTAAAGGGAAATGCTAAATTTGAGATTATCCCATGTGTTGTTCCAAAAGAGTCCATTTGTTTTTACTGCTAAGAGAAGGGGCATTGGATGCAAAGCTTTTGTATCTGCTTGAAGGATAATGAAGATGGGAGAGTCAAGATGTATGACTCTGCTTCAGGTAAATTCACTATCTAACTCTATTAAGTTCCTATTTATATATTCTTAATACATGATATGATAAGATTGCATTTCGATGTTTTGTAGGATCAAAGAGAAGAAAGGAAGCTTAAAAGAAAGGTATGCTGAGTCTGATCGTGAAGAGATGGATTTTGATCGCATGGTTCGATGATCGGATTTTTGAGCTGTTGTATAGGACTTATGATAGATTGCTTAGGAACATTTTAGTAACATATTTTTCATTTGTAATTGTGTTGTAAGGACAAGTTTTTTCCGTGTTTTTATAAATAAAATAAATTTTGATTTTTATCTTATATATATATATCCTTGCAATGAGTTTTGTGAAAAGTTGATGTTTGTATGTTTCTATTGTTAGCAATGTTGAAAATGGATGTGATTCTTAGTTATGTTATTTATGGTAATGTCGAAAATTTACCAATTAGGGAATGATTCTCATCACCCAAGTTTCAATTGGATAGAAACTTGGAATCGTGCGACTTGTGTTGTGTGATGAATGAGAACCTTCGTATTTGGGAAATTGAGACTAATTCCTTGTTCACACAAATATATGAGTCAAGTGAAGGACTAGGGGATCTAGTATACATTGTTGTGCACTAGGAAAAGTCTGCCACAAAGAACGATAAGAATATTCGTCATGCTTTGCTAAAGGTTTAGTAAATATGGTTATGATTACAAGATTAAGTGTAATTCTGAATCGTTGAAAAGGTCTCAATGTAAAGCAGAACGAATAGGAAGAATAAGTTAGGCAAAAAGATAAAAGTTTCTCCAATCTGAAAAGAAGGGAGAATATTAATTATCGTGTTTTATGATTAACCTAGTGATTTTGAAACTGTGTCACAATTGATCCTCTAAGGACACCTTAGTGCATTTGTATGGCTAAGAAGATGAATTGACAATTTTTAAAATGGTTAAATTGATTAAGGAGAATCATACTTTGTTCCAAAATCAAGTCTTAGAGTCGTACTCCAAGATTGTGACTTGAGTGACATCATCTTAAGAAGGTTTATAATACCTATCAAATGTGAAGTAGAAAAATTTCTTACTCCTACACATTTGAAATTGGTAAGTTGTGATGTGCTGGATAGGACAAAGGCCAACTAAGACCAATTGTGTGAAGTGTTTGTCTTGATAACAATCTGCACTAATTCTTGAATATTTGTTTTGTCGAGAAATGTTTCATGACAAGAGAACCTTATATGTCAAGAGGTCAGTGGGAGTCTTAATGATCATGAAAAGTTTTAAGAATAAATCAAGAATAAACCTAGTTGTTCATCGCTAGCACACGACTTGAGGTTTATAACCTATCGTGTTGACATATTATTGTTTCTATGTCATTCCAATAAAGTTGACTATGCATGTGAGTTCTAAGAGTTCTCAATTGATTTCATGAAGCAAAGCACCTTGATTGGTGAAAGTTCATTGATTTGTATGGGTGAGCTGCTTGACTACTTGGAAGACATGGTAGACCCTTGTGCTGCCAGGTGGCAAGAAATAAAGTTTGAACAAATTCAATCCATATGAGTTTGGATTTGTCACAAACCTTGTCTTATGATTATGTGTATGAAAAATTCACATGGATAGGAAGATTTTAAGGAGATAGCGACTGCGAGAATTGCATTCTCAAATACGATCACAATTACGACATCCTGATATGTGCATATTTAGTTACATATTTTGTCTAAAATCTTAATACTTTTTGGCTAATTTGTCCTAAGTATTTGTCACACCCCGAAACCAAAGGCGGAAACGTCTCGGGGCGGAGGTGACTTCATGGGAATATCATAACCAATGTACATAGTAAGCGAAGTAAAACACAAAACATTACATTACATAGATTTCATTACATCAGTTGAAAAGTTAAGTAGTACAAGTTTTATAGATACATAAGTTTAAACAAAAGAAAGACGTGACTTCCATTCGCTCCGTCTTCTGCAAAAGAACGCGGGATACCTGTCTAAGGAGAACCTGAGAATACAAGCAGTTTAAAAATCGGCATAAAGCTGGTGAGTTCATAAGCGGTTTGTTTTGTGAAAAGAACGACTTCCTTTAGTTTACTGAAAAAGTGGTTAACCAAGAAAATCTCATATTTTCTTAAATACAAGACCGATTGAATATCACACAGTATAGTTTAATACACAAAACTATATATTGAGAATCATGGGATTACTATCCCGAATTAGATATAAAATACTTTGATATATGTGAATTGTAGATGGAAAGTAGTTTGAAAACCATGGGACTGACATCCCGTACTAGATACAAGATAGTTTGATATACATGAAAATATAGATTGAATACCATGGGACTACCATCCCGAACTAGATACAAGATAGTTTGATATATATGAAAATATAGATTGAATACCATAGGACTACCATCCCGAACTAGATACAAGATAGTTTGATATACATGAAAATATAGATTGAAAACTATAATTGTTCTTGTGAATTGTAACATTTAGCTATCTGAATTGTTACCTGTTTCTGGTTACATACTACTGTTACCCAGGAAAATCCTATATTTTCCTACTTGTGTGTGTGTGTGAATTGTCTCCTGAAAGTCTGATTATCCTTAAATGTACATTAGTTTTATTACGTACATAAAACTAATAATTAAGTGCAAAGTGTTCCTAATCTTGATTCCGAGTCCTTAACCATACTTCAGACTAGATATGACTCGGGCCAGGGCCAGTGTCCTTTTTATGACTTTCATCACCCTTGAACCTTTCGGTTCGACTGTAGCTAGCAGCCAAAAAGGGTAGGGGTATGAACTCACCGAACGCGGAATGTGACTACTAGGATGCTAAACGTCGAATCGAGGCTTGAATACGAGCGAGGTTCCTATGTAATATTAAATAATTCACAAATATATCTAATTAGATTTAAATTCACTAATTAGATACACTTAAACATTCCAAGACGCGAAAACACTCCATATCGAGTGTTTGGAGTGACCCGGGTGACGTTTTTGGACATGAATGGCTAGGATATGGAGTTTACTCTTCAAGAGTAAACTCTAAGGAGTGTTCATGGCCCTATACACCCATCCCCATGAGTTTACGGCCGTAAACTCATGGTGGGTGTTCTTATGAGCTAAATGGCCTTAAATCAAATGAGGGGTGTTGCTAGGTTTGGTTCTAGGGCATTTGAAAGGGGCTAAATCAAACATATGGACTAATAGATGAGTTTACGGCAGTAAACTAAGTGTTTACGGCCATAAACTCTCACCCACATCATTCTTACGTGTTTTGAAGGCCAATGATTTATCACAAATGATTCTACTCAATTTTACAAGCCAAGGGGTGAGTTTAGGGCATCAAATGACACATATTTAGGAGTTTACGGCCCTGGAGAATATGCTATGGCCGTAAACTCTCAAATGAAGGGTTTTGGTTATGTTTAAGGCCCCCAAATAATTTTTGGTTGGTTCTAGGATTTATCCCAAGGCTTATGAGGTGTGTAAGTTGCATTTTAACACCCAAAAAGGAGTTTACTCCCCATGAATGGTGTTTACGGCCCAAGCTTGTTCTTGGGCAGTTTACTCATGTTTACTCCTCAAATGTTGAGTTTAAGGTGTTCTAAGTCCAATCCAATAAGTCCTTAAGCCATATCTAAGCTCCTATGGTGATTTGGATGGGTTTTAAGGCTCAAAAACCCCATTTACATGTGTTCACGGCCTAAGGCTGTTCCAGGGCCGTAAACACATGTTTATGGTCCTATTCTATGATTTGAACACGAAAATGAAGGCTAAGGATGTTATACTAGGAGCTAGGATGATTACCTTGGTGTTTTGAGGCTTGAAATGGATGATTTTGGATCGACAAGTTGGATTTGAGGAGAGAGGTTAGAGAGAGAGTGAAAAGGCTCCAAATGAGTCTTAATTCACTTTAAATATGGTTTGAATTTGATACACGGTGGAATTCTACTCGATACCGACGTTAACCGATGCTTTGGGTCGCACCCGATTAAGTTGTCGTTACCCGATATGGTCGAAACTATAATTTTTCTAATTATTAGTTTGGGACGTTTTCACATGTTTCCAACATGTTTGGATACTTACAAGGTCAAAATAAAAGTTTTAACTTAATTGACCTGGTTCAAAGACGAAATCGGAACAATTCGCATAAGATGAGTTTTATTAACGAAACGGTTACGGAGAGGGAACAAAATTTCGGGTTGTTACATTATCCCCCCCGTTTGAGGGAATTTCGTCCCGAAATTCAAGAATTAAGATACAAGTTATGGAAAAGGATGCGGATGTGTCTGCTGTATCGGGTCTTCGGACTCCCAAGTGAATTCAGATTCTCGCTTGGAACCTTCACTAACGGGACGCGGCTCGGTTTCATACGCTTGATTACTTGGTCTATGATCTTAGTTGGTTCGTCCAGAAAGTTTGGGTATATCGATGTTCTCGGTCACACTAGAAGGGATTTCTATGGTTTTATCAGACAGGTATTCATTAAGAATAGAGGCGCTAGGTATAGGGTGAACGTTGCTAAGTACTAAAAGTACTCGGAGTTTGAAGGTTATGGAATCAATCCTAACGGGAATCTCAAAGGCCTAATGTACCACAGGTTAAGTTTCCCGTGCTTCACGAAGTGCATCATGTCTTTCCAGGGTGAGATCATTAACAGGACATGATCTCCAGCCTGGAATTTCAGAGGTTTATGTTGTATATAGGCGTAACTCTTCTATAGATCTAGTGAAGCTTTCTATGGGTGTCTTCGGTGCCGAACAATTCTCTATTGTTTCGATCTTAAGAGGATCCATGCGTATGTCTTCATCGCCTACTACATGACCGGGGGGAAATGGTTTAACCGAAGGGTATCAATAAGAACTGTTAGTGATTATATCAAGTCCTGAATGTTGTCTTTGAAACATGAACTCGTAGCTGATGGTGTCTTAACCTAAGGTATATCTTCGAAAAGTAGATGCTCCCTGAAATTATCGAAGAAGTCATCTATTCGGGAAAGAGGATATGGGTTTTGACGGTCAACTCATTAAGCCGATTGAATAACTCCTGCATTTTCGCTGGGGCAAAAACGATACGGAGATTTAGCTACGGGGGTAGTTTTCAAGGATTAAGTTGATACGAGACTCAATTTGGCGTTCAGGAGGAATTCTCGGGATCTCTTCGGAAAGATATCAGGAATACTATAGTCTTCGGAGACGCTCTCGGGGTCTTTATCTCCTTGTTTCTCGCCGATTACATGAACTAGGAATACCTGACACTCCTTTCGTAGAAACTTTCGAGCTTTGATGTAGGGAATGATATGAAAATCTGGGTTAAACTTGCCACCATAAATCATGAGGGTCTGATCAGAGGGGAGATTGAGACGCATAACTTTCCATAACGAGGTATACCAACACAATCGGAGCTCAATCCATACATACTAACGATAACATCAAAGCTCTTTATTGAAACTGACATCAGGTTAACTAGAAATGAATGATTACTCAAGGTAAAGACACAACTTAGAGATAAGTCGTTAACGCACTCATTCTCATCGGTAACTATTTTGACGGTAAATGTTTCGGTCATTAGATGAGGATTATGTATACGAGGATATTGGAATGAACAACTAACTGAACTTTCTTGACACTAGATTCGAAAAGGATGCGAGCATAAGGGTTGCCGAAAAGAAATGTACCCGCGATGTTGGTAGGATCAGTGGCTGCCTCCTCTTGCTTCATAGCTAAAACCATTTCGGTGTTGATGACGTTGTTGGCGGTTACAGCTTTTGGGCAGTTTCGCTTGAAATGCCCGATTTGTCCACAACTATAACATGCCTGCACGACACTCGATCCGGAAGCTTGACCGATTACTTGAATTGGTGTTTTGCAGTTTCGAGCGAGGTGGCCCTTCATGCCACATCAGATGCAAATCTTCTCACGACATGGGCCGAGAATACGATGATGATAACTACATCTGTTGCAACAAGGGAGATTACCAGCATACCTAGTGGTAGGTGCTAGAGCTGTAGACACAACAACAGGAGCAGTGGTAGCTTGAACTATAGGAACAGCGGCAGGATTGGTAGCAACTTGGACTGCCACAGTTTTGAGCTTCTTGGAGGGTCCTTGGGAACTCTGACCCTTTCGCTTTCTCCAGAAAACTTTCTTCTTTCTCTGATTACTCTCGTTTTGGTATCCTTGATTTTCTTCATGGTTTTGAGGGTACATGTCACTTCCTGAACCACTGGACTTGTTAGGGTTCAAAATCGTCATTGTAGCCGTCACTGCAGCAGTAACAACTGTTCGAATCAGGACGAAGTCGAGCGAACAAGAGTAGGATGGCGGAGAGTTGTTCTTCCTTGACCTGGGTTCTTTCTTTGAAGACATCTCGATCTAAAAAGATTAGGATAAGTCCTCTAAATTAATTCAAGAGATATGAAACAGGGGATATCTCTTTATGACGGACATATAGTTCTATTAAACGATAAAGCATGAATGAATTATCAAAGCAGACATCTATCGCTAAAGGAATGATCGAGGGACAATGCTTGAATGAGGATTTTCTACAACAAAGTTGGATCTAGAAATACTCCCATAGTATTTCATGATTCACCGCGACGACGACTCGTTGTTTGTGGTATTTGGGTAAGTTTTAGGTATGCCGCATTCCACAATCACTCCCAAGCACATGTTGTCCGTGTCTCGAATGAATATAGTTGATCAGGCTATATTGATCCTAGACACGACTACATAACTGCCCAGGTTTAACTACAGCATACAACACCCATTTACTTATGTTCTGTTCTACTTATAGATACGATTCTCGACGGTTAGGTATAGTTGTATACTTTTTGAAAATACTTATATTTTGAGGTATACTTTTAGTTTAGAGCACTTAGGCCCCATAGTGTTTATAGTCTTATACCATGTAAAGTTTGGTATACTTAGTTCACTATAAACAAGGGCTCTGATACCAATCTGTCACACCCCGAAATCGAAGGCGGAAACGTCTAGGGGCGGAGGTGACTTCATGGGAATATCATAACCAATGTACATAGTAAGCGAAGTAAAACACAAAACATTACATTACATAGATTTCATTACATCAGTTGAAAAGTTAAGTAGTACAAGTTTTATAGATACATAAGTTTAAACAAAAGAAAGACGTGACTTCCATTCGCTCCGTTTTCTGCAAAAGAACGCGAGATACATGTCTAAGGAGAACCTGGGAATACAAGCAGTTTAAAAATTAGCATAAAGCTGGTGAGTTCATAAGCGGTTTGTTTTGTGAAAAGAACGAGTTCCTTTAGTTTCCTGAAAAAGTGGTTAACCAAGAAAATCCCATATTTTCTTAAATACAAGACCGATTGAATATCACAGAGTATAGTTTAATACACAAAACTATATATTGAGAATCATGGGATTACTATCCCGAATTAGATGTAAAATACTTTGATATATGTAGATTGTAGATGGAAAGTAGTTTGAAAACCATGGGACTAACATCCCGTACTAGATACAAGATAGTTTGATATACATGAAAATATAGATTGAATACCATGGGACTACCATCCCGAACTAGATACAAGATAGTTTGATATATATGAAAATATAGATTGAATACCATAGGACTACCATCCCGAACTAGATACAAGATAGTTTGATATACATGAAAATATAGATTGAATACCATGGGACTACCATCCCGAACTAGATACAAGATAGTTTGATATACATGAAAATATAGATTGAAAACTATAATTGTTCTTGTGAATTGTAACGTTTAGCTATCTGAATTGTTACCTGTTTCTGGTTACATACTACTGTTACCCAGTAAAATCCTATATTTTCCTACTTGTGTGTGTGTGAATTGTCTCCTGAAAGTCTGATTATCCTTAAATGTACATTAGTTTTATTACGTACATAAAACTAATAATTAAGTGCAAAGTGTTCCTAATCTTGATTGCGAGTCCTTAACCATACTTCAGACTAGATATGACTCGGGCCAGGGCCAGTATCCTTTTTATGACTTTCGTCACCCTTGAACCTTTCGGTTCGGCTGTAGCTAGCAGCCAAGTGCGGGATTGTCAGTCCCGTATAGATCTATACACTCAATTCACGTTCTCCCTCCAGGAGATTCTGGTTATAGGGTTAGTCCTCCACTCTCTCGTGCCAAGGAAGTGTTACAGAGAACGTGTCTCCAATCTTAAGATTACTCATTACTTCTCGTGCCTAAGAGAAGTAGTATCTATGACTAACTAAGTTCTAATGGTGCCTGTCCTTTACACTCGAGCCTAGGTGTTTTATTAAGGACATTACAAATGTTTTATGTTTTCTAATGGTGTCTGTCTTTTACACTCGAGCCTAGGTGTTTTATTACAGACATTACAAATGTTTTGTGATCTATATCATTATAAGTGTGAACAATCAATTGTGAAGTATACAACATAACAATATATAATAAGAACTGAAAATCGGTTTGAACAAACACTCTACAAGTTAAAACAGTTTGTTAATAGGTTTTCAATTCTTAAAAAGGTACGAATTATGAAACCATTTAAATGAAATAATGTATTTAACTACAAGATATTCTTGTACTTTTGCTTGTACACCCCCCCTGAAAACATTTAAAAACCATTGAAAAAGGGTAAGGGTATGAACTCACCGAACGCGGAATGTGACTACTAGGATGCTAAACGTCGAATCGAGGCTTGAATACGAGCGAGGTTCCTATGTAATATTAAATAATTCACAAATATATCTAATTAGATTTAAATTCACTAATTAGATACACTTAAACATTCCAAGACGCGAAAACACTCCATATCGAGGTTTGGAGTGACCCGGGTGACGTTTTTGGACATGAATGGCTAGGATATGGAGTTTACTCTTCAACAGTAAACTCTAAGGAGTGTTCATGGCCCTATACACCCATCCCCATGAGTTTACGGCCGTAAACTCATGGTGGGTGTTCTTATGAGCTAAATGGCCTTAAATCAAATGAGGGGTGTTGCTAGGTTTGGTTCTAGGGCATTTGAAAGGGGCTAAATCAAACATATGGACTAATAGATGAGTTTACGGCAGTAAACTAAGTGTTTACGGCCATAAACTCTCATCCACATCATTCTTACGTGTTTTGAAGGCCAATGATTTATCACAAATGATTCTACTCAATTTTACAAGCCAAGGGGTGAGTTTAGGGCATCAAATGACACATATTTAGGAGTTTACGGCCCTGGAGAATATGCTATGGCCGTAAACTCTCAAATGAAGGGTTTTGGTTATGTTTAAGGCCCCCAAATAATTTTTGGTTGGTTCTAGGATTTATTCCAAGGCTTATGAGGTGTGTAAGTTGCATTTTAACACCCAAAAAGGAGTTTACTCCCCATGAATGGTGTTTACGGCCCAAGCTTGTTCTTGGGCAGTTTACTCATGTTTACTCCTCAAATGTTGAGTTTAAGGTGTTCTAAGTCCAATCCAATAAGTCCTTAAGCCATATCTAAGCTCCTATGGTGATTTGGATGGGTTTTAAGGCTCAAAAACCCCATTTACATGTGTTCACGGCCTAAGGCTGTTCCAGGGCCGTAAACACATGTTTATGGTCCTATTCTATGATTTGAACACGAAAATGAAGGCTAAGGATGTTATACTAGGAGCTAGGATGATTACCTTGGTGTTTTGAGGCTTGAAATGGATGATTTTGGATCGACAAGTTGGATTTGAGGAGAGAGGTTAGAGAGAGAGTGAAATGGCTCCAAATGAGTCTTAATTCACTTTAAATATGGTTTGAATTTGATACACGGTGGAATTCTACTCGATACCGACGTTAACCGATGCTTTGGGTCGCACCCGATTAAGTTGTCGTTACCCGATATGGTCGAAACTATAATTTTTCTAATTATTAGTTTGGGACGTTTTCACATGTTTCCAACATGTTTGGATACTTACAAGGTCAAAATAAAAGTTTTAACTTAATTGACCTGGTTCAAAGACGAAATCGGAACAATTCGCATAAGATGAGTTTTATTAACGAAACGATTACGGAGAGGGAACAAAATTTCGGGTTGTTACATTATCCCCCCCGTTTGAGGGAATTTCGTCCCGAAATTCAAGAATTAAGATACAAGTTATGGAAAAGGATGCGGATGTGTCTGCTGTATCGGGTCTTCGGACTCCCAAGTGAATTCAGATTCTCGCTTGGAACCTTCACTAACGGGACGCGGCTCGGTTTCATACGCTTGATTACTTGGTCTATGATCTTAGTTGGTTCGTCCAGAAAGTTTGGGTATATCGATGTTCTCGGTCACACTAGAAGGGATTTCTATGGTTTTATCAGACAGGTATTCATTAAGAATAGAGGCGCTAGGTATAGGGTGAACGTTGCTAAGTACTAAAAGTACTCGGAGTTTGAAGGTTATGGAATCAATCCTAACGGGAATCTCAAAGGCCTAATGTACCACAGGTTAAGTTTCCCGTGCTTCACGAAGTGCATCATGTCTTTCCAGGGTGAGATCATTAACAGGACATGATCTCCAGCCTGGAATTTCAGAGGTTTATGTTGTATATAGGCGTAACTCTTCTATAGATCTAGTGAAGCTTTCTATGGGTGTCTTCGGTGCCGAACAATTCTCTATTGTTTCGATCTTAAGAGGATCCATGCGTATGTCTTCATCGCCTACTACATGACCGGGGGGAAATGGTTTAACCGAAGGGTATCAATAAGAACTGTTAGTGATTATATCAAGTCCTGAATGTTGTCTTTGAAACATGAACTCGTAGCTGATGGTGTCTTAACCTAAGGTATATCTTCGAAAAGTAGATGCTCCCTGAAATTATCGAAGAAGTCATCTATTCGGGAAAGAGGATATGGGTTTTGACGGTCAACTCATTAAGCCGATTGAATAACTCCTGCATTTCCGCTGGGGCAAAAACGATACGGAGATTTAGCTACGGGGGTAGTTTTCAGGGATTAAGTTGATACGAGACTCAATTTGGCGTTCAGGAGGAATTCTCGGGATCTCTTCGGAAAGATATCAGGAATACTATAGTCTTCGGAGACGCTCTCGGGGTCTTTATCTCCTTGTTTCTCGCCGATTACATGAACTAGGAATACCTGACACTCCTTTCGTAGAAACTTTCGAGCTTTGATGTAGGGAATGATATGAAAATCTGGGTTAAACTTGCCACCATAAATCATGAGGGTCTGATCAGAGGGGAGATTGAGACGCATAACTTTCCATAACGAGGTATATCAACACAATCGGAGCTCAATCCATACATACTAAAGATAACATCAAAGCTCTTTATTGAAACTGACATCAGGTTAACTAGAAATGAATGATTACTCAAGGTAAAGACACAACTTAGAGATAAGTCGTTAACGCACTCATTCTCATCGGTAACTATTTTGACGGTAAATGTTTCGGTCATTAGATGAGGATTATGTTTACGAGGATATTGGAATGAACAACTAACTGAACTTTCTTGACACTAGATTCGAAAAGGATGCGAGGATAAGGGTTGCCGAAAAGAAATGTACCCGCGATGTTGGTAGGATCAGTGGCTGCCTCCTCTTGCTTCATAGCTAGAACCATTTCGGTGTTGATGACGTTGTTGGCGGTTACAGCTTTTGGGCAGTTTCGCTTGAAATGCCCGATTTGTCCACAACTATAACATGCCTGCACGACACTCGATCCGGAAGCTTGACCGATTACTTGAATTGGTGTTTTGCAGTTTCGAGCGAGGTGGCCCTTCATGCCACATCAGATGCAAATCTTCTCACGACATGGGCTGAGAATACGATGATGATAACTACATCTGTTGCAACAAGGGAGATTACCAGCATACCTAGTGGTAGGTGCTAGAGCTGTAGACACAGCAACAGGAGCAGTGGTAGCTTGAACTATAGGAACAGCGGCAGGATTGGTAGCAACTTGGACTGCCACAATTTTGAGCTTCTTGGAGGGTCCTTGGGAACTCTGACCCTTTCGCTTTCTCCAGAAAACTTTCTTCTTTCTCTGATTACTCTCGTTTTGGTATCCTTGATTTTCTTCATGGTTTTGAGGGTACATGTCACTTCCTGAACCACTGGACTTGTTAGGGTTCAAAATCGTCATTGTAGCCGTCACTGCAGCAGTAACAACTGTTCGAATCAGGACGAAGTCGAGCGAACAAGAGTAGGATGGCGGAGAGTTGTTCTTCCTTGAGTTGGGTTCTTTCTTTGAAGACATCTCGATCTAAAAAGATTAGGATAAGTCCTCTAAATTAATTCAAGAGATATGAAACAGGGGATATCTCTTTATGACGGACATATAGTTCTATTAAACGATAAAGCATGAATGAATTATCAAAGCAGACATCTATCGCTAAAGGAATAATCGAGGGACAACGCTTGAATGAGGATTTTCTACAACAAAGTTGGATCTAGAAATACTCCCATAGTATTTCATGATTCACCGTGACGACGACTCGTTGTTTGTGGTATTTTGATAAGTTTTAGGTATGCCGCATTCCACAATCACTCCCAAGCACATGTTGTCCGTGTCTCGAATGAATATAGTTGATCAGGCTATATTGATCCTAGACACGACTACATAACTGCCCAGGTTTAACTGCAGCATACAACACCCATTTACTTATGTTCTGTTCTACTTATAGATACGATTCTCGACGGTTAGGTATAGTTGTATACTTTTTGAAAATACTTATATTTTGAGGTATACTTTTAGTTTAGAGCACTTAGGCCCCATAGTGTTTATAGTCTTATACCATGTAAAGTTTGGTATACTTAGTTCAATATAAACAAGGGCTCTGATACCAATCTGTCACACCCCGAAACCGAAGGCGGAAACGTCTAGGGGCGGAGGTGACTTCATGGGAATATCATAACCAATGTACATAGTAAGCGAAGTAAAACACAAAACATTACATTACATAGATTTCATTACATCAGTTGAAAAGTTAAGTAGTACAAGTTTTATAGATACATAAGTTTAAACAAAAGAAAGACGTGACTTCCATTCGCTCCGTTTTCTGCAAAAGAACACGAGATACCTGTCTAAGGAGAACCTGGGAATACAAGCAGTTTAAAAATTAGCATAAAGCTGGTGAGTTCATAAGCGGTTTGTTTTGTGAAAAGAACGAGTTCCTTTAGTTTCCTGAAAAAGTGGTTAACCAAGAAAATCCCATATTTTCTTAAATACAAGACCGATTGAATATCACAGAGTATAGTTTAATACACAAAACTATATATTGAGAATCATGGGATTACTATCCCGAATTAGATGTAAAATACTTTGATATATGTAGATTGTAGATGGAAAGTAGTTTGAAAACCATGGGACTAACATCCCGTACTAGATACAAGATAGTTTGATATACATGAAAATATAGATTGAATACCATGGGACTACCATCCCGAACTAGATACAAGATAGTTTGATATATATGAAAATATAGATTGAATACCATAGGACTACCATCCCGAACTAGATACAAGATAGTTTGATATACATGAAAATATAGATTGAATACCATGGGACTACCATCCCGAACTAGATACAAGATAGTTTGATATACATGAAAATATAGATTGAAAACTATAATTGTTCTTGTGAATTGTAACGTTTAGCTATCTGAATTGTTACCTGTTTCTGGTTACATACTACTGTTACCCAGTAAAATCCTATATTTTCCTACTTGTGTGTGTGTGAATTGTCTCCTGAAAGTCTGATTATCCTTAAATGTACATTAGTTTTATTACGTACATAAAACTAATAATTAAGTGCAAAGTGTTCCTAATCTTGATTGCGAGTCCTTAACCATACTTCAGACTAGATATGACTCGGGCCAGGGCCAGTATCCTTTTTATGACTTTCGTCACCCTTGAACCTTTCGGTTCGGCTGTAGCTAGCAACCAAGTGCGGGATTGTCAGTCCCGTATAGATCTATACACTCAATTCACGTTCTCCCTCCAGGAGATTCTGGTTATAGGGTTAGTCCTCCACTCTCTCGTGCCAAGGAAGTGTTACAGAGAACGTGTCTCCAATCTTAAGATTACTCATTACTTCTCGTGCCTAAGAGAAGTAGTATCTATGACTAACTAAGTTCTAATGGTGCCTGTCCTTTACACTCGAGCCTAGGTGTTTTATTAAGGACATTACAAATGTTTTATGTTTTCTAATGGTGTCTGTCTTTTACACTCGAGCCTAGGTGTTTTATTACAGACATTACAAATGTTTTGTGATCTATATCATTATAAGTGTGAACAATCAATTGTGAAGTATACAACATAACAATATATAATAAGAACTGAAAATCGGTTTGAACAAACACTCTACAAGTTAAAACAGTTTGTTAATAGGTTTTCAATTCTTAAAAAGGTACGAATTATGAAACCATTTAAATGAAATAATGTATTTAACTACAAGATATTCTTGTACTTTTGCTTGTACACCCCCCCTGAAAACATTTAAAAACCATTGAAAAAGGGTAAGGGTATGAACTCACCGAACGCGGAATGTGACTACTAGGATGCTAAACGTCGAATCGAGGCTTGAATACGAGCGAGGTTCCTATGTAATATTAAATAATTCACAAATATATCTAATTAGATTTAAATTCACTAATTAGATACACTTAAACATTCCAAGACGCGAAAACACTCCATATCGAGTGTTTGGAGTGACCCGGGTGACGTTTTTGGACATGAATGGCTAGGATATGGAGTTTACTCTTCAACAGTAAACTCTAAGGAGTGTTCATGGCCCTATACACCCATCCCCATGAGTTTACGGCCGTAAACTCATGGTGGGTGTTCTTATGAGCTAAATGGCCTTAAATCAGATGAGGGGTGTTGCTAGGTTTGGTTCTAGGGCATTTGAAAGGGGCTAAATCAAACATATGGACTAATAGATGAGTTTACGGCAGTAAAATAAGTGTTTACGGCCATAAACTCTCACCCACATCATTCTTACGTGTTTTGAAGGCCAATGATTTATCACAAATGATTCTACTCAATTTTACAAGCCAAGGGGTGAGTTTAGGGCATCAAATGACACATATTTAGGAGTTTACGGCCCTGGAGAATATGCTATGGCCGTAAACTCTCAAATGAAGGGTTTTGGTTATGTTTAAGGCCCCCAAATAATTTTTGGTTGGTTCTAGGATTTATTCCAAGGCTTATGAGGTGTGTAAGTTGCATTTTAACACCCAAAAAGGAGTTTACTCCCCATGAATGGTGTTTACGGCCCAAGCTTGTTCTTGGGCAGTTTACTCATGTTTACTCCTCAAATGTTGAGTTTAAGGTGTTCTAAGTCCAATCCAATAAGTCCTTAAGCCATATCTAAGCTCCTATGGTGATTTTGATGGGTTTTAATGCTCAAAAACCCCATTTACATGTGTTCACGGCCTAAGGCTGTTCCAGGGCTGTAAACACATGTTTATGGTCCTATTATATGATTTGAACATGAAAATGAAGGCTAAGGATGTTATACTAGGAGCTAGGATGATTACCTTAGTGTTTTGAGGCTTGAAATGGATGATTTTGGATCAACAAGTTGGATTTGTGGAGAGAGGTTAGAGAGAGAGTGAAAAGGATCCAAATGAGTCTTAATTCACTTTAAATATGGTTTGAATTTGATACACGGTGGAATTCTACTCGATAACGACGTTAACCGATGCTTTGGGTCGCACCCGATTAAGTTGTCGTTACCCGATATGGTCGAAACTATAATTTTTCTAATTATTAGTTTGGGACGTTTTCACATGTTTCCAACATGTTTGGATACTTACAAGGTCAAAATAAAAGTATTAACTTAATTGACCTAGTTCAAAGATGAAATCGGAACAATTTGCATAAGACGAGTTTTATTAACAAAATGGTTACGGCGAGGGAACAAAATTTAGGGTTGTTACAGTTTTGAACAAAGGTACTTAATTGTGTTTAAATTGTATTTGCAACATAAAAGACATGCTCGAGTCAAAAAGGAAGATGGATTAGCAAACGGAAGCTCAGGGAAGCAAACAAAGAAGAAAATAAGGCTAAAGAATGAAGAACTCGGCGTGTTGGCCATCTACTCGCCGAGTAGACACGAATGTTCGCGAAGAATTAAAGACTTGCCGCCTACAGGAATTAAGCGATGGACTCGCCGAGTCAGCTTATGGACTCGACGAGTCGCCCCTGTTTTCAGAAAGTTATAAATAAGACATGATAGCCCGAAACAAAACCCCTACTGGATCCCTTTAGCGACTTATATGCGATTGAAGGGTTATTGAAGCTCTGGAGTTTGATGGTTTTGCCCTAGAGTTCAATTTGAAAGTGATTAAAGGCAACATATCTCTTCTTCTTCTTAATCTAGTGAACAAAACCATGCTTTTACTTCTAGATTTCGTTTTTGAGTTATTGTTTGTGGTAATTATGAGCTAAAACTCGTAACTTATGTTTAGGGTAGATTAACTTGTTAATATAGTTTGATTTTATGGTGTGGATTATGTGATTTGATGAAAACTGTTTTGCTAAGCTTGTAATCAATCCTTATGTGTTGACAATAACTGTTTTTCTGTTAATTACCAAGTCTATTAAGTTGCATGAAGATCCTCTTAATTACTTTCTTCATATGCTTTATGTGAAAACAACATTATATGCCTAGTATTAGTGAATATAAACCTAGGATTAATAGAAAACAGGTAAGTTAATGTGTAAGCTTGTATGATGAACAACCATACAAGGTGTTGATTAAATCAATCATTTAATTAGCTAAACTACAAGTCTTACTTAACCCGAATCAAAATACTAGGAAATTTCTTAGTTTAACCAATCGGCCACTGTTTAAATTAATTTGTTTTCTAAGGATTAGTAATAGTGAACACGAGCCTAATCACCTTTTTCGGTAGTCAATGACAAAACAATCCATTGCACTTGCCATAAAATCAACTATAGAAACAAGTGAGTCGAACCTAAATAGAAGTCCCTTTTATTATTGAATCTTGTTATCTTCAATCTCCTTAGCTATTAGTTGTTTTTTTTGTTTAAAGTATTAGTTAATTGTTGAGTTTTAGTCTTTCAAAACTAGAGAAAACCCCTCCTTTTTATTGTTTATTTTAATTAGGTAATTTTAGTAGTTAATTTAGCTATTACCGTTCCTGTGTTTGATACCCTGCTTACTTGAACTATGTTGCTAAATGATACGTACACTGCCTTTTGTGTGTTTATTTGTGTTTTAAGTAGTAGGATTAAACTAGTGCATTTTACACACATCAAGTTTTTGGCGCCGTTGCCAGGGACGATTTTAATTAGTTATCTTAATTGCTAGAGTTATCGATCATTTGTGTAAGATTTATCTTACAAAAAGTTACCATTTTAGTTAATTAGTTATCTAGTTTTAGTTATTTATTAGTTTATTTAGTTTTTGAAAATTTCTCTTGAACTCGTTGAGTCCAGTCGAATTGATTCGACGAGTCCCTCGTAAATTTTGCAATTTCATTTTATTTCATTTTTGTTCTTTTTACACGTGTTTTCTATTTTCTTACATGTATTATATGACCCTAGGCTCAAATACACCTTTAGTCCCACCATTCGAAGACCCGGAATCCGCTCTTAGGAAGAACAAGGATAAAGTCATTGAAGACACTAACCCGCCAAAGAAATCACCTTTCAAACACCTTTAAAAAAGTCTTTGGGAAGAAGAAAAGCAAGAAAGTGGGTGAGTATAGCAGTCAGAAGAGTGAGGGAAGCAAGATTGATGTAACACCCATAAAAATCATGCCAATTTTAAACTTTTTAAAAACATATAAAAACCCAATTACAAATTCGTTTTCAAAATAGTCTATATCAAAGTCTCCCAGAAACAAAGTCATAAAAAATGAGGAGCGGTACGATCACGCCTTTGCCTTGCCACGGTCCCCTGATGTACCTGAAACAATAAACTGAAACTGTAAGCCTAAGAGCTTAGTGAGTTCCCCCAAAATACCCATACACACAATAATACACATATAAACATAAACATCATACTATGGGTACAGTCAACCATTGGGTTGGAATACCCCAGGTCCTCAACCATCCGGTTGGAATGCCGACATATTACGGGTCCAATCATCCTCGGGTTGGAATACCCCAGGCCCACAAGCGACAGGTTGGAATGCCTACATACTATGAGTCCAATCATCCTCGAGATGGAATACTCATGGCCCACAACCAACAGGTTGGAATGCCCAGGTCTATTGGCTTTTACACAAAGCAGATAAGCCTCAACCGCCAAACAAACATGTACACATATAACAGATAATCACATAATAGTCTATAGACAACAAATTGATCTAACGGATCATACCACATAACACATAATACCATCCTATCTACCAGGATACTGATCTAACAGGTCATACCACATACCACATAATACCATCCTAGCTATCAGGATACCGATCTAACAGATCATACCACATACCACATAATATCATCCTATCTACCAGGATACCAATCTAACAGATCATACTAGCATAACATATCCAGATAACAATCGAAAGGGTCGACCTTGGTGCCTTACACCCTTGAGTATAGTGAGGATAACTCACCTCGCAACTGTCGACTCGAAAGATAAGCTCTAACTCTCAGATCACCGCCACAAACTCCACCACCTATATTCACCATAGAACCATACCCATAAATTTCCAACTTCCCAAAATTCCCTAGAAGTTAAAACGTCAACCCTTCGTCAAAGTCAAAGTCAACGATCAAGGTCAACAATCCATGTTGACCCGACTCGTCGAGTGTAATTACTGACTCATCGAGTCCTTCCAGAACTCAAGTAGTCATGAAAACCCCCCACTGACTCGTTGAGTTTCCTTGCAACTTGCCGAGTCTAAGCGTGCCTAATGTTGGGAAAACCCTAGTTGACTCGTCGAGTCACCCATATGACTCGCCGAGTCCATGCAGAAGTCCTTGCACGACAATCTTCATCGAACTTGCCGAGTTGACCATGCAACTTGCCGAGTCCTTTCAGTCCATTATCCATTCATATGCTTTTTAAGCCATTTTAAGGTTCCATATTGCAGATCCAACTTCCTAAGGCATGTTTATCACGTAAAGTTGCAAACTTTACGTGCATGCAAGGTTCTAAAGTCTTATAATGTCAAGACCAAGCTTGTAATGGAGTTTTACACTTAAAGAGACGTTCATACAGGGCCGGTCCAAACATATATGGGGCCCAGGGCGAAAAGACAAAAAAGGGCCTCTTAAAGACAAATATAATAAAAATTAACAAAAAATATCTTTTATTCTTCACTATAAACACGTTCAATTAGCAATAACAAACAAGCTAAATTGTTTATGTTTTGAGCTGGTTTAAGTTTGAACCAACTTTAGGCCCTAAAAATCATTTTAGTAATAATTGGTTTATATATATACACTATATAACCCATAAATTTTGGGCCCTTGGAGTCGTGGGCCCTAGGCGGTCGCCCGGGTTGCCCACCGTCTGGACCGACCCTGGGTTCATACTTGCTAAAGCTAAGAGCTTTATGGGCTTAGAGACCAAGGAGAGTTCAGATATGAAGTTACAACTTTAGATCGTAGCTCATACCCAAGAATAGCTTCTTATTATGCAAGAAAACCCTAATCTTTAAGAAAATGAGATCTAGAATGAAATTAGGTCAAGGTAACGACTTGATACCTTCCAAAAGATGCTAACTGAGGCAGATAACTGATCCCCACACGTTCCTTGCTTCTAGCCACTTGCTCTCCGAGCTCTTCTTACAAAGATCCACCTTTCAAATCTTAAACACACAAGAATGAAGCACACACACAAATTAGGGTTTGTGGGACTCTCAAGAGGCTGTAAGGGGGATAAGGAGGCTTATGATCCTTTAAATAGGGTGCAAAACCCCAAAAATTAGGGATTCATCCTCCAACTCCTACTCGTCGAGTCCTATCTTGGACTCGACAAGTAGGTCACTTAAACATGTTGCCCAAATCGCTTCTACTCGATGAGTTAGGGCATCCAACTCGTCGAGTAGACCTTTCAATTTATGAAAATCAATGCCATAAAGTTATCACCTGAGAGCTGGGGAGTTATAATTATTCCCCAACTTGAACTAGACTTCTTCCTCGAAGTCTTATGCAGTGAACAACCCTGGATAGTGCTCCCGCATTTTCGCCTCCGAATCCCACGTCCACTCGGACCCTCTTTGGTGCTCCCACTGTACCTTTACCACAGGTATATCTTTGTTCCGCAGAACCTTCACCTTCTTCTCCAGAATGGCCACAGACCTCTCAACATAATTCAGGCGCTCATCGACCTAAATGTCATCCAATGATACTACTGCCTCCTCATCCAGAATGCAATTCCACAATTGCAAAATGTGAAAGGTGCTGTGGATCCGAATGAGCTCCTCCGGTAGCTCTAACCTGTATGCCACCTTGCCAACCCTGGCCACGATCCTGAACAGCCCAATGTATCGGGAACCCAATTTTCCCTTCTTCCTAAAGCGGATCACAACCTTCTAGGGCGAGACCTTCAGGAGTACCATGTCACCGACCTGGAACTCTAACTCGGATCGGCGTCTGCCGTCGTAACTCTTCTGCCGACTCTGAGTGGTCTACAGCCGCTGCCTAATCTGCTAAATCTTCTCGGTAGTCTGCAAGACTACCTGCGTCCGTCCCATCACCTTATGTCCGACCTCATTGTCACACCCTCGAACCGGACGGCGGAAACGTCTGAGGGCTTGTGTGACGAACAATTGAATATCATTACAATGAATATACATGAAACAAACACATACATCACCAACATTACAGAGCATAACTTACATAGTTCACATCAAGTACATTAAACAAATATTACATAATTATAACGTATATTCGTTTGAGAGTTCACAAAACATGAAAGCCTAATACGCTTGACAATTATCTTCTGCTTATCTGTTACTTGAGAATACATGTTATTTGAAAACGGGTCAACATATATAATGTTGGTGAGTTCATAAGCGTGTTTGATATAAAAAATGATTTGTATCGTTGTACAACCTAAAAAATCCGATAGTTTTTGAAATAAAATATGTTTATGGAATGATGTAATGATCCAATATAGGTAAATGTATATGTGATTTCAAAACATGTATAATTGTATGAATTTCCCAAAAGTGCTCATTTTATTGTATTTGATGTGTTAAATAAATAATATAAATTTCCTGGAAAATCCGATATTTTCCGATTCAAAACAGTAGTATGATTTTGTATTATCGCATAAACCACATTGAATAACCACCACGTATAAAGTTAATTTCCCATGATTGATGAAATGGCAATGGATCTCTATGTGAGTCGTTATAACCATGCATGATAATGACTATTTCACCTATCTTGGCATTTTTACAAATGCCGGTTTTGATTAAGATTTTGTTACCATAGACTGGCCGAGTCTAACTGTAGCGAACAGCTCAGGTGTGGGGAGTCACCCCCATATAGATCTATACACAAACTCTCGCTCTCTCTCCAGGAGACGCTGGTTACAACTTACAGACTACGATCGACACTTACTGGTGCCGACCGATATTTTCTCACTAAGACCCCAATATTACCCATGAATTTGAATGACATTGATTACAACTCGTTTGATGTTTACATAGTATAGAATAAAGCCTAACAAACACGAAAAAGGACACTGTGGCCCACTAATCATGTGTGTCCTTTATATACTCTCGAGTATGCTTATGGACGTTTGATTTGGACCATACTAGCAATGCAAATGGGCCACTAAGGCCCAATAGCACGTAAAAGCCATAGAGGGTCCCATAGGCATGTAATTGGGTCACCGGAAACCCAATAAACATGCTTTGATTATATTGGGCCTAATAATTGTGAAATTGGACCCCGAAGGCCCAATGGACAACATTAGACCCAATCATTGTATTATTTCTCTGTTTTGGATATGTTTGTAATATAGAATTGGTTTTATGCTTAGTATTTATTTTCAATAGTAAAACACTTGAAGTTGAATTGTAACGATATATATATATATATATATATATATATATATATATATATATATATATATATATATATATATATATATATATGTATGTATATATATATATATATATATATATATTATTTAAATCCAGGTGTTATAAACTTAATATCTTTGGCCATATTTGACCCCAAAATATTTATTCGACCGTTTTAGCCCATTTTTCATATAAAGTTACATTTTTAGTCCCTTTTGATGAAAAATAATATTTTTGGTCCTTAAATCTCTTTTCTTGACATTTTCGGCCCAAACATAATTTATATTACAATTTTAGCCCAAAAATATATTACTTGATATTTCCAGCCCTTATTTGTAAAAAGGTTTACACTTTTGGCCCCAAATTTTGTAAGTTTTACATTTTTTATCCAAATTCTAAAACTTTGCAGTTTAGTCCAATTCTTGCAATAAAGATCATTTTCAGCCCCTGAAATAGTTTGTTTGTGTTTTTGACTCATACTTTAAGTGAATTTACAATTTCAACCCCAAAACTTCTCATTTTTACAATTTTGGGCCCAAAATCCCGTAAGGCCCAAATGTAAGCCCAATAGACTAAAATTTATGTTTTTGACCCCTTGAAAGGTATTATTTTCATAAAAATCAGATTTCATATAAATAAATACCATATAACCCTTATAAAACCGAAAATGTCATATTTTACCTAAATTTTTGTTATTTTTGCAAAGATGATACTTATACAATCTTTTGCTTTGTTTTTCCTTTATTATACGTAAAAGCACTTATATCCTTAAAGTATGTTGTTTAATATGCTTTTGTTTATGAGTCTTTCTCATTTATACTAGAGATTTCGAAATATATCAAGCATTATCACATTTTTCACAACAATAACAAAAGAAATCACACATAACATGCATACAACCTAGAGAAAGATATGGAGAGATTTTTGGTCCTAGCAACAAGTAAAAACCAAAAAAAATGGGGTATGAACTCACCTTGAGGTTTGTTGTTTCGGTTTTGAGGAAGATATGGAGAGATTTTTGGTCCTAGCAACAACTTGGAGGGACTTTCGAACTTAGAGGAGTTCTAGGATATTAGATCATTAAAAAAAGCTATGTAAGAAGGAGTTTTAGTATTAAGATGGAAGTAGATGTTTGTGTTTAATACCAACTTACCAAAGGTTGAAAGACTTGATGAAGATCCTTAAAAACTCAAGCAAAATTCGAGTATCTTGATGGAAGATGGAGAGTGATCTTGAAGGCGGTTTGGAGAGGATTAGAAAATGTGTGTGTGTGTCTTTTAGTTTTGGCGGAGAGGAAGAAAAAAGGGAGGGAAGAGAGAAGTGACCTTGCATGGAAGTATGAGAATGTATGGATACATGTTGTATAAAAGCCTCATTCTCCCTTAAACAACATTGAGGTGTCAACTTCCATTAATCCTCCATAAGCTTCCATATATATATATATATATATATATATATATATATATATATATATATATAGTTGGGCCGAAAGGGAGAAAGAAGAGAGATGGAATGGGCCTTTAATACTTGGTTCCAACAATAGGAGGCCCATTTTGATGGTTTTCAGCCCATTGGGCCCTTAGGAGGGTTTACGACCCAATTAGAATGAAAGAATGGGTTTCACGGCCCATTGAAGTTTATTAGGTTTGTTATGGCCCAATAAGGCCCATTAGGGTAATTCATTTCATTTTAGGCCCAAAATGTAAAGTCTCATGAAAGTGGGTCCAATTAGGGCCCATGTAAGGGTTCTAAGCCCAAAAATCAAATTAGAAGCTTATTGGCCCATTGGGCCCAATAAGAAAATCCTAGTCCAAAATAGACTTAAGTCGGGATTCTTAGAGTTTCCAAACCCTAATTTGATCTTTGTAGTGTTTTGCATGAAGTTTGGGCTTTATAATTGGATTTTGATGAAAGTTTGTTGTTATTGAATAACATCATATGCATTATTAGGTCAAGGTTATAATTTATTGTCATTCATATTGTTTAAAAAGGATAGAATTTCCTAGCCAAATTTGCTAGTTGTGACACTCACCCCAAAAAACCAGGGTGCGACATCTCCGACCATACAACAGCTTGAAAGGCGGGATGCCAATGCTGGAATGATAGTTGTTATTATAGGTGGACTCTGCAAGGGGTAGGTGGGAATCCCATCTCCCACCGAAGTCAATGACCCACTCCCTCAACATATCCTCAAGGGTCTAAATGGTCAGCTCGCTCTGACCGTCAGTCTGCAAATGAAAAGTTGTACTAAAATGCAGCCGCATGCTCAGTTCCCCGTGGAACTTTTGCCAGAAACGGGAGGTAAATCTAACATCTCGGTCTGAAATAATGGAGACCGGAACCCCATGGCGAGCGACGATCTCACAAACATACACGTCAGTCAACTTCTCGGCCGATGAATTCTCCCGTATAGCCAAGAAATGGGCACTCTTGGTCAATCGATCCACGATGACCCATATATCATCAAACCCTTTTGCCATTCTTGGAAGCTTGGTAATGAAATCCATCATGATTTGTTCCCATTTCTAGATGGGAATCTCCAGGGGCTGTAGCATATCATGCGGCCTCTGATGCTCGGCCTTAACCATCTTACAGGTCAAGCACCTCTTGATGTACCAAACGATCTCTTGCTTCATACATGGCCACCAGTAACTAAAACTCAGGTCTCTGTACATCTTGGTGGCCCCCGAGTGAATAGAGAAGTGAGACTTATGAGCCTCCTCCATGAATGTCTGTCTGACCCCACCAGACATCGGAACCCATACCCGACCGTATCGGGTTAATAATCCCCGACTATCATGCATAAACCGGGTGTTCTCACCCCTGATCCTCTCCAACTTCCAGTTCTCTGGTCGCATGCCCTCAACCTAAGCATCTTTGATCAAACTCACAAGAGGAGAATCCGCTGCTATTCTCATACATATCGTTGGGGGTAGAAGGCCCACCTAACTTGCGGCTCAAGGCGTCCGCCGCCATATTCGCTTTATCGGGGTGGTAAAGGATCTTGCAATCGTAGTCCTTGACTACATCCAGCCACCTGCGCTGCCTCATGTTTAGGTTAGGCTGATCCACAATATGCCTCAAGCTCTTGTGATCTGTGTATATGGTATAACAAACCCCATATAGGTAATGCCTCCAAAACTTGAAAGTGAATACCACTGCCCCCAGCTCCAGATCATGTGTAGGGTATCTCGTCTCATGCGGCTTCAGCAACCGTGATGTGTAGGCTATCACTCGTCCTCTCTGCATGAGGACCGCCCCCAAAACTATGATGTATGCATCACAGAACACCACAAAATCCTCAACTCCCTCCAGAAGAGTCAAAACAGGAGCCTCGCATAAACGCTGACGGAATGTCTCAAATGCCTTCTGCTGCTCAGGTACCCAACGAAAATCCACCCCCTTCCTCGTCAGACGAGTGAGGGGTACTGCAATCTTGGAGAAGTCCTTTATGGATCTCCGGTAGTACCCTAATAATCCCAGAAAACTCCTGATATTTAAGGGAGATCTCGGCACCTCCCACTGCATGACTGCCTCGATTTTGGTCGGGTCGACCAAAATCCCATCCTGGAACTCTCGTAATCAAAACTTAAACTTAGAGAACTTGGCATACAGTTGTTCCGATCTCAGAACTCCCAATAACTCCCTGAGGTGCTCCTTGTGCTGTTCTTGGGTCTTGGAATACACTAAGATATCATCTATAAACACGATAACCAAGCGATCACGCATCGGTCTGCAAACCCGATTCATTAGGTCCATAAATACTGATGGCGCGTTGGTGAGCCCAAACGGCATCACCACAAACTCGTAATGTCCATAACAGGTCCGAAACGTGGTCTTCTCCACGTCCTCCTCTCTAACCCGGACTTGATGATACCCAGACCTCAAATATATCTTGGAAAACCATGATGCAACCTACAACTGATCAAAGAGATCATCTATCCTCGGGAGTGGATAATGGTTCTTCACCGCCAACTTGTTAAAATCACTATAATCAATGCACATCCAGTGCGAACCGTCCTTCTTCCTAACGAAAGAGTATTGGCACTCCCCACAAGGAACTTCTCAGACGAATGAACTGCTTGCCCAATAGTTCCTGCAGTTGTGATGACAGCTCCTGCATCTGTGGTGGTGCAAACCGGTACGACGCCTTGGAGATAGGGGCCGCACCCGGCACCAGGTCGATCTGAAACTTGACCTGCCTCTCTGGTGGTATCCCTACCAACTCCTCGGGAAACACATCAGCAAAATCCCTAACTACTAGAACCTCTTAAACTGAAATCTGATCCCTGGCTCGCGTATCCACCACATACACTAGATAACCCGCACATCCGTGCTGAATATACTGCTGAGCCCTGGCAGCTGAACAAAACCCCGATCCCACTTTGGTTCCCTCGCTATATACAACTAGTTCTCCCCCCACTTGGGGTTCGAACTACCAATCACTGACCCTCATAATCAATTATGGCACCGAATCGACTAAGCCAGTCTATCCCTAAAATACCTACACCTGCCCCATGGGAATCAAAATCAAGTCTACCAGGAAGGACTCCACGAAGATCTCTAACTCACATCCTCGATAACGAAGAAGCAGAAACCCTGTGTTTGTTGGTGATAGAGACTCGCAATGGACACTCAAGCTTGCCTACCGGCATACTAAACTCCCTACTAAATGTCTGAGATACAAATGACCGACTCGCCCTCGAGTCAAACAAAACCAATGTAGGAAAGGAGTTCACTAAACACGTACCTAACCATAGGTAGAACAGATAAGCATAAAACAATTATAACAATAGAAATAGAGAATAGAAACATACCAGCAACCACGTACAGCGCCACCCTGGCCTCCTCAGTCGTAAGCTGGAAGGCACACACCTGAGCCTTCGGAGGCTCTTCCTTAACTGGCCTCCCATCTGTAATCCTCAAAGTAGTCGGCACTGGAGTCTACACAGGCTTGGAGGCTAGAAGAGGACATTGGGCCTTCAGATGGCTCACCTACTCACAATGATAACAAAGTCGAACTCTGGGAGCCGGAGTATGCTGTCTGTAATCCCTAGCCAGATGGCCCTGCTTGCTACATCAGTGGCACCCACTCCCTGATCGGCATGTCCCTGAATGAGCCTTTCTGCACTTCCCACAACTGCGGCCTAGCTGTTCCCCAGTCCTGGTATCAGTGGTCTTAGACCGCTTCGGTGCCGACTGCGACTGCTCCAGCTGTAACTACGTCGGGGCCTGCCGCTGCGCCGAAACATCATTTCTTTATGAGTCGTTAATGGAGTGTGTGTGGTTAACTGATACACTAATTTGGGACGATAAAGATGAAACGATGAAACAACTCGTGTTTATGATTGTTTATGGAGCGTATGTGATTAACCGACACATCATTGGGTGATCATAAATCGATTGAGGATGTTTGAATGAGTTTGCATGATTATTCACATCTTAATTGTGATCATCGGCATCCCAGTCACAACTTCTAAGTGCATAATCTGAGATTTGTCATGTCATTGATAAGATTCAATGAATCTCAAAATATATAGGAGTTTCATATGATTGAAATTGGTGAAATGCTTCTACCTACCTAAAATAGTTTCGTAATATGACTTCAACATCGCTCTTCAGATTACGAAATGAAAATATGGATCTTGGCCTTAATTTAAATTTTGGGTTAATAATTAAGGATTAAAATATACTAACTTGAATTCTCTCTTTTCCCACCTTTAGATTTATAATGAAGAAAAAATGGTCTTCCTCATTCTTATGGAAATGGTTGTCCTCAAGCATTTGTAGATGGGCTTCCAAATTCAAGTCAAGGTGAAATTGTGTTCACTTCCTTAGGTAATGGTGGAACAGGACATGATCTCTCTTCAACTCTTCCAAATCCTCTTCTTATGACTATCCCATCATCATGTTTCCTCAAGTTGAAAGATATGAGACTACTCAAGTCTTATTGGCATGTAAATATGAAGATGGAAATTCTATGTGTGTGCATGTTCTAAAAATGAAATGTACATTGACAAGTTAGAAAAGATGGGTGTCTGACGTTTCGTATTCCCAAAGGAGCAAGCCCATGATTTGGTTCTTCTTTCACTTCCAAACTCATATGGCCAATTCATTAAGACATTTCATATGAGGAATGTCAACGTGACACTAATTGATCTGACCCGTATGTTAATGGTTGTTGAAGCAGAAATTCTTAAGAGGACTAATTCCAATAATTCCATGGATAATGAAAATGGTAACATTGGTGATCGAGAAAAGATTTCTCTTTCCAATCGTAAGGGATCGGCCAAGGTTAAAATATTTCATCGTACAATAAAGTGAAAGGGTGAGGGTCAGTTTGAGATCATTCCACATGTTGACCCCAATGAGTCCATTTGTTTCTACTTCTAATTGAAGGGTCATTGGAAACGAAGCTGCCCAAAATACCTGAAAGATCTTGAAGACGGTAAAGTCAAGTCGTGTGACTCTACTTCAAGTACATCCATTATCTAACTCCATTATAAGTTCCTATTCATAGACTCTTAATACATGATGTGATGATCACATTTTGATGGTATTGCATGATCTAAAAGAAAGAATGAAGCTTAAGAAAAGTGAGTTGAGTCTAATCATGGGAAATGGACTTTAGTTACATGGTTCAATGGTCAAAATTTGGAGCTACTACTAAGGAGTTAGGTTAATTTAATAGATTGTTATTTCAGAGATGTATAGAAACATAAATTTTCATTTTATGAATAGTAAGGACAAGTTCTAACTTTCCTTTTAGCAATAAAATGAAGTTTTGTTTATAAAGTTGTCTTATTTATATTTCCTTGCAATGGAATTGATAAGTGTGTTGATTATGTTTCTAATAATAGCAATATTAATTATGGATTTGATTCTTCTAGGGCATGCTTATCGCATTGTCATTTTTTGACAAGTAAAAATAAATCTCATCACCAAGTTGTAATTAGACATAAAATTGAAGTGATACAATTTAAATTGAATGATGCATGAGAATCTTGTTCATTGGAAAGTTATGAATAGTTTATTATTCACATGTCCATGTGACACAAGTGAAGGACTGATGGCTATAGTACATATTGATATGGACTCTTCAAATCGACCATAAGGGACGATAACTCAATTTGTCATGATTGGTTAATGCTTCAGTAAATATGATATTGTTTATAAGATTCAACAAAATTATAATACTTTTAAAAAGTTCAAAGAGTAACAAAACAAAGAGAAATAATCTATTAGGCAGAAAGATAAAAGATTCTCCACTCTGAAAGGAAAGGAGAGTGCTTTAGTATCATGTGTTATGATCATCTTAGTAATTATGGAATTGTATCACAACTGACTCCTCCAAGAACATCTTAGTTCAATTTTATGACTAAAAAGAGGAATCGAACATTGTTGGAAATTATTCGATCATATATGAGTCATGCTTAATTCCCAAATAAAGTTTTAGAGCCAGTCTCTAGTAACTCTAAATTGTATCTTGAAATTATTTCAAACTAAGAAGGTCGATAATGTTGGGTTTTATGTACTCTAACATCCCAATGGTGCACATACAACCCTAATGCTCTGTATCTATGTTTTCTCTAGTTATACACACAATAAAATTATCCAAAGTATAAAGCCTACAACTAGCATACAATTTGATATTTGAATCATAAAACTAGTAAGAAGATTACATCTTTGTTGTAGCTTGTTGTATTTGGCCTTTAGGAGCTTAGTGCCTCAAATGTTGCACCTATAATGGAATCACAAGACACCATGAACAATTGGAGGACTTGATAGAGAGTTTTGGAGACACAAAATCGACTAGGTCCTACTTAGAACACACAAGTGCGATTTTAGGGTTTAGGGAAATACATATATAGTGTAAAATTCCAAGAGTCATATGTAAACCCTAATTCTTAAACTTAGACTTATGACCCAATAACTCATATGGACTAACTCTTCATGGACTCTCACATAAACTTAGTCCATCATGGATCAATAGCCTAAACCATATGTATCACTGATTTACATAATCAGTATCCGTTAATTTAATTGGTTTCTGTTGATCACTAAATTAATTCCAAATTAATTCTTGATCAATACTAATTAAATAATGTAATTTCACTATTAATATATTATACATATAATATATTAGTAAATCATAAATAACCTCTTTCTCAAATATCCATCCTATCAGATTGTTTTGGTGAATGCAACCCAAAAGGCCATGCTACTCTCGGGTCAAGTACATACCAATTATAGTTATGGGCTTAGACACCTAATCCAACAGATAAAACCTCGAAATATATATGGAGTAAGAATGATTTCCTTACTCCAACACATTTATGATTAGAATTGTGATGTTTTTGTTAACCGAGAAACAAAAGATAAATTGAGTTCTATTCTATGAAGTGTTTTCTTGTCAAGAATCTGTACGAAGATTTGAATATTTGTTTTAGCTTGTCAAGGAATGTTCCTCAAGAGAAAATTCATATGTCAAGAAGTCAAGAGGAGTCATGTTGACCTTGAGCTCGCAAGAGTCAACCAACAATGATCCTTCTAGTTATCACTAGCATGCGACGTGATGTTGATAACCTGTTGTGTTTGACATATTATTATTTCTATTCATTTTTAGTTAAGTTGGAAATGTATTTGAGTTATATATTCTTCGTTTAACTGCAAAAGAAAAGCACGTTGGTCAGTGAAAGTATATTGATCGATATATGTGAGCTACAAATAGCATGGAAGAACTGGTAGGCCATTGAGCTACTAGAAGGCAAGAAATTACAAATAGAAAAGTTCATTCTACAAAGTAAAACTGAATTAGAATTTTCTTTGCCCTAAAACATGTCTTATTACTATACGTTGGTAATGATAGATTCACATGGATAGAAGCATATGCACCTTGAAATATTTGTAGCAAAGGTTTCACTCTAAGTCATGAATATGGTTTTGAGGAAATACTTTCGCTGATAGATCTTAAAGATCTGATAAGGATCAATATTGATAATGGTTATGTTAGTTGCATTCTCAAACTCACAATATGATTACGACATCCCCCTTCATATTTCAAATTATGATGAATGACAAGTAACTATTTGAAATTTCAAGACATGTATTTATAAGTTTTGAAAGGGTTTAAACAAAAACACACACATACACACTCACAAACATAAACACACACACTCACAAAAACAAACACACACACACACACACACACACATATATATATATATATATATATATATATATATATGTGTGTGTGTGTGTGTGTGTGTATACACACACACACACAAAATCCAACTAAGGGTATTGATTTCTAGAAGTCTAATTAGAGACTTATAGAAGTATCACATAACAGAAATCTACACTTATGTATGAAAGTCTAAGGGTATTGATTTGTAGAAGTCTAGTTGATTTTTGGGTACATGTTGAAGCTAGTGGGAGCATAATTGTTATGCTAATATTTCATGTTGACATTACTGTTTATAGGAAACAATGTCTCTATTTTTTCCGATTGCAAAGTTTGGGTTCTGTTTCGCTATATGGACTTAAGAGAGAGGGCACTCATACTTCATTTTAAATCTAAAGGTTTAGATTGTATGGTTTAATAGAACTTACTCAAAGATATATATATATATATATATATATATATATATATATATATATATATATATATATATCATGTTGAAATGTTTCAACATTGGTGATTCTATATATAGAAATATTATAGCAATAGATTGAACAAATATCAAATCTTTATATAGGACATAATGAATCGAGTCCCATATGCTCTAGATATAGATCGATCACATATTCTATAATATTCACTTATTCTAACTTTTAAAATGTATTTATAATTATGAGAATGGGATTAGAATCTTATGAGTAAGGTTTTTAAACAACTGTCAAGAACATTCTTAGGTTTTACCAAAGATGGTTGCTTGTGGACAGTTAGAAGTATGATATTATTAGGATAGTCCTTAATGACATGTTTTGGATTGAGATGATTCTATGTTAGAATTGATGGTTATATGAGAATATATAAATGTTTTCATAATGGGATATGCTTGTAGAATCTACATGTGAGTTGGAAACTTTAATGCAAGAGAAATGTTCAAGGAGTGTCCTTGAATATGAGACTTCATAACCATGGAATTGTTTCAAGTAACAAGTTATAGTGGAACATTTTGTAATATTGAAGGCTCAGTCTCTGTGACTTTAGAACCTTTACATCACAAAAGGTCAATGCATGTGAAGATGAAATTCCGCTACATTTTAGATAAGTAATAACAATTTGGAATTATGAAATGAGCATCATTGGGGTAATGTTCGGTCAATCTGTTCACAAAGGAAGCACCATCGAGAGGCGTAGTATGCATGTTTTTAACATGGCATGACTGATGTTTTTTAATTCAAGTGGTTAGTTGATTACTCGAAACATTATACAATGAATAATTTCGTAATTGTTATGGTGATTAAATAATAGGGGTTTATTAATATTCAATAGGTATGATACCATAGTCAATTAGTTTATTATTGTGTTTCACTTTGCATGTTTTACTTCCCTGATTAACTTAAGTATTATTTAGCATTCCACAATCATTCATAATTTTGGAAGTAAGTAGTGAACTAAGACTATCATAAATTGTTTGTAGATTGTCCATAGGGATTGGACGTTGCATACAGAATGTTGCAATGTTCATGATTACTTGGAAATAAGATTTTAAGTATTGGATAAACCCACACTTAGAGATTACTTCATGGATTTTATCATGAGCAATTCTAAGACGATAATATCTTCTATTCTTCAAACATAGATACACAAGTTGTGATTTGCAAGTCAATTATGCATTGGAATTGTGTAAACACATTAGTAAATTGATGTTATAAATTGTAGTTCCATGTACAATTGGATGAGTAAAGGTTACAGTTATGTAGTCAAAGTTTATTCGTTCCTTTTTCCTTAACAGGAAAAGCGATATCTTTTGGCCCCTCGTTGATTTGTAAGAATTAGGCCTGTTCCGGATTAAATTGATGTGTTCAATTTTGTAGTCTGAATTTGATCACAAATCGGGAAATCGATAAAAAAAATATATAAACATGAGGTTAATCTTTTAATCCACGACTCAATTCATATGATATCTTGTAGAACTAAGTAATAGTTGATCATTATCTTATGGCCAACGTTTGATTTGGATTAGAGTTCGAAAGTGGCTTTGGAAAGCACCCTTTGCTATTTGGTTCAAGGCTATACTTGTAATTGTAGTTATAAACTTATCCAAGTGGGAGACTGCTGGATTAAGGTGTGTAAACTCATAACTAAATTTGTACATTCTTCTAATTAAAAGCGAAGTCCTTTTTGGGTTACCCTCATAACTAGAACTTGGTCAGAATGACATTTGTAGCGAGAGGATAAATTTATTAGTTTATTATATGATTAATAAATTGTAATAAATGATTTTGTAAATATATTATATGATTAATATATTAATTGGAAGTAGATAGTTGATTTGTTAATTTATTATGTGATTAATAAATTAATAGTTAAATAACATATTTGTTAATTTATATGATTAATAAACTAATATGAAACCAATAATAATTAATTAATTAATTATCATAATTAATCTAGAATTAATTCAAGATTAATTGGAATTAATTAAAGGTTCGATGATGAGTTGGAATTGTTCAATAGTTGAACAAATGAGAGGATCTAGAAATCTTCATTATATAGACAATTTTAAGGACCCAATTAGAGTTTCTATAAGCCTCCAAATGATAATTAGGAAACTAGATAATTACGTGATTCGAAATATATTATTATATGTTCAAATTTAGGGTTTATAGGGTTTTTGGATAGTTATAAATAGGACCCTTGGGTCAGCTATTTTCTTGCTCTTCCTCAACTAGAGAATTTTGATTTCTCATTCTCATCCTCCTCTCTCCTCTCTTGTCTTCTAGTTCTATGGTTTGGATACGAACCATTAGAGGCATCATCCTTTGGTGCTAAGCTTTACAAGATCAATAACTGTAAGGTATTGAAGTGATTTGTTTACTATAACAAATTCTTGTATTTTGATTATACTAGAGTTTCATTAGGGTTCATGTTAGTTTTGTTGTTCATTGTATGTTACATTCAAAGTATTATGACATACATCTTTAGTTTCATGTGCCCAGAAGTGTTAAGTGAAATTCCACAAGCACATTGATTTTGTAACCTATAAAACCCATCCGAAAACTAAGGTACATGTCATATAACACATAGTATAAGAGAAAAAGAGAGAGAGAGAGAGGGATGGATACAAAGGGAGAGAGAGAAAAAGGAAGAGAGAAAGAGAGAAACAGAAATAGGGATATATATATATAAAGAGAGAGAGAGAGAGAGAGAGAGAGAAAGAGAGAGAGAGGGAGAAAGTATATGTAGAGAGAGAAACAGGATGAAGTGTGTTAGTGAAACCACATAAACAACCCACCACTGCCAACCCTCTCAACTCACTCAAGAGGGAGTGGTGTCTTGGAGGTAATAATAGTACATTGTTCCCAATTTACCATGACTCCCTCCTCCCATATAGAAACTAATTTTAATTGTTTTTATGAAATAAAAGACAAAGTTTAATAACTTAAAATAATAGATGGAAAAACTTAGTGACTCTCGTAAAATGGAGGAATCGTACAATCCTATAACCCTAGGTATTAAAAACGATTTGGGTCATATACAAATTGTATTTTGGGTAGGATTGAAGATAACATCATAGGTAGGATCGTAGAATTGGGATCTGATTGCTATCCTACCTTCCCTTGATTTATTGAAAAAAAATGAATTTATCACTTTATGTCTTTTACCTTTTACCTATTTACTAGTTATCATTTCGTGTTGTGATTTCTGACTAATGTTTTGAAATTTTTATACTTTTGATACAGAAAACTTAATCTTTGAGATATTTTTCATGTTTTAAAACTATAAGTTAAAACTATGTTTTATTTTATGGGATTTTAAGATCCCGATCCCGATCTTGCAAACCCAAAAATGATCGTATGTAGGATACCGATCTTGAAAACCTTTCACCTAAAAATTCAATTCCCACTCGTTATAATACTTAAAGAATAAAACACAAGCTTACCCGCCAAGAATTTTGTAGTGTAAAAAGAAGTTTAGCCGAAAAAACAAGGGTACTAAAGTTGGGCTCTTTAGCTAGAAACTAGCAGTTAAAGAGGCCACGTATATTTTATACTTTGCAATATCAGTTGTATATGTGAAAAACAGGGTGTTACAACTTGGTATCAGAGCCGTGATTTAAGTGAATTAGGTATCTTGTAGTAGATTCCTAGTCTTAAATTAGATGGTAGAATGTTATTATTTGACTATACTTGGTAGACATAATTGTCGTGATGGACATTGCAAAGAAGGTTGTGGTGCATGTTGTGGCGCCTGTTATGGTGCCTGTTGCAGTGCATGAAGTGGAAAATGTTGCGAGACGTGGAGTGGTACAAGTTGTGATGTACGATATTATATATATATATATATATACACACACACACACAAATTTGTATAAATAACTTCATGATGGACGTTACGGTGCACGTGGTAGTGAACTTCACATATATATTGCGGTAGGAGATGTCGTGGCGTTGCGGTGTATGTTGCAAGATCTTTGTAGTGTGGAGAAACATAAAACTTGTAGCAAAATATGTGGTGTGGTAATTAGAGATGTGTGATGTTGTTAGTTGAATATAATAGTAATTTACTTTTCTAACCACGATGCAGACAGTGAGTAGTCACAACACTGTTATAAGTACAATGTTATGACTAAATGTGAAAAACACGGTGTGGTTGGGGTAATGCCACGACATGGTTATGTATTGTGAAAACTAAGGGAAACACACTTTGAACCGTGATGCGGTAGTGAGTGAAAACGACACAAAAAATGAAAGTAGAATGTTAGAATGGAATGGTATCACGACGTGGTGGCATGATTACCACGACATAGTTATGAATTCAGAAAATATATAATTTCGTTAATGGATCGTTATTAGACTATTTTATCCCTAAAGATTAGAAATGTAGTAAGTCGGATGATTATTAATCACTAGAATTTTATTAGTACTCAGTTGTACGAGATAGTTGCTCAAGGTTTGGATGAATTGGTGTAAAAGATAATTGTGTTGAACGACTAGAACTTATTAGACGATAAAGTCTATAGCTAGAATTAAATGGAGTTGATGGCTGACTGATGTATTCAATAGAATTTGCAATGGATATTTAATAGTGATAAAAAGTTGTTAAGATAAACAAAAAAGTAGATTGTTTTGTGGTAAGGTTGAACTTGAATAGAGAGTTGGAACTGTGGACGTTTTGGAGGTCTTGCCAATATGTATTTAGTGGTAGAAATAACTCCTCAAAATGTGTTATGTAAAAAAAGGGGTTTGAAAGCACTCCTATACTATCTAATGTGGCAGTGATACCCTTAATTATGAAAAGTTTTTGAGAAAAGTAAATGTGAGTAGAAGATAAAACACGGGTGCAATTAGTGTCGTGATATGAGCATAGTGGAAAGTTAGCATTGAATTTTATGATAAGTAATAAAAGATAGTAAAAAGGGAACTGCGGAGTCATATTAGTTCATGAAATATGTGACAAGTGAGAAAGAGAAGATTTGAAATTTTCTGAGCATATGATTCTTTAATTTGAAGAACTAGTATAGAAGTACATATTGTTAATGTACTAGCTATAAAATCATGAATATGGGGATCTCGAATTGATGGAAACTGATAGAATGAACAAAGAATGTATAGAAAGGTGAACTTCTAAATCCTTATATATAGAATATAATTAAAAGAATGGAGAAATGGATTTAGTGAAAGTTGTGATCGGGAAGTGGAATGATGAAGTAAGGAGCATATGAATATTGTTTGCTTGCAGTATTATGGTGTTCTTATCACAACAAACACATAGCCCTCATTGTGACCTTATATAATCGTGAAGTTTTTTGAGGATTGAGTTGGAAAGGGATATTTGGATAAGTAAATTGGGATATTAAAGATATCTGCATAAAGAACCTTAGGTTGTAAATGTGGAGTGATGTTGACAGATGTGATGATATGATGGTAAAGGTAAATTGAACTTAGCAGACTTGGTTTCAGAAACGATAAAGTTTGGAATGTGTAACACCCGTTTTCTTGGATGAATCGAATTACGGTTTCAGAGTCAAAAGGTTGGACTTTTGGAAAAAAAAAGGGTCCTCATGACGTGAGGCAAGAAGGATCACAACGTGAGAAAGGATGCACAAGGATTTCATCTGGGATTGGGCTCATGGCGAGAGCATTAAGAGCTCATGATGTGAGGTTTGCTGCAGCCCAAGCCCATGATCTTAGGATTTACGTCTTATTTAAACCCCATAAACTTCATTCTAGGGTTCTAAACCAGCCTCCTTCATCCCTAAACTTAGTAAAACCCTAACCCTGTCATCTCTTTGTGTTTCTTGAGCTTTTGGTTTTTTGATGGTTTGAAGAGGAAGAGATCATTATGGAATCATAGTTACAACTTGTAAGCTTCATTTGCAACCTTTAGCTACACTTCTGGACCAATGTGAGTAATCAAGATCCTAGCTTTATGTTTCCTTGTTGCTAGGTCTAAGGTTTTTTGCATATTCATCCAAGATCTTATGAATTGGAGTGTTGGGACTCCATAAAGTTAACAACTTTATAGGTCTCTAGGGTCCCTAGATGCTTATATATCATGGATCTAAAGTTTGAGTGTCGCTGGAATTCATGCATGAGAATTTATCATCTTTTTCTCCATGAATGACTCATTTTTAGCTCATATCTTGTATTAGACATACAAGACCTTAAAGCATTGTTTTTTTTATGATCATTGGGGTGTTAGGAAGCCTCTTGGAACAGTTGGATTAGAGGCTTAACGGATTAAGAGTTTTTTTGGATCAAAATGGCGTACAGACGGTTCTCACGACCTGAGGAAGATGCATGTCATTTCGTGAGGGTTGCAAGACTCGATTATATTGTCTTGTAGTGGCTCATGACGTAGACCAAAGATGGTCACGTTGTGAGTGCCTGTTGACCGTTGACTTTCATTGACCGTTTTGATCTTTGACTTTTCGACCAAGTTTGACCTGTTGGATTAGGTGTCTAAGCCCATAAACATAATTGGTATGTACTTGAATTGATAGTGGCATGGTCCTTTTGGGTTGCCTTCACACATGTAACTAGATAGGATGATTAATAGAGGAAGAGGAAAGATTTATTTATTTGATTAATAAATTGGAATAAATGATTTATTAATATGTTATGGAAATAATATATTAATTAGTAATCATATTATTAATTAATATTTAATCAGAAATTAATTTAAAATTAATTTGGGATTAAAGGAATTAATTAAAAGTGTAGGGACTAAAAGTGAAATTGCTCAATAGTTGAGAAAAAGGGTCCAAAACCTTCCTAGGGTAAGGGTGACCGGTTTTAATGTATATATGAAAGATTATTCTAGAGTTTCTAGAATATGTTGTCATATATGGATAATCAAATTAGGTGGATAATTACCATAATTGAGATTAGGGTTATCCATAACATATTTGGTGCACTATAAATAGAGTCCTTAAGCCTTGGATTTTTGGCCACTCTTTAGAAGAAGCAAGAGCCAAAAATTTGATCTCCTCGTCCTCTCTCATATCATTATCTTGCATTGTGTGTTTGTGAGCCATTAGAGGTGTTACACTTGTGACACTAAGCTCTCAAGCTTCAATATCTACAAGGGAATCATTGTTATTACAACATAACAATCAAGGTATGTAACCAAACCCTAGTTGTATATAGATTTATAAAATTATAGACACTTCCTGGGGTTTCTCCTTTGGTTTTCGAGTTTTCATGTTCAATTAGAGAAAACCTAGATCCAAAGCATTAGAGTTGCATGCATACATAGGAATTGTTATTATGCTCAAAACCCATCAGTGGTATCATAGTCTAGTATTAGTTTTTTTGTTGAATATGATGTAATTGTGAATTGTTCAAAGGAGAAGGGAACAACATCGTCTTTTTTTCATTGAACTCTCCGATTTGATCTTTGAACTCAACAAGTTGACATGCAACTCGACGTGGTAATTGCCTTGCCCAACTTGACGAGTTGCACTGCCAGATCCTAGATTTTCTGTTTTGATAATTGTCTCATGGATTGATTAGGATAATTACATTAAATTCGTTTTTAATTGTTTAAAATTGGATATTTTAATCAGTGATTTTGTATCCTTATCATGAATTCATGATTGGGTTAAAGTTTTTGATAAAGATAAAATTAATTTGTTAATTTAATTATTCAAAAATTTAACCTAGTATTTTTAAAAAGATTCAAAAATACACCCTTGGTTTTAAAATTTAAAATTTAATTAAATAGTTTAATTTTGAAAATTTTAAATTTAAGAAGCCAAATATTTTAAATGTTTAAAATACACCCTTATATATATTATAAAATTAAAAGTTAATATATATATATATATATATATATATATATATATATAAGAAATTTCAGTCTTACCGTTAGTAAGCATCATTCACGAAGCTGGTCTATAAGGAGAGTTTAAGGAAGTGACCTATAAAATAACTGCCATTGGGTACCCACTCTTATCCATAACTCCCTTGACTAGTGGAGGGTCGTTAGTCGAACGGGTTTGATAAGACACTTAATTCTCATTAATAAGCATAATGAAATATATAAAGTAACTTAATTTTTTTTATAAAATTCTCAATCTTACTTACTTTAGGAAAATGTGATTTGATGCTAATCCATGAAACTGCACATTACACTTTATAAAATTTGTTGGTGTAGCGTGTGTGGTTAACCAACAGACTGGTATGGACTAATAAAGGGTGGCAATGGGTAGTTCGTAAATTATCATTGATTAATAGAGTGTGCGTGGTTAATCGACACATTAATTAGATGATAAACGACATCGAGAGTACCAAGCTAATTTTCATGGTTATTCACACATTGTTTGTAATCCTTGGTATCCCAGTCACAAATGGGGTTCATTAGCAATATTTGTTTCAGCCATAGCTAAAAATGAATTTTGAAAATCTTTATGTCTCTTCTCTTAAAATAAGGAGAACACGAACATCTATTCCAAGTCTAAATAAATGTTTGATAGCAATTTGGACAAAACCGACATGTAAAAATTTATATTTCATTCTATGCTCTAGAATAGATCGTGATGATAACAATTTAAAAAAATTTATATTTCATTCTACGGCTAATATCACTAGAAGATTTGAAAACTTTGAAGACTTCAAGATGATTATAAATAGAAACTATGTTTTAGTAGAGAGGAGCAAGAAAAAATATTCATTCTCCAAAAAATATTCAACCCATTTCTAAAAAATCTCCAAGAGTTTTGTATCTACTAGTAGATGTTTAAAGTCTCTAGATTTTCAAATAATTCTTTTTCCAGATGTATTTATTGATTGTAATTCAAGCTTAATTCAAAAAAGTATTTATTCAATTGTTGTTATTAGATTTATTTCTCCATGATAATTTCATTTAGAGTTATTCTAACTATTAATTCTATAATATTTGAAACTTTTGTTAAAATAGTGCTCGTTTTTAATAATCAAGCTAATCAAATTCATGCTTAAATTATTTAATTATGTCTAACAAAATCTTGATAAATTGTATCCCTAATAAAGATATTCTTTTAAGAATACAATGAATTCAAGAATCTATAAATAATTCTGAGCAAAATCTTAAAGATTTTTATAAACCTACTAATCGATGTGCAATTTTGAACAATAATCAAATTTATGATGCTAGATGGCTTATAAGAACTAGTATTAAAAATCGTTAAAAACATATACATTATCTGAAAACAAAACTATTTGTTTTTCTAAAAATATTATTTAAAGTCATTGTATTATTATTGTTATGGACATTTTACAAATTGTGTTATTTTGATTGTTATATATATATATATATATATATATATATATATATATATATATATATATATATATATATATACTTAGATTGTATGGAAAACAAGAAACCCTAAAAATCATAAAAATACATAAAAAAAGATACTTAGAGATCACAAATCTTTTTTTGATTTTATATTATGAATTTTTGCAGCTTTTTCTTTATATTTGTTGAATTTTTTTTTGAAAACAAACCAAAAAAAAATCAAATTTTTTTCAGCGATTTTGTAAATAAACCTGCGATTTTTAGGTAAAAAATGTCAAAAAAAAGATATTTATGATCTCTAAGTATTTTTTTATGCATTTTTATGATTTTTAGGGTTTTTTTAAGGTTTTTTTGTTTTCCATATAACTCTTCCTTTTATATATATATATATATATATATATATATATATATATATATATATATATATATATATATATATATATATATATATATATAGGAAAAAGTTCAATAGAGAACCATTATTATTCAAGGAACCAAGGAACCAATGTAAAGCGTTGGAATTTAAAACGATTAACGACAAAAGAAAAAGTTGTAAATTTTTATAATGGACGCACATGTACCGGATTATAAAAAAACTCACTTCATTTTTTTCATTTAAAATTTTTTTAGGCCAAGTTTTTTATCGAAAAAAAAAATTCGAATATACCATTGTTCACGATTTTTCATCATCTTTCCATAGAGATCCATGATGATATATAAAAAACGAACTTTTTTTTCCGAAAAAAAACCCACTTATTTTTTTCAATATTTAAGCTTTTTTTTATAAAAAAAAACTAATTATACCAAAAATATTAATTTTTTATACTCTATTAATAAACATCAACACCGGTTAAAAATAAAAAAAACCCTCGAGCAGTGTAGATTCAAACTGTGAATCTAAACTGTAAATATTTCAATTTTTAACATTCACAATATGAAAAATCTCGAACAGTTCAGATTCACATTGTAAATATGAATTACTATTATGCACACTGTGAATCTGAGAAGGTTCACACACACAAAAAAAAACCTCGATTAGTGTAGATTCACATTGTGAATCTAAACTGTAAATATTTCAAATTTTAACATTCACAATTTGAAAAAGCTCCGATCAGTTTAGATTCACACTGTGAATCTGATTTACTATTATACACAATGTCAATCTGAGGAGGTTCACAATATGAATCTGAACAAGTTCACAATATGAATCTATGTTTAAAAAGTACAAAAAATATGAATTTTGATATATTTATTAATTTTTTTCTATAAAAAATAGACCTTAACTTTTTTTATTAAAGAAAATGAAGTGGGTTTTTTTTCGAAAAAAAATTTCGTTTTTTATATATCATCATGGATCTCTATGGAAAGAGTACAAAAAATCGTGAACAACGGTATATTCGGGTTTTTTTTTTTTTATAAAAAACATGGCCTAAAAAAAATTTTAAACGAAAAAAATTGGTGGGTTTTTTTTGTAAAATGTGGATTTTTTGGTATAATCCGGTGTATATGCGCCAAATGTAAAAGTGTACATCTATTTCCTTGGCCGTTGATCGTTATGATTTTCGATGCTCACGATTGGTTCCTTGGTTCGTTAGTTAATTATGGTTCTGTATTGAGCATCACCATATATATATATATATATATATATATATATATATATATATATATATATATATGAGTTAGGTTTATATATAAACCTTAATTATTGTGTGAATGTGTGAACCAATGAGAATTTAGAAAAACAATAAATGATTAATTAAATAAGTAAAAGGTAATTTTGGAAGTTTAAATATAATTATTTACTAACCAAAAAATGAAGTCGTATATTTTCCTTAAATCATGGTTTCGGTTACAAGCATGCAAGAATACTAATTACTTTTTTGTTATTTATTAACTACTGTTTTTGATTGTATAGACCATGCTAAATTATTCTTCAAACCATTTGTAGTTAATTTTTTTTTCTAGAATGTTAATATTATTCCTAAAGAATATTAGTTGTGGTCACTGTTAATGGATATTGATCCAAAAAAGTTGAAACATAAAGAATTTTAGGCCTTCTATTCTTCAAGAATTATTGAATTCTCAAAGAATTCTTCAATTATAACAAATTAATCATGTTACAGACTTTTTTATTCAAACTATTATTTTCGATAATATATGTTATACTATACCATATTCTTAAAGAATACACAAACAATAATAAACAAAACTGAAATACAAGAACGAAGGTAGCACTCATTGTAAAAGAATATACTCCAATTGATGGTATTAAAAAAATTAATCATGCTAAATGATGAAGTTATTCTTAAAGAATTTAAATATGCAGAATATATTATATCATATTTTTAAAGAACGCACGGATAATATTAAACTTCTCTTTTTACAAAAATTAAATATGGTTGCAATCGGTTACACAGAAATTCATTTAATACATTCTTTAGTAAGAATTAATCAAAATATAAATTATGTTTTTATAATAATTATTTTTAATTTCTTATTAAAAAGAAATGTTTATGTGTGTTGTGTTCCATTGTAATTATGGTATACCATATAATCTTAGCCATATACACATCTAAATCTAATGGTCCAAAACTTGTCATACACTCACACAATATATATCATTCACATTTAATAATATATATATATATATATATATATATATATATAGAGAGAGAGAGAGAGAGAGAGAGAGAGAAAGAGAGAGGGAGAGAGAGAGAGAGAGTTAGGTTCAAATGTTTTCAACAAGTATTTTGTGCATGGATGCACCAATCACAATTTAGCAAATTATTAATTAATTTATTTAATCCATGAGGGTAATTATGTAATCTTTCATTTTAATTCCTTATTTATTCTGAATCTTATCCCTTTATATTAGGCAATGATTTATGATTGATTTAGTTATCTTTAATTTAATTTTCTCTATATAATCGATTTTAACGTCCGATCCACAAACACAGATCACAATTGTCGATTCCATAACCTGCCGATCAATTTGTGTTACACATTCGATGGATGTTCATACTGGAAATCGAAACCAGGTATTGCTACATATTTACCAGCATCTGTCAACGATAATCCTGATATTGTTTCAAACGTCCCCCACACACCCTTTTACTGTTTTTATATATACATATGTATTAAATCTGATAATCTTCCAGGAAAACGATGATCAAAATCTCGGGAAGGATTTGGGTAATGTCAATGATCCTAAGAATCCGGTGAATCAAGTTGTGAAGAAAATAAGAAGATGTAAAACATGCTTTGGAGTTGGTCATGATAGCATGAATTGTCCTTTTGGATTGAAGAAATCATAGAACTACAAGAACTTCATCAAATTGGTCGTTTTTAGATATTATTTAGTTTGATTTCAGTAAAATAAAAGTATTTTTTGATGAATTATATGGTATTATCAAGTTTCAGTTCAGTGTAATAAAGATGTCGTTTGATGAATTCTATGTGTCTTTCTTTAATTATTATGGTTAAAATTAATAAGATGTTCGTGTTTTCTGCTATATTTATGTTTTATATGATCATATAGTTTATCATTTCAACAAAATAACAGAGCAGAACATTACAGTTCTCATTCAAACATAATGTCAAAAAACAATGTTCATTATACTTCATTTTTATTTTTTTGATGTTTCATAAAATCAACACACATAATTTTCAAAACTTTGAATTGTAAACATTTTTGTTAGTTATATATATTTATTATTCTTACATAATGATTTTCAATGCGTGCATTGATTCGAGTTAACAAAAATTGATACGTTTTGTAAGTCATATTTGCTAGAGTATTCTGATAGAATTATTTCATTTCGGTAACATGCAAAGTTTTTTAATGCATATTTATATAACATTCTAATAGAATTATTTCGTCAATAAAATATTCTGCAACTTTTAAAAAAAAAAATACATAATAATATTGTTAAGCAGTTAATATAATGTACTGTTGGAATTTTTTATATTTGAAATTTGAATATAGTACCGTATGAATATTTTTTCCTTTATCATGTTTAAAAAAAATCAAATCGGAATCATTTATGTTTATCAATGATCCCTAATATCAAGGCTTTTAATTTACATAGAATCCGTTTTCATCCCTATCTAGTTTGTATGACATTTTTAAATATTTTAATTTTTCAACTTACAAAGCATATACAAACACTCTCGGAATTTCTTAGCAATGGGCGATCAAGAACCAGATGTCAATAATCATATTTATGAGGAACATTATTTGGCTAGTGATGATGACAATGGAATTGAAGATTTCGATTTTCCTGATAATGATACACTATATAATGACGGATTTCAAACTGGAGAAAGCAGTAATCCTAATTTAGGTGAGTTTTTTGATATTTTGTTTAATTTTTCATTCTATTTTAGATTCTATATTGTAACAAACATGTTTAATGTTAAATGTTAATATTTTCATTGATGAACATACAGAGGATGCAAATAATGATGAAGACGAAAATCACTTCGTTGATGAAGATATAGAGGTTAATATTGATTACAGTGAAGGTACTAAATTCAATTCAGGATACTGAAGTTTTTACAGAAAAAAGTTAATTCTTTGAGAATAATATTTATATAATTCTTTTAGAATGATTATGTATTTGCTATTTTAAACAGGACAACCACATGTTACTCATGAAGATATAGAGTGTAATATTGATTTCAGTGAAGGTACTAAATTCAATTCAGTATATTTTAATTTTTACAGAAAAATAAAATCGTGTCAGAATAAAATTTATATAATTCTTTCAGAATAATTTTGTATTTGCTATGTTTAAGCAAGACAACCACATGTTACTCATGATTATGTTTCTCCTGGTGGCACCTTGTATTGGACTCCGATTGTTTTAGACGACATCAAACCAAAAGTTTCATCAAAATTTAATTCATATGGTGAAGCAGAAACAATGTATAGAAAATATGCATTAGAATTTGGTTTTGATGTCAGGCTTGGAAGAGTCCAAAAAACGAAAAATGGGATTATTACAAATAGACATCTTGTGTGCAATCGGGAAGGAAATCCGAATACTAGTAAACTAGATACTCTAGATATTCAGCATAAAAAGACTCAAAGAAGGAAAGATTTATTTAGGAGGAATTGTAAAGCGAAAGTTGTTTTAGAAATAATTCCCGGTACTCTTAGATATGTCGTGAGTGATTTTGTAGAGCGACATAATCATGAGTTGTTTAGCAAGGGCAATATGCACTTATCTCGTTTAAAAATAAAACTTGATTATTCCCAAGAAATTTTCATTCATAATTTGTCAAAACAAGACATTGGTCCTGTAAAAGCACATAGACTGTATAGTGCTCTTCAGGTTGGTCCTTCGGTTCGAGGTGGATTGGTTGCTGATTTCAAGAATGCTAGGAGGAATCTTAATTGTTACATAGGTGGGAGGGACATGAAATTCCTTGTTGACAAGATGAATGATAGGAAGAAAAATGTCCCATCATTTACTTTTGAGTATAAAGTGTCGAACAAGAGATTGAATTCTTTATTCTGGGCTGACGAAACAGCAAAGTATAATTACAATTCATTCGGAGACGTTGTATCACTCGATGCCACATTCAGCATGAATAAGTATTTCTAACCTTTAATAATTTTCAATAAGAATTTCATTATTTTCAGTTATGTAAACTAATATTTTATTTTTTAAATAGGTATGATATGGTTTTTGTTCTGTTTACTGGCATCGATAATCACAAAAAATGTGTAACATTTGGTGCTGGTCTTTTAAGTAAAGAAGATGGAGTTTCTTATGAATGGTTGCTTAGAGCTTTTTTGAAAGCTTTTAGAAAACAACCTCAATTGGTTTTATCTGATCAAGATCCATCTTTGAAAAAAGCTATAGATAAGGTTTTCCCATTGGCACATCATAGGTTATGTATGTGGCATATAACGAAGAAGTTGCCAAATAAGGTATGCATAAAACGAATATTATTCTTATTTTTTTGGTATGATTCTACAATTATTTTCTCATATTCTACCAGAATGTTTTGTTTTAACAGAATCAATTGCATTAACTCTTAATTTTTCTTAGCATTCTTCAATGATTTTTTAAAATTCTACCTTCATTATCTCATATTCTACCAGAATCAATTGATTTAACAAAATCAGTGACTTTAAGTCTTACTTTTTGTTATGATTCTACAATTATCTCATATTCTGACAGAATCACTTAGTTTAACTCTTACTTTTTGTTGTGGTTCTACAATTATTTTTTCATATTCTACCTTCATGTTATCATATTCTAACAGAATGAATTTATACAGATTTTATCAATTGAAGATGCAACAACCAATCAAAAATTTCGAAAGCGTTTTCACTCTATAATTTGGAATTCTAAGCTGGAACCACATGAATTCGAGAATGTGTGGCGTCAGATGTTGGAGGAGTTTAAAATTACTGATAACACTTGGATGAATACAATGTATGGTTTGCGAAAATCTTGGATCCCCGCATTTTTCAAGCACATTCCAATGTCTAGTCTTATGCGAACTACATCGCTGTTTGAAAGTCAGAATTGGTCATTTCAAACCACGACATTAACCGATTCTTATCTTGTCATGTTTATGATGACATTTGAATCAGTTATGGAACGACAACGACATAACCAAATTCTCAATGATTTTAATACTGCCACCACTTTTCCTAAATTCATTACCCGTACTCCGTATGAACCTCATGCTTCAAATGTATATACACGAAAGATTTTTTATCAGGTTCAGAAAGAGATATCAAGATCTAAAGATAATTGTTTCCAAAAGAATGTGATATATTCCAACAGTGTTCACACAATTATTGTTATGGAGAAAACAAAGAACATAACTATTAGACAAACAAATGATGTTAGTGTTGATGACAAAGATGAGGAATACAATTACGATTGTCTTATAAGGGATACTGAATGCACGGTATATTTTTTTCACATTAATTTTCATTTTATCATTTGCATTTAAACACTAAAAATTTACAACTTAAACATTCTCACTAATCATCTTATATTTTCCAGGTCACACACTCAACCAAAGATGGTTCGTTCAAATGTACTTGTATGCATTTTGAACATGTATGTATCTTATGCAGACACATATTATGTGTGTTTAAGTTTTATGGCATCGGACAAATTCCTGAAAAGTACATTTTGAAACGTTGGTGTAGGGATGTTATTCCAACAGAATTACTGAAAAGACGCTTCAATAATTCTTTTGACGATTCTAATTCCGACATGACTGCTATTGATATTTTTTCAACTGTTGACCGTTGTGTGTCTTTTCTGAGCCATGATGCAGCTAAGTTAAAGTTATACCTCGAAGAACAGAATAAGTTGAAAAAAAAATTCGTAGACGACTGTCCAAATCATGATCTACCAACCAGAGCAGATCATTTCAAGAAGCTTTTAGGCGTGGTTGGTCCTGATGTAGAATCTGATGTTAATGACATTTAGATATTCGTAACAAAGGCTGCGATAGTCGTGGGAACATATTAAAATCTACAAAAGAGATGATTGAGAAGGAAATCTCGAAACCTAAGAGAAAATGTGCTACATGTGAACAGATGGTTCATCATGACAAAAGAAATTGTCCTCTAAAGAATGCCCAGAAATAAGTTCCATGTTTTTTTTTTCGTTTTATTAGAATGACATTTCATTTAATTTTCTCGATTCACATTCATTGTTATCTTTTATGTCGTTCAATAAAGTATTCACTTTGATTGCTAGTGACGATGACATTGTCAATCAACATAACAATATTTATCTTTTCTTATTACTTAAAAATAATCATAAAACGTAATACAAAAATTCATTCCATCGATTGTATAAATTCATTATTTTCAAAAATGTTAATACAAAATTTCCATCGATTGTATAATTATTAACAACAACCTTGAAGTATATTTTTAAAAACTTTATAACCTCTGATACACAAACACAACCTTCATATGAAAATTAATATTGCATTATATGAAAACTACATTACTAACAACAACCTTTGATTTTCACAATGCACAACATCATCATCCCATAATTTAAACAAGGCATCAACACACCCTTTATATGAAAATTAACATTCCATTATAAGATATAAGCTTAAATACTGATAACATTACTTCATAACTTCTGATAGACATACTACTTTTTCAAACATCTAACATAAGGCAGAGTCATGTTTCAACACCCAAAAAAACAAGTTCAGCTCATGACATATCAAAGTTTATCTTACAACTTATTAAATACCACTCCAAATTCTTACCTACGACCCTTTGTTTTTCTTTTTTTCTTCCTGTTTTCAGCTGACTCTCTTAGAAGCATATCTTGTTCCAAAATATCAAGCTTACGAAATGCTTCAAAATCTTTAACTATCATAGTCTTGAACTTATTGAAATCAAATGCCAACAATCTTGCCGTGTATTTCGTCCTTAACTTAATTGTAGCAGTCACATCAGCAGGCATTTTACCTGTAAGACCACACTCCCAACGCCCTTCATTTCCCCCATGTAAGTTTCCATATGCCTCATGAAGTATATTCCACATTCTGTTCCAGCTTTTTCGACTAGCCAAGATATGTTCATCACCCGTCCCGCTTTAAAAGTTAACGTTTTTGCCATTGGATGATGTTGTGATATCAAGTAGTTGCAAAACAGTTTTTTCTGTCATTAAATAGAACAAATACATCAAACATACTCTTATAATATTCCTTAGAATGGAAAACTATTGATCAGAAATTTATTGATTATCTTACCACCAGGTTTGGTATCATGCCATACTTTCTTTCCAAAGTTCCTGTTCTCTTCACATGATCTACTATATAGTACAAACTTGATCTCAGATCAAAGATGAGTAAGTAATACTTTCCATCATCAACTATTGGGAAGAAAACCTTGTACCTATTATAAGAAGATGTTAAGTTAATATTAATTGATGCCACAAATATTATATTGATAAAATAAACTTACAAGTGCAACATCTCTAAAACTTGGCTTCACATTTGTTGTTCTTCAGCTCCTGTTTCATCGCCCATATCGACATCATCATGCTCATCCCGAAACTGCCTCCCGAACCCTCCCAAACTGATTTCCAATCGTTGAATCTCTAATAATTTAGCACCGTTTATATGCCCAATAGAAGGAAGCCTTTGTCTATCTTGATAGAATACTTCATGTTATACACGTACACCAACTGAAAAAAAAACATTAACTTAATCAATACATCAATAATAAATCGATACGAAATATATATTTTCATATAAAACTATTTCAAACTTACAATTAGAAGTGTAATAGGACCACTGTGGTAGCTTGATTTGTCATCCCTTTTCCATAGTTTTTTTTTCTAGATCCCAAACAATCAAGCATATATTTACACCAATTTAACTTTGAAAAGTCTTCTACCAACACCAACTTCCTTACCACTTTTATTTGATTTGTTCCCATCAACATTGACTCGATGAAGTTGTTAACAAAAAGGGTCAAAAAATTCAGCCTAAACATCAAACTATCCTTTGTTGTAGCCTGAATCCTTCTTAAATACTCCTCACCATTGAACTTATCACAACTATATTGTCCCCTCCATTCTTCTAGAATTTGATTTCCCTTATCACACAATGGTAACTCATTGATGTCTTCTCCAACAAATGGCAACCCCATCATATCATGCACTGTTTGTTCTGTTATCTCAATAACAGAGTTTTGTAGGACAAGTCTTTTACTATCTACATCATAAACATCTAAAAGATAGTAGCTTAATTGTCCCGGATAACTTGTAATATTCACTTGTAGAATTGATCCAAAACCCATTCTCAAGATTGCTTGTTTCTGTTTGGGTGACATTCTCATAATAGCTGCAGTGATGTTATCACATTTCATTCTTGTTGGAAGGTATCTTAAACCAGGTGGGTATTCCTTATTTGTTTTTCTAACATTATCTTCTCTTTCCTCTTTGACAGATTCAGCAATTCCCTTATTCTTTAAATGTTTTACAATTGGATCTCTATCAAATTGCCTCTTCGACCTTATCTCTCTTTCCAAAAGTAGTGCATTTAAAGGTTTAGGACTTGTCTTTCGTTCAACTGATTTATGAAGTTTTTTCTTTGACCTTCTTTCTCGGTTCACATGTTCTTCTTCCTGAATTTGTTCTGATACAACACACAATAGATAGTATAATGTTTAGTATTAGATAATTTGGGATTAATGTTTTATAATATAAGATATTCCTTATATTATAACAGATTAAAAATTTATTTCTATAACAAAACCATCATATACAAAAAATACCGATTCAAACAGAATAAAACATTAAAATCACACAAATATATTAAAATATAATAAATTCTAACAGAATATAAAAATAAACTACAAAAACATCATAAATTTTATTTTAAAACATAACCCACTACATATTAAAATACTTATTTTCATACACATTACAGTATGCAACTAAATTATTCTACAACAATCAACTACTGTTAATTTAGAATTATACCAGAATCATATTCACACTCATATGCAACATTACATTCTTTTAGAATATTACACACGTAATCTTTTCCAATATATAAGATTATGATTGTTTCAGTTTAATTCATTAATCATCTACAAACTTTGATTAATTAGAATTCTACAAGAATCAAATACATTTAATTTAGAATTCTATCAGACTCATACAATCGAATTTCACACTCATATATAATATTACATTCTATTAGAATGTTAACTAGTAAAACAAGTAGACTTATGCTAGCAGAATATCAACCATGTTCAGGTTCATATACACAAAACATTCTATTAGAATATGAAACATGTAAACTTATTCCACATACAAGAACTATGATTTTTTCAGTTTAAGTCATTAATCATCTACAAACTGTGATTCCATTACAATTAAAAATCTGTATAAAATACTAATTAACTACTTCAATATAGAAATTTAGCTTACAATGTTAACTAGTAAAACAAGTAGACTTATGCTAGCAGAATATCAACCATGTTCAGGTTCATATACACAAAAATTTCTAGTAGAATATGAAACATGTAAACTTATTCCACATACAAGAACTATCATTTTTTCAGATTAAGTCATTAATCATCTACAAACTGTGATTCCATTAGAATTAAAAATCTGTATACAATGCTAATTAACTACTTCAGTATAGAAATTTAGCTTACAATGTTAACTAGTAAAACAAGTAGACTTATGTTATCAGAATATCAACCATGTCCAGGTTCTTATACACATAATATTCTATTAGAATATGAAACATGTATACTTATTCCACATACAAGAACTATCATTTTTTCAGTTTAAGATGCTAATTAACTACTTAAATATAGAAATTTAGCTTACAATTTTAACTAGTAAAACAAGTACACTGATTTTACCAAAATATCAACAATGTTTAGGTTCATATACACAGAACATTCTATTAGAATTTAAAACCTGTATAAAATGTTTAGGTTCATATCAACAATCACTACGATTTTTTCAGTTTACGTCATTAATCATATACAAACTGTGGTTCCATTAGAATTTAAAACCTGTATAAAATGCTAACTAACTACTTAAATAAAGTAATTTAGTTTACAATTTTAACCAGTAGAACATGTAGATTTATTCTAGCAGAATAACAACCATGGTCATGTTCATATAAACAGAACATTCTGGCAGAATAACATACACAGTAATGATTCTTAAGAAAATACGAAAAAATGACACATTTTTTTTCAGACCACAAATCATACATGCATAAATGATTTCAAATACACTTCCTAAATTCTACTACATTTTTCGAACTAAATAAACATTAAATACCACAAAAAATTGTTACCTTCAGGTTCAACAACGAAATCATCATTGTCGTCTTCAAGATTCAACGCCGTTTCTGCGGTATTCTTGAACTTTGACTTAAATGAACTGGATCATGTACTCCTCATTGTTGCACAACACCGTTAATATAAGCCCCCAAATGTCGATTCCGTCTTCTAGGGTTAAATGTCGATATTTATAAGAAAAACCTTCAAACGATCTTCCGATTTTGAAGACTGATTACAATAAATCAGAATGTTTTTCAACCTCCTAAGGATTTGGGTTCTTGATTTTGTGAGTATGCGAGATATTTGGGATTATCGGTTGATCATTCCATATTATCCACTGTTTCCTAATTAAATGACGGGGCAAAATACCATTCTACCCTTGTTTGACCGGTCAATTGATTAAAGCCCATTTATTTGATTTTTTTCTATTTAATTTAAAAAGAATATCACTTACTTAAATTACCACAAATGATTGGCCTACAATGATTTACATAGGCACACAATACTTAACAAAAACAAAATAACCTAACCCTATGTATATATATATATATATATATATATATATATATATATATATATATATATATATATATACAAACTATAATAAATGAAGGTTTTTTTACCACATGTCATCTTCTCTTTCATTTGGACACATGACAATTTCTAACATTTTTAAATTTTCTATTTTCCACTTGTTATTTTATTGTATTTTTAATTTTATTAAATTAAAATTCCACATTTAATATGTAAGGTAATATATATGTAGGGTATTTATTAGAAATGATTTATATATGTAATGTATCTAATACATTAAAGCCTCTTTAATTTTAATAATTCAAAAGATTCTTTATTTTTCTTATAAATTCAAACTTTTCAAATTGTTAAAATTTTATATTTAAATTTTTTTAAATAAACTAATGTAATATATGGGTCTCACACCTAATATATATATATATATATATATATATATATATATATATATATATATATATATATATATATATATATATATATATATATATATATATAACCACATTAAAAATAAAACAGTAGACAGGGACCAAAAATTGTAATTTATTCCTGTGCCACAATAAATTCTTCGAAATAAGATCGGATATTTTAAGAGATGGCCCCATGTCTTCCGGATGTGAAAAGAAGTTACTAGATGCTCCTAGTTTCCTTTTCTCTTCCCCGTTCTTTCCAGAACTATCTTCCTCTTCCACCTCTCCACGTTCCTCTCTACCGTATAAATCCTCTATCGAAATGCTCTCTTCGTCATTCCTCAGTAACAGAAGTTCTCGATTCATACTTGTAGTGTTCAATCGCGCTAGGATATTCGAATCAGATCATCAACAGAGATCAAAATGGATATCAGTCTGATGGGTTTCGACACGCCGTTTTTTCGCCACCTCCATCACATCCTCGACGCCAACGAAGACAACAACACCAACAGCAAATCAAGCAATGCCGGACCTACTCGCGCTTACGTACGTGACGCCAGAGCAATGGCTGCAACTCCGGCCGATGTGAAGGAGTATCCCAACTCTTACGTCTTCATCGTCGACATGCCGGGTTTGAAGTCCGGAGATATCAAGGTCCAGGTGGAGGAAGACAACGTGCTTGTGATAAGTGGAGAGAGGAAAAGGGAACATGATCAGGAAGAAAAGGAAGGAGTGAAGTACGTGAGAATGGAGAGGAGGATCGGTAAGTTTATGCGGAAGTTTTCGTTGCCGGAAAATGCTAATACGGATAAGATATCTGCGATTTGTCAAGATGGGGTGCTTACCGTCACGGTGGAGAAACTACCGCCGCCGGAGCCGAAAAAGCCGAAGACGATCCAGGTTAACGTTGCTTGAAGAACCAAATCGAATTGCTGGTATGTCGGTAATCAGTGAAATTCTATAAATAATCTGGATTCTGTCAATAGGTAGGATCCTAGTATAATCGTATGGGTAATTTGGGTTTGATCTTGAAGAACCGGTTATTCCATATCTGTGATGGTTTGTTTGTTTTGCTCTGTTTGCTTTAATCAATCTGTTGTTGGGTTTTTCATTTCAATTTCTTAGGTCGTTTTGGGTTATTTTGTTTTCTAAGTATTGTAATGGTAGATCGATGGTTCAATTCTATAAATAATCTTTTGATTCTGTTACCCACATTAGGAAGCAACAAGAATTAACTAAACGCAGAAATGGATTCCAAGTTAAAATCTCATGTTGTTCATGTTGATGATGATGTGTATGTACAATTAATTGCCTTCCACTGATGCCAAGGTTCTTGTGGTATAATTGCGATTGAAGTAGGAAGAATCTTGAAGATTCTGGTGCTTCTTCTTAATGGTGGTTGTAGAGGAGACTATTGAGGAGATATATGTTGTTGAGAAGGGTTGTCAAATGGAATATCGGAATGTGTGTTTGATCTTGAAGGTTCTTCATCAGAAAGGGTATTTTTGTCATTTGGAAATAAAGGTGTTGAAATTGAAGCTTGGATTTGATATGAAAAACATTTTCATCACTTGAGATCATAATGCTTTTAGTTTCCATATACTAAAGTTTATAATCATCAACAATTGTTATAAAATAAGATTGATTGTTATATGTTTTGGTATGATAAGGACCCCATGTATCAATGTGAATTGAAGTGACAGGAGATGAGGTTTGAATAGAACTATGTCAAAAAGGAAGCTTATGTTGTCTAGCTTTAGAACACACATCACAAGATTTATTAAAGTCATCATTGTCTTTATTGAATAAGCCAATTTTCAACTTGTACATAAGAATATGCCCAAGTCTATTATGCCATACAGAAATTGGAATAGAGGATGATTTTCAACTGGAATCAGAAAGTAATAGAAACGGAAAATCATTAATAGATATGTCTGAAGTGACATAAAGAACAACTTAACTCCTTTGTGTGTTCTTTGATTAGATTGAAAAAGATAGAGTTCAACTTGGTGTTTACCAAGAACCACTGGTCTCTTATAAGAAGGGCCCTACAATAGGAAGCAAATCTTTTTCGAGAACAAAACTAGAGATTTTAACTATTTGCATAACTTTCCTATGGATAATAGATTGAATCTGAACAAAGGAACATGTAAGACATGCATTATGAAGAATCACATTATCAATCAAATTGATACTTCCAGCCTCATAAGCCTTAGTTTGATGACCACTAGGAAGGATTTTGAACAGAATTTTGATTCGATTGAGAAGATTGTGAACCAATAAAATGAATAAGTGAACAATAAGAAACAAAGTAATAATGATCTGTAAAAAATGATGAAATGATGATTGGTTAAACGAGCTCCGATACCATGTTTGTGTTTGAAGAGATTAAAGAGAGAATGTAGGAATCTTTCATTGAGAATGAATTTCTTAAGTTACAAACAACTCAAGCTACTACTTATATATACGATAAAGAGCGGGAAATAAATATCTGCTAACTAACAACTAACTAACAAATTTGTAACAGCCTTGCATACGTGGCAGATGGATCAACTAACTATACTCTAAAAACTTGGAGCAAGCATGAAGCATGAGATAAAGAAGACACGTTTTGTAGGGTCAAAATAGTGGTCATTTCAGCATGGGCTTCCGGATAACAATCAAATGGTGTTGCTATACGAACCTCTCACTTACATAAATTGTCAAATTAAGGGTACATAGATACTATTACACTAACAAATGGGGTACACAAATCAAATTTTTTTTTTTTGAGGGGGGGGGGGGGGGGGGTCCTTATAGAATTTCCCTTTATAAATTGTATATGATATATAATATTTTAAGAACCTATCATATACCCATCATATTATGTTATATATCATTCTAGCTTTATTTGTTTTATCATTATTATATAATAACCATTTGACTAATTTTTATATTTTTATTTTATTATAACCTAATCATTATTAACTTTATTATTTAATAATTACATTTTTATTACTAAATTTATTAGTATTAATAATTTTAAATTTATTTTTTATAAAAAACAGATAACAATAATATTGTTTTTATAATTTACTAATATAAATAATATTATAAAAAAATAAAATTCCAAATAAATTTTCATCATTTGTTATCTTTGTTTTTAGTCGTAAGCCTACAAATTGAATATATATTTTTTTAAATTTCCATAAACTTAATATCATTGATTGTAAAACAAATATAGATATTATTATAAGAAAATTAAATTCCAAACAAATTTTCATCATTTTTTTTTAAAAATTTTAAAGATTACATAAAATCTGAGAAAAAAAATAAACATCTAATCATCTATAGTCATAAAAGATCTTTATGTAGGTTTTAGCTGCTTATAGAATTCTAGACGTGCCTTATACATGGTTTGTCATTCAGTTGCGGATGTGACTTTGTGGCGGATCCATAATGTTGAAATGGGAGGCATCAGATACTCTCCTTCTAATTGTACCATCACATAGTAATTTTTTTTTTATACATGTGCAAATGTAAGGACATGATGATTTTGAAACTCTCTATGACTTCTCTATAGAGGGAAAAAGTTACAGAGCCTACTGTGGTAAAAAAATTAGACGATCACACCAAATTTGTTGGCTATCAGAATACCCGTCTCAAGCATACGCATATAGTGTTATGGTGGTTTTGTCATATCTGTCATAAAGAAAGACAATGACCCAAGTACTCCATCGCGTCTAGTGAAAACTCTAGAATAGTCTTCATATGAAGTCAATAACTCGTCATATAATTAATGACGAATGACAAACCACTCATTTTCATCATACCCAAGATAAACGACTACCGATAAAAAACCAAAATTTCCATCACCCTTTACATTTTGTATATACGTGATGTAAGGATGAAATATTGATGGAATTTTCTTCAACAATGAACTATGTTCCATCCGTGGTTCCTCCTTCAAGTTAAACTGGTACAACCATCGGCCTCGTTTGTGACAACCCGTTGTTTCTTTTTTTAATATAGCCATAATCTCCAAGTATGTTTATTCAATATATATGCAAGGTTTTGGAATATCATGTTAAAATAGGAGGGTATAATCTTCATACTTAACAAAAAATCACACATGATTAGTCCTAACACACACTAGTTTAAAGTTAAAGGGGTTAGTTTGGAGTTAATTCAAAGTCTAAGGCATGAAAACACTCCAAAAGAGGGTTCACGGCCATAAAGCACTCCTTAAATGGAGTTTACGGCCAAAGAACACCCCAAAAAGGGTGTTCACGGTCCAACCATGAACAAATAATGTGGTTCACGGTCCAATCTTGAAGGAGTGATGTAGTTTGTGACCAAAGTGGAAAAGAAACATGTGTTCATGGTTCAATTCATCCGTAAACACCCCCTTAATGGGCTAATATCCATTTCAAACCCAATAAGCCAACTATAAACACCTTAGGCCCAATTTCTTTTCAACCGTAAACACCTCCTATATATATGGTTTTACACTCTGATTAATTCATTTCACACACTTTCAACCGTAAACAACCCCAAATCTCTCTCAATCTTCAAGCATGAACAACCCCAAATTCTCTCAATCTTCAAGTGTTTATGGTCCCATTTCTTCAAATCTTCATAATTTCCTTAAAGAACACTCATATATGTATTCAAATCTTCATATGGCATTCATATCTTCATAATCCAACCGTAAACCCCCAAGCATCCAACCGTGAACCCATTTTTCAACCATAAACCCATTCATCCAACTTTCCAATTTAACCCCCACATATCTCCAATTTATTTGTAAGTCCTCTCAGACTTAAATAATAATTTAACACATCAACTAAATTAATATTATTATTAATTTAAAGGCGACGTCAAATATAATTATTTTAGGGCAACGTTATTAGCGCGTACGTATACCCGGGAATCGTCGCTACAACTCGCTAACTCCAATTAACGCACATTCAAAGTGAGTTCATACTCCTATGCCTTTACTATTTTTAACGTTTTCAGGGGGATATTACAAGCTAAACATAAATGATTTTGTGAATTTATACAAAAGAATTTCAACATATTTAAAACTTATGCAATTGATACAACCAAAATATTTCCATATGTTATAAAATATTTAGATATTTTATCCCATTTGTAATATGTTGAGCATAAGGGACGTTTTCAACTTATAGTCATAATTGCATAGTTTTCAGATCAAAACATGAACCAAATACATAACATACGTGCAAACTATAATAGGTATAGTTTGGGATTTCAATATACCGTATTACAAATTCAGGATTATACATTAACACTCATATAAATTATGACGTGTATAGTTTATGGTATACATTACTACTATCTGAATACAAGAGTACCATACTAAATAGTTATTTAAGTATAATTATTTATACTCTACAAAACCTACGTTTAGATTTAAGTACAAGTGAACATTACATTACACGTAAACTAGTTAATACAAGGTTGTGAGACATCACTTCATTTGTACCCTTCGGGGTACGGGCTAAATCTTATCATAGTATAACCAACGTCTCCTGGAGGGAGAGCGTGAAATTTATGAATAGATCTATTCGGGACTGACAATCCCACACCTAAACTGCTAGCTATAGTTAGGCAGACATGCTTGGGGTGAAAAATATCATACCGTTCGACGCCTGAAGAACGTCGCAGAGGTCATCAGTCATATCAAGCATGGTTATACGACTCACAATAGTATAAACTAACCTTTGTTTATGAGCTTTCATTTCTTCATTAGTTTTATTCTAATTAATAGAACTATTATACACTACACTGGAGGATTCCAGGGATTACAATTCATGGTTTTATTTTAAGTAATAAAACTACTATACATACCGGTGGTAACCAGGGTTTTCAAACAGAACATTCAATACATTACTAGTGATAGCCAGGGCTTCATTCAAAAGTGATGCGTTGATGCAATATAGTGATAGTGTTTTTCCTAATTTACCCCTGGCCGACATTGTATTCAAATAGGAGTAAAGCCCAAGTTTAGTTTATTTTGTTTTTTTTATTTAGTCTTTATCTGTTGGGGTTTTCTAGTTGTATTAGGATTGCTTAGCTATAAGTACTGGGTCAAAAACGTGCATCAGGTTTTTTGGTGTGATAGGTTCTAAATTCGTTTTGTTTTGAAATAAAAACTCGAGATTAGTTTCTCAATTCTTGGTCGTCAGGCACACGATAATGCCCCTGTTCTTTGCGTTTGACAATACGCCTAGTTAAATTGTCTTATCCTGTAGTCACAGACTACATCAGGTGGTATCAGAGCCAAACATCCATGGCGGGCGAAGAAACCGATTCTGGATGAATCGTCAAGATCGAACAAACCCTCCAAACCCTCCAAAAATCCTTGCAGCAAATTATAGAATGTTTAGCACTTCTTACAACCAACAACAATCAGAATCGTAGGGAGCAAGCAAACCAAGAAGCACGCAATCGCAATAACCAACCACCACTCGTACAGTTCATTCGCAACCAGCAACCCATTCAACGGCCTCCTCTAATCATCAATGCTTATGATCGAATACGGATGCAGGAACAAGAACAGAACAGGGAAGACTCCGATCTAGAAGAAGATGACGGTGATGAAGGTGCGAGAGGGCGTCCAGGTCTACGTAGGGATGCACATGATTTCGATTATCGCCAAAGAGCCAAAGATGTACCCTCTTTCAGTGGATCCATGAACATCGAAGGCTTCCTAGACTGGATAAATGAGCTGGAGAATTTTTTTTTCAATTCTATGATATCCCGGGAGATAAACGGGTCACTCTCGTGGCTTACAAACTCAAAGGAGGAGCTCAGGCTTGGTGGAAGAACCTGCAAGCAACGCGAGAACGACAAGGTAAATTTCCTATTACTTCTTGGGATCGAATGGAACGTGAACTAAAGCGCAAGTTCTTACCCCCTAATCATGTTCAAATTTTATTCAACATGTTTCAAAATTGCACGCAAGGAGATCGATCAGTGGAGGTTTACACCACCGAATTCCATCGATTAGCCGCTCAGAATGACCTCATAGAAACCAAATCATAACAGGTCTCGCGCTATACTAACGGATTACGCCCTCCGATTCAAGATAGAATATCCCTAGTAGCAGTATATACATTGGATGATGCGTATAATCTAGCTATCAGGGCTGAAACAGAATTGGCAAAGAGTAGTAAAACCTTTTCATTCCCTGCTAATCAGAATAAATTCACCAATGGGTCAACATCACAACGAACAGAAAACAACCAAGTGGTTACAAAAACACCAGTACCCGACAAGGGTAAAGGCGTCACTGCTACCGCTACTACCACCCTGAAATCCACCAACCCTTACGCTCGACCCATACCAGGGAAGTGTTTAAATGTGGAATCTCGGGTCATCGATCTAGCGATTGCAGAGGAACAACAACCGAAGTTAACCTTACCGCGATAGAAGAAGGAGAAGTTGATGATGAAGTTGTTAGTCAAGAGGGTAACAACGAAGAAGTTGAGATTTGTTTTGCAGCTGACGAGACTTTTTGTGAGGATGACATTGCTAAATCATGTGTCATCCGACGCATTATGCTTGCGCCTAAAGTAACTGAAGAACCCTTGCAATGCCATAACATGTTTTGGACTCGTTGTGTAGTACATCAGAAGATATTTGACGTTATTATTGATGGTGGGAGTACAGAAAATATTGTTTCTCGAACAATCTTGCAACAACTCAAACTACCTACCAGAAGGCATACGCACCCATACAAAATAGGATGGATCAAATCAATTGGAGAGATCTGCGTCACTGGTCAATGTAAAATCCCTTTTTCTATTGGCAAATGTAAAGATGAATTGTGGTTTGATGTTGTGGACATGGATGCATGTCATATTCTGCTTGGGCGACCCTGGGAATTTGATAAGGATGCGATACACAAGGGCAAGGAAAACACATACTCCTTTAAGGTTAATGGGGTGAAGATGATTTTAGTCCCTTTGATAGAATCTGGTAAACCCACGACCCCTCATCACGATGTGAAGAAAAATAGCCTGGTGGTGTTGTCTCATCGAGATTTTGAAGAAGAGATAAAGGGGAATCTGTCATTTATTCTATTGTTGCTACAGGTTCTATCCAGGAGGGGGCCGAAAATAACATTCCTACCAAATTAACACCTATCGTATCAAAGTTTAGTCCCTTATTCCCAGTGAATTACCAGCAACAATTCCACCCATGCGTGATATTCAACACCAAATTGATTTCATTCCGGGATCTAATTTACCCAACCTAGCACACTATCATAAGAGCCCAAAGGAGAACCAAATACTACAAGAAAAGGTTGAAGATTTATTGAAAAAGGGTCTCATTCGTGAGAGCATGAGTCCTTGTGCAGTTCCCGCTCTGTTGGTTCCAAAGAAAGATGGTAGTTGGCGAATGTGTGTTGATAGCAGGGCCATCAACAAGATAACAGCGGCATACATATTTCCAATTTCCCGATTAGATGACATGTAAGACATGTTGGAAGGGTCCAGTGTGTTTTCTAAACTCGACCTACGAAGCGGGTATCATCAGATCCGTATTCGCCCTGGTGATGAATGGAAGACAACATTTAAAACTAAAGATGGTCTCTACGAGTGGCTGGTCATGCCTTTCGGTTTGTCCAACGCTCCTAGCACTTTCTCTCGACTCATGAACCAAGTGTTAAAACCTTTCCTTTGATCTTTTGTGGTCGTTTACTTTGATGATATTCTCGTGTATAGTAAGACAGAGAGTGAGCATCTTCTACACCTCACGGAGGTTCTTACTGTTTTGGACAGTAATAAACTTTATCTCAACCTAAAGAAATGTAGTTTCTTGACCAATCAGCTACTACTTTTAGGTTTTATCATTACTGCGGATGGAATTCGAGTAGATGAGGAAAAAGTACGTGTCATACGCGAGTGGCCGGTTCCCAAAACCATTAGTGAAGTCCGTAGTTTTCATGGACTTGCGACCTTTTATCGGCGATTTGTTCGAAATTTTAGTTCTATTATGGCTCCTATCACCTAGTGTCTGAAAAAGGGTCATTTTCAATGTGGAAATGCAGGTACTCGAAGTTTTGCCCTCATCAAAGAAAAGTTGACTTCTGCTCCTTTACTAGTTTTGCCCAATTTCGATAAACTTTTCACTTTAGAGTGTGATGCATCGATTATAGGCATTGGTGCTATTTTGTCCCAAGACAGTAAACCTGTGGCATTCTTTAGTGAGAAACTTAGTGAGGCACGACAAAAGTGGACTACTTATGAGTTAGAATTTTATGCAATTTATAGATCCATACAACGTTGGGAGTAGTATCTGTTCCATCATGAGTTTAATCTTTATATAGACAACGAAGCACTTAAGTATTTTAATAGTCAACAAAAATTAAATCACATGCATGGGTGGTGGGTTTCATATCTGAAGCGTTTTTCGTTTGTTTTAAAACATAAATCCGGTGATCAGAACAAGGTGGCTGATGCGTTGAGTCGTCGAGCTGAGTTATTAGTAACCTTACGGACAGAAATCCTTGGTTTCGAAGATTTGAAGGAGTTATCGCTGATGATGAAGATTTTAAGAAGATATGGAGCAGCAAGATAGTTCCACCTATGTTTAAGCTTGATGGTTATCTGTTCTATGATCATCGTCTATGTATTCCCCGTACTTCTTTTCGAGAGGAACTTATCAAAGAATTGCATGGGGGCGGATTAGGAGGCCATTTTGGAAGGGATATGACTATTGCGTTAGTTGAAGAGTGTTATTTTTGGCCGCAATTATGACGAGATGTGGGTCGATTTGTTGCTAAATGTGTTATTTGTCAGAAAGCCAAAGGCCAATCCCAAAATACTGGTTTGTATACTCCATTGCCTATTCCTGACGGCCCTTGGGAAGATATTTATATGGATTTTGTTTTAGGTCTTCTCAAGACAACAAGAGGAAATGATTATGTGTTTGTGGTAGTTGATCGTTTCTCCAAAATGTACCATTTTATCCTTGCAAGAAAATGGCGGATGCGTCTAATATTGCCTTAATATTCTTTCGGGAAATAGTACGTTTACATGGCATTCCTTCGACAATCACATCTGATCGTGACTCCAAGTTTCTTAGTCATTTTTGGCGCACTCTTTGGAGGATATTTCAGACTACGCTCCAATTTAGTACCTCTTTCCCTCCCCAAACAGATGGGCAGACTGAAGTGGTGAACAAAACCTTAGGGAATTTAATAAGGTGTCTTTGTGGCGATCGCCCCAAACAATGGGACCAATTTCTCGCTCCAGCTGAATTCGGTTTTAATAACATGGTCAACAGGTCAACTGGTAAATCGCCTTTTCAGATTGTTTACCAAAGGCAGCCTAAACATCCACTAGATCTTATCCAGTTACCTGCGTTGCATGGGCACAATTTCGCAGCTGAAATTTTGGCTAAAAAAATCGAAGCAGTCCAAGAAGAGGTGAAACAAAAGCTAGCGTTGTCTAATGCTAAGTATAAAGAAGCACGTGACAAACATCAACGTGAGAAAGTATTTGAAGTGGGTGATCTCGTTATGGTTCATTTACGAAAAGAACGGTTCTTAGTGGGTACGTACAACAAGCTCAAGATGAAGAAAATTGGACCTTGCAAGATACTTCGGAAAGTGAATGATAATGCCTATGTTGTTGATCTACCGGATGGCTGGTCGATTTCACCTACATTTAATGTGTCTGACCTCACCATTTTTCAGCCAGATCTGCCTTTGTATCCGGATAATCACTCGAGGACGAGTTCTGTTTCATGCAGGGGAGAATGATGCGTTGATGCAATATAGTGATAGTGTTTTTCCTAATTTACCCTTGGCCGACATTGTATTCAAATAGGAGTAAAGCCCAAGTTTAGTTTATTTTGTTTTTTTATTGAGTCTTTATATGTTGAGGTTTTCTAGTTGTATTAGGATTGGTATTGTTTAGCTATAAGTACTAGGTCAAAAATGTGCATCAGGTTTTTTGGTGTGATATATTTTGAATTCGTTTTGTTTTGAAATAAAGAGTTGAGATCGGTTTCTCAATTCTTGGTCGTCAGGCACATGATAGTGCCCCTGTTCTTTGCGTTTGACAATACGCCTAGTTAAATTGTCTATTCCTGTAGTCACAGACTACATTAGAAAGCAACAATATACAATACACCTGGTAGTAACCAGACATGCTAGTTAATACTTCATGGAACACAGTAACAAACTTATATGTTAGAAAATATTGGATTTTCTTGGGAAGCATACAAACATTTTTATACAGACTTCAATGACAGGTTTTTATTACAAAAACATTCTTATCAACTCACCAGCTTTATGCTGATACTCTTTTCAAAACTTCGTATATTCTCAGGAAATCAGTAGGCAGGTACTCCCACATCATTTTGAGAAGATGGAGCGTATAGAGTCACGCCTTTATATTTTGCTATACTTTTGATGTATACAAACTATGTATCATACAAATGTAAATATCTTTATATATATATATATATATATATATATATATATATATATATATATATATATATATATATATATATATTCAATGTTATGGTTGTGTTTACTTTGATTACTATGACGCAATTGTTGTGATACTTTACATGGCGTCCTCCACCCCCAAACTTTTCCGCTGTATCGGTTTGGGGGTGTGACATCGTTCAAGTCAAACTGCTACGACCATTGGCTTATTGGTTCATCATTTGTGCCCATGTAGAATTAACTAAGTCTTGTTGGTTCATTGGTCAAGTCGATGAATGATGAGCTATGCCTAGGTGATTCCTGACTCAAGTCTGAACAACTGTATCAGTGAGGAGCTTGGCTTTGATGCTAAACACAGTTCACTTTTGGGCATCCACAATTTTTTTTCTTAACCGAAGGTTAATTGATCATAATTTTTGATGGATCAGGTGTCTCTTCCATCCTTCTTATATAATTGTATTTGACATGATTTGGTTGATTGTTGAATTTTTTATAAAACCTTTCCATATGATGATCTACATTAAGATTGCTATAATCCACATATCCACAAGGCTTGAAATCAAGCGCTCTCTAAAAAAACAAATGAATCTGATAGAATAGGCGAACATGTAGTAAAAAGACAAAATATTACCGAGTGGTTATACATATGAAACTTTTAAATTTAATACAATAGATTTAACGTACACGAACCAACATAAATCACATGTTCGTGAGCGCATGGTATTTCAAAATACGTCTTCAATTGACAACCACAATTCTCAGGAGTTTGTACAAATCCTTTTGAATGATGAAGCTCTTCTAAGATGTTATCCAAAGTATGCTTTGAAACATGATGCCGTAGTGATTTGAATATCAAATCCTTAAACTTTGGCTTACAAATGCATGCTCATTGTGAAACTATCTTTGATAGTAGTGTCTTCTAACTGTACAATTGTTTCATTAACATATATGAATTTTTCCAAATCACATTTTCTAGATGCTAGGCGTTTTTTCATCTTAGCGTGTTAGCTCTCATTTGTTGTTGAATTTCAAAAACACAATGACAGAAATTTGTCGGGATACTTTTCCAACCAAGCATTGTAAAGATAGCCATATATATCTCAAATGTGAATGCAAATCAAATTAGTATGGCTGAGTGAGTATTAATGGTTAAAGAACATAAGAGTTTAGGATATATATTAATAATACTTGGATTTTTTGGACAATAAGGCCTGAAGGTCTGCATAGGCTTGCATATATGCACTCGGTGTAGGATGTTACACCCCAAAACCACGAACGGCGGAAAAGTTCAGGGGTGGAGGACGTCATGTACAGTATCACAACAGTGTAATATAATAAACAAGCAACAACATCATCCATTGCATTATCAGTAGAGTTTTAATTCATGTGTGTTATTTCATAATGTACAACAATAATATGAATAATCAAAATAAGGTGAGTCTTGTCTGTGCTCCATGTTCTCAAAAACCTGACCACCGCACCTGTCTAACTGATGACCTGAGAATACAAGTTATTTTGAAAGAGTTTATCAGCTTTAAAGCTGGTGAATTCATAAGTATTTATGTGATATTGTCCTGTTTTGGAATGTTGTTAAGAATGTCGTATAAATCCTCAAATAGAACAGTTGATATAAGTATGAAATGCGATCTTCTACCAAGACCCGATATTTTGTTATGACCAAGTAAAATGACAGGTTTTCCCTTCTATTGACTAGTACTAAGAGTACTTAGTCTAACTCATCGTTTATGTGAATATATCACAAAATAAAGTAAACTAGGAAGATGATATGATAGTCTTCTACCAATACCCGAATATTCTGTTATGGCTAAGTAATCTTCTACCAAGACTCGAATGTTCTGTTATGGCTAAGTAGTCTTCTACCAAGACTCGAATGTTCTGTTATGGCTAAGTAGTCTTCTACCAAGACTCGTATGTTCTGTTATGGCTAAGTAGTCTTCTACCAAGACTCGTATGTTCTGTTATGGCTAAGTAGTCTTCTACCAAGACTCGTATGTTCTGTAAGTAATATGATAACTTTTCCTTTCTATTGACTAGTACTAGAGTACTTAGTCTAACTCATCGTTTATGTGAAAGTATCACAAAATAAGGTAAACAGGAAAATATAATCAGGTAAGTGTTGTTCTCTTGGGTTACCAGGACAAACACGACATCGCTGAAGCGAAAGATAGACCCTATGGAACATCCGAAGAGTGTCCCCTCATCCTCTGTAGCGGCAGCAGGGTGGAAGGAGGGTTAGTCCCTGTATCGATCTCTTAATGCAGATCGTCAACCTAATGATCCTCCGAAGATTCACATCTCATCCACTGTTGCAACAGTGGACAGTGGGATGGTTAGTCCCGTCACTGACTACTAAGTAAGTGACAACCTTAAACATCCGTAGATATTCATCGACCACTGGTGCTAATCAGTGGGATTCGGAATGGTAAGTCCCGCCGAGTCATCCCTTTGAACTGGGACAGGAAAGATAATTTACACAGTATATACTAATAAATCTTCCTCGTAATTCTAAGTACAAGTATCTAGGTAAGTAAATACAGGATAATGCACCTAAGTAACAGTCTTCCTGTATGGTATTCATGTAAGTGTGTTCATGTAAGTGTGATCATGCATCATGTAAGTATATATATAACATATTCATGTATCATGTAATCCTAAGTACGTGTACTCATGTATCATGTAAGGTATTAGTATAGACTCATGAATGAATGACTCTCGTGTGATTCCTTGTAGTAGTAATAATGTTTGATATCTTCTAACTATCCTTATGATAATTAACTGGAAAGTAAGTGGTTGTTCACGTAGATTTATACACTCTCGATACACCAGGGTGTGGGCAACTGAACGAAGAATGAAAACTATAATCTCTTAACATAAATATGAACATATGCGCATAAGTATAGTTTGATTCAAGAAGGTAAAATAATGGTTTTGTAAGATATCTAGGAGTTTTGAACAATAATTAAGAGTGAGTTGATGTCATTAAACATTTCAAAACTAATACTTTTGTTATCAAAGTATTTTAAGATAGAAAACCATTTCATGTGACACCTTTTGAAATATGTGAAATCTACCGAGTGAAAACACAGTTATAAAATACATAAGATTGATTGAATAACATACTATTTTCTACTTGTATTCCCCCCCCATTAAAGCATTTAAAATCATTTAAAACATTGATTAAGGGGTATGAACTCACCTGCAGTAAGTGACCGGAATTGAACGGACTGTTATTGTACGGAAGGATCGGGCAAGAGCTTGGTGTCAAGTGAAGACTTAGACACACACAAAGATCCTAATTACATATGAAAACATATGTATATAAATAATTAGGGATTAAATCACTAATTATACAAGTATAAACATTTAAACGCGAGGACAACACTTTTGGTCAAGTGCTAGGAGGCTAATGGGTTGCAACGAAGGAGTGCAATGCCCCTAATGGGAGTTTAAGGTCAAAAGACCATATTCATTGGAGTTTACGGCCCAGGGGAGTAAGTTCCTGGCCATAAAATCTCAACCAAGTCTTGAAATGGTGCTTAGAATTTCTACAACTCTAGTGGGGAATTGTTTCTAGGCTTACACAAGTGTTTGGGCACCATATGAACTCCTTTGGGGAGTTTACGGCCCAAAGACCTCCTTCCCTTGGAGTTTACGGCCGTAAACTCCCTTGGGAGGGTTATTATGGTGCTTTCAAGTCTCAAACATTTCTAGGGATTAAACTAGGCTTTGGTACTTGGCTTAAGAAGAGTTTATGGCACATTTGGCACCATTTTATGGAGTTTACGGCCTTGGAACCTTTTGGGCCGTAAACTCCCTCACACATAGGGTTCTAAATGTTTTAGCTAGTCCATAACCCATTTAGGTACATGCCCAAATTGTCTCTTGGCTTAAGGAAGGGTTTAGGGTGTCCTTTGACCCCTTTTTGGGAGTTTACGGCCCAAGAACCACTCTTGGCCGTAAACTCTTCAATACTTGTGCTTTTCTTATGTTTCCTAGGTCCTAAACACATTAGGGTATTTGTCTAAAATAGATTCCAAGCCTTTGTGGATGATTAGGGCACTCTTAGCCCTTGAAAAAGGGGTTTACGACCCAAGAGCATATCCTTGGACGTAAACTCCTAAAACTTATATGATTTTGATTGATTTCTAGCCTCTAATGTTCATACATAAAGTCCTCAACTAGTTGTCTAACAAGGAAACGGGACTAGGTAGCCTTAAAGCTCCATTTTGGAGTTTACTCCCCAAGAACGTTCTTGGGCGGTAAACTCCCGGATCTTGTATTTTGGACATGTAAATAATGTTATTAAGCATATAACAAGTATTAAAACACATCTAGGAAAGTAGACTCACAATCTGGGATGAAAACCCGAAGATCCGTGAGAGAGAAATTGGCTTTTCTCTAATTGGAATTCAACTAATGAACCAATTTGGTTCAGAATTCTATTTATAGTCCTGAGATTTTTGGCAGAAAATATTTCTATTCTCGGAATGGATTCTAATGATCGAGAGAAATGGAATTACAGTGTTGCACAAAATCCTAGTGCATCCACTCGCCTAATATCTCCATAGATGTAAAATCCTGAAAACTGCCAAACTTATACTCGAAATCTGAGTTTTCACTGTAACTGTTCTACTTCTATTGGCTTGGTGTGGTTTGTTCAGAGTGGAAATTTTGGGTTGTCACATCATCCCCCCGTTAGAAGGAATTTCGTCCCGAAATTAGAATTTAGTCAAGGAAGTATGCACGAATGATGGAGTCGTGAGGAGGAAATTTCCTAATTGATTTGTTCTAGCGCACTTAAGTGAAATCGGGTTCTCAGTTGGAATCCCAACGAACCTTCACTATCGGGCGACGGCGTTGCTTCGTCTGCTTGACCACTCGGTCGAGGGTCACTACGGTTCTAATACGAAGGCAAGGATCTTGTAAACCTCGATCTTGCCGAGAGGGATTATGGAAATCGTAATTAAAGGATACTGTTTCAAGTTCGAGACGCGAAGGGGAAAATGTACGTTACTGAGTTCGCGGAGTAGGTCTAGTTTGTGAAACGCAGGACCGATTCTGGTAAGAATCTCGGAGGTCCTAACTATATTGGATCTTTGCTTTCCACGCTTTACGAAGCGTATTAAGCCGTTCCCATAGTGAGGTTTCCTAAAGAATTCGGTCTCTCACTTGGAATTCCAAATGTTCTTCCTCTCGCTTACTTCCCAGTCAAGGGCCATCCCTTGCCGGGTCAAAGTCGAAAGGGATTCTGAAGTTTACGGGGAGTTCCGAATTGACTATGATAGTAGGTCTGCAAGACCTAGTATTTGGCGAATTTTCCGTCGGTGACTATGGTGCTGACAAATTCCCAACGGTTTTGGATAATTTGACAGAGTGCTCAAGAATTCCCACAACACTAAAAGTGTGTCTCAGGAAATTTTGAGTCTAAATTCCAAAACTCTTGCTCAGAGAACTTTGCGGAAAGTATCTCCGAGGGTAATGTTTCTATGGGTTCTTTCTTACTACGAGTGTGGATAAGTAGTCATTATATGGAGAAATGACGAACTGATCCCAGTAAGAACGGCGTACTCTACTTATTCAGCTCATGAATACTATGGGCGTATTGGTCCTATCCGAGGGGTATTACTACGGACTCGGAGTGTCCGCATCGAGTTTGGAGGGTAGTCTTTAGGGCATCCTTCCCTAACACTCGAACTGGTGATATTCAGATCTCAGGTCCATTTCTGAAGTACTTCTTTCCCTGTGGTTGCTCAATCGGTTCTTCTAAGCGAGGCAGAGATAACGATTTCTAAAGGAAATCTAAACGAAGTCTCTGGTCGTCGAGGTACATATGACGCACTCTGTCGACTTGTGGTAAGAATAAGACCGGAGCTCTCAAGGGTGAGAAGCCTGGTCTTTTAATTCTTTGGTTGAGTAGTTCGTTGTGTTGTCCGGGTTGTTCTTGTATCTTTCGTATGTGTTTAGACTGAAGGCGGTCTGGTTCTAAGAGTCATACAGATTCTAAGTTTGTTCTTATGCCAATGCAATTACTCGTACTCCTGGACAGTCTCCGTCCTGGAGTTCATATTAGAATTCATGCGTGATTCAATGATCACAAGTTCGTGTATACGAGTCGTATATAATTAAGACTGAAAAGATAGTCGAATAACTGATTCTTCCTTAATCTCACATCCCATCGAGGGAGAAGAAGTTAAAGTGGAATCATAAATTCTAAACCTGTAGAACATTGATTATATATCACTCTCATGTATACATTCTCCAGTGATAGATCACCCGTATAAATCCTGGAATTGAACTTGACGTACTGCATGAGCAATAATGTGGGGATTCCTTCGGAAAGGAAAAGAACTATAAGGTACTCCTTGTATGAGTACTTCGGTGTTCTGATATAACGGCTTTGCTAAAAGACATTTGCTGAGAAAGAGATGTACTTATGAAGCTGGTATTTCGAAGATTAATTTACTCAAGTCGTATGATAATGTCGGAATCATACAAAAACTTAAAGACATTAGATTTGAACATAAGGCGTTACAGACAAAACACAACAGTGCAACCATTAACAGAGTTAATGTACTTAGGATTTATTACAAGACTATTGCTGCTAAACAAAGTATACTACAAAAGACAAGTATACGCAGCACGAGAGTCCCTTAACGGACGGAATCTCGCAAAAATTTAGACTCTGGTTGCACTAGTTTTAAACATGTTTTTGTACATACAAAATACTGACGATTTGGAGGAAACCTATACTATATTAGGTTCCTTAACTGCCTTTTCGCATTCTGAGGTCAAACTCATCCGGATTTGCCGTTGTCCTTCTCCGATGGGCAGTTCCTCTTGAAGTGTCCCATGATGCCACATAGATGGCATATCTGAGAGGTTTGGACATTGGTGGTTGAAGAAATGTGTCGGATCTGGATCCTGCAGTGACTAGCAGTATGTCCGTTCCTGTTGCAGTGTGAGCACTGCATCTCCCTACAAGGTCCGTGGTGGTGATAATTGCATTTGATGCATTTTGGGAGTTTTCCAGCATAAAGTTTGGCTGGTTTGGGGACCATTGGGATTCCCGAAGGGATGGTAGTTGGAGGTACTGATGTCGTAGCTGTGAAGGTTGTTACTGGTGGTTGTTTCTTGTTCGCCTTTCGAAGCGACTTGTCCTTAGAGTTAGTCCAAGACTTTCGCTTGATACTTGGATTGGAATGATTGTTAACAATCCCGCTAACACTTGCGTTGTTAGCGTTCAGGTGGGTCAGAATAGCTGACACGGCAGCCGAGACTGCAGCTTGAAAGGTAGCTGCATTAATCTGAAGAGTTGGTGTTTGGTTAATGGGCTGATCGTTCTTCTTGGGATTCATGATTCTGTTACACCGAAAGAAAAATGAATTTGTGAGCGAAAATGGTTGAATCTAAACATAGTTTGATTGCTCATGAAAAGAATAGAAGTATGTTCTCTAAGGTTCGACCTACATCCCTATGATGCAGTCCTAGTATGGAATGGAAGTATGTTCAGGAAAGTTCGACCTACATCCCTATGATGCAGTCCTGGTAAAGATCGGGAGTAAGTTTCTTAAAATGGTTTCGAGATGTTTGTCGTTCTTGCTGAGGTATCGGTGGTTGGTGAATAACGTGATCCAACCATTGAAAGAGACTTGGAGATGTCTCCGGAGTTAAATTGCTATAGTCCAATGACTTGACTAGAGCATGTTTCAAATAGACTCTAAAGAAAGTATGATAAGAGTATCCGAATAGAGAACGACACAGAAGTTAGCCGACTGTCAATATCTTTGATATTCATGACGTACAAGTTCGGGAAAAATGACCTTATAAAAAGGTCTTACATCATAACCAGAGAAGATAGTTCCTGACAGTAAAAGACCTAACTAAAGTACTTATAGTACAATATAGTTTCATAGAAAATGCCACATCGGGCATAGATAGGAACACGATTCCTTTCTAACAAAGAATAGAACGTAACACATCCACTACTGGGGACGGTCTTCCCTTTGGTGAACTCTCAGTTCAGCCAGTTGGCGTTCCACATCAAGTAAGTGTCTTTCGTACACCCTCTGGCGTACCCGAAGTTCCATGACTTCAGCTCGTGATTCAGCCAGTGCTTGCAGCAGGGTTTCATGGTCTCTCTCCGACCTCTCACGAGCATGTTCGAGGCGACTGGTGCGAAGCATATGCATTCCTCCATTTGTATCGACTTCTGCGATGCGTTGTAGAGTTGTCCTGCCCTGAATTTCGTTTCGGGCAACTCTTCGGATCAGGATTGGCATGCTTCTGTCTGCTGAGCCCCCATTGCTCAGGTCATAGAAGCTTCGGTCACCATTAAATGGCATGGGCTGGTCTTGTCCTTGGCTCCAAGTTTCCAAACATTCCACCCACTCAGGCGTCGGGCCTTGAAAAGCCGGACGAGGGTTAGGAATCGGAAAGGGAGCTGCCTGGGGTAGGTTCTCAACCTCGGGTTCGGAGATGGCATCGTCTGAAAGGTCGTCAGCATGGTGATCATTCAGAGGGATTGGATGATCATCACCTGGTTCTTCTCCAAACCATCCAGCAATCACTTCGTTCGGAAGGAACAGGTTGTCGTGGGGATGGAATCCAGCCATGTTATCTACGCGAGAAAAGGGATATAAGAAATAGCTAAAATAGACGAACTCACTAAGCTAATTATAGTAAGATCAAATACCCATATGGTATTTCTTTATGGTTGTGTTGGTAAGTTTTTAGACTTGTTGCCATATCACAACCATTCTTGGGCATATTCCAATCACTCCTTGGACCAGCATAGTTGATCAGGCTATGCCATTCCCAAGACTGACCATATATCCCTAGGCTTACTTGTGATATTCAACAATCGTAATACTTTTGTTCTTGTCGTTGTGACACAGATTTTAGTATGAATGCAGTCACGTATACTTACTTAAATATTTTATTATTTAAAAGTATAACTCTGAGACAGAGTGTTTTAATCCCATGTATTTATAGTTAGTATATCTTTTATGGGTTGATATACTTAATTCACTATAAACAATGCTCTGATACCAATCTGTCACACCCCAAAACCACGAACGGCGGAAACGTTCAGGGGTGGAGGACGTCATGTACAGTATCACAACAATGTAATATAATAAACAAGCAACAACATCATCCATTGCATTATCAGTAGAGTTTTAATACATGTGTGTTATTTCATAATGTACAACAATAATATGAATAATCAAAATAAGGCGAGTCTTGTCTGTGCTCCATGTTCTCAAAAACCTGACCACCGCACCTGTCTAACTGATGACCTGAGAATACAAGTTATTTTGAAAGAGTTATCAACTTTAAAGCTGGTGAATTCATAAGTATTTATGTGATATTGTCCTGTTTTTGAATGTTGTTAAGAATGTCGTATAAATCCTCAAATAGAACAGTTGATATAAGTATGAAATGCGATCTTCTACCAAGACCCGATATTTTGTTATGACCAAGTAAAATGACAGGTTTTCCCTTCTATTGACTAGTACTAAGAGTACTTAGTCTAACTCATCGTTTATGTGAATATATCACAAAATAAAGTAAACTAGGAAGATGATATGATAGTCTTCTACCAATACCCGAATATTCTGTTATGGCTAAGTAATCTTCTACCAAGACTCGAATGTTCTGTTATGGCTAAGTAGTCTTCTACTAAGACTCGAATGTTTTGTTATGGCTAAGTAGTCTTCTACCAAGACTTGTATGTTCTGTTATGGCTAAGTAGTCTTCTACCAAGACTCGTATGTTCTGTTATGGCTAAGTAGTCTTCTACCAAGACTCGTATGTTCTGTTATGGCTAAGTAGTCTTCTACCAAGACTCGTATGTTCTGTAAGTAATATGATAACTTTTCCTTTCTATTGACTAGTACTAGAGTACTTAGTCTAACTCATCGTTTATGTGAAAGTATCACAAAATAAGGTAAACAGGAAAATATAATCAGGTAAGTGTTGTTGTCTTGGGTTACCAGGACAAACACGACATCGCTGAAGCGAAAGATAGACCCTATGGAACATCCGAAGAGTGTCCCCTCATCCTCTGTAGCGGCAGTAGGGTGGAAGGAGGGTTAGTCCCTGTATCGATCTCTTAATGCAGATCGTCAACCTAATGATCCTCCGAAGATTCACATCTCATCCACTGTTGCAACAGTGGACAGCGGGATGGTTAGTCCCGTCACTGACTACTAAGTAAGTGACAACCTTAAACATCCGTAGATATTCATCGACCACTGGTGCTAATCAGTGGGATTTGGAATGGTAAGTCCCGCCGAGTTATCCCTTTGAACTGGGACAGGAAAGATAATTTACACAGTATATACTAATAAATCATCCTCGTAATTCTAAGTACAAGTATCCAGGTAAGTAAATACAGGATAATGCACCTAAGTAACAGTCTTCCTGTATGGTATTCATGTAAGTGTGTTCATGTAAGTGTGATCATGCATCATGTAAGTATATATATAACATATTCATGTATCATGTAATCCTAAGTACGTGTACTCATGTATCATGTAAGGTATTAGTATAGACTCATGAATGAATGACTCTCGTGTGATTCCTTGTAGTAGTAATAATGTTTGATATCTTCTAACTATCCCTATGATAATTAACTGGAAAGTAAGTGGTTGTTCACGTAGATTTATACACTCTCGATACACCAGGGTGTGGGCAACTGAATGAAGAATGAAAACTATAATCTCTTAACATAAATATGAACATATGCGCATAAGTATAGTTTGATTCAAGAAGGTAAAATAATGGTTTTGCAAGATATCTAGGAGTTTTGAACAATATTTAAGAGTGAGTTGATGTCATTAAACATTTCAAAACTAATACTTTTGTTATCAAAGTATTTTAAGATAGAAAACCATTTCATGTGACACCTTTTGAAATATGTGAAATCTACCGAGTGAAAACACAGTTATAAAATACATAAGATTGATTTAAAAACATACTGTTTTCTACTTGCATTCCCCCCCCCCCAATTAAAGCATTTAAAATTATTTAAAACATTGATTAAGGGGTATGAACTCACCTGCAGTAAGTGACCGGAATTGAACGGACTGTTATCGTACGGAAGGATCGGGCAAGAGCTTGGTGTCAAGTGAAGACTTAGACACACACAAAGATCCTAATTACATATGAAAACATATGTATATAAATAATTAGGGATTAAATCACTAATTATACAAGTATAAACATTTAAACACGAGGACAACACTTTTGGTCAAGTGCTAGGAGGCTAATGGGTTGCAACAAAGGAGTGCAATGCCCCTAATGGGAGTTTAAGGTCAAAAGACCATATTCATTGGAGTTTACGGCCCAGGGGAGTATGCTCCTGGCCGTAAACTCTCAACCAATTCTTGAAATGGTGCTTAGAATTTCTACAACTCTAGTGGGGAATTGTTTCTAGGCTTACACAAGTTTTTGGGCACCATATGAACTCCTTTGGGGAGTTTACGGCCCAAAGACCTCCTTCCCTTGGAGTTTACGGCCGTAAACTCCCTTGGGAGGGTTATTATGGTGCTTTCAAGTCTCAAACATTTCTAGGGATTAAACTAGGCTTTGGTACTTGGCTTAAGAAGAGTTTATGGCACATTTGGCACCATTTTATGGAGTTTACGGCCTTGGAACCTTTTGGGCCGTAAAATCCCTCACACATAGGGTTCTAAATGTTTTAGCTAGTCCATAACACATTTAGGTACATGCCCAAATTGTCTCTTGGCTTAAGGAAGGGTTTAGGGTGTCCGTTGACCCCTTTTTGGGAGTTTACGGCCCAAGAACCACTCTTGGCCATAAACTCTTCAATACTTGTGCTTTTCTTATGTTTCCTAGGTCCTAAACACATTAGGGTATTTGTCTAAAATAGATTCCAAGCCTTTGGGGGTGATTAGGGCACTCTTAGCCCTTGAAAAAGGGGTTTACGGCCCAAGAGCATATCCTTGGCCGTAAACTCCTAAAACTTATATGATTTTGATTGATTTCTAGCCTCTAATGTTCATACATAAAGTCCTCAACTAGTTGTCTAACAAGGAAACGGGACTAGGTAGCCTTAAAGCTCCATTTTGGAGTTTACTCCCCAAGAACGTTCTTGGGCGGTAAACTCCCGGATCTTGTATTTTGGACATGTAAATAATGTTATTAAGCATATAACAAGTATTAAAACACATCTAGGAAAGTAGACTCACAATCTGGGATGAAAACCCGAAGATTCGTGAGAGAGAAATTGGCTTTTCTCTAATTGGAATTCAACTAATGAACCAATGTGGTTCAGAATTCTATTTATAGTCCTGAGATTTTTGGCAGAAAATATTTCTATTCTCGGAATGGATTCTAATGATTGAGAGAAATGGAATTACAGTGTTGCACAAAATCCTAGTGCATCCACTCGCCTAATATCTCCATAGATGTAAAATCCTGAAAACTGCCAAACTTATACTCGAAATCTGAGTTTTCACTGTAACTGTTCTACTTCTATTGGCTTGGTGTGGTTTGTTCAGAGTGGAAATTTTGGGTTGTCACATAGGAGACTCGACTAATTTCTTCCACTTGAGATGAAGAGAATCCCCGGTCTTTTGTGATTTGATACATGGCCAACAAATGTTTTTTATATCTATGAATATATGACACCTACAAAGTAAATGATTACTTTGTGGAAAACATCTTCGCACACTTCCATCAACGCCAAATCTCTATCGGTGACATTGACACGAGGACAAAAAGAGTTGTTAATCATCAATTTCAAACAAGTCAACGCCCACTATATTTTCTCGTTTTTTCAATATGCATGAATACAAAGGCTATTGAAAACATCTTACTTGTAGAAGTGACACAAACAATCTCCAAAAAAGGAAGATTATACTTATTTGTTTTGTATGTAGCATCCATCAACACCACATGTGGAATTGCTTGTCATATCTGTAACGATATTGGGTGCATAAAAAATAACTCTTCTAACTCGTTATTACATTCGTTAAAACGATACTCAAAATTGTACCCTTTAGTATGCAAAATTCGTATAACATTTTATATCGGGGTTCTAACTTCTCGCGTTGAGATATCTTGGGGGAAATTGTATATAGTTCTCAGTGAAGGCACATCATTTTCATTTTGCTACTTTAGTTTTGACAAAATATCTAGTGATTTCACATTTAGCTTTCTCTAATCTTGCACTAAACAAGTCTTTTTATCTGATAATCGCATTGCAAACGGACGACCCTCCATATATATATATATATATATATATATATATATATATATATTGATGGTTCGTGATTGTGCTTATCATGTACGACCCTTAACGTCTAACCATCATATGCCTTCAAATACCTTCATACCAACTTGAATGGACAATTTTTTTTATTTCCACATCTTTACTACCGGGTATACCACCATGATCACAACAAAGAAATACTTTAGAGGTGAATCCAAAAGGTACATCATTTGATTGTTTAGTGACGGTAACAAAACCTTGAGAACGCACCACATTTTGCACCCAATTCTTCGAATCTTCACAAGATCTAAAATCTATAAAAATTAAGAGAAACATTTAATGTTAAAAAAATCGATAAATACATCAAATACTTATACACATATAAATATAAGATTACAAATCCTACTTCATAGATAGAAAATTCCAAAGTATTCGTCATTTTTTTCCTAAAAAATCGAATTAGAAAAATAATAATTATAATTAAAAGTGATTAAAAAGTTTAATTAAAAACACGACATTAAAAATTTTGATTAAATATTTAGAGTTTAAGTAGCCTAAATTATGATTTTTTTAGCCCAAGAGTGCATTAAAAGTCTAGTCCGTTTTGTCCAAATGTATTATTAAAACCCTAGTTTTTTTGGAGACTCATTTTTCCGTTCCAAATAAATCCATCTCTCTCTCTCTCTCTCTCTCTCTCTCTCTCTCTCTCTCGTTTGTTCATTACAACAGCTGCCCATAAGAACACCGTAGCTGCCGGACCACCGAGTCGCCGTCGTCGGACCACCTAGCCACCTAGTCGTTGACTTGCCTCGTTCTTCTGATCTGTCTCCGACTCTCTCTCTCCCTCTTTCTCTCTCCATCTTTCTCGTGCGTACCAAGTCACCCCCTCAGTGGACAATAGACACCACCGAGTTGCCGCCGTCGAACCACCCTAACCACCAAGTCACTGACTATCATCGTTCTTCCAATCTGTCTCTGGCTATCTTTCCCTCTTTCTCTCTCCATCTTTCCCGGACATATATATATATATATATATATACACACACACACACACACATACACACACATTGACTTGGCGGCATTACATCGACACAGGGAGGGAGGCAGCCACTGGTGGAGGTGGAGGTGGTTCCGACGACGTAGTTAGTTATAGTGATCGGCTCTGATGACAACTATTTAGATTGATTTTTATGAGAGAAAGAGAAAGAACTTACAATGATTACTCCGACGACATTTTTTGGCTCGCAAAGTATTTTCCGGCGATGCATTTAGCTTATAGGTTATTTTTTGTGAATGACTTTTTATTTTTTATGTAATTGAATAGTAAAATTTATAGTAATATAAACTTAGTTTTTATGTGGTTTTTTTGTATTTTTCTTGGAAATTTAAACTTGACAGCTCATAAAAACTTCTTGAAAATTTAAATTTGACTACATGGGAAATGTGTAAAATTAAACCGCTATGTGGTAAAAATAGGTTGGTGTGTAAAAAAAATCCTAAGGCTGAACGGAGTGGGGTTCAGGACTCGCTATAAACAAGAAAACACCGACCCCTAGCTCTCATTAGAGGACTCGCCAAGATTCACTCGTCAATTGTATGGCGTGTAGAGAGAGAACACAATAGAAGATTTTGATTGGCGCAGAGGAATTGCATGCAAACAGTTTGACTACTTTTTCCCAGTGACTTTATTTAATATATTTTTGTCTCCCAGTGACTTTATTTAATTTACTTTCTACTGCACAAATTAATTATTTTCGGCAGTTTATTTGCATGCAAATTCAATTGTTCATTTAATTTCCCAGCCACTTTATTCGCATGCAAATTCAATTGTTCATTTACCATTAAACATTTTCTAACAAATAAAAATTAAAATTTTCATCTATCATTCAACTACTAAATCATACCACATTCTTAACATTTCACACACACACACAAAATATCACTATCTCAATTCTCCAACACAAAAAATGTCTTCATCTCAAACAAAAAAACTCCAAGAACCAACAAAAAGAAATCTTCAAACCTTCCATCACTACACCTTCCACCTCCAAACACTCAATCAACAAACCTTCCATCCCCAAACCTTCCATCACCACCATGTTACCGACCATCATTTGCCAATTCACTCTCCCGCTAACTTCTACCTTCCTACAATGGCTCCGCAAATGTTTCCATTTAATCCCTTCTCTTCTCAACCAATGGGATTTTACCACAACTAATCTTAACCAACACCTCGTCCGGATATGGATCTTGATCCGTTTGAAACGGTTCAAGAAACTCAATTCTTTTTTCAACCCCAACCGCAAACTAACTTTCAATCTCAACCACGCTGCCTACTCGACGAGTCATCCGATTCTTTTGATGAAGTCCCCGTTGAAGATCCAGTTCAAGAATCCTTTCAAGAGCCCAAAGTAGAATCAGAAGATTGACTGTGGCTGGACTCCGAAGTTTTGCTTCGTTTGGACATCCCCGCGTAATTGTTTGGACTTTTTAGATCTAGCCATTTTTTTTTGCCCTTCCCAACTCCCCAAAACGATTCATTGACAAAAGGTTTTCCAACTTTCTCCTTGTAAATCTTTCGAAACTTAGCCATGACATCCACCTCAGTTGCACCACTTTGGGGATTTTTCATCGCGTTCATGTATATGTCGTTGAACTCCATTGCGGCTCGGTTGGTGTTCCTCCACTTCGAGTAAAGTAAATCAGGGTTGTGGTACTTCTTATTCATGCGGTTGCAAAAGTTAATCCAAACTTTTTGTTTGAAGGTTGTTGAGTCTTGGTCTTTCCCGTGGATCGGGTCCTCCGACACATCTAACCATTATTGAGCTAGTGCCCTTTCTTCATCATCCGTCCACCCTCTACTTGGACCCCTCCATTTTTTTTGTGCGTGTGATTCTACTTCGGGCTCTTGAAAGGATTTTTGAACTGGATCTTCAACGGGGACTTCATCAGAAGAATCGGATGAATCGTCGAGTAGGCAGCGTGGTTGAGATTGAAAGTTAGTTTGTGGTTGGGGTTGAGAAAAGAATTGAGTTTCTTGAACCATTTCAAACGGATCAAGATCCATATCCGGACGAGGTGTTGGTTGAGATTGGTTGTGGTAAAATCCATTGGTTGAGAAGAGAAGGGATTAAATGGAAACATTTGCGGAGCCATTGTAGGAAAGTAGAAGTTATTGGGAGAGTGAATTGGTTGATCAAATGATGGTTGGTAACATGGTGGTGATGGAAGGTTTGAGGATGGAAGGTTTGTTGATTGAGTGTTTGGAGGTGGAAGGTGTAGTGATGGAAGGTTTGAAGATTTCTTTTTGTTGGTTCTTGGGGTTTTTATTGTTTGAGATGAAGACATTTTTTGTGTTGGAGAATTGAGATAGTGATATTTTGTGTGTGTGTGTGAAATGTTAAGAATGTGGTATGATTTATAGTAGTTGAATGGTAGATGAAAATTTTAATTTTTATTTGTTAGAAAACATTTAATGGTAAATGAACAATTGAATTTGCATGCAAATAAAGTGGCTGGGGAATTAAATGAACAATTGAATTTGCATGCAACTAAACTGCCGAAAGTAATTAATATGTGCAGTAAAAAGTAAATTAAATAAAGTCACTGGGAGACAAAAATAGATTAAATAAAGTCACTGGGAAAAAGTAGTCAAACTGTTTGCATGCAATTCCTCTGCGCCAATCAAAATCTTCTATTGTGTTCTCTCTCTACACGCCATACAATTGACGAGAGAATCTTGGCGAGTCCCCTAGCGAGAGTTAGGGGGCAGTTTTTTCTTGTTTATAGCGAGTCTTGATGACCCGGTGGCGAACCCCACTCCGTTTAGCCTAAGAGTGTCACCACTCCCTTAGCCTAATATTTTATACTAGTCACAACCATGCAAGCTATATGTTTAACGAATTCTTACCCATTCCTAGGGATCAATCAAAATCCCCTTAAAACCAATTGAAAAATGAGTATGCACAATGGTTGGTTCTTGGTTTTTTAATTTTTTTTGGTTTCGGTTATTTCAGTTCTTAAATTTGTGGGTACCAAGTTTAGAACTGACATGTGAAGGGACAAAAGATAAGATGCCCGATTTCTTTTGATTTATTCTCTCCTAGTGACTCCTTCTTTCTTTTTTCTTATCCTATGTTAACGTCATTTGCGACATGACCCATTTGAGCAATAAAAATATAGGAGAAAATTAGTTTATTAATTTATTATGATTTAATAAGATAATTGGAGATTACTTTTGAATTAATTAAATAGTTCTAATTAATTAAATGGGTTGAATATTATTTATTTCATAAGTAATTAATTTGAATATTCCAGAACCTTCCAAAATAAGTGTAGGGATGAAAATCCTTAAGGATAGATATTATCCTTGGGAATCTGAATGGCTTAAGGATTAAACTGGAGGCTATAAATTGGATGCTAGGGATCAAACTCTAAGACTCCTAACCTCTCAAGATTTTGTCGAAGCCTTTATTCTCTTTCTCTTTACGAAAATAATAACTCTTTATCGGGTTATTGTGATTTTTGAAATTACCCCCTCTCCTAGGGTTATTGGTGTCTTGGGTGTGAAGAAAAAAAAGAATTCCTACTTTGGGCCCTCATCATCTAAGCAAAGTGGCATTTACTAGATCTCAAGCAAGGAATCAGGAAGAACAAGATCAAGAGGTTCGTAATTTACAGTTTTCATAAGTTGGTTGCTATAATAGAACAAACCTAGATATGTTAGCGTGCATGTACACATAGGTTTTTGTTTGGTTTCTGCTGCCATACTTAGTGTGTATAGTTGCAATAAAACCCATCAGATTAAATGTTGAAACTTTAACATTTGGAGACATGGGACAAATATTGTTAAAAGGATTAAAGTATTATTGAGCAAGTGTTGACACACTTAAATGAAGTTGGACCAGAAAAAAAATTATGAATAGGGAAGGATTAGGTGTGGAAACTTTCAAAGGTAAGTGTAAAAAATGTGTTACATGCATTTTTTAGGCAAAAGATGCGTTCTTGAGGGTAGAAATCATAACTGAGCAAATAATATGCATCACCTTGTCTTCGTTTCAATTATAATCGGATGATGAATTGTTGGGAGCTCTACTCATGGTGATTTCCATCTTCAATGGTGTTTTGAAGCAAATCTTGCTAAGGAAGCTAGGGATATGTTGAGGATTAAGGATGAATCAATTAGGAAACTAAAGAATAGTGCTACAAATATCTTATCCGAATTCATACATTTCAAGAAAAAGGAAGATGAAACTCTTAATCAAGTGTTTGAAAGGTTTAGATTTCTATGTCAAAGCTTACAAGGTATAAACATGATTTATTTGTTTAATTAAAAATCCATCTTAGATCTTGTTGCTAATATTAATGATGATGTTGTTGTTGAAAATAGGTGTCCAATGTCATAAGTAATTGGTATATCCTTGGGAATAATAACAAAGTACTTTTAGGTTGGTCCTCAAGAGCTAAAATAACTAGAAATAGATTTAAGAGAATGATATAAGTAGTTTATTAATTTATTACCGGCTAATAAATTAATTAGAAACTAGTTGAATTTAATTTGGAAACTGGAGTTAATTTGAATTAACCAGGATTTATTTAAAGGTGCTTGGACTGAATGTTAATTGTTTAATAGTTGAGGAAGAGGCACATTCTGGTTCCTTCATGAGGGTGGGCAGTTTTGAGAGGTTCTAGAAACCTTCTGGAGTCGATTTACGTAACAGATAAGGTAAAGATTTGAATTGGGATTAAATCTTATTATTTAATTAATTCAAATCAACTTTATCTACAAGTTACCTAAGCTATATAATGACCCATATGACCTTCATAAAATCTGATCCTACTCTTTGTAAGGTTGTGGATTCGGTTCTCTTAAGCTTTTCTCCTCTCTCCTAAATTTTCTGGGGTTTTAGTCTTTGGGTTGTGAGCCTTTAGAGGCATTCCTACTTTGGATGCTAGATGCTTCCAAGATAAACCAAGAGTTCAAGAGCTTCAAAGGAATGACAAGTATATACGATTATTCTTGAAAGGTTAGTTATTCTACCCCTTTTGTTAGTTTGTATTCATAGTTTCCAAAGTAGGTTGCCCTAATACTAAAACCTAGATCTAGGGTGCATGTACACTTAAAATTATTATTGAATGCTTTCGTTGCCTAAAATTCTTGTATAGATGCATAGAACACCCAATGGTGGTATCAGATTCATTAGATATTAGTTATGAGTACTACTTTGAAAACCTGAGAAAAACAAAGAAACCTATGAATCGCGAGACTCGGCGCTCCCTAGATAGTTTCTATGGTTTCAGGATTTTTTCTATTATTTCGAGTTTTAGGGTTTATATTTAGTTTTAAATATTGTTTTAATCTATTTAAATTGAATACTTAAACTAAGAGGATAAATATGCCCAAGTGATTTGAAATTATATATAATTGATTTAAAATTAATTAAATAAAAGATAATATCTTTAAATTATGTATTCTTAAATTGTTTAAAATACACCTTACATATAATTATAATAGTTTATAAATAGTATATGTAAAACTAATAGATTTAAAAATACCGTTAGTCGACTCAAGAGTAGACCTCATTCATGAAACCATGTTATAAGAGTGGTATAAGGAAAGAACCTATATAATGACTGTTGAATGGGTGTCATTTTCACTCACCGCATCTTTATGTGGTGGATTGTCATTAACTGGAAGGGTTTGATAGGACGATGTGTCATTAAAAGTATAACATATAAAAGTACTAAAACAAAATTCTCGTCTTATTTATTTTAGGAAAATGTTAATAGTTGCTAACCCGTGAAAAACACATATTATTCCTTATTGTCTATTTATGGACCGTGTGTGGTTAACCGGAACATAAATTTGAGACGTAATAAGAAGATGATGTGGCACTTGTGGTTGTGGTTTGTTGGCGGAGCATTTGTGGTAACCGGCACGTCAATTGAGGATCGTGACATAATCAAGGGTCATACGTTTTTTCATGGTTAGTTCACCATCTTATTTGTGAGACCTCAGTATCCTAAGCACAAATAGAGGATGTTGTCGCACCCCCAAACCAGAATGGCGGAAACATTCGGGGGTGGGTGACTTCACGTAGTACCATAAAAATAGAATATCATAAAGAAAGTAACACAACCATCATATATAAAATAAAAACGTACATTGTTGCGTTATACATGTTTCCAAAAGAACATTACAATATGATGATTTAAAATGTTAGATAATAAACGCCTTAGCGTTCCTTCTTCAAAAGCTGGTAGTTACCTGTATTACTGATTCCCTGAGAAATACAAGTGGTTTTGAAAAAGTGTCAACAATAAAGTTGGTGAGTTCATAAGTGTTTTTGTACTGAAAAAGTATGTCTTTATGGAAGAAAATAGATGAACGTAGTTTCCAGAAAATCCAATATTTTCCACATATAGTTTGAAAAGCTCCCAAAGTTGGAGGGCATTAGTATCTTTCGTACTTAAATGATAAAGATGAACTTTGTACTCAAAATAATGTAAATACTGAATGCATTTATGAGTCTCATAAATCAAGCTTGTTTTTATACTTTCGTGTGAGTCTTATAACCATACTATTGACACAGACTGCCTGTAACAACATTCTTCAGGTGTTGTAGTGTTATGACATTTGTCACCCCAGACCTGCCGGTCTAACTGTAGCTAACAGTTTAGGTGCGGGGTTGTCAATCCCGTATAGATCTACACACAAGTATCACGCTCTCCCTCCAAGAGATTATGGATTATAATATAGGACTTGAAATGCATACTTAAGAGTACGTTGAAGTTGAATATCTCACATCAATTAGTATAAATAGATTTACGATAAGAAAGTCTTTATTTCGCTTCAGATGAAAGTATTTCGTTTTTCAAGATGTTTACGTAAGAATGTATGAATAACTCGCAAAACTATGCCCATTATAGTTTTTCTGAAAATGTGTTCCATTTGGTTAAAATAACTTGGTGAAATACTAACCTTTTACGTAAAGTAAAATGCTGATATCGAATAATAATAAGATAGAAGTTGTATTTATATCTATATAAATCGATACGGTTTCTTGTATTGTACTTGTATTTCCCCCCCTAAAACATGAAAAGACTTGAAAAGTAGGGGTATGAACTCACTTGTTCGGTTTGAAGAGAGTGAGACTAGAGTCGAGCAGAACTTCAACTGCGGAAAGCTGCGTCTTCGAGTTTCTCGGGGATCTCGGTAGCCTAGAACCTTCGTCGGGGGCTCGGGTGTGGAACCGAGGGTGTCGGGATGGCCTCTGGTGCTTACAAGTGTGTGAGAGTGAGTGAGAGTTTGAGAAAAGTGTACCAAAATCCAGAGTTCATGCCCTCTATTTATAGGGTTGAAGGCGTGAGTACGCTGGGCGTACGCTTTACGCTGGGCGTACTTCGGTTACGCTGGGCATAACTTTGCATCATTGCTTACGACTTTGGTCTAGATAGGCGTAGAGCTTGCAGCCGATGGGACTCGACCCTGCACCTGAGTACGCTGGGCGTACTCTTGAATTACGCTGGGCGTAATCCCGGCTTCAATCTTCTAAATTCCGTAACTTTCGTGTATGGGCTCCGTTTTTCGCGTTCTTTATATCCACGCGTAGGTGCGACTATGCTCTACAACTTTCATTTAGACTCCGTCGGCTAGTTTTGAATTTATTTTTAATACTATGTTTTTAAAAGGCCAGGACTGCTGAAGTCCGTTAAAAATTCGTAACTTCTTTATCCGATGTTTTCTTTCGTTTGTCTTTTTATCATCTTACTCTTGTTGTGGAGACCTTCAACTCTTGTTTAGGTTGCGTTAGCTAAATATCGTTCGATCTTCAATTCGAGTTTTTAGCTCTCTACTGCTGTTACGAAACTTGGAAAATTCGTAAGTTCTTCATACGAGGTCCAATTTGGGCGATCTTTTTATGCACGTTCACTGTTTAACGTAATCTACGACTTTTGTTTAGATACTTAAGGCAAAAATGCATTTTTATTGAAATTTCACTTTTTATGTTAAGTAATGTTTTACCAGGTGTGTCGTGAATTTTTGAGTGGTCATAATCTTTTTATTATAACTCGATTTTAAATGTTCTTTTATGTTTTTGGAAACCTTGGCAGGATATCTAACATTTGATGCATCCCAAATTTAGATTTTTGAACATTTTTTTCTTGAGGTTAATTCCGTTGATTCCAAATAGTTTCGTTGTATTTGACTTTTGAGTGTTACATTGCTTTGGAAAAAAATATAGGGTTGTCACATCATCCCCCCATTAGAGGGAATTTCATCCCGAAATTTAATCTAATATAGAGTTTACGGGTTAGGAAAAAGATGTGGGTACTTTTGTTTCATCTGATCCTCGCGTTCCCAGGTGTATTCAAGTCCTCCCTTGGCGTTCAAGCGGACCTTTACAATAGGTATGCGGCTTAGTTTGGTTCTTTTAATTTCACGATCCATGATTTCTACTGGTTCTTCTACGAATTGGAGATTCTCGTTTATTGCAATTTCGTCCATTAGGGACGACGAGGGTCTCATCGGACAAGCACTTCTTTAGGTTTGATACGTGGAAGGTAGGGTGTACGTTGTGGAGTTCCTGAGGTAATCGAAGTTTGTAAGCCACCGGACCGATCCTGGCAAGGATCTCGAATGGTCTGATGTACCTTGGGTTTAGTTTCCCACGCTTTCCAAAACGTATTAATCCTTTCCAGGGCAAGACTTTTAGTAAGACACGGTCTCCAACCTGGAATTCCAAGGGTTTCCGTCTTTTATCCGCATAACTCTTTTGTCTGTCCCTTGATGCCTTTAGTCGTTCCTGGATCTGAACAATCTTCTCCGTAGTTTCTCTTATGATTTCTGGCCCAGTGAGAGTGTTGTCTGTTGCTTGTCCTCTTGCTAGTTGTGTGTCACCCACTTCAGCCCAGCATAGAGGTGATCTGTACTTATGGCCGTAGAGGGCTTCGAACGGGGCAGCCTTGATGCTAGTGTGGTAGCTATTGTTGTACGAAAAACTCGACTAATGGTAAATGGGTGTCCCATGCCTTGCCAAAATCGATTACGCAAGCTCTCAGCATATCTTATAGGGTTTGTATGGTTCTCTCGCTCTGGCCGTTGGTTTGTGGGTGATACGCAGTACTCATGTCTAGTCTCGTGCCTAGAGATCTTTGCAGCGACTGCCAGAACCTTGAGGTGAATCTACTGTCTCGGTCCGAGATAATGGATATTGGCACACCATGCAATTGTACAATCTCCCTGAGGTATGTTCTAGTTAGCTTCTCCATTTTATCTGTTTCTTTGATTGGTAGGAAGTGCACGGATTTAGTTAACCTATCGACGATCACCCAGATGGTGTCGAGTCCGCTTGCCGTCTTGGGTAATTTGGTTATGAACTCCATGGTTATCCACTCCCACTTCCATTCGGGTATTTTTGGTTGTTGTAACAATCCCGAGGGCTTTTGGTATTCCACCTTGACTTTGGCACACGTCAGACATTTGCTCACGTAGGTAACAATTTTGGCTTTCATGTTCGGCCACCAGTACAGTTTCTTGAGGTCCAAATACATCTTATCGGAGCCGGGATGTATGGAGTATCGTGTCTTATGAGCTTCGTTCATGACGACTTCTCTGAATCCACCAAACTTCGGTGTCCAGATTCAATCCATGAAGTAACGAACCCCATCACTCTTGACTTCAAGATTCTTATCCATTCCCCTTAAGGCTTCCCCTATCACATTTTCGTATTTCAAGGCTTCTATTTGGGCTTCCTTGATTTGCGCGGACAGGTGTGAATGGATTGTCATAGTTAGAGACTTCAGTCGGCGACCAGAGTATTCCTTTCGGCTGAGTGCATCAGCCACCATGTTAGCCTTTCCGGGATGATATCGAATTTCGCATTCGTAATCATTTAGTAGTTCTACCCACCGTCTTTGTCTCATGTTGAGTTCACTACTAGAAAAAAGGCCTTTTACAACGCTCATTGCGCGTCGTAAAACGCTCAGACGACGTGCAAATGTGCGTCAAGGAAGGCCTTGTCATAAAGAGAGACGACACACTTGTGCGCGTCGTCTATAGACGACGCGCATTTATGACACGCAATGCGTATCATTTAAGCCGATGTCTAGAAAGGCCATGTCATAAAGGAAGATGACACACATTTTTGCGTATCGTAATTTTTGTTTTTTTTTTAAAAAAATATTTATAGATTTACTATTTTTCAAATTAAATTTGCATTTCATATCTAATAATAGAAATAAAATACCATATACAAAAAATACAATTCATTGCATAAAATTTAATGTCATACAATTCTATTTCTTACAATATATAAATTAAATTTACATTCTTATTAAGAGGTTTTCCCTAACAATATAACCTAATACTACATTGCTATAAAAGGGGCACCTTCTTGTTTTAGTAACTCGTCATTAAGCTGTCTGAAGAAGCTCTAAAACCCTTCATCATGTCTCTTAGCTTCAATATCAATCTCAACTCTTTATTAAGAACAACATAGAAATCCTACACAATAATCATGTCAGTTGTACAATACCAATTAATTGCAGGAGTCAATTCTCTACTTGTAACAACGTTTAATTCCGTTATTGCCCTTGCTGCTTCAAAGATAACAGGTGGCAATCATTACTTAAATTAAAGAGTACCTGACTTGTATAACAAACTAAAAGGCATTGGGCTAAAGGCGAACGAACGGTACCCCTGGTTAAACTGGTAACTAATTTGCTAACATCCAATTTGTCATTTTGTCTTATCTGAAAATATATAAAATTAATTAAAGTAATGGGACAAATGTCGACAATTATCACATTAAATGTGCATGGTCATTTTAGTCATTTTTGTGATTAAGCCTTTAGGCTTTAGTTATACCTGGCGGAGCTGAACAAGTGCATGAAACTGTACAAGTGCAACCCTTGATTGAACAACTTCTTGTACCTCATTGTTCCATCTTTTCAGAATCTTTGGATTTGTCTAAGATACAACAACAAATACAATATAATTAGGAATTCTGTCGTTAAAAGAATATCATTAAAGATAACAATGCTAATGATTGGTTATACCTGGAGCAAATGGATGCCACTGACTAAATCTGCACTAGCAACTACATGATTTTTGTCAACAATAGAATCAAAAATTTAGTTTTTTGTACCTTAATCATCAAATCAAAGTAACCATTAGAATTTGGATCTGATATCAGGGTGTATCTGAAAATAAACATTCATCAAAATTAATAAAAAGTAAAAAACTATCTCCAAATACAACATATTGCATGGCATTTTAAGATGAAAACGGTTAAGAATGGAAATTATGATATCAAATAATTAAAGGAAGTCGTAATACCACACTAGCTATAGAGAGAGAGGGAAAAAAACTATAAATGGGCCAAAACAGTAAGGCCCAGAACTGTTGCAGGGACAAAAATTGTACAAGGACCAAAAATTTAGGGACCAAAACTGTTACCTGTTTTGTTGTTTCCTCTTTCTGAGAACATAAGATGCTGATTCTGATCCGGATTTTTGTCACATTTCAAGGATTTAGTGATTCCAATGCAACTCATTTGTCCACTACTAACCTCAAGAAGCATTTTAGTTGTTGAAGTGACTTGTCATAAGCAAGATCAGAACAAAAAATATGCAAATAACTCTTGTTTTAAATATTCACCAAATGTCTTAAATACCCTTTGATAATGATGCATTTATGCATTAAAAATTATAAATTTCTATCAAAAAGTATCCAAACTTTTATTTAACTCATGTACCTCTTTATCCGTGAAGTCTTGGAGAAGAGTATGCTCCAATTCTTTTGTTGTTTCCTCCCTATCACACCAAAATCGCCTATATTCATTATCATTAAAAAAGAAGATTAAATACAAATAATTTTAGCTTTGTATAAAAAAATTAAAATAAAAACATACCACTTTCACTAATTTTTTTATGCGATACAACAAATTTATAAGAAATTAAAGAATAAACGTTTATTATATAAAATAAATATGATATTCATATTTTAATTTATACCTATAATTCAACAGTGGAACCTCCACCACGAGCACAAAGTTCAGCTTGCAAGCATTCTAGTTGTTGACGCATTTTTAACATGTCACTAGACACCGGATCCCTATTCACCTATTAAATTGTTTAAAAAAGTAATGATTTATTTGTGTATTATATATAAAATCTCACTGTAATACTTTTTCTATAATAAGAAAATAAATGAAAGCAGGTTGCTATTTCTAGCATATAACTCAAACTTACCACAGACTTATTCTATGTATTTCGAGCCCTGTTTGCATACTTTAAAGTGTTGAGAGTCTCCTCAGCATTTATATCGGCAGGACTAACACAAGCTGAAATTAGGAAAAAATATATGTTTCCTTAGTACCAAAGATTTTAAATAATAAACAAAATTATAATTATAAATAATAAACAATACTATAAATTATATATGTTACCTATCATAACAGTTCTGCTGTTCCTACCAAGTGAGTCCTGTCAGTTTGGTAAAACATATTTAGATTAAACCAAAAGCAATAAACCGATTTGCATTAAAAAATAGTTAATTAATAATGTCCAACTAGCAAGAGGTAAGTAAGTTTACTATCTCATCACTAAGGGCACTTATGACATTTCCAAGTGCAAGAAGCCCCTTATAAATATGAACTCATGTTCAACAAATCAAGTTATCTGGCAGGTTATTTCCTTTTTCCAATAATGAGGATGAGGGCATTTATGTCTTTTGTGTGAGACAAAAGCTGCAACTTTTGTCCACTCAGTCCTGGTTTCGGTCCTATTCTTTTAGCCCTTTCTGAACCAGCAAGATCAACTAAATGCAATTTGGCACACAAATATTCATCACACATAGAATCATTCGAGATTGTCTTGTTCATTTGTTCCGATGTGATTGTGAAAACTGCATGTGCTCGACTACACAAAAATTTGAAAATGTCATAAATATATATAATATATGTCATATATAATATATTATATTACTTAAAAGACAATTCAAAGATTAATTACCTTTTTGCCCATAAAGAATGCCTTGTTTCTAACTTTCCTAATATCCGGTGGTTTTGAGTACATCAAGAGGCTAATTCGGATAGTCACACATAGTTTAAAGAGTCAACTTTATCTATGATATGAAGCATTGTAGCTAGAGCTAACACTGATGGTTGATAACCCCCAGATCTTGAATCTTGACTTCAAAGAAAATAAACAAAAATATGATGAATGGAATAAATAACTTTGTGATCTGATATGGATTTTGAATGTTATTTTGGTCAAACTTAAAGAAATATTTTACTTAGACCAATGAACTACCATAGACCAGGGACTCGATTTTCAGAGGAAAAAGAAAAGACAAAAAAAAACTAAATATACACATCTGGAACTCGATTTCAGCCTCAAACAGTTCTACAAGAACTACATTTACGCATCTAGAACGCGATTTTCAGATGAAAAGGAAATGGAAACCTTACCTGCAGAAGCTGGAGGATGCGGAAGCATGAATGGAGAAGTTATCGGAGGTAGAGGGGAAGCCGACGACGGAGGCAGTGCAAATTAGAGGGTGGCGACAACGCTGAAGAGAGGGACGCAGAAGTCTCGGCAATAGGAAATTTGCACCTAATTCCAAAATTAACAAAATTCCAAACGTAAATCAACCCAAAATCAGGAAAAATGAAGAGTTAAATGACGCTTCTCGATCAATTGGACCCTAATAGTTATAGAATCCGAAGATCTGGGGTTAAATGTGTGATGAAGGATTGAAGGGGAATTGTGAATTCATGCCAACAACCTTGACTCTCGATTCAGTATAGGGAATAAACCTTACAAGAGCTATCAAATAACCCTTGGAGTGAAATTAAAGAAACCATGAAGATTTTAGTGGATAGATGAACAACGATTTTAGTGAAGAGATGAAGAGCTGGGGAAGGGACGAAATCGATTTCTAACTAAAAAGAAAAATCTAATTGAATAGATAAACCTATTAAGGTAGCGGCCAGGGAGGTGAGACGGGACACAATCACAGGTGTGGTGGAAGAGTCACATTCGTAGTCATCAGTGCGATGGAGGAGTCGCACACCCAATTGAGAGTGAAGCGATTTTGTTATAAGTATTAGCTTATCGTTGGTCGATTTGTAATGAGGAAGGCCTGACGTCGCCGGAGGAGAAGTGACCAAAGGCGAAGCAAGGTGAATCGTCCATTGTTTCAGAGCTAAGAGAGATGCGAGAGTGTTTTCGTTCTTAAAAAAAGCCCTAGCTAAAATGGTCATAACCATTTTGTGGAATTTAGTATTTGGTGATGTTTTGGGATTTTGTTGTGCGAGAAAAGAGGAGTGGTTATGATATTATGGTTTTTTGGGTATTGATCAGTGAGGAGAGGGAAGAACGATGGAAATAATGCAGAGGATGAACGAGATGTTTGATGATACTGATAAGAAGGAGATCGAGTAGAGATCCGATGAACGAGATGTTTGATGATACTGAAGATGAAGATGAGGGACCTAGGGCTTTTTCTTGCTAAGTAGAAGAGGCGGGGGGATTAATTTTTGGGATTCAATAGGCGGGGATAATTTTCGTCGATTTCATTTCCCGCCTAAAACGCGTATTTCACTTAAAAGTTATAAAGCGACACATTTACATGACGCACATTTTATGAAAGGCGCCCTCCACATTTCTTTTTTTTTTCTTTTCTGACACTAATTTTAGGGCGCGCACAAATGCGTGCCCTCTATACTTTTTGCAAAACTGATATTATCTTTTAGGGCACTTAAAAATGCGCATCGTCTATCAGCGAGTGTCATTGTTTGCGTGTCATTAAAGGGCTGTTTTCTTGTAGTGGTTCTTTCTGGTTGAGGATATGCTGGAGGCTTTTATGATCGGTGAAGATTGTACATTTTGTGTCGTAGAGATAGTGCCTCCATATCTTTAGAGCGAAAACGACTGCTCCTAGCTCAAGATCGTGCGTCGTGTAGTTTACTTTGTGTGTCTTTAGTTGTCTTGAGGCATAGGCGATGACCTTCCCTCGCTGCATCAGAACACACCCAAGTCCTAGGTTTGACGCATCATAATAGACCACGAAGTCCTCTGTTCCTTCTGGTAATGTTAGGATGGGCACACTACATAAGGCTCGCTTTAGTGTTTGAAACGCGATGTCTTGTTTTTCTCCCCAGTCGAAGGTCACACTCTTCTGAGTTAGGGTGGTAAGGGGCTTAGCAATCTTCGAAAAGTTTTGTATGAACCTTCGGTAATACCCGACGAGTCCCAAAAATTGCCGGATTTCTATTGGGGTTCTTGGAGTCGTCCAATTCTCTATTGCCTTGATCTTGGAAGGATCCATGTGTATCCCCTCTTTGCTTACTACGTGACCTAGGAAATCTACTCCCCGAATCCAAAACTCGCACTTTGAAAATTTTGCGTATAGCTTCTCTGCCCTAAATGTTCCCAAAACTTGGCGGAGGTGTTGGCTGTGTTCTTCCTTGCTTCTTGAATAGATGAGTATATCTTCTATGAACACGATCACGAATTTATCCAGGAAGGGACGACATACTCGGTTCATCAAGTCCATGAACACCGATGGTGCCTTTGTCAATCCAAATGGAATCACTACAAACTCGTAGTGACCATAGCGTGTTCGGAATGCCGTTTTGGGGATGTCTCCTTCTAGTACTCGTAGTTGATGATAACCAGATCTTAGGTTGATCTTTGAGAAGTAGTTTGCTCCTTGTAGTTGATCGAACAAATCGTTTATGCGCGGTAAGGGGTATCGGTTCTTGATCGTGAGTTTGTTCAGCTCCCGGTAATCGATGCACATGCGAAAGGATCTGTCCTTCTTCTTCACGAATAGGACTGGTGCTCCCCAAGGTGAGAAGCTTGGTCTGATGAAGCCTTTGCTCAGCAGCTCGTTTAGTTGGCTGGACAGTTCCTGTATCTCGGCTGGGGCTAGACGGTACGAAGATTTTTCTACTGGAGTAGCTCCGGGAATTAAGTCGATTCTGAACTCGACTTGGCGTTCTGGTGGGATCCCTGGAAGATCTTCTGGAAAGATGTCTGGGAAGTTGCAGACTTCCGGAATGTCTTTAATGTTATTTGATTCTCGTTTCTTGTCTACTACGTGGGCTAGAAAGGCATGATATTCCTTGCGAAGATATTTTTGTGCTTTAACACATGAGATGATTTGTAAATTTGTACTAGGTTTGTCACCATAAATGACAAGAGTTTCGCCGTTTGGCAGATTTAGGCGAACGACCCTTTCGTGACAAATTATATCGGCATGGTGAAGGCTTAACCAACCCATACCGATGATGACATCAAAACTTCTTATTGAAATGGGCATAAGATCGATTTGAAACAAGTGCTCGTTTAAATTTAATGTGCACCCTAGGTACATATCGCTTGCGCTTTCCGTTTTACCGTTTGCCATTTCTATAGTGAATATTTTATTGAGTGGTTGGGGTTTTTGATTTAGTAGGTGTTTGAATTTATGACTCACAAAACTTCTCTCCGCACCGCAGTCAAAGAGTATGCATGCATAAATGTTGTCGAGGAGAAACGTACCCGTAACCACCGTGGGGTCAGCTATTGCTTCATTTTGTCCTATCACTAGCACTCTTCCAACGTCGCCAACATTCTTTGCCTTGGGGAAATCCCTCTTGAAGTACCCAGTTTCTCCACACCCATAACATGCCTGGCTTACTCTAGTACCCGAAACTTGAGTGCTTGGTCGTGCCGGTGCTTTACAGAAACGGGCAGTATGGCCTTTCCTGTCGCAGTTTTTACAGTGCATTTCGCGGCAATTACCGTGGTGATGGTAATTGCATTTGTTAGACTTTGGCAGGTTCCCAGCATATTGTTTCGTTGGCGCAGGGGTAGCAGGGGTTGTAGTGGGGGTAGTAGCGGCATGGACCGCCACCATTTGTTTCTTTGAATGTTCTTGCGAAGTTTGACCTTTCCTCTTGTTCCATAACTTCTTCTTGTTATTGTTGTTGGCATTGTTGTCGTTGTTGTTGTTGCTACCTTTTGTTGGTTCGACGACGATGGTCGTGACACTCTGACAGACACCATGATCAACGAGAGATTGCGCCAGTTCCTTGGCACTGTCAAACGTCGTGGGTTTGGAGGCTAACACACTCCCTCGAAGTTGGGGTGATAGTCCCCAGATATACCTTTCCACCTTTTGGCTTTCCAGGATCATCATTCCTGGGCAAAGTATTATCAAGTCATTGAATCTGTTGGTATAGCCTGCGATGTCCGAGCCTACCATCGTAAGGCCCCACAGCTCCTGTTCGAGCTTCTGAATCTCGCCTCTTGGGCAGTACTCTTGTAGGAGCATTTGTTTTAGGTTTTCCCAACCCATGGAGTTCGCCACTACTAGGGTTAGTGTCTTGACGTGCCCGTTCCACCACGTTAGGGCTCATTCGGAGAAACTACAGGCGGCGAATTTTACTTTGCTTTCTTCGGGGCACGCGCAAATTTCGAACACAACTTCCGTTTTCTCTATCCATTGGGATAAAGCCATTACTCCCCCAGTCCCATTAAAGGGAATAGGTTTGCCGTTGGTGAAGTCTTTGTAAGTACATTCCCCGGAACGACCTTGGTGTTGGCCATTTGTAGAGCTGTTTATTCCTCCTCCTGACCCGTTGTTACTCATTTATGCCATCTCTGCGGTTACAGCGGCTGTTACAGCAGCTTGGAACATCGTTGCATCCATAGTTGGAGGGGGTGGTGGAGGTAGTGTTGGAGTTGAGTTTCTGCGTGATGATCTACGAGGAGGCATGTTCTGGTAGAGAAATAACAATGAAGACTATAAGTTTCTAATGATTTGACAATCGTGTACTAGAGGGTTAGTTATATCTTGTAATTTGTTTTGACTTTAGTTAATGGTTTCGAAGTAGATATAGCAATTTAGATAATCCGATGAGTTTCGATAGGGTAAGAAAACTTTTACCTATCTAAAGGTCTCCGATTACAAGTTCAAAGAGGGTAAGAAAACTTTATCCGAGGTCCTATTCTATATCAAAATTGTTGGAGTTGGGCAAGTCCTACTTGCGGCGTGTTGTGCATTTGGAGCTAGACTCGACATCCGATTGTTTGACTCCCATTAAACGCCTCTCAAGAACCACTTGTTGTTCCTTCATTTCTCTTATTTCTGCAAGTGCTGCCTCCATTTGGCTTTGAAGCGTCCCTGTATGGAGTTGGGTATCTTCGTGTAGTCCGTCCAGACGACGGATGTCTGCGGCGTTACCCTGTGCAGCAGCATTGATCTCACGAATTCTGGCCGCTTGCATGTCCGACTGGTAGGTCTGGGTGGCTATTTGGCGCACAGGAACGGGAAGCACTCGATCGGCTGAGCCTCCCCCACTAACGTTGTAGAATTCCCGACACATGCCGAAGGGAGGGCATACACCTTGTTGACGGCTCGAATAGTAGAGATGGCTTCCCCAAATGGGAATGGCACCTTGATAGCCCATTCTAACTTCGGGAGAACGAGGAGCGGGAGGGTTGATCACTTTCGGCTCAGAGTCTGTTCCATCCGTAACTTCCTCTTCCTCCTTTATAGGCTATTCTTCCTCTTCGACTTGCTCATCGACTTCGAATTCCTCTTCGACTTCCTCTTCGATTTCCACTGGGTCTTCTTCCGGATCTTCTTCTATTCATCCATCGTTACCTTGGTTTGGGTAGTAGGGATCTCCCGATATATGGAATCCATCCATTTTGTCTGTACTAGGATAGAGGTATAAGAATTTTTATAAGAAAAGAAATTTCTACTTAACGGCATCCTAAGTTTAACTATATCTTGTGGTGTGCAGGTTTTTCATTGTCCTTATAACAATACTCCTATAGTATTTCGAATTTGCAAGTCTAGAAATTTTATTTGGTAAGTTTTTGACTTGTTGTCCACTACGACCATTCCTCGACGTACGTTGGTCAAATTCAGGATAAATATAGTTGATCAAGCTATATTTATTCTCGATTTGATTACATACCTTGAGGCCCAATCGTAGTGTCGCAACTTGCCTTAATACTTTTTAGAAAACTTTGTTATGATACGAGACCGATGCATGCGTGTAAAAATGTATATTTTAAAACAAAAATATATTGTTTATGAAAACGTTTTGTCAAAGGGGTTTTGGTCCCCTTTTGCATTTATAGTTTGTATATCTTATGTGTTTCGATATAATTGGTCCACTATAAACAATGCTCTGATACCAATCTGTTTCACCCCTAAACCAGAATGGCGGAAACATTCGGGGGTGGGTGACTTCATGTTGTACCATAAGAATTGAATATCGTAAAGAAAGTAATACAACCATCATATATATAATAAAAACGTACATTGTTGCGTTATACATGTTTCCAAAAGAATATTAAAATATGATGATTTAAAATGTTTGATAATAAACGCCTTAGCGTTCCTTCTTCAAAAGCTGGTAGGTACCTGTATTACTGATTCCCTGAGAAATACACCGTGGTTTCGAAAAAGTGTCAACAATAAAGTTGGTGAGTTCATAAGTGTTTTTGTACTGAAAAAGTATGTCTTTTTGGAAGAAAAGAGATGAACGTAGTTTCCAGAAAATCCAATATTTTCCACATATAGTTTGAAAAGCTCACAAAGTTGGAGGGCGTTAGTATCTTTCGTACTTAAATGATAAAGACGAATTTTGTACTCAAAATAATGTAAATACTGAATGCATTTATGAGTCTCGTAAATCAAGCTTGTTTTTTTTTACTTTCGTGTGAGTCTTATAACCATACTATTGACACAGACTGCCTGTAACAACATTCTTCAGGTGTTGTAGTGTTATGACATTTGTCACCCCAGACCTGCCGGTCTAACTGTAGCTAACAGTTTAGGTGCGGGGTTGTCAATCCCGTATAGATCTATACACAAGTATCACACTCTCCCTCCAAGAGATTATGGCTTATAATACGGGACTTGAAATGCATACTTAAGAGTACGTTGAAGTTGAATATCTCACATCACTTAGTATAAATAGATTTTCGATAAGAAAGTCTTTATTTCGCTTCAGATGAAAGTATTTCGTTTTTCAAGATGTTTACGTAAGAATGTGTGAATAACTCGCAAAACTATGCCTATTATAGTTTTTCTGAAAATGTGTTCCATTTGGTTAAAATAACTTGGTGAAATACTAACCTTTTACGTAAAGTAAAATGCTGATATCGAATAATGATAAGATAGAAGTTGTATTTATATCTATATAAATCGATACGTTTTCTTGTATTGTACTTGTATCCCCCCCCCTAAAACATGAAAAGACTTGAAAAGTAGGGGTATGAACTCACTTGTTCGGTTTGAATAGAGTGAGACTAGAGTTAAGCAAAACTTCAACTGCGGAAAGCTGCGTCTTCAAGTTTCTCGGGGATCTCGGTAGCGTAGAACCTTCGCCGGGGGCTCGGGTGTGGAACCGAGGGTGTTGGGATGGCCTCTGGTTCTTACAAGTGTGTGAGAGTGAGTGAGAGTTTGAGAAAAGTCTGCCAAAATCCGGAGTTCATGCCCTCTATTTATAGGGTTGAAGGCGTGAGTACGCTGGGCGTACTTCGGTTACGCTGGGCGTAACTTTGCGTCATGGCTTACGACTCGGGTCTAGCTAGGCGTAGAGCTTGCAACCGATGGGACTCGACCCTGCACCTGAGTATGCTGGGCGTAATCTTGAATTACGCTGGGCGTAATGCCGACTTCAATCTTCTAAATTCTGTAACTTTCGCGTACGGGCTCCGTTTTTCGCGTTCTTTATATTCACGCGTTGGTGAGACTATGCTCTACAACTTTCATTTAGACTCCGTCGGCTAGTTTTGAATTTATTTTTAATACTATGTTTTTAATAGGCCAGGACTGCTAAAGTCCGTTAAAAATTCGTAACTTCTTTATCTGATGTCTGCTTTCATTTGTCTTTTTATCATCTTACTCTTATTGTGGAGACCTTCAACTCTTGTTTAGATTGCGTTAGCTAAACATCGTTCGATCTTCAATTTGAGTTTTTAGCTCTCTACTGCTGTTACGAAACTTGGAAAATTCATAACTTCTTCACACGAGGTCCAATTTGGGCGATCTTTTTATGCACGTTCATTGTTTAACGTAATCTACGACTTTTGTTTAGATACTTAAGGCAAAAATGCATTTTATTGAAATTTCACTTTTTATGTTAAGTAATGTTTTACCGGGTGTGTCGTGAATTTTTGAGTGGTTATAATCTTTTTATTATAACTCGGTTTTAAATGTTCTTTTATGTTTTTGGAAACCTTGGCAGGATATCTAACATTTGATGCATCCCAAGTTTAGATTTTTGAACATTTTATTCTTGAGGTTAATTCCGTTGATTCCAAATAGTTTCGTTGTATTTGACTTTTGAATGTTACATTGCTTTGGAAAAAAATATAGGGTTGTTACAGATGTGAAAAATTTGAGATTAACATGCCTATTGTGTAGTTTCACCGAATCTCAAAAGATATAGGTATTTCATAGTGATTAAAATTGGTAAAATGGATTAACTACCTAAAATAAATTTGTGACATGATTACTGTATCCCCTTCATAAATCGAATCTAAAATAGGGATCCTAGCCTTAAAATAAATTAAGTAATTATTTATAGATTAAAATCAACTAACTAAACTTTCTCTCTTATTTTAGATGTCGGATATCAATGGTATTCCTCTCCCACCTCCTCCACCCACCAATTCAAACTTCTCCCTCATTTATGTTCTTTAAAGAGACAAACTCACTGGCAGGGATAACTATATCGATTGGATGAGAAATATTAGGATAACATTGAGGTATGACAATCGTGAATATGTGCTCGAAGATCCTATTCTAGAAATCAATGAGAAGTTCACTGATGAATAAACGTTGCCCACGCGAAAGACATCGGTGAATCGAATAAGGTTTGTTGCATCAAGATTTTCACCATGTCCCAGACCTCCAAAAGGCTTTCGAGAACACTTGGGTGTATAAAATGAACTTGCAGTTGGTTGAAATGTTTCAAAAAGGCAAGGAAATAATGATTTGAGATTGTCATATCCCTAACTTCATGCAATCTCAAAGAAGGTGGTTCTGTGTGTGCTCATATTCAACAAATGAAGAGCTACATAGACTGACTCGAGAATCTCGATGTTGTCTTTGATAAGAACATAATTGTGGACCTAGTCCTTGGTTCTCTCCCTAGTTTATATGATAATTTCATCATGACTTATCAATTGAATAGTGTGGACAAGACATTGACGGAGCTCTATAGCCTCCTCCACACACCTAAAGCCGGTGTGAAAAAAACTCAATTTGCACCATAAGCTCAAGTTATCTCTATTTAGAACGGCGGTTGACAGAAAAGGAAGTGTTCCAGTCCAAAATGGAAAGGGAAAGTAATGGCTTCCCTTTCTCATGAGGGATAGGGTGATGTTGGTCCAAAAGAAGCATTGTGTTTCTATTATGGCGTTAAGGGGAATTGGAAATGAACTTGTCCAAAGTACTTGAAAGATATCAAGGATGGAAAGGTTCAAGCAACCAGGTACAATTTAGGTACATATATGATCGAAGTTCATAATACTACTACCTCTAATTCATGGATTGTTTATACATATTATAGTACTCACATACGTACTATATTGTATGGACCAAAGGAAAGAAGCAAGATTAAGCATGGATATTTGAATCTACTCATGGTAAATAGATGAACGTTGCATGTCTCGATGGTTAGAGAGTTTGAGTTGAAGCTTAGTAGTGGAGTTTTGATTAGCTTAGTTAATTGTTGTTACTCTTCGGAGATGTCTAGAAACTTTATTTCATTTCATGTATTGTATAAACATAGTTTTTAGTTTTTGTTTGCTAATGAAAAGGGTGATATTGCGTTTATAAACATGGTTGTTTTATGTTTAAATCTTCCCCTTGCAATGGAATATATGAAAATGTTCTGTCTATTTCTAATAATAGCAATCTTAACTTAAATATTGATTCTTCGAATAGTTTAGATAAATCGTGTTTATGGCATTGTCGCCTTGGCTATATAAATAAGAAGAGCATCTCCAAGATCCAATTGGAAGGAATCTTGGAGTCATTCGTCTTGAAATCAGATGATTTATGTGAGCCTTGTTTGTTGGGAAAGATGACTAAATCACTATTCATAGGGACTTATGAAATAGGCGAATGATTGTTGGATCTCATACATACAGATGTGTGTGGACCCTTCAGATCCACCACAAGGGACGATAAACACTACTACGTTGCCTTTATTGACGAGTTCAATAGATATGGATATGTTTATTTTATTAAACATAAGTACGATACTTTTCAAAAGTTTAAAGAGTATCAAAATGAAGTAGAGAATCAATTGGACAAGAAGATAAATGTTCTATGATCCGATAGGGGAGGTACCTTAGTGTCGAGTTCAATAATCATCTTAGAGATCGTTGAACTGTTTTAAAATTGGATCATTCAAGAACACAACTTAATGGTGTTTATGGAAGGAGAAACTAAACTTTGTTGGACATGGTACGATCTATGATGAGTCGGGCTTCATTACAATTAATGTTTTGGGGGTATGCACTTGAAACAACAACTCATATCTTATGTAACATTCCGGTGTCAAGGTATTTTCTATTTTAACCCTATGTATGAATAAATATTGCATTTTAGTGCTTGAGTAAAAGAAAGAGTGCAAAATGGCCCATATTGTCATTTTGGTGATTTTGTACAAAAGGGAAGTATGTTGGGCGTATGTTGTGTACACTGAGCATACTATGGTGGAACCTAGTATGCTAGGCGTACACCACGTACTCAGGGCATACATGAAGAAACTTCAAAACCTAATTTTTAGGGTTTGGTCCATATATAAGCATCATTACCTCTTCGTTCTTCATTCCATCTCTAGCCTCCAACCTTCATTTCGTACTTAGTAACCCTAATCCCTTGTGTGTAATCATTTAAGCTTAAAAGTGTGTGTTTGTGGTGCCTTTGAAGCAAGGTGAAGAAAGAACGATCATATTGGAAGATCAAGACCTTCTAGATCCAGGAACACCTCACCTTCAAGATCCATTTTGAGGTATAAATTTATGAACTTGATGATTCTAAGCATAGATCTAAGTTAACCATGGATTTTGTGTCCTTTTGGTCCCACTATTTGGGTATTTTGAGACTAAGATACTCTAATCCATTTAAGTTGTCCTTTCAGTCACTTTGAGGTGTTTAGAAGCATAAAAATGTAGTCTTGAACATGTTTTTCCTTCCATGCATGTGTTTTGAGGTATTAATAGGTTAAGTAGTTGAGGTTTTTGATGTTAAGACCTTATTGGCCCTGCAAGATCATAAAGTTGGAAAAATTATGGTAAAAAACGTTATTTGGGACTTGGATCTACTTTTTGACATGATAAGTCAGAGTTTTAAGCTCTTAATCAATTAAGAAGGGAGTTGTTGCGTATGTTGGGCGTACCAAATGTTACGCTATGCATATGCAGATTTGGCCCCGATGCTTAGGAACTCGAGTACGCCTCGCATACGAAGCATGAGTCCACTCGATTGAGTTGACTCGATTGTGTGACTCAGTTGACTTGTGGATTTTGACCAGTTTTGACTAAGGGTATTCTGGGAAAATGTTATTAATTTAGAATGAGAAATGTTTTGACATTTTGGATTTTGGTTGAGTCGGTTGTCGTAGCGAAGAGTTATTCAGACTACATTCAGATTGTGAGGTGAGTTTTCCTCACTGTACTTACGGGTCGAAGGCACCAAGGTTGGCCCATTGAATTGATATCCGAGTTTACTGTATGTCGATATGTTGTAGTGATCTGTTAGATCTGTATCCTGGTATATGAGATGTTGTTATGCTATGGTGATCTATTATATCTGTATCCAGGTATATACGATGTTGTTATGCTGTAATGATATGTTAGATTTATATGACTATCTGTGTCTTCTAGCTATTGATTGTTGTGGTATATGTTGATATGTGTTGGTATTCTGGGTTGAGGCGGGACATTTTGGACTGAAGGCCAGGACACCAAGGGCAGTGTGGATAGACTGAAGGTCTGTGAGATAGACCAGCAAGGCCAAAGGCCCATAGAGTGGTCCAGATAGGCTGAAGGCCCACTAATGCAGTCCAGTCATATTGAAGGCTCTGTATGCATGTTTGTTATGTTTATGTAGTGGTACATTTGGGGGGAACTCACTAAGCATTGGCTTACATTTTTAGCTTTGTTTTAGGTACTTCTGAGGACCGTGGCAAGGCGAAGGCGTGACCATACACATCCTTGGTTTTATGTTACTGATCTTGGGAGACTTTGATTTGAATAATGTTTTTAGAAACAATGGTTATGTAAACACTTCTTTTTAGTAAATCGGTTTTGAAAAGTTTAAATTTGTTGTGGTTTTTGAGATGTTACATCTTAAACCTTTTACCAACTAAGAATGTTTCAAAGACACTTCATGAAATGTGGAATGTAAAAGTTCATTTTCTTAATACAATTAAGGTATGGGGTCGTGATATTTTTGTTCGACGCAAAAACCAAGATAAACTTGAATCCATATATAAGAGATTTCGTTTTGTCAGTTATCCATAAAAGGCTTTTGGATATTTGTTTTACAGACCCAGTGAAAATGTGGTGTTTGTAGCTCGAAAATGAGTATTCTTGAGATAGAACTTATATCTCAAAAAGACAATGGGAGTTAAATTGAACTTGAAGAAATTAGAGAGAGTGAACCTTAAGTTGACACTAACACTAAATAAGAGGCTGAGATACCTATTGAGCCTAATGACATATCCTTACCTCTTCACATAAAAATGGAAGTAAACATGTTGGTTAGTGATAAAATAGTGGTCAATCTGGATGAGCCAACTAACTATAAGGAAACAATGGTAGGTCCTGAGGCTGCCTAATGTAAAGAGGCAATGGACATCGAAATTCAGTCCATGATAGATAAACATGTTTGGAATTTGGTTGATCCTACACCTACTTTTAAGACCATAGGTTGTAAATGTATCTTCAAGAGGAATACTGACTTGTATGGGAATGTACAGGCATTTAAAGCTAGGTTGGTGGCAAGAGGTTACACTCAGACTCAAGGAATTGAATATGAGGAAACATTTTCACCAGTAGCTAAGATAATGTCTATTAGAATACTTCTTTCCATAGCCACATTTTATGATTATGAGGTATGGAAAAATGGATGTTAAAACAACGGGAAAATTTTAGAGGATATGTACATGACACAACCTAAATGTTTTAAACATGCCAAGTATCCACATAAAGTGTGTGAGCTTGAGAAATCCATCTATGGACTTAAACAAGCATCATAATGGTGTACTTGAGTTGGCACACCAAACCAATGCTGACCCGACCACAACAGACCGATTTACAAATGTCAAAGCATAGATGTTTGGCCCACCATACCAACACCGAACTGACCATGACAAATTAGTTTATAAACAACAAAATGCAGCTGTCCAAAGTAATCGACCCATAAGGCAACACCAATACACAATGAGAAAAAATGGTAAGTAAGACATATACTAGAAGTCGTGCATAAGTACAAGATCCTGGAATCAATAAAATATAAAGTAGTACTGTAACATCCCCCTCTGGCACGTATCACAATATTGTCCACTTTGGGCCACTCGACACGAGGATTTCCCAGGGGTCTACCATCCCGGTACTACTCCCGCCTGAGCACGCTTAACTGTAAAGTTCTTATGGGACCTGCTGCCCTTATGGCTTTAAAACACGTTGTGACAAGGAAGGTATCCACACCTCTTATAAGGAAATTTTTTGTTCTCCTTCCAAGCTGATGTAAGATCAGGCGTAACCCACTTGCCCCCTACATTATAGGGTTCAATGTCCCAGTCGAACACATCGATCCATGTCCCAGTTCTAATACCATTTGTCATATCCCCATCTGGCACATATCACAATATTGTCTGCTTTGGGCCACTCGACATGAGGACTTCCCAGGGGGTCACCCATCCCGATACTACTCTCGCCCAAGCACGCTTAACTGCAGAGTTCTCTGCTACCCTCACGACTTTAAAACGCGTTGTGACAAGGATGGTATCCACACCCATTATAAGGAAAGGTTTCGTTCTCCTTCCAAACCGATGTACGATCAGGTGCAACCCACCTATAATTGTAATGCCTGGTTTCTAGTATGAATTTCATTTTATTTTTGTGCATTTTCCTTGGAGGAATCATCAAATTTGGAAGCCTCAACTCGACGTGTTGAAGTTGTTTTGGGCGTGGAGTTTAATGAGTCAACTCGACGAGTTGAGGTGCCTCAACTCGGCGAGTTGGCAGCTGGGAAGGAAACCTTAATTTTAGTGTTTTGTACCATATTTAAACACCTTAAGTCCTAGGCGTTGGCCTCATTTCCATCCTCCATAGCCCTTAAATCTAATCTCGAAACCCTAGAGCCCCCTTTGAGCGTTGTGAGTCCTTTGTGAGCGTGTTTTGATGTGTTTGAAGCTCTTTGAAGGCAGAAAAGCTTGGTGCAAGGTGGTGGTTCAAGAAAGATCTCTTAGATCTTGATTCTCTACTCCATTTCCTGCATATTTCGGGTATAAAGTTCTAACCTTGCTTAATATTGGCTTAGATATATTTTTGGGTTAGTTTTTTTTTGCTTTTGGCGATGTTTGGGTGGTTGATGAGGGTGTAGGACTTCTCAAGTGCTATTCTTTTCAGATCTAGGATCCCCATCAGCTCTTTTGGCATAAAGGTGCCAACTTTATGGTCTTAAGGGCTACATACATTCATTAAATCCATCTTATGGCTTCTTCTAAGCATGCTTGAAGGTAAAGTAGGAAACTTTACGTGGTATTTAAGCTTTTAGGGCCAGATCTACAGTTTGGGGTTATGCCTTTGGTGATTTAGTTCTTAATGATTAAGTCCTTACCCTTTTAAGCCTAGGGTATGGGTTTTGAACCCATTTTGGTGGTTCTTAGGGGTAAAGTAGGAAAATTTACCATTCTTGAGGCCATTTCAGTTATGATCTGAGTCATGAAGCTCTTAGTTTCGTTAAGGGCGGCTTAATGGATTAAGATGGTGAATTTTTGTCGAACTCAATGAGTTTATGGAGGAACTCAGCGAGTTGGATCGGTTTCTCCCGACTTTGTAGACTGATGGATAAACTCGACAAGTTTATGTCACACCCCTAAACCAGAACGGCGGAAACATTTGGGGGCGGAGGACGTCATGTACAATATCATATTAATGCATAATAGTAAACAAGCAACAAAATCATCCACTGCATTAATAGTATAATTTAATACAAGTGTGTTCCGTGTATAGTTTGAAAGACACCAAAATATGAATCAAAATAAAAGACGAGTCTCGAATGTGCTCCGTATTCTCAAAACCTGGTCATCGGTACCTGTCTACTGGTGACCTGAGAATACAAGTTATTTTGAAAGAGTAGATCAACATTTAAGCTGGTGAGTTCATAGATATTTTAGTGTCATTGTTTTGTATAAGTTTGAATGAAAGTGTCTGTAAATGTTTGTTGTACATGTATGTTTAGTGTTTGATGTAAATGTCGTAACTCCTAGAAAATCCTATATTTTCTACTTTATTATGAAATGTAGTCTTCTACCAAGACCCGACTGTTCTGTATGTTTGCTCTTTTGTAAAAGTGAGCGTTTTTCCCAATTATGACTATCATTACCAAAAGATAGTTTACATTACCTTTTATGTGAGAAGATCACAATATGAATGTAATGGGAAAATAAAGATGTACTGTAGTATTGTATATAAGTAACTACCGATGTACTAACTACCTTAAACCAATTTTTTAAATTAAGGTAAAATGTGATATGATTATAACCATACTTGATTGACTAGAAAAAACGACGATCAAAGACGTCGAAATGCTATGACATTCGTCACCCGTATACTTGTAGGTCCCACTGTAGCTAGCAACAAGGTGTAGGATGGTCAATCCCGTATAGATGTATACACAAACTCACGCTCTCCCTCCAGGAGACTCTGGTTACAAAACGTGACACAATAGTATATTGCCATGCCATGAAGTAGTGGCTCACATTAATGTTATAGTATTCTTGTAGTTGTATAGTATGTTCTCTCTATTCTAGAATATAGTATGTTCTCTCTGTTCTAGTGTATAGTATGTTCCTCCCTGTTTCTCATAATAGTATGTTCTTTCTGTTTCTCGTTATAGTATGTTCTTTCTGTTTCTCATTATAGTATGTTTGAACTGACTCATGTATGAACTGACTCTTGTATGTTTCATTGTTCTAGAAATGGTGAGTAGTAATTCTCTAAACTATACCTATTATAGTTTACTAGTAATGTTGTTTGAATGACTGAGTATGTTTGTACACCTCTGCTACCCAAAGGTGTTGAATTGATGTAAGAACTTTTATATCTATACACATATACATAATATGTAACTAAGATTCAAACGACACTCGGACAAACAACCGAATACCCTAAGTCCACAACCAAACAAGGAACAGGAAATAAAGTGAGTTATCAGTCCTAAGCCCTTTCAACCTTATTTATATAACTATATCTATATAGACATGATTTTGACAATATATAAGTTTAAAAGAGTTTGATAAAGAGTTTAACATATAAAAGAGTTTTAACATAAAAAGAAATTTTAACCATTTGAATGGTTACAGATGACTTGATGTCAATTTATAAAATGTTTTGCAATAGCTTGTTTGATAAAACAATTTGATGTATAAGAAATCCACCTGTTTGATAGTTATTAATCACATGTGATTGATATAATAACTATAATGTTTCAACTTGTATTCCACACTATAAAAGTAACCCCTTAGCTCCAAATTTATGACCCCAAGGGTTCTAAGAGAACCATAGCCAATTTTGGTGGTTCTAGCCTCTCTCTCAAAGTCATCCATTTGTTCATGGTGTTTGTGACTTGTTTGAGGCATCACACTTGAGGTGATAAGCTCTTGAAAGGCCATCAACTACAATATACAAATAAGAGGTATTCTTCTAACTAGTTTTATAAATCATGTACCAAATTTATATGCTAGATAGATTTCGTGCTTTGGATAATTTTTTGTTGCATGTATAACTAGAGAAAACTTACATCCAAAGTATTAGGGTTATGTGTGCACCATAGGAGTGTTATAGTACTTAAAACCCAACAGTTTTGAGCCGAGTTCGCACCGGTGATCGAGGTGCAGCAGTTGGCGCGAGAGTTCCAGGATCTCCGTCAGACTACTGAGTCAGTGACTGAGATCACTGCTATGTTCAGGGAGAGGGAACTCCTTGTTCTGCAGTATGTGGTGGACGAGGAGATAAAGAAGGCCTAATACCATGAGATGTTGAGGAGCGATATCCGGCAGTTTGTGAGCCGATCCAGCTGCAAGACGCTGGCAGACATGATAGCGAGTGCTAGGGAGAGGAAGATTGACTTGGAGAAGGAGAGAAAGAGGAAGCCAGCTTTTTAGTCCAGTGTTGAGACTTCCGGAAAGAGGCCCAAGGTGGTGGATTCGAGAGGGAAGGGCCAGTAGGGGTGAGGCTACTACGGCAAGTGCAGCAGGTCGCACGAGGGGATGTGCATGGTGGGTGGTTCTGGCTGCTTCAAGTGTGGACGGAATGGTCATGTCAGCAGGGATTGTACTGCTACCACCACCATCACCCTGGTATCTGAACTTACTTGCTTTCAGCGTAATTAGAGGGGCCAAAAGAGGGCCCAATGTACGATCTTGGCTGAAATAGGACCGGTGCCAGCACCTGCTCCTGCGACATTGAGGATTACTGATCGTCGACAGGGTCGGGCAGATATGCCAGCGGCAAAGAGCAGAGCATTTCAGTTGACGGCAGAGGAGGTGCATGCAGCTCCCGACGTTGTGACGGGTATGCCTATTCTCCTTATCTCTTTATTTCTATTGAATTTTTGGTTATGTTATGTGTTTTATTTTGGGATCGTTCCTTGTGATCGACATCTCTGCCTTGGTATTGTTTGATTCGAGGGCTACCCGATCTTTTATATCTCTTGCGCTTAGCAAGAGATTTGATGGAGCTCTGGGGGAGCTAGATTGTTCTCTTTATATAGAGATTGCTGAAGATAGGATGGTTAGGGTTACGAGGGTTCATCGGGATTGTACCCTTCATTTGTTCAGCGAGCAGTATCCAATGGATTTGGTTCCCATTCCTTTAGGTAGGAACAAGGTAATCATGGGCATGGATTGGTTGATCCCTAATGGGATAGCGATCGACTATGAGCAACAGTTGGTTCGGGTTCGGACCCCAAGTAGGGGAGAGTTAGTGATTCAGGATGAGAGACCGCTACTGTGACCAGTTATGTGTTCTGCAGCGAGGGCTAGACGCTCCCTTCATCAGGGATGTACGGGTTTCGTCGCCTATGTGGATGATATATCGATTCTGCTTGAGTATCCAGATTTCTTCTTGGAGGATTTTCTTAGGGTACCTCCGGAAAGGCAGGTAGAGTTCAAGATCGATTTGATTCCAGGTGCAGTTCCGATAGCCAAAGCACAATATCGGTTGGCTCCTCCTGAGATGCAGGAGTTGTCTACACATCTACATGGGCTATCAAAAAAGGGATTTATCAGGCCAAGTAGTTCTCCTTGGGGAGCCCCGATTCTGTTTGTTAGGAAGAAGGATGGCTCTCATCCGATGTGTATCGACTATCGGGAGCTAAATAAGGTAACGGTGAAGAACCCTTATCCCCTCCCAAGGATTGATGATCTTTTGGACCATGTTCAGGGTGAATCTTTGATCTTCAAGATTGATCTGCGATCGAGTTATTATCAGATGCGAGTCAGGGACGAGGATGTGCAGAAGACTGCTTTCCAGAATCGCTATGGCCATTATGAGTTCGTTGTGATGTCATTTAGGCTCACCAATGCTCTTGCCACATTCATGGATCTCATGTACCGCGTGTGCAGACTGATGCTAGAGAGGTCTATGATAGTCTTTATTGATGATATCTTGGTGTATTTCAAGACGCAGGAGCAACACGAGGAGCACTTGAGGGAGGTGCTCGAGACATTGAGGAGGGAAGGACTTTTCGTAAAGTTCTCCAAGTGCGAGTTCTGGTTGCACGAGGTGTAGTTCTTGGGGCACCTTGTCAATCAGAAGGGTAATTTGGTCGATCCGGCCAAGGTCAAGGCCGTGATGCAGTAGGAGGTACCGAGGTCTCCATCTGAGATTTGGATTTTTCTTGGTTTATTGATACGTGTGAAACGAACTAGTTGTTAATCCTACTACTTCAAACACAATTAAACACACTAAAGGCAGTGTACATATCGTTTTGCAGAATAGTTCAAGCAAGTAGGGTATCGAACACATGAAACGGTAATAATTAAACTAACTACTAGAACTTTCTAATTAAACTAACAATAAAAAGAGGGGTCTTCTCTAGTTTTTCAAGACTAGAAACTTAAACAAGCTAACAACACTTAAACAAAAGAATTAACAACTAAAGCAAATTGAAGGTAATTAAATTCAATAATAAAAGAGACTTCTGTTCAGGTTCGACTCACTTGTTTCTATAGTTGATTTTATGGAAAGTGCAACGGATTATTTTGTCGTTGGCTACCAATTAATGTGATTAGATTCATGTTCACTATTAGTAAACCTTAGAAAACAAATTAATTTAAATAGTGGCCACTTGGTTAAACTAATCAATTTCCTAGTATTTTGATTTGGGTTAAGTAAGACTTGTAGTTGTAGCTAATTAAATTAGTAATTCAATTAACATCTTCTATGGTTGTTCATCACACAAGCTTACACATTAAGTTACCTATTTTCTAATTAATCATAGGTTTATATTCACTAATACAAGGCATATAACATTGTTTTCACATAAATCATGTGAAGCAAGCAATTAAGAGGATGTTCATGCAACTTAATAGACTTGATAATTAAAAAAAAATAGTTATTGTCAACACATAAGGATCGTTTACAAGCTTAACAAAACCGTTTTCACCAAATCAAATAATCCATGCCATAAATTCAACCCATATTAACAAGTTAGTCTCCCTTAAACAAAAATAATGAGTTTTAGCTCATATCTACAGTAAGTAATATCTCAAAAACGAAATCCATTAGTAAAAACATAGTTTTGTGCAATAGATTAAGAAAAAGAGAATATATGTTGCATTAGATCTCTTCCAAATCAATCATAGGGTTGATCTTCGAATTCCAGAGCTTCAGTAACCTTCCAATCGCAGATAAGTCGCCAAAAGATCCAGAGAAAAGTCCTTGTCTCAGAAACTAGTTCCCTTTATATAGTCTTCTGAAAACAGGGGCGACTCGTAGAGTCCATAGACTGACTCGCCGAGTCCATCACTTAAATCCCATGTACGGTAAGGCACCTGATGGTTCACGAATATTCCTATCTACTCAACGAGTTGAGGACCAACTCGTTGAGTCCTTCAAATTTTTGGCTTAATATCTTCTTTCATCAATTCCCGAGCTTCCGATTGCTAATCCCGCTTACTTTTTAACTTGAGCATGTCTTTTAGTCTGAAAATACAATTTAAACATAATTAAGTACCTTTTGTCCAATAATTAAGACAAAATAGCCAAAAAGTATTAAGATATTAACCAAAATATATGACTACATATGCACATATCAAAATACCCCACACTTAACTTTTGCTTGCCCCCAAGAAAAACTGTATTTTAACACACTAGTACCACATAAGACAATCCTAATGAAACCTAGCCATTATGCCAAGACCGCAACACATGCATTTGTGTCTAAATTGTTTCCTAAAGACTCCCTAATCCTAAATACTCACAATATTCATAAACACTCACCCATTTCTTTTGAACAATGCTCATTTTATGCATCCCTCCAAACCCATCCACGGAAAACTTTCTTAACCTCAAGTCATTTTCGGTTAAACTACCAAGAATACATAAATTCTAGAAAAATTACAATTTTGATACCATAATGGAGCTCTTTGAATTCTTCACTTATTTGATTTTTGATCTCTTTGAATTCACCACCTTCTTTGTTTTTTTTGGTATCTTCAACTTTTGAATTTTGATCTTCATACTTTATACTTTGACTGCTCCATAATTCTTTAACTTTTTGGTAATTTCTCTTTATTTTACATGTTCCTCACTTTTTTTTCACTCAAACCCTACATGCTTAAGCAAGGAGCTTAACTTCATCCTTTATTGGTTAAGGTATTAGTCTTATGTGCAATGACTACTTAAGTTTTCCTGGATACATTTCTGGTACACGATGCTAAACATATTGCATTCCACAAACTAAGAAAGGTTATGTTTTTGTCCCATGATTTCACTAGAATAAAGGGGGCCACAAATGCATTATAACGTGTAATGGCTCAACTAAACATTTGGGTCCTCATAAAATTATTAAACACAATACTAGCATGAATCCTAATTGCTTTACCAAGATTTCCTAAATTAACCCTAGCAATTTTTACGCAAAATAAATTTTTTAAAATTGACTAATATAACCAACCCCCTACCCCACACTTAATTTATGCAATGTCCACATTGCATATTATGCATGATAAAAACATAAAAGTAAAGAGAGAATTTGAACAAACTCCCCTAGGATAGTAGTGGAGATGTTGATCTTGTTCATTTAAAGCTCCATCTTCAATTGACTTTAGGCATGGGAAAAACTCATCCGTACCTCGGACATCAAATCTCGTGTGTACAACTCCAAATATAAAAGAATAAGCTCTTGGAAATTCTTGGAAAATGATCTTCAAATAATATAATCGAAACCAACGTCGAAGGGCATCGAATCATCAAGAGGAGAATAATAAGTTGAGAAACTCATCGAGTCCATATGGAGAATCGGCGAGTTATATTTATAAAAGCAGAAAAATCGCATTTTTTCACTTGGAATCATCGAGTTCTAAATGTGGACTCGACGAGTAGGTACTGTATGGAAAAAAAAATCTCTTTTGCTTCAGGTCCATTTCTGGGGTGTTTGGGTAATATCAAGATGACACTCCCTCTCGTTTTTCTTCTATTAAATAAGCACTCTTCAACCCCTTTCATAATTGTACTCATACACAGAATCAAAACTCCTATTCTCTTGCCTAAAATCGACTTCTCTCTAATTTTTCTATACTCTCTACTCCGGAACTTATTTCCTCACCCTTAAACTAAAAAAGATCAAAAACAAACATACATAATAAACAAGGAAAACAAAATAAAAATCCTAATAACTAGGAGTTCAAACATCAAACAAATAAAACAAAAACAAACCAAACAAAATAAAAATTGTCTTAAAACAAACCACACAAATAAAATTAAAAGGATAACTAGTCTTCATCTCCTTCCTCATCTTAATCTCCAATTCCTCTCCCCCGACTCCAGTCCTTCTCGCATTTACCCTCTCTTCCCAACTTCTAACATAAGGATACACGGGCCCATCCATAGGTGGTATGTTCAAATGATTAAACAAATGGGCGATTGTTTGATGGTTATAATTCATACTCCTCTGCAAATAATCTTGATATCTCCTGACTTCCACATTATACCAATCCATCGGTCTAACCCGTCTACCTGGTTCCTCAGGCACCACAACCGTATCATCATCCGGGATTGCAAAGTGACCATTACCATAGTCTTCCACAATTCTTTCCCTCCTATAAATCATGATACTAAACGGAGGTGTTGATAATATAGTCAACATGCTCCCGGCACCCCTTTCCATGATATCATATGATCTTGCCAATAGAGTAACAAACATACCCTCATTTATTTTTGAATTCGTCCTATTCTTCACCGCTCCCTCTCCCAAATACCTTGCCAAGCAATATGGAATATTGCAAAAGGTGTTGGACATTTTATTGCACCATAAGTAAAACACGTCAAGGCTCGGGACCTTGTCATTATCTTTCCGCATGTTAATGGTGCTAGAAATTAGGCAGTGAAACAAGCGGTGAATGGGGGACCGTATGCTCCCTTCTTAAGCTGCAAAAGGAATATAGACTTTATTTGCAATTGTATTCCACCAATTTACTAAATTTGTTCCCTCCGGAAGACGACGAAAATACGATTTTGGAGGTGTTTCTTCTCCGATTTCAACGATTTCTGAAGATCTGAAGACTGTGGATCATGTCCTTCAAGTAGATTAGTAAGATTAGTTGTTTGATATCTCTTTTCATTTGCTTTTATCATATTTTAGCCATGTTTGGCTTAAACCTTAGTTTTCAGTTCTACAAACACAAGTACTTTTCATGTGATTGATCATTAGATCTGATTTTTGATTTGTGTTTCTATCTAGATTCTTTAGTTTTTTTCTTAATGAATGTTCGATTTGAATTCTTCTTAGTATGATCACCTAATTATGGTTTTATCATTCCATTTAATCAGTTAATAGAATCCGTAATTGTTCTTGTCAACTGGTAAAAGTAACAAGTATCAGATTGGTTCCGTGTTTGGATTTTACTCTAGTATAAATTGAAAAATCATATCTTTACGCTTCCTGGCCTGTCACAAGTATTGGATATTGTTGGGATTTTTTCAAAAAACTTAATGCAATTTTTCTGATCTTAATTAAGAGCTTGTTTGATTAGATAGTGAAAAGTTAGGGTTAATTCAAAGAGCTTGTTTTGGTTAACTAGTTTAGGCAAAAGAGATTATACTAGAGCTTGTTAGTTTTTTTCAGTACCAGCTTAGATAGAACGCTTCTTAAATAGTCAGATCTGGATCAGTTACAAGATTAGGAAAGTCTCAACAGAACTGAAATCGTTTTTATATTGATTTTTGTTTAGTTTAATATCACTGCATTTTTAGTTTTTACTTTTTAACCCCCTTTTATATTTTCTGTTTCTTGACTAGATTGTGCCTGATGCAAAAAGACATTCACCATTAGGCTGTGTCCCTGAGGATTCGACCATGCTTCCTTGTGCTATGATTTTTACAGTTTATAATAAAGTCAAATCCCAAACACGGAATCGATTTATTACTTGTTACTTTTTACCAATTAATTAGAACAATTATGGATTCTATTTATTGATTAAATGGAATGATAAAACCCTAGCTAGGTGATCATACTAACAAGAATTAAAATCAAACATTCATAAAGAACCAAACTGAAGAATATAGATAGAAACACAAATCAAAAACCTGATCTAATGATCAATCACATGAAAAGTACTTGTCTTTGTAGAACTAAAAACTAAGGTTTAGCCAGACATGGCTAAAATCTGATAAAAAAAATGAAAACTAAGGTTTAGCCAGACATGGCCAATAGAACCCCACATCAAAAACTTTATTAGCAGTGAATTATACACCATGATGTCCTCCTGCCAGCCTTTTGTGGCAATGGTCTAGATTTTCACAGATTTCCTTTCCAAACACACATCTTCTAATAATCCCATCTGCACAGATCCTCAAAATATAAGGCTCATCCCAGAAATAATATTTAATTTCTGAAAAGAGCTTTTTTTTGTTGGTGAGTGATCCCTTTTGGAAGAAAATCTCCTGCCAAGAAGATTGCAATATCGGCATACCATGGTTTTTCCCCCATTATAACCATCACATACTCTTCCAGGAAGCTATCCTCAATGTCCTTACCATCTATCTCTTCCTTTTACGGATTTACTAATATGGAAAGATGATTAGCAACTACATTTTCCATCCCTTTCTTGTCCTTGATCTCGATGTCAAATTCTTGAAGTAGCAGCACCCATCGGATCATCCTTGGCTTAGCATCCTGCATGGAAAAGAAGTACTTAATAGCATAATGGTTTAAGCACTTAAACCCAAACTCTAGATCCATCGAAACCCTAATAAGTGCTTAATGGCTTAAGCACTTAAGCCCAAACTCTAGATCCATCGACCAAATGTGCCATAGGACTATAAAGTATCAAACTTTATCACTTTGGATGTCCAGAAAGTTTTTAACACATGGTCTTAATCCATTAAGACCTTCCTACTTCATGGATGAGACAAATCTAGCTATTGGGACACCATTTTTATCACTTAGGACCTCTTCTAAGGTCTGAAAGGACAGCTCATTTCGTCCAAATCATAACATGCACCATTTTGGGACTTTTGGGTCAAGAATGCTTCCATAAAGCTAAAATAACTAGATATGTCTCATACAAGTTCAAAGTTCCAAGCTTTTTACCTTCTGCAGCTTCTCGGGCACAAACCAACTTCATATCTACAAGCTTGATCTTCTTCTCCAACTCCTTGATGCAACACCTTCTTCTTAAAACACTCAAGAAACACTCAAAAAGCTCAAACACTCAAGGAAATGGCTAGGGTTTAGGGAAAATGATTCTAAGCAGTGGAGGATGGGGTAAGGGAGGGTTTTGTGCTCATAATGTTGCTAATATGGTCCCCAAACCCTAAATATTAGGGTTTCCTTCTGTCATGAGTATGCCTAGCGTACACAAGTGTACGCCTAGCTTACTAGGGGGCGCCTAGTACGCTCAACGTACCCTTATGTACGCACAACGTACTCCCCCTGATCCCAAAATTGCAATTTAGCCCTTAGAATTTTCATGGCTTCACCCTTCCATCCCCAGGGACTATAAATGGTCAATCTTGGGATGTTACAACTCTCCCCCACTTAAACTAGGTTTCGTCCTCGAAGTCTGCTGCAGCGAACAATTTAGGATAATTATCCCGCATCTTCGACTCTGTCTCCCAAGTCTATTCATATCATTTCCGATGCTACCACTGGTCTCCGTATATAGTTCAATTCCTTTCCGACCTGAACATCATCCAACGATACAACCGCTTACTCATCCAAAATGTGCCTTTTTAGTTTCCCGACGTGAAAAGCAAATTGAAACCAACTGAACATTTTCAAAAAGTCTATCCTACACGCCACTTTGCCAACCTGACAAAATTCCTAATGATCCAAAGTATCGAAAACCCAACTTTCCCTCTTCTTGAAGCGAACCCTTTATGCTGATAGGTTAAAAGCGTCCTTCAGCTCCCAAAATATCATACATAATCAATCCACTAATAAACATGAACACTCATGCCTGCTCCAATCAGCCTCGGGCTAGAATACCAGGCATGCCTACGACGGGTCTAGTCATCCCTACGATGGAATACCCTCGTATCCCACACATGTTTGGCCTAATCAACCATTGGGTTGGAATACCAAACATATCAGGTCCAATCAATCATAGGGTTCGGTCATCCTCAAGATGGAATACCCTAGATTGGAATACCACTAAATACATAACCTAAGTCTAAACCCATAACTTGAGATCCAAAGATCTATCCTTGCATCTCCTCCAAAATCCTCTGATTCGACACAACCGAGTACAACTCACCCGAACCCCAACAATAAATCCATTCCGAACGCGCTCCAACAAGAGGCCTAACCATCACAATCTCTATGCCCACAACCTATGACTAGAATACCCTTACATGGTCCTTAGCATAAGTATGGATTGCCTCTGAGCCCATAACATGAGTCTGGTATGCCCTCTCCAGCCCTCAGCTCATGACTAGAATGCTCCTGATAACCTATCGACACCGTTGTCGTCACTTCAGTTGCCCCAACACTCCATCCTGGAGATTCTCACCTCCACCATTGCCCAAGAAGGCCTAATCAATGTCCTTCACAACACCAACAAGTGTCATAGTACTGAAACCTCACCATACACTATCCACTTATAGAACAAGTTGCTACCCCATAACATATACTCAGTACCCGATCGATCAAATAACTAAAAAAAATCCATACAAAGTCTTCAGCATGGTTGGACCACCTCTCTAAGCCTTCAACCTATCTGCACCACCCTCAGAACCTTCAGCTTATCTGGACCGCCTCTCTGGGCCTTCAGCCTGTAAGGACCGTTCTCCGAGCCTTCGGCCTGACTGGTATGCCCCACCGGCCTTCAGTTTATCTGTACCGCTCTAAACTGTTGAGCATCACCCTCTCGGGAAACTATGATCTAATCCCTAACCCGCGTATCTACCACATACGCTAAATAACCCACACACCCGTGCTGAATGTACTGCCTAGCTTGGCAGCTAACAAAACCCTCAATCTATTAATCCAAAAACCCTCAGAGTCGAGCACACCCTCGACCGAACACTCAAACTAAACTCAATTCATGACTAGAACTCCAACCTGGTTCCCCAAATTCTGCTGTCAAGCACCAAGAAGATGTGTTTTCTTATGTTGGGGAGTTTTACCGAACCCCCAACCAACACAACCCTCAAACTAAGCAGCCACTGATCTTCTAACAATACTGGCCTAACCTGGCTGCCAGCTTCCGATCCTAACCAGAATTCGGTCTCAAGACGTCTCGTATAATCCATAAAATAACAAGGAACCAACTCCCAACTAAACCCCAAGGTTTTTGACTTCCTTGATACGCATATGAGTCATGTGCTTTCAGTAGTACGGGCCCATACTACCTTCCACACGTATCCATATTTGTCTCAAGTATCACCACAACACCCTAACAATATACATATATACAAACATAGCGAGCACTCAATCATCACTCCTAGAGGAATGCTAAATATCTCATAACTGGCCTCCCGGCCTCTCACTACCCACCCATCCACCAACTGCCACACGACCCTCCATTGGTGCCAGTTAACTATTGCATGAATACAATCACATACCACACGACTTAAACAATCTTGGACTAAAAGATTTAATCCCACAATGGTTGGACTCAGATGAGAGATGCGCAGTAGGACCAAATCCCTTATCCTAAGACCATTTAACCCATGTAGCACGTGACTTGGAGTATTCACCCAATAGTTAATTCACACAGGAAAGAGTCATACAACAATCAATGAGGTACTCTACATAAGATAAGGCATCCAAGATCAGGCAATTCTATCATATGGTTCCTAAGGATCCCTATCTTATCCCTAGCATGTTGTTCTAACATATCACATAATCAAATAACTTCATGGTATTTTGGGGTCTACTTACTGGCTTCGGCTGATCATACACTTCGCATCGTCTTTTACTTATTTTGAAAACCATTTAAAAATCATTTTAAAAATCTTTTCTTGACTTGAGACTGGATTCACACGAGTGTTCTTCCAATTCACTCAAACCAAGGCTCTGATACCAACTTGTAACATCCGTAAAAATCAAGCCAATTTAAAAGTTTTTAAATATCTAAAATACCATCTCATTATTACAAAGTGTTTTCAAAATAGTTTAAACATCTTAGTTCCCAGAAATCATAATCATAAATCAAGTAAGTGTATGGTCACGCCTTCGCCTGCCCGGTTCATCCGCTGCACCTAAAACAATAATCGATAAATGTAAGATTGAAGGCTTAGTGAGTTACCCCCAAAATACCCATACACACAACAATATACATACAATAACAAACAACATATTGTGGGTCCAATCATCCATCGGGATGGAATACCCCAGGCCCTCAACTATCGGGTTGGAATGCCCACATACTACGAGTCCAATCATCCTCGGGATGGAATACGCTCGGCCCACAACCATCGGGTTGGAATGCCCACACACAATACATATATAATAGATATTATGGGTCCAATCATCCATCAGGATGGAATACCCCAAGCCCCTCAACCATCGGGTTGGAATGCCAACATACTACGGGTCCAATCAACCATCGGGTTGGAATACCCCAAGCCCTCAACCATCGGGTTAGAATGACAACATACTATGAGTCCAATAAACCATAGGGTTGGAATACCCCAGGCCCTCAACCATCGGGTTGGAATGCCAACATATTATGGGTCCAATCAACCATCGGGTTGGAATACCCCAGCCCCTCAACCATCGGCTTGTAATGCCAACATACTACGAGTCCAATCGTCCTTGGGATGGAATACTCTCGACCCACAACCATCGGTTTGGAATGCCCCCATAACCAATCAAACATGTGCACCTATATAAGATAATCATATAATAGTCTATAAAGACAACATACTAGGGTCCTATCATCAACGGGATGGAATACCCTCAACTACCAATCAATCATGTGTATATATAACAGGTAATCTCCTACCAGCGTACTGACAGTCAGATCAAACTATAGGTCACTAAGCATAACCACGTCCAAAACTACCAGGATACCGAGCTAACAGATCATACTAGCATACACCCATCCTATCTAGCAGGATACTAAGCTAACATATCACAACATTAATAATCCCAAATAACAAATCAAAGGGTCAGCCTTGGTGTTTTAGATCCTTGAGTGCAGTGAGGATAACTTACCTCGCAAGTAGTGTCGAGGTAACGAAAAACTTTGATCGTTGTCTCACCAAAAATCCTTAACTATCACATAATAAATACCAAGTCATTACACAACATAACACTCTTGAGTTGGGGTCCACACAATCCATCATGTCCATTCTCTTTATTGGGCCAAAGCCCAATGCCAATTCCATAACCTTGAAAGTCCTTCTGCAAAGCCCATAATTAGATCCAACTCCCTAATTGGGCCTAATTCAAAGATCCATTATTAAACTTGGCCCAAAACATAATATTCATAAAGTCCAGCAAAGGCCCAAATCCAACTAGTCCATAAACAACCCAAAACCCAAAGCCCAATTGCCAAAGGACTAATAGAGGATGAATGCGGGGCGTACTCCTCTGGTATGCGGGGCGTACTCATCCTGATCTGGACCACCATCAGGGTGGTTGACCCAGTATGCTGGGCATACTGGATTTTCGACGGGCGTATGCGTGGTTTCACCAAAACCCTAATAAGTGCTTAATGGCTTAAGCACTTAAGCCCAAACTCCAGATCCATCGACCAAATGTGCCATAGGACTATAAAGTCTCAGACTTTATCAATTTGGACGTCCAGAAAGCTCTTAACACATGGTCTTAATCCATTAAGACCTTCCTACTTCATGCATGAGACAAAGCTAGCTATTGGGACACCATTTTTATCAATTAGGACCTCTTCTAAGGTCTGAAAGGACAGCTCATCCTAAGTGTCCACCGAAAAGGTTGTGCCATCACTATACTTAGAATGCTTCATGGCCTTATCAAATCCAAAAGTGACTGACTCGTCCCCCACTCAAAGGGTAAGGTTGGATTCTCTCATGTCTACTATGGTGCTCGTGGTGTTTAAAAAAGGTCTTCCAAGGATGATTGACACTTGGTGGTCCTCTTCCATGTCTAGCAATATAAAGTCCGCGGGGAATACAAATTATCAACTTTGACCAATAATTCATCGCATATTCCCCTTGGAAATGTCACCATCGTGTTTGCTAAATGAATTGCCATACGAATCGGTTTCGGCTTCCGAAGGTTCAACTTTTAAAGAAAGAGTATGGCATAAGATTAACAGTCGCCCCCGAATCCGCCAATGCATAACTAGTGGCTAGGTTCCCAAATTGGCACAGCAAAGTCAACATCCTGGGTTCACCCATTTTCTTTGGTAACTTGTTCAACATTGCAGTCGAACAATTTTCATTAAGTACTACCTTGGACACCTCTTCCGACTTCTTTCGATTTGTGAGTAGCTCTTTTAAGAATTTCGAGTACTTAGGCATTTGTGCAACCGCTTCTATGAATGGCATGTTGATTTGGAGGGCTTTGATGTGTTCCAGGAACTTTTGATAATCTTCATTTTGATTCTCTTGTCTAGCCCGACTTGGAAATGGCAGTGGAGGTTGATAAGGCTTCAAAGGGGGGTCTATTTTCTGTTCAGACTGTAGACTCATCGAGTCCTTCTCCATGACTCGTCGAGTCGAGTCGACTGTTTGCAATTTTGGGTCCTCTTTCTGTTCCTCCTGCATCTCTTTTGGTTCTTCATTCATAATGGGTACTAGATGGGTAATTATCTTTCCACTTCTAATCGTCATGATGTTAATTTGAGCGCATTTTGGATTTTTCTTGGTATTGCTTGGAAGTTCACCCGGTGCTCTTTTATTAATTTGTAGTGCAAGTTGGCCCAACTGTTTTTCAATGTTAAGAATAGAAGCTTGTTAATTCCTCGTCAAAGATTGTTGCTTTTACATCATAGCTTGTTGTTCTCTTATTACAACATCGGTTTCATTATGCCTTTTCTCGGATGCAGCTGCAAATCTTGTGAGCATATCTTCAAAGTCCAATTTCTTTTCTTGCACCGGCTCCACCTTTTGATAAAACCCTCTTGTCTTTAGCCTATATTTCTCCTCCTTTGCCTTCTTGTACTCGTCGTATGGTAGCCACTATTTTTTCGGTTTTCGCCAATCTTCATCATATCTATCGCCACTAGAGTAACACACTTGCACTTTTTGATTCCCATGCTCGTCTAGATCACAATATTTAGTAAGGTGAGGCCCGCTATAATTCTCACATCCTACCCGGATGACATGGATGGATTGATCCATCTTTGTCATTCTTCGGTCCAAACTATCTAATTTAGCCATCACCGCCGCCATATTATCGGAAACCGAGTTCACCGCCCCACGAGTCAAGTCGTTCCTTGAATTATGATATTCTATAGAGTGCTTAGAGAAATCTTCAATTAGCTCCTTTATGATTGTGGGGTTTTTCTTCGTGAGTGGTCCTTAGGATTCAAGGAGCTGCCTAGTTGTCAGGTTCACTTGATCATAGAAAATGGAGACTTCTTGTTGAATGTTTAAATCATTGTGGGGGCAGTTCCTCAACAAGCCTTTGTATCTCTCACACACCTCATAGAGTGACTCGCACAGTTGTTGCTCAAAGTTGGCAATGGCTTTCTTCAACTCTGTTTGTTGTGAGAAATGGCCAAGGTCTAAACATTTCAGACTTATGGTTGTAAGTTCTAAAATTGTTTAGACACACATGTGAATTGTCTAAGGAAAGGTGTATGATTTTGAGAAGCCTAGATAAAGTCTTATCGAAGCATCTCGTATCAGAAATCTGAACTGTGGCAATGAAAGTCAATAAGTATTTATTTCTAGAAGTCCAGCTGATTTCTAAGTACATGTCAAAGCTAGTGGAAGCATAAGTATTATGCTAATAAAGATAATAATTATTATGCTAGTGGGAGCATAATTATTATGGTAAGTGTTGCAAGTAGGGATGAGCACAACCGGGTACCGCCTATTTTAGTTGGAACCGGAATCGCTCCCGGAACCGGTGGTTCTTAGTTTTTGGGTATTGGAACCGGAACCGCCTACACCGGTTCCTAGAAAATTGAAACCGCTCCCGGAACCACCGGAACCGGTTCCGGTTCCGGGTACCCGGCTTCTTGATAATTTACATCTTTTATTGTATACATTTCATTGAAATAAACTTTTATAAACAACAGGAGACTTGGACTGCAATATATAAAACTAAAATAATCATAAAAACTTGATCTCAAAACACCATGCCAACACAATTGGAATTTATCAAGTAGTATAACAAAATGACAATTTTCAGCAATAACAAACAACAAAACAGCAACAACAAAACAGCAAAACAGTTAACAAATTTTATCAAGTTTCAAAACAGCAAAAGAACCACAACAAAACAGCCAAACAGCAACAGCAAAACAGCACCAACAGCAAGAAAAAAACAGCAAAACAGCAAGCAAAAAATAGCAAAACAGCAACCAGCAACAGCGGGCAGCAAAAACAACACCATCCCAACTTCAAAAACAACAACTACTAACTCCCTCCACGTGTATCTTCCATATTGCGACTGATTTATGCAATGGAATTAAACATAAAAATTCAAATTAGAATATTAAATATTATACAAGAAACATAAAATAAAAGAATAAATAAAAGTGTATCTTCCATATTACCTTCCTCATATTTTTCCACATCTTCCAATAATTGTTCAAGGTCAATACAAACATTTGATGCCCTCAACCAATCTTGAGTACAAATCAAAGCTTCCACCGTCTTTGGAAGCAAATTACTATGAAAGTCATCAACCACACGTCCGGATGTACTAAAAGTGGACTCACTAGCAATCGAAGAAACCGGAATGGCTAGAATGTCCTTTGCAATTGATGCCATCACCTTGTATGTTGTGCATTTGTCACTCCACCACTTCAAAATATCAAATGTTTCATTATTCATTTTTTTGGGTGGAGCATCAAGATATTCCTCCAATTCAGATTTTTCCATAGCATCTTCAACATCATTTTCATAAAACTCATCATATATTTTTCTCATTTGCTTATTCTTAACCACACCATCAAAATTTTGACCATCATTATCATTTGTATTGAAAGAACTAGAACCATCATTCTTGCCCGTTGAAGAAACATTAGAATAATGATTATATAGTTGATTCAAAACCTCAAACACTTTAGCATATAGTTCTTCAACCTTCTTGAAGTCTAAAGGATAGATTTTTCTTAGAGAAAACTTCACAAACCTCATCTTATACCTTGGATCAAGTGCAACCGCAACTAACACCATCACATTTGTTTTCCAAAGTCTCCATAATACTTGTCAAACTTTTTCCTCATTTGATCACCCATAAGAACAATATTGATATCTTCATCTTGTGTCCACTCCAACAAGGAAGCAAGTACACCTAATATCTCATGATAATGCATATTAGCTGTAGCATACAAAGTTCCCGACATCCTTTTCGTGGCTTCAAAAAACTGCTTCAAACAAAGAGATAAGTTTCTAGCACTTTCCCAATCTTTTTGGGATGGAAATCCATATTTAAGATATTTCTCAAATGCGGGGTCTTCTTGTCTCATTCTTTTAAAAGCTCTCTCAAACTTAACTGCCGTTTCCAACATAATGTAAGTGGCGTTCCACCGTGTTGGTACATCAAGAGATACAAATGTTTTACTCAAAATTTTTGATTTTGAAACACAAGTATCAAACAACTTTGATCTTTCCGTAGAGCTCCTGACATATCTAACTACACCCCTAATCCTAACAATGGCATATTTAATCAAATCAAGACCATCTTTAACAATCAAGTTTAAGATATGGGCGGCACATCTCATATGGAAAAACTCACCTCCTAAGACAAGTTTATCCATTAGATTGTCTTTTATATGAGCAACAGCTACATCATTAGCACTTGTGTTATCTACAGTGATGCAAGATAACTTCTCTTCAATACCCCAATAAAGAATACAAGATTCTACTTCTTTCCCGATTTCCTTTCCTTTATGACTATCAATATTACGGAAATTCAAAATTCTTTTATGTAATTTCCAGTTATCATCAATAAAATGAGCAGTTAAACACATATAGCTTAAATTTTGTACAGAAGTCCAACAATCAGTTGTAAGAGCAATCCTAGAATTCAAACTTTTCAAGGTATTTCTCAATTGCTCTGTCTCACAAAGAAAAACTTTACTAATATCTCTAGCAACCGTGAAACGTGACGGGATACAAAACTGTGGAACAGCAACACTACAAAAATATCTGAACCCGTCACGTTCAACATATGAAAATGGTTGCTCATCAATGACAATCATTTTTGCTAAAGCAAGCCTGATTGTATTTTGGTTAAATTCCCAATTAGAAACAGTAGTCGCATCACTTTGACTTGTTCTAAAAGTGCTAATTTTCTTTTGTTTTTTATCAATATTATCAGGATTTTGTAAACATACAACATTATGTTTACCCAAAGATGATGTACCATTCTTTGTAGTAACAGTCAAGATTCTGGAACAATGTTTGCATTGCGCCTTTATAATCTTGCCCGTCTTTGGATCTCTAACATCTGTGTAGTTGCGCCAAGTGTTTGATGTCCTTTTGTCCCCAACTACCGGCACTTTGTTTTGCTCAATAGCCTCACTTTCACCATCCAAGTCAACATCAATTCGACTACTTTCCATTGTTGAACCTAAAATTTCAGACAACAAACATAAATCAATAACAGCCAAAAGAAAACAATGAACTTTTGACACAACAAAACACAAAAAAACAGTGGGAATCTGAACACATATAGATACAGGGCACTAAATCAAAACACATACAGATACAACCAAAATATAACAACGAGTCGACATTTTAGTTGCAGGCTTCGAGAAATGGAGGAACACACCAAAATATAACAATGAATCAAAATATAACATACAGATAACAGATACAACCAAAATATAACAATGAATCAAAATATAACATACATATATGTGATTTCTTTTGAACAACAATTTGAATGGGATTTCTTATAAGTGGGAATTCATGACTTATTTGTTGAACATACAATAGATACATGAAGTATTGAGCCAAGGTACCAAGAGATGGCGAGTAGGAATATTGCAGAAGCTACTGAAGATGGGGTTATAGTAAGAATTATAGCAGGGGGAACTTGGGGATGAATATACACATGAACAATGATGTTTTCCTCATTCCGATTACAGAGAACATATGGTACCAGTCTTGCAGCGATGTTCAACAATTGTCAGCAATTGGGTTTCTGAAAATCAAATTTCGAGAATCTAACCTTGAAGATGAAGACTTGTAGTTGCAGTCTTGCAGCGATGGTCGGCGGTGGTTTTCGTTCGTCGATTGAACAGGGGGAACAACGTGAGCGATCATCGATTGAGCGGGGCCTAAGAATCGAATGAGTCACCTTCGTCTTCTACTCCAATCTCCAGCGAATCAAACGAGTAAACGAATCTGAGTGTCGGCGTCTTACGACTGCGATTTGCGAGAGCCGAGAGGGGAGTGTGAGTGTCTGCGTTATTTTGGTAAGAAACTAAGAATGAATTCTCAGTCACAATTTGTGACTCACAAACCCTAAAAATGATAAGGCAATTACGCTTTACGCCACTTCTTTTTCCAATATATATATATATATATATATATATATATATATATATATATATATATATATATATATAAATATATGTTTTAAAGAGGCGGGTACCCGGCGGTACCGGTTCCGGTTAACCGCCGGTTCCGGGTACCCGGTATTGGAACCAGAACCGGCAGGTATCCAGTGGGTATCGGTTTTTTAAAAATGAGAATTGGAACCGGTCCGAGACTTTAGGAACTGGAACCGGAACCGCCTACGACAGTTCCGGTTCCGGAACCGGCAGTTCCGGTTCTGGAACCGGCAGTTCCGAGGCGGTTTTGGTTCCGAAAGCAGGTACCCGCTTCCGATGCTCATCCTTAGTTGCAAGTTAGCAATGTTAATTATAGAAAACAAAAGTTTTAATAATTAAGGGAGAGGAATTCATACTTCATTTCAAAATCTAATAACTTAGATTGAGATTTTAATCAAATTTAGTCAGAAATATATATATATATATATATATATATATATATATATATATATATGAATGTTATGCTGGAATGTTTCAACATAAGGGAATTCTATATATGGAAATGATAATTGCATTCTCAATTTGATTATGATTACAGCACCCCTCTTCATAATTCGAATTGTAAGAACATGACAAATAGAAATATTATAGCAAAAGACTGATCAAGTATCATGTCTTTATGTTAGACATTATGAATCGTGTCCCATATGTTTCCGGTATAGGATCGACTTCATATGCTATATTATTCTCGTGTTCTAATTTTCGAAATGCCTAGGGCATCAAGAGGGAAAAAGGAATAGAATCGGATATGACTAAAGTGGTTAAACAACTGTTAAGGACAATCTAAGGTTCGCCAAGGATTGGTCGCTTAAGGACAGTTGGAAGTATAATAATGGATGAAACATATTGACATTATTGTGAATAGACAGGAGTCTATTAATATTGAGTTTTCATATGGAAAATATGGAATGTTTCCATATTGGGAGTTGAAGAATAGATGAGGAAGTTAGAAACTCTTATGCAAGAAGGATGTTCAAAGGAATGTACTTTGAATTTGAGACTTCATTTCCATGGAATTGCCTTGTAACAATCTCCAAAGGAATATTTTGTAATATCATCGGTCAAGTCTTTGTGACTTTTTGTACGTAGACATTACAATAGAATCATTGCATGATAGTTTACATACTAACACATTCTAATAGTGGCAAGAATTTGGAATTCTTATACTTGCAATAGAGATTTGGGATTGTGAAATGAGCATCATTGAAATGTGTTTTAATTGATCTATTTCACAAAGTCAGGACCATAGACAAACATAGTGTGCATGTTTGGATCATGGCATATATATTGTTTTTAATTCAAGTATTAAGTTGATTATTCGAAACATTATACAATGAGTAATGAGTAATCAAAATGGCACTCAAAAGTATTGGGGCCATATAGGATTAGTATTATTTTTGTGTTTCACTTTGCATGTTTTGACATCCTGAATAACTAGGTTATTCAAACCGTCCACAGTCGATCATACTTTGGAAGTAGGTATTGAGGCAAGACTGTCATGAATGGGTCTGTAGTTTGTCTAGGGCAAGGTGGCTGCAGTGTTCATGAGTACTCTTCGAATAAGATTTGAGTATTGGATTCAACCCACACTCATTTAAATCACTTCATGGATTTCATCACGAGTGATTGTTAGACGATAATATCTTATATTCTTCAAACCAAGACGTGTGAGTTGTAGTTGCCAGTCTGTTGCACATTATACATTTGTAAACGCACCAGTAACTTGGATGTTATAAAACATATTGTTGTGTGTAATTTGATGATTAAGTACAAGCAAGCATTTGGGTCGAAGTTTATTCGTTCCTTTTACCCCATGGGGATAAAAGCGATATCTGTGGGCCCCTCGATGATTTCGTGATGACACCCTAAGTGCTTAGCCAAGCCTGGACTGATTTGATTTTTTCAATTAGTCGGTCGTCATAAATTAGAAATCAGGATACAACAGACGGACATAAAGAATGATTAAAATCCATGTCTCATGTCCATATGATATATAGAATTGAGGAATATATGATCCCTTATCTAATGGACGTGTCATTGACTAGGTCAGAGTTCGACAATGACTTTTAAGAGCTACGATTGCTAGTCGGGTTGTAGAGTCATACTTGCAATAATAGTTATTAGACTTATCCAAGTGGGAGACTATTGGATTAGGTGTCTAAGCCCATAACTATAATTGGTATGTACTTGACCCGATAGTAGCATGGTTAATTTGGGTTGCATATCACCAGGACAATTTGATAGGATGGACTTTTAAGAAAAGGTTATTTATGATTTGATAATATATTATAGGTTCTAATATATTAATATGAAATCATATTATTTAATTAGTATTGATTAAGAATTAATCTGGAATTAATTTTGTGATCGAAAGAGACTAATTAAATATATGGGGATTGATTTGGTAAATCATTTATTCTTATGGTGTGCGCCAATGATCTATGATTCTTTAGGTTGGGCTAAACAAATGTTGAAACCCATGGATGATCCATTGGAGTTTAAACCCATGGAGCCTAAGGAATATGGAAGGTCATTCACATTAGGGTTTAGATGGTGTAACCCTAATGTTGCCACAGTATATAAGAAGCCCCTTAGCATCCAAAATTGGCTACTAGACACACTAGGGTTCTAGGAGTTCATTGAGTTGATTTTGGTGCAAGAAATACTCTCTCAAAAGTCTCCATTGTTCTAGGTGTTTTGTGATTCCATTTGAGGTGCAATACTTGGGGCACTAAGTTCTTAAAGGCCAAACTCAAGAAAAACTACAAGCTACAGCAAAGAGGTAATTCTATAACTCATTTTTATGTTGCTTATGTCAATTGCATGCTAGTGGTAGGCTAAATGCTTTGAAAACAATATTGCATGTATAATTAGAGAAAACATAGATCCAAAGCATTTAGGGTTGTATTCGCACCATAGGATGTTGTAGTATACTAAAACCCTTCAAACCCTCCTAACTTCGAATTGTCATAATTTCTTTGTTATAACTTCGTTTTTGACGTTCTTTATATCCATGGAAAGGTAGAGAGAAGCCCTACACTTCTATAAACTTTATTTTTCCTGAAACCCACTCGAACTCGGATCCAAAACTCATGGAAGGCCCGAACCAACGCCTTTACCGATACCCTTGGGCTCTAAATCACAAACCAAATTCTTTTATCACACAACCTACCTTACCCACATCCAAAAGGGTTTGAACATTTCTTCTTTAAATCCTCAAAACCTTGCATACCCGAATTACCGCACGAGTCTTAAATCACAGAACGATCTGAAACCTGATGTTACATAGATTGTCTAAGGGAGTTAGACATAGCAATAGTATTGATGTGATGTTCATGAGTACTTAGAAATCAAGATTTAAGTATTAGATAAACCCATGCTCAGAGAATTACTTCATGGATTCTATCACAAGTAATTCTATGATGATAATGTCTTATGATCTTGAAAAGGAGATATATGAGTTGCAATTTACAATTCGGTTGTACATTGGTAATACGTAAACGCACCAGTAACTTGATGTTATAAAACAGGATGTCATGGATGATATGATGAGTAAAAGATGCAAGCATATGAGTCAAGGTCGATTCGTTCCTTTTTCCCTAACGAGAAAAGCGATATATTCGGGCCCCTTAGTGATTTGGTGTTAACTTATACTGTTGGTCCCAACTAGGAATAAATTGATGTGTTCAATTAGAAGTTTTATATCATTAAAAATCAGAAATCAGGAAACAAAGTATCAGAAAATGAGATTGATTATATTCCATGTCTCATGTCCAAAAAATATCTTTGCAGAATGGAGGATTATATGATCACTTATCTTAGGACGTGTAACTGATTGGGTGAGTGTTCATCAGGGGCTTTTGGAAGCTACAATTTGTTGATTGATTTAGAAGTTATATTGGCAATTATAGTTACAAAATTATCCAAGTGGGAGACTGTTGGATTAGGTGTCTAAACCTATAACTATAACTGGTATATATTTGAATTGGTATGTCTTTAGAGAGAGGGGGGAGAGATAAAGAGAGAGAGACATTATTTTATTATGTGATTAATAAATTGAGATAAATATTTTATTAATATATTATTTAATTAATAATTAATCAGAATTTAATAAGAATTAATTTTAGGATAATAGAAATAATTAAAACTGAAGGGTCTAAAGTGTAATTGTCTAATAGTTGAACTAAAGGCTCCAGAACCTTCCACTATTAGGGTTGGACGGTTTTGAGGGGATATTTTAGGGTTTCTAGAATATCTTATGTGGATAAACAAGGAATGAGATAAACACTAGATTTGAAATATGATTTTAATATTTAACTCAGGGTTATCTAGGGTTTACTTATATCACTATAAAAGGAACCTTAGGCCTCTTGATTTAGGCTACTCCTGCTCCTCAATGGGTCTCCGAAATTCTACTCCCCCCTCCTCTCTCTATAGTCTTCCTTCTTGCTAGTTTGGTGTGAGTTATTTGAGGCACGATAATTGTATTGATTGCTTCCAAAAGATATACAAGTGAAGGATTCTTGTTATTTGCTACAATAACAACAAGGTATGTAAACCTAAACCCTATTATGATTTTTAAAATATACCTAGGGTTTCTAGGTTTTCTCTTTTGATGTTCTTAGTTATAGGTTCAATAGTGAAAACATAGATCCTTAGTATGCATGTGAACTTAACGGTTTTAAGTTTATTTGTTTTGCATAAATCCTATCAGTATCAAGGTGGCACATATAAAATATAAATTGTGCACCTTGTTCCAAAGATGAGGTATCTAACTTCCAAAGTGGCGCATTCATTTCCCATGTGGCACATCCTCCTTCCAAGTGATACATATTGTCTATAAGTGATGCACCCTCCTCTAAAATGGTGCATCATTGCATCATAGTGTATTAGATAATGCTTTATCCCCTTCTTAGGTGTTCCATTCCCTTCTTATGTGCTTCATTCCCTTCTGAGATGCTCACCCATTCATTAAAGTGCTCTATTGAATTTAAAATGTTCCATTGAAACCAGATGCTCCATGAGAATTTTCCATATGCTTAATTCACATTTAACAATCTACACCTTGCTTAAGGATCCTCTGAACTCCACCAGGCACCAAGATCTTCCTCTCCCTTCCTGCCAACTTGCTTTGTAGGGACTTAACACCTGTGGACGTCAACCAAGTCCAAGAAAAGATTAAAGTTCTTTATGGACAACGATTGTCAACATGCCTGCTGGATTCACCTTGGTATCAATATTTAGTATAAGGAACTTGTCTTCTTCTAGAATATCACGAATGAAATTGAACTTGAAATCAATATGCTTCGTCTTCTCGTGATAAACATGATTCTTTGCAATACTCTGACTATCATAGTACAAGACAAGCTTCCCCGCCTTCTAACTAATACTTTTTAAGAGCCCATGTAACCATATCTCTTCCTTTATTCATTCTGTCATGAGATAATAAGCCATAAATGTAAATTAATTTATTTTAATTTCTTGTAAATAATTTGTGATTCTTTGATTTATATATGATGATATATGTTGCTATGTTATTGCAGTTGTTATTCACTAAGCTTTATAGATTACATTGTTTTATTAATGTTTGTGTTGCACGTTAGTTAATTATAGCATCTGGATTGCATCATGCACTTAATGCCAGTACGATTCCTGGTGCACCAAAATGTTTTATAAAGTTTTAAGTGAAATTTTTTGAGGTGTACCTAGTATGGAAATCTAGGCGTTACAACCATCATCAACATTTTAGTGTTGATTGAGTCGAGTTTGAATATGAAATCGGAGTTAATAAAAGATTTTGAACACTGAATCTAAATATAATCTGGTTGGCTCAATATATTGCTTTAAGAGAATACAAGAGGTTATACAATGAGTACAATGAGTGTGCAAAATTTCTTAACCTCTAAGACATGTATCCATCCCATATTTATAGGGATAAAGAAAGAAAAAAAATATAAGGGACTCGACACTATAGAATTGAAACTAAAAATGCCCTTAATATAAATTTACAAACATACATTCGACATCTCACAAAAACATTCGACCCCAACATTATCCCCCTTTGTGAGAAATGTCGAATCTAAGTCAATAGCATTTGTCCTACTTGACGAATCACTCTTCTGATCTCAGAATACCAGTTCATACTCTTCTTGATCTCAACCTTGTCACTTTCGTTGTTATTCTTACAACTATTCATACAAACAATTAAATTTGTATAATGAGTAGTTGTATGTCTTTCTACATCACAGGCTTGGAACCAGAACTTCGTGTTGTTTTCTTTCTTGTTCTTCCCAACAAAAACTATTCCTAGAGGCTTCAAGAAAATTTCAACATCAACATAAGGCTTCAAATCTGATTTGCTCTTTAATGAAGATTGAGGTACCGTAATTTCCTTCCCAATTGCCAAAGCTAACTCAACGTTAGTCAATGCAAGATTTTCATTGTAGTTATCTATGAATAACTTGATGTGAGCAAATCCAATCAAGTAATCTTCTGTGCTTGTTAGCTGAAGCATCAAAAAATTAGTACCCTTCAAGATTCTAGCAACACAAATCAAGTTGAAGGTTCATTAAGGGAAAGTCTGCAACTGAAAAATTGAATGCCACATTATTCGTACAATTTTGACCAAAGACCATATCTCTTCTTCTTTCTTTGCTAGCACAACATGAAATCGAAATTTCATTCTTTTAAATTATTCTTTACCAAACTTCTCAACAATTTGATATTGGGAAGATAAGAACATCATCTTGTTAATCAGAAAATCTAACTGATTAAAATCAGTGTTCTCAGTGGCAAAACTCTTTTTTGGTACTTCTTCAAAATCGTGCATTTCTTCAGTCACAACTGTTGCTTCGATATACTTGTAGCATTAATGTTTAGTAGGATCTCCTTTTTTTCATACTAGGAGGATCGTTTGCTCTTTGACGAAGAATGCTCTGAATTTGTCTTTATTTCTCAATCTCTACTTCAATTGTAGCTTTCTTCTCATCCTTTTGTAAGCTCAATGCTTATGCCTTTTCCCTTGCTTTTATCAGCTTCTGATGTTTATGGTGGATGTGGTTTCGAAGATGAAATTGAACCTCCACCAGCAGATCCAATCGCAATGCCCTTGGTTATTGATTTTGTTGTTGTTGTTGTTGTTGTTGTTGATGTTGATTTTATCGCGGATGTTTTTGGTAATGAAGATGGAATTTGAGTAGTCAAAATCTTTCCAACTACTTTCGCATCTTCATCAGTTTTACCAGAACCACTACCTCTTGTACTAACCTTTGAACTTTCCCCAATGCCAACACTAATACCTTCTCCACCTTGCACCCATGTGTGAATAGGTGGGGAATCAGTTGGCATTAAGTTGATTACCTTCGCTAGAGGTGCAAGCTCCTTTTGAATGGTAGACTCCAACATTTTAAACATCTCATACAGAAGCTCTGGAGAAATCAATAAAGATGAAACAAATCTAGACTTCAAGACTAAACCTTTCAACACAGCTAGTAGTTTATCAACATTACCAAAACTTTTAACTTCTTCTTCTGCCATCTTGTCAACTATCGGAAGTAGAGAACTATACCATTCATAATTTGAGGTACAACATCAACAATAATATCCACCTTCTTGAGAAGAGAGGAATAAGTGTGATCTAATGTTGCAATCTCTTTCGCCATATCTGCACGAAGTTCCTCAATTTTGGAGTTGACATCTTCTCAAACCTTTTTGACATCTTGAACAAACAATACATGCCTTTCCCGTGCAACAACTTTCAAATCTTATACATTTACATTAAATGAATAAGACTGTGCTTTCACCCTATTTTCATTGTTCTGATCAACCAAGTCAGTTGCATCGCGAACTCTATGCTCTTGAGCCTTGAGCATAACATCAACTTCGATACCAGACACATAATGCTTACCCTCAGGGCCGAACTTATTGTTTTATGTGTTAAGATAGGGATTAGGGATCCAAATTGATAGGGACCCCGTTTAATTTCAATCCAATGTCCACAGTCCAAGTATCCAAAAAAATACGTTGCATCAATTCTTCAAGCAATCAAGTCGATCGACTGACGACTCAGTACACATGACGATTAAACTTCCTTCTTTTTCTCCCTTCTCCAATTGGAAATCGATTCAAGGCTTCAAGCGACAAGTGATCGCTGCTGTCTTCACTCTTCAGTTCTTCTTGCAATCTTGCTTCTTCAATTTCGCCTTCTCGGTTTCTCTTGATGATCGGCTGGCGGCTGCCGACTACTATTCTTCTCATATGCTGTCCCGGACTCAGCGATAATATGCATGATCACTTTTCAGTTTTGATTTTTCGATTATCTCTAATTATCTAATTGGGGTTAATAGCCAATTAATTAGGGTTAATCTTGTGACAATGGACATTAGTCACATTACACAACCACAAATTTTTCAAGTTTCAAGTTTCAATGAATTGTCTGTTAAACTGTTGAAGAACCGATACATAGAATTTACCGAGTCGGTCTTATAGGATCAGAAGATCAATAGTTATTAATCCAGTAATCCACTTGATTGCAGTCAGGAATGTTGACAACTTGACATTGGCAGAATACATATGAATGTTTTTTTTTCTTTTTTCATAATAAATCAACTTTATTTGCAATCTAATTTAATGAATGGTTTTTTTTTTGTTTTCATAATAAATTAACATGTGATAGTATTCGACAATGTTTGGTTCCTAATTATTGACAAAATCATGTGGAATTGCATGTAAGATTTCAGGTAGATTTGTCATTTGTATATAATTGATTTCATTATAAATATATCATACAAAATAAAAAACGTTTTGAATTTATATTTTTGGTGTCACATAACCGTTAACTCAATTACCTAAAAAGTTTAAGTTGTTTGGCCTCATAATTTGGTTTTGTTTTGAAAGAGATTCTTGTTTGACATCATGTTATATAATTTCTTGTGATTAGAACACAATGTTTTATTATTAAGTTATGTAATTTGTATTTTAATTGTTTTGGATTTATCCAAATGGCATGAATGATCAAAGTTGTTAATATTTTCAATTTTTTGATTTTTTTATTCCAGATTGGAAGATTCCATTGTCCATTGATTCCATTGTTCACTGATTCCACTGTTCACTGATTCTAGATTGACAGATTCCATCGTTTTTGAGCTTTCCATTATCTCAGGGGTGGTATAATCCTAATCCATATCTTATAAACTTATAGTTATTATTAATCAAATAATTAATAATCATGTCAAAGAGAAAATACGAATTCGGTGCTTCAAAAAGGAAACGGAAAATGCAAGAAGAAGCTTTTATAGATAAACAAAAAGGGTCGTTTTTAAAATATTTAACTACAAACAAAAACATTGATAATGAACAACAACAAACTAATTTTGATAATGAACAAGAACAAACTAATGTTAATAATAATTATCATGAACCAACTAATATTGAAAATGATAATGAACCGACAAATATTGAAAATGATAATGAAAAGACTAATGTTGAAATTGATAACGAACTAACTAATAGTAAAAATAATAACAAACAAAGTAATATTGAATTTGATAACGAACAAACTAATAGTGAAAATGATAATGAACAAACTAATATTGAAATTGATAACGAACAAACTAATTGTGAAGATGATAACGCACCTTTAAACATATATGATCCAAGTAGATGGAATAATATTAGTACTAATTTAAGAGATTTAATTGTAGAAAAAGGTCCTATTAAGATTTATGATTTTAAATTTCCAAAAGATCAACATTTAAGAAGCTTTAGTACATCTCTTTATATGCAAAAAATACCAAATGGAGAAAAATACGAACGAACATGGTTGGTTTATTCCATAGATGTAGGTAGAGTTTTTTGTTTTTGTTGTAAATTATTTAATGTGAATACACCTACATGTTCGTTAGCACATAAAGGTAATAATGATTGGAACAATATTTCTAGTATATTAAAAAGACACGAAGCAAGTAACAGACACATTCTTAATATGAGGTCATGGATTGACTTAGAAACTAGATTAGCAAATAATAAAACAATTGACAAGCAAATCAAAGAACAAATAAATAAAGAAAAGGAACATTGGAAAAATGTGTTAATAAGAATCATTGTTGTGGTAAAAACTTTAGGAAAAAAGAATTTAGCATTTCGTGGTACAAATGAAAAGATTTATGAAGAAAATAATGGTAATTTTTTTAACTATAATTGAAATAATTGCGGAATTTGATCTTATTATACAAGAACATATTAGGAGAATTAATGACAAAGAAATTCATAATCATTATCTTGGACACAATATGCAAAATGAACTTATTAGTTTATTAGGAGAAGAAGTTAAAAGTAAAATTATTAAAAAAGTAAAAGAGGCTAATTACTTTTCAATAATACTTGATTGTACTCCCGATCGATACAAGTCATAAGGAACAAATGTCAATTATTTTATGATGTTTAGATCTTTCAACAACTCCAATTGAAGTTAAGGAGTACTTTCTAGGATTTTTACTTGTAGATAATACAACCGGTAAAGGCTTATATGATGTTATAATTAATGAAATTAAAAATATAGGAGTAGATATAAATAATGTTAGGGGTCAATGTTATGACAATGGATCAAATATGAAAGGAAAACGTCAAGGTGTACAGAAACGATTGTTAGATATTAACCCTAGAGCATTCTACACTCCGTGTGGTTGTCATAGTTTAAATTTAGTAATTTGTGATATGGCTAATTCGTGTGATAAAGCTAGTGAATTTTTTGGCGTTATACAACAAATATATTCGATATTTGCTTCATCAACTCAAAGGTGGAAAATATTACAAGATAATATATCAAACCTAACACTTAAATCATTATCAGAAACTCGTTGGGAAAGTAGGGTAGAAAGTTTAAAAGCAATTAGATTTCAAGCACCACAATTAAGAAAATCACTTTTACAATTATCTAAAAATTGTGAAGATCCAAAAATTAAAAGTGAAGCTAAATGTTTAGCTACATATGAACTTGAAAACTATGAATTTTTACTAGGAATGATTATTTTGTATGATGTTTTGTTTGCTATTAACACTGCTAGTAAAAGTTTGCAATCAAATGATATGTCAATCGATGATGCTATAGATCAACTAAATGGACTTTTGTGTTTCTTTGAAGAATATAGAGAAAACGGATTTGAAAAGGCTTTAGATTATGCAAAAGAATTGGCTTTAGAAATGAATGTAAAACCTAAATTTCGTGAAAAACGTATCATTCAAAGAAATAGACGATATGATGAAAATGTTGCTAATGAAACTATTAAAACTCCTCTTCAATTATTTAAAACTGATTACTTTTTATATGTAGTAGATAAAGACATTACTTCACTTAAAATTAGATTTGAGCAATTTAACGAGTTCAAAAATATTTTTGGTTTTCTATTTAGTATAAAAAATTAAAATCATTTGATGAAAATACTTTAAAAGAACATTGTTTAAATCTTGAAAAATCTTTAAAGCATGATGATAGCTTAGATATTGATGGTTTAGATTTATTTCATGAACTAAAACTTTTAAGACGTATTGTACATTTAGAACGTGATACAATTATTAATATACTTAATTACATTAAAAAGTTTAATTCTTTTCCAAATGCATATGTTTCCTATAAGATTATGTTAACTATTCATGTAACCGTTACCTCTGCAGAAATAAGTTTTTCTAAATTAAAACTATTAAAAAATTATTTAAGATCTACAATGTCACAAGAAAGATTAAATGGATTAGCTATTTTGTCAATTGAAAAACATTTAGTAAAAGAAATTGATTATGAAAATTTTATTAAAGAATTTGCATTAAAAAAAGATAGAAAAATTAACTTTATGTCATAAAATATATTCAAAAAAAACATATACATAAAAAAAATTAACTCCGCCATTTGTGAACTTTTTAGTTTATTATTGCCGGTCTCAAGACCGGATAAAGGAGGAGGATTTATAACATTAAGTATAGTAAATGTTAAAGGGCCCCAAATTTTTGGTAGCTTAGAGCCCCCGAACTGGTTGAGTCGGCCCTGCTTACCCCCTGCAATTGCTTGAAGCTATAACAAAGAGTTAAGCTTTCGATTGAGGATTTTAAACTGTTTCCCAGACATCAACATATGATCTGGAATATTTTCTTCTTCTGGATCAAATTCGATTTCAGCAAACGTTCCTATAAACTCATTGTCTTCAGTGTGGTCATCGTCGTGAACAATGTTGGGATCAGTGGATTGTGATGAAAATAGAGAAGTGATAGGTTGATCGATGATGTTTTCAGAGGTTGGTGAATTGGTTGATTAAGGTAAAGTAGCATAACGATTGGTTTGAAATGGTGGTAAATAGGTGGTTTTATCAACTGTAGAAGTGTCAAAAGATAAGGAAATAACAAGGTTAGGATTACCTTGAGCTGCATTATTCGATACTCCTTCACCCTTATTGCCATTTGCATCTGTATCAGATACGTTCGCAATGATTTCAGAAGTTCGAACCTCCTCGAAAATTGATTTGGCATTCGAGACTCTGGGTGGTGTAACAATCGTCTTCTTAGGAGTTGATTGTTTTGCATGTTCACCTAGATTAGTGGTTGTGTCCATATTAGATGTGCTCACAGAGCCACCAAGATTTCCAACCTCCTCAAAATTTGACTTGATTGGAGAATCCCTCGTTGGTGATTGAACAACTATATTTACATCGCGAACTGGCAATTCTGGTACAACTTCATCTTCATCTTCAATTACCACTCTCCTTTTCTTCTTTTTCGAAATGCGTTCTACCGTGTCTTCAGGCCTCCGCTTTTTAGAACATGGTGAACCAGGTGTGCGAATTTCATGGATGACTACGCCTTTTCAATCAATTTGTGGTTTGCGAATAACCTCCGAATCACCTTCTGGTGAATGACTAAGTCTGTGAGCCATTTTCTTTAGTCTTTTCAAAACCCAGTTTGCGAAGGTGTGACATACTTCTCAGGTGAGCTTGATTCTTCAACAGGAGGCTTTTGAACATGCTTTGGTGGTGGATCAAACTTAACGACTTTCTTAGAAATAGTTTTGATGACTTTCTTTACTTTCTCAGGACTAGGTTTTGAAGGACTGCCCTTAACATCCTTCTTTGATTCCTTTCTCTTTTTCGATGTACCTCCTATACTCTTAGATAAAAGAACACCCATTTCAATCAAAGGATATATTGTTTGTTTGTATGACACCATCACTGGATTGGAGGGATCAACTTTTCGAAGCATGTTATCCGGAATACGAGCAATAGTTGCAAACATATCTGGATCATCTTCCACTGACTTCGGAAAGTGACACAACGAAAATTCAGCTTTTTCTTCATCTTCAGGGACTTGAATTCCTTCCTTCTCATATGCATACTGTAGAATCAAACTCCAGTATCGAGCACATGATATCCTGTCTACCACATTCGTGTTGCTAACACTTTTAACAAACTCATCCCATAATTGAGTTGTATAATCAACAAGAATATCATAATAGATGCCTGCCACCAAGGCATAAATCTCCAATTTCCATTTATCTAAGCCAACACTTCGACCCGTGAAGCATCAAAGATAAATCCCAAAAAGAAAGTTCCATAAACACAGTTGAGAATATTTCTTGAAATCATTTATCTTAGTAAGTAGTGGTTGATAACCCATCTCGTTGAATATATGCATGACTTGTTCATTCGTAACCGCATAGTAAGAATCAATAGTAGAAAGTTTCAAGATCTGAGCAAACAACTTCTTGGTGAGTTTGAACTTCTTATCATTGATCAACTGGAAGGTAATAACCTTGACTGTCTTGCTATACACGGCTGTCGAACCAGCAAGGGATAACCAAGATAATGGAACATCAAAAGAAGAAAACATGGATTTTGACAGAACCGAGTGTTTTAAAACCACGATGAGCATTTTCAAACCTTCAAGATACAAAGTAACATCATCTTGAACTTGAAGATTCGTGCTTTGAATCTTCATAAGCAATTGAGAAGTAATATCATCAGTTGAGATGGATCAACATGAGCATTTGTGGCCGCCATTGTTAGGGTTTGAGAATTTGAGAAGAAAAGAGCGTAGATCAATTTGGGGGATATTTTGGACGTGTAAAATTGGAATGAAACCCCAAAAAACCCTTTTATATGTAAACCCCATTTGAATTTGAAGCAGTTTGAGCATTAAATGCTAAGCCACATGTCACCAAGAAAATCGGACTTATGGCCATAAAGTTAGTGATATCTGAAAAAGTGATGATCAGTTTTCCTTGAAAATCGCCTAGGAACTAGAGCGTCACATCCATCAGTCGTTTCAAGTGTACCAATGGGATAGGAACCGTCAGAAACCTTCAGCATAGAGGTTAAGCTCTTTCACTTTTGGGTTAAGAAGGGAAATCATGTGCCTGACTTTCGAAATCATCAGCCTGAGTTGGTATTACTCAGAACCTCAAGGATTTCGTCAGTGCAATATGTTCCAAAGAATGTGATGAGATCAAGATAAAAAAATCCAGATCTGTGATATCAATAAAAATTGACATAAAGCAAATCCCAATAAAGATCGCTTCATTCTTCATCAAGAGAGATGTCGAACAGCTTGTGTGGTTTCCCGTGAATTACAATCGAATACTCATAGAGGAGTTTCAAAGGGCTTCTTTTTAAGAGCTTCATGGGTTGGCTGATCTTTTGTTATATTCACAACTTAACATAAGTGTGAAAAATTCTAAACAAATTTACATGTTTGACAAGTGTAGTCAGTGACCAGTAAGCTTTGGGGAATTTATCAAGTAACAAAGAATTATAATTGATATCCAGATAGAAATCACATTCCTAAACAAAATTATATTATGGATCTTGTTGGGTAAAAATGTCGTGGGTGTCGAACATATTAGCAAGACCACTCAAAACGAAAGAATATGATTTTAGATATCGAAGGTACCGAAACCAATGCTTCGTTACATTCTGGAACAAACGTTCCTCGTTAATTCATTAATTGTTTCGAAAAGATGGGTTTCACCTTCTTCACGGTCTCATGAATTGGGATCATAAACACATAGTTTTGATATGCCTAAATCCTGATTGGTTTATACCAAATATCTTTTGGACATATGTCATTATGTGTGAATGTTAAAGAACATTTGGATGAAAAAGATTGGTTTGAGACTAGAAAGTACCCCTGTTATTCTTGGACCGAGAAGGACACTCTTAACTCATGTGAGCAGAGTAAGGTAGCTCAGGAACTAATGTGAATATAGCCTAATTGGCACTACTAGAAAAACAGCATTTCACGACGCGCAATGCGTGTCGTAAAACGCTCAGATGACGTGCAAATGAGTGTCAAGGAAGGCCCTGTCATAACGAGAGACGACACGCTTTTGCGCGTTGTCTATAGACGACGCGCATTTACGACACGCATTTACGACGCTCATTTACGACACACAATGTGTATCAAGGAAGGCCTTGTCATAAAGAAAGACGACATGCATTTGCGTGTCGTAACCTTACAACGTGCATGTTTATGACAGACAATGCGTATCAAGGAAGCCCCTGTCATAAATGAACATGACACGTGTTTGCATGTCATAAACTTCAGTAACCATTTTCGATATACATTTACGACGCGTCTTTACAATACTCATTTACGCATAATACAAAAATATTTAAACAATTATATACCAAAACAATCAATTTCATCCAATAACATCATGTCAAAAAGTTGTAATACATTGATATTATAGGGATCTAATTGTACATTGTTATCAAGAGGTTTTCTCTAACTATATAACCTAATACTACATTGCTATTAAGGGACACCTTGTGCAATGTAATGATATACAAACTAAAAAGATATACACAAAGATGATAAACATCAAATTCCAACTAAGTAGAGTTGCATCTTGCCTTTCATAATTCTTTAAGACTAATGAACCCCTGCTCCGATAATTCTTGTGACCTGATCAAATAAAAGTCAAAAATTAATATGCTAATATAATTATTAGAAGAATCAAACATGGAATATTAGTTGTAAAAGACAAAATTACCCTTTTCTCCATCCAAAGAATGTGGGACCACACTTGAGATATGATATTTTATTAAGATTCGATCTTACATCATTTACCTATGTAAAGTAAAACTCGAATTATAAACATTTTAAATTATAAAATTATGATAAAATGTTGAAACTATTAATTTTATATAAATTTTAAGTAGGAGACTTACATCGTTTGAAATAAGTGTACTTATTACCTGGGAATATCTGATTTTGGTTTCCATCCTCCAAAAAGAGACCCTTTTAGTGTTCTTCTAGTAAGAAATAATCCATAATGACATGCTACATTTGGGTTTGTCTTAGGAACCCCAAGAGTAACTGTCACACCCCACCCATAAATAATGACAAATTTAATTATCTTTTTTTACCTTTTGAAGATTAAGAGATTAAGAAAGGAGTTAGTTAGGTTACATCATAGCAAGAATGCAAAGCTGTATTTATCATCTCAGTGTCTCCAATACATTCAAATGAATAGTCTACACCACCATCTGTAAGTCGCTTGATAGCCTGAAATCATACATATAAGAAATCTACTATATTATCCTTATTAATCTTATTATTGGAGTATTTATTAACATAAACATAGTACTAGTGTACCTGTTGAACTGTCTCATCAATGTCATTTGGGTTGATGAAATCTGTTACTCCAAAAGCTTTTGCTGCACAAATAACAAAAATCATTATTAATGAACAATTTTTATACTAATCACATCAAGAAACACTTGTTAGATTTAGCCCTTGCTATGAAAATAAATTTTATGCTATTACATTTCTCTTTCTTTTCAGGATTAGTGTCCACCCCAATTATCCTAGATGTGCTCCTTATTTTAGCACCTTGTGCAACCTAATCAATTGACATTTCAATTAACCAATAAAAATGATACAAAAACAGGTTTAGATACTTACAAATAACCCTACATTTCCCAAACCAAAAATCGCAACTGTTGATCCTTTAGAAACATCAACAACACTCCAAGCTTCACCCAAACCTATAAAAACAATTCTATTTACAATATTTTTTTCACAATTTTCTTATTTATGAAAAATGCAAAATTGGTCCCTGTGGTTTGTCTTTTTCTTTGGTTTTGGTCCCTCAAGTTTCAAATTTTCAAAATTAGCATACTTTTGTTGTGGTTTTCGTCTCTGTTTCAACTTGAAAAGACTATTTTGCCCTTATGTAATTTCTTTTGGATTTTCTTTTCAAATGACTAAAAAGAGGGGTCCATTATTTAAAATAATCTAGAAAAGACATCAGAAGAGCAAAATAGCCTTTTTCAAGTTGAGGAGGGACCAAAATCACAACAAAAGTATGCCAAAAGGACCAAATTTGCAACATCTATTGTACCAGTCACCGTCACATGCTAGACCTTCCCAATTAGATATGTCCTGTTCTCCCAAATATTTTATTTTTGTTTATCAAATATTACATCTCATACAAAAACAAAAAAAATATATGAATGAATTTGGTTTACTACGTACAAGGTTTTTGAAGTGTTTGAATTCTCCTGCAAGAACAACTGCCATAAAGCGTTCTACTTCAATTTCATTTAGAAGTTTCATCACCATGGGCATCTGTCGATGATCTCTTGAAGCATTCAAACTTGATTTTCATTCTTTCTTTTTTTATATACTTTTATATATGACGACAACACCTTTTATAACCCATGCCCAACCATGTTAACAAACATGATAAATCCATATCTATGCAAGACAATCCGTATCAACAGTACTTTCCTGCTGTGTGAATTCTTGTACCACCATTCCTTAACCAGCCACATGATGGGGTCCTTTCTTTTTCCTTCTTTCTCAAGCAAGGTCATAAGCAAATAACTGTAGATCTAGTCTTTGACTTTTGTCCTTTGTATACAAGAGTTGGTGTACATCCTTCTTTATCAAACCCACGTGAACACACATCAATCTCATCTTCCTCATTTTTTAATTATTTTGTACAGCAACAATCAAAAAATATATTTTACGGGCTCTCCAATGATCCCAAGTTTTCTTATCTTCTGATCTTCTTCCCTATTGTGAAGGAAACCAGAGACCCTCCACTCCAGTCTTGATTGTTATCTTACGATTGATGGTGCACAAACCCTCATCCCTTTCTCCTATTTCTGTTTCTGTCTTAATGCTTTCTCTTTTTCTTCTCAACCGGGCTCTAATACCACTTTGTTGGAGAAAGCATATCTAATCAAGAAGATAGAAGGATATATTGTGCAGGAAAGAAATAGAATTTTTATTAATCAAATATCAACAACATTTACATACGATAACTACACATATATATACCCGTAATAGGTACTTCTTAATGATCACAACAATTGAGGAGAACCATCATAACTCTTTGTTAGAACCGGTGAAACTCTTGGAGAGATAAGCACATTAACTTCCATCTTGTAACTGTCAATAATAACTTCCAACTTGTAACTGTTGTTAACAAGAATCGTTAGCAATAAGTCTAGCTTATATCTTTAACAATAATATCCTACACAAAAGACTGAGGCTGAATAAAGTTGATCCCATGCCTCCCACTACAATTACTAAGTAGTTCAATAATCTAAGAGATCTATCAAATAATCAACCCATGCATGATGTAATTCTTCAAAGCATGTGTTGATAAAAGGGTCAGTAGACTTGAGCACATAGTTCACTTCTATAGTAGAGGGGACTCGTTTTTTGGCAAATTTGAAATATTGGGCTGTAATTGTTAACAGTGTCCAAGTAAATACGAATTGAATTGCAGATGGGGTGATACATTAGTAAATAATTAAATAATACTTAACTAGAATAGCAAGTTCGCAAGCAAGAATCCCCAGTCCAATAAACTTACAGACATTATACTTGAGCAACTTGGGAGAGAAATTAGAAAAGGTCACAAGCCAACCTTCTCGTTTTCAAGTTGATGACGCTTTTTTAACTGATTGGCATCAATGGAAGGCATAAGAGGCACCACACCACCTGTAAGCGCATAAACCTACAACCATAAATGCTTCAAAAAATCTAGAAACCGCACAAATTATCTCAAAGGTATGTATGCATGTAATGTACAAACCTCGAGCGAAATGCCATCTGGTTTTCTCTGAGAACCCTTTTGGGGTCTCGATTTATTTTCCTGTGGTATGGGCAGTGAAATTTTCGGTATTCCTAGAATGTCCTTGGCATCCATTATCAAAGTTAGGGTTTTGACGTCAGTCCTTGTAATACAGACCAATCAATATTGTACGAGAAACTGCAGAAAACAAACAAATATTAAGTTGTAATAATGAAAATGAAACTGAAAATGATAACTTACCACTATAGTAGCGATTCTTCAGTTCCTCCATTGTTCGAGATGATGAAATCTATCAGCAATCACAGAGAATCGCAGATCAAAACGTTCACACAAATCAAATAGTTCATCCGTCTCTTCTTTGGTCCATGTCTGGCATACACAATTTTAGATTTGCTCAAAACTCAAAATAGAGATCAACACGTCATCAAAGATGATCTATTGAAAATATATGCCAACATAAAATCGGAATCCTATCACCATTAACATGTCTGGCATACACAATCATATGGATCGCATCTGACTAGTAATTAGCGAATAATATCTGTAATTGAAGCTTTATTTGATTATAGAGCAAAATTGGAGGTTTCATGTGATAGGAAATTACCATATTAAAAAAGCAATTGAGAAATCAAAATATACAGGACCAATTTCAAGTTAATTAGTACAGTTGGGGAGCAGATGTAGAGAAGTGAAGCGGTGGTGGTTTGAGAATCTAGAGAGAAGAAAGAAAGAAAGGGGGTTTTCAGTGGGGGTGAACTAGGGTTTTCAGTCGGTGGAAACAAAGCGGGCTTTTTTATTTTTGGATTTCATTTCCCCCTTGTACGAAACGAGGGTTTCATTAAAACTTATAAAGTGACATGGTTAGACAACACACATTTTATTTAAGGTGCCCTCCGTGTTTTTTTATTAGACACTAATTTTAGGGCACGTAAAAATGCGTGTCCTCTATGCTTCATATTTTGCAAAAATGACATCAATTTTTAGGTCACGCACAAATGCGTGTCCTCTATTAGTGCATGACATTGATTGCACGTAAAAGGCTGATTTTCTAGTAGTGTGGGAAGGAATTTTCGTGATGAAAAATCCATTAAGGCTTTCGAAAACACATTGAGTCATGGAGGCTTGAGTCGACATGCTGCAATATGCTTCTAGGGACATCTTAACTAGTACAAAGTTTCGAATGTATACCTTTCCCAAGAGCTGCAAGCCATGTTCCACTTAAAAATCTTCGATAAACAACTATACAAACTTGTTAATCAAACACAACAAAACAAAAAAAATATTTTTGAATTTTTTAGATTTGAACGAAAAGAACAAAAATAAGAAAATCTTTTTGTTATTTTTGATTTTTGAAATGAAAAACACACAAAAAATAAACGTATCAAACTAACAAAAATGAATAAAAAATTAAAAGTATCGACACTTCCTTTTTGAGACATAGTAACGAACGTTTTGCTAAATTTTTCAGCAGAATGTCGAAAACGAAGCATGTCGAAGGTGGTAGAATGAACACTAACCTCTAAATGAACCAAAATTCGACATCAAAATTTCGACATCACCAATCTCTATGACGATCATAGACCTAGAACAGCATTCGCGTCTAACATGCCTAAACCCGCCAAGATTCGTAGAAAACTCTTTTCTTCCATCATTTTTGTAAAGATATCAGCAAGCTAATCTGTGGTCTTCATAAAATGAACTTCTATGTTTCCATCTTCAACGTGGTTTGATAAAATGATAACTAAAAACAATATGCTTTCTCTTCGAATGTTGTATTGGATAATCTCTTAGTTGACTTTAAATTCAAATGATTTGAGAAGTGCAAGCTGCTGCAGCAACATATTATGCTTCTGTTGTGGAAATTAAAACACAAGTTTGTTTCTTAGATTTCCAGCTCACAAGATTCCCATCCAAAAATTGACATCCGCCAATTGTGCTTTTTCGATCAAGTTGACAACCACCCAAGTCAGCATCCGAAAATGCTTGAATAAATAATCTTGTTTATGATGGATACCATAAGCCAAATGAAATTGTTCCTTTGAGATGGCGAAAAATATTCTTGATAATTGTAAGATGAGGTTATCTAGGATTGGATTGGTACCTAACACAATTGCATACAACAAACATAATATTAGGTCAACTTGTCGTTTGGTAAAGTAACGAACCTATCATGCTTCGATACAATGTGAGGTTAATTGTTGAATTATCCATCAAAGGACCAACTCTTGTGCCGACTGCCATCGGTACTCGCAACTTTGAGCTATTCGTCATGCCAAACTTTTCAAGTAGATTGCAAGTGTATTTTTCCTAATTCATCAAAATAACTTCTCTACTTTGATGAATATCTAATCCCAAGAAATTGTTTATCTTCCTCCATCATGCTCATTTCAAATTGACTCTTCATCATATTTTCAAACTCCTTTGACAAATTTGGGTCAGTAGAACCAAAAATAATATCATCATCATAAATTTGAACAAGCATAAGATGATTCCCAACTTTCTTCAAAAGAGAGTGGGATCAACAGATCCTTGTTTAATTGTCGATGATTTTAAGAAATTTGTAAGAGTAGCATACCATGCACATGATGATTGGTTAAGTCCATAAACAACTTTGTCTAGAACATAGCAATGATCAGGATATTGAGAACTTACAAAACCTGGGGGTTGCTCAACACACACCGTCTGTTCGAGCACACCATTGAGAAATGTACACTTAACATCCATTTGATATACATCGAAATCCTTATGTGCTACATAGGCTAAAAAGATTCGAACAGCCTCGAGTCTTGTGACATGGGCGAAGGTTTCTTCATAATCTATACCTTCTTGTTTCGAATATCCTTTAACAACTAACCTAGCCTTATTTCTCACAATATTACCTTCTTTATCAGTTTTATTTTTGAAAATCCATTTAAGACCTATGATAGAAGTATCTTATGGTTTCGGAACCAGCCTCCAAACCTTGTTTCGTTCAAACTCATCTAATTCATATTGCATTGAAACAATCCAATCAAGATCTTCCATAGCAATCTTAGCTGATTTTGGTTCAATTTTTGAAATAAACACATTGAACATACAAAATATTGATGAGTATTGAGTACCTCATTCTTTTCACGAATTTGAGCTCTGGTCAATACTCTAGCATGTGGATCACCAATATTTTGTTCTTGTGGATGACTTCAAGTCCATCTATCCATCGGAGGATATGCAGGATCAAAATCCAATGGTGCATCTTCAAACATTTCATCGTTTTCTGATCCTTCTCTTGCATTCAACATATTATTAGCTATTTCATGAAAAACTTTCGTTTGATGATTTGAAATATTTAATGAAGATCCATGTTGCTCCCCCTCAACAATTGAATCAAATAAATGTTGCTCCCCCTCAACATTTGGTATTATTGGATTTTGCACTTCTTTGAAAGTTTGCTTCCCTTCAACTTCATTTAACGAACTCAAGTGCTCCCCCTCAATTTGATCATTAGGTAATACAATCATACTTTCGATATGAATTGGAGAATTTGTTGATGAATTTAAATTAACAACATCTTGTGTAACATTCGAAACATTGGAATGTTTTGATGCTTCAGCTATTCGATTGTCATCAACATGAATTTCTACATCAATAGCCCTATCAGGGACACCAAAAATTAATCATTAACAAAATATAATGAATTTAAACTTTCATTTTCATCGTTTGATTCATTAATGATTGGTTTTTGTTCAACACATTTTTCGACTCTTTTGACATAGTAATCATCAAATGTAAGATTAAATGTTTCTTTGATTTTCCTGGTTCTCTTATTAAGCACCCTGTATGCTACTGAATTATGAGAATATCCCAAGAATATTCCTTCATCAGCCTTGGACTGAAACTTCGAAAGATTATCCTTAAGATTCATAATGAAGCACCTGCAAGCAAAAACATGGAAAATTTTAACATTTGGTTTCCTATTGTTAATGATTTCATAAGGGGTGATGTTAAAACGTTGATGTATGAAAGATCGATTTTGAGTGAAACAAGTTGTCTAAACTGCTTCAGCCCAAAGATATAATGGAAGATTCACATATGTGAGCATTGTCCTAGCTACTTCACAAAGAGACATGTTCCTCCTTTTGACAACACCATTTTGTTGAGGTGTGTAACGGGAAGAAAAATTATGTGAAATTTCTCTGTCAGTTAAGAATGAATCAAGAACATTGTTCTTGAACTCTAAGCCATTGTCACTCTTGTTTTTGCAAACCTTTTTCTTCAAACTCACTTCTATGTGCTTGACGAAGTCAATCATTGTTTGAGCTGTTTCTGACTTTAATCGAAGAAAATACACCCATGTAAACTTTGAAAAATCATCAACAATGATTAAAATGTACCTCTTCTTGTTGAGTGTTTCAATAGTTGAAGGTCCATAAAGGTCAATATGAAGAAGTTCTAAAGGTTCAACAATCTTCAAATCAATCACAATCGGATGACCTTGTCTGTGTTGTTTCCCTTGTTTACAAGCTGCACATAAAGTATCATTAGCAAATTTTAATACTGGAAAACCACGAACAAGGTCTTTTACCACCTATTTATTCAAATTCTTGAAATTCAAGTGAGAGAGTCTTCGATGTCATAGCCAACTTATGTCAGATGAAGCTTTCGAAAAGAGACACACCGAGGGAACACCAACAATGGGTTTATTGTCGAGAGTAAACATATCGACTTTTCATTTCGATTTCAACAATACTTCTTTTATGTCAAAATTTGAAATCATACTTCCTTCTTCATTGAAAACAACCTAAATGCCAGTTCCCACAACTAATTGTGAAACACTCATCAAGTTGCGTTGAAGACCTTCATATGCAACCCTGTTCATAGTAAACTTGTCATTTGTAACTTTACCATAATCTTTGACATAGCATTTTTGATTATTACTGAATTTCACCATTCCAGCATTCTCTAAACTTCGATAGTCGAGTAAGTTTTCCTTCCTTCCAGCCATATGAAGAGAGCAACCGCTATCAATCTCCCGTTTTTCATCATATTGCTCATCACTTAAAACATACAATCATTGAAAGAATTTAGGTCCCCAAGTCTGTTTGGGTCCTTGGTTATTAGAAAAAACTACAAGATTAAACGAAGACCCTAAAATCCAATTTCAAACTTTTGACTTTAAGCTATCAATTAAGTCCACTTCGATAGATAAAGGTACATAAATGTAGTCATTCGAAGATTTAGAGTCAACATTAACTTTCGCCTCTTTCTTCTGAGTTCGTTTCTCACTGACTTTTTCTTTTGGAATTGCTCGCCACTCTTGAATAGGAGGACTCGACTCTTTTTGGATGATGAACTTCCATTAGATGATTCATTCATATACTTCTCATAAGCAACCTTGATTTGTTCTTGAGAGAGTTTTCCTGATTGAAATTTTTTTCCTTTTCCTTCTAACCAGTGATTGATATTCTTCACATCTATTTTCCCTTTACCAAATGACACTTTAACTGATTGTTTTGAAGGTGGGCTTGGAAAATGAGGTTGTTTTGGCTTAAAAGGTTCATTTCGTCTCCCTTGAAAATTCATCTTAACAAAATTTCTTGTTGCTAATCTTGTGGAAACATGAGGTTGATATCGATTTTGAAAACGATTTTAATAACCCACATTTGTTCTGGTAAACCACTTTTTTGAAAATTATTTTGTGCAAACCTTTTCTTTTGAAAACTACGATCATAATTCTTTGAATGTTGGTGTTTCACATAATTCTCATGACAAGAATTTGAACATATGATTTTTGATTTTCATTCAAAACTTTTTCTTTTGTTTTTGAAAAATCTTTTTGAGATTGAACGGATTTTAAAATCGGATTGTTTTGAACATCAAATGAACCTTGAGATTTTGTCTTAACATGTTCAGTCTTTTTCTTTTCATACATTTTTGTTGAACGTCGTTGTTTCTTTTTAGTTACAAAATTCTGCCAATAAGCTTTCTGTTGAGCTTTGTTCATCGAAATTCCATTTTCTTTATACAATTTTTGAATATCTTTTTTAAACTTTGAGCTTTTTGATTTGATTTTTCAAAAGCTTTGACATTTGATTGTTGTTCAACTTTTGATTTTTAAGTTTTAATGGGCCATGTTCTACTTGGTTTTTGTCGTTGAAAAGTTGACGAATTTTTATTGAGATTATTTGCAACATTGCTTTGATTTGAGAAAAATCCTTCCTTCGAAGCTTTCTTGTTGTCCTCATCGACAATTTTGTTAACTTCAGGTTTAACCTTTTCTCCATTTCCAGTTGTAACAAATACTTGATTTGGAAAATGACATCATCAGTGCACTTAAAATTTGGATATACAACAGAATTTAATTCAAGATAATGAGAACCCTTTTCTTTCAAGATTTTATCAAATTTCTCTATTTCTTCGAAATCCTGATCAACAACAACTCAGGGAATGGTTGTTTCATTCGAAACTTCTTCATTATCATCACTATCTGTTTGACAGTCTTCGACAGACACATAGTCAGGATCATGAACTTTTGAAGTAGAGGGTTTGTCTTTGTCAACTTTAACCGAAGAATCACAACATTTATCTTTACCCTTAGCTAAAGATTTGACATTAATGACAAACAATTGAGAACTGTCAACAACTTCCTCGTCTTCAATTTCACTGATATTATCAGAATCATCTTCGATATCAGCAAAATTGTTTTCAAAGCCAGATGTCGAATTCTCAGTTCTTTTCAAAATTTTGATTTGTTCGTCTTTGGTTAAGATCTGATTAACAATATAAAATAGATTATTTGCATTTAGATATTCATCAATTTTCACAATTCCATATGGAAATCTCTTATCAGGAACCTTATCAAACTTAGAAATTGTCATCTCACAGTCATAAGAAGTTGAATCTATTTTCTCGCTTTCGAAAGCTAAAAAGGGTAGAAGCTTCCTATGTTGTTCTTTGCTAATGTCAGATGAATGATGCAATTAAGTCAATTTACCATATAATCTTTTTGCTAAGTAACAATAAATGTTTCTTTGTTTCAACAAGATCTTATTTTCTGAACTCAAGCTATCCCTATCACACATTATGTTTGTAATTTGTAAGTCTAAATTATTTATCTTTGCTTTCTTCGACTCCAAAATCCTTTGTGTTTCTAGCAGTTGAGTACTAGATTTTTTTTAGCATCATTACTAGCAGAGATAAGCATATCATTAACATAGGTAATTGCATCATCAAACTTAGATAAAATCGAATTTTATGCATCGAAAGGAATGTTAAAGGATTATAAAAGAGAACGTACATGTGAAGTCATTAGGGATTTATTAGTAGATGTCGAAACAAAACACTTCCCAGTAACTTTCTCTTCCTCCTTTTCCTCATGTCTTGCAAACATGGCTACATGCGAAGGACTTCACATTTCTTCATCGTCGGAGCCTGCGGACCGTATCTGATATGTTCCCACTTCATCATCTTCCCCTTTCGCAACAAGAGATACCCTTTTCTTCCTTGCTCTCACTTCCTCTAACCTCTCCGAATAATAAGCTTCATCCTTGACCCTATTTTTCTTTTCGTCCCTCTTTCGTAACATGCAATCATTTGTCATGTGATTTGCTTTATTGCAATAGTGACAGTCAAATTCAGAGTCTCCTTTGAGCTTTTTATCCGCCTTCGACTCTTCATTCTTTACTTCTTTTTCTCAATCTTCTTTTCCTTATTTACCTCCCCAGAAAAACTTCCCTTAGCTTCACCTGATCTTGTCTTTGAATTAAAAGGATTTTTATAAAACTTTTTCATTCGATTGTTTGAGTAAAAGGCTATAGCTTCATCATCATTGTTGACGATCACAAGTGCAAGCGGACCACCCAGACTGATCATTGTTTCTATTGGATTAGATGTCTAAAGCCATAACTATTATTGGTATGTACTTGACCTGAGAGTAGCATGGTCCATTTGGGTTGCATATCATCAGGACAATTTGTTAGGATGGACTCTTGATAGAAGGTTATATATGATTTATTAATATATTATAAGTACTAATATATTAATATGAAATCATATGGTTTTATTTAGTATTGATCAAGAATTAATTTAGAATTGATTTAGTGATCAAAAAGTGACTAATTAAATCTATGGGGACTAATTATGCTAAATAGTTATATTCATGTGTTTTAGGCTTATCATCCATGTTGGACCAAGTTTATGTATGGATACATAAAGAGTTGGGCCACATGAACCATGGATCATCAGACCCGTGGGATGGATTTGGGTTATATCCATGACCTTAGAAATATGACATATAAATACATACTTCATTGCCCAAAATCGACACTGGTGTATTCTTGGAGTTCATGATGGTTTTGGGTGCATGGAGATTCTGTCTCAAGTTCCTCTTTTTTCCATGATGTGTTGTGATTCCACTTGAGGCTTCAACACTATTGGGGCTAAGCTCTTAAGTCTAGATACATAAAGACATCAATCTCCACTATAAGGTATGTTATCCTGACTAGATTCTTGTGTGGTATATGATAATTGTATGCTAGTTATAGGTTTAATACCTTTGAAACACCATTGCATGTATAATTAGTGAAAACATAGATCCAAGCTATTTAGGGTTGCATGAACTGTAACACCCAAGTCAGGAAGGCCAAGAAAGGAAAGGAAACACTAAGTTTAAGGGACGACTCGTCGAGACCAAGGAGGAACTCGGCGAGTCCGAGCGGGATCCGGGTCAAGGAGTAAGTGACCGACTCGGCGAGTCGGCCAAGGAGACTCGGCAAGTCTGGTCTGAACGAGGAAAACCCTAAATCCGGGACTTGGAGCCTATTTAAACGTCTCATTCTCTCCCCTAGGGTTCCTTTACTGCCTCTCTCACCCAGAACACCGAACCCTAAGCCCCATTGTTGCTCATTCAAGCTTCCAAGCCATTTTTTGGGTGATTTGAAGGAATAAGAAAGATGGGAATCATTGAAGCTTCAAGGATTGGCCTTAGATCTGGATTTTGTGGAACCTTTCTGAGTTACTGAAGGTACTAAGTCGTTTCCTTCATTTAGATCTATTCTAGTTGGGAGTTGGCTTTTTAGCCATGATTAGTTATCCATTTGAGTTAGAAGCCAGATCTGAAGTTGCTACTTCGGATCTAAGCATATTTTGGCCTTGTGAAGCATAAAGTAATTGCCCTTGAGTTGATTATAGAGCCTCCTTGCCTTAAGCCCTAGTTCATGGTGTATTTAGCCTAGATCTCTTACTCTACACGTAAAGTTTGCAACTTTACGTGAGGAATAGGCTGGGGAAGGGTAGATCTACAGTTTGGAGTCCATGGATGACTCAAAATCCCTCTGCACGTATGAAGATCTAAATGGAATCGGCGAGTCCTTTGAGTGGACTCGGCGAGTAGCATGAAGATTAGGAGGAACTCGACGAGTGGGATGAACAGCTCGTCGAGTCGGTGGAAGATTGCCTTGAACTCGACGAGTCTGTTCTTGGACTCGGCGAGTCAGGTCGCGAAACCCCAAACCCTTCGAGTTGAGACTCGAATCAGTGAGTCGAGTGGAGACTTGGGGAGTCGGGCAGGTCAGGACTCGGAAATCGGTAGACTCGGCGAGTCATGGACTGACTCGGCGAGTTGAGTCGCGAATGGAAGGACTCTGAGCATATGAACTTGGCGAGTCACTAGGTTGACTCGGCGAGTAGGGTTGACCTGGAAGGTTGACCATGACCAGGACTTTGACGTTGACCAGAGTTGACTTAGTTGACTTTTGGGGGTCGGTTAGTCTAAGTGTTGCATTGATATTGGTAGCTCGGGGAGCTAGTGGAGCAGGAGTTCAGGGAGTTGCCGGGAATCAGCTTGAGGGGCTATCAGCAAGTTCAGCAAGTGCAGGTGAGTTTCCCTTTTGTGTGAATGGGTCTACAGCCACAATGACGGCCCATGTAGTTATGAGTAGAAGACCCGGGGGTTAGCCCTAGGCACAGTATGCTAGTATGATATTTTGGACGAGGTCCAATGATAGCGGGCGGGTGCCCAAGGAATGGTTTATGTGATAGTTTATACTTGCTGTCTGTGTGATACTTGTATGTGCCTGGTAGGGAGGTGAGTGTGGGCGAGGACCCGTGTCTCACCATTAGCAGAGTGTGGATGGTGTTCCACATCTCATTAGCAGCAGATCAGTGGAGAGGCCCAAGTTAGGGAAAGAGTGAGTGTGGGTTGGTCCCATATCTCACTATCAGTAAAAGCATGGACGGGGTTCCATGACTCATCAGTAGCAGGACAAGGGCGAGGCCCAGGATAGGCGAGGCCTTAGGACAGGATCCGTAGTATGTGTTAGCTTATGTTTTGGGATATGTTTATGTGCTATTATATGTTAGCGGGCGAGGCCCTGTGACATGCGAGGCCTAAGCAAAACAGATCTGTGTCAGATCGGGGCTCGAAGCCAGGCGGGGCCTGGAGCGGCGGGGCCGTTGTAACGGGCGAGGCCCAAGGTAGAGGGCGTGGCCCAGTATGTGCAGAATGTGGTTATGCATGGTATGTGGTAGGGTGGGGAACTCACTAAGCTTCGTGCTTACGATTTTCAGTTTTGGTTTCAGGTACTTCCGGTAGCGGAGGGAAAAGCTCGGGGTGATCGCATGGCACACACCATAGATTAGACAGCCTGGGAATGTTTTACTCTGATAACGAACATGTGTTTTGGAAATTAATACTCTGATTATGTTTTGGATTGATGACTTTGCTTTAAGTAATGTTTTATTAAAAGAAATTTTTAGTCTTGAGTTTTGGGACGTTACAAGTTGGTATCAGAGCCTTGGTTTGAGGGATTCGGACACACCCTCAGGTGTGTCTGAACTCAAACTAAGGGATTGGATAAAAGTTTTCAAAATGAAAGGACAAGTTTTGTAAAAAGAGTTTTAGAAATGAAACAGTTTTAGAAAAGCGAAAAGAATCCAGAAAGAAAATAATTCTGATAAGAGAAAAGGGTGTGGTGCATGCAATCAGGCGAGCTCAAGTAAGTACCCCAAAATACCCATACAAGTTTATGTTATGATTATCAGTTAGTTGAACAGCATACTAGATTAGGACTAAGGGTCTAGGGAGGATGCCTTATGTGCCTATTATATGTGCTTTGAGTTGCATGATAGTGCTGATTGGACAGCAGTAGGATAGCATGTTTAGGTTATGCCTGAGTTTATGAGTTTGTGTTGCATGCTAGTTCAGATTCTTGCTATGTGGATATGATTGCTTGAGTATGTTGTGGTTAGCTTTTCCCCTTGTTTGAATGTTGCTTGCTTTGTGCAATACGGGATTCCGAGTGATGGAAGTTAGCCATTAGGTGGATACGTCACGTCACATGTGATCAGGGTTGAATAATCTCAGAGTGCTGGATTTGGCCCTATTTCGCAGCTCTTGTTTGAGTCCAACCGTTGTAGGGACGAGTCTTTTACTCGAAGGATTATTTGAGCCTCGTCACATGTGGTGGTATCCAGGTAATGGCTAATTGGCATCACAACGAGACCTTCAGCAGCTGAGGACTGGTTTGAGTTGAGTCAGAGGTTTCCCTAGGGTAAGCCTAGGACGAGATAGTGTTGGGAGCAGTAGTAGTGGATAAGGGGCCTGGTGGGGTCGAAGCAATTCCTGAGGACAGTACGGATAGATGTGGAAGGTAGTATGGGCCCGTACTACTGAAAGCAGAGGATCCATACTCGATTCGGGAAAGGCCGAGATAAGACCGGGAACCTGGTAGGGTGTGTTTGGTCTTGCAGTAGTGATAAGTATTCAGATAGAGGATGTATTATATTTTCAGCATGGTGACGTTGCGAGAGAGACCAGTGGGCGGATCAGGTGCCGGGGAGGGATCAGGCTCGGGTTCAGGAGCCGAGCAGCTCGAGGAGCGAATGAGGGAGTTGATATCAGCTGAGGTTACGCGCAGTATTCTGTATCAAACTCCTATGATCTTTGGCACGGTCAAGGAGGGTATATTGGAGATTTTGGATGAGAGGCTGGGAGCCTTTCGTACGGAGATGATGGCTTTGATGGGAGCGCATACCATGACATTTCGAGAGTTCAGGGCTTGCGGGGCATCAGATTATCATGGGGCTAGGGACCCCATCGCTAGCAGCAGATGGTTGGCTGATGTTGCCAACTCATTCCGTACGAGCCGGTGTCCTTAGGGGGACAAGGTCAGACTCACTTCCTGTCTTCTGAAGTACAGAGCGAGGGATTGGTGGGAGGAGATTGTTCATGCTTTAGGGGATGATGCCGCATTGGACGCGATGACTTGGAACGATTTCTCGGCCAGGTTCAGGGTGGAGTTTTCGCCAATTATTGAGGTGCAACAGTTGGCACGGGAGTTTCAGGATTTGACGCAGACCATTGAGACTGTGGCGGAGATCACCGCCAAGTTCAGGGAGAGGGCTCTTCTTGTACCGCAGTATGTCGCGGATGAGGAGATGAAGAAGGCCCGATATCACGAGATGTTGAGGGCTGACATCAGGGAGTTCGTGAGCAAGTCTGGCTGTAAGACGCTGGAAGATATGATTTCTTGCGCCAGAGCGAGGGAAATTGATTTGGAGCAGATCCGGAAGAGGAAGCCGGATGAGGTTCACGTAGCCGTGGGTTCGGGCAAAAGGCCCAAGGGATCGGATTCGAGATCGAAGGATTATCAGGACCGCGGTCGGTACGGGAAGTATGGCAGGGCGCACGGGGGCGCGTGCAGGAGTGGTAGCGGTGGTGAGTCTGGCTGCTTCAAATGCGGTCGGACTGGTCATTTTAGCAGCGATTGTACTGTTACCACCACACAGGGATCGGACTTGATATGTTTTCACTGCAATCTGCGGGGCCACAAGAAGGCCCAGTGCCCCAGTTTGTTTTCTGCAGGACGGGTGATGGCACCTGCCCCTGCAACTTTGAGGATCACAGACGGCCGTCAGGGCCGTGCAGAGGCGCCTGTGGTAGGAGGTAGGGCTTTTCAGATGACTACCTTGGAGGCACGAGCAGCATCGGACGATGCAGGTATGCGATTTCCATTTTCAGTTCTTTTATTTGTGCATGATTATATTGTTATGGTTCTGCATCATTACCGGTAGGAGTATTTTATTTTTTTGTGCGGATTGATCGTGATCGAGTTATATGCCATCTGCATACCTTGGAAATTTGAAAGGTAGTTAGGGGATGTGCCCTATTGGAGAAGGTTACATAGGATGCAGTAATTGTAGCATGCTTGGGAGGGACTTGGTATGTCTCGCTAGTTTGGATCCGTATGGTTGTAGAAATGGACTGGTTAGATCCCTAGCTATGGTAAGCTTGGGGCTCCTCAGCAGATTGGTTATGGAATGGTAACAAGGATTGGGATTTCTTTTTAAGTTTTGAGCAGCAAGGGGTAAGCATAATCGAAATGGGGGAGAATCCTCCGAGTGTGCAAAGGTAGGAGCACGCAGACCCAGAATGAGTGCGCGACCTCCGAGAAGGAAAAGAAGTAGTTCAGCGTTTGACGGATTGAGGAGTTCAGGGTTGGGAGTTTGAGAAAGTTCCCATCAGCTAGTGCATGTAATGGTGATGGTTAGTACGTGGTAGGGAATTCAGGTTGGTGGATCGCCTATAGGACTCAAGAGAGTCGGAATGAGGATCTTGAGAACTGATAGCTCTGGGTGCTTTCGTATTAGCAGTTAGTGGTAGAAAGTGTTGTAAGACTATGGAGCAGTCGTAGCATTCACTAGCAGTCAGTGATGGAAGGTGATGTAAGACTGCGGGTAAGCCGTAGCATTCCATAGTAGCTTCGTTAGCGAAGTTGGGGCGAGGCCCTTATCTCCTAGTGATCAGATAGGGATCAGGAATGGGTAGTGGATGAGAATAGTAGGGAGTTTGCCTGTATAGCCCTAGGGAGGTGAGACCTTGGGAGAGGCCGCTCCAGGATATAGTTGGGTGAGACCCGTGGGCGAGGCCCGTATGAGAATAGCAGTATAGGTGAGACCTGAGAGCAGGGTTGCTCAGTAGTATGGTTGGGTGAGACCCGTGGGCGAGGCCCGAGCGAGAGTGGTTAGACAAGTGGGACTAGAAGGATAGAGCCGATCGAGATCCGTGGGCGAGGCCCGTGAGTTTTAGCAGCACAGGTGGGACCTGGTAGGGACCTTAGTGTCAAGATAGGGGATCGACGATCCCAGGATTGTAGTGCCAATGGTAGAATAGCTTGAGCAGTTATAGGTGGTCGAAGCTTCTTCGAAAGTCGCTGGGAGCGAATAGGAGTTGTGTTGGGACCAGCGACAGGTGGGAGCCGGTAATCCAGATATCGTTAGGTTGGTAGGGACCAGGGTGGTCTCAGTTCATCCGGAAGGCAGATAAGGAATAGCAAAAATTTTCAGTCAGTAGCAGTGCGGGTAAGCAGTCTATGGTGGAATTCAGTTAGTTGATCGTGGGGTGCTCGACGCCAAATTATAGTAGAAAGAAATGCCCAGTGGATACTGGCGATAATGACTCGTACTGGAGGTAGCGGGAGTAATGGATTTGGTGAAGATAGGATCTTCACAGTGACAGGGGAAATAGTTGGTTATGGAGCATCGCCTTCGGAAGGCAAGGAAATCGCGCAAGGAAGGAAGGGGTGAACCCCTATGGGGTCAGTGCAGTACTCGAAGAGTACCAAAAGGATTGTCGGTTGAGTAAGTTGTGTTTCCAGATGTTCAGGTTCAGTGTTGACCCGAGATTATTATCTGCAAGGATTAATGTTAATCGGAATGACCGAGCGAAGGACCAGCGAAGGTAGGCAGCTGGTGTTGGATCAATTAGTAGATTATTGGAAGTAGATCTCAGGCGGTTCGCCATAGCAAACTTCGAGGACGAAGTTTAGTTTAAGCGGGGGAGAGTTGTAACACCCAAGTCAGGAAGGCCAAGAAAGGAAAGGAAACTCTAAGTTTAAGGGACGACTCGTCGAGTCCAAGGAGGAACTCAGCGAGTCTGAGCGGGATCCGGGTCAAGGAGTAAGTGACCGACTCGGCGAGTCGGCCAAGGAGACTCGGCGAGTCTGGTCTGAATAAGGAAAACTCTAAATCCAGGTCTTGGAGCCTATTTAAACGTCTCATTCTCTCCCCTAGGGTTCCTTTACTGCCTCTCTCACCCAGAACACCGAATCCTAAGCCCCATTGTTTCTCATTCAAACTTCCAAGCCATTTTTCGGGTGATTTGAAGGAAGAAGAAAGAGGGGAATCATTGAAGCTTCAAGGATTGGCCTAAGATCTGGATTTTGTGGAAACTTTCTGAGTTATTGAAGGTACTAAGTCGTTTCCTTCATTTAGATCTATTCTAGTTGGGAGTTTTGGGGCTTTTTAGCCATGATTAGTTATCCATTTGAGTTAGAAGCCAGATCTGAAGTTGCTACTTTGGATCTAAGCATATTTTGGCCTTATGAAGCATAATGTAATTTCCCTTGAGTTGATTATAGAGCCTCCTTGCCTTAAACCCTATTTCATGGTGTATTTAGCCTAGATCTCCTTCTCTAGACGTAAAGTTTGCAACATTACATGAGGAATAGGCTTGGGAAGGGTAGATCTACAGTTTGGAGTCCATGGATGACTCAAAATCCCTCTGCATGTATGAAGATCTGAATGGACTCGACGAGTCCTTTGAGTGAACTCGGCGAGTAGCATGAAGATTAGGAGGAACTCGACCAGTGGGATGAACAGCTTGTCGAGTCGGTTGAAGATTGCCTTGAACTCGACGAGTCTGTTCATGGACTCGGCGAGTAAGGTCGCGAAACCCTAAACCCTTCGAGTTGAGACTCAAATCAGTGAGTCGAGTGGAGACTCGGTGAGTCGGGCAGGTCAGAACTCGGAAATCAGTAGACTCGGCGAGTAATGGACTGACTCGGCGAGTCGAGTCGCGAATGGAAGGACTCTGAGCATATGAACTCGGCGAGTCAGTAGGTTGACTCGGCGAGTAGGGTTGACCTGGAAGGTTGACCTTGACCAGGACTTTGACGTTGACCAGAGTTGACTTAGTTGACTTTTGGGGGTCGGTTAGTCTAAGTGTTGCATTAATATTGGTAGCTCGGGGAGCTAGTGGAGCAGGAGTTCAGGGAGTTGCTGGGAATCAGCTTGAGGGGCTATCAGCAAGTTCAACAAGTGCAGGTGAGTTTTGCTTTTGTGTGAATGGGTCTACGACCACAATGACGGCCCATATAGTTATGAGTAGAAGACCCGGGGGTTAGCCCTAGGCACAGTATGCTAGTATGATATTCAGGACGAGGTCCAATGATAGCGGGCGGGTGCCCAAGGAATGGTTTATGTGATAGTTTATACTTGTTGTCTGTGTGATACTTGTATGTGCCTGGTAGGGAGGTGAGTGTGGGCGAGGACCCGTGTCTCACCAATAGCAGAGTGTGGATGGTGTTCCACATCTCATTAGCAGCAGATCAGGGGCGAGGCCCAAGTTAGGGAAAGAGTGAGTGTGGGCTGGGCCCGTATATCACTATCAGTAAGAGCATGGACGGGGTTCCATGACTCATTAGTAGCAAGACAAGGGCGAGGCCTAGGATAGGCGAGGCCTTAGGATAGGATCCGTAGTATGTGTTAGCTTATGTGTTGGGATATGTTTATGTGCTATTATATGTTTGCGGGCAAGGCCCTATGACAGGCGAGGCCTAAGCAAAACAGATATGTGTCCGAGCGGGGCTCGAAGCCAGGCGGGCCTGGAGCGGCGGGGCCGTTTTAGCGGGCGAGGTCCGAGGTAGAGGGCGAGGCCCAGGTTAGCGGGTGTGGCCCAGTATGTGCATAATGTAGTTATGGATGGTATGTGGTAGGGTGGGGAACTCACTAAGCTTCGTGCTTACGGTTTTCAGTTTTGGTTTCAAGTACTTCCGATAGCAGAGGGAAGAGCTCGGGGTGATTGCATGGAACACACCATAGATTAGACAGCTTGGGCATGTTTTACTCTGATAACGAACATGTGTTTTGGAAATTAATACTTTGATTATGTTTTGGATTGATGAATTTGCTTTAAGTAATGTTTTATTAAAAGAAATATTTAGTCTTGAATTTTGGGATGTTACATGAACACCTTAGGAGTCTTAGAATGCTTAAAACCCTTTAGTGGTATCAGAGCCTAGCCTTGTTTTCAATTATACTTGATGCAAATTGCTGAAAAATGCTGAAAAAAAATTGATTTTCTGTTGTTCTGGACAATGGACTCGCTGACTCCACTGACGGACTCGGCGAGTCCATGCACAAATTTATCCAACTCAACGAGTTAATTCATGCACTCGACGAGTTGGACTCCCAGACAGCATATCTTCGAGTTTTAAGGCTGGAATTGGTCTAGAATCAATACCTTAAACTGTTTTGGACTTATAGAACCTGTTTTTGATGTGGTAATGATCATTCTAGTCCAATTCAAAAGATAATTGTCAAAAGTTTCATGTTTTATATTAGTTTAATGATTAGTTTAATTACATGAAAATTGTTTGATTTGAATTGTCTTGTTTATATGAGTTTAATCAAGATTATGAATATTGCTAGACATGTTTGTGATAGTTGTTTTCAATCCAAAGTAATCTAAAAGTTATTCATAATATATGTTTTTGTAACTTGTCCTCAAGTTATATGAAAAGTCTCATTAAAAAATTATTAAAACCATAGGTTAAGAAACTTGAAGAGTCTTTTCTTCATAAATAGTTTTATGAATCCCATAACTTGTCCTCAAGTTATGGATGTTCAAGAGTCTCTTCATGATATCCCAAATGGCAATCAAGGTGAAAGATCAATCCCTTTGTTGTGCATTAATAGGATTGGACATCATACTTCACTTCCTCCACCTCCTCCAGTAATTCTCCCTGACCCACAAGTTCAAGGCCACTCAATCCCTATTTGGCAAGCAAACTCTATATGTGCTTACATCTTGGATATTAAGTCACATATTGGCAAGTCAGGCGAGTTGGATGTCAAAGTCTTAAGGAATTTGACGGTTGACTGGGTTCTTCAATCACTTCCCAAGTCATATAGTGAGTTCTTTAAGGACAGCTATGTGACAGACCATGACATAACCCTTAATGATCTTACATATTTGTTCGATGCTACTGAATCAGCAATGATTTGGAGCAATGGTAAAGCAAATTTGATTAGAAGATATTTTTCCCATGCTTCCATGGACATTGGTAATGGAACCATTGAAAGACCATAAAAACTTTCTCTTCCCAATGGAAAGGGATCGGCCATGGTCAAATCATTTGACCTAATGGTAAAGAGAAAGGCTAATTTTGAGATAGTCTCGTGCACCATTTCCAAAGAGTCCATACGTTTCCATTGCCAAGAGAAGTGACATTAGTTGCGAAGCTGTCCATTTTACCTGAAAGATCATAAGGATGGTAAAGTCAAAAAGGTTTGACTCTACTTCAGGTAAAGTCCACTATCTAACTCTATTAAGTACCTTTTTGAAGATTGTTAATACATTTTGATGTTTGGCAGGATCAAGAAAATGGAAGGAAACTTAAAGGAAGAGTATGTTGGATCTGATCGCGAAGATGGATTTCAATCGCATGGTTCGAAGATCGGATTCTTGAGCTACTACGTAAGGAGTTATGATAGATTCCTAGGAAATATGTAATAGCATAATTTTCATTTAAAGTTGCAATGTAAGGAAAAAGCTTTTCCGCATTTTATAAATAAATAAAATTTTGATTTTATTTTAGTTTATATCTCCTTGCAATGGCTTTTATTGAAAATTGATATTTGTATGTTTCTAGCAATAATGGAAATGTGAATTTGATTCTTTCATTTGTGGTAGTGTCTAAATTACCAAATAAGGAAAGATTCTTATCACCTAAGTTTCACTTGGATCGAAACTTGGAATCATACAAGTTGTATAGTATGATGAATGAGAATTTTCATCTTTGTAAAATTAAGACTATTTCCTTGTTCACATGTATATGTGAGTTAACTGAGGGACTAAGGGATCGAGTACACATTCTTGTGCACTAGTCAAGTCCACCAAAAAGATCAATAAGACTATTCGTCATGATTTATTAAGGTTTAGTAAATATGGTTATACTTAACAGTTTAAGTATAATTCTGAAACATTGGAAAAGTTTTGATGTATGGCAAAACGAATGGGGAAGAATCAAATTTGGCAGAAAGATAAAAGTTTCTCAAATCTGAAAAGATGGGAGAGTACTTTAGTATCATGTTTTATGATCATCTTAATGATTAAGAAACCATATCACAATTGGTCCTTTAAGGAAATCATAGTGCATTCCTATGGCTAAGAAGAGGAGTCATGAATTGTTGAACTGGTTAAATCAAGAAGGTGAGTTATACTTCGTTTCAAAATAAGTCTTAGAGTCATACTCCAAGATTGTAATTTGATTTACACCTCTTAAAGAAGTTTTATTAACACCTGTCAAATGTAAGAGTAAAATGTGTCCTACTCTTGTACATTTGAAATTGGTAAGTTGTGATGTTTTGGATAAAACAAAGACCAACTAAGGCCAGTTGTGTGAAGTGTTTGTCTTGATAAAGAATCTGTAGTATCTCTTGAAAATTTCGCCAGAGAGTCTTATATGTCAAGAGGACAGTGGGAGTCTTAAAGCTCCTGAAAGAATTTCAAGATCTAATCAAGAATAAAACATGTAGTTTATCACTAGCACATGACTAGAGTTTTATAACCTATCGTGTTGACATATTCCTATTTCTGTGCCCATTCCAGTTAAAGTTGGCTTTACATATGAGTTCTGAGAGTTCTCAATTGGTTGTATTACAACTTGGAAGCAATGGCAGGCCCTTGTGCTGCCAGGTGGCAAGAAGTTAAGACTGTACAAGTTCAATCCATATGAGTTTGGATTTGTCACTAACCTTGTCTTGTAATTATTGTTTTGACAAATTCACATGGATAGGAACACATACACCATAAAATCTAAGTGTCATAAGGTTTCTCTCCGATTCATGAAAATGATGGTGAGGAAAGTCTTTCACTAAGTAGATTTTAAGTAGATAGCAATTGTGATATTTGAATTCTCAAAGTCGTGTGGTTAACCGACACACTAACATGGACTTGTGAGAATGGAAAAAGGTCTAAACATTATGATTGTGGCACCCCTCTTCATAATTGTTTAGACACACATGTGAGCTATCTAAGGAAAGGTGATTGTTTTTGATAAAGTCTTATCAAAGCATCTCGTATCAGAAAACTGAACTTTGGTAAGAAAGTAAATAAAGTATTGATTTCTAGAAGTCCAGCTGATTTCTGGGTACATGTTAAAGCTAGTGGGAGCATAAAGTGTTATTCTAGTTAAATTATAATTATCATGTTAGTGGGAGCATGATTATTATGCTACGTGTTGCAAGTTAGCAATGTTAATTATAGATAACAAAAGTTTCAATTCTCTTTGAAAAATTGTTTTGCTATAATTAAGGGAGAGGATTTTATACTTCATTCCAATTCTACAAGCTTAGATTGAGATTTTAATCAACTTTAGTCAAAGATATATATGAATGTTATGTTGCAATCGTTCAACATAAGGAAATTCTATATATGTTGCATTCTCAAAATTCGATTATGATTACGACATTCCTCTTCATAGTTCGAATTGTGAGAACATGGCAAATAAAAATATTTTAGCAAAAGACTGGTCAAGTACCACGTCTTTATGTGAGACATCATGAATCGTGTCCCATATGCTTTGGGTATAGGATCGATTTCATGTGCTATAATATTAGTCCATACTAAATTTTCCAAATGCCTAGGGCATTAAGAGGGAAAAAGGAATAGAACTAGATATGACTAAAATGATTAAGCAATTGCTGAGGACAATCTGAGGTTTACCAAAGATTGCTTGCTCATGGACAATTGGAAATATAGTCTAAACTTTGGAAAGGACCATATTGACATATTCTGAAAAGAGGCAACTCTTGTTCAGAAGTGATAGTCAAAATGGTACTATGTTATTGTTTCCATAAGTGGAAGTTATTCTCTGAATCTATGTAAGATTAGAAAACTTAACGCAAAGAAGGATGTTCAAAGGAATGTACTTTGAATATGAGACTTCGTTTCTATGGAGTTGATCTCCAATGGAATACTTTGTAATGTCTATTGCCAAGTCTTTGTGACTTTTGTGCACAATCATTACAAGAGAATCATTGCATATAAGTTCAGAATCTAACAGATTATAGTAAATGGCAAGAGTTTGGTGTTCTTACATTTACAAAAGGGATTGGGATTGTGAAATGAGCATCATTGGACTCATGTTTAATTGATCTATTTCATAAAAGAAAGGACCACAGGTAAACATAGTGTGCATGCTTAGAGCATGACATGACTATTGTTTTAATTCAAGTATTAAGTTGATAATTTTAAACATTACATGAATAATGAGTAATCAATATGGTGCTTAGATAAAAAGGTGTTTTTTATTTACTCTCAAAGTGTTGGGGCCATACAGGATTAGTATTATTCTTGTGTTTTACTTTGCATGTTTTGACTTCCTGAATAACTAGGTTATTTAAACCGTCCACAGTCAATCATACTTTGGAAGTAGGTATTGAGGCAAGACTGTCATGAATGGGTCTGTAGTTTGTCTAGGTGGCTAGACTCACTACTAGAAAAATAGCCTTTTACGACGCTCATTGCACGTCGTAAAAGGCTCAGACGATGCACAAATGCGCGTCAAGGAAGGCCCTGTCATAAAGAGAGACGACGCACATTTACGACGCTCATTTACGACGCGCAATTATGACGCGCGTTTACGACAGGAAATGCGTATCAAGGAAGGCCCTGTCATAAATGAAGACTAAACGCATTCGCGTGTCGTAACCTTACGACGCGCGTGCTAATGACACGCAATGCGTATCAAGAAAGCCCCTGTCAAGAAAGGCCATGTCATAAATGAAGATGACACACATTTTTGCGTATCATAATTTTAAATGTTTCAAAAAAAATATTATTTATAGATTTACTTATTTTCAAATTAAATTTGTATTTAATGTTTCATAATAGAAATAAAATACCATATACAAAAAATACAATCCATTGCATAAAATTTAATGTCATATAATTATATTTCTTACAATATATAAATTTGCATCTAATCTACTATGTACATCAAATTCCAACTAAGTAAAGTTGCATCTTGTCTTTCATAACTCTTTAAGACTAATGCTCCAAGCAGCTGATTATATGGATAAGTAGTTGTACATTGGTCCATCTCACTCAATAATGACTTAGCCAAATTCAACTTCAAGTCTTTACTGCATCTTGCTGATAATGCACAAAATACACAGAAACAAAAAAACATTATAGAGGAAGGGGTAATTTGGGAAAATGTAAGGGTATAATATAATAAGAATGCAAATACTTAATACCACTTTCATGCCATCATAAATCCAACGGTTGTTCCGAATAATATCAGCTTTACTCATCTTACATATAAACAAACCAAAGCATCAAAATCAGAAAAATAAATGAATATATAAACTGTGAATAAATAAAAGATTGAAATCCTGACCTTATCTTTGATGATGTTGTTACGGGCATCCATATCGAGCATAATCACAAAATATGCAAGAACATATGCTGTGTCAGCACTAGTGAAGGAATTAGGGTTGCTAAAAATCAAAATCTGAAATAGATATAAATATAAATATATAGTTATATAGTTATATACCTCGTATCCTGGTATAGGACCAGAAATTCAAACACTACATTCACTAGGAAAATGCAAACTGAAAAAAAGATAAGATAAACCTTCTATTAACTTGAGGTTTACAAGGAATTTTTATAACTTTGTAATGCATATACAAGCTTCATACAAAACTTTTAATGATGTTGAATAAGAAATGTCTATTCTTTTCAAAAATTTTAATGAATTGAAATTGTAAATGAGTTGGTTGAAAATTCTTGACATTTAACCCTAATTTTGAAATTGTTTAAAATAAATTAACATGTAATAATGTTACCTGACGACCCATTAATCTTGTTCTCAGAAATTCCCTTGCTTCACGGGCATAAGGAGCAGGTTTCTCCTCTCTTCTTGGGTTTCCCAATTTGGTACATCTGATACTTGAGAGATTTAGTCTTATTTCAGCAGCTGGACTACCAAATGGTAGTGAATCATCAGCAACAACAATGCAGTCCCCACTAACAACTTCAATTACCTGTATAAAGTTTTAATTTAGTAAAGTTTATTAAAAAACGGAAGAAATGAGATAGTTTAAAGACAAACCTTTTACAGTGAAGTTATCTTATATAGCCTTTGAATTGGTAGCTGGGGGAACATATTGTTTTTTATTCAATTAGGGATATGCAAAATATGTTGAGTGGAGTGTGAGTATGATGGAAGATGAAGCCAGGAGGAAGTTAAAAGTTGCAGAACTTCAAGCAAAGAAGACTAAGATGAGGCTTTGGACAAACTATGTTCCCTCAGCTACCAATTCAAAGGCTATATTAGATAACTTCACTGGAAAAGGTTTGTCTTTAAACTTAACAACTGGCTCCTACCAGCACTAGTTAAGATGGCTGGTAGCACTTACTGTATCAGTTAGCACCTAAAATCAATAAAAAAAACATAAAATTTAGAAATTCAGGAAGCCAACTACATATACGGAGAAACCGACAGCAACACAAACATATATTCATGCTCAAATAACAAAAATACCCATCAACATTAACATCCAATCCAAAACTAATAGAGATATATATTATTTCTTACCTTTACCACCAACAAAATTGCAAAATGGTGATCAACAGGTAAGCAACAGCTCCTTTATATGACTCACCAAATATTTGGTAAACAAGAAACAAGAAGCAAGATCATAAGCCTGATTCCTTTCACGAAATGACTACGCGAATAAAGTCGATAGTTTTCAGCAAATTTCGACTGAAAGACAACAAAACCATGACCTGTTGCCCTGTACTTTGCACCTCCACGAAGCAGTGTTCTACCATAGTAGTGAGTTTTTGTCCCAAGTGAGAAGGTGAAGAAAACAGGGGCAAGTTGTAATTGCATGAGAACCTATTCCAAGTAGTTTTCCATAATCATACATTACAAAATTCATTTATCAGTAGAATCAAAAGCATCAGATGTAATAGTAGCAAGTACGACTTCTTTTTATTTTTATTTTTTGGTAAAAAACTTACAGTGGAGAAATAATCTTATGATGTTGTAAATAATGGCCAAAGATCCATTGGCAACTCATCACTAGACTAGATATGTAGGCCCACATCATTGGTTGTACGGGTCCCATCATCAAGAGGTCCTTGTAAGCTTTGTTGATTGCGCTTATGAACATGAGGATCCAAAGCACACATTAATCCAAGAACCTGATCAGAGATTTTTTTCAGCATAAATCTTTGTACATAACATCATAGAAACTAGAAAAGGGTCAAAAACATACCTTAAGAACTTCCCGCCTTGTAGACCATGCCAGCTCACCCTTCAACAATTTTAAAAGTAAGCTCGACAACTGTGGGTACTCATTACATGGAGCTATCACATAACTATAAACAAAAACCAACCAATTTTTGTAAAAAGTGTTTGCCCTTCTAAATATAGTGTCACTTGTAATATTGATAAAGTTGGATACATACCCTGTGCTCTGTACAAGTTGACCAGGAGTTGCAACAACAACCTCATGTTTAGTAGCAGCAGCTTCATCCAATAAAGCTTCAACAATTCTTGGTATAAGTTTAGGGATATATTCTCTCATAGCAAAACCACCCTACACATATACAAGTAAGACTCAGCAAATCAAACATTTTACACTTAAGAGAACAATAAAAAAGAATGTAAGAATCTCCTACCACTAATAATGCCATTGTTTGCATTCACTCCTGGTGTTCCTTCACATAGTTTAGCCAAAAGCGCCTGAAACACAAAACCAGTTATAGGGTCAGTTTGGTAATTTTAATTGCTACTCTAATTATTCAATGATTAGCACACCTGGGACTATTTGTGGTGATAAAAGTGAAGCAAAAAAGGAGAGTCCAGGTCATTAAGGTAAATGTGCCCTAGAAGATGTATAGATAGAACACATTTTGTGGATATTCCACCTTTTATATCAGAATCAATCTTAAGATCAGGTTCAAAATTCAGATATGTATAGATAGAACACATGAAAAAGAAAAAAAAATAGAGACAAATTGTCTTAACTTACAGATCATTAAGGTAAATGTGCCCTGGAAGATGAACAACATACAACCATTCGTCTTGAAATGCAACGCCTTGTGAAGCAATCTACATGAAAAAAGGAAAAATAAAGTAACAGTAAGATTGAAATCAAGCCAGCAGATATAAAATTAGGGTTTCAAATCTTAAACCAACACACAGTCAGTCGTAGTAGTTTGCAACGATTAGCACACAACAATCATTACACAAATTCATATGTATGTTATCTGAAGCATAAGTTGATCGCAGATATCAGCGACTTTATTGTACGATCTTGATGCCATTGCGTCTGTGAGTTGAGAGAAATCCGATGAAAAACATATATGAAAGGGGAATTAAGATGAATAGAATTGAATAGCCAACAATCGATCGACACTACAATCGAGAGGAGTTGTAGTTGTCGAACCAGTTAGTGTGAGGATCGATGTGGAAGAAATTGGACTATAGATGTGATTGCTTCACCTTTGCGATTTCATAGATGTGTTTTAGGGTTGTCGTAATTATCGATCGACGCTACAATCGAGGGCTTCCGATTTGTATTTCTGGGTGCAAGCAGTGACTTTGTATTGACCTACTACCGGTGGTCCAGGTATTCCTCCGCTTACTGGGATGGTGAGACGGACTGTCGCCGCCACAGGCCGACGGCCAGACACATTAGAATTTCCTTCAGGGGCACCATTTGACTAAAATACAAACCTGAACAAAAAAATTGGAACAGTAATATGAAAAAACCCTAAATTCTTAATTACAAGAGTAAGAAATTAAAGGAGAATGATAACAGAGTGATGTATGTGCTTGTTCTAGAGTGTGAACGAATCAAAAAATCGATGGCATAACCAGTGGAAAGGGAGAAGAGAATGAGCGGGGTATTATAAAACGACAGGCCTAGACGTCACACTATTTATAAAAGATGCCCTCCGTGTTTTTTTTTTCTTTTTTTGACATGAATTATAGGGCACGCAAAAATACGTGTCCGCTATTCTTGAATTTTAGGAAAAGCTGACATTATTTTTAGGGCACTCATAAATGCGTATCGTAAATCACTGCGTGTCATTGTTTGCGCGTCATTAAAGGACTATTTTCTTGTAGTGACTTAGCTGCAATGTTCATGAGTGCTCATGGAATAAGATTCGAGTATTGGATTAAACCCACGCTCATTTGAATCACTTCATGGATTTTATCACGAGGGAATCATAAGACGATAATATCTTATATTCTTCAAACCTAGAGATATTAGTTGTTGACTATGAGTTGGTTATACATTGATTGTACGAAAACGCATCAGTAACTTGATGTTATAAAATGTGCGTTTGTGTATGATTCAACAAGTAGTTAGTACAAGAATATGAGTCGAATTTTATCCATTCCTTTTACCTCATTAGGATAAAAGCGATATATGTGGGCCCCTTGATGATTTAGTGATGACACCCCTAAGTGCTTGGCCAAGCCTGGACTGATTTGATTTGTTCAATTAGTCAGTTGTCATGAATCAGAAATCGGGAAACAACAAATGGACAGAGAGAATGATTATAATCCATGTCTCGATCCATATGATATCTAGAATGGAGGAATATAGGATCCCTTATCTAATGGACGCGTGATTGATTTGTTAAAAGTTTGACAACGGCTTTAAGATTCACGATTGTTAGTCGGGTTATGAAGTCATACCTGCAATAATAGTTTTAGACTTATCCAACTGGGAGACTGTTGGATTAGATGTCTAAGCCCATAACTATTATTGGTATGTACTTGACCCGAGAGTAGCATGGTCCATTTGGGTTGCATATCATCAGGACAATTTGTTAGGATGGACTCTTGAGAGAAGGTTATATATGATTCATTAATATATTATAAGTACTAATATATTAATATGAAATCATATGGTTTTAATGTTGGATTAGTGTCTAAGTCCATAACTATTTTGGTATGTACTTGACCCGATGGTGCATAGTCCTTTTGGGTTGCCTTCACCAAAGCAACTTGATAGGATGAGTTATGGAGAGAAAGGATTAAATATGATTTATTAATATATTATGAGAATAATATATTAAAGGAGAAATCATATTGTTTAATTAATATTAGTCAAGAGTTAATAAGAATTAAGTTTTTGACTAAAAGACATTAATTAAACTTAAGGGACTAGAATTGTCAATTGTATGATAGTTGAATATTGAGCTAATGGACTCCATATTAAAGGAGTGGACGAATTCTATGCGGAAACCCATTAGAAATCGTCCTAGGCCTTTAAGGAAGGAGTTCATGGGTTGCTTAGGGCTTAAGCATCCAAATTAGGGTTTCATTGTTAGATAACCCTAATAGCCTCTCTATTTAAAGGACCCTTAAGGATCAAAAACGTGGTGAACTTGTTGATTAGGGTTTCCACACGTTTTGGGCAGCCTCCTTCTCTTCTCTTCTTCATCCTCTTTCTCTTGGTGTTTGTGAACCATTAGAGGAGTGACATTTGTGACTCTAAGCTTTCTAAAGTTAATACAAGAAGGATTTGAGATTGTTATTGCTACATAACAATCAAGGTATGTTCTAAACCCTAATTTATATGTTATATTGATTATCATATACTAGATCTAGGGTTTATAGTCTTGGATGAATTGCATGTACAATAGAGAAACCTAGATCCAAGCATTAGGGTTTGTATGAGCATATAGGATGTTCTTTTGGATAAAAACCCATAAGTGGTATCAGAGCCTTGATTGGTTTCTATTGTATTGGTGCCTTATGTGTTTGTTCAAGTTGCAAAAACGTTTTTTGGCCCATCTGCCTGATGAACTCGGCGAGTACCACAGTGTACTCGACGAGTAGGCCTCAACTCGGCGAGTCCAGTGTGGTACTCGGCGAGTTCGAGCGTCAGATGGAGCTATTTTCGGGATTTCTTGCTGTTTTACTCATGGATACTTGCCTTATCTATTTTAGTTCATTAAAATCTGATTTTCTACATATTTATGAGTATATCCTTGATTAAACAAAAGATAATTACCAATTGATTAGATAATAACTTCCTTATATGATTGCAGTTGATTATTTGTATTAATTAGGTAATTTATTTTGCAAGAAATTGAAATTAGGTCAAATATAGATAATGATAAAATTAATTGTTTAATTTATATTATTTGTTATTTGATCCTTGTGTTATGAAAAGTTTCAATTTTCCCCTTTAGGTTTTATAGTTTAAATTTGAACTCAAAAGTTTTTGTTTTGAAATTTGAATAGTTGAAACCCTAATGTTTTGAAAAGGTTTCAAAACTTTCCCTCAAGTTTTGGAATTTAAATTTTGATTAAAAGTTTAATCTTGATGTACATTTAAATTCTAAACCCTAATGTTTTGAAATGTTTCAAAACTTGCCCTCAAGTTTTGGAATTTAAAAGTGTTAGGGTGCAAAGTCATGCTTGGATGTAATGTTTAGGCTTTCCTCTTTGTATGTGTAAATGGGTTGAGTCTTTCCTATAAATAGGAAGTGAGTGACTCCCATTATGTAAGAGTCCATTTTGGAGTGTTAGACTAGAGAGAGAAATTTTGTACAAACCCATTTGTATATTCTTTCTAGATCTAATAAGAGCTTATAAATATTTATTTACTCCTTGTGTTCTTGATTTTGTATGATGAATCACTAGATCTTTCTAATTCCGCACATGCCATCATATTCAACACCACTACAATTGGTATCAGAGCGGGTGTTCTTGATTTTCATCAAGAATTGATCCTTGATGGCTATTTTGATTTGGTGATTCTTTTTGTTCATTGATCTTCTTGTTTAGAGAGTGTTTTTGTGTTCTAGAAGTCGAATTTTTCTTTGATTTGATCCATAATTCGACTTTCTCTCTCTAGAATACTTGTTTGTATCACTTTCTCTCTCTAGAAAACCCATTCATAATCACTTTCTCTCTCTAGAAATCTTCAAGTTCTAGTGATCAAAAATGACGGTTTTCTTGGAGCATGCTTCTTGGATTGTGATCATTAAAGATGTCAAATACAAAATCGGTTTAGAACAATTCCTTGGATTAATATTGAAAGGCTTAATGATTTCATGGGATACTTTGATTTCTTATGGAGGTTTGAAGGATGATCATGGAGGATTGATTTTTCAACCACTTTCAAAGATTGAATGCTTGACTCAAATTTGCCATAATCTGAAGAATGAAAGAGATAAAAAGGAAAGAAAGGAAAAAGAATTGTTTGATGAGTATTTCATTTCTCTTGTTGAAAAACCAAGTGATCTTCATGCTCTTATGTTTGTTGAAGATGTTCTTGATGATCATCATGTTCTTGATGTTCAAGAAAAAGGAGTTCAAGTTGATTTTCATGATGAAAAAGTTTTTTGCTCAATTGGAGTTCAAACCGATGATATTGTGTGTTCTTGTGATTCGTTTGAAGGAATGATTCCTTATCGGAAGCCGGTGGTTCAAGAAAATCACAAATATCAAACTCCAAAGGATTTGATTCAAACTCAAAATTTTCATGTTGTTGAAAGTGGGTTTGTTCATGAAGTCAAGTCTTCAAGATGCAAAAAGATGAGAAAGAAAAAGAAGAAGAAGATGAATCGAAAGAACAAGCGGGTTTACTCACAAAAATCGTCAAATGTTGTGAAGCCGAAATCCGTGAAACAAATTTGGGTTCCAAAGCAACAATCTCCAAAGGTTGCATTGAATTTGAAGTCAAAACCCAAAAATGTTGGTGGTTCTTTTGAAGATGATCTTGGATCGTTGAAGAACACGAAGAACACGAAGAACGAGTTGTACATCTCGCATGGTGGGTGGTACAATGTTCGATTTGGAGATTTTCACATTCCAACAAAAGAACCAAGATCTTCCAAATTTGATTCATTCGTTGAAAACAGAACTCGATTCGTCAAAAAGGTATCACAAATTCTCAAATGGATTCCAAAACATCCATGATTTTGATTCGTGCTTTGCGTTTTTCATTTTTGATCGATTTGTCTCATTGGATCAAAACCATTTCAAACCCCATTGATTGATCCAATTATTTTTTTTAGATCAATTCAAAAACCAAAATCAAAATCATTTTAATTCAATATTCATATAATCAGATTTGAAAAACCAAATTGTGATCTGTTTACTGTTTATCAGTGTACATTGAAGCCCAAAATTCGTATGTCTCGTATTCAATATTCGTTACTGTTCATCATATTTTTGAGCCCATAAAGAATTTCAACCCAATAAATTGTGAGCCCATCCTCTATTCAAGTTAATGAATCAACAAACTCGTTATTGATACAGTCATGCGCTTCATCTGGTTGTACCTTAGAACTCATACGCATCTGTTTTTTCTTCTTTATCGACTGTGTTTGAAGATTCTTCTCAATTTCTCGATCATTTTTTTCTTCTTTCTGTTGGATCGATGTCGTTCAAAGATTTGTTTTGATTGTTAAAATTCAACTTATGAATCGATTTTCTCTAATTCCCGAAATCGATAATGATCAAGTTACAGTGAAGAATTTTGAGATTGAGTTTTTGATTTGAAGAATTTGATCAAGAACTTTGAAACTGATGAAGAACAAGTATCGATTTTCAGTTCTTATGATTCTTCTTGATTTTTGTTCAAGAACAGATGAAGAATGTTTGACTAGAAGTTCTTTTAGTCAAAATCGATTATTTTAACTGAAATCAAATCACAGTATCGATCGATTAAAGTCAAAATTGAGTTCACCTATTGAAAAATCGATTGAGAATGAAGAATGTGAAATCGATTGAGAAAGAAGAAGGCCTCTTGATATTTGTAAGGTTAATATCGATGCTTGGGAAGTCGATGTTTGGAGTTGATTGTGAATGAAAGGATCGATTATGCGAAGTATAAGGATTGAATGCGAAGGTATGTTCGTCGATGTTTGGATCGATGTTGACAAGAGTTTGTTTGATGTCGATGACTAACTGAAAGGAATGAAGCCTTGGGTATTTGATCTATGATTTTGGAAGGACTGTAAGAATGAAATTTGAAGAATCGATTTGATCGCTTTTTGATTATTGGATGTCACACCCCCGAACCAGACGGCGGAAACGTCCGGGGGCTGTTGTGACTCAATTGAATACCATCACAATGAATATACATGAAACATAACATCATTCATCACCAACATTTGAATATTACAACTGATAGTGTTTACATCCATTACATTGTCTCAAAAATTACATTCTCAAAAGTAGATCGTTCGATACTAATTAAACAACAGCAAAACATCATAGAGTACAATTCTTCCTTCACTTTATCTGTTACCTGAGAATACAAGTATTTTGAAAACGTCAACATATGAAATGTTGGTGAGTTCATAAGTAATGTTTGAAATCCAATGTTTTGTATTGTTTGAAAACCACCAGAAAATCCGATACTTTTTGAAAATAGTATAGTCAAAAAGGTGTGAAGATCCATAAGTATGCTTGTTTGTTTTCTATAGTTGTAAGCGTACGATTTGTAAAACTCGTTATGTAGTTCGTAGGTGTAATAGTTGAAAATCCTAGGAAAACCCGACGTTTTCCTATCACTTTACTTTAAATAGTTCATGTGTTGTTATTTCGTTACGACGGGTGTATTCGTTGAGCTCCGGAGGCATTGGGTGTACAGTGGGTTGTGAATTGTTGTAACATACGTTAATGAAAACGTCCAGTTGACAACCGTACGAGCGATCCCTTAGGCGTCGCTTGCACTTATTCACATAACCCAACCCTCCCGGACTTGTGTAGCCCCACGACCGAAGGGAAAAGGAGAAGGTGCGAAATCCTCGGTATTTCCCTACGTCGTTCAAGACCATTGCGAATGCGAAGGGCCCGAAGCCCAACTCGCAATCGTGAGTTTCCGACTTTACTAGCAGTACCGAAGGACCCTAGGGGACCAGCAGCACGTTTGCCATTGAAAGTCCTTTTACACGAGGTTAAGTCGTATTGGACCCAACTACATGTAAGCAAGTATCCTTTGGGCCTAAAGATCATGTCATCGGGCTAGCTAGGTCAAACAAGCATGATTTGAAACTTTTGGGCCTAAGGAAGGTACGTCGACGTATAGAGTAGTTCCACGAGTGTATAGAGTTCCGAGAGTTCCATGTGTGTATTGAGCGTCGTAGTGTTAGTAGTTTTGGATTTGTTATCGATTCGAGATCGAATCAATTCGTTTGATAACGATTGTTGGTGATATCGTGTATTGTAATTCATCGAGAGTCGTAGTGTCAGTCTTGGTTCACAACGAGTGTATTGAATTAACATTGAAAATTTTCAGTTTACAACCCCTCTTTATTTTGTAAATTTACTTTTTCAACCCTTTGCGTAAATAAATTTCCGGTTTAGTCCTTAAACTATTTTTCTTGGCATTTTAACATCAAAACTTATTGGAATTGATATTTTTCAACACCTTTTTAATTGAAAACAGTTTTAGACTCTGAAAATACAATTTTTCTCAGTTGTAGCCCTTTATTTCGAAATTTTTACACTTTTGGCCCAAATTGGAAAATTTTTGCAACTTTGGTCCTTTTTAACTATGGAAAGCATTTTTGACCTTTGAAAAGTATTTAGAACACTAATAACCCACTTTTTTGCAGAAAAATAAGGTTCAGCCCCTCAAGTTTGGGAAATTTCGCATATTGGGCCCTATTGGGCCGAAAATGTCATTTTTAGCCCATTAAGCTTGAAATTTATGTTTTTAATCCTCCAAAAGAGTATATTTTCAGAAAATACATTATGGAAACTGTTTTGACTCATCTCACCCATCAGAATTCGAAATATTTCATTTTGGGCCCCTTTAACTTTATATTTTTAACATTTTATGTCCAAAAATTGAGTTTTTAGCCCAAAGAAGATGTTGTTAAGCCATTTAGCTATTTTTCTTGGAACACTTTGTATGTAGAAATATATTTGATGCTAGAATCATTTAACATAAAGTATATCTCGATTTTTAGGGGTTTTATGGCTAGATCCAACATTATAAACACACAAAAACACACATATAAGCATAGAAATCATACAAGGCATACAAAACACATATAGATCTACACTTTCACTTGTATCCCCCCCCACAAAACTCATAAAAATAGAAAATAGGGGGTATGAAGCTCACCTTGGGGTTTGGAAGTCGGTTTTGATGAAGAAGTGAAGAGATCACGACCCTAGATGTGTTTTGGAGATGATTTTCGATCTCTATGATGCTATAAGAGTATGATTCACGAAAGTATGGTGTAAGAGGGGATTTTTGAATAAATCAAGGAGTGAAATCATAGATCTAATGAAAAACTTATCAAAGATGATGACCTAGGTGGGAAAACCTTCTTGAAATTCTTAAAATCTCGAAAAATTGAGAGGAAAGAAGAGTGGTTTTTCTTGAGAGTGTTTGAGAGGAATGATGGGAGGAAATGTTGGGTTTTTGAATGAAATGTGGAGGTAAAAAGGCCATATGGCCGTGAGTTTGAAGAAGGGAGAGAAAGAAAGGATTTCCTTGCCTAGATACATGAACTTACCTTGTTGTATGGTGGTTATTATGCATGGATGACCACCATGCAATATTGAGGTGGCAAAGTTAGGATAATTCATCTCTTTTCCCTTTTTTTCTTGTTTTGGAATGATCTTGGGCCGAGATTGGGCTAAGGTAAATGAGGATGAGGTGTTTTTGCCCATTGTTGGTCTTGGCCGAATTTATGAGGCCCAAAAATCAATTTTCGGCCCATTGGGCTCTTAAGGAGACTCATGGCCCAAAATGGTAAAAGAAATGGGTTTAGGGCCCATTAGGGGTAATTAAATCCCTTTATGGCCCATCATGGCCTAAAGTGGTCAAGTTGAAGGCTTATTGGTCCATTATGCCCAATAGGAGAATTTTAGTTCATAAGGAACTTGAACCAGAATTCCTAAGGTTTCCAACCCTTAGTTGAACCTATAAGATGTATTTGAACGAGGACAGGGTATAGCATTCACTTAGATTACAAGCCTTACTATAGTTGGTGGTTTCATGAGAATAGAAATTCCTAGCAAGAGTGCCAGTTGTGACATTGGAGCCGATTTTCGAGTGTGTGAAGGCGATTCTGATCGATGCTAGTCTAATTTCGCATGTTTGAGACGTGCTTATTTGTGAAATCAAGTTCACATATGGATGAATAAATATCAAGTTTGAAATCTGGAATGTTTTTTTTGAGATATTCGCATAAAAGGAAAATAAGATTCGCATATTGATTTTTTTTTGGTGGGATATAGAGTTCACATTTGGGTTCAGTTCAATATCAAAGCAAAATCAGGTTCGCATTTGCTTACACACTTTGAATTCGCATTTGGTGAGATAAAGATGCGAAAAATTGTGCAAATAAAACATGCGAAACAATTAACTGGAACATGCGAAGTCTTTCATGGTGATTTGGGGAAGAACACAAAAGGTTTCAGTTTATACCCCTAATCTTTTCACAAAATGACAAAATTGACCCAACTTCGCAAATGGCAATAAAAGCTGTGAAATTACAGAATTTACAGTTTTGGTCCTTGCAGTTTGTGCGAATTAACGCTTTATGCCCGGTTTCGCAAATGGGCTAGAGTTTCGCATATTTGACTGTTTTTGGCGCAACGGGTCCCTGCAAGTTTCAGAAAGTGATAATTTCTACCCGGATTTTGAAAAATCTTGCAACTTTCACTCAAAAAGTCAAAATTTATCATACATTGGAAATATTTTGTGGCTTTTTCGTGATTGTTTTTCCGTGCAAGATTTTTGGTGATTCATTTTTGGTACACATCAAGGGGGAGTATTGTGAAGATTATTCCTCGGGCGCTTCTCATCCTTAGTAGGTTTTATAATCAATTTTTGATTATAAAAAGGGGGAGAATGATGGGTATTCGAAGCTTCTCGGGTTTGTCGAATATTCATTTGCGGATTTGAAGACCGGTGTTACTTCGAGGGGGAGTTTGGTCTTGATCGCGCTAGCTCGTTGGAGATTAAAGCCGGACATCCAATCCTAACTTTGAGGGGGAGAATGTTAGGGTGCAAAGTCATGCTTGGATGTAATGTTTAGGCTTTCCTCTTTGTATGTGTAAATGGGTTGAGTCTTTCCTATAAATAGGAAGTGAGTGACTCCCATTATGTAAGAGTCCATTTTGGAGTGTTAGACTAGAGAGAGAAATTTTGTACAAACCCATTTGTATATTCTTTCTAGATCTAATAAGAGCTTATAAAGATTTATTTACTCCTTGTGTTCTTGATTTTGTATGATGAATCACTAGATCTTTCTAATTCCGCACATGCCATCAGAATCAACACAACTACAAAAAGTTGATTAAAGGTTTAATTTAGGAATGTTAAATTCTAAAACCCTAGTATTGTTTTGAAAAGTTCATATCATACCCTTATAATTAAAAGAGGTTTAATAAATCCATAAAATTTTTGGTTTAAAAATTAATTGAATTAAAAGTATAATTGTTAAATTTGACCACCTAGTATTTTAAAAGTGTAAAATACACCCTATACTATATATAACATTAAAAGTCTAACATTATATATATATATATATACACATACATACATACATACATACATATATATATATATATATATATATATGTATGAGTAAAAGTCAATCTTACCGTTAGTAGGCCTCATTCACGAAGCTGGTCTATAAGGGGTGTTTAAGGAAATTGCCTATAAAATGGCGATTGAATGGGTATCCACTCTTACCCACCGCACTATTGACTAGTGGAGGGTCGTTAGCCGAACGGGTAGGATAGGACAGAACTTTCCATTATAAGTATAATGAAGTACAAAAGTAACTAAATGTCTTACAAATTCCCAATCTTAGTTACTTTAGACAAAAGTGAATTGATTCAATTCCATGAAATTACACTTTGTACCCTTGTGAAGACGTTAGTGGAGCGTGTGTGGTTAACTGGCACACTAAATGGTTCTAAGCAAAGGTGGCAAAGGGTGACTCAATGTTTGTCATAGTTCGGTGGAGCGTGTGTGGTTTACCGGCACATCGAATAGGTGACTGTAACATGTGAGGGCACCATGTAAGTTTGCATGGTTATTCACACCCGCTTTGTGATCCTCGGTATCCCAGTCACAAACTAGAGGGGCATATCGAGATTTAAACATGCCATTGAAATGTTCAATGAATCTCGTAGGATCTAGGAGTTTTCATAGATTTAAAACTTAAATTTCTTTTTTGTTTTTCATGGTGGAAATTAGTGAATCGTCATTCACTTACCTTCAAATATTCTGCAACTAGATTACGGCATCCCTTTTCTAGGTTGTAGCGTATTGTGTTGGTTCCTAGCCTTAATATCTTATTTGGGTGATTTATTAAGGACTCAATCGATCAACTAACTTGAATTTGTTTTCTCCCGTTTTGTAGATGTCAATGTACGACAACTATGGTCTTCCCAAATCCCATGGAACAAGCATTCCACATGAAGATGATATTCTACGATTCGATCGAGGAACAAGAAATCATGCTTCACTTCCTCCACCTCCTCCAATTATTCTCCTTAACCCACAAGATCGAAGAATTGAAAGGTTCAATGTCACTAAAGCCCTATTGGAAATGAAACATGAAGATGGTAAACCCGTGTGTGGCCATGTTCTAGGAATGAAATCACACATCGATAGGTTGATAATGTTGGGTGCATCATTCCCTGATAAGTTGGTTGTGAACTGGGTTCTGCAGTCACTTCCTGAATCATATAATGAGTTCAAAAGAAAGTATTATATGATGGATCATGACGAAAACCTCATTGACCTAACTTAAATGCTCATTGCTACTGAATCAGAAATGATTTGGCAAAGCAATGGAGCATAATTGTTGGGAAAGTCAACCAACCATGCTTCCGAGGACGTTCTAGGAGAATCGACCTGCGTTTGCTGCCAAGAGAAAGGGCGTTGGATACAAGTCTGCCCTATGAGCCTGAAGAGTCCAAAAGATGGGAGGGTCAAAGAGTATGGATGTGCTTCGGGTAAAATCCACTATCTAACTCGATTAAGTTCCTATTCGTTGATTCTTAATACATGATGTGACAACCCAGGTTGTCCCGTTACATTTTCCCGTTACCGTTAACGGAATATTCCAGTTATAAAAGTTCCGTTAATTAGAGGTCGTCAACATTTCATTTGTTTATTTTAATATGCCGTCAAGTCGTGATAAAAGGGAATAAAAACACATAACACATATTTCCATTTAGTTGGAAATAGTTAGTTTTTATCATTATTACCACTAAATCGGGTGCGACCAAAAGCCCCGTCTGACGACAGTATGGGGTAGAATTCCACTGACCTCCAACTCCCACCCATATATAAGGGGGAGTAAACTCCATTTAAGCTCTTTCCACCCTCTCTCTTTATACTCTCTCTCTCTAGACTCGTTTTCGCCCCAAATCCGCAACCAAACGCTTCCAAATCGTAAGTCCACTTACCCTAGCTTACTCTAAACATTATGAATCATGTTTGTAGCTTAGAATTGGACCATTTAAGCTGTTGAAAAGGAGTTCACGGCCTAAGCTCCTCCTTAGGCCGTAAACACCTAAAATGAGGCCAAAATGACCCCAAAATGTCCCTAAAGGCTTGGAAATAAATTGGGGATTTAGCCTAGGAGTGTTTGATCAATTAAAACAATCATTTTGAGGCATAAAAGAGAGTTTATGGCCCAAGCATATGCCAAGGCCGTAAACACCTCTTAAACATGTTAAAATGCCTCAAAAACACTCCTAAAACACCCTTGGACTTAATACATAAATTAGGGGCTTATCCTTTTGGGTTTAGAACATTTAAAGATAAGGATTTGGAGGATTAAATGGAGTTTACGGCCCAGATAGGTGTCAAGGCCGTAAACTCCCCAAAACATGCCCAAATGTTGGTTTTTACCCCCAAATGGCCTTAGACTGTTTCTATAAAATGCTAGGAAGGTATTAGGGGCTTAAAACTTCACAAAACTCAAGGAATGAGAGTTTACAGCCATAAACTCCCTTAGGAGTTGTCCCTAGGCCGTAAACTCCCTAAAGAATCCCTTAGGAGCCTTAAACCCACTCATGCCTTTTTGGAATTGTACTTAGAAAAATCCCACTAACAAGATTAAGCTTTGAAACACACTAGAACCCTTCACCATGAGTTTACGGCCGTAAACTCATGGTGAGTAGTCCCTGGGCCGTAAACATGGTGTTGGGAGTTTACTCTCGGAGAGTAAACTCCATTCCTAAGCCATAGACACCTTTAGATGCTACCCGGGACACCCAAACACTTATCTAAAGTGTTTTCCGCTCCTTTGAGTGCGTATACTTGTTTAATTGGTATTTAATATACTAATTGTATGTGAACATATGTTATCATATGTTAAATAGGTCATTGTGTGTGTTCGAGTCCTTGCGTGACACCGAACGCCCAAACGGCACCTTCGTCGGACCTACTTACACCAGGTGAGTTCATACCCCTGAATGAACCTTTTAAATGTTTTTACATGTTTTATAGGGGGAATACAAGTTAAACATGCCAGTTATCATATCAATCACATGTGATTGATAACCTGCATGCACAAGATTTTACGACACTATACACTGTTTTACCGAGTAGGACACTATAATGGTTTTCTAAAAGGTTTTTCATTTGTTTCAAAACTCTTACTTATACTGTTTTATCCTAATTCATTTTAAAATGGTTTATGAAAGATTTCCAAAGGTTTTCAAACATATTTTACAAAAGCATACAAATTATGATTTTTCCCCGAGTATAAAGGCTTTTCCTCAAAGTTCCCTTTTACGACGTATATTCTTACTTGTTAGTGGCTACTGCTTCGCTTTCATGTATTTTAAACTCCTACTTGATAATGCTTTTTCTTCGTGATACGCTTATACCTGTTATTTCCTCTATTTCACTTATACCTGTAGTCGCTTATACCTAATAGACGCTCTTACTTCACTTATTGTCGTCTCTACTTCGTGATACGCTTATACTTGTTCGACACTCCTACTTCACTTGCGATCGCTCCTACTTCACTTGTTAGACACTCCTACTTCACAAGAATCACTTCTACTTGATACACACTCAGTTGTAGTTAGATGTATGTCTGTGCTTATATAGGTACATATAAGTAATGATTGAAAGACTTAGGAAGGCTCGTCCACCCTATTTCCTTTTCTTCATTAAGATGTGGTCTGGTGGGATCGGATGGCCGTCCGAAGGTCGTTTGAATCATTAGTTATATATTATGTATATGAGTATGGACATACAGGAATTCTCTAGTCAGTTCAGTTGAGAGTCTCTACCTCTAGTCTACACTTACATTAGAAACACACTACCCACTATTTGGAAGTCTCTACCCACTATTTGGGATGCATCTTCAGGACACGGCCTTCTCCGTCGTCTAGATGGTAACCAGAATCTCATATAGGGAGAGCGGACATTGTGTGTATAGATCAATACGGGATTGACAACCCCGCACCCAGACTGCTAGCTACAGTCCCGGCCTACGGCGCCAAAAATTTGGTGGTTGTCGAGGCCGACACAAATAATAACCCTAAATATTACACACTAAAATAGTGTATAGTGGTAAAGGGATCGAATCCACGGAGATTGGTTCAATTTATAACTCTATGAAAAATCTCTTTGTAAAAATACTTGTAAAATGACAATAAAAATAAAATAGGGTTTTTGGTGTTTTGAAATACTTGAAACAAACTAGAATTAACTATGATTTAAATAGACAAATGCAAAAAAAAATAAGAGTTCGATGTAAAATCAATAAGGGAGAGATGGTTGACTTAAATCCTTTATTTGATTTTTGATGAACATATCATTAGAATCCAATGGAGCAATACTTTGATTTAAATCCTTTATTTGGCTATAGTAATCCAAGGAGCTTGAGATTACCTAGACTTTTCTTAATTGTTGAAATGGCTAGAGAAGCTCATAACAATTTCCTTAGTCAAAGTCACTAATTCCAAATAGCATGTAATTAGTGAAAGTCAACTAGCATTAAGAACCAAAAAGTCACCAAATCCAAGAGGGGTCAAATGCTTTCACCACCATGTTGGGGGAATGTTTTTATGATTGTGTGAAGCAAAAACAACACAAAAATCATTTGTTGCTTGCTAATTTGAGGATCCTTTACTTAATCAAGAAATTAGCCAACTAATCACCACAAACACATTTAAACTCATGAACTAAAACATACAAGTAGTGATAAGATGTTAAAACACAAAACATTCCCACAAAGATTTAAGAACATGTTCATGGATTCTTCAACATTCAACAAAAGTTCAAAGGATTAACAAAAAGTCAACCAAGATTAGTTTAGCCAAGCATGGCTAAACCCAAAGAAACAAAGTTAGAGAAGATTGTACCAAACATTAAGCAAGAATCAAGAGGTAAAAATATGATGTTCTTCAAGTGTTCTTGGCCTTCAAAAGTCTTCAAAACTCCAAAGAGAATCTCCAAAAATCGGATGTCCAAGAGTCCCCAAAAGATGGGCACCAACCTTCCTCAAATAGCCTTCCAAATGGATTTCCGAAATTACCCCTGCAGAGCCTTGCGCGACCCGCGTGCTGCTGCGCGGGTGGTGCCTGACATGGGCTTCTTTGAGATTTTGGGCCTCCAAAGCATATCCCACTAGCCCAGATCGAATTCAATCACCTCCTAGCCCATTTTCTTCAAGTTTTTCTTCATTTTAAGCCTAATTTGGCCTCTCCAAATCCTCCAAACTCGCCCGGTTAATAATCTACGCACGCTCAAATAAACTCCCTCATTTTGCAAATTTAAAGTTTATTTCTCTCCAAGCCTTCAAATAACCATCAAGCTCGCTCCATGCATCATCTCCACAATCACCAAGCCTAACATCATTTTCGTCAACCAAATCTCATCGCTTCCCATATGTCCCGAACACTCCCGCTCCGTTAGACCCGAAAACCTGCAATCATGCTCACAAGATTCAAAAGTACCCGAAATAGTCATAAAATAACAAAAGGGAAAATATGCATGGAAATTATCTAAATTATGAATGAAATATGCTAAAATAAACTATAAAAAGAAGTAAACAAAACTAACTATCAGCCGTCCGAAGTTCGTTTGATTCATTAGTTATATATTATGTATATGAGTATGGACATACAGGAATTCTCTAGTCAGTTCAGTTGAGAGTCTCTACCTCTAGTCTACACTTACATTAGAAACACACTACCCACTATTTGGAAGTCTCTACCCACTATTTGGGATGCATCTTCAGGACACGGCCTTCTCCGTCATCTAGATGGTAACCAGAATCTCCTGTAGGGAGAGCGGACATTGTGTGTATAGATCTATACGGGATTGACAACCCCGCACCCAGACTGCTAGCAACAGTCCCGGCCTACCAAGCCAACGGGTGACAAATGTCATATTTCGGACGCTTGTAGGGCGTCTGGTACTCTAGTCAGTACGGTTACGAGTATCCCGGGTTACCTTATAATTCATTGGCTTTAAGGTAACGGTATTTCACCAGCAATTTACACTGTATGTTGGTAATTCATTTTCAGAGTCACACTGTTTTGACCTTACGAGACGTATCTTTCATTTGATACTGTCTGGGGTCTGTTATCTCTGTTTTGACCTTACAAGACGTATCTTTCATTTGATACTATCTGGGGTCTGTTTTCACTGTTTTAGACCTTACCAGTTGTACCTTTCATTTGATACCTTCTGGGGTCTGTGCCTCCATTTGTTAGACGTACCAAGTGTGTCGTTCGTTCGATACTCTCCTGGAGTCTATGATTTCTTGCCTTAGTCAGCAGTCCTCACTGCTGAGGCATATGTTATTCCCTGATGTCGTTTGCTTCCCTCAATAATCAAATTCAGTATTTTGATAATGATAGCAATTTAGGGAAAACTACTTTTTACCACATAACACTGACCAGTCTTGGTAGAAGGCTGTTTTATTAAAGAAAATATAGGATTTTCTGGAAAGAACTTTAATACACAGTAAACACTTAAAATACTACTTTATAAAGTTATTTGAATGAAATGTCACTAAATACTTATGAACTCACCAGCATTTGTAAAAATGCTGATACTCGCTTTTCAAATAACTTGTATTCTCAGGTCGGCATTAGACAGGTACATCCCCGGAGCTGTTGATGAAGATAGCTTAGTACCAAACTGTATTTATTCTATTACTTGTATTATTTTGATGTATTTTAAAGTAACCATGTAAAATTATTACTATTAATGCAATGTTTTGTTGTACTTTGATTACTATAATGCATGTGTTGTGATACTTGACATGACGTCATCCACCCCAGAACGTTTCCGTCGTTCCGGTTTTGGGGTGTGACACATGATGTGACAAGATTGTATTTGAATGTTTTGCATGATCAATGAAAAGAGAGGAAGCTTGATGAAAGAGCAAGATAAGTCTAATCATGAAGAAATGGATATCGATCGCATGGATTTGAAGATTAGATTTTGAGCTTAGAAAGTTATAATAGAGTTGTTAGGAATTTTCTTTTGACTACATAGTTTTTAGTTGATTTTGCATTGTAAGGAAAAAAAATTTCCACTTCTTTTATGAATAAAATAAATTTTGGTTTGACTCATTTATTTATTTATTTATTTCCTTGCAATGAAATCTTTATGGAAAATTGATGTTTGGATGTGATTCTTAATAATGTTATTTATAGAAATGTCAAGAGTTTACCAAATAGGGAGAGTTTCTCATCGCCCAAGTTTCAATTGGACAGAAACTTGGAATCATGCAACTTGGTTGCACGATGAATGAGAAATTTCATATTTGGAAATTAGACTAATTTGTTGACAAAGTGTCAAGTGAAGGACTAGGAAATCGAGTACACAAAGTTGTGTGTTGATCAACTCCACCACAAGAATAATAAGAAATTCGTCATGATTTACTAAAAGTTTAGTAAATGTGATTATACTTACAAGATTAAGTGTAATTCTGAATTGATTGAAAAGGTTTAAGTCGATAGCAGAACGAATAAGAAGAATCAAGTAGGCAGAAAGATAGAAGTTTCTCTATTCTAAGAAGAAGGGAGAGTACCTTTTATCATGTTTTATGATAGGTCTTAATGATTAAGAACCATATCTCAATTGATCCTCTAAGTGAGTCTTAGTGCAATTGTATGTATAAGAAGAGGAATCAAGAATTGAAGAAATGGTTGAATCAGAAAGTCAATCATACTTCATTCCAAAACAAGTCTTAGAGTTAAGATTGTGACACTAAGTGACAAGTCTTAAGAAGTTTTATAACATTCATCAAATGTAGAATTTAGAAAAAAAAATTCCTTATTCTTGCACATTTGAAATTGGTAAGTTGTGATGTCTTGGATAAGACAAAGACCAACTAGGACCAATTTTGTCTTGATAAAAGCTACACTAACTCTTGAATATTTGGTTGTCAAGAAATGTTTATTGACAAGAGAATCTTATATATCAAGGAGTCAGTGAGAGTCTTAATGATCTCGAAAAGTTTCAAGAACTAATCACGAATAAACCTTATCGATCATCACTAGCACACGAGTTGAGGTTTACAACCTATCGTGTTGACACTATATTGTTTTTGTGCCTTTCCAATTGAGTTAATTATACATGTGAGTACTATGAGTTCTCATTTGAATGCATAAAGGGCAAGGACCTTGATCAATGAAAAGTACATTGATAGGAAAGGGTGAGCTGCTTAACTACTTGGAAGACATGGTGGGCAGCTGTGTTACCATAAGGCAAGAAATCAAGATTAAGAAAGTTCGGTCCATATGAGTTTGAATTTGTCGTAAACTTTGGTTTTGACAAATTCACATGGATAGGAACACATACACCATTAAAATCTAAGTGTCATCAGATTCCCTCCTTCATGAAAATGACTGTGAGGAAATGCTTTCACTAAAAGATATTTTAAGAAGATAGTGATTGTGAAAAATTGGATTCTCGAATTCGATTATGGTTATGGTATCCCTTTCCATGATTCGAATTATGAGATTTGGCATTTAGTCTGAACTATTTTAGACACACATATGAGCTATCTAAGGGAAAGGTGTATAAGCTTAGATAAAGGATTATCAAAGCATTAGGTATTAGAAACATGAATTTAAGAAATTCAATAGGTATTGTTTTTCTGAAAATTAAGCTGTCTTTGAATACATGTCAAAGCTAGTGGGAGCATAAGTGTTATGTTTATAATAATCATCGTGATAGTGGGAGCATAAATGTTATGATTGTATGATTATTAAGGCAAGTATTGCAAGTTAGCAATATTAATTATAGAAAACAAGAGTCATACTTTGCAAAGTTGTAAGGGTTGAATAGTTGTTTTGCTATAATTAAGGGAGAGAATATTATGCTTCATTTCAAATGTAAAGGCTTAGGTTGTGGAACGTTAATAAACTGTGACATCCCCATTTTCACGGCCAGAAAAGACCGATTTGTTTATGCTTTATTTTATAAAATCAGAGAAATCTTTTAAAGAAAACAGTTGCGGAATTTGTTCCCAAAACAAAATATGATAAAAATTATCAAAGCATTCTTTAAAGAAATGTATTTTCATTATATAACAAAATCTCGGGATGTCATGTTCAATACAGACCAAAAGCATAAACAGAACAAAATAGACCTTACAACAGTTATTCATAACTACTGGCCTATAATCTAAAATCTCTCGTCAAGTCCACCAACTTATACTCTTGTGCCATTACCTGTAATGCAAGGACAACTGAGTGGGTCAGGCTTGGGAGCCTGGTGAGCATATAGTTTTTTCGACCCACAATAATATAATTATTATATTCAACCATTAACCAATCAACCCAATTAACCATCACCATTATCTTCTTTATTTCTTAAGGTTTTACCCTATTAATCAATTATCCTTCCTTCATTCATTCCTAAGGATTGACCTAAGGAATTAGCACAAACTTCCATTTCTACATGAGGCGCATCTGCCAACATTATCCTTTAAGCGCCTCTGCCAAGATTACGTCATACACTATGAGGCGCGACTGTCAGGTTTATGACATTCTCTTTTAGGCGCATTTGCCGACATTATCCTGTAAGCGCATCTGCCAGGATTATCCTGTAAGCGCATCTGCCAGGATTACGACATTCACTACTTGGTGCATCTACCGTTATTATTCTTAAGCGCATCTGCTAGTATTATGATATTCTCTAATTGGTGCATCTGCCAATATCATTCTTAATCATCTTTCATACCTCATCATTTTATCACATACCAACTATCTCATCTACCCATGTTCTACCCAACATATTTGTAGATATAAAACACATATACAGTTTAACTCATTTAAAAACTATATAAAACATCTATTCCACACTCATCTCAAATAAACCACAATATATAAACACATAGCACGTATTTTATAACAAATACTTCATGTTTATGTGTTAGAAGAAAGTAACCACACACTCACCCAAACATATACTTAATACGTTCAAACCATACTTGTATTATACCCGTGTTTATGAAAGGGACTATACACCCACACATATAAACAACTTTATATTATACACATAGCACGTATTTTATAGCAAATACTTAATATTTATGCGTTAGAAGAAAGTAACTACACACTCACTTGATCAGAAGATGATCGGACAGCACTACGGCTTGTAGAAGTAGTATTCTTCGGCACATTTGGAAGATCTTCACAAAAAACCGGACTACTCGCGGGCAGAGCTTCGGCTCGGGAATCGCACTTCTCGGGATCTTCGGGGCTTCGGGGCTCGGGAATGATACCGGGGCTTCGGTATAATTCTTGCACGAAAAACGATGCAAAACGGGAGAGAGAAGAGAGAAAAATAGCAAATGAGCCGGCTGCCCTCGCATCCTATTTATAGGAGGTTGGAGCCTCGGAGTACGCAGGACGTACACGTCCGAATCGTCATGGCATGCGTCATCCGAAGAACTCGAGTGCAAGGGACGTCACGCTTCGTTGTACGCTGGGCGTACTTCGGATGAGTCCGATGACTCCTCTTCAGATAATACCGAATTTTATACTTAATTTTAAATATTAATTATTTAATAAATTTTGAAAATTCATATCTCCTTCATACGAACTCCGTTTTCGACGTTCTTTATATCCACGCGTAGGTGAGACTACGCTCTACAACTTTCATTTAGACTCCGTCGGCAAATTTTGACTTTATATTTTATTAATTATTTTTAGTAGGCCGGGATAGAAAAACTTCGTTATTAATTCATAACTTCTTCGTTTGACGTCCGTTCCCGCCTAACTTTTCATCGTTTCGATACCAACAACGAGATCTTCGATTCTCGTTTAGATTGATTCGACTAAAAACCGCTCGATCTCAAAGCGAGTATTCGGGCTGCATACTGCTAAGTCGAAACTTCGAAAAATCTTAACTTCCTCATACGAAGTCAGATTTGGACGTTCTTTTTATGCACACTCATGGTTTAATGAACTCTATGATGTTCGTTTAGATTGCTAAGGCTAAATATCACTCTAACGTAAATTCACTTTTTACGTCATTCAGCGTCGTGTCGGTTCTGCCGCGAAACTTCGACAGGTCATAACTTCTTCGTTATAACTCGGATTTCGGCGTTCTTTATATGCACGGAAACCTTGTAACATATACTATAACTTAGTTAATATTATTCATTCTAAATAATCTTTCATCAAAAATTCATTTTTGACGCCTATCGTCTCTAAATTGACTAGCCCGGATCTACGGGCGTTACAATAAACTTAGTCAAGGATACAGAGTGTGTTCTTAAATTTCGATTATCATTACGACATTCCTCTTCATAATTCGAATTGTGAGAACGTAGCACATAAAATATTATGGCAGAAGATTGATAAAGTATCAAATCTTTATGTAAGACATTATGCATCGTGTCCCATACGCTTCGGGTTTAGGATCCTTTGCAAATGCTATAATATTTGACCATTCTAAAATTTTCCAAATGTCTAGCGCATTTAGAGGGAAAAGGAAAAGAATCGGTTTGACTAAGATAATTAAACAACTATCAAAGGACAATCCAAAGTTCGCCGAGGATTGGTTGCTTGTGAGTAGTTAGAAGTATAGTATTGGATGGACCATATTGACATTATTATGAATAGATAAGATTCTATTGAGAATGAGTTGTCATATGGTAAGTATGGAAAGGTTTCCATATTGGGAGTTGGATATTGAGAATCAATGTCTAGATTAGAAAATTTTATGCAAAAGGATGTTCAAAAGAATGTACTTTGAGTGAGAGACATCACATCTAAGGAATTGTCTTGTAACAATCTCTGATAGAGGATTTTGTAATTTCATTGGCAATAGTCATTGTGACGTTTGCGCTATGACGTTACAAAAGGATCATTGCATAAAATGTTAGAATCTAGCATATTCTATAAGTGGCAAGAATTTGATATTCTTACACTTGTAAAAAGGATTGGGAGTTGTGAAATGAGTATGGTTAGAAATGTGTTCATTTGATCTATTTCACAAAGTAAGAACCATAGGTAAACATTGTGTGCATGCTAGGAGCATGGGACAAGTGTAGTAATAATTCAAGTAAGAAGTTGATTACCAGAAACAACAAATAATGAGTCATCAATATGGTGATAAATAAAAGGTGTTTATTTATACTCAAAGGTTTGAGGTCATATGGGATTAGTATTATTCTTGTGTTTCACTTTGCATGTTTTGACTTCCTGAATAATTTAATTGGTTGAGTACAGTCAAATTACTCGAACAAGCCACAGTCGTTCATATGTTGGAAGTAGATATGAATGAAGACTGTCATGAATTGGTGTGTGGATTGTCTAAAGAGCATTAGACATAAGCAAATGTTTGCTGCAACGTTCATGAGTGCTTATGAATATGATTTGAGCATTGGATTAAACCCACGCTCACTTGGATCACTTCATGGATTTTATCACGAGTGATTGGTGAGACGATAATATCTTATATTCTTGAAACCGAGATGTGTGAGTTGTATCTTGCGAGTCGGTTGCACATTGATAGTATGTAAACGCACCAGTAACTTGGTGTTATAAAATATATTGTTGTGTGTGACTCGGTGAGTGAGTGCAAGCGAGCATTGAGTCAAAGTTTATGCATTCTTTTTATTCAAAGTAGGATAAAAGCGATATCTGTGGGCCCCTCGATGATTTAGTGATGGCACTTAAGCGCTTGGCCAAGCCGAGACTAAATTGATGTGTTCAATTGTAGTCTGTTGTCAGTCGTCATAAATCTGAATTCGGGAAACAACATATAGACAGAGAGAATAATTTAGATCCATGCCTCAGTCTATACGATATCTAGAATGGAGGAATATATGATCCCTTATCTAAAGGACACGCATATCTGATAAGATCAGAGTTGACAGCGGCTTTGGAAAGCTACGATTGCAGATCAAGATCTGAAGTCATACGCAGAATAGTTATTAGACTTATCCAAGTGGGAAACTGTTGGATTAGTGTCTAAGTCCATAACTATTTTGGTATGTACTTGACCCGATGGTGCATGGTTCTTTTGGGTTGCCTTCACCAAAGCAACTTGATAGGATGAATTATGGAGAGAAAGGATTAAATATGATTTATTAATATATTATGAGAATCGTATATTAAAGGAGAAATCATATTCTTTAATTAATATTAGTCAAGAATTAATAAGAATTAAGTTTGTGACTAAAAGACATTAATTAAACTTAAGGGACTAGAACTGTCAATTGTATGATAGTTGAATATTGAGCTAATGGACTCCATATTAAAGGAGTGGACGAATTCTATGGGGAAACCCATTAGAAATCGTCCTAGGCCTTTAAGGAAGGAGTCCATGGGTTGCTTAGGCTTTAAGCATCCAAATTAGGGTTTCATTGTTAGATAACCCTAATAGCCTCTCTATTTAAAGGAACCTTAAGGCTCAAAAACGTGGTGAACTTGTTGATTAGGGTTTCCACACGTTTTGGGTAGCCTCCTTCTCTTCTCTTCTTCATCCTCTTGCTCTTGGTGTTTGTGAACCATTAGAGGAGTGACATTTGTGACTCTAAGCTTTCTAAAGTCAATACAAGAAGGATTTGAGATTGTTATTGCTACATAACAATCAAGGTATGTTCTAAACCCTAATTTATATGTTATATTGATTATCATATACTAGATCTAGGGTTTATTGTCTTGGATGAATTGCATGTATAATAAAGAAACCTAGATCCAAGCATTAGGGTTTGTATGAGCACATAGGATGTTCTTTTGGATAAAACCCGTCATTTAATTAGTATTGATCTAGAATTAATTTAGAATTGATTTAGTGATCAAAAAGAGACTAATTAAATCTATGGAGACTAATTATGTTACTTAGTTATATTTATGTGTGTTGGGCTTATGATCCATGTTGGACCAAGTTTATGTATGGATACATAAAGAGTTGGGCCACATGAACCATGAATCATAAGACACATCGGTATGGATTTGGGTTATATCCATGACCTTAGAAATCCCACATATAAATACATACTTCATTTCCAAAAATCAAAACTGGTGTATTCTTGGAGTTCTTGATGGTTTTGGGTGCATGGAGATTCTCTCTCAAGTTCCTCCTTTGTCCATGATGTGTTGTGATTCCACTTGAGGCTTCCACACTATTGGGGCTAAGCTCTTAAGGCTAGATACATCAAGACTTCAATCTCCACCGTAAGGTATGTTATCCTAACTAGTTTCTTGTGTGGTATATGATAATTTTATGCTAGTTATAGGTTTAATACCTTGGAAACACCATTGCATGTATAATTAGTGAAAACATAGATCCAAGCTATTTAGGGTTGCATGAAAACATTAGGAGTGTTAGAATGCTCAAAACCCTTCAGTTTCTTCAGCTATTTCATTCACTTCTTATTCATTTGCTTTCAACACGTTGTAGAGATCATTTAGTGAAAAATAGTCGAAAATTTGATGTGTCTTCACCATCAAACTAACATTTTGCCACTCTTTGAGAAGCCCCATAATGAATGTGAGATTGAACTCCATTGTCGACCATGTGATCCGATATCTATTGCATTGGCATATGAGTTCTTTGAGACGATCATAGTACAATTAAGTGGATTCTCCATCTTTTTGCTTAAACTCTCTTAACTCCAACAGACAATGCTTGACTGAACTGATTTTTGTTTTCTCACTGCCCTAATACTTCTCCTTCAAAGTATTCCATATCTCCTTTGAGGTTTTGCAGCTACGAACATAATTGTATACGACTGGTGGAAGAGCGCCATGGAGTTCTCGCATGCATCTCTTTTCATTTTTCAGTAACCTTTCAGTTTGATCATTAACATTTTAATTTGTAGACGAAGTTCCAACACTTTGAACAGAAGAAGGAGGATGAAAGTCATCATTTATGCATTTCCAGAGTTCCTCATCGATTCCATTTAAGCAATCCTCCATACGATTAGCCCATTGATCATAGAACTCAGGAATCAACATAGGAATCTTCGTTGATGATCCAAGAAGATGAGAATAAGATGTCATGGTGTTCATGTTAAAGTTCAACATTGTTATACAGAAGGTTTTTGAGAAAAGCTTAAGGAATTTGAAAATTAATGGATGAATCAACCGGAAAACAGAAACAGAATGCTCGATTAAACAATATAATCACATACTCAAATCACTATTAAAGATCTAATAAGGTTTTCAGAATCAAAAGTGCGGAAACTTTTGAATCTAGAACGAGACTTAAAATACTTTTTGAAATAGGAGAAAATCAGATCAACACATAATGATTCCTGCTCTGACACCAAATGTAGTGTTGATTGAATCAAGTTTGAATATGAAATCATAGTTAATAAAAGATTTAGAACACGGAATCTAAATATAATCTGGTTGGATCAATATATTGCTTTAATAGAATACAAGAGGTTATACAATGAGTACAATGAGTGTGCAAAAGTTCTTAACCTCTAAGACATGTATCCATCCCATGTTTATAGGGATAAAGAAAGAAAACAAAAAATATAAGGGACTTGACACTATAGCTTCAAAAATAAAAAATCCCTTATAATAAATTTACAAACAGACATTCGACAATCGGAAAGACCTAGACACATTCGACATCTCACAAAAACATTTGACCCCAACAAACACCACTCCATACATTTACCGTCTTTTCCATTAACCACCACCAACATCGACATCTACTACTGCCATCGTCCACCACCACCTCTGTTGGGGAGTAATATTAATAGGGTGATGGTTGAAAACCAGATTTCTTATAGATCGTGTAAGTTCACTTTTTGAATTGATATTTCCACCCTATGCATGAGTTATAGGAAATGTAGTATAGGATAATACAAATGGACACTTGTGTATCTAGGCATAGAAATATAAGCCAAATCGCTAGAAAGTTCTAATTTCGTTCAAAGAGAGCTAAGAAGGGTTGTGTATAAGGCTCAAAAGAGGAGTCGTATATATGAATGACAGATTAGGGTTTAATCTTTTAAAAATAAGAGTTGGGAAGGGTTATGTATACGGCTCAACGGGACCATCGCCAGGGGCTCTACCCCTTGGACCCCGTTAGGGGCGCTTCCCCTAAGACCCTACAAGGGGGTATAGCCCCCTTGACCGCCACATTTCTTTCATATCAGCTTATAATTCGATCTTATATATATACATGCACCCCGCATTCACCAAACATATAATATAGAGTACAAACAGTAAGCCCTTAGCTCACATGTCAGTTCCAATTACAAAAAATGTCAGGTCACACAAAAATCACCAACAACCTCCACCTCTTAAAATCTAGAAATTAAACCTAAAATCAAAACCTGAAATTCAAACTCATAAAATGCCCAAAACATTGATGCTCAAACCTAGACGAATCCACCATTGTCGATGCCCAAAAAACCAAAAAATCAACAAATAGACACAAAAATCCCATAAAATACGTAAATTTATAAGTCACAAGTAGGTTTGGGTTACAAGGGAGGAAGACGATGTCATCAAAACCAAATCCCTACCAAATTCTAAAATCATAAGCAAAAAAGCAAAACCATATCTGAAAATTAAAACATTAACTAAGAAACCAGATGAAATCGATGACCTTAAATCAAAAAACCATATGAAACTAGTTAGGATTACGCACAATAGTATTTCACCTTAAATCAAGAAACCAAACGACGTCAATGATGTTGCCGACGACGGCTTATTTGAATATTCCGGATGATGTTGTCGGTTTCACCGGATGAAAGAAACGGTAGTGATTTTCTAGAAGACGACGTAAGGAAGACAACGTACCAAAATCCGAACCAAATCCTTTGCTACAATTTTATCTTCCATCACCATCACTCATTTGCTATAACACCCCGAATTTAGAAGGTCAAGAAAGGAAAGAAAAAACCCCAAGTCAAAGAGGTCTACTCATCGAGTTCAGGAAGGAACTCGATGAGTAGGAGCGAGTTTCGTGATGCGGATTAAGTGGCGACTCGGCATGTCGGGGGACTGACTCAGCGAGTCTGGCCTGGGTTAGGAAACCCTAATTTCGAGACTTGGTGCCCTATTTAAGCATCATATTCTCATTCCATCAGCCTCATCTTCAGCCTCCGGACCCCAAACACTCACCCACGAAACCCTAGTGCACCTTGTGAGTGTTTGAGCCAACTTTATGTGATTTGTGTACTCTTGAAGAGGAAGAAGGAGAAGAAGGAAGTGGGAGTTTCAAGAAGGAGGAAGTAGATCCATTTCTTGGTAATCAAGTCTTCATCTTGGCTTTTGATTTAATAGATCTCTTTGTTGTCCCTTTTACGAAGATTTTGGTCCATAAACGGGTGCTTGTGGGATTTGGACGTCCCCAAGCAAGATCCTTTCAGATCTGAGAGTATTGTGGATAGTTAAGGCATAAAGGTGGAAGCTTTATGCCATTAGAACTCCCCATGCAAAGTTTAAGAGTTGTTATGGCCTTTTGAGCAAAAAGGGTCATGCATGGATGTAAAGGCAGTAGCTTTGCGTGTTATTCCGACCCTAGAAGGTTAGATCTGGGTCCCAGATGCTTTGTGCTCGATTGAAATCGTCTGAATAGTTGTGGACATAGAGTGACTCCGCGAGTCACTCATAGGACTCGACGAGTCAGGACGTTTCCTTTCCCAAAACCCTTTTTCTAGCAGGTATGAGTTGGGTTAGTAAGGGACTCAGTCAGTGTGGGTTCATAGTGGACCTGATGATCATCGTACTCGACGAGTTCAAGGAGGAACTCTGCGAGTCCAAGGCAATCTGCCTAATTTATAAAGGTGGACTCGACGAGTTAAAATGAGAACTCGACGAGTCAGATGAAGAAGGGTCCCGAAGTGTTGCAGGCGTACTTGACGAGTTCAAGGAGAACTCAACAAGTAGGATCGCAGTCCACAAGTAACCTGTGAATTATGGGACTCGACGAGTTGATGAGTCAACTCGGCGAGTTGAAGTCAACTCGGAGCGTTGAATTTGACCAAGCTTGACGTGGTTTGACTTTTGAGGGTATTGTGGTCTAAGTGTTATTTTGGGTATTAAGAGTTCAGGGAACCGAAAGATCAGTAGTTCAGGAGTCACCTGATAGCAGTCAGAAGTGTTCAACTAGTCTTCAGCAGTGTAAGGTGAGTCTCCTCACTGTTTGTATGGGTCTAAGGCACCAATTTCGGCCCATTATGTTTATGTTTATGTATAGTAGGAACACCCGGGGGTTAGCCCTAAGTACTCATTGTTTAGTTTCTGGGTTTCGACCTAATGTCGGGCGAGGCCCAAGGAAGGTTAGAATGCTAAAGGTCTTTGTGATTCTTGCATGAGTAGGTATGATAGGTTTAGGACTAGGGGTCCGATGTCCAGGTAGGCCCGTAGTATGTTATTCCAGACCAAGGTATGATGTCGGGGTAAGCCCGAGGAATGTTGCATGTTAGATTATACTTGTTGTTTGTGTGATACTTGTATGTGCTTCGTAGGGAGGTGAGTGTGGGCAAGGTCCCGTATCTCATCACTAGCAGAGTATGGACGGGGTTCCGTATCTCATTAGTAGTAGAGTAGGGGCGAGGCCCAAGATAGGGGAAGGTGAGTGTGGGCGGAGGCTCGTATCTCACTAACAGCAGGAGCTTGGACGGGGTTCCATGGCTCATCGGTAGTAGGGCTTGGGCGGGGCCCAAGATAAGTGATGCCTTAAAACAAGAATACAATAGGGTGCGTTTAGTTTATGTGTTATGTGTTATGGTTATATGTTGTAGGTGTTTAGCGGGCGGGGCCCAGAGACAGGCGGGGCCTAAGAGAAACAGATATGTATATCGAGCGGGGCTTGATGTTGGATTAGTCCGGAGTCGGGCGGGGCCCGATGTAGCGGACGAGGCCCAGTGCTTGCAATATGTGATTGTGTATGGTATGCGGTAGGTTGGGGAACTCACTAAGCTTCATGCTTACGATTTTCAGTTTTGGTTTCAGGTACTTCCGGTAGCGGTGGAAAGAGCTCGGGGTGATTGCATGACACACACACCAAAGGAGTTTTAGCCTGAGATGTTTACTCTGATAAAACGAACAAGTTTTTTGAAATGATACTTTGTTGTGTTATATAATCCTTACTTATGGTTTTATTAATGTTTCAAAAAGAAATTTTTGGTCATGATTTTTTGAGATGTTACATTTGCTTTCTCAAGGGCTCCAACAAAGAAATTGAGGTTTATATGTATGAGAGAGAGAGAGAGAGAGAGAGAGAGAGAGAGGAGGTAACGATGGTCGGAGTAGATCGGTGGTTGTCGGCATTTCCAAACAAGAGAAAAGAGTGAGACATGAATGTAAAACATATGGAGAAAACCATGTAAAGAGATAAGTGATAACCCACATTCATTAAACAATTTAAAAATAAACAACACATTAAAATAACGAATCAAGGGACCAAAATCAAAAGATAAGCAAAAACCACATGGTCTGAATGCAAAATAAATAAATAAATATACCATGTAAATGTGTAATTTTGACAATACCACGGACGATTTGTAGTAATTTACTCTTGTTATTCTGTTAGCCAAGCGTACTGGTAGGAGATTTCTATGCGATTAGGGATAAATTACCCGAAACTAGCGAATCTTTGGTGCTCTACTCATACTCAAGCCGTTTCTTCCACCGAAATCGTATACATCAGTCAATCAGGTAATTTTTGTCGAATAGTTTTGCTTATTATTTTGGATTCGGCGTGATTGGTTACTTGATTACCTAGGGTTTAATGGTTTACATTCATACAATTCGATACTAGTTTACATGTATTCTTGAAGTACATATTTTTCTGGTTTCTTAATTGATATTTAGTTTTGAGTAGTTTGGTATTTCAATCAGTATGATAGGTGTTCGTTATTGGATTCTTACTTTCTGCATTCTCAATTCTCCAAGTATCATTTGATTTTGTTTGCTTGATTATTATTAATAATAATACTTTTAATATAGTTTTTTCCGGTTCAGGTTTGATTAGCTTTTTGTTTTTCTAGTTAAGTAATTGACTTAGACATGTGTCTATGTACAAACACATATCGTTATCTTCATACTTCTTTCTACTTTTTTTTCTTTCATTATGGATTTTCGTGGCTTAGCTTAGACATGTTTTGATGAACAAATCCATATACTCTTGTTGATAAAATCGTGAAACATTTTTGCTTACTAACACAGTTTTGTTTATTTCTTCAAGAACATTTTGTAGGTGTCATAATGGTTAAGACAAGGAGTACGACTAGAAACCAGAATTACCATGCATCTAGCCGGAAGAGGATCAGGGGTGGGGTACCCTCACCCTCACCCTGGTCAGATCTTAACCATGATTTGCTTTATTTAATTATGACGCGACTCGGAGTTGTTGAATTTCTTTTATTTAGTAGAGTTTGCAAGTCATGGAGGTCACTTGCACTTTCTAACAGAAGCACGTTTATAGCATCCAAACCTCCAATGCTATTGTTTATATCTCCATGTGTTTATAAGAAGGATTGCTATCTACAGGACTTTGAAGGAAGAAAGTTCAAAACCATCATTCCTAAGTTAGTTGGGAGGAAGTGCGTTGGATTAACTTGTGGTTACTTGATATTATTCGGCAAGAAAACCCGTGACTTTTGGCTTGTGAATCCTATCACAACGCATGAACTTCATTTCCCTAATGTCCCTTTACATATAAGTGATGGTGAAAAAAGAAAAGTCAGGGCTATCCTTGTCTTTTCACCTTCAATAAACGGGTGGGTGTTTGCCATGTTACAAAAATGGTACTATAAAGTATGGTTTTCTATAGCAGGTAAAGGAGAATGGAATCATGTTTCATCCACTTCCCCCCTAGTAGACTTACATGTTTTCAAGGGGAGGATATATACCCTAAATTGGAGTTTTACATCCGAAGGGAAACATGTAAGTGAAATGAGACTTGATCCGGTGCCTACGTTAGTGCCTAAGTTATATTTTCTGCATCAACTTATAGCTTTTGATTTTATAACTTCGGATGAAAACCTTTATTTGATGGAATACATGTCCATGCATACGTACAAGGTTCACAAACTAGATTTTGACGAAATGAATTGTGTTCCTTGTGAAAAGTCAACACAAGAATATGCGTTTTTTAATAGTCGTTTGAAGTTTAGTGCTGCTGTTATTTCAGAGGCATGGGCTGCCTCATCCTCATCGTATTGCCAACAGAGATTTGCACGTACTGATAAACATGGAAAATACAAAGGCAGGTTGTATATTGCAAAAAGGTGGTACTTCCCCCATGAGTGTTTGAATATAAATCTCATAGATAACTAATTTATGGACTTGTTAGCATTCTTATTTTTTGTTTTTATGTTTTCACATGTTTGAACATTTTCAAAATACTTTTTTTGATTCGCACATTATTCACTTTTTGCTTTAGATTATACCTGACAAATTTGTTGTGGCTCGACAACACTTTTATTTCTGTGTCGAGTTAGTGTCAAGTTAGCACGTTATGGTTTAGACCTTATAAATCAGTTGTGTCATGTCGGGTTGAGACACTAAACATGTTAAAAGGTGGAAGTTGGGGAAGTGGAAAGGAAAATGTAAAAAAACTAGAAAGAGTATGAGAGGAAGGAAAAATTGAAAATAAAGTATTGATGTAGATAGCTAAATAAAACTCTTAAATCCCATATATAAACAGATTATTCTCGATTCATTTTCAAGTTCCGATCGAATCTCATTTATTTCGTATTGGGTTTGTGAGAGGCTTACTATTACTTATTGCCATTTATGTTTGAATCTATTTGATGTTTAATATTCACCTTATTGTCCCCAATTTTGGCCATATTGTGGCCCCTCACTTAAAGGGATAAACAATACTAAAAATATTAAAATCTAGAGATATTATAAAGTCTCGAAATTGTTTATATACGTTTGAAAATGATTCTTGAACATTACAATTTTTTCGAAACGCTTTTCTTAGCTATACCAAAAAAACAAGGCTATCTACGATGTTTACTTATATAGTAATCACTATCTAGCATTCCCACACAAAACTAACAAAATAAAAAGTACAAAACAAAGAGTTACGAACTCAACAAATTATAAACTTAATAATCATTGCTGCCGAACATCTATACATCCATTTGACCATTATATATCCTATAATTTACAACACGGTGAATGGTAAAAATATTAAAAAATTTTAATATTATTCTTTTATTATAATTATATCTAGAGTAAATTACAAAAATAGTTACTATGGTTTGGTAAGAATAAAATGTTTGGTTTGATCTTCGTATGTTTGATTGGTTACCTCCCGGTAGTTTCAAACAATTACGTTGTTGACCTTTTTAACTAACATCGTCAAGAGGAAGATAAATAATCAATTTAACCTTGTTTTGTTTTTTCTTTATTTTGCCCTTTTGTTTTTTTAGACACTAAACTGCAAGACCATTTTTGAAAAAACTCAAAAATCAATAGAGAATCTAAAGTCATTCGTTGTACATATCACTAACTATTATGGTGGTGGATTCCAACTTTTTGTCATATTCGACCACTAAAATGTTGAAATATTCACCATTATATCCTTCTTATTTTTTTATTATTAAAATAAAAATATATATTTAATTAATTAAAATGTAGAGAGAAATGGAGAAAGATAGAGAGACAAACAAATTGATTGGGTGTGGTGGTCTGTGTTCCTCACCACAATTTATCACGAAAATGCTTCACCGCTAACCACTACGAACACATTGGATGGTTTTCACATTTGTGGTTAGTGGCAACTAGGGTGTAAATGAGCCGAGCAGAACCCGAGCCTGACCAAGCTCGAGCTCAGCTCGTTTAATTTTGAGAGAGCTCGAGCTCGGCTCGTGAACAATTTAGTAGGCTCGCGAGCCTAATCAAGCCTAAACGAGCCTTTCCCTCTCTCTCTCTCTCTCTCTCTCTATATATATATATATATATATATATATATATATATATAGGCCTAGGTTATTCTATTCAAAGTAATTATTGTGTTATTGTATGCATAAATGTGGGTCAATCAAATTTACTTATTTTAAGAAAGTGATTAATATATATTATTGAATTAAATATAATTGAAAATATCATCTTAATTAATTACAAGGGTAATTTAGTCAATTAAAATAGATTTAATAAAGGAAAATTGAATTTTTTTAAGGGATCATAGATTCTATTAATTTTAAAAATCCGATTTTACATATTATAATTTTTTTAATTCGAACATTCTGACAGAATATGTTTATGAGTATATTAAAAAATAAAAATATTCTTGAACTATAAATAATAAAAGTATTCTTGAACCTATTTCTTGATCATGAATTTAAAAACTTCTTGTAGAATAACAAATCCTTGAATAATCAATTGAAGAATAAAAACAAAAATACATTATTTCTTATAGAATACGGATAACGATTGTTAAGAATTACATGAAAATCTAACGACTAATACATTCTAAAAGAATAATGTGGTCTGTTTCAATTTTGTGGTTTGTTCTTCAAGCATCAACTTCTATGATTCCTACAGAATTAGAATTCGTGATTCCATTCCAACAGAATTGGAATTCGTGATTCCATTCCAATAGAATTGGAATCTCACCAATATCAACCATTGAATCATCTACAAAAACAAACTTGATACCTTTTCAGAATTCAACCTTGTCAAGATACTCCACTGTCCACATAAATGAAGTGTTAAATCAAAAAGAATGAAACAAATTAAAGAAACTAGAGATGAATGAAGAAACATATTCAAGTTACCAAGAGTTCAAGAAACTAGAGATGAATGAAGGGTTGTAGTCTTGTTGTAGTTGCAATGTATGAAAACAAGAACTTGAACAAGAATCAAAATCTTGGAACTTCAACTGTATGTATGGTAAAGCTTTCAACTTATGAGAAATTAAATTAATCTTAATGGATTCATGAAAAACCTGCCATGGTAGGTTACCCACGTAGATCTTGAAAGAAGCCCGACCACTCGTTTTTCTGTTGTGAACCTCTTGGTGCAGCCTTATTTACAGTAAGAGCCCTTCCACTCAAATCTTGTTTCTGTTTATAACAAATATTACAAATTAATGTGAATATGTAGTAATTAAGATGGATAGATGGAGAAGAAGATTAAGTTTACATAGCCATTCAACTTCTCCACAGCTTACTCAGCTTCTTCTACTGTGCTCATTGTCACAAACCCAAATCCTCTACTTTGTTTTGTATCCCTGTTGTATATAACCTAAAACCAGACATCAAATCGGCCATTGTAAACACACGATGCAACATACGAAATTAATTAAGAAATTACTGAAAAGTAAATCGACTAATACCTCGGCGATATCTGCTACTCCGACAGAATTGAAGAGATTAGCCAATTTCTCGCTGTCAAAATCGTAGGGTAAGTAACCGACAAAAAGCTTTGCCTCTTCAGGTGGTTCTGAATATGATTCTGCTTCCTCTTCTTCTACTTCATTAGTTGCATCTTCTTCATGTACTGGTTCAGTTTCTTGTGCAATTGTTGTGACCAATCTGAGGTGTTGGTCACGAATTGGAGTGACCAATCGAGAAATCGGGATTTTGATCTTGGCTCTGGGTAGAAGTCAATTGGAAAATTGAAACCCTAAAATTATTGTCTATAAATATACGTGATTAATATCAAATTACCATAATTATAGGATATTATTTGTGGAAACTAATTATCAAATTACCTATTTACCCTTATTTATTAATTTAATTATTTATTTTTATTTTAAAATTTGATTGGCCCACATTTATGCATACAATAACACAATAATTACTTTAAACGAATGAACCTAGCTCTATATATATATATATATATATATATATATATATATATATATATATATATATATGTATATGGATAGGTTCATATGAGACAATAGTATTTTGTGAGACAAGGGGACCAAATCTTGACCACTCATCTTGAATAATCTAAGGCTATAATTAAATCAAATTACACCACAAGGAAGCACAAGGACGCGGTGACATTTTTGGAATTAAATGGAACTTTAGGATTAGAATAAGGGCGCAAAGGGGCAGTAAGGGGAATTTACTATCTATTTCATCTAGGTTGCAAAAAACACTCGGTATTCTTCTAAATCTTCTTCATTATGATTCATTAAACCCTAATATCGATACAAACAATAAAACATGTTTGATTCAATCTCGATCATCAACATATTTTGTTTCCTTCATATTTAGATTTCAACGCTTTGATTTTATCAACCTTCCATTCTAATTTTGATTCTGAAATTGCTCGAGCATCAATTGATCCTGAATCAAAAGCAATCCAAATTTCTTATTCCAACAAATAGATATAGAATCGGATTCAGATTAATTCATTCTAGGTAATGTATAATAGTATAGTTTATCTGCATCATGATTCAAACATTTCTTCATTTTTCTCACGTACAAAACCCTCCACCTCGATGAACACTAAAAATCCTTTTTTTCCTGATCTACAATTCGATTGAAGAACTGTTAAATCCAGATTATGTTTTTATTACAACAATTAGATTCTCTCATGCTTAAACATTATGATTACTCCCATTCTGATTACAGGAGAGATTGCAATTGAAGAACCCTAAAAATCCTCTTTTTCACTATGATTCATATTTTCAACTTTGTGATTCTGATTATGTTCCCTAATCAAGCTTTCAATCACATAGCATTACAGAATCAAAGAAATCGGATCAAGATCTCAAGAATACCTGGTTTAATATAATCAGATTCAGGTTCAACATAATCAGATCCAGGTTTTAATTATCATATAAAATCTCTTTTTTTTTTTTACTTCACTTCATATCTACTCCAAATAACTATTTTTAATTTTTTCTTTTTTGTGTCAAAGAAGTCAAAGGAAAAGTGAATAAACCATAATATATATTTTTTATATAGCTTTCTTCACATTTTGAAATTTGAATGTCTAATATTCTACCGATTCTATGAATTTTTAATGAGAATGCATAATATTCTACATATGTTAGTATCATATTCTATATATTTGCACCAGTTAAACACCTTGTAATTCTATATAAACCTTGCACTTCCATGAAGCACAGCATGCCAAATATTTTAAAATATGAATATGTGATATTCTGATTATTTTATAAATTGTAATGTGGAACGGATAGTATTCTACATATGTTAATATAATATTCAATATATTCTGTATATTTTCTGTGGTATGTGCAATATTCTGCATATGTTAGTATAATATTCTATATATGCTGAATATGTATTCTTGTTCTTTAACTCTTTCTTCCAATTTTTCATGTACATCACAATCCTTTGCTAAACATGTTACAAACTGATGATTAATTTCTAAAATCTTCATTGAATTGAATGCGTGATATCATATTCTACATATTTTCACCAGTTAAAGACCTTGCACTTCTATATAAACCTTGAACTTCCACGCAATATAGAATCCTATATTTCAAAATATGAATTGTTATTACGTGATAGTTTGATAAGTCATATGGTACTTCTTAATTTGATACATATGTTGCTTTGTTTGATTATTTTGATGATCGATTAAAAATATTAGTAAAATAGTGTTCGGTAACATAATATTCTAGGTATTATGATTTGTTAAGTTAGGTGTTACTTCATAATTTGGTTTCGGGTGTTATTTTATTGATTAATCAGATGTTACTGTTTACTTTGATAAATCAGAACTAATTCATATACGAATGACTTTATTGTGTAAAGTTAATGTCTTTATGTAGCACATTCTAACATTCTATATTTTCTTTTATCATAACTTGATGTATTATTCAAAGAACAGTTCTTTATACTTTACTAGGTTACAACCCGTGGAAACCGCGGGTAATAAAAATTAAAATTAATATTAATATTGATAATTAAAAATGGTAATGAAAACAATAGCAACATACAATATTCAATGGAAGAAATAGCAATGTACTTTGTAGAAACAGTTAAAAACACAAAAATGGTCATACCAATAGCCATAAAATAGTAATGTACTTTTTTAAAAGTTTCTATCAAAAAAACCACTGTCAGAAACACGAATTCTTTGTAATATATTAATATTTACCTGTTTGTATCTAAGATTAATGAACATGGTAAGAATGAATATTCAAATACACAATATTCAACAAAACAAAACAATATTATTATGCAATCACTAAGGTCTACTGACTGGTCCCTCTCCCGCTTTAACCTATAGTATAAGTATAACATGGCTGAAAGTCAAAAGAATCTTACATGTGCTGCAAGTAGGCGTGTTCGAAAATATCCCAATCCGAAAATGCGGATATCCGGTTTTTCAGATTCGGATAAGGATAGTCGTTTTGGAAATTTTGGATAGTTTGGATATCCGATATTCGAAATATATAATTTTTGATTTATATTACTTTACGTAATGATCAAACGATGACCTAAAGTTATATTTTTATGAGTCTTTTATACGGATTTCTTTGTTTTTATACAAAAATGGATGTTGTATGAGTGGAATTTATAAAGGTCATTACTAATATATGTCTCATATAATATCATCGAAAATTGGTGTTAGATTCATATATTGACCACTACTTCAATTTGTCGTTCACCAATATATCATTTATTTTATCTTTTGCTTATTAATTTGCTACTTTATTTAATATTATTGCTATTTTATTTCCTTTTCCATTTCTAAGTTAAATGACTTTTTACTTTAAATTTAGTGTACGAGCAACTAATATTTATTTGTAAATATACTAACAAACTTATAGGTGCCAAATATTTAAACTTCCATTATAAATCTAAAATGATATATATATATATATATATATATATATATATATATATATATATATATATATATATATATATAATGAAAAGTGGATATAGTTTTTAAAATAAAATGCAGAAGAATTTAAAATGTACCAAATCAAAACATATTGCACGTTGGAGTTTCTTATGATTTCCAACAGAACTAAACTTGGACCTCATTTGCAACCAAGTTTGGGATAGGAATAGAATTGAATTCCAATTCCAACCAATCCTATGGAATCCAACAAAAATTGTTGGAAAACGACTTAGTAATTTGTCTATCAAAAACATTAAAATGAATTTATGACTAAGCCAATTTTAATTCTTTATTTTTTTTAACTGTAAGCATTTGGATCATTCTAGTCACAAGCAAATCAAATGCACACAAATGCTATGAGCATAGAGACGACGCGTAGAGATGGTTCATCAATAAAGCATTAAATATAACAATGAAGATACTTTACATTGTTGTCATTTTCAATGTTCAATCCCCCATCTTGATTTGTATCCACCTTTAGTGACAACAATACTAGGCTCGATTAAAAAAATCCATAAATCATAAGCATTTGGTCGTAACTCATATGAACTTATGAAGCTTCTTTAATATTTTTATAAAAGAAATTAAGCCATTAACTCTAACAATTAAGCATGCTCACATTCACATCAAATTGAAAGAACCTGGAATTCGGTTCCTTTAAAGGGTATGAACGTTCCTATGATTATTTGTATCAAATGCTACATGTTTTTAAGAAAGTAAAATAAATACTTACATAGAACACTAAATATTGATCTATTGAAAGAAAATTAAAACCCTAAATAGGTGTCAATCATATAAACAAAAACACAATAGATAAACACAATAGCTTACACATTGCAACTTTCAAACAAAAAACCAAACAATCCACTACAAGATTTAAAAAAATCCAATAATATGGTCAAATTCAGGTCTTAAGAAGCTTACCCACAAATGCAATGAGATCTCAGTTAATATCAACCTATTTCAGGACATGGAAACACTCACATACACACAGTTAGATACGCACACATATAGGGGAAGAATGTCAACAATGGTGACATATTTAGGGTTCCCTGGTTAGGGCTTCAAAAGCATCCGCTATTCAGGTTTATGATGATGTTGAATGCACAAGTTGTTTAGGGTGAAAAATCATCCCCTGTTCTAGGAATTTATTTGGTTCCAAGAAAGTTATAGTCATAGAGGCATACCAAGGTTTAACCCCCATCGGTGATGATGGGGTAAACGTCCAAAATTCCTTGATGGTAGGGATGGCTTCTGTACAATCCAATTTCTGGTTCTGTAAACACAAACATGTATACATAATTAGAGAGAGGAGGATGGTTTCTTGGTAATCAATATTCAAAAGCTTGAATTTGAGAAATCTAAAAAAGAATACATGATAATTCTAAATAAATTGAATAAATGACATAAAGATGCTTACCAGTTTATCTGTTTTCTTCAAGTCAATATGCAAAATCAAAACGGGTTTGTCGAATGTTGGAGAAATCTGCAACAAATGTGGAGCAACGAATAATTTAATATCGAGGATTTCTTAATGAAGGTGTGCAATGATGGTGACGAAGGGTGGTGCGGTGGTGAATGAAGAGGGAGTCCGACCATGGTGTTAGCAACGATATTTATGGCAACGATGGGAGGCGTAGGCTTTGAAAGAAGTTTGTAGAGAAAGACGAAAATCATTTCTTGAAATCCAAATAAATCGATAGTAAACCTATATTTTAAAGGTGGAGGGAAATTTTGGAAGTTTACTTTGTAAATTTCTGGACTAAGAAGACGCCATGTGGACAAAAAGGATTCTTTTATTATAAGAGGGGATTAGAAGAATGTAAGATATTGATTATTATTGAAATGAAGTATATGATTAATAATGTTAATATTATAATATTCTAGATTTTATTTTATCATAACTTAATGTACAATTCAAAGAAAAGTTCTTTATATTTTATTTGGAGAGTGTATGATGTTGATTATTATTAGAATGTAGTTTACGCTTTATAATAGCAATACTATAGTTTTTTTGTCAAGTATTTAATAGACAAATTCACGTATTTTTTTGGTTTATGGTATTTAGTGTGAATATTCTAGTATTTTGTTCTAAAAGAAGCATGATGTATGTTTTGACGCAGATCAAGTGACAATAATGACTAAATCAAGAGCAAAATATGTTGTTGATACTAAAACTAAGAAAACAATGATAGTTCAATTGATAGATCTTTATCAGAATGTGAAATAAAGGACAAGGTATAACATTAAACACATTAACGTATATGGATATTTGATAATACTACTCTAATTTACCATATTATTAAGTGTTATATTCTTGTTTTCACGATGTTGATTATTCTTAGAACGTACATATTTTTATATTTGATTTTTATTAGGTTATGAAATGATGCGTTTGTTTTACTTTTTTGTGTTAATATGAAACATACCAAAAATATGACCCAAAATTTTCGTTTTGAAAATATTATAAGAAACTATAATCATCCATAATCAATAAGAAAACCAAGTATCATGTGTCTCAAAATCTCATATCAAATACTGTATCAAAACAATTGAGAAAATATATCAAAGTCTCAATAAATCCCAGGCTGAAATCTGTGGTGCGTGCCATGCAATCATCCCGAGCCTTTCCCTTTGCTATATGAAGTACCTGAAACCAAAACTAAAAACCATAAGCACGAAGCTTAGTGAGCTCCCCAAACTACCTGTTACACCCCAAAACCGGAATGACGGAAACATTCAGGGGTGGAGGATGTCATGTACAATAGTAGTAAAGAAGCAACAACATCATCCATTGCATTAATAATATAATTTATACAAGTGTGTTCGGTGAAGTTTAAAAGACACTCAAAAATGTAAATCAAAATAGGAGATGAGTTTTGAACGAGCTCCATCTTATCAAAACTTGGCATCGGTACCTGTCTACTGATGACTTGAGAATACAAGTTATTTTGAAAGAGTTTATCAGCTTTAAAGTTGGTGAGTTCATTAGCATTTTAGTGTCGTTGTTTGTATGAAAACGTTTGTAAATGTTTGATGTATAAGTTTGTAAATGTTTGTAGTAAATGTTTGTATCTCCTAGAAAATCCTATATTTTCTACTAAATTAAGCCTTCTACCAAGGCATCAAATGTTCTGTATGTTTGCTTCTTGTAAAAGTGTGTATTTTCCCAAGTGTGACTATCATTAACCAAAAATATAGTTTCTACATTACTGCTTATGTGAGAAGATCACAATTTGAATGTAATGGGGAAATAATTCATGGGTTTTGGTCATAAGACATCCTATGTACTCATACAAACCCTAATGCTTGGATCTAGGTTTCTCTATTGTACATGCTTGTTATCCAAGACTATAAACCCTAATTCTAGCGTATGGGAATCGATATTAACATATAATTAGGTTTATGATATTACCTTGATTGTTATGTAGCAATAACAATCTCAATTCCTCCTTGAATTGACTTTGGAAGGCTTAGAGTCACAAGTGTCACTCCTCTAATGGCTTACAAACACCATAAGCAAGAGGATGAAGAGGAGAGAGGATGGAGGCTGCCCAAAACGTGTTCTAACCCTAGAAGAGAAGTTTCCCACGTTTTTGAGCCTTAAGGTTCTATATATAGTGGGGCTATTAGGGTTATCTAACAAGGAAACCCTAATTTGGTTGCTTAAGCCCTAAGCAACCCATAGACTCCTTTAATCAAGCCCTTGGACGATTTCCTTATGGGTTTCCCATTAGAATTCGTCCACCCATTGATTCAAGACAATCCATGGCCCAAATTGCAATTATCTTATAATTACAATTCCAGTCCCTTAAGTTTAATTAATCTCTTTTAGTCACAAAACTAATTACCAATTAAATATTGACCAATATTAATTAAACAATATGATTTCTCCTTTAATATATTATTCTCATAATATATTAATAAATCATATTTAATCATTTCTCTCCATAATTCATCCTATCAAGTTGCTTTGGTGAAGGCAACCCAAAATGACTATGCACCATCGGGTCAAGTACATACCAAAATAGTTATGGACTTAGACACTAATCCAATAGTCTCCCACTTGGATAAGTCTAATAACTATTATGCGTATGACTTCAGATCCTGATCTGCAATCGTAGCTTTCCAAAGCCGCTATCAACTCTGATCCTATCAGATACGTGTGTCCTTAGATAAGGGATCATATATTCCTCCATTCTAGATATCAATGAGATATGATTTCAAATCATTCTCTTTGTACTATATCTCGATTCCCGATTTATGACGACCGACTAATTGAACAAATCAAATTAGCCCTAGCCCGGCCGAGCATTTACGTTTGTCATCACTAAATCATCGAGGGCCCAAAGATATCGCTTTTATTCTACTTTGGATAAAAGGAACGGATAAACTTTTATACAATGCTTGCTTGCACTCACTCACTGAATCACACACAACAATATGTTTTATAACACCAAGTTACTGGTGCGTTTACATATTATCAATGTGCAACCGATTTGCAAGATACAACTCACACATCTCGGTTTCAAGAGTATAAGATGTTATCGTCTCACCAATCACTCATGATACAATTCATGGAGTGATCCAAGTCAGCGTGGGTTTAATCCAATGCTCAAATCACATTCATAAGCACTCATGAACGTTGAAGCAAACATTTGCTTATGTCTAATGCTCTTTAGACAATCCACACACCAATTCACGACAGTCTTCTTTCATATCTACTTCCAACATATGAACGACTGTGGCCCCGTTCGAATAAGTTAACTGTTCTTAACCAATTTAAATTATTCAGGAAGTCAAAACATACAAATGTGAAACACAAGAATAATACTAATCTCATATGGCCTCAAACCTTTGAGCATAAATAAAACACCTTTTATTTATCACCATATTGATTACTCATTATTTTTGTTTCGGGTAATCAACTCCTTACTTGAATCACAACACTTGTCCCATGCTCCTAGCATACACACAATGTTTACCTATGGTTCTTACTTTGTGAAATAGATCACATTGAACACATTTCCAATCATTCTCATTTCACAACTCCAAATCCTTTTTCCATAAGTGAAAGAATATCAAATTCTTGCTACTTATAGAATATGCTAGATTCTAACATTTTATGCAATGATCCTTTCGTAATGTCACTGCACCAAAGTCACAAAGACTATTGCCCATGATATTACAAAGTCCTCTATCGGAAATTGTTACAATACAATTCCTTAGATATGATGTCTCTCACTCAAAGTACATTCCTTTGAACATCCTTTTGCATAAAAGTTTCTAATCTAGTCATAGATTTCTCAATATTCAATTCCCAATATGGACACACTTCCATATTTTCCATATGACAACTCATTCTTAATAGAATCTTTTCTATTCATAATAATGTTGATATGGTCCATCCAATACGGAAACATTTCCATATTTTCCAATACTATACTTCCAACTACTCACAAGCGACCAATCCTCGTCGAACTTTGGATTGTCCTTTGATAGTTGTTTAATTATTTTAGTCAAAACCGATTCTAGTCCTTTTTCCCTCTAAATGCGCTAGACATTTGGAAAATTTTAGAATGGTCAAACATTAAAGCATTTGCAATCGATCCTATACCCGAAGCGTATGGGACACGACGCATAATGTTTTATTTGCTATGTTCTCAAAATTCGAATTGTGAAGAGGAATGCCGTAATCATAATCGAAATTTTAAGAACACACTATGTACCCTTGACTAAATTTATTAACATTTCTCAACCTAAACCTTTAGATTTGAAATGAAGCATAATATTCTCTCCCTTAATTATAGCAAAACAACTTTACAACCCTTACGACTTTGCAAGGTATAACTCTTGTTTTCTATAATTAATATTGCCAATTTGCAATACGTGCCTTAATAATCATACAATCATAACTTTTATGCTCCCACTATCATGATGATTATTATAAAACATAACACTTATGCTCCCACTAGCTTCGACATGTATTCATAAACATGTTAACTTTCAGAAAAACAATGTTTATTGAATTTCTTAAGTTCATGTTTCTAATACTTAGTGCTTTGACAATCTTTTATCAAGGCTTCTTGAACTTATACACCTTTGCCTTCGATAGTTCATATGTGTGTCTAAACACTTAAGACTAATTGCCAAACCTCACAATTCAAATCATGGAAAGGGATACCGTAACCATAATCGAATTCGAGAATGCAATTTTACAATCACTATCTTCTTAAAATCTTTCTTAGTGAAAGCATTTCCTCACAATCATTTTCATGAAGGAGGAAATCTTATGACACTTAGATTTAAACGGTGTATGTGTTCCTATCCATGTGAATTTGTTAAAACCAAAGTTTACGACAAATTCAAACTCATATGGACTGAACTTTCTTAATCCTGATTTCTTGCCTTATGGTAGCACAGCTGCCCACCACGTCTTCCAAGTAGTTAAGCAGCTCACCCTTATTAATGTAACTTTCATGGATTAAGGTGCTTTGCCTTTTATGCGTTCAAAATGAGAACTCATAGAACTCACATGCATAATTAACTCGATTGGATTGGCATGGAAACAAAATAATGTCATTACGATAGGTTGTAAACCTCAACTCGTGTGCTAGTGATGATCGATAAGGTTTATTTTATTTGTTCTTGAAACCTTTCAAGACCAATAAGACTCCCACTGACTCCTTGACATATACGATTCTCTTGTCATCAACCATTTCTTGACAAACAAATATTCAAGAGTTAGTGTAGCTTTTATCAAAACACTTCATAAATTCGTCTTAGTTGGTCTTTGTCTTATCCAAGACATCACAACTTTCCACATTTGATGAATGTTATAAACCTTCTTAATACTTTTCCACTCAATGTCACAATCTTAACTCTAAGACTTGTTTTGGAACGAAGTATGATTGACTTCTTGATTTAACCATTTCTTCAATCCTTGATTCCTCTTCTTAAACATACAATTGTACTAAGACTCACTTAGAGGATCAATTGAGATATGGTTCTTAATCATTAAGACCTATCATAAAGCATAAAAGCTACTCTCCCTTCTTCTTAGAATGGAGAAACTTTTATCTTTCTGCCTACTTGATTCTTCTTATTCGTTCTGCTATTGATCTAAACCCTTTAATCAATTTAGAATTACACTTAATCTTGTAAGTATGATCACATTTACTAAACTTTTAGTAAACCATGACGAATATCTTGTTGCTCTTATGGTGGACTTGATCAACATGCAACTTTGTGTACTTGATCTCCTAGTCCTTCACTTGACACTTTGTCAATGAATTAGTCTAATTTCCAAATATGAAATTTCTCATTCATCGTGCAACCAAGTTGCATGATTCCAAGTTTCTGGCCAATTGAAACTTGGGCGATGAGAAACTCTCCCTATTTGGTAAATTTTCGACATTTCCATAACTAAGAATCAAATCCATTATTGCTAATAATAGAAACATCCAAACATCAATTTTTCATATACGCCATTGCAAGGATAAATAAATAATATAAAATCAAAAATTATTTTATTGCGGAAAAAATTTTGTCCTTACAATGCAATTCATTGAAAAACTATGCTAATACATCTTTCTTAGCAATCTAATTCTAACTCTAAGTAGTAGCTCAAGAATCTAATCTTCGAGAAATGCGATCGAAATCCATTCCTTCATGGTTAGATTCTGCTCACTTCTTCCCTTAAGCTTCCTTTCTTTTCTTCGATCCTTCAAAACATCAAATGCAACCTTATCACATTATGTATTTAGAATCTAGAATGAAGCTTAAAAGAGTTAGTCAATGGATTTTACCTATATTAGAGCCATACGTTTTGACTCTCCCATCTCTTACATCTCTTAGGTAAATGGGGCAACTTCGTCTCCAATGCCCTTTCTCTTGGCAATAAAAGCAAATTGACTCTTTTGGAACATGACATGGAACTACTTCAGACATTGCCTTTCTCTTATGATCAAACTTTTCGATCATAGCATGTCTTTCGTTGCCATTGTCTATATCCATAGAGGTCTTGAAGGCAGATTCACCAATCAACTTTGCTTTTCTATTACGCCAAACCATTTCTGATTCAGCAGCAATAAGCATATAGGTGAGATCTATAAGGGTCACGTCGCGGTTCATCATATAGTACTCTCTTACGAACTCACTATATGAGTTAGGAAGTGACTGAAGAACCCAATCAACAGCCATTTCCTCACAGACAACGGATCCCAACATTCTTAACCTATCAATGTGTGACTTCATTCCTAGGATGTGTGCACACACCGGCTTTCCTTCTTTATGTTTACTTGCCAAAAGGGCTTGAGTGATCTTGAACTTTTCAAGCTTTTGAACTTGTGGGTTAGGGAGAATAATTTGAGGAGGAGGAGGAAGTGAAGTATGATCTCTTGTTCCTCGATCGAATCGTGGAATATCATCTTCATGTGGAATGCTTGTTCCAGGGGATTTGGGAAAACCATAGTTGTCAAACTTTGACATCTACAAAACGGGAGAAAATAAACTCAAGTTAGTTGATTGATTGAGTCCTTAGTAAATCACCCAAATGAGATACTAAGGCTAGGACCCAACACAATATTCTACAACTCGGGAGAGGGATGCCGTAACCCTAATTGCAGAAAATTTGAAGGTAAGTGAATGACGATTCACTAATTTCCACCACGAAAAACGAAAAAGAAATTTAAGTTTTAAATCTATGAAAACTCCTAGATCCTTTGAGATTCATCGAACTTTCAATGGCATGTTTAAATCTCGATATGCCCCTCTTGTTTGTGATTGGGATGCCGAGGATCACAAAGCGGGTGTGAATAACCATGCAAACTTACATGGTGCCCTCACATGTTACAGTCACCTATTCGATGTGCCGGTAAACCACACACGCTCCACAAAACTATGACAAACATTGAGTCACCCTTTGCTACCTTTGCTTAGAACCATTTAGTGTGCCGGTTAACCACACACGCTCCACTAACGTCTTCGCAAGGGCACAAAGTGTAATTTCATGGAATTGCATCAATTCACTTTTGCCTAAGTAACTAAGATTGGGAATTTTTAAAACATTTAGTTACTTTTGTACTTTATTACACTTATAATGAAAGGTTTCGTCCTATCCTACCCGTTCGGCTAACGACCCTCCACTAGTCAAGACTGCGGTGGGTAAGAGTGGATACCCATTCAATCGCCATTTTATAGGCAATTTCCTTAAACACCCCTTATAGACTAGCTTCGTGAATGAGGCCTACTAACGGTAAGACTGACTTTTACTCATACATATATATAATGTTAGACTTTTAATGTTATATATATATTATAGGGTGTATTTTACACTTTCAAAATACTAGGTGGTCTAATTTAACAATTATACTTTTAATTCAATTAAATTGAAAACCTAAACTTTTATGGATTTATTAACTTCTTTTAATTATACACCTTAATTAATTAATAAAACCATAAGGGTGTGATCTGAACTTTTTCAAAACTATACTAGAGTTTTAGAATTTAACATTCCTAATTAAACTTTTAATCAACTTTTAAATTCCAAAACTTGAGGGCAAGTTTTGAAACATTTCAACACATTAGGGTTTAGAATTTAAATATACATCAAAATTAAACCATTTAATCAAAATTTAAATTCCATAACTTGAGGGCAAGTTTTGAAACCTTTTTCAAAACATTAGGGTTTTAACTATTTAAATTTCAAAAACAACAAAACTTTTTGGTTCAAATTTAAACTATAAAACCTAATAGGAAAATATGAAACATTTCATAACAACAAGGATCAAATAACAAATAATCTAAATTAACAATTAATCACATAATTATCCATATTTGATTTATTTAATGATTTCTTGCAAAACAATTTATCAATTTAGTCAAAATAATTAATCAATTATCACATAAGGAAACAATTATCTTATTAATTGATAAATATCTTCAATTAGATCAATAATATAGTCAAATATATCATAAAATGAGATTTATATTGATCTAACATGATAAAGGCAAGTATCTCAAAGATAAACAGCAAGAAATCCCAAAAATAGCTCCATCTGACGCTCGAACTCGCCGAGTACCACACTGTACTCGCCGAGTTGAGGCCTACTCGCCGAGTACACTGTGGTACTCGCCGAGTTCATCAGGCACATGGCTCAAAATTCAATTTTGCAACTTGAATAAACACATAATGCATCAATACAATAGAAACCAATCAAGGCTCTGATACCACTGATGGGTTTTGGTCATAAGACATCCTATGTGCTCATACAAACCCTAATGCTTGGATCTAGGTTTCTCTATTGTACATGCTTGTTATCCAAGACTATAAACCCTAATTGTAGTATGGGAATCGATATTAACATATAATTAGGTTTATGATATTACCTTGATTGTTATGTAGCAATAACAATCCCAATTCCTCCTTGAATTGACTTTGGAAGGCTTAGAGTCACAAGTGTCACTCCTCTAATGGCTTACAAACACCATAAGCAAGAGGATGAAGAGGAGAGAGGATGGAGGCTGCCCAAAACGTGTTCTAACCCTAGAAGAGAAGTTTCCCACGTTTTTGAGCCTTAAGGGTTCTATATATAGTGAGGCTATTAGGGTTATCTAACAAGGAAACCCTAATTTGGTTGCTTAAGCCCTAAGCAACCCATAGACTCCTTTAATCAAGCCCTTGGACGATTTCCTTATGGGTTTCCCATTAGAATTCGTCCACCCCTTGATTCAAGACAATCCATGGCCCAAATTGCAATTATCTTATAATTACAATTCCAGTCCCGTAAGTTTAATTAATCTCTTTTAGTCACAAAACTAATTACCAATTAATTATTGACTAATATTAATTAAACAATATGATTTCTCCTTTAATATAGTATTCTCATAATATACTAATAAATCATATTTAATCATTTCTCTCCATAATTCATCCTATCAAGTTGCTTTGGTGAAGGCAACCCAAAAGGACCATGCACCATCGGGTCAAGTACATACCAAAATAGTTATGGACTTAGACACTAATCCAACAATAATAATAGTACTATAGTGTTGTATTATAGTAACTACTGTTGTACTATCTACCTTAAACCAATTGTTATTTAAGGTATAATGTGAAATGGTTGCACCATACTTTCGACTAATAACACGACGATGAAAGACGTCGGAAGAAATGACATTTCGCACCCGTAGACTTGCAAGTCCCACTTTAGCGAACAACAAGGTGTAGGATAGTCAATTAAGTATAGATCTATACACAAATTCACGCTCTCCCTCCAGGAGACTCTGGATACAAAACAAGCCATGGCAGTGATGTCATGCCCCGAAATAATGGTTCACATTTATGTTATAGTATCCTTGTATATGTATCGTATGTACTAGTGTAGTGTATGTTCTCTCTGTCTAGTATGTAGTGTGTTCTCTTTGTTTCTCATCATAGTATATTCTCTTGTATAGTGTAGTGTATTGTTTCTCATTATAGTATGCTCTCTTAGTTTCTCATAATAGTATGTTCTCTTAGTTTCTCATAATAGTATGTTCTCTTAGTTTCTCATAATAGTATGCTCTCTTGTACATTGTATAGTATGTATTGTTTCTCTTAATAGTATGTTCTCTTAGTTTCTCATAATAGTATGTATTGAATCATGTATGAACTGACTCTTTGTATGATTCATTGTACTAGAAGTAATGACTAGTATCTTCCTAAACTATACCTATTATAGTTTACTAGTAGTGTTTTTTTTTATAACTGAGTGTATTGAACTGAGATAAAAGCCTTTATGTCTATACATATATACATAATATATAACTAAGGATCAAACGACACTTGGACCAATAACAGGGTACTCTAAGTCCACAACCAAACAAGGAACATGTGATAAAGTGTGTTATGAGTCCTAAGTCCTTCCAACCTTACTTATATAACTATACATGCATTAGACATGGTTTTGACAATATATAAGTTTAAAAGAGCTAAACGAAAAGGTTTGACATGTAATAACAAGTTTGATAAAGAGATTAACATGTAAAAGAGTTTGATAAACATTTTGAAGTAGTTTGTTTGATAAAACAGCTAAAAGTATGACAAATCCATTGTTTTATAGTTATTAATCACATGTGATTGATATAATAACTATAATGTTTCAACTTGTATCCCCCATAAAAGCACTTAAAATCATTTAAAAGATAAATAAGGGGTATGAACTCACCTGTAGTGAGTGATACAGAAGTATGTTTGGAAATAGGATGTAGAGTGTCAGGTGAAACCTTGAGCACACAAAGGTCCTAATAAACATATAATGACATGTATATGTATTTGATTAGTGTATAAACAACTAATTATAAGGGATAACACCCTAATAGACTAGTAATCTCTTAGATTGAAGGGATACAATCATATATGATTGCATAACTATGGTATATGGCCACCCTATAGAGTTTATGGTCCAAATGGCATGACCATAAGTGTTTACGGTCAAGATGGTTCACGGTCCATGTGTTCACGGTCTAATGACCTTACGGTCATGGATTTTATGGTCTAAGGAGATCCAATCGTAAACTCATCAAATCATTCACAAATGAAGGTTTTCAAGGGCTTCATTCAAAGGCATCAGATTCTAGGGACGATGCTTAGCCTTAGGAAGGGTTTAAGGTCTCTAATGCACCTTTCATTAGAGTTTACGGTCTAAGGAGGTATTCTTAGACCATAAACAGCTTGTTCTTGGCTAAAAATGATGTTTTCAAGGTTATTAACTAGCGATTCAAGCATATATCAAGCTAAGGGTAGTGTACTTACTTCTTAGAAGCTTGTTAGGGTGATTAGGATCCAAGAACACTAGTGTGTGTTCTTGTGTTCTTGGTGTTCTTGGTGAAATGAAGAACACTTGAAGATCTATCAAAATGATGAAATTTCATGGATGAAATCATGTATAATCACTAGATATAGAAGGATATCTACCAATAAAGAGAACAAATACTTACAATCTTGAAGATCTTAAAGAAAAGTTAGATGATACTTGAGAGAGTTTTCGAGATTTTTGGCTTGGAAAGGAAAGAAGTGATCAAAAGGATCATGAATTATGTATATATAGGGAGTCTACGATCACCATGACCGTAAGCTCTAAGCTTCTGACCGTAAACTCCTTTTGAGGAGTTTTACAATTTGCTAGATGGTTTAGAACATTATCTGATACATCCAAACACTGATTCCTTTGATGCACTAGGCTTAGAATGCTCAAAGAGACTCTAAACAGTGCTAAAAGTTGGCAGAAACGAGTCTGACTTAGATTGAAGTGAATGGTTTGTATAAGATAGAAATTTCAAGCTGTCACACTACCACATACCATACAAAACACATACAACAAACAACATAACTCTGGGACTACTCCCACTACATCGGGACGAATCCCGACATCGGCTTACCTAGCATCGGACTCCTGTCCGGCATCAGGCTCACCCCGGCATCCGACCGCCTCAGACATCGGGCTCACCCTGGCATCGGGCTCACCTTGGCACATACATAACATAATCACATAATCTGCATCGGACTTGCCCCAGCATCAGACCGTAGTCCGGAACAACAACATATAACACATATACTAGCATACAACGGGTTTTCCCCGAAATACATAATACATGGCATAATGAGTAACTTACATTGGGCTCACCCTAGAACACATAACATACAACATAATCATATGTACTGTATCGGGTTTGCCCGACATCAGACCGGAGTCTGGAACACATAACACATAACACATAAACATGCATTAATCACCAAGACATCAAGCATACATGACTACTTCTCGGGACCGCCCCGACATCGGCCCGAAGTCCGGAAACATATAAACTGCATCGAGCTAAACCCGACATCGGGGTTATCCCGACATACTCTTCTACTTAATGGTTCGGCCTTTGTGCCTTAGACCCATTCCTACTAGAGGAAAACTCACCTCTCAAGCTGGATGATGAAAACTCTGGCGAGGGTATCTCTATCTGCTGCCCCAACGACTCCCCGACTATTATGACCAAAATAAACACTTAGACAAAAACTTAGAATCCTTCTAAGGGTAAAATGACTATTTTACCCCTTTGATCTATATTGGACCATGACTGAGGTCCAATCCTTTCTAGTCTTTCCAAACTCACTAGGGCCCACCTAAGTCCTCCGATGGCCCAATTTTCTAAATTGGGCCTAACTCCTCAAATGGGCTTTCCACCCAAGCCCAAACTAGTCCTTGGCCCTTTACTATCTCCTAGTGGCCCATCATGGCCCAACATCTGCTAAGCCCAAGGATTGGCCCAACCCGAGGCCCAATAACGTAAAGTCCATAATCTGAGCCTACGTTGAGCGTACCCATCTATACGTTGCACGTACTACTGGAATGGCTTGTAAGATGCGTGTACTGGCGTGTACGCCCATCGTACTCTCCTGCTAAGCCATCTTTTTCAAAACGACTTAATCCCTTAAGACACTACGTCCAAACTACAGATATGGGTCCAATACTTCGTCCTAGCCCATAAAGTCGATCACTTGGTGGCTTGCAAGCCACCAAATGAGCCCCACACTCAAAATGACAATGAACTTCCAAAGAAAAGGCTAGATATCTTGCATGGCTTCATAAAAGCCCCAAAGCTTGCAACTTTACTGCTAAAGGGATTAATTGAGCTTCAAGGGTGGCAACCCTAAGCTCAAAATCGAAGTTACATGATCAAGATCCAATCTTTGGACCTAAAATGGTCCAATCTTCCATAACCCTAGATCTAGAGTTTGAGGAGGAAAGTTAGAAGCTTTATACCTCCTCTTGATGCCAAATGACAAGCCTAATCCAGATCCCTGAGCTCAAGGTACTCAAATGCTTCTTCTCCAACCTCTCCTTCTCTTCTTCAAAGCTTTTCTTCACCAAAATGAGCTCAAAAGGTCAAACACACACGATAATGGAGTAAGAGGCGTATTAGGGTTTTATAAGGGTGAGGGGGCTGGTAGTAAGGCTAAGGGTGGCTATAATGGGGTATTTATATGTCTTAAACCCTAAAAATTAGGGTTTGGCATCTACTCACGAACGTTGCGCGTACGTGCGCGCGCCCCCCGCATTCGATGCACGCCTCTACGCCTTGCGTACGCCAAGGCTACGCCCAGCGTATGTCTTATGGATGGCCTAATTTTCTTGGCCCCTTTGCTTAAGTCCAATCCAATTGTCCTTTTATCCATGTTAGCCCAACTATAAATCTTAGGAAATAATTAATAATAAATCCCTCAAAAGTCGGTCGTTACAATTCACCTCCACTTGAATGAGATTTCGTCCTCGAAGTCTGTTGTTGCTGCTTCCGGGAATAACCCAGGGTAGTACTCCCTCATCTCCTCCTCGGGCTCCCAGGTCCACTCTGACCCCTTTCTATGTTGCTACTGTAACTTTACTAGTTCGTCTTTCTTGTTCCTTAGCTCCTTCGTCTTGCGATCCAGAATCGTCACTGTCTTCTCGATGTAATTCAGGCTGTCATCCACCTGAATGTCCTCCAAAGGTACTACCGCCAACTCATCTACTAGGCACTTCCGAAGCTGAGAAACATGGAACGTGTTGTGAATCTGGCCGAGCTCTGCTGGAAGATCTAACCGATAAGCAACTCGACCCACCCGAGCTAAAACCCTAAACTGACCAATGAACCTAGGGCCCAACTATTGGATAAGGTGTCTAAGTCCATAACTATTTCAGGTGTGTACTTGACCCGACCTGGCATGGTCCATTTGGGTTGCATGGCACCATGCAATTGGATAGACTAAATGAGAGAAATAACACTTGGAGATTATTAATATATTATAAGTTCTAATATATTAATAATATTATTTGATTAGTTGATCAAAGAATTAATTTGGAATTAATTAAGTGATCAAAGGATAACTAATTAAATATATGGGTTGATTATGTAAATCATCCATATCTTGTATAGTGGGCTAAGAGGCTCCATGGATTATCAAGTTGGGTTCTACCCATAGGATGCTCCATGGATGCTCCATGGGAGTTACAAACCCATGGGTCATGGAAATGAAGAGTCATAACACATTAGGGTTTACATGGTGTAACCCTAGATGTGTCAACACTATATAAGAAGCATATTCTCCACCAAAATCGGCTACACTAAGAAACTAGAGGGCTTGGCCGATTTTAAGAAGTGTGTATTATCTCAAGAGTCTTTCCAAGAGCATTTGGTGTTGTGTGAAGCATTTGAGGCATCACACTTGGGGTGCTAGGCTCACAAGGTTTCAAGGAACACAAGCAACAACAAGGTAAGTTATTCTATCTATGATTCAAGTTAAAATTGTTCCCCATGTATGCTAGATAGGAATATAACCTTGGAATTCAACTTTGCATGATAATTAGACAAACATAGATCCAAGGTTATTAGGGTTGCATGTACACTTAGGAAGTGTTAGAATGCTCAAAACCTATCATTGGTATCAGAGCCTAGGCTTGTTTGTTTGTTATTTGTGCTTAAAAGTTGAAGAAAGTCGAAAATTCTGCTGTCTGACTGATGGACTCGGCGAGTCCATGGGGAGGACTCGTCGAGTTCATGTGTATCTTCAACCTACTCGGCGAGTAGGTTTATGCACTCGGCGAGTAGGGTCGACAGAGTGCAGAATTTCGACTTGAGTTGCTGGAAATGGATTAGAATCATTACCCTAAAATGTTTTGGTATTTGAAAACTTGTTTTAGAAGGTGTAATGTCTTTTCTAACTCATTTACAACAACTAGTTATCAAAATTACAAAGATTAAATGTGATTTTGATTCTTGAAAGTGTTCATATTCATATTCTTGTTCTTATGATGTTTAGATGATCATAGGAATTATTTGTAACCTATGTGGTAGATTAATTCATGATCATAATGTGTTTTAATGGAGTCCATAACTTGTCCTCAAGTTATGGAAAACCAAAAGTCTCTTGGATTAAAAACCATTAAAAGAACACAAGAGTTAGGAAAAATGAAAAGTCCTCATTTTATTACTCTATTAAACTCATAAGTTACAAGAAATGAAAAGTTTTGAAAGTTTACAAAACTTGCCCTCAAGTTTTGGAACAAGTAAAGTTAAGTTAAAACTTTAGTTCCAACCCCTAGAATTTTAAAAGTTAAAATTCAACCCTTATACTTATATTATTATGATTTAATAGTTAGATATATATGTATAAGAACAAAGTCGTCTTACCGCTAGTACGCCTCATTCACGAAGCCGGTCTATAAGGTGGGTATAAGGTTGTTGCCTATAAAATGGTGACTTAATGGGTGTCCACTCTCACCCACCGCTTGCTTGATCGGTGGAGGGTCGTTAGCCGAACGGGTAAGACAAGGACTTATTAATTCTCATTCAAAGTATGATGAATATTATAAAGTAACTAAATGTTTTATTAAATTCCCAATCTTAGTTACTTTAGGAAAAATGTGAATAAGGTGCTATTCCATGAAATTACACTTTACACTTTGATTAAGTCGTTGGTGGAGCGTGTGTGGTTAACCGGCACACTAACTTGGACTTAACAAGGTAGGTAAAGGGTGACTTAGGGTTTATTATAGTATCGATGGAGCGTGTGTGGTTAACCGGCACATCGATTGAGTGATAAACTTTAAGGGTACCAAGTGATTTGCATGGTTACTTCACACCTCGTTTTGTGATCCTCGGTATCCCAGTCACAAAACTTGGAGGGCACACTCGAGATTGAAACATGCCTTTGAAAAGTTCATTGAATCTCAAAGAATCTAGGAATTTCTAAGAACCATTCAAAAAACCTAATACTAAAATATTGCGGTTTTCGTGGTGGAAATTGGTGAATCGTCATTCACCTACCTTTCAAATATGATATAGCTTAGATTACGGCATACCTCTTCTAAGTTATATTATATTGTGATTGGATCCTAGCCTTAATATTACATTTGGGTGTTTTATTAAGCACTCTCTTATATCTAAACTAATCTTGTTCTTCAGATGTCTTTCAACAATGCTTCTGGCTCTAATCCTAATGGCTCCTTTACCCTTATGAACTTGTGTGGGAAAGTCACCTTTGATGGATCCAACTTCAATGAGTGGATCAGAAACATCAGGATGATTACCCGCTACGAGGACAAAGAATATGTCCTTGACAAGGAGCTTAAGGAGATTGATGAGTCCACTGCAACTCCTCAGGAGATCGCTGAATTTCGGGCACATGAAAGGGATGCTACGAAAGTGGCTTGCATCATGATGGCCACGATGACAGCGGAACTCCAAAAGTCTTATGAGGATTTCTACCCTTATGAAATGCACCAAGATTTGATGGAAAGATACCATCAAAGTGCACGACAAGAGAGGTATGAAATCATCTGCTCCATGATAACAACCATGATGAAGGACGGGGAATCCGTCACGAGCCACATGCAGAAAATGCAAAGGTATGTGGATCATTTGTTGAAGCTTAATGTGAACTTCCCGGAGGATCTTGCAATAGATATTATTTTGCATTCCTTACCATCGTGCTATGATCAATTCCGCATGACATATCACATGAACAAGGAAGAAGTCACCCTCAGCAAACTTCAGGGACTTCTCAAGACCGCAGAATCAGGTCTTAAGGGGAAGTCGGTTGCTATCACTCCTACTCAAAACTCTACTCCAGTTTTGGCAATCGGGAAAAGTCGAGGGAGGAAGAGAAAGTGCTCCTCTAAGGGTACCAAGGCTCGGACCCTTGATGGCTCTTCTTCAAGTGGAACCAAGAAAGGTTTCATTACTCCTTCTTCTGACCCAAAAGAGGCTGAATGCTTCTATTGCCATGAAAAGGCTCATTGGAAGCGGAACTGCCCAAAATACCAGCAAGATGTGAAGGATGGGAAAGTTAAACCCAACCATGCAGGTATTTACACTATCATTTCTAATAACTCACCCCATTCTAAATCTTGGGTCATTGATACCGGGTGTGGTATTCATATTTGTTGTGACTTGCAGGGACTAAGAAGAAGTGAGAATGTGGAGCAAGGAAGAATAAACTTGATCATGGGAATAGGAAAGCTTTACCTGTTACCAAGATTGGAGTTTATACTTTATCGCTAAGTAGTGGGTTTAGTTTAGATTTGAATAAGTGTTGTTACTCGCCAGGAATGGCAAGAAATATTATTTCCTTTCGTGCTTTGTACAAACAAGGGTTTACCTTTTCATTTAATAATGAAGTTGGTTCTATTGATGCTTTCTTTAATAATGTTCTTTATTTTAAAGCATTACCTTGTGATGGTGTGTATGAAGCTGTATCTGTTGTAGATAACCTAGGAAATAATGTTTTGTATATTGATTCTACTAATAATAACTTGGATAAAGCATCTTTATGGCATTGTCGTCTTGGACATATAAGCAAGAAACGCATAGGCCAACTCCAAAAGGATGGAGTCTTGGAGTCGTTTGACCTAAAGTCAGATGATAGTTGCGAATCATGCTTACTTGGAAAAATGACAAAGTCACCCTTCACAGGTTCGTGTGAGAGGGGTGAAGGTTTGTTGGACCTTATACACACGGATGTGTGTGGACCATTCAAACATGCCACAAGGGATGCTAATCGTTATTATTTGACTTTTACTGATGATTATAGTAGATATGGATATGTCTACTTGATCAAGCATAAGTCAGAGACTTTCGAGAGGTTTAAGGAATTTAAATAGGAAGTCGAGAATCAATTGGGCAGGAACATTAAGATGCTTCGATCCGATCGTGGTGGTGAGTATCTTAGTTCAGAGTTCCTCGACTATCTAAGGGAATGTGGGATAGTCTCATAATTGACACCTCCCAGGACACCACAGTTGAATGGTGTGGCTGAGAGGCGTAATCGAACCTTGCTAGATATGGTTCGTTCCATGATGAGTCGAGCTACGCTACCAATCTCATTCTGGGGGTATGCCTTAGAGACTGCCGCCCATATTCTTAATCTAGTCCCTACAAAGAAAGTTGCCAAAACTCCTCACGAGATGTGGACTGGTAAAGTACCTAAACTAGACCACATCAAGATTTGGGGTTGCGAGGCTTTCGTGAGACGCGAGACTCATGATAAGCTCGAACCTCGAAGCGAGAGGTGTATTTTCATCGGTTACCCACAGCGATCCTTTGGTTACCTCTTCTACAGACCTAGTGACAATGTGGTCTTTGTAGCAAGAAGAGGAGTCTTTCGAGAAAGAGAGTTTATAGGCCAAGGAGACAGTGGGAGGCAAATTGATCTTGAAGAAATTCAAGAATCAAGCGGTGAAGGAACTTCAAACTCTAGCCCTCAACTTGAGGAGGAAACTCCTGTTGAGCCAATTGACAAATCTGTACCTCTGAGACGTTCCACGAGAGTTAGGAGTGCACCTGAGCATTACTATGGATTCCATATTACTGCAGAAGGTGAGACACTTATTAGTGATGGGACACTAGTAAGTTAAGATGACCCTAACAGCTACGAGGAAGCCATGGCAGGCCCCGAGTCTGCTAAATGGAAAGAGGCTATGGATAGCGAGATACAATCCATGTATGACAATCAAGTTTGGAACTTGGTTGAAAATGTACCAGGTCGTAAGACAGTAGGGTGCAAATGGGTCTTCAAGAAGAAGACCGACATGGATGGTAAAGTACACACTTATAAGGCTAGACTGGTTGCAAAGGGCTTCTCTCAAATTCCTGGAGTGGATTATGATGAGACCTTTTCTCCAGTAGCCAAGATTAAGTCTATTCGGGTTCTGTTAGCCATAGCTGCATTTCATGATTATGAAATATGGCAGATGGATGTCAAAACCGCTTTCCTTAATGGAAAGTTGGCTGAAGATGTTTACATGAGTCAACCAGAGGATTTTGTCAGAAACGAGTACCCTAATAGAGTGTGTAAGCTTGAGAAATCCATTTATGGATTGAAGCAAGCACCTCGCAGATGGAATCTTTGCTTTGATGAAAAGGTCAAGGAATTTGGCTTTTCTAGGAGTGAAGATGAATCTTGTGTGTATGTCAAGGCTAGTGGGAGTATAGTTAGCTTTTTGGTATTGTATGTGGATGACATACTACTCATAGGAAACGACATTCCAACCCTGCAGGAAGTTAAGTCCTGGCTTGGGAAGTGTTTCGCTATGAAGGACCTTGGTGAAGCTGCCTATATTCTAGGGATAAGGATCTTGAGAGATCGGAGTAAAAGACTAATTGGACTTAGTCAGAGTACCTACTTGGATAAGGTGCTGAAGAGATTCAGCATGCAGGATTCCAAGAAAGGAGAGTTACCCATCCAGAGGAACACCAGATTGAGTAAGACACAAAGCCCTAGCACTGAGGCTGAGATAGCAGAAATGAGTCGAACACCTTACGTTTCGGCTGTAGGATCGATCATGTATGCTATGACGTGTACTCGACCCGATTTAGCTTTTGCCTTGAGCATGGTTAGCAGGTATCAGGCGAACCCTGGCAAGGCACACTGGACTGCGGTAAAGAATATCCTCAAGTACCTACGGAGGACTAAGGACTGGGTCCTTACCCTCGGTGGGAGTGATGACTTGAGAGTAGTAGGGTATAGTGATGCTAGCTTCCAGACTGATAGGGATAATTTCCGCTCTCAGTCGGGCTGGGTCTTTACCCTAAACGGAGGAGCAATTTCTTGGAAGAGTTCCAAGCAAGAGACAGTGGCAGATTCTACTTGTGAATCAGAGTATATTGCAGCTAGCGAGGCAGCAAAGGAGGCGATATGGCTGAAGAACTTCATTGGAGACCTTGGAGTTGTACCAGCTATTAAAGAGCCAATGGAAATTTTCTGTGATAGTGAAAGTGTTGTTGCCTTAGCCAAGGAACCAAGGGATCATGGGAGATCCAGGCACATCGACAGAAAATACCATTTCATTAGACATCGGATCGAAGAAGGACTCCTCGTGGCAAAGAGGGTATCATCAGATGAGAATCCGGCAGATCCCCTCACAAAGGGACTGACTCGGGTTAAGCATCTTCAGCATGCTCGGAGCATAGGGCTGAAGGATGATATTAGATTTAGTGGTTAGATAATCTCGAAATTTGTAAAGTGTAATTGACATTTGATGATGAATAAAAGTGTTTTATTTATGAGTAAAGTGTTGCTATCTCTTGTCGATCGTTTACTATATTTCTTTTGCATGTTTTGACTTCCAGAATAATTTTGTTTGGTATAACATCTTATTCAAACCTCCACAGTCGGTCATATGTTGGAAGTAGATATGAATCAAGACTGTCATGTTTGGTTGTAGAGGTCTTGGACAAGGCTACAACAATCATGAGTGCTCATAAGTTCTGAGCATTGGACTCAACCCACGCTCACTGGAATCACTTCATGGAATTCTATCTCGAGTGATCGTGAGACGGTAATATCATATAAGTCTTCAAACCTAGAGATATGATTTGTTACTTACAAGTTGGTTATGCATTGACTGTACGAAAACGCATTGGTAACTCGATGTTATAAAACGTATTTTTGTGTGTAATTCAATGAGTGGTAGAACAAACATATGAGTCGAAGTTTATCTGTTCCTTCTTGGATTAGAAGCTGATATCTGGGCCCCTCGATGATTTTGTTTTGACCCATGTACCGGGCTCGGTCAGAACTAAGTTGATGTGTTCAATTAAGTTCTATGTCAAACAAATCGGAAATCGGGAAACAAATGTTGGACAATAAGCAAGACAATGTTCCATGTATTTGTCCGGCTGATATCTAGAACGGAGGATTATATGATCACTTATCTTAAATGGCGTACCATCATCTTCTCAGTTCCGAGAGACCTTGAAAGAGCTACGATTGCCGGTCGGTTCCTGAAGTACTAGAGAAATCGTTATTAGACTTATCCAAGTGGGAGACTGTTGGATAAGGTGTCTAAGTCCATAACTATTTCAGGTGTGTACTTGACCCGACCTGGCATGGTCCATTTGGGTTGCATGGCACCATGCAATTGGATAGACTAAATGAGAGAAATAACACTTGGAGATTATTAATATATTATAAGTTCTAATATATTAATAATATTATTTGATTAGTTGATCAAAGAATTAATTTGGAATTAATTAAGTGATCAAAGGATAACTAATTAAATATATGGGTTGATTATGTAAATCATCCATATCTTGTATAGTGGGCTAAGAGGCTCCATGGATTATCAAGTTGGGTTCTACCCATAGGATGCTCCATGGATGCTCCATGGGAGTTACAAACCCATGGGTCATGGAAATGAAGAGTCATAACACATTAGGGTTTACATGGTGTAACCCTAGATGTGTCAACACTATATAAGAAGCATATTCTCCACCAAAATCGGCTACACTAAGAAACTAGAGGGCTTGGCCGATTTTAAGAAGTGTGTATTATCTCAAGAGTCTTTCCAAGAGCATTTGGTGTTGTGTGAAGCATTTGAGGCATCACACTTGGGGTGCTAGGCTCACAAGGTTTCAAGGAACACAAGCAACAACAAGGTAAGTTATTCTATCTATGATTCAAGTTAAAATTGTTCCCCATGTATGCTAGATAGGAATATAACCTTGGAATTCAACTTTGCATGATAATTAGACAAACATAGATCCAAGGTTATTAGGGTTGCATGTACACTTAGGAAGTGTTAGAATGCTCAAAACCTATCACCAACTTGCCCCGCTTCCGAAACCTGATGAAACCCTTCCAGGGCGATACCTTCAGGAGGACCATATTGCCCACCTGGAACTCCAAGTCCGAATACCGCTTTTCGGCGTAGCTCTTCTGCGGGCTGTGAGCAGTCTGAAGCCTGTTCCAGACTTGTTGAATCTGCTCCATGGTCTTGAGTACTACCTCCATACTCCCCATAATCCTCTGACCGACCTCACCCTAACAGATTGGGGTCCTACACTTCCTCCTATAAAGCATCTCAAAGGGAGGCCGATCTATACTGGAGTGATAACTGTTGTTATACGAAAATTCCGCTAATGGAAGATACGTATCCCAACTGCCACCGAAATCTAACACACATGCGTGTAGCATGTCCTCGAGAGTCTGAATCGTCCTCTCGCTCTGGCCGTCCGTCTATGGGTGGAAAGCAGTGCTGAAATGGAGACGAGTACCCATCTCGTCGTGAAACCACTTCCAAAACATGGAAGTAAAACGGACATCTCGATCTGACACCACCGAGACATGCACTCCATGACATGCCACTATCTCTCGCACATAGATCTCGGCCAGCTTCTCGGCTGATATGCTCTCCTGGATCAGTATGAAATGAGCACTCTTTGTTAACCGATCCACAATGACCCATACCGAATTGACCCCATGTGCGGTCCTGGGAAGCTTAGTAATGAATACCATGGTGATATCCTCCCATTTTCACACGGGAATGTCTAAAGGCTGCATCTTGCTATGTGGCCTCTAGGGCTCCGCCTTGACCTTCCTGCAAGTCAGGCATCTCTCCACGTACCGCCTTGACCTTCCTAAATCTGCTTCGTAGTCTTGAGTACAACCTCCATACTCCCCATAATCCTCTGACCGAACTCACCCCAACAGATGGGGGTCCTACACTTCCTCCTATAAAGCATCTCGAAGGGAGGCCGATCTGTACTAGAGTGATAACTGTTGTTATACGAAAATTCTGCTAACGGAAGATACGTATCCCAACTGCCACCGAAATCTAACACGCATGCGCATAGCATGTCCTCGAGAGTCTGAATCGTCCTCTCGCTCTGGCCGTCCGTCTATGGGTGGAAAGCGATGCTGAAATGGAGACGAGTACCCATCTCGTCGTGAAACCGCTTCCCAAACCTGGAAGTAAAATGGAAATCTCGGTCTGACACCACCGAGACAGGCACTCCATGATGTGCCACTATCTCTCACACATAGATCTCGGCCAGCTTCTCGGCTGATATGCTCTCCTGGATTGGTATGAAATGAGCACTCTTGGTTAGCTGATCCACGATGACCCATATCGAATCGACCCCATATGCGGTCCTGGGAAGCTTAGTAATGAAAACCATGGTGATATCCTCCCATTTTCGCACGGGAATATCTAAAGGCTGCATCTTTCCGTGTGGCCTCTGGGGCTCTGCCTTGACCTTCCTGCAGGCCAGACATCTCTCCACGTACCAAGCTATGTCCCGCTTCATGTAGGGCCACCAGTAATCGAGTCGAATATCTCTATACATCTTCGTCGCCCCTGGATGGATGGAGAACTGTGAATTGTGGGCCTCATCCATCAATGCCTGTCGTACTCCGCCCAGTACGGTACCCAGACCCTCCCATGCAGGGTCAACAATCCTTGACTATCATAGTCAAACGAAGCCACTCGGCTCACTATCATCTCACACTTCTGGCTCTCCTCCTTCAGGCCTTCAACCTGTTCCTCCCTAATCTGCTCCAACAGTGGAGTAATCACTGTCATCCTCAGACATATATCTCGGATCAGAGGCGCTACCGCCTTGCGGCTCATGGCATCGGCCACTATGTTGGCTGGGTGGTAAAGAATCTCACAGTCATAATCCTTTACCACATCTAACCACCGGCGCTGCCTCATGTTCAGATTTGACTGATCCACGAGGTACCTCAAACTCTTGTGGTCTGTGTAAATAGTACACCGGAACCTATAGAGGTAATGCCGCCAAATCTTGAGGGTGAACACCACCGCCCCTAGCTCCAAATCATACGTCGGGTAGTTAGCCTCGTGAGGCTTCAACTGTCTCGAGGCATAAGCTATCACATGCCCCCACTGCATCAACACTACACCCATACCTATGATCGAAGTGTCACAGTAGACTACAAAGTACTTTACTCCCTCTAGCAGGGTAAGAATCGGTGCCTCGCACAGTCGCTTCCTGAGCGTCTTGAAGGCTGTCTGCTACTCAGGACCTCAGTGAAACACCACAGACTTCATAGTCAGTCAGGTCAGCGGAACTGCTATCTTGTAGAAATCCTGGATGAATCTCTTGTAGTACCCTACCAAACCCAGGAAGCTCCGAATCTCGGATGGAGACTTCGGGACTTCCCATTGCATCACGATCTCTATCTTGACCGGATCGACTAATATACCCTTCTGGTTGACGAGGTGTCCTAGAAACTTCACCTCACGCAACCATAACTCGCACTTGGAGAACTTTGCGAAAAGCCTCTCCCTCCTCAAGGTCTCTAACACCTCTCTCAGGTGCTCCCTATGCTGCTCCTGAGTCTTGGAATAAACCAAGATTTCGTCAATGAATACTATCACTGACCAATCTAGCATTGGTATGCATACGCGGCTCATGAGGTCCATGAATGCGGATGGAGCGTTGGTGAGACCAAACGGCATCACCACAAACTCATAATGACCATAGCGTGTCCTAAAAGCGGTCTTTTGCACATCATCATCTCTGACCCGCATCTGGTGATATCCGGGCCGTAAATCAATCTTGAAAAACCAATATGCTCCCTGAAGCTGGTCAAACAAATCGTCTATCCTCGGGAGTGGGTAGCAGTTCTTCACCGTTACCTTATTCAGCTCCCGGTAATCTATGCAAATACGGTGCGACCCGTCATTCTTCTTCACAAACAGGATCGGGGCTCCCCATGGTGAACTGCTTGGCCTGATAAATCCCTTGTCTAGCAGCTCTTGCAGCTGTGTAGACAACTCCTGCATCTCGGGACTTATCATCGTATGTTCCCACGCTTAGACTCAGGTCTCGTAGAGTCTTCAAGAACAAACTATACTTCCGTTCATGTTCCAATCTCATCTTAAAAGGTAGCATTTCTAGATACAAGTAACTATCGCAATACCTATACTGATCACTTTGATTGTTTTTCTCTTCAAACTTTTAGCTTAAGTCAGTTGCTACATCAGACTTGATTCTCTGAACTATTTACCATACTTATCGTAGTCGGACTCATTTTGATATGACCGCTAGGGTTGGTATAACAATCACATTCTTAGTCATTACCGAAACGATGGTAACGATATTCTTGAATAAAACGGTACCAATTACTAGTTTCTTGGTAACCTTGTGACCTTCCCTGATCCAAGTGCGAGTCCTATGCTTTCGGTAGTATAGGCCTCTACTACCATTCACACCTACTCATACTCGTCCAAAGTATTGTCTCGCAGTTTTCCCAAGTCACCATAAAATAAAATCACACGACAGCTTAACACGTTGGATAGCAAAACGAAGGTTTTCTTATATTATTCCTTGAAACAATTACATAGGTGTTCAAGTTCACCCTAGACTATGCCTCTAATAGGCTACATCATACGATATTATGGCTACTACATAACTCGATCTTCAGATATGAAGTCCTCATCCTTGATTCCTTGCGTTGTCATCTGCTTCGTCAAGGATCATCTGAAATGCTCTTGCCTTTGGTTTTGGCGGCATATTCGGCTTTGTAGCTTCTTCTTTCCTTGGGCAGTCTTGCTTAAAATGTCCCTCTTCACCACACTTAAAGCAGACTTCTCTCTTGGTTGTGCATTCACTGGCATAATGACCAGTCTTCCCGTATTTAAAGCAGGTCATCTCTTTAGAGCATTTCCCAATGTGCTTCTTTCTATACTTGTCACACCATTATGTTCCTTCTTCGAACTTCTTTGAACCAGTATTCGAAAATTTTCTCTTCTCGTCGGACCTTGAGGATCCTTCAAACTTTCTCTTCTCGCCAACCTCCATCTTGCTGGCGGCTCTTCCCTTGATCATATCTTCAACAGACTTGGCAGCCCAGATAGCTGCCTCCAAAGTAGGTGCCTGACGTACTGGCATCGCATACTCCCATGGAAGTCCCTTTGCGTACTTGTCAATTTTTATCAGCTCGTCCGGGACAAGGCACAAAGCAAACTCCATCTTGTCCGTGAAGTTGTTGGTGTATTCATCGATGGTCATGCTTCCTTTCTTCAAGGTTAGGAATTGGTTCTCCAACTCGAGCAGGTTTTGGGCTGAACAATACTTATGTTTGAATTACACCAAAAACTCTACACAAGTGAATTGTAGGGGCTCATTGGGGCTTAGAGTCTTCCCTAGGGTATTCCACCAGCGCACAACGCCTCCTCGGAACTGACGCACTGCAAAGGTGGTTTGCAGCTTGCCTCTGCAACTGCACGTCATAAAAGCTAACTCCATTTCTGAGATCCAATCCATGACTCTGATCGGGTCTTCCTTTCCAGTGAAAGTCGATGGCTTTCAAGTTAGAAAATCCTTGTACTTGCATCCGTTTCTCTTGACTACATCATCTTGGTCGTTTCTCCTATTAACTGGCAGATCAGCTTGGCCCACTGACCTACTGTAGTTTCCTTCCTCCGATTGTTCGGGAATCGGCTCCTGTTGCACAATGGGCACGGTGGCTTCGTCCCTATTATCTTGCATCATCTGCCTCATTTCTTCCCTTTGTTCCGCTAACATAGCCCGCATCATGGCTTGTACTCCCGCCATGGTGATTGGCTCAGGTGTGACTTCTACTACGACTGGTATTTGCTGTATCACTGGGGGTTGATCTCGGTTCCCATTTGCATTCACGTTTCCGCTACGGGTCCTTTCCATCTTGATCTATACACTGAATAAGGTGAATATAGATCTTTGTTTAGGACTGACGTTTAAATCATCCTTATCTCTCTGAAACGTTTATATGCTAGTTCTAATATCGTAGTCGTACATTTAGAATCCTTAACACATAAGGTTTCCAGATCCGGTCGGCAACAGACCATAGATCAGAACAAATAACAACATATCAGGCACAAAGCATTTAGCACATAAAAGCATTTTAGGCATAATTCCTAAAATAAGCTAGTGTTCACATCTCACAATCATCGCTTAGCATTCTAAGTTTAAGTCTAGAAATCCTACAAATTCCTAGTTCGCTTAAACTAATGCTCTGATACCAACTGTGACATCCCCGTTTTCATGGCCATAAAAGATCGATTTTGTTTATGCTTTATAAAAATCAGAGTACCTTTTTTAATAAAAATGTTGCGGAATTTGTTCCCAGTAAAACGTGATAAATACGTTATCAAAGCATTTCCGAAGAAAAGTATTTTTATTCATTTTAAAACATTTGGGATGTCATCGTCAATACAGAAACATAAGCATAAACAGAACTTACATTCATTATCACTAGTGATTTATATCTCCTTAATCTCTCAGTGTAATGTGACTTCATATCAACACCTATGATATAAATAGACTGAGTGGGTCAGGTTGGGAAACCTGTTGAGTACATAGGGATTTCAATCCCACAATGTTATACCACATATATAGTTTAAAACTCACAAAATATACAATTTCACCATATATATATAAACAACTCTTATCCCACCCCGTCGATCCTTACAACGAGACTATCCATACTCTCGGACCTAAGATTAGCCGTTTTACCTAATCCAAACTCCCGAATCATAAATTAACGAATTTACCTAATCCATACTCTCGGACTAGGGACGAATGACTAATCCATACTCTCAGACTAATGATGAATGATTAGCCTAATCCATACTCTCGGACTAGGGACAATGACTATGTCTAATCCATGCTCCCAGATCAATGACATATACTAAGGTTTTATTCTCTGAGTATAGTTCACTCGTACTCGTAAGAAAACACTACCCAATATTCCTCATAATTAATTTAGGTTTACTCATTATCCTAAATCAACATATATAATCAGGTATGTTCTTTAACAAGTATCTCAGGCAACATCAAATAATTCGCACATAAACATATATTTAATACTTCAATCGATACTTGTATTAAAATCATGTTCATGAAAGGGACTATGCACTCACTTGAAAAGGTGGTGATTCCGAACTTAGACAGCGCTTCGCTTCTTAAAAATAATTTCCTTCGACAAAACCTAGTATTATTACCACTAGAGTTTAGTCTATTATTTTTCGAGACTAATTAATAGTCTAGCTATTATTACTATTATATAAGCGTTAAACAATACTTATATAGCCCATAAAAATAACCCAAGTACTTATTATAAGTTCTTAATAACGTTACTATAATTAAATAAAAACTATATTAAAAATAGCGTAGGCGTAGCTCACTTACAACGGATTTTATAGAAAACCGGACTTTGCTTGGAGCAACATTCCCGAGCCGAAAAGCTCTTCTTCTCGGAGCCGTCGAGCACTCTGGGGCTTCCGCCTCGTGCTAGGGAGGTTCCCTAGCGTTTTCGGGGCTAGAGAGAGGTTCTAGAGAAAAGAAAGAGAAGAAAGAATGGGAAAGGTGTGAAGAAAATGAGGGTGGGAGAGGTTCTATTTATAGGGTGAAAATGGTTGAACTTGGTGCCACATGTCACCATCTAGTGGCAAGACTTGGGGAGAAAGCAATGGCCAAGATTGTGCCACATCACCCATTTTCGCACAGCACACTTCCGACTTCTAAAATACGTAACTTTCACATACAACCTCTGCTTTTGACGTTCTTTATATCCACGCATAGGTAAAAATAAGATCTACAACTTTCATTTTGACTCCGTCGGCTAATTCTCGACCGATCTTAAATTTAACAGTACAAGGAGATTATACTGTTAAATGTCCGTGTAAAATTTATAACATCTACATACGGACTCTGTTTCCGTCTGTCTTTTTACCGTTGAGTTCCTATTAATGAGATATTCAATTCTCATTTAGGTCGTGTAGGCCAAAAACCGCTCGAACTAAAATTTGAGTTTCGTGTCGTGCACTGCTATGTCAAATCTTATAAAATTCATAACTTCCTAATATGAAATCAGATTTGGGCCTTCTTTTTTTGTATGTTCTCGGTTTAACATATAATACAACTCTTATTTGGATCGATAAGGCTAAAAATTCCTTTATCAAAAATTCACTATTTACGTCTCCCGGTGTCGTGCCGGTTTTGCCGTAAAACTTCGACGGGCGATAACTTCTTCGTTATAACTCGGATTTCGGCGTTCTTTATATGTACGGAACCCTTGAGACATATTATAAAACTTGGTTAAGATTATTTAGTCTAAATAATCTTTTGTCAAAAAGTCATTTTCGACCCCTATTATCTCTAAATTGACTAGCCCGGATCTACAGGCGTTACAAATAGGAACCAAATCCACTAAGAACTGCTCATCAAACAACCGTAGCGTACACCCTCTATGAACCCTCGTGACCCTGACGGTCCTATCATCGGCTATCTCAACGTCAAGTGGGCAATCCAACTCCCCAGAGCTCTACTGAATCGATTGCTAAGTGCAAGCGATACAAAAGATCAGGTAGCCCCCGAATCGAACAATACCATAGCTGAAATGTCGTTCACTAAGAACGACCCTATAAACAAACACACAAACATGAGAAACAAAAAAATATCAAATACATAGATAAGAGAAAGGTACATACCTGTCACCACGTCAGGAGCTACTCGTGCCTCCTATGTAGTAAGCTAAAAAGCCCTGCTCCGCACTGTAGGCGCCTCTGCCTGGCTCTAATGGCCATCTGTAATCCTCAAAGTGGCAGGAGAAGGTGGTACCACCTTCCCTTCTGCTGCCAGATTCGGGCACTGGTAACGCTTGCGTCCCCTCTGATTGTACTGAAAGCAAATCAGGTCAGATGCTTGTGTGGTGGTGGTAGTAGCCGTGCAATCTCGGCTCATGTGATCAGTTCGGCCGCACTTGTGTCAGCCCAAACTCCCCGCCTTGCACGCTCCCTCGTGCATCCTGCCGCATTTTCCACAATAACTGTGGCTCTGCTGGCTCCGAGAACTGTAATCCGGTACCTTGGGCTTCTTGCCCGAACCTCCTGACTGAACTCCCTCTGGCTTCTTCTTCCTCTCCATCTCTAAATCCAACTCACTCTCTCTCTCTCTCTCTCTATATATATATATATATATATATATATATATATATATATATATATATATATATATATATATATCGAGCCCTTGCTATAATGTCCTCCAGCGTCTTGCAGCTGGATCGGCTCACAAACTGGCAGATATCACTTCACAACATCTCATGATATCAGGATTTTTTCATCTCCTCGTCCACCACATACTGCAGAACGAGAAGAGCACTCTCCCTAAACTTGGTGGTAATCTTCGCCACAGTCTCTGTCGTCTGTTGGAGGTCCTGAAACTCCCTAGCAAGCTGCTGCACCTCAATAACAGGTGTGAACTCGGTTCTGAACTTGGTCGTGAAATCACTCTAGGTCATAGCATTTAACACAGTGTCATCTCCAATGGCTGTCCCGACCTCCTCCCACCAATCTCGTGCCCTGCCCTTCATAAGACATGACGCGAGCCTAACCTTGTCCCCCTCGGGACACCGGCTAGTGCGGAACGCATTGGCGACGTCTGCCAACCATCTGGTATTAGCAATGGGGTCTCGATCCCCCTGGTAAATAGGAGCTCCACATGCCCTGAACTCTCTGAACGTGAGCGTGCGCGACCCTATCATGGTCGCCACCTCGGTGCGAAACACACTCAATCTCTCATCCATAAGCTCCAGAATACCCTCTTTGATCGAACCGAAGATCACAAGAGTCTGGTCAAGTATGCTACGCGTAATCTCTGAGGATATGAACTCTCTAGTCTACTCATCCAACTGTCTGGCTCCAGAGCCTGAGCATGATCCCTCTCCGGCACCTGAACTGTCGACTGTTGGTCTAGGGCATAAAACCACCATTCTGAAAGCACAAAATGACAAACGTCAGAATATAACTCGAGGGATCACATCTACTACAAGTTCCCTGGTCTTGCCTCAGCCTTCCTTGATTCGAGTACAGATCCTCTGCTTTCAGTAGTATGGGCCCATACTATCTTCCACATCTATCCGTACTTTCCTCAAGAACTGCCTCGACTCCACCAACTCCCTTCTACTACTACTGCTAATCTCATACTAACTCTTCCTAGGCTTGCCCTAGGGTAACCACCAACCCACTCTCCGCTATCAGCTGCATAAGAAGTCCCTGCTATCTTCCCCTAACTAGCTCGTGAATACTATTACATATCACTAAGACTAGATAATTCTTCGAATAATAGATCCTACCGTACAACGGTTGGACTTAGACAAGAGTTGTGTGCTAGAGCAAGACCTAGCCTTATGAAATTATTTAATCCTTGCAATATGTAACGTAACATATTCATTTACTAGTTAGTAAAAGATAACTGAGAATCCTAGAAGCACAAAGCAAGTAGCATTCGAGCATCGAGTATACATAATCAAACATATACTACTATGGCTATCCTACTGAGAAATCTGTACTAGCATGCAGTTCTCATAAAGTTGAAACACATATAACAGGCACATAAGGCATCCTTCTTAGATCCTTAGTCCTAATCTAGCATGTTGTTCTTAATAAAGCTGATAATCATAACATAGCATAGACTTGTATGGGTAATTTGGGAGTACTTAATTGAGCTCGGCTGATTACATGCACCACACCCTTTTCTCTTTTCGAAATTCTTTTCTTTCTAAAATTTATTTTCGCTTTTTCTAAAACTTTTTTTTCCTCAAAATCCTTTTAGAAGGATTTTTAAAAACTTAGAATCCTTGTAAGTTGGACCATGACCGAGGTCTAATCCTTTCTAGTCTTTCCAAACTCACTAGGGCCCACCTAAGTCCTCCAATGGCCTAATTTTCTAAATTGGCTCCCAACTCCTCAAATGGGCTTTCCACCCAAGCCCAAATTAGTCCTTGGCCCTTTACTGTCTCCTGGTGGCCCATCATGGACCAACATCTACTAAGCCCAAGGATTGGCCCAAACTGAGGCCCAATAACGTAAAGTCCATAATCTAAGCATACGTTGGGCGTACTATCTGTACGTTGCGTGTGTTGCTTGAATGACTTGTACGCTATGCGTACTGGTGTGTACGCCCAGCGTACTCTCCTGCTAAGCCATCTTTTCCAAAACGACTTCATCCCTTAAGACACTACGTCAAAACTACAAATCTGGGTCCAATACTTCGTTCTAGCCCATAAAGTCGATCACTTGGTGGCTTGCAAGCCACCAAATGAGCCCAACACTCAAAATGACAATGAACTTCCAAAGAAAAGGCTAGATCTCTTGCATGGCTTCATAAAAGCCCCAAATCTTGCAACTTTACTACTAAAGGGACTCATTGAGCTTCAAGGGTGGCAACCCTAAGCTCAAAATCGAAGTTGCATGATCAAGATCCAATCTTTGGACCTAAAAAGGCCCAATATTCCAAAACCCTAGATCTAGACTTTGAGGAGGAAAGTTAGAAGCTTTATACCTCCTCTTGATGCCAAATGATGACCCTAATCCAAATCCCTGAGCTCAAGGTATTCAAAGGCTTCTTCTCCAACCTCTCATTCTCTTCCTCAAAGCTTTTCTTTACCAAAATGAGCTCAAAAGGTCAAACACACACAACAATGCAGTAAGAGGCGTATTAGGGTTTTCTAAGGGTGAGGGGGTTGGTAGTAAGGCTAGGGGTGGCTATAATGGGGTATTTATATGCCTTAAACCCTAAAAATTAGGGTTTGGCATTTGCTCACATACGTTGCGCGTACTCCTGGTACACTGCGTAAGTGTGCGCGCCCACCGCATCCGATGCACGCCTCTATGCCCTGCATACGCCAAGGCTACGCCCAACGCATGTCTTATGGGTGGCCCAATTTTCTTGGCCACTTTTATTAAGTCCAATCCAATAGTCCTTTTATCCATGTTGGCCCAACTATAAATCTTAGGAAATAATTAATAAAAAATACCTCAAAAATCGGTCGTTACATAATAAAGTTATGATATATGTTTTGATGCATTTGACAATCTTGATTAAGAAACTTGGTATATGATGAAGGGAAGTGATTGATGGAAAAGAACATAAGGTATCCAAAAATAGAATTGATGGAAGTTTGGAGATATGTGGTGGTGAATGAAATTCTTAAAATGTTACAAAACGTTTGATTTTTGTTATTACTTTACTGTAGTTTGTATATTCTGGGTATTTTGTTCTGGTAAATATTTGTTTACATTGATTCTATTTTTCATGATGCAGCCAAATTGAATGATCACCTAAACTAATTGAAGAAACAAAGGAGTTTGCAAAATCTAACCAACTAAAGCATCTTAACTTAGTGCAAGAAGCGATGTAATGAAATGAAGATTGTTGATCTAATTGATAAAATATTTTCAGGAATTTAATGGTTAATTAATTTAGAGTCTTTTTCTCTTTGAATATTGGCTATATTTTCTATATTTTGAATAACATGTATGGTTGAATGTTTGGTAAACAATAGTTATGGTTTGAAGGTTAGAAGATTGGCGAATATTTAATAAAACAATATTGTGGTTGAACAATAGTTATGTATTAAATGATAATACATGTAATCTTTCACATATTAGACGAGTTTAAAAGTAAAGTCTTTATGTAAAATATTCTATCAGCATAATATTGTATGTTTTATGTTATAATAACTATATTTATAATATTCTAATAGAATAATTTCATGTGTTGTTCGTTATCGTCAATTGATGTTTATGTCTTTTTAAAAATTAATAGTTTATGTCGTGTAATGGTAGTAATATCTTTCATATATTAGACATGTTTAAAATTAAATTCTCTATGTAAAATATTCTATCAGAATAATATTGTATGTTTTATGTAATAATAAATATATGTATAATATTCTAATAGAATTGTTATCGTCAATTAATGTTTATGTCTTTTTTTAGAATTGAAGTCACTATTCAAGGTAAATTTTTGTATGTAGAGTGTATGATGTTTCAAATCATTAGAATGTTGTAGTTTATGATGTATGATGTTTATAATCTAATAAAATAAAGTTCTATGTCTTTTTAAATAAGTTCATTTATTTACACGAAAATAATATGTATACGTAGAATATTCTAATAGAATTATGTTATATGTTATCAGTTTTCATAAATTAATTATATATATATATATATATATAATATTCTAATAGAATAATGTTATATGTTGTATGTTTTTATTATATATATATATATATATATATATATATATATATATATATATATAGAATATTTTAATAGAATAATATTCTATGACATTGTAAGTTATATGCAACATATTCTAATACAATAATGCCTAATTAAATTTTGGCTTTTTAATACTCAATGATATGATATTAATCTAGCTATTCAAAATATTCAATATTCTTATAATGTGTTGTTAATATGTAATATTATAAAATTATATGTAATATTATGAAATTTAAGTGTGGTATTCTAAAATTATATTGTATGGAATATTTTGATATTAAAGTGTAATATTCTAAATTGTGTTATAACATATAAAATGAACTTATATTACATAATATTCTAATATTATATGTAATATTCTGAATTTACATAACATTCTAACAGAATAATTTAATTAGGTTGTCTATATTCAAGTTACAATTCTTATAAAATAATGTTATAGGTTGTCTGTATTTGTAGAACATTCTAAATAGAATGTAACACAAAATGATTATATGAACATCAAATATCGAACTAAAATATAACAATACATATGTAAGAAATTAAAATAATGCACAATTTATTTGTAAATACCAATGTAAAAATAAAACTTAGAATATAGTGTTATTATTTTATTCAATTACCTCAAATACATCACTTGAAACCAAACAAAGCAAAATATAAACAAATTTACAACATCCCACTACATAAAATGAGACTCTCCAAGAAATTATTATCGAGCCACATTCTCTACAGTTCCATTCAAGGCTTACCTAAAAATTTGTAATGATAGAAAACATGAAAGTTTTAGCTAATTTCATAACTGTATGTACCACTTTACACTATGAAAGAAATCTGCTGGGTATTGGGTTATATATCTGATGCAATAACTATGTTTAAAGTTGCACAAATATGGAGAACAATTTCATCAAGAAAGAAATATGGAGAGTGCATGGAGTAAATTAAACCAACATCCTCATTACAGATTTCGATTACAAAGACGAACCAAGTCCTCATCATCCATAAACTACTTAGCCACTTTAACTCTTTATGGAGCAAGCACTATTGAAACCAACATGTCAATATACTTCTTGAAGTTCTCATCATTAATTAATGGTGGCAAGATATGGATGATATGCTTCTTCCAACATATGCACTGAACATTTGCATTGATAAACAATTGTATGTCATTCAATCACTGACAAAAAGAAGAAGTACACCGGTCATCACTAAGTTAAGAAAAATCATCATGGAATTTGGGGTCAAGATCATTAAATAGTAACAAAGTTTAAGGGTGGGAAGGAAGGAATGATATATTAGACTCTACATCAGACTCTTTATTCATTCAGGACTTTCATCAAATAGCTAGAGTGCATGTATAATGTACGAGAATTGGCTCAATAACAATAATAGTTATGTGCATACCTCATTGATTTTATAGAATGAGCACAATATAACTCGAAGACACGTTGTTTTTGCTTGCTTCTCTTCAATAGCAGAAAAAACCAAAAGCTTGAAATTGATAATCAATGGCTAAAATCAAATAACCGGAATGATAATAGATCTAAGATTAATTTAAATTGCTAAAACACATGATTTAAGAGTAAAACTCGAATCATCAATCTGATGGAAATCGATGTCAATTAATGACCGATTACCGATATTAATGAATGGTTAAAAATCAATGATCCAAAATTAAAATTGAAGCTTGAAGTAGAGTAAAAATCACAGTTTGAAAGATTGATAGTAATTGTTGAAGATGAAGATTAGTAGAAATCGTCTGAACACTTGAACCTCTACCTTGGATGAAATCGATGATCACAAAGCTAAAATCGATAACACTCTTGTAATGAGTTGTTGGTGTCAATAGATGAACATGAACCTCAATCACTCAGATTATCAATTGGGGATGTAGAAGAATGAAGAATGGAAGAATTAAGGAGATAGAAGATCGATCAGATTGAAATGGAGAACAAGGAATATTGATCTAGTAAATATCTTGGTAGAAGAATCGAAGCAGATGATTTCTTGATGAATTGAATGACATTAACATTATATCTGATCATCTTAAATTTAACCTAGAGACTAATCTACCCCTAATTAACTAATCAATTAGATTAATTAGTGTTAATCACGTTTTTTTATGAGACACAAGATTAGTTTTGATCAAAAGCTAAGATTTGGTCCCCGTGTCTCACAAAATATAGGTGATCTAAAATGAACCTCTACCTATATATATATATATATATATATATATATATATATATATATATATATATATATATATATATATAGGCTCGTTTAAGCTTGTTCAGGCTCGCGAGCCCATTAATTGAAGCTCGGCTCGAGCTCGTTTAATAACAAGCCTCATATTTAGGCTCGAGCTCGGCTCAAGCTCGTTTAATTCGATCTCGAGTCAAGCTTTTAGCGAGTCGATCCCGAGTAGCTCAACTCACTTACACCCCTAGTGGCAACGTAGACCACAAACCAATGTTTTAAAAACCGGTTTTTTAGTTGAACCGGTATGGTGACCGGTTTCCGGTTTAACAGGTTTAACCGGTTCGACCGGCGGGTCAACCGGTTTCTATAATTTTCATTTTTTTTTCATGTTTTTCTGTGCATACATACATATTTAAATCATGAATTTGACGTTTACAAATTAAAACATTAAAAATATACATAAAAATAAGTTATAGATCAATCCAAATACATTAAAATAACACATAACATAACGTTTTAGTGTTTTACGTCAATTCATATACGTCAAAAAGAAAATAAAGTATAATATCGAAACAAAATATAGTTTTAGATGAATACAAACAAACCAAAAAACATTATAACATTTAGCATATGTTTTTATTTTGAGAAAATTAAATAGATTTGAAAAAAATCACCAAAATTTATTATGTAAATAGTTATTATCCATGTGTTTCTATATGGTTTAACCGGTTCAACCGGTTTATTTTGACCGGTTCAACCGGGTTTTTGAAAACCGGCCGGTTTAATCTGGTTTAAAAATCGACGTAAAATCGGTGACAGTTGAACCACTTCCTCCCCCGGTTTCTGGTCCAACCGATTCCACCAACCGGTTCTAACTGGTTTTTAAAACATTGTCAAAAACCATTTCGTGACAAGCATACCTGATAGTCTAATAAGATGTTCCCTCTTATCATCGGCTAGACATGAACACCTCCGTGTGTTGCCCCTCTTACAACATCTATTTGTGCAGATCCCTTATCTCCGTCTCCATTATCGCCATCAGCCACCACCACCACCCACAACCATCTCCCTGCTCCCTAGTGCCGCAACTCCTATCACGTAATCACAATTGGAGACACTGGTCATCAACTATGAAGATGACGAAATGCCCTAATTCACCGCCATAAACCATCACTGTAACCTACAACCACCTCCATGTCCATTCCAACGCTTTTTCTCTTCTCTAGCTTTGTTGATGCCTCGCTTCTGGCCATGGTGGTTCTCCCATATTTCCTCTCTTTGTTGGCATAGTCATCGAAGCTACCATGACCCACCACCATCTACTTCACCCCTGTGTTGCCGTCCACTTCCGTCAATACCTTTGATACATTAATTGAATTTAATTTTCGGAAATCGAAATGGTAAACCTTCAAAATTATACTTAAAATTGACCTACTTTAGTTGTTTTGGAGCCTATGCAACGGTAATTTTGATGCTACAAGAATTTCATTTATTCTTTGTTTTTCCATTGTTCTAGCTTTCTTTTACATGTATTATTATTCTATATCGGAGTTATAGGTTCGGTGTGTGTGTTTATTTACTACTCCTAATGTTTAATTTGGTTTTTTTTTTTTTTTTTTTTTTTTTTTTTTTGTTGCATTTAAGGATGTAGATTTTGAATCAAGGTTTGTTGAATTGAAAATTTTGAACTAATTTTTTTGAATTGTACTCCTATTATGCAAGTTTCTTTAGCCCCCTGATGTTTAGCTTTAACATTCTTTCTACGTGTGCATTTTTTTAGTTCCAATTTTGTGTAGACATAGAATAATGGTTAGGGTGAGGGAGGAGATTATGATGGCGGCTTACTGGCTTCACGTGCAAAGAAAAAATTGAGTGAATGATGGGATAGGTTTTTACTATATAAAGTAGTTTAACAATAAAATAATAAAATAAGGGGTATATTAGTGATTTTATATCTTTTTTGGACGGCATATATCCTTTTAATGGAGACTTTCTCATTACAGCTGTCAATTTTTTTTTAACTTACCGACTAAAACTATGATTTAATCAAGGGAAAATGACCTGGTGGGTAATTAACTTTTGCGTTTGTACTCATTTTTTTTTTTTTTTTTTTTTTTTTTTTTTTTTTTGTATTCAATATACCATCGAACTTGTTGTTGGTGTTTACCATAGCCCTTTTGACCGGCTTTTGACCTGTGATATCCGGTCAAAGGGTTATGGTGAACACAAACAACAAGTTCGATGGTATATTGAGTACAAAAAAAAGGAAAGGGACCAAATGAGAACAAACGCAAGAGTTGGTTACCCTCCTGATTCATTTTCCCTTTACTCATTTACAACAAATCTCACATCATCTCCTACTGATATTAATGATTTTATGAGATTCATTCTTGCTTCTCTTCAAAACATAACCTACGAAAGGACATTATTTATACATGTACAACTTTGTAATGCACTTGCATATTTATTAGGGGAATCTTCACTAAGTAGGCGCATTTCATGACTACATTTACATTTGCAATCAAATGATTTATCGTATCAAGGATTCTAGACAAATCTACAAACGAGTGGAATCACAAGTGCTGTGATTTTTGAGTTTACTTAGCTTTAAGATCGGACTTATGGGATAAGATACAACATCAATATGTACAATATCATGCTATATTGTACATATTGATGTTGTATCTTATCCCATGAGTTTGATCTTAAGGTTAAGTAAACTCAAAAATCATAGCACTTGTGATTCCACTCGTTTGTAGACTTGTCTAGAATCCATGATACGATAAATCATTTGATTGGAAATATAAATGTAGTCATGAAATGCGCCTGCTTAGTCAAGATTCTCCTAATAAATATTCAAGTGCATTACAAAGTTGTACATGTATGAATAATGTCCTTTCGTAAGTTATGTTTTGAAGAGAAGCAAGAATGAATCTCATAAAGTCATTTATATCAGTAGGAGATGATGTGGGATTTGTTGTAAATGAGTAAAAGGAAAATGAATTAGGAGGGTAACCAACTGTTGCGTTTGTTCTCATTTGGTCCCTTTCCTTTTTTTGTACTCAATATACCATCAAACTTGTTGTTTGTGTTCACCATAACCCTTTGACCGGCTATCACAGGTCAAAAGCCGGTCAAAAGGACTATGGTAAACACCAACAACAAGTTCGATGGTATATTGAATACAAAAAAAAGGGACCAAATGAGTACAAATGCAAAAGTTAATTACCCTCAAGAGTCATTTTCCCTTTAATCAAACTATTGAGACCGAACTATAATTTTCTCTTAAATCTATATCATTATTTTTAAATATATATCATTTTAAAGTTATAATAATTAATTTAAGTTGTTTATTTTCATTTTCTATCGTAAAATATAATTTTCTCTTAAATCTATATTATTATTTTTTTAATATATATCATTGCAAAGTTATAATTAATTTAAGTTGTTTATTTTCATTTTCCATCGTAACTTTTAGTACGTAATGTTCATTATAAATCTGAATATGTCATTGAAACGTTTTATTTGTATCTACAAAATTACACATAAATATGTCTCAATTTGACGTATACTATACATAGTTTATCAGTCTCAAATTTCGGTTTCCTTTATATATTTACAAAGTGTGTTTCTTTGCTTGTATCGTTATAAACCTTTTTCAGGTTATGTAATACTCCATGGACATGTATCCTAATATATAATGCGACCATATTTTTTGTAGTTTTAAATAATTTAAGTTGTTAAATCTGATTTTTCTATGGTAGTTTTTATTATATAAAACCAGGGGCGCGGAACGGGGGGGGGGGGGGGGGGGGGGTAATAATATATTGTTGTTTATTTGAGATGATTGTGGAATGGATGAATTATATATGTTTTAATGAATTAAATTATATATGTATTTTGTATCTAAAAATATGTTGTGTAGAACATGAGTAGATGAGGTTATTGGTATGTGATAAAAAGTGGGTTGGACCATGAGATAAAAGGATAAATAGATAAACTTGTTTTAGATCCAAGAGTATGGATCACAGGAGGTTAGTTTTAGATCCAAGGGTATGGATCAGATCAAGAGGTTAGTTTTAGATCCGGAAATATGGATTAGGTAATGAGGCAAATTTAAGATCCGGGAGTATAGATTATGTATTTTAGAACTACGTATTCATTCGATAAGGTATCATGTGTATAGTCCTTTTTAGGAATGTGATTTTAAATATGAGTATTGATTATAATATGAAATATACATATGTATGTGAAGTATTTGTCATTGTCCGAAATACGTGTTAGATATATTTGATAATATACAACGTGCGAATCAGAATAAGTATCATTTTTCAAAAGCTAATGTTTATTGTTTTTATTTAGTATTATGTTATTAGAATTGAGAAACAAAAGGTTTTGAAAATGAGTCAATATATGTTCATCCATGTTATTGATCAATTCCATTTTTCCAACACAAATTACAATCGTTAGAATGACACCCATTCTCTAGCAAACTGAGAATTATAAATTTGACAATCTTAAAATATCAATAAAGTAATTCAATTAAGAAAGAAGTATATTATAATTAGTCTAAACTTTAACATACAACGAAAACCAAATAAAGTTAATAAAGAAGTCGTATTCTCTTATAAAATTAACTAAAAAAAAAGGTTAATGTTTTTTTATATTTTGCTGTTAACCAACAAAAAAAGCTAAGAGATTTTCTAACATATTGATAGAAACTAAAAAAAGCAAAACCTGACAGAAGAAAGGTAGTCTTCTACCTTCTACACTTATAATTACACTGGCACATACATTGGATAACAACAAAACAAGAGCCCATTAATAATATATCATGACAAATAATACATACACTCAAATGAGAGGAAGATGCAAGAGAAAAACAGAGATATGAAAGAGAGGGAGAGCAAATCACGTACAGTGAGAACTCTAGACGGCAAGATCTCCAACTAGAGATGGTTCGTAATGCGTATTCGGTCAGACACAAATGGGGGACACGAGGAGATGGTTTCCGGCAGTGACTAGAGCCATCTCTAGGCGGCGATCGGAGACTTGAGTGTCGGGTTAGGGCTTTTAGTTTCTCATTTTAGCTTTTTTTTCCTATTATTTATGGGGTTTATAAAAGTTTAGATGAGTAGGATTTGTGGGCTTTTTTGAATATAGGTAGTTTAAACGGTGATTAGGATTTGTAAAGTTTTGATTTTTAGATTAAAATTACTAATTTTTTATAAGTTTTATTTGGTTAAAGACTTATAACGGTTTCCATTTCAAAGCTAGAAGTATCATCTTATATTTTTTTTATATAAACCATGTTTAGATCTATCATGTTCTTGGTCAAAAAAGCTGTGAGGCCATGGCCTCCCCTGGCCCTTTAGTAGTTCCGCCACTGTATAATACTCGCTATAAATCCAAATATACAAACAGTAGTTCCGCCACTGTATAATACTCGCTATAAATCCAAATATACAAACAAATCGTCTTATTTTTATCTACATAATAATATAAATTTGTCTGAATTTGAGATATATTAGACATGGCATATTTTGGTATCAATATTTAGAAATCCTAAGGAACTCTAGCATTTCTAATTCTCAAGTTTAATCCTAGGAGTGGATGATCCGATAATAATTCGCTCAAACTATGAATCATATACTAACTTGTAACACTCTAATTTTTTTATGAAAATTTTATGCTATTGTTAAAACATTTCATGACTTATAATCAAGTTTTACAAAAATATGGTCCAAGAACAACCATTGTTAAAGTTTTGCACCATGAGTGTTATCAAATTCATATCAACATATGACATAGAAAGGAATTCAAAATTTACACAAAATCATAATAAAATTCTACAAAACTTCGACTCCATCTAACTTCAAAATTCTTCAAGTAATCCACATACGGACACTTACACCTTGGAACTTGCACTTGAGAGACAAGACATTAAACAAAATACATAAGTCAAAATCGTAATGTCAGCTACATGAGTTTTAAACACAATAACATTTTTAAAACCTTTATGAAAATCTTTTACATTTTTTTTTTCAAAATCATATAAGTAATTGTAAGTCCCAAAACTAATGGATCCAAATCAGTGATCAATTAAGGCAAACAATCAAACAGAGTGTAGAAGGAGTAGAAGAAGAATTAATCCAAGCATGCACACATCTATATCATATAAATGTCAGGTACACCATGGGAAAACACACACATACGTCACTTATGTCTCTTTCCAACTGACACAAACACACTCTATTTATAGGACCACCAGCCGCACACGTGTGTATGGCCGCACACAGAGTGTGCAGTCGCACACGCGTGTATGGCCGCACACACTCGCTAACATACTACAACCACATAACAAACCCCAAGACCCTACCAATACCTATGCAAGATGAATGCCTAGCTAAAACCACAAAATTATGACCTAACAATCTCCCCCGTGGTTTGAGCTAGCATGGACTCAGGTCTTCTTCATCAGTGATCTCCTCCTTGAGCTCTCAGATAGATGGGCCTACTCCCCCTAAACGTCCTTCACCTATTGATATTTATTTGCCACGAGGTAAAGGATCTAAATCTTGTTGAGCAAGAAACCTGGCAAGCCTCAAAGAGGCAACATCATGCGTAGGTTGTGGAGGAGAAAAACCCCCAGGAGCAGAAGAACTCCAGACTTCAAACGAAGATCTAACATTACTTGGTCCTTTTAGGGTCGATTGAGTTGGTGTAGCAGCTTTGGAGGGTTGTTGGACTGGTGGTACTTGTTCTTGGATAAGATCTCCCTGCCTCTGATCAAGTCATCTTGTTTTCACAGGAGGCTGGGAGGTTTGTGTCAGTATCTGATCACTCATCAAATGGCAATGAAGTTGGAATAGCAAATGGAAGGGGAGGAATCCTTGAAATTGTATTCATATCGGTTGAAAGGTGTCGGCCATCTGATCAAAAGTTGGAGACGTCACTTTGAGAACACCACTAACTCTTTTTGTCAATGATCAAGCAGTAATAGAATAAAAAGATGAAAAGAAATCGAGCTTGCACACGTTTATATCATAAAAATGTCAGGTACAACTCGATGGAACACTCTGTAAACACTATTGCATCGAGGTCTTCACTGCTTAACCGTATATCATTATCCGTAGTCTATAAGCTGATATGTGAGACACTCAACAAGCTATACTTTAACTCAGGAGCGTAGATGACGTTCTCAAAACTCAGCACTCCATTTACAACTATTCCTTTTTGAGTGATCTTCCCTCCATCTCCTCCCATGAAGGAAACATAGCCCCCATTAAAATTATGAATGACGTGCAGTTGGGAGATGTCTCCTGTCAATGTGCCTGGTACAACCGCTGTCGACGTACCAAGGTTTGACGACATTCCTCCACAGCTGTTCCTGCACAATGAGCGGGATTATTTAGATTTGGGGACCCAGGTCATTACAAGCCTGGGTCCCAACCGCACACACCAACCGCACACTCAACCGCACACTCTAACCGCACACTCCAACCGTACACCTTCAAATTTCCAACCGCACACTCCAACCATACACTCAACCGCACACTCTAACCGCACACCTTCAAACTCCAACCGCACACCTTCAAAGTTCCTTCAAAATTGACACTGAATTGGCTCTGATATCAATTGTAAGTCCCAAAACTAATGGATCCAAATCAGTGATCAATTAAGGCAAAAAATCAAACAGAGTGTAGAAGGAGTAGAAGAAGAATTAATCCAAGCATGCACACATCTATATCATATAAATGCCAGGTACACCTTGGGAAAACACACACATACGTCACTTACGTCTCTTTCCAACTGACACAGACACACCCTATTTATAGGACCACCAGCCGCACACGTGTGTATAGCCGTACACGCGTGTATGGCCGCACACAGAGTGTGCAGCCGCACACACGTGTATAGCCGCACACAGAGTGTGCAGCCGCACACGCGTGTATGGCCGCACACACTCGCTAACATACTACAACCACATAACAAACCCCAAGACCCTACCAAGACCTATGCAAGATGAATGCCTAGCTAAAACCACAAAATTATGACCTAACAATCTCCCCCTTGGTTTGAGCTAGCATGGACTCAGGTCTTCTTCATCAGTGATCTCCTCCTTGAGCTCTCAGATAGATGGGCCTGCTCCCCCTAAACGTCCTTCACCTATTGATATTTATTTGCCACGAGGTAAAGGATCTAAATCTTGTTGAGCAAGAAACCTGGCAAGCCTCAAAGAGGCAACATCATGCGTAGGTTGTGGAGGAGAAAAACCCCCAGGAGCAGAAGAACTCCAGACTTCAAACGAAGATCTAACATTACTTGGTCCTTTTAGGGTCGATTGAGTTGGTGTAGCAGCTTTGGAGGGTTGTTGGACTGGTGGTACTTGTTCTTGGATAAGATCTCCCTGCCTCTGATCAAGTCATCTTGTTTTCACAGGAGGCTGGGAGGTTTGTGTCAGTATCTGATCACTCATCAAATGGCAATGAAGTTGGAATAGCAAATGGAAGGGGAGGAATCCTTGAAGTTGTATCCATATCGGTTGAAAGGTGTCGGCCATCTGATCAAAAGTTGGAGACGTCACTTTGAGAACACCACTAACTCCTTTTGTCAATGATCAAGCAGTAATAGAATAAGAAGATGAAAAGAAATCGAGCTTGCACACGTTTATATCAGAAAAATGTCAGGTATAACTCGATGGAACACTCTGTAAACACTATTGCATCGAGGTCTTCACTGCTTAACCGTATATCATTATCCGTAGTCTATAAGCTGATATGTGAGACACTCAACAAGCTATACTTTAACTCAGGAGCGTAGATGACGTTCTCAAAACTCAGCACTCCATTTACAACTATTCCTTTTTGAGTGATCTTCCCTCCATCTCCTCCCATGAAGGAAACATAGCCCCCATTAAAATTCTGAATGACGTGCAGTTGGGAGATGTCTCCTGTCAATGTGCCTGGTACAACCGCTGTCGACGTACCAAGGTTTGACGACATTCCTCCACAGCTGTTCCTGCACAATGAGCGGGATTATTTAGATTTGGGGACCCAGGTCATTACAAGCCTGGGTCCCAACCGCACACACCAACCGCACACTCAACCGCACATTCAGCCTCACACTCAACCGCACACTCAACCGCACACTCTAACCGCACACTCCAACCGTACACCTTCAAATTTCCAACCGCACACTCCAACCATACACTCAACCGCACACTCTAACCGCACACCTTCAAACTCCAACCGCACACCTTCAAAGTTCCTTCAAAATTGACACTGAATTGGCTCTGATATCAATTGTAAGTCCCAAAACTAATGGATCCAAATCAGTGATCAATTAAGGCAAACAATAAAACAGAGTGTAGAAGGAGTAGAAGAAGAATTAATCCAAGCATGCACACATCTATATCATATAAATGTCAGGTACACCTTGGGAAAACACACACATATGTCACTTACGTCTCTTTCCAACTGACACAGACACACCCTATTTATAGGACCACCAGCCGCACACGTGTGTATAGCCGTACACGCGTGTATGGCCGCACACAGAGTGTGCAGCCGCACACACGTGTATAGCCGCACACAGAGTGTGCAGCCGCACACGCGTGTATGGCCGCACACACTCGCTAAAATACTACAACCACATAACAAACCCCAAGACCCTACCAAGACCTATACAAGATGAATGCCTAGCTCAAACCACAAAATTATGACCTAACAGTAATAAGTATGTGATGCATGATCTATCTCTAGTGTCTTTCTTGTTATTACTATTGACTATGCTTATTGTGTTACGTACCAATTTTTTACAACAATTTTTCCTTTTTTTAAATCATTTGTTCATAAACCAAATCCAAAATCAGAGCTAACAAGAAAAAAACGCAGGATCACAATCCATCAAAGAAGAATTGATGTATATGTGTACAGTCATGCCTTCGTCTTCCTACGATCCGAGAAGCACCTGAAACATTTTAATCCATAATTGTAATCACAAAGCTTGGTGAGTTCCCCAAAATATCACATACGACACAAAAAGATATATAAAGCAGCAACGACCTATTTCAGCCAACAACATGTTTCAGCTTACGACCTGTTTCAGCCAACAACCCGTTCTAGCCTACGACTTGTTTCAGCCAACGAAGCAAGCGAACATACAAGCAATAAACAAGACCCTACTAGTCTAGTATACAATCAAGACATAGCAACTATAACATAAATTATATAGTGAGAAAACTCACCTCAACAAAATCTAAAACTCACAGCTAAACTCGAATAAATGTGAAGACCGGTCTCACGAACCACCTAGACATTAAATATAGGCTATGCCCTAGAACCCTAAAGTTTGACCCAATGTCAAACTTAGTCAAAACATCAACCTACTAGTTAACGGACGCCCCGCGTCCTCTACTGGGCACCCAACGCCCACTACGAGACAAAATAGTCAGGTTCCAAAGCTAAAACAGACACGTCTTAGGAGTTTCCAAAAGCGCTTCGGCACCTGAAAAAGATGTGTCACGTCTGACCCTGTCAAACACTTATTTTTAACTTAAACCCTTAAGCTCATACCTACATCTCTCATATTTGGACCTAAATGATGTCTTAATGGATAAAGTTTTCAACTTTATCCATAAAAACATCCCAAACCAACTAGATCTAAAATCCTAGTTTCCAAAAAGTCCAAGATCTCATTTTTCTTCATACATGGAGTAAAGAGAGCTCCTGTATGCACTCTCTCCTCCACCAAAAGTCCAGATTTACACCCAAACATGAAAAAAAGCTCACAGAGTTCTTCAAACTCCATAGAACAAGCTTCAAAGGGACCAAAACTCCATAAAAAGCACTAATTAATCATAGATCTATGAATAGAAAGTAATAAATCTTCTATCTTTATGACTTACAAAGGTCGAAAAGCAAGATGAAAGCTAAATACTTTAGATGAAAGGCTCCAAGCACCAATCTTTCTTAAGTTCTTCACTCAAACACATGAATAAGCACCAAAAGTTGTTCAAAGGGGGTAAAGGGGGGGGGGGTAAGTTCAAATCTCACAAAGAGAGGCTAGGGTTTCTCCCAAGGTTGTCCTAGAGATAATAGAGGCTGAAAATAACAAACCCTAGGGATTAATGTGCTTTAAAAATCCCCAAAACCCTAAAAGATCATTCAACCCATGGGTGTAGGCGCCCTGATGCCTACAGGTCTGGAACAAAGCAATAAGAACAAATCAACCCATATTGGTTCTCTTACATTAAGACATCTACCTCACGACATGAAATACCGTCACGGTAAGTTCTTTTCTTCTTGCTACGAGGACATATCTTGACCTTACTTGACATTTATACGACTATATTCAATATATATGATCATTATTTTTCTTTTATGGAAGTCAATAGAACATAAATTTCATGGTATCTAAATACCATATCATAAGTATTAAAGAATTTGGAAACATTCATAATTTGTATAAACCACATAAGCCCTAACGTAAACAAGTAATAAATCATTTAACATACTTTGTAATCATAAGTTCCACATGTACTCACCTCCATAATAAATCTTAAGTGACACCTGGGTAGTTAGGTTGACGAACTACTTTTGTCCCTTGATGATAAACTTGTTCCATTGCTGTTTCAACTTACTGACCATTCCATTCATTTGGTATTCATTTCAAGTCTAACACATGTTTGATTCATATATAATACATCTATTGTATGTCTTGACCGTTAGTTCAATAACTCATGAGATTGTATTGTCATAATTTTTTTATAAGCATAACCCTTCTTCTACTTTCCAATCAATATTTTCATGGTGTAACGACCAAAAATTTTCAAATAAATTTTTCATTTTTAATTAGTCAAACATTCCCATAAAATGTAAAGTGACATTAACCATTGTTTTCAAAATTCATAACATTAACATTTTATTCAAAACAACAGAGTGTCCCATCAAAACAAGTGCCAGAGAGTGCATGCCGCATCATCAAGCCTTCCCCTTGCCCTTAGGCTCGGATGTACCTGAAACAAATCAACAAAGTGTAAGCTAATGCTTAGTGAGTTCCCCAGAGCATACACCACACATAATCCACATAAAACACATATCATATTAGCTATAAAAGCTACATATACCACATAGGCCATGCATACAAACATATAAGGATGACGTGGGATCCTCCCAATGACTTAATCCAGGATGCCATGGGCTCCCCCGCATGGTCTTACACCTAAGTGTCATGGGCTCCCCCATGGTCTTTAGCTGGAAAGTCATGGACTCCCCCACATGGTCTTACATCCAGGTATCATAGGCTCCTCCCGTGGTCTTTACTTGAAAAGCCAAGGGCTCCCCCACATGGTCTTACATCCAAGTGTCATGGGCTCCCCTCATGGTCTTCCCGGAAAATATCACATATATATATATATATATATATATATATATAGCTAGCATAACACTAAGCATAACTAACTATCATACCATATATATCTACAATAACGAGTGTACCACATATCACAAAATGGGCCGACCTTGGTGCCTTAGACCCATTGGTATGATGAGGAGACTTGCCTCTATCCGATGAACCCGAAAGCTGCTCTCCTAACAGTCTGTAACCACCCCTGATGAACGATAATATCATTACCCAAGGTTAGGACTAGATACAATCCAGTTGAAGAACCTAAACCACAAGTCCTTTCACAATGGCCTAAAAAGTCTTCCTTTTCTAATTGGCCCAAAGTCCATGTCCAAAATCATTAATGGGCTCCATGGCCCAATAAAGGCTAACCATAATATTCATGCCCCAAAATAGATAAACTAACCCACTAACTCCAAAAAGTGACCAGAACCAATGACTAATTAAGGCCCAAAAGCTTACAAGCCCAAAACAAGTCCAAGCCTATCTGAAGTGCGTACGTCTTGCGTACCGCCCTGGTACGTGCAGGTAGACCTGGCAATTTCAGACATGAAGACATGAATCTATGAGAGACACGACATGACACGAATACACGACACAAATACATCTTAAAAATTGAGATAAAGCTTATTTTTCATCGTGTAATTGTATCATGTCAAAATCGTGGCTGTCACGTTTTCATGACACGAATACACGAATTGCCAGGTCAGCGTACTGAGTCTCTGAGCTGTACGCGCGGCGTACTCTAACTTACGCCCGACGTACAAACAAATTAAGCACTTTTTTCCATTAAGTGCTTAATACTCGATGTTCTAACGTCCAATATCAGATCTGAGCTCATTAAGGCGTCCTAGGGCATAAAGTTGGCAACTTTATGCCCTTGCATGCTATATGGGACTTAAAAACTTCATTCTTCACATTAGGACTTCATATAAGGCTTCAAACTCATGCATGGAGACTAGATACTCCTTAAGCAAGCACTTTTATGAATTTAGCATGCTCACAAAGCTTAGATCTAACCATTTCAGCCTCTGGAGTTGCTCAACTCTCAAGAGGCGGTCCAAAACCAACAAAAGGGACCAAATAGAAAAGTCTAGCTAGATCTGATGAATAAGATGGCAAGATCAAAGCTTTATACCTCCAAAAGCTCTTTAAGGTGAACTAGATGCAGATTCTTGAAGCCCAATGCCACTCTAAGCTTGCTTAGCAACTCCTTCTTCTTGAATGGACACTAAAATGGCCACAAATGCACTCCTTAAGCTAAAAAACACACTCTCTAATGATTTTAGGGTTTTTAGGGACGTTTGAAGGTGAAGGAGGCTGGTTAGGATGAAGCTTAAATGAGATAAGGATGCATATATAGGTCTCAAGTCCAAAATTTAGGGTTTCAACATCCGTCGCGTACGTCCCGCATACCCTTTCGTACGCCCAGCATACGTGCTGGCCCTTCGCAGTGATCCATGCATGGTACGCTAAGCGTACCCATGAAGTAAGCCCATCATACTTAAGAGACTTATTATGCAACATTTAAAATTTCAAGGGCTTCAAAGTTAATACCTGATTTGGAGTGTTACAACTCTCCCCCACTTAGACTAAACTTCGTCCTCGAAGTCCGTAGATGCAAACAAATCGGGGTAATGCTCCTGCATCTCATCCTCTGGCTCCCATGTCCATTCAGTGCCCCTTCGGCGCTGCCATTGCACCTTTACTAACTTCACTTCCTTCTTACGAAGAACCTTGGTCTTCCTATCCAAAATCGTAACGGGCCTCTAAATGTAGTTCAAGCTCTCGTCCACCTGAATGTCGTCCAGAGAAACGACTGCGGCCTCGTCTGTGACACAATTCTGAAGCTGAGACACATGCAAGGTGTTGTGTATCTGGCTAAGTTCATCCGACAGATCCAAACGATAGGCCACCTTGCCCCCCGGGCTGTAATCCTAAACGGTCCAATATATCGGGGTCCCAACTTGCCTCTCTTCCAATACATGATGACTCCCTTCCATGGCGACACCTTTTGTATCACGAAGTCCCCCACCTGGCACTCAAGATCTGATCGCCGCCGGTCACCATAGCTTTTCTGATGGCTTTGTGCGACTTGCAGCCGGTCGCGCACCTGTTGAATTAGCCCCGGTAGTCTTAAGCACTACCTTAGTGCTCCCCATGACCCGGTCTCCAACCTCACCCCCAACAAACCGAGGTCCTACCTCTCCTACCATACAACATTTCAAATGGGGGTTGGTCAATACTAGCATAGTAACTATTGTTGTGTGAAATCTTTGCCAATGTGAGGTATGTATCCCAACTCCCTCCAAAATCCAACACGCATGCCCGAAGCATATCCTCCAGTGCCTGGATCGTCCTCTCACTCTGGCCACCTGTCTGGGGGTGGTACGTCGTGCGGAAATGTAATTGAGTGCCCAGTTCCTCATGGAACTTCTTCTAGAATCTAGATGTAAATCGAACATCTCTGTCAGAGACTACCAACACTGGCACCCCGTGTCTAGCCACCACCTCTCACATATAATTATCCGCCAACTTCTCAGTAGATATACTCTCAAAGATCGGAATAAAGTGGGTATTCTTCGTCAATCTCTCCACAATCACCCATATTGCATCCACACCCTTAGCTATCCTTAGTAGCTTCGTGATGAAGTCCATAGTGATCTCTTCCCACTTCCACATGGGAATGGGTAGCGGCTGAACCTTGCCATGCGGCCGCTGATGTTCGGCTTTGACCTTCCTGCAGGTCAAGCACCGCTCTATGAACCAAGCGATCTCCCGCTTCATGCAGGGCCACCAGTAACTCAGTCTCAATTCCCTATACATTTTTGTTTCCACCGGGTGTATATAGAACTCGGACTTGTGTACCTCCTCCAATATCTTCTGTCTCACTCCTCCAGTCACCGGTACCCACACCCGGCCACAATGTGTTAGAAAACCTAGGCTATCCCGAACAAACAAGGGATATTGACCCCGAATCCGCTCTATCTTCCAGTTCTCCTTCTTCACACCCTCAACCTGAGCCTCTTTGATCATATCCAACGATGGAGAGATCACATGTTATCGTCAAACAAACGTTCCCAATCGGGGAACCCGCCGTGTTGCAGCTCAAAGCATCGGCCACCACGTTGGCCTTCCCTGGATGTTATAAGATCTCACAATCATAGTCTTTCAGCACATCCAACCGCCTCCTCTGCCGCATGTTGAGGTTCTGCTGGTCCATCAAATACTTCAGGCTCTTATGGTCGGTATAAATAGTGCACCATACCCCCATACAAGTAGTGCCTCCAAATCATGATGGAAAACATTACTGCCCTCAATTCCAGGTCGTGGGCGGGGTAATTCGCCTCATAAGGCTTCAACTGCCTCCAGGCGTAAGTTATCACATGCCCCTTCTGCATCAGTACTGCACCTAACCCTGAGATCGATGCATTGCAGTACACTACCAAGTCATCCAACCCCTCAGGTAGTACTAGAATCTGAGCCTCAGATAACTTCTATCTCAGGGTCTCAAAAGCCAACTGTTGATTCGGGCCCCATCCAAATGTCACATTCTTCTTGGTCAAGTGGGTTAACGTCATGACGATCTTGGAGAAATCCTGGATGAATCTCCGGTAATAGCCCTCTAAACCCAAGAAGCTACGAATCTCGGATGCATTCTTCGGTACTTCCCACTTCATCACTGCCTTAACCTTGGCTAAATCCATCGAAATACCCTCCTGGTTGATGATGTGTCCCAAAAATTGCACCTCTTGCAGCCAGAAATCACACTTGGAGAACTTGGCATAAAGTCTCTCCGCCCTTAATGTCTCCAATACCTCCCTCAGATGCTGCTCATGCTGCTCCTTGGTCTTAGAATAGACCAAGATATCATCAATAAAAACGATCACTAACCGATCTAGTATCGGTCTGCACATTTTGTTCATGAGATCCATGACGTTGCTGGGGCATTAGTGAGCCTAAATGGCATCACCACAAACTCATAGTGCCTATACTGAGTCCTGAAAGTTGTCTTCGGTATATCCTCCTCCCAAATCCTCATGTGGTGATACCTTGACCGAAGATCAATCATGGAAAACCAAGACGCACCCTGTAGCTGATCGAACAAATCATCGATCCTCGGTAACGGATAACAGTTTTTCACCGTTAGCTTGTTCAGCTCTCGATAATCAACGCACATCCTGTGTGATCCATCCTTCTTTTTCACGAATAGGATCAGAGCTCCCCACTGGGAACTGCTTGGACGGATAAACCCTCGGTCTAGCATCTCCTGAAGTTGCATAGATAGCTCCTGCATTTTGGGCAGTGCTAGTTGGTACGGTGCCTTCGCTATCGAAGCGGCACCCAACACCAAATCAATGTGAAACTCCACTTGCCTCTCCGGAGGCACTCCCGGTAACTCCTCAGGAAAGAGATCCTGAAACTCCTGTACAACTGGCACACATCCCACATCCGTCGTGGTCTCGACCCTTGTATCCGAGATATATGTTAGAAATCCTGTACAACCCTACAACAAAAATCTCCTAGCTCTCGCAGCTGAACAGAGGGTTGGCCCCTGCGATGCCCTCTCACCATGAATAACCATTTGTCCCCCACTTGGGGCTCGAACCCTCACCAACTGGCGCTGACAATCGATCATGACCCCATTGGCCCCCAACCAGTCCATCGCGACAATCACCTTCAGCCCTTGCAACGGTATCGGAAATAGATCAACACAAACCCTCTCTCCAAGCACGTTCAGGACACCATCCCGATACAACTTCGCAGCACTCACAGTGCGGTCATGTGCACTCTCAACCTCAAGTGGGGACCCAAAGTCCTCGGCGCATCCCGAAACTTCTTGCTAAGTGCAATAGATACAAACGATCGGGTAGCCCCTGAGTCGAATAGAACATGAGCCGACATACCATTGAACAAAAAGGTCCATATACATAAGCATAATACACACATAAGCAATGCAAATAAATACAGAGCAGGAGAATAGAATACGTACGAGCCACAATGTTTGGCGCTACCCGAGCCTCTCGGCAGTCAACTGAAATGAGAGACTCTTCACCGATGGAACATCCGCCTTAGAAGGGCGGCCATTAATAATCCTCATCGTGGCGGGAGCAGGCGCTGCCACTGCTCCCCCCTTCCTACAACCTCGGAAAATCGGCCCGCTTGTGGCTGGTTTGTTTGCAGTGAAAACAAATCAAGCCCTTCTTAGGGTAATCCCTGCTCAAGTGACCCTACTTCCACACGCATAACATCCTGAGCTCGCTATCCGACAAGCGCCACTGTGTGGTTTACCGCACTTGGCACACTGGTCACGGCCCTACTGGCCTCTACTAGAAGAATATGAGGTCTTAGGCTTTTTAGCCTGACCTACTGCCGTCTGTGCCTACTCTGGCTTCCACTTTGTGCGGAAGTCCAACTCCATTTCCCGCTCACGGGCCTTCTCTACCATCGCATTCAGGGTTTTGCACCCTGTAAAGCTCACAAACTCCCGAATATCATCCCTCGGCATGGAATGATACCTCGTCCGCCTTATATCCTCGTCTGTAGCATATTGTGGGATCAACGGTGCTCGTTCCCAAAACTTGGCAGTGATCTTCGCCACAGTCTCGGTGGTCTGCTGAAGGTCATGAAACTCCTTCACAAGCCGTTTCACCTCAATAGGTGGTGCAAATTCCAAGTCAAACTACCTAACAAAGTCAGCCCAAGTTATCTCAACCACACCGGCTGCTCCCACCTGGCTAGTCACCTCTCCCCACCAATCCCGGGCCCGATCCCTCAGCATACATGAAGCAAACCCCACATTCTCCGCATCAGGGCATGAACTTGTGTGCTGGGAATTTGTTGGGTTTTGAGCATTCTAACACTACTAAGTGTACATGCAACCCTAAATACCTTGGATCTATGTTTTCTCTATTATACATGCAAATATGAATATTCCAAGGTATTACCCTATCTAGCATACAATCTTTTAATACTTGGGTAATATAACAAGTTAGAATACATACCTCTTGATGTGACTTGACTCCATGAAGCTCGAGAGCCTAGTGCCCCAAGTGTGACACCTCAAATGGTTCACACAACATCATCAGCACTTGGAATAACCATGAGAAGAAGACACTTTATGCTCAAATCGGCTAGCTCTCATATATATATATATATATATATATATATATATATATATCACTAGTGTCAATTTCTTGAACTAAAGGGGTCTTTATATAGTGTGGCTATTAGGGTTACACCATGTAACTCATGACTTTACCCATTCCTTAAGCTCCATGGGTTTTAACCTCCATGGAGTATCCATGGGTCACCACATGGGTTAAACCCAATATAAGGAATCTTGGATCAAAAGCCCACATATATAAGAATTAATGATTTACACAATCAGTCCCCATATATTTAATTAGTCGCTTTTGATCACTAAATTAAGTCCAAATTAATTCTTGATCAATACTAATTAAATAACATGATTTCATATTAATATATTAGAACTTATAATATATTAATATGTCACAAATGTCCTCTTCTCACAAACGGTCTATCCAAATGTTCTGATGCCATGCAACCCAAATGGACCATGCAGAGTCGGGTCAAGTACATACCAATTATAGTTATGGACTTAGACACTAATCCAACAGTCTCCCACTTGGATAAGTCAAACTATTATTGAGTATGACTTCAAAACCTAACTGGCAATCGTAGCTCTCAAAAGCCGTTGTCGAACTCTGACCTTGTCGATGAACTCTGACCTTTGTCAATGACTTGTCCATTAGATAAAGGATCATATATTCCTCCATTCTAGATATCATATGGACTGAGACATGGATTATAAATCATTCTCTCTATCCATTTGTTGTTTCCCGATTTCCGATTTATGATGATTGACTGATTGAACATATCAAATTAGTCCTGGCTTGGCCAAGCACTCACATGTATCATCTTTAAATCATTGAGGGGCCGACATATATCGCTTTTATCCTGTAGGTAAAAGGAATGGATAAACTTCGACTCATATGGCTTGTTCTACTACTTGTTGAATCATACACAAAGGCACGTTTTATAACATCGAGTTACCAATGCGTTTCCATGCAATCAATGTATAACCAACTCATAGTAACAACTCATATCTCTAGGTTAGAAGAATATAAGATATTATCGTCTCATGATCACTCGTGATAAAATCCATGAAGTGATTCCAATGAGCGTGGGTTGAATCCAATACTCAAAACTTATGAGCATTCATGAGTGTTGTAGCACCACTTTGTCCAACATCTTAGACCTCTACAATCCAACCCATGACAGTCTTGATTCATATCTACTTCCGACATATGACCGACTGTGGATGGTTTGAATAACTCAGTCATTCGGGAAGAATGACCTAGTTTATTCTGGAAGTCAAAACATGAAAAATGAAACACAAGAATAATTGAATCTAGTATGGTATCAAACCTATGAATATAAATAGAACACTTTTATTTATCAGCATACTGATTACTCATTATTCATTGTTTCGATTTTATCAACTTAATACTTGAATTAAAAAGCACTAGTTGTCCCATGCTCCAAGCATGTACACTATGTTTTTCTAAACAATAGCTTTGCCATACACTAAATATGCACTCTATATTTGTCTATGATCCTTACTTTATGAAATAAACCAATTGAACATAATTTTAATGATTCTAATTTCACACTCCCAAATCCTTATCGAAAATGTAAGAATTCCAAATTCCTATCATTTATCGAAATCTGTTAGATTTTAAACTTATATGCATTGATTCTCTTGTAATGATTATGCACAAAGTCACAAAGACTTTTCAAAAGACATTACAGAGTATTCCAATGGAGATCAATTCCATGGGAAACATCCTTCTTGCATTAAGTTCTCTAATCTTACATAGATTTAATAACTTCCATCTATGAAACATTCCCATTTTGACTATCACTTCTGAACAAGAGTTGCCTCTTTTCAGAATACGTCAATATCGTCCTTCCAAAAATTAACACTATACTTACAACTGTCCCTGAGCAACCAATCTTTGGTAAACCTTAGATTATCCTCGACAATTGCTTAATCATTTTAGTCATATCCAATTCTAGACCTTTTCCCTTTTTTAATGCCCCAGGCATTTGAAAATTTTTAGAAAGGATGAATATTATAGCACATGAAATCGATCCTGTACCTAAAGCAAATGGGACACGATTCATGATGTCTCACATAAAGACATGATTCTAGACCAGTCTTTTGCTACAATATTTTTTATTTGCCATGTTCTCAAAATCTGACTATGAAGAGGGATGTTGTAATCATAATCGAATTTTAAGAACGTAATATATAGAATTTTCTAAAGTTGAACCAAACCAACATAAAATTCATATATATATTCTTGACTAAAGATGATTAAAATCTCAATCTAAGCTTTTAGAATTGAAATGAAGTATAATTTCCTCTCCCTTAATTATAGAAAAACAACTTTTTCAACCCCTGTAACTCCACGAATTGAAACTTTTTTTTTCTATAATTAATATTGCTAACTTGCGACCTTTATCATAATTATCATGCTCCCACTAACATGATGATTATTAGCATAATACTTATGCTCCCACTAGCTTTGACATGTACTCAGAAATCAGTCGGACTTCTAGAAGTCAATACTTTACTGACTTTCTTACCAAAGTTCAGATTTCTGAGACGAGATTGCCTTGATAAGACTTTATCAAAATCATACACATTATATTAGATAGTTCACAGGTGTGTCTAAAGAATTTTAGAACTATGAAAAGGGATGTCGTAATCTTAGTCTCAACTATTTAGATCTTTGCTATCTGCGTCAAATCTACTTGGTGGAAATGTTTCCTCACCAACATTTTCATGAATCGGAGAGAAACCTTATGACCCTTACATTTTATGGTGTATGTGTTCTTATCCATGTGAATTGTCAAAACCATAGTCACAAGACAAGGATAATGACAAATACAAACTCGTATGGACTAAACTCAATCTTAATTTCTTGCCACCTGCTAGCACAAGGGTTTGCCATTGCTTTTAAGTTGTTATGCAACCAATTGAGAAATCTAAGAACTCATATGCAATGCCAGCATTAACTGGAATGGGCACAGAAATAGAAATATGTCAACACGATAGGTTATAAACCTCACGTCGTGTGCTAGTGATAAACTACAGGTTTTTATTCTTGATTAGATGATGAAATTCTTTTTAGGATCTTTAAGACTCCCACTGTCCTCTTGACCTATAAGACTTTCTTGTCAAATATTCAAGAGATAGTGTGAATTCTAATCAAGACACACACTTCATACAATTGGCCTTAGTTGGTCTATTTATCCAAAACATCACAACTTACCAATTTCAAAAGTACAAGAGCAGGATACATTTACTTTTAAATTTGACTAGTGTTAAGAAACCTTTCTTTAAGATATGTCACTCAAGTTACAATCTTGGAGTATGACTCTAAGAATTGTTTTCTGGAACGAGGCATGACTCATCTTCTTGATTTAATCATTTCAACAATTCAAGATTCCTCTTCTTAGTCATAAGAATACACTAAGATGACTTTAGAGGACTAATTGTGACATGATTTCTAAATCATTAAGACGATCATAAAACATGATGCTAAAGTACTCTCCCATCTTTTCAGATTTGAGAAACTTTTATCTTTCTGCCTAAGTTGATTCTTCTCATTTGTTATGCCATACATCGAAACTTTTCCAATGTTTCAGAATTATACTTTAACCTTGTAAGTATAACCATATTTACTAAGCTTTAGTAAATCATCACGAATACTCTTATCGATCTTTTGTGGTGGACCTGACCAGTCCACAAGAATGTGTACTCCATCCCTTAGTCCTTCACTTGATTCACTTAAACATGTGAACAAGGAATTAGTCTTAATTTTCCAAAGATGAAAATTCTCATTCATCATACAACTTGCATGATTCCAAGTTTCTATCCAACTGAAACTTCGGTGATGAGAATCTTTCCTTGTTTCGTATATTCACTTTCCAATATTTCTATCAATGGAATCATATAAACTACAATTTTTCACAAATGCCATTGTAAGGATACTTAGAACAAATAAAACCAAAAATTTTATTTTAAAACTTTGCGGAAAACTTATCCTTACAATGCAAAAGCATATGAAAAACTTGTTGTTATCTATTCCTAAGCAATATTACATAACTCCTAAGTAACAGCTCAAATTCTGATCAACGAACCATGCGATCGAAATCCATCTTCGCGATCAGAAATAGCATATGCTTCCTTCTTCACTTTTTCTTTGATTCTTAAAACATCAATATGTGATCCAGTCACATCATGTAATAAGAATCTCATAATAGAAACTTAACAGAGTTTGATAGTGGACTTTACCTAAAGATCTTTCAGGCAAATTTGGCAGCTTCGTAACCAATGCCCCTTACCATGTACCATTGTCAATGTCCATGGAAGTTCGGGAAGTTGATCTTCTAATCAAATTAGATTTACTAGTCCTCCAAAGCATTGTTGATTTAGAAGCACCAAGCAAATAGATAATATCATTAAGGTTCATTTCATAATCTGTTCCATAGTAGTCCCAAAGGAACTCACAATGTGACATAGAAAGTGATTGAACATCCAACTTTCTAAAGACTTTAACACCCAACTCTCCCGGCTTGTCAATATGTGACTTTATCTCCAAGATGTGAGCACACATAGACTTTGCTTGCCAATAGGGATTGAGTAACCTTGAACTTGTGGGTTAGGGAGAATAATTGGAGGAGGTGGAGGAAGTGAAGTTCCAAGAGATGTGGGAAGATCATAGATCTCTGAACTAGACATCTTTTGGGAGATATTCAAGTTTAGTTGATTTAAAGTCCTTAATATAACACCCAATATGAGATATTAAGGCTAGGACCCAACAAACTATTTTATAACTTGGAAGAGGGATGTCGTAATCCAAGCTATAAAATATTTGAAGGTAGGTGAATGACAATTCACTAATTTCCACCAAGATAAACGAAATGTATTATTAGGTTTTAATTGATTTTGAAACTCCTAGATTCTTTTGAGATTCATTGAACTTTTCAATGTCATGTTTCAATCTCGAGATTGCCCTTCAAGTTTTGTGACTGGGATGCTGAGGATCACAAAACAAGGTGTGAATAACCATGCAAATATACTCGGTACCCTTAATTTTTACCCCTCAATCGATGTTCCGGTTAACCACACACGCTCCATCGATACTATGATAAACATTAAGTTACCCTTTGCCTACCTTGTTAAATACAAGTTAGTGTGTCGGTTAACCACACACGCTCCACTAACCGACTTAAACAAAGTGCAAAGTGTAATTTCACGGATTAGCACCAAATTCACATTTTCCTAAGTAACTAAGATTGGGTATTACTAAGAGTTTAGTTACTTAGTATTTATCATTAATACTTTTAATGAAGGGAGAATTATAGTCCTTGTCCTACCCGTTCGGCTAACGACCCTCCACCAGTCAAGGAAGCGGTGGGTGAGAGTGGACACCCATTAAACTGCCATTTTATAGGCAGTAACCTTATACCTCCTTATAGACCGGCTTCGTGAATGAGGCCTACTAATGGTAAGACGACTTGCTCTTATACATACATACATACATATATATATATATATATATATATATATATATATATATATATATATATATATATATATTATTAACTTATAATATTATAAAGTATAAGGGTTGAATCTTAACTTTTAAAATTCTAAGGGATTAACTTGGAATTAAAGTATTCATGGGAAAACTTTACAAATTCCAAAACTTGAGGGCAAGTTTTGAAACTATTCAAAACTTTTCATTTCATAATTTATAAGTTTAATGGTTTATTAAAATGAAGACTCTTCATTTTTTATGTAACCTCTTATTCTTTAATAACACTTTTAAAAAAGTGACTCTTAAACATCCATAACTTGAGGACAAGTTATGGAGTCATAATACTATTTAATAAAAAAAAAACTCTTCATTTTTATGTAACCTATGACACTTTTATGAGTTTTAAGATTCATAAATGTGACCTTTTATGTAAGTTGAGGACAAGTTACAAAAACACACTTTCTGAACTACCTCTAGATTAATTAGGATTGAAAACAACTAAAACACAATTTTTTTATTAATCTAAACGAACTCATAAATCAAGGAAACATAAAACTTTTGGTAATACATAACTTATGGAGTTAAATGCTTGTTTTATGATGAAACTTTTCATGTTCCATAACTTAAGAATAAGTTATGGAATTGTTTAAAACATTAACACCAAATTTTGTAACTCCATAAAAAAAAACTTTGAATCAATTTTTTTTAAAACCTTTTGATATCCATAACTTACGGAGGTTAAAAAAAACGCTCTTTAGATCAAACTTTTAAAACTAATAAAATAATCATATCATTCTATCTTTTACAAAATTTGACCTAATTCAACTCATATAGCAAATGATTCAAATTTTACAAATAATTAGTTTTTTACAAAAAAAAAGTAATTATCTTAAAATTTGACAAACGTCATGTTTTTTTGCTTTTTTTTTCAACTTTGAAAATAAAACATTTGCATCAATATAACAAAAAACAACCCATGGCTCTGATACCACTGTTGGGTTTTGAGAATTCTAACACTCCTAAGTGTACATGCAACCCTAAATAACTTGGATCTATGTTTTCTCTATTATACATGCAAATATGATTATTCCAAGGTATTACCCTATCCAACATACAATCTTTTAATACTTGGGTAATATAACAAGTTAGAATGCATACCTCTTGATGTGACTTGACTCCATGAAGCTCGAGAGCCTAGTGCCCCAAGTGTGACACCTCAAATGGTTCACAAAACATCATCAACACTTGGAATAACCATGAGAAGAAGACACTTTATTCTCAAATTGGCTAGCCCCCATATATGTATCACTAGTGTCAATTTCTTGAACTAAAGGGGTCTTTATATAGTGTGGCTATTAGGGTTACACCATGTAACTCATGACTTTACCCATTTCTTATGCTCTATAGGTTTTAACCTCCATGGAGTATCCATGGGTCACCACATGGGTTAAACCCAACATAAGGAATCTTGGATCATAAGCCCACATATATAAGAATTAACGATTTACACAATCAATCCTCATATATTTAATTAGTCTCTTTTGATCACTAAATTAAGTCCAAATTAATTCTTGATCAATACTAATTAAATAACATGATTTCATATTAATATATTAGAACTTATAATATATATTAATATGTCACAAATGTCCTCTTCTCACAAACGGTCTATCCAAATGTTCTGATGCCATGCAACCCAAATGGACCATGTCGAGTCGGGTCAAGTACATACCAATTATAGTTATTTACTTAGACACTAATCCAACAGCATTTTCGATGTCTTCCACCCAACGTCGGCTAACAATGGGGTCCCTAACCCCGAAAAACTCTGGTGCCCCATACGCCTCGAACTCCCAGAACGAGGGAGTTCGGGCCCCGACCTGGCCTGCAACAATCTCGTCTCTGAATGCCTTGAGCCTCTCCTCCATGATCTCCATCATACCCTCCTTGACTTTCCCAAAGATAACTTGGGTAGCATCAAGGATGCCGCTTGTAACCTCGGCTACGTTGAGCTCACAAAACCTTTCTTCGATGAGCTCAGTACCATCGCCTGACCCAGATCCAGATATCAATCCTGATCCTCTAGCTCCATGTCGTGTTATCACCATACTGTACTGCAATACCATAAAACATAATGATCAGGATGTCTATATAGGGGATCCTCCCACATCGGTCCTCCTTAGTGCTTCTAGGTCTAAAATTGGTTCTGGTACAGGTCATGTGCTTTTAGTAGTATGGGACTAATACTACCTTCCACAGCTACCTGTACCTTCCCCAAGGCTCTACTTGATAACTCCAATACGTCTCAAAATAAATCATATCCCACAGACTACCTCATATCCCAAACCCTAAGCGACCCTAAGATTTGCTCTATCCACATCAATCATACCAATCATAACAGGTTGCCTTCATGCATGCAAATTATACATAGATAAGGATCAAATAGACTTTCAAATAAGAGATTCAACCCTAGGACCACAACCAGACAAGGAATAGGAAATAATGCCAAATCAATCATTCTAAGGCTATAAGCTCCTAACCGTATATAATTTTTTAAAGCATATACATAGCAAGATCCATACGATTATCATAATTCAAATATCAGTATAACATGGCTAACATATTGGGGGAACTACTTACTTGGCTAGGACGATCACGTGCGTTGCACTCTCCTCTTTTCCATTCTTTAAAAGTTTTAACTTTAATTTTTATTTTTAGAAAACAATTTTACCATTTCTTTAGTTTGAGTCCCGACACACCCAAGGGTGTGCCAGAATCCCTTAAACAAAAGTTCTAATACCAACTTGTAACGACCCAAAATTTTCAAATAATTTTTTCATTTTTAATTAGCCACACATTCCCATAAAATGTAAAGTAACATTAACCACTATTTTCAAAATTCATAACATTAACATTTTATTCAAAACATCAGAGTGTCCTATCAAAACAAGTGACGGAGAGTGCATGTCACACCATCAAGCCTTCCCCTTGCCCTTAGGCTCAGATATACCTAAAAGAAATCAACAAACTATAAGCAAATGCTTACTGAACTCCCCAGAGCATACCCCACATACAATTCACATAAACACATATCATATTAGCTATAAAAGCTACATATACCACATAATCCATGCATACAAACATATAAGGATGTTGTGGGCTCCTCCCAAGGTCTTACTCTAGGATGCCATGGACTCCCCCACATGGTCTTACACCTAAGTCTCATGGGCTCCCCCATGGTCTTTAGCTAGAAATCCATGGGCTCCCCCACATGGACTTACATCCAGGTGTCATGGACTCCTTTCATGGTCTTTACTTGAAAAGCCATGGGATCCCCCCATGGTCTTCCCTGCAAATATCACATATATAGCTAGCATAACACTAAGCATAACTAACTATCATACCACATATCTCAACAACAACAAGTGTACCACATATCAAAAAATGGGGTGGCCTTGGTACCTTAGACCCATTGGTATGTTGAGGAGACTCACCTCTGTCTCATGAACCCGATAGATGCTCTCCTAATAGTCTGTAACCACCTATGATGAACGATAATATCATTACCCAAGGTTAGGACTAGATACAATCCAATTGGAGAACCTAAACCCCAAGTTCTTTCACAATGGCTCAAAAAGTCTTCCTTTACTAATGGGCCCAAAGACCATGTCCAAAATCATTAATGGGCTCCATGGCCCAATAAAGGCCAACCATAGTATTCATGGCCCAAAACATATAAGCTAACCCACTAACTCCAAAACGTGACCAGGCCCAATGACTAATTAAGGCCCAAAAGCTTACAAGCCCAAAACAAGTCCAAGCCCATCTAAAGTGCGTACACCTTGCGTACTGCCCTGGTACGCGCAGCGTACTGAGTCCATGAGCTCTTCGCACAGCTTACTCTAACTTACACCCAGCGTACAAACAAATTAAGCACTTTTTTCCATTAAGTGCTTAATACTCGATGTTCTAACGTCCAATATTAGATATGAGCTCATTAAGACATCCTAGGGCACAAAGTTGGCAACTTTATGCCCTTGCATGCTATATGGGACTTAAAAACTTCATTCTTCACATTAGGACTTCATATAAGGCTTCAAACTCATGCATGGAGTCGAGATACTCCCCAAGCTAACACCATTATGCATCTAGCATGCTCAGAAAGCTCAAATCTAACCATTTCAGCCTCTGGAATTGCTCAACTCTCAAGAAGAGGTCCAAAACCAACTAAAGGGACCAAATAGAAAATCCTAGCTAGATCTGATGAATAAGATGGCAAGATCAAAGCTTGATACCTCTAGAAGCTCTTCAAGGTGAACTAGATGCAGATTCTTGAAGCCCAATGCCACTCCAAGCTTGCTTAGCAACTCCTTCTTGAATGGACACTAAAATGGCCACAAATGCACTCCTTAAGCTCAAAAACACACTCTCTAATTATTTTAGGGTTTTCAAGGATGTTTGAAGGTAAAGGAGGCTGGTTACGATGAAGCTCAAATGAGATAAAGATGCTTATATAGGTCTCAAGTCCGGAAATTTGGGTTTGAACATTCGTCACGTACGCCCCGCGTACCCTTTGGTACACCCAGCATACGTGCTAGCCCTTCGTGATCATCCATCCATGGTAAACTAAGCTTACCCACAAAGTACGCCAAACATACTTAAGGGACTTATTATCCAACATTTAAAATTTCAAGGGCTTCAAAGGTAATACCTGATTTGGAGTGTTACACATGGAGTATATCACTTTATGTTTTTCATTGCTACCAATAATAACTTTAAAAGTGTAATGATCCTAAAATCTCAACATATGTCTTATAATATGTATTTGGTCTATATACATGTAAAGGTGAACTTAAGTAATGAAATGGTAATGTTTTTGGTAATGCAACATATATATCCTTGTACTTATTGAATTATAACATAAAATGTGTTAGAGCAATATAAATTAAAACAAGTTGTAGTTCACTGTAAGACGAATACGTGGATATAAAGTTTGTAAAAATTTGAGATCATATGAGGAAGTTATGGTTGTCTGAAGTTGAAACTAAAGTAAAGTTGAATTTAGGTAGGGCACGACACATCAAATTAAGGTGTGAAATGCCTACACTGACCATAGGTGTATTTTTAAGTTGTAAAACAGGTTCATTCAACCAATTTTCTTCCTTAGTGATTTCAAAGCGATCCTAAGGCGATTTTGAAAGAAGAGGAAGGTCCAAATGAGATTTCAACAAAGCATATGAAGAATAAACCTCTAATTGCATCAAAAGGTAGTATCTTCTTCTTATTAGAAGTTTATGAGCTTCCACTGTGAATGTGTAATCCGAATTACAAACTTGAAATAAATGATAAAATAACTTGACTTTGATGTTGTACTAAGTATATGGAAGCTATAAATAAACTTAATTTGATACTTTTATGGTCCAATTTACAAATTTGATAATAAGTGTTTCAAACCCTAATTTATGAAAATGATTGAATTGTGAAATTGGATTAAGAAATTTATGAACTAAGCCATATGGAAGCCTAATACACAACTTAATTAGTTTATTGAAAAAAGTTTGTCAAAATGATATATTATTCAAAGAGTGATTATGTTAAACTTAAAGTATTATTAATCTCTTAATGGATTAAGGCATGTTCTAAAAAGAAATTAATATGGAAATTCAATAGGTGTTGGGTGAAGGAAAAAATGAACACTATAGAGGAAATGCAATCTTGAAGAAATGTGGGTATAAAGAATGCTTAAATATGACTTTGCATGAAGAAGTTATGATCTTTCAAAGTTTCGCATTCAACCCTATACGACAACATGTGTCGTAAAATATGAATTGGAGATAGGTTGCTTGTTAGCCTAAGTAAACTAAACAAAATTCATAGTAATCGTAAAATAGAAAGTGTGCATATAAAGAACGTCCAAATCTGACTTTGTATGAGAAAGTTATGACTTTTCGATGTTTTGATGCGACATAGTAAATCAATGTGCGACATAGAAATCGAAATTTTGATCACTTGATTGTTAGCCAAAACAATGTAAACGAGATTTTAAGATCTCATAAATACAAATTTTTCGATATAAAGACAGTCGAGAATGGATTTTGTATGAAGAAGTTATGATTTTTGCGCAGACTTTAACATTGTAATCTCTTTAAAAATATGAATTTAATATAGAGTGAGAATTACTTGTTGAAGTCTAAAGGAACGATGTGCTGCTTGAAAATTCATATGTGTGGATATAAAGAATGGCGAAAGTGAATCTCGTATGCAAAAGTTAAGGCCTTTCTAAGATTTCGAAAAATACTTGTGTACGATGACGTGGCAACCCGAGAGCGTGCCACGTGGAAAGGCGGCTGCTAATTCTCTCGACCGAGAGGTTGACGTGGAATCACGAATCGTCAACACATGGCGCCACCGAAATCTGACATGTGGCATGGCACGAGGCATCACTGACAAAGCGACGTAGCCGAATAAGCACCTGACATATGATAGAATATGAGAGGAGCTATGTAGCAGGGATGTGGCGTGCCTCCCCAAGTTCCCGACAAATATGTTACCCCCTGTTTTGGTTCGTTTGTTAATTCGGGGTTGTGGACTGAAATCCGATCATGAAAAGGCTTTGGGCTTTGAGAAAGTAAAGTAGGACCTTATTGAAGGTTGATAATGTGGTGGTGAGATCTTATCCCGTGATTGGTGTACTAGAACCAAAGGGTAGAAAAGGAAAAGTTATAGATCAGGCTTCTTGCATGGATTATGGTTTTAGTTTGGTATGTTATAAGCCAATATCAACTTCATAGGATTGTGGGGCTCTTCAATACCTTTCCGTGCATATAAAGAACGCCGAAAAAGGAGATGAAACGAAGAAGTTGTGGTTGTTTGAAGTTGAAGGGGGGAGGGGGAAGGGGGATGTGAACTTTTGATTACGCATGGCGTAATTTAAAGTTATGTAGGGCGTAATGAGGGTTTAATGAATTATGTAGGGTGTAATCTTGGCAGATCAAAACTCTAAATCTTCGGTTTTAAGCTCTATTTAAGGGCTCTAACTTTTGGGAAACCCTCTCATTACCAACCTCCATCACCTAAAATCTTTCCTTGAGAAACCCTAGCCTCATATCGCTTGTGTTTTAGCCTTGGCATCATTTATGAGCTTATTTCACCATTGAAAGGTTGAATCTTGAAGAGCAAGGTGGTGGCAAAGTGTATATAAGAAAAGTTCAAGTATGGATCTTGCAAGATTACATCACTCCTAGACCATTGTGAATAAAAAGATTCTAACTTGATCGATTTTTTCATGGATCTAGTTATTTTTCATATTTGCCACTTTTTGGTCATGTTAGTGCATAAAGTTTGGATCTCAAAATTTTGTGACCTTATTATGGATAAAGATGGAAACTTTATCCATCTAAACATCATATTGATTCATATATGAAGGCTGAAGACTTGGACTTAATGGATTAAGTTAACAAAGATGCATTTTTGGGTCTCTTTGAGACTTAAAGTCTAGATCTTGGTGGTTTTGAACTTCCTGATGGATAAAGTTGGAAACTTTATCTATTAAGACCATGGAGAGGATCAGATCTAAGCTTTGAAGATCTTGAAATCGATAGAGAAATGGATTAAGCTCATTTAAGTTGTTCAGACCAGTTCCAATGGTGTGGCCTTAGGTTGCCACGACGTGGCGACTGGGGAATCAACGATTGTTTTGGAATTTTGCGCCCACGACGTGGAGCTGTTGTTTGTAATTCTAACCTTAACTTTGACCATTGACTTTTTTACCAATTCGAATTTTGGTCAAACTTAAATAGAATTGAGTATTTGGATAAATATTGGTTTCGTTTTGGCCGTATGAAGCTTGGGGTGGCTGCTCTGATGTTGAGGTAGCTGTTGGGCTTAAGTTTAATAGATCAAGTGAGTATCCTCATTCTACTCGTGGGTGGAAGCTACCAATTCCAGCCCACTGGATTACTAATTTAGCATATTTGGTTATTAAGGGAAGCCTTTTTAGGGTTAATCGTTTTATGATTCTTTACAGTGCCTTTACAGTAGAAATTCTTAATCGAGCTCTTCTAAGGTATTGGTTTTATATTAAGGCATTGATTTTATATTTATGGTAAATATTTTATGTTCCCTATAAATAATCATTAGGTTAGATTTTGAGGTAAGCTTTTTACCAGAATAGGTTTTTCTGTACGCTCATATCATAATCAATATACGAAAAACTTTTATTAGATTACTTGCATATTATGGTATCTGTTTGAATCAATCACCATAATATGTAAGTAATCTGATAAAGGTTTTTCGTATATTGATTATGATATGAATGTATAGAGAAAAACCTATTTTGGTAATCCGAATCGTTGTCAATAGTCTGTGAAGATTCCGAGGTGTGATTCGGTATCTGTTTGAAGCTGAGGCAACAGATTCACCAAGAGTTGTAGTGAAGGTGTTGAATGCATTGACAACTGAGGTGAGACACTTATCCTTCATGTTCTCTGATCCCTCGAACAGGTCTTGAAGTGTGTCCCAAATCTCTTTAGGATATTTACACAGTTTAATGTTCTCAAAGAGAGAAGGTGGAACACCAAACACCATTTCCGAAAAGGCAAATTGATTTGCATGTAGCTTTTCGATGTCATCAGCAGTGAGAGGTGCTTGACACTGTTTATCTTGTCTCATGAGAGTTGAAGCAACATCTCTAACAATTGTTCGAACTGGGACATGTGGACCTTCTTTAACGGATCTCCAGATAGCTTCACCTTTTTCTTTACCAAGTAAAAATCCTTCCATTCTGACTTTCCAGTGATCATACTTTTCAACAACTAGCGGTGGGGCATGAGTAGGGCAACCCACACTGTTGTCTATTTGCGTTGAATACATTTGTTGAGAATCAGAAGCAGCCATTGAAGTTAAGATATCTTGAGCAAAAGTGGTATATAGAAGAACTTTTATCCTGAACATAGAAATGATCGAAATACCAATCTCGAATCAACTATAATTTGTTCTTATGGATTCAAAGAACAACCAAATTAAGCTCTGATACCAATTATGAGAACAAGGATCTGATCGCGCATGGACAAGGCTTGAAAACTCAAACCTTGAGTTAATGCTTAAGACAAATGTCTGCTTCTGATTAACTGTTCCAGTTAAGTCTGGCAAGACCAGTCGAGACTGAAGATGATAATCAATAAAGTACTTCAAGTATTAAATGTGGAATAATGAGTATAATCAAGGTAAAGACAATAAATGAACAAGTAGAATGTTTGAAAGAGTTTGATTTGAGAGAAAAGTGAAAGTGAAGTAAATTCAAATATAACTATCTTTGGAGCAATAATTTGTCGTCTATTCTTGTCATTAATCACTCCTTATATAGGAAAAGGAGGTACAACATACAGACCGAAATGCAAAAAAAGGACTGGATAAACAAGTTACTTCTGACACTCTGATTATCCCAATTGACAAAAAGACTAAGTCCTATGTAAGGTTACATCAAGTAAAAGACCAGAACAATTACTGCACAGGCAGATACACTATCTCGGATCATCTCTTCATCTCATACCACAAACCAGACTTCAACTTCCATCTCTAACCACAATCTTATCTTGTACCTCAACACACTTCGGACTCAAGACTGACTTCAGATTTCCAAGGATTAGAGATTGCTTGAGGTTCACTTTCAAGTTCCAACAATTATCAGCCTCCAACACCCTTTTTCCTCATAAAAATGCTATCCCTAATTGCTTGGTTGATTCTTGACCATTTTAGAGTATTTATTGGCTTGAAGAATAAGAGAATAAGGTGTTGGTGGAACTTACAAGGAAACATCATCATCATCATATCATTTTGTTTATGGACCCTTGTAAGTGGAAAAGACTCAAACTTTATTGCTTATGGTGGTTAGATCTAAGTTGTTGTCCCATTTCTTTCATGTCTAAACAAGTTTGAAAGGAAGGAATACATAAACTTGGCAACTTTATGCTTCTTAAGGGTCCCATGTATGATGATGTTCAGATCTAGGAGTTGGTTGAGGATTGGGTTCATGGATTTGATTTTTGGTGCAATCTCTTCATGTTTGATCTAGAATGGGTGGAGGACATGCATGAGGCATGCATGTCCATCAAGTAATCATTTTTATGGATCTTTGGAGTCCCTTTTAGCTTTAGGAAAAGTTAGAGTGTAAGAATTAATGGATTAAGAACTTAAATCCTTGTATTTTAGCTTCAAACTGTAGTCACGACGTGAGACATAAGTTTTCACGATGTGAGAATGAAAGACCCCATTTTCAGCTGAACTTTTAGGGGCTCACGACACGATAGCAGGATGTTCAGATCATGAGGTCATCTTAAATGATTTTTCCATGTCTGAGTTGGCTAAGTTGGGACGCGTTGAGGAGGAATTAGGTCAAGTGAATTATCATGATGTGACCAAGGGATGGTTACAACATGAGGCTTGATAGTTGTCATTATGGGCTGTTGGCTTTAACTTTAACGGTTGACTTTTGGCATGGGTTGACTTTGTGGTCAAATTTCTATTTTTAGAGGTAGACTTAGATTTTAACTTGTGTGGATTGTTAGGTGGTGTTTAACACCCATCATTTGGCAGAGAGGGCAGTTAGTTGTGGTCATCAAGGTATTGAGCTGAGTTCTAGTCGGCTCTGTGAGTCAGGTAAGTATAATCATTATACTTGTAGGTCAAAGGCATCAATGTCAACCCACTGAAATATGTTATGTATGATGCTAGATGTCTTTTTGACTTTTGCATTGATATGTTGGGTTGGGCCTGTTAGCATGCATGTAGGGCTGGCCCATTTGTATGAGTGGGCTAAGCCCATTATATGTTAGGTTAGGCCCATTATGTGTCGAGTTAGGCCTATTTGTATGATGGGTTAGGCTCATTGGTTAAGAAGTGTTAGGCTCGTTATTATGGGTTGGGCCCAATATGTGGGTTACACCCGATGATATGTATGATATGTGGTACTTTAGGGAACTTGCTAAGCTTCGTGCTTGCGGTTTTATGTTTAAGGTTTCAGGTACTTTTGGTTCCAAAGGGCAGGGTCTGGTGTGACTGCAATTCATCCAAAACTCATGAAAACCCTAAATCTTGGATCCTATATGCTCATGAAAACCCTAAATCTTGGATATAGGCTTCTCTATTGTACATGCAATTCATCCAAAACTTACAGACCCTAGATCTAGCATATGCGATTCGAAATTGACATATGAAGGCAGATCTAGATGGTTACATCTTCTTCAAAACATGAATCTTCTAGTCCTTGGAGCTTAGAGGCACAAGTGTCACTCCTCTAATGTCTTACAAACACGACAAGCAAGAGGATACTAATTGAGAGAGAGGGGAGAGGCACAATGTTGACTATGATGACTCCTAGGGTTCAAGTGGCCGAAAATTGGATGCCTTGGGGTCCTATTTATACTAGTGTTGCTAGTGTAACATCTGGATTCCCAGGTATCTTATTTTAATTATTTATCTTGAGTTTTGGGGAGGGTCTCGGTGAGTAGACGCTCAGACTCGACGAGTAGGATCGTGAATTCTTGTATGGATTAATGACCGGACTCGACGAGTCGATGAGTGGACTTGGCGAGTCCGCGTTGTAAAGTGAAACCCTAAATCTCAGGGCCTGAGCCCTATTTAAAGGCCCTTATGGCCGTCATTTGCGGCCACTACTCCCCTGTGAAAATCCTAGAGAGCAAAGGGAGTTGAGAGATCAATTTGGAGGCTAATTCTTCATCCTTTGGTGTGATCTTGCAAGAAGGAGTGGGAAAATCCATGCTAGATCGATTGTGGAGCTTGGATCTGTGTTGTTCACACTGAGATTCATGTTTTGAGGTACAAGTTCCTTCCCATTTCGTGTATTTGATAGATTCCTTGAAACTAGGGTTTCCTTTGCACAATTTTGAGTTAGATTGTGAAGCATATGAGGTCCCTTTGGGTATAGATGATAGATCTGGACCTTGAGAGGTCCAAAAGTTCCCAAGCTTCCAACTTTATGAGGTTTCATGTGAGCCTTGAGAGTAGAACCCCATTGTTAAGGTTATTTCTCCATTTTTGGTCTTATAAGCATTGCATGAACGTAAAGTTTAAACCTTTACGCGACTTTCAAGTGTTAGAGGGTTAGATCTACTGGTTGGTGAAGCAGATCTGACCTCAAAAGATCGTTTGAGTGTTTTCATGGGAGGAACTCGCCGAGTCGAGTCGGGTTGCCCCGCGATTCACGACATGTGATAACCCGTTGAGCGTAGGGTTGACTCAGCGAGTTGAGTGAGGACCAAGGGCGAAGAGGACATTCATGGACTCGCGGAATCACACGAGTGCACTCGACGAGTCTGGTCAAAGTTTAGCCGTTGACTTTTGTTGACTTTTAGGGTTTGGTCAACAATTGGACTTGTAGACTATTCGAAGGGTAAAATAGTCTTTTAGCCTTCTTAAAGGACATGGAAGAGACTAGTCTTGCCTGGAGAGCCGTTATTGATTTGAGATAATTGTTTATGTGGTTAGGCGGAGGCTAGATCAGTGTATATGTGTGCAAGATTGTCTGAGATAGCCGAGATGAGTCTTCTCACTATACTGTACCTGGAAGGGTACCTATGTGTGACCGGAAGGTCTTATATGCTATGAGATGTATGTGTTATATGTTGATAGGTGATATGTATGTGTTACGTACGCGATGTATGATAAGGATCGGAAGGTTAAGATGATATGGACCGAAAGGTCAAGAAGACATGGACCGGAAGGTCAGGAGGTTACGGACCGGAAGGTCGATACGGGTAGGACCGGAAGGTCTAACGGGATTCGGGACGGAAGTCCCCTGAGACACTTGGACCGGAGGGTCCCACATAGTTATGGCTTGGAACGGCATATGTGTTGTATGTGGTATTTTGGGGAACTCACTAAGCATTTATGCTTACAGTTGTTGTGTTGTGTGTTTTAGGTACTAGCGAGAACCGTGAGAAGGCATCGACATGATCCGTACACACTGAGAGGATTTATGTATTTGAGATCTTTTGAGATTTTGGGATTTGTTTTGTTATGATGACATTGGATACATTTTGTTTGATATTGTTTTGACGATTGAAAATATGATTTAAAAATGAAAAATTGTTTTGAAAATTTACGTTGTTACAAGTTGGTATCAGAGCCTTGGTTTGAGGAATTCGGGTGCAACTTCGGATGTATCTGAACTCAAACTGAGGATTTGAGAAAGTTTTCCATAAATAAACAATTTTTCCAAGAGGGTAAAAGATTTTGAGAAAGGCAGAACGGAGCAGTGTGTACGATCAGCCAGCTCCCGAACGGTGATTTCCCAAAATACCCTTACATTATGTGTTATGAGATATGTTATGATATGATATGCATGCTAGAGTAGGCTAGGTATTCATATTAGGACTAGAGTGGCCTGATTTGTGATGCCTTAGCCTAGGAAGATTTATGCTGCTATTAGATGCCTAAGAGTGAGTAGGTAGCAGTGAGGAGCTTATGAGGAGGTCTACCAAAGGGTAGCCTATGCTAGCGAGATGTAGAGTACTTGTGATCTGTGATCCAAGGAGGAGGACTTGGGGTGAATATTGTTGCGGTGTGGACGGTAGTATAAGGGCCTGTACTAACGAAGACACCGTATCAGTGCGTAGTACAAGTAAGAATCCTTAGGTTACTAGGGAACAAGTAGGGTTGTGTTATCGAGTGCGAGTATGCTCGAGCGGGTCTCTAATATTTTGTTTTGTATTTCAGAGAGACATCATCGTTGGGACACGCCACACACCTGAGAGCAGTGGTGTTAGTGACGAGGAGATCTGCAAGTTGATTCATGAAGAGGTGGCTGCTGCCATCCGAGCCGAGATTCCAGAGATGTTTGGGTCTATCAAGACCACATTGATTGAGAGTTTTGATGAGCGGTATGCAGCAGTGGCTGAGGCTGCGGCTGTTGCAGCTACTGCAGCTGTGGCTGCTGCCAAACCTCAGGGAGGTGACTTGTTGTTGTTTCGGGAGTTCAGCAACACGAAGCCACCATATTTTGATGGGACACAGAACCCGATCGCTGCGATGAGATGGGTTTTTGATATCGAGGGATGCTTCTACATGTGTTCATGTCCGGAGCATCTGAGGGTACGGTTCGCGCTGAACCAGCTTCGCTTGGGAGCGAAGGACTGGTGGAAGTTCGTGACAACGAGCTTCACTCTTGCAGAGATTTCAGAGGTGACCTGGGAGAGGTTCACCACCATGTTTAGAGACGAGTATGTTCCCCCAGTGGAGAAGGAACGGTTGGCTCAGGAGTTCTTGACCCTCAAGCAGGGTATCGATTCTGTTACTGTGGTTACCAGGAAGTTTCATGAGAGGGCAATGTTCTGCCCCGAGCAGGTGTCTACTGAACAGACATGCATGAGCCGGTATTTGGGCATTCTGAGGAGGGATGTTCGGGAGTTCGTATCGAACTCGACTTACCAGACATTTGTCGAGCTCCAGGAAAATACCCAGAAGAGGGAGATTGATTTGGAGACTCAGGCCAGGGAGGAGCCCGAGTCTCGGGGGATTGATCGGCGGCCGACACAGTCTCAGCTAGCAGCCAAGCGGGCAAAGCCCGCCGATTCGAGATCTGGAGGCCAGAAGGGCCGCACTTGCGGAAAGTGCGGCAAGGGACATGAGGGGGTTTTTTGATCGAGTGCTTGCTAAAAATGTGGCAAGGAGGGGCATATCGCCAAGGATTTCCCCAAGGGATTCATGGGTTGCTTTCATTGCAAACCAGACGGGCCATCGGAAGGCCGAGTGGCCGCAGCTGCAGGGGACATCAGAGGGAGAACAGCAGGGATCTGCCCCTGCCGCCGTGTGAGCTACTGAGATTCGGCCGGTGAAGGCCGAGGTACCGAAGGCTCGCGGGAGAGCCTTCCAGTTGACAGTGGAGGAGGTCCACGCAGTGCCCAATGTCGTGGCTGGTATGTATTCTTTCATTTATTTATGTTGATTTTGAGGTGTTGTGCTTATATTATGATATGCGTAGGTACTTTTCTTGTGAATTTTGTACATGCTTTGGTGTTATTTGACTCGGGTGTGAGTCGGTCATTTGTTTTCTTCGCGTTTAGTCAGCACGTCAGTATCCGACGAGAGGCGCTGAGTCAACCTCTGCGAGTTTCTATACTGACGAGCGAGCGGTGTATGCTATGGATGTGATTCGAGGATGTGTACTCGAGATCTTCGGTGTGGAGTTCCCGATAGATCTGGTCCTAATTGCAATGGGGGACGTGTGTGTGTCATAGTGGGCATGGATTGGTTGAGCCGATTTGGGGCTGTTATAGAATGCGAGCGTCGGTTGGTGACGATATGAGACCCTAATGGGGGAGTACTTACGGTGTACGCAGAGGGTACCTGATGTGGGTCAGCGATTTGTTCGGCCACCAGAGCGAGACAAAGTTTACAGCAGGGCTACAGCGGGTTTGTAGCCTATGTGATGGACACACTAGTGGCCGCTGGGAGGCCAAATTTGATTGATGAGGTTCCGATAGTGTGCGAGTTCCCGTATGTCTTTCCCGAGGAGTTTTCGGTTGTGCCTCCCGAGAGGCAGGTAGAGTTTCATATCGATTTGGTTCCGGGGGCAGCGCCTTATCGCCTTGCGTCGCCAGAGATGTAGGAGTTATCCTCGCAGCTTCAGGAGCTGCTGGGGAAGGGGTTTATTGGACCAAGTAGCTCACCATGGGGAGCACTGGTCCTTTTTGTCAAGAAAAATGATGGTTTACACCGGATGTGCATTGATTACCGGGAGTTGAACAAGTTGATGGTTAAGAACAGTTATCCTTTACTTTGGATCGACGATCTATTCAATCAGTTGCAGGGAGCGTCTTGGTTCTCCAAGATAGAATTGTGGTCGGGATATCATCAGATGAGAGTGTGGGATGAAGATATCCAGAAGACGACATTCAGAACTCGTTATGGGCATTACGAGTTCGTGGTGATGCCTTTTGGGCTCACCAATGCACCAGCAGCGTTCATGGATCTCATGAACAGGGAGTGCAGGCCGATGTTGGATCGGTCGATGATCGTGTTCATTGACGACATTTTGGTGTATTCGAGATCGAGAGAGCAGCACGAGGGGCATATGAGAGAGATTCTCGGGGTATTAAGGTCGGAGAGGCTTTTCGCCAAATTCTCCAAGTGTGATTTTTGGTTACGAGAGGTCCAGTTCTTGGGACACCTCGTTAACCAAAATGGGATATTGGTCGATCCGGCCAAGATTGAGGCGATTATGAGATGGAAAGTGCCAAGATCACCCACCGAGATTAGGAGTTTTCTAGGATTGGTCGGCTATTATCGGAGATTTATCAGGGATTTCTCCAAGATCATCGTGCCTCTCACCAGGTTAACCTGGAAGGGTGTTGCTTTTTCATGGGATCCGGAGCAGCAGACCTCGTTTGAGACACTTTGCCAGAGATTATGCGAAGTCCCGGTGTTAGCCCTCCCGGAAGGGATGGAGTATTTTGTGGTGTATTGTGACGTATCGATATTGGGGTTGGGTGCAGTACTTATGCAGAAGGGGCATGTGATAGCGTATGCATCAGAGCAGCTAAAGCGTCATGAGACGAGGTATCCCACCTACGATCTGGAGTTGGGGGCAGTGGTGTTCGCCCTCAAGATCTGGCGTCACTATTTGTATGGGGTTCGGTGTACCATCTACACGGACCACAAGAGCTTGAATTATTTGATGGATCAACCCAACCTGAATATGCGCCAGAGGAGATGGTTGGACGTGGTAAAGGATTACGATTGTGAGATCCTGTACCACCTGGGCAAAGCTAATGTTGTAGTTGATGCCCTGAGCTGTAGGGCGGAGAGTGCCCCGATTCGAGACATTTGTATGTGGCTGACAGTGATGACTCCAGTGTTGGACACCATTCGGGAGGCCCAAGCAGAGGCCGTGAGACCGGAGAACCATAAGAGAGAGCGGATGATTAGGCAGGTACCTGAGTTCGTTATCGATAGCCGCAGGCTTATGACCTTTCAGGGTCGGATTTGGGTGTCGTATGCAGGCGGGGCGCGCACCAATTTGAAGGAGGAGGCGAACAGATCGAGATTCTCGATCCATCCCGGGGCCACTAAGAGGTATTTGGATCTGAAGAAAGATTATTGGTGGCCCTGTATGAAGAGGGGTGTAGCATGGTTTGTTGAGACGTGCTTGACCTGTCGCAGGGTTAAGGCCGACCACCAGCGTCCACACGACAAGTTGCAACCACTTGAGGTTCCCCAATGGAAGTGGGAACAGATTACTATGGATTTCCTCACCAAATTGCCGAGGACCGAGAGGGGTGTCGATGCAATTTAGGTGATCGTCGACCGGCTGACGAAGAGCGCTCACTTTCTTGCTATTAGTGAGAGCTCTTCAGCAGAGAGGCTGGCAGAGTTGTATGTGAGGGAGGTGGTATCACGGCATGGAGTTCCGATCTTGATTGTGTCAGATCGGGATGTACATTTCACTTCCAGGTTCTGGAAGAAGTTCCACAAGGAGTTGGGCACAAGGTTGCATTTCAGTACCGCTTACCACCCACAGAAGGACGGACAGAGTGAGCGGACGATTCAGACGCTCGAGGACATGCTTCGGGCATGTGTATTGGACTTCGGAGGGAGTTGGGACATGTATTTTCTGTTGGCTGAGTTTTCCTGTAACAACAGTCACCATTCGAGCATTGGTATGCCTCCCTTCGATTTGTTGTATGGGAGGAGGTGTCGGACTCCCATCTGTTGGGGAGAGGTAGGGCAGCTAGTGATGGGCAGCACTGGGATAGTGCTTCAGATGACAGAGTAGATACAGTAGGTCAGGCAGAGGTTGTTGACAGCTCAGAGTCGCCAGAAGAGTTAGGCGGATAGGCGACAATCTGAGCTCGAGTTTCAGGTCGGAGACTTCATACTCCTGAAAGTGTCTCCTTGGAAAGGAGTGATTCGATTTAGGAAGAGGGACAAGCTGGGGCCCCGGTATATTGGGCCGTTCAGGATGACCGCGAGGGTGGGCAGGGTAGCATATCGGTTGGAGCTACCTGCAGAGTTGAGTCAGATACATGATACCTTCCACGTGTCCCAGTTGAGAAAGTGTATAGCCGACGAGTCAGCGGTGGTACCATTGGAGGATATTCAGGTGGATGCGAGCCTGAATTATGTTGAGAGGCCATTCGCAGTGGTGAATCGGAAGATCAAGGTTTTGAGAAACAAGGAAGTGCCACTGGTTCTGGTTCAGTGGCAACATCGAAAAGGGTCCGAGCTGACTTGTGAGCCGGAGGCGGAGATGTGAAAGCTTCACTCAAAGTTGTTTGTAGAATGGCACTTCGAGGTCGAAGTCTAATTCTAGTGTGGGAGAATTGTAACATTCGGATTCCCATGTATCTTATTTTAATTATTATCTTGAGTTTTATGGAGGGACTCGACGAGTAGACGCTCAAACTCGACGAGTAGGATCGTGAATTCTTGTATGGATTAATGACCAGACTCGACGAGTCGATGAGTGGACTCGACGAGTCCACGCTGTAAAGTGAAACCCTAAATCTTAGGGCCCGAGCCCTATTTAAAGGCCCTTATGGCCGTCATTTGCGGCCACTACTCCCATGTGAAAACCCTAGAGAGCAAAGAGAGCTGAGAGAGCAATTTGGAGGCTAATTCTTCATCCTTTGGTGTGATCTTGCAATAAGGAGTGGGAAAATCCAAGCTATATCGATTGTGGAGCTTGGATCTGTGTTGTTCACACTGAGATTCACGTTTTGAGGTACAAGTTCCTTCCCATTTCGTGTATTTGATAGATTCCTTGAATCTAGGGTTTCCTTTGCACAATTTTGAGTTAGATTGTGAAGCATATGAGGTCCCTTTGGTTATAGATGATAGATCTGGACCTTGAGAGGTCCAAAAGTTCCCAAGCTTCTAGCTTTATAAGGTTTCATGTGAGCCTTGAGAGTAGAACCTCATTTTAAAGGTTATTTCTCCATTTTTGGTCTTATAAGCATTGCATGAATGTAAAGTTTGAACCTTTATGTGACTTTCGAGTGTTAGAAGGTTAGATCTACTGGTTGGTGAAGTAGATCTAACCTCAAAGTTTGACCGTTGACTTTTGTTGACTTTTAGGGTTTGGTCGACAATTGGACTTGTAGACCATTCGAAGGGTAAAATGGTCTTTTAGCCTTCTTAAAGGACATGGAAGAGGCTAGTCTAGCCTGGAGAGACTTTATTGATTTGAGATAATTGTTTATGTGGTTAGGCGGAGGCTAGATCAGTGTATATGTGTGCGAGATTGTCCGAGATAGCCGAGGTGAGTCTTCTCACTATATTGTACCTGGAAGGGTACCTATGTGTGACCGGAAGGTCTTATATGCTATGAGATGTATGTGCTATATACTGATATGTGATATGTATGTGTTATGTATGCGATGTATGATAAGGACCGGAAGGACAAGATGATATGGACCGGAAGGTCAAGAGGACATGGACCGGAAGGTCAGGAGGTTACAGACCGGAAGGTCTACCGGGATTCGGGACGGAAGTCCCTTGAGACACTTGGACTGGAGAATCCCACATAATTATGGCCTGGAAAGGCGTATGTGTTGTATGTGGTATTTTGGGGAACTCACTAAGCATTTATGCGTACAGTTGTTGTGTTATGTGTTTCAGGTACTAGCGAGGACCGTGGGAAGGCGCTGGCATGATTCGTACACACTGAGAGGATTTATGTATTTGAGATCTTTTGAGATTCTGGGATTTGTTTTGTTATGATGACATTGGATACAATTTGTTTGATATTGTTTTGACGATTGAAAGTATGATTTAAAAATGAAAAATTGTTTTGAAAATTTACGTTGTTACAGCTAGGGTTTCAGTCAAAACCCTAATGGATAGCTTAGGCCTTAAGCAGTCCAAGGAAGCTTCTAGAATATGGCCTCTTGTCCAAAATTAGGATGAACACATTCCTAATTTCATCCAAGCCTAGTTCCATAAGCCTTCTCAGCCCAATACTCAACTGTCACACATTTGACAGTTTAAGTCCCCTTTATTTAATTAATGTATTTTAGCCACAAAATTAATTCTTAATTAATTATTGTCTAATATTAATTAAACTATATGATTTCTCCTTTAATATATTATTCATATAATATATTAATAAACCATAATAACCTCTCACTTGATAAATCATCCTATCATGTTGCTTTGGTGAAGGCAACCCAAAAGGAACATGCACAACCGAGTCAAGTACATACTAAATATAGTTACGGGCTTAGACACTAATCCAACAGTCTCCCACTTGGATAAGTCTAGTAACTACAAATGTAAGTACAATCCGATTAGCAATCGTAGCTCTCAAAGACGCTGTCAAACTTTGATCTTATCAGTAACCTGTCCTTTAGATAAGGGATCGTATAGTCCTCCGTTCTATATATCGTGCGGACAATTACATGGAACATAGTCATACGTATTCTCCAGTAGTTTGTTTCTCAATCTCTGATTCGTCTGACATAGAAATTAATTGAACACATCAATTCAGTCCTGACCGGGCCCGGCGCATAAGTCAAATCAAATCATCGAGGGGCCCTGATATCGCTTTTACCCCCTTAGGATAAAAGGAACAGATAAACTTCAACTTATATGCATTTACTATTCAGTAATTAAAACATACACAACAATGTGTTTTATAACATCAAGTTATTGATGTGTTTACGCATTATCAATGCACAACCAATTAGCAAACAATAAACCATATATCTAGGTTTTAAGACCATATGATATTATTGTCTTGCGATCACTCATGATAAATTCCATGAAGTGATTCCAGCAAGCGTGGGTTTAATCCAATGCTCAAATCGAGTTCATAAGCACTCATGAACGTTGCAGCAAACCTTTTCTATGTCTAATACACTTTAGACAATCTACACGCCAATTCATGACAATCTTCCTTCATACCTACTCCCAAAGTATGAGTGACTGTGGAACATTTGAATAATCTTATTATTCAGGAAGTCAAAACATGCAAAATGAAACAATAGGTAAAAAATTAACATAAGACAGTAACTTTACTCATAAATAAAACCCATTTATTTAATCATCAAATGTTAATTACAATTTATCTATTACACGTTTCTAAGCTATCTAATATAAACTAATATCGTCCTTCAGCCCGATGCTCCTAGCATGCTGCAAGTTCTTAACCTTACACAATCCTTTCGTAAGTGGATCTGTTGGGTTATCCTCTGACGATACCCTCTTTACTGCGAGGAGTCCTTCTTCCACCCGATGTCGAATAAAGTGATATTTTATGTCGATATGTCGAGATCTACCATGATCCCTTGGTTCCTTGGTCAAGGAAACCACACCTTCATTATCATAGAAAATTTCCATGGGCTCCTTTATGTTTGGCACAACTCCAAGGTCTCCAATGAAGTTCTTCAACCATATTGCCTCCTTTGACGCTTCGCTCACCACTACATACTCTGATTCGCACGTTGAATCAGCTATGGTCTCCTGCTTGGAACTTTTCCATGTCACTGCTCCTCCATTCAGGGTAAAGACCCAGCCCGACTGTGAATGGTAGTTGTCCCTGTTGGTCTGAAAACTGGCGTCACTCTACCCTCTCACCCTTAATTCATCACTCCCACCGAGGACTTGAAACCATTCCTTGGTCCTTCGAAGGTACTTAAGAATCTTCTTGACTGCAGTCCAATGTGCTTTTCCAAGGTTCCCTTGATATCTGTTGACCATGCTTAAAGCGAAGGCCACATCAGGGCGAGTTCAATTCATAGCAAACATAATCGAGCCAACTGCGGAAGCATGTGGTACTCGGCTCATTTCTGCTATCTCGACTTCGGTACTCGGGCTTTGAGTCTTACTCAACTTGGCACTACTTTGGATTGGTAAATCCCCTTTCTTTGAGTTGTCCATACTAAAACGCTTTAGTACCTTGTCCAAACAAGTATTCTGACTAAGTCATGTTAGTCTTTTACTTATGTTTCTCACTATCCTTATTCCCAGAATATAGGCAGCCTCTCTGAGGTCCTTCATAGCGAAGCACTTCCCAATCCAGGACTTGACTTACTGCGGCGTCAGGATTTCGTTTTCTATGAGTATAATTTAATCGACATAAAATACAAGGAAGCTAACTACATTCCTACTGGCTTTGACATATACACATGATTCATCCTCGCTTCGCAGAAAACCAAACTCTTTGACTTTCTCATTAAAACAAAGATTCCATCTGCGAGATGCTTGTTTCAGTCCATAAATGGACTTCTCAAGTTTACACACTCTATTAGGGTGCTTCGCATTGACAAAACCCTCTAGCTGAGCCATGTAAACATCCTCAGCCAACTTCCCATTAAGGAAGGCGGTTTTGACATCCATCTGCCACATCTTATTGTCATGAAATGCAGCAATTGCTAGCATTACCCTAATAGACTTTATCTTCGCAACCGGTGAGAAGGTTTCATCATAGTCAACTCTAGGAGTTTGAGTGAAACCCTTGGCAACCAACCGCACCTTATAGGTGTGTACATTCCCATCCATGTCGGTCTTCTTCTTGAAGATCCACTTGCACCCAACGATCTTACGACCTGGTACATTGTCAACCAGATTCCAAACTTAGTTGTCATACATGGACCGAATCTCGATGTCCATAACCTCTTTCCATTTTGCAGACTCTGGGCCTTCCATGGCTTCCTTATAACTGTTAGGTTCGTCCAAATTCACTAGTGTATAATGACTAATGAACGTATCCCCTTCTGTAGTAATATGAAAACCATAAAACTAGGGTTGAACTCTAACTCTTTCGGAACGTCTAAGAGGTAAGGACTTGTCAATCGATTCAACCGGAGTTTCCTCCTCGGGTTGATCGCCAGTGTTAGAGGTTGCTTCATCGCTCGACTCTTGAATCTCTTCAAGATTGATTTGCCTCCTACTATCCCCTTGGCTTATGAGTTCTCGCTCTCGGAAAACCCCACTCCTTGCGACGAAGACAACATTGTCACTCCGCCTATAGAAGAGATATCCAAAGGACATATGCGGGTAGCCAATGAAAATACACCGCTCACTATGAGGTTTGAGCTTGTCGTGAGTCTCTCGTCTTACGAAAGCCTCGCAATCCCAAACCTTGATATGTGCTAACGAGGGAGATTTCCCTGTCCACATCTCGTGAGGGGTTTTGGAATCCTTCTTCATAGGGACTAAGTTAAGGATATAGGAGGCTCTAAGGCATACGCCCAGAATGAGATAGGTAGCGAAGCACGACTCATAATGGAACGAACCATGTCTAGCAAGATTTTGATTTCGCCTTTCAGCCACACCGTTCAACTACGGCGTCCTAGGTGGCGTCAATTGTGAAATGATTCTGCATTCCTTGAGGTAGTCATGGAATTCAAGACTTAGGTACTCTCCACCTCAATCGGATCAAAGCATCTTGATTTTTCCTGCCCAACTGATTCCCCACTTCTTGTTTAAACTCTTTGAAGTTTTCAAAGGTTTCTGACTTGTGCTTGATTAAGTATATATACCCATATCTGTTATAATCATCGGTGAAAGTCACATAGAAGCATCTTGCATCCCTTGTGGTGGATCTAAACGGCCCACACACATCGGTGTGTACGAGATCCAATAAACCTTCACCCTTTCACAAGTGCCAGTGAAGGGTGACTTGGTCATCTTTCCAAGTAAACAAGACTCGCACACGTCATCGTCCCTAAGCTCAAATGACTCCAACACTCCATCCTTTTGGAGTTGGGCTATGCGTTTCTTGTGGACATGTCCGAGACGACAATGCCACAAGCATGCTTTATCCAAACCATTGGAAGAATCAATACACAACACATCATTTCCTAAATTGTCTACAACCATGACAGTTTCATATATTCCATTACAAGGCAATGCTTCAAAATAGAAAATACCATTAAGATAAGCATTAATAGAACCTTTTTCATTATCAAATGAATATCTAAAACCTTTTCTATACAAACCATGAAATGAAATGATGTTTCTTGCCATATTTGGAGAATAGAAACAATTATTTAAATCTAATCCTAATCCACTACTGATCGTTAAAGAGTAAACTCCGATCTTGGTGATAGGCGACGATCTTCTGTTCCCCATGATCAAATTTATCTTCCCATTCTCCACATCCCTATTTCTTCTTAGGCCCTGCAAATCAGAACAAATGTGAAAACCACATCCTATATCAAGTACCAAAGAAATAACATGTGATGAATCATTAGATTTAATAGTGTATATACCTGCGTAGGATGGCTTGATCTTCCTATCCTTGATTGCTTCTAGATACTGTAGGCAGCTTCGTTTCCAATGCCCTATCTTGTGGCAGTGGTGGCACTCTGCCTCCTTGGGGTTGGAGTTCGGTTTAGCAGAACCAACCTTGGTTCCACTAGAAGAGGTACCATCTTGATACTTTCCCTTATGGTAGCTCTTTGAGGGATCCTTCCTCTTCTTATCCTTCCCTTGCCCAATTGCCAAGTCTGGGGCAGCAGCGGGAGAAGGAGACGATGCAACAGACTTATCTTTGAGATTGCTCTCAGCAGTCCTTAGTAAACCTTGAAGCTTTATCAAAGTGACATCTTCCTTATTCATGTGGTAGGTCATGCGGAACTGGTTGTAGCAGGGAGGCAAGGAGTGAAGGATGATGTCAATTGCTAGCTCTTCATCAAAGTTCACATTCAACTTTAGCAGGCGATCGACATATCTCTGCATCTTTTGTAGGGGCGGTAAGGGACTCTTCGCTACCCATTTTGGTAGTGATCATCGAAGTGATGATCTCGTACCTTTCTTGCCTAGCGCTCTGGTGGTACCGGTCCAGTAGATCTTGATGCATCTCATAGGGATAAATGTCCTCATAGAACTTCTAGAGCTCTGCAGTCATAGTCGCCAGCATGATGCAATGGACTTTCATAACATCACGCTCATGGGCCTCAAAGGTCGCGATCTCTTCAGCAGAGGCAGTGTTGATGTTGATTTCCTTCAGCTTCTCATCGAGGACATACTCTTTGTCCTCGTAACGAGTGACCATTTGGATGTTGTGGATCCAATCATTGAAATTGGACCCGTCAAAGATCACTATCCCACACAAATTCATGAGTGAGAACGAGCCGGAGGAATTTGAGCCAGAAGCGTTGTTGTTGACGTTCGACATCTGAAAGGGAAAAAGAACAAAAGTATGATTAGAAATGAATCCCCAATTAGACACCCAAATGAGAAATTAGGGCTAGGATCCAACAACATTATTTACAAATTAGAAGAGGGATTTCGTAATCTAACAAGTAAATAATTCGAAGGTAAGTGAATGACGATTCACTAATTTTCCACCATGAAAAACGAAAGAAAGAGATTAAGTTTTAAATGTATTGAAAACTCCTAGATCTTTTGAGATTCATTGAACTTTTGAATGGCATGTTTAAATCTCGATATGCCCCTCAAGTTTGTGACTGGGATGTCGAGGATCACAAAGCAGGTGTGAATAACCATGAAAATGTACATGGTGCCCTCATTGTTGCAGTCACCTATTTGATGTACCGGTTAACCACACACGCTCCATCAAACTATGACAAACAATGAGTCACCCTTTGCCACTTTTTCTTAGAACCTAATTAGTGTGCCAGTTAACCACACACACTAACGTCTTAGCAAGGGTACAAAGTGTAATTTCATGGAATTGCATCAATTCACTTTTGCCTAAAGTAACTAAGATTGGGAAGTTTGTAAAAACATTTAGTTACTTTATATAGATTCATTATACTTTTAATTAGGAAAGGGTTGCCCTATCCTACCAATTCGGCTAACGACCCTCCACCAATCAAGGAAGCGGTGGGTGAGAGTGGACACCCATTAAACGACCATTTTATAGGCCATAACCTTATACCCTCTTATAGATCGGCTTCGTAAATGAGGCCTACTAACGGTAAGACTAGCATATATATATATATATATATATATATATATATATATATATATATATATATATATATATATATATATATATATATATCTTATAATATTATAAAGTATAAGGTTGAATTTTAAATTTGTAAAATTCTAGGGTTTGAAATTTAAATAGTTCAAATTAAACTTTCAATCAAATAATTTAATTTTCAAAACTTGAGCAAGTTTTGAAAATTAAATTATTTGATTGAAAGTTTAATTTGAACTATTTAAATTTCAAACCCTAGAATTTTACAAATTTAAAATTCAACCTTATACTTTATAATATTATAAGATATATATATATATATATATATATATATATATATATATATATATATATATATAGGGCAAGATTTGAACTTTTTTAAAACACATAGGATCAAATAGAAAATAATTTAAAATTAAACATTTAATTTAATGATTATCTAAATTTGACCTAATCAATTTTATTCACAAGAGAATTAATCAAATAATTTAAATAATCAAATATTATCATATCAGGAATTAATCATATAAGTAGTTGGTAATTATCATTTGTTTTGGTAAGGATAAACATATAACAACAATAAAAATCTTATTTTATTAGTCAAAAACGATTTTGGTAATTATCCTTCAACAAAACAGCAAGAAATCCCGAAAATCCCTCTGTCTAACGACCCAACTCGCCGAGTCACTACCTGGACTCGCCGAGTTGGGCTGACTCGCCAGTGCAGGTAGTGACTCGCCGAGTCAGGTCTGGCAGAGGGCAGAAACGATTTTTCAGAAGATGAAACATGTAAAGCATCAATACAAAAGAAGCCAATCAAGGCTCTAATACCACTGATGGGTTTTACACAAAATAACATCTTATGTGCTCATGCAAACCCTAAAGCTTGGACCTAGGCTTCTCTATTGTACATGCAACTCATCCAAGACTTACAAACCCTAGATCTAGTATATATGATTCGAAATTGACATATGAAAACATATTTAGATGGTTACCTCTTCTTCAAAGCTTGAATCTTCTAGTCGTTGGAGCTTAGAGTCACAAGTGTCACTCTTCTAATGGCTTACAAACACCACAAGCAAGAGCATGTTAATTGAGAGAGAGAGAGGGAGAGGCACAATGTCGGCTATGATGACTCCTATGGTTCAAGTGGCCAAAAATTTGATGCCTTGGGGTCATATTTATACTGGTGCTGCTAGGGTTTCAGTCAAAACCCTAATGGATAGCTTAGGCCTTAAGCAGTCCAAGGAAGCTTCTGGAATAGGGCCTCTTGGCCGAAATTAGGATGGACAGATTCCTAATTTCGTCCAAGCCTAGTTCCATTAGCCTTCTCAGCCCAATACTCAACTATCACACATTTGACAGTTTAAGTCCCCTTTATTTAATTAATGTCTTTTAGCCACATAATTAATTTTTGTCTAATATTAATTAAACTATATGATTTCTTTTTTAGTATATTATTTATATAATATACTAATAAACCATAATAACCTCTCACTTGATAAATCATCCTATCATGTTGCTTTGTTGAAGGCAACCCAAAATGACCATGCATAACCGGGTCAAATACTTATCAAATATAGTTACGGGCTTAGACACTAATCCAACATGCACAATATCCCCTAGAGTTTAAATGATATATTCCCTTAGATTGGTTTTGAAACAACTCGTTTGTATTGTCTATGTTATTAGAAAATGAAAATTTTACTATGAATTTTTGGGACGTTACACAATAGTTGCGTCGATCGCATTCGTTCCCTTTGTCTTGGGTTGTCCGGCATCACAAACAAAGAAAAGAGAATCAGGATGAGTGAAAATGTGGTTGGTATGAATCTGTAAATATGTAAATTAAGTGAGTTTATGAAAATCATGACTTTATTTTTAAACATAATTCAAAATAAATTGTAAGCCAATGTAGTTGAATTATAAACCAAAACTCATGTCCCTTGTGCGACAGAGCGTAGTGGTTGAAGTGCAAAATTTCACAAGTGTTCAAACCACGACATATCAAAAATATTGTTAGTGTTCTTAATTAACCACCTAGGTAAGCCTTGAGACAAGTGGACAATGACCGTTGAGTACGATTTAGTATTTTATAAATTTAATCCCTCAACTAGCCAATGGATTCAAAACATAACCCATTGACGTGACTAATATAAATATAAATTAAATGAATATTTAAACTATAATGGTCTTGTTTGTTTTGTGGGGCGTAAGATAATGAAAATGAAATAATATTTTGGATTCTATTCACTTTATATGAGAAAAAAAAGGATCAGACCAATAATACAGGGAATACAAAACCAAAGACAACGACGTCAGAACTTTTGGTGCTATGAAATGGTATACCAAATCAATGGAATAAGTTATGTAATCAAATAACTTGTCCTAAGTCTTGATCATGTTTGATTGATGATAGAAACAATATAAATCTTTATACGAGTATTTAATATTAAATATACATAAAGTCCAATTTCTAAATCACAAAATTTTTTGTTATAATTAATGAGCTTATACCTACTGAACTAAAAAATAAAAACCGAACAAAATAAAAACACATTAAACTCAAATTTCTATTTATTTCAACAAAATAAACCATTCATTTCAAACAATACCCTAAACATCAACGAAATAAGAAGCTAATATTTCGTGATTATATTCGATTAGCTCATTGCCCGTTAAAAATGGAATAGATATGGATTGCAAAATTTCATAATTGATTCATATGATTTGCAAAATATTACATTTTGAAGACTTCTATGAAAAATAATACATTTTGAAGAATTCTATAAAAAAGGTCTAACCATTTGTACTTATATTTCAAAAATTGAATGAATGGTCTTTATGCGTTAACTTTAATGTTTGACATTTTTTTTTCTAAATAACCAAAATGTCTTTTGACAAAATGGAAAATTATATATACCTTAAGGATCAATTCAGAAAATTTGAATATATATATATATATATATATATATATATATATATATATATATATATATATATATATATATATATATATATATATATATATGGGAAAAGTGAATATATACCTTTAACTTGATTTATTTTCAAGATTTTCGAAATTTCATTATTATATTACTCTTACATCACATCTTTTTGCTGAACACCTACTAAGCTATATATATATATATATATATATATATATATATATATATATATATTGTAGTTGAAAATAAAAATTATATAAGAGAAAGATAAATGTGAAATTTATAAAAATGTCGGAAGTAATCAAGTTAGAAGTTGAAATACAAGAAAATTGAACAATTACAATGTATATATGATACAAAACATGTAACATCCCAAAAATTTCAACAAATATAAACTTTTCAAAACGATCATTTTACTAATAAAATGTTTACAAAATTGTGTTCTCAAAATATTATTTGGAAATCAGTGCCTCCCAAGATCAATGACATAAAATTAGGATCTGTAAGGTCAGACATTCGCTTGCCACGAATCTCTGAAATACCTGAAATCATAAACCAAAACTGTAAGCACATAGCTTAGTGAGTTTCCCCCAAAGTACCAACACCCAACCAAATAGCATATACAAATAACAGCATGCATACAGAGCCTTCAGCATGTTTGGACCGCCTTACCGGCCTTCAGCCTGTCTGGGCGCTCACAGAACCTTCAGCATGTCTGGACCGCCTCACCGGGCCTTCAGCTTGTCTGGACCGTTCTTAGGGCCTTTAGCCTGACTGGTCCGCCTCGCAGACCTTCAGTCTATCCGGGCAGTCCTAGGTCTGTTGCCCTTTAGCACAAAGCAGGTTTGCCTCAACCCAACCAAACACACACACACACACACAAACCATTTTGACATTTTCATAACAAACAATCATACATATAATGTACGAATATAAATATTACCGAGTTTGTTGAGTGTCAGCACAAAGTAACACGGTCTCAACCCAACCTCACTACATCAACACATGCTACTGGAAAACATATAGCCAGAACAGATAACAGGCAGATCTAACAGATCACTAAGCATAGAATCATCCTATCTACCAGAATACAGATCTAACAGATCACTACAGTACTCAATCATACGATAAACCAGTATAACAATCTAAAGGGTCGACCTTGGTGCCTTCGACCCATAAGTACAGTGAAGAAACTCACCTCACAAGTTGCACAGATCTGACAAGGTCTGACTCTGAATCTCAACTCTCTAATCAAAGCCTACAACCACCAACAGAACAATTTCCATAAAATTCCTAAAATACCCAAAGTACCACTAAGGTCAAACTTAGACAAAAGGGAAAAAACTCAGGAAAAGTCAAGTCAGCTTTAGTGCCACTTCGTGGTACCCTTGTACCACGTCATGGTTATGGATACGACAAAACAGTCGTGAATCGCCCCACCACCACGTCGTGGTGTCCTTACCACGTCGTAGTTACGGGGTTTTCATCAGCTTACTGCATTCAGCCACCTCATCTGATTCCAAAAAGGTCTCCAATTCAGATCTGGTCCAAAATAGGGTCTATATGGATACAGTTTCCAACTTTATCCAATAAAACCCTCTAAATGCATAGATCTCAACTTTTAAATTCTAAACCACTACATGGCTTCACCAATAATCTTCTAATCCATGGGGGTTACTTGACCAAAGCTACAAGAGAGTCTCTAACACCATAAAAGTCGATGCTTTTCACAAATGCATGTCCAATGCATGTCTTGAACTCTTATTAGGTCATAATAGGGCAAAAAAAAGCCAAGATTTCATGAATGACGCTCAAACTGAATTCTAGACTAGATCCAAAGAGCCTAGTGATCCAAATGGCCTGGAGACTCATAAAGTTGCAAGCTTTATGAATGTCAACAACCCAAGGCAAAAAGATCTAAAGAAAGAAAGGTAAATATCCATAGATGTACTTATAAACTCATCAAGATGAAGACTTTATACCTCCTTGAGATGCTAGAAGAAGGTGAACTCATAGATCTTCTTTGCCTTGGACTCCCAATGAGGTCTTCCACCACCTTCTTGAAGGGTTTTGAGCATTCTAACATGCCTAAGGTATGCATGCAACCCTAGAAACCTTGGATCTATGTTTTCTCTATTATACATGCAAATTTTCATTTTTCCAAGGTTTCATCCTAACTAGCGTACCATGAAGTATATGTAATACAAAAAACTAGTAGAATGACATACCTTTTCTTGTAGCTTGATTCCTTAAGCCTTTAAGAGCTTAGTGCCCCAAGTGTTGCACCTCAAATGGAATCACACAACACCACCAACAATGGAGGAACTTGAGACGAGGTTACTTGCACTCATAAAATCAGCTTGCCCTCTTGTGTAACCACTAGTCACCACTTAAGTGCTAATTTCATGAGCTAGAGGGGTTCTTATATAGTGTGGCAAACTAGGATTACACCATGTAAACCCTAATGACTTTCCATATCCCTCATGCTCCATGGGTTAAAACCTCCATGGAGTATCCATGGGTTACCACATAGGTTTAGCCCAACATGAGGAACTATGGATCATAAGCCTACTTTATAAGAATGAATGATTTACCAAATCAACCCCTTATATTTAAATAGTCTCTTTTAATCACAAAATTAATTCCAAACTAATTCTTTATCAATACTAATTAAATAGTATGATTTCATATTAATATATTAGAACTTATAATATATTAATAAACCATAAATAACCTCTTCTCAATTATCCATCCTTCAGATTGTTCTGGTGCCATGCAACCCAAATAGACCATGCTACTCTCGGGTCAAGTACATACCAATAATAGTTATGGGCTTAGACACCTAATCCAAGAGTCTCCCACTTGGATAAGTCTAATAACTATCATTGCAAGCATGACTCCAACCCGACTAGCATCGTAGCTGATGAGTTAAGAAACTCTTTGATCGTTTAGATCTTCTACAGGTTAATCACAAAAACAAAAAACAGCAATATAAAACACAAGAATGAATCAAAATATGTCGAATGATTCAATAGATTCAAGCCTCAGCAGAGCTCGATAAAGAACTTCCGTTGGAGAGGCTGTTAGGGTTACAAAACAAATAAGAATCAAATCTTTCAGAATAATTGACTTCCAAATCCTACGTACTAAGATGCATGCAAGCACCTATAAATACAAAACCCTAGATATAACTCTCGGATGGACAGGCCCAATCCGGAGACAAAATGGACTAAATAGCGAGCCCAAGACGCAACACCTTTCAGACCCTACAATCTCCCCCTTTGCGTCAATTGGAGCGAGACTATCACTTTGGCTTGCTGGGTCCAGCTGCAGGAACTTTCTTAGTGGTTTCAAACAGACGTGGGATGAGAGCAAGGATGGTCTGTCTGAAGCGAATGTACCACTGAATCATGTCATCAAAATACTTCTTGTCATCTACTAAATTTTGCTTGCATCGATGAATGATTCCCAGAACATGTTCCAAGCATGCAGTGGTGTAAAGGTGCTTATCTGCCAAGGCGAACAGGCATTTTTGGCCTTCGTTCCTTGTAAACATGACAGAATTCCGCTTTGGGTCGATTCTTCCCATCTGCATCATGTTCAAATTACTAGTAGAGCCAACAGGAGAAATAGTAGGCTTTTTCTTGAATATGCTAGCGATCTCCTGATCCATCTTGGCGACCTCCATAATGTAGCATACGAGCATCCTTTTGAAGTGATCAATAATTGGACCATACTCAGCTTCGTTGGTGAGGAGGATGTTATGCAAAATAATCGAATCATGTGGATTCAGGTTGGGAAGATCAACAAGTGATATAGCGTGTTCGGTTTTAGCAGAACCCCTCAGCACTTTGAACCGAACGTTCGTGAAGCTTCCCTCACGAAATGGTTTGAGGACCCAAACATTGACGATCTTCTGAGCACTCCAAGTCTGATACTGTGGTTGAGCAGACTTCAGATAGAATTCGACAAGTTCCCTATCAACCTTTGGATGAGGATGAGGGATATCAGCAACGTTATCAAAAGCATGGAAGATGAAGGCTTTTCGGGTCAGTGGCATATCGAACTGAGAGTCGACAGAATTGATTCGATCCAATGAAATCACTGGTTCGAGCCACAAAATGCTGGGAGTTTCAATTGCTTCTTTTATAAGCTTCTCAAGAGTCCGCGGAGGAAAAAGAGTTTTCCTACTCTCAAGAAGGTCATGAGCCTCCTTCATTTTTATTTCGTTCGCCTCAAACTCTCTGGCAACACGAGCGCTCATGTCAGCTTCTTTATCTCGGCCTTGTTTCTTTAAGAGATCAGCGATGGTCTCTTTATCATCATCATCACTATCTTCAGCAATCTTCTTTCCTTTGTCTTTGACACCCGAACCTGAGGGTTGACCTGCTGGAGGAGGTTCGGTTGCTTTAGTTGCTGTGGAAGTGGGAAGCGGTTGAGTCACATCTTCTCCCCCTGGTTTTCGGATGGGCCACGAACTCAAGAAGCCCTTCAAGTTTGCTTAGTAGGGCAAGGGCAGGAGCAAGCTTCTCTGCGAGAGTGCGTCTCACTGAGTAATTCAGGATCAGATCATGTGCTTCAATGATGTTGGAAAGGGCGGCGTGGACATCCGAAATACACGATGAAATAACCGCACGCTCAGATCGAAGAGATGCAACTTCCTTTTCAGATTGGAAAAGATGAAGACTTTTGACCTTGAGAGCAGTGGTCTTGCGAGCAAGATCAACCATCAATGAGTTCTCTGAAGCGAGCTCTTCTTGCAGCGTTGTCAGGCGCTCCTCAACAGTCGCTTGAAACAATTTGTTGCCATCATTGAGAGATTGAAGAAGACTGGAAAATGACTGCAGTTCAGAGGCAACTGAGGTGGCCAATGTGGTGACAAGAGAGTCAAGCTTCTCTGAATTGGAATCAGTGGTTTCCTGTAAAGATTGCAAAAGAGAAGTAGCGTCAACAAATAGTTTTTCGACTTTTTCAGTCACTGCAGCACACGCCTTGGTAGAGGCATCGATAGCGGCAGTGGCAGAGTTGATAGAGGCTTCATGAGCCTTAGTAAACGTATCAACGAGCCCCTGAATAGCAGCCTCTGAGATAGTAGATCGTGAGGAAGAAGAGGAGGAAGCAATGAGAGAATCGATTTTCTCATGAAGCTCCTTGAGATGCTTCTTGGTGACTGGAGCATCATCGTCATCATCACTTTGCATTTGATACGGACTGTAATAGACCGAGTCAAATGTTATGTCCTCTCCTCCAAGAAAAGGTTCTTCATTATCTGCTGAGTGAGCAGGAGATGAGGGTGAGGGTGGAGGCTCGGTTGTGGAAGTAGGTTGGGGTACGGATGTATGTTCGGTAGCGGGAGTGGTTTCGGGTGCTGTAGTAGGAGCCCCTGTATTAGATACGTTGGTTCTAATGCCAGCGGTGGTTGTGGTGGTAGCTTCAGTGAAAATAGGAGGTGGTACAGGGATAGAGGTGGGTGGTATTTGAGTAGTGGAGGTTATGGGGGGAATAGAAATAGAAATGGAGATTGGGGGAGGAGAGACAGGTCTAGTGGAAACAGGTACCTCAGGGGTAGGCGAACGTGGAGGAGTATTACCTCGAAGGGACTCTTCGGAGTCTGAACTCTCTTCCTCAGATTCGCTGGAGGAGGAGGCAAGAATAAGCTTGCGCCTAGGTTGAGTCTTCCTCTTCTTTGGTGGAGGGGATTGAGCTGCCTTAGAAGGTTTGCGTTTCTTCGGAGAAGGACCTTTCGCTCCTTTGACAACCTTCTTGTCTTTTCCCTTGTCATGTTTCTTTCCCCTGGGAGCAGGCCTATCAGCATCATGGATTGACTGAATCATTTCAGGAGTAAGCTCTCTGGGACCTGAGCAACGAAACTCCTTGTAAGTTCTGATAATGCGGCTGTCGCTTGGAACACATCCATACATTGACTCAGGGATTGAGCCAACGAACTGAAATTTAGAAGAATCGGAGACGATTATCTTCGTAGTGTGGAAAGTTCCTATCGAGGAGAGTGGAGAATCAGCAACAATAGGAACGTGATACTTGTCCATCACCCACTTTGTGACCAGCATCCAGAATCTGGCATAAGAGATCTCTGAATGGCGAGAAGTAGACGCTAGACTCTGAATCAGCTGCTGCCATAAAACCGATCCAAAATCGAGATTGATGTCGTGGTACAACCCATAGAGAATGGTCATAAACAGACGACTCGCCCCGTCTGAACCTGCACTTCATTCCGATAGCCCCTTGAACAAAACTGTGAAGAAGTCGTTGCACTGAGGAGGTAAGCAAGATTTATTGAACTTTGTGACGGTCGTCAGAATTTCAGTATAACCCATGTTATAAAACATGGAGAACAACTGTCCCACTGGAATGGATTCAGGGTTAACCCTAGACTCATCAGGTTCAAACCCTAAAAGCGAACAGAATCGTTGTTTGGAGATGGAGGCCTTGTTATCAAGAATGTTGAAGAAGATTCGATCGACAGACTTGTCATAGTGGGCTGTAGAGAAGATTTGCGACAGATACTCCATTAGAACAGGTTCGACTTTGGTGAGAGCTGGAACCAGTGGCGAATGCTTGAGACATTCCACGATTGGAAACATGAAAGCATCGTAAACTTGTGGAGTGAGATTGATGATCAGGCTTTGTTGAGGACGGATTGACAAAATGTGAGAAGTAGCATGAATTGAAGAGGAGTCCGCCATTGAAGAGAAGAATTTGGGGAAGATGATGAACAGTAGGAGAAACAAATCTTTTCTTGCTCTCTTAATATTTGGTGCAGTAAAGAGGTAAATAACGGTAGAAGTTACCTTTTATACCGTGGTGAGAAGAGAGAGAAAAATATGTTCCCAAATCTTCAATGAAAATGCGAAGCGTTTCCTTAGGTGATTGATGTGTGACAGTTTAGAGCCCCGATGATTACGCAGGAGAGAGAAAGACTGTCCCGTTTCACACACCTTCCCATCAGGCGCCGTTTGAAATGTCAAAAACGGTTCCGCTTCCCACGCCTTCCCATCAAGCGCCGTTTGAAATATCAAAGTGATTAGACTTTCGGCTGAGTCAGCAACTTATCCCTTTAAAGTGAGCTGTCGTCATAGAGCAAAATAACCACGTGTAACATTGTGAGCCACATCTCTTTTATAACCTTAAATCCCATAGCCAAAAATAGCTTGTAATTAACGAAACCGGATTTATGGAAAATCAAAAAGATTTTCGTGCATAGAGTGTAAAAGAAAAAGAAATAAAGCAACACATATGTGGGAAATTGTGATGTCAATAAAGACACAAAACAATGGATCCCGGGCACGAATCTCTTCCTTCAAAGTCAAGAGAGACCTTAAAGTGTTTGTGTGGTTTCCCATTGAATTACGATCAAACACTTATTAAGAAGTGTTGAAAGGCATCTTTTAATAAGGCTAATTTGGGAGGCTTTCGCTTCAGTTCAGAATTCATGATCTTGACATAAGACAGAAATCGACTGAAGTACTTGTGAGACCAATGTGGTCTGTTGAACAAGTAGGTGTGAAGAGAATTTAAGTGGCATGTTGAAAATACTTTTAGGTGAAATCTCAGAGAAGAAAAATTGAAACTGGATTCTAAGGGAAGAAATGTTATGGGATTTAACAATTTCACAAGAATCACACAAAAAGAAAATTCAGAGATTTCAAGGTACAACCCCATGGGTGAATTCGTTAATTCATTAGTGAAAACTAGAGCAAATTTAATTGTTCACCGTCAATGCATAGTAGGTATTGAATTGTGGGTTTCACTTAGCACGTAGTGGCATGAAGCTAAGATCATAAACATAGAAATTGTGTAACCATAAACCTCAGTGGTAATTGCTGAGAGTCTCAAGGGTTACGTGTATGAAGCGAATAGGATGGAGAAAAATATTGGAAATGGTGTAAAGAAACCAAAGTACCTCTGCTGTTAAAATAAGGACCAAGCAGAAAACTCTTATCTCATGCGAGAAGAGAGTAAGGTAGCTCATGATTAGAATAAATATGATAGCCTAATTGGGAAGACAAGGTTTGTATATACCACGTTAGTAAGGCTTTATTCAGAATCAGTTGAGGCTTTGAACAACATACAACAGCATGCTTCTAGGGACACTTAACTATTAGAAGATGTGAGAACAATACCTGCCCCATTGATTATCCACAAATGATAAAAATAAAATAAAAAATAACGAATAGAAAAAAAAATTGGAGTTTTTTTTTATTCAAAGAGAAAAACAAAAATAAAACAAACAAAAAAAATTTGGTACCGAACCCGAAATAGACCGAACGCTCGGTTAATTTCGGTTTCAAAAAAATGTTTGAAAAAGAAAAAGAATTGGAAAATAAGAGAGAAATAATTGAGAAATAAGGGTACAAAAAGTTTATAACCAAAGAAACTACCTTTAAGTGATAAGCGAAGACAAGTGAATAGGACCAAACCTGAGCGTTCGGTTCATTTCAGCACTTACGTGAACCGAACCCGAACGTTCGGTTCATTTCGCTTCCAACTTTTAGTTTTGAGAAGTAGTTTTTGGTACTGACTCTGATTCCATCATACCTAGCCCTTGTAGAATTCTATTAAAAGTTGCTTCAGGAAGAGCTTTGGTGAAGATGTCAGCCAGTTGATCAATAGTTCGAACAAAATGAATCTCTACGTTTCCGTCTTCTACATGATCTTTAATGAAGTGATATCTTAGTGCAATGTGTTTGGTTTTGGAATGTTGCACTGGATTATGACAGATCCTAATTGCACTTTCTGAGTCACAATATAGTGGGATCTTTTTCATATTGAGTCCATAATCCCAGAGTTGGCTTTGGATCCAAATCATTTGAGATGTGCAAGAAGCGGATGCAATATATTCTGCTTCGGCTGTAGACAGTGAAACACATGTTTGTTTCTTAGATTGCCAACTCACCAACTTCCCGTCGAGGAATTGACAGCCTCCTGTGGTGCTTTTCCTGTCTAAACCACATCCTCCAAGGTCTGCATCTGAGTAGGCTTGAACAAAGAAACCTGAGTTTGAGGGATACCAGAGACCGAGAGAGGTGGTTCGCTTCAGATATCAGAGTATGTTTTTCACTGCTAGCATGTGTGGTTCACGAGGATTCGCCTGAAACCTAGCACAATAACACACAGAAAACATTATATCAGGCCTGCTAGCTGTGAGGTACATCAGGGAACCAATCATTTGGCGGTATAGCGTTATATCGACTGCCGGTTTTTCCAAGGATGGTGTGAGTTTGGTGCCGAACGCCATAGGAACTTTGACCTTTGAATCCTCCGTCATGCCAAATTTAGCAAGAAGAGTCTTGGTATACGCTTCCTGGTTGATAAAGATGTCTTCGGGTCCCTGTCTAATGTTTAAACCAAGGAAAAAGTTAATCGGACCCATTGAGCTCATTTCAAATTTAGTCTCCATCAGCTTTCTGAATTCAGCTGTTAAGCTAGGATTCGTTGAGCCAAAGATGATATCATCGACATAGATTTGAACTATCATAAGGTGGTTACCTTCCTTTTTATGAAAGAAGGTTGGGTCAACCGAACCTTGTTTGAATTTAGACACCTTTAAGAACTTAGTTAGTGTTTTATACCATGCCCTAGACGCTTGTTTCAGACCATAAACTGCCTTGTCTAGAATGTAGCAGTGATTTGGATGCTTTTCATTCACAAAACCAGGAGGTTGCTCCACGTAAACCGTTTCTTCAAGTTCTCGATTCAGAAAGGCGCATTTCACATCCATTTGGTAGACCTCGAAGTTCTTGTGTGCAGCATAGGCAAGAAATATTTGAACAGATTCCAGCCTTGCTACCGGAGCAAATGTTTCTTCATAATCAATTCCTTCTTCCTGGCAGTATCCTTTCACCACAAGACGAGCTTTATTTCAAATAACATTACCCTCTTTATCCATTTTGTTTCTGAATACCCATTTGAGACCAACGACTGAGGCATCTTTCGGTGTAGGAATGAGACGCCAGACTTTATTTCTTTCAAACTCATTGAGTTCATCTTGCATTGCCTGGACCCAATCAGAATGATCAAGAGCCATATTGACGGTCTTTGGCTCAACTTTGGATATGAAGGAATTATACATGTAGAACTCTACTTTGGAGAATAGGGAGGTTTGCTTTGCCTTCACTTGAGATCGGGTTAGGACCTTTTCAGATACATTACCCACTATCTGGGATACAGGATGATCTCTTGTCCATTTGGTGAGCGGAGGAAAGTTTGGATCATAGGATGGATCCAATTCGACATTGACCATTTCTTCCAACTCAGATTGAATATCATCATCATAGAACATGTCGGAATTCTCCCCCTCGACAGATGATGAATCATTTGGATCTTCAGGTTGATTTGGACCTTCGGGTGCTACTGAACTTTCAGGTGTAGCCGGGCTTTCAGGTGCAACTGGACTTTCGGGTGTAGTCGGGCTTTCGAGTGTTACAGGACTTTCGGGTGCTATAGGGATTGAATTCTCCCCCTGAAAAAGTGAGTCTGGTTGATTTGAAGAGAATTGATTCTCCCCCTCAACTGAAGTGTCGTGCTGAGGAGGTTCTTTTAGAACTGGTTCTCCTTCTCCCATCTGTTTGGCTGCATCTTCGACAATCTGCTTCAGACGATCGATTTTGTTGTCTGCCTCCTTGGCTTCCGAGAGAGTGGCTTTCTTAGGTTCATCGAATAAATCTACGAACTGATCAAATAAATTAGCAATCGTGGCTGTGACTTGACCTGTTTGAGAGAAAATCTCTCCAATTGCTTCTTCAGTAGTCTTTAGTTTCTTGACGAAATTATCATCGAACATCACATAATAGGTTTCTTCAATCTTTCTAGAACGTTTATTTAAAACCCGGTATGCCTTTGAAGTAAGAGAATATCCCAGAAAAATTCCTTCGTCAGCTTTAACATCAAACTTGTTACGATGTTCTTTGGAGTTGAAGATGAAGCACCTTGAACCGAACATATGGAAGAATTTTACATTCGGCTTCCTGTTATTGATGATCCCATAAGGAGTGAGAGAGAAACGCTTGTTGAGATAAGACCTATTCTGCGTAAAACATGTTGCAGCAATAGCATCAGCCCAGAAATATAAGGGAAGAGAAGCAAAACTTAGCATAGTTCGGGCCGCCTCACACAAGAATCGGTTTCGCCTTTCGACAATACCATTCTGTTGAGGCGTATAAGGGGCTGAGAAGTTATGACTGGTTCCTTTTTCTGCCAAGAATTTTTCAAATTCTTTGTTCTTGAATTCCAGTCCATTGTCGCTCCTAATGTTTCGAACGTCTTTTCTCAGTTGTACTTCGACCTGCTTGATAAACATCTTCAGCTTAGGATTGGCCTCAGATTTGTGCTTCAGAAAGAATACCCATGTAAAACGTGAGAAATCATCAACAATAACAAGAATATACTTCCTACCGCCAATGCTCTCGATTGATGATGGACCACACAAGTCGATGTGAAGCAACTCAAGTGGTTCAACAACTTTTGTGTTTATAATTGATGGGTGACTTTGACGAATTTGCTTCCCCATTTCGCATGCAGCGCACAAGTGTTCACGATCAAACTTGAGCAATGGAAGACCCCGAACATGACCTTCGGTGACAAGTTTGTTGATGTCTTTGAAGTTGAGATGTGAGAGCCTTCGGTGCCACAACCAACTTTCGTCTGAATGAGCTTTGGATAAAAGACATATGGCTGGATTCCCTTTGATTGGTCTGCAATTCAGAGGAAACATTTCGCCTTTTCGATCTGATTTGAGAATGACCTTGTTGGATTTCTTCTATATAATTTTTGAGCCTTCGTCGTCAAATGAAACTTTGAGACCGGTGCCTCCCACCAGTTGAGATACACCGATGAGGTTATGCTGCAATCCTTCTACGTATGCCACTTTTCTTATTGTGAAGTCTTCATTGGTTATCATCCCATAACCCTTTATTGTTCCATAGGAGTTGTTACCGAACTTGACATTGCCACCATTTTGAAGTCAGCGAAACTCCCTTAGCTCTTCCTTCCTTCCTGTCATGTGACGTGAGCAGCCACTGTCAATATACCATTCTTCGTCAAACTGCTCGTCACTAATAACCTGCAAAAATTAAGCAGATTTAGGAACCCAAAGTTTCTTGGGTCCACGTGAGCCTTTCACAGGAACAGGAGTAGTAAGAGAAACATCAACAAGATATGTTCGTTTTATTAAGGTTGTTTCATCTTTTCTTTTAATGGTAAACACTTTGATTTTATTAGGATTAGTTGCATGCTTTTTGGATTCAGATTCTGGGGTATGGACTTTAGTCTGCTTTCGGTCTTCCTTTGCTGAGGAAATCTTCCTTTTTCCTTTCAAGTTCGTTGATGATCTTGAATTTTGTGTAGGAACAGAATTGGGTTTAGAAGAAGATTGAGAATGAGAAGAATTAGAGGAAAAGAAATTAGAATGAGAGTCTTTCCTGACTTGGGGTTCAAAACGACCCTTTCGTTTGTGGTCATTAGAGGGACCGAACCTGGACCTTCGGTAGCCGCTTGATGATGAGCCGAAGTTGGATTTTTGGGTGTTGTTGGTTGGTGGTCCGAAACTTGGTCTTTTATTATAAAAGCTTGATGGACTGAAATCAGGTCTTTGCCTGTTATTATTTGGCGGAACGAAACTAGCTTTTCAGTTGCTGTTGCTTTCGGGACCGAACCTACCCTTTCGGTTCTGTTCTTCGTGTGGTCCGAAAGTCTTTCTCTCTGACTTAGAATCTTTATCATGGTAAGAGTAATGAGGGTTTTGAGAGCGCCAAAACTGCTTTCGCTCTGAGAGATTTTTCTTGTATCTCAGGTTTCTCTGCTGCTTTTGATTTTTCACCTGTTTCGGTTGTCTGTGGATATTAGCTTTTTGTTTCAGCTTTTTGGCAACTGGTTCACTCTTCATAGATGAGGTTTCGCTTGTGGAGGTGACTTCTTCTACAGGAATTTCTTTTGTGCCATTTGTACTTGGTACGTCAAAGTTGGTAGGCTTATTCAGCGGTTCGGGCACATATCTACCTTTGGTCTTCCAGGATGTTCGCTCCGACAGACCAACCATTTCGTCTGCATTGTCTATAGGTGCTAACCAGAAAAACTCATCACAGCCATCTGCATTATCTTCGTTCACTATGGCAGTGAGTTCGGCTGTTTGATGTTTGGTTACTCCTATGACCTTATACACCTGATTGGGAGTAGTTCTAACCTTCTGAAACACAACGGCCTTTTCTTTAAGGGTTGGGGACTTAGTTTTGGACAAACAAGTGAATTCCACAGAATTTTTCAGAAATCAGGTTTTTGTGGTTTTCGGGTTCGCTCTTGACAAACTCAGAACAGTCGACTTCATCCTCTACAGAAATTTCACTCATATCATCATCCTCATTAAGTTCAGATGCATTTTCAACATCAATTTTGTTTTCTGAACTTAAATTGGTACTCAATGAGTCGAATTTTTGTATGGTTTCGGTCCTGAGTTTCAGCTTATCATTTTCATCCAAAAGATTTTTAAGCATTTCCTTATGGTCTTTGGACTTTATAAAAGATTCTATTTTGTCCAGACCATACATATAAGTAGGATTAACATCATCGGAAGATACAACACTTTCACAATTGTATGCTTCGGCATCGATTTCATCCTCCTTAAACTCAAGGAAGGGTAGAATCATGTGATGTATCTTCTTCCCTATTTCACAATTTAGATGCAGTTGAGTAATGTTAGCATAAAGCCTTTTAGCGATCAAACAAAAAACATTCCTTTGTTTTAACAATTTCAGATTGTCTCTTTGCAAATAAATGTTTTCATCCCTAGACTTAATTAGCTCCAACTCCTTCTGCTCAATCCACATCCTTCGCTCCTCACTCTTGGATGACACCCTGCTTATTTGGTCAGTCAGATTAGAATTTGTGACCCGTGTTTGAGTTAAACAACTATCTAGATTTGAAATTCTTGAATTCAAGTTATTTAATTCCTTTTCATATGATTTTTTGGAATTTTAAACGAAACAAAAACAGATTGTACCTTCTTGATCAGTTCATCAAGTTCACTGATCTGCACACTGAGAGGTTTTGTTGTAAAGCATAAGTCCTCTCGCTCCTTGGCCTCTTCATTTCCACCATCAGTGTTGTATCCCCTCATCTGAGATACATCGGTCACCATCAGACATCTTCCACCGGTTTCACCACCTTTTGCGACATAAGCCTTTCCATGAGAAGGCTTTCTCACCTCCTCATCTTCTGAGTCGGTCGACCACACCTGTACGCCACCGAACTCGTCATCCACTGCCGAACCCTGCACAATAAGAGCATTCATAGAAGAATTAGTAGCAACCTTCTTCCTTTTTATCTCTTCCAGTCTTTTCATAAGACTTGCTTCTTCATCTTTCTCTTCGTCTTTCTCTGCCATCTTCTTCAGCACGCAATCCTTTGCGTAGTGATTCTTTCCCCCACAGTAGAAGCAACTAACACCAGAGTCAGCTTCACCCTTTGCTTCCTTTTTCGACTCTTCAACCATCGGTTCATCTTTCACTCTTTCGGAACTATAGCTTCCCTGCCAATTACGATTTTTGTTGGAAGGAAACTTTTTCTTGATAAACCTTCTACGATTTGACACCATTAAAGCATAGTCTTCGGCTGTCAGATCGTGATCTCCCAGATTAAGATCCTCTTCATCTTCTTCTACACTTTTACCCTTGGACAGAAGCGCCAGAGACCCCAGACTAGAAACCACGCTTTTCTCTTGAAGCACAATCTTTTCTTGGGATTTCAGAATTCCCACCAGTTTTGCTAGCGAGTACGATTTGAACTGCTCGTGTGCTTTAACTGTTGACACAACAGCTCTCCATTCGGATCTTAGACCATTCAGAAAAGTGACCTTCTGTTCAATAAGCTTCCTTTCAATATCATGTTTGATCATCTTGCTGAGAAGATGATTGAAGCGATCAAACGTCTGTGTAACAGACTCATCAGGATTTTGCTTGAACTCTCCAAATTCAGACAGAAGCAAGGTTTGAATTGAGTGCTCCAGATCTTCATATGTAGAATACAGCTCTCGCAGCCGATCCCAGATTTCTTTAGTTGTACTACAGGAACTCACCAATCTAAACGTGTCGGATTGAAGATCGAATCGAATCAGTCTCAATGCCTTGATGTTGCACTGAAACTTCTCCTTTTCGTCCTGAGCAACATCTTTCACATCTTTTAACAGATCATTATACTCATTTTGAGTTTTAATAATTATGGATGTTCCTGAATGAGCAAATGGTCCAGACACAATAGCTTCCCATATCAAATACCCATTATCTTCAGATCCAATGACGTAGTCTTCAAAGTGATGCGCCCAAACCTCGTAATCTTGAGTGTAGAGAATTGGAATCTTAGTTGTAGATCCTATACTGTTTGAGATGTTGATAGGATTGGATTGAGAATTGTCCATGCTTGATCGTTTAACCTGTTGTAAGATCAGACTTGTAATACGTAATATTAGGGCAAGATGAATAAATAATGAGATACATCAATTATGGAGTGACGGCTCAATAAATATCAGTGAATGTGGAATAAACCCTAATCACTTCTTTCACAGAAGAGATGTGTATGAATTACACAGTCTCCTGCTCTGATACCAATTGATGAGTTAAGAAACTCTTTGATCGTTTAGATCTTCTAACAGGTTAATCACAAAAACGAAAAACAGCAATATAAAACACAAGAATGAATCAAAATATGTCGAAAGATTCAATAGATTCAAGCCTCAGCAGAGCTCGATAAAGAACTTCCGCTGTAGAGGTTGTTAGGGTTACAAAACAAATAAGAATCAAATCTTTCAAAATAATTGACTTCCAAATCCTACGTACTAAGATGCATGCAAGCACCTATAAATACAAAACCCTAGATATAACTCTCGGATGGACAGGCCCAATCTGGAGACAAAATGGACTAAATAGCGAGCCCAAGACGCAACACCTTTCAGACCCTACAGTAGCTCTTAAAAGCCACTGTCAAACTTTGACCTAGTCAATGACGTGTCCATTAGATAAGGGATCATATATTCCTCCATTCTAAATATCATATGGACTGAGACATGGATTATAATCATTCTCTCTGTCCATCTGTTATTTCCCGATTTCCGATTTATGACGATTGACTAATTGAACAAATCAAAATCAGTCCAGGCCTGGTGTCATCACTAAATCATCGAGGGGCCCACATATATCACTTTTATCCACATGGGTAAAAGTAACGGATAAACTTCGACCCAAATGCTCGCTTGTACCTAATCATCAAATTACACAAAAAATTATGTTTTATAACATCCAAGTTACTGGTGCGTTTACATATGTCAATGTGCAACCAACTCGCAACTACAACTCACATGTCTCAGTTTCAAGAATATAAGATATTATCGTCTCATGATCACTCGTGATAAAATCCATGAAGTAATTCAAATGAGCGTGGGTTGAATCCAATACTCGAATCTTATTCCAGGAGCAGTCATGAACATCGTAGCAAAATTGTGCTATGACCAAAACACCTCCACAGACCCATTCATGACAGTCTTGCCTCAATACCTACTTCGAAAGTATGATCGATCGTGGATGGTTTGAATAACCTAGTTATTCGGGAAGTCAAAACATGCAAAGTGAAACACATGAATAATACTAATCCTATATGGCCCCAAAACTTTTGAGCCATATTGATTACTCATTACTCATTGTATAATGTTTCGAATAATTAACTTAATACTTGAATTAAAATAATAGTTATTCCATGCTCCAAGCATGCACACTATGTTTGTCTAAATAATCGTTATGTCATGCACCAAACATGCACACTATGTTTTTCTATGGTCCTTACTTTGTGAAATAGATCAATTGAAAACATTTCAATGATGCTCATTTCAAAATTCCAAATCCATATTGCAAGTGTAAGAATTCCAAATTCTTATCACTGCTAGAAAGTGTTAGATTCGAAACTATCATGCAATGATTCTTTTGTAATGTCTAGGTGCCAAAAGTCATAGAGACTTGACCAATGATATTAAAAAATATTCCTCTGAGGATTATTAAAAGACAATTCCATGGAAATGAAGTCTCAAATTGAAAGTACATTCATTTGAACATCCTTCTTGCAAAAAAGTCTCTAACTTTCTCATCTATTTTCTTCAACTCCCAATATGGAAACATTCCATATTTGTCATACGACAACTCGTTATTAATAAACTCGTATATTCATAATAATGTCAATATGGTCCATCCATTACTATACTTCCAACTATCCTTAAGTAACCAATCTTTGGTGAACCTTAGATTGTCCTTAACAGTTATTTAACCACTTTAGTCAAAACCGGTTCTATTCCTTTTTCCCTCTTAATGGTCAAGGCATTTGGAAAATTTAGAACATAAGAATATTATAGCATATGCAATCGATCCTATGCCCGAAGCATATGGGATACGATTCATAATGTCTAACATAAAGACACGATACTTAATTAGTCTTTTGCTATAATATTTTTATTTGCCATGTTCTCACAATTCGAATTATGAAAAGGGATGTCGTAATCATAATCAAAATTTGAGAACGCAATCAACATTTCCATATATAGAATTTCCTTATGTTGAACCATTCCAACATAACATTCATATATATTTGACTAAAATTGATTAAAATCTCAATCTAAGCTTTTAGATTTGAAATGAAGTATGAATTCATCTCCCTTAATTATAGAAAAACAACTTTTCAACCCCTGCATCTTTGCAAATTGAAACTTTTGTTTTCTATAATTAACATTGCTAACTTGCAACATTTTCCATAATAATGATGCTCCCACTAGCATAATAATTATCATCTTTATTAGCATAACTTTTATGCTCCCATTAGCTTTGACATGTACCCAAAAATCAGCTGGACTTCTAGAAATCAATACCTATTGAATTTCATTACCAAAGTTCAGATTTCTGATATGAAATGCTTCGATAAGACTTTATCTAGGATTCTCAAACTCATACACCTTTCCTTAGACAGCTCACATGTGTGTCTAAACAGTTTTAAGAACTTACAGCAATAAGTCTCAAATGTTTAGACTTTTGCCATTCCTCACAATTTGAATTCTGAAAAGGGATGTTGTAATCATAATCAAATTTGAGAATGCAAATATCACAACTTCTATCTCCTTAAAATCTACTTAGTGAAAGCGTTTCCTCACAATTATTATCATGAATTTGAGAGAAACCTTATGACACTTAGATTTTATGGTGTATATGTTCCTATCCATGTGAATTTGTCATAGCCATACTCACAAGACAAGGTTAGTGACAAATCCAAACTCATATGGACTGAACTTATTCAATCCAAATTTCTTACCACTTGGCAGCATAGGGGCCTACAATTGCTTCCAAGTAGTTATGCAAACAACTGAGAACTCATATAACTCACATGCATATTCAACTTTAACTGGAATGGGCACAAAATAAGATTATGTCAACACGATAGGTTATAAACCAGAAGTCGTGTGCTAGTGATAAACAATAGGTTTTATTCTTGATTAGTTCTTGAAGCTTTTCCAAGATCTTTAAGACTCCCACTGCCCTTTTGACATATAAGATTCTCTTGTAATGAATCATTCCTTGACAAATCAAATATTCAAGAGTTAGTGTGGATCCTTATCAAGACAAACACTTCACACAATTAGCCTTAGTTGGTCTTTGTTTTATCCAAAACATTACAACTTACCAATTCAAATCTACAAGAGTAGAAAAACTTTTACTCTAAATTTGATAAGTGTTTTAAACCTTTCTTAAGATTATGTCACTCAAGGTTACAATCTTGGAGTATGATTCTAAGACTTGTTTTGGGAACGAAGTATGACTCATCTTCTTGATTTAAACTATTTCAACAATTTACAATTCCTCTTCTTATCCATAAAAATGCACTAAGATGTCTTTAGAGGATCAATTATGATATGGTTTTTCCTTCAACATTAATATTATCATAAACCACGATACTAAAGTACTCTCTCATCTTTTCATATTGGAGAAACTTTTATCTTTCTGCCTAATTTGATTCTTCTCATTCGTTCTGCCATACATTGAAACTTTTCCAATGTTTCAGAATTATACTTAAACTTGTAAGCATAACCATGTTTACTAAACTTTAGTAAACATGACGAATAGTCTTATCAATCCTTGTGGTGGATCTTGACCAACGCACACCCGGTGTACCTGATCCACTAGTCCTTCACTTGACTCACATATACATGTGAACAAAGAATAAGTCTTAATTTACCAAAGATATATTCAAAGTTTCTGTCCAATTGAACCTTGGGTGATGAGAATCTTTCCTTATTTGGTAAATTTTGACACTACCACAAATAAAAGAATCAAATCCATATTGCTAACATGGAAACATACAAACATCAATTTTCACAAATGCCATTGCAAGGAGATATAATAAAATAAAAACAAATTTTTATTTATTTATAAAATGCAGAAAAACTTTTCCTTAAAATGCAATTACAAATGAAAACTATGTTATTACATATTTCCTAGCAATCTATCATAACTCCTAAGCAGCAGCTCAAAAATCCGATCTTCGAACCATGCGATTGAAATCCATCTTCGCGATCAGATTCAACATACTCTTCCTTTAAGCTTCCTTCCCTTTGCATGATCCAACAAAACATCAAAATGCAACCTTGTCACATCTTGTATTAAGAATCAACAATTAGGAATTTAATAGAGTTAGACAGTATACTTACCTGAAGCATAGTCAAACTTTCCGATTCTACCTTTTCTCAGATCTTTCAGGTAGTCAAGGCAGCTTCGCAACCAATGCCCCTTCTCTTGGCAATAGAAACATATAGACTCTTTGGGAATGGTACACAGGACAATCTCAGACTTAGCCTTTCTCTTTCCCTTGGAAAGAGAGATCTTTTCTGGACTTCCAATGTTTTGATTGTCAATGTCCATGGAAGATTGGGGAGTAGATCTTCCCATCAAATTTTCTTTTCCAGTGTGCCACATCATTGTTGATTCAGCGGCAACAAACAAATAGTTAAGATAAATAAGGGTCATGTCGTGGTCTATCACATAGTATTCCTTAATGAACTCAGTATATGACTCAGGAAGTGATTGAAGAACCCAGTCAATAGCTAACTTACTTGAGACTTCGACACCTAATACTTTCAGCCTGTCAATATGTGACTTCATCTCCAACACATGAGTACACATAGGCCTTCCATTTTCATGTTTCATTGCAAGTAGGGCTTGAGTGACCTTGAATTTTTCAAGTCTTTGAATTTTTAGGTTAGGGAGAATTATTGAAGGAGGTGGAGGAAGTGAAGTATGACTTCCACGATCCAACCGCGGGACATCATCTTCAAGAGAAAAACTTCTTACAAAGGATTTAGGAAGACCACAGTTGTCTAAACTAGAGATCTACAATGGGAGAAATTCAAGTTAGTTGATTTAGTCCTTAATATAACACCCAAATGAAATATTAAGGCTAGGACCTAACACAATATTTTACAATTTGGAAGAGGGATGCCATAATCCAAACTGCAAAATATTTGAAGGTATGTAAATGACGATTTACCAATTTCCACCACGAAAAACGAAAAAGTATTTTAGGTTTTAAGTGAATTGAAACTCCTAGATCCTTTGAGATTCATTGAACAATTCAATGGCATGTTTAAATCTTGAGTGTGCCTTTCAAGTTTGTGACTGGGATACCGAGGATCACAAACAAGGTGTGAATAACCATGCAAATTAGCTTGGTACACCCAATGTTACAACCACCTGATCAATGTGCCGGTTAACTACACACGCTCCATTGATCTATGATAAACATCAAGCTACCCTTTGCCATGCACTGTCAGTCCAGATTAGTGTGTTGGTTAAGTACACACGCTCCACTAATGACTTAACAAGGTGCAAAGTGAAATTTCATGGGTTAGCACCATATTCACATTTTCCTAAGTAACTAAGATTTGGGAATTTATAAGTGTTTATTTTCCTTATATTTATCATTATACTTTTAATGAAGGGAGAATTAGAGTCCTATCCTACCCGTTCGGCTAACAACCCTCCACCAGTCAAGGAAGCGGTGGGTGAGAGTGGACACCCATTAAACTGTCATTTTATAGGAAGTAACCTTATACCCCCTTATAGACCAGCTTCGTGAATGAGGCGTACTAACAGTAAGACTGACTTTGTTCTTATATATATATATATATATATATATATATATATATATATATATAAAACCTTTAATATCATAATAGTATAATGGTAGAATTTTAAACTTTCAAATTCTAGGGTTTGGAATTAAATGTTTCAAAAGTTAGGCTTTTACATTTACAAATTCCAAAACTAGAGGGCAAGAAACTTTTGGAATCCATAAATTATGAGTTTAATGTAGTCTTAATGAAAAGTCTCTTAAAATTCCATAACTTGAGGACAAGTTATGGAGTTCATAAAAACATTTATGGGAAAAAGACTCTTCAAGTTCATAACTTATGATTTTAATGATCTCTTTAAAAGAAAAAAATTTCATTTTCCATAACTTGAGGACAAATTATGGAATTCATCAAAACCATTTAGATCAAAAATTCTAACAAGAAAAACAAACAATTTGCCTATGATCTAAATTAAACTCATAAGAATAAGACAATTCATATCAAACACATTTCATGTAATTAGCCTAACCATATAAACTAATACAAAATATGAAACTTTGACAATTATCTTTTAATTGGACAAGCATGAACATTACCCTATTGAAAAACCGGTTTTTATGTTGAAAAAACAGTTTAGGGTAATGATTCTAATCCAATTGCAAGCCAAAACTCGAAATTCTGCTCACAGGTGCATCACCACGTCGTGGTAAAATCTGTCATGTCGTGGTGAGCAGCCAGATGCAAAAAATGGCAGATTTTCTAACTTTGAAAAACAAGTAGCATCAAGTATAACGGAAGGCAAGCATAGTGTCACGGACCAAGTTTCTGGAAAATTCCACGATCGTCTAGAGAACTCCGGAACAATCAAGTATATTCGAGAAGTCTCCGGAGAGATCAAGAATGCTCTACGAGACCCTGGAAGATGCTAGAATATTGTAGATGTCCGTGGAACAAAGGAGAACGGTCCGGAAAAATCAAGAGGACACTAGACGAAGCTACAACGACCCGGAAGACTTTTGAAGGATCTAGAACACGCTAGATCATACAAGAATGATTTGGATAATGTCGGGACGACTTAGAGATTTCTAGAGCATCGTATACAAGTCTACCATATTCTAGAGTCTTGTAAAATCTATGTATATAACAGGAAGAGTCTAGATTAGTCATGAATGATCGGGACCTATATTAGTCATGAATGTTGGAATAGTGTCTAAGGCCGCAACTATATTAGGCAAGTATTTGACCCGATTGTGCATGGTCCTTTTGGGTTGCCTTCACCATAGCAACTTGATAGGATGATTTATTATGAGAGAATAAATATTATTAATATATTATGAGAGTAATATAATGAATAATAATATTGTTATTTGATTAATATAAGTCATGAATTAATTAGTATTAATTTGGTGACTTAAAGAGATTAATTAAATAAAAGGGTATAAACTGTCAATTGTTTGATAGTTACACTTTGGGCTGTAAATCCTTCTTGGATAGAGGATGGACGGATTCTAGGGCTTGGGATAGCCTCAAATTCGTCCAAGGCTATCTTAGGTAAGGATTAGGATTGATTTAAGGAAAGATTATCCAACTAGGGTTTAAGGGTGAAACCCTAGGAGCCTTACAAGTATAAATAGACCCCTAGGACAAGGGAAATTGGCACCTCTGCTAAAGCAAAGAACCCCTGGCCGATTTCTAATCCCTCTCCTCTCTCTCAAATCATCTTCCTTTCTAGTTGGTGTTTGTAAGCCATTAGAGGAGTGACAATTATGACTCTAGAGCTCCAAGACAACAAGATCAAAACAAGAGATTCAAAGGTAAACTTCTAGATCTGATTTTGTATTGTTCTTATACCTAATTAGTCATTAGAAGTGTTGGATTCAAAGCATGTTTAATTAGAAAGCCTAGATCCAAGCATTAGGCTTTTCCATGCGCACATAGGAAAGTTCTTATGGCTAAAACCCATCAGTGTAAGGTTCCTATAAATAGGGGGAGGACTCATTTGTCCAAACCATCAAGAAGTTTCCTTGTGAAGAAGTTGAGTTATATAATAGAAGCTTTATTGAAGTGTCCCTTGTCGTAAATCTTGCTTCCTAAGTTCGTTAGTACATCTAGATCGTCGAAGTTAGCCTGACTTAGTCGGAGAAGCACTAAGTGGCACACGGTATTGACTAGTCTAAAAGAGTCATCCCGTGGCACGTGGTATCAGAGCAAGGTTCGAGCAAGCAAGAGACCATTACGATGGAAGCAACAAGTGAAGTATTCAACATTCCCCTTGTCTTCGAGGAGAAAGGTAGGAAGTCCAAGAAGAGGGATCAATCGGTAGATGCCTTGGCAAGCTTAGAAAACAAGCTTACAAGGACAGGGATTAACGTCGGTGAGATCCTTGAATGGAAGGATACCGTCGATCAATTCGTTGCTAAGATAAGTGACACGATCGATGGATTGAAGGATACCATTAGTGTCATCAAGGAAGAAGTCCTTGGACTTATCAACACCCTGCGGAGTGAGTTCCATTAGAAGGTAGATGCATTACAAGCCGAAGTAAACATGTGCAAGGCAGCAATCACTGGAGGGACCATTGCAAGAACGTTTCGGCACATAGAAGCACCCAAACCATTGAAGTATGGAGGTAAACATGACCCCAAAGAACTTGACAAATTCTTTTGGTCGATGGAATGCTACTTCAATGCTGGTCAAGTGAAGGACGACAAGACGAAGGTAGATACATCCGTACTTTATCTATGCGAGAGTGCAGCTCTATGGTGGCGAAGGAAGCACGGTGATATTGAAAAAGGATTATATACTATAGACACCTGGGAAGAATTCAAGAGGCAACTCAAGAGACAATTCTGCCCACATAATGCTGAAGATATAGCGATGAAGAAACTTCGTGGGCTAAAGCATACGGGATCCATCCGAGACTATATAGTCGAGTTCACGAGCTTGATGCTAGAGTTACCCGACACGCAGGAGCAGGACAAACTTTTCTATTTCATGGATGGGCTACAATCTTGGGCCTACAATGAGCTCAAGAGGAGAAATGTCAAAGACATTGACGAAGCTGTTGCCGTTGCAGAAGATCTAATGGAATTTCGAAAAGAAAGCACGGTTAAGCAGAATAGTGGGGGAGAACAAACTATGACGGAACCGGAACCAAAACAAAACACACCCCAACCTTTAAATACGAAAGGAAAAGAAATCGAAGGAAAAAACCGAAGAGAAGAGCGAAAGGAGATCAAGTGCTACTTGTGTGATGGTCCTCACTTGATCCGAGACTGTCCGAAGAAAAAGACTTTCTATGCGATGGTTTTGCAAGAAGAAGAAGACGAAGCACAAACAAGCTCAATGCGTTTTCTGAACTCAATATCGAAAGATGAGATAAAATCTTCTAAGAAGGAAGAAAATAAAGGAGGGAGTCTCATGTTCGTCGAAGTTAAAGTGAATGCAAGGAACACTAAGGCGCTAGTAGATTCTGGAGCAACACATAGTTTCATCGCAGAGGAAGAAGCACGGAAGTTGGGTATTCATTATACAAAGGAGTTAGGTCAGTTGAAGGTTGTCAACTCTCCATCTAATCCGATCCTCGGAGTTTCTCGTGGAATACCCATGAAGATTGCAGAATGGGAAGGGACCATCGACTTGATAGTGGTTCCGATGGACGACTATCGCATGGTACTAGGAATGGATTTCCTGGATATGGTATGTCCTTGGTCATTCGAAAGAGACAACACCCTGCGTATAACCAAGGGATCAACTATCCATATAATTCCCTTAGAAAGAAGAAAGACAAAAGCTCGATCCCTTTCAACTATGAAGATGTGTTATGACCAGAGCAATATAATCAAGAAGAATATGAAGCCAAAAGGGGAAGTTCAAATAAGCGAGGCACGTTTGAAGGAACAGGGATCCATATCCCACATGAAGAGTTACTCAAGGTTTTACGAGGCTGAGAGAAGAAATAGGATTCAAAGTACATCAAGAAATAAAAACACACCTTACTCGAAGAGATACTTTGGAGAAAACGAAAAGACACGAAGTAGCCCCGTGACAAGATCAAGACATATGTATAGAAGACTTGACGAGGACGTCAAGGGTTTAAGTGGGGGAGGGTGTCACGGACCAAGTTTCTGGAAAATTCCACGATCGTCTAGAGAGCTCCGGAACGATCAAGTATATTCGAGAAGTCTCCGGAGAGATCAAGAATGCTCTACGAGACCCTGGAAGATGCTAGAATATTATAGATGTCCGTGGAACAAAGGAGAACGATCCGGAATAATCAAGAGGACACTAGACGAAGCTAGAACAACTCGGGAGACTTTTGAAGGATCTAGAACACGCTAGATCATACAAGAATGATTTGGATAATGTCGGGACGACTTAGAGATTTCTAGAGCATCGTATACAAGTCTACCATATTCTAGAGTCTTGTAAAATCTATGTATATAACAGGAAGAGTCTAGATTAGTCATGAATGATCGGGACCTAGAAACTTCCATTTGAGGAGGTGTAAGGTTCCTATAAATAGGGCGAGGACTCATTTGTCCAAACCATCAAGAAGTTGCCTTGTAAAGAAGTTGAGTTATATAATAGAAGCTTTATTGAAGTGCCCCTGTCGTAACTCTTGCTTCCTAAGTTCGTTAGTACATCTAGATCGTCGAAGTTAGCCTGACTTAGTTGGAGAAGCACTAAGTGGCACACGGTATTGACTAGTCTAAAAGAGTCATCCCGTGACAATAGGCTCTGATACCACTAAAGGATTTTGAGCATTCTAACACGCCTATGGTGTGCATGCAACCCTAGAAACCTTAGATCTATGTTTCCTTTATTATACACGCAAACTTTTATTTTTCCAATGTTTCATCCTAACTAGCATACCATGAAGTATATGTAATACAAAAAAACTAGTAGAATGACATACCTTTTCTTGTAGCTTGATTCCTTAAGCCTTTAATTGCTTAGTGAACCAAGTGTTGCACCTCAAATGGAATAACAGAACTGAAGGGTTTTGAGCATTCTAACACTCTTATGGTGTACATGCAACCCTAGAAACCTTGAATCTATGTTTTCTCTAAGATACATGCAAATAATAACTTTATAAGGTTTACTTCCTAACTAGCATGTTATGGGATACTTGAATCATAAAACACTAGTAGAATTACATACATTTTAGTAGTGGTTGATTGCTGGGAGTTTGAGAGCCTAGCACCAATAATGTGGATGCCTCAAATGGAAGTCACAAATCTCCACAAACCTTGGAAACCTGTAGAGAGAGTATGAACACTTGTAGAAATCAGCCACCTATGCTCATACACAACTGGTTCCATTTCAAGTGCCAAGGACTCCTTTATATAGTGTGGTGGATTAGGGTTACATCCATGTAAACCCTAATACCCATGACCTTTCATTTCCATGAGATCTATGGGTTAAAGCTCCATGGATTATCCATGGACTTACCATGCAATCTTAGCCCATTCTAAATAAGCATTAGCCCACACTATATAAATACAAGAGTCCATATTTAACTAGTCACACTTTTGATCACCAAATTAATTCTAAATTAATTTTAGATCAATACTAATTAAATAATATGATTTCATAATAATATATTAGAACTTATAATATATTAATAAATCATAACTTATACTATTCTCAAAAGATTATCCATATAAATTGTTCGGGTGAAGTGCAACCCAAATGGACCATGCCGGGACGGGTCAAGTACATCTTAAATATAGTTATGGACTTAGACACCTTATCCAACAGTCTCCCACTTGGATAAGTCTAATAACTATAGTTGCAACTATGAATTCAGGAACCGACCAGCAAGCATAGCTCTTAAAACTCTGTTGAACTATGAAGCGCCATTTTAGATAAGGGATCATACAGTCCTCTGTTCTAGATATCAGCCGGACAAATACATGGAACAATGTCTTACTTATTGTCCAGCAGTTTGTTTCCCGATTTCCGATTTGTTTGACATAGAACTTAATTGAACACATCAATTTAGTTCTGACCGGGCCCGGTACATGGGTCAACACAAAATCATTGAGGGGCCCAAATATCGCTTCTAATCCAAGAAGGAACAGATAAACTTTGACTCATATGCTTGTTATACTACTTGTTGAATCATACACAAAGGCACGTTTTATAACATCGAGTTACCAATGCGTTTTCGTACAATAAATGTATAACCAACTCTTAGTCAACAACTCATATCTCTAGGTTTGAATACTTATATGATATTACCATCTCACGATCACTCAAGATAAATTCTATGAAGTGATACAAGTGAGTGTGGGTTGAATCCAATACTCAGAAATTATGACCACTCATGAGTGTTGTACAACTCTTGCTATGTCCAATACCCTAGACATCTACAAGCCAAATCATGACAGTCTTGATTCATATCTACTTCCAACATATGACCGACTGTGGAGAATTTGAATAACATGAAATACCATGACATAATTATTATGGAAGTCAAAACATGCAAAACGAAATGATAATAAGCGATTGACAAAAGATAGCAACACTTTACTCATAAATAAATATCTTTTATTTATCATCAAGTGTCAATTACACTTTACACATTTCAAAAGCTATCTAATTACTAAATTTAATATCATCCTTCAGCCCTATGCGCCTTGCATGCTGGAGATGCTTTACCCAACCCAGTCCCTTTGTGAAGGGATCTGCTGGGTTCTCATCCGATGATACCCTCTTTGCCACGAGGAGTCATTCTTCTATTTTATTTATGATGAAATGGTATTTTTTGTCAATGTGTCTGGATCTTCCGTGATCCCTTGGTTCTTTGGCTAAGGAAACTGCACTTTCACTATCATAGAAAATCTCCATAGGCTCCTTTATAGTTGGTACAACTCCAAGGTCTCTAATGTGTTGGATTAGTGTCTATGTCCATAACTATTTTGGTATGTACTTGACCCGATTATGAGCATGGTCCTTTTGGCTTGCCTTCACCATAGCAATATGTAGGATGAATTAAGAAGATAAAGGTTTAATTATGATTTATTAATATATTATAAGAATAATATATTAAAGGAGAAATCATAATGTTTAATTAATATTAGTCAAGAATTATTTAAGAATTAATTTTGTGGCTAAAATAGATTAATTAAACTTAAGGGACTTATTGTGTAATTATAAGATAATTACATAGATGGGCTTATGGACTCCATAGAAGTGGAGTGGATGAATTCTATAGGGAAACCCATTAGAAATTGTCCAAGGCTTCTAAAGAAGGAGTCCATGGGCTGCTTAGGGCTTAAGCAGTCAAATTAGGGTTTCCTAGCTTGAAAACCCTAATAGCCTAAGTATATAAGGAGCCCTTAGGCACCAAAAATGTGGCTAACACTTGGATTAGGGTTTCCAGCCGTTTTTGGTGCCTCCACTCTCTTCTCTTCTTCATCTTGTTTCTTAGTGATGTTTGTGACTCCATTAGAGGTGCAACACTTGAGGCACTAAGCTTTCTGAAGCTAAGGATTGATTGTTATTGCTATATAACAATCAAAGGTCAGATCTAAACCCTATTTTATGTTAATATGATTAATTGTATGTTGGATCTAGGGTGTATAGCTTTGGATATTCAGTTGCATGTTCATTAGACAAACTAGATCCAAAAGCTATTAGGGTTTTCATGTATACCATAGGATTGTCGTATTGCTCATAACCCATCAGTGGTATCAGAGCCTAGGGCTGTTTGTTAGTGAACTTGATGCTTATTTGAATGAAAAATCAAAATTTTTGACTTTTTGGGGCGAGACTCGACGAGTCCATGACTGAACTCGCCGATTCCACTGGGTACTCGACGAGTCCAGTGTTGACTCGACGAGTCAGCGAGTCTGACAGCTATATTTTGCGATTTTCTTGCCTTTTTTGCTGTGGGATAATTACCAAAATGTTTTTTATTGATAAAAGTTGGATTTTTATGATATTGGGTGATTATCCATGCCAAAATAAAATATATCGTCATATTAATTGAATAATTACTTCCTTATATGATTAAATTTAATTATTTGAATAATTTGGTGAATTATCTTGCAAGAAATTGGACTAGGTCAAAATTAGACAACTACCAATTAGTTGTTAATTGCCTTATTTGAATTTTTGATCTAGAATGTTCTTGATAAAGTTTGAAAAAGTTTCAAATTACTCCCTTTAGGTTTTATAGTTTAAATTCGAACTTAAAAGTTTTGTTTTTGAAATTTAAATAAGTTAAACCCTAATGTTTTGAAAATTTTCAAAACTTGCCCTCAAGTTTTGGATTTAAAATTAATTAAACGTCTTAATTTGAAATTTTAAATTCTAAAACCCTAGTAATTTGAAAAGTTCAAATCACACCCTTATGGTTTTATTAATTAACTGAAGTGTATAATTAAAAGAGATTTTATAAACCCATAAAGTTTTGGTTTACATTTAATTAAATTAAAAGTATCATTTACTAAATTAAACCACCTAGTATTATAACATTAAAAGTCTAATATTATATATATATATATATATATATATATATATATATATATATTAGTAAACAGTCAGTCTTACCGTTACTAGGCCTCATTCACGAAGCTGGTCTATAAGGGGTGTTTAAGGAAATTGCCTATAAAATGGCAATTGAATGGGTATCCACTCTTACCCACCGCACTTTTGACTAGTGGAGGATCGTTAGCCGAACGGGTAGGATAGGACAGAAACCTTCCATTATAAGTATAATGAAGTACAAAGTAACTAAATGCTTTTATAAATTCCCAAATCATAGTTACTTTAGGCAAAATGTGAAATTGTATGCTAATCCATGGAATTACACTTTGTACCCTTGTCAAATGTTAGTGGAGCGTGTGTGGTTAACCAGCACACTAATTTGGGGATGACATTGGTAGCGAAGGGTGACTCGATTTTTGTCATAGATCAATGGAGTGTGCGTGGCAAACCGGCACATTGATTAGGTGATAGTAGCATTGGGTGCACCACGTGATTCGTATGGTTATTCACACCTTATTTGTGATCCTCGGCATCCCAGTCACAAATAGAAGGGCATAATCGAGATTTAAACATGCCATTGAAAAGTTCAATGAATCTCAAAAGATCTAGGAGTTTCAATTCGATTAAAAATTAAATTTCCTTTTCTTTTTTCATGGTGGAAATTGGTAAATCGTCATTTACCTACCTTCAAATATTCTGCAACTAGATTACGACATCCCTCTTCTAGGTTGTAGAGTATTGTGTTGGATCCTAGCCTTAATAATTCATTTGGGTGTTTTATTAAGGAATCAATCAACTTAACTTGAATTTTCTCCCGTTTTGTAGATGTCAAACAACTATGGTTTTCCTAAATCCCTTGGAACAAGTTTTCCAAACGAAGATGATATTCCACGATATAATTGAGGAACAAGAAATCATGATTCACTTCCTCCACCTCCTCCAATTGTTCTCCCTAACCCACAAGTTCGAAGGCTTGAAAAGTTCAAGCTCACTCAAGCCTTATTAGCAATTATGCACGAAGATGGAAAGTCTGTGTGTGCACACATCTTAGAGATGAAGTCACACATTGATAGGTTAAGCATGTTGGGTGTCGAGATTTCAAGGGATTTGTTGGTGGCTGGGTTCTTCAGTCACTTCCTAAATCATATAGTGAGTTCGTTAGAGAGTACTAGATGATGGATCACGACGTGACCCTTATTGATCTCATTTATTTGCTTATAGCTACTGAATCAGCAATGATTTGGCGTGCTGGTCAAGCAAATTTGTCAGGTGAATCAAACTCCCAAACATCAATGGACATTGAAAATGATGACATTAGAGATCCAGAAAAGGTAAACTCTGAGATAGTTCCTTGTGTCATTCCAAAAGAGTCCATTTGATTTTATTGCTAAGAGAATGGGCATTAGAGACGAAGGTGCCCTAATTACCTGAGAGATCTAAGAGATGGGAGAGTCAAGACGTATGGCTCTACCTAAGGTAAAATTCATTATCTAACTCTTTTAAGTTCCTATTCTAAATTCTTAATACATGATGTGATAAGATTACATTTTGATGTTTTGTAGGATCGAAGAAAAGAGAGGAAGTGTAACAACGTGAAAATTTAAAACAAAATTTTCATTTTTAAAGTGCATACTCTTCATAACATGTCTTATAAAAATCTCTTTTATTTAATTACAAACCACAACTCAATTACTAATCCAGGATCCTCTTAACTCTTTCTTTGGTGTGTACAATCAAACCGGTGTCGTCCCGCGATCCAGACAAGAAAACCTGAAACACATAACACATAACACGGTAAGCACGAAGCTTAATGAGTTCCCCAAAATACCACATACAACACATATTAGCCACTCGAGGCTATAACTCTGTTTGACCCTCTGGTCAATGTGTCTCAGTGGGACCCTCCAGTCCCATAACTCTGTGGACCCTCTGGTCCTAACTCTGTGGACCTTCCGGTCCTAACTCTGTAACATACATAGCATAAATCACATAGAAATAATGCAGTGTATCACATCATATGAATGGAATACAAAATACTCTGTCACATAACTCTAATTACCACTCTAGGTAAAGTATAGTGAGAAGACTCGCCTTGGAAGAAGAACAGCTCCTATAAACACTACTGCTAGGCACCGGCCTCTAACTCTGTGCCAAACCCACAATAATCTCAATTAGGAGCTAAGTCTAACCTCTCACTTATTGGTTCTAAAGATAGACCACCTACCAGCCTACTAATGCCCTAACCCACAGGGCCCACCAAGGCCCAAAAATAAATGGGTCCACACACGGCCCAATTCCCAAACAAAAGGCAAGCCCAACCCAAGGTCCCCCAAGCACATATATACACTTCTGTGGTCCAAGACTCTATTTCATGAAGCCCAAACTTCAGGCCCAACACATAACTCAAAAGCCCATAAAAGGAGTTATGCGGGGCGTACCTCCTTGGTATGCTCAGCATACTCAAGCACGCCTGAATCTAATCGGGGACCTCAACCTACTACGTCGCGCATTCTGAGACTTACGCCCAGCGTAAGTCCTAGAATTATCCTTCCTCTATTTTTGGTCTGAACAGGTTAATTCATGGGCTCATATCACAGATCTAGGCTCTCTACTGCCTCTTAAGTCATAAAGTCGAAACCTTTAAGCCTTTGCGTGGCTATAAAGGTCACCAACCACTTCCAACATATAACATTTTTCCCTATTAAGCCCTAATCTCATGCATGACTTGGCCTCAACGTCCAAGATTGGATTTTTATGAACAACACATAATACACTGAATTAAGGCAAATTCTAGCTTATGGAGGCCATTTGCTCAAAAAGTCTCCATCTTGGGACCAAAAACCCTAAAAATTGGTCCAAGAGGCACACAACCATAATAACAAGGAAAGTTCTGAGCTTTTTACCTCCAAGTGAAGCTTATCCTTCTATAGAACTCAGATCCAAGCTTGCACTCCAACTTCTAGCCTTCACAAGAATCTCCTCTTCTTCTTTACTAACACACAAAGGCACTTTTAGCTTCAAAACACTTACACAAGCTTAGAACGAAGGTTGGCTCTCTTTTAGGGTTTCACTCACTCAAAATGGTGGCTGAGGAAAAGGCAATAGCCTTCTTTATATAGGACTCGATTCTAAATTAGATTTTTGCATCTGGGCCGGTTACGCCCAACGTACTTCATGGAGTTCGCGTTTATTATAAGCGAATGAGCACGCGCAGCGTTCTCTTTAGTACGACCAGCGTACTCCTTTGCAACATTTTCCATTAAGGGGCTTCTCTTGACAATTTGGAGAAGAGGAAAGGTTAAACAGATATACCCAAATTCCCAGATGTTACAATTCTCCCCCACTTGAATTAGATTTCGCCCTCGAAATCGCTCCTTACCATACATAGATCGAACCCAACTATCCAAGATGCACTACCGAAGGTGCTTAAACCATACAACAATCGCTTCCACAGATACTCGATCCCACCAGGGTCTCCTGACCCGAAAGGGCAGACCCAACTGCCGCTGCGGTACTCAATCTGAATCTTCAGAGCTTGAAAACTCTTGTGGTCTATCTCCTTGCCAGATCACACTCGAATCATCATCTTGTTAACCGCCCACCGACTAACAGACTCTAAGAACACTCTTCCAAACTTGATTCCCTGCTCGATCCCGATCGCAATTTCAAAAGGATAGAAAGATCATAATCTCCCCTTTTCTCCAGGACCTACTGCAAGCACCATCATTAAGATTCATCAGAGGGGATGAACCCAAAACTCTAATCTTGGACACTGGTAAATGTTCATGCTCACTTGGGAATATTCTATAACTTTTATAAACTCAATAGATGAACCTCATGCTCGCCTATCCCATAACCAAAAAGATTTCACCGATTCCCATCTTATAATAACTGTATCCACTCTTAGTGATGCACAAGTCACGCAGTTCGCTTTCCCTCAAGCGAACGCTACACTCTATTGAAGATCGGATCACCCCTGAACTCTGTCAATACTGCTCAATAGTTTTGTGCATCCCGCTACATCTCCTGAACCAAGGCCCTGACCTACTCAGGTCTAAGACCTCAGATGACGAACAATACCCCTCATGTGGAACCTACCTCCGATTCCAGAATCTCATCTCGTCTATCCAACACATCACTAGGACTCAACTCAACTCGAGAGTATGTTCCGACCCGTAGTTGGAACCACTCGTCCCAATGACCCATTCAACTCATGACTTGAGACTCGCAACCCATGCGTACTTCACTTATCCAATTCCTTCGGATTGCGATGCCCACACTTTACTCAGAATATAATGATTCCCAATCATTGAGGAGACCTCAGTCTCGCCCCTGGTCCGACCACCAGGGTCCCAAAAACTCATAAATTAGAGCTATTCAAGCCTAAAACTCTTATGCATCATGCTCTGATCAAGAGTGCTTCATCATAACAATCTCTCGCTAACTAGTGCATACTACGGCTCCCCCAGAGCATCACAACAACCTCCTACTGACTAGTGAGTACTAAGGCTCCCCGTAGCATCACAAAACCCCCCTCTCTGAATGGTGAGTACTACGGCTCCCCGTAGCATCACAACACCCCCTCTCTGACTAGTGAGTACTACGGATCCCCATAGCATCACAACACCCTCTCTCTGACTAGTGAGTACTACGGCTGCCCGTAGCATCACAACACCCTCTCTCTGACTAGTGAGTACTACGGCTCCCTGTAGAATCACAACACCCTCTCTCTGACTAGTGAGTACTACGGCTCCCCATAGCATCACAACACCCTCTTCTGGCTAGTGAGTACTACGGCTCCCTATAGCATCACAATGCCCTCTTCTGTTTGGCGAATATCATGGCTTCCCGCAGTATTTCCGAACCTTCTCGCCATCTAGTGGATACTACAGCTCCCCGTAGTATCACCACACCCCTTTGCACTAACTCATTGAACTGCAGCTCTTCGCAGTCTCACCCCGCTAACTCTTACCACTTCACAATTTCATCCTCAGATCGATGTCACACTGCGATCATTACTCATGCTCTACGAACCATCCATAGATAGGTGCACGCACCTGCCCGAATTATGCACCACTAACTAACGACAATCGTCATAACAAAACACCTTTCCTTGCTGCAATCCATAGCCTTAGATAATCCACTTGTCGTCTCAACTCATGAACCCAAAATTATCCGAAACCCAAGATGTTAAATTCGGATACCTCGTGCACCACCCTAGAACCTCGCGATGTCTTGCCTCAGCCACTGATCTTCCTGATATACAACCCGAAATTAGGAATATTTCAAATTCTCACTTTGAAATATGGAGGGATCGTCAACGACCCAGAACATGTTGACGGCAATCCAAAACTTCTTCCTATTTTGCTCATACCCATTCCAGAATACTCATAATGACTCTGAAATTGGTTGACTAATCAACTCCTACCCTTCCCAAACTGCATAACAGCCCAAACATTGAACCAGCATTCCTCAACCAACGAACTACCCTACGGGCCAACCACCTTGATTTCATCATTAAAACCTCAAAGAATTCCTATCCACCACAAGGTCTCCGACCAACGGTCACTTGCCGTGGAAACACTCATCCTTTTTCAACCATATACCACCTGCATTATCTCGCTCTGCACCTCGCCTCAATCACTAATAACCCTGGGCTCAAGAATCTGCACCACAGGTCTCTATATCCAGATCTCTAACCGATCTCGAACAGATCTCTGATCCTCTCAACAAAATACCCGGTCCTCCCCCACTTAGGGTTCGAACCATCACCAATTGGTGCACCAACACTCTATCCCACGGACTGTCTCCACCAGTAACATTGCACCCAATCCCGTAAGGTGCTACGCACCGCTCGATGATCTCCTTGATAGAGATCAAACAACTCCAAATACCTAAATCTCATAGGAAATCCTCAGAACTTACCATCATGACCGCCTTTAGTCATTCAGAATCTCACATCATACCCTCACCGGACCTCCCAAATGTCCAGTATTAACCCTGACTCCTATTCTGGAAATAATGAACTATCATACTCCTCATCCTCGACTCCTCGCCCAACGCTCCGACACGTCCCCTATCATAAGAGTAGAAACCACATTTCCACTCTCTATATCCATCAGAGACAATAAGAGTTGCCACCCTGATATACTCCTCCTGATCGTCCAACGCTGCAACTAACACATGCCCTACTATACTCCAATAGTCCCCACTGACAACCTGCTCAAGCTATATCATTGCCTCGCAACAGACCTACTGCCAGGTACTCTGACTGAAGATCACCATTAGTGCGATCCCACAAGGCTCACCCCCAACTCAGAAACCGAACTCTCAATACCTTCTTACGTCTCCCCCTGGAAACGGAAATAGCACCACTCGGGTCACAGAAGGTGTCATCTCTACTATCGGTCGGTTGCCCAGCTCAGACCGTATTCCTCCATAACGCACCATCCCTACTAATCTTTGAGTCTTGCGACTCTACTGGCATATCACCAACAATCCCTCGGAACTAACCCGATTTCCCTATCAAGGGATGCTCCACAAAAACTCGTTCATCCTGGCCTTCTAGGCCCATACTCTTTCACATCCGACCTTGGTCTAGATAATCACTGCAGAATAACCGGTAAAACTAGAAGCACTAACCGCCACATATCATGGTACTCAAACAATGTCCTCTCTTCTTAACCTACCTCAAATCATGGTACTCGAACCATGACATCACCTCTCAATCTGCTACCAATCATGGTACTCGAACCATGACATCACCTCTCGATCTGCTACTAATCATGGTACTCGAACCATGACATCACCTCTCGATCTGCTACCAATCATGGTACTCGAACCATGAAATCACCTCTCGATCTGCTTCCAATCATGGTACTCAAACCATGACATCACCTCTCGATCTGCTACCAATCATGGTACTCGAACCATGACATCACCTCTCGATCTGCTACCAATCATGGTACTCGAACCATGACATCACCTCTAGATCTGCTACCAATCATGGTACTCGAACCATGACATCACATCTCGATCTGCTACTTAGAACATCTGGAATACTCCCTTCATCGAGTATGGGTCCTCCACTTTCAGTAGTACGGGCCCATACTACCTGCCACATCTACCCATACTCTCTACATAGACCATCCCAGATTCCCTAAGTAGCCGCTCAACCTTTTCATCACCAATCTCAACACGCGTGCTTGCTCCCCAGCAACATGCTCTACTCTGTCAGCGTACTTATCTAACTAAGGTCACTTCCTAGGCTCTTCCTAGGTTCTCAAACTTCTCCGCCATCAGCTGCTGAGAAACTCCTTATGATGCCAGTCATCTACCTCCTGAATATCGTCACATTCACTTGGTAGCTGACTCCCATCATTGGGAGTTCCAAAAAGCATAAAGCAAGCAGCATTCGGGCGTCGAATAAACACATATAACCCATTTTAGGTGATAACTCCACTAGATCTACTCATACTCAAAAGATATCACCAAACTCTGCAACTCTACCCCCTCGGGTATCAAGCTACTCTCTCACAATGCTCATCTAGGTATCTCTCCTAGATTACTCCTCTACCCAAATTCCCTCTCTACATAGGATTCCTGCTGGATACTCTTACTCAGCACATACTCGAAAGTGCATCACAGATAACAACAACTCCTAGGCTAAGGCATCACAAATCAGACCACTCTAGTCCTAAAATATGAAATACCTAGCCTATCCCTAGCATGCATAATATCTCATAACATATTTCATAACACGAAAGTAATGGTATTTTGGGAAATCACCATTCAGGCTCTGGCTGATTGTACACACTGCTCCTTCCCGCTTTCTCTTAGAAACTCTTGCTCGTTTTAGAAAAATCATTTATTTTGAAATTTTTCCTCATTTCCTCAATTTGAGTCTAGATATACCCGAAGGTACATCCGAATCCCTCAAACCAAAGCTCTGATACCAACTTGTAACAACGTGAAAATTTAAAACAATGTTTCATTTTTAAAATGCATACTCTTCATAACGTGTCTTATAAAAATCTCTTTTATTTAATTACAAAGCACAACTCCATTATTAATCCAGGATCCTCTTAACTCTTTCTCTGGTGTACAATCAAGTCGGTGTTGTCCCGCGATCCAGACAAGAAAACCTAAAACACATAACACATAACACGGTAAGCACGAAGCTTAGTGAGTTCCCCAAAATACCACATACAACACATATTAGCCACTCGAGGCAATGACTCTGTTTGACCCTCTGGTCAATGTGTCTCAGTGGGACCCTCCAGTCCCATAACTCTGTGGACCCTCTGGTCCTAACTTTGTGGACCTTCCGGTCCTAACTCTGTAACATACATAGCATAAATCACATAGAAATAATGTAGTGTATCACATCATATGAATGGAATACAAAATACTCTGTCACATAACTCTAATTACCACTCTAGGTAAAGTATAGTGAAGAAGACTCACCTTAGAAGAAGAACAACTCCTATAAACACTGCTGCTACACACCGGCCTCTAACTCTGTGCCAAACCCACAATAATCTCAATTAGGAGCTAAGTCCAACCTCTCACTTATTGGGTCTAAAGATAGACCACCTACTAGCCTACTAATTCCCTAACCCACTAGGCCCACCAAGGCCCAAAAATAAATGGGTCCACACACGGCCCAATTCCCGAACAAAAGGCAAGCCCAACCCAAGGGCCCCCAAGCACATATATACACTTCTCTGGTCCAAGACTCTATTGCATGAAGCCCAAACTCCAGGCCCAACACATAACTCAAAAGCCCACAGAAAGAGTTACATGGGCCGTACCTCTTTGGTACGCTCAGCGTACTCAAGCGCGCCTGAAACTGATCGGGGACCTCAACCTACTACGCCGCGCGTTCTGAGACTTGTGCCTAGCGTAAGTCCCAGACTTATCCTTCCTCTATTTTTCATCTGAACAGGTTAAGTCATGGGCTCATATCATAGATCTAGGCTCTCTACTGCCTCTTAAGTCATAAATTCGAAACCTTTAAGCCTTTGCGTGGCTATAAAGGTCACCAACCACTTCCAACATATAACATCTTTCCCCATTAAGACCTAATCCCATGCATGACTTAGCCTCAACGTCCAAGATTGGAGTTTTATGAACCCACAACACATAATACACCGAATTAAGGCAAATTTTAGCTTAAGGAGGCCATTTGCTCAAAAAGTCGCCATCTTGGGACCAAAAACCCTAAAAATTGGTCCAAGAAGCACACAACCATAATAACAAGGAAATCTTGAGCTTTTTACCTCCAAGTGAAGCTTCTCCTTCTGTAGAACTCATATCCAAGCTTGCACTCCAACTTCTAGCCTTCACAAGAATCTCCTCTTCTTCTTTACTAACACACAAAGGCACTTTTAGCTCCAAAAACACTCACACAAGCTTAGAACGAAGGTTGGCTCTCTTTTAGGGTTCACTCACTCAAAATGGGGGTTGAGGATAAGGACATAGCCTTCCTTATATAGGACTCAAGTCTAAATTAGGGTTTTGCATCTAGGCCGGTTACGCCCAGCATACTTCATGGAGTCCGCATTTATTATAAGCGAATGAGTACGCGCAGCGTACTCTTCAGTACGCCCAGCATACTCCTTTGCAACATTTTCCATTAAGGGGCTTCTCTTGAAAATTTTGAGAAGAGGAAGGGTTAAACAGATATACCTAAATTCCCGGATGTTATAGGAAGCTTAGGGGAAGAAGTGAGCTGAACCTAATCGTGAAGAAATGGATTTAGATCGCATTGCTTGAAGATTAGATTCTTGAGCTATTACTTGGAGTTAGAATAGATTGCTAAGAAATATGTAATAACATAGTTTTTCAATTGAATTGCATTGTAAGGACAAATTTTTTCCGCAATAAAATGTATTTTGATTTTATCTTATTTATTTATCCTTGCTATGGCATGTATGAAAAATTGATGTTTGAAAGTTTCTATTATTAGCAATAATGGATTTGATTCTTAATTATGTTATTTGTGGAAATGTCGAGAATTTACCAAATAGGGAGAGTTTCTCATAGCCTAAGTTTTAATTGGACAGAAACTTGGAATCATACAACTTGGTTGCGTGATGAATGAGAAATTTCATATTTAGAAATTAGATTAATTTTTTGACAGAATATCAAGTGAAGGACTAAGAGATCGAGTACACAAGATTGTACGTTGATCAAGTCCACCACAAGAGTGATAAAGATATTCGTCATGGTTTACTAAAGTTTAGTAAATATGCTTATGCTTATAAGATTAAGTGTAATTCTAAGTTGATTGAAAAGGTTTCAATAAATGGCAGAACGAATAAGAAGAATCAAGAAGGCAGAAAGATAAAAGTTTCTCTATTCTAAGAAGAAGGGAGAGTACCTTTTATTGTGTTTTATGATAAAGTCTTAATGATTAAGAACTATATCTCAATTGATCCTCTAAGTGAGTCTTAGTACATTTGTATGTCTAAGAAGGGGAATCGGGAATTGTGGAAATGGTTAAATCAAGAAGTCAATCATACTTCATTCCAATATCGAGTCTTAGAGTCATACTCATCAAATGTGGAATTTGGAAAAGTTTTCTTATTCTTTCACATTTGAAATTGGTAACTTGTGATGTCTTGGATAAGACAAAGACCAACTAGGATCAATTGTGTGAAGTGTTAGTCTTGATAGGATTTCACACTAACTCTTGAATATTTGTTTTTGTCTAGGAAAGTTTCCTGACAAGAGAATCATACATGTCAAGAGGTCAGTGGGAGTTTTAATGATCTTGAAAAAGGTTTCAAGAACAAATCAAGAATAAACCTTATCATCACTAGCACACGACTTGAGGTTTACAACCTATCGTGTTGACATTATTTTGTTTCTGTGTCATTCCAATTGAGTTAATTATGTATGTAAGTTCTATGAGTTCTCATTTGAATGCATAAGGACAAAGCGCCTTGATCGATGGAAAGTACATTGATATGTAAGGATACGTTGCTAAACTACTTAGAAGACATGGTGGGAACTCTTGTTACCATAAGGCTAGAAATCAAGAAAGTTCAATTCATATGAGTTTGGAATTGTCACAAACATGGTTTTGGTAAATTCACATGGATAGGAACTCATACACCAAAAAATCTAAGTGTCATAAGATTCCCTCCTTCATGAAAATGATTGTGAGGAAATGCTTTCACTAAGAGATATTTTAAGAAGATAGCAATTGTGAAAATTGTATTCTCAAATTCGATTATGGTTATGGCATCCCTTTCCATAGTTCGAATTGTGAGATTTGGCAATTAGCCTAACATTTGGGACTTATTGATATAAGTTCTGATTGTTTAGACACACATATGAGCTATCTAAAGCAAATGTGTATAAGTTTAAGAAACTTAGATAAAGGCTTATCGAAGCATCTGGTATTAGAAATATGAACTTTAGAAATTCAATAGGCATTGTTTTCTGGAAGTTCAGTTGTTTTCTAAATACATGTCAAAGCTAGTGGGAGCATAAGTGTTATGCTTATATGATAATAATAATCATGATAGTTGGAGCATAAGTGTTATGTTTTTATGATTATTATGGCAAGTATTTCAAGTTAGCAATATTAATTATAGAAAAACAAAGATTCAATTTGCAAAGTTTCATGGGTTGAAAAGTTGTTTTTCTATAATTAAGAGAGAGAATATTATACTTCGTTTCAAAATCTAAAGCTTAGATTGAGAAATTTTAATGAATATAATCAAAGGATACATAGTGTGTTCTTAAATTTTGATTATGATTATGATTACGGCATCCCTCTTCATAGTTCGAATTGTGAGAACATGACACATAAAATATTATGGCAGAAGATTGATAAAGTATCATATCTTTATGCATCGTGTCCCATACGCTTCAGGTATAGGATCGATTGAAAATGCTATAATATTTGACCATTCTAAAATTTTCCAAATGTCGAGCGCATTAAGAGGGAAAAAGTACTAGAATCGGTTTTGACTAAAATAATTAAACAACTATCAAAGGACAATCCAAAGTTCACTGAGGATTGGTCACTTGTGAGTAGTTAGAAGTATGGTATTGGATGGACCATATCGACATTATTATGAATAGATAAGATTCTATTAAGAATGAGTGTCATATGGAAAATATGGAAATGTTTCCATATTAGGAGTTAGATACTAAGAGTCTATGTCTAGATTAGAAAATCTTATGCAAGAAGGATGTTCAAAGGAATGTACTTTGAATGTGAGACTTCACGTCTATGGAATTGTCTTGTAACAATTTCTGATAGAGTACTTTGTAATTTCATTGGCCAAGTCTTGGTGACTTTTGTGCTATGACTTTGCGAAAGGATAGTTACATAAAATGTTAGAATCTAGCATATTCTAGTAGTAGCAAGAACCTTGTGTTGTAACACTAATGATAAGGATTGGGAATTGTGAAATGAGCATCATTGGAAAAGGCTTTCAGTTGATCTATTTCACAAAGTTTTGTGCATGGGACAGCTATTGTTGTAATTTGAGTAATAAGTTGATTTTCTAAAATAGTAAACAATGAATATTGAGTAGTCAATATGGTGGTTAAATAGAAGTGTTTTATTTACTCTCACAAGTTTGGGGCCATATAGGATTAAGTATTATTGTTGTGTTTCATTTTGCATGTTTTGACTTCTAGAATAACTGGTTTATTCGAACCTCCACAGTCGATCATACTCTGGAAGTAGGTATGAAGCAAGACTGTCATGAAAAGTCTGTAGATTGTCTGAAGAGTTTAGAAATAGCACAAGTTTGTTGCAGAGTTCATGAGTGCTTTAATAAGATTAGAATATTGGATGAAACCCACGCTCACTTGGATCACTTCATGGACTTATCACGGGTGATTAGTGAGACGATAATGTTGTATATTCTTGAAACCGAGACGTGTGAGTTGTTATTTGCTGGTCGGTTACACGTTGATGATAAGTAAACGCACCAGTAACTTGGTGTTATAAAACTTATTGTTGTGTGTGATTCGATGAGTGAGTACAAGCGAGCATGTTAGTCGAAATTTATCCATTCCTTTTACCCAAAGTGGGATAAAAGTGATATATGTGGGCCCCTCGATGATTTAGTGATGACACCTAAGCGCTTGGCCAAGCCAAGACTGAGTTTATGTGTTCAATTGTAGTCTGTTGTCAGTCGTCATAAATCGAAAGTCGGGAAATAGTATAGAGAGAATGATCAAAATTCATGTCTTATGTCTATACGATATCTTGAGAATGGAGGAATATATGATCCCTTATCTAAAGGACACGCGTATCTGATAAGATCATAGTTGACAGCGGCTTTTGAAAGCTACAATTACTGATCAGGTTCTGAAGTCATACGGAAAATAGTTATTAGACTTATCCAAGTGGGAGACTATTGGATTAGTGTCTAAGTCCATAACTATTTTGGTATGTACTTGACCCGATTATGAGCATGGTCCTTTTGGCTTGCCATCACCATAGCAATATATAGGATGAATTAAGAAGAGAAAGGTTTAATTATGATTTATTAATATATTATAAGAATAATATATTAAAGGAGAAATCATAATGTTTAATTAATATTAGTCAAGAATTAATTAAGAATCAATTTTGTGCCTAAAAGAGATTAATTAAACTTAAGGGACTTATTGTGTAATTATAAGATAATTACATAGATGGGTTATGGACTCCATAGAAGTGGAGTGGATGAATTCTATGGGGAAACCCATTAAAAATCATCCAAGGCTTTTAAAGAAGGAGTCCATGGGCTGCTTAGGGCTTAAGCAGTCAAATTAGGGTTTCCTAGCTTGATAACCCTAATAGCCTAAGTATATAAGGAGCCCTTAGGCACCAAAAACGTGGCTAACACTTGGATTAGGGTTTCCAGCCGTTTTTGGTGCCTCCCCTCTCTTCTCTTATTCATTTTGTTGGTTAGTGGTGTTTGTGACTCCATTAGAGGTGCAACACTTGAGGCACTAAGCTTTCTGAAGCTAAGGATTGATTGTTATTGCTATATAACAATCAAAGGTCAGATCTAAACCCTATTTTATGTTAATATGATTAATTGTATGATATATCTAGGGTTTATAGCTTTGGATATTCAATTGCATGTTCATTAGACAAACTAGATCCAAAAGCTATTAGGGTTTGCATGTATACCATTGGATTGTTGTATTGCTCATAACCCATCACAATGAAGTTCTTTAGCCATATAGCCTCCTTTGCTGCCTCGCTTGCCACTATATACTCTGATTCGCAAGTTGAATCAGCCACTGTCTCCTGTTGGAAACTTTTCCAAGTAATTGCTCCTCCGTTTAAGGTAAAGACCCAGCCTGACTGAGAGCGGAAATTATCCCTATCAGTCTGGAAGCTAGCATCACTATACCCTACTACTCTCAATTCATCACTCCCACCGAGGCTAAGGACCCAGTCCTTAGTCCTCCGCAGGTACTTGAGAATGTCTTTTCCGCAGTCCAATGAGCCTTGCTAGGGTTCCCATGATATCCGCTGACCATGCTTAACGCAAAGGCCACATCAGGATGAGTACAAGTCATAGCATACATGATCGAGCCTACAACGGAAGCATACGGAACTCGACTCATCTTTGCTATCTCAGCCTTTGTACTCGGGCTCTAAGTCTTACTCAGTCTGGCGTTACTCTGGATCGGTAACTCACCTTTCGTGGAGTTCTGCATGTTGAACCTTTTCAACACTTTGTCCACATAGGTGCTTTGAATAAGTTCAATTAGTCTCTTACTTCTTTCTCTTAATACTCTTATCCCTAGGATATAGGCAGCTTCTCCAAGGTCCTTCATAGCGAAACACTTCCCAAGCCAGGACTTCACTTCCTATAGAGTTGGGATGTCATCCACATACAGTACCAAAAAGCTAACTATACTCCCAATAGCCTTGACATATACACAAGATTCATCTTCGCTCCTCGAAAAGCCAAACTCTTTGACTTTCTCATTGAAACAAAGATTCCATCTGCGAGGTGCTTGTTTCAATCCATAGATGGCTATCTCAAGCTTACACACTCTGTTAGGGTACTCTGTACTGACAAAACCCTCTAGCTGACTCATGTAAACATCCTCAACCAGTTTTCCATTAAGGAAAGCAGTTTTGACATCCATTTTCCATATTTCATAATCATGAAATGCAGCAATGTCTAACATAACCCTAATAGACTTGATCTTCGCTACTGGTGAAAAGGTCTCATCATAATCAACTCCCGGAGTTTAAGAAAAGCCTTTGCTACCAGTCGCGCCGTATAAGTGTGTACATTACCATCCATGTTGGTCTTCTTCTTGAATATCCACTTGCGACCTGGTACATTGTCAACCAAGTTCCAAACTTGATTGTCATACATGGATTGTATCTCGCTGTCCATAGCTTCTTTCCATTTAGCAGCCTTAGGGCCTGCCATGGCTTCCGTGTAGTTGTTAGGTTCATCCAGACTTACCAGTGTGTTATCACTGATAAGTGTATCGCCTTCCGAAGTAATATGGAAACCATAGTAATGCACATGTGCATTCCCAACTCTCGTGGAACGCCTCAAAGGTACAAACTCTTCTGTCGGATCAACAAGAGTTTCCTCCTTAGGTTGATTTCTAGGGTTTAAGGCTCCTTCACCACTTGACTCTTGAATTTCTTCATGGTCAATTTTCCTCCCACTGTTTCCTTGGCTTATGGACTCTCTCTCTCACGAAAGACTCCTCTCCTTGCTACAAAGACCACATTATCAATGGGTCTGTAGAAGAGGTAACCAAAGGATTTATGTGGGTAGCCGATGAAAATACACCTCTCACTTAGAGGTTCGAGCTTATCATGATTCTCGTGCCTCACAAAAGCCTCGCAACCCCAAATATTGATGTGGTCCAGATTGGGAACTTTTCCATTCCACATCTCGTGAGGTGTTTTCGCAACCTTCTTTGTAGGGACTGGATTAAGGATATGGGCGGCAGACTCTAAAGAATACCCCCAAAATGAGATTGGTAGCGAAGCTCAACTCATCATGGAATGAACCATATCCAACAAGGTTCGATTACGCCTTTCCTCCACACCATTAAGCTATGGTGTCCTGGGAGGTGTCAGTTGTGAGACAATCCCACATTCCTTAAGATAGTCGAGGAACTCATTTTCCCAAGCAAACAAGATTCATAACTACCATCTGACTTTAGGTCAAATGACTCCAAGACTCCATCCTTTTGGAGTTGGCCTATGCGTTTCTTGGTTACATGTCCAAGACGACAATGAAATAATGATGCTTTATCCAAGCTAGTGGAAGAATCGATACATAATACATTATTTCCTAGGTTATCAACAACCGACACAGTTTCATACACACCATCACAAGGTAATGCTTCAAAATAAATAACATTATTAAAGAAAGCATTAATACCACCACATTCATTATCAAACGAAAAGGTAAAACCTTTTTTGTACAAAACATGAAAGGAAATAATATTTCTCGCCATTTCAGACGAGTAACAACACTTATTCCAATCTAACACTAACCCACTACTTAGCAACAAAGAATAAACTCCAATCTTGATGACAGGTGAAGCTTTCCTATTCCCCATGATCAAGTTTATCTTCCTATGCTCGATATTCTCACTTCTTCTTAGTCCCTGCAAATCAGAACATATGTGAATACCACAACCTGTATCAAGGACCCGAGAATTAGAATAGGGTGAGTTATTAGACAATATAGTGTATATACCTGGATGATTGGGTTTTACTTTCCCGTCGTTAACATCTTGCAGGTACTTCGGCCAGTTTCGCTTCCAGTGCAACTTTTCATGGCAATAGAAGCATTCAGCCTCTTTAGGGTTAGCAGAAGGAGTGAAAAAACCTTTCATGGTTCCACTTGAAGAGGAGCCATCAAGGGAATTTCCCTTGGTACCCTTCAAAGGGCTCTTCCTCTTCTTCCCTTTACCTTGCCCGATTGCCAAGACAGGGGTCGCGGTAGGAGTAGGAGTAGTAACAATCGATTTACTTTTAAGACCACTTTCCGCGGTCTTCAAAAGTCCTTGAAGTTTGCTGAGTGTAACTTCCTCCTTGTTCATGTGGTATGTCATTCGAAATTGATCATAACACGAAGGTAAGGAGTGCAAAATGATGTCAATTGCCAACTCCTCGGGGAAGTTCACATTCAATTTCAGCAAACGGTCCATGAATCTTTTCATTTTCTACATGTGGCCCGTGATGGGTTCACCATCCTTCATTTGGGTTGTTATCATGGAGGAGATGATTTCATACCGCTCTTGACGAGCACTATGATGGTAGCGGTCCATCAAGTCCTAGTGCATCTCAAAAGGGTAATAGTCCTCATAGGACTTTTGGAGCTCGGTTGTCATTGTGGCCATCATGATACATGCCACTTTGGTGGCATTTCTCTCATGTGCCTAGAATTCAACGATCTCCTCGGGAGTAGCATACGACTCAAGTTCCTTAAGATCCTTGTAGAGGACATATTCCTTGTCCTCATATCGAGTGACCATCCTGATGTTCCTAATCCAATCCATAAAGTTGGATCCATCAAAGATGACTCTCCTACAAAGGTTCATGAGAGAGAAGGAGCCGATAGGATTTGCGCCAAAAGCAATATTGTTGGAAGACTTCTGAAAAAGAAGAAAGACAAGTTTAGATTAGATATAAAGATAGTCCTTAATAAGACACCCAAATGTAATATTAAGGCTAGGACCCAACACAATATTTTATAACTTAGAAGCGGGATGTCGTAATCCAAGCTATAAAATATTTAAACGTAGGTGAATGATGATTCACCAATTTCCAACATGAAAACGAAATAAATTATTAGGTTTTAATTGGCTTTGAAACTCCAAGATTCTTTGAGATTCATTGAACTTTTCAATTGCATGTTTCAATCTCGAGTGTGCCCTTCAAGTTTTGTGACTGGGATGCCGAAGATCACAAAACAAGGTGTGAAGTAACCATGCAAATTACTTGGTACTCTTAATGTTTATCACTCAACCAATGTGCCGGTTAACCGCACGCACTCCACCGATCTATGATAAACCTTAATCCACCATTTGCCTACCTTGTTAAGTCCAGGTTAGTGTGTCGGTTAACCACACACGCTCCACTAACGACTTAATGAAAGTGCAAAGTGTAATTTCATGGGTTAACACCTTATTCACATTTTCCTAAAGTAACTAACATTGGGAATTTATAAAAACATTTAGTTACGTTACATTCATCATACTTTTAATGAGGAGTAAATTCATTGTCCTACCCATTCGGCTAATGACCCTCCACCAGTCAAGGAAGCGGTGGGTGAGAGTGGACACCCATTAAGCTGCCATTTTATAGGAAACAACCTTATACCCCCATTATAGACCGGCTTCGTGAATGAGGCCTACTAACGGTAAAACGACTTGTTCTTATATATATATATATATAATTAACTTATAATATTTTAAAGTATAAGGGTTAAATTTTAACTTCTAAAATTCTAGGGGTTGGAACTAAAATTTTTAAAGTGACTTTACATGTTGCAAAACTTTAGGGAAAGTTTTGTAACTTTCAAAACTTTTCATCTTTCATAACTTATGAGTTAATGGTTTATTAAAATGACACTTTTCATTTTATGTAACCTATGTGTTTATTAAATGGGCTTTAAAAGAAAAAACTTTTGGTAATCCATAACTTGAGGACAAATTATGGATTCCATTAAAACACATCAAGATCAAGAATCAAACTACCAAGCAAGTTGCAAATAATTCATATGATCTTCTAAACTCATAATTTCATGAACATTCATATCGACAATTTCATCAAGAATCATAAATAAACCATACAAAACTTGAAATTTTAATAATAGCCATTCAAAATGGATTAGCATAACCATTACACCATCTAAAACAAGTTTTATAAGACAAAAATAGTTTAGGGTAATGTTACTAGTTCATTTCTAGCAGAAAAACTTGGCGAGTTTTTGGTCAGAACTCGTCGAGTTTTCTAGTCTGGGTTGATTTTGGTTTTGAAAAACAAGTTTGCATCAAGTATCAAGAAAACAAGCCTAGGCTCTGATACCACTGAAGGGTTTTGAGCATTCTAACACTCCTATGGTGTACATGCAACCCTAGAAACATTGGATCTATGTTTTCTCTAAGATACATGTAAATAATGACTTTCCAAGGTTTAATTCCTAACTAGCATGTTATGGGATACTTGAATCATAAAACACTAGTAGAATTACATACCTTTTAGTAGTGGTTGATTGCTCGGAGTTTGAGAGCCTAGCACCAATAATGTGGATGCCTCAAATGGAAGTCACAAATCACCACAAACCTTGGAAACCTTTAGAGAGAGTATGAACACTTGTAGAAATCGGCCACCTTTGCTCACACACAACTAGTGCCATTTCAAGTGCCAAGGACTCCTTTATATAGTGTGGTGGATTAGGGTTACATCCATGTAAACCCTAATACCCATGACCTTTAATTTCCATGAGATCCATGGGTTAAAGCTCCATGAACTTACCATGCAAGCCTAGCTCATTCTAAATAAGCATTAGCCCACACTATATAAATACAAGATTCCATATTTAACTAGTCACACTTTTGATCACCAAATTAATTCTAAATTAATTTTAGATCAATACTAATTAAATAATATGATTTCATGTTAATATATTAGAACTTATAATATATTAATAAATTATAACTTATACTATTCTCAAAAGATTATCCATATAAATTGTCCAGGTGAAGTGCAACCCAAATGGACCATGCCGGGTCGGGTCAAGTACATCTCAAATATAGTTATGGACTTAGACACCTTATCCAATAACAACACCACCAACAATGGAGGAACTTGAGAGGAGGTTACTTACATTCATAAAATCAGCTTGCCCTCTTGTGTAACCACTAGTCACCGCTTAAGTGCTAATTTCATGAGCTAGATGGGTTCTTATATAGTGTGGCAAACTAGGGTTTCACCATGTAAACCCTAATGACTTTCCATATCCCTCATTCTCCATGTGTTAAAACCTCCATGGAGTATCCATGGGTTACCACATGGGTTTAGCCCAAATGAGGAACTATGGATCATAAGCCTACTTTATAAGAATGAATGATTTACCAAATCAACCCCTTATATTTAATTAGTCTCTTTTGATCAGAAAATTAATTCCAAATTAATTCTTGATCAATACTAATTAAATAATATGATTTCATATTAATATATTAAAACTTATAATATATTAATAAACCATAGATAACCTCTTCTCAATTATCCATCCTTCAGATTGTTCTGGTGTCATGCAACCCAAATGGACCATGTTACTCTCGGGTCAAGTACATATGAACCCAAAATTATCCGAAACCCAAGATGTTAAATTCGGATACCTCGTGCACCACCCTAGAACCTCGCGATGTCTTGCCTCAGCCACTGATCTTCCTGATATACAACCCGAAATTCGGAATATTTCAAATTCTCACTTTGAAATATGGAGGGATCGTCAACGACCCAGAACATGTTGACGGCAATCCAAAACTTCTTCCTATTTTGCTCATACCCATTCCAGAATACTCATAATGACTCTGAAATTGGTTGACTAATCAACTCCTGCCCTTCCCAAACTGCATAACAGCCCAAACATTGAACCAGCATTCCTCAACCAACGAACTACCCTACGGGCCAACCACCTTGATTTCATCATTAAAACCTCAAAGAATTCCTATCCACCACAAGGTCTCCGACCAACGGTCACTTGCCGTGGAAACACTCATCCTTTTTCAACCATATACCACCTGCATTATCTCGCTCTGCACCTCGCCTCAATCACTAATAACCCTGGGCTCAAGAATCTGCACCACAGGTCTCTATATCCAGATCTCTAACCGATCTCGAACAGATCTCTGATCCTCTCAACAAAATACCCGGTCCTCCCCCACTTAGGGTTCGAACCATCACCAATTGGTGCACCAACACTCTATCCCACGGACTGTCTCCACCAGTAACATTGCACCCAATCCCGTAAGGTGCTACGCACCGCTCGATGATCTCCTTGATAGAGATCAAACAACTCCAAATACCTAAATCTCATAGGAAATCCTCAGAACTTACCATCATGACCGCCTTTAGTCATTCAGAATCTCACATCATACCCTCACCGGACCTCCCAAATGTCCAGTATTAACCCTGACTCCTATTCTGGAAATAATGAACTATCATACTCCTCATCCTCGACTCCTCGCCCAACGCTCCGACACGTCCCCTATCATAAGAGTAGAAACCACATTTCCACTCTCTATATCCATCAGAGACAATAAGAGTTGCCACCCTGATATACTCCTCCTGATCGTCCAACGCTGCAACTAACACATGCCCTACTATACTCCAATAGTCCCCACTGACAACCTGCTCAAGCTATATCATTGCCTCGCAACAGACCTACTGCCAGGTACTCTGACTGAAGATCACCATTAGTGCGATCCCACAAGGCTCACCCCCAACTCAGAAACCGAACTCTCAATACCTTCTTACGTCTCCCCCTGGAAACGGAAATAGCACCACTCGGGTCACAGAAGGTGTCATCTCTACTATCGGTCGGTTGCCCAGCTCAGACCGTATTCCTCCATAACGCACCATCCCTACTAATCTTTGAGTCTTGCGACTCTACTGGCATATCACCAACAATCCCTCGGAACTAACCCGATTTCCCTATCAAGGGATGCTCCACAAAAACTCGTTCATCCTGACCTTCTAGGCCCATACTCTTTCACATCCGACCTTGGTCTAGATAATCACTGCAGAATAACCGGTAAAACTAGAAGCACTAACCGCCACATATCATGGTACTCAAACAATGTCCTCTCTTCTTAACCTACCTCAAATCATGGTACTCGAACCATGACATCACCTCTCAATCTGCTACCAATCATGGTACTCGAACCATGACATCACCTCTCGATCTGCTACTAATCATGGTACTCGAACCATGACATCACCTCTCGATCTGCTACCAATCATGGTACTCGAACCATGAAATCACCTCTCGATCTGCTTCCAATCATGGTACTCAAACCATGACATCACCTCTCGATCTGCTACCAATCATGGTACTCGAACCATGACATCACCTCTCGATCTGCTACCAATCATGGTACTCGAACCATGACATCACCTCTAGATCTGCTACCAATCATGGTACTCGAACCATGACATCACATCTCGATCTGCTACTTAGAACATCTGGAATACTCCCTTCATCGAGTATGGGTCCTCCACTTTCAGTAGTACGGGCCCATACTACCTGCCACATCTACCCATACTCTCTACATAGACCATCCCAGATTCCCTAAGTAGCCGCTCAACCTTTTCATCACCAATCTCAACACGCGTGCTTGCTCCCCAGCAACATGCTCTACTCTGTCAGCGTACTTATCTAACTAAGGTCACTTCCTAGGCTCTTCCTAGGTTCTCAAACTTCTCCGCCATCAGCTGCTGAGAAACTCCTTATGATGCCAGTCATCTACCTCCTGAATATCGTCACATTCACTTGGTAGCTGACTCCCATCATTGGGAGTTCCAAAAAGCATAAAGCAAGCAGCATTCGGGCGTCGAATAAACACATATAACCCATTTTAGGTGATAACTCCACTAGATCTACTCATACTCAAAAGATATCACCAAACTCTGCAACTCTACCCCCTCGGGTATCAAGCTACTCTCTCACAATGCTCATCTAGGTATCTCTCCTAGATTACTCCTCTACCCAAATTCCCTCTCTACATAGGATTCCTGCTGGATACTCTTACTCAGCACATACTCGAAAGTGCATCACAGATAACAACAACTCCTAGGCTAAGGCATCACAAATCAGACCACTCTAGTCCTAAAATATGAAATACCTAGCCTATCCCTAGCATGCATAATATCTCATAACATATTTCATAACACGAAAGTAATGGTATTTTGGGAAATCACCATTCAGGCTCTGGCTGATTGTACACACTGCTCCTTCCCGCTTTCTCTTAGAAACTCTTGCTCGTTTTAGAAAAATCATTTATTTTGAAATTTTTCCTCATTTCCTCAATTTGAGTCTAGATATACCCGAAGGTACATCCGAATCCCTCAAACCAAAGCTCTGATACCAACTTGTAACAACGTGAAAATTTAAAACAATGTTTCATTTTTAAAATGCATACTCTTCATAACGTGTCTTATAAAAATCTCTTTTATTTAATTACAAAGCACAACTCCATTATTAATCCAGGATCCTCTTAACTCTTTCTCTGGTGTACAATCAAGTCGGTGTTGTCCCGCGATCCAGACAAGAAAACCTAAAACACATAACACATAACACGGTAAGCACGAAGCTTAGTGAGTTCCCCAAAATACCACATACAACACATATTAGCCACTCGAGGCAATGACTCTGTTTGACCCTCTGGTCAATGTGTCTCAGTGGGACCCTCCAGTCGCATAACTCTGTGGACCCTCTGGTCCTAACTTTGTGGACCTTCCGGTCCTAACTCTGTAACATACATAGCATAAATCACATAGAAATAATGTAGTGTATCACATCATATGAATGGAATACAAAATACTCTGTCACATAACTCTAATTACCACTCTAGGTAAAGTATAGTGAAGAAGACTCACCTTAGAAGAAGAACAACTCCTATAAACACTGCTGCTACACACCGGCCTCTAACTCTGTGCCAAACCCACAATAATCTCAATTAGGAGCTAAGTCCAACCTCTCACTTATTGGGTCTAAAGATAGACCACCTACTAGCCTACTAATTCCCTAACCCACTAGGCCCACCAAGGCCCAAAAATAAATGGGTCCACACACGGCCCAATTCCCGAACAAAAGGCAAGCCCAACCCAAGGGCCCCCAAGCACATATATACACTTCTCTGGTCCAAGACTCTATTGCATGAAGCCCAAACTCCAGGCCCAACACATAACTCAAAAGCCCACAGAAGGAGTTACATGGGGCGTACCTCTTTGGTACGCTCAGCGTACTCAAGCGCGCCTGAAACTGATCGGGGACCTCAACCTACTACGCCGCGCGTTCTGAGACTTGTGCCTAGCGTAAGTCCCAGACTTATCCTTCCTCTATTTTTCATCTGAACAGGTTAAGTCATGGGCTCATATCATAGATCTAGGCTCTCTACTGCCTCTTAAGTCATAAATTCGAAACCTTTAAGCCTTTGTGTGGCTATAAAGGTCACCAACCACTTCCAACATATAACATCTTTCCCCATTAAGACCTAATCTCATGCATGACTTAGCCTCAACGTCCAAGATTGGAGTTTTATGAACCCACAACACATAATACACCGAATTAAGGCAAATTTTAGCTTAAGGAGGCCATTTGCTCAAAAAGTCGCCATCTTGGGACCAAAAACCCTAAAAATTGGTCCAAGAAGCACACAACCATAATAACAAGGAAATCTTGAGCTTTTTACCTCCAAGTGAAGCTTCTCCTTCTGTAGAACTCATATCCAAGCTTGCACTCCAACTTCTAGCCTTCACAAGAATCTCCTCTTCTTCTTTACTAACACACAAAGGCACTTTTAGCTCCAAAAACACTCACACAAGCTTAGAACGAAGGTTGGCTCTCTTTTAGGGTTCACTCACTCAAAATGGGGGTTGAGGATAAGGACATAGCCTTCCTTATATAGGACTCAAGTCTAAATTAGGGTTTTGCATCTAGGCCGGTTACGCCCAGCATACTTCATGGAGTCCGCATTTATTATAAGCGAATGAGTACGCGCAGCGTACTCTTCAGTACGCCCAGCATACTCCTTTGCAACATTTTCCATTAAGGGGCTTCTCTTGAAAATTTTGAGAAGAGGAAGGGTTAAACAGATATACCTAAATTCCCGGATGTTATAGGAAGCTTAGGGGAAGAAGTGAGCTGAACCTAATCGTGAAGAAATGGATTTAGATCGCATTGCTTGAAGATTAGATTCTTGAGCTATTACTTGGAGTTAGAATAGATTGCTAAGAAATATGTAATAACATAGTTTTTCAATTGAATTGCATTGTAAGGACAAATTTTTTCCGCAATAAAATGTATTTTGATTTTATCTTATTTATTTATCCTTGCTATGGCATGTATGAAAAATTGATGTTTGAAAGTTTCTATTATTAGCAATAATGGATTTGATTCTTAATTATGTTATTTGTGGAAATGTCGAGAATTTACCAAATAGGGAGAGTTTCTCATAGCCTAAGTTTTAATTGGACAGAAACTTGGAATCATACAACTTGGTTGCGTGATGAATGAGAAATTTCATATTTAGAAATTAGATTAATTTTTTGACAGAATATCAAGTGAAGGACTAAGAGATCGAGTACACAAGATTGTACGTTGATCAAGTCCACCACAAGAGTGATAAAGATATTCGTCATGGTTTACTAAAGTTTAGTAAATATGCTTATGCTTATAAGATTAAGTGTAATTCTAAGTTGATTGAAAAGGTTTCAATAAATGGCAGAACGAATAAGAAGAATCAAGAAGGCAGAAAGATAAAAGTTTCTCTATTCTAAGAAGAAGGGAGAGTACCTTTTATTGTGTTTTATGATAAAGTCTTAATGATTAAGAACCATATCTCAATTGATCCTCTAAGTGAGTCTTAGTACATTTGTATGTCTAAGAAGGGGAATCGGGAATTGTGGAAATGGTTAAATCAAGAAGTCAATCATACTTCATTCCAATATCGAGTCTTAGAGTCATACTCATCAAATGTGGAATTTGGAAAAGTTTTCTTATTCTTTCACATTTGAAATTGGTAACTTGTGATGTCTTGGATAAGACAAAGACCAACTAGGATCAATTGTGTGAAGTGTTAGTCTTGATAGGATTTCACACTAACTCTTGAATATTTGTTTTTGTCTAGGAAAGTTTCCTGACAAGAGAATCATACATGTCAAGAGGTCAGTGGGAGTTTTAATGATCTTGAAAAAGGTTTCAAGAACAAATCAAGAATAAACCTTATCATCACTAGCACACGACTTGAGGTTTACAACCTATCGTGTTGACATTATTTTGTTTCTGTGTCATTCCAATTGAGTTAATTATGTATGTAAGTTCTATGAGTTCTCATTTGAATGCATAAGGACAAAGCGCCTTGATCGATGGAAAGTACATTGATATGTAAGGATACGTTGCTAAACTACTTAGAAGACATGGTGGGAACTCTTGTTACCATAAGGCTAGAAATCAAGAAAGTTCAATTCATATGAGTTTGGAATTGTCACAAACATGGTTTTGGTAAATTCACATGGATAGGAACTCATACACCAAAAAATCTAAGTGTCATAAGATTCCCTCCTTCATGAAAATGATTGTGAGGAAATGCTTTCACTAAGAGATATTTTAAGAAGATAGCAATTGTGAAAATTGTATTCTCAAATTCGATTATGGTTATGGCATCCCTTTCCATAGTTCGAATTGTGAGATTTGGCAATTAGCCTAACATTTGGGACTTATTGATATAAGTTCTGATTGTTTAGACACACATATGAGCTATCTAAAGCAAATGTGTATAAGTTTAAGAAACTTAGATAAAGGCTTATCGAAGCATCTGGTATTAGAAATATGAACTTTAGAAATTCAATAGGCATTGTTTTCTGGAAGTTCAGTTGTTTTCTAAATACATGTCAAAGCTAGTGGGAGCATAAGTGTTATGCTTATATGATAATAATAATCATGATAGTTGGAGCATAAGTGTTATGTTTTTATGATTATTATGGCAAGTATTTCAAGTTAGCAATATTAATTATAGAAAAACAAAGATTCAATTTGCAAAGTTTCATGGGTTGAAAAGTTGTTTTTCTATAATTAAGAGAGAGAATATTATACTTCGTTTCAAAATCTAAAGCTTAGATTGAGAAATTTTAATGAATATAATCAAAGGATACATAGTGTGTTCTTAAATTTTGATTATGATTATGATTACGGCATCCCTCTTCATAGTTCGAATTGTGAGAACATGACACATAAAATATTATGGCAGAAGATTGATAAAGTATCATATCTTTATGCATCGTGTCCCATACGCTTCAGGTATAGGATCGATTGAAAATGCTATAATATTTGACCATTCTAAAATTTTCCAAATGTCGAGCGCATTAAGAGGGAAAAAGTACTAGAATCGGTTTTGACTAAAATAATTAAACAACTATCAAAGGACAATCCAAAGTTCACTGAGGATTGGTCACTTGTGAGTAGTTAGAAGTATGGTATTGGATGGACCATATCGACATTATTATGAATAGATAAGATTCTATTAAGAATGAGTGTCATATGGAAAATATGGAAATGTTTCCATATTAGGAGTTAGATACTAAGAGTCTATGTCTAGATTAGAAAATCTTATGCAAGAAGGATGTTCAAAGGAATGTACTTTGAATGTGAGACTTCACGTCTATGGAATTGTCTTGTAACAATTTCTGATAGAGTACTTTGTAATTTCATTGGCCAAGTCTTGGTGACTTTTGTGCTATGACTTTGCGAAAGGATAGTTACATAAAATGTTAGAATCTAGCATATTCTAGTAGTAGCAAGAACCTTGTGTTGTAACACTAATGATAAGGATTGGGAATTGTGAAATGAGCATCATTGGAAAAGGCTTTCAGTTGATCTATTTCACAAAGTTTTGTGCATGGGACAGCTATTGTTGTAATTTGAGTAATAAGTTGATTTTCTAAAATAGTAAACAATGAATATTGAGTAGTCAATATGGTGGTTAAATAGAAGTGTTTTATTTACTCTCACAAGTTTGGGGCCATATAGGATTAAGTATTATTGTTGTGTTTCATTTTGCATGTTTTGACTTCTAGAATAACTGGTTTATTCGAACCTCCACAGTCGATCATACTCTGGAAGTAGGTATGAAGCAAGACTGTCATGAAAAGTCTGTAGATTGTCTGAAGAGTTTAGAAATAGCACAAGTTTGTTGCAGAGTTCATGAGTGCTTTAATAAGATTAGAATATTGGATGAAACCCACGCTCACTTGGATCACTTCATGGACTTATCACGGGTGATTAGTGAGACGATAATGTTGTATATTCTTGAAACCGAGACGTGTGAGTTGTTATTTGCTGGTCGGTTACACGTTGATGATAAGTAAACGCACCAGTAACTTGGTGTTATAAAACTTATTGTTGTGTGTGATTCGATGAGTGAGTACAAGCGAGCATGTTAGTCGAAATTTATCCATTCCTTTTACCCAAAGTGGGATAAAAGTGATATATGTGGGCCCCTCGATGATTTAGTGATGACACCTAAGCGCTTGGCCAAGCCAAGACTGAGTTTATGTGTTCAATTGTAGTCTGTTGTCAGTCGTCATAAATCGAAAGTCGGGAAATAGTATAGAGAGAATGATCAAAATTCATGTCTTATGTCTATACGATATCTTGAGAATGGAGGAATATATGATCCCTTATCTAAAGGACACGCGTATCTGATAAGATCATAGTTGACAGCGGCTTTTGAAAGCTACAATTACTGATCAGGTTCTGAAGTCATACGGAAAATAGTTATTAGACTTATCCAAGTGGGAGACTATTGGATTAGTGTCTAAGTCCATAACTATTTTGGTATGTACTTGACCCGATTATGAGCATGGTCCTTTTGGCTTGCCATCACCATAGCAATATATAGGATGAATTAAGAAGAGAAAGGTTTAATTATGATTTATTAATATATTATAAGAATAATATATTAAAGGAGAAATCATAATGTTTAATTAATATTAGTCAAGAATTAATTAAGAATCAATTTTGTGCCTAAAAGAGATTAATTAAACTTAAGGGACTTATTGTGTAATTATAAGATAATTACATAGATGGGTTATGGACTCCATAGAAGTGGAGTGGATGAATTCTATGGGGAAACCCATTAAAAATCATCCAAGGCTTTTAAAGAAGGAGTCCATGGGCTGCTTAGGGCTTAAGCAGTCAAATTAGGGTTTCCTAGCTTGATAACCCTAATAGCCTAAGTATATAAGGAGCCCTTAGGCACCAAAAACGTGGCTAACACTTGGATTAGGGTTTCCAGCCGTTTTTGGTGCCTCCCCTCTCTTCTCTTATTCATTTTGTTGGTTAGTGGTGTTTGTGACTCCATTAGAGGTGCAACACTTGAGGCACTAAGCTTTCTGAAGCTAAGGATTGATTGTTATTGCTATATAACAATCAAAGGTCAGATCTAAACCCTATTTTATGTTAATATGATTAATTGTATGATATATCTAGGGTTTATAGCTTTGGATATTCAATTGCATGTTCATTAGACAAACTAGATCCAAAAGCTATTAGGGTTTGCATGTATACCATTGGATTGTTGTATTGCTCATAACCCATCACAATGAAGTTCTTTAGCCATATAGCCTCCTTTGCTGCCTCGCTTGCCACTATATACTCTGATTCGCAAGTTGAATCAGCCACTGTCTCCTGTTGGAAACTTTTCCAAGTAATTGCTCCTCCGTTTAAGGTAAAGACCCAGCCTGACTGAGAGCGGAAATTATCCCTATCAGTCTGGAAGCTAGCATCACTATACCCTACTACTCTCAATTCATCACTCCCACCGAGGCTAAGGACCCAGTCCTTAGTCCTCCGCAGGTACTTGAGAATGTCTTTTCCGCAGTCCAATGAGCCTTGCTAGGGTTCCCATGATATCCGCTGACCATGCTTAACGCAAAGGCCACATCAGGATGAGTACAAGTCATAGCATACATGATCGAGCCTACAACGGAAGCATACGGAACTCGACTCATCTTTGCTATCTCAGCCTTTGTACTCGGGCTCTAAGTCTTACTCAGTCTGGCGTTACTCTGGATCGGTAACTCACCTTTCGTGGAGTTCTGCATGTTGAACCTTTTCAACACTTTGTCCACATAGGTGCTTTGAATAAGTTCAATTAGTCTCTTACTTCTTTCTCTTAATACTCTTATCCCTAGGATATAGGCAGCTTCTCCAAGGTCCTTCATAGCGAAACACTTCCCAAGCCAGGACTTCACTTCCTATAGAGTTGGGATGTCATCCACATACAGTACCAAAAAGCTAACTATACTCCCAATAGCCTTGACATATACACAAGATTCATCTTCGCTCCTCGAAAAGCCAAACTCTTTGACTTTCTCATTGAAACAAAGATTCCATCTGCGAGGTGCTTGTTTCAATCCATAGATGGCTATCTCAAGCTTACACACTCTGTTAGGGTACTCTGTACTGACAAAACCCTCTAGCTGACTCATGTAAACATCCTCAACCAGTTTTCCATTAAGGAAAGCAGTTTTGACATCCATTTTCCATATTTCATAATCATGAAATGCAGCAATGTCTAACATAACCCTAATAGACTTGATCTTCGCTACTGGTGAAAAGGTCTCATCATAATCAACTCCCGGAGTTTAAGAAAAGCCTTTGCTACCAGTCGCGCCGTATAAGTGTGTACATTACCATCCATGTTGGTCTTCTTCTTGAATATCCACTTGCGACCTGGTACATTGTCAACCAAGTTCCAAACTTGATTGTCATACATGGATTGTATCTCGCTGTCCATAGCTTCTTTCCATTTAGCAGCCTTAGGGCCTGCCATGGCTTCCGTGTAGTTGTTAGGTTCATCCAGACTTACCAGTGTGTTATCACTGATAAGTGTATCGCCTTCCGAAGTAATATGGAAACCATAGTAATGCACATCTGCATTCCCAACTCTCGTGGAACGCCTCAAAGGTACAAACTCTTCTGTCGGATCAACAAGAGTTTCCTCCTTAGGTTGATTTCTAGGGTTTAAGGCTCCTTCACCACTTGACTCTTGAATTTCTTCATGGTCAATTTTCCTCCCACTGTTTCCTTGGCTTATGGACTCTCTCTCTCACGAAAGACTCCTCTCCTTGCTACAAAGACCACATTATCAATGGGTCTGTAGAAGAGGTAACCAAAGGATTTATGTGGGTAGCCGATGAAAATACACCTCTCACTTAGAGGTTCGAGCTTATCATGATTCTCGTGCCTCACAAAAGCCTCGCAACCCCAAATATTGATGTGGTCCAGATTGGGAACTTTTCCATTCCACATCTCGTGAGGTGTTTTCGCAACCTTCTTTGTAGGGACTGGATTAAGGATATGGGCGGCAGACTCTAAAGAATACCCCCAAAATGAGATTGGTAGCGAAGCTCAACTCATCATGGAATGAACCATATCCAACAAGGTTCGATTACGCCTTTCCTCCACACCATTAAGCTATGGTGTCCTGGGAGGTGTCAGTTGTGAGACAATCCCACATTCCTTAAGATAGTCGAGGAACTCATTTTCCCAAGCAAACAAGATTCATAACTACCATCTGACTTTAGGTCAAATGACTCCAAGACTCCATCCTTTTGGAGTTGGCCTATGCGTTTCTTGGTTACATGTCCAAGACGACAATGAAATAATGATGCTTTATCCAAGCTAGTGGAAGAATCGATACATAATACATTATTTCCTAGGTTATCAACAACCGACACAGTTTCATACACACCATCACAAGGTAATGCTTCAAAATAAATAACATTATTAAAGAAAGCATTAATACCACCACATTCATTATCAAACGAAAAGGTAAAACCTTTTTTGTACAAAACATGAAAGGAAATAATATTTCTCGCCATTTCAGACGAGTAACAACACTTATTCCAATCTAACACTAACCCACTACTTAGCAACAAAGAATAAACTCCAATCTTGATGACAGGTGAAGCTTTCCTATTCCCCATGATCAAGTTTATCTTCCTATGCTCGATATTCTCACTTCTTCTTAGTCCCTGCAAATCAGAACATATGTGAATACCACAACCTGTATCAAGGACCCGAGAATTAGAATAGGGTGAGTTATTAGACAATATAGTGTATATACCTGGATGATTGGGTTTTACTTTCCCGTCGTTAACATCTTGCAGGTACTTCGGCCAGTTTCGCTTCCAGTGCAACTTTTCATGGCAATAGAAGCATTCAGCCTCTTTAGGGTTAGCAGAAGGAGTGAAAAAACCTTTCATGGTTCCACTTGAAGAGGAGCCATCAAGGGAATTTCCCTTGGTACCCTTCAAAGGGCTCTTCCTCTTCTTCCCTTTACCTTGCCCGATTGCCAAGACAGGGGTCGCGGTAGGAGTAGGAGTAGTAACAATCGATTTACTTTTAAGACCACTTTCCGCGGTCTTCAAAAGTCCTTGAAGTTTGCTGAGTGTAACTTCCTCCTTGTTCATGTGGTATGTCATTCGAAATTGATCATAACACGAAGGTAAGGAGTGCAAAATGATGTCAATTGCCAACTCCTCGGGGAAGTTCACATTCAATTTCAGCAAACGGTCCATGAATCTTTTCATTTTCTACATGTGGCCCGTGATGGGTTCACCATCCTTCATTTGGGTTGTTATCATGGAGGAGATGATTTCATACCGCTCTTGACGAGCACTATGATGGTAGCGGTCCATCAAGTCCTAGTGCATCTCAAAAGGGTAATAGTCCTCATAGGACTTTTGGAGCTCGGTTGTCATTGTGGCCATCATGATACATGCCACTTTGGTGGCATTTCTCTCATGTGCCTAGAATTCAACGATCTCCTCGGGAGTAGCATACGACTCAAGTTCCTTAAGATCCTTGTAGAGGACATATTCCTTGTCCTCATATCGAGTGACCATCCTGATGTTCCTAATCCAATCCATAAAGTTGGATCCATCAAAGATGACTCTCCTACAAAGGTTCATGAGAGAGAAGGAGCCGATAGGATTTGCGCCAAAAGCAATATTGTTGGAAGACTTCTGAAAAAGAAGAAAGACAAGTTTAGATTAGATATAAAGATAGTCCTTAATAAGACACCCAAATGTAATATTAAGGCTAGGACCCAACACAATATTTTATAACTTAGAAGCGGGATGTCGTAATCCAAGCTATAAAATATTTAAACGTAGGTGAATGATGATTCACCAATTTCCAACATGAAAACGAAATAAATTATTAGGTTTTAATTGGCTTTGAAACTCCAAGATTCTTTGAGATTCATTGAACTTTTCAATTGCATGTTTCAATCTCGAGTGTGCCCTTCAAGTTTTGTGACTGGGATGCCGAAGATCACAAAACAAGGTGTGAAGTAACCATGCAAATTACTTGGTACTCTTAATGTTTATCACTCAACCAATGTGCCGGTTAACCGCACGCACTCCACCGATCTATGATAAACCTTAATCCACCATTTGCCTACCTTGTTAAGTCCAGGTTAGTGTGTCGGTTAACCACACACGCTCCACTAACGACTTAATGAAAGTGCAAAGTGTAATTTCATGGGTTAACACCTTATTCACATTTTCCTAAAGTAACTAACATTGGGAATTTATAAAAACATTTAGTTACGTTACATTCATCATACTTTTAATGAGGAGTAAATTCATTGTCCTACCCATTCGGCTAATGACCCTCCACCAGTCAAGGAAGCGGTGGGTGAGAGTGGACACCCATTAAGCTGCCATTTTATAGGAAACAACCTTATACCCCCATTATAGACCGGCTTCGTGAATGAGGCCTACTAACGGTAAAACGACTTGTTCTTATATATATATATATATATAATTAACTTATAATATTTTAAAGTATAAGGGTTAAATTTTAACTTCTAAAATTCTAGGGGTTGGAACTAAAATTTTTAAAGTGACTTTACATGTTGCAAAACTTTAGGGAAAGTTTTGTAACTTTCAAAACTTTTCATCTTTCATAACTTATGAGTTAATGGTTTATTAAAATGACACTTTTCATTTTATGTAACCTATGTGTTTATTAAATGGGCTTTAAAAGAAAAAACTTTTGGTAATCCATAACTTGAGGACAAATTATGGATTCCATTAAAACACATCAAGATCAAGAATCAAACTACCAAGCAAGTTGCAAATAATTCATATGATCTTCTAAACTCATAATTTCATGAACATTCATATCGACAATTTCATCAAGAATCATAAATAAACCATACAAAACTTGAAATTTTAATAATAGCCATTCAAAATGGATTAGCATAACCATTACACCATCTAAAACAAGTTTTATAAGACAAAAATAGTTTAGGGTAATGTTACTAGTTCATTTCTAGCAGAAAAACTTGGCGAGTTTTTGGTCAGAACTCGTCGAGTTTTCTAGTCTGGGTTGATTTTGGTTTTGAAAAACAAGTTTGCATCAAGTATCAAGAAAACAAGCCTAGGCTCTGATACCACTGAAGGGTTTTGAGCATTCTAACACTCCTATGGTGTACATGCAACCCTAGAAACATTGGATCTATGTTTTCTCTAAGATACATGTAAATAATGACTTTCCAAGGTTTAATTCCTAACTAGCATGTTATGGGATACTTGAATCATAAAACACTAGTAGAATTACATACCTTTTAGTAGTGGTTGATTGCTCGGAGTTTGAGAGCCTAGCACCAATAATGTGGATGCCTCAAATGGAAGTCACAAATCACCACAAACCTTGGAAACCTTTAGAGAGAGTATGAACACTTGTAGAAATCGGCCACCTTTGCTCACACACAACTAGTGCCATTTCAAGTGCCAAGGACTCCTTTATATAGTGTGGTGGATTAGGGTTACATCCATGTAAACCCTAATACCCATGACCTTTAATTTCCATGAGATCCATGGGTTAAAGCTCCATGAACTTACCATGCAAGCCTAGCTCATTCTAAATAAGCATTAGCCCACACTATATAAATACAAGATTCCATATTTAACTAGTCACACTTTTGATCACCAAATTAATTCTAAATTAATTTTAGATCAATACTAATTAAATAATATGATTTCATGTTAATATATTAGAACTTATAATATATTAATAAATTATAACTTATACTATTCTCAAAAGATTATCCATATAAATTGTCCAGGTGAAGTGCAACCCAAATGGACCATGCCGGGTCGGGTCAAGTACATCTCAAATATAGTTATGGACTTAGACACCTTATCCAATAACAACACCACCAACAATGGAGGAACTTGAGAGGAGGTTACTTACATTCATAAAATCAGCTTGCCCTCTTGTGTAACCACTAGTCACCGCTTAAGTGCTAATTTCATGAGCTAGATGGGTTCTTATATAGTGTGGCAAACTAGGGTTTCACCATGTAAACCCTAATGACTTTCCATATCCCTCATTCTCCATGTGTTAAAACCTCCATGGAGTATCCATGGGTTACCACATGGGTTTAGCCCAAATGAGGAACTATGGATCATAAGCCTACTTTATAAGAATGAATGATTTACCAAATCAACCCCTTATATTTAATTAGTCTCTTTTGATCAGAAAATTAATTCCAAATTAATTCTTGATCAATACTAATTAAATAATATGATTTCATATTAATATATTAAAACTTATAATATATTAATAAACCATAGATAACCTCTTCTCAATTATCCATCCTTCAGATTGTTCTGGTGTCATGCAACCCAAATGGACCATGTTACTCTCGGGTCAAGTACATATTAATAATAGTTATGGGTTTAGACACCTAATCCAACACTTCTTCCTTCATAAGCACCAAAACTCACACTTTTAAGGCTAAAAAAATCACAAAATGGCTCTATGGTTTGCAAGGAACGATTTTTTAGAGATGGAGGATGATGGGACAAGGCTAGAAGGGGGCTAAGGATCTTTAAATAGGGCTCAAACCTTAAACTCTATGGTTTTCCCCAACAGCCACTACCAGGTTGTGGCGCAATCACTATGTCATGGTGGTTCATTAAATCTCGCGGTCTAAAGCTCATCGCCACGTCGTGGTAAGGCTTCACCATGGCGTGGTTTCCAAAGAAGATTACCATACATACTCGAAAACAATACCATACCTGGAATCGGGTGTTACAACTCTCCCCCACTTAAATTCGATTTCTTCCTCTAAATCATTCCTTATCATTTTCGGCATTCCTGATAGCCTGAGGGACACAACCACAACCTTGAATAAACAATTGCCTTCCCAAGACAACTGAACCCATCACAATTTCCCTCTCAAAGAAGTCGAATCCACAATCCCATGCAGAAACCTAAACTACTTTACTGAAACCTGAAGTCTCGAACTGGTCTGACTCCCTGATAGACTGCCCAAACTGAACCAATGTTAAATCCATGATACTTATCCATCACACTATCTATTCAACTTCTGATGGTAGCAATTTCATGAACAAAAAATATACAAGGTATAAATTTCCTTAATTGTCGGATAGTCATGTTGCTGCTAAGATGTTGAAACCTCATCACTTGTCCGGCCTTCACACAGGTAGAACCATCCCAGAACACAGACACCTAAGCTAAATCTTGAACCCTCCATTTGATGCCTTGACATACCAATTTCTTAACCCACATCTCTCTGGTTACAAACCTTGCACGGATACATTCACGATTCCCAATGCGAGTTTCCACCAAAAGCCTACTCGAATATGGCCACTCATAAAATCTTCTCGCAGAGCCTTCCCTAAAACTGATGGGCATCCACTTGAATCTACCCCCCCCCCCCTCTCAGTCCCTAACCGGGGGTACTACTAGAGACATTCAGAAACGATCCTTAAAACATATCGACCGCGAACTTCAACCAAAACTAAACCATATGATGAACCCAAAATCTTCACAACCCTTGACTATCTGTTATACCAATACTAACAACTGCTTTTTTGTGAAACGATGATCAAACAATGAACTTCTGCGATACATCCAACCCTTACCGGCTCCAGTGCACCCCCACCTTGGCGTTCACTCGATATAATCACCAAGAACTTGATGACTTATGACTGCATAAGAAATCTCCAAATTGAGAATCGCAAATCTAACAATAGCTTGCGAACAACTGCAATTATATTGCATACAACCTGCCGAGACTTTCTGATACCTGACTGATACTTCCCTCAATCCTTATTACTTCCCTTATCCAACCAATAGATTTACAACTCGTTCGACCCCCATCAACACATCCACACTAAAAGCACTACAAGTAGAAGAAATGAACCATCACGATCACTAGGCCCACAACTTATGTCTGGAATGCTCCCGATAACCAACCGACACTGTCGTCATCACATCATTGGCCCAACACTCCGGGCCTGAAGATACCCACCTCATTCCATTACCTTGAAGGGACCTAAACAACTCCCTTACAATGCCAACTAAGTACCAAAAAACAACTACCAAGAAAGACCTTACGAAAACAAAGTTGCACACAATCCACAGGTAGGATAAAGGTTGCACTCTTGATCTAATTCGAAAGCTAAAACCCAAGAGAACCATGAACATAATTCGAACCAAGACCCCCATTTCCCTCTTACCCAGCTCACAAGGAGCACCCCCTTACACATACTTAAGAACCCATAATCTCATCCGAAGAGAAAAGAAGCACCAGAGATAATCGAACCCCCCCCCCCACCCCTTTAATCAAAACAAAAAATATCCTCAAGATCGGTCAAACAAGGCCCCATACTTGTGAGACTGAATGGATTCCATCATTACACCACTAGCTCAAGAAGATCTCCAAGATGACCCTACAAGGTAGCAAAACCTGAGTCTGCTACGAATCATAATTCCACTTCACCATTGAGGGTGAACATACCCAGGGACCAAGGGAACATAACACACTGCACTGGAGGGTAGGTGATGCATTCCTTGCTCTAAACTGTCACCGCTTGAATCCTTCGGAGAATTCCCGCTGAATGAAGAACTCAACGACCAATGGTCGAGGACACATGACGCCTAATCTAGTGAATCAAAACCCACACAGAACTAAACATAACCGCTTCTGGAAATGGTTTACCGATCAACATATTCCCAAAACTAATTTGAAAATAGCAATCCAAACACGAACTGGCAAATCCTTCAATGACTGATACTCAACCTGAGAATCCTAGTTCTCCTCCACTTAGGGCTCGAACTACCACCCACTGGTTTTGAAACCTAATTATAACCCAAACCGGCTCAACCAGGTATGATCATACCTGACCCTGGAATTATTAATACATGTATAATGATCCTCCAGATACGAATCAAACAAATCTCAAGAGAATGTTGAATTTCAGCTGAAGACCTTTGAAATCCCCAAATGTAACCACCTACCAACTTACGATCCAAACATAACTACTTGCCTACAACCCCAACGAAAAGCCGACACCTGGCTCTCCCATATCCTAAGAACATGACCCTTGCTCGCATCACAAAGTACCCATACTACATTAACCACCTACGCACATGAGTGCTAACATACAGTCACCAACCACCACGACCAACAGACCTCAAGCTGAGAATCCAACCTAACTTGGGAGGTCACAAGCCTTCCCACTCCTTCAAACTCGGAAATCTGAAGGGCAAGATCCTTGCCACAGACAATGACAATCTAATCCGACAATCTGCCATATAAATCCCAGATGCAATTTCCAAGCCGATCATATCAATTACTTCCTCCCCCGTATCTCGGAGTCCGAGACATGACCTTTAACAAAAACCCTCGAGACTTCCAACCAACATACTCATACGGGTCTGAACCACTCAACCCACATCAATATCGCCACAGGGGCCTGAACAAACACAAACCCTATCCTCGCCTGGGCAGCCCAAGCCAAAAGACCGACAGATACAAAATCACTGCCTCGAACCATGGTATCCAACCATGCTATCTTCTTTTACCAGTCCTTAGAATCCCCGAAATCTTCCTTGAATCGAGTATGGATCTTGCACTTCTAGTAGTACGGGCCCAATACTATCTTCCATACATATCCATATTTTCCTCAAGAATCGAGTATGGATCTTGCACTTCCAGTAGTACGGTCCTAATACTACCTTCCATACATATCCATACTTTCCTCAAGAATCATCTTGGTTCTCTAAGACCTAATCACAAAATACTCCTGAAATCGAAACAACTGCACTAGAATACTCCCTAGGATACCCTAGGGTTCCACACTTCTCTGTCATCGTCTGCTAAAGAACTCCTCACAATGTCAATTAGCTATTCGATGAATACAATCTCATGCAACAAAGATCAGATAATCCTTCGAGTAACAAACCCATCCCTACAACAGTTGGACTCAGACAAGAGCTATGCAGCAAGGTCAAACCCATCACTCTGAGATTATCCAGCCTTTCTCACATGTGACTTGACATATTCACTTAATAGTTAACTCACATCACTCATAGTTTCCACAAAGCACAAAGCAAGCAACATTCATGCAGAGGAGCCAACTGGCACTAAAAGGCAATAAAATCAGACAAGTCCTCATACGAAATCCTCGATCTTCAACTCCCGGAACCACGGGTGCACCTTCGCCCTGCTCTCTCACTCTCCCTAGAGTGGATAATCACTCCTGGCGCTGAGCCGCTACGAATTGAGCCCCTTCTAAGGAAACCACCGTGTCCTCATCCAATAACGCAACTGACCGAATGACCCCCACAAGAATCACCATACCACTAACTGCCGCCTGACTCTCTATTGGTGCTAGATGAATATTGCATGAATACGATCACACACCCCATAGTTTAAACAATCTTCGGCTAACATACTCAATCTCACAACGATTGGAATCAGACAAGACTTGCACAGCAGGACCATACCCCTTATCCTAAGATCATTTAAAATATGCAGCATGTGACTTAGCGTATTCACTCAATAGCCAATTCACACGTGAAAGAGTTATACCACAACCAATCAGAGATTCTATAAGAGATAGGGCATTATACATTCCGTAAATTCTATCATGTAATTCCTGAAGATCCCTAGCATACCACTAGCATGTTGTTCTAACATATCACAATATCAAAAAAACAATGTGGTAATTTGGGGTCAACTTACTGACTACAGCTGATGGTACACATCGCATCCTCTTTTGGTTTTTTTGAAAGCAACTTTGAAAGTTATTTTTAAACCCTTTACTTTGAAAACAAATTTTAAAATCATTTTTTCTTACTTTGAGACTGGATTCACACGAGTGTTCTTCCAATTCAGTCAAACTAAGGCTTTGATACTAGCTTGTAACATCCCAAAATTTTCAACAAATTTAAACTTTTCAAAATGATCCTTTTACACTAATAAAATGTTTACAAAATGTTGTTCTCAAAACATTATTTGAAAATCAGTGCTTCCTAAGATCAATGACATAAAAGCAAGATGTGTATGGTTATGCCTTCGCCTTGCCACGAATCTCTGAAATAAATGGAACCATAATCCAAAACTATAAGCACAAAGCTTAGTGAGCTTCCCACAAAGTACCAACACCCAACCAAATAACATATACAAATAACAACATGCATACAAAGCCTTCAGCATTTATGGACCGCCTCACCGGCCTTCAACTTGTCTGGGTCGCTCACAGATACTTCAGCATGTCTAGACCGCCTCACTGGGCCTTCAGCATGTCTGGACCGTTCTTCGAGCCTTCGGCCTGACTGGTCCACCTTGCAGGCCTTCAGTCTATCTGGGCCGCCCTGGTTCTGTTGGCCTTCAACAAAAAGCAGGTCCGCCTTAACCCAACCACACACACACACAAACCATGTTGACATTTTCATAACAGATAAGCATACATATAATGTAACAATATAAACATTATCGGGTTTCTTGACTGGCAGCACAAAGCATCACAGTCTCAACCCAACCTCACTACATCAACACATGTTACTGGAAAACCTATGGCCAGAAGAGATAACAGGCAGATCTAACAAATCACTAAGCAAAACACCATCCTATATACCAGGATACAGATCTAACAGATCACCAAAGTACACAATCATAAAATAAACTAGGATAACAATCCACAGGGCCGTCCTTTGTGCCTTCGACCCATAAGTACAGTGAGGAAACTCACCTCACAAGTTGCACAAATCTGACAAGGTCTAACTCCGAATCTCAACTCTCTACTCAAAGCCTACAACCACTAAGAGACCAATTTCCATCAAATTCCCAAAATACCCAAAGTACCATTAAGGTCAAACTTAGCAACAAGGGCAAAAGGTCAAGAAAAGTCAACTCAACTTGACTGCCACAACGTGCTACCCTTGTACCACGTCATGGTTATGGATACGACAAAACAGTCGTGAACTGCCCCGCCACCACATCGTGGTGTCTTTGCCACGTTGTGGTTATGGGGTTTTCAGCAGCTTACTGCATTCAGCTACCTCATCTGATAATAAAATGGTCTCCAATTCAGATCTGGTCTAAAATAGGGTCTATATGGATAAAGTTTCCAACTTTATCCAATATAACCCTCTAAATGCATAGATCTCGACTTTTAAAGTCTAAAGCACTAACTGGCTTCACTAATAAACGTCCAATCCAAGGGGGTTACTTGGCCAAAGCTACAAGAGAGTCTCTAACACCATAAAAGTCGATGCTTTTCACACATGCATGTCCAATGCATGCCTTGAACCCTTATTAGGTCATAATAGGGAAAAAAGCCAAGATTTCGTGCATGACCCTCAAACTCAACTCTAGACTAGATCCAAAGAGCCAAATGCTCCAAATGGCCTGGAGACTCATAAAGTTGCAAGCTTTATGAAGTCCAACAACCCAAGCCAACAAGATCTAGAAAGAGAAATGGAAATATCCATAGATCTACTCATAAACTCATCAAGATGAAGACTTTATACCTCCTTGAGATTCTAGAGGAGGGTGAACTCCTGGATCTTATTTGCCTTGGACTCCCAATGAAGTCTTCCACTACCTTCTTCCTTCACAAGCACCAAAACTCACACTTATAAGGCTAAAAAATCACAAAATGGATTTAGTGTTTGCAAGGAACGATTTATGAGAGAGAGAGAGAGAGGTTGATGGGAGGAGGCTAGAAGGGGGCTAAGGATCTTTAAATAGGGCTCAGCCTATAAACTCTAGGGTTTTCCCCAACAGCCACTACCACGTCGTGGCGCAATCACCACGGCGTTGTGGTTCATTAAATCTCGTGGCCCAAAGCTCATCGCCACATCGTGGTGAGGCTTCACCACGGCGTGGTTTCCAAAGAAGATTACCATACATACTCGAGAATAATACCATACCTGGAATCGGGTGTTACAAAACGACGTACTATGGTGAGTTTAGGTATCTAAGCTTATATATCCTTAAGGGTATATTCACTTTTCCATGTATATATATATATATATATATATATATATATACACACACACACACACACACCCATACACTATTTTTTTGGTTTCTTTAATTTTACATTTAAACATATGATAATTTTATTTTTACTTTTTTAAATTTTCGTTATTTATGGTTTTTATAATGTTTTTTTATTTAGATTCAAATAAATAAATTTATATTCAATAAACCATGTCGGAACCGTTTTTTCTTTAAATTTTCTTATTTCTGAATTGAATCGGTAATGTTTTTTTTAATTTAAGTCGTTATGGTTAATATTTTTTTACTTGGATGCTCCACCAAATAATCGAAGTTGTTAATTTTATTTATTTAAAATAATAATTAGGTTAAAGTTATATTGAATTTTTTGATTTAGAATTTTTCATAGTTATTATTGTTAGTAATTTTAAGTTTGTAGTTATCATTATTTGACATTTTTTTTATTTCCTACTAAATTGGTTCCCGATTCTTTGGTTCTCAGTCCAAGTTGGTCAGAAACTTGGTCAGATTTTAATTTGAACTATTGAAAAATATAATTAAACTAATCATAGAGTATGACTTTTATTATTCCTTTTATTTTTTATTTTAATCTATTATCAAATTGAAAAATATTATCTTGAACCTGACTTATTAATATCACATATAGAAATATGATTTAATTTGCAAGTTACATTTTAAAATTTTTAGCTAATTTTCCCATTTTAGTAATTCTAAATCGCAAATATCACACATTGAAACATTAATTCTTAAAAAATAAAACGTTTGAGTTTTTATTTTTAATTTGTCGTAATATAAATATAATAGCCACTAAATAACAATATATATATATATATATATATATATATATATATATATATATATATATATATATATATATATATATATATATATATATAAAGAATATGAGTTGGACAGAAATTAAAAATATAAATATAACTTTTTTATTTACTTGAATCCAAATTAAAATAATAAAAAAAACCATACATTACCAGAAATATTAAAAAATAGAAAACCAAAATAAAACCACTCAAACACCAAAATTGTAATATACTCTAATATATTCATACATTTTACTTCTTTTGGAAAAGATTAAAAAAGTTATCAAATTGATGTAAAATAAAAAGAAAAAACAAAAATACTAAAATATTAAAAAATAATACGAAAAAATTTAAAAGAATACAAAAAATTTTGAGAAAAAAAAAAAGAAAATTGTAAAATGTATGAATATATTAGAGTATATTACTATGCAACATTTTAAAACACACAATTCAATATAAACTTTAACCTAATTTGTAACGCTCCGTTCCGAATCGTTTCCTTCCAGGGTGGTGGCCAAAGATCAGGCATTATCAGACTTATGACCTTTGAAGAAATGAGATATGGACCCATTCAGATATGGGTAAGGGGATTTAGTGGATTCGGGTGTTTAGTTTGTGTGTTGGAGTCAAGGGGTATTTTGGTAAATATTAGTTTGGGCTTTTATTAAAAATTGGATTTTCGTTCGGGAAATTTTAAGGCAAGTATGAGTCGATAAGAGCATAGATCTTCTCGTTACCTTTTCATGGCTATAAGGATCGTCGGAATCGGATTTATAATGAAGAAGTTATGGCCTTCGGAAGAATTTAGGGTTTTTGGGGAAAACCCCTAGTTGCGAGGCGTACATGGGGAGTACGCATGGCATACTTGTGCAAGGGCCCTTACGCGAGGCGTAAATTGGCGTACGCTGAGCGTAGTCAGCAGTTTGATCATGAAGCTTCAAGAAACCCTAATTAAGGGTGTTACATCTTATTTAAGCACCTTAAGTCTTTAGGGCTGGACTCTTTACCAGCCCCCAAACATCTTAAAACCCTAAATCGTCCCTTAAGCTTCCTTGGTGCTGTTCTTGAGCCCTTGAGAGGATTTAAGTGGTTGTTCTTCTCATTGTAAAAGAAGCATTGAAGATTAAGGTGCTTTGCTTAAAAGGAAGGTCCTAGATCCAGAATCATCTCACTTGTTGCAATCTTTTTGAGGTATCAAGTTCATACATTGGCTTGTAGATGCTTAGATCTCCTCATAGTTTTTGTTATATTTTTTGTCCCATTTTGGGTTGATTGAAGAGTTAATACGTTTTAAGGGACTATTCTGAACTTGTTATGGACTCCTATGGCATAAAGGTGCAAGTCGTATGGGATTTTTGGTCACATGCATGCATTAAGTCACTTGTTAAGTCCTATTTAAGCTTAAGTGCTTCATTTATCCATGCATGAACATAAATTTGGCAACTTTACGTGATAATTCAGCTCAAGGAAGTCAGATCTACATTTTGGAGCAATGTTTTAAAGGATTAAGGGATGAATGTGAAAGGTAGCTGAACAGGAGGTGTATGATGGGCGTACAAGCCAATACATGCAATGTACATGCCCTAACGCATGTACGCATAGAGTACAGCTGAGTATGCCCCGCGTACTCAGCAGAATGGGCCTCAGATCTTTTTTCTTCAGTTTGCGCCACGTTTAGGGATTAGATGTTCCGGGCTTTGTTTGGCAGTCTGATTTCTGGTGTTTTGGGATGGGAATATTACTAGGCCTTGGGTTAAGGCCCATGGAAGGGGTTTGGGAAAAATTTGGAAAATTATGCCATGCTTGGGCCATGGGTGTTTATCTGGAATTTGGGCTTTTGGATTGTTGAATTAGGCCTTGGTTTTGGTCCAAGTTATGAAGAGGGTAAAAAGATATTTTACCCTAGTTTGGACACTTAGTGTGGGTCAGATCCGATTATTGATGGATGATTAACTTGTGATTTATAGCGTCGGGATACTTGCGGGCCAACAGCCAGAGATTCTTTTTATGAGATTCGGTAGTGCGAGGTGAGTTTTCCTCACTATGTTTTCGGAAAACACACCATGTTGAATCGTGAATATTTGAAAATTATGAAATTTTGCCCAAACACGGCGTGGTAACAGCTCATCCATGTCGTGTTGGGTGTTCAGAACAAAAAAAATTATGTTTTCTCATTAAACGTTTTACCACACCCCACACTTAGGCCTTGCTTGTCCACAAGCAACATTTTAATTATCAGGAGAAAAAGACGAAAATCCTTAACAAAACACAATGAAATAAAGGAAGAAAAAAAATCTAAAAGAAAGATAAAGGAAAAAAGAAATGCAAACTCAAATGACGAGCTGCCTCCCGCAAACACTTCTTTTTTAGGAGTCTTGAGCCGGACTCCCAACTTAATAAACTTCTAATAAAATCGATGTCAATCTATCCATTGCATTGAATATTTTTTTCGGACCAATTTGTAAAATTTGGCTCTTTGCTTCTAAAATTGGCCAAACAAGCTTGAATTCATAAAACCCAAGAATCTTGACAAGGGTTGGAACCGGTTGGATATTAATCAGAAATGGATTGCACTTCAGAACTTTCTTCAAAGTTGGAATCGTCACCCCCATGCTTCGAAACACAAACTGGAAATACAGGGGGGGGGGGGGGGTAATGGTCAAAACACAACGTGGTTCCTGCAATTCAACTTGTTCTTCTTTTTCGCCTGACCCATCTACTAGCAACCTTTCCAGCTCCTCCAAATCTCTTTTTGAATTAAATTCTTCATCTGAGTCATATTCATCATCTTCTTGCTTAAATTCATGAACCATTTCTTCAAGAAAAGCATCAAGAGCATCGAGATTTGGAAAATACATAATAAATAAAATTAAACTAAGAAATTTAATCAATAAATAAATTACAAAAAAACGATGACAATTAGCAAATAAAATTAACTATTTATAATCGTTATCTGGATGCGACGCCAAAAACTTGATACGTGTGAAATATACTAGTTTTAATCCTAACGAACTTAAACAAAAACCAATACACGCTAGGCAGTGTACCTAATCAAATAGTAGTTTAGTGTAGGTAAGTAAGGTATCGAACACACGAAATGGTGAAAATAATTACAACTACTACTAATGTTAACTAATTTGCAAAACGATTAATGGGGGGGGGTTATCTAGTTTTACAAGACTTTAAACTTAGACAATCACTTAAACACTTAGAAAAGAAACAATTAATGACTAATTGAAGAAAAAAAGACGATAGAATCAAGAATATTAAAGAGACTTCCGCTTAGATTCGATTCAGTTACTTCTATGGTTGATTTCATGGCAAGTGCAATGGATTAATGTGTCATCAATTACCGATTTCTTATATGATTATGTTCATGTTCACTATTACTAATCCTTTAGCAAACAAATAAATTCAAGCAGTGATCAGTTGATTAAACTAATAAGGTTACTAGTATTAAGTTTGAATCATGCAAGACTTGTAATGGGGATTAATCCAGTTGATTGGTTAAATTAATTCATATATGATTGGTCATCATATATAGCTCACACATCCATTTACTTGTTTTCTTATTAACCCTAGGTTATGTTCACAACACTAGGCTTACAATCTTGATGGTCACAAAATCGTAAGAGACAAGCAATCAAGAAGATGTTCATACAATCTCAATTTACTTAGAAATTAAAAAAAAATCTCATTAACACATAAGGTTCTTTTAATAAACTTAGCATGATAAATAATCAACTCCACATAATTCAAAACCACAAAATCAACACATAGTCATAAGATCATCTACTCTAAAGGAAAGCAAGGTTTTTAGCCCATGACTTCAGCACAAAACAATCATAAAAATGAAATTCTTTATTGCAAACATGATGGAAACAAAAGAATTAGGTAAAGTAATGATTAATTGCCTTTGATCTCTTCAAGAATAAGCTTCCAGTCGAATTTTGTAATCCACAACTCCCTTGGGATGTCTCTGGCCTCCAGAAATCGATAAAAACCTCTATCATCAGTTAGGGTTTCGAAAAGAAACAATCCAAATATAGATTCTGAAAAACGGTGCAACACGGCGTGTTTTAAGAGCCAACACGATGTGTTCATTAAAAACACGTGTCTGACAAGGTAGTTTTCCATCGTGAATTTCCAATGCAACACGTCGTGTTTAGCGATAACACGTTGTGTTCTTATTAAATTTCATCTTCTTCTTCAAAATCCAAGATTCGAGATTCCATTTGCCAATTCCGCATCCTTTTCCACCCGAGCATGTCGTTGCTATTGCAAAAGATTTTTTTCAAGTAATTAAGTACCTTTTGTTCAATAAATAACACAAATGCAACATAATATATTAAGATAATACATGAATTATATGATTAAATATGCCAATATCAAAATACCCGAAACTTGACTTTTGCTTGCCTCCAAGCAAAACTGAATTTTAAAATACCAATACCACATAAGACAATCCAAGTTGAACCCAACCATTATGTCACGAACGCAACGCATGAATTTGTGTCTAATTTTCCTAAGAGCCTCTCTAATCCTAAATACTTACAATCTTCATAAACACTCGCTCACTTTTTTCGAACAACGCTCATTTTATGCATCCCTCCGAATCCATCCCCAAATATCTTTCTTAACATCAAGTTATACTTGGTTAAACCCCCAATCATACAAACGAAAAAATAACCTAGAAAATAAAATTACAAATAAAAATAACTTAACAATTTTTTTCTTTTGAATCTTTGATGATATTTCTTCATGATCTTCATAACTTGTAGATTCTTTCAAACTTTGCAACACTTTTTTTTCACACGCACTTCTTTCACTCAAAACTAAAAATCCTATAAAAACATATGATTAAGCAAGGGGATTTAAGTTCAACCTTTATTGATTAGAGACATTAGTCTCATGTCCAATGACTACTTAAGCTCTCTTGGATACATTTCAAGTATACGATGCTAAACATGTTACGTCCCTCAAACTAAGCAAGGCCATGTTTTTGTTCCATGATTTCTCTAGGAATAAGGAGGCCACAAATCCAATATAATGTATGTTAACTCAACTAAACATTTAGGTTCGCATTGAATCATCAAATATAATACTATCATGGAATCCTAATAATGAAAATTCCTTTTACCATAATTTTCTGAATTAACCTAGCAATTTTGATGCAATTTTTTTCAAAAATTATACTTGGAGTCTAATAATGTAACCAACCCCTGACCCCACACTTAATTCATGCAATGTCCCCATTGCATGTTATGCAAAATAAATAACAAGTAAAATGGGAGAAAAAGAACAGACTCCCCTGGGATAGAAGTGGTGGAGTTGATTTTCTTCTCTATGCTCCTTTAGTTGACTTTGGCATGACAACAGCTCATCCATGCCTTGGTTGCCATTCGTCTCATGTGGTTAACATCTCGAAACATACTGGAAAAAGGCACTTTGGAACACCCTTGGAATGGAATCAAGAATTGTAGAAAATGGTTGCATTTAGTATGCACAAATCAATGACTTGAAAAGATTTACTGAAGCTTGAACACGCCGAGTTCGTATGGGTAACAAGTTGTGTTCTTTTATTACTTAGACGAAAATCGTGTATTTTGACTGAAACACGCCGTGTTTAGTTTTGGCCACGGCGTGTTTGGCGGTAATTTCATAATCTACATTCCATCAGCTCAATGACGATTCTTTTGGTTAAAAGGGTACTAATGTAGTACACCTTTTTATATCTTCTGTAAATATAGTTCCCCTCGGAAAATATGAACACGGAATCACTCAAAATCTCCTATTTTCTCGTTAAAGATTCTACCCCTCACTTGGTTCCTTTCACGACTCTAAATATCCTCTCATTTCTCTTCCCTAATTCTACAGAAATCAAAAACAACAACTACGTAATAAAAAAGAAAACAAAATTTAAATTGAGATTCCTACATTAATCCTACATAACTAAAAATTAAACAAGTTCAAACACACAAACAAATAAAAATAAAAATAGACTTCAATAACTTTAAACATAAAAACTAATATTGAAAAGGATAATCAATCTTCATTTTCTCATTTTGCTCCTCTTCCACTAGTTGCACCCTGCATTTCACCCCATAATTCGTCCCAACTTGGAATATGTGGATATGAGGTAGGATACCCATCCGGTCGTGAAATATGCAAGTTTTGGAATAGCATGTATTGATAATTTAGACCCTGCCAATATTGTATTGGTACCTACGCATGGCCCGGTTATATAAATCCATGGGCATCTCGTCTTCCACAGGAATCACCGTGGGTTCCTCATGAGTGTCATCGTGGCGCGACCTCACCCTTCTTCCCAATTCCGACTGTACCTCATCATAAACATCGAGAATACAAAAATTATTCCCTCCGTTATCCTGGACAATCGTAGCCCACTTGTAGAGAAGAATGTTGAAGCGGCGTGTCGACATTAATGTCAAAAAATTTGTCGCCCCTCTTTCAAAGAACCCATAAGATCTAGCTAACTTTGTTACCAACATACCACCACAGATTGGCACCTCTTTTATATCCTTATCCACCCTTTCCGCCAAGTACTTTTCCAGAAAAAAAAAAAAAGGGTATGTTGCAGAAAACCTCAGGTGTAAGAATGCACCATAAGAAAAAGATGTCAAGGTTGGGAACTTTATTTGCGTCCTTCCTCATGTTGATAGTACTCAAGATAAAACAGTGAATGGGTGACCAAATGTCACCTTCTTGAGCTACCGATGGAATGTGAACATTGTTGGCAATAGTACTCCACCAATTCGCCTCATTCATACCTTCTGGAAGGTCTTTCTGACAAGTGTTGAGAAAGATACAAAAAACCTCGGTCATGGCCTCCGGTCGATTCTATAGATCCAGCCTCCATTCCAACTCTGCTACACTACACTCCCGTCTGTCCCCACCCAAACAAAACATGAGGTTTTCCGTGTCAAAAGCATTTGTTCGTCCTCTAAACCTTATGGTAGCAAAAAATTCCAAGCATAGTTCTTTGTAAACTGGTTCTTGAATTCTGAAAATCCTCCTCCATCACGTACATGTTATTCTCAACCCATCACTCGTAAAGACTTTCGTTAAATACAAATCATTTGCTTCAACTAAGCCAATTGCTTGCAGCAAGTCCCAATCGACTGCATTTGCAATGTAGAACTCTCTAGTTTTCGATTTCTCTAGTTTGTTTTGCCATTCTACTAATACCCCCGGAGAAACTACCTCGAGAAAATTGTACCAAGGGAAACCCGCTTGTTTCTGTGGGGCTTGTTGATTTCTCAAACCTCTCCTCATCCTTCTACACAATTGAACAACAAAAGAGAAAACCAAACACCAAAAAAGATTAAATTAAATTTTTTTTGCAAAAACTAGGTTCACTGAACGTCAAACATGTCGTGTTTGATGAACAGTTCGGCTATCAAGTTTTGATTCGAGACCAAATCGACAAAATTAACTTCTAGAACACTGGAATGTACATTTAAACACCAGAAAATCCGGCCAAAATGCCCCAATTTACTTAAAACCGAAAACCTAGAAAAATATCGAAAAATTCCTAAAATCCATTTTAACATGAAAATTCGACACAAAACCTAGGAATTGAAGTAAAACCGGTGGAATTGAAGATTAAGAGTGTTGAAGGCAAACTCGGCGTCTTTAGGGGCTGTGGGGTAAAGTGAAAACGATTTTTGCTCTTTTAGGTAACAAATAAAGAAACACGCCGTGTTTTTGGAAAACACACCGTGTCGAATCATGAGTCTTTGAAAAATCGTGAAGTTTTTCTCAAACACGGTGTGCGAACAGCTCATCAACGTCGTGTTGGTGTTCTAAACAAAAAATGTTATGTTTTCTCATTAAATGTTATACCACACCCCACACTTAGGTCTTCCTTGACCTCAAGCAATATTTTAATTATCATGAGAAAAATCCGAAAATCCTTAACAAAACACAATGAAATAAAGGAAGAAAACAAAAATCTAAAAAAAAGATAAAGGAAAAAAGAAATGCAAAATCAAATGACGGGTTGCCTCCCGCAAACGCTTCTTTTTTAGGAGTCTTAAGCTGGACTCCCAACTTAATAAACTTCTAATAAAATCGATGTTAATCCATCCGTTGCATTGAATTTTTTTTCGGACCAATTTGTAAAATTTGGCTCTTTGCTTCTAAAATTGGTCAAACGAGCTTGAATTCATAAAACCCAAGAATCTTGACAAAGGTTGGAACCGGTTAGATATTAATCAAAAATTGATCGCACTTTAGAACTTTCTTAAAAGTTGGAATCATCACCCCATTCTTCGAAACACAAATTGGAAATACAGGGGGCCCCGGTTAATGGTCAAAACATGACGTTGTTCCTGCTATTCAACTTGTTCTTCCTCTTCGCCTGACCCATCTGCTAGCAACCTTTCCATCTCCTCCAAATCTCTTGCCGGATTAAATTCATCATCTTTTAACTTTAACTCTTGTAACTCAGATTGCTCTTGTTTGTTAGGCAAGATGTTATCTAACCATCTTCCTAATTTCTTCAAATCTTCATCTGAGTCATATTCCTCCTCTTTTTGCTCAAATTCATGAACCACTTCCTCAAGAAAAGCATGAAAAGCATCGAGATTTAGAAAATACATAATAAATAAAATTAAAAATAAAAATTAAACTAACTAAGAAATTTAATCAACAAATAAATTAAAAGGAAAACAATAACAATTAGCAAATAAAATTAACTATTTAGAATTGTTTTCTGGCTGCGGCACCAAAAACTTGATATGTGTGAAATATACTAGTGTTAATCCTAACTAACTTAAACAAAAACCAACACACGATAGGCAGTGTACCTAATCGAATAGTAGTTTAGTGCAGGTAAGTAAGATATCGAACACAGGAAATGGTGAAAATAATTACAACTACTACTAATGTTAACTAATTTACACAATGATTAATGGGGGGGGTTTCTCTAGTTTTACAAGGCTTCAAACTTAGACAATCACTTAAACACTTAGCAAAGAAACAATTAACGACTAATTGAAGAAAAAAAAAGACGATAGAATCAAGAATATTAAAGAGACTACCACTTAGATTCGATTCAGTTACTTCTATGGTTGATTTCATGGCAAGTGCAATGGATTAATGTGTCATCAATTACCGAGTTCTTATATGATTAGGTTCATATTCACTATTACTAATCATTTAGCAAACAAGTCAATTCAAGCAGTGATTAGTTGATTAAACTAATAAGGTTACTAGTATTAAGTTCGAATGATGCAAGACTTGTAATGGGGATTAATTCAATTTGTTGGTTAAATTAATTCATATATGATTGGTCATCATATATAGCTCATACATCAATTTCCTTATTTTCTTATTAACCCTAGGTTATGTTTACAACACTAGGCTTACGATCTTGATGGTCACAAAATCGTAAGAGACATGCAATCAAGAAGATGTTCATACAATCTCAATTTACTTAGTAATTAACAAAAAAAATAATTCTCATTAATACATAAGGTTCTTTTAACAAACTTAGCATGATAAATAATCAATTCCACATAATTCAAGTCCACAAAATCAACACATAGTCATAAGATCATCTACTCTAAAGGAAAGCAGGGTTTTTAGCCAATGACTTCAGCAAAAACAATCATAAAAACGAAATTCAATATTGCAAACATGATGTAAACAAAAGAATTAGGTAAAGTAATGATTAATTGACTTTGATCTCTTCAAGAACAAGCTTTTAGTCGAATTTTGTAATCCACAACTCCCTTGGGATGTCTCTGGTCTCCAAAAATTGATAAAAACTTCCATCATCAGTTAGGGTTTCGAAAAGAAACGATCCAAATATTGATTCTGAAAAATGATGCAACACGGCGTGTTTTAAGAGCTAACATGTCGTGTTCTTCATTAAAAACACGTGTCTGACAAGGCAGTTTTCCATCGTGAATTTCCAATGCAACACGTCATGTTCCTCTTAAATTTCATCTTCTTCTTCAAAATCCAAGATCTGAGCTTCCATTTGCCAATTTCGCTTCTTTTTCCTTTCGAGCATGTCTTTTTTGCTACAAAAGAATTTTTCAACTAATTAAGTACCTTTTGTTCAATGAATGACACAAATGCAACATAAAAAGATTAAGATAATGCATGAATTATATGATTAAATATGTCAATATCACACCTCCTCTTGTTTTGTTTTATGATTTTGTGAAAACTCTTATAATAAACATGTTTTGAAAACTATTTTGTAAACCATTGATGGTTTGTGGATTGGTTTTAAAAGTTTAAATTTGTTGAAATTTTTGGAATGTTACATACATATTATTATAGATAAATAAAAATAACTACTTCGGTTATTTGGTGGAGTGTCCAAATAAAAAAACATTAACTGTAACGACATAAAATTTAAAATAAAATAAAATAAAATAAAATAAAATTACCGGTTTAATTCACAAATAAGAAAAATTAAAGAAAATAGTTCCAACATGATTTACCAAATTTAAGTTCATTTAGTTGAATCCAACTAAATAAAAACATTAGAAAAACCATTAATAACTAAAATTATATATATATATATATATATATATATATATATATATAACAAACGAAAAGGTAAAAAATGTTATAAAAGAAAGTTATCAAATTGGTAAAAAAAAATTAAAGTGTGCGTGTATATATATATATATATATATATATATATATATATATATATATATATATATATATATATATATATATATATCAATTTTTTAGAATTGATCTTGAGATATACACATTTTTTCAGATTTGATCCAAAGACATTTTGGTCACTTAGAAAAAAATTAGCTAGCCAAAATTTAATTTTTCAGATTTGGTCCAAGGACCATTTATATAATTTTTGAAATCTTAGGGACAAGAAGTATTAGTTTTTTCATATATGTTTTCAAAATGCAATATTTTGCATACAAGAAAGGGCAATGATAAAATTTTGTGTGGATTTAATGTATCATATGTAAATTTAGGTATCCTTCCTAATAAATAAAAGATTTTTTTTTCCTAATAAATAAAAGATTTTTTTTTCATATGAAATGCTCTCATTAAATTTGACAAATGTTAATTTATGGTAATTTTGAATTAATCTTTTTTCCACATGTCATTTTATGGGTTTTTCTATTTTATTAAATTTTATATAATATTTTAAGTAATAATTACAATAAATATAGTAATAAATGGATATCAATTTTATTAATAAGTTTAACTTCTAATTTCAAAAATTTTAAATTAAAGTTTGTTGGTTTCTTTTGTTTATTTATTTAAATTATTTTTTTAAATTTAAAAAATAAAAAACACTTCAATTTTAATAATTAATTATTTTCTTATTTTTTTTAAATTCAAAGTTCTCAATTATTTAGACTTTTATATTTAATTTAATTTTTTAAATTAATCCATATAATACATGGGTCTCACAAGTAATATGAAATATAGTTTTATTTCTATGTTACACGACCTTTAAATATTCTAATAAACTTTTCGCAACTAAATAAAATATTAGACATGACCAAATTAATTTACTAAAAGCCGAATAAGACTAAAAGACTACATGGCTATTTTGCCTAGTTTACATAAAACAACTTATGTTTTTTTTTTCTATAGAGTGTTTATTAGTTTATCCGATATCAACATAAATTTAAACAAAAAGTCATTTTATCCGACACCAAAACACAATAAGTTGATATTTATTTTTTGTTGTTTGACAAATATGCTTATATGTGTGATGCTAAAATAATTTATCAAAAGCTTCTTATTTAATTTAATAAATGCCAAACATTTAAAATTATTTATTATAATTGTTATCGGTGACAAGTCTGGAAGCCAAAACCATATGGTTCATTATGACGTGTCTGGAAGCCAAAACCATATTGTTCATTATTTTTAAATGAAACCGATAGAAAATGAAAAACATAAAACAATACTAGTTACGGGTTAGCATCGAATCGAGTAGGATAAGCCAAAAAAGGTCTAAAGTTCTTATAATTGCATTTGGCGAGTTTTTATATCTTGATATATTTTTACAATTGTAAAATATGGGCCGTAAAAATCAGATTTATACATGTATTTTTTTTTTTTTTTTTTGTCTAAACTACCGGGAAAGTTCACTAAAATTATTTAAGATAGATCGCTAATTTTAATTGTATATATCTTATTATAAATTAAAAAAAAATAAATAGGTGAAGTTATCCACCAAAACTTAACATATGCTTGCCATTGTTGTCATGTACAGTAAATCAATAAACAATTCAAATAAACAATCTCCCAAATAATTGACATGTTAATTAAAATCATAAACGTACTAAAAAAAGGGTGGTTAAAAATATATAAATAATTATCATACCATTTTCATGATGGTACTCAATATATTATCTTATTGAATGATGAAATATAAAAAAGCACACTCGTGTAAGGAATAAAATTAACGAAATGAAAGGAATCAAATTCTTTCAGTCGTAATCAATTTCATTATATCAAACAAAAAAATATTTCAAAAGAAATTACTTTCATTGTACCAAATATTATATTAAATCTTCGTTAATAAGCTTTTATTGTAGTTAGAGGTTAGAAAGATATAAACATTACAGAGAACAGTAACTATTTTTTTAAAACCAAATTCATTTTACAAAATCTTAAAGATAAGTTGCATGTGTCTTTGACAATCAGCCTACATACACACTAATCACCAAAAAAAAGATAATTTAATAAGTCCTTGGTTGGCGTTACAAAAGGGTTGGTCTATAGCATGAGTTACAAGCCACAAAATAATCCCAAAAGTCCACTCACAAGTCTTCCTTTTATCATCACCTTCGGTCTATTCCCCCTCGGTCTTTCCTCACAATTGACTTTTCAAGTCAATCCTATTACTTTTCAAATACAAAGTTCCATTTTTATACTAACGTGCTTATCTTGCACCAAAAAAAATTTTGTCTTTTTCTTTTATAATATTTAAGCATATCTAATCATTTTATTATACAATAACAATCTTACAAAAATAGTATATGTTACTTCTAGATTGTGTTTGTTATATAGGATTAAACATAGACACACTAGATGGGATAAGATTATAAAAGCTTTTTAAGCTTATTCTTATTAGGAATATTCATGTCTTTTGCATAACACGATTCGTTCACAAAATTACAGTTTTTATCCATTGACATCAAACATAGTATAAAATTATCATGTCTTGTATTGCTTAAGAAACAAGATCCTTAAGTGCTTATATGCTGTTGCCTTAGGTGACGCATGACCTTAGTTACAAACAAGCATCATCCTACTCCCATCAATTTACCAATTTCCTACACAGCTTCCTAATTCTATTTCCTTATAATAATATGCTAAAACTAACATCATAACCATCGTTTTCAACAGTTTTCATGGGACCATTTAAAGCTTTCAAACTTTTAAATAGCAGCCTCCACTGCCACGGCTACACACGACACACTACGAACCTTCTTTCATGCTTCTAGGAAGGTAGCTACGAAACCTCCATTAGAGATGATATATCATCAAGAACAGCAAACCCTCAACTTGCATACCAAAATGAATTATTATGATCATCAAATGTCTAAAGCCTACAGTTACAGATCAGTAGACTCGCCTGACATGGACTATGATGTTCCAAACCAGCAAACTTATGAGTTTGTTGAGAGCTTTCTCAGCTTTGATGATTGGATAACTGAAGATAAAGCATCCACTGTTCCTGAGTATCAAGATCATACTCCTGTTTACCCTTCTGCCACCATTGAAGATGGTGGTCTGTCGATCGGAAGTAGCAGCAGCAACAGCCATCTTCATGATGGAAGTAGAAGCAGTAAGTAAACTCATTTGATCTTAACATCATAGGAATTCTTTTTCAAGTGGGGTGTTTATTCTATTTACAAACATGAAGTATCTAATAAGCGTTTTTTTTGTAACTAGGGGCCACAGGATTTGGGCAGGCTCAAAATGGCAAAAAAGAGAAAGTCGCCTTCAAAACAAAATCCCAAGTTGAGATCCTAGATGACGGTTTTAAGTGGAGGAAATATGGCAAAAAGATGGTTAAAAACAGTCCAAACCCAAGGTACATGTTGATTATGTAATTTCATACAAACTAATATATATAGTTCATGTTGGGAATTTGTTGACATTGTATAAATATATTTGCAGGAATTATTATCGTTGTTCAGCAGCAGGATGTTCGGTGAAAAAGAGAGTTGAAAGGGATGTAGAGGATGCACGATATGTAATCACAACCTACGAGGGTATTCACAACCACCAACGCCCTTCTAACTACTGATAGCTTGTACTACGATTTGTTAATGTATGCTAAAGAATAGTTGTTTTTCTAAGCTTACTCCATCACTAGCTTATTGAAAAGAAAGTTGTAGTTCGGTTACTTATTTTCTTCAACCGACCAAGGTTATGAATCGTTTTAGAATATAATTGTTTTTAACTGCTATGAAGCAGTCTTTCACATGTTTGTCCGAAAGTATACATAGATGAAGTATTAGCTTTAATAGGTTTATATAAGTTCTGGCATAGTGCATTACATTTCTTGTTATGTGGACATTATGATTTATCTCTTTAATGTTGAGACAGACCTTTCACATGGTTGTCCTAAAGTATCCATGGATAAAGTATTTGCTTTAATAGGTTTTAGTCTTGGTATAATGCTACAATATTTCCTCTTATGCGGACATTGTGATTTATATCTTTAATGAGAGAGAGAGAGAGACCCAAACAATGAATTACCAAATATTTGGTAATTGATTGTGTGGATCTCTCTCACATTAAATAGGTAAATGATCACAAGAAATGTTTGGAGAATTATGCTTCCAAAATTCCAACAAACAATAAACTAATGCAAAATCCTCCTTTAAACAAAAAGTAAACACCATGGGACCTAGTCCAAGAACCATCCTCTAGCATTAAATTAGAAAATAAACAAGAGTTTTAGTAAAAAACTAGATACAAATCATCAACCAAATATCAAGGAATTGGAATGTTAATCATAGTCAGAACAGCAAACTGAATGATTCCTGTCATGAATCAGCTCTTGAATCTTTCAGATATTCATTCCACATCAGGTTAACGGCCCTTCGGTCTCCTTCTAGACCCTCAAAACGGTACTTCTAGGATTATTTTCGTAGGGAATGAACTAGCTTTGAAGATATATCATTAGGGCTCATTTTCGACTCTATTTATAGGTTATAGTGACGTCACGACAAGGAAAAGGACTTGTCATGCCATGGGAGATGGAATCCTTGTTGTCCATGAATTTTTTGGTTTTCCACGCAGTGGAAATGGCTTTGCCATGGTGTGGGAACTGGGAATCGGTATTTTTCACAAACACAAAAGTTGTCCAAAATTTTGTCTAGTTTTCAAAACATCTTGAATCTCCTTAATCGAGTTACGAGTCATTAGATACGTTCAAAACACTGAGGAGCGGTCAATCTATCAGCAACATCTTTTTAGCGTCTTTTTCAACTCTGTTCTCCTCCTTTTGCATCCCAGCTCTCATTTTAATTGTAATTGAACATTTCAAAACATATTAAGTATCATATATCTTAAAATATATCATTTTAATCAAATATATTAAGATAATGGTCTAAAATATATAGTTAAATAAAGTCATATCAACTACATACATACGTGAATGTTATGATCCAACCATATCTTACACTCATTTTCATTTATATAGTCCAACTACAGTCTTTCCTTTTATTATCCAACCATAGTCTTTCATGTCAGTGCTATGATCCAACTATAATATTTCATAAAGGTGTTATGATTCAACTATAGTCTTTTATACAAGTACTATCATACTCCCATAGTCTTTCATGCATAGTCATAAAGACAGTCAAGCATACATTGACACCTAGTGTCCTACATAGTATAGTGACAAAACTTACGTCATTGAAACCCAAAAAATCACAACTGCATGCTAATAAAAGTAAAGGCCAGTCTCATGATCCACCTGGACATTAGATAAAAGTCAAACCTTAGTCTATGACCCAAAATCCTAAAGTTTGTCCCATGGTCAAACTTAGTCAAAAAGTCAAACTTATGGCTAAAGGCTCTCTGCGCCATATTCTGGCCCCAACACTCGCTACGGGACAAAATAATCGACTTCGAAACAAAACATAGGTAGATCAAAAAACCTAATGATGCCCCGACGCCCCTAAAAAGATGCCCAAGCTAATTTCCAAAGCTTATTTTGACTTAATCCATTAAGTCAAGGCTCCAACTCTCAGAAATGATTCTTAATGATGCCTTAATGGATAAAGTTTCCAGCTTAATCCATTAGAACACCACAAACCAACTATATCTAAATCCCTAGTTTCTGAAATGCCCAAGATTGCATTTTTCTTCAAGGATGGAGTTAAGAGAGCACATACATGTACTCTAAACTCCAAAAAAAATGTTAGATCTGAAGCCAAACATGATTTTAAGATAATGGAGTTGTCCAAACTCCATAGATCAAGCCATAAAAGGGACCAAAACATAAAATATTGTACTAAAACTCCAAATACTCTTATATCTAAAGGTGAAAACCATCAAAACTTGAATCATTAAAACATACCAAGGTCTAGAAGATGAATGAGAGCTGATTTCTTTAGTTGCAAAGCTTTAATGCCAAATCTTTCAAGAACACTTCAGTCTAAAGTCGTAAAAATTCAACAATATGGATGAGAGGAGAGGGGAGGAGCTCAAAACTATGAAAGGGAAGCTAGGGTTCCTTCAAGGTCGATCCAAGGTTAATGGAGGCTGGGAAATGATAAGCACTTGGAGTTAATGCACCTTAAATATCCTCAAAACCCTAAACATGTTCAACCCATGAGTCTGGGCGCCCTAACGCCCCTAAATGGCGTCCTGGTGTCTTCAGTATAATTCCATAAAATTTTCAGATTTTTACGATTAATTCCTTCAAGCTTCAGTTTTCACTTCTACATTTCCTTAAACTTTAAAACCATCGATAAAAGTATGGGAAAAGTGTAATCAAGACTTGGGTGTTACAATTGATAAAATTAATTTATAAATTATTATTATTACATATTTTGTTGTTAATATAAAAGATGTTTATAGTAAAATTAAAATATGAAATCACATCAAAATACTATAACCATATTTACATTTATGGTCCTTTTAATTACCCCACATTTTTCTATAAATGCCTAAAATTCAATAGTTTAATAAGGGCATTGTATTAATTGAATAATGTCTCATTATGATCAAATTAAAATAGTATAATTATATTTACATTTATGGTCCTTTAAGTTACGTCCCATTTTAATATAAATGGCCTAAAGTTCATTTGTTTAGTAAGTGTGTTGTATTAATTGAATCCCAATATGATCAAATCAAAATAATTTAACTATATTTTCATTTATGGTCCTTTAATTTACCCAACATTTTACTATCGATGACCTAAAGTTCAATTATTTAGTATTACCGAGAGTTCATGATGTTCTTCATTCACAAGAGTATTTTATCAAATCTAGTTTAGGACAGAGCATAATTATTGCATGAGTTACAAAACAAGTTATTAGCAAATCGGGGACTGTAAGCAATGATTTCTTTAGGATTCTATAAACAACTTACATAACTCGTAGAGTTTTAATGGATTGGGTTCTACACAAAATGAATATTAGATGATTATGTCGGATACTGGTTTCTTCATTACTAATAAGTATGGTGTAATCGTCTATTTTTCAGATAAGTAAGGTTCGTCGACTTGTTTTCCGTTTTAGCATGGTCTACAAGGAATCTCTCATCATAGATCTATTGTTATCGTCTACCTTCATAATGGCCATTATGTGAAAAATGATTTACAAGAATTACATCTAATGCTTATAGTTTTGTTCCTTTGGCATCACAACAGATCAAAACGTTCAGTTGGATGGGAAATAATATATAATGTTCAACTGAATGCATATATTCCACAAATTGCACCACGTAATAATTGTATTATTTATATAGTTGATGTCCCTAATAATTAATAAAATTAATTTATAAATTATTAATATTACATATTTTATTGTTAATATTAATGCGTTTTTAATAAAATTAAAATATGACACTATTTGACAAAACGGTGGTAAATAAAAATTGTAATTTTTATTTATTGTAGTTGTGTTTGGTCAAAAATAGTTGTAATTGTGTTTTTTAATATGTTTTTGTTTGACGTTAATAATACTAAAAGAAAAAAGGCCAGGCATCAGTGATACGACAAATATCATAATTTACTAATTGTCTTAATCAACTAGTTGTGGCCGAGACGACCACCTCTCGTCTAAGAAATAATCGAAGATTAATACAGCTTAATCAATACGGAAAATAAAAATAAAATATTAATATGAAACTAATCAAAGATAAATAAAAATTCAATAATTATGATAGCATGTATAATATTGATTAATTATAAACATTAATATAATAATTAATTAATCAAAACAAAAATGTGAAAAATAGTTTTGAAAGAGTATATTATCATATCATTGATTAAAGATAATTATTATATTTTTTAATATTTGTTTTACTTGACTTTATTATCATTCGTTTTGACTTAATTATGAGGTTGGTTAAAATACATCACATTTGACTATATAAAATTAGTTGAAATTATATTGTTTTCATAGAAAATAATAAATAAGTTAATGATAAGTTAACTTTTGGTTTTGGTGTCCATAGAGTATAGTTAGCAATTAATAGTGGTTTTGACTTTATTTATTATCGGTGCGTTAAAAATCCCCCAACAGTTGTGACCTTATTTTGGCCATGAAACAATTTGGTATTATTATTAGGTCTCCTTTACATGTTCTAATCAACTAATCCTTGTGTCCCAAAAAAGAATATTCAAGCACTTCTAATTTTAAGCTATCAAGAAAATGTATCAATATCCTTTGTAAAAAAACCTCCCTCTAAAAATCCAAATCTTTTATATTGACTATTCACAATCAATATAAAGAAGGATATAATATTAAGAAATGGTAGTAGGATCTAGCCTAATAAATGAAAATCATTTTGGCATATTTCCTTCTCTCATAAAATTAACCACATGTCATTTTGTTATAATTTGAGATATATTTATTTTCCACTTGTCATTACTTTAATTTTTATTTTCAATATATCATTAATTTAGTTTCCATAAATTAAACCTACCATAATGACTATTAATTTCAAATTTCAAATTTTAAATTTTAAATTTCAAATTCAATTTCAAATAAATTTATAATTTAAACCTTTATGTTTAACATTTTGTTATAATTAACCCATTTAGTACACACTAAACACATAATTTTAATTTATTTATTTTTTACATGTTTTTTTTCTCATAATTTTCATTTATTTCAATTTCAAATTCAAATAAAATTTCTATTTAATCGTTCGTACTTAACATTTTGTTTTAATCAACCCGTATAATATACGGGTCTCACAACTAATGTTGTAATATACAAATCAACAAAAATAGGTCGCTATTTCTTGTATTTAACCTTTTTAATCATACATACCTATATATCTCAAGAAACAAATATCATATCTACCTTCATTATACCACAAAATTCACATGAAAATATGTTACTATTTCTCATTTAAATACGATATCAGGGTTCCTTACGTATAAACTCATTCCCGACAATTCTTTCCACTTAGAAACTTCACCATGAACATAAGAAGAAACACTCCACAATGTTTCTTCATGCTTCATGTTCATAGATCTAATAGACGATTTCACTAAAGCATTTGATTTGGAAAATTGACGCCTTTTCATCTTTCCATTCATCCCACTAGAATGCAACCACCTGGACCCCGATTGGTTCTTTTGAAGGTCAACTCTAAACCCCGTGACATGAATCTCATTAATTTTAAACACGGGTTTGATTGTGGTTTCGGTGTGATCCCGCTCAACATGAATTAATGCAAACATTGGAATGCCAACGGGTTCGTAGTCTCGGAACGGGTCTCTGAGTAATAACCGTAATGCTAACGTGAAATTACTAAAATGCCCATGATTTTCCGACCTTAGACACTCGTCCAATGATACAGACATGGCTAATAGTTCTTCGATGTCGGGATTGCTTGTTGAATCCAAGTTGACAGAGATGCTCGAGGGAGGTTCTTCGGTTGGGATACCGGATTGGATTCTTAATCCTTCGATTAAGAGGTGTTGAATCTTTTCGATTGCTGAAGGGGCAATTTCGTCCACTGAAACATATTCTGAATTGATCTCGTGGTAAATGAGATCTAATTCAGGAAGTAATTCATGCCTCCTGCTTAAAATATTTCATTCGTAAAGGAATTTGTTTGTTCCACATATGACAAAAACCGCATTTTATTTTCCCACACAAAAAGGTGTTACAAGGTGGAACAGAGACTCGCTCTCGATCTCGATCTCTTGTTTGTACAAAAGACGAAAATGCCCTCCTCATCCTCATCATCAAAAATAGCCCTAGAAAGCCTGTTTAGTCCAATCCAGTTCAGTTAGTGGCTGCATGTGTAGGATGGAACTAAATTGAACTGGACAGGACTAAACAAGCTTTCTAGGGCTATTTTCGATGATGAGGATGAGAAGGGCATTTTCGTCTTTTTGCACAAACAAGAGATCGAGATCGAGAGCGAGTCTCTGTTCCACCTTGTAACACCTTTTTCGGTGGGAAAATAAATTGCGGTTTTTGTTTTAAATACGAAAAAAATTCCTGATGAAAAATAATTTCGAATTTCATAATAAAAAAATTGAGTCAACTAAAATGACTAACCTCTCAAGCACCTCCATTTCCAATTCTTGCAATCTCCTCCCTGTAATCTCTTCCATGGGCATCAAACGAGCAGCCTGGATGATCATCTTTTCACCACCAACTGCCGCCCATTTCCGCATTATATCCAAACCATTAGACCCCATTGCCATAGGCAACACAACTGAGCTAGAAACTTGCACAATCAATCTCTCACCATTTTTAGCTCTTCTAAAAACCAAAGGACTCATAGATCTCAAAAAACCACCATTTCCCATCTTCAAAAACGAACCCAAACCACCACCAATAGGCGGCAACTCCGGCAGCCTTTCCGGCGAACAATAAACCGGACTCCCAAACGCACCCGAATTCGTTCTTGGAGAATTTTGAAATGCCCTCTCGTTTAACCCCCATTCCTCCATTAAAGCTTCGGTTTCTAAGTTCTCAAGCATTTTAGCTTTCCTTCTACTTATCAAAGACTCCCCCACCCTGGGCCCCACGACTTCCACTTCATCAATTTCTTGAAATAGAAAAGATGAATTGAAAACATTGGAAGTGTCTCTTTCCTCTTCTTCAACATCGAGATCAAAGTCAAAGTTTTTAACGACAATTTGAGTTTCTTTCTCAAACTGTCGCAAAAGACGCTCTCTTGGAGACTCCGGCTCACTATCGGAACCAAGAAAGTTCATGAAATCGTTAACGACGGTTTTTGTTAAGTCGTCTAAGCTACGTGATCGAACAATTTCACTTCTTGAATTGTCTTCAAGAAATGGGTTTTTTTGAAATGAAAAATCCAATTCGGGTGATTCTGTTGAGAGATTTTGCAAAAATAATTCGAGTTCTTCAAGATTTTCATCAAGAAAAGTCTCGGTTTCCAAATTACCGATTACTTTATCGTTATCTTCATCAACAGCAAATAATTCCTCAACATCAATTGTCTCTATACAAGAATTCTCAACAAATTCAACATTATCTTGATCTTTTTGAGCAAATTCAACACCTTTATCAATGAATGTAAACTCCTCATCATAATCAATTAAAGAACTCGGTTTCGGATCATCAAGTAACTCATAAAGTAAAGAAATCGATGGCCCAGATGTCATATTGAAAGATAAACTTGATGCGTGGGTCCTACGCCTTGAGTTACTAGGAATGCTTTTGACCCTTTGAAGCATTCCATTATAACTCGCCCCATTTCCTCTATCTTGAATCTTACCAAGATTCTCACTTCCTTTATACGGAATCATTCCAAGATTCTCGTTTCCTTTATCGGGAATCTTTCCAAGATTCCCAGATAAAGAAAACCCAAAACTAACATTTATTATCGCGCCTTTTGCCTTACCCATAAGCTTAAAACTCGTTTTCCACTTTCCATTTCGGTTCTTTTCTTCTTCTAACTCCATTAAAGTTAGTGGAAGCAACCTTGTTAGATCGATCCAATGCTTCCCAAGATCTAAACTTGGAGCCCCAACTACTGAAACATAGAGTAAAGAAAGCTTAGGTTCATATTTAGCTACATTATCATGATCGGTTTTACCTATATATATCGAGCATTGATGACTCAATGTCTCTTCAAACCCTGCAAAACCTTCTTTAACATGTATCGAACGAGTTTTTAAAACCTCGTGTTTTCTTTTCCAACAAACACATAAGCTAAGATCATTGAAGTTTATTGGCAATCCTTCTATGGAATGGACATGGAGAAAGAAAGAAGAAGTTAATCTATGATTTCGGATATGAGTTAGGGCTTTTAAAGGCTTCCATTTCCATATAGAAGATTTCTTCTGATTTGATAAGACATTGTCGTTTACATACTTTGATTTTCTTGGGGTTTGATCTATTGAAGGCTTTGGTGGGTCGTGTAGATATAGGGCTTTGCTTATTTCTTCTATATCGTGCAATAGCCTTGAGCTTCCAAAGTCATCAATGGTTATCTTTGAAGATTCCTCCTCATTCGGCAGCATCATTATCTTCACATAAATTCAACAACAATATCAATTTAAAAAGCTAGTTTTGATATCTTTAGAATTATGTTATTGAAGTATGCTAGAAATTTAAGCACCAAAAGCAGCTGATAACCACACTAAACAAACAAAGAAACTACAGTGCAAAGGCAATGAAAATGTAATGAAAGTTAGGGTGTACTTTCATCTTTTATAAGAGGGAGCTTGAATTAGCATTTTCAAAATGATTATTCCAACTTGAAGAATCAAAATCAGATAATTAAGTGCTTGAAGTTGCGATAGTTAGGTAAATCTACATTCAAATTTGCTAAAAGTACACATCCGAAACCCCCATAATTTGCTACAGAATCCGATTAGCTAAATAGTCATCTGAAGTCTGAACCCTCCTGGTTTTCTACCCTTTCATTCCTAAAAGAAGCTACATTTCATTCAAATAATCCGACATGAATCTCTCTAACTTTACCCTTACATAGATAAACCACAAATATCATCAAATATACGATTAGATGGGGTTTCCATCAACAATAACAGTTAGATAAGAACTCGCAAAGGAACAAAAGATAGATCAAATCATTCAATTTCGAAGTTATTTATGATTATCGCTTCTCGATTCGATTTCGTTTTGCAAAAGCTCATACGAAAACACATAGCAGATGAAAACCCACTGCAAATCACTGGAATATATACAAGCAGTATGGTAGTTTTGAATTAGTTGTTAAGCAAACTTACCACGGTTGGAGGAGCTTGAAGCAACAGAAGAGAAAGAGGAATGGTGTGAAAAACGATGGATACAGTTGGGATTTAGGCATATGAACCTATCAGGTCACCTCTCCCTTTCCGACTTTTTTCGAGGGTTTCTGGTCTGAGATATTAATTTTGTCTTTATAGTCCTTATTTTGTGCCTTTTAAAATTTATGCCATCTAAATATCCACATGTTTTGAAAAGGTTTTTCAATTCTTGAATATCTTAAATAAATGTCAAAAACTTGTTTCCATAGCAAACTTGTATATTTATTAGGTGATCGACTCGTCTGAACACCGGCATGAATATTCGACATACATATATTTATATATCTTATATATAGATATACGATTGAAATTAAAGTCAAGAAATTATAAGACATACCAAACACAGATATTTATCTATATATCTATCGTATGTTGTGAGATACTCAAACATCATCAATCCAATCTTATTGACAAATATCGTATTTACAAACATCGAAGTACTTTATTGACATAAAATATATTTTATTTATTTATATTCAAACGTAAAAACTTAAATACATATTAAAACATTATTTATTTATAAATAAATAAATGCATCAAGATGTTTTTTTCTTCTTCAAAACATCCTAATACATCACCTATAGACTTAATAAGAACATTGTAAATACAGTTTTGTTTTATAATAAAATGTTATTGTTAATTCCATGACCTTAGAATGTGTTTTATCCTTCATTTACCTCAAGTTGTTCCATTTCTTTTCTCTGATGAGATTGAAGTAAAGTGTTGCTATCTATCATTAACCTGGTGTGGTGCATCTGTTTCTCATTATAATATTCCAAAAACAAAGTCATGTTGTGTTTGGAGTCTTTCTCGGGAATTATATTAGTTTACATATGGAAAGAAGAATGAAAAGACAGAGGGGGGGAGGGAGAGGACACAAAAGAAAGATGAAAATGGTATAATAACAGCTAGAACGAATGGATTTAAAAGGGGCAAGAAAAAACAATTTAAACAGCAGATGGTTCTTAAAGCAACCCAAATGTGACATATTAAGTAAATGTTTCATATAAATAGTAGTTAAGCTTCTTATAATTGCATTCAATCAACATGTTTACACTCTCTAAGCGTGTAGACACCAAAGTGTCTCATACAAACCTAGAAATTGTAGATACCATGTACCTTTTCTTGTATAAAGTTACGATTAGCATACACTATCACTTACATATCCCTAAAATTGAACTGCTACAAATTCAGTTAACAATAACATATCCATTGGTGGCAACTTTAATCCTTTGTAATAGAATTGAATTGGAGAGAGAAATTCAACATGCTTTGGAGATGGATTGTGAAAATATAAAAATGGTGCAAGACACATTGGGTGTAATACACATAGTTCGATAATAGAAAATAACAATACTCTTAGATTTTACTACCTCCCCTAATTTTGCAGAATTCACATTTATCATAAGCAACCATTGGAGTTTGTCGAGACTGATTAGAGGAAACAACAAGAACAGCAGGAGTGGAAGTAGAAATGGAGGTTGCTTTAAACCCTTTTATGTGCGTGAGACTTGATACGAGTTTCTTCAGCAATCAACTCATGAACAACAGGATCCACTGAGGGAAGGGGGAGCGGTGAAGAATCGTTCCATGTAGACCTTCAAAATTAAAAAGCAACGCCATCAAAAACTAGACCAAACATTGTTCTTCCTTCCTAACAACATAAGGCTCAAAATCTTTTAACTCTTTAGATTCAATAAGAGTCAATTGATCCCACAAATCAGACATAACAACATAGAAATCTTGAATATTCTGGTCATTTTGTTGAAGAGCATGAATATTATATTCCAACTGATATTGTTTAGCAAAGTTGGATTGAGTATAGAGGCTCTTTAAGTGATTCTAAACTTTCTTTGTTGTGTCATATTTAGCCAACTGCATACCAATAGACTGTATATCAGAATTGTTAATCCAAGTAATGACCTTGGAGTTATCAGTCTCCCAAGCATCAAACAACAAATCGAAATTCTCAGCTTGAGGCATTGAAGGTTTGGCTTTAGTCCCAGTGACATAACTCCACATATTCTTCCCACGAAGGAAGTTGTTTATAACATAAATCCAATATGTATAATTCTTTCCATCTAGTCGAGTACTGATTGACTGAACGGAATCATCATTTACAGTCATGTTGACAATGGATAAATAACCACAACAATAGATAACCAATCAGAGAATGAGAAGAGCAACAAACCAGCAGAAGCAACCAATCAAACAGCAACAACAAACTAACATCAACGAAGGAACATCAAACATATTGAAAACGAAATGGCTACAATAACCCTAGAAGTTTTCAAAGGAGCAAGAGATCGATGGGTGCCACAGATAACCGCTGCAAAACCTTCTAACAACGTATCAAACATCCGCTCTGATGCATGATTATATTACAATATGATTATTGAAAGAGAGAAATTACACGGTTCTCAATGAAAAGCGAAAAAGCTACAAACAAGAAAATGGAGAATAAATACTAACTAAGACCAAACCCTAATCAGCTAGAATCTAAAAGGCTCATAAACATATGGGCTAACAACATATGAGCTAACATTTCATACAAATGATATACTTCAAAGATATTTTTTTTGTACTAAAAAACATAATGATATTTTTTTGAACGTTTTAAAATTTTCCTTACCCTTTTAAATCATTTATAGTTACTCTACCGAATAGTGTTTACCGGTGAAAGTAACCCATAAAAAATGTCGACCAACCTCCTCTAATTCTAGCTTAAGAAAATTTTCATCTAGTGCCCACATGTAACTTCTAATAGCTTATGACCACCCTTTCCGTTTAGTTCTTCTGTCTTTTTTCTTAACGTCAACTGAAGATAAAAAAAAACAAATATAACCTATGATTTGGTTGATGCATTATAGAAAGTGTCCAAAAACATGCAAACCAAAGTTCAACTATTCATGTAATTAGAGGATTATGTAATTGGAGGATCTAACAAGGATAATAAAGCATCAGATGAAAGTTGAAACCGAGACCTTCATCATCTTCATTTCTTGTGATAAGCACAAAGTAAACTAAGATATATTTTACTATGTGATCAAGCACCAATTATATTAATAATATACATAGAGATAGCGAGACTAAAAAAGACGACTCTTCAAATCAGTTATGGGTTCATAATATAAACGTTAACGTGAGGGGGGTGAAAAAGACTAAAAACTAAAAAGCCCTCACTCACATGACATATGTGATGGCTTTCAAGTAACGGAGAGGCATAGACGATAACAACTACAGGGACCAAAAGTGCTGGATTTAAAAACCATAAAGACAGTCGACATTAATTTTCCAAAACTTGAAAAAAACTGTAGATATGTCCATACCTGAGTAGGGACTATTTCTGTCATTTACTCTATAAACAATTGAAAAGTTTGGTGAGATCAATTATTTGTCTAAATTTCACCCGCCATAAGTAAACTGTAATCTTATCTTCTCCGACCACTTTCTCCTATCTTCAACGCAAAATTCGCAGAAATGAGCAACTTACTACAGGTACCCTACAACGCCACCGTGAAGCTGATGCTAACTTCCCTTGAACGCAATCTGCTTCCAGACGCAGTTATACGCAGACTCACTCGTCTCCTTGTAGCCGGGCGTCTTCGAAACTGCTTCAAACCCACTTCTCAAGAACAACTCCAAGACCTTATGGCTTTTGTTCATTGTAAGATCATATATCTATCTAATCTAACTCTCTTATTTGTTTTCAAAACCCAATGTACCTTTATCTTCGAATTGTTCTACCGATTTCACTTAATTACCGCATTTGTTTCACTTTCACTTTCCCAAATTTGGGATAATTAGACATGTAGTTTTACGAATCTTCCTCTTAGCACTAAATTGGAGTTAATTATGGAGCAACAGTAGCTGTGTAGGGATTATTGAAGGAATAGACTGATTTCTAGGAATGTCAAAACCCGAATTTAGCAAACGATTTGGAAACCTATTTGGAAGGGTGAAGGGTCCGATTACAATATGCTCCGATTAGGGGGACTAATTATGTAACTGAACACGATTTTAGTGTCTTCTTTCCAAAATTGGGAAGAACATATATGATTCATTTATTTATTTGTGAAATTATTGGTTATCTTGCAGCATTAGAAGAAATGCCAATAGCTGTGAAGACAGAAGATGCTAAAACTCAACATTATGAGCTTCCTACCTCTTTCTTCAAACTTGTGCTTGGGAAGAATTTCAAATACAGGTATCAATCTCTTCATTTTTTCCAAATACTGATTCAAGATTGCATAAAATAACTAGCTAGATTTTATAATAAACAAATCATTGAAAGTATGTTGCATTTTTTTTGTAGCTGTTGTTATTTTCGTGACAAGTTGAGCACATTAGAGGATGCTGAGGTGGCAATGTTGGAGCTTTACTGTGAAAAAGCTCAACTGAAAGATGGGCATACTGTTCTTGATGTTGGATGTGGTTGGGGATCTTTAATTATATATATTGCTAAAAAGTTTAGTAATTGTAAAGTTACTGGAATTTGCAATTCAGTCACCCAAAAAGCACACATTGAAGATCAGTGTGGGTAAGTCCTAACTTTTTACAAAATTTCACATGATTTATTTTCTCAACAATAACAAAAACATATCTTTTTTATACAGGAAACTTAGTCTGCAGAATGTGGAGATAATTGTGGCAGATATTAGCACATTTGAAATGGAAGGATCATATGACAGGATATTTTCAATTGAAATGTTTGAGGTATTAATAAACATGTTAAACTTCTTCTGAAAAAAAAAATGCTTATTGTTAATATGGCTTGATTTTTTATTGGCTTTCACAGCATATGAAAAACTATAAAGATCTTCTCAAGAAGATATCCAACTGGATGAAAGAGGATGCTTTTCTCTTTGTTCATTTCTTCTGCCATAAAACATATGCTTATCACTTTGAGGTAGGCATGCTAAACTTTTTTATTTATGATGAGTATGAGGGCATTAACGTCTTTTGTACAAGGAGTCTTTGTCACTTCTTGTTTCACCTTTTTCTCCCGTTGACATCGATACCAATCTTAAGGGATGTTTGTCTGGATAAAGTGTTGTGTTTCTTTTCTAGACTGAATTAACAGTCTGAACGAGACTAAATGACCGTTTTACCCTTACGTTTCAAATAAACAAATTTCACAGGATGTGAGTGAAGATGATTGGATAACTAGGTACTTTTTCAGTGGAGGTACAATGCCTTCAGCAAATCTTCTCCTTTACTTTCAGGTTATCTCTCAAAATCCATTCTTAGTAAAAGACCAAAATACCCTTGTCAAAAAAATAATATCTAAATATACAAGGCTTCATAGATGTTTAATTATTTGTGTAGGATGATGTTTCTGTAGTTGACCACTGGCTTGTGAATGGAAAACATTATGCACAAACAAGGTAAACAAACAATGTGCCTGTTTTCTTACACTTAAGCTCCCAGTAGTTTCAATTCTTACATTTTAGCCCCTTTAATTTGTGAGATGGTTTTGTTTATGATATTAGTGAAGAGTGGCTAAAGAGAATGGATAAAAACATGGCATCAATAAAGCCGATAATGGAGTCAACATATGGGAAAGATTCAGCAGTCAAATGGATAGTGTATTGGAGAACATTCTTCATTTCAGTTGCTGAATTATTCGGTTACAATAATGGAGAGGATTGGATGGTTACACATTACTTGTTCAAGAAAAAATAATGGCAAAATCTTGAGGCTTTGTTTGTTAATTTGACTTGACAAGCTTTCTAGGGCTAATCCTGATGATGGGGATGAAAAAGGTATTCATGTCTTTTGCACAAACTAGAGATCAAGGGCGGGTGTCTAATCCCCTTGCTCCATCATCAGTCAAAGTCAAAGTCAAATGCAGTACAATAAATTCAATCTTGTAATACAAGAAAAATGTGTGCTTTCTTTAAGTTTTATTGGTTTTCGATAATTTTTGGAAGTTTAGTGATGTGTGTAGCGTTTTGATTACAATAAAGTTTTGATTAGTTTTCCATTCGAATTGATAGTTGGTGTGTTTCAAAGCATGAGGATATAGGGTTATGTTCTACACAATTGAATCACAATATAAATGGTTGCATCGTTAACAAAAATCATAGACTATGTAACTAAATAGACTGGATTGGATTGGATAGAACTATGTAACATAAATAGACTAGATTGGATTGGATAGAACTGGACAAGCTTTCTTGTCAAAATGATAATAACAATATTGATTTTGATCTACAAGTTATTTTTGTTATATTATTATCGGTGTTATTAAGCATGGCAATTGTGGTTGCAATTTTCACAATACTAAAGTGATACCATAATAGTTTGCAAAATGCAATCTTCATTACCTATGAATGACCGAATATATACAGAACCATCGCAACAATAAATGAGATATATACGGTCTAATAGTGTTTCCCTATTTTTTCCTAAAAAGTTGTATACTTTAAGGGGTGTTTGAGATTGTTTATTTAAAGTGTTTATTGATTTATTACGTTTTGACACCACTAATAAACAAAAAATTTATGGTGTGTTTAGTTGTGGAAAAATGAGCCTTTTTCGGTAAAATTTTCCAAGAAAAATAAGAATTTTGGAAACGCGTTTAGTTCGTCTATTTTTCAAAATCTTTCACAGAAAATTTTCTAAAATTACAAAGAAATTGGAATTTTTTGGAAAACCAATAATTATTGTTTTCCATATTTTTCTAATTCCAAAATTTTTCTAAAATATAAACACACACTCACTTCCACCTCTACCTACCCCCACCTTAACACCCCCAACCCACCATACCCCTACCTACCCACACCCACCCACTCCCAAGCCAATCCCCACAAACACACACCCACACCCACATATAAACACACACCTATAAACATACACACACACCCACAAACACACACACACATACCCACCCAACACCACTACCACAATCACCGACCTACCATCACCATAACCACCACCACCACTACCCCATCACCATCGTTGCCGCCACCACCATTGTCTGTCATCACCACCGCCACCAACATCACCACCACCACTGTCGCCATCATCGACACCACCACTGCTCCCTACCGCTGCCCCCACCCCCACCCTACCACCACTACCGTTTTCTAAAAATGAAAATCGATAGAAATATACACATCTAAACACGTTTTCTAATTTTCTAAAACTGAAAATGAAAAATGAATAAGTTTTAACTAAATGCATTTTCTAAATTTTTCAATAAAAATTGAAAATGAAAAACGAAAACCGAAAAGGGAAAATGAAAACTGGTTTTCAGTAACTAAACGCAACCTTAGTGTTTGGATAAAAGTCGGTAACTCTTTACTTATCTAAAACAACTTATTATTTCTTAGTTATTAAAAACATCTGAGAAAAGTAGTTTAATACCATTCACATCACAACCAAGATGCAAAGATCCTCCTTACATGAATAAACATCAAAAATTTGTCTTGGATCAATTCTCACACAATTCCCTTCATTAAAACAATGCCTAACACAACTTGTAAATCTTGTTTCCAAAGCACGAGGATACAAATGTGATGGGTTTTGAGCAAAACATCATTCTTATGGTGTACATGCAACCCTAATGCTTTGGATCTAGGTTTTTCTCAAGTTACACATGCAAACAATCTTCCAAAGCATAAACCCTAATCTAACATGTCTAAGAACGAAATTCATATGTAAATAAGGGTTTGGAATCTTACCTTACTTGTTATGTAGCAATAACAAGAACAATCCACAAAGTCCTTGACTCTTGAAAGCTTAGTGCCCCAAGTGTTGCACCTCTAATGGAGTCACAAACACCACTAGCAACAAATAAAAATATGAGAGAGAGGAATAGCCTTCAAAAACGTCTAGGACTCTCCAAGAAATCATTGGGACGTTTTTGGGAGCCTTTGGGGTTCTTTTTATAGTTGAGGCTTCTAGGGTTATCAACTTGGAAACCCTAATTCCCTTGCTTAGGCCCTAAGCAATATATGGACTCCTTAATGGACAAGCCTTGGACGAAATATTTATGGACTCTCATAGAGATTTCGTCCACCTTATACCAACAAGGTCTATGAGCCCAAACTATAAATATTACTAATTTACATAATCAGTCCCTGTTAATTTAATCAGTGTATTTTGATCACCAAATTAATTTATGATCAGTACTAATTAAATAATATTGTTTCTCAATTAAGATATTATTCTTATAATATATTATTAAATCATAATAAATCATCTTTCTCCATAATTCATCATATTAGTTGCTAAGGTGAAGTCAACCCAAAAGGACCATGCTCATAATCGGGTCAAATACATAGTAATGGGCTTAGATACTTAATCCAACAGTCTCCCACTTGGATAAGTCTAATAACTATTTTGCAAGTACGACTTCAGAACCTGATTAGCAATCGTAGCTTTCAAAAATCTTTGTCGAACTCTGATCTTATCAGCAACGTGTCATTTAGATAAGGGGTCATATATTCCTCCATTATAGATATCGTATAGACATGAGACATGGATTTTAATCATTCTCTCTGTCTATGTGTTGTTTCCCGATTTCCAATTTATGACGACTGACAACATACTGCAATTGAACACATCAACTTAGTCCAGGCTTGGCCAAGCGCTTAAGGTATCATCACTAAATCATCGAGGGGCCCATATATATATATATATCGCTTTTATCCCTCTTATGGTAAAAGGAACGGATAAACTTCGACTTAAATGTTCGCTTGCACTTACTCATCAAATCACACACAACAATATGTTTTATAACACCAAGTTACTGATGCGTTTACATATGTTAGTGTGCAACCGACTTGCAAACTGCAACTCACATGTCTCCATTTCAAGAGTATAAGATACTATCGTCTCATAATCACCCGTGATAAAATCCATGAAGTGATTCACGTGAGCGTGGGTTTAATCCAATACTCAAATCTTATTTCATGAGCATTCATGAACACTACAACAGACTTTTTCTATGTCTAAAACGCTTCAGACAATCTACAGTTGGATTCATGACAATCTTGCCTCAATACCTACTTCCAAAGTATGATCGACTGTGGATGGTTTTAATAATCTTATTATTCAGGAAGTCAAAACATGCGAAGTGAAACACAAGAATAATCGAATCCAATATGGCCTCAAAACTTTTGAGTATAAATAAAACACCTTTTATTTAATCACCATATCGATTACACATTATTCATTGTATAATGTTTCAGATAATCAACTTAATACTTGAATTATAACAATAGTTGTCCCATGCTCCAAGCATGCATACTATGTTTACCTATGGTCCTTACTTTGTGAAATAGATCAGTTGAACACATTTCCAATTAATGCTCATTTCACAATCCCTAATCCTTATTACTAGTGTAAGAATACCTAATTCTTGCCACTGTTAGAATATGTTAGATTCTAACATTTTACGCATTGATCTTTTTGTATTGACATGACTCCAAAGTCACAAAGGCTTGGTCAATGATATTATAAAACATTCCATTGGAGATTGTTACAAGACAATTCCACGAAATCGAAGTCTCAAATTCAAAGTACATTCCTTTGAGCATCCTTCTTGCATAAAAGTTTCTAATCTACATAGATTTTTAATATACATCTCCCATTATGGAAACATTTCCATATTTTCCATATGAAGACACATTCTAAATAGAATCATATCTATTCATAATAATGTTAATATGGTTCATCCATTACTATACTTCTAACTGCCCACAAGTGACCAATCCTTGGCGAACCTTAGATCGTCTTTGACAGTTGTTTAATTTACTTTAGTCATATTCGGTTCAGGTCCTTTTCCCTCTTAATGCCATAGGCATTTGGAAAATCAGAATGGACGAATATTATAGCATATGCAATCGATCCTATACCCGAAGCGTATAGGATACGATACACAATGGAAATGTGATACTTTACCAGTCTTTTGCCATAATATTTCCATATATAGAATTCCCTTATGTCGAATCTTTTCAACATAACATTCATATATGTCCTTTGACTAAATTTGATTAAAATTTCTCGATCTAAGCTTTTAGACTTGAAATGAAGTATAATATTCTCTCCCTTAATTATAGCAAACAACTTTTCAACCTCTGCAACTTTGCGAATTGAAACTTTTGTTTTCTATAATTAATATTGCTAACTCGCAACACATAATAATCATGCTCCCACTAACATGATGATTATATCCTTATCAGCATAACACTTATGCTCCCACTAGCTTTGACATGCATTCAGAAATCAGCTGGACTTTCTAGAAATCAATACTTATTGACTTTCTTACCAAAGTTTATATTTCTGATACGTGATGCTTCGATAAGCCCATACACCTTACATTAGAAAGTTCATATGTATGTCTAAACTATTCCAGAACTTATATTAATAAGTCTCAAATGTCCAGAGTAATTGCCAAATCTCACAATTCGAACTATGAAGAGGGATGTCGTAATCATAATCGAATTTGAGAATGCAAGTTACACAATCACTATCTCCTTAAAATCTTTTTGGTGAAAGCGTTTCCTCACAATCATTTTCACGAAGCGGACAGAAACCTTATCACTTGGATTTTATGGTGTATGCGTTCCTATCCATGTGAAGTTTTCATAACCATTATCACAAGACAATGTTTGTGATAAATCCAAACTCATATGGACCGAACTTGTTCAATCATAATTTCTTGCCATCTGGCAGCACAAGGGTCTACCATGTCTTCCAAGCGGCTATGCAGCTCACCCTTACAGATCAATGAACTTTCATTGATTAAGGTGCTTTGCCTTTATGCATTCAAATGAGAACTCATAGAACTCTCATGCATAGTCAACTCAACTGGAATGGCACAGAAACAAGAATATGTCAGCACGATATGTTACAAACCTCAAGTCATGTGCCAGTGTTTAACAATAGGTTTACTCTTGATTAGTTCTTGAAACCTTTTCAAGATCATTTAGACTCCCACTGACCTCTCGACATATAAGATTCTCTTTTCAAGAAACATTTCTTGACAAACAAATATTCAAGTGATAGTGCGGGTTCCAATCAAGACAAACACTTCACACAATTGGTCGTAGTTGGTCTTTATCTTGTCCAAGACATCACAACTTACCAATTTCGAATGTGCAAGAATAAGAAGACATTTTCTATTCCACATTTGATGAGTGTGTTATAAACTTTCTTAAAAAATGATGTCACTCAAGTCACAATCTTGGAGTATGACTCTAAGACTTGATTTTGGATCGAAGTATGATTCACCTTTTGATCTAACCATTCCAAAAATTTCTGATTCCTCTTTTTAGCCATACTAGTGCACTAAGGTGTCCTTAGATGATCAATTGTGACATGGTTTCATAATCACTAAGTTAATCATAAAACACGATACTTATTACTCTCCTTTTTTTTCATATTGGAGACACTTTTATCTTTCTGCCTAATTAATTCTTCTTATTTGTTTTTCTATTCATTGAAACTTTTCCAATGATTCAGAATCACACTTAATCTTGTAGGTTTAACTATGCTCACTAAACTTCTAGTAAATCATGATGAATATTTTATCGTTCTTTGTGGTGGACTTAACTAGTGCACCACAATGTGTACTAGATTCCCTAGTCCTTCACTTGACTCACATACTTTTGTGAACAAGGAATTAATCTTAATTTCTCAAATACGAAGGTTCTCATTCATCACACAATACAAGTCGCATGATTCCAACTTTCTGTCCAATTGAAACTTGAGTGATGAGAATCTTCCTTATTTGTAAATTTTCGACACTACCACAAATAACATAACTAAGAATCACATCATTTTTCTGTTGGATAAGGTGTCTAAGTCCATAACTATTTCTGGTATGTACTTGACCCGACCCGGCATGGTCCATTTGGGTTGCATGGCACCATGCATTGGATAAACTAAATTAGAGAAATAACACTTATGGTTTATTAATATATTATAAGTTCTAATATATTAATAATATTATTTAATTAGTTTGATCAAGAATTAATTTAGAATTAATTAAGTGATCAAAAGATAACTAATTAAATATATGGGTTGATTATGTAAATCATCCATAACTTATATAGTGGGCTAAGAGGCTCCATGTATTATTAAGTTGGGTTTTACCCATAGGATGCTCCATGGAGTTAATCCATGGATCATGGAAATGAAGAGTCATGTTACATTAGGGTTTACCTAATGCAACACACTATATAAAACTCATGTTTCTCCCAAAATCAGTTAGACATGCATACTTGAGGGCTTGGCTGATTTTTGAGTGTTATACTTTCTCTCCAAGTTTAATCCATAGCATTTGGTGTTGTGTGAAGCATTTGAGGCATCCCACTTAGGGTGCTAGGCTCATAAGGTTTCAAGGAATCAAAATCAACAACAAGGTATGCTATTCTATCTTTCATTTAAGTTAAAATGTTCCCCATGTATGCTAGATAGGATGAAGAACCTTGGAAATCAATTTTGCATGAATCTTAGACAAGCATAGATCCAAGGTTTATTAGGGTTGAATGTACACTTAGGAAGTGTTAGAATGCTCAAACCCGTCAGTGGTATCAGAGCCTAGGCTTGTTTGTTTGTTATTTGTGCAAAAATGTGTTAAAAATCAAAACTGCTTGCTGTCTGAGCAGTGGACTCGCCAAGTCCATGGGGGGACTCAACGAGTCCAAGTGAAAATTCATCCTACTCATCGAGTAGGTTCATGCACTCGACAAGTAGGAGGCCCTGACAGCAGTTTTTTGACTTTTGTTGCTGGAAATGGACTAGAAACATTACCCTAAACTGTTTTGGTGTTTTAAAACTTGTTTTAGCTGGTGTAATGTTTATGTTAATCCATTTTCAATGGCAATTATCAAAAATTACAAGTTTTATGAGTAATTTATGATTCTTGAAATGTTCATATTCATGTTCTTGAACTTATGAAGATTAGATGATCATAGGAATTATTTGTAACCATTAAAAGAACACAAGGGTTATAAAATGAAGAGTCTTCATTTTTAATACTCAATTATTTCATAAGTTATAAGAAATGAAAAGTTTTGAAAGTTTACAAAACTTGCCATCAAGTTTTGGAACAAGTAAAGCAATGATTAAAACTTTAGTTCCAACCCTTATAATTTTAAAAGTTAAAATTCAATCCTTATACTTTATAATATTATAAGTTAATAATATATATATATATATATATATATATATATATATATATATATGTATAAGATCAAGTCGTCTTACCGCTAGTACGCCTCATTCAAGAAGCCGGTCTATAAGGGGGTATAAGGTTGTTGCCTATAAAATAGCAACTTAATGGGCGTCCACTCTCACCCACCGCTTCCTTGATCGGTGGAGGGTCGTTAGCCGAACGGGTAGGACAAGGACTTATAAATTCTCATTAAAATTATAATGATAATTATAAAGTAACTAAATGTTTTAATTAAATTCTCAATCTTAGTTACTTTAGGAAAATGTGAATAAGGTGCTAATCCATGAAATTACACTTTACACTTTGTTTAAGTCATTAGTGGAGCGTGTGTGGTTAACCGACACACTAACTTGAACTTAACAAGGTAGGTAAAAGGTGACTTAAAGTTTATTATAGGTCGATGGAGCGCGTGTAGTTAACCGACACATCGATTTGGTAATAAACATTGAGGGTACCAAGTGATTTGCATGGTAACTTCACACCTCGTTTTGTGATCCTCGGTATCCCAATGACAAAACTTGGAGGGAACACTCGAGATTGAAACATGCCTTTGAAAAGTTCATTGAATCTCAAAAGAATCTAGGAATTTCTAAGAACCAAATTAAAAAAAAAAAACTTAATATTTTAATATTTCGTTTTGGTGGAAATTGGTGAATCGTCATTCACCTACCTTTCAAATATGTAATTACTTAGATTACGACATGCCTCTTCTAAGTATAATATATTGTGATTGGGTCCTAGCCTTAATAATACATTTGGGTGTTTTATTAAGGACTAAATTAATATCTAAACTAATCTTGTCTTTCTTCTTACTCAGATATCTTCAAACAATGCTGCTTCTGGCTTTAATCTTAATGGCTCCTTTACCCTTATGAACTTGTGTGGGAAAGTCACTTTTGATGGATCCAACTTCAATGAATGGATCAGAAACACCAGGATGATTACCCGCTACGAGGACAAGGAATATGTCCTCGATAAGGAGCTTAAAGAGATTGATGAGACCACTGCAACTCCCCAGGAGATCGCTGACTTTCGGGCACATGAAAGGGATGCCACCAAAGTTGCATGCATCATGATGGCCACCATGACAGCAGAACTCCAAAATTCCTATGAGGACTTCTACCCTTTTGAAATGCACCAAGACTTGATGGAAAGATATCATCAAAGTGCCCAACAAGATAGGTATGAAATCATCTCCTCCATGATAACAACCCGAATGAAGGATGGTGAACCCATCACGGGCCACATGCAGAAAATGCAAAGATTTGTGGACCGTCCGTTGAAGCTTAATGTGAACTTCCCCGAGGAGCTTGCAATAGATATCATTTTGCACTCCTTACCCTCGTGCTATGATCAATTCCACATGACATATCACATGAATAAGGAAGAGGTCACACTCAGCAGACTTCAAGGACTCCTAAAGACTGCAGAAAGTGGTCTTAAGGGTAAGTCAGTTGTTACTCCTACTCCTATCAACTCCGCCCCTGTCTTGGCAATCGGGAAAGGGAAGGGTAAGAAGAGGAAGAGCCCATCGAAGGGTACCAAGGGTAAGACCCTTGAAGGCTCCTCTTCAAATGGAACCAAGAAAGGTTTCATCACTCCTTCTTCTGACCCAAAAGAGGCTGAATGCTTCTATTGCCATGAAAAGACTCATTGGAAGCGGAATTGCCCAAAGTACCAGCAAGATGTGAAGGATGGGAAAGTTAAACCCAACCATGCAAGTATTTACACTATCTTATCTAATAACTCACCCTATTCTAACTCTTGGGTCCTTGATACCGGTTGCGGTATTCATATATGTTCTGATTTGCAGGGACTAAGAAGAAGTGAGAATGTGGAGCATGGAAGAATAAACTTGATCATGGGGAATAGGAAAGCTTTACCTGTCACCAAGATTGGAGTTTATGCTTTATCGCTAAGTAGTGCGTTTAGTTTAGATTTGAATAAATGTTGTTACTCGCCAGAAATGGCAAGAAATATTATTTCCTTTCATGCATTGTATAAACAAGGTTTTACCTTTTCATTTGATAATGAATTTGGTTCAATTAATGCTTTCTTTAATAATGTTCTTTATTTTAAAGCATTACCTTGTGATGGTGTGTATGAAACTGTATCTGTTGTAGATAACTTAGGAAATAACGTATTGTGTATTTATTCTGTTAATGATAATAACTTGGATAAAGCATCATTATGGCATTGTCGTCTTGGACATATAAGCAAGAAACACATAGGTCAACTCCAAAAGAATGAAGTCTTGGAATCATTTGACCTAAAGTCAAATGATATTTGCGAATCATGCTTACTTGGAAAAATGAAAAACTCTCCCTTCACTAGTACTTGTGAGAGGGGTGAAGGTTTGTTGGATCTCGTACACACGGTGTCACACCCCAAAACCGGAACGGCGGAAACGTTCTGGGGTGGATGACGTCATGTCAAGTATCACAACATATGCAGTATAGTAATCAAAGTACAACAACCATTGCATTAATAGTAATAGTTTTACATGGTTTACATTTCATAGATACATTAAAGTAATACAAGTAATAATATAGGTGCAGCTTGGTACTAAACTGTCTTCACCAAAAGCTCCTGGAATGTACCTGTCTATTGCTGACCTGAGAATACAAGTTATTTTGAAAGCGAGTATCAGCATTTTTATAAATGCTGGTGAGTTCATAAGTATTTAGTGTCATTTGTGTAAGTAAGCATTTTATCCAAAATAACTTTATAGAAAGTAGTAGTTTAGAGTCTACGGTGTATTAGAGTCCTTTCCAGAAAATCCTATATTTTCTAAATAAAAGCAGTCTTCTACCAAGACTCGACAAAGTTATGTTTTAAAGAGTAATTTTCCCAGAAATACTATCATTACCAAAATACGGTATTTGATTTTAAAGAAAGTAGGAGAATATCACTAGTAAAAATACTAGGGGAAAATAACATAAGCCTCAGCAGAAAATACTGCTGACTAAGGCAAAGAAATCATAGACTCCAGGAAAGTATCGAATGAACGACACGCCTGGCTCAGTCTAACAAAAGGAGATACAGACCCCAGACGGTATCAAATGTACGATACGGCTAGCAAGGTCAAAAACAAAGAGTGATTCTAAGAGTGTGTTTCCAGCATACAGTGTTAATTATCGTTACCTTAAGGCCATGAATTATAAGGTAAACATGGAGATACTCGCAGCCATACTAATCGACACTAGAGTACTTGACGTCCTGCAAGCGTCGATGTAAATATGACATTTGTCACCCCTTGGCTTGGTAGGTCGTGGACTGTAGCTAGCAGTTAGGGTGCGGGGGTGTCAATCCCGTATAGATCTATACACACAATGCCCGCTCTCCCTACAGGAGACTCTGGTTACCAACTCAACGACGGGGAGATCCATGTTTTGAGGATGCATCTCGTAATCTGAATTCTATTAGAGGCGCTGGATTAGCAGTAGAGACTCACAACTGAACCGATCGATGTAAACATTCATGTCTATACATGTATACATGATATATAATTAATGTTTAAATGACCTTCGGATGAATATCCGATCCTACCAGACCACATCCAAACGAGGAAAAGGAAATAGGGCGAACTAGCCTTCCTAAGCCCTTTAAACATCATTTATATAACTATACAGGTACAGGCATGCATTTAACGACGTAGAAGCATTTAACTAAGTAGAAGCGTTTAACGAAGTAGTAGCATTAACGAAGTAGGAGCGTTTCACGAAGTAGAAGCGTTAACGAAGTAGAAGCGTTAATAAAGTAGAAGCGTTAACAAAGTACAAGCGTTTAAATAAGTAGGAGCATTTAACTAAGTAGAAGCGTTTAACAAAGTAGTAGCATTAACGAAGTAGGAGCGTTTCACGAAGTAGAAGCGTTAACGAAGTAGAAGCATTAATAAAGTAGAAGCGTTTCATGAAGTAGAAGCGTTAACAAAGTAGAAGCGTTTAAATAAGTAGGAGCATTTAACTAAGTAGAAGCGTTTAACGAAGTAGAGGCATAACAAAGTAGTAGTATTTAACGAAGTAGAAGTATAAAAACATGGAAGAAATCCTTGATGAAAACTTTGGAAAACCTTTACGCTTAAGAAAATCATGACTTGGTATTCTTTTGTAAAATAAGTTTGAAAACCTTTAGAAACCCTTGAAAATCTTTCATAAACAAGTTTTGATTATAACTTTGATAAAACAATATAAGTAAAGAAAAACCTTTGTTTGAAATACTGTTGTAACTGGTTTTGAAGTAAAACATACAACGCGAGAGTCAAGTAAAGACGTTTTGGAAAACCATTTATAGTACCATAATTGGTAAAACAGCTGACAGTGTAATAAGTCCTTGTGCATGCGGGTTATCAATCACATGTGATTGATATGATAACTGGCATGTTTTAACTTGTATTCCCCCCCCCCCCCATAAAAGCATGTAAAAACATTTAAAAGGTTAATTCAGGGGTATGAACTCACCTGTTGTAAGCGGATCGAACAAAGTGCCGGTTGGGTGCTCGGTGTCAAGTAAAGACTTGAACACACTTAATGACCTATTAACATATGATGACATATTTTTACATACAACTAGTAAATATAATACTAATTAAACATTTATACGCATCCTAAAATGCGGAAAACACTTTGGTCAAGTGCTAGGAGTGTCCCGGGTAACATCTAAGGGTGTGTATGGCCTAGATAGGGAGTTTACTCTTCAAGAGTAAACTCTTTATAGAGTTTACGGCCCTAATACCTTATCCCCATGAGTTTAAGGCCGTAAACTCATGGATGGTGTGTTCTTTGATGTATTAAGGTCTTATAACACTTGTGGAATTAGGCTAGGTTCAATTCTAGGGCTTATGAAGGGTTTAAGGCCTCAAAATGGACTATTTGAGGAGTTTACGGTCCATTGACACTCCTTGAGGAGTTTACGGCCGTAAAATCCATGGTTTACGGTAGAAAACTGTTGGACACCTTCCATTCTTTGATTTCAAGGTCCTTATCTCATTCCTAACAAGTTCTAGTGAGGGTATAAGGCTTTCTAGGGGGTTGAAACTTCATTTGGCATGTTTTAGGGGATTTTACGGTCTAAGAATATGCTTGGGCCGTAAACTCTATTTTGCCCTCCAAATGGTGATGTTTGGGTGTTCCAAGTCCGAAATGGTAAGTCCCTAAGTCATATCTTTAGCCTAAATGAGGTTTGGAAGTGTTTTGGGCTTGATTTGCATGCTTAGAGGGTGTTTACGGTCTAAGCATATGCTTGGACCGTAAACCCTCTTTCAAGCCCCTAAACTTGATGATTCAAGGCTCAAACACTTCTAGGTTTAACCCAAAACTAGTTTCTAAGCCTAAAGGAGGGAGTTTTGGGCATTTTGGCACCATTTTAGGTGTTTACGGCCTAAGGAGGTTCTTAGGCCGTGAACTCCTTTTTGTTGGCTTTCTTGAGTGGTTTTTGAACTATAGCAACAAGCAATGATGTTTAGAACAAGTTAGGGTAAGGGAACTTACGGTTTGGAAGCGGAAACTTGCGGTTTTGAGGTGAAATCGGACTTGAGGAGAGAGAGTAGAGAAAGAAAGTGGGTCTAGGTGGTAAAAGGGTTCTAAGGAGTGTCCACCCTCCCTTATATAGGGCTTGGGTGTTGTACCCGGTATACGACTACCCGATACTTATGTTTAACGAGGGTTAAATTTTTTACCCGGATAAATGGTCGTAATTAAAAATAAACTTTTTCCAATAAAACGGAAAGATAATTTATGAGTTTATTTTTGCTTGACGAATATTATTTAAAATATTCCAACGGGTTTGATTCCGGTCAAAAATATTTTCGGGATAAATTTGGCTAATTTTTTACGTAATTAATTTCGACGTTAAAACTAACGGAAATTTTTAGGTTGTCAAATCATCCCCCCGTTAGAGGGAATTTCGTCCCGAAATTCAGGTTTAGGCAAGGAAGTAGGTATGAATGATCGAGTAGAGGTATGAGGGTACTTCCTATTCGACTGGTCCTCGCGCTCCCAAGTGAACTCCGGTCTTCGCTTGGCCTTCCAGCGAACCTTCACTAGTGGGATGCGGATTCGTTACGCTCGCTTGATTCCTCGGTACACAGTTTTACTACGGGTTTTTCTACGAAGTTAGGGTTCCCAATGGTTTCTATTGAGATGAGTGGGATACAAAGAGTGACGTCGGGCAAACACTTATCAAGTCTAAGAAATGGATTGTTTTGGGGTGAAACTTGTGGAATTTCCGAAAGTAGTAGTGGTCTGACGAGGTTTGGACCAAAAAAAAATTTTTGTGAGGAATCTCGGATGGTCCTAAGCTCTCGGAAGGGTAGAGCTTTTCAGTACTTAGAACACAGTGTACTTCTATGGCGAGATCATCACTGGCGTGATCGTCATTCCGAAGTTCCAAACGTTCTCTCCCATACTGGAAGTGTAGTCCTTCAGGTTGGTTCTTAGAAAGCTCGGGTTGTCCTTGGATTCGTGTTTCCTGTCAATTGGCTCTCCGAGGTTTTCTGGATCATCGAATGGATTGCATGTCTATGGGTGTCTGTTTGCTACAGAGTGTTTATCTCAATTTTGTGCAAAATGAACCTGCACTTCAGATTCTTGAGATATTTCTAACGGAAACCCTTAGGGTCGGGGAGATAGGGTTTCACCAGACGAGTGCTTAGAGGTTTTTAAACTTTCCCTCATCGTCTAGTTGGCGTTTTCACAATATGATCCTTAATAGGAAAGGATCAGGCTCTTGCTTGCCTTGCTGTTTCATGAATAGCAGGCTCTGCTCCGGTCTAACTCAATCCTTAGAGATTTTTTGAAGTGTTGGACTATCTCGGGAGACGGTTCTACTATTTCTGCATGAGATAGTATTCGTGGAACACCTAGTAGTCCAATGAATCTCTAAGACATGTCCTATTCTCCAATGCGTTGGTTTATTTCAGTTGCAGAAAGTGCGTGCTCTTGTACAACCCATCGACTAACACCTAGACTGGTGTCAAGTCTGTAATCTCTTTGGGATCTGCGTTATAAGGCTTAACACAACCTACTTTCGCACTTTATTCAAGTATTCTTGGCTGCGGGGGTTATCCTGTGCTTCATGGTATTCTAGTGTTCGCTTCGGAGAATGCAGTCTATCGTCTACAGGGCGACGGTGACTTCTTCCACGTAAGGGGGCGGAGCGTCCTAGGCACTACTTGTCGGTAACGGGGTGGACGAAGTGCTTGAGTAGTGCGAACATCTTCTGCAACTACTCTTCCGAAGGTTCTGAGTTTTCTCGATCTAGGTCAAATCTAGTGAGTATAGGGTTTTGTTACTCGGAACTTCTAGTCTCCTCATCCATTCTTTTCAAGGTTTAACTTATCGCAGCTTCTGGATTTCTGGGATATCCGTTGAGATGCTTAATTCGGGGAATTAAGCATGAATGGATGGTCATAGTCAATGTCCTTGACTCTTACGACTCAGATTTCTTTACCAACTGAGGGTGTTAGCTACTATGTTGGCTTAACCGGGATGACAACAAATTTCGGATTTGTGGTCATTATAGTAGCTCAACCCGCAGGGGTTCTCTTGACTCTAGCTCCCATTCCATGGGATAGGACGAAGGGTTTTACTACGAGGTTCGTGGTAGAGCTCATATTGGGCTTAACCACTAATACTTGGTGTATGCAAGCCGTATATAATTGAGGTTGGCAGGATGTTCAGTTGTGCGACTCCACCCCAGACCCACAACCCAACGAGGAACAGGGAGTAGGGAGGAAGCACACATCTTAAATCTTTTTGATCTCAATTATATACCACCCTTATGCATATACTCAGTTATAGTGGTCAGTCCCATGAGTCATATTCTCTGGATTCACGAACCTGATTGCGAGGTGCGAAGGGTCTTTCTAGGGATCTACGGAGTATGCTTCGGGTGGTTATCGTCTTCTGGAATACCTGCAGTGTCTTTCGCTTCAGTTTTTATTTGTCTAAGAGGGGTTGGTTAACAGCGCACAATACCCTTCTCCTGGGTACTTCGGAAGGTTTGAAATAAGAGGGATGACTGACGGATCGCATTAGTCTTTATTATTTTTATTATGTTTAGGTTCAGAAGAACCTTTATTTGCCGAAATGGCTTCGGTCAAAGTTCTTTTTACACAGCACTAGGGATTTACACATGGTTGCACGAAGTCGAACCATGATTGATAGAGGCGTCGAAGTTGGCATACTTCGACATGATATAGAATGAGGGTCGATAGAGTCATGTGCCGAACAGGCACACAATTTCTAGGCGTCTCGGGTTTCATCTCGTGTATCACTGTCGCGGATACTTGGATCAATAGAGTCGACGCGGAACTGTAGAGGATCTTGAGTGTTTCTGAGTAGAGTACCTTTTCATAAATGGATTCTCACGGGGCATTTCTATAATCGCCTAACATATACTAGTCATGTATAATTAAGGTGGGGAGGACTGTTGACTGAGCGACTCCGCCTTAAATCCACAACCAAACAAGGAACAGGAAATGAGGCGGCATTCACTAACTCTAGCTCTATCCATCTCAATTATACATGGTCGTAACGTATATGTCTAGCCATTATAGTTTTACCTGATGAAAATTTTAAATTTTATAACAGTGCTGCGACTTTCGCTTTAACGGGGAAGTGTTTACATTTAGAATTAGCCTTTTAATGTTTTCGGTTAGTTATCTGAGATTGAGAGACGTACCAAAAAAATCTATCGGGTTCCTTGATGCTTCTCCCCAAGCATTGGAGTTAGACTCCTCCTGTGTCCTTGTCTTTTCTTTCCGTTGGGCAATCTCACTTTAGGTGCCCAATCTCACCACATAGGTAGCATACTTGATTGATCGTCACATTGGTGGTTGATGTAATAAACTCAACCGGGGTTCTGCAGACGCGAGCGGTATGCCCCTTCATGTTGCACCTAGCACAAAAGAGTTCCCGGCATATACCAAGATGATGGTAGCTACACTTGCTGCAGTGGGGAAGGTTTCCTAGGTATGGTCTTCTTGAATTTGGGATGGAAGGGCTGGCAGGGGTATTGACTGTTTCGAATCGTTTCCCTTCGGAAGGTCCTTGAGTCGACGTACTTCCCTCCTCGATCTTGAACTTTCTCTTCAGTGGAGTTGGCTGAGGTTCTTGGGTGGTTGGGTACACAGAGGTTGACTGTTGCTGTCCATTACTAGGATCGGAATTTCCGATAGGGCTCTTGCTAACATTGGCGTTGTTAGCATTTAGTTGAGCCATGACAGCTGCTACGGCTGCCGAGACTGCAGCTTGGAATGTAGCTTCATCGAATAGGGGAGTCGGTTTCTTGCCAGCGGATGGGTTACGCTTCTTCGGAGGCATGGTTTTTTCCTACACGGAAAGGAACACAAGCCAATGAGAGACGATGGTTAACCCTAGACGTATCTGTCCTTACTATAATGGGCATAAATCTTTCCCGTGCCTCGGATATTGGTTGTCTGAGTGTCGACCAACATCCCTATGATGTAGTCTGGGTATTCAAGGTAGGAGTATGAGTATCGGAAAAAGCCATAAGATGGGAGTCGTTCCTACTAAGTTACCTTTATACTGGGAAAGGTTTCACTCTACGGCCTGGAAAGATCTGAGAACAGTTCGGAACGAATACCGCGGGAAGAAAGGCTCATGAAGAGTTATGGCTAAACACCCTTAATAGAGGTGTGGGGATCCGTTCTAATCGTATTACTGGCAACAGGAAAAGGCGATTTACCTAACACATAGCATGAGTAGTGTAATCACTAACTCACTAAATTGTATTATTTTATGGGTGTATTAGCGTGACGAACACGAGGAAAAGACACTTCTCGGGTTTCATGTACTGGCTCCCTCTGTCTACCTCGTATCCTTGACTGGGACCAGCGTTGGTTTCCTTCGGGTAGTTACCTAGGGCTCTCTTCTCATATAGACATATTGAATTTCTACTCTGCCTTACTTCCGATTCCGACTCTGGGTGTCATCACTTCATGATGGATGACTGGAAATCACTGAAGTTTAGGCGAATTTCCCACCGATGTCCCTAAAATATATAGGCACTTGGTGGTCTCAATAGTCTCGACCTAGTTCATTTATTTCCGAACTGGAAATCTTCTCAATGAACCTCTTCGGGGTCTAAATCAACTCTTCTGCCGAGTACTGAAGTGGATAGGGTTTTCTACAGGGTTCGTGCGAGAATGGAAATGTCTAAAGAATCCTAAGAGATTATTAACATTTCACTGGGTAATCCATATCGAGTCCTGCTACAATTTCATAGAGTATACAAATCATATATAGCTTAGATCAGATAGGCCTTTGAATATGTGATACTACTCTATATCCATATCCCAACGAGGAAAAGGAAGTAGAGCGAAACCACACATTTTTAGTCTATGGGATCCTTATTATATGTGACCTTGGGAGTATACCCTCTGTAATTGTAGGTATATCAGTAAGGATCTTTTTAGTTCTTCACACAAGGTTATCTATGGATCCTAAAATACCCCTATGGTATTTTAATTTCTTGTTTGTTTTTTATCTTCTGAATATGATTCTGGAATTAATGTGAGTCTTTTAGTATTCCAAAATACTCCCATAGTATTTTAAACTTTATGTTTGGCTCTAGCATTCCTGGTTGGTAAGTTTCAGACTCGTTGCAACACCACTATCACTCCCATGCACACGTTCATCGCATCTCGAATAAATGTAGTTGATCAGGTTACATTTATTCCAGCTTACGATTACATAACTGCCCAGGTTTGACGGTAATGCTCAACATCCGAAGACTTTTATTCTTCTTCTTCTTGTGATACTTGTGTTCGAGTGTTTAGATTCTGGATGTTCTTATACTTTGGATAAAATATGGTTATATTTTAAATTATAATTCTTGGTCAGAGTGTTTTATCCCTATGCATTTATAGGCTGTATATCTTCTATGAATTGATATACTTAGCTCACTATAAACAATGCTCTGATACCAATCTGTCACACCCCAAAACCGGAACGGCGGAAACGTTCTGGGGTGAATGACGTCATGTCAAGTATCACAACATATGCAGTATAGTAATCAAAGTACAACAACCATTGCATTAATAGTAATAGTTTTACATGGTTTACATTTCATAGATACATTAAAGTAATACAAGTAATAATATAGGTGCAGCTTGGTACTAAACTGTCTTCACCAAAAGCTCCTGGAATGTACCTGTCTATTGCTGACCTGAGAATACAAGTTATTTTGAAAGCGAGTATCAGCATTTTTATAAATGCTGGTGAGTTCATAAGTATTTAGTGTCATTTGTGTAAGTAAGCATTTTATCCAAAATAACTTTATAGAAAGTAGTAGTTTAGAGTCTACGGTGTATTAGAGTCCTTTCCAGAAAATCCTATATTTTCTAAATAAAAGCAGTCTTCTACCAAGACTCGACAAAGTTATGTTTTAAAGAGTAATTTTCCCAGAAATACTATCATTACCAAAATACGGTATTTGATTTTAAAGAAAGTAGGAGAATATCACTAGTAAAAATACTAGGGGAAAATAACATAAGCCTCAGCAGAAAATACTGCTGACTAAGGCAAAGAAATCATAGACTCCAGGAAAGTATCGAATGAACGACACGCCTGGCTCAGTCTAACAAAAGGAGATACAGACCCCAGACGGTATCAAATGTACGATACGGCTAGCAAGGTCAAAAACAAAGAGTGATTCTAAGAGTGTGTTTCCAGCATACAGTGTTAATTATCGTTACCTTAAGGCCATGAATTATAAGGTAAACATGGAGATACTCGCAGCCATACTAATCGACACTAGAGTACTTGACGTCCTGCAAGCGTCGATGTAAATATGACATTTGTCACCCCTTGGCTTGGTAGGTCGTGGACTGTAGCTAGCAGTTAGGGTGCGGGGGTGTCAATCCCGTATAGATCTATACACACAATGCCCGCTCTCCCTACAGGAGACTCTGGTTACCAACTCAACGACGGGGAGATCCATGTTTTGAGGATGCATCTCGTAATCTGAATTCTATTAGAGGCGCTGGATTAGCAGTAGAGACTCACAACTGAACCGATCGATGTAAACATTCATGTCTATACATGTATACATGATATATAATTAATGTTTAAACGACCTTCGGATGAATATCCGATCCCACCAGACCACATCCAAATGAGGAAAAGGAAATAGGGCGAACTAGCCTTCCTAAGCCCTTTAAACAAAATTTATATAACTATACAGGTACAGTGTCACACCCCAAAACCAAGAATGGCGGAAACGTTCTGGGGCGGAGGACGTCATGTATAGTATCACAACAATGAAAAGTAGTAAACAAGCAACAACATCATCCATTGCATTAATAGTAGAATTATTATACAAGTATGTTTTATCAAATTTTGATAAACACTAAAGCATAAATCAAAATGAAAGATGAGTCTTGAACAAGCTCCATCTTCCTTTCTCCTTGCATCGGTACCTGTCTATGATGACCTGAGGATACAAGTAATTTTGAAAGCGAGTATCAGCTTTGAAGCTGGTGAGATCATAAGTATTTTAGTGTCTTAATTTGTTTGTAAGAATTTGTATATGAACTGTAAGTATGAAAATGTTTGTAAAACAACTGTAAACGTTTGAAAAACTCTAGAAATCCCTATGATTCCTACTATTATATAAGGGTGTCTTCTACCAAGACCTATCTGTTCTCAATGTAGTCTTCTACCAAGACTTAACTGTTCTATATGTTCGTCTCTTGTAAAAGTGTGTAATTTTCCCAAGTGTAACTATTATTAACAAAATATAGTTTTTACATCTATAGTTTAAGTGAAAGGATCACTAAATATATGTACTGGGAAAATTAATGTAGTACTAAAACGTAGCGCTATAAGAACTACTGTTGTACTAACTACCTTAAACCGGATTTATATTAAGGCATCATGTGATTTATTGTACCATACTATCGACTGGTAACAACGACATAAGAATGTTCGTAATAAGGTATGACGTTTGGCACCCGCAGACCTGCAGGTCCCGCTGTAGCTAGCAGCAAGGTGTAGGATAGTCAATCCAGTATAGATCTATACGCAAACTCACACTGTAACAACGACAACTTATAGTCGAAAATAAGGTATGACGTTTGGCACCCGCAGACCTGCAAGTCCCGCTGTAGCTAGCAGCAAGGTGTAGGATAGTCAATCCAATATAGATCTATACGCAAACTCACGCTCTCCCTTCAAGAGACTCTGGCTACAACTCGGGCCATGACATTTAAGGCATGCTCCGATACACATCACAATAATTAACGTATTCATATCTATGTAATGTAATGAACTGTTCTGGCTGTAATGTACGTGCTCTCTACCTAGCAAGTATAGTAATGTAATCGTTCTAGTATCGTTGTATATGTTCTATTCCTAGTATCGTAGTATATGTAATGTTCTAGAAAGTATTGACTCATGAATGAACTGACTCATTGTATGATATCGCGTTCTAGTAATGGTTCTAGTATCTTCCTAAACTACCCATATGGTAGTTTACTAGTAATCTAACTGGTACGTATGGTCATGGATGTATACCCTTGCTACCCAAGGGCATGGGATGAACTGGAAGGACCTTTTATGACTATATATGTACATATGTTATATAACTAATATTTAAACGACCTTCGGACGAGTACCCGATATCCCACCAGACCACATCTCAAGCTCAAAAAGGAAATAGGGTGGATAGCTTTCCTAAGTCTTTTAAACATTTCTTATATAACTATACATATAGAGGCATGCAATTTATAATTTAAAAGCATAAAATAAGATTTGTAAAACCTTTGAACATAAATATTTTCTAAGAAAAGACTGACTTGATGTCAATCTATAAAACAATTTGAAGGCATGGGTTTGATAAAACAGTTTAGTATGAAGAAACATTTGTTTGAAACACAATTGTAAATAAGTTTGGAATGTGATATACAAAGTAAAATATACAGTGTAATAAGGAGTTTAAAACATATAAAATGTTTATAAAAATCAGTTGAAGGAAACGGTTTGGTAAAACGGCTAATGAGTAGCCAAATCTTTTGAATGTTGTATATTAATCACATGTGATTGATGAAATAACTAGCATAATACTACTTATTAATCACATGTGATTGATATAATAAATAGCATGATTCTACTTGTATCCCCCCCATAAAACATTTAAAAATAGTTTAAAACATTAGTTAAGGGGTATGAACTCACCTGCAGTAAGTGACTGGAATTGAACGGACTGTTATCGTAAGGAAGGATCGGGCAAGTGCTTGGTGTCAAGTGAAGACTTTAGACACACACAATGATCCTGATTACATATGAAGACATATGTATATAAATAATTAGTGGTTAAAACACTAATTATACTAGTATAAACATTTAAACGCGAGGAAAACACTTTTGGTCAAGTGCTAGGAGGCTAATGGGTTGCAACAAAGGAGTGCAATACCTCAAATGGGAGTTTAAGGTCTAACTACCATATTCTTTGGAGTTTATGGCCCAGGGGAGTAAACTCCTGGCCGTAAACTCTACATTGAGTCATTAATTGAGGCTTAAGGTTGTTACAACTCAAGTGGTAATTGGTTCTAAGGTTTAAACAAGTGTTTGGGTGTCATAATAACTCCTTTAAGGAGTTTACGGCCTTGGGACCATATTCCCTTGGAGTTTACAGCCGTAAACTCCCTTGGGAGGGTGTTTATGGTGTTTTCAAGTCTCTAAATTAACTAGGAGCTAAACTAGGCTTTTGTACTTGGCTTTAGAAGAGTTTATGGCACCATTTTATGGATTTCACGGCCCTAGAACCTTTTGGGCCGTAAACTCCCTTACTCTTGGTGTTCTAAGTGTGTTAGCTAGTCCAAAACTCATTTAGGTACATGCCCAAATTGGTCTCTTGGCTTAAGGAAGGAGTTAGGGTGTCATTTGACCCCTTTATAGGTGTTTACGGCCCAAGAACTTGTCTTGGCTGTAAACTCCTCAATACTAGTGATTTCTTATGTTTTCTAGGCTTTAAACACTTTAGGGTACTTGTCTAAAATAAAGTCTAAGCCTTAGGTGCCTTAAAAGCACCATTTGAGCATGTTACAAGGGAGTTTACGGCCTAAGCTACTCTTGGGCCGTGAACTCCTAAACTTGGGTGGTTCTTGGTTGATTTCATGTCCCTAACACACTCCTATACAAGTCTGAGGTAGTTACTAATCACGGGGGACAATCTAGGCTTGGTTTCGGGAGTTTACCGCCCAAGAACACCTTGGGGAGTAAACTCCTAAATCGGATGATTTAGCTATGTAATCTATGTTATGAACACATTTAAAGCTTTCTAACACTACTAGAAAGAGTTACTCACAATTTGGGATAAAAACCCGAAGATCCGTGAGAGAGAATTTGGCTTTTCTCTAATTGGAATTCAACTAATGAACCAATTTGGTTCAGAATTCTATTTATAGTCCTGAGATTTTTGGCAGAAAATATTTCTATTCTCGGAATGAACTCTAATATCCTAGAGTATTGGAATAACAGTGTTGCACAAAACCCTAGTGCATCCACTCTCCTAATATCTTCTTAAGTGTAAAATCCTGAAAACTGCCAAACTTATACTCGAAATCTGAGTTTTCATTGTAACTATTCTACTTCTATTGGCTTCAAATGGTTTGTTCAGAATGGAAATTTCGGGTTGTCACATACAGGCATGCATTTAACGACGTAGAAGCATTTAACTAAGTAGAAGCGTTTAACGAAGTAGTAGCATTAACGAAGTAGGAGCGTTTCACGAAGTAGAAGCGTTAACGAAGTAGAAGCGTTAATAAAGTAGAAGCGTTTCACGAAGTAGAAGCGTTAACAAAGTACAAGCGTTTAAATAAGTAGGAGCATTTAACTAAGTAGAAGCGTTTAACGAAGTAGTAGCATTAACGAAGTAGGAGCGTTTCACGAAGTAGAAGCGTTAACGAAGTAGAAGCGTTAATAAAGTAGAAGCGTTTCATGAAGTAGAAGCGTTAACAAAGTAGAAGCGTTTAAATAAGTAGGAGCATTTAACTAAGTAGAAGCGTTTAACGAAGTAGAGGCATAACAAAGTAGTAGTATTTAACGAAGTAGAAGTATAAAAACATGGAAGAAATCCTTGATGAAAACTTTGGAAAACCTTTACGCTTAAGAAAATCATGACTTGGTATTCTTTTGTAAAATAAGTTTGAAAACCTTTAGAAACCCTTGAAAATCTTTCATAAACAAGTTTTGATTATAACTTTGATAAAACAATATAAGTAAAGAAAAACCTTTGTTTGAAATACTGTTGTAACTGGTTTTGAAGTAAAACATACAACGCGAGAGTCAAGTAAAGACGTTTTGGAAAACCATTTATAGTACCATAATTGGTAAAACAGCTGACAGTGTAATAAGTCCTTGTGCATGCGGGTTATCAATCACATGTGATTGATATGATAACTGGCATGTTTTAACTTGTATCCCCCCCCATAAAAGCATGTAAAAACATTTAAAAGGTTAATTCAGGGGTATGAACTCACCTGTTGTAAGCGGATCGAACGAAAGTGCCGGTTGGGTGCTCGGTGTCAAGTAAAGACTTGAACACACTTAATGACCTATTAACATATGATGACATATTTTTACATACAACTAGTAAATATAATACTAATTAAACATTTATACGCATCCTAAAATGCGGAAAACACTTTGGTCAAGTGCTAGGAGTGTCCCGGGTAACATCTAAGGGTGTGTATGGCCTAGATAGGGAGTTTACTCTTCAAGAGTAAACTCTTTATAGAGTTTACGGCCCTAATACCTTATCCCCATGAGTTTAAGGCCGTAAACTCATGGATGGTGTGTTCTTTGATGTATTAAGGTCTTATAACACTTGTGGAATTAGGCTAGGTTCAATTCTAGGGCTTATGAAGGGTTTAAGGCCTCAAAATGGACTATTTGAGGAGTTTACGGTCCATTGACACTCCTTGAGGAGTTTACGGCCGTAAAATCCATGGTTTACAGTAGTAAACTGTTGGACACCTTTCGTTCTTTGATTTCAAGGTCCTTATCTCATTCCTAACAAGTTCTAGTGAGGGTATAAGGCTTTCTAGGGGGTTGAAACTTCATTTGGCATGTTTTAGGGGATTTTACGGTCTAAGAATATGCTTGGGCCGTAAACTCTATTTTTCCCTCCAAATGGTGATGTTTAGGTGTTCCAAGTCCGAAATGGTAAGTCCCTAAGTCCTATCTTAAGCCTAAATGAGGTTTGGAAGTGTTTTGGGCTTGATTTGCATGCTTAGAGGGTGTTTACGGTCTAAGCATATGCTTGGACCGTAAACCCTCTTTCAAGCCCCTAAACTTGATGATTCAAGGCTCAAACACTTCTAGGTTTAACCCAAAACTAGTTTCTAAGCCTAAAGGAGGGAGTTTTGGGCATTTGGCACCATTTTAGGTGTTTACAGCCTAAGGAGGTTCTTAGGCCGTGAACTCCTTTTTGTTGGCTTTCTTGAGTGATTTTTGAACTATAGCAACAAGCAATGATGTTTAGAACAAGTTAGGGTAAGGGAACTTACGTTTTGGAAATGGAAACTTGCGGTTTTGAGGTGAAATCGGACTTGAGGAGAGAGAGTAGAGAGAGAAAGTGGGTCTAGGTGGTAAAGGGGTTCTAAGGAGTGTCGGCTTGGGTGTTGTACCCGGTATACGACTACCCGATACTTATGTTTAACGAGGGTTAAAAAATTTACCCGGTTAAATGGTCGTAATTAAAAATAAACTTTTTCCAATAAAACGGAAAGATAATTTATGAGTTTATTTTTGCTTGAAGAATATTATTTAAAATATTCCAACGGGTTTAATTCCGGTCAAAAATATTTTCGGGATAAATTTGGCTAATTTTTGACGTAATTAATTTCGACGTTAAAACTAACGGAAATTTTTGGGTTGTCACACACGGATGTGTGTAGACCCTTCAAACATGACACAAGGGATGCTAATCGTTATTATTTGACTTTTACTGATGATTACAGTAGATATGGATATGTCTACTTAATTAAGCATTAGTCAGAGACTTTTGAAAGGTTTAAAGAATTTAAACAGGAAGTCGAGAATCAATTGGGCAGGAACATTAAGATGCTTCGATCCGATCGAGGTGGTGAGTATCTTAGTTCATAGTTCCTCGACTATCTTAGGGAATGTGGGATTGTCTCACAATTGACACCTCCCAGGACACCGCAGTTGAATGGTGTGGTTGAGAGGCGTAATCGAACCTTGTTGGATATGGTTCGTTCCATGATGAGTCGAGCTTTGCTACCAATCTCATTTTGAGGGTATGCCTTAGAGACTGCCGCCCACATCCTTAATCTAGTCCCTACAAAGAAAGTTTCCAAAAATCCTCATGAGATGTGGACTGTTAAAGTACCCAAACTAGACCACATCAAGATTTGGGGTTGCGAGGCTTTCGTGAGACGCGAGACTCATGATAAGCTCGAACTTCGAAGTGAGAGGTGTATTTTCATCGGCTACCCACATAAATCCTTTGGTTACCTCTTCTACAGACCTAGTGAGAATGTGGTCTTTGTAGCTAGGATGGCTTTCTTTCGAGAAAGAGAGTTCATAAGCCAAGGAAACAATGGGAGGCAAGTTGACCTTAAAGAAATTCAAGAGTCAAGTGGTGAAGGAACTTTAAACCCTAGCACTCAACTTGAGAAGGAAACTCCTGGTGAGCCAATTGACGAGTTTGTACCTCTGAGGCGTTCCACGAGAGTTAGGAATGCACCTGAGCATTACTATGTATTCCATGTTAATGCAGAAGGTGTTACACTTATTAGTGATGAGACACTAGTAGGGCTAGATGAACCTAACAGTTACGCAGAAGCCATGGCAGGCCCTGAGTCAGCCAAGTGGAAAGAGGCATTGGACAGTGAGATACAATCCATGTATAACAATCAAGTTTGGAACTTGGTTGAGAATGTACCAGATCGTAAGACTGTAAGGTGCAAATGGATCTTCAAGAAGAAGACCGACATGGATGGTAATGTACACACTTATAAGGCACGACTGGTTGCAAAGGGCTTCTCTCAAACTCCGGGAGTTGATTATGATGAGACATTTTCTCCAGTAGCCAAGATTAAGTCTATTAGGGTTATGTTAGCCATAGCTGCATTTCATGACTATGAAATATGGCAAATGGATGTCAAAACCGCTTTCCTTAATGGAAAGTTGGCTGAGGATGTTTACATGAGTCAGCCAGAGGGTTTTGTCAATACAGAGTACCCTAATAGAGTGTGTAAGCTTGAGAAATCCATTTATGGATTAAAGCAAGCACCTCGCAGATGGAATCTTTGCTTTGATGAGAAAGTCAAAGAGTTTGGCTTTTCTAGGAGTGAAGATGAATCTTGTGTATATGTCAAGGCTAGTGGGAGTACAGTTAGCTTTTTGGTATTGTATGTGGATGACATACTACTTATAGGAAATGACATCCCAACTCTACAGGAAGTTAAGTCCTGGCTTGGGAAGTGTTTCTCTATGAAGGACCTAGGAGAAGCTGCCTATATTCTAGGGATAAGGATCTTGAGAGACCGGAGTAAAAGACTAATTGGACTTAGTCAAAGTACCTACTTGGATAAGGTGCTGAAGAGATTCAGCACGCAGGACTCCAAGAAAATGAGAGTTACCTATTCAGTGTAACGCCAGATTAAGTAAGACTCAAAGCCCAAGTACTGAGGCTGAGATAGCAGAAATGAGTCGAGTATCTTATGCTTTGGCTGTAGGATCGATCATGTCTGATATGACTTGCACTCAACCTGATGTAGCCTTTGCTTTGAGCATGATTAGCAGGTATCAGGGGATCCATGGCAAGGCACACTGAACTGCGGTAAAGAATATCCTCAAGTACCTACGGAGGACTAAGGACTGGGTCCTTACCCTCGGTGGGAGTGATGACTTGCGAGTTGTAGGGTATAGTGATGTTGGCTTCCAGCCTGATAGGGATCATTTCCGCTCTCATTCGGGTTGGGTCTTTACCCTAAACGGAGGAGCAATCACTTGGAAGAGTTCCAAACAGGAGACAGTGGCTGATTCCACTTGTGAATCAGAGTATATAGCAGCTAGCGAGGCAGCAAAAGAGGCAATATGGCTGAAGAACTTCATTGGATACCTTGGGGTTGTACCAGCTATAAAGAAGCCTATGGAAATTTTATGTGATAGTGAAAGTGTTGTTGCCTTAGCTAAAGAACCAAGGGATCACGGGAGATCCAGACACATCGACAGAAAATATCACTTTATCAGACATCGCATAGAAGAAGGAATCCTCGTGGTAAAGAGAGTATCATCAGATGAGAACCCAACAGATCCCCTCACGAAGGGACTGGGTCGGGTTAAGCATCTTCAACATGCTCGGAGCATAGGGCTAAAGGATGATATTAGTTTTAGTAGTTAGATAACTTTGGAAATTTGTAAAGTGTAATTGACATTTGATGATGAATAAAAGTTGTGTTTATTTATGAGTAATGTGTTGCTATCTTCTATCAATCGTTTACTAGAATTTCTTTTGCATGTTTTGACTTCCAGAATATTATGTTTTGTTTTACATATTATTCAAATTTTCCATAGTCGGTCATATGTTGGAAGTAGATATGAACTAAGACTGTCATGAAGTTGGTTGTAGGTGTCAAGTTTTAGGACAACACTTCATGAGTACTCATAAGTTCTGAGTATTGGAATCAACCCACACTCACTGGTATCACTTCATGGAATTTATCTTGAGTGATCGTGATATGGTAACATCATATAAGTCTTCAAACCTAGAGATATGATTTGTTGCCTATGAGTTGGTTATGCATTGATTGTACGAAAACGCATTGGTAACTCGATGTTATAAAATGTGCTTTTGTGTATAATTCAACAAGTAGTAGAGCAAACATATGAGTCGAAGTTTATCTGTTCCTTCTTAGATTAGAAGCTGATATCTGGGCCCCTCGATGATCTTGTTTTGACCTATGTACCGAGCCCAGTCAGAACTAAGTTGATGTGTTCAATTAAGTTCCTTGTCAAACAAATCGGAAATCGGGAAACAAACTGTTGGACAATAAGAATGACATTGATCCATGTATTTGTCCGGCTGATATCTAGAACAGAGGATTATATGATCACTTATCTTAAATGGCATATCATCATCTTCTCAGTTCCGAGAGACCTTGAAAGAGCTACGATTGCCGATCGGTTCCTGAAGTCATACTTGCAGTTATAGTTATTAGACTTATCCAAGTGGGAGACTGTTGGATAAGGTGTCTAAGTCCATAAATATTTCTGGTATGTACTTGACCCGACCCGGCATGGTCCATTTGGGTTACATGGCACCATGCATTGGATAAACTAAATGAGTGAAATAACACTTATGGTTTATTAATATATTATAAGTTCTAATATATTAATAATATTATTTAATTAGTTTGATCAAGAATTAATTAAGTGATTAAAAGATAACTAATTAAATATATGGGTTGATTATGTAAATCATCTATAACTTATATAGTGGGCTAAGAGGCTCCATGGATTATCAAGTTGGGTTTCACCCATAGGATGCTCCATGGATGCTCCATGGAGTTAATCCATGGATCATGGAAATGAAGAGTCATGTTACATTAGGGTTTACCTGATGCAACACACTATATAAAGCTCATGTTTCTCCCGAAATCGGTAAGACATGCATACTTGAGGGCTTGGCCGATTTTTGAGTGTTATACTTTCTCTCCAAGTTTACTCCATAGCATTTGGTGTTGTGTGAAGCATTTGAGGCATCACACTTGGGGTGCTAGGCTCACAAGGTTTCAAGGAATCAAAATCAACAACAAGGTATGTTATTCTATCTTTCATTTAAGTTAAAATGTTCCCCATGTATGCTAGATAGGATCATGAACCTTAGAAATAAATTTTGCATGAATCTTAGATAAACATAGATCCAAGGTTTATTAGGGTTGCATGTACACTTAGGAAGTGTTAGAATGCTCAAAACCCATCATTTTCAATATTACTAATAATAAAGACATACAAACACCAATTTTCACAAATGCCATTGCAAGGATAAATAAGACAAAACAAAATTTATTTTATTTATAAAAGTGTGGAAAAACTTGTCCTTACAATGCAATTACAAATGAAAACTATGTTACTAAACGTTTCTAAGCAATCTATCATAACTCTAAAACAACAACTCAAAAATTTGATCGTCGAACCATGCAATCGAAATCCATTTCTTCATGATCAGACTCAGCATACTTTTCCTTTAAGCTTCCTTTATTTTCTTCAATCCTACAAAACATCAAAATGCAATCTTATCGCATCATGTATTAAGAATCTACAAATAGGAACTTAATAGAGTTAGATAGTGGATTTACCTAAAGCATAGTCATACATCTTGACTCTCTCATCTTCGCGATCCTTCAGGTAGATACGACAGTTTCGCATCGAATTCCCTTTCACTTGGCAGTAGAAGCAAATAGACTCTTTTGGAATAATACATGGGACAATCTCAGATTTAGCCTTTCTCTTTACCATCCAGTCAAACGGTTTGACCTTGGTCGATCCCTTTCCATTGGCAAGAGGAGACTTTTCTAGACTTCCAGTGTTGCCATCATTAATATCCATGGAAGTTTGGTAGCTTGACCTACCATTCAAATTTGTTTTACCGGTGCACCAAATCATTGTTGAGTCAGCAGCAATAAGCAAATATGTAAGATCAATGATGGTCACATCGTGGTCCATCAAATAGCAATCATTAATGAACTCACTATATGAGTTAGGAACTGATTGAAGAACCAAGTCAACAGCCAACTTCCTTGAAACATCGACACCCAACATTCCCAACTTGTCAATGTGCAACTTCATCCCTAGGACGTAAACACATATAGACTTTCCATCTTCGTGTTTGCTTGCCAATAGGGCTTGAGTGACCTTGAACTTTTCAAGTCTTCGAACACGTGGGTTAGGGAGAATAATTGGAGGAGGTGGAGGAAGTGAAGAATGATTTTCATTTCCACAATCCAATCGTGGAACATCATCTTCATGTGGAAAGCTTTTTCCAAAGGATTCGGGAAGACCATAGTCATTCGACATCTACAAAACGGGAGAAAATTCAAGTTAGCTAATAATAATCCTTGATATAACACCCAAATGAAATATCAAGGCTAGGATCCAACACAATATTCTACAATTAGGAAGAGGGATGACGTAATCCAATTGCAAAATATTTGAAGGTAGGTAAATGTCGATTTACCAATTTCCACCATGAAAAACGAAAATTGAAAATTAGGTTTTAAATGAACTGATACTCCTAGATCTTTTGAGATCCATTGAGCTTTTCAATGACATGTTTAATCTCGATTATGCCCTTCATGTTTGTGACTGGGATGCCGAGGATCACAAAGAAGTTGTGGATAATTATGCAAATTAGCGTCGTACTCTCGAACATGTCTATCACCTAATCAATATGCCGGTTAACCACACACGCTCCATTGATCTATGATAATCTACGAGCTAACCATTATCATCCTTCATTGGTCCCATATTAGTGTGTCGATTAACCACACACTCCACTAACGACCAACAAGGTGTAATGTGTAATTTCATGGATTAGCACCAACTCTTCATTTTTGCTAAAGTAACTAAGATTTAGGAATTTATAAAAGTGTTTAGTTACTTCGTATTTCATTATAATTATAATGGAAGGTTGTGTCCTATCCTACCCGTTCGGCTAACGACCCTCCACTAGTCAAGAGTGTGGTGGGTAAGAGCGGGTACCTAATGGCGGTCATTTTACAAGCCGCTTCCTTAAACACCCTTTTTAGACTACCTTCATGAATGAAGCCTACTAACGGTAAGAGTGGCTCTTTGCTTATATATATATATATATATATATATATATATATATATATATATATATATATATATGCAGAAATCGCTAATCGGTGGACTAGCGATTAGGGATTAATCGGTTAGACGGGGATTAATCGGGGACCATGAATTATTAAGAAAATTATTCAAAAATTTATAGATCTAATTTTAATCCTACAAAAAAGTGATTAATCGGCGATTAGGTCCGATTAGGGCCGATTAGGTCTGACTTTGACCTACGTTGACTAATCCCGATTAGGTCCGATTAGGCCCGATTAGGTCCGATTAATTCCGAATTTGACCTGTATTGACCAAACCCAAATATAGTGACCAATTAGCAATAAATCTCATCGTTGGAGGTCCGATTAGCGATTAATCGGCCGATTAGGCCGATTTTTGCAACACTGATATATATATATATATATATATATATATATATATATATATATATATATATATATATATATATATATATATTAGACTTGTAATTTTATATAGTATAAGGGTGTATTTTACACTTTTAAAATACCAAGTGGTTTAAACTATTAATAAATTAGACTTTTAATTTTATTAATCTTAAACCATATTATTATGGATTTATTAATTATCTCTTTTAATTAAACACTTAATTAATTTAATAAAACCATAAGGGTGTAATTTGAACTTTTCAAAACACTAGGGTTCTAGAATTTAATATTTCAAAATTAATGTCTTTTAATTAAATTATAAATTCCTAAACCTAAGGGCAAATTTTGAAACTTTTCAAAATGTCTTTTAGATCAAATTTGAAAAATAATTAAATATCATATAACTAATAATTATCACATAATTTGACGTAATCTAATTTTTCTTACAAGATAATTCAAATCAAAATACAAATAATTAATCTTTATCTTATAAAACAAGTAATTATCTTAAATTGACAATTATCCATTAATTTGATTAGGATATCAATTACCATCATTGAAAATTCTGATTTTTATTTGGAAAAACAATTTATGGTAATTATCCAAATCAAATTACGGCAAAAAATTTCGAAATCTGCTGTCAGACTGTGTTCACAAGGTGAACACACTGTGCTCACGACGTGAGTCTCGTCAGATTTGAAATTCGTAATTTTTTAGCTTTGAAAACTTAACTTTTGCATCATATAACAGAAAAACTACCCTAGACTCTGATACCACTGATGGGTTTTGAGCATAACATCATTCATATGGTGTATATGCAACCCTAATGCTTTGGATCTAGGTTTTTCTCAAGTTGCACATGCAAACAATCTTCCAAAGCATAAACCCTAATCTAACATGTCTAAGAACGAAATTCATATGTAAATAAGGGTTTGGAATCTTACCTTACTTGTTATGTAGCAATAACAAGAACAATCCACAAAGTCCTTGACTCTTGAAAGCTTAGTGCCCCAAGTGTTGCACCTCTAATAGATTCACAGACACCAGTAGCAACAAATAAGAATATGAGAGAGAGGAATAGCCTTCAAAAACGTCTAGGACTCTCCAAGAAATCATTGGGACGTTTTTGGGAGCCTTTGGGGTTCCTTTTATAGTTGAGGTTTCTAGGGTTATCAACTTGGAAACCCTAATACCCTTGCATAGGCCTTAAGAAACATATAGACTCCTTAATGGACAAGCCTCAGACGAAATCTTTATGGACTCCCATAGAGATTTCATCCACCTTATACCAACAAGGTCCATGAGCCCAAACTATAAATATTACTGATTTACATAATCAGTCCATGTTAATTTAATAAGTCTCTTTTGATCACCAAATTAATTCCAAATTAATTTCTGATCAATACTAATTAAATAATATGATTTCTCGAACAGACTATACCTTCCTTCATGTTCTAATGTGATATAATCGCATTCTAGCATGTAGCACTTCTAGCTACAAGTTTCTTATTTCAACAATGATTATGATACTCCTACTGATCGCTTCGATCATCTTTTATTTCATTCTTTTGTCTTAAGTCAGATGTGACATTGAACTTAGTTCTTTAAGCCACGTAACATATTCGTCTTAGTCGGACTCGATTTGATATGACCACAAGGTTCGAAATGGCAATCATCTTCTTAATCGTTATCGAAATAATGGTAATGGCATACATAAACAAAACGGAATTAATTACTAGCTTATTGGTAACCATGTGACTTTCCCTGATCCAAGTGTAATTCATGTGCTTCCGGTAGTATAGTCCTCTGCTACCATTCACACATACTCATACTCGTCCCAAGTATTGTCTCGCAGTTCTCCAAGTCACCATACAAGAAAATCACATAAGAACTTAACACACCAGATAACAAAACAAAGGTTTTATATTATTCCTCAAAACGATTACATAGGTGTTCAAGTTCAACCTATATTATGCCTCTAATAGGCTACACCTCTTGGCTACTTTATATCTTGATATTTGGATATGAAGTCTTCATCCTTGATTCTTCGCGTTGTTATCTGCTTCGTCGAGGATTATGTGGAATACCCTTGGCCTTGGTGGTGTATCTGACCTTACTGCTTTATTTTTCCTCGGGCAGTCTCTGGAATAGTGACCGGTCCTCCCATACTTGTAACAAGTCACTTCTTCGTTGCATCTCCCACTATGCTTCTTCTTGTACTTATCACACCATCTCGCATCACCTCTTTCTCCTCCTCCAAGCTTGTTGGACCTTGAAGATCCTTCAAACTTCCTCTTTTCTCCTGCCTTATCTTTTTCTAGACCCTTTTCTCTTATTTGGGTCTCTACATTCTTAGCTGCTCTAACGGTTGTTTTCAAAGTATTTGCCATTTTGAGCATTGGGCCAAAGCCTGTGGGCAATCCATTAGCAAACCTATCAATCTTGGAGAGTTCAGTAGGCACCAAGTAGGGAAATAACTTCATCCTCTCGGTGAATGTGATGGTGATGTGTGTGAAACCAACTAGTTTTATCATACTCTTTAATTATGAATTAAACACACAGAGGCAGTGGACCTATCAATTGTGGTATAGTTAAATAAGTAGGGTATCGAACTCAGGGAACGGAAATTAAACTAATTACTAATATTATCTAAAACAAATATTAAAGTAGAAGGGGTTTCTCTAGTTTTACAAGACTAGAAACTTAACTAAAACTTAACTAACACTCAATTAAGCAATTAACAGCTAAACAATTAAATTGCAACTAAATTCAATGATTAAGAGGACTTCTGTTTAGGTTCGAATCATTTGATCCTATGGTTGATTTTATGGTAAATGTATCAGATTAACTTTTCATTAGCTACCGATTGAGATGATTAGGTTCACGTTTGTTATTGCTAATCCTTAGAAAACATATTAATTCAAGTAGTGGCCAGTTGTCTAAATTAATAAGTTGCCTAGTTACTTAATTCGGGTTAAGTAAGACTTGTAATGGTTAATTAAATTGGTGATTCAATTAACCTCTTTTTGATGGTGTATCACACAAGCTCACGTATTAACCTACATATCTTCTAGTTAATTCTAGTTTCACATTAGTTATTCCTAGACATATAACTATGTAGTCACATAAATCATATGAAATTAATAACTAAGAGTTGTTCATACAACTTAATTATTGATTTATTAACAAAAAATAGTTGTTATTAATATATGATGTTCTTTAACAAGCTTAGCAAAACAATATCACCGATTAAAATTAATCCTAACCATAAAATCAATTCATATTCACAAAATCATCTACCCTAAACAGAAGATAAAGGTTTTAGTTCATAATTGCAGTAAAAACAAACTCAAAAACGAATTTAAACAAGCTAGACATAGTTCTATTCAAAGGTAAAGTGGAAAATTAAACCTAAGTTGCCTTATTCTTCTTAGAATTGAAGATTAGGGTTCTTCTCACGTTCTTCAGATCTCCAGCAGTCTCCTTAGTTGCCAAGTAATCTTCCCAAAAGCCAGAGAGAGAGAGCCAATTCGGGTTTGTTGCTTATATTTATAGATATCTCAAAACATGGGCTACTCGTCGAGTAGACAACCGACTCGACGAGTCCCCTTGAGGAATTCGTATACGGCAAGGACTCCACGTGTTGCTTCGTGAATCTTCGTGTGTACTCGTCGAGTAGACGTCCCTACTCGCCGAGTAGCTTCAGGATTTAGCATTTTTTTTCTTCTTTCTTCAGTTCCCGAGCTTCCAATCATATCTCCTGCTTCCTTTTGCTTCCTCGCTACTCTTTTGGACTGAAAATACAATTTGAACACTATTAAGTACCTTTTTCCATTGTCACACCTCCAGACCAGAGCGGCAGAAACGTCCGGAGGCGGGTGACTTCATTGTGTAGTATCATAACAATTGCATATAAATGAAACATAGCAAATCCAAACAACATATATAAATATAACAAGCTTACATTGTTTTACATCATGTTTATGTTTTCAAGTGTACACAAAAGAAACATCAGTAAGCAAATTTCCCTAAAATACAGCAAAATAAGCTTGAGTCCGCAATCCATAACCTGCTTATTGATTTCCTGAGAATACAAGTCGTTTGAAAAGCGTCAACAAAAAATATGTTGGTGAGTTCATAAGCATTTGAGTATAAAAACTTTGATAATAGTTTAGAAATCCAGAAAATCCAATATTTTCTTATCAAATGGTTGTAATTCTTGTTTAAAATCGAGTATAGTTGTATGTGTGTCTTAATTCATCGTTTTCCAAAATCGTACGAATTGTTTCTCCGAAAATCCTATATTTTCTGATGTATAAAATAGTAATTTTGGTAATAACATAACACTAGTGTGGAAAAGTCTCATTGGGGTAGTCAAAATAGTTGATTTTCAGCCGAAGATGAAATATGTATAAATACATTTCTGATATATTCTAGTGAGTCATTATAACCATACTAATATGATGGAGTGCCTATTATGACGTTCTTCAGGCGTTGGTTTTGTTCAAGACATTTGTCACCCTAGACTGGCCGGTCTAGCTGTAGCGAACAACGAAGGTGCGAGGGTGTCAATCTCGTATAGATCTATACACAAATTCCCGCTCTCCATCTAGGAGATTCTAGTTATAACTCTTACAGGACTTAGGGTGTACAATATTGTATATAATATATGTACTGTGAAGATTTCGTCTGACTAGAATACTAATAGTTTCGCGCAAAGTGTTGAAATTCATTATTTACCAAATAATTAATACTAGTTGTACTTGTTGACTAGATATTCCGTTTCGTTTCATTTGTTGAAAATGATCCGTTCTAAATATTTATCAAATCGATTCAATATTAGCGAAGTCGGCTAAAATGGCTCTCCTCTCTATATATTACTGAGTGAGACCCCATTTACCGGGGAAATGTCAAGTTATGATTTGTGTAAAACTTATGACTTCTGTGAAATTATGACAGTAGCTTTATGACATCCAAATTTTTTTTGTCATAAAGGCTCTATTTGCATATATTCTAGGTGAAATTACTTATATCCACTTTTTATAAATAACCCCCTTAACAGTTTGCAAATAGTCATTTATGGAACACCAAGTTCAATTTTCGAAGTTCTAGACTTAGTGTCAACCTTTCAAGGTCTATTTCAACAACTTTTATATCTAATTATGAAGAGCATGGATACAAGGATGCATGTTAAACACCCCCAAAAACTTGGGAGGCTCATTTTGTAAATTGTATTACTCATATAATGATTAAAATATTATTTATTTTCATGGGTTCTATGAGACCTCACGTTCACAGAGAGTTATATATACAAAAATGTTAATATTTCAACACACATATTAAAAAAATGTACACATGAAATCATTCAAGAATTTAGAACAAGAGGTGACTTGTACTCTCCCTCAAAATCAATAAAAACTAAGGAAAAAGGTGGGGTATGAAGCTCACCTTGGTTTAGTTTGCTGGAGATTTGAAGAGATGATGAGGAGCTTCCAAGTTTCCCGACACTTGAAAGGTTCGTGGGACTTCAGAATGATTCTAAGAATAAATTTTATGTGTAAGTATAGTGAAATCTTAGGAATGGTGAGGAAAAATCACTATTCAAGGAGAATGAACACTTACCAAAGATTTTGGAAATTTTCCTTGAAGATATGAGACTTGGAGCTTGAAGGAGTTGAGAGTGTTTCTTGAGAGTTTTCTGGAAGAGGAAGTGAGAAGTGGGATAAGGGAGGAAAAGAGATTCACGTATCTGAAGGGGAGGATAAGGGAGTGACTTGACACTTGCATGGAAAAGTGGTGGGTAAGCTTCTTTTCTTATGGATAATGTGTGTTTATTTGGGATTTGCATGGGAAATGAGGAATTAGCATCACATCATAAGGTCAAACCCCTTTATCTTCTTAGGATCCCCTTAAAATCTTGGGTTTTTATTTTATATAAATATATTTAAAATATTTAATTTTGGCATAAAATAGGAGTTTCAGGGGTTTAGGACATGAAAAATACGAGTTTGGTGTGATTTCTGGCGTCAAAATGCCTTAAAATGGTGAAAAAGTCTGAAAATGATGAAAATCCAGAGTGTAATGTTGTTCCTGCGAGGGTCCGAAGGGCTGAGAGAAGTTCTGGAGGCTCTCTTCAAGGTTCCAGAGTCAGGTTCACAATTCCAAAGCATCTCCTCGGATGCAAAGTCAGGAGTGTCGCCAACAAGTCTGGACCGAGGATTCCGAAGCAGGTATAGACGTTTCCGGAGCAACCCTATGCGAGATTTTCCGGAGTCATGCGAGAAGGTCCGAAGCACACCTTAAGCCATCCGGAGCATGCGAGATCCGAGGCTAGGGGAGATTCCGAACTTGCGAGTCCTCTTGGTTCTTTAGAAGGCATTCCGGACCAAGAGGGTTCCGGACTAAGAGGTTCAGGACCAAGAGGGTTCCGGACCAAGAGGAGTCCGGACCAATGGGGTCCTTTTGGGTTCTCTCCTCCGGTTTTGGGCTGTTTTCGACCGAGGAAGGTACGTAGGGGGATTTGGGAGAGATTTCTCGTACTTTGAGAGATTTGGGAGAGATTTCACATACTTGGAGAGATTTGGGAGAGATTTCACATAATGGGAGAGATTTGGGAGAGATTTCACATACTGGGAGAGATTTGGCAGAGATTTCACATACTAGGAGAGATTTGGGAGAGATTTCACATACTGGGAGAGATTTGGGAGAGATTTGATATTCTTGGAGAGATTTGAGAAAAGACTTCATTTTCTTGGAGAGATTTGGGAGAGATTTGATATTCTCGGAGAGATTTGAGAAAAGACTTCATTTTCTTAGAGAGAGATTTGGGAGAGAGAGAGAGAGAGATACAGTAGGAGAGATTAAGAGAGACTTTGTCGGGAGCCTTTATTAATGTTTTTCTTCGTAGTTCAAGGTCCTTAGACTTAGATACATTCTATTTTGAGTGTTATACACCCCCGAAGGGTACTCAATAGTGCTTTATAGAGCTGTTACTTCCCTAAATCAAATTAGGGTTTTAAATTTTGAACTTTTGAGACTTTCAAGTGTTACTTTTCATTAGGATTTATAGTTGAACATTAGGAAACATAAAGAATTTCCTAACATATAAGCATTAGTTGAGTTGACCAGATGGTCCGTTGACCTTGACTTGACTTTGACCAGAAGTTTGTCAGTTGTCACATCCATAATATGTAAATAATTAGCTAATAAATGATGGCAATCTATACTAAATATATAGCTGAATATGCACATATCAGGTGGCATACTCATCAACACTTATCTTCCCTTTCTTCAGGTTCTGAAACTCGTTGTAGGTCTATCAGATCTATCTCTGAGCAGTACTGCATTTTTAACGGCTCCGTGAATGCTTCCCAAGACATTCGTATGGCTTCTCCTTGTGGCATTGTATATGTCAGCAACTTCCACCAACTTAACACTCCGGTCTTTAGTTGTATGACTGCAAAGACGGTCTTTTGTTTATCGTTGCAGTTGCATCTCTAAAATACCATCTCCATTTCAGAGGTCTAGTCCATAATTTCCACTAGTTTTGGGCTTCTAGAGAGGCTTGGTGGTTTAGCACTCAAGGAGTACTTATACATGTGCCCATCCTTGTCATTCCTTCTGTTCGGGTTGTTTCTCCTGACCACTCGAGGTCCAACTTGACTCACCGTACGACTGTAATTTCCCTCCTCTGACAACTCTTCATTCAGTCTGTGCTGTTCAATAGGTATCTTAGGTTCGTCCTTATTTTCTTGCAACATTTGCCTCATCTCTTCCCTTTGCTCAGCCAGCATAGCCCAAATCATCGCTTGCACTCCAATTATTGTGATTGGCTCAGGTCCAACTGCTATTACTGGTACTTGCTCAATTACTTGGGGTTGAGGCTGTTGATTCCTATTTTTGTTCGCATTTCCAACTCCGCTTCGGGTTCTTGCCATTTTGATCCATACACCAAATCAGACGTTTGGTGTGTAATGATGAGAATTAAGATAGGAAAGATTTTATTTACGACCGACGTGTAAATCTCCCTATCACTCCGAAAAGTTACATGCCAGTTCCAATACCATAATTAAACGTTTAGAAATCTGAACACATAAAATTTCCAGATCCGGTCGGCAACAGACCATAGATCCGATCAGACGATAGCATCATGAAACATCACAATTCATTTAGCACATAAAAGCATGTTATGTATTTTTCCCTAAATGAGCCAATGCCCGTGTCTATTCAGGTGTACTAAAGTAAAATAGACACATTTTTCACGATCATCGCTTAGCATTCTAAGTTTAAGTCTAGAAATATATCCTTATTCTTAGTTCGCTTAAACTAATGCTCTGATACCAACTGTGACATCCCCATTTTCACGGCCAAAATAGACCGATTTGTTTATGCTTTGTTTTGAAAATCAAAGTACCCTTTTAAAGAAAAGTGTTACGAATTTGTTCCCAGAAAAACTTGGTAAATATGTTATCAAAGAATTTCCTAAGAAATGTATTTTATTCATTTTAAAACTTTGGGATGTCATCGTCAATACAGAAACATAAACTTAAACTGACCTTACATTCATTTACACTAGTGATCTCTATCTCCTTAATCTCTCGGTGTAATGTAGCTTCCTATCGACACCTGTGATACAAATAAATTGAGTGGGTCAGGTTGGGAAACCTAGTGAGCACATAGGGTTTTCAACCCAAAATAATATGATTTATGTTTAAACATCAAACAATCAAACCCAATTACTCATCCCCATGATCTTCTTTACTCTTAAGGGTCTACCCTAAGAATCATCTATCCTGCATTCGTTCATTCCGAAGTCCATTGCTTTCAGGGTTTATATGACAGGCACTAAGTCCATAGTTGCCAATGCTCGTTCGTAAAGCACTGATTCCATAGTTGCTAAAGTTCATTCATCGGGTACTAAATCCATAACTACTAGTGTTTATCTAATAGGTACTAAGTCCATAGCTACCAACGTTTATCTAACAGGTACTAAGTCCATCGCTACCAGCGTTTATCCAATAGGCACTAAGTCCATCGCTACCAGCGTTTATCCAATAGGCACTAAGTCCATAGTTGTCGATGTTATTTATTAGGTACTAAGTCTATAATTGTCAATGTTTACTCATATCATCTTTCATCTCTCATCATTCATTTACCCATGTTTTACCCAACATATTCGTAGATATAAAATACTTATACAGTTTAAATTATTTAAAACATGTATAAAATCGTTCATCTAGCATAGATAGCAAGTATACATGTTATATGCACACATATCACATAATTTATATAAAATACTTCATATTTATGTGTAAGATGAAAGTAACTATGCACTCACTTGTAAAAGTGATGATTCCAAACTTGGGCAGCGCTTCGCTTCTAACGGTTTTATTTTCCTTCGACGAAACCAAACATTATTATTGTTAAGTTTTAGTCTAATATTTATTGCAACTAATTATTAGTTTAGATTCATCATTAACTCAAAATCTACTTTCATGATCTGTCAAGTAAGGAACAACCAGGTAGGATCATATTGAAGGTAGGGTCTGTTTGGTATATGAAGTATACTGTTTGGAAATCCCACTTTAAACACCTCACTAAATCACTGCCTAGACATCATTCCCGTAAGTAGATCAATCGATATAATGAATTTGAATCACTGATAAATCTTATTTATAGGTTCATAATAACGATATTATATTTAAATATAAGCTATATTTAAAGTATGGTAGACATATTTCACTTACAGCGGGTTTTACAAAAAAAAAAAAAAAAAAAAAAACGGGCTTCGCTGAAGCAAAGTTTCTGAGCCGAAAGCTCTTCTTCTCAGAGCCTTCGAGCGCTCCAAGGCTTTCCTCTAGTGCCTTGTGGCTACTAGGGCTTTAGGAGGGTTTTTTGGGGGTTTAGAGAGTGTGTAGGCCCAATAAGCATGTACATGGGCCACTAAGGCCCAATAAACATGTAATGTATAGTTTTTGTGCAAAAAGCATGTAAATGGGCCACTGAGACCCAATAAACATGTAATGTATAATCCAAGCCCAATAAGCTTGTAAATGGGCCACTGAGGCCCAATAAACATGTAATGTATAATCCAGGCACAATAAGCATGTAAATGGCCCAATAGATCCCATTAACATGGATTATACATGTTAGGCCCAATAAACATGAAAATTTACACCTTTAGTCCAATTGTATGTAGGATGACATTTTTGGCCCAAGTAAATATAAATTGGTGTTTTCGGCCCACTAATATAAAATTCACATTTTTGGCCAATTTATTTATATAGTTTACATTTTCAGCCCCTTTTTAGATAAAATGAAATTTTCGGCCCAAGTTTTGTAAAAATAACGTTTTAGGTCCAAATTCAAATAAAGTAACCTTTTAGCCCTTGAAATCGTAAATTTACATATTTGGCTAAAGTTTGCGTAAATTGACAATTTAATCCATAAAAATCTTAAATTTACAACTTTGGCCCAACAAAACCGTGAAGGCCCACATTAAGGCCCATAATTCGAAATTTAACATTTTTAGCCCTTGTAAAACTATGATTATCATAAAGTACGATTTTTATGTTTATTTGACTCTTTTAGTCCATGTAAAACCGTAAGCTTCATAAAACCACTTTCTTTTTGTTTATTTGTCAAAAATGGTCCCTTTACCAGCTTTTTGTTAGTTTTTCCAACATCCTTAACATGTTTAACACTTTTATCTTTGTGGTAAGCTGTATAAAGTGTTTTAGTTTACATATATTGTCGAGATATATGAAGTTCTTCACAAAATCACACATATAACTTAAAGAACACACATAAACATGCACAAATACATAGATCTAGCACATATAAACTTGTATTCTCCCCAAAACATAGTAAAAACCGAAAATCAAGGGGTATGAACTCACTTTGCTTTGAAGTTTCGGTTTTTGATGAAGATGTGAGAAGATCTTGGCCCTAGCAAGCTCCTTGAGATGGTTTTCGAACTCTATGAAGTTCAAGAGTATAGATCATGAAATGATATGGGTTAATAAGATATTTTCGATGAAATCTTGAAGTTAAACCATAGATTCAAGTAAGAACTTACCAAGGATGATGATCTTGATGAAAAACCTCTTGAAAATTCACATAAAATCTCAAAAACTTAGAGGAGGAAGGAGGAGTTCTTGAGAGATTTTTGAAAGAAAATGAAGATGGTGAGGGGTGAAGGGTTCAACCAAGAGTAGAAGAAGAGAGAAGGAGAGAGGTTTAAGGTGATGTGTGCATGGAAATCCACCATGCAAAAGTGAGGTGTCCAGTGCAAAAATAATCACTTTTCTCTTTTTTTTACACACACACACACACACACACACATATATATATATATATATATATATATTGGGCTAAAAGAGATGAGAATGAAATGGTTTGGGTCCACTCTTGGCTTTGCTCGAATTTTATGAGGCCCAATAATATTTTTCATCCCATTGGGCCCTTAGGGAAGTTCATGGCCCAAATAATAGTCCAATAGGTAGTTTACGACCCATTAGGCCAATGAAATCAGTTATGGCCCATCATGGCCCATTAGAGATAAGATGCATTATTCTAGGCCCACATGGCCCCAAATGCTAAAGTTTTATGAATATGGGTCTAACTAGAGCCTAATTAGGGTTCCTAGGCCCAAGATAGTCGAGTGGAAGGTTTATTGGTCCATTAGGTCCAATAAGAGAATCCTAGTTCATATTAAACTTGAACCGAGATTTTTAGGGTTTTCAACCCATAGTTGACTACTTGAGGTGTATTGTATTAGGTTCTGAACTTAAATCAAGAGTTATGATTCAAACGGATGGTTTTGAATAAGCATAGAGTATGATATTCACTTTAAGTACATGCCTTACAATAGCTGAATGTTTACATGAGAATATAATTTCCTTGCTAAAATGCTAGTTGTGACAGTTCTGGTGGTCGACTAGCAATGAAACAGTGGGACGGAAACGATGATTCTCGGTGATCTTAGGGCTCCAACAACGACATCAGCTCCGGTCGCCTACTCTCGACCTCCCTAACGGACATAGCTCCCCACACGAAACGCACACTGACGGCAGATGGAAGATACGACAGTGGTGGTGGCGCTCCGGTTTGCGAAGTAGCGAGTGGATGAAACCTCTTGTGGCAACGACTGAAAAAGGAGAAGGAGAAGAAGAATGGAAGTCCAAAGGTGTTAACGTCAGATGGTGGTCGGAGACAACATAGCGGCGACGTTGACGAGGAGGCATAAGGGTGGAGAGGTGGCGGTTGGGGATAATTGACATTAGGGTTAGGTTTCATTTCTTCATATATGGAAGCAGCCTGTTAAGGATCTTTCCCATAATTACAGATTCGGTCCCTCCCTTCCCCTTTTCTTCAAAATGAGTTCATCCCTTTTAACCCCAACCATCTAAATGCCCTTCAAATCAAGTCCAACATTTTACCAAGCAGCCCCTGACTTCTGAAATCCTTTTCAAATTAAATCCAGAACTTACACTCTTAACCCCCAACTTCTAAAATTGTAACATTTGGCTCCCGAAAAACCAACACCCCACTAAAATTATGGATTTTAGGGCTACTATTCATTCATTAATTCATTTATTTATTTATTTAATAAACGGGGTGTTACAATAATCTACTGATGTATGTTTAAATCCTGACACTACTCAGCCCATGTGACGTTCGTCTGCAGTGACTTCAATTCGAGACATAACTTCATGTTTGCAGCGAGAGATTAGATGGCGTTTGGTTGTTCATCTAAAAACTCCTTATTAACTTATTGACTTCTTGAAAAGTCAATAAGTTAAAAAAAAGTGTTTGGATACCCAATAAAAACTTTTAAAACTCATTTTTGGTTAGCCTTTGAAAAGAGTTTTCAAGATGTAACAAATTGTGACTTTTTGAAATGATTTTTAACTTATTAGACGAAAAAACAAACAAAAGACAATTTAAGCCAAACATTTTTTAGTTTATTGACTTATTGACTTTTGTCACTAAAAATCTAATCCAAACACTTTTTTAAAACTCATTTTCCCACCTTCATAAGTCAATAAATCATTTTTGGCAAAAAAAAATAATAATAACTTCAACATGAAATCACAAACATCTTCTTAGGTGTTGTTTGTTTTTTGGAAAAAACATCTTCAGACCTCTTATTGATGTATGGCGCAGTACACGCGCAACACTTTTCATCTCGCAGTTGTTTGTTTTTTAAAAGTCTTCGGAGTAAAAAAAAACCTATGTACGTGTGTTGCGCTGTGCAACACTTATATTAATTCTTCTAACTTTTTTTTTTCTTGCTGAAATCTTATTTCACCTTTTTTTTGTTTATGCTTGTTGTTTTTTTTTCATTTTTTTATATTGTATAATGATAATTTCTTGATTAAATATCATTATTTTTTGCTAAAAGATCTTTATTTTTTGTTAAAATATCATTATTTTTTGCAGAAATATCATAAATTCTTGTCGAAATGTCATACACTATTAAATTTTCGGTATTAAAAAACTATTTTCAGTTTATAAAATCAGTTTATTTTAATTTTTTAATATCTACAGCAACATTCAGATGTTAAAAAAACAAACACGCTTCTTATTACAGTTTGTAGCCGTTTGGTCCACCTCTTCTATTGCAGAGGTGATTCGTAGACTTCATGAATTTTTGTTTTAAAAAAACAAACAGCGCCTTAGTCAATGCGCAAAAATTGACCGAAACATTTGTTAGGAAACTTCTCATTAATATTAGGTCATGTGTCATGTAGATGTATTACGCAACTCATTTCAAAATTCAAATTTATATTTTCTATTTATATATTAAATTTGAAGTTATAATAACTTTAAAAATTTGATATATCTCTTAATTAATAATTTATTTAAAATGACTTATTTAAGACAATTGATTAATAATTATAAATTTTTATTATAAAAATTTAATTAATTTTATAACCGTGGTTCCCACGGGTTGTAAGCTAGTATATATATATATATATATATATATATATATATATATATATATATAGGGTTGAGATCGGTTTTTAACTCAAAGTTTCCCGAGAACTAAAAGTGGAGCGTTGGATCAAAAGTAATTCGTTAAGGACATGATCGTCATCTTACCAATCTTATTTAATGTTTAATTTTTTTGTGTTATTTAACATATTAATATAAATGTCTAAAAATTAACAAAATAACACAAAATTTTGGATTAATTTAAAAAAAAAAAATAATTTTCGATTTTTTTTAAATGGAGATTTTTTAATTTTTTTCAAAAAAGATGAAAAAAAATATTTTTTAAAAAAATGCATGTTTTTTTCAAAAAAAAACTGCATTTTTTCTAGAAAAAAAAAATGTACTTTTTTTTTTCAAAAAAAAAACTGCAATTTTTTTTTCCAGAAAAACTACATTTTTTTCAAAAAAAAAATGCGATTTTTATAAAAAAGTGCAATTTTTTTCAAAACTGCATTTTTTAACAAAAAAATCAACGTTTTAGGTGCATATATTCATATTTTTTCGAATGCATATATGCATATTTCTTATACTATAATATTGTTAATTAAATTATAAAAAATCTCATTTTTATTAATCAATCTATAAAGATAATACAAGTATTTTATTAGATACAAAATAAAATATAAAACACTACAAAGATTCACAGTGTTATCATTTCTTCATATCAAGATTTCCATATTTTCTTTAATTTGTCACTTTTCACATCTTCAATATTTTCAACAAATTCTTCAAAACCTACAAGAAAATTTTAAAAAAAATGATTAATGCAAGAACACTCAGAAAAATGCACAAGTATATATCATGTAAGATTCACATGTGATTATATCATGTAAGATTCATATGTAATTATATAATGTGATATTCACATGTGATTGTATCTTTTAAGATTCAAATGTGAAATTCACAAGAAAATAAAAAAATAAAAATAATTAACAAAGACCACTCACACAAAATGCATGTGTGCATATGGACGTAATTCATATGTGATTCACTAGTGATTTACATGTGAATCACATGTAATTGATATGTGATTCACTTGTGATTTACATGTGAATTACATGTGATTAATATGTGAATTACATGTAATTTATATGTGAATCATATATGAATTACCTGTGATTTACATGTGAATCACATGTAATTCATATGTGTAGATATTATATACATGTAATTCATATGTGATTTAGTAGTGATTTACATGTAATTCATATGTGATTCATTTGTGATTTACATGTGAATCACAAGTGAATCATATGTGAATTACATGTAATTCATATGTGAATTACATGTGAATTACATGTAATCATATGTGAATTACTTGTGATTTACATGTGAATCACACGTAATTCATATGTGAATTACATGTGATTTACATATGAATCATGTGTGAATTACATGTGATTTACATGTGAATCACATTTAATTCTTATGTGATTTACATGTGAATCACATGTAATTCATAATTACATGTGAATGTGATTCATATGTGATTTACATGTAAATCACATGTAATTCACATATGAATTACATGTGATTTACTTATACCCATAACACCATGATTCAGACAAATACAAAAATTCAATAAAATTAGAACATGAACCATTATCAATTATGATTGACCTGATAGAAGAGTTGTTGGATGACACTTTGAATCATATCCACATGGAGATCCTTGTTCTTCTTCCGAGTCTTGTTCTTCCATTTTACAGTTAAGTTCTCATGCATATATCATTATATATTGCACTACTTCCCGTGAATGCAATCTGTAAAACATGCTTCCTTCCATGCATCTCCAAAGGCCTGTAATGTAACATACATGAAAATAAAAAGAATCCCATTAATGACTCCATCAATACACTCAAGAAAGACTATATATATATATATATATATATATATATATATATATATATATATATATATATATTCACCTTTGTGTCATCAGAAACTCCATCTCCAACATCACCAAAGCTATCAACATTCATAAGAACCCTAACACCATGTTCATCACCTGACCATTATGGCAAGTCATAATCATCTTCTATTTTTAAACTTTTATCCTCAAGCATGTCCAAGGAGTCAAAAAAATTGCTTTCTGCATATTCACAAACCAACAATAGAGACAAGGAAAGAAAAGAAATAAATACAAGAGTGCTCATGATTTTGTTGTTGTTTGTTTAGATTAAATCATGTTTTGAGTCACCCAATAATCCTCAAAACAATCTTTCAAAGTCCTTGTATGAGAATTGGTGGTGGAAGAAATCCAAGTTCCTATTTATGCAACCTACTTTGTTTTCCACCAAATATTTTGTACCTTGATGAGTGGGTTGTGAGCGGGATTGATATTTTTATTGTTTGACATGCCACGTCTATTAAGAGGCTAATTTTTACCCTTAAGGGTGTTCTTAGTGATGACTTAATGTGTTAAGTGGTCAAAAAGCCTTTGAAATCCAAAACTGGAAAATTCAGCAAAAAATTACAAATATGTCCCTGTATTGGAAAAATTATAGAAAAATCAATAGGAATCAAATTAATGATCCGTAAACTTTCAAAGTTTCCATTTTGAATCTAGTTTATTCATTAATTTTTCCGTAACCTGTTGTTGCTTCTAACTTAGGTGAAAATCATATTTTTCACCAGTTGGTCAGAATTTAGCTGCATTGATATGCAGTTTTGTAAAAATCATATAATATTGTAGAAAAATCGTTTGGACCTTCAAAAGTACATTTTGAAAAGATAAAAGTCTGAACTTCTGGAATATGAAATAAGAACGGAAATTATACAGGTTTCAAGTGTGCTAAAACAGCTTTAAACAGTGGCTGTTTTGGGTCCAAAACTGAGAATTTTAATTGTTAGTTGATTTAGGTGTTTTGGCTCATGATTTATAAGTTGTGAATACTGTTTTTTGATGTATAGAAATCAAATGAAGACGTGATATTTTAATTTATATGTATTAATTAATTAATTAATATAAATCAAATGGCTGAACTAATAAAGCCAATTGCATGCCAGATGTGTTTAAAAGATCTGAAGTGCAAGGAATCTAAACAAACAACAACAAAATCAATATTACATTAAAACACTTCACAAGAAAAGTAGATGAAAGGGAAATACAATAAGACAACATGTATCACCTGATTAATGGTGCACCTCATGTACCTAGGGCTGCAATTTCCAGTATCCTTTTAATTAAAATCACTTGTAACAGGCTTCAATATCAGACAAAAATAAGAATATAAGATTAAATCAATTGAATTCAAGCATAAATGAGATTTAGAGAAGTTATGAAAACATTATGCGTACATTTTTAAACAAAATGTTTGCTTCCATTTTTTTTTAAATAAGTTAACTAACTTAAAAATTATCACATTTTGGATATAGCGCATGATCTGGTTGGTAACTCTGCATCCATTAAGACTCTGAACCATCTGTTCGTCTGCATTCTGCAGTATTGAACCCTGAGAAATATCCAAATCCAGTAAAATGGAGTTCATTAGTAAAGTAACCAACTAGTTTTCAGTAACAGATGGAGATGAAAGAAAGATAGGAAAGTTTAGTTACTTCAGGTATGACCCAAAGTGAAAGTCTTGCATAGAGAAGATATATAGATACACCATTCAACTTGAATTTCATCATAGGAACGTGAGCCTCAGGTACAAGATGTAGTTCTGTGACATCAGGCATATTTGAGAGCATTCTTTTTAATTAAGATGTTCTCTACCTAATTGTTGTGTTTATAGAAGTATAAGAAGTATGGTTAAATTGTGATGTTTTTATAACTTGGATGGTCATTTAATTCAAATATCATTTGTAAACATATGGAAACTTGAATACGAATAAATCATAAAAATCTGCAGAGTGTTCAACTATGAGAAATCATAAAAATCTCAAATTCTATTATGTCAAAAATCCATAAATTAACCAAATATTTTCCAACAATCAAGAACAAAAATGACATGTAACTTAGTTTACAAACAAACAGACCAAAAAAACGAATAATAATAAAATAAAATATAAAGATATTTGGCCCGACTAACCGACAACCAAAGCAAATGCAAGATCTTGAACTTTAAGTCTGCCATTTCCTCTCTGTTACAAACACATCACATAATCAACACATAAACAACATAAGTGGAACCTAATAAATAAACATGATGAAGAGTCTGAAATGAGTGTTCCTGATCCTCACTTTCACAATTTTGATTCAGATGGAATGGAAAATTCATTTCAAGATTACCACATGTGGTTTGCATATTATGATGATGTCATCCACGATTATATGCATTGATTCAAATGAAAATGAATCAAAATCAAAGAATTCCAGCCACACAATGTTACATAAAACCTAGTTAAATCCACACATTGTTACATAAAGCTTAGTTAAATCAACCAAACTGAGAGTATCAGTTTAGATGAAAGAAGAGAGATCATTCTACAGATGAATTAATTTCATACCTAATTAAAAATTGAATAATACAAGCATGTAAGGATTAATGATACCTGATGATCGAAGTTGCGTGAATTGACGAAGCAACTTTGATTAGATAATTTTGCCACTTTTATTCCAAATCTACTGCAATCGGTAAGGAATGAGAGACATCGATTATGTTTTAGGTCAAATCAACGATTCAGGATTTTGGAGGATCAGATGCGGTGTTGGTAGACTTTGGCAATTGAAGACGATGGTGAGAATGGCGCGACGACTGAAGACAACCATTTCTATTCCAGATATACGGTGGTAGATAACCAATGAGAGATATAACAAGCGTTTTAGGGAATATCAATGACAATGATACAATTGGTGATTCACAGGAGTGTGGAGGAGCAAAGGTGGAGGTGATACACTCCGGCGACTGAAGACAACAATAAGAACACGACGAGATTCGACGATTTCATCTCAAAATTTGGGATGAAGAGGTGAGATTCAACGATTTCATCTCAAAATCTGGGATGAAGATGAACATGGGGGAAAGAGAATGACGATGAGAGAGAGAGTTGTATTTTCAAAATTAATTTTGATTAATTATTATGTATGTTAATTTTTATTCCTAAACTACCCTTGTAATTTATTGTAAAAAGTCAATGTTACCATTGAAATTGTTAATAATTACAAATATGCCATGTTTAATCTAGGCCATTAAAAGTTTTGATCTAACGTTCCACTTTTAGTTCTCGGGTTCTCGGGAAACTTTAGGTTCTCAAATGATCCTTTCTCTCTCTCTCTCTCTCTATATATATATATATATATATATATATATATATAGGTGTAAGGGTTAAGGAGTAGTAAGAAGAGTGTATGGTCAAGGGGGCTAAAGTGAAAGAGAGCATATTACAGAGAGGGAAAGTTAGAGAGAAGAGAGGAGCTTTAGTGTGTGTGAGAGAATCTAATGTGTATGGAGCATCACTCATATCTTTGAATACATCTTAGATTCAAGTTCTTCTTCTTCTTCTTCTTCTCTTTTATTTTGATCTGACATCATCCGTTTGATTGAGATTTTGCACCATCAAATGGATCTGATTGATACACAAGCAGATTGGGGACTTACAAGTGGTATCATAATTTGGTTGTATCAATCAATTTTGTCAGATCTGGAGCTTATTTGATCTTATGTTTGAAGGATTTCTGCGTTTTTGGATAGATATTGGCAAAATAAGGGGGGTTTGTTCTTCGCATTTTTTCATAAAAACGAGTTTTTGAGCAAAAATGGTGAAAAACGTCGTTTTTTCGCGATCTGTTAAAGGGTTTACGGCCTCGGAGTTTACGGTCGTAATCAGCGAAGGGGTGGCGGCGTGTAGAGTCTTCGCAGCAGCAACCATCGCCTATACTTAAAAAAAGGGGGGAAGGTGATTTTGGGGGTGTAGAGTCTTCGCAACAGCAACCATCGCCTATACTTAAAAAAGGGGGGGAAGGCGATTTTGGGGGTGCAAGGAATCGAACTCAAGACCTCTAACTACAGTTGAACTACAAAGCAACACGTTAAACATCTCACTCGTTTAAATGATATAGCTTTACAACAACAAATATTCAAAAGGAAAATAGGGTTGCCAGGTTTCGAACCCTGGTCCCATGTTTAATCCTTCCCTCCTCCTTACCAGTTGATCTAGCTTGATAGATGGTATATGGCTTCCATATTTATTTCATATACAATATCTTCGATTCCAATTTCGCATTTTTAACACTTTCAGCCCAAAAAAATTCAAATTTTTATTTTTAAAATTCCATTTTTTTCAAAAATTTTTAATCTTTTATTTTTAACTTTTTACTTAAAATTTTGACTTTGACTTTCTCGTTTAACCTTCAAATTTTCAAATTTAGCTTTTCGGTTTGACTTTTGAGTTTGACTTTTTGAATTTGACTTTTAAGGTTGACTTTTGAGTTTTCAAGTCAAAGGGCGTTTTTGGTAAACAATGAGTTCTTCAAACACCAAAGTCAATGAAATTTCTTGTTCTCAAACATGCATTGATAATGTTAAAAATTTACTTGAGCATATCGAATTATTACGTAGAGAGAACGAGGACCTAAAATACGAAGGATATCAACTCAGGAAATGAGAGAACCTCTAAAAGCACAACTAGAAGCCAAAACAAAAGATTTTAGAAAACTTCAGGAAGAATATAGCAATAAGTGTGCCAATTATAGATTTGTGACTGAACAACTTGCTGAGTTAACTGCTGAACTTAACACATTAAAAAATAAGTTTGAAAATACAGATTTTAATTTCAAAAAATTTGATGTGTCAAGTGAAGTAGTTGCGTCCATGATATAACGTTTAAAATTCAAAGATAACCAACAAAAGGGTATAGGGTATGATAAAGTGCCTGCTCCTTTTAATCACACCTATCAGTATAACCCTTTGACCAAAGAAGAAATTGATAGAGAGGCACATCTCATATATGGCAAAACTTTTGTATTTGTGCCGTCAAGTGGTCCTCAGATTGAAAATACTAATGCTTCTACTTCCTATGTAGATCTACCACTAAGTCATTGCAAGCAAGCAGCTGAAGAGAGTGTGTCTGATAATAATTATGTGTCAAAGTCTGAATACTCAATTTTTTTTATATATTCGATGATATCTTTGATAATTCTACCGTGGTTGTGCCAGAAAGTGTTGAGGTGAACGATTATAATGCTTCTACTTCATGTGCAGGTAAAGTAGCAGAAGATGAGAACAAGGAGAAAACTATTGAACAATCCAATGACTCCTTGAACTCTGAATCTGTTGCTTCTAACTCAGTTACTTCTGATCAACCTGCTGCTGGAAAATACAAGCCACCAAAACAAGCAAAATCGACGACTTGTTGCAATTGTGCTTGTGGGAACAATAAGAAACGAGGCACGGAAACGCCACCAGGGGCAGGAAGAAACAACTTCCCAGTGAAGAAAAAGACTTGCTTTCACCGTGGAACACCTGGACACATTGACAGAACTTGTCCAAATCGCACATACGTTCCCTACTATGCACAAGGCTGGCAGAACGCGCAAAGTGGGAGATTCTACAAAAGAATCATTTCGAGGTCACAAATCGCACAATGGTGACTGGAACGCGGAGAAGGCTAAGAATCAAACCCACAAGGCCAAGAATTCAACTCCCAAGACCAAGAATCAAAATCCCAAGGTCAAGAAAGGAATGTTGACCAAAAAGGACAATTTAAGAGATGATCCAACGAAACCAAGACCGGCTAGGTTAAAGTCATCTCGGCAGCCGACTTCAAGTTCAAAAGCAAGTGCCGAGGTACCCATCCGCTCGAAAAAGAAATGGGTCAAACTCAAATACAGATGGGTACCGAAGGTTCAATCTCCCAAATCTTCTAATGATTTTAATATTTCTTCATCTTATGTTTGTGATAAATAGGATATGTCATGGGAGAGAGTTCCTTGCATAACTGACAAAGATCAACCCAGTTTCAAAATGGACTGGGTTCCAAAGACCAACTGATCCCGCTTTGTGTCGGAACAACTATGGAGGCATATCATTAGACTTTAGTTTGTTGGTAGTGGTTGTTCCAGGCACATGATAGGGGGCATCTCTCATCTGTATAACACTCAGAATATTGTTTGAGAGTATGTGTCATTTGCGGGAAAATAAGAAAGGAGGGGATCACGCATTGGGGTTTGTGCTTAATGACATGAAGAATTTTCGGATCAGTTCTGAGATTATGCGTGCTGTTCTCAAACCTTCTGGATGCAAATTCAATTGGTGACTTACGGTTTGATTTTTCATCTCGATACTCCTGAGTTTCTCTTTCATTGATTCATTTTAAAGACAATTTTCTTTATTTTCTTATAGTTTTTCGTTAGTTTTGTTATTCGGGAAGTGATATCAAGAGAGTGATAACAGGCAGTCTAACCAGTGTAAGGGACTGAATATGAATTGTCTAGACTCTGTGTTCAATGTGCTGGTAGGCACGAAGGATTTGACGGTGTGGATTTACATAGAATTGTTTGGACTGACCATACGACGCTTGGGTAGATTGAGCAGTGAGATAAACACGGGAACCCACGGGATACACTAAATTAATACGCACCTAGAACAGTGGTTCGACTTTTCTTTGATGTACGAACTTATGTCCTTAATTTTAGTTCTGATAGGGCGACTGGGAGGTTCTTATAAAGTAGGTATGTAGGAAATTATTTTCTTGCTTTCTATCTGTCAGTCATATGTTGCTTCCTCTGCATGATTGGAAGAGATCCGACCTGGAATGCAACATATACAACTCTATTTCTACGCACCTCCTTATCTATGAAATTCTTTCTATTTGTTAGTCATATGTTGTCTCCTCTGCATGATTGAAATGATCCGACCCGGAACACAGCATATGCAATATTCTACCTCTCAAATCCTAGTTAGCCATATGTAGTCCCCTCTGCGTGATTGAAAGAGATCCGACCTGGGACACAACATATGCATCTATCTTTAAATTTGTCTTCCTCCTTAATAATTGTTTACTCACCTAAAGTAAGGAGTTCTTTGGAAGTTCTTGATAATCAGGGTATATCGGGAAGTGCGGAACACGTTCTAGTGCAACTAAAATTGAACCATTTAGAGGTTGTTTGTAGATCTCGCTGCTTAATTTAAGTGTACAACAATACCCATGGTTGTCGTCAATTGAATGGTTTATTTAGAATAGTTTATCGATATTCATCGTGTTTAAGTGGACCACAATACCGACAATTGACCAGATTTATTCATGAAGGTGAAGGTACCGATAAACAAGTTAAGACTGTCTCACAACTTTGATCCCAAATATTTTTTTTGTTTTTGTTACATTTGTTCATAGTTTCCCCCCTATACACAAATTTATGGGGAAAATTAAAAAAATCAAACAAAAATCAGAAAATTCAAAAATCAAACAAGAATCAGAAAATCAAAAATCCAAAAATAGTGTTGTTTATGTTTTATTTCCTATTCAGAAAAATAAAAAATCCAAAATATTTTTGTTTCTGTTTTTTTTTCCAGAAAATATAAAAAAAAAATCCAAAAATATTTTGTGCTAAGTTTTCTTTTAGTTTTGTTTTGCCTTGAAAAGTGAATTCAGATGTAGATGAGTCTCATGGAGACTGTATCGAGATTTCTGAGCCAAGGCTTCATCTGTGATCATCGAAGAATTCTCATTCGAAGGAGCAAGAAATGAAGACTATTCTTTCAACATTCAATCCTTCAACCCCAGAAGCAAGGTGAAGCTGACTTGAAGATTATGTGACAGATTGCATTGAAGCCTCCTCAATCAATTTGCTCCTATCTATATACCTGCTGAAGTGATCCAGAAAATTCGTTCTCTCTGTTCTCTCTGAAGATTCTCAAGCTGAAAGTGCTATTTTTTAAGAATCTCTACAAGAAGCCTCCTCACCCAACGTGCGTTCAAAGCCAAATTCTGAAGAAAAGCCCAAGTGCTCAAGATGAAGTCTTTTATTGAAGATTCATCATGTTCATCTTGAAGTTGTGAAGAAATCGAAGATAAATGCTTAAGCCAAGCTCCCAATGAATATTAACAAGAAAAGTCAACTACTTTTAGGGGAGCTTGTTGGGTCAATTAGAAAAGAAATCTATAAACCAAGGAGGAGATTGTTGGGGCTAAGATTATGGTTTATACTTTGTTTTTCTAGACAACTGTATTTTTCTGTAGCGTAATATGTGTTTGCGGATGTGTTCACGGCCAGGTTGGTGTGTACGGTCCATGTTTCCTATATATATATATATATATATATATATAGGTGTAAGGGTTAATGAGTGGTAAGAAGAGTGTATGGTTAAGGGGGCTAAAAAGAAAGAGAGCATATTGCAGAGAGAGAAAGTTAGAGAGAAAAGATGAGCTTTAGTGTGTATTAGTGTGTGTGAGAGAATCTAATGTGTATGGAGAATCACTCATATCTTTGAATACATCTTAGATTCAAGTTATTCTTCTTTTTCTTCTCTTCTATTTTGATCTGACATCATCCGTTTGATTGGGATTCCGCACCATCAAACAGATCTGATTGATACACAAGCAGATTGGGGACTTACAGTCTCAAGGCTCACCACAAATCCCATACCAAGGCGCTGCTTTCAATCCCGCTTCGCCGCCACTGCAATTTCCCAACTCACCTTACCTTCAACAAAATTTATTTGGTCAAAACCAAAATTTACAACAAAATATTTTCCCTACTTTTGCTTCGATGCAACAAACAACCAACCATCCATCGCTTACAACCAACCAACCAACCATCGCCTACAACACAACCATCGGTTCAAGTGGAAGTGGGAGGTAGTAAGAGAGGGAAAGGGAAAGGAAAATCGATAGCGGTTGAAACAGAAAATGCAGACGTTCCACAATGGTGGACACCGGAGGAGGAATATGCTTTGATGACGACTTGGTGTGCTACTTCAAAAGACGAACTTCGCGGACATGGAATGAAGAAATGAGCTTATTGGGGGGCGGTGCTCAACAAGTTTCACGCTATTTTAAAGAAAAATCCATATCACAACAATGACATGTTGAGTAGCAAATTGGGTCAAATAACTAAGTGGTGTAGCAAATTCAACAGTATTTACAACCGGCTTGAGGCGCAACAGCAAAACGGAACTAACGACTTCGATTTGTTCAAATCTGCTAAGGAATAATATCGGGTCGAAAATGGGACATGTTTTCGACTTTGAAAAATCATGGGAGTTGTTGCGAGTGGATCCAAGGTAGAATAAAACGCCTACATCGTCGGAGGTTCAATCCAAAAGGTCTCGCATTTCGAGTTTGGTCGACGTGTCAGACGCACGGACTCACATCGACTTTAACGCCGACACCGATGAGATCTCGGATGATATCGAGGAGATATCCCCACCACGACGACCGCTCGGACGCGACAAAGCGAGGCGCGCTGCAAGGTATGCAGAGGAGGTTGAGGCGAAAGCAAAAGAGGCGGCGGAAATGAGAGCGAAATTCGACGAACACAATTTATTAATAAAAGAAAAAATGACTTGAAACATCGTCATTTGAAGTTCCTAGAAAGGCAGGCACGGGAGAAGCAGGAGCAAAAAACGAGGGAACTAATGACACATCAGTTGTTAATTCTTCGGGCGAACGAGGATGGTTTGGCGCCCGAGGATCTAGTGGTGCTACAAGCAATGAAAGAACAAATTAGGAAGAAATATTTGGGTTAATTATGATGGTTGTGTTGTTTTATAAGTAATTTGAATGATATTTTAGTTATGATTTTAGGTTTAAAATTATGTTTTTTTAATTGTAATCGTAATTTTAGAATTTAAATATTATGTCTTTTTTGTTTTTAAAATTTTATGTTTTATAAAAATATATTAATTTTAATGATTAAAAAAACATAAAAAGGAAAAAAGGACTAGCAAGGAAAAAACGAAAAAGAAAAAAAAAAGAAAAAAAACAAATTCAAAAAAAATAAAACATATTTATTTTCAAATAAGTTAGTGTTGGATCTTGTTGTCCATTTCCTCACTTGGTGTTGTAACACCATTTGTTTATTTGAGATGTGAGGTGACACAACTTAATGTTGCATCTTGTTGCCCACACTCAATGCTCTAAGACTATTTCCATTGGGGTTTATTGCGAACGGCTCATAGAAAAAAATATATTAAAAAAATAAGAATGTGGCAATCCTGTGTGATCTAGCTCGCGCCCATAATCTTGCTCGGCTTAGATTGTAATGAAGTTTATGGTCACATTTGCAATTACTTTTATATCAAAAATTACCTTTTGTAATAAATAAACTTAATTTTTAATATAAAATAAAATTTATTAAAATACATAATTTATTTTTATCTATAAAATAAGACCAATATTAATATAATTCTATAAATATAAAATTTTAATATAAAATGAGTTGAGTTGGGTCGCTAATGGATGTAAATAATTAGATTGAGTTGAGTTGTATAGATTGAAGAGAGATATATTATTTTTTATTGAAAAGTTAGGTTGAGTTAGATTGCTAATGAGAATAGTCTAATAATACAACAAATGTTGGATTTTAATTGTTTTATAAATATATTATTTTTATTTAGCTTGTTAATGTCAATCTACATTTTAATTCATTAGTTACTAGGTTATAACCCGTAGAAACCACGGTCGGTATATTTAAAATTTCTATATAGATAAAAAAATAATAAATGTAAAAAAAACTAAGATATTGTCGATTTAAGTAATTATGAATTAATTTGTTGAGCAAAATAAACATAACAAGTTATTAGGATATGATTTTGTATTTTTAAAATTTGAATTGAATTTGATTTGTTACAAAAAAATGAAATAATAAAAATCATAAAAAAATGTCACGTGTCAAAGAGACATTCTAAGACACTGACACATGTCATTTTTAAGTTTTATTTATTAGAAGACTAGGTGTGATACCCGTGTATTACATAGATTGATTTAAAAAAAAGATTAAACATTAAAATGTAATTTTTTTTAATGTACTACTTTAAAATAAGAAAATAATAAACGTATTTATTGCAATTTAATATCATATATATGATAGTTAATACTTTACATATATAAGTATATGACTTTAATTTTAAAATTGAAACAAACCAAAAATTGACAAGTGAATAATATTTATTTCAAAAATACCAAAAAATAACAAGTGTCAAAACTCATCAGATATTGACATATGGTAAAAAAACCTTCATACATAGAATATATTTAAAATGAAATTTTTTAGTTGTATCTTATTTACTAGGTGTGAAACCCGTGTATTACACGGGTTTATTAAAAATAAAAATTTAATATCAATATATAAATATGAAATATTTTATAATGTAATACTTTACATAACAAGTGGAAAATAAAATTTCTAAAATTCTCACAAAATTAAATCTTTTGAAGTATTTATGAGAATTTATTACCAAATTAATAGGATGATTTTATTTCCTTATAAAACCCATTATAATTTTGTGAAATTTTATTTTAAGAAAATAGAAATCCCTTAAAAATGACAAGTGGAAAATAAAATTTCTAAAATTCTTACAAAATGACAATTGTCAAAATAAAGGAGAAAATGACATGTGATAAAAAAACCTTTATTTATTATTGAAGAATTATTGAAGATTTTATTAAAAAATTCAAATTTAAATTCTCTGAATATAATATAAGTTATAAAGTTTTGAGTTTTATAAGGCTGACCAGCTTCTTATGTTACGCACAAAAACCCCAAACCCCTTTTCCTTTCTCAGCCTCCATACTCTCCATATCTACAGTGTGCAATCCTACTTCTCGTTCTTCTGCGATCGGTAAAACATTCTTCTCTCTTTCGATATACAATATATATGATATGCAATAGTTGTAAGATTGAGCGTTCTACTGTGAGATGTATTACTTGTTTGTATGAATCCTTATTTGCTTAGCTGCTTTTTCTTAGGAAGGATTAGATTCAAATCGATTTTGTTGTTAAAAAGTATCCCATATGTGTTTTAGGCTAATACGATAAAAACGTTAGGGCAAAGAGAACGCAAATTGGATTTTCATCAGCCGCTTCAGGAGGAGAAACTACTGTAAGTTCCACCGCAGCCACCAGCATGACAAACACAAATCCGGATGTGCCTCTTTCCGAGGAGGAACTTGAGAGGAAGAAGAAGAAAGAAGAGAAGGTATCTCCTTTTACTCTTTCAACTCCACTCGATTCTACTTAGGCTTTCTGATATTAACTTTGTATGGAGTAGGAACTCAAGTTCATTTTGTTTTCTTTTGTAATCAGGCAAAAGAGAAAGAATTGAAAAGGTTGAAGGCTGCACAAAAAGCGGAAGCAGCCAAACTTAAGGTAATCTTAGATTGTTAAGCAGTATAGTAGTAAAGCTGTAATAATATTTGTTTAATGATCAATTGATTTAATTGATACACATTTAAGGCACAACAAGGGCCTTCTATCTCAAAAGCCAGTAAGAAGAAAACAGTAAGAGCAGATGCAAGTGAAGAGAACCCAGAAGACTATATAGATCCAGAAACACCTTCTGGTGATAAGAAAAAACTTTCTCAACAAATGGCAAAGCAATTCTCTCCTGTTGCAGTGGAGAAATCGTTAGTTTTTCTATGAGTTCCTTTTCTTTTACAACATCATTTAGCTCAAATTTCATTGATAAATACTTTTATAAGTAATCTTATTCCTTATTTGTAATTTACTCATTGCTAGATGGTATGCATGGTGGGAGCAGTCAGGTTTCTTTGAGGCAAATTCCAGCAGCTCTAAACCTCCTTTCACTATTGTGAGTCTCTAACACTTAACTTGTGATTTTCTCTGCTATTTCATAAGTTTCAATAACTATTCATAAACAATGATGTTTCAACTTTCTGTAGATCTTTTTAGTCAGATTGGTTTTAGGATTGTTGTTTGTATAAAGCCATTGATTAATGTAATTTGGTTATGGATGTCTTGTTTATGTGTAAATGCAGGTTCTTCCACCTCCTAATGTGACTGGAGCTCTACATATTGGTCATGCTTTAACTGCTGCTATCCAGGTTTCATGACTTACCCTCATCTTTTATGAATTTTACAATTCTTTCCTTTTTCCAATTTTATTTGATATTGATTATCATTGTAGGATACGATTATTCGTTGGAGGAGAATGTCAGGATACAATACCTTATGGGTGCCTGGAATGGACCATGCAGGAATAGCAACTCAGGTTCAGTTTACTTTTTAAGGAATAAATATTACTATCATTACATATATTGTTAGTTTTCTTATGCTTATATAACAAAGTTTCATTGACAGGTGGTAGTGGAGAAGAAAATCATGAGAGAGAGAAAGATGACACGTCATGATGTGGGAAGAGAAAAGTTTGTAGAGGAAGTGAGTTTGACTTCACATGTTATATCTTGCTTTCAAAGTGAAATTATTTAGTATTTATCATCAATTTGGAAGATAACATGTTAAACTTAACTTCAAAGATGTTGTGTTGTTTTGGTATAAATGATAGGTATGGCAATGGAAAGAGGAATATGGTGGGACCATATTGAAACAACTCAGGCGTTTGGGTGCATCTCTAGATTGGTCACGTGAGGTAAAATCTAAGGAATGGAATGGAATCGTTCATTCCGTTGGAATGAAAAAAGCTGCTTGTTTGTATTCCTTCAAAATGATTGATTTTTCTATCCTTGGATAGGGATTTTCCCATTTCATCATGGGATGAAATAAAAAGTTGCAATGCAGCCTGTTTTTATTATGGAATCCCAATAATATAATTCTTTATTGAAAAGACTTGAAATGTTAATTAAACTACTTTTATATTTCCAAAGATAACTATAAGATGTATTTGATATCTATTTTATTAAAGGTTTTGATGATCTTTCATTATGTTTAATTTCTTTTATGTATAACAAGCTTATAAAATTTTGTTTAATAATGGCAGTGCTTTACCATGGATGAGAAAAGGTCAAATGCTGTAACAGAAGCTTTTGTCAGGCTTTACAAGGAGGGTCTTATTTATAGGTAATATTTACATCAACAAAGTTCAATATTATTTCACTCATCTTTGGTGTTCTTTCAAGGGTTTTGAGCATTTTTACTCGGCCCATATTTTCATTTAACAAAAACTTTATTTTCCCTCAAGTTTTTGTTAATTGACACATCATTTTATACTTTAACTTCTCGGATACCCTTTTGCCTTTTCTTCAGAGACCTAAGGCTAGTCAACTGGGACTGTGTATTGAGAACTGCAATATCTGACATTGAGGTACACCATAGTCCATAGATCTTTTCTCTCATCATTTATACACATCAATTACTTTCAATTTACATTTCTACCCTTGCATTTTCATAGGTGGACTACATTGATATCAAAGAGAAGACACCTCTAAAAGTCCCTGGATATAAAAACATGGTGGAATTCGGTGTTTTAACCTCTTTTGCATACCCTTTAGAAGAAAATCTTGGAGAAATCATAGTGGCTACAACTAGAGTTGAAACAATGCTTGGAGATACTGCTATTGCTGTTCATCCTGAAGACCCAAGATACACTCATCTTCATGGAAAGTTTGCCTCTCATCCATTTAATGGCAGAAGACTTCCTATAATTTGTGATGCTATTCTTGTTGACCCTAAATTTGGAACTGGTGCTGTAAAGGTAATAAAAACCCTAAACCCTAAAAACAATTTTAACTCCTATCTTTTTGTTGTTTTGATGATGTTAATGGTGTTTAATTGTTAATGCAGATAACTCCAGCACATGATCCGAATGATTTTGAAGTTGGAAAGAGGCATAAACTTGAGTTTATTAACATTTTTACTGATGATGGGAAGATAAACAGTAATGGAGGTTTAGGGTTTGTAGGGATGCCACGTTTTGAAGCTCGTGTTGCGATAACTGAGGCTTTGAAGTCTAAGGTATTTAATACCTTTCTTAACTTTTTGTCACACCCCAAAAAGACGCGAATACCCTTCTTATCTTCTTCATCAAATATGCATACAGGGACTTTATAAAGGGGAAGAAAAGAATGAGATGCGTTTAGGTGTTTGTTCTAGAAGCAATGATGTGATTGAACCTATGATTAAGCCTCAGTGGTATGTCAACTGCAATGGTATTGCTAAAGAAGCTCTTGATGCTGTAATGGATGAAAATAACAAGAAAATTGATATACTTCCAAAACAGTATGCTGCTGAATGGAAAAGGTCACCTTCTTGAGTTTTTCATTCTACCTTTAAAATTTGATATACAACATTTAAACTTTATTAATTAATTTAAAATTTAAAATTTTTGATTTTACAGATGGCTCGAGAACATTCGTGATTGGTGTGTTTCAAGGCAGCTTTGGTGGGGCCACCGAGTTCCTGCATGGTATGTGACATTGGAGGATGATAAACTGAAGGAGCTTGGAGCATACATGGATCATTGGGTGGTTGCTAGGGATGAGAAAGAGGCTGAAACTGAGGCTAAAAAGGTCTTTTCAGGGAAAAAGTTTCAATTGGCTCAAGATCCTGATGTTTTGGATACATGGTTTTCTTCAGGGCTTTTTCCTTTATCTGTATTGGGGTGGCCTGATGATACTCAAGATTTGAAGACTTTTTATCCAACTGCTGTTCTTGAAACTGGGCATGATATTTTGTTCTTTTGGGTTGCTCGTATGGTGATGCTTGGGATGAAATTAGGAGGCGATGTGCCTTTCCAAAAGGTTAGTTAAGTTTTTTAAATTATTTGAAAGAACATGATTTTGTTTTAATTATTTGACTGTTTTTTTAGAATTGAAACAAGATATTAATAATTGTTGTATATAGGTTTATTTACATCCCATGATTCGTGATGCACATGGGAGAAAAATGTCAAAATCTTTGGGCAATGTGGTGGATCCTATTGAAGTCATATGTGGAATTACCTTAGAGGGCCTTCACAAGAGACTAGGGGAGGGTAATTTGGACCCTAACGAATTAAAGGTAGCCACAGAGGGGCAAAAGAAGGATTTTCCTAATGGCATTCCAGAATGTGGGGCAGATGCCCTTCGATTTGCCCTTGTCTCATACACTGCCCAGGTACAAAAAAGACCAAAATACCCTTATCATCTATTTTTGAGGTTTTTGTATTCAAACTAATATTATTCCTTATGCATAATTCATTCCAGTCTGATAAAATCAATCTAGACATACAACGTGTGGTGGGATACAGACAATGGTGCAACAAACTATGGAATGCAGTACGTTTTGCAATGACAAAACTGGGTGACAATTATACCCCTCCCTCAAAAATAGACCCAAACAACATGCCCTTCAGTTGCCAATGGATTCTTTCAGTTCTAAACAAAGCCACATCAAAAACCATATCATCTTTAGATTCCTACGAGTTCTCAGACGCATCAACTGCAGTGTATTCATGGTGGCAATTTCAGCTGTGTGATATCTTCATTGAAGTAATAAAACCTTACTTCTTTGGTGATGATGCATCAATGGCAGCTTCAAAGGCTCATGCACAAGACACTTTGTGGGTGTGTTTGGATACAGGGTTAAGATTGCTTCATCCGTTTATGCCTTTTGTTACTGAAGAACTTTGGCAACGACTTCCTTCACCTAAGCATTGTGAAAGAGAGAAGTCTATTATGATCTGTGAATATCCTTCGGTTGTTGAGGTTAGATTTTTCAGTTGTAGTTGAAGGTAAAATGTTAGTTGTATATATAATATAACTGTTACTTTTCACTTTTTTACAGTCATGGAGTAATGAAAAGATGGAATATGAGATGGAGGTGGTTGAGTCTGCTGTAAAATCACTCAGATCAATTAGAGCAAACATGCCTGCACAAGAAAGAAATGAAAGGTGTGGCTTTATTCAACACTTTCACTCTTTATACATCAAATATCTTGAATGAACTGAATTATGTAGCATTCTACTTTCATTTCTTATTGTACCATTGTACTTTGAAAATAATTATAGCAATACAATGCTATATAATCAATTAGTTTTGCTAAAGTAAAATCTCTTATTGTGTAAAAAGTTGAAGCTACATTATCGTAAGAAAAATAAAGATAAAGTATAGATGATGAAAGCTCGTTGCTATTTCTTGTGTTTAGCTCTTTTTGAAAAGTTTTGCTCCTTGTTCAATAATTGTAGATATAGCAAAAAATAAAGTTTTTCTCAAAAAGGAATATTAAATTTTTTTATTTTTTTGGGGGACAGGCGAGCTGGCTTTGCAGTTTCTAGAAATGCACAAACTACAGACCTTCTGAGACGTCATGAAAAGGAGGTTTCAACCTTAGCCAACTTATCATCATTCATGGTATGTGAAAAAGACAAAAATAGCCTCCGCATAAAAAACCTTGTAACATGTAATAATATCTCTGATATTTTGGGGTTAAAATTGTGTTTTCAGGTTCTGAGTGAAAATGATGCTGCTCCAGCTGGATGTGCAGTATCAGTCGTAAACCAATCACTTTCTGTTTATCTAAAGCTTCAAGGAGCCATTGATGTCAAAAAAGAACGTGAAAAACTCAATACAAAGTTGACAGATCTACAAAAGTAAGCAATTCAATTGAAATCTGTCCTTCATTTCTTTGACTTTCTTTGTTAAGTAGTCAACAACATTTGTATATTAGCAAATGATGTGTCTTCCATGTTTGACTTTGACCAGGCAAAGGGATAGTTTGAACAAGGCGATGAGTGCTAAAGGGTATGAAGAGAAGGTTCCGGAACATATAAAAGAAGAAAACATGGCTAAACTGACCATGTTAATGCAACAATTGCTGTCTTGTGAGGAAGCTACTCAGCACTTTGAACGCGAAGTGGCTGTAAGAGCAGAGATCTAATACAAGTCAACCCTCAGATGACTGACTGATCATCGAGGCATTTGTTGAGATGAATATTTGATGATAATTGAATTATATGGGAACAAAATTTGAAGATTCTGATACAATTTTTGTGAAATTATGTGTAATTTTTACCTTGTGATGACATTTAGTTTTCTTGTTAAGCATGCCACAAGTTATAGTAAGAATTTCAGTTTATTATGACACCCAAAAAATTGGAACCATGGGGGACAAAGACTTGCTCTTGATTAGTTTGTTTTTTATGTAAAAGATGTGAATGACCTCGATATCCTATATAGCTGACAACAAGCGATCCGATATGCTAATCTAAATCCAATACAATTAGAATTTTTGATTTGCTACATGAGGCAACATATACTGCATGTGCTTTTTCGTGTATGGGTTTTGTAAATTTGTGTTTCATGTTTATTCGCATCAACACATTTAAAATTTGTATTATGGTCTTACACGGGCTACACATGAGTTTACCCTTATAAATGTAACGGTTAAAAACGTGTTGTATATGTGTCGTGTCATGTGTTATACAAATTATCAATGTGTCGTGTTTGTGGTTTATATCTAAACATGTTTTGCAATTTGTGTAAATTTGCCGTGATCTTGTAACTGTTTCTTGTTTGTTTTGTTTCTAAATTTTAATTATGTTGTGCACAAGATTATGATGTTCTTTTTAATAACATATTGTTTTCTTTTTTGTCATTTTAAAAAAATCTAATTGAAATGTTGGTCTCAAATCATTCAAATAGTTTAGAGGGTTAAAATGATGCTTGACCAAACATCAATTTTTATCATTAAGAGACAGATATTAGATGCTTGACCAAACATCAATTTATCATTCATATATAGATTTATACAAACCCTCTGCATTATCCACATATGTATAATTCATATGCTACCAAACAACCCCTAAAATATGTTATTCGGTTTGAAAAAAATGATAGAAACAATATTAAACTTGAGTATTTCTTTTTAAAGGAAATTATTGGGCTATCAAATTTTAGAAAACAATATTAAATTTAAGTATTTTTTTTAATGAAAGATATAGATAGAACGATTAGGAAATTTTAGAGAATAATATTGAACTTGAATATTTTTTAATTTTTTTTAATAAAAGACATAGATAGAACGAGTATGAAATTTTAGAATACAATATGAAATAATATTAAACTTGAGTATTTTTTTAATGGAAACATAGATGGAACGACTAAGAAGTTTTAGAAAACAATACGAAATAATATTAAACTTGTGTTTTTTTAATCAAAGACGTAGATAGAACGACTATGAAATTTTAGAAAACAATATTAATCTTGAATATGTTTTTTTAATGGAAGACATATATAGAATGACTATGAAATTTTAGAAAAATGATACTAAACTTGAGTATTTATTTATTTTTTAATGGAATACAAAGATAGAACAACTACGAAATTTTAGAAAATAATATTAAACTTGAGTCTTTATTTATTTTTAATGGAAGACAGAGATAGAAAGACTGAAATTTTAGAAAACAATATGAAATATGACTAAACTTGACTATTTTTTTTAATGGAAAACATAGATGAAACGAATATGAAATTTAAGAAAACAATATGAAATAATATTAAACTTGAGTGTTTTTATCAATAGAAGATGTAGATAGAACGACTATGGAATTTTAGAAAACAATATTAAACTTAAATATATATCTTTTTAATGGAAGACATAGATAAAACGACTATGAAAATTTAGAAAACCATAATAAACTTCAGTATTTTTTTAATGGAAGACATATAACAAATATGAAATTTTAGACAAAAAAACAAACTAATCAAGAGCGAGTCTTTGTCTCCTTGGTTTTTCCACCTTTTTTTTTTGGGTATCATAGAAAGTGCAATTCTTACTATAACTTGTGGCGTGCTTAGCAAGAAAACTATTTTTATATTTAGTGGTTGTAAGCTTCAACAAAACATGAAGGAGCATGCTATATAAATCTCATCATAACAAGGTAAAAATACAAATAATTTTACAAAATTATATCAGAATTTTCCACTCTTGTTCCTATTGGATTAGGTGTCTAAGCCTATAACTATAATTGATATATACTTGAATTGATAGTAACACAATCCTTTTGAGTTGCACTCAAAACTAGCAATTGGACATGATGACTTTTGGAGAGAGGTTGAATTTATTATTTGATTATTAAATTGAGATAATTGATTTATTAATGTATTATGAAAATAATATAATAATTAGAAATCATATTATTTAATTAATAATTAATCAGAAATTAATTTCAATTAAATTTGAGATTAATTGAATTAATTAAAAGTGCAGGGGTGTTTGGCAATTTATTGATAGTTGAGGAAAGAGGCTCTAGAACCTCCCTAGAAGAGGTTGGACGAAAACTTCTAAGAAGGCCCTAGAATTTTCGTCCAAGGGCTCTTGGATAGGGATTCTTGGGCTGCTTGGTCCTTAAACTAAGGAATTAAGGTTTCCTCCTAAAACCTTAGCTTTGACTCTAAGCTACATCACCTATATAAAGGGCCTACCCCTTCACATTTTCGGCTACCTAGAAACTCTAGAAGAGTAGCCGAAATTCTCAAGCCTCCTCTCTCATCTTCTTGCTAGTGTTGGGTGTGAATCATTAGAGACATGACATTTGTGGTGCTTGCTCTCTAAGCTTCAACAACACAAGGGATTCATTGTTATTCTTCAATAACAATCAAATGTATGTTTTCTAACCCAAGATGCTAATTTCGAAAATAGTATAAGATTCCTAGGGTTTCCAAATTGGTGTTTAAATGTTGTATGTTCAATTAGAGAAAACATAGATAAACAATTAGGGTTGCATGCACACATAAAATTTTTTGTTTGTTATGCTCAAAACCCATCAGTGGTATCGATCAGAGCCTTGGATAGTTTTCTGTTGAATTGATTTCATTTGTTTGAATCTGATTAATTAGGGTTTAAGGCAATTAAACCCTTTTGGACTAAGGGATTTTCGAAATTAGGGTTTCTTAGGCCCTATGTTTCGAAAATAAGGAAATGATTTTATCCCTTTCCCTTGCCCTAAAATTTTCGAAATTAGGGTTTCCTTAACCCTCAAGAATTTCAAATATGGCAAGGATTGAAATCTTTGCCTTACTCCCCAAGATTTGTCTTTTTTGAAAATTAGGGTTTATGGTAGGGATTTCTTATTTTTGGTAATTATCTCCTTATTTGATTAATCGGATAATTTTAAGATTTGATTTATCCCTCCCATGATTTTCGAAATTTAGTGGGGAGAGGATTAGGATTAAATTATCTTGATTAATTTAATTGGATAATCCTTAATTGATTCAATAAATTAATTAAGTGTTTAATTAATAAGATAATTATTAAATCATTTGTTTTTTATTTTTAAATTTAAATTAAATTCTTTTAATTTTGAAATTTAAATTTAGAAGCCCTAGTATTTTGAAAAGTTTAAAATACATCATTGTGGATCTTATTGTTAATTTAATTAAATGATTAATTAAAAGATAATCAACAAATCCATAAGATGGTTTAAATTTAATTAAATTAAAAATTTAATTTATTAAAAGATTAAACCTTGGAAATTTAAAGTGTCTTAAAACACACCTTTTACTATATGTAAAATTAAATGTTTAATATTACTATATGCATAAGACCAAGTCAGTCGAACCGCCAGTATGCCTCATTGTCGATCTATAAGGATGGTATAAGGAAATTGCCTATAAAATGGTAGTTGAATGGGTGTCTACTCTCACCCATCGCTTCCTTGATTGGTGGAGGGTCGTTAGCCGAACGAGTTTGATAGGACATAACCTCATTAAAAGTATAATGATGAAAAGTAACTAAACTATTTTCTAAAATCCCATTCTTAGTTGCTTTTAAAAAATGTAAATTTGATGCTAATCCATGAAATTACACATTACACTTTATAAGTTGTTAGTGGAGCGCGTGTGGCTAACTGGCACACTAATATAAGATTAATAAAGGGTGGTAATAGGTGTTTCAAAAATTATCGTTGATTAATGGAGCGCATGGGGTTAACTGACACATTAAAAGGAGATGATAAATGACATCGAGAGTACCAAGCTAATTTGCATGGTTATTCACATCTTGTTTGTGATCCTCGACATCCCAGTCACAAAAATGAGAGCATAATCGAGATTAAACATGCCATTAAATAGTTCAATGAATCTAAAATGATCTAGGAGTTTCATGAAATTAAAATTGGTAAATGCTTTACCTACCTAAAATAGATTCGAATTTGATTACGACATCCCTCTTCAAAGTTCGAATCGAAAATATGGATCCTAACCTTAATTTAAATTTATGGGTTAATAATTAAGGATTAAAATCAACTAAATTGAATTCTCTTTTCTCCTATTATAGATGTCAAGTTCAGACAACAATGGTCTTCCTCGTTCTTCTGGAAATGTTTTTCCTCTTCCTTCTAAAGATGATCTTCCACATTCTGGTCAAGGTGAAAGTGTGTTCCCTTCTTCGAGCAATGGTGGAAATGGAGGTCATGCTTCTTCAAGTCTTCCTCCTCTTCCAGTGACTCTCCCAAGTCATGTTTCCTTCAAGTTGAAAAATGTCACACCCCCAAACCAGAATAGTAGAAACGTCCGGGGGCGGATGACGTCATGCTCAATATCACAACAAATGTAGAATAGCAAAACAAGCAACAACATCCATTGCATTAATATACAAGTGTTTACATTGTATTCAAATCACATATGATTGACTCCAAAAGTAAATAGCAAAACAAAGACATGAAGCTACCATGCTTCATCTTCTAAATCCCTGTGCGTGTACCTGTCTACTAGTTTCCTGAGAATACAAGTGATTTTGGAAGTGTATCAACATTTAAATTGGTAAGTTCATAAGTATTTGTTTTTAGAAAGCATGTTCTTTGATCCTTGAAAACCTTAGTATGATCCTCCAGAAAATCCAATATTTTATGATGTAATTCTAATGTAAGAAAAATGTGACCTTTAAGTTCCTTCTCCAATCACCTAGTAGATACAAGTTATATACAATATAGATCAAACAGACAGTCGATTGTGTGGTTTTACCTTAAGCCCACAACCAAACAAGGAACATGAAATAAGGCGGAATCCACACATTCCACTGTTTGTCGGATCTACATTGTATTTAACCCTAACGTATACATTAAGTAATTACAAAGTTAACATTGTTGGTCCTTTTTGAGTGAAATCTACATTGTACTTAGAAAGTAATGTAAAACTGTTGTATTTGTATGAAATCCATTGTATATGCATGTACCTAGTTAACGTTCCATCTGAAAAGTATGTTTTTGTACTAGAAAGTAGTATGCTGTACTTATATGTTATGACCTGACCCATACCTGTTTCCCCCTATGATTTATTAATGTATACAAACTATACATATATATATATATATATATATATATATATATATATATATATACACTAGCCGTTTACCCGCGCAAAGCGACGGGTGCGGATCAACAAAATGACATAAAAAATTTGTTAAACAAAATGACGAACAGATAGAGATTTCTTATACTTGGGCTAGGATTAAACGTAATACATTTTTGGGCTTATTCGATTTTAATAGAAAGAAAAACAAAGGAGGAGGTAGCGAGCATGAGAGAGAACCAAAGTTTTGCGGTCAATGGCAAGGCATTCATGATAGACGAATGCTAGATCAATGCGCCTCTTCCAGTTTATATGAAATGCTTTATAACGTGTACATCGTATTAGACCGATTCAAATGGATATGAAGAACACTTGGTCAAACTTTGACCCATTCAAAATCTTATCATCATCTTATTTGGCTTTTTCATTATTATTGACAGATACACTATTTAGCGATTCAATTGGATATGAGAAACACTTGGTCAAAGTTTGACCCATTCAAAATCTTATCATCATCATCTTATTTGACTTTTTCATAAATGTTGACCGGATAAGATTTAGTATTTACCGATTCAATTGGATATAAGGAACACTTGGTCAAACTTTGACCCATTCAAAATCTTATCATCATCATCTTATTTGACTTTTTCATAAATGTTGACCGGATAAGATTTAGTATTTACCGATTCAATTGGATATGAGGAACACTTGGTCAAACTTTGACCCATTCAAAATCTTATCATCATCATCTTATTTGACTTTTTCATATTTAACCCATTCAATTTGAAGATAAGCTTAGAAGACCTATTCAAATCTGTCTTTAACCGATTCAAATGGATATGAAGAACACTTGGTCAAACTTTGACCCATTCAAAATCTTATCATCATCTTATTTGACCTTTTCATTATTATTGACAGATTCAGTATTTAGCGATTCAATTAGGTATGAGGAACACTTGGTCAAAGTTTGACCCATTCAAAATCTTATCATCACCATCTTATTTGACTTTTCCATAAATGTTGACCGGATAAGATTTAGTATTTACCGATTCAATTGGATATGAGGAACACTTGGTCAAACTTTGACCCATTCAAAATCTTATCATCATCATCTTATTTGACTTTTTCATAAATGTTGACCGAATAAGATTTAGTATTTATCGATTCAATTGGATATGAGGAACACTTGGTCAAACTTTGACCCATTCAAAATCTTATCATCATCATCTTATTTGACTTTTTCATATTTAACCCATTCAATTTGAAGATAAGCTTAGAAGACCTATTCAAAATCTTTCTTTGACCGGATAAGATCTATTATTCTCCGATGCATAAAATTATTGTATATGATGCTTAAAAGCTTGTACCGCTTAAAATTCAGCAAAATCTAGTAAATGCTTTTTAAGGTATATATATATATATATATATATATATATATATATATAACCAAGATCGAATAGATAGTAGACTGTATGAATCTACTCTAAGCCCACGACCAAACAAGGAATAAGAAATGAAGCGGAAAGCACACATTCTGTTGCCGATCAGATCCTATTAATATACAACCCTGAAGTATATACCAAGGAATCATAGGGTTAGCATTATAGGCCCCTTTCAAACTGTATGTTCATGTTACTAAAAAGTTGTGTGGTGTAGTTCCATTGTCTAGTAAACCGACTGTAAGATTACTAATCAATTGAAGTTATATATATCACTCGTAAATAGGTCGGGATTTTCTCCCTGTGAGTTCCTATAACCATACTAACCCTGAAGGACTGATAACGACATTTTTCAGGCGTCATAACTGGTAACAACATTTGTCATCTCGGGTCTGTCGACCTGACTGTAGCTAATAGTCGGGATGTGGGATTGTCAGTCCCAACATAGATCTATACATAATTGTCATCGCTCTCCCTACAAGAGACTCTGGTTATAAAAGATCAGGACTTTTTCCTATACTTAGATAAGTACACAAGAATGACTCACAAAATATTTATTTGCATTACTTGTAATAACTGAAATCCTTTTTGTTTATAACTTAACTTTGTGAAAATAGTTTTCGTTTGTCCCTTAACTATATTCACTATAAATTATAAGTCTGTTTCCGTTTTGTTATGAAAATTGTCATGTTCTAACATGTTTGTAAATTGTAATGTTTCTTTGATCTAGAAAATAGTATGAATTGATTCCCTAAACTCTACCTATTATAGTTTACTAGTAGGTTTGTCTGTACTGTACTTGATTTGAAGAAAATACTCATTTGTCCAATGTATGCAACTGAGTAAAGTATGTACTTTGAAAATGGGGTTTAATATTCCTGTATATATTTAGAAAGTATAACTATGATTTAGCCGATCGTCGGACTAGTGATCCTACCCTAAGCCCACAACAAAACAAGGAACATGAGTCAAGGTATTTAGCAATAGTCCTAAGTCCGTTAAAGCATACTTATACATAAATATATAAATGAATATGATTTTGATAATAAAAAACAATCTAAAATAGTTTAAAAGAGTTTTTGAAATGATTGTAACAACTTATAAAAGGATAAGAAATCTTTTGTTTGTTTGTTTTCACATGTAAATGTTAACACAATATAAATTGCGTTCTACTTGTATCCCCCCCCCTAAAATCATTTAAAAAGGTAAATTGTAGGGGTATGAACTCACCTTATGGGAGTGATTCGATAGAAGGTTCGATATAGGATGTTATTTCCACAAGTGAATTCCTGTAGTAAAACCGAGTCCTAGTAAGCATTTTATGTAATAAATATGTATACAATTAGTGAACATAATCATAAGAATGATAAGGAATTGGACTAATTTGTAAGTTTAACTTACAAATAAGATCTTGGTGTTCTTGAGTTTGCGGTTTGGTGTTCTTGAAGAAATGAAGGAGATTCAAGGGTTTACGGCCCAGGGATCTTGATGAGTGAAGAACACTTGAAGATCTAAGCAAGATCCTAAGAAGATTCAAAGGATTGAAGGATGATAGTTGAGAGAGAATGAGGTGTTTACAGTTGGGTGTTCTTGAGAGTGAAGGGATGTGTTTTCGGTTGGAAAGAGAAGAAGCGGGGAGAAGTTTACGGTCCAACCCCTATATAGGGTCAAAACTGATGGGACACATTTGTTGGTTACCACACCGAATGGATAAGACCGGAGTTTATGGCTGCAAACCTTGTTTGAGCCCGTGAACTGTTTGCGGTCCGAGGTCTCAAGCGAGGGTTTGCGGTTCCGATGAAGGGCTCTCGGTTCGATGCAATTTAATTCCAATTCAAGAAACACTTCTAATTAAATGTTTTAAACCAATATAGAATTTAAATCTACTTAGATAAGATAGATCAAAGTATTAAGTTTGACTTTTGTTGACCGTGATTGACTTTTTGTTGACCTGAAACAATGGGTTGTCACAAAAAATACGAAGTTAATCAAGCCTTGTTGGCATGTAAACATCAAGATGTAAAGTTTGTGTGTGAGTATGTTTTGAAAATGAAATCGTACATTGATAGATTGGGGATGTTGGGTGCCATTTTCCCAAGGGAGCTAGCTATTGACTTGGTTCTTCTCTCGCTTCCTAAGTCATATAGTTAGTTCATCAAAGACCACCATATGAGTGATCACGACGTGACCCTAATTGATATGACACATATGTTGATTGTTGCTGAAGCAGAAATGCTTAAGAGCACAAGTGAAGAAAAAGTGTTTGAAGGATCTGTCTCCAAAATTTCCATGGACATTGACGATGGAAACAATGGTAGTCCAGAAAAGGTTTCTTTTCCCAATGAAAAGGGATCGGCCAAGATCAAACCGTTTGATCATATGGTAAAGAGAAAGGGTAGTCCTGAGATAGTTCCATGTGCTAATCCTAAAAGGTCCATATGTTTCTATTGCCAATTAGAGAGGCATTGGTTACGAAGCTGCCCCGACTACCTGAAATATCTTAGAGATGGTAAAGTCAAGTCGTATGACTCCACTTCAGGTACATCCATCATCGAACTCCATTATTAATTTCATATTCATAGATTCTTAATATATGATGTGATGATCACATTTTGATGTTTTGTAGGATCTAAGAGAAAGAAGGAAGCTTGAGAAGAGTGAGCTGAATCTGATCGTGAGATATGGATTTCGGTCACATGATTCGATGATCAGATTTTGGAAGCTACTCTTAGGAGTTATGATAACTTAATAGATTGCTTAGGAGATGTTTAGAAACATAGTTTTCATTTTGCATTGTAAGGAAAAGTTCCAAAATTTATCGATTATTAGTAATAGTGAAATTTTGGTTTATACAGTTGGTTTACTTACAATGGCATCCATGAAAGTGTTGGTTACATTTCTATTATTAGCAGTGTTAAATGTGGATTTGATTCTTAATTATATCGTTTGTGGTAGTATCATGATTACCCAAGTGAAAAAGGAATTCTAATCACCCAAGTTTTAATTGGAAAGAAACTTATAGTCATACAATTCGAATTGTGTGATGTAGAAGATTATGACTAATTCATTGATCACATGTTTATGTGAGTCAAAGTGAAGGACTAATGGATCTAGTACATATTGATATGGACTAATTAGATCCATCACAAAGGATAATATTTGTCATGATTTACTAATGGTTCAGTAAACATGTTTATGTAAGTCAAAGTGAAGGACTAATTAGATCCAAAATCAGGAATGTCAAGAAAGGAAAGGAAACTCTAAGTCAAAGGGCCGACTCGTCGAGTCCAAGGAGGAACTCAGTGAGTCCGAGCCGGATCCGGGTCGAGGAGTAAGTGACCGACTCGGCGAGTCGGCTAAGGGGACTCGGAGAGTCTGGTCTGAACGAGGAAAACCCTAATTCCAGGAGTTGTATCCTATATAAAGGGTGTTATGTCCCTCCCTCAGCCTCCATATCATCCTAGAGAACCTGTAAACCCTAGATTTCGTGTGAGCTTCCATCATTTGAGAGAAATAGCTTTGGAGGAAGGAAATTTTGGAAAGGAACTTGAAGATCAAGAAGGTTGCTTCAAAGGAGAGGCGTAGATCCGAGATCTACTTCAGTTTGTGTTCATCTTGGAGGTAAGAAGCTGCCATTTTCCCTCCTTTGCATCTAGATCTATTTTTGTTATGAGATTTGGGGGTTTTATGGTTGTTTGAGACCCAATTCGAGTTTGGGGGCTTAGATATGTTGTTTCCTTTTCAGATCTAGTGTTGGGATGGTCCAATATGTCATAAAGCATCAGAAGATGAGTAGTTGGTGAAGCCCTTTTGTCCTTAAACCTAGCCCTATTGTGTTTTGAGCATAGATCTCTTTAGTTATACGTAAAGTTTGCAACTTTACGTGAGGATTGAGCTTTGGAAGTATGGATCTATGATTTGGAGCCCCCGCATGGCTCGAAAATCCACTGTATGGATTAAGAACTGGAGCGACCCGGCGAGTCACATGGGTCGACTCGGCGAGTTGGATGAAGTTGAGCAAGAACTCGGCGAGTTGGAAGAACAACTCGACGAGTCTGTTGAAGATTGCCTTGGACTCGGCGAGTCGAGTCGCAAAACCCCAAACCCTTTGAGTTAAGACTTGGATCAGTGCGTTGTGTGGGGACTCAGTGAGTTGGTCAGGTCAAGACTCGGAAATCGGTAGACTCGGCGAGTCCAGTCGCGGATGAAAGGATTCTGAGCTAATGAACTCGGCGAGTCAGTAGGCAGACTCGGCGAGTAGGGTTGACATGGAAGGTTGACTTTGACCAGGAATTTGACTCTGACCAGAGTTGACTAAGTTGAATTTCGGGGGACAATTAGACTAAGTGTTGCTTTGATATTGGTAGCTTGGGGAGCTAGTGGAGCAGGAGTTCAGAGAGTTGTCGGGCAGCAGCTAGAGGGGCTATCAACAATTTCAGCAAGTGCAGGTGAGTTTCCCTTTTGTGTGAATGGGTCTAAGGCCACAATGCTGGCCCATGTAGTTATGAGTAGAAGACCTGGGGGTTAGCCCTAGGCACAATATGCTAGTATGATATTCAGGACGAGGTCCAATGATAGCGGGCGGGTGCCCAAGGAATGGTTATATGATAGTTTATACTTGTTGTCTGTGTGATACATGTATGTGCCGGGTAGGGAGGTGAATGTGGGCGAGGTCCCGCACCTCACCAATAGCAGAGTGTGGATGGTGTTCCACATCTCATTAGCAGCAGAACAGGGGCGAGGCCCAAGTTAGGGAAAGAGTGAGTGTGGGTTGGGCCTGTATCTCACTACCAGTAGGAGTGTGGATGGGGTTCCATGACTCACCAGTTGCAGGACATGGGCGAGGCCCAAGATAGGCGAGGCCTTTAGAACAGGATTCGCTAGTGTACGCTAGTGTGTATCTGTTGGAATATGTTTATGTGTTAGTATTTGTTGGCGGGAGACGCCCAATGACAGGCGAGGACTAAGTGAAACAGATATGTATCCGAGCGGGGCTCGAAGCCAGGAGAGGCCTGGAGCGGCGGGGCCGTTGTAGCGGGCGAGGCCCGGGGCAGGGGGCGTGGCCCAGTATGTGCAGTATGTGGCTATGCATGGTATGTGGTAGGATGGGGAACTCACTAAGCTTCGTGCTTACGGTTTTCAGTTTTGGTTTCAGGTACTTCCGGTAGCGGAGGGAAGAGCTCGGGGTGATCGCATGGCACACACCATAGATTAGATAGCCTGGGAATGTTTTACTCTGATAACGAACATGTGTTTTGGAAATTAATACTCTGATTATGTTTGGATTGATGATTTTTCTTTAAGTAATGTTTTATTAAAAGAAATTTTTAGTCTTGAATTTTGGGACGTTACAAGTTGGTATCAGAGCCTTGGTTTGAGGGATTCGGACATGCTCTCGGGTGTGTCTGAACTCAAACTAAGGAATTGGTATGGAATTTTTCGAAATGAAAAATCAGTTTTGTAAAAAGAGTTTGAGAAAGAAAACAGTTTTAGAAAAGCAAAAGAACTCAGAAAGAAAATTTTTTTGAAAGGAGAAAAGGGTGTGGTGCATGCAATCAACCGAGCTCAAGTAAGTACCCCAAAATACCCATACAAGTTTATGTTATGATTATCAGTTAGTAGAACAGCATGCTAGATTAGGACTAAGGATCTAGGGAGGATGCCTTACGTGCCTGTTATATGTGCTTTGAGCTGCATGATAGTGCTGATTAGACAGTAGTAGGATAGTCTGTTTAGGTTATGCCTGAGTTTATGAGTTTGTGTTGCATGCTAGTATAGATTCTTGCTATGTGGATATGATTGCTTGAGTATGTTATGGTTAGATTTTCCCTTGTCTGAATGTTGCTTTCTTTGTGCATTGTGGGATTCTAATTGATGGGAGTTAGCCATTAGGTGAATACGTCACATCACATGTGATCAGGGTTGAAGAATTTCAGAGTACTGGATTTGGCCCTATTGCGCAACTCTTGTCTGAGTCTAACCGTTGTAGGGACGAGTCTTTTACTCAAAGGATTATCTGAGCCTCGTCACATGTGATGGTATTCTGGTGATGGCTAATTGGCATCACAAGGAGGCCTTCAACAGCTTAGGACTGGTTTGAGTTGAGTCGGAGGTTCCCTAGGGTAAGCCTAGGATGAGATAGTGTTGGGAGCAGTAGTAGTGGAAAAGGGACCTGGTGGAGTCGAAGCAATTCTTGAGGAAAGTACGGATAGATGTGGAAGGTAGTATGGGCCTGTACTACTGAAAGCAGAGGATCCATACTCGATTCGGGAAAGGCCGAGACAAGACTGGGAACCTGGTAGTGCGTGTGTTTGGTCTCACAGCAGTTATAAGCACTGTTGTAAAAATCCCGACTAAGTCCTGATTAATCTCTGATTAATCCCTAGTCGCTACTCAACTAATTAGAGGGCGCCTAGCGATTAATCTCTACATACATAATGAGTGAAACAATATAAAACGATGAAATTTTAACATTTTGGAGAAGTTTTATCTCAATGGAAACTATTTGAGGCATGATTAGTGTTGTATTAATCGTATTAACCTATTTTGTTATGATATTAGTGGTATTTATGAACTTTGATATACTATTAGTCATATTTAATTTTTTAAAATTCATTAAATTAGCAATTAATGGTCCCCGATTAATCCTCCGAGTAATCTCCGCCTAGCCGATTAATCGCTTAACCCGAGTCCACCGACTAGCTAACATCGAACGTTTTTTACAACCTTGGTTATAAGTATTCTGATAGTGGTTGTGGTATATTTCTAGCATGGTGACATTGTGATAGAGGCCAGTGGGCGGATCAGGCGCCGAAGAGGGATCAGGCTCGGGTTCAGGAGCCGAGCAGCTCGAGGAGCAAATGAGGGAGTTGATATCAGTAGAGGTTACACGCAGTATTCTAGATCAGACTCCTGTGATCTTTGGCACGGTCAAGGAGGGTATATTGGAGATTTTGGATGAGAGGCTGGGAGCCTTCCGTACCGAGATGATGGCTTTGATGGGAGCGTGTACCTTGACATTTCGAGAGTTCATGGCTTGCGGGGCACCAGATTATCATGGGGCTAGGGACCCCATCGCTAGCAGTAGATGGTTGGTTGATGTTACCAACGCATTCCGTACGAGCCGGTGTCCTGAGGAGGACAAGGTCAGACTCGCCTCCTGTCTTCTGAAGGACAGAGCGAGGGATTGGTGGGAGGAGATCGGTCATGCTTTGGGGGATGATGCCACATTGGACGCGATGACGTGGAGCGATTTCTCGGCCAGGTTCAGGGCGGAGTTTTCGCCAATTATTGAGGTGCAGCAGTTGGCACGGGAGTTTCAGGATTTGACGTAGACCACTGAGACTGTGGCGGAGATCACCGCCAAGTTCAGGGAGATGGCTCTTCTTGTACCGTAGTATGTCGCGGATGAGGAGATGAAGAAGGCCCGATACCATGAGATGTTGAGGGATGACATCAGGCAGTTTGTGAGCAGGTCCAACTGCAAAACGTTAGAGGATATGATCGCGCGAGCTAGGGAGAGAGAGATTGATTTGGAGTAGATCCGGAAGAAGAAGCCAGATGAGGTTCAGGCAGCCACAGGTTCGGGCAAGAGGCCCAAGGGACCAGATTCGAGATCGAGGGATTATCAGGACCGCAACCGGTGCGGGAAGTGTGGCAGAGTGGTAGCGGTGGTGAGTCTGGCTGTTTCAAGTGCGGTCGGACTGGTCATTTTAGCAGGGATTGTACTATTACCACCACGCAGGGATCAGACTTGATATTTTTTCACTACAATCAGCGGGGCCATAAGAAGGCCTAGTACCCGAGTTTGTTTCCGGCAGGACGGGTGATGACACTTGCCCCTGCAATCTTGAGGATCACAGACGGCCGTCAGGGCCGTGCAGAGGCGCCTGCGGTAGGAGGCAGGGCTTTTCAAATGACTACCTTGGAGGCACGATCAGCACCGGACGTTGCAGGTATGCGACTTCCGTTTTCAGTTCTTTTATTTGTGTATGATTATATTGTTATGGTTCTGCATCATTATCGGTATGAGTATTTTATTTTTGTGTGGCTTGCTTGTGATCGAGTTATATGCCATCTACATACCTTGGATATTTGAATGGTAGTTAAGGGATGTACCCTATCGGTGAAGGTCGCTTAGGATGCAGTAACCGTAGCATGCCTGGGAGGGACTTGGTATGTCTCGCTAGTTCGGAGCTGTATAGTTTTAGAAATGGACTAGTTAGATCCCTAGCTATGGTAGGCTTGGGGTTCCTCAACAGATTGATTATGGAATGGTAGCAAGGATTGGGATTTCTTTTCAAGCATTGAGCAGCGAGGTGTAAGCAGGATCGAAGTGGGGGAGAATCCTCCGAGTGTACAAGGGTAAGAGCGCACAGATCCAGGCGCGATCTCTGAGAAGGAAAAGAAGTAGCACAGCAGTTGATGGATTGAGGAGTTCAGGGTTGGGAGTTTGAGAAACTCCCCATCGGTTAGTGCATGTAATGGTGATGGTTAGTACGTGATTGGGAATTCAGGTTGGAGGATCGCCTGTAGGACTCGAGCGGGTCGGAATGAATATCATGGGGACATATAGCATGGGATGCTTTCGTGTTAGTAGACAGTGGCAGAGGCAGCATGTAGAGCATGGTAGAGCGGCGGGGGAGCCGCAACTTTCTCCAGCAACAGTCAGTGGTGGAAGGTGTTGTAAGACTTCAGGGCAGTCGTAGCATTCACTAGCAATCAGAGATGGAAGGTGTTGTAAGACTACGAGTAAGTTGTCATTCCATAGTAGCTTCGTTAGCGGAGTTGGGGCGAGGCCCTTATCTCCTAGTGATCAGATAAGGATCAGGAATGGGTAGTGGATGAGAATAGTAGGGAGTTTGCCTGTATAGCCCTAAAGAGGTGAGACCTTGGGAGAGGCCACTCCAGGATGTAGTTGGGTGAGACCCGTGGGCGAGGCCCATGTGAGAGTAGCAGTATAGGTGAGACCTGAGAGCAGGGTTGCTCAGTAGTATGAGCGAGAGTGGTTAGACGAGTGGGACTAGAAGGATAGAGACGGGTGAGACCTGTGGGCGAGGCCCATGAGTTTTAGCAGCATAGGTGGGACCTGGTAGGGACCTTAGTGTTGAGATAGGGGATCGAGGATCCCAGAATTGTAGCGCCTGAATGGCAGAATAGATGGGTGCAGTTATAGGTGGTCGGAGTTTCTTCGAAAGTCGCTGGGAGCGACTGGGAGTTGTGTTGGGGCTAGCGACCAGTGGGAGCCGGTAATCCAGATATTGATAGACTGGTGGGGACCAGGGTGGTATCGGTTCATTCGGAAGGCAGATAAGGAATGGCAGAAATTTTTAGCCAGTAGCAGTGCTGGTAAGCGGTCTATGGTGGAATTCAGTTAGTTAATCGAGGGGTGCTCGACACCAAGTTATGACAGAGAAGAGTGTCAGTGGATACTGGCGGTAATGACCCGTATTGGAAGTAGCGGGGGTGATGGAGTTGGTGAAGGATGGGACCTTCACAGTGACAAAGGAAATAGTTGGTTATGGAACGTTGCCCTGGAAAGGTCGGAAATCGCGCAAGGAAAGAGGGGGTGAACCCCTATGGGTTCAGTTGTAGTACTCGGAGAGTGCCAGAAGGATTGTCGGTTGAGTAAGTTGTGTTTCCAGAATGTTTAGGGTCAGGGTTGATCCGAGATTATCATCCGCAAGGATTAATGTTAGTCGGAATGACCGGGCGAAAGACCAGCGAAGGTAGGCAGCTGGTGTTGGAGTAATTAGTAGAGTATTGGAAGCAGATCGCAGGCGGTTGGCCATAGCAAACTTCGAGGACGAAGTTTAGTTTAAGTGGGGGAAAGTTGTACCACCCAAAATCAGGAAGGTCAAGAAAGGAAAGGAAACTCTAAGTCAAAGGGCCGACTCGTCGAGTCCAAGGAGGAACTCGGCGAGTCCGAGCGGGATCCGGTTCGAGGAGTAAGTGACCGACTCGGCGAGTCGGCTAAGGGGACTCGGCGAGTCTGGTCTGAACAAGGAAAACCCTAATTCCGGGAGTTGTATCCTATATAAAGGGTGTTATGTCCCTCCCTCAGCCTCCATATCATCCTAGAGAACCTGTAAACCCTAGATTTCGTGTGAGCTTCCATCATTTGAGAGAAATAGCTTTGGAGGAAGGAAATTTTGGAAAGGAACTTGAAGATCAAGAAGGTTGCTTCAAAGGAGAGGCGTAGATCCGAGATCTACTTCAGTTTGTGTTCATCTTGGAGGTAAGAAGCTGCCATTTTCCCTCCTTTGCATCTAGATCTATTTTTGTTATGAGATTTGGGGGTTTTATGGTTGTTTGAGACCCAATTCGAGTTAGGGGGCTTAGATATGTTGTTTCCACTTCAGATCTAGTGTTGGGATGGTCCAATATGTCATAAAGCATCAGAAGATGAGTAGTTGGTGAAGCCCTTTTGTCCTTAAACCTAGCCCTATTGTGTTTTGAGCATAGATCTCTTTAGTTATACGTAAAGTTTGCAACTTTACATGAGGATTGAGCTTTGGAAGTATGGATCTATGATTTGGAGCCCTCGCATGGCTCGAAAAGCCACTGTATGGATTAAGAACTGGAGCGACTCAGCGAGTCACATGGGTCGACTCGGCTAGTTGGATGAAGTTGGGAAGGAACTTGGCAAGTTGGAAGAACAATTCGGTGAGTCTGTTGAAGATTGCCTTGGACTTGGCGAGTCTATTCTTGGACTCGGTGTCACAACTGGCATTTTGCTAGGAAATTCTATTCCCATGTAAACATCATCCATTGTAAAAGCCTATACTCTAAGTAAATACTATACTCTATTCTCATTCAAATATATCTCATATGCTCAAATAAGGGTTGGAAACCCTAGGAATCCCGACTCAAGTTCTTTATGGACAATGATTCTCTTATTGGGCCTAATGGACCAATAAACCTTCAACTTGAACTATTTTGGGCCTAAAGATCCTAATTGGGCTCTAATTGGACCCACACTCATAAAACTTAACATTTTGGGCCAAGTGAACCTAAAATGGTTCATTTTTTTTCCTAGTGGACCCAATAGGCCGAAAAAATTTATAATTAAACTTCATAAATTCGAACTAAGCCATGGAAGCCCAAACCAATTCCTCTTCATTCTCTTTAGCCCAATTCTCGGCCCAATATATATATATATATATATATATATATATATATATATATTTATAAAAAAAAAGATTAAGAAAGAATTAAGGGATAAGTGACACCTTGTAATTACATGGAAGACATCCATGCATTGTCCTCCATGTATCTAGGCATGCAAGATTTACCTTCCATATATCAAGGCAAAGCCTTTCCCCTCCCTTTCTTCTATCTTCGGCCAAACACCCCACAACACCACCCTCAATTCTTCTTTCAAACTCTCTCAAGAACCCTTCATCCTCCTCTAAAATTTTTCTAGATTATGGGCATTTCCAAGAAGCTTTTCCACTAAGATCATCATTTTTGGTAAGTTAATACTTGGATCTATGGTTTAGTTTCTTGATTAGTTCAAAAACCTCTTCTTAACCCATAATATTTCATGATCTATATTCTTAAACTTCATAGAATTCGAAAACTCCTTCAAGGAGCTTGTTAGGGCCGAGAATCACATCACCTCCTACCATTCCTTCTTCAAACCAAGAACAATAAAGCAAAGGTGAGTTCATACCCCTTGTTTTCTGTTTTTATATGATTTTTGGGGGAGAATACAAGTTGCTTTGTATAGATCTTTGTGTATATGCATGACTATGTGTGTTTTCCATGAATTATTTGGTGATTATGTGTTGATTTCTTCACTAATCTAAAAATATATTAAGAAACTTGAAGTTTATCACTAGGATCTTCATATGAATCTTGAGAAAAGTATGTTTTATCACAATTATTACATGTAAACATGTAGATCTGGGATTTTTATACTTTATATAGCAAAAATAAGTGTTGTGTTCAAAGATCTATAAACTAAACTCACAAAACAGCCCTAGACAGAAAACGTTTGGTCCAATCTCGGACTGTTTTGACCATCCAAATGGAAGTATTTTTCAAAACTGTTTTACATGTATAAAGTTCAGATTTATACCTTTAAAATGACTACTCTCACGTTTTCATACGATTTTTCTACAATTTTTGGCGAATTTTACAAAACTGCCTATCATATTTTATATAATTTCGGATCAACCTGTGAAGATGAGTAATTTCACACTATTTTGAAGCCATAAAAAATTATGATAAAAATTGTGAGCAAAGTAGACAAAATATCCAAACTTCCAAAATTTACGGATCCAGATTTCGACTTACGATGAATTTTCTACAAATTTTCTAAAAACTAGTTCGGAAAAGCCAAAAACCAGAAAAATATGTATTTTCACAAAACCAAGCCAAAAATGATATTTTTGACAAAAATGGGTTTAAAATGCTATTTTTATCACAAAGTAGTCATCAACACAAGTTTTTAACAAAATTGGAGATTAAAGTGTTATTCTTACAAAAATTGGGCCTTAATTGTAAATTTTTGGCTTATTGGGCCAAGAATGTCATTTTTACAAAAAGTGGGCTTTAGATATCAATTATGTAAATAATCAAGCTAAAATAAACAAAACAATAACAAACGGGTTAAAAACGACATTCATATCCTTATTGGGCCTGAAAATAATATACATGTTTAGTGGGCCTTAGTGTCCTTTTACATGTATATTGGGCTCGAGATAGGTATTCATATCCTTATTGGGCCAGGAAATAATATACTTGTTTAGTGGGCCTTAGTGTCCTTTTACATGTATATTGGGCTTATGATAGACATTCACATTGCTTTTGAGCCTGGAAATAATAGACACGTATAGTGGGCCTTAGTGGTCCACTTACATGTTTATTGGGCCTAGGAATGGGTTTTATATGCGTTATTCTTTTTATGCTATTTTAGTGGATACTATTTACATGCTATTTGGGTCTATAAATACCTTACATGTGAAATGGGCCTTAGTTGTCCTTTCACATATATTTTGGGCCCATGTTATAATCTCATTCCCTTTTGGTCTTGAAATGATTTACATGTTTAGCGATGCCTTAGTGGTTCACTTACATGGATCATTGGACCTAGAATGAGTTTATACATTTTTCTTCGCGTAAATTCGATTAAGGATCTAGCGAGTTTTTATCGGTTGGCACCTATTAAGTGTATGATCGTAGCCTGTAGTTATAACCAGAGTCTCTTGAAGGGAGAGCGGGGATTTGTGTATAGATCTATACGGGGATGACACCCCACACCTCAGCTGTTCGCTACAGTTAGACTTACTCAGTCTAGGGTGACGAAAACCTTTTACTCAAAGTCAAAACCGGTGTCCAACGACGCCAAGACAGGCGAAATTGTCATTATTTAGTATGGTTATGACGACTCGTTAGAGGAATTAACGTTATGAAGTTTACGGAAGACCTTTTTTTTAGGCAACATCGGGTTGTCTGGGAACATTCTCTTTACATGCTCTTACATTCTCTCTACATTTTCTTTACCGTTTTAGTCAAATAAACAATAACATACATGCATTAATACAAGATCTAACACAAACACACTAAACAGTTTTAAGAAAATATCAGATTTTCTGGTGGTTTTCAAAGTTATACAAATCATTTTCACAAACATGCTTATGAACTCACCAACATTTTTATGTTGACCGTTTTCAAAATAACTTGTATTCTCAGGAAATCGTTGAAGCGGGATGAACAAAACAAACTAATGGATATTGTGTTATATTTTGTTTCATCATACTCTTACTATCTTGGCATGTAATATTCAAATACAATACTCGATGTAAACAATGAATGTTGTAATATTACATGTGTGATGATGATGATGTTATGTTTCAATTATATTCACTGTAATGATATTTCAAGATGAAGTCACGAACAAGCCCCCGGACGTTTCCGCCGTCTGGTTCGGGGGTGTGACAGATTGGTATTAGAGCATTGTTTATAGTGAACTAGCATATCTAATCATACAGGATATGCAACTATAAATACAATGGGACTAAACAACTCTGAACATAATAATTAAAATACATACCTTTGTGTGCATTTTAGAATAAAAACACAACAATAACAGTAAAAGTCTTGGGAGGATTTGGACATCGCTATTAAACTCGGGCAGCTATGTAGTCGTATTGGGGGTGATTGTAACCTGATCAACTACATTCATTCAAAATACGACCAACATGTGTTCGGGAGTAATTGTGATGGACAATGAATCAAAAACTTACCATTTAATTATCCAAAGATCTTATAGAACCAAACCTAAACATAATTAAATTACTATAGGAGTAATTGGTATGCTATTTGTTTCTAGTATTCATAGCCCTTCGTGCAATACACTATAGACGAGTATCATTAGCCAAGAAACCCCTATCTCCCTAGTCAGGGAATAGCAGGGTGGCTCGACTCAGAGGAAGAACCAGAGGAGGAACACGAAGTAGAACTTGCAGATGGACCCGCCGAGTGAATAGTAGACCTCAAGGAGGATGAGCCCGAGGGAAATGATGATGATGAATCGGATGGAGAATCTGACTTCATCAATCCTCCATGCAAAACAAGAGTACCGACATATCGTGTGGGCCCCGGTGGCCCCATGCCCCCTTAGGCACATGATATTTGGAGATAGAGTCACCAGTACGAGATACCACCACACTACTGTAGGAACTGAGGTCCCTTCGATCTTAGTCGTAGAGGACCAGCTGACCGGGCCCTCCCAGTCATGGTCCGGCGCGCCTGAGGTATTGATAACCAAGCTCAGGACACCCCAAAATCGAACGGAACAAATGTGGTTTGCTATTGCGAGAGATGAGAGGAAAACACAGGAAGTGAATGGAGACTCTCAAGCGAGACAGTTAGTGTGAGAAATAAGACTACGAGAGACCGAGCAACAAGTAGCTCGTCTCCGAGGTGCATCCACTTCATCAGCACCACCACTAGACACTTTCCGCCACAATTAGGATCGACCTTTTCTTTTCCCCTTACTATCCGATATGACTCTCTTTCGTGTACTAAGATGGTACTTAAGGATCTCGAAACCGAAACAATCCATATCCTCTGGGGCAGGCGTAAAGATCGTGCTAAATCTGTGATTACCTACTACCATAAATGCATCATAGGGAGGTAGATGGAAGCAGTAAGAATTATACAACAAGATGCAAAATTTCTAGAGTACAACGAGGAATGACTATCATTACTTACGATCTGGCTTATCAACATACAGTAGGAAAATGCCACCCCGCAAGAATAACAAGCGCACCGCGAGACACCGCTCCTGCAGATGGACTCTACTACATTCCAAGTTGTTGTAACGGCAGCAGTAACCGCTGCGATGGCGCAAATCAATGCAAACAACCCTAATGGAGGCGGGAATAGCATTGACAACTCCAACCAAAGGAACGAACATGGAAACCAACAAGTGACAACCTATCAAGGAACTCCAAACCCCAAGCTTAAGAGCAGGAAGCAAAATCCTGGAAGTAAGAGAAAGGGACAACCCACTCAAGGGTTCTCAAGGAAGCAACATGTTGTTGCTGTTCATGCGACCATGACCCCTATTACACCAGCAACCAGGAGACCATATGCTGGAAACCTTCCAAAATGCAACCAGTGCAAATTCCATCATAATGGAGCTTGCCGGGAGATGCATTGTAACAAATTCAACCGAAAGAATCACACTGCCAAATTCTGTAGAACTTATCCATGCCAGAATCGTCAGCCAAATGAAAATGACAACAATCGCAACAACCCTAACAACAACACCAATGATGAGACCATTCACACCTGCTATTGGTATGGAGGAACCGGTCACTTTAGGTTATATGATAGTTTATACTTGTTGTTTGTGTGATACATGTATGTGCCGGGTATTGAGGTGAGTGTGGGCGAGGTCCCGCACCTCACCAATAGCAGAGTGTGGATGGTGTTCCACATCTCATTAGCAGCAGAACAGGGGCGACGCCCAAGTTAGGGAAAGAGTGAGTGTGGGATGGGCCCGTATCTCACTACCAGTAGGAGTGTGGACGGGGTTCCATGACTCACCAGTTGCAGGACATGGGCGAGGCCCAAGATAGGCGAGGCCTTTAGAACAGGATTCAGTAGTGTATGCTAGTGTGTATCTGTTGCAATATGTTTATGTGTTAGTATTTGTTGGAGGGAGAGGCCCAATGACAGGCGAGGCCTAAGTGAAATAGATCTGTATCCAAGCGGGGCTCGAAGCCAGGCGAGGCCTGGAGCGGCGGGGCCGTTGTAGCGGGCGAGGCCCGAGGCAGGGGGCGAGGCCTAGAATAGCAGGCATGGCCCAGTATGTGCAGTATGTGGTTATGCATGGTATGTGGTAGGATGGGGAACTCACTAAGCTTCGTGCTTATGGTTTTCAGTTTTGGTTTCAGGTACTTCCGGTAGCGGAGGGAAAAGCTCGGGGTGATCGCATGGCACACACCATAGATTAGATAGCCTGGGAATGTTTTACTCTGATAATGAACATGTTTTTTGGAAATTAATACTCTGATTATGTTTGGATTGATGATTTTGCTTTAAGTACTGTTTTATTAAAAGAAATTTTTAGTCTTGAATTTTGGGACGTTACAACTTTAGTAAGAAATTCAATAGTATTGATTTCTAGAAGTCCAATTGATTTTTGGGTACATGTCAAAGCTAGTGGGAGCATAATTGTTATGCTAAGTGTTGCCATTTAACAATTCTATTTATAGGAAGCAAATTTTACTAATTTGCAAGTTGCAAAGTTTGGAAATTGTTTTGCTATAGAAAGATTTAAGGGAGAGGGCATTTTAAGGGAGAGGGCATTCATACTTCGGTTCAAATCTAAGAGTTTAGATTGAAGGGTTTAATATGACTTAGCTTTGACATATATGAATATCATGTTGAAATAATTCAACATAGGAAATTCGATATATGGAAATAGTATAGCAAAAGATTGAACAAATATCAGGTCTTTATGTAAGACATAATGAATCGAATCACATATGCTTCAAATATAGGATTGATTACATATGTTATAATATTCACTTGTTCTGATTTTTCCAAATGCCTCGGGCGTTGAGAGGGAAAAGGACTAGAACTGGATGTGACTAAAGTTGTTAAACAACTGTCAATAACACTATGAGGTTTACTGAAGATTGGTTGCTTGTGGACAGTTGGAAGTAAAATATTGGTTGGAAGGATCATAGTGACATGTTTAAGATTTGGATGATTCTTGATCAAAATTGATGGTCATATGGGAATATGGAAATGTTTCCATAATGGAAGTTGATGATAAAATCTTCATGTGAGTTAGGAACTTTAATGCAAGGAAGATGTTCAAGGAGTGTATCTTGAATTTGAGACTTCGTTACCATGGAATTGTTTTAAGTAACAAAGTTTCAGTAGAACATTTTGTAATATGATTGGCAATGTCTCTATGACTTTGAGGCCTTGATATCACAAAATGATATTACATAGAAAGTTGGAATTCTAACACATTTAGTAGTAACAAGAATCTGGTATTGTGAAATAAGCATCATTGGAATAGTGTCCAGTCGATCTGTTCACAAAGGAAGGGCCATAGAGAGACTTAGTATGCATGTTTATAACATGACATGACTGGAGTTTAATTCAAGTGTTTAGTTGATTACTCGAAACATTATAAAATGAATAAATTCTAATTAATATGGTGATTAAATAATAAAGGTTTTATTTATATTCAATAGTTTTGAGACCATAGTTAGTTAGGTTATTAATGTGGTTTAGTTCATATGTTTTACTTCTTGAATAATTTGATTATTCGAAATTCCACAGTCGCTCGTACTTTTGGAAGTAAGTAGCGAACTAAGACTGTGATGAATTGAATTGTAGATTGTCTATGAAGATTAGACATAGCAATGGTTTTGCTACAATGTTCATGAGTACTTGAAAAATGGGGATTTTGAGTATTGGATAAACCCACGCTCAAAGAATTACTTCATGGATTTTATCATGAGTAATTCTGAGACGATAATATCTTATATTCTTGAAATGGAGAAATATGAGTTGTTGTCTACAAGTCAGTTGTGCATTGATAATGCGTAAACGCATCAGTAACTTGATGTTATAAAACGTATTGGTGTGCATGATTTGATGAGTGAATACTGCACGCATATAAGTCAAAGTTTATCCGTTTCTTTTGCCCTAACGAAAAAAGTGATATCTATGAGACCCTTGATGATTTGATGATGACATCTAAAGCGCTTCGCCAAGCCTGGACTAAATTGATGTGTTCAATTAATAGTCTGATTTCGGTCATCATAAATCAGAAATCGGGAAACAAAACTTGGACAATGAGATTGATTATAATCCATGTCTCATGTACTTAAGATATCTTGTAGAACGGAGGAATATTTGATCACTTATCTTAGGACACGTAATTGACTGGGTCAAAGTTCGACAACGAATTTGAGAGCTACAATTTGCTAATCAATTTAGAAATTATAATGGCAAATATACTTATTAGACTTATCCAAGTGGGTGACTGTTGGATTAGGTGTCTAAGCTCAAAAATATAATTGGTATATACTTGAATTGATAGTAGCACAGTCCTTTTGGGTTGCCCTCAAAACTAGCAACCGGACATGATGACTTTTAAAGAGAGTTTGAATTTATTATTTGATTAATAAAGTGAGATAGTTCATTGTTAATGTATTATGAAAATAATATATTAATTAGAAATCATATTATTTAATTAATAATTAATCAGAAATTAATTGGAATTAATTTTCGGATTAATTGAATTAATTAAAAGTATAGGGGCTGTTTGACAATTTATGGATAGCTGAGTAAAGAGGCTCTAGAACCTCCCTAGAAGAGGTTGGACTAAAACTTCTCGGAAGGCCCTAAAATTTTCGTCCAAGGGCTCTTGGATGGGGATTCTTGGGCTGCTTGGTCCTTAAGCTAAGGACTTAGCGTTTCCTCCTGAAACCCTAGCTTCGACTCTAAGCTACCTCACCTATATAAAGGGCCTTACGCCTTCATATTTTCGGCCACCTAGAAACCCTAGAAGAGTAACCAAAATTCTCAAGTCTCCTCTCTTCTCTCTGATGGGTTTTAGGTAAAACAAATAAACTAGAAAACAATTCCTAAGGTCACATGCAACCTACTTTGGATCTATGTTTTAACTATTGAACATACAACTTTGAATTGCAAAACAAGAACCCTAGAGGAGAGAGGCTAATTTCGAAATTAACAAACTAGGGTTAGGAGTTACATACCTTTCAATTGTTATAGCAAACAATTGACAATTCCCTTGATCTTGATCTTGATCTTCTTGGAAGCTTAGCACCACAAGTGTAATGCCTCTAATGGAATCACACCCAAACTAGCAAGAAGGAAAGTAGAGGAGAGAGGGGAGAGGGTGTATGCAAAATCTCGGCCTTAGGGTTTCTTCAAAAGAAAGAGTTACCAAAATGTGAACCAGGAGGCTCCTTATATAGCTGAGGGATCTAGGGTTTAGGGGAAATCCTAGTTATCCTTTGCTTAGGGCCTAAGCAAACCCAAGGGCCTTATCCAAGTCCCTATGGACGAAATTATTAGGGGAACCCTAAAGATTTCGTCCACCCTCTTCCAAGGGGGTTCTAGAGCCTTCCACTCAACTATTAGATAATTGCAAACTAGTCCCTGCACTTTGTAATTAATTCTGTTAACCCCAAAATTAATTCTAATAAATTTCTGGTTAAATATTAATTAAACATAATGATTTCTAATTAATATATTAATCTTTTAATATATTAATAAATTCATTTATATTAATTTATTAATCTTATAATAAATTAATATCCCTCATTTCATAATTTCTTTGTCCGGTTGCTAGGTTTGAGGGCAACCCAAAAGGACTGTGCTGCTATCAATTCAAGTACATACCAATTATAGTTATGGGCTTAGACACCTAATCCAAAAGTCTCCCACTTGGATAAGTCTGTAACTATAATTGCTAGTATGAATTCTAAATTTGACCAACAAATTGTAGCTTCCAAAAGCTGCTGCCGAACTCTGACCCAGTCAGTTACATGTCCTAAGATAAGTGATCATATAATCCTTCGTTCTGCTAGATATCCCTAGACAAAAGACATGGATTGTAATCAACCTCTTTGTCCAGAATCTATGTTTCCCGATTCCTGATTTGTGATGATGTAGGACTTATAATTGAACACATCAATTTAGTCCTGGCTGGGCCTAGCACATAAGTCAACACCAAATCATCGAGGGGCCCACAAATATCGCTTTTCCGGTTAGGGAAAAAGGAACGAATAAACGTTGACTCATATGCTTGTATCTTTTACTCATCAAATTATACATGACAATACGTTTTATAACACCAAGTTACTGATGTGTTTTTGTATCACCAATGCATGACCAACTTGTAAATTACAACTCATATATCTTCGTTTCAAGATTATAAGATATTATCGTCTCAGTATTACTCATGATGAATTCCATGAAGTAATACTCTGAGCGAGGGTTTATTCGATACTCAAATCTCAATTTCTGAGTACTCATGAACGTTGCAGCAAATCTATTGCCATGTCTATCCTTAGACAATCTACAATCTAGTTCATGACAGTCTTGATTCACTACTTACTTCCAAAAGTACGAGCGACTGTGGAGTTTGAATAATCTTATTATTCGGGAAGTAAAACAGGAAAAAATGAAACACAATAATAAACAATTGACAAAAGGTAGAAGCCAAACTTATAAATAATACTTTATTATTTAATCACCAAAAGTCAATTACATTTACTTTGTTACAAGTTTCAGAACAAAACTAATCTAACTACTAAAACTAATATCATCTTTCAGTCCTATGCTCCGAGCATGCTGAATACGCTTAGCCCTACTCAGACCCTTTGTGAGGGGACCTGCGGGGTTATCTTCAGATGACACCCTCTTCACTATAAGATGACCTTCTTCTACTTTATGTCTGATGAAATGGTACTTTCTGTCAATATGTCTGGTTTTACCATGATCTCTCGGTTCCTTTGTTAAGGCAACCGCTCCTTCATTATCGCAGAACAGTTCCATAGGCTCCTGGATGGTTGGAACAACTCTGAGATCCCCGATGAAGTTCCTCAACCAAGCCGCTTCTTTCGACACTTCACTTGCTGCTATGTACTCTGATTCACAAGTAGAATCAGCCACCGTATCTTGCTTGGAACTCTTCCAAGTAACTGCTCCTCCATTCAGTAAAAATACCCAGCCCGACTGAGAACGGAAGTTATCTCTATCCGTCTGAAAGCTGGCATCACTGTAACCATCTACTCTCAAAGTATCATTGCCACCAAGCACAAGGACCCAGTCCTTCGTCCTTCGCAAATACTTGAGTATATTCTTTACGGCTATCCAATGAGCTCTACCTGGGTTTCCCTAATAGCGACTGACCATGCTCAAAGCAAATGCCACATCAGGGCGAGTACATGTCATGGCGTACATGATCGATCCGACAGCGGAAGCATAAGGTACACGATTCATGTCATCTATTTCCTCATCTGTACTCGGGCATTGAGTCTTACTCAATTTTGTGTTGCTCTGGATAGGTAGCTCTCCCTTCTTGGAATTTTCCATACTAAACCTCTTTAGTACCTTATCCAAGTATGTGCTCTGACTAAGTCCAATTAGTTTCTTCTTTCTATCTCTCGATATTCTAATCCCAAGAATATAGGCGGCTTCTCCAAGGTCTTTCATGGCAAAACACTTTCCAATCCAAGACTTAACTTCATTCAAGGTTGGAACGTCGTTACCAATGAGTAATATGTCATCGGCATATAACACCAGAAAAGTTACTATACTCCCACTAGCCTTGATATACACACAAAAATCATCTTCACTTCTAGAGAAACCAAACTCTTTGACTTTCTCATGGAAGCAAAGATTCCAGCTGAGAGATGCTTGTTTCAATCCATAAATGGATTTCTCAAGGTTGCATACTCTATTGGGAAACTTTGCATCAACAAAACCCTCTGGCTGACTCATGTAAAGATCCTCAGCCAACTTCCTGTTAAGGAAGGCAGTCTTGACATCCATCTGCCAGATTTCATAGTCATGAAAGGCGGCTATGGCGAGCAATATCCTAATAGATTTAATCTTAGCCACTGGCGAAAAAGTCTCATGATAGTCAACCCCTGGGGTTTGAGTGAAACCTTTTGCAACCAGTCGAGCCTTGAATGTATGCACATTCGCATCCATGTCTGTCTTCTTCTTGAAGATCCATTTGCACCCAACCGTCTTCCGACCTAGTGCACTATCAACCAAATTCCAAACTTGGTTGTCATACATGGACTTAATCTCGCTGTCCATTGCCTCTTTCCACTTGGAAGCCTCTAGGCCTGCCATTGCTTCCTTATAAGTGACTGGTTCATCTAAGTTTACCAGTGTTCTGTCACTTATGACTGTGTCACCATCTGAAGTAATATGAAAACCATACAACTCAAGTGACACACTCACCCTAGTGGATCTTCAAAGAGGTAATGATTTATCAACCGGTTCAACATGAACTGTTTCCTCTGGTTGAGTGCTAGTGTCATCTAAGGTTCCTTCATTGGTTGACTCTTAAATCTCTTCAAGGTCAATGGTACAACCACTGTCCTCTTTGAATATGAGCTCTCTTTCTAGAAAGACTTCTCTTCGAGCCACAAACACCACGTTCTCACTAGGTCTGTAGAACAAATATCCAAAATACTGCTTTGGGTAACCAATGAAAACACATTTCTCACTTCTAGCTGCTAGCTTGTCGTGAGTCTCTCGTCTTACGAAAGCTTCACAACCCTAGAATTTAATATGTGCTAACGAGGGAACTTTCCCTGTCCACATTTCTTGAGGTGTTTTGGCAACCTTCTTTGTAGGGACAAGATTGAGGATGTGGGCGGCTGTCTCTAACATACCCCCCGAAGTGAATAGGAAGCGAGGCACGACTCATCATAGAACGAACCATGTCTAACAAGGTTCGATTACGCCTCTTAGCTACACCATTCAACTGTGGTGTCCTAGGAGGAGTCAATTGTGAGACTATCCCACATTCTTTCAGATAGTCGTTGAACTCGATGCTAAGATACTCCCCGCCTCTATCGGATCTAAGTATCTTTATCTTTCTGCCCAATTGATTTTCGACTTCATGCTTAAACTCTTTGAACTTTTCAAAGGTTTCTGACTTATGTTTGATCAAGTAGATGTAACCATATCTGCTATAATCGTCAGTGAAAGCCACATAGAATCGATTAGCATCCCTTGTGGTTGATCTGAAGGGCCTACACACATCTGTGTGTATGAGATCCAACATACCTTCACCTCTTTCACAAGACCCTGTGAATGGTGATTTTGTCATCTTTCCCAAAAGACAAGATTCACACATATCATCTGATTTTAGGTCAAATGATTCCAACACTCCATCCTTTTGGAGTTGGGCTATGCGTTTCTTGTTAATGTGTCCAAGACAACAATGCCACAAACATGGCTTGTCTACACTATTAGACAGGTCAATATTAAGTACACTATTTCCTAAGCTATCAACACAAGTCATTGTTTCATACACGCCATCACAAGGTAAAGCTTCAAACATAAAAACACCATTCTTATAAACAGAAATTGAACCATTCAAATCATTAAAAGAATATTTAAAACCTTGTTTGAACAATGCATGAAATGAAATAATGTTTCTCGTCATCTCAGACGAATAGCAACAATTTATTAAGTCTAATCTAACATCATTACTAAGCAAAAGTTGATAAACTCCGATCTTGGCTACTGGTGATGACTTCTTGTTTCCCATGATCAAGTTTATCCTACCTCGCTCTATCTCCTCACTTTCCCTTAGCCCCTGCAAATCAGAACAGATGTGAAAACCACATCCTGTATCAAGGACCCATGAACTAGGAGATAATGAGTTTTTAGAAGAAATAGTGTAAATACCTGCCGAAGATGGCTTCACTTTTCCATCTTTGATGTCCTGCAGATATTGTGGGCAAGATCTCTTCCAATGCCCCTTTTGATTGCAGTAAAAGCAAACGGCCTCTTTTGGATCAGAAACATGGGGAGTGGAACCATTGGGCTTAGCCTTTGGGCCATTACTAGATGACACAGCTCGAGCCTTGCTCTTCCAGTTTTGGTTGGGAGGACCTTTCCTCTTCTTCCCCTTTCCCTGTCCAATGGCCAAGATAGGGGCACTAGCAGGTGTGGAGGGTATACTTTTGCCCTTCATCCCTGCCTCAGCTGTCTGCAACAAGTTGTGCAATTGGGCCAATGTCTGCTCAGTGTTGTTCAAATGGTAAGTTAAAATAAACTGACCATAACAATCAAGCAACGAGTTCAATACCATGTCAATGGCCAATTCCTCATCTAAGTGAATGTTGAGCTTGACCAAACGCTCTATGTAGCATTGCATTCTTTGCACATGAGATACAACCGATTCCCCTTCTTTCATCTTGCAAGCCATGAGTGACTTGACTACCTCAAACTTTTCTTGACGAGCTCGCTTATGGTACTTTTCCATAAGGTCCTTGTTCATGTCAAAAGGCCAGTAGTCCTCATAGTACCTCTGCAATTCTGGGGACATGGTTGCAACCATGATGCATGCCACTTTGGTAGCATCATCATAGTGCTTCTTGTAGGCAACATATTTTTCGGGAGTGGCTTTGGACTCATCAAGTTCTTTGAGCTCCTTTTCAAGGACATACTCTTTGTCCTCAAATCTGAGTGCCATCTTGGTGTTACGCATCCAATTGTTATAGTTCGAGCCATCCATAACGACTTTAGCGCAAATGTTGAGCAAAGAGAAGTTGTGGTTGGAGGATGACGAAGCAGAAGTGTTTCCAGGAGTAGACATCTGAAAAGAAAGATAGTTTTAGTTAGATTTCAAGACACCTCAATATAATAACCCAAAGGTATCATATCAAGGTTAGGATCCAACTATGACGATTTACAACTTAGAAATGGGATGCCGAGATCCAAGTTCAAATCTCATAAGGTAGGTGAATGACGATTCACCAATTCCACCATTAGATAAAATAAACGAAGTGAAATTCCTAGTTCTTTTAAGATACATTAAAACTATTTAATGGCATGTTTTAATCTCGGATTATGCTCTACTATTTGTGACTGGGATACCGAGGATCACAAACTAGATGCGAATAACCATGCAAATGTGCTTGGTAACCTTATTGTCTTTATCTTTAACTATTGATGTGCCGGTAAACCACACACGCTCCATCAAAATGATAATTATAAGATACCCATTACTACTCTTTATTAGTGCCTTTTAGTGTGCCGGTTAACCACACACGCTCCACTAACGACCAATAAAGCATAATATGCAATTTCATGGATTAGCATACTTTTCACATTTTTCCTAAGGTAACTAGAGTTGGGATTTTGAAAAATAATGTTCTAGTACTTTCTTTAATAGCATTATACTTTTAATGATAAGTAGTTGTCCTATCAAATCCGTTCTGATAACGACCCTCCACTAATCAAGGAAGCGGTGGGTGAGAGTGGACACCCATTCAACTACCATTTTATAGGCAGTTTCCTTATACCCCCTTATAGATTAGCTTCGTGAATAAGGCATACTAGCGATTTGACTGACCATATTCTTATACATATATAATATTAAACTTTTAATTATAATATATATAAGGTGTGTTTTAAAACATTTTAAAACTCCAAGGGTTTATATAAATTTCGAAATTTAAACTATTAAATTTAAAATTTAAATAAACCAATTATTTAGATTTAATATTTATCTATTAATTATATTTTAATTAATTTATTAAATCTTGTAAGGATTATCCAATTAAATTAAACAATTAATTTAATCCTAATCCTTATCCCTCTAAATTTCGAAATTTAGGGTAAGGATAATTATCCAATTAATCTAATCAAGTAACAATTATCCAAAACAAAAACCCAAAAATCTATAGCATATTTTCGAAATTCACAAGGGAGGAGGCTAGGGTTTTCAAAACCCTAACCCTAATTTCGATTAGGGTTCTTTGGAGGCTAGGGTTTTCAATAACCCTTTGATCCATAACCCTAAAAATCGAAAAATGGCCTTTAGGGTTTAATAGCTATAAACCCTAATTTGAAATTCAACAATTGTAGCAATTCAATTTAAAAACAAAACAATGGCTTTGATACCACTGATGGGTTTTAGGTAAAACAAATAAACTAGAAAACAATTCCTAAGTTCACATGCAACCTACTTTGGATCTATGTTTTAATTATTGAACATACAACTTTGAATTGTAAAACAAGAACCCTAGAGGAGAGAGGCTAATTTCGAAATTAACAAACTAGGGTTAGGAGTTACATACCTTTCAATTGTTATAGCAAACAATTGACAATTCCCTTGATCTTGATCTTCTTGGAAGCTTAGCACCATAAGTGTAATGCCTCTAATGGAATCACACCCAAACTAGCAAGAAGGAAAGTAGAGGAGAGAGGGGAGAGGGAGTATGCAAAATCTCGGCCTTAGGGTTTCTTCAAAAGAAAGAGTTACCAAAATGTGAACCAGGAGGCTCCTTATATAGCTGAGGGATCTAGGGTTTAGGGGAAACCCTAGTTATCCTTTGCTTAGGGCCTAAGCAAACCCAAGGGCCTTATCCAAGCCCCTATGGACGAAATTATTAGGGGAACCCTAAAGATTTCGTCCACCCTCTTCCAAGGGGGTTCTAGAGCCTTCCACTCAACTATTAGATAATTGCAAACTAGTCCCTGCACTTTGTAATTAATTCTTTTAACCCCAAAATTAATTCTAATAAATTTATGGTTAAATATTAATTAAACATAATGCTTTCTAATTAATATATTAATATTTTAATATATTAATAAATTCATTTATATTAATTTATTAATCTTATAATAAATTAATATCTCTCCTTTCATAATTTCCTTGTCCGGTTGCTAGGTTTGAGGGCAACCCAAAAGGACTGTGCTGCTATCAATTCAAGTACATACCAATTATAGTTATGGGCTTAGACACCTAATCCAACACTCTCCTCTATCATATTCTTGCTAGTGTTGGGTGTGAACCATTAGAGACGCGACATTTGTGGTGCTTGCTCTCTAAGCTTCAACAACACAAGGGATTCATTGTTATTCTTCAATAACAATCAAATGTATGTTTTCTAACCCAAGATGCTAATTTCGAAAATAGTATAGGTTTCCTAGGGTTTCCAAATTGGTGTTCAAATGTTGTATGTTCAACTAGAGAAAACATAGATCAACAATTAGGGTTGCATGTACACATATGATTTTTTGTTTGTTATGCTCAAAACCTATCGGTTCCCACATAACTTGACTATTATCAATTAATTGTTCCAATAAATGCCTTGATGATCAGTCAGTCATCTGAGGGTTGACTTAGATTAGATCTCTACTTTTGTAGCCACTTCGCGTTCAAAGTGTTAAGTAACTTCCTCACAAGACAACAATTGTTGTATTAACATTGTCAATTTAGCCAAGTTTTCTTCTTTATATGTTCTGGAAACTTCTCTTCACACCTTAAGGCCACGCCGTGAGCACTGGATTCCTAATAACTTAATGGATTAAGACGTTTTCTTTGATTCTAAGGGCTCCAATGCTCAGATCTGGTCCATTCTATGGTCTAAATGGATAAAGTTTCCAACTTTATCCCTTAAGACCCACCAAGAGATAAAGATCTCAACTCCTAGGTCCAAAAATGGCAAAAACACAAGTTGGCTTAATCAATAAGAACTTAATCTTAAAGACCTCTTGTCCAACAATTCCATAAAGGTTTCTAGCACCATTACTAACATAAAAATTCATGCTTTTCAGACATTCATGTCCAATGCATGTCTTGAACTCCTATTAGGTCAAAATGAGGGTTAAAGGCCAAAAATCCATGCATGACAACAAAACTCGTTCCTATTAAGACCTAAAGCACAAAATACTCCAAATGGCCTAAAGATTCATAAAGTTGCAAACTTTATGAGATCTCGCCACTCAAACCCATCAAGACATGAAGAAAAGGGAAAAAATGTAAAGATCTAGCAACTTAGCAAGGAAAAGGTTGGGTCTTGGTCACTCACCAAGGTCCAGAAGATGTGCTAGCTGATGTAGATGATGCTTTCAAGGTAAAGTACCACACCAAGGGCTTCCTTCTGCTTCAAAGATCACCAAAAACACCAAGAATGAGTTCATAATTGCAATGGAGGCTAGTGTTAGGGTTTCTGAGCTTGAGAGGGTGATGGAGGCTGAATGATCCTGAAACCCTAGCCTTAATGTTCTTTAAATAGGGACCAAAGCCCAAAGATTAGGGGGTTTCTCTAAAAACATCTGCCACGCCGTAGCGAGTCATTTAAATCCACGACCCAAATCAATACCGTCATGTCGTGGTGAAGCTCCACCACGTTGTGGCCACCCAAAAATAAGGTTTGATATTTAAAAATTGTTCATACCTGGAACGGGTGTTACAATTCAATATAAATTAACAATACCCAAGCATCTAAATTGCTTTTTGGTTGGTCCTGCAACAATGGCATCTATAATTTAAACTCCAGAACGTTTTCAGTTCATTTCAGAGGTGTTCTATGTTGTAACATCCGAGAATTTGGGTGTATATATTTAACCTTTCTTCTTCTCCAAGTTGTCAAGTTTAGTCCATAAAAGAAGAGTGTGGCAGGCGAGTACGTTGGGCGTACTAAGGAGTACGCTGCGCGTACTCGTAGGATGGTTTTGGACGCGGACGCTGCTAGGTACGCTGGGCGTACCAATGATTAAGCTGGGCGTAGTCAGACCAGATGCAAAACCCTAAATGAGACTTGTGCACTATATAAGGAATGCTATGGCCTTATCCTCAGCCACCATTCTTCAGAGGGAAACCCTAAGAGAGCATCATCATCGTTCTAAGTTGTGTGTGAGTGTTTTGAGCTAGAAAGAGCCTTTTTGTGATGGATAAGAAGAAGAGAAGGTCTTTGTGGAGGATAGAAGTTGGAGTTCAAGTTTGGATCTGAGTTCTTCAGAGTGTAGAGCTTCTTCTAGAGGTATAAAGCTCAGAGCTTTCCTTATCATGTTTGTGTTGTGCTTGTTGGACCCAATTTTAGGGTTTTTGGTCCCAAGATGGAGGCTTTATGAGCAAATGGCCTCCATAAGCTAGAATTTGCCTTATTTTAGTGTATTATGAGTTGTAAGTTCGTAAAAATCCAGTCTTGGTAGTTAATATTAAGACAAGCTTGAGTTAAGGACTTAATGAGGAAAGAGGTTAAGAGTTTGGAGAGGTTGGTGCTCTTTATAGCCATGCAAAGGCTTAAAGGTTCCGACTTTATGGCTTAAGAGGCAGTAGAGAGCCTAGATCTGTGATATGAGCCTATGTCTTAACCTATTCAGACCAAAAATAGAGAAAGGATAAGCCTAGGACTTACGCTGGGCGTAAGTCTCAGAACGCGCAACGTAGTAGGTTGAGGTCCCCGATTAGTTTCAGGCGCTTGAGTACGCTGAGCGTACCAAGGGGGTACGCCCCGCGTAACTCCTTCTGGGTTTTTTTTGGCTAAGCATTTTATTGGGCCTTGAAGTGTTGGGCCTGGAGTTTGGACCTCATGCAATAGAGTCTTAGACTAGAGAAGTGTATATATATGTGCTTTGGGCTTGCGTTTTTGTTTGGGGAATTAGGCCGTGTGGGGACCCATTTATTATTGGGCCTTGGTGGGCCCAATGGGTTTAGGACATTGATGGGCTGGTAGGTGGTCTATCTTTAGACCTAATAATTAAGGGGTTGGACCTAGTTCCTAATTGAGATACTTGTGGGTTTGGCACAGAGATAGAGGCCGGTGCATATCAACAGCATCTATAGGAGCTGTTCATCATCTGAGGTGAGTCTTCTTACTATACTTTACCTAGAGTGGTAATTAGAGTTATGTGATAGAGTATTTTCTATGCTATTTATATGATGTTATACACTGCATTATTTCTATGTGATTTATGCTATGTATGTTTCAGAGTTTACAGAGTTAGGACCGGAAGGTCCACAGAGTTAGGACCAGAGGGTCCACAGAGTTATGGGACTGGAGGGTCCCACTGAGACACATTGACTAGAAGGTCAGACAGAGTTATAGCCTCGAGTAGCTAATATGTGTTGTATGTGGTATTTTGGGGAACTCACTAAGCTTCGTGCTTACCGTGTTATGTGTTATGTGTTTCATGTTTTCTTCTCAGGATCACGGGACGGCACCGGCTTGATTGTACACACACCAGAGAAAGAGTTAAGATGATCCTGGATTAATAATGGAGTTGTGCTTTGTAATTGAATAAAAGAGATTTTTATACGATATGTAATGAAGAGTATGCATTTTAAAAATGAAAAATTGTTTTAAATTTTCACGTCGTTACATATGCATTCCAAAACAGTAATTATAGATGAATAAGCACGTTATACAAACAAGCAAAGTAGGTTTTTGAAGCGAAGAACATACCCGTAAAATAACGAGGTCGTAGTGGTCTTCTTCCATGTCGGAGTTGCATGTCGGAGATCAGAATAAGGATCGGGGTCACACGTCGAAATTGAATGGGAAGGTTGGAGGAAGATCCAAAATGAAGTCAAGGGTCCAGATTTTTTCAAATTCTATTCTGGAATTTGAATTTCAAATTCCCGATGTGGAGCACGAACAGTTTGTTTGGAATGGAAATTCTGAAGGCAAGGTAATGGCCTATCCACCTGAAAATGAGTCTAAAATATGTTGTGAAATGTCATATTCCAGACCAAGTGGTCATTTCATAAAAAAAGATTATATGTTTAAAAAACACCCAAAATGGTTAAATTACTCAATTTCCCTTTAAAATTTAGGTACTGTTGTCTATACCTACTTTTTCCTATCATTACCCCTCAATCATTATATGTTTTATACCAGATTTTATACTATTTATTTTTATAACACATTTTCATAATTCCAACCAATCCATACAAAATATACTCTTTCAAAACATTAAATAATGTGATGCAAACAATAAGACAATTAACCAATGCATGCGATGCTATGATCTGTTCCCTTTTTCAGTTTTAAGGACATTCTACATTTAAAATTTTACACAAAAAATTCAAAACAACAATAAACTCACCACCATTAACCAACTATTGGTAACCTTCCACTATCGTCGGACACTAATCGTCGGATTTTACCACTGAGTGAGAAAAAGACAAAACGAGAGAGGGACACTGCATTCAACACACTATCGGCGACATATAACCGTCATTAACCACCGTCACCAGCCACCATGGTCAGGATCTACCAGAAAGAACGTTAGAGAGAGAGAGAGAGAACTATGAACCAACGAACAACACCCCAGAAACCATGTCGGCCGCCTTATACCATTCGTCAGAAAATTGTGAACCACCGTGAGAGAGGCCAATTTCAAGCACCGAACTTGATGTTGCTCTCTGTCGGACAACCATGGACGTCGTCGGAGCGTCAAACTACCTTGAGCCTCGTCTCTCTCTCTCTCTCTCTCTCTCTCTCTCTCTCTCTCTCTCTCTCTCTCTCTCTCTCTCTCTCTCTCTCTCTCCTAGTAGGGTTTTTGGCGATAAGAAGCTCTTTATACCATCAAAATTTAGAGTTAATCTTAAGATGTTGCATTTTAAGTCCTCTAAGTTTATATTTGTTATAATTCCTTAATGCATTTTTATTAGTAAAAGACATTTATAAAAACTAAAATTTTAGTTTTTTATATAGTTTTTTAATAAAATGCACCAAAATTTTTTAAAAAATATCCTAATTTTTTTAATTACATATAAATAATCCTCCTTAATAAATGAAGGTTTTTTTGCCACATGTGAATCTCTCATGAGTTTTGACACTTATCATTTTGTGGTATTTTTGAAATAAATATTATATACTTGTCAATTTTTGGTTTGTTTCAATTTTTAAAATTAAAATCATATACTTATATATGTAAAGTATTAAATAACATATATATACTATTAAATTGTAAGAAATATGTTTCTTCCTTATTTTAAATTTGTACATTAAAAAATATTTTTTATTTACACTTTAACGTTTAATCTCTCTAAATCAACCCGTGTAATTCACGGGTTTCACACCTAGTATAAATCTACTATAATAAATGAAGGTTTTTTTTGCCACATGTTCTCTTCTCCTTCATTTGGACACATGATATTTTCTAACATTTTTAAATTTTCTATTTTCCACTTGTCATTTTATTGTATTTTTCATTTTATTAAATTAAAATTCCATATTTAATACGTAAGATAATATATATGTAAGGTATTTATTAGAAATGGTTTATATATGTAATGTATATAATACATTAAAGCCTCTTTAATTTTAATAATTCAAAAGATTCCTTATTTTTCTTATAAATTCAAACTTTTCAAATTGTTAAAATTTTATATATTTTTTTTAAATAAACCCATGTAATACATGGGTCTCACACCTAGTAAATTATAAAAAAAAGTATTCATTATTACTTTATAGTTTTATAGTTGCCTAATAATTATTAGTAAAAAAGTAATATAATTATGAGTTAATTATTAGGATAACAATTAAGGGGTATGGATGGATTAGAAGTATGGTAGGGATAGATGGACCCTAAAATTTAGATTAGCATATTGGATAGCTTGTTGTCAATTATATAGAACATCTAGGCCATTCTCATCTTTTATACAAAAAACAAATTAATCAAGAGTGAGCCTTTGTCCTCCATGGTTCTTCCACCTTTTTTTTGGGTGTCATAGAAACTACAATTCTTACTACACCTTGTGGTGTGCTTAGCAAGAAAACTATTTTTATATTTAGTGGTTGTAAGCTTCAACAAAATAGGAGCATGGTATATAAATGTCATCATAACAAGGTTAAAATACAAATAATTTCACAAAATTGTATCTGAGGGTTGACTTGTATTAGATCTCTGCTCTTACAGCCACTTCGCGTTCAAAGTGCTGAGTAGCTTCCTCACAAGACAGCAATTGTTGCATTAACATGGTCAGTTTAGCCATGTTTTCTTCTTTTATATGTTCCGGAACCTTCTCTTCATACCCTTTAGCACTCATCGCCTTGTTCAAACTATCCCTTTGCCTGGTCAAAGTCAAACATGGAAGACACATCATTTGCTAATATACAAATGTTGTTGACTACTTAACAAAGAAAGTCAAAGAAATGAAGGACAGATTTCAATTGAATTGCTTACTTTTGTAGATCTGTCAACTTTGTATTGAGTTTTTCACGTTCTTTTTTGACATCAATGGCTCCTTGAAGCTTTAGATAAACAGAAAGTGATTGGTTTACGACTGATACTGCACATCCAGCTGGAGCAGCATCATTTTCACTCAGAACCTGAAAACACAATTTTAACCCCAAAATATCAGAGATATTATTACATGTTACAAGGTTTTTTATGCGGAGGCTATTTTTGTCTTTTTCACATACCATGAATGATGATAAGTTGGCTAAGGTTGAAACCTCCTTTTCATGACGTCTCAGAAGGTCTGTAGTTTGTGCATTTCTAGAAACTGCAAAGCCAGCTCGCCTGTCCCCCAAAAAAATAAAAAAATTTAATATTCCTTTTTGAGAAAAACTTTATTTTTTGCTATATCTACAATTATTGAACAAGGAGCAAAACTTTTCAAAAAGAGCTAAACACAAGAAATAGCAACGAGCTTTCATCATCTATACTTTATCTTTATTTTTCTTACGATAATGTAGCTTCAACTTTTTACACAATAAGAGATTTTACTTTAGCAAAACTAATTGATTATATAGCATTGTATTGCTATAATTATTTTCAAAGTACAATGGTACAATAAGAAATGAAAGTAGAATGCTACATAATTCAGTTCATTCAAGATATTTGATGTATAAAGAGTGAAAGTGTTGAATAAAGCCACACCTTTCATTTCTTTCTTGTGCAGGCATGTTTGCTCTAATTGATCTGAGTGATTTTACAGCAGACTCAACCACCTCCATCTCATATTCCATCTTTTCATTACTCCATGACTGTAAAAAAGTGAAAAGTAACAGTTATATTATATATACAACTAACATTTTACCTTCAACTACAACTGAAAAATCTAACCTCAACAACCGAAGGATATTCACAGATCATAATAGACTTCTCTCTTTCACAATGCTTAGGTGAAGGAAGTCGTTGCCAAAGTTCTTCAGTAACAAAAGGCATAAACGGATGAAGCAATCTTAACCCTGTATCCAAACACACCCACAAAGTGTCTTGTGCATGAGCCTTTGAAGCTGCCATTGATGCATCATCACCAAAGAAGTAAGGTTTTATTACTTCAATGAAGATATCACACAGCTGAAATTGCCACCATGAATACACTGCAGTTGATGCGTCTGAGAACTCGTAGGAATCTAAAGATGATATGGTTTTTGATGTGGCTTTGTTTAGAACTGAAAGAATCCATTGGCAACTGAAGGGCATGTTGTTTGGGTCTATTTTTGAGGGAGGGGTATAATTGTCACCCAGTTTTGTCATTGCAAAACGTACTGCATTCCATAGTTTGTTGCACCATTGTCTGTATCCAACCACACGTTGTATGTCTAGATTGATTTTATCAGACTGGAATGAATTATGCATAAGGAATAATGTTAGTTTGAATACAAACAACTCAAAAATAGATGATAAGGGCATTTTGGTATTTTTGTACCTGGGCAGTGTATGAGACAAGGGCAAATCGAAGGGCATCTGCCCCACATTCTGGAATGCCATTAGGAAAATCCTTCTTTTGCCCCTCTGTGGCTACCTTTAATTCGTTAGGGTCCAAATTACCCTCCCCTAGTCTCTTGTGAAGGCCCTCTAAGGTAATTCCACATATGACTTCAATAGGATCCACCACATTGCCCAAAGATTTTGACATTTTTCTCCCATGTGCATCACGAATCATGGGATGTAAATAAACCTATATACAACAATTATTAATATCTTGTTTCAATTCTAAAAAAACAGTCAAATAATTAAAACAAAATCATGTTCTTTGTGCTAAGATATAGTCATAAGTTCAAAAAGTAGCCTTGTATTTTCATAATTTGTGTATTACTGAATTCTACTTTCAACTTAACTCTTATTAAGGCATTGTACTTGATATTACATTATACTTTGAAAAATCTACCCAGTTATAGTAGTGAGTTTAATGTCATTGCTACAATTGGATATATTTTTGCAAGTACAATGTTGTAATAAAAAGAAGGGTTAATTTCAAAAAAGACCTTATATTTTATGTTTTTTCCAGATTAAACCTCAAAAATTGCCTAAGGAAACCTTGTATTTTTTCATTTTTTCCGATTTGGCCCTTTGTCATTTTTTTCCAAAAAAAGTTGTTAATTGTAAGGGAAGCATTTAGAAGGTTGAGGGGTTTATTAGAAAAAAATACAAAGTTGAGGGCTTTTTTTGGAAAAAATACAAAAAATAAATTCGAGGTTTAAACCGGAAAAAACACAGAATATAAGGTTTTTTTAGATTAAACTAAAAAGAAGGATTAATCTCAAAAAAGACCTTATATTTTGTGTTTTTTCCTGATTAAACCTCAAATTTATTTTTTGCCTAAAAAAGACCTTGTATTTTTTTATTTTTCTCAAAAAAGTCTTCAACTTTGTACTTTTTTCTGAAAAAAAAAAAACACACAACCTTCAAAATGCTTCCAAATAAACGCTCAATTTTTTTAGTTTTTCTCGAAAAACCCTCATAATTTACAATTTTTTTGAAAAAAAATAACAAAGGGCTAGATCGGAAAAAATGAAACAATACATGGTCTTTTTCAGGCAAAAAATAAATTTGAGGTTTAATCCAGAAAAAAAAATACAAAATATAAGGTCTTTTGAGATTAACCCTAAGATATACAGGTGAAGTTTATTATAACAAAGCAATAATTAACACCCCTGATGATGATATATGGCTAAAAGCTGGAAATAAGTCAAAAACCACATACTTTCATTTGATTTTGTATCTATAGATAGCATCCTACTTTCATTTCTTTCTAAAATTGCATTATATTTGAAATAGTTTTTGTAACACTCGGTTTTAAATCGCTTTATTATTCGGGGTCGTGGCCCGAATATCAGTTGTAACAAGGCTTAGGGCCTTGGGGAAAGAGAGAATTCGACCCTTTTTGGATGTGGGTAGTATATATTAGGTGATCCGAGAGTTCGGTTGTGTTTCGGAGCCCAAGGGTATAACCGTAAATTGTCAGTCCGGGCCTTTTATGAATTTTGGGTTTTTGCTCGGGAAATCTTAAGGCGATGATGAGTTGATAGAAGTGTTGAGATTTTTGTTACCTTTCGGTGGATATACAGAACGTCTAAAATGGATTTAGAACGAAGGAGTTACAGCCGTTTGAAATTTAAGCGTTTGGAGCTTCGATGAGTACGTGCGGCGTAGTGGATGAAGTGGTCGCGAGTGGCATCTGAGTACACCGGGAATACTCAGGGGTAAGCGGGGCATACTACCTTCAGCTTGAACTTTAATTTTTAGGGTCCTGACCCTATTTAAGCTTCTTTTATCCATTGGGCCTTGCCTCTTATTAGCCTCCATACCTCTTAAACCCTAATCTCGACCCTTAGCCACCATCTTCGAGTTCTTAAGCTATTGTGAGGAATCTTGGAGTGTTTTTATGCATTTTGAAAAGATTGGAGCTTGTTGAAGAATCATCACTTGGAGTGGAGCTTGGAAATCCAGAAGTTACTCATCTTTTGCAACATATTGAAGGTAAAAAGCTTTAATCTTGTCATCTCTTTTGGGTGGATCTAGTTTGGGGTGGTTTGTGGCATATTTTGGTCTCTTTGGTTGCCTTTATGAGAATGAGTTTGCTCCAAGAGTTTGGTCCCTAGATTTGGACGTTTTAGGTCCGAAATGCATAAAAATGCAATCTTGATGGATAATATCAACCTATGCATGAGTAGTAGTTTCTTTGTTGAAGTTGTAAAGTTAGAACTTGTATTGGGACCCTTTGAGCCATGAAAAATCTCAAAGTCAACGACTTTATGGATTAAGGCATGATTTGGAACAAGCTCTGAGTATTAAACACTTTGGCTTAAGGGATTAAGACCTTTTCTAAGTGGATTGTGAGCATTGTGCGTACGCGGGGCGTACCTCTTGGTGCGCAACACGTACTGGGCCAACTCGTTGTATGCAGGGCGTACCAATTAAGTATGCGGGGCATACTCAGACTGTTTGGGCTTTCTTGATTTGTTGACCTTTTGACCTTCAACCATTGACCAAAGTTGACCAATGTATATTTTGGGCCTTTAGGGTATTGGGCCTTCTCAGATTAGGCCCATGATGGTTTTAGGCCCAATTTGGAAAATTAGGCCATAATTGGGTTTTGGGTGATTATTTTAGATTTTGGGATTTTTGGACAACTGGATTGGGCCTTGGCCTTGGGCAAAATTCGGGAAAGGGTAGAAAAGGTCTTTTACCCTAATTTAGACGCTTAGTGTGAGTCGGGATCTAATTATTAATTAGATGATATTTTATGATTGATAGCGTGAGGATTTTAGCGGATCTGCATCCAGAGAGTTATCTGTGGGTTTCAACAGTCTAAAGTGAGTCTCCTCACTGTATCTATGGGTCAAAGGCACCAATGCCGACCTATTGGCTTATGTATTGTTGAAAGACCAAGGGGTGGCCTTTGGTATTGTATGAAAGACCCAGAAGTGGCTCCTGGTAAATTTGTATGCAAGACCAGGGTTCAGACCCTGACAGTTAAGTAGATTGTTAATTGTAGAATCTATGTTTGTTGTCTTTGTGATGCTTGAATGGAAAACTAGGAGGTGACTCTTGGCACTTGTCTGTAAGACCAAGGGTTTTGGCCACGGTTTTGCTAGGAAAGACCTTGATATGGCTCATGGTATAATGGCAAAACAATGGTCGACATATATTGTATGTATGGTATGTGGTATTTTGAGGGAACTCACTAAGCTTTGTGTTTACGATTTATTGTTTATGGTTCCAGGTACTTCTGGTTCAAAAGGGAAGGGTCGGCTTGATCGCAACGCATAAACCCATGTTTTTCCACAACTTTGTGATTTTGAGATTGGTATCAGGGTCTTGGTTTGAGGGATTCGGGCATACTCTCGAGTGTGACTGAACTTAAACTGAAGAATTGATAAGCTTCTTGAAAAGAAAACGTGTTTTAAAAGATTTTTGTAAAAGGAAAGAAATTTCTAATAGGACTTTTGTAAAGATACAGGGGTTGTGATGCGTGCAATCGGCCGAGCTCAAGTAAGTGATTCCCAAAATACTCATACATGTCTATTATGATTATATGTTATGAGAATTGAATGCTAGTTTAGGGCTAAGGATCTGCTCAGGATTTCATGCTAGGAGAGATGTCTTCATATGCCTGATTGTTAAGCTTTAGGATTGCATGCTAGTATGGTTTTCAAATAATCGGATAGAATGGCTTGATTAGTTGGCACATTAGTTAGATTTTTTTGTGCCAGAATGTTGTTTGTTTTGTGCTTTGTAGGACTCCTAGTGACGTGGGTTAGCTACCAAGTGAATATGTCAAGTCAAATGTTGCATAGGTTAAATAATCTCAGAGTGATGGATTTAACCCTATTACGTAACTCTTGTCTGAGTACAACCGTTGTAGGGATAAGTTTGTTACTCGAAGGATTATCTAAGTTTTGTTGCATGTGATTTTATTCAGTAAGTGACTAACTGACATTATGGGGAGTTCTTCAACAGATTATGGCAGGGTGAGGTCGGGAACCTTGGAAAGCCTATGAAGTGCTTCAGTGGGTTTAGTTGCGCTGTTTAGCGATCATTTGGAGTATCAGTTTGAGAAGGTGACTTAGAAGTATGGATAAGTGTGGAATGTAATATTAGGCCTGTACTACTGAAAGTACAGGATCCATACTCGAATTGGAGAAAGTTTCGGATAATCTAAAAAACCTGTGGGATAAAGATCCTCGGATACGTTCATCATTTTCATGTTGTTTTTCAGTATGGTGATGGGCACTCAGGAAGGAGATTCAGGTTCTGGTTCCGAATCAAGTGCAGGTACCGAGTCGATTAGCGAGTATATGCGGGAGTTCATCTCGTCGGAGATTACCCGTAGTATGATGGAGCAGACTCCTGTGATCTTTGGAACGGTCAAGGAAGGGGTTTAGGAGATTTTGGATGAGCGTCTTGGCGCATTTATTGTTGAGGTTATGACTATTGTTGGAGCTCGCACTCTTTCTTTCCGTGAGTTCCGTGCTTGTGGAGCTCCCGCGTTCTTTGGAGAGAATGACCTCATTTCCAGTAGGAGATGGTTAGCAGATATGGCTAACGTGTTCAAGATGAGTTTCAGCCCGAGAGGTCGAATGTCAGATTTGCCCCCTGTCTTCTAAAGGATAGAGCTCGAGATTGGTGGGAGGAGGTACACTTCACTTTGAGAGGCAAAACCCTAGATACGGTGACTTAGGATGAGTTTGTGATCCGGTTTAAGGCTGAGTTCACACCAGCTATTGAGGTTCAACAGTTGGCGAGGAAGTTTCAGGATGTTCGTCGGACTACGGAGACTATGGCAAAGATCACTGCCAAGTTCCGGTAGAGAGCTTTATTGGTTCCGCAATATCTAACGGATGAGGAAATGAAGAAGGTAAGGTATCATGATATGCTGAGGGATGACATTAGGGAGTTCGTGAGTATTTTAGGGTGTAAGACCCTTAATGATATGATTTTCAGAGCTCGAGAGCGTGAAATCGATTTGGAGCATCTGGGGAAGAGAGAGCCCGAGCATGTGTAGACAGTTGAGGGTCCTGCGAAGAGACCAAAGACTTCAGATCAACGATTGAGGGGCCAACAGGGCTGGGGTCAGTGCAGCACGTGCGGGAAGCAGCACGATGATGTTAGTTGTTCTAGGGGCATAGACTTCTACAAGTATGGAAGGGTTGGTCATGTCAGTCGGGATTGTCCTCAGGGGGAAAGCCCGTTATGTTTTCACTGCAACCAAGTGGGCCACAAGAAGGCCGATTGTCCGATGTTGAAGGGTGGAGCAGTGAGTGCACCTACTTCGGTTACTTTAAAGATCACTGATGGTCGTGAGGACAGGGCAGGAGCCCCAGCAGAGAAGAGCCGAGCATTGCAATGTTAGTCAGGGGAGGCCAGGGTTCCAGCATGTGCTATTACTGGTATGTTATTTTTTTCTTCTTCTTGATTATTATCTGTAATTATATCGCTTTGGGATTTTATATCGGTTTGGGTAAGCATTATCTTTGGTTTAGTTCTCTCTTATTGTTTGGGTATATCATCAAGAATTGTTATATGCCATTTTGCATGCCATGAGTCAGTGGTAGGTCGGATCTGAGTTGGTTTCAGTTTGTTTGGTTGTTGTTCCGGTACATAGATTTTGGGATGAACTCTGATAAATGCTTTTAATTAACGATGTTTTGGAATGATTGAAATAAATGATATAAATGTTTGGCTATAATAAAAATGAAAATTTTTTTTACCTTTGATTTTTGGGTTATTACAAGTTGGTATCAGAGCCTGAGTTTGAGGGATTTGGACATACTTTCGGGTGTGTCTGAATTCAAACTGAGGATCTGTCAAATTTTCAAAAGGAAAATGTTTTAACTAAAGAATTTCTAAGACAAGAAAGGGTGTTGTGCATGCAATCAGTCGAGCTCAAGTAAGTTTCCCAGGATACTCACAGTTGTTATCTATTATGATTTGATTTATGAATCTGAGAATCGCATGCTAGTTAGGGCTAGGGGAGATGCTTCTATATGTTGTATGAGCTGGTAGACATGCATGCTAGTGCTGAGAAGTCAACGATAGATTGGCCTGATATGTGATGCTTGTAGCTTTGGAGATACTGGATGCCATGCTAGAATGAGAATGATTATTTATATTGGTAACTATTGTGTATGTTTTAAAAATTGTATACGATTAGGACTCGTTTCCTGTTTTGTGTACAATTTGCATGCATAAAGGCAGCCGACAACGAGGGTGAAAGTGGACAGCATGGGTTGTGGTATGTGGGCTGAATGTTCTATGATAGCTTGTGGGTCGGAGATTACCCCAAGGTGAGCCTAGGATGAGATTCGCGACAGGAGTCACCCGATTGAGAATTATATGTATAGTTAGAATTGTCTAATTGAAATATGTTGGTTAGTTTTCCCGTTGTCCGAATGCTGCTTGCTTTGTGCTTTGTGGGACTTTTAGCAATGTGAGCTAGTTACTAAGTGAATATGCTAGGTCACATGTGTATAGGCCGGATAATCTCAGAGTGATGGATTTGGCCCTATTACACAACTCTTGTTTGAGTCCAACCGTTCTAGGGATGAGTCTTTTACTTGAAGGATTATCTGATCTCTGCTATATGTGGCTATATTCATGAGGTAGCTAGTTGACATTACTGGGAATCTTTCAGCAACTGAGGACTGGGTGGGTTAGGAACCTAGGAGAGCCTAGGAGGTGCTTCGGTGGATATTGTGTTGCTGTTTAGCAAACATTTAGTAAATCATTGGAGTAGGTGACTTAGAGGACTCGGGATGATTCTGGAGGAAAGTATGGGTAGGTCTGGAAGGTAGTATTGGGCCCGTACTACTGAAAGTACAGGATCCATACTCGAATCGGGGAAAGTCTCGGAGAATCTAAGAAGCCTGGGAAGGAGAGTTCTTGGTCACGATTGGACCGTGGGGATATCTGATGTGCTGAATGCGGATGCGCACGCAAGGGGAAGGACCAGGGATTGGTCCCGGCTCCGGTGGTGAGCCAGTTAGCAGAAGGACTGCCAGGATTTGGAGTTCGCCTTGTATCTCTTGTATCAGGAGGCAAGGAGTGATCGTGCGATCTATTGCACTTCTGGGATTAGAGACTATGTTTTGGGGGTAGTTAGTAGCCCGATTTGGAACAGAGATTGCCAGCTATTGCAATGTAGCCGTGACGATTGAGCTAGTAAGTGGGTCGGGAAGCGAGACCCTGAACATTGTGGATCCCAGAGCCTGAGGGCGGAAAATCGGTTGGAAGTATCTCGAGAGGATAGGTTCAGGTTATGTGCAGTTAGTGGGAGTCTCGGGAAGAGACCCAAGAGTTCAGATCAGCCTTTGAGAGGCCAGTAGGTTCGAGATTCAGTGAAATGATTGCGGAAACTGCACAAGGGAGTTTCGTTCCAAGGATTTGGATTGTCATCGGGATTGGAAGAAAATGTTGCATCATGTTCTTAGAGTGGTCGGGGTAACTCAGGAGGAGGTGGTCAGGATTCCTCTAGATGTTTGCGGATATGCTATATTCGGCCATTTCCGGTGGGTATCATAAATTTATACTGCTTGGGGAGCGTGATAAGTTGGATCTCGGGTTGGTTTTTCTGCTGTCTTCTGGGCTAGCAAGGGTTGTCAGATGCCTTCAGCAGGTCGAGGAATCTTTGAGAGATCTTCAGACGGATGTATCTTGCGGAGCGGACTCCGCATGTTCCGTGATTGCTCTGAGTCGTTGTCGGAATCTGTTCAGTGATTTGGGTTGCTACGGGTGTAGCAGGTTTGGCCACGTCTTCAGGGATTGCCCATAGGGAGCAAGCCCGTTATAATTTCATTGTGTTCAGGTGGACGACAAGGAGGTCGACTACCTGACGACCGGGGAGGAGCAGTGGGGCACCGGCTTCAGTTATCTCAGGGTCGGTCCAAGGGCTAGTACGAGGATGTTGTGACTAGTCTTCAGTAGCCTGAATAAGTGTGTTTGGAAGAACAATCGGGATTGCCGAGGGAAGAGAGAATTGTTGCTGAAGTTTTGGTTAGAACATCTGTTCTAACCAAAACTACTATAAAGTTTTGGTTAGAACAGATGGATAATATCTACCCATGTATGAGTATTAGTTCCTTTGTTGAAGTTGTAAAGTTAAAACTTGGATTGGGACCCTTTGAGCCATGTAAAAGCTCAAAGTCGACGACTTTACAGATTAAGGCATGATTTGTAACAAGCTTTGAGTATTGGACACTTTGGCTTAAAGGATTAAGACCTTTTCTAAGTAGATTGTGAGTAGTGTGCGTACGTGGGGCACCTCCTGGTACGCAACGCGTACTGGGTCAACTTGTTGTACGCAAGGCGTACCAACTACATACACGGGGCATACTCAGTCTGTTTGGGCTTTCTTGATTTGTTGACCTTTTAACCTTTGACCATTGACTAGAAGTTTGACCAAAGTTGACCAATGGATATTTTGGTCCCTTTCGAATTAGGCCCATGATAGGTTTTGGGCCAAATTTGGATAATTGGGCCATAATTGGGCTTTAGGTGATTATTCTAGATTTTGGGTTTTTTGGAAAATTGGATTGGGCCTTGGCCTTGGACTAAGTTCGAGAAAGGGTAAAAAGATATTTTACCCTAATTTGGACTATTATTGTGAGTCGGGATCCAATTATTAATTGGATACTATTTTGTGATTGATAGCGCGGGGATTTTAGCGGATTTGCAGCCAGAGAGTTATGTGTGGGTTTCAACAATCTGAGGTGAGTCTCCTCACTGTATCTATGAATCGAAGACATCAATGTCGGCTCATTGGCTGATGTATTGCTGAAATACCAAGGGGTGACCCTTGGCATTGTATGAAAGATTCGGAGTTGGCTCCTGGCAAATCTGTATGCAAGACCAGGGTTCGGACCGGACCGTGGCAATTAAGTAGATTGTTAGTTGTAGAATGTATGTTTATTGTCTTTGTGATGTTTGCATGGAAGACCACAAAGTGGCTCTTGGCACTTGTCTGTGAGACCTAGGGTTTTGGCCCCGACTTGGCAAGGAAAAACCATGATATGACTCATAACATAATAGCAAGATTATGGTTGGCACATAGCATTCTCTATTGTATATATGATATGTGGTATTTTGGAGAACTCATTAAGTTTTGTTCATACGGTTTATTGTTTATGGTTTCAGATACTTCCGGATCAAAAGGGAAGGACCCGGCTTGATCAACACATACACCTCTATTTTTCCGCAACTTTGTGATTTTGGGATTGTACTCTGATAACTTTTTTATTATGAAATACTTCTAAGTGTTCGTTTAAAAAATAATTGGGTGTTTTGATTGTATTAAAAATGAATTTTTTACCTTGAAATTTTGATGTTACAGTTTTAAAAACTTAACTAACCTTTTGGAAAGGTACATCGCCCCCTAATTTCATCCCAAGCATCACCATACGAGCAACCCAAAAGAACAAAATGTCATGCCCAGTTTCAAGAACAACAGTTGGATAAAAAGTCTTGAAATATTGAGTATCATCAGGCCACCCCAATACAGATAAAGGAAAAAGCCCTGAAGAAAACCAGGTGTCTAAAACATCAGGATCTTGAGCCAATTGAAACTTTTTCCCTGAAAAGACCTTTTTAGCCTCAGTTTCAGCCTCTTTCTCATCCCTAGCAACCACCCAATGATCCATGTATGCTCCAAGCTCCTTCAGTTTATCATCCTCCAATGTCACATACCATGCAGGAACTCGGTGGCCCCACCAAAGCTGCCTTGATACGCACCAATCACGAATATTCTCAAGCCATCTGTAAAATCAAAAAAATTCAAATTTAAAATTAATTAATAAAGTTTAAATGTTGTATATCAATTTTAAAGGTAGAATGAAAAACTCAAGAAGGTGACCTTTTCCATTCAGCAGCATACTGTTTTGGAAGTATATCAATTTTCTTGTTATTTTCATCCATTACAGCATCAAGAGCTTCTTTAGCAATACCATTGCAGTTGACATACCACTGAGGCTTAATCATAGGTTCAATCACATCATTGCTTCTAGAACAAACACCTAAACGCATCTCATTCTTTTCTTCCCCTTTATAAAGTCCCTGTATGCATATTTGATGAAGAAGATAAGAAGGGTATTCGCGTCTTTTTGGGGTGTGACAAAAAGTTAAGAAAGGTATTAAATACCTTAGACTTCAAAGCCTCAGTTATCGCAACACGAGCTTCAAAACGTGGCATCCCTACAAACCCTAAACCTCCATTACTGTTTATCTTCCCATCATCAGTAAAAATGTTAATAAACTCAAGTTTATGTCTCTTTCCAACTTCAAAATCATTCGGATCATGTGCTGGAGTTATCTGCATAAACACCATTAACATCATCAAAACAACAAAAAGATAGGAGTTAAAATTGTTTTTAGGGTTTAGGGTTTTTATTACCTTAACAGCACCAGTTCCAAATTTAGGGTCAACAAGAATAGCATCACAAATTATAGGAAGTCTTCTGCCATTAAAAGGATGAGAGGCAAACTTTCCATGAAGATGAGTGTATCTTGGATCTTCAGGATGAACAGCAATAGCAGTATCTCCAAGCATTGTTTCAACTCTAGTTGTAGCCACTATGATTTCTCCAAGATTTTCTTCTAAAGGGTATGCAAAAGAGGTTAAAACACCGAATTCCACCATGTTTTTGTACCCAGGGACCTTTAGAGGTGTCTTCTCTTTGATATCAATGTAGTCCATCTATGAAAATGCAGGGGTAGAAATGTAAAATGAAAGTAATCGATGTATATAAATGTTGAGGAAAAGGATTTATGGTGTACCTCAATGTCAGATATTGCAGTTCTCAAGACACAATCCCAGTTGACTAGCCTTAGGTCTCTGAAGAAATGGCAAAAGAGTATCCGAAAAGTTAAATTATAAAATGAGTTGTCAATTAACAAAAACTTGAGGGAAAATGCTCAAAACCCTTGAAAAAACACCAAAGATGACTGAAATGATATTGAAATTTGTTGATGTGAATATTACCTATAAATAAGACCCTCCTTGTAAAGCCTGACAAAAGCTTCTGTTACAGCATTTGACCTTTTTTCATCCATGGTAAAGCACTGCCATTATTAAACAAAAATTTATAAGCTTGTTATACATAAAAGAAATTAAACATAATGAAAGATCATCAAAACCTCTAATAAAATAGATATCAAATATATCTTATAGTTATCTTTGGAAATACAAAAGTAGTTTAACTAATATTTCGAATCTTTTCAAAAAAGATTTATATCAGTGAGATTACATAATAAAAACAGGCTGCATTGTAACTTTTTATTTCATCATGGATAGAAAAATCAATCATTTTGAAGGAATATCATATTCCTTCATGAATAGTCCATTGTATTCCATAATACAAAACAAGCAGTTTTTCTCATTCCATCGGAATGAGCGATTCCATTCCACCCCTTAGGTTTTACCTCACGTGACCAATCTAGAGATGCACCCAAACGCCTGAGTTGTTTCCATATGGTCCCACCATATTCCTCTTTCCATTGCCATACCTATCATTCATACCAAAACAATACAACATCTTTGAAGTTAAGTTTAACATGTTATCTTCCAAATTGATGATAAATACTAAATAATTTCACTTTGAAAGCAAAATATAACATGTGAACTCATACTCACTTCCTCTACAAACTTTTCTCTTCCCACATCATGACGTGTCATCTTTCTCTCTCTCATGATTTTCTTCTCCACTACCACCTGTCAATGAAACTTTGTTATATAAACATAAGAAAACTAACAATTTATGTAATGATAGTAATATTTATTCCTTAAAAAGTAAACTGAACCTGAGTTGCTATTCCTGCATGGTCCATTCCAGGCACCCATAAGGTATTGTATCCTGACATTCTCCTCCAACGAATAATCGTATCCTACAACGATAATCAATATCAAATAAAATCGAAAAAAGGAAAGAATTGTAAAATTCATAAAAGATGAGGGTAAGTCATGAAACCTCGATAGCAGCAGCTAAAGCATGACCAGTGTGTAGAGCTCCAGTCACATTAGGAGGTGGAAGAACCTGCATTTACACATAAACAAGACACCCATAACCAAATTACATCAATCAATGGCTTTATACAAACAACAATCCCAAAACCAATCTGACTAAAAAGATCTATAGAAAGTAGAAACATCATTGTTTATGAATATTTATACATTTATAGCAGAGAAAATCACAAGTTAAGTGTTAGAGACTCACAATAGTGAAAGGAGGTTTAGAGCTGCTGGAATTTGCCTCAAAGAAACCTGACTGCTCCCACCATGCATACCATCTAGCAATGAGTAAATTACAAATAAGGAATAAGATTACTTATAAAAGTATTTATCAATGAAATTTGAGCTAAATGATGTTGTAAAAGAAAAGGAACTCATAGAAAAACTAACGATTTCTCCACTGCAACAGGAGAGAATTGCTTTGCCATTTGTTGAGAAAGTTTTTTCTTATCACCAGAAGGTGTTTCTGGATCTATATAGTCTTCTGGATTCTCTTCACTTGCATCTGCTCTTACTGTTTTCTTCTTACTGGCTTTTGAGATAGAAGGCCCTTGTTGTGCCTTAAATGTGTATAAATTAAATCAATTCATCATTAAACAAATATTATTACAGTTTCACTACTATACTGCTTAACAATCTAAGATTACCTTAAGTTTGGCTGCTTCCGCTTTTTGTGCAGCCTTCAACCTTTTCAATTCTTTCTCTTTTGCCTGATTACAAAAGAAAACAAAATGAACTTGAGTTCCTACTCCATACAAAGTTAATATCAGAAAGCCTAAGTAGAATCGAGTGGAGTTGAAAGAGTAAAAGGAGATACCTTCTCTTCTTTCTTCTTCTTCCTCTCAAGTTCCTCCTCGGAAAGAGGCACATCCGGATTTGTGTTTGTCATGCTGGTGGCTGCGGTGGAACTTACAGTAGTTTCTCCTCCTGAAGCGGCTGATGAAAATCCAATTTGCGTTCTCTTTGCCCTGACGTTTTTATCGTATTAGCCTAAAACACATATGGGATACTTTTTAACAACAAAATCGATTTGAATCTAATGCTTCCTAAGAAAAAGCAGCTAAGAAAATAAGCATTATAAAAATTAAACTTTGTCAAAATGTTATTACACTGTAGATAAGAGCACATCAAGCTCCAGTGTTCGCTACAGTGTGTGATACAGTGGTTGCTTTTGACTTCTTCTCCCCTGTGTTCCTTCCTTCCCTGTTTCCCACCATCTCATGCCTATTTTCTTCTAAGAAGATGCACACACACACACACTCTCTCTCTTCTGAGATTTCTCACAATCTATAGGGTTTTGCTTTGTCGTTTCTAGATCTATGAGGCAGTACGACCACGTCCATCCTGAACACCTCCACACTCTGAACGCCATCACCACAACCATGTAGCTGTTGGCGAAGGTTGAGAAGGAAGTTGGATCAGTCCCCATGTATAGTTATATTACCTTCTTTTTGATCCTCACCCAGAACTCACCTGAACGTTTTTGTTAACAGAGGTAACTAACAGCTTTTTTTTTTTTTTTTTTGCAGCATTGACCTGACAAACATGAGGGCTCATTAGACGCTTTTTAAATGTTCTTCAACTGCGTGGAGGTTCAAAAGGTTAATGATTAAAGATGATAAATTCTTTCTTAGGAACTAGAGAGGGATTTTAGTGTGCAACAAGATTTATATTTTATAGAGTAATTACTGAATTCGTTCTTATGGTCAAAATTGTACGTTTTGTCCCTAACATGTTTTTTTGCACTCGGATTATCCATATGGTTTGATTTTGTTGCGTTTTTCGTCCCTATGGTTCGGTCAAAATTGCACGTTTGGTCCCTAACTTTATGTATGTAAGGGACGGAAAATGCAACAAAATCAAACCACGATAACGATCCGAGTGCAAAAAAGTTATGGACCAAACGTGTAATTTTGACCAAACCATAGAGACGATTTCAGTAATTTACTTTATTTTATACGACATTTGTTTTGAGAAGCCTGACATATCAAATGTATTTCTATTCCGATTTTATTCCCTTCATACTTTTAAACTAAATTGTCACTAAAATTAATGAAAATATCATAAATGCATATAGGGGATAAGTTTTTTTTTTGTTCGTATCCTCTACTTGTATCTTGGGTTTTTCAGTATTTTCATATTGTTTGTTTGTATTTATCTTTACGGTTTACATATCTATTTCATTTTTAAAGCTTCTGCTTTTTTAGTTTCAGGTTTTTATATGGATTTGATGAAAAGGGCTTTAACCTTCCGTTTTTCATATTTATTTATTGGTTACTCAAACATCATTTAAAGGTACTCCCCCTATTTTTGAATTTATAATTGTAAGTTTAATTTGGAATTTTGCAAAATCATTTGAAGATACTTCTCCTGTTCTTAAATTTTAAAATATATGGATATGATGAAGAGTGCTCATGTGAATTCCCTTTGAAGGTGTTGCCCCTGTTCTTGAAGCTTTAAGTGTTATTCATTGAGTTAAAGAGGTTGGGATACTGGTGCTTTAGTGTTATTCATGGGTCGTTTAATAAAAACTTTGTGTTTAATTGGCGTTTATATATTGCTATTCTTAGTAGCTTTGTTCTTGGTTTATGAATGAAGCCATAGTAAAAGCATCCATGTCGATGTGTATGAACAAAACCATAAAAGAAAGAGTTATTGGTGTATTTTACTATGAATTCAACATTGAAAATGAACTATAAAAATGATATCTTGATATGTAATTCTTAATTCTTTCTAAAGGTGTACAGAGTCTATGACATGTATGTATCAAATTGCTTCACAAATCATACTATTATTATTATTAGAGTAAATTACACGAATCGTCCAGGGGTTAGGTACTAAAAAACACGTTTAGTCCCTATTTTTAAAACTTAACTCGGACTGTCTCTGTGTTTCCATTTCCTTGCACGGTTAGTCCCTATCGCCGTTAGCCGTTAGTGGTTTCCGTTTAAGTGCCCCAAAAGCATGTTTAGTCCCTCGTTTCTTTTCAATTTATCATTTTATTCCCTCGTTTCTTGTTAAAAGACTATATTGCCATTCTTTTCACTTATTTATAATTTATCAATTAATTAGATTAAATGTAAATTTTAAAAACTTATATCATTTTCATCTCTCTCTCTCTCTCTCTCTCTCTATTCACTGTCCTCTTTCTTAATTTGGACAACTATCTCCTTTCACCGTAGGCACCTTAACCAACCACCAGCTGTCTGTGACATCTCTAATTTTACGGCCAGAAAAGACCGATTTGTTTATGCTTTGTTTTATAAATCAGAGTAATCGTTTGAAGAAAACGGTTGCGGAATTTGTTCTCAAACAAAATATGATAAGAATTTATCAAAACATTTATTTAAAGAAATGTATTTTCATTAAATAACAAAATCTCGGGATGTCATGTTCCGATACAGACCAAAAGCATAAACAATATAAAATAGACCTTACAACAGTTATTTATAACTACTGATCTATAATCCAAAATCTCTCGTCAAGTCCACCAAATTATACTCTTGTGCCATTACCTGTAATGCAAAGAAAACTGAGTGGGTCAAGTTTGGGAGCCTGGTGAGCGTATAGGGTTTTCAACCCACAATAATATAATTATTATATATATTTAATCATCAAACAATCAACCCAATTACCCATCCCCATTATCTTCGTTTAATATTCCCAAAAGATATTATCCTAAGGGTCATCTCCTATATCATGTTTACCTCTCATCTCCTTACATCTTATTTCCTTATATGTTTGTTCCTAAGAACTTTTCCTAAGGATCATCATCTGCATCGCATAGACAATACTAATTCGGGAATCACTCCCTCAATATGTGTCTAGTAAGGGTTAGGGTATCATCGCATGATTACACAGCCACAACATCGCCTGGACTCGTAAATCATAATAAGGGTTAGACTATCATCGCATGAATACGCAGCCACAACATCGCCTGGACTCGTAATTCATAATAAGGATTAGACTATCATCGAATGAATACGCAACCACAACATCACCTGGACTCGTAATTCATAATAAGGGTTAGACTATCATCGCATGAATACGCAACCACAACATCGCCTGGACTCGTAATTCATCACCTATCTATCATCACCATTATATCTTCACCTATCTCTTATCACATTATTTCAACACACATCAACTATTTCATCTACCCATGTTCTACCCAACATATTTGTATATATAAATTACATATACAGTTTAAATCATTTAACACTCGTATAAAAACATCAATTTCAATGCCCATCTCAAATAGACAAATAATATATAACACATAGCACGTATTTTCATAACTAATACTTTATATTTATGTGTTAGAAAAAAGTAACCACACACTCACATATATAAACAACAATATATATACACATAACACGTATTTTATAAAATACTTCATATCTATGTGTAAGATGAAAGTGATTATACACTCACTTGATCAGAAGATGATCGGACAGCACTACGGCTTGTGGAAGTAGTATTCTTCGGTAGATCTGGAAGATCTTCACAAAAATTAGCTTCTCGGGGGCAGAGCTTCGGCTCGAGAATTGCACTTCTCGGGATCTTCAGGGGCTTCGGGACTTGCTTCGGGGCTCGGGAATGATACCGGGGCTTCGGGATATTTGTTGCACGAAAATCAAGGCAAAACGGGAGAGAGAAGAGAAAATGAGCAAAGAAATAAGCCAGCCTCGCATTCTATTTATAGGGTGCTGAATCTAGGATTACGCTGGGCGTAAATCTTGGTACGCTGGGCGTACTAAGCCTTACGTTGGGCGTACGCGACGTCATTGCATGCGTATGCACTCGAGTGACGTCATTGCATGCGTAGCTGAGGCAGTTCCGGGTACGCTGGGCGTACTCCAAAATTACGTTGGGCGTACTCGATTAAGCATACTTCAAACGTGCATAACTTTTGCATACGAGCTCCGTTTTTTACGTTCTTTATATCCACGCGTAGGTGAGACTAAGTTCTACAACTTTCATTTAGACTCCCTTGGCTAATTTTGACTTTATTTTTATTATTATATTTTTAACAGGCTGGGACAAGAAATGTCCGTTAAAAATTCATAACTTCTTCCTCCGATGTCCATTTTCGTCTGTCTTTTTACCGTTGGACTACTATCAATGAGATCTTCGATTCTTGTTTAGATTGTTTCAGCTACAAATCACTCGATCTCGAATTCGAGTTTCAGGCTGCATACTGCTAAGCTGAAACTTAGAAAAATCATTACTTCCACATACGAAGTCAGATTTGGGCATTCTTTTTATGCATGCTCATGGTTTCACGAACTCTACGACTTTCGTTTAGATCGCTAAGGCTAAATATCGCTCTAACGTAAATTCACGATTTACGTCATGTTGGGTCGTGTCGGTTCTGTCGCGAAACTTCGACATGTCATAACTTCTTCGTTATAACTCGGATTTCGGCATTCTTTATATGTATAGAATCCTTGTAACATATACTACAACTTATTTAAGATTACTTCTTCTAAATAATCTTCCATAAAAAAGTTATTTTTGATGCTTATCGTCTCTAAATTGACTAGCCTTGATCTACGGGCGTTACACTATCAACACCAAATTTGATACTATAACCAAAATCTGAAACTCAAACCCAAATCTAATACTAGAACCAAAATCTAGAACCTATAATCAACACCAAATCCTAATCCAAAACCTTTCATCAACTTTTCAAGATGAAGTCTGAAAACCTAAAATCAATCATGAAATCCCTACATCGATGCAAAATCCAGAAGGATCGGTGTAGAATCAAAATCCTAGATTTGTGTCATATCTTCTTTCTCAACTCTTGCAACCACTGCTTATCACCACCATAGAAGAGATCATAGTTGTCAAAATTTAGATTTGGGAATCGAGTATAGATCTAAAATCTCAATGTAAAAGGGTTGTTGATGGCATGCCCTAAATCACATATTGAAATAGAGAAGACAAGAGATGACGAAAGCGAAGGGAGTTGTTATTGGCATTCCCTAAATTATATTAATTATAAATTTTAAAAACTTATATCATTTTCATCTCTCTCTCTCTCTCTCTATTCCTTGTCCTTTTTCTCAATTTGGGAAACCACCTTGTATCATTGTCGACAACCAACTCCCTTCGTTGTCGTCCTCTCTTGTCTTTTCAGTGTAAATATGTGATTTAAGGCATGCCATGAACAACCCTTTTACATCTAGATTTCAGATCTATACTCCATTCTTAGATTTAAATTTCAACAACTCTTCTCTCTACTTCGGTGGTGATAAGCGGTGCTTACAAGAGCTGAGAAAGAAGATAGGACACAAATCTAGGGTTTCAATTCTATATCTCAGTCCCTCTGGATTTTGCATCGATGTAGGGATTTCATGACTGATTTTAGGTTTTGGGACTTCATCTTGAAAATTATTGTTGATTAAAGGTTTTAGATTAGGATTTGATGTTGATTATGTTGGATCTATATATCCAAGAATCATTATTGAGTGACATTGCTAATAATATATGATATTATAGGGTCACACCTTTATCAAGTTGGTACTTATTGAATATTTATTAAGTATTTGATAATTAATAAATAAATTCAACTCTTGTATTTAATTAGAGAAAAATTATTGTTTTATGAAAATAATAATGAAAGACTGACTAGCTTATATATATATATATATATATATATATATATATATATATATATATATATATATATATCATATGGTATGATATATAAGTCATGTACAAAGTTTTGGACACTTTCACCAAAGATTGACAAACTAGCTAGTTAATTAACTGACTAAACAACAAACTAGAAAATCCAATGGACCTTTTTTGTCCTTAAAACCGTAGGTTATCATGGCAAGGTGGTTGAAAGTCAACCTCTAATATTCTTGTCCCCCCATGTTGGATAATGTCCCATTTTGTTCATTACCTTGCATCTAATACACAACCTGATCACATTATATAAGGCTAGTTGTTTTATCACAAAATTTGAAGAAAAAAATATTTCTCTATTTCATGCATAGAACTATAGGTTCTCTTGCATTCTCCCTCTCTCTCACTTGAAGTTAGTTCTTGGGTTTTAGAGTTCATCTTTTGTGTCTTCCTTTTACACTTATTAGTTAAGTGCTTAAGGCTTAAAGACAAAAAGATTATACAAGAAAAAATTTTGCAATTTTGGTACCTTATTCTTGTTGGTGGATTACTTGTAGGGAAGATCAAGCTCCTTGTTCTTGTCATCCACTTCAACACCCCAAATCCAAGAGGGTCCAAAGGCTACAAATGTTGTATTTTCTAAACACCTTATGGTTGTTGTAACATCATTCAAACCTCTTTAAAAGGATCCTTGATGGTTTTTTTGTTACTTCGCTTGAAATTTATATAAATTTAAAAGTTTTTGTTGTCGGTTTCTGTGAAAAACTATCTTTTTTTGCATCAAAAACTCTTAAGTGGTATCAGAGCCATCTTTTAATGTTAGAATGATTTTTATGTTATAATAATATTTGGTTTTTGGAAAACAAGCATGGATTTCTTTTTGCTAAAGAAATGTCCGTATTTGTTTTCTTAGGCAACTTGTTGTTAAAAGTGTTTATTTTTTATATAATCATTTTTCATTCATTTTGGTTATATAAAAGTTGTCTTAGAAAAAACAAAGAGTTGTTTTGTTCGATATGTAATTATTATATATAAACAAGCCATTAGGACATTTGTGGTTGTTATTTATTTATTTATATGATGATGTAATAGATAAATATGTATTATTTCATTTGTTCGTTTTATATGTAATAAATTAGTTTTAGACTAGTTGTATTTTATTTTTTATAAAATGTAACAAGATGGAACTTGAAGTTCTTATGAAGACATGGAGCCTTTTGAAAACCTTGAAGTGTCCTAATAAGTCCTTTAAGAAATGACTTAATATTTGTTGTAATGGCTCACAATAAATATTACTAGAAAATGGCTTTGTGTATACATTTTAAAATGCATGCTTGTAATGTTTATTTTTGTTGTTATAAAATGTTAAAAATATGTTTTCCATGCTAAAACAATTTTACAAAAGAATTAACATCAGACTTGGAGTTAGAGTTTTATATAAAAGTTTCAAGCGTAATATGTCAAAATTGAGTTTTTGTTAAAAAGAGTTTTAAATATTATAAAACTCTAAAGTAGCCAAACTTTTAAAGATATAAAAAGTTTAAAATATTTTTAACTTAATCTAAACTCCATAACTTAATAATAAAAAGGTTGTTTTATTAACAAAGTTAGAAACCGACTCCAATCCGTATAACGTCGAATTAAAATTTTATATGAAATAAATTCAACCTTATGGTTTTTGGAACACTTTAAATGTACCATGGAATATTTTATGCATGAAATATTCATGATACAAAATGTTTTAAAATGCTAGAATAATAAAACATTGATAAAAGCCCTTATTTACAAAACTTCAAATCTATGCAATCCATTTAAAAATCACTTCGGATTTTTGTGCAATTCATATGGATTTTAAGGTCACCTTATTCATATGAGTTGTCAAAAATAGTCAAGGTGTTTTTAGTATTTGCTTATGGGATAAAGGTCACCTAACAATTTGTGAAATATAGCTCACATGTTTTTTAAATGGATGATTTGATCAATTTCTTATGTAATAAAGATCACCTAAGCATAAGAGTTTTGAGGTATAGATGGGATGAACACGCCATATAAAAACAAAGTAATGTTTTTGGATCCCATAAATCTAAAAATTATTGTAACACCGTAAATTTTCAAACAAATTTCTCTTTTAACAAAAAATCATATAATTCTCATACCACGTTTCATGAAAACTCCATTTAATTTATTTACAAAACATAACTCTATATTTAAAAAAAAAAAAATCCAGGATCCTCAAATCATAACTCCTTCTCTGGTGTGTACAATCGAGCCGGTGCCTTCCTGCGATTTTGAGAAAACCTAAAACACATAACACATAACACGGTAAGCACGAAGCTTAGTGAGTTTCCCAAAATACCACACACCCAGCTCATCAGCCACTCGAGGCTATATCACTGTAAGACCCTCCGGTCAATGTGTCTCAGTGGGACCCTCCAGTCCCACGGTTCGTTGGACCCTCTGGTCCGGTCTATAAAGCTCCGCATAGCATAAATCACAAAGACATAATGCATAGCATGCAACATAAATCAGGATAATGTAATACTCAATGTAAACTCATAAGACCCTCCGGTCACACATAAGTACCACTCTAGGTAATGTATAGTGAGAAGACTCACCTCGGATGATGAACAACCCCTATAACATTGCTGCTACGCACCAACTTCTAACTCTAAGCCAAAACCACAATTAACCCATTTAGAAACTATGTCCAGACTCTCACTCAATAGGTATAAAGGAAGACCACTAACCAGCCCATTAAAAGCCTAAATCCCATTGGGCCCACCAAGGCCCAATAATAAATGGGCTCACCCGAAGCCCACTCTCAAAACTAAATGGCAAGCCCAACACAAGGCCCAAGGCAAAATTATAATATTTCTCTGCTCATAGTCTCTAATTCACAAGCCCAAAGATTCAGGCCCAACCCTCACGGCCCATGATAAGATCCAACCCAAAAGCCCACAGTGAAGTTACGCGGGGCATACCTCTCTTGGTACGCTCAGCGTACTCATGCATGCATGAAACTGCTTGGGGACTCCAACCTAGTACGCGGGGAGTACTAGAACTTATGTTGGGCGTACGTCCAGTTTTGCTTTAGTCCATTCTCTTGGTCTTAACCCGTTATGAACTTAACTCATTTCTCAGATCTGGGCTCCCTATCATCTCTTACTCCATAAAGTTAGTAACTTTAAGCCTTTGCATGGATGATAAGGTCACAAACGCATAAAACTCTTATTCTCTTAACTTAAAATGCTCAAATCTCATGCATGGGTTGATTCTCACGTTCAAGACCTCATTTTTATGGATCCACACCACTAGAAACACTTAAAAGGACATATATTGAGCTCTGAAGTGCAACAACTCATAAAGCCTAAAGCTTTGGGACCAAAAGCCCTAAAATGGACCATATCATGCACAAAATAAAAAGGATGGGAAAGCTTTGAGCTTTATACCTCCAAATGATGCTCCAACCACAGAAAAGCTCAGATCCAAAGCCTGGACTCCATCTCTATTCTCTTCCATGCTCCTTCTTTACTCCAAAAATTCCACAATAACACTTATAAGCTCACAATGGTCACACACAAGCTCAAGAACGAGGATTAGGGTTATCTGTCACACCTCCAAACCAGAACGGCAGAAACGTTCGGGGGCGGAGGACGTCATATTCAGTATCATAACAATTGCATAGTAAGGAAAGTACACACCACCAAATATATAAATATTTAAAAGTGTTTACATAATCGTAGTTGTTACATATTCAAAATATAAATACAATAACATGTTTCAAAAGAAGTCATTAACGCCAGAACGTTAATCCCCAAAAGATGATTTCCAAACCTGCTTAGTGGTTCCCTAAGAATACAAGTTATTTCAAAGAAAAAGTGTCAACAGTTAAGTTGGTGAGTTCATAAGCGGTTTTGAGAAAATGTATGCTCTTCCAAAGTTCGTGCGTTTTCCAAGAAAATCCCTTATTTTCTTATAAAAAGTATGAAATGCATATGAATGTTCATGTTGTGAATTGTAAATAGTTGCACTAGGAAAATCCCTTATTTTCCTATTAGTTGATTGTTTTTAGATACAGGAAAATCCCTTATTTTCCTAACGTAACAGGCAGTCTTTAATGTCCAAGACCGAAAATCGCAAACAACTAACATGCTTAAAGGTTGAGGCATAGTTTTATATAATAAAGCTATAAGAAGATCGCACTTGTTAGATGAAGAGTAGTTTTAATAGCTACTCATTCATAAAATCAGAATACCATAATAATTGTCTATCCGGTGAGTTTTATAACCATACTAAACATAATATGCCTTTGGCGACGGTCTTCAGGCGTCGAAACGTTTATGACAAACTGTCACCCAAAGGACTGTAGCTAACAGTCAGGGTGCGGGATCATGACTTCCCGTATAGATCTATACACATTTGACACGCTCTCCCACGGGAGACTCTGGTTATAATAGACAGGACTTTAGGTAATACCTTTTAACAAAAAGGTAGCATTGAAGATATAATCGTCTCACGGATTCTCAACTAAGTTTGTATTAAAGTAATAGTTTTGTATACAAACGTATAAATAAAACATATTTCTATTTATAAAACATATTGTACCCCAAGAGGGTAAAGTGGTGTTGTGAGGTGTTTTGCATGATAACAACTTCATATGATAGTTAAAACAACAATATGAAAAGTATAACCAAAGATTGATGTTTCACACGATTTTAGCCGTGTGTTTACTTGTATTCTCCCCCGAAATGCATTAAAAGTACATTATAAAGTATTTGAAGGCGTATAAAAGGGGGTATGAACTCACTTGATTGAAGTGGTTGTTTTGAAGTAGTCGAGAGAAGAATCGAGCAGAACTTCAACTAGAGAGAGTTGAAATCTCAGGATTTTCGGGGATCTCGGGAGTGTAGAACCTCCTTCGGGACTTGAGTGTGAAAAACCGGGGCTTCGGGAAGGCTTATCGAGGTAATCACGCAGAGTAACGACACTTAGAAGGAAAGAAATGAGCACCAAACCCGACACCCTTAAGCTTCTATTTATAGGGGCTGATTTGGGGTCTCACGTCGTGAGGCTTAGTCATCATGATCCTCTTCGATGAGTTGACGTAGCTGAGACACTGGAACCCATCAATCACGAGCTCACGTCGTGAGCATGGTCCCCTCACGTCGTGAGGCTGAGTCGGCCTCGGATTTTGTGTCCTAAACTTGTAAAATCCGTAACTTTTGCATACGAGCTCCGATTTCTACGTTCTTTATATGCACGCATAGGTGTGAAAAGGCTCTGCAACTCTTGTTTAGAATCCGTCGGCTAATTTTGACTTTATTTTTATAATATTATTTTTAACAGGCGGGGCCTGGAAAAGTCTGTTTAAATCCCATAACTCCTTCATCTGATGTCCATTTTCGTCAGACTTTTTACTATTGTACTCATATTGTTGGGGTCTTCAACTTTTGTTTAGGTTGTGTCGGCTAAAGACCGCCCGATCTCTATTTCGGGTTTTTAGTTATCTACTGCTAGGTCAGAAACTTCGAAAAATCCTAACTTCGTCATACGAAGTCAGATTGGGGCATTCTTTTTATGTATGTTCGCGGTTTAAAGATATTTACAACTTTCATTTAGATGCCTAAGGATAAAAAGTATTTTATTGAAATTTCTCGTTTTATGCTTAACAGTGTTTTACCGGTATTGCTGCGGATCTTCGATTGGTCATAACTTCTTTGTTATAACTCGGATTTTAGTGTTCTTTATATTTTTGGAAACCTCGTTACGATATATAACACTTGGTATATCCTAATTATCGTTTTATAAAAGTTAAATTTTGACCCTAATTTCATTGTTGTTACAATGGGGGGGGGGGGTTATTGAATGAGGATGGTGGTCAGGAATGAGGTCATCTCATTCTTTATATAGGGATACTCCTCTTAATTAGGGGTTTCTTTTATGCATAGTATGGCCAACGTACTAGGTGGCTCAGCTTAAATGTCACGTGCATGAGTACGCTAAGCGGACATACACGTACGCCCAACGTACTCCGTTGCCATCAATTTCAACTAAAGGACTTACCTTTCCAAATCATCAAATTGTCATCGCTTCCTCAACATAACCCCGATTCCCACGAACCTCATACCCTAGGATAGGTGATGAGATGCCCTAAGCTCCTAACAACTCGTCATAACCCCGAGACTCCCTCATGCCCGGTTTGCAGCCCATGAACCCTAATCACGTACGATCAGAAACAGGATGTTACAATTCTCCCCCTCTTGAATTAGATTTCGCCCTCGAAATCGCTCCTTATCAACACATAGATCGAACCAATAACCTGAAAAGCACCACCGAAAGGACCTCTTATCATACAATAATCTCTTCCAAAGACACCTGATCCCAACAGGAACTCCCAACCCCGAAGAAGGACAGATCCATCTGCCGCTGCGGTACTCGATCTGACTCTTTTCGAACTTGAAAACTCTAGTGGTCTGTCTCCCTGCCAGACCACCCTCTCAAAAAATCATGTTAATCTCTCATCGATTAACAGAATCTAAGAACACTCTACCAACTCTGATTCTCTAATCGATCCCGGTCGAATTCAAGAGGAACGAAAAGGTCATAACCCACTAAGGACCCACCGCCTGAACCACTATCAGAACTTATCGGAAAGAATAAATCCCAAAAATCTGACCTCAAACACAAGAAAATACTATACTATCTTGGAAGTATCCTTTGTCTCCCATAGACATAAGCCCTAGCTTCCTCTCAGATTTCCCCTTCAATATTGAGCACCAGGTCAGCTCCCGACCCAATAGATGAACCTCCAAAGGCTACTCGTTGCAAACCAAAACGTCTCACCGACTTCCTTCTCACGATAACTATCTCGGCTCATCACAACACACAAGTCACGAAGTTCACTTTACCCCAAGCGAATGCTACATCTCATCTGAAATAGTCTCTCTTCCAACCTTAGTCATCTACCACCCATTGGTTCCATGTGTCTCGCGAGTATTCTCATACCAACGAAACTGACCCACTTCTGTCTACGAAATCAGATGAAGATCAATACCCCTCAAAATGAAACCCATCTACAAAACCAAAACCTCATCTCGCCTACTCAACACACGAACGAATCCAGACTCAAGCTCGGGAGTCTGATTCAACAGCAGACTTGGAACCACTCAATTCCAATCTGGTACTCAACTCATGACCCAAGATTTGCGAATTTAAGCACACACCTTCTCCCTAATTCCTTCCGGTTACGACAATCCCCACTCAACCTGGGATATATCAATTCCCAACTAACACGGAGACTCCCGTCTCGCTCCTGGTTCGACAACCAGACTCCCAAAGACTCGAACGGTAATGCTACCCAAGCCCAAGAACTCCTCTACGCCATACTCTGGCTAGTGAATACTACAGCCCCTCCCCTCCCCCCCCCCCCCCCGCAGAACAATATTCACTCTAATCGACTAGCGAGTGCTATGGTCTCTCCCGTAGTCTTGCGATACTCTCTCATTGACTGATAAATACCACGACTCCCCACAGTATCACAACCCACTCCCACTATACAGTGAATGCTACAGCTCCCCGTAGTATCACAACACTCTCTCTCTAATCAGTGAGTACTACGGCTCCGCGCAGTATCACGACACTCTCTTTCGCTGAATCATAGATGTTACGGCTCTCCGTAGTCTTAAAACACTCTCTTGCTCACTGACTCACCATGGGCTCACTCCACGGTTTCTCCTGATAATCCCAAGCGAATACTTCCACCCGGATCCACTTGCTTTCTTATCACCCCATAACGTCATCATTACTGTGACAACCGTCAAATTCCAGTCAAGTCAAAGTCAACTAAAGTCAACAAGTCAAACCGATCGACTCAATTAAACTTTGTGTACTAGGGCTTACGTTAGGTAATTGCTATACAACTCGCTATGCTAATGAGAAATCATCAATTGAAAAGTCCGTATATCTAGATTCCCTTAACCTAAAACTGCGTTAAGTAATGAACCAAACCGATAAAACAATGTTGCATACTCATCAAGAGTGTGTAAGATCCTTAAACATGGCTTAATGGGGTTTACGGACCTTGCGTTGCGGAGCCAAACACTCACAAATGTCACACACGAAACCTCTCTCAATCGTTTTCACTCTATCTCTCTTTATCGAGAATCTCTCCCAAATCCCTCTTTGTATGTGAAATCTCTCTTTGTATGAGAAATCTCTCCAAGAATGTGAAATCTCTCCTAAATCTCTCTTTGTATGTGAAATCTCTCCTAAATCTCTCTTTGTATGAGAAATCTCTCCAAGAATGTGAAATATCTCCCAAATCTCTCTTTGTATGAGAAATCTCTCTAAGAATGTGAAATCTCTCCCAAATCTCTCTTTGTATGAGAAATCTCTCCAAGAATGTGAAATCTCTCCCAAATCTCTCTCAAAAGTTCCAGTAACTTTTTGGAATCATTCGGGTCATCCCGACCCTTGACTGGGTCAAAAATCGCTTAAATCGAGGTTAGAACGAGTGAAATACCCCAAAGGACCCGAAACCTCCCCCTAGGGCCGAAGCCTCTTAGAGACCGGACCCTCTTGGACCGGAACCACAGCATGCGAGCGGCAGCAAGCCGACCGCAGCCAGCGAGCCTCCTGCGGTAGTAGCTCGGATCCGCAACCTCCCCTTCTCCTGACTTCGGACCGCAGCGCCTTCCTTCTGCATCCACGACTGAGCTTCACTTCGGATCCACTTCAGCGACCAAGACCAGAATCACCTCCTGAACTTCGATTTCACCCTTTTTCACCCAGCTTTCGACCCTAACTCCGTTTTAAGCCCGTTTTCATCATTTTAACGCGGGATTTTCTCCAAAAATCATATTTTAACATATAACACCCTAAATATTCATAATATAAACATATTTTTATGGAAATATTTATTTAAGAATAAAATCCATTAAGGGAAATCATGAGGTGGAGTGCGAATCTTGCTATAATATTTGACACAAACAACCACCCCATGCCCATTCCTTTGACCAACTATTGTACTCCCCACCACTCCTAGTCACCTCATGGTACTACCCCACTCATTCCCAGCAAAACCACGTTCAAATGAGCTGTAAAACTCTCTCTCACTCTTCACTTCACTCATTTTCCTCATTTCCCTCCAAGTATCAACCATCACTTTTCTCTCAAATCCTCTCACTCCAATTTTGAGATTTAATGGCTGATCATCAAAATTTCTCTCATTTTTGGTAATTTTCATCATTCTCCTCATGGTTATTACATTCCCTCTTACTCAAAGTCATAGATTGCTTACACAAACATCATCACATTCATGTTATATCTTCGAATCTTCAAGTGATCCTTCAAGTGTTCTTGAGTTGAACACTTCTCATCTTCAACATTCACCCACTGAAATCACTCAAGGTGAGTTCATACCCCTATCTTTTCATGTTTTTCTTAAGTTTTAAGGGGGGGGGGGGGGAATACAAGTTAAAATACCAAGAACACAACTAAACTCATTTAACAGCCTTCATCAGAAAAGTTCAACTCCATTCACAGACTGTTTTGGGCAACTTAAACATTTTAGTTTTCAAAACTGTTTTAGGTGCAAGTAGTTCCAGTTCTTAGCTTTAAAATGACTACTTGCACATCTCCACACGATGTTTCTACAATTTATGGTGATTTTTACAAAACAGCCTATCATTCCAAGAGCAAATCCGGACCAGTCTGTGATTATGGATTTTTTCACACAAGTTGGAGGTTATTAAAATTAATAATAAAAATTATGAACGAATTTATGGATTCTGAGTTGGACCTTTGATGATTTTTCTATAAATTTTCTAAAATCAGTAATAGAAAATGTTAACAACAGAAAAATGCTATCAATTTCATTTCACCTTGTAACATGTTGAGCAAGGTGTATATCTTTATGTGAATATATGTTTTTGCAAATAGATGACATTTTGTCTTAGTATATAGTCATACATAAAAAACAAATGGATTTTACCTACAAAAGCATGGTAATTAATTAGTTGTTATATTGCATGTTGCTTCACTTTAGTAAAAGGTATATATACATATCGGTAAAAAAAGGGGTTTTACCTTCACAAATACAGTAGTTAACCATAATAAACAAAGTTATAACTATTACATTTAAACTTTTTGATAAACTATAATAGGTATGGTTTATGTTTCCATTAACACAACAAACACATTTCGGAAGGTTTCATTCCCACAGAAAAAGGTTTTACACTCACGCACACCACACGTAAACTTGTTAACTTAAATTGTGAGACATTCTTCTCAAGTACTCCTAGAGTACGGGTTAAAATTTACAGTAGTTATAACCAAAGTCTCTTGTAGGGAGAACGTGATAGTTGTGTATAGATCTATATTGGGTTAGACACCCCACACCTGAGCTGCATGCAACAACTAGACCGGCAGGTCTGTGGTGACAAGTGTCATTTCAGTTTCGCGACTCACATCGGAAGTTAACAACTCATAAAGTTTACGGGAATTTTTATAATCAAAAGGGGTTTTATGACAATTTAAAATCACTTTCTATATCAATAAGTACGGATATTACTGTACACTTTCGGTCTTGGTATTTAAGACTACACGTCATTCATTACGGGATTTTCCCTTAAATCAAAAAGGGTTTTATGTCGATTTAAAACCACGGATATATCATTAAGTATGGACATACTTGTTTATTCTTGGTCCTGGGATTTAGGACCACATAACTTTTAAAAGGAAAATATTGGATTTTTCTTGGTGACACAACACATTACAAAGAACGGTTTCCAAACTCTTTACCTCAAAAAGTAATGAACTCACCAACTTAATTGTTGACACTTTTTCAAAACTACTTGTATTCTCAGGAATTCAATGAAACAGGAAATCAACAGCGTTTTGAGGATGGGAAGATAAATCGTCAAACAATTCATTTTGTCATCATAATGTAATTGATTTGAATCATGTAAACATATACTTTGGTGTAACTTTTTCAATTATATTTATGATGGTTGTATTTACTTTGAGCACTATTATACTCGTTGTTGTGATACTATACATGAAGTCCTCCACCCCCGGACGTTTCCGCCATCCTTGGTTTGGGGGTGTGACAATTACACATCACCACACTGAGTTCACCAACTCATGCTCCACAATTCAACATAGATAGGTGCTTACACTCACCCAGCTTATGCACTACCACTCCTGATGCAAATTCTCGTAAGCCAGACACTTATCTCAACACAAGCACACCCTTAGTCAGTCTCGCTCTGGGGACAATTAACTGATGGGTTCCCATTGGAATGACAGTCACTCGATACTCCACTTACAACTCAAATCTCAAAATAATTCAAAATTTTAGGGCGTCATACTCGGATACCCCAGTACACCATCACAAAATCTCATGATGTCTTGTTACGTACACTGATCTTCCACTCGCACAACTCTGGACATCAAAATTCTTCAACTCACAACTTGAGACATGGGGAATTATCAATGAATGAAAACACGTTGACAAAATCCGAAGCTCTATCCTTTAATGATCACTACCCAAAGGAACTACTCATACCGACTCTAAAATTGGTTGACAAACCAAATTTTTCCCTCTTCTGGGGTATAGATTACAATCTATACCTACGCCTGCAAATCTCAGCTATTGCACCCTGCCTCATCTACCAATAACCCAGGTCTCAAGTGTCCACACCGTAGATCTCCATAACTAATTCCTTAACCGCTCTTGAACGAATCACTGATCTTCCTAATTGACTACCTAGTTCTCCCCCACTCAGTGTTCGAACCATCACCAGTAGGCTTACTAACAATTTACACCATAAACTATTCCACCATGTACATCACACTTGACTCGTGGAACATACCATGCAAACACTCAATTATCTTCCTGATGGAAACCAAGCAACTCCAAATTGTCACACCCCAAAACCTGAACGGCGGAAACGTTCGGGGGCTGAGGACGTCATGTACAGTATCACAACAATTTATAATAATAAACAAGCAACAACATCATCCATTGCATTAATAATAATATGTTAATAACAATGTGTTCTGTATAGTTTATAAGACACGAAAAATATGAATCAAAATAAGAGATGAGTCTTGAAAGCTCCGTCCTCTCAAAACCTGGCATCGGTACTTGTCTATTGATGACCTGAGAATACAAGTTCTTTTGAAAGAGTTTATCAGCTTTAAAGCTGGTGAGTTCATAATCATTTTAGTGTCGTTATTTGAATGAAAATGTTTGTACGTGTTTGATGTATAAGTTTATAAATGTTTGTATCTCCTAGAAAATCCTATATTTTCTACTAAAAAGTAACCTTCTACCAAAGCATCAAACGTTTTGTATGTTTGTTTCTTGTAAAAGTGTATTTTTCCCAAGTGTGACTATCATTAACAAAATATAGTTTTTACATTACCATTTATGTGAGAAGATCACAATGTGAATGTAATGGGAAAATAATAAAGTACTTTAGTGTTGTATATAGTGACTATTGCTGTACTAACTACCTTAAACAGGTTATTAATCAAGGTATAATGTGATATGATTTTAACCATACTTGATCGACTAGTAAAACACGACGCTCGAAGACGTCGAAATGGTATGACATTCGTCACCCGTAGACCTGCAGGTCCCACTATAGCTAGCAGCAAGGTGTAGGACGGTCAGTCCCGTATAGATCTATACACAAATTCACGCTCCCCCTCCAGGAGACTCTGGTTACAATACGAGCCACAACAGTGATGCCATGACCCGAAGTAGTGGCTCACATTTATGTTATAGTATTCTTGTATATATATTGTATGTACTAGTGTAGTGTATGTTCTATCTGTCTAGTTTGTAGTATGTTCTCTTTGTTTCTCATCATAGTATGTTCTCTTGTATAGTGTAGTGTATTGTATGTTCTCTTAGTTTCTCATTATAGTATATTCGTCCTGTTTCTCATAATAGTAAGTTTGTATTGACTCATGAATGAACTGACTCTTGTATGTTTCGTTGTACTAGAAATAGTGAGTAGTGACTTCCTAAACTATACCTATTATAGTTTACTAGTAGAGTTGTTTGTATGACTGAGTGTGTTGAACTGAGATAAAAGCTTTTATGTCTATACATATATACATAATATATAACTAAGGATCAAATGACACTTGGACAAACAACAGGGTACTCTAAGTCCACAACCAAACAAGGAACATGAAATAAAGTGAGTTATCAGTCCTAAGTCCTTCCAACCTTACTTATATAACTATATATGCATTAGACATGGTTTTGACAATATGCAAGTTTGAAAGAGTTTAAAAGAAAAGGTTTGGCATATAAGAACAAGTTTGATAAAGAGTTTAGTATGTAAAAGAATTTGATAAACATTTTGAAGTATTTAAAATCCATGTGTTTGATAACAGTTTGAAAGTAATAGAAAATCTATCTGTTTGTTCTAGTTATTAATCACATGTGATTGATAAAATAACTATAATGTTTCAACTTGTATTCCCCCCCCCCCATAAAAGCATTTAAAATCATTTAAAAGGTAGATTAAAGGGTATGAACTCACCTGTAGTGAGTGGTTTTGGATGAACGAGTGGTATAGGATGCTAGGTGTCAAGTGAAGACTTGAGCACATACACGGATCCTATTTAGCATATAATGACACATATATGTATAAAATTAGTGTTTATGTGTTTATACAACTAATTATGTAAGGGAAAACACCTTAGGATTTAGAAAACACTTAGATTGAAGGATATGGATCACATATGATTGCATACTAAGGGTGTATGGACACACTAAAGAGTTTATGGCCCAAATGGAATGACCAAGGGAGTTCTCGGCCATGAGTTTACGGCAGTAAACTTATGATGAAAAGTGTCAAATGGTGTTTTAAAGGGCTTTCAAGCATTGAGGAAGGTTTCTAGGTTCATGTCCAAGCCTTAGGAGGAGTTTAAGGTCCAAATGCACTTCAAACTAGGGTTTACGACCAAGGGAGATGCTCTTGGCCGTAAACACCTCATGTTCTTGGGAAAATCTTATTTTCAAGGTGTAAATTAAGAGCTTAACAATCCTAACTATGAGATAGAAGATATACTCACGTTTTTGAAGCTTGAGAGGGGTTCCCGATCCAAGAACTAGAAGGTGTTCTTAGTGAAATGAAGAACACTGGAAGATCTTACCAAAAGAAGAGATTTCATGGATGAAATCAAGTAACTGCACTAGATATAGAAGGATGTCAACTTGAAAATGGAAAGATTACTTACTAGATTGAAGATCAAGATGAAAGTTCTTGATGATCTTTGAGAGAGAAGTTGAGTTTCTAGACTTGAAAAAGGTAAGAATGAGGGAAAAGTGAAGGAATCAACATGTATAAGGCATGAGTTTACGGCCACCATGAGTTTACGGCCGTAAGCTCTCATGGTGTGGTCGTAAACTCCGCATGGTGAAGTTTAGGGCTTTCTTGGTGGTTTAGAACTTCAGCAGACACTTCCTAACACTCATTCCTTGGATGTACTAGGCTTAGAATGCTCAAACCGACTCTAAACAGTGCTAAAAGTTAGCAGAAACAAGTCTGACTTTGATTGAGTTGAATGGTTGTACAAGATAGAAATTTCGGGTTGTCACATCATCCCCCTTAGAGAAAATTTCGTCCCGAAATTAGAGTTTAAGCAATTAAGTAGTTACAATTAACTAAGCGAAAAGATGAGGATGTTTCAGTTTCATTTGATCCTCGCACTCCCAAGTGAATTCAGGTCCTCGCTTGGCATTCCAGCAAACCTTCACTATCAGGATACGACTTTGCTTCGTTCGCTTGACCTCTCGGTCCATGATCTCTATAGGTTCTTCCATGAAGTTGAGGCTCTTGTTGATCTCGATCTCGTCGAGTGGGATAACAAGAGTCTCGTCGAACAGACATTTTTCAAGTTCGAGACGTGGAAAGTAGAATGTATGTTACTGAGTTCGCGAGGTAGATTGAGTTTGTAAGCTACAGGGTCGATTCTTGCAAGAATCTCAAAAGGCCCTACGTATCTTGGATTTAGCTTTCCACGCTTTCTGAAGCGTATCAAGCCCTTCCAGGGTGAGACCTTCAATAGAACACGGACGCCCACCTGGAATTCCAACGGTTTCCTGCTCTTGTCTGCATAGCTTTTCTGTCGGTCTCTAGAGGCTTTCAATCGTTCACGGATTTGATTGATCTTTTATGTCATTTCCCGAATGATTTCCGGACCCGTGAGAGTGCTGTCAAGAACGCGTCCTTTAGCTAACTGGGTGTCGCGCACCTCAGCCCAGCACAGAGGGGATCTGCACTTACGGCCATAGAGGGCTTCAAATGGAGCAACCTTTATGCTCGTATGATAACTATTATTATAGGAGAACTCGACTGTAACAACGTGAATTTTCAAAACAATTTTTCATTTTAAAAACCAAACATATCTGACATAAACAACCCAATTTTCAAAATGTATCAAGTGTTATCTTAATAATACATATCCTAGAATCTCAATTACATAATTCCCCATCAGTGTGTACGGATCATGTCGGCTCCTTCCCGTGATCCTCGCTGGTACCTGAAATACATATCACATAACACAGTAAGCATAAATGCTTAGTGAGTTCCCCAAAATACCACATACAACACATAAGCCACTCGAGGCTATAACTAGGTATGAGCCTCCGGTCAATGTGTCTCAGTGGGACCCTCCAGTCCCGTAGCTCGTTGGACCCTCCAGTTCGGTCCAGCTCGTTGGACCCTCCGGTCCAGTCTGATCGAGGACCCTCTGGCCTTATGAGTCGTTGGACCCTCTAGTCCAGTCTATAAAACACTTAGCATACATATACCACAATGCACATAAATCTCAGACATACACATACACGTAACACATAAGACCCTCCGGTCTGCACATAGATACCACTCTAGGTAATGTATAGTGAGAAGACTCACCTCGGGTAAATCGAATAATCTCGGACTCGAAAACTGATCTAGCCTCCGCTTAAGAACATAAACAATTTCACCTAATTAAAAATGGCTCCCAAAGGCTAGATGAATCCCCCTTTATAAATCCTCGGAAGGTTAAAAGACCATTTTACCCTCCCCCAAGACCTAAAGTCCAAATGTTGAACAAACCCTAAAAGTCAACGAAAGTCAATGGTCCAACTTTGACCAGAATCGTCGAGTGCACTCGTGGGACTTGGCGAGTTCATGTGCATCCTCTGAATTCTTCTAAGGACTCACTCGGTCTCATCAAGTTAACCTTTCACTTGACGGGTTACCACTGATCACGACTCCCAGGGCAACTCGACTCGACTCGACGAGTCCTCTCATGGACTCGGCGAGTTTCCTCCATGACAACTCCCAAATAACCTCTTGAGGCCAGATATGTTTCTCTATCTTAAAGATCTAACCTTTAAACACTCAAAAGTCACGTAAATTTCCAACCTTTATGCTCATGCAACATTCATATGGCTCTTTTTGGTGAAATGGCTCTTACAATGACAACCTAGGTTCAAAACTCCATTGGAGTTGCATAAAGCTGGATGCTTGGGTCTCCCTGGACCTAAAAGGGTCTAGATCTCAACATAACGTGCAAGAGGGGGGGGGGGTTGAGGCATCCAAAACCCCAAATAGGAAAGATTCAAGCCCTAACCCCAAAATGAAATCCATACAATAGAGAGAAGGAGGGGTCCGATTTGACACCTTAAAGTGAAACTCCTTGCTTGGATAAATCAAAATAACTACCTCCTTTGATCCTTCTTGTTGGATCTTTTCTCTTTTCTTGCAAAATCACACCAATAAGCTCAAATGGCCTTCTCTCTCTCACTTTACACACTCAAGCTCGATGGGGGTTCTCTCTCTGGGATGGTAGCCGCAAATGAAGGCCATAAGTGCCTTTAAATAGGGCTCAAGCCCGGAGATTTAGGGTTTCTGCCAACAGCACGGACTCGTCGAGTCCACTCACTGACTCGTCGAGTCCACTCATTAATCTGAGTCACCACTCGCGGTCAGACTCGACGAGTTTAGGCGCCAACTCGTCGAGTCTCCCCCAATAACTCAAAATAAATACTTCAATTATGATACCTGGAAATCCGGATGTTACAATTCTCCCCCACTATAATCAGACTTCGCCCTCGAAGTCTCACTCTGCAAACAACTCTGGGTGCTGCTCCTGCATCTCTGCCTCCGGCTCCCAAGTCAACTTGGAACCTCTCCGATGTTGCCACTGAACCTGAACCAGGGGAACCTCCTTGTTCCTCAGAACCTTTATCTTCCGATCCAAGATCGCGATTGGCCTCTCAATGTAGTTCAAGCCCGCATCCACCTGAATATCCTCCAGCGGCACTACCGCCGTCTCATCGGCTATACACTTCCTCAACTGGGTTACGTGGAAGGTATCGTGAATCTGACCCAACTCCTCGGGTAGCTCTAAACGGTATGCTACCTTTCCCACCCTGGAAATCACCTTGAAAGGACCAATGTATTGGGGCCCTAGCTTGCGCCTTTTCCGAAGTCGGATCACTCCTTTCCAAGGAGATACCTTCAGGAGTACAAAATCTCCAACCTGGAACTCGAGCTCGGATCGCCGCCTACCTGCATAACTCTTCTGGCGGCTCTGGGTTGTCAGCAAACTCTGTCTGACCTGCTGTATCTGCTCAGTTGTCTTAAGCACTATCTCAGTGCTACCCATCACTCGCTGCCCCACCTCGCCCCAACATATAGGGGTCCTACACCTCCTCCCATACAACAGCTCAAATGGAGGCATACCAATACTCGAATGGTGGTTGTTGTTGTAAGAAAACTCGTCCAAAGGTAGTTATGTATCCCAACTTCCACCGATATATATAACACATGCTCGGAGCATGCCCTCGAGCGTCTGAATCGCCCGCTCACTTTGACCATCCGTCTGTGGGTGGTAAGCAATACTGAAGTGAAATCTCATACCCAACTCCTCATGGAACTTCTTCCAGAACCTGGAAGTGAAACATACATCTCGGTCTGACACAATCGAGATCGGCACTCCATGCCGCGACACCACCTCTCTCACATATATCTTTGCCAACCTCTCTGCAGAAGAGCTCTCACTGATAGCAAGGAAGTGAGCGCCCTTTGTCAACTGATCCACAATCACCCAAGTTGCATCAACACCCCTCTCGGTCCTCGACAATTTGGTGATGAAGTCCATAGAAATTTGTTCCCACTTCCACTGGGGAACCTCAAGTGGCTGTAACTTGCCATGTGGACGCTGGTGCTCGACCTTAACCTGATGATAGGTCAAACACCTCTCTACTACCTACGCAACATCCCTCTTCATACAAGGCCACCAGTAGTCTCTCTTCAGGTCCAAATACATCTTAGTGGCCCCGGGATGGATCGAGAATCTCGACCTGTGCGCCTCCTCCATCAGTATGCTACGTGCCCCGCCCGTAAACGGCACCCAAATCCGACCATGAAAGGTCATAAGCCCTTGGCTATCGGTAAAAAACTCGGATACCTGCCCAATCACCCCCTCTCTCTCTCTTGCAGTTCTCCGGTCTCACCGCCTCTGCCTGGGCCTCTCGGATGGTATCCAATATCGGAGTCATCACCGTCATCCTCATGCATATATCTCGAATCGGGGCGCTCTCTGTCCTGCGACTCAAACTATCGGCTACCACATTAGCCTTGCCTGGGTGATACAGGATCTCACAATCATAATCCTTCACAACATCCAACCATCTCCTCTGGTGCATGTTCAGATTGGGCTGATCCATCAGATACTTAAAGTTCTTGTGGTCCGTGTATATGGTACACCGAACCCCATACAAATAATGGTGCCAGATCTTGAGGGCGAACACTACTGCCCCAACTCCAAATCGTGGGTGGGGTACCTTGTCTTATGAGGTTTCAGCTGCCTCGATGCGTATGCTATCACATGCCCTCTCTGCATGAGCACCGCTCCCAACCCTGACATAGACGTGTCACAGTACACCACAAAATTCTCCATTCCCTCCGGAAGGGCTAACACCGGGCTTCACATAGTCTCTGACGAAGAGTCTCGAACAAGGTCTGCTGTCAGGACCCCAAACAAAAGCAACGCCCTTCCGGGTCAACTGGTGTGAGAACGACAATCTTGGAGAAATCCCTGATAAACCTCCGATAATAGCCGACCAACCCCAGAAAACTCCTGACCTCGGTGGGGGATCTCGGCACATCCCAACTCATAACCGCCTCAATATTGGCCGGATCGACCAATAACCCATTCTGATTAACGAGGTGTCCCAAGAACTGGACCTCCTATAACCAGAAATCACACTTGGAGAATTTGGCATAAAGCCTCTCCGATCTCAACACTCCAAGGATCTCTCTCAGATGCTCCTCATGTCGCTCTTTGGATCTCGAATACACAAGAATATCGTCAATGAACACAATCACCGAACAATCCAACATCGGCCTGCATACCCGGTTCATGAGATCCATGAACGCTGCCGGTGCATTGGTGAGCCCAAAAGGCATCGCCACGAACTCGTAATGCCCATAACAAGTCCTAAACGTTGTCTTCGGGATATCCTCATCCTGCACCCTCATCTGATGATATCCCAACCTCAAGTCAATCTTGGAGAACCAAGATGCACCCTACAATTGATCGAATAGATCATCGATCCTCGACAATGGATAACGGTTCTTGACTGTCAACTTGTTCAACTCCTGGTAATCAATGCACATCCGGTGTGAACCATCATTTTTCTTGACGAAAAGGATCGGCGCTCCCCACGGTGAGCTACTCGGTCGAATGAATCCCTTACCCAGCAACTCCTGAAGCTGCGAGGATAACTCCTGCATCTCTGGTGGTGCAAGGCGATAGGGTGCCTTGGCAATAGGCGCTGCTCCCGGAACCAAGCCAATATGAAACTCCACTTGCCTCTCCAGAGGCACACCTGGAAACTCCTCGAGGAAAACATCCGGGAACTCACGCACTATTGGGACCTCATCGACAGAACTCGGCCTCTCGGCGGCAACTCGCGTATCCATCACGTAGGCTACAAACCTCCTGTAGCCCCGTTGTAGGCTCTGCCTTGCTTTGGCAGCTGAGCAAAATGTTGACCCGGATCAGGTACCCTCGCCATACACCGTAAGTACTCCCCCACTAGGGTGTCGTATGGTCACCAACCGAAGCTCGCAGTCGATAACGGCTCCGAATCCGCTCAACCAATCCATGCCCACGATGACACATACGTCCCCCATCGCAATCGATATCAGATCTATCGGAAACTCAACACCAAAAATCTCTAGTCCACATCCTCGAATCACATCAGTAGCATATACCGCCCGCTCGTCGGCTATAGAAACTTGCAAAGATCGACTTAACGCCTCTCATCAGATACTGATGTGCTGACTAAATGCTAATGACACGAAAGATCGACTCGCACCCGAGTCAAATAACACCAAAGCAGGTACAGAATTCACAAGGAAAGTACCTAAGCATACCACAATATAAGCATAAAATCTCAAACTCAACAATATAAGATAAAAGGATACATACCAACCACGATGTCGGGTGCGGCACAGACCTCCTCCGCTGTCAACTAGAAGGATCTCTCGTGAACCTTCGGTGCCTCATCCTTCACTGGCCAGGTCTCGGTAGCTCTAGCAGCAGCTGTAGATCCCTGTGCTTATCCCTGGAGTAACTGCGGGACTCGGCCTTTCGATGGCCGGTCTGGTTGCAATGAAAGCAAACTGCAAACCCTTAGGGCAATCCCAAGCGAAATGCCCCTCCTTTCCATACTTGTAGCACACCCCTGATTTTCATACTCCCTCGTGGCTCTTGCCACACTTCCCGCAGGTGCAGCCCTTCTGACCCCCGAATCTCGAATCAGCGGGCTTCGCCCACTTGGCTGCCGGCTGTGACTGCACTGGTCGCCTGTCCCTCCTCTGAGACTCGGCCTCCTCCCTGGCTTGAGTCTCTAGCTCAATCTCCCTCTTCCAGGCATTTTCCTGAAGCTTGGCAACTGTTCAGTATGTTGAGTTCACCACGAACTCACGAATGTCCCTCCTCAGTATGCTCAGATATCGGCTCATACGTGACTGCTCAGTAGACGCGTGCTCAGGGCAAAACAACAGCCTCTCATGAAACTCCGTCCCTTGTTTGAGGGACAAGAATTCCTGGTCCAAACGTTCCCTCTCCACATGGGGAACATACTCATCTCGGAACATGGTGGTGAACCTCTCCCAGGTCACCGCTATAATCTCTGCAGAAGTGAAGTCAGCCGTCACAAACTTCCACCAGTCCTTCGCTCCCAAGCGAAGATGGTTTAGTGCAAACCGTACTCTCAGATGCTCTGGAAAAGAACAGGTGTAGAAGCATCCCTCAATGTCATAGATCCATCTCATCGCAGCTATCGGATCCTGAGTCTCATCAAACTCTGGTGGCTTCGTATTGCTGAACTCTTGGTACAACAACGAGTCACCCCCTGCGGCCTAGCAGCGGCGACGGCTGTGGTGGCTGTAGGAACAACAACATTAGTAACAGTAGCATACCACTCATCAAAGGTCTCAATCATCATGGTCGTGATAGACCCAAACATCTCCGGTATCTCAGCCCGAATGGACGCAGCCACCTCCTCATGAATCATCCTGCGAATCTCCTCATCGCTGACACCGCTGCTCTCTGGAGTGTGGCGTGTACTCACCATGATGTCTTTGAAACACAACACAAAAGAAATCAGAGACCCGCTCGAGTATCCTCGCACTTGATCACTCAACCCTACTTCTTCCTTAGTACCCTAAGGATTCTTACTTTGACTGCTCACTGATCCGGTGTTTCCAGTAGTACGGGCCCTATACTACCTTCCACAACGCATCAACATTCACCCCAAGTCCTCCTCCTAGGATCCCATATCACAAGTACTCTATATTTCGCTACGCACAGGCCACTCTCCAGTAGGCCACTCATAAGCTCCTCGCTGCTACCTACTCACACTCGAAGAACTCATAGTAGCAGTAATCTCCTAGGCTAAGGCATCACAAATCAGGCCACTCTAGTCCTAGATATGAATACCTAGCCTACTCTAGCATGCATATCATATCACATAATATCTCATAACACACAATGTAAGGGTATTATGGGAAATCACCGTTCGGGCGCTGGCTGATCGTACACACTGCTCCTTTCTGCTTTTCTTAAAATCTCTTACTCTTTTAGAAAAATTGTTCCTTTTTATGAAAAACTTTCTCAAATCCTCAGTTTGAGTTCAGATACGCCTGAAGGTGCATCCAAATCCCTCAAACCAAGGCTCTGATACCAACTTGTAACGACATGAATTTTGAAAACGATTTTTCATTTTAAAAACCAAACATATCTCACATAAACTACCCAAATTTTAAAATGTATCAAGTGTTATCTCAATAATACATATCCCAGAATCTCAATTACATAATTCCCCATCAATGTGTACGGATCATGCCAGCGCCTTCCCGTGATCCTTGCTGGTACCTGAAATACATATCACATAACACGGTAAGCATAAATGCTTAGTGAGTTCCCTAAAATACCACATACAACACATAAGCCACTTGAGGCTATAACTCGGTATGACCCTCCGGTCAATGTGTCTCAGCGGGACCCTCCAGTCCCGTAGCTCGTTGGACCGTCCAGTCCGGTCCAGCTCGTTGGATCCTCCGGTCCGGTCTGATCGAGGACCCTCTGGCCTCATGAGTCATTGGACCCTCTGGTCCGGTCTATAAAACGCTTAGCATACATATAAAACAATGCACATAAATCTCAGACATACACATACACGTAAAATATAAGACCCTCCGGTCTGCACATAGATACCACTCTAGGTAATGTATAGTGAGAAGACTCACCTCGGGTAAATCGGATAATCTCGGACTCGAAAACTGATCTAGCCTCCGCATAAGCACATAAAGAATTTCACGTAATTAACAAAGGCTTTCAAAGGCTAGATGAATCCCCCTTTATAAATCCTCGGAAGGATAAAAGACCATTTTACCCTCCCCCAAGACCTAAAGTCCAAATGTTGACCAAACCCTAAAAGTCAACGAAAGTCAACTCAGTTAATGGTCCAACTTTGACCAGACTCGTCGAGTGCACTCGTGAGACTCGACGAGTTCATGCGCATCCTCTGAATCCTTCTAAGGCCTCACTCGGTCTCGTCAAGTTAACCTTTCACTTGACGGGTTACCACTGATCACGAATCGCAGGGCAACCCGACTCGACTCGTCGAGTCCTCTCATGGACGTGGCAAGTTTCCTCCATGGCAACTCCCAAATGCCCTCCTTAGGTCAGATCTATTTCTCTATCTTATAGATCTGACCTTTAAACACTCAAAAGTCACGTAAAGGTCTAACCTTTATGCTCATGCAACACTCATATGTCTATTTTTGGTGAAATGGCTCTTACAATGACAACCTAGGTTCAAAACTCCATTGGAGATCCATAAAGTTGGATGCTTGGGACTCCGTGGACCTAAAAGGGTCCAGATCTAAACACAACTTGCAAGAGGGGGGGTGAGGCATCCAAAACCCTAAATAGGAAAGATTCAATCCCTAACCCCAAAAAGAAATCCATACAATAGAGAGAAGGAGGGGTCCGATTTGATACCTCAAAGTAAAACTCCTTGCTTGGCTAACTCAGAATAGCAACCTCCTTTGATCCTTCTTGTTGGAGCTCTTCTGTTTTCTTGAAAAATCACACCAATAAGCTCAAATCACCTTCTATCTCTCTCTCTCTCTCTCTCTCTCTCTCACTCTCCACACTCAAGCTCGATGGGGGTTCTCTCTTTGGGATGGTAGCCGCAAATAAAGGCCATAAGTGCCTTTAAATAGGGCTTAGGTCTGGAGATTTAGGGTTTCTACCAACAGCACGGACTCGTTGAGTCCATTCACCGACTTGTTGAGTCCACTCATTAGTCCGAGTCACCAGTCGTGGTCAGACTCGACGAGTTTAGGCGCCAACTCGTCGAGTCTCCCTCAATAACTCAAAATAAATACTTCAACTATGATACCTAGAAATACAGATGTTACATCGACAAGGGGTAGATAAATATCCCATGCCTTTCCAAAGTCAATTACACATGCTCGCAACATGTCTTCCAGAGTTTGAATAGTCCTTTCACTTTGTCCGTCGGTTTGAGGATGGTAGGTTGTACTCATGTCTAGCCTAGTTCCTGGGGAACTTTGTAGCGACTACCAAGACCTCGAAGTGAATCTACTATCTCTATCAGAGATAATGGATATGGGAATACCGTGCAGTCGTACTATCTCCCTAATGTATGCTCTAGTGAGTTTCTCCATCTTGTCAATTTCTTTGATAGGCAGGAAGTGTGCGGACTTGGTTAACTTGTCAATGATCACCCAAATGGTATCGAGACCACCCGTTGTCTTGGGTAGCTTGGTTATGAAGTCCATCGTGATCCACTCCCACTTCCATTCAGGTATCTCCGGTTGTTAAAGTAAACCTGATGGTTTCTGGTATTCGACCTTAACCTTTGCGCATGTAAGGCATTTACTTACGAAGGTAGCAATCTCTGCTTTCATGTTAGGCCACCAATATAACTTTTTAAGATCCATATACATCTTATCTGAACCTGGGTGGATGGAATATTGAGTGTTGTGCGCTTCGATCATTACTAAGTCTCTGAAACCATCGTGTTTCAGTGTCCAAATCCGATCCATGAAATATAAGGCTCCGCCACCCTTGACTTCCAAGTTCTTATCCATCCCTCTCAGGGATTCATCCACCACATTTTTAGGTTTTAAGGCTTCGAGCTGCGCCTCCTTAATTTGTGTGGACAGATGTGAATGGATAGTCATAGTTAATTATTTGACTCTATGACCAGAGTATTCTTTCCGACTTAGGGCGTCAGCTACTATGTTGGCTTTACCCGGATGATAACGAATTTCGCATTCGTAATCATTGAGTAGCTCGACTCACCGTCGTTGTCTCATGTTGAGCTCCTTCTGGTCGAATATATGTTGTAGGCTCTTATGGTATGTAAAGATAGTGCTTTTCGTACTGTAGAGGTAGTGTCTCCAGATCTTCATAGCAAACACAACTGCTCCTAACTCAAGATCATGTGTGGTGTAGTTAACTTTGTGTGTCTTCAGCTGTCTCGAGGCATAGGTGATGACCTTACCTCGTTGCATCAGAACACAGCCGAGCCCCTGGTTGGATGCATCGCAATATACTATGAAGTCTTCTATTCCTTCTGGGTGGGATAGTATCGGTGCGGTGCATAAGGCTCGTTTCAGTGTTTGGAACGCCTTCTCTTATTTCTCTTCCCAGTCAAAAGCCATGCCTTTCTGGGTCAATATAGTTAGGGGTTTCGCAATCCGATAGAAGTTCTGAATGAACCTACGATAGTAGCTAGCGAGGCCTAGAAATTGGTGAATTTCTGTAGGCGTCTTCGATGCTGACCAGTTCTCAATGGCTTTGATTTTGGAAGGGTCCACATGAATTCCCTCTTCACTAACAACGTGACCCAGGAATTCGAATCTTTGAATCCAAAACTCGCATTTAGAGAACTTCGCATAGAGCTTCTCTGATCGTAATGTTTCCAAGATCTGTTGTAGATGCTTACTATGCTCTTCCTTACTACGAGAGTAGATAAGTATGCCATCGATGAAGACAATGACAAACTGATCCAAATAAGGACGACATACCCTATTCATTAAGTCCATGAATACTGTGGGCGCATTAGTCAGTTCGAATGGCATCACTACGAACTCGTAGTGTCCGTAACAAGTTCGGAAGGCTGTCTTCGGAACATCCTCCCCGAGCACTCGTAACTGGTGATACCCGGATCTCAGATCTATCTTTGAAAAGTAATTAGCCCCTTGCAGTTGGTCGAACAAATCGTCTATACGAGGCAGAGGGTAACGATTCTTAACGGTAAGCTTGTTTAGTTCTCTATAGTCGATGCATATACGAAACGATCCGTCTTTCTTCTTCATGAACAAGACCGGAGATCCCTAGGGTGAGAAGCTTGGTCTAATAAATCCCTAACTGAGCAGTTCGTTAAGTTGACCGGACAGTTCCTGCATCTCAGCTGGTGCTAGACGATAGGGCGATTTGGCTACTGGGGTAGCCCTGAAACTAAGTCGATTCTGAACTCGACTTGACGTTGTGGAGGTAATCCTTGGAGTTCTTCTGGAAAGATGTCGGGAAAATCGCGTACCACTGGGATGTTCTTTATGTCTTTCGTCTCTTGGCTCACATCGACGACATGAGCAAGGAATGCGCGACATTCCTTTCGCAAGTACTTCTAGGCTTGAATACTCGAGATGATACGAAGGTTTGTGTCGGGTTTGTCACCATAGATTACTAGAGTTTCGCCAGACCGCATATTAAGGTGAACAACCTTTTCATAACACATGATGTCAGCACGTTGTAGACTCAACCAATCCATGCCGATAAGGACATCGAAACTTTTAATTAAGATTGCCATGAGTTCGATTGAAAATGAATGACTATCTAGAGTTAGAGTACATCCTATGTATATACTGCTAGTGCTCTCTGTCTTTCTGTTACCATTTCTACAGTGAACGGTTCTTTAAGTGCTCGTGATTTTTGCTTAAGTAAGTGAGCAAATTTTTGGTTCACGAAACTCCTCTCCGCTCCACTATCAAACAGTATGCATACATAAGAGTTATCGAGCGGAAACATACCAGTGACCACTGTGGGGTTGGCAACAGCTTCCTCGTGGCCTATAGCCAAAACTCTTCCCACTCCGCCAACATTTCCTGCCTTCGAGCAGTTCCTGTTGTAGTGGCCCACCTCGCCACAACCGTAGCAAGCCTGGCCCACACCAGTGTTGGGGACCTGGGTGATTGGCCTTGCCGGAGATTTGTAGAAACGGGCAGCGCGCCCCTTCCTATTGCAGTTAGAGCACTGCATTTCTCGGCAGGGTCCAGTATGGTGGAAGCTGCATTTTTTGCACTTCGGCAAACTCCCCACGTACTGCTTTACCAGCGCAGCAGCGGCAGGTGTTATCGCAGCGTGAACTGCTACGACCTGCTGCTTTTGGGCAGCTTTCTGTGCATCGTTCTTCTTCTTATCATCCCAAAATTTCCGCTAGTTATCAGCGGCTTTGGAGGGTTCTGAGATGGCTAGGGTTATCGTTGTTGATGGGGTACGGACCCCATGGCCAATGAGCTATTGTGCCAATCGCTTGGCACTATCGAAGGTAGCGTGGTTTGAAGCTAGTACATTCCCCTGGAATGGAGGTACCAACCCCCATATATACCTCTCCACCTGATGTGAATATTTAATGCACTAGTTTTTTTATCTATAATTCCGAGTTTATCGCATCTAAACCACACCTTACAGGCAGTGAACCCGATCGAGTATAGTATAACTTTTATAAGCAAGGGTGTCGAACACAAGGGGAACGGTAGTGAATTAATTTAAAATATTTGATTATAGGTTACAAAACACACGAAAGGAATAAATAAATGTTTATTTAATCTCAAACAAACATTTAATTAAGAAATCTCGATAAATTAACAGAAAAACAAATCTCTTCAGGTACTTTGGTTTAGATAAATTACACCTTAAAAGCATAGACAATTGCATACACAAATTCATTTATTCATGTTCACCGATTCCTAAAATGATTAGATTCACGTTCACTATTACTAATCCTTTAGCAAACAAGTCAATTAAACAGTGATCAGTTAATTAAACTAACATGTTTCCTAGTGTTTAGTTCGTATCAAGCAAGACTTGTAATAACAGTTAATCAAATTTGGCCATTCAATTAACCTCTTGTTGATGGTCATCACACAAGGCTCACACATTAACTTACTTATTTCCAAGTTAATCCTAGTTTCACATTCGCTATTCCTAGACTTATAATCTTGATGGTCATCAAAGTCATAAGATACAAGCAATCAAGCAGATGTTCATACAACTTAATTTACTTGACAATTAACAGCAAATAATTATCATTAACACATAAGGATCTTTTAACAAGCTTGGCAAGATAAATTAAACATAAACAAACAATTCAATATAGCAATTAATCCAATAATCAAGGTTTCATTCAATCATAAACACAAAATAAAAGGTTTTTACACCTAAATCAGAAACTAAACACATAATAGTATCACAATGGAATGCTAAACATGGTCACGTTAACAACCCATATGATTACCGACATGTATCCGCTCTCCAATCCTTCCGATCTCCGCTCTCGTTAGCTTAACGGCCTTCCGGCTGCCTTCTAGACCCTCAAAACAACTTAACAAAAGTTAATTATCGACTAAATTAGGTTAGAAGTCGAACCCCCCCCTCTCTGGTTAGCTGATAATCGCTTTTTATAACCCTTGGAACCGACTTACGTACGTTGGGCGTAAGTTGTATCACGCTGGGCGTACTGAGAATTATGTCGCGATGAGGAAATCCGGATGCAAGCTGTTACACTAAGCATACTTAGCAATTACGCGGGGCGTAATTGACTCCTCCAACATTTTTTCTTTCTTTTAGCTTCTAAGCCCTAATTCTACTCCAGTCTTTTCTTTTGCGCTCTATTGACAACTAATAGCTGCAAATCATAATTCAAAGTATTACAAGTACTTTTTAGTTCTAGAAAAGAATAATAAAGGCTAAAATATTAAGATATAATGTATAAAAATATATATATAAATACACATATCAAAATACCCCACACTTAGATTTTCGCTTGCCCCCAAGCAAATTTACTTTTATTTTACCAATATCGCACTAAATAATCCATTTTAAACTCAGCCATTATGTGAAGACCGCAACGCATTCATTTGTGTCTAATTTTTTTTTCTAAGGACCCCCCTAGTTCTAAATACTCACAATCCTCATAAACACTCGCCCACTTCTTTTGAACAATGCTCATTTTATGCATCCCTCCGAATCCATCCCCAGAAAACTTCTTAACCTCAAGGTATTTTTGTAGAGCAACCCGAGCACACATAATCTAGAAAATTACAATTTATGATACCACTATGGAGCTCTTTTGGAATTCTTCACTTCTTTGTTATTTGATCTTTGATTTCTTTGAATTCACCACCTTCTTTGATTTTTGGTATCTTCAACTTTTTGAATCTTCAGAATTTTGATCTTCAAATTTACACTTTAATAGCTCCAAAACTCTTTCAACTTTTCTTGTAATTCTCTCTCTCTCTCTCTCTTTTTTTTTTACATGTAACTCACTTTTTTTTACTCAAAACCAACATGCTTAAGCAAGGGCGCTCTACTTCAACATTTATTAGTTAAGACATTAGTCTAGGTGCAATGACTACATAAGTCTTCTTGGATACATTTCAGGTACAGGCTGCTAAACATATTGCATCCCTCAAACTAAGCAAAGTTGTGTTTTGTCCCATGATTTCACTAGAATAAGGGAAGCCACAAATGCACTATAACGTGTATTGGCTCAACTAAACATTTGAGTTCTCATCGGATCATCTCATACAATATTAGCAAAATTTTAAATTATCACTAGATTTTTCTAAATTAAACTATTATTTCAAGTTTTTAAATTCATAAATTTCCCAAAATCTAGCAATTTTCAAACTATTATTTCATTTTTTTAATTTACTTTTATCGACCCCCTACCCCACACTTATTTCATACAATGTCCTCATTGTATGCATAAAACTAATTAAGCACATAAAAATGGAGAAAAAGGAACAGACTCCCCTATGGTAGTTGTGGCGAGATCGAATGGGGCTGCTACAAGTTGCTCCAAACATTGTTGAAAGACTGGAAACTGGAACTGCTGCTTCTAAATTTGCCGATAAATAAAATCAAGAATGCCGACTTCGAAAATGTGGTGCAAAATATTGCAAACAAATGCAATGTATAGTAACCATGACGTGGGAAAGTGTCGACCACGTCGTCTCGTCAAGAATGACAGCCTCTTCTCGCGATGAAAACTCCTCCACAACATAGGAAAGTGTCAACCATATCGTGGCAGCCGGGATGATACTTCTACCTTGTGTCAAAATAAAACTCTATGGTGTGGAAACAACTCACCCATACCATAAGAGTTAAAAATAAAATGCCACTCTTCTAAATAATCGCTCACGAAATCAATATGCACCCCACACTTATGACAAATCGTGGGTCTTGACTAGAATCTTCGAACTCTCACACGGCTCTTTCTAGCAACAGTCGGACCTAGCTGCTGAACTTACTGCCAACTTTCTAAGGGCGAAAATTCTGCAAAGATACTAAACAACCAAAGAGCATCAACATGGAAAACAAAAGTACCAAAAATTAAACCTAAATTAAAGTTAGTTACATACAAATAAAAATACTAATAGTAAGTAACACAAAAATAAACTAAAAAGAACACAAAAATAAAAATAAAAAGGATAAACTAAATCACTCGTCATCCCCATCATCGTGCTGCTGTGTCCCAGATGTACCGGCTCCATCAGGTCGTGACTGGAATGGTGGAGGGAAAGGAACCGAGTACTGAAACCCCTAGTGGGCAAAGAATGCGGTCAACGCATCCCCATACCACTGTTGTTGTCTCTCCACGTGTGCAACGCGCTCACCCAGGCTCTGAACTCCCTCGTCAATGTAGTGAAATCCCTCGTCCATGCGCTGAGCCAGGTAACGTATATCAATCTCCGGCTCAGGTCCCTGCTGTGTTCCCCGAGGAGTAGGTCTACGCCACTGGGCTCGTCGCGATTCTGGCTCGACTGCACCCTCCTCATCCGCCACGTCATCTGGTCGTACCCGCAAGACACCATCCTCGCCCCGCTCAAGTACATGCATCGACTCCAATAACTGAAGGCTCATCGGCCTCATATCTTGAAACACCATCGATCTCGTAATCTCACACATCAACAACTGATAGGATCGAGCTAATCACGTGATAAAATGCCGCCCGCAAATCAGGATATCCTCCCGAAGTCCCCTGGCCCTCCTACCCAAATAAGCGGCTAAAGCAATTGGAAGGTTCAGGTGCCTCCCTGGAGTAACAAGTGCCCATAAGAAATACAAGTCTGTAGTCGACACTCTCTCACTATTCTTATGGTGCATGAGAGATATGGAAATCAGACGGTGCAACAATCTGTATGTGGTAGACTGAATCATCCTCCCTCGTGCAGTAGATGGTGTGTACACTCCCCCAGTAATCTCGACCCAAAAAGTGTTTTCATTGTAGTCATCTGGCCGGCCCGTGAGACTATCAGCAAGGAATGCCAAGAAGTGGACACTCCTCGTCTCGTCTACTGTATATATCCCAACTCGAGTGGCAAGCTCAATCGCATTGCACTCCCGACTCACACCACCCAATCTGAAGGAAAAGGTTGTCCTATCATCGGGTGTCTTCCTAGGGTCATAGGAAATTGTAGCATAAAACTCCAGAAAAAATTCCCGATACACAGGCTCCTGGATCCTGAACAGTCTTGCCCAACCCTGACATACGAACAAATGCACGCCACTCGCTTCCGAGTGCGTGTATTGCAAAAAATCCTGGATCATCGCAGCAAGTCCAGTCTGGACCGCCAATTCCCAATCAAACGAAGGTGCTATGTCAATCTCCTTAGTAAGCAGCAGACTCAGATTGTTGACATATTTGGCTCGGGTTTCGTTGTTTAGAGTTTGCGGGAACTGCAAGAAACGGTGATCTGTCACGTCCTCGGGTGGGTTGGTCCTTTGAGTTCTACGGGCCATAATCTGCACAAATAAACACCAAACACAAAACCAAACAAAATAATCATAGCATTAATAGATTTAGAATGAAAAATAATGGTGCTGGTCATGGACTGTATGCTGGGCGTACATCCAGCATACGCTGGGCGTACGTCTAGAGGCTCGAAACTATCCCCCTGTTTGTTCTAAAGTCATAATAAAGTATTACACATGTATATGCGCATGAGTATTTTACAAGGCATAATAAGCGTGGGGTATTTTACAAGGCAGTTAAAATACGGGACCAACCCTAAGCGTATGTCCAAAAAGTCGAACTTGTTGTCTAATCGTTCTTTGTTTATCCATGATCAACAAACATTCAACAAGTATACATAGGGGAAATACGTAGGGCAATAAAAAAACCGAGGAGTCTACAGGGAGTACGCTAGGCGTACGTCCACAAGCTCAAAATGATGGTTATTGGACGGGATTAAGACCAATTTACGTCCAATGGTTTAGTCAATTGGCCAGAATCGATCTTATTAAGACATAAACAAACAAAAATTCATGCGAAATCGGCCCTATTTCAAGAAGTGCATAAACCCTAGATTTTGATTTAGGCTTAATACCTCAATTTTTATGAAAATAATCTCAAATCAAAGCCATATAATATCCGATTTACTTACCTTTGTGTCGATTCTACAAGAAAAGAAGAAAAAAAAATCGAAGATCTTGTGGAGGTATTCGACCGTCTCAGTGCGTGCGACGAAGGAAAAATGTGAAAGAATAACAAAAAGTCAAAGGGTAAAAAGATATAACCTGTCTCCGTCTTATGTGGGGCGTAATTTCAAATGTACGCAGGGCGTACCTCCAATTTCAATAAGAACTTATTCGCAATCAAAGGTTGAGTACGCTTGGCGTAATGTCAATTACGCTGGGCGTAATTTTTCTGAAATATTTTCCTTTTCCTTATTTGAAATTCCTTTTTCCAACTAAATAAATTTGGGAACTTCTAAATATTATTTTTTTAATTGCTTCAACAACAACCATAACTTTCCGATGAGTGACATATTTTAAAAAAATTGAGACATCATGATCACTTGTTTTTGTCGAGATCAAACAACAACGGTTGATTAAAACCCTTGCACGCAAGAAATGGTTTGTGAAAACAACTTTTGGGACCCGTTAGAATATTTTTTTTTGTTTTCTTCGCACCTTTAACTTAAAGTAGAACAAGAAGTGACCTAACTAGTCAAGAATAGCAAGAGCTCGGTCTTCCACTTAACCACCACAATACGCCTTGCTATACTACGCCTCATGGATTGAGTTGGACAAATCAACAAAGTAGTAGGCTAAGCAGGTCAAGAATTCCCTAATCGCTTGCATTCTCAAAACCCATGCAAAAGATAAAGTCAATCAATGTGTATGATCCCAAATTCTTGCAATTAACAACAAGAACCTTCCCGACAAGTGAAATGATATCAACGAAAATAAAATAAAAATAAAAACTAACTAAAAACAAATAACGAATAATCAAATAAACTAAATTAATTAAAAGTCGTTCCCCAGCAACGACACCAAAAACTTGATGTGAATATTTAATGCACTAGTTTTTTATTTATAATTCTTAGTTTATCGCATCTAAACCACACCTTACAGGCAGTGAACCCGATCGAGTATAGTATAACTTTGATATGCAAGGGTGTCGAACACAAGGGGAATGGTAGTGAATTAATTTAAAATATTTGATTATAGGTTACAAAACACACGAAAGGAATAATTAAATGTTTATTTAATCTCAAACGAACATTTAATTAACAAATCTCGATAAACTAACAGAAAAACAAATCTCTTCAGGTACTTTGGTTTAGATAAATTACACCTTAAAAGCATAGACAATTGCATACACAAATTCATTTATTCATGTTCACCGATTCCTAAAATGATTAGATTCACGTTCACTATTACTAATCCTTTAGCAAACAAGTCAATTAAACAGTGATCGGTTAATTAAACTAACATGTTTCCTAGTGTTTAGTTCGTATCAAGCAAGACTTGTAATAATAGTTAATCAAATTTGGTCGTTCAATTAACCTCTTGTTGATGGTCATCACACAAGGCTCACACATTAACTTACTTATTTCCAAGTTAATCCTAGTTTCACATTCGCTATTCCTAGACTTATAATCTTGATGGTCATCAAAGTCATAAGATACAAGCAATCAAGTAGATGTTCATACAACTTAATTTACTTGACAATTAACAGCAAATAATTATCATTAACACATAAGGATCTTTTAACAAGCTTGGCAAGATAAATTAAACATAAACAAACAATTCAATATAGCAATTAATCCGATAATCAAGGTTTCATTCAATCATAAACACAAAGTAAATGGTTTTTACACCTAAATCAGAAACTAAACACATAATAGTATCACAATGGAATGCTAAACATGGTCACGTTAACAACCCATATGATTACCGACATGTATCCGCTCTCCAATCCTTCCGATTTCCACTCCCGTTAGCTTAACGGCCTTCCGACCGCCTTCTAGACCCTCAAAACAGCTTAACAGAAGTTAATTATCGACTAAATTAGGTTAGAAGTCGAATCCCCCTCTCTGGTTAGTTGATAATCGCTTTTTATAACCCTTGGAACCGACTTACGTATGCTGGGCGTAAGTCGTATTACGCTGGGCGTACTGAGAATTATGTCGCGGTGAGGAAATCCGGATGCAAGCATTTACGCTAAGCTTACTTAGCAATTACGCGGGGCGTAATTGACTCCTCCAACATTTTTTCTTTCTTTTAGCTTCTAAGCCCTAATTCCGCTCCAGTCTTTTCTTTTGCGCTCTATTGATAACTAATAGCTGCAAATCATAATTCAAAGTATTATAAGTACTTTTTAGTTCTAGAAGAGAATAATAAAGGCTAAAATATTAAGATATAATGTATAAAAATATATATATAAATACACATATCACCACCTTCTTTGCTTCAGTAGGAACCATTCCCGGACATAGTGCTACCAGATCGCTGAATCTGGCAGTATAGGAAACTATGTTGGAGCCCTTCATGGTTAGGCTCCAGAGCTCCTGCTCCAGCTTTTGAACTTCGCCCCTTGGGCAATATTCTTCAATCATGAGCTCCTTCAGAGCTTCCCAGCCGATAGCATTTGCTACTATAAGAGATAGTGACTTGACATGGCTATTCCACCACGTCAAAGCTTGGTCTGCAAAGGTGAAGATGGCAAATTTGCCTTTTCTCCCTTCCGGACAGGAGCATATCTCAAAGATCGACTCCGTTTTTTCGAACCATTGCGAGAGGGCAATGATTCTGCCAGTTCCATTGAAGGCCCTGGGTTTGCAGCTGGTGAAGTGCTTGTACGAGCACTCTCTAGAGCGCACTGGAGCTTTGACAACAGTGGGAGGCACATAAGTCCCACTCCCACTAGTACCAGTAGTAGTGAATTGTGCTAGAGTTGCCGCAACAGCCACATTCACAGCAGCTTGAATAGCTGCTGGGTTGTATTGAGGAGGAGGAGGAGTTTGATTTGGGGTTATTGGAGTAGTGCAACTCGATGATCGACGTGGAGGCATCTTGTTGCTATAAGATCACAAAGATGAAGATATTGGTAAGAATTTAATAAAGAGAATGATGAGAGTGACACATGAACTAACTCTCCATAGTCCAACAACACAATGAAAGTATGACTGAATGTAGATTTTGTACTAGAAAGATGAAAGCACTTGGATAATAATTTCCATGAGATTAGATATCTGTCAATAATATTGGTATTACAGATGTAGCAAGTTCAGGAAAAATGACCTAGGAGTAGGTCCTACATCACACCAAGATAGAAAATTTTTGACAAAACTAAGACCTAACAAGACTTAACAAGTTCAATGTCTTATCATAGATAGGAAACTAAAACTAGAGTTTTACATAGACTTAAGTTATATCCAAAAGAGAAACTTGAGTAGGCTCTATCTATGAAGAGAACCACTAGAATGAGTCCTTGATTCTGACAGACGGCGCTCCATGTCTCTCATGCACCTTTCATACATTGCTTGACGAGCTCGAAGTTCCCTGACTTCAGCTTGGGTTGCAGTAAGATCTCTCTGTAGAGCTGCATTATGGTTCTGAGTCCTCTCATAAGCAGACTCTAGATGGCGAATGCGTACGGTATTGACTCCCGCATTGACATCAACTTCCATGATTTGGTTGATGGCCGCTCTACCCTGCTCATCATTACGAGCAATCCTGCGGACCAAAATAGACATGACTCTGTCCGCTGAGCCTCCCTCGCTCAAGTTATAGAAGCTTCAATCTCCGTTGTAAGGTAAGGGTTGACCCTGCTCGTGGCTCCATCTGTTCAAGTTTGTTGCCCATAGAGGTCTGGGGCCTTGAAATGCTGGAAGAGGGTTAGGGTTCGGGATTTGAGCCACTGGGGGTAGGTTATTGACTTCGGGTTCGGAGTCAGAATCCTCCGAAAAGTTCTTAGCAAAGTCGTCATCCAGAGGGATTAGATGATTCTCTTCTGGCTCTGCATCGAGCCATCCTCCGTTATTTTGGTCGGGGAAGTACGGGTAGCTAGGGAGATGGAATCCAACCATGATTATCTACACGAGAAAAGAGGTAAAAGGAATAATTAATATACGTACTAATTTAGATAATTATAAGATGATCTTTATCAGTTACTTCAATACTTACATAGTGCATACCAGTTACATAAAATCAAAACAGGATAGGCCTTCGAATAAGTGATCCTAACTCCAAATCCACAACCAAACAAGGAACAAGAAATAAAGCAAAGATCACAGATTCTAAGTCTATGACACCTTAGTCGCATATAACCTTAGTGTATCCACCAAGCAACTATCAACCTACTAATAAAGACCTTTAGTTCTCAGATAAGTATTTATAGTAACACAAAATACTCCTATAGTATTATAAGTTTATGTTATGTTCTAATGTTTTCATTGTATCAGTGTTGGTAAGTTTTTAGACTTGCTGCAACACCACAACCATTCCTAGGCACATGCTAATCACTCCTTGGAAAGATATAGTTGATCAGGCAATATCACTCCCAGATCTGATCATATGTTCCTAAGCCTGATTGTGTTCTTCAACAATCGTAATACTTTTGTTTTGTCTTAGTGACACTGATTTTAGTATGAATGCAGGTACGTATACTTAGTTAAATATTTTGTTATTTAAAAGTATAAACTCTTGGTCAGAGTATGTTAATCCCGTTGTGTTTATAGTTTGTATATCTTTTATGGGTTGATATACTCGATTCACTATAAACAATGCTCTGATACCAATCTGTCACACCCCAAAACCTGAACGGAGGAAATGTTCGGGGGTAGAGGACATCATGTACAGTATCACAACAATGTATAATAGTAAACAAGCAACAACATCATCCATTGCATTAATAATAATAATAACATGTTAATACAAGTGTGTTCTGTATAGTTTATAAGACACCAAAAATATGAATCAAAATAAGAGATGAGTCTTGAAAGCTCTGTCTTCTCAAAACCTGGCATCGGTACCTGTCTACTAATGACCTGAGAATACAAGTTATTTTGAAAGAGTTTATCAGCTTTAAAGCTGGTGAGTTCATAAGAATTTTAGTGTCATTGTTTGAATGAAAATGTTTGTACGTGTTTGATGTATAAGTTTGTAAATGTTTGTAGTAAATGTTGTATCTCCTAGAAAATCCTATATTTTCTACTAAAAAGTAGCCTTCTACCAAGACATCAAATGTTTTGTATGTTTGTATCTTGTAAAAGTGTGTATTTTTCCCAAGTGTGACTATCATTAACAAAATATAGTTTTTACATTACCGTTTATGTGAGAAGATCACAATGTGAATGCAATGGGAAAATAATAAAGTACTGTAGTGTTGTATATAGTGACTACTGTTGTACTAACTACCTTAAACCGGTTGTTAATCAAGGTATAATGTGATATGATTTTAGCCATACTTGATCGACTAGTAAAACACGACGCTCGAAGACGTCGAAATGGTATGATATTCATCGACTGTAGACCTGCAGGTCTCACTATAGCTAGCAGCAAGGTGTAGGATGGCCAGTCCCGTATAGATCTATACACAAATTCACGCTCTCCATCCAGGAGACTCTGGTTACAAAACGAGCCACAACAGTGATGCCATGCCCCGAAGTAGTGGCTCACATTTATGTTATAGTATTCTTGTATATATATATATATATATATATATATATATATATATATTGTATGTACTAGTGTAGTGTATGTTATCTCTGTCTAGTATGTAGTATGTTCTCTTTGTTTCTCATCATAGTATGTTCTCTTATATAGTGTAGTGTATTGTATGTTCTCTTAGTTTCTCATTATAGTATATTTGTCCTGTTTCTCATAATAGTAAGTTTGTATTGACTCATGAATGAACTGACTCTTGTATGTTTCGTTGTACTAGAAATAGTGAGTAGTGACTTCCTAAACTATACCTATTATATTTTACTAGTAGAGTTGTTTGTATGACTGAGTGTGTTGAACTAAGATAAAAGCTTTTATGTCTATACATATATACATAATATATAACTAAGGATCAAACGACACCCAGACAAACAACAGGGTACTCTAAGTGTAACACCGAAATTTCAAAACAATTTTTAATTTTTAATTTAAGAAAAATACTCCAATCATAATTCTCGAAAACATGTATCAATTGTTTTTACATAACATAACTGCAAATCAAATCCCCAGAATCTCAAAACATCTCCACCATAAGTGTGTACTGATCATGTTGGCACCTTCCCGCGATCATCACTGGTACCTGAAACACATAACACGAAAACGGTAAGCAATAATGCTTAGTGAGTTCCCCAAAATACCACGTACAAGACATACGCGTTTCCATCCTATAACTCCGTTGACCTTCCGGTCCATATCATCATATTCATATCATAACATATTACATATACAACATGCATCACCTTTTTATCATACACATAAGACCTTCCGGTCACGCATAATCACCCCATCGGGTAAGGCATAGTGAGAAGACTCACCTCGAAGATGTCGGATAATCACTCGCACTCAATCCTCCGACCTAGCCTCCTTCTATAGCATAAATACATCTCTATTTAATACCTTCCTGACTTAATTTGACTAATGCCCTTAAGTCAACACAAGTCAACCCTGGTCAACGGCCACCCCCCTTTGACCCAACTCGTCGAGTCAGGCACTGACTCGGCGAGTTAAAACGTGAATTCCAGTCCCCTAAATCCCAACTGACTCACCGAGTCTTTCCCCCAACTCAGCGAGTCACCAACTGTGAGAGTCACAGGACAACCCGGTCCGACTCGTCGAGTCTGCTTATGCACTCGGCGAGTTCATTCCATGCTCGAACTCAAATGGCTTTCTGAGGTCAGACCTGTTTCTCTAATCTATAGATCTGACCTTCCCAAATATGATAATCACGTAAAGGTCACATCTTGGCACCCATGCAACGCCTACAAGGCTTCTTTTGGTGAAATAACCTCTAAAATGGTAACCTAAGTTCACAACTCAAGAGGAAAGGCATAAAGCAGAGCATTTGGGACTCTCTGGACCTTCTAAGGTCCAGATCTAGGTACCAATTCCCCATGGGACCTCTCACACTCCAAATACAAGCTAATCAAGGCATGAAGAAACCCTAGATTTGACTATATCAACAAGAACACGAGAATAAGCTCTGATTAATACCTCAAATAGCTTCCTCTGCCCAAATGAAAGTAGATCCAAGCTCTCCAACTCTCCTAGCTTGACGTTCTTCTTCCCTTCTTTCTAAAACACACAAGGATGATGAACAATGGCCTCTTTTCTCACTCACAAGGACTCCTAGGTGATCTGGTGCTCTCAAGGACGAAGGTAGCCGCAATGAAGGGCTATAAGGTCCTTTAAATAGGGCTCAGACCCGGGAAATTAGGGTTTTAGTCGCCAGCACGGACTCGTCGAGTCCCCTCACCGACGTGTCGAGTCCACTCATTAATCCAGTCATCACCATGCGACCCTACTCGACGAGTCTAGGAATCAACTCGTCGAGTCTCTCTCTCTCTCTCTCTCTTAGACTCCAAAAATAAATGATAAAAATAATACCTGAAATCCCGGATGTTACAATTCTCCCCCACTAGAATCAGACTTCGCCCTCGAAGTCTCGCTCTGCAAATAATTCTGGATACTTCTCCCGCATCTTTAACTCCGGCTCCCAAGTCAGCTCGGACCCCTTCCGATGTTGCCACTGGGCCTGAACCAGCGACACCTCCTTGTTCCTCAGAACCTTGATTCTCTTATATCATATTGCGATCGGCCTCTCAACATAGTTCAGGCTCGCATCCACCTGAATGTCCTCTAATGGAACCACTGCTGACTCATCGACGATACACTTTCTTAACTGAGACACGTGGAAGGTATCATGAATCTGACTCAGCTCGGCAGGTAGCTCCAAACGATACGCTACTCTGCCCACCCTAGTTGTCACCCTGAATGGACCGATATATCGAGGTCCCAACTTTCCTCTCTTCCTGAATCGAATCTTACCTTTCCAAGGTGATACCTTCAGGAGAACGAAATCACCAACCTGAAACTCGAGCTCTGAGTGACGCCTATCAGCGTAGCTCTTCTGGTGACTCCGGGCCGTCAGCAACCTCTGCTTGACCTGCTAAATCTGCTCAGTCGTCTGGAGTACTATCTATGTACTACCCATCGCACGCTGCCCTACCTCTCCCCAACAAATGGGAGTCCGACACCTCCTTCCATACAAGAACTCGAAAGGAGGCATACCGATGCTCGAATGGTGGCTGTTGTTATAGGAAAACTCAGCCAAAGGCAGATACGTGTCCCAACTTCCTCTGAAGTCTAATACACATGCCTGCAGCATGTCCTCGAGTGTCTGGATAGTTCGCTTACTCTAACCATCAGTCTGAGGGTGATAAGCTGTGCTGAAATGCAACCTCGTATCCAACTCCTCATGAAACTTCTTCCAGAACCTGGAAGTAAAACGTACATCTCGATATGACATAATAGAAATTGGCACCCCATGCCGAGACACCACCTCCCTCACATATATTTCTGCCAACTTCTCTGCGGAAGAACTCTCACTGATAGCAAGGAAGTGAGAATTTTCGTCAATCGATCCACAATCACCCAAATTGCATCGAAACCCCTTGGGGTTCTTGGTAGTTTGGTGATGAAATCCATAGAAATTTGTTCTTACTTCCACTGGGGAACCTCAAGTGGATCTATGCACCTCCTCCATCAAAACACTGCGTGCCCCGCCAATAAACGGCACCCAGATCCGACCATGAAAAGTCATAAGCCCTCGACTATCAGTCACAAACTCAGATACCTGCCCAATCACTCGCTCCTTCTTGTGGTTCTCTGGTCTCACAGCCTCTGCCTGAGCCTCATGAATGGTATCTAACACCGGAGTCATCACGGTCATTCTTTTACACATACCTCATATCGGAACACTCTCTGCCCTCCGACTTAGGGCATCGGCTACCACATTCCCCTTTCTTGGTTGGTACAGCGTAATCCTTCACCACATCCAGCCATCTCCTCTGTCGCATATTCAGGTTGGGCTGATCCATCAAATACTTCAAACTCTTGTGGTCCGTGTAAATGGTAAACCGAACTCCGTACAAATAGTGGCGCCAGATCTTGAGGGCAAACACTACCGCTCCCAACTCCAGATCATGAGTGGGATACCTCGCCTCATGAGGCTTTAGCTGCCTCGATGCATATGCTATCACATGCCCCCTCTACATAAGCACTGCACCCAGCCCTGATATCGATGCATCGCAGTATACCACAAAATCCTCAACTCCCTCTGGAAGGGATAACACCGGGGCTTTGCACAACTTCCGGCGAAGAGTCTCAAATGAGGCCTGCTTGTCACGGACCAAGTTTCTAGAAAATTCTACAATCGTCTAGAGAACTCCGGAACAATCAAGTATACTCGAGAAGTCTCCGGAGAGATCAGGAATGCTCTACGAGACCCTGGAAGATGCTAGAATATTGTAGATGTCCGTGGAACAAAGGAGAACGATCCGGAATAATCAAGAGTATGCTAGACGAAGCTAGAACGACCCAGAAGACTTTGGAAGGATCTAGAACCTACTAGATCATACAAGAATGATTTGGATAATGTCGGGACGACTTAGAGATTTCTAGAGCATCGTATACAAGTCTACCATATTCTAGAGTCTTGTAAAATCCATCTATATAATAGGAAGAGTCTAGATTAGTCATGAATGATCGGGACCTTGAAACTTCCATTTGAGGAGGTGTAAGGTTCCTATAAATAGGGGGAGGACTCATTTGTCTAAACCATCAAAGAAGTTGCCTTGTAAAGAAGTTGAGTTATATAATAGAAGCTTTATTGAAGTGTCCCTTGTCGTAACTCTTGCTTCCTAAGTTCGTTAGTACATGTAGATCGTCGAAGTTAGCCTGACTTAGTCGGAGAAGCACTAAGTGGCACACGGTATTGACTAGTCTAAAAGAGTCATCCCGTGACATGCTGCTCCGGACCCCATGAAAAAGCAACACCCTTCCGGGTCAACCTAGTGAGTGGCACTGCAATCTTGGAGAAATCCTGAATGAATCTCCGATAATAACCGGCCAACCCCAGAAAACTCCTGATCTCCGTGGCGGACTTCGGCACTTCCTAACTCATCACCGCCTCAATCTTGGCCAGGTCGACCAATATCCTATTTTGATTAACAAGATGCCCCAAGAATTGGACCTCTCGTAACCAAAAATCACACTTGGAGAATTTGGCATAAAGCCTCTACGACCTCAATACCCCGAGGATCTCCCTCAAATGCTCCTCATGTTGCTCTCGGGATCTAGAATACACTAGAATATCATCAATAAACATGATTACCGATCGATCCAACATCGGCCAGCATACTCTGTTCATGAGATCCATGAACGCTGCTGGTGTAGAAGCATCCCTCAATATCAAATATCCATCTCATCGCAGCAATCAGATCCTGTGTCCCATCAAACTCTGGTGACTTCTTGTTGCTGAACTCCCGATACAACAACGAGTCACCCCCCTGCGGCCTGGCAGTAGCGACGGCTACGGTGGCCGCGGAAAAAGCAACGTCAATAAGAGCGGCATACCGCTCATCAAAGGTCTCAATCAGCGTGGTCTTGATAGACCTGAACATCTCTGGTATCACAGCTCGGATGGCCGCAGCCACCTCATCATAAATCATCTGGCGGAGCTCCTCATCGCTCGCACCCCCTCACTATTCCCCAGTCTGTGGCGTGTCCCAACCATGATGCCTCTGAAATACAACATAAAAATATCAGAGACTCGCTCGAGTATACTTGCACTCGATAACTCAACCCTACTTGCTCCCTAGTACCCGAAGGATTCTTACTTGGACTGCACACTAATCCGGTGTCTTCAGTAGTACGGGCCTGATGGCGTGCCTAGGGCAACACAGCAGAACCGCGTCTAGCCCAAGATCCGGGCACGCCAACTAAGCTCAGCCCAACAGACTTAGCGCCCGCGGGCGTCCCCGAGAGCGAAGCGCACAGGTGAAAGGCTCGCGCCCGCCAAGAGGCGCTCCTGGCTCCAGGACAAAAGATACGATCAGGAGACAAGCAGGAGGATTAGAGCATTATCGTATGAGCCAATGAGAGCGCTCTAACGGTTGAAGGCGCACGACCCTCCAATCAGCGCCTCTGATCCTGTCTCCCCAAAATCGATTATGTCTGGTATGGCTCAGGCAGAAGCGCTAGGTATAAAAGGATGTGCTCTCAGACCTGCGAGGTAAGTTCTCCAAGATTTCTAGATAGAATACACACAAACCCTAAAATACCTTCTAACTTGACCTTTAGAGCGTTCTTCCAGGAACCCCTCTCGGAAAACGGCTGACGACCTCTGTTCTTGTGATCTTGCAGTGATAGCTAGACGATCGAGAGAAGTGCACGGAAGAAATACCAAACACGGCAAAGCTCCCGACGCTCAAAACATACAATGGAACCACCGACCTGGATAGCCACATCGATACGTATGAGTGGACGATGACGTCGTTGAAGCTTAACGAGAAGTTCTGGTGCATGTACTTCCCGACGACCCTTGACGGCAATGCTGGCACGTGGTTTAAGACGTTACAACCGGGCAGCATCTCGAACTTTGCTAAACTCAAATACCTTTTCCTTACCAACTTCATGCAGTTGCGTAAGTACACGGGAGATTCTCATTCAATCATAGGTTGTAAGCAGAAAGAGGGGGAAACGGTGCGAGAATATTTCACACGGTTCATAAATGCTACGCTGGACGTGCCAGGGCACGACGAAGGGCTCATAGTCGGCGCCTTTACATGGGGGCTCTTTCCAAGCCCTTTGTCACAAAAAACTCATGGGAAAGAAACCCTTAACATGGGCTGAATTGAAGAAAAAGACAGAGCGGTATCTGCAGTAGGAAGACGGCGAGGCAGCCAAGCAGGCCTATTTGAATGCCATGGCGACCAGACATCACAACCCGGGTCACACGGATTTCCGGGGGGGGGGGGGGGAATAAGCACTATGGCCAGGCAAGAAGACCACTGACGCGCTTTCGACCGTTTTTCAAGGATGACAGACGGGGTCGTCACCCAGAAATATACACGGTGTCCGAAAAACAACAGCCGGCCAAGTCACCCAAGAACCGATACTGTGAGTATCACAAGAGTAAGACTCACGATACGGTTAACTGCTCGGTGTTAAAAAAAGAGATGGAGGAGAAGCAACTTAAAGGAGATCTGGTGGAGGTAGCATGAAGCCTACACGCCAAGTTCGATGCTGAAAGCGCCAAGGGCACACCTCGTGATGGGATCCAACCCAAGGAGATATTCATGATACAAAGTAAGAGAAGCAGGGAAGAACAATGGGGGGAGCAGGAGACAGCCAAACTCTCAGCACACGCACTCACCTTCTCCATACAAGACCCACGACCGGAGGGGTGGAGGGGTGACAACCCGCTGGTGACACAAGCCTCCATCAGGGATGTGACTATACATAAGGTCTATGCCGACACTGGGAGTTCGGCGGACATCATATATGAACACTGCTTCCGACTCCTCCTAGACCGCTGGAAGGATAACTTGTGACCCACGCCTGGGAGGCTAGTAGGGTTCACCGGTCATAGCCTATGGCCGTTGGGCACAATCCACCTTACCCTGACCATTACTAGTCACGACAAGCAGCGAAAGAAAACCGCCTTGATAGATTTCGTGGTCATTCGACATTCAGCGAAGCACAACATCATTCTGGGAAGAACAGCTCTCTTGAAGCTGGAGGTAGTACCATCAACTATGCATGGGATCATGAAGTTCGATACCCCAATGGGCGCGGCTACGGTGCTAGCCACTCCACCTAAAGAATTGCCATGCTATACAGTTATGAAGCCGGCAGAAATAACCAAGGAGACCAAAAGGCCCAAATACAACCCCTTGAAAGGGAAGAAAGTAATCAACGAAAGATACCCCGACCAGCCAGTCAGCATTGGATGCGATCTCCCAAGCCACACAAGAAGACCGCTGATTGACTTGCTTAAACAATACAAACATGTGTTTGCATGGACTCCTACGGATATGGTAGGGGTAGAAAGGCAGGTCATCGAGCATAAACTCGTAATTAAACCAAGCGCAAAAGAGGTTAAGCAAAAAAAAGAGAGTTCAGGGAGGAGACCGCAACAAGGCAATCAATGCAGAAGTAGCCAAACTGGCAGAAGCTGGGATAGTGCGAGAAGCAATATTTCCAACATGGATCGCGAAACCGGTCATGGTCCGCAAGCAAGATGGGTCGTGGCGTATGTGCATAGACTTTTCATACTTAAATAAGGCGTGCTCCTAAAGATTGTTACCCTCTCCCGAAGATTGATCAGAAAGTGGAATCGTTACAAGGGTTCAAGCTAAAGTGCTTTGTGGACGCGTACAAGGAGTACCACCAGATTTTGATGAACAAAGAAGATGAGGAGAAAACAGACTTCTAAACGGACCATGGCACTTTTTGCAACACCAAGATGCCTTTCGGTTTAAAGAATGCAGGGTCCACATATCAGCGCCTGGCCGACTCAATATTTTCCAAACAAATCGAGAGAAACATAGAGGTATATGTGAACGACATGGTGATTAAGAGCCCGCATGAAGACAAGATGTTACAGGATATTGAGGAGACTTTCCGAACCCTAGAGGTGGTAAAAATGAAGCTGAACCCAACCAAGTGTACATTTGGGGTAGAAGAGGGGTAGTTCCTGGGGTACTACGTCACCAGACAAGGTATCCAGCCCAGCCCGACCAAGGTCGAGGAACTCATTAAGACACCGACACCGAACTCCCTCAGAGATGCTCAAGGTTTGAATGGGAAGCTTACAGCTCTAAGCAGGTTCATTTTGAAATCTGCTGACAAGTCCATGCCGTTGTTCCACGCATTGAAGGGATGTATTGAGAAAATCAATTTTCCAGTGGACGAATGAAGCAGAAAAGGTGCTCCAAAGAATCAAGGAAGCACTACATGAATCACCCACGCTGGCCAGCCCCATCCCTGAAGAGACGTTACATGTGTATCTCTCGACATCAGGCGAAGCAATATCTTCAGTATTGACGGTAGAAAGGTAAGGGGAATAGAAACCGGTATACTTTGTTAGCAGGGCGCTACAAGGGTCGGAACTCAACTATCCCACACTGGAGAGACTGGTCATGGCGCTCATTTATGCGGCGCGACGACTGAGGCGGTACTTTCAAGCACACAAGATCGAGGTGCTCACGAGTTACCCCATCAAACAGATACTACTCAAGCCGGAGACGACGGGCTGACTGGCGAAGTGGGCAATCGAACTAGGAGAGCACGACATAAATTACCACCCAAGGACGAGTATCAAGGGACAAGCACTAGCTAATTTTTTACTAGAAATTCCGGATGGAGGGGACCCAACCAAAGAGAAAGTGTGGGCAGTTGAGGGGGCCACGCCTGACAATGGTTCATGGACTTTGTATACGGATGGGGCATCCAACAGGGATGGCTTAGGGGCAGGGCTGATCCTCACCATCCTGGAAGGAGAGGAGGTAACCTACTCCCTTCGTTTCGATTTCCACACGTCAAACAATGAAGCGGAGTACGAAGCGCTGCTCGCAGGATAGCGTCTAGCCAGCATATGGGCGCGAAAGCCGTAACGACCCTGACCGACTCGAGGCTAGCAGCAAACCAGGTTAATGGGAGTTTTGAGGTGAGAGATCAAAGGATGGGAAAGTATGTAAAGATGGTAAAGCAATTAGTAGGATTATTCGAGCGGTTCACAATCAAGCAGATACCTAGGAGCGAAAACAAGAGGGCAGACGCTTTAAGTAAGTTGGCATCCACATGCTTCGACCATTTTTCGAAGAAGGTCCTAGTGGAGGTACTCCGCGAAAGAAGTATAAACGAGTAGCAGGTGAACGCTCTAGCACCAGCCGGTCCCACGTGGATGACATCTTTCCGGGAATACCTACAGAGAGGGGTACTACTAGACGACCAGGGGGAGGCTAGGAAGATACGTATAAAAGCGCCTTCATATGCAATGGTTAACGGGGAATTGTACAAGAAAGGGTTTACGGCCCCATGGCTAAAGTTTGTTGACCAAGCCAAAGGGAAAGAGATGTTACAAGAAGCACACTCAGGCCAGGCAGGCGCACACGAAGGGGCGCGGGCTTTAACGGGCAAGGTGTTGCGTATGGGGGAGTATTGGCTGACGATACAGCAAGATGTGATAGAAATGACTAGGAAATGTGGGGAGTTCCAGTCTTACGCCCCAGTCCAAGCGAATCCCCCAATACCGCTGCATAGCATATCCAGCCCATGGCCATTCTACCAGTGGGGCATAGATATAGTAGGCCCATTCCCAGAAGCACCAGGAAAGCTAAAGTATATGGTGGTGGCCGTTAACTACTTCACAAAATGGATCGAAGCAGAGCCAGTGGCGTGCATATCAGGGAGGCACATGATAAAATTTGTATGGAAGAACATCATGACAAGATTTGGCACGCCTAAAGTTCTTGTCAGTGATAACGACCTACAGTTTGCGGAGAACCTGTTCAGAGAGTGGTGCACCACAAAAGGGATAAGCCAACATTTCACATCGGTAGCACACCCACAAGCAAACGGACAAACAAAGGTGTCCAATCAAACCATTGTGAATGGAATCAAGAAGAGGCTGGGCAAAGCAAAAGGAAATTGGTCGGAGGAGACACCGATGGTACTGTGGTCGTACAGAACTACACCACAAACAAGCACGAAGGAAACACCCTTCAGTTTGACTTACGGGACAAAGGCCATGCTTCCCATGGAAGTGGTAGTGAACACACTAAGGGTGACCAATAAGGACGAGGAAAGCAACGCTCAAGACCTAAGGATAAACTTGGATGTCCTAGAGGAAAAGCGTGAAAAATCTGGAATGCGCCAAGCTGCATACAAGCACGCGACAGAAAGGTATTACAACCAAAGAGTAAAGGAAAAAGCGTTCAGAGTTGGTGAATATGTTTTAAGAAAAAACAAGGCAAGTCGAGCCCAACCCCAAGGCAAGGTGGGCCCAACCTGGGAGGGCCCTTATAGAGTCACAGAGTCAAACAAGAATGGCGCATACGTGTTAGAAACAATGGAAGGAAAGCAGATTCCAAGAACGTGCAATGCTAGGAACTTGAAAAATTATTTCTTTTAAAAAAAAAGAGGGAAGAGGCGCAATCCCAGCTGACCAATGTGCTGCATAGTGTAGCACATCCCAAAGTACTTAGGGTACATGTGTTCATGCTTAGTGACATGAGTTTAATACTTAGTGTATTTAAAAAAATCCGCGGTCAATGTAGAATGATAATGCATTTGCTGATCTTTGATACTTAGTGTATTAATTTATAACGATTGGATGTTCACGTGCAAAGCTCGATCGTTGGGTGCTAAGAGCGCCCAATACTGACACTTAGTGTGTCAACGAAAGCATGGGAAAACGAAATGCCTAGCACATCAGGGTGCTGCATCTTATAGACAATGAATAATAAACAAGCAAGCCAAACAAAAAGCAAAAAAAAGAGAGAGAGACAATGAGATAATGCTTAAAGCATACAAAATACACACCCAGGAAATAAAACATTTTTTGTCCAAACATTACAAAAGCCAAAACATCAAAACCAACAAAAGCAAAGAAATTCTCACACCCCAGGAGGGGTAGCACATGATTCCTGAGCACCTTCACCAACATCCTTCCCATCGCCCACAGCCACTTCACCAACATTACCATCACCAATGCCCACTCCAATCCCAAGATCACCTTCACCGCCAGCCTCATTACCCTTAGCGTTTTCCCCCACACGAACCTCGCCTACGGGCATAATATCCTGACCCACCACACTTTTTGGGGTACTCTCATGTAACGCCTGTGTTTCCGGGCTTGCCATTTTTAGCAATGTAATAGTCTAGGTTAACCTTTGTAACCCGTTTTGAAAATAATAAGATTGTATTATTTGAGTATTATGTGTTTTGTGCTTAATTGCTTAATTATGTGGTTTGATTAATCAAGAATAAAAATAAGCGTCAAAATTTAAGTGTAAAATAAACTTGATATCTTTGGTTAATGTTGTAGTGGTTGAAACGAGGTTTCCGAATATATAAAGAACGCCCAAATCTAACTTCGTATGAGGAAGTTATGATTTATTGAAGTTTCGGCTTAGCAGTGTGCAGCCTGAAATACTCGATTTGAGATCGAGCGGTTTTTAGCCGAAGCAATCTAAACGAGGATCGAAGGTCTCGTTGTTGGTATCGAAGCGATGAAAAGTTAGGCGAGAACGGACGTCAAACGAAGAAGTTATGAATTTATAACGAAGTTTTTCTGTCCCGGCCTATTAAAAATAAATAATAAAAATAAAGTTAAAATTAGCCAACGGAGTCTAAACGAAAGTTGTAGAGCGTAGTCTCACCTTCGCGTGGATATAAAGAACGTCGAAAATGGAGTTCGTATGAAGAAGTTATGAATTTCCGAAGTTTATTAAATAATTTGTATTTAAATTTAATCTTTAATTCGGATGATTATCCGAAGGAGTCACCGATCTGATCCGAAGTACGCCCCGCGTACACCGAGGGATGTCGACACTCGCACTCGAGCGCACTCGAGCACTTCGGATACGTAAGCAGTGACGATTTCGGAGCAGTACGCCCCGCGTACTCCGAGGCTCTAGCCTCCTATAAATAGGATGCGAGGGCAGCCAAGTTCTTTTGCTCTTTTCTCTCTTCTCTCTCCCGTTTTGCATCGATTTGCATGCCAGAAATACCCCGAAGCCCCGGTATTATTCTCGAGCCCCGAAGCAAGTCCCGAGATCCCGAAGATCCTGAGAAGTGCGATTCCCGAGCCGAAGCTCTGTCCGCGAGAAGTTCGATTTTTTGTGAAGATCTTCTAGATCTGCTGAGGATTACTACTTCTGCAAGTCGTAGTGCTGTCCGATCATCTTCTGATCAAGTGAGTGTATACTACCTTTCATAAACACGATAATAATACAAGTTTGGTTCGAGTGTATTAAGTATATTGTTGTTTATAGGTGTGAGTGTGTGGTCACTTTCTTCAAACGCATAATTATAATGTATTTTATACGAAATACGTGTTATGTGTATATTTTGTGTGTGAATGTATATTCACTCTCTTCTATCTCATAGATATGATTTATTCTCTATGAAATACGTGTTATGTGTGTGTGCCTCATCTGTTATGTGAAATATGTATTGATTAAAGCATGTTATACAGGTTTTCAAAACTATGTATAAAAATGTATATTTTATCTACTAATATGTTGGGTAGAACATGGGTAGATAGTTGGTGTGTAATAAACAGATGAGAGGCCTCGTTGTTGTTTGATTTAGTCATCTAGCGGAGTTTAGATGACGACCACGGACTTTTCTAGATAGTCTTGTGGAAACATTAGCAGGTTCGCCACCTGTAGGTGTTAATGAACTTGGGTGTTCATTCGCTGTACTCCATCCCCCTCATGGTTGCCTTATTTGACTTATATTGCTGAGGAACCCCCGAAGCATGTGTTGTCGCCCCGATGAAATATTCTTAGACTAGGTCCCTTGTGTTAGTTATTTTAGGGACATAAAGTGAGAATAATGGGAATGGGTAATTGGGTTATTGTTGGTTGGTGGAATTAAATATAATTATTTATTGTGGGTTAAAAACCCTATATGCTCACCAGGCTCCCAAGCCTGACCCACTCAGTTTTATTTGTATTACAAGAAGTGGCACAAGGGCATAAGATGGATGGACCATCAAGCTGTTTTGTTTACAAGTCTGTATATGTATATATTTGTTGAATGACTTGTAATGTTATCGTTTATGCTTATTGGTCTGTATCGGAACATGACACCACGAGTTTTGATTATATAATGAAAATACATTTCTTTTATGAAATGCTTTGGTAAACATTGTTTTATCATGTTTTGTTTTTGGGAACAAATTCCGCAACTCTTTCAAATCAAAAGGATTTACTCTGAAATTATTTTAAAAGCATAAATGAAAATCGGTCTTTTCTGGCCGAGATTTTGGGGATGTCACAGTTGGTATCAGAGCATTAGTTTAAGCGAACTAGGAATTTGTAGGATTTCTACACTTAAACTTAGAATGCTAAGTGAAGTTTTGAGATGTGTGTCTGTTATGTTTTACACACAAGCACTGGTTTATTTTAGGAAAGTTGCCTAAAATGCTTTTATGTGCTAAATGTTATATGTTGCCATATATGATATTATTTGTTCGGATCTATGGTCTGTTGCCTACCGGATCTAGAAACCTTATGTGTGGAGGATTCTAAGCGTACGTCTACGATATTAAAACTAGCATGTAAACGTTTCGGAGTGATAAGGATGATTTGAATATCTATCGTGATTGAAGATCTAATTTCACCTTATTCGGTGTGTAGATCAAAATGGTGAGAACAAGAAGTGGAGTTGGAAATGATGATGAAAACAGGAATCAACCACCAGTGATTGAACAAATACCTGTCGTAGTAGTAGCACCTGAGCCAATAACCATGGCTGGTGTGCAAATGATGATTCAAACGATGTTGGATCGTCAGATGGATGAAACTAGACGGTTGCTTCAACAGAATCGTGAAGAACTGTCAATCCGTGTGGAAGAGCCTGAATTAAATGAAGGGCACTCGGAAGGTGGGAACTTCAGTGGGTCTATTGGTCAAGCCAACCCACCGATAGTTAGGCAAAACAACCATGATGGAAGGAATGATGGAATGGGATGCAAGTACAAGGAATTTCTAACTTGCAAACCATCGGCCTTCAATGGAAAGGAGGATCTGATTGGGGTTATGGATTGGATCTCCGAAATGGAGTTAGCCTTCATGACTTGTGGCTGCAGAGGCAAGTTGCAGACTATCTATGTAGTGCGTCAATTCCGAGGTGGAGCCGTTCGTTGGTGGAACACTCTAGGGAAGACGTTGAGCCCTAATGAGCCACTGCAATTGACATGGGCAGAGTTCTTGGCACAGTTCAAGCACAAGTTCTGTTCAGCCCAAAATTTGTTGGAGTTGGAGAATAAGTTTTTGGCATTGACGAAAGGCATCATGTTAGTCGATGAATACACCAATAACTTCACCGATAAGATGGAGTTTGCCTTGCGTATCGTTCCAGATGAGCTGACAAAGGTGGACCGGTATGCGAAGGGACTCCCATGGGAGTACGAGGTACCAGTACGTCAGGCACATACTCTAGAGGCAGCAATCTAGGCTGCCAAGTCTGTTGAGAACATGATTAAGGGGAGAACCACAGACAAGGCTGAGGTTGGTGAGAAAAGAAAGTTTGAGGGAACATCTGGTTCCAGTAAGAAAAGCAAATTTTCGAAATCTGATTCGAAAAAGTTTGGTGGAGGAAAAGGAGGCGAAGCGAAGTGGTGTGATAAGTGTAAGAAAAAGCACTTTGGGAAATGTAGCGAGGATGTAACCTGCTACAAGTGTGGGAAGGTTGGACATTTTGCCAATGAGTGTCCGAACAACAAAAGGATGTGTTTTGGTTGTAATGAAGAGGGGCATATTTTGAAAGACTGTCCGAAGAAGAAGGAGGCAACAAAGCCCAACATTCCACCAAAGCCGAAGGCGAGAGCCTTCCAGATGACACTTGAGGCTGTGAAAGATGAAGCTGATGTCGCTTCAGGTACCTTTCTTGTTAACGAACTACCTACTCAAATTTTGTTTGATTATGGAGCCAACTACTCCTTTATTTCGCATGAGTTTGGTAGAAAACTAGCTTTGCCTGTTGATAGACTAGATAATGCTTTATTAGTCAAAGTTGCTAGTGGAAAGTTTGTACCTGTTAGCCATCGTATGAAAAACATCTTAATCGACCTTAATGGGAATAAGTTTCACGAGGAATTATTTCCTATCGAACTTAATGGTTTCGACATCGTTCTGGGAATGGATTGGCTTAGCGCCAATGATGCCCAAATTTTATGCAAGAAGAAGATAGTTAAAGTAAACCCGCCCGGGAAAGATTCATTTATGGTGTACGGGGACAAACGGCGAGTAAATTCTGGAATCATTTCCCTAATGAAAGCCAGGAAGTGTTTGACCAAGGGATGTACATCATATTTAGCATTCGTGATCGATGCTAAGAAGGAAAAGAAGGTGATGCAGAGTATTCCAGTGGTGTGTGATTATTCGGAAGTATTTCCTGAAGATCTTCCTGGACTACCACCTGATAGACAAGTGGAGTTCAGAATAGACTTGTTACCAGGAACCACGCCAATAGCAAAAGCACCTTACCGATTAGCACCGACGGAGATTGATATGTGCATATTTAGTATGTATTTAGTATAGTTTTTTTATTCATATATTAGCTAAATTATCGCATATTATGGACAAAAGGTACTTAAAAGTGTTAAATTATGTTTTTCAGTCCAAAGATGAAGCTCGGAAGCAAAAGGAAGTAAGAGAAGCGGTTAGGAGCTCGAGAGTGGAATGAAGAAGGAAAACACAAAAAAAAAGGCTTCTACTCGTCGAGTCAGATAGCTACTCGACGAGTCCGGTCGAGGAATCAGAAGGATAATGACTCGGGATTCCAGATAGTTATCGCAATACGGGGAATGTGAGAGGGACTCGACGAGTCACCACTTGACTCGACGAGTCGTACTGCTTATTTAAAGATAATTCTACAGATCGAGAAGGAGAGTTCTGGGAAGTTTCAGAAGTGCTTAGCTGCGAATAAGAAGCCAGAAGAACCCTAGAAGTCGACCAAGGAAGCTAGAATCCAATTCCGGGAGTTATTAAGGCATAATTCCATCATTCTACTTGTTTCTTTTGTTTTGTCAACATGATTAAGCAACTTGAACTTATTTGTTTGCTGTTATTTACCTTAGTTATGAGCTAAACCCTTTAAACTTCTATTTGGGGATACGAAATTGGTAGTATGGTTTGATTCTTGGTAGGATTAATTCTATGTTGGTTAATTTAGTTATTTTAGCTTGCTAAAGAACCTTGTGTGTGAATGATAATTGATTTTCTGTTAATAGGGAGATAATTAATTAGCATGAACATCTATTAGTTATCAATCTCATATGCTTAGTGAACACTTTTTGTCATATGTCTAGTGTAGTGAACATGAAACTAGGATTAATAAGAAAATCAAGTAAATTTATGTGCAAGCTTGTGAGATGACCATTAAACAAGAAGTTAATTAAAAGGATAAACTAATTAGCTATTGCAAGTCTAACTTAACCCGAATATTATACCTAGTAAATCTAATTGAAATAGACAACTGGCCATTGTTTAAATTGATTTATTTGCTAAGGATTAATGAAGTGAATACGGAACTAATCAATTGAATCGGTAACTAACAAAAGAATTAATCCATTGCACTTTTACCTTGAAATCAACCATAGGATCAATTAAGTTGAACTAAATAGAAGTACTTCTCCGTTATCGAATCTAGTCAAAGTCGTTATTTTCTAGCTTAAATTAGTAATAATTAGTAAGTTTCTAGTCTTGTAAAACTAGAGAACAACCCCTGCTTTTTAATTAACTTAGATTAAATTAGTTTTTAATTTAATTTGCCGTTCCCTGTGTTCGATACCCTACTTATTTAGCTATACCACAATTGATAGGTTCACTGCCTTTTGTGTGTTAATTGATAATTAAAAGTAGGTTTAAAACTAGTGGGTTTTACACACATCAAGTTTTTGGCGCCGTTGCCGGGGAACGGTTCTAAAATTAATATTAAAATCTAGTTTAATCGATCCTTTGTGTGGGATTTATCTTACACAAAGTTATTTACAAAGCAAATTAGTAAGTAGATTTAGTTTTAATAAATTCCGTTTTTAGAATAACTAGAAAATTTTCTTTTCTGTTTTGGCCTTGAACTCGCCGAGTGCATTCGAGCAGACTCGGCGAGTCCATCGCAGTTTTAGTCCCTATTTATTATTTCGTTTTTATTCCTTTTACGCGTTTCGTTTCTTTTGTTTCGTTTTTTTTTAGCTGTTTCATGACCCGAGGATCGGACACACCTCTAATACCACCTTTGGAAGACCCGGAATCGGCACTAAAGAGAAGCAAGGGAAAAGCCGTAGGAGAAACCGCAACTTCAAAGAACTCACCACTCAAGAACTTGAAATCTGTTTTCAGCAAGAAGAAAGGCAGCAAATCTGGAGCATCCAGTGCCTCGTTAATAATTGAAGAACCAATTCACAAAGATATCGAGTACGAGACCGAGGAAGAAGAAGGGCATATTTCCGAGCACGAAACCGATTCCGAAGAAGAGTTAGCTATCACTATGGCTAACATCGATGAAGTCCCCATGGGGGAGTGGAAGAAAAGGATGCGTGATGACACCGGGCCGGGACTTGTGCAACCCGCAATTCCCGCAACCGCTACGTTTGAACTAAAGGGCCATATTCTCGCTCAACTCAAGGAGATCCCTTTTTACGGGAGAGATCATGAAGACGCTTACAAGCATTTGGACGAAGTAAATGATGTGGCCGATTACTTCAACGTGCCTAATGTTCCACGCGAGACCCAGCTTCTTCGAATGCTCCCTGTCACGTTTAAAGGCGCTGCAAAAGATTGGTTAAAATCACTTCCTCCCGGATCGGTCACCACATGGGCCAAGATGAAAGAAGAGTTCATTGACCATTTCTGCCCACCTTCCAAGATAGCCAAGTTAAAGAAAGCCATTGCCAACTTCGAGCAACAAACCGGTGAATCTCTTTATGAAGCTTGGGAAAGGTACAAGAGCCTACTTAGAAATTGCCCACACCATGATCTTAATAGCCAACAAGAGGTCTCCATCTTTTATGATGGAGTTAATGTCACCACAAGGCAACTACTCGATTCACAAGGCCCGCTCACCCGAAAGCCACCTCCGGAAATAAAGGAATTAATTGAAGAATTCTCTAAGCATTCTAGAGAATACCACAATCTGAGGAATGAAGTGAGTCGTGGAGCAGTAAACTCGGTGAACGATGGCATGGCAGCGGTAATAGCTAAACTCGATAGCCTAGACCGAAGAATGACGAAAATGGATCAAACGATCCATGCTATTAGGGTAGGATGTGAAAATTGTGGCGGCCCCCATCTTACCAAGGATTGTGATCGAGACGAGAATGGAAATAAAAAGGCTCAAATATTCTATTCCAGTGGCGATAGATACGATGAAGACTGGAGGAAACCAAAGAAGGAATGGCTCCCATACGAAGAGTATAAAAAGGCTAAGGAGGAGAAATACAAACAGAGGGAGAGGGGATTCTATCAAAAGGAAGAACCGGTGACGGAAAAGAAGGCAAATTTAGAAGATATACTCACAAGGTTCATAACCGCGTCCGAGAAAAGACATAATGATCACGATGTAGCAATGCAAGAAACCAGAAACATGTTGAGGAATCAGCAAGCTTCCATTCTCAACATTGAGAAACAGCTGGGACAGCTTGCACATCAAGTGAATGAAAGAAGACCGGGTCAACTTCCGAGCAACACCGAGCCCAATCCAAAAATGGAGAATGTGAGCGTAATAACCTCCAACGGTGAAGAAAAATTTACAAAAACACTAAGAGTCTCCAAGAAGAAGGCAGAAAAGGAAGAAAAACCAGAACCAGAAAAACCCGACCAGACTCGCTGAGTCACTCTCATGGACTCGACGAGTCCAGTCGGGAATGAAGATACTGCCAGCTTTCTAAAGCCATACAATCCTCCTTTGCCATACCCAACCAGAGCCATGCCTGCAGAAAAAGTTCAAGCTTATAGAACCTTCATGGAGCATGTTAAAGCTTTACAAGTCAATATGCCATTTGTGGAAACAATGCTCCAAACTCCTAAATACTTTAACTTGCTTAAGGGCCTTTTTGCTGCTAGGAAAGATCTGGCTGAAGTCGCGGAGATATTGATGAGTGAGCTGCCTGAGAAGAAGGATGATCCGGGTAACATAGTAATTCCGTGCCAATTTGGTAATGAAGTTTCTACACGAGCATTGGCTGATTCAGGTGCAAGCATTAATTTGATGCCCTATTCATTCTTTAAGAAGCTGAATTTACTAGCACCAAGGCCGGTAAATATGAGAATCCATATGGCAAACAAAACAATAATTCATCCACAAGGCATTTGTGAAGATCTCCTTATCAAGGTGGACAAGTTTATTTTTCCAGTAGACTTCGTGGTGGTGGAAATGGAAGAAGACCCCGAAATACCAATTATTTTGGGAAGATCATTCTTAAACACCGCGTGTGCCCTAATTGACATATGTGAGTCTACATTGACATTAAGAGTGGGTGATGAGTCGGTGATGTTTAAAGCTAATCCAGAAGTCAAGCAAGAAGAGAAAAAGATTGAAGAAGTCTCAATGATCCAATTGGATGATGAGATATTAGAAAAAGAGATTGAAATTTTACTAAAAGAAGACCCAAGTAAGTTCACGCTACACTCTGACGGAGTTGAAGATGCTAACAAAGACTTGGAGGAGCTAGAAAAGCTACTGGAAGGAGCCAGCTCAGAAAACACTCCAGGATTGATGGAACCCGATCAGACTCGCCGAGTCACCATAATGGACTCGACGAGTCCAGTCGATTTGGATAAAAACTTGACCAAAGCTGATTTGTTTGTTGATAGTTCTTCACATACCCTGGGTTCAGTTACTGTTTTTGATTCTTTGGAAGAACAATCGGCAGAAGAAGTAAAAGGAATGGAGGTCCAACACGCCGATGTGGCATGCCTTGATACCATGCCATTTGGAGAAGAGTTGAGCACAAAAGAGGATAAAGACAAAAAGGGAAGCAGAGTGGAAGCTGATCACCAATTCACCACTAAACCTAGAGCACGGACCATTATGAAATATGAAGTTATAAAATTTAAAGAGAAGGAGGTTCAAGAGTTGGTGAAAAAGAATGGGTTGAAAAAGAAGAAGAGGAAAAGGCAAGCCCAAGCAGCTGGAGTTGAAGCAATGAAAAGAAAAAGAGACGAATTGAAGAGGGCTTACAAGAAAAAGATTCACGCCTACAAGACCAAGTATAAACCACAAAAAGTGAGGCGTACATTCCCGATGCTTGAAGATGACAAAATGTAAATGGGAAGGAGTCTAGCTAATGACTCCTTAAAAAGAAGCGCTTGGCGGGAGGCAACCCGTCGTTAGAGTTTGCTTTCTTTTACTCTTTAGTTTTTTTTTTTGTTTTTTTTTTTCGTTTCACAATTCTTAATCTTCTAAATCATCGGGCATGTCTGCTTGAGAGTTGCATAGCCTAAGTGTGGGGTGAAATGATTCATAATAAACAGAAAAATTTTGAAAATTATGCAATTTTTTTTAATGACTCGCCGAGTCTGACCACGACTCGACGAGTCCACATGGATTCCAGAAAAGCATTTGACTTCGCGACCAGACTCGCCGAGTCTGCCCGCAACTCGACGAGTCGGTCTTATTTACAGAAAAAAATACTTTCAAAATTAATGGGTTTTAACCCTAAAGAATCAGTTTCACTTCTACACTCGTCGACGGGCCATTTTTTTTGCAACTTCTCTCTCAAGCATTCATCAAGTTCTTCAAGTTCTTCCAATTTCTCAAGGTTTAAACTCAAAAGGTAACAACTTTCTTCTTGATTTCAAGAAAGAATGTGATTATAAGGCCATCTATACCTACAATTGCATGAAAAAAAAAACCGTTTTTAAAAAGTAATAAAATTCTAGGGTTTCGATTTCTCATGATTATTGTTGTTTTGAACGATTATGTTGGCCTTATTACTTAGTAGGAAGTCCCTGAACAAAACCCTTGACAGAAATTACAGGTTTTATGGTCCAATTTTATGAGACCCGTCGACTGACTCGTGCAGGTTGTGAGACTCGTCGAGTCGGGCATGGACTCGACGAGTCCAGTCGAGTTACAGATAGAAGGCAATTTTTAATTATATTCTGTGTTTTCTGGGTTTTGTTTATATGTTTTGCAGAAATCATGTTCAGAAGAGGACAATCTTCAAGTGGTAGCCAAGGGGAGTTTCCATGGCTTAACTTCCCGCAAATTGAATCCACTTCAATAATGAGGAAGTGGAAGAAGAAGCTCGCCGACATTAAGAAGAAGGAGGTGTATGTACCGAACAAATTGATTGGGAATGGCTGCAAAGTGTTAGATATGAAGAAGAACTCGCTCCTTACCTTTTGAAGGAGTTCCAACATGAAGGCGAGACAATGATCTGCGATGGGTGGAGCCGGGTCTTCTGCATACAAGAGCCGGTCTATTTAGAGTTGTGCTTGGAGTTTTTCTCCACGGTGTCTTTCACCGGGGGAGTGGATGTCTTTCACCCGGCGAGCTTTACTTTTTGTCTTGGGGGCGAGTATCGTCAATGCTCGGTCGTGGACCTTGCCTGCCGACTAGGGATCTATGATCAACCCTTGGTGTCAACAAACATCTTTCGGGCCTTTTTGGCAAACACTCATATGGCATTTCCCGATGGGGTTACAAGCACGGGTTGGTGGAATACTATTGGAAATAAAGTCTACATCCCGAAGTCTGCACAGGAAGGGAGCATCCGATCCCCAACTCACCGCCTCATTCACCGCCTTATTTCTTCCACCATCAACCAAAGGAAAGACGATGACAAGGTCTCCAACCTTGACGTTTTCTACTTATGGAGCATAATAACACCCGGCGTCTTTTGCAACATCCCGTGGTGTATTGCTTCATACCTTTCGGAGGGTGCGGTCAAAGATCGCAAAACCTCCCGTATCAATGGAGGAATGTTTGTCACTCGATTGGCTAACTCATTCGGGTTGATGAACCGAGGTGCCTGGAACTTCGTGACATTGATCCCGACACCCCCATTTAATCCCATTCTTTTCCGAAGAGCACGGATAATTGAAGACTATGGTGGTGGCCATTATGCCATCCCAAATGATGACCCCGTAGTTGGTCCCAAAGCACCGGGAAGGAGGGTAAGATCAAGAAGAGAGCGGGATGTGGAGGACGAGCCGCTAGTGATTCCGGTCGAAAATGAAGATGTACCAATGGATTGGTACAATGTAGAGATGAGGCGGATGCAGGATCAATTGGCGAGGGGGTTGAACTTTTGCAACCAATCCCACATACGACTTTTTGACCACTTCAATATTCCACATATTGATGGTGGAAATTACCCATTCATTCCATCTTGGGATGAGAGGATTGCTGCGAGACGAAGCGGAGCCGGGGGAAGTGGAGCCGCCAATGATGATGAGGAGGATGAAGATTGATTTTGATGTTTTTGTGTTTTTAATCAAACAATTTTAATTTTTGTTTTGTTTTATTTGGTGTGTATGTTTTGAGATTTTCTTATGTTTAATGGTTGTTTGCTTTAGTTATTTTTCAGGATTGAATTATGATTGCTTGCTTAGGATGGTTTAGAGTTATAAGCTTGGATGTTTTCGCGAGTAAGAGCGAGTCAACGAAGCGGCTTTTTAACGTCAAAGTGTCGAGTCCGGTCCTAGGGGTATGAGCAATTGAGTCCAAATGTGAAGAAGGGTTAAAGAAGTTTTTAGAGGCTAAAACAGTTGCGAAATACCAACATTTTTCGTTCAGTGGCCTACTCGACGAGTGCACTAAGCTGACTCGACGAGTCGCCTTGTATTTCTACATATTCTGAGAAGGCGCGCTGGTACTCGACGAGTCCACCATAAGACTCGACGAGTCGTTCGAATGTTGTACCGACAGACTGTTGATTTGTCACTGCTACTTGTCCCACTTGCTCACTTATTCTTCCATTTCCATTCTTGAAGATCTTACACCGATTTTCGCGTATTTGGAGCAACCCACACGAGTTTTGACACCCAAGGCATGGATGAGATGTTACCATGTCTAAAGTTGATTGAAGTTGGAGCTTAAATGAGAGTGATCAACCTATCCACTGCTATCCCAGGGGAGTTTGTTCCAATTCCCTCTTTACTTTCTTTCTATGTTTTTATGCATAATATGCAATGAGGGCATTGCATCACATAAGTGTGGGGTAGGGGGTTGGTTACATAATAGTCAATTTTAAAAAATTTTGTTGCATATCAAAAATGCTTAGGTCTTAAATTAGAAAATTTTGGTAAAAAATTAGGATTCGATATTAGAATTGTGTTAATAATTGCATGATAACCCAAATGTATAGTTGAGCCTATATACATTCTAGTGCATTTGTGGCTTCCTTATTTCAGTGAAATCATGAGACAAAAACACGACCTTGCTCAGCCTGAGGGATGCAATATGTTTAGCAGCCTAAACCTGAAATGTATCCAGGAAAATTATTATCGTTAACCAATAAAGGTTGAGATTGAGCGCCCCTGCTTAAGCATGTAGGTTTTTGAGTGAAAAAAGAAAGGTACATGAAAAAAAAAAGAGAATTACAAGAAAAGTTGTAAGAATTTTGGAGCAAATTAAAGTGAAGATCAAAAGATCGAAAATTCCGAAGAAATTCAAAAAATTGAAGATACCAAAAGTCAATACAAGTTAGTGAATTCAAAGATATCAAAGATCAAATTATCAAGAAAGTGAAGAATTCAAAGAATTCCATAGTGGTATCGAAAAGTTGTAATTCTAGATTATGTATGCTTGGGTTGCTCAATTAAAAATACCTTGAGGTTAGGAGGTTTTCTGAGGATGGATTCGGAGGGATGCATAAAATGAGCATAGTTCGGGGTGAGTGGGTGAATGTTTATGAGGATTGTGAGTATTTGGAGTATGGGGGGTTATTAGGAAAATTTTAGACACAAATGCATGCGTTGCGGTCTTGGCATAATGGCTGGGTTAGATTGGAGTTGTTATACATAATTCTAATGTGTTAAAATTCAGTTTTGCTTGAGGGCAAGCAAAAGTCAAGTGTGGGGTATTTTGATATGTGCATATTTAGTATGTATTTAGTATAGTTTTTTTATTCATATATTAGCTAAATTATCGCATATTATGGACAAAAGGTACTTAAAAGTGTTAAATTATGTTTTTCAGTCCAAAGATGAAGCTCGGAAGCAAAAGGAAGTAAGAGAAGCGGTTAGGAGCTCGAGAGTGGAATGAAGAAGGAAAACACAAAAAAAAAGGCTTCTACTCGTCGAGTCAGATAGCTACTCGACGAGTCCGGTCGAGGAATCAGAAGGATAATGACTCGGGATTCCAGATAGTTATCGCAATACGGGGAATGTGAGAGGGACTCGACGAGTCACCACTTGACTCGACGAGTCGTACTGCTTATTTAAAGATAATTCTACAGATCGAGAAGGAGAGTTCTGGGAAGTTTCAGAAGTGCTTAGCTGCGAATAAGAAGCCAGAAGAACCCTAGAAGTCGACCAAGGAAGCTAGAATCCAATTCCGGGAGTTATTAAGGCATAATTCCATCATTCTACTTGTTTCTTTTGTTTTGTCAACATGATTAAGCAACTTGAACTTATTTGTTTGCTGTTATTTACCTTAGTTATGAGCTAAACCCTTTAAACTTCTATTTGGGGATACGAAATTGGTAGTATGGTTTGATTCTTGGTAGGATTAATTCTATGTTGGTTAATTTAGTTATTTTAGCTTGCTAAAGAACCTTGTGTGTGAATGATAATTGATTTTCTGTTAATAGGGAGATAATTAATTAGCATGAACATCTATTAGTTATCAATCTCATATGCTTAGTGAACACTTTTTGTCATATGTCTAGTGTAGTGAACATGAAACTAGGATTAATAAGAAAATCAAGTAAATTTATGTGCAAGCTTGTGAGATGACCATTAAACAAGAAGTTAATTAAAAGGATAAACTAATTAGCTATTGCAAGTCTAACTTAAACCGAATATTATACCTAGTAAATCTAATTGAAATAGACAATTGGCCATTGTTTAAATTGATTTATTTGCTAAGGATTAATGAAGTGAATACGGAACTAATCAATTGAATCGGTAACTAACAAAAGAATTAATCCATTGCACTTTTACCTTGAAATCAACCATAGGATCAATTAAGTTGAACTAAATAGAAGTACTTCTCCGTTATTGAATCTAGTTAAAGTCGTTATTTTCTAGCTTAAATTAGTAATAATTAGTAAGTTTCTAGTCTTCTAAAACTAGAGAACAACCCCTGCTTTTTAATTAACTTAGATTAAATTAGTTTTTAATTTAATTTGCCGTTCCCTGTGTTCGATACCCTGCTTATTTAGCTATACCACAATTGATAGGTTCACTGCCTTTTGTGTGTTAATTGATAATTAAAAGTAGGTTTAAAACTAGTGGGTTTTACACACATCAGAGATAAAGGAGCTAATGATGCAACTTCAGGAGTTATTGGACAAAGGTTTCATTAGACCTAGTTCATCACCCTGGGGAGCTCCGGTGTTATTCGTGAAGAAGAAAGATGGAAGTATGAGAATGTGCATCGATTACAGAGAGCTGAACAAGGCAAAAATAAAGAATAGATACCCGTTGCCGAGGATTGATGACCTATTTGATCAGTTGCAAGGTTCGAGCTATTTCTCGAAGATCGATCTAAGGTCAGGATATCATCAGCTAAAAGTAAGAGAGCAAGATATCGAGAAGACTGCATTCAGAACTAGATATGGACACTACAAGTTCTTGGTTATGTCGTTTGGACTAACCAATGCTCCAGCAACGTTCATGGATTTGATGAATAGGGTTTATAATCCGTTCCTTGATAAATCTGTGATAGTGTTGATAGACGACATTCTGATTTACTCGAAAAGCCAAGAGGAGCATGGCAGACACTTGCGAGAAGTGTTAGAAGTCTTGAAGAAAGAGAAGTTGTATGCAAAGTTCTCTAAGTGTGATTTTTGGATTCGTGAAGTCCAATTCTTGGGTCACGTGGTCAAACAAAGAAGGGATAATGGTTGATCCAGCGAAGATCGAAGCTGTAATGAAGTGGGAACAACCGAAAAGTCCCACGGAGATCCGAAGCTTTTTGGGATTAGCCGGATATTACCGAAGGTTTATCCAAGGCTTTTCTTCGATTGCTACTCCATTAACAGCTTTGACCCACAAAGGAGCTACTTATGCTTGGAGTGATAAGCATAAAGAAACATTCGAGAAGCTAAAGAAGAAGTTATGCGAGGCACCGATACTTTCTTTACCCGATGGAGTTAAAGACTTTGCTGTTTATAGCGATGCGTCTGGGGTTGGATTGGGTTGTGTTTTGACCCAAAGAGAAAAGGTGATAGCATATGTGTCTCGACAACTGAAGGAGCATGAAAAGAATTACCCGACTCATGATTTGGAGTTGGCAGCGGTAGTTTTCGCTCTGAAAATATGGAGACATTACCTCTATGACACGAAGTGCAAACTTTTTACTGATCATAAGAGTCTCCAATATCTCTTTAATCAGAAAGAATTGAATATGAGGCAACGACGCTAGCTAGAGTTACTTAAAGACTACGACTGCGAGATACTTTACCACCCCGGTAAAGCTAATGTTGTTGCTGATGCTCTCAGTCGGAAAGTCAATTTTGAAAGGAAAAGGCCAAGAGCGTTGAGAATTGAAGTTGTCTCAACCATTGTGGAAAGCATAAAGAAAGCTCAAGAGGAAGCTTCTGAGAAGAATGACCGAAAGGAGGAACGTTTGGGCAAAACGTTGGTGTTCGGTGTAAACAATCATGGATTGAAGGTGTTCCAAGATCGGATTTGGATACCTAAGACAGGAGGAGTCAGAGATCTTCTGATGGAAGAAGCTCACAAGACAATGTACTCGATTCATCCCGGTAGCACTAAAATGTATAGGGACCTGAAACCCTACTACTGGTGGCCGACGATGAAGCTTGATGTTGCAAAGTATGTGGCCGAGTGTGTGACTTGTGCGAGAGTCAAGACACAACATCAGAAACCGTACAGGAGTTTAGAACCATTGCCTGTGCCTATGGGTAAGTGGGAAGACATTGCTATGGATTTTGTCCCTAAACTGCCTAGAACAAAGAATGGTCACGACATGATTTGGGTGGTCGTTGATCGATTCACTAAGAGTACGCATTTCATAGCAGCCAAGGAGAAATGGTCTATGGAGAAGCTTGCGAATTCTTACATGAAGAAAATTGTGAGGCTTCACGGTGTTCCGTTAACGATTGTGTCGGATCGTGATAGCCGTTTCACCTCGAGGTTTTGGAAAAGTCTACAAGAGGAAATGGGTACCAAGTTATGTTTAAGTACAGCTTACCATCCACAGACTGATGGTCAGAGTGAAAGAAAAATACAAACACTTGAAGATATGCTGAGAGCATGTACCCTGGAATTCCTAGGTAACTGGGATGAACATTTACCTTTGGTAGAATTTTCCTACAATAATAGTTTCCACTCGAGCATAAAGATGGCACCTTAGCAAGCTTTGTATGGACAGAAGTGTCGTACGCCGTCTTGTTGGCTTGAGGCTGGAGAAAAGCAGTTTATGGGTCCCGAGATGGTCCATCAAACTGCTGAAAATTTGAAAATAATTAGGGAAAGAATGTTAACAGCTCAGGATCGTCAAAAGAGCTATGCTGACAAGAAGCGAAGACCGATGACTTTTGAGGTTGGAGATTCGGTTTTGCTTAAAGTCTTGCCGTGGAAGGGACTTATAAGATTTGGTAAAAGGAGAAAGTTGAGTCCAAGGTTTATTGGACCGTTTAAAGTTCTTCAGAGGGTTGGGAACCAAGCTTACAAGCTCGAATTACCCGAAGAACTGAATGGAATTCACAACACTTTTCATGTGTGTTATTTGAGGAAGTTCACGGGAGAAGTTCCCGACATAATTCCAATTTCTGAATTGAGAATTGATGAGAATAAAAGGTTGATTGAAGATCCAGAGGCAATTGTTGACCGAAAGACTAAGAAGTTGCGACGCAAAATGGTTGGGTTAGTGCTTGTCCGATGGAAACACACGAATGGGCCGAATCTCACCTGGGAGACGGAGAGTGACATGTTGAGTCGCTATCCGCATTTGTTTGTTGATGTGTGATTCCGGGGACGGAATCATTCTAAGGTGGAGAGAATTGTAACGCCTGTGTTTCCGGGCTTTCCATTTTTAGCAATGTAATAGTCTAGGTTAACCTTTGTAACCCGTTTTGAAAATAATAAGATTGTATTATTTGGGTATTATGTGTTTTGTGCTTAATTGCTTAATTATGTGGTTTGATTAATTAAGAATAAAAATAAGCGTCAAAATTTAAGTGTAAAATAAACTTGATATCTTTGGTTAATGTTGTAGTGGTTGAAACAAGGTTTCCGAATATATAAAGAACGCCCAAATCTGACTTCGTATCAGGAAGTTATGATTTATTGAAGTTTCGGCTTAGCGGTGTGCAGCCCAAAATACTCGATTTGAGATCGAGCGGTTTTTAGCCGAAGCAATCTAAACGAGGATCGAAGGTCTCGTTGTTGGTATCGAAGCGATGAAAAGTTAGGCGAGAACGGACGTCAAACGAAGAAGTTATGAATTTATAACGAAGTTTTTCTGTCCCGGCCTATTAAAAATAAATAATAAAAATAAAGTTAAAATTAGCCGACGGAGTCTAAACGAAAGTTGTAGAGCGTAGTCTCACCTTCGCGTGGATATAACGAACGTCGAAAACGGAGTTCGTATGAAGAAGTTATGAATTTCCGAAGTTTATTAAATAATTTGTATTTAAATTTAATCTTTAATTCGGATGATTATCCGAAGGAGTCACCGATCTGATCCGAAGTACGCCCCGCGTATACCGAGGGATGTTGACACTCGCACTCGAGCACTTCGGATACGTAAGCAGTGACGATTTCGGAGCAGTACGCCCCGCGTACTCCGAGGCTCTAGCCTCCTATAAATAGGATGCGAGGGCAGCCGAGTTCTTTTGCTCTTTTCTCTCTTCTCTCTCCCGTTTTGCATCGATTTGCGTGCCAGGAATACCCCGAAGCCCCGATATTATTCTCGAGCCCCGAAGCAAGTCCTGAGATCCCGAAGATCCCGAGAAGTGCGATTCCCGAGCCGAAGCTCTGTCCGCGAAAAGTTCGATTTTTTGTGAAGATCTTCTAGATCTGCTGAGGATTACTACTTCTGCAAGTCGTAGTGCTGTCCGATCATCTTCTGATCAAGTGAGTGTATACTACCTTTCATAAACACGATAATAATACAAGTTTGGTTCGAGTGTATTAAGTATATTGTTGTTTATAGGTGTGAGTGTGTGGTCACTTTCTTCAAACGCATAATTATAAAGTATTTTATACGAAATATGTGTTATGTGTATATTTTGTGTGTGAATGTATATTCACTCTCTTCTATCTCATAGATATGATTTATTCTCTATGAAATACGTGTTATGTGTGTGTGTGCCTCATCTGTTATGTGAAATATGTATTGATTAAAGCATGCTATACAGGTTTTCAAAACTATGTATAAAAATGTATATTTTATCTACTAATATGTTGGGTAGAACATGGGTAGATAGTTGGTGTGTAATAAACAGATGAGAGGCCTCGTTGTTGTTTGATTTAGTCATCTAGCGGAGTTTAGATGATGACCACAGACTTTTCTAGATAGTCTTGTGGAAACATTAGCAGGTTCGCCACCTGTAGGTGTTAATGAACTTGGGTGTTCATTCGCTGTACTCCATCCCCCTCATGGTTGCCTTATTTGACTTATATTGCTGAGGAACCCCCGAAGCATGTGTTGTCGCCCCGATGAAATATTCTTAGACTAGGTCCCTTGTGTTAGTTATTTTAGGGACATAAAGTGAGAATAATGGGAATGGGTAATTGGGTTATTGTTGGTTGGTGGAATTAAATATAATTATTTATTGTGGGTTGAAAACCCTATATGCTCACCAGGCTCCCAAGCCTGACCCACTCAGTTTTATTTGTATTACAGGAAGTGGCACAAGGGCATAAGATGGATGGACCATCAAGCTGTTTTGTTTACAAGTCTGTATATGTATATATTTGTTGAATGACTTGTAATGTTATCGTTTATGCTTATTGGTCTGTATCGGAACATGACACCCCGAGTTTTGATTATATAATGAAAATACATTTCTTTTATGAAATGCTTTGGTAAACATTGTTTTATCATGTTTTGTTTTTGGGAACAAATTCCGCAACTCTTTCAAATCAAAAGGATTTACTCTGAAATTATTTTAAAAGCATAAATGAAAATCGGTATTTTCTGGCCGAGATTTTGGGGATATCACATCTCAGAACCACCAAAGGAACACAACTCTCGAAGACCCTCAATACCTAACTCCCCCAAACCCAACAAAGATGCATGATCCATACTGGCAAAAGACAAAAGAGCGTCGTTTACACTAACCATAGGACCAGTCAAAGAAGCACCATCAGCCACACTCCCACCACCAACAAAAGCCTTCTGAAGAGACTCAACCCCAGCCACAAATGCAACATGACGGATAAGGCTTATGGCATTGGTAAAATTAGGATGCTCAATCAGCTTATCAACAATACGAACAAGACCAACACGCACTAGCTAATCCAGGTCCTGACGAGAAGCATCCACATCCGACTGAAGCGACAATATAAGCTTGTCACGATCAGCGGCATCACGCTCAAGACTCTCCACCTGAATCATCAAACCTTCGTTCATCTGTGTGAGGGAATCAACTTTGGCCTCCAACGCGACTCTGGCTTCATCAAGGACGTTTTTCTCATAAGCTAACAACTCACACTTCTTCTCAGAAACATGGAGATCATCAGCAAGCTCGACCAGACGGCGCTCCAGACTCGCTACACGCGATCCACAAGTGGCATGTGCAGTCTCCATCTCGCCAAGGGAATGGATGTGCCTGGAACCTGCAACAAGATAAAACATGGCCTGCGCGGCAGCATGGGCCATATTGTGAGAAAGGGCGGGGTTACCCATCGCCTCCATATCTCCAACTGCAGCCGGAGGAAAGGCGTGTCGTGAAAATTCCAGAGCATTGGCGCGCACAGAAAGCCGAGAGTCATTGTGAAGATCCCAGGGCGGAATAAAAACAGTAGATTCAGAAACACCATCTCCAGGACCACCACCCTTGGAGATTGCAGCTTGTCCTGGGATACCAGAGCTTTTCGCAGGAGAAAGATTTGAAGGAATAAACGGAACACTTAGAGAAGGAATAGAAGATAAGTCTGAAATCATGGGCTGTTCAGTCGCCCTGTCGATCCCTTCGGACTGTTGCGTGTCGTCATCAGGGATCACCACCACACCGGCCGGTGTGGAACTCATAGAACTCAACAGGCGAGAAAAGTTGCGCCTAGAATGTATATGCTTGGCAACAGTGGGCGCGCCAGTAACCGGCTCACCTATGGATTGTATAGCTTTTCGTTTCGCTTGCATCCGCCGTATATCAGTGATGATCCCCTCCTTGCCGTCTTCACTATCCTCCATGGAGGAGGAAGGAACGCCACCTATGGGCATGACAACAGATATAGGGCGAACATGCAGCGGATGCTCCTCGGACACCGATGAACTTGTTGGCGGGACGGGAGGGGCAGTGGTCATAGCAAGCTGATCCATCCGGTGCGGTGGGGGAAGCCGATCGAGCAAGTCCACCTCGCAAAACTCCAACTTGCTCCGATAACGTTTTCGCAGCACCTCATCCATAGACAGAGAAGACTTAGCACCTAGGGAAAATAGAACGAAAATAAATAACATAGGAGCAATAAGGAGACAAAAAGGAACCAAGGGATACAACACTCACCATCAATGACAGAGAAGAACACCGCCATTTTGCCACGTCGCCTCCAAGAGTGACTCATCCCTACCCCAAAAAGAAGCGCCTCAGAGTAATCTTCAGTGGATACCTGCACACCTTTCAAGTAGTCGGCGACACCTTGGTTGTGGGGAAAGAGTTTAGGGACGGTATCGGCGAAAACATTGGCACGATAGCGGCCACTCCCAACCAGCTCCTGATTCACCAACAACCATTTATCTTGCCAATTTTTGGGGGTTCACCCGTCGAGAACTAAAACGTGTCCCCCTCGCCGGACCGAGAAAATGCAGTTATCTCCGGTAACACAGAACCGGAAGAAAAACTTGAAGACAAAGTAATCCGGAAGATACCCGTTGGCCCGACAGATCATTTCAAATGCAACCACTTTGTTATCTGCGTTGGGAGTCAACATCTGAAGGCTGCAACCATCCTTCTGGAGGACCTCCTCCTGGAAATCCGTTAGCGGAAAGTGTATACCAACATCTAGGGTTTTCAGATAAACCCTAATCTTACCAGGGGGATGGGAAGAGATAATGGAACCAGGAGAGGGAAACTCCACGCCCTCCAAGGAAGATAAACCACAAGTGATCGCCAACTGACGATACTCGGCGGCGGATGGAATGATTCCGGGAAGGTTTTCCATGAACGAAAATGGAAGATGAACGCAAAGAGGGAAAAGAAGAGCAGATAAGGCAAGAGAAACCGTGCAGAGACCCTTAATAAGGAAGTAGAAGAGGCGGTACATTTAAATGCCTGGTACAGTGACATAACTGCCAGTCATATCTCGCAGTCACGTCGCCATTAAAGACGGAGTGGCGGATAAAGAAAAACCGACACGCGTTAGTTAGTTAAGCCCAGTACGTCGTAACTAGCGTTGCAACGCTATGGCAGCACAACAGAACCGCGTCTAGCCCAAGAGTCGGGCACGCCAACTAAGCTCAGCCCAACAGGCTTAGCGCCCGCTGGCGTCCCTGGGAGCGAAGCGCATAGGCAAAAGGCTCACACCCGCCAAGAGGCGCTCCTGGCTCCAGGACAAAAGATATGGTCAGGAGACAAGCAGGAGGATCAGAGCATTGTCGTCTGAGCCAATGAGAGCACTCTAACGGTTGAAGGCGCACGACCCTCCAATCAACGTCTCTGATCCTGTCTCCCCAAAAGAGATTATGTCTGGTACGGCTCACGCAGAAGCGCTAGGTATAAAAGGATGTGCTCTCAGACCTGCGAGGTAAGTTCTCCAAGCTTTCTAGAGAGAATACACACAAACCCTAAAATACCGTCTAACTTGACCGTCGGAGCGTTCTTCCGGGAACCCCTCCCAGAAAACGGCTGACGGCCTTTGTTCTTGTGATCTTGCAGTGATAGCTAGACGATCGAGAGAAGTCCATGGAAGACATCAGTGCAAGGTTGCATCAAGGCCCAATACTACCGCCCACACTGCATCAACATTCACCCCAAGTCCTCCTCCTAGGATACCAGCTTACAAATACTTTACATCTCGCTAGCATAGGCTACCCTTCGGTAAGCCTCTCAGAAGCTCCTCACTGCTACCTACTCGCTCTCAAGCATCTCTTAGCAGCAGAAATCCCCTAGGCTAAGGCATCACAAATCAGGCCACTCTAGTCCTAACATGAATACCTAGCCTACTATAGCATGCGTAGCATATCATATCATATCTCATAACACATAATGTAATGGTATTTTGGGAAATCACCGTTCGGGCGCTGGTTGATCGTACACACTGCTTCTTTCTGCTTTCCTCAAATTATTTTACTTTTTGGAAAAATTGTTTCTTTTATGACAATGTTTCTCAAATCCTCATTTTGAGTTCAAATACACCCGAAGGTAAATCCGAATCCCTTAAACCAAGGCTCTGATACCAACTTGTAACACCGAAATTTCAAAACAATTTTTCATTTTTAATTTAATAAAAATACTCCAATCATAATTCTCGAAAACATGTATCAATTGTTTTTACATAACATAAGTGCAAATCAAATCCCCAGAATCTCAAAACATCTCCACCATAAGTGTGTACTGATCATGCCGGCCATAGATCTATGGGGTCTTCCGATCCATGTGTCTCAGGGGATTTCCATCCCATAACTCTGTTGACCTTCCGGTCCATATCATCATATTCATATCATAACATATTACATATACAACATGCATCACCTTTTTATCATACACATAAGACCTTCCGGTCACGCATAATCACCCCATCGGGTAAGGCATAGTGAGAAGACTCACCTCGAAGATGTCGGATAATCATTCGCACTCAATCCTCCGACCTAGCCTCCTTCTATAGCATAAATACATCTCTATTTAATACCTTCCTGACTTAATTTGACTAATGCCCTTAAGTCAACACAAGTCAACTCTAGTCAACAGCCACCCCCCTTTGACCCAACTCGTCGAGTCAGGCACTGACTCGGCGAGTTAAAACATGAATTCCAGTCCCCTAAATCCCAACTGACTCACCGAGTCTTTCCCCCAACTCAGCGAGTCACCAACTGTGAGAGTCACGGGACAACCCGGTCCGACTCGTCGAGTCTGCTTATGCACTCGGCGAGTTCATTCCATGCTCGAACTCAAATGGCTTTCTGAGGTCAGATCTGTTTCTCTAATCTATAGATCTGACCTTCCCAAACATGATAATCACGTAAAGGTCACATCTTGGCACCCATGCAACGCCTACAAGGCTTCTTTTGGTGAAATAACCTCTAAAATGGTAACCTAAGTTCACAACTCAAGAGGAAAGGCATAAAGCAGAGCATTTGGGACTCTCTGGACCTTCTAAGGTCCAGATCTAGGTACCAATTCCCCATGGGACCTCTCACACTCCAAATACAAGCTAATCAAGGCATGAAGAAACCCTACATTTGACTATATCAACAAGAACACGAGAATAAGCTCTGATTAATACCTCAAATAGCTTCCTCTGCCCAAATGAAAGTAGATCCAAGCTCTCTAACTCTCCTAGCTTGACGTTCTTCTTCCCTTCTTTCTAAAACACACAAGGATGATGAACAATGGCCTATTTTCTCACTCACAAGGACTCTCAGGTGATCTGGTGCTCTCAAGGACGAAGGTAGCCGCAATGAAGGGCTATAAGGTCCTTTAAATAGGGCTCAAACCCGGGAAATTAGGGTTTTAGTCGCCAGCACGGACTCGTCGAGTCCCCTCACCGACTCGTCGAGTCCACTCATTAATCCAGTCATCACCATGCGACCCTACTCGACGAGTCTAGGCATCAAATCGTCGAGTCTCTCTTTCTTAGACTCCAAAAATAAATGATAAAAATAATACCTGAAATCCCAGATGTTACACTAAGTCCACAACCAAACAAGGAACATGAAATAAAGTGAGTTATCAATCCTAAGTCCTTCCAACCTTACTTATATGACTATATATGCATTAGACATGGTTTTGACAATATGTAAGTTTGAAAGAGTTTAAAAGAAAAGGGTTGGCATATAAGAACAAGTTTGATAAAGAGTTTAGTATGTAAAAGAATTTGATAAACATTTTGAAGTATTTGAAATCCATGTGTTTGATAACAGTTTGAAAGTAATAGAAAATCTATCTGTTTGTTCTAGTTATTAATCATATGTGATTGATAAAATAACTATAATGTTTCAACTTGTATTCCCCCTCCCCCCCATAAAAGCATTTAAAGTCATTTACAAGGTAGATTAAGGGGTATGAACTCACCTGTAGTGAGTGGTTTTGGATGAACGGGTGGTATAGGATGCTAGGTGTCAAGTGAAGACTTGAGCACATACACGGATCCTATTTAACATATAATGACACATATATGTATACAATTAGTGTTTATACAACTAATTATGTAAGGGAAAACACCCTAGGACTTAGAAAACACTTAGATTGAAGGATATGGATCACATGTGATTGCATACTAAGGGTGTATGGCCACACTAAAGAGTTTACGGCCCAAATGGCATGACCAAGGGAGTTCACGACCACGAGTTTACGGCCGTTAACTCATGATGAAAAGTGTCAAATGGTGTTTTAAAGGGCTTTCAAGCATTAAGTAAGGTTTCTAGGTTCATGTCCAAGCCTTAGGAGGAGTTTAAGGTCCAAATGCACTTCAAACTAGGGTTTACGGCCAAGGGAGATGCTCTTGGCCGTCAATACCTCATGTTCTTGAGAAAATCTTGTTTTCAAGGTGTAAATTAAGAGCTTAACAAGCCTAACTATGAGATAGAAGATATGCTCACGTTTTTGAAGCTTGAGAGGGGTTCCCGGTCCAAGAACTAGAAGGTATTCTTAGTGAAATGAAGAACACTTTAAGATCTAACCAAAAGAAGAGATTTCATGGATGAAATCAAGTAACTTCACTAGATATAGAAGGATATCTACTTGAAAATGGAAAGATTACTTACTAGATTGAAGATCAAGATGAAAGTTCTTGATGATCTTTGAGAGAGAAGTTGAGTTTCTAGACTTGAAAAGGTAAGAATGAGGGAAAAGTGAAGGAATCAACATGTATAAGGCATGAGTTTACGACCACCATGAGTTTACAGGCGTAAACTCACATGGTGTGGCTGTAACCTCCTCATGGTGAAGTTTAGGGCTTGCTTGGTGGTTTAGAACTTTATCAGACACTTCCTAACACTCATTCCTTGGATGTACTAGGCTTTGAATGCTCAAACTGACTCTAAACAGTGCTAAAAGTTAGCAGAAACAAGTCTGACTTTGATTGAACTGAATGGTTGTACAAGATAGAAATTTCGGGCTGTCACACAAATATCCCGAAACTCAGACAAAACCTCAAAATCCTCCCAACGTGACTACCTCTAGACATCTCGAAATCTCAGACCAATATTCCGCCAGACACCTCAACTGTTCCAAAAATCCTGACCCTCAGTCCGAAAATAATGCCCTATCACGCGCCACGTCTTTGACTCCTCGACCCGACTCCTAACACAAAAATCATCATCAAAGCACGGAACCTCATTCTCACAACCGATACACGACATAACAATGAGGGCCATTGCCCTGATATATTCCTTTTAACCACCTGAAACTGCTGCTAAAAAGCATGCTACACTTATATGGGCACCTTCCGGGGTCTTTTCCATCTCAGTCTCCACTAATGACTCTTTTGTATCAGAAATACCTCGCAACAGACAAACTGCCCACATATTCTGATGAAAAGGTCACCACCAATGCTACCCCACGGGGTTTTCCTCCAAACTCTGAAACCGGAAACTCGATATCTCCTTCGCTTCTCCCAGAAAACGGGAACAACGCAACTCTTGCCACAGAAGGTAACATATCATCCATCAGCCGATGGCCCGACTCAGACCTCGATCCTCAAATAAACATAATCTCTACTCATCCGTGAGCCTTGCGACTCCCACTAACATCTCACCAATAAAATTCTTCGGGAATGAACTCGATTTCCCTTTTTCAGGTATACTCCATTTAAACTTGCTCGACATGGACCTCTGGCCCCCACAATCTATCTCCTGATCCCAGACTAGGCAACCACCACGGGACAACTGGTAAAACCAGAAGCACTAACCGCCACGAATCATGGTACCCGAACCATGTGATCACCTCTCGGTCTGCTACGAATCATGGTACCCAAACCATGTTATCTCCTTCCACTCTGCCGCAAATCATGGTACTCGAACCATGTTATCTCTTCTTAATCTACTACTCAGAACCTCTGGAATTCTCCCTATTTCGAGTATGGGTCCTCTGCTTTCAGTAGTACGGGCCCATACTACCTTCCACATCTACCTATACTTTCCACCCGGGTCGTCCTAGATTTCCTAAGTAGTTGCTCAACTTTCCCGATCACCAATCCCGCTACACACATTCTCCCTACAGTGAATATTCTACTCCATTAGCGTACTCATTTGACTCAGTCACTTTCCTAGGCTCTTCCTAGGTTCTCACACTTCTCCGCCATCAGCTGCTGAAGAATCTCTCATGATGCCAACCACCTACCTCCTGAATATCGTCATATTCACTTAGTAGTTGACTCCCATCATCAAGAATTCCACAAAGCACGAAGCAAACAACATTCGGGCATCGAATAACCTCCACCAACACATAAAACCACTCTAGGTTACAACTCTATTTTCTCTTCTCGCTCTCAAGAGGTGTCACCGAACTCCAGTAACCCTACCCCACGCGGGTATGTAACTACTCTCTCAGTAGGCTCCTCCACTATTCATCTAGGTATCTCTACTAGCTTACTCCTCTACTCAAATCGCTCTCTCTCTCTCTCTAAAAGATTCCTGCTGGATACTCTTACTCCGCACATACTCAAAGCACATCACAAATAGCAAAATTCCTAGGCTAAGGCATCACAAATCATGCAACTCTAGCCCGAAGATATGAAATACCTAGCCTATCTTCTAGCATGCATCACTAATATCTAAATAATAACTCACAATAAAAACAAGTAAGGGTATTTTGGGAAATCACCGTTCGGGCTCTGGCTGATTGTACACACTACTCCTTCTCATTTTTCCTCTTAGAAACTCTTGCTCGTTTTAGAAAATCATTTCTATTGAAAATCTTTCTCAATTCCTCAGTTTGAGTTTAGATATACCCGAAGGTGCATCCGAATCCCTCAAACCAAAGCTCTGATACCAAATTGTAACACCGTAAATTTTCAAACAAATTTCTCTTTTAACAAAAAATCACATAATTCTCATATCACGTTTCACAAAAACTCCATTTAATTTATTTACAAAACACAACTCTATATATATATTTTTAAAATAATAATCCAGGATCCTCAAATCATAACTCCTTCTCTGGTGTGTACAATCGAGTCGGTTCCTTCCTGCGATTCTGAGAAAACCTAAAACACATAACACGTAACACATAACACGGTAAGCACGAAGCTTAGTGAGCTCCCCAAAATACCACACACCCAACTCATCACCCACTCGAGGCTATATCACTGTAAGACCCTCCGATCAATGTGTCTCAGTGGGACTCTCTAGTCCCACGGTTCGTTGGACCCTTTGGTCCGGTTTATAAAGCTCCGCATAGCATAAATCACAAAGACATAATGCATAGCATACAACATAAAGCAGGATAATGTAATACTCAATGTAAACACATAAGACCCTCTGGTCACACATAAGTACCACTCTAGGTAATGTAAAGTGAGAAGAATCACCTCGGATGATGAATAACCCCTATAACATTGTTGCTACGCACCGACCTCTAACTCTGAGCCAAAACCACAATTAACCCATTTAGAAACTACGTCCAGACTCTCACTCAATAGGTCTAAAGGAAGACCACTAACCAGCCCATTAAAAGCCTAAAACCCATTGGGCCCACCAAGGGCTAATAATAAATGGGCTCACCCGAAGCCCACTCTCAAAACTAAATGGCAAGCCCAACACAAGGCCCAAGGTAAAATATAATATTTCTCTGCTCATAGTCTCTAATTCACAAGCCGAAAGATTTAGGCCCAACCCTCATGGCCCATGATAAGATCAAACCCAAAAGCCCACAGTGGGGTTACGCGAGGCATACCTCTCTTGTTACGCTCAGAGTACTCATGCATGCATGAAACTGCTCGGGGACTCCAACCTAGTACGCGGGGAGTATTGGAACTTACGTTGGGCGTACGTCCAGTTTTGCTTTAGTCCATTCTCTTGGTCTTAACCCGTTAAGACCTTAACTCATTTCTCAGATCTGAACTACCTATCATCTCTTACTCTATAAGTTAGTGACTTTAAGCCTTTGCATGGCTGATAAGGTCACAAACACATAAAACTCTTATTCTCTTAACTCAAAATGCTCAAATCTCATGCATGGGTTGATTCTCACGTTCAAGACCTCATTTTTATGGATCCTCACCACTAGAAACACTTAAAATGACAAATATTGAGCTCTGGAGTGCAACAACTCATAAAGCCTCAAGCTTTGGGACCAAAAGCCCTAAAATGGACCATATCATGCACAAAACAAAAAGGATGGGAAAGCTTTGAGCTTTATACCTCCAAATGATGCTCCAACCACAAAAAGCTCAGATCCAAAGCCTAGACTCCATCTCTATTCTCTTCCATGCTCCTTCTTTACTCAAAAAATTCCACAATAACACTTATAAGCTCACAATGGTCACACACAAGCTCAAGAATGAGGATTAGGGTTTAGGGGGGTTTATTGAATGAGGATGGTGGCTAGGAATGAGGCCATCTCATTCTTTATATAAGGATAGTCCCTCTTAATTAGGGTTTTCTTTTGTGCCTAGTATGCCCAACGTACCCTCTGGTACGCCCAGTGTACTAGGTGGCTCAACTTAAATGTCATGATCATGAGTACGATAAGCGTACATACACATACGCCCAACGTACTTCGCTGCCATCAATTTCAACTAAAGGACTCACCTTGCCAAATCATCAAACTGTCATCGCTTCCTCGACATAACCCCGATTCCCTCGAACCTCATACCCTCGGATAGGTGATGAGATGCCCTAAGCTCCTAGCAACTCGTCACAACCCCGAGACTCCCTCATGCCCGGTTTGCAGCCCATGAACCCTAATCACGTACGATCAGAAACAGGATGTTACAATTACATAAGAGTTGTAATTGGTTATCATAACCTACTGTGACAACCCAACACTTTTACACCGTGCAAACGATCCATGTATCTATAATTCACTGGAATTTAACATCTTTTAGCAAAATATTGGATCCGCGCGAGTGCTTTAGGCCTAATATATCATAGATATGGGCCTTAGGAAGGGTTAGGAAGGGTGTTGCATCATAAAATCCAGCCAAACACACCAAGAGAGGTGTGTGCGGCCGCACACTAGTGTGTGCGGCCAACCAACCGCACACCCAGCCGCAAACCCCTCCAGCCTCACACCCGACCCTATATATAGTAGAGAACCCCCTTTCCATTCACTTTTGGTTGCATCCTTTCTCTCTCTGTACTTTCTCTCTCTAGAAACATCATCCAAGAACACTTAGAAGGCCTCTAAAACTTGAAGAACATCATCTTTCAGCTTGTCATAGAGGTAAAACACCGAATCCCAACCTAAAACTCATGATGTTCTTCGTGTTCATCATCCCTTGAAGGAGTGCGGTCGCACACCTTCATCGGGGGCCGCATACCTTCATCAGGTGGCCACACAATCGACACATAGGACTCAAACAAGGAGTGTATGGCCACACACCCCTATATACGGCCGCACACTCTAGTGTGCAGCCTCACACACCAGTCTGGCCGGATTCCCCAGCCGCACACTCACCTTTATGGGCATACACACACCCTAATACCCATATTTGGCCTTAAACTTGCATAGATCATTGGATATAGAACATGGGACACTTAGTCTTAGTGATTCCAAGCCCTTAGGAGGGATTTCCCATCATGTTTAGTCATGAAACACCTTAGCTCTAACTTATATATGTGTCACCATATGATTAATAGGGGCTACTTGCGTTCAGAGCATCCGTTGACACTCGACACTCATACGAATCGCACACTCGAACCCTACGTTAAACAATGAGTTCATACCCCTTAATTAACCTTTCAAATGTTTTAAATGCTTTTATTGGGGGGGGGATACAAGTTGAATTCAATACATTACAGTATCAATCACACGTGATTTAAAACTTGCTAACAAAAGGATTTTCTACATTTTCAAAGTACCTGGTCAGTAAAGTTATTTCAAATGTTTATCAACCTCATTTTCACAAATCAACCGTCTTAAAACAATTTTTCAACATTTTCAAACCTTAAATTATTTTCAAATCATGTCTACACCAATATATTTATATAAGTAAGTATTGAAGGATTTAGAACTGATAACTGACCTTATTTCCTGTTCTTGTTTGATTGTAGACTTATGGTGTTAGGTTATCTGTCCGACTGTTGTTGAATACTTAGTTATATATCTTGTATATTTGTGTTAGATATAAAAGTTTTCACTCTAGTTCGATACTTCTACATATCGAAGACACTCAATCAAGTACTCAATTTAACTATAATAGGTATAGTTAAGGATTACCACTCATTTCTGATATTACTATGATACACACTATGGTCAGTACAATTACAAGACTATATGTACAATACACGATGCGAAGAGAACACTATACACTATACTAAGGAAACACTACCCACTATAAGAAGAAATACTATAAACTACATCAAGAGAACACTATATACCATACGAAAGTAAATACTACAACAGAATGTGATGCACTATCTCTCTATACGACCTATCGCTATGCGATCGTCGGATAACCATCGTCTCCTGGAGGGAGAGCGACCACTACGTGTATAGATCTGTACGGGACGGATATTTCCCCTATCCCGAATGCTAGCTACAGTCCGAGCCTTTTAGGCCCAGGGATGGCAAAACACTACTACACTATTGGTGACCTGGAGGGTCAGCCGCTATACTACTATCACTCAGTATGATTACATACGAGCTCACATTCAAACCTTAATTAAACACACATCCTGAGGTGTATACAAAATTTATACTATCTGAAGTTTTCATTCACTATTACATTTAACTAGCAGGGACGCTGCTGGGGTGAAACTCCATTCCTTCTCTATAATGAACAAATTTAAAACTGTATTTTCATTTCTGATATTTTCACAAGAAGATTATTTCAATTTCAAAGAGACGAACTTACAAATAACCTAATCTTGGTAGAATACTACTTTTGCTGGAAAATATGGGATTTTCTAGGAATCAATTACTTTCAAATTTTGATAACAGCCATTTCACTACATGATTGTAAACAATTTTACACAAGCAACGACATTAAATACTTATTAACTCACCAGCTTTATGCTGATACTCGTTTTCAAAATAACTTGTATTCTCAGGTCAACAATAAACAGGTACTGGTACAACTTTTGGAAGATGGAGCACATATAAGACTCATCTTTTATTTTGTTTATACTTTTGGTGTCTACATAAATGTACAGAACACGCTTGTATTACAATTATTATATTAATGCAATGGATGTGGTTGCTTGTTTTTACTATTATGCATTGTTATGATACTGAACATGACGTCCTCCACCCCAGAACGTATTCCGCCGTTCTCGGTTTTGGGGTGTGACACCTACCGATCAACAAAATCACTTGAGTAGTGGGTTGCCTCCTCAAGTTTTTTGGGTGATGTGGATCTTAGCTTTTCTAAATTTAATTTGAAGGGTAATTAATTTTGAAAAGAATTCATATCAAAGATATTAAAATGAATCTTATTATTTTTTAGATGACTACCCCAATTGTAACCACCTCATCACTCACCATCCGATCCATCCTCGAAAAAGAAAAACTAAGTGGACCCAGCTTTCTTGATTGGTTCAGACAGCTGAGAATTGTCCTCAAGCTTGAGAAAAAGGACTATGTCCTTGATGAACCTATCCCATAAGAGGTCCCAACTAATGCTCCCAAAGCATCGAAAGATGCTCGGGCGAAAGATGTTAATGATTCGACCGAAGTGGCTTGCATGATGCTTGCAACTATGACTCCTGAACTTCAAAAAACTTTTGAGCTTCATGAAGCGTTTGAAATGATTGAACAATTGAGAGTCATGTTTCAAATTCAGGCTAAGCAAGAGAGGTTTGAAACCTTGAATACTTTCATTGGTTGCAAGATGGCCGAAGGATCTTTTGTGAGTGCACATGTACTAGCCCATAATTGTAATAAAAAAACAACTAATCAAATAGTTAATTAAACTAAACTTCATGTAAATCGAATGCTTGAGTTGATTTCTTGCTAGCCACTCTTCTTCTCTCTTCCTCGTGGCCGAAATAAGGTCTTCTAGGGTTTCTCTAGAAGTATTCTCTCTAGAAATTCCCTTTTCTTGGCCTTCTAATTCGTCCTTTAAAAAGACGGAAAACTTACCATAAATTAGCCAACACGCCGTGACCAAATGTTTGCCACGTCGTGGAAATAATTTCCTTATCATAGTCGGTATGGTAATATTCTTTAATCGAGATTCTTCCAAATGCCACAACATGGGCCAGAGTTTACCATGCGACGGTCATTGTCCTGAAACACACTTTTCAGGCTTCTTTAATTTTTATTTGCAAGCTTCACCCTCCAACATCCAGTTTTGTCAATTTTGGTCCCTTTCTTCAAAAATATCTTTCTCTGGCTAAAATATGTAATTTATACAAATAAGTACCAAAATTCCTTGTGTTTAGACCAAAATACAACTAAAATATAATTAAATAACTCATAAAAATATGTATGATAATACCACTTTCATAAATCAGTTTTGGGATATTATGAAATCCAATATTATTAGTCTTGCGTTTGGACTTCCAAAATTCAAAGAACATTCGTAAAGGTTGTAAGTTATAACCTTTCTTTTATTGCTTTGATTTTTTATTTTTTTTAGCCATTGTATGCAGTGGCGAATCTAGAACAAAAAATCACGTGGTTCCTAAATTAAGTAAGACCAATAAAAAAATCAACAACACTTTTAGGGTCGGGTCGGGTCGGCTCATCTACCTTAAAAGAACCGAATCAATTTAATCGGCTCATGTACCTTGTGCCACCGATTAAAAATTTTTAAAAAATAATTGAAATATAACTGAAAAATGCGTACGGTTTAACGAAAAACTAGTTAATTATTAGTCCATTGAAAAAGCGGCGAACGGAGAGTGAGAGACTTTGGCATGTGGACTTTCATTTTATTAGAATAACTTATTTATTTATTAATATTTTGAGAGTGCCGGTTAATAGTGGTTAACTTTTTGTTATCAATCTCATAATTTAAAATAACAAATTGTCTATAATAACTTAATTTTTCTCTTTTTAAAATGGTTTTTTTTAGAAAAAAATTTAAAAAACAAACTCAAGGTAGGTCCTCTATTTTTTCTAAGGTAGTTCCTAATTTTTCTACCATATACATTGTAAATAAAATTAAGAACTTAGGTAGGTCCTAGGACCTACCTAAGCATATGGTGGATTCGCCCTTGATTGTATGTTAAGACTTTCGTCCTTATAAGTCTTATTGGTTGCAAGTAGAAATCTTCAAGCTTGTGAATGATGGTTGTTGCAGCCTCAAGAAGTGATGAGGAGATCCCAGGGGGAGGTTGTCACCTCTTCTTCTTTAACCCAATTATGGAGAAACCGGTGATTTTCAATTGAAAGGAAAATTTGCGTTTGAATATTAATTACAAGGGCATAACTATCATTTTATCTTAAAAAATCAGTGGATGTATCAAAAAATGCAATGGATTTATCACCTCCCTTTTGCAAAAGTCCACAAAAAGATGTGTTATGAAGGTTTATTTTTCTAAAGGCTACCTATCTCATAGCGAATTTAATTCATGCTCAAATGTTACGATACCTATTTTAAGTTTAACCCTCAGGGCATCTTGGATATTATTTTTCACTTTTATTTGTTGTACATTTTTTCTTCAATTCCACTTTTATTATTATTTTTTTATTTTTATTTTTTTATTTCACCATGTTGATGTAAATGATTAGTATAATACAAAATTTGGTGTTATGCTATTTATTTACATCAAGATAAAGTGACACTTTCGATTATCAATTTTAGTCTATCTCATTTAAGTCGATATATTTCTAGTTTGTTTAAATTAACTAGTTATATTTCAGACATATTAATTAATATTTGTAATATAGTATTAAATATACAAATATTAATTGATATTAACAATTCATATAAAGGACGGTGTTCGACAAAAACATCTGATAGCTATAAGTTGTAAGTTTTATTTGTATAAGAGTGTTCGACACAAGTAGCTGAAAGATTTTGAAATATATAAAATTACATAAAAATACATGAATATTAACTAAAATTAAAATATAATGATGATAAATTAATTTTTCTAAGCTACAATTATCAAAAGTTAAAAATCAACCAAATTTTAATACCAAGTGCACCGGTTAATCTTCTCAATTGCTAAATTTTTTTCTATGCATATTAGTAAATGGTGATTTTTTTTACAAATAACGTAAATAAGACTTTTCAGTTTTATAAGAACTCATACCAAACATCTTTTATATGTTACAAGTGTTTTGCCTTTCTAAAAAATAATATTATTGTATGATATTAATTTTAGTGTACAAATTCATATAATAAATATTTATTTATTTGTTCAAAATAGATGAGGATTAAAAACTTATAAAATCCGTCAGTTGTTAACTTATAATATCTATATTTAATCGTATAAGATATATTTTGTTTCAAATAAAGAATAAATACATCATAATTGTTAAAATATATTTATATTTATTTGTATAAGATAATTACCAAAACATACAGATATGAATTATTTATTTTAAAGTTATTTAAGTCAATTGTTCAAATGTAAAAGAGTTTTTTATTAAATATTAGTTGAAGTAGCTTTTAAATTTAAATTTTTTTGTTTAATTCAAAAGTTAAAAGCTCATGGTGCTAAACAAATCTTTTTCTTTATCTTATTTTTTTTCCTCAGAAGAAGCTAAAGCCAAAAACTTTAAAAGTTATACGCCGAATAATATAATCTTTAATTTTCAAATTTATATGAACATTTAAATACATTTTAAAATAATTAAAACATTATAACATGTTTATAAGTGAGATATATCATACAATGCATAAGTAATTCTAACCAATTACATACCAATAGTTTATTTAACAGATATTACGAAATTTATAATTAATTTATATTAATTATATACAAATAAATAATATTTTATTATAATTTAATATACATAATATTAGAATATAATAACAATATATATAATAATACTAAATAATATTTATTAAAAGTATTTGACAATTCATATAAGTTAAAAAATATATATTAAATAATACCTTTTAGTAGAAAAAAAAAATACGATTAAAGACAAAAATAAAAAACACTATTTGTGCCTATTCAGCTTCTTCATGGCGTGAAAATTTGGAGTTAGACTCAGTCAGAGCCGAGCCCGCTATTTCTCTATTTCCTCTCTTCTCCAACACAATTACATTCGACACCATCTCTCACTCTATTTTCTCCCTCTTTTCTATCTGCTCTCTCTCCCGCTTTTCTATCTGCGACCTAGCCGCCCCATAGCCAGTCTCCACCGCCCTCACCTCCGGTGAAACCCATAAGACGCTCTCGTCTTCTTCTCTTCTTAGCTTCCCACCACTCCTTTCTGTTCATGTAATCATCGTCAATAATCTGAGCCTTATTAACTTTCTGGTTTTCAGCTTTCAACCAAGTGGAATGATCAGTTGCGAATCACGGATTCAGGTGAAAACTTTTTATCAACGTCTTGCATAAAGTTTTTAAGGAGTGTGATTAATACCTTTTTGATTTCTGATTTGGATTTACTAGACGATCTCTGTAATTCAAGCCGGTGATAATACCCTTTTGATTTCTGCTTTCGATTCACTACACGATCGCTGTAATTTAAGCCGGCTTCGGGATTTTACAACTTGGTTCTTGCAAGACTGTGAGTATCTTTTTTCCAAAATAGCGATTTTTGATTATTTTTCCTGCAATCAGTTTTTCGTTTCAGTTTTTAGATCTGGTGTTACTTTAGCTATTTAATGAAGTTATTATTGAATTGTTTTTAGATCTAGGATAAAAAGATCTGGTGTTACTTTAGCTATTTAATGAAGTTATTATTTAACTTTTGTAGATCTCGGATAAAAAGATCTGGTGTTACTTTAGCTATTTAATGAAGTTATCATTGAATTTTTTTGTAGATATCGGATAAAAAGATCTGGTGTTACTTTAGCTATTTAATGAAGTTATTATTGAATTGTTTTTAGATCTAGGATAAAAAGGCAGGTACGAAGTGAAATAAATGCACCTTTTTGTAGGAAATCGCGAACTATACTTTTATATATGAAAGTCTAGACAAAAAGACAAAATTTTAATGTAGGACCTATTCACAGAATTACTTGAATTGGCCTACACGTTCATTTTTCAATCGTACACATGATAGAATTTAAATTCGTTTCTAAAAAATGGAATTTATATAAATTGCAGTGTATACAAACCGTTAGTACAAACAAACATTTCTCTTAATGGGTCATCCACATAAGGAAAGCAATAAGAGAAGAGGCAAGAAACAAAGCCAACCAATTTCAAATTTGAAGCAACCTGGATGCCAAAACCCTACACTTGGTCAGACTACTGAGGAATCTAAGCTTTTGAGCAGTTTGATGAAAACAGAAGAGAGTGGGTTGTTTAACTCTACCATAGTGGAAGAGGATGCTGATGCTGCAGTATTGACAGATACAACGACCCTTTTGAGTGACGAAGACGATAATTGGACAGATACTTCTTTTGATTTCTCAGATAATGATGCTTCGTGCTCAAACTCTGATGTTTCCTATATATCTGATAGTAGGGATAAACAGAGGATAATGTCAGGTATATCAATGAATTCTTCCTATGAGATAACACTCGCTGAGGTTCTGAAGGTGAGTGAAAGTAAATGTTATTTTCTTCATTTTCTACTTTTATCATCACTCAATTAATTTTCATATTTTTTTTTCAGACATTGGAAGCAATGCCTGATTTAAGTGAACCCTCATCCGAACTTTCCAAGAGTAGAGAATATCACAACTCAAACACACCGATTGAACCTGTTAGAGCTTATTTTGAAAAATATGGCATACATGTAAGTTTGTTATATTACTTTTTAATCTCTGAAAGTGTTAAATACGAATCATGTGCCTGGAAATGATACATGATCACCATGAGTTTTTTGGAAATTGGTGATGATAAGTTTTTTTTGTTATTTAATAATATATTCTTGTGGCTGTGAATCCTGTGTGACAGGGTCCTGGTAGAACGTCCTACTTACCTTCATCATCTAATAACGATCTCCATATGGGTTGCTATGGGAGGTAAGATTTTCCAAAAGTTATTTGTTTTTTTATTGATTTCAGATGATTTTGTTGTTAATAATTTTTTTGGATGGCTACGGGAGTGACATTTATGAAACCAATTTACTAGAATGTATTTTTCTTGTAGGAGTCATATTGATGTTAAAGAAAAGAATCAATTATATAAACATGAATTTCCTTCCAACAAGAGAATAGGGGTTCAGAAATGGTGTGGATCCACCCCCACTGATGTTGAGAAGGTAAGTAAAGCTCTATGTTGATAAGTTTTAACATTCATAGAACTTTATTAGCGAGGAAGATGAAATGTCCAATTTCGGACTCGTTATATGCATGTTAAGTGGTCAATTATTTCTAAAGTCTGTTTTGTGGTCATCTTTCATCTTCACTCGATTAATTTTCATATTTTCTTCAGACTTGGCCTGCTTTAACTCCTATTAAGCCCTCATTTGAGTTTTCGAAGAGTAGACTACAACACAACTCAAACATAGAAGTTGTTACAGATGTTCTTAAAGAAAGTTACGTTGTAAGTAACGTGTTCTTTATGCATCTTTAAACTTATATGAATTTTATTATAATGGTTTAAAATATGGATGATATGCCTAAGAATAGTGCATGATCGATGTGAATCTTTTGTGACAGTTACTTGGTGGGGCATCTTACATTGCGTCGTCATCTAATAGTGATCTCCAGGAGGGTAATATGTCATTCAAGAGGTTGTAATTAATTCGTCATTTAATATATTACGTTATTTTGTATTGATATTAAATGATTTTGGTGTTACTAAAATTTCATTTGGATGATTGCGGGAGGGAGATTTGTGAATCAATTTATTAGAATTTATTTTTTTGTCATTTGAAAAAAATGAACATTACAATGGAAGTTTTAATAATAAAAGTTATTTTTAAGACTAAAAAAAAAATTCATGTTTATCAATGTTGTGAAAAGTAGTCCAACAGCTTACTTTGACTATTTGTGATTTTCTTTTAGGAGTTGGCGTGAAGTTCTTGTTGGCCTCGGAACTTCCTCTGAACAGACTCGGATTCGGGACATTAAAGGAAAGAGTTCATTACATAATCCAGATAGTTGGGTTAAGATAGTAAAAAAAGGGTCACACACTCGGGACGTTAAAGGAAAGAGTGCATTACATGATCCAGATAGTTGGGTGGAGGTAGTAAAAAAAGGGTCCCAGAAGCAAAAACTTGACTATCTTTCAAAAGACACCGCAAAAAAGCAACATATTCCTGGTAAGTAAAATGTAGATACGGTTTCATTTCGGAAAATTCAACAATCCACTTTATGTTTCTTTAAAAGAAGTCCCGACCATTTATGTGTGTTTAATAATTTATGTAATTTTGATATTTGTTTGTGTGTGAAGGGGACGATTATAAGAAGTACAGGCATAACGCAAATCAACATTGGGAAATCCAAAAGTCCCTCGTTGAGCAGGCAATAATGTTTTTTTAATTTGTATCGCTTTTGGGCTTTCATTAATGTTGTAGCATATAAGCTAAGCTTTCAATGTCATTATATACTGCAGGCCAGAAACGCATATGCAAGTGGAAAACGGAATGAGGGGGTAAATCTCTCCGAACAGGTAGGTACACGAGAGAAAGAGAGGGAGAAGGCCCCCTTAATTAAATGCGATTAAAACACCTTTCTCTTAGAAGTTTTTCATGCAACTTTGTTTAATTGACATTGTATTAATATTTTAATGAGCCAATTAGAAACTTGGTTATATAAATTTATGTATGATTGTGTGACGATAATTGAATTTGTGGTTGTTCACACACTTATATACCACCATGGTGATGGATTAAGCCCCAACATGAGTGGTTGGTTATAGGTCATAGGAGACATCTTAGGTTGTAAGCCTGAGCATCACCTTTCTTGGGGACATTGTGATTTACCTTTCCATGTTTGTCAAGGGTTCAAGTCCCAAGAGCCACAATGTGTGAAAGTTCAGATTCTAATATGGATTAAGCTCCTTGTAGGTACTGAGTTCCTATGGCAGCCAACAATGATTTTGCAATCTTCTAGGAAATACTTACGTAATGACTTGAGTTTATAAATTTTTATGTAGGCAAGGATGTGGAAAGAAAAGGCTGAGCAAGCCGATGAAAGGGCTAGCCAGGATATTTTTGATTCAAGCTTTGTCATTGTATATTAGAGGTGGCAACAAAGCCAACCTGTTATTTACATATACATATACATATATATGTTGATATTGTTGATGTTGTTATTGAATACAGGAACAAAAATAATATTGTAGATCTAATGACAATCGATTTACATGGACAACATGTGAAAGAGGGAATGATGAGACTAAAATACCACCTTGCATTTGGTGTATATGGTCGATGTAAGTATCTTTTTCTTTATATATATATATATATATATATATATATATACACACACACACACACACACACATACGTGCACGCGAACACACACATTGTGTTTTCGATTGTTTTTTAATCGTTGTGATATACAGCTCTGCGGCGGCTCCGCGTCATCACCGGATATGGGAGTGGAGGAACTGGGCAGTCGATGCTGAAACAAGCGGTATGAAATCATGCCTTTTTAATGTAGAAATGAGCATTACCTTATTAACTGTTTCAAGGATCAATCATCTAATGTTTTTGTGTAGCTTAAGATGTCTGAATGTTTGTTATAGGTTGTTGATCTCTTAAAAACAGAGAAATTTGAGTGGGAGAAAGAAAACGAAGGTAGTCTTCTAATCAAATTTGACATGAAGAAGAGAGAGTTGGGGTTTGTGAAATTGTAGTTACTCTTATTAATCTTTTTTTGTTTCATTTTTTTCTTTGGATAATTTGTTGTACGAGAATGAAACAAATATGTGGCCAATGAGTTCGATTACCCAAAAGCCTTTTGAACATGGGTTAATTTACACCGTCAAAAATGATAATTAAACAATGATCTAATGGTTATTTTTATGTTAAAACTTGGTTTAAGATAAAATGTTTGGAAAATATAATAAGTAAGATATTAATTAAATATAATAACATTCATAACTCCAATAAATATGATAAGATAACATAAGATATAGACCTTAAATACCAATAGAGATTTTTTCACTGGAATTTCTTCATCGCCCCGACGGTGAAGATTAAAAACCAAGAAATATCGCAAACAAATCCACCATTCTGTTACAAACTATTTCTTGGTAGGGATTTTCTAATATGTGCCCTAAGGGCACATATAAGAAGTATTAATTATGAAAAATATTACCATAATTAAATGTGAAATACATTAATTACGGTGATTATTAATGAATTTTATATTTAATTATGGTAATATTTCTTATAATTAATGTGTTTAACATTTAATTATGGTAATAATTATGATTAATTAATACTTCTTATATGTGCCCTTAGGCACATATTAGAAAATCCCTTTCTTGGTATATGGTGTTGATCAGACAAAATAGATGCTCTTAAGAAGAAAAGAGATGTTCCAACTTCCATTTTTTCTGATGAAGAGCTTCGTGACCGTATGTGTATACGGCTTCGGACGTCCACTATCCTGCTGCTACTATGGACAAGAGGGAGCATCAGTTTTCCTGACTTTTCTATGTTGGACACATCAAAAGCTAATCAATTGAGCGAAGGGGTATTTAATTTTTATGTTTGATTCTTTGGACCCACAACACAACCCCTGTCCTTGAGCTTATATTTATCTCTCGGCTCCACTTACCGAGCCCAATACTTTGACTGGCTGGTTGTTTTGTCCAACGTTCCTCCACTTCTTCCTATTCCAGTTGGGCCTACTTTAAGACCCAACAAATACTCCAACTATCGAGGCACTGTAACATCCAAAATTTCAAAACAATTAAAACTTTTCAAAATCACCCATTTTATTAACATTGTTGCAAAAAGGTTTTCAATACATTATTAAACAGAGTAATTTCCCAGGTTCAATTCATAAAACACCAACGCGAGGAACGGTACGATTACGCCTTTGCCTTGCCACAAACTCTTGAGAACCTGAAACATAAAACCACAACTGTAAGCCCCAAAAGCTTCCTAACTTCAAACGATCATAACTTATTCGTTCCAACTCTGTTTTCGATAATCATTATATCCACGTAAAGGTAATGAGAAGCTCTAAAATCCCATCAACTCTCCTTTGCCTCAAAACGTTCCGAACTTAAATCCAAAATTCATAAAAGGCCTGAACTATCCCTTTACGGTTATACCCATGGGATCCAAAGCACTAACCAAACTCTTGGATCACTGAATCTACATTACGCATCTAAAAAGGCCTAAATCTCTTTCTCTCTCTCTCTCTCTCTCTATCTATCTCTCTCTCTCTCTATCTATCTATCTCCCTCTCTCTCTCTCTCTCTCTCTCTCTCTCTCTCTCTCTCTCTTTCTGAAGGCCCGAAGCCCTATGATAACTGATCTTCAGGTCACCGCCCCAAATTATGAAACGATTCGAAACATGGTGTTACATTAGGTTATGCAGCGCGTAGCCTGGTTGAATTCCGTATTCTAGAATAAGGCTCTACGCCACACGTAGAGATAGAGTATGCTAGGTGTACTTGGTATGATGTTGGCCTTTGACTTTTGCCGATGACAATTGACCGTTGACTTTGACTAAGTTTGACTTTAGGTCATTTGGGGTAGTTTGAATAGTAGATTGAGACTGGGTCCAGGTGACCTGTAGAGACAGTGTTTGGAGCAATTATTAGTTCAGCTATATTTCAAACTGTCAGGTGAGTTTTCCTCACTGTACTATTAGGTCGAAGGCACCAAAGCGGACCCACTAGGTTATGTACCCTAGTATATAGGATGTTGTTATGTTGGTTATATGTTAGACTGGTAGATATGTATGATTACCTGTATTCACTAGTGATATGTTAGTCTCGTAGATCTGTATGATTATCTGTACTTGCTGACTGTTGGTTATAGTTGTATATGTCGACATGTTATTGTGTTGTGGGGTTGAGGCGGTCTTACTTTGTGCTGAAGGCCAAGATACCCCGACGGTCCACTTGATACTATAGGGCCAAGGGCATGGTCCAACTTATGTTGTAGGCTCGGGAGTGATTCAGATGGTAGCCAAAGTCTCGGTGACAGTCCAAACTAGTGTTGCAGGCCTAGTTACCTGCATTGTATTATCTTGCGGCGTGTGGTACTTTGGGGGAACTCGTTAAGCTTTGGCTTACAGGTTGATTTTATGGTTTCAGGTACATCAAGGGACATGGGCAAGGCGAAGGCGTGATTGTGTACATTATCCTGGTCTGCTAATTTTCTCACTCAATCAAAGCACTGGTCTGCTAATTTTCTCACTCAATCAAAGCACTGATCTCCTTTCTTAACTATAAATATGTTATGTTCAAGGTTGTAGAACTCGTTACTCGGTACCTGTTCGGCCGACTACCGAGTAGCGAGTACTCGGGGAGTACTCGAATTTGGAAATCTGTGTAGAAATATTTTTAAGGAAATTATATATGTCAAAATCATAAGATAAAATCATAAGTTGATTAAATATATAACAACATTGGATACATGTGAATACACAAAAAATGAAAAACACATAATGGTCTCACTTCGTGAATAATTACTGGAAATTTAAGATATATATGTAATAATAATCACATGTGTGTGTGTTAAATAATAAATCATTAAGTATATTATACATATTAATCACCGAGTTGACCGAATTTCACAACACTACTCAGTTCGTAAGGGGCCGATTGGGGAGTACTCGGGATTATGTAACTCGCCTCGGCAAGGGGGGGAGTAGCGAATACTCGGAGGAGTAATCGGCCAACTCGACGAGTTTTACAACACTGGTTATGTTCATGTCACTTTAAAAGTCAAAACTGATGTAAAAAATCAAAAAAAACAGTTAAATACCCATAGAATATCTCTTGGAGAAGTTATTGGTTACATCCTCATTTTCATGTTGAGATGAGACCAATTACAAGTAACTGATTCAACATTCCTACTCAACCAAAAACATCTTAATTTTGCAATTTCCAACTAACAAACATTATATATTTATTAAGATGAACGGGAAAAATTTACACATTGGAAGGGGTAAGTTTAGGGTTTTCACCGATTAATTCAATTTGGTCCCAATTTCCAAATGTCTTGTTGTGCATGAGTTACCACCTTGATGTCTGTCAAGAAAATTCAAAATAATCAATAAAAAGAACGACTAAACTATTCAATAATGGCTTGTTGAAATAAAGAGGTAAAAATATATAAGAGTAACATACATTTTCACAAAGCTTTATAGTAACATTACCTTGGTTGTTTTCTTTAACGACTCTTATTTTGCAGTTTATGACATCGCAGACTCAGGAAGAAGTGACCAGTTGGACCTAACACAAAGACATGGATATAGAAATTGATTCGTTAAAAAAACCATTCATATCCATAATATACATAAATAATGGGATGATGATAATATTGTGTCTGTGAGTGTGTTTAAAAAAATTGGATCGTCAAAGAAAAAGAAGTTAACCATATGTACAAGGAAGTTTCAAGCAAAAGTATAATCGATTTCTAAGCCTCATTGATTTGAAGACAGGATATGACTGTTTTGTGAGCGTCTGGTCTTGATTTTGAGTAGGTAGTGTTCTTAGGGCTTTGTAATTAGACAAAAAATCAAAGTAAAAAGAAGTCAGGATGGCGAACTGCGGAGAGACCCAAGAACATTAGATCGAACCACAACCAAAAAACTATATGCGAAGAGCATCGAGAACAATAAGGTACTGTATAGAATTTACATTTAGTGAGAAGAAAGTAGAAAACGCATGTAACTGTGATAAGAATTCCTGATTTGTTGCCTAATTTCCTTATTTATTGTTATTGAATTTAGTATAATTTAAATGATTTGAAGTTATACCTCCTGATTTGCAGGGACGATTAGTATAACATGGATTCAATTTAGGCGGGAAAATGAATTTTAAAAGGAGGAGAAAAGGACAGTGTAAAATAGAGTGTATAAGAAGGTGCCATGTAGCATGTTTAAGAGTGTTTTATTAGAAGAGAGGAAGAGGATGGGCTACATTATTAGGTTTGGGCCGTTTTACGGGTCCGAAATGACTCATTCTTGACTAAAAGGTTATTTTTCTTAAAAAAAAAAAAAGCTTTATCATATTTAAAAGAAAAATCCAAAAAATTGGTTAGATTATTCAATTTCCCAATAATATTTTATTATAATCCTATGATGATACAATATTTAGAGCTTTACAAATGATATAGGGTTAAAGACAAATAAACATGTTTGTGCCTACTCAGCCTCATGGCGTGAAAAGTTTGGAATTGGACGCGGTCAGCGCCGCGCCCGCTAGGGGACTTCTCTGTCGCCTATCTTCTCCGACACTGTTACATTCGACACCATTTTTCTTACTCTTTTTCTCCTTCATTTCTATCCGCTTTCCCTCTCTCTTACTTCTTTACTCTCTTTTCTCTCGCATTTCCATCTGCGCTAGCCGCCCCCTCGGCAGTCGCCAGTCGACAGTCGCCACCGCCCTCACCTCCGGTGACACCTCATAAGACGCTCTCGTCTTCTTCTCTTCTCAGCACCCCACCACTCGTTTCTGTTCATGTAATCGTTTTTAATAATCCGAACCTTATAACTTTCTAGTTTTCAGCCTTCAAGCAGAGTGGAATGATCAGTTGCGAATCACGGATTCAGGTGAATTTTTTTTATCATAAAAGTCTAATTAATTTGATTAATATTTTTTGATATCTGTTTTCGATTCACTAGACGATCGGTGTAATTCAAGCCAGTGATAATACCCTTCTAATTTCTGCTTTCGATTCTCTACACGATCGCGGTGATTCAATCCGGCTACGGGATTTTACAACTTGGTTCTTGCAAGACTGTGAGTAGCTTTTTTCAAAAGTAGCGATTTTTGATTATTTTTCATGCAACTTCCGTTCTTTTCGATCTGGTGTTACTTTAGGTATTTAATGAAGTTATTGCTGAATTATTTTTAGATCTAGGATAAAAAGGCACGTAAGAAGTGAAATAAATGCGCCTTTTTGTAGGAAATCTTGAACTGTACTTTTATATATATATGAAAGCCTCGACAAAGGACAAATTTTAAATGTAGGACCTATTTGCAAATTACTTGAATTGACAAACACGTTCATTTTTCAATCATACACATGATAGAATTTAAATTTGATTCTAATAATTATAATTTATATAAATTGCAGTGTATACAAACCGTTAGTGCAGACAAACATTTCTCTTAATGGGTCATCCACATAAGACTGATGAGGAATCAAAGGTTTTGAGTAGTTTGATGAAAACAGAAGAGAGTGGGTTTTTAAACTCTACCATAGTGGAAGAGGATGCTGATGCTGCAGTATTGACAGATACAACGACCCTTTTGAGTGACGATGATAATTGGACAGATACTTCTTTTGATTTCTCAGATAATGATGCTTCGCGCTCAAACTCTGATGTTTCCTATATATCTGGTAGTATGGAGAAACATATTGTTGCTCCTGGGATGATGTCAGATGTATCAGGGAATTCTTCCAACAAGATAATGCTAACATGGGTTCTGAAGGTGAGTGAACCTACATGGCTACATGTTATTTTCTTGATTTTGTGGTCACTCAATTAATTTTCATATTGTTTTCAGGCATGTGAAGCAATGCCTTGTTTAAGTGAGCCCTCATCCGAGCTTTCCAAGAACACACAACATCACAACTCAAACACAACGATTGAAGATGTTAGAGTTTGTTTTGAAAAATGTGGCATACAAGTAAGTTTGTTATATGCTTTTCATTATGAAGGTTCTAAATATGGATCATGTGTTTGGAAATGATGCATGATCACCATGAATTTTTTGGAAATTGGTGATGATAAGTTTTTCGTTATCTAATAGTAATATATTTTTGTGACTATGAATATATCCTTTGTGACAGGACCCCAGTAGAAAGTCATACCTACCTTTGTCATCTAATAATGATCTTAAGATATGGCCTCCTTTAACTCCTATCAAGCCCTCATTTGCGTTTTCGAAGAGTAGACATCAACACAATTCAAACATAAAAGTTGTTTCTGATGTTTTTGAAGAAAGTTATGGTGTAAGTAACTTGTTCTTTATGTATCTTTAAAATTATATGAATTTTATTCTAATGGTTTTAAATATGGATGATGTGCCTAATAATCGTGCGTGATCAACATGAATTTTTTCTGCTATATAATATATTCTTATAGCTATGAATATTCCTTTGTGACAGTTAACTGGTGGGGCTTCTTACATTGCCTCATCATCTAATAGTGATCTCCAAGAGGGTAATATGTCATTCAAGAGGTTGTAATTGATTCGTCATATACTATGTTACCTTGTTTTGTATTGATATAAGATGACTTTGGTGTTAATAAAATTTCATTTGTATGACTATGGGAGGGAGATTTGTGAATCAATTAGAATTAATTTTTATCATTGGAAAAAAAAAATGAAGATTTGATGTTTATCAATATTGTGGAAAGTAGTCCAACATCTTATTTTGACCATTTGTAATTTTCGTTTAGGAGTTGGCGTGAAGTTCTTATTGGCCTTGGAACTTCCTCTGAACAGACTCAGACTCGGGACATTAAAGGAAAGAGTCCATTACATAATCCAGATAGTTGGGTGAAGATAGTAAAAAAAGGGTCACACACTCGGGACTCTAAAGGAAAGAGTGCATTACATGATCCAGATAGTTGGGTGAAGGTAGTAAAAAAAGGGTCCCACATGCAAAAACTTGACTATCCTTCAAAAGACACCGCAAAAAAGCAGCATATTCCTAGTAAGTAAAATATAAATATGGTTTCGCTTCGGAAAATTCAACGATCCACTTTATGTTTCTTTAAAAGAAGTCCCGACCAGTTATGTGTGTTTAATAATTGATGCAATTTTGATATTTGTTTGTGTGTGAAGGGGACGATTATAAGAAGTACAGGCATAACGCAAATCAACACTGGGAAATCCAAAAATCCCTCGTTGAGCAGGCAATAATGTTTTTTTAATTTGTATCGCTTTTGGGCTTTCATTAATGTTCTTCCATATAAGCTGAGCTTTCATTTTCATTCTATGCTGCAGGCTAGAAACGCACATGCAAGTGGAAAACGGAATGAGGGGGTAAATCTCTCCGAACAGGTAGGTACACGAGAGAAAGAGAGGGAGAAAGCCCCCTTAATTAAATGCGATTAAAACACCTTTCTCTTAGAAGTTTTTCATGCAACTTTGATTAATTGACATTGTATTAATATTTTAATAAGCCAACTAGAAACTTGGTTATATAAGTTTCTATATGATTATGTGAAGATAATTGAATTTGTGGTTGTTCACACACTTATATACCACCATGGTGATGGATTAAGCCCCAACATGAGTGGTTGGTTATAGGTCATAGGAGACGTCTTAGGTTTTAAGCCTGAGCATCACCTTTCTTGGGGACATTGTGATTTACCTTTCCATGTTTGTCAAGGGTTCAAGTCCCAAGAGCCACAATGTGTGAAAGTTCGGATTCTAATATGGATTAAGCTCCTTGTAGGTACTGAGTTCCTATGGCAGCCAACAATGATTTTGCAATCTTCTAGGAAATACTTACGTAGTGACTCATGAGTTTATATATTTGTATGCAGGCAAGGATGTGGAAGGAAAAAGCTGAGCAAGCTGATGAAAAGGCTAGCCAGGATATTTTTGATTCAAGGTTTGTCACTTGTGTATTGGAGGTGGCAACAAAGCCAACCTGTTATTTAACATATATATGTTGATATTGTTATTGAATACAGGAACAAAAATAACATTGTAGATTTGATGACAATCGATTTACATGGACAACATGTGAAAGAGGGAATGATGATACTAAAATATCACCTTGCATTTGGTGTATATGGTCGCTGTAAGTATCTTTTTTGTCAAGATATACACACACATACACATTGTGTTTTCGATTGTTTTCTAATCGGTGTGATATACAGCTCTGCGGCGGCTCCGTGTCATCACCGGATATGGGAGTGGAGGAACTGGGCAGTCGATGCTGAAGCAGGCGGTAGGAAAACGTGCCTTTTTATTGTAGAAATGAGCATTAACTTATTAACTGTTTCAAGGATCAATCATCTCATGTGTTTTTGTGTAGCTTAAGTCTGAATGTTTGTTATAGGTTGTTGATCTCTTAAAAATGGAGAAATTTGAGTGGGAGAAAGAAAACGAAGGTAGTCTTCTAATCAAATTTGACATGAAGAAGAGAAAGTTGGGGTTTGTGAAATTGTAGTTACTCTGTTTAATCTTTTTTTCTTTCATTTTTTCTTTGGACAGTTTGTTGTATGAGAATGAAACAAATATGTGTTGGTTTTCCCAAAAGCCTTTTGATCATCGGTTAATTTACACTTTGTCAGAAATGATATTTACGCAATGATCAACGGTTATTTTTATAGAAGTATTAAATCAAATTATTAGGAAAACATAATAAGTAAGATGGCTGTATAAGATTATAGAATATCTTTATTGAGTTATTTGTTTTCTATATTCCACACCTTTTTATCACTTGCAATAATATTATTTACAGAAATAATATTAAATATAATAACATTCATAACTCTAATATATATGATATGATAAGATAAGATAAGATATAGAACCTTAAATACCAAGAGAGGTTTTTCACCGGAATTTCTTCATGTGTGAGAATTTGATTTGGAACCAAGAAATATCAAAAAACCAATTGACCATTCGGTTACCAGCTTTTTCTTGGTGTACGGTGTTGATTATTTTATTATTGTTTTTTAAGTTATGTTAACATGCGACCCCTAAAATAGTGGTGTGCTACCCTGGAACAAGAGAAGGATTGTTGGAGTTGGAAGTTTGGAACTAGAAGGTTAAAACTTGTTTTTCAATGAAACGGAGAAATATGCTTTGTTCTTCAGCACGTTATGTTTAGGTATTTTAATTTTTGATTGAACAATGAGAATCCGTTGTGATTTAATTTGGATTTTGATCCCTATTTATTTTGAAAATCATATTCTCTAAAGAATCACTCTTCGGTAGTCATTTTCTTTGTCGGCGATTTCAATTTGAATGAATTTGCTTACTAATTATAAAGCTTGTTCTTTTTGTTGTTTAGGAAGAACATAGACACAAGGTATTAATCTGACATTTTCATTTAAATGTTTCATTTTGTGCTATTTTCTTTGTTAACAATATTGTTTCACATCGTTTTTAATGCATACTACTGATTGATAAAATGCCTGAACTAAAAGTGAATTTTTATGGGATGGGATAGATTGAGATTGCTATATTTCTATGTGGGAGTCATTATTTATATTGCTATTTGTCTAATATCATTGTTTGTACTGCTAGATCAAGCTAAATATTTATTTCTCTAGTCTATCAAGATGACACAGCCAATATATCCTTAGGATTCCATGCCTTAAGTAGTTGAGTGGGATTGTATTTTGTTCTAGCATCTCTGATTTGCACTCTTGCAATGACAGCCAATGACTTAACATGCTTTCACTATCAATGTTGTTTGTTCATCAATTCTTCTATTGTGGGGGTTATATGTTTATGCATTGATTGCAATTTGGTTTATTTTTTCGTATTTTCTTATGGATGTAATTATTTTACATTATATTGAAGTATTTCCATCCCTTGAAAGAGGCTAAAAGTTGGATAACTTGGTTGAAAAGAGTTTTGATTTCAGTAGCTCACAGGTAATCTTTAATCTTTTGCCATCAAAATATGTAATTGTAAATGGTTAAAATGTGTAACTAGTTCCCATCTATTTAATCACAATAAATTAAGACTTAGAAGTAACTATAAAAATAGAGGATTAGATTATCAAAGGGATAACAATAAGCATTTTAATCTTTAAAAATCAACACCTACCGTCAAAGAATCAAATTTTGATTCATGTTCACATTAGTTTTTAGTTATTAGGCTAACACAACATCCTTGAAAGTCTGATAAATGGGTAACTTTTAACTTTTAATTTTTATCCTGAACACGAAAAACTGAACCCTCTTTAACATGAACCCGAAAAAAGTCATATTATATATTATATTGTAAAAAATTGGGCTACGCTTAACTTTTGTTATGGGTTCGCTATTGATGTCATCAATAAAAGAAATGTTGACTATAACGATAACACAATTGCCACTCAGAAATATTGTCAATTGTGTCGGGTTTGTAACTCGAAAACCGTTGTAGACCAACAAAATCGAAACTCAAAAAGGACACGAAACAGTTGAATTCGCAAATTTTTTCATTTTTGGATGAAGAGAATGGTTGTACGAGGAAATCGGCGCAAAAAGATCAAGTATATGAAACCTTAATCAATAAAGTTAATAATTATAAAAATAGGTCGACATGCTGATAAGCTGTCAAGAGGGAACCTAGAATACTGTAAGTCAAATTAGTATTGTGGGTGCACGGTACAAAAACACTCCTTACCTTAGGAGCGAAAAAAAGACTTAAGGAATCACTACTCATAGTTGTTTTGTTGTTGTATGATTCTATGACGTAATCATCCTAAAGAGAATATAATTGTAACTCCCCGCAAGTTCGGGCTAGATATTAAAATATAAATATAATAATCATTTATAATTAAAATCCTCGAATAGGATAATCGTAAATAATCAATAATCCTTCATACACGATGTGAGTTATATAAATAATATTTATATATTGTGTACATGTTTTATGTACAAATATTGGAATTATAATATTTGTATAAAACATTATTATAAAATTTAACGAATTACGTCAAATAAACGTTCAAATATAAAAGATTATTTAGGATAAATAATCTTGATGAAAGTTGTAGTAATCGTGATAACGTTTTCGGGGATACAAGTAACGATTAAATCTGACTTTGTGTGAAGAAGTTGTGGTTTTACGATGTTTTGCGTTTAACCCTATACGACAAAACGTGTCGTAAAACGTGAATCAGAGGTAGATTGTTTGTTAGCCTAAGTAATCTAAACGAAATTCTTAGTAATCGTAAAACAAGAGCATGCATATAGAGAATGTCAAAATCTGACTTCGTATGAGGAAGTTATGATTTTTCAAAGTTTTGACGCAACAGTGTTGATATAGAAATCGAAATTAAAATCGGTTGATTGATAGCCAAAATAATGTAAACGAGAGTTGAAGATCTCGTGAATAGGAATATGTCAATATAAAGACAATCGAGAATGGAGATCGTATGAAGTAGTTATGATATTTTCATGTTCTTTTGCAGTATAATCTTCATAGACTGTTAAATTTAAAAAGGATTGAGAATTAGCCAACGGTGTCAAAATGAAAGTTGTAGTACTCGGAAATACCTACACGTGGATATAAAGAACGTTAAAAATAGAGCTCGAATGTGAGAGATATTATTTTCTGAAAATAGAGAAAAACTACCCGACATGGCGACGTGGCTCCACTACATGTGCACCATGTGTCACGATTCTGAAAGAGGCCTTTTTGTCACACCCCGAACCAGACGGCGGAAACGTTCTGGGGCTTGGATGACTTCATATTGTAATATAATCACAACGTATATAATTGAAACAAGACAACACCATCATCATACATATCAAAATACAACCATCATTGTTTACATCAAGTATAGTATCATAAATTACATGTCAAAATATTCAATGTATGATGATAACTAAATACGACAAATTCCACATGTTCTTGTTGACCTTTCCGCTTAACGATTTCCTGAGAATACAAGTTATTTTGAAAATGTCAACATAAATAATGTTGGTGAGTTCATAAGCATGTTTGGATGAAAAGTTTTGTATTGTTCGTAAAACACCAGAAAATCCGATATTTTCTATAAAATGGTTCGAAAGTGATGTATCAAAATCAAGTATTAATGTATGTGTGTTTTCTGCTTTGGAAATGTATATAAAAATGTAATCTGGAAAATCCTATATTTTCTGTTGTAAGTAAAAGGTATTGTTTAACTGTATGTTTTCCCAGAAAACCCGATATTTTCTGTTTATAAAAGTGTCGTGGTCTTAAAACCCTAAGACCCAGTATTAGTGTATGTATGTTTTCATATCGTCAAGATTGTATATGTATTTCGTAAATTTATGATGGAGTTAATCTCTAGGTGATCCGTTATAACCATATTTGATAATGACTAATTCGCCTGTCATAACGTTTTTCAAACGCTGACTTGTTTAAGGTAAGGTTTGTCACCCTAGACCGGTCTAGTCTAACTGTAGCGAACAACTCAGGTGTGGGGTGTCATCCTCGTATAGATCTATACACAAACTCTCGCTCTCCCTCCAGGAGACTCTGGTTATAACTACAGGCTACGATTGTACACTCGAGAGGTGTCAACCGACATGTCTAACTAGATCCTTAACTGAGTTTACGTGAATATTGTATTACATTGGGTATAATGTTTCCGTGTACGTTTTATGTTTGCAAAGCCCAACGAGTATGTATGTGAATGTATGAGGCCCAACAGACATGTAGAAGGACAACTAAGGCCCACTAAACATGTAAGTTATTTCCAAGCCCAATAAGCATGAAAATGGACCATTAAGGCGTAATAAACATGTAAATGTATAATCCAGGCCTAATAAATATATAAATGGACCATTAAGGCCCAATAGACATGTAAATGTATAATCCATGCCCAATAAGCATGTAAATGGACCATTAAGGCCCAATAAACATGTAAATATATAATCTAAGCCCAATAAGCATGTAAATGGACCATTAAGGCCCAATAAACATGTAATGTAAATATTAGGCTCAATAAACATGTAATCGATGTATTTAGTTCGTTTGTTATTACATTGTTTGTTTCGCTTGATTGTTTACCAAAATGACATAAAATGCCCACTTTTTTTAATGATGACATTTTTGGCCCATTAAGCCGAAAATTTACAATTTAGGCATATTTTTGGTAAGACTAACATTTTAGGTCCCTTAGGACCAAAAGTTTATATTTATGGGCTTATTTCAAATAAAATGACAATTTTAGCCTACTTTTGTTAAAATAAGATTTTCGGCCCATTATCATGAAAATTGACATCTTTGGCCCAATTATATAAAAATTGACATTTTCGGCCCAATTTAATAAAATTGGCATTATCAGCCCCTTTTTAACCGAAAAACAACATTTTTGGTTCAAATTTGTTTAAAATGACAACTAAATCCACAAAAGTCATAATTTTACAAATTTGGCCCATAAAACCGTGAAGGCCCAATTTAAGCCCATTTTGTGAAAATTTACTCTTTTGGCCCTTTTAAAACCATGAATATCATAAAGACCCATTTTTATATAAAAAGGACTCTTTTGGTCCTTGAAAAACCTTAAGTATCATAAAAGCTTCAACTTTTTGTTTATTTGTCAAAAAATGGTCCCTTTACAAGATTTTGTTTAGTTTTTCAACATCCTTAACATTTTTAACACTTTATTGTAACACCCATTATCAGAAAAGCCAAGAAAGGAAAGGAAAACCCTAAGTTAAACGAGGGTCAACTCGTCGAGTCCAAGGAAGAACTCGATGAGTCGGAGCGGGATCCGTGTGCAAGATTAAGTGACCGACTCGACGAGTCGGAGAGTGGATTCGGCAAGTCAGGTCTGGGTTAGGAAGCCCTAATTCTGGGACTTGGCACCCTATTTAAGCATGTTATTCTCTTCCCTAGGGTTCATTTGCAGCCTCTCTCGTCCAGAACCCAAAACCCTAGCCACCCAACTCCATTGTTTGAGCTTTTGAGAAGATTAAGGGCCTTTAGAGTGCGTCTTGGAAGCTTGGAGAGAAAGGAGCAAGGAAGGAAGAGTAGATCCAGCCTCCATATCGATTTGGCAACTGTTAGGAGGTAAAAAGTCTGAACCTTGAGCTTTCAATTGATAGATCCCCTTTCTAGCTTTCCTTTTGTCACAATTGGATCATTTCCAAGTAGAATCCTAGTATTAAGCCTTTGAGGATGGATTGGACAACGGATCTAGGCACTCTTGAGCTTTGAAGCTCAAAGTTGTTGGCTTTATCCATCTAAGGTCCCATTTCATGACCTAGGCCTTCTTTGAAGCTTGGATTAAGTGTTTTAGCCTCATGACACCTTGCATGCTCGTAAAGTTAGCAACTTTACGTGCAATGCTAGCATTAGAAGTCCAGATCTATGGATTTAAGGTATTGGAATGGACTATAATTGATAGAGTAGAGATGTCACAAGGTGGACTTGGTGAGTCAGTTCATGGAATTGGCGAGTCGGGTCGCAAACCCAAACCCTTCTGTTTATGATTCGGATCAGTGAGTGGAGTTAGTAAAGGATTCAACCAGATTCGGTTCGTAATGGACATGATGATCATAGTACTCGACAAGTTTGAGGAGGAACTCATCAAGTCCAAGATAATATCCTTAGTTATGAATATGAACTCGACGAGTTGTTCATACAACTCGGCGAGTCATGGTCTAGACATTCATACGATGATGATGAACTCGATGAGTTCAAGGATGAACTTGGTGAGTCGGTGGAAGATGGTCCCGAAGTGTTAGTGAAGGAGAACCCGTTGAGTTCTCGGTAGACTCGACAAGTGGAGTCGGGGTTGTTTGGGATTTGAGGAACATGGACTCGGCGATTTAGTAGAACAACTCGGCGAGTCGAGTCAACTGGAAGGTTGACTTTGACCGGGACTTTGACCTTGAGAAGGACTTGACCAGCGTTGACCTAGTTGGCTTCTTGAGGACAGTTAGGCTAAGTGTTGTAATTGGTATTGGTAGCTCGGGGAGTTGGAGGAGGAGCAGTTCGGGGAGTTGTCGGATAACAGCCAGAGGGTTATCAGCGGAGTTCAGCAGTGCAGGTGAGTTTCCCTTTGTGTGAATGGGTCTACGGCCACAATGTCGGCCCATGTAGTTATGATTAGGAAGAACCAGGGGTTAGCCCTAGGCACTGTTTGCTAGTATGATATTCAGGACCAAGGTCCAACGTCGGGTGGGTGCCTAAGGAATGGTTAGCATGATAGAGTATACTGGTTGTCTGTGTGATACTTATATGTGTCTGGTAGGGGGGTGAGTGTGGGCGAGGTCCCATATCTCACCATTAGAAGAGTATGGATGGGGTTCCATATCTCATCAATAGCCGAGTAGGGGCGAGGAATAAGTTAGGAAAGGAGTGAGTGTGGGTTGGGCCCATATCTCACTATCAGCAGGAGTGTGGACGGGGTCCCATGACTCATCAGTAGCAAGACAGGGGCGGGGCCCAAGACAGGCGAGGCCTTAGTATAGGAATGCAGTAGAGTAGTGATGGTTTATGTGTTAGGCGATATGTTAAATGTTTGTATATCTTTAGCGAGCGAGGCCCAGAGACAGGCGGGGCCTAAGAGAAGCAGATTTGTACACCGAGCGGGGCCTGTTGTAGCGGGCAAGGCCCGAGGTAGTGGGCGAGGCCCAGTATTTGTAGTATGCAGTTATTTGTATGGTATGTGGTAGGTTGGGGAACTCACTAAGCTTCGTGCTTACGGTTTTCAGTTTTGGTTTCAGGTACTTCCGGTAGCGGAAGGAAGAGCTCGGGGTAATCGCATGGCACACACCATTGTTTAGTCAACCTGGGATGTTTTACTTTGATATTAAGAATATGTTTTATTTAACACTCTGATTTTATGTTATGGATTGATGGATGTGGTTTAAGTAACGTTTTAAAAATGAAATTTTTAGTCATGATTTTTGGGTCGTTACATTCATCTTCATTGTAAGTTGCCTAAAGTGTTTTAGTTTATAAATATCACCAAGTTTTGGTAGAGTTCTCGAGATTTATGAAGTTTCATCACATAATCACAACATATAACCTAGAAAACACACATAAACATGCACAAATACATAGATCTATCATAAAAGCAACTTGTATTCTTCCCCCAAAACATAGTAAAAACCAAAAACAAGGGGGTATGAACTCACTTTGGGTTGTTGTTCTCGGTTTGATGAAGAGTTTGAAGGAGGTTTCGGCCCTAGATGTTTCCTTGGGGAGATTTTCGAGATCTATGAAGTTTCCAAGAGTATAGATCATGAAATGATGTTAGTTAGGAAGAGATTTCTAGGGTGAACTTGAATAAAGAATTATAGAGTTTCATAGTAACTTACCAAGGATGTATGAGTTTTGATGGAGAGCCCTTGATGTACCCTTAAAGCTCACTAGAATTTGGGAGGATCAAGGAGGGTTGTTGTGCTAGAGGGTGTTTGAAGAATTTTGAGTGAAAAGGGGCGGTGTGTGACATCCCCATTTTTACGGCCAGAAAAGACCGATTTTGTTTATGCTTTATAAAAATCAGAGTACCTCTTTTAATAAAAATGTTGGAATTTGTTCCCAGTAAAACATGATAAATACATTATCAAAGCGTTTTCGAAGAAAAGTATTTTTATTCATTTAAACAAATTTGGGATGTCATCGTCAATACAGAAACATAAGCTTAAACAGAACTTACATTCATTATCACTAGTGATTTATATCTCCTTAATCTCTCAGTGTAATGTGACTTCATATCAACACCTATGATATAAATAAACTGAGTGGGTCAGGTTGGGAAACCTGGTGAGTACATAGGGTTTTCAACCCACAATAAATAAGTTTATTAACTTTATCAAACCAAACAAACCCGATTAACCATTCTCGTTATCCTCACTTTACGTCCCTAAAACATCTAACACAAGGGACCTAGTCTAAGGACTTTCATCGGGGTGACAACACCTGCTTCAGGGGTCCCACAACAATTCATATCAAATAAGGCAACCATTTGGGGGATGGAGTACCGCTGGTGAGCACACAGTTCAAATAAACACCTACAGGTTGCGAGCCTGCTAGTGTTCCACTAGATTGTCTAGAATAGTCTGTGGTCGTCATCTATACTCCGCTAGATGACTAGATCATCAATAACATCTATATCGAGGCCTCTCATTATTTTATTTTGTCACACAGCAACTATTACATCTACCCATGTTTTACCCAACACGTTTTGTAGATATAAAATACATATACAATTTAAATCATTTAAAACGTGTATAAAAATATTTCACCTAGCATAGACAGCAAGTATTCAGACAATATGCACACATAGCACGTAATTTATATTAAATACTTCATATCTATGTGTAAGATGAAAGGAACCATGCACTCACTTGAAAAGGTGGTGAATCCGAATCAGACAGCGCTTCACTTCTTAAAAATAATTTCCTTCGACGAAACCTAGTATTATTACCACTAGAGTTTAGTCTATTATTTGCCGACTAATTTGTGACATTCCCAATTTCACGGTTAGAAAAGACCGATTTGTTTATGCTTTGTTTTTAAAATCAGAGTAATCGTTTAAAGAAAACTGATGCGGAATTTGTTCCCAAAACAAAATATGATAAGAATTTATCAAAGAATTTCTTAAAGAAATGTATTTTCATTATATAACAAAATCTTGGGATGTCATGTTCCGATACAGACACATAAGCATAAACAGAACTTACATTTATTTACACTAATGATTTAAATCTCCTTTAATCTTTCAGTTAAATATGTCTTCGTATTAATACCTGTGATACAAAGAAAACTGAGTGGTCAGGCTTGGGAGCCTGGTGAACATATAGGGTTTTCAACCCACAATAATATAATTATTATATTCAACCATCAAACAATAAACCCAATTACTCATCCCCATTATCTTCTTTATTTCTTAGGATTTTACCCTAAGAATTCAACTATCCTTCATTCATTCATTCCTAAGGATTTTCCTAAGGAATTGACACAAAATCCATTGCTACATAAGGCGCATCTACCAACATCATCCTAAGGAATTGACACAAAATCCATTGCTACATAAGGCGCATCTATCAACATCATCCTTTAAGCGCCTCTGCCAGGATTACGTCATACACTATGAAGCGTGACTGCCAAGTTGATGACATTCTCTTTTAGGCGCATCTGCCGACATTATCCTATAAGCGCATCTGCCAGGATTATCCTATAAGCTCATCTGCTAGTATTATGACATTCTCTATTTGGTGCATCTACTAATATTATTCTTAAGCAAATCTGCTAGTAATATGACATTCTCTAATTGGTGCATCTACCAATATTATTCTTAAGCGCATCTGCTAGTATTATGACATTCTCTAATTGGTGCATCTACCAATATTATTCTTAAGCGCATCTGCTAGTATTATGACATTCTCTAATTGGTGCATCTGCTAATATCATTCTTAATCATCTTACATACCTCATCATTTATCTCATCATTTTATCACATACCAGTTATCTCATCTACCCATGTTCTACCCAACATATTTGTAGATATAAAATACATATATATTTTAACTCATTTAAAAACCATAGAAAACATCCATTCCACACTTATCTCAAATAAACAACAGTATATAAACACATAACATGTATTTCATAGCAAATATTTTATATTTATGTGTTAAAAGAGAGTGACTACACACTCACCCAAAACACATACTTAATACATTCAGACAATACTTGTATTAAAATTGTGTTTATGAAGGTGACTATACACTCACACATATAAACAACAATATATATAAACACATAACACGTATTTCATAGCAAATACTTAATATTTATGTGTTAGAAGAAAGTAACTATACACTCACTTGATCAGAAGATGATCAGACAGCACTACTGCTTGTAAAAGTAGTATTCTTCGGTAGATCTGGAAGATCTTCACAAAAATCGGGCTTCTCGCGGGTAGAGCTTCGGCTCGGGAACTCTACTTCTCGGGATCTTCGGGGCTTCGGGACTTGCTTTGGGTCTCGGGAATGATAACGGGGCTTCGGGATATTTCTTTCACGCAAAACGAGGTAAAAACACGAGAAAAAGAAAGAAATGAGCAATAGAACTCGGGTGCACTCGACATCTATTTATAGGGAGTGAAACCCCGAATTACGCTGGGCGTAATGTGGATAAGGCCGGTGACTCCCCCCCCCCCCCCCTTTTGGATAATATCGAAATTTATAATTAAATTTAATACTTTAATTATTTAATAAACTTCAAAAATTCATATCTTCCTCATACGAAATCCGTTTTTGACATTCTTTATATCCCCACGTAGGTGAGACTATACTCTACAACTTTCATTTAGACTTCGTCGGCTAATTTTGATTTATTTTATTATTTATTTTTAGTAGGTCGGGACAGAAAAACTCCATTATAAATTCATAACTTCTTCATCCAACATCTGTTTTCGCTTGTTTTTTTTTATCGTTTTACTACTATTAACGAGATCTTCGATTATCGTTTAGATTGTTTCGGCTAAAAACCGCTTGATCTCAAATCGAGTATTCGGGCTGTATACTGCTAAGTCGAAACTTCGGAAAATCATAATTTTCTCATACGAAGTCAGATTTGGGCATTCTTTTTATGCACGCTCTCGGTTTAACGAACTCTACAACTTTCGTTTAGATCACTAAGGCCAAATATCGCTCTATCATAAATTTACTATTTACGTCACGTTGTGTCGTGCCGGTTCTGTCGCGAAACTTCGTCAGGTCATAACTTTTTCGTTATAACTCGGATTTCGGCGTTCTTTATATGTACGGAATCCTTGTAACATATACTACAACTTAGTTAAAATTATTCATTCTAAATAATCTTCTATCAAAAAATCATTTTTTGACGCTTATCGTCTTTAAATTGACTAGTCCTGATCTACGGGCGTTACATAATTAATAATCTAGCTATTATTACTATTATATAGCATGAAACAATACTTATATAACCCATAATAATAGCGTAAGAACTTATTATAAGTTCCTAATAACGTTACTATAATTAAACAAACGATATATTAAAAATAGCATAGGCGTAGCTCACTTATAGCGAGTTTTATAGAAAACTGGGCTTTGCTTGGAGCAGCGTTCCCGAGCCGAAAAGCTCTTCTTCTTGGAGCCGTTGAGCACTCTGGGGCTTCCGCCTCGTGCTAGGGAGGTTCCCTAGGCTTTTTGGGGGGTTTCGGGGCTAGAGAGAGGTTCTAGAGAGAGAAAGTAAAGAGAAGAAAGAATGGGAAAGGTGTAAAGAAAATGAGGGTGGGAGAGGTTGTATTTATACGGTGAAAATGGCTGAACTTGGTGCCACATGTCACCATCTAGTGGCAAGACTTGGGGAGAAAGCAATGGCCATGATAGTGCCACATCACCCATTTTCGCATAGCACACTTCCGACTTCTAAAATCCGTAACTTTCACATACGAGCTCCGTTTTTGACGTTATTTATATCCACGCGTAGGTAAAAATAAGATATACAACTTTCATTTTGACTCCGTCAGCTAATTCTCGACCGATCTTAAATTTAACAGTACGAGGAGATTATACTGTTAAATGTCCGCGTAAAATTCATAACTTCTACATACGGACTTTGTTTTCGTCTGTCTTTTTACCGTTGAGTTCCTATTAATGAGATATTCAATTATCATTTAGGTCGCATAGGCCAAAAACCGCTCGAACTAAAATTCGAGTTTCGGGCCGTGCACTGTTATGCCAAATCTTATAAAATTCATAACTTCCTCATACGAAGTCAGATTTGGGCGTTCTTTTTTTGTATGTTATCGGTTTAATGTATACTACAACTTTTGTTTAGACCACTAAATAATAATTAGGTGTCAACTTTTTAAATTACTTGATTTCTTCTTCCTTTTTTTGTATACAAATATATGTATGGGCCGAGATTTTTGGAGAAAGGAAAAGAAAGAAGAAAAGTTTTGGGCCTTACTTGCTTGATTTCGATATTATGAGGTCCAAGTGGATGGTTCTCGGCCAATTGGGCCCTTATGAGGGTTCACAGCCCAATAGTGATAAAGAAAAGGGTTTACGTCCCAATGAAGCCCAAGAAGATAGTTTACGGCCCATTAGGGCTTATGAAACCATTTATGGCCCATCATGGCCCATTAGAGATAAGATGAATCATTCTAGGCCCACATGAGCCAAAATGATTTAGTTTCATGGATGTGGGTTCAATTGGAGCCCAAATAGGGTTCCTAGGCCCAACATAATCAAATTGAGAGTTTATTGGCCCAATAGTCCCAATAAAAGGATTCTGGTCTAATCTGAGTTTGAACTGGAACATTAGGGTTATAACCCACAGTTGAGTGTATGAAATGCTTTGAATTAGGTTTTTGGAACAAACATCATGTATTATCAAGCTTAAAGTTACAGAATACCTCAAAAGTTGATTACATATTGACAAAATTTCCTAGCTGAGAGTGCTAGTTGTGACACTTTTCGAGAAAGCCAAGGCACGATGCGTTTTGCCCAATTTTCGTTTATAAATAGCATTCAACCTCCTCATTCTTCCTCGCACCTTTAGATCAGTTCTTTAGAAATCTATACTCTTAGGTCCGAATTTTTTTAGATTTTAGAAGTATTTGGCGAAGCCCTGGGAATTAGAGAGCCCAACAAATAGAAGCTTTCGTGTCAAAGTTCTGCCTGTGACTTTCTTGTTTTCAATAAAAAATTTTGTAAGTTAAGCTACACTTTCTATGCTTTAAGTGTAATATATTCATAAACTGTTATTATGAATTTATAAATAAAAATTATCAGTGATTTCAAGTCCTACTACTGATTGATCTACTTATGGGAGTGATATCTATGCTAAATCTGGTGAGGTGTTTAAAGTGAGATTTCCAAATAGTATAGTCTGTATACCAAACAGACCCTATCTCCGATATGATCTTACCCGGTTATTCATTATTTGGTAGATGTTGATATAGACATTGAGATTATTGAGGAATCTAGACTATCGTTATTATAGTCGTGAGGTATAAGACTGAGACTTAGTGATATTTATATATGGGTCTTTTGAAAGGAAAAGCTAAGGTTTTAGGCGAAGCACTGCCCTAATCGCAAGTCATCCACTTTGAACAAGTGAGTATATAGTTACTTTCACCTTACACATAGATACAAAGTATGTAGATAATTGAATGTTATATGTTCATATTATTTTTGTTCTTGATATTTGTGCTAGATGCAATAATATGGTATGATTTTACTTGATTTATCTGTATATGTATTTTACCGTACTTATAAAATATTAGGTAGAAAAGGGTTGAGAAAGAGATAAAATAATGGCGAGAGACCATGCCCAACATTGTACTACTGTACTACCGAGACCAATAATATAGCAGAGTATTAATAATGACCATAAACTCTTCTAGATAATCCAGTGGAATGCTAATAGACTCCAAAATTCGTAGGTGTTAATGAATTATATTATCCAGGAGTATGGATTATGTTTTCATTCGAGTACTCTATTCCCCCTATGGTTGACTTATTTACATATATTGCTACGAAATCCCCGAAGTAGTATTTTCTACTCATTACTTCCAACGATCCTTTAGGTTAGTTCCATTGAGATCATAAATTTAGGATCAAAGAGTAAGAATAACGGGAATGAGTAGTCGACTTATTTGTTTGTTGTAAAAGATATATTTAAGAGATTTTAATAATATTAGTGTGTTTTGAAAACCCTATGTGTTCACAGGCTCCCAAGCCTGGCCCACTTAGTTTTTTGTATCACATGTAGCGGTACAAAGTTTCAAGGATATTGATGTTTGAATTTGCCGAGAGATTTAAGGAGTTTTAGGCCATTAAATAAAAAACGTGTTTGATGTTTGAATCTTCCAAGTCTAGCCCACTTAGTTTCTTGTATCACATGTAAAGACCATTTTGTGTTTATGTTTCTGTATCAGTTATGATATCCCAACTTTATAAATATTAATGAAAAAAACGTGTCTTCGGAAATGCTTTGATATTGATATTATTTCACATTAATAACATTTTGGGACAGATTCTGCACCAGTAAAAGGATACTTGTTTTAAGCAGGTAACTGTTGAGGTGGCGTGTCAAGGTGGAAATATGTATGATGTTTTTTTTTTCAGAAAAGTCTCAAAATTTTTCCACGGTTTACGTTTTAGTGCTAAATTATTATTATTATTTTTATCAAAAAGTATGAAAAACCAGCTTACATTTTCACTTTAACATTTTTTTACCTTTTTTACATTTTCAGTTTAACCTGTTAGAGGTGGCGCGGAAAGGTGATTGATGTGATATGACGTGGTAGATGTCGTGACACACCATGCCAGCGCCATTTTGGCTAAGTTGCTTAGCCTGGGAGAGGGAGATCACAGCTTCTAGTCCCCCCCCCCCCCCCCGTTCTCCCAAAAAAATTGATTTTTTAATCTGATTTTTAGGATTTTTTTTTTATAAAAAATAATAATTTGGAACTAAATTGTAAACTATGCAATTTTTGGGAATTTTCTACAAAAATACATCAACAACCTTTGCATCTTGGTGCGCTATCTTAATAAATTAAGATTTACCTGTAGGAAAAGTAAATGTAGTTAAATTGGAAATATTATCCAATTTTTAAGATGTTTTATAAAGAAAATAAAATTTTGAAACTAGAACATAAAATTGTCTAAAATTTTGAGAAAAAAAACAAACATTGTCTGTCAAAAAAATAAATCGCACATTAAAAGACAAAAAACCATTGCCAGCTTGCATTCTCTATCAACCTGCATCTCGTTCCCCTTTCTCTCCATCCTCTGCCACATTGACATTGGGCGCTATTTCTCTTGCGCTATTCTACTTTCTTTTTTGTATCATTCTCTCTCTCTCTCTCTCTCTCTCTCTCTCTCTCTCTCTTTTCCTCTCTCGGACATCATCGACGTCACTGAATTAATTTTCATAGTGTTTTCATGCATATGAATCTACGCATGATTTAAGTGAGCCCTTACCCAAGCTTTCTAACAACAGACAAAATCACAATACAAACATAACGGTTGTAGCTGTTAAAGCCCGTTTTGAAAAATCTACCACATAAGTAAGTTGTTTTTTGTGCATCTTTAAAGTTACATGAATTTTCGTTCTAAAGGTTTTAAATATATGATGCATGATCGATATTAAAACCTTTTGAATGAAAATTCATATAACTTTAAAGATACACAAAGAACAACTTACTTGTATGGAAAATTTTTCAAAACAAGATTTAACAACTTCAACTGGTGTGTTTGAGTTATGGTGTTGTCTATTATTGGAAAGCTCGGATGAGGACTCACTTAAATCACGCATACATATACCTGACAACTATATGAAAATTAATTAGGTGGTGATGAAAGATGACCACAAAACAAGTTATTGCAACCCAATATCAAGAAAATATTATGTAGGTTCATTTATCTTCGGAACCCCTATTATCTTGTTTGAAGAATTCCCTAATATATGTCAGATATGACAAAAAAAAATAAACATCAGAGTTTGAGCAATAAACATTATCTTTGAAATAAAACAAACTATTTGTAGAATTATCGTGATCGCTAAAAAGGGAAGTTATATCTGTCATATCCCCAATCATTACTTGTCATATCCCTAATCATTACTGGAGCAACGTCCTCTTCCACTATCGTAGACAATCTATACTCTTGGTGATTTGATATTATCAATATTATTTAAGTGTAATAGGATTAAATTTGTTGACCAAAAGTGATCCTGATAAGTATTGAACAAGTTAGGATGGTGCGGAGTGCACACTTGTTTAAGTTTTCAAGATTCACAGTACATTGTTATTTAGGGGAAAAACCCCTGAACGAATGGGGGTCTGTGGGCAGTGCCTCTGGGAGCGGGATCCAAGGGGCAGAGCCCCTGGCTGTGGTCGAGTGACCATTTTCCTAAGACCCATTTTTATGATAGGTTTTGGCAATTTTATGACAGTTTGCAATTGTCTTGTGATAGTTTTCATACATGAATCATATATCCCTTTTTGGTCATTTTTCTGGTACACTTCTTCAAGAACATTTCACATACATTCTCTGATTTTGTAATCTCTGAATTTTTTCAAATTGAGTTTTCGATATGTCCCATCGAAATACTTCAATTTGATAGTGAATCACGACTTTTAGAGAATCCAAGCAATTTGTTCATCCCAAATATTTAACACATATTGTTTTGTCAAACTGCTCAAAACCTTGGATTACTCATTAATCTGAATAAGGGTAGGGTTTTGGCATTCGACAGGTTGCTTCAAATTTGAAATTGTTTGGCTTTGTCTGTAACATCCTGTTTCGGGACGTTTCTTAATTCGGGGTTTGTGGATCGTAGTTCGACCATGTAAGGCTTTGGGTTTCAAGGGAATGGATTTTAGACTCTTTTGGAGGTGTATGATGTTGAATAAGTGATTTAAATCTTGGATTGTTCAATGGAAGTTGAGGGGTAATATGGGAAGGGTTATGTTTCGACCTTCTTTCATAACTAAGGATTTTAGTTTGAGATGTTTTTAGTTACAAGTATCAATATAGCATTGCATAGCTCATTGATACCTTTCTGTGGATATAAATATCATCGAAAACGGAGTTAGAATGAAGAAGTTATTGTTGTTTGAAGTTAAGTTGGAATAAGAGGGTTTGGCAGTACGTTGGGCGTACACTAGGAGTATGATGGGCGTACTGGCTGAGGAATTCACGTGTTTAGGGCATTACGTTGGGCATACCGTTGTAGAGTAAAAACCCTATTTTTGTGGTTTTGAGCCCTATTTAAGGATTATAACCCCTTGGGGTCCTTCCTAAGACCATCCTCCACTCTCTTAGGCCTCAAACTCGAAACCCTATCCCCTAGAGAAAATCTTGAGCCTTTCTATGTGTTTTGAATGCATTTTGGATGAAAGAGAAATTCAAGCTTGTTGATTGTTGAGGCTCAAGCTTGTGGATCCAGAGCCTACATTGCTTTTCTCAACTCCAGAAGGTTTAAAGTTTGAATCTTGATGATCTATTTGTTAGATCTAGCTAGTTTTGTGTGTTGTGAGATTTTTGGTCACTTTAGTGCATAAAGTGTAGATTAAAGCTTGTGACCTTGTTGTGGATAAAGTTGGAAACTTTATCCATCTAAACATCATATTGATTCAGATATGAAGGTTAGAGACTTGGACTTAATGGATTAAGTTGAGAAAGATGCACTTTTGGTCCCTTTGAGACTTAAAGACTAGATCTTGGTTGTTGGGACCATTCTAATAGATAAAGTTGGAAAGTTATCCATTATAGAGCTATTAGGAACCATTAAAATGTGATCTTGGTCCTTTTATCCCTTCCATGTAAGAGTTATGATGTCTTAATGGATTATTAAGTTAGGATTTTAGCTTTTGGACCTTTTCTAGCCATGGAAAGTCATAAAGGTGGAAACTTATGACTTAAGACAATGTTTTGGGACTAGATATGAGTTTGGATGGAAAGGCCTTAAGGAATAAGCACTTAATGAGAAGGAGGGTGTCCAGACGTAGTACGTTGGGTGTACCAAGGGGTACGCTGCACGTACCTGGTCAAGGTCTCATGTTTTGGTCAATGATGCACTACGTTGGGCGTAGTTACTGAATACGCTTAACATACTCAGTCAGTTTGACTTCTTTGACTTTTTGACTTTGACCTTTGACCAAGGGTTGACCAAGTTTGACTTAAAGGCATTTTGGGTATTTTGAGTTGTGGTTTAAGATTTGGCCACTATTTGGTGTATAGGTGACTTGTAGAGTTACTATTCGGAGTAGCGTGTTGTTCAACTATAATTTCAGACTGTGAGGCGAGTTTTCCTCAATATACTTGTGGGTCGAAGGCACCAATGTCAGCTCATTCGGTTATGTATCTTGGTATATAGGATGTTGCTATGTTGTAGTTAACTGTTAAGATCTGCATGGTAATCTGGTTGTTGTTATGTATCTATTTGTTTTACATGTCGACATAGTGTGGTTGGGTTGAGATTGTAATGCTTTATGCTACCAATCAATTGTTGGATTAGTATCTAAGTCCATAACTATTTTGGTATGTACTTGACCCGATGGTGCATGGTCATTTTGGGTTGCCTTCACCAAAGCAACTTGATAGGATGAATTATGGAGAGAAAGGATTAAATATGATTTATTAATATATTATGAGAATAATATATTAAAGGAGAAATCATATTGTTTAATTAATATTAGTCAATAATTAATTGGTAATTAGTTTTGTGACTAAAAGAGATTAATTAAACTTAAGGGACTGGAATTGTAATTATAAGATAATTGCAATTTGGGCCATGGATTGCCTTATATGAAGGAGTGGACGAATTCTATGGGGAAGCCCATAAGGAAATCGTCCAAGGCCTTAATTAAAGGAGTCTATGGGTTGCTTAGGCTTAAGCATCCAAATTAGGGTTTCCTTGTTAGATAACCCTAATAGCCTTACTATATATATGACCCTTATGACCCAAAAACGTGGTGAAGCTTCTTGCTAGGGTTTTCACACGGTTTTGGCAGCCTCCATCCTCTCTCCTCTTCATCCTCTTGCTTATGGTGTTTGTGAGCCATTAGAGGAGTGACACTTGTGACTCTAAGCCTTCTAAAGTCAATTCAAGGAGGAATTGGGATTGTTATTACTACATAACAATCAAGGTAACATCTTAAACCTAATTATATGTTAATATCGATTTCTATATGCTAGAATTAGAGTTTATAGTCTTGGATAACTTGCATATACAATAGAGAAACCTAGATCCAAGCATTAGGGTTTGTATGAGCACATAGGATGTCTTATGACTAAAACCCATCAGTGGTATCAGAGCCTAGCCCGGTTTCAATTGTATTGATGCATTGTATATCTGAAAAATTTGATTTTTGGTGTTCTGGAGGCTGGACTCGCCGATTCCATAGCTGAACTCGCCGAGTCCATGCTGACTCGACGAGTCCAGGCTTGACTCGGCGAGTCGGCTCGTCAGATGGAGGGTATTTCGCGATTTCTTGCTGTTTTTGCTTATGGATAGTTACCTTATCACATTAGATCAATACTAATCCGATTTTATGATATATTTGACTATATTCTTGATCTAATTGAAGATATTTATCAATTAATAAGATAATTGATTAATTATTTTGATTAAATTGGTAAATTGTTTTGCAAGAAATCAATTAATAAATCAAATTTGGATAATTATGTGATTAAATGTTAATTAAAATTATTTGTTATTTGATCCTTGTTGTTATGAAAAGTTTCATATTGTGCCCTTTAGGTTTTATAGTTTAAATTTGAACCCAAAAGTTTTGTTGTTTTGAAATTTAAATAGTTAAAAGCTTGTTGTTTTGAAAAGGTTTCAAAACTTGCCCTCAAGTTTTGGAATTTAAATTTTGAATTAATAGTTTAATTTTGATGTATGTTTAAATTCTAAACCCTAATGTTTTGAAATGTTTCAAAACTTGCCCTCAAGTTTTGGAATTTAAAAGTTGATTAAAAGTTTAATTAGGAATGTTAAATTCTAAAACCCTAGTATTGTTTTGAAAAGTTCAAATCACACCCTTATGGTTTTATTAATTAATTAAGGTGTATAATTAAAAGAGATTTAATAAATCCATAAATGTTTTGGTTTACAACTTAATTGAATTAAAAGTATAACTGTTAAATTTAACCACCTAGTATTTTAAAAGTGTAAAATACACCCTATACTATATATAACATTAAAAGTCTAACATTATATATATGTATGAGTAAAAGTCAGTCTTACCGTTAGTAGGCCTCATTCACGAAGCTGGTCTATAAGGGGTGTTTAAGGAAATTGCCTATAAAATGGCGATTGAATGGGTATCCACTCTTACCCACCGCACTCTTGACTAGTGGAGGGTCGTTAGCCGGACGGGTAGGATAGGACGAAACCTTCCATTATAAGTATAATGAAGTACAAAAGTAACTAAATGTTTTTCAAATTCCCAATCTTAGTTACTTAGGCAAAAGTGAATTGATGCAATTCCATGAAATTACACTTTGTGCCCTTGCGAAGACGTTAGTGGAGCGTGTGTGGTTTACCGGTACACTAAATGGTTCTAAGCAAAGGTAGCAAAGGGTGACTCAATGTTTTTCATAGTTCGGTGGAGCGTGTGTGGTTTACCGGCACATCGAATAGGTGACTGTAACATGTGAGGGCACCATGTAAGTTTGCATGGTTATTCACACCCGCTTTGTGATCCTCGGCATCCCAGTCACAAACAAGAGGGGCATATCGAGATTTAAACATGCCATTGAAATGTTCAATGAATCTCAAAGGATCTAGGAGTTTTCATAGATTTAAAACTTAAATTTCTTTTTCGTTTTTCATGGTGGAAATTAGTGAATCGTCATTCACTTACCTTCAAATATTCTGCAACTAGATTACGGCATCCCTTTTCTAAGTTGTAGAATATTGTGTTGGGTCCTAGCCTTAGTATCTCATTTGGGTGATTTACTAAGGACTCAATCAATCAACTAACTTGAATTTGTTTTCTCCCGTTTTGTAGATGTCAAAGTTCGACAACTATGGTCTTCTCAAATCCCGTGGAACAAGCATTCCACATGAAGATGATATTCCACGATTCGATCGAGGAACAAGAGATCATACTTCACTTCTTCCTCCTCCTCCTCCAACTATTCTCCCTAACCCACAAGTTCAAAGGCTTGAAAAGTTCAAGATCACTCAAGCCCTTTTGGCAAGTAAACATAAAGAAGGAAAGTCGGTGTGTGCACACGTCCTAGGGATGAAGTCACACATTGATAGGTTAAGAATGTTGAGATCCGTTGTCTGTGAGGAAATGGCTGTTGATTGGGTTCTTCAGTCACTTCCTAACTCATATAGTGAGTTCGTAAGAGAGTACTATATGATGAACTACGACGTGAACCTTATAGATCTCACTTATATGCTTGTTGCTGCTGAATCGGCAATGGTTTGGCGCAATAGAAAAGCAAAGTTGATTGGTGAATCTGCCTTCAAGACCTCTATGGATATAGACAATGGCAACGAAAGACATGCTATGATCGAAAAGTTTGATCATAAGAGAAAGGCAATGTCTGAAGTAGTTCCATTTCATGTTCCAAAAGAGTCGATTTGCTTTTATTGCCAAGAGAAAGGGCATTGGAGACGAAGCTGCCCCATTTACCTAAGAGATCTAAGAGATGGGAGAGTCAAAACGTATGGCTCTGCTTTAGGTAAAATCCATTGACTAACTCTTTTAAGCTCCTATTCTAGATTCTTAATACATAATGTGATAAGATTACAATTGATGTTTTGTAGGATCGAAGAAAAGAAAGGAAGCTTAAGGGAAGTAGTGAGCAGAATCTAACCGTGAAGAAATGGATTTCGATCGCATTACTTGAAGATTAGATTCCTGAGCTACTACTTAGAGTTAGAATTGAATAGAATTAGAAATATGTATTAGCATAGTTTTTCAATGAATTGCATTGTAAGGACAAATTTTTCCGCAATAAAATAAATTTTGGTTTTTATATTATTTATTTATCCTTGCAATGGCGTATATGAAAAAAAAATTGATGTTTGAATGTTTCTATTATTAGCAATAATGGATTTGGTTCTTATTATGTTATTTATGGAAACTCGAGAGTTTACCGAATAGGGAGAGTTTCTCATCGCCCAAGTTTCAATTGGACAGAAACTTGGAATCATGCAACTTGGTTGCACGATGAATAAGAAATCTCATATTTGGAAATTAGACTAATTCATTGACAAAGTGTCAAGTGAAGGACTTGGAGATCGAATACACAAAGTTGCGTGTTGATCAAGTCCACCATAAGAGTAACAAAGATATTTGTCATGATTTACTAAAGGTTTAGTAAATATGATTATACTTACAAGATTAAGTGTAATTCTAAATTAATTGAAAAAGTTTAAATCAATAGCAGAACGAATAAGAAGAATCATGTAGGCAGAAAGATAAAAGTTTCTCCATTCTAAGAAGAAGGGAGAGTAGCTTTTATACTTTATGATTAAGAACCATATCTCAATTGATCCTCTAAGTGAGTCTTAGTACAATTGTATGTATGAGAAGAGGAATCAAGAATTGAAGAAATGGTTAAATCAAGAAGTCAATCATACTTCGTTCCAAAACAAGTCTTAGAGTTAATATTGTGACATTGAGTGGAAAAGTATTAAGAAGGTTTATAACATTCATCAAATGTGGAAAGTTGTGATGTCTTGGATAAGACAAAGATCAACTAGGACCAATTTATGAAGTGTTTTAATAAAAGATACACTAACTCTTGAATATTTGTTTGTCAAGAAATGGTTATTGACAAGAGAATCTTAGATGTCAAGGAGTCAGTGGGAGTCTTATTGGTCTTGAAAGGTTTCAAGAACAAATCAAATAGACCTTATCGATCATCACTAGCACACGAGTTGAGGTTTACAACATATCGTGTTGACATTATTTTGTTTCTGTGTCGTTCCAATTGAGTTAATTATGCATGTGAGTCCTATGAGTTCTCATTAGAATGCATAAAAGGCAAGGACCTTGATCAATGGAAAATACATTGATAAGAAAAGGTAAGCTGCTTAACTACTTGGAAGACATGGTGGGCAGCTGTGCTACCATAAAAGCAAGAAATCGAGATCAAGAAAGTTCGATCCATGTGAGTTTGAATTTGTCGTAAACTTTGGTTTTGAAAAATTCACATGGATAGGAACAAATACACCGTTTAAATCTAAGTGTCATAAGATTTCCTCCTTCATGAAAATGATTGTGAGGAAATGCTTTCACTAAGAAAGATTTTAAGAAGATAGTGATTGTAAAATTGCATTCTCAAATTCGATTATGGTTACGGTATCCCTTTCCATGATTTGAATTGTGAGGTTTGGCAATTAGTCTTAATTGTTTAGACACACATATGAACTATCTAAGGCAAAGATGTATAAGTTCAAGAAGCCTTGATAAAAGATTATCAAAGCATTAAGTATTAGAAACATGGATTTAAGAAATTCAATAGGTATTGTTTTTTCTGAAAGTTAAGATGTTTATGAATACATGTCGAAGCTAGTGGGAGCATAAGTGTTATGTTTTTATAATAATCATCATGATAGTGGGAGCATAAATGTTATGATTGTATGATTATTAAGGCACGTATTGCAAGTTGGCAATATTAATTATAGAAAACAAGAGTTATACCTTGCAAAGTTGTAAGGGTTGTAAAATTGATTTGCTATAATTAAGGGAGAGAATATTATGCTTCATCTCAAATCTAAAGGATTAGGTTGAGAAATGTTAATAAATTTAGTCAAGGGTACATAGTGTGTTCTTAAAATTTCGATTATGATTACGGCATTCCTCTTCACAATTCGAATTTTGAGAACATAGCAAATAAAACATTATGCATCGTGTCCCATACGCTTCGGGTATAGGATCGATTGCAAATGCTTTAATGTTTGACCATTGTAAAATTGTCCAAATGTCTAGCGCATTTAGAGGGAAAAAGGACTAGAATCGGGTTTGACTAAAATAATTAAACAACTATCAAAGGACAATCCAAAGTTCGACGAGGATTGGTCGCTTGTGAGTAGTTGGAAGTATAGTATTGGAAAATATGGAAATGTTTCCATAAATGATGGACCATATCGACATTATTATGAATAGATAAGATTCTATTAAGAATGAGTTGTCATATGGAAAATATGGAAGCGTGTCCATATTGGGAATTGAATATTGAAAAATCTATGACTAGATTAGAAACTTTTATGCAAAAGGATGTTCAAAGGAATGTACTTTGAGTGAGAGACATCATATCTAAGGAATTGTCTTGTAACAATCTCCGATAGAGGACTTTGTAATATCTTTGGCAATAGTCTTTGTGACTTTGGTGCAGTGACATTACGAAAGGATAGTTGCATAGAATGTTAGAATCTAGCATATTCTATAAGTAGCAAGAATTTGATATTCTTTAACTTATGGAAAAAGGATTTGGAGTTGTGAAATGAGAATGATTGGAAATGTGTTTAATGTGATCTATTTCACAAAGTAAGAACCATAAGTAAACATTGTGTGCATGCTAGGAGCATGGGACAAGTGTTGTAATTCAAGTAAGAAGTTGATTACCCGAAACGACAAATAATGAGTAATCAATATGGTGATAAATAAAAGGCGTTTTATTTATACTCAAAGGTTTGAGGCCATATGGGATTAGTATTATTCTTGTGTTTCACATTTGCATGTTTTGACTTCCAGAATAATTGAGTTTATTAAGAATAATCGAATTATTCAAACGGGCCACAGTCGTTCATATGTTGGAAGTAGATATGAATGAAGACTGTCGTGAATTGGTGTGTGGATTGTCTAAAGAGCATTAGACATAAGCAAATGTTTGCTGCAACGTTCATGAGTGCTTATGAATATGAATTTGAGCATTGGATTAAACCCACGCTCACTTGGATCACTCCATGAATTGTATCACGAGTGATTGGTGAGACGATAACATCTTATATTCTTGAAACCAAGATGTGTGAGTTGTATCTTACAAATCGGTTGCACATTGATAATGTGTAAACGCACTAGTAACTTGGTGTTATAAAACATATTGTTGTGTGTGATTTGGTGAGTGAGTGCAAGCAAGCATTGTATCAAAGTTTATCCGTTCCTTTTATCCAAAGACGGATAAAAGCGATATCTTTGGGCCCCTCGATGATTTAGTGATGACAAACGTAAATGCTCGGCCGGGCTAGGGCTAATTTGATTTGTTCAATTAGTTAGTCGTCATAAATCGGAAATCGAGATATAGTACAAAGAGAATGATTAGAAATCATGTCTCATGATATCTAGAATGGAGGAATATATGATCCCTTATCTCAGGACACGCGTATCTGATAAGATCAGAGTTGACAACGGCTTTGGAAAGCTACGATTGCAGATCAGGATCTGAAGTCATACGCATAATAGTTATTAGACTTTCCAAGTGGGAGACTGTTGGATTAGTGTCTAAGTCCATAACTATTTTGGTATGTACTTGACCCGATGGTGCATGGTCCTTTTGGGTTGCCTTCACCAAAGCAACATGATAGGATGAATTATGGAGAGAAAGGATTAAATATGATTTATTAATATATTATGAGAATAATATATTAAAGGAGAAATCATATTGTTTAATTAATATTAGTCAATAATTAATTGGTAATTAGTTTTGTGATTAAAAGAGATTAATTAAACTTAAGGGACTGGAATTGTAATTATAAGATAATTGCAATTTGGGCCATGGATTGCCTTATATGAAGGAGTGGACGAATTCTATGGGGAAGCCCATAAGGAAATCGTCCAAGGCCTTAATTAAAGGAGTCTATGGGTTGCTTAGGGCTTAAGCATCCAAATTAGGGTTTCCTTGTTAGATAACCCTAATAGCCTTACTATATATATGACCCTTATGACCCAAAAACGTGGTGAAGCTTCTTGCTAGGGTTTTCACACGGTTTTGGCAGCCTCCATCCTCTCTCCTCTTCATCCTCTTGCTTATGGTGTTTGTGAGCCATTAGAGGAGTGACACTTGTGACTCTAAGCCTTCCAAAGTCAATTCAAGGAGGAATTGGGATTGTTCTTACTACATAACAATCAAGGTAACATCTTAAACCTAATTATATGTTAATATCGATTTCCATATGCTAGAATTAGGGTTTATAGTCTTGGATAACTTCATATACAATAGAGAAACCTAGATCCAAGCATTAGGGTTTGTATGAGCACATAGGATGTCTTATGACTAAAACTCATCATCAACAAACCCGGGCAATCCAACCAAAAGGTTTTTGTTCGGTGGCAATCCAACCGAGAGGTTGTGGTCCAGAAGAGGGTAATCCAACCGTGAGGTTGTGGGCCGAGGCAATCCAACTGGAAGGTTATGGGCCTGGGGTAATCCAACCAAGAGGTTGTGGACCCGGTGTATATTATTTGTGTATGTTTTGTTCTGTATGGTACTTTGGGGGAACTCACTAACCTTTGGCTTATAGTGTCAGTTTTATGTTTTAGGTACTTCAGATGATCGGGACAAGGCGAAGGTTTGATCGTGCACATCATCATGGATTTTTTATGAGATTATGATTTTGGGATACTCTGATTCATGTTTATGACTTTTGGAAACTATGATTTGTAAACGCTTATGGTTTTGGATTGGTTTCAAAAATGAAAAATTTTACCTCGATTTTTATGATGTTACATCATCTCTTGCGTCTCCTCTTCTTTCGATGACTGTACGGGCAGATTGTTCGGGGGAGCCCATGCTACCCCTAAAAAAATTAGCGAAATTTTTTGAGAATTTTTCTAGGGTGCTATCCCTTAAATTTTGTTCTGGGTCAGCCACCGAATGACTCATGTTCCAATGGATTTGATTTCCAACTTCATTAGCTATATTTGTGTTGTACATGCACTATGCAATAATCATCGTCAATTTAAGATTTATGAGTGTTAGGAAACTTTAGTTATTGATTGAAGATCAAGTGAACGCACTCTATTCTCTATATCTCCCATTGATTTTCTTCTAAAGATAATTTTTTTTTCAATTTGTGTGTGAGTAGGTGGAATTATTGTTGCTGGTTCAAGATGCTTGCCATCTTTCAATCATATAAATACTGGTTAAAAATCTAAAAAATCTCCAATACAGCAATACTACTAAATCCCAACAAAGGCAAATCGTCTTTTTTTTCTTCCTCCCTTTACTAAATGGTATTTGAATGTGCTTTTGATTTGATAATATTGGGGGTTATATCGGTATATCATTAATTATATTGTGATCATTATATATATATATATATATATATATATATATATAGAGAGAGAGAGAGAGAGAGAGAGGTGGGTTCAATTGAGAAAATAAAAAAGGTTGAGAATGGGGGAATCATTCTCAGCCACTCATTTAATTAGCCTCTAAACATAAAGGACACGATGGCAAACTTGTAAATATGATATAATAGCCTTCAATCACAAATACGAACGGTTGAAATTCATTCGTTTTTTGCTCTTTCAATCGAACCTTCAATTCTGTTTGAATACGAACATATCTTCAATATCTACGATTAATTATACTCCCAACATCATTAGAACAACATCATCGATAATCAACAAAAAATTCAATTCGTATCATTCATTCAACATCGTTCATCAAATAAAACATCGAAATTAAGGTTAAAAAAAGATCAAATCATTTTTTGTTTGATATTTTCATATATTTCTCCACCAATCTACTATTTTTTAAGATTTAAGTAGTCAAAGTATCATATTTATCACATTTTAAAAAAAGTTAACTTGTATGCACTCCAACTGTTTGATGAAATTCACAAACTAAATTACCACGTTATATTCACATATGAATCTGTTTTCTCACCTGAATCAATATGTGATTATTAAAACAAAAAACAAATATGCAAGTCTGTATGTTATTCATATGTGAATAATATATAAAAATTATATATATTTCTGAAAACACATTGTAATATTCATATATGAATATACTGTGCAATATTCACATATGAATATATCAACTATTATTCATAAGTGAATATACGATCTAATATTCACAGGTGAATATACTATGTACTATTCTCATGTGATATATCATGTAATACTATATAATATTCACGTATGAAAATATCATATAATATTTATAAGTGAATATACCATCTAATATTCACAAGTGAATATACTATGTAATATTCACAAGTGAATGCATCGTCTAATATTTAAATATAAATATATTATGTTTAGTATATGCTATATTCATATATGAATGATAGTTAAATTGTAAAAAAAAAATTAATCATAGTTTTTATTAATAAGCGAATAACGAATGTACTTTAGTAAAAATCAGATTCGTTTTTATTCACTTATGAATAACGATAGCTGAAAATAAAAAAAAAAAATATGTTTTTGTATATATTAAAGTAATGCTTAGCATAGTTTAAGAAACATGTTTTGTTGAAAAACACATGTGCATTCCTTTCCCATTTCCACCGGTACGTTGGAGACTGTTGCGGCAAAAATAAATGATTGGCTGAGAATGATTTCCCCATTCTCAACCTTTTTTTTCTCAATTGAACCCTCCTCTCTCTCTCTCTCTCTCTCTCTCTCTATATATATATATATATATATATATATATATATATATATATATATATATATATATATATATATATATAGGGAAGAGTTCAATTGAGAAAAAAAAAGGTTGAGAATGGGGGAATCATTCTCAGTCATTCATTTATTTTTGCCGCAAAAACCTTCGTTGTATCAATAGAAATGGGAAATGAATAGACATGTGTTTTCCAACAAAATATATTTCCTTAAACTATGCTAATCATTACCTTAATATATACAAAAACATAGTTTTTTTTTCATTTTCTTTAATTTTTAGAAGCTATTTTTATCAAAAAAATGATTTTAAATATACCAAAATTCATGATATTTTATTCTCTGCAAATAGACATCCATATTGATATAGTTTTAAGATAAAATAAAAAAAAATTATATTTTCAGCTATCGTTATTCATAAATGAATAAATATGCATCAGGTTTTATTATAGTACATTCGTTATTCACTTATAATTAAAAAGTATATATTTTTTTTTACAATTTAAGTATCATTCATATATGAATATAGCGTATAATAAACATAGTATATTCATATTTAAATATTAGACGATGTATTCACTTGTGAATATTAGATGGTATATTCACTTATGAATATTAAATGATATTTCATATGTGAATATTACTTAGTATTACATGGTATATCACATGTGAATATTACATACTATATTCACTTGTGAATATTAGATGATATATTCAGTTATGAATATTACACAGTATATTCACAGATGAATATTACAAGGTATATTCACTTGTGAATATATTCACTTAAGAATATTAGAAGGTATTTTGACAAATATATATAATTTTCATATGTTATTCACATATGAATAACATACAGACTTGAATATTTGTTTTGTGTTTTTAATAATCATATACTGATTCAGGTGAGAAAACATATTCATATGTGAATATAACATGGTAATTTAGTTTATGCATTTCATCAAACAATTGGATTGCATACAAGTTAACTATTTTATAAATGTTAAAAACATCAAGTTATCAATTCCAAATCATCATATACTTCCGATTTCGACTTCAGATGCGACATCCTATGTCTGATCGATTTCTCATTTTGATTTTGATTTCTGAAAATCCGATTTGGAACCTGTGAGTACCGATTTCGAGTCCTTCAATGTCGACTGTGACTGCGAGTCTAGAACTTCGATTCCAATTTCATGAATAGCGAAGAAATTTCGATTCCAACTTATTTCGTTTGCGAATCTGGGAAATTCCAGTTCCAAATCCGTTATGAACTTTAACAAATGCTTGCAAGCTATGAACATTCGGAGTATTCAACAAAGAAATCGATGAAATTGATGAATTTGGGTTGCGATCTGTCTTGAACGGCGAACCTCCCAATTACGAATATCGATGATTGATTAACACTAGATGACATTGATGATGGTTTAGTTGAAGAAATCTGGATGATTGTTGAATGTTATAGGAGAAATTTTGATGATGAACGAACTGTTATCGAATTCTCTATAGTTACGTATTTGAGATTGAAGGTTATTAACATATTTACAAGTTTGCCACCGTGTCTTTTTTATGCTTAGATTAAATGAGTGGCTGAGAATGATTCCCCCATTCTCAACCTTTTTTATTTTCTCAATTGAACCCACCTCTACACACACACACACACACACACATATATATATATATATATATATATATATATATATATATATATATATATATATATTCAAAATAGATAATTTGAGCCAATAATTTGTTAAGGGGTATTTGGTAAATGACACATAAACATGTGAAAAGCCAAAAAATCAAGACCTTTTTGTTTATTATTCTCTTGTTGGCGCTGATGTGGGTTTGTGAAAATAAAAAACACAAGTTGAATAACCAATTCATAGGATCATGATGCACCCGTGAAATATAAGCAAATGTTGTTAGATTTTCAACATTTCGTTGTTGATATTAAACTATCCAAAGTATTAAATCTATTTGTTCATATTATGTTTGTAGAAGGCACAATCACATACTCAAAAGAACATGCATAGAGTTTAAATCCATTATTGAGAAGTTTCGGGCACTTGATAAATTGTTTTGCTCTAAGGCGGTTTCTCGAATTACAAATGAAGCAAGAGATTCTTTAAATGATGCGGCTAAAGGCGATCCCACATTGAACTTAAGGGTATCCATGGACATCCCTACTTTTTGAACTTCATCTACAAATTATCTGGTCACCTATGATGGACACATGTGGTAACTTATGATGGACATGTGCGAGTGATATAAAAAGAAAAGATGGATGTAAAATGAGTACTATGATTATAGTAACAGTGTTGTAAAACTCTGTCAACTCGGGCGAGTACTCGGACTCAGCCTCTTACTGAGCCGAGTTAAGCTAACTCGGCCAAATAACTTGGAAATTGGTCAAAGTCAGTAAAACTCGGACCAAATCGGTCAACTCAATGAGAGTACTATGTCAACTCGATCAAACTCGGTCAAAGGGTCAAAATTGTCTTCAAAAGAGAAAAAATCAAGGATTTCAAGATTAATATGTATAATACACTTAATGATTTACTATTTAACACATACATGTGATTATTACGATATATATATATATATATATATATATATATATATATATATATATTAAATTTTAAGTAATTATTCACGAAGTGAGCCCATTATGTGTATTTCAGTTTTTGTGTCTTAACATGTGTCTAATTTTGATATATATTTCAATCAACTTATCATTATAACTTATGATTTTGACATATATAATTTTCTTAAATGTTTTTATGAAATTGTGTGAGATATTAATGAGAATATATTTAAATGATCAAGAATATTGAAGCTTTATGTTTCAATGGCAGATACACCTATAATTGTAAGCAAAATAGTTTAAATGAGTATATTTTAGGGTTAGGTGAAAGAAATAATAAATACTTTCACAGAATAACATCTTACTTCTATTTTTTCCCATTAGACATTGTATTCTACCCAAAATTAGAGTGATTACTGACTTGTTAGTACCTTTGCAATGTGAAATTTGATATACTTGATTGGGTTAAATGCAAGAAATAACAATGTAGTTTCTTAAACTTAGTTATTACATTGGACTTTGAAATACTCTCTCTGAAAAATGAATGTTGTTTTTTAACCATTCGTAAAAGATTATTACCCTTCCAAGTTGTTTTATAAAAATATTAACAAAGAAAGTAGGTAATTTGTGAACTTATGGTATAGTATGATTACATTTCAATAGGAGGCTTCCGATTGATTTTAAGACACAATGCAAAATATAAAAATGGGGCCATATATATATATATATATATATATATATATATATATATATATATATATATATATATATATATATATATGGGCCCATGTATTACATGAGTTAACTTAAAAGTCAAAATATTTGGGAACTTCGAATTTATAAGAAAAAAAATATATATAATAAATTATTATAATGAAAATGTTTTTTATCTTTTAAATTTAAACAAATAATTTAAATAAATGAAAGAATTAATGAGCTTTAATTTTAGGAATTTTGAAATTAAAAGGTAAGTTTATTAATAAAATTAATATCTATTTTTTGCTACATTTATTGCAATTGTTAAATTAAATTATTATGTGTAATTTAATAAAATATAAAAAAAACTCATAAAATGAGATGTGGAAAAAAAATTAAATCAAAGTTACCACAAAATACATTTGAGAAATTGAATGAAAGTTTGACAAGTAGCAAAAAAAAACATTAATTTATTAGAGAATATATATGTGTATATATATATATATATATATATATATATATATATATATATATATATATATCTTTATCTTTATTACTTATTATGCAAATTTGATCAAATGCTGAAAATTAAGAGGTACAAATCATTAGTACATCATGTACAATGACTTTATGCATTAAAAGAATATTGAATTTTATCCGGTCAACATTTATGAAAAAAGTCAAATAAGATGATGATAAGATTTTGAATTGGTCAAAGTTTGACCAAGTGTTCCTCATATCCAATTGAATCGGTAAATACTAAATCTTATCCGGTCAACATTTATGAAAAAGTAAAATAAGATGACGATAAGATTTTGAATGGGTCAAACATTGACCAAGTGTTCCTCATATCCAATTGAATCGGTAAATACTAAATCTTATCCGGTCAACATTAATGAAAAAGTCAAATAAGATGATGATAAGATTTTGAATGGGTCAAAGTTTGACCAAATGTTCTTGATATCCATTTGAATCGGTCTAATACGATGTACACGTTATAAAACATTTCATATAAACTGGAAGAGACACATTGATCTAGCATTCATCTATCATGAATGTCTAGTCATTGACCGCAAAACCTTGGTTCTCTCTCATACTCGCTGTCTCCTCCTTTGGTTTTTCTTTCTACTAAAATCGAATGAGCCAAAAATGTCTTACGTTTAATCCTAGCCCAGGTATAAGAAATCTCTATTTGTTCGTCATTTTGTTTAACAAATTTTTTATGTCATTTTGTTGATCCGCACTTGTTGCTTTGCGCGGGTAAACGGCTAGTATATATATATATATATATATATATATATATATATATATATATATATATATATATATATATATATATATATATATAAGCAAAATTTGTTCATACGACGATAACTCGATAAATATTATAAAGACAAAAAATAATAATAATACAGTTAGTTAAATGAATTGCAAGACTCTCATAGCATTATTCAGTTATTTAGAATATTTTTGTTAGTGTGTTACATTCGATAACCAACTATAACAATTAGAATATAAAATGAGACGACGTTAGATGTAGAAATTATGAATAGTAAAATACTTAATTGTTAAATTTCAGTTAACAATAAAGAAGTAGAGCGAGCGTGCAATATAAACGAGAGATGAAATCCAGTGTAAGAAAACCAATAAACAAAAAATATCGTTTGAGCTTTACCGTTGCTGTAAATTTGGAAGTTTGAAATTAAAACAAAACGTAAGTTCTTGTTTACTGTAAATTTTAAACCCATTTTTTCAAAATGGGAGTTATTGCAGATAGCGTTAGCTATTGAAATTGAAAAATACATAGGTCTTTGTCTTTTTGATTATTGGATTGTCGATTGCTAGATTATGAATTTAATCATATGTAAAATTGGACCCCTCTACGACATGGGTCATGTGTGATCACACACCCTCAAAAACGTCCGTGCATTTCAATTAATTGATTGTCATGAAATCATCGTAAAACATCCAATTCTATTGTTACAAAAACCAAGAAGAATAGTAAAAGTTGAACTTCCACCAACGCAATTCAAATAACTTACAGATATGAGAATATGAGATTAGAGATATTGATCAAATATCAAACTATATAAATCCACCCATAAATATTTTTTAGTGTTTATGTTCTACTTGTAAAACGGTAAACATCTCTGGTTTAAACTTTAAAGCAACACATCACCTATCTTACTCGTGAATTACCACCCCTTCATTTTTATATAAAATAATAATGATATATTAAATAAAATTACAAAAAAGATACTAACGACAGTAAAATTTTATGGATAAATTATTAGTCAAGTTTCAACCCATTGCCATTTTAACAAATACTTTTTGATTTATCTTACAATGCAATAAGATTTCCACCTCTATGTCGATAAGTTTAACCCCGCAGATCATTTTTTTATAACGAAGTTGAATTACAATAACACCCTCGTTTACCTCTTTCATCTTTTTCATATTCTCGAATCAGACAAACAAAGATAAAATATAAATTATAAAATTAAAAACACCAAGAAAAACCATCACATGTAAATTTCAATTTTAATCTTCACTAGGCTTCTAGAATTCAAATTATTCACATTTTCACTTCCCACTTGTTCCATACCACATCAACTCTATTTTACTGGTCAAAAGGTTTATAAGCATAAGCATTGCATAGGAGTCAAGTATAGCTCACTAAATTAAGTCATATCCCCACTAAGTCATTAAGTCAAAAAAAAAAAAAAAAAAAGTAGTTACAAAATTAATGGGTAAGTAGCATTTCCTAGTAGCAACCCTCATCTGCAACAAAAAAAATTACAAAATCAGCACAAATATACCAAAATTTGTGAATATGAAGTGGGAGTCGTTAAAAGGGTTTGGACTTCACGAGACAAACTTTCTAGGGCTATTTTTTATAATGAGGGCATTTGTGTCTTTTCACAAACAAGATGCCAAAAGCGGATCTTGTCCCACCTTTTTAGATGGAATAAAAAAAGTACAATTTGTCTTATTGACATAAGTCTCAGTCTTGTGACTTTATGTAAGAAATGAGGCCATAGTGCATATAGAGTAGTTTGAATGATTTAGCATACCATCAGCATGATCATCATTCATGTTGAAATCATCTTCATCATCATCATAATCCCGGCCCTATGAATCCCATGAATTTAAAATAAATAATCACAAAATCTTTATTTTTAAGGAGTTTCAATTAAAATATGGATTGTGCTCCTTGTGGACACTAGGCTGTTACGTCAATTGTCAGCCACCTAGTGGGGCCCACTGTGTATCTGGTTCACATCTGACATGATGGTTCTTGGGTCAGAACAGTTTGTTCCCCCTTTTTGAATAGGACAAAAAGTAGCATCTTTTGTCCAATAAAAAAAAAAAAAAAAAAAAAAAAAAAAAGTAAAATTTATATATACAAGTGCATAATCATCTTGGCTGTCATCTTCTTCTTCTTCCATATTTTCAATGTCTTCATCCTCTTCTTCATCGTCTTTCTTTTCCTCATCTTCATTCTAAACAACAAAAATACCAATCTACTTTCATTTATTCCAGCATTATATTGTAGCATCATAACTTCATTTCTTTTTATTTTGATGATATTGGTATAATTTATTAGATTTTTAAAGTAGAATGTTGTTGTAATAAACAAATATTGAATGTGATAAAAGAAAAGTAAGTACCTGAGGCCTCAGGTCAAGCTTCTCAAATAAATCCAATCTCTGTAGGTCTGCCAAAAAGAATATTATAATTATATTAACAAATAAAAGATATTTTAAGAAGTGAAATGAATTAAAAACCTGACTGTAGATCCCATTGGGTCTTTTTCTTCTTCATAGGCCTCACATTCTTTCCAACTGTTTGAAAAAAAATAAAAAATCAATAAAGTATGTTGGTTGTGTTAAATAGATTAAGGTATAGAATGTGAAACAATATATTTTTATGCTTAAATAATTATATATATTTAAGGAATCATAGAACAAATTACAAAATCTCATGTCTGTTTGATTGAATGGAATGAAATGGATATGATAATGGTAATGGAATGAATTCTCATATGAATGTCTTATAATATATGTAAATAAAATGCTTATTTCAACTCTACTCTATATATTATTTAATTAATGAACTCTTGATTTAAACAAAAAAAAATGAACATAATAAAAAAAACTCGTATAAGAATATAATAAAAATATAATTTTCGGGTAATAGGGTTAATAATCTCATAAAAGAGTAAAAGACCTTATATTTTGTGTTTTTTTCAGGTTAAACCTCAACTTTATTTTTTTTTCATGAAAAAGACCTTGTATTTTTTCATTTTTTCCAATCTGGCCCTTTTAGTCATTTTTCTCCAAACAGAGTTGTAAAATGTGAGGGTTTTCTCAGGAAAAACTAAAAAAGTTGAGGAGTTATTTGGAAACATTTAGAAGGTTGAGGATTTTTTCGGAAAAAAAAAGTTGAGGGTTTTTTGGTAAAAAAATGAAAAAATATAAGGTCTTTTCATGAGCAAAAGAAGATAAGGTTTAATCCGGAAAAAAAAAAAAAAAAAACAAAGTATAAGGTCTTTTATGAGAAATTGTAATTTAATTAAACTCATAATCTTTTCTTAAAAAGGATGTATCTCATAAAAAATTACATAGATAAAAATGGGGTTATTATATCGTCTTCATTTAAAGAAAACACCCATAGGATAAGGAATGAAAATTAACATAACAGAAGAAAGGAATCACATTCCTTCAAGAATGGCTGATTCCATTCCATGAATGGAATCAACCATTCCATTCTTTTTACTTACCTAGTTCTGCTGGAACATAGTCTATAGTCAGCATCATATAGTCTGAAAGTGGAGGCCTTCTATTAATACTTTCTGCCACCACAATTTCCACATAAAAAAAAATCAAAAACATTATCATATCATATCATATAAAAGATAACAGAAGAAGTTTTGAAACTTAATGGACATATGCAATTTAAAGATAGAATGGAATGCTTACTTTTACCACTTTCACTCAGATCCTCCAAATAATAAGGAGATGAATTCCAAAATTTTTTCAGATTATCAGCTGATGATACTAAAGTCCAGTAATCGTCTTTTTTTTGCTTAAGATTGACATCAGGGAGGTCTGTGATTTCCTGCAAGAAAGAAATTGTTTGCATTACAACTATGGCACACCAAAGAATAGAAGATCATAAGATCTCTTTCTATAAGTTCTTCAAGGTTTATACCAATATGTCAAAAAGAGAACTAAACTAGAAATATAATCAAATATTAGTATAAAAAAGAAGAAACAAAACTTTAACTTACAGGAAATACTTCGTACTTCTCTTCTTTTGCAAAACGAACAAAACCACCACCAAAACCACCTCGCCCACGTCCCCTTCCTCTCCACGACATCTCTACAATATGTTCTTAATCATGTAAGTGGCAAGAATAATTAGAAACATTTACATGACAACTGATCGAATGTCAAAACAGACAGGAAACTCATAGTCTCAGGACTGTCATTAGAAGTTACAAACTACAAGGTCACAAACAAATAAGAAATCAGTGAACTACATGATCAATTTGATCATATATATCAAATAAAGAGTGAATTCATACAAATCCAGTCATCTACATGATCAATTTTACGAAGTAAAGAGTGAACACATACAAAATCAGTCAAATATATGATCAGTTTGATCAATTTTATCAAATAAAGAATGTAGCAGTGAACTCATACAAAATCGGAAACTTAAAAGAAAACCTGAGACTAAATGGCCGAGTCGAGATGGAGATGGAAATGGAGCAGTGGGATTCGCCCTTTCGCCGGAGATAGATTCGTGGAGGCCGGAGATGTCGCCGGAGGTGAGTCGTCAAGGGTGGAGGGTCGGTGATCAAAGAAGTCGGGAAGACGTGAGGCTATTTTGAGCACCGTAAACCACTAAACCCTAACGAAAAGTGTCTTGGCCTAACGCATCACGTGTTTAAAAAGCCTCTCCTAATAGATCTATTCATAGCGATTATTAAAAAAGAAATAAATGAACATATTCTCCAAATAAATCTATTTATACCAATTAAGAAAGAAATAAATAAAGATATATGGACAATACGTAGAGTTTATGACTTATTAAGGTAATTAACTTTTCGATTTGTTTATATTTGGGTAACTATTTTTTTCTTACACATCTGGATAACGAACTTTTTGGAAATGTTCACATATGACTAGGATTGTTCACTATTTGGATAAAACCGAATTGTCTAATTGGACAATTTGGATCAGGCTATTTGGTTCAGATATTCAGATTTTTGGATTGGTTTTCAGCAAAACCGAATTATTATTTTGGATTTCGGATTGATTTTGGTTTATAAACTAAGAATCGAATAGTTCAAAAAAACCAAATAACAACTTATTCTCTATTTTTCAAATGTATCTTTAACTATTTATAAATTTACTAAATTATTATTTTTAGTTATTAGAAATTTTCATTGAATATACTACTTTAAAATTACTTCTTATTAAAAGTTTTTTTTGTCAATGACATATTAACTATAATATATTTTCTTAGTATTTGTTCATAAATTAAAATTTATAAGAAAAAATAGTTTCCTTATAGATATTGTTAATATTCAAGTTATATATTTTTCAAAATGTTTTGCCTTTTGAAAACCGAATTGTAAAAACCGATCCAACCGAATTGTAATTTGGTTGGATCAGATCGGATTTAAATTTAGTTTGAACTATTCGGATCAATGTTTTGAAAACCAAAATCTATTCGGATTCACTTGATTGGATCAGATCAAACCAATTCATCCAAACGAACACCGCTACATATGACCATTATGATCGATTGTAACAGGTTACATCCGGTCATAATAGTCATACGTGAACACTTTCGAAAAGTTTGTTATCTAGATATGTACAAAAAAAATGGTTACCTAGATGTGAACAAACCAAAAAGTTAATTATCATGATAAGTCAATTTCTTTTCTTTTTTATTTTACCTTCTAATTTTGATTTGGTATAAAATTTAACCTAAATGGTAAATATTTTTAAAACCATACCATTTTGGTAAATATCTTTTTAAAATACACTACTTAGGTAAAATAAAATAAAATAATTAGAAAATAATAATAATAATAATAATAATAATAATAATAAAACTCTAGATTTGACTTGGAAAAAAAACACATCGTTGTTTTATATAATTTTATTGTTTAATATATTAAATATAAAAAAAATCAAATTTACTAGAGACTAAAATATCATAAATAAAGAGTGCAGACTAATAATGTTAAGAAGAACATCAAAGTCGACGACGACAGATAAATCGATTGATTTTAGTTCTCTTAAAGTATGGGGAATCAAATACAAAATGTTGTCGGTTATCTTATGATGTAATTTGATTCCTCTGACTTGAAAATAATCGACAAATTGTTGCCACAAAGGGGATAAAGATGGCACCATTTGATGAGTTAAAGTTCAGAATGTTGTTAATAGAATGTTGTGGTGTTGGTTCATTGGAGTTGAAAGACCAAAAAAAAAAGGGATGGTAAAGACGTCGATGTCAGTAAAGATGGAAATGAAATAAAAGTTGGAGAGGATGAGAGATGGGATGGTGACTGGTGGGACTCAGCCTTTTTAGGTAAGACAGGACCAAGCGCACAACAAAAATAAACAGGATGAACCATCCGAGTTAAAAAAGTAAGTTAGGAACCAAACATGTAAATTACCCCAACCTACATAGACCATTCGTGTAATTTACTCTTACCTTTTGGAAGTATTCACATATGACCATTATGACCGGATGTAACTTGCTACAATCGATCAGAATGGTCATATGTGAACACTTCAAAAAAGTTCGTTACCTAGATCTAGATATGTACAAAAAAAATAGTTACCCAAATGTGAACAAACCAAAAAGTTAATTACATTGATAAGTCATATTCCCCAATATGTTATCTTGCTTAGGTGGTGTTTGTTTTTTTGTAAAAGTTCTTCTTGACCTCTTATGTCTACGCCACACACACAGCGCGTAGACATTTGGTCTCGTAGACTGTTTATTTTTTAGAAGACCGCAGACCTAAAAAGGTATGTGCATCCTTTTCTTGGCGCAAATATGGACCTATGTCTTCTAACATCTTCTACCATTATCTTACCTCTTCCACAATATATATATATATATATATATATATATATATATATATATAAAACTTTTAAAGAAGGTTTTTTTTGGTAATTATTACTGTTGTTTTTCATTTTTTATACTTTTGTCCTCCTCTTTTCTTTTTATGCAATTATTTGTTTCTTTATTTATTGTCTTTTTATATCATAATTATGTATTAACCCAAATGTTTATGTATATGATTATGTACATGTTTTTTTATTCAGATAATATATTTATCCAAATATTTTTGATATAGTTTTGTATATATTTTTATTTTTGTGTACATTTGCATTTAGTAGGTAAATCTAGTAACTTTTTTATGTTGTTTAGGATAGAAACAATATCATCACTAACTAGTTCATATATATAATATCAAAAATCTTAATGAAATTTTATTTTTCAGTTAACATAATTTATGCCACGTTAATAACTAAGTTCATTAAAAATTTTGATTATTGAATCCCAACCAAACTTTAGCCATTCGAATGTCAATCACATCGTCGGAATTTGTATTAGTTTCAATTTATTATTTTCGGTTTGTTGTGTTTTTATCAGGTTTTTTTTATGGGTTCGGTTTTTGCTAACCCCCAATTATATTTGTGAATTAGTTGTATGCTTTATTTAGTTGCTTAAGTTATAGTTGATGAAAAATTTAATGTCTGCAGACATTAAAAAACAAATCGTCTTCTTGCAAACTTCAAACATTTGGTCCACCTCTTCTACTGCAAATGTGGCCCACAGACTGCAGACATTTTGTCTCTGAAAGCCGAGATTTATGTTCAAAAGGTGGTGGCTCGGCATGCGGTGCCCACGTCTATTGTGTCGAACCATGATGTACGCTTTACTCATAAGTTCTGGAAGAGATTTCATAAGGAGCTGGGTATTTGGCTACACTTCAGTACCGCATACCATCTGTAAACGGACAGGCAGAGCGAGCGGACTATTCAGACGCTCGAGGATATGTTGTGTGCATGTGTCATTGATTTTGGTGGGAGTTGGGACTCTTATCTTCCGTTAGCTGAGTTTTCTTATAACAACAACTAGCATGCCAGTATCTGTGCCTCTATAACGACCCAAATTTCCAAATAAAATTTTCATTTTTAATTAATCAAAATATTCCCATAAAATATGAAATATCAATGACAACTGTTTTCAAAATCCATATCATCAACATTTTATTTCAAACATCAGAGTGTCCCCATATAAAATGTCGGAGAGTGCACGTTGTGCCATCAAACCTTGCCCTTACCCTTAGGCTTTGAAGTACCTGAAATAATCAACAAACTGTAAGCTAATGCTTAGTGAGTTCCCCAGAGAATACCACACATAACCACATAATCATATATTCCATAACAATCACATAAGCCATGCTGTAACGCTCTAAAAATTTCAACCAATTTAAACTTTTCAAAAACAACCCACATTCATTATGTTATTACAAAAAGGTTTTCAATACTTTTATTATTAGAGTATTCCCCATAACCATATGATAAAACATAAACATGAGGAGCGATACGATCACGCCTTTGCCTTGCCACGGTTTCCTGAAGAACCTGAAACATTAAACCACAACTGTAAGCTCGAAAGCTTAGTGAGATACCCCCAAAACACCAACCACAATACCATACACACATAATATCATAACCAAAACAGAACAACCATGCACTTCGGGTCTACTGTGTGACTAGTCCGCCGCACCGACCTATAGTCCACCTGGTCCACCCTCTGAGTCTAGCCATGTACATCGAGTCTACAGTTTGATTGGTCCGCCCGCACCGGGCCTTCAATCCACCTGGTCCACTCTCTGAGTCTACAATATGACTGGTCTGCCCGCACCGGGCCTTCAGTCGGCCTGGTCCACTCTCCGAGCCTCGGCATCTCTGGTCCGCCCTCTCGGGGCCTTCATCCTATCCGGACCGCTCGCTGGGCCTTCGGGACAACCGGTCCACCCTGGGTATGTTGGCCTACAGCACAAAGCAGGACCCACCTCAACCCAACCCCAGTCCAACAACCATGTGCACATAAACATACAATCATATATCAATTCACAACTAATCAAACCGATCTTAGCAGATCACATACATAGTACATACCTACCAGGATTCCGACCTAACCGGTCACTAGCATAGCATCATCCTATAAACCAGGATACCGACCCTAACCAGGTCTCTAACATATACCATCCTAACTACCAGGATGCAAACATAACAAAACAATAACATAACAACAACTACCCGGATTTCCATCCGATAAAGGGCCGGCCTTGGTGCCTTAGACCCTGTTGATATAGTGAGGATAACTCACCTCGCAACTGCTGACTGAAAAGATAAGATCACGTTGCTCTAACCTCCGACACGAACTCCACCACTGATCAATACCAAAAGACTGAACTCAGTAAATACCAATAATTACCAAAATACCCCTGGAAGTCAACTGATCAACTCTTGGTCAAAGTCAAAGTCCTCAGTCAAAGTCAACCCTCCTGACTGACTCTACTCGCCGAGTCAACCCGCTGACTTGTCAACTCCCTATACTCAGAAACTCCCAATCCACGACTCAACTCGCCGAGTCGCCCCAAGACTCGCCGAGTCCTACAAACTCTGAGTCACTTCCTACTCAACTCACTAAGTCATCCCTCGACTCACTGATTCACAGCTCAACCAAAAAGGTTAGGACTTCACGACCAGACTCGCCGAGTCCAAGAACAGACTCGTCGATTCCAAGGCAATCTTCAACAGACTCGCCGAGTTGTTCTTCCAACTCGTCGAGTTCCTGCCTATCTTCATCCAACTCGCCGAGTTCACCCATGTGACTTGCCGAATACCTCTAGTTCTTAATCCATACAGTGGCTTTCCAAGCCATGCAGGGGCTCCAAACCATAGATCCACTCCTCTACAACCCATCCATCACGTAAAGTGGCAAACTTTACGTGAATCCAAAGAGATCTAAGCATAATACACTCTTGGGCTAAGGTTTGGGACAAAAGAACTTCACCAACAACTCTTGGGCATAGACTTTATGGCTTCTTGGATCATTAACAGCCTAGATCTGAGGTAGCAACCTCAGATCTTACACCAAACTCGAGATGGACCTCATTTATGCCCCAAAAACCCCACAATTGATAGATCTAAATGCACAAAAGCTCAAACAACAGATTATTACCTCAAATGAAAGCTCAAACTGAAGAGTAAGATAAATCTCTACAAAGCCCCTTGCTCCAATCTTCTTGCTCTTCAATTTCCCTCAAAGATTCCCTCCTCAAAGGCTCTAATCTCTCACAAAGGAAAGCTCACACGAATCTAGGGCTTCTGCAACTCAAAGGGAAGGTAAAGAGGCTGGGGAGAGGGTATCATGTTCTTTAAATAGGGCTCAACCCCCGGGATTAGGGTTTTCTCCATACAGCACTAACTCGCCGAGTCCACCCATGCGACTCGCCGAGTTGGTCACTTAACACGTGACCCGAAACGCGACTCGACTCGCCGAGTCGACCTTCTTATTTACCCTTTTAGCCCTTTAACTATACTTCTGAATTTCCGGGATGTTACACATGCATATAAACATATAAGGATGTCGTGGGTTCCTCCCAGGGTCTTACTCCAAGATGATATGGACTCCCTCACATGGTCTTACACCTATGTGTCATGGGCTCCTCCCATGGTCTTTACCTTGAAAGCCATGGACTCCTCCACATGGTCTGACATCCAAGTGTCATGAGCTCCCCCATGATCTTTACTTAGAGAGTCATGGGCTCCCCCACATGGTCTTTGATATGTGCATATTTAGTCATATATTTTGGTTAATATCTTAATACTTTTTGGCTATTTTGTCTCGATTATTGGACAAAAGGTACTTAATTATGTTCAAATTGTATTTTCAGCCTAAAAGACATGCTCAAGTTAAAAAGGAAGCGGGATTAGCAATCGGAAGCTCGGGAATTGAAGAAAGAAGAAATTAAGCCAAAAAGCTGAAGGAATCGGTGAGTTGGTCCTCAACTCGTCGAGTGGATAAGAATATTCGCGAACCATCAGGTGTCTTACCGTACACGAGATTTAAGTGATAGACTCGACAAGTCAGTCTATGGACTCGACGAGTCGCCCGTGTTTTCATAAAACTATATAAAAGGGCACTAATTCCCGAGACAAGGAATTTTCTCTGGATCTTTTGGCAACTTATCTACGATTGGAAGCTTATTGAAGCTCTGGAATTCGAAGATCAACCCTAGAGATTGATTTGGAAGAGATCAAAGGCAACATATATTCTTTTTTTCTTAATCTATTACACAAAACTATGTTTTTACTTATGGATTTCGTTTTTGAGATATTACTTGTTGTAGATATGAGCTAAAACTCATTACTTCTATTTAAGGTAGATTAGCTTGTTAATATAGATTGAATTTATGGCATGGATTATTTGATTTGGTGAAAATTGTTTTGTTAAGCTTGTAAACGATTTGTATGTGTTGACAGTAACTATTTTCTGTTAATTATCAAGTCTATTAAGTTGCATGAACATCCTCTTAATTGCTTGCTTCATATGATTTATGTGAAAACAATGTTATATGCCTAGTATTAGTGAATATGAACCTAGGATTAATTAGAAAATATGTAAGTTAATGTGTAAGCTTGTGTGATGAACAACCATACAAGATGTTAATTGAATTAGTAATTTAATTAGCTACAACTACAAGTCTTACTTAACTCGAATCAAAATACTAGGAAATTCATTAGTTTAACCAATTAGCCACTGTTTAAATTAATTTGTTTTCTAAGGATTAGTAACAGTGAACATGAATCTAATCACATTAATCGGTTGCCAATGACAAAATAATCCATTGCACTTGCCATAAAATCAACTATAGAAACAAGTGAATCGAACCTGAACAGAAGTCTCTTTTATCATTGAATTTAATTACCTTCTATTTGTTTTAGTTGTTAATTGTTTTGTTTGAGTATTAGTCATTTGTTTAAGTTTCTAGTCTTGCAAAACTAGAGAAACCTCTTCTTTTTATTGTTAGTTTTAATTAGATAATTCTAGTAGATAGTTAATTGTTACCGTTTCCTGTGTTCGATACCCTGCTTGCTTGAACTATATTGCTAAACGATAGGTACACTGCCTTTTGTGTGTTTAATTGTGTTTGAAGTAGTAGGATTAAAAACTAGTTTGTTTCACACACATCAAGTTTTTGGCGATGTTGTTGGGGAACGGTTTTAAATAGTTATCTTAATTGCTAGAGTTATCGATCCTTTGTGTAAGATTTATCTTGCACAAAGTTACCATTTTAGTAAATTAGTTATCAAGTTTAAGTTATAGTTTGTCTTAAAAAAAATTTAGTTTTAGTTTTCTATTTTAGCCGTCAACTCGTTGAGTCCAGTCGAACTGACTCGACGAGTCCATTGCATTTTTTATTTTCGTTTCTATTTCATTTTTGTTCTTTTTACGCGTGTTTTCTGTTTCTTTCAGGTATTATATGACTCGAGGATCAAATACACCGTTGGTCCCACCATTCGAAGACCCGAAATCAGCTTTGAGGAAGAACAAGGATAAAACTGTTGAAGAGACTTACCCGCCAAAGAAGTCACCTTTCAAGGACCTTAAATCTGTCTTTGTGTAACGCCCCAATCTAAAAGTATTTATTTATGGATTCCCGAGATCAAGAGTAAGGGCGTTTCGGTCTTTTATGGGCAATGGGTTTCATTCGAGAAGGTTTTGAACCAGTGTGTGTTGCTAGAAGCGTAGGGCTTCTCGCCACCTTTTCATGGATATAAAGTTCGTTGGGAACGGACTTAGAATAAAGGAGTTATGACACTTTGAAGATATTGACATTTATGGCCCTTAATGGAAAAAGTGGACAAGGAAGGCCATGCATGCAATTTGGGACACGCGTGGGTACGCCCAACATAGGTTGGGTTACGCCCAGCATAATAGAGTAAATGATCGCGGGTGCAAGGACACGTACGCCCAGCATACTAGAGGTACGCCCAGCGTACGCTCAGAGTCATTAAACCCTAATTTTAGGGTCAGCCACTATATAAGGAACATAAGTGTAGCACCTGGTTCCTGGTACGTAAAATTTATGCTAGTAATTGTCATTTTAGTCTTGGACTCGACGAGTTGTAGGTCCGACTCGCCGAGTAGGGACGCAGTCCGGGGGCACGTTTAAGTTGGCGACTCGGCGAGTCCATATTCTGGACTCGGCGAGTCACTGCTGTCTGTTGAAACCCTAAATTTCAAGGGTTTTCACCCTATTTAAACACTCATTTCCGCCCCAACCTCGCCCCCATTCACCCTCAGAGCTCCCAACATCGTCTTTGCCCTTTTTCCTTGTGAGATTGAAGTGTTTTGGGTGGGTTCTTGATGTTTTTGAGGAGAAAGAGGAGTAGATCAAGAAGAGGAGAAGGAGGCCAAGCATTTTTGTGACATCTCAACGTTTTCCTTGAGGTATAGCTCGTTTCCCCTCTGTTTTCAAGCTTGTAGTCCCTAATAGCTTCATGAAAGTCCTTTTTGAGCCATTCTTCAAGCTTGTTTGTGCTTGGTGGGTTGTAATAACTTGTTAGCCTTTAGATCTAGGCATGATTTAGTCCCTGGAGCTTGGATCTACTGCCTTTGTGGAGTCATATTGCATGAAAGTCCTAGATCTACCCCTTTTGGTGCACTTTGAGCCCTAAAACCTTCATTGGTGATTATCTACACGTAAAGTTGGAAACTTTACGTGTAAACCAGGCCCTAGGAACCCATATCTACGAATGGCATGGACTGGATTCAAGCAAAATCGCATGTATAGTTTTTGCATGAGGCAGACTCGGCGAGTCGGGTCGCAAGTCCCCGGGTTGTTACCCTTTTTGTGTTGCGAGTTGGAGTAGTGAGTCATAGGGTATGACTCAGTGGGTTGGAAGCCAGACTCACTCATGAAGTCACTCGGCGAGTCATTGCAACGACTTGGCGAGTTCACGACAATCTCCTTGTCTCAAGAACAACTCGGCGAGTTGTTCATACAACTCGGCGAGTCACAGCTTAGAGTGTTCTTCGGATGAAGATGAAATCGGCGAGTAGGATGAAGGACTATTGGCCTTGGGTATAGAAGGAAGACTCGTTGAGTCTACGCTTAACTTGACGAGTAGAGACGGACTCATGGTCAGACTAAAGGAAAGGAACTCGGCGAGTTGGCTAGCCAACTCGGCGAGTCTGGTCAAATGGCAGTTGACTGTGACTCGACTCATGACTTGTTAAGGGTAAATGGACAATTTACCCTGAGGGCGGTTAGCAGTAATTGATTAAGTGTGTGGTGGGAATTACAGTCGGAGGATTCCCGAAGCAGCAGCAACAGCAGACAGACCTTTCCCACACAGATCAGCAGCTACTTCGAGGTGAGTTACCTTCCAGTAGCAGTGGGTCTAAGGCCACAATGCCGGCCCACCAGTAGGAAATGTATGATAGATGATTGTCTTTGTGATATCATCTAGGTTTGCTACTACCTGATATGTTATATGCTAGCATGATATGTTACATGTGATAGTAATAGAGTTTGGTTATTAGGACCGAAGGGTAGTCAGACACCCCAGATACGTCTGACAGTATATGATCATATGTTTGTATGCTGGCTTTTTACGTTATATGCGATAGAGGTAGTAGGAGGGGACTAGTCCCCAAGTTCGGTCGTTAGGACCGAAGGGTAGTTCAGGTACCCCAGATATGTCTGATAATATGTTATGTTATGATATATGTGATAGTAGTAGTAGGGGGTGAAATAGTCCCCGAGGTTCGGTCGTCAGGACCGAAGGGTAGTCAGCACCCCAGAACGGCGTGACATGGGTAGTCAGCACCCCAGAATGGCTTGACACGGGTAGGTCGGCACCCCAGAATGGCCGTACCGGGTAGGTCGGGCACCCCAGAAATGCCCGGAAATATGTATGATATGTGATTGTATGATATGCGGTACGATGGGGGAACTCACTAAGCTTCGTGCTTACAGTTTTCAGTTTTGGTTTCAGGTACCTCTTCTTCGAAGGGGAAGGAGATGGCGCGGTAGCAGCCCATCACACACATGTTTCGTATTCCGCACCACGAGACCTTCCTGGGGATTTGTACTCTGACATTTTTATGTTATTGAAATGTTTTTCCAGACATGCGATATCTTTATAAAATGTTATGACCAGTAAACTTTTTATTCGAATGTTTTGCTAAATATATGTTTTAAAAAAATGAAATTTTTGGCTCGTATTTTTGGGGTGTTACAAGTTGGTATCAAAGCCCTGGTTTGAGGGATTCGGACACACCTTCGGGGGTGTTTGAACTCAAATCGAGGGATTAAAAGATTTTGGAAAGAGAAAATGTTTTCTAAGAGGCTAAGTAAAAGGGTTTTAAGAAAGAAGAAAGTGTGTGATGTGCGCGACCAGCTGAGCTCAAGTAAGTAATCCCCAATGTACCCATACAAGTTTATATATGTTTATCAGTTTCTGTAGAACAGCATGCTAGAATAGGACTAAGGATCTAAGGGTGATGCCTTATGTGCCTGCTTTATGTGCTTTAGTGTATGAAAATTGCATGCTAGAATTGAGTAGGCAGCAGTAGGATAGCCTGTTAGGTTATACCTGATAGTATGAGTTTAGCTCTGTATGCTAGATCAGTTTCTCTCTATGAGAGCGGATTGCTTGAGATTGTTCCCTTAGTTCGAATGTTGCTTGCTTTGTGCTTTGTGGGACTCTGAGTGGTGGGAGTTAGCCATTAGGTGAATACGTCACATCACATGTGAACAGGGTTGAATAATCTTAGAGTGTTGGATTTGGCCCTATTACGCAGCTCTCGTTTGAGTATAACCGTTGTAGGGACGAGTCTGTTACTCGAAGGATTATCCGAGCCTCACCCCATGTGATGATATTCAGGTAATGGTTAATTGGCATTACTAGGAGGCCTTCAGCAGCTGAGGACGTGGTAGGGTGGAGCATGAGATTTCCTAGGGGAAGCCTAGGATGAGTATAGCGGTGATCAGCAGTAGTGGAAGGAATCTGGTGGAGTCGAGGCAGTCCTTGAAGAAGGTACAGATAGATGTGGAAGGTAGTATGGGCCTGTACTACTGAAAGCAGAGGATCCGTACCCGAACCAAGGAAGGCCAAGATAAGACCAGGGAACTTGTAAGTAGTTGTGATCCCTCAAGAAGTATCAATATCACTAATGATTGTTATTATGTGTTACAGAATGGTGGTACTACGATCGAGGCCGATAGATGGCGGTTCAGGAGAGGGGTCAGGTTCGGGATCAGGTTCCAAGCCAGTGGATGAGGGACTACGCGAGTTCATCGCGTCAGAGATCACCAGGGGTATCCTTGAGTCGGCCCCGTTATCTTCGGGTCGATCAAGGAGGGGATCATCGAGTGGATGGAAGATCGTTGATGTGTGTAAACTCACTTAGTTTTAAACCTACTTTTAATTATCAAATAATACACAAAAGACAATGAACCTATCAATTGTGGTATAGTTAAATAAGCAGGGTATCGATCACAGGGAACGGCAAATTAAAATTAAAAACTAATTTTATCTAAGTTAATTAATAAGTAGGGGTTTTATCTAGTTTTACAAGATTAGAAACTTACTAACTATTACTTACTTAAAAACTAGAAAACAAAATACTAACTAGATTCAATAAATGGAAGGGAACTTCTGTTTAGTTCAACTTAGTTGATTCTATGGTTGATTTCAAGGTAATGGTGCAATGGATTAATTCTTTCGTTGGTTACCGATTCAAGTGATTAGATTCGCATTCACTACACTAATCCTTAGCAAATAAACTAACTTAAACAGTGGCCAGTTGTCTAATTTAATTAGATTTACTAGATTAATTATTCGGGTTAATTTAGACTTGCAATAGTTAATTAATTTATTCTTTTTGATTAACTTCTTGTTTGATGGTCATCTTACAAGCTTGCACATGAATTTACTCAATTTTCTTATTAATTCTAGTTTCATATTCATTAATCCTAGACATATGGCATAGTGATCACATAGCATATGAGGTTAATAATCAATAGATGTTCATGTTAATCAGTTATCTTCCTATTAACAGGAAATTAATTATTATTCACACACAAGGTTCTTTAGCAAGCTAAAATAACAAAAATTCACCAACTTAGAATTAATCCTACCAATCAATCAAATCATATTGTCAACTTTGTATCCCCAAATAGAAGTCTAAAGGGTTTAGCTCATAATTGAAGTAAATAACAGCAAACAAACAAAGTCAAATTGTTTAACCATAATGATAAAACAAAAGAATAAGTGGAATGATGAAATTTTGCCTCAATTCTTCTTCGGAATTGAATTCTAGCTTCTCACGTCGTCTTCTAGGGTTTTTCTTCCTTCTCAATCGCAGCTAAACTCTTCTGAATCGTTCTAGAATTTTTTTCTATCGTTTTGAGGAGTTATCTTTATATATACGAATCGACTCGTCGAGTCAGGTGGCGACTCGTCGAGTCCATCTCTCAGTCCCCGTATTGTGATAAGTTTCTGGGATCCCGAGTCATTATCTTCTCGATTCTTCGATCGGACTCGCCGAGTAGTCGACCCTACTCGCCGAGTAAGTGTTATTTTTGGTGTTTTTCTTCTTTGTTCCATTCTTGATCTCTCAACCGCTTCTCCTGCTTCCAAGCTTCATTTTTGGACTGAAAATATAATTCAAACATTTTTAAGTACCTTTTGTCCATAAAATGCAATAATTTAGCTAATAAATGAATAAAAATCTATACTTAATATGAACTAAATATGCACATATCAAAATACCCCACACTTGACTTTTGCTTGCCCCCAAGCAAAACTAAATTTTAAAACATTAGAATCACATATGACAACTCCAATCTAACCCAGCCATTATGCCAAGACCGCAACGCATGCATTTGTGTCTAAAATTTTTCCTAAGGACCTCCCATACTCCAAATACTCACAATCCTCATAAACATTCGCCCACTCACCCCGAACTATGCTCATTTTATGCAACCCTCCGAATCCATCCGCAGAAAACCTCTTATCCTCAAGGTATTTTTAATTGAGCAACCCAAGCATACATAATCTAGAATTACACTTTTCAATACCACTATGGAGCTCTTTGGAATTCTTCACTTCTTTGATAATTTGATCTTTGATCTCTTTGAATTCACCACCTTTATTGATTTTTGGTATCTTCAATTTTTTAATTTCTTCAGAATTTTTGATCTTTTGATCTTCACTTTGATTGCTCCAAAATTCTTACAACTTTTCTTGTAATTCTCTCTCTCTCTCTCTCTCTCTCTCTCTCTCTCTCTTTTAACATGTAACTCACTTTTTTCACTCAAAATCCTACATGCTTAAGCAGGGGCGCTCAATCTCAACCTTTATTAGCTAACGATAACAATCTTCCTGGATACATATCAGGTTTAGGCTGCTAAACATATTGCATCCCTCAGGCTGAGCAAGGTCGTGTTTTTGTCCCATGATTTCACTGGAATAAGGAAGCCACAAATGCACTAGAACGTATATAGGCTCAACTAAACATTTGGGTCTTCATGCAATTATCAACACAATTCTAACATGGAATCCTAATTTTACTTTTACCAAAATTTTCTAAACTAAATCTTAAGTAATATTTTTAGTATGCAACAAACCCCCTACCCCACACTTATTTTATGCAATGCCCTCATTGCATATTATGCATGATAAAAACATAAAAAGAGAATAAAGAGGGAATTGGAACAAACTCCCCTGGGATAGCAGTCGATAGGTTGGTCACTTTCATTTTAGCTCCAACTTCAATTGACTTTAGACATGGTAACATCTCATCCATGTCTTGGGTGTCAAAATCTCGTGTGGGTCGCTCCAAATACGTGGAAAAACAGTATAAGATCAATATAGGAAGAATAAATGGTCAAGTGGTACTCGTATCAACATTAAATCAGCAGTCCCCTTCGGTTAAAAATGAATGACTCATCGAGTCATATATGTGACTCGTCGAGTATAAGCGCGGACTCGTCATATGTGTGAGAATACAAGGCGACTCGTCGAGTCAGTTTAGTGCACTCGACGAGTAGACCGCTGGATGAAAAAATTGGAATTCTGCATTTGTTCCAGCCTCCAATAAATCTTCAAAACTTTCTCCTCACTTCTGGACTCACTCGCTCATGTCCCTAAGGACCGGACTTGATACTTTGACTCTAATGCTTCCCTTTCTTGACTCTCTATCACTCTTATAACCCTTTTTTACTCTATAACTTTAACCCTCCTATGCAAGCATTCCTAATTCAATTCTGAAAAATAATCAAGCAACCACACATTAAACAAAACAGTAAAAAGTCTTAACACATTCAAACAAACCAAACAAAAAAAACATAAAAAATTGAAATTGAAAATTGTCTAATAAAAAAGTAAAGAAATTAATCCTCCTCCTCGTCTTGATCCGCTGCTGTTCCACTTCCTCCCGCACCACTCCTTCTTGCACTAATCACCTCGTCCCACGATGGAATGTAAGGAAAGTTACCGCCATCATTATGCGGTATGTTGAAGTGATCGAAAAGTCGGATATGTGATTGGTTGCTAAAATTGATGCCCCGCGCCAATTGATCTTGTAGCCGCCTCATCTCCACATTGTACCAATCCATTGGTACCTCTTCATTTTCAACCGGAATCACCGGCGGCTCTTCCTCCACATCCCGCTCCCTCCTCGAACGGACCCTCCTTCCCGGTGCTTCAGGACCAACAACCGGATCATCATGCAGGATAGCATAATGACCACCACCATAGTCTTCAATAATCTTGGCCCGCCAGAAAAGAATTGGATTGAATGGAGGCGTAGGAATCATCGTCATAAAGTTCCATGCACCACGGGTCATCAACCCAAACGAGTTGGCTAGCCGGGTGACAAACATACCACCATTGATTCGAGAAGTTTTGCGATCCTTAACCGCACCCTCCGATAGATATGAAGCCAAAAACCATGGAATATTGCAAAAAATGTCGGGTGTGATAATGCTCCATAAATAGAAGACATCAAGGTTAGAAACCTTGTCATCATCCTTCCTTTGGTTAATAGTGGATGAAATAAGACGATGAATAAGGCGGTGCGTAGGTGATCGGATGTTCCCCTCTTGTGCCGATTTCGGAATATGAACTTTGTTGCCAATCGTGTTCCACCACCCCGTGCTCGTAACTCCATCGGGAAACACCATGTGGGATTGCTCCAAAAGGCCCGAAAAACAGCTGGTGAGACCAAGGGTTGGTCATAAATTCCCAATTGACAGGCAAGGTTGAGCACGGAACATTGATGAAATTCACCCCCAAGACAGAAACTAAAACTTGTTGGGTGATAACAATCTACTCCCCCCGTGAAAGATACTGTGGAGAAGAACTCTAGGCATAGCTCCAAATACACCGACTCTTGAATTCGAAAGAGCCGGCTCCACCCATCACAAATCATTGTTTCTCCTTCGTGGGTAAACTCCTTTAAAAGATACGGAGCTAACTCCTCTTCATAGCGTATTCCCTGCAACCAATCCCAATCTATCCTATTAGGCACGTATATTTCCTTCTTCCTTATGTCAGCTAATTTCTTCTTCCACTTCCGCATTGTTCAAGCAGACTCAATTTGTGGGAAATTTAACCAAGGAAAGCCACCTTGGTGTCCCCCAGAACTTTGCCCCCTGCTAAACATTCTTTCTGCAAAACAAAGATACAAAACCCAGAAACATAGAGTATAATTAAAAAAAACGTCATGCACATGTTTCCCGACTCGACTCGTCGAGTCCATGTACGACTCGGCGAGTCGCAAGAACTGCACAAGTCAGTCGGCGGGTCGGTCTAAATTGGACCAGGAAATCTCAAAATTTCTTCAAGGGTTTTGTCTAGACACATGTATATAAGGTATTTAGGCAAGAATAAACATGCAAAACATCATAATCTTTCAGAAATCGAAACCCTAGAAATCTAATATTTTTCAAAATCGGTTCTTTCTATGCAATCTCCATTATAGATAGCCTTAAAATCATACTTTTAACAGAAAAGAGGAAGAAATTCGTTACCTTTTGTGATGAAACTTGAAAATTTTGAAGAATAATGGAAGAGGAACACTTGAATGCTTGAGAGAGAATTGAGGGAGAGGCGCACGACGAGTGTGTGTGAAAAAGAAACTGAATCATTAGGGTTAAAACCCTAGTTACCGGTTGTAAAAGTGATTTCAATATTATTATTTTTTTCTGTAAATAATACCGACTCGTTGAGTCAGGGTCAGACTCGGCGAGTCTAGTCGCGATGTCAATTTTTTTCTGAAATCCATATGGGCTCGTCGAGTCACGGTAAGACTCGACGAGTCTCTTGCAAAAAAATTCATAATTTTCAAAATTTTGCTATTTATTTAAAATCATTTCACCCCACACGTAGCCCATGCACACTCTCAAGCAGACATGTCCGACGAATTGGAAAAAAAAACGAAAAAAAATCCAAACAAAACTAAAAAGGTAAATGAAAGCAAACTCTAAATAACGGGTTGCCTCCCGCCAAACGCTTCTTTTTAAGGAGTCGTTAGCTGGACTCCTTCCCATCTACGTCTCGTCATCTTCCAGCATCGGGAATGCACGCCTAGTCTTTTGTGGTTTGTACTTCGTTTACTAAGCGTGAATCTTCTTTTTGTAAGCCCGTTTTGCTTCCTCTCTCTTCTTTTTCACAGCATCATCCTCAGCTGCTTGGGCTTCCATTCTCCTCTTTTTCTTCTTCACCCCATTCGTTTTCTCCTTCTTTTGCACTTCTTTTCCTTCAAACTGAATTACTTCGTATTTTGTGAAGGTGCGTGCTCTAGGTTTGGTAATGAATGGTCGATCAGCTTCCACCCTCCTTTCTTTTGCCTCCTCTTCTTTCTCTGTGCTCACCCCATCTTCAAGTGTAATTGCATTAAGACATGCTATATAGGCGCGTTGAACTTCCGTATCCATGTCTTCTTTTTCTGTTTGTTCTCCTAAAGAATGAGGAAAATTTTCCAAATCCAGATTATACAGAGGACTATCAACCAGCAGATCCAAACCGTCCAAGTTATTATCAAATTCGACTGGACTCGTCGAGTCCAGTAAAGTGACTCAGCGAGTCTGATCGTATTCCACCATTTCTTGGGTGTTTTCTGAGTCAGCTTCTTCCAGTAGCTTTTCTAACTCCTCCAAGTCCTTGTTAACATCTCCATCCTCTCCAGAATGTAGCAGAAACTTGGTTGGATCTTCTTTTTGCAAAAGTTCAAGTTCTTTTTGTAATATCTCATCATCCAAATGGATAAATGAGGTGTTTTCTTTTCTTTCCTCTTCTTGCTTGGCTTCTGGTAAAGCTTTAAATATTACGGACTCATCACCCACCCTCAATGTTAATGTAGACTCGCCTACATCAATTAAGGCACATGTGGTGTTTAAAAATGATCTCCCCAAAATGATTGGAATTTTGGGGTCTTCTTCCATGTCAACCACCACAAAGTCTACCGGAAATATAAACTTGTCTACCGGAAATATAAACTTGTCTACTTTAATAAGGAGATCCTCACAAACGCCTTGTGGATGAATTATTGTCTTGTCTGCCAAATGGATCTTCATATTACCGGTCTTGGCTCCGGTAAATTCAACCCCTTATAGAAAGAGAAAGGCATCAGATTGATGCTTGCACCCGAGTCGGTCAATGCTTGGGTGACGACTTCATTACCAAACTGGCACAGAATTATAATATTCCCCGGATCGCCTTTCTTTTCGGGTAGCTCACTCAATAGTACCTCCGCGACTTTAGCCAAATCTTTCCTAGCAGCAAAAAGACCTTTTAGCAAGTTGATGTATTTTGGTGTGTGGAGCATCGTTTCCACAAATGGCACATTAACTTGTAAGGCTTTAACATGCTTCATGAAGGTTCTATATGCTTCAACTTTTTCTGCAGGCATGGATTTAATTGGGTATGGCAAAGGAGGATTATATGGCTTTAAAGGACTGACAGTTTTATCATTCACTCATGGACTCGTCGAGTCCATTAGACGGACTCGGCGAGTCAGATCGGGTTTTGCTGGAGTCGACTCTTCTGCCCTTTCTGTCTTCCTCTTGGAGATCCTCTGTGCATCTGTGAAAATTTCTTCTTTACTGGAGGTCACTGCACTCACATTCTCCATTTTCGGATTGGTTTCGGTGTTACTTGAAAGTTGACTCGGTCTTCTTTCGTTTACTTGGTGTGCAAACTGTCCCAGCTGTTTCTCAATGTTGAGAATGGATGTCTGCTAATTCCTTAGCATGTCTCTGGTCTCATGTATTGCAACATCGTGATCATTGTGTCTCTTTTCGGACGCGGCTATGAATCTAGTGAACATTTCTTCCAGATCAACTTTCTTTTCTACCGGTTCTTCTCTTTGATATAGTCCCTTCTCCTTCTGCATGTATTTTTCCTCCTTAGCCTTCTTATACTCTTCGTATGGGAGCCATTCCTTCTTAGGTTTTCGCCAATTTTCTTCGTATCGATCGCCACTTGAATAGAAGACTTGAGCTTTCTTATTTCCATTCTCATCCAAATCACAATCCTTGGTGAGATGGGGCCCTCTACAATTTTCACATCCCACCCTCATAGAATGGATTGTTTGATCCATTTTTGTCATTCTTCTATCAAGACTATCAAGCTTAGCAATCACCGCCGCTATGCTATCATTTGCCGCGTTCACTACTCCCCGACTTACTTCGTTTCTTGGATTGTGGTATTCTCTAGAGTGTTTAGAGAATTCTTCAATTAGCTCCTTGATTACCGGGGGCGCCTTCTTCGTGAGCGGACCTTGAGAATCTAGCAATTGCCTTGTGGTGACATTGACTCCATCGTAGAAAATGGAGACCTCTTGTTGGCTATTAAGGTCGTGATGTGGGCAATTTCTAAGCAAACTCTTGTACCTTTCCCATGCTTCATAAAGAGATTCTCCGGGCTGTTGCTCGAAGTTGGCAATTGCTTTCTTTAGCTTGGCTATTTTGGAGGGCGGACAAAAGTGATCTATGAACTCCTCTTTCATCTTGGCCCATGTGGTGACTGATCTTGGAGGAAGTGACTTTAACCAATCCTTTGCAGCTCCTTTGAACGTGACTGGGAGCATGCGAAGAAGCTAGGTCTCGTGGGGGACATTCGGTACATTGAAGTAGTCGGCCACATCATTCACTTCGTCCAAGTGCTTGTAGGCGTCTTCGTGATCCTTCCCATAAAAAGGAATCTCCTTGAGTTGAGCGAGAATATGGCCTTTTAGCTCGAAAGTGGCGGTCGCGGGAATTGCGGGTTGCACAAGTCCCGGGCCGGTGTCATCGCGCATCCTCTTCTTCCATTCCCCCATGGGGACTTCATCGATATTAGCCATAGTAATGACTAAATCGTCTTCAAACTCGGAGTCGTGCTCGAATGTGGGTTCTTCTTCTTCCTCGGTCTCGTATTCGATATCTTCTTGAATTGGGTCTTCAATAGTCAAAGAGGCATTGGATGCTCCAGATTTGCTGCTCCTCTTCTTGCTGAAAACGGACTTGAGATTTTTGAGTGGCGAGTTCTTTGAAGAAGCGGATTCTCCAACGGCTTTGCCTTTGCTCTTCCTTAGTGCAGATTCCGAGTCTTCAAGAGGGGGGACCAGAGGTGTATCAGATCCTCGGGTCATGAAACAACTGTAAACAAAACAGAAAAACGCGTAAAAAGAACAAAAATAAAATAAAAATTTAAAACTAAAACAACGATGTACTCGCCGAGTCGGCACGAGTGCACTCGGCGAGTTCAAGGCAAAAACAGAAAAAAAATTTCTAGTTACTCTAAAAAGGAAATTTTAATAAAACTAATTCTACTTACTGAGTTGCTTCTTAAATAACTTTGTGTAAGATAAATCCCACACAAAGGATCGATTAAACTAGAATTTAATGTTAATTTAGAACCGTTCCCCGGCAACGGCGCCAAAAACTTGATGTGTGTAAACTCACTTAGTTTTAAACCTACTTTTAATTATCAAATAACACACAAAAGACAATGAACCTATCAATTGTGGTATAGTTAAATAAGCAGGGTATCGATCACAGGGAACGGCAAATTAAAATTAAAAACTAATTTTATCTAAGTTAATTAATAAGTAGGGGTTTTATCTAGTTTTACAAGATTAGAAACTTACTAACTATTACTTACTTAAAAACTAGAAAACAAAATACTAACTAGATTCAATAAATGGAAGGGAATTTCTGTTTAGTTCAACTTAGTTGATTCTATGGTTGATTTCAAGGTAATGGTGCAATGGATTAATTCTTTCGTTGGTTACCGATTCAAGTGATTAGATTCGCATTCACTACACTAATCCTTAGCAAATAAACTAACTTAAACAGTGGCCAGTTGTCTAATTTAATTAGATTTACTAGATTAATTATTCGGGTTAATTTAGACTTGCAATAGTTAATTAATTTATTCTTTTTGATTAACTTCTTGTTTGATGGTCATCTTACAAGCTTGCACATGAATTTACTCAATTTTCTTATTAATTCTAGTTTCATATTCGTTAATCCTAGACATATGGCATAGTGATCACATAGCATATGAGGTTAATAATCAATAGATGTTCATGTTAATCAGTTATCTTCCTATTAACAGGAAATTAATTATTATTCACACACAAGGTTCTTTAGCAAGCTAAAATAACAAAAATTCACCAACTTAGAATTAATCCTACCAATCAATCAAACCATATTGTCAACTTTGTATCCCCAAACAGAAGTCTAAAGGTTTTAGCTCATAATTGAAGTAAATAACAGCAAACAAACAAAGTCAAATTGTTTAACCATAATGATAAAACAAAAGAATAAGTGGAATGATGAAATTTTGCCTCAATTCTTCTTCGGGATTGAATTTTAGCTTCTCTCGTCGTCTTCTAGGGTTTTTCTGTCTTCTCAATCGCAGCTAAACTCTTCTGAATCGTTCTAGAATTTTTTTCTATCGTTCTGAGGAGTTATCTTTATATATACGAATCGACTCGTCGAGTCAGGTGGCGACTCGTCGAGTCCATCTCTCAGTCCCAGTATTGTGATAAGTTTCTGGGATCCCGAGTCATTATCTTCTCGATTCTTTGATCGGACTCGCCGAGTAGTCGACCCTACTCGCCGAGTAGGTGTTATTTTTGGTGTTTTTCTTCTTTGTTCCATTCTTGATCTCTCAACCGCTTCTCCTGCTTCCTTCTGCTTCCGAGCTTCATTTTTGGACTGAAAATATAATTCAAACACTTTTAAGTACCTTTTGTCCATAAAATGCAATAATTTAGCTAATAAATGAATAAAAATCTATACTTAATATGAACTAAATATGCACATATCAATCGCCTTCGGGCATTCAGGAGCGACATGGGATCTGGTCAGTCGGGATCTCGCACGCTGTCCTTTAACGACTTATGGGGCAGTGGTGCGCCAAATTTTCATGGGGCGAAGGACCCCATAGCTGCCAGACGATGGATTGCAGACATTGAGTCTGCACAGACGATTAGCTTCTGCCCTGAGGGGTCGAAGGTGATATTTGCAGCAGGATGTTTGAGAGATCGAGCTAGGGATTGGTGGGAGTCCGTCGGTGACTCGTTGGGAGCCTCGGCTGTCGAGGCTATGACCTGGTCGGATTTCGTGACCATGTTTAAGGCAGAGTTTGCGCCGGCTGTCGAGCTTCAGCAGCTGGCCAGGGAGTTCCTAGATATGAGACAGACGATGGAGACTGTGGCGGAGATCACCGCCATGTTCCGGGAGAGGGCATTATTAGTGCCCCAGTATGCGGGTGATGAGGACATGAGGAGGACCCGCTACCATGACATGCTCCGAGCTGATATTCGAGAGCATATCAGTTTTTCAGCTTGCCCTACCTTGGACTCTATGATTTCCAGGGCGAGGGAGAGAGAGATAGATCTGCAGCACGTCCGGAAGAGGAAGACTGAGGAGGGACATACAGGAGGGGCTTCGGGGAAGAAGCCCAAGGGATCAGATGGTAGGCCGAAAGGCCAGTCAGGACCGAGCCACTGCAGGAGTGCGGAAGGCCTCATGAGGGGGCATGTAGATTGGGATCGTCGGGCTGCTATAAGTGCGGCAAGACGCGACATTTCAGCAGGGATTGTACCGCCCCTGCACCTGTGATTCAGACATCAAAGTTGCTGTGTTTTCACTGCAACCAGAGGGGCGACAAGAAGGCCAATTGCCCCCAGTTGACATCATCAGCGCCAGTTAAGGCGCCAGTTCCAGCTACCCTGCGGATTACGGATGGCCGGCAGGGCAAGGCAGAGGCTCCAGTGGCGAGGAGCCGGGCGTTTCAGCTGACAGCAGAAGAGGCATGCGCCGCACCCGATGTGGTGACGGGTATGATCCTTTCTCTCTATTTTATTTTACGATGTTATGTTATTGATTTGTGCTCTATGTATATGCATTAGGATCGTTCCATGTGAACGGTATTCCGGTTCAGGTGTTGTTCGACTCGGGTGCCACCCATTCATTTATTTCCCTTGCGCTTAGCAAGAGGTTTACTGAGTCCTCAGGCATGTTGGATTGCCCTTTAGAGGTAGAGATTACCGATGATCGATCGGTGCGAGCATCAGTCGTGTTCAGGGATTGTGTTTTGAGGTTATTTGAGGAGCGTTATTTGGTGGATTTGGTTCCCATACCGTTGCGGGGGAACAAGGTGATTATAGGCATGGATTGGTTGAGCCATAATGGGGCGGTGATAGATTCCGCACAACAGCTAGTGCGGGTCAGGACCCCAAGCGGGGGAGAGTTGGTGATCCACGACGAGAGGCCACAACGTGGACCTATAGTATGTTCAGCAGCGAGAGCTAGGCGCTACCTTCGGTAGGGATGCGCGGGGTATGTCGCGTATGTTATGAATACCCGGGAGACGGGTAAGGCGACGGTGAGCGAGGTTCCAGTGGTACGAGACTACGCTGATGTGTTCCCGGAAGAGCTTCTTGGAATACCTCTGGAGCGCCAGGTAGAGTTCGGGATCGACCTAGTTCCTGGTGCGGCTCCGATAGCCAAGGCACCCTATCGGTTGGTTCCTCCCGAGATGCAGGAGTTGTCTACGCAGCTGCAGGAGCTGCAGGACAAGGGATTTATTCGTCCAAGCAGTTCGCCCTGGGGAGCCCCGATCCTGTTTGTGAAGAAGAAGGATGGGTCGCATCGAATGTGTATAGATTTTCGGGAGCTGAATAAGGTAACGGTGAAGAACCGTTACCCACTCCCGAGGATTGATGATCTCTTTGATCAGTTGCAGGGAGCATCTTGGTTCTCCAAGATCGATTTGCGTTCAGGCTATCATCAGATGAGGGTTAGAGAGGAGGATATACAAAAGACCGCGTTTCGGATGCGTTATGTCCATTATGAGTTTGTGGTGATGCCGTTCGGGCTCACCAATGCTCCTGCCGCGTTCATGGACCTCATGAACCGCGTGTGCAGACCGATGTTGGATCGGTCTGTGATAGTTTTCATTGATGACATCTTGGTTTATTCTAAGACTCAGGAGGAGCATGAGGAGCATCTGAGAGAGGTATTGGAGACCCTGAGGAGGGAGAGCTTGTACGCCAAGTTCTCCAAATGTGAGTTTTGGTTGCGCGAGGTATAGTTTCTTGGGCACCTCGTCAATCAGAACGGGATCTCAGTAGACCCGGCGAAGGTGGAGGTCGTGATGAGGTGGGAGGTTCTGAAGTTTCCATCTGAGATTCGGAGTTTCCTAGGATTGGCAGGCTACTATCGGAGGTTCATTCAGGATTTCTCCAAGATAGCCATACCCCTGACACGGTTGACTAGGAAAGTCGTGGTCTTTCGGTGGGGGCCTGAGCAGCAGGCAGCGTGCGAGACTCTGAGGCAGAGATTGTGCGAGGCGCCGATCTTAGCCCTGCCTGAGGGCGTGGAGGATTTTGTGGTATATTGCGATGCGTCGATCTCAGGTTTAGGCGCAGTGTTGATGCAGAGGGGGCATGTCATTGCTTATGCCTCGAGGCAGCTGAAGCCTCACGAGGCGAACTACCCGACGCACGATTTAGAGTTGGGGGCGGTGGTCTTCGCCCTCAAGATATGGCGGCATTACCTTTACGGGGTTCGTTGTACCATTTACACGGACCACAAGAGTTTGAGTTACCTCATGGATCAGCCGAGTCTGAACATGAGGCAGTGTCGGTGTTTGGACGTGGTGAAGGATTATGATTGCGAGATCCTTTACCACCCGGGGAAGGCCAATGTGGTGGCCGATGCGCTTAGCCGCAAGGCGGCGCCGACCAGGGATGTTTGCATGAGGATGAATGTGGTGACTCCCCTGTTGGAGCAGATTCGGGAGGCTCAACAGGAGGCTATGAAGGAGGAGCATCGGAAGAGTGAGCGAATAGTGGGTCAAGTCACCTCCTTTGATTATGATAGCCGGGGGTTGTTGACACTACACCGTAGGGTGTGGGTGCCGTATCATGGAGGCGTGCGCCAGATCTTGATGGAGGAGGCGCACAAATCCCGATTCTCTATTCATCCAGGGGCAACGAAGATGTATCAGGATCTTCGCCTGGACTATTGGTGGCCCTGCATGAAGCGGGATGTGGCGTGGTACGTCGAGCGGTGTTTGACCTGCAGGAAGGTCAAGGCCGAGCATCAGAGACCGCACGGCAAGATACAACCGTTGGATATCCCGTTGTGGAAATGGGAGGATATTACGATGAATTTTATCACGAAGCTTCCACGAACGGCGCGAGGAGTAGATTCGATTTGGGTCATCGTGGATCGGTTGACCAAGAGCGCCCATTTTATTCCGATTCCGGAGAGTATCTCGGCCGAAAAGTTGGCCGATATCTATATCAGGGAGATAGTGGCGCGACACGGGGTGCCAGTGTCAGTGATATCAGATCGAGATGTGCGGTTCACTTCCAGGTTTTGGAAGAGGTTTCATGATGAGTTGGGCCCTCGTCTGCATTTTAGCACCGCTTTTCACCCGCAAACGGATGGTCAGAGTGAGCGGACCATCCAGACTTTGGAGGAAATGTTGCGGGCGTGCGTGTTAGATCTCGGTGGTAGCTGGGATACCTATCTTCCTTTGGCTGAGTTCTCGTACAACAACAGCTATCACGCGAGTATTGATCGTCCCCCATTCGAGATGTTGTACGGTCGGAGGTGCAGGACCTCGATATGCTGGGGTGAAGTTGGCCAAATGGTCATGGGGAGCATCGAGGTGGTGCTCAAGACGACCGAGAGAATCCAGCAGGTTCGGAGCAGGCTTCAGACTGCGCAGAGTCGGCAGAAAAGTTACGCCGACAAGCGTCGATCAGACCTGGAGTTCCAGGTCGGGGATATGGTTCTCCTAAAGGTGTCGCCTTGGAAAGGCGTCATTCGATTCAGGAAGCGGGGCAAGTTGGGCCCGAGATTTATTGGACCGTTCAGGGTTGTAGCCCGGGTGGACAAGGTGGCATATAGGCTGGATCTGCCAGCCGAGCTCAGCCGGATCCACAGCACCTTCCATGTCTCCCAGCCGCGGAAGTGTCTCGTGGATGATTCAATGGTGGTGCCATTAGAGGATATACAGGCTGATGACAGCCTGAATTACATTGAGCGCCCAGTCGCAATTCTCGACCGGAAGTCGAAGGATCTAAGGAACAAGAGGGTGGAGCTAGTGAAAGTGCAATGGCAGCACCGCAAGGGTTCAGAATGGACTTGGGAGCCGGTGGAAGAAATGATGGAGCATTACCTCGAGCTGTTTTAGGATCGAGCGGCAGACTTCGAGGACAAAGTCTAAAATAAGTGGGGGGGATTTGTAGCACCTGGTTCCTAGTACGTAAAATTTATGCTAGTAATTGTCATTTTAGCCTTGGACTCGACGAGTTGTAGGTCCGACTCGCCGAGTAGGGACACGGTCCGGGGGCACGTTTAAGTTGGCGACTCGGCGAGTCCGTATTCTGGAATCGGCGAGTCACCGCTGTCTGTTGAAACCCTAAATTTCAAGGGTTTGCACCCTATTTAAACACTTATTTCCGCCCCAACCTCGCCCCCATTCACCCTCAGAGCTCCCAACATCATCTTTGCCCTTTTTCCTTGTGAGATTGAAGTGTTTTGGGTGGGTTCTTGAAGTTTTTGAGGAGAAAGAGGAGTAGATCAAGAAGAGGAGAAGGAGGCTAAGCATTTTTGTGACATCTCAACGTTTTCCTTGAGGTATAGCTCGTTTCCCCTTTGTTTTCAAGCTTGTAGTCCCTAATAGCTTCATGAAAGTCCTTTTTGAGCCATTCTTCAAGCTTGTTTGTGCTTGGTGGGTTGTAATAAGTTGTTAGCCTTTAGATCTAGGCATGATTTAGTCCCTGAAGCTTGGATCTACTACCTTTGTGGAGTCATATTGCATGAAAGTCCTAGATCTACCCCTTTTGGTGCACTTTGAGCCCTAAAACCTTCATTGGTGATTATCTACACGTAAAGTTGGAAACTTTACGTGTAAACCAGGCCCTAGGAACCCAGATGTACGAATGGCATGGACTGGATTCAAGCAAAATCGCGTGTATAGTTTTTGCATGAGGCAGACTCGGCGAGTCGTTCATCTGACTCGGCGAGTCGGGTCGCGAGTCCCCGGGTTGTTCCCCTTTTTGTGTTGCGAGTTGGAGTGGTGAGTCATAGGGTATGACTCAGTGGGTTGGAAGCCAGACTCACTCATGAAGTCACTCGGCGAGTCATTGCAACGACTCGGCGAGTTCAAGGCAATCTCCTTGTCTCAAGAACAACTCGGCGAGTTGTTCATACAACTCGGCGAGTCACGGCTTAGAGTGTTCTTCAGATGAAGATGAACTCGGTGAGTTGTTCATACAACTCGGCGAGTAGGATGAAGGACTATTGGCCTTGGGAATAGAAGGAAGACTCGTCGAGTCTACGCTTAACTTGACGAGTAGAGACGGACTTATGGTCAGACTAAAGGAAAGGGACTCGGCGAGTTGGCTAGCCAACTCGGCGAGTCTGGTCAACTGGCAGTTGACTGTGACTCGACTCATGACTTGTTAAGGTTAAATGGATAATTTACCCTGAGGGCGGTTAGCAGTAATTGATTAAGTGTGTGGTGGGAATTACAGTCGGAGGATTCCCGAAGCAGCAGCAGCAGCAGCATACAGACCTTTCCCACACAGATCAGCAGCTACTTCGAGGTGAGTTACCTTCCAGTAGCGGTGGGTCTAAGGCCACAATGCCGGCCCACCAGTAGGAAATGTATGATAGATGATTGTCTTTGTGATATCATCTAGGTTTGCTACTACCTGATATGTTATATGCTAGCATGATATGTTACATGTGATAGTAATAGAGTTTGGTTATTAGGACTGAAGGGTAGTCAGACACCCTAGATACGTCTGACAGTATATGATCATATGTTTGTATGCTGGCTTTTTACGTTATATGCGATAGAGGTAGTAGGAGGGGACTAGTCCCCGAGTTCGGTCGTTAGGACCGAAGGGTAGTTCAGGCACCCCAGATATGTCTGATAATATGTTATGTTATGATATATGTGATAGTAGTAGTAGGGGGTGAAATAGTCCTCGAGGTTTGGTCGTTAGGACCGAAGGGTAGTCAGCACCCCAGAACGGCGTGACATGGGTAGTCAGCACCCCAAAATGGCTTGACACGGGTAGGTCGGCACCCCAGAATGGTCGTACCGGGTAGGTCGGGCACCCCAGAAATGCCCGGCAATATGTATGATATGTGATTGTATGATATGCGGTACGATGGGGGAACTCACTAAGTTTTGTGCTTACAGTTTTCAGTTTTGGTTTCAGGTACCTCTTCTTCGAAGGGGAAGGAGCTGGCGCGGTAGCAGCCCATCACACACATGTTTCGTATTCCGCACCATGAGACCTTCCTGGGGATTTGTACTCTGACATTTTTATGTTATTGAAATGTTTTTCCAGACATGCGATATCTTTATAAAATGTTATGACCAGTAAACGTTTTATTCGAATGTTTTGCTAAATATATGTTTTAAAAAAATGAAATTTTTGGCTCTTATTTTTGGGGTGTTACAATAAGGGATCAAAGCCAACCTCCTTATCTGTTCCCTTATCCTCAGAAAAACCCTAGATAGTCGTTCCATCTCCATTGTTTGGTGTGTTTGGCCTTGTGGAGCTTAGTTTGGCAAAGAAAAGCTTAGAAGAAGAAAGAAGAGGTTGGCAAAGAAGGAAACTTGGTGGCTGGAGCTTGTAGATCTGAGATAACATCACCTTTTGCAACTATTTGGAGGTATAAAGTTCACAACCTTCCTTGTAGAAGCATAGATCTAGTTGTAGGGAGCTTTGGGATCCTTTTAGGTCCAAAGATTTGACCTTTAAGGTGTAACTTCGTCCCAAAGCTTGGGATTGCCACCCTTAGAGCTAAAAATGTCCTATGAGCAGTAAAGTCTCGGTTTTGATAGTCCTATTAAGCCCATGCATGAGATCTAGTTCCCTTTATGGATGTAGAAGATCACTTTGGAAGTGTGAGTTGGTTTGAGCCATATAAAGTCAACAAGTCAGTGACTTTATGGTTTATGGCGTGAAATAAGACTTGGATCTGAGTTGGTAGCTTCTGAATCGAGGTATTCAGCTCTTAATAGAAAAAGGACTTAACAGGGGAATTACGTTGAGCGTACGTGCAGGTACGACCAGCGTACTCGCCATTTTTGCTGCACGTTTAGCGTACATGGGGGTACCCCCCGCGTACTCTGTCTGTATGGATCATGAGTTTTTGGGTCGTGGTTTGGGGAATGTTTGGGTAATTGGGCCTTAGTGGGCCATCAAAAATCATATTATATGGGCCAAGGAATATATTTTGGGCTTAGGGTGAAGCCCATTAAGGGATTGGGCCCAATGTAGCAAATTGGGCCATTAGTGGGTCACTAGTGGGCTTGAGAAGCTAACCTGGTGTTGGGCCTTAGTCATGGACCAGTTTGGGTTAAGAGTAAAAATGGTCAATTTACCCTTAGAAGGATATTATTTTGGGATAGGTGTTGTTCTGGCATTGATAGTTCAGGGGAGCTAGAGGAGCAGCAGTGTGGGGATTGTCAGATAGCAGCCGGAAGGGTACCAATAGTGTTTCAGCAGTTCAAGGTGAGTTATCCTCACTATACCAAGGGTCTAAGGCACCAAGGCCAGCCCTTTGAATAGTTATTTGAGTAATTGTTGTTGTGATATGTTAGTTTGGCATTTGCTAGAATGGATTATTATATGCTAGTATGGCTGGTTTGATCGGCATCCTGGTAGACTAGATGTGGCTATGTTTAGTGGCTTGTAGTTGGTCGGATTGCCTGTATACTGGTAGGAGATTACTTGTGATATGTGCGCAAGTTTGAGCAATTGTAGAGGGTATTCCATCCCGGTAGGATGATAAGGCCCTAGTATGTAGTTATGTGGACTATTATGTGATTATCTTGTAAGTACACATGTTTGTTAGTATGTGGGCATTCCAACCCGATGGTTGTGGGCCAGGAGTATTCCATACAGGTAGGATGATTGGACTCATAGTATGTTGGAATTCCAACCCGATGGTTGTGGGCCAGGAGTATTCCATCCCGGTAGGATGATTGGACTCGTAGTAGGTTGGCGTTGCAACCCGATGGTTGAGGGCCTGGGGTATCCCATCCTGAGGGATGATTGGACCCTTAGTAGTGGTTGTATGTGTAGGTGTCCAGGCATTCCAACCCGATGGTTGTGGGCCGAGAGTATTCCATTATGGTAGGATGATTGGACTCATAGTATGTTGGCATTTCAACCCGATGGTTGAGGGCCAGGGGTATTCCAACTGGATGGTTGATTGGACCCATTGTATGTTGTTTATTGTTGTATGTGTATGGTTATGTGTGTATGGGTATTTTGGGGGAACTCACTAAGCTTTCAAGCTTACGGTTTCAGTTTATTGTTTCAGGTACATCAGGTGATCGTGGCAAGGCAAAGGCGTGATCGTACCGCTCCTCATATTTCATGATTTTGTGATTTGGTTCTGGGGATACTCTGATGTTTAAGACTGTTTTAAAAACAAGTTGTATTAACTTATTGGTTTTTGAATGGATTAAAATGTTTTAAATTTGTTGAGATTTTATGGATGTTACAAGTTGGTATCAGAGCCTTGGTTTGAGTGAATTGGATGGACATTCGTGTGACTCCAGTCTCAAATCAAGGAAGGTTTTTTTAAATGGTTTTCAAATGGCTTTCAAAATAAGTAAAGGAGGATGCAAAGGGTACGATCAGCCGGAGCCAGTAAGTTGACCCCAAATATCATACAAGTTATTTTATTATGTGATATGTTAGAACAATATGCTAGTACTAGGCTAGGGATCTCCAGGAATTGCATGATAGGATTGCCTGATTATGTGATGCCTGCTAGCCTAGGGTCTCCTTATGTGAGATACTCAGTATTCCTCTAGGGGTGAGGATTGAACGCTTGCTATGTGTGTATATGTCTAGGGCATTGTAGTGATACTTGAGACAAATATAAGTAGGTGTGGAAGGTAGTATGGGCCCGTACTACTGAAAGCACGAGACCCATACGCGTATCAAGGAAGTCACAACCCCTGGGGTGTTGGTTTGCAGTTAGTTACCAGGCTGTTATGAGGCATATCTGAGGATCTTTTTGGTGTGCTGCAGAATGGAGATTACGAGACGCTTCGGAGCAGGATTCGGTTCCGGATCAGGATCAGGAGAGGGTGATCAGGATGGATCTGTACCACCCGAGGTCATTGGTCGGATGAGGACGGATGAGTTGGATGCTAGGATTCGTGATATTCTGCATGATGAGGTTGCTGCTATGTTCCGGGCTGAGTTGTCAGAGTTGTTTGGGTCGATCAAGACTGCCATGGTTGAGTACTTCGATGAGCGCTATGCAGATCTTGCAGAGACGGTTGCCGCAGCAGCCGCATCGGTTGTAGCAGTGGAAGGAGGAGGAGCCGGTCAGGGCTTTCAGTATCGGGACTTCGATAATACGAAGCCACCTACTTTTGATGGGGTTCAGGATCTGATCATTCCTATGACATCATTGTCAGACGTGGAGGGGTGTTTCTTCACGTGTTCATGCCCTGCTGATCAGATGGTGAGGTGTGCTCTGAACCTGTTGAGGCTCAAGGCAAAGGATTGGTGGAGGTTGACTACGGGATCATATTCTGATGCGCAGCGAGCTGCGTTACTTGGGATCAGTTCCGGGACATGTTCAGTACTTGTTATGTTCCGTGGGATGAGCGGGAGAGATTGGCTCAAGAGTTTTTGAAGTTGAAGCCGGATTCTGAGTCGAAAGCTAAACGATGCCACTTGTAAAGACCACTTTCCTTTCCCTTTTATTGATCAAATGCTTGAGCGTTTATCGGGCCATATCTATTATTGTTTTTAGATGGGTTTTCAGGCTATTTCCAAATCCCCATAAACCCAATTGATCAAGAGAATACCACTTTTACTTGTCCAAGTGGAACATTTTCTTATTGATGCATGCCCCTTGGGTTATGCAATGTGCCGACGACTTTCCAAAGATGCATGACGGCGATATCCATGACATGGTGGAAAAATTCATGGAAGCATTCATGGATGATTTTTCTATTTTTAGCTCTTCTTTTCATGATTGTCTTACCAACCTCGACTTGATGCTTGCTAGGTGTGAAAAGACCAATCTAGTATTGAACTGGGAGAAATGTCACTTTATGGTGAAAGAAGGAATTGTGTTAGGCCATAATGTATCCAAGGCGAGGATTAAGATGGATCCAACGAAAATTGACACTATTTCTAAGTTACCCCCACCAACTAATGTAACGGCCGTTAGGAGTTTTCTAGGTCACACGGGTTTTTACCGCCGCTTTATTAAAGATTTTTCAAAAATTACTAGACCTTTAACTCAACTACATTTGAAAGATGCACCTTTTAATATTTCTAAAGAATTTTTAGCCTCTTTTGAAATTTTGAAAGAAAAATTAACTAACGCCCCGATCATTATCGCCCCGAATTGGAACTTACCGTTTGAAATAATGTGTAATGCAAGCGACTTTGCCTTAGGAGTTGTACTTGGCCAAAGGGTTGACAAGCACTTTCAACCTATTTACTATATCAGCAAGACCCTAAATCCTACCTAAGAAAATTACACCACAACGGAAAAAGAATTATTAGTCGTGGTGTATGACTTTGACAAGTTTCGTCCCTATTTTTTTTTTTCTAAAACTACTGTGTTTACTGACTATTCTGCTATTAAGTACTAGTTTGCCAAGCATGATGCTAAGCCAAGGTTGATCTGATGGGTGCTGCTACTTCAGGAATTTGACATCGAGATCAAGGACAAGAAAGGGACGAAAAATGTAGTTGCTGACCATCTTTCCAGATTAGAAAATCCGACAAGGGAAGAGATAGATGATAAGGGTATTGGAGATAGCTTCCCGAAAGAGTATTTGATGGTTATAATGGGGGGAAGAACCATGGTATGCCTATATTACGAACTTCTTGGCAAGAGATTTTCTTCCAAAAGGGCTCACTCATCAGCAGAAAGAGAAGCTCTTTTCATAAATTAAATATTATTTCTTGGATGAGCCTTATTTTTTTAGGAGTTGTGCGGATGGGATTATTAGAAGATGTGTATTTGGCAAGGAAATCTGTGACATTCTAGAGCATTGCCACAATGGGCCGACAGGAGGACATCATGGTGTACAATTCACTGTCGAGAAAGTTTTTGATGCGGTGTTCTATTGGCCTACTATCTTCAAGGATGTTGCTACTTACGTGAGGGAATGTGATGCTTGCCAAATAACGGGTAATATTTCGGCAAGGAATGAAATGCCTCAAAGGAATATTCAAGTTTGTGAAATCTTTGATGTTTGGGGTGTGGATTTCATAGGACCATTTCCTTCATCCAAAGGCAATAAATACATACTTGTGGCGGTGGATTATGTGTCAAAATGGGCATAAGCGCAAGCATTACCAACTAATGATGCTAGGGATGTGGTAAAATTCCTAAAAATAATATTTTCTAGATTTAGAGTGCCAAAAGCTTTGATTAGTAATAGAGGAACCCACTTTTCTAATGATCAACTAGTAAAAGTGTTGCAAAAATATGGTGTACGCCTTAGATTTTTGACACCATATCATCCACAAACAAATGGGCAAACCGAAATTACTAATCGAGCACTTAAAATGATTTTGGACAGATCAGTGGGTAGCAATAGAAAATATTGGGCGGATAAATTGGATGATGCACTTTAGGCCTTCGGAACCGCATTCAAGACACCCATTGGAACCACACCCTATAGGCTAGTATATGGAAAAAAAATTGATATTTACCCGTGCAGCTTGAACATAAAGCCTATTGGGCTTTAAAAACATGCAATTTTGAGCCAAATGAATTGCGTGCCAATCGACTATTGCAAATGAATGCTTTGGAAGAATTGAGGAATGAGTCTTACACTAACTCATTGATTTATAAAGACAAGGCCAAAAGATGGCATGATGCAATGTTGAAAGGTAATAGGAATTTGAAGAAGGGCAAAAAGTTATTTTGTACAATTCAAGACTAAAACTCTTTTCGGGAAAATTACACACTCGTTGGGCCGGAACTTTTACAATCAAGCATGTATATCCATACGGGGTGATTGAGTTATGGAGCAAGGATGGGTCGAGCTTTAAAGTCAATGGGCATAGGATCAAGAAATACGAAGAGTGAATGCCAAAGGATGAAGGACTAGAAGAAGGGTTGGACTTGGAGAAAGTCGTTGCAACGTAGAGCGGGAAGGAGTCCAGCTAAAAACTCCTAAAAAGAAGTGCTTACAAGAGGCAACCAGATGCTTGAGTTTTCTTTCTTTTGCATTTTATTTTTCGTTATTTTTAGTCTTTTATTTTCTTCTCTGTGTTTTCTATGGATTTTCAATCTAAATCTTCTTATTAGCTTTAAATGGTTGCTTGAGGACAAGCAAAGTTTGAGTGTGGGGTGTGGTGCAATTTATTTAAAGATAGAAAAAAAATTCACAAAATTTTCATATAGAGTAAACAACTCGCCAAGTCAGGTCACCTACTCGTCGAGTCCATTTGAAAATGAGTCCATTAAATCGCGATTCTACTCGTCGAGTCATGACACCTACTCGACGAGTCGACTTTTTAACTGGAAAAAAATATAATTTTAAACTCTATAAATTAGGGGTTTTACCCTAAAAGGTAAAGTTGTTCATTCTAGCAACCACCACACACACACTCGACGATCAGATATTCTCTCAAGCAACCATCGTCCAAATTTCGTGATTTCTCCAATTTCTTGCTAAAAGGTTAGTACTTTCACCCATAATTATGTTAAAGTTTTGATATTTAGTAGTGTAATGGACATAATTTGTTAGAATCCCGATTCTTGAACTTGAGATGAATTTTAGGGTTTCGATTTTGGTCAATTTAGAGTGTTATAGTTGAATTTTTTTGTGAATTAACACTTGGTGGACAACCCTAGACAAACCCCTGGAAGAAATTTTGAGTTTTCACGGTTGATTCGGTCCAAATCAAAAGGGCGACTCGAACAGTGCATAGGACTCGCCGAGTCTATTCATGGACTCAATGAGTCCGTGCTAAAATTTCCCAAAATTTTTAATTTTTAATGTTTCTGTGGTTTTTTTTTTGTGTTTGATTTTGCAGAAAATTTTCAGAATGGGACAGAGCTCAAGAGGTAGACAAGGGGATTTTCCTTGGTTAAACTTTCCACAAATGGCTTCAAAATCAACTATGGTGAGGTTTAAGAAGAAACTTGACTTACTCAAGGCTAAGGATATTTATGTACCAAATGAGATAGATTGGGAATGGTTGGGGCAAGTAGGCTTAGAGGATGCATTAAACCCATACATGACTAAAGTGTTTGTACAAGATGGGATCTCGGTTACGTGTGATGGATATCGGAATTTATTTCGGATTCAAGAACCGGTATATCGGGAGCTATGTTTGGAGTTTTTCTCTACGGTATCATTCCAAGGGGGGAATGATTTTTACAACCAAATGTTTTAATCTTTTGTCTTGGTGGGGAGCACCGTCAGTGTAGTATGGTGGAGTTGAGCTGGAGGTTTGGAATTTATGATGAGTCACTAGTTATGACTGAAGCTTTTGGGAGGTTTTTGGAGAATTGTCACAAAGATTTTCTGGAGGGAACGAATTTAGCAACTTGGACAATTGAAAATAAAGTCTATATTCCTTCTGCGACTCAAGAAGGGAGCATACAATCCCCCATTCACCGCTTGATTCATCTCCTAGTTTCTAGCACCATTAACATGCGGAAAGATGATGACAAGGTCCCGAGCCTTGACGTGTTTTTACTTATGGTGCATTATAATGCCCAACACCTTTTGCAATATTCCATATTTCTTGGTGAGGTATTTGGGAGAGGGAGTGGTGAAGAATAGAACGACTACAAAGGTAAATGGGGTATGTTTGTTACTCTATTGGCAAGATTATATGGTATCATGGAAAGGGGAGCCAGGACCATGTTGACTATGTTACCAACACCTCTGTTTAGTATCATGCTTTATAAGAGGGTAATAATTATGGAAGACTGTGGTAATGGTCACTTTGCATTCCCGGATGATGATGCGGTTGTGGCTCCCGAGGAACCGGGTAGACGGGTTAGACTGAGGGAAGAGAATATTCAAGAAGACCCGCTGGTAATCTCGGTTGATGATATGTCGATGGATTGGTATAATGTGGAAGTGAGGAGATATCAAGATGATTTGGGGAGGAGTATGAATTATAACCATCAAACACTCACTCATTTCTTTAATCACTTGAACATACCACGTATAGATGGGCCCGAGTATCCTTATATGAGTAGTTGGGAAGAGAGGGTAAATGCGAGAAGGAGTGGAGCCGGGGGGAGCAGAATTGGAGATGAAGATGAGGAAGGAGATGAAGACTAGTTATCCTTTTAATTTTATTTGTGTTGTTTGATTTAAGATAATTTTTTTATTTTGTTTGGTTTGTTTTTATTTTATTTGTTTGGTTTGATGTGTGAACAACTAGTAACTAGGATTTTTAAGTTTGTTTTCCTTGTTTATTACGTGTGTTGTTTTTTTATCTTTTTCAGTTTGGGGGTAAGGAAATAAGTGCAAGAGTAGAGAGTAAAGAAAAATCCGAGAGAAGTCGAGTTTAGGCAAGAGAAATAGGAGTTTTGAGTCCGAGTATGAGTCTGATAATGGAAAGGGTTAAAGAGTGCTTATTTACTGAATAAAAATGAGGGGGAGTGTCATCTTGATATTACCCAAACACCCAAAAATGGACCTGAGAAGTAGAAAAGGAGTTTTGTCCATACAACGATGACTCGTCGGGTCCATATACCCAACTCAACGAGTCCAAGTGAAAAAATCCGATTAGTCTGCCAGTAACGCTACAACTCGGCGAGTCCTCACATGGACTCGACGAGTTTCTCAACTTTTTATTTTCCTCTTGATGATTCAATGCCCTTTGAAATTGGTTTCGATTGTATTATTTGAAGATCATTTTCCGAGCATTTCCAAGAGCTTGTTCTTTTATATTTGGAGATGTACACACGAGATTTGACACCCGAGGTATGGATGAGTTGTTCTCATGCGTAAAGTCAATTGAATATGGAGCTTTAAATGAAGAAGATCAACCTCGCCACTACTATCCTAGGGGAGTTTGTTCCAATTCTCTCTTTACTTTTATGTTTTTATCATGCATAATATGCAATGGGGACATTGCATAAATTAAGTGTGCGGTAGGAGGTTGATTATATTAGTCAATTTAAAAAAAATTGTATAAAAAATTGCTAGGGTTAATTTAGGAAATCTTGGTAAAGCAATTAGGATTCATGCTAGTATTGTTTTTGATGATTTTATGAGGATCCAAATGTTTAGTTGAGCCTATACACGTTATAATGCATTTGTGGCCCCCTTTATTCTAGTGAAATCATGGGACCTAACACAACCTCGCTTAGTTTGAGGGATGCAACATGTTTAACATCATGTACCAGAAATGTATCCAGGAAAACTTAAGTAGTCATTGCACATAAGACTAATACCTTAACCAATAAAGTATGAAGTTAAGCTCCTTGCTTAAGCATGTAGAGTTTGAGTGAAAAAAAGTAAGGAACATGTGAAAAAAAAGAGAAAATTACCAAAAAGTTAAAGAATTTTGGTGCAGTCAAAGTATAAAGTATGAAGATCAAAATTCAAAAGTTGAAGATACCAAAAATCAAACAAAGAAGGTGTTGAATTCAAAGAAATCAAAGATCAAATAAGTGAAGAATTCAAAGAGCTCCATTGTGGTATCAAACTTGTAATTTTTCTTGAATTTATGTATGCTTGGTAGTTTAACCAAAAATGACTTGAGGTTAAGAAAGTTTTCCATGGATGGGTTCGGAGGGATGCATAAAATGAGAATTGTTCAAAAGAAGTGGGTGAGTGTTTATGAGGATTGTGAGTATTTAAGATTAGGGGGGTCTTTAGGAAAAAATTTAGACACAAATGCATGCGTTGCGGTATTTTCATAATGGATGGGTTTGATTATAATTGTCTTATGTGGTACTAGTGTGTTAAAATTCAGATTTGCTTGGGGGCAAGCAAAAGTCAAGTGTGGTATATTTTGATATGTGCATATTTAGTCACACATTTCAATTAATATCTTAATACTTTTTGGCTATTTTGTCTCGATTATTGGACAAAAGATACTTAATTATGTTCAAATTGTATTTTCATCCTAAAAGACATGCTCAAGTTGTAACATCCCGAAATTCAGGTGCGTCTCTTAAACCCTTATTTTTTTTCCAAGTTGTCAAGTTTAACCACTTAAAAGAAATATTGTGGCAAATGAGTACGATGGGCGTACTGAAGAGTACGCTGCGCGTACTCATGCGCTTAAGTTGGACGTGGACTCGCCTAGGTACGCTAGGCGTACCCAGGGTTACGCTGGGCGTAGCGGGCCCAGATGCAAACCCTAATTGTGGCTTGTGCACTATAAAAGGAATGTTAAGGCCTTATCCTCAACCACCATTTCAGAGTGTGAAACCCTAATAGAGAGCTACCCTTTGTTCTTATCTTGTGTGTGTGTTCTTAAGCTTGAAAGTATCATTTGAAGGTGGTGAAGGAGAAGAGGAGGCCATTATAGGAGCTAGAAGTTGGTGGACAAAAGTAGATCCGAGTTCTACAGAGGTTGGAGCTTCTTTCTGAGGTAAAAAGCTCAAAGCTTTCCTTGTCATTTTTGATTTGTGCTTCTTGGACCAATTTTTAGGGTTTTTGGTCCCAAGGTGGAGACTTTATGAGAAAATTGTCTCCATAAGCCTAGATCTGCCATATTTCAGGGTAATATGAGTTGTATGTTCATAAAAATCCAATCTTGGACGTGAATATTGAGCCATGCATGAGATCTAGACCTTATGAGGAAAGAGTAAAGGTGTTAGAGTGATTAGGGACCTTTACAGCCATGCAAATGCTTAAAGGTTTCGACTTTATGGATTAAGTGGCCATAGAGAAGTCAGATCTGGTGTTTGAGTTTAAGTCTTAACCGTTTAAGACCAAAATCCACAAAGGGTTGAAACCGAGACTTACGTTGGGCGTAACTCTTAGAACGCGCAGCGTAAGGGGTTGAGACCCCGATTATGGATCGCCGGCGTATGCCCCGCGTACAGAGATGGTACGCACCGCGTACTGCCCCCTGTTGACTTTCGTTGACTTTTAGGGGTTTGGTCAACATTTGGACTTTTGGGTCAGGGAGGGGTAAAATGGTATTTTACCCTTCTATGGGATTGTAGGAAGGGATTTAATCTAGCCTTTGAGAGCCATTATTTATTTGAGGATACCGTTTATGTGATTAGGCGGGGGCTAGATCAGTATATTCGTGTGCGAGATTATCCGAGATACCTGAGGTGAGTCTTCTCACTATACATTAACTAGAGTGGTATTTATGTGTAGACCTGAGGGTCTTGTATGCTATGTGTATGTATGAGACTATGTGCATTTTGTTATATGTATGCTATGTGTTGTATAGACTGGACTGGAGGGTCCAACGATATAGACCGGACCGAAGGGTCCAACGATACAGACTGGACCAAAGGGTCCGACGAGCTATGACCGGACCAGAGGGTCCAACGAGCTACGGGACTGGAGGGTCCCGCTAAGACACATCGACCGGAGGGTCGTACTATAGCCTCAAGTGGCGTATGTGTTGTATGTGGTATTTTGGGGAACTCACTAAGCATTTATTCTTATAGTTGTTGTGTTATGTGTTTCAGGTACTAGCAAGGATCGCGGGAAGGCGTCGGCATGATCCGTACACACTCATAGAGTTTACGTTTTGAGATTTTAGGATATGATTTTGTTATGATAACCGTAGATACATTATGTTTTGATATTATCTTATGAATAGAAGTATGTTTTAAAAATGAAAAATTATTTTGGAAATTTACATTGTTACACAAGTTAAAAAGGAAGCGGGAGTAGCAATCGGAATCTCGGGAATTGAAGAAAGAAGAAATTAAGCCAAAAAGCTGAAGGACTCGACGAGTTGGTCCTCAACTCATCGAGTGGATAGGAATATTTGTGAACCATCAGGTGCCTTATCGTACACGAGATTTAAGTGATGGACTCGACGAGTCAGTGTATGGACTCGACGGATCGCCCCTGTTTTCAGAAAACTATATAAAGGGCACTAATTCCCGAGACAAGGACTTTTCTCTGGATCTTTTGGCGACTTATCTGCGATTGGAAGGTTATTGAAGCTCTAGAATTCGAAGATCAATCCTAGAGATTGATTTGGAAGAGATCAAAGGCAACATATATTCTCTCTTTCTGAATCTATTGCACAAGACTATGTTTTTACTTATGGATTTCGTTTTTGAGATATTACTTGTTGTATATATGAGCTAAAACTCATTACTTCTGTTTAGGGTAGATTATCTTGTTAATATAGATTGAATTTATGGCGTGTATTATTTGATTTGGTGAAAATTGTTGTGTCAAGCTTGTAAACGATCCTTATGTGTTGACAATAACTATTTTCTGTTAATTATCAAGTCTATTAAGTTGCATGGACATCCTCTTAATTGCTTGCTTCATATGATTTATGTGAAAACAATGTTATATGCCTAGTATTAGTGAATATGAACCTAGGATTAATTAGAAAATATGTAAGTTAATGTGTAAGCATGTGTGATGAACAACCATACAAGATGTTAATTGAATTAGTAATTTAATTAGCTACAGCTACAAGTCTTACTTAATCCGAATCAAAATACTAGGAAATTCATTAGTTTAACCAATTGGCCACTGTTTAAATTAATTTTTTTTTCTAAGGATTGGTAATAGTGAACATGAATCTAATCACGTTAATAGGTAGTCAATGACAAAATAATCCATTGCACTTGCCATAAAATCAACTATAGAAACAAGTGAATCGAACCTGAATAGAAGTCTCTTTTATCATTGAATTTAATTACCTTCTATTTGCTTTAGTTGTTAATTGTTTTGTTTGAGTGTTAGTCATTTGTTTAAGTTTCTAGTCTTGCAAAACTAGAGAAACCCATTCTTTTTATTGTTAGTTTTAATTAGATAATTCTAGTAGTTAGTTAATTGTTACCTTTTCCTGTGTTCGATACCCTGCTTGCTTGAACTATATTGCTAAACGATAGGTACACTGCCTTTCGTGAGTTTAATTGTGTTTGAAGTAGTAGGATTAAAAAGTAGTTTGTTTCACACAAATCAGTCTTACATTCAAGTGCCATGGGCTCCCCCATGGTCTTTCATCCACGTATCACATAAATAACTAGCATACCACATAGCATGTAACATATAGCATATATTAACTAGCATACCCGTATATCACTACGTCAACTAGTACTCTACATATCACTAGATGGGCCGGCCTTGGTGCCTTCAGCCCATTAGTATGGTGAGGAGATTCACCTCTGTCTGCTGAATTTGAAAGTTGCTCTCCTAATTATTCGTGACCACCCGTGCTTAACAATAATACCATTAACCTAAGGTTAGGGTTGAATATAATCCAATTAAAGAACCCAAGCACCAAATCTTTCACAATGGCCCAAAAGTCTCCCTTTGCTAATGAGCCCAAATTCCATGTCCAAAATCATTAATGGACCCCATGGCCTAATAAAGCCCAATCATAGCAACCATGACCCAAAACAGATAAATTGGCCTACTAACTCAAACCATGACCAGACCCAATGACTGATTAAGGCCCAAAGGGCTTACAAGCCCAAAAGGAGTCCAAGCCCATCTGGGTGCGTATGTCTTGCGTGCCACCCTTGTATGCGCAGCGTACTGAGTCCCTGAGTTGTACGCGCTGCGTACACTAAATTACACCCAGTGTACAAACAGATTAAGCACCTACTTCCATTAAGTGCTTAATACTTGATGTTCTAACGTCCAATATCATATCTAAGTTCATTAAGATGTCCTAGGGCATAAATTTGGCAACTTTATGCCCTTGCATGCTATATGGGACTTCAAAACTTCATTCTTCACATTAGGACTTCATATAAAGGTTCAAACTCATGCATGGAGTCTAGATACCCTTCAAGCTAGACCTTTATGCATCTGGCATGCTCACAAAGCTTAGATCTAACCATTTTAGTCTCTGGAGTTGCTCAAATCTCAAGAGAAGGTCCAAAAACCAACTAAAGGGACAATATGGAAAACCCTAGCTAGATCTAATGAATAAGACGGAAAGATCAAGACTTTATACCTCTAGAAGCTCTTCAAGGTGATCTAGATGCAAATTCCTGGAGCACAAAGAAGGGGTTTGAGCATTCTAACACTCCTAAGGTGTACATGCAACCCTAGAAACCTTGGATCTATGCTTTAGTAAGATACATACAAAATTGTTTTTCCAAGGTTCTTAACCTATCTAGCATAGCATGGGGAACATTTAAACATAAATTCTAAAAGAAGAACATACCTTTTTGTTGTTTGGATTCCTTGAAAACCTTGTAAGCCTAGCACCTCAAGTGTGATGCCTCAAATGTCTCACATAACGCCACAACACTTGGAATAACCTTGAGAGAAGTTCACTAACACCTCAAAATCAACTAGCCCTCTTTCTTGCTTGTACAAGTGTCGATTTTTGCTAGACTAGGGGTCTTTATATAGTTGTGGCACAATTAGGGTTACACCATGTAAACCCTAATTGCAATGGCTTTCCATATTCCATGATCCATGGGTTTGTAACCTCCATGGACTATCCATGGAGCACCTTATGGGTTTTAACCCAATCTATTCAAACCATGGATCATTAGCCCGCTATACAAGAATAGATGATTTACACAATCAACCCCATATATTTACTTAGTCTCTTTTTGATCACTTAATTAATTCCAAATTAATTCTTTGGTCAATACTAATTAAATAATATTATTAATATATTAGAACTTATAATATATTGATAATCCTTAAGTGTCCTTTCTCTCATTTAGTTTATCCAAATGTTGTAAAGCCATGCAACCCAAATAGACCATGCTAATTAGGTCAAGTACATTCCAGGAATAGTTATGAACTTAGACACATAATCCAATAGTCTCCCACTTGGATAAGTCTAATAACTATAACTGCAAGAATGACTTTAGGAACCGATCAGTAATCGTAGCTCTTTCAAGGTCTCGCGAAACTGAGATGATGATGATACGCCATTTAAGATAAGTGATCATATAATCCTCTGTTCTAGATATCAGTAGGAAAAATGCATGGAACAATGTCTTACTTATTGTCCAGCAGTTTGTTTCCCGATTTCCGATTTGTTTGACATAGAACTTAATTGAACACATCAACATAGTTCTGACCGGTCCTGGTACATGGGTCAACACAAAATCATCGAGGGGCCCAGATATCGCTTCTAATCCAAGAAGGAACAGATAAACTTTGAATCATATGCTTGTTCTACTACATGTTGAATTATACACAAAAGGCACGTTTTATAACATCGAGTTACCAATGCTTTTTCGTATAATCAATGTATAACCAACTCATAGCTAACAAGTCATATGTCTAGGTTTGAAGACTTATATGATACTAGTGAGTGTGGGTTGAATCCAATACTCAGAACTTATGAGCACTCATGAGTGTTGTAGCAACACTTTGCAATGTCCAACATCTAAGACATCTACAAGCCAACCCATGACAATCTTGATTCGTATCTACTTCCAACATATGATCGACTGTGGAGAGTTTGAATAATAAGAAATACAACAACATAATTATTCTGCAAGTCAAAACATGCAAAAATGAAACGATAGTAAACGATTGACAAAAGATAGCAACACTTTACTCATAAATAAACACAACTTTTATTCATCATCAAATGTCATCCTTCAGCCCTATGCGCCTCGCATGTTGGAGATGCTTAACCCTACCCAGTCCCTTTATGAGCGGATCTGTCGGGTTCTCATCCGATGATACCCTCTTGGCCACGAGGAGTCCTTCTTCTATTCTGTGACAACCCAAAAATTTCCGTTAGTTTTAACGTCGAAATTAATTACGTCAAAAATTATCCAAATTTATCCCGAAAATATTTTTGACCGGATTTAAACCCGTTGGAATATTTTAAATAATATTCTTCAAGCGAACCAAATTTAAGGCGGTATAATTTTAAAATTTGTCGTGATAAACGATAGTCGTGAAAAACCCCGTTCGCGGTTGGTGTCAGGTAAACCCCCAACCAGGCCATAAACTCCACCTTAGGTAAGGGTTGAGTGGGTTTCATTCCCACCTTTTTCCCACCTTAGACACTTTCTCTCTCTACTTTCTCTCTCTACAAACCGGGTTTTGGTCAAAAATCGTCCCTTCGAGCTTCAAATCGGTAAGTTAACCTTCCTAGCTTGTTGTTTAGCTCATTCAACTTACAAATTCGTGTTTAAATTACCCAAAACCCTCAAGAACATGAGTTTACGGTCCAGGAACACCTTAATGAACCGTAAACACTCATAAATGGGGTTTTAATGCTCAAAAACCCTTCCAAACCACTTACGGAGCTTAGATAGGACTTGTGGACTTACACACGAGCTTAGAACACCAAAACCTTGCATTTTGGGAGTAAACATGATTTTACGGTCTAAGAGCATCCTTAGACCGTAAAACCATTTACAAGGGCCATAAACCCCTTTTTGAGTGTTAAACTACACCTTAAACACCTCCAAAGGCTCCCATGAGTGCCTAGAGCCTTATAATACTTCGTTTGATGCACCAAAAACTTGATTCATGGACCAAAATGAGTTTACGGCTGTAAACTCATGTGTTTAAGGTAGTAAACTCCCCAAGAACATCTTCATAGACCGTAAACACCTTTCCTAGGTGTTTAAGTGCCTTTAACACCTTCCTATGCTCATATAAGTGACTAGAACCTTGCGTACATTAGTTAGAACCATCAAAACACAAAAGGAATGGGATAACTTGAGTTTACGACCGTAAACTCATGTATTTATGGTCGTAAACTCATCAAGGTGTGGTCATGGACCGTAAACTCCCTAAAATGGCCCATTTGGAGCCTAAACCACTTCCTATGCCCTAGAATTGAACCTGGCCTAATTCCATGAGTGAGATAAGACCTTAAAGCATCAAATAACACACCACCCATGAGTTTACGGCCGTAAACTCATGGGGATAAGGTCTTTGGGCCGTAAACTCTATAAAGAGTTTACTCTTGAAGAGTAAACTCCCTAACCAGGCCATACACTCCCTTAGATGTTACCCCGGACACTCCTAGCACTTGACCAAAGTGTTTTCCGCTCATTAGGGTGCGTATACATGTTTAATTAGTATAATAATTACTAATTGTATGTAAACATATGTCACCATATGTTAATAGGTCACTAAGTGTGTTTAAGTCTTCACTTCACATTGAACACCCAACCGACACCTCCATCCGATCCACTTACAACAGGTGAGTTCATACCCCTGAATTAACCTTTTAAATGTTTTTACATGCTTTTATGGGGGGGGGAATACAAGTTAAAACATGCTAGTTATCATATCAATCATATGTGATTGATAACCCGCATGCACAAGGGTTTATTACACTATCAACTGTTTTACCAAGTATGGTACCATAAATGGTTTTCCAAAACATCTTTATTTGACTCTCGCGCTGTATGTTTTACTTCAGAACCAGTTACAACAGTGTTTGAAACAAAGGTTTTTCTTTACTCATATTGTTTTATCAAAGTTATATTCAAAACTTGTTTATGAAAGATTTTCAAGGATTTCTAAAGGTCTTCAAACTTATTTTACAAAAGGATACCAAGTCACGATTTTCTTAAGTGTAAAGGTTTTCCAAAGTTTTCATCAAAGTTTTCTTCCATGCTTCTATGATTCTACTTCGTTAAATGCTACTACTTCGTTAAGTACTTCTACTTCGTTAAATGCTACTACTTCGTTACGTACTTCTACTTCGTTAAATGCTACTACCTCGTTAAGTACTTCTACTACGTTAAACGCTTCTACTACGTTAAACGATTCTACTTCGTTAAATGCATGTCTGTACTTGTATAATTATAAAAATAATGTTTAAAGTACTTAGGAAGGCTAATTCGCCCTATTTCCTTTTCCTCGTTGGGATGTGGTATGGTGGGTATCGGATATCCGTCCGAAGGTCATTTAATCATTAATTATATATCATGTATACATGTATAGACATAAAGGTTTCCATCGGCCAGTTCATGTTCCTTGGGTAGCAAGGGCATCCTCCCACTCGTCACTCATAGATTAAGGACACTAGTAACTATTATAGGAATGGTTAGGAGGCTCTATTCACTCTTTCTAGTACGCGAATTCCAAAAGAGTCAGTTCATTTGTGAGTCTCTATCGTTAGTCCAACACTTACATCAGAATTCACTATACGAGATGCATCTTCAAGACGCGGATCTCCCCGTTGTCGAGTTGGTAACCAGAGTCTCCTGTAGGGAGAGCGGGCATTATGTGTATAGATCTATACGAGATTGATACCCCCACACCCTGACTGCTAGCTACAGTCCACGACCTACCAAGCCAAGGGGTGACAAATGTCATGTTTATTCTGACGCTTGCAAGGTATCAAGTACTCTAGTGTCAATCAATATGGTTACGAGTATCTCCATGTTTACCTTATAATTCATGGCCTTAAGGTAACGAGAATTAACAATGTATTTCTGAAACAACACTCTTAAGACCACTCTTTGTTTTAGACCTTACTAGCTGTGTCTGTCATTTGATACTGTCTAGGGTCTGTGTTTCTTTGTTTTAGACCTTGCTAGCTGTATCTTTCATTTGATACTGTCTGGGGTCCGTGTCTCTTTGTTTTAGACCTTGCTAACTGTATCTTTCATTTGATACTGTCTGGGGTCTGTGTTTCTTTGTTTTAGACCTTGCTATCCGTATCGTACATTTGATACCGTCTGGGGTCTGTGTTTCCTTATGTTAGACTGAGCCAGGCGTATCATTCAGTCGATACTCTCCTGGAGTCTATGATTTCTTTTGTCTTAGTCAGCAGTATTTTCTGCTGAGACATATGTTATTTTTCCCTAATGTTTTTTTACTGGTGATACTTTCCTACTTCCTTCAAAATCAAATACCGTATTTTGGTAATGATAGTATTTCAGGGAAAATTTCTTTTTAAAACATAACACTGTCGAGTCTTGATAGAAGACTGCTTTTAATCAGAAAATATAGGATTTTCTGGAAAGGACTCTAATACACTATAGACTCTAAACTACTACTCTTTATAAAGTTATTTTGAATAAATGCTTACTTACACAAACACTAAATACTTATGAACTCACCAACATTTATAAAAATGCTGATACTCGCTTTCAATAATAACTTGTATTCTCAGGTCAGCATTAGACAGGTACATCCCAGGAGCTTCTGTGGAGACAACCTAGTACCGAGCTGCACCTATATTATTACTTGTATTATGTCGATGTCTCTATGAATGTAACTTATGTAAAACTATTACTATTATTGCAATGGTTGTTGTACTTTAATTACTATACTGCATATGTTGTGATACTTGACATGACGTCATCCACCCCAGAATGTTTCCGCCGTTCCGGTTTTGGGGTGTGACAAATTGGTATCAGAGCATTGTTTATAGTGAGCTAAGTATATCAATTCATAAAAGATATACAACCTATAAATACATAGGGATAAAACACTCTAACCAAGAATTATACTTTAAAATATAACCATATTTTATCAAAGTATAAGAACATCCAGAATCTAAACACTCGAACACAAGTATCACAACAAGAACAAGAATAAAAGTATTCGGATGTTGAGCATTACCATCAAACCTGGGCAGTTATGTAATCGTAAGCTGGAATAAATGTAACCTAATCAACTACATTTATTCGAGATGCGATGAACGTGTTCTTGGGAGTGATAGTGGTGTTGCAACGAGTCTGAAACTTACCAACTAGGAATGTTAGAGCCAAACATAAAGTTTAAAATACTATGGGAGTATTTTGGAATACTAAAAGACTCACATTAATCCCAGAATCATGTTCAGAAGTTAAGAAAACAAACAAGAAATTAAAATACCATAGGGGTATTTTCGGATCCATAGATAACCTTGTGTGAAGAACTAAAAAGATCCTTATTGATATACCTATAATTACAGAGGGTATACTCCCAAGGTTATACATAATAAGGATCCCATAGACTGAGAATGTGTGGTTTCACTCTACTTCCTTTTCCTCGTTGGGATGTGGATATAGAGTAGTATCACATATACGAAGGCCTATCGGATCTAAGTGATATATGATTTGTGTACCCTATGTAATTGTAGCAGGACTCGATATGGATCACCCAGTGAAATGCTAATAATCTCTTAGGATTCTTTAGACATTTCCATTCTCGCACGAACCCTGTAGAAATCCCTATCCACTTCAGTGTTCAACAGAAGAGTTGATTCAGACCAAGAAGAGGTTCATTGAGGAGATTTCCAGTTCGGAAATAAATGAACTAGGTCGAGACTATTGAAATCACCAAGTGCCTATATCTTTTTAGGGACATCGGTGAGAAATTCGCCTAAACTTCCGAGATTTCCAGTCATCCATCATGAAGTGATGACACCCAGAGTCGGAATCGGAAGTAAGACGGAGTAGAAATTCAATATGTCTATAGGAGAAGAGAACTCTAGGTAACTATCTGAAGAAAACCAACGCCGGTTCTACTCGAAGATACGAGGTAGACAGAGGGAGCCAGTACATGGAACCCGAGAAGTGTCTTTTCCTCGTGTTCGTCATGCTAATACACCAATAAAATAATACAATTTAGTGAGTTAGTGATTACACTACTCACGCTATGTGTTAGGTAAATCGCCTTTTCCCGTTGCAAGTAATACGATAAGAGCGGATCCCCACATCTCTATTGAGAGTGTTTAGCCATAAGTCTTCATGAGCCTTTCTTTCCGTGGCCTTCGTTCCGAACCGTTCTCAGATCTTTCCAAGCCGAAGAGTGAACCTTTCCTAGTATAAAGGTAACTTAGTAGGAACGACTCCCATCTTATGGCTTTTCCGATGCTCATACTCCTACCTTGAATACCCGGACTACATCATAGGGATGTAGGTCGACACTCAGACAACTAATATCCGAGGCACGGGAAAAATTTATGCCTAACATAGTAAGGATAGATACGTCCAGGGTTAACCATCGTCTCTCATCAGCTTGTGTTCCTTTCCGTGTATGAAAAACCATGCCTCCGAAGAAGCGTAACCCATCCGCTGGCAAGAAACTGACTCTCCTATTCGATGAAGCTACGTTCCAGGCTGCAGTCTCGGCAGTCGTAGCAGCTGTCATGGCTCAACTGAATGCTAACAACGCCAATGTTAGCAAGAGCCCTATCGGGAATTCCGATCCTAGCCATGGACAACAGCAATCAACGCCTGCATACCCAGCCACCCAAGAACCTCAACCAAATACACTGAAGATAAAGTTCAAGATCGAGGAGGGAAGTTCCTCGGCTCAAGACCTTCCGAAGGGCAACGAGCTGAGACAGCTAATTCCCCTGCCAGCCCTTCCATCCCGACTCCAAGAAGACCATACCTAGGAAACCTTCCCCACTGCAGCAAGTGTAGCTACCATCATCATGGTATTTGTTGAGAACTCTCTTGTGCTAGGTGCAACATGAAGGGGCATACTGCTCGCGTCTGTAGAACCCTGGTTGAGTTTATTACATCAACCACCAAAGTGGCGACCAATACAGTTTGCCGTCTATGTGGTGAGATTGGTCACCTAAAGTGAGATTGCCCAACGGAAAGAAAAGACAAGGACACAGGAGGAGTCTAACTCTAATGCTTGGGGAGAAGCATCAAGGAACCCGGTGGATTTTCGTACGTCTCTCAATCTCAGATAACTAACCAAAAACATTAAAAAGGCTAATTCAAAATGTAAATACTTCCCTGTTAAGGAGAAAGTCGCAGCACTGTTATAAAATTTAAAATTTCATCAGGTAAAACTATAATGGCTAGATATATACGTTACGGCCATGTATAATTGAGATGGATAGACCTAGAGTGAGTGAATGTCGCCTCATTTCCTGTTCCTTGTTTGGTTGTGGATTTAGGGCGGAGTCGCTCAGTCAACAGTCCTCCCCACCTTCATTATACCTGACTAGTATATGTTAGGCGATTATAGAAAGGCCTCGTGAAAATCCACTCATGAAAGGTACTCTACTCAGAAACACTCAGGACCCTCTACAGTTCCGCGTCAACTCTATCGGTCCAAGTATCCGCGACAGTGATACACGGGACGAAACCCGAGACGCCAAGAACTTGTGTGCCCGTTCGGCGCATGACCGTATCGACCCTCATTCTATGTCATGTCGATGTATGCCAATTTCGACGCCTCTATCGATCATGGTTTGACTTAGTGCAACCATGGTTAAATCCCTAGTGTTGTGTAAAAAGAACTTTCACTGTAGCCATTTCGGCAAATAAAGGTTCTTCCGAACCTAATCATAATAAAAATAATAAAGACTAATGCGATCCGTCGGTCGTCGCTCTTATTTCAAGCCTTTCGAAGTACCCAGGAGAAGGGTACCGCGCGCTGTTAACCAACCTTTCTTAGACAGATAGAACCCGAAGCGAAAGACACTGCAGGTATTCCAGAAGACGATAACCACACGAAGCATACTCCGTAGATCCCCCAGAAAGACCCTTCATCCTATTCCATAGAATAGGAGCTAGAGTCAAGAGAACCACGACGGGATTGAGCTACTATAATGACCACAAATCCGAAATTTGTTGTCATCCTGGTTAAGCCAACATAGTAGCTAACACCCTCGGTTGGTAATGAAATCTGAGTCGTAAGATGTCAAGTACATCGACTATGACCATCCACTCACGCTTAATCCCACAAATTAAGCATCTCAGCAGAGTCCCTAGAAAACCTCGAAGCTATAACAGGTTGAACTCTGAGAAGAGTGAATGAGGAAAATTAAAAGTCCCGAGCGACAAAACCCTATACTCTCTTGATTTGACCTAGACCGAGGAAACTCATAACCACCAGAAGAGTAGTCGTAGAAGATGCTAGCACTACTCAGGCACTTCGTCCACCCCGTTACTGACGAGTAGTGCCTAGGACACTCTGCCCCCTTACGTGGGAGAAGTCACCGTCGCCCTGTAGACGATAGACTGTATTCTCCGAAGTGAACACTAGAATGCCATGAACCCCAGGATAACCTCCGCAGCCAAGAATACTTGACTAAAGTGCGAAAGTAGGTTGCGTTAAGCCTTATAACCCAGATTCCGAAGAGATTATAGACTTGACAGCAGTCTAAGTGTTAGTCAATGGGTTGTACAAGAGCACGCACTTTCTGCAACTAAAATAAACCAACGCATTAGAGAATAGGACATGTCTTAGAGATTCATTGGACTACTAGGTGTTCCACAAATACTATCTCGCGCAGAAATAGTAGAACCACCTCCCGAGATAGTCCAACACTTCAGAAAATCTCTAAGGATTGATTTAGCTCTGAGCAGAGCCTGCTATTCATGAAACAGCAAGGCAAGTAAGAGCATGATCCTTTCCCGTTAAGGATCATATTGGGAAAGCACTAACTAGACGATAATGTAAAGTTTAAAAACTTCTAAGCACTCGTCTGGTGAAACCCTATCTCCCTGACCCTGAGGGTTTCCGTTAGAAACATCTCAAGAATCAATAGTGCAGGTTCATTTGCACAAGATTGAGATAGACACTCTACAGCAAACAGATACCCGTAGACATGCAATCCATCTGATGATCTAGAAGACCTCTGAAAGCCAATCAGCAGGAAACGAAAATCCAAGGACAACTCGAGCTTCCTAAGAACCAACCAGAAGGACTACACTCCCAGTATGAGAGAACATTTGGAACTTCGGAATGGCGATCACGCTAGTGATGATCACGCCATAGAAGTACACTATGTTCTAAGTACTGAAAAAGCTCCACCCTTCCGAGAGCTTAGGACCATCTGGGATTCTTTACAAAGATTGGTCCAACCCTCGTCAGACCACTACTACTTTCGGAAATTCCACAAGTTTCACCCCAAATCAATCCACTTCTTAGACTTGATAAGTGTTTGCCCGACGTCACTCTTTGTATCCCACTCGTCTTGATGGAAACCATTGGGAACCCTAATGTCGTAGACGAACCTGTAGGAATCGCTAACTGCACGAGATGGAATCCGCATCCCGTAAGTGAAGGTTTGTTAGAATGACAAGCAAAGGCCAGAGTTCACTTGGGAGTGCGAGGACCAACCGAATAAGAAGTGCCCTCATACCTCTACCCGATTGTTCATGATTAATTCCTTGCCTAAACCTGAATTTCGGGACGAAATTCCCTCTAACGGGAGGATGATGTGACAACCGAAAAATTTCCGTTAGTTTTAACGTCGAAATTAATTACGTCAAAAATTAGCCAAATTTATCCCGAAAATATTTTTGACCGGATTTAAACCCGTTGGAATATTTTAAATAATATTCGTTAAGCGAACCAAATTTAAGGCGGTATAATTTTAAAATTTGTCGTGATAAACGATAGTCGTGAAAAACCCCGTTCGCGGTTGGTGTCAGGTGAACCCCCAACCAGGCCATAAACTCCACCCTATATAAGGGTTGAGTGGGTTTCATTCCCACCTTTTTCCCACCTTAGACACTTTCTCTCTCTACAAACCGGGTTTTGGTCAAAAATCGCCCCTTCGAGCTTCAAATCGGTAAGTTAACCTTCCTAGCTTGTTGTTTAGCTTATTCAACTTACAAATTCGTGTTTAAATTACCCAAAACCCTCAAGAACATGATTTTATGGTCCAGGAACACCTTCATGGACCGTAAACACTCATAAATGGGGTTTTAATGCTCAAAAACCCTTCCAAACCACTTACGGAGCTTAGATGGGACTTGTGGACTTACACACACGAGCTTAGAACACCAAAACCTTGCATTTTGGGAGTAAACATGAGTTTACGGTCTAAGAGCATCCTTAGACCGTAAACCCGTCTTCAAGGGCCATAAACCCCTTTTTGAGTGTTAAACTACACCTTAAACACCTCCAAAGGCTCCCATGAGTGCCTAGAGCCTTATAATACTTCGTTTGATGCACCAAAAACTTGATTAGTTTACGACTGTAAACTCATGTGTTTAAGGTAGTAAACTCCCCAAGAACATCTTCATAGACCGTAAACACCTTTCCAAGGTGTTTAAGTGCCTTTAACACCTTCCTATGCTCATATAAGTGACAAGAACCTTGCGTACATTAGTTAGAACCATCAAAACACAAAAGGAATGGGATAACATGAGTTTATGACCATAAACTCATGTATTTACGGCCGTAAACTCCTCAAGGTGTGGTCATGGACCGTAAACTCCCTAAAATGGCCCATTTGGAGCCTAAACCACTTCCTATGCCCTAGAATTGAACCTAGCCTAATTCCATGAGTGAGATAAGACCTTAAAGCATCAAAGAACATACCACCCATGAGTTTACAGCCGTAAACTCATGGGGATAAGGTCTTAGGGCCGTAAACTCTATAAAGAGTTTACTCTTGAAGAGTAAACTCCCTAACTAGGCCATACACTCCCTTAGATGTTACCCGGGACACTCCTAGGACTTGACCAAAGTGTTTTCCGCTCATTAGGGTGCGTATACATGTTTAATTAGTATAATAATTACTAATTGTATGTAAACATATGTCATCATATGTTAATATGTCACTAAGTGTGTTCAAGTCTTCACTTGACACCGAGCACCCAACCGGCACCTCCACCCGATCCACTTACAACAAGTGAGTTCATACCCCTGAATTAACCTTTTAAATGTTTTTACATGCTTTTATGGGGGGCGGGGGAATACAAGTTAAAACATGCTAGTTATAATATCAATCATATGTGATTGATAACCGGCATGCACAAGGATTTATTACACTATCAACTGTTTTACCAAGTATGGTACTACAAATGGTTTTCCAAAACATCTTTATTTGACTCTCGCGCTGTATGTTTTACTTCAGAACCAGTCATAGCAGTATTTGAAATAAAGGTTTTTCTTTACTCATATTGTTTTATCAAAGTTATATTCAAAACTTGTTTATGAAAGATTTTCAAGGATTTCTAAAGGTCTTCAAACTTATTTTACAAAAGGATACCAAGTCATAATTTTCTTAAGTGTAAAGGTTTTCCAAAGTTTTCATCAAAGTTTTCTTCCATGCTTCTATGCTTCTACTTCGTTAAATGCTACTACTTCGTTAAGTACTTCTACTTCGTTAAATGCTACTACTTCGTTAAGTACTTCTACTTCGTTAAATGCTACTACCTCGTTAAGTACTTCTACTACGTTAAACGCTTCTACTAAGTTAAACGATTCTACTTCGTTAAATGCATGCCTGTACTTGTATAATTATAAAAATAATGTTTAAAGGACTTAGGAAGGCTAATTCGCCCTATTTCCTTTTCCTCGTTGGGATGTGGTATGGTGGGTATCGGATATCCGTCCGAAGGTCATTTAATCATTAATTATATATCATGTATACATGTATAGACATAAAGGTTTCCATCGGCCAGTTCATGTTCCTTGGGTAGCAAGGGCATCCTCCCACTCGTCACTCATAGATTAAGGACACTAGTAACTATTATAGGAATGGTTAGGAGGCTCTATTCACTCTTTCTAGTACGCGAATTCCAAAAGAGTCAGTTCATTTGTGAGTCTCTATCGTTAGTCCAACACTTACATCAGAATTCACTATACGAGATGCATCTTCAAGACGCGGATCTCCCCGTTGTCGAGTTGGTAACCAGAGTCTCCTGTAGGGAGAGCGGGCATTATGTGTATATATCTATATGGGATTGATACCCCCACACCCTGACTGCTAGCTACAGTCCACGACCTACCAAGCCAAGGGGTGACAAATGTCATGTTTATTCCGACGCTTGCAAGGTATCAAGTACTCTAGTGTCAATCAATATGGTTACGAGTATCTCCATGTTTACCTTATAATTCATGGCCTTAAGGTAACGAGAATTAACAATGTATTTCTGAAACAACACTCTTAAGACCACTCTTTGTTTTAGACCTTACTAGCTGTATCTGTCATTTGATACTGTCTAGGGTCTGTGTTTCTTTGTTTTAGACCTTGCTAGCTGTATCTTTCATTTGATACTGTCTGGGGTCCGTGTCTCTTTGTTTTAGACCTTGCTAACTGTATCTTTCATTTGATACTGTCTGGGGTCTGTGTTTCTTTGTTTTAGACCTTGCTATCCGTATCGTACATTTGATACCGTCTGGGGTCTGTGTTTCCTTATGTTAGACTGAGCCAGGCGTATCATTCAGTCGATACTCTCCTGGAGTCTATGATTTCTTTTGTCTTAGTCAACAGTATTTTCTGCTGAGACATATGTTATTTTTCCCTAATGTTTTTTTTACTGGTGATACTTTCCTACTTCCTTCAAAATCAAATACCGTATTTTGGTAATGATAGTATTTCAGGGAAAATTTCTTTTTAAAACATAACACTGTCGAGTCTTGATAGAAGACTGCTTTTAATCAGAAAATATAGGATTTTATGGAAAGGACTCTAATACGCTTTAGACTCTAAACTACTACTCTTTATAAAGTTATTTTGAATAAATGCTTACTTACACAAATGACACTAAATACTTATGAACTCACCAGCATTTATAAAAATGCTGATACTCGCTTTCAATAATAACTTGTATTCTCAGGTCAGCATTAGACAGGTACATCCCAAGAGCTTCTGTGGAGACAACCTAGTACCGAGCTGCACCTATATTATTACTTGTATTACTTCGATGTCTCTATGAATGTAACTTATGTAAAACTATTACTATTAATGCAATGGTTGTTGTACTTTGATTACTATACTGCATATGTTGTGATACTTGACATGATGTCATCCACCCCAGAACGTTTCCGCCGTTCTGGTTTTGGGGTGTGACATATTCGATGTCTGATGAAATGTTATTTTCTATCGATGTGTATGGATCTCCCGTGATCCCTTGGTTCCTTGGCTAAGGCTACTGCACTTTCACTATCACAAAAAATCTCTATAGGCTCTTTTATAGCTGGTACAACTCCAACGTCTCCAATGAAGTTCTTTAGCCATATAGCCTCCTTTGCTACCTTGTTTTCCGCTATATACTCTTATTTGCAAGTTGAATCAGCTACTGTCTCCTGCTTGGAACTTTTCCAAGAAATTGCTCCTCCGTTTAATGTAGAGACCCAGCCTGATTGAGAGCGGAAATTATCCCTATCAGTTTGAAAGCTAGCATCATTATACCCTAATACTCTCAATTCGTCGCTCCCACCGAGGGTAAGGACCCAGTCCTTAGTCCTCCGTAGGTACTTGAGAATGTTCTTTACCACAGTCCAGTGAGCCTTGCCAGGGTTCCCCTGATATCTGCTAACCACGCTCAATGCAAAAGCCACATCAGGACGACTAAAAGTCATACATGATCGAGCCTACAGTGGAAGCATACAGTACTTTAGTCAGTTCTGCTATCTCAACCTATGTACTCGGACTCTGAGTCTTACTCAGTCTGGCGTTACTCTGGATCGGTAACTCTCCTTTCTTGGAATTCTGCATGCTGAATCGATTCAACACCTTCTCCAAGTAGGTACTTCGACTAAGTCCAATTAGTCTTTTACTCTTGTCTCTCAAAATCCTTATCCCTAGGATATAGGCAGTTTCTCCAAGGTCCTTCATAACGAAACACTTTCCAAGCCAGGACTTCACTTCTTGTAGAGTTGGGATGTCATTTCCTATGAGTAGTATGTCATCCACATACAGTACCAAAAAGCTAACTATACTCCTACTAGCCTTGACATATACACAAGATTCATCTTCACTTCTCGAAAAGCCAATCTCTTTGACTTTCTCATCAAAACAAAGATTCCATCTGCGAGGTTCTTGATTTAATCCATAGATGGATTTCTCAAGCTTACACACTCTATTGGGGTACTCTGTACTGACAAAACCCTCTGGTTGACTCACGTAAACATCCTCAGCCAACTTTCCATTAAGGAAAGCGGTTTTGACATCCATTTTTCCATATTTCATAATCATGAAATGCAGCAATGGCTAACATAACCCTAATAGACTTAATCCTCGCTACTGGTGAAAATGTCTCATCATAATCAACTTCCGGAGTTTGAGAAAGGCCCTTTGCAACTAGTCACGCCTTATAAGTGTGTACATTACCATCCATGTCGGTCTTCTTCTTGAAGACCCAATTGCACGGGACTGTCTTACGACCTGGTACATTGTCAACCAAGTTCCAAAGGTTATTATCATACATGGATTTTATCTCGCAATCCATAGCCTCTTTCCATATAGCAGCCTCAGGGCCTGCCATGGCTTCCAAGTAGCTGTTAGGTTCATCCAGACTTACCAGTGTGCTATCGCTGATAAGTGTATCACCTTCCGCAGTAATATGGAAACCATAGTAATGCTCAGGTGCATTCCTAACTCTCGTGGAACGCCTCAGAGGTACAGACTCTTTTGTCGGATTAACAGGAGTTTCCTCCTCAGGTTGATTGCTAGGGTTTGAGGTTCCTTTACCACTTGACTCTTGAATTTCTTCAAGGTCAATTTGCCTACCACTGTTTCCTTGGCTCATGAATTCTCTCTCGCGAAAGACTCCTCTCCTTGCTACAAAGACCACATTATCACTAGGTCTATAGAAGAGGTAATCGAAGGATCTCTGTGGGTATCCAATGAAAATACACCTCTCACTTCGAGGTTCGAGCTTATCGTGAGTCTCACGCCTCAAAAAAGTCTCGCAACCCCAAATCTTGATGTGGTCCAGATTAGGAACTTTTCCGGTCCACATCTCATGAGGTGTTTTGGCAACCTTCTTTGTAGGGACTAGATTAAGGATATGGGCGGCAATCTCTAAGGCATACCCCCCAAAAGAGATTGGTAGTGAAGCTTGACTCATCATGGAATGAACCATATCCAACAGGGTTCGATTGTGCCTCTCAGCCACACCATTAAGTTGTGGTGTCCTGGGAGGTGTCAGTTGTGAGATAATCCCATATTCCTTAAGATAGTCAAGGAACTCTGTACTAAGATACTCACCACCTCGATCGGATTGAAGCATCTTAATGTTCCTGCCCAACTGATTCTCCACTACCTGTTTAAACTCTTTGAATCTATCAAAGGTCTCTGGCTTATGCTTGATTAAGTAGACATATCCATATCTACTAAAATCATCAGTAAAAGTCACATAGAAGCAGTTAGCATCCCTTGTGGCGGTTCTGAAGGGTCCCCACACATCAGTATGTACGAGATCCAACAAACCCTCACCCCTAGCACAAGAACTAGTGAAGGGTGACTTTTTCATTTTCCCAAGCAAACAAGATTCACAACTATCATCTTACTTTAGGTCAAATGACTCCAAGACTCCATCCTTTTGGAGTTGGCCTATGCGTTTCTTGCTTACATGTCCAAGACGACAATGCCATAATGATGCTTTATCGAAACTAGTGGAAGAATCGATACACAGTACATTATTTCCTAGCTTATCTACAACCGACACAGTTTCATACACACCATCAAAAGGTAATGCTTTAAAATAAAGAACATTATTAAAGAAAGCATTAATACCACCACTTTCATTATCAAACAAAAAAGTAAAACTTTGTTTGTACAAACCATGAAAGGAAATAATATTTCTCACCATTTCAGACAAGTAACAACACTTATTCAAATCTAACACTAATCCACTACTTAGCAACAAAGAATAAACTTCAATCTTGGTGACACGTGAAGCTTTCCTATTCCCCATGATCAAGTTCATCTTCCCATGCTCCACATTTTCACTTCTTCTTCTTAGTCCTTGCAAATCAGTACATATGTGAATACCACAACCTGTATCAAGGACCCCAAGAATTAGAATGGGGTGAATTATTAGACAATATAGTGTATATACCTTCATGTTTGGGTTTCACTTTCCCATCCTTCACATCTTGTTGGTATTTTGGGCAGTTTCGCTTCCAGTGGGACTTTTCATGGAAATAGAAGCATTCAGCCTCTTTAGGGTTGGCAGAAGGAGTGACGAAACCTTTCTTGGTTCCACTTAAAGAGGAGCCATCAAGGTCTTTCCCTTGGTACCCTTCAAAGGGCTCTTCGTCTTCTTTCCTTTGCCTTGCCTGATTGCCAAGACAGTGGCCGCGGTAAGAGTAGGAGTGGTAACAGCCGACTTACCTTTAAGACCACTTTCTGCGGCCTTTAAAAGTCCTTGAAGTTTGTTGAGTGTAACTTCCTCCTTGTTCATGTGGTATGTCATCCGAAATTGATCATAACACGAAGGTAAGGAGTGCAAAATGATGTTAATTGCCAAATCCTCAGGGAAGTTCACATTTAGCTTCAGTAAACGGTCCATATACCTTTGCATTTTCTGCATGTGGCCTGTGATGGGTTCACCATCCTTCATTCGGGTTGATATCATGGAGGAGATTATTTCATACCGCTCTTGATGAGCACTCTGATGGTAGCGGTCCATCAAGTCCTGGTGCATCTTAAAAGGGTAGTAGTCCTCATAGGATTTTTGGAGCTCTACAGTCATGGTGGCCAACATGATACATGCCACTTTGGTAGCATCTCTCTCATGTGCCTGATATTCAGTGATCTCCTCAGGAGTAGTATACGACTCTAGTTCCTTAAGCTCCTTGTCTAGGACATATTCCCTGTCCTCATACCGAGTGACCATCCTGATGTTTCTAATCCAATCCATAAAGTTGGATCCATCAAAGATGACTCTCCCACAAAGGTTCATGAGAGAGAAGGAGCCGTTAGGGTTCGATCCAGAATCAGAATTGTTTGAAGACATCTAAAAAAGGAAGAAATACAAGTTTAGATTAGATACAAAGATAGTCCTTAATAAAACACCCAAATGTAATATTAAGGCTAGGACCCAACACAATATTTTATTACTTAGAAGAGGGATGCCGTAATCCAAGCTATAAAATATTTGAAGGTAGGTGAATGACGATTCACCAATTTCCACCATGAGAAACAAAATAAATTATTAGGTTTTTAATAGGTTTTGAAACTCCTAGATTCTTTGAGATTCATTGAACTTTTCAATGGCATGTTTCAATCTCCAGTGTTCCCTTCATGTTTTATGACTGGGATGCCGAGGATCACAAAACAAGGTGTGAAGTAACCATGCAAATTACTTGGTACCCTTAATGTTTATCACTCAATCGATGTTCTGGTTAACCACACGCGATCCACTGACCTATGATAAACCTTAAGCCACCCTTTTCCTACCTTGTTAAGTCCAGGTTAGTGTGCCGGTTAACCATATACGCTCCACTAACGACTTAATCAAAGTGCAAAGTGTAATTTCATGGGTTAGCACCTTATTCACATTTTCCTAAAGTAACTAAGATTGGGAATTTATAAAAACATTTAGTTACTTTACATTCATTGTACTTTTAATGAAAAATTAAAGTCCTTGTCCAACCTGTTCGGCTAACGACCCTCAACCGGTCAAGGAAGCGGTGGGTGAGAGTGGAAACCCATTAAGCTGCCATTTTATAGGCAACAACCTTATACCCCCTTATAGACCGACTTCGTGAATGAGCCTACTAACGGTAAAACGACTTATTCTTATACATATATAATTATTATTAAACTTATAATATTATAAAGTATAAGGGTTAAATTTTAACTTTTAAAATTCTAGGCGTTAGAACTAGAGTTTTTAAAGTGACTTTACATGTTCCAAAACTTGAGGGCAAGTTTTATAACTTTCAAAACTTTTCATCTTTCATAACTTATGAGTTAAATGGTTTATTAAAATGAAAGACTTTTCATGTTATGTAACATATGTGTTTCATAATGGACTTTAAAAGAGTGACTTTTGGTAATCCATAACTTGAGGACAAATTATGGATTCCATTAAAACACATAATGATAAAGAATTAAACTAACAAGCAAGTTACAAATAATTCCTATGATCTTCTAAACTCATAAGTGCATGAACATTCATATCAACAATTTCAAGAATCATAAAATAAACCATATAAAACTTCAAATTTTGATAATAGCTATTGAAAATGGATGAGCATAACCATTACACCATCTAAAACAAGTTTTATAGAACCAAAACGGTTTAGGGTAATGTTTCTAGTCCATTTCTAGCAGCAAAACTCGAAAATCTGCATTCTAGGGCTCCTACTCGTCGAGTGCATGAACCTACTCGACGAGTAGGATGAATTAATTCATGGACTCGTCGAGTCTCCCCATGGACTTGGCGAGTTCATGCTGCATAACGCAGAAAACTGAGTTTTTTCAACAAGATTGCATCAACTATCAAATAAACTAGCCTAGGCTCTGATACCACTGAAAGGATTTGAGTTTTCTAACACTCCTAAGGTGTACATGCAACCCTAGAAACCGTGGATCTATGTTTTACTAAGATACATGCAATTTGTTTTTTCCAAGGTTCTTAACCTATCTAGCATAGCGTGGGGAACATTTAAACATAAATGCTAGAAGAAGAACATACCTTTTTGTTGTTTGGATTCCTTGAAAACCTTGTGAGCCTATCACCTTAAGTGTGATGCCTCAAATGTCTCACATAACACCAAAACACTTGGAATAACCTTGAGAGAAGTTCACTAACACCTCAAAATCGGCTAGCTCTCTTTCTTGCTTGTACAAGTGCCAATTTTCGCTAGACTAGGGGTCTTTACATAGTTGTGGCACAAGTAGGGTTACACCATGTAAACCCGAATTGCCATGGCTTTCCATATTCCATGATCCATGAGTTTGTAACCTCCATGTACTATCCATGGAGCACCTTATGGGTTTTAACCCAATCCATACAAACCATGGATCATTAGCCCACTATACAAGATTAGATGATTTACACAATCAATCCCATATATTTAATTAGTTTCTTTTTTAACACTTAATTAATTCCAAATTAATTCTTTGATCAATACTAATTAAATAATATTATTAATATATTAGAACTTATAATATATTAATAATCGTTAAGTGTCCTTTCTCTCATCTAGTCTATCCAAATGTTGCAATGTCATGCAACCCAAATGGACCATGCTAATCGGGTCAAGTACATTCTAGGAATAGTTATGAACTTAGACACGATGCTTCCTCTTTGCATTTATTAAGATTCTTTCTCCATGAGTGTTAATCCAACACACAATGCTACTCCAAGCTTGCTCACTAACTTCTTCTTCTCAACACACTTCTATGCTCCAACATCACACTCTCAATGAAAAATTGAGGTAAAGGGATGAAATGAGGCTCAAGGGGCAAGTTACGGTTTAGTCCCAATGACTTAATGATGCTTAAATAGGTGTCAAGTCCGAAAATTAGGGTGTTGGTCCTCTGTCGCGTACGCCCCACATACCTATATGTACCCCCCACGTATGCACTACTCCTCCACGATCCTTCCTCCATAGTACACTAAGCGTACCCTTAGGTACGTCCAACGTACAAAAGGAACCATTTTTGCCAACTAAATCATTTAAAATAGGTTAGAATGGTTTACATGATTTGGAGTGTTACAACCCCCATTCGAGCTCTTTTATGGTATGAGGTGTTGGACTCCTATTTTTTGGGGCGAGGTGGGACAGAGGGTCATGGGGAGCATGGAGGTAGTGCTCAAGACGACTAAGCTTGATAGTGTAGAGCTTCCAGAAGATTTATGCAGATTGGCGATGCACCGAGCTAGAGTTTTAGGTGGGAAATCTAGTGCTCCTGAAGGTGTCACCCTGGAAGGGTGTTATCCGCTTTAGGAAGCTGGGGCCCAAGTTCATTGGTCCTTTGCGAGTTTTGGCCCGTGTGAGCAAGGTGTCCTACTGGTTGGAGCTACCGGAGGAGCTGAGACAGATTCATGATACCTTCCATGTTTCCCAGCTGAGAAAGTGTATAACTGACAAGACAACTACAGTCCTTTTGAAGGACATTCAGATCGATGATCGCCTGAACTACGTTGAGAGGCCCGTGGTGATTATCGACCGGAAACTAAAGACCTTGAGGAACAAGGTAGTGAACTTGGTTAAAGTTCAGCGGCAACACCAGAGAGGTTCATAGTGTACATGGGAACCTGAGTCCGAGATGCGTGAGGAATATCATGAGTTGTTTCCTAAGGATGACTTTGAGGGCACGGTCTTATTCTAGTAGGGGAATTGTAACATCCCAATTTCAGGTACTTTTATTAATTATTGAATCTTTATCAAAGGTGGCACATTTGGTCCCTTGGAGAGAAGGGCTTGCGAATTAGTTGTACGCAGGGTGTACGTAAGAGTACGTGAAACGCACTCATGCAGTTTTGGAATGTGGATGACCAGCTAGTACGTTGGGCGTACGTGTGGTGTGACGGGCGTACTATCTTGGACTTCAAACCCTAATTTTAAGGGTTTCCCCCTATTTAAAGAACATTATGTCTTCATTTGATCATCTTTATCAGCCACCAAACCCCCTAAAACCCTAATCCCGAGTTGTGTTACTTGTGTGAGTTGTTGCAACTTTTTAAGTGTTCTTGGTGCTTGTAGTGGAAGAAAGAGACTAGAGAATAAGGAGTGGGTGCTAGCAAGGTTGTAGATCCAAAAACTTCTCCTCTTTATGCATTATTTTCAGGTATAAATTGTATACCTTGGCAAGCTTTTCATTAGATCTTTATGGTTGAAGTTTCATGAACTTTTGTCCCCAAGATTGGACCTCTGTGAGTTTAGAGCACTCCAAGAAATTATAGTTGTCGTTTCATGCATTTTTGGACCTATAGATGAATAAAATAGTTGCTTGATCATTCCCTTTGGCTCGTGCATGAGTAAAGTGGCTTAGAATGTGTTAGAAGCTAAATATTGTTGCATTGGGTCCTTCCTAGCCATGCAAAGGCTTAAAGAAAACGACTTTATGGGTTAAGACATATTAGGTTAGCCATATATGAGGTTGGGTTGGTTGTCGTAAAGGATTAAGACACTAAGTTGGTGGAAATAGAGGCAAACGGGGTACGCCGGGGGTACTCCTAGCTACGTCCCGCGTAGCCTGTTTCGCCCCCAATGGATGTTGATTTCGTTGTACGCCTCGCATAAGAAGTGGTATGCTCAGTGTACTCGCAAGCAGTTGACTTTTGACCTTTGGTCAAGATTTAGGGTTTTGGACCATGAGAAGGGAAATGGTCCTTTTCCCTTAGAATATTTAGTTGTGGGATTTGGACTCGAGAGTGAGTTTTGGACCTTAATTATTAATTATGGTTAATTATTTTGTTGACTAGGCGGAGTCTAGATCTGACAGTTCGGGTGTTAGATTTACTTGTCGTCAGTATCAGGTGAGTCTCCTCACTTATTCCTACTTGTGTGGTGGAATAGCTGTATATGTAATGACCAGTCGGGTCTTGTTTTTATGATTATGTTATACTATTTATATGTGACTGAGGCTGCTGATAGTCTCCATGGCTGCTGATAACCCATAGGACGTGTTGCAAGCCCAGTAGGACTGTTGATAGTCCCAAGGGTTACTGATAACCTGTAGTTGTTTATTTATGTTGTGCAATATGTGGTATCTTGGGGAACTCACTAAGCTTCGTGCTTACAGTTGTTGATTTATATGTGGCAGGTACTTCCGAGGACCGCGGGAAGGCAAAGGTCTGATTATACACACGCGCTGGGAGATGTACTGCTGGGACATGTTTATGAACTACGATATTTGTGATACTAGTTGTTTTTGGATAATTATGTATTTGATAACTTGGTTTGTGAAACCCTAATTTTGGTAAATTAAGATGAAAATTTGGGATAAAATTTGAGGTGTTACTAGTTAATGGAACAAAAAATATATTTTTTTTATCTCTTTTCCCCAAACAAATAACCTGCGTTTTTTCTCTTCACGAAGAAGTGAATACAACTTCAATCACAAATAAATACACTAGTATTTACAAATAATTTTTTTTGTTCAAAACTGATATAGAAAACAGGTTCATGCTCCATCACATATGATTAAACTTCTATTCACAATCACAAATGAATATATATATATATATATATATATATATATATATATATATATATATACACACACACACACACACTTTTATTCATAAATAGTACACATAAAACATGAATCCAATGTTTTTTCATCAATTTAAAATAAAAATTGTCTAAAATTTTATCAGTTTTCACAAATGAATACTCTTATTCACAAATGAATATAAATTTATATGAACGAACCTTGTTTCCAAACGGGATATACAAAGACACTTCAACCGACGAAAAACCACAAAGCAAAAAAAATTAGGGAAGATGCTATAGAAACGCTGCAAAAGAGAGATTGAAAAGGGTAATAAAAATTCAATGTGGAGCCAAATCTCTCTTGAAATCATTCTAATGAAGAAAGAAAGCCACCAGTAGGTAACAAAATAACAAAAAATGAAGTAAGCTCTAGAAAGAAAAGGAACATGAAATACTTAGAAAGGAGAATCAACATCTTCGGTTATTGGTCTGGAAGCATCAATTTGTCAACTAAAAGCGACTTTATTGATTTCGAAAGCATCAACTTCAGATTCACTTTATCCGGTGCGAATTGTGGTGGTGGTCGTCAGTTGGTGTGATCAACGGTGTAGGCTATGGAGGTTTTGGCGGAAGGTGAAGGCACCGACGATGGTATCCTGGTGCAGGAAGGCTGAAGGCGTCAGAAACAATAGCTAATGATAGGGTTTGAGTTTGTGTTATATCCGAAAATTGGAATCAACAGTTGGTGGTGACTTGTAGTTTGCTGTCGGTGACAGATATCGACAGAAGAGTGGGGATGGAGGCGCTGAGCAGTCGCCGGTGTGAGGGCCGACGATCTCACAGGAGAAAGAATCGGATGGAAAGTTAAAGGTGGAGACGGTAAGGTGGGGGTATTTCAGAGAGGCGGTTTGGAAGGATCTGGAGGCATTAACGATAATAGATTCATAGATAATTAGGGGGTGTGATGGAGTAATGTTATTGGGAAATAGAAACGGTGAAGGATATGTGTTGGAAGCAGGGAGTCGGTGGAGGGAGAGAAGAACACGTGGAAAGGTAATTTAATTGCAGAGAAAGAGAACACAAAAAAAATTAAAGGACCAATAGGAAAGATTTACTATTCACAAAAATACCTCTAAATTAATATATATATATATATATATGCATGTATATATATGTATGTATGTATAATTATAGATTGTATAAACAATATTAAAGTTAATGTAATTAGTGTGGTCAAAATGCAATTGAAAATTGTTATTTGTTAACTATTAATAAATTAAATCATGTAGTCTACATCAAAATAGAAAAACACGACTAATGAAAGAAAATAGATGAATAGACACCACCGTTTTGAATGCTTATGCCTAGTGTTCATAAAATTTAACCAAATAAATTTTTTTTTATATGTTTGTAACAACCCAAAATTCAGGACCAAAAATTTCATTTTCAATATAACTAAAACACTATTGTAACTTTGTTCACACATAGAAAAACATTTCAAATAAAACATTTAACAGAGTTCATTCCCAGAAATCACACATTGCGGAAAAACACAGGTGTATGCGTTGCGATCGTCCCAAGCTCCTTTACTTGAAAATTGGAGGTACCTGAAACCAAAAATGAAAATTGTAAGCACGAAGCTTAGTGAGTTCCCAAAATACCACATACCATACAATAAACATATTGCTTAGCATATCTGGGTATTCTCCTACCCCTTCGGTCTCTTTCAACTAAAAAGTACCATACATAAACGTGAGCCATACATATCATTCATACATCATAATCAAATAAGATGCTATGTGACAATACATAGTCTTGTCATTATGCCACGGGCCGTCGCGTGGTCTTTCTTGCCAAGTCGGTGGCCACCCCTCGGTCTTACAAACAAGTGTCAAGACCACCTCCTGGTCTTCCATGCAAGTATCACAAAGAAAAATAGCATACATACTACTCTACTTAGCCAATTAGCATACAGTGTGCCAGGAGCCACCTCCTGGTCTTTCATACATAATTCCTAGGGCTAACCCCCGGGTCCTCCTACCATACATAATAGGATACAGTGTGCCAATAGCCGCCTCCTGGTCTTTTATACATAATGCCTAGGGCTAACCCCCGGGTCTTCCTACCATGCATCAACCAAATGGGCCAGTATTGGTGCCTTCGACCCATGCAAACAGTAAGGAGACTCACCTCGCACTACTGAAGTCCCGCGGATAAAGCTGTAGTTGTTGGCTGGCAGATCCCCAAACTGTCAATCATCAAAACAACACCCAATTAATAGTTAGGTTCCAATGCATAACCATAACTCCATACTTGGGGTAAAGAGACTATTTTACCCCTAACCTAGCTTGGACCAAAATCAAGGCCCAAACTCAAACTCTGGAGGCTCAAAAGCCAAATAATAAATCAAGGCCCAATTTTCCAAATTGGGACCAAACCCCTCACATGGGCCTTACCCTCAAGCCCATCCAATATTCTAGTTCATATACTTGTTCTTGGATGGTCCATCAATAGCCCAATCACCAAAGCCCAACAGAAGGCCCGACTTGAAGCCCAAACATAATTAGGGTTTTCACATAAAACGACGATTAGGGTTAATTAAAACAATTAACCCATTAAGGACTTAATCCATTAAGTCCATCATTCTACTAGGTCAATCATGCGGTGTGGTCGGGCGTAATTTGTAATTCAATTCCAATGGTCCAAAATGCGGGTCCAGACACTCCAAAACTAACATATCCAAAATTAGGGTTTTCTAAACCCTAATTATGGTTTTCAACCCTATCGCGCGCCAATTAGTCAAATGGTTAGGATTTTAGATCAATTAGGGTTTCATTAGGTCAACTAGGGTTTCATTAGGCCGAGCGCCACCTACTGCCACCTCGAGCGGTGGTGGTCGACGACGGCTCACGGCGGAAACCACCACCTCGTGGTGGTGGTTATGATTCTAGTCCAAATCATATCTAAGCATCCCAAATAGCCATCCAATCACACACAATGCACACTGCCACCCAACACGATAGTTGGTGGTGGTGGCGGATTTCCTTGATTATTCCAACTAAAAAATACGATTATACAACATAATATCCAAAAGAAACACACACACACACACAAAATAAAACACACGTACACACACAACTACCCTCGTGGCAGCAGGCGGTGGTTAGAGTTGATAACCACCACCTCACGGTGGTGGTGATGGCTTATCTTGTGAGGTTCGGCCAAGCACAATAAACCCACGACATGCACACTAGCAGCAGAAACACACACACACATCTTGCTCGGAATATGAACACCACCACCCACCTGGTGGCGTACGACGACAACAGCGATTCGGAATGGCGAGAAACTGTAGCACTAATGTCGGTGGCGGCGTAAATGCTTGACGGTACCATTGGTGTGACTGACAACGAGACAGAAGAGGAAGGAGGAGTGATTACGACAGTGAATGCACCGGGAAACGGAGGTTGCGCCTCCACCGGAACACAACAACAACGGCTACAAGCTCTGCTCCTCCGACTTCTCATTGCCACAACGTTGACTCGTCGGTCTCAGCTTACGTCGGCAACATCATCGGTGGTATTGACCTCGATGGTGGAGGTAGTGGCAACTGGAGGGGTGGAGGAACAAGGGTGGCGGCTGATGTTGAAGTAGGGTTAGGGTTACAAGAGTGACGGGTTATAAACCCCGTCCACATTCAAACCTTTAGCCATAATTACACTTCCAACCCTTCCCCCTCAATTCCTTTCAACTTAGATCCATAATTTACCAAACAACCCCCAACTTTCAGATTTTTTTGCAAAACAAATTTGGAAATTACCTTTTAACCCCCAAAATCTCAATTATGGCATATTCCACCCTTCCTTCACTAATCATTAGCATCTAAATCCCCATTTTACTCTTTAGACCTTGCTTCCCATAATTTATTACAATTTAAGTCCAAATATTACAATAAAGATCCCACTTTCTAGAAATTATGTCATTTAGCTCCTTATGACTAACACTGGTAACTTATTATGGATTTAGGGCTACTATTTGTTTATTAATTTTATCCATTTATTTATTTAATAAACGAGCTGTTACAATGTTATTGTTTTAACATTTTGAGTTTGGCCCCTGGTTATAAAGCTCGAGTTCTGCCCCTGCTTGATGTGACATTGCTTATATCGTTTGTCGGTTAAGTCAATACATTATACAACCAAGACATCCTCATCTACATGCTCTCATCATCTTCTCATATTTTTAAACTATATATGGGTCAAGGTTTGTTTCTTTCATCCAAGAAGTTTTCTTCAACTCAAAGTATTTTATTAATTCTAATTTGGGTCATTGCATTGATACAAAAAGGTACGTTATTGTTTTTTTGTTGGTGACTCAATGATATCTTGGATATCTAAGAAACAAGTCGTCATTTCCCGATCATCAACTGAAGCTACATATCAGAAATATTCTTGTCATTACTTATGAGATTATTTGGTTATAATCACTTAATGGATTTTAGAGTTCATCTCTATGATCGTACTTTGGTTTTCTTTGACAACAAATTTGCAATCATGCTTGTATTAAATCCAGTATTCCACAAACGAACATAACATTTCGAACCTGATTGCCATTTTATTTGAGAAAAGATTCTCTTTCATACTATTAAATTGATACACATACATATTGCATGTATGCTAGCCCATAATTTTACATAATCATTATCTTGGTCCAAGATTTTGCCAATTATTTACAAGATGGCTCTGCAAAACATCTTTATGAGTACATCTTAAGGGGATATTGGACACTACTTCCGTTAGTTAACCATTATTAGTTAATTATCGTTAGAAGTTGGTTCAAAGTTAATTGGCTAGTTAGGGTGTTATGTTACATGCATAATAACATAGAAAGCGTAGTTTAATTATTATTCCAATATAATTTGCTGATGTACCTACGAGTTTTGCAATTTTGAATACAATAAAATATGGGTGAGCATTTGGACATGTGGATCGGACTGGACCGGTGAATCGGACCGAACCATACCGTTTTTTGGACACCTGACCGGTTCTCGGTTCTAGGATTTGAGCAAAACTGGGCCGGTTCCGGGTAAAAACCGGTTTTGGACCGGCTTATTATTTTTTTTAAAAAAATTGTATTATGTGAAATTCTTTAAATAAACATATCTCATTCGTTTTAAGTCAGATTGAAATGCAGTTTTTGCCAACGTGTATCTTAGAATTTGTAGATGATTTTAGATTATAATTTTGTTGTTTTTTGGTGATAAATTCAATGAGTTACAATACTTCAAAGATGAGATATCAAAACTGAAATATTTCAGCTTTTCAGAAAAAATTTAAACTTTCGTATTCTATGAAATTCTTTAAACAAGCATATCTCATTCGTTTTAAGTCGTATTTACATGGTGTTTTTTCCAATGTGTAACTTAGAGTTTATAGATGATTTTAGACTATAATTTTGTTGTGTTGGTATTATATTCGAGGATTTATAATCCATCAAAGATGAGATGTCAAAGCTGAAATATTTCAGCTTTTCAACAAAAAATTTAAACTTTTGTATTCTGTAAAATTCTGTAAACAAGCATATCTCATTCGTTTTAAGTCGGATTGAGATGTGTTTTTTTTCCAACGTGTGATTTAGAGTTTGTAGATGATTTTAGACTATAATTTTGTTGTTTTTGGTCTTATATTCGATGAGTTACAATCCTTCAAAGATGAGATATCAAAACTGAAATATTTCAGCTTTTCAGCAACAAATTGAAACTTTTATCTTCTATGAAAAAATTTAAACAAGAATATCTCATTCATTTTTAGTTGGATCTTCATGCGGTTTTTTCCAACATATAATTTAGAATTTGTAGATGATTTTAGACTATAATTTTGTTGTCTTTGGTATTATATTTGATGAGTTGCAATCCTTCAAAGATGAGATATTAAAGTTTAATATTTCAGCTTTTCAACAAGAAATTTAAACTTTTGTATTCTATGAAATTCTTTAAACAAGCATATCTTATTTGTTTTAAGTCGAATTGACATGCGTTTTATTCTAACATGTAATTTATAGTTTGTAGATGAGTTTCGACTATAATTTTGTTGTTTTGGGTGTTATATTCAATGAGTTACAACCCTTCAAACAAATGGAATAAAATATAAACAATCAAAGTTCAACCGGTCCAAATGGCACAAGAAATAGAAACATGTTCATTTTTATAAGTTGTACCGTATCAAACCCAAAATATATTCATTTTAAAGAGTTGTAACGTATTAAACCCAACAACATGTTCGTGTTAACGAGTTGTATCAAACCCAAAAATGTGTTTTAACAAATTGTAAAGTGTGCATGTAAAGTTGTACCGGTTGAAACGGGTCCAAGAACCGGAAAACCCGGACCTAGACCTGAACCCGGTAAGTATTATCCGGTCCGGTCCACAGACCACAATATTCTCCGAAACCGATCCGGTCTGGTCCGATCCAAGTGCTCACCCCTACAATAAAATCATTCAATTTTCATTTCTTCTTCGTTAATAATCGATAAAATAGTTTAAAAAAAAGGGAAAATTTCATCTATATCCCTGTAAACTTTCATAATTACATGTATATCCTTATAAAATTTTAAATTACATATATATCCTTATAAAACCTATAAAATTACATATATATCCAAATACTTAATTTAATCATATTTAATTTATTCAAAAAATAAAAACACAATTTTTAAATTAATTTTTTATTAACTCTTTACTTATGGTAATTTAATTGACCAACTTCTATATTTCTTCGATCAAACTTTTAATTTTTCTTCTTTTCAATGAATTAGTTTGACTCATGCCATTTTTTTCTTTGATTTCAAATTGGTTTGGATTGCTACCAAATTCGGGTCATAACTAAAAAGGCTTGAGTTCATAATGTTGAAGCATATTGCTCACCACATGTTCGATGAAATGTCTGAGATGTATTAAGAACCAGTGCAAACGACATTTGACCTGAATTGATAAGGTTATACTATTGAATTTTGTTTTTCAAAAGGTTATCACTAATATGACTTAAAATCAATCAATATGTAGTCAAATTCGTGTGTTTACTGTCGCCTCACCGGTTTTCAATCCTTATAGTTTTTCATATTTAACTTACTGATATTTGTTTTTTGTTTGTTACAGATGTTATGTTAAGACAGCTTGCTGATTGCTCCAGATGGCGCCATCAAAGTCAATGTTTTTCTTGGTTTGTAATTTTTGTTACATTACATACCATGCTCTTTGTGTATTTTTGTTGGTTATGTTGTACATTGACTGGATTTGGTTTCTTGGGATGGGTTTTATCTGTTTTCTGCATATTCTTACATGTGCTACTAAAGTTTGATCGCTAAATATTGATAATGCAGCTGTTAAACATACACCAATGGGCATGGTAGAAAAAGATGAAAGCAGATAAGTAAGTCATTATATCCATGTGTATACTTCATATTCCAAATTTTATAAGTAAAAGTTGTTAAATTAATTTTTTATTTTTATATATGAACTTATAACTAAGAGTTTGTGTAGGTTTCAAAAACAAAGATTTCTTGTGCTCTGTTTACATTGCACTGTCAGTCTACACATGGATTCATGGTAAAATATGTCTTTAGATGAGAATTTTGGTTAACCAATTAGTCTTTTTTTCTTTACTGGTTTATATTTAAGTTGACACTGTAATGTTATATTTAAATTTACAATTTAAGTATTTTGTCCAAAGTGTTCAAAAGTTATAGGTTTAAACTGATAATGGTTTATATACAACAATATATTAAATTTAATAAAGTAAGTATAATATGTTAAAAGTTAAAGACATAACTTTAAAAGTAGAAGTAAATATATTATTTTAAAATTAAAATTTAGTATATTTATGATCTGATATTTATTTAACCTTATTAACCAACTTATAATCATTATTAGAAAGACACTACAATTAATCACTTTTAACTATTTACAAAATATTCTTTGTGTTGTTTAAGTTAAACTAAAATTTATATTTAAGTTGACACTATAATGTTATATTCAAATTAATAATTTAAATATTTTACACAAATTGTTCCAAAATTGTATCTTTAAAATGATAATGGTTTACATCCAATAATATATTAAAACTAATAAAATAAGTATAATACGTTATAAGTTAAAAGACATAACTTTATAAGTAGAAGTAAATATATTATTTTAATATTGAAATTTACTTTATATATGATTACACTTTAGGTTTGATATTTATTTAACCGTATTAACTAACTTATAATTATTATTAGAAAGAAATTGAAAAGTCATGGGAGTTTCAAATGAATGTGGTGAAAGGAAATATGCATGGGAGTTACAAATGAATGTGGTGAAAGGAAAAATGTTTCCTTTATAATATAGTATGATATATATGATATTATATGATGATATGATATATATATATATATATATATATATATATATATATATAGATTGTCACACCCCAAAACCAAGAACGGCGGAAACGTTCTGGGGCGGAGGACGTCATGTAATGTATCACAACAATGTAAAGTAGTAAACAAGCAACAACATCATCCATTGCATTAATAGTATAGTTTTAATTACATGAGAGTTCTTTCATAGTATAATTCTACAAAAATGAATATTCAAAATAAAAGACGAGTCTTGACCGCTTCGTCTTCACAAAACCTGGTAGTCATACCTGTCTGTTTGTGACCTGGGAATACAAGTTATTTTGAAAGCGAGTATCAACAATAATGTTGGTGAATTCATAAGTATTTATGTGACTTTGATTTGTAAAGCTGTAAAGAAAGAGCTGTAAATGTTTGAAGGAAAGTTTGTACCAATGAACATGTTTGTAAGTAATTGTAAATGTTTGAAACTCTAGAAAATCCCATATTTTCTACTAGTATAAAAAGTAGCCTTCTACCAAGACCCTACTGTTTTAAATGTTTGCTATTAGAAATCCAATATTTGCCCATAAGTGGGTGGTAGTTTAAAAGTCCCAAAAATGAATTACAATGGTGTTTTTCATGTCTAAAGTAGTAGATTTGTGTACGTATATAATCGCTAAGGTATTTGATAACCTCGTAAATCAACGTGTTTTTAATACTCCATGTGAGTTTTATAACCATGCTAATGACCCAGACTGCCTGTAACAACGTTCTTCAGGCGTTGGAATGTTATGACGTTTGTCACCCCAGGCCTGCCGACCTAGCTGTAGCTAACAGCTTAGGTGTGGGATTGTCAATCCCGTATAGATCTATACACAAGTATCACGCTCCCCCTACAAGGGATTATGGTATATAATACAAGACTTAATAATGCATACTCGAAAGTACGTGAAATGTCTCACAAACTTAGTATAAAACAGATTTACGTATGAAAATGTCCATTTGTTCTTGTATATGAAAATATCTCTTTGATATGGTACTTGTAGTATGTTAAATTTTCATGAATATCTAGTACATTATCTTATGTAATCGTATCTCTTGTAATTGTATGTCTTGAAATTGTAGGCCTTGTAATTGTATGTAATCGTATCTCTTCATATAGTATGTAATGTATTAGTATAGACTCATAAATAAACTGACTCTTGTGTGATTCCTTATACTTGGAATGCTAAGTAGTATCTCTTAACTATACCTATTATAGTTACTAGTATTGTACGTGTATAACCGAAATATGCCTTTACTACTCAAAGGTACTGAACCAACTGATGGAAACTTTTATGTCTATATATGTACATATGATATATATATAACTAATATTTAGACGACATTCGGACGAATAACCGATGCCTTAAGGCCACATCCCAATGAGGAAAAGGAAATAAAACGAGCTAGTCGTCCTAAGTCCTTCAAACATTACTTATATAACTATACATATATAGGCATGCATTTGCCAATATAAAAATATAAAAGAAGTTTTGTAAAACCTTTGAAAAGTTTAATAAATAAGAAATGATGACTTGATGTCGGTTTATAAAATGATTTGAAAGCAGTTTGTTTGATAAGAACAGTTTTAAATATAGGAAGACCTTTGTTAGAAACATGATTCTAACAGCGTTTGAAAGGAATCATAAAGTATGTAAGACAGTTTGATAAAGAGTTTTTAACATGTAAAAAAAGTTTGTCGTAAACTATTATAGTTTTTCCAAAAGTTTGTTTCGTTTGTATAGTAAACCCTAGTGAAATGCTCACTCGTTATGTAAAGTGTAACTTTTGTAGTGACATAAATGAACACATATACTCAAAGTATAGATAAAGTGTTTGATTCGTATATGTATAACAACATATTTAATTTAAAAAGACAAGATGTTATCGTGATATATTTTGTGTAAGAAAGTTTCCATGTAGTAGTTATAAATCACATATGGTTTACTTAATAAAAGATTATATAATGAAATTGTAGGTTACACACGATAATAACCGTGTGTTTACTTGTATTACCCCCCCCCCCCCTTAAAAGTGTATAAAAAGCATTGATAACATATTTGAAAATGTAGTTTATAGGGGTATGAACTCACCGAAGAAAGTGCGTGAGTTGAAGAAAACGAGATTTTCTCGGGTGGCACCTCGACCGGAAAGTGACGAGATTCTCGGGAATCTCGGGGCTTCGGACCTTCGTCGGGGCTTAGATATGAAACTGGGAAGTCGGGATGTTGTCGGCACGAAAAGCGAGGTGAAAATTTGAGTGAAATGAAGAAAATGAGCATGGATGGCCGGCACCCTCGCATTCCATTTATAGTGGTGGGAGAGGCCTCGTACGCTGGGCGTACTTCGGGCTTACGCGGGGAGTACCTCATATGTTGGGCGTACTCCGAGGCTACATTGGGCGTTCTCTTGCATCACTGCTGACCGCATCCTCGAGCGAAGTGTTTGGTCGATGTGGACGATCCGGAGCCTAGCAACCGAGTACGATGGGCGTACGAAGGTACGCTGGGCGTAAATCGTTTCGGTGTGTGCCATGAACTTGTAAAATTCGTAACTTTCGCACACGGCCTCCGTTTTTTACGTTCTTTATATCCACGCGAAGGTGAGAAAGTACTCTACAACTTTTATTTAGACTCTGTCGGCTAATTTTGAATTTTACTTTTAATTATATTTTAATTAATAGGCCGGGAAACGATAACTGCGTTAAAAATCCATAACTTCTTTATCCGACGTCCGTTTTCGTTTGTCTTTTTACCATCGAACTAATATTGTCGAGACCTTCAACTCTCTTTTAAGTTGTGTCGGCTAAAAATCAATCGATCTTTATTTCGAGTTTTTAGCTGTCTACCGCTGTTACGAAACTTAGAAAATTTGTAACTTCTTCATACGACGTCCGTTTTGGGCGTTCTTTTTATGTATGATCACGGTTTAACGAAATCTACAACTTTCGTTTATATACCTAAGGCTAAAAATTATTGTATTGAAACTTTGCATTTTTCGCTTAATCGGTGTTGCCGGGTTTCGCAGCGAATTTTAGATTGGTCATAACTTCTTCGTTATAACTCGGATTTTAGTGTTCTTTATATGTACGAAAACCTTGATAAAATTCCTACCACTTTATTTGACCCAAATAATATCTTGGAAAGTTATATTTTGGCCTAAATTTGACTGGTGTTACATTATATAGTCTCAAAATATCGGGTTGTCACATAGATGCTATAATTATACTTAGCAATGTTAGTTTATCGATACTATGTTTATGTTATTATTTTCTAATTAATGTTCTATATGTGTATTGTTGAAGTAATTCTAATATGAATATTAACGTTTGATTATTCATATATTCATTAGAATGTTATTATTCTATTATAAATTCATGTATGTGTATTTTTGTAGTAAATTCTAATTTTAGTTTTAACATGTGACTATTCATTTATTCATTATTGAAAAATGACATAAAATCGTGGATACAAAATTCATTGCAGAATAATAACATAAAAATAATGTTTTTACGCTGTAAGACTATTTACTATATATATATATATATATATATATATATATATATATACATATATATATATATATATATATATATATATAGTCCGGTTCTTGTGAGGACTCATTTAAAAGTGAGCACTCGTGACCACACATTAAAAAAATTGAAAAAAAATATAAATCATAAAATCGAGCATAGATCTATGTCTGGGAGAAAAAAAAATTGCATCATTAAAATTGATTCATGATTCAAATTTAATTTTTTATTTTGCATCATTATAATCCATGATTCAATTTTAATGATCCATTTTTTTCCTATTTTTTTTTGTCCCGGACATAGATCTATGCTCGATTTTATGATTTGTATTTTTTTAGATTTTTTTTCAATTTTTTTAAGGTGTACTCACGAATCTTCACTTTAAAATGAGTCCTCACCCGATCATGTATGTATATATATATATATATATATATATATATATATATATATATATATATATATATATATATATATATATATATATATGGTTAGGTTCACGTGAGACGGCCTAATTTTGTGAGACCGTGAGACGCATTTTTTTTTATTTTTTTTATTTTTTTAGTTAGTTCAAGTTCCGAAAATAATATTTGAAAAAAGAATTTGTAGATTTTTCCATTTATTTTGCATTTTAAAATTATTTTTTAGAATATGTCAGTGTAATATTCTATTAGAATATTTCACGTATTTTTGAAAAAAAAATGGTATTTTTTTATATTTTTTTAGTTAATTCAAGTTCCGAAAATAATATTTAAAAAAAGAATTTTTGGATTTTTCCATTTATTTTTTGCATTTTAAAATTATTTTTAGATTTGGTCTCACGGTCTCACAAAATTAGAATGGTCTCAAATGAACCTGAATATATATATATATATATATATATATATATATATATATATATATATATATATATATATATATATATATATATTTATACATATATGTGGTTCAGAACCTGTGAGGACACCTTAAAAAATTGAAAAATAATCTAAAAAAATAAAAATCATAAAATCGAGCATAGATCTATTTCCGGTAGAAAAAAAATTTGCATCATTAAAATTGATCCATTATTCAATTTTAATTTTTTTATTTTGCATCATTATGATCCATGATTCAAACCATCCCTACTCATACGAACCATCTAATCCGCCAAGCGCTTCATCGGCATTCCAAATTATATATTTGATGAAGTACTAGGTGATGGATGAAACTATGGATGAATTGAAGAATCAAGCACTATAGTAGATGCATGCGATAATATGACCAAGGTTGTCAATCATAGCTTCAGAAAGTTTTTTGAGAAGATTGGGGATCTTAAAGAATAGATAACGCTTGCACCGAAGGCAGGGCAATCCAAAACTATATATATATATATATATATATATATATATATATATATATATATATATATATATATATATATATCCTCCCAAAACATGACTCTAACTCTAGTGTGTGTACAATCAAGTCGGCGCCTTCCCGTGATCCTAAGAAGTACCTGAAACACATAGCACATAACACAGTAAGTACGAACCTTAGTGAGTTCCTCAAAATACCACACACACATCACATTAGCCACTAGCGGCTAACTCGATACGACCCTCCGGTCAATATGTCTCAGTGGAGACCCCACGACCCCATAACTCGAATGGACCCTCCGATCCTAACTCAATAAGCTCATATTTATAATAATCAACATAAATCACAAAGACATAATTCAGAATATCACAATACATAGGTAAGCACATAAGACATCTCAGTCACACAAAGATACCACTCATGGTAAGTATAGTGACAAGACTCACCTCACAAGAAATCGGATAATCTCGAACTCAAATCACCGGTCTAGCTTCTGCCTATCACATACTACAATTATCCCTAATTAATGATGGTTCTCAAGAAGCTAAACTAACCCTTCTACAACCTCATAGAAGGGTAAAAGACCATTTTACCCCTCAATGGTCTTAATAGTCCACAAATTGACCAAACCCTAAAAGTCAACCAAAAGTCAACGCCAGCGAGTACGTTGCGCGTACAAGATCTCTATGCTGGGCGTACATGATGCCACACACGCATCAGGGATTCTCAACCCTACGTTGCGCGTACTGGGATTACGCTCGGCGTACGCCCCAGTTTTCTCTTTCTACTCTTTTGGTCTGAATCAGTTAAGACCTTGGCTCATATCACAAATCTGGACTCCTAGGTTCTTATTCCATAAAGTAAGTGACTTTAAGCCTTTGCATGGCTGATAAGGTCACAAACACATAAAATCCTCACTCTCTTAACTCAAAATGCTCATATCTCATGCATGGTTTGATTCCAACGTCCAAGTCTAGATTTTTATGACACTACACCTATAGCACCTGGTTCTTGGTATGTATTCTTTTATTAATTCTTTAAATATTTTGCATTTTGGCCTTGGACTCGGCGAGTTGAAGGACCAACTCGCCGAGTAGAAGCGAGGGGGGACACGGGACTTAAGCGATGGACTCGGTGAGTAGACCCTGTTTTGACAAAAACCCTAATCCGAGGTTTTGCACCCTATTTTAACACTTTAACTCGACCTCCTTCGTCCCATTTTGCTCCCAGAAGACCCCCATAGCAAACCCTATCCGTTATTGAAGCAATCTAACGCATTTGGAGTGACTTTGGTGCTTTTATGATCCATGGAGGGAAGGAAAAGCTTAAAGGAACAAGATGAGGATAAAGGGATCCGAGTTTGTGCACCATTTTTAGCTCATTGAAGGTAAAAAGTCTGTACCTTGCTCTTCCATTTGATAGATCCCATTTTGTGAAGTTTTAGGGCTTTTCTAAGCCATTTTGGTCACCAACCATGATTGCAAGCATGGTTAAGGGTTGAAGTTTCAGATATAGGTCCTTGGAGGGGTTGCAAGGCAAATAGGAGTGGCTTTTGCACTCAAGGAAGGCCCCATGCATTGTAGGAGCCATTTTAAGGCCTTTTAGGCTCAAAAGTCCCATGCATGCACGTAAAGTTCGTAACTTTACGTGCTAGAACGGTCCTAGGAGCCAAGATCTACCTTTTGGTCAAGTGTTGTACACCAGAAATCGAGAAAAATGAGACTTGGTCATACTCGACTCAGAGAGTCGTTCTTGGGACTCGGCGAGTCCGAGGCTTGACTCCCTTTTCTGTTCTGGGTCAAGGACCCAGTTGAGTGTGGAAAGGTTTCAGGGAGGTCCCGGGGAGTGACCCAACGTTCTGGACTAAGCCATGGTTCTGGAATTCATGGGACTCGGCGAGTGCAGGAACAACTCGGCGAATCCAAGGCAATCTTCTTAAGATTGAAGATGAACTCGACGAGTTGTTCATACAACTCGGAGAGTCAAGGACAGGACCTGTTCATCAGTTGAAGATGAACTCGACGAGTTGTTCATATAACTCGGCGAGTCGGATGAAGATTCAATCGATGTTCAATTAGAAGGAAAACTCGTCGAGTCATCGCCTAACTCGACGAGTAGAGACGGGTATAAGGACAATAGAAGGATAGGGACTCGGCAAGTTGGCGAACCAACTCGGCGAGTCATTTCAACTGGAAGCTGATTTTGACTTTGACTTGGTCGGGGGTAAAATGGTCATTTTTCCCTAAGAGCAGTTGGCAGTGTATGACTAAGTGTTTTGTGGGAATTATAGCCGGAGGATTTCCGGAGCAGCAGCAGAAGCAGTCAAAGGATTTCCGCACAAATCAGCAACTACTACGAGGTGAGTTGCCTTCCAGTAGCGGTGGGTCTAAGGCCACAATGCCGGCCCACCAGTAGGAGACGTATGTTAGATGATGGTCTTTGTGATATCATCTAGGTTTGCTATTATCTGATATGATACGAGCTAGTATGATATGTTATATGCTAGTAGCTGTAGGGGAGATAGTCCTCGAGCTCATCGGTCAACAGGGCCCAAGGGGGTAGCCATGCCCAGTCATGTTAGATCGAATGTGATTATGTGATACATGTTATGTGGTAGTAGTAGAGGGGTGAAATAGTCCCCTGTATCCGGTCGAAAGGACCGAAGGGGAGGCCAGCAGCTAGATATGCTAGGTAGTATCCGGTTGAAAGGACCGAAGGGGAGGCCAGCACCCAAATATGCTAGGCAGTATCCGGTCGAAAGGACCGAAGGGGTAGGTCGGGCACCCAGATATGCCTGACAGTATTTGTATGTTGTGTGAATGTATGGTATGTGGTACGATGGGGGAACTCACTAAGCTTCGTGCTTACAGTTTATAGTTTTGTTTTCAGGTACCTCTTCATCGAACGGGAAGGAGCTGGCGCTGTAGCGGCACATCATACACGCCTATTGTTTTCCGCACCATGAGTTATTCTGGGATTTTGTACTGTCACACCCCCGAACCAGACGGCGGAAACGTCTGAGGGCTCTCGTGACTTAAATTGAATATCATCACAATGAATATACATGAATCATTACATAAACGTCACCATGCATCAATATATTACAACTGGAATTCTTCACATCAAGTACATTGTTTTAACATTACACGTTCATAACATAAATAGTTTGAGTGTTTTTAACAACATAACATCTAACATTACTTCATAATACTCTTCCAATTACCTGTTACCTGAGAATATAAGTTATTTTGGAAAAACGTCAACATATGAAATGTTGGTGAGTTCATAAGCAATGTTGTGATAAAATGATTTGTGTAGTTTGTAAAACCCAGAAAATCCGATATTTTCTAAAGAGACTTTTGTTTATCAAAGTGTGAAGATCCATAAGTTGATGCATGAATGATTTCAAAAACATATAATATATATATATATATATATATATATATATATATATATATATATATATATATATATATATATGATGGGTATTTTGTATTATAGTTATAAAATTTCGACCGAGTAGTATTGAATTCCCCGGAAAACCCGATGTTTCCGATATTGAAATGTATTCGTGATTACTGATTTTTGTATTGTCTTAATGAATGAATATTGATTCATCCACATGGTATATCATCCTAATTTTGTCTACTTTGATTTCTCGTAAGCCTTAGCGAACGAAGAGAAGGGGGCATTATGTCCCACTACTATCGTAAGTACCTTAGGCTGTCGCGGATGCGAAAGACACGATGGTCCAACTCGCATTTGATTACTGTGACCTTACTAGCTTTTCTAACGAGACACTTTGGCCCGCTAGCACATAAAAGCTATTGAAAGTCCTTTTTATAAAATATTTGGTCATTGAAGGCCCAATAACATATAAGCGTTATCCCTTTAGGCCCAAAGATCATGTTGGCGGGCTTGCAAGGCCCAACAAGCATGATTTGAAACTCATAAGCCCAAAGTTTGTAGGTTTATTCCTTTTAGTCATCACATATCTATTGGAGAGTTTTGATTTAGCAATTGTTGTTTTGTATTGATTCGAGACCGAATCAATTCGTTTATAACGATATTTGGTATTGAAGGTGTATTCGTTTTCCGTTTTGTCACTAGTCGGTTATGTTGTATTTTATCTTAATGAATTAATTTGTTTAAAAGTATGATTTTGACCTTTTCACTACCTTTCTTATATAAAAATAACACTTTTAGTCCTTTATATAAAAGAATTTCATTTTTAGTCCTTAAAACATCTTCTTGACACTTTTGTATCATAAACTTGTTGAAAAGACATTTTTAACCCAAAATTTATTTTGTAAACAGCTTTAGCCCTTCCAGAATGGAGTTTCTCGGTTAGAACCCCCTATTTTGCAACTTTTACAGTTTTGGCCCAAAATATAAAAAGTTTACATTTTTGATCATTTTTGGAATTGAAAAGAATTTTTGACCTTTGAAATAGTTTTATTTCACTTCTTATCCCCTGTTTTGTAGAATGTTACAATAAAGCCCCTTAAAACTTCAAATTTCGCAATTTTGGGCTTATTGGGCCGAAAAGCCCAAATTTAGCCCATTAAGCTAAATTTTTGCATTTCAAGTCCTTTGAAGATTCTAATATTCAGAAAAATAATTATAGAAACTGTTTTGACTCTTTTAACCCTCAAGAAACCGTGACTTGACAGTTTTTAACCCAAGTTTTGTATTTTTGACAATTTAAGCCCTAAAATGGGTTTTATGTTAGAATATGTTCCTCATAACCTTATAAGCTATTTTTCTTGACTTGTTTAGTGTAAAATAACTTAGATTATGTTTGTTTCCTTTCTCATGTCATAGATCTCAAGTTAACACCCCTTTTGGTTACATATTTATCATAAAAACACATAAAATCACACACATACATGCATAAAATCACACATAGCATACACATACACATAGTGATGGGTTTTAGGTAAAACGAATAAACTAGAAAAACAATTCCTAAGTTCACATGCAACCTACTTTGGATCTATGTTTTAACTATTGAACATATAACTTTTAATTGCTAACAAGAACCCTAGAGGAGAGAGGCTATTTTCGAAAATAACTAACTAGGGTTTAAGAGTTACATACCTTTCAATTGTTATAGTAAACAATTGATAATCCTCTTGAACTTGATCTTCTTGGAAGCCTAGCACCACAAATGTAATGCCTCTAATGGAATCACACCCAAGAACTAGCAAGAATGAAACTTGAAGGAGAGAGGGTAGAGGGAGTATGCAATTTTCAGCCCTAGGGTTTCTTCAAAGAAGGAGTGTCCAATTTTGGCAGTCAGGAGGCTCCTTATATATAGCTGAGTGATCTAGGATTTAGGGAAAACCCTAATACTCCTTTGCTTGGGGCCTAAGTTAATCCAAGGCATTATCCAAGCCCCCTTGGACGAAATCCTTAGGGTTTCCCGTATAGATTTCATACACCTCCTTCCAAGGAGGTTCTGGAGCCTTCCACTCAACTATCTGATAATTGCAAACTAGTCCCTACACTTTATAATTAATAATTTTAACCCCAAAATTAATTCTGATTCATTTCTGGCTAACTATTAATTAAACATAATGATTTCTAATTAATATATTAATCTTTTAACATATTAATAAATCATTTATATTAATTTATTAATCTTATAAATTAATATCTCTCTTGTCATAATGTCTTTGTCCAGTTGCTAGGTTTGAGGGCAACCCAAAAGGACTGTGTTGCTATCAATTCAAGTACATACCAATTATAGTTTTGGGCTTAGACACCTAATCCAATAGTCTCCCACTTGGATAAGTCTCTAACTATAATTGCTAGTATGACTTCTAAATTTGACCATCAAATTGTAGCTTCCAAAAGTTGCTGCCGAACTCTGACCCAGTCAGTTACGTGTCCTAAGATAAGTGATCATATGACCCTTGGTTCTACTAGATATCCCTAGACATAAGACATGGAATACAATCAATCTCTTCGTCCAAAATCTATGTTTCCCGATTTCTGATTTGTGATGATATATGACTTCTAATCGAACACATAAATTTAGTCGTGGTTGGGCCCAACACATAAATCAACACCAAATCATCGAGGGCCCCACAGATATCGCTTTTCCCATTAGGGCAAAAGGAACGAATAAACATTGACTCATATGCTTGTATCTTTTACTCATCAAACCATACATGACAATACATTTTATAACACCAAGTTACTGATGCGTTTTCATATCACCAATGTATAGCCGAATTGCAAATTACAACTCATATATCTCTGTTTTAAGATCATAGATATTACTGTCTCAGCATTACTCATGATGAATTCCATGAAGTAATACTCTGAGCGTGGGTTTATCGAATACTCAAATCTCACTCTCTGGGTACTCATGAACATTGCAGCAATTTTATTGCTATGTCTATCCTTAGACAATCTGCAATCCAATTCATGACAGTCTTAATTCACTACTTACTTCCAAAAGTACGAGCGACTATGGAGTTTGAACAATCAAGAAACTGTTTTGACTCTTTTAACCCTCAAGAAACCGTGACTTGACAGTTTTTAACCCAAGTTTTGTATTTTTGACAATTTAAGCCCTAAAATGGGTTTTATGTTAGAATATGTTCCTCATAACCTTATAAGCTATTTTTCTTGACTTTTTAGTGTAAAATAATTTAGATTATGTTTGTTTCCTTTCTCATGTCATAGATCTCGAGTTAACACCCATTTTGGTTACATATTTATCACAAAAACACATAAAATCACACACATACATGCATAAAATCACACATAGCATACACATACACATAGATCTACACATTTTTTTGTATTCTACCCCATAAAACATATGAAAACCGAAAAAAGGGGTATGAAGCTCACCTTGAGTTGTAGTTTTGGTTTTGAAGAAGAATAGAAGAAGTTTGATGTTATTTCTCGGCTTTAGCAACCTTTCTTGGAAGATCTCGAACTTAGATGATTTCTAAGAGAGTGATCATGATTTTGTATGGATTAGAAAGAGGTTTTTGATAAAACAAAGAGTCTAGGTCATAGATCCAAGCATGAACTTACCTTAGATGATGAGTTTTGTGGAATAATCTCTTTGAAAGCTTCCTAGATCTCGAAAATTTAGAGAGGAATGGAGAGAGTTTCTTTGAGAGAGTTTTGAGTGAAGTGTGTGTGTGTGTGTGTGTGTTTGGGAGACTCTCGACCGAGAAGAGGAAAGAGAGAAGAAGAGAGATGAGTGAAAGGATGGTTGCATGGAAATATGAAAGTATGCATGGAAGACCATTAAATAAAAATGAGTTGGCACACACAAAGTCAACTCTTCCTTCTTTGTGGGCTTCGGCCGAGAATGGAGAGGGAAAAGAGAAAGAATTGGGTCTTGAGTGCTTAGCCCATATTATGACTCACTTTGGATGATGTTTGGGCCCAAATAAATCAAAGTGTAATTTTTATGACCTAATAGGGCTAAATTAATTTGGTTGTGACCCATTAAGGCCCAAAATATTATGTGTCATGTATATGGGTCCATTTAGGGCACATTAGAGAGTTCTAGATTCAAGATGGATAATTTGGAAGTTTATTAGTCCATTAGGCCCAATAAGGAAATTTTGGTCCAAAATGGACTCAAATTGGGATTTCAAAGGTTTCCAAGTCTTTGTTGACCATTTGTAGGGCTAGAATGAAGTATTTGATGAATTTTTGTTGTTATAGAATAAGCATCATGCATGCTTTCATGTTATTGATTCATAGTTGTTATAAGTGTTGTAGTTACAAGGCACCAAAATTTCTAGTTGTGACATCATCCCCCCGTTAGAGGGAATTTCGTCCCAAAATTCTTTTGAAAGCTAGATTTGAGAATGCGAGAATAGATGAGGGTACTTCTGCTTCATTTGATCTTCGCGTTCCCATGTGAATTCTGGTCCGCGTCTCGCGTTCCATCAAACTTTCACAATTGAAATGCGGCTCTGCTTGGTACGCTTTACCTCTCGGTCCATGATTTCAACCGGCTCCTCGATGAACAGAAGGTTCTCATTGATTTCGATTTCCTCTAATGGAATGACGAGGGTCTCGTCGGATAAGCACTTCTTCAAGTTGGAGACGTGGAACACAGGGTGTACACTACTGAGCTCGGCGGGTAGTTGCAATCTATAGGCCACTGGACCGATTCGGGCAAGAATCTCGAAGGGTCCAATGTATCGAGGGTTCAGTTTGCCCCGCTTCCCAAAAGGAATCACTCCTTTCCAAGGAAAGACTTTTAGTAACACCCTATCTCTGACTTCGAATTCCAAGGTCTTTCGTCGTTTATCGGCATAGCTCTTTTGTCTGTCTCGGAACGATTGCAGTCGTGCTCTGATCTGAATTATCTTCTCGGTCGTCTCGCGTATGATTTCCGGTCCTGTTAAGGCGTTGTTTGGCGTTTTCCCTTTCGCTAGTTGGGTGTCTCCTACCTCCGCCCAGCACAACGGTGATCTACATTTACGCCCGTATAATGCTTCGAAAGGAGCAACTATGATACTCGAGTGATAACTGTTGTTATACGAGAACTCGATCAAAGGCAAGTGGGTATCCCATGATCTTCCAAAATCTATTACACACACGGAGCATATCTTCTAGTGTTTGAATGGTTCGCTCGCTTTGACCATCCATTTGTGGGTGGTAGGCAGTGCTCATATCGAGTTGTGTTCCCATAGCTTTCTGAAGCGATTGCCAAAAGCGTGAAATAAATCTACTATCTCTATTTGAGATGATAGATAATGGTACTCCGTGGAGTCTCACGATTTCTTTGATGTAGATTCTTGTCAGGCGCTCCATCTTGTATGATTCTATTATTGGTAGGAAATGGGCGGATTTCGTTAGTCTATCAACTATTACCCAGATCGTGTCCAAACCGTCCGTCGACTTGGGTAGTTTGGTCACAAAATCCATGGTGATCCTTTCCTATTTCCACTCGGGAATTACTGGCTACTGTAGTAATCCAGAGGGCTTCTTATATACCACCTTTACTTTAGCACAAGTGAGGCACTTGCTCACGTAAGTGGCAATCTCTGCCTTCATATTTGGCCACCAATAATGTTGCTTAACATCCAAGTACATTTTGTCTGAACCCGGATGGATGGAGTATCGCGTCTTGTGAACTTCGTTCATGACTACCTCTCTGAATCCCCCAAGTTTAGGGACCCATATGCGGTTCATGAAGTAGTATGCTCCATCTTCCTACACCTCCAAGTTCTTCTCCATTCCACGCAGCGCTTCACTTGTTTTGTTTTCCGCCTTCATGGCATCTGACTGGGCCGTTCTGATTTTTGAGGTCAGGTGGGATTGGATGGTTATCGAGAGAGTTTTCACAGGACGACTTGAGTATTCTTTCCGACTCAAGGCATCGGCTACCACGTTAGCCTTGCCTGCATGGTACTTGATTTTGCAATTGTAGTCGTTTAGCAATTCGACCCATCTTCGTTGCCTCATGTTTAGCTCTTTTTGATTCAAGATGTGCTGGAGACTCTTGTGTTCGGTGAAGATAGTGCACTTGGTACCGTACAGGTAGTGTCTCCAAATCTTCAGGGTGAAGACCACTGCTCTTAGCTCCATATCGTGGGTCGTGTAATTCACTTCGTGCGTCTTTAGTTGTCGGGACGCGTAAGCTATCAGCTTTCCACGCTGCATGAGTACACAGCCTAAACCCTGATTTGACGCATCGCAGTAGACTATAAAGTCATCCGCTCCTTCGGGTAGCGATAGCATCGAAGCACTGCAGAGCACTTGCTTCAGAGATCGAAACGCGGCTTCCTACTTGTCCGTCCATACGAAGGGTACGCCCTTTTGTGTAAGCATGGTAAGCGGTTTGGCCGTCTTAGAGAAGTTCTGGATGGATCTCCTGTAATAGCCTGCGAGACCCAGAAATTGGCGAATTTATCTGGGTGTTGTTGAGATTGCCCATCCTTCGATAACTTGGATTTTGGAAGGATCCACATGAATTCCTTCCTAACTAAAAACATCTCCCAGAAAGTTCACGCTTCAGAGCCAAAACTCGCACTTGGAGAGTTTTGCGTACAACTTTTCGGTTCGCAGGGTTTCCAGGATTTGTCGAAGATGTTGGCCGTGTTTTTCTTCGCTTCGGGAATATACTAGGATATCATCGATGAAAACGATTACGAAATTATCAAGAAAAGGTCGGCAGATTCGATTCATTAGGTCCATGAATGCGGCAGGAGCATTCATTAGACCGAAGGGCATTACCACAAATTCATAATGTCCGTAACGAGTTCGGAAGGTGGTTTTTGGAATATCCTCCTCCCGGACCTTGAGTTGGTGGTATCCAGATCGTAGATCTATCATTGAGAAGTGACTAGCTCCTTGGAGCTGGTTGAATAGGTCGTCGATTCGTGGAAGTGGATATCGGTTTTCGATAGTAAGCTTGTTAAGTTCTCTATAGTCGATACACATCCTGAATGTACCGTCTTTCTTCTTGACAAAGAGCACTAGAGCTCCCCAAGGTGAGAAAATGGGTCGGATGAATCCTTTATCCAAAAGCTCACTGAGTTGACTGGACAACTCTTGCATCTCCGCAGGAGCCAATCTGTAGGGAGATTTGGCGCTGGGGGTAGCTCCTGGTACAAGGTCAATTCGAAACTCGACTTGTCTTTCTGGGGGTATCCCTGGAAGATCATCAGGAAAGACATCTGGGAATTCACAAGCTACTGGAATGTCTTGAATGTTGACCTCTTTCTTGGATTTGTCTACTATGTGAGCCAGGAATGTCAAGTCCTTCTTTCGTAGGTGCTTCTGCGCTTTAATGCACGAGATAAGACAAAGGTTCGTGCAGGGTTTGTCCCCATAAACAACTAGGGTTTCGCGATTTGGGAGATGAAGGCGAACGGCCTTCTCGTGACACATAATTTCAGCATGGTAGGGGCTTAACCAATCCATGCCAATAATCATATCAAAAATCCTAATGCAAACAAGCATTAAGTTTATTTGAAAGACGTGGTGATTTAAGGCTAGGGTACATCCGATATAGATTTCCCCAGTGGATTCTGACTTCCAATTAGCTATTTCCACCATGAAGGTTTCATTAAGCTTCTGGGGTTGTTGATTTAACAAGTGTTTGAATTTATTGCTCACAAAACTCCGTTCTGCCCCAGTATCAAATAGGATGCATGCATAAGTGTGGTTTCGGAGAAACGTACCAGTAACAACATTGGGATCCTGAACCGCTTCTCCCTGACCCATAGCTAGCACCCTTCCTATTCCTGCGTTCCCAGGGTTGTTGGTGTTGGGGCAATTCCGACGGATATGCCCTGTCCTTCCACATCCGTAAGTGGGGCTTGATCCTGTGTTATTGTTGCTGATGTTGGTGTTGTTGTTGTTGTTGTTGTGGTTGTTGTTTCCTTGTGGTTGATTCTGGGGAGGATATGTCTTGCAATACTTTGCAGTGTGACCCTTCTGATTGCAACTGGTGTAATGCATTTCCCTGCATTCTCCATTATGGTGGTAGTTCCACTTGTTGCACTTTGGGAGAGTTCCCGAATACTGCCTAGGGGCACTTGGATTAGCTGAGGCTGGAGCATGTGGTGTGAAGGGTACTTGAGTGGTTGCAACATTGATCATCACCGTTTGTTGCTTCTTTGCCGATTCCGAGCCTTGTCGCCCTTTTCTCTTGTTGTTCTTTCCTTTCTTGTTGTCATTCTCTTTCTTGCCCTCGATTTCCGCTGGCTTCTCGCCCTTTTTGTTGTTGTGGTCGTACAGTTTCTTGGCCAATCTCTTGGCACTGTCGAACATTTCAGGTTTTGCAGCGATCACATTTCCTTGGATTGGGGAGGTCAGTCCCCAGATGAGTCATTCGATTTTCTTTCCTTCAGACGTAATCATGCCAGGGCACAATAATGACAGCTCGCTAAAATTTGATATGTATGCATCTATATCAGAGTTTCGGACAGTGAGATCCCACAGCTCTTGCTCCATCTTCTGAATTTCGCCACGAGGGCAGTACTCAGCCATCAGCATTTCCTTCAGCTCCGTCCATGGCATTGAGTTGGCTACAAGGAGAGTCATGGCCTTTATATGTCCATTCCACCAGGTGAGAGCCTGGTCGACAAAGGTGCACGCGGCAAACTTCACTTTCAATTCCTCAGGGCATTCACATATTTCGAACACTGATTCCACCTTCTCAATCCACCTTTTCAGGGCTATTACACCACCTGTGCCATTAAAGGTTCGCGGCTTGGCATTGGTGAAATCTTTGTAGGAGCATGTTTTGGTTGGTCCTTGATTGATCCCGTTGTTCGAACTTCCTGCCTCTTGTCCATTGACTCCTCCATTGTTCCCTTGGTGAATCTGTGCCATTGCTGCGGTGACCACAGCAAACACAACTGCTTGGAATGTTGCTGAGTCAACTTCTGGAGGGGTTGGTCCAGGGTTACCGCGAGTTGGTCGTCGAGGCATCTTTCTGTCATGGAACGGAAAGATGTTGAGTGCCTATGGTTTTGGGAGGTTGTGATCCTATAAACTAGGTGTGTAGCACGCACTTAAGCAATTTCACAATTTAGCATACAATCATGGATATATAACACATAGCAGATTACAACATCACAGTGGAAAACATAAAACCTTTCATTAATATTATCCGCATTTTTGATACATGAAAATTTTGCTCGGAAGAGCAATACATAAGTGGTGCAAATTCGGCAGCATAACGGCTCTATGAGTAGTGTAATCACTTAAACATAGAGTCGGGGTACATAGCATAGATCCTAGTGACATAGCACTAAAGACGGGTATGACTAGTCCTAGTCATGGTGGGATGTGCCAGGGAGTGGTGCTGAGGAAGTGGATGCTCCCTGATGGCGAGCCACCTATCGTTCCGCATCTCGGAGTCGACCCTCCCACCTCGCCTGTCTCATGTGGAACTCTCGGATAACCTCTCGCGTTTCCTGCTCCGCACGCTCGACCCTAGTCCGTATCTGGTGCATCTGATCGGCGGTGCTTTGGGCTAAGTCGCCAGTGTTCCGCAATCATCTCACCATGACCGAAAGAGCACGATCGACCGGTCCTCCATCCCTCAGGTCATAGAACTTGCGTGACATGCCGAACGGGGGTCGCTGTCCCTGCTGCCTGCTCCACCTCCAAAGGTTGATACCATAGGGGGTGTAGGGCCAGTGGGGCCAACCCGATACGCGGGCACTCTAATCGGATAAGGGGGGTTGATGACTTCGGACTCTGCGTCCGAATCACCATCTTCGTCTTCGCTGGGTTCTTCCTCGAGACCTCCTTCGGCTTCCTCCTCCTGGTCCTCCACTGGCTCGGCAGGTCTGCCTTCGGCTTCCGCCTCAGGTTCCCCTTCGGATTCCTCCTCGGGGTCTTCCTCGGGTTCCTCTTCAGGCTCCTCCTCGGGGACCTCTTCAGGTTCCTCCTCGGATTCTTCCAGCCATTCGTTATTCCCCTAATTAGGGAAATAAGGATCTCCAGGGCAATGGAAACCAGCCATGCTGTCTGCAAGGGTGTATAAACATGCTAATATCATTCCTAAGACGCATAGGTTGAGTTGTTGTTCTCTTTGGGGATAAATGGGTATGCTTTTAGGTTTTCCTACCATCGCAATTTCCTCGGGACACGTGATAGTTGTACCTTGGAGGAAATGTAGCTGATCAAGCTACATCCTCTCCTTGATACAACCATGAACAGTCCCGACTCACCCGAGATGATAGCATTATCTTGTTTGGTTTGGTATTATATTATGTTTCCTAATTCACACTGGAAAAGATGTTTTATAGTTGTGTTTTTATTTGTTTTTTTGTTCATAGTTGGGTTAGTCCCTTTTTGGTTTATAGTTGCATATCAATGTGTGGTTAGATATGCTAGTTCACTATAAACAATACTCTGATAGCAACCTGTCACACCCCCGAACCAGACGGCGGAAACGTCCGAGGGCTCGCGTGACTTAAATTGAATATCATCACAATGAATATACATGAATCATAACATAAACGTCACCATGCATCAATATATTACAACTGGAATTCTTCACATCAAGTACATTGTTTTAACATTACACGTTCATAACATAAATAGTTTGAGTGTTTTTAACAACATAGCATCTAACATTACTTCATAATACTCTTCCAATTACCTGTTACCTGAGAATACAAGTTATTTTGGAAAAACGTCAACATATGAAATGTTGGTGAGTTCATAAGCAATGTTGTGATAAAATGATTTGTGTAGTTTGTAAAACCCAGAAAATCCGATATTTTCTAAAGAGACTTTTGTTTATCAAAGTGTGAAGATCCATAAGTTGATGCATGAATGATTTCAAAAACATATAATATATATATATATATATATATATATATATATATATATATATATATATATATATATGGTGGGTATTTTGTATTATAGTTATAAAATTTCGACCGAGTAGTATTGAATTCCCCGGAAAACCCGATGTTTCCGATATTGAAATGTATTCGTGATTACTGATTTTTGTATTGTCTTAACGAATGAATATTGATTCATCCACATGGTATATCATCCTAATTTTGTCTACTTTGATTTCTCGTAAGCCTTAGCGAACGAAGAGAAGGGGGCATTATGTCCCACTACTATCGTAAGTACCTTAGGCTGTCGCGGATGCGAAAGACACGATGGTCCAACTCGCATTTGATTACTGTGACCTTACTAGCTTTTCTAACGAGACACTTTGGCCCGCTAGCACATAAAAGCTATTGAAAGTCCTTTTTATAAAATATTTGGTCATTGAAGGCCCAATAACATATAAGCGTTATCCCTTTAGGCCCAAAGATCATGTTGGCGGGCTTGCAAGGCCCAACAAGCATGATTTGAAACTCATAAGCCCAAAGTTTGTAGGTTTATTCCTTTTAGTCATCACATATCTATTGGAGAGTTTTGATTTAGCAATTGTTGTTTTGTATTGATTCGAGACCGAATCAATTCGTTTATAACGATATTTGGTATTGAAGGTGTATTCGTTTTCCGTTTTGTCACTAGTCGGTTATGTTGTATTTTATCTTAATGAATTAATTTGTTTAAAAGTATGATTTTGACCTTTTCACTACCTTTCTTATATAAAAATAACACTTTTAGTCCTTTATATAAAAGAATTTCATTTTTAGTCCTTAAAACATCTTCTTGACACTTTTGTATCATAAACTTGTTGAAAAGACATTTTTAACCCAAAATTTATTTTGTAAACAGCTTTAGCCCTTCCAGAATGGAGTTTCTCGGTTAGAACCCCCTATTTTGCAACTTTTACAGTTTTGGCCCAAAATATAAAAAGTTTACATTTTTGATCATTTTTGGAATTGAAAAGAATTTTTGACCTTTGAAATAGTTTTATTTCACTTCTTATCCCCTGTTTTGTAGAATGTTACAATAAAGCCCCTTAAAACTTCAAATTTCGCAATTTTGGGCTTATTGGGCCGAAAAGCCCAAATTTAGCCCATTAAGCTAAATTTTTGCATTTCAAGTCCTTTGAAGATTCTAATATTCAGAAAAATAATTATAGAAACTGTTTTGACTCTTTTAACCCTCAAGAAACCGTGACTTGACAGTTTTTAACCCAAGTTTTGTATTTTTGACAATTTAAGCCCTAAAATGGGTTTTATGTTAGAATATGTTCCTCATAACCTTATAAGCTATTTTTCTTGACTTGTTTAGTGTAAAATAACTTAGATTATGTTTGTTTCCTTTCTCATGTCATAGATCTCAAGTTAACACCCCTTTTGGTTACATATTTATCATAAAAACACATAAAATCACACACATACATGCATAAAATCACACATAGCATACACATACACATAGTGATGGGTTTTAGGTAAAACGAATAAACTAGAAAAACAATTCCTAAGTTCACATGCAACCTACTTTGGATCTATGTTTTAACTATTGAACATATAACTTTTAATTGCTAACAAGAACCCTAGAGGAGAGAGGCTATTTTCGAAAATAACTAACTAGGGTTTAAGAGTTACATACCTTTCAATTGTTATAGTAAACAATTGATAATCCTCTTGAACTTGATCTTCTTGGAAGCCTAGCACCACAAATGTAATGCCTCTAATGGAATCACACCCAAGAACTAGCAAGAATGAAACTTGAAGGAGAGAGGGTAGAGGGAGTATGCAATTTTCAGCCCTAGGGTTTCTTCAAAGAAGGAGTGTCCAATTTTGGCAGTCAGGAGGCTCCTTATATATAGCTGAGTGATCTAGGATTTAGGGAAAACCCTAATACTCCTTTGCTTGGGGCCTAAGTTAATCCAAGGCATTATCCAAGCCCCCTTGGACGAAATCCTTAGGGTTTCCCGTATAGATTTCATACACCTCCTTCCAAGGAGGTTCTGGAGCCTTCCACTCAACTATCTGATAATTGCAAACTAGTCCCTACACTTTATAATTAATAATTTTAACCCCAAAATTAATTCTGATTCATTTCTGGCTAACTATTAATTAAACATAATGATTTCTAATTAATATATTAATCTTTTAACATATTAATAAATCATTTATATTAATTTATTAATCTTATAAATTAATATCTCTCTTGTCATAATGTCTTTGTCCAGTTGCTAGGTTTGAGGGCAACCCAAAAGGACTGTGTTGCTATCAATTCAAGTACATACCAATTATAGTTTTGGGCTTAGACACCTAATCCAATAGTCTCCCACTTGGATAAGTCTCTAACTATAATTGCTAGTATGACTTCTAAATTTGACCATCAAATTGTAGCTTCCAAAAGTTGCTGCCGAACTCTGACCCAGTCAGTTACGTGTCCTAAGATAAGTGATCATATGACCCTTGGTTCTACTAGATATCCCTAGACATAAGACATGGAATACAATCAATCTCTTCGTCCAAAATCTATGTTTCCCGATTTCTGATTTGTGATGATATATGACTTCTAATCGAACACATAAATTTAGTCGTGGTTGGGCCCAACAGATAAATCAACACCAAATCATCGAGGGCCCCACAGATATCGCTTTTCCCATTAGGGCAAAAGGAACGAATAAACATTGACTCATATGCTTGTATCTTTTACTCATCAAACCATACATGACAATACATTTTATAACACCAAGTTACTGATGCGTTTTCATATCACCAATGTATAGCCGAATTGCAAATTACAACTCATATATCTCTGTTTTAAGATCATAGATATTACTGTCTCAGCATTACTCATGATGAATTCCATGAAGTAATACTCTGAGCGTGGGTTTATCGAATACTCAAATCTCACTCTTTGGGTACTCATGAACATTGCAGCAATTTTATTGCTATGTCTATCCTTAGACAATCTGCAATCCAATTCATGACAGTCTTAATTCACTACTTACTTCCAAAAGTACGAGCGACTATGGAGTTTGAACAATCATATTATTCGGGAAGTAAAACATGCAAAATATGAAACACAATAATAATCGAATCCAATATGGCCCCAAACTTTTGAGTATAAATGAAACTCCTTTTATTTAGTCACCATATTAATTACACATTAATCATTGTATAATGTTTCAAGTAATCAACCTATCACTTGAATTATAACAACAATTGTCCCATGCTCCAAGCATGCACACTTTGTTTCCTATGGTCCTTACTTTGTGAAATAGATCAATTGAAAAACCTTTCCAATGATGGTCATTTCACAATTCCCAATCCTTATTATTAGCATTAGAACACAAGCTTCTTGCTACTACTAGAATATGCTAGATTCTAACATTTTATGCAACGATCCTTTCGCAAAGTCATAGCACAAAAGTCACCAAGACTTGGCCAATGAAATTACAAAGTACTCTTATCAAAAATTGTTACAAGACAATTCCATAGACGCGAAGTCTCACATTCAAAGTACATTCCTTTGAACATCCTTCTTGCATAAAAGTTTCTAATCTAGACATAGACTCTCAACATCCAACTCCCAATATGGAAACATTTCCATATTTGCCATATGACAACTCATTCTTAATAGAATCTTATCTATTCATAATAATGTTGATATGGTCCATCCAATACCATACTTCCAACTACTCACAAGCGACCAATCCTCAGCGAACTTGGATCGTTCTTTGATAGTTGTTTAATTATTTTAGTCAAAACCGATTCTAGTCCTTTTTCCCTCTTGATGTGCTAGACATTTGGAAAAATTTAAGAATGGTCAAATACTATAGCATTTGCAATCGATCCTATACCCGAAGCGTATGGGACACGATGCATAACGTTCTTACATAAAGATATGATACTTTATCAATCTTCTGCCATAATATTTTATGTGTCACGTTCTCACAATTCGATCTATGAAGAGGGATGCCGTAATCATAATCGAAATTTAAGAACATACTATGTATCCTTTGACTAAATTTATTAAAATTTCTCAACCTAAGCTTTAGATTTTGAAACGAAGTATAATATTCTCTCCCTTAATTATAGCAAAAATAACTTTTCAACTCATGCAACTTTGCAAATTGAAACTTTTATTTTTCTATAATTAATATTGCCAACTTGCAATACTTAAAATAATAATCATGCTCCCACTAACATGATGATTATATCTATCCTAGCATAACATTTATGCTCCCACTAGCTTTGACATGTATTCAGAAATTAGTTGGACTTCTAGAAACCAATTACTTATTGACTTTCTTTTCCAAAGTTCAGATTTCTGAAACCGAGATGCTTCAATAAGCCTTTTTCTAAGCTTCTCGAACTCATACACCTTTCCTTAGATAACCCATATGTGTGTTTAAACATTTCTAGAATAAGTCAAAAATGTTCAGACCTATTTTCCATTTCCCACAACTCGAACTATGAAGAGGGATGCCGTAATCATAATCGAATTTGAGAAATACAAATTACATAATGCTATCTTCAAAATCTTTCTTAGTGAAAGCGTTTCCTCATAATCATTTTCATGAAGGAGAGAAACCTTATAACACTTAGATTTTGTGGTGTATGTGTTCCTATCCATGTGAATTTGTCAAAACCATAATCATAAGACAATAATTGTGACAAATCCAAACTCTTATGGATCGAACTTGTCCATTCTTAATTTCTTGCCATCAAGGGTCCCACCTTTGCTTCCAAGTTATTTAGCAACTTACCGCCTACCTTTCAATGTACTTTCCATTGATCAAGGTGCCTTGCCCCTATGCAACCCATTGAGATCTCATAGAACTCACATGCATAGTTGACTAACCTCGAATGGCATAGAAACAATAATATGTGAACACGATAGGTTAGAAACCTCAAGTTGTGTGCTAGTGATTAACTATCGGTTTATTCTTGATTTGTTCTTGAAACTTTTTCAAGACAATTGAGACTCCCACTGACCTCTTGACATATATGATTCTCTCGTCAGGAACCTTTCCTAGACAAAAAAAAATATTCAAGAGTTAGTGTAGTTCTTATCAAGACAAAACACTTTACATAATTGGTCCTAGTTGGTCTTTGTCTTATCCAAGACAGCACAACTTACCAATTGCAAATGTGCAAGAATAAGAAAGCCTTTTCCAAACTCCACATTTGATGAGTGTTATAAACCTACTTAAAACTTGTCACTCAATTCACAATCTTGGAATATAACTCTAAGACTTGTTATTGGAACAAAGTATGATTGACTTCTTGATTTTAACCATTTCTACAATTCTTGATTCCTCTTCTTGGTCATACAAATGCACTAAGGCTCACTTGGAGGATCAATTGAGATGTGGTTTTAAATCATTAAGACTTATCATAAAATACAATAAAAGGTACTCTCCTTTCTTCTTAGAATAGAGAAGCTTTTATCTTTCTGCCTTATTGATTCTTCTTATTTGTTCTGCTATTGATTGAAACTCTTTCAATCAACTCATAATTATATTTAATCTTACCATATTCACTAAACTTTAGTAAATCATACGAATATCTTTATCACTCTCATGGTGGACTTGATTAATGTACAACCTAGTGTACTCGATCCCCTAGTCCTTCTCTTGACACTTTGTCAAAGAATTAGTATAATTTCCAATTATGAAGTTTCTCATTCATCACACAACCAAGTTGCATGACTCCAAGTTTCTGTCCAACTGAAACTTGAGCGACGAGAATCTTCCTTTATTTGGCAAATTCTCGACATTTCCACAAATGACATAATTAAGAATCAAATCCATTATTGATAATAATACACAAACATCAATTTTTCATATTGATTTCATTGCAAGGATATATAAAATTATTCAACCCAAAAAAAATATTTTATTCATAAAAGCAGCAGAAAACATGTCCTTACAATGCAAAATCAATTGAAAAACTATGTAATCAAATATTTCTAACAAATCTATCATAACTTTCTAAGCTCAAAATCTGATCTTCGAATCCATGCGATCGTGATCCATTTCTTCGTGATCAGACTTATCTTGCTTTTCCACCAAGCTTCCTCTCTTTTCTCTGGTCCTGTAAAACATTCAAATGTAATCTTATCACATTATGTATTAAGAATCAATGAATAGGAACTTAATGGAGTTAGATAGTGGATTTTACCTGAAGTAGAGCCATATTCCTTGACTCTCCCATCTCTTGGACTCTTCAAGTTCTCAGCGCAGATTTGTATCCAACGCCCCTTCTCTTGGCAGCAGAAACAGGTGGGTTCTCCTGGAATGTCCTTGAAAGCATGGTTGGTTGATTCACCAAACAAATATGCTCCATTGCTATGCCAAATCATTTCTGATTCAGCAGCAATAAGCATGTAAGTTAGGTCAATGAGGGTTGCATCAAGATCCATCATATAATACTCTCTTTTGAACTTATTATACGATTCAGGGAGTGACTGAAGAACCCAGTCCACAGCCAACTTCTTGGGAAAGGTTGCACCCAACATTACCAACCTATCGATGTGTGACTTCATCCCTACGACGTGAGCACACACGGGTTTACCATCTTCATGTTTCATTGCCAATAGGGCATTAGTGATATTGAACTTTTCAATCCTTCGGTCTTGTGGGTTTGGGAGAACAACGGGAGGTGGTGGAGGAAGTGAAATCAAGCTAGTCCACATGGCAGTGATTGATCTTTCACCTTTATTGTGGAACAAACATTCACTTTGAGCAGGAATACCTTTTCCTTTGGATTCGGGAAGACCATGGTTAGATTCAGACATCTACAAAACGGGATAAATCAAGTTAGTCGATTGAATCCTTAATAAAACACCCAAAAGAGATATTAAGGCTAGGATCCAACACAACATTCCACAAATTGGAAGAGGGATGCCGTAATCCAATTTGTAGAATATTTGAAGGTAGGTAAATGACGATTTACCAATTTCCACCATAAAAAAACAAAAACAAGGTTAAGTTTTAAATGTATTGGAAACTCCTAGATATTTTGAGATTCATTGAACTTTTCAATGACATGTTTAAATCTCAGATTATGCTCTTCTATTTGTGACTGGGATGCCGAGGATCACAAACAAGATGTGAATAACCATGCAAATGTGCTTGGTAACCTCATTGTCTTTATCATTGACTATTGATGTGCTAGTAAACCACACACGCTCCATCAAAATGACAATTATGAGATACCCATTACTACTCTTTATTAGTGCCTTTTAGTGTATTGGTTAACCACACACGTTCCACTAACGACCAATAAAGCATAATGTGCAATTTCATGGGTTAGCATACTTTTCACATTTTTCATAAACTAACTAGAGTTGGGATTTTGTAAAATAATGTTCTAGTACTTTCTTTAATAACATTATACTTTTAATGAGATGTAGTTGTCCTATCAAACCTGTTCTGCTAACGACCCTCCACTAATCAAGGAAGCGGTGGGTGAGAGTGGACACCCATTCAACTATCATTTTATAGGCAGTTTCCATATACCCCCCTTATAGATTAACTTCGTGAATGAGGCATACTAGCGATTTGACTGACCATATTGTTATACATATATAATATTTAACTTTTAATTATAATATATATAAGGTGTGTTTTAAACTTTTTAAAACTTTAGGGTTTATATATAAATTTGGGAAATTAAGACATTAATTTTAAATTTAAAATAAACCAAATAACTAGATTTAATATTTATCTATTAATTAAATTTTAATTAATTAATTAAATCTTGTAAGGATTATCTAATTAAATTAAACAATTAATTTAATCCTAATCCATATCCCTCCTAGATTTTGAAAATATGGGGATAGGATAACTTCCTTATTTTTCTCAATCAAATAACTAGATTTAATATTTATCTATTAATTAACTATTAATTAATTCATTAAATCTTGTAAGGATTATCTAATTAAATTAAACAATTAATTTAATCCTAATCCATATCCCTTCTAGATTTCGAAAATATGGGGATAGGATAATTTCCTTATTTTTCTCAATTATCCAATAAGGCAACTATTATCCAAAACAAAGAAACCCTAATTCTTCTAGCATATCTCGAAAATCAAGGGAGGAGGCTAGGGTTTCAAAAACCCTAACCCTAATTTCGATTAGGGTTCATGGAGGCTAGGGTTTTTAGAAAACCCTTTGAACCAATAACCCTAGAAATCGAAAATTTGGCCTTTTAGGGTTTAATAGCTATACACCCTAATTTGCAATTCAATTTAAAACAACAATGGCTCTGATACCACTGATGGGTTTTAGGTAAAATAAATAAACTAGAAAAATAATTCCTAAGTTCAAATGCAACCTACTTTGGATCTATGTTTTAACTATTGGACATATAACTTTGAATTGCAAACAAGAACCCTAGATGAGAGAGGCTATTTTCGAAAATAACTAACTAGGGTTTAAGAGTTACATACCTTTCAATTGTTATAGTAAACAATTGATAATCCTCTTGAACTTGATCTTCTTGGAAGCCTAGCACCACAAATGTAATGCCTCTAATGGAATCACACCCAAGAACTAGCAAGAAGGAAACTTGAAGGAGAGAGGGTAGAGGGACTATGCAATTTTCGGCCCTAGGGTTTCTTCAAAGAAGGAGTGTCCAATTTTGGGAGTCAGGAGGCTCCTTATATATAGCTGAGGGATCTAGGGTTTAGGGAAAACCCTAATACTCCTTTGCTTGGGGCCTAAGTTAATCCAAGGCCTTATCCAAGTCCCCTTGGACGAAATCCTTAGGGTTTCCCCTATAGATTTCATCCACCTCCTTCCAAGGAGGTTCTGGAGCCTTGCACTCAACTATCTGATAATTGCAAACTAGTCCCTACACTTTATAATTAATACTTTTAATTCCAAAATTAATTCTGATTAAATCTGGCTAACTATTAATTAAACATAATGATTTCTAATTAATATATTAATCTTTTAACATATTAATAAATCATTTATATTAATTTATTAATATTATAAATTAATATCTCTCTTTTCATAATTTCCTTGTCCAGTTGCTAGGTTTGAGGGCAACCCAAAAGGACTGTGCTGCTATCCGTTCAAGTACATACCAATTATAGTTATGGGCTTAGACACCTAATCCAACACATAGATCTACACATTTTCTTGTATTCTCCCCCATAAAACATATGAAAACCGAAAAAAAGGGGTATGAAGCTCACCTTGAGTTGTAGTTTCGGTTTTGAAGAAGAATAGAAGAAGTTTGATGTTATTTCTCGGCTTTAGCAACCTTTCTTGGAAGATCTCGAACTTAGATGATTTCTAAGAGAGTGATCATGATTTTGTATGGATTAGAAAGAGGTTTTTGAGAAAACAAAGAGTCTAGGTCATAGATCCAAGCATGAACTTACCTTAGATAATGAGTTTTGTGGAATAATCTCTTTGAAAGCTTCCTAGATCTCGAAAATTTGGAAAGGAATGGAGAGAGTTTCTTTGAGAGAGTTTTAAGTGAAGTGTGTGTGTGTGTGTGTGTGTGTGTGTGTTTGGGAGACTCTCGGCCAAGAAGAAGAAAGAGAGAAGAGGAGAGATGAGTGGAAGGATGGTTGCATGGAAATATGAGAGTATGCATGGAAGACCATTAAATAAAAATGATTTGGCACACACAAAGTCAACTCTTCCTTCTTTGTGGGCTTGGGCCGAGAATGGAGAGGGAAAAGAGAAAGAATTGGGTCTTGAGTGCTTAGCCCATATTATGACTCACTTTAGATGATGTTTGGGCCCAAATAAATCAAAGTGTAATTTTTATGACCTAATAGGGCTAAATTAATTTGGTTGTGACCCATTAAGGCCCAAAATATTATGTTTCATGTATATGGGTCCATTTAGGGCCCATTAGAGAGTTCTAGATTCAAGATGGATAATTTGGAAGTTTATTAGTCCATTAGGCCCAATCAGGAAATCCTAGTCCAAAGTGGACTCAAATTGGGATTTCAAAGGTTTCCAATTCTTTGTTGACCATTTGTAGGGCTAGAATGAAGTATTTGATGAAGTTTTGTTGTTATAGAATAAGCATCATGCATGCTTTCATGTTATTGATTCATAGTTGTTATAAGTGTTGTAGTTACAAGGCACCAAAATTTCTAGTTGTGACATGTACTCTGACATTATGGTTGTTTTTATGTTTTGGTTTTCAGACACGAAATATATTTATGAAATGATATGATCAAACGATGTTTATTCACAAATGTTTTCCAAGTATTGATTTAAAAATGATTTTTGGACGTGAAAATTGGGTTGTTACAAGTTGGTATCATAGCCCTGGTGTGAGGGATTCAGACACACCTTTGGGGGTGTCTGGACTCAAATCGAGGGATTAAAAGATTTTGTTTTTAAGAAAATGGTTTTCTAAAGAATAAGACAAAAGAATTTTTGAGAAAGAACAAGTGTGTGATGTGCGCGACCGGCCGAGCTCAAGTAAGTATTCCCCAAAGTACCCATACAATGGTTGGATTATGTTTATCAGTTTCAGTAGAACAGCATGCTAGAATAGGACTAAGGATCTAAGAATGATGCCTTATGTGCCTGCTTTATGTGCTTTAGCTTATGAGAATTGCATGCTAGTAATTAGTAGATAGTAGTAGGATAGCATGTTTAGGTTATGCCTGATAGTATGAGCTCAGCATTGTATGCTAGTACAGTTTCTCATTATGAGGACAGATTTGCATGAGATTGTTCCCTTCTTGTCTGAATGCTGCTTGCTTTGTGCTTTGAGGGGCTTGGAGTGATGGGAGTTAGCTGTTAGGCAGATATGTTAAAGTCACATGTGATCAGGGTTGAATAATCTCAAAGTGTTGGATTTGACCCTATTGCGTAGCTTTTGTCTGAGTCCTAACCATTGTAGGGATGAGTCCCTTACTCGAAGGATTATCCGAGCCTCGTTGCACGTGATTGTATTCATGTAATGGCTAATTGGCATTACAAAGATGCCTTCAGCAGCTGAGGACTAGTTTGGGTAGAGTCATAGGTTCCCTAGGGTAAGCCTAGGATGAGAATAGCAGTGATCAGTAGTGGTAATAGGGATCTGGTGGAGTCAAAGCTGTCCTTGAGGAAGGTACGGATAGATGTGGAAGGTAGTATGGGCACGTACTACTGAAAGCAAAGGATCCGTTACCGAATTAAGGAGGGCTAAGGCAAGACCAGGGAACTTGTAGTAGATATGATCCCTTTAGAGGTATCAATATTACTAATGGTTGCCTGTATGTATTGCAGAATGGTGGTACTACGTCCGATGCCAGCACTTGGCAGTTTAGGAGAGGGATCGGGTTTGGGATCAGGTTCCGAGCCAGTAGATGAAAGACTGCGCGATTTCATCACGTTAGAGATCACCAGAGGCATCCTTGAGTCGACCCCCATCATTTTCGGGTCGATCAAGGAAGGGATAGTTGAGCTGATGGAGGACCGCCTCAGGGCGTTCAGGAGTGACATGGCATCTGACCAGTCAGGATCTCACATACTGTCCTCTAAGGACTTCAGGGGCAGTGGTGCACCAGATTTCCATGGGGCGAAGGAGCCCATGGCTGCCAGACGATGGATTGCAGACATTGAGTCTGCACAGCTGACCAGCTTCTGCCCTGAGGGGTCGAAGGTACGATTTGCAGCAGGATGTCTGAGGGACCGGGTTAGGGATTCGTGGGAGTCGGTTGGTGACTCTCTGGGAGCCTTGGTTGTTGAGGCTATTTCATGGTCATACATTGTGACCTGGTTCAGAGCGGAGTTTGCACCTGCAGTTAGCCAGGGAGTTCTTGGATATGAGGCAGACCACGGAGACTGTGGCGGAGATCACCGCCAAGTTCCGGGAGAGGGCGTTACTGGTGCCCCAGCATGCAGGTGATGAGGACATGAGGAGGACCCGCTATCATGACATGCTATGAGCTGACCTTCGGGAGCATGTTAGTTTTTCAGCTTGCCCTACCCTGGATTCCATGATTGCCAAGGAAAGGGAGAGGGAGATTGATCTGGAGCATATCCAGAAGAGGAAGGTAGAGGAGGGGCAGGTTGCAGGCGCTTCGGGGAAGAAGCCCAAGGGATCAGATGATGTGCCGAAAGGCCAACAGAGCCGAGGCCACTGTAGGAAATGCGGCAAGGCACATAAGGGGGCGTGTAGATTGGGATCGTCGGGCTGCTACAAGTGCGGAAATACGGGGCATTTTAGCAGGGATTGTACCGCCCCTACACCTGTCTTTTCAACGTCTGAGTTGTTGTGTTTCCACTGCAACTAGAGGGGCCACAAGAAGGCCAACTGCTCCCAGTTGTCAGCAGCCGCGCCAGTGAAGGCACCAGCTCCAGCGACCCTGCGGATTACAGATTACTGATAGGGCAAGGCAGAGGCTCCAGTGGTGAGGAGTCGGGCATTTCAGTTGACTGCCGAGGAGGCACGCGCTGCACCCGATGTAGTGACAGGTATGACTTCTTATTTATGTTTTATGATTCGCTGTTGTGATGTGATGTATGTGACCTATTTAGGATCGTTCCATGTGAACGGAATCCTAGTGCATGTATTGTTTGATTTGGGTGCTTCCCAATCATTTGTCTCTCTTGCTCTTAGCAAGAAGTTTCCTGAGCCTTCGGGCATGTTGGATTGACCTTTAGAGGTAGAGATTGTTGATGACCGATCGGTGCGAGCATCGGCGGTATTCCGAGATTGTGTGTTGTGGCTATTCGAGGAGCGCTACTTGGTATACTTGGTTCCTATTCCGTTGAGAGGGAACAAGGTGATTATAGGCATGGATTAGTTGAGCCCTAATGGGGCGGTGATAGATTGCGCACAGCAGCTGGTGCGGATCAGGACCTCGAGTAGGGGAGAGTTGGTAGTTCAGGGTGAGAGGCCACAGTCAGGACCAGATGTATGTTCAGCAATGAGAGCTAGGCGTTACCTTCAGCAGGGCTGCACCAGGTATGTCTCATATGTTATGGATAACTAGGAGGCGGGTAAGGCGACGGTAAGCGAGGTTCCGGTGGTGCGAGATTACGCAGATGTGTTCCCAGAGGAGCTTCCTGGGATACCTCCAGAGCGACAGGTGGAGTTCAGGATCGACCTAGTCCCTGGTGCGGCTCTGATAACTAAGGCACCCTATCGGTTGGCTCATCCTGAGATGCAAGAGTTGTCTACACAACTGCAGGAGCTGTTAGATAAGTGGTTCATTAGACTGAGCAGTTCACCCTAGGGAGCCTCGATTCTGTTTGTGAAAAAGAAGGACGGGTCGCATCGGATGTGTATAGATTATCGGGAGCTGAACAAGGTAACGGTGAAGAACCGTTACCTACTCCCAAGGATTGATGACCTCTTTCACCAGCTACGGGGAGCATCTTGGTTCTCCAAGATTGATCTGAGTTCAGGATATCATCAGATGAGGGTCAGAAAGGAGGATGTACATAAGACTGCATTTCGGATGCGATATGGCCATTACAAGTTTGTGGTGATGCCCTTCAGGCTCACCAATGCTCCTGCCGCATTCATGGACCTCATGAACCACGTGTGTAGAGCAATGTTAGACCGGTCTGTGATAGTATTTATTGATGACATCCTGTTTTATTCCAAGACGCATGGGGAGCACAAGGAGCATATGAGAGAGGTTTTGGAGACCTTGAGGAGGGAGAACTTGTATGCCAAGTTCTCCAAGTGTGAGTTCTGGTTGCGCGAGGTGTAGTTCCTTGGGAATCTCGTTAACCAGCACGGGATTTCAGTGAACCCGGCCAAAGTGGAGGCCGTGATGAGATGGGAGGTTCCGAAGTCTCCATCTAAGATTGGGAGTTTCCTAGGATTAGCTGGCCATTATCGAAGATTCATCCAGGATTTCTCCAAGATAGTCGTGCCCCTGACCAGGCTAAGAAGGAAGGTCGTGGTCTTTTGTTGGGGGCCTGAGCAGTAGGTTGCGTTCGAGACTCTGAGACAGAGATTGTGCGAGGCGCCAATCTTAGCCGTGCCAGAGGGCATGGAGGATTTTGTTGTGTACTGCGACGCGTCCACCTTAGGTTTGGGCGCAGTGCTGATGCAGAGAGGGTATGTCATCGCCTACGCGTTGAGGCACCTGAAGCCTCACGAGGGGAATTACCTGACGCATGACTTGGAGTTGGGGGCTGTTGTGTTCGCCCTCAAGATTTGGCGCCATTACCTCTATGGGGTTCGTTGTACCATTTACACGAACCACATGAGTTTGAGGTACCTCATGGATCATGTAACACCATAAATTTCAAAACAATTTTTCGCATTTCATAAAAACACAATTCATTTAACATTCATAAAAACATTAATGTTTGAAACTCAATCCATGTTATATAAAAATCCCAAGATCTAATAACATAAAAAATCCCGTGTGTGTGTAGTGATCAAGCCGGCGCCTTCCCACGGTCATCACTAGTACCTGAAACAAATAACACCAACACTGTAAGCACAAAGCTTAGTGAGTTCTCCAAAATACCACACATAACACATATTAGCCACTCGAGGCTATAACTCTATGGGTCCGTGGACCCTACTCTGTGAACCCTCTGGTTCTAACTCTGTGAACCTTCCGGTTCCAACTCTATAAACATGCACAACATAAATCACATAGAAATAATGCAGTACAACACATAACATACATATAGCATACAAATACTCTGTCACATAACTCTGATCACCTACTCAAGGTAAAGTATAGTGAGAAGACTCACCTCGCGTATCTCGATAACTCGCAAATCCCGGAAATCACTCGCGCTTGATCCCCCGAGCTATAATCCTCCTATAACACAATATATCTCTAATTAACACTTTCACAACTAAGCTTGATTACCCCTATCAAGTCAACACTGGTCAACTCTGGTCAACGGTCAACGGTCAACTCTGACCAGACTCAGCGAGTGCACTAGAGCGACTCGGCGAGTCTATACGTGTTCACTGACTCCCTAGGATCCTCTCTTGACACGTCGAGTACTTCCCTGACTCGATGAGTTCCACCTGGCATGAATCGCGGGGCCACCATGACTCAACTCGCCGAGTCTCAAGAACAACTCGACGAGTTCCAGCTTGACTCAGTCCACCCGTCAACCCTCTCTGACTCTCCCTGACTCACTGAGTCAAACCCTTAACTCGGCAAGACCACTCACTGAGTGGTTATGGACAATCTTCATGCTACTCGCCGAGTCTGTTCTTCGGACTCGGCGAGTCTATGCCATGCATAAACTCAAACTCACTCCTGAGGTCAGATCCGTTCCAATAACTCATAGATCCAGTCCTTCCAAGCACATACATCACGTAAAGTTACAATTTTGATACTCATGCAAAGGTCCAAAGACCTTATTTGATGATATGGTCTCTAGAATGCTGTTCTAAGCTCATGGCCTCCATTAACACTCATAAAGCTTGAGGGAAAAGAGTCTCTGGACCTCTTTGGGTCCCGATCTAAAGCACCAACACAAGAAGAGGCCAATTACTCCATGGATCATTCCACAAAGAAACCCTAACTCTAAGATTTACACCAAGGACTGAGAAAGGAACGAATGGTTACCTCAAATGAAGTCTCTGAGCTCAGGAATCACTGGATTCGCACCTTCTTTGGTCTCCTCTTGCCTTGATCCTCTTCTATAAGCAAAACACCCACAAATAGTCAAGGATCTTCCTCTTCTCTCTCACAAAACGCTCAAAGACTCTTTAGGGTTCTCTCTGGGGTTGGTGGCCACAAATGACGGCCATAAGCCCCTTTAAATAGGTCTCATACCCTGGAAATTAGGGTTTCATTAAACAGCGTGGACTCGTCGAGTCCACCTTTTGGACTCGCCGAGTCCGGACGCGAACCCTTGCCCAATCCGCGATCATACTCGGCGAGTTTGAGCTCCAACTCGCCGAGTCTCCTTACAAATCACCATAAATTATAAGAATAAATAATACCTGGGAATCTGGGCTGTTACAATTTTCTTCCACTAGAACTAGACTTCGCCCTCGAAGTCTCGCTCTGCAAATAACTCCGGATGCTGCTCACGCATCTCATGCTCTGGCTCCCAAGTCATCTCGGACCCCTTCCGACGTTGCCACTGAACCAAAACCAAGGGTACCTCCTTGTTCCTCAGAACCTTGATTTCCTGATCTCTGATTACCACTGGTCACTCAGCATAATTTAGGCTCGCATCCACCTAAATATCCTCTAATGGAACCACTACCGACTCATCGGCTATACACTTCCGCAGTTGCGACACATGGAAAGTTTCGTGAATCTGCCCCAACTCTGCTGGAAAATCCAAACGATAGGCTACCCGGCCTACCCTCGCAATCACTCGGAATGGACCAATATATCGGGGCCCCAACTTGCCCCTCTTCCTGAATCGAATCACTCCTTTCCAAGGAGAGACCTTCAGGAGTACAAGGTCGCCGACCTAAAACTCAAGCTCGGACCGGCGTCTATCTGCATAACTCTTCTAACGACTCTGAGCAGTCAACAACCTCTGTCTGACCTGATGGATCTGCTCTGTCGTCTGAAGCACGATCTCTTTACTGCCCATCACACGTTGTCCGACCTCTCCCCAACAAATGGGGGTCCGACACCTCCTCCCATACAACAGTTCAAAGGGCGGCATACCAATGCTCGAATGATGGCTGTTGTTGTAGGAAAACTCTGCCAAGGGTAAGTACGTATCCCAACTTCCCCCAAAATCCAACACACATGCCCGGAGCATGTCCTCGAGCGTCTGAATCATCCGCTCACTCTGTCCGTCTGTCTGGGGGTGATATGCGGTACTAAAATGCAGCCTAGTACCCAACTCCTCATGAAACTTCTTCCAGAATCTGGAAGTGAAACATACATCCCGGTCCGAGACAATCGAGATCGGCACCCCATGCCGAGATACCACTTCCCTTACGTACATCTCTGCTAGCTTCTCTGTGGAGGAGCTCTCACTAATAGCAAGGAAGTGAGCGCTCTTCGTCAACCTGTCCACAATCACCCAAATTGCATCAACTCCCCTGGCAGTCCTCGGCAATATGGTGATCTGTTCCCACTTCCATTCGGGAACCTCCAACGGCTGCAACTTACTATGCGGTCTCTGGTGCTCAGCCTTAACCCTACGGCAGGTCAAGCACCTCTCAACAAACCATGCAACATCCCTCTTCATACAGGGCCACCAATACTCTTTCCTCAGGTCCATATACATCTTAGTGGCCCCAGGATGGATCGAAAATTTCAACCGATGAGCCTCTTCCATCAAAATGGTACGCGTTCCTCCCACAAACGGCACCCATATACGCCCTTGGAATGTCATAAGCCCCCGACCATCGATAACGAACTCTGAAATCAAACCAACAACTCGCTCTTTCTTCTGCATCTCAAGTTGCACAGCCTCGGCTTGTGCCCCACGAATGGCGTCCAACACTAGAGCTATCACGGTCAATCTCAAATATACATCCCGCAGCGGGGTGCTCTCCGCCCTGCGGCTCAGTGCATCGGCGACAACATTAGCCTTGCCTGGGTGGTACAGGATCTCACAATCATAATCCTTGACCACATCCAACCACCTTCTATGTCGCATATTTAGGTTGGGTTGATCCATCAAATACTTCAAACTCTTATGGTCCGTGTATATCATACACCGAACCCCATACAGGTAGTGACACCAAATCTTGAGGGCGAACACCACTGCCCCCAACTCTAGATCATGGGTGGGATATCTCGTCTCATGAGGCTTCAGCTGCCTCGATGCATATGCTATCACATGCCCTCTCTGCATCAGCACCGCCCCCATCCCCAAAATCGATGCATCACAGTATACCACAAAGTCCTCCATCCCTTCCGGGAGGGCTAACACCAGGGCTTCGCATAACCTTTGGCGAAGCGTCTCAAAGGAGGCCTGCTGCTCGGGGCCCCATGAAAAAGCGATACCCTTCCGGGTCAACCTGGTGAGTGGCACCGCGATCTTGGAGAAGTCCTTGATAAATCTCCGATAATAACCTACCAACCCTAGGAAACTCCTGATCTCGGAGGGTGACCTCGGCACCTCCCAACTCATCACCGCCTCAACTTTGGCCGGGTTGACCAATATCCCTTTCTGGTTAACGAGATGACCCAGGAACTGGACCTCTCGCAACCAGAAATCACACTTGGAGAATTTGGCATAAAGCCTCTCCGATCTCAGAACTCCGAGGATCTCCCTCAAATTCTCCTAATGCTGCTCTCTAGATCTCGAATATACCAAAATGCCGTCGATGAATACAATCACCGACCGATCCAGCATCGGCCTGCACACTCGGTTCATGAGATCCATGAACACTGTCGGGGCATTGGTGAGCCCGAAAGGCATCACCACAAACTCGTAATGCCCATAAGGCGTCCTGAACGCTGTCTTCTGGACGTCCTCATCTCGCACCCTCACCTGATGATATCCAGACCTCAAATCGATCTTGGAGAACCAAGATGCTCCCTGTAACTGATCGAACAAATCGTCGATCCTCGACAACGGGTAACGGTTCTTGACTGTCAGCTTGTTCAACTCCCGGTAATCAATGCACATCCGGTGTGAACCATCCTTCTTGACAAATAGGATAGGTGCTCCCCACGGCAAGCTGCTCGGCCGAATAAACCCCTTCCCCAGCAGCTCCTGAAGCTGCGAGGATAACTCTTTCATCTCTGGAGGTGCAAGGCGATAAGGCACCTTAGCGATAGGTGCAGCCCCCGGAACCAAATCGATATTGAACTCCACTTGCCTCACAGGAGGCACGCCCGGCAACTCCTCAGGAAATACATCCGGGAACTCACGCACTATCGGAACCTCCTCAACTAACCTCGGTCTCTCGGAATCCACCTGTGTATCCATCACATATGCCACAAAACCCTTACAGCCCTGCTGTAGACACTGCCTCACCCTAGCGGCCGAACAAAACGCTGATCCAGAACGTGTACCCTCGCCGTACACCGTAAGAACTCCCCCACTAGGGTCTTGTATGGTCACCAGCTGTCGTTCGCAGTCGATAACCGCACCGAATCTGCTCAACCAGTCCATGCCCACAATGACACAGACATCACCCATCGCAATAGGAACCAAATCAATCGGGAACTCAACACCGAAAATCTCGAATACGCACCCTCGGAGAACCTCTGTGGCATATATCACCCTATCTTCAGCTATGGAAACTCTCAGAGGCCGACTCAACGCCTCACGACTAACACTGATATGCTGACTAAAAGCCAAAGATACAAAAGACCGACTCGCACCCGAGTCAAATAACACCAAGGCAGGTACAGAATTCACAAGAAAAGTACCTACGCATAATATAATATAAGCATAATATCTCAACATCAAAATAAATACACGAAAGAATACATACCAGCCACGACATCGGGCGCTGCGCGGACCTCCTTCGCGGTCAACTGAAAAGCTCTCCCTCGTGCCCTCGGCGCCTCAGCCTTCACTGGCCGACTCTCGGTAGCTCTGATGGCAGCAGGGGCAGATCCCTGAGGTGCTCCCTGGGATGATCCTCGCAATTGCAGACACTCTGCCTTCCGGTGTCCGGTCTGGTTGCAGTGGAAACACACCGCAAACCCCTTGGGGCAGTCCTTGGCCATATGCCCCTCCTTGCCACACTTGTAGCAAGATCCCGCTCTACAGACTCCATCATGACCCTTGCTGCACTTCCCACAAGTGCGGCCCTTCTGGCTCCCTGATTTGGGATCAGCGGGCTTTGCCCGCTTGGCTGCCGGCTGAGACTGCGTCGGCCGCCGATCCCTCCCCTGAGACTCCGCCTCCTCCCTGGCCCGAGTCTCTAGCTCAATCTCCCTCTTCCGGGCATTTGCCTGAAGCTCGGCAAATGTCCGGTACGAGGAGTTCGCCACGAACTCCCGAATGTCTCGCCTCAAGATACTCAAATATCGGCTCATACGTGCCTGCTCAGTGGACACATGCTCATGGCAGAACATCGCCCTCTCATGGAACATCTTGGTAATCACCGTAACAGACTCAGTACCCTGCTTGAGGTTCAGAAACTCCTGGGCCAAACGCTCCCTCTCCACCTGGGGAACATACTCATCTCGGAACATGGCAGTGAACCTCTCCCAGGTCACTGCCGCAAGCTCAGCAGGCGTAAAGTGCGCCGTCACAAACTTCCACCAGTCCTTCGCTCCCAAGCGAAGCTGGTTCAGCGTGAACCGTACTCTCAAATGCTCAGGAGATGAGCAAGTGAAGAAACACCCCTCTATGTCAGAAATCCATCTCATAGCCGCCACCGGGTCCTGGGTCCCATCAAACTCCGGCGGTTTTGTGTTGCTGAACTCTCGGAACAGCAACGCATCACCACCCTACGGCCTCGCGGCAGCAATAGCTACGGTGGCCGCTGCAACAGCAGACTCAGAAAGAGCGGCATAATGCTCGTCGAAGGTCTCAATCAACGTGGTCTTAATATACCCGAACATCTCTGGTATCTCTGCCCTGATGGCCGCAGCCACCTCCTCATGGATGATCCGGCGGATCTCCTCATCACTGGCCCCACTACTCTCAGGCATAAGACGTGTCCTCACCATGATCTACCTCTGAAATACAACATACGATAAATTAGAATCCATTCAAGCATTTTCACACTCGACAACTCATTCGTCCTTGATCCTTGGTATTCCAAAGATTCCTACTTGGGCTATACACCGCTCCGATGCTTTTAGTAGTACGGGCCCAATACTACTGTCTGCACCATATCAGAATACACCCCAAGTCCTCCTCTTCGGATCCCAAATTCCAAGTACTCTATCATGCATAATCCACTCTCTAACAGATCTCTCATAAGCCCCTCGCTGCTACCTACTCACTCTCAAGCATCTCATAGCAGCTCACCTCTCCCTAGGCTAAGGCATCACAAATCAGGCCACTCTAGTCCTAATAGGAGTACCTAGCCTACTCTAGGATGAGAATACATCATATCAATATCAATATCACATAACATGAGGGTATTTTGGGAAATCACCGTTTGGGCGCGGACTGATCGTACACACAACTCTGCTCTGCGTTCTTCCAAAAATCTTTTACTCTTTTTGAAAATACTTCTCAAATCCTCAGTTTGAGTTCAAATACGCCCGAAGGTGTACTCGAATCCCTCAAACCAAGGCTCTGATACCAACTTGTAACACCGTAAATTTAAAAAAAAAATTCGCATTTCATAAAAACACAATTCATTTAACATTCATAAAAACATTAATGTTTGAAACTCAATCCATGCTATATAAAAATCCCAAGATCTAATAACATAAAAAATCTTGTGTGTGTGTACTGATCAAGCCGGCGCCTTCCCACGGTCATCACTAGTACCTGAAACAAATAACACCAACACTGTAAGCACAAAGCTTAGTGAGTTCCTCAAAATACCACACATAACACATATTAGCCACTCGAGGCTATAACTCTGTGGGTCCGTGGACCCTACTCTGTGAACCCTCTGGTTCTAACTCTGTGAACCTTCCGGTTCCAACTCTATAAACATGCACAACATAAATCACATAGAAATAATGCAGTACAACACATAACATACATATAGCATACAAATACTCTGTCACATAACTCTGATCACCTACTCAAGGTAAAGTATAGTGAGAAGACTCACCTCGCGTATCTCGATAACTCGCAAATCCCGGAAATCACTCGCGCTTGATCCCCCGAGCTATAATCCTCCTATAACACAATATATCTCTAATTAACACTTTCACAACTAAGCTTGATTACCCCTATCAAGTCAACACTGGTCAACTCTGGTCAACGGTCAACGGTCAACTCTGACCAGACTCAGCGAGTGCACTAGAGCGACTCGGCGAGTCTATACGTGTTCACTGACTCCCTAGGATCCTCTCTTGACACGTCGAGTACTTCCCTGACTCGATGAGTTCCACCTGGCATGAATCGCGGGGCCACCACGACTCAACTCGCCGAGTCTCAAGAACAACTCGACGAGTTCCAGCTTGACTCAGTCCACCCGTCAACCCTCTCTGACTCTCCCTGACCCACTGAGTCAACCCCTTAACTCGGCAAGACCACTCGCTGAGTGGTTATGGACAATCTTCATGCTACTCGCCGAGTCTGTTCTTCGGACTCGGCGAGTCTATGCCATGCATAAACTCAAACTCACTCCTGAGGTCAGATCCATTCCAATAACTCATAGATCCAGTCCTTCCAAGCACATACATCACGTAAAGTTACAATTTTGATACTCATGCAAAGGTCCAAAGGCCTTATTTGATGATATGGTCTCTAGAATGCTATTCTAAGCTCATGGCCTCCATTAACACTCATAAAGCTTGAGGGAAAAGAGTCTCTGGACCTCTTTGGGTCCCGATCTGAAGCACCAACACAAGAAGAGGCCAATTATTCCATGGATCATTCCACAAAGAAACCCTAACTCTAAGATTTACACCAAGGACTGAGAAAGGAACGAATGGTTACCTCAAATGAAGTCTCTGAGCTCAGGAATCACTGGATTCGCACCTTCTTTGGTCTCCTCTTGCCTTGATCCTCTTCTATAAGCAAAACACCCACAAATAGTCAAGGATCTTCCTCTTCTCTCTCACAAAACGCTCAAAGACTCTTTAGGGTTCTCTCTGGGGTTGGTGGCCGCAAATGACGGCCATAAGCCCCTTTAAATAGGTCTCATACCCTGGAAATTAGGGTTTCATTAAACAGCTTGGACTCGCCGAGTCCGGATGCGAACCCTTGCCCAATCCGCGATCATACTCGGCGAGTTTGAGCTCCAACTCGCCGAGTCTCCTTACAAATCACCAAAAATTATAAGAATAAATAATACTTGGGAATCCGGGCTGTTACAGACCAGCCGGATCTGAACATGAGGCAGCGTAGGTGGATGGATGTGGTAAAGGATTACGATTGCGAGATCCTTTACCATCCAGGGAAGGCCAATGTGGTGGCTGACGCGCTTAGCCGCAAGGCAGCGCCGATCAGGGATATTTTTCTGAGGATGACAGTGGTGACTCCGCTGTTGGAGCGGATTTGGGAGGCCATGAAGGAGGAACATCGGAAGAGTGAGCAGATTATGGGACAAGTTTCCTCCTTCGACTACAACAGTAAAGGATTACTGACACTACATCGTAGGTTGTGGGTGCCATACCATGGGGGTGTGCTTCAGGTTTTGATGGAGGAGACGCACAAATCCCGATTCTCCATTCATCCCGGGGCGACGAAGATGTATAGGGATCTTCGTCTGGACTATTGGTGGCCCTGCATGAAGCAGGATGTGGCATGGTACGTGGAACGGTGCTTGACCTGCAGGAAGGTCAAGGCCGAGCATCAGAGACCACACGACAAGATGCAGCCGTTGGATATCCCGTTGTGGAAATGGGAAGACATCATGATAGATTTTATCACCAAGCTTCACAGGACCGCGCGGGGAGTGGATTTAATCTGGGTCATCGTCGATCGATTAACCAAGAGCGCCCACTTTATCCTGATTCAGGAGAGCATCTCGGCCGAGAAATTGGCCGATATCTATATCAGGTAGGTGGTGGCACAGCACGGAATGTCAGTTTCGGTGATTTCGGATAGGGATGTGCGATTCACTTCCAGGTTTTGGAAGAAGTTTCATGATGAGTTGGGTACTCGTCTGCACTTTAACATCGCTTTTCACCCGCAGACAGATGGTCAGAGCGAGTGGACCATCCAGACTCTGGAGGATATGTTGCAGGCATGCGTGTTAGACTTTGGAGGTAGTTGGGATGCCTACCTTCCATTGTCACAGTTCTCCTACAACAATAGTTACCACGTAAGCTTCGACCGTCCTCCCTTCGAGATGTTGTATGGGAGGAGGTGCAGGACCCCAATATGTTAGTGCGAGGTTAGCCAGAGAGTAATGGGGAGCACCGAAGTAGTGCTTAAGATGACAGAGAAGATTCAACAGGTCCGGAGCAGGCTTCAGACTGCTCAGAGTCGGCAGAAAAGTTATGCCGATAAGCGTCGATCATACATGGAGTTCCAGGTCGGGGATATGATCCTCCTGAAAGTGTCGCCTTGGAAAGGCGTCATTCGATTCAGGAAGTGAGGCAAGTTGGGCCCGAGGTACATTGGACCGTTAAGGGTTGTAGCCCGGGTGGGCAAGGAGGTGTATAGGCTGGATCTGCCAGCCGAACTCAGTCAGATCCACATCACCTTCCACGTCTCCCAGCTGCGGAAGTACCTGGTGGATGACTCAGCAGTGGTACCCTTGGAGGACATTCAGGTTGATGACAGCCTGAATTACATCGAGCGACCTGTAGCGATCCTTGACTGGAAGTCGATGGACCTGAGGAACAAAAGAGTGGAACTCGTAAAGGTGCAATGGCAGCACCGAAAGGGGTCGGAGTGGACTTGGGAGCTGGTGGACGAGATGATGGAGCATTACCCCGAGCTGTTTCAGGAACAAGCAGCAGACTTCGAGGACGAAGTCTAAAATAAGTGGGGGAGATTTGTAGCACCTGGTTCTTGGTATGTATTCTTTTATTAATTCTTTAAATATTTTGCATTTTGGCCTTGGACACGGCGAATTGAAGGACCAACTCGCCGAGTAGAAGCGAGGGGGGACGCAGGACTTAAGCGATGGACTCGGCGAGTCGGGTCCCGGACTCGGCGAGTAGACCCTGTTTTGACAAAAACCCTAATCCGAGGGTTTGTACCCTATTTAAACACTTTAACTCGGCGTCCTTCGTCCCATTTTGCTCCCAGAAGACCCCCATAGCAAACCCTATCCGTTATTGAAGCAATCTTAGGCATTTGGAGTGACTTTGATGCTTTTATGATCCTAGGAGGGAAGGAAAAGCTTAAAGGAACAAGATGAGGCTAAAGGGATCCGAGTTTGTGCACCATTTTCAGCTTATTGAAGGTAAAAAGTTTGTACCTTGCTCTTCCATTTGATAGATCCCATTTTGTGAAGTTTTAGGGCTTTTCTAAGCCATTTTGGTCACCAACCATGATTGCAAGCATGGTTAAGGGTTGAAGTTTCAGATCTAGGTCCTTGGAGGGGTTGCAAGGCAGAAAGGAGTGGCTTTTGCACTCAAGGAAGGCCCCATGCATTGTAGGAGCCATTTTAAGGCCTTTTAGACTCAAAAGTCCCATGCATGCACGTAAAGTTCGTAACTTTACGTGCTAGAACGGTCCTAGGAGCCAAGATCTACCTTTTGGTCAAGTGTTGTACACCAGAAATCGAGAAAAATGAGACTTGGTCATACTCGACTCGGAGAGTCGTTCTTGGGACTCGGCGAGTCCGAGGCTTGACTCCCTTTTCTGTTCTGGGTCAAGGACCCAGTTGAGTGTGGAAAGGTTTCAGGGAGGTCCCGGGGAGTGACCCAACGTTCTGGACTAAGCCATGGTTCTGGAATTCATAGGACTTGGCGAGTGCAGGAACAACTCGGCGAATCCAATGCAATCTTCTTAAGATTGAAGATGAACTCGACGAGTTGTTCATACAACTCGGAGAGTCAAGGACAGGACCTGTTCATCAGTTGAAGATGAACTCGACGAGTTGTTCATATAACTCGGCGAGTCGGATGAAGATTCAATCGATGTTCAATTAGAAGGAAAACTCGTCGAGTCATCACCTAACTCGACGAGTAGAGACGGGTATAAGGACAATAGAAGGATAGGGACTCGGCAAGTTGGCGAACCAACTCGGCGAGTCAGTTCAACTGGAAGCTGACTTTGACTTTGACTTGGTCGGGGGTAAAATGGTCATTTTTCCCTAAGAGCAGTTGGCAGTGTATGACTAAGTGTTTTGTGGGAATTATAGTCGGAGGATTTCCGGAGTAGCAGCAGAAGCAGTCAGAGGATTTCCCACACAGATCAGCAACTACTACGAGGTGAGTTGCCTTCCAGTAGCGGTGGGTCTAAGGCCACAATGTCGGCCCACCAGTAGGAGACGTATGTTAGATGATGTTCTTTGTGATATCATCTAGGTTTTCTATTATCTGATATGATACGAGATAGTACGATATGTTATATGCTAGTAGCTATAGGGGAGATAGTCCCCGAGCTTATCGGTCGATGGGGCCGAAGGGGGTAGTCATGCCCAGTCATGTTAGATCGAATGTGATTATGTGATACATGTTATGTGGTAGTAGTAGAGGGGTGAAATAGTCCCCAGTATCCGGTCGAAAGGACCGAAGGGGAGGCCGACACCCAGATATGCTAGGCAGTATCTGGTCGAAAGGACCGAAAGGGAGGCCAGTACCCAGATATGCTAGGTAGTATCCGGTCGAAAGGACCGAAAGGGAGGCCAGCACCCAAATATGCTAGGCAGTATCCGGTCGAAAGGACCGAAGGGGTAGGTCGGGCACCCAGATATGCCTGACAGTATTTGTATGTTGTGTGAATGTATGGTATGTGGTACGATGGGGGAAATCACTAAGCTTCGTGCTTATAGTTTATAGTTTTGTTTTCAGGTACCTCTTCATCGAAGGGGAAGGAGCTGGCGCGGTAGCGGCACATCATACACGCACATTGTTTTCCGCACCATGAGTTATTTTGGGATTTTGTACTCTGACATTATGGTTGTTTTTATGTTTTGGTTTTCAGACACGAAATATATTTATGAAATGATATGATCAAATGATGTTTATTCACAAATGTTTTCCAAGTATTGATTTAAAAATGAAATTTTTGGACGTGGAAATTGGGTTGTTACAACACCACTGAATACACCCAAAGGGGTTGATCATAGTCTCTAGAGCACAATATCTCATAAAGTCTCCAACTTTTGGGACAAAACCCTAAAATACTCTACTATGATGCACAAAACGAAAGAGTGAGGAAGCTTGAAGCTTTATACCTCTATATGAAGCTCCCAACACAGCTATGCTCAAATCCAAGGGCCTGGACTCTCACTCCTTCTTCTCCAAAGCTTCTTCCTCACTCCAAGAACACACAAAATCATTTAAAGGCTCTCAAATTCACTCACAAGCTCTATGAACGAAGGTTTAGGGTTTAAGAGAGTTTGTTGTCTGAGAATGGTGGCCAGGAATGAGGCCATCATATCTTTTATATAGGGACACACCCTAAATTAGCGTTTTCACTCTGGGCCTAGTACGTCCAACGTACCCTCTGGTACGCCCAACATACTAGGTACTTTCCGCATCAAAAGCACACACATGAGTACGCTAAGCGTACACTCACATACGCCCCATGTACTCATTCAGCACCTTTTCTCAAAAAGGGCTAAAATGGACAAGTACACAAAAGACCAAGGGTTACATGGTATACCTAGACTTGGGATGTTACAATTCTCCCCTCACTAGAATCAGACTTCGCCCTCGAAGTCATGCTCCGCAAATAACTTTGGATATTGCTCTCGCATCTCGGACTCCGTCTCCCAAGTGCACTCGGACCCCTTCCGATGTTGCCATTGGACCTGAACCAGAGGTACCTCCTTGTTCCCTAGAACCTCACTTTCGGATCCAAAATCGTAATTGGTCTCTTAATATAATTCAGGATCGCATCAACCTGAATGTCCTCTAATGGTACCACTTCCGTCTCATCGGCTACACACTTCCTCAGATGGGACACGTGGAAGGTGTTATGAATCTGGCTCAACTCTGTTGGTAGCTCAAACCGGTAGGCCACCTTACCTACTCTTGTGATCACTCTGAAAGGACCAATGTATCGGGGCCCCAGCTTGCCCTGCTTCCTGAATCTAATCAGCCCTTTCCATGGAGATACCTTTAGGAGGACAAAATCTCCAACCTGGAACTCTAGCTCAGATCGTCGCCGATCCGCGTAACTCTTTTGGCGACTCTGGGCTGTCAGTAACCTCTGCCTGACCTGCTGAATCTGCTTGGTCGTCTTCAGCACTATCTTAGTGCCGCCCATCACTCGCTGCCCCACCTCTCCCCAATAAATGGGAGTCCAACACCTCCTCCCATAAAGAAGCTCAAAGGGAGGCATACCAATACTCGAATGATGGCGGTTGTTGTAAGAAAACTCAGCCAAGGGAAAATAAGTGTCCCAACTTCCTCTGAAGTCCATAAAACATGCACACAGCATGTCCTCAAGCGTCTGAATCATCCGCTCACTCTGCCCGTCTGTCTGCAGATTGTATGCGGTACTGAAATGTAACTGGGTACCCAACTCATCATGAAATTTCTTCCAGAACCTGCAAGTAAAATGCACGTCTCGATCTAACACTATCGAGGTTGGAACTCTATGCCGAGCTACCACCTCTCTCACATAAATCTCAGACAGTCTCTCTACAGAAGAGCTCTCACTAATAGCGAGGAAGTAAGAACTCTTCGTCAGTCGGTCCACAATCACCCATATCACGTCAACCCCACACGTAATTCTAGCTAACTTGGTAATAAAGTCCATAGAAATCTATTCTCACTTCCATTGGGGAATCTCTAAAGGCTGCAAAGGACCATGTGGACACTGGTGCTCCGCCTTAACCCGACGACAGGTCAAACACCTCTCTACAACCCACGCCACGTTCCTCTTCATACAGGGCCATCAATAGTCTCTCTTCAGGTCCAAATACATCTTAGTGACCTTGGGTGGATCGAGAATCTCGATCTATGTGCCTCCTCCAACAATACACGGCGAGCTCCACCTGTATAGGGCACCCCAAATCCGCCCATGGAAAGTCATAAGCCCGCGACTGTCCATAACAAACTCGAAAACCTTCCTAATCACACTCTCTCTCTTTCGTTTCTCCGATCTTATAACCTCCACCTAAGCCTCTCGGATGGTATCTAAGACTGGAGTCATCACTGTTATCCTCATACACACATCCCTGATCGAATCGCTCTCGGATCTGCCGCTCAAGGCATCGGCTACCACATTATCCTTGCCTGGGTGATATAAGATCTCACAGTCGTAGTCCTTAACTACATCCAACCATCTCCTCTGTCTCATATTCAGGTTGGGCTGATCCATCAGGTACTTCAGGCTCTTATGGTCCGTGTATATGGTACACCGGACACCATAGAGATAGTGGCGCCAAATCTTATGGGTGAACACCACTGCCCCTAACTCCAAATCATGGGTGGGATACCTCGTCTCATGAGGCTTCAGCTGCCTCGATGCATATGCTATCACGTGACCCCTCTGCATCAACACTGCACCTATCCTTGAAATAGACACATCACAATTGACAACGAAGTCCTCCACTCCCTCCGGAAGGGCTAACACCGGAGCTTCACATAATCTCTGGCGAAGAGTCTCGAATGATGCCTGTTGCTCAGGCCCCCAAACAAAAGTAACGCCCTTCCAGGTCAATCTGGTGAGAGGAACTGCAATATTAGAGAAATCCTTGATAAATGTCCAACAGTAGCCGGACAATCCCAGAAAACTCCTGATCTCGGATGGGGATCTCGGCACCTCCCATCGCATAACTGCCTCAATCTTGGCCGGATCGACCAATATCCCATTCTGATTAACGAGATGTCCCAGGAACTAAACCTCTCGTAACCAGAAATCACACTTGGAGAATTTAACATACAGCCTCTCCGACCTCAATGTTGCTCTCTGGACCTCGAATAAACTAAGATTTCATCGATGAACACGATCATTGACCGGTCCAACATAGGCCTGCACACTCGGTTCATGAGATCCATGAACGCTGCCGGTGCATTAGTGAGCCTGAAAGGCATCACCACAAACTCGTCATGCCCATAACAAGTTCTAAAGGCCGTCTTCTGAATATCCTCCTCGCATACTCTCATATGGTGATATTCATATGTCAAATCAATCTTGGAAAACCAAGATGCCCTTACAACTGATCGAATAAATCGTCGATCCTCAGAAGTGGATAACGGTTCTTGACCGTCAACTTGTTCAACTCCCGGTAATCTATACACATCCGGTGTGAACTATCCTTTTTCTTGACAAAATGGATCGACGCTCCCCATGGCGAGCTACTCAGTCTGATAAATCCTTTCCCCAGCAGCTCCTGGAGCTGTGAGGATAACTCTTGCATCTATGGTGGCGCAAGGCGATAAGGTGCCTTGGCAATATGCATCGCGACCGAAACTAAATCAATCAAGAACTCTACCTGCCTCTCGGGAGGCACACTTGGTAACTCCTCAGGGAAAACATTCAGGAACTCGCACACTATCAGAACCGCAGAGATAGAGCTCGACCTTTATGAAACAACCCGTGTATCCATCACGTACGCCAAGAAGCCCATACAACCCTGCTGTAACTCTGCCTCACCCTGGCAGCAGAGCAGAAGGCTGACCCAGATCTGGTACCCTCGCCACACACTGTAAGCACTCCTCCACTGGGGTCTCGTATAGTCACCAACTGACACTCGCAGTTGATTACTACTCCAAAACGGCTCAACCAATCCATGCCCACGATGACACATACATCACCCATCGCAATCGGTACCAGATCAATCGGAAACTCAACGCCAAAAATCTACAACACACATCCTCGGAACACATTAGTAGCAAAAACCGCATGCTCGTCAGCTATAGAAACCCTCAGAGGTCGACTTAACGCCTCACGTCGGATCTTGATGTGACGACTAAAAGCTAAAGACACAAAGGATCGACTCACACCCGAGTCAAATAACACCAAAGCAGTTACAAAACTCATAAGAAATGTACCTAAATACAACACAAAATAAGCAAAATAAATCTCAAAATAAATAAATAAGGAATACGTACAAGCCACGACATTAGGTGTTGCGTGGACCTCCTCCGTTGTCAACTGAAGAGCTCTCCTACGAGCCCTCGGAACCTCGGCCTTCACCGGCCGACTATCAATAGCACGCAAAGCAACAGGTGCAGATCCCTAAAGAAGCTGGGGGCACTCGGACTTCCGACGGTCGGTTTAGTTGCAGTGGAAGCAAACTGCAAACCCCTTGGGGCAATCCTTCACCATATGCCCCTCTTTGCCACATTTGTAGCAAATCCCCACTCGGCACGACCCCTCGTGGATCTTGCCACACTTTCCACAAGTGCAGCCCTTCTAGCCCCCATTCCTCGTATTAGTGGGCTTAGCCCGCTTCGCTGCCGGTTGCGACTGTGCCGACTTCCTATCTCTCCCCTGAGACTCCGCCTTCTCCCTGGCTTGAGTCTCCAGCTCGATCTCCTTCCACCTAGCATTTGCCTAAAGCTCATCAAATGTCCAATAAGACGAGTTTGCCATGAACTCTCGAATATCCCTCCTCAAAATGCTCAAATACCAGCTCATGTGCACCTGCTCAGTCAACACATGCTCAGGGTAGAACAACGCCCTCTCGTGAAACATTCGTGTAATCTTAGTCACTGACTCTGTCTTCTGCTTGAGAGACAGAAAATCTTGGGCCAACCGTTCCCTCTCCACCAGGGGAACATACTCATCTCGGAACATCTATGTAAACCTCTCCCAAGTCACTGTAGTATGCTCTGTAGGAGTAAAACTGGCTGTCACAAACTTCCACCAGTCCTTCGCTCCCAAGCGAAGCTGGTTCAACGCGAACCGAACCCTCAGATACTCTGGGCAAGAACATGTGTAAAAACATTCCTTAATATCAGAGATCCACCTCATAGCAGCAATCGGATCCCGTGTCCCATCAAACTCAGGTGGCTTCGTGTTGCTGAACTCCCAAAACAGCAACGAGTCACCTCCCTATGGCCTGGCAGCAGCCGCCTCAGTAACAACAGCATATCGCTCGTCAAATGTCTCGATCAAAGTGGTCTTAATAGACCCAAACATCTCCGGAATAACCTCTCATATGGTTGCGACCACCTCACCATGAATCATCCTGCGAATCTCATCATCGCTAGTCCTACTGTTCTCGGGGTTGTGGCGTGTACCCACCATGATATATCTGAAACACAACACAAAAATCATCAGAGACTTGCTCGAGCATACTCACAATCGACCACTCATCCCTACTTGTTCCTTGGCATCCTAAGGTTGCTTACTTGGATTGCATACATGTCTGGTGCTTTCAGTAGTATGGGCCCAATACTACCTTCCACACCTAACCTGTAGTCACCCCAAGTCCTCCTCCTAGTATTCTAATTCATAAGTACTATATCTCTCACAAATATCAGACTACTCTCTCAGTAGGCTACTCGCATGCTCACCTAAGTATCTCTCCTAGATTACCCCTCAACTCAGAACTCAGCACATACTCAGGGAAAATAACATATAACACTGATTAATAACATCTCCTAGGCTAAGGCATCATAATCAGACAACTCTATCCCTAGAATATGAAATACCTAGCCTATTCTCTAGCATGCATTTCTAATATCTCATAAATATCTCATAACACAAATAAGTAAGGGTATTTTGGGAAATCACCGTTCGGGCTCTGGCTGATTGTACACACTGCTCCAACTCTTTTTCTCTTAAAACTCTTTCTCGTTTTTAGAAAAAATCACTTCTTTTAAATTCTTTTCTCAAATCCTCAGTTTGAGTCCAAACATACCTGGGGGTGCATCCGAATCCCTCAAACCAAGGCTCTGATACCAACTTGTAACACCGTAAATTTTCAAACCAAAATTTTCAATCCAAAATTTTCAATTTAAAAGACATTTATCTCATTTCAAAACTCACAAAGGTGCCACAAATTTCAAATCATCAAAACACATGTCTGGAACTGTATATATATCACAAATCCAGGATCCTTCCAAAACATGACTCTAACTCTGGTGTGTGTATAATCAAGGCGGTGCCTTCCCGTGATCCTGAGAAGTACTTGAAACACATAGCACATAACACGGTAAGCACGAACCTTAGTGAGTTCCCCAAAATACTACACACACATCACATTAGCCACTCACGGCTAACTCGATACGACCCTCCGGTCAATATGTCTCAGTGGAGACCCTCCGGCCCCACAACTCGGATGGACCCTCTAGTCCTAACTCAATAAGCTCATATTAATAATACTTAACATAAATCATAAAGACATGATGCAGAATATCACAATACATAGGTAAGCACATAAGACATCTCAGTCACACAAAGATACCACTCATGGTAAGTATAGTGAAAAGACTCACCTCGCAAGAAATCGGATAATCTCGAACTCAAATCACCAGTCTAGCCTCTGCCTATCACATACGACAATTATCCCTAACTAATCACGGCTCTCAAGAAGCTAAACTAACCCTTCTACAAACTCACAGAAGGGTAAAAGACCATTTTACCTCTCAATGGCCTTAATAGTCCACAAATTGACCAATCCCTAAAAGTCAATGCCAGCGAGTACGTTGCGCGTACAAGATCTCTACATTGGGTGTACTCTGACGCCATGCATGCATCAGGGATTCTCAACCCTACGCTGCGCGTACTGGGATTATGCTCGGCGAACGCCCCGATTTTGTTTTTTCTACTCTTTTAGTCTTAATCAGTTAAGACCTTGGCTCATATCACAGATCTGGACTCCCTAATAGCTCTTATTCCATAAGTTCAGTGACTTTAAGCCTTTGCATGGCTAATAAGGTCACAAACACACAAAATCCTCACTTTCTTAACTCAAAATGCTCATATCTCATGCATGGTTTGATCCAATGTCCAAGTCTTGATTTTTATGCACTACACCACTGAATACACCCAAAGGGGTTGATCATAGTCTCTAGAGCACAATATCTCATAAAGTCTCCAACTTTTGGGACAAAACCCTAAAATACTCTACTATGATGCACAAAACGAAAGAGTGAGGAAGCTTGAAGCTTTATACCTCTATATGAAGCTCCCAACACATCTATGCTCAGATCCAAGGGCCTGTACTCTCACTCCTTCTTCTCCAAAGCTTCTTCTTCACTCCAAGAACTCACAAAATCACTCAAAGGCTCTCAAATGCACTCATAAGCTCTATGAACGAAGGTTTAGGGTTTAAGAGAGTTTGTTGTCTGAGAATGGTGGCCAGGAATCAGGCCATCATATCCTTTATATAGGGACACACCTTAAATTAGGGTTTTCACTCTGGTCCTAGTACGCCCAACGTACTAGGTGGCTTCCGCGTCAAAAGCACGCACATAATTATGCTGAGCGTACACTCACATACGCCCCGCGTACTCATTCACCACCTTTCCTCAAAAAGGGATAAAATGGACAAGTACAAAAAAGACCAAGGGTTACAAGGTATACCTGGACTTGGGATGTTACAGGTAAATGGGTCCTCTCATCCGAAGGAGCAAAAAATATTAGCCCTATGAATTCGCTACAACAGTCTGAGGGATTTTGAGGAAATCAACAAAGTGATCAAAGAGAGCTATCTCTCTCAACAGATATGAGAAAATCCAAATCTTTATCCTGGGATTTCTCCATGGAATTTAAATGCCTGCCTCTTTGATCATCACTAAGTTCCATACAAGATGTATGTCATTCCATCCTCCAATTTCGAGCAACTAGATCTTCCTATATCGTCATATGAAAGGTTCTACAAGAAATTCCCAAGTTTGAATCCTATTGCACCAATGAAACATCAAGTTCAGAAGGAAAAGGAAATACTTGAGACTTTTTACAAGGCATATGCAAAATCGATGAAGGAAACTTGGTCCATGAAAAAGATCACCACGATCGAAAGATATGGTAAGAAGGTGATCAACCAAATTTCCTTGAAGTTACATCTTATTCCCTACAACATCATTAGAATCGATTCCATAAGAATCAGCATCACCGATGTAGACAGTACAACAATCAATCCATTTGATATTCTCACCATTGCTTATCACTTTCAAAGTCTACAAACTTCATCTCTTGTAATTAGTGCCTTTAAATCCGCCATGAACTTTCTAAAGGACTATGTCACTGAGTTTATAAGAACAAATTTTGAACTTTATCATCTGATCAAGACTGGTTGAACTCTCCAACCGATCGACACTTCTCTAGAGGGCATTGAAAATATTCCCATTAGTCCCATTGTTGAACCTGAGCTAGGATACATCTTTCGTCTGAAAGGCTCGATCGAAAAAACAACTTTTCAGGGAAATGTAAAAGCATATTGTTCATACTAAGGTGCTTCTGAAGTTTATTACCATAACTTCCTAATCAGAAGCTCCAAAGGATGTAAATAAAGATTTTATTGATGATATAAGTTGGTGGATTAAAGTTCGAAACATGATTGCACAAAGTTTATATGTTTCCTTTTGATGATGATGAGAATTGAAGAAATGATAATAGATAAGGTTACTTATGGGGAGATTGATAGAACATAAAAAATGACCATGTGCTATCCGAGGTTGATATGATCTGAAGAAGCTGCTCATCCGAGTTGAAGATTGTCCGAAGTAAAACTTATCTGAGAAAGTGATTGTTTTTGTCTTATGTTGTTCGTAGATCAGGGAACAAGATCAACAAGATCTTTTGTCAGATGTACTATCATGTTGATCATTGCTTTTACCTTTTGTACTTGTCTCTTTGTATCTTTACATGTTTACTCATTCTCCCTAATAAATAAAAATCTTTTTACCACATGTCACATTCTCATTTATTTTGTCACATATAATTTTGTGGTTATTTTAAGTTAATTTATATTCCACATGTTATTTTATGAGTTTTTCATTTTATTCAATTCTAGATAGTATTTGAATGCATAATAAATGCATATCAATTTTATTAATGAACTTTTCTTCTAATTTCAAAATTATTAAATTAAAAATTCATTAATTATCTGAATTTATTTATCTAAATTATTTGTTTAAATTTAAAAAAAGAACAGTTTAATTTTTATAATTCAATATTTTCTCATTTTCCTTATAAATTTATATTTCTCAAATGTTTAGAATTTTATATTTCATTTTATTTTTTAAATAGACTCATATAATAAATAGATCTCACATCTAATGGGCTATAAATAAACAAATCAACCAGTGTATCATGTACATTTTTGTATACTACTTCAAAAGATTAATAAAATTAGTCACTTTCCTATAAAACATTATTTGTGTTCTTTATTTATTTTCAAGGTCATTTACTTTTTCTCATTAACTATCGCATTTAATACATTAGTTAATCATTCAAGACTAGATTTATATTATTTGTTTCTAATATTGTTTTTTATATGTACACTCCTAATTATCGTCTAAGCCTCAAATAAAATTTAAACTAATGACCTTTGACCTTTCAAATAAGAGGATCACTCCTAGGCCCAAAGCCCTTTGAGTCTAATATTGGTGTTCGATATTCAAAATTTCTATTATTATTTATCACTAACACGCCATGACGTAAATTGTTCTTAGCAAAAAAAAGGTTATAATATGTGTAATAATAATTTGATGGTTATAAAAGTTTATACACAAAGAAAACAACTTAAAAAAGATAACAAAAAGAGGCCAAAAAAACAACACCACGTGTATGACACAAGGGAAACAACACCAACCAGGTTCTTGCGTTGACAATGACAAATGACCAACCACTAAACACATAATTGTAGGCAAAATAAATAAATAAATAAATATTATTTTCGTTCAAATAATTTGAACATTTTTGTTAAAGATTTTATTAAAATAACTTTCTTGAATAGATAACCTTAAAATAATTGAATTTTATAAGATTTAAATTAAAGGTATTTACATATTTGATGGATAATAATATCTTTTTATAATATTAAATTATTTATTTACTTAAAAAAAACAACCCATAAGAAATCGAATAATTTAAGTGCAATTCCTTTTCGACCTTGGATATGATATTTCATTCGAACACGTCATGCTTAGTCACAACAAATTTTCACCACAAAAAAGTGAAAATTAATCATTTGTCTTTTTATTTTTCTCTCTTTTATTCTTCCATATAAACTATAACAATTATGATATTAGGTGGATTATGTAAGTATTAATTATAGTTTTTTTTTATCAAATTCAAAATAAATATATATTATAGAATATTGTATAATAAAAAAAAACCCAAAAACTCTACTTATAGTTGTCTAAATCTCATCATTTATTACCTAAAAAAGAAAAAAAATAATCAAGATATAGACTTGACTCAACAATGGATGATGCTTTGGAGGGGACATGGAAGGCTTCTATTGGTGAAAAGAAAAAGAGAAAAAAATAATAAAAAAGCAAATGACAAATGACAAATAATAAATGTGTGGAGATGCTTTATTATATGCTTTTCTAAGTTTTTTTTTTTTTTGACACCTGCGGCCTGCCTTATGTCCTTTGTCTACTCAATTTCTTGTTCTCCATTAAAAAAGATTTATTTCTCTTTTTTTTAATTTTCCCATTTTTCAATTTCTCCATCTTCTTCTTTCTTTCTTGCTCGTACCCAATAATCGAGAAATGGGCAATCACATTCATCTCTAAAGATTCAATCTTGAAACCAAAACTCGTTGAGATTAACAGATTATGATAAAGTAAACCGAATGAAGGTTGTGAAGAAGAACAACAACAAGAAGAAGAACAAACAACAGTTTATCTTCAACCATATGTGTAAAGATTAGGTAAGTGAGAAAGACACTTGAAAACTTTAACATGTTTGATGATTAGTACCCTTTCTCTCTTGGTTGTTATTATTGCTGAAAGTTGGAAAAAAGAAGAAAGAAGAAGAGAGGTTGATATCGGTTGCCTCAGATCCAGGGAACTCCAAAAACTTTAAGTAGAGAAAAGGCTACATCTTTTTGGGTTTCCCTGTGATTCTCGAAACTTTTTCCCCTCTCTTTCTGTATTTCCTTAAAATTTCTCCCTTTTTCTCGTGTCTAGAGCTTCAAAGATTGTCGAATCTTTGTGGGGTTTCCTTGGAAATCTGTATGGAAGTAGATATCGAAACATTTTAGATCAACTCCTTCATTAAAATTCTTGTTTTTTTTCACTAGATCCGACCACCCATTTCGATTCGTTTTCTTCATCGCGTTTGATTTTATTCATAGCCTTATAGATTTATAGGCATGGGCAATATGAATTAGTCAAACAATGACTTTTTCGAGGGTGGTTTTTTGTAAATTTAACTTCAAACCCGATAGTGATTTTAATGGAGGAGATACTTCCGGCGGCTTCAGTGCCATTAAGCTTACGTAATCCAATCTGTAAAATAATCACTGAAATACAAACCCCACAAGTCGAACAACTGATCATGGGTGATAAAATTACTTTCGATGATCAAAATTCCGATTCTGGGTTTCAAGAAAGTGAAGATGAATTGATGTCATTAGAGGGTGATCGAATCTTTGAAGCGTCATGTACTCTTTCTGTCGTCAGTGATTCCAGTAGTTTATGTGGTGAAGATTTTATAGCATTTGAGTCTTTAAATACATTGCAATCAGAAGATAGTGAAAAGGGCGTTTGCTCGGTTGAAGGGATTGATAGGGTTGATGACGTGGCAAAGGAGATTGTTGTTTCTGATAAGGTGTCAAGTGGGATTGTAGCAAGAAGTGTGTTTGAGGTGGATTGTGTTCCTTTATGGGGATATACTTCTATGTGTGGAAGAAGACCTGAAATGGAAGATTCAGTTGCAACTGTTCCAAGATTCTTGAAGATTCCTATTCAGATGCTAACAGGTGAAAAGATGACCAAAAGTTTGAGTCATTTGAGTGCTCATTTCTTTGGGGTGTATGATGGACATGGTGGTTCTCAGGTTTGTGTCTTATTTTCATTTTCTATTTTTAGTATGTGAAAAATTGATTTGGATTTGGATGACATTGCTATAATTAGGTGGATTTTTGAAAGTACAATGTTGTTGTTGTTGTGAGATTATAGGAAGAAATGAAAGTATTTTGCTATGATAAATAAATCAATGAAAGTATGTTGTTATTTTACTTCTTAAACATAATTACGTAACCCTTTGTAGAATGTTGAAGTGTAAATGAAAGTGTGTTGGTATGATCGAGTTTGACTTTTTAGTCAAATTGGTTATTTTTCAACTTGTAAATTTTCATGTTTTTTGAGAAAATTCAGCAGCGAATTTCAAACGTTTGGAGTATATTGCAAGTGGGAATATGGTATTATTATGATATAGTTGACTTTTTGGTAAAATTGATTGTTTTTCAACTTATTAATTTTCATATTTTTTTAATTTCAAACTTTTGGAGTATATTACAAGTGGGAATATGGTATTGTTTGATTGTGTAATGAAATCACTATCACTTCATTGAATAAGATGTCATTTGTAGGACCATAAAAGTCAGTTTGACTTCTACATTGGTTATATGTCAACTTTAAAATGGATATAAATCTTCATGTTTTTTTTAGAAAATCCAGCAACAAAAATCAAAACTTTTGGAGTATATTGCAAGTGGGAATATGGTATTGTCATATTTTTAACGAAATCACAATCAATTTATTTCAATAACAAGTCAATTGTAGGGCCTTAAAAGTCAACTAATAAATAAAAGTACAATGCTATAACAAACTAATAAATAAAAGTATGTTGCTATTTCTTGCATTTTAACCCTTATATTTACATCTAACTTGTAAGGTTATTGCCAGGTTGCAAACTATTGTAGTGGGCGTGTTCATACTGCTTTACAAGAGGAATTAGAACCACTTATGGCGGCTTGTAGTGGTGATGGAAGCAATGTTATAAACACCGAAAATAGTTGCCAAGATTTGTGGAAAAAAGCTTTTGTCAAGTGTTTCCTTAAAGTTGATGATGAAATTGGAGGAAAACAAGGGAACCTTGAAATCATAGCTCCTGAAACCGTGGGGTCCACCGCAGTTGTTGCCTTGATTTGTTCCTCACATATAATCGTATCAAATTGTGGGGATTCAAGAGCCGTTTTATGCCGAGGAAAAGAAGCCATGGCACTTTCTGTAGATCATAAAGTAAGATTTTGGTATTTTGGTTTATATGAAAGTAGAATAATGAAAGTATGTTGCTATTTGCAAAACTTGAAGTCTTGAGACCTGACTTATGGATTCTCACCTCCTTACTGCTTGGGCAAGCATGTGGGGACTTATGGATTCTCACGTCATTGTTTTACCTTTTAATTGATTTATATTGATGTTATTGTTGTTTATATATTGAAATAGCCAAATCGGGAAGATGAATATGCAAGGATAGAAGCTGCGGGAGGCAAGGTGATACAATGGAATGGGCATCGTGTTTTTGGTGTTCTTGCAATGTCAAGATCTATTGGTAATTGTTCTTTTCTACTTTCACTTTTGGATGACATTGCTATAGTTGAGTAGATTTTTCTAAATACAATGTTGTAATCGGTAGAAATGAAACTAGAATGCTATGATAAACAAATTAATAAATACATGTTGCTTAGTTTCTTGCATTTAACCCTAGTTAATATGTCATAGTAGCATTTAGATTTTAGTATTCATTTCAAAATGTCTAAAATACTTCCATTTCTTTCGGTTACTACAACATTGTACTTTCATTTTTTTTTCTTATTAAGGTATTGTATGTAAAAATCTACCAAATTATAGCATGACACGTTTAACTTTTTTCTTATTATAGTAGTAAAATTTGCTTTGTATTTTGACAACATTGATGTAATGGGTAGATTTTTGAAAGTATAATTTACTCTTGAAAAAACTATCCAATCATTAGTACTTTTAAATATTTTTCATTATAGAATGAAACTTGCGTTTGGATTTCGGTGACATCTCTATCTCTATAACTGAATAGAATAGATTTTTCAATAGACAAATGTCTAAAATGCCCTTGAACAACGACAATTGACAGGTGACAGATACTTGAAACCATGGATCATCCCGGATCCGGAAGTGACATTCATTCCACGAGCCAAAGAAGATGAATGCCTGATTCTTGCAAGCGATGGTTTATGGGATGTGATGAGCAACGAAGAAGCATGTGAAATCGCTAGAAAAAGAATACTCGTTTGGCATAAAAAGAACGGCGCAACCAGTCTTCCACTAGAAAGAGGCGGAGGGATTGATCCGGCAGCCCAAGCGGCGGCGGAAAGCCTCTCAAATCGCGCTCTTCAAAAAGGAAGTAAAGATAACATTACGGTGATTGTTATTGACTTGAAAGCCCAAAGAAAGTTTAAGACCAAAACATGATCCATCATATTCATATAATCATATATATAGTAACATGAATTCATAAGTGTACAATGTTGCTATTATTGTCCAGTATTATTCAAAACAAAGAGCCCATTTGTTTTTCATGTGGGCCGATATGTTTGTTTGTTGATGATGTAAATGTTTTTTTTTAGATGTTTTTGTAGTAAGATTAGGTTTTTTTTTTTTATTGATGTGTTTTTTTTTATTGTTCTTCCTCCAAGTTTCAAAGGCTTTGTGAGGTATTTGTACTCTTTATTGGAATAAAGGTGTAGCATCTACTACAATATGTCTGTATATATGTGTCGTTTTTTTTAACATGGATACCTTACCCCATTTGGACATTTGATGATTCATATAAATGTGTATATTCTAATTGAGATCTAAATTCCATACAAATAAAGTGTTGCATCAATGCAATATGATGAAGGAAGAAAAACAGTACACATGTCAAGGTTCAAACATCCCAAATGAAGCTTTCATATGAAATATGTATATGTACGTCACATGAATTGTTGAATGTTGGATGTATGTTAAAGAAGGAATTGAACAACGTATGAAATAAGATCAGATTTGCGATGTAATAAAACAGATAACACATATTCTATCCATGCTAATTCTCCCTAATAAATAAAAAACTTTTTGTCATATGACATGTTCTCTTTCAATTTGACAACTGTTAATTTGTGGTAATTTTGATTTAATTTTTTTTCACATGTCATTTTATGGGTTTTCCTATTTTATTAAATTTCATATTATGTTTTAATGCAATAATTGCAATAAATATAGCAATAAATGGATATTAATTTTATTAATGACTTACCTTTTAATATCAAAATTCTTAAATTAAAGTTTATTAGTTTCTTTTGTTTATTTATTTAAATTATCTATTTAAATTTAAAAGATAAAAAACATTTCAATTTTAACAATTCATTATTTTTCTTATTTTCTTATAAATTTAAAGTTCTCAATTATTTAAATCTTTATATTTTACTTTTTTTTTTAAATTAACATATGGAATACATAAGTCTCACAACTAGTTCACAAATATATTCTTACTACAAAAACAACTAGACATTTACATTGATTGATATGTGTAAGAAAAAGAAATTGATAGATTAGTAACAACCAAAGACCTATTAAGTTGTATACTAGTGAAAGCTATCCAATACCTATTGAATTGAATTCGTATCAAGTCAAGAACACATCTAACAATGATAAGTAGTGATCTGTAACAATAATTCAAGGTGAACAAGAGGGTTATTTGATTAAACTTTGTGTATATGTCTTACACATGCAAAAACATGGCTTATATGAAGCCTTACTATAAGTTTAGTGGTTACAAACAAAGCAACCAACCACTAATCAAAGCTAGTAAATGAAACTCAAAGTAACTCCTCAGAACAACAAAAAAAAAACGTTTAAAATACTTAAAGAACCAAAAAGTAACGTCTTGAATGCTAAAAGAAGTCCATACTCCATCAAGAAGTCATAACGATGTAACCCTAATCCACCAAGGTCACCAAAAACGGCTAAAAGAATTATGAAGACAAAAAGTAACGGTTCGAGCACTTATAAAGTCTTAAAAACATATTTAGCCATGATACCACTTGCCACATCACCATCCCACTTGGTAAGCATCAATTCATCACTTTTGGAGCCCATATTGGTCATATTTGTATCATTCCCTCCCCTTGAAAAGGAATTGACCTCAGTTCTGTTAAGACATCATCATTAAGGTAAGGTGAGAGATCCCCTACATTGAAAGTTGCATGCACTCCATGACCCCCCTAAGTCTACCTTATAAGCGTTATCATTCACCCTTAACACCACCTTGTAAGGACCCTTGGCTTGTGGCATCAATTTGTTCTTCCTTTTATTAGGAAAGCGTTCCTTTCTTATGTGCACCCATACTAAATTACCTTCTTGAAAGACATGTGGCTTACTATGCTTGTTGGACTTTTGTTTATACACCTCATTCACGACTTCTATATTCTCATGAACTTGTTGGTGTAGTTTCATCATGGTCTTCAACTTGTCATTGGCATCCTTGTGAACTAATTCATCCTTTGTCAATGGAATCGAATCCAAAGGCATGTAAGGATTCACACCATACACCACTTCAAAAGGAGAGTGGCATGTAGCATAAGTAGGAGAACGATTATAGGCAAATTCAGTATGTGCAAGTTGATGTCCCAATATTTTTGAGTTTTTCTAACCAACCCCCTCAACAAGGTTCCTAAAGTTCAATTAATCACCTCCATTTGCCCATCCGTTTGTGGATGGTGGGATGTACTAAAAAGTAACTTAGTACTAGTTTTCCTCCACAAAGTATTCCAAAAGTAACTCAAAAAGTTGGAATCCCATGGTTTTAGGAATACCATGCAAACGAACCACCTTTTTAAAGTACAAATCAACTACATTAGATGTGTTGGGTTTTGGTACTATAACACTCCTATGGTGCACATACAACACTAATAACTTTGGATCTAAGTTTTCTTTAGTTATACATACAACAAAAATTTCCAAAGCATGAAGCCTACAACTAGCATACAATTTGACATATGAATCATAAAAGTAAGTTAGAAGAATACCTCTTAATTGTAGCTTGTAGGAATCAGTCTTTCAAGAGCCTAGCACCTCAAGTGTGATGCCTCAAATGTCTTATAACAAACCAAGAACAAGAGGAAGAATTTGAGAGAGAGGTTGGAGACTCAAAATCGGCTAGAGCTTCTAAGAACACTTAGTGCACAATTTTGGTTTTAGAGGAATACATATATAGTGTAGAATTCCAAGAGTCATAAGCAAACCCTAATTCTTACACTTAGGCTTATGATCCATAATTCATATGGACTAATATTTCATGGACTTTCACATAAGATTAGTCTATCAAAGATCAATAACCCAAGCCATATGTATCGCTAATTTACACAATCAGTCCTTGTTAGTTTAATTAGTCTCTTTTGATCACTAATTTAATTCCAAATTAATTCTTGATCATTACTAATTAAATAATATGATTTCTCAATTAATATATTATACTTATAATATATTAATAAATCAAAAATAACATTTTTCTCAAATATCCATCCTATCAATTGTTCTAGAGTGTTACAACCCAAATGGACCATGCTGTATCGGGTCAAGTACATACCAATTATAGTTATGGGCTTAGACACATAATCTAACAGTCTCCCACTTGGATAAGTCTAATAACTATAATTGCAAGTACGGCTTTAAACTCCGATTGGCAATCATAGCTCTTAAAAAGTGTTGTCGAACTCTGACCTAGTCAATGACGCGCCCATTAGATAAAGGATCATATATTCCTCCATTCTAGATATCGTATGAACTAAGACATGGATTATAATCATTCTCTTTGTTCATGTGTTGTTTCCCGATTTCCAATTTATGACGACCGACTAATTGAACAAATCAAATCAGTCCAGGCTTGGCCAAGCACTTAGGGTTGTCATCACTAAATCATCAAGGGGACCACAAATATCGCTTTTATCCCACATTGTGTAAAAGGAATGGATAAAGTTCGACCCATATGCTTGCTCTATTTACTCATCAGATCACACATAATGATACGTTTTATAACACTGAGTTACCGGTGCGTTTACATATCATCAATGTGTAACCAAATTGTAAAATACAACTCACATGTCTTGGTTTCAAGAATATAAGATATTATCGTCTCATGATCACTCGTGATAAAATCCATAAAGTGATTCAAATGAGCGTGGGTTTAGTCCAATACTCAAATCTTATTACATGAGTACTCATGAATACTGCAACAAAGTTGTGCTATGTCTAAACACCTTTAGACAATCTATAGACCCATTCATGATAGTCTAGCTTCAATATCTACTTCCAAATTATGATCGACTGTGGATAGTTTAAATAATTTAATATTCAAAAAGTCAAAACATGCAAAGTGAAACACAAGAATAATCGAATCCAATATGGTCTCAAAACTTTTGAATATAAATAAAACACCTTTTATTTAATCACCATATTGATTACACATTATTCATTGTATAATGTTTCGATTTATCAACTTAATACTTGAATTAAAACAATAGTTATCCAATGCTCCAAGCATGCATACTATGTTTATCTATGGTCCTTACTTTGTGAAATAGATCAATAAAAGACATTTCCAATGAAACTCATTTCACAATTTCAAATTCTTATTACTAGTGTAAGAATACCAATTCTTGTCAATAGTAGAATGTGTTAGATTCTTAACTATCATGCAATGTACCTTTTGTAATGTCGAGGTACCAAAGTCACAGAGACTTTGCCAACGATATTACAAAGTATTCCATTGGAGATTGTTACGAGACAATTCCCCGGAAATGAAGTCTCATATTCAAAGTACATTCCTTTGAACATCCTTCTTGCATAAAAGTTTCTAGCTTTCTCATAGATTCTTAATATCCAACTCCTATTATGGAAAAATTTACATATTTTCCATATGAAAACTCATTATTAATAGAATACTATCTATTCATAATAATGTCAATATGGTCCATTCATTCCTATATTTCCAGCTGCCCACAAGTGACCAATCCTTAGCGAACCTTAGATTGTCCTTGACAGTTGTTTAACTACTTTAGTCATATCTGGTTTTAATCCTTTTTCCCTCTTAATGCCCTAGGCATTTGGAAACTTAGACAACGTGAATATTATAGCACATGCAATCGAACCTATACCCAAAGAATATAGGATAGGATTCATAATGTCTAACATAAAGACATGAATCTCGACCAGTCTTTTGCTATAACATTTCCATACATAGAATTCCCATGTTGAAACATTCCAATATGGCAATCATATATATATATATATATATATATATATATATATATATATATATATATATATCCATGACTAAGTCTAATTAATATTTCAATCTAAGCTTTTAGATTTGAAATAAAGTATAAGTATCCTCTCCCTTACTATAGCGAAATAACTTTTCAAATTTTGCAAATTTGCAATTTGAAACTTTTTTTTTTATAAATAGAATTGCTGACTTGCAACACTTATCATAATGATCATGCTCCCACTATCATGATAATTATATTTTTACCAGCAGAACACTTATGCTCCCGCTAGCTTTGACATGTACCCAAAAATCTGTTGGACTTCTTGAAATCAAATACCTATTGAATTTCTTTCCAAAGTTCAGATTTCTGATACGAGATGCTTCGATAAGCCTTTATCTAAGCTCATACACCTTTTATAAGAAAGTTCATATGTGTGTCTAAACTATTTCAGAACTTACAACAATAAGTTATGAATGTTCGGACTATTTGCCATTTCTCACAATTTGAACTATGAAGAGGGATGTCGTAATCATAATCGAATTTGAGAATACAATTAACACAACTGCTATCTCCTCAAAATCTTCTTAGTGAAAGTGTTTCCTCACAATCATTTTCATGAATTGGAGAGAAATCTTATGACACTTAGATTTTATGGTGTATATGTTCCTATCCATGTGAATTTGTTATTTCTAACCATTATCATAGGACAAGGTCTATGACAAATTCAAACTCATATGGATTGAACTTGTTCAACCTTAATTTCTTGCCACTTGGCAGCACAAGGGCCTACCATGTCTTCCAAGTTGTTGAGTAGCTCACCCTTACGGGTTAATGCCTTATGCAATCAATTGAGAACTCATAGAACTCCCACGCATAGTCAACTTTAATTGGAATGAGCATAGAAACAAGAATGTGTCAACACGATAGGTTACAAACCTCAAGTCGTGTGCTGGTGATAAACGATAGTTTTATTCTTGATTAGTTCTTGAAACTTATCAAGATCTTTAAGACTCCCACTGGCCTCTTGACATATAAGATTCTCTTTTCAAGAAACATTCATCGACAAACAAATATTCAATAATTAGTGTGGTTTCTTATTAAGAATGACCCTTCATATAATTGTTCTTAGTTGGTCTTTGTCTTAAAGACATCTAAATGTGTTATAAACCTACTTAAGATATGTCACTCAAGGAACAATCTTGGAGTATGACTCTAAGACTTGATTTTGGAACGAATTATGACTCACCTTAATTGATTTAACCATTTCAACAATTCCCGATTCCTCTTCTTAGCCATACAAGTGCACTAAGGTGTCCTTAGAGGATCAGTTGTGATATGGTTTTCATAATCATTAAGATGATCATAAAACATGATACTAAAATACTCTCCTTTCCTTTCAGATTGGAGAAACTTTCAATCTTTTTGCCTGTTTGATTCCTTTTTATTCATTCTGCTATACATTGAAACTTTTTCAATGATTTAGAATCACACTTAATCTTGTAAGCATAACCATATTTACCAATATTTTAGTAAATCATAACGAATAGTTTTATCATTCTTTGTGGTGGACCTGACCAGTGCACAACTATGTGCACCCGATCCCCTAGTCCTTCACTTGATTCACATATACATGTGAACAAGGAATTAGTCCTAATTTCCCAAAGATGAAAGTTACCATTCATCATACAATACAAGTTGCATGATTCCAAGTTTCTATCCAAATGAAACTTGGTTGATGAGAATCTTTCCTTATTTGGTAAATTTAGACACTACCACAAACGAAAGAATCAAATCCATATTGCTAACAATATAAACATATAAACATCAATTTTCACAAATACCATTGCAAGGAAATATAAAATAAAATAAATTTCAAAAAAATTATTTATTTATAAAATTGCGGAAAATCTTATCCTTATAATGCAATTACAAATGAGAACTATGTTACTAAATATTTCCTAAGCAATCTATCATAACTCTTAAGTAGCAGCTCAAAAATCCGATCATCGAATCATGCGATCGAAATCCATTTCTTCTCGATCAGACTCAACCTTCTCTTTCTTTAAGCTTCCTTTCTCTTCTTCGATCCTACAAAACATCAAAATGTAATCTTATCACACCATGTATTAAGAATCTCCAAATAGGAACTTAATAGAGTTAGATCAGTGACGGAGCTTGAACTTTTTATTTGGGGGGGGGGGGGGGCGAAAGTATAATAAGTATGAAAATTGGAGAACAGGGGGGCCAAAGCCAAATTTTATAGCTTTTGGGCCTAATATGTAAAAAATTTAATACTTAAGGACTAATTGTGATAAAAAACAGGGGGAGGAGGGCACAGCCCTTCCTGGCCCCAAAGAAGATCCATCCCTGAGTTAGATAGTGGACTTACCTGAAGCAGATTCAAACATCTTGACTTTACCATCCATGTGATCCTTTAGGTAGCTACAACAGCTTTGCAACCAATACCCCTTCTATCTTCAATAAAAGCAAACAGACTCTTTCAGAATGGTATATGGGACAATCTCAGACTTATCATTTCCCTTTCCCTTGGAAAGAGAAATCTTTTCTGGACTTCCAATGCTTCCATTGTCAATGTCCATGGAAGTTTGGGAAATAGATCTTCCAATCAAATTTGCATTGCCAGTGCACCAAATCATTGCTGATTCAACAATAATTAACAAATATGTAAGATTGATAAGGGTCATGTCGTGGTCTACCATATAGCAGTACTTAATGAACTCACTATATGACTTAGGAAGTGATTGAAGAACCAAGTCAACAGCCAGCTTCCTTGGGAACACGACACCCAGCATTTCCAGTCTGTCAATATGCAGCTTCATGTCCAAGGTGTGAGTACATACATACTTTCCATCTTCATGTTTGCTAGCCAATAGGGTTTGAGTGACCTTGAAATTTTCAAGTCTTTGAACTTGTGGGTTGGGGAGAACTATTGGAGGAGGTGGAGGAAGTGAAGTATGATTTATGGGAACATCATCTTCATGAGGAAAGCTTTTTCCAAAAGATTCGGGAAAACCATAGTTGTCTGAACTAGAAATCTACAAGGAAGAAATTCAATTTTAGTTGATTTAAGTCCTTAATATAACATCCAAATGAAATATTAAGGCTAGGACCCAACACAATATTTTATAATTCAGAAGAGGGATGCCGTAATCCAATTGCAAAATATTTGAAGGTAGGTAAATGACGATTTACCAATTTCCACCATGAAAAACGAAAATGAACTTTAGGTTTAAATGAATTGAAATTCCTAGATGCTTTGAGATTCATTGAACTTTTCAAATGACATGTTTAATCTCGATTATGCCCTCTCAAGTTTGTGACTTGGATGCCGAGGATCACAAACAAGGTGTGAATAACCATGCAAATTAGCTTGGTACTCTCGATGTTACATATCACCTAATCAATGTGTCGGTTAACCACACACGCTCCATTGATCCATGATTAACACCAAGCTATCCTTTTCCACCCTTGTTAGTCCCAAATTAGTGTGCCGGTTAACCACACATACTCCACTAACGACTTAGCAAGGTGCAAAGTGCAATTTCATGGGTAGCACCAAATTCACATTTTTCCTAAGTAACTAAGATTGGGAATTTATAAGTGTTTAGTTACTTGGTATTTTCATTATACTTTTCATGAGAATTAATGTCATATCCTACCCGTTTGGCCAATGACCCTCCACTAGTCAGGGAAGCGGTGGGTGAGAGTGGACACTCATTAAACCACAATTTTATAGGCAGTAACCTTATACCCCCTTATAGACCAGCTTCGTATATGAGGCCTACTAACGGTAAGACTCACCTTTAACTTATACATATACAATATATTAGACTTTTAATTTTATATAGTATAAGGGTGTATTTTAAACTTTTAAAATACTTGATGGTTTAATCTATTAATAAATTATACTCTTAATTCAATTAAAATTAAACCATATGATTATGGATTTAATAACACTCTTTTAATTAAACATTTAATTAACTATTAATAAATTCCAAAAGAGTTAATTGAACTATTCAAAAACATCAAGATGCTAAATCAAATTAAAACTATTTAATTAATTTTAAGTTATGAACCCATGAGTTATATTTTGAAAACTTTTCAAATTACTAGAGTTTCTATGAATTCAATGTTTATTAATCGAGACTTTTCAACTTTTAAGACTTGAGGGCAAGTTTTGTAATTCTTGAAAACTTTTGAACTTCATAACTTAAGGAGTTAATTTGTTTTATGAAGATGAGACTTTTCAAGTTCCATAACTTATGGAACTTTTCAAAAACATTAAGATCAATTTAACTAATATTTATTTGTAACTCCTTAAAAAAAACTTTTGAGTTCCAAATTTGTAACTCCTTAAAAAACATTTAGATGAAACTTTAAACTAATAAAACAATCATATCATTTTATCTTTTACTAAATTGATCTAATTCAACTCTTGTAGCAAAATGATTCAAATTTTACAAATAATTAGTTTTTCACAAAATCAAGTAATTATCTTATAATTTTGGCAACCATCATGTTATTGGATGGGGATAATCATTACCATATCAACAAAATGAAATTTTATGAACCAAAACATTTTGTGGTAATGATCCTAATCCAAAACAGGCCAAAAACCCAAAAATCCTACCAACTTATGATCCAACTCATCGAGCCAGGCTATGGACTCATCGAGTTCATGACCAAAATCATCCAACTTGTCGAGTCCAATAGTGGACTCGTTGAGTTCATGCTGACATAATTTTTTTTTTATTTTGCTTCAACTTTGAACAATTAACTATGCATGAATATAACAGAAAACTACCCATGGCTCTGATACCACTGTTGGGTTTTGGTACTATAACACTCATATGGTGTACATACAACCCTAATAGCTTTAGATCTAAGTTTTCTCTAGTTATACATGAAACAAAAATTTCCAAAGCATGAAGCCTACAACTAGCATACAATTTGACATATGAATCATAAAATTAAGTTACAAGAATACCTCTTAATTGTAGTTTGTAGGAATTGGTCTTTCAAGAGCCTAGCACCTCAAGTGTGATGCCTAAAATGTCTTATAACAAACCAAGAACAAGAGGAGGAATTTGAGAGAGAGGTTGGAGACTCAAAATCGGATAGAGCTTCTAAGAACACTTAGTGCACGATTTTGGCTTTAGAGGAATACATATATAGTGTAGAATTCCAAGAGTCATAAGCAAACCCTAATTCTTACACTTAGGCTTATGATCCATAATTCATATGGACTAATATTTCATGGACTTTCACATAAGTTTAGTCCATCATAGACCAATAGCCAAAACCATATGTATCACTGGTTTACACAATCAGTTCCCGTTAATTTAATTTGTCTCTTTTGATCACTAAATTAATTCTTGATTAATACTAATTAAATAATATGATTTCTCAATCAATATATTATACTTATAATATATTAATAAATCACAAATAACATTTTTCTCAAATATCCATCCTATCAAATTGTTCTAGAGTGTTACAACCCAAATGGACCATTGTGTATCGAGTCAAGTACATACCAATTATAGTTATGGGCTTAGACATATAATCCAACAAGTTGCATCATCGGTTTTATGACATGGCACAAAGCACGCCATTTTCAAAAACCTATCTTTCACCACCATAATGGAATCCTCCCCCCTTTGAGTTCTAGGCAAATCCATAATGAAATCTATGGACACATCTTCCCAAGGACGAATAGGGACGGGAAAAGGAGTGTAAACACCATGATTGAAAGTTGTTTTCGCCATGTAACATGTACCACACTTTCCTAAAATGTTGGTTACACCTCTCAACATATTAGGCCAAAAGAAATGTTCTTTATGCACCTCCAAAGTTTGGGTAATGTCAAGATGAGTAGCTAAACCACCGTCATGAGCTTCACGAATTAGCAACTCCTGTATTGCATGTTTTAGGACACAAAGGCAGTTGCCTTTGAATAGAAAGCCATCTTGCATACAGAATTCACCACTATGACCACCTGCACATTTCAAAAACATATCTCCAAAGTCCACATCGGATCCATAGTAATCCTTTAGGGTCTCAAACCCTAACAAACGAACATCCAAAGTTACCAACAATGAGTAACGCCAAATAATGCACCAACCACCACATTGCTTTTGCCATCCTTGTATATGCATAAAAAATGAAAGGATTGAAAGAACTCCGCCCACTTTGCATATCTTGTGCTCAACTTTTGTTGCCCATTGATGTACTTCAAGGATTCATGATCATAATGCTAAATAAAATGATTTGTATGCAAATAATGAATCCAATGATCTAAAGCATGAATAATAATATACAACTCCTTATCATAAGTGCAATAATTCAAACGAGCATCACCCTACTATTTAGAAAAAATAAGCAATATGACGCTTGGATTGGATCAAAACAACCCTAATACTAACTCCACTTGCATCACAATGCACTTCAAATGGTTGAGCAAAATCAGGAAGAGCCAAAATAGGAGCATCACAGAACAATGAATTGATTTTCTCAAACACCTTTTGAGCTTCTTCCCCCCACGCAAAGACCCCTTTCTTCAAACAACCTATTATGGGACTTGCAATGGTGCTAAAATCATGAATAAATCTTCTATAGAAAGAAGCAAGACCATGAAATGATCTAACTTCTAAAATGTTAGTAGGAATAGGCCACAACTTTATTACTTTAGTTTTGGATGGGTCCACAAACACACCATCTCTTGACACCACTAAACCAAAAAATGCCACTTCTTCCACCAAAAACGAACATTTGTCTTGCTTCCCATAGATTTTTTGAGCTCTAAGGATCTCAAAAACTTGTTTTAAGTGCACAAAATGATCCTCCAATCTCTTACTATATACCGACATATCATCAAGGTATACCACCACAAACCTGCCCAAATAAGATTTTAATACTTCATTCATTAGTCACATGAAAGTTCTAGGTGCATTAGGTAGACCAAAAGGGATCACGGTCCATTCACACAATCCATGTTTAGTTTTAAAGGTTGTTTTCCATTCATCCCCTTCATGCATACGAATCTGATGGTAACCACTTCTCAAATTAATTTTTGAGAACACAATGGAACCATGAAACTCGTCCAACAAATCATCAACTCTAGGAATAGGAAATCAATATTTTATTGTGATGTTACTAACATCCATACTATCAACACACATCCTCCAGGAACCATATTTTTTTGGAACCAACAACACCGGAACAACACAAGGACTTAGGCTTTCACGAAGATAACCAATTTTCATGAGTTCATTAATTTGTTTTTGCATCTCCTTTGACACCTATGTATTACATCAATAGGCAACTTTATTAGGAAAATGAGCATTCAGAATAAGGTTCATTTGGTGTTCGATACCATGAATCGGAGGCAAACCCGGTGGTAATTTATTTGGAAACACATCTTAAAACTCCAAAAGCAAATCAGTGATACCGTTTTCTCCATGCAATGTCTTCTCCACCTTTTCATGTTCTTTTGCCACAAGCATGCAAATCACATCACCTTGTTCAAGAACTTGCTCCACCTCCCTTTCACTATCAAACATAGAAATATTGGGTTTTTTTAACTTGTTTAGAATTGATGGACCTTATGGCCGTTGGGGACATGGGTTTTAACACAACTGTATTATTATTATTATTATTATTATTATTATTATTATTATTATTATTATTATTATGTCTCAATTCATATTCATTACTCCTCCCCTTATGTAACACGTCCCTATCAAATTGCCAAGGACGCCCCAACAAGATATGGCATATAGGAATAACATCACATAAAACTTCATCTTCATAAGACGATATAGTTGGACCAACTTTAACCTGTTTTGTCACCTATTTTTTTCTTCCATCACCCAACCAATGAAGAGCATATGGTTTTGGATTGTTTGTAGTAGAAAAACCCAATTTGATCACCGTTTTATTAGAAGCAACATTATTACAACTTCCACCATCAACAATCAAACTACACTACTTGTCTCTAACCAAACATTTGGTGTGAAACAATTGGTCTCGTTGATCCACATCAGCCACAATTTGAACCCCTTGAGTTTTACGGGTTCCAAATACCAAAACTATGTCATAGGTTGGTGCCTCATACTCCACCTCCTCTTCTTCATCTTCTTGTTGTGGTTAATCATGAAAAAGACTAGCCAACCTATCTTCTTCCTCCAAATCTTCACGAAATTCAATGGCTTCCCTTAAAGTCACCACCCTTTTGTTTGGACAAACATTTTGGTAATGAACAAAACCTTTACACTTAAAACATCTAACTTTTTCCAAACTAGTTTCTTTGGTACCACTAGTAAGTTTAGGAACAACGGGAACATTACTAGAACAAGAAGGAGTAGAAACTTAATTTTGTCTATTGCTAGACTCAGGTTTGGACCACGATTTGGACTTGAAATTTTTGAGACTAGAACAGCCACCATAATGTGCTTTGGCTTATCCCTCCAACTTCAAACATAAACCACAAAGAGTTCCAAAATACACACAAGAATACAACTCCATAACATTGGCAATGTTGTAGTTCAACCCTTTGAGAAAACAAGTCATTTTTTTGTTCTTCAAATTCTTCAATATCCCCCATCAAGGACAACTTTTCAAATTCATTAATATATTCTCCAACGCTCATTTTTCCTTGCATCAAATCATCAATCTTCTTGTAAGTGTTAATTCTATGAGTAGAAGGAACATAACCTTTTCTTAGTTTTCATTTTAGAGAAATCCAAGAAGAAATTTTTTCTTTTCCTTCACGGGTTCTCTTGGCCTTAAGACATTCAAAACATGATGAAGCACCGCCACTTAGTTTGAGAATGACATAATTGCAACTTTTTTCGTCATCCAGTTCCTTGAACTCGACAGTCTTTTAGTTTTCCTTTCCCACTCTAGGTAGCATTCATGATCAGTTCAACCAACAAATTCTGGCAATTCAGGCACCTTGAGTTCTTCAATGGGCTTTGGTTCATGCCTTGGACCTCTTCGATTCGGAACATCTTGCATGTTTCTCAAAGCTTCACGTAGGTTATGGAGAAAATCAAGATCTTCCTAATCCATAGAATTGGCTCTGATACCACAAATGATACGTGTAAGAAAAAGAAATGGATAGATTAATAACAATCAAATACCTATTAAGTTGTATACTAGTGAAAACTATCCAAGACCTATTGAATTGAATTCGTATCAAGTCAAGAACACGTCTCAACAATGATAAGTAGGGAACTATAACAATAATTCAAGGTGAACAAGAGGGTTCTTTGATTAAAATTCGTGTATATGTCTTACACATGCAAAAACGTGGCTTATATGAAGCCTTACTATAATTTTAGTGGTTACAAACAAACCAACCAACCATTAATCAAAGGAGTTTTGTGAAATAGGATAGTGTTTTAAAAAAATTATTACCATTTTATTGTATTTTTAAAAGTATTTACTAAAAGATAGCAAAACCGATTTTTTTTTGTGGACCTTAACTAATTTACCAAATAAGATAATAACTTCCATCAAATCTCCGTCGTTTCCCGCCTACTCGAACACCACCGCGGCCCCCATCGTTTCCTCTTCTCAGTTCTCCATGCATGGAATTTGTGGTATGCATGCAACCACGACCATCATAACCTGCCCACCTACCTCTCCAACATCAACCTGCCTTTATCTTTTCAGGAAAGCTCTTGTCGAAAGCATCTAGCTAGGTAAATCCTAAACTATCATAAACTCTTGAATCACTCTAAGTTTTTCGAACAGATGAATTCCAACATCCAAAATCAGCATCTTCTTCAATAGTGGTGGTGAATTTCGTAAGGACGACGTAGAAATTAGCTAAAAGTTTTTAGATTCACCAAAGTTATGATCTCTAGTTGTAATAGCAATTAGCACAACAATCCAACATTATTATCCATGATTGGTGGTGGAATTGGGGAGACTGTTTGTCATGAGTTGTAGGTAACAAGGAAAAACACAAGGCCGCAAGCATTTTGGAATTCCCACCAGCAACATCTTCGTAGGAGCGTCGGAGAAATTCATTGAGGTGTGCTTTGATCATCTCCTTCCTCTTTTAAACTTCTTATCCAAATTTAGTTCGCTGGTTTTTGTCAACAAGGTCTGTTTATTTTTATTAAAGACCTTAAAGGATCAAGATATATATCAAGCTGTAAGTCTGTAATATATTCCTTCATCATAATGAGTGATTGTGGATGGAGTAAAGAGCTATAGATGAGTAGATCGGTACATTCTTTTTGTGGCCGCTTGGTTTTTGGTGGAGAAGAAGTGGTCCCACCAGACACTGTTGATGATCTTTAAGGGTATTTTAGTCCTTGTAGAGTTTGAATAAGTCAAGACCATGTTGGCCATGTTTTTGCAGATTTTTAGAATAGTTTAGATAGGGTTAGTTAGTTCCTGATGTGTTGCTTTTTGATTAGGTGGACGTGGACTCCGAATCCTCTATATATTGTGTGTTTTGGTATTGAATGAATGCAAGAGTTTAGAAAGATGTAGCCCTATGTTTTGGGTTTGTTCACAGGGGCATGTTCCAACAGACACCAGTTACATCTTTTCTTTCCGAGTCTTTCTTCTCTTTGATCCTTCTTTCCGTTCTGCTCCCGTCAGAGCAAAAAAAAACCAGGTTGCCATTCGTTTTCATTCGACCTTATAGGCTCTCTTTTGTGTAATAATTCGAGATGGAAATGGAAATGGAAATGGAAAAAGAAGTGAATGGAATCCACGTAGTCTTCTTTCCTGTATCATGGAAATCCAAACGGCATGCTTCCCTTACTTTATGCCATGGAAACAGAAAGTGTTGTTGACAGGGCTTTGAACGATGAGGCCAAAATGACTTTTGGTCTCTGGTAAGCAAATAACATAAATGAAGAAAGCATCCAACGATGATGAACAATGGGTATTTGATGGAATTTGTCATGGCATCTCCAGCTAAATGTCCTTTAATAAGTTGTTTTGAAAATTAAAAAAAAACATAAAACAATTAACCAAAAAAGATTTTTATATAAACAACTATGTTTTGGTAAATAAATATAAAAGTACCTCAGTTTGGTAAATACTTTTTGTAAATACTATCTTTATGTAAAAAACTCCTAATCAAATGAAGCTCAAAGTATCTCCTCAAAACAACAACAAAAAAAAGTCTAAAATACTTAAAGAACCAAAAAGTAACGTCTAGAATGCTAAAAAAACATCCATACTCTATCAAGAAGTTATAAAGATGTAACCCTAATCCACCAAGGTCACCAAAAATGACTAAAAGGAATTATGAAGCCAAGAAGTAACGTTTGGAGTACTTATAAAGTCTTAAAAACGTTAAGGACAATTCATCACTTTTGGAGCCCATATTGGTCATATTTGTATCATTGACAAACAGACATATTGGCTCAGATGAGAAGTATAAGGACGCTTCCTTTTGAATACTAAACAATAACATTGTACACTTACGAAGTTACTATGAAGATAGTAAAGTAAGAATTAATAATGGTAATTTGAGGAGTCATATATGTTTGGTTTGTCACTGATGATGGAAAACATAAATGAAATGCAAAAAACAGGTAATTCTTTTATTTAAGGCGTTCTGTTAGCTAGTTAACTTTTGATTGAAAACACCAAAAATTACAAAACCTTGATGTTAATTTGTTGTGTAGAATAACAAGTATATGCAATAGAAGAAAAGTTTTTTTTTTGTGTGTCTTCATGGAAAAAGTTTTTCACTAGAATATTCAAATAATCATTTTTTGTTTTTGTCTTTAGAAAATTTTGCTTCAAAAAAGTTCAAATTATTTCTAAACTTAGTGAGTCATTTTTTTTTTGTCTTATTTGTTGAGTATAATTTTTTAATTGTTGAAGGTGGTAAACATGTTTCCTTGTCACGTACTCAAAATTGAAAAATGAGAAAAGAGAACAATAAATTGTTTATACTTTATCGGGATCTTTGAGTAAATATTTTGTTTAACATATGAATGATTTTATTGATGCTTCGGTTGATAATTGATATCATCATTTATATTCATACATTTTACGTGATATTTTAGTATTTTTAGCTATATTTGTGTCTGAATTAAAGATATTTAATACTTATTATGTTTAAATATTCTTTTTTAGTTATGAATACATTCTCGGGATAAAAGGAGATGAATTGTTGTATTGGAAGCTGGATTGCTGAAAAGAATCAACAAAAAGTAAAATATTGAAAAAATCTGAAGGTCGCAACATGTTAACATAGCATTGGTACCGTGGATCTGATCGATGTATATAATGGATAAATTACAAGACGAACTACTTGGAGGGTACGCGAAGGAATTTCAAAATTGCAACATGACAGTCAGTTAATTGGAAAGTCTATAAATGCGACATTCTTTCAACCTCTGGAATATACAACAAATTTTCTTTGATCTTTTACAACCAGAGAGCCTTCAGAACACTTTTGGAGACCGAAGATCATTATTGGAGTTAGACTCGAAGGGATCGAGAGAAGATACTCATAAAATCATTCAGTTTGTGTGTGTTTTAATCATGTCTAGAAAAGTTTACTTCATTTTTATTTGTGTTTTTGCTTTCATCATGGACTAAAAACCCTATACTTTCGTTTAGAGTAGATAAGCCTCAAAACTATGTGTTGATTTCAATAATTTTGCATTTAATCTAGTCGTGTATTCATTTGTTTGCTTGATAAAAATCCTCATGTGTTCAATTCATCATCTTTCATGTTTATTGTTGAGTGTTATTATGGTTATATGATCACTCTATCTTAATATGCTTGAATCGTATGATTTTATAAACCTTAAGATTGTATGACTAGAGTTTGACTAAAACTTAGGGTTAAATAAAAAAGGCGGTAACTTTTATGTGTGATAACGTATGTGATGATATTTCATATATAATAGTTGATTTTCATTATCATTAATATTAATTTAATATTCAGGTCTTTCATAATACAATCTGAACACTGATTTTTAGGAATATTAGTTCGCTTGATCACTTAAATTAATAATCTGTTAAAATCAAAGTATTATTAATATGATATTAAATTCTAGTCAATTTAGGAATCAATAAATATCAAAGGTAGATCCATTGCACTTTTAGAGAAATCAACCATGGAAAAGAGGTGAATCGATTCTAAATGGAAGTAACTTAATTATCTTTAGTCTAAATGGATCACCGACAAGAGGAGCATCAAAGTTGACTTTTCCCTATAACCCACCACTAGACTCTACAATGTGGGGTTTCCCTTTCCATTTGAGATGGGAATAAGCCTTCATTTTCTTCCCTATTCCTTGTTGAATAACCATGATTGGGGAACTTGCAAAACTGTTTGAATGAGACTTCTTCATTCCAACATCAACAGTTTGTAATAGACTATGAAGCTCAATCAATGTGGTTTTAGTATTGTTCAAATGACACGTTAAGATAAACTGATCATAACTACTTAGCAAGGATTTCAGAACCATATCAATGGCAAGATCTTTTTCAAAATGCACATTGAGCTTCTTAAGTCTTTCTATGTGTCTCTTCACATGAGCACACCCATATTCCCATTCTTTTAATTTGCACTCCATAAAGGCCTTGATGATTTCATAACGCTCTTGCCTTGCTTTCTTGTGGAACATTTGAAAAATAGCAAAGTTCATTTCATAAGTCGAATAGTCCTCAAATGACTTTTGCAGATCAGGTGACATGATTGCAATCATAATGCAAATGAACTTAGTGGCGTCATCAATGTGTTGTTTATGGTCATAAATTTCCTCAAGAGTACCAATTGCTTCATCGATTTCAGAAACATGATTCTCGAGAACGTACTCTTTGTTCTCATAACAAAGTTTCATCTACAAATTTCGCATCCAGTCTATATAGTTTCAACCAATAAGCTTGCCTTTTGAGAGGATTGACAATATAATGAAACTATGAGTGGGTGGAGGAGGAGGAATATCACCATTTATAGACATCTAAAATAAGAGATAAAGATTTTAGTTAGTTAATTTAATCCTTAATATTTTGACTCAATTTAATATCTAAGGATAGGATCCAAAAACACAATTTGAAATAATAAGAGGGGTACCGTAATCAAATTGCAAATTTGTTTTAGGCAGATAAAGCACTTTATCAATTCCAATCTCTATGAAATTCTTAGATCTTTTGAGATTCATTAAACTATTCAATGTCATCTTTAATCTTAGATTATGTTCTTCGATTTGTGACTGGGATGCCGAGAATCACAAACAAGATATGAATAACTATGCAAACTTGCATGACAACCTCGATGTCATTTATGATCTCACATTGATGTGCTGATTAATCACACAGGCTCCATCAACAACCATAAAGTAGAGTCGAAAGTAGCTGTGAGTAGTCGAAAGTTGTGTCTTTATGTTTCGAGTTTGTAAATAGCGAAAGTTTAAGTATTTTTGTTATCGTATATATTTATGATGCGTTTTCAAGTTTCTCATTGTATAGACTAGTCCTTGTATTTTTTGGTATGTGATGTACCCTATAAATAGGGTAAGTACTTAGGGTTAGAGGAATGACCACTCTCATAATATTTCTTGTACTCGAATACCTTCATACTCTTCCAGACATATACTGAGCTTAACATATCTTATTTAGATCTCAATGTTCTTTATTGCTTTCTTTGATTTGATTGATTCAAACACTCTTAAATTGGTATCAAAGCAAGAATCATCACTTTAATTGAAGAATTTGTATCTCGTTTTTCAACTTTTGATTCGTTCTTTCAGATTCATTTATCATCAAATTTAAAAGAGTAATTATTTGTTTAATTACGCATGATTAATCGATTCTACTGTTGTTTTTGTAAATCGATCTTATAATCATCTCAACTTCTTTTCAACAAATTCTTCTTTTCATCAGATCAAATGGCTAATCTTAATGTGAACACAAAGATGAACTATGCAAATCTTCTTGGATTTGCAACTAAGATCTTGATGATGATCCCAAAATATTATGATCAGTGGGTTGATCGAATAGAGGATTATCTTTACAGAATCGATGAAGATCTATGGAGATCAATTGATAAAGGACCTCATTGTAAAGATCTGGTTTAAGTCGTTGGTAATGTCAAAGCAGTTGAAGACGTCATTGCACATGGGAACAATAGGAAGGCTAATGATAAGAAGTGTCTTCATGAGTTGAGATGAGATCTTCCTCCTGTCTTCTACAACTATGTTCGTGGATTTTAAACTGCTAAGGAAATTTGGGATGCAATGAAAGAAAAGTATCAAGGCAATGAGAGGACAAATAAAAGATTGGTGATGAAATGTTTGTCTGAACTTGCTGATTTCAAGCAGAAAGAAAATGAAAAGATCAAAGCATAATATGACAGGATGAATGATCTGATCTTCAGGTGCAATCGATATGGGGTAAATCTTACTTCTCTGGAATTCAATCTTACTTTCGTTTATGGACTCAGAAAAGAATGGCGAAACATCTGCTTGATGATTAAGACACAAAAGAATTTTGATACTCTTTTGCTATCGAATTTGTACAACATTCTTAAAGCGCATGAATCATAGGTAATGGAGATTGCTGAGGAGAACAAGTTGAACTATGGTGGTCCAATGGAATTGGTGTCGAAAGAAAATGTGAAGGAAGATGAGTCTGATGGTGATATGAAAGAAGACGAAGAAGGATTTCTACTAAATTCTGATGACAAAGTTGTTGCCTATTACTCAAACAATAGGGTGAGGATGTTTTTCAAGAAACCAATAAGTCGAAATTTCTATAACAACTTTGAAAAGATACAAGTGTTGAATGTTGGTGGAAGTTAAAATGTGAAAACGAAAGTTGAGAAGAAAGAAGAAGAAAAGAAATCAGAGGTTAAACTTAAAGGAGATTTTCGATACCACTATAATTACTGTAATGGCCACAATCACTTGGCTAATGATTGCATGTTGAGAAAAATGGAAGAGAAGAAAGATAAAGTGAAAGATGAGGCAAATTATGTGAAAATACTAGAGGAAGTATGTGCTCAAACAAAAAAAATCTTTCGCTAATGGCCAAAGGAGGAGATGAGAGAGATGGAATGTATCAAATTTGATTGTATGACTTTGATGACAAAGAGATGCTTCATCCTACTCATGGCGTATTATTTTCAAAGTATGAAGAAGGTGAATCTTGCGAGAAGAACTTGTTTGAGAAAGACGGAGAAGACAGTAATGAGGAATTGGAGAAGAATGAGAAAGTTCAGGGAAGTAACAAAGAGGAAGAGAAGACCACTTGGAGATGTTTCATTTTAGTGACTCCAAAAACCCGAATGACTGCTAAGGTATGTGATCTTTTCATCTCACTGAATATTCCTTTGAATTCTTATCATACGGTTTTATGTGAATTTGACAAAACTTGCTCTTACTTGAATGGCATGCTTATTTCGATGAGTAGTGAAGAAGAGAAATCTAAGGCGTCCCTTTATGAAGCTCGTAATAGATTGGAAGAGAAGAAAACTAAGATAGAGAGTCTAGAGCTTTTTATTACGAATATTATTTGTGATAAGGATACTATTAGAATGGATAATAAATGGTTAGTCAAACAACATAATATCTACTGCATCATAACAAAAAAAATAAGATTGTATGGCAAGTTAACTAATCTTTATCATTCTGCTGACATTTGTGTTGAACAACATAGAAAGTTGCTTCCCTTCAGTACTTTCAAACGAGAGTTAGTTGATGAGACTACTTTTGACTGTGAGAGTAAAGTAGTTGACAATGCCATAATTCCTAATGATTCATATGCTTATGGTGTTGTTAACATAAATGATTGTTTAAATGTTGATGAACTTGTTAACATTGTAAATAAGAACTTGACTAAAAATGAGCAAATCAAAATTTTGAACAAAACTGAAAATTCGACACAAAGTACTCAACAAAATTTTGTTGATATTGAAGATGATTATGATAATATTAGTGAAATCGAGAATCAGGAATGTGTTGATTATTCGAAATTATCTGTCATTAACGCTACTTTGTTATCTAAAGACATGGATGTTGTTGATTCGAAATTAAAGCTAAATGACGAGTCATCTTCGACAATTAAGACTTGTGATTCTCAAAAAGAAAATGTTTTTTTTGAGGATATAACAAACAATGAAAGTGACAGTGATGATGATTCTTTTATGAAGGAAATTCCTCGAATTGTGGAAACACAAGTGCATGAGGATACAAAGGAATTCTCAAAGATTTTGAAAGAAAAAGAAAACATTATTTGGGAACAAATATTGTTCTTTATCCTAAATGCATCAAAGGTCTTCCAAGTAAAGTGTTTGTGATGAAAGGAGACATTGATAATTTTGATCCAAAAATAAACGAATTGTTGAAAGAGGACAATCAAATGTGACTGATGAAAGTTTTTTCTCAAATCAGAATATGGAAGAGAACAGGTTAAACAAAAGATCGCATGTTTTTCAATGACAAAAGAGTCAAAAATCATTTTACAACGAGAATGAAAAGAAGTCGAACAAAGTTTGGGTAGTGAAAACAGAAAAATCAAATGTAGAAAGTAAAACTGGAGAAAAATGTGAGCATGTTTCCCTAATGATTCTAGTAATCAAAAGGCGAAAGCTCATGATTTAAAAAAAAGGAAAAATTAGTTACACAAAAAGTTCCTTTCAAAAATCAAAATGGGAAATTTCAAAATCAAAATGAAAAGGTTGAGAAATCAGATTTGAAAAATGAAATTTCATGAAAGAAAGCACGAAACAAAGCTTATTGAAAATTACAAAAGGAAAAAAAGGCAAAAATTTTGAAATATAAGAATTCTTTAAATTTTGATAAGAAGTTTTCACAAACATCAAAAATTCATACTTCAAAACATTTCTCTCAAAGTAATTTGAAAAATGGACAAAGGAATGTTGAAAATAAAAGTGGTTTTTTTACCAAAATCGAATGAGAAAAAGGGTGTGAAAATCTCAAATCCAACTCAACAAAATGAACAAGAAAGTTTTCATCAAAATTATGTTTAGCGAAATGTTGAAAAGATGAAAGATTTTCAAAATAATGAAATTAAAACACAAAATCATTTTCAGAACAATGGACAAAGGAACTTTTCCTAAAATCAAAAAGTTTTTCAAAAAGTTTCTCATTTTGGTTATCCAAATCAATACCAAAATCGCTTTCAACAATGGCCACCATAGCCATCTTATCGAATGAATTTCATAAATAAGACATATGTTACAAAGAAACATGTTCTATTTAAACCTGATGGTCCAAAATTTTCAAATCCTGATTTAAAGCAAAAGTCAAAAGTATCATTTGTCAAAGGCAGAAATGACATGAAAAACCTTAATCATTGGTTGGAGGGAAAATGAAGAAAATTTCAATCGAAGAAGTATTCTTAAGAACAAGTCCAAGAGGCTTATGAGAATTACTTAAATAAGTTTTTGAATGGAAGTACTTCTTCTCAAGAATCAATGTCAATAGTATTAAAATGGAAAGAAGTTAAAGCAATGAAAGTTGATGTTTCTTAAGGGAAGGTTGAAAAAAAGAAACTCAAAGTTGAAACTTCATCATTGCATGACTATATATCAATGCCTAAAGCTGACGAAGTTTGATTTGTTGACAAACTTAAAACTAAAGTTTGTAATTGGATTTTTTGTTCCTCATTGCACACTACAATCGACGCTAATGTCCAAGGACCCAAAAGGTCTTGGGGACCTAAATCTCTCTAATTGATTGCATGTATTATGTGACGAGAAATATGACATGAACTGGTATATCGATAGTGAATGTTCGCGTCACATGACTGGGAGGAAGGAGAATCTGAGATATTTTCGTTCATTGGAGAATGCTGGAGTAGTATAGTTTGAAAATAATAAACATTGCAAATTCAATGGATATAGAATAGTTACAAACATAAAGTTTATGGTGAAACGAGTTGATTATGTCGAAGGGTTGAAGCATAACCTGATAAGTGTATTTGAACTTGTGGTTGGAACAGAAAATCAAGTTCTTTTCGATGAGGAAGGAAGCCCAATTTCAAACAAAGAAACTAAGGAAGTCTTATTGAAGTCAAAGAGAAAGGGTGATACGTTCACTCTCTACTTGAAAACTATAATGGGCATACCTTCTATGTGCTTACTAACGAAAGCATCTTCAGACCGTAGTTGGTTATGGCATCGACGTCTTTCTCATCTTAACTTCAAGAATCGAAACAAACATGTTCTTAATGATTGCTTAATAAGAAGAACTTCTTCACATTGACTTGTGTGGTCCTTTGACTGTTGAGTCTCTCAATAAGAAGAAGTATATATTTGTTATTTTTGATGATTTTTTGCGATTTACTTGGGTTTTCTTTCTTCGACGGAAGGGTAAAATATCTCAAGTGATGATTGATTTTATTAAGAACATTAAACTAAGTTTGAAAAAGAAAGTTTGTAAGATAAAAAGCGACAATGGAACAAAGTTAAAAAATCGAATTTTAGATTCATTTTTTCTGAATTTGGAATTTATCATAATTTTCCATCTCCTTACACTCCACAACAAAATGGAGTTGTCGAAAGAAGGAGTCATTCGTTGTGTGAAGTGGCAAGGACGATGCTTACATATGTAATGTTTGTAAGATAAAAAGCTACCAAGAGTTCACATTTTATTCCAATTTTCGAAAGTATCTCCGCTGAAAGATTATCATACATTTATGTGCGGGAGGTAGTGCCCAAGCACGGGGTGCCGTTATCTGTGGTCTCGAACTGTGATGTTTGTTTCACATCTACATTCTAGAGGAAGTTTCATGAGGAGTTGGGTTCTCAATTGCATTTCAGCACTGCTTACCACCCCCAGACCGACGATCAGAGTGAGCAGACGATTCAAACGCTCGAGGATATGCTTAGGGTGTGTACTTGATTTCAGAGGGAGTCAGGATACTTATCTTCCACTAGTAGAGTTTTCATACAACAATAGTTATCATGTTAGTATTGACCGACCCTCGTTTGAGGCGCTGTATGGTTGGAGGTGTAGGACTCCAATTTGTTGGGGGGAGGTTGGGCATCGAGTTATGGGAAGCACCTAAGTGGTGCTTAAGACGACCGAGTTGATCTAGCAGGTTTGCGACCGGCTTCAAACATCATATATATAACAGACAGAAGAGCTATACGGATAGACTGTAACGACCCAAATTTTCAAAAGGATTTTTTTTTTCATTTTTAAATAGTCAAAACATTTCCAATAAACCACAAATCTCAAGAACAATAGTTTTCAAATTCATAACATCAACAATTTTTATTTCAAATATCAGAGTGTCCTATGAAATCAAATACATGAGAGTGCATTTCGTGCCATCAAGCCATGCCCTTGCCCTTAGGCTCAGAAGTACCTGAAACAAATCAACAAACTGTAAGTTGATGCTTAGCGAGTTCCCCAGAGCATACCCAACACAATCCACATAATCACATAATCCATATTAGCTATAAAAGCTACATAAACCATATAAGTCATGCATACAACATATAGGGATGCCTTCGACCCATTGGTATGGTGAAGAGACTCATTGGGCCGGCCTTAGTGCCTTCGACCCATTGGTATGGTGAGGAGACTCACCTATCAAGAATGCTAAACTGAAAAGATAGAATCAGATAAGTCCCAACGCGCAACTGCAACTCAACTGCCTATAACCATCATGTGATTAACTTGTCAAAATCCTGAAACACCATAAATATCCATAAAGTCAAACTTGGTCAACCCTGGTCAAAGTCCAAGTCAACAGTCCATGTTGACCCCAACTCATCGAGTGCATCTAGAAACTCGTCGAGTTCCTTCAGAGTCCAAAAAACCGGGGTAAACCCTAACCAACTCATCGAGTTGTCTCGTCAACTCGTCGAGTTACTCGTCATACTGAAATGGGAAAACCCGATCCAACTCATCGAGCTATCTTATTAACTCGCCGAGTTTACTCTGCAGACCGAAAACGGGAAAACTGCTCCAACTCGCCGAGTCGCCAGGGAAATTCATCGAGTTTTCCCTTGTGTTAACATAATCAGCCCTTCCAGTCGAATCCAAACTTCCAAACTACAGATCCGATCCCTTAAGACCGAAATACCACGTAAAGTTGCAAACTTTACGTGCATGCATGACCTCAATTGGCTAAAACACTAAAGCAAGGATTCATATAATACTTAGGACGTGGGAAAGGGCCTAGACTAGGTAAAGGGAGAAAATTTATGTCATTGAAGACCTAGAGGTGTCCAGATTTGGAATCATATCCTCATGACAAGTCTAAATCCGAGTATGACACCCTTTTTACACCAAAAAGTGACCATATTCTTCCATAAGATGAGATCTAAGAAAATAAAGATCAAGGTAGCAACTTTTTAATGGATGCTAACAACAGGTAGATGTTGGATCCAAATCCCTCTCCTCACTTCAATCTCTTTAACCTTCAAGTTCCTTCTAAAAAGCATAAGATTCACTCTCCAAGGCTCATACACACTCAAGAAAGCACCAAAACGCAGCTAGGGTTTCTCTCTGGATAGATAGGATGATAAGGGAGGCCACAAATGATCCATAAGTTCCTTAAATATGGTACAAATCCCTGAAAATTAGAGTTTCCTTTACAGTGTCTACTCGTTGAATTGGGGCCTTCTAACTCGTCGAGTAGCCCTAATGTCCCGCGTCCAAAATCGATCTCTACTCATGGAGGTGGGCTCCCCAACTCATTGTGTCCTTGCACAAAACCCTAAAACTTAGAAAATTAAATGATACCTGGAACAGGCATTACAAATCTCCCCCACTTGAACTAGACTTCATCCTCGAAGTCTGTTGACGCAAATAAGTCCGGGTAGTGATCTCGCATCTCCTCTTCCGGCTCCCACATCCATTCAGAGCTTCTTTGGTGCTGCCATTGCACCTTCACTAACTGCACCTCCTTGTTACGAAGAACCTTAGTCTTCCTATCAAGAATCGCAACGGGGCCTCTCAATTTAGTTCAGGCTCTCATCCACCTGAATGTCGTCAAGAGAAACAATCGCGACCTTGTCTGTGACACACTTCCAAAGTTGGGACATGTGGAAGGTGTTGTGTATTTGGCTGAGCTCGTCCGATAGATCCAAACGGGCCAATATATCGGGGCCCTAACTTGCCCCTCTTCTGGAACCGAATAACACCCTTCCATGGTGATGCTTTTAGCAAGACGAAGTCCCCCACCTGGAACTTGAGATCCGATCGGCGCCGGTCAGCATAGCTTTTCTGACGGCTCTATGCAACTCGCAGTCTGTCACGCACCTGCTGAATCAACTCAGTAGTATTGAGTACAACTTTGGTGCTCCCCATAACTCGGTGCCCTACTTCACCCCAACAAATAGGGGTCCCACACCTTCGTCCACACAACATCTCGAACGGTGGTCGGTCGATACTAGCATGATAACTATTGTTATATAAAAACTCTGCTAGTGGGAGGTATGTATCCCAACTCCCTCCAAAATCCAACACGCATGCCCGAAGCATATCCTCAAGTGTCTGGATCGTCCTCTTACTCTGGCCATCTATCTGGGGGTGGTACATCGTGCTGAAATGTAACTGGGTGCCCAGTTCCTCAAGGAACTTCTTCAAGAATCTAGATGTAAATTGAACATCTCTGTTAGAGACTACCGACATTGGCACCCTGTGTCTATCCACCACCTCTCGCACATAAATATCCGCTAGTTTCTCTGTGGAGATGCTCTCGGAGATCATAATAAATCAGGCATTCTTCGTCAACCTGTCCATATCACCCATATGGTATCCATACCCCTCTCTGTCCTTGGTAACTCCGTGATGAAGTCCATGGTGATCTCTTCCCACATCCACATAGGAATGGGTAACGGCTGAACCTTGTTGTACGACCGCTGATGTTCGGCCTTGACCTTCCTGCAGGTCAAGCACTGCTCCACAAACCAAGCGATCTCCCGCTTCATGCAGGGCCACCAGTAGCTCAACCTTAGGTCTCTATACGTTTTTGTAGCTCTCGTATGTATAGAGCACTTGGATTTATGTTCCTCCTCTAGGATCTTTTGTCTCACACCTCCGGTTATCGGCACCCACACCCGGCCACACTATGTCATAAGACCTTGACTATCCCAGACAAACAAGGGAAATTGCCCCCGAATCCACTCTATCTGCCAGTTCTCTTTCTTCAAACCCTCCGCTTGAGCCTTCTTGGTCATATATAGCAGTGGAGAGATCACCGTCATCCTCAAGCAAATGTTCCCAATCAGGGAACCCGCCACCTTGTGGCTTAAAGCATCGGCCACCATGTTGGCCTTTACTGGATGGTATAAGATCTCACAGTCATAATCTTTCAGCACATCTAACCACCTCCTCTGTCGCATGTTGAGGTTCTGCTGATCCATCAAATACTTGAAAATCTTGTGATCAGTATAAATGGTGCACCACACTCTATACAAGTAGTGCCTCCAAATCTTGAAGGCAAACACCACTTCCCTCAATTCCAGGTCGTGAGTGGGGTATTCTCCTTATGAGGCTTCAAATTGTCTCAAAGTGTACGCGATCACATGCCTTCTCTGCAGCAGTACAACGCCTAACCCGGAGATCGTTGCATCACATTACACTATCAAATCATCCATCCCATCAGGTAGTACTAGAATCAGAGCCTCACATAACCTCTGTCTCAAGGTCTCGAAAGCCAACTGCTGATCTAGGCCCCATCGAAATGTCACATTCTTCTTGGTCAAGCGGGTCAAAGGCACGACGATCTTGGAGAAATCCTGGATGAATCTCCGATAATAGCACGCTATACCCAAGAAGCTACGGATCTCAGATGCATTCTTCGATACTTCCCACCACATCACTGCCTCAACCTTGGTTGGATGCACCGAAATACCCTCCTGGTTGATGATGTGACCCAAAAACTGCACCTTTCACAGCCAAAAATCACAATTTAGGAACTTGGTCTTAGAATAGAATACGATATCATCAATAAAAATGATCACTGACTGATCCAACATCGGTCTACACATCCTGTTCATGAGATCCATGAACACTGTTGGGGCATTGGTGAGCCTGAATGGCATCACCACAAACTCATAGTGCCCGTACCGAGTCCTAAAAGTGGTATTCGGTTTATCCTCATCCCTAATCCTCATCTGATGGTACCCAGGCCGAAAATTAATCTTGGAAAACCAGGATGCACCCTATAGTTGATCGAACAAATCATCGATCCTCGGTAACGGATAACGATTTTTCACTGTTAGTTTGTTCAACTCTCGATAATCAATACTCATCCTGTGTGACCCATCCTTCTTTTTCACGAATAGGATCGGTGCTCCCCATGGGGAACTACTCGGACGAATAAACCCTCAGTCTAGTAGCTCCTGAAGCTGCATAGATAGCTCCTGTATCTCGAGCGGAGCTATCCGGTATGGTGCCTTGGCTATCAGAGCGGCACCCGACACCAAATCAATACAAAACTCCACCTGCCTCTCCGGTGGCACTCCTGGTAACTCCTCGGAAAAGACATCCCAAAACTTTTGTACAACTGTTACACTGCCCACATACGTCGTGGTCTCAACCCTCGTATATGAGATATAAGCCAAAAATCCTGAACAACCATGATGAAGCAGTCTCCTAGCCCTCACAGCTAAACAGAGGGTTGGCCCCTTCGAGTCCCTCTCTCCATGAATAACTAGTTCTCCCCCACTTGGGGTTCGAACCCTCACTAGCTGGTGCTCGCAATCAATCATGGCCCCATTGGCCCCTAACCAGTCTGTCCCGACGATCACCTTTAGCCTTCGTAACGATATCAGGACTAGATCAACACAAAACCTCTCCCCAAGCACATTCAGGACACAGTACCGATACACCCTCGTAGCACTCACAATACGGCCATCTGCAATCCCAATCTCAAGCGGGGAACCCAAAGTCCCCAGAGCATCCCAGAACTTCTTGCTAAGCGCAAGAGATACAAACGACCGGGTAGCACCCGAATCGAATAGAACATGAGCCGACATACCATTGACCAAAAAGGTCCCTATTCATGAGCACAAATATACACATAAGCAATCCAAATAAATATAGAGCAGGAAAGATAAAACATGTACCAGCCACGACGTCTGACGCTGCCCGAGCCTCCTCAGTAGTCAACTAAAATACGCAGCTCTTCACCGCTGGAGCATCCGCCTTAGCAGGGAGTCCATCTGTGATCCTCATGGTGACGGGCGCAGGCGCCACTACTTCTCATCCCTCTCCCTGCAACCTTGGACAATCGGCCTGTTTGTGGCTGGTCAGGTTGCAGTGAAAACAAATCAAGCCTTTCTTGGGGCAATCCCTGATCACGTGGCCCGGCTGGCCACACGCGTAGCATCCTAAGCCTTTCGTCCGATAAGCCCCACTGTGCAGTTTACCACACTTGGCACACTGGTCATGGCCTTGCTGGCCCCTACTGGAAGAATCCGATCCTCCTCGGTAGTCAACTGAAATGTGCGGCTCTTCACCGTTGGAGCATCCGCCTTAGTAGGAAGGCCATCTGTGATCCTCATGGTGACAGGCGCTAGCGCCACCATTGCTCATCCCTCTCTCTGCAACCTCAGACAATCGGCCTGTTTGTGGCCAGTCTGGTTGCAGTGAAAACAAATCAAGCCCTTCTTGGGGCAATCCCTGATCATGTGGCCCGACTAGCCACACGTGTAGTATCCCGAGACTGCCGTCCGATAAACCCCATTGTGTGGTTTACCACACTTGGCACACTATCCATGGCCTTGCTGGCCCTTGCTAGAAGAATCTGAGGTCTTAGGATTTTTAGCATGACCTACTGCTAGTTGTGCCTGCTCCAGCTTCCGCTTAGTGTGGAAGTCCAACTCCATCTCCCGCTCACAGGCCTTCTCCACCATCTCATTTCAGGGTTTTTCACCCTGTAAAGCTCATAAACTCTCGAATATCATCCCTCAGCATCAAATGATACCTCGTTCTCCTCATATCCTTATCTATAGCATACTGTGGGATCAACAGTGCTCGTTCTTGAAACTTGGCAGTGATCTCCGCCACAGTCTCGGTGGTCTGCTAGAGCTCACGAAACTCCCTCACTAGCCATTGCACCTTGATAAGTGGTGCAAACTCCAAATTGAACCACCTAACAAACTCTGCCCATGTCATCTCAGCCACACCGACTGCTCCCACTTGGCTAGTCACCTCCCCCATCAATCTCGGGCTCGGTCCCTCAACATACATGAAGCAAACCGTTGTCGCATTAGGGCAATAAATTGTGTGTTGGGTGTTCTCTATGTCCGCTACCCAACATCGACTAATTAAGGGGTACCTGACCCTAAAGAACCCTGGCGCCCTGCACACCTTAAACTCCCGGAACGAAGAAGTTCAGTCCCCGAGCTGGCTCACAACAATCTCTTCTCTGAAATCCCTGAGCCTCTCCTCCATAATCTCCATCATACTTTCCTTGACCATCCCAAGAATCACTGGGTGGCGTCAAGGATGCCCTTCGTAACCTCGCCTGTAATGAGCTCACTCAACCTCTCATCAATGGGCTCGGTACCGTCGCCCGACCCAGATCCAGATCCCGATCCTAATCCCCTGCTCCAAATCGTATCACCACCATACTAAAATCTCATAACAAAATGTAATGATCAAGATGTCCAAAAAGGGGATCCTCCCACACCGGTTCTCCTTATAGCTTTCATATCTAACATTGGTTCGGGTATAAGTCTAGTGCTTTCAATAGTACGGGCCCAATACCACCTTCCAAACCTACCTGTACCTTCCCCAAGGCTCTACCTGATAACTCTAATTCGTCCCAGAACAAATCATATCTCACAGGCTACCGTATAGTTCAAATCCTAGGCTATCCAAAGATTTACTCCATCCATATCAAACTAGAACTCAATCATAACAAGTTACCTTATGCATGCGAATTATACACAGAACAGGATCAAATAGAGTTTCGAATAACATACTCTACCCTAAGACAACAACCAGATAAAGAACAAGAAATAAGGCCAAATCAATCATTTTGAGGCTATAAGGCCCTAACCGTATACAATTTTGAAAGCATACACGTAGCAAGATTCATAAGATTATCATAACTCAAATATTAGTATAACATGGCCAACATATTGGGGAAACTACTTACTTGGCTTGGCCGATCACACGCATTGCACTCTCATCTTTCTCATTTTAAGAAGTTTTTTATTTTTTATTTTTGAAAACAATTTTACCATTTCCTTAGTTTGAGTCTGGACACACCCGAGGGTGTGCTTGAATCCCTCAATCAAAGGCTCTGATACCAACTTGTAACAACCCAAATTTTCAACATGATTTTTTTTCATTTTTAAATAGTTAAAACAATTCCAATAAACCACAAATCTCAAGAATAATAGTTTTCAAATTCATAACATCAACAATTTTTATTTCAAATATCATAGTGTCCCATCAAATCAAATGCCCGAGAGTGCATGCAACACCATCAAGCCTTGTCATTGTCTTTAGGCTCAAAAGTACCTGAAACAAATCAACAAACTATAAGTTGATGCTAAGCGAGTTCCCCAGAGCATACCCCACACAATCCACATAATCACATAATCCATATTAGCTATAAAAGCTACATAAACCATATAAGCCATGCATACAACATATAGGGATGTCGTGGGCTCACTCCAGGGTTTTACTCCAAGATGCCATGGGCTCCCTACATGGTCTTACACCTAAGTGCCATGGGCTCCCCCATGGTCTTGAAAAGGAAATCCATGGTATCTCCACATGGTCTTACATCCAGGTGTCATGAGCTCTCCCATGGTTTTTAATAGGAAAGCCATGGACTCTCCACATGGTCTTACATCCAGGTGTCATGGGCTCTCCCATGGTCTTCCATACAAGCATACCACATATACAACTAGCATACCCCCTAGCACATAACCAGCTAACATGCCACATAACACTACTTCAACTAGTATACCACATATCATAAAATGGGTCAGCCTTGGTGCCTTTGACCTATTGGTATAGTGAGGAGACTCACCTCTCAAGAATGCTGAACTGAACAGATAGAATCTGATAAGTCCCATCGCATAACTCCAACTCAACTGCCTATAACCATCATGTGATTAACTTGTCAAAATCCTGAAACACCATAAATATCCATAAAGTCAAACTTGGTCAACCCTGGTCAAAGTCCAAGTCAACAGTCCATGTTGACCCCAACTCATCGAGTGCATCTAGAAACTCGTCAAGTTTCTTCAGAGTCCAAAAAACCGGGGTAAACCCTAACCAAATCATCGAGTTGTCTTGTCAACTCGTCGAGTTACTCGTCATACTGAAAGGAGGAAACCCGATCCAACTCGTTGAGCTATCTTATTAACTCGCCGAGTTTACTCTGCAGACCGAAAACCGGAAAACCGCTCCAACTCGCCGAGTCGCCAGGGAAATTCATCGAGTTTTCCCTTGTCTTAACATAATCAGCCCTTCGAGTCGAATCCAAACTTCCAAACTACAGATCCGATCCCTTAAGACCGAAATACCACGTAAAGTTGCAAACTTTACGTGCATACATGACCTCAATTGGCTAAAACACTAAAGCAAGGATTCATACAATACTTAGGACGTGGAAAAGGGCCTAGACTAGGTAAAGGGAGCAACTTTATGTCATTGAAGACCTAGAGGTGTCCATATTTGGAATCATATCCTCATGACAAGTCTAAATCCGAGTATGACACCCTTTTTGCACCAAAAAGTGACCATGTTCTTCCATAAGATGAGATCTAAGAAAATAGAGATAAAGGTAGCAACTTTTTACCTCTTAATGGATGCTAACAACAGGTAGATGTCGGATCCAAATCCCTCTCCTCACTTCAATCTCTTCAACCTTCAAGTTCCTTCTAAAAAGCATAAGATTCACTCTCCATGGCTCATACACACTCAAGAAAGCACCAAAACGCAGCTAGGGTTTCTCTCTGGATAGATAGGATAATAAGGGAGGCCATAAATGATCCATAAGTTCCTTAAATATGGTACAAATACCTGAAAATTAGGGGTTTCCTTTACAGTGTCTACTCGTTGAGTTGGGTCCTTCCCACTCGTCGAGTAGATCCTAAGTCCAGCGTCCAAAATCGATTTCTACTCATCGAGTTGGGCTCCCTAACTCGTCGAGTCCTAAAACAAAACCCTAAAAACTTAGAAAATTAAATGATACCTGAAACAGGCGTTACATAGACTCAGGTCAGACATGGAGTTCCAGATCGAGGACGTGGTGCTCCTGAAGGTGTCACTATGGAAGGGTGTTATCCGGTTCAGGAAGCGGGGAAAGTTGAGCCCTAGGTATATTGGCCTATTTCGGTTTATCGCTCGGGTGGGCAAGGTCGTGTATCAGTTGGACTTGCCTGAGGAGCTTCGACAGATCCACAATACATTTCACATTTCGTAATTGAGGAAGTGTGTGGCTGACGAGTCAATGATTGTATCGCCAGATGATATTCAGATTGATGAGAGCCTAAATTATGTGGAAAAGCCCATTGTGATTCTAGACAAAGAAACGAAAACCCTTCAGAACAAGGAAGCGAAGTTAGTAAAGCTGCAATGACAACATCGAAGAAGGTCCTTATGAACTTGGGAGCCGGGGGACGAGATGAGGAAGCACTATTTGGACCTTTTTGCATCAGAAGACTTCGAGGATGAATTCTAGTCGGGGAGATTTGTAATATTTGGTCCAGGTATTAATCATTTCTCAAAAATATTAGAAATCTTTGCTGGAACTCGACGAGTTGGGGAGCTCAAACTCGTTGTGTTGAGATCATTGTGGTCGTGCGTTTTAATGACCCAACTCGACGAGTTGGCGGCTGGGATGAATCACTAATTTTAGAATGTTGCAACCTATTTAAAGGACCTAAACCCCCTTGGATGGCCTCCTTACTAGCCTCCCTTTTTCCAGAAAACCCTAAGTTCGTATATCTTTGCAAGCTTGAGTGTGTGAGTTGTGGTGAGCTTTGAGAATTGATTTTGGTGATTCTTTGGAAGGAGCTTAGAAGTTGGAAGCATCTAGATTAGAAGAAGGAGTATAGATCTAGAATCTCTTCTCCAATAGCAGTCTTCTTGAGGCATAAAGTCGACATCTTGCCTTATATTCATCTACATCTCTTTATTTGAAGTTTTAGCATGATTTTGGGATTTTGGTTGGGTTGTCCAAGATGTTGAGGTTTCCAAGGGTTAATAAGTTAGATCTGCCCCCTTCATGACTCCTTTTGATATAAAGTTGCAAACATTATTGGTTTCTAAGTTCCATTCATGCAATAAGTCCCTTATTAAGTCTTATTTTAAGCCCTAGTGTGTTTTAGCTTGCATGGATGTAAAGTTGGAAACTTTACGAGATTTTCTGACCTTTGGACACCAGATCTGAGTTTTGGGACTATGTTATGAAAGTATAAGGGCTTAATGGATTAAGACTCACTCTAATGAACCTAGAACTTAGGTTTGAATAATTATGGACGGTTCTTAAGGGCAAAGTTGGAAACTTTACCCTTCTAGACATCATTTTGGAAGAGATATGAGGTTTGGAGTCCCTGGATTCGTTGGAATCATGTTAATGCATTTAAAGGCTGGAATGCTGGCCAACTCGACGAGTTGATGGGTTTTTTCCCTATCTGTTCGGAGAATGGAGAAACTCGACGAGTTGAGGGACAACTCAGTGAGTTGGGTCAACTCAGGTCGTTGACTTTGACCTTTGACCTTAGTCTTTGAACAAGTTTGACCTTTAAGGGTTTTGGGGCATTTCGAGTTGTATTTATGGAATTGTTTCTGTTATAGGGCTTGTGTAGAGCAAATATTTGGAGTCTCGACCTAGTCAGCTACCGATCAGTATTGAGGCGAGTCTTCTCACCACACTCATGGGTCGAAGGCACCAAGTCTGACACATTACTGATTATTAAATGCTTCGTATGGGAATATATGATTGTTTGTTAGTAGAATTGTATGTGGATTTATGTGCAGACCATGGGCGGAGCCCATGGCACTTGGCAAGACCATGGGAGGAGCCTGTGGCATGGGGATATAAGACCAAGGGCGTAGCCCATGGCATTCCTTTGAAGACCATGGAAGGAGTCCTTGGCAAACCTGTATGTTTATGTATGAGCATGCCATTATGTGATTATATGATTAGTGTGATTGGGAAACTCACTAAGCTTGTGCTTATAGTTTTATTGAATGTTTCGTGTACTTCTATTGATAAGGGCAAGGGCCCGACTTGATGGCATAGCATGCATTCTCCAATGTTTTCACATTCAACTTTTGTACTTTTAATTCTAAAATAATATGGGTATGTAATGGGATTTTTGTACTTTCTATGGATTATGTTTATGAAAAAACAATTTTAAAATTTTTTTGAAAATTTGGGCCATTAAAAGTTGAGGCAAATTGTTGATTCGTAAGTAATATAAATGATCAAAACATTTGATGTGAATACAATAAATACCTATTTGTTAATGTTTTTTTTATAGGGCAATGGTTCTGTACGCTGCACAATGTTCATCTAACAAAAGGGTTAAACTAAATTATGTCAATGTTACGGTCAACACTTAATTCCTTATTGAAATTGCAGCTTTAACTTTATTTTTTGGATTTATATGTAATTGTCTAGTCTCCAGTTCAGCCCGGATCTATTGAATACGGCTACTATATGTCAAAGTTCATGAAGGAGATAGTTGAGGAAGCAATTGAAGTGTTGGTCAAAGACAATGTAAGGAGATATAATACTACTTTCACTACTTTAATTTAATAGGAAAGGAAATGAAAAAAAGATCATTTTATGGCATCCTGTTCTAACAATTATAATTGAAATATTAGGTTATACGCCAAAATAACAATGTGCTTTTAGTTATTTGAAAGTACAATGCTCTATTAAGAAAAAAGAATTTACAGTTTATGTTTATTTGCTAAATATAGCAACTCACTATTAAAGAATATGTTAACATGCAATTTTTTTTATAATAGAAACAATATGCAAATTTTTTCACAGGTCGGGGGTGGCAAAGTTGAGTACACAGCTGATGATATCAATGAAATCCATGAAGAATGGTCGGAGTTTGTTACAGGCTTCATTTATCGGTGATATTTTGTATCCACAAAACAATAATTTTGTTTATAGTGAAATGTTAGGTAGCATGGTCTTTTGCCATGTGGTGTACAATGTTTTTGTTAACTTTGTGAATTGTTAGGTAGCATCCTCGTTTGACATGCAGTGGTGTTTGACATTTAATGTTAGGTAACTTGTTTGACATTTAGATGAAACTGAATGTTTTGGTATATATTTGTTCTTTTATTATGTGTGTTCATGTTGTAAATATGTACCGTAAATGCACTTTGTAAATGTGTATCGTCACTAGCAGCTGGAGTTGATGACATACAAATTCGTGTCATCTTCATTTATGACAATGGATATAATTTTACACAATGTGAGTTGTAAATGCGTATCGTAAGGTTACGACACACAAGGGTGTGTCGTCTTCCTTTATGACAGGGGATTCATTGACACACATTGCATGTCATAAAGGAACGTTGTAAATGCATGTCATAAATGTGCGTCGTAAGTTTACGACGCGCAAAAGCGTGTTGTCTTTCGTTATGACAGGGCCTTGCTTGACATGCATTTGCGTGTCGTCTGAGCATTTTTTGACACGTATTGTGTGTCGTTAAAGGGTATTTTTGTAGTAGTGTTAGATGTCTTAATTTTTGCATGTCGTACATTCAATAAGTATTTGTCCTTGTTAGTGAGTTATATTTATTATGTATTTGTATTCTTGTATTTGATATAGTTGGCTAGGGTATGACCCAATTGATTATGGCCTCTTTTCTTATAACCTATTTATACTCATTTGTTTAATGATATTCTACATAGAGGAATTTATCAAAATAACTTGGTATCAGAGCTGTGAACCTTCCTGCTATATTCTCGTCTTCTAAGAACCCTAGCCGACTGATTCTTCTTCTCTTCTTGTCGCTTTCTCCCCTCTGATTCTTGTTCTCTCTTCTCATCATGTCTGGAACTATCTTCAATGAAAAACCATCGTTTACTATCAACATCAAACATGCAGTACCCCTCGTGCTTCGTTTGGCGCTAGTTATTTGAGTTACACTGTATTGGCTATGGAGTTCATCATCATCTGCAACCTCCTACTCAACCTTATACAGATCTCATCGAAAAAGAAAAAGAAAAATCTACAGAAGAGTTGGCTGCTGCGAAAGTCAATTGGACTCGTATGGATTCTATTGTCCAATCTTGGATATATGGTACTCTTTCCACGTCTCTCCTTCACATGATATTCAAAAAACAAACTACTGCATATGAAATTTGGGCCAATCTTGAAGAGATCTTCCGGGACAACAAATCAACCAAAGTTAATTCAGCTTGATCATGAACTTCGCAATATTACATTAGGAAACTCCAACATCACTGATTATTGCAACAAAATCAAGTCTCTTGTTGATCACTTGGAACATATGGACACAAAAGTACCTGAGACAAACCTGGTGGCGTATATGTTGAATGTTTTATCCTCTAAATTCAGGTATGTCGCGATAAACATACGACATCGTGATATTTTTCCTTCTTTTTAGGATGCCAGATCGATTCTTTTATGTGAAGAGCAAAAAATGTTGCAAGATGACCAACGTGAAGTTTCCTTTACTCAATCGGATCATCCATCTTCCCAAAATGCCGTCATTGTTGACGCTCCAAACACCAACAATAATTTTCGTGGAGGATACCGGGGAGGCCGTTATGACCGGAATAATTGAAGAGGACGAGGTGGGGGTCGGTATGGTGGTTGACATAATTTTAATAACAACAACAATGGGAATTTCAATGGAGGGCAACTTCAACAACAACAACATGCAAACAACGCTTCTCCCTCTTCCGCGCCTTGGGCTTATGGATGGTTTCAAGTCCATCAGCCTAATCAACAGGCCTGACTTCTCCAAGCCCACTAGTCGGACTTCTCCCAAGCCCACCATCTGCTACCCTTCATTTTAAAACTAATCTTACTGGGCCCAGACAACAATCAGCCCAATCCGGTGCCGCCCACCAACATCAATTTTTTTGCTCCTCAACAACCCACTAGCCCTTTCAAGAATTATCAAGTTTTTCACGCTTATATTTCGACTCAACAACAAAATAACGAACTCACTACTCTCTTGAAAATGTTTAATACTATGAAAATTAATGATCTGGGGCAATCAGAATGGTATATGGATACCAGTGCATCCTCACATCTCCACTCAAATGCAGGTATGCTCAAAATTGTTTTTGATAATAATAGTTATTCATCTGTTTTAGTTAGGGACAAAACTTCTATACCTGTAAATAAAATGGGATCGCTTCCTAATCCATATCACACTCTCATTCTTAAAAATTTCCTAATTAGTCCTTCCATCATTAAAAATCTTATTTTCGTTTATTGATTTGTTCGTGATCCATCCAGGCCTACTCACGTTTTCTTACTTCAGCGATCTCTCTATGGTCTCAAGCAAGCTCCTCGTGCCTGGTTTCAACGGTTTGCCTTATTTATCTCACGTATTGGTTTTGTTCATAGCAGGTATGTTTCATCTCTTTTTATCTACATTCAAGGCTCTCATATGGCATAATATTCTTTTATATGTGGATGACATTATTCTCACTGGTACTTCTACTCAATTGCTGACTCATATCATTTCATTGTTAAGTGTTGAGTTTGCAATGAAAGACCTTGGAGACCTTTACTACTTTCTTGGTATTTCGGCTACTCGATCTTCTACAGGTCTATTTTTGTCTCGACATAAGTATGCAAATGAGATTCTTGATCATGCCTCTATGCTTAATTGTAAACCGGCTAGCACCTTAACAGATATGTTTGCCAAATTTGATGGATATGGCCCTCCTGTTGCGAATCCTACTTTATATCATAGTTTAGCTGGTGCTTTGCAATATCTCATGTTTACCAGACCCGACATCACTTATGTTGTTCAACAGATTTGTTTATATATGCATGATCCTTGCGAGCCTCATTTTACAGCTCTTAAGCGGATTTGGCGCTATCTCAGGGGTACTATCGATCATGGTCTTCAAATGTTCTCATCTCCAAATCATGATCTCATTGCCTACTCTGATGCTGACTTGGCAGGGTGCCCAGTCACCAGGCGTTCCACGTCTAGGTAATTGTGTTTTCTTGGGTCACAATCTTCTGTCTTGGTCTTTTAAACGACAGAACACGACGTCATGTTTGAGTGTCGAAGCTGAATATCGTGGTGTCGCTAATGCAATTGTTGAGATATGTTGGATATGTAACCTTTTGCTTGAGCTTCACTACTCTCCTCACAAGGCCACTATTTTTTATTGTGATAATGTCAGCGCTGTATACATGTCTGCCAATTCGGTTCAACATCAACAGACAAAGCACATTGAAATTGATCTTCATTTTGTTCGAGACAAGGTAGCTACAGGTCATGTTCGTGTGCTTCGTGTACCCTCTTCCTCTTAATATGCCAACATATTCACAAAGAGTCTACATTCATCGTTATTTCTTCATTTTCGGTCCAGCTTGAACGTTCCGGAGTCCCCTCCCGTTCTCACTGTGAGGGGATTAGCGGGTTATATTTATTATGTATTTGTATTCTTGTATTTGATATAGTTAGCTAGGGTACGACCCAATTGGTTATGGCTTCTTCTGTTTAATGATTTTCGACAGAGAGGAATTTATCAAAATAACTGGCCTCTTTTTGCTTATGTACATTTATTATTTTATGCATCCACTTCAGTAGGAAAACTACTAAATTGTTCAACATAGCATATCCCTTAGTTTTTAATCAACACAACACTTGCTTTTACTTTTTTTTTTACCCAAAACACCAACTTAGTCGATTGTCAACTGAAAACAATTCCCCTAAATGTAACCAATCGACGCTGCATTAACAAGAAAACTATACAACACATAACCGTATAGTTAAGTCTTTTGCGTGTCGTATGTCCTTTAAATAATTTTCCTAAATTTCCTTGCGTACACTCCCTGTATGGAGCAACCACATTACTATTAGATATTACAACACCATATTGTCTAACATATTATTTGTTTTTAATACAAACACTAGTTTAATTATATATTTTAACCAAAACAACATAATACTAAATTGACAATTGAATACTGGTTGTCAAAATGAAACCAATCGATGTCATTGTAACGTGCATACATTCTACAAATATATATATATATATATATATATATATATATGGAGTTTTGTAGCTAAAAATGATGATTTTTCTAATAACAACAACGAAAACACTCATAAAATAACTATTATTTTAAGACCATTTTAAGCAAAACCCTTAAGAATCCGATTTCATGGGTTAGATATATTATAAAACAACCATATAGTGTTTAAGGATGACAATCTTTAAAACATTTTGATTCCACTTGATAATTGGGGAGCTGAAGTAGTTGGCAAGAGAGGCCAAAGTAGAACTCCTTTTTAATGTATCCACTAACAAGTATAAATCACAAATAATGCTAGTTCTCAATTGTATTTAGAACTTTTAAGCCTTTAAAACCTAAACACAATTTAGACTTAAATGAGAAACACTTAAAACCACCAATATTTTCACTTGTCTTCGAAACAGAGAAAAGAAGAGAGAGGAGAGTATTTTTAGACAAGATTAAAGAAAGAACAAAAACAAAGCTCAAATGAAGCCTTTGCTTCTCTTATACACACACACACACACATAAAATCTAAGGGCCATACCTCCATCATGGTTAAAGGTAAGGCCCTTGCCCTAAAGAAAATAAGCCGGAAGAGATAAGGATGCAAGCCCTCGTTACACTAAAGGGATGTGATTCCATGTTGTAGGTTACAAAGGTAAAAAATAACTAATGTTGGAGTTCCTTCATGCATATAGTCTCGGATAAATTTAATACTCATTATAAGAACTAATAAATATTTGAGACAAAATGAGATTAAAGGTACAACATAACAACTATAACAACTTACTTGTTAAACTGTCATAGTATATTGTTGAAAGAAATATACAATCAAACCTTATGAAAATAGTCGTGTGACAAGGTTTGAAAACAAACTCAATGTTGTGAAAACAACAATGAACCAGAAAGATAAAAGGGTACTTACGGTTTTGAAAGAGGACCCAATTATTTTTTTAGGTGATCGATCCATAGGATACAAAACGAGTTAGAGGATATATAATTATATATTGTTAACTAACTTTATTAACAAAATAACTAACATTGAGTTTATTGTATTTTTATGAAAAAAAAATCAATTTAGCGTTAACCCGTACAATTGCTAAAACAACAAAGTAACAATGGATGAAACTTATTTAAAAAAAAAAAAAATATAGGGTCTTATATAAAAAAAAAACCTAATTTGCTTTAGCAAATGGTCGTTTCCTTCTGTGTTTTAAAATCATCGTTTTGCTTGCTCAAACTACGAATTAAGGACCTTCCTTTTTTTATCCCTAATAATTTTATCGGAGAGACACTGGAACAATAATAATCCAGGCGGCAAACAATGGCGGATCCTTACTGGAGATACGGAGCTTCGGCTGACAGAGGTTCTTCTTCTTCTTCTCTATGCAAACCCTATCTCTTTAAATTCTCAATCTATGACTCATATTCACAGCTTCAGTTACTTATCATGTGATCGAACTGTCATATCAATCACATGAGAGACAATATTCAAGTAATCTTGCAAACAGGCGTTTATTCTTGAATGGGAATGGTAAAGAAGACAATCGAAGGAAAAACTAAATAACTTCTAACCCTTGAACGTCTATGCCCTAGATGAATTTCAGTGCACCTCAGTCGCCCCTAGATTTTCAGTTAATCATTATTAGCGCCAGGTTATGCTTATTCACACCATTTGTTCCTTCTGATAGACGATTATTTGATCATAAGTCCCGACAATGATTAGCTTCACTTTTATAGAATAGAAATTGGGCGAAACTATATGAAAATTTGTGAAACATTGCACATCTTTTTCTTTCTCTAAAAAGAACATAAAAACCCTAGTCATAGTGGACACTGAACACCCACTGGTCTCTTCTGTTTCACTCAGTTAGTGATCAGAGCTATTTAAACTACACAATTCGAAACTATCTCTGATTGTTCATGTTTCAGTTTGAAGTTCATAAATACGATCATTCATGAATCTTATCTCACTGTAACAGCTAGTATCCTGAGGCCACCTTTACCTGGTTATCTAACATCAGAAACATCAACCTTACAATCCCGAACTCCATTTGCATCCCATGATCTAGTAAGCAACTCATCCAATTTCCTACTTAAAGATGTAAGAATCGAAAACTCAGTAATCTTAATTCTCATGTCATTTAACATTGTTTCTTTCTTGATATATTGATGACCAAATAACCAATGTCTATGATTATGATTGTAGAGTTTGGTTTCACGCCCTGGTGAATATGTTCCTGAATATGTTCCAGAATCTGTTTATAGTGGATATGGTGGTGGTGGAGCAACAAGCTTTAATGGTTATTCATCTTCTTTGGTAGATCCATATTTATCTGGAAGAAGAGATGCAACTCCAGGGATGCTTAATGAAAGACATGGCTCTTTGAAGGATGATGAGTTAACAGATGGAATTATGCAATCAAATGTCTTGTTTGTAGATGGGCTTCCAAATGATTGTTCTAGAAGAGAAGTTTCTCGTATCCTTTCCCCTTAAACATATTTTCATTTAGATTTTTTTTTTTTTTTTTTTTGTTTTTATTTTCTTGACTCTTGATAAAGATCTGTTTCGACCTTTCTTTGGGTTCAAAGAAATCAGAGTTGTGCACAAGGAGCCAAGAAATGTAAGTATTCCATTTCCTTTTTCATATAGGCCAAAATAAAAGATGGAAATAAGTATTTTTAATAGAATTAACACGAGTGTAAAAATATTTATCAATAAAACATAAGATTTTGTGACATTTGTTTATCTTTCTTTTGTGTTTAATTCTTATTCTAGACTTCTAGTACAAGTTTTATGGTTTTCTCATTCTTCTATTACAAAATTTTACACTTTTTATTCTTATTAAGGTATTATACTTTTGATGGGCAAAGATGTAATTTTGGAAATAATTTTTTGTTAAAATGTGAATGACAGAGGGAGGAGAAGGCGATGGTTTTGTGCTTTGTTGAGTTTGAAGATGCCAAATGTGCCTTAACTGCTTTGGAATCCCTTCAAGGTTTTGCTCGATCTTCAACTTGTTAATTTTGATGGAATCGTGAAAGGAATGGAATTGGTAATTCCATTGGAATGAACGGAGTAGAATTAAGACTTCATGTGAAGTGAAGTGAACTCATTCCATTCTATTCCTTTGTCATTCCATTCAACATCTTATCTATGAAAATCATCAAATTACATGATTTTAGTGAAAATTTTCAACCAATAGATAGTTTGACTTTTTGGTGTTGACTATTGAGTTGACCAATGCAATGCAGGTTACAAGTTTGACAACAAGAAACCTGACTCACCTGCCTTAAGGATACACTTTGCTCATTTTCCATTTAAACTGCCTTCTAATGACCAACACATTCCAGTTTCTCACTAAATTTACTTCTTTTTTTTTTTTTTTTTTTTTTTTTGAACATATAAAACATTGATGGAATAGAGTTTAACATTGCCACAGTGGCATCTTCTGATCGATCTTTTTTTCTTGTGAATGGTTTCTTCTGTAAAGGGACTTATTGTTGTTGTTCTTTTTTGTCTTAATGGGGACATTGCTTAATTTGGTAAGTCAAAACGTTTTTTTTTTTTTTTTTTTTTTTTTTTTTTTTTTTTTTTTCAAATTTGCCTTCATGTTTCATATCAATCTCATTTCAGTTATTTGGTTTTTCAATTTTTTTTTAAAGTTTATCTATCCATACAACATTTCTATCCGATTAAAAACAGATTTTATCCGATTATATTTGTATTTGAAAACAAAATGTTCTGAAGTATTTATTTGGTTTGAGTAAACTTGAATTTTAAACAAAAAAAAAAAAGACTTTTTATATGGTTATCTGAAACTATTTTTTTATAAAACCGTATCAACCAAATACAAAACTAGTTATATTGGTTATACAAACAAATGAAAAAACCCGACCAATATCGGTTAGGTTTTAACAGAAAATTGAAACCCAAAAATTCTATTCAATCTGAACCCGTTTCTTTTGGACAACTGATTTTTTGGTTTTTGAAAATAGTTATATACACATTATATATATTGAAATAAATAAGACATTAGTTTTATCTATTATAATAAACAATAAATATAAAAAAAATCTAAGAAAACGTTGAAATTCTATTACAAACTTTATTTCATTTGATGCAAATCAAATACGTATTCAAAATCCTTTATTTATTTATTTTTATTTTTATTATCATAACCCTCTTTTAAATATAATCTAGGAAACCCTAAAACCTAGAAAATCTATAGAAATACATAGAAAAAAACTTTGAGATATCTGATTTTTTTAGGGCTAAAATTCACAACTTTTTATATCAACCAGTTGATTTTATTTTGAAATTATATATATATATATATATATATATATATATATATATATATATATATATATATATATATATATAGTCCGACTCAAATGATGACTCAAAAAATAGTGACGACTGCAAGTACAATTCCCCACCACCCAATTCATCAATGGAACAAACGTCAAACACAATACTTGGACGTGACGCGTTCGCATGCGACACACATCCATTGTAACTAATACGAAGTCGATGATTTAATTACATACGACGAATGTCCATGAAACGTCATTTAAATGAGTTTATTATTTATTTTTGTTCAGGGGCGGAGGCAGAAATTTAAGATAAGGGGGGCTTCGACAATCAAAAGTTATTAAATAATTAGGAGAGAGTATGAACAAAATTTGATGAATTGATAGGCTATAAAGCAGTAATTAAAATAAATATAAATGTGATGGAGGTGGTGTCATTACCTAGGGCTCAATTTTGATTATCTCTTATATGCTATTACACTCATTGTTTTTTCACTATAACAATTGTTTTTTAATAAATAGTAATCTATATATTAAGTTCAAGTGGATGTGAACCTAAATATATGATATGAATTATAAGTTGTTGCAAAGATAAAGGACGTAAAATGTAATATTCAGCAAAATAGATATGAAAATGATTTGCTCATGGTGAAAGCAAATGAACATTAAAAAGTCTCACAAACACTCTAGGCAAATATATATATATATATATATATATATATATATATATATATATATATATATATATATATATATATATATATATATATATATATATGGTTAGGAGGGGATGACAAATAGTAACAAACTATGGGCTAGATATTTGATTCATAGCCATTTTATCTCCAATATAATTGAGTTTATTAAAAGATTGGCAGGGGCAGGACATCCGGCAGTCCCCCCACTGCCCCCGCCACTGTTTTTGTTTATTTTTGTATATATTTAATTTGTTTTTAAAAAAATTAAAAAAATTAAACATATATATATATATATATATATATACACACACACACACAAACACTTCGGTTTGTGTTTTTCTTAAATATCTTTAAAATTTTTGTTTTTTTTTTAATTTTTAATGTCTATTACATAGTTCAAGATTCTAGTGCTTTTGTTTATTTTTGTTTTTATTAATTTATTTATTTTTCAAACAAAATATCAGTTCGAGTTTTTAATTTTTAATGATTATAAAAGTTTTAAATAACAAAAATATTAAGGATCATATCATTCTTCGTTCATACTATTTTTAAGTCATATTATTATTATTATTATTATTATTGCTTATTTAACTTTCAAACATACACTTTTTAAAAGAAAAAAAAATTACTTTTGCTTATTTAACCCTCCAAACAATTAACTTTTCTAGAAAAATATCAAAATTTGGCATATAAATACAAGAATGCTATAAAATCTCACGAGATTTTAACGATAAATAAAATTAAATATTGACCTTTTATTTTTTCAAACCTACCACAAATATTTGTCCTTGCAGTCCTCATTTATTTTGAGTCTTCATTCGATCCAAATTTTATATATATATATATATATATATATATATATATATATATATATATATATATATATATATATAGGCTTAGGTTATTTTATTTTAATTAATTATTGTGTTATTGTATGCATCAATATAGGCCAATCATTTTTCTTATTTTAAGAAAGTAATTTACCTATATTATAAAATAAAAGAAAAACAGAATAATGCCATTTAATTAAAAGAAGGGTAATATTGTATATTTGCATTGCCTTAAAATTAGGAAACCCAAATTTTAAAAAAAGAAATTTACAGATTTTAATGGATCTTTGATTATCTTAATTTTTGAATTTTTTTAAAATTAATTTAGTTTAAATAATTTTAACATAATTTTTAATCATACCTGGTTTTATTCTGACAGAATGACATTCTTTTTATAATGATATTCTATGAAAATACAAGTGATAAACTAATAAAGAGTCTTACTTTTCGCAGAATAAACAAATTTTTAGATACAAGTCAAATTTTTTTATCACATCCTTGAAAAAATAAAAAACTTTATATTTTATTCTATAATAATGAAACACTCCCTAATAACAAACAAATATAATATATAGATTATTCTATTGGAATATACTATTACATATGACAATGAGTAGTGCATTTTTATGGAAGACCGGTGACCATTGAGGATTGTTCATGTCTATCCCACGCACATTCATCCAACTTTCGGGCCATTGATCATCATGTACTTCATTAATTCTATGAGAATAATTGTCATGAAATTGAATTATGTAAGAATAAAATTATGTGATAATGCTTTTATACAACAAAAATAAAACAATTTTTTGTAATTCTAAGAGAACTCATACTATATGTTAAAATCAAGTCACACAAATAACGAGCTCATAAATTATTTTTGTGTTCTTCAAGAATTTGAACATCAAGTTCTCTTTCAGGCATTTCTACAAACACCTAGTGTGCAATATTCTCAAATAATTATTTTTGTGTTCTTCCATATGTTACCTTTGCTACTGGTAGTAAGTTCTGGTCAACTGCTCGGTCATATATCTTCAGTCTAAAAACTTAATAAGATTTTATGGTTCACTTCCTAGAGCTTAATTTCAAGCTTTTATTCTTCCCAACTATGTTTAGACCATTCAAAGACTCAAACAACATCTTACAAAATGGAAAAAGATCATAAATCGGTAAGTAAATCATATATAAAATGCTATACGTTTGATTTATAAAACGAAGAAATAAAGAAAGGGGAATAGAAATCAAACCTGTTATCAATACATGGGTGTGTAATCAATTGGTCCGATCGAACCCTAAACGACGCACTTGACCCCCAAAATTTAAACTTCGAAGAAGCAGGGTCATTCTGCAGGTCCGACCTGCAGCTGAAAACGTTAACGAACCAACAAAAGAGGATGGATATAGAGGATCAAACCTGTTAAGAAGGAGAATACTTTGATGAACACTGCAACATACATCACTTGCTCTGTAGAGATCACAAAGCTAATTTTCAACCATATGTTAACAACTAAAATTCATACTTGCAATTTGTAATAGAGATGATGCCCTACGATTATTTATGTTCTGAAAAACCCTATTTAACCTCAAATTAATCGGTTCTTATTGAAAAAAAAATGCAGAAATCGAGAAAGAGTCGGAGTTTACCTGTATAGACGCTTGGGTATGGTACCGCTGGTTGATCGCCTTCTTCTACCACCAGCGTCAATGACCGGAACGTCGTGAAAAAACATCGATACAGTAGAAACGTAGGCAATAGGGGAAGAAATCGACATTCGAAGTAAGGAAGAAGGACATGATGATCAGGTTGAAGAAAAGGAGAAAAAGAAGAAGAAACCTAGGTTTCTTGATGGGTGGAGATCAGAAGTAGATAATGGCGGTGGGTGGACACCCATATGGAATCTTGAAGAAAAAAAACGATGATTATCGATGGAGGAGGTTGTGTTGAAGTAATCGATGATCTAATGCCATGTACAGATGTGAGGGAAAAGGTTGGGGCGACGATGAATAGAAGAGAAGAGGGAAGAGGCAGACATGAGGATATATATACTAGAAATTGGGTTTTAATTAAAACTGATATTCCTAAATTAAAGGGATATTAATTGATTTATCTATTTACCATAATTAATTAAATGTAAGATTACATATTTACCCTTTTGAAATGATTAGCCTACATTGATGCATACAATAACCTTATATAAGCTTAGGTACCTAACTCCATAATACTACATCGGTTTGTATCATATTTACATTGTAATTGCCTAAGGTTCTTAAACTTCAACCCCATAACTTGATTACTTCCAAAATCTTTGGACTTTCAACAATATCTTTCTTTTTACATCACGTCTTTCTATCGAATACCACCTGATGGGCTTCATATCCTACCACTACAAATGAAAGGATGTAGGAGAAATATAATGATGAATTTCCAAATTTTTTTGAAGTAAATCAAGTTTAGGGATGAAGTTTAAGAACTTTGGATGATTGCAATGAAAATTTAATGCAAAATGATGTAGTTTGATGAGGTTAAGTACCTAAGCTTATATAAGGTTGTTAGGCATATTCACTTTACCTCTCTCTCTCTCTCTCTATATATATATATATATATATATATATATGATTTAATAATAAGTAAAAATAAAAAGAAAAAAAAGAAAATGTTGCATAGTCTTCTCGTGTTGTGGCATGACAACGCATCACATAACCCGACAACCATCCTTATTTATTTTTTACTCACTAAATCAATGTAAATATTAAAATTAAGAGAGGATTAAAAGAAAAAATTTAATGTATTCCACATCTCATTTAGGAATGGCAACGAGGCGGGTTCAGGGTGGGGCATGGTTTCCCAACCCGCCCCGATAACTTTCGAGTATCTTATCAGGGCACCCCATTGGGCTTCGGGTTTTTCCATCGGGTTTCGGGTATCTTATCAGGTTTATAACAATTCATAACAAAATCTTTATTTTATTTTAGGGTACCCCGATGTCTTATAAAAAATATATGTTCTAGCATCTCTTTTAAATTAAAAATATGATGCATTACTTTAATAAAATAAACCGGACGATATATCAAAAATTATTTGATTTAAGTTTAGTGTAACACATCAAAACATAAAAAAAAAATGATCATTTACACCAGATTGTTAATGACTAAAAAATTGTCCACAATAAGTATTTTATCTTTCAACACGTGTAATTATATATATATATATATATATATATATATATATATATATATATATATATATATATATATAATCGGGGCGGGGCGGGACGAAGATAAACCACTTGTTGTCCCGAACCCGATAAAAAACCCGATAACGACCCGTTACCCGACCCGAAAAGATCGGGTTTCAGGTTTCTCCGTCGGGTTCGGGCTTTTTTGCCATCCTTAATATCATATCATTATTTTATATGAGTATTAATAAAAGATAAAAGGATATTTAATTGTCAATGTGAATATAACTAATTACTCCAATGTTTTTTCTATTTTTTTTTTTTTTTTTCTATTATATATTGTGAAATTCAACATATATGGTTGCCATGCTTCTATAAGTTGTTGACTTTAACAAATCTTATGTATTTGATTGCTATCTTCGTTTTTTGTAACAAAAGATACCCAAAGACTCGATCCGGTTAAAAAGAAAAACTATAAAACAAATTTCGGAAAAAAAGGTTTGCTAGGACTAGAAAATAAAATATTTTTATATTTGGTTTCATTTTAGGCAAACGTGTTTTTAAATAGAAATATACTTGCACTTAATCATGGATCGAAAGCGACATGCTTGGTCGACGATAACTGATTATTGATTTGCGGTGTGAAACCAAATAAAAAACGAAGGTGGTGGCCCATTTGATAAAGACAATGCGAGGGGAAGAATACGAAGATGTTTCTAGTTTGGTAGATAAGAATCATAAGATGCCCAACGAATGATCTATGAGAAGTTAACAATTTAAAATTGTTTCTGTTTTCGTGTTCCAAAACACATTGTGAGACATACGTATTATAAAAGTTAATTTAAAAGAAAAAAAAATTAAATATAAATATTAAAATATTTAAAAGCTTTGAATTTATAAGAAAAATAAGAAAAATAATGAATTATTATAATTGAAATGTTTTTTATATTTTAAATTTAAATAAATAAATAAAAAATTAATGAACTTTAATTTGGTAATTTTGAAATTAAAAAGTAAGTTAATTAATAAAATTAATATATATTTACTACTACATTTATTACAATTATTACACTATATTATTATATGTAATTTAATAAAATAGAAAAATTCACAAAATGATATGTTGAAAAAAAATTAATTTAAAATAACCATAAAATAATATTTGACAAATTGAATGAGAACGTGACAAGTGACAAAAAAACATTTATTTATTATAGTAGATTTTACTGCAAAAGTTGATTTTTTTATGGAAATATGACATCATTAGCCAAGGTTGTTTGTTAAATGCACAATAAGAAATGTTAATTTGACTAAGATTTCATATAGTATAAGTAATATCATAACATTTTCATAATGTGTTTCATGCAATGCAAAATAATGCCATAAATGCCTCATAGTAAATAAGAGTATATATAGTATAAGGTGCTGTTTGTTTTTTCGAAACGAAAATTCATGAAGTCTGCGGATCATCTTTGCAATCCTCTGTAGCAGAAGAGGTGGAACAAACGGCTGCAACCTATAATACGAAGCATGTTTGTTTTTTAACATCTGCAGACTGCTGCAGTAAAATGAAATTTAAATAAACTAATTTTATAAATTGAAAATAGTTATCAACATTGAAATTTAATAATTCTAGTTTTAACAGATTGAAATAATAATAAAAAGAACATGTAAAAAACAAAAATATAAAACTTTTTTTTAAAAAAAAAGCTTAAAAAAAATGTAAAAGAAGCTAATAGTTTTATTCTAGAAAAAAAAAAACTAATTTAAAAAAAATTAAAAAAGAAAATAATAAAAAATTAAGAAAATATTGCTAACGATGTCTACAAAGTTCGTAAAAAATTACACACGTTAAAAAGATGCAACTGAAATTGAAAATATTATTAATAAAACGGTAAAAAAATTAAAAAAATCAAGTTAAAAAAATCATGGAAATTATAAAAAAAAATTGTATCACATCCGTAAATAAAAATTTAAGAAAATCAAAGTTTAAAAAAAAAAGTTATACAAAAATTCTTAAAAAAACACTTAAAAAAATGAAAGTTGAAGAGGTTAGAAGAGGCAAGTCAAGTGCTGCGTCACACAGCACACGCGCAGAGGTTTTGTAGTATGAAGCCTTCCAAAAAACAAACTGCTGTGAGAGGTAAAGTGCTGCGCGTGTGCTGCGCCGCGCAACAATAAGTGGTTTGAAGAGGTTTTTATAGAAAAAGAAACAGCACCTAAGTAATATACAAACATTTAGAGATATGATAAGGGACATGTACTCTCTCTATATATTCATCTTGATTGGTTGCTATATTTTCTTACACTTACAAAAAAATCTTCTAAACACCACCTATTTATAATAAGGTTACAAAATGCCCAAAATATCCTACATAATGGTTTTACAAGTTTTATGGTTTGGACACTCATTTGATGCATCTATTAAAGGTCTAAAGTACAACGTTGCAAAAAAGTTAAAAACGTTTTTTTTACAGGGTCAAACCCGTCTAGTCCCATTTTGCCTTTGGTTTAGGCCTACATTGTCTTAGCTTATTATGAACATAAACATGCCATTTTTCTCATTTCGTCATTGAACTTTGCCTCTTATACATCAAACCTTCTATAAAGTACCCAATTGATTTTCAAAGGGTGAAATAAGTCTAAGGAACTTGTTTTATACTTAAATTACATCTCATTTACGTAATGACATAAAGAATTAAGTTATTATTTCTTTACAAGTACAAATAAGTACTCATAAAGGCCACAACTTCTCATTTAAAGATATAACTCTTTATTTCAAAAAGTATTTAATGAATTAAATGATCATTCATGATATTCCGTAATATCTTTTAAATACTTAATCTCATTCCATTCCAACTTCAATTTATGATTGCAATACTCATTATGCGAATCTCAACAAAGGAATTGAGATGTCTAGATCAAATTATGATGACTGTGAGCATCTTTATTGTTTCATTCATTTTTGAATATTCCAAACATTTTTGTTTTATTTTCACAAATAATTTTATTGAATAAAACACATCTGAGTCATATCTTGTTTTATGAATGTTAAGATGTGGAGTCTAATGCCGGAGGACCAGGAAATTTGAAGAGCATAGCCTAAGCGTTGTTAGATCAAAGTATAAATAATGAAGGATGATTGTAACATTCGTATTCCCCATACATATTTTATTTTTACTTAAATCAACTTAATTAGCTGAAATTTGTAAATATGAAATTTTGAGGATTTTATTTGAAAGTGCCAGGAAACCTATAATAGGGCGCAACACGTTTGACTTGTGGGCTGATGGCCTTTCCTAGGGAAGTAGACCTATTGAAAGGGAATAAAACCCGTGGAGATATCATTCTCAGCCTCCATAGCCTCCAGAGGACCCTTGAGTGAAACCCTAACCTCTTATCTCTTATTCTTGAGCATTTTGATGATTTGAGAGCATATTTGCTTTTTGAGTGAAGCTTGAAGATCAATAAGGTTTCCTTGTTGCATAGAAGGTGGTTCAAAGTTTATATCCAACAAAGACACTATATTTCTGGACTTTGGGGGTATAAAGTTCATACCTTGCTCTTTAGTTCATTAGATATAGTTATTTATTGTGGTTGCCATTTTTGGTCTATTGTGCTTATGTCCTTGGAGTTTAGAGAACTCCAACACCTTTTGAGCACTTTGGTATGCTCTCTGGACCTTTTGGACTTGGAATATTGAGATATTTTTCATTCCCATTAAGTCATGTAAGAGTTATGGTCCATTTAGTCATTTTTGAGACTTAAAGTTTAGATCTTGATTTTTTGGACCATCCTAATGAATAAAGTTGGAAACTTTATCCATTAAGAATCTATTAAGAATTAGATCTGAAAAGTTGGAGTTTATACCTAATGAACTAAGTCAAAAACCCTTTTGAAGAGGGTTGGGATGCAACACATTTGTTGAGAGCGTCGGGGCGCTTTTGAAATTTCATGAGACACGACTGTTTTAAGCCTAGAACCTGATTATTTTGTCCTGTAGTAGCACGGGGCACCATTGGACCCGAATGTTGACTTTTTGGTCCTGTCACACCCCAAAAACGGAACGACGGAAACGTTCTGGGGTGGATGACGTCATGTCAAGTATCACACCATATGCAATATAGTAATCAAAGTACAACAAACATTGCATTAATAGTAATAATTTTACATAGGTTACATTTCATAGCAACGTCAAAGTAATAAAGAAAGTAATATAGATACAGCTTGGTACTAGGCTGACTTCATATAAGCTCCCGGGATGTACCTGTCTATCTTGACCTGAGAATACAAGTTATTCTGAAAAGCGAGTATCAACATTTTTATAATGCTGGTGAGTTCATAAGTATTTAATGACATTAGTATAAATACATGTTTTATTCAAAATAACCTCATGAAAGGTGGTGGTTTAGAATCTACGGAGTATTAGAATCCTTTCCAGAAAATCCTATATTTTCTAAATAAAAGCAACCTTCTACCAAGGCCCAATTGTTTTATGTTCAAGGAGTAATTTCCCAAAAGAACTATCATTATAAAAATATAGTTTTTACTTTTAAAGGTGTTATGAGAAAAGCCCCAAGTAAAATAAAAAGGGAAATCATATTTTTCCTCAGCAGAAAACATTGTTGTCTAAAAGTATATAAAATCTAGACTCCGGGTGAAATGCCTCGCAAAGCTTAAAGGTAAATAAATCATAGACTTCAGGCGGGACGCCTTGCAAAGTCTAAAAATAAGTAAAACATAGACTCCAGGAAGGTATCGAATGAACAATACGCCTGGCTTAGTCTGGAACAAGAAAACACAGACTCCAGACGATATCATATGAACGATACGGCTAGCAAGGTCTAGAACATAGAAAAACACAGACCCCAGATAGTATCAAATGAACGATACAGCTAGCAAGGTCTAAAACAAAGAAAAACACAGACCCCAGACAATATCAAATGAACGATACAGCTAGCAAGGTCCAAAATACCTAGTGATCCTAAGTGGGTAGGTTTAAAGGTTTATAACATGACCTAGTATATAACTAGGAAAGTAGGTTAAGATGGTTTCAAAAATACCGTGATAATTCTTGTTACCTTAAGGCCATGAATTATAAGGTAAACATGGAGATACTCGTAACCACACTGATTGACAATCGAATACTTGACGCCTTACAAGCGTCAGAATGAATGTGACATTTGTCACCCCTTGGCTTGGTCGGCCGAGGACTGTAGCTAGCAGTCAGGGTGTGGGAGTGTCTGTCTCGTATATATCTATACACACAATGCCCGCTCTCCCTCCAGGAGACTCTGGTTACCAACTTGACAATGGTGGAATCCGTGTCCCGAGGATGTATCTCGTATTTCGAATTCTATTATAAGTATTGGAATAATGATATAGACTCACGAATGAACTGACTCCGTTGGAATTCTCCGTACTAGAAAGAGTAAATAGAATCTCCTAACTATTCCTATAATAGTTACTAATGTTTCAGGTATATGAATGACGAATGGAAGGATGTCCTTGCTACCCAAGGGAAATGAACTGGTCAATGGAAACCTTTATGTCTATACATGTATACATGATATATAACTAATGTTTAAACGACCTTCGGACGGATAACCAATACCCACCAGACCACATCCCAACGAGGAAAAGGAAATAGGGCGAAATAGCCTTCCTAAGTCCTTTAAACATTATTTATATAACTATACAAATATAGGCATGCATTTAATGAGATAAAAGCATAGAAGAAAACTTTGGTAAAACCTTTGGAAATCTTTACAAATAAGAATTTTCGACTTGATGTCACTTCATAAAACAAGCTTTGAAAACCTTTGGAAAATCTTTGGAAATACTTTTGATAATCTCACTACAAGAAAAATAGCCTTTAATGACGCGCAAACAATGACACTCGCTGATTCTCATTACGCATTTTTGGGCGTCCTTAAAAATATTGTCAGACTTCCAAAATTTGAAGGATAGTGGACACGCATTTTTGCGTGCCCTTAAATTAGTGTCTCAAGAAAAAAAATTAAAAACACGGAGGGCGCTTTATCTTAAGCATGCGTCTTCTGTAGGTGTCGCTTTATAATTTTAAGGAAACGCGCCTTGAGAAGATAACGGAGGGAAACAAAACCCTAAAATTTTGAAAACCCGCCTTTCTTTTCTACCTTCTTTTCTTCATCTTCACAATCGAATCTCCCATTTTGTTTCTCTATTTCTATGGTTGTTTCCCTCTTGCCCTAATCACGTCGTCGCTGCGAATCACACACCGAAGGCTGAAGCAACGAAAACATTGTAACTTTGTCTTAATTGTTTCATGGTGGTTGAAAAGGTTTTCCTTGTGTATCAGTTACCACTATTGTCGCCGTCATCTGACCTTCACTTGGTTCTAACGAAAAGGAAAAAGCGTGGTTTGTGTATTTGTAAACCCGATATAGAGATTTTTGGGTCCGATTTTTAGGGATTACCATAAATCCCCCTAAATCCAACCATTACACTTGCTCATTCATTCCCCATAAATCCCTTCATCTTGCTTACGATCTACAAACCCCCTAAATCCCCCAGTTAGAGTATCTACCATGGATGCTGTACGCCGACCTAATCTCGATTTTAGTAATTCTTCACCCATTTCATCAATTTACACCAAAGCCCCTCAAACACCAACCTCTTCAACTTTTCCCTATAAGTACCGATTATCTTCTTCCAATTTCAATGGTTACCATAGAAAGTGTAAAGTACCAACACCACCTCAAGCTTTACCCAAGGCAAATTCGAACGAATCAGTTGAATCCAATAAGAAATTGATTGATTCAATAGCTAAAGGTTTGATCGGGCTCGCTGCTCCAGTCTCTGTTTGTTTAGATTCGCCAGCTCTTGCCGAGTCCTTGACAATAGCATTCCCAACTTCTCGTACTCATGAGGTAGGTGTTCAGTTCGATCATCTTTTTTAGTAGTTTGTTTGGGTTGGGCAGATAAGGTGTTCGATCTATTGCTTATATAGGTTTGGTAAAATTTGATTTCGTAACAGGTGAATGCTGTGCAGCGAACTCTCGTAGAGACTTGGGGTTTGAGATGCCAAAAATTGAAGATCACAACTTATAAACATATCTACCAAAAAAATTTATTAGAAGTTGTTAAATAAGTATCCCAAGGATCTTATTGTTCATTGTAATCATTTCTATAGCACTCCTTTCCTCTTTTCAGAAGATACTTCTCAGTTGTGCATACCAAATGTTTATGAACTTGATGTTATTACTGGATGCTGAGAAAAATAATTAGTCTTGGTTAAAAGTGTTGTTGAACTTTGGTTGTATTATTGGTATTATCATTTTTATTTTCCATACTATATCTTGTGTATCGATATGCTCTACAGGTAGCAGACGTAACTCTACACTAGCAACACTTGATGGAATTGATGTGATGGGAAGCAGATTAGCAGATGAGGTGAGTATCCTCCTCCTTAATCATTTTAAGGTTAAATCCAAGACCTAGAAATATTCATTTCTGCTATGACACAACATTGTAGTTTGAAGTAAAAGTGGTGGTTTTGGTTGCAGGTGATATCTGTGATAGAACGCAATCCTAAAGTTGGAAAAGATATCATTTATAGGTCACTCACTTGGTGGCCTGATATCAAGATATGCTATTGCTAAGCTCTACACACAGAATCAAACATACCAAGACAGATCTGGAAAAATTGCTGGAGTTGAGGCTATTAACTTTATTATAGTTGCGACTCCACACCTTGGCTCAAGAGGACACAGACAGGTTTGTACATTGTGAGTTAATTATTTGGAAATAGTTGATGGAAGTGTTGGTGGTTTCAGGTCCCAATGTTCCGTGGAGTCAGAGGCCTTGAGAAAGTAGGGTACCACAGTTCAGTGGTGGTTAGAAGAACAGGAAGACATCTGTATTTGAAAGATAAGGCTAATGGACAGAGACAGACCCCTCTCTTGGTTCAGATGGCCAATGATTCAGAACAGCTAAAGTTCATGTAAGTCTTTCATTGACACCCCCCTTTTTTTCCAGCTAAACACAGTAGAAAATAAGGAGAATTTGGAGATCTGTTTGCATGAATTTTGTGGTTGATTTTGTAGATCCGCATTGCAGTCGTTCAAACGCCGTGCTGTTTATGCAATTGTCCATTCAGACCGTATCCTAATATTTTTTCCTGAAAAAATCTACCATTAAGTTTTGGATGTTTTTTTCCTTAACTCAAGCACTTGAAATAGATCTTGTGGGATGGAGCACATCATCAATCCGTCATCAGATTCAGCTGCCTAAGGTAAAAAAATAAAATAAAATAATACTACTGGGTATAGTGTAATTAATTTATCTCAGTATTTTTATAGATTAAAAATCTTGTGAGAAGTGGTAGATATCCCCATATTCTCAAGGAAGATGCAGAAAATATCATAAAATAAGAAACCTCTCTGGACCCACAACCCAAAACCCACAAGACTAAGACAGCCACTGCCACTACCACTGCCAACATGGAAGGTAGCAACCAATTCATTATTCAACTACTGAGTTATATGAATTCTAATACCATCAATTAAAAATTCAGAAATGATGATTAAGGGATTGAGTCAAATAAGCTGGGAATGGGTTGATGTCAGCTTTAAAGGAAGTAACCAAAGATACCTTGCACACAATACAATCCAGGCAAGCATCACACCCCCGCCCATATGTTTCTTTACATTTCAATCTCTATTCTTTATTATTATTATTATTCATGTTGTTGTTCAAACTTAAAATAAAATTTCCCAATCTGTTAGGCAACTTCATGCTAGTCAGACAATTTGTGGAAGATCACAACTTATAAACATATCTACCAAAAAATTGAAGTTGTTAAGCATCTGAATCTGGTTCTTTCCCAAGTTTGAGATGCAAACCAAGAAAGTAGCAATGGGAAGAAATTCTTCTAAAGCACTTGCTAGTCCAAAAGTTTCAAAAACTCAGAAGAAGGTGCCTGAAGATGTCAACAACCAAGAGAACAAAGTCTCTCAGATGATTACATCCTCTGCTAGAAAAAAAACCAGGTTAGTTGGTTACCCTTTTTTATTTTTTGACATTATTATTACTTTTTGTTCACCGAGGATTATAAATTTGGATGCTTTATGTATCTATATCTTTTGTAACTAGCAGCAGCCACCTACCCAAAGGATAGCAAGGAGAATGTTGATGCAACTAATTTAAATGCTAGAGGCATATGTTTGGACAATGATTCTTATATTGCAATCAACAACATGTCTGTGGATTCTGAGGTAATCATATATCTCTCCATTTGTTGTTTGACTTTTGGATTTCATTTTCATCAATCATCATCATAAGATAAATGGCAATATCTTGTAATTATGGATTCTCACAAAGTGAAAGTGTTTCTTTTTGATATGATGTAGGGATGTGAGACAACAAAATCTTTTTCAAATGGAACCATATTTTCTCTGGCATTCCATATTTCCAGAAATACTGAAGGAGAAATTGTAGATGGAGGTATATAATTAAACTGCTATTTTGCTTACATGAAACATATTTAGCTTAAGATTAGCATAAAATATGTTTATTTGTGATACATAATTAGGATGTGGTCTATCAAGTGAAGTGTCAGCCATATACCAATGATGAAAGACTCAAAGCTAGAATGTGTTGATGAGACTTTAGTGAACACAATAGATCGAGATGGGAACATGCTTCCTATTAACATGATCAATGGCCTTGCTCTTACTCGTGATCCGCTAGTTGTTCTTGTAAGTTTTTTTTGACATGAAAATCTATGTATTCACCTTCTGTTGTTTTGCTAGTGCTGACATGGCAGTGAGACAACAACCACATCAGAAGATGTATAAGCTGAGAACTGGCTGTGTTAATATGTCCCATTCTCATAAACCTGGTAACAGGGAGCACACAAAGGCTACAGCTCAAGAAACATGTGACAGTTGGCAAAAAAGGTGTTGTTTTAGCCCCCCCCCCCCCCTTTTTTTTTTTTTGATATTTTACATTTGTATAAACCTAATATGCTTTTGATTTCTGAAATAAATTGATTTGTGCAGGGGAAACGAGGCTTATAAGAGTGGAGATTTATCAGAAGCTGAAGTATGTTATTCAAAGGGTATTAGTTCAATACAACATACAGAGACACCTGGCGTTTGTATACAGCCTCTTATTTTTTGTTATAGCAATCGTGCAACTACACGCATGGAATTGACTGAAATTCATTCCATTTCCTCTAGCCAACCAAACATGATAATGGAATGTAATGATCTATTCCATTATTGTTATGGATTTTATTTGTTTATGTATGCTCTTACAAGATTTGTTGTAAGTCCTTTAATCCCAAGCCACTAGACATCAGGACAGTTATTAGCTTTTGTACACAATCGTCTAACTAAATGTACCTTTTAAACTGGGATAGTGCAGGCCTATGCATGAGATCACATTTTCAACAATAGACATACCAAAGCTCCTAAGTCAGGTATTAAAAATTCCACCTTTTGCCCTTGGCTTGATGCATATTTACTATTTAGCTTATTATTTTGATTTACACTTGCAGGAAATTAGAAGCGAGGAGCTACATAATGATGTTTCATAGGTGCTCCCTGGTTATAAACAGGTATTTATATGATTTACACTTCCAGTTCACATTGTATCCAATTATGGAGAGGATATTTGGCCCCATAGTAGTAGCTCGTTTGCTGGAGTAAGCAATTTTTCTTTAATTTAGTTTTTCTTTTACCATTTGTTTAATTTAATTTTTCATTTTTGATGTAATTATTGATTTTGCATGAGAGAAAAAAAGTTTTATATATGAATCTTGAAAAATGGGATGTTTGTTTGATAAGTGAGGCCATGAATATGTTTTGTGTAGGTTGTGTCTATACCACTACTCACAAGTTATCCATTCATAGCCATGTTGACTGGATTTGCTCTCTCATTGACTTTAAATTGTGCATCCATTATAAAGAATGTTTTATCTGTAAGTTTTTCAGGGACTAAATCTGTCTACTTCATTAATTGCATGCTACTATTAGTTTATTACTTAATATAAGATAATATTTGCACATATTTATGCAAAATGCAAGAAATGTTATAATTATTTTTATCATGATAATTTGGTTTCTTGTCATCAACAGGTATCCATCATAACGGGGACATTCATGCTGCAAAATAAAGTTGTGGTAATCTTCGCCTCCTCAGTTCTATAGCTTTTTTTAGGGTTAGATTCATAAAGTAACAATGCACTTTCATTGATTTATTTATTTATTACAAGTTTATAACATCCTAATTTCATTTTTTCTTATTAGAACATTGTACTTTAAAAAATCAACCCAATTATCTTATTGCATAGCTTGAGTGCATCTATGGCTTAATCTTAATAATAATTCAATTTTATATTATCTTATTGTCAAATTTGTTTAGTAAGCTTAAGAAGAGTAAACATGGTATCCTTATCTCAGTTGCAGTCAAATCACAAGCTTCCGGGGCCAATTCAGTTGCTGAGACATTTTCTGAATTCAAACACCTTCTTCTTGTGTATAAGTTCAACAGCAAATTCATTACTTTCTTGTGTATAAGTTCTATTAGAAGACAAACATATTTTTGATCCCTTTGAGATTTATCCATTTGTCTACTATTGGAATGATTATTTGTATGACATCAACTTTTGTGCAATGTATTATATTTTTTGTATATGGTATTTTATTTTCTATTATGAGACATGAAATGGAAATTTAATTTGAAAATTAGTAAATCTATAAATAATTTTTTTAAACAGTTAAAATTATGATACGCAAAAATGTGTGTCATCTGCATTTATGACATGACCTTTCTTGACAGGGGCTTTCTTGATACGCATTGCGTGTCATTAACACGCGCGTCGTAAGGTTACGATACGCAAATGCGTGTCGTCTTCCTTTATGACAGGGCCTTTCTTGTTATGCATTGCGTGTCATAAATGTGCGTCGTAATTGCGCGTCGTCTCTCTTTATGACAGGGCCTTCCTTGACGCGCATTTGCGCGTCGTCTGAGCCCTTTATGATGCGCAATGAGCATCGTAAAAGGCTGTTTTTCTAGTAGTGTCTAAAAGAGAAATTCATACTTTAACAAGATCTGAAAACGAGATTGGAAAATCTTGTGATGGATAAAGTAGTTTAATATGCAAAAATCTATTTTGCTATACAATTATTAATCTCATGTGATTTATTTCATAACTGTATAGTTCAACTTGTATTACCCCATATAAAAGTAGTTAAAATCATTTATAAGGTTAATTCAGGGGTATGAACTCACCTGTTGTGGGCGATTCGGATGAATGGACGGTATAGGACGCTAGGTGTCAAGTGAAGACTTGAATACACACTCGGACCCTATTTAACATGTAATGATACATTTAAGTATCTAATTAGTCATTTAATAACTAATTAAGCAAGTAAGGATGTCCAACTACATGAAAACACTTTGCTACAAGTGTTAGGAGTACTAAGGGTTGCATATAAGGAGAGTATGGACTCACATTGGAGTTTACTCCTCAAATGGTAATACCTAGGGGTGTTTTCAATTTTCATACCACTTCCCCCATTAGTTTACGGCCGTAAACTCATGGAAGTGGTGTCATTGAGTGTTTGAAGGTCTTATATCACTCAAGGAATTATGCTGGACTCGAATCAAGGGCTATAGAAGTGATTGGGGCTTGAAATGGACACTTTATGGAGTTTACGGTCCTTGGATGACTCCCTTGGGAGTTTACGGCCGTAAACACATGATTTTACGGTCGTAAACTCATGTTAGTCCATTTTTCTTGTTGTTTGGTGGTTCTAACTCATGCATGCAAGGTTCTAGTCACTTATATGAGCATAGAAAGGTGTTAAAGGCACTTAAACACCTTGGAAAGGTGTTTAAAATTTTGGGAGATGTTCTAAAACTGTAAAATCATGTTTGTCCCTTCATTTCATGTTCTTGGGGTTCCTAGTTCATGCAAGTGAGGTTCTACTCCATTACACAACCATTAGAAGGCATTAGGGCATCTAAACACCTCTAGGAGGTGTTTACGGGTTTTGGGATGATCTCCCCAAACCATAAACCCATGTTTGCTTGGGAATTTGATGATTTTCGAGTGTTAAACTCATCAAGAAGGGATGTATGCTTGTTGTCAAGGCTTAGAATGAACCAAGTCACACTTTGGCACCCATTTAAGGGTTTACGGTCCAAGAATGTTCTTGGACCGTAAACACCTTGTTCTTGGTGTTCTTCGGTGATTTCAAGTGTAAACAAGTTTCTATTAAGCACACAAGAAGCTAGGGTAAGTGCACTTACGTTCTAGGAGCTTGGATGATCATTTTTGGCGGATTTTACGGGATGAAATTATGATAGTTGAGAGGATTTCTTAAGTGTTCTTGAGGTGGGAGTTGGAAAAATGAGAGAAAATGACTAAGTGTCATATTTATACTCTCGGGGGTTCGAGGTCAAAAACTCCGAGTTTTTGTCCGCGAATTCCAAATTTTTGGAGTTCCGCGACTTACGCTAAACACGACAACTCTAAATTTTACTTCCTTAGTTTTGGTTCGCTTGACGAATATTATTTAAAATATTCCAACGGGCTTAAATCCGGGCAAAAATATTTTGGGATAAATTTGGCTAATTTTTGGCGTGCTTAATTACGACGTTAAAACAAACGGAAATTTCGGGTTGTCACATTATCTCCCCGTTAGAGGGAATTTCGTCCCGAAATTAGAGTTTAGGCAAGGAAGTAGGCATAAACAATCGAGTAAAGAGATGAGGGTACTTCCTATTCGGCTGGTCCTCGCACTCCTAAGTGAACTCCGGCCTTCGCTTGGCGTTCCAGCGAACCTTCACTAACAGGAATGTAGATTCGGTTCGTTCGCTTGACCTTTCGGTCCACGATTTCCTACAGTTTTTTCAATGAAGTTAGGGTTCCCAATGATCGTTATCAACACAAGTGGAATTTCGAGAGTTACGCCGGGCAAGTACTTCTTCAAGTCTAAGATGTGGATCGATTTGGGGTGAAACTTATGGAATTCCGAAAGTAGTCGTGGTCTGACAAGGGTTGGACCAATTCTTATAAAGAATCTCGGATGGTCCTATGCTCTCAGAAAGATAGAGATTTTAAGTACTTAGAACATAATGTACTTCTATGGTGAGATCATCACTGGCGTGATCGCCATGTCGAAGTTCCAAAAGTTCTCTCTTACCGGAGTGGGGTTCCCGGGTTGGTTCTTAGAAGGCTGATGTCGTTTTCGGATTCGTGTTTCCTACTGATTGGCTTTTGGAGGTTTCTAGATCATCGGATGTATTGACTAAATACCGGCCTCTATTGGTTATGAGACACCTATCTCGTTAGTGCAAAAATGGACTTGCACTTTTGACCCTCGCGGTGTTTCTATCGGAAACTCTCAGAGTCAGTGAGATAAGGTTTTATCAGACGATGTTTAGAGGGTTTTAGATTTCCATCATCGTCTGACGGATGCTTTCACAGTATGATTCCTACTGGAAAGAGTTATGCTCTTACTTGCTCTGCTGTTTCATGGATAGCAGTCTCTGAGTAGGGCTAACTTAGCCTGTTGAGATTTTCTGAAGCGTTGGACTATTTCAGGAGGTGGTTCTACTATCTCTTTTGAGATAGTATCCCTTGGAACACCGAGTAGCCCAACGAATCTCTAAGGCATGCCCTGTTCTCTAAGGTGTCGGTTCATTCCTATTTCGCAGAAAGTGCATGTTCTTGTATAACCCATCGACCAACACCTAGACTGGTGTCGAGTCATTAATCTCTTCGGGATCTGGGTTATAAGGATTAACGCAACCTACTTTCGTACTTTATCCAAGTATTCTTGGTTGCGGAGGTTATCCTGTGCTTATTGGCATTCTAGTATTCACTTCGGAGAATGAAGTCTATCGTCTACAGGGCGGCGGTGGCTTCTTCCGCGTGAGGAGGCGGAGTGTCCAAGGCACTACCTGTCGGTAACGGGGTGGACGAAGTGCCTGAGTAGTGTGAGCGTCTTCTGCAACTACTCTTCCGGTGGTTCTGAGTTTCCTTGATATAGATTAAGTCTAGGAAGTATAGGGTTCCGTCACTCGGAGCTTCTAATTTCCTCATCCACTCTTTCCAGGGTTTAGCTTATCACAACTTCCAGTTTCCTGGGGTCTCCGTCGAGATGCTTGATTCGTGGGATCAAGCGTGAATGGATGGTCGCAGTCAATGTTCTTGACTCTTACGACTTGAGCTACTTTTCCAACTGAGGGTGTTAGCTCCTATGTTGGCCTAACCGGGATGACGACAAATTTCGAATTTGTGGTCATTTCAGTAGCTCAACCCGCAGTGGTCCTCTTGACTCTAGCTCTTATCTTATGGGATAGGAAGAAGAGTTTCACTTTAAGGCTTGTGGTAGAGCTCATACTTGGCTTAATCACTAATACATGACGTATGCAAGCCGCATATAATTGAGATTGACGGTATGTTCAGTTGTGCGACCCCACCCCAAACCCACAACCCAACGAGGAACAGGGAGTAGGGAGGAAGCACACATCTTAAATCTTATTGATCTGAATTATATGCCACTCTAATGCATATACTCAGTAGTAGTATGTTAATCCCATGAGTTCTTTCTCTTGATTCATGAACCTGGTTGTGTGGTGCTAATAGTCTTTCTGGAGGATCTACGGAGTAAGTTTCGGGTGGTTACCATCTTCTGGAATACCTGCAGTGTCTTTCGCTTTGGGTTTTATTTTGCCTAAAGAGAGGTCGGTTAATAACGCGTGATACCCTTATTTTGGGTATTCGGAAGGTTTTAGATAAGAAAGATGACCGACGGGTTGCATTAGGTTTTATTATTAAGTTCAGAAGAACTTTTATTTTCCGAAATGGCTATGGTGAAAGTTCTTTTTACACAGCACTAGGAATTTACACATGGTTGCACTAAGTCGAACCATGATTGATAGAGGCGTCGAAGTTCGCATACATCGACACGATATAGAATGAGGGTCAGTAGGACCATGTGCTGAACGGGCACACAAGTTCTTGGCGTCTTGGGTTTCATCCATGGAATCACTGTTGCGGATACTTGGACCGATAGAGTCGACGCGGAACTATAGAGGGTCCTGGGATTTCGGAATAATGTCCTTTTCATGAATGGATCCTCACGAGGCCTCTCTATAATCGCCTAGAATACACTAGGCATGCATAATTAAGGCAGATAGGACTGTTGACTGAGCGACTTCGCCCTAAATCCACAACCAAACGAGGAACAGGAAATAAGGAAGCATCACTCACTCGAGGTGTACCCATCTTAAATGTACAGGGCTTTAACGTATATGTCAAGCCATTATAGCTTTACCTGATGAAAATTTGAAATTTACAACAGTGCTGCGACTTTCGCCTTAACGGGAGAGTAGTTACATTTAGAATTAGCCTTTTAATGTTTTCGGTTAGTTATCTAGGATTGAGAGACGTACCAAAATTTTACCGGGTTCATTGCCGCTTCTCCTAGGTATTAGGATTAGACTCCTCCTGCGCCTTTGTCGTTTCTTTCAGTTGGGCAGTCCCGCTTGAGATGCCCAATCTCACCACATAGATGGCATACTGGATTGGTCGCCACATTGGTGGTAGATGTAATGAACTCAACCGGGGTTCTGCAGACGCGAGCGGTATGCCCCTTCATGTTGCACCTAACACAAAGGAGTTCTTGACAGATACCATGATGATGGTAGCTACACTTGCTGCAATGGGGGAGGTTTCTTAGGTATGGTCTTCTTGAAGTCGGGATGGAAGGGTTGACAGGGGTATTGACTGCCTCAGCTCGTTGCTCTTCGGAAGGTCCTTGAGTCGAGGTACTTCCCTCTTCACTCTTGAACTTTCTTTTCAGTAGGTTTGGTTGGGGTTCTTGGGTGGCTGGGTACGCAGGTGTTGCTTGCTGCTGTCCATTGCTAGGTTCAGAAATCTCGTTAGGGCTCCTGCTAACCTTGGCGTTGTTAGCATTCAGGTGAGCCATGACAGCTGCTACGGCTGCTGAGACTGCAGCTTGAAACGTAGCTTCATCGAATAGGAGAGTCGGTTTCTTTCCAGCGGTTTGGTTACGTTTCTTTAGAGGCATGGTTTTCCTACATGGAAACAGAACACAAGCTGATGAAAGACGATGGTTAACCCTGAACGTATCTATTCTGACTGTATTAGGCAGAGATTTTTCCCGCGCCTCGAATATTGGTTATCTGAGTGTCGACCTACATCTCTATGATGCAGTCCGGGTATCAAGGTAGGAGTAAGAGTATCGGAAAGCCATAAGATGGGAGTCGTTCCTACTAAGTTATCCTTATACTAGAGAGATTCGCTCTCCGACCTTGGAAAGATCTGACGACAGTTCGGAACGAAGATCACGGAAGCAAAGGCTCATGAAGACTTATGGCTAAACACTCTCAATCGAGGTTTTGGGATCCGATTTAATCATGTTACTTGTGACGGGAAAAGGCGATGTACCTAACATATAGTGTGAGTAGTGTAATCACTAACTCACTAAATTGTATTATTTTATGGGTGTATTAGCGCGACGAATACGAGGAAAAGACATTTCATGGCTTCATGATGGATGACTGGAAATCTCGGAAGTTCAGGAGAATTTCCCACTGGTGTCCCTAAGAGGTATAGGCCCTTGGTGGTTTCAATAGTCTCGTCCTAGTTCATTTATTTTCGAACTGGAAATCTTCTCAATGAACCTCTTTTGGGTCTGAATCAATTCTTCTGTCGAACACTGAAGTGGATAAGGTTTTTCTACAGGGTTCGTGCGAGAATGGAAAGGTCTAGAGAATCCTAAGAGATTATTAACATTTCACTGAGTGATCCATATTGAGTCCTGCTACAGTTACATAGCGTACACAAATCATATATAACTTAGATCCGATAGGCCTTCGAATATGTGATACTACTCTATATCCACATCCCAACGAGGAAAAGGAAGTAGAGAGAAACCACACATTCTTAGTCTATGGGATCCTTATTATATATAACCTTGGAAGTATACCCTCTGTAATCATAGGTATATCAATAAGGATCTCTTTTTAGTTTTTCACACAAGGTTATCTATGAATCCTAAAATACCCCTATGGTATTTTAATTACTTGCTTGATTCTTAACTTCTGAATATGATTCTGGGGTTAATGTGAGTCTTTTAGTATTCCAAAATACTCCCATAGTATTTTAAACTTTATGTTTGGCTCTAGCATTCCTATTTGGTAAGTTTCAGATTCGTTGCAACACCACCATCACTCCCAAGCACACGTTAGTCGCATCTCGAATAAATGTAGTTGATCAGGTTACATTTATTCCAGCTTACGATTACATAACTGCCCAGGTTTGACGGTAATGGTCAACATCCAAACACTTTCATTTTGTTCTTCTTGTGATACTTTTGTTCGAATGTTTAGATTCTGGATGTTCTTATACTTTGGTAAAATATGGTTATATTTTAAAGTATAATTCTTGGTCGGAGTGTTTCATCCCTATTTATTTATAGGGTGTATATATTTTATGTATTGATATACTGAGCTCACTATAAACAATGCTCTGATACCAATCTGTCACACCCCAAAACCGGAATGGCGGAAACGTTCTGGGGTGGATGACGTCATGTCAAGTATCACAACATATGCAGTATAGTAATCAAAGTACAACAACCATTGCATTAATAGTAATAATTTTACATAGGTTACATTTCATAGCAACGTCAAAGTAATACAGAAAGTAATATAGATGCAGCTTGGTACTAGGCTGACTTCACAAAAGCTCCCGGGATGTACCTGTCTATCGATGACCTGAGAATACAAGTTATTTTGAAAGCGAGTATCAACATTTTTATAATGCTGGTGAGTTCATAAGTATTTAATGACATTAGTATAAATACATGTTTTATTCAAAATAACCTCATGAAAGGTGGTGGTTTAGAATCTACGGAGTATTAGAATCCTTTCCAGAAAATCCTATATTTTCTAAATAAAAGCAACCTTCTACCAAGGGCCAATTGTTTTATGTTCAAGGAGTAATTTCCGAAAAGAACTATCATTATCAAAATATCGTTTTTACTTTTAAAGGTGTTATGAGAAAAGCCCCAAGTAAAATAAAAAGGGAAATCGTATTTCTCCTCAGCAGAAAACATTGTTGTCTAAAAGTATATAAAATCTAGACTATGGGTGAAACGCCTCACAAAGCTTAAGGGTAAATAAATCATAGACTTCAGGTGGGACGCCTTGCAAAGTCTAAAAATAAGTAAAACATAGACTCCAAGAAGGTATCGAATGAACAATATGCCTGGCTCAGTCTGGAACAAGGAAACACAGACCCCAGACGGTATCATAAGAACGATACGGCTAGCAAGGTCTAGAACAAAGAAAAACACAGACCCTAGACAATATCAAATGAACGGTACAGCTAGCAACGTCTAAAACAAAGAAAAACACAGACCCCAGACAATATCAAATGAACGATACAACTAGCAAGGTCTAAAATACCTGGTGATCATAAGTGGGTAGGTTTAAAGGTTTATAACATGACCTAGTATATAACTAGGAAAGTAGGTTAAGATGGTTTCAGAAATACCTTGATAATTCTTGTTACCTTAAGGCCATGAATTATAAGGTAAACATGGAGATACTCGTAACCATACTGATTGACAATCGAATACTTGACGCCCTACAAGCATCAGAATGAATGTGACATTTGTCACCCCTTGGCTTGGTCGGCCGGGGACTGTAGCTAGCAGTCAGGGTGTGGGAGTGTCTGTCCCGTATATATCTATACACACAATGCCCGCTCTCCCTCCAGGAGACTCTGGTTACCAACTTGACAACGGTGGAATCTGTGTCCCGAGGATGTATCACGTATTTCGAATTCTATTATAAGTATTGGAATAATGATATAGAGTCACGAATGAACTTACTCCGTTGGAATTCTCCGTACTGGAAAGAGTAAATAGAATCTCCTAACTATTCCTATAATAGTTACTAATGTTTCAGGTATGTGAATGACGAATGGAAGGATGTCCTTGCTACCCAAGGGAAATGAACTGGTCGATGGAAACCTTTATGTCTATACGTGTATACATGATATATATCTAATGTTTAAATGACCTTCGGACGGATAACCGATACCCACCAGACCACATCCCAACGAGGAAAAGGAAATAGGGCGAAATAGCCTTCCTATGTCCTTTTAACATTATTTATATAACTATATAAATATAGGCATGCATTTAGCGAGATAAAAGCATAGAAGAAAACTTTGGTAAAACCTTTGGAAATCTTTACAAATAAGAATTTTCGAATTGATGTCACTTCATAAAACAAGATTTGAAAACCTTTGGAAATACTTTTGATAATCTAAAAGAGAAATTCATACTTTAACAAGATCTGAAAACGAGATTGGAAAATCTTGTGATGGATAAAGTAGTTTAATATGCAAAAATCTATTTTGCTATACAATTATTAATCTCATGTGATTTATTTCATAACTGTATAGTTCAACTTGTATTACCCCATATAAAAGTAGTTAAAATCATTTATAAGGTTAATTCAGGGGTATGAACTCACCTGTTGTGGGCGATTCGGATGAATGGACGGTATAGGACGCTAGGTGTCAAGTGAAGACTTGAATACACACTCGGACCCTATTTAACATGTAATGATACATTTAAGTATCTAATTAGTCATTTAATAACTAATTAAGCAAGTAAGGATGTCCAACTACATGAAAACACTTTGCTACAAGTGTTAGGAGTACTAAGGGTTGCATATAAGGAGAGTATGGACTCACATTGGAGTTTACTCCTCAAATGGTAATACCTAGGGGTGTTTTCAATTTTCATACCACTTCCCCCATTAGTTTACGGCCGTAAACTCATGGAAGTGGTGTCATTGAGTGTTTGAAGGTCTTATATCACTCAAGGAATTATGCTGGACTCGAATCAAGGGCTATAGAAGTGATTGGGGCTTGAAATGGACACTTTATGGAGTTTACGGTCCTTGGATGACTCCCTTGGGAGTTTACGGCCGTAAACACATGATTTTACGGTCGTAAACTCATGTTAGTCCATTTTTCTTGTTGTTTGGTGGTTCTAACTCATGCATGCAAGGTTCTAGTCACTTATATGAGCATAGAAAGGTGTTAAAGGCACTTAAACACCTTGGAAAGGTGTTTAAAATTTTGGGAGATGTTCTAAAACTGTAAAATCATGTTTGTCCCTTCATTTCATGTTCTTGGGGTTCCTAGTTCATGCAAGTGAGGTTCTACTCCATTACACAACCATTAGAAGGCATTAGGGGCATCTAAACACCTCTAGGAGGTGTTTACGGTTTTTGGGATGATCTCCCCAAATCGTAAACCCATGTTTGCTTGGGAATTTGATGATTTTCGAGTGTTAAACTCATCAAGAAGGGATGTATGCTAGTTGTCAAGGCTTAGAATGAACCAAGTCACACTTTGACACCCATTTAAGGGTTTACGGTCCAAGAATGTTCTTGGACCGTAAACACCTTGTTCTTGGTGTTCTTCGGTGATTTCAAGTGTAAACAAGTTTCTATTAAGCACACAAGAAGCTAGGGTAAGTGCACTTACGTTCTAGGAGCTTGGATGATCGTTTTTGGCAGATTTTACGGGATGAACTTATGATTGTTGAGAGGACTTCTTAAGTGTTCTTGAGGTGGGAGTTGGAAAAATGAGAGAAAATGACTAAGTGTCATATTTATACTCTTGGGGGTTCGCAGTCAAAAACTCCGAGTTTTTGTCCGCGAATTCCAAATTTTTGGAGTTCCGCGGCTTACGCTAAACACGACAACTCTAAAATTTACTTCCTTAGTTTTGGTTCGCTTGACGAATATTATTTAAAATATTCCAACGGGCTTAAATCCGACAAAATATTTTGGGATAAATTTGGCTAATTTTTGACGTGCTTAATTACGATGTTAAAACAAACAGAAATTTCGGGTTGTCACAGGTCCTTTAACCAAGATGTTGACTTTTTGATGTTTTAATCAAGTTTGACTTGGGGTTAAACTCTAGGGTTTCGGTTGTAGACTGAAGTTTGACTTTTATTAATGTTTAGGTGGTTTGTGAGATCGACCTTTACATTTATTCTCATGTAGTTGTGATTTTTGGATTTTGCTGAGGTGAGTCTTTTCACTATATTACTTATGAAATGGTTGTTATGCCGTGAATATATATATATATATATATATATATATATATATATATATATATATATATATATGTAACATTCTGTTTAAAATAAATAAATAAATAAATAAATAATAAACCCCAAAAACCTCGAGATGTATTTTTATATGTTGTTTTAGCCCTAAAGTTGTATTAAATTAGCTGGGTGTACACCTTGGGGTGTTAAAAGTCATATTTTTTGGATATTGAGGGTTAAATTGTAACTTATGGACTTGAATTGAAAGGATTCTTTGAAGCAGGCCAGTAAGGAGCTATAGAGTAAATTAGGGTTTTAATTTGAAAACGATTTGAGATGGAGGGACTGGAGCAAACCATAACTCTAAATCTCTACATTCAGCCGCCACCCTTATCACCACTCACATCCAACTGCCGCCACCCCCTTGTCACCGTCGTAAACCACCACCGCTGCAACTGCCGAAAACGACGAAGATCGACGCGTGGACTCCATATCATTGGGAAGTCGGAACATCGTGACCGTCGCCGCCGTTGCTTCTCCCCGGTATTGGTGCAGTCCCCTTCCCTTCTCCTATCGTTTCTTCGCGTCCCGTCATCGCCGCCGCTCCGACGACTGTCCTATTTGCCGTCATCCTTGTCCGAATGTCACATGCCACTGTGAGTGGGTGGCTGTATGGTGTTCGTGTTTCATGTGTGTGTGTGTGTTGCTGCTGCAACCTCTCTCTTCTCCATCCCTTCTGAAACACTACAGTCGTTCGACCGCTACCGTCGCTGTCATGCGACTGTCGCCCTATCGATCTCCGACCACCGCCTGCCACCACGAGGGTGGTTGTGTTTTAGTTCAAAAATAGTTTCAAAAACTACAAAATATGGTAAATGGAAGACTTCAAATATTGAAATAACATAAACATTTTATACCCACCAAGGATCTTCTTGCAAGTTATAGAAATATAAAATACCAACCATAGAAAGGATGAAGAAATAACAACCTTTGTTGTTCTTTGGGTCCTCTTGGGAGGCTTGGAGGTTGATGAAGAATGTGGAACCTTTGAGACACCAACAATGAATAAACTTGATGTAGATGCTAGTCCAAAACTCTTAAACACTTAAGCTTTAAGTTCATAACCAATATGAACTTAAAGAGGGAATGAAGATGCAAGTAATCTTTAAGTTTTCTAACCAAAACTAGTGAGAGTGAGAAAAAGGATGCAAGCTTCGGTCACTTCTCCAAAGGAAGAAAGATCATCACTAGCCAAAGTGCAAGCCTCAAACATACATGCATAAAGTGAAAGTATTAGCCATTAGGTCTTAACACTTTAAGCACATATGTCCCCATCTCATAAACATGTCGAAGCATGCCTTCTCCCATGCTTCATTTCTTTGGAATAAAGTAATGGAAAGCCCATAAATCTTTTCCTTTATCTAATTTTTGTAAATTGTATATAAAAAAAAGAAGCGTTTGTTTAAATTTTAAAAACTCAAGTTTTATAAAATATAAACTTTGTCTTTTGAGTAAAATACAAAAGGGTTTCAACTAGTCCAAAAAGTTGTGCATGACTTATTAATTTATACGATATGAAATAATATAATGTTACTTGCTAATGAAAATTATTATTTCCATGAAATAAATAATTTCCAATTTAATTATAAAATTTTATTGAATATTTATTAAAATCAATTTCTAATAAATAATCAATTATATCAAGTTGTTGTTAGTGTGACCCATTAGTATCATATGTTAATTAGCAATACCACTTTAATATGACTCTTGAGCATACTAGACCTTTCAATCTCCCACTTGCGCAAGACTCATATTAGACTGATATAGATAAGGGTGAACGTCTAGCAACATTTCACTGCCCCCAACAACATATGACTTTGTGCCATTCTATCAACATCCAATTCCTAAAAAGCTCAAAGCTACAATTGGTGTATAAGGTAAGCTTATCAGTTATCCCCTTGCTACAGACATCATATTGAACATGAGATAAGGATCATGATCAATCTCATTAGTTGTTCAACTTTTGGTAAGGCGCCTTAGATTTCTAACCCTCAACACATAAGAGGAACAAATCCCATCTTGACTACATAAGCCTCTTGCATAGTTCACACCATACCTGAAAATGGATTTTATAATTGCCCCGTTAAGGAACAACATTTGACCATATCAAAGCATAGTATTCCCTACACTTAAGTCCCACTATGTATCTCCGGTGTTAAGGATACAAAGATAGTACCTTTTTAATCAAGTATCATTCATGATAGCGATCCATGAGATAATCTTGATGCGGGTCAGTTCAGTACTAGTTCTTTGACAGATACCTATGAAACTTGGTTACAACCACTTGCCTACTTTCATCTAGTTAGATTCAACCAATCCAATTCATATTAGTCTTACTTTATAATTGCTCCCACAATTATAACCGACTATGAACCTTTAGAATAATAACATTATTCATGGATTAAACATGTTAATATAGAACACAACAAGTATTAATGTGATGACTATATCCCAATATATCATAACATTATCTGATAGTGTTTGTTATAATGTTCCAATATCCAAATACCAAATCCAAATCAAAAACCCATTTCTAGAATAATAAAGTCTTATAGCTGAAGTGTGACGATTCATACTTAGCTCAAAAGAATGACTTTATCAATGGATCTGACAAAATTTTATTTGTGTGAATTCTATTAATATTATTATCTCCATACTTAACTGTACTCTAAGTATAGTTAATGTCTTGGAGAATATGATTGGTGTTCTTTAGTGACATAGAGTCTCTTAGCTTGATTAAGTATACTCTCAAAGTCACAAAGATTTCTATGTGATCCTTGAATGGCTGAAATCAACATAGTTTTTCAATGATCTCATTCATCCAATCATATTTGAATTCAACTTCTAAAGTAGTGTATTCTTATTTTGTAGTAGATTGTGTCATTATGTTTTGCTTGGACCTCATTCCAACAAGACTTACCCGTCATTCCATAATGAAGTCAAAATCAAATTATAATTCATAATTATTTATATCTGTTTAGAAATTAACATCTTGTGTAGCTCTTTCCATAAAGATCCTTTCTAAACTAATTGTCTCATATACATTCTCTTAGTTCTTCTAAAGTACTCTTCTAATTCTCTCTTAGTCATCCAATGACTAAACAATGTATTCAATTCGTATCCTATGACATGCTTACAACATTATCAAATATCATGGGCTATGTATAATATGGCGTAAATGATGAATTCATTTGCCAAACAAATATAATAGAAATCATTTCATCTAGTTCTAGCCTATGAGCTATGTAGTTTTGAGGCTAGCTCAAAATGGTGCCATATGAAAATGCCAAGAATTCTCCAAAAGAATCTTATGCCTTGATCCCTTTCAAGATATTTTCTATATATATATATATATATATATATAAGGACATGAAACTTTTAACATTCATTTTATCTATCCCTTATAGATTTTGCATTCCAAGAATGTATATTCTCCTTCCCAAGTCTTTCATTTTAGAAACACTTTCCAAGTCAAGATGAAAACGACCTTGCTTAGTCAGAATGTGATTTCAAATGATTAAGTATGTCTTATTCATACAAGATTAGGAATTTCACTATGCTCCCACTAGCTCTTAGTAAACACACATGTTCTATTCATTTTGATATAAAAACACACCTTGTGGTTTTACATAAAATGATGATTATAGCTGTAACGCCCACGTTTCGGGGCTAAGCATTTTTAGACGATGTAATAGTCTAGGTCAACTATTGTAACTCTTTTTGAAGTAATAAAGATGAGATATTTGAGTATTATGTGAATTTATATGCTTATTATTTATTTATAAATTTATAATAAATAAAAGATAAAAATAAGCGTCAAAATTAAAGTTTGAGATAAACTTTATATCTTTAAATAAAGTTGAAGTGGTCGAAACAAGGATTCCAGATATATAAAGAACGGCGAAATCCGAGTTATAACGAAGAAGTTATGACTCGTTAAAGTTTCGCGGCAAAACCGACACGACACCGGGGAGCGTAAAAAGTGAATTTATGATAGAGCTATTTTTAGCCTTATCTATCTAAACGAAAGTCATAGAAAACGCTAAACTGAGAGCGTGCATAAAAAGAACGCCCAAATCTGATTTCGTATGAGGAAGTTATGAATTTTCTAAGTTTCGGCCTAGCAGTGCGCAGGCTGGAATTCAAATTTTAGATCAAGCGGTTTTTGGCCAACTCAAGCTAAATGAGGATTAAAGATCTAATTATTAATAGCGTAACGGTAAAAAGACAAACGAAAACGGAGTCCGTATGAAGAAGTTATGAATTTTACGCAGTCATCTAACAGTATAATCTTCTCATACTGTTAAATTTTAAAACCGGTCGAGAATTAGCCGACGGAGTCAAAAAGAAAAGTTGTAGATCTTGTCTTTACCTACACGTGGTATAAAGAATGTCAAAAACGGAGCTCGTATGCGAAAGTTATGAATTTTTAAAGATTGGTTGTTTTACCTGCTCTGTTCGGCGTCTCGTGTCAGCATCAGGCGAAGCCTTGGAGCCTACGCAAGGCTCACAAAGTGAGCACCCTTTCTCACGACGTGAATTGGCCCAGACAGCCTATAAATAGAAGCATAAATCACCTCCAAAACACACACCTTTCATACCCTTTCTCTCCCATTACCCCCAAAACTTCTCTTCCATTTCCTAGTACGTCCTAAGTGCTAGAAGCGAGTCCCGGAGAGCTCAAAGGATCCAAGAAAAAGAGTTTTTCGGTTTGAAACTATGCCCGCACGGAGCCCGGTTTTCAAGCAAACTTCCTGGTTTTGTCAAAGGAGATTATTTTAAGAAGCGAAGTGCTGTCCGAATCACTCCTTATCAGGTGAGTGCATAGTTACTTTCATCTTACACATAGATATGAAGTATTTTATATAAATTACGTGCTATGTGTGCATATTTACTTGAGATCTGTTCTAGATGAAATAGTTAAACATCTTTGTTTTTCAGATCTAAACCGTATATGTATTTTGTTTTCAGATCCGAACCTTTTTCTTCAGATCTAGGCTGTAGATGTATTTTGTTTTCAGACCTGAACCTTTTTCATCAGATCTAGGCTGTAGATGTACTTTGTTTACAGATCTAAACCTTTTTCTTCAGATCTGGACAATAGATGTATTTTGTTTTTAGATCGGAACCTTTTTCATCAGATCTAGGCTGTAGATGTACTTTGTTTACATATCTGAACCTTTTTGTTCAAGTCTAAAGCTATAGATGTATTTTATATCTACAAAAATGTTGGGTAGAACATGGGTAGATAAATGATGAGGTATGAAAGATGATATAGATGAATATTGGTAGCTGCATCACAACCTGCACATGATTTTGAAATGTGATGTACTCAAAACATCCTAGCAAATGCGCCTATAGGATAATATCGGCAGCTGCGCCTAGTAGAGAACATCATAATCCTGGCAGCTGCGCCTAATATATGATATTGGCAGATGTGCCTAGTTGAGAACAACACAATCCTGGCAGCTGCGCCTAAAGGATAATATTGGCAGTTGTGCCTAATAGATGACGTTAGCTGTAATGGACTTTATGCGTATTCCCTAGGATAAATCTTAGGAATGAATGAATGAAGGATAGCTGGTTATTATGGTAGATCCTTAAGAATAAAGAAGATAATGGGGATGGGTAATCGAGTTGATTGTTTGATGATTAAACATAATAATTATATTATTGTGGGTTGAAAACCCTATGTACTCACCAGGTTTCCCAACCTGACCCACTCAGTTTATTTGTATCACAGGTGTCGATATAAAGCTGCACTACACTGAGAGATTAAAGAGATATAGATCACTAGTGTAAATAAATGTAAGTTCTGTTTATGTTTATGTTCCTGTATTGACGTTGACATCCCAAAGTTTTAAAATGAACGAAATACATTTCTTCGGAAATGCTTTGATAACATATTTATCATGTTTTTATGGTAACAAAATTCCGCAACACTTTTCTTTAAAAGTATACTCTAATTTTGAAAATGAAGCATAAACAAATCGGTCTTTTCTAGCTGTGAAAATGGGGATGTCACAGTTGGTATCAGAGCATTAGTTTAAGCGAACTAGGAATTTGTAGGATTTCTAGACTTAAACTTAGAATGCTAAGCGATGATCGTGAGATGAGTGTCTTCCATATTTTAGACATGAGCACTAGTGTATTTTAGGAAAGGTGCCTAAAATGGTTTTATGTGCTAAATGCTTTATGTTTGCCCTGTGTGCTATTATTTGTTCGGATCTATGGTCTGTTGCCGACCGGATCCGGAAACCTTATGTGTTTAGGATTCTAAGCGTACGAGTACGATATTAGAACTAGCATGTAACGTTTCGGAGTGATAAGGGGAAATTAAACGTCTATCGTAAATAAAAAATCTAAATTCACCTAATTTAGTGTATAGATTGAAATGACAAGAACCCGAAGCGGAGCTGGAAACGCAAATGGAAACAGGAATCAACAGCCTCGTCCCGAAGTGATTGAGCAGGTGCCGATAGTCGAAGTTTCACCCGAGCCAGTCACTATGGATGGAGTACAAGCCATGATTCGGGAAATGATGGCTAAACAGAGGGAAGAAATGAGACAATTGTTGCTGAATAACCGAAGTGAACCTTCAACGCCCGTTGAGCAACCCGAGTTGAGTCCCGAGTAATCGGAGGAAGGGAACTATAGCCGCCATGTGAGTCAAGTTGGGACTCAAGGAGAATGAAGGAGCGAACCGGAAAAGGGAAACGACAAGGATGGGCGGATGTATAAGAATTTATTAGGTGCATAGCCACCAAGTCTCTCAGGAAGCCCAAAGTCTGTTGAGATTATGGATTGGATCTCCGAAATGGAGATGGTATTTGAAAGCTGCAACTGTAGTGATAAGCAGAAAACTGTCTTTGCGGTTCGACAACTAAAGACTGGAGTCTTGAGCTGGTGGAAATTGTTGGCGGATACGATGCCACGGCGAGAAGCCTTGAAGATGTCTTGGGAAGCATTCCTGGAGCAGTTGAAGATGCAGTACTGCTCCAAGATAGATCTGATCGATCTAAACAATGAGTTCCAAAACTTGAAGAAGGGGAAAATAAGAATTGATGACTATGCTACTGCGTTTACCGAGAAAATGAAACTATTTCCATACCTGGTGCTGACTAAGCTCGCTAAGATAGAAAAATTTGCTAACGGATTGCCGTCAGACTTTGGCCCAACAGTCAAAATGGCAAGCACGTTGAAGGCAGCCGTTAGAGCAGCCAATAATGTTGAGACCCAGTTAAGAGAAAGGGGTCTGGAGGGAACTGAAGTCGGTGAGAAAAGGAAGTTCGATGGATCCTCAAGGTCCAACGAGAAGAGAAAATTCTTGAAGTCTGGTTCGAAGAAGTCCGAAGGAGGAAAAGGTGATGTGAGATGGTGCGATAAGTGCAAGAAGAAACACTCTGGAAAATGTGGCGATGAGGTGACATGTTTCAAGTATGGGAAGCATGGGCATTACGCCAATGAGTGTACATTCAACAAAAGGGCGTGTTATGGATGTAATGAAGAAGGGAACTACAAGCAAGACTGCCTAAAGAGGGAAGGAGCTACAAAGGCAAATGCACCGCAAAAGGCAAGAGCATTTCAGATGCTCCTTGATGAAGTAGGCGACGATGCAAGAAATTAAGAGGAAGGATCTATAGAGTAAATAGGATCATATGATGTAGCCTATTAGAGGCATAGTCTAGGGTGAGCTTGAACACCTATGTAATCGTTTCTACTTTCTAGGAATAATATAAAACCTTCGTTTTGATATCTGATGTGTTAAGCTGTTGTGTGAATTTTCTTGTATGGTGACTTGGAAAACTGCGAGACAATACTTGGGACGAGTATGAGTAGGTGTGAATGGTAGTAGAGGCCTATGCTACCGGAAGCACAGGACTCATACTTGGATCAAGGAAGGTCACAAGGTTACCAAGAAGCTAGTAAATGATCTCGTTTTGTTCATGCCCATCGCTACCATCATTTCAGTAATGACTAAGAAGATGATTGTTATTCCGACCATAGTGGTCACATCAACTGAGTCCGAAGAGGATGAGTATGTTACGTGGTTCATAGAACCAAGTTCGATGTATCATCTGACCTAAGCTAGAAGATTGAAGTGAAAGATAATCGAAACAATCAATAGAGGTCGTCATAACGATCGTGGAAAGCATCAATAAAGCTCGGGAGGAAGCTTTAGAGAAGAATGACCGAAAGGAAGAACATTTAGGCAAAACGTTGGTGTTCGGTACGAACAATCAAGGGTAAAAGGTATTCCAAGATAGGATTTGGGTACCTAAGACGGCATGAATAATAGATCTTCTGATGGAAGAAGCTCACAAGACCATGTACTTGATTCATCCCTGCAGCACAAAAATGTATAGGGATCTGAAACCCTACTACTGGTGGCTGACGATGAAGCTCGATGTTGCGAAGTACGTGGCCGAGCGTGTAACCTGTGCAAGAGTTATGGCACAACATTAGAAACCTTATGGGAGTTTAGAACCTTTACCTATTCCCATGGGTAAATGGGAAGACATCACCATGGACTTTGTCACTAAACTGCCCAGAGCAAAGGTCAGTCACGACATGATTTGGGTGGTCGTTGATCGGTTCACTAAAAGTGCACACTTCATATCAGCCAATGAAAGATGGTTTATGGATAAGCTTGCTAATGCTTACATGAAGGAGGTAGTAAGACTTCACGGTGTTACTTTAACGATTGTATCAGACCGTGATAGTCGTCTTATATCAAGTTTTTGGAGGAGTGTATAATAGGAAATGGGTATGAAGTTGTGTATAAGTATAGCCTACCATCCGCAGACTGATGGTCAGAGCAAAAGGATGATTCAAACACTGGAAGACATGCTAAGAGCATGTACCCTAGAGTTCCAAGATAACTAAGATGAGCGCTTACCTCTGGTAGAGTTTTCCTACAATAATAGTTACCATTCGAGCATCAAGATGGAACCTTACCAAGCTATGTATGGATATAAGTGTCGTACGCCGTCTTGTTGGCTTGAAGCTGGAGAAAAGCAGTTTATGGGCCTGAGGTAGTCCATCAGACTGCGGAAAAGTTGAAAGTAATTAGGGAAAGGATGTTAACAGCTTAGCACCATAAAAAGATCTACGCTGACAAGAAGAGGCGACTAATGACATTCGAAGTTGGAGATTTGGTTTTGCTTAAAGTCTCACAGTGGAAGGGACTTATAAGATTTGGGAAAAGAGGAAAGTTGAGTTGGACCGTTCAAAGTTATTCAAAGGATTGGGAACCAAGCTTACAAGCTAGAACTACCAGAAGAACTAGATGGTATTCATAGCACATTCCATGTGTGTTATTTGAGGAAGTTCACGGGAGAAGTTCCCAACATAATTCCAATCTCAAAGTTAAGGATGGATGAGAATAAGAGGCTAATCGAAGAGCTCGAGGTTATTGTTGACCGTAAGACTAAGAAGTTACAACGCAAGATGTTCGATTTAGTGCTAGTCCATTGGAAACATTCGAATGGGCCGAATATCACCTAGAAAACGGAGAGTGACTTAATGAATCGCTATCCGCATTTGTTTGCTGATGCATGATTCCGAGGACCGAATCATCCTAAGGGGGAGAGAATTGTAACGCCCGCGTTTCGGGGCTAAGAATTTTTAGATGATGTAATAGTCTAGGTCATCTATTGTAACTCTTTTTGAATTAATAAAGATGAGATATTTGAGTATTATGTGAATTTATATCCTTATTATTTATTTATAAATTTATAATAAATAAAGGATAAAATAAGCGTCAAAATTAAAGTGTGAGATAAACCATATATCTTTACATAAAGTTGTAGTGGTCGAAACAAGGATCGATTCCGGATATATAAAGAATGCCGAAATCCGAGTTATAACGAAGAAGTTATAACTCGTCGAAGTTTTGCGACAAAACCGGCATGACACCAGGGAGCGTAAAAAGTGAATTTACGATAGAGCTATTTTATACTTAGCTATCCAAACAAAAGTCATAGAAAATGTTAAACCGAGAGCGTGCATAAAAAGAACGCCCAAATCTGACTTCGTATGAGGAAGTTATGAATTTTCTAAGTTTCGGCCTAACAGTGCGCAACCTGGAATTCAAATCTTAGATCGAGCGGTTTTTGGCCAATGCAACCAAAATGAGAATTGAATATCTCATTATTAGTAGCGCAACGGTAAAAAAACAGATGAAAACGGAGTCCATATGAAGAAGTTATGAATTTTACGCAGTCATCTAACAATATAATCTTCTCATACTGTTAAATTTAAAATCAGTCGAGAATTAGCTGATGGAGTCAAAAGCAAAGTTGTAGATCCTGTCTTTACCTATGCGTGGATATAAAAAACGTCAAAAATGGAGCTCGTATGTGAAAGTTATGAATTTTTAAAGATTGGCTGTTTTACCTGCTGTGTTCGGCGTCACGTGTCAGCATCAGGCGAAGCCTTGGAGCCTACGCAAGGATCACGACGTGAGCACCCTTTCTCACGATGTGAATCGGTCCAGACAGCCTGAAGGCTCCAAGAAAAAGAGTTTTTCGGTTTGAAACTCCTCCCGCGCGGAGCGCGGTTTTCAAGCAAACTTCCCGATTTTGTCAAAGGAGATTGTTTTAAGAAGCGAAGTGCTGTCCGAATCACTCCTTATCAGGTGAGTGCATAGTTACTTTCTTCTTACACATAGATATGAAGTATTTTATATAAATTACGTGCTATGTGTGCATATTTACTTGAGATATGTTTTAGATGAAATATTTAATCATCTTTGTTTTTTCAGATCTAAACCGTATACGTATTTTGTTTTCAGATCTGAAGCTTTTTCTTCAGATCTAGGCTGTAGATGTATTTTATTTTCAGATCTGAACCTTTTTCATCAGATCTAGGCTGTAGATGTACTTTGTTTACAGATCTAAACCTTTTTCTTCAGATCTGGACAATAGATGTATTTTGTTTTTAGATCGGAACCTTTTTCATCAGATCTAGGCTGTAGATGTACTTTGTTTACAAATCTGAACCTTTTTGTTCAAGTCTAAAGCTATAGATGTATTTTATATCTACAAAAATGTTGGGTAGAACATGGGTAGATAAATGATGAGGTATGAAAGATGATATAGATGAATATTGGTAGCTGCACCACAACCTGCACATGATTTTGAAATGCAATGTACTCAAAACATCCTAGCAAATGCGCCTATAGGATAATATCGGCTGCTGCGCCTAGTAGAGAACATCATAATCCTGGCAGCTGCGCCTAATATATGATATTGGCAGATGCGCCTAGTTGAGAACAACACAATCCTGGCAGCTGCGCCTAAAGGATAATATTGGCAGTTGTGCCTAATAGATGACATTAGTTGTAGTGGACTTTACACGTATTCCCTAGGATAAACCTTAGGAATGAATGAATGAAAGATAGCTGATTATTATGGTAGATCCTTTAGAATAAAGAAGATAAAGGGGATGGGTAATCGGGTTGATTGTTTGATGATTAAACATAATAATTATATTATTGTGGGCTGAAAACCCTATGTACTCACCAGGTTTCCCAACCTAACCTACTCAGTTTATTTGTATCACAGGTGTCGATATAAAGCTGCATTACACTGAGAGATTAAAGAGATATAAATCACTAGTGTAAATGAATGTAAGTTCTGTTTATGCTTATGTTTCTATATTGACGTTGGCATCCCAAAGTTTTAAAATGAATAAAATACATTTCTTCGGAAATGCTTTGATAACATATTTATCATGTTTTTCTCGGAACAAAAATCTGCAACACTTTTTTTTAAAAGTATACTCTGATTTTGAAAATGAAGCATAAACAAATCGGTCTTTTTTGGCCGTGAAAATGGGGATGTCACAATAAAATTTAGATGTTTTCTTTATATCCATAAATGGATGTCAAGCTCTACACATTTTGTTAAGATAACTTGGATTAAGAAAACCTCCAAGCTAATCTATATAGATATCTTCCAGTAGATATCTATTAAAAAAAGCGATCTTTCTTGAAATCTATTTACTATATCTCATATAAATAATATGAATTAATAGGAAATAATATCGTTATTGATCTAATCATAGCTAACTGTGAAAAAGTTTTGATCACAATAAATGTCATGAGTATGATGAGGACCATAGTCAATGACATGAGTATGAGAAAATCCTTTTACTACAAGTCTTGCTTTAAATGTGTATGGTTATCAGTGTAATTTATTTTTTCTAGAAGAATCATTTACTCCTTCTAGAGTTGATATAGGGATAAATTTTAATCAATCCCATTCTTTATTATCATACATGGATTGCATCTCATGTTCATGACTCTAAGTCATTAATCAAATTCGAGATCTGAAATAGCATCTTGGTATTTGATGGATTTTTCCAAAAACCATCAATAAAATCTCATCAATGAGAGATTCCACATTTCTTAAGTCATAGATGAATTCTATCATTAATGTGAACAATTTGTGTTTCTGAATAGCTATTATTCAATTTTAACAATCCTTGTTAAAACTAGTGCCAACTATTACTACATAAGGTTATGGTTCTTGAGCTGCTTGAAGTTCCATATACCTCCCACTTGCTTTGTCATTAGAAGCTTGCTTTCTACTATCTTAGCTTTTACAAGAATAAAACAACTTATTCTTGGTGGGTTTGCATATGATAATATAATCCGCATTTAGAGTATTATACAAATATGTATTTAGTAGATTTTTGGATTAGAAGCTTTAGTCCAACATTGGCTTCATATCCACAAAACATTAAGTAAGATGAGGATGGAGCCTTTCCATACTAAATCTTATAAAATGTTTAATCTACTTATTAGTTGGTATTTGTACTCAAGGTACAATTAATAGTGTTATATGTGTTATACCAAGGAAATAAAAGGAGGACATTTCTACCGATTAGAAAGTAAATCTTACCAAGTAAGATTTAATTCATCATTTATTATCATTAAGGCCTTAGATGGTTCTTACCGATTTGCATCTCAATTTTTGAAACCTTCAACAAAGATTTCATAATTATCCTTTACCATGTAAAATATAATTAAAACTAATATATTTGTTAATAAAGTTGATTTGGTATCTTGTGCTTAATCTCAGACATTCATTAGAAAGGAAGTCATACACCAAAGTGTATAGTTCCTTAATTATTTTCTCTACACTTTAGTGAAAATATTATTAGGAATCCTTTACATATAAATAAGGTTCACATATGTCAAATAAACTACATTATTTGCCTTCAAAGATCCCTTTCTTGAAGTTGGAGTATGTGAATGCCATTTATATAATAAAGATAACAATGTCAAAGATGAGTTTAATTTAAAACAAGTTTAAGTCAAAAGTTTTTGCATATAAAACATAATTTTATTTATACACTGTTGATATTTACTTCACAACTCTATTAAGAGATCTAGTTTCATAAATATAAGTTTATCATTTCAGAATATGAATATTATCCTTATGCAAAACGATTAAGTAAATGATCAAACATTTGAATAAAATAACCAAGACATAAATTTAGACATACTAAATTGAAACATACATTGTTCCAAAACAAATATTGTTTTACATTACAAGTAGTTTATGTTCTAAGCATAAATAATAAACTAAACTCCGAGAGTGTAGTTCCTACTTGACTGAGCTCAGCTGGTTACTCTTCAATAAATATATGCAAGCCATTTACAAATATTATATTAACATTTAAGTACCAAGTACCTAAGTGTTATATGAAAAGTATAAGTTCTATCTAGTAGATACAAGAAATACTAGTCTCTTCCAGACTTTCTTTCAAAATAAGAGGAGTAAATCCTCTTCTAGTGTCCGGTCTCTTCACAAAAGAAACATGATCCATCTATCTGGACTTTAGTAGATTTATTTGGCTTAAAGGTGTTCAGTCCGTAAAACATGGGCCTTCTGGATCACACAAGGTGATTCTTTTAGCCTTGCATTATTCCAATGTTTAAACTAGCTTTAAATAAAATATCACTCTATTTACTAGAATATTTCTTGACGTGCTATATCATCAGATATATGTTTAAATTATCCAAGACTTCCTAGAAGTCATGAATAACTTTTCGTAGCTTGATGCTAGAAGAATCTTTAGCATCACAGTGATGCCTTTACTAGGTATCATTTTCAGGTTTATTGCTAAAAGAAAATAGTTTAGGACTAGGACGTTCAAGTGTATGCAATATTATATCTCTCACGAGATTGTATCTTAAGACATGAACCCATTAATTGAAGTTGTATCTATTGAATGTTATTGTTTCATTAAGTCATTAAAGAAAATGACAATTCATGATAATGAGAATGGATTATTTAAATACAAAATTTTAACAAAATTCATTTAGTATTTTCAATAATTAATACCCTTTTAGTTTCCAAAAACATTAATTATCAAAGTCTAGGATCCAATTTGCAAAACAAATTGATGTTTAGGTATCCTTTATCCCATCCATTTGAATTCAACTCAGTAGATATTGATTATCAATTATATCTTGCTATATAATTCCTAGATTTATGGGATCTCTAATAACAAATTTAATTAGACATGTTTGATCCCATCTATGCCTCAAATTTCTCTTACTTAGGTATCCTTTATCACAAAAGATTTCCGATCAAATTGTCCAACTTAAAAAACATGTGTAATCGGCCTACAACTTGGTTATAGAAATCGCGAAGACACCCCGATCATCAAAAGACAACACTAAGCGGTTAGGTATCATTTATCCCACTAGTGCATACAAGAGATGTGCGGGTGTTTTTTTCTAAAGGATTGCATAGATTTGAGGTTTGTTAAATAAGGGTCTTTATATGTTTTATAATTCTAGTTTAAAACCATATGATATCATGGTTATTACATGCATATAATAAACCATGATATCAGTTTTTAAAAGAAAATCACTTTTAAAGGTTCTATATAAAAAGCTAGTTTTTATATAATTTAACTCAATTTAATTTTAATAACCGGTATTAATTTTGAGTGCATTTGAACCTTTTATATCTTTAATAAAACTTCATTTTATTACTTATATATATGGAGTTTGTATAAGTTATAAAAATCACAATTTTAAACTTATAATGATGTATTTCAAAATTTGTCGTTATTAACGATTTTATGAAACCGGGTTTTATTTTTTAAATAATAACTTGTTATATATTTTGAAAACCCAAACTCCATGTGGTGTTTATTTTGTCCAAAATTATTTTAACATGTGAAAAACTAATTTATCAACCACACATAATAATTGCATAAAATAAACAACACAAACATATATAAAAAGATATGTGTATAAACATAGCCAACTAATGACATTTTTTGTGAGCCAACACAAAAAATGCCAAGTCCATTCCTAAAGGGGCTTTTAAGAGGATCAAAAATCTTATTGTAATGTTGTAGAAGAAGCTGCCACTTGAGTAAACATCAACTCCTTTCAAAGGATTGGAAAAACTTCTTGAATGCTAAAATTCAACAATTAATTGTCATTAAAAGCCCAACAACCCTTTGTAAACAACATTAGTGACAGTTTTCATAAAATGTTACTGAAAATCCTGCACACCTTTTAGATTCGAAAATTGCTCTTTTGTCTTCAAAAAATGGTTCCAACTTCATTTCTTGTTACATTCTTGTTCAAATAAATTAATTCTAAAAACTAATCTATTACTTTCAAAAATAAACCAAGAAAACCACTCTATTTAATTTATTACATATCATAATAATAAATAAATTATTACAACCATTTTTTATAAAACAACCAACACAACAACACGACAAACACAATGGTCCTTAGCTAGTTTATGCACATCATACACATCAACATACACATAAAACAACATTTGTTTTTCTAAGTCAACTTTAAATAACAAAAGATGCATGAAACTTTTGTCACATAAAAAAATAACAATTATAAAGTTGTCATAGAAATATGCATGAACTTATTTTTATACAAAAAAAAGTTATCTATATTCTCTAAAAACTAAGATTTCCAAAAATCAAAAAATCTAACCAAACTTGCAAGGTGGCTCAGATACCAATTGTTGGGTTTTAGTTCAAAAATAGTTTCAAAAACTAAAAAATGTGGCTCTGATACCATATTGGTGTAAGATACTTCCTCCCATAAAGCATCACAAAGGGAGGTTTACCAATACTGAAATGAAAGCTGTTGTTGTAGGAGAATTCTTCCAATGATTGATATGTATCCCACCTCCCACCAAAATCAAGTACGCATGCTCGTAGTATGTCCTCTAGGGTTTGTTTCGTCCTTTCACTATGCCCATCAGTATGAGGGTGATAAGTTATGCTGATATGCAATCATTGCCCAAATCATCATGGAACTTCCTCCAAAATCGAGAAGTGAAATGGACATATATGTTAGAGATTATTGAGACTGGTACTCCGTGTCGAGAGACTACTTCCTTAACGTATACTTCTAAATGCTTCTCAGTCGAAGAGCTTTCCTGGACAGTCATGAAATAGGCACTCTTAGTCAACCTATCCAAAATCACCCGTATAGTATCTATACCACGAGGAATATTTGGTAGCTTGGTGATGAAGTCAATTATTATCTGCTCCCATTTCTATATCAGGATATCAAGAGGTTGTAGCTTACCGTGGGGCATCTGGTGTTTAGCCTTGACCTTTCGACAAGTCAAACACCTCTCGCTATACCATGCTACATCCCTCTTCATACATGACCACCAATAATTGTGCCTGAGGTCTCTATACATTTTTATAGCCCCTAAGTGAATCGAGAACATGAATTTATACCCCTCATCCATCAGTATTTGTCGGGTTCTACCAGTTTATGGAACCTAAACTCTACCATGCAAGGTTAAAAACTCACGACTGTTTATGTCAATAGTTGAGTTTTCCCACAAGTATCTCGCTTTTTTCAGTTCTCTTCCTTGACTGATTCACTTTGAGCTTGTTTAATCATTTCTAGCACTTGCGTGATTACATTCATCTTTAAGTATATACCATTCATTGGCGTACTATTTGTCTTTTGAGTTAATTTAACAACTACTATGTTGGCCTTACCTGGATGGTAAAGGATTTAGCAGTCGTAGTATTTTACTACATCCAACCATCAACGATGCTTCATGTCCAGGGTTGGTTGATCCATTAGGTATCTCAGGTTTTTTTTGGTCTGTGTAGAAAGTCACTACTAGAAAATAGCCCTTTAATTACGTGCAAATAATGACACGCGCTGATAGAGGACACACATTTGTGCGTGCCCTAAAAGATAATGCCAGTTTTGTAAAATTTAAAGGATAGAGGACATGCATTTGTGTGCGACCTAGACTTAGTGTCCAACAAAAAAAAATTAAAAACACGGAGGGCACTTATCCTAAAAAGTGTGTCATATTACCCTGTTGCTTTATAATTTTAGTCTATGAACACGCGTTTTCGTTTTTTAATAGCAGGGGGAAATAAAATCGAAAAAATTAAAAACCCCGCCTGTTGCGTCTCCTCCTTCCACAGGAACACTCACCTCGATCAGACTCACCACCATCTCTCTCTCTCTCTCTCTCTCTCTCTCTCTCCTTCATGGTACGGACCACCATTATCTTGTATATGGAATGTAATAAACCGGGCCAAGAAGAAAAGGAAAGGGGGATTTCTTGGTTGACAAACCTCCGCAAAGTGATTCTTCTATATCTTCATCCTCTCCATACTGTTTCTCCCCATTCTTGCTTCTAATGAATCATATATTACCGAATAATAATATAACGATTCAAGAAATCGCCCGAGAAAATACGGCCCGTTGTGGTTCGCGTCTTGCTCCACCACCGTTAGCAGCGTCGGCCCTAACTTCTTAATCACCTGAAGTATCGTTTTCAGGAAACCTCTTCTCTCCTTCACATACGTATTCAAATGGAGTATGTTGTTTACAAGCAACAATTCACCTTCTTTTATTCCTAGATTTTCTCTCATTAGCATCGCTAGAGTGGCTGGCCATGGAATCAGTCGGAACTGTACTTCAATTCCGACGGAGTGGCCCGGTTTATTACATTCCATATACATTTCCTTTCCTTCGATTCTAACCCTAGTTCGTTCTCTCCCCCCCCCCCTTTCCTTCACAAACACACATGGATTATGAGTTCCTTATCTGTTCCTATGGGGTTCACGAAGCGTGGTTTATACATCCATGGTTTCTAAATTTCGAGTATTATGCACACAAATGTTAGAAGAAATATGGTCAACCAGCTCAAATATGGTCCGATTCCAATTCTCAAAGCCCTCATTGATGTATATAGTTCAAGATCAAATTACAGATGAAACCCTAATAGCATTGTGCGACAACAGAAGAAGATGATGATGTTGGAGAAAAAACGTTCTTTCTTGCTCTCTTTCTCATGCTTTGCATTCTTTTTCTTCAGGGATTTTAATCCATTCTTTAAAACTGTTTAGTCTGCAATTTATTTAGGGCTTAATTTCTTTAAAACCACGACTTTTCAAATTTGTATCCATGTTAATGATACTCACCAGGTGGAGTTATCAAAATATATCCTTTTTTATTAAATTTTCCTATGTTTCTATAAAGTCTTATAGAGTAGATAGGTGTTTGATGTTGAATTATTGTTCATCCCATCTATCATGTATTTAAAAATTTAATTATGTTTTGGTTGCTTTCCATGTATTGTTATCTTCAGCTAATTTTCTTGCAAGAGAACTAGAAAAAACACAATCTATTTCAGAAGTTGCACTGGGCTTCACAGCTTTGGGTTCCGGTGTGCTGATTGGCTTCTCAACTACGTCTTCTTTGGGTGGGGTAGGTGCAGGGGGCTTATGGGGCTGCATCATCTGATGTTTGGGGTTTGTAATCTTTAAATTTATCAAGATCAGCCTTATCCTCAACAATTATAGCAATCACCTGTAACAAATATAAACTTAGTTTTAGTATTATAATCCCATCATTTAAAAGAATTGATATCAAAGTAAGATATGAAATGTTACCTCACTAACTTGGATTTCTTTTGCTCCATCTCTGTGTACAATCTTAGATAGATACCTTTCTTCCGTGCATTCCATTTCTACAGTGGCATTATCCTATAATGAATATTGAGTCAATAAAGTCAAACTTAAAGAGTGAAGACAGAGTTGAAGATAAATGAGACATACTGTTTCAACTTCACATAGTACTTTACCAGGTGCAACTTGATCTCCTTCTTTCGTTAACCATGTTGCTATGTTACCCTGAATAAAGGAATCAAGGGAAAAGTTTAGTAAAAATAGTAATGTATAGAACTGTAATGAGATACCCTTGAATTTAGAATAACACCGGCCTCTGTCGTTGTGGGTGAAAGAGAAGGCATCCCAATCTATTGGTGTGGGGGAAGGCCTGCAATTCAAAGCATATAAATTTCTTTTACATGAGTAAAGAGGTGTAAAGTACATGGTATATATGATTTGTCTGAACTTTGATAGTGTAAAAACGAGTCATTATCTAAAATTTCAATCTCCAATCTCCAATTTTGCTGTTGACTCTATCATCTATTTATGTTCATAGATATGTATCAAATAATTAAAATATGACTTTGTTTCATCACTACTAGAAAAATACCCTTTAATGACGCGCAAACCATGACACTCGCTGCTTTATGATACGCAAAAGTGTGTACCCTAAAAATAATGTCAGCTCCCCCAAAATGTGAAGGATTTAGGTCGCGCATTTTTGCGTGCCCTAAAATTAGTGTTAGAACAAAAAAATAAAAACACGGAGGGCACTTATCATAGATAGCGTGTTGTGAAATCATGTCGCATTATATTTTTTTTAATGAAACGCGCATCTTCATCATTAGTAGCAGCGGGAAAAGGAATTCCCAAAAAATTAGAAAAGTTAAAAACCCCACCATGGCGATTTAGGGTTGGTTCCATCTTCATCTCTCGTTTAACTCTATCTCCATTTTCCCTTCCATCTACAATGTCTCTTCCCGACGATGAAGGTTTCTCGTGATTTCACAAATCATTCAACACGATCTCCACACAAATACTTCTCAACGTCGCTGGCCTCAGGCTCATACGCGCCTCTTCTTCTCTTCATCATTGTTCTCTCATATCTCCCGCTTCAAATACATCCTCCCTAATTCTAGGGCTTTTTGTTCAGGACCTCACAAAAGCAAATCAAACCAGAGCATGGGTGGACGATTCACCTTCGTTTGCCGGCTTCCCCACCATCATCGATATACTAGGGTTGGTCGTCCTTGGAGTCACAATCTCCATCTGACGTGACCCTAGAAAAAATTGATATCCCAGCTTCCCCAACACTTTCTTCATCAAAATCGATCCCTCCATAAAAACTTTCACCACCGATCATAACCTCCATCTCCACACCACTAAAAACGCATCTCATCATCAGTCTCTCTTCCAAGAATTTTGCATGGAATTTTCTGAATTTGAAATCACACTCCAGAGTTTTTTCTATAGGGAGAAAAGAAAAGACTTCTCCAAGGTATGTTATTCTTTTTGTCTTTGCCTTCTCTGTATTCTCTTTCTTTTTATTACACTTCTTCTTCCTTCTTGTTTGTTGTTTTCAAAAACTAATTATACGCACTTCATGTGCAAATTAGAAGATTAACATTTGTAAAGCATATCTATAATGATGAAATGCCCACATCAGAAGAAAAATAAGTCACGGGAAGGAAGAAAATTGATTGGTAACGACTTTTTGGTTTTTATGTTGTTGGTATGGATTTTAATCTCAGTATTAAGAATTAAGAACTTATTTGTCAATTTCTGATTTCTCTCTAAATATGATTTTTTTGCTTTTAAAATTTCTTAGTTAATAGCCAAATACATAGATCCCAAAGTGTTTATTAGTCTACTTCTAATTTCAAAATATTATAATTTTAGTAATGTGAAGTTTTGGTTTCTCTAATTATTGACTTCTGGTTGTGTGGACTGTGATTATGTACTGGTTAAGTTATTGTTCTAAAATGTTGTTTTTGTAGTAGTGTCCAACATATTGTTTGTTATGTACTTATAGAAAAGTAATGTTTATGCTTTATAAAATTAAGTCTATTGTTGATTCTGATAACTTTATAAAACTATAAATGTAGGCTTTGCCTTGGTCAATGGTCAGATCATGGAGAGAGAACTGGTGGCTTTTATGCTTGCAACCGTTATGAATCGCCATCAAGTAGACTACTGTTATGGAGGACGTTAAAAGACGTTTCTGCCCCTGATATGCCAGTTGATGACAACAATGCAGAAAGTCATCAAGTCACAAAAGAAACATTACCACCACTTCCTGATGATTCTGATCACATAAGGGAGAATAAATCTTCACCAGGGGTAATAGTGTCCCTTTTGAGAAACAGACCTAATGGTTTTATATATTCAAGGGGTGTTCATGAGGGTGAATACACAGATCTACCAGATTCTCTTCTGAACTTGTTTAATGAAGATGATATTCTTTTCATGGATGTAGATGTGAAGGATGATATGATAGATACAATGGATTATGTTCCTAATCAAGAAGTTGATTTATGCAATGTTGATGTAATTCATGTTGTTCAATATGATAAGGCATCAACATCAGTATCACAGATAGAATTTGTTCGGCTTAAAGAAGGGCAAATTATTTGCCATTGTACAATGAGATGCCATTACCTTTAGAAGTTGGAAGTATGAAAATGATTGATCCAAAATCAATGGATGATTCTAATGTATCGGATCAGAACAACTCTGATGATGATGCTGACATACCTTACTTCTCTGATGTTGAAGCTATGGTATAATTTTAATTTTTGATTTTTATTTTTTCTAGCTCTAGTCTTTAATAGTTGATGATGTATTATTGTTTTAGATACTGGAAATGGACTTGACCCATGCTTAGGAGTCATGCCTTGCAAGTGAAGGTACAGTTTCTTATTTGATTATGATTCTTGAAAATCTTGGATTTTATATAAATAATAATATAATGTTGGGGTTTTTTTATTATAATAATAAAACTAATCCTATTTTACTCACTATTATGAGCGCTGGGGTACTAACCAATCGGTATACAAGGGCAAAATTGTTAAAGATCAGTTAGAAGATGATGAAAGATGTTAACGCCTTGAATAAATTGATCGGTTAGAGATTGAAAGTGTGATAAGTTCTTTGTAAGAGGTGGAAATATAGGTCGACACTCAGTTTTTTAGTTGATTATATACAGGTTATTCATTGATGCTGACTCGACGTAATTTTTATTTGTAGTGGCTGGTGTGTCAGGGCCAGGGAAGACATGCACATATTAGATCTTAAAACTTACTCAGCGAGTGTTTGGTTGTTGTGCAAAGCAGAGTTGACAAGCCTTTTTTTAGAGTAAATTACAAATTTGGTGGCAAAATCACAAGTTTGGTAAAGCACAGGGACCAAATGAATGACCTTTTTCAGGTTGGAGACATAATGAAATTGGCAGACCATATCGTTCAAAGAGCCAAGTAAGATCAGACCTATTTTGGTAAAAAAAAGTTCAATATAATTATTGAAATATGATTTTGTTCTTTCTACTGATTGTTGCAGCTAGGGTGCAGAAAAATACTTCAGAAGATCAAAATTAAAGTGACCAGAAGGTGCGGTTTCTAGGGAATAAGTTAAATGACAAAGTTTGAGTTAATGACAGATACCTGAAGAAGATCAATCCTGCTGATGACAAAGTCCATTTCTTCAATAGCTTTTTTTAAAAAGTCGATATTTTTCAAAAGGACTACATTTTTAAAGGAACGTTGTTCCATAGAAGATGATGCTGAGTTGTTTGATGTCGCTTGTTATGCTGTAATAGTAAGAAAATATCAATCTATTTTTTCTTTTACTTATAATATCTTGCTATTATGAGTAAATATTTGATGCAAATTCTGTATATATTTTTTTGTAGACATATTCTGACTGTGTGTGTGTGTGTTTATGTTCAGCTTGTTTTGCATGTGGGGACAAAACTGCAACATGTTATTGCTACTTTGGCACTTGAAAGTGCTGCATATACAGGAGTCTTCTTTGCTCAGAGAAGGTTAAAGCCTCGAGTTGAAATTGTGCAGAAGCATTTCTTATGCTGCAGTTGCTGCTCATGCAGATCAGACTCAGGCCCGGCCCAATAGGGTGGGCTTTGTTTGGTATTTTATACATTATAAAAGTGTTAAAGATTTTAGAAAGATGTCTTCAGTTCAGTTGAGTTGGTTTTCCGACCATTGGCTTTTTTTTAAATTACCAACAAACACAGGTTCGATTCCCGTTATATCCTTATTTTCAGAGTTTTAATATGTATAGTTTTTACAGAATCTTTATTTATTCCTTTCAAAATTTTGGGCCTGCCATTTGGTTTCAAAGTATCAAAAAAATTATGATTCTAACATATTTTACGAAAATATTTCCTTAATTATCAAAGACTTCTTCCTGCCACTTTACTAAACCCTTAAACCAGATGATTTGCTTAAATATATAAGATACATAATTTTTCTTTGCTATTTACTTGATAACGTTTATCATATTTAATAATTTGTTAATTTCAACCCCCATATATTAGTGTTTATATATACGATTTAAATTTCATTACATAGTTCCCAATTCTCATGGAACACTTTAAGATATATTACTAATTATAAATTATAATATATTTATCATTTAAATTTATCTACGAAAGGATGTTGCTTGGTTAATATTGTTTGGGTTATATATATATATATATATATATATATATATATATATATATATATATATATATATATATATATATATATATATATATTAAAATTAGTTATTTGATTATAAATTTCTTAATTTTAAATGGCCTCATCTTTTGATTTTCTCCTGGGCCTCAAATCGGCTTGAGTCGGCCTGATCAGACTAGCACTTTTCCAAGTTCCTTTGTTAGTAGGCATTGGGGAAGATGATACAGCCCTGACTAAGGCAACTGAAAGTGGCGATACTGATCTTGTTTATCTTGTTCTCTTTCATATATTGCAGAAGGTATTTATTGTTTTCTTATTTGATTAATTATAAAATAATACTAAAATTAAGTTCTCAAACTATTGGCTTGTATAGAGACCAGCATTGGAATTATTTGGAATGATACAAGCTAGACCTATTGCATGCGATCTATTCATACGTTATGCAAGGTAAAGGCTATATAAGTTTTTCTATTTAATTTCATATCAGAATATGAAGATGTGTCTATTATTTCCGGTGCTATAAGCATAAGTTTCTCAAGGATTTCTTTCTTTCTACTGGTCAACTTCATGTAAGTCTGTTTTGATAAACATTGAGATTTGATTTGGTAAAACAAAAGTAGAAGTTTGTATGTAATTAAGTGTTGTTGAATGTAGGATGTTGCCTACTTGTTGTGGAAAGAATCATGGGAATTAGCAAAGAATCCAATGGCAACTAGAGGATCTCCACTTCATACTCCACTTACAGGTCTTGTTCATGTGCATAGTTTCAAACTAAGTAGCTCGGAATGTATAACCCATGTTAGCAGGTGAGTAATCAAGATTAAGGGAGACTTGTAATCATGTATGGCATTCCTTTCCAATAAGAAACAGAGTTGTATGATTATTTGTTATTTTTATAGGAATGTATAACCCATGTTAGCAATGTATTATTTTTGTTTAACATTTGAATGATTCTTTGTATGACATTATAATTTGTGCATTTTATTTTATTTTTTGAGTATGAAATTTTATTTTATATTATGCAATGGATTGTATTTTTTGTATATGGTATTTTATTTCTATTATGAGAAATTAAATGCAAATTTAATTTAAAAAATAATAAATATATAAATTTATTTTTTTTAAACACTTAAATTTACGATACACAAAAATGTGGGTCATCTTCATTTATGACATGACCTTTCTTGACAGGGGCTTTCTTGATACGCATTGCATGTCATTAACACGCGCGTTGTAAGGTTACGACACGTGAATGCGTGTCGTAAACGCGCGTCGTAAATGAGCGTCGTAAATGAGCGTCGTAAATGCGCGTCGTCTCTCTTTATGACAGGACCTTCCTTGACGCACATTTGCGCATCGTCTGAGCCTTTTACGACGCGCAATGAGCGTCATAAAAGGCTGTTTTTCTAGTAGTGCATGTTGGGTCAAAGCTTATGCTTACTTTATTTGACCTGTAACAGATGGAAAACGTCTTATTGGTCTGAGATTCAGTGATGCCTCTGTATAGAGTGACATCAAGTTTTGACTGAACTTCCATATTTATTTTTTCACATGGTAATCCCGAAATGCAACATGCCACTAAATCTTACATTGCACACTCTCCAAATATGACAGTTTTATTATATTGATTTTTGGAAAATATAATCTACATATGTTTTGATTTTTTTTATGTAAATTTATCAACCCATTTCCATCTTTATGGAAATAGATTCCACAATTGATCTCATTATTTGTATCTCTATGCATACATGTTTAAAAAAAATTCTTAACACTTGTGATGTTTCTAAATATTCCATTTTAATTTTATTGTTTTATAGAATATGGAATTACGAGGAAGCTACTTTGGTGAACAACTTCAGTAATCATGAGTGTCTTGACAAAGGGATATCAAAACTATTCCTGGTGAATGAGCTTGATGAAAGCTTGCTGCTTGTTGCCTCAAGTAAGCTATATATATATATATATATATATATATATATATATATATATATATATATATATATATATATATATATATATTATCTCATGCTTACTAATGTAGTTTGTTTAATGTTAATATTATTTACCTAATGAATAAAGGTGAGGGAAATGTGCGTATATGGAAAGATTACACTTTAAGGGGTAAACAAAAACTTGTAACTACATTCTCTTCCATTCATGGTCACAAACCTGGTGTCAGAAGTGTGGGTGTTGTAGTAGATTGGCAGCAGCAATCCGACTTTATGGTATCAACTACTCTTACTTTTCATTCACTTTGATGTTTTTTTGTAGGCTTTCATTTGTTTATAACAACATATGTTTATGTTTTACTTATTAATACAGTTTGCTTCTGGTGAAATTTCATTAACCATGGTTTGGGACCTGGATAAAGAGCAAATTGTGAGCTCTATTCCCCTAGCATTAGATTGCAACATTTTAGCTTTGGTAGCTTCTCAAGTTCATGGAGGTCAATATGCAGCTGGCTTTGTGGATAGATATGTGAGATTAGTTGACATCCGAATACCTGATGGGTATGTTTGTCGTTTCATCTTAAATTACTCATATATGAATTCATTATTGTTTGTGTTGCACGACCACACACTCGAAGAGTAGAAAGAGTTGTTGGAGGTATAGAAAGAGTTGTGGGAATCGGCTTCCAACCTGGACTCGATCCAGCAAAGGTAAATTTTTATTTTTATTTTTTGGAAAAGTTATAACTTAACGTTTACTTATGTTTTTTTTTCTATATTGTGAAATTCATTTCAGATTGTGAGTGCATCTCAAGCAGGAGACATTCAGTTCTTGGACATAAGAAATCAAAGCGACGCATACTTGACCATCGATGCGCACCGTGGTTCCTAACTGAAGAAAACACATATTATCTGACTATGATGTTGTTGCAAGTATTATAAGAAATAGCAACGTACATAACAAATCAAAGAGGAAGTGGATACATCTGGCTATGATGTTGTTGCATGTATTATAAGATTTAGTATTAATTGTTTAGAATTTTTTAATATAGCAATTAAAGTTGTAATCATTAAGTCTTTTAATTTCAAGAAAATGCATTTGAAGAGGACGAAGGAGAAGCAAACACATATTATCTGCCTGGAGGGTTTGAAGGTCACAAATCTTCAAAAACTGCTCAAAAAGAAGGAAAAACTATAAAATTTATGGGGGGAGATCATATGACATGGGAAGTGATGTGTCATTCATGCAAGCTGCTGGGACCCAACCCTCTATTTTGAGTGGGAAAAGACCTGCCACCAGTTTAAATGTCTCAATTTCAACATAAAGAGTGTGTAGCGCTTCTCAAGTCATGAGTTTCTTTTAATGTTTTACATGTTTTGTTTTCTATAATAAATAATATGCAATATTAGCAATGTGTTACATTTACTTACTATTGGAATGATTATTTGTATTTGACATATTAGTGCAATGAATTATCTTTATTGTTTATGGTATTTTATTTTGTATCATGAGATTTTTAATGAGTTATTTAATTTGAAAATTAGTAAATCTATCAAAAATATATAATTTTAAAAACATTTAAAATTATGACATGCAAAAATGTGTGTCGTCTTCCTTTATAACAGGGGGTTCCTTGATACCCATTGCGTGTCATAAACACGTTCATCGTAAGTGATGGGTTTAGAGCAAAACATCAATCCTAATGGTGTGCATGCAAACCCTAATATCTTTTGGATCTAGTTTGTCTAATGAACATGCAATTGAATATCCAAAGCTATAAACCCTAGATCTAGCATACAATTAATCATATTAACATAAGAATAGGGTTTAGATCTTACCTTGATTGTTATGTAGTAATAACAATCTCAAATCCTCCTTTGTAATGGCTTTAGGAAGCTTAAAGTCACAAGTGTCACTCCTCTAATGGCTCACAAACACCAAGAGCAAGAGGATGAAGAATAAGGAGAGAGGAGGCTGCCCAAAACGTCCAAAAACCCTAGTGGAACTCTTCCCCACGTTTTTAGGGCTTAAGGGTACTATATATACATGTAGGCTATTAGGGTTTTTCAACTAGGAAACCCTAATCTGACTGCTTAAGCCCTAAGCAGCCCATGGACCCTTTTAGAATATCCCTTGGACGATTTCTAATGGATTTCCCCATAGAATTTGTCCAACCTATTATTCAAAGGTGATCCATAGCCCAAATGCAATTATCTTATAATTACAGTTCCAGTCCCTTAAGTTTAATTAATCTATTTTAGCCACAAAATTAATTATCAATTAATTCTTGACTAATATTAATTAAACAATATGATTTCTCCTTTTAATATACTATTCTCATAATATATTAATAAATCATAATTAATCATTTCTCTCCATAATTCATCCTATCAAGTTGCTTTGGTGAAGGCAACCCAAAAGGACCATGCACCATCGGGTCAAGTACATACCAAAATAGTAATGGACTTAGACACTAATCCAACAGTCTCCCACTTGGATAAGTCTAATAACCAAGGTTGTAGAACTCATTACTCGGTACATGTTCGGCTGACTACCGAGTAGCGAGTACTCGGGAGTACTTGGATTTGGAAATTTGTGTAGAAATATTTTTAGGGAAATTATATATGTCAAAATCATAAGATAAAATCATAAGTTGATTGAAATATATAACAAAATTGGATACATATGAATACACAAAAAATGAAAAACACATAATGGTCTCACTTCGTGAATAATGATTGAAAATTTAAGATATATATATGTAGTAAAAATCGCATGTGTGTGTGTTGAACAATAAATCATTAAGTACATTATACATATTAATCACCGAGTTGACCGAATTTCACAACACTACTCAGTTCAGTAAGGGGTCGATCGGGGAGTACTTGAGATTATGTAACTCGCCTCGGCAAGGGGGGGGGGGAGTAGCGAGTACTCGGAGGAGTAATCGGCCAACTCGGCGAGTTTTACAACACTGCTAATAACTATTCTACGTATGACTTCAGATCCTGATCTGCAATCGTAGCTTTCAAAAAACCGCTGTCAACTCTGATCCTATCAAAAGCGTGTCCTTTAGATAAGGGATCATATATTCCTCCATTCTAGATATCATATAGACTGAGACATGGATTTAAATCATTCTCTCTGTCTATGTGTTGTTTCCCGATTTCCGATTACGATGACTGACAACAGACTAAAATTGAACACATCAAATTAGTCCCGGCTTGGCCAAGCGCTTATGTATCATCACTAAATCATTGAGGGGCCCACAAATATCGCTTTCATCCCACTTTGGATAAAAGGAACGGATAAACTTTGATTCAATGCGTGCTTGCACTCACTCACCGAATCACACACAACAATATGTTGTATGACACCAAGTTACTGGTGCGTTTACATATTATCAATGTGTAACCGACTCGCAAGATACAACTCACACATCTCAGTTTCAAGAATATAAGATATTATCGTCTCACCAATCACTCGTGATAAAATACATGACGTGATCCAAGTGAGCGTAGGTTTAATCCAATGCTCAAATCATATTCATAAGCACTCATGAACGTTGCAGCAAACATTTTCTTATGTCTAATACACTTTAGACAATCCACACACCAATTCATGATAGTCTTCATTCATACCTACTTCCAACATATGAACGACTGTGGTCCGTTCGAATAATTTGATTGTTCTGAACCAATTTAATTATTCAGGAAGTCAAAACATGCAAAGTGAAACACAATAATAATACTAATCCCATATGGCCCCAAACTCTGGGTATAAATAAAACATTTTATTTAATCACCATATTGATTACTCATTATTTTTTGTTTTGGGTAGTCAACTTCTTACTTGAATTATTACTACACTTGTCCCATGCTCTCAGCATGCACACAATGTTTACCTACGGTCCTTACTTTGTGAAATAGATCAAATGAACACATTTCCAATCATACTCATTTCATAACTCCCAATCCTTATCATAAGTATAAGAATATCAAATTCTTGTTACTTATTCTAGATTCTAACATTTTATGCAATGATTCTTTCATAAAGTCATAGCTCAAAATCATCAAGACTTGGCCAATCTCTATCAGAAACAATTCTATAGATATGATGTCTCTCACTCAAAGTACATTCCTTTTAACATCCTTCTTGCATAAAAGTTTCTAATCTAGACATAGATTCTCAATATCCAACTCCCAATATGGAAACATTTCCATATTTGTCATATGACAATTCATTCTTAATAGAATCTTATCTACTCATAATAATGTCATTCAATACCATACTTCCAACTACTCACAAGCGACCAATCCTCAACGAACTTTGGATCGTCCTTTGATAGTTGTTTAATTATCTTAGTCAAAACCAATTCTTGTCCTTTTTCCCTCTTAATGCGCTAGACATTTGGAAAATTTTAGAATGGTCAAATATTATAGCACTTGCAATCGATCCTATACCCGAAGCGTATGGAACACGATGCATAATAAATATATGATACTCTATCAGTCTTCTGCCATAATATTTTATGTGTCACGTTCTCATAATTCGAACTATGAAGAGGAATACCGTTATCATAATCGAAATTTAAGAACACACTATGTATCCTTTGACTAAATTTATCAAAATTTCTCAATCTAAGCTTTAGATTTTGAAACGAAGTACAATATTCTCTCCCTTAATTATAGCAAAACAACTTTTCAACCCTTACGACTTTGCAAAGTATAACTCTTGTTTTCTATAATTAATATTGCTAACTTGCAATACTTGCCTTAATAATCATACAAGCACAAAATTTATGCTCCCACTATCATGATGATTATTATCATATAAGCATAAGACTTATGCTCCCACTAGCTTTGACATGTTTTAGAAAACAACTGAACTTCCAGAAAACAATACTTATTGAATTTCTGAAGTTCATATTTCTAATACCTAATGCTTTGATAATCCTTTATCTAAGCTTCTTAAACTTATACACCTTTGCCTTAGATAGCTCATATGTGTGTCTAAACAATTCAGACTAATTGCCAAATCTCACAATTCGAATTATGGAAAGGGATACCGTAACCATAATCGAATTCGAGAATACAATTTGACAATCACTATCTTCTTAAAATCTCTTTTAGTGAAAGCATTTCCTCACAATCATTTTCATGAAGAAGGGAATCTTATGACACTTAGATTTTAATGGTGTATGTGTTCCTATCCATGCGAATTTGTCAAAACTAAAGTTTGCGACAAATCCAAACTCATATGGACCGAACTTTCTCAATGTTGATTTCTTGCCTTATGGTAACACGAGTGCCCACCATGTCTTCCAAGTAGTTAAGCAGCTCACCCTTTCCTATTAATGTACTTTTCATTGATCAAGGTGCTTGCCTTTTATGCGTTCAAATGAGAACTCATAGAACTCTCATGCATAATTAACTCAATTGGAATGGCATAGAAACAAAATAATGTCAACACGATAGGTTGTAAACCTCAAGTCGTGTGCTAGTGATGATCGATAAGGTTTATTCTTGATTAGTTCTTGAAACTTTTCAAGACCATTAAGACTCCCACCGACTCCTTGACATATAAGATTCTTTTGTCAATAAACATTTCTCGACAAACAAATATTTAAGAGTTAGTGTAGCTTTTATCAAAACAAAACACTTCACCAAATTGGTCCTAGTTGGTCTTTGTCTTATCCAATACATCACAACTTTCCAATTTTAAATGTGCAAGAATAAGAAAACCCTTTTCAAATTCCACATTTGATGAATGTTATAAACCTTCTTAAGACTTGTCACTCAATTCACAATCTTAAATCTAAGATCTGATATTGAAACGAAGTATGATTGACTTCTTGATTTAACCATTTCTTCAATTCTTGATTCCTCTTCTCAGACATACAATTGCACTAAGACTCACTTAGAGGATCAATTGAGATATGGTTCTTAATCATTAAGACCTCTCATAAAACATAATAAAAGGTACCCTCCCTTATTCTTAGAATAGAGAAACTTTTATCTTTCTGCCTACTTGATTCTTCTTTATTCGTTCTGCTATTTATTGAAACTCTTTCAATGAACTGAGAATTACACTTAATCTCATAAGTATAATCATATTTACTTAACCTTAGTAAATCATGACGAATATCTTTTTTACTCTTGTGGTGGACTTGATCAACACACAACCTTGTGTACTCGATCTCCTAGTCCTTCACTTGACATTTTGTCAACGCATTAGTCTAATTTCCAAATATGTAATTTCTCATTCATCATGCAATCAATTTGTATGATTCCAAGTTTCTGTCTTGGGCGATGAGAAACTTTCCCTATTTGGTAAATTCTTGACCTTTCCACAAATAACATAATTAAGAGTCAAATCCATTATTGCTAATAATAGAAACTTACAAACATCAATTTTTCATATACGCCATTGCAAGGATAAATAAATAATATAAAATCAAAATTTATTTTATTGCGGAAATTTTTTTCCTTACAATGCAATTCAATTGAAAAACTATGTTAATACATATATCTTAACAATCTTATTCTAACTCCAAGTAGTAGCTCAAGATTCTAATCTTCAAGTAATGCGATCGAAATCCATTTCTTCACGATTAGATTCCGCTCACTTCTTCCCTTAAGCTTCCTCTCTTTTCTTTGATCCTACAAAACATCGAAATGTAATCTTATCACATTATGTATTAAGAATCTAGAATAGGAACTTAAAAGAGTTAGTTAATGGATTTTACCTAAAGTAGAGCCATACGTTTTGACTCTCCCATCTCTTAGATCTCTTAGGTAAATAGGGCAGCTTCGTCTCCAATGCCCCTTCTCTTGGCAATAAAAACAAATTGACTATTTTGGAACAGCACATGGAACTACTTCTGACTTTGCCTTTCTCTTATGATCAAACTTTTCGATTATGGCATGCCTTTCGTTGCCATTGCCTATATCCATAGAGGTCTGGAAGGCAGATCCACCAATCAACTTTGCTTTTCCAGTGCGCCAAATCATCGCTGATTCAGCAGCAATAAGCATATAGGTGAGATCGATGAGGGTTACGTCGTGGTTCATCATATAGTACCCTCTTACGAACTAACTATATGAGTCATGAAGTGACTGAAGAACCCAGTCAACAGTCAGCTCCTCACAGACAATAGATCCCAACATTCTTAACTTATCAATGTGTCACTTCATCTCTAGGACATGTGCACACACTGAATTTCCTTCTTCATGTTTACTTGCCAAAAGGGCTTGAGTGAGTTTGAACTTTTCAATCTTTTGAACTTGTAGGTTAGGGAGAACAATAGGAGGATGTGGATGAAGTGAAGCATGATCTCGTGTTCCTCGATCGAATCGTGGAATATCATCTTCATGTGAAAAGCTTGTTTTACGGGATTTGGGAAGACCACAGTTGTCATACTTTGACATCTAAAAACCGGGAGAAAATTCAAGTTAGGTTGATTAGAATCCTCGATGTGACACCCAAATGAAACATCGAGGCTAGGATCCAACACAATACTCTACAACCTAGAAAAGGGATGTCGTAATCTAGTTGCAGAATATTTGAAGGTAGGTGAATGACGATTCACTAATTTCCACCATGAGAAACGAAAAAGAAATTTAAGTTTTAAATCTATTGAAAATTCCTAGATCTTTTGAGATTCATTGAACATTTCAATGGCATGTTTAAATCTCGATATGCCCCTCGATTTGTGACCGGGATGCCAAGGATCACAAAACAGGGTGTGAATAACCATGCAAACTTACATGGTGCCCCCACATGTTACAGTCATCTATTCAATGTGCCGGTTGACCCAACACGCTCCACTAAACTATGACAAACATTGAGTCACCCTTTGCTACCTTTGCTTAGAACCATTTAGCACTACTAGAAAACAACGATTTAATGACGCGCAAACAATGACACTCGCTGATAAAGGACGCGCATATGTGCGTGCCTTAAAAAATAATGTCAGTTTTCCAAAATTTGAAGGATAGAAGGCACGCATTTATGCGTGCCCTAACATTAGTGTCTGAAAAGAAAAAAAAAAGAAAAGCGGAGGGCACCTTTCATAAAATGTGCGTCGTCTGAATGTGTCGCTTTATAACATTTTAATGAAACACGCGTTTTTATTGAATCCCAAAAATTAACCCCTCCTCTTCCAATTAACAAGAAAAGCCCTAGGTCTTCGTCTTCATGCCTGCCGCTTAAGAGAACGGTACCGTTGATATCTCTATTGAAGCTGTGGTTGTCGATGATGACGTCAAGTTCAGATTCCAAAGCGATGTACACCGAGAATCTCTCCGGGAGTTGTCGATGATATCTCTACTGAAGCTGTGGTAGTTGCAATGGCTATCATCATTTCCCTTGTTCGCTCTTTCCATCGTCCCCTATGCTCTTCTTCATCTTCCACACCTAAACATCTTCTTAAATCTTGCATCTGCCCCCTTTGGTCACTTTCCTTCTTATTCTGCCTACCTCCTCCTCCTCGCTGTACTATCCTCCGCTGCTGCTACTCACATTCGCTTTCCCTCGCCGCCGCTCATCGTCGTGGTTCATTCTGCTCCGCCACACTACCATCTTCAATGTCGATGGTTTCTGATGATAATCCTCTATTAAAGGACTTTGTGTTCCCTCCGTTTGATGCAATTGATGACTATCATGTGCGCCCTAGGATGCGTGCCTTGTTGAAGAAGCTTGTAAGTCTCTGTGATTGATTATAGATTTGTGTTTATTCGATTGTTGATTTGGGGAAAAAACATCGTAGGACAGCAATTTGGTTGAATTGGAGAAAACTGTGGAGCCGTCGTGGCCGAAGCTGGTGGAACCGTTAGAGAAGATGCTGGATCGGTTGAATGTTTTTTGGGGAGCTGTTAATCATCTTAAGTCTGTTAAAGATACTCCTAAACTACGTTCTGCTATTGAAGAAATCTAGGTTTATTTCTATTACTTTTCGCTGATATGATTTACCTTTTGAAAAGGCAATATCTATCCATATAGTGATGTCTGCTTATGTGCGTTTATACGTGTTTTCATTTCGAAGGTAAAACTATAGTTGATACAGTATATTATGGAGGAAATGGACGCTAGTAACTCTCGGTGTATGCCATATCATGCAATATCAAGAATTTGTGGATTTGGTCTGACATATCAATTTGTGTACACATGCAGCATCACTAAAGGAGGCTGTTCTTAGTGGTGTCGGAGGTGGGTATTGGCAACAACTCCCTTTGTCACCTATACTTTGTCACACTCACACCCTTTAATTGCACATAATTCACTATTGCCTCAAAATTGCAGAAGTTGGTTGAAGGATACTTGCTTAGAGCTGCTCAAAGGAGTGACTGTGTTTGCTCATATTCTAATTTGGCAGTTACAGGTATTTTCAAGGAAAAATTACATTTTTTTCCACGTGGTATGATTTTGTTTTAGTTGTTGTCCCTAACTGATGTAAAATGACTATTTCGCCCTTCTTTATTTTTTGTAATTTTTTTACTATGTGTTTGTTATTGTAATCATTATTAGTCATTGAGACTTAGGGAGCTTGCCTGATCAAAGGGTTAATCAGGGAGGGAGGAAACAAGGGTAGAATAGTCATTCTACACAAGTTAGAGATCGAAACAAAAATAAACTGAAACCACAGGGGCGATCCTGGTTAAAAACTAGTTTCAGGGATGGTCGTGGTATCCATAACTTTTGTTAAACCACAGGGACGATAAATGTAATTGTAACACTCGTGTTTCTAGCCTAGGCATTTATATTGAGTTGATAGTCTAGGCTAACCTTTGTAACTCATTTTGAAGAAATAAAAAGGAGTTATGTGAATATTATGTGAATAATGTGTTTTATGCTTAATTATTAGGGCTTAATTAATTAAGAATAAAAATAAGCGTCAAAATTAAAGTGTGAGATAAGCCCGATATCTTTACATAAAGTTTTAGTGGTCGAAACAAGGATTTCGGGGATATAAAGAATACCAAAATCCGAGTTATAACGAAGAAGTTATGACCTGTCGAAGTTTCGCGACAAAACCGGCACGGTGCTGAATGTCGTAAAAAGTGAGTTTTTGATAAACTACTTTTTAGCCTTAGTAATCTAAACGAAAGTTGTAGTATTCGTTAAACCAAGAAGTTCGATAAAAAGAACGCCCAAATCTGACTTCGTATGAGGAAGTTATGATTTTTCGAAGTTTCAGCGTAGCAGTAGACAGCTAAAAACTCGAATTTTAGATCGAGCGATTTTTAGCCGACACAACCTAAACGAGAATTGAAGGTCTCGTTATTAGGAGCACAACGGTAAAAAGTCTGACGAAAACGGACGTCGGATGAAGAAGTTATGAATTTTTAACGGATTTCCTGTCCCGGTCTGTTAAAAATAATAATATAAAAATTAAAGTCAAAATTAGCCGACAAAGTCTAAACGGAAGTTGTAGATCGTAATTTTAGCTACGCATGCATATAAAGAACGTCAAAAACGGAGCTCGTATGCGAAAGTTATGGATTTTAGAAGTTTTGGCGCGAAAACCGAGAAATTTCGCATAGTCACACTTTGCCACGTCACCCTCGCCTCGCATGTGACACGTGTCCTGCTGAGTCACCGAAGCTGCTGAGTCACCGAAGCTGCTGAGTCACCAGGCTGCTGAGTCACGAAGCCACCTGGCGAGGCGTGTCATGTCCTTCCGAGTCCGAGCTGCGGTCCAATCCGCTGACTACACGTAGAAGCCTCGGTGGCGAGCCTCGCATCCGACGCGTGTGTAGTGACTCATGAGTCCGAACCCTCGCAGGCGCCACGAACCCCCTACTTCGGACCCTAGACCTCGGTCCAATCACAAGCCGCCAGAGAGCCCTTCGCACGCGCAGCCCTCATGCGAGCCTCCCCCTCTGCGAGCCTTCTCAGCCGTCGGATCAGAAGCCTCCTGGCCGTCCGATCAGAAGCTTCCCCCTATAAATAGGAGGGTGCGAGACCTCCCGGGTATTTTTGGAATTTTGCCATATTTAGCCCCTAAACCCATATTTTCTTCATATTAACATCTCGCAAAGCCCCGATATCGATTGTAAAGCCCGGAATACCCCACGAAGTGCCCGAGAAGCCCGGAAAATTTATCTTTTCGGTTTCGAAGCCCGACTTTTGCAGAGCCCGGTTTCTCAATAAAACTCCCGGTTTTATTAGAAACGGTCGTTTTAGGAAACGAATTGCTGCCCGATTATCATCAAATCATGTAAGTGTATAGTCACTTTCATTTTACACATAGATATGAAGTATTTACCTTATAATACGTGCTATGTGTAAATGTATTAATTATTTATTTGAGGTGATTGTTGTGTTGATGTTTTATACAAGTTTTAAACTGTATAAGTATTTTTATCTACAAATATGTTGGGTAGAACATGGGTAGATTGTGATGTGTGATAAAATAAAATTGATGAGAGGCCTCGATGTGTTTTGAGATCCAGTCATCTAGCGGAGTTTGGATGACGACCACGGACTTTCTAGACAGTCCAGTGGGAAACATTAGCAGGTCCGCAACCTGTAGGTGTTAATGAACTAAGAGTGTTCATTCGCTGTACTCCATCCCCCTCATGGTTGCCTTTAGGACATGTATGGCTGAGGAAACCCCTTAGCAGTAGTGTCCATCCCGGTGATATTCTTTAGGCTAGGTCCCTTGTGACAAGTGTTTAGGGACATAAAGTGAGGATAACGGGAACGGGTAATCAGGGTTATTGTTGATTGATGAACTTAGTAAGTTTATTATTATTGTGGGTTGAAAACCCTATATGCTCACCAGGCTCCCAAGCCTGACCCACTCAGCTTTTTATGTTACAGGTAGTGGACCCCGAGCATAGTCGGAGGACAACGAGAGATTTTTGGATTATAGGCCAGTAGTTGTAAATAACTGTTGAAAGGCTTATAATGTCTTGTTTATGCTTTTGGATCTGTATCGGAACATGACATCCCGAGGTTTTGATATATATATGGAAAACATATACCTTCTTAATGAAGGGTTTTGATAAACTTTTATCATATTTTGTTTGGGGACCAATTCCGCAACATCTTTTAAAAAGATTTCTCTGATTTTATTTTAAAAAGCATAAATTAAATCGGTCTTTTCTGGCCGAGAAATTAGGGGATGTCACAGTAATTTAGCCTATTTTCAACATATGTCTATTGAGGTAATTGGAATGTTTATTGATTGATCATAGGGGGAGACGTGTGCAGCAGAAGGTAAAGAAGTAATAACTGCAAAGGTAAATGTGTCTTATTACCTATATGGCTATATCTGCTTTGCACTAACATCACTTGTTTTTTATGATTTACAAACATATTTCTGAGTTCTAACCATTTTGTCCTTCTCAGACACAAGAATTTCTAGCTCTACTGCCCATTGTTAGAGACCACATAATTGATGGTTTTAGCCCCGAGGCACGTGAAGTATTTCACAGAGAATTTGATTTCTTTGAAAAAGTCACCACTATATCAGGTGCTCTGTATCCACTCCCCAAAGAAGAAAGGAGAGCTGGCATCAAGAGGTATATCTCAGTTGTTTCACTTATATATTGATTAAATGTTATGTTTTCCTGTTTTTAGCATATAGTAGTTTACTGGTTATTAATTTTATAAACGATATGGGTACAGAGGGTTGGAAAAAATTCAGTTACCTGGAGATGATTGTTATCTACCAACAGCTCCTAGTAAGCTTGTGAGGGGCATTTAGGTCAATAGTGGAATCCCTTTACAGTCGGCAGCAAAAGTCCCAATTATGATCACTTTTGATGTGTTTGATCGAGATGGGGACCCAAAAGATATAAAACCCCAAGCTTGTATTTTTAAGGTAAGCAATTACTACTCATCACCTATAAACATTGGTTTAATTATTAAATGTTTATCTTTATGTACTGTAGGTTGGAGACGACTGTAGACAAGACGTGCTTGCTTTACAAGTAATCTCACTTCTGAAAGACATATTTGAAGGGGTTAGACTCGCTCTTTATTTATATCTACACTCGTCAATTTCATGTATTGTGATGCTAAGTTTCAATGGTTTTTGTTGTTAAAGTTGACACATTTTCATAAAGATATCTCGGAAGTTGAAGAGAAGCAGTTGGTGTTATACGCACAAATGGCAAGTCTTGTTAATATAATACTCCAGTGGTCTACTCTCAATATTAAAGAGATTGCAAAGAATTTCTCCAAGGTACATTTCTATTTTTTTTTAAAACAAAATGAGAATAATTTCTATATAATTTTATAATACATATTATTTTAATCGCACACAGCTTGCATGCAATGCACATACAATTTGTGACAGTGAGCTGATACCATTTGGAACTGGACTATATCCCGTCATTTCCATTATAATTCACAGGTGACTTTAGGGGTAAAAATGGTATTTTCTTCTTTGAAACTTCACTCACATCAACTAACAAATGACTTTGATTTTATAGCTGCTCTCCAAATTCAGTTCTTGTATTTGAAGGCAGAATGGCAACTGTACGTGCTATGCAAACAATACCAAAAGGCAGTGAGGTATGTTTTTCTTACAATCCTTCTACATTCTTTTATTTTATTTGTATACTTGAATCAGTTGAATGTATTTAATCAGTGACTTATTTGTGATGAAATCTATGAATTTGTGGTGAAATGACTAAAAATCTGAAGTCTGTGGAATATAGTCATATACATCATCATCTTAGCTTATGTTATGAAATATGTGTATGCTGTTGTAGCCTTCCATGGCAGGGGTTAAAAGCTGGCACCAAGAATTAAGCAGAAATATGATAAAATTAGTGAAAAAAAGATGCTTACTCCCATTGAGGTATTGATTATTATTTACAGCAAATATACTTTTAAGTACTTATTCTCTTTAAGTTTTATTTTATTTATTTACTTTTACCTTACAGGTGCTTTGCAAATCTTATCCTACTGAATTCATACAATATTTCCATTATTGTCGATCTTTGCGATTTGAGGACAAACCAGATTATTCTTACTTGAAGAGGCTTTTCCGTGAACTTTTCACTAGAGAAGGTAGAATTTATTTATATTTTTTAAATAATTATATTGCTGTATATTATTTTCTTAAATACGTATGCCGTATATTGAACAAGAAGTGTTCATGTGTCAAACTTTCTTTATTCAGTTTATCAGTTTGACTATATATTTGACTGGACCATGTTAAAGTATCCCCATGTGGGCTCCAATTCTAGAGGAAGGGTAAGTTATTTGTTTGTTAATTTTCTATCTTTTCTGAAATATTTATTTATCTTTATTATGAGGAGACAACTACAAAATTAACATTGAACCCTGGAATATCAACAGAGAAAGCAGAAAGGTCCATGGACCCCACCTCCAAAAGCCATTGACATCTCATCATCTCCTCCAACACCATCTGGGACCCACGCAACCCCTATTACTGTCCCCACTCCATCTCATAATCTCACCACCTCTTCAGTCCCTCCAGGTCCAACTCCGGTGAGGGGCGTTTTAGACAATTCAGTCTCAGTCTCCACCATCCCTTCCTCACCTATAAATAAGGAAGAAGAAGTCGGAGGATTCCCTGTTCGTAAATCATCTCCTGCCCTTAGTGAATCTGGATTAAGGAATCTTGGGAGGGGCAGTTTGACCAGTTTGACAAGTCAATCTTCAGTTACTGTCCCTATCAACCCTACGAATAGTAACATTATTTCTACCAATAATGCCCTGGGTGTTGGTCAAGCTTCTGAAATGGCTAAGAGGCCTATGTTAGGGACATATGAGAGAATGGTTCAACAACATCCTCCTGTTTCATCTTTGAGTAGCAGAATGATGTTGCCACAAAGTGGTGTCAAAAGTACTGATGGTGATAATGGAAATGGTGGTGAGGGTGGTGGCATGGGCCCAAGAGTCTTTTCACCTTCTGGTGTTCCTGGCATTCAGTGGAGACCTGGTAGTTCCTTCCAAACTCAACATGAAGAGGTATGCTATATATATTGCTATACTATACATTGTATCTACATTAACTAAAATACTTTTTAAGTTTTTTTAATAGGAACAATTCCGTGGAAGAACTGAAATAGCACTAGATCAAAGAGAGAAATTTCTGCAGAGATTCCAACAAGTACAACAAGGAAGCAACACCCTCTTGGTATGCCTCCTATTTATGGAGGAACAAGTCAATGATGTTAAGGACTTCATTGATGACTATGTGGAACAAAACCAGGTCATCATATACTTTTTTCCCTTTCACATTTTCTCAATAGTTTCTTTGAGGTTCTCTCCTCTATGTCACCTTGTCAAATTCATGATAAAAGATTCTTGTTGTTTTCACATTTCACAAAGCATCTAAAACCACCACAAACCATTGCATCTGCAGGAGGATTTTGATGAGTTTGAGGATGTTGATATGTTATACAACACCTTATTACTAGACAAAGTAGAAGCACTTGAAGATCTTGTTATCATTGGTCCACCTGGCCTCGTTAAGGTAACAACATATCTGTTGTTCAAACTTCAAAACCCTACTTGAATTTATATTCCATTCATCATCTAGAAACTAGTTCCAATTAGAAACCATGTTAACTTAGTCAAGTTAGTTGGCTTAACATATATTAGTTTTTTTGCAGCTCTCAATCTGATCTGGCAGCTAATTTTGATTATTGAGTAAAGACTTGGAGTTGAATTTGATTTAAATCTTGCAGCATTATCAGCAAGATGCAGTAAAGACTTGGAGTTGAATGTGGCTAAGTCATTATTGAGTGAGATGGGCCAATGTACAACTACTTATCCATATAATCAGCTGTTTGGAGCATTAGTTTTAAAGAATTATGAAAGGCAAGATGCAACTTTACTTAGTTGGAATTTGATGTACATAGTAGATTAGATGCAAATTTATATATTGTAAGAAATAGAATTGTATGACATTAAATTTATGCAATGGATTCTATTTTTTGTATAAGATATTTTATTTTCTATTATGAAACATTAAATACAAATTTAATTTGAAAATAAGTAAATCGATAAATAATATTTTTTTTAAACATTTAAAATTATGATACGCAAAAATGTGTGTCATCTTCATTTATGACATGGACTTTCTTGACAGGGGCTTTCTTGATACGCATTGCGTGTCATTAACACGCGCGTCGTAAGGTTACGACACGTGAATGCGTGTCGTAAACGCGCGTCGTAAATGAGCGTCGTAAATGAGCGTCGTAAATGAGCGTCGTAAATGCGCGTCGTAAATGAGCGTCGTAAATGAGCATCGTAAATGCGCACCGTCTCTCTTTATGACAGGGCCTTCCTTGACGCGCATTTGCGCATCGTCTGAGCCTTTTACGACGCGCAATGAGCGTCATAAAAGGCTGTTTTCTAGTAGTGCATGTTAGGTCAAAGCTTATCCTTAAACACCCCATATAGACTAGCTTCGTGAATGAGGCCTACTAACGGTAAGACTGTCTGTTTACTCATACGTATATAATACTAGACTTTTAATGTTATATATAGTATAGGGTGTATTTTATACTTTTAAAATACTAGGTGTTCTAATTTAATAAATTATACTTTTAATTTAATTAAATGGAAACCAAAACTTTATGGATTTATTAAATCTCTTTTAATTATACACCTTAATTAATTAATAAAACCATAAGGGTGTGATTTGAACTTTTCAAAACAATACTAGGGTTTTAGAATTTAACATTTCTAAATTAAACTTTTAATCAACTTTTAAATTCCAAAACTTGAGGGCAAGTTTTTGAAACATTTCAACACATTAGGGTTTAACTTATTTAAATTTCAAAAACAAAACTTTTAAGTTCAAATTTTAACTATAAAACCTAAAGGGATTAACTGAAACTTTTTCACACGATAATTCAAATCTAAATTACAAATAATCAAACTTTATCTAATAAAACAAATGATTATCTAAAAATTTTGACAATTATCTTCAATTTTGGTAAGGATAATCACCAAATGTTGATAAAAATCGAATTTTATTACAAAACACATTTATGGTAATTATCCAAAGCCAAAACAGGAAGAAAATCGCGAATATGAGCTATCAGACCCTTTGACTCGTCGATTCTGGACATGGACTCGTCGAGTACAGCCGACTCGGCGAGCTCACAAACTGACTCGGCGAGTCAAACACTCAGGAGCCAAAAATTCCGATTTTAAGTTAATATTCAATCAAATAAGCATCAAATACATCAAACAAACAGCCATGGCTCTGATACCACTGATGGGTTTAGAGCAAAACATCATTCCTATGGTGTGCATGCAAACCCTAATAGCTTTTGGATCTAGTTTGTCTAATGAACATGCAATTCAATATCCAAAGCTATAAACCCTAGATCTAGCATACAATTAATCATATTAACATAAAAATAGGGTTTAGATCTTACCTTGATTGTTATGTAGTAATAACAATCTCAAATCCTCCTGTGCAATGGCTTTAGGAAGCTTAGAGTCATAAGTGTCACTCCTCTAATGGCTCACAAACACCAAGAGCAAGAGGATGAAGAATAAGGGGAGAGGAGGCTGCCCAAAATGTCCAAAAACCCTAGTGGAACTCTTCCCCACGTTTTTGGGGCTTAAGGGTACTATATATACATGTAGGCTATTAGGGTTTTTCAACTAGGAAACCCTAATCTGATTGCTTAATCACTAAGCAGCCCATGGACCCTTTTAGAATATCCCTTGGACAATTTCTAATGGATTTCCCCATAGAATTCGTCCAACCTATTATTCAAAGGTGATCCATAGCCCAAATGCAATTATCTTATAATTATAGTTCCAGTCTCTTAAGTTTAATTAATCTCTTTTAGCCACAAAATTAATTATCAATTAATTCTTGACTAATATTAATTAAACAATATGATTTCTCCTTTTAATATATTATTCTCATAATATATTAATAAATCATAATTAATCCTTTCTCTCCATAATTCATCATATCAAGTTGCTTTGGTGAAGGCAACCCAAAAGGACCATGCACCATCGGGTCAAGTACATACCAAAATAGTTATGGACTTGAATAAATATTCTATAATATCCCGCTAATCAAAGAAATCTTCAAGTTTCTGAGGGAGTTGTCGGAACCGACCATCACATTACTGCCTCGATCTTGGATGGTTCCACTAAAATACCATCCTTGTTGGCTAGATGTCCGAGGAATTGAACCTCTCTCAACAAAAACTGGCACTTGGAGAACTTCACATACAACTTTTCCCTTATTAAAACCTCGAGTACTTCTCTTAAGTGCTCCTTATGCTGCTCTTGAGTCTTTGAAAAGACCAAGATATCGTCGATAAACATGATTACTAATCGATCAAGCATAGGTCTACATACTTGGTTCATTATATAACTAAATAGAGACCAAGGATACATATTTTTCTTTGTTGGAGTCCCTCATGATGTCTTTACGAAGAGCTTTAGTTTCTTTATAATTTTGTAGATTTCCAAACAAAGAATAATCTCATTGTTCTTGAGAACATCATCATGATGTTCCCAGCTTTTCCCAAGAGAATCCAAGAACTTCAAGACCAACTGAGGGGAGGGCTTGACAATCCCAAAACTTTGCATAGCATTCACCAAACAGTTAAACCCGTTAAAGGTTTGGGTTAGAGACTCACCTTGCTGAGCAAATAAATGCTCGTATCTCTTGTTGAGACTGTTGATGGTTGTTGCTTGAACTTACACAGTTCCTTTATATGCCTCAGTTAGTGCTTCCATCATTTCTTGAGTAGATTCACAGTGCTGAACTAGATGATATACATGATAAGAAAGAGAGTTTCCTATGGCTTCCCTTTCCTTAACATCAAGACTAATATGTCTTTTATCATCATCGTCATAGCTAGTCTTTTGCTTTTGTTTCATTGGTCCAAAAGGATCATACATAGGAATGTGTGGACCTTTGTCGACGATGTTGAACACATCAAAGTCCATGGTTTCAAGAACAATCATAGCCTTTGATTTCCACATTGCAAAATTGTGTTCATCAAATGGGGGTTCTTGTTTAAGGCAGACGACTTAGGATAATAAGAGGAAGACATGATAACTTGAATGTATTGTAAACCTGCTCTGATACCAAATGAAGGTTTGTATTGATCGGATACACTCAAGTATGAATAATAAAGAACAAACAAAGAGTAAACAAGAACATAAAAACAAGGATGATCACAAAGATGTTTTCACTAAGAAAAGGTTCTCAGAAAGAGAACAGTCTCACAAAGCGAGGTACAAATCTCTACTAGGGTTTAACTCTAATAGTATACTATATACGATTATAGAAATAAAGATCCTACTATGTTAGGATATATTCTAATCTATGTAAAGTATGATCCTAATCACTAAGATTACGGATCTGATATCTATTCTATAATCACATAGTATATCTACCTAATATACAAACGATCACTAAGATCATGGGGATCTCATTGTTGCTGATCAAGCTAATGTTGGCACTGGCGTTGATTCTGGCGCTGGTGGATAGTGTGTTATGTGATTGACTCATCAGATTATAAGGTGTGACCTTACACATTTCTTGGGCTGGACCCCTTGAATATTTGACTGGTGAAGATGTTGGGGTCGTCCGCCTTTTTGTGTTGATAGCAGGAGGTAGGGGTAGGCTCTAACCATTGGAGATGGATGTAATAATGCTAGAAGTGGATTTTGGTAATGAAGAAATTTTTAGTGAAAAACGTGTAAGTGACTTCAAATCTGAGAAAAAACTTTTTGAATTTCTTTAAGAAAAAAAATGTAATAACACCACTTGTCCCACGGATGGCGCCAAATTATTTTGGTCAAAAATTGATAAACTGGTTTCATAACAAAATTAGTGTGACGTGATGTTTAAAATAAGATATATAAAATCAAAGTGTTTAAGATCTTGAAATGTGCTGAAAATCGTGGGCAGGCCCAAGATCCTTGGAAGAAAATAATGATATTTAGGAAACTGTTTATCAAAAGAGTACTATCTTTTTATGTAAATAAGTGTTTTGAAGAATTTGAGAAAAAAATATTGTTAAAGTTGTTTAACAAGCGAATTCGTATAATGGATCTCAATGTATTTAAAAAGATACCAAGATACTATAAGAAATCTTAGTAATTTTGACAATATAATCAGATTAACATTTAAGTAAATAAGAGAAAATGTTGTTATCAATCAAACAACATTAAATAAAATAAAAGTAAACGCAAGAACACAATGATGTACGATGAAAGCCCTTAATCTTTTTGGATTTCCAGCATAAAACCTCAGGAGGTGATGAAATCACCTACCTTAGAATTTGTATTAATTGAAATAAAATTACAAGTGTTAGCTGATCTAGTAGTAGGAGTAGAATGCTAAAGTCCAGAGAGAACGAGAGTAAGAGTAGAGGTTAGAGCGTGTGTGTGAATGATGATTAATTAGGCTTTTATATATAGTGACAATAACAAATATTATGAGATTCAAAGGATCTTCCTTGATCCATGCTTGACCCGATTTTCTCGATATTCTTCAACGTTCACAAGGCATTGACCGTGTGCCTTGGATATGGTCTGTTCATTTCTAGTCAAGTTTATAGTTCCTGCATAATATATTACAAGAAACACGATGACAGATAAATATATTGTCTAAATTCAAGATCTAGGTCTTGCTTAAGATGTTAATACAAGTTCAAGATATAAAAATTGTAAGATGAAAATTCTACCCATAACATAAAAGATGTCGAACATAAAACATAATACCGATTTAAGTAAAGTGAGACAACCTCTAATATAAAGAGGTCTTAGTTTCCACACATAACTTAAAGGTGAGCATCAACACCACTTTTTTACAAGCATCAATATAACAGATATTATCACCAATAGACAACCAAAGAAAAGTAAAAGGAGTTTTAATTGAAGCACACCCAATATTTGTAGCCATTTCTTGCACTACCGAATACTCGACACATATATCCAACAATTTACTTTTTTTAAATTCATCTTTAGACCAGATACAATATAAAATCGAGGAATAAGAACAATTTTCATAATATTGGAATGCGACCACTAACCCAAAAAAAAGTCGCATCATTTGTATAAAAAAGTTATTTGCCAATACACATGTTAATACTAACATGCTACAATACATCTAGTGTACGTATATCACATTTGATTGGGTGCAATGCCATAACTTGAAAGTTGACGCTTGATTGTTTTTTATATTCAAGGTCTGAGAGGTTTGAAAAATATCTTAGAGAGATGACATAGAAGGAAAACGTTACTCTGTTTTTCTACCCTGTATTCTTGGCTTAAAGATTCGATTTTTGAACAAATTATTGATAGTTGATTCCTATTCTATAAAATTATGACAATCCATCTAGAAATCCCCTTTAGTCCACATCATAAAAAGGTTGGTCATGTCATTAGGTACATGTAGTTCCAGTAGAAAATCTAAATTTTCAGTAAAACAAAATTGAAACTTAAGCGTTTAAGCCTCTTAAAAATGTTAAAGTGGTCTAGGCAAACTGCTATAAATCTAATTACTTTTAGACTTTAGTGAGATTATTCCAAAGTTGCATGTCTATATAATGAAATTCACGTAGAAAAATAAAATCATCATAATATTATAAAACCCAACTTTAGCTATTTCTTCATTGTAATATTCTTCTTTATCTCGCTTTTTGCTACCTTATTGATATAATTTCTGCTATAAAAATGAGTGATCCTAAATACATCTTCTATACTTAATTTGTATACTCCTACCTATGTAAATATAATATTTTATTTATGTATTGTGAGTGGCAATGTAATGTGATTATGTAAAGATGATTAGATATAAAGTTTATAAAAAACGATAAAAAGTATAAAAGAGAGTATAAATAATAAGACACCTACAAAACTTAAATAATATTTCATACCATTTCCTAGAAATAAATCAAAGGCATTTGGAATTCAAATTGGTTTGTGGTTTTAGATGTGAAAAGAATAAATCCGAATAACGAGATAGCAAGTTGAATTCATTGACCAATAGTACTTGCATTATAGAGAAAGAATATCGCATCCACATGTTTATGTCATTTATGTTTATAATGATTTAGGGAAGAATGATGAATACCTATAACAACCAACAAGTTTTCTAAAACAAAATAGTGGTAAGGTGTGCTTTTCCGAAAAAAAAAGGGTAAGTTGTTGGGAAATATAATAGGTGCTAATAATTATCTTCATACTAAACTCGTTCGCTTACCAACATAATCTAATTGAATATAATGACTCATGTTATTTTTTGATTTCATTTAATTAATGCTAAGAGAATTATATATATATATATATATATATATATATATATATATATATATATATATATATATATATATATATATATATATATATATATATATATATATAAGCTGTTTACCCGCACCAAACGACAGGTGCGAATAATTTTTTCAGAAATTAGTTTCTACAAACGATTTGTTTTTTTATATAAGTTTTGAACCAATTTCGATTTTTAAAATCATTTTATTAAACTGATTTTTGTTATAATAAGTTTGGTTTTTTTGAAGTGAACTTTAATTAGAAAACGGATTTAAGACCGCTTTGATTCGGTTATATTAGAAAAAGCGAAAAAAAAATAGTTTCATATATATATATATATATATATATATATATATATATATATATATATATATATTAAAACCTATTACTAAATGTCGGTTCGGTTTTAACCTACCTGGTAGATTCATTGACCAGTGGAGGTGGCGACAGATTCATTGATGGAATGGATAGCAAACTCTAAGAGGACGGAGAATTCACCAAAACTCTAGGAATATTCGTGCTGAATTCACCTTAATCCTAGGAAAATTTGGCTCCAACTTCATAAAACCCTCATAAATTCAGGCGTGGGCTATTTAGGGTTAGAATTGTGGTGATAGAGTTGAATGATGAAGGTGGTTGTTCAATGGTTGTGAATGAAGACAAACGGTGGCGTTTGTGGTGGCTTTGGAGAGTTGATTGTTGTAGATTGATTCATTCGACGAAAGAGATGTTGACGATTGTAGTGTTCTTCCACAAGGAACGTCGTTACGATGCAACTATAGAGAAAAGTTGTTTTTTTGCAAGAAATATATTTTTAGAAACATGTTATAGTCTAGAGAACACAATGCATTATATCAAAAAAAAATATGGTTTACATTTTTGGATTAGTAAAAATAAATGTTGTTGATCTAGGTTAAAAATGTCTGGGGTTGTTAATTTTTGTTCATCGGTTTATTTATTTATTTTTTTTTAAAAAAAAATAGTTTATTTCTGATACTCGTATCATATTATAAAGAAAACATAATTCATTCAACAATAATTTATTACATAAAATAGTATCTCTTGTCGTGTTGAACTATTCCCTTTTTTATGATAGGGGTTATTCCCTTTTTTATGAATCCCGTAAAATCTATAACACAAGTAGAGGCGGACGCATGATTTCACAGTAGAGTTGCACGGTAGTAGAAGAAAAAATAAAAATTTCGAAAATTTTTGAAATTTTTTCCACTAAGGCAGGAAAAGTCACGGGTTGCTTGTGCCACCATAGACTCCCTAGGTCTGCCTCTGAACACAAGCATTAGGTCACAAACATTATTGGCAATTTGTTTTTTTTTTTTTTTGTAGTTTTTTTTTGCCCCACCTTCCGTTTACAATAAACCAATAAAAAATGAATATGACAACATCATTTATTTTCTTTTTGTATCCCACGTGAAGTGCATTGAAGATCAATAAATATATTTCTTAAATTTTTTATTTTTAGCACTTACCCGAGTAATTAGATTAGAATTTGATGATGTGTCATCTTTTCCTTTTTGCTTTTTCGACGACATCTGTCACATTTTCTATTATAGATCAAGTTGGCTTTTATATAAAAAAATAATACTGGTGATATCAAACTCTATAAACTTCGTATCCTAAATTAAGATCAGCTCATCATTATGAAAGTTATACTTTGATAAAAACACAAACATATATAAATTATAATTGTAATTAAAGAATACCATAACATTTAATTGTTGCTAGTATAGTAATAATAGCATAAATATAATATTAATCTATATTTTTTTTTGATAAAAATAATATTTATTTATTTATTGTTAAATTATAAAATATAAACTAATAAAATATTTCAAATTAATTGATTATTTATTTCCTGTTTAGGCATGCTAAACTTTCTAGACAATATAGTTAGTTCATATAAAACATAAAAACAATATATGATATTATTACTAAGAAAAACCCATGGCAAATCTAGTTTCAACTTAAGGGCAGACTCATAGCATGAAACTCCCTAAAATACATATTACATGAAACTCCCTAAAATACATATTACATACACACAGCTTGCAAAGTGAATATATGAGCAGATTCATAAATCATGTTTTGTGCAATAAATGTCAGCATATTTATTGAATTGTTTCTTATAACATCGTAGTTTCAAAAATCATGTGTAGTGCACAAAACACACTTCTACTTTTTAATAAAAATAAATTAAAATAGCATGCTACAGTAAACAAATAAAATAAAGTAGGTTGCTATGATTATCGAAAAAATAATACAAAATAAAAAATAAATAAAAGTAGGTTACCAAAGGCCACTTTAAAACACTATGTTGTTAGCTCCTTTAAATGAATTTTGGTTGTTGACTTCACCATGTGATTCCGTTTAAGGTATATGAAGTTTAGGCTGCAACCAACATTGCGACCTACGAAAAATGCCTTAAGAAGGCTTTTTAAATTTGCTGATATCAGTTGTTAAAAACAATGAAGTGAGCTGCCATTTTTTCTTATAATTTTCATTTATTTAACAACTTCGTTATTACCTTTTCAACAAACCATGGACAAAGTCAAAATAAAAGAGATAAATATGACAGATAGTAAAACCTCTATATTTTAGCATCATAATAAGCTTAGAAACAAACAAATTAAGTTTCCACATTTACCCTTGAGATCCAAACTTGAAATTCAGATTTAAACTTTTTCCAATGCTTTACTTTTAAACTTTAAACTTCCCACTTCCCACCTTTTTCCCTGATGAATTTGATCAAATTATGAGTTTTTCGGATTTGTCCCTTTCAAAGCTAGTATATATTTCGTTTCTCATATTTTCCACCTTTTAGGGAAACCCCTATAGCATGTCTAAAAATATTTGTTCTTCATTCCGCCACAAATTTCTCACTCAAACCCATTAAAAAAAGGTTTGCTAAAATGAAGGCAGACACTTCTAGTGATCCTGGACATTGCCAAAACCATCTTTAGAATTTTTGCTAAAACTTGTTTAACCGTAATAGCAATATACTTGCAATTGTACGCTTCTATTTTTTGCATAAGTTTAACATGCTCCATTCAGGCTACTTCCATTTTCTTTGGATTATACATGATGTAGGACATTGCCAAAGTGATCAATGTAGTGTCGGTTCCAAGTTCTTGCACCAATCAAAAACTCTACTTGAGGTAAAAAAGTTTAAAATATGTCATCAATAATAAAACAAAACATACCATACTACACTTGATTAGTTTAACTAAATGCATACCTGCATATTTTGAAAACCTTAAAAGAAGATAAATGAAAAATAAATAGTTACATGATTTCATCTAAAGTTAATCAATACATGTATATCTTCACCTCATGATCATCTAAGAGATGAAGGTCACCAGATGTAAGTAATTACTTTGAGTTCAACTTAAGAGCTGTACAATCATGAGAACCAAAAGTTTAGCAAATAAGACGACTTTCATTTTATAGTTTTACGGATTTAAAATAATTATAGATTTTCTAACCCGACCACCCTTTCATATATAGTAATCCTAATCCTAATTCATATTCACATTATCTATTAAACTCAAATCACACCCAAGCATAACTCATTATTCAAACCTTTTAGATTTTCATAGAAAAGTTCAAACATACACTTAGAAATTATAGCAAACAGATGGGTTGCCTAAACTAAAAGTAAGAAAGAAAGACCAAATTACCCTTATACTGTAATTTCTTCCCATTTCCGTTCTTGAACATTCATCTTGAATCAACCTCATGTAAGGGTGCTATGATGCTTGTTAATTAATGACTTCTTTGGAACTCTGCAATAACCAATTTTTTTTATTAATAATGAGGGATTTCATATAGTAATTAAGTCATTCACACAAATGATTTGAAAAAAAAAACTCAGACCTCGTTTGTGGATGAAGAGAAACAAATTACACTAACCACTCTCCAGGATCTAAACAACATCGATTCTGGAGATATTACACATTCAAAACACGTTGATTCATTATTTTCAAATTTAGTTCATAGCCATCACCGCCAACACATCTAGAAGTTGTCAAAAAGGGAAACAGATAAAAATCATTGAAAAGAGAAAATAACAAATCAAAAGGAAAACTAACCATCCTGGATTGTATAACTTCAACCGATTGGAGAAGGGCGTCTGGAGAGTGAATAGCGGATTAATGTTGTTGTTGGTAACAAAATTTTGAATTGGGAAATAAGAGTAGGAAAGGATAAAGGTTGATATTTTTTTCCTTACCTAGAACTAATGGCTGTAAGACATCAATGGTGACAATGGCAACGACCGGCGGTGGTTGTTATGCTTCCTTAGAAATTGAGCGGTGGTAGTCGACGGTAGTCTTCAAAAAACCCCCGAACACCAAATAGGGCGGTGTTTGTGGAAGTTTTGTAGGTGGAAATAACATCAACAACCATGGTTTATAAGTAGTAATAGACCCAAATATCAAACAAAACAAAAGAAACTTACACAGATACAAGAACAATGGAGGGGAATGGATACCAATTTACCGATGGAAGCTCTAGGATGTAAGATTTGTTGTTGCACTTTCCCTTGCCTTGGGTTTGGAGAGAAAACGCAGATGACAGAAGAGAGAAAGAAGAGGAGGCAATGAAAGTTGAAATGGGTGCTAGGGTTTCTAAATAGATTGTTGAAGAGAGCTCAATTCAAAATTTCAATTAAATCAGAGATGAACGAAGATTGAGGGATGAAGAACAGCTGTCATTGACCGAGAACGTAGGTGATCTGGTATTATTTAATTTGAATTTTTCAATGGCCAAATAAGATACGATTTTTCGGGGAATGCATAATGTTCTTGTAAATGTTGCTTTAAGGGGTGTACCTCTTAAAATTCAGCATTTAAGGCTAAATGTTTATTAAGGTATATATATATATATATATATATATATATATATATATATATATATATATATATATAGGAATGATCATTTGAGAACTCATAGTTTCCCGAGAACCTGAGAACTAAAAGTGGACCTTTAAATTAAAAAAAATCAACGGCTAAGATCTTTTATGGCACTTTTGTAAATAAAAAGGAAAAAAACACGGGAGGGCATCTAAAAAAATAACATAAGGATATTTTAGGGATTTAGAAATTATCCCCCAAATAAACATTCCCTTTTCCCAATTATTCATTGGCTCCATCGACCTCCTCCCTAATTCCATCGACACCTCCCTCCACCCCTACCCCCCCTCCGCCTCCAATCCCCAACCTACCTGTATCAACGACCAGCACAGTCCAGGATTCGTTGTTGTCGATCATCTTGACTCCATTGATGGTGCGTTCTCTTCTCCTTCATACATACGTCTATAGAAGACCACTCATACATCGACCTACCATTCTCTTCACCGAAGATCCTCCAGCCTCCCTCTCATCTCTGTCAACCATCGATAATTTATCATTAATCGAAAAAATACCAATTAAGCTCATGCATCGCAAATACACGCCTAGTTGGGAATCCATTTCTACAAAATCAGTTCTTCAAAATCGATAGTCGATAGAGCTTTGGTATCGATTTTCTAGTCATGATATCAAGAAGTTAGGGCTTAAATCATTGAAGGTAATCTAAAATTGATTCACGTGTGGATTTTTTTTCTCATCTATTGAGTCAACCAGTCACATACCCTGCGGTCTATTTTTCTCTTCTTTACTTCTTCCTCTTACAGGTTTCTTATTTTGCTTACTTGCCATATGATTTAGCTTACAAAGTTACAGTTTCTATAATGCTTATTGTAATGTAATGTGTTTATGTGTTTGATTCATGCAGTCAACACATATGGCTCCTCAGCAGATAACTGAAGAAGCTGTATACCTCTGCATAGGCAATCCGTTGCCTAAAGACATTGAACATATATCTTACTGGCTTCTAAATGAATCATTTTCATTTAGCTTTCAAAGTATCCATCATATTTTATTTTCATTTCAAGGCTTCGGTTTTCTTTTCTTCTTTCTTTTCTTGTTGGTGGTTAACTTTTTTTACAGAAATATCTGATATCAAGGCAAGAAAAGGATTGGCTTTAGTGGACATTGTAAGAGAAGTAACCATGTAAGTCTTGTAATATCTGGTTAAGAAGCTACATCTTGGTGATATCTTCACACTTCACTCCATTGCTTGATTTTAATTCAAATTCTAATGTCAACTCCCAATTGAATCCGCTAAATGCACATAACCTGTTTGATAAATTGCCTCTGAATGACTGAACTTCCTTCATTGTTTATATCAAACAACCATTCTATCTGTTTTCCAAATTGAAATTCTATAATTGTTTCTGCATTTGATAATTCTAACTAATGCACATTCCCTCACCATGATTACACAACATTACTTTGTTACATTTGGTGTTTTTATGAATCTTTTAGCTTATTTAAATCCATAAAATGATTTCAAACCAATCATATTTGTTGTCCTTAAGTATACATATTGAAGCTATTTGGGATTGTGGGATTGTTTCATTAGCTCTTATAATGGGATATAAGCTTTTTTTAATAGTTTTAAAAAATTACAGGCACCCCACTGTAGCGAAATGGGTCACCCGACAAGCCTATATTGTGCAACGCGTGTGGGTCTCATTGGAGAACTAAAGGATCACTTGTAAACTACACCCCACTTCATGCAAGATCTGAGCCTGATGATTTTGAGGATCATAGAGTTTCAAGAGTGAAGAGTATATCCATTAAGAACAAAGGATTTCAGAGAGAGATGGAATTCCTGGTCTCCGAAGGACAAATCGATTTCAATATGCTAGTGTGGAATATCCCATCAGAGTATAACAATCTATTTCTTTTGGATTTTGGTAATTTTGCATTGAGAAAGATGTATATTTTAGTTAATCTTTGGGATATTTTCTGTTCCATCGTTGATTTCTGATTTCAAATTGTTTTGAGTTTTTGGTCTCATTAATTTAAGGTATGTGTTCACATACCTTAAATTAGACTAACACAGGATGCAAAAAGTTGTGTTACCATAGAGTATGAATCACATGTGATTCATATATGAATCATATTTGATTCTCATGTGATTCACATGTGAATAATGTGAATCACATGTGATTCATATGTAAATCACATTTGATTCACATGTAAATCACACATGATTCATATGTAAATGACATTTGATTCACATGTAAATGACATGTGATTCACATATGAATCGCAGATTCATGTGATTCATATGAAAATCAAATATAATTCACATATGATGTCATATGTAAATGTGATTCATATGTGAATCACATGTGATTTATTTGTTAATCACATTTGATTCACATGTGAATAATGTGAATCACATGTAAATCACATTTGATTCACATGTAAATCACACATGATTCACATGTAAATGACATGTGATTCACATGCAAATGCCATCTGATTCATATATGAATCACTGATTCATGTGATTTATATGAAAATCAAATGTAATTCACATATGATGTTATATGTAAATCTGATTCATATGGGAATCGTATGTGATTCATATGTTAATCACATGAAAATCACATGTATTTTTGTAAGTGTTTTTGCAACAATTATTTTTTAAAATTTTCTTCTAGATTTGGAAGAAATTGTGGTGAATATTGAAGATGTGAAAAATGATAAATTGAAGAAAATAAGGAAATATTGACACGAAGACATGAAAACGATATGAAATTTGTAGCATTTTTGTTTTTTATATTTTATTTTGTATAGAAAAAATACTTGTACCATTATGTTTATAGATTAATTAATAAAAATAAGATTTTTTGTGATTTACCTACGAATACTATAGTATAAGAAATATACATATATGCATTTGAAAAAATATGCATATATGTACCTAAAAATTTAATTTTTGAAAAAAATACAGTTTTTTTTAATTGTAGTTATTTTTGTAAAAAAGTTACGTTCTTTAAAACACTTGTAGTTTTTTTAATTTAAAAATGTAGTTTTTTAAAATAAAATGCAGTTTTTTTTTTTTAAAAAAAATGTAGTTTCTTTAAAAAAATTGCAGTTTTTATGAAAAAAAAAATGCAGTTGTTTTGAAAAAAAATGCAGTTGTTTTAAAAAAAATGCAATTTTTTTTAAAAATTATAGTATTTTAAAAAAAAATATTATTTTTTTCACTTTTTTTTTTCAAAAATTCATGTTTTCTATAAAAAATTAAAAAATCTGCATCTTCTTTTTAAAAAAACAAACGAAAAATACTATATTTAAAAAAATCTGAAAATTTGATTTATAATGTAAATTTTTAGACATTTATATTGATGTATTAAATAACACAAAAAATTAAACATTAAATGAGATTGGTAAGATGACGATCATGTCTTTAATAAATTACTTTTGATCAAACGCTCCACTTTTAGTTCTCGGGTTCTCGGGAAACTATGAGTTCTCAACCGATCTCACCCATATATATATATATATATATATATATATATATATATATATATATATATATATATATATGCTACCTTATGAATAGTAAATTTGCATGTTTTGTTGTCAACTTTGCCCGTTGTTTTTTTAGCAATTTTTGACACTTTTAGTCATTGGAATAAATATTTTTACATTTTTAGGAACCTTTTAATATTTAATGTTTGGCCACAACACTTTAAGGAATTGATAATTTTTGGTCATTTTTCTAAAAACTTGCTAATTTCAACCCCTTTAATTCTTTAGGCATTTTTAACACTTTTGGTCCTTACAGTCAAAACTTTTACATTTTCTTTTATAAAAAACACAAAAAATGGCCTTAGGCGAAGCCCAGGTTTTTCCGCTAGTTGTTAGTATATGATTTAAATTGGATATTCCACCAGAAAAGTAAAATAAAATAAAGTAGGTATATCATGTACAAATAGAATTCATTGGTATGCATGGTTACTTAATGAGAGTCTCAAAGTATTTAAGAATGTTAGAGAATTTGAGCATCTTCATTTTAACAATTCAATAAATTTGTTATGAATAATATATATATATATATATATATATATATATATATATATATATATATATATATATATATATATATATATATATATATATATTATCTTCATAAATAGTATATATTTTGATTTGTCTAAGATCTTACTTACTATCTTGCATCTTGACACCTTTGTTGAAACATGGAAGTGACCCTCTTAAACTTAGTCTACCGCAGCCCTCAAGGATCCACAGTCAAGCCCTCATTCGCAGCCTCATCCGAAGTCATCAACCCAACCGCAGTCTTACTTACGTTACTTAGTTTAACTTTATCTATTTTTCTGTAATACTCTCTATTGTCCAGTATGCCTTGCTTGGCTACTCTTAGAGATGTGATCCAATGTAATTCTTGAGTCTCTATATATAGAGCTCATTCTTTCACAGTTAATAACAATCTGAACAATCTTCAAGTCTATCAATTACATCTCTTCATTATACATCTCATATCTCTTCTTACTCTTAAAGTTCTCTAGAACGTAACTGATAATTACTTCTCTTTGGAGCAAGTCATTCATGACTTTATCACTAAGCTTGATCACACTCACTAACTTGGTCTGAATGCATTCCATGTTATGAATCAACTTATGTGTATACTTGATATATTACCTGCTGTCATTTATATTTCCTTGCATTTCCGCAACTAACTCTCTAACTATCTAACTCATTAACTTATTATTGTTGAGTTTTTAGATCCTTTGGGATTAACTATTCCGCAACTATACTTGTTCTAACGTTTGTTCAAGTGTGTCTCAAGTTTTTCTATCAACAATTGGTATCCGAGCCATAGTGGTTGCTTTTTGAAAAACGAACATCTGATTAACAAAGGGCCTTCTATACCACTGAAGCTCATTTCTTAACAAAAAAAGAAAAAAACAAGGGAAAATGGCACAAGCACTATCTTTGAATGTTTCCAACAATGTTGGTGGTTCAAATCGAGCTCCAGTATTGGTGGCAAATTAATACCATCACTGGTGTCAGATAATGGAATGGTACTTAAAGAGACTTGGTAGAGATGTATGGCGGTCCGTAGAAGAAGGACCACATGTCCCCGTTCTTACACCTGTTCAAATTGATGAAGCCACAGCCAGACTAGGAGGAGGACAACCAGTCATGAATCGTCCCACCATAGATGATCTCGATAAAATGGAAAATGATGTTGTTGCTTTTTATGAAATCTCTTGTGGAGTTGCTCCTGGCAACTTCGACATTATCATAAACTGTAAATCAGCAAAATAGATCTGGGATGTTCTCAAGAATTTGTACGAAGGCTCAGAACAAGCTCAAGATAAGAAGCTCATAACTGCACTCAATGAATTCAACAACTTCAAAGCTTATATTGGCGAAAGTTTAGAAGACTCTTTCAAAAGGTTCAATCTGATAGTCACTAAGTTATCAAATGCTGGCACCGTCCGCGATAACCGTGAAACAAACCTTCAATTTCTCAACGGTTTGGGAAGACATTGGACTACTGCTAAGATGATAGTCCATGGGGATAGAAAGATTCATTCATTGTCTCTCTACAAGGTCTACGGGGAACTACAAACACAAGAATCTACCGTACTTAAAGACTGTGCTGAATCAAGAGGACCACTTGCTCTTGTAGCACAAGCTCCACATAATTAATCTTATTCTCCCTCGTACGAAACTACACCACAGTCATATGAAGACGACTCAGAGTATGATGATGAAGAAGAATTTCAGAAGGCTATTGCTCTTGTTAGTCAACAGTTCAACCGGGTACCACCTTCTTCTTTTCGAAAAAATCAACAATTCAACAAACCTCCTTTCAGTCGTAACTTCAACCCACAGAATAATCACTCTCGTTATCCTAAAAGTTCTCACCCACCACCGCAATCTCAAAATACTCAACCAAAGGAGACACCGCAGTCCATTCAAACCTCTGACTCTGGTACTCCCTCAGAAGACAAAAGTGATGTTATTATATGTCACAAGTGCAACAAAGAGAATCATTTTGCAAAAGATTGCAAAGAAAATGTGGTGAAAGACAGAGCATTATACCTTATAATGGCTCAAGAATTGGAGGAAAAGGAAAAGGCTAGGGCATACGTGGCCCATGTCAAAAGAGACCATCAAGTTTGGTCATCCAGAGATGAAGAAAAAACCATCAACAATATCAAAGGAAAAGGAAAAATCTGCATGCTAGCAACTGCTGATGATGATGGGTCTACAAAGCTGGAAAATAAGTACTGCTACATGGCAAAGGATGGAACACTAAGCATCGTCGAACAGGTAAAACTCATGATTCAAACTCTAAACTATAACATGCATGACTATCAACCCTTCATAGACAATCTTAATGACACATGTGCTGCTGTTCTTACAGACTACAACAAAGCCTTAGATGAGAAGAACATAGCGTCCCAAGAGATGTTTCATGTGAGAGGACGACTGGACAACAAAAGACTCAAAATGGCCATGTTAGAAAAGGATTTAGAGTTAGAAAAAGATGCAAGAATGTTGAGTGAAACACAACTAGAGATAGCTTTGAACCAAAGAGATTTAGCTCAGAGTGAGATTGTACGCTTAAATCTATTAATAGAAAAATTGTTCAATGAAAGTGAAGCTATTGAAAATTTGGTTAATAATGGAACTGTGGACAATACATACAATTGGGTTGGTCCAATGGATATCCTACCGCAAAGGATTCCACACCCCGGTTTAACAAAGATCGGTTGTATGTCCCTCCAGAACGAGAATTTCATTTTCCAGTCAATAACAAGACCTTTTCTGAAGACATCAGAACTCACTTCGGTAGACTTCATAATCTAAGCAATAATTGCGTCATTGAGGAAATTGTGCCTGAGGTTTCAGGTCACACATGTGATCAAACTCCTATATGTGGCACAATCTATTCAAATTCTCAGACCTCATCAGTTGTTGATGAAGAAATTGTCATAGAAAGTCCCAAAGTCTCACATGACTTTCCGTCTCTGCCCTCAGACAACAGTGTCATTGAATGCAGTCATGAGTCACAAAAGTCCAACAAAAGTCCCATTGAAGTCACAACTCAGACTTACTCTGCGGTAGTCAAATCATCCTTACCACAATCCTCAATAAAAAGCTCTGTGACTCTTCAACCAATTCACCATGAATAATGCATAGAGAACCTTGAAGTAGGTCAATGCTCTCAAAACCCTAACTCTTCATGTTCGGATGAGTCAAGCCTTCATTTTCAAAAATATACAAAGGTTTCCAGGAAACCACAACTGAACACTAATGACTGCGGTTCTCCAAAAATCTTAGCAAAAAAGGCTTTCAAAGAGGAATTTCGATCCCAAGGCACAAATCGAAAAAACCTTTTCTAAAAATAAAAGACACACCAGATTACCAAAATCTAAGAGTCCAGAAAAGTTTGTTTTTGCTCACTATTTTTTAAAAAGCTCTCCCATCAAGAAAACATGCAAAAAGAAATGTACGGTTTCAACATCCATTCCTAACTCATCTGACACAACCCAAAAGAAAGAACGGTCTTTTCGAAGCAATGGTTTTCAAATCTATTCCTCAGATGATCCAAAATGGAAGGGTATCTTACCCATTCCAACACTTTTAAAATCACATCAAAATTTCAATAAGTGGAAGGGCATTTTACCAAATCCTAGAAAAAGGTCCAAGGTATCTACATGTGCTAAATCTTTTTCGAAACAAGCTTTTTCAAATTTCAAAAGCACCAATGTCAGATATTACCAACCTCAGACTGGTCACAAGTCTACCTCATCCTTCCGACCACTGACCAAACTAAGTGTCAAAACAAAAGACAAAATTTCAGCTTGTCAATGTCAATGTAGTTGTCAAAAAGGTTTATCTCATGTCAAATTTGATCCTTTTCAGAAACCTCGTAACTTTTCCAAAAAACGCAACACTCCAAAAACTCACAAGCACCCAGGACTAGGTTTAAAAGTTGACACAAAACCAGTCCCTGCAACCTCGATTCATGCATCAATCAAAAACTCATCCTTTGTCCTAGGCTCCAAACTAGTTTGGATGCCTAAACTGATCGTGTAATTCTTAGGCCTTGTACAAGGAGGAACAAGAAGAAGAATGGTTAATCGACAGTGCCTGCTCCTTGCACATGACAAGAAGGTTACAATACCTTCGAGATTTCAAGCAAATTTGCAATGGTGGAAACATCACATTCAGAAACAATGCGAATGGGATAATCCGAGGTTATGGTGTTCTTACTATGGGAAACTTCTCTATTCAAAAGGTTGCTAATGTAGAAGGTCTTAAACACAATCTTATAAGTGTTGGTCAACTATGTAAAGCAGGCCATCTTGTTGAATTTGATAACCAATTTTGCTATGTAATGTCAAGCGATAGGAGCACTTGTCTGATCAAGTCCAGTTCCGAAGGTACTATGTATCCTCTGGATGTATCTTTGATCATAGGCAAACCGCTGTTATGCTTCCAATCCAAAGCAGTATCCGAAGTCAGCTGGCTATGGCACCGCAAGCTAGCTCACCTCAACTTCAGATACATCAACAATTTGGTCACAGGCGAACCAGTCAGAGGTCTTCCAATTCTCAAGTTCAGCAATGATACTCTGTCCTACATGTAAATGTGGAAAGCAATTCAAGGCAAGTCACCCACGGTGATTGACTCCTCAATTTCTAAACCTTTGGAACTCTTACACATTGATCTCTGCGGTCCATCTACCGTATCCAGTCTTCATCACAAGAAGTACATACTGGTTATAGTGGATGACTTCACATGTTTTACATGGGTCTTCTTTCTTCGACTCAAGGTAGAAACACCATAGGTGTTGATTAACTTCATCAAGGAAATTGAACTTCAGATCAAGTTACCAGTTAGACGTATCCGCAACGATAATGGAACCGAGTTTACTAACCATCTCCTAAATAATTTCTTGGTTTTCGAAGGCATTACTCACAAGTTCTCAACTCCCTACAGACCGCAACAAAATGGGGTAGTAGAGCGAAGGAACCGCACTCTAGTAGAAGCTGCCAGATCTATGCTCAACTTTCCTCACCTTCCTCTCTACTTCTGGGCCGAAGTAGTTGCTACAACCTGTTTTGTACAAAACCGAAGCATTGTGTGCAAACTTCTCAACAAAACACTGTATGAGGGCCTTAACAACCACAAGCCAAATGTCCGTTTCTTCCATATATTTCGGTGTAGATGTTTCGTAATCAACAACAGAGACCACCTCAACAAATTCGCACCAAATTCTGATGAAGGCGTCTTCCTTGGCTACTCCACTAACAAGGTTTCTTATCGAGTTCTCATTAAACGAACAAGGATGATAATTAAAATCTTCGATGTGAAATTCGATGACTATCACATCCGCAACACCGCTCCATCAACCGAAACCACAACAATTCTAGAAAGTGATATTCTTGCCTCTTTGGGTCCGTTAAATCTAGTTGAAGTAAACTATGATGATATCTTTGACCCGGTAGATACAAGCAAGTTATCCAAAGTTCTTGTGTCTCTAGAAGCTTAGCAACAGCATGCTGATGTATCTAGTTCAACACTGTCCGATGAAGTATCTCTAAATACTTCCACCTCGCCGGTTAAGGGGAAAACTCAATTCTGGACCATACAACAACCATCGAGGTTCCAGTACTAGAAGATGCAGCTCCAGTTCGTAGAGAGTTTCAACCATAAAATGTTTCTTCGGATTCGGATGATGAAAACATAGAGAACATTGATACAAGAACAAATTCAAGGATTATCACACAACCATCAGCAATCTAGGGGGAACCTTCGCAGGTTCAGGGGGAACTCCCGTCTGCACTCCAGGGGGAACCTTCACCATCTACCCAAGAACTGATCCCTCCTTCCCAGTTCAAGACAATTCAGCAGGATGTTCTCAAGTCCAGGGGGAACTGCCATTTCCAACCTCAAAGTCTTCTGATATTGAAGATATTCCCTCCATCGCAGCTGCTGATCATCTGCAACCCCGTCTACATGTATGGACGAAAGACCATCCACCAGGACAAATCATCGGCAACCCATCTGTAGGAATCCAGACTCGATCATCCAAGGACTTATCCGATCACTGTCACTACGCATCGTTTATGTCCTCGGTCGAGCCCCGAACGATCAAAGAAACATTACTAAAACCAGACTGGATATCTGCAATTCAAGAAGAGCTAGAAGAATTAAAAAGAAACAAAGTATGGCAGCTCGTTACGAAGCCGAAAGGCCACACCAATGTTGGTACTAGATGGGTGTACAAGAATAAGTTGGATGAATCCGGTGTGGTCGTCAGAAACAAGGCAAGAGTAGTTGCCAAGGGATATAGTCAACTTGAAGGTATTGAATATGATGAAACATATGCTCCGGTAGCACGATGGAAGCCATCTGGATCTTCTTAGCATACGCAGCTCACTAGAACATCAAGGTTCCTCAAATGGATGTGAAAAGTGCTTTTCTCAATGGTGAATTAAAAGAGGAGGTTTATCTTCAGCAACCTCCAGGCTTCGAAAGTCTTGAATTCCCATACCACTGCTACAAGCTTGAAAAAGTAGTCTACGGTCTAAAAGAAGCCCCAAGAGCATGGTACGAGACTCTCTCTAAATTTCTTGTCTCGTTCGGATACAAAAGAGGAGTGATTGATCCTAATTTATTTAGAAAAGAAAATGGTGATCATATTATGCTTGTACAAATACATGTGGATGATATTATTTTTGGCTCAACTGATCAAAAAATGGCGAATGAATTCGCTAAGCTCATGACCAACAAGTTCCAAATGAGCATGAATAGAGAGATTAACTTCTTTCTAGGAATTCAAGTGAAACAAGTCCCTCAAGGGATATTCATTCAGCAGGAGAAATACACCTCTGAACTGTTAAAGAAATATTCAATGGACAACTATTCTTCGGCTAAGGTCCCCATGGCCTTCGGGTATAAGATATCTCTTGATCCCTTAGGCGAATAAGTTGATCACAAGACTTATAGAGGTATTATTGGCTCATTTATGTACCTCACTGCAAGCCGACTAGACATCGAGTTTGCAACAGGAGTATGAGAAAGGTACCAGGCTGACCCAAAAATGTCACACATGACCGCAGCCAAGCAGATTCTATGGTACTTAAAGGGTAGCAAGACTCTTGGATTATGGTACCTCGCAAGGAATGACTTCAGCCTACAAGCATTCACTGATGCGGATCACGCCGGATGTAAACTGGATCGTAAAAGCACCTCCAAAGGATGTCAATTTCTGGGTGGAAGACTCGTCAGCTGGTCATCAAGAAAACAAAATTATGTATCATTGTCGACTGCTAAAGCTGAACATGTGGTCGCAGCCAGCTGTTGTTCACAAGTCTTATGGATGAAAACACAACTATTGGACTACGGATACAAAATGCTACAGATACCAACCTATTGTGACTCTGAATGTGGTATAGCGATTTCTCACAATCCAATTCAGTACTCCAAGACCAAGCATATTGAACTACGATATCACTTCATCAAAGACCACATCCTGAAAGGTAACATTGAACTAATTTTTGTCCATACTCATGAAGAGATTGTTGATGTATTCACAAAGGCACTTGACTCTACAAAACTCAACAGTTTCTTACAAATGTTAGGAATGATGAATCCAGACCCACAATTCTTTTTCAATTGATAGGTACCGCAGACCATCGTTGGTCTCTGTTGCGGTCCTAATTGAAGTTATTTATGATAGATGGTTTTGATATATCATGTGTACCGCAACCATATATCATACTTAACCTTCAATGGTCCTTATTGTTTGTTATTACTAATCTTTGTTCAAGTGTTCTCCTCAATTCTTCTACCGCAGTCATCCATCCGATGCCAGATGATCCATCCGCAATGAAGTTTCAATCCGCAGTCACTTTGATTTTCAAACTATTTTATTAATTTTTGAATAATGCTGTGCTATTTAACGATCCTTCATTAAATAGAGAAAAACATTAAAAAAAAACATTCTTTGTGTAACTGTCCCATTCTTTTGTATAAACCTTGTGTCAGACCTATTTTAGGTATGATGACAAAAATAACGATTTCCCAAAATCAAATCCTTTAAAATTGTTCCTATTACCCCAAAACATCTAATTCGTTACAACTTCCCCTTTACACAAAGGATAAATCCCACCCTCACCACACGTTCTTCAGGCGTGGTTTTGAAGTCTGACATTTCATTAAATGCTAACCCTTTTTTGTAAATCTCAAAAATATAGATTAAACCTTTTTCTTAATCGGTGGCTGAGATTTTCTCTCTTAATCCAAGAAAAACACCTAAATGTTTTACCTAATTTCACTTAGGGTAAAATCATTTCCCGTTCCAAATTAGCCACTATAAGACCCCCTTCTTCTTCCTCAACAAAAGTTTACGCTTTCTGAACCTCGAACCTTTTCTTGCACTCTGTTTTCTCTTGCAAAACTTCTTCAACTCCTACAATGGTGAAATCAGGCATCTCCAAGAAACACTCCAAGGCATCTGGATCAGCAAACCCTACTGGTTCAGACTCTGCATCAAGACACCCAATGCCAATGATTGCTTCAAGAAATTTTAGGGCTGTGTTCGAAGAGCATTCCTTCTATAATTCTCCGACGAAGTTGATGATCAAGTTTTTCTCCAATCACCCACTGTTTGGTCCCTTCGATTCATTCATAGATGTGGTTCCTCTTTCAAATCTTTTCAAATGTGCCTTCTCAGCGTATCGACCCCTCAAAAATACTCAAGAAGTGCACTGAATTTGGTAAACGATTCTTTGGTCATTCTGACTAAAGAAAAGTTCCTCACTGCCATCAACCTGCTAGTTCATCCTTCAATCAAGGTTTTCACTCCAAGTATGGCAGACATCCTTTCTGCACTCTACCAGATGGGTTACCAAAAGAAGACCAAAGGTATATGCGAGTTCAAGAAAAATCAGCTGCCTGCGGTATGGCAATTTGTTTGTCACTTTGTGATCCGCAGCCTGTCCGGCAGAACCGGAGGCACTGATAATATGGGTCTCAAGCTCCTCGAGTTGGTGTGGAGCATCTTCACTGTCCATGATGTTAACTCTGGTCAGATCTTGTGGGATGACTTCTTGCAATACATTCCCAAGGAAAGTCCAAGGGAGAACCCTACCGAGATCACGTTTGCCAGATTCTGGTCTCTATGCATCTCAGACCTTCATACGGATGCAAGACTTAGCATGGGCAACGACATCAATCTCTTCATCACTAAAGATCTCAAAAGGTACAATCCCTCTACTAATCAATCTGATTTTGGACCTATCAGACGACTACCAGTCCATATTGTTTCTACTCTTGGTCTTGAAACTGCTGATGTCTCAGACCATATTGAGGCTACGGAAGGTATTGCCGCATACCTTTCTACCCCGCCTCTACAAATCACATCCACACTCACTGTCCCTGGTAGTACCGCAGTCCCATCCTGCACGACTCTATCAAACCTGTCTTTATCACAAAGACGCAAGCAATTAGCCTCAGCTCATCAAGGCCCCTGCCACACCAAGAAACATGGAACTCCTAAGAAAAAGGATGCTCCCAAGCAAGCTGACCCTTCAAAGAAAAGAAAATGCATCCCAACTGTGCCCAAAAACATCGATCCAAATGAACATCGATCTCACTCTCCCTCTATAAGTGATTCTAATGAGGACGATCAACCCATCTCGATCCTCAAGAAAAGAAAAACCAATCCTACAGACCAAATACGTAACCGGATTGATACCGTAGACTCTCTAAAGGCTCTAGTAGTCCTTGGGGTGGCCGCACACCCATTCAACACCACTATCGAATACTACTCAGACACAGAAAGTGTGTCTATTTCACCGCAACGTGGGGACTCACCCCTAGTTCACTCCTAAGAGGATGGAACTGGTTCCTGCCCTAAGGTCTCCAGGGCTTCCCGTCTACACTTCTTTTCCCCTGAGGAGTTGAAATCCATTCTTTTGTCTCTTACCCAAACACTTCAAACACCTTCCCAACCGCAAGGAAATTCTTCAGCCTTTTCCAGATCTGAGCCGAGGCCAGACTTGACCCTAGGTCAAGGAGACCGAGGAAGCTCAGGAAATCCTACTATGCTTACATCTGTTACAGGTGGTTTAGGCATGGTGAGCACCAATGTGCAAGGATCCGTGAACCCGAGGGACACCTCAGTGCGTTTTGAAGGAATTGACGAAATTGATCTCAACGATTCATGGAGTAAGTATCAACCAACTAATGATGCTGAAGCCAAGAAATATGCCGCTTTCTGTAAGGCATTTCAAGCAAGAAAGGCTCGTCAAAGAAAGCAGCTTCAACAGAAACAACAGGAAATTCAATCCGTAGCGAAGTATTGGGCAGACGTAATCAATAATGCCAATACTGTATCTACAATCAGCAAAGTTCAAGCTTTGATGGAAGGAATGGCCGACACAATCCGCAAGGCTCAAGTTGCGATTGCTGATCAAACTCCCTCAAAGCCCCCTCCAACTCCAACTGCTAGAGATTCTCAAGACGAAGGCACCGCAATAGAAGTCAGCTCCGCTCCAACCTTTGGATTTGATGATATTGATCTAAATGAGGTAAATCAACCTAACCCTTCTGATGATGATCTAATGATGTTTGATGAGGAAGAGCAATCGAGTGGTTCTCAACACTCAACCTCCAAGCCCAAGGAGAAAAAGAAGAAGAAGAATATGGTTGTTTCTAAAAAAGAATTTTTGAGTCTATAATCCAAAGTAGATCAAATTCTTACTACGGTCAAATCCACTCAACCGCAATCGGAAGACTCTCCAAGACCGCAGTCCTTAATCGAAAGGATTAAAAGATTGGAAACCCGGGAACGTTTGGTTGCTGAGAGGATTTCCCTCAAAGTGGAAATGGGGATTTGGTCTCTCGACAACACTCGACAGGCTGATCAAAAGCAATTCATGGCTACTGGGGAGCACCTCATCTCTAAGGTATCCACAATCAAGAAAAATTTGCAAATAGCCATTGCAGACCAGTCCACTCTCTCACAGAAGCTGATAGCTGAGACACACATTGCTTATGAGTCTACTATCTTAGTCTTTCATATAACTATCAACAGACTTCAACGATCCTTATCGTCCAACTTTCAGGGCCCTGAAATTCTACAACTCATAAAGGAGATTCATCGGCTACTCTTCAACATCGCAATCCCAGACAATCAGCAACTGGCTGATGTTCTTAAAGCTCACTTTCAGGAGGTGTGTGCCAAGGTCGATGGTCTCAAACAATGGCTTGAGGAAGCTCCGAGTCTGAACTCCTCAAGAGGGGGAAGTGAAGAAGAACATCGTGAAGAAGAACATCATGAAGAAGACCATCACTCAAATAGTGCTTCTCATCATAGAAGCCCTCCCATTATAACTGAAAACATTCCCTCACCGCAACCATCTACTCACCAAAAATCACCGCAAAATCCCTCACCCTCTCAACAAAAAATTTCTCCTAAACGACCTGAGACTCCTCCTCACTTCAAGAATCTAGCTCCCGACATGTCATCAACAAGATCTGATGACTCTCCCATCACAAAACAAAAGAAGGTTGACTGGAAGGCAACTAAGTTTGTTGAACTCGTATGGAGAGAATTCAGTTTTGAAACCAGCATGGTTGAATCCTTGATCAATTCTTGGATCAATCCCCACCACAAACTTTTTGATGATGACTACAAACCCTACCTTACCTATGCTGATCCCCCTTCTGATGGCTACTAGGATGTTCCAATCTCCCCAAATGCTAAATATTTTACTGTATTTGAGCAGTTTGACCGTAGCCTACTGGATCACAGAAGACTACCTATGGAATTCGAGAGACTCAATCATTTCCATGCTAAACATGCCTCTTCCATAGAGAAAATCTGGTCTAACGATAGACCATCCGCAGTCAAGAACTTGAAGCCCCGGAAATTCATGAAGGCTGACTTCATTCAATACACACTTACAAGAAGGAATCAGGACTATGTCCACACCCAAGATGACTTCCCATGTATGAACCCATAAGAAGTCTTTCTGATAGCAAAGGTGTTTCGAAAAAAATGGGAAAAGTATCCAAAAATGATGATAGCACTTGAAAGGGCAAGCATTTTTATGAAGGAAACCGTCTGCGACTTTGCAAAGATTGATGTGGACATCCATCCTACAATTCCCAAGAAGTTCGATCAACCACCACTTGATCCTGTACCGATGCATACCGAAGGTTATCAAGAGAGATCCCTAGGTGCAACAAACTTCCCTGAACTTGGAATCATTTTCAAAAGAAGGTCGATCAGATCAAATACTTCATTCCCATGACCTCCATGAATCGTCTTACAAGGAAGCAGCTTGAAATCTATCGAACCGTAGTAGAAAAATCAAAACACACGACTGCCAAAGTCAAGTTTGTGATTTTAAGAAGGATCACCTAGTTGGAAAATATCAGAAAGTTTTGGTGGATTCTGATCAAGTTTCTAAAACTTTATAAGTGAAGAAATGTTAAAGAGGTCACTTAGGGGGAAATTGTTAAAACATGGAAGTGACCCTCTTAAACTTAGTCTACCGCAACCCTCAAGGATCAACAATCAAACCCTCATCCGCAGCCTCATCCGAAGTCATCAACCCAACCGCAGACTTACTTACGTTACTTAGTTTAACTTTATCTACTTTTCTGTAATACTCTCTATTGTCCACTATGCCTTGCATGGCTACTCTTAGAGATGTGATCCAATGCAATTCTTGAGTCTCTATATATAGAGCTCATTCTTTCACAGTTAATAACAATCTGAACAATCTTCAAGTCTATCAATTACATCTCTTCATTACACATCTCATATCTCTTCTTACTATTAAAGTTCTCTAGAACATAACTGATAATTACTTCTCTTTGGAGCAAGTCATTCGTAACTTTATCACTAAGCTTGATCACACTCACTAACTTGGTGTGAATGCATTCCATGTTATGAATCAACTAATGTGTATAATTGATATATTACCTGCTGTCATTTATATTTCCTTACATTTCCGCAACTAACTCTCTAACTATCTAACTTGTTAACTTATTATTGTTGAGCTGTTAGATCCCTTACGATTAACTATTCCACAACTATACTTGTTCTAACATTTGTTCAAGTGTGTCTCAAGTTTTTCTCTCTACAACCTTGATATTTATCATGCCTTTCTATGTATCTAATAGCCTTCCAAATATCTCTCTCTCTCTCTCTCTCTCTCTCTCTCTCTTTTTAATTTTTTTTAGTTTTATTTATTTATTGTTGAACATGATGAGAAATAAGTCACAAGCCAAAAACCAAGTCAACAATACGTGGTCAAAAGTTTTCACTGATTATTCTCCTACATTTGAGAAATCAGATTGGGGATAAGATGACGATTTTAGAATTTTAGGAGAGTTGGTTATTTGTTGTATGTATAAATAGACAAGTTTGAGAATATTTCACACTTTATTCGAAAGACACTCTCTAGATTTTTTTTCGAAGCTCTATAACTACTTGTAATCTTTTTCTTCTAACAAGAACTCCATGGCATTATGCCTTTCGACACCTCTCGAGGTTTTCTTCTAGATTTTTTGAGTGATCAAGAGTATTCCTCAAAAACATCATGTGTTGCTTTTTCATTTTTACATTCATATGTATTGAACTCTATCTTGAAACACGACACCCCATTTCTAAATTTAGCTCAACCAATATAAATCATTTTTTGACAAAAACAGTTTGGCGCCCACCATAGAGTAAGTGGTGTTTCGATCTATAATTGTTTTCATTTTTAATCATTTCCTAATCAATTTCGACCTTACAAAAATCAACCTCTAGCATCACTCCTCCATCTCTTATGGAGTAAGCCTTCCTTCTCCGCCTAGTGGAACTATTGCTAAAAGTAAAAAAAATATGGATGTAACTAGAAAAACCACATTCTCGAGTGCCACTAGTGGAGTAACTAAGGAGGATCCTGTCATGATTTTTAGTTCTAAGATCCTCTCTATGTTCAATCGTATGAAGTAGAATGAACGTCCCATAATTCGAGATAATCAAGAGATCCTCATTATTAAGGGGATCTAGCAGCGAATCGAAGCATACTATTGGAGAGATGTAAATGTAAAATAATGAAAGGCGGTGGTGTCAGTACAATGTAAATGTAAAATAATGATCAAAATAAGATAAGTGAGTTACAAGGAAATCCTTGATCCTTTATAGGATCTAGGACATAAAACCTTGGGAGGTGATAATGATCACTTGCCTTGATGTGTTTTATTGATTTAAAACTGAAATTACAAAGATAATTAAGGTAATACGAGTACAAGTGTAATAGTAGAGCTAATTGTGTACGTAGTGTGCCATTTACAAGTGTTATTTATAGTCTAAGTTAACCAACAAGAAGTCCGAGATTTCTGGGATCCTCCTTGAACAGGTATTTGCATGTTGTTTGACAGTATCCCCGAGTCTTAAGCTTGGTTGAAGTGACTTTCATTGAGAATGAGTCTTGTGTTGACTAGTTCTGCACATATGAGAAAAACAAAGCAGAATACAACGGATACAAGTGTTAGGAAATATTAGTGGTAATAATCAAGATCCTGGGATATGTTTAATGATCATGAGGCTTCAAAAATATTTAAGGATTCTGACCCTAACAATTGCCCAGAAATTATACCTACGAAATATAAACGTTAGTATCTAGATATTTAGAGGTATAATTTTAAAGTAAAAAATGAAGTAAAAAACTCCAATGGATAAGGTAATTCGAATTTCAATAGGTAGATTTCTAGCCGTTGGAATAGGTCAAATCATCATTCTACCTTCCCTTGATTCTTGTATAAATAGGGTATACAACCTCTCGATTTCAGCTAATTCTTTAGCTTTTCTTCTGGAAGTTCATCGAATATCGTCCAAGGCACTATCTTTGTTTGTTTTCTCCTTCCTAGTTTTCTTTTTCTTCTAAAAATGGCCAAAAAAGGAGCTCGCTCTCACGCAAACATCATAGATATACCTGATGATGATTTCGTAGATCAGAAACTCAATTCTTACAAGGAAATTTGTACCTTTGATGACGAGAGTATCGAAGCTTTGAGTTCGATTGAAACCTTTCCCGCTAGTACAATTTTCAAAGCCTTTGATGTCAGCTTTGAGTTCGATTGAAAACTTTCCCGCTGGTACAGTTTTCAAAGCCTTTGATGTCAGGATTCAGCCTGATTTTATTTCTTATTTTTGGGTTTGTTTTCCTGAGTATCCCTTTACCTTAGGCCTTACTTATCCCTTTTCCGGAATTATTTCTGAATTTTTTGAAATTACCAAGATCTCATCTATCCAAGCCATGCCAGCCGTTTGGAATATCCTTTATTGGATTAATAATCTGAACCGCTCCATGGGTCTCAATATTGGTCTAAATGAATTAGCTTATGTTTACGACCTTTCTACCTTTGGGAATTTGCACTTCCTGTTGAAAGTTAAAACCGATATATCACCTCATGTACTAAAATCCATGCATAACGATGGTGGTTGGAAAGGAAGATAATTTTTCATAAAACGTGACTCGATTCCTGATGGAAATATTTGACCTCAATCTTGGGTTAAGAAGGGTGGGGTTTCTTATTTTTACATCGGGGATCCCAATATTCACACTTCTTATTTTGTTTATTTTTTTTGTAGCTTTCAAGTTTGACCACTTAGTTACCCGCGATAAAGACACAGAAGATAGGATCAGGAACTTCCTTTCTCTGAAGAGATTGACAAGACATTCAAGCTTGATCCTTCCATTCATCAAGAAATCTAAGCTCTATCATCTTAATGGCTACTGGTAAGGATCCTCGATTACTTTCATCTTCAGTCTTGACAAAATTTAAGGATTTCTTTGCTTTTCCCAGGATCCAAAGGCCACACGCGCCAATGCTCATTTCTCCATTTCTGATCTTGACACGGCTATGTCAAGTGGCCATATATTTGTGAAGAAAGAAAAGACTAGCTTATCCCTTGCCTCAAAAAGGCTCCTATCGATCTGACTATGAAGACACCAGGATCCCAGAAGGGGAAAACTTTCGAAGCTACAACCTTGAGCTTGGAAAATCTTCGAGCTCAGGATGCACTTCAAAAGATGGTTTCCTTTTCTCAAGATGTACATGTTAGTGTTACTTTTTTTCCTAAGACTTTTCCTTTCACTCTTTCTGATGTTACTCTTGTTTCAGGTCTTTGATCATGCTTCCACAGACTTGAGGATCCGAGGTGAAAAGGTTTGAACAAGCTTTAAGGGAATAAGAAAAAGTGTGGAGACGACCAACGAGGATCTCCTAAAATGAGTGGAACTTATGAGCAAGGAAAATATTAAGAAAGTGGAAGAGCACGATGCAAAAATGGCGGAGGTGATCACCGAAGTGAAGGCTAGTATTGTCATAGCAGTTTGGGAAGCCAATATCAAATTAGCTTTAAGATGTGGCCAATGTAGGATCACGGAATCTAGCAGGATGGCATGTAGCACTATCTGAGTTAAAGGGAAAAATTGGCAACACTAGCATGGATCCTGAGAGGGGGGGGGGGGGCAGCAGCCAAAGGCGGGTGAGGAGATGTAGACCTCATGCAATGATGACCAAGCCACGGTCTAGGCTTGTTAAACAAAATCATTTCACATGACTTTGTACATGACAATTTTCATTTTTTATGGAATTGATGTATAACTCTTTCTTTTATCTATGGTTGTTTTATATTCTATTGTTTACATGTTTAGTTTATGTGGCCGTAACAATTGGATTTCTAGGTATCCTTGCACAATCAAAATCATAGAAAGAACCCTGAACAACCTGAAAATATGTAGTCATCAAATTGAGATCTTAAAATAGTTAACATCTTTTTAAGATAATAAGACTTTGAATATTATGTAGAAAATATGATTTTAAAGGATAGATAAAAACTATTATGCTTTAGGACATACTTTGTGAGTTTTTGTATGGAAGGATCCTCACTTGAAAGATCCCTTTTAAGCTTCTACTTAACGAACCTATGGTGATCCCTCTTTAAAAATTTACAAATATTAACCCCCATTTTAAATGCAACAGGGGAGGATCCTTATTTGTAATAATGCTACAAGCCTTAGATGTTTCTTAGAAAAATATCATCTTTTGAAAACACGATTATGTTTAACAAACTTTTGGGGAGAATCCCAACTTATGATAACACATAAGTGTAATAAACCTTATGAAATCACTGGGGAAGATCCGAACTTAAGATAACATGTAAGTGTTATAAACCTTATGAAATCACTGGGGATGATCCCAACTTAGGATAACACGTAAGTGTTATAACCGTAAGAAATCACTAGGGATGATCCCAACTTAGGATAACACGTAAGTGTTATAAACCTTATGTTCAAACGTTAGGATCTTGACATATGTTCAGAGATAAGAAGGTTGCAAAGTCACTAACACATGAAATGATCCCCTTGTTCACATCTGATAGTAAGATTTCGTGTGTCCAAGTGAGATGTAGAAATCTTAAATTGTATGAAAGAGGTAATTAACTCTTTAAACCTTAAAGGGGATCAAGCACCCTTAATCGTAGGAGAGATGATCATTCTCTGTTTGTATTTGTCTGGACAATTATACATTACAATCGCCAAGATTACAGACTCATGTATCTATTGGGATGATTGAATGTTAGGATCCTACAACACTTAAGTTAGTATTGGCTTTCGAAATAATAAAAAGAATTAGATAAAAGTATAGGGTAGAGAGAGTGTACCTTGATCCTGGTTGAAAAGGATTAATACAACTTACATGAAGTACGCTTTTAGATGGACGAAATTCTAGGATCTCAGCAACATGTTCCCTTCAAGGGTGGCTGGCCAATATGATCTATTTCCTTCTTTCGAATCAATGAGATATGATCCTTCCCAGTTATGTGCCAATTTGCATGCACTGGGATCCTTGGTATTTTGGAATGTTTTAATAAGTACCAAGTCACCTTGCTTGGAACCTTCTAACTTTGATGTTCTTGTTATAGGATTTAGTGATCCTCTATTGATGAACAACAATGCGGATCCGGGCAAGACCCCTAAGTTCATCGATAGTGTCAAGATCCTAGGCCAGGATATCTATCCATTTCGAGAAGTAGTTCGTCATCAATATCATGATTACCTTTCCTCCGGTAGCATTTTGTATCTTGCCAACCATATCCATTACCCATTCCATGAATGTCCAAGGGGAAATGATAGGATGCAACGGTTTTGTAGGCTAATGAAGGATGTTACTATGTATTTGACAAGCATCACATCTGTGCGCATGAAAGAAAGCATCATTTTTCATTGTTAGCCAGTAGTATCAGGTCCTTAATGGTTTGGAGCATAAGGATCTGCCCCCAGTGTGGTTGCCAAAATCTCCTTCGTGTATATATTTTAGGGCTTCTGCAGCTTCAAGATTTTCTAAGCATCTATGGTATGGACCTGCCATATATTTCTTGTATAGTTTCTCTTGGATCATCACAAATCGTGAGATCTTCATCTTGAATGCTCTCTTTTTTTCCTCTCGTGGGATTATTCCATTTTGGAGATAGTCCATTATGGACTGGATCCAAGATTTGGAGTGCTGCTAAGGATCCTGAATGTTAAGATCTTGATGAATAGGATCCTAAGGAAACGGTTGAGGGACAGGGTCCTCGATTATTACCATATTGGTTGTTTGGCAATGGTGATTGGCATCATCTGGTTTATTGGAGGGATATTCTAACGCTGGGATCAATATATGGGTTACAGGAATCCCGACGGAGTATTTTAGTGCGTCTCCCTCAACATTTTCTTCTCTGGGAACTTGGCTCCGGCTAAAAGTCTCGAATTTGGAGGCCAGATTTTTGAGGATTTGAAGGTATAGTACTAGTCTTTCGCCTGTAACTGTAAAGGATCCATTAAAATGATTAGTTAATAATAAGGAGTCAACAAATACCTAACCAGCAACAATCCTATAATCAATGCTTCGTAGTCTGTGACAACCCGTTAAATTCAATCTTGTAAAAGTCAACCAAAGTCAATAAAAGTCAAACATGTCAAATAAAAGTCAACTTTGTTGTTTTGTTAATTTATTAAAGTTAAATTAATAATCTCTATGTGTATAAACCTTGGATTAAAGGTTTTGTGAGGATTAGAAGTAAAAATCACTCAAGCCGAAAACCCTCGCACATGTCCAAACCCTCGCACCGAAAATCCTTTTCGGCCACAAACATGCGAGACTGCTCCTTCAGACCGAAAAAGCATTCTCGGCCGTAAACCCTTCGGACCACAATCTTCGCATGTTTCAAGTTCTCGTCCGAAAACCATCCAAGTTCTATCCACTTCACACTTGCCAACCAAGGTGTCCCATCACGATTTCGACCTTATATATATGGGGGTACTGAAATCGTCACTTCATTCTACAGCTTTCAGCCGAAAACTCTTCTTTTCTCTCTCAAAGCCACAACCGAAAACTCTCAATTCCCTCTCAACTATCATCCGAAGATCACTTGTATCTTCATAGGATCATACCAAATTCTTCAAGTGTTCTTCATCCCATCAAGCAATCATCATCCAAACTCCTTAAAACCCAACCAAAAACGCCTTGATCTTCTTGGTTTCACTAAGAACACCAAGAACACACTTGGATCATCATCTGAACGAAAACTCAAGACTGACCAAAAACTGCAAACAACCTCACGGTTAACTTCTAGTCCTCTTTTTTGTAAGTGATTCTTACATCTAAGGCTATTCCATAACATATTTATCACCATACTTGATAATTATATTCATATATATTGCGCGAAAATGCCATTAGGACTCGATTTTGTACGGGATCTTACTTGTTGAATTAAAACTACCTTTTCGGATCTTCACTAGATTACTCACATAAGGTGTGTTCATACCCCTAAGTTTTACCATTTTCAAATGCTTTCAAGGGGAGAATACAAGTAGAACACAAAATATTTGTGTTAACACTCACATGCGATTACAAACCATTTTTAAGATACTATTGCTTTTATAAACGTATTAAACTATTTCTAAACTGTTTTCAAACTATTAAATTGTTCTTTTCATCGAATCATATTCATATATATATATATATATATATATATATATATATATATATATATATATCCTTATGTATAATTAGGATTTCACAGACTTAGGACCATTGCTTTTACCTTGACTCTAGTTCCCTGTTTGGTTGTGGGCTTAGGGTAGGATCAGCAGTCCGACTGTCAATTAAACCTTAATTATACATGCCAAGCATATGTCACTACTAGAAAAACAGCCTTTTACGACGCTCATTGCATGTTGTAAAAGGCTCAGACGACGCGCAAATGCGCGTCAAGGAAGGCCCTGTCATAAAGAGAGACGACGCGCATTTGTGACGCGCAGTTACAACGTGCATTTACGACGCGTAGTTACGACACGCAATGTGTATCAATGAAGGCCCTGTCATAAAGGAAGACGACACGCATTCGCGTGTCGTAACCTTACGAAGTGCGTGTTAATGACACGCACTGCGTATCAAGAAAGCCCTTGTCAAGAAAAGCCATGTCATAAATGAAGATGACACACATTTTTTCGTGTCATAATTTTAAATGTTTACAAAAAAATATTATTTATAGATTTACTTATTTTCAAATTAAATTTGTATTTAATGTTTCATAATAGAAAATAAAATATCATATACAAAAAATAGAATCCATTGCATAAATTTAATGTCATACAATTCTATTTCTTACAATATATAAATTTGCATCTAATCTACTATGTACATCAAATTCCAACTAACTAAAGTTGCATCTTGCCTTTCATAATTCTTTAAGACTAATGCTCCAAACAACTGATTATATGGATAAGCAGTTGTACATTGGCCCATCTCACTCAATAATGACTTAGCCAAATTTAACTCCAAGTCTTTGCTGCATCTTGCTGATAATGCTGCAAGATTTAAATAAAATTCAAGTCCAAGTCTTTACTCAATAATCAAAATCCCAAGAGCAACATCCATTGTAGAGGCAAGTTCATTTTCAAAACAAAACATAGTATTTATAATGATAAGAATGGGGAGGGTATACTGTAAAAATTTAGACATGGCTATAATGGAGATAACAGGGATATATATATATATATATATATATATATATATATATATATATATATATATACCTTAAACAAATTAGCTTCCAGATCAGATTGAGAGCTGCAAAAAAAAATTAATATATGTTAAGGTAGTATTTGGAGGATGTAATATGATGACATACCCGTCCAGAAGGCTATTATGTATGAGCTTGACAAACACCAAGGGCATTATTGGTAGAAATAATGTTACTATTTGTAGGGTTGATGGGGATAATGTCTCCTCACTTTGTTCATGTACTAAAGCTCCCTGTTGAATATATTATGTTTTTCTATGCATATGGGAAAATGGGGAGGCACCCTATGGGGTTAGATTTGTCATTTGACATACCGGTGACTGAACTGGAGGTGAAGACAAAGCATTTTCATGAAATTTTTTGTTCATATGAATTCCTTCTACATAGGGCAATTAAGCTAACTAACTTGACTAAGTTGACATGGTTTCTAATTGAAACTAGTTTCTAGATGATGAATGGAATATAAATTCAAGTAGGGTTTTGAAGTTTGAACAACAAATATGTTGTTACCTTAATGAGGCCAGGTGGAATTAGCAACCATCAACACCAATAGGCCAATGCGGAGCCTTAGCTGCAACATCCAGACATTGCATAATTGCTTGCTCTGCCTTACTTATAGATATTGAAAACCCTACACCACAACACAACACAAAGATATTAGCCACTTTTTTTGCATCAGAAAACAAAATGAACTTAACAAACCTCCCATATCAAGAGAAGTCATGAATGACCCTGCATACACTGTAACAACAGCTCCATGTTCCAACTGTAAAATAGGAACAACCTTTCCAGCAACAATCATCAGTTCCATTACAAGTGTCCCCTCTAATCTGAGATTTACAATTTTCAAATCACAAATCCAATTTTTCAAAAAGAAATACATAATTAGCAATCTTATTTACTTTGAAAAAAGATAAAACAATATGCATATAGATAGCTTCTGAGTTCTGACTTCCCTTAAAATGTTAATGTATAGGGTAAGATACCACTTATCAAAGGGCAAGAAGCAACTAAGCAAGAGAGATTACATTGCATATCCATTAATCATAAGTACAACACGACTCCCACATTTAATTGGAACATAGTTAAGGTTCATATTTAAGATAAAAGTGTATATTTATTGGTTATGGTTCATATGAGGTGAGATATCGCTTAATCGATTTTTGGATGGAAAAAGTTGAAGGCTCGTTAGAAAAGCAGAGATATCACACTCAATGAGAAATATAGTTGGTTAGTAATATATATATACTTTTTTGTATGTGTCCCAAATTATATAAATTTGTTTTATTTTATCCATGAATTTAATGTTGAATACAAAAAAAAAGTAATATACTTTTATATATTTGTTTTGCATCCAGTTTTGTTTCCTACAAAAATGTACTATAAAAATATTACACAATTGTAGGAATCCTAATTCCAATACAGACAATATTAGTATAGATGTGTAATGGAACAAATTGAAGTCAAAAAAAGGGGGAAGATATTGTATGAGAAGAGCGATAATTAAATAGAACTAAAGAAAAAGGATGAGGTACCAAATGTTCTTGTAGAGGTTTTTTTGAAGCATTTGAGGGAAATTTCCGGGAAGCCTGACTAGTTGACGACGAACAACTGCTTGAAGCCATATAATGCCTTTGAGTGACCAAAATGCGCTCCGAGCCTTCACGGAGATATTAATATCAGTAAATGTATCACACTTATTACACAAGACATAAAACAAAAAATGATGATAAAAAAAGGATATACGCCATTCCAAGACCTCTCTTATGAAATCTCACCTCCTTACTCTTAGGACACTCACAAGGGAACAAGAGTTATTATTGTGGGTTATATATATATATATATATATATATATATATATATATATATATATATATATATATATATATATATATGAAAGGTTCCAAAATTCTTAGTGTTTGTTAGATTTACAAAGCTACATGTACCTATGTTCTTTTTAAATATTAACATACCTCACTACACTAAATTCAATATTTTTATATACTAGACTAACAATGCACTGTGCGTAAATTATAAAATTTTGTATAAATTAGATAAAAATGTATTGTGCGAATTAGCTATGTATTTCTAGAATTTAGTTATGTAGTTTTGGTTCTGCAACAAATTTGTAGAAAACATTTGTTTAGCTTTTATGGCTTATGTCATCTATTTTTTACCATTTCATCACTTATATAGCTATTAACAGGAAAAAAAACCAAACGTGATATAAGTTATACACAACGAAGGTCTACAACAGAACAAAAAAAAACTTTATAATCAAATGTTTGTATTTATATTGGTTTTTTAATTAGACACCGGGTACCCGAAACCGGAACCGGTTCTGACGGTTCCGGGAGCGGTTCTAAAATCTTTGGAACCAATTTAACTGGTTCCAGTTCCGGTTCCAAAATCCTAGGAACCGCCGATTCCGGTTCCAACAAATTTGGCCGGGTACCCTCTTATGCTCACTCTTACATATAAAGCTAGAGTTGTTTGTTGTCGGAATCGGAATCAGAATCAGAATCAGGAACTCCACCATGAGGTAACATGGATGCCCTTTGAAAAGAAGCTGCACTCCTACAACAATATAAACATATTGTATTTGTATTATGTCAATTAGAAGCAAAAGACATAAATACCCTCATTACCTTTTCTCAAATGAGTCAACCACAAACGTGAATTTGGATTGAATTCCAGTGGCTTTTCTCAACCACTTATTTCCAAGAATCACTTTATCCACTGTATATATACAAAAGCTGTATCTTTGCAACTTTTGTAATAACACTTATTGGTATAGAAGGAGCACCAATTTCATCCAAAACTTCCTGAACCTATATGTATCATCAAATTACCAAAATACCCATAAACCATTTAAAATAAATTAAAATTTATACCTCTGGGGTTCCCACACATTGTCTGTGTTGTCTTCTAGCAAATCTGGCCCCATAAATTTATACCTGAGATGAATGATTTTTATTTATTGAATAAAGAAGATAATAAATAATTAGACAGTAATTACTAATTAGTAAAAAGTAAATACCACTTAATTCCATCAGATGTGGCTATTGCAATATCTAAGTTTTGTGTAGTGAAAATTGAAACAGTGTAACCTCAAAACTCAAAAGTCCCTTGATTCCAAAAATCATTTTTTCATTCAATCTCTTTTTCCATCACTTGTAGAGCATGAAAATAGGACCAACAAGTAATGAGTCAAGATTATTTTCCCCATGATTAAATGTTCACAATTTTTATGAAAAGATTCAGAAGCAACGTTCCAGAAGGAGTATGATTCAGTGCAAAAAGATAAGTATGCTCAAGTCACTACTCATATTCAATGTATCATTAATCTAATATGAACAAATTCATGTTTGTTAGATATTATCATGGTCTATATGTAATGAAAACCTAAGCATTCTCCCAACTATAATTAGATACAACCTGTGAAATTGAAAGTCTCAAACATGACTAAGAACTTAAGTAATTATAAGAGAACAATTATCATTTTATTTCGTAGCAAGTATAAATGCAAATCAGAGACAACTAAAAGGCAATTGCAAAAATCACACACAACATAAGCATCAAATTAAAGCAATGTATCTATAACCTATCACAAATCTGCTACCGAACCAAACTTCAACCAATCAAAAGCAAATGGAAAAGGTCATGTGTTTGACTCCTTCATACACAATATCTTTTTGTGAACCTGGACTTGTATGAATGCAAAAAGAAATAAACCATTTACATGAAGGAGCATGTACATGTACAATAAAGCTGAATCAATAAATAGTAATCGTTGAGGTTTACCGAGTTATTTCAACATGTCACTGTGGCAATATTGGTGCTGGACATACTACAAGAGTTGAACCAGTAGGAACAGGGGAACTGGTTTCTTGACTCAGTTCTAAGCAAAATGGACAAATGTGGGCCCCATCACAGATAACGATTTTGGAGCCTTAACTTTTGCGTTTTCTTGAATCACCATTCAGGCTTTTTGAATCTTTTATTGGTTTTGAATTTGTTTCTTTATATGGATAGCCTACACAATTTGCATGTCGCCAAGCATCACAGACATCACATTGTACCCAAAAAAAAACTTTATACTTTGAGATTTCACTTATAGCCCCACACACATGCTCTTTCTTCATTCTTTTGATGTTAAATTTCTGCTCTCCAACAACTTGTAGTTTCTTGTTTCTTATATCATCAACATGTATGTCCGATTTTCTATTGTGCAAATATACAAGCAAGCAGCTCAATGGTTTTTCCTAGACCCATTTCATTTGTTGTTTTCATAGAAACAACTCAGTAAAAACATCAAAAAAGATATATGAAATATTATAAAACCAATCGGATTCTTCTAGAATTAGGGTTCTAATATGGCTTAAGATATCAGGGAAGAAGAAGAAGAATAAGTGAAGAAATTGTATGTGTTCCAAAAGTGAAGAAATTGTACGTGTTACACGAAAAATTAAGATATCAGGGAAGAAGAAGAAGAAGAAGAAGAGACTAGATGAATAACGGTAAGCACGACATACCTTAGTGCAAGCAGAAGAGAAGAATCAGACCTGCTTCATTGAATAGAATGAGATATTTCTTGAAATCGGACCTAAGGCTTGTAAGCAGAACAAAAAATCATGACAAATCATGCTCAGTAAAGCATACCTTAGTTCAATCCGAGCTAGGGCTTGTAAGGCCCTAAATCGTCAGCGCTGTGTAGGATGAGAAGCTGTAAGGCCCTAAATCATCGTCTCTAGGATAAAAGTAGACGGAGCATGTAAGTTCTTCACACTTTCAAGCATAATTGTAACCCAATCGTCGGCTCAAGCATAATTGTAACCCAATCATAGTCACTCAATGCGAAAATATGTGATTTTGGAATGGCAGAACTTTGTGGCGAAACCAATAGCAACTTGGAACGAGATTCAAGTAAGCCAAATTCAAGATTCGTGAAATTCTAGGGAACACGTGGCTACATGTTGCCTGAATTTCAGTCTACCGGAGTTCCGACAAATAAGTCCGACTTGTATGCTTTCGGAGTTGTACTTCTTGAGATATTGTCAGGCGAAGAAGGCAAGTGAGGAACGAAGGAAGGAGTGTCGATAACTAGGCAAGGTGGCAGTCGAATCTATGGAGGGGGAAGAAAGGATCGTAATTAGGGCAAGAAGGAAACAAAAGTGGAGGATAAAAAAGAAGGCGGGTGTTCAAAATTTTAGGGATTTCATTTTCCCCCTGTCTACTAAACGCGCTTTTCATTAAAATTATAAAGCGACACTCATAGAGGATGCCCATTTAAGATACAACGCCCTCCGTGTTTTTAATTTTTTCTCGTATGACGCTAATTTAAGGGCACGCAATAATGCGTTACCTAAATCGTTAAATTTTTTGAAGAGATGACACTTTTTTAACGTCACTGTCCATTGCGTAACATAAATCAATGAGTGTCGTGGTTTGCGCGTCGTAAAAGGCTATTTTTCTTGTAGTGTGTATGAGTATTAAACTTATTTCAATATCATTGTCGATCAATTCAGTACAAACATAACATTAGGAAACTATAATAGGTATAGTTTTGAGATCTATTCACACTATTACTAGTTCAAAATACATTACATTAATCAATACATAATTACAAACTACTTTTCATTGCAAGTACATTATTCATTTACAAGAACAAGTGAACATATACATACTATACGTAAACGAGTTAATACTAGAATGTGAGATACTACATCATGTTGCTTAGTAATATCCTTGTTATGTTATGATTTATAACCAGAGTCTCTTGGAGGGAGAGGGTGAGTTTGTGTATAGATTTATACGGGACTGACAATCTTGCACCTTGGCTGTTAGCTACAGTTGGGGCCGACAAGTATACGGGTGACAAATGTCATAACTTTTTGACGCCTGAAGAACTTCGTGTAGAATACTAGTCAATTAAGTATTGTTGTAATCTCATTCACATTAAGCATTAACTAAACATTTCGGTTTACAAAACAAACATTACTTTAGTGGTTTTATTTTAAGTAATAAAACTACCTACCATTATTTTCCAAGTACTAATACACTATGGAGTTAATACAAGTGTAGTACACAATTTTCTATCAAAGAAAACATATATTTATGGAAAACACACACACTCACACTATTTCATAGTACAGTAACATATAAAACATTTTGGTCTTAAGGCCTAAGACTGCTTTTCATTTAAAAAGAGAAAATATGGGATTTTCTAGAGAACATACTATCATTTTCTTGGAAAAAGTACAATCATCAAATACTAAATGCTTATGAACTCACCAACTTAAATGTTGATACTCCCTTTTCAAGATAACTTGTATTCTTAAGGAACTAGTAGACAGGTACACTCATGCAGGTTTGTGAGAAGATGGAGCTTACTCAAGGCTCTTCTTTTTATTGTTTTACATTTTTGGTGTCATACATACAACTCAAAGAACACACATGTATTAATTATATTTTATATACAACTGATGTTGTTTTTTGTTTTACTATTATGTAATTGTTATGATACTGAGCATGACGTCCTCTGCCCCTGAACGTTTACGTCATTCCGGTTTGGGGTGTGACATATTAAGCTTCGTTGTTGGTTGCAACGAATTCACAGCTAACTTCCTGGGTATGATCTCCCCCCAATGGTGATTTTAGTATGATCTATGGACCTGTTCCTCTAAAGTTTGAGGATCCGTAAGTGAAGAGCATCCATATTCCATTGCTTTCTTCTTTTTAGATTTCTTTGCTTTCTAATTCAGCTTCAGGTTGTAGGTCATCATTGAAATCAACCATAAAGTATACTAGTGCTTGTGACTTTATTTTTGATCTTGGTTCATATTTGATATCATATGTGCTTAGCTTCACGGAACACTTTGCCATCCTACCTGACATATCTAGTTTTTCAATAACATTCTTAATAGGGTAATTAGTTCTTACGTGTATAGTCTGTGTATCAAAATAGTGTCTTCATTTTGTGGAAGCAGTTACTAATGCAAGTATTAGTTTTTCAAGATAGGAATACCTTGTCTCCGGATCCAAGATACTTTTATTTACATAGTAAACGGGATGTTGGTCCCCGTTGAGATCCTTGGCTAAAATGACACTTTTAGCGTTAGAGGATATTAAAAGGTATAGGAGGAGTGGTTCCCCATCTAGTGGTTTCACTAGCAAGGGTGCATAACTTAAATAATTATTAAGTTCCTGAAAAGCGTCTTCATGCTCTTTAGTCCACTCAAACCTTTTGTTCTTCTTCAATATATCATACAAAGGCTTGCACCTTTATGAGGATCTTGAGATGAACCTGTTAAGTGTTTCTACTCTTCCTTTTAGTCTCTTAATATCCTTCGTTGAGGATGGAGATCTTAGATCGATGATCGATTTTATTTTCTCCGGACTTGCTTCTTTTCCTCTTTTAGTTACTATGTATCCAAGGAACTTTCCTAACCACATTTCAAAGTGGCACTAGGAGGGGTTCAACTTCATGTTATATTTGTCTAGTCTGTTGAAGGCATCTATAAGATCCTTGAGGTGATCCTCAACTTTCTTTGATTTTACCACCATGTCATCGATGTAGACTTCCTTGGTGTCCCCCAGTTTATCCTTGAATATCTGGTTGACTATCCTTTGGTATGTTGCACCTGCATTTTTAAGACCAAAGGGAATAACAGTATAGCAATATATACATGTTGGGGTAACGAATGTAGTATCCTCTTGGTCAGATGGTTCCATTTGGATTTTTTGGAATCCCACAGATGCATCCATAAATGTTAGCAATTCTTGGCCAACCGTAGCATCTATCATGGAGTCTATATGTGGCAGGGGGAAAGGATCCTAAGGACAAGCCTTATTCAAATTCGTATAGTCCACAATACTCTCTATTTTCCGTTCTTCTTCTGCACGACGTCCATATTAGCTAGCCATCTTGGGAACTTAACTTCGATGATCATCCCAGTTTTTAGGAGCTTTTCTACTTCTTATTGGATGATCTGTTTTCTTTCGAGTGCAAAATTTCTTCTCTTTTGGTGTATTTTTCTGAAAGAAGGATCAATGTAAAGTTTATGATTTATAATATTCTTGTTTATACCCATCATATCCTCATGCTTCGAGGAGACTGTTTTGATTCTATATTTCAGGAACTTTATTAGTTCTTGCTCGATTTGTTATGGCATTGAGGAACCTATGAGGACTTTGGCTTTAGGATCCTCGAGGTTTAGGGGCACTTCCTTTATATCCTGCTCTCTTGTTTCCAACACAGCTCGTGCCCCTAATTTAATTGCTATCCTTGTTGTAGTCTTGTCGAAGATTTCATCGAAGTCTTGTGGCACTTCTTGGATTCTTGTTGGTCACATATGATCTTTACTATCCCCTAGGGAGTGGGCATTTTGATACATTGATGGTATGTCGAGGGGACAACTTTCATATCGTGGATCCATGGTGTCCCTAGTATAACATTATAGGATGATAATGTACTGATTACACAAAAGCGTTTCATAGAGTTTACCCCCTATATGTAAATAGCTAGCTTTATCTCGCCGACTATATGTTTTGTTTCATCACTGAATCTGATCAACATTGAGGATCTTTTTGTTGGGTTTTGAGCATTATAACACTCCTAAGTGTACATGCAACCCTAAATACCTTGGATCTATTTTTTCTCTATTATACATGCAAATATGAACTTCCAAGGTATTATCCTAATCTAGCATACAAAACAATGAATATAGCAAGATAGAATACATACCTCTTTGATGTAGAAAGTCTTCATGAAGCTTGAGTGCCTAGTGTCCCAAGTGTGACACAATAATAATCGAATACAATATGGTCTCAGAACTTATGGATACAAATAAAACACCTTTTATTTATCACCGTATGATTACACATTATTCATTATATACTGTTTCAGCTATCAACTTTATTCTTGAATTTGAAAAAATAGTTGTCCCATGCTCCAAGCATGTACACTATGTTTTCTAAACACCAGTCATGCCATACACCAAGTATGCATACTATGTTTTTCTATGATCTTTACTTTGTGAAATAGATCAATTGAACATAACTCCAATGATTCTCATTTCACATTCCCAATTCCTTACTGCAAATGAAAGAATTCCAAATTCATGCCATTTACTAAAATATGTTAGATTCTAAACTTATATGCATTGATCCTCTTGTAATGATTATGCACAAAGTCAGAAAGACTTGACAACAACCATTACAGAGCATTCCAAAGGAGATCAGCTCCTTGGAAGCATCCTTCTTGCACTAAGTTTCCTAATCTTACACAGATTGAATAATTTATAACTTTGAAACATTTCCATATTCCATTTTGACTATCACTTCTGAACAAGAGTTGCCTCCTTACATATTATGTCAATATGGTCCTTCCAGAATTATCACTATCCTTCCAATTGTCCTTGAGCAACCAATCTTTGGTAAACCTTAGATTGTCCTCGACAATTGTTTAATCCTTTTAGTCATATCCAATTCTAGACCTTTTCTCTTCTTAATGCCCCATGCATTTGGAAAATTTTAGAAAGGATGAATATAGCACATGTAATTGATCCTATATCCAAAGCATATGGGACACGATTCATGATGTCTCACATAAAGACTAAACCAGTCTTTTGCTGTAACATTCCCATTTCTATTTGCTAAGTTCTTATAATTCAGATTATGAAAAGGGATGTCGTAATCAGTATTGAATTATAGAACGCAAATAATGGACCCATATACAGAATTTCCTTATGTTGAGCCATTCCAACATGAAATTCATATATATATATATATATATATATATATATATATATATATATATATATATATATATATATATATATATCCTTGACTAAATGATTTAAACCTCACGATCTAAGCTTATAGATTTGAGATGAAGTATAATTTCCTCTCCCTTAATTATAGCAAAACAACTCTTTCCCAATTGAACCTTTTGTTTTCTATAATTAACATTGCTAACTTGCAACCTTTATCATAATTATCATGCTCTCACTAAGATGATGATTATTAGCATAACACTTATGCTCCCACTAGCTTTGACATGTACTCAGAAATTAGCTGACACTCTTACCAAAGTTCAGATTTCTGATACTAGATTGTTTTGATAAAACTTTATCAAAATCATACACCTCTTTTAGATAGCTCACAGGTGTGTCTAAACAATTTTAGAACTATGAAAAGGGATGCCGTAATCATAGTCTCAATTGTTTAGACCTTTTTGCCACTTCTCACAAGTCCATGTTAGTGTGCCGGTTAACCACACAGCTCCACTAACGACTTTTGAGAATGTAAATATCACAATTGCTATCTACTTCAAATCTACTTGGTGGAAGTGTTTCCTCACCATCATTTTCAGGAATCAGAGAGAAACCTTATGACCCTTAGATTTAATGGTGCATGTTTTCTTATCCATATGAATTGTCAAAACCATAGTCACAATACAAAGATAAAGACAAATCCAAACTCATATGGACTGAAATCAATCTGAATTCCTTGCCACCTGGTAGCTCAAGGGCCTACCATTGCTTCCAAGTTGTTATGCAACCAATTGAGAACTCTAAGAAATCATATGCAAAGCCAACTTTAACTGGAATGGGCACCGAAATGAAGTATGTCAACACGATAGGTTATAAACCTTACATCGTGTGCTAGTGTTAAACTACAAGTTTTTATTCTTGATTAGATCTTGAAATTCTTTTCAGGATCTTTATGACTCCCACTGTCCTTTTAACATATAAGGCTTTCTTGTCAAATATTCAAGAGACAGTGTGGATTCTAATCAAGACAAACGCTTCACACAATTGGCCTTAGTTGGTCTTTGTTTTATCCAAAACATCACGACTTACCAATTTCAAATGTACATGAGTAGAAAACTTTTACTCTTACATTTGACAAGTGGTTTAAAACTTTCTTTAAGACATGTCACTCAACTTACAGTCTTGGAGTATGACTCTAAGACTTGTTTTGGAACGAAGTATGACTCATCTTCTTGATTTAACCATTTCAACAATTCAAGTTCCTCTTCTTAGTCATAAGATTTTCTTAGAGAACTAATTTTGATATGGTTTCTTAATCATTAAGATGATCACAAAAACTGATACTAAAGTACTCTCCCATCTTTTCAGATTTGAGAACCTTTTATCCTTCTGCCTAAGTTGATTCTTCTTATTCGCTCTGTCATACATTGGAACCTTTTCCAAAGTCTCAGAATTACACTTAAGCTTTTAAGTATAACCATATTTACTAAGCTATAGTAAATTATGACAAATAGTCTTATCTATCTTTTGTGGTGGACTTAGCCAGTGCACAAGAATGTGTATTCGATCCCTTAGTCCTTTACATGACTCACACATCCATGTGAACAAGTAATTAGTCTTAATTTTTCCAATACTTGAAAGTTCTCATTCATCATGCTATATAACTTGCATGATTCCAAGTTTCGGTCCAATTGAAACTTGGGTGATGAGAATCTTTCCTTATTTGGTAAATTTAGACATTACCACAAATGAAAGAATCAATTTCATATTTCCACTCTTGTTATTAATGAAATCTTATAAGCAACAAAAATTTTCACAGATGCCATTGTAAGGATATTTTAAAATAAATAAATTCAAAAATTTTCCTTTTATTTTAAAACTTTGCGGAAAAACTATCCTTACAGTGCAAAAGCACATGAACACTTTGTTGTTATTTATTCTTAAGTAATATATCATAACTCCTAAGAAGTAGCTCAAGAATCCGATCTTCAAACTATGCGATAGAAATCCATCTACGCGATCAGATTCATCATATTCTTTCTTTAAGTTTCTTTACTTTTCTTTGATTCTTAAAACATCAACATGTGACCCAGTCACATCATGTATCAAGGATCTCAGAATAAAATTTTAGCAGAGTTAGATAGTGGATTTTACCTAAAGTAGAATCAAACATCCTTAGGTAAAATTAGGCAGGTTCGCAACTAATGCCCCTTCCTTTGGCAATGGACCCTTGATAATGAGACTATCTCAGACTTAGCCTCTCTCTTTACCATTTGGTCAACCGAGTTGACTATGGCAGATCCCTTTCCATTGGGAAGAGAGAGCTTTACTGGATATCCAATGTCATTATTGTCAATGTCCATAAAGTTTTAGGAAGTTGATCTTAGCAAATAGATAAGATCATTAAGGGTCTTGTCATAGTCTGTTTCATAGGAGTCCCAAAGGCGCTCACTATGTGACTTAGAAAGTGATTGAACCACCAACTTTCTCAAGACTTTGACACCCAACTATCCCGACTTGTCAATATGTGACTACATCTCCAAGATGTGATCACACCTAGACCTTGCCTTACCATTAGGGCTCTAGTGACCTTGAACTTGTGGGTTATGGAGAATAATTGGAGGAGGTGAAAGAAGTATGATTTCCATGGGACATCATCTTCATTTAGGAAAGCTTGTTTCAAGAGATTTGGGAAGATCATGAATGTCTAAACCCGACATGTTTTGGGAGATATTCAAGATAATTGATTTAAAGTCCTTAATATGACACCCAATATGAAATATTAAGGCTAGGACCCAACAAACTATTTTACAACTTAGAAGAGGGATGCCGTAATCCAAGCTATAAAATATTTGAAGGTAGGTGAATGACGATTCACCAATTTCCACCAAGATAAATGAAATGTATTATTAGGTTTTAATTGGATTTGAAACTCCTAGATCTTTTGAGATTCATTGAACTTTTCAATGGCATGTTTCAATCTCGAGTGTGCCCTTCAGGTTTTGTGACTGAGATGCCGAGGATCACAAAACAAGGTGTAAGGTAACCATGCTAATTACTTGGTACCCTTAAGTGTTTACCCCTCAATCGATGTGCCGGTTAACCATAAACGCTCCATCGATACTATGATAAACATTAAGTTACCCTTTGCCTACCTTGTTAAATACGAGTTAGTGTGCCGGTTAACCACACACGCTCCACTAACTGACTTAAACAAAGTGCAAAGTGTAATTTCATGGATTAGCACCTTATTCACATTTTCCTAAGTAACTAAGGTTGGGTATTAATAAAAGGTTTAGTTACTTAGTATTTATCATTAATACTTTTAATGAAGGGAGAATTCTAGTCTTTGTCCTACCCATTCGGCTAAAAACCCTCCACCGGTCAAGGAAGCGTTAGGTGAGAGTGGACACCCATTAAACTGCCATTTTATAGGCAGTAACCTTATACCCCCCTTATAGACCGGCTTCGTGAATAAGGCCTACTAAGGGTAAGACTGACTTTACTCTTATACCCCCCCCCCCCACCCACACACACACACATATATATATATATATATATATATATATATATATATATATATTATTGACTTATAATATTATAAAGTATAAGGGTTGAATTTTAACTTTTAAAATTCTAAGGGATAACTTGGAATTAAAGTATTCATAAGTGAAAACTTTTCAAATTCCAAAACTTGAGGGCAAGTTTTGAAACTATTCAAAACTAATTAATTCCATAACTTATGTGTTTAAAGTAGTTTTAATCCAAAAACTCTTCAAGTTCCATAACTTAAGGACAAATTATGGAAGACTTCAAACTAATAAAAGAATGTAACATTTCTTTATTTTGTAACTTATGGAATTAATTAAGGTTACACATTTTATTACTTAATGAAGTGACTCTTGAACCTCCATAACTTAAGGACAAGACTCTTCATTTTTTGTAACCATTGCCAACTTTTATGAGTTTTATGAAACTTAAATGTGACTTTTCATATAACTTGAGGACAAGTTACAAAAACACATTTTAGAATCAACTCTTAGATTAATTTGGATTGAAAACAACAATTTCACATAACTTACTATTAATCTAAGCAACTCATATGAACAAGATAATTGAAATCAAACTTTTCCATGTAATTAGTCTAAACTTTAAACTAATACAAAACATGAATCTATTGACAATTATCTTTGAAATTAGATTAGAATGAACATTACCACATCAAAAACAAGTTTATCAGTCCAAAAACATCTTAGGGTAATGTTCCTAGTCTAATTCCAGCAAAAAAAAAGTCGAATTTATGATGTCTGGGGGTCCAACTCGTCGAGTGCATGAACCAAATCAGCGAGTTGGATCGTTTTGATCACTTTTTAGGCATGGAATCGCCAAGTCTCCTGATGGACTCACCAAGTCTGATGCCCAGACAGCAACAACTTCGATTTTTAAAGCAGTTTTGCAAGTATAACAAGAAAACAAGCCTTGTCTTTGATACCACTGTTGGGTTTTGAGCATTCTAACACTCCTAAGTGTACATGCAACCCTAAATACCTTGGATCTATGTTTTCTCTATTATACATGCAAATATGAACTTCCAAGGTATTATCCTAATCTAGCATACAAAACAATGAATATAGCAAGATAGAATACATACCTCTTTGATATAGAAAGTCTTCATGAAGCTTGAGTGCCTAGTGCCCCAAGTGTGACACCTCAAATGGTTCACACAACATCAATTGCTTTTGGATAACCTTGAGAGAAATATAGAACACTTGAAATCGGCTAGCCCTTCTCTAGAATGATACTAGTGTCCATTTTGATCAAGAATAAGATGCATATATAGTTAGGGTTACACCATGTAAACCCTAATTGACATGGCCTTTCATTTTCATGATCCATGGGTACAAAGCACAATGGAGCATCCATGAAGCATCATATGGGTTTTATCCCAACTAGATAATCCATGGAGCATTAGCCCACTATATAAGTATGGATGATTTACACAATCAACCCGTATATTTAATTAGTCTTCTTTTGATCACTTAATTAATCCTAGATTAATTCTTGATCAATACTAATTAAATAATCTTATTAATATATTAGAACTTATAATATATTAATCAACCTTAAGTGTTATTTCTCTCCAAATGCATGATGCCATGCAACCCAAATTGTAACATCCTAAGTTCAGAAGTGCAAGTTCAAGGTTCAAAGTGTACATGTGAAAGGGGAACTCGGCGAGTCCATGGATGGACTCGGCGAGTAGGGTCGCGACTCTGGTCGCGTGTTAAGTGGCCAACTTGGCGAGTCGGCGGCTGGACTTGGCGAGTTGGTGCTGAGTGGAGAAAACCCTAATTTCGGAGGATGAGCCCTATTTAAAGGACATTATACCCTCTCCCCAGCCTCTTTACCCTCTCTTGAAGTCCAAAAAACCCTAAGGAGCGTTTGTGAGTGATTGGAGAGCATTTGGACCGTGGAGAAGAGATTTTGGAAGAGATCTTGGAGAATTAAGAGGCTTGGAGGAAGGGGCTTTGCAAGGATTTGGATTTCTCTTTTGTTGGAGCTTTCCTTTGAGGTATTATTTCGTTGCTTGGGCTATTATTCATCATTTTGGATTTTTTGGAAAAGATAGCATGTGGTGTTTTGAGTTTGGAGGTTAGATCTGAGGTTGCTACCTCAGATCTGGAATGGAGAAGGTCTAGAGTGCATTAAAGTCCCTATTCTTGAGTGATTGGTGAATCCATCTTGTCCCAAACCCTAACCCTAGAGTGTTTTATGCTTATATCTCTTTGGATTCACGTAAAGTTTGCCACTTTACGTGATGGATGGGTTGTAGAAGGGTAGATCTGTGGTTTGGATCATTTGCATGACCTGCAAAGCTTCTGTATGGACTAAGATCTAGAGGTACTCAGCGAGTCACAAAGGTGTACTCAGCGAGTTGCATGAAGGTGGGCAGGAACTCGACGAGTTGGAAGAACAACTCGATAAGTTGGTTGAAGATAGCCTTGGACTCGGCGAGTCTGGTCGTGATGTCCTAACCTTCTTCTGGTTGAGCCGTGAACCGGTGAGTCAAGGGAGGACTCGATGATTTGAGTGCGAGGGGACTCAGAGTTATTGGACTCGGCGAGTCTCGGGGTGACTCGGCGAGTTGAGTCGCGGTTTGGGGAAGTTCTGAGCATGGGGACTCGATGAGTCATCGGGTTGACTCGGCGAGTAGAGTCAGTCAGGAGGATGACTTTGACTTTGACTTTAACCAAGGGTTGACCTGTTGACTTCCAGGGGTATTTTGGTAATTGTTGGCTTTTGTTTTGAGTTCAATGTTGGTGTTCGCTAGTGGTGGAGATTGTGTTAGTGGTCGGGGCATCTTGGTCTTATCTATTCAGTCGGCAGTTGCGAGATGAGTTATCCTCAGTATATCGACAGGGTCTACGGCACCAAGGCCGGCCCTTGATCGGATTGTGATCCGAGTATCGTTGTTATGTTATTGTTTTGCTATGTTTGCATCCTGGTAGTTAGGATGGTATATGCTAGTGACCGGTTAGGTCGGTATCCTGGTTAGGATGATGTTATGCTATGTGATCTGTTCGATCAGTTTGATTGGATGTGATTTGTTATATGATTGAATGTTTATGTGCACATGGTTGTTGGACTGGGGTTGGGTTGAGGCAGGTCCTGCTTTGTGCTGTAGGCCAACATACCCAGGGTGGACCGGTTATCCCGAAGGCCCAGCGAGCGGTCCAGATAGGCTGTAGGTGCCAAGAGGGCGGACCAAACGTGCCGAGGCTCGGAGAGTGGACCAGGCCGACTGAAAGCCCAGTGCGGGCGGACCAGTCATACAGTAGACTCAGAGAGTGGACCAGGTGGATTGAAGGCCCGATGCGGGTGGACCAATCATACTGTAGACTTGATGTATGTGGCTAGACTCAGAGGGTGGAACAGGTGGACTGAAGGCCCAGTACAGGCGGACCAGTCACACAGTAGACTCAAAGTGCATGGTTGTTCTGTCTTTTTTTTTATGATATGGCATGTTGTGCGTTTATGGTATATGTGGTTGGTATTTTGGGGGTATCTCGCTAAGCTTTCGGGCTTACAGTTGTGGTTTAATGTTTTTCAGGTTCTTTAGGAGATCGTGGCAAGGCAAAGGCATGATCGTGCCGCTCCTCATGATTATGTTTTTGATGTGTTTCTGGGAAGAATCTGATAATAATTGTATCGAGAACCTTTTTGTAATAACTTAATGAAACTGGGTTATTTTTGAAAAGTTTAAATTTGGTTGAATTTTTAGAGCGTTACAAGTTGGTATCAGGGCCTTGGTTTGAGTGAATTGGAGGAACATTCGTGTGAATCCAGTTTCAAATCACGGAGAGTTTTCAAAAGAGAATTTAAAATGGTTTTCAAAATGAGTAAAGGAGGAAGCGGAGGTACGATTAGCCGGAGCCAGTAAGTAACCCCAAATATGGGTAGGTGTGGAAGGTAGTATGGGCCCGTACTACTGCTAGCCTAGGGTTTTTCTGTGGGAGATTTCCGGTGTTCCTCTAGGAGTGAGGGTTGAGTGCTTCTTATATATGTTTTTAACTAGGGTGTTATGGTAATACTTGATACAAATATGGGTAGGTGTGGAAGGTAGTATGGGCCTATACTACTGAACGCACAAGACCCATACGCGTATCAAAGAAACCATGACCTCTAGGGTTGGGTTGGGGGTTGGTTCCCATGTTTATGGGAAGTATCTGAGATCTTGCGGTGTTTTTCAGTATGGTGGTTACGAGGCATGCTCGGAGCGGATCCGAGTCAGGATCGGGAGCAGGAGAGGGCAGTCAGGGTGGGTCAGTACCGCCTGAGGTTATTGGTCAGATGAGCACAGGCGAGTTGGATGCTAGGATTCGTGAGATCCTGCATGATGAGGTTGCTGCATTGTTCCGGACCGAGTTGTCGGAACTGTTTGGGTCGATCAAGACTGCCATAGTTGAGTATTTTGATGAGCGCTATGCGGCTCTCACGGAGACGGATGCTGCGGCGGCTACAGCGGCTGTAGCAGCGGCGGGGGGAGGAGCCGGTCGAGGTTTTCAGTATCGGGACTTTGATAATACGAAGCCCCCTACCTTCGATGGAGTTCAGGACCCGATTGTTGCTATGAGATGGTTTTCGGACGTGGAGGGGTGTTTCTTCACGTGTTCATGCCCTGCTAATCAGAGGGTGAGGTGTGCTCTGAACCTGTTGAGGCTCGGGGCGAAGGATTGGTGGAGATTGACCACGGGGTCATATTCGGATGCGCAGAGGGCTGCGGTTTCTTGGGATCAGTTCCGGGAGATGTTCAGCACTCGTTATGTTCCACGGGTTGAGAGGGAGAGATTGGCTCAAGAGTTCCTGGAGCTGAAGCAGGATTCGGAGTCGGTGACGGAGATCACCAAGATGTTCACTGAGAGGGTGATGTTTTGCCCTGAGTTCGCTTCGGAGCAGGCTCAGATGTCCCGATATCTGAGTATGCTCAAGAGGGATATCAGGCAGTTTGTGTCTACGTAGAGGTGCGAGACCTTGTCGGAGTTGCAAGAGGCCGCCAGGCGGTGTGAGTTGGAGATTGAGTTGCAGTTGCGAGAGCAGAGGCAGGCTCCGGTGCCGTCGCAGCCGGCGCCGAAGCCGTCCAAGACCGTTGATTCTAGATTGGGAGGTCAGAGCAGCCACACTTGTGGGAAGTGTAGGAAGGGTCACACCGGAGTTTGTAGGTCCGATGGTGCATGCCGCAAGTGCGGAAAGGAGGGGCACTATGCGAGGGATTGTCAGCAGACAGCCCCGGTTCGGGATCTGAGGATTTGTTATCATTGCCATCAGGTTAGACACTTGAGGGTCAATTGTCCACAGCTTGTTGCAGGACCGGTGCAGGCTCCAGCACCGGCCACTTTGAGGATTACTAGTGGAGATCAGGATAGAGCGGAGACCCTAAGGGCTCAGGGTCGTGCTTTTCAGCTTACAGCGGAGGAGGTCAGGGCAATGACGGATGCAGCTGCGAGTATGTTTCTTTCTTGATGTCTTGTTATTTGGTGATTATTGTGGAGTATTGTTTATATGCTAGTCTCATTGTGTGATTTTTGGTATTGTATTCGTTGTTCCTTGAGGGTTGTGGTATGGTTATGGGTTTGGTGTTGGGAATTTCGTTGGTTATCATTCATGAGGATTATGAGTGGGAATCTGGCTTTTGGTCTGAATGTCGGGTAGCATCTACAATCTTAGGAGTGGTTGCTGAAGGTCGGGTTTCTTTCGAGCCCGAGATGATCAGTGTTGATATGTAATTTTGTGAAGGTTGCTCGTTCTAGTGGGAATCAGTTCGCGTGTAAAGGTTTGTGTTGTGTAGGGTTGTTGAGGAAGGTCGGTGATGGCGACTGGTGGTTGATAGTCAGTGCTCTAAGTGGGGGAGAATTGGGGAATTCTCCGGAAGATCGATAAGCATGAGAGGTTGTTTAGCTGTTGGGATTCAACAGTGGTTCTGTCAGCCGAGCATAGGCTAGAATGAGTAAGGGACAGGCAGACGGGGCGGGATGCAGACAAAGGGTAATTGATTGTGGAAGGCCTAGGATCAGGACGGGTTTGAGTATGTAGGGTGGAGATAGAGTTCGTAACCCCTAGAGGGCTAGAACAGTATGCATGGGAGAGTTTTCTGGAGGGATGACGCGGGATGATGAATGCTAGTTGAGCGGTCCGGATAGACTGAAGGCAGGTAGGCGTACTAGTAAGGCCGAAGGCTCGGAGAACGGTCCAGACATGCTGAAGGCCCTGGTGGGCGGTCCAGACCTGTTGAAGGTTCTGAGAGTGGTCCAGATGGGCTAAAGGCCTGGTAAGGCGGTCCTGTCATGCTGAAGACTCTGCATGTGTTGATAGATTTGTATGAGGATATGGAATGAGTATGTCGCGATGTGATAGCATCAGAAGGTCTGGCCTCGGATATTGATCATGATTAGTGGAGGTAGTGCATGGACTCGAGAGTCCCTGCGAGCGGATTCAGAGTATGTGTGGTGCATGGGATAGCGGTTAGGCTATAAGGAAATGGTGTAGTATTGGGTGAGCACCGTGGCACTTGTGGTGGGGTCAAGGCAGCCAAGTGGATTTCCTTGGTAAGGAAAGGGAAAGGAATGTAGCTCCGTGAGGGATTGTAAGTTCACGGAAGTGAAAGTAGTAGTGCGGAGTTATGATTGGGGTGTTCCCAATTATGGTTATTGAGCAGTGTGTTGCGGCGGTGGTTTGGAATCACATCCGGGTGGATGTCTGCTGAGGTCGCAGAAGGAATTTCGCGGGTGTAGGGCCAAGAGGCTCGGAAAGGATGCAGGGATGGAATCTTGCACTTCCGGTTTGATTTTGATCGAGGAATTATTGTATGGGGTGGAAATTCATCCTAGGGGATGTTTGGAGGTGTCGTCAGTGCATCGGGTTTTCCCAACCCGGGGATGCTAGACCCAGTTCAGCATAGGTATGAGATTGCGGATGAGAACTCATGGGAGTTGCTCTGAGGCTGAAGGATGTGTCCTTCTGTCAACCTGGAGTGGGTAAAGTTGGTCTCAGAATGGGATTCCGGTGGTTCAGGGTTATTTCTAGCTCGTATGAGTCAAGTGATTGTTGTGAATTGGAGTGAGTGATATGGAATCTTTAGTAATGTGACCAGTCACACAGTAGACTCGAAGTGCATGGTTGTTCTGTCTTTTGTTATGATATGGCATGTTGTGCGTTTATGGTAAATGTGGTTGGTATTTTGGGGGTATCTTGCTAAGCTTTCCGGCTTACAGTTGTGGTTTAATGTTTTTCAGGTTCTTCAAGAGACCGTGGCAAGGCAAAGGCGTGATCGTACCGCTCCTCAAGATTATGTTTTTGATATGTTTATGGGAAGACTCTGATAATAGTTGTATTGAGAACCTTTTTGTAATAACTTAATGAAACTGGGTTATTTTTTAAAAGTTTAAATTTGGTTGAATTTTTAGAGTGTTACACAAATGGACCATGCCGGGTCGGGTCAAGTCTAACCAATTATAGTTATGGACTTAGACATTAATCCAACACTTTTGACTATTTCGGATTTAGGGATGTTTATCCTTTTCAAAGCATCTAAGAGTATGATGTTGAATAAGGATCCTCCTTCAAAAATGATCCTTCTGACAAAATAGTTGGTAATGTAAAGTGTGATCACCAATCCATCGTGATGAGTATGCTGGATGCATGTCCTGTCTGTTTCGTTGAAGGTAATCTCCTTCTGGTTTGTGATCGATGTGTTCTTCTATGGCCTTTCTTCTTTCTCCATCTTTGACTCTTTAGCATGTCTTTTTGCTGCAGAGTAAGAGGTGCCACAAATGTTCGATCCTCCAGAGATTACATTGATTATCTTTGAATTCGCATGAGGGGATCCTGGTTCTTCTAAGGTCTTATGAGGAACCCGATCCTTTTCATTGGATCTTTCTTTTCTTTTTCCAAGGATCCTTGAGGTATCCCTTGATAACTAGGTAACTAATCTCCTTTCACAGGGCTATGAAATCTTTAGTAATGTGACCAAAGCCCTCGTGGTATGCACACCATTTGGACTTATCATTCCAAGTGGTGGAATTTCCCCCTTTCTTGGCCGTCTCGCTTTGTAGCCAAGATCCTTTATGGAAAATATCAAATTTGAAACATCCACAGAAAAACAATAGTCAGTGATCTTAGGAAATTCTTCTTCCTCCCCCCTCATCTTCAAGGGAATTAACCCTATGATGATTAGGTTTGGAATAAGGTGTAGATTTATAGGATCTCTGGGCCGAGGATTTGGCCTTCCTATTGGGGTTATCATATTAGCTTGGTGGATTGCTCCTGTTTTGTATCTCATTATCTTCTTCTAGCCTTATGAACCTTAGTGCTATGCTCCTTACTTCATCCATTCTTTTGCATTGATTCGTTACAAGGTCTTCATAGAAAGGAGAGTCTTTTTTAGGACCATCTTGAAGGCTTCCATGACAGTCGCCATGTTGATATCCGGGATAATCAGAGCATACCTACCAAACCTATTCATGAAATCCCTAAGGGGTTCCTTAGGATCTTGAACCACCTGATAGAGATCACTAGTGATCTTCTCGAACATTCTACTACAAGAAAATTGTTTATTGAAAATGTTAACTATATGTGCGAAAGAAGTAATGGAGTAAGGAGGATCATTTAGCAGCCATTTCAAGGTTGATCATGTGAGGGTCGAACCAAAACCCTTGCACATGCAGCCTTCCTTCAAGTGTGAGGGAATGGGGATGATCCCCATTCTTTCCAAGTATTGCGTCACATGTTCTTCAGGATTTGTGGTCCTATCATAAGGCTTCATGATGGGAGTTTGGAAGCGCTTTATGACCTCAGTGTCAGTGATTGCAAGAGCAAATCTTGAGATCCTGTGGCTTGTTAGGGAGACTTTCAGTATCGGCTGGACTACTCCGAGTACGCTTGAGATCATTTGTCATAGCTGTTAAAGTTCTCTGGCTATGATCGGGCTCATTCCTACATCAACATCCATAGAGTTAGTGGTAAAGAGTTATTATTCGTAAAGTTACCAGGATCCTTTTTTATTAGGAGTAACGAAGGTTTTGATGGGATCCTAGATCGTATGAGCTTGCTCTCTTGGAGTTTCACCCCAAGCGGGAGCAGAGGTCGGCGTTGAGAATCTTATTTCGCAGCAGTTTGCTGGGGATCCCGTGTTGTCAAAGTTTAGGATCTTGGGCTGAAATATCGAGGGTGCCGCTTCTTGGGGCTTGTGGATCTCTGCCATATTCTCTCCATTTCATTGAGTATTGTCTTGTTGTCCTCCTACCGTTGAGAGACTTGTCGTTCAAATCTCTTCATCATTTAAAAGATTTAGTTATTGGAAATCAGTACAGGAGGATCTTGAAATCCTTGGGTAGCGACCAGAGAGGTGTTTCTCTTCGGTGCCTCGAAGGCTTTCTTGGGAGCTCCACCTGGGAGTGGTGAAGATTTTTAGAGGAAATGGGAGGAATAAAGGAGGAGGATAAGGTCGATTAGGTGGACATGATTCTTGAATGATTATGCACACCACATACCCATAGGGGAGCCAAATTGTTTTGGTCAAAAATTGATCAAGTGTAATACGACCAAATTGTATGAGAGGTTGTGGTGTCAGTGAAATGTAAATGTAAAATAATGATCGAAATAATACAAGTGAGTTAAAAGGAAAGTCCTTGATCCTTTATAGGATCTCTGACATAAAACCTTGGGAAGTGATATTGATCACATGACTTGATGTGTTCTATTGATTTAAAACTGAAATTACAAAGATGATGAAGGTAATACGAATATAACTGTAATGGTAGAGCTAATCGTGTATGTAGTGTGCCATTTACAAGTGTTATTTCTAGTCTAAGTTAATCAACAAGAAGTCTGAGATTTACGGGATCCTCCTTGAGCAGATATTTGCACATTGTTTGACTTAGTATCCCTGGGTCTTAACCTTGGTTGAAGTGACGTTTTGTTGAGAATGAGTCTTATGTTGACTAGTTCTACACATGTGAGAAAAATAAAGAAGAATACAGTTGTAACAAGTTTTAGGAAATATTAGTGGTAATAATCAAGATCTTGGGATATGTTTCAGGATCCTGAGGCTTTAGAAATATTTAAGGATCTTGATAATGATATAAGGATCGTGCCCATAACAGAACATGAGCCAACAAGACGAAAAAACCAAGTAAATGCTTGAATAGATAGAAAAGTTGAAGTCATAAAGAAGAAAGCATGTTAAAACTACACGACACACCTTCATTCTTATGCCCTACAATCCTCAATTTTTAGAATGGAGGATCTTCAGAACATCATTCATGGGACATCATCCATATGCAAGATCCAATCGTGACATATAGTGTGACACCCAATGCTCGACTACCATTTTTGAAGATCTCAAAGAAATCATTGATACGCCCTTACAGTCCTAAGGTGTCGGAATCAGTCTTGCAATGGCCAAGAAACTTAAGCAAGTGAGGGATATGATCTCGAGTGTTAATATGAGATGTAACGTATACTAGAAGTATCTACAACAAGCCAAAAGACCTCAAGATTCAAAACCAGTTTCGCAATGGCAAAGGAACCAATATTTGTGATACAAAGATCCCAAAGTGCTTCCAAAAACCAAACATGAAGTCATATAACGAAACTACGGATCTTCAAGATCATGTTGCTCAATATAGAGAGTGAATGGAGATCGTCCATACCATTACAACAATGAATAGTAGTAAACAAGCAACAACATCATCCATTGCATTAATAATATAATTTAATACAAGTGTGTTTTGTGAAGTGTCATAGACACTAAAAATGTAAATCAAAATAGAAGATGAATCTTGAACGAGCTCCACCTTCTCAAAACCTTGCACCGGTACCTGCCTACTAGTGACCTGAGAATACAAGTCATTTTGAAAGAGTTGCTCAGCTTTAAAGCTAGTGAGATCATAAGTATTTTAGTGTCATTGTTTGTAATAAAGTGTTTGTAAGTATGTGATTTGTAAGTTTGTAAATTTTTGTAAGTGTTTGAATCTCCTAGAAAACCATATGTTTTCTACTAAATGTAGCCTTCTTGCATCAAATGTTGGTAAAGTGTTTCTTGTAAGACTATGTATTTTCCCAAATCTGACTATCATTAACCAAAAATATAGTTTTTAGATTACTGTTCATTGTGTGAAGATCACAAAGTGAATGCAATGGGGAAATAAAATAGTACTGTAGTGTTGTATTAAGTAACTACTGCTATACTAACTACCTTAAACCAATTGTTATTTAAAGTACTATGTTATCTGCCTGTACCATACTACCGACTAGAAACACGACGATGTAAGACGTCAGAAGAAATGACGTTTAGCACCAGTAGACTTGCAAGTCCCACTGTAGTGAGCAGCAAGGTGTAGGATAGTCAATCCAGTATAGATCTATACACAAACTCAATGCTCTCCGCTTGAGGAGATTCTGGATACAAAACAAGCCATGACAGGTGATTCCATGCCATGTTACGTGGTTCAGATAACTGTAGTAGTGTTCTTGTATATGTATTGTGTGTACTAGCTATATTGTATGTTCTCTCTCTCTGTCTAGTATGCATGTATGTTCTCTCTGTTTCTCAATATAGTATGTTCTCTTGTATAATGTATAGCTGTATGTACTAGCTGTATTATAATGTATAGTATGTACTAGCTGTATTGTGATGTATAGTATGTACTAGTTGTATTGTAATGTATAGTATGTACTAGCTGTACTATAATGTATAGTATGTACTAGTTGTATTGTATGTTCTCTCTCTGTCTAGTATGTATGTATATTCTCTCTATTTCTCATAATAGTATGTGTTAACTCATGTATGAACTGACTCATTGTATATTTCATTGTTCTAGTAATAGTATTAGTAACTTCCTAAACTATACCTATTATAGTTTACTAGCAATGTTGTTTGTATGAATGAAATTGTTTGTATACCTTTGCTACCCAAAGGTATTGAATAAAAAGAAGGAACTTTTTATATCTATATACATATACATAATATATAACTAGGATTAAAACGACCTTCGGACAAACAACCGATACCCTAAGTCCACAACCAAACAAGGAACATGAGGTAAGGTAAGCTATCAGTCCTAAGTCCTTTCATTCCTACTTATATAACTATATCTATATAGATACACATTTAACAGAATATAAGTGTAGAAGAGTTTAATAAAAGTATTTGACATGTAAAAGAGTTTGTAAAACTGTTTGAAGTAGTTTGTTTGATAACACTGTTTGAAAAGTAAGAAATCCACTTGTTTGGTAGTTATTAATCACATGTGATTGATATAATAACTATAATAGTTCAACTTGTATCACCCCCATAAAAGCATTTAAAATCATTTAAAAGGTTGATTAAGGGGTATGAACTCACCTGTAGTGAGTGGTTTGCATGAAAGGATGGTATAGGATGCTAAGTGTCAAGTGAAGACTTGAGCACACACACAGATCCTATTTAACATATATTGACACATATATGTATCCAATTAGCCAATTAACAACTAATTAATCAAATAAATACACCCTAAAACATGGATAACCCTTTGATTCAAGTGCTAGGAGTACATTAGGGTTGCATCTAAGGGGTGTAGGGCCTCTCAAAGGAGTTTATGGTCTTAATGGTAACAACTCATGAGTTTACGGCCTATGGTCATTTCCCCATGAGTTTACGGCCATAAACTCATGGTATTAAGTATGATTTTGTGTTTTGAGGTCTTATAAGTCATAAAGAAGTATCCTTAATTCAAGTCTAAACCTTAGGAAGCGTTAGTGGCACAATGGCACCACTTTATAGATTTTACGGATCATGGACCATTCCTCATGAGTTTACTATAACAGCCCGGAACCCCAAGTGTTATTTATTCATATATTTTTGGTGTTTTGTGAGGGGACTCGGCGAGTTGGAGCTCAAACTCGCCGAGTAAGATCGCGGTTTTGGAAGCGGGTTCGCGCCGGGACTCGGCGAGTCCTAGGAATGGACTCGGCGAGTCCACGCTGTTTAATGAAACCCTAATTTCCCGGTCCTGAGCCCTATTTAAGGGACCTTATGGCCTTCATTGCGGCTACCTTCGACCTTGGGAGCACCAGAGCAGCTGAGAGTTCTTGTGAGTGAAATAAGGGGCCATTATTCACCATTTTAGTGTGTATTTGCAAGAAAGGAAGAGGAAAGCCAAGCTAAGAGAGTTGGGGAGCTTAGATCTACTCCCATTTCGACAGAGGAAGCTAATTGAGGTAACATTCAGAGCTTATTCTCGTGTTTTTTCTTGATATGGACAAATCTAGGGTTTCTTCATGCCTTGTTTGCCTTGTATTTGGAGTATGAGAGGTCCCATGGGGAAACGATACCTAGATTTGGACCTTAGTAGGTCCAGAGAGTCCCAAATGCCATGCTTTATGCCTTTCCTTTTGAGTTGGAGACTTAGGTTTCCATTTTAGATGTCATTTCATCAAAAGAAGCCTTGTAGGCGTTGCTTGGTAGCCAAGATTGAGACTTTACGTGATGAATGTGCTTGGGAGGGCTAGATCTATGAGTTGTTGGAGCGGATCTGACCTCAGAAGAGAGATTGAGTCAATGCATGGCATGAACTCGCCAAGTCCGAAGAACAGACTCGGCGAGTAGCATGAAGATTGTCCTAACCACTCAGCGAGTGGTCTTGCCGAGTTAAGGGATGACTCAGTGAGTCAGGGAGAATTAGAGAGGGTTGACAGGTGGACTGAGTCAAGTTGGAACTCGCCGAGTTGTTCTTGAGACTCGACGAGTTGAGTCGTGGTGGCCCCGCGATTATGCCAGGTGAAACTCGTCGAGTCAGAGAAATACTCGACGTATCAAGAGAGGATCCAAGGGAGTCAATGGACACGTGTAGACTCGCCGAGTCGCCGCAGTGCACTCGTCGAGTCCGGTCAAAGTTGACCGTTGACTTTTGTTGACTTTTAGGTTTGGTCAGCGATATGGCCTTTGGGCCAAGAGAGGGGTAAAATGGTCTTTTACCCTTAAGAGGGTGTCAAGAGAGGGTTGATCCTAGACTCGAGAGTTATATTCACGAGAGTATTTGCCTTATGTGTTAGGCGGTGGCAAGTTCGAGATTCAAGTGTGGGGATATCTGCTTTCTGCTTGCCAGGTGAGTCTTCTCACTATACTTTACCTTGAGTAGGTAACCAGAGTTATGTGACAGAGTATTTGTATGCTATGTGTTGTACTGCATTATTTCTATGTGATTTATGCTGTGCATGTTTATAGAGTTAGAACCGGAAGGTTCCCAGAGTTAGAACCAGAAGGTTTACAGAGTTAGAACCAGAGGGTTCATAGAGTAGGGTCCACGGACCCACAAAGTTATAGCCTCGAGTGGCTAATATGTGTATGTGTGGTATTTTGGGGAACTCACTAAGCTTCGTGCTTACAGTGTTTTGTGTTATGTGTTTCCGGTTTCTCTCAGGATCACGGGACGACACCGGCTCGATTGTACACACCAGAGAAAGAGTCATGTTTTGAGGATCCTGGTTTATTATGCAAGTGAAAATGGAGTTATGTTTTGTAATTCGATTATGTATGAGATTTTCAGCAAAGTGTTTTTTTGAATTAAACGATTATTTTAAAATGAAAAATTGTTTTGAAATTTTCGGCGTTACAAGTTGGTATCAGAGCCTTGGTTTGAGGGATTCGGATGCGCCTTCGGGTAAATCTAGACTCAAACTGAGGAAGTAAGAAAAGTTTTCAAAGAAATAATTTTCTAAAGTGAATAAAAGTTCAAAGAGAAAGCGAGAAAGAGCAGTGTGTACAATCAGCCAGAGCCCGAACGGTGATTTCCCAAAATACCCTTACTTTTGTGTCATGAGATATTTATGATGCACTTTATGAGATATTATTACATGCTAGAGACAGGCTAGGTATTTCATATCTTAGGACTAGAGTGGCCTGATTTGTGATGCCTTAGCCTAGGGATTGCTGTTATATGCGATGTGCTTTTGAGTATGTGATGAGTGAGAATATTTAGTTGGGTCCTTTAGGGGATTTGAGTAGAGGAGTAATCAAGGGGAGATACCTAGATAAGTACCGTGGTACTTAGAGAAAGAATAGTTAGAACCCGTGAGGGGAAGAGTTGCAGAGTTCGTTGGTACTTTCGAGGATGAGCAGAGCAAGCGGAGTTATCACCCAGAGCGAGTCATATATATTCTTCAATGATCGAATGATGCTTGCTTCGTGCTTTGTGGAACTCTCGATGATGGGAGTCAGCTACCAAGTGAATATGACGATATTCAGGAGGTAGATGGCTGGCATCATTAGGAGCTCTTCAGCAGCTGATGGCAGAGAAGTGTGGGAATCTAGGAAGAGCCTAGGGAGTAACCTTAGCCAGATGAGTGCACTAGCAGAGTAGAGAATTTCTTTGGGGAACGAGCGTGCGACGGAATTGGTGAACGAGAAGGTCGAGCAGCTACTTAGGAGCTCCGGGATAGTCCGTGTGGAAAGTATGGGTAGATGTGGCAGGTAGTATGGGCCCGTACTACTGAAACCAGAGGACCCATACTTGATACAGGGAGTATTCTGAAGGTTCTAATGAGCGGATGGAGGGGTGATGTTATGGTTCGAGTACCATACATCGAAGCGTACTGAGGAGTGATGTTATGGTTCGAGTACCATACATCGGAGCGGATTGAGGAGTGATGTTATGGTTCGAGTACCATACATCGGAGCGGATTGAGGAGTGATGTTATGGTTCGAGTACCATACATCGGAGCGGATTGAGGAGTGATGTTATGGTTCGAGTACCATACATCGGAGCGGATTGAGGAGTGATGTTATGGTTCGAGTACCATACATCGGAGCGGATTGAGAAGTGATGTTATGGTTAGAGTACCATACATCGGAGCGAATCGAGGAGTGAAGTTATGGTTCGAGTACCATACATCAGAGCAGATGGATAAGTGATGCTATGGTTCGGGTACCATACACCGGAGCATATTGAGAAGAGATGTCATCGGATGAGTACCATGGTTCGTAGTGAATGATGCTTGTGGTTCTCCAGTTATCCGGTCACGATTGATGAGGTAGAGATTGGAAGCTATGGGTTTTAGGCCTGTGGGCCATGATTGAGTTCGAAGAGGCGTCCCTTGAGAGGGAGGTCGAGAGCATATCAGAGTATTTTGGTAAGGAGTTAGAGGGAGGGGAGAATTTCGGTATGAGTTGAGCAATCAGTCGATAGAGGAGATGTCACCTTCTATGACCTGAGTGGTGCTATTTATGTTCGTGTGCGGAACATGAGAGGCCTGATGTTTATGTTTTGGGTTTGGGGGTAAAACCCTACAGGTTGTCATTGATGATGATTTTCCATCAGGGTATCAGGTAGCATGTGTGCTCCGAGACAGTGATTTACCATGAGCAGATCGTCAGTTGGGACTGAGATAGTCGAGGACCATGTTACACCTATTTGAGTATAGTAGGGCGTATTGTAGAGGTATCAATGGGGAGTCCAGTCGAGTTAATCAGTGCAATGGTTTTTCTATCTATGTTGGGTATTGAATATGGGAGTGGGTCCCTGTTCTTGGGATGATCCATGTGTTGGAACGTTGGTTGATGAGTCGAAGAGGGGAATATGATGATTTCGTGGTCCAGTCTATGAGTCAGTGATGTTATTGGACAGTTGAGTTGTAGGTATTCGATTGGTGCGAGACTTGGAACGACTAGAGGCAGTCGTGACGAGAAGTTCTTGAGGATTTCATCTGAGGTTCAGAGTTATGAGATCGATTGATTTCCTTAAAGGGGATTATCGAGCGTTGCGTAGCACTTTCCAGGGGCAGGTGCGTTATTGCTGGTGGAAATAGTTCGTGAGGTTGTTGATGTGTCAGATAGTGATGGTTCGAACCCTAAGTGAGGGAGAACGGGTGGCTTATTGAGAGAACCAGAGATTTGTGCAAGAGCGGTTAGGGGTTGGATGCAGAAACCTGCGGCTTGAATTCAGGAGATCAGGGTCATTGGTGGTCAAGGAAAGGTGTAAGGCGAGATAATGCATGTGGTGTATGCCTGAGAGAAGGATGGGTGTCTCCACGGCGGGTGGTCAATGGTCAGGAATCTGGTGGTGGTCAGATTCGTTTCAATTGGAAGACTCATAATGATGGTATGGGAAGTTGAGAACTTCTGGGTTGAAATATGGGTAGAAGATTATCGAGTAGCCAACTCCCGGGCTGGGATGTGTATTCTTGCTTGAATTTTGAGTAGTAGTGGAAAGGGTTTCGGAGGATCATCAGTGTGTTCTGAAGGGTTAGCGCCTTCCTTGTATTCCAATTAAGTGTTTGGATGCACTGAAGTTGCGCATCGAGTGATATAAGAAACTATTATGGGATTAAGAGGAAACGTATTGTTGTGTGTGTATGGTGTTGGGAGTAACGGAATCAGTGGTAGAGGTAGGACATTGTGATGTTTTGTTAGGGTGTTCTGTGGTTTCCGCGTATAGCGTCCCGATTTCAGAGTTATTTAGAGTCTTGGGTTAAGATGACTGGGGATGTATCATGTATCCACGGTTCCAGTGGGAGCCCTTCGTGTATTGTCATCAAGAGGGATTATTTAAGGAAGTGGATCTCCGCAGAGGTAGGTTCTGTGTTATGGCGGTTGCCGCCAGAGTCTGTAATGCATATCGGGGCAAGTGTGTGTGTAACTATCTATGATAGTCTTCGGTGCATGAGTTAGTGATCATAGTGTGGCGTTGTAATGAGAACGAGAGTATAGGGTGAAGCTATGGGGAGCCGTAGTATTCACCAGTCAGAGGGTGTTGTGATGCTACGGGGAGCCGTAGTACTCACAAGTTAGAGAGAAAGAGAGAGAGAGAGTCGTGATGCTACGGGGAGCTGTAGTATTTGCCAGTCAAAGGGTGTTGTGATGCTACGGGGAGCCGTAGTACTCACAAGTCAGAGGGAAGGAGTCGTGGTACTACGGGGAGCCGTAGTACTCATTAGTTAGTTGGCATTGTGATACTACGGGGAGCCGTAGTACTCACTTGTCAGAGGCTGTCGTAATGTTGTGGGAAGCCATAGTATCCACTAGACGGCAAGAGAGTGTGATGATGGAGTGTTCTCCGATAAGTGCATGATGCAGAAGAGTTTGGGGCTTGAGTAGCCCTGGTGTTGAGTTTTTGGAGCCTAGTGGTTAAACCAGGGCGAGACTGGGGTCTCCGTCTCTGTTGGGAGGGTCAGCGAGGCGCGTGGGAGAATATGTGCAGCAAAGGCCAGAGGTTAGAGCTGAGTCGATCTTTGATTGGATTGTATTTTTATGAGGAAAAGGGAATTTCGTGACTTGTGTGTCACTGGGCCGTGATAGTGGTCACGGGGAAGAAGTTAGTGAGATGTTTTGGATCATGTTATGTGTCACCTCTGAGGGTTCAGCTGTGGGGCCAAAAGCTGACCTGGTGCTCGGTATCGAAGATGAATATGAGAAATGAGCTAGCGTTTACCATGGTGATGTCTGTGGACACTTCAGAGAGAGCGAGCGACTCAGACGCTCGAGGATATGTTCCGGGCATGTGTATTAGATTTCGGGGGGAAATTGTGGCCCGTATTTGCCCTTGGCAGAGTTTTCCTACAACAACAGCCATCATTAGTGCATCAGTATGCCGCCCTTTGAGCTGTTGTAGGGAAGGGGGTATTGGACCCCATTTGATGGGGAGAGGTAGAGCAACGTGTGATGGGAAGTACAGAGATTGTGCTTCAGACGTCAAAGCAGATACAACAGGTCAGGCAGAGGTTGTTGACTGCTCAGAGTCGCCAGAAGAGTTATGCGGACAGGCGCCGGTCCGAGCTTGTACTCCTGAAGGTCTCTCCTTGGAAAGGAGTGATTCGATTCAGGAAAAGGGGCAAGTTGGGGCCCCGATATATTGGTCCTTTCCGAGTGATCACGAGGGTAGGCTGGATAGCCTATCGTTTGGATTTGCCAGCAGAGTTGGGGCAGATTCACGACACTTTTCATGTGTCGCAACTAAGGAAATGTTTAGCCGATGAACCGGCAGTGGCTCCAATAGAGGATATTCAGGTGGATGCGAGCCTGAATTATGCTGAGAGACCAGTGGAGATCGGAGATCGGAAGACCAAGGTTCCGAGGAACAAGGAGGTACCCTTGGTTTTGGTTCAGTGGCAACATTGTAAGGGATCCGAGATGAACTGGGATCCGGAGCGTGAGATGCGTGGGCAGCATCCGGAGTTATTTGCAGAGCAAGACTTCGAGGGCGAAGTCTAGTGCTAGTGGGGGAGAATTGTAACAGCCCGGAACCCCAAGTGTTATTTATTCATATATTTTTGGTGTTTTGTGAGGGGACTCGGCGAGTTGGAGCTCAAACTCGCCGAGTAGGATCGCGGTTTTGGACGCGGGTTCGCGCCGGGACTCGATGAGTCCTAGGAATGTTCTCTTGTATAATGTATAGTATGTACTAGCTGTATTATAATGTATAGTATGTACTAGTTGTATTGTAATTTATAGTATGTACTAGCTGTATTGTATGTTCTCTCTCTTTCTAGTATATATGTATGTTCTCTCTACTTCTCATAATAGTATGTGTTGACTCATGTATGAACTGACTCATTGTATGTTTCATTGTTCTAGTAATAGTATTAGTAACTTCCTAAACTATACCTCTTATAGTTTACTAGCATTGTTTTTTGTATGAATGAACATGTTTGTATACCTTTGCTACCCAAAGGTATTGAATAGAAAGAAGGAACTTTTTATATCTATATACATATACATAACATATAACTAGGATTCAAACAACCTTCGGACAAACAACCGATACCCTAAGTCCACAACCAAACAAGGAACATGAGGTAAGGTGAGCTATCAGCCCTAACTCCTTTTAATCCTACTTATATAACTATATCTATATAGATACACATTTAACATAATATATGTTTAAAAGAGTTTAATAAAAGTATTTGACATGTAAAAGAGTTTGTAAAACAGTTTGAAGTAGTTTGTTTGATAACACAGTTTCAAAAGTAAGAAATCTACTTGTTTGGTAGTTATAAATCACATGTTATTGATATAATAACTATAGTAGTTCAACTTGTATCCCCCCATAAAAGCATTTAAAATCATTTAAAAGGTTGATTAAGGGGTATGAACTCACCTGTAGTGAGTGGTTTGGATGAACGGATGGTATAGGATGCTAAGTGTCAAGTGAAGACTTGAGCACACACACGGATCCTATTTAACATAAATTGACACATATATGTATCCAATTAGCCAATTAACAACTAATTAATCAAATAAAGACACTATAAAACTTGGATAACCCTTTGATTCAAGTTCTAGGAGTACATTAGGGTTGCATCTAAGGGGTGTAGGTCCTCTCAAAGGAGTTTATGCTCCAAATGGTAACAACTCATGAGTTTACGGCCCATGGTCATTTCCCCATGAGTTTACGGTCGTAAAATCATGGTATTAAGTACCATTTTGTGTTTTAAGGTCTTATAAGTCATAAAGAAGTATCCTTACTTCAAGTCTAAGCCTTAGGAAGCATTAGTGGCACAATGGCACCACTTTATAGAGTTTACGGCTCATGGACCATTCCTCATGAGTTTACGGTCGTAAAATCTATGTGTTCTTGATCTCTTTGATGTTTAAGGTCCTAAACACTTCAAGGAAGTGATCTAGACTAGTATCCAAGGCTAAGGAAGAGACTAGGGCTCCCTTTGCCCCATCTATTAGGGTTTACGGCTCAAGAACATGTCTTGGCCGTAAACACCTTTTGATCTTGTGTTTCTTTGTGTTTTCTAGTTGAATAAGGAGTGGAACTAGCCTTATAACACACTAGGGTGAGAATACTTACAATAAAGGAGCTTGAAAGGGAGTTCACGGCCCAAGAACACTAGTGTGTGTTCTTGGTGTTCTTGGTGAAATGAAGAATGCTTGAAGATCTAAACAAATGGAATGATTTCATGGATGAAATCATGTAAGATCACTAGATTAAGGAAGAGATAACCTAAACAAGGAAGAAAACACTTACTTTCTTGAAGATCTTGAAGAAAAATTGGATGATACTTGAGGGAGAAATGGTTCTAGACTTGAAAATGTGAAAAAGTGATAAAAATGACTAAGCGTCACTTATATAGTCCTTAGCGTTTACGGACCTAGTATCATTTGGCCCGTAAACTCCAAACTCTTGGAGTTTTGGAACTTAAATATTGAACACTTTACCCTAAAGTATCCTCCTAAGTGAATTCAAGTCCTTGCTTGGCGTTCCAACGAACCTTCACTATCGGGATATGACGTTGTTTCGTTTGCTTGACCTCCCGCTCCGTTATCTCCACAGGTTCCTCCACTAAGTTGAGGCTCTCGTTGATTTCGACCTCGTCGAGTGGGATTACAAGAGTCTCGTTGGACAGACACTTTTTCAAGTTCCAGACGTGGAAGGTAGAATGTACGTTTACTGAGTTCGCGGGGTAAGTTGAGTCTGTAAGCTACAGGGCCGATTCTAGCGAGAATCTCGAAAAGCCCTGCGTAACTTTTCTGTCGGACACTAGAGGCTTTCAATCGTCCACTAATCTGAACGATCCTCTCTATTGATGTCCTCTAACTCTAGATCGTGTATTTCATAGCTAGATTTGAGTGTTCCCAACTAATGGGAGGCTTAGGTAATGACCTTACCTCGTTGCATTAAAATGCAACTGAGCCCTAGATTTGGACGCATTGCCATAGACTACAAAGTCTTCTATTCCTTTTTGGATGGGATAGTATTGGCGTGGTGCACAAGGCTCGTTTTAGCATTTGGAATGCTCTCTCCTTCTTCTCTTCCCATCCTAAGGCCACGCCCTTCTGGGTCAAAGTTGTAAGGGGCTTCGCGAATCGTGAGAAGTTCTGAAAGAACCTACTTTAGTAGTCTGCGACACCTAGAAATTTGTGAATTACTGTAGGTGTCTTCGGACCTAACCATCCTCTACGGCCTGGATTTTGGAAGTGTCTACTTGAATTCCCTCCTCATTAACAATGTGACATAGGAATTTGACCCTTCAAATCCAAACTCTCATTTAAGAGAATTTCGTGTAGAGCTTCTCTGATCGAAATGTTTCTAAGACCTACTGAAGCTGTTGACTATGCTCCTCCTTACTACGAGAGTAGATAAGTATATTATCGAAGAAGACGATGATGAACTGATCCTAGTAAGGGCGACACACCTTATCCATTAAATCTATGAATACTGCGAGTGCATTTGTTAATCCGAACGACATCACTACGAATTAGTAGTGCCCGTAACAAGTTAGGAAGGTTGTCTTAGGAACATCCTCCCTTCATACTCGTAGTTGGTGATACCCGGATCTTGGATCGACTTTTGAAAAGAAGATTTCCCTTTTTCAGTTGATCAAATAATTCATCTATGCTAGGCAAAGTGTACTGATTTTTGTTGGTTAGCTTATTGAGCTCCTTGTAATTGATGCATATACAAAATGACCAGTCTTTCTTCTTGACGAACCAGACCGGAGTTCCCCAAGGTGAGAAGCTTGGTCTTATAAAGGCCTTGCTGAGCGGTTCGTTAAGTTGATCAGACAGTTCTTGCATCTATGCAAGTGCTAGTCGATAGGGCGGTTTGGCTACTGGGGTAGTCCCTGGAACTAAGTCGATCCTAAATTCGACTTGACGTTGCGGAAGAAATCGTGGGAGTTTTCTGTTCTATTTGAATCTCTTGTCTCGATTGGTGGGAAAGGCATTTGTTTAGCTCCTAAGTTTATTCGCATAGCAGTGCGATCACTCGTATTCTGGAGCGGTCTTCGTTCTGAAGTTCTTTTCTGGAAGTCATATTTGCTTCACCAGTCACGGCTTTGCGTACATGAGTCGTATATAACTTAAATTGAAATGGCCGTCGAATAACTGATTCTTCTCTAAGATCAACTCCAAACTAGGAAAAAGAAATTAAAGCGGAATCATCAATTCTAAGCTTGTAGAAGCTTAATTTTATATACCACCCTTGCGTATACATTCCTCAGCAATAGAATAACCGTATGGGCCTTCGGATTGAATTTGACTTACTGCACGAGTGTTATTCCAGGGAGGTTTCTTCGGGAAGGGTACAAAACATAAGATACCCTTCGCATGAGTATCTCGGAGTTCTGGAATGACGGTTTCTCTAGAAAGGAGACTATGGGGAAAAGGGTTTTCGCACGATCCTGGCATTATGAGGATCGAATGGACACTTGTTACATGAAACTGTTGGACTACTCGAAATAAAGGTGTTAGATTAGATTATAATGGTGTTACAAAAGCATAATGGTGCAACCTAACAGAGTTTCAGTAATTTAGCATATCTTACAAGACTTCTGCTGCGAACAAGGTATACTACAAAAGCAAGTACACACAACACGAGAGTCCATTCACTGACGGGATCTCGCAAAAGATACGACTCGGGTTGCACTAGTTTTTAACAGCTTGTAAATCTTATATAACGAAAACGCCCTAGAATTTTAACGTGGGTCCAGAGTAGTCTCCCCCTCAGCAGTGATCCTTAGAATCTTCCCATTTGCGCCAGAGTTCTTTGTTATTAGAAAATCCTTCTTGAGGTGTCCTATCTCACCGCATAAATGACAATTCAGGTTTACCCCAACATCGGTGGTGGAAGTGAAGTGTCGAGTCGGAGTTATGTGGACAGTAGCGCTTGCATTGCCCTTCCCCTTTGGACAATTCCTTTTGTAGTGTCCGGTCTCACCACAACCATAGCAAGCCGGGCTGACCCCGATGTTAGTGATTTGGAAGACGGTTCTTGTCGGCGCCCTACAGACACCAATAGTGTGCCCCATTTGTTTGCAATTTATGCATTGTAGATCACTGTAAACTCCTGTATGATGAAAAGTACACTTTATACACTTCGATAGTTTTCCCTCATATGGCCTGAACGGTGTCGACGTGGCAGGGGTTGCCACTTCTTGTTGTTGCTTGGCAATCTTTTGATATTGTTTGCGCTCCTTATAGGCTTGTCGCCTTTGTTTCTTACCTTTTGATTTGCGGATTTGGGTGTTCGTAACAGTTATCATTTGTGGATTTCCCGGGTGGTTACAACAATTTGAATTGTCAACATCTTTTACAGCCTTGCTTTCTTTATTAGAGTTGAGGTGTGCAAGGGTAACTGTCACGACAGCTGTTACCGTTGCTTGGAAGGTGGCAGCGTCTATATGAAGGATTTGGGTTGTGTCGTTCGGCGGATTACCTCTAGGTGACGACATGATTCTGCTATTTGACAAGAAAAGGAGTTTGTGAGTGATTATGGTCGGCCCTAGATGTATTCTACTCATTCATGTAATTGTAACATTTTTGTTTTGTTAAACTATTCTCGATGGTTTGACCTACATCCCTATGATGCAGTATTGTAAAAGAGTTGGAGTAAGTTTGTAGAATGTATACTAGATAATTGCTACTTTGAACTAGACTATCATTGATTGGTGGATAACCGGATCCAACCTTTGACAAGAATTTGAAGTAATCCTTGAGCACATTCACTATAGCTCAATAATTTGACGATGCGAGTGTTTAGATAGGATTCTCACGATAGCATATTGAAAGTATTCGAATAAGGATTGGCACAAAAATTATCCGACTATCAATAACATTGATATTTAAGATGTAATATGCTTGGAAAAATGACCTTGGAGTAGGTCTTACATCATATCTGAAGTATAAGAGTTTTCACGGCATACTGGCCTAACTAGAAAGTGCTTACAGTTCAAGGATAGTTACTTAAACCTATGTGCTCATACAAACCCTAATGCTGGTCATAAGACATCCTATGTGCTCATACAAACCCTAATGCTTGGATCTAGGTTTCTCTATTGTACATGCAAGTTATCCAAGACTATAAACCCTAATTCTAGCATACAAGTAATCATATTAACATGAGAAAAGGTTTAAGATGTTACCTTGATTGTTATGTAGCAATAACAATCCCAAATCTCCTTGTATTGACTTTAGAAAGCTTAGAGTCACAAATGTCACTCCTCTAATGGCTCACAAATACCATAAGCAAGAGGATGAAGAGGAGAGAGGATGGAGGCTGCCCAAAACGTGTTCTAACCCTAGAATAAAGCTTCCCCACGTTTTTGGGTCATAAGGGTCTTATATATAGTTAGGAAATTAGGGTTATCTAACAAGGAAACCCTAATTTGGATGCTTAAGCCCTAAGCAACCCATGAACTCCTTTAATTAGGGCCTTGGACGATTTCCTTATGGGTTTCCCCATAGAATTCATCTATCCCTTAATACAAGGTAAGCCATGGCCCCATCGCAATTATCATATAATTACAATTCCAGTCCCTTAAGTTTAATTAATCTCTTTTAGTCACAAAACTAATTACCAATTAATTATTGACTAATATTAATTAAACAATATGATTTCTCCTTTATATTATTCTCATAATATAAATAAATCATATTTAATTCTTTCTCTCCATAATTCATCCTATCAAGTTGCTTTGGTGAAGGCAACCCAAAAGGACCATGCACCATCGGGTCAAGTACATACCAAAATAGTTATGGAGTTAGACATTAATCCAACAGTCTCCCACTTGGATAAGTCTAATAACTATTATGCGTATGACTTCAGATCCTGATCTGCAATCATAGATTTCCAAAGCCGTTGTCAACTCTGATCTTATCAGATACGCGTGTCCTTTAGATAAGGGATCATATATTCCTCTATTCTAGATATCATATGAGACATGATTTCTAATCATTCTCTTTGTACTATTTCTCGACTTCCGATTTATGACGACTGACTAATTGAACAAATCTAATTAGCCCTAGCCCGGCCGACGATTTACGTTTGTCATCACTAAATTATTGAGGGGCCAAAGATATCGCTTTTATCCTACTTTAGATAAAAGGAACGGATAAACTTTGATACAATGCTTGCTTGCACTTACTCAACGAATCACACACAACAATATGTTTTATAACACCAAGTTACTAGTGCGTTTACATATTATCAATGTGCAACCGATTTGCAAGATACAACTCACACATCTCAGTTTCAAGAATATAAGATGTTATCGTCTCACCAATCACTTGTGATACAATTCATGGAGTGATCCAAGTGAGCGTGGGTTTAATCCAATGCTCAAATCATATTCATAAGCACTCATGAACGTTACAGCAAACATTTGCTTATGTCTAATACTCTTTTAGACAATCCACACACCAATTCACGACAGTCTTCATTCATATCTACTTCCAACATATGAGCGACTGTGGCCCGTTCGAATAATTCGATTATTCTTAATAAATTCAATTATTCTGGAAGTCAAAACATGCAAATGTGAGTATAAATAAAACTCCTTTTATTTATCACCATATCGATTACTCATTATTTGTCATTTCGGGTAATGAACTTCTTACTTGAATTATTACACTTGTCCCATGCTCTTAGCATGCACACAATGTTTACCTATGGTTCTTACTTTTGTGAAATAGACCAAATTGAGCACATTCCCAATCATTCTCATTTCACAACTCCAAATCCTTTTTCCATAAGTGAAAGAATATCAAATTCTTGCTACTTATAGAATATGCTAGAATCTAACATTTTATGCAATGATCCTTTCGTAATGTCACTGCACCAAAGTCACAAAGACTATTGCCAATGATATTACAAAGTCCTCTAACGGAGATTGTTACAAGACAATTCCTTAGATATGATGTCTCTCACTCAAAGTACATTCTTTGAACATCCTTTTGCATAAAAGTTTCTAATCTAGACATAGATTTTCAATGTTCAATTCCCAATATGGACACGTTTCCATATTTTCCATATGACAACTCGTTCTTAATAGAATCTTATCTATTCGTAATGATGTCGATATGGTCCATCCAATATGGAAATATTTCCATAATTTCCATATGACAACTCATTCTTAATATAATTTTTTCTATTCATAATAATGTCGATATGGTCCATCCAATACCATGCTTCCAACTAATCACAAGCGACCAATCCTCGTCAAACTTTGGATTGTCCTTTCATAGTTGTTTAATTATTTTAGTCAAAACCAATTCTAGTCCCTTTTCCCTCTAAATGCGCTCGACATTTGGAAAATTTTAGAATGGTCAGACATTAAAGCATTTGCAATCGATCCTATACCCAAAGCGTATGGGACACGACGCATAATGTTTTATTTGCTATGTTCTTAAAATTCGAATCGTGAAGAGGAAAGCCGTAATCATAACCGAAATTTTAAGAACACACTATGTACCCTTGACTAAATTTATTAACATTTCTCAACCTAATCCTTTAGATTTGAAATGAAGCATAATATTCTCTCCCTTAATTATAGTAAAACAACTTTACAACTATTACGACTTTGCAAGGTATAACTCTTGTTTTCTATAATTCATATTGCCAACTTGCAATACGTGCCTTAATAATCATACAATCATAACTTTTATGCTCCCACTATCATGATGATTATTATAAAACATAACACTTATGCTCCCACTAGCTTCGACATGTATTCATAAACATCTTAACTTCCAGAAAGACAATACCTATTGAATTTCTTAAGTCCATGTTTCTAATACTTAATGCTTTGATAATCTTTTATCAAGGCCTCTTAATCTTATACACCTTTGCCTTAGACAGTTCATATGTGTGTGTCTAAACAATTAAGACTAATTGCCAAACCTCACAATTCTAATCATGGAAAGGGATACCGTAACCATGATCGAATTCGAGAATGCAATTTTACAATCACTATCTTCTTAAAATCTTTCTTAGTGAAAGTATCTCCTCATAATCATTTTCATGAAGGAGGAAATCTTATGACACTTAGATTTAAACGGTGTATTTGTTCCTATCCATGTGAATTTGTCAAAACCAAAGTTTACGACAAATTCAAACTTATATGGATCGAACTTTCTTAATCTTGATTTCTTTTCTTATGGTAGCATAGCTGCCGACCATGTCTTCCAAGTAGTTAAGCAGCTCACCTTTTCTTATCAATGTACTTTCCATTGATCAAGGTCCTTGCCATTTATGCATTCAAATGAGAACTCATAGGACTCACATGCATAATTAACTCGATTGGATTAGCACAGAAACAAAATAATGTCAAGACGATAGGTTGTAAACCTCAACTCGTGTGCTAGTGATGATCGACAAGGTTTATTTGATTTGTTCTTGAAACCTTTCAAGACCATTAAGACTCCCACTGACTCCTTGACATATAAGATTCTCTTGTCAAAACATTTCTTGACAAACAAATATTCAAGAGTTAGTGTAGCTTTTATCAAAACTCTTCATAAATTGGTCCTAGTTGGTCTTTGTCTTATCCAAGACATCACAACTTTCCATATTTGATGAATGTTACAAACCTTTTTAATACTTTTCCACTCAATGTCACAATCTTAACTCTAAGACTTGTTTTGGAATGAAGCATGATTGACTTCTTGATTTAACCATTTCTTCAATTCTTGATTCCTCTTCTTAAACATACAATTGTACTAAGACTCACTTAGAGGATCCATTGAGATATGGTTCTTAATCATTAAGACCTATCATAAAGCATAAAAGCTACTCTCCCTTCTTCTTAGAATGGAGAAACTTTTATCTTTCTGCCTACATGATTCTTCTTATTCGTTTTGCTATTGATTTAAACTTTTTCAATCAATTCATAATTACACTATATCTTGTAAGTATAATCATATTTACTAAACCTTTAGTAAATCATGACGAATATCATTGTTACTCTTATGGTGGATTTGATTAACACGCAACTTTGTGTGCTCGATCTCCTAGTGCTTCACTTGACACTTTGTCAATGAATTAGTCTAATTTCCAAATATGAAATTTCTCATTCATCATTCAACCAAGTTGCATGATTCCAAGTTTCTGTCCAATTGAAACTTGGGCGATGAGAAACTCTCCCTATTTGGTAAACTCTTGACTTTCCATAAATAACATAATAAGAACCAAATCCATTATTGCTAATAATAGAAACATTTAAACATCAATTTTTCATATACGCCATTGCAAGGATAAATAACTAATATAAAATCAAAATTTATTTTATTGCGGAAAAATTTTGTCCTTACAATGCCATTCATTGAAAAACTATGCTAATACATCTTTCTTATCTATCTAATTCTAACTCTAACTAGTAGCTCAAGAATCTAATCTTCGAGAAATGCGATCGAAATCCATTCCTTCAAGGTTAGATTCTGCTCACTTCTTCCCTTAAGCTTCCTTTCTTTTCTTGATCCTACAAAACATCAATTGCAATCATATCACATTATGTATTAAGAATATAGAATAGAAGCTTAAAAGAGTTAGTTAATGGATTTTACCTATATTAGAGCCATACGTTTCGACTCTCCCATCTCTTAGATCTCTTAGGTAAATGGAGCAGCTTCGTCTCCAATGCCCTTTTCTCTTGGCAATAAAAGCAAATTGACTCTTTTGGAACATGACATGGAACTACTTCAGACATTGCCTTTCTCATATGATCAAACTTTTCGATCATAGCATGTCTTTCGTTGCCATTGTCTATATCCATAGAGGTCTTGAAGGCAGATTCACCAATCTTCTATTGCGCCAAACCATTGCTGATTTAGCAACAATAGGCATATAGGTGAGATCTATAACGGTCACGTCACGGTTCATCATATAGTACTCTCTTACGAACTCACTATATGAGTTAGGAAGTGACTAAAGAACCCAATCAACATCCATTTCCTCACAGACAATGGATCCCAACATTCTTAACCTATCAATGTGTGACTTCATCCCTAGGACGTGTGCACACACTGACTTTCCTTCTTTATGTTTACTTGCCAAAAGGGCTTGAGTGAGTTTGAACTTTTCAAGCCTTCGAACTTGTGGGTTAGGGAGAACAATTGGAGGAGGTGGAGGAAGTGAAGCATGATTTCTTGTTCCTCGATCGAATCGTTGAATACCATCTTCATGTGGAATGCTTGTTCCACGGGATTTGGGAAGACCATAGTTGTCGAACTTTGACATCTACAAAACGGGAGAATACGAATTCAAGTTAGTTGATTGATGGAGTCCTTAGTAAATCACCCAAATAAGATACTAAGGCTAGGACCTAACACAATATTCTACAACACGGGAGAGGGATGCCGTAACCCAAATTGCAGAACATTTGAAGGTAAGTGAATGACGATTCACTAATTTCCACCATGAAAAACGAAAAAGAAATTTAAGTTTTAAATCTATGAAAACTCCTAGATCCTTTGAGATTCATTGAACATTTCAATGGCATGTTTAAATCTCGATATGCCCTTCTTGTTTGTGACTGGGATGCCGAGGATCACAAAACGGGTATGAATAACCATGCAAACTTACATGGTGCCCTCACATGTTACAATCACCTATTCGATGTGCCGGTAAACCACACACGCTCCACCGAACTATCACAAACATTGAGTCACCCTTTGCCACCTTTGCTTAGAACCATTTAGTCTGCCGGTAAACCACACACGCTCCACTAACGTCTTCGCAAGGGTACAAAGTGTAATTTCATGGAATTGCATCAATTCAATTTGCCTAAGTAACTAAGATTGGGAATTTGAAAAACATTTAGTTACTTTAGTAATTCATTATACTTATAATGGAAGGTTTCTTCCTATCCTACCCGTTCGGCTAACGACCCTCCACTAGTCAAGAGTGCGGTGGGTAAGAGTGGATACCCATTCAATCGCCATTTTATAGGCAATTTCCTTAAACACCCCTTATAGACCAGCTTCGTGAATGAGTCCTACTAACGGTAAGACTGACTTTTAATCATATATATATATATATATATATATATATATATATATATATATATATATATAATGTTAGAATTTTAATGTTATCTATAGTATAGGGTGTATTTTACACTTTTTAAAATACTAGGTGGTTTAATTTAACAATTATACTTTTAATTCAATTAAATTTTAAACCAAAAACTTTATGGATTTATTAAACCTCTTTTAATTATACACCTTAATTAATTAATAAAACCATAGGGGTGTGATTTGAACTTTTTCAAAACAATACTAGGGTTTTAGAATTTAACATTCCTAATTAAACTTTTAATCAACTTTTAAATTCCAAAACTTGAGGGCAAGTTTTGAAACATTTCAAAACATTCGGGTTTAGAATTTAAATACACATCAAAATTAAACTATTAATTCAAAATTTAAATTCCAAAACTTGAGGGAAAGTTTTGAAACCTTTTTCAAAACATTAGGGTTTCAACTATTTAAATTTCAAAACAACAAAACTTTTGAGTTCAAATTTAAACTATAAAACCTAAAGGGGAAAATATTAAACTTTTCATAACAACAATGATCAAATAAAAAATAATCTAAAATTAACATTTAATCACATAATTATCCATATTTGATTTATTTAATGATTTGTTGCAAAAGAATTTACCAATTTAATCAAAATAATCAATCAATTATCACATAAGGAAACAAATATTTTATTAATTGATAAATATCTTCAATTAGATCAAGAATATAGTCAAATATATCATGAAATCGGATTTATATTGATCTAATATGATAAAGGCAAGTATCTCAAAGATAAACAGGAAGAAATCCCGAAAATAGCTCCATCTGACGCTCGAACTCGCCGAGTACCCCCATGGACTCGCTGAGTAGGGGGCAACTAGCCGAGTCCACAGTGGGAGTCGCCGAGACCATCATGCAGAACCACAAAAATCGAATTTGTTCAACATACAAGGCATCAATACAATAGAAACCAATCTAGGCTCTGATACCACTGATGGGTTTTGGTCATAAGACATCCTATGTACTCATACAAATCCTAATGCTTCGATCTAGGTTTCTCTATTATACATGCAAGTTATCCAAGACTATAAACCCTAATTCTAGCATACAAGTAATCATATTAACATGAGAATAGGCTTAAGATGTTACCTTGATTGTTATGTAGCAATAACAATCCCAAATCTCCTTGTATTGACTTTAGAAAGCTTAGATTCGCAAATGTCACTCCTCTAATGGTTCACAAACACCATAAGCAAGAGGATGAAGAGGAGAGAGGATGGAGGCTGCCCAAAACCTGTTCTAACCCTAGAATAAATCTTCCCCACGTTTTTGGGTCATAAGGGTCTTATATATAGTTAGGCAATTAGGGTTATCTAACAAGGAAACCCTAATTTGGATGCTTAAGCCCTAAGCAACCCATGAACTCCTTTAATTAGGGCCTTGGACGATTTCCTTATGGGTTTCCCCATAGAATTCGTCTATCCCTTAATACAAGGCAATCCATGGCCCAATTGCAATTATCTTATAATTACAATTCCAGTCCCTTAAGTTTAATTAATCTCTTTTAGTCACAAAACTAATTACCAATTAACTATTGACTAATATTAATTAAACAATATGACTTCTCCTTTATATTATTCTCATAATATATTAATAAATCATATTTAATCCTTTCTCTCCATAATTCATCCTATCAAGTTGCTTTGGTGAAGGCAACCCAAAAGGACCATGCACCATCGGGTCAAGTACATACCAAAATAGTTATGGACTTAGACACTAATCCAACACTACTATGGGTTGATATAATCGATTCACTATAAACAATGCTCTGATACCAATCTGTCACACCCCAAAACCGGAACGGCAGAATCGTTCGGGGGTGGAGGACGTCATGTATAGTATCACAACAATGAATAGTAGTAAACAAGAAACAACATCATCCATTGCATTACTAATATAATTTAATACAAGTGTGTTATGTGAAGTGTAATAGACACTAAAAATGTAAATCAAAATAGAAGATGAGTCTTGAACGAGCTCCATCTTCTCAAAATCTGGCACCGGTAGCTGCCTACAAGTGACCTAAGAATACAAGTTATTTTGAAAGAGTTGATCAGCTTTAAAGCTGGTGAGATCATAAGGATTTTAGTGTCATTGTTTGTAATAAAGTGTTTGTAAGTATGTGATTTGTAAGTTTGTAAAATGTTTGTAAGTGTTTGAATCTCCTAGAAAACCCTATGTTTTATACTAAATGTAGCCGTCTACCAAGGCATCAAATGTTTGTAAAGTGTTTCTTGTAAGAGTAAGTATTTTCCTAAATCTGACTATCATTAACCAAAAATATAGTTTTTACATTATTGTTCATTGTGTGAAGATCACAAAGTGAATGCAATGGGGAAATAAAATAGTACTGTAGTGTTGTATTAAGTAACTACTGATGTACTAACTACCTTAAACCAATTGTTATTTAAAGTACTATGTGATCTGCCTATACCATACTACCGACTAGCAACACGAACATGTAAGACGTCGGAAAAAATGACTTTTGGCACCCGTAGACTTGCAAGTCCCACTGTAGTAAGCAGCAAGGTGTAGGATAGTCAATCCAGTATAGATCTATACACAAACTCAATGCTCTCCACTTGAGGAGATTATGGATACAAAACGAGCCATGACAGGTGATGCCAGGCCCTGTTACGTGGCTTAGATAACTGTAGTAGTGTTCTTGTATATGTATTGTGTGTACTAGCTATATTGTATGTCCTTTCTCTGTCTAGTATGCATGTATGTTTTCTCTATTTCTCAATATAGTATGTTCTCTTGTATAATGTATAGTATGTACTAGCTTTATAGTAATGTATAGTATGTACTAGCTGTATTGTAATGTCTAGTATGTACTAGTTGTATTATAATGTATAGTATGTACTAGCTGTATTGTAATTTATAGTTTTTACTAGCTGTATTGTATGTTCTCTCTCTGTCTAGTATATATGTATGTTCTCTCTACTTCTCATAATAGTATGTGTTGACTCATGTATGAACTGACTCATTGTATGTTTCATTGTTCTAGTAATAGTATTAGTAACTTCCTAAATTATACTTATTATAGTTTACTAGCATTGTTTTTTGTATGAATGAACATGTTTGTATACCTTTGCTACCCAAAGGTATTGAATAGAAAGAAGGAACTTTTTATATCTAAATACATATACATAACATATAACTAGGATTCAAACGACCTTCGGACAAACAACCAATACCCTAAGTCCACAACCAAACATGGAACAGGAGGTAAGGTGAGCTATCAGCGCTAAGTCCTTTTAATCCTACTTATATAACTATATCTATATAGATACACATTTAACAGAATATATGTTTAAAAGAGTTTAATAAAAGTATTTGACATGTAAAAGAGTTTGTAAAACAGTTTGAAGTAGTTTGTTTGATAACACAGTTTGAAAAGTAAGAAATCTACTTGTTTGGTAGTTATTAATCACATGTGATTGATATAATAACTATAATAGTTCAACTTGTATCGCCCCATAAAAGCATTTAAAATCATTTAAAAGGTTGATTAAGGAGTATGAACTCACATGTAGTGAGTGGTTTGGATGAACGGATGGTATAGGATGCTAAGTGTCAAGTGAAGACTTGAGCGCACACACGAATCCTATTTAACATACAATGATACATATATGTATCCAATTAGCCAATTAACAACTAATTAATCAAATAAAGACACCCTAAAACTTGGATAACCCTTTGATTCAAGTTCTAGGAGTACATTAGGGTTGCATCTAAAGGGTGTAGGGCCTCTCAAAGGAGTTTATGGTCCAAATGGTAACAACTCATGAGTTTACGGCCCATGGTCATTTCCCCATGAGTTTACGGTCGTAAACTCATGGTATTAAGTACCATTTTGTGTTTTAAGGTCTTATAAGTCATAAAGAAGTATCCTTACTTCAAGTCTAAGCCTTAGGAAGCATTAGTGGCACAATGGCACCACTTTATAGAGTTTACGGCTCATGGACCATTCCTCATGAGTTTACGGTCGTAAAATCTATGTGTTCTTGATCTATTTGATGTTTAAGGTCCTAAACACTTCAAGGAAGTGATCTAGACTAGTATCCAAGGCTAAGGAAGGGACTAGGGCTCACGTTTCCCCATCTATTTGGGTTTACGACTCAAGAACATGTCTTGGCCGTAAACACCTTTTGATCTTGTGTTTATTTGTGTTTTATAGTTGAATAAGAAGTGGAACTAGCCTTATAACACACTAGGGTGAGAATACTTACAATAAAGGAGCTTGAAAGGGACTTCACGACCCAAGAACACAAGTGTGTGTTCTTGGTGAAATGAAGAATGCTTGAAGATCTAAACAAATGGAATGGTTTCATGGATGAAATCATGTAAGATCACTAGATTAAGGAAGAGATAACCTAAAAAAGGAAGAAAACACTTACTTTCTTGAAGATCTTGAAGAAAAATTGGATGATACTTGAGAGAGAAATGGTTCTAGACTTGAAAATGTGAAAAAGTGATAAAAATGACTAAGTGTCACTTATATAGTCCTTAGGGTTTACGGACCTAATATCATTTGGCCCGTAAACTCCAAACTCTTGGAGTTTTGGAATATAAATATTGCACACTTTACCCTAAAGTATCCTCTCTCCAGTTATCTCTTGCAGTACTAGGCTTTAGAACACTCAAACTGACTTCAAAAAGCTTAAAAGTTAGCAGAGATAGTTTTGACTTCTATTGAAGTGAATGGTTGTACATAATAGAAATTTCGGGTTGTCACATGAGGATTCCATTAAACTCAAGATAGAGTCCAGATACATATTAAGCAAAGAGAACTATAAATTTCTTTTTGGAAGCAAGAAGAAAAAACCCAAAAATAAGGAACGCTATCTTGACAAGATCCCATAGAGAATATCATCTCAAACTCCAGATGCTAAGTCAATTAGATTTATATCAGAAAATTGTGACATATATGATACATCATACCTGGAACTAATAGGCATGGTAGAGCCTCCAAGACTATGAAGGAAGAGAGACCACATGATAATGATGGGTTTTGAGTATAACATACAATCTTATGTGTGCATGCAACCCTAATTGAAGATCTACATTTTCTCTAATTAAACATACAATAACGAACAACAAAGTATAAAACTTACATCTATAGCGTATAATCGAAAATTCACATAAGAAGGGTTATAATACATACCTTTATGATTGTTATTGCAAACAGTCTCGAATCCTTGCTTGAAAGGCCTTTGGTAACAAACGCCATAAGTGTCACGTCTCTAATGGTTCTCAAACAAACTCAAGCAACCAAGGAATACTATAGTGAGAGAGAGAGAGAGAGACGATTGGATCAAAATGTTGGCGAAGGCACTTGGAATGAAGTGTTAGGCCGAAATTTAACCCTAAGGAGGGTTTATATAGGTGTTAGGAAGGTATTGGATAAGGCAGGTGTATCCAAGATAATCCTAATCCCTTAACTTCCTCCCTAAGGCATCCAAGGGGCCCTTAGAGGCCAAGGAAACCAATGGCGCATCTAGAATTCGTTCCCTATACTATAGGGAGGTTCTAGAATTGCCCAATACTCAACTATTGAACATTGTCACCTTTAGTCCCTGCAGTTTAAAATAATTCCTTTAATCCGAAAATTAATTCCAAATTAATTTATGATTAAATATTAGTTAAATAATATAATTTCTAACTAACATATTATTTACATAATACATTAATAAATCATTTATTTTTGATTTCTGATTAATATATTAACCAAGTAATAAATTAATAAACCGTTCTCCTCTCTCTAAAAGTTATCATATTAAATTGCTAGGTTTGAAGGCAACCCAAAATGACTATGCTACTATCAATTCAAGTATATACCAATTATAGTTATTGGCGTAGACACCTAATCTAACAGATAATGCTTTCTTAATAGACAAAAAGGAAATATCATTCGATAAAGGTGACAGGGAAAATATCATTGATCTTCATCATTATGGTTTAATATTAACCTTATATATTTCCAACCATTTTTTAAGAAAGATCCTTATATATGGTGGGATCTATGTCAATATCATCTTACTCCAAATATTGAACCATAGCATATGAGAAACAAAACAACCATTCTATATTGAGGGAGTAAATTATATGCAACACTTTTGTGTTATTGATTCTTTATCTTTTTATAATATCATTTTAGGTAAACCTTGGATACGTGATATGAAGGTTTTCTCATAAACATTCCACCAATGCATTAAGATGCCAATCCCATGGGGAGTAGTCAAGATCAACAGTGACTAGCAAGAGATAAAAAAAAACTACTATACAATATCCATGATGTCTTCAGCAAAGCCCAGACATGGATAACAGTTAAAGAATAAAGCATGCGATGTCATGGAAGCATGGGAAAATGATGCCAAATAAGTCATCAAAACTCTTAAAGATCCAGATATCAAGGTGCTATTAGAAGTTGACAAGATCTTGTATAGTTCTTGAGAAAAAGGTTGTCAAAATTTTCGTAGAGACATGAAGATATGACATGTATAAACAAGATGTAATTACTAATAAATTGAAGTTAATCCTTTTTCAAGCCTATATATCAGAAAAGATGGAAGTTTACACCTAAAATAAACATTATAATTCCACAAGAAGTAGAAAGGCTACAAAAATCCAATATTATTAGGGAAGTGAAGTTCCCTATATGGTTAGCTAACCTAGTGGTAATAGAAAAGAATAATGGAAAATAGAGAGTTTGTGTTGATTTCACAAAGTGCTTACGTTTCTGGATGCTTCATTTGGGTTCCAATAAATCCAAATGGAACGATATAACAAAGAAGATACAATTTTCATGCCCCAACATGCATTTATTGTTATATAGATATGACTTTTGGATTAAAACATATGCATGCTATGTACTAGAGGCTAGTCAACAAAATGTTCAAGAGCCAACTTGGAAAGACAATGGAAGTATACATAATTGACATGCTGGTAAAATAGAAAAAGATGAAGATCATCTCAGAGATTTACAGAAGCATTAAACATCTTGGAAAATTCAATATGAAGCTTAACCCTTCAAAATGCCACTTTTGTGTAATGACAGAGAAGTTCTTAGGCTACATGTCAACCAACTGAGGCATAGAAGCTAGCCCAAAGTAGATTAAGGAAATAATCAACCTTAAATCCCTATCTTCTACTAAATATATTCAAAGGTTAATAGGTATGGTAGCGAACCTAACAAGAGTATCTCTAAAGCGTCAGAAAGATGCATACCCTTTAGATGTATAGTGTATATTCTTGTACCTAGACATCTATACAAATGTAGTAAGTGTTGTATTGGTAAAAGGACCAAGATGGAACAGAACTTCATATATACTACGTAAGCAAGAACCTTATAGATGTTGAAAGTAGGCATTCTTATTTAGAGAAATTGATTTTATCACTTGTTACTACTTTGATTAAGTTAAGACATTACTTTCAAACTCATCCTATTGGTGTAAAAACTAATTATCCCATTAAGAATGTAATGAGGAAACTAGAGATGTTATGCAGTATAACAAAATGGTATGTACAGGTAATCACACACGATCTAAGATATGATCCAAGATCAACAATAAAATCCCAAGAGTTATTATACTTTATGGCTGATTTTAATGCATATATCCAACCAATAATGGAGAAGGATGTACAATGGATTAAAGATAACAACATACCAAAGAAGTAGACTCTTTTAATTGATGGAGCTTCAAAATTCAAAGGAATTGGATTAGGTTTTGTACTAAAATATCCACAAGGGGACATAATAACCTAGATAATCAACTATGAATTTCATGCAACACGTAATGAAGTAAAATATGGAGCATTCAAAGTGGATCTACATATTAGTCAAGATCTTCACATATATGTTGATTCATCATTCATTACTAGCAGTTCAATGGTTCTTAAGTAGTGAAAAGAGATAATTTGGCTTTATAATTAGAATTAGTAATGAAATTAACCACAAAATTCGAAACTTTTAACATAGATCAAGTACCTATAGAAGATAACATCGAGTTTGATGTGTTGGCAAATCCTAGATCTACTTTCAAGATCACTCATGACATCAAGTAGGTTTACTCATGGTTTGGTTCGAAACTCTAAAACAGGCCAAACTGGGAATTAGTTTGGTTTCACATTTTGTGTTTCTCTTTATGGTATGGCTTGTAGCTTGAAACTTTCAAAAGCGTAATGAACGGTTTGGCTTGCGCTTTCAAAGTTTCCAAGTTGTATAAAAACGAACCAGACTATAGGATATATATATATATATATATATGTATATATATATATATAGAGAGAGAGAGAGGGGGGGAAGTTGCATGGTTCGTTTAGTGGTGTTTGATTTGTAGAAAGGTCAAAGCCAAACATCAGAGACCTCACGGTAGGAGGCAGCTGTTACTCATCCCTATGTGTTAGTAGGAGGAGATCACTATGGATTTCATCACAAAATTTTTGAGGACGGTGTCGGGTGTTGATTCTATTTGGGTCATTATGAACAGGCTGAAAAGAGTGCACATTTTATCCCAATTGACGAGAGTATATCCACAGAGAAGCTAGCTAATATTTATGTACGGGAGGTGGTAGTTAGGCATAGGGTGCCTGTGTCAGTGGTCTCAGATCGAGATGTTCATTTCACCTCCCGATTCTAGTGGAATTCCCATGAGGAGTTGGGAATTCAGCTGCATTTTAGTACAACATACCACCCCTAGTCCGACGGATCGAGCAAACGGAGGATCCAGACACTCGAGGATATGCTTCAGTCTTGCATATTGGATTTTAGAGGAAGTTGGAATACTTACCTTCCGCTAGCAGAGTTCTCGTACAACAACAATTCTCATGCTAGTATAGATCGACCTCCTTTTGAGATGCAGAATGGATGGAAGTGTAGGAACCCGCTTTGTTAGGGGAGGTCGGTCATTGGGTTATGGGAAGTATCGAGCTGGTGCTTAAGACCACAAAGTTGATTCAATAGGTGCACCATTCAGATTTTGAGTTTCAAGTAGGAGATTTGGTAGTATCACCTTGGAAGGGTGTCATCCGGTTTTTGAGACAAGGCAAGTTGGGCCCCTTAATTTATCGGTTCTTTCAGGATTATTACCCGGGTAGGTCGGGTAGCGTACCGACTAGACATTTCTGAGGAGCTCAGTCAAATCCATAACACCTTCCACGTGTCTCAGTTGTCAAAGTGTGTAGCCGATCAGTCAGTCGTGATGTCGATGGATGATATTCAGGTGGATGAGCACCTGAATTATCTGGAGAAGCCCATTTCAATTCTTGATAGGAAGACTAAAACTCTTCGTCACAAGGTGGTGACTCTGGGGAAGGTGCGATGGCAGCACCGAAAGGGCTCTGAGTGGACGTGGGAGTCGGGTGACAATATGAGGGAGCACTACCCAGATTTGTAAGCGGCAGCAGACTTCGAGGAACAAGTCTAATTCAAGTGGGGCAGATTTGTAACTCTTAGATCCAAGTATTTTTTCCTTTTAGTCCTTGGAATAAAAATGTAATTGCAAAAGAGGTCCCTTCGTACGCTGGGCGTACATCTACATTTTCTTAGCGTACATGGGCGTGTTGGATCGGGGACCTGAGCCACGTATATGGGGCATATGTAGCCAAATCTGAAAACCCTAATTTTAGGGCATGAGACCTATTTAAACACATTTATGACCATTAGACCCTCACCCTTATCAACCTCCACTACTTTTAACGTCCCTAAAACCCTAGTTTGCCTTTAAGTGTGATATTTGAGAATGGAAGTAACTTTGGTGGCCTTTTGGTGTGGTTGTAAGAAGAAGAACTTGGTGATTAAGCTTTGGATGTGTTTGATCGTCAAGATCCTGAATCTACATCATCTTAGGAAGCTTTTGAAGGTAAGAAGCTCATACCTTGTAGATCTTTTTGATAGTTAGAGTTAGGGTTTGTTTATAAGATCACTTTTGGTCCATGGTTTCTCTTTTGGGATTTTGGGCAACTCCACAAGCTAGAAATGGTAGATCTTAGTCAATTTGGCGTGTTAGAAGCATAAAAATGTTATCTTGGTGGTTGATCTAGATTCTTTATGTGTGCTTTGATGAACAAAAATTGATGTTGGACTCCCATAAGACATGCTAAGGCATAAAGTTGCCAACTTTATGCCCTATAATGACCAAGATCTGGAAGTTAGATGAAGTGGCTACATGTATTAAGCACCAAATGGATAAAGGTGTTAAGTAGCTCAGGAGACATAGCATACTAAGTTGTGCGCATCACGTACTACATGGCAGTAAAGTACGCCGCTCATACTGATATTACGTCGCACGTACGCCCTAGGGGCTTTTAGACTTTTGTTGGGCTTTGAGTCATTGGGCCTTAGTTATTTTTGGGCCTTGACCTCTTTATCGCAGGTGGGGTTATGACTTTTGCTAATGGGCCTTAAGTGGTGGAGTTGGGAATTTGTGCGCCTTGGAGCCCGTTATTTCATTTGGGCCAATACTGGTTAGTCCCATTATGGGAAAGGCAAATGGGCCCTTATCTTAGGAGTTTAGAATTAGGGTTAAGGACCATGTTTTGGGATTATGACCTAATCCTGATTAGGGCTATTTGTTTGTGATAGTGTAGGACTTTTCTGTTCAGCAACCAAGCGTATTGTGTTTCCAGCAGATTGAGGTGAGTTTTCTTACTATATCAATGGGTCAAAGGCACCAAGGCCGACCCATTATTTGTATTGTAGTATATAGACTACTTGTGTGATATGTGTATGTAAGACCAGGATATGGCCCTTAACAATTTCATGAAAGACTAGGATTTGGCCCATGCCAATTGTGTGGAATACCTGGATTTAGCCTTCAACAAGAATTATATGTATACTATGATTTGCCCCATAACATTAATTTGTATGTTGGTATGTGGTACTTTGGGGAAAACTTACGAGGCATTCGCTTACCGATTGTATTTATGGTTTCAGGTACTTCTAGTACTAAGGGGAAGGGTCTGGCGTGATGGAAAACATTCTCTCCCGTTATTTCCACTTTTTGATATTGTACTCTGATGATGTGATATTTATACATTGTGATGGTTTTGGAACAATTTTATACTTGTAGTACTTGTTTAAATATGAAAATTTTTATCCTGTTTTCAGGTTGTTATAATGCAAGACTTGTATTTTGTCTTTTTATCACTCGTTTCCTATTTAACGAGGTGAGTCTTCCATGCATTGTAACCTTTTCAAGAAGCAATATTCTCTTCACATCAAATACCAAATATCTTGCAAGTCAAATCTCTTTCTCCAACATTCTCATTGTTCTTAAGTTTTCTTTACTTTGTTCATACTCATTTTATCTTACTTCAATATTTTGTTGAATACTTTACTGATTTTCTTACTTCAAGACAAGACTAGTTTACTAGACTTGACTGGACCAAAATACTAGCAGCGAACATTGATCTTAAGTTAACTCAAGGTTTGAGTTTTCAAACCCTATCTGTGCACTAAGTTTTGCATTTCTAGATTCTTCTTGTTGATTATGAGTAAAGACATGGTTGTTTCATAGATTATTATTTGTGTGCTCTTCCTCTTTTGCGTTTGCAGCCTCCGATTTTTATGCTTCAGAGATTCGGATCCATAAATTTTCATTCAGAAACTTGCCTAAATCAGCAACATTTTTCGAGGTTTGGATCTTTCTGAGGTTCATATTTTACTTCCTTCGGATTAGTTACATATGGTCTCGGACTATCATTCGGATAAGTTAAAGGTCTATACCGGCTCACTTTGATCTTGATTGACGAGTCATTAGTGGTGTTTTGGGAGTTCGGGTTTGCATTTCGGTTATCAACATTACTTTGGTTCAGCATTATGGTTCTTCAGCAGCGGGCGACGAATAATTTATTTCGGCAGATAGTTTTAATGTGTCGATTAGTTTTCTTTAGGCACGAGTTAGTTCATTGTTGGCTTTTGGAATATTGTTTTATGTCGGATAGCTCATTCCAATGGATAGTTTCAACGTGGATTCATAGGCGGACAATAGAGTGAAAGTTGAATATATATTTGAAAGTTTATAGTTGATTTTACAATATATATATATATATATATATATATATATATATATATATATATATATATATAAATTACAACAAGATGCAATCATGAATTTTAGCTTATTCGGAACATTTACACATAAAAGTCGATTCATCGATATATTGATAGCCCTACATAAAACATCAAATGATTATATAAGATACATATTTGAATAGAATGTAAAATAATAAGATGTTGATTTACCTTATTAATTTATAAAAATTCTTTATACACCATATCTGATGTGTAGATTATTTCATTATTAAAAAAAAATTCTTGCTTTACTAATACCTTGGTATTGACACGTGAACAAAAATAGTCCATGTTTTTAACCGTAAACAGAAACTCATTGTTTTTATAAGTTCATATTATTGGTCCATGTATGTTAATTGTTATAGACAAAATGGTTAATTTTACAGGAATTATTCATGTTTTAATAACTTTACATAAATTGTCAATTATTAAAGATCATGCTAATCTTTACAAATTTTGATCAAACAACCACTTTATTTAAATCCTTAATGTATGTACCATAAGAATGAAAATTAGTATTATGAAGAATACAAACATCATATTAATATAAAATACCATTTTCTTGAAAAATATCTTAATTATGTTTAATTTCAAAATACCTTAATTACAATTCAATACATCTGCTATAATAAATTAAAGAAGTATTTCTTTAATAAAAAATAGAATATGAAACATTCAGTGTACAAATATACAATGCACTATATTGTCAAAAATGAAAATATAGTAGAAAATAACCAGAATAAAAGAACATACAAAAATCAGAATTAATAGCATACAAAAATATGAATAAACAACACAACAAGTAGTTCTTACCTGGTAGAAGTTGAAATGTAGTACGAATGGAAGATAAGGAAACGTGTCCCTCTATTCTTTTCTTTCGATCGCAACTTCTTTCTTTTCTTCAGATCACACACTTTTTCTACATTGTATTGTGAAATATATACAAAATGGAAGTAGTAAAATATAGAGTAGAATCATACAAAAATTAATCCAAATAATATCATAACAAAAATATGCGAAATCATACAAAAAAAAGTCTGATTAAAATCAAATTTTCAATTAAATAAATCCTACTAAGAATATGATAAAATGATAGCTAAAATCAAGGTCTATTTGATAAATCTTTATCATAATCTTACTATATATTAATTATCAAAATTAAAAATGAAATTTATTGTAACTATAGAATTTATAAATTTAAAAAAATAAAAAATTGAATACATACAAAAAGTCAAGGAAAAATGATTTTTTTTTCACATTATACCAAATTATAGCATTTTACTTTCAAAGTACAATGCTCTATAATGAAACCTATAGAACTATAAATGGCATCATACTTCCATTACTTGGATTATTAATTTTTTTTGAAAAACAAAAATAGCCAAACACCTTGAAATAAGAAGTAAGATTGCAAGAGGTTTCACTTTTTGACTGAATCCGATAAAAATCACAACCACACAGATAAAAAAAGGCAAAATGGTAAACTTTTTACAGAAACCAACTCCAAGAATATTTTGCCAGCTCTTGTTTCTCCAATGGATTTGAAGGACTAAAAGTTGTCGAAAGTGTTTTCAAATTCTTATTACTCTCAATCATTTTGTCAATATCTTAATACTTAATACTATAATTATGTGGTCAAATAATCATATTTAATCTATTAATTTTTTTATAGAATCCAAGAAAACAGACACAAAAATGTTTGTCTTTTTCTCTTTTTGGAACAACAGGAGAAAAAAAACTAAATTTTTGTTAGTCAAACTAATCCAAGCGAATCCATTTTAACATGTTGCAACCAACCCGACTAATCAACCCATTTTGACACCTTGAGGAATGAGAAATTACCTTAAGCTCTTTTGTAAGCTTCCCATCCAAGTCTAACATGAGTATTGTCTTCCCATAACTCGGAGGACCCAAAAGTAATGCCATTCTAAAAACACTTTTTATTGTCTTGACTTCTTTTGCTCATAAGGGAAATAATTTTTTCAACCTCCAAATCAAGTTATAAATTCAAAACAAGCTGATTAAAACATATCTTAAAAACTAATAAAAACGTCCACAACTGATAAAAATCTAATAATAAAACAAATATTATTTCCAGTTATATATGTTAAACACAATATATGATATACCTTAGGAGTTAGGAAGTCCATCAGTAAGGGATAATAGTTGTACTCCAATTGGCGGAAATAAAGGTTGAGAAACATGGAGGATTAAACCATCCCCCCTACAAATAGGATACAAGAGTATTCAATAAGTTATTGACTTAATGATGAATAGTAACTACTTTGATTATTATAACACACAATCAGGTCCTTCATGTACCAAACATGGTAGTACCATAAGCTATCTTCATGTACCGAATATGGGGTTGCATGCCTAGCTAACCACATCGAAGCAAATTGAACCAGAAAAGACATACTAAAAAACAAAAATGTGTAATATTCTTGAATCCAGTAATAAGATGAAACCAAAATAAGATCATAAATTCATCAAATTAATGAGTTCAAGCTAACACTCACATTTCATCCATTTTTGGATGATAAATTTGGAAAACAAAGCCAATGAAAGGGTTGGATTGAACTGCTTCACTCATGATTTGAAGGACATTGGAGTGACAAACAACTTAGTTCTACCATTTGGCTTGTAGGGGCATTTTTGTTTACAAAAAAAGCTCACAAGTTTTTAGAACCAATTTAGAATCCAAACCCAAAATCTTTAAGATTTTGAATCGAAAAAAGGGGACCATTTGTGTGGTAGTTCGTCGACAGAGAAGTAGTGCGAGGGCGAATATTACATAAAAACGATGATAAAAGACAATTGGTGGTGAAATGGCGAGAAATTGGCGGTAGTGTGGTGCTGGTGTAATAGTGGTGTGGGACGAAAGGGGAGTGAGAACCAGTTCGTGATGGAGGGCTTTTTCTAGTTTATGGTGTGTGATATTTGGTGGCGATGGTGGATATAACTTAGGGTTAAGTCTTCAAGTAAATGCAGTTTGATGGTGGAAGCGAGATAAGGGTAATGTTTCTCGGGGGCCTTCTTCTTGTTTATGGTGTGTGATGCCTGGTGGCGATGGTGAAGACAACTTAGGGGTTAGGGTTTCGATTGAATGGTGTCTGATGGTGGCAACGAGATAAGGGTAGTTTTTCTCGCCTCGACTTAAGGTGGAAGCGGGGCGGTAGAGGGGGTTGCGGACACCGGTGGTGGTAACAACGAAGTCAGGAGGGTGGTAGTAACCGAGGCGTCAGGAGGGTTGTGGTAACGGATAGATATCAGAGACTAAAGAGAGCAAGGAGTGACATAGAAGGGATGTTGTTGGTGTGATGGTAGTTTGGGAAGGAGGAGGAGTGAGCATCGGTTAAAGACGGGGTGGTCTTTTTTCGGTGATGACGATTGACTTAGGGTTTTGGTGAATAATTTTGAGTCTAGGAAAAATAGAGAACTGAAATCACGTTTAATTCACAGATTAATTATCAAAACGGATGTGTTAGTGGGTATAAGTTGTACATGACGCAGTAGGTGTTGTACCTCTTAAATTTCAAGAAATATGCAATATGTTTAATAATATATATATATATATATATATATATATATATATATATATATATAGTGTTTGTTTAGTTCGGCAATGCATCACCAAGTCTACCCATGACCCGAAAAACAATATCCTCATTTTTACGGGTAGATTCTCACATCAAGGGGGTGCGTGCGATGCTCCATCATATCTGACGTATTCTCTTGCTCGTTTTCATGATTATTTTTTATATTTATCGCATTGTCGGTCAAAAATAGGGTAGAATCATGAGAATCCTTTTTGATTTTATTATTGGAGTTTTGACATTAGAGACATTTGAAGACGAATATCGATTTAGTAGTGTGATGTGGCACTGATTTTTGATCTTTACAAATCGAATTTTTGGCATTACTAGATGTTCTTCGGATTACAAATATTTATCTTCAGACTCTACATTTTGGGATGTTTCATCTGTGTTTTCATCCGAATCAGATTTTATGATTTCTTGAGTTTCGATTTGCGATAATTTAAAGACAAAGATTATTTTGTCGATGTGACGTGGCACTTATTTTTGATCTTCCGATCAAACTTTTGGTTTTGCTAGACCATGTTTTCGGATTCACATTATTTATCATTCAGACTTTACTTTTGGATGCTTCACATTTTCAGCAGGTTACTCTTCATAGATTATTTGGTGCATTATCACTCGAGTTCGGTATATTGATGATGTTGTGTGATTCGACATTGTGCTCTACAGTTCAGCAGTTGAGGGGGAGACTGTTAACATGATCGAGTTTTAGGGACTGATCAGTTTCGAAGATTAGAATTTCATATTCTTATTCAGAGTTAGGCTTCCTCTATATGTTCTTTAATGCTAGATATCCCATTTCCAGATTCCAATATCACGACAAGTTCAGCTTTTCCGAGACACTTCAGCACTTGACCTACAGGACCTTCCCATCGATGTGCAGCCTTTCATAACTGCTTTATCCTCATCATTAATTCCAAGCATTTAGGGGAGATTGTTGGAGCATGGAAATGCTCTACGATGATGAGTGTTTTATTATGGTAGAAGATTCCCTTGTATGGAAAGCATATTCCTTCCACTAATATAGAAAGTGAAGGTGAGTAGTCATTTTATTATGAGTGCACCATGTAGACATTTAGATTAGGGAGTGTTTGGTTGGGGATTCTACCTAGCCTTGTAAGTTGTTCATGTAACCTTTTGTATCTCTCTATCTATCCATTACAATTTTACTCACATATCGTGTGCTTGATGTTCATACGGTTATCTTCTTGATATTATTATTTCGCACCAATCCAATCAACAAAATGGGTTCCTACACTTTTTATAGTCGAGTTTTGGGGCATGCGTGTCACGCATTTCGTATGTGTCGTGTGCACTTTAAACACCATGGCTCCATAGGAAGTTGGAACGTGTCCCCACCCCACTCAGCCACATCACTCGCAATTTGATCGAATCCGACGTCAGGTGCCAGTGCGCGATGGCACACACTTGAAGCGTAAGTAAAGATTTTTCAAAAATCATTACTTCCTCGTGTGTGTGCTTTAATCTAGACCCTCTCTATATCTATGTGATGATCTCAACAGGTACTACAACTTTCCATTTGGTTGTTTTGGCCAGTTTTCACTTTCATTTTCGAGCCCAATTAGGGTAAGAATAAATGATTGTATAAAAATCATAACTTACTCATATGGACCCCGTTTTTGGCAAAGTTTTTCCTAAAATTTGTACCCGAGGTATAAGACGAAACTCCATTTTGCACTTTTATTCAAAACTCAACCAATATCTAAGTACCCTCTCGATGTAATTAATTTTAACTACACGGTTGATTTCTATTTTAATAAAATCCATAACTCACTCCTTCAGAGTCGGATTTTTATGAATCTTATATCTTTGAGATCACATTAACAAGTACTATCCACGTATGTTAACTGAATCGGAAAACATCCCCGCTTTTTGATCTCTAATTTTTAGAGCCTAATGGACTATTTTTGGCAAATAAATGTAACAACATATATGATTCTTACCATCTTAAAAATCAAATATTATAATGGTTTCTATTACATTTGTTTTCTATTATTTCCTAATGGTGACTAGTGACAAAATTTCACAGGGTTGTTATATGGCATCCAACTTTTTGATGTTAAAATTAAGATATTTCTCTTTCTTGGTCGGTAGTTTCTCATTCTCACTCAATTTCAACTAAAAATAAATTTTCAAGGCCTAAAGTTCCTTATTCAGTACCTTGGTACCCTTCAACATTAGGTTAATAACTTAAAATAAAAGATTCTAAGCACAAAGTTACAAAAAAAAGGCTTACAATGAGGGTTAAGGTTGTATGCTTCTTCATGGTCTCAAAAGGGCCCAAACCTGTTGAAGACGTCCTTCCCAAAATCAATAGTGATCTTCCAATTCTTAGGTTTAGGGTTAGGTATTTTTGCCTAGAACTCCTAGGAGCATTTGGATTTTGAATATAGATAATGTCTTTGACATTGGAAGAGGCAAATATGGAATTTGAGCATTTGGATTTTGAACTTGACAAAGGTATTTCTTACCAGTTGACATCTTGACTGACTATGACTCTTTGTTGATAGAATAAATATTATGTCCTTCTTCTTAGACATCCCTAACAACTCTCTTAAAGATCCTTTCTTTTAGAGGGAGAGCTAGAAACTATTTAATCTTCCTCTTAGTATCATATTTGGTAGGAAACAGTAATTAAAACTTTGAGATTGTATAAAGATAACATAATAAATTAATAACATATTAAAATAATATCTAAAACCATAAGCATAAGAATATTACTCTTTGTAACCCAACTTCCGAGAAACAAATCTCAATTTAGAAGGATGCCCTTTAAAAAAAGAACTTCTCCTTCACCTAACATCATGATAGGTAACCTTTTGAACTAGGTGAGTTCTCCCATTCTTGATCTTGAAAAGGAAATGGGAAGGCCCAAAGGTGCTAAGGTCATAAATAGAGGTGATTTAGTGTGATGTCATTTCTATATTTTGGGAATGATTACGATAGTCGATCCAAATAAGATCATCCATGCCAGAGCATGATTTATACATAAGCAAGTCCAGTCACCTCAAACAACTCATATATCAGAGGGGGGGGGGGGGGGAATATGAGATTATCATGGAATGTTATGACATGTCCCATCACCGCCACAATGGTAAGATTGTTCTCCGGAGAACATTATGGGGGATATTTTTCTTGTTTCTTGATAATTACCATATATCTTGATTATCTAAGATCTTTCTTACTACCATGTATCTTGATAATCAAATGATATCTTGAAAATTATCATATCTTTCTATGTATAAAACATCCAGGCAAGTCTTCTTTAGTTTTATTGTTGAACAAAGCCAAAGACTAGGTCAACAACACATGGTCAAAAGATTTCACTGATTATCAGCAGTCGAATTGGGGATAAGATGAAGATCCCAAATTTTTAGGAGAGTTAGTTAATTTTTTGTATGCATAATAGACATGTTGAGAACATTTCACACACTTCATTCGAAAAACACTCTCTACACTTTCTTCGAAAACTCTCTACAATTTCATTTCTAAAACTTTGTAGCTACTTGTGGTCATTTTATTCTAGATATAAATATCACTTTTGTTTTTTATGTTTAGTCTATCTAATTAAGCTACATAACCCTTGTTTTATTTTTTGGTAGAAAATATATATATGTCTCATTTTTTTTTGTTTATTATATTTGATTAAAGTAAAAAAATAATGTTGTAATTTTTGAAATACACTACATCTAGATACAACCTATTTGAAGATCATGGAAAAAATTCTTGACCACATGAAGTTGCCACTTGCTTGTCACTTGTCGGCTACTTTGAGTGGCACTGGTATGGGTTTATCTAATCATAACAAAATTGCCACTTGCTCACCTCTTTGTCGTACTTTCAAGTGGTGATTTTTCGATTAATTTGGCACATAAATGGCCACTTGAAGTAGCCGCGAAGTAGCCATTTGGGACTGTTATTCATTTAAGTACCGAATTTTACTCTTTTTAGGGCTAGTTATTAGTCTTTTCTCTAATATGATTTTGATGATTTTTTCTTGCATTAGATCATAAATCATAGGATGTATAAGTGTTATAGTACCCTTTTGATTCTTTAAGACACAATATCATCTCTTCATCATGTATGTACACAAAATATTTGGTTGGGGAACCATGTTAAATCTCTCATCTCATTATTGATGTTTGTTGTCATATTGTTTTCTTGTGTCTGTTAGATATTGTTATCGCAGTAGTTCTGCCTCATACTTGTTTAGATTGTCTGTCATGTTAACCCTATTTCTATGGACCAATAGTTTTGGGTATTGTGGGTGGTGTCTTCTCATTAACTGAAATCATCGGGAGTTTATGCTATCATTTAGGATTCCTTTTCTCTAGGTTTAATTTGTACTTCATTTTGGGCATCACATTTCTTTCTAGGGTTTTCTTGTTTGTGGTGCACACCAAGTGTGAGATATAATGTTTGACTCTAATAATACAAACATTTTTTATACATGATATTCACCATATGTTAAAGGCTAGTACATTTTATCGAGTACCACTTTATAAATTAAAAAATGGAAATGAGATGGTGATTTTGGTAAATGAAATGGAAGAGAAAGTCATTGTTTTCAATTAACAGTATTCACTTAATTTTTTAAGTTCCATGTGAGCTTGTTTAGAATACATCGCTATAAGAGCTTCATGAAATGAAACAATGCAATTTGAGAAGATTATAATTGGCCATGGGAGAATATGCTTTATGTTAAGTTATCCAATATATGACTTGTTGGGTTAAACCTAATAGATTGATGAGTCAAACTATCTCATCCATATGATATAATGTGAAGCTAAAGGCTTCAACATGTATCTACAATGATAGTATCAACATAAAGATAAAAGAATTGTGGATCAAAGAAACATTTGCAAAAGAAAATAATCTTATTACCTTGTGAGAAGGAGCATATCATACTCAAGTAAAGATTATGTTTTTTTTTATATAGGAAGACACTCTCATACGTTGGGATTTCTCATTACATATTAGATATATTATTTATGTAATCTAGGGTTTTAGATATTAGAGTATTCTACATTGTATTTGATTATTTTCCAAATGAAAATTATCATCAAGAGTGTGTTCATAACCACACTTTGTTCCTGGTTATCTCTCCTATGTATGAAAATGGTTTTAATCAATATAAATAGTTTTTAAGTATTTTACTTGTGTTATTTATGTTGATTCTTTTGTTAATTGTTCAGTAGAGAACCAACAATTGGCATTAGAGAAGTTTATTTCAAAATGATCTAGATATTGCCATCAACAATGGCATCTTCTTCCTAAAAAAACTATCACTTTTTAGTCAAACTCCATCAACAAGTGTCAAACACTCAATGAGAATTTCACCGTAAATCTTTGTAAAACTCTTATGGTTCTTGAAATCATGGATTACAACATGCTTACAGTCATTATTGACGCTCTATACATTCCAGTGATTCAGATTACAGAAAAAGTTGTTTCAACAAGAACTTTTAGGATCGCGATGAATCTTTGGATTGAAGACGATAAGCATAAGGTAAATCTTGATGTATGAGCAAGTAATTTCAACATTTATTTCCTGTCATATGATATATATATATATATATATATATATATATATATATATATATGTTGGATTAGTGTCTAAGTCCATAACTATTTTGGTATGTACTTGACCCGATGGTGCATGGTCCTTTTGGGTTGCCTTCACTAAAGCAACTCGATAGGATGAATTATGGAGAGAAAGGATTAAATATGATTTATTAATATATTATGAGAATAATATATTAAAGGAGAAATCATATTGTTTAATTAATATTAGTCAAGAATTAATTGGTAATTAGTTTTGTGACTAAAAGAGATTAATTAAACTTAAGGGACTGGAATTGTAATTATAAGATAATTGCAATTTGGGCCATGGATTGCCTTTTATTATAAGGTGGACGAATTCTATGAGGGAAGCCCATATGAAATCGTCCAAGGCCTTAAGGAAAGGGCTCCATGGGTTGCTTAGGGCTTAAGCATCCAAATTAGGGTTTCCTTGTTAGATAACCCTAATTGCCTCCTATATAAAGAGATCCCTTATGACCAAAAACGTGGCTAAGACTTATCCTAGGGTTTTACATGTTTTAGGGCAGCCTCCATCCTCTCTCCTCTTCATCCTCTTGCTTATGGTGTTTGTGAACCATTAGAGGAGTAACACTTGTGACTCTAAGCCTTCCAAAGTCAATACAAGGAGATTTGGGATTGTTATTGCTACATAACAATCAAGGTAACATCTTAAACCTATTCTCATGTTAATATGATTACTTGAATGCTAGAATCAGGGTTTATAGTCTTGGATAACTTGCATGTACGATAGAGAAACCTAGATCTGAGCATTAGGGTTTGTATGAGCACATAGGATGTTCTTAGGACCAAAACCCATCAGTGGTATCAGAGCCTAGATTGGTTTCTATTGTATTGATGCTTTGTATGTTGAAAAAATTCGATTTTTGTGCTTCTGGGGTCAGAACTCGTCGAGTTTTTTAGATGAACTCGCCGAGTTCATGCTGAACTCGACGAGTCCATGCCTGACTCGACGAGTCGGCTGGTCAGTGAGAGGGAAACCCGGGATTTCTTGCTGTTTTTGCTTGAGGATACTTGCCTTATCATATTAGATCAATATCAATCCGATTTTTTGATATATATGACTATATTCTTGATCTAATTGAAGATATTTATCAATTAATAAAATATTTGTTTCCTTATGTGATAATTGATAAATTGTTTTGCAAGAAATCATTAAATAAATCAAATATGGATAATTATGTGATTAATTGTTAATTTAGATTATTTGTTATTTGATCCTTGTGTTATGAAAAGTTTCACATTTTCCCCTTTAGGTTTTATAGTTTAAATTTGAACTCAAAAGTTTTGTTGTTTTGAAATTTAAATAGTTAAAACCCTAATGTTTTGAAATAGGTTTCAAAACTTGCCCTCAAGTTTTGGAATTTAAATTTGATTAATTGTTTAATTTTGATGTATATTTAAATTCTAAACCCTAATGTTTTGAAATGTTTCAAAACTTGCCCTCAAGTTTTGGAATTTAAAAGTTGATTAAAAGTTTAATTAGGAATGTTAAATTCTAAAACCTTAGTATTGTTTTGAAAAAGTTCAAATCACTCCCTTATGGTTTTATTAATTAATTAAGGTGTATAATTAAAAGAGGTTTAATAAATCCATAAAAGTTTAGGTTAACAATTTAATTGAATTAAAAGTATAATTGTTAAATTAAACCACCTAGTATTTTAAAAGTGTAAAAATACACCCTATACTATATATATATATATATATATATATATATATATATATATAACATTAAAAGTCTAATATTATATATATGTATGAGTAAAAGTCAGTCTTACCGTTAGTAGGCCTCATTCACGAAGCTGGTCTATAAGGGGTGTTTAAGGAAATTGCCTATAAAATGGCGATTGAATGGGTATCCACTCTTACCCACCGCACTCTTGACTAGTGGAGGGTCGTTAGCCGAACGGGTAGGATGGGACAAGACCTTCCATTATAAGTATAATGAAGTATAAAAGTAACTAAATGTTTTCATAAAATTCCCAATCTTAGTTACTTAGGCAAAAGTGAATTGATGCAATTCCATGAAATTACACTTTGTGCCCTTTCGAAGACGTTAGTGGAGCGTGTGTGGTTTACCGGCAGACTAAATGGTTCTAAGCAAAGGTAGCAAAGGGTGACTCAATGTTTGTCATAGTTCAGTGGAGCGTGTGTGGTTTACCGGCACATCGAATAGGTGACTGTAACATGTGAGGGCACCATGTAAGTTTGCATGGTTATTCACACCCGCTTTGTGATCCTCGGCATCCCAGTCACAAACAAGAGGGGCATATCGAGATTTAAACATGCCATTGAAATGTTCAATGAATCTCAAAGGATCTAGGAGTTTTCATATATTTAAAACTTAAATTTCTTTTTCGTTTTTCATGGTGGAAATTAGTGAATCGTCATTCACTTACCTTCAAATGTTCTGCAATTTGGGTTACGGCATCCCTCTCCCGTGTTATAGAATATTGTGTTGGGTCCTAGCCTTAGTATCTTATTTGGGTGATTTACTAAGGACTCGATCAATCAACTAACTTGAATTTATTTTCTCCCGTTTTGTAGATGTCAAAGTTTGACAAGTATGGTCTTCTCAAATCCCGTGGAACAAGCATTCCACATGAAGATGATATTCCACGATTCGATCAAGGAACAAGAGATCATACTTCACTTCCTCCTCCTCCTCCAATTATTCTCCCTAACCCACAAGTTCGAAGGCTTGAAAAGTTCAAGATCACTCAAGCCCTTTTGGCAAGTAAACATAAAGAAGGAAAGTCAGTGTGTGCACACGTCCTAGGGATGAAGTCACACATTGATAGGTTAAGAATGTTGGGATCCGTTGTCTTTGAGGAAATAGTTGTTGATTGGGTTCTTCAGTCACTTCCTAACTCATATAGTGAGTTCGTAAGAGAGTACTATATGATGAACCGCGACGTGACCGTCATAGATCTCACCTATATGTTTATTGCTGCTGAATTAGCAATGGTTTGGCGCAATAGAAAAGCAAAGTTGATTGGTGAATCTGCCTTCAAGATCTCTATGGATATAGACAATGGCAATGAAAGACATGCTATGATCGAAAAGTTTGAACATAAGAGAAAGGCAATGTCTGAAGTAGTTTCATGTCATGTTCCAAAAGAGTCAATTTGTTTTTATTGCCAAGAGAAAGGGCATTGGAGATGAAGCTGCCCCATTTACCTAAGAGATCTAAGAGATGGGAGAGTCGAAACGTATGGCTTTAATATAGGTAAAATCCACTAACTAACTCTTTTAAGCTTCTATTCTAGATTCTTAATACATAACGTGATATGATTACAATTGATGTTTTGTAGGATCGAAGAAAAGAACGGAAGCTTAAGGGAAGAAGTGAGCAGAATCTAACCGTGAAGGAATGGATTTCGATCGCATTTCTCGAAGATTAGATTCTTGAGCTACTACTTGGAGTTAGAATTAGATTGCTAAGAAAGATGTATTAGCATAGTTTTTCAATGAATTGCATTGTAAGGACAAATTTTTCCGCAATAAAATAAATTTTGATTTTATATTATTTATTTATCCTTGCAATGGCGTATATGAAAAATTGATGTTTGAATATTAGCAATAATGGATTTGGTTCTTATTATGTTATTTATGGAAAGTCAAGAATTTACCAAATAGGGAGAGTTTCTCATCGCCCAAGTTTCAATTGGACAGAAACTTGGAATCATGCAACTTGGTTGCATGATGAATGAGAAATTTCATATTTGGAAATTAGACTAATTCGTTGACAAAGTGTCAAGTGAAGGACTAGGAGATCGAGCACACAAAGTTGCGTGTTGATCAAGTTCACCATAAGATTAACAAGATATTTGTCATGGTTTACTAAAAGTATAGTAAATATGATTACACTTATAAGATTAAGTGTAATTCGGAATTGATTAAAAAGGTTTGAATCAATAGTAGAACGAATAAGAAGAATCAAGTAGGCAGAAAGATAAAAGTTTCTCCATTCTAAGAAGAAGGGAGAGTACCTTGTATGATTTATGATGGGTCTTAATGATTAAGAACCATATCTCAATTGATCCTCTAAGTGAGTCTTAGTACAATTGTATGTCTAAGAAGAGGAATCAAGAATTGAAGAAATGGTTAAATCAAGAAGTCAATCATACTTCGTTCCAAAACAAGTCTTAGAGTTAAGATTGTGACATTGAGTGGAAAAGTATTAAGAAGGTTTATAACATTAATCAAATGTGGAAAGTTGTGATGTCTTGGATAAGACAAAGACCAACTAGGACCAATTTATGAAGTGTTTTGATAAAAACTGCACTAACTCTTGAATATTTGTTTGTCACTAAATGGTTATTGACAAGAGAATCTTATATGTCAAGGAGTCAGTGGGAGTCTTAATGGTCTTGAAAGGTTTCAAGAAAAAATTAAAATAGACCTTATTGATCATCACTAGCACACGAGTTGAGGTTTACAACCTATCGTGTTGACATTATTTTGTTTCTATGCCAATCCAATCGAGTTAATTATGCATGTGATTCCTATGAGTTCTCATTTGAATGCATAAAAGGCAAGGACCTTGTTCAATGGAAAGTACATTGATGAGAAAAGGTGAGCTGCTTAACTACTTGGAAGACATGGTGGGCAGCTGTGCTACCATGAAGGCAAGAAATCGAGATCAAGAAAGTTCGATCCATATGAGTTTGAATTTGTCGTAAACTTTGGTTTTGACAAATTCACATGGATAGGTAAAAATACACCATTTAAATCTAAGTGTCATAAGATTTCCTCCTTCATGAAAATGATTGTGAGGAAATGCTTTCACTAAGAAAGATTTTAAGAAGATAGTGATTGTAAAATTGCATTCTCGAATTCGATCATGGTTACGGTATCCCTTTCCATGATTTGAATTGTGAGGTTTGGAAATTAGTCTTAATTGTTTAGAAAAACATATGAACTATCTAAGGCAAAGGTGTATAAGTTCAAGAAGCATGGATAAAAGATTATAAAAGCACTAAGTATTAGAAACATGAACTTAAGAAATTCAATAAGCATTGTTTTTCTGAAAGTTAAGATGTTTCTGAATACATGTCAAAGCTAGTGGGAGCGTAAGTGTTATGTTTTATAATAATCATTATGATAGTGGGAGCATAAATGTTATGATTGTATGATTATTAAGGTACGTATTGCAAGTTGGAAATATTAATTATAGAAAACAAGAGTTATACCTTGTAAAGTCGTAAAGGTTGTAAAGTTGTTTTGCTATAATTAAGGGAGAGAATATTATGCTTCATTTCAAATCTAAAGGATTAGGTTGAGAAATGTTAATAAATTTAGTCAGGGGTACATAGTGTGTTCTTAAAATTTCGATTATGATTACGGCATTCCTCTTCACAATTCGAATTTTGAGAACATAGAAAATAAAACATTATGCGTCATGTCCCATACGCTTCGGGTATAGGATCGATTGCAAATGCTTTAATGTTTGACCACTCTAAAACTTTCCAAATGTCAAGCGCACTTAGAGGGAAAAGGGATTAGAATTGGTTTTGACTAAAATAATTAAACAACTATCAAAGGACAATCCAAAGTTTGACGAGGATTAGTCGCTTGTGAGTAGTTGGAAGCATGGTATTGGATGGACCATATCGACATTATTAAGAATGAGTTGTCATATGGAAATTATGGAAATGTTTTCATATTGGATGAACCATATCGACATCATTACGAATAGATAAGATTCTATTAAGAATGAGTTGTCATATGGAAAATATGGAAGCGTGTCCATATTGGGAATTGAATATTGAAAATCTATGTCTAGATTAGAAACTTTTATGCAAAAGGATGTTCAAAGGAATGTACTTTGAGTGAGAGACATCATATCTAAGGAATTGTATTGTAACAATCTCCAATAGAGGACTTTGTAATATCATTGGCAATAGTCTTTGTGACTTTGGTGCAGTGACATTACGAAAGGATCATTGCATAGAATGTTAGAATCTAGTATATTTTATAAGTAACAAGAATTTGATATTCTCACACTTATGAAAAAGGATTTGGAGTTGTGAAATGAGAATGATTGGAAATGTGCTCAATTTGGTCTATTTCACAAAGTAAGAACCGTAGGTAAACATTGTGTGCATGCTAGGAGCATGGGACAAGTGTAATGATTCAAGTAAGAAGTTGATCACCCGAAACGACAAATAATGAGTAATCGATATGGTGATAAATAAAAGCAGTTTTGTTTATACTCAAAGGTTAGAGGCCATATGGGATTAGTATAATTCTTGTGTTTCACTATGCATGTTTTGACTTCTAGAATAATTGAATTTATTAAGAATACTCGAATTATTCGAACGAGCCACAGTCGTTCATATGTTGGAAGTAGATATGAATGAAGACTGTCGTGAATTGGTGTGTGGATTGTCTAAAAGAGTATTAGACATAAGCAAATGTTTGCTGCAACGTTCATGAGTGCTTATGAATATGATTTGAGCATTGCATTAAACCCATGCTCACTTGGATCACTCCATGAATTGTATCACGAGTAATTGGTGAGACGATAACATCTTATATTCTTGAAACCGAGATGTGTGAGTTGTATCTTGCAAATCGGTTGCACATTGATAATATGTAAACACACCAGTAACTTGGTGTTATAAAACATATTGTTGTGTGTGATTCGGTGAGTGAGTGCAAGCAAGCATTGTATCAAGTTTATCTGTTCCTTTTATACAAAGTAGGATAAAAGCGATATCTTTGGGCCCCTCGATGATTTAGTGATGACAAACGTAAATGCTCGGCCGGGCTAGGGCTAATTTGATTTGTTTAATTAGTCAGTCATCATAAATCGGGAATCAAGATATAGTACAAAGAGAATGGTTTGAAATCATATCTCATATGATATCTAGAATGGAGGAATATATGATCCCTTATCTAAGGACACGCATATCTGATAGGATCAGAGTTGACTGCGGCTTTGGAAAGCTATGATTGCAGATCAGGATCTAAAGTCATACGTAGAATAGTTATTAGACTTATCCAAGTGGGAGACTGTTGGATTAGTGTCTAAGTCCATAACTATTTTGGTATGTACTTGACCCGATGGTGCATGGTCCTTTTGGGTTGCCTTCACCAAAGCAACTTGATAGGATGAATTATGGAGAGAAGGGATTAAATATGATTTATTAATATATTATGAGAATAATATATTAAAGGATAAATCATATTGTTTAATTAATATTAGTCAAGAATTAATTGGTAATTAGCTTTGTGACTAAAAGAGATTAATTAAACTTAAGGGACTGGAATTGTAATTATAAGATAATTGCAATTTGGGCCATGGATTGCCTTTTATTATAAGGTGGACGAATTCTATGGGGGAAGCCCATACGAAATCGTCCAAGGCCTTAAGGAAAGGGCTCCATGGGTTGCTTAGGCCTTAAGCATCCAAATTAGGGTTTCCTTGTTAGATAACCCTAATTGCCTCCTATATAAAGAGATCCCTTATGACCAAAAACGTGGCTAAGACTTATCCTAAGGTTTTACACGTTTTAGGCCAGCCTCCATCCTCTCTCCTCTTCATCCTCTTGCTTATGGTGTTTGTGAACCATTAGAGGAGTGACACTTGTGACTCTAAGCCTTCCAAAGTCAATACAAGGAGATTTGGGATTGTTATTGCTACATAACAATCAAGGTAACATCTTAAACCTATTCTCATGTTAATATGATTACTTGAATGCTAGAATTAGGGTTTATAGTCTTGGATAACTTGCATGTACAATAGAGAAACCTAGATTCGAGCATTAGGGTTTGTATGAGCACATAGGATGTTCTTAGGACCAAAACCCATCAATATATATATATATATATATATATATATATATATATATATATATATAACATATGGTTGAAAATTTAACTTCGGTCAAATAGATGCTCCACATTTTAAAGGTGGCCTATGGTGGAATAGAATATGTTAAGATTAACTAGGAGAATAGCCTTAACCGAAGGTATGAATACTTCTTTGCTTATAATAATGAATCACTAACTCATACCATAAACAAATTTAACTTCTTATTTAATGACATGTGAAAATTCAAAATGAATACAAACATTGTTTTAGTCTTGAAGCTCCTTTATTAACTTGATGAAAGCTGGGAACATAATGTTGATGTTCTAAAGAACAATACAAAAATAAAGACCATGAATATGAAGTGTATATTTGACAATTAAATGAATTATGAGAAAATAAAGGCTTAAAGAAGAGAAAGCATCAGAGATGTGAAGGATGGTCATAGAGAAAAGTCTACTATCCTTCTATAAAGAAAATAAGAAAGTAGTTAAAGAACCATAGAGTGACGACGATAATAAAGTTGATAACAAACATGAAGAGGATGAAAATTTATCACAATTTTCTTAATTAGCTTATGAAGTTTCCCTCACAATGAAGCAATCTAACAAATTTATTAATCACATAAAGTTCAGAATCATACATAAAAGATTCAACACTAATCAACAGAATGTTTAAGAACAGATAACCTTTTGATCTGATTGAGAAAAGTTGGTTTCATTTGATAAAGGCTTCAAGTATGGTCAGACAAGGTATTTTGCTAAGTATTGTAAGGGTAAAAATATTAATCATAAAGAAGACTCATATAAGGCAAATTAAAAGAAAATTGGTTGCCTCTTAATAAAAAAAACATAAGGTGTAAGGTCTTTTTAGTTGAAGAAGAAAATTGGGAGGTTATAGATGTGTTGTCTGATGAAGTAATGGTGGAAATTTAAAGAACAAAATAGAATATTCAAGTTGTAGTGGTAGATTAAGCACATTTGAATCTAACCTAGCTCAATCAATGATAACTCTATATTAAATTGGATCCTTCAACTACTTATTATAATTTGAAACGCATTACCTAGTTTAATAACGAGAAAGATCTAATATTTGATTATATGTTTCTTGATCCTAAGAAATCTGATAAAGAAAAAGTTGAAATAATAGAAACATGATGTTATGTTCTTAGAACTTAAATCAAAAGTTGTTGAACTTTCAAACATGAAAGTTGAGTTAGAAAATCAAATGATGCTAAATAAGATTATGTTTGATTAATAAAACAATGTAGATAAAGACTTTGATAATATCAAAAGACTCTTCCTTAATTGGACCACATCTCACACCATAGTTGCAAAAATCATAAATAATTAAACCTTTTTCAAGAAACAAAAATTATAGGTGGTAAATATGAAGAAGTAGCTAAAATATATGAATATGTAAAAGGTGAACCAAACTTTCGAAACATAGACAAACAAGTTCAAGAATTTAAATCAAATCTTGTGAGATTAATGATCAAGATATCATTAATAAACATTTTATTGACGGTTTTTATAGAAAACAAAATTATACAATGCGGAAAACAATTAACAATCCATAGGGTAGATGCATCCTATAAAAGATTTATGTCCTAGACCTTGATAGCAACATACAATGAACAACTAAACCTAGCATAACCCTAGTGTAATTCGAAATTACTAATTATAGATTTACATACCTTTTTATTTGTTGTAGTAAAATAATCACTTCAACCCACTTGTAGTGTATGACTTGGAAAGCTTAACACGAAAAGGATGGTGCCTCTAATAGCTCACACCCAAACCCTAGAACTCTAAGACAAGAGGAAAGAGGGGAGAGGAGATTTAGGCCAAAGGATCCTTCAAGGAAGAGTATGCACAAATTTGAGGTCCCAAGGGGTCCTATTTATAGTTTATTTAACTAAAAGGACAAATCAAGATTTGAATGATTAAATAATAGATTTAATCCTAGTTCAAATCTTTTACTTATTTACCACTAGGAGGCTTTTGGAAACCCTCGAATCCCTCTTAATTTCTTTCACCACTTATATGGGTTCTAGAATCTTCATTCATTGCTCAATTATGAACATTAACAATTAATTCAACCTTTGGACCTTTAATTAATTCAATTAATCCCGAACTAATTCCAGATTAATTTTGATTAATAATTAATTAATTCTAAATGATTTCATATTGATTTATTAATCATAATAAATTAACAAATCCATTTTCTATTTCCAATTAATATATTAATCACATAATATATTAACAAATTATATCATCATAATTTCCAATTAGTTTATCAATCATATAATAATCTAATAAATTATTCTCTCTTTAAAAATGGACATTCTAACCAAGTTCTAGTTATGAGGGAAACCCAAAAGGGACTTTGCTTCTAATTACAAGAATATACTAATTTAGTTACAAGATTAGACACCTTAATCCAACAATCTCTTACTTGGATAAGTCTATAACTACAATTTCAAGTATAGACCTTGAGCGAAACAACAAAGAGTGCTTTACAAAGCCCCTGCCGAACTCTGATTCGAATAAAATATAATCCATAAGATAAGTGATCAGCTATTCCTTCATTTTACATGATATGGTATGGACATGAAACATGGATTATAATCAATATCATAGTACAAGATTTTGTTTCTCGATTTTGCTGATTTATGATGACTAAATTCAGACTACTAATTTGAAACATCAATTTAGTCTGGGCTCTGCCAATCACTTCAGATGTTGGCAACAAATCATCGAGGGGCCCAAATATATCGCTTTTCCTATTAAGGTAAAAGAAATTAATTACTTTGTATATTTAGTCATACATTTTACTAACTAAATCACGGCTGGAATTACTCTTTATAGCACCCAGTTAATGCACAACTAATTCATAAACTAAAAACTATATATCTCCACTTAAGAATAGTAGATAATATCGTCTTAGAATTACTCATGATAAAATCCATGAAGTAATCTCTAAGAGTGGGTTTATCCAATACATAAAATCTCTATTTTCAAAGTACTCATGAATATTGTAATAATTCCAATATAATTGTCTTAACCTTAATTGACAATCTACACTCAACTCATGACAATCTTAAATCACTACTTACTTCCAAAAGTGTGAATGACTATGGAATTTTGAATAATATTAAAATTACTCAAGGAAGTAAACATGCACAATGAAACATAATAATAAATTAATTACTGAATATAAATAATTCCAATTATTTAATCATCATAATAATTACAAATTTATTCATTGTATAATGTTTCGAGTAATCAACTAACTGCTTAAATTAGATAACATCAGTCGCACCTATGTTATACACATGCATATTTTTCCTCTCTATGGTCCTTCCTTTGCGAATAGATCAAATGGACATTATTCCAATGATGCACATTTCACAATTCCAAATTCTTATCATTATCTAAGATGTAGTGGAATTTCATGCATTATCTTTTTGTGATCATCTTTACATGCATTATCTTTTTGTGATATCAAGGTTCTAAAGTCAGAGAGACTGACCCTTCTATATTATAATGTTCAACTAGAACTTTTTACTCAGAAAATTTTCATGGTCATGAAGTATCAAATTCAAGGCATACTCCTTGAACACTTCTTTGCATTAAAGTTTCCAACTCACATGCAAATTTTACAAAAATAAAAAATATCCCATGATGGAAACATTTCCATATTCCCATATGACCAACATTCTGACCAATAATCATCTCAATACAGAACATGTCACTGTGGTTCGTCCTACAACCTATTCCTACTGTCCACAATCAACCAATTCTTTGGTAAAACCTTAGAACGTTCTTGAAAGTTATTTGACATCTTCAATGACATGCAATTTTAATTTTTTTCACACAAAGCTAAAATCATTTAAAAAATAGAATAATCGAATATTATAGCATATGCAATCGATCCTATATCCGAAGACTCGAATCATTATAACAAGGGTCCCATATATGTTCAATTCATTGCTATAATATATATATATATATATATATATATATATATATATATATATATATATATATATATAATCTCCAATATTGAGGCATTTCAACATGCTATTCATATATGTCTTTAACTAAGTTAAATCCAAATCAAGTCTTTGCCACCAAAGGAAATGGTGATAAGGTTGCTCCTGAATTGAACAAGCTGGTAAATGAAGGAAATGAGAACGTAACTAAAGAAGGATTTTATTCAGATGAAAATACAATCAAAAATGGTTTGAATAAGAACTTGAAAAATTTTTGTCAGCAAAAACCAATGAAATGTATTTGGGTTGTGAAAACAGAAAATATGGGGTTGAAAATAAAAACAAAGAAAAATGTGTTGATTCTATACCTAATGATTCCAAATATCAAAATGTGAAAACACAACTTTTCAAAACAAAAGTGGAAAACTTGGCTTCTGAGGAAGGAATTTTGAAATCAAAAGTTCAAAATAAAGCATATTGGAAAAATGAAAAAGCTTTTCATAAATAAAAAAATTTCACACAAAAATCTCATGAAACACCAAATAAGTTTTCACAAAATGGAAAGAATTTTCAAAACAAACAATTTCCAAAACAAAATTATTTTCAAAGGACTCGAACCTATGTTCAGAATAACTTTCGAGAAGGTGGTTTACAAAGAAATGGTCACAATCATGAACAAAAGCGTTTTGGTTAATATCATGCTCAAGGAAATGTTCAAAATAGTGGAAAATAGAATTTTTCTCAAAATAATGGACAAGGGAAGTTTGTTCAAAATCATGGTCAAAGGAGTTTTGGTCAAAGTTATGCACAAAGAAGGTTTGATCAAAATCGAAAAGCTTTTCAACAAAATGGTGTTGGTTATCAAAACCGATAGCAAAATTGTTTTCAAAAACATTCACCAAAATCAACTCTCAAACGACAATTTGAGAAATTTGAAATTAAAGGAAAGAAGAGTATGCGCTTCATACCCACAAATCCAAAATTTTCAAATCCAGAATCGAAGATACAAATGAAAGCAACACTTGTAAAAGGTAGAAGTGATGTTAAGAACATCTATCATTGGCTTGAAGGAAAAAGGAAAACACTATCAATCCGGAATGTATTTCCAAGAGCAAATTTGAAATGCATATGAGAAGTACTTAAACGATTTGATGAATGGAAGTACTTCATTTCGCGAATCTACTCCAATGGTGTGAAAGTGGAAATAAATTCCAAAGAATATCATTGATGATTCTCGGAAAAAGGATGAGAAAGAGAAAATCAATGTTGAACTTTCTTCATTACATCATTACAATTCGATGCCTAAAGCTAATGAAATTGATTTAATTGACAGTTTCAAATCGAAAGTTCATAAATGGCTTTTAGGCTCTTCATTACATAATGTGTTTCAAACTAATGTCCAAGGACCCAAAAGGTCTTGGGGACCTAGATTTTTCTAACCGGTTGTAGGTAATATGTGGCAAGCAATATGAAGAAAATTGGTATATCGATAGTGGATGCTCGCGTCACATGACTGGAAGGAAGGAGAATTTGAGGGATTTTCGAAAGTTGGACAATGCTAGAGTTGTCAAGTTTAGAAACAACAATAAATATAAAGTCAAAGGTTATGGAAAAGTAACGAATGGGAAGTTCACTATGAATTGAGCTGCCTATGTTGAAGGACTAAAGCACAATTTGATTAGTGTTTCACAACTAGTAGTTGGAACAGGTAATCAAGTTCTTTTTGAGGAGGAAGGAAGTATTATCTCTAACAACACTACTAGAAAAACAGCCTTTTACGACGCGCAATCAATGACACGCGCTAATAGAGGATACGCATTTGTGCGTGCCGTAAAAATCGATGTCAGTTTTCCAAAATTTGAAGGATAGAGGACACGCATTTGTGCGTGCCCTACAATTGGTGTCAAATAAAAAAAATTAAAAACACGGAGGGCGCTTATTTTAAGTGTGTGTCGTCTACAAATGTCTCTTTATATTTTTTTAACTAAATGCGCATTTTTAAAGAGGGATCTAAAATTCTAAAATTTTGAATACCCCGCTTCTCACTCTGATCCTATGGGTCGCCTTATCTCTCGTACAGAGCCATTCTCTCCCTCCTCTCTCTCTCTCTCTCTCTCTCTCTCTCTCTCTCTCTCTAACCCTAGACACACTCACTGGCCATTCATGTTCCTTCTTCCTTGCTCGATATTTTTTACCTTCGTCGGATCTATCTTCTTCTCCCCCGTCGTTATCTTCTTCGTGCTCCATATAATAAAATCGGCGACCAAAGAATCAGGCTCGCTTCTTATTTTGCTTTTCTTTCTCCCACAAAAACCCTAGTTTCTATCACCACTTCTTGTCCCTCACAAAATCTTTCATAGAACCGGCGATTGGGGGTCTGCGACTCTTCATGTTGACAACGCCCTGCTGCAACTCACGATGGGGCCCAACGGTGAAGCAATTACATAACATGGTTGACTGCTCTGGCGTATTTACTTTCGTATTCATCTTCTTCCTCTCTATCTTCCCGTAAATACAAAATTAATCCCACTGTTGGATTAGTGAATTAGGGGTTAGGGTTTGGAGTGATTTGGGGAGAAGATGGTTTGCTCTAATGACAAAAAAACTTCCCGGAATTAGGATTGAGAAAAGAAGATTGTGTGGAAGGAAGTTGGATTGACTACATAATTTACTGGGCCTACTTCAACAACACAATTGAAGACACAGTGAAGGTAAATTTTACGGGTTGCAGCTACTCTTCCCCTCCATTTCTCTCTTCCTCTCTCATCTCTCATCTCTCGCTCTAATAAACTCCCATGTTTATTCCTTTTGAATGCTCTCTCTCTCTCTCTCTCTCTCTTACAATTTTTAGATTGAGGTGCTCTCCTGGACCACACCGCCTCCTCATTAGCACCAGTTGCTGATGCTGTTGCTACTTGTCTTGCGCGGCCTTGAAGGCCGACACTTCCACTGCCTTCATCTTCATAGATTATGGTGATGGTTGTTCTGATAAAGACGTGACTTATGTTTCTAGTGTTATGAAGGTTTTACTTAATGGCTCAAAATTATGTGGTAATCTACAGTGTGACCAAGTTGATAACATTCCTATAGTTCATGGTCGTTTAAGGTCTCTTTACAAATCAGTCCACTCTTCAACTCGAATTGCAGTGAATTCTTCTACCCCATTCGCAAATGGAAATGGAAGTGTCAGTGAGGATTTGACCGGATTCTTCTCCTCTCTAGCTTGTGCCCTTAAGAATCTTGGCAAGAGTAGTTGGCACCGAGCACATATTTGTCTAAAGGGCTTCGAAAACCATAACTTATATCCTACTTTGGTTGATAGTTTCAATGTTGGATGCCCTGGTCTTGACAGGTTGAATAACTCCATTAAGGCTGCTGCAAAGTTTGAGTTGGAAGACAAGTATGTCGAATCATTGCATGAAATTTATATTTTGTCCAAGGCTGTAAGAAAGATTCTTTCTTGGGAAGCCACAATTTCATTTATATCACTAGAGGGGAGTATGAAAGGGGAAGAGGGTATTGATGAGAAACCCAACAAGAAAAAGAAGGTTATGGGAAAAGGCACAACTCTTTTGATGTAGTTTATAAAAGATAATTTACTGTCTGTGTCTGTGGCTAACAATGTAAACGACAACTCATGCTCAAGTCTCCCGGAGAAAGTGGCACAATGTTTCCTTTCCCACTTTGAAAGTCTACTACCGAAAATAAAACAAGTCGTTGAAAGCAATGAAAGCAATGAAAGCAGAAGGCTTCCGAAGCTCGCCAAAGTAATAATACCATGCATGCTTATGTTTTATCTTTGATAAAATATTTATTTGTTTCTTGATTGATATATATATATATATATAATCATCTTACTTTTTAAACTTTACAGGGGACTCGTGATTTTGCAAAAGAACAAATGGTTGTACGAGAGAATGCATTTGCAATCGTTGGCAATGTCTTTAAGAGGCACGGTGCAATGGCACTTGATACTCCTGTGTTTGAACTGAGGGAAACTCTTACAGGAAAATACGGTGAAGATTCAAAGTTGATTTATGATCTAGCTGACCAGGTTATATATTTTTGTTTTATTATTTTTTTTTTAAGTAGTGATATATCCTTTGATAGCCATTGGGCAAAGTTTTTGTTTGTTTTTTAGGGTGGGGAGATTTGTTCCCTCTGGTATGACTTGACGGTTCCATTTGTGAGATATGTTGCTATGAATGGTCTTACATCTTTCAGAAGGTACCAAATTGCAAAAGTGTATAGAAGAGACAACCCATCTAAAGCAAGACACCGTGAATTTTATCAATGTGATTTTGACATTGCTGGTGATGAAACAATAGCAGCTGACTTTGAGGTGGTTAGGATCTTGGTTGAACTACTAGATGAGCTAAACATTGGTGATTATGAGGTAAGTTTTAGTGTCACATTTTCATTTCCTTATCTTTTCTTCTACTTAAGTGACATTCCACCATGCACAGATAAAGTTGAACCATAGAAAGTTACTGGATGGAATGCTAGAGATATGTGGTGTACCATCTCACAAAATGAGAACTATTTGCTCAAGTATTGACAAATTAGACAAACAGTCATTTGACCAAATTATAACCGTTTTGTCAACATCTTTCCATTCATGCATCTTGTAGATATATCAAGTTATAATAATCGGTTATATATTGTTCTCATGGCAGTATTACCGTTTGTATCTATCGATGGGTGGGTCAAGAAAAATAAGAGGTGTTCAAAATCTGGGAACAGTAAGACCACATCAATTACTAGAGCAAATGGTGTGTACTGCTTTCAGAGTTGCAGCTGACACTCTTAACCAGACTAGATTTGGTGGGTTAAAGAACATGACAATAAAAATCGACCAATTATACTTCACCATTGCTTCTGCATTGAAGCCTTTACAAGGTATGTGTAATGTCTCATTTACAATTTTTAGACACAAGGGTAAAACAGTCATTTTTTAATTTGACTTATTGCATTGGCAGCAAACAAGCTACCGGGTGATATGGAAATAATCCAAGATGTAAAACGGCTCTGTGTTGTATTCGAACACGTGGAGAAGCTGCTAACACTTGGCAGTGGCAGTGGGAATCAATGGAGTCACCAACAGAGGGAGATTGGAATCTAGAGTTGCAAGGACTGTGGGAAAGTGAAAGCAGGGGGTCCATACACATTGAAGTAATAATATTTAATTTTCAAATTTTCTTCTGATATTTTAATGTTTTTAATTTACTGATGTATATTTTTTGTTTGTTTGTGTATGAATGATGATAGTACTGCAAGTGCTGTTACAATTAGGAGCACAATTTGAAGGCTGAATGAGCCAACTGAGAGTTAAGTAGAAGGTTCTTCAATGTTGAGGTCTTTCAAACATTTAATGGTATTTTGACCTTTAAAACAATGATTTTGTAGGTATATGCCCTCCTGTTACCAATCTACAAGAAGTGAAGTATAAACCAACTTTACATACAAATATTTACAAGCTCATTCTATTTATAAACAATATGATATTTTATCAGTTGTGTTTTTACGTGTATAGCTTCCGATAGCTGAGATTTTGCTTTTCCAATCACTTATTTTGGATTCAGGTTTGATGCAAACCTGAGACCAGAGACTAAGGTTCTGATAGATCAATTCCAGGTGCAACCATCAGGTTTTTATTTAAAATATCCTTTATTATTATTATTATTATTATTATTAATTTAAATTTTTCTCAATCCATGTGCGCTTTATTATTATGAACAAGTTTATGATAAATCTGATGTTTTTGGTGCTCTTTATTTTACTACAGCGGGCAGATGAAATCTGAACATGAGACCATTATGGCCCAGGCTCAACAACATATAGCTATGCAGGTACTACAGAGTTTATTATTATTATTAATTATTATTATTATTATTATTATGATTATTATTATTATTATTATTATTATTATTATTATTATTATTATTATTATTGTACTTTCAATGCTTTGAAACTTCATGTTTTTATTTGTCGAAAATGGCCTTACAAGTTGGAGGGTTTAATCTTCCCGGATTACCTAGATTACCTAATGAGATTCCAACTAAATTTTTGTGTTTAACTGAGGAACCTTATGTTTTTTCTTTTTTAAAAAGAAAAAATGTAAATGATGTTTAAATAATATTTTTGAGAAAATGTTAGGAGTTGGTTAATGTGGAAAACCTCATTTGGAGAAAATATGATATTTTTGAATAATTTTGGAACATTTTATTCGCTTCAGGGTTTTTTGAGGGCAGTGAGAGTAATTCTTGTCCAGATTGTGTTTGTGTTCTAATGAAACCGGGCAGGCTGAATCTCAACAGGCAGATTTGTTTGAGTATCAAAACTTTTTTGTAAGTGATTAATTAATCTTTCCTTTTTTATTTAATAAAAAACGGGTTGTGATGATGAAAGTAATTGAAAACCCTTTTTCTGTAAATGATGTTGTGATTGTGGGAGAGGTGTTGTGTTTTTATCTGTTGCTAGGTAACCTTTTCAACAACAGCATTCTACTTAAGCAGGTGAGTAATCAAGATTAAGGGAGACTTGTAATCATGTTTAGCATTCCTTTCCAGTAAGAAACAGAGTTCTATGATTATTTGTTAGTTTTATAGGAATGTATAACACATGTTAGCAATGTATTATTTTTGTTTAACATGTGAATGATTCTTTGTATGACATTATAATTTGTGCAATTTATTTTATTTTTTTAGTATGAAATTTTATTTTATATTATGCATTGGATTGTATTTTTTGTATATGGTATTTTATTTCTATTATAATAAATTAAATGAAAATTTAATTTAAAAATTAATAAATATATAAATTTATTTTTTTAAACATTTAAATTTATGATACGCAAAAATGTGTGTCATCTTCATTTATGACATGACCTTTCTTGACAGGGGCTTTCTTGATACGCATTGCATGTCATTAACACGCACGTCGTAAGGTTACGACACGCGAATGCGTGTCGTCTTCCTTTATGACAGGGCCTTCCTTGATACGCATTGTGTGTCGTAAACGCGCGTCGTAAATGCGCGTCGTCTCTCTTTATGACAGGGCCTTCCTTGGCGCGCATTTGCGCATCGTCTGAGCCTTTTACGACGCGCAATGAGCGTCGTAAAAGGCTGTTGTTCAAGTAGTGCAAGGAAACGAAGGAGATTTTGTTGATGTCGAAACGAAAGGGAGGCATATTCACTCTTGACATGAAAGCAATTATTGGCATTCCCTCCGTGTGCCTACTATTGAAAGCATCTTCAGACCTAATCTAGTTATGGCATCGACGTCTTTCTCATCTCAAGTTCAAAAATCTTAACAAACTTGTTCGTAATGATCTTGGTAATGGTTTACCTGTATTAAAATTTGAAAATGATTCGTTGTGTTTTGTATGTGAACAGGGAAAACAACATCGTCAAGGACATCCAATCATAATTTGATTCAAAAATCATTGAACCTTTGGAACTTCTTCACATTGAATTGTGTGGATCTTAGACAGTTGAATCTTTTAATAAGAAGAAATACATACTAGTTATTGTGGATGATATTTCAAGGTTTACTTGGGTTATGTTCCTTTAACAGAAGTCTGAAACTGCTTAAGTGATGATTGACTTTATCACGAACATTAAATTGAGTTTAAAAGAAAAGTTCGAAAGACAAAGAGTGATAGTGGAATAGAGTTAGAAAATCAAATTATTGATTCATTTTTTACCGAACTGGGAATATCACATAACTTTTCGTCTCCATACACACTGCAACAAAATGGTGTTGTCGAAAGGAGAAATATTTCCTTATGTGAAGCGGCAAGAACGATGCTCACTTATGCGAACTTGCCACAATACTTTTAGGAAGAAGCGGTTTTGACTGCTTGCTTTATGCAAAATCATTCTTTCATTCATCGTCATTTTAACATCAACCTTATGCGATAATAAACAAAAGGAAACATAATGAAATTTTTTTCCATGTTTTTGGATGCAGATGTTTCATCATGAATCTCAAGGACAATCTTTCCAAATTTCAGTCGAAGGCTGATGAGGGAATTTTCCTAGGATATTCTCAGAACAGTTTAGCATATCGAGTGTTGAACAAGCGAACAAGGAAACTAGAAGAAAATTTCAATTTCACATTCGACAATCATTATGCCAAAGGGCTGAACAGTGATTCATTCAAAAACCCATTCTTGTTGACCCAACTGTTGATTCTGAACAAATGGATACTTTTGATATTGGCATTGATTTAATTTTTGGTGTTCTAGATAAAGCAATCAATGCAGAGATCAATGTTCATGAGAATCAAGTTGCTGAGGCATCAAAACACTTTGATGATTCGACAGTCACAAATGACAAAAACAAAGCACATTCTTCATCAACTACAAGAGTAAATGTCAAAAGAGTGCATGTTTCGACTAATCATCAAGTAGAGGGGGAGCACTTGAATTCTACATCTCACAATGCATGACATTATTTGTATGTTGATTGTTGAGGGGGAACATATGACAACTTAAGCTCATGTCGAGGAGGAGTGCACGCATAACCATGCTGATGTCGAGAGAGGGGGGACATCACATGTCAAATCCATTGGTTGAGGGGAGTCAGTTGGATCGAATAATGATAAAGGTAATCATCAAGATAATGATTTTCATGACATCACTGATAATATTTTAATTGCAAGAGAAGGTTCAAAAGTTGATGACATTTATGAAGATGCACCTTTAGAATTTGATCCTACATATCCATCGATGGACAAATGGACACAAAATCATCCTAAAGAACATATTCTTAGTGATCCAAATTCTAGTCTGTTGACTTGAGCCCAGATTCGAGCCATAAATGAGGTGCTGAATATTCATCAAGAATTGTGTACGTTTAATTTTCTCATTTCAAAATCCAAACCAACAACAATAAAGATTTCATTAGAATACTCTGATTGGGTTGCTTCAATGCAATATGAACTTGTTGAATTTGAAGGAAACAAGGTTTGGAGGTTGGTTCCTAAACCTGAAGATGTTTCGTTAATTAGTCTAAAATGGATTTTTAAGAAAAAAACTGATAAAGAAGGCAGTATTATTAGAAACAAAGCGAGGTTAGTCGTAAAAGGTTATTCTCAACAAGAAGGTATTGATTATGACGAAACTTTTGCCCCTGTCGCAAGACTCAAGGCGATACGAATTTTCCTTGCATATACAGCTCACAACGATTTCGAAGTCTATAAAATGGATGTCAAATGTTCATTCCTTAATGGTGTTCTAGACGAAATGGTGTACGTCGAACAGCCACCAGGCTTCGTTAACTATGAGTATCCTGATCACTGTTATATTTTAGACAAGGTAGTGTATGGGTTGAAACAAGCACCTCGTGCCTGGTATGCAACTCTAACAAATTTTTTGGAACTCGCTAAATTTAAACAAGGATTAGTTGATCCAACTTTACTTCAAAAGAAAGTAGGGGATCATCTGATGCTCGTTCAAATTTATGTCGATGACATTATCTTTGGTTCGACTGATCCTTCATTGTCTAAGGAATTTGAGGAACTCATGAAAGGTCAATTCAAAATGAGTATGATGGATAAAATCAATAACTTTTTGGGTTTGCATATTCGTCAGAGCAGGGAATGCATTTTTATCAATCAAGAGAAATATACTCGCAACCTGCTTGAAAGGTTTGGCATGACGAATAACACGAAAGTTAAAGTACCTATGGATGTTGGCACACGCTTAAGTCCTTCGTTGGATAAGCCTACTGTTGATCTCATGACATATAGGAGCATGATCGGTTCACTTTTGTATTCAACTGCAAGTCGATCTGATATTATGTTTGTTGTATGTAATTGGCTAGGTACCGATCGAATCTAAGAGTACCCAATCATACTGATGTAAAGAATATCTTTCGATACCTCAAAGAAACAGTTTCATTAGGATTGTGGTATCCTTCGAAGACAAGATTTTATCCAAGCATTCTCTGATGCCGACCTGGGTGAATGTCAATTCGATCAAAAGAGTACAACATCAGGGTGTCAATTATTGGACGGAAAGCTTGTGAGCTGGCAATCGAAAAAGAAAACTTGTGTTTCGATTTTGACTACTGAGGCACAATACATTGTTGCAGTGGCGTGCACATCAAAAGTTATTTAGATTCAAATCCAATTCTGTGACTCTGCGATCAACATGAAGAAAATACCTTTGTATTGCGACTCTCAAAGTGCAATTCACATTTGTCACAATCTGGTCCAACACTCGAAAACAAAACATATTGCTCTTCGCTACCATTTTATCAAAGACCACATTGAAGACGGAAACATTGAAGTCGATTTAGTCAAAATAACAGATCAGCTTACCGACATTTTCACAAAACGTTTAGATGAAAAATCATTCTTAAGGATTTTGAATGGTTTGTGAATGATGAACACATCTTATGTTCCACATTCTTCTTGAATATGACACAAACATATGTTTTATCTTACTTCTGATGTTTTTTCTTACTTTCAATTAGTAGGAATACCTTTCGTGTGTTTTAATTCACCTTCCATTGTTTGTGTTTTGTTCAGAGATTACTATTCACGGTCAGCGTTCGAATGCATTCGCATTCTACTTCCCTCTGAATTGTTCATTACACAATTCGCATTTGATAGAAGACTTTTCATGCACAACCCACGCTTGATTCCTTCTAGAATATGGGTCGAACGAATCACAGTAACATTTTTCAATTTGTTTACTTTTTTTTGCTGTGTTTTTTTTTTCAAACATCAAAAATCCAAATATATATATATATATATATATATATATATATATATATATATATTCCTTTTTTAAAAACTAAAAATCCAAAAAGATTTTCTTATTTTTATTTTCTTTCTAAAAATAAAAAATCCAAAAATATTTTCTTTAATTTTTTTTAATATATACAAAAACACAAAAATATTGTCGTTGGGATCTCATAGTAGCAACATGATGCTTATTCGCATGTCAAATGATGTGACACCACATCTTCACAGCCAGAAAAGACCGATTTGTTTATTCATATTTAAAAATCAGAGTATCCTTTTTGAAAATAATGCTGCGAAATTTGTTCCCATAAAACCTGATAATCATATTATCAAAACATTTATGAAGAAATGTATTTTACTTATACCAAAACATTGGGATGTCATCGGCAATACAGTAACATAAGCATAACGAAATACTACAAGTCTTACAGTAATTAAACTAGTGGATTAATACTCCTTTAATCTCTCAGCAGAATGTATCTTTCATATAGCTACCTATGATACAATAAAATCAGTGGGTCAGACTGGGAAACATGGTGAATACATCGGCAATTTTAGAACTTGCAATATACAATTTCATATATATATATATATATATATATATATATATATATATATATATATATATATATATATATCATACATCATACATACTTATAAAGCTAACATTTGTTTTTGAACCTCATGCATTAGAAACCCCCATAAAAATTTGCAAACACCTCTTGCATTTGAAACCTCCTATTTTAATTAATACCACTCAAAAGTCTCTTAATACTGATTAACAATTCAAAGGATTTATAACTTATATAATATATTTAATAAACAATTAATGGATACTCTACTATAAAAAGGTCAATCTTTTTTAGTAGACACACAAATACAAATCATATACAAAATTCACAAAGAAAACAAGTTTAATGTTTTTTGTGTTGGTTTGAGGGATTTGTACAATTTTTCGATCCATGTTATTATGTTGAAGTTTTTAATTTGTAAGTTTGTTATATACTAATTCTCTTTTGTATTTTCTTGATTTAAGTATTCTTTTAAGAATATCATTGTATGTGGTGGTTGAAATTTTAATGTAAATTAGATTAGATTCATGTTATCGTTCATATGTTATGGAAGGTGATATATATAATATTTAATTAATTATTGTATACATGTTTGTATGTTCATGTTGCTTCAAAACAATAATTAATTAAAAATCATGGATATGTCATATTATCCATATTATCCATGTAAGCATTTTTTTTAAAATAAAAATTGTCTATCGTATCACTTTATATATATATATATATATATATATATATATATATATATATATATATATATATATATATATATATATATATATATATATATTAGTGTAAAAATATCATCTTAGAGTTAATGTTAACAACATAACCATTTTATACATATACTTTTAATATATTAACAATATATTTTTAATCTTCACTGCGCAACGCGCGAGAAATCGTCTAGTATACACACACACACACTTATATATATATATATATATATATATATATATATATATATATATATATTAGAACTTGCAATATATAATTTCACCTCATATAAGCAATTTTACCCCACCCCGTCGATCCTCACAAAAATACGATCCATACTCTCGGATCTAAACATAACAATTTTACCTAATCCATAGTCCCAGATCAGATATGTCTAATACATGATCTCGGATCAATGAAAAATGACAATGCCCAATCCATACTCTCGGACTGGAGACGAATGACTATGTCTAATCCATGCTCCCATATTCCATGCTCCCATATTAATGATAAATTACTATGACCACTCCATACTCTCGGACTAGGAACGAATGACTATGTCTAATCCATGCTCTTAGATTAAAGACAAATGACTATGCCTTCTCCATACTCTTGGACTAAGGACGAATGAATATGTCTAATCCATGCTCTCGGATCAAGGACAATTTTTAAAGTTCAACCCTCCATGTATATCTCACCCATACTCATAAGAAGATACTACCAGATATTCATCCTAATTAATTTAGGTTTATTCTATATCCAAAATGATCATATATTATTAGATATGCTCTTAACACGTTTTTTGTTCAATATCAAATATTTCACACATAAACATATATTTATCAATTTAATTAATACTTGTATTAAAATCATGATCATGAAAGGGACTATGCACTCACACATAAACTCAATAACAAATATTTAACTCGTTAACAAATATTTAATATTTTAATTAATACTTGTATTAAAATTATGTTCATGAAAGTGACTATGCACTCACACATAAACTCTTTAATAAATATTTAACTCTTTAACAGATATTTAATACTTTAATTAATACTTGTATTGAAATCATGTTCATGAACGGGACTCTGTACTCACACAAACTCTTTAACAAATATTTAACTCATTAATAGATATTTAATAATTTAATTAACACTTGTATTAAAATCATGTTCATGAAAGTAACTGTGCACTCACTTGTTAAAGTGACGACTTGAAATTTGGTCAGCGCTTCGCTTCTAGCAACTGTCTTTTCCTTTGACGTAACCTAACATTATTATCGCTAAGTTTTAGTCTATTATTTATTCCGACTAATTATTAGTCTAGATTCATCATAAACTCAAAGTCTACTTCAAAGATCTATCAAGTAAGGAACAACCAGGTAGGATTATATTGGAGGTGGGGTCCGTTTGCTATACGAAGTATACTGTTAAGAAATCCCACTTTAAACACCTCACTAAATCACAGCCTTTACATCATCCCCACAAGTAGGTCAATCAGTATAACGACTTGGAATCACTAATAAATCTTGTTTGTAGGTTCATAATAACGATAATGAACTTAAACATAAATTATACTTAAAGTATGGTAAGCCCAATTCACTTACAAGGGTGTTTACCAAAGAACCGGGTGGTACATGGGCAGAACTTCTAAGCCAAAAGCTCTTCTTCTTAGGGCCTTCTGGCGCTCCGGGACTCACTTATAACACCTAGGAGGTGCTAGGGAAAGGTTTAGAGGGTTTGGGGTGTTTTGGAGAGAATGGGTTATAATGGTTGGAGAAATGAAGTGATTTGCGCCTTTATTTATATGTTGTCTGAAGGACAAATGCTGGGCATTTGATGGCCACGTGTCACGATCTGGTGGCAAGGCATGGGGAGGAAGCAGTGGCTCAGGCATCGCCACATGTCACTCGCTAGTTACTCCAAAAACTAATTATCTTCTAAATTCCATAACTTTTGCATACGAGCTTCATTTTTGATGTTATTTATATCCACATGTAGGCATCAACGGGATCTAGAACTTTTGTTTAGAATCTATCGACTAATTTTGACTTTATCTTTAAAGTTGTATTTTAACATGCTTAGACAGTTAAAGTCCGTTAAAAATTCATAATTATGTCATCTGACGTCTGATTTCGACTGTCTTTATATGGTTGAGCTCCTATTAATGAGATATTCAATTCTTATTTAGGTTGTGTTGGCTAATAATCGATCGATCCAAAATTCGATTTCCACTACTATGTTAAATCTTATAAAAATCACAACTTCCTCAAACGAAGTCAGATTTGGACGTTCATTTTATGTACATTCTCGGTTTAACATATGCTACGACTTTCGTGTAGATTGTTAAGGCTAAAAAGTATTTTTTGAAAATTCACTTTTTACGATACGCGAAGCCATGCCAGTTTAATCGCAGAACTTCGACGGGTCATAACTTCTTCGTTATAAGTCGGATTTCAGTGTTCTTTATATGTACAAAATCCTTGTGACATATACTATACTTTGGTTAAGAGTATATATGCAAAATAATCTTCTATCAAAAAGTCATTTTTAACGTTTATTATCTGTAAATGGACTAGCCCGAATCTGCGGGCATTAGAAATGACCACGTTCTTCAAGGGAGCAGGTATTAATCGAAACTATGTACTACTTAAGTGTCCCTAGAAGCATGTTGTAGCACGTTGTCCTCAAATCCTCAAAGACTCTTTGTGTTCAAAGCCTTAATGGAACTTATCACACGAAAATTTTCTTCCCAATCAGGCTGTATTCATATTAGTCGAAGAGCTACCTTTCTCGTCTCATCATGAGTTAAGAGATTACTTCGTGGTCCAAATTTGTAGCAGAGGTACAATGAGTTTCTTCACCAAATATTTTTCATCAAAATTTCTTTCATGGTCATACACTTCACTACATATCCTCGACATCTCTGGTCGAAACCACCAGAATGTAGATATGTTAAACATCTGTGTTTATGATCCTAAGTCATTCTTCCTTTATGATGGTGAACCCAACAAACTTAAACCTTAATCAATTGATGGTGAACAACTATGTTCATGATTCTTATGTAACATTTGTTTCTGTACCATTTCATTATTCATAATCTCATTCCATTCACACTGAATGATCTTGATAAAATGTTCTAACACCAAGACATTTTTGCCTAAAAATATCCAGTATTTTAATGTTTTTTGGAATGAGATTTCCGTCTAAATATATTTTCTGAACTTTTTTCAGTTATAATTTTTCACCAACCATCCTTGTTCTTGACTACACTAGTCATCCAAGTAATTTTACACAAAGGTCTCACTCTTATGTTAAGTTGTAATCTTATGTGATATTGAAGCCACCTTCGAAATGAATATAAAAAGAATCCCTTCGAACGTGTTTCTTTTTTATAAGAGTGCGCAAAACCGAACTTGAAAACCCAAAAACAGAAAAATCCAAAACCGAGAAACTGAACCCGAACCCAAGCCGTCAGGTTTAGGATTGAATTTTTAAAAACTATCGTTGACGAACACCTGCGCTAATAAGACAAAGAGGGAGTCTATGCCTTGAATGAATCATTAAAGTAACAACAGATTAGTGGAATGACGGATCAACAGACAGATAGGGGGAGAATGGCAATCATTGGTGGACCTTCTATCTTTCTTAGTTTCACGCTGGCCTAATGAATTGAATATGAATAAAAGTCAGTCTTTTAGTAAGCGTATATAAGCATCTATTTAGTGTATAAGCAATTCTTTAGTGGTCGCACAAGTACGATGGAGGTTGGTTGAAGATGATGTTACGCGGTGTTCTGAACTAGTCGTGAAGTGAATGAATTAGAAACGTCCTCCGCCTCTACTGCGCAAAGATTTTGATCCCCCGTTTAGTGAGTCGTGAAAGGACGCTAATAAGGGAAATCATGCTACTTAAACTATATGCTTAACACATGCAAGTTTAACTTTTCTAATAAAAAAGAAGCGGGGTAGAGGAATTGGTCAACTCATCAGGCTCATGACCTGAAGAGTGTAAGTTCGAATCCAGCCACCTTTCTTGTGGTAGGTACTACTAACTAGAGGAGATTGAGAAAAAGGGATTTTATCTCCCTAAGGTCAAGTCTCCTTCCTATCCTTTTCAGTCTTTCGAGATTCGGTCCATCATCAACTCAGTCAGATCTTCTTGTTTGCCCACTTTGATTAGGCTTCCTTTAACGGATTTGATCAGCATTTCGTGCCTGCAGTCCTGTTGAATTCGACCTTTTATCATGGTAGCGTAGTAAGGTTAGAGGTGCAACTAGAAGAGTTGGCCCTATTTCTGTTAGGTTTGTTACCGACCCAACCCAACCCAACCCGTTAGGTTTGTTACCGACCCAACCCAAGATTATTGCATGTTTTTCAAAGATATGTTAATTTGACTTTCTATGTCAAAGGTAATATATGTCAAACATAAAAGGAGCTAATATTGGGTATTAAATTACACAAAATATATGGTTTGTGTTGTTTTAGTATAACCAAGATGATTACATGGTATTATGCTACTTGTTTTGTTTCTAAAAACTTGTTAAACTTGGTTGTTCTAAAACCTAGTTGTTGTAAACTTTTACTAATTTTTGATGTTGTGTTAAATTGTTTTTTAGTTTCTTTAATTTAGGTTGCTAAATTTGTTTTATTTTTGAACTTATATAGATTTGCTAAAAGATAGGTTATAACCCAAAACCCACGGGTTGAAAATCCAATACCCATCAACCAATGGGTTGAGCCAAAAACCGATGAAACTGACCCAAAAATCAAAACCGACCAAAAATCAAACCCGACGGGTTTTAATGAAACCCAAAAACCAAAATATACGGGTTGGGTTTAGTTTTACTCCAAAATCAACCCAACCAGCTCATACTCATGCTTAGTCTTTTAGGAAAATTGATGATCATTAATATATATAAAAAAAGGGATGATTATATAAATATATATTGGACCTTCAAATATATAATTCTATTAAATAGCCTCGTTAGAGTACAAACGGAGGTTTCATGTTTAGTTAAAAACAATCGCTAATAACTTTATATTAAAATTGAATTAGAATATATATATATATATATATATATATATATATATATATATATATATATATATATATATATATATATATATATATATATATATATATAGGAGTATGATCAAATGAGAACGCCTAAAAGGTTGAGAATGCGAGAACAAATCTGGACTATCTAAATACTAAGATCTATGGTTACTATTAAATGGGGTTTTATGAAAACTTCTAAAAGTACTGGCATTTAAGTGTAACATTTGAATGGTCAGAAGGGCATAATAGAAATTGCAACTTTACCTAATTCCTATAATTTTTCACCCTCACCTCTTACCTTTCTTATTCTCGTATATATATCTTCTCTCTCTCTAGGGTTTCATAAGATGCATCGACTGTGACAACCATAACTGACCTTCTCCTGGTCTAAACAACATCACTTGCAAGAGGATTCAGAGAAAGAGAAAGAGAGATCGAGAAGGAAAAAATGTCCGCCGATTTGGGTTGTTAGTGGCGAATAACACAGTAGGATTCAAAGTGATATTGAGAAGAGGGAGTAAAAAGTCGTTTGTGTTCCCCCATTTATGCGCTGCTAATGACGACGATTAAGCCACAAGGGTCATCGGAGAATCGACGCCCTTCCTTCCCCTCTTCCCTCTGTCTCTTCAACCTCTTCGAACCCCAGAGACGATTGCAATTGGACACAACATCTTGAATATCGGACAGCACACCTGCGATGCGAGCCTTTCTTCCCTTCCTGTCGCCCTATTGTTGTCGTCGCTGGTGAGCCTTCACACTCTCTGTCCCTTTGACTTCCACCATCGCCAATTCCATCGAAGGCCAAGAGACTGCCTCGATTTCTCGTAAGCCCCAGGACTTGTAATCCTGATTCAGGGCTTGAAGAATGACTGCAAAAATCACGATTGGTAATTGCAATCATGAAGGGGGGGGGGTGCGTGAATGGCGCCTCAGCTACCATGACAACCCACGACAGTCATGGGTTCTGCGATCGAAATCCATAGAGATCTCAGGTCAATAGACGATGCAATTTGTCTCCGACTACTCAAAACCTAAACCGATTGCACGTAAAGTCCACTTGCTTGGAATGGATTCCTCCTTCTCACCTTTTTCACTTATTCCCAATGTTCCGATTCAATTTTATTTTGATTTAACCTATATAGAACAATAATTGTGTTGTAACTATTTCTGATATTTTTTGTTTGTCTCCAAAAATCGAATTCTATAAAAAGGCCCAGATGATTAGGCTTTTGTTTTGAGTAATATTCTTGAAGAACCGAATGAAGAGAAGTCTACCACATATCTCATGCTTTTATGAAACAAATGGTGATGGTGATGAACATAGTTTGGCTATGTCTTTGTTTTCCATACTTCATGCAGGTCCAACAAAAGAGCAAGAACATGTGTATTCAAATGTATTCATAAGATTAGATGTATATTCATTACAGATTGAAGTGTATTCATTAGTGATTAAATGTGTATTCATATGTATATTCATTACTGACTGAAGTGTATTCATTAGTGATTAAATGTGTATTCAATGTTTTCTATTCAAAAGCAATCCATATTTACCTGTGTTCATTCATTTGTGTTTTATTCATTTATGAATATAACTTAATACATCTATTCATTCAAGATAATTACCTGGTTCATATATGATTACAAATATATTTTATTCATGTATGATTACAAATATTCGGATAAAATGATTAACGCGTCAGTATTTTTGATGTTGTTGGTAAAAATAAACTTTTAAAACAACGTTTTTTTAAATTACGATAAAAACGTATTTTAAAATCATTTTATTGATTTTGTTAATTAAAAATAGATTATACAAATCCCTAATATTTGGGTAACGAAATCTATTAATCAGATTAAATCCCATGATTTTAGGAATTAAATAATTATCCATAATTAATTATAGTTTAAAATTCTTTTTATGCCCTTATAAAATGATTGGTTCACAATTGTTCTCGCGTTCTCAACCTTTAGGCGTTCTCATTTGATCATTTCCCTATATATATATATATATATATATATATATATATATATATATATATATATATATATATATATATATATATATATATATATATATATATATATATATAGGGTCTGGTTCTGGTGACTACTCTCTTTTGGTGAGGACTCGTGAGCACACCTTAAACAATCTAAAAAATACAAATCATAAAATCGAACATAATATTATATCCGGGAGAAAAAAATTTAATTTTTTTTTGTATCATTAAAATTGAATCATGGATCATAAAAATGATCCATGCTTCAATTTTAGTGATCCAGTTTTCTTTCCAATTTTTTTTTATCTTCGATGTAGTACTATGCTCGATTTATGATTTATATTTTTTTTAGATTTTTTTCAATTTTTTTAAGGTGTACTCACGAGTCTTCATTTTAAAAGAATTTTCACCCAGTCTTTATATATATATATATATATATATATATATATATATATATATGTTGAGTTAAAAAGATTAATATATACTAGAAAGGTTACCCCCACTACACGGGGGCCAGAACCTGTCAATGTTGTTTCCAAATCGATAAATATGACAGACGTAGAAAGTGCAAGGATGACAAGCCCGGGCTTTGCCCCGGATCGTTTTGTTCATGTTTTTATGAAAAAATGTAAAAGTTTGACTGCAAGGACCAGAAGTGTCAAAATGGCTAAAGAATTAAAGTGGTAGGAATTAGCAAGTTTTTAGAAAAGGGATCAAAGTTGTCGAACTGTTATAGTTTTGTGGCCAAACTTTAAATATTAAAGGGTTCCTAAATAGAAAAGGGATCAAAGTTGTCAAACCGTTAAAGTTTTGTGGCCAAACTTTAAATATTAAAAGGTTCCTAAAAAAAGTAAAAATATCGATTATAAGGACCAAAAGTGTCAAGATGGCTAAAAAATGAGGACCAAACTTGTCAAACCGTTAAAGTTTTGTGGCCAAACTTTAAATATTAAAAAGTTTCTAAATAGAAAAGGGATCAAAGTTTTCAAACAGTTAAAGTTTTGTGGCCAAACATTAAATATTAAAAGGTTCCTAAAAAATTTAAAAATATCGCTTACAAGGACCAAAAAATGTCAAAATGGCTAAAAAAAATTAGGACCAAAGTTGTCAAATCGTTAAAGTTTTGTGGTCAAACTTTAAATATTAAAAGGTTCCTAAATAGAAAAGGGATCAAAGTTGTCAAACCGTTAAAGTTTTGTGGCCAAACTTTAAATATTAAAAGGTTCCTAAAAAATTTAAAAATATCGATTACAAGGACCAAAAGGGTCAAAATGGCTAAAAAGACCGAGGAACAAAGTTGTCAAATCGTTAAAGTTTTGTGGCCAAACTTTAAATATTAAAAGGTTCCTAAATAGAAAAGGGATCAAAGTTGTCAAAACGTTAAAGTTTTGTGGCCAAACATTAAATATTAAAAGGTTCCTAAAAATGTAAAAATATCGATTAGAAGAACCAAAAGTGTCAAAATGTATAAAAAAATGAGGACCAAAGTTGCCAAAGTACAGGGACCAATTCTGCGAAAAAAACAACATAAAGTCCGTTAAAGTTGTCAAACCGTTAAAGTTTTGTGGCCAAACTTTAAATATTAAAAGGTTCATAAATAGAAAAGGGATCAAAGTTGTCAAACCGTTAAAGTTTTGTGGTCAAACTTTAAATATTAAAAGGTTCCTAAAAAATATAAAAATATCGATTACAAGAACCAAAAGTGTCAAAATGGCTAATAAATGAGGACCAAAGTTGCCAAAGTACAGGGACCAATTCTGTTAAAAAAACAACACAAAGTCCAGGGACTAAAATAGACAAAAATTGTAGAAAAGGGATAAAAAGTTGTCAAACCGTTAAAGTTTTGTGGCCAAACTTTAAATATTAAAAGGTTCCTAAAAAAATGTAAAAATATCGATTACAAGCACCAAAAGTGTCAAAATGGCTAAGAAATGAGGACCAAAGTTGTCAAACCGTTAAAGTTTTGTGGCCAAACTTTAAATATTAAAAGGTTCATAAATAAAAAAAGGGATTAAAGTTGTCAAACCGTTAAAGTTTTGTGGCCAAACTTTAAGTATTAAAAGGTTTCTAAAAAATGAAAATATCGATTACAAGAACCAAAAGTGTCAAAATGGCTAAAAAAATGAGGACCAAAATTGCCAAAGTATAGGGACCAATTCTGCCAAAAAAACAACATAAAGTCCAGGGACTAAAATAGACAAAAAATTATGGAAGTTCACTATTCATAAGAAACAATTTCAAATATATATATATATATATATATATATATATATATATATATATATATATATATATATATATATATTGATAAAATGTTAAAATTAAAAAAGTTAATTATTGGTGGTTGATTAGATATTTTATAAGGAATAATGAGTTGAATGATTTGATAAGTTTGGTAAATAATAAGATTAAGAGGAATGTGAATGTTAGAGAGGCTCGATGTGCTCTTTAAGAGTGCTGGAACATCACCCTCTAGCACTCGTTAGGAGGCTTGCTATCCTTTCCTCATTATCATTTTGGCGAGAAGAGAGTGTGTGGGTGCAATTTGATTGGTCCATAGGTATTTGACCCAATTTATTCATGTAGTGTTAGCAGGCCCGACCCTGACATTTCGGAGACCTTGTGCACAAACTAAAGTGAGGCCCCATAAAAAATTTCTTGTAAATATTATTAACTACATTTGTTACCACTAATTAAAAACATAAAGTTGCTAAAAAACATCTCATAAATTCACTACCACAAAATAATCTCTTCATTCATTGGTAATCAAATAAATCTGTAAAACTGTTATAAACAACTTTAAAAAAAAGGAACACATTACTATTTTCTAAACATCGACTTTGTAGCATTTTTAGAAGAAAATTCAACTATGAGATTTTTTCTTACTTTTTGGTGAGTTTATAAAAAATAAAAGCGTTGTCTAAATTTTATAAAAACATCTCATAAATTCACTACCACAAGATTTGCATTTTTTTGGATATAGATATTTTCCTTAAATTGTTGATAAATTTGAACTTTATGATTAGATTTTGATTTTTGTTGATTTTTTTTCATAATTAAAATGCATCTAAAATTAGAACCCGGTGTTACCAGACTAATTTTATTTATTGATAAAACATTAAAATGGATTTCACAAAAATACAAATACTATAACTATAAATTATCTCAAAAATCGGAGGCCCGGTGCGACCGCACCGCCGGCACCACCCCAGGGCCGCCACTGAGTGTTAGGAGTATTATCATTTCCCCACCAATAATTAAGAGTAGGTGCTAAATAAAAAAAAAATAAGGTTAGTGTTATCATTCCTATTAGTTTAAACGTTTTTTTTATTAAACATATGAGTTTTATATTTTATAAACTAAATAATAAAATTTGAAAGAACTATTCATAGTGTGAAAAGGATGCACGCATCATGCCACATCCCTTCCATCACATGCTGCATCTTCCATAAGTCAAATCATCAGAGATTCATCAACTTCTAAATCAAAAAATCAATATTGTTTATACAAATTTTCTAACATTTGTGGGACATCTTGAATAGAATAAAATCATCCTTCCATAGCAAAAGTAAAATAAGAATGATCGCTATCACGACAAATTGATCACCAATAGATTCAAATCCATGATAGATAGCGAATCCGCTCAAATAAAAAAATCAAACTTTGTATCCAACATAATATTCACAACGATATAAATAAATTACATTTGCATAATCATATAAAAGAAACTCTTATATTACACTAATGTCTTCCAGTAATCAAAACAATAACAAAAACCAAGTAACTACTAATTTGTAAATGAACCCCATCCTAAATCCTGATCCATCAAGTACTGTATCGACCCAAATTGAAAATCTAACTCGATATTAAGTACTGTCTTAAGAACACTATCATTTGTTTTTGATAGATCAGATGAAAAGTTAAATTTTATCTTATAAGTTAATTGGTACCAATAAAATAAGAACATTGGTAAAAATATTAACGATAAATTAACTAACAATTATAAAATGACATAAAAAATATTTAGATATATAATTAAAAATTGATTAACAACAAATTTGACTAACAAATTATTTTAAAATTCTATAAATGAACAATTTATATATTTTATTATATCAAGATGAACCATGAAAATTGTCACAAATAAGTGTCTTAGTTCTTTTTACACATTTATTTTACAACTGTTTTTTTTTTCAAATAAGGTTTTTGCATGAAAACCTTTTCCTAAGTTATTTTTACAACTTTTTACTACGATTTTCTACAACTTACTTTTTTATAAATCTGTAAAATGAGTAAGTAAATAAATTGAGTTTTTACATGTTTGTTACAATATTTATCCATGAAAGCCAATACATAAAAACATTAATTTATAAAACTAAAATCTTACAATAAGTTATATAAAATAAATATGTAAGAGGACATTGAAAATAGTTATAAAAAGTTGCAAAAATAGTTGTAAAACTTATTGTAAAAAATTAAAAAAAAAAAAACTATGTTTTATAAAACATGTAAAAATATATGAGCATATACGAATATATCTTAACAACTTATTGTAAAAAATTAACTTCATTTGTAAGAACTTAGTTTATAAGTTATTTTAGTCCACTTATCTTCTTATAAATTCAATAACTTTTCGATTGAGAGATTTGTGAATAAAGCTCATTTTAAAAGTTAAACTTTAAAGTATCTGCAAATGGAGAATGCATAACGTACCACCAAAATAACATTGTTCAATCGAAGATCAGACTCTACAATACTAATAAATTTCAAATCAATATCTTTACATTTGCATAAATTGTTGGAGGAATTAGGGTTTATGTTAGAGATTTGTATACCCTTTGGATCGTGTGAACACTTTCTGAACTGATATTTCTATCTTATGTCTGGGTTGCAAGAAATTCAGCCTAGAATAATCCAAGAGTACACTTACGATTCTAGGCACAAAAATTGTAAGTCAAATTGCTAGAATGATTCTAAGTTTGTTTGAAGAAGAGAGCTAATAATTTTTGTGTGTAGCTCTTCTCAAAGAGAAGAGTCGTTTATTTATAATAAACGAAATTAGGGTTTCTCTTAAGGTTAGTCGTCATGGGTTGCTTTGGAAGCAAGTCAGGCAATCCGGAATTTGATGAGGATTTAGGGTTTCCAAAACTAACGAGTTTCGTTAGTTTTACTATAATCACCCTCAAGAATTTGAATTTCCCACTATGTTTTCATATGTAAAATTCGGAGACCTTTTGGGGCGCTACCCCAAATCCAGCAGGACCCTAGCCATGGGCTTTACCCCTTGGGCCCCTCTATGGGTGCTGCCCCATTGGAAACCTCGGACCCAAGGGCGCTGCCCCCGGACCCCCGACTTGTCGTCGAACCGACTTCGAATTCAATCTTATATATGTGTGCGTTCCGCACAAACCCATACATATATTAGAGTACAAATTATGAAGCCCCTTAGCTCACATGTTAGTTCCAACTACATAAAATGACATGGTGACACTAAAATCACCAACAATCCTCCCCCATTTTGGTGTAACCCTTGAACAAACATAACCTTATCAAAACAAACTAAACTAGTACATAATGAAAAATATTGAAACAGTTGAATTTCCGCTTAGTAACATACACTTGCAAATACTCGAGAATCAGGGTGTTCTAAGAATTGAACCCATCAACCCATTTGAATAACAGAAAGTAAAATACATACTAGTTTATTGAATTTCTAGCAAAATACAAATTGACACTATTATAAAGTCGTGTGTCCCAATCCTCTTCGTATCAACGTCAAGTCCAAAACCTTTTAAAATGTGGCTTAATCACATATGTAACTCCTTTCCATGTATTTGCACATACATTTATTAAAGGAATTATTAAGAAGTTAAACTTCAACCTGGCTAACTTGTCGAACCGAACACATACCTGGGATGAATACTTCATGTGTTCCAATTTATAAGTGTGAGCTTTCCACATTGAATTCAACTCTTAACATCATATTAGAAGGGAATTGGATGTCTAACCATTACAGAATTAAATGGACTTTAATCCCATCCCGATTACAAACTTGTGCACTAAGTCTCTTGTCAGACCTTTAGTCAAGAGATCTGCCAAATTTTGTTGCAAGTTCATAAACTCAACAAAATTAACACCATTTATGATTAGTTCTCTAATCATATTATGTCTAACACCCAATTATCTAGACTTTCCATTATAAACCTGGCTATATGCCTTAGCCAAAGCGGCTGCACTATCACAATTGATCAAAATAGGTGTTATCGGTTTAGACCACAAAGGAATCTCATAGAATAAATTCCTTAGCCACTTTACTTCTTTACCAACAGCTGCTAATGCAACAAACTCAGATTCCATTGTTGAGTTTCTAATGCAAGATTTCTTCTTGGAAGCCTAAGAAATGACACCTCCCCCAAGCAAGAATACCCAAACAGAAGTTGACGAATAGTCCTCCAATTGGTATCCAACTTGCATCCGAATGACCTTCTAAAACCAAAGGACTCCCCAAGTAACTCAAACCATAATCCATGGTTCCTTTGAGATACTTAAGCACTCTATTCACTGCTAGCCAATGTAGAGCATTAGGATTACTAGTGTACCTGCTCAACTTGCCCATAATAAAAGCAATATCAGGTATGGTACTTGTCATGGCATAGATCAAACTGCCAATAGCCTTAGAATATTCCAATTGTGAAATGGGAACCCGATTATTTGGCATTAATTTCACACTTGGATCCATAGGAGTACTCACAGGAGAACAATCGGTAAAATTAAACCGCTTGAGAATTTTCTCAATATAATGACTTTGAGTCATTAACAAACCTTTGTTCATCCATTTAATTCTTATTCCAAGAATTACATCAGCCTTGCCTACATCTTTCATGGAAAACTTAGATGATAACAATTTCTTTGTTTCATCTACTTGATTTTGGTCGGTACCAAAAATCAACATGTCATCGACATATAAGCAAATGATCACTCCAGCTATAGTAGCATCATCAAATATACTATAAACACATTTGTCACATTGGTTTGTCTTGAAAATCGAAGACAAAATAACCTCATCAAACTTTTGATGCCATTGTTTAGGCACTTGTTTCAGCCCATACAAAGATTTGACAAGTTTACAAACCATATGCTCTTTACCGGGCATAATGAAACCTTCTGGTTGTTTCATGTAAACTTCCTCGTCAAGGTCACCATTTAAAAAGTTTGTTTTCACATCCATTTGGTGAATAACCAGATTGTGAATACTTGCCAAGCCAATCAACAATCTAATAGTAGAAATACGTGCAACCGGAGCATACGTATCAAAATAGTCAACACCGGGTTTTTGTCTAAAACCTTAAATGACTAATCAGGATTTGAACTTGTCAATAGTCCCATTAACATTCATTTTCTTTTTGAAAATACATTTGCAACCAAGTGGTGTAGAACCTGGAGGCAAATCAATCAACATTCATGTGTTGTTCTCAAGAATTGATAACATTTTATCATCAATTTCTTCCTTCCAAGAGGAACTATCTCAAGACTCCATGGCCTATTGATATATCTTAGGATCAACTTCAATACTATAGAAATATGAGTATTCAAGATTAATATCATCCCTTGAACCTTCCACCAAAATTCAGTTGGAAGTCGGATCCGAAAGTTTTCGTAATTTGGCCTATTTTGCTTTTACGAAAATCTTGTGGTTCTTGCACATTACCACCATCTTGAATTTATGAATTTTGCACTTTATTATTATGAAAAGTCAGACTCTTAGGCCTTTGAATCGATAAAAAACACATCTCATCAAAAATTGCATCCCGTGATTCGATAACGGTATTAATCGAAACCGAATCATTATGATCTACTACATAAAACCTATACGCCTTGGAATGTTCAAAAAATTCAATGAATATACAATCAAATCCAAATTTTCCCAAATTTTCTTTTTGGGCTCGGTGAATTTTACAACTGCCCGACATCCCCAAACCCGAAAATAACTTAAATTTACCTTTTTGTTGAACCAAAGTTCATATGGGACTGTTTTGTTCCTTTTAGTTGGAACCCTATTTAATAAATAGCAGGCCGTTAACATGGCCTCTCCCCATAATCCATCACTCAATCCCGATTATGACAACATCAAGTTTACCATTTCCTTTAAAACTCGATTTTTGCGTTCAGCAATACCATTATGTTAGAGTGTGTAAGGTGTCGTGGTCTCATGAATGATACCCACTGATTGGAAGTATATGGGATCCATATATTCACCACCCCTATCAGTCCTAAGACATTTAACCAGATTGCCCAATTGCAATTCCACCTGGGTTTTGTATATTTTGAATTTTTCTAAGGCTTCATCTTTAGAATGTAAGAAATACACATAGAAAAACCTAGTGCAGTCATCAATGAAGGTGAATACATACTTCTTATTTCCCAAAGGAGTGGAGTGAATATCACACAGGCCACTATGTACAAGTTCCAAAATAGCTGAATTTCTAGTGACACTAGGAAATTGTTGTTTTGTTATTTTTGTAAGCATGCATATTCTACATTTATTGGAAGTCATATGAAAGGTTGGAATTAATCCATCTTTTGACATCTCATGCATCCTTCTGAAGTTGACATGACCTAATCTTACATGCCAAACCATAGATTATCGACATTAGAAGCAGAAGATAAAAGTGCAACGTTTTGTACAGTTAATAATTTGTCAACAATATTCAAACAAAACATTCTATTATATAAATATCAAAAGCCAACAAACATTCCACCCTTAGAAAAGATGGAATTATTCGAATCAATAACTTGTTTAAAACCATCAGAGTTCGAACAACTAGAACTAAAAAGATTCTTACGAATCTAGGGAAAAAACAAAACATCAAGAAGCATAATCGTCTTTACATATGTAAACTCAAGAAACACAACACCAAACCACAAATAGGAATGAAAGAATCGTCTCCCTTTTTCAGAACCGACCCATCTTCAAGCGGAGTTAATGTTTCAAAAATTAGTTTATCCTTGCATACATGCTTTGTTGCCACAAAGTCGATCCACCAAGCAACATCATCATCATGTACTGTAACGCTTGGTTGAGTATGTTCCTTTTTCCCTTCATATTTATATTTTTGCATTATTGGTCCTCGAAGTTAGTACGCAGGGCGTACTACATGGTACGCTTAGCGTACTAGCTGAGAAGCTAGTATGTGTGGTGTACTACATGCTACACTTAGCGTACTAAAGAGGGCTTGATTGTGGGTCTGAAGCCTCGTACGCTTGGCGTACGAGGGTTATGCATGACATATGAATAGATAAGAAAACCCTAAATTTAGGGTGTTGCACCCTATATAAGGTCATTAAGTCTATAGGGTTGGCCTCTTTACCAGCCTCCATTGCCCTAAAACCCTAATAGCCTTTTTGAGTGTTTTTGAGCCTTGGTCTTGAGTTTGGTGGTTTATGCTCCTTAAAGTGAAAGAAGAAGACGCTGGTGGACTCATTCATTGGAAGGAAGCTTAGAGATCCAGATTTAGTTCCATCTTTTGGTGACTTTTGAGGTATAAAGTCCCAAAATTTATCCTTGTATGTTTAGATCTCTTCATTCATGTTTATTATGCTTTTGGTCCCTTTTGGGTTAGTTTGATGCATTAAGTTGTTTATGGGGCTTATTCTTTTAGATTTGGGCATATTATGAGTTTCTTAAGCTTAAAGGTGCAAACATTATGGTGTTTATGGTCTCATGCATGCATTAAGTCATCTATTAAGTCCTTTTGAGCTTTAAGAGCTTCATTAAGCCATGCATGCACGTAATGTTAGCAACTTTACATGATAAACCATCTCAAGGAAGTCAGATCTAAGTTTTGGAGTGAAGTCTTAATGGATTAAGAGCTGGAAAAGAAATTTGGTTGAATGAGGGAGTACGTTGGGCGTACAAGCAAGTATGCTTAGCGTACAAGTGCTAAAGCGAGTATGCTACACGTACATGCTGAGTATGCCCCGCGTACTTAGTCGGTTTGGGCTTTGGTGTTGTGGGCTCTCAGTAATGGGCTATGTTGGATTTTGGTTGCCTTGGGCCTTATGGGCCATCAAAATTCAAGTGTTTTGGGCTAGGAATATTTTTAGACCTTAGATTAAGGCCCACAAAAGGGGAGTGGGCCTAATTTGGAAAATTGGGTTATGACTGGGCCTTGGATGATTATTTTGGTAATTGGGCCTTTTGTATTGTAAATTTGGGCCTTAGTCTTAGACCAGACTAGGTAAGGGGTAAAATGGTCTTTTTACCCTAATTTTAGAATGATGGTTATGGATTGGAATCCAATTATTAATTGGATGTTATTTGGTATTGATAGCTTGGGGATTTTTCGGACCAGCATCTAGAGATTTATTCGTGTGATTCAGCAGTTTGAGGTAAGTTTCCTCACTTTGTTTAGCGGGTCGAAGGCAGCAATTCCGACCCAGGATTTTTTATGCTAGGATAGTAGATGCTTGTGCGACTCTTGTACGTGTATATGCTTATATGCTTATGGGGCTGGACCTGATGATTATTATGTATGCTATGATCAGTTATGCTTATATGATTATGTGGGTGGGGACCGTTATGCGAGTTTGGGTGGGGCCCTTTATACTCCTTTGGGTAGGGCCTGTTATGCGAACTTGGGTGGGGCCCGTTATACTCTTTGGGTGGGGCCCGTTATACGAGTGTGGTAGGCTGTTACTCTCTTTGGGTGGGTCCCACTATGTGTTATTATATATGGTATCTCATATTTTAGGGAATTCACTAAGCTTTGTGGTTACAGTTTTCAGTTTATGTTTCAGGTACTTCCAGTTCCTAAGGGAAGGGATTGGGATGATTTTAGAGCACAGACCACCTCATTCCACATTTTCTTGATTTACTCTTATATGATGTGATGATTGATACATTTGTTTTATCTGGGTTTTTATGAGGATGTTTTTGGAATACTGGTTTTGCTAATTTAAAAATGAAATTTTTGGGTCTTATTTTTGGGACGTTACAAGTTGGTATCAGAGTCTTGGTTTGAAGGATTTGGATATACTCTCGGGTGTGTCTGAACTCTAACTGAGGATTCGGTAAATTTTTTCAAAAAGAAATGTATTTATAAGAAAAGAGTGTTCTAAGACAAGAAAGGGTGTGATGCATGCAATCAGTCGAGCTCAAGTAAGTTTTCCCAAAATATCCATACAAGTTATCGTATATGATTTGATTTGTGAATCCCATGCTGGTTAAGGGTAAGGATCTGCTCAGTTTTGCATGATAGAATGCTAAGAGAGATTCTATTGTATGCCTATTGTATGAGCTTGTAGACTTGCATGCTAGTACTGATCAGTCAATGATAGGATGGCTTGATTAGGTTATGTTTGGTTCTGGTTACTTGATGCCTGAATGCTTCTTGCTTTGTGCTTTATGGGAGATCTAACTAACTTCATCAAACTAGTAAGTGAATATGTTAAGTTGTATATTATAGGAACTATATAATTTTAGAAGTTTAGGTGTTAACTCTATTGTGTAGCTCTTGTGTGAGTCCAACCGTTGTAGTGTAAGACCTCTCATTCGAAGAATTATTTAGTTTTAGTGATATGTATTTGTATTCGTTAGTTAGTTAGAGGAAGTTAGCATGAGCTCCTTCTACAACTATGGCGGAGAGTGGTGTGGAGTTTTCCCTAGGAAAACCTAAGATGATATCTAGTGTTGGGAGCCTTGTTTGGATGAGGGTTGATTGAATGAATATAAGGTGACTTGGTAGAGTTAAGGCAATCCTTGAGGAAAGTACGGATAGATATGGAAGGTAGTATGGTCCCATACTACTGGAAGCAGAGGAACTGTACTCGATTCAAGGAGAGCTGCGGTGAAACTAGGGAGCTTGTATAGTTGTGATCCCTCAATATGTTTTAATGCATATTCTGATGGTTTATATGGTCTATTTCCAGTATGGTGACATTACGAGGCAGACTTGTTGGCAGTTCTAGTGCTGAAGAGAGCTCGGGCATAGGTTCTGGAGTCGGATAGCTAGATGATCAGACTAGGGAGTTCATCTCATCTGAGATTACGCGTTCAATTCTTAAGCAAACTCATGTCATCTTTGGTATGGTCAAGGAGGGCATTTTAGAGATTCTGGATGAACGGTTGAGCACCATTCGTTCTAAGATGATGGCCTTGGTTAGGGCGTGTTCTTTGACCTTCAGGAAGTTTCGGGCATGTGGAGCTCCGGACTATCACAGGGAGAAGGACCCGATAGTGAGTAGGAGGTGGTTAGCGAATGTTGCTAATGCCTTCCGCACCAGCAGTTGCCCCAAAGGGGCAAAGGTGAGACTTGCCTCCTGTCTTCTGAAGGATAGGTCACGGGATTTGTGGGAGGAGGTCAGGCACACAATTGGTGATGAGTTTATTGATTCAATGACATGGGATGATTTTGTGACCAGGTTCTAGGTTAAGTTTGCACCGCTAATTGAGGTGCAGCAGTTGGCATGAGAGTTTCAGGATCTCCGCCAGACTACTGAGACGGTGGCTGAGATCACCGCGATGTTTCGAGAGATGGCACTTTTGGTTCCGCAGTATGTAGTGGATGAGGAGATGAAGAAGGCTAGGTATCATGAGATTTCGAGGAGCGACATTCTACCGTTTGTTAGCCGATCCAGCTGCAACACGTTGGAGGATATAATAGCGAGGGCTAGAGAGAGGGAGATTGATTCGGAGATGGAGTAGAACATGAAGCTAGATTATCTGTCGAGTGCTAAGGGTTCGGGCAATAGGCCCAAGGTTGTTGATAAGAGAGGGAAGGGACAACAGGGTTGGGGTCATTGTGGCAAGTGTGGCAGGACGCATGATGGGGCGTGTAGGGTGGGTGGTTTTGGTTGCTTCAACTGTGGCCATACTAGTTATGTTAGCAGGGATTGTACTACTACCACCACCACCACCCCGATATCTGATCTGATTTGCTTTCATTGCAACTGGATAGGCCACAAGAAGGCCCATTGTCCGAGTTTGGCTATATCAGGACTGGTGTTAGCATCCGCTCCTGCAACTCTTCGAATTACTCACGGCCCCTAGGGCCGGGCAGATGCACCTTTGATGAAGAGCAGGGCTTTTCAGCAATCGAGAAGGCTCGTGAAGCTCCCGACGTGGTGACATGTATATATCTTCTCCTTATCTCTTTATTTATATTGAATTGTTTGCTTATATTTATGTGTTTTATTTTAGGAGCGTTAATTGTGAACGGTATTTATGCGTAGGTATTGTTTGATTCGGGGGCTACCCGATCTTTTGTATCGCTTGCGCTTAGCAAGAGGTTTGTTGGAGCTTCGGGGGAGCTGGATTGTCCTCTAGATGTCGAGATTGCTGATGATAGGTTTGTTCGGGTTGAGAGGGTTCATAGTGTTGGATAAGGTGTCTAAGTCCATAACTATTTCTGGTATGTACTTGACCCGACCCGGCATGGTCCATCTGGGTTGCATGGCACCATGTAATTGGATAGGCTAAATGAAAGAAATAACACATGTGGTTTATTAATATATTATAAGTTCTAATATATTAATAGTATTATTTAATTAGTATTGATCAAGAATTAATTTAGAATTAATCAAGTGATCAAAAGATAACTAATTAATATATGGGTTGATTATGTAAATCATCCATAACTTGTATAGTGGGCTAAGAGGCTCCATGGATTATGAAGTTGGGTTAAACCCATAGGATGCTCCATGGGAGTTACAAACTCATGGGTCATGGAAATGAAAAGTCATGACACATTAGGGTTTACATGGTGTAACCCTAGATGTGTCAACACTATATAAGGAACCCATTCTCCACCAAAATCGGCTACACATGAACAAGTGAGGGCTAGGCCGATTTTTGCAAGTGTAAGATTCTTTCAAAGTTTACTCCTTTGCATTTGGTGTTGTGTGAAGCATTTGAGGCATCACACTTGGGGTGCTAGACTTAGAAGGTTTCAAGGATCATAAGCAACAACAAGGTAAGTTATTCTATCTTTCATTCAAGTTAAAAATTGTTCCCCATGTACGTTAAATAGGAATATAACCTTGGAATTCAACTTTGCATGATAATTAGACAAACATAGATCCAAGGTTATTCGGGTTGCATGTACACTTAAGAAGTGTTAGAATGCTCAAAACCCATCAGTGGTATCAGAGACTAGGCTTGTTTGTTTGTTATTTGTGCAAAATTGTTGAAAAAAGTCGATTTTGTGCTATCTGCCTGCTGAACTCACCGAGTCGATGGGGGGACTCGCCGAGTTCATGTGTAAATTCATACTACTCACCGAGTAGGTTCGTGCACTTGACGACTACAAGCCTCAGAATGCAGATTTTCGACTTTTGCTGCTGGAAATGGACTAGAAACATTTCCCTAAACTGTTTTGGTACTTGAAAACTTGTTTTAGATGGTGTAATGTTTATGCCAATCCATTTACAATGGCAATTTTCAAAATTACAAGTGTTAAGTGTAATTTTTGATTCTTGAAAGTGTTCATATTCATGTTCTTGAACTTATTAAAATTAGATGATCATAGGAATTGCTTGTAACCTTTATGGTAGTTTAATTCATGATCATAATGTGTTTTAATGGAGTCCATAACTTGTCCTCAAGTTATGGAAAATCAAAAGTCACACTTTTATTAAAGCCATTAAAAGAACACAAGAGTTATAAAAATGAAGAGTCTTCATTTTTATTACTCAATTAACTCATAAGTTATAAGAAATGAAAAGTTTTGAAAGTTTACAAAACTTGCCCTCAAGTTTTGGAACAAGTAAATTCATGATTAAAACTTTAGTTCCAACCCTTAGAATTTTAAAAGTTAAAATTCAACCCTTATACTTTATAATATTATAAGTTAATAATATATATATGTATAAGATCAAGTCGTCTTACCGCTAGTACACCTCATTCACGAAGTCGGTCTATAAGGGGGGTATAAGGTTGTTGCCTATAAAATGGAAACTTAATGGGTGTCCACTCTCGTCCACCGCTTCCTTGATCGGTGGAGGGTCGTTAGCCGAACGGGTAAGACAAGGACTTATAAATTCTCATTAAAAGTATGATGAATATTATAAAGTAATTAAATGCTTTTATTAAATTCCCAATCTTAGTTACTTTAGGAAAAATGTGAATAAGGTGCTAATCCATGAAATTACACTTTACACTTTGTTTAAGTCGTTGGTGGAGCGTGTGTGGTTAACCGGCACACTAACTTGGACTTAACAAGGTAAGTAAAGGGTAACTTAAGGTTTATCATAGTATCGGTGGAGCGTGTGTGGTTTACCGGCACATCGATTGAGTTATAAACTTTAAGGGTACCAAGTGATTTACATGGTTACTTCACAACTCATTTTGTGATCCTCGGTATCCCAATCACAAAATTAGAGGGCACACTCGAGATTGAAACATGCCTTTGAAAAGTTCATTGAATCTCAAAAGAATCTAGGAATTTCTAAGAACCAATTAAAAACCTAATATTTATATTTCGTTTTTCATGGTGGAAATTGGTGAATCGTCATTCACCTACCTTTCAAATTTGTTATAGCTTGGATTACGGCATACCTCTTCTAAGTTATAATATTTTGTGATTGGATCCTAGCCTTAATATTACATTTGGGTGTTTTATTAAAGACTCTCTTAATATCTGAACTAATCTTGTTCTCTTCTTTCAGATGTCTTCAATCAATGCTGCTTCTGGCTCTAATCCTAATGGCTCCTTTACCCTTATGAACTTGTGTGGGAAAGTCACTTTTGATGGATCCAACTTCAATGAATGGATTAGAAACATCAGGATGATTACCCGCTACATGGAAAAAGAATATGTCCTTGACAAGGAGCTTAAGGAGATTGATGAGACCACTGCAACTTCCCAGGAGATCGCTGACTTCCGGGCACATGAAAGGGATGATACAAAAGTGGCGTGCATCATGTTGGCCACCATGACAGCGGAACTCCAAAAGTCCTATGAGGACTTCTACCCTTTTGAAATTCACCAAGATCTGATGGAAATATACCATCAAAGTGCAAGACAAGATAGGTATGAAATCATATGCTCCATCATAACAACCATGATGAAGGACGGGGAATCCTTCACGAGCCACATGCTGAAAATGCAAAGGTATGTGGATCGGTTGCTGAAGCTTAATGTGAACTTCCCCGAGGAGCTTGCAATAGATATCATTTTGCACTCCTTACCATCGTGTTATGATCAATTCCGCATGACATATCACATGAATAAGGAAGAGGTCACACTCAGCAAACTTCAGGGACTCCTCAAGACCGCAGAAACAGGTCTTAAGGGTAAGTCGGTTGTTAACACTCCTACTCCAAACTCCGCCCTGGTTTTGGCAACCGGGAAAGGTCGAGGGAAGAAGAGAAAGAGCTCTTCTAAGGGTACCAAGGCTAGGACCCTTGATGGCTCTTCTTCAAGTGGAACCGAGAAAGGTTTCATCACTCCTTCTTCTGACCCAAAAGAGGCTGAATGCTTCTATTGCCATGAAAAATCACATTGGAAGCGGAACTGCCCAAAATACCAGCAAGATGTGAAGGATGGGAAAGTTAAACCCAACCATGTAGGTATTTACATTGTCTTATCTAATAACTCACCCCATTCTAATTCTTGGGTCCTTGATACCGGTTGTGGTATTCATATTTGTTCTGATTTGCAGGGACTAAGAAGAAGTGAGAATATGGAGCATGGAAGAATAAACTTAATCATGGGGAATAGGAAAGCTTTACCTGTCACCAAGATTGGAGTTTATACTTTATCGCTAAGTAGTGGGTTTAGTTTAGATTTGAATAAATGTTGTTACTCGCCAGAAATGGCAAGAAACATTATTTCCTTTCATGCATTGTATAAAGAAGGTTTCACCTTTTCATTTGATAATGAAGTAGGTTCGATTAATGTTTTCTTTAATAATGTTCTTTATTTTAAAGTATTACCTTGTGATGGTGTGTATAAAATTGTAATTGTGGTTAATAACTTAGGAAATAATGTATTGTGTATTGATTCTGTTAATGATAATAACTTAGATAAAGCATCATTATGGCATTGTCGTCTTGGACATATAAGCAAGAAACGCATAGGCCAACTCCAAAAGGATGGAGTCTTGGAGTCATTTGACCTAAAGTCAGATGATAGTTGCGAATCATGCTTACTTGGAAAAATGACAAAGTCACCCTTCATAGGTTCTTGTGAGAGGGATGAAGGTTTGTTGGATCTCGTACACACGGATGTGTGTGGACCCTTCAAACATGCCACAAGGGATGCTAATTGTTATTATTTGACTTTTACTGATGATTATAGTAGATATGGATATGTCTACTTAATCAAGCATAAGTCAGAGACTTTCGAAAGGTTTAAAGAATTTAAACAGGAAGTCAAGAATAAATTTGGGTTGGAACATTAAGATGCTTCGATCTGATCGAGGTGGTGAGTATCTTAGTTCAGAGTTCCTGGACTATCTTAGGTAATGTGGGATTGTCTCACAATTGATACCTCCCAGGACACCGTAGTTGAATGGTGTGGCTGAGAGGCGTAATCAAACCTTATTGCATATGGTTCGTTCCATGATGAGTCGAGCTTCGCTACCAATCTCATTTTGGGGGTATGCCTTAAAGACTGTGGCCCATATCCTTAATCTAGTCCCTACAAAGAATGTTGCCAAAACTCCTCATGAGATGTGGACTGGTAAAGTACCCAAACTAGACCACAACAAGATTTGGGGTTGCGAGGCTTTCGTGAGACGCGAGACTCATGATAAGCTCGAACCTCGAAGTGAGAGGTGTATTTTCATCGGCTACCCACATCAATCCTTTGGTTACCTCTTCTACAGACCTAGTGAAAATGTGGTCTTTGTAGCTAGGAGGGCTGTCTTTCGAGAGAGAGAGAGAGAGAGAGAGTTCATAAGCCAAGGAAACAGTGGGAGACAAGTTGACCTTGAAGAAATTCAAGAGTCAAGTGGTGAAGGAACTTCAAACCCTAGCACTCAACTTGAGGAGGAAACTCCTATTGAGCCAATTGACAAGTCTGTACCTCTAAGGCGTTCCACAAGGGTTTGGAATGCACCTGAGCATTACTATGGATTCCATATTACTGCGGAATGTGATACACTTATCAGTGATGAGACACTGATAGGTCTGGATGAACCTAATAGTTATGCGGAAGCCATGGCAGGCCCTGAGTCAGCCAAGTGGAAAGAGGCAATGGACAGCGAGATACAGTCCATGTATGACAATCAAGTTTGGAACTTGGCTGAGAATGTACCAGGTCGTAGGATTGTAGGGTGCAAATGGATCTTCAAGAAGAAGACTGACATGGATGGTAAGGTACACACTTATAAGGCACGACTGGTTGCAAAGGGTTTCTCACAAACTCCAGGAGTTGATTATGATGAGACCTTTTCTCCAGTGGCCAAGATTAAGTCTATTAGGGTTCTGTTAGCCATATCCGCATTTCATGATTATGAAATATGGAAAATGGATGTCAAAACCACTTTTCTTAATGGAAAGTTGGCTGAGGATGTTTACATGAGTCAGCCAGAGGGTTTTGTCAATACAGAGTACCCTAATAGAGTGTGTAAGCTTGAGAAATCCATTTATGGGTTAAAGCAAGAACCTCGCAGATGGAATCTTTGCTTTGATGAGAAAGTCAAAGAATTTGGCTTTTCTAGGAGTGAAGATGAATCTTGTGTCTATGTCAAGGCTAGTGGGAGTATAGTTAGCTTTTTGGTATTGTATGTGGATGACATACTACTCATAGGAAATGACATCCCAACTCTGCAGGAAGTTAAGTCCTGGCTTGGGAAGTGTTTCTCTATGAAGGACCTAGGAGAAGCTGCCTTTATTCTAGAGATAAGGATCTTGAGAGACCGGAGTAAAAGACTAATTAGACTTACTCAGAGTACCTACTTGGATAAGGTGCTGAAGAGATTCGGTATGCAGGACTCCAAGAAAGGAGAGTTACCCATCCAGAGTAACGCCAGATTGAGTAAGACACAAAGCCCTAGTACCGAGGCTGAGATAGCATAAATGAGTCGAGTACCTTATGCTTCGGCTGTAGGATCGATCATGTATGCTATGATGTGTACTCGACCTGATGTAGCCTTTCCCTTGAGCATGGTTAGCAGGTATCAGGAGAACCCTAGCAAGGCACATTGGACTGCGATAAAGAATATCCTCAAGTACCTAAGGAGGACTAAGCACTGGGTCCTTACCCTCGGTGGGAGTGATGACTTGAGAGTTTTAGGGTATAGTGATGCTAGCTTTCTGACTGATAGGGATAATTTCCGCTCTCAGTCAGGCTGGGTCTTTACCTTAAATGGAGGAGCAATTTCTTGGAAGAGTTCCAAGCAAGAGACAGTGGCTGATTCAACTTGCGAATTAGAGTATATTGCAGCTAGCGAGGCAGCAAAGGAGGCAATATGGCTGAAGAACTTCATTGGAGACCTTGGAGTTGTACCAGCTATTAAGGAGCCAATGGAAATTTTCTGTGATAGTGAAAGTGCAGTTGCCTTAGCCAAGGAACCAAGGGATCACAGGAGATCCAGACACATTGACAGAAAATACCATTTCATTAGACATCGAATAGAAGAAGGACTCCTCGTGGCAAAGAGGGTATCATCGGATGAGAATCCAGCAGATCCCCTCACGAAGGGACTGACTCGGGTTAAGCATCTCCAGCATGCTCAGAGCATAGGGCTGAAGGATGATATTAGATTTAGTAGTTAGATAACCTCGAAATTTGTAAAGTGTAATTGACATTAGATGATGAATAAAAGGTATTTTATTTGTGAGTAAAGTGTTGCTATCTCTTGTCGATTGTTTACTATATTTCTTTTGCATGTTTTGAATTCCAGAATAATTATGTTTGGTATATCATATTAATCGAACCTCCACAGTCGGTCATATGTCGGAAGTAGGTATGAATCAAGACTGTCATGAGTGGTTGTAGAGGTCTAAGGTGTTGGACATGGCTACAACAATCATGAGTGCTCATAAGTTCTGAGCATTGGACTCAACCCACGCTCACTGGAATCACTTCATGGAATTTATCTCGAGTGATCGTGAGACGGTAATATCATATAAGTCTTCAAACCTAGAGATATGATTTGTTACTTATGAGTTGGTTACGCATTGATTGTACGTAAACGCATTGGTAACTCGATGTTATAAAACATACTCTTGTGTATAATTCAATGAGTAGTAGAACAAACATATGAGTCGAAGTTTATCTGTTCCTTCTTGGATTAGAAGCTGATATCTCGGCCCCTCGATGATTTTGTTTTGACCTATGTATCGGCCCGGTCAGAACTAAGTTGATGTGTTCAATTAAGTTCTTTGTCAAACAAATCAGAAATCGGGAAACAAACTGTTGGACAATAAGTAAAACATTGTACCATGTATTTGTCCGGCTGATATCTAGAAAAGACGATTATATGATCACTTATCTTAAATGGCGTATCATCATCTTCTCTGTTCCAAGAGACCTTGAAAGAGATACGATTGTTGATCGGTTCCTGAAGTCATACTTGCAGTTATAGTATTAGACTTATCCAAGTGGGAGACTGTTGGATAAGGTGTCTAAGTCCATAACTATTTCTGGTATGTACTTGACCCGACCCGGCATGGTCCATTTGGGTTGCATGGCACCATGCAATTGGATAGGCTAAATGAAAGAAATAACACTTGTGGTTTATTAATATATTATAAGTTCTAATATATTAATAGTATTATTTAATTAGTATTGATCAAGAATTAATTTAGAATTAATTAAGTGATCAAAAGATAACTAATTAAATATATGGGTTGATTATGTAAATTATCCATAACTTGTATAGTGGGCTAAGAGGCTCCATGGATTATCAAGTTGGGTTAAACCCATAGGATGCTCCATGGGAGTTACAAACCCATGGGTTATGGAAATGAAAAGTCATGGCACATTAGGGTTTACACGGTGTAACCCTAGATGTGTCAACACTATATAAGGAACCCATTCTCCACCAAAATCGGCTACACATGAACAAGTGAGGGCTAGGCCGATTTTTGCAAGTGTAAGATTCTTTCAAAGATTCCTCCTTTGCATTTGGTGTTGTGTGAAGCATTTGAGGCATCACACTTGGAGTGCTAGGCTTACAAGGTTTCAAGGATCATAAGCAACAACAAGGTAAGTTATTCTATCTTTCATTCAAGTTAAAAATTGTTCCCCATGTATGCTAGATAGGAATATAACCTTGGAATTCAACTTTGCATGATAATTAGACAAACATAGATCCAAGGTTATTAGGGTTTCATGTACACTTAGGAGGTGTTAGAATGCTAAAAACCCATCACATATGGGTTGTACTCTTCAGTTGTTCACAGAGCAATATTTGGTGGATTTGGTTCCTATTCCTATGTGTAGGAAGTAGGTTATTATGGGCGTGAATTGGTTGAACCCTAATGGGGTGGTGATAAACTGTGAGCAGCAGTTGGTCCAGATTCCAAAGCCAAGTGGGGTAGAGTTAGTGGTTCTTGGAGAGAGAACTTAGAGCGTTTCGTTATTGTGTTCAACATCGAAGACCAAATGCTATTTTAAGCAGGGTTGTTCCGGATATGTCGCCTATGTTATGGATGCCTGCGATAAGGGTAAGGCGATCATGGATGATGTGTCGATTGTGTGGGATTATCCTGATGTGTTTCTAGAGGATTTTCATGGGCTACCTCCGGAAAGGCAGGTTGAGTTCTGGATTGATCTAGTTTCAGGTGCGGCTTCGATATCCAAAAATCCGTATCGGTTGGCTCCTCCCGAGATGCAGGAGTTGTCTACACAACTGCATGAGCTGTTAGACACGAGATTCATTCGACTGAGCAGTTCGCCTGGGGGAGCACCAATCTTGTTTGTGAAGAAGAAGGATGGGTTATATCATATGTGCATTGACTACCAGGAGTTGAATAAGGTAACAGTTAAGAACCATTATCCACTCCCGATGATTGATGATCTTTTTAACTAGCTTCAGGGTGTATCTTGGTTCTCCAAGATTGATTTGCGATTGGGTTACCATCAAATGAGGGTTAGGGATGAGCATGTGCAAAAGACAACTTTCTAAACTCGTTTTGGTCATTACAAGTTCATGGTGATGCCTTTTGGGCTCATAAATGTTCAAGCCACATTCATGGATCTCATGAACTGCGTATGTAGACCAATGTTGAATCAATATGTGATTGTGTTCATCGATGATATCTTGGTTTATACCAAGACTCAGGAGCAGCACAAGGAGTACTTGAGGGAAGTGTTGGAGACTTTGAGGAGAAAGAGATACTTTTCAAAAAGTTCTTCGAGTGTGAGTTCAGGTTGTGCGAGGTGCATTTTCTGGGGCACTTTCTCTACCAGAATGGTATTCTGGTCGATCCGGCCAAATTCGAGGTCATGATTTAGTAGGAGGTTCTGAGGTCTGCATCTAATATTCGTAGTTTTCTTGGTTTGGCGGGTTATTATCGGAGATTCATCCACGACTTCTCCAAGATAGTTGTTCCATTGACCTGATTGACAAAAAAGACGGTTACATTTTGCTGGGGGCCTGAGCCACATGTAACTTTTGAGACCTTGAGACAACGGTTGTGCGAGGCACCGATTCTGACCCTGTCGGAGGGTGTCGAGGATTTTGTGGTTTATTGTATTGTGTCAATCATATATTTGGGAACATTATTCATGTAGAGGGGTCACATGATCGCTTATACTTCAAGGTAGTTGAAGCCTCATGAGCCGAATTATTCGACACATAATTTGGAGTTGTGGGTTCTGTTTTTTGCCCTCAAGATTTGGTAGCATTACCTCTATGGGCTCTGTTGTACTATTTATACGGATCACAAGAGCCTAAGGTATTTAATGGATCAGCCGAATCTGAATCTGAGGCAACGTCGGTGAGTGGATGTGGTAAAGGATTTTGATTGTGAGTTCTTTTATCACCCGGGGAAGGCCAATATGGTGGCCAATGCTCTCAACCACAAGGCGGTCGCTGCTCCGATCAGAGACATATGTTTGAGGATGACTGTGATCACTTCGTTGTTGGAGCGAATTCGTGAGGCTCAAGTTCAGGCTATGAAGGAAGAGCACCGAAAGAGTGAGCGTATTGTGGGTCAGGTGGATTCCATGAATTATAATAGCCATGGGTTCTTGACTATGCATCGGAAGGTTTGGGTTCTGTATTGGGGCGATTTGCATCAGGTTTTGATGAAGGAGGCACACAAATATAGGTTCTCCATTCATCCCGTGGAGATGAAGATGTATAGGGATCTACGTCTTGATTATTGGTGGCCCTGCATGAAGCGGGATATGGCTTGGTATGTGGAGTGGTTCTTTATTTGTAGGAAAGTGAAGGCTGGGCATCAGAGACCTCACAACAAGATGCAACCGTTGGAGGTTCCTGTATGGATATGGGAGGAAATAACTATAGATTTCATTACGAAGTTACCCCGAATTGAACGCGGAGTGGGTTCGATTTGGGTCATCGTGGATCGTTTGACCAAGAGCACGCATTTCATCCTAATTTGAGAGAGTATTTTTGCAAATAAGTTGGTTGAGATTTATATAAAGTAGGTCGTGACACGTCATTGGTTGCCGGTATCAGCGGTTTCTAGCAGATATCTCTGATTTATTTCCTGCTTTTGGAAGAGGTTCCATGATGATTTGGGCACTCGTCTCCATTTCAGCACTACATTCCATCCGCAGACCAATGGTCAGAGTGAACGGACCATTCAGACCCTAGAGTATATGTTGCGGGCATGTGTTCTGGATTTCGTTGGGATTTGGGATATGTATCTTCCGTTAGCAGAATTTTCATATAACAACAATTATCATGCCAGAATTGATCGACCTCGTTTGGAGATACTCTACAGGAGGAAATGTAGGACCCCAATTTTTTGGGGTGAGGTCGGTCAACAAGTTATAGGGAGTTATGAGGTAGTACTCAAGACCACTGAGTTGATTTAGCAGGTTCGAAGTAGGCTCCAAACATCTTAGAGTCGGAAAAAGAGTTATGCCGACATGCGCCGATGAGATTTAGAGTTCCAGGTGGGGGACATGGTTCCCCTGAATGTGTCTCCTAGGAAAGGTGTCATCCGGTTCTGGAAGCGGGAAAGTTGTGCCCCTGGTATATTAGTCCTTTCAAGGTTTAGCTCGGGTGGGTCGGATTGCTTATCGCTTGGATCGTCCAGATGATCTCGGCTAGATTCATAGCTAGTTCCATATCTCTCAGTTGCGAAAGTGCTTAGTGGATGATTCCACAGTGGTACCATTAGAGGATATTCAGGTGGATGACCACCTGAATTATATTGAGAGACCAGTGGTGATCCTTGATCAGAAGACGAAAACCTTCAGGAACAAGGTTGTCGAGTTAGTGAAGGTGCAATGGCAGCACCGCAAGGGATCGAAGTGGACTTGGGAGCCCGAAGATGAGATAAGGGAGCACTATCCAAAGTTATTTGGGGTCGCGGATTTCGAGGACGAAGTCAGATTCAAGTGGGGGGAAATTGTAACGCTTTATTGAGTATGTTCCTTTTTTCCCTTCATATTTATATTTTGCATTATTGGTCCTCGGAGTTAGTACGTGGGGCGTACCATATGGTATGCTTAGTGTACTAGCTGAGAAGCTAGAACGCGGGGCACACCACACGGTACGCTTAGCATACTAAGGAGAAGTTGATCACGGTTTTGAAGCCTCGTACGTTGGGCGTAAAAGGGTTACGCATGGCATACAAGTAGATAAGAAAACCCTAATTTTAGGGTGTTGCACCCTATATAAGGTCCTTAAGTCCCTAGGGATGGCCTCCATTGCCTTAAAACCCTAATATCGAACCCTAATAGCCTTTTTGAGTATCCTTGAGCCATGGTCTTGATTTTGTTGGTTTATGCTCCTGAAAGTGAAAGAAGAAGTTGGTGGACTCATTCATAGGAGGGAAGCTTAAAGATCAAGATTTAGCTACATCTTTTGGTGACTTTAGAGGTATAAAGTCCCAACATTTATCCTTGTACGTTTAGATATCTTCATGTCATGGTTTTTATGCTTTTGGTCCATTTTGGGTTAGTTTGATGTGTTAATTCATTTGTGGGGCTTATTCTTTTAGATCTAGGCATATTATGAGTTTCTTAAGCTTAAAGGTGCAAACATTATGGTGTTTATGGTCTCATGCATGCATTAAGTCATCTATTAAGTCCTTTTGAGATTTAAGAGCTTCATTAAGCCATGCATGTACGTAATGTTAGCAACTTTACATGATAAACCATCTTAAGAAAGTCAGATCTAAGTTTTGAAGTGAAGTCTTAATGTATTTAGAGTTGGAAATGAAAGGTGGCTGAAAGGGGGAGTACTTTGGGTATACAAGCAGGTACACTTAGTATACAAGCCCTAAAGCAAGTAAGCTACGCGTACGTGCTGAGTACGCACCGTGTACTCAGCCAGTTTGGGCTTCGGAGTTGTGGGCTCTCAGTAATGGGCTATGTTGGATTTTGGTTGCCTTAGGCCTTGTGGGCCATCAGAATTCAAGTGTTTAGCCTAGGAATATTTTTAGACCTTAGATTAAGGCCCATGAAAGGGGATTGGGACCCAATTTGGAAAATTAGCCCATTATTGGGCCTTGGATGATTATTTTGGTAAGTGGGCCTTTTGGAATGTAGGCTTGAGCCTTAGTCTTGGACCAAAATAGGTAAGGGGTAAAATGGTCTTTTTACCCTAATTTTGTACTGATGGTTACGAATTGGAATCCAATTATTAATTGGATGTAATTTGGTATTGATAGCTCGGGGATTTGTCATACCAGCAGCCAGAGATTTATTCGTGTGATTCAGCAGTTCGAGGTGAGTTTCCTCACTGTGTTTAGTGGCTCAAAGGCAACAATGTCGTCCCTGGATTTGTTATGCTAGGATACTAGATGGTTGTGTAACTCTTGTATGCTTATATGCTTGTATGCTTACGAGGTGGGGCCCGATGGTTATTATGTATGCTATGATCAGTTATGCTTATATGATTTATATGTGGGCGGGTCCCATTATGCGAGTTTGGACGGGGCCCGTTATCATTCTTTGGGCGGGGCCCGTTGTGCGAGTTTAGGCAGGGCCCATTATACTCTTTGGGCGGGGCCCATTATGCGAGTGTGCGTGGGCACTGTTACACTCTTTGGGCGGGGTCCAATATGTGTTATTATGTATGGTATGTGGTATTTTGGGGAACTCACTAAACTTTGTACTTACTATTTTTAGTTTGTGTTTCAGGTACTTCCAGTTGCAAAGGGAAGGGATCGGGATCATTGCAGAGCACACAACACCTCGTTCCGCATTTTCTTGATTTACTCTGATATGATGTGATGATTGATACATTTGTTTTATCTGGATTTTTATGAGGATGTTTACGGAATACTGGTTTTACTAATTTAAAAATGAAAAATTTAGGTCTTATTTTATGGACTTTACATGTACATACAATGATTCAGGAATGAATGAAACATAGTAAACATACTTCTGATTAGAATTATCAAAGTTAGTCAAAAACCGATCTCCTTTAACTTGGGCCGTAGACCCATTCACCTTTCCATTGGCTCCTCTGTTTCCAGTACCATTGTTGCCTAAGTTCACACAACAATCACTCTTGCAATGCCCAACTTGATTGTAGCTCTAACAAACCAAATCCTTTTTCTTTTTGTTAAAGTGGCTTGGGACATGTTCCAGCTTACGTTTGCCATGTCCTTTGTGGTTCTGATTTCTTGGTTTGTTTTCAAGCATGTAAACCGAGGGTTGTCCAAATTTAACTTTCCTTTTGCGTTTATCAGATTTTTCATTTTCCTTCGCACGAGGAGATTCTTCAATACGAATATGAATAACAAGTTGAACCAAAGACAGTTCCTCCTTTTGATGTTTTAAGTTATGTTTGAATTCTTTCTAGGATGGAGGAATTTTGTCAATGATGCTTGACACAACAATGGATGGATCCATATTCATACGGTGCAGTTTAAACTGACCATATATGCCAATGAGTTCATTGTATGTTTTAGTGACAAACCTTGAATCGTCCATCGTAAAATTATTAAAATCATTGACCAGGAAATTCTTGCTAGAAGCGTCATCAGTGATGTATTTCAATTCAAGCGTGTCCCATAAATCATTAGCATACAAGGCTTCACTATGGATATCTAATAGAGCATCTGACAAACCATTCAGAATGTGAATTTTGCAGACGTATTAATCATTGTCCCACTTCTGTCTCGTCTTTATCACTTCAATTGTCTCAGTAGCACCTTCCTCAACCTACGGTGGTCTTGGAGTAGTCAGCACGTATGTTGCCTTCAGAGTAGTCATCATGAAGTGCATCTTCTTCTTCCAACGCCTGAAATCGACGCCTTCTAACCTCTCCGGCTTTGCAAAATTCATGGTCATCTCGCAGATTGAGTCTCCCATCTACAGAAACAGGAAATATATGTTCAATTCTTTTAGGAATTAGGGTTTATGTTCGAGATCTGAATACCCCTTGGATCGTGTGAACACTTTCTGAACTGATATTTCTACCCTATGCCTGGGTTGCAAGAAATTCAGCCTAGGATAATCCAACAGGACACTTACGATTCTAGGCCCAGAAATCATAAGCCAAATTGCTAGAAGGATTCTATGTTCGTCTAAATAAGAAGAGAGCTAATAATTTTCATGTGTATCTCTTCTCAAAGAGAAGATTCATTTATTTATAATAAATGAGATTAGGGTTTCTCTTAGGGTTGGCTGTCATGGGTTGCTTTGGAGGCAAGCCATGAAATTTGAAATTTAATGAGGATTTAGGGTTTCCAAAACTAACGAGTTTTGTTATTCAAAATATTTATTTGTTTTTCTTTCTTCTTCAAATTCACGCATGTATTTATTTTCAAATTATAAAGCTCACGTCATGTATTTCTCATGTGTGATACTAGTCTCGACACATTTAGCAATTTCTTCAAGCTTTTTTGGAGTAGGTGTCCCTTTACTGTTGTTGTTGTTGTGCTTGGATGTGAGGATGATGATGAAGCCGTTGTGAGTTTACAAAGTTTGATGAATGCTAAAATATAAAAAACATATCGTTCATTAAATCCTATTTATTAGTGTGTTGGTAGACATGTTTCTTTATATCAAATATAGCTTTAATTTATTATGTTACAATTATAGTAAATGTCCAAGTGTAAATATATGTGGAACCCTATATTAACTCTTAAAAATATCCCAAAAGAGCCATTTTGGAGAGACAGGAGACTCCAACATATAGTCACTTATAAGACCGTTTCGCACTGATGTGAGATACACTAACACACCCCCTCATATTCGGAGGCTCGTTGAGGATAACAGGGATGTATTGAGCCATAGGGATGCAGGAAGTTGGCTCTGATACCATGTAAATATATTTGGAGCCCCAAGTTAACTCTATAAAATAGCCTTGTAGAGAGAAGAGAGACTCTGTGAAATCCCCATTTTCGCGGCCAGAAAAGACCGATTTTGTTTATGCTTTATAAAAAAATCAGAGTACCTCTTTTAATAAAAATGTTGCGGAGTTTGTTCCCGGTAAAATATGATAAATACGTTATCAAAGCATTTCCGAAGAAACGTATTTGTATTCATTTTAAAACATTTGGGATGTCATCGTCAATACAGAAACATAAGCATAAACAGAACCTACATTTATTATCACTAGTGATTTATATCTCCTTTAATCTCTCAGTGTAATGTGACTTCATATCAACACCTGTGATATAAATAAACTGAGTGGGTCAGGTTGGGAAACCTGGTGAGTACATAGGGTTTTCAACCCACAATAATATAATTATGTTTAATCTTCAAACAATTAATCAACCCAATTACCATCCCCATTATCTTCTTTACTCTTAGGGATCTACCCTAAGAATCAGCTATTCCTCGTTCATTTATTCCTAAGGATTATCGTAAGGAATAGGTACAAAGTCCATCATTACCAAGGTTTATAGATTACAACAGGTGAACACGTAGTCCAAAACATCTGGTAAACACTGAGTTCAAAAATAACTAGTGAACACACTTAGTTCAAAAATACCTAGTGAACACACACAGTTCAAATACCTAGTTAACACAACTAGTTCAAAAATATATAGTGAACACACTTAGTTCAAAAATACCTAGTGAACACAGTCAGTTCAAAAATACCTAATGAGGACCTAGTTCAAAAACACCTACATATTATGAGCCTGCTAGCATTCCACTGGACTGTCTAGTATCATCCGTGGTCATCATCTATACTCCACTAGATGACTGGATCACTATCAACATTGATGTCTTTCATCGTGTTAACACACAACAACTATTTCATTTACCCATGTTTTACCCAACACATTTTGTAGATATAAAATACATATACAGTTTAAATCATTTAAAACATGTATAAAAATATTTCACCCAACATAGACAGCAAGTATTCAGACAATATGCACACATAGCATGTAATTTATATTAAAATGCTTCATATCTATGTATAAGATGAAAGAGACTATGCACTCACCTGATTAGGTCGTGACTCTGTACTCGGACAGCGCCTCGTTATCTCAAAACAATTTTCCCTCGACAAAACCTAGTATAAAAACCACTAGGGTTTAGTCTGACGTTAACCACGACTAATTAATATTCTAACTATTATTATAAGTTCCTAATAACGATACTATATTAAAACATAAGCTATACTAGAGGTAGGGTAGTTATAGCTCACTTACAGCGGATTTCCTTGGAAACCGGGATCCGTCGGAGCAGAGTTTCTGAGCCGAAGGCTCTTCTTTTCGAAGCTGTCAGGCGCTCCGAGGCTTCCGCCTCGTGCTAGGTGGTTCCCTAGGCTTTTTGGGAGGTTTAGAGAGAGTTTCTAGAGAGAGAAAGAAAGGGTGAAGGTGTGAGGTTGAGGGTTACCCCGGCACCTCTATTTATAGTGCTCCTGGAGCGTCACCACGTCGTGGTGGACCTCACCACGTCGTGGTGTTGCGTAGGCTCCAAGGCTTCGCCTGGTGCTAACACGTGGCAACGCACATAGAGTGGAAATCAACCGATTTTCAAAAATTCATAAATTTCGCATATGAACTCCTTTTTCGACGTTCTTTTTTTCCACGCATAGGTAAAAACAAGATCTACAACTTTCATTTAGACTCCGTCGGCTAGTTCTTGACCGATCTTAAATTTAACAGTAGGAGGAGATTAGACTGTTAAATGACCGCAGAGAATTCGTAACTCCTTCATACGGACTCCGTTTTCGTCTATCTTTTTACCGTTGAGTTCCTATTAATGAGATCTTCAACTCGCATTAAGGATGCATAAGCGAAAAACCGCTCGAACTAAAATTCGAGTTTCGGGTCGTGCACTGATATGCTAAATCTTAGAAAACTCATAACTTCCGCATACGAAGTCAGATTTGGGCATTCTTTTTTTGTATGTTCTCGGTTTAATGTATACTACAACTTTTGTTTTGATCATTAAGGCTAAAAGTCCTCTATCTTAAATTCACTATTTACGTCTCCCGGTGCCGTACCGGTTTTGCCGAAAAAGTTCGACGAGCCATAACTTCTTCGTTATAACTCGGATTTCGACATTTTTTATATGTACGGAACCCTTGAGACATATTCTACAACTTGGTTAAGATTATTTATTCTAGATAATCTTTTGTCCAAAATTCGTTTTCGACCCCTATTATCTCTAAATTGACTAGCCCGGATCTACGGGCGTTACAGACACCAACATATATAGACAATTATATGACGGACGTGTCACACCGATGTGGGATACACTAACACCAAGAACAATATCAATGACTTCTATAAGTCGGTTTTCCGTCTTCCCATAAAGTATCTAATAGGAAAAATCACTAACAAAAATCACATGTTATTAGTATTTTAGAATTGATTTATACAACAAAACAAGTATAAAATATGTAATCAACAACGACATCGACAAGTTTGTGTATCATAATGAATACTTTCAGAAAGTGATAGAGAAAGTTAAATCGGTGTAACATGAGATGATGAAACTGTGTAAAGAACTTGTGCATTTAGAGATGTCCTTCAACAAATGGCTGTATGCCGTGTCCTTTCTATGAGATCTAACAAGTCTGTTATCGACGTGGCAAGCTTGTCATATGTTATCACTTATATTGATTACAATATCAAAGAACAAAAATCTTTTATTGAATTAGAATGATTGATGCACGATAGGGCCGGCTCAATCAGTTTGGGGCTCTAAGCGGTAAAAAATTTGGGCCTTTTGACATTACTATAGTTAATGTTATAAACCCTCCTCCTTTATCCGGGCTTGGGACCGGCACTAATAAACTAAAATGTTTACAAATGACGGAGTTAAATTTTTTTTTTTATGTATATGTTTTTTGTGAATATATTTTATGACATAAAGTTAATTTTTCTAGCCTTTTTAGATGCAAATTCTTTAATAAAATTTTCATAATCAATTTCTTTTACTAAATGTTTTTCAATTGACAAAATAGCTAAACCATTTAATATTTCTTGTGACATTGTAGATCTTAAATAATTTTTCAATAGTTTTAATTTAGAAAAACTTCTTTCTGCAGAGGCAACGGTTACAGGAATAGTTAACATAATCCTATAGGCAACATATACATTTGGAAAAGAACTAAACTTTTTAATGTAATTAAGTATATTAATAATTGTATCACGTTCTAAATGTACAATATGTCTTAAAAGTTTTAGTTCATGAAATAAATCTAAACCATCAATATCTAAGCTATCATCATGCTTTAAACATTTTCCAAGATTTAAACAATGTTCTTTTAAAGTATTTTCATCAAATGATTTTAATTTTTCTATACTAAATAGAAAACCAAAAATATTTCTGAACTCGTTAAATTGCACAAATCTACTTTTAAGTGAAGTAATGACTTTATCTACTACATATAAAAAGTAATCAGTTTTAAATAACTGAACATGAGTTTTAATAGTTTCATTAGCAACATTTTCATCATATCGTCTATTTCTTTGAATAATACATTTTTCATGAAATTCAGGTTTTACGTTCATTTCTAAAGCCAATTCTTTTGCATAATCTAAAGCCTTTTCAAATCCGTTTTCTCTATATTCTTCAAAGAAACACACAAGTCCATTTAGTTGATCTATAGCATCATCGATATACATATCATTTGTTTGCAAGCTTTTACTAACAGTGTTAACACCAAACAAAACATCATACCAAATAATCATTCCTAATAAAAATTCATAGTTTTCAAGTTCATATGTAGCTAAACATTTAGCTTCACTTTTAATTTTTGGATCTCCACAACTTTTGGATAATTGTAAAAGTGCTTTTCTTAATTTTGGTGCTTGAAATCTAATTGCTTTTACACTTTCTACCCTATTTTCCCAACGAGTTTGCGATAATGATTTAAGTGTTAGGTTTGATATATTATCTTGTAATATTTTCCACCTTTAAATTGATGAATCAAATATCGAATATATACGTTGTATAACTCCAAAAAATTCACTAGCTTTATCACACGAATTAGCCATATCACAAATTACTAAATTTAAACTATGAGAACCACATAGAGTATAGAATGCTCTAGGGTTAATATCTAATAATCTTTTTTGTACACCTTGATGTTTTCCTTTCATATTTGATCCATTGTCATAGCCTTGACCCCTAACATCATTTATATCTAGTCCTATATTTTTAATTTCATCAACTATTGCATCATATAAGCCTTTACCGGTTGTATTATCTACAATTAAAAATCCTAGAAAGTACTCCTTAACTTCAATTGGAGTTGTTGAAAGATCTAAACATCATAAGACAATTGACATTTGTTCCTTATGACTTGTATCGGGAGTACAATCAAGTATTATTGAAAAGTATTTAGCCTCTTTTACCTTTTTAATTATTTTACTTTTAACTTCTTCTCCTAATAAACTAATAAGTTCATTTTGGATATTGTGTCCAAGATAATGATTATGAATTTCTTTGTCATTAATTCTCCTATTATGTTCTTGCATAATAAGATCAAATTCCGCAATCATTTCAATTATAGTTAAAAAATTACCATTATTTTCTTCATAAATCTTTTCATTTGTTCCACGAAATGCTAAATTATTTTTTTCTAATGTTTTTACTACAGTAATGATTCTTATTAATACATTTTTCCAGTGTTCTTTTTCTTTATTTATTTGTTCTTGGATTTGCTTGTCAATTGTTTTATTATTTGCTAATCTAGTTTCTAAGTCAATCCATGACCTCATATGAAGAATGTGTCTGTTACTTGCTTTGTGTCTTTTTAATATACTAGAAATATTGTTCCAATCATTATTACCTTTATATGCTAATGAACATATAGGTGTATTCACATTAAATAATTTACAACAAAAACAAAAAACTCTATCTACATCTATGGAATAAACTAACCATGTTCGTTCGTATTTTTCTCCATTTGGTATTTTTTGCATGTAAAGAGATGTACTAAAGCTTCTTAAATGTTGATCTTTTGGAAATTTAAAATCATAAATCTTAATAGGACCTTTTTCTATGATTAAATCTCTTGAATTAGTACTAATATTAATCCATCTACTTGGATCATATATGTTTAAAGGTGTGTTATCATTTTCCCTATTAGTTTGTGTAACACCCCGGATTTCCAGGTATTATTTATTATTGTATTTTTGGGTGAATTGTGAGGAGACTCGGCGAGTTGGAGTCCAAACTCGCCGAGTAGGATCGCAGTTTTGGGCGCGGGTTCGCGTCTGGACTCGGCGAGTCCACGCTGTTTAATGAAACCCTAATTTCTAGGGTTTGAAACCTATTTAAAGGGGCTTATGGCCGTCATTTGCGGCCACCAACCCCTAGAGAGAAACCCTAAAGAGATTTGAGCGTTTTGGGAGAGAGAAGAGGCCATTGTTGACCCTTGAAGCTTTTTTTGGCAAGGCAAAGGAGATTCTAGCTAAGAGAAGGCAAGGGAGGTGGACATCTTTCGATTTTGGAGCTCAGAGCATCATCTTGGAGGTATATTTGGCTCCCTTTTTCTGTTGTTATGTTGAACATGGGGGTTTAGGGCTTCTTGACCCCTTTGTTGGTTAGATTTGATGTCCATTTCGTCCCTATTGTGATGAGGCTTGAGATGAGATCCATAGTGTCACACCCTCGAACCAGGCGGCGGAAACGTTCGGGAGCTGTCGTGACTCAATTGAATACCATAACATTGAATATATATGAAACGTAACAACATTCGTCACCATGCATTAATATAGTACAACCAGTAAAGTTTACATGAAGTACATTGTTTAAACATTACATTCCCAAAAATAAATTGTTCAGTTCGTTAATAAATAAACTGCAAGCCATCACTGAGTACGATTTCCTTTGATTCACTGGTTCCCTGAGAATACAAGTATTTTGAAAAACGTCAACATGTGAAATGTTGGTGAGTTCATAAGCGGTATTTGAAAAACCATGTTTCGTATCGTTTGAAAACCACCAGAAAATCCGATATTTTCTGAAAAGAAATCTTTTGAAAACGTTTGTGAAGATCCATAGGTATGCTTGTTTGTTTCTATACTTGTAAAAATTGTTCATTAAAGTTGTATGCATTTCGAATCTGTATGTATTGAAAAACCCTAGGAAAACCCGATGTTTTCCTAATTCTTTGAATTCCATGAAGTTACATTGAAACCATTGCAAAGCGTGTAGTGTCAGTCCCAGGCGACGTTGGATTATTTTTGAGCATGATTAATTGCTACAAACACGCATTACACAAACGACCAGTTTATAGCTATACTAACGATCCCGTAGGCGTCGTCCGTAGTAATCACGTTATCCAACCGCCCTGACTACGTGTAGTCCCACATCCGAAGAGAAAGAGGACACGAAGACCTCGATGACTCCATTAACCGGTTGGGGATAAAAAAATGTACGAGGGGTCCCAGACCCGCCTCGCATGAAATGTCGACTTTACTAGCAATACCAAAGGACCCTTGGGGACCAGTAGTATACAAGCCATTGAAAGTCCTTTTACGTTGTGTTAGATCGGTAAAACCCAACACTTCGTAAGATAGAGGTCTTCGGGCCTTAAGATCAGGTCATTGGGCTAGCTAGGCCCAACAAACAAGATTTTACACTTTTGGGGCCCAAAGATGGTGCGTAGACGTTTGTGCACACTCGCATGTATATTGAATTCCCAAACGTTACTTGTATGAATCGTAGTGTCGTCGTGTTAGTAGTTTCGGATTTTTATTGGTTCGAGACCGAACCAATTCGTTTAACAACGACTTTTGGTATTGTTGTGTATTGTATTTCGTCGATAGTCGCGATGCCATTATTTGATCAAATTGCGTGTATTGAATTAGCCTTGGAAGTTTTCTGTTTTCAGCCCCTCATTGTTTGTAAAATTTACTTTTTCAACCCTTTAATTAAATAACTTTCCGGTTTGGTCCTTAAATCATTTTTCTTGACATTTTAACACCAAAAATTATTGAAATTGATATTTTTCAGCATATTTTTCATTGAAAACAGTTTAAGTCCCTGAAATTGCAGTTTTCTCGGTTATAACCCTTCTTTTTCGCAACTTTGACAATTTTGGCCCAAATTGGAAAATTCTTGCAACTTTGGTCCTTTTTAATTTAAAAAGCATTTTAAACCTTTGAAAAGGACTTGGAACACTAATAGTCCACTGTTTTACAGAAAAACACAGTTTTGGCCCTCCAAAACAGAAAATTTCGCATAATGGGCCTTATTGGGCCGAAAATGTCATTTTTAGCCCATTAAGCTTGAAATTTATGTTTTTAATCCTCCAACAAGTATATTTTCAGAAAATACATTATGAAAACTGTTTTGACTCATCTCCCCCATCAGATTTCGAAATATTTCAATTTGGGCCCTTTAACTTTATATTTTTAGCATTTTATGTCCAAAAATTGAGTTTTTAGCCCAAAGAAAATGTTACTAAGCCATTTAGCTATTTTTCTTGGAACGCTTTGTATGTAGAAATATACTTGATGCTAATATCACTTAACACAAGGTATATCTCGGTTTTGAGGGGTTTTATGGCTAGATCCAACATTATAACACACAACAACACACATATAAGCATGGAAATCATACAAGGCATACAAAACACATATAGATCTACACTTTCACTTGTATCCCCCCCCCCACAAAACTCATAAAAACAGAAAATAGGGGGTATGAAGCTCACCTTGTTTGAAGCTTTCGGTTTTGAAGAGAAGATGGAAGAAAAATGAAGTGATTTTCGGCCCTAGCACCTTTCCTTGGTAGATCTCGAGTTTGGTGACTTCTAAGGTGCATGATCACAAGTTGGAATAGATTTAGAAGAGATTTTTGATGGAATGAAATAGCTAAATCATGGATATAAGTAAAAACTTACCTAAGATGATGATTAACTTGAAAGATCCTCTTGAAAGCTTCTAAATTTCGAGATTTTTGAGTGGAGAGGGAGGAGTGTTCTTGAGGGAGTTTGAGAGATTTTTATGAATGTGTGTGTGTTTGAGATGGCCGAGAGTGAAGGAGAGAAGAGAAGAAGTGATCTTTGAAGTGATACTTGCATGGAGGTATGTGATATCTTGCATGGAAATCCTTTGGTTAATAGTGAGGTGGCATCCAAAGTCAACACTTCTCCATCTCTTCTTGGATTTGGGCCTTGGGCCGAAAATTTTGAGGAAGAAAGGAAAAATTTTGGCCTTTTTCCCTTAAGCCCAAAATTAGAGTTAGTTAGGGTGTTCCTTGGCCTTATAGAACAAAATAGTGATTTTTACATTTTTGTTGGACTAGTTTGGGTTATTCATGGATCAAAGCTTTTAATTCATTTCATTCTAGGCCTAACATAGCCCAAAATGTTGAAATAAATTAGTGTGGGTCCAATTAGAGCCTAATTAGGGTTCTAAGCCCATGATAGTCTAATTGGAAGCTTATTGGTCCATTTGGATCCAATAAGGAAGTCCTAGTCCAAAATGGACTTAAACAAGGACTTCTAGGGTCTCCAATTGTTTGATGACTATTTGTAGTACTTGTATGATGTATTTGATTGAAGTTTTTGAGGTCATAATAGTAGGTGTCAACCATGTTCTTAAGTTTTTGATTCACATTAACTTGAGTGTATAGATTACAGGACACAAAATCTCCAGTTGTGACACAGAGAGGTCCAGAGAAGCTTTATTCCTTAAGCTTTATGAGGGTTCATGAGAGTATTGACCTAGAGTTGTGAGATATGGGGCTAAAACATCATTTATGAGCAAATAGTTGTTGTTTGAGCACCAAGGTTTGGAATTTACGTAATTATCATGCCTGGGGAGGCCAGATCTATGATTGTATGGAACAGATCTGACCTCAGAAGTGAGTTTGAGTTAATGCATGGCATGGACTCGTCGAGTCTGATGAACAGACTCGGCGAGTAGCACGAAGTTTGCCCGTAACCACTTAACAAGTGGTCTTGCCGAGTGGAGGAGTCGACTCAGTGAGCCAGGGAGAGTCAAGGGGTGGGGCTGAGTCAAGCCTGAACTCGTCGAGTTGTTCTTGAGACTCGGCGAGTTGAGCCGTGGTGGTCCCGCGATTCATGCCAGGTGGAACTCGTCGAGTTAGGGAAACACTCGACGTGTCAAGAGAGGATCCAAGGGAGTCATTGGACACATATAGACTTGCCGAGTCACCCTAGTGCACTCGCTGAGTTCGGTCAAAGTTGATCGTTGACCTTGTTGACCTTTAGGGCTGAGTTCAGTTGTATTTATGGGTTTATTACTTTGTGTGACTAGGCGGAGGCTAGATCACATTTATTCCGAGACAGATATTTACCGAGACACCCGAGGTGAGTCTTCTCACTATACTTTACCTAGTGTGGTAACAGAGTTAAGAGACAGAGTATTATAGAGTTATATGCCTATGTGATTGCATGTTATTATGTGTTGTGATTTATTGTGATATGTGATATGCATGATTTAGAGTTACAGAGTTGGGACTTTCGGGTCCCTAGAGCTAAAGCCAGAGGGCCCACAGAGAGTTGGGGCTGGAGGGCCCCACTGAGACACATTGACCAGAGGGTCAACAGACTTACAGCCTCGAGTGGCTATTATGTGATTATTGTGGTATTTTGGGGAAACTCACTAAGCTTATGCTTACAGTGTTCAGTGTTATGTGTTTCAGGTACCAGTGATCACCGCGGGAAGGCGTCGGCTTGATTCATACACACACATGGGAATTGGATGTATTTTGATCTTGGGACACATTGTGATTTGAAAACTTGATGTTATGACGTTTTGCTAACGAATTGTTTAATTAAAAATGTCTTTTTCAAAAGTGAAAAATTGTTCTAATTTTTACGGTGTTACAGTTTGTTCGTTATCAATTTCAATATTATTTTGTTCGTTATCATTTTCATTATTAGTTTGTTCGTTATCAATTTCAATATCAGTTTGTTCGTTATCATTTTCACTATTAGTTTGTTCGTTATCAATTTCACTATTAGTTTGTTCGTTATCAATTTCAATATTAGTTTGTTTGTTATCATTTTCACTATTAGTTTGTTCGTTATCAATTTCAATATTAGTTTTTTCATTATCACTATCAATATTAGTTGGTTCATGATCATTATTATCAACATTAGCTTGTTGTTCATTATCAACATTAGTTTGTTGTTGTTCATTACCAACATTTTTGTTTGTAGTTAAATATTTTAAAAACGACCATTTTTGTTTATCTATAAAAGCTTCTTCTTGCATTTTTCGTTTCCTTTTTGAGGCACCGGATTCGTATTTTCTCTTTGACATGATTATTAACTATTTGATTAATAATAACTATAACTATAGAAAATATGGATTAGGATTATACCGTCACTGAGATAATGGAAAGCTCAAAAATGATGGAATCTGCCAATCTGGAATAAGTTATTGGACGTTCATTCCTGCACAGATCCACAGTTAAGGTTGAATAGAATATATAGAAAAACATGGAGGGTAAATAGTCTTTTATAGATTTTTATATCGTTGACGTGTTTTTCTTTTTCTAAAACACTTTTCAAACACATGAAATTGAAAGTTGTTTTAAAACAATGCAAATGAAATATAAATATAAAAATTTAAAATTACAATAAATTGAAATGTAATTTGGAATGATTGGGACCACCACTTGCTTGAAATAATGCAAATGAAAGATAAATATAAAAAATTAAAATTATAAACAATTGCACTGTGATTTGGAATTATTGGGACCACTTCTTGTGATTGGGACCACTTCTTCCAGTTTACTCTTCATGGATTTTTACTTTTATAATATTTAATTTACCAAACCCATTATAAAAACACAATGAAAATTTTTAGACTTGGGCTTTCATCTGTCTAAATTCTCAATAACTTAAACAATTGAAATCAAGATTACTTAATACAAAAATCATCATTGAAATCATATGGAAAGCTCAACAGATTCCAACACAAGTATTATAAAGTAAATGACAAGATTTCAAAAGTATATAATAGTTGCTCAGTTGCTCACAATTGGCTCAACCTAATTAATTGGTTATTACCCACAATTAGATAATGACAGATGATGAGATGATACAAAAATCAAAACAAAAAAGTGCAGATACAAAGCATATTACCAACTTACCCTTTTCAATCATTCAATCACCACAATAGAATAGCATTAGCAGCAACAATAGATCATCAAATCAGGAGAAATCAAGAATGAAGAAGGAACAAGAATTAAAGTCTAAAGATTAAAGAACAGCAGGCGCAGCTTGCAGCGATTCAGCGAGACAACAACACAATAGAAGAGTAGAAGAATCGATTGGAGAAGGGCATGTATTCGAGAACGAGATTGGAAAAAAGAATGAATTATTATGCCGTATCGTCGCTTGATTGAAGAATCGATCAACAATTAGTCAATTACGCCTAATTTTTTGGAAACTACTAACCTTGGATCAAAAATAAACGGGGCCCCTTACAATTGGGGGCCCTAAGCCTTATCTTTACTAACAAAGCAATAAGGTCGGCCCTGATGCACGATTTTGTGGGAATGGCAAGGTTTTTAGTTTGAGTGCTCTTTTTTATATTTGTTGTTTACCTATATGTATTGTTAGCATATTATTATTATTATTATTATTATTTGTGTATAGTCTTCAGCCCACATGTGACCTCATATAGGATAGACCCAAATCATTATATACACACACACACACACACACATATATATATATATATATATATATATATATATATATATATATATATACACTCATTATTAGTGAATGAAATCTTTCATGGGAAATTAATATTACCACATGGTATCAGAGATCCCTCCTACTTCTTCTCACTATCAACCCTAGCCGATCCTTCTACTTTTCCTGCATTCGTTTAGTTTTTTCTTCCTTCTTTGGTCTTCCAGTCTTCCTTATTTCTCATGAAAACCATGAATGACACACCATCATCATCCACAGTTGCCGACAAACCCACAACCACGATTAACATCAAGAATGTCGTCCCTCTTGTTCTTGGTCTTGGTCGTATGAACTATGACATATGGCATGAACTATTTTAAACTCATTTCATTGGCTACGGCGTTGCAGATCATCTTCAACCGCCAACCAAAAAATCTCCTACTCCTTCTAAACAATCGACTCGGTTGGATTCCATTGTGAAATCATGGATTTACAGCACACTATCTCAACCTCTAGTGCACATTATTTTGAAGAAGAAAACCACTATATCTAGCATTTAACACAATCTTGAACAATTGTTTTGAGATAACAAAGACTTAAAATCAATTCAACTTGATAATGAAATACAAAATATCTCCATTGGTGACTCTTCTATCACTGACTACTACACCCACATCAAGTCTCTTGTGAATATTCATGACAATCAGGATAATCATGTCCCGAAAAAGAAGCTTGGCCTTCACACTCAGTGGATTGTATCCCAAGTTTCATTCTATTTCTACCACCATCAGACACTACAAACCTTTACCAACATTCATGGAAACTCATTCCATGTTTGTTGTAGAAGAACAGCAAATGCTCTAAGATCAACAACAACAGCCGATCTCACATCATTCGAATCACTCTTCTTCACAAGTAATTTCGTGTTACTGAGACCATGACCCAACAATCCAATACTTTTTTTCGTGGTGGGTATGTAGTTGAGGCGGGAATGGTCACGGTGGTCGGGTTCCAAAAATGGCAGTGGCTGATTTGAAGGTGGGCAACGTCACTAACAACAACAGTCGTCAGTTCCCAATGGGTGGGGGTTCTATTGGTATCCTCTATTTAGCCCACAACACACAGGCTTGCTTCCTGCTCCTTAAGTTGGATTCCAACAACATGCAGCAGCCCAACAACCCTCTAATGGGTCTATTCCAGCGAGTCTTCAACCATTTCAGCTTTTTGTCCCAGCTACTACCCCAAGCCCATACCTACATGCCTTGATTACTCCATCACAGGCCCAACAACCATCATGGATCACTCCCTCAATGTCGACTTCTACTCAACAACCCATTATCATTCCATGAGCATTCCAAACTTCATTCATGTTGGCCTCGGACAACAGAGGATGGTACATGGACACTGGTGCAATGTCCATCTTCATGTAGATTCAGGTATACTAAAAAATATTTCTAATAAGAGTAATTTTTCTTCATCTGTATTAGTTGGTGATGAATCCTCAATTCCTGTAAGTAAAGTTGGTCATTCTACTCTTCTGCATCCTAACCCATATCACACTTTGGTCTTGAAAAATGTTTTCATAACTCCTCAAATCATTAAAAATCATATTTATATCTGTCAATTTAAGCTTGAAAATAAATGCACTATTGAATTTTACCCCTATGGTTTTTTGGTGAAGGATTTATGAACCAAACAAACTCTTATGTGATGTGACAGAATTGACGATCTTTATCCTGTCACAACTCCCACTCGTCAAGTTTGTCTCTCCATCACTCCGATTGTTTGGCACCAATACCTTGGTCACCCCGTTCATCATGTTTTCAGTCATCTAGTTGATAATCGTTTTATTTGTTGTTCTACAAATGAAATTTCTAGTACTTGTGAACCTTGTCAATTAGACAAACATGTGAAGCCGCCTTTTACTTTATCTACTTTTGTTTCACATTTTCCCTTCCATATTGTTCATTCTGATGTTTGCACATCTCTTTTCATGAGATTTAGTGGTATAAATACTATGTCATATTTATTGATAATTATCCTCATTTTGTGATGATTTACCCATTATGTGCAAAATATGAAGTTTTCTCTGAATTCCTTCACTTTCGAGATCGTTAAAAATCACTTCAACACCAACATTAAATTTTTTCTATGTGACAACGGAGGTGAGTTTGACCATCATAAATTTCATAACCTTGGTAATCAAAACGGTATTAAAATGGGCTCTTCATGTCCCCACACCTCTCAAAAAAACGGGAAATTATAATGGATGTTATGCACCATTAATAACATTGTCTGTACTCTCCTTCTTCATACTCACCTTCCTCCTACATATTGGGTCGAGGCATTACATATGGAAGAAAACATTCTAAATATTCTCCCCTCTATCACTCTCAATAATGACATTCCATTTCACAAATTTTATAATAAAATCCCCACTTACAAACATTTGTGTATCTTTAGATATCTATGTTTTCCTAACATTGTTACTCCTCATAAGCTCTCACCTCGTTCCACCCCATGCGTTTTCCGCAGGTATCCTTCCAATCATAAAGGGTATCGATGTCTTGAGCTTCACACTAAGAAAATCATAGTCTCTAAACATGTTATCTTTGATGAAACTATTTCCCCTTCAGATCCATGATACCTACTTCCGCTCCACCATATTCTTTTCTAGAAAATATTAATCGTATCCCTCATTCCTTTACTCCATATACCGAAAAATTATACCTGAGCCTTCCGATCCTGATCCAATCACTACTGATGTATCTTCTGTTGGATATAGTGTCTAAGTCCATAACTATATTTGGTATGTACTTGACCCAACCCGGCATGGTCCATTTGGGTTGCACTTCACCCGAACAATTTATGGATAATCTTTTGAGAATAGTATAAGTTATGATTTATTAATATATTATAAGTTCTAATATATTAATATAAAATCATATTATTTAATTAGTATTGATCTATAATTAATCTAGGATTAATTTAGAGGTCAAAAGTACTACTAATTAAATATGGGCTCTTATATTTATATAGTGTAGGCTAATGCTTATTTGGAATGGGCTTGGCTTGCTCGGAAAGTCCATGGATACTCCATGAAGCTTTAACCCATGGATCTCATGGAAATGAAGAGACATGGGTATTAGGGTTGACATGGATGTAACCCTAATCCACCACACTATATAAAGAAGGCTTTGGTTCTTGAAATCACACTAGTTGTGGTGAGTAAAGTAAGAGGTCCGATTTCAAGATAGTTGTGACTATTCTATCAAGGTTCCAAAGTTTGTGGTTATTTGTGATTTCCATTTGAGGCATCCACACTATTGGTTCTAGGCTCTAAAACTCCAAGCAATCAACTACAACTACAAGGTAAGTAATTCTACTAGCTTTATTTTATTCAAGTTCCCTATGCCATGCTAGATAGGATAAGAACCTTGGAAAATTAATTATTTGCATGTATCTTAGTCAAACATAGATCCAAGGTTTCTAGGGTTGCATGTACACCATAGGAGTGTTAGAATGCTCAAAACCCATCAGTGGTATCAGAGACAAGGCTTGTTTGTTTGATACTTGATGCAAAATATTGGAAAAAGTCGATTTTTTTATTGTCTTCCTGCTGAACTCGCCGAGTCCATGGGGGGACTCGCCGAGTTCATGTGTAACTTCATCCTACTCGCCGAGTAGGTTCGTGCACTCGACGAGTAGTAGCCTAAGAATGCAGAATTTCGACTTTTGCTACTGGAAATGGACTAGAAACATTACCCTAAACTGTTTTGGTGTTATAAAACTTGTTTTAGATGGTGTAATGTTTATGATAATCCATTTACAATGGCTATAATCAAAAACTACAAGTTTTATGAGTAATGTATGATTCTTGAAATGTTCATAATCATGTTCTTGAACTTATGAAGATTAGATGATCATATGAATTGTTTGTAACCTACTTGGTAGTTTAATTCTTCATCATAATGTGTTTTAATGGAGTCCATAACTTGTCCTCAAGTTATGGAAAACCAAGAGTCACACTTGAATTAAAACAATTAAAAGAACACGAGAGTTAGAAAAATGAAGAGTTTTCATTTTAATATTCAATTAAATTCATAAGTTATAAGAAATGAAAAGTTTTGAAAGTTTACAAAACTTGCCCTCAAGTTTTGGAACAAGTAAAGTCATGATTAGAACGTTAGTTCCAACCCTTAGAATTTTAAAAGTTAAAATTCAACAGTTATACTTTATAATATTATAATTTAATAATATATATATGTATAAGATCAAGTCGTCTTACTGCTAGTACGCCTCATTCACGAAGCCGGTCTATAAAGGGGGGGGGGGGCGGGTATAAGGTTGTTGCCTATAAAATGGCAACTTAATGGGTGTCCACTTTCACCCACCGCTTCCTTGACCGGTGGAGGGTCGTTAGCCGAACAGGTAGGACAAGGATTTATAAATTCTCATTAAAAGTATAATTATAATACTAAAGTAACTAAACTTTATTGAATTCCCAATCTTAGTTATTTTAGGAAAATGTGAATAAGGTGCTAATCCATGAAATTACACTTTACACTTTGTATAGGTCGTTAGTGGAGCGTGTGTGGTTAACCGGCACACTAACTTGAACTTAAAAAGGTAGGTAAAGGGTGACTTAATGTTTATCATAGTATCGATGGAGCGTGTGTGGTTAACCGGCACATCTATTGAGGGGTAATACATTAAGGGTACCAAGTAATTTGCATGGTTACTTCACACTTTGTTTTGTGATCCTCGGCATCCCAGTCACAAAACTTGAAGGGCACACTCGAGATTGAAACATGCCATTGAAGAAATTTGAATGTATCTCAAAGAATCTAGGAGTTTCTAAAACAATTAAAACCTAAATAAATATTTCGTTTTTCATGGTGGAAATTGGTGAATCGTCATTCACCTACCTTCAAATATTTTATTGCTTAGATTACGGCATCCCTCTTCTAAGTTATAAAATATTATGTTGGATCCTAGCCTTAATACTACATTTGGGTGTTTTATTAAGGGCTATCCCTAATCTAATCTAATATATTCCCTATTCTTTTCAGATGTCTTCCAATAACAATGCTTTTGGCTCTAACCCTACTAGCTCCTTCTCTCTCATGAATCTTTGTGGGAGAATCATCTTTGATGGATCCAACTTTACTGATTGGATCAGAAACGTCAGGATGGTCACTCGGTATGAGAACAAAGAATATGTTCTCGACAAGGAGCTAAAGGTACCCGAGCCAACTGCTACTCCTGAAGAGTTTGCTGAATATGAGGTACATGAAAGAGATGCTACAAAATTGGCATGCATCATAATGGCCACCATGACATCCGAGCTCCGAAAGTCCTATGAGGACTATTATCCTTTTGAGATGCACCAGGACTTGATGGACCGCTACCATCAAAGTGCTCGTCAAGAGCGATATGAAATAATCTCCTCCATGATAACAACCCGAATGAAGGATGGTGAACCCATCACGGGCCACATGTAGAAAATGCAAAGGTATGTGCACCGTTTACTGAAGCTGAATGTGATCTTCCCCGAAGAGTTAGCAATAGAAATCATTTTGCACTCCTTACCATCGTGTTATGATCAATTCCGCATGACATATCACATGAACAAGGAAGAAGTCACCCTCAGCAAACTTCAAGGAATCTTGAAGACCGCCGAAAGTGGTCTAAAGAATAAGTCGGTTGTTACTACTCCTACTCCTACTCCAACTGCAGCCCATGTCTTGGCAATCGGGCATGGCAAAGGGAAGAAGAGAAAGAACCCTTCTAAGGCTACCAAGGGTAAGACCCTTGATGGATCCTCTTCAAGCAAAAACAAGAAAGGTTTTGTCACTCCTTCTGCTAACCCTAATGAGGTTGAATGCTTCTATTGCCATGAAAAGTCACACTGGAAGCGAAACTGCCCAAAGTACCAGCAAGATTTGAAGGATGGGAAAGTAAAATCCAACCATGCAGGTATATACACTATATTCTCTAATAACTCACCTCATTCTAAGTCTTGGGTCCTTGACACAGGTTGTGGTATTCACATATGTTGTGATTTGCAGGGACTAAGAAGAAGTGAGAATGTAGAGCAGGGAAAGATAAACTTGATCGTGGGAAACAGGAAAGCTTCACTTGTCACTAAGAAAGGAGTTTATTCCTTAGTGCTAAACAGTGGGTTTACATTAGATTTGAATAAGTGTTATTATTCACCAGAAATGTCAAGAAATGTTATTTCCTTTCATGCATTGAATAAACAACGTTTTACCTTTTGTTTTGATAATAATAATGGTAGTATTGATGCTTTCTTTGATAATGTTCTTTATTTTAAAGCATTACCTTGTGATGGCATGTATTAAACTGTATCTGTTGTAGATAATCTAGGAAATAATGTATTGTGTATTGACTCTTCCACTAGCTTGGATAAAGCATCTTTATGGCATTATCGTCTTGGACATGTAAGCAAGAAACGCATAGGCCAACTCCAAAAAGATGGAGTCTTGGAGTCATTTGACCTAAAGTCAAATGATAGTTGTGAATCTTGTTTGCTTGGTAAAATGACAAAGTCACCTTTTACTGGCACTTGTGCTAGGGGTGAAGGTTTGTTGGACCTCATACACATGGATGTGTATGGACCCTTCAGAACCGCCACAAGAGATGCTAATCGGTTCTATGTGACTTTCACAGATGATTTTAGTAAATATGGATATGTCTAATTAATCAAGCATAAGTCAGAAACCTTTGAGAAATTCAAAGAGTTTAAGCAAGAAGTGGAGAATCAGTTGGGCAGGAACATTAAGATGCTTCGATCCGATCGTGGTGGTGAGTATCTTAGTATTGAGTTCCTTGACTATCTTAAGGAATGTGGGATTATCTCACAATTGACACCTCCTACAACACCACAGTTGAATCGTGTAGCTGAGAGGCGCAATCGGACCTTGTTGGACATGGTTCGTTCCATGATGAGTCGAGCTTCACTACCAGTCTCATTTTGGGCGTATGCCTTAGAGACTGCGGCCCATATCCTTAATCTAGTCCCTACAAAGAAGGTTGCCAAAACACCTCACGAGATGTGGACTGGAAAAGTTCCCAGTCTAGACCACATCAAGATTTGGGGTTACGAGGCTTTCGTGAGACGCGAGACTCATGATAAGCTCGAACCTCGAAGCGAAAGGTGTATTTTCGTCGGCTATCCTCAGAAATCCTTTGGCTATATCTTCTACAGACCCAGTGATAATGTGGTCTTTGTAGCAAGAAGAGGATTTTTTTAAGAGAGAAAATTCATGAGTCTTGGAGACAGTGGGAGGCAAATTGACCTTGAGGAAATTCAAGAGTCAAGTGGTGAAGAAACCTCAAACCCTAGCCCTCAACCTGAGGAGGAAACTCCTGTGGAGCCGACTGAAGAATCTATACCTTTGAGCTGTTCCACCGGAGTTAGGTACGCACCTGAGCATTATTATGGTTTCCATATTACTGCAGAAGGTGAGACACTTATTAGTGATAACACAGTGGTAAACCTGGGTGAGCCTAGCAGCTACACAGAAGCCATGGTAGGCCCTGAGGTTGCTAAATGGAAGGAGGCTATGGATAGCGAGATACAGTCCATGTATGACAATCAAGTTTGGAACTTGGTTGACAATGTACCTGATCGTAAGATAGTTGGGTGCAGATGGATCTTCAAGAAGAAGACCAACATGGATGGTAATGTACACACTTATAAGGAAAGACTAGTTGCAAAGGGTTATTCTCGAACTCCGGGAGTTGATTATGATGAGACCTTTTCACCAGTGGCCAAGATTAAGTCTATTAGGGTTTTGTTAGCCATTGCTGCATTTCATGACTATGAAATATGGCAAATGGATGTCAAAACTGCTTTCCTTAATGGAAAGTTGGCTGAAGATGTCTATATGGTTCAGCCAGAGGGTTTTGTCAGTACAAAGTACCCCAATAGAGTGTGTAAGCTCGATAAATCCATTTATGGATTGAAATAGGCACCTCGCAGATGGAATCTTTGCTTTGATGAGAAAGTCAAAGAATTTGGCTTTTCAAGGAGTGAAGATGAATCTTGTGTCTATATCAAGGCTAGTGGGAGAATGGTCAGCTTTTTGGTTCTGTATGTGGATGACATACTATTCATAGGAAATGACATCCTAACCCTGCAGGAAGTAAAGTCCTGGCATGGGAAGTGTTTCGCTATGAAGGACCTTTGTGAAGCTGCCTAGATCTTAGGGATAAGGACTTTGAGAAATAGGAGTAAAAGACTAAATGGACTTAGTCAAAGCACCTATGTGGAAAAATTGTTGAAAAGATTCAACATACATAACTCCAAGAAAGGTGAGTTACCCATCCAGAGTAACGCCAAATTGAGTAAGACAAAAAGCCCTAGTACAGAGGCTGAGATAGCAAAAATGAGTCGAATACCTTATGCTTCAGCTGTAGGATCGATCATGTATGCTATGACGTGTACTCGACTTGATATAGCCTTTGCGTTGAGCATGGTTAACAGGTATCAGGGGAACCCTGGCAAGGCACACTGGACTGCGGTAAAGAATATCATCAAGTACGTACAGAGGACTAAGGACTAGGTCCTTACCCTCGGTGGGAGTGATGACTTGAGAGTTGTAGGGTACAGTGATGCTAGCTTTCAGACTGACAAGGATAATTTCTGCTCTCAGTCGGGTTGGGTCTTTACCCTAAACGGAGGGGCAATTACTTGGAAAAGTTCCAAGTAGGAGACAGTGGCTGATTCCACGTGTGAATCAGAGTATATAGCAGAAAACGAGGCAGCAAAGGAGGCTATATGGCTAAAGAACTTCATCGGAGACCTTGGAGTTGTACCAGCTATAAAGGAGCCAATGAAGATTTTCTGTGACAGCAATAGTGCAGTTGCCTTAGCCAAGGAACCAAGAGATCATGGGAGATCCAGACACATTGACAGAAAATATCACTTCATCAGACATCGAATAGAAGAAGGAATCCTCGTGCAAAGAGGGTATCATCGGATGAGAACCCAGAAAAATCCCCTCACGAAGGGACTGACTCGGGCTAAGCATCTCCAGCATGCTCGGAGCATAGGGCTGAAGGATGATATTAGTTTTAGTAGTTAGATAATCTTGAAATTTGTAAAACGTAATTGACATTTGATGATAAATAAAAGTTGTTATTTATGAGTAAAGTGTTGCTATCACTTGTCAATCGTTTACTATTATTTCTTTTTGCATGTTTTGACTTCCAGAATAATTATGTTATGGTTTATATCATATTATTCAAACTCTCCACAGTCGGTCATATGTTGGAAGTAGATATGAATCAAGACTGTCATGGGTTGGCTTGTAGAGGTCTAAGATGTTAGACAAAGCGGGGCTACAATACTCATGAGTGCTCAAAAAGTCTGAGTATTGGATTCAACACACGCTCACTAGTATCACTTCATGGAATTTATCTCGAGTGATCGTGAGACGGTAATATCATATAAGTCTTCAAACCTAGAGATATGATTTGTTGCCTATGAGTTGGTTATGCATTGATTGTACGAAAACGCATTGGTAACTCGATGTTATAAAATGTACCTTTGTGTGTAATTCAACAAGTAGTAGATAAAACATATGAGACGAAGTTTATCTGTTCCTTCTAGGATTAGAAGCGATATCTGGGCCCCTCGATGATTTTGTTTTGACCTATGTACCGGGCCCGGTCAGAACTAAATTGATGTGTTCGGTTAAGTTCTATGTCAAACAAATCAGAAATCGGGAAACAAATGTTGGACAATAAGCAAGACCATGTTCCATGTATTTCTCCGGCTGATATCTAGAACAGAGGATTATATGATCACTTATCTAAAATGGCGCGTTCTAGTTCAACAGAGTTTAAAGAGCTACGATTGCTGATCGGTTCCTGAATTCATACTTGCAACTACAGTTATTAGACTTATCTATTGGATATAGTGTCTAAGTCCATAACTATATTTGGTATGTACTTGACCCGACCCTGCATGGTCCATTTGGGTTGCACTTCACCCGAACAATTTATGGATAATCTTTTGAGGATAGTATAAGTTATGATTTATTAATATATTATAAGTTCTAATATATTAATATAAAATCATATTATTTAATTAGTATTGATCTATAATTAATCTAGGATTAATTTAGAGATCAAAAGTACTACTTATTAAATATGGGCTCTTATATTTATATAGTGTAGGCTAATGCTTATTTGGAATGGGCTAGGCTTGCTTGGAAAGTCCATGGATACTCCATGGAGCTTTAACCCATGGATCTCATGGAAATGAAGAGACATGGGTATTAGGGCTTACATGGATGTAACCCTAATCCACCACACTATATAAAGGAGGCTTTGGTTCTTGAAATCACACTAGTTGTGGTGAGTAAAGTAAGAGGGCCGATTTCAAGATAGTTGTCACTATTCTCTCAAGGTTCCAAAGTTTGTGGTGATTTGTGATTTCCATTTGAGGCATCCACACTATTGGTTTTAGGCTCTAAAACTCCAAGCAATCAACTACAACTATAAGGTAAGTAATTCTACTAGCTTTATTTGATTCAATTTCCCCATGCCATGCTAGATAGGATAAGAACCTTGGAAAATTAATTATTTGCATGTGTCTTAATCAAACATAGATCCAAGGTTTCTATGGTTGCATGTACACCATAGGAGTGTTAGAATGCTCAAAACCCATCATCTTCCTCTCGGAATCCTTCTAATCACCTCGATCACACTGCCGATGACGTCACCATGACGGCCCTGGCGACCTCCTTCTCGTACATTGTCATCCACCTCTAATTCTACTCCATTTTATTAACATCTTATGCCCACTCAATTGAAAAAGGGTATTAAGAAACTCAATATTCATATAGAGTCCTCATCTCCTATCCTCAGTCTTAGTTACAGGCTTTTCAAGATCCAAACTAGCTAAACATGATGTGAGACGAATATTATGCTCTTATTACCAAAAATTCTTGGGTTTTTATGACACGAACCACTACTACATGCTATAGATGGTCTTAAGGTGTTAAGAAGTTGAGATTTTGTGTATTAAGCACTTAATGGGCATGCAAAGTCATAAAGTTGGAAACTTTATGACTCTTAGTAGTATTTTGGCCTTGGATCTGAAATTTGGACGTGAGACCTTAATGCTTTAAGCTCTTATGGAGGAAAGAAGGATCTTAGCGTACGACGTGCGTATCCTAGCGTACGCCACACATACGCGGTCAACCTCCCAACTTCGGTCAAAGTAGGAGTACACCTAGCATAGGAGCTGAGTACACTCCAAATAGTCAGCTGAGTGGACCAACTTGACTCCTTGACCCATTGGCTTTGACTTTAACCAAGGTTGACCATGTTTGAATTAAGGGTATTTTGGGTAATTTGAGCTATAGTTAAGCCTTGGTGTCTATCTATAGAGCCAGTATTTGGAGCAGTGTATTACTCAGCTATTCGTTAAAATGTGATGTGATTCTTCCTGACTATATATGTGGGTCGAAGGCACCAATTTTGGCCCACTAATATTATTTATCTTGTTTAGGATAGTGCTATGATAGTATGTGGTTGATTAGTAGATCTATATGACTATCTGTATTTTACTTGTTCTGTGTTTAAGTTTATATGTTACATATGCGACATATTAAGTTGGGTTGATGTTGTATTGCTTTGTGTTATGGGCAACAAACCTGTGAGCATTCCAGATATGAGATGAGGGCCCGAATGGCATGCCAAACTCATACTGAGGGCTCAGGAGCATTCCCGATATGATTTGAGGTTCTGAATAGCATGCCAGACTCATACTGAGGGCTTAGGCGTATTCTAGTCTTTCAAGTTGTAGACCCAATATATGTTGTTATGTGTGTGTGTGTGCTGCTACTTTAGGGAACACACTAAGCTTTGGCTTATAGTTTTTAGTTTATGGTTTCATGTACTTCATAGGAACGTGGGAAGGAAAATGTGTGATCATACACAACTTCATGTTTTGTCACTGGATCTTGGGGAAAACTCTAAATTGGAAATAATAATTTTGAAACAATAATTATTTTTGAAAATAATGATGATGAGTGGTTGATTTTGAATATTTTAAATTAATTGTGATTTTGTATTGTTACAAGTTGGTATTAGAGCCTTGATTTGAGAGAATTAGATAAGCATTTGTGTGAATCCAGACTCAAACTAGGGAACTACAAATGTTTTTAAAAACTGATTTTCATTTTTTTTCAAAAGTAAACAAGGAAGGATGTGATGTGTACGATCAGTTGGAGCAAGAAAGTATAACCCAAATTACCCACACCGTTGTTTTTTATTATGTTTATAATAGAACAGCTTGCTAGCGATAAGCAAGATATCTTTAGGAATTGCGTGATAGAATTGTGTGATAATTGATGCCTGATATCCTAAGGTTTCTTTATTGTTTAAAATTGACATCGTTACTGTAGTTGCTTAGTGTATGCATCATAGTTGTACATAACTATGATTATATAGCCTAATAATGTTTGGGTTAGCCTTATTTCGTATTCTTGTTTAATGAGGGCTTAGGGTAGAATTAGGTATTCGACTGCTCATAGGATCCAGTGTTATGTATGATTAGCCTACACGAGTGCTCCATGGTTGGTGAAAGCCTCATGGATGAGTTATGTGGGGTTAGCCGTACATTTGAGGAATGTTTATCCTTTCTCTAGGAAGTGAGAATAGTATGCATATATATATATATATATATATATATATATATATATATATATATATATATATATATATTCTAGTGTGTGTTGTTAGGGTTGTTGTGATGATCATTTGAGACAAATATGGGTAGGTGCGGAAGGTAGTATAGGCTCGTAGTAATGGAAGCACGAGACCCATACGCGTAGCAGGGAAGTCACAGCCCTTAAGGTTTTGTTGTTTGGAATAGCTCATATGGTATGAATTGTGCCTATTCTAATATTTTTTTAGTTTATTTTTAGTATGGTGGCTACGATGAGATTCAATTCAGGAGCTGGATTGAGTGGCCAGGATAGCCCATGGTTGACTGAAGAGGATATTAGGACATTGATTTCTACTAAGGTTGTGACTTCTGTTCGGGGGCAGATACTGGAGTTGTTTGGTTTGAGAGAATTGGATGAGCATTCGTGTTAATCCAGACTCAAACTAGGGAACTGCAAAAGTTTTTAAAACTTATTTTCAAAAAATTGTTTTCAGAAGTAAACAAGGAAGGATGCGATGTGTACGATCAGCCGAAGCAAGAAAGTATACCCCAAATTACCCACACAGTTATTTGCTATTATGTTTATGATAGAACAACATGCTAGTGATAGGCTTGGGATCTTTTGGAATTGCATGATAGAATTTCCTGATAATTGATCCCTGATAGCCTAGGGTTTCCTTCTTATATGAAATTGACATCATTACTGTAGTTGATTATTGTATGCATCATAGTTGTACATAACTCAGATTCTATAGTCTGAGAATGTTTGGTTTAGTGTTATTTCCTATTCTTGTTTGATGAAGGGCATAGGTTAGGAACGGGAATTCAACTGCCCATAGAATCCAGTGTTATGTATGATTAGCATACACTAATGCTACAGCGTTGGTGAAAGTTTCATGGATGATTTATGTGGGGTTAGATGGCCAATTGAGGAGTGTCTAGCCCTTCTCTAGTAAATAAGAATAGGATGTATGTGCATTCTAGTATGTGTTGTTAGGGTTGTTATAATGATATTTTAAGATAAATATGGGTAGGTGCGGAATGTAGCATGGGCCCGTACTATTGGAAGCACAGGACCCGTACGCTTAGTAGGGAAGTCACAAGCCCTAGGTTTTAGTTGTTTGGAATAGCTCATATGGTATGAATTTCGCCTTATCGGATATTTTATGGTTTATTTTTAGTAGGGTGGTTACGAGGAGATTCAAGTTAGGAGTTGGATCGAGTGGCCAGGATAGGCCATGGTTAACTGAGGAGGCGATTATGATGTTGATTTCTGCTAAGGTTGTGACTATTGTCCAGGGGCAAATACTAGAGCTGTTTGGTTTGACAGAATTGGGTGAGCATTAGTGTTAATCCAAACTCAAACTAGGGAACTACAAAAGTTTTTAAAACTTATTTTCAAAAAGTTGTTTTCAAAAGTAAACAAGGAAGGATGCGATGTGTACGATCAGCCAGAGAAAGAAAGTATACCCCAAATTACCCACCCTGTTATTTGCTATTATGTTTATGATATAACAACATGCTAGTGATAGGCTAGGGATCTTTTGGAATTGCATGATAGAATTTCCTGATAATTTATACCTGATAGCCTAGGGTTTCTTTCTTGTATGAAATTGACATCATTACTGTAGTTGCTTATTGTTTGCTCATAGTTGTAGATAACTAAGATTCTATAGCCTGAGAATGTTTGGTTTAGTGTTATTTCCTATTCTTGTTTGATGAATGGCTTAGGTTAGGATCGGGTATTCGACTCCAGTGTTATGTATGATTAGCATACATTAGTGTTGTAGGGTTGGTGAAAGTTCATTGGATGAGTTATGTTGGGTTAGCTAGCCAATTGAGGAGTGTCTAACCTTTCTCTAGGAAGTGAGAATACGATGCATCTGTATTCTAGTATGTGTTGTTAGGGTTGTTGTGACGATATTTTAAGATAAATACGGGTAGGTGTGGAATGTAGTATGGGCTCGTACAATTGGAAGCACAGGACCCGTACGCTTAGCAGGGAAGTCACAAGCCCTAGGGTTTTGTTGTTTGGAATAGCTCATATGGTATGAATTGCACCTCATCTGATATTTTCTGGTTTATTTTTAGTATGGTGGTTATGAGGAGATTCAAGTCAGGATTTGGATCGAGTGACCAGGATAGGCCATGCTTGACTGAGGATGAGATTATGATGTTGATTTCTGCTAAGGTTGTGACTGTTATCCGGGGGCCGATACCGGAGTTGTTTGGTTTGAGAGAATTGGATGAGCATTCATGTTAATCCAGACTCAAACTAGGGAACTACAAAAGTTTTTAAACCTGATTTTCAAATAATTGTTTTCAAAAGTAAACAAGGAAGGATGTGATGTGTATGATCAGCCGAAGCAAGAAAGTATACCCTAAATTACCCACACTGTTATTTTTTATTATGTTTATGATAGAAAAACATGCTAGTGATATGCTACGGATCTTTTGGAATTGCATGAAAGAATTGCCTGGTAATTGATCCCTGATAGCCTAGGGTTTCTTTCTTGTATGAAATTGACATCATTACTATAGTTTCTTATTATATGCATCATATTTGTATATAACTAAGATTCTATAGCCTGAGAATGTTTGGTTTAGCGTTATTTCCTATTCTTGTTTGATGAAGGGCTTAGGGTAGAATTAGGTATTCGCCTGCCCATAAGATCTAGTGTTATGTATGATTAGCATACACTAGCGTTGTAGGGTTGGTGAAAGTTTCATGGGTGAGTTATAAGGGGTTAGCCGGCTAATTGAGGAATGTCTACCCTTTCTCTAGGAAGTGAGAAAAGGATGCATGTGTATTCTAGTATGTGTTGTTAGGGTTGTTGTGATGATATTTTGAGACAAATGCGGTTTGGTGCAGAAGGTAGTATGGGCCCAAACTACGAGAAGAACAGGACCCGTACACGTAGCAGGGAAGTCACAACCCCTAGGGTTTTGTTGTTTGGAATATCTCATATGGTATGAATTGTGCCTCATCTGATATTTTCTTGTTTATTTTTAGTATGGTGGTTACAAGGAGATTCAAGTCAGGAGTTGGATAGGCCATGGTTGACTAAGGAGGAGATTAGGATGTTGATTTCTGCTAAGGTTGTGATTGCTATCTGAGGGCAGATACCGGAGCTCTTTGGGTCTATGAAGACCGCCATGATTGAGTACTTTGATTATCGTTATGCTACTCTCACTTAGATTGCCGCTGTTGTAGCTACCGCAGCTGTCGCTGCTACAGGGATTGGCGAGGGTAGAGGCTTCAAGTACCAGGACTTCAATAATACGGAGCCCCCGATTTTTTATGGGGTTCAAGGTCTGATTATTGTTATGAGGTGGCTGTCAAATGTTGAGGGATGTTTCTTTACTTTCTCCTTCTTAGCTGACCAGATGATCAAGTGCACTCTAAATCTTGCTCGGTCTCGAGTGAGGCATTGGTGGAGATTCGTCACTAGCTATTACAATCCGGAGCAGAGGGATGTTTTTTCCTCAGAGCGGTTCTTTGAGATATTCTGCACAAGATATGTTACATTGGTTGAGATGGAGAGGCTAGCCCAAGAGTATTTAGATCTGAGACAGGGGACCGAGTCGGTGACGGAGATCACCAAGATGTTCACTAAGAGAGCATTGTTTTGCTTTGAGTTTGCTGCTTCTGAGCAAGCTCAGATGACCCAGTACTTTGGCATGCTCAAGATAGACATACGCCATTTTGTGTCTACTCGGGGCTATGGTATACTTGTGGAATTACATGAGGTCGCTAGGCGGTGGGAGATTAAGTTGGAGTTCTGGACGAGGGAGCAGAGGCAGGCTCTAGTGCAGTCACAACCTGCGGTGAAGCGGTTTAAGGCCGGTGATGTGAGATCTGGGAGTCATAGGGTCCGCACTTGTGGCATGCTCAAGATAGACATACGCCATTTTGTGTCTACTCGGGGCTATGGTATACTTGTGGAGTTACATGAGGTCGCTAGGCGGTGGGAGATTAAGTTGGAGTTCTGGACGAGGGAGCAGAGGCAGGCTCTGGTGCAGTCACAACCTGCGGTGAAGCGGTTTAAGGCCGGTGATGTGAGATCTGGGAGTCATAGGGTCCGCACTTGTGGCAAGTGCGAAAACGTTCATGAGGGTGCTTGTCAATCTTCGTTTGGGTGCCACAAATGTGGCAAGGATGGGCATTATGCCAAAGATTGGCTCCAGTAGGTTCCCGCACCGACCACCAGGATTTGTTATCGTTGTGAGCAGGTTGGCCATGTAAGGGACAACTGTCCTTTGCTCACTGCGAAACCGGCATAGGCTCTAGTGCCAGCTACTTTGAGGATCACCAATAGGCGACAGGGTAGGGCGGAGCCCCCGAGGGCTCGAGGTCGCGCTTTTCAGCTCACGACAGAGGAAGCCTGGGTGGCGCCAGACATCGTTACTGATATGTTTCTATTTATCTTTCTATCAATTATTTTATGGTATGCTTATGTTTATGTTTCTCATAGGTACCTTTTTAGTGAATTCTTTGTCTGCTCTTATGTTATTCGACTCGTGCGCGAGTCGGTCCTTTGTGTCTCGAACTTTTAGTAGGGATTTTGATATGACCCTTAGTGAGTTCGAGTGTCTGTTGTGGGTTTCTATCGCCAAAGAACATGGGATTTTTGCATCTAGAGTATATCAGGATTGTGTTTTGGAGATTTTCGGGGTGCCTTATCTGATTGATTTGATTTGTACTCCCAAGGGGGATGTATGCATAATAGTGGGGATGAATTAGCTAAGCAGGTTTGGTGCTATGATAGAATGTGAGGGTTAGTGAGTAGTGGTTTGAACCCCAAGGAGGGGAGAACTGGTCATCTACGGAGCGGGTACCAGAACTGGATCGGGGTTTTGTTCGGTGGCCAGAGCTTGGTAGTATATTCAGCATGGGTATATGGGTTATCTTGCCTATGTGGTTGATACTCAGTTTGGGGGCTAGGTCTTTGTATCAGATGGGCCAGTTATCAGGGAGTTTGCTGATGTGTTTCCGGAGGAGTTACCCGGTGTGCCTCCCAAGATTCAGGTTGAGTTCATGATTGACCTAGTTCTAGGTGTGGCTCCAATTGCCAAGGCGTCATATCGTTTGGTACTGCCCGAGATACAGGAGTTGTCCTCTCAGCTTCAGGAGATGTTAGGCAAACAGTTCATCAGACCGAGCAGTTCGTCGTGGGGAGCACCGATATTGTTCGTCAAGAAGAAGGATGGTTCACACCGGATGTGCATTGATTACCAGGAGTTGAACAAGTTGACAGTGAAGAACCGTTATCCATTTCTGTAGATTGATGATCTCTTTGATCAGTTGTAAGGAGCATCTTGGTTCTCCAAGATCGATTTGAGGTTTGGGTATCATCATGTGATGGTTAGATAGGAGTACGTGGGGAAGACTGCATTTTGGACTCGTTATATTCATTACGAGTTCAAGTGGGGTGTAACAACGTAAATTTTCAAAACATTTTTTCATTTTTAAAACATTCATTCACTCATAAAATAATTTCAAAACACATTGTATCAAATGTTATCATCACAAAACATCTCCCTAGAATCTCAAACATAAACTCCAATGCGTGTGTGTACGAATCTTGCCGGCGCCTTCCCGCACTCATCACTAGTACCTGAAACACATAACACGACAACTGTAAGCATACTTGCTTAGTGAGTTCCCCAAAATACCGCATACAACACATACGCCACTCGAGGCTATAATACGACCCTCCGGTCGATTTGTCTCAGCTGGACCCTCGAGTCCCGAAGGTCGTTGGACCCTCAGGTCCGGTCATAGCTCGTTGGACCCTCCGGTCCGGTCTATAATATCATACACATACATATATCACATAGCACATAAACTCATACGTAACACATAAGACCCTCTGGTCAACACATAATACCACTCTAGGTAACGTATAGTGAGAAGACTCACCTCGGTGTCTCGGTAAGTATCTGACTCGGTAGAAATGTGATCTAGCCTCCGCCTAATCACATAAAGTAAATACTCTCATAAATACAACTGTACTCAACCCTAAAAGTCAACAAGTCATTGGTCAGACTTTGACCCAACTCGTCGAGTGCATTAGGGCGACTCGGCGAGTCTACACGTGTCCACTGACTCTCTTAGTCCCTCTCTTGGCACGTCGAGTACTTCCCCTGACTCGACGAGTTCCACCTGGCATGAATCGCGGGGCCACCCCGACTCAACTCGCCGAGTCTCAAGAACAACTCGGTGAGTTCCAACTTGAACTCAGACTCTCCCTGACTCACCGAGTTATTCCCCAACTCGGCAAGTCCACTCAATGAGTGATTAACGGGCAACCTTCAGACTACTCGCCGAGTCTGTTCTTCGGACTCGGCGAGTTCATGCCATGCACAAACTCTATATAACTCCTGAGGTCAGATCTGTTCCATACAATCATAGATCTGGCCTCCCCAAGCATGATAATCACGTAAAGTTTGGACCTTGGCACTCATATAACATCTAAATGGTCCAAAATGGTGATTTAGCCCCAAAAATGTCATCCCAAGCTCATGGCTCCCAAAATGACTCATAAAGCTCCAAGGGTTAAGGCCTCTGGACCTATTTGGGTCCAGATCCAGAACACAAACTCGAGAAGGGACCAAATGCTCTACTTAATCAACCTCTAAAAGGGTTAGAAAACCCTAAACTTAAGAATCAACACCAAAATTGAAGAAGGTCCGAAAATAATATCTCAATACAATCTCTATGAGCTCAAAACCCACCAAAATCGCACCTCCTTCAGCCTCCTCTTGCCTTGGTCACTTCCTTCTTGCAAGAACACCCACAAAAGGATCAAGAATGACCTCTCCTTCCTTACAAACGCTCTAGATCTCTTAGGGTTTCTCTCTGGGGGTTGGTGGCCGCAAATGACGGCCCTAAGAGCCTTTAAATAGGTCTCAAACCCTGGAAATTAGGGTTTCATTAAACAGCGTGGACTCGCCGAGTCCACTCGTGAACTCGCCGAGTCCAGCTGTGAACTCGCATACGAATCCGCGACCATACTCGGCGAGTTTAGACACCAACTTGCCGAGTCTCCCCACAATACCCAAAAATAAAAGAACAAAATATAATACCTGGGAATCCAGATGTTACAATTCTCCCCCACTAGAATCAGACTTCGCCCTCGAAGTCTCACTCTGCAAACAACTCTGGATGCTGCTCCCGCATCTCACGCTCCGGTTCCCAAATCAACTCTGGCTCTTTCCGATGCTGCCACTGGACCTGCACTAGAGGCACTTCCTTGTTCCTCAAAACCTTGATCTTCCGATCCCTGATCGCCACCGGTCTCTCAGCATAATTCAGGCTCGCATCCAATTGAATATCTTCTAATGGCACCACTGCCGACTCGTCGACTATACACTTTCGCAACTGCGACACGTGGTAAGTGTCATGAATCTGACCCAACTCTGCTAGCAACTCCAAACGATAGGCTACCCTGCCTACCCTCGCGATCACCCAGTAAGGACCAATATATTGGGGCCCCAACTTGCCCCTCTTGCTGAATCGGATCACTCCTTTCCAAGGTGAGACCTTCAGGAGCACGAAGTCGCCGACCTGAAACTCGAGCTCGGACCGGCGCCTGTCCGCAGAACTCTTCTGACGACTCTGAGCGGTCAACAACCTCTGTCTGACCTGCTGGATCTGCTCTATCGTCTGAAGCACAATCTCGGTGCTGCCCATCACACGCTGCCCTACTTCTCCCCAGCAAATAGGGGTTCGACACCTCCTCCCATACAACAGCTCAAAGGGAGGCATGCCAATGCTCGAATGATGGTTTTTGTTATAAGAAAACTCCACCAAGGGCAAATACGTGTCCCAACTCCCGCCGAAATCCAACACAAATGCCTGGAGCATGTCCTCGAGCATCTGAATTGTCCGCTCACTCTGCCCATCAGTCTGTGGGTGGTATGCAGTACTAAAATGCAGTTTCGTACCCAATTCCTCATGAAACTTCTTCCAGAATCTAGAAGTGAAACATACATCTCGATCTGAGACGATCGAGATCGGCACTCCATGTCGCGATACCACCTCTCTCACGTACATCTCTGCCAACTTCTCCGTGGAAGAGCTCTCACTGATGGACATGAAGTGAGCACTCTTTGTCAACCTGTCCACAATCACCCAAATTGCATCGACACCCCTCGCGGTCCTTGGCAATTTGGTGATGAAATCCATGGTAATCTATTCCCATTTCCACTCGGGAATCTCTAATGGTTGCAGCTTACCATGTGGACGCTGGTGCTCGGCCCTCACCCTGCGACAGGTCAAGCATCTCTCTACAAACCACACGACATCCCTCTTCATACAGGGCCACTAATAATCCTTTTTCAGGTCCAAGTACATCTTAGTGGCCCCCGGATGGATCGAGAATTTCGATCGATGAGCCTCCTCCAACAAAATGGTACGCGTGCTGCCCACCGATGGTACCCAAATCTGACCCTGAAATGTCATAAGCCCCTGGCTATCGGTAACTAATTTTGATACCAGCCCGACAACTTGCTCTCTCTTCTGGCTATCTGGCTTCACAGCCTCAGCCTTGGCCCCACGAATAGCATCCAACACTGGGATCATCACTGACAATCTCAAACAGACATCTCGAATTGGGGCGCCCTCCGCCCTACGGCTCAATGCATCGGCTACAACATTAGCCTTGCCCGGGTGGTACAGGATCTCACAATCATAATCCTTGACCACGTCCAACCACCTCCTCTGGCGCATATTCAAGTTGGGCTGATCCATCAAATACTTCAAGCTCTTGTGGTCCATGTATATTGTACACCGAACCCCATACAAATAATGTCGCCAGACATTGAAGGCGAACACTACCGCTCCCAACTCCAAATCCTGAGTGGGATATCGCAACTCATGAGGCTTAAGTTGCCTTGATGCATATGCTATCACATGCCCCCTCTGCATAAGCACCGCTCCCAATCCGGATATCGATACATCACAATATACCACAAAATCTTCCATCCCTTCCGGAAGGACTAACACTGGGGCTTCGCGTAATTTCTGGCGAAGTGTCTCGAACGAGGTCTGCTGCTCCGGACCCCAAGAAAACGCAACACCCTTCCGGGTCAACTTGGTGAGTGGCACAGCGATCTTGGAGAAATCCTTAATAAATCTTCGATAATAGCCGACCAAACCCAGAAAACTCCTGATCTCGGTGGGTGATCTCGGAACCTCCCACCTCATGACCGCCTCAATCTTGGCCAGATCGACCAATATCCCATTCTAGTTAACGAGGTGCCCTAGAAACTGAACCTCTCGTAGCCAGAACTCACATTTGGAGCACTTGGCATAAAGCCTCTCCGATCTCAAAACTCCGAGGATCTCCCTCAAATGCTCCTCATGCTGCTCTTTGGATCTCGAATACACCAATATGTCGTCGATGAACACAATCACTGAGCGATCCAACATCGGTCTGCACACCCTGTTCATGAGATCCATGAACACCGCTAGTGCGTTGGTGAGTCTGAAAGGCATCACCACGAACTCGTAATGCCCATAACGAATCCGGAATGCTGTCTTCTGGACGTCCACCTCCCGCACCCTCTCCTGATGGTAACCAGACCTCAAATCGATCTTGGAGAACCAAGATACTCCCTGCAACTGGTCGAACAAATCATCGATCATCGGCAATGGGTAATGGTTCTTAACCGTTAGCTTATTCAACTCACGATAATCAATGCACATCCGTAGCGAACCGTCCTTCTTCTTGACAAAAAGAATAGGTGCCCCCCATGGTGAACTGCTCGACCTGATAAACCGCTTCCCCAGTAGCTCCTGAAGCTGCGAGGATAACTCCTGCATCTTCGGAGGCGCAAGGCGATAAGGTGCCTTGGCGATAGGCGCAGCTCCCGGAACCAATTCAATACCGAACTCCACCTGCCTCTCCGGAGGCACACCCGTCAACTCCTCTGGAAACACATCCGGAAACTCACGCACTATCGGGACCTCATCAACTGACTTCGATCTCTTTGAATCAACCCTCGCATCCATCACATATGCCACAAATCCCCTACAGCCCTGCTGTAGACTCTGTCTTGCTCTGGCAGTCGAGCAAAATGTTGACCCCGTACGTGTACCCTCGCCGTACACCGTAATAACTCCCCCACTAGGGTCTAGAATCATCACCAATTGACGCTCGTAATCTATAACAGCTCCATATCGGCTCAACCAATCCATACCCACTATAACACACACGTCCCCCATCGCGATCGGAACCAGATCTATCGGGAACTCCACACCGAAGATCTCAAGGACACATCCTCGAATCACATCTGAAGCATACACTGCTCGCTCATCAGCTATGAAAACTCATAGAGGCCGATCCAACGCCTCTCTACAGATACTAATATGCTGACTAAATGCTACGGAAACAAACGACCGCCTCGCACCCGAGTCAAATAATACCAACACAGGCACATAACTCACAAGAAAAGTACCTACACATATCATCATATAAGCATAAAAACTCAACTCAAATAAAAGATGAAAAGAGAATACATACCAGCAACAACATCGGGCGCCGCACGGACCTCCTCCGCGGTCAACTGAAATGCTCTCCCACGAGCCTTCGGGGCCTCGGCCTTCACCGGCCGAACCTCGGTAGCCCTAGCAGCAGGCGCAGATCCCTGCGCTGATCCCTGAAGAAGTTGTGGGCACTCGGCCTTCCGATGGCCGGTCTGGTTGGAATGAAAGCAAACCGAAAATCCCTTGGGGCAATCCCTTGCGATATGCCCCTCCTTCCCACACTTGTAGCACACCCCAGCCCTGCACAACCCCTCGTGACTCTTACCGCACTTCCCACAAGTGCGGCGCTTCACGCCCTCAGATCTCAAATCAGCGAGTCTAGCCCGCTTGGCTGCCGGCTGAGACTGAGTCGGCTGTTGATCCACCCTCTGTGACTCGGCCTCCTCCCTGGCCTGAGTCTCCAACTCGATCTTCCTCTTCCGAGCATTTGCTTGGAGCTCAGCAAATGTCCGGTAAGTCGAGTTCGCCACGAACTCCCGAATATCTCTCCTCAGCACACTCAGATAACGGCTCATACGAGCCTGCTCAGAAGACACTTGCTTAGGGCAAAACATCGCCCTCTCATGAAACTTCCTGGTGATCACTGCCACAGAATCAGTACCCTGCTTGAGGGTCAAGAACTCATGAATCAACCGTTCCCTCTCCACCGGGGGAACATACTCCTCTCTTAACATAGCGGTGAACATATCCCAGGTCACCTCAGAGATGGTTCAAGGCGAACCGAACCCTCAAGTGCTCTGGACAAGAACACGTATAAAAACATCCCTCGATGTCAGAGATCCATCTCATAGCGGCAATTAGGTCCTGCGTCCCGTCGAACTCTGGTGGCTTCGTGTTGCTGAACTCCCGGAACAACAACGAGTCACCTCCTTGAGGTCTGGCAGCAGCAACAGCAACAGTAGCTGCAGCTGCAGCAGCCTCAGTCAGCGCTGCGTACCACTCATCAAAAGTCTCAATCAACATGGTCTTCATGTCCCCAAACATCTCAGGAATCTCAGTCCGGATGGCAGTAGCCACCTCCTCATGAATCAATTGATAGATCTCCTTGTCGCTGACACCACTGCTCTCAGGTGTGTGTCGAGTCTCAACCATGATGCCTCTGAAATACAACAAAAATTATCAGAGACTCGATCGAGCATACACATACTCGATGACGCAACCCTACTTGTCCTCCGTTGTCCAAAAGATTCTTACTTGGAATGCCCACTGATCCAGTGTCTTTAGTAGTACGAGCCCAATACTACTGACCACACCGCATCAGCATTCACTCCAAGTCCTCCTCCTTGGATGTTGGATTACAAGTACTCTATTCTCATGAGCTCCTAACTGCTATCTACTCACTCTCAAAGCATCTCAGCAGCAGAAATCTCCTAGGCTAAGGCATCCCAAATCAGGCCACTCTAGTCCTAATATGTATACCTAGCCTACTCTAGCATGCATAATGTAACATAACATATCTCATAATACATAATGTAAGGGTACTTTTGGGGATTCACCGTTCGGGGGCTGGCTGATCGTACATACGGCTCTGCTCTCTTTGTCTCAAAACCCTTTTTACTCTTTTTTAAAAATTTTACTTCATTATCAAGATTTTCCTCAAATCCTCAGTTTGAGTTCAGATACGCCCGAAGATGCATCTGAATCCCTCAAACCAAGGCTCTGATACCAACTTGTAACAACGTAAATTTTCAAAACAATTTTTCATTTTTAAAACATTCATTCACTCATAAAATAATGTCAAAACACATTGTATCAAATGTTATCATCACAAAACATCTCCCCAGAATCTCAAACATAAACTCCAATGCGTGTGTGTATGAATCATGCCAGCGCCTTCTCGCGCTCATCACTAGTACCTGAAACACATAACATGACAACTGTAAGCATAAATGCTTAGTGAGTTCCCCAAAATACCGCATATAACACATACACCACTCGAGGCTATAATACGACCCTCCGATCGATGTGTCTCAGCGGGACCCTCCAGTACCGTAGCTCGTTGGACCCTCTGGTCCGGTCATAGCTCGTTGGACCCTCCGGTCCGGTCTATAACATCATACACCTACATATATCACATAGCACATAAACTCATACGTAACACATAAGTCCATCTAGTCAACACTTAATACCACTCTAGGTAACGTATAGTGAGAAGACTCACCTCGGTGTCTCGGTATGTATCTGACTTGGTAGAAATGTGATCTAGCCTCCGCCTAACCACATAAAGTAAACACTCTCATAAATACAACTGTACTCAACCCTAAAAGTCAACAAGTCATTGGTCAAACTTTGACCCGACTCGTCGAGTGCACTAGGGCGACTCGGCGAGTCTACACGTGTCCACTGACTCTCTTAGTCCCTCTCTTGGCACGTCGAGTACTTCCCCTGACTCGTTGAGTTCCACCTGGCATGAATCGCAGGGCCACCCCGACTCAACTCGCCGAATCTCAAGAACAACTCGGCGAGTTCCAACTTGAACTCAGACTCCCCTGACTCTCCCTGACTCACCGAGTTATTCCCCAACTCGGCAAGTCCACTCACTGAGTGATTAATGGGAAACCTTCATACTACTCGCCGAGTATGTTCTTCGGACTTGGCGAGTTCATGCCATGCACAAACTCTATACAACTCTTGTGGTCAGATCTGTTCCATACAATCATAGATCTAGCCTCCCCAAGCATGATAATCACGTAAAGTTCGGACCTTGGCACTCATATAACATCTAAATGGTCCAAAATGGTGATTTAGCCCCAAAAATGACATCCCAAGCTCATGGCTCCCAAAATGACTCATAAAGCTCCAAGGGTTAAGGCCTTTGGACCTCTTTGGGTCCAGATCTAGAACACAAACTCGAGAAGGAACCAAATGCTCTACTTAATCAACCTCTAAAAGGGTTAGAAAACCCTAACCTTAAGAATCAACACCAAAACTAAAGAGGGTCCGAGAATAATACCTCAATACAATCTGTATGAGCTCAAAAACCACCAAAATCGCACCTCCTTCAGCCTCCTCTTGCCTTGGTCACTTCCTTCTTGCAAGAACACCCACAAAAGGATCAAGAATGGCCTCTCCTTCCTCACAAACCCTCTAGATCTCTTAGGGTTTCTGTCTGGGGGTTGGTGGCCGCAAATGACAACCTAAGGGCCTTTAAATTGGTCTCAAACCCTGGAAATTAGGGTTTCATTAAACAGCATGGACTCGTCGAGTCCACTCGTGAACTCGCCGAGTCCAGCTGTGAACTCGCATACGAATCTGCGACCATACTCGGCGAGTTTAGACGCCAACCCGCCGAGTCTCCCCACAATACCCAAAAATAAAAGAACAAAATATAATACCTGGGAATCTGGATGTTACATGGGGGAGAATTATAACATCCCGATGATGAGGTATTTTTAATTTTAACCCTATGTATGAAAGAATATTGCATTTTGACCCTTGCGCTTGAGAAAGTTTTCAAGAATGGCCCATAATGACGTTTTGGTGATTTTTGCCAAAGGCCTAGTACGTTGGGCGTATGTTGTGTACGCTGAGCGTAGTAGGGCAGACCTTAGTATACTAAGCGTACACCGTGTATGCAGGGCGTACGTGAAGAAACCTCAAACCCTAATTTTTAGGGTTTGGTCTATATATAATCATCATTATCACCTCATTTCTCATTCCCACATCTGCCTCCATCTGAGATAGCGTCCCTCTAGCTAACCCTAAGTGAGAAGAGTGCATCTTGAGCTTATCTTTATGTTTTGTGGTATTCTTGAAGAAGAAGAAGAAGAAGAAGGTGGTGGGAATACCTCGAAGCTTGGAAGCAACTTGGATCTGAGATTATCTCCTTGGTAGCAACCTCCTAGATGTAAAAAGCTCACAACTTGATCATCTTATATTGTAGATCTAGCCATTTCTTCATTTAGGTCATTTTTGGTCCCAACTAGAATGATTCTTGAGCATGGCATGCTCTTAGTCGAATAAGTCGTCTTTTCATACCTAATGGGGAGTTTGAGTCATAAAAATGTGGTCTTGATGCTTAGTTTTTCTCTATTCATGCTCTAGAAGGTCTAAAGGTGTTAAGAAGTTGGCATTTTGTGTATTAAGCACTTAATGGGTATGCAATGTAACGTCCTGAAAATCCAAGTTAAAATTTTCATTTTTAAAACAATAAGATATACAAACGAGTTGTTGCAAAAATGATCAAAGTAAATATATTATTTAAACATCAGAGTAATATCATTAATTACCTATGAGGATAACTATGGGGGATGTTGTACCATCATGTCGGGCCTTTGTCCTTAGTACGGGATGTACCTAAAACATAAACTGAAACCGTAAGCACAAAGATTAGTGAGTTCCCCCAAAGTACCACATACCATAACATACAAGTGCCATCAGATACCCCCATGTTCTTTCCTTGCAATTTCAAGGGCCAAATCCCGGTCTTACATACAATTGTCATGGGATACCCCCATGGTCTTTCATACATTTTCCAGGGGCCAAATCCTAGTCTTTCATGCAATTTCTAGGGGCTAAATCCTGGTCTTGCATCCAAGTATCACATAGACAACTAGCATTCTACAAAACAAAGTATTAGGGCAACATTGTTGTCTTCGACCCATTGATATTGTGAGAAAACTCACCTCACAGCCTGAAAGAATAGTTGCACCGATCACTGCTCTAAAAGCAATCTCTACTGGTCACATATACAATTAATAGGAACCGAAATCTCAAACTATAAATCAAATTACCCAAAATTCCCTTAGGTCAAACTTGGTCAAAATCAAAAGTCAAGGTACAAAAGTCAATATTCCTTCCTAGCGGAGTACACCTTGTATACCAAGAGAGTACGTCCAATGTACTCTGATGTTGACCAAAAGTAGGGCGTTGACCTCGTACGTAGAGCGTACCACCAGGTACGCCCAACGTACACATCCCAATCCCATAACTCCATTAAGAGATTATTCCATTAAGCCCTTACATCCAAAATTCAGATCCAACCCCAAAATGATGTACTAAGTCATAAAGTTTCCAACTTTATGACTTTGCATGGCTATAAAGTACTTAATCTCCAAAACCATAAGTTCTTAACCCAATACGACATCATAACTCTTGTATGGAAGGTATAGAAGGCCCAAGATCACATTTTTATGGTTCATAATGGTTCCATAATGGATACAGTTTCCAACTTTATCCATTAGAATGGTCCCAACACATAAGATCTAGGCTTTAAGTTTCAAAGGGACCCAGAAGTGCATATTTTTCAACTTAATCTATTAAGTACAAGTCTCCAACCTTCAAATCTCAAACCAAATGATGTTTAGAGGGATAAAGTTTCGAACTTTATCCATAACAAGGTCACAAACTTTCATGATCTAAACTTCATTCACTTAAAGTGACCAAAAGCTCATAACACCCAAAACTAGCTAGATCTAACAATTTCATCATCAAGATTCAAACTTTATACCTCTAGAAGAAAGATCAAGGTGAACAAAGTCTGCATCTACAAGCTCCAATGCAACCAACACTTCTTCAATGAGTTCCTTCTTCTCCAAGGTGCACCAAGAAAACTCCAAAGCACTTAAAAACACCTTCTTTTTGCTCAAAAGGCTCAATCTAGGGTTAGGGTTACAAGAGAGGGTGTTGGACATGTGGGGGTTGAGAATGGAATGGGTTTGGGGAAGTTAAGGAGCTTAAATAGGGCTCAAACCACGAAAATAAGGTTTGGGCACTGATCCCATATGCCCAGCATACTAGGGATGCCCTAGTATGCCCAACGTACACTCTAAGTACACCCAACGTACGCGGCTCAACCCCGAAATTGCCCTAACGTCAAACGGTCATAACTTTTTTGTTCCAACTCCGTTTTCGATGATCTTTATATCCACGGAAAGGTATTGAATAGCTCTACAATATTATCTAAATATCTTGAACTAAAAACTTTTCTAACATTCATCCTGAATGAACTCGAAATCATTCCTTACTATCTCCTTTATCGAACTCAAAAGATCCTGAATGAACTCCCTGAATCCCAAAAATGACTGGGGAAGTCACCTCGCTCTGATGATCGCCCACCCTTACTGATGTCGAACCCAAATAGTAGATCTCACAGGCCCTAACGAAGAACGAACCTCAACGTTTTCCCAAAACCAACGAGTATCCAACCGTTATACCTGAAATTGAAAACCCTAAAAACAATGTCAGACTCCCTAACAGACTGAACCAATCAAAATTGTTCCCACAAAGACTCAACTTCAGAACATGAACCGAACAAACCTATTCGTCCTAAACAAATTTATAGATACCCAAAAACATATACACCCCGACCACCTACCAGATCCCTGATAAAATTCGACCCTAACATATAGAGGCCTTCCAATAATCAAACCCATCCTTACCAGAACTCACATGCTGACGATTGACGAATCCTTTCTCTCATTAACCTTAACTAATAAAGGACAACCATCACTACTCAGCTTAAAACCAGGAATCTAATACCATATCTGACTTCCCAACATACAAAACCATTCAAAAACACAGCCAATATGGCTCCATTTCGCAATCTAATATGAACAAAATTCTTACGACCCTAAATTATCCTGTTGACCCACATTCGTATATTCGATATATCCAAGATCTTTTGAGCTCTGAGCTGATCCACCAATTATTTGAAGCGTCGGATTCCCGACCGGTCGCTAGAACCGGCATCTTTCAAATGACTGTACCACGAGACTCTATTCAAGATTATGGCTAGCCAAGCTACTCCAACCTACCTGTATATAAGGCTTCAACAACCCTCCTGTTCCAACCAGGGATATCATAACCAACCATCAAAATGATGCAATGTAGCTTACTTTGCTCTAAATAAATGATACATGTCCAATTGTAGTCTTACATCACAACCAAATCCGTACGGCCTACATACTTCCTTGATTCCATGAATGTTATGGCCTTCCCACAGTCTCAAAACACATCTATTACTCCCTGCCAACCTAATGAATTATGCGACCACCCTGCAGTCTTACAACACCTCTATCACTACCTGTCAACCTAGTGAATGCTACGGCCACCCCATAGGCTTACAACACTTCTATCACTACCCGCTAACCTAGTGAATGCTACGGCCACGCCGTAGTCTTACAACACTTCCATACTACCTACTAACCTACTTAATGTTATGCCCCTCCCCCCTCACAATCTTACAACACTTCCACACTGCCATGGACCCAACTCATGGTCTTACCATGCATCTACCATACCAACCATAATCATTATGAGTCCAAACCTCATCCGGTTATACCATAATAAGGTGTTTAGGTTATGCTTCGAACCCCAAAGGCTTCATCAGACAAGAACATGCAATGATGCTTTAACACAATTTCTCAACCTGAAACTAATCAGATACCCTCCATGCATCACCACTGATGTCAAAGGTAACCTGACATCCCATTCATTGTGAAATCCCTTAGTCGCGGTTCTCCCCCACTTGGATTCAACTGCGCTCTTCCAACCATAAAATTAATATATTTCCGATCTGTGTCGCAATGTGACTACTCGAAGTTGCCGACAACCTGAGCCCACAAGTACTAGTGTTCCATTACAAGCCACTCCTAGCGAACACACACCTGCCAAAATTAAATGAATACTCCCCGAAATCTCAACGAGCTCAATATTCCCGAGCACTTTCCACTTAATCTACTATAACCCTTAGCGATTTTATCAGATGACGAAGAACAAAATCTCAACTATCAAAACGGGTATCCAACCAATTCAATGACCTACTTGTACTAGAGTAATTGCCATGCGAACCTGCAACTGACCACACTTTGAATGTATGAACTTGACAATTACCGATATTACACCCACAATCAAACCAATTCCTCATTTCCTTGTATTCCTGAATGACCCCTACAATTCCTGCATTCAAACCCAACATGCCCACCTTGCGGATTCCTTGAGTTCCTTGTTGATACCACCAAAGATCAAACTGGATGTTGGTCTTCTCTCACTTAAAGCTTTCTCTGAAAGTGACCAATGCCTCCCACATCAACATCCAAAACCAGATCACCCAAAAAAGTGTTGGGGTTTGAGCATTCTAACACTCCTAAGTGTACATGCAACCCTAAATACCTTGGATCTATGTTTTCTCTATTATACATGCAAATAAGAACTTCCAAGGTATTATCCTAATCTAGCATACAAAACAATGAGTGTAACAAGATAGAATACATACCTCTTTGATGTAGAAAGTCTTCATGAAGCTTGAGTGCCTAGTGCCCCAAGTGTGACACCTCAAATGGTTCACACAACACCAAATACACTTGGAATAACTTGAGAGAAATCTACACTTCATAAAAATCGGCTAGCCCTCTCTAGATTGATACTAGTCTCATACTAGTGGCCGATTTTGTCAAGAATAAGATCTTTATATAGTGTTACAATTAGGGTAAACCCTAATTGTCATGACTTTCCATTTCCTTGGATCCATGGGTTCAAATACACCATGGAGCATCCATGGACCATCCTATGGGTTTTAGCCCAACTTGATTATCCATGGAGCATTAGCCCACTATACAAGTATGGATGATTTACACAATCAACCCATATATTTAATTAGTCTTCTTTTGATCACTTAATTAATCCTAGATTAATTCTTGATCAATACTAATTAAATAATCTTATTATTCTTATTATTAATATACTAGAACTTATAATATATTAATAACCATAAGTGTCTTATTTCTCTCATTATATTCTATCCAAGTGCATGATGCCATGCAACCCAAATGGACCATACCAAGTCGGGTCAAGTCTTACCAATTATAGTTATGGACTTAGACATTAATCCAACAAAAAGTTCTAAGCACGGCTCTTGGTATGCAAAATGGAATAAGAAGATTCTCAAAATAAAATATTTGCGACGTCAACTGGTGGAACTCAGATCTCCTCAGCCCGTGATTGCAATGATCGGCTCCTCACCATGGGTACATCCACTCTGCCCTCACGACCATCAGTGATCCTCAAAGTAACCGTAGCAGGTACATACGTTGCTCCACCCCACAACATCGAACAGTCGGCCTTTTCGTGGCCCACCTGGTTGCAGTTGAAACATAACGAACTCGTCCCCTGGGGACAATCTCTACTGACCTGAACAAGCCTGCCACAGTTATAGTAACTCAAACCCCTAAATTGACAAACTCCATCATGCTGCTTCCCGCACATGTTGGACTAGCCTTAGCCTTGTTTTCCTCTCACTCGCTGATCAAAAGTCTTAGGTCTCTTCGCATGACCCCCAACCGTCTGCACCTGCTTTGGTTTCCTCTTCCCGAGGTGCTCAAAATCAATCTCCCACTCCTAGTATCTAGCTATCATGTCCTTCAAAATCCAACAAGTTGAAAAGCTGACAAACTCCCTTATACCATCTCGCAATATATCATGGTACTTTGTCTTCTTCATCTCCTCATCTGTGGCATATTGCGAAACCAAAAGAGCCCTCTCCCTAAACTTGGCAGTGATCTCTGACACAGTCTCAGTCGTTTGTAGAAGGTCCTAAAAGTCTTTTTCCAACTGATGCACCTCAATAGTTGGTGCAAAATTTGTCCTAAAACGGGTCACAAACTCCTATTGAGTCATCGTCTTAATGACATCGCCTCCCAAAGCGAAGTCCAACTCCTCCTAGCAATCTCGGGCTCTATCTTTTAGAAAACAACAAGCAGTTTGACCTTCAACCTCTCGTGGTAGAATCTCGAACGAAAAGTGTTCACCATGTCCGCTAACCACCTCCTACTAGAAATTGGGTCCTTCCCCCCAAAGAGCTCGGGAACTCCACAAACACGAAACATACGGAAGGAAAGAGTGAAAGTCCCCATAATAGCCAAAATCTTTGTGCGTAATGTGCCCAGGCGCTCATCAAAAATCTCCATAATCCCTTCCTTGACCAAACCAAAGATCACAAGAGTCTACTCCAAAATGGTGTAGGTGATCTCCGACGAGATGATGTTCCGCGTCTGCTCATCCATCAGTTCAATTCCAGAACCTGAGCTTGAACCAAAGAATGAAACTCATCCACAAGTGCTCATCACCATAATGAAAAAGCAACCATACAATAATCGGAACATACTCAAACAATCCTCTTCCCACAGGATTCCTAGATTCTCCATGATTCCCCTCGATTCGAGTATGGATCCTCTTTCATTAGTACAGGCCCAATACTACCTTCCACACCTACCCATACTTTCCTCAAGAGTTATCCAGAATCCTCCAATTCACCTTCTCAAAGCGGTATTTCAAATACTTGCTCAACAGCGCAACCCAACTCGCTAAAGCACTTCCTAGGCTTTCTTAGGTTCCCGATCTTACACTGCCATCAGCTACTGAAAAACTTCCCAATAATTTCAGCTAACCACTTCATGAATATAATAACATGCAAAAAAGCTTAGATAATCATTCGAGTAAAATACTCAACCCTACAGCGGTTGGACTCAGACAAGATCTTCGCAATAGATTCAAATCCATCACTTTGAGATTATTTAACCTTTTTAACATGTGGCTTAACATATTCACTTAATATTTAACTCACATCACTAAGAGTTCCACAAAGTACAAAGCAAGCAACATTCTTGTAGTAACACTCCAATCCATAAAACAACCAAGGGGCATCCCACACTCACTTGCTACTACCATGCTAGGAACTTCTACTCTCACTTCCGGTTGCCATATACCCCCCTTATAGACCGGCTTCGTGAATGAGGCCTACTAATGGTAAGACCGACTTTTTTTACTTATACATATAATATATTAAACTTTTAATATTATAATAGTATAAGGGTGTATTTTAAACTTTTAAAATTCTAGGGCTTGGAATTAAATGTTTCAAAAGTTAGACTTTAGATTTACAGATTCAAAAACTTGAGGGCAAGTTTTGAAACTTGTCAAAACTTTCGGTTTCCATAACTTATGAGTTAATGTGGTTTTTTATGAAAAGACTCTAGAAATTCCATAACTTGAGGACAAGTTATGGAGTTCATAAAACCATTTATGTAAAAGAATCTTCACGTTCCATAACTTGAGGCCAAGTTATGGAAGATTTTAAAAACATTTAAGATCAAGTTTTTCAAATAAAATTAACACATAATTTTTATGATCTAAATTAACTGCTAAGCCAAGATAATTCATATCAACAATTAATAAGAAAATTAGTTTATCATTTAAACTCAAAATTCTCTTAAAATTTTGACAATTATCTTTTCATTGGATATGAATCATCATTACCATATCAACAAAATCAAATTTTGTGAACTAAAATATTTTGTGGTAATGATTCTAATCCAAAACAGGCCAAAAAACTTGAAAATTTGTTGTCTAGACAGGCAACTCGTCGATCCCATCTATTGACTCGCCGAGTTCATGCCTAAACTCATCCTACTCGACGAGTTCAAGTATGGACTTGTCGAGTAGGCCTGTCAGACAGTTTTTCAGCTTTGAAAAATAACACATTTGCATTAAATATAACCGAAAACAATCCTAGGCTCTGATACCACTAAAGGGTTTTAGTATACTACAACATCCTATGGTGCACATACAACCCTAAATGCTTTGGGTCTATGTTTTCTCTAATTATACATGCAATATTGTTTCCAAAGCATTAAGCCTACAACTAGCATGCAATTGACAAAAACAACATAAAATACTAGTTAGGAGTTTACCTCTTTATGTAGCTTGTAGAACTTGTTGTATTTTGCCTTTAAGAACTTAGTGCCCCAAGTGTGACACCTCAAATGGTTCACAACACACCTTAGACAAAGGATGATTTTTGAGAGAGTTTATGCACACTAAGAACCGGTTATGGTCTTCCAAAGATCACTAGGTTGTCGATTTTAGTAGTGTGGGGTCTTCTTATATAGTGTGGCTAGGATTAGGGTTACATCCATATAAACCCTAATGTGAATGACTTTTCATCTTACTTAGGATCCATGGGTTAAAACCTCCATGGACTACCATATTGGTTTAGCCCATCCTAAAGAACCATAAGCCCACACCATAAGAATGATTGATTTACCAAATCAATCCCCTTACATTTAATTAGTCTCTTTTGATCACTAAATTATTTCATGATCAATACTACTTAAATAATATGATTTCATATTAATATATTAGAACTTATAATATATTAATAAATCATAAATAACCTCTTCTCAAAAGTCCATCCTATCAAATTGTCGTGGTGATATGCAACCCAAATGGACCATGCTACTCTCGGGTCAAGTACATACCAATTATAGTTATGGGCTTAGACACCTAATCCAATAATAGGCTACCCCCATGGTCTTTCCTTGCAATGTCGAGGGCCAAATCCCGGTCTTACATACAAGTGTCACGGGCTACCCCCATGGTCTTTCATACAATTTCCATAGGCTAGATCCTGGTCTTTCACGTAGTTGCCAGGGGCTAGATCCTGCTCTTTCATGCAAGTATCACAAATATAGTTATCATTCTACATAATAAAGTAATGGGTAGACATTATTGTCTTTGACCCATTGGTAGAGTGAGAAAACTCACCACAGAGCCTGAAAGAATAGTTTCACCGATCACTGCTCTAAAATCTATCTCTACCGGTTACTTATACAATAACAGGAACCCAAATCTCAAGCTATAAATCAAAGTACACAAAATGCCCTTAGGTCAAACTTGGTCAAAGTCAACGGTCAAGGTCTAAAAGTCAATATTACTTCCCAGCGGAGTACGCCCTCAGTACTAAGAGAGTACACCCAGCGTACTCTGATGTTGACCAAAAGCGGGGCGTTGACCGTGTACGTGCAGCGTGCCACCATGTACGCCCAGCGTATATTGCCCAATCCCATAACTCCATTTTGATCTTATTCCATTAAGCCCTTACGTCCAAAAATCAGATCCAAACCCAAATGATGTCCTAAGTCATAAAGTTTCCAACTTTATAACTTTGCATAGCTATTAAGTGCTTAATGTCCAAAGCCATAAGTTCTTAAACCAATAAGACATCATAACTCTTGTATGGAAGGTATAGAAGGGCCAAGATCACATTTTTATGGTTCATAATGGTTCCATAATGGATACAGTTTCCAACTTTATCCATTAGAATGGTCCCAACAAACAAGATCTAGTCTTTAAGTCTCAAAGGGACCAAAAAGTGCATCTTTTTCAACTTAATACATTAAGTACAAGTCTCCAACCTTCAGATCTCAAACCAAATGATGTTTAGATGGATAAAGATTCCAACTTTATTGATAACAAGGTCACAAACTTTCAAGATCTAAACTTTATGCACTTAAAGTGACAAAAAGCTCATAACACCCAAAACTAGCTAGATCTAACAATTTCATCATCAAGATTCAAACTTTATATCTCTAGAAGAAAGATCAAGGTGAACAAAGCCTGGATCTACAAGCTCCAATGCAACCAACACTTCTTCAGTGAGTTACTTTTTCTCCAAGCTGCACCAAGAACACTCCAAAGCACTTAAGAACACCTTCTTTTTGCTCAAAAGTCTCAATATAGGGTTAGTGTTACAAGAGAGGGTGTTGGACAGGTGAGGGCTAAGAATGGAATGAGTTTGGAGAAGTTAAGGAGCTTAAATAAGGCTCAAACCAAGAAAATAGGGTTTTGGCACTGATCGTGTAGGCCCAACGTACACAAATTATGCCCAACATACTAGGGATGCCCTAGTACCCCCAGTGTACACTTTGAATACGCCCAACGTATGCGAATTAATCCCAAAACCGCCCTAACTTCAAACGGTCATAAATTCTTCGTTCCAACTTCGTTTTCGACAATCTTTATATCCATAGAAAACTATTGAAGAGCTCTACAATATTATCTAAATATCATGAACTAAAAACATCTCAAACAAAAATCCATATTTCATGCAAGAACCCGACCTATGACTTTTCCCGTTTTACCCTTTAATTCTAAAACACAATTCATAGGTTTAGATCTCATAACCATCATTACCTACTTCCAAAAGGTTTAAACATCTCCTCCTTAAGGACCAAAGCCTTTACACAATCGACTTCTAGCCCACAACCCCGAATCACAGAATGATCCCGAACAGGGTGTTACATGCAAAGTCATAAAGTTGGAAACTTTAGACTCTTAGTAGTATTTTGGCCTTCGATATGAAATTGGGACGTGAGATCTTAATGCACTTAAGCTCTTATGGAGGAAAATAGAATTTGAGTGTATGTCGTGCGTACCCTAGCATACCCTAGCATACACCCTGCGTACTTAACTAAGTGGACCAAGTTGACTCCATGACTCGTTGACTTTGATTTTGACTTTGACCAGGGTTGACCAAGTTTGAATTAAGGGTATTTTTGTATTTTGAGCTATAATTAAGCCTTGGTCTCTATTTGTTGAATAGGTAACCTGTAGAGCCAGTATTTGGAGTAGTGTATTGTTCAATTATTCGTCAAATTGTGATGTGAGTCTTCCTCACTGTACCCATGGGTCGAAGGCACCAATGTCGGCCCGTTAGATTATTTATCCTGTTTAGGATAGTGTTATGCTAGTATGTAGATAATTAGTAGATTTGTATGATTATCTGTATTTTGCTGGTTATGTGTTTATGTTTATGTGTTACATATCTCAACATATTGGGTTGGGTTAAGGTTGTATTGCTTTGAGTTGTAGCCAACAAACCCATGAGCATTCGAGATATGAGTTGAGGGCCCAAATGGCATGCCAGACTCATACTGAGGGCTCAGGAGCATTCCAGATAAGAGCTGAAGGCCCCAATGGCATGCCTGACTAATACTAAGGGCTCGGGGGTATTCCAGTCTTTCTATCTGTGGACCCGATATATGTTGTTATATGTGTGTGTGTTGGTACTTTGGGGAAACTCACTAAGATTTGGCTTACATTTTTTAGTTTGTGGTTTCAGGTACTTTAGAGTTGTGGGAAGGCAAATGTGTGATCGTACACAACTTCCTGTTTTGTCATTGGATGTTAGGGAAAACTCTGAATTGGAAATAATACTTTTGAAACAATAATGATGAATAGTTGATTTTGAAATTTTTAAATTTATTGTGATTTTTAAGTGTTACAGGTTTATATGTCGTCGAATCATGTACAACATCAACGGGCCAAACATATTGAGATCGATCTACACTTTGTTCGTGGTAAGGTTGCTATTGGTCAAGTTCATGTATTTCATGTGCCTTCTCAGTCTCAATATGCTGATATCTTCACCAAGAATTTACCGTCTTCTTTTTTTCTTGACTTTCGATCCAACTTAAACATTTGCGACGTTATCCCTATTGAAACTCCGGGGCGCTATTAGCATATTATTATTATTATTATTATTATTATTATTATTATTATTATTATTATTATTATTATTATTATTATTTGTAGAGTGTGCGACCCATATGTGGCCTCATTTAGGATCGACCCAAATCATTGTATTTGTATATATATTAATGAACGAAAATCATTGTATTTGTATACATACTCATCCTCTCTAATAAATGAAAATAATTTTGTCACATGTCACTCTCTCATTAACTTGGACACATGTCATTTTTTGGTATTTTTGAATAAATGTTTTTCCATTTGTCATTTTCTCATTTTTTTTTCTTATCTTTTTTTAATTAACACCTCATATTTACACCTTAATTAATAATATCCTTAATTGAAAATAACCAATAAATTACAATATTACAACTCATATAGTATTTAATATGTTTTCATTTAATTTCAAATTTTAAATTTTAAATTTCAAATTTAAATATTTTTTTGTTTAAACCTTCATATTTAATTTTTTGTTTTTTCCAACCCGTATAATATACGGGTCTCGCAACTAATTATTAATAAAAGAAGACTTTCATGGAAAATTAATATTTTTACATGTATGTTATATCTATTTTCTATAAATATAATAAGAATTGTGAATTATTAGTTACTTACATATTTCATTTGAAATGTATGACTATGGCAATTATAGTGTCTGAATTTATCTAATTGGTTATTTTTAAACAATTTCTTTTAATTAAACATAGGTTATTGAAATAAAATTCACGATTTTTCTAATTGGTTACTTTTAAACACTTTCTTTTAATTAAACGTAGGTTATTAAAATTAAAATTCACTCCATCTATGATGCTTCAATATCATTCAGAAAATTAAAAACCCAGAAAATCACTTAACCATCATAAATAACCGAACATGTTTTCTTTTGTGTATATATATATATATATATATATATATATATATATATATATATATATATATATATATATATATATATATATATATATATATATATATATATATAAGTTCAGATTCATTGGAGATAATGCTAATTTTATGAGACCGTAAGACCAAATCTAAAAATAATTTTAAAATGCAAAATAAAAGGAAAAATCCAAAAATTCTTTTTTTAATTATTATTTTCGGAACTTTATTTACCTAAAAAATTAAATTTTTTTTTTTAAATTTCTGTTTTTTTTTTAAATACATGAAATATTCTAATAGAATATTACATTGTACATTTCTAATATGATTTTTAGATTGTTTAGAATATTCTTTTAGATTTGCCAGATATGTAGAATATTCTAAATATTCTACTAAAATATATAAAAAATGTATTTTATTTTTTATTTTTTTTGGTATTTTTTATATTTTTTTGAAAAATATATATTCCGAAAATAATATTGGAAAAATTTTTTTCGAAAATTTACAATTATTTTGCATTTTAAAAATGTTGTTGTTTTACTAAATGAGTGGCTAGGATTGCGTCTCACGGTCGCACAAAATTAGGTCGTCTCACATGAATCTAACCCTATATATATATATATATATATATATATATATATATATATATATATATATATATATATATATAGGGTTGAGTTCATGTGAGACAAGATGATTTTGTGAGACAAGGGGACCAATTGATGACCATTGATTAATAAAAAAAAAAAAGAGGGTTGAGATTAAAACAGAAAATCCGATGGGAGGCGGTGGCAAAATTGAAATTATCTTGAAGTCCATGCTTAATTGAAATACACAAAGGGGTAGAGTTGTACTTTTCACTCAATAGATTAAATCTGATCACTTCATTCTTCTCCCGAATTTCTTTGAGTTCGTTAATATCCTTCTCACCCTTTCAAATTCTTCTCGATCAAAATCATCCATCTATCTTTAATCCATAGTTTTTCAACAAAATTCCCTAATAATCGCACTCATCATCAAGAGAACGAATGGATATGTACTCAGAAAACCCTGGCATCGATAAAACCATAGGATTGAAAAACTCTAGTGTAGTGTCCGATGGGTGTTGCGTCTTGGGCTCGTTCGTTAGTCCAATTTTGTATCCGGATTGGGCCTGTCCGTCCGTGAGTTATGTTCTAGGGTTTAGTATTTATTGATGCTTGCATACATCCTAGTACGTAAGATTTGAAGTCGATCATTTAATAGATATTATCTTTATCGTTTGTAACCCTAGTAGCCTCTACTGCGGAAGTTCTTTGTCGAGCTCTGCTGAGGCTTGAATCTATTGAATCATTCGACATATTTTGATTCATTCTTGTGCTTGATATTTCTGTTTAATGTTTCTGTGATTAACCTGTTTAAAGATCTAAACGATCAAAGAGTTTCTTAACTCATCAATTGGTATCAGAGCAGGTGACTGTGTAATTCATACACATCTCTTCTGTGAAAGAAGTGATTAGGGGTTATTCCGCATTCATTGATATTTATTGAGCCGTCACTCCATAATTGACGTATCTCATTAATTATTCATCTTGCCCTAATATTACGTATTACAAAGTCTAATCTTATAACAGGTTAAACGATCAAGCATGGACGATTCTCAATCTAATCCTATTAACATCTCAAACAGTATAGGATCTACAACCAAGATTCCAATTCTCTACACTCAAGATTACGAAGTGTGGACGCACCACTTTGAAGACTACGTCATTGGATCTGAAGATAATGGGTATCTGATATGGGAAGCTATTATATCTGGCCCATTTGCTCATTCAGAAACATCTAGAATCATTAAAATTCAAAAGGAGTACAATGATTTGTTGAAAGACGTGAAAGACGTTGCTCAGGACGAAAAGGAGAAGTTTCAATGCAACATTAAGGCATTGACACTAATTCGATTCGCTCTTCAATCCGACACATTTAGATTCGTGAGTTCTTGCAGTATAGCAAAGGAAATCTGGGATCGGTTGCGAGAGTTGTATTCCACAGATGAAGATCTGGAGCACTCAATTCAGACTTTACTTCTCTCTGAATTTGGAGAGTTCAAGCAGAAGCCAGAAGAGGTTGTTACGCAGACATTTGATCGCCTTAATCATCTTCTCAACAAGATGATCAAACATGATATTGAAAGGAAGCCCATCGAACAGAAGGTCACTTTCCTGAATGGCCTAAGATCTGAATGGAGAGTTGTTATGTCAACGGTTAAAGCACACGAGCAGTTCAAATCGTACTCGCTGGCGAAACTATTGGGGATTCTGAAATCCCAGGAAAAGACAGTGCTGCAAGAGAAAAGTGTGGTTTCAAATCTGGGATCTTTGGCGCTTCTGTCCAAAGGTAAGAGTACAGCAGAAGGCGAAGAGGATCTAAATCTGGGAGATCACGATTTGACAGCTGAAGACTATGCTATGATGGTGTCAAATCCAAGAAGGTTCACTAAGAAAAAGTTCCCTACCAACAAAAATCGTAATTGGCAGGGAAGCTACAACTCTGAAAAGGTGAAAGATGAGCCGAAGGTTGAAGAATCGAAGAAGGAAGCGAAGGGTGAAGCTGACTCTGGTGTCAGTTGCTTTTACTGTGGTGGGAAAGATTGCGTGCTGAAAAAGATGGCAGAGAAAGATGAAGAGAAGGATGAAGAAGCTAGTCTCCTAAAAAAACTGGAGGAGATTAAGAGGAAGAAAGCTGCTACTAATCCCTCTATGAATGCTCTTATTGTGCAGGGTTCGGTAGATGATGATGAGTTCGGTGGCGTGCAGGTGTGGTCGACTGACTCAGAAGACGATGAAGTGAGAAAGTCTTCTCATGGAAAGGCTTATGTTGCAAAGAGTGGTAAAACTAATGGAAGATGTATGATGGTGACCGATGTATCTCAGATGAGGGGATACAACACTGATGGTGGAAATGAAGAGGCCAAGGAGCGAGAGGACTTATGCTTTACAGTGAAACCTCTCAGATCGGTGAACTTGATGAACTGATCAAGAAAGTACAATCTATTTTTATTTCATTTAAAATTCCACAAAAATCATATGAAAAGGAATTAAATAGCTTGAATTCAAGAATTTCAAATCTAGATAGTTGTTTAACGCAAACATGGGTCACAAATTCTAATCTAATTGACCAAATAAGCAGGGTGTCATCCAAGAGTGAGGAGCGAAGGATGTGGATAGAGCAGAAAGAGTTGGAGCTGATTAAGTCTAGTGATGAAAACACTTATTTGCAAAGAGACAATCTCAAATTATTAAAACAAAGGAATGTTTTTTGTTTGATTGCCAAAAGGCTTTATGCTAACATTACTCAACTACATTTAAACTGTGAAATAGGACAGAAGATACATCGCATGATTTTACCCTTCCTTGAGTTTAAGGAGGATGAAATTGATGTCGAAGCATACAACTGTGAAAGTGTTGTATCTTCCGATGATGTCAATCCTACTTACATGTATGGTCTGGAAAAAATTGAATCCTTTATAAAGTCCAAAGACCATAAGGACATGCTTAAAAATCTTTTGGATGAAAATGATAAGATGAAACTCAGGGCCGAAACCATACAAAAATTTGACTCATTGAATACCAATTTGAGTTCAGAGAATAAAATTGATGTTGAAAATGCATCTGAACTTAATGAGGACGATGATATGAGTGAAATTTCTGTAAAGGATGAAGTTGATTGTTCCGAGTTCGTCAGGAGCGAACCTGAAAACCACAAAAACCTGATTTCTGAAAATTCTGTGGAATTCGCTCGTTTGTCTAAAACTAAGTCCCCAATCCTTAAAGAAAATGTGGTCGTATTTCAGAAGGTTAGAACAACCCCCAATCAGGTGTATAAGGTCACAGGAGTAACCGAACATCAGACAGCCGAACTCACTGCCATAGTGAACGAAGATAATGCAGATGGTTGTGATGAGTTTTATTGGTCTGCACCGATAGACAACGCGAACGAAACAGTCGGTCTGTCGAAGCGAACATCATGGAAGACCAAAGGTAGATATGTGCCCAAACCTCTGAATAAGCCTACCAACTTTGACGTACCAAGTTCTAGTGGCACAAAAGAGATTCTAGTGGAAGAAGTCACCTCAACAAGCGAAACCTCTTCCATGAAGAGTGAACCTGTTGCTAAGAAGCTGAAACAAAAGGCAAATACCCACAGACAACCGAAACAGGTGAAAAATCAAAAGCAGCAGAGAAACCTAAGATACAAGAAAAATATCTCAGAGCGAAAGTAGTTTTGGCGCTCCCAAAATCCTCACTACACTCACTTTGACAAAAATTCTAAGTCAAAAGGAGAAGAAAACAAGAGTCAAAGGAACTTCGAATCTCCGATTCAAAAGAACCAGAGGAAGACTTTCGGGCCACAGGAAGAACAGAACCGAAAGGATAGGTTCGGTCCCGAAAGCAACAACAAACGAAAAGCTAGTTTCGGTCCGCCAAACAACAACAGGCAAAGACCAGATTTCAGCCCATCAAGCTTTTACAATAAAAGACCCAGTTTCGGGCCACCAACCTACAACACCCGAAAATCCAGCTTCGGTTCATCATCAAACGGCAACCGAAGGTCCAGATTCGGTCCCTCAAATGACCACAACCGAAAGGGTCATTTCGAACCTCAAGTCAGGAAAGATTCCCATTCTAATTTCTTTTCCTCTAATTCTTCTCGTTCTCAATCTTCTTCTAAACCTAATTCTGGTCCTACACCAAATTCAATATCGTCAAAGGATTTGAAAGGAAAAAGGAAGATTTCCTCAGCTAAGGAAGACCGAAAGCAGGCTAAAGTCCAAACACCAGAATCTGAATCCAAAACACCTGCATCTAATTCTAATAAAATCAAAGTGTTTACTATTAAAAGAAAAGACGAAACAACCTTAATAAAACGAACATATCTTGTTGATGTTTCCCTTACTATTCCTGTTTCTGTAAAAGGCTCACGTGGACCCAAGAAACTTTGGGTTCCTAAATTTGCTTAATTTTTGCAGGTTATCAGTGACGAGCAGTTTGACAACAAATGGTACATAGACAGTGGCTGCTCACGTCACATGACAGGAAGAAAAGAAGAGTTAAGGGAGTTTTGGTCACTTCAAAATGGTGGTAATGTCAAGTTCGGTAACAACTCTTATGGAACAATAAAGGGTTATGGGATGATAACCAATGGAGACTTCACAATAAGGAAGGTGGTGTATGTAGAAGGGTTGCAGCATAATCTCATCAGTGTATCTCAACTGGTGGGAGGTACCGGTCTCAAAGTCTCGTTCGACGACGAAGGTTCAGAAATTATAGAGAAGAAAACCAACAAAGTCATTCTCAAGTCAGATCGAAAAGGTGAAATGTTCCCTCTAAATCTCAGACCAATCAAAGGGAATCCAGCCATATGTCTTTTGTCCAAAGCTCATTTAGACGAAAGTTGGTTGTGGCACCGAAGGCTTTCACATCTCAACTTCAAAGACATCAACAAGCTTGTCACCAGCGGTCATGTTCGGGGTCTTCCATTGCTTAAGTTTGATCGAGAACACTTATGTGCTGCATGTGAAATGGGTAAACAGAGTCGTCAAAGTCACCCAACCATCATAAACACCAAAGTTGTTGAACCACTTGAGTTGCTTCACATCGACTTGTGTGGTCCATCATCAATCGAGAGCATTGGCGGTAACAAGTATATCCTTGTCATTGTTGATGACTGCTCACGTTTTACTTGGGTATTCTTTCTAAAGCAGAAATCTGAGGCAACTCCCAAGCTGAAGATCTTTATCAAGCAAGTCGAAGTGCAACTGAGGAAAGTCGTTCGAAACATCAGGAGCGACAATGGACTGGAATTCAAGAACAAAGAATTTGAAGATTTCCTCACAGAAAAAGGCACTAGTCATAATTTCTCAGCCCCCTATACACCTCAACAGAACGGAATTGTCGAAAGGCAAAACCGATCCCTGTGCGAGGCGGCCCGAACCATGCTAACTTTTGCTTCTCTTCCCTTATATTTATGGGCTGACGCTATTGTTGCAGCATGTTTTACTCAGAATAGGTCTTATCTCAACAAGTGTTTCTTTCTCACTCCTTATGAGATTATTAACAACAGGAAGCCGAATGTCAAGTTCTTTCACGTGTTCGGTTCTAGGTGCTTCATCTTCAACTCCAAAGAACATCGCAACAAGTTTGATGTCAAAGCTGATGAAGGAATCTTTTTGGGATATTCTCTTACTTCAAAGGCATACAGGGTTTTAAATAAGTGTTCTAGAAGAATTGAAGAAACCTATTATGTGACGTTCGATGACAATTACGTCAAGAAGCTAAAGTCTACCGAAGAAGCAATTGGAGAGATTTTCTCTCAAACAGGTCAAGTCACAGCCTCGATCGCCAATTTATTTGACCAGTTCATAGACTTATTTGATGAACCTGAGAAAGCCACTCTTTCGGAAGCCAAGGCAGCAGACAACAAAATCGATCATCTTAAGCAGATTATCGAAGATGCAGCCAAACAAATGGGAGAAGGAGAACCAGTTCGAAACGAACCTCCCCAGAGCGGTACTTCGGTCGAGGAGGAGAATCAATTCTCTTCAAAACAACAGGACTCACATATTCAGGGGGAGAATCCAATCTTTCACAGACCCGAAAGCCCAGCTACACCCGAAAGTCCTGTAGCACCCGAAAGTCCAGTAGCACCCGAAGGTCCAAATCAACCTGAAAGTCCAGTTGAAGAAAGAATTTTTGGGTCAAATCAAAATGATTCATCATCTATCGAGGGGGAGAATTCTGACATGCTCTATGACGATGATACTCAATCAGAATTAGAAGAAATGGTAAATGCTGAACTGGATCCATCATATGACCTAAGTTATCCTCCACTCACCAAATGGACCAGAGATCATCCTGCATCTCAAATAGTGGGTGACACATCAGAGAAAGTTCTAAATCGCTCACAATTGAAGGCAAAACAAACTGCTTTACTCTCCAAAGTAGAGTTCTGCATGTTTAATTCTTTCGTGTCTAAAATTGAGCCGAAGACCGTCAATATTGCTCTCAATCATTCTGATTGGGTTCAGGAAATGCAAGATGAACTCAATGAGTTCGAAAGAAATAAGGTCTGGCGTCTCATTCCCACACCGAAAGATGACTCAGTCGTTGGTCTCAAATGGGTATTCAGAAACAAAATGGATAAGGAGGGTAATGTGATTCAAAATAAGGCTCGGCTAGTGGTAAAAGGCTACTGCCAGGAAGAAGGAATTGATTACGAAGAGACATTTTCTCCAGTAGCAAGGCTGGAATCTGTTCGAATATTTCTTGCCTATGGTGCACACAAGAATTTCGAGGTCTACCAAATAGATGTGAAGTGCGCTTTTCTGAATGGGGAACATGAAGAAACGGTATACGTGGAGCAACCTCCTGGTTTTGTGAATTAAAAGTGTCCAAATCACTGCTACATCTTAGATAAGGCAGTTTACGGTCTGAAACAAGCACCTAGGGCATGGTATGAAACACTAACTAAGTTTTTAAAGATATCTAAATTCAAAAAAGTTTCAGTTGACCCAACCTTCTTTCGTAAAAAGGAAGGTAACCACCTTATGATAGTTCAGATCTATGTCGATGATATCATCTTTGGCTCAATGAATCCCAGCCTAACAGCTGAATTCAGAAAGTTGATGGAGACAAAATTTGAAATGAGCTCAATGGGTCCGCTTAACTTTTTCCTTGGTTTAAATACTAGACAGGGACCCGAAGGCATCTTTATAAACCAGGAAGCATATACCAAGACTCTTCTTGCTAAATTCGGCATGATGGCAGACTCAAAGGTCAAAGTCCCTATGGCGTTCGGTACCAAGCTCACACCATCTTTGGAAAAACTGGCAGTTGACATAACGCTATATCGCCAATTGATTGGTTCCATGATGTACCTCATAACTAGCAGGCCTGATATAATGTTTTATGTGTGCTACTGTGCCAGGTTTCAAGCAAATCCTCGTGAACCACACATGCTGGCAGTGAAAAATATACTCCGGTATTTGAAGCGAACCACCTCTCTCGGTCTCTGGTATCCCTCAAACTCAGGTTTCTTTGTTCAAGCCTACTCAGATGCAGACCTTGGAGGATGTGGTTTAGACAGCAAAAGCACTACAGGAGGCTGTCAATTCCTCGATGGGAAGTTGGTGAGCTGGCAATCTAAGAAACAAACATGTGTTTCTCTGTCTACAGCCGAAGCAGAGTACATTGCAGCCGCTTCTTGCACATCTCAAGTGATTTGGATCCAAAGCCAACTCCGAGATTATGGACTCAATATGAAAAAGATCCCACTATATTGTGACTTAGAAAGTGCAATTAGGATCTGTCATAACCCAGTGCAACATTCCAAAACCAAACATATTGCATTGAGGTATCACTTCATTAAGGATCATGTGGAAGACGGAAAAGTAGAAATTCACTTTGTTCGAACCACTGATCAACTGGCTGACATCTTCACCAAAGCCCTTCCTGAAGCAAGTTTTAATAAAATTCTACAAGGACTTGGTATGATGGAATCGGAGTCAGTACCAAAAACACCTTCTCAAAACTAAAGGTTGGAAGCGAAATGAACCGAACGTTCGGTCTATTTCGGGTTTGGTTCCCAAGGGTACCGAAATGAACCGAACGCTCGGGTTCGGTCCCATTGCACTTGTTTTCGCTTATCTCAAAAAGGTAGTTTCTTTGGTTGTGAACTTTTGTACACTTGTTTTCCAATTTTTTTTTAATTCCAAAATATTTTTACGAACCGAAATGAACCGAGCGTTCGGTCTATTTCAGGTTCAGTTCCAAAAAAATTTTTGTTTGGCTTGTTTTTGTTTTTCTCTTTACCAAATTATCAAAAACTCCAAAAATATTTTTTTGTTGTTTGTCTATACCTCTGTTTGTATTCACCGTTTATGGATTATCGACGGGGCAGGTATCATTCTCACACTTTTCTAATAGCTAAGTGTCCCTAGAAGCATGCTGCTGCATGTTGTCCAAAGCCTCAACTGATTCTTAATAAAGCCTTACTGACTTGGTATATACAAACCTTGTCTTCCCAATTAGGCTACTACATTTATTCTAATCATGAGCTACCTTACTCTTTTCTCCTATGTGATAAGAGTTTTCTGCTTGGTCACTAATTTTTTATAGCAGAGGTACTTTGGTTTCTTTATACCACCTCAAATATTTTTCTCCATCATATTCGCTTCAAACAAGTAACGCTTGAGACTCTCAGAAATTACCACTGAGGTTTATGGTTACACAATCTCTGTGTTTATGATCTTAGCTTCGTGTCACTACGTGCTAAGTGAAACCCACAATTCAATACCTACTATGCATTGATGGTGAACAATTAAAATTGCTCTAGTTTTCACTCATGAATTAACGAATTCACCCAAGTGGTTGTACCATGAAATCTCTAATTTTCTTTTTGTGTGATTCTTATGAAATTGTTACATACCATAACATTTCTTCCCTTAGAATCCAATTTTAATTTTTTCTTGAGATTTCACCCCAAGTATTTTCCACATGTTACTTAAATATTATCCAAACCTACTCGTTCAACAGACCACATTGGTCTCACAAGTTCTTCAGTCGATTTCTATCTTATGTCAAGATCAGGAATTCTGAACTGGAGCGAAAGCCTCCCAAATAAGCCTTATTAAAAGATGTCTTTCAACACTTCTTAATTAGTGATTGATCGTAATTCAACGGGAAACCACACAAACACTTTAAGGTCTCTCTTGACTTTGAAGGAAGAGATTTGTGCCCGGGATCCACTGTTTTGTGTCTCTATTGACATCACAAATTCCCAAATATATGTTGATTTATTTCTTTATCTTTGACACTCTATGCACGAAAATCTTTTTGATTTTCCAAAAATCTGGTTTCCTTCATTACAAGCTATTTTTTTGGCTCCGGGATTTAATGTTCTATTCTAAACGGGATGTGGTTGTTATTGCTACACGTGTTCGCTTTTATTTAGTGACGACAGTTAAGGAAAATCTGTTGACTCAGCTGGAAGCTTATCGGTTCAGGAATTCAAAAGGGTATTTGATTGGAACGCGTGCGAAACCGAAGAGTTTTTCTCTCTCCTGCGTAATCATAGGGGTTCTAAACTGTCACACGTCAATCACCTCAAGAAACGCTTCGTTTTTCAAGAAGACTTGGGAGCAGATTCTTCTCTCTCTTCTACCCACGGTATAAAGGGTAAACCTTAAAATCTTTTACCTCTTTACTGCACCAAATATTCAGAGAGCAAGAAACTATTTTTTTCTCCCACTGTTCATCATCCTCTCCAAAACCACTCTTCAATGGCGGACTCTTCTTCAGTTCACGCTACCTCCCACATTTTGCCTATCCGACCTCAACAAAGCCTGATCATTGATCTCACCCCACATGTCTACGACACATTCATGTTCCCAATTGTGGAGTGTCTCAAACACTCTCCACTGGTTCCAACACTCACAAAGGTCGAACTCATTCCAATGGAGTGTTTATCGCAGATCTTCTCAACTGCCCACTATGACAAGTCTGTCGATCGAATTTTCTTCGACATTCTTGATACGAAATCCTCCATCTCCAATCAGCGATTATGTTCGCTTCTAGGGTTCGAACCTGATGAGTCTAGGGTTAACCCTGAATCTATTCCTGTGGGACATTTGTTCTCCATGTTTTACAACATGGGTTACACCGAGATTCTGACCACTGTTACCAAGTTCAAGAAATCATATCTACATCCTCAGTGGAATGGCTTCTTCACTGTGTTGTTCAAAGGATTATCAGAACGAAGTGCAGGTTCTGATGGGGCTAGCCGACTTTTTATGACAATTCTCTATGGGCTGTACCACGACGTCAATCTCGACTATGGCTCGGTTTTATGGCAGCAGTTGATTCAAAGCCTCACTTCCACTTCTCGCCATTCTGAGATATCTTATGCCAGATTCTGGACGCTGGTCACAAAGTGGGCAATGGACAAGTATCATGTCCCTGTCGTTGTTGATTCTCCACTCTCCTCGATCGGTATTTTCCACACAACGAAGATCATAGTGTCTAATTCCTCCAAATTTCAGTTCGTTGGCTCAATCCCTGAGTCAATGTATGCGTGTGTTCCAAGGGATAGTCGCATCATCAAAACTTACAAGGAGTTTCTTCATTCAGGCCCCAGAGAGCTCACTCCAGAAATGATTCAATCCATCCACGACGCTGATAGGCCTGCTCCCAGGGGAAAGAAACAAGAAAAGGGGAAAGACAAGAAAGTTGTCAAAGGAGCGAAAGGTCCTTCTCCAAAGAAGCGAAAACCTTCAAAGGCAGCTCAATCACCTCCACCAAAGAAGAGGAAAACTCAGCCCAGGCGCAAACTAATTCTTGCCTCTTCCTCCAGTGAATCAGAGGATAAGAGTTCAGACTCATAAGAGTCACTTCAAGGTAACACTCCTCCACGTTCGCCTTCCCCTGAGGTACATGTTTCATCTAAACCTGTCTCTCCTCCCCAATCTCTATCTCTATTTCCATTCCCCCCATAACCTCCACTACTCATATACCACCCACCTCTATCCCTGTACCACCTCCTATTTTCACAGAAGCTACGACAACAACCACCACTGGAGTTCGAACCAACGTATCTGATACGGGGGCTCCTACTTCAACACCTGAACCCACACCCGCTATAGAACAAACTTCCATACCTGAACCTACTACCACAACCGAACCTCCTCCTTCGTCTTCATCTCCCAATCACTCAGCTGATGACGAGACTTTTCTTGGTAGAGAAGACATGATGTTTGACTCGGTCTACTATAGTCCGTATCAGGTTCAAAGTGATGATGAAGATGATGCTCCTGTCACTAAAAAGCATCTCAAGGAACTTCATGAGAAAATCGACAGTCTCATCGCTTCCTCCTCTTCCTCTCGGTCCACTATCTCAGAGGCTACCATTCAGGGGCTAGTTGATATGTTCACCAAGGCTCATGAAGCCTCCATCAACTCTGCCACTACTGCTATCGACGCATCTACCAAGGCGTGTGTTGCAGCGACCGAAAAAGTCGAAAAACTATTTGTCAATGCTAACAATCTTTTGCAATCTTTTCAGGGAGCCGTAGAAACCAATGCAATGAAGGTTGACTCCCTTGTAAAGAAGCTGGCCACTTCATTCGCATCCGAACTGTAGTCCTTTTCTAGTCTTCGTCAGTCTCTCGACGATGACAATAAATCATTCCAGGCGACTGTTGAGGAGTGCTTGACAAAGCTGCAAGAAGATCTCGCTTCAGAGAACTCAGTGATGGATGCTCTTGGTCGAAAAACCACTGCTCTAAATGTCAAGAGTGTTCAACTTTTCCAATCATAAAAGGAGGTTGCGCCTCTCCGGTCTGAGCGAGCGGTCATCTCTTCGTGTGTTTCGGATGTCCACGCCGCCCTCTCCAACATCATTGAAGCCCATGATCCCATCCTGAACTACTCTATGAGGCGCACTCTAGCTGAGAAGCTTGCTCCCGCCCTTGATCTACTCAGCAAAATTGAAGGGCTTCTTGAGTTCGTGGCCCATCCAAAACAAGGGGGAGAAGATGTGTCTCAACCGCCTCCTACTTCTACATCAACTAAAGCAACCGAACCTCCTCCAGCAGGTCAAGCTTTAGGTTTGGGTGTTAAAGATAAAGGCAAAAAGATTATTGAAGACAGTGATGATGATGATGATAAAGAGACCATCGCTGATCTCCTGAAGAAACAAGGCCGGGAAAAGGATGCAGACATGAGTGCCCGCGTTGCCAGAGAGGCCGAGGCGAACGAAAGAAAAATGAAGGAGGCTCATGATCTTCTTGAGAGTATAAAAACTCTATTTCCTCCGTGGACTCTCAAGAAGCTTATCAAAGAAGCCATTGACACTCCCAGCATCCTATGGCTTGAACCGGTGATTTCCTTGGACAGGGTCAATTCTCTCGACTCTCAGTTTGACATGCCCTTGACCCGAAAGGCCTTCATTTTTCATGCTTTTTATCATGTTGCTGATGTCCCTCATCCCCACCCAAAGGTTGATAGGGAGCTCGTTGAATTCTATCTAAGGTCTGCTCAGCCTCAGTATCAGACATGGAGTGCTCAGAAGATCATTAACGTTCGGGTCCTCAAACTGTTTCGTGAGGGGAACTTCACAAACGTTCGGTTCAAAGTGTTGAGGGGTTCTACTAAAACTGAACATGCTATTTCACTTGCTGATCTTCCCAACCTGAATCCACATGATTGGATTATTCTGCACAACATCCTCCTCACCAACGAAGCTGAGTATGGGCCAATCATCGATCACTTCAAAAGGATGCTTTTTTGCTACATCATGGAGGTTGCCAAGATGGATCAGGAGATCGCAAGTATTTTCAAGAAAAATCCTACCATCTCTCCTGTTGGTTCTGCAAGTGATTTAAATATGATGCAGATGGGAAGAATCGACCCAAAGCAGAACTCTGTCATGTTCATAAGGAACGAAGGCCAAAAATGCCTGTTCGCCTTGGCAGATAAGCATCTATACACCACTGCGTGCTAGGAACATGATCTGGGGATCATTCATCGATGCAAGCAGAACTCTGCAGATGACAAGAAGTATTTTGACTACATGATCTAGTTGTACATTCGCTTCAGACAGACCATCCTTGCCTTCATTCCACATCTGTTTGAAACCACAAAGAAAGTTCCTGCAGCTGGACCCAGCAAGCCGAAGTGGAGTCTCGCTCCAATTGACGCAAAGGGGGAGATTGTAGGGTCCGATGGGTGTTGCGTCTTGGGTTTGTTCATTAGTCCAATTTTGTATCCGGATTGGGCCTGTCCATCCGTGAGTTATGTTCTAGGGTTTAGTATTTATTGATTCCTGCATCCATCCTAGTACGTAAGATTTGAAGTCGATCATTTAATAGATATTATCTTTATCGTTTGTAACCCTAGTAGCCTCTACAGCGGAAGTTCTTTGTCGAGCTCTGCTGAGGCTTGAATCTATTGAATCATTCGACATATTTTGATTCATTCTTGTGCTTGATATTTCTGTTTAATGTTTTTGTGATTAACCTGTTTAAAGATCTAAACGATCAAAGAGTTTCTTAACTCATCACCTAGCCTCTTATTCGAGTTTTAGTTGCGAAAAATATTAGAAATCGCACATTCATCACAAATTATCGATGGTTTAAATAAATCATATTCAGATTGCAGGTATTTTAAAATATAATTTGATTTAAGATGTTATTTTGACTGATTAATTAGGGGATCTGATGAAAAACCATAGCCTCTTATTCGAGTTTTAACAGTAAAAAACACTAGAAATCACACATTCATCATAGATTATCGATGGTTCAATAGAATCATAGTCAGATTGCATGTATTTTAAATTTAATTTGATTTTAGGTGTTATTTTGTTTGATTAATTAGATGGTCTAGTGAAATTTAAGTAATTTTGTGCTAGATAACTTAATATTATACATATTATGATTTGATAAGTCAGATCCTGCTTCGTTTTTAGATTTTGGATGTTCTTTTGTTAGAAACTACTTTCTTTAAACCTTTCACTATAACATAATATGAAATATTCTGAAATTATGTGTTACGTTACAGTTTAAACATTATGATTGTGTTGGAAACAATTCGTTTGTATGCTTTTGGTGATAGTGGCGGTATCCACTCATATGGTCATGTTCTATTCGGAGGAATAAAATAAAATTGTCTTTCGGAGAGATGGCTGAGTGGTTGAAAGCCCCGGTCTTGAAAACTGGTATAGTTTATTATCGAGGGTTCAAATCCTTCTCTCTCCTTTTTTGCTTGTTAAATAAATTTAAGAGTAAATTACATGAATGGTCCCTATGGTTTAGGGTAATTTGCGCGTTTAGTCCCTAACTTATTTTTTTAACTCGGAAGGTCCCTACTATTTGTTTTTGTTACACGCTTGGTCCTTCTCTTACCTAAAAAAACTATTTTGCCCTTGATTTTTTAAAATTTTTAAATAAACACACCCCAACCCCAACCCCCCTCACCGTACCTTACTTATCCCATAATTTTTTCCTATTTAAATAATATTCTTTTTAGGTAAGAGAAGGACCAATCGCATAACAAAAACAAACAGTAAGGACCAAGCGCGTAACAAAAACAAACAGTAGGGACCAAGCGTGCAACAAAAACAAACAGTAGGGACTTTCCGAGTTAAAAAAATAAGTTAGGGACGAAGCGCGCAAATTACCTCAAACCATAGGGACCATTCGTGTAATTTACTCTAAATTTAAATGATGTGTAATATATGATCTTATATATTCTTGTTTTATTGGAAACAACTTTGCTTTGAACCTTTTTGTGAAGTATTGAAATAGTAATTGGTTAATGATGAAGCAATGCAATATATTCTAAATTTATGTGTCATATTCTGATTTAAAATATGTAATAGTCTAAGTATTATGATTAGTTTTGAGTTCTAACGTTATTATTTTCATTAATTAGATAATGTAATACACATACATTGAAATAAGGTTTAATACATAAATATCTAGGCATTATGATTTAACACAATTTCTTATTCCTTGTCATTTGGATTTTCAACTTTATGATTCTGATTGTGAAACCATATAAAATTTTGGGTCATCAACCATTCCTAAATAAAAGAACTGAAGCTAATTATTCTACCAAATGGCTTATTCTACATAATTGGATTCAGATTCTACATTTAGAGTTATATCTTCACTGTTTTATCTTAGCATATGATTTTGAGTTAATGAGTTGTAATCGTCAAATTTATCTCTCTGTATGATTTTGATTTAATGTATACACCTATAAAATATTCTATGAAACTATGTGTTCTAATTATAGTATAGTTTTTAGTTAAAATAATGAATCAACGCCATATATTCTGAAATTATATGTCACATTCTGATTTAAAGTATGTAGTATTCTAAGTATTATGATTAGTAAATATTGAGTTCTAATGTTATTCTTTGATTAATTAGATAATGTAGTACACATACATTAAAATAAGGTTTAATACATAAATATTTTAGGCATTCTAATTTAACATAATTTATGATTCCTTCTCATTTAGGTTTTCAAGCTTGTGATTCTAATTCGAAAATTAGATCAAGTTTTAGATCACCAACCATTCGTAAATTAAAGAAAATGAAGCTTGTTATTCCAGCAAATGGCTTATTCTACACAACCGAATTCAAATTTTACATCTAGAGTTGTTATAGGTAACGTATAATACTATAATCTCTTCACAAATTTTTCTTAGCATGTGATTTTGAGTTAATGTGTTGTAATCGTCAAATTTATTTTTTCTGTATGATTTTGCATTAATCTATTCATGTATGGAATATTCTATAAAACTCTATCTTCTGATTATAGTATAGTTTTTAGTGAAAATCATTGTGTATCTTCAACAATGTATTCTAATTTAGATATTTTACTCTAAAATTATCTCTAAAAGTCACGATGTAATGGAATATAGTATTATACAACCTGTCATTTAAACCTTGATTTATATAGAATATGTAAAATCATTAGGATATTTGAATCTAGATGTTAACTCTATAAGTAACTCAAAATTGTCATGGTTATAGATTTTGAGTTATTATGAAAACTCAAAATCAACAAAAGTGTTCTAATATGCACATTATTTGTTTATGATCTCATTAGAATTTTTAATTTATTATTTTTGTGCTAAAAAATTTAGAATAAAAGTCTATTTTTAATTATTCGTATAATGTTACAAATTTTTTATGTATTTTATTAATTGAATGTAGTTTGTATATTTTGGATATTTTGTTCTGATAAATATTTTATTACATTGATTTTACTTTTCATGATGCAGGCAAACTAAATGCTAACCTACATATGAACTAATTGAACAATCTATGCAGTTTGGAAAATATGATTAAGCAAAGGATCTTAATATGGTGCAAGAAAGGACGCAATGGAATGAGGATTGTTGATCGACATGATAAAATATTTGCAAGAGTTTAGTTGTTATTAAGAGTATTATTCTCTTTAAATGTTGGCTATATTTTCTATATTTTGAACAATATGTATGGTTTAATGTTTGGTAAACAATAGTTATGGTTTAAAGGTTTGAAGATTGGTGAAAGTTTAATAAAGCAATATTATGTTTGTACAATAGTTATATGTTAAAGAATAATACGTGCAGCGTTATAGTTTATTTCATGTAATGATAGTAATGTCTTTCACAACTAAGATGAATTTAAAATTAAAGATTGTATGTATAATATTTTATTAGAATAATAATTTATGATTATGTTATAGTAATTATATGTATAATACTCTAATAGAATAATGTTATGTGTTGTTTGTTATCATAAATTGATGTTTTTGTCTTGTTTATAATTTACGTGATAAATCAAGCTAAATTTTATAAGTAGATTGTATGATGTTTAAAATCATTAGAATGTTGCAGTTTATGATGTATGATGTTGATAATATAATAACATAATATTTTATGTTTTTTTGTTAAATAAGTCAATTCATTTACATGAAAATATTGTGTATATATAGAATATTCTAATACAATAATGTTGCATGTTGTATGTTGTATGTTTTCGAATAATGTTGTAGGTTTTCGATTGAATAAGTTGATTTATTACATGACAACAATCTGTACATATAGAATACTCTAATAGAATAATGTTATATGTTGTATGGTTTTATAATCTATATGTAGTATATTTTATTCTAATAGAATAATGTTATATGTTGTATGTTTTCATAATCTATATGTAGAATATTTTAATAGAATAATGGTCTATTATTTTCTAAGTTAAAAGTAGAATATTCTAGTATAGTGATGCATAATTAAATTTAGGTTTTTTTAATACTCATTGGTATGATATTATTCTAGATATTCTAACCATTCAACAATTAATATTGTGTTGTTAATATGTAATATTACGAACTTGTTTTGTAATGTGTACAATTAACTTACAATATGTAAGATTCTAATATTATATGTAATATTATGATATCATTATGTAACATTTTGAATTTACAATTTATAGTATTACAAGAATATATGCAATAAACTGTTGGAAACCAAAATAAGTTATATGTAAAATATTCTAATAGAGTAATGTTCTAGTTAAATATGTTGGCATATTTGAATTATATTCATTAACAGTGATATATAAAAATGTTATTTATTCTGAATATAGAATAATAGAATGAAATTCTAACTTACAAATCTTGTCATTGATAAACATTAGTGTTAGAGGGTATTATACATGTAAAAATAGCGTTTATAGAATACTTATCTTAAAATTAAAATTATTACATTAAAAAAAACTTAGTATCATAATAGTAGTTGATTATTTCAACAATAAAAAACAAACTTGAATAAAAATACGACATTTTTACAAAGTGATTAAAACCTAACATGGATTATGATTTACAAAAGTTTATCCATAACATTTCGGTTATAAATAACTGTTTGTACAAAACTACAGTAACCCTCAATACATAATTTCAATAAATTACACAATCATATCATAATATTACATATAATTGTAGATTAAACACTAACATATATTATTAGATGTGTAATATGGCAAAGTTAGACATGTAACAACACGATATATAACATATATTGAATCAAACTAGTTGATTGTTTCAACAAAAAAAATCAAACTAGTTGATTATTTCAACAAAAAAAAATTCAAACTAGAATATTCGGAATCCAAACAAAAGAACCATTAGTTGAAATGAATTCAGTGCTTGAATAAGATTTTTCTTCATCGGCATTAATTTGAGCTACAAAAATAAATACCCTACTAATATTTATCATTGTATAATGATTTACAAATTATATTCTAAACACAATATTATAAATAGGAGAAATATGGAATGACATATAGGTAACGGTTTTCAATTATTATAATTAGAATCATGTATTATGTAAACTAATAACAATATGTTGAATTATGTTTTGATCATAATAATTTGCATTCTTTTGAAGTTAACCATGAAACACCTAATGTTAAGAGTATGTATTCTTATAAATTATAGTTTTTGTGAACTAAAGAAATTAAAGTGTGATTAATATTCTAGAATTGTATCTATTTAGACCATTGTATTATCTGGAATATCTAGAATCCAAATTAAATCACTATATATCTCTTCATGTAGAATATTTAGAATCCAAGATAAATAACCATTAGCTAAAACAAGTTCATTGCTAAAGTGAGATTCTTTATTACCATCACTAATTTGACGTACAAAAAGTATTATGTTAATATTTATTCTTGTATAACTATTTACAAAATTATATTCTAAAAGAAATTTTTTGAACATGTAAGGACGTATTAGTAATGCTTTTCAAGTTACTCAAGTCAAAATAGTATACTATATAGTATGTGATGTAGTAACATTGTGATGAAATTGGGCCAAGTACCTCTTATGATTCATGCTAAATTGGTCGAAATGCATCTTTTACTTCACATGCAATTGATAAGGAGGATAATGATTAACATAAACCTTTCAATAAGATAAGCAAACATAAAAAACCAATGAGGAAATATGCTGCAAGCTTCAAGCATCAACATGGTCTGAGATTTCCATGTCATGCTCATACCAATCTTTCAAACATGCACCATTTGGTGTACTTGTCTTAATATGATGAAAAATATAATAACATTTATATCAACCAGAATACGATTTGATCATTTAGATGCGAACCAAAGGAAAAGAATATTTTGATAAGCACCTACTTTCATTTCAAGGTTAGTGAAGGTGCATGATCACTTGACTTTATGTTACAATGCTCTTATCGTGCTTATCTTCAACATATATATGTAAAGTTCACACTCCAGAGCCATAAATTGCTACCAAATATCAATTAATTATGCACATGTCTAGAGTTTAAAGGTATTATATCTTAAGTTATGATTCCTCTCTTAGGCATTTCATCAAACAGTTGGTGTATAAAATAATTACTTAATATATTTCTTCCTTCATCAAACAGATGGCACATCAATTACGACTAATGATGAGTTGGAGTTTCAGGAAGGCGACATGGTCCTCCTGAAGGTATCACCTTGGAAGGGTGTCATCAGATTTCGGAGGAGGGGAAAGCTGGGCCCTAGGTTCATTGGTCCTTTTAGGGTTTTGGCCCGGGTGGGTCGGCTTGCTTATCGGTTGGATCTTCCAGCAGAGCTTAGCCAGATCCACAACACTTTCCATGTTTCCCAGTTGAGGAAGTGTTTGGTGGATGAGTTAGCAGTTTTTCCCTTAGAGGACATTCAGGTTGATAGCAGCCTGAATTATATTGAGAGGTCGGTCGCGATTATGGACCGGAAGACAAAGACCTTGAGGAACAAGGTAATTCAGCTAGTGAAGGTGCAGTGGCAGCACCGGAAGGGTTCAGAATGGACGTGGGAATCAGAGGAGGAAATGCAGGAGCATTACCCGGAGTTATTTTTAGATTCAATGGCAGTAGACTTCGAGGACGAAGTCTGATTCAAGTGGGAGAGATTTGTAACGATCGTTTCCGAGGTATAAAAGTTATTTAATTCTTCAGTTTATTTTGGGCCATAATTGAGTTAATATTATGAGGGGACCCTTAGTTTGGGCTGAAGTGTAAGCAGCCCATAAGCCGTACGCGGGGCGTAACCCCCTTGTTCGCTGGGCGTACTGCTTAAATGAAATGTGGGGAGGCTGAGCGTACGCGCAGCGTACCTTAAGGTACGCCCAGCGTACGCGACCAGGTGGCAAACCCTAATTTTAGGGGTTGAGGCGTATTTAAACTCCATTATAGCCTCCCATTTGGACTCCTCACTTATCATTCACTCCAGAGAAACCCTATTTCGTCCCCCTTTGCTCCTTGTTTGTCTATGTTTGATCTTTGAGCTTATTTTTGTGAAGAAGGAAAAGAAGAGAAGTGGAAGAAGAAGAACTTGAGCACCTTGAGCTCATAGATCTGGGATCATCCTTTCTTTTGGCATTCAAAAGAGGTATAAAGCATCCAACTTTCCTCTTGTAAGTTTAGATCTAGGAGTTTTTGGAAGTTTGGACCTTTTAGGTCCAAAGGAAGGACCTATATCTAGCAACTTTGTTTTTGGAGCTTGGGATTGCTATCCTTGAAGCTCAAGTGTCCCCATAGCCGTAAAGTTTCGATCATTGTGGCTTATATGGAACCATGCATGAGATCTAGTTGGTTTTATGGAGGTAGAATGTTATTTGCGGAATTTTGAGCCTTTATGAGACTTGTAAGCCATCAAGTAAGCAACTTTATGGCTTAAGTCATGGAATAAGCTTAGGATCTGGATTTGTAGCCTCTGGATCGGATTATTAAGCACTTAATGAGATGTTGGCTTAACAGAGCTGTACGTTGGGCGTACAAGGAAGTACGCGTCGCATACAAGCCAACAGCCAGTACGCTTAGCGTACCTTGGTGTACACCCCGCGTACGCTACCAGTTTGGGCTTTGAGTGTTGGGCCTCGGTGTGGGCTGGGTTTTAGGCTTAGGGTCCTTGGGCCTTTATGGCCCATCAGAATTCAGTTGCTAAGGACCAAGGATTTAGTATTGGGCTTGGGTAAGGCCCAATAAAAGGGTTCTAGGCCCAATATAGCAAATTGGGCCATTAGGGGGCCTATAGTGGGGCCATAGATGGACTTAGAAGGAATTGAGGTTTTGGGCCATGTTGTGTCCCACACCATAGTAGGGGTAAAAGAGTCATTTTACCTATAGAGGAATCCCTATTCTAATTTAGTATTTATTTCCCATTATCGTTGGGAAACAGCCGGAGCAGCAGTCAGGGATTTCTCATTCAGGAGTTCAGCAGTCAACATCACGAGGTGAGAGTCCTTCCAGTAGGAACGGGTCTACAGCCACAATGCCGGCCCGTTTAGTTAGCAGTTGCTCTGGACTTCGGTCCGACGCAGTAGTTCAGTGTGCTTGGTGTCTATGTGATTCAAGCATGTTTATGTGTTATATGTTCCGGACTTTAGTCCGATGCAGTATGCAGTATATGTGTTTATACTAGTTGATATGTATTTATGTTATGCTATGATCAGTCAGTTCCGGACCTCGGTCCGATGCAGGGGACAAGGTCGCAGTTAGTCCGGGCTTCGGCCCGATGCAGTTTCTGGACTTTGGTCCGATGCAGGGGACAAGGTCCCAGTTAGTCCGGGCTTCGGCCCGATGCAGTTTCCAGACTTCGGTCCGATGCAGGGGACAACGTCCCAGTATGTGTTTACATGTTATTGTATGGTATGTGGTAGTTTGGGGGAGCTCACTAAGCTTCGTGCTTACAGTTTCAGTTTTGGTTTCAGGTACTTCCGCAAGTAAAGGGAAGAGATCGGGATGATGGCATTGCACATACCACAGCTCCAGTCTTTTCCTAGGATTTTGTTTGATTCATAGTTTGATTTGACACAAATGTTCATGACATTTTATTATGGGTTGAGATAATTGACACATGGTTCTATGATGTGACGATCAGAATATGATTTTTATTATTATTCAAACAAAAATTTTTGGGTCGTATTTTTGGATGTTACAAGTTGGTATTAGAGCCTTGGTTTGAGGGATTCGGGCACACTTTCGGGGGTGTCTGAACTCAAACTAAGGAAGTGGTAAAATGTTTTCAAAAGAAAAGAGTTTTAGAAAAGTGAGAAGAATTTTTAGAAAGAAAGGAACTTTGAAAAGAGAAAAAGGGTGTGGTGCATGCGATCAGCCGAGCTCAAGTAAGTACGCCCAAATTACCCACACAAGTTAATGTTATGATTGTCAGTTTCAGTTCTAGTAGAACAACATGCTAGAATAGGACTAAGGATCTAGGAGGATGCCTTATGTGCCTGCTATATGTGTTTCAACTTTATGAGAATTGCATACTAGTATTGATTAGACAGTAGTGGGATAGCCTGTTTAGGTTATGCCTGATAGTATGAGCTTAGCATTATATACTAGTACAGTTTCTTGTTATGAGAATAGAATTGCTTGAGTAGTTTCATGTGTCTGAATGCTGCTTTCTTTGTGCTTTGTAGGACTCTGAGTGATGGGAGTTAGCCGTTAGGTGAATACGTCACGTCACATGTGATCAGGGTTGAATAATCTCAGAGTGCTGGATTTGGCCCTATTGCGCAGCTCTTGTTTGAGTCTAACCGTTGTAGGGACGAGTCTTTTACTCGAAGGATTATCTGAGCCTCGTCACATGTGATGGTATTCATGTGATGGCTAATTAGCATTACAGGGAGGCCTTCAGCAGCTGAGGACTGGATTGGGTGGAGTCAGAGATTTCCTTAGGGCATGCCTAGGATGAGAGTAGCAGAGATCAGTAGTAGTAGAAGTGACTTGGTGGAGTCGAGGTAGTACTTGAGGAAAGTACGGATAGATGTGGAAGGTAGTATGGGCCCGTACTACTGAAAGCAGAGGATCCGTACTCGAATCGAGGAAAGCTGAGATGAGACCAAGAAGCTTGTGATAGTAGTGATTTCTCGAGATATACCAGTGTTCCTGGTGTTTTTTTATGTGTTTCAGAATGGTGGTATTATACCCTAGACCAGCAGTCGGCAGTTCAGGTGCCGGAGGGGGATCAGGACCAAGCCCAGAAGCCGAGCAGTTGGATGAGCAGACTAGGGAGTTTCTCTCTTCAGAGATTACTCGCACCATACTTGAGCAGACTCCTATGATCTTCGGTTCGATCAAGGAGGGTATCTTAGAGTTCATGGATGAGAGGTTGAGCACTTTCCGTGCTGAGGTGGCGGCCATGATGGGGTCGCGCACGCTTACTTTTAGGGAGTTCCGGGCATGCAGAGCTCCGGATTATCATGGGGCACGGGACCCCATAGCGAGTACTAGATGGTTGGCAGATGTGGCCAACGCTTTCTGCACTAGCAGATGTCCCGAGGGGGACAAGGTCAGATTGGCGTCCTGTCTTCTAAAGGACAGGGCACGGGATTGGTGGGAGGAGGTTGGTCATGCCATTGGGGATGATGCAGCTTTGGATGCTATGACCTGGACTGATTTCACTACCAGGTTCAGAGCTGAGTTCGCACCGGTCATTGAGGTGCATCAGTTAGCCAGAGAGTTTCAGAATCTTACCCAAACTACAGAGATAGTGGCGGAGATTACCGCCAAGTTTAGGGAGAGGGCTCTTCTTGTTCCTCAGTACGCAGCTGATGAGGAAATGAAGAAAGCCCGTTATCATGAGATGTTGCGGAGTGATATCCGCCAATTTGTGAGCCGGTCCAACTGTAAGACGCTGGATGACATGATTGCTAATCGAGAGAGAGAGAGAGAGAGAGAGAGAGATTGACCTTGAGATGGAGAGAAAGAGGAAGCCGGAGGCAGCTCCAGGTTCAGGGAGTTCGGGCAAAAAGCCCAAGGGTCAAGATCACAGAGCTAGGATTCAGCAGAGCCACGCTCGGTGTGGCAAGTGTGGGAGATTGCACGATGGGGTGTGCAAAGCAGGGAGTGCCGGCTGCTACAAGTGCGGTCGGACTGGGCATATGAGCAGAGATTGTACAGCCACTACTATCACCGTTGCGGCATCAGATCTGATTTGCTTCCATTGCAATCAGAGGGGACATAAAAAGTCCCAGTGTCCAAGTTTAGCTGCTGCAGGGAAGGTGTCAGCACCTGCACCTACTACTTTGAGGATTACAGATGGCCGTCAGGGCCGAGCTGAGATGCCAGTGGAAAAGAGTAGGGCTTTTCAGCTGACAGCAGAGGAGGCGCGAGCGACTCCTGACGTGGTGACGGGTATGTATTTTTCTCTGTACCTCTGCTTTTATTATTGATTGCTTCTTATGGTTATATGTTTTGTATAGGTTCGTTCTCAGTGAACGGCATATCAGCTACCACATTGTTTGATTCGGGAGCTACCCGATCATTCGTCTCTCTTGCGCTTAGTAAGAGGTTTAGCAGAGCTCCAGGGGAGCTAGGTTGTCCATTTAAGGGTGAGATAGCAGCTGATAGGACCGTTAGGGTTGCAAGGGTATACAGAGGATGTTTTATACAGTTATTCGATGATCACTTTCTGGTGGACTTGTTCCCTATTCCCCTGCGAGGGAATAATGTTATAGTAGGTATGGATTGGCTAAGCCCCAATAGGGTGGTGATAGATTGTGAGCTGCAATTAGTGAGGGTTTGCACTCCCAGTGGGGGAGAGTTAGTGATTCAGGGCGAGAGGCCACAGCGCGGACCAGTTCTATGTTCAGCAGCGAGAGCGAGGCGCTATTTTCAGCAGGGTTGTGTCGGTTATGTTGCCTATGTTTTAGATGCCCAGGAGAAGGGCAAGACAACAGTTGATGATGTTCCGGTAGTGAGAGATTACCCGGATGTATTTCCAGAGGATTTGCCTGGAATACCTCCCGAGAGGCAGGTCGAGTTCGGGATTGACCTAATCCCTGGTGCGGCTCCGATAGCCAAGGCACCGTATCAGTTGGCTCCCCCAGAGCTGCAGGAGTTGTCTATGCAGCTGCATGAGCTGTTAGACAAGGGTTTTATTAGGACGAGCAGTTCGCCCTGGGGAGCACCGGTTTTTGTTTGTGAAGAAGAAGGATGGGTCGCACCGTATGTGTATTGATTATCGGGAGTTGAATAAGGTAACGGTGAAGAACCGTTACCCACTCCCAAGGATAGATGATTTGTTTGATTAGCTGCAGGGAGCGTCTTGGTTTTCGAAGATCGATTTACACTCCGGGTATCATCAGATGAGAGTCAGGGATGAGGATGTGCAGAAAACTGCTTTCAGGACCCGGTACGGTCATTATGAGTTCGTGGTAATGCCGTTTGGGCTCACCAACGCCCCAGCCGCGTTCATGGACCTCATGAACCGCGTATGTAGGCCGTTGTTGGATCGATCGGTGATAGTATTCATTGATGACATCTTGGTTTATTCCAAGACTCAGGAGCAGCACGAGGAGAACCTGAGGGAGGTGCTAGAGATTTTGAGGAAGGAGAGACTTTTCGTGAAGTTCTCCAAGTGCGAGTTCTGGTTGCGCGAGGTGCAGTTCCTTGGATACCTCATCAAACAGAAGTGTATTTTGGTAGATCCGGCCAAGATCGAGGCAGTGATGCAGTGGGAGGTCCCGAGGTCTCCATCTGAGATTCGGAGCTTCCTAGGTCTGGCAGGGTACTATAGGAGGTTCATTCAGGATTTCTCCAAGATAGCAGTATCGCTCACCCGACTGACTAAGAAGTCGGTGGTGTTTCGCTGGGGGCCTGAGCAGCAAGCAGCATTTGAGACCCTCAGGCAGAGATTGTGCGAAGCACCGATTCTTACCCTTTCAGAGGGAGTAGAGGATTTTGTGGTTTATTGTGATGCTTCGATCATAGGTATGGGAGCAGTGTTGATGCAGCGAGGTCGTGTGATAGCTTACGCCTCGAGACAGTTGAAGCCTCACGAGGCTAATTATCCTACGCATGATTTAGAGTTAGGGACAGTGGTGTTTGCCCTCAAGATTTGGAGACATTACCTCTACGGGGTCTGTTGTACCATTTACACGGATCACAAGAGCTTGAGGTACCTCATGGATCAGCCGAATCTGAACATGAGGCAGAGGCGATGGTTAGATGTGTTGAAGGATTATGACTGTGAGATCTTATATCACCCAGGGAAGGCCAATGTAGTGGCTGATGCCCTGAGCCGCAAGGCAGCAGCGGCCCCGATCAGAGATATTTGTTTGAGGATGACAGTGATTACCCCATTGTTGGAGCAAATCAAAGAGGCGCAGGCCGAGGGCCTCAAGGAGGAAAGACAGAAGTGTGAGAGGATTGTGGGCCGAGTAGCTTCGTTTGACTACGATAGTCGAGGATTGTTGACCCTTCATGGGAGAGTATGGGTACCGTACTGGGGTGGAGTACGGCAGGTGTTGATGGACGAGGCTCATAAGTCTCGATTTTTCCATCCATCCAGGGGCGGCGAAGATGTATAGGGATCTTTGACACGATTATTGGTGACCCTGCATGAAGCGGGATGTCGCCTGGTATGTGGAGAGGTACCTGACCTGCAGGAAGGTCAAGGCAGAGCACCAGAGGCCCCACGGCAAGATGCAACCGTTAGACATTCCGGTGTGGAAATGGGAGGATATCACCATGGATTTAATCACTAAGTTCCCTAGGACCGCACGTGGGTGGATTCGATTTGGGTTATTGTGGATCGGTTCACGAAGAGTGCTCATTTTATACCGAGACAGGAGAGCATATCGGTGGAGAAACTAGCCGATATTTATGTGCGAGAGATTGTGGCACGACATGGAGTGCCTGTTTCAGTGGTGTCAGACCGAGATGTCCGTTTTACTTCCAGATTTTGGAAGCGGTTTCATGACGAGATGGGCACTCGTCTCCATTTCAGCACCGCTTTCCACCCCCAGACGGACGGACAGAGCGAGAGGACGATTCAGACCCTAGAGGACATGCTTCGGGCATGTGTCCTAGATTTCGGTGGCAGTTGGGATACGTATCTTCCGTTAGCTGAATTTTCATATAACAACAGTTACCATGCGAGTATTGAACGACCTCCCTTCGAGATGCTATATGGGAGGAAGTGTAGGACCCCGATTTGTTGGGGCGAGGTCGGTCAGCGTGTCACTGAGAGAACCGAAGTGGTGCTCAAGACGACAGCGTTGATCCAGCAGGTACGTAGTAGGCTGCAGACTGCACAGGGTCGGCAGAAGAGTTACGCCGACAAGAGGTGATCAGACTTGGAGTTTTCAGGAAGGCGACATGGTCCTCCTGAAGGTATCACCTTGGAAGGGTGTCATCAGATTTCGGAGGAGGGGCAAGCTGGGCCCCAGGTTCATTGGTCCTTTTAGGGTTTTGGCCCGGGTGGGTCGGGTTGCTTATCGGTTGGATCTTCCAGCAGAGCTTAGCCAGATCCACAACACTTTCCATGTTTCCCAGTTGACGAAGTGTTTGGTGGATGAGTCAGAAGTTGTTCCCTTAGAGGACATTCAGGTTGATAGCAGCCTAAATTATATTGAGAGGTCGGTCGCGATTCTGGACCAGAAGACAAAGACCTTGAGGAACAAGGTAATTCAGCTAGTGAAGGTGCAGTGGCAGCACCGGAAGGGTTCAGAGTGGACGTTGGAATCAGAGGAGGAAATGCAGGAGCATTACCCGGAGTTATTTTCAGATTCAGTGGCAGCATACTTCGAGGACGAAGTCTGATTCTAGTGGGGGAGATTTGTAACGATCATTTCCGAGGTATAAAAGTTATTTAATTCTTCAGTTTATTTTGGGCCATAATTGAAATAATATTGTGAGGGGACCTTTATTTTGGGCCGAAGTGTAAGCAGCCCATAAGCCGTACGCGGGGCGTAACCCCCTTGTTCGCTGGGCGTACTGCTTAAATGAAACGCGGGGAGGCTGAGCGTACGCGCAGCGTACCTTAAGGTACACCCAGCGTACGCGACCAGGTGGCAAACCCTAATTTTAGGGGTTGAGGCGTATTTAAACTCCATTATAGCCTCCCATTTGGACTCCTCACTTATCATTCACTCCAGAGAAACCCTATTTCGTCCCCCTTTGCTCCTTTTTTGTCTATGTTTGATCTTTGAGCTTATTTTTGTGAAGAAGGAAAAGAAGAGAAGTGGAAGAAGAAGAACTTGAGCACCTTGAGCTCATAGATCTGGGATCATCCTTTCTTTTGGCATTCAAAAGAGGTATAAAGCTTCCAACTTTCCTCTTGTAAGTTTAGATCTAGGAGTTTTTGGAAGTTTGGACCTTTTAGGTCCAAAGGAAGGACCTTTATCTAGGAACTTCGTTTTTGGAGCTTGGGATTGCTATCCTTGAAGCTCAAGTGTCCCCATAGCAGTAAAGTTTCGATCTTTGTGGCTTATATGGAACCATGCATGAGATCTAGTTGGTTTTATGGAAGTAGAATGTTATTTGTGGAATTTTGAGCCTTTATGAGACTTGTAAGCCATCAAGTAAGCAACTTTATGGCTTAAGTCATGGAATAAGCTTAGGATCTGGATTTGTAGCCTCTAGATCGGATTATTAAGCACTTAATGAGATGTTAGCTTAACAGAGCTGTACGTTGGGCGTACAAGGAAGTACGTGTCGCATACAAGCCATCAGCCAGTACGCTCAGCGTACCTTGGTGTACGCCCCGCGTACGCTACCAGTTTGGGCTTCGAGTGTTGGGCCTCGGTGTGGGCTGGGTTTCAATCTTAGGGTCCTTGGGCCTTTATGGCCCATCAGAATTCAGTTGCTAAGGACCAAGGATTTAGTATTGGGCTTGGGTAAGGCCCAATAAAAGGGTTCTAGGCCCAATATAGCAAATTGGGCCACTAGGGGGCCTATAGTGGGGCCATAGATGGACTTAGAAGGAATTGAGGTTTTGGGCCATGTTGTGTCCCACACCATAGTAGGGGTAAAATGGTCATTTTACCTATATAGGAATCCCTATTCTGATTTAGTATTTATTTCCCATTATAGCTGGGAAACAGCCGGAGCAGCAGTCAGGGATTTCTTATTCAGGAGTTCAGCAGTCAGCATCACGAGGTGAGTTTCCTTCCAGTAGGAACGGGTCTACGGCCACAATGCCGGCCCGTTTAGTTAGCAGTAGCTCCGGACTTCGGTCTGACGCAGTAGTTCAGTGTGCTTGGTGTCTCTGTGATTCAATCATGTTTATGTGTTATATGTTCCGGACTTCAGTCCGATGCAGTATGCAGTATATGTGTTTATACTAGTTGATATGTATTTATGCTATGCTATGATCAGTTAGTTCCGGACCTCGGTCCGATGCAGGGGACAAGGTCCCAGTTAGTCCGGGCTTCGGCCCGATGTAGTTTCTGGACTTCGGTCCGATGCAGGGGACAAGGTCCCAGTTAGTCCGGGCTTCGGCCCGATGCAGTTTCCGGACTTCGGTCCGATGCAGGGGACAAGGTCCCAGTTAGTCCGGGCTTCGGCCCGATGCAGTTTCTAGACTTCGGTCCGATGTAGGAGGCAAGGCCCCAGTTAGTCCAGGCTTCGGCCCGATGCAGTTTCTGGACTTTGGTCCGATGTAGTGGGCAAGGCCCAGTATGTGTTTACATGTTATTGTATGGTATGTGGTAGTTTGGGGGAGCTCACTAAGCTTCGTGCTTTCAGTTTCAGTTTTGGTTTCAGGTACTTCCGCAAGTAAAGGGAAGAGCTCGGGATGATGGCATCGCACACACCACAACTTCAGTCTTTTCCTGAGGGTTTGTTTGATTCATAGTTTGATTTGACACAAATGTTCATGACATTTTATTATGGGTTGAGATAATTGACACATGGTTCTATGATGTGACGATCAGAATATGATTTTTATTATTATTGAAACAAAAATTTTTGGGTCGTATTTTTGAATGTTACAGAATATGATTTTGTACGATGATTAAGGAAAGATCATGTAAATCAGGGGATTCCATTATATGATTAGAATCTGATTAATCTACCCTTGAGTGTTTAATTAAGCGCCTTAATCTGATTTTTTTTTTAACCACAAGATCAAATTTGATCAAAGGCTAATATTTGGTCTTTATGTCTCACAAAATATAGTTGGTCTCAAATGAACCTCTACCTATATATATATATATATATATATATATATATATATATATATATATATATATATATATATATATATATGTGTGTGTGTGTGTGTGTGTGTGCTTAGGTTATTGTATTCTACTTAATTAGAAGACACATGTTTAAATTAGGAAACACATGTTTAATTAATGAAAATTTCGAATTTTAAGGGATATTGATTCTATTAATTTTGAATTCTGATTTTTTTTATTTAATTCATTTTTAATTCTAGCATAATTTTTAATTTTACTCGATTTTATTCTTTTATAATGCAATTCTGTTAGAACGATATTCTATTAAAATGTCAGAATATATTTTGATAGAATATATATTTTGATTGAAGTAACTTTTGTAGAAAAACAACATTCTTGAACCTTCAGATGAAATATTACATAAATCTTATATATTCAAACATTGTAATGCAAATATAGATTCATACATATTCTTATAGAATAATAGTTTAAATAACATACTAGATTATAACCCGCGTTAAACGCGGGGAACATAAAAAAAAAGTATAAACCGTTGAATGTCATATATGTGGACAACTTTTTATATTAAAAAGAATTGGATGAATTAATGGGTTAAAATGAATTTTTTAAATTCTTCAATACATATATTAAACAAAATTAATATCATAAAACAAAATAAGAGATGAGTTGACGATTAAAAAATTTACCCTACATTTGATATCTTTTCCATCAGCCACTAATTAGCATAGTGAATAACATCTTTAACATGATGGTCAATCAATACAAAAGAAGCAGACTCATATTCATATTGAACACGAATTACGACCATCGTCGTAAAATTATAAAATGACACTTTAATGGACAATGAAATAAAATTGGAAACATTCAAATATAGATTAATGGCACAAGAACTTTACAAACGTAAAATTATGAACTTACTTGCTATAAACATCAGAAACTCCACCACAACAATCACAAGTAAATGGTTCAACATTAGTATCACCATCATTCTTACTTACTTTTTTTGAATAGTCACGACAATAAAAAGAATACCAACATTCGTCTAAATCAAAACCGATGACAATAACAATGATGGACAAACCAATTACCTATTTCAATATATATATATATATATATATATATATATATATATATATATATATATATATAAAGTCATACATATATTCATTATCATACTATTTTGAATTCTTTGATTTCAAATTCTATAATTATGAAAGGTAAATACAAATTACTTGATTTTAAAAAGGAATGAACCATATTTATGTTTTGACAATTATTTTAACATTTATTTCTCTTCAATACATTCCAATTAAAAATTTCAGTCACGATTAATAAGTTTTCAACTTCCCAAACGTAGTCAACTTAATTTAGTTAATATTAATTTTATTTTATTTTATTATGGCATCATCAAAATGATCAAATGATTAAAATTAATTAAGCAAACAAAATGAATGGTCCTGATTGTTGAATGTGATGTCATCAAGTTTCTCTTTTAGTATATATATATATATATATATATATATATATATATATATATATATATATATATATATATGTATATATATACACTAAACCCTTCGAGAAGGTACTCTATTTTTACTTTTATTTATTTATTTTTTCATTTAATCCAAACACATAATCCATGTCAATTAACACAGAACTAACTAAACGGAATTTTACTTCATCTAATCCAAACATAGAATCCAATCCAAACACACACGCACACAAACACAAACACACACACATACAGAGAGAGAGGGAGAAAGTGTGTGTGAGAATAGAAAATCTGTTTATCAAAAACTCACTAATAAGCCACTGATACATATATTGAACACATAAACTATAATCAAATGTAAGAAATTAATCAATAAATCAAAAAAAAAATGTTAACCTTATGAAGCTAGTATTCGAACGTGATGCTGCAAAGTCCTGATTTCATGAAATTGTGATAACAACTAAATAAGATTATACTTATACATAATTTTGAACAACGATTTTGGAAAGGTTATGAAGAAATTAATATTATGATTCATATCATACTATTTTGAATTCTTTGATTTCAAATTCTATAATTATGAAAGATATATATATACAAATTACTTGATTTTAAAAAGGAAGGAACCATATTTATGTTTTGACAAATATGTTGACATTTATTTCACTTCAATACATTCCAATTAAAAGTTTCAGTCACCATTAATAAGTTTTCAACTTTTCCTAAAGTAGTCGAGTTAATTTAGTTAATATTAATTTAATTTTATTTTATGATGACATCATCAAAATGATTCAATAGTTGAAATTAATCAATGAAACACAATGAATGGTCCTGATCGTTGAAGGTGATGTCACCAGGTTTCTCTTTTAATATATATTAGATTATAACATGCGTTAAACACGAGGGAGCACATGAAAAAAGTATAACTCGTTGAAGAACATATTTGTAGACAAATTTTATGTTAAAAAGAATTAGATGCATTAATGGGTTAAAATGAATTTATTCAATTCTTTAATACATATATTAAAAAAAATTAATATCATAAAACAAAATAAGAGATGAGTTGACGATTAAAAAAATTAACGCTACCTTTGATATTTTTTCCATCAGCCACTTATTACCCTGGTGAATAACATTTTTAACATGACGGTCAAACAATACAAAAGAAGTAGACCTAGTTTCATATTGAACACGAATTACGACCCCTACCCTAAAAATTATAAAATGACACTTTAATGAACAATGAAATAAAATTGGAAACATTCGAATATGGATTAATGACACAAGAATTTTACAAATGTAAAATTATAAACTTACTTGCTGTAAACATCAGAAACTCCACCACAACCATCACAATTAAATGGTTCAACATTGGTATCATCATCATTTTTACTTAATTTTTTTTGAACAATCACAACAATAAAAAGAATACCAGTCTTCATTTAAATCAAAATCGATGACAGTAGCAATGATGGACAAACTAATTTCCTATTTTATAAAAAAATTTAAAAATATATAAAAAAAATTCATATATATATATATATATATATATTCATTGTGTTATGCGCTATAAATTTATAAAATTAATGGAAAAATATTAATACTGTTAAGTATACCTTATTGTAATTTGGAATATTATCAATGTTCTTGATTGGAAAACGGAGGTAGCAATCTTCTGCTTTGACCGAAACAAACAGTTACCCACTTGAGGCTGACCTGGAAATAACAATTAAAGTTATAAATTAATTCATCTTATAAATAAAATATTAATGTAATGACATGAACATTTATAATGAAAAAAATATTTTTACCACCCCAAGTTTTGAGATTTGCCGTACGTAGGAGGATGATAACAACTGCATTATCATTTTGATGTAAACAAATCATTTTACAACAAGTATGTATAATAAAGCAATATCAAAAGTACATTGCCTTTTTTACCTTTGGACAAAAAACCATATGTTGATTGAGAAACACAAACACAAACATATATTAAAGAAATATATGAATCATTCCCAAAAAAGTAGTTTTTATTGCAAGGGTAAATAAGTCATTTTGAAGAAATAGTATATGCAGACTCTAAACTTTTCGAGAAGGTACTCCACTTTTACTTTTCTTTATTTCTATTTTCATCCGATCCAAACACATAATCAAATCTAAACATAGAACTACTTAAACTGAATTTTACATCATCAAATACAATCACATAATCTAATCCAAACACACACACACACACACAAACACACACAACAAAGGTAAATAGGTCATTTTACAACAAGTATGTATAATACTGCAATATCAAAATTACATTTGCCTTTTTTTACCTTTGGATAAAAATGCATATGCTGATTGAGAAACACATACACATATATATTAAAGAATATACAAATCATTCCAATTAAAAGTAGTTTTTACAGCAAGAATATACTGAACATATATACTTTTTTTTACCTTTGGATTGTTTGTCAAAAACTCACTAATAAGCCATTGATACATATACTGAACACATAAACTATAATCAGATGTAAGGAATTAATCAGTAAATCAAAAAAATTGCTAACCTTATGAAGCTGTTATTCGAATGTGATGCTGCAAAGTCCAGATTTCATGAAATTATGATAACAACTGAATAAGATTATACTTATATATAATTTTGAACAACGATTTTGGAAAGGATATGAAGAAATTAATATTGTGATTCATATCATACTATTTTGAATTCATTGATTTCAAATTCTATAATTATGAAAGATATATACAAATTAGTTGATTTTAAAAAGGAAGGAAGCATATTTATGTTTTGACCATTATGTTTACGTTTATTTCACTTCAATACATTCCAATTAAAATTTTCAGTTACCATTAATAAGTTTTCAACTTTCCAAACGTAGTCAGCTTGATTTAATTAATATTAATTTTATTTTATTTTATGATGACATCATCAAAATGATCTGATGGTTGAAATTAATCAAGAAAACACAATGAATGATCCTGATTGTTGAAGGTGATGTCATCAAGTTTCTCTTTTAATATATAGACACTAAACCCTTATGGAAGCTACTATATTTTTACTTTTCATTATTTATTTTTTCATCCAATCCAAACACATAATCCAATCCAATTAACACATAACCAATTAAACTAAATTTTACTTAATCCAATCCAAACACACACATAGAGAGGGGGAGAGAGAGAGAGAGAGAGAGAGAGAGAATAGAAAATTTGTTTATCAAAAACCCATTAATATGCTATTGATATATATACTGAACACATAAACTATAATCAGAAGTAAGAAATTAATAAGTAAATCAAAAAAAAAAATTGTTAACCTTATGAAGCTGGTATTCGAACGTGATGCTGTAAAGTCCAAATTTCACGAAATTATGATAACAACTGAATGAGAATATATACTTAACATAATTTTGAACAATGATTTTGGAAAGGATATGAAGAAATAAATATTGTGATTCATATCACACTATTTTGAATTCTTTGATTTCAAATTTTATAATTATGAAAGATATATACAAATTACTTGATTTTAAAAAGGAAAGAACCATATTTATGTTTTGATAATTATACTGACATTTATTTCACTTGTATAGATTCCAATTAAAAATTCTAGTCACTTTTCAACTTTCCAAACTTAGTCAACTTAATTTAGTTAATATTAATTTTATTTTATTTTATATGATATCATCAAAATGATCCAATGATTGAAATTAATCAAGAAAATACAATGAATGGTCCTGATTGTTGAAGATTATGTCATCAAGTTTCTCTTTTAATATATATAAAGATTTAAATATACAATTATTGAACAAATATATTTGATTACTAAAATTAAATAATAGATAACATTAACAATTTACCTTATTTAATTAATTCTTAAACTATCTTGCCTAAATTAAAAAGATTAATTAAATATTTATTTAATTAATAAATAAAATTAAAAGTTTACTTTATTTAGGTTTTGAAATTATTGGGTCTCATTGATTTCTATATCAGCATAATATATATATATATATATATATATATATATATATATATATATATATATATATATATATATATAATAGAACTATTTTGGAAGATCAATATTATTGAGTTCGTGTTACACGGAGCTATCACCTAGTATATAAAAGAAATGTAAATATCCTCCACGGTTTCAATAAACAAATAATAAAAAGCGAAAAATCGAAAGCAAGAACCATTGATCATTGTCTAAATTCACCGATTCAGATATTAGCGAATAAAACCAATCTTAAAGGCCAACTTTTCAAGTATTTGCAGAAGGAGAATTGCATAATGCACAACCAAAATGACATTATTCAAATACAACACGCAACACCGATAACAATACTAATAAACTTCAAATCGGCATTTTTACCTTTGCATTAGTATATAATAGGAAGCTCTTATCAATACATTTTTATCTTCCATAGATTAAATCAAAATAAAGAACCAAAAAACAAGAACGAATATCAACTACTAATAATCGATTCAATTCAAAGATTTGTGTATAAAACTCATCCTAAAAAACCCAAATTTCCAAGTATTTGCACAAGGGTAATATACATCTAACAAAACCCCCATAACAAAATTGCAACAAATAACAATTAAACCCAAGATTCCCATTTCCCATTTCCCACCTCTTTATCAATCAAGACAAAAAAGAAGTACCAGCATGATTATGATGCAAAAGATTATGAGCAATCGAATCACGAGCTTTCATTGCAATCGAAGATCTCAACCCAATTTCAGGCACCATTTCATCATCATGAAGCTCAAGCATCAACTCAGGATCCACTTCTTCATTCCTCATTTCACATATATTATGCAACACGCAACATGCCCCCAACACCACCGGCAAATCCTGAAGCTTCACCTCCGTTCGTTTCTGCAAACAGGACCACCGCCCTTTCAACCTCCCAAATGCATCCTTCGCCACCCTTTGAATCTCCCCGATCTTTTCGTTGAAAGCATGTTGTGTCCATGTCAGATGAGGTTGCGTGTAGGGTACGAGTACCCAGTCCATTAATGGATACCCACAGCTTCCGACTATCCATACGTCTTTCAGAAGTCCGCCGTTTGCTCTTTGGTGGAGGGCGGATTTCTCGAGCACTTGGTCGTCCGGCATGGAACCCGGCCACCCGATGCAGACGTCGGTGAAGATCCCTCGTGGGTCGACAACTCCTTGAACAGTGATTGAATAAGAAGTTTTTTGGTTTCGTTCTGTGTGTCGTTTGTTGAAGTAGGCGGCGACGCTGATTTTGGGAGCGATGATCGGGATGTGGGTGGTGTACATTGATCCGACGACGTTTGGGATGCCGGAGATGGAGGAGAATTCGTTTTTGATTGTTCGTATGGACTCGTCGTCCGGCCATTGAAGGTATTTAGGCATTAAGACGGTTTTAATGGCGGAACATACCTCGAGAACGAGTTTGTGACAGGTGGAGATGCCTAATCCGAATCGCCGGGAAACAAGACGTAAAGGCTCCCCGGTGGCTAGCCTCCATATACAGACGGCGACTCTTTGCCGGACGGGGACTGCGTCGCGTAACATGGTGTTTTCTTTTGCGACTACTGATGTAAGCTCATTGCATATCAGCTCGAATGTATCTTTCCCCATACGAAAAGCTTTTCGGAATTCTTCTTCTGGGAATTCCGGACTGTTGCATTTATCCCACCAATCTTTCGATCTGTTCTTCACCCATAACCTTCTTTGTGGTCCGGCGGGGGCGCCGGCGGCGCCGGCGGTAGGATTAGTTTTCTGATTTGTATTATTTTGTAGATCAGCTACGACTACAGCAGAAGCAACCGCTGCATTTGTAGCAGCTCTAGACTTTCGTTTTCGAACGCGGGTAGATTCATCGATAACATCGGAATATTCCTGACATTCGCTCCGGTAATCCAACATGGCTTTGGTTTTCTTCTTATGGTTAGCTTCTAACATCATCTTATCTTCTTCTTGAGCTTTATCCCACTCGAATTTTTCCGATTTCTCTTGCTCTTCAATCAAAAGCAAAGACGTGAGAATCTCCTTCAACCCTTTCGTCTTGACTTCATGTTTATCTTCTTCTTCATGATCAAGTACTTGTTGGGTTGGTAATGGTAAATCATTCATCTGACCAAGTGTCTCTTGAAGCAAACCAAAGTAATAAGAATACTCACCTGGGAAATCTCCTTCCGGCGTAGATACGTCTGATTTCATATATAGAAGTCAAGGAAAAGAAATGACATAAAATGGAGAAAGTTTGAATGGAGTTCAAGTGTTTGACAAAATGCGTAAAAGAGATGTGAACACAAGAAAGAGAAAGAGATGAAAGATTGAGTTGATTGAGGGATAGATTTATATACGAGTACGTGTGAAAGGAAAAAAGAAACAAAAACCCATCTGATGACGATAACAATTAACAAGAGGAATTAAAGAATATAGAACCAAAATTGATGGAAAGGAAGTGTGAACGCGGATTGAAATTGAAAGAAAAGGAAGATTCGAGGCATGTGTATGACGGTGAAAGGACGCGGTTGGATACTTGGGATTGGTTTTGACTTGTTGTTTTTTAAGAGAGAGAAACTTTGTTTCGTGTGTGTTTTTGTTGTGTTATATGTGTGTGGGGGAAGGGACACACAAAATCCCAAGTTTTATTAAATTAATAAACAACAAGTTGTATTTATTTTGGATAAACATAAGATTAATAACAATTTTTTAGTCTACGTGCTTCTCAAAATTATATGATTTTATCCAAATAAAAAATAGTTTGTTAACTATGTTACTATTTTTATCTGGTTTTGATCCATACACTACACGCAGGTCCGATCCAAATACATCATTTGGGCTTAGACCAATGCAGCAAACTTTTAAGAACATCAAAATAGTCAAGTTATATGTCTAGTATATATTATAATGGTCCAAAAATTCAGCTAATATGTTGTTATCTCTGATCTAGACATACGAAAGAAAGCAACGGGCAATACAAATGAACAATCAGCGATCATGCACATAGATAAATCAAATGTCGCTTGGTGCCTAGAAACTTGTTGGCTTCATTCGATTGGAGAAATCAATGTGACATTGCCTACTTAGAACTTCTCCAATAAATAAAAAGTAAGAACGAATTTCTCTATTTTTCACTTCCACTCAATAAATCGATAGAACATAGTTCCTAAATTTCAATTTCTTCATTATCGACACTTAGTCCTGATATAGAAACAAATTCTCTAGTCTGGTCCAGTTTTAAGGTTCAATTTTCTCTAATCTGATACAACAAAGTCGATTCTGAAGTTTTGATTTAGTGATTCATAGACTTCGGTGTAATTTGTTTGTTGTTGGTTGTTTCAGAAATCAAATTTGGGTGAGTTCATTCGAAATTTATGTTTACTTAGGTTTGACAAAATTTTAAAAATGGTCCCCGTTGTATGCAAAAAGTAGCAACTTAAGGATATTTTTCATTAGGGTAACATCAGTGGTCCATATGGTTTGTAAACCTTACATGATTGCTCCTTTTGTCTAACTTTATTAATAATTAACTATTAGTTGTATGAAAAAGACGTTTATACCCCTCCTTTTATTTATTTTTCATTTTTCTTATATTACTTGTAAATAAATTCATATTAAACAATTCTTAAGAGATTAATGTGAAAATAAGGATAACTTTTTATAAACATAATAGCTTCATTTTTCCTTTACCATCTCCCCACCTCACAGATCAACACATAAAAAGAAGCTCCCACAGCCATCGTAACTCACATTCGGCAGCCTTGTATCTCCAACATTCGTGATTCACCTCCTGCTCCCTTGCGACAATACAAGTGTTAGAGATAAAAATTGTCAACCCCTCTACTGGAGCAGGTGAAGCTCTTCTCCCTTCAACTATGTTCAACAAAAAACCATCACATGAAGCCCTTTTCCCTTCAAACACCATTCACCCTTCTACCCCGTTCAACCAACACCAAGAAATTAGAGATATGTTGACTAGATCATATCACATATGTAGGAATTCCAATTGCTTCAGGCCACATCTAAAGTCATTCACGCTCTTTTCATTGTCAATGATAAAATTAATCATATAAGTATCTTCCTAACGACTTCAAAATCGATCTTTCTCCATAGTTTCTTAGTTTGATTTTAGATTACGGGTCTGATTATATGTGTTTAGTTTGGTTGCAGGTCAGTTTTTTTTTTCTTTTGATTTCAAGCCTGTATTTTGGTTTTCATTGCGGCCATGCCTAATTTTTGTAATTGTTCAAACTGATTTTTGGTTTTTGATAAGTACGTGTGATTTTGATTGAGTATATGTATATTTTTTTGTTTTGATTGAGTACAATTCTTATTTTGATTCAGTATAAGTCTAATTTTTGGTTTTTATTATGTATAAGTTTGATGTTGGTCATCTAGGTTTGTTTTATGACTATTAGAATTTGATTTTAGTTATTAAATATGAATTTACATGTAACACCAAGTTTAGAGTATGTCTCTGGTGATGGAGCCCCACAACGTGGCCATGGACAGTTATTACGTGCAGACAAAGTTAGTGTTATGGCGTGGCTGCTGTTTAATGACACACCCTAATGTGGGGTTTGTGCCCCTATTTAAGGGATGTGATTGCTAGGGTTGCCCATCCTCAACCTCAACCACTCTCTCTTAGTATCTAATAGTAAACCTTATCCTTCATTGCTAACCTTTGAGTTTTTGTGGTGTTTGGTGGTGTTTTAAAGAAGAAGAAGAAGAGGCCCTTGAGCTTTGTTTCAGCAAAACAAACTATCCCCATCTACCTTGTGTACGTTTTCTAGACTCTTGTAAGTCCCCAAGATCCGATTTTTATGTTACTTGTCTCTAGATCTACCCTTTTGTCCCGTAATCTTCATGTTATCAACATTTGGAATGTTAGATCTCATAACGTTGGCAACTTTATGGATCCATGTAGTCATCTTAGTGTCATATGTTCCGTATCTGAGGATCTATGGAGTTTTCATCCCATGCACAAGCTATGAGTTCCTAATTGCCATGGTTTTGACCTAAAATGGAAAGGACATGCATTGGACATGTATGCCCATAAAGCTATGATTTTATGGTCCATTAGGTGTAGGAAACACCAATGAATTAAGGATTATAGTTCGGGGTGTTTTAAGTCAAAAGTAATTAGATAGGGTGGTGGTGATCCTCAATGCCTTTCCGTGGATATAAGGCTCGTAAAAAACGGAGTTGTAATGAAGAAGTTATGACCATCTGAAGTTATAAGGGTTTTGGGCTAATCCGGATACGTTGGGCGTACATAGCATATGTTGGGCATACTGGGTTGGGACAATCGCGGAGTGGCTTTGAGTGCATTGGGCATACCTGGAGTATGTTGGGTGTACTCCATTCAGATGCAAACGCTAATTTATGGTCTTGGACCCTATTTAAAGGCCTTAACTCATTTCCAACCCTCCTTATCTTTAGCCTCCATCCCCTCTAACCCTTGATTTGAAACCCTAGCCTCCATTTAGATAGATTTTGAGCATGGGAGTGATTTTTTGTGCCTTTAGAAGAAGAAGAAGAACTCCTTGGAGAAGTGTTAGTTGTCTTGGAGCTTGGAGATTCAGTCCTCATTCATCTTGATCTAGCTTATGGAGGTATAAAGTTTTAATCGTGATGGCTTTCTCATGTAGATCTATTTTGGGTTGGTGATTTGTCATGTTTTGGTCCCATAATTGTGGTTCTTGTGAGTAGAAGTTACTCCATAACCTTTGAGCCTAATAATTGGTCATGTATGAGGTTATTAAGTCATAAAAATTGGATCTTGAGGAGTATTATCCTTTCATGCAAGAACTAGTGACCTTTTGATGAAGTTATGAAGCTTGGATTTTGGTTTGGACCCCATTAAGCCATGCAAAGTCATAAAGTTAGGAAAGTTATGAATTAAGACATCCCTTAGAGGTTAGATCTTACTTTAGATGTTTTGGTCTTAACCATAAGTGCTTATAGTGGGATTTGGTTACCTACGGAGTACGTTGGGTGTATGTATGCGTACACTCAGTGTAATGCATGTTTTCCTGATATTATGTTGTGGCGAGATGTATGTTAGGCATCAGCATGTACAGTATTGTAAAACTCGTCGAGTTGGCCGAGTACTCCTCCGAGTACTCGCTACTTGGTCCCTTACCGAGGCGAGTTATAGAATCCCGAGTATTCCCCGATCGGCTTCTTACTAAATTGAGCAGTGTTGTAAAAATTGGTCAACTCGATGATTAATATATATATATATATATATAATATACTAAATGATTTATTATTTAACACACACACATGTGATTATTACTACATATATAAGTTAAACTTTCAGTAATTATTCACGAAGTGAGACCATTATGTGCTTTTAAGTTTTTGTGTATTCACATATATCTGATTTTGTTATATATTTCAATCAACTTATGATTTTAACTTATGATTTTGATATATATAATTTCCTTAAAATATTTCTACATGAATTACCGAATCCGAGTACTCCCCGAGTACTCCCGAGTACTTGGTAGTCGGCCGAACAGGTACCGAGTAACGAGTTCTACAACCTTGGCGTGTAGTACGTGGGGTGTACTCATGAAACTATCTTTTGGGCCATTGGTCTTTTGGGTGTTTGGGGCATGAGTTTTTGGTTCAAATATAGGAAGGGTAAAATGGTCTTTTACCCATTAGAATGATAGAATACGTTTTGGACCTTAGAATATGGAAGTTGCCTTAATTATTATTTAGGGATATTTTGGATGTGTTCAGTGTGTGGAGCCCGATAGCAGCAGCGCGTTTGTGTGTTTTGAGGTAAGCCTGTGTACCATACTAGTGGGTCTTAGGCACTAATGTCGACCCACTGATTTATATGTGCTGAATGTATGTGATTATGTGACCATGTTTGATATGATTGAATGATATATAGAGCCAATCTGGGCTCGGAGTCATTATGGTCTGGGGGGTTGATACAGACCCCAACACAGTTACATACTCTCATATAGGGTTGATACAGACCTGACACAGCTACATGTTGTCATATGGGTTGATACGGACCTGAGGGTTGGTAAGGACCCGACACAGCTACATGCTATGATATCAGGTTGATACGGACCTGACATAACCATGTGCTATTATATGTATATGTTTATTGTATGTGTTATTTTGGGGAACACACTAAGCTTTATGCGTACGATTTTTGTGGTTGTGGTTTCAGGCACTTCCAGTTCAAAAGCTAAGGGACCGGATTGATCACAGCGCATCCACCCATGTTTCTACACTTTATGATTTTGGGAATTTTACTCTAATAATTATTTTACTTTGACGTACTTCTGAATGGTTGATAAGAATAAATGACGTTCTGCATTGAAATAAAAAGAATGAAATTTTTACCTTATGATTTTTGGGATATTACAAGTTGGTATCAAAGCCTTGGTTTGAGGGATTCAGACACACTCTTAGGTATGTTTGAACTCAAACTAAAGAAATGGTAATCTTTTGAAAGAAAATCAGTTTTCTAAAAGGAATTTTATAAAGAAAAAAGGGGGTGTGGTGCGTGCAATCAGCCGAGCTCAAGTAAGTGATTCTCAAAATACCCATACATGATTGTTATGTTATATGATATGGAATGTTTGCGTTCTAGGATAAGGCTAGGGATACTTTCAGGAATTACATGAAAGATTTGTCTGATATGAGATGCCTTGTAGCCTAGAAGGAATTGTATGATATGATATATTTGGAATCTGTATTGACAGAAGTTATTGTTTAGTCTATGCTTTAAAAATTATATATGGTAAGGATCGTATAGCCCTAGAATAATTGATTTGGCCTTAATTATTGTTCCTTTTCTAGTTGTGGTCCTAGGGTAGAGTCTTTCATTCGACAGTCTATTTGATCTTGTATTGTGTATAATTTGCATGTATAAGGCAACCGACAGTGATAATAGAAGTTCCTAGCATGGTAGTAGCAAGTGATCTTTGGAGGTCCTTTGTTTGTCTTGTGACTTATAGTGCTACTGTACGAATGTTGCTTGCTTTGTGATTTGTGGGACCCCTAGTGATGTGAGTTAACTATTAAGTGAATACGTTAAGTTACATGCTGCAGAGGTTAACTAATCTCAAAGTGATGGGTTTGATCCTATTGCACAACTCTTGTTTGAGTCCAACTGTTGTAGGGTTGAGTCTTTCACTCGAAGGATTATTTAAGCTTTGTTGCATGTGACTATATTCATGAAGTAGTTAGATTACATTAGTGGGAGTTCTTCAGCAGCTGATGGTAGGGTGAGGTCGGGGACCTAAGAGAGCCTAGGAAGTTTAATAGTGGGTTTGGATGCGTTGTTTAGTGGGTACTTGGGGTACCAGTTTGAGAATGTGACTTAGAGGACTCAGGATAATTCTTGAGGAAAGTATGGATAAGTGTAGAAGGTAGTATTGGGCTTGTACTACTGAAAGCACATGATCCATACTCGAATCAAGAAGGGTCATAGAGAATCTAGGAAGCCTGTAGGTTGAGAAATTTTATGGGAATGATCTGATGATCGTATGGTTGCTTTTCAGAATGCTGATGAGCACTCATAGAGGAGGATCTAGTTCAGGTTTAGGTATTGACATCAATCCGATGGACAAGCCAATGCGGAAGTTTATTTCGTCAGAGATCACCCATTATATCTTGAAGTAGACTCTAGTGATTTTCGGTTCGGTCAAGGAGGGAATCTTGGAGATTATGGAGGAACGTCAGGACGCGTACCGTTCTGGGATTATGGAGCTACTAGATGAGCAATTCGAGGCCTTTCCAGCTGAGATCACGGCAGGACAATTGGGAGCATGAGTTCCCTTATTTCGGGAGTTCAAGGCTTATAGAGCTCCAGAGTTCTTTAGGGCTAAGGACCCCATTGCTAGACCCCGAGAGCAGGAGATTGACTTGGAGCACCTCGGGAAGAGGATGCCTGAGAAGATTAAGATTGTAGTGGGTCAGACAAAGAGGCTTAGTACTCAGGATTCACGTTTGGGAGGCTAGCAAGGTCGGGGCCTTTGTGCCAAGTCTGCGAGGACCCATGAGGGAGGCTGTCGGGATACAGGAAGAAGATGTTTCATGTGTAGTCAAATGGGTCATTTCAATAGGGATTGCCCTATAGGATCGGTTCCTATGTGTTTTCACTGCAATCAGGTGGGCCATAAGAAGCTCGATTGTCCGAATCGGATGGGTAAAGTAGTGAGTGCAACTGCTCCATTTAATTTGAGGATCACTGACGGTCATGAGGGCGGGGCGAAATCTCTAGTAGTGAGGAGTTGAGCACTGCAGCTGCAGGAAGGGGAGGCCAGAGTTTCATTAGATGCTATCGTGGGTATGTTATCTTTTGTTTTCCTCGTGCCGTATTATTCGTATATATGTGATTTTGAATCATGTGTTTATATGCGCATGACATTATCTTTGGTTTAATTTCCCTGTAATTGCCTGGTTAGTAGTATCAATGGTTATTATATGCCTTTGTGCATGCCGAGAGTTATGAGTGTGGCACATCTTGTTGAGCTGGAATTAGATTGTCAGATATTTTATTGTGGGCCATCGATAGAGCGAATTAGGAGTGCTTCTTGGAAGATCAGTAGTCGAATTGGCGTGATTAGTTCGACAATAGGGAAGAGAAAGTGGTAGTGCAAGTTCGTTGAATTTTGGAATTCAGGATAGATGTGGAATGTATGGGATTGAATCGGATTTGAGTGCAAGTGAGTTACCGTCGAGTCGATATTCTCAGGATATGAGGGTAGTCCTCACATCAGAATCTTTAAGGAAAATATCCCGTAGAAGTTGGTTGTCTGCTCTAGGATAACAAAGTCAGAGTCAATTAATACATATTTAATAAAGGAAAATTACATAACAAAGTCAGAGTCAATTAATACTTTTATTAAATGTAATTGAAAAATATCATCTAATTTAATTACAAGGGTATTTTAGTCAATTAATACAGATTTAATAAAGGAAAATTGCATATTTTAAGGGATCATAGATTCTATTAATTTTAAAAATCCTATTTTACGAATTATAACTATTTTAATTCGGACATTCTGAAAAAATATGTTTATTTATTTAATTATTTACTCAAAAATAAAAATATTCTTGAACAATAAATAATAAAAATATTCTTGAACATATTTCTTGATCATGACTTTAAGAACTTCTTGAAAATAACAAATTCTTGAACAATCAATTGAAGAATAAAAACAAAAAATACATTATTTCTTACATAATACGGGTAACAATTGTTAAGAATTACATTTATTGTTAAAGAATAAAACTAGAAAAACTTTCAAAACAGGAAAGAAAACTTCAAAATCTAACAACGACTAATACATTCTAAAAGAATCATGTGGTCTATTTCAATTTTGTGGTTCGTTCTTCAAGCATCAACTTCTGTGATTCCAACAGAACTGAAATTCCATTCCAACAGAATTGGAATACGTGATTCCATTCCAATAGAACTGGAATCTTACCAATATCATCCATTGAATCATCTACATAAACATACTTGATACCTTTTCAGAATTCAACCTTGTCAAGATCATGCACTGTCCACATAAATGAAGTGTTAAATCATAAAAAAAAACATAAATTGAAATATGAATCAGACCATTTGAATCAGTCCCTTGCTGCATCAATCAGACCATTTGAAAGAAACACAGATGATCTTCATATCACTCAAAACCCTCAAATTCCACTTGAATTGGAATTATAAAGCTAAGTTATCGATTCCTGTAACAAACAAAAACGGAAGGAAAAAACCCTAAGTGAAAATTAACTCGAACAGAGCTTCATGTTACTTCATTATATCAAAAATCGAATCTAACCAAACATCAATTCACTCGAATACGAAGCTCGAAAGAAAAATAATTCAATCAAACAAGTAAAGCAATGAACCTCGTAACCAAAAGAGAAACTCGAACTGGCCAAAAAATGGATCATCGGAAGAGAAAAAACGCTGACTAAAGAGAAGAGAGTAAGCTAACCTGATTGGTAGACGTTGGTTGATTGATTTGAGCAGAAATCGATGGATCAAAGGAAGTAAGAAGTGTAGATCGGAAGAGGGATTAGGGTTCATAATCAGAATCTTTTCTTTGGAAGGATGGTGAAAGTTAGGGGCGATAGTGGGGTATTAGTATTGGAGTATGTTGCCGTTTAAAAAAAAAAAGATATAAAACCTGGAGAAATTAGGGTTAAAAGTCAATACCATGATTATAGGGATTATTTTTGGAAGTTATTAATCATATTACTAAATTACCCTTATTTATTTATTAAATTTTTTTTTTTTTAAATATTTGATTGGCCCACATTTATGCATATGATAACACAATAATTACTTTTAACATCTGAATCTCTCTCTCTCTCTCTCTCTCTCTCTATATATATATATATATATATATATATATATATATATATATATATATATATATAGGGTTAGGTTATATTGTTTCTATTAACTATTGTGTGCCAGAATGCACAGATCTGGAGCACCGGATGAATAGAATCAACAATCATGATCTGAGGGTCTATGATATTACAATAGGGTATCATGTATCCTATAATCACACAAATTTCAGCAAAAGGGTATTTTGGTCAATTAACCTATTTTAAAAAAGGAAATTTTCAGATTTTAAGGGATCATTAATTCCCTTATTTTTAAAAAATCTGAATTTTTTAAATTAATTCTAATTCAAATTTTAATATTACTTTTAATAACAACTGATTTTATTCTGTCAGAATGACAAAAAAGTCAAGAATAAACTAATAAACATATTGCGGTTTTATTCTTGCAGAATGTAGTTTCATTTAATATATTTTTTTATATTAAACATGCTTAAAGAATTATACAACATATTATCAAGAATACCATTTTCTAAAGAATACGGATTTTATTCTTTAAGGATCACTATTTACATTCATCGGTAAAGAAAAATACTATAAACAATTATTACAATCATTCTAAAAAAATTATGACTAATAATGGTTTAATGATTACATTTATTCTTAAAGAGTAAAACGAAAAATGGTTAGAAAAGAAAAAAACCATCAAATCTAACAAAAACGCTACTCTATTCTGAAAGAATATTATTGCTAAGAAACAATTTATAAATTATGACAGAATACATTCTGTTAGAATACAAATATCGTTCTCCATGTTTTCTTCATTTTCCACATTAATGGCAACATCTTCAAAACCTAAATTCACAAGGAAAACATAATCAATTTTCAAAATAATAAAAATTTTAGTGCAGTAAATAGAATAAAACAATTAATCCATATTCCATTCCAACAGAACTGGAATTCATGATTCAAAATCAAAATCAAAAGAAATTAGATGAAAAGTTCATAGATGATGGTTCATTTTAATTAATAAAGTTTGCAAAGTAAATGAGTTACACAGGAGGTTATACCTCCTGTGTTCGGTTTCTAAGAGAATAAAAACTATAAAAAATATCCATATTCCATTCCAACAGAATTGGAATTCTTGATTCCATTCCGATAGAATTTGAATTCAAGATTCAATTACCGTATGCATTCTGTTGGAAAAATATCAAAGTGAAAAATGCATAAATCAGTAGAACAATGGAGATGATATGCAGAATCGATAAACATTCGATAAAAATTCAATCACTAACCATGAATACAATTTGAAGCCATGACATGTTGAGTGATCAATACGGTAATATTTCTCTTTGGCATTTCATCAAACACTTTTAGGGCAACTGTTAATTTGGTCCTAACAAAACCATCCAATTACAGTAAAATCGAAGCACACTGATCAAATCTTAGATAATAGAATATTGTAATCAATAAAGAAAATAAGACACCTGATTGAGTTTTAAATAAACTTTTATTCTGTTTCAACATGTGTTTCCTTTTGATTGACAGTCAATGAATCACCAAAGAAGCAACATCCAGTTACCTTATTTCTTTTTCTGAGTATCACGTTCCAGTCAAGAACACGGTGTTGTTCTTGACAAATCAATCAAGAAAATGGGACATCACACATTCATTGCTTCTCCTTCATTTTCCCTGTCAAAACACCAAAGCTCAAACACCCAATCAAAACACCCATGGATTTCCTTCAAAACTCAAACCCATATCCCCTTCATTATATCAATTTTCCAGGAAAACCCAAACACCCCAATGATTTCTATTAAACATCAAATAAGAAAAGAATTTTTTTACCTGATTGATGATCGACGACCGGTAAACCAGCCAAACACCCCTTGATCGACGAATGATAACACCTCCTGCGGCCAGTCAAAGACCGGAGACCCTTTCCCTTACTTCCCATCGATCCTCACTGCCAAACCACCCTCATCGGAGATGCTGTTTGTCACCACCCACGTTATTGGCTGAAAATCCTTCCTCCCTCGTTCTTTCTGTAAATCAACAACAGCCAAACACCCATAGAATCATCGACCACCACCAAGTTCTCTCATCCCCCACTCGTTTTCCTGTCGGGTTTAAGGCTTCAAGGGTGGCTCCCTGCCATACACCACTGTCTTCTCCATCGTAAATCTTCGATTAAAACTTCCATTCTCCTACAAGAAATTCTCGAGAAATTATTTTGAGACGAGATGATTTGTGATCGGCGGCCGACTGATAAAGGGATGTTAGTTTGGTAGGGTTTAACTAATTAAGGAGAGATTAATTGAAATATTTTTTACCATAATTAGATAAACCAAGTTTACCATTATACCCTTTTTAATTTATTTAATGATTTATTAATTCCTGAATTCTCATTGGTGCATTTAGGCACACAATACTTGCTAAAAACATTTGAACCTAACTCTCTCTCTCTCTCTCTATATATATATATATATATATATAGTCAATCCGGGCTTGGAGTCATTATCGACTTGGGGGTTGATACAGACCTGGGGGTTAATACAAACCAGAGACTACTACTTGTTGTCATATGGGGTTGATACGGACCCGACACAACCACGTGATGTTATATTTATATATGTATTGTATGTGGTATTTTGAGGAAGCTCACTAAGCATTGTGTGTACAATTATGTTTATGGTTTCAGGTACTTCCGGTTCGAGAGGGAATGACCCGAAATGATCGCAACACATCCACCAATGTTTAGTTTTTTTTATGATTTGGATTTGTACTCTGATGATTATTCTCATACTAACATACTTTGTTTTTGGGTTGTTATGAATACTGTTAGGTCCAGTTAGGGTTGCATCTTGGGCTCGATAGTTAGTCCAGTTTAGTCTCCGGTATGGGCCTGTCCATCTGTGAGTTATTTTGTAGGGTTTATTATTTATAGATGCTTGCATGCATCCTTGAACGTAAGATTTTGATAGAGTTTTTCATAGCGTTCACAGTCTTTATCTTTTGTAACCCTAATATCCTCTACAACGGAAGTTCTTAATCGAGCTCTGCTGAGGATTGAGTTAATTGAATCATTCGACTCATTCAGATCCATTCTTGTGTTTATATCTTATTGTTTTTGCTTTCTTAATTTACCTGTTATAAGATCTAATCGATCAAAGAGTTTTATAAACTCATCAGTTGGTATCAGAGCAGGAGGCTGTGTAATTCATACACATCTCTTCTGTGAAAGAAGTGATTAGGGTTTATTTTGCATTAACTGATATTTATTGAGCCGTCACTCCATAATTGACGTATCTCATTATTTATTTGTTTTTCCCTAATATTACATATTACAAGTCTGATCTTGCAACAGGTTAAACGATCAAGCATGGACGATTCTCAATCTAATCCTATCAACATCTCAAACAGTATTGGATCTACAACAAAGATTCCAATTCTTTACACTCAAGATTACGAGGTTTGGGCACATCATTTCGAAGACTACGTCATCGGATCTGAAGATAATGGGTATCTAATATGGGAAGCCATTGTGTCTGGACCATTTGCTCATTCAGGAACATCCAGAATTATTAAAACTCAGAAGGAGTATAACGATCTGTTAAAGGATGTGAAAGACGTCGCTTAGGACGAAAAGGGAGAAGTTTCAATGCAACATCAAAGCATTGAGACTGATTCGATTCGCTCTTCAATCTGACACGTTTAGGTTGGTGAGTTCCTGCAGTACCGCTAAAGAAATCTGGGATCGGCTGCGAGAGCTGTATTCCACAGATGAAGATTTGGAGCACTCTATTCAAACTTTGCTTTTGTCTGAGTTTGGAGAGTTTAAGCAAAATTCCGATGAGTCCGTTACTCAAACGTTTGATCGCTTCAATCATCTTCTCACCAAGATGATCAAACATGACATCGAAAGGAAGCTTATTGAACAAAAGGTTACCTTTTTGAATGGCTTAAGATCCGAATGGAGAGCTGGTTTGTCTACAGTTAAAGCTCACGAACAGTTCAAATCATATTCGCTGGCGAAACTGGTAGGAATTCTGAAATCCCAAGAAAAGATAGTGATGCAAGAGAAGAGTGTGGTCTCAAACTTGGGGTCCTTGGCCCTCCTGTCTAAAAGTAAGAATGCAGTAGAAGACGAAGATCTAAACCTGGAGGACTATGATCTAACATCAGAAGATTACGCTATGATGGTGTCCAATCCAAAAAGGTTCATCAAAAAGAGGTTTCCTACCAATAAGAACCGAAATTGGCAGGGAAGCTACAGTTCAGAAAAGGTAAGGGAGGAGCCGAAGATTGACGAACCAAAGAAAGAAGTGAAGGTTGAAGCAGATTCTGGTGTCAGTTGCTATTACTGTGGAGGAAAGAATCATTACGCCAAAGATTGCGTTTTGAAGAAAATGACGGAGAAAGATGAAGAGGCAATCCTGATGAAAAAGCTAGAAGAGATTAAGAGGAAGAAAGCTGCTACTAATCCTTCTATGAATGCTCTTATTGTATAGGGTTCGGCAGAGGATGACGAGTTCGGTGGCGTGCAGGTTTGGTCGACCGACTCAGAAGATGATGAGGTGCGAAAGCCCTCACATGGAAAGGCGTATGTCGCAAGAGGTGGTGAAAGCAGTGGCAAGTGTCTAATGGTGACTGACGTATCACACATGAGGGGATACAATACCGATGGTGGAAACGAAGACGCCAAGGAGCGAGAGGACTTATGCTTCACAGCAAAACCTCTCAGTGTGCAGATCAGTGAACTTGATGAACTGATCAAGAAGGTACAATCTCTTTTTATTTTGTTCAAAATTCCACAGAAATCGTATGAAAAGGAATTAAATAACTTAAATTCAAGAATCTCAAATCTGGATAGTTGTTTAACTCAAACACGGGTCACAAATTCTAACCTAACTGACCAAATAAGCAGGGTGTCATCCAAGAGTGAGGAGCGAAGGATGTGGATTGAGCAGAAGGAGTCGGAGCTGATTAAGTCTAAGGATGAAAACATTTATTTGCAAAGAGACAATTTGAAATTGTTAAAACAAAGGAATGTTTTTTGTTTGATTGCTAAAAGAATTTATGCTAACATTACTCAACTGCATCTGAATTGTGAAATAGGGCAGAAAATACATCGCATGATTCTACTCTTCCTTGAGTTTAAGGAGGATGAAATCGATGCCGAAGCATACAACTGTGAAAGTGTTGTATCTTCCGATGATGTGAATCCTACTTATATGTATGGTCTGGACAAAATAGAATCTTTTATAAAGTCCAAAGACCATAAGGACATGCTTAAAAAACTTTTGGATGAAAACGATAAGCTGAAACTAAGAACAGAAACCATACAAAAATTCGACTCATTGAGTGCCAATTTAAGTTCAGAAAATAAAATTGATGTTGAAAACGCATCTGAACTTAATGAGGACGATGCTATGAGTGAAATTTCTGTAGAGGTTGAAGTTGACTGTTCTGAGTTTGTCAAGAGCGAACCCGAAAACCACAAAAATCTAATTTATGAAAATTCTGTGGAATTCGCTCGTTTGTCCAAGAATAAGTCCCCTGCCCACAAAGAAAAAGCTCTTGTGTTTCAGAAGGTTAGAACTACTCCAAATCAGGTATATAAAGTCACAGGAGTAACCGAACATCAAACAGCCGAACTCACTGCCATAGTGAACGATGATAACGCAGATGGTTGTGATGAGTTCTTCTGGTCAGCTCCTATAGATAATGCAGACGAAACAGTTGGTCTATCGGAGCGAACGTCCTGGAAAACCAAAGGAAGATACGTACCAGAGCCGCTGAATAAGCTTGACAATTTTGACGTGCCAAGTACAAGTGGCACAAAAGAAATTCCTATAGAAGAAGTCACCTCCACAAGCGAAAGCTCATCTATGAAGAGTAAACCGGCTGTCAAGAAGCTAAAACAAAAGGCTAATATCCATAGACAACCAAAACAGGTGAAAAATCAAAAGCAGCAGAGAAACCTGAGATACAAAAAGAATCTCTCAGAGCGAAAGCAGTTTTGGCGTTCTCAAAATGCTCATTACTCTTACCATGATAAAGATTCTAAGTCATAGAAAAAGACTTTCGGGCCACATGAAGCACAGAACCGAAAGGATATGTTCGGTCCCGAAAGCAACAGCAACCGAAAAGCAAGTTTCAGTCCGCCAAGTAATAACAAGCAAAGACCTAGTTTCAGTCCTTCAAGCTTTTATAATAAAAGATCAAGTTTAAGACCATCAGCCAACAACAACCAAAAATCCAACTTCAGCTCATCATCGAGCAGCTGTCGAAGGTCCAGGTTCGGTCCCTCCAATGACCATCAACAAAAGGGTCATTTCGAACTGCAAGTCAGAAGAAATTCCCATTCTAAATTCTCTTTTTCTAATTCTTCTCACTCTCAATTCTCTTCTAAACCCAATTCTGTTCCTGCACAAGATTCAAAATCATCAACGAACTTGAAAGGAAAATCGAAGATTTCCTCAGTCCAGGAAGACCGAAAGTAGTCTAATGCCCAAACACCAAAATCTGAAACCAAAACGTCTGTAACTAACCCTAACAAAATCAAAGTGTTTACTATTAAAAGAAAAGATGAAACAACATTAATAAAACGAACATATCTTCTTGATGTTTCTCTTACTATTCCTGTTCCTGTGAAAGGCTCACGTGGACCCAAGAAACTTTGGGTTCCTAAATCTGCTTAATTTTTGCAGGTTATAAGTGACGAGCAGTTCGGCGAAGAATGGTACATTGACAGTGGCTGCTCACGTCACATGATAGGAAGGAAGGAAGAGCTAAGGGAGTTTCGATCTCTTCAAAATGGTAGGAATGTCAAGTTCGGTAACAACTCTTATGGAACGATAAAGGGTTATGGGATGATAACCAATGGAGACTTCACAATAAGAAAGGTGGCGTACATTGAAGGGTTGCAGCATAATCTCATCAGTGTATCTCAACTGGTGGGCGGTACCGGTCTCAAGGTTTAATTCGACGACGAAGGTTCAGAGATTATAGAGAAGAAATCAAACAAGGTCATTCTTAAATCAGACCGAAAATGCGAAATGTTTCCTCTCAATCTCAAACCAATCAAAGGAAATCCAGCTATATGTCTTTTGTCCAAGGATCATTCTGACGAAAGCTGGTCGTGGCACCGAAGGCTCTCACATCTCAACTTCAAAGACATCAACAAGCTTGTCACCGGAGGTCATGTTCGGGGTCTTCCCTTGCTCAAGTTTGATCGAGAACACATGTGCGCTGCATGTGAAATGGGTAAACAAAGTTGTCAAAGTCACCCTTCTATTATAAACACAAAAGTTGTTGAGCCACTTGAGTTGCTTCACATCGACTTGTGTGGTCCATCATCAATCGAAAGCATTGGCGGTAGCAAGTATATTCTTGTTATCATTGATGATTTCTCTCGTTTTACATGGGTGTTCTTTCTAAAGCACAAATCTGAGGCTACTCCTAAGCTAAAGATGTTTATCAAGCAGGTTGAAGTGCAACTGAGAAAAGTCGTTCGCAACATTAGAAGCGACAATGGACTGGAGTTCAAGAACAAAGAATTTGAAGACTTTTTGGCAGAAAAAGGAACCAGTCACAACTTCTCAGCCCCCTACACGCCTCAACAGAACGGAATTGTCGAAAGGCGAAACCGATCTTTGTGTGAGGCGGCCCGAACTATGCTAAGTTTCGCTTCTCTTCCCTTATATTTCTAGGCTGACACTATTGCTACAGCATGTTTTACGCAGAATAGGTCTTATCTCAACAAGCGCTTCTCTCTTACTCCTTATGAGATCATCAATAACAGGAAGCCGAACGTAAAATTCTTCCATGTGTTCGGCTCACGATGTTTCATCTTCAACTCCAAAGAACATCGTAACAAGTTTGACGTTAAAGCTGATGAAGGAATTTTTCTGGGATACTCTCTTACTTCAAAAGCTTATCGGGTCTTAAATAAGCGTTCTAGGAAGATTAAAGAAACATATTATGTGACTTTCGATGATAACTACGTCAAGAAGCTAAAGGCTACTGAAGAAGCAATTGGAGAGATTTTCTCTCAAACAGGTCAAGTCACGGCCACAATTGCTAATTTGTTCGATCAATTTGTAGACTTATTCGATGAACCTGAGAAAGCTACTCTCTCGGAAGCCAAGGCAACAGACAACAAAATCGATCATCTGAAGCAAATCGTCGATGATGCAGCCAAACAAATGGGTGAAGGAGAACAAGTTCTAAACGAACCTCCTTAGCAAGGTACTTCAGTTGAGGGGGAAAATCCATTTTCCTCAAATCAACCGAACTCACACTTTCAGGGGAAAAATTCTATACCCGAAAGCTCTGCTACACCTGAAAGTCCTGTAGCACCCGAAAGCTCTGCTACACCCGAAATTCCTGTAGCACCCGAAAGCTCTGCTACACCCAAAAGTCCTGCAGCACCCGAAAGCTCTGCTACACCCGAAAGTCCTGTAGCACCAGAAAGTCCAGGCACACCTGAGAGTTCCGTTGCACCCAAAGGCATGAACCAACCTGAATACCAAAGAGATTCATCAGTCGAGGGGGAGAATTCTGACATGTTTTACGATGACGACAGTCAATCTGAAATGGAAGAAATGGTCAACGCTGAATTGGATCCATCTTATGATCCAAATTATCCTCCTCTTATTAAATGGACCAGAGATCATCCTGTATCTCAGATAGTGGGTAATGTCTCTGAAAAGGTCCTGACCCGATCTCAACTGAAGGCAAAGCAATCATCTCTATTCTCCAAAGTAGAGTTCTGCATGTATAATTCTTTCGTATCCAAAGTTGAGCCTAAGACTGTCAACACAGCTCTTGATCATTCCGATTGGGTACAAGCCATGCAAGATGAACTCAATGAGTTTGAAAGAAACAAGGTATGGCGCCTTATTCCAACTCCTAAAGATGCCTCAATCGTTGGTCTCAAATGGGTATTCAGAAACAAAATGGACAAGGAAGGTAATGTAATTCGAAATAAAGCTCGTCTCGTGGTAAAAGGATACTGCCAGGAAGAAGGAATTGATTACGAAGAAACTTTTGCTCTGGTAGCAAGGCTGGAATCTGTTCAAATTTTTCTGGCCTATGCTGCTCACAAGAACTTCGAGGTCTACCAAATGGACGTAAAATGCGCTTTTCTGAATGGAGAACTTGAAGAAACGGTTTACGTGGAGTAACCTCCTGGTTTTGTGAATGAAAAGTACCCAAATCACTGTTATATTCTGGACAAAGCAGTTTACGGTCTGAAACAAGCACCTAGGGCATGGTATGAAACGCTAACTAAGTTCTTAAAGATGTCTAAATTCAAACAAGGTTCGGTTGACCCAACCTTCTTTCGTAAGAAGGAAGGTAACCACCTTATGATTCTTCAAATCTACGTCGATGATATCATCTTTAGCTCAACGAATCCTAGCTTAACAACTGAATTCAGAAAGCTGATGGAGACTAAATTTGAAATGAGCTCAATGGGTCTGATTAACTTTTTCCTTGGTTTAAATATTAGACAGGGACCCGAAGGCATCTTTATCAACCAAGAAGCATACACCAAGACTCTTCTTGCTAAATTCGGCATGATGGGAGACTCAAAGGTCAAAGTTCCAATGGCGTTCGGCACCAAGCTCACACCATCCTTGGAGAAACCGGCAGTTGATATCACGTTATACCGTCAGATGATTGGTTCTTTAATGTACCTCACTGCTAGCAGGCCTGATATAGTGTTTTCTGTGTGTTATTGTGCTAGGTTTCAGGCGAATCCTCGTGAACCACATATGCTTGCAGTGAAAAACATACTCCGGTATCTGAAACGAACCACCTCCCTCGGTCTATGGTATCCATCAAACTCAGGTTTCTTCGTTCAAGCCTACTCAGATGCAGACCTTGGAGGATGTGGTTTAGACAGGAAAAGCACCACTGGGGGCTGCCAATTCCTAGACGGGAAGTTGGTTAGCTGGCAATCAAAGAAACAGACATGTGTTTCTCTGTCTACAGCCGAAGCAGAGTACATTGCAGCTGCCTCCTGTACATCTCAAGTAATTTGGATCCAAAGCCAGCTCCGTGATTATGGACTCAATATGAAAAAGATCCCACTTTATTGCGATTCAGAAAGTGCAATTAGGATCTGTCATAATCCAGTGCAACACTCCAAGAGAAAGCATATAGCACTGAGATATCACTTTATTAATGATCATGTGGAAGATGGAAACGTTGAAATTCACTTTGTTCGCACCACTGATCAACTGGCCGATATCTTCACCAAAGCTCTTCCTGAAGCGAGTTTCAATAAAATTCTACAAGGGCTAGGAATGATGGAATCGGAGTTAGTACCAAAAACTACTTCTCAAAACTAAAAATTTGGAAGTGAAATGAACCAAACGTTCGGGTTTGGTTCACATGTGTGCCGAAATGAACCGAACGCTCGGGTTCGGTCCTATTTTCTTATCTTCGCTTATCACTCAAAGGTAGTTTCTTTGGTTGTAAACCTTTTGTATCCTTTTCTCTATTTCATCTCTCTTATTTTCAAAGTCCTTTTCTTTTTCAACTTCATTTTTTTTCTTCAACCGAAATAGACCGAACACTCGGGTTCGGTTCCAATTTTTTTTGTGTCTATTTTTTTATTTATTTATTTTATCTTTTTTTTTGTTTTTTTTAAATCAAAAACTCCAAAAACATTTTTGTGTGTTAGTTATTATTTTTTCTGTGTGGATATTTGTGGGAAATTCTTGTATTAGTTAAGTGTCCCTAGAAGCATGCTGTTGTATGTGTCCAAAGCCTCACTTGATTCTGAATAATAGCCTTACTGACTTGGTATATACAACCCTTGTCTTCCCAATTAGGCTTTCATATTTATTCTAAAGATGAGCTACCTAACTCTCTTCTCACATGAGATAAGATTTTTCTGCTTGGTCCTTATTTAAATAGCAGAGGTACTTTGGTTTCTTTACACCATCACAATTATTTTTCTCCATCATATTTCGATCTCATATATGTAACCCTTGAGACTCTCAGAATTTACCACTGAGGTTTATGGTTACACAACTTCTGTGTTCATGATCTTAGCTTTGTGTCACTACGTGCTAAGTGAAACCCAAAATTCACTACCTTCTATGCATTGACGGTGAACAAGTAACTTTGATCTAGCTCTCACTAATAAATTGACGAATTCAACCTTACGACTGTATCTGGAACTCTCTGAATTTTATCTTTGAGTGATTCCTATGAAATTGTTACATACCATAACATTTCTTCCCACGAAATCCAGTTTTAATTTTTTTTGAGATTTCACCTACATATTTTTCCACCATGTCACTTAAATTCTTTTCAAACCTACTTGTTCAACAGACTACAATGGTCTCACAAGTACTTCGGTAGATTTCTGTCTTATGTCAAGATCAGGAACTCTGAACTGAAGTGAAAGCCACCCAAATTAGCCTGATTAAAAGAAGCCTTTCAACACTTCTCAATAAGTGTCTGATCGTAATTTAACGGGAAACCAAACAAACACTTTAAGGTCTCTCTTGACTTTGTAGGAATAGATTCGTGCCTGGGATCCATTGTTTCGTGTCTTTATTGACATCACAATTTCCCACATATGTGTTGCTTTATTTCTTTTTCTTTTACACACTAAGCACGAAAATCTTTTTGATTTTCCATAATTCTGGTTTCATTACTTACAAGGAATTTTTTTGAAAGAGTTGTGGCTCACATTGTTACACGTGGTTATTTTTCTTTAAGATGTCGTTTCCTCTAAAGGGATAAGAAGCTGACTCAGCCGAGAGTCCAATCGCTTTGATTTTCAAACGGCGCTTGAAGGACAGGCGTGCGAAGTGGAACCGTTTTTTTCTAAGCGACGCCTGATGGGAAGGCGTGTGAATCGGGACAGTTATTTCTCTCTCCTGCGTAATCATCGGGGCTCCAAACTGTCACGCGCCAATCACCCAAGGAAACCCTTCGTATTTCCCTCGAAGATTTGGGAACAGATTCTTCTCTTTCCTCTCACCACAGTATAAAAGGTAACTTCGACCATTATTTACCTCTTTACTGCACCCAAAATTCATAGAGCAAGAAAAGCTTTGAGTATTCTACTATTCATCATCTCTCCCACCTTCTTCACTTCAATGGCGAATTCATCTTCTGTTCATGCCACTTCCCACATTCTGCCGATTCGTCCTCAACAGAGTCTGATCATCGATCTTACTCCCCACGTTTACGATGCCTTCATGTTTTCGATCATCGAATGCCTTAAATATTCGCCGCTTGCTCCCACTCTCACCAAAGCTGAAGCTATTCCAATGGAGTGTTTATCGCAAATCTTCGCCACAGCTCATTATGGTAAGTCTGTCGATAGAATTTTCTTCGACATTCTTGATCACAAGGCATCCATCTCCAAGCAGCGATTCTGTTCGTTTTTAGGGTTTGAACCCGATTCATCTAGGGTTAACCCTGAATCCATTCCAGTGGGTCACTTATTTTCCATGTTCTATAACATGGGGTACACAGAGGTTCTGACAACGGTCACCAAGTTCAAGAAATCGTGTTTGCCTCCTCAATGGAATGGGTTATTTACAGTGTTATTCAAGGGGTTATCGAAACGCAGTGCCGGTTCAGACGGAGCGAGTCGTCTGTTCATCACGATTCTTTATGGGGTATACAACGGCATCAACTTGGATTATGGGTCTGTTCTATGGAAGCAGCTTATTCAGAGTCTTGCCTTTACATCTCGCCATTCCGAGATCTCCTACGCTCGCTTCTGGACTCTGGTCACAAAATGGGTGATGGACAAGTATCACGTCCCCATTGTTGCTGATTCTCCACTCTCTTCGATAGGGACTTTCCATACTACGAAGATCATTGTCTCCGATGCATCCAAATTTCAGTTCATTGGCTCCATCCCTGAGTCGATGTTTGGAGACGTTCCTAGCGACAGCTACATCATCCGAACATAGAAGGAGTTTCGTCGCTCTGGTCCTAGAGAGCTCACTCCTGAGATGATTAAGTCGATCCATGAAGCTGATAGGCCAGCTCCAAGGGGAAAGAAAAATGAAAAGGGAAAAGACAAGCAGGTTGGCAAGGGAGCGAAAGGTCCTTCTCCGAAGAAACGTAAAACTACCAAGGCGGCTCAATCTCCTCCACTGAAAAAGAGGAAAACCCAACCTAGGCGAAAGCTGATACTTGCTTCCTCTTCAAGCGAATATGAGGAAGAAAATTCAGACTCGGACGAGTCCCCTCGTGGTAACACTCCTCCACGATCGCCTACCCCAAAAGTACATTTTTCGAGTTCACCTGTCTCTTCTCCACCAATCACCATTCCTATTTCCATTCCCCCCATAACCTCCACCACTCAAATACCTCCTACCTCTATCTCAGTTCCCCCTCCCTTTTTCACTGAAGCTACCACAACAACCACTGAAGTAAGAACCAACGTATCTGATACGGGGGCTCCTACTAAAGCAACCGAACCCACTCCCACTACCGAACACACATCAATACCCGAACCTACTTCCACAACCGAGCCTCCACCATCCCCTCCACCCTCATCTCCTGCTCTCTCCGCAGACAATGAAGAACCTTTTCTTGGTGGGGAGGACATGACATTTGATTCGGTCTGTTACAGTCCGTATTAGGTGCAAAGTGACGATGATGATGATGCTCCTGTCACCACGAAGCATCTCAAGGAGCTTCACGAGAAGATTGATTCGCTCATTGCTTCCCTCAGCTCAGCCACTGCCGCTATTGATGCCTCCACCAAGGCTTATGCTGCTGCGACCGAAAAAGTCGAAAAACTTTTTACTGATGCTTCTTCTCTCTTGCAGTCTTTACAGGAAACTGCCGATGCCAATAAAATGAAGCTTGATCCCATTGTCAACAAGCTGGCTACCTCAGTTGCCTCAGAACTGTAGTCCTTCGCCACTCTTCGTCAATCTGTCACTGAGGACAACTCAGCGTTTAAGGCGACTATTGAGGAGCGCCTCACTAAGCTACAAGAAGATCTAGCTGCCGAGAACTCCCTCATGGACGCTCTCGCTCGAAAGACCACTGCTCTCAAGATCAAGAATCTTCAACTCTCCAATTCTCAAAAGGAGATTGATTCTCTTCAATCTGAACAAGAGATTGTGTCTTCATGTGTTTCGGATGTCCACACCGCCCTTTCCAACATCCTTGAAGCACATGATCCCATACTGAATTACTTAGTCAGGCGTACTCTCGCAGAAAAGCTTGCTCCTGCCCTTTCTCTCCTGAGCAAAATTGAAGTGCTCCTTGAGTTCGTGTCCATTCCGAAACAAGGGGGAGAAAATGTATCTCAACCGCCTCCTACTTCTACAACAACAAAAACGACTGAACCTCCTCCAACAGGCCAAGCCTCAGGTTCGGGTGTCAAAGACAAGGGGAAGAAAATTGCTGAAGAGAGCGATGATGATAAAGAGACGATTGTAGATCTCTTAAAGAAGCAAGGTCACGACAAGGACGCTGATATGAGCGCTGGCGTTGCCAGAGAGGCTGAGGAATTCGAACGAAAAAGGAAAGAGGCTCATGACCTTCTTGAGAGCAGGAAAACTCTTTTTCCTCCGTGGACTCTTGAGAAGCTGTTGAAAGAAGTGATTGAAACACCTAGTATTCTGTGGCTTGAACCGGTGATCTCACTGGATCGCATCAATTCTGCTGATTCACAGTTTGATATGCCACTGACCCGAAAGGCCTTTATATTCCATGCATTTGATAACATTGCTGATATCCCTCATCCTCATCCAAAGGTTGACAGGGATCTAGTCGAGTTCTATCTGAGGGATGCTCAACCACAATATCAAACTTGGAGCGCTCAGAAAATAATCAATGTTCAGGTCCTTAAGCCGTTTAGAGAAGGGAACTTCACGAATGTTCGGTTCAAGGTGCTGAGGGGTTCTGCCAAGACCGAACATGCCATTTCGCTAGCTGATCTTCCTAATTTGAATCCACATGATTGGATAATTTTGCACAACATCCTCCTCACAAATGAAGCAGAATATGGTCCGATCATTGACCACTTCAAGAGGATGCTTGTCTGCTACATAATGGAAGTTTCCAAAATGGATCAGGAGATCGCTAGTGTCTTCAAGAAAAAGCCTACTATCTCACCTGTTGGCTCTGCCAGTGACCTAAACATGATGCAGACGGGGAAGATCGACCCGAAACGCAATTCTGTCATGTTTACCAGAAACAAAGGCCAAAAATGCCTGTTCGCTTTGGCAGACAAACATCTCTACACCACTGCATGCCTGGAACATGTCTTAGGAATCATTCATCGTTGCAAACAGAATTCGGAAGATGACAAGAAGTACTTTGATGACATGATTCAGTGGTACATTCGCTTCAGACAGACAATCCTCGCTCTTATCCCTCGTCTGTTTGATACCACTAAGAAGGTTCCTGCAGCTGGACCCAACAAGAAGAAGTGATAGTCTCGCTCCAATTGACGCAAAGGGGGAGATTGTTAGGTCCAGTTAGGGTTGCGTCTTGGGCTCGATAGTTAGTCCAGTTTAGTCTCTGGTATGGACCTGTCCATCCGTGAGTTATTTTGTAGGGTTTATTATTTATAGATGCTTGCATGCATCCTTGAACGTAAGATTTTGATAGAGTTTTTCACAGCGTTCACAGTCTTTATCTTTTCTAACCGTAATATCCTCTACAACGGAAGTTCTTAATCGAGCTCTGCTAAGGATTGAGTTAATTGAATCATTCGACTCATTCGGATCCATTCTTGTGTTTATATCTTATTGTTTTTGCTTTCTTAATTTACATGTTATAAGATCTAATCGATCAAAGAGTTTTATAAACTCATCAAATACTTGATAGTTTTCGATTAAATTAAAATTGAGAAATTTATCCATGATTTTGAGGCGTTACAAAATTGGGATATATGGGTGGCGTTTTTAGGGGGTTTGTTTTAAAGAGAGAGTGATAGATAGATAGATAGATAGATAGATAGATAGATAGATAGATAGAGAGAGAGAGGGGGGGCACGGTAGGAGGATGCGATGAAGAGGGCTAATTTTTTTTTACTTTTATTATTATTTTAAAACTAAAACTGTATTAAAATAGTTTATTTATACTTCATAATTAATCCCTATGTTATATGGTATTTTTTAGTTTTTATCCAAGGGCATATTGGTCATTAAAAAAAAACTAACTGGTTAAAAGTTAGAATTAACGTATGAAGAACCTATAATGTAACGTTTACAAACCATGGGGACTACTGATGTTACCCTAATGAAAAATATCCGTAAGTTGTTACTTTTGCAAACCACAAGAACCATTTTTGAAATTTTATCTTTAGGTTTGTTCAGAAATCTGATTAATTTCTTATTTTTCTGGTTTCTTCTGTGTTTCATTATTCTCTGTTTCATTACAGGAAAAAATAGTGAAAGCCACAAAGTCTTATTAGATTTTTCATTTTTGTATCTAATTTGTTCATTGTTTTAGAATCCAAATTTTGGTTAGGTTCTTTAAGAAATCAAATTTGAGTGAGTTAATTCAAAATTTGTGTTTATTTAGTGATGAGTTATAAAAACTCTTTGATCGATTAGATTTTCGTAACAGGTAAGTAAAGATCGTAAAAGCAGTGAAACAAAACACAACTATGGAACACAATGAGTCGAATGATTAGATTACTCAATCCTCAGCAGAGCTCGACTAAGAACTTCCGCTGTAGAGGATTCTAGGGTTACAAAACAAGAATGATGAACAATCTTGAAAAATACTTCTCTAATCGTTACTAATCCTCTCGTTCTTGGATGCATGCAAGCATCTATTTATAATAAACCCTATAAAACTCACGGATGGACAGGCCCATACCGGAGATAAACATTGGACTAGCTAACGAGCCCAATAGACGCAACACTAAGCTGGACCTAACAATCTCCCCCTTTGCGTCAATTTGGAGCGAGACTATCATTTCTTCTTGCTTGGACCAGCTGCTGGAACTTTCTTGGTTGTATCAAACAGACGTGAGATAAGCGCAAGGATAGTCTGTCTGAAGCGAATGTACCATTGAATCATATCGTCAAAGTACTTTTTATCATCCGCTGTATTCTGCTTGCACTGATGGATAATCCCTAAGACATGCTCTAGACATGCAGTGGTATAGAGATGTTTTTCTGCCAAAGCAAAAAGACATTTCTGGCCTTCGTCTCTGGTAAACATAACAGAGTTTCTCTTTGGGTCTATCTTTCCTATCTGCATCATGTTTAGGTCACTTGCCGAACCAACAGGAGATATGGTAGACTTTTTCTTGAATACGCTCGCAATCTCCTGATCCATCTTTGCGACTTCCATGATATAACAGACAAGCATCCTCTTGAAGTGGTCGATGATGGGACCATATTCAGCTTCGGTTGTAAGAAGGATGTTGTACAAGATGATCCAGTCGTGTGGATTCAAGTTGGGAAGATCAGCAAGCGAGAGCGCATGTTCGGTCTTTGCAGATCCCCTTAGCACCTTAAACCGAACGTTGGTGAAGTTTCCTTCCCTGTACGACTTCAGAACCCGAACATTGATAATCTTCTGAGCGCTCCATGTTTGGTACTGTGGTTGAGCGACCCTTAGATAGAAATCAACTAAGTCCCTGTCAATTTTTGGATGTGGATGAGGGAACTCAGCAATGTTGTCAAAGGCATGGAATACGAACGCCTTTCGGGTTAGTGGCATGTCGAACTGAGAATCGACAGTGTTAGTACGATCTAAAGAGATCACCGGTTCTAGCTACAAGATGCTGGGTGTTTCGATGGCTTCTTTCAGTAGCTTCTCAAGAGTCCAAGGAGGAAAAAGAGTTTTCCTGCTCTCGAGAAGGTCGTGAGCTTCTTTTTGTCTTCTTTCAGCTTCTTCAGCCTCTCTAGCTACACGAGCACTGATGTCTGCATCTTTATCTCGACCCTGTCTCTTCAAAAGGTCGGCAATAGTCTCCTTATCATCATCGTCGCTCTCCTCAGCAATTTTCTTGCCCTTATCTTTCACACCGGAACTTGAGGCATGGCCTACTGGAGGAGGTTCGGTTGTGTGAGTTGCTGTTGAAGTAGGAGGCGGTTGAGACACATTCTCTTTTTCTCCCCCTTGTTTCGGAATGGACACGAAATCAAGGAGCCCTTCAATTTTGCTCAGTAGGGAGAGGGCAGGAGAGAGCTTTTCCGCAAGGTCACGCCTCACAGAGTAGTTGAGGATCGGGTCATGTGCTTCCAGGATGTTGGATATAGATGCGTGGACATCCGAAACACACGAAGAAATTATCTCTCTTTTAGATCGAAGAGACTCAATCTCCTATTGAGAATTGGAGAGTTGAATACTCTTGACCTTAAGAGCGGTAGTCTTCCTTGCAAGAGCATCCATGAGGGAGTTCTCAGTAGCTAAGTCTTCTTGAAGCTTGGAGAGGCGGTCCTCAATGGTTGTTTTGAAAGCTGAGTTGTCGTCTGATAGAGTTTGACGAAGAGAAGCGAACGACTTCAGCTCTGATGCAACAGATGTAGCCAGTTGGTTGACAATTGGTTCCAACGATGTTTTGGTGGCTGCAGCAGTTTCCTGTAAAAATTGTAACAGGGAAGAAGCATCAGTAAATAGTTTATCGACTTTTTCGGTCGCTGCCTCACAGGCTTTGGTTGAGGCATCAATGGTTGCAGTGGCGGAATCAAGAGAAACTTGATGAGCTTTGGAAAAAGCATCAACAATTTTTCTAAATGGCAACTTCAGAGATGGAGGACTGGGATGTAGAAGATGAGGCGATGAGCGAATCGATTTTATCGCGAAGCTCCTTGAGATGCTTCTTGGTAACGGGGCATCGTCATCGTCATCACTCTGAACTTGAAACGAACTATAGTAGACCGAATCAAAGGTCATGTCCTCTCCACCGAGGAATGGTTCTTCACTCTCTGCTGCATGAGCAGGAGATGATGGTGGTGGTGAAGTTGGAGGTTCGGTAGTAAAGGTAGGTTCGGGTTGGGTGGTGTGTTCGGTTGTTGGTGTGGGTTCGGGTGCTGAGGTGGATTTGGGTGCATCAGTATGAACCCCCGTATCAGATACGTTGGTTCTTACTTTTACAGTGGTGGTGGTTGCTTCGGTAAATATGGGAGGTGGTACTGGGATGGAGGTGGATGGTATTTGAGTGGTGGAAGTTATGGGGGGAATAGAAATGAGAATTGTAACTGGTGGAGAAGAAATTGGAGAAGTGGAAATATGAATCTCTGGTGTAGGGGAGCGTGGTGGAGTGTTACCACGAGGAGATCCGTCAGAATCAGAACCCTCTTCCTCAGATTCGCTTGAGGACGAAGCGATGATCAGCTTTCGCTTAGGTTGGGTTTTTCGCTTCTTCATCGGAGGGGATTGGACAGCCTTGGTGGATTTTCTCTTCTTGGGAGATGGGCCTTTTGCTCCCTTTGCAACCTGCTTGCCCTTATCAGTCTTCTTTCCCCTTGTCAGCATCGTGAATTGACTTGAGCATCTCAGGAGTGAGCTCTCTCGGACCAGAGCGTCGGAACTCCTTGTATGTTTTTATAATCCGGCTGTCAGCAGGAACATCGCCGTACATCGATTCAGGGATTGAACCGTTAAAGGGAAATTTTGAGGCGTCGGAGACAATGATCTTCGTGGTATGGAAAGTACCAATCGAAGACATTGGAGAACCTGCAACAATGGGGATGTTGTACTTGTCCATCACCCATTTAGTAACAAGAGTCCAGAAACGGGCGTATGAAATCTCAGAATGCCGAGAAGTTGAAGAGAGACTCTGAATAAGTTGTTGCCAAAGAGCCGATCCGTAGTCCATATTGATTCCGTTGTAGATCCCGTACAGAATCGAGAGAAAAAGACGACTTGCCCCGTCCGATCCAGCACTGCGTTCAGACAGCCTCTTGAACAGTACCGTAAATAACCCATTCCACTAAGGAGGCAGGCAGGATTTCTTGAATTTTGTGACTGTTGTGAGCACCTCAGTGTACCCCATGTTGTAGAACATATTGAAAATATGTCCCATTGGAATGGTTTCAGGGTTAACCCTAGATGAATCAGGTTCAAACCTTAACAATGAGCAGAATCTCTGCTTGGAAATTGATGCCTTGTGATTGAACACGTCGAAGAAAATCCGATTGACGACCTTGTTGCAGTGAGCAGTGGAAAATATCTGGGACAAGAACTCCATGGGAACTGCTTCAGCTCTGGTGAGAGCAGGAGCAATTGGCGAGTACTTCAAGCATTCGATTATCGGGAACATGAAAGCGTCGTATGCATGAGGAGTAAGATCAATGATCAAACTTGCTGGGGACGAATTGGCAAGATGTGTGAAGTAGCGTGAACTGATGAAGAATCCGCCATTGTTGTGAAGAAGATGGGAGAGATGATGAACAGTAGAGTGTTTGAGGGTTTTCTTGCTCTCTGGAAATATGGGTGCAGTAAAGAGGTAAACAAAGGTTTACATTACCTTTTATACTGTGAGTAGAGGAGAGAGAAGAATCTTTCCCAAATCTTCGAGTGAAGTACGAAGAGTTTTTTGGAAGCGATTGACTCGTGACAGTTGGTAATGCCGATGATTACGCATGAGAGAGAGTGTCAGTCCCGATTTACACGCCTTCCCATCAGGCGCCATTTTTAGATGAAACGGTTCTAATTCGCACGCCTGGCCTTCTAGCGCCGTTTGAAATCAAATCGATTTGACTCCCGCCTGAGTCAGCATTTTATCATCTTATCCTTTTAGAGTTAACGGCATCTTTAAAGCAAAATTACCCACGTGGATTAATATTAACCACAACCCGTTTATAACTGCCAATCCCATTAAAATGCCTTGTAACCAATGAAATCAGAATTCTGGAAAATCAAAAAGATTTTCGTGCTTAGTGTGTAAAAGAAAAAGAAATAAAGCAACACATTTGAGGGATTATGTGATGTCAATAAAGACATGAAACAATGGATCCCGGGCACGAATCTCTTCCTTTAAAGTCAAGAGAGACCTTAAAGTGTTTGTGTGGTTTCCCGTTGAATAACGATCAGACACTTATTAATAAGTGTTGAAAGACTTCTTTTAATTAGGCTTATTTGGGTGGCTTTAGCTTCAATTCAAAATTCATGATCTTGATATAAGACAGAAAACGAACGAAGTACTTGTGAGACCAATGTAGTCTATTGAACAAGTAGGTTTGAAATAATTTAAGTGGCTAAATAAAGTAGTTTATGTAAAATCTCAAAAAAAAAAAAAAAAACTGGATTCCAAGGGAAGAAATGTTATTGGTTTTAACAATTTCATAGAAATCACTCAAAAGGAAATTAGAGATTTTACTTTGTATCCCCATGGATAAGTCCGTCAATTCATTAGTGAAAGCTAGAGCAAATTTATTGTTCACCGTCAATGAATAGTAGGTATTGAATTTTGGGTTTCACTTAGTACGTAGTGACACGAAGCTAAGATCATAAACACATAAATTGTGTAACCATAAACCTCAGTGGTAATTTCTGAGAGTCTCAAGGGTTACGTTTATGAAGCGAATGAGATGGAGAAGTAGTGTAGATGGTGTAAAGAAACCAAAGTACCTCTGCTGTTAAAATATGGACCAAGCAGAAAACTCTTATCTCATGTGAGAAGAGAGTTAGGTAGCTCATGATTAGAATAAATATGAAAGCCTAATTGGGAAGACAATGTTTGTTTGTACCAAGTCAGTAAGGCTATTATTCAGAATCAGGTGAGGTTTTGGACACATACAACAACATGCTTCTAGGGACACTTAACTAGTGAAATGATTTCCCCACAAATAGACATACAAAAAAAAAGATAAAAAATAAAAAATATTTTTGGAGTTTTTGAAGTAAAGAAAAGAAAACAACAAATATTTTTGGAATTTTTGATTTTAAAAAAAAAACTAAAAAAAATGGAAATATTAAAAAAAAATTTGGAACCGAACCCGAGCGTTCGGTCTATTTCGGTTTTAAATTTTTTTTTGGAACCGAACCCGAGCTTTCGGTATATTTCGGGTGCCCAAAAAAAAATAAGTTGGAAAAAGAAAAAGAACTTTGATAATAAGATAAATGAATTCGAGAAAATAATACAACAGATTTACAACCAAAGAAACTACCTTTGAGTGATAAGCGAAGAGCAGATGATACGGACGAACCCGAGCATTCGGTCTATTTCGGTGCACCAGAACAAAACCCGAACCCGAACGTTCGGTCTATTTCGCTTCCAACTTTTGAGCTTGAGAAGTAATCTTTGGTACTGACTCCGATTCCATCATTCCTAGCCCTTGTAGAATTTTGTTGAAAGATGCTTCAGGAAGAACTTTGGTGAAGATGTCAGCCAGTTGATCAGTGGTTCTAACAAAGTGAATTTCGACGTTCCCATCTTCCACATAATCCTTTATGAAGTGATACCTCAGTGCTATATGCTTGGTCTTGGAATGTTGCACTGGGTTATGACAGATCCTAATTGCACTTTCTGAGTTGCAATATAGTGGGATCTTTTTCATATTGATTCCATAGTCCCGAAGCTGGCTTTGAATCCAAATCACTTGAGATGTATAGGAGGCAGCTGCGATGTATTCTGCTTCAGCGGTAGATAGAGATACACAAGTTTGTTTCTTTGATTGCCAGCTAACCAACTTCCCGTCTAGGAATTGGCAACCTCCAGTGGTGCTTTTCCTGTCTAGTCCACAACCTCCAAGGTCTGCATCTGAGTAGGCATGAACGAAGAAGCATGAGTTTGATGGATACCATAAACCGAGAGAGGTGGTTCGTTTCAGATACCGGAGTATGTTTTTCACAGCAAGCATATGAGGTTCATGAGGATTCGCCTGAAATCTAGCACAATAACAAACAGAAGACATTATATCAGGCCTGCTAGCAGTAGGGTACATTAAAGAACCAATCATCTGACGATATAACGTAATATCGACTGCCGGTTTCTCCAAGGATGGTGTAAGCTTGGTGCCAAATACCATTGGAACTTTAACTTTTGAGTCTCCCATCATGCCAAATTTAGCAAGAAGAGTCTTGGTGTAAGCTTCCTGGTTGATAAAGATGCCTTCGGGTTCCTGTCTAATATTTAAACCAAGGAAAAAGTTAATCGGACCCATTGAGCTCATTTCAAATTTAGTCTCCATCAGCTTTCTGAATTCAGCTGTTAAGCTAGGATTCGTTGAGCCAAAGATGATGTCATCGACATAGATTTGAACAATCATAAGGTGGTTACCTTCCTTCTTACGAAAGAAGGTTGGGTCAACCGAACCTTGTTTGAATTTTGACATCTTTAAAAACTTGGTTAGCGTTTCATACCATGCCATAGGTGCTTGTTTTAGACCGTAAACCGCTTTGTCCAGAATATAGCAGTGATTGGGATACTTTTCATTGACAAATCCCGGAGGTTGCTCCACGTAAATGGTTTCTTCAAATTCTCCGTTCAGAAAGGCGCATTTCACGTCCATTTGGTAGACCTCAAAGTTTTTGTGTGCAGCGTAGGCCAGAAATATTCGAACAGATTCCAACCTCGCTACCGGAGCAAAAGTTTCCTCATAATCAATTCCTTCCTCCTGGCAGTATCCTTTCACCACTAGACGAGCTTTGTTTCTAATCACATTGCCTTCCTTGTCCATTTTATTTCTGAAGACCCATTTGAGACCAACAATTGAGGCGTCTTTAGGAGTTGGAATGAGGCGCCAAACCTTGTTTCTTTGGAACTCGTTGAGTTCGTCTTGCATAGCTTGAACCCAGTCAGAGTGATCAAGAGCAGTATTAACTGTCTTTGGTTCAACTTTTGAGACGAAAGAATTGAACATACAGAACTCTACTTTGGAGAATAGAGATGTTTGCTTTGCCTTCAGTTGAGATCGGGTCAGGACCTTTTCAGAGACATTACCCACTACCTGAGATACAGGATGATCTCAGGTCCACTTAACAAGAGGAGGGTAATTTGGATCATAGGATGGATCCAATTCAGCATTCACCATTTCTTCTAATTCAGATTGGCTATCATCGTCGTAAAACACATCGGCATTCTCCCCCTCGATTGATGAGCTTCCCGGTGTAGCTGGACTTTCTGGAGCTACAAGACGTTCGGGTGGTGTTGGGCTTTCGGGTGCAGTTGAGCTTTCGGGTGGAACTGGAATGGAATTCTCCCCCTCAATTTGTGAGTTCGGTTGTTTTGAAGAAGGTGGATTCTCCCCCTCAACTGAAGCACCATGCTTTGGAGGTTTGTTTGGAACATGTTCTCCTTCACCCATTCGTTTGGCGGCATCTTCGACGATTTGCTTCAGATGGTCGACTTTATTGACTGCTGCCTTGGCTTCCGAGAGAGTTGCTTTCTCTGGTTCATCGAATAGTTCTACAAACTGTTCAAACAAATTAGCAATCGAGGCCGTGACTTGACTTGTTTGAGTGAAAATCTCTCCAATTGCTTCTTCAGTGGCCTTTAGCTTCTTAACGTAGCTGTAATCGAAAGTCACATACTACGTTTCTTCGATCTTCCTCGAACGCTTATTTAAAACCCGGTATGCTTTTGAAGTGAGTGAGTATCCCAAAAAAATTCCTTCATCAGCTTTAACATCAAACTTGTTACGATGTTCTTTAGAGTTGAAGATGAAGCATCGTGAGCCAAATACATGGAAGAATTTTACGTTCGGCTTCCTGTTGTTGATGATCTCATAAGGAGTAAGTGAAAAATGCTTGTTGAGATAGGACCTGTTCTGCGTAAAACATGTTGCAGCAATAGCATCAGCCCAAAAATATAAAGGTAGAGAAGCGAAACTTAGCATTGTTCGGGCCGCCTCACACAAGGACCGGTTTCGTCTTTCGACAATACCGTTCTGTTGAGGGGTGTAGGGAGCTGAGAAGTTGTGACTGGTTCCTTTTTCTACCAAAAAGTTTTCAAATTCTTTATTCTTGAACTCTAGTCCATTGTCGCTTCTGATGTTGCGAACGACTTTCCTCAGTTGCACTTCAACCTGTTTAATAAACATTTTTAGCTTGAGAGCGGCCTCAGATTTGTGCTTCAGAAAGAACACCCATGTAAAACGTGAAAAGTCATCTACAATAACAAGAGTATACTTGCTACCGCCAATGCTTTCGATAGATGATGGACCACATAAGTCAATGTGAAGTAACTCAAGCGGTTCAACAACTTTAGTGTTTATAATGGATGGGTGACTTTGACGACTCTGCTTCCCCATTTCACATGCAGCACACAAATGTTCTCGATCAAACTTGAGCAATGGAAGACCCCGAACATGACCTCTGGTGACAAGCTTGTTGATATCCTTGAAGTTGAGATGGGATAGCCTTCGGTGCCACAACCAGCTTTCGTCAGAATGAGCTTTGGATAACAGACAGATAACTGGATTTCCTTTGATAGGTTTGAGATTGAGAGGAAACATTTCGCCTTTGCGTTCTGATTTGAGAATCACCCTTTTTGTTTTCTTCTCTATGATTTCCGAACCCTTATCGTCAAATGAAACTTTAAGACCGGTACCTCCAACAAGCTGAGATACACTGATGAGGTTATGCTGTAGCCCTTCAACGTACGCCACCTTTCTTATGGTGAAGTCACCATTGGTTATCATACCATAACCCTTTATCGTTCCATACGAGTTGTTCCCGAACTTGACATTCCCACCATTCTGAAGAGATCGAAATTCCCTTAGCTCCTCCTTCCTCCCTGTCATGTGACGTGAGCAGCCACTGTCAATATATCATTCTTCGTCGAACTGCTCGTCACTTATAACTGGCAAAAATTAAGCAGATTTAGGAACCCAAAGTTTCTTGGGTCCACGTGAGCCTTTCACAGGAACAGGAATGGTAAGAGAAACATCAACAAGATATGTTCTTTTTATTAAAGTTGTTTCATCTTTCTTCTTAATGGTGTACACTTTCATTTTGTTAGGATTAGTTACAGTCGTTTTGGTTTCAGGTTTTGGCGTTTGGGCCTTGGACTGCTTTCGGTCATTCTTGACTGTGGAAACCTTCGATTTTCCTTTCAGATCCTTTGATGAATTTGAACTTTGAGCAGGAATAGAATTAGGGTTAGAATGAGAAGTATTAGAATGAGAGAATTTGGACTGGGAATGTTTCCTGACGTGAGGTTCTAAGTGACCCTTTTGTTTTTGATCATTAGAGGGACCGAACCTTGAACTTTGGTAGCTTTTTCTTTCGGAACCTAACCTATTCTTTCGGTTGCTGGTGCTCTCTGAACCGAACTTGTCCTTTTGGTTGTTGTTGCCCTCTTGCGGCCTGACAGCACTTTTCTCTGACATTGAATTTTTATCATGATAAGAGAAATGGGCGTTTTGAGATCGCCAAAACTGCTTTCGCTCAGAGAGATTCTTTTTGTATCTCAGATTCCTTTGCTACTTTTGATCCTTCACTTGTTTCGGCTGTTTGTGGATGTTAGCCTTTTGCTTCTGCTTCTTGTCAGCCGGTTCACTTCTCACAGATGATGTTTCGCTTGTGGAAGTAACTTCTTCTACAGGAACTTCTTTTGTACCACTAGTGCTTGGCATGTCGAAGTTGTCAGGCTTGTTCAGTGGCTCTGGAACATATCTGCCTTTGGTTTTCCAGGACGTCCGCTCTGACAGACCAACAATTTCGTCAGCGTTATCTATAGGAGCAAACCAGAAAAACTCATCACAACCATCTGCATTATCTTCGTTCACTATGGCAGTGAGTTCGGCTGTTTGATGATCGGTTACTCCTGCGACCTTATATACTTGATTTGGTGTTGTCCTCACCTTTTGGTATACAACAACCTTTTCTTCTAGAATCGGGGACTTATTTTGGGACAAACGAGCAAACTCCATAGAATTTTCAGAAATAAGATTTTTGTGGTTTTCGGGTTCGCTCTTGACAAACTCAGAACAGTCGACTTCATCCTCTACAGAAATTACGCTCATATCATCATCCTCATTAAGCTCAGACGCGTTTTCAACATCAATTTTATTTTCTGAGCTCAATTTGGCATTCAATGAGTCAAATTTTTGTATGGTTTCGGTCCTTAGTTTCAGTTTGTCGTTTTCATCCAAAAGGTTTTTCAGCATGTCCTTATGGTCCTTGGACTTTATAAAAGATTTGATTTTGTCCAGTCCATACATATAGGTGGGATTTACATCATCAGACGAAACAACACTTTCGCAGTTATATGCCTCAGCATCGATTTCATCCTCCTTAAACTCAAGGAAGGGCAAAATCATGCGATGAAGTTTCTGCCCTATTTCACAGTTCAGATGCAGTTGAGTGATGTTAGCATAAAGACGTTTAGCAATTAAACAAAAAACATTTCTTTGTTTCAAAAGTTTTAAATTGTCTCTTTGTAAATAAATGTTTTCGTCCTTAGACTTAATCAGCTCTGACTCTTTCAGCTCTATCCACATCCTCCGTTCCTCACTCTTGGATGACACCCTGCTTATTTGGTCAATTAGGTTAGAATTGGTGACCCTTGTTTGAGTTAAACAACTATCCAGATTTGAGATTCTTGAATTTAAGCTATTTAATTATTTTTCATATGATTTCTGTGGGACTTTGAATGAAACAAAAAGAGATTGTACCTTCTTGATCAATTCATCAAGCTCATTGATCTGCACACTGAGAGGTTTTGCTGTGAAGCATAAATCCTCTCGCTCCTTGGTGTCCTCATTCCCACCGTCTGTATTGTATCCCCTCATGTGAGATACATCAGTCACCATCAAACACTTTCCACTGCTTTCGTCACCTCTTGCCATATACTCTTTTCCATGAGATGGCTTCCTGACTTCATCATCCTCTGAGTCGGTTGACCACACCTGCACGCCACCGAACTCATCATCCTCTGCCGAACCCTATACAATAAGAGCATTCATAGAAGGGTTAGTAGCAGCTTTCTTCCTCTTGATCTCTTCCAGCTTTTTCATCAACATAGCCTCTTCATCTTTCTCCTCATCCTTTTCTGCCATTTTCTTCAGAACGCAATCTTTGGCATAATGGTTCTTTCCTCCACAGTAGTAGCAGTTGACGCCAGAATCTCCTTCAACCTTCGCCTCTTTCTTTGGTTCTTCTGTCTTTGGTTCCTATCTAACCTTTTCAGAACTATAGCTTCCCTTCCAATTTCGGTTCTTATTGGTAGGGAACCTTTTCTTGATAAACCTCTTTGGATTAGACACCATCATTGCATAATCTTCAGAAGTAAGATCATAGTCTTCTAGGTTCAGATCTTCATCTTCTACCACATTTTTGCTTTTAGACAGGAGGGCTAATGACCCCAAACTTGAGACCACATTCTTCTCTTGCATGACAATCTTTTCTTGGGATTTTAAAATTCCCATCAACTTTGCCAGCGAATAAGACTTGAACTGCTCATGAGCTTTGACTGTAGACACAACAGCTCTCCATTCAGGTCTTAGTCCATTCAAAAAGGTGACCTTCTGTTCAATCAGCTTCCTTTCTATATCATGTTTGATCATCTTGCTAAGAAGATGATTGAAGAGATCGAATGTCTGAGTGACAGTTTCATCAGAATTCTGCTTAAATTCACTAAACTCAGACAACAGCAACGTCTGAATGGAATGCTCCAAATCTTCATCTGTGGAATAAAGCTCTCGCAACCTATCCCATATTTCTTTAGCGGTACTGCAGGAACTCACTAACCTGAATGTATCAGATTGAAGAGCGAATCGGATTAGTCTCAATGCTTTGATATTACACTGAAACTTTTCCTTTTCGTCTTGAGCAACATCTTTTACATCTTTTAACAGATCATTATATTCTTTCTGAGTTTTGATGATCTTTGATGTTCCTGAGTGAGCGAATGGTCCAGACACGAGTGCTTCCCAAATAAGATATCCATTATCTTCAGATCCGATGACATAATCTTCAAAATGATGCGCCCAGACTTCATAATCTTGGGTGTAAAGAATAGGAATCTTATTCGTTGAACCAATGTTGTTTGAGATGTTGATAGGATTAGATTGAGACTCGTCCATGCTTAATCGTTTAACCTGTTTGAAAGATCAGACTTGTAATATGTAATATTAGGGCAAAACAAATAAATGCTGAGTTACGTCAATTATGGAATGACGGCTCAATAAATATCAGTTAATGCGGAATAACCCTAATCGTAAACTCTTTCACAGAAAAGATGTGTATGGATTACACAGCCTCCTGCTCTGATACCAATTGATGAGTTATAAAAAATCTTTGATCGATTAGATCTTCGTAACAGGTAAGTAAAGATCATAAAAGCAGTGAAACAAAACACAAATGTAACAACCTGATATTTCAACTCTTTGTAGTGACCTAAAAAGTCAAGTATTGTAACCAATTTTGAGTTAATAAAATTAACTTTGATAATAAAATGTCCAAAAAGTTCTATTTAAATTCCCTCTATGTTTAATGTCATTAAACCATGATCGTACGTAAAAAGAACGCCCAAATCCAGCTTCGTATATTGAAGTTAAGATTTTTCCAAGTTCGGCTTAGCAGCAGACATCTAAAAACTCGAATCGGAGATCGAGCAACTTTTGGCCGGAATGACCTAAACGAGAATCGAAGGTCTCGACAATGGTATTTCAGCGGTGAAAAGTCTGGCAAAAACCGACGTCAGATAAAGAAGTTATGAATTTTTAAAGAAATTCCTTAATCACGTCATTTTATAAATAAATAATAAAAATAATTTCGGAATTTGCCAACGGAGTCTAAACGAAAGTTGTAGAGCGTAGTCTCACCTACGCGTGGATATAAAGACCATCGAAAACGGAGTTCGTATGAAGAAGATATGATTTTTTGAAGTTTATTAAATAAATTATATATAAATTTATATCAAAAATCCGGTAATATTCGAAGAAGGAGTCAGCGTCCTCATCCGAGTTACGCGCTGCGTAACCCCGTACGTCCCGCGTACTCGAAGGCCTTGGTCTCGATCCGTCCACGTCAGCCCTATGCGAAGCTACCGACCCGCCCCATCCGACCCGTCCCATCCGAAGCCGAGGCAGTCGAGGACTCGCTCATGCATGACGTACGCGTACGCGCTGCGTACGAGCGTACGCCCCGCGTACCGAGGCTTCTCAGACCCCCTATAAATAGAAGTGCGAGGGTTTCCGAAAAACTTGCTCATTTCTTCTCATTTCCCTTGCGTTTTGCCTCGTTTTCCGTGCCCGTTCAAACCCGAAGCCCTGGTCATTTTTACTCAAGTCCCGAGAGTCGATTTTACTCCCGAGATTCCCGAGAATCTCGAGAGAGATCCGCTTCCCGAGACGAAACTCTGTCCGGTTTTCCATCTCGCTATCTTCAAACTTCCAGGTGAGTTCATACCCCTACAAACACTCTTTAAATACATTTTTAAATGCTTTCTATACTCTTTTAGGGGGGAATACAAGTAAACATACGGTTATTATCATGTATTTCATAGAATTTCACTTTACTCGTTTTTATCAAATGAATCACTTGTGTTTTAGTTCTACTATGTGAAAACTCTTGTTATACTTTGCATGCAATAGATTTATACAAAGTATTTAGTAACTCCAAAGTATCTTTCGTTGCTAAACCGTTTCATATATTCTAAAAACTTATGATTCATGTTTGTCAAACATTGTGAAAAAGGATAAACTTTGCATGCAAAACTATTACTTTAATACAGACTTAGTTGAGAATCCTTGAGACGTGTACATCTTCAAACACTGCCTTTTTGATAAAAGGTATCGCTACAAGTCCTATCTATAACCAGAGTCTCCCGTTCGGAGAACGTGTCAAATGTGTATAGATTTATACGGGAAGTCATGATCCCGCGCCCTGACTGTTAGCTACAGTCCGTCCTTTGGGGTGACAGTTTGTCATAACGCTACGACGCCTGAAGAACGTCGCTACAGGCATATTATGTTTAGTTTGGTTATAAAACTCATCGGATACACAACTATTATAGTACTTTTGAATAATGAATGAGTAGTTACTACGGTTATTCATTATCTAACAAACTAAAATCTTCTGATAGGTTTATTATTTAAATCTATGTTTAAAATTCTTCTAAAGCATGTGGATTGCTTCAAAATGTTAGTCTTGGACATTAAACAAACAACTATTAGGAAAATAAGGGATTTTCTTGGTTCAACTATCTACATTTTTCAATACCAACATTCTCATGCATCTCACACTTTTGTAAGGAAATATTGGATTTTCTTGGAAAATATACACTCATTTTGGAATGGCATTCAATGGTTCTAAATCACTTATGAACTCACCAACTTAATTGTTGACACTTTTTCTTTGAAATAACTTGTATTCTCAGGGAATCGTTAAGCAGGTTTGGAAATCAACTTTTGGTGAATAACGTGCTGACATTATTTACTTCTTTTGAAAGATGTTTATGCATTTATCTTTTGAGCATGTAATGAATACAATGATGTAAACATTTTTAAAACCTTTATATATGTATGGTGGTGTGTACTTTCCTTTCTATGAACTGTTATGATACGGAACATGACGTCCTCCGCCCCCGAATGTTTCCACTGTTCTGGTTTAGGGGTGTGACAGATTGGTATGAGAGCATTGTTTATAGTGAATTAAGTATATCAAAACCATTTTGGTATACAACAATAAACATAACTGGGCAAAAACACTCTGAGTAAGAGTCATACTTTTAAAATTAAATTTATTTAGTTTCTGTAAAGTAGGTATGCATTCATTTCACATTAATAACATGGTCAGTATCATAATTAAAACAATATAGAAGTATTATAAATAAGTTGAGCAGTGCAGGTATGCCTTGGGACATGTAATCGGAACTGGGAAGAATATAGCCTGATCAATTATATTTGTCCAAGAGCCGACTAACGTATGCCAAGGAGTGTCTGCAATGGACAAGCAATTTAAAACTTACCAAAAGCACATCATTACATAATACTAAGGGAGTTTTTGTGTTGTCATCAACCATTAAACTTAAGGGTAAATTACATGTGCTCTAGCTTATAGTAAATTCTTAACCCTATTCTCATACAGACTAAATGGCTGGATTCCATCACCCCAATGACCCCTACTACCCCAACCAAGGTAATGGAGGATGGATCGAAGAAGATCCCGAAGAAGACGAAGAGCCGATAGAATTGGATGAGGGAGATGACTCTGGTACAGATTCAGAGCTAGAGGTTATCAATCCACATGCCCCACAACCTCCTGTCCATGTGAGGAACTTCCAAGGACCCACTCCTGTGTGGGGAAGTCACCTCCACCATTGGAGCCGACAACAAAGCTTACGCCCTCCCTACGGCATGTGCCGAGACTTTTATGATGTCAGAGGCGGGGGATCAGCAGACCGAGCACTTCCGGTCATGGTTGGCAAACTAGCCAACCAATGCTATCAATCCGGAGTTCAAGCCAACCGGATCCGTGAGATCAACGTAGAAGTACAGGTTCACACTTCTGACATCCGTAGGCTGGATGGAATTCAGGACCATGCCCAACTCCAAACTGAGGCATTTCAGGCACAAATGATTGCAGCCCTAGCCGAGTTAAGGGAGCAACAAGCCGCTTTTGATAGGCATCTAATGGAATCGAAGCAATCAGATGCAGAGTCAAGCTCCAAGCGCAACCTACGTCGCAAATAGTGCTTGTTAGGATTTCAAATTTTGTTATAAATTAGGACTTCGGATAAGAATATAATTTTCTTTAAAACGTTCTGTAATCGGAGACCTTTAGAAAGGTCAAAAAGTTTTGTCTAAACTCGGATGTAACACAACTATATGTTTAATATATATAGGGCATATCTCTTTCTTGTTTTAATTATGTGTAGTCCGTTCAATTCATAAGTACATCTATTCAAACGTTATTTATGAATCAAGCTCAAAACCCTTTGTTGGCCAAACCAAATTCTTAATCTATTAAAGGAAGTTAACTCAATATCATTCAACTCGCAACCACCGAAACTTATAATATCTCATTTTTCTTTTGGCAGCGCAATGCCTCCTCGTAGATCAGCACGTACAAACGCAACCCCACCACCACCTCCACCACTAACATATGATCCGGCCATGGTCCAGGCTGCTATCACAGCAGCAGTAGCAGCAGCTCTCTCGCAAATAAAGTCCAATGCAAATGGAGGTACAGGAAGCAGCACGAATCATCCCAATCGTGGCACCGGCCAGGGTCATGTAAGGGAATGTACTTACAAGGAGTTATCCAACTCAAAGCCAAAGACTTTTAATGGCAGTGGAGGAGTCATTGCACTAATGCAATGGTTCGAAAAGACCGAAACAGTCTTCGAGATTTGATCGTGCTAAGAAACAAGCAAGGTTAAGTTCGCTGCTTGCACCTTCATGGATCGAGCCCTCACTTGGTGGAAAAGCCATGTGAATTCGGTGACGCTCACTGTCGCTAACGCCATGAGTTGGGAAGAACTGAAAGTTTTACTACTGGAAGAATACTGCCCAAGGGGCGAAGTGCAAATGCTTGAGCAGGAGCTCTGGAATTTGAAAATGGCAGGATCTGATCTAGTCGCCTACACCGCTAGGTTCAACGATCTCGCTGCTTTGTGCCCTACCATGGTCAACCCAGAATCAAAGAAAGTCGAAAGGTACATTTGGGGGTTGTCACCCCAGATTCAAGGGCATGTCCTAGCTTCCAACCCTATCACCTACAACAACGCTAAACGCCTGGTTCAACGTCTCATCGACCACGGAGTGAAACAGAGTACCATTGCAGCAACCGCAAATCCACCTAGGGAGGCTCAGGGCCAGAGTAAGCCTTGGAACAAGAGGAGGGGACAAACCCTCCAGGAGAACCCCAAGAAACAACAAGTGGTAGCGACCCACGCTATTACTGTACCTACCAACTCTGCCCCCACAAGTTCATACAATGGAAAACTACCGAAATGTAACCAATGCAACTTCCACCACCACGGTCTTTGCCGTGACCTTCAATGCACCAGGTGCAATAAGAAGGGTCATACAGCCCGCTATTGTAGAGAGCCAACCCAACAATCCGCCCCCACTGCTAATACCGGAATAAGCCGCGCCTGCTTTGAGTGCGGAGGCACAGGGCACTACCGCAGCGACTGCCCGAAGGCAAACAACAGGAATACCGGCGGAAGGGGTCGAGTTTTCGCAATGGGACAAGATGAAGCCATTGCGGACCCTACTGTTGTTACGGGTACGTTTCTTCTCGATAAATCGTATGCATACATTTTGTTTGATAGTGGAGCGGAAAGGAGTTTTGTGAGTCACGACTTTAAATGCATTCTAAAACCAATACCACAATCATTAAGTGAACCATTCATAGTAGAAATGGCCAACGGGAAAACCAAAGGCACTAAGGAGATATATTTAAACTTCACCCTAACTTTAAACGATAATCTCTTTCAAATCAACCTCATGCCAGTCTCGATTAAGAGTTTCGATGTCATCATTGGCATGGATTGGCTGAGTTCACATCGTGCGGACATTTTATGTTACGATAAGGCCGTTCGCCTTAATCTGCCAACCGGCGAAACCTTCCTTGTCTTGGGCGACAAACCTAGTACCACTCTTAGTATCATCTCCAGTATCCAAGCTTAGAAGTACCTACGCAAGGAGTGTCACGCGTTTTTAGCACATGTTTTAGATGTGAAACGCGAAGCCCAGGACGTCAAGGATGTGCCCGACGTATGTGATTTTCCTGACATGTTTCCCGAGGACCTTCCAGGAATACCACCCGCAAGACAAGTCGAATTCAGAATCGATCTGGTTCCCGGAACTACCCTAGTAGCCAAAGCACCCTATCGATTAGCCCCGACAGAGATGCAGGAGCTATCCAGCCAACTGAATGAACTACTTGGAAAAGGATTCATCAGACCGAGCTTCTCGCCATGGGGAGCACCCGTGTTGTTCGTGAAAAAGAAAGATGGATCATTCAGGATGTGCATCGACTACCGAGAACTCAAAAAACTTACCATCAAGAACCGATACCCCCTACCCCGAATCGACGACTTATTCGATCAACTCCAAGGAGCCAACTATTTCTCCAAGATCGATCTAAGGTCGGGATATCACCAGCTGTGAGTCCTAGAGAGTGATGTTCCCAAGACGGCCTTTCGAACGAGATATGGACATTATGAGTTCGTAGTGATGCCGTTCGGACTAACTAATGCCCCGGCCATATTCATGGATCTAATGAATCGGGTATGTCGTCCATTCTTGGATAAATTTGTGATAGTATTCATAGACGATATACTCATTTATTCAAAGAATAAAGAGGAACATAGTCAACACCTGAGACAAGTCTTAGAGACGTTACAAACTGAGAGACTTTATGCAAAATTCTCAAAATGTGAGTTTTGGATTAGAAAGGTGGACTTCCTCGGTCACGTGGGCAGCAAGGAAGGAATCCACGTGGACCCCTCAAAGATCAAGGCTATCGAAAACTGGTCTGCACCAACCACACCAACCGAAATTCGCCAGTTTCTAGGTCTTGCTGGTTATTATCGAAGGTTCATCCAGAATTTCTCCAGCATCGCAAAGCCTCTTACCGCTTTAACCCAGAAAGGTGTGACCTACAATTGGGGAGAAAAGCAAGATGCTGCGTTTACGACTTTGAAACAAGCCCTCTGTAGTGCACCTATCCTTTCTCTTCCGGAAGGGACCGAAGATTTTGTGGTGTATTGCGACGCTTCGAAGCAAGGGCTGGGCTGTGTACTAATGCAGAGGGGAAAGGTTATTGCATATGCCTCACGACAACTCAAAACGCATGAGGTCAATTACACCACTCATGACTTAGAACTTGGAGCAGTGGTCTTCGCTCTTAAAATCTGGAGGCACTACCTTTACGGTACCAAGTGCACTATCTTTACAGACCATAAGAGCCTCCAACACATCTTCGACCAGAAGGAGTTAAACATGAGACAACGACGTTGGGCCGAATTGCTCAACGACTACAAATGTGAGATTCGCTATCATCCGGGAAAGGCAAACGTCGTAGCCGATGCCCTTAGTCGAAAGGAGTACTCTGGTCGAAGAGTGAAGTCATTAGCCATGTCGATCCATTCGCACTTGTCAGCGCAAGTCAAGGAAGCTCAAATAGAGGCCTTGAAACCCGAAAACGTGACAGGTGAGGCCCTTAGGGGAATGGAGAAGAACTTAGAAATCAAGAGTGACGGAGCACGCTACCTCATGAACCGGATCTGGACACCCAAGTTTGGTGGGTTCAGAGAGGTAGTTATGAGCGAGGCACACAGGACCCCATACTCCATACACCCAGGGTCAGACAAGATGTATCTAGATCTCAAACAACTCTACTGGTGGCCAAACATGAAAGCGGAGATTGCTACTTATGTGAGCAAGTGTTTAACCTGCGCCAAAATAAAAATAGAACACCAGAAACCCTCTGGTCTACTCCAACAACCTGAAATACCTGAGTGGAAATGGGAGCAGATTTCCATGGACTTCATAACCAAACTGCCCAAAACTCAGAGTGGCCAAGATACTATTTGGGTAATCGTCGACAGATTAACCAAGTCAGCCCATTTCTTACCGATCAAGGAAACTGATAGGATGGAAAAACTATCAAGAACCTACATCCGGGAGATCGTACGACTTCATGGAGTACCGATGTCCATCATCTCGGATAGAGACAGCAGATTCACTTCCAGATTCTGGCAATCATTGCAAAAATCCATGGGAACAAGGTTGGACATGGGTACAGCATACCACCCACAAACTGACGGACAGAGTGAGAGGACGATCCAAACCTTGGAAGACATGTTGCGAGCATGTGTAATCGACTTTGGTAAGGCATGGTGTAACATCCAAAATTTCAAAACAATTAAAACTTTTCAAAATCACCCATTTTATTAACGTTGTTACAAAAGGTTTTCAATACATTATTTAACAGAGTAATTTCCCAGGTTTATATCATAAGACACCAACACGAGGAACGGTACGATCACGCCTTTGCCTTGCCACAGACTCTTGAGAACCTGAAACATAAAACCACAACTGTAAGCCCGAAAGCTTAGTGAGATACCCCCAGAATACCAACCACATATACGCCTTTCCAGGCCCTGACCTTCCGGTCCATCACACAACATATTGCCTTCCGGCCCATAACATATCGCCTTCCGGCCCATAAGCATAAAATGCATATATATAACATAACAAATAATCATATAGCAGTTCATAGACAACAATCGATCAACAGATCACATATCATAGCATTACTCTAAACAAGATACCGATCTAGCTGGTCACTATCATAACATTACCCTATGAATCAGTCAACATACTAAATGCATACATACGCCTTTCCAGGCCATGACCTTCCGGTCCACATAGTAATGCCTTCCGGCCCATAACATGTATTGCCTTTCGGCCCATAACATATAACAACCGACAACTACCCGGATTTCCATCCGATAAAAGGGTTGGCATTGGTGCCATACACCCTAGCGATATAGTGAGGATAACTCACCTCGAAACTGCCGACTGAACAGATAGCTCAAGCTGCTCTGATCACTGATACGATCTCCACCTCTGGACAGTCACCAATGCACTGAACTCAAACAATAACAACAATTACCAAAATACCCCTGGAACCACTGGTCAATCCTTGGTCAAAGACAAGGTCAAAGTCATCCCCTGACTGACCCTACTCGCCGAGTCAACCCTATGACTCGCCGAGTCCCCATACTCAGAACTTCACTTAACCCGCGACCTAACTCGCCGAGTCACCCCAAGACTCGCCGAGTTCAACGACTCTGAGGCCACTCGCCCTTGACTCACCGATTCCTTAAGATTCCCTTTCTACACGTCGAGTATCCCCTTTTACTCGATGAGTTCCTCCTGGAAGAATCGCGGGGCCACCCCGACTCAACTCGCCGAGTCTGAAGAACAACTCGACGAGTCCCAGTTATTCTTCAAGCTACTCGCCGAGTCTGTTCATCAGACTCGTCGAGTCCATGCCATGCAGTCGATCAAACTGCTTCCTGAGATAAGTATTGTCCCGAAATACACAAGCATGGGACCTTCTGGACCTCTAAGGTCCTAATACAGGGTCACAATCGTTTGGGGGACTAGGGTAGCATTCAGTCTAATCAAAAAGGGTTCCACAAACCCTAATTCCATAAACACATCAATATAGCAGAGCATAACTCGAATTCTTACCTGAATAATGTGCCCTCTGTGTCCCCAAATCTTCAGAACGTGACTCCCTTGCTGTTCCTTTAGCCAAGCCCTTCTCTTCCTTGCACAACAACTCTTCCAAGATCAACAATGGCTCTTAAACTTTGCTCCAGATGCACCCACTCGATTTAGGGTTCTTCTCAGAAGGCTAAACTGAACAATGACGGCCAATGGGTGCCTCTTATACGTCCCAAACCTGAACGGTTAGGGTTTTCGCCAAACAGCGCAGACTCGCCGAGTCCCTATCTGGACTCGTCGAGTCCAGTCACGAACCCGCGACCCGGTCTGCGATCCTACTCGGCGAGTCTAGGCTCCAACTCGCCGAGTCCCTTCTTAAAACACCCCCAAATCATAATTATATCGATATTTGAAATTCCGGGCTGTTACAACTCTCCCCCACTAGAACTAGACTTCGCCCTCGAAGTCTCACTCTGAAAATAGCTCCGGATGCTGCTCCCGCATCTCACGTTCCAGCTCACCGGTCATTTCCGGCCCATCCGGTGCTGCCACCGAACTAATACTAGAGGTATCTCCTTATACCTCATAGCCTCGATCTTCCGATTTCTGATGACCACTGGTCTCTCAGCATAATTCAGGCCCGCATCCACCTGAATGTCTTCTAATGGGACCACTGCCGACTCATCAGCTAAGCACTTCCTCAATTGCGACACATGAAAGGTGTCGTGGATCTGTCCCCACTCCGCTGGCAACTCCAATCGATAGGCTACCCGGCCTATCCTTGCAATCACCCGAAATGGCCCAATGTACCGGGGGCCCAACTTGCCCTTCTTCTTGAATCGAATCACTCCTCTCCAAAGAGAGGCCTTCGGGAGTACGAAGTCGCCGACCTGAAACTCAAGCTCGGATCGGTGGCTGTCTGCATAACTTTTCCTGTCGGCTCTGGGCGGTCAATAACCTCTGTCTCATCTGCTGAATCTGCTCTGTCGACTGAAGCCCGATCTCTGTACTGTCCATCGCTCTCTGTAACCGAGAATTACCCAAGATGCAACTCTGCTCTAAATCCCAACAATCACTCGACCAATAAGGGTTAGGAAACCATGAACCACCGGATCCCCGATCCAAAGCCCACTTTGTCCATCCCGGACCAACTGAGAGATCCATTCTCCCTCTCAGAGCAACTCTCACAAGTCCTCCTCTTGCCATCACATACACCTACTGAACTAGTCCCAACACCCGCAGGTTGGAAGACCCGATACACTGATGATATCCTCGAACATCTCCCAAGATGAACCATTACATCCATCCTACACTCTGATCAGAATCACACGGAGAATTTAAGATTCTCTCTCCCCCTGCATCCCTTCTGAGCCTCAACAGACATCTCCAACCCAGATGGGTTCCTACTTCGCTGCCGCGAACATGATGCTCAAAGCCATACTCGAAATACTCTAACCATAATTCTGCTTTGTAGCTTTCATTCCTGTGAACTTGCACTCCCCTTCGGAGTTACACACCTTTCTCTTTTCCTTCCAAGGGACCCTCTTGGCCATAATGCCACTCCCACCGGTGCCACGGTGCTTGCCCCAAGCGACACCACCCTTTTTGCGTCACCGCTATTCACATACTCTGGTTCTCATTGCAAGGGCTCTCAATCCCATGCACTCTCTCCACTCATCAAAATCACCGCCTCAGCTAAACAAGATCACTAACCCGGGGCCAGACCTTCCAATGCAATCACACTGTAACATACGCGATCCACAATCTCAAACTGATCCAGCAATACCAACAGAGTCTCCAGCATGACTGGACCGACTCTCATAACACATACTAGCCACTCGAGGCTATATCTCTGTGGGTTCGTACACCCAAACTCTGCGAACCCTCAGGTTCTAACTCTGGGAACCTTCCGGTTCCAACTCTAGAAACATGCACAACATAAATCCCGTGGGATTAATGCAGTACAACCCATCACGTACATCAAGAATACAAATACTCTGATCGCATAACCCCGGTTACTTACTCAAACTTGATCCCGGCCTTCTCTCAGGCCTCCACAATCAAATGCCCTAGGTCTGTATCCCGCCCCGCGTACCCGACACTCGCTCTCGTCGGCCTATACTCTGAGCTGACAAACACTGCTGAATCCCAACAGCTAAGCATCCTCACATGCTCATCGATCTCCCGGAGAATTCTCCATTTCTCCCCCACTAAAGCACTGACTAACTGCCACCGATCGTCATTAACGACCTTTCAGAACAATCCTGCACAAAGAGAACATTTACCCACTGACTGCTCCCCACAAGCATAAGCAACCCTCAGCAAAACACATCTCCTCCCTGATCAATCCACTCAAAAGAATCCGGTCTTTCAATTGTCCACTCTACGACTGCAGATGCTACCCGACATTCAACCTAGTGCCGCATCTCCACTAACAACCCTCACAAACGATAACCAACGGAATTCCCAACAATAACCCGTAACCAAACCCACAACCTGCCAAAGGATGAATACCACATCGAAAACCGCACAAGGCTACCGGTACCAAAACACCAAAATATAACCATACCAAACCATCCGGGAACAACGAATGCCAAAGCGAAAACCTGAAGCACTAATCCATAACCATGCCAAACCCGCGAAACAACGAACACCGCATCGAAATCCACACAAGATACCAGCATAACCAATACGCCACAATCAACGCAAGGCAATCAAGACACCAAGAGAGCATCATACCCGCAGCTGCCTCCGGCACTGCTCCGTCTCCCTCTGCCGCAAGCTAATAAGCACGAACCTGAGCCCTTGGGGCTCCGCTCCATCCTGTCCTCCTCCCGAACTCCTCAAGGTGGCCGGTGCTAGAGCCTGCACCGGTCCTGCAGAAAGCTGTGGACAGTTGACCCTCAAATGTCCAACCTGCCGACACTGATAACAAATCCTCAAATCCCGAATTGGCACTGACTGCCGACAACCCCGTGCACCGTGCCCCTCCTTTCCGTACTTGCGGTATGCACCACCGGACCAACAAGCTCCGGTGCCATCCCTCCCACACTTCCCACAAGTGTGACCGCTCCGATCCCCCATTCTAACGTCTACGGTCCTGGACCGTTTCGGCGCCGACTGCGACTGCATCGGGGCCTGCCTCAGCTCACGCAACTGCAACTCAACCTCTAACTCACGCCACATGGCGGCCTCCTGCAACTCCAACAAGGTCTCTCACTTCTGCGCAGACAAGAACTGTCTGATATCCCTCTTGAGCATACTCAGATATCGGGACATTTGAGCCTGCTCCGAAGCGAACTCAGGGCAAAACATCGCCCTCTCAATAAACATCCTGGTGATCTCAGTCACCGGCTCCAAATCCTGCTTCAGCTCAAGGAACTTCCGAGCCGATCTCTCCTTTTCATCCCGCGGAACATAGCGAGTACTGAACATCTCTCTAACTGATCCCCTAAAACCGTAGCCCTCTGCGCGTCGGAATATGACCCCATGGTCAATCTCCACCAATAGGTCCAGAGTACACCTCACCCTCTGATCAGCAGGGCATAAGCTCGTGGAGAAACACCCCTCCACGTCTGATAACCATCTCATAGCAGCAATCGGGTCCTGAACTCCATCGAATGTGGGAGGCTTCGTATAATAGAAGTCCCGATACCGAAAACCCTGACTAGCTCCTCTCTTTGCCGTTGCTACAGCCGCTGTAGCCGCCGCGGCAACCGTCTCTGCGAGAGCCGCATATCGCTCATCGAAATACTCAATCATGGCGGTCTTGATCGACCCAAACAACTCCGACAACTCAGCCCGGAGCAATGCAGCAACCCCATCACGCAGGATCTCACGAATCCTTGCATCCCGCTCGCTCGTGCTCGTCCGATCGATAACCCTCGACGGCACTGATCCACCCGGAACTCGCTCTCCAGCTCCCGATCCTGATCCGGATCCACTATCATCTTGCCTCGAGATCTCCATAATGAAAACACCCTACCAATCTCAGACACTTCCCAAAATCCTGGGATCCAACTCTCGCAACCCTACCCTAGAGACCATGGTTTCCCTGATACGCGTATGGGCCCTGTGCTTTCAGTAGTACGGGCCCATACTACCTTCCACACCTACCCATATTTGTATGAAGTACTACCACAATACCCTAGGGAACATGCATAACAACTATCAACCCTCACCACTAGAGGAACACTGAGAACATCCCATAAGGGACCCTAGGCTACAGGCATCACATATCAGGCAACATTATCGTGAATTCCTGAAGATCCCTAGCGTAACTCTAGCATGCTGTTCTATCAAGCTCAAATAAACAAATATCATGTATGGTATCTTGGGGTTACTTACTGGCTCCGGCTGATCGTACCTCTGCGTCCTCCTTTTACTAACTTTGAAAACCATTTTAATTTCTCATTTTAATTTTTCTTTTTAAAATCCTCCTCGATTTGAGACTGGAGTCACATGAATGTTTCCCCAATTCACTCAAACCAAGGCTCTGATACCAACTTGTAACATCCAAAATTTCAAAACAATTAAAACTTTTCAAAATCACCCATTTTATTAACGTTGTTACAAAAGGTTTTCAATACATTATTTAACAGAGTAATTTCCCAGGTTTATATCATAAGACACCAACACGAGGAACGGTACGATCACGCCTTTGCCTTGCCACAGACTCTTGAGAACATGAAACATAAAACCACAACTGTAAGCCCGAAAGCTTAGTGAGATACCCCCAGAATACCAACCACATATACGCCTTTCCAGGCCCTGACCTTCCGGTCCATCACACAACATATTGCCTTCCGGCCCATAACATATCGCCTTCCGGCCCATAAGCATAAAATGCATATATATAACATAACAAATAATCATATAGCAGTTCATAGACAACAATCGATCAACAGATCACATATCATAGCATTACTCTAAACAAGATACCGATCTAGCTGGTCACTATCATAACATTACCCTATGAATCAGTCAACATACTAAATGCATACATACGCCTTTCCAGGCCATGACCTTCCGGTCCACATAGTAATGCCTTCCGGCCCATAACATGTATTGCCTTTCGGCCCATAACATATAACAACCGACAACTACCCGGATTTCCATCCGATAAAAGGGTTGGCATTGGTGCCATACACCCTAGCGATATAGTGAGGATAACTCACCTCGAAACTGCCGACTGAACAGATAGCTCAAGCTGCTCTGATCACTGATACGATCTCCACCTCTGGACAGTCACCAATGCACTGAACTCAAACAATAACAACAATTACCAAAATACCCCTGGAACCACTGGTCAATCCTTGGTCAAAGACAAGGTCAAAGTCATCCCCTGACTGACCCTACTCGCCGAGTCAACCCTATGACTCGCCGAGTCCCCATACTCAGAACTTCACTTAACCCGCGACCTAACTCGCCGAGTCACCCCAAGACTCGCCGAGTTCAACGACTCTGAGGCCACTCGCCCTTGACTCACCGATTCCTTAAGATTCCCTTTCTACACGTCGAGTATCCCCTTTTACTCGACGAGTTCCTCCTTGAAGAATCGCGGGGCCACCCCGACTCAACTCGCCGAGTCTGAAGAACAACTCGACGAGTCCCAGTTATTCTTCAAGCTACTCGCCGAGTCTGTTCATCAGACTCGTCGAGTCCATGCCATGCAGTCGATCAAACTGCTTCCTGAGATAAGTATTGTCCCGAAATACACAAGCATGGGACCTTCTGGACCTCTAAGGTCCTAATACAGGGTCACAATCGTTTGGGGGACTAGGGTAGCATTCAGTCTAATCAAAAAGGGTTCCACAAACCCTAATTCCATAAACACATCAATATAGCAGAGCATAACTCGAATTCTTACCTGAATAATGTGCCCTCTGTGTCCCCAAATCTTCAGAACGTGACTCCCTTGCTGTTCCTTTAGCCAAGCCCTTCTCTTCCTTGCACAACAACTCTTCCAAGATCAACAATGGCTCTTAAACTTTGCTCCAGATGCACCCACTCGATTTAGGGTTCTTCTCAGAAGGCTAAACTGAACAATGACGGCCAATGGGTGCCTCTTATACGTCCCAAACCTGAACGGTTAGGGTTTTCGCCAAACAGCGCAGACTCGCCGAGTCCCTATCTGGACTCGTCGAGTCCAGTCACGAACCCGCGACCCGGTCTGCGATCCTACTCGGCGAGTCTAGGCTCCAACTCGCCGAGTCCCTTCTTAAAACACCCCCAAATCATAATTATATCGATATTTGAAATTCCGGGCTGTTACACATGGGATGTTCACTTACCTTTGGTCGAGTTCTCTTATAACAATAGTTACCATACTAGTATCAAGACCGCTCCATTCGAAGCCCTTTACGGCCGTAAGTGCAGATCACCTCTGTGCTGGATGGAAGTGGGCGACACGCAATTGGCAAAAGGCCTAGTCCCTAATAGCACCCTCACTGGTCCGGAGATCATCAGGGAAACGACTGAAAAGATCGTGAAAATACGAGAACGACTGAAGTCCTCAAGGGATAGGCAAAAGAGCTATGCCGACAAGAGACATAAACCCTTGGAATTCCATATTGGCGACCATGTACTACTAAAGGTCTCACCCTGGAAGGTCATGATACGCTTTGGAAAGCGTGGAAAGCTAAATCCTAGATACATTGGACCCTTCGAAATCATTTCGAGAGTTGGTCCAGTGGCCTACAAACTCCAACTTCCAATCGAGCTTAACAAGGTACATCCAGTATTCCACGTTTCGAACCTGAAAAAGTGCTTGACTGACGAAACACTTGTAATTCCACTCGATGAAATCGAGCTAAATGAAAATCTTAACTTTGTGGAAGAACCCGTTGAAATCATGGATAGGGAAGTTAAACGAACTAAACAGAGTCGCATTCCAATAGTAAAGGTTCGATGGAATGCTAAGAGAGGACCCGAGTTCACATGGGAACGGGAAGACCAAATGCAACAGAAGTATCCACACCTCTTCCTCAGTCCCTAAGATTTCTATTTGTATTAAAATTTCAGGACGAAATTCCCTCTAACGGGGGGATGATGTAACAACCCGATATTTCAACTCTTTGTAATGACCTAAAAAGTCAAGTATTGTAGCCACTTTTGAGTTAATAAAATTAACTTTGTTAATAAAATGTCCAAAAAGTTCTATTTAAATTCCCGCTATGTTTAATGTCATTAAACCATGATCGTACGTAAAAAGAACGCCCAAATCCGGCTTCGTATATTGAAGTTAAGATTTTTCCAAGTTCGGCTTAGCAGCAGACAGCTAAAAACTCGAATCGGAGATCGAGCGACTTTTGGCCGGAATGACCTAAACGAGAATCGAAGGTCTCGACAATGGTATTTCAGCGGTGAAAAGTCTGGCAAAAACCGACGTCAGATAAAGAAGTTATGAATTTTTAAAGAAATTCCTTAATCACGTCATTTTATAAATAAATAATAAAAATAATTTCGGAATTTGCCAACGGAGTCTAAACGAAAGTTGTAGAGCGTAGTCTCACCTACGCGTGGATATAAAGACCATCGAAAACGGAGTTCGTATGAAGAAGATATGATTTTTTGAAGTTTATTAAATAAATTATATATAAATTTAAATCAAAAATCCGGTAATATCCGAAGAAGGAGTCAGCGTCCTCATCCGAGTTACGTGCTGCGTAACCCCGTACGCCCCGCGTACCCGAAGGCCTTGGTCTCGGTCCGTCCACGTCGCCCCTATGCGAAGCTACCGACCCGCCCCATCCGACCCGCCTCATCCGACCCGTCCCATCCGATCCGTCCCATCCGAAGTCGAGGCAGTCGAGGACTTGCTCATGCATGACGTACGCGTACGCGCTGCGTACGAGCGTACGCCCCGCGTACCGAGGCTTCTCAGACCCCCTATAAATAGAAGTGCGAGGGTTTCCGAAAAACTTGCTCATTTCTTCTCATTTCCCTTGCGTTTTGCCTCGTTTTCCATGCCCGTTCAAACCCGAAGCCCTGGTCATTTTTACTCAAGTCCCGAGAGTCGATTTTACTCCCAAGATTCCCGAGAATCCCGAGAAAGATCCGCTTCCCGAGACGAAACTCTGCCCGGTTTTCCATCTCGCTATCTTCAAACTTCCAGGTGAGTTCATACCCCTACAAACACTCTTTAAATACATTTTTAAATGCTTTCTATACTCTTTTAGGGGGGGAATACAAGTAAACATACGGTTATTATCGTGTATTTCATAGAATTTCATTTTACTCGTTTTTATCAAATGAATCACTTGTGATTTAGTTCTACTATGTGAAAACTCTTGTTATACTTTGCATGCAATAGATTTATACAAAGTATTTAGTAACTCCAAAGTATCTTTCGTTGCTAAACCGTTTCATATATTCTAAAAACTTATGATTCATGTTTGTCAAACATTGTGAAAAAGTATAAACTTTGCATGCAAAACTATCACTTTAATACAGACTTAGTTGAGAATCCTTGAGACGTGTACATCTTCAAACACTGCCTTTTTGATAAAAGGTATCGCTACAAGTCCTATCTATAACCAGAGTCTCCCGTTCGGAGAACGTGTCAAATGTGTATAGATCTATACGGGAAGTCATGATCCCGTGCCCTGACTGTTAGCTACAGTCCGTCCTTTGGGGTGACAGTTTGTCATAACGCTACGACGCCTGAAGAACGTCGCTACAGGCATATTATGTTTAGTATGGTTATAAAACTCATCGGATACACAACTATTATAGTACTTTTGAATAATGAATGAGTAGTTACTACAGTTACTCATTATCTAACAAACTGAAATACTTCTCTAATCGTTACTAATCCTCTCGTTCTTGGATGCATGCAAGCATCTATTTATAATAAACCCTACAAAACTCACGGATGGACAGGCCCATACCGGAGATAAACATTGGACTAGCTAACGAGCCCAATAGACGCAACACTAAGCTGGACCTAACATTTAGGTTTGTTTTAGAAATTTGATTAATTTCGTATTTGTGATTTCTACTCTATTTGATTAAAGGAAAAAAGAGTGAAAGCCTTAACGACTTATTGGATTTTTCATTTTCGTATATGATTTCTTCACTGTTTCATAAATTAGATTTGGGTTTTGTTGTTTCTGAAATCAGATTTGGGTGAGCTAATTCGAAATTTGTGTTTATTAGGTTTGTTTCAGAAATCTGATTTATTTCTTATTTATTGGATTTTAAATATGATTTCTCCAATGTTTCTGAAATCAGATTTGGATGATTTCTTTATTGTTTTCTTCAAGTTTAATCTTTGAAATCAAATACTTCTCTACAGTTTCAGCAATCATATTTGTATATGATATTTCAAAAAAAAGATTTTAAGATTTTGGTGAGTTAATTTTGAAATTTGTTTGTTCTCAATATTTGTTGTCAAAATATCATGTCTAAACTTGTGTGATATTATTTATGTGATTAGAAGTAGGAGCTTATATTTTTGACTTTGTTGATGGTGTCGGTTATGGTTATTTCCACGGAAAGAAGTATTTTAAAATTGAAGCTTTTGAAATCGTATCTTCGTAATACCTTGATTCAAGAGAGATTGAATAGATTACCAATTTTAAGTATTGAAAATGATTTTTTTTACAAAATATTGATTATTGTAAAATAAGAGATGTTTTAGCAAAAAATACATGAAGATATTGTTTTAGGTGATTGTTGTAGGTTTTTGTTTGATCAAAAAGTTTACTGCATTTTTTATTTTATAAATCTTATATATATATATATATATATATATATATATATATATATATATATATATATATGTTTTCTCTATCGTACTGGACATATATAAGTTCATAAATTTTTTATCTTGCCCTAGGTAGTAAAAAACAATGGACCACCATGCATACGTAAAATGAAAAATATGTCCTTCATTACTTCATTTTTATTTATTTATTTAGATTTGAAAAAATAGATATCATAAATCCACTCTTTCACTCTCTTTAAAAAGAGCATGCATACCTCCCTCCTTTTCTCTCTCTCTCTCTCTCTCATACAAAACACATATACAAAGCTGCACTCTCTTTAAACGTCGACCAACGAAGAAACCACCACCAATTTCCCTCTCTTTCTCTCCCTCTCTCATACACAGAAACCACCACCACTACCAATAAAAACCTAGCCATTTCTCTAATAAATCGACTTATTCTCTTCCCTATCATTCTTTCTCTCACTCTCAAACTTGATGTTTTCTTACCATAAACTATATATCAAAACTAAGGTAAACAAGAAAACAATGTTATCCCCTTGGTTCATCAACATTCGCCGCATACCATGATGATAATCAAAACTATCACCACCCAGTTCCTCATCTCTCACAAGCATAAACACAAACATGTATAGCACATTCTAATTTTTGTGCATATGTTTGTTTTTCACAACTTAAAAAATGAAAGATCCAAACCCATTTCATAATCAACGAGAAAGGAGTGGCAGAACGCCAACCTTGTATATCCATTCTAGCCACCATAATCAGTCGCCATCTCCATTCTTCATTAGCCTCTACCCTTGGTTATTTCCATAACATAACGCCACCATAACAACCCCATGTTTTCAAACCGCAATACAAAATAATATGTAAGAAGGGGCTTTGGAAAACCATTTTCATCATACCACCACCACCACCTGTCAGATCTGCATTACGAAAAAATTCCTACCCCAATTGTCAGAGAAGACAACCGGTCAACCTCTTCTCCCCGAATCAAGAACAAACCTGGAACTACAACCAATATCAAAACATGCAAATCTTATCATGATAAAAAACTGTAACGCCTGTGTTTCCGGGCTTGCCATTTTTAGCAATGTAATAGTCTAGGTTAACCTTTGTGACCCGTTTTGAAATAATAAGAGTGTATTATTTGAGTAGTATGTGTTTTGTGCTTAATTGCTTAATTATGTGGTTTGATTAATTAAGAATAAAAATAAGCATCAAAATTTAAGTGTAAAATAAACTTAATATCTTTGGATAATGTTGTAGTAGTTGAAACGAGGTTTCTGAATATATATAGAACGCCCAAATCTGACTTCGTATGAGAAAGTTATGATTTATCGAAGTTTCGGCTTTGCGGTATGCAGCCTGAAATACTCGATTTGAGATCGAGCGGTTTTTAGCCGAAGCATTCTAAACGAGGATCGAAGGTCTCGTTGTTGGTATCGAGGCGATAAAAAGTTAGGCGAGAACAGACGTCAAAGAAAGAAGTTATGAATTTATAACGAAGTTTTCTGTCGCGGCCTATTAAAAATAAATAATAAAAATAAAGTCGAAATTAGCCGACGGAGTCTAAACGAAAGTTGTAGAGCGTAGTCTCACCTTCGCGTGGATATAAAGAACGTCGAAAATGGAGTTTGTATGAAGAAGATATGAATTTCTGAAGTTTATTAATTAATTTGTATTTATTTTTAATTGGAAAATCCGGCATTATCCGAAGGGGAGTCAGCGGTCCGATCCGAAGTACGCCCCGCGTACTCGTGTACGCCCCCGCGTACTCCGAGGATGTCGACACTCGCAGCAAGTGGCTTCGGATGACGAACACAGTGACGATTTCGGACCTGTACGCCCCGCGTACGTGCGAGGCTCAGCCTCTATAAAAGGCTTGCGAGGGCAGCCGAGAGTTTTGTTCATTTTCTCTCTTCTCTCTCCCTTTTTGCATCGTTTTGCGTGCCAGAAATACCCCGAAGCCCCGATATTATTCTCGAGCCCCGAGGCAAGTCCCGAGATCCCGAAGATCCCGAGAAGTGCAGTTCCCGAGCCGAAGCTCTGCCCGCGAGAAGTTTGATTTTTGTAGAGATCTTCTAGATCTGCTGAGGATTACTACTTCTACAAGCCGTAGTGCTGTTTGATCGTGTTCTGATCAAGTGAGTGTATACTACTTTTCATAAACACGATAATAATACAAGTATGGTTCGAGTGTATTAAGTATATTGTTGTTTATATGTGTGATTGTGTAGTTACTTTCTTCTAACGCATGATTATGAAGTATTTTATACGAAATACGTATTATGTGTAGAATTTGTTGTTATGTGTGTGAATGTATGTTCACCCTCTTCCATCTCATAGATCTGAATTGCTTTCTATGAAATACGTGTTACGTGGGTATGCCTCATCTGTTATGTGGAATATATATTGAATGAAAATGATATACAGGTTTCAAACTATGTATGAAAGTATATATTTTATCTACTAATATGTTGGGTAGAACATGGGTAGATAGTTGGTGGGTAATAAACAGATGAGAGGCCTCGATGTTGTTGTTGTTGTTGATCTAGTTATTCAGCGGAGTATGGATAACGACCACGGAGTCTTTCTAGACAGTCCAGTGGAACGCTAGCAGGATAACGACCACGGAGTCTTTCTAGACAGTCCAGTGTGAACGATGTGTTCACCGGTGTACTCTATCCCCCTCATGGTTGCCTTTAGGATATCTATTGCTGAGGAAACCCCTTCGCAGTGATGTCCGTCCCGATGAAAATCCTAGATTAGGTCCCTTGAGATAGATGTTATTTTAGGGACGTAAAGTGAGGATAACGGGAATGGGTAATTGGGATAGTGATTGGTTGGTGAAGTTAAATATAATTTATTTATTGTGGGTTGAAAACCCTATATGCTCACCAGGCTCCCAAGCCTGACCCACTCAGTTTTATTTGTATTACAGGTAGTGGCGCGAGGGTATAAGATGGTTGAATCATCAAGTTGTTTTGTTTACAAGTCTGTATATGTATATATTTGTTGAATGACTTGTAATGTTATCGTTTATGCTTTATGGTCTGTATCGGAACATGACATCCCAAGTTTTGATTATATAATGAAAATGCATCTCTTGATGAAATGCTTTGATAAATATTATTTTATCATGTTTTGTTTTGGGAAAAATTCCGCAACTCTTTCAAATCAAAAGGATTTACTCTGAAATTATTTAAAAGCATAAATGAAAATCGGTCTTTTCTGGCCGAGATTTTGGGGATGTCACAAAAACCATCCCTCTCTAGATCAAAAAATCGAAAAAACCGGGCCCCATCAAGAAGGCATGACAAACGCTAGTGGTAGGGGAGATTGTTGACTGTGGTATTCTTGTTTATTGGTGGTGATAAACATTAGAGCTACTAGAGCTCTTTCTTAGCCGGCGATGGGAAGGAAGGGGGATAAATCTGATGGGATAGAAGACGCCTCTAGTGTGGGATAAGGGTGGAGATGATGAAGGTGGTTGACAATGGATGGTGGTGGGGGAGAACGTTGATGGCAGGAGGAGGTGTTCTTATACTTTGTGTTCGTGTGTGTTTTTTAAAGAAGTGTTAGAGAGAGAGGGGGCCCTTATTTTATTTTTAATTAACTAAAAACATTAATATATATATATATATATATATATATATATATATAAGGGGTTTAATAGTCTTTTTAAACTGACAGTGACCAAAAACAATTAAAAGATCAACATTTGGACCATGGATGCACCACCAAAACTATTTGGACTAAAACAAAAATTTTGTCAACCATATAGACAGGTTTTACAATTTTGTCTTTTATCTATCTTGATATTCATATAAAATAATAAAATACGATATATATATATATATATATATATATATATATATATATATATATATATATATAGAGAGAGAGAGAGAGAGAGCTAGGTTCAAATGTTTCTAGCAAGTATTGTGTTCCTAAATGTACCAATAACAAATTAGCAAAGAATTAACTACTTAATTAAATAAAAAGGGTATTTTCGATTTTTTGCACTTTCAATTAATGGTATCATTTAATAAAATCTCTACACTTAAGGAAACAAAATAAATACGTTTCCCTAATATTTCTCTTATATCACATGATTGTTTTTCTTCTTCACCCCATTTGTAACACCCCAATTCTGATCTTGTGAGAAGAAGGAAGGTAGATCAAGAGGAGAAGAAGGAGATCCAAGATCTTTGTGGCATTTCAGAGTATAGTGAGGTATAGCTCGACCCTTTTCTGTTTCTATGCTTTAATCCCCTTTGGAAAGCCATTAAAGCTATTCTTGAACCATTTCTTGGCTTGATAGTAGCATAGAGGACTCATTGAGATGAATAGCCTTCGGATCTAGCTAGGTTTGAGTTCCAGAAGCTTAGATCTAGTACCTTTATGGAGCCATTTAGCATGAAAGCTCTAGATCTACTCTTATAGTGTTCTTTGAGCCTTAAAACCTTCATTTGATGTTATTTACACATAAAGTTGGAAACTTTACGTGTTAATCAAGCCCCAAGAACCCAGATCTATGAATGGAATGAACTGGTTTCAAGCAGAATCGAGTATATAGTGATTGCATGTATACGACTCGGCGAGTCGTTCTTTAGACTCGGCGAGTCGAGTCGCGAGTCCCCTGTTTTCCCCTTTTCGAGCTATGCTGAGTGGAACTAGTGAGTGAGATATGGACTCAGTGAGATAGAGGTTTAGACTCATTCGTGGAAGAACTCGGCGAGTCAATGCCCTTACCCGACGAGTCCAAGGCAATCTTCGAGACCCTTAGACAGAGATAGTGCGAGGCACCGAAAAGAAAATAATTATCCCCCAACCCAACTCCACTTCTCTCTCTCTCTCTCTCTCTCGGAAACGCAAAATGGGAGGGGACATACTTCTTAGTTCTTCATTCATCCTCCGTCTTCTTCTTCAACAAACTCACACTTGTATCTCCATAATTCCTTCTTACCTAACATCCTTTGAAAATTGCTTTCCAAAACCTAATCTTGATATGAATCGATTTCTGATGTGAACCTTAAACCTAAAATCGATTTCTGTATATGTAGGGCTAAGTGGATGAAATCCCTTTCATATCTTCATCTTAAACCAAAATTATATAGATAAATAGAGTGATGATGTATTTAAAACCAAATTGTTTTGATATGGAAAAAGAATAAGATGATCGATATGTAGGAACAACAACAAGAATGAAGACGAAAAAAATACATTAAATCCAGAAATCGACATTAATCCACATTCAATGAATCCACACATATATGGGTTGCTCTGACAAATGCTTTGAGGATACTTTAATGGGCAGTTAATGCTCCTCCACTACCAGAATCACCGAACCTTAGATCGGAAGTTGTTGATGTGTCACCAGTGGTGCTTGTCGATTCTCAGAAGGTTGGAGATCCAGAGTGTATGTTTGGTAGTAAGAACAACTTGTCCTGGTGCTTTAAATCGCTTGATGGATAGATCTGAAGCAGAAATCCCTAACTGAAGAAAAAAGACGAAAACCCTAACCGAAGAACGAAGCCATCGTCGAGATTTGAAAAAAAAAACCTCACTGAAGAACATAGGCGATGAAAACACTACTGATGCCAACCTTCTTCCTTTGTTGACATAGCCACTTCCAGTTGGCGGCGTCGGAGGCTAGGGTTTTACTAAGGGTTTTGTCGGCGATGAGAGAGATGGAGAAGACCCAGTTCATTACATATCTAAGGTTGGTGGCGTCGGATGCTAGGGTTTTTCCTACGAACATTACAGATCTTCACCTACCTTCACCATGAACACAAATTGCAGGCGGAGAAGACCCAATTCATCGGTTCTTCACTTTTTTTGGAGAATAAAATTTGTTATTTGACTTGCGTGAAGGGGAAAAAAGGGGACATATCTTGGTTCTTAAACAACTTCAAATCGATATCAATTTTGAGATTGAAAAACAATCCCATTCAATTTTTCCTTTTTTCTTTTCCTAATTGTCAGGTTGAATTTAGAAAGGGAAAAAGAAGTTGAAGAGAGGAAACGATGAACGACAAAACCATGGTGCGGAGAGAGAGAGAGAGAGAGAGAGAGAGAGAGAGAGAATTGGGGGATATTATTATTTTTTTCTTTTTATTTTTAAATTAAAATAGTATTTGAAAATTTTAAAATTATATATAAAAAGAAAGTAAAAGGGTATAACCATCTTTTCAAGTTTTTTTGGACAAAAAACACAGAAAAACCTTGATTTTGGACCTTCTATGTAAGTGAGAAACTTTTTGGACTCAATTCAAAGTTTTTTGAATACCATAGGGATCAATCTTGTAGTTTTATCTTAGAATGTCATATATTGACGGTGGTCTATACTTTTTGATATCTACGAATAGTATTGATTAAATTATAGTTTTTGTCCTTATAGTTAGCATAAATAGGCAATTTTGGCCTTACTTTGCAATTTTGACATTGATGGTCATTGTGTTTAGCAATTCCATCATGTTTACTTCTTATCCTAGTTATAATCTAACAAAGTTTGTTAAATACAAGTTCTTTCTTTGCCTTTTTCTTATTTTTGATAAAAGCATACAAATTATCGGACCATTTTTTATAACTCTTTACAAAACTCAAATAAAACTCTAAAACTATATTAGCAACCACCTTGTTTTTTCTCCGCAACCGCTAGACACTACAAGCTCCAGCCTCTTTAGTCACCATAACTACCTCTACCTTCCTATTGGCTACATCTCCGCCTTGGATCGCTCTAGCAAACACTAGGTGACACTCAACAATGGTCCTTACTTCCACCACCCCTATTTTCATCATTTCTCACTTAGTCTGAAATCAATGATGTGATGATAGTGATATGGGTGGTGATGGTGATGCTTATTCTCGCTTGATTCTGAAATCACCGGAGAATAGCTGACTCTAAAAAATCCTACATCTAGATTGGAATCAGATCCAAAACCTCTTTTTCTCTATCTTTCTTATCCTCCTCCTTCTCTCTTTCTTGTTCTGATTTGTTGGGGTTAGCTTGAGACTAGTTAGGGTGGTGGTGGTGGTTTGGTTCCAATACTTGATTAGCCTTATTTTTAAGCATTTTTTTCATATACATATTTATGTTGCTTTTCTTAGCGTTGGTATACAATATACTATGGTGGTAGCTTCTTAAATTTGGTATACAAAGTTTTAGTTAATTTTATTGTGGTTGGTTTCATACAATTAGTGGTATATAGTGGTATTTGTTGTTGATGTTCATGGAAGTATTCAAGAGTGAAGCCATTAATTAATTTTATAATAATTTTCTAAAAAGCTTGTGAAAAAGAGCTATGGTTCCAAAGCTTGCAACCGACGTCATACTATAAAAAATGTTTTCTTAAATCATGTGTATTTATATATAATTATAAGTTATAATAAAAAAAACATTAAGTAATAGTAGAAAACATATACACATATCTGCCTTGAGTTTGAGCATCTGCCTTTATAAAATCTTCAGCACCATGTTAGAAATTCAGGGTAATAAAGGCACTTGTGTTATGAATTATTATTTAGTGTTATTGGATTCTCCATATTCCCCAATTGCTCTCCATAATTAGTGAACATTATAGCAAACATTATTATGAGTTTTATGAGTGTAGTTATGCACCACTATAATGAGCATTTATATCATACATCACCTTTCATCTTCTTTGTCTAGTATAAATAGTGAATATTATGTATTGTAAAGTTTGATGATTTTCATCACAAGCATTGGAATAAAAGTTGTCTCTACTCTCATGTCTTTCTTTATTCTATAATCTATCTTGTTATTTGATCATATTTTATAACACGTTATCGGCACGACTCTACCATAGAGCTCTAACTCTTTATCGTTATTATTATTTTTATGTATATATTTTTTATAAGTTTACATGTACAATGCTTACAAATTATTTTATGAAATTTATTAACTAATAATTCTTGAACATACAAGTCTTTATTTTGAATAGTATTTTCACTAAGAAAAACTATGTTATGCTAGAGAAAATTTTTTCTACTTTCCATGCCACCAACATGCTCCTGCAGCATTCCCTGAAGTGAATGAAATATAAAAAGAATATATTATGAATTAATCTCATTTCTTCTTGTGGCTGAATAAAACTATGTACTATTGATGAAAAATCATCAATCAATCCCGACCGGTTCTAGTGCATTCCCTGAAGTGAATGCAATATTATATAATCATAATAGTCATGGATATAATCGAGGTCGTGGAGGTTATTATATAAAAAATAACAAGATTACAAGCAACCACCAGAAGTTGGAAAATAGCAAAAATCCACATCCTAATGATAAAATTGTTCAAAGAAAAAAAAAGTTGAAAATGTTTGTCACCGATGTGGAATGACCGTTCATTGGTCTTGTACATGCCGCTTACCAAAGCATTTTGTTGATCTTTATCAAACTTATCTAAAATCTAAAGAAAAATAATATATCAAAACAAATTTTATTCAAAGTGATATTCATGAAGATCAACCTGAAATGACACATTTGGATGTTGCCGATTTTCTTGTCTACCCAGAAGGGACAAGTGGTGATATGGATGGTGATTGAAGAATAATGTGTAGTTTTGTTTCATGTCATTTATTATGTTTTTATGTCATATTCATATTGTGAGAAATGATGCCATCACAATCTTATCAATGAAATAAAATATGAATTTATTTCTCTAAGTTGAATGTTTCATATGTTTTATTTATATATTGAAAACAACTATGGATATTCGCAAAAGAAATAATGAAGATATATTTCTTGTAGACACTGCAATAACAAATAACATTTTTAATAATGAAAAGTATTTTGCTTACTTATCAATTAGAGAAGCAAATGATGCATTATTTTCCTCTAAATCACCAAGATTGAAGGCTCCGGAAGAGCGAATATAGTATTACCACAAGTGACAATAATCACAATTGGTGATGCATTATTTTCATTAAAATCATCAAGAAATTTATTAAGTTTTAAGGATATTCGGTCTAACGAATATCATATTGAAACAACTAATGATGGTAATAAAAATTATCTCAACATTACACTGATTCATGCTACTGAAAATATTACAATGATTCATGCTATTGAAAATAAAAAAGGTATGATATTACCTTCATAGTTTGGCATGACCGGTTGGGCCATCTCGGATCAATTATGGCATGTAGAATAAATGAAACTTCAAGTGGTCATTCCTTGAAAAACCAGAGGATTTTTCAAGATAATGAATTGTGTTGCATGCTCTCAAGGAAAATTAATTTCCAGTCCATCATTGAACAAAGTTGGGTATGAAAGTCTTAGTTTCTTACAAAGAATTCAAGATGATATATATGGACTAATTCATTCAACACCATGTGGACCATTTAGATATTTTATGGTTTTAATTGATGCGTGGTCACATGTGTGCTTGTTGTCTAGTATTAATTTGGTTTTTGCAAGATTACTTGCATAAATAATTTGCCTAAGGGCACATTTTCCCGATTACCCAATTATGAAAATTTGACTTGACAATGTTGGAGAATTTACATCATAAGCTTCTAACGATTATTCCATGTCGATTAGGACAATTATTGAGCATCATGTTGCATATGTTCATACACAAAATGGTTTAGTTGAGTCGTTAATCAAACACTTTTAATTAATTGCAAGACCATTACTAATGCATTCTAAACTTACTATATTGACATGGGGCATGCAACTTTACATGCAACATCACTTATATGCATAATGACAACTAGTTATCATGAATTCTCCCCTATTCAACTGATTTGCAGTTAGTAACCAATTATTTACCATCCAAGGATGTTTGGATGTATAATTTATGTACCCATTTCTCCACCTCACTTCACAAAAATGGGTCCTCAAGAAGAATGTGAATTTATGTTGGATATGAATCTCCATCTATAGTAAAATATTTAAAATCATCAATTGGAGATTTATTTATAGCTATATTTGATGATTATTATTTTGATGAATCATATTTTCCAACATTAGGGGGAGAAATAAAGAAGCTGGAAAATAAAATCTCTTGAAAGGAATTGTCACTTTCAGTTTTAGATCCTCGTTCAAGTCAATGTGAACTTGAAACAAAACATATAATTCCTTTACAAAATGTAGCAAATCAATTGCCAGAAGCATTTACTAACCCTAAGTGAGTAACAAAGTCTCATGTACCAACTATACTTACTCCAGTTAGAATTGATATCCCAGAAGGAAAAAAAATACAATTGCAAATGAATCTTAGACACGCCTGAAGCGTGGAGGATCAGCCGGTTCCAAAGATAAAAATCCTCGAAAATGAAATGAAGCAAATACAATTGATGGTCCAAAAGAGAAAACATAATCTCTTGAAAAGATTAATGAAGCTCTAGAAGAGCCCAATGACATAACAAAAGAAAATAAGGTACCTGAAAAAATGAAAATGATGAGATCTCAATAAATTATGTCATGACAGGAATAAGATGGAACTGAAATAAGATAGACGTCGACGATAATTTTTCATATCATGTTCTGCGCGTGATTATAAAGAAAATCAGGATCTTGAACCTAAATCTATTGAGAAATGTATGAATAGAAAATATTGGCCAAAATGGAAAGATGAAATAAATAAAAAGCTTAATTCTATTACTCAACGAAAAGTTTTTGGACCTATAGTCCGTACACTAAACAGAGTAAGAATAGTGGGACACGAATCGGTATTTGTGCGCAAAAGAAACGAGAAAAATGAAGTTGTGAGATATAAAGCAATACTTGTTGCACAAGGTTTTACCCAAAGACCCGAAATCGATTATGAAGAAACGTATTCTCCGGTAGTTGATGCAATTACATTCAGTTATTTTATAAGTTTAACAACATATACAAAACTGGAGATGTGTCTAATGGATGTATTTACCACCTATTTATATGGTTCACTTGAAAATGATATTTATATGAAAATCCCAGAAGGGTTTAAGGTGCCAGAGGCACAAACTTCTAATTCCCATGAAGTATATTTGGTAAAATTAAATAAATCTTTGTGTAGATTGAAATAATCTGGCCGTATGTGCTTCAATTGTTTTAGTACATTTCTATTGAAAGAGTGCTATAAAAATGATCCATTAAGCCCATGTGTATTCATAAAAAGATCCCGATAAGAATTTATCATAATTGATATTATTGTAGATGATTTGAACATAATTGGAACTCCTAGAGAATGGAAAAGGTCACTTCTTGTTTGAAAGAAAATTTTTAAATGAATGATCTTGGTAAGATGAAATTCTATTTGGGTCTTCAAATTAAGTACACAAAAATGGAGTTTTTGTACATTAATATCTAGAAAAGGTGCTAACAAGATTTTATATGAATAACTCACATCCATGAGTAACCCAAAGGTGGTAAGGCACTTAGATGCCAAAAAGGACCAATTTCAGCATCATAAAAAACATGAAAATCTTCTTGTTCCCGAAGAACTATATATTAGTGTTATTGGTGCACTAATATATATTACTATTAATACAAAACCTGATAAATCTTTTGTCGTAAACTTATTTGCAAGATATAGTTCTTGTCCAACAAGAAGATACTGGAATACATTCAAACACATTCTTTGATATCTTCGAGGTACATTGGATATGAATTTATACTATTTAAATTCATAAAATGCGAAGTGCATTAGTTATGCAGATGATGGATATTTATCTGATCCACACACAACTCGATCCTAAAAGGGTTATTTATTCACTTGTGGAGGTAACTTAATTTCTTGTCATTTTGTTAAACAAACTTTGGTTGCTACATATTCTAACCATGCAGAGATTATATCAATTTATAAGGCAAGTCATGAATGTATTTGGTTAAGAAATTTAACTCAATACATTTGCAAGATATGTGGTCTAACTTCTAACAGGGATGTTCCAACCATACTATATAAAGATAATACAACTTGTATAGCTCCTTTCAAGGAATGATTTATCAAAGGAGACAGACCCAAACATATATCACCAAAGTTTTTTTTTTCAATCATGATCTTCAAAAAGAGTGTGGCATCAACATCTAGAAAATTCAATCCAGTAACAACTTTCCTGATTGGTTTACTAAAGCACTTCCTACATCGAGAATTGAAAAGATGGTACGAAACAATGCTATGCGGTGCTTCAAGAAAATCAAGTGATGTGCTAATCAGGGGAAGTTAGAAACATATTGAACTCTTTTCCTTAGCTATATTTTTCCCACTGGGTTTTCTTAGCAAGGTTTTTAACGAGGCAATTGTTTCCAATATCTATTATTAATCATGTACTCTTTTTACTTAATAAAGGGTTTTTCCCATGAGTTTTTACCGATTAAGGTTTTAACGAGGCATGATACAATCGTCATTCAAGGGGGAGTGTTATGAATTATTATTTAGTGAATGACTATTGGATTCTCCATATTCCCCCATTACTCTCCATAATTAGTGAACATTATAGCAAACATTATTATGAGTTTTATGAGTGTAGTTATGCACCACTATAATGAGCATTCATATCATACATCACCTTTCATCTTCTTTGTCTAGTATAAATAGTGAATACTATATATTGTAAAGTTTGATGATTTTCATCACAAGTATTGGCATAAAAGTTTTCTCTACTCTCATGTCTTTCTTTATTCTATAATTTATCTTGTTATTTGATCATATTTTATAACAACTTGGATATTTTGAGAATTGTGATTTCACTATCAAATCAAAGTATTCAGTGGTACTCCCTAATCTTTGATTGGATAAGACTCATAAGAGAAAGAACAGAGAATGAGATCTATGAATTTCGTAAGTACTAGAAAAATTGACCAAAATTGGTTAAATATCTCCTTTGTCTGAAAACTGTCCTAAAACAGTTTGGCAACAGTTAAAAAACTGTCATAAATCCGAGTTTTCTATAAGGATGAATACCAAGCCAAAAAAATGGGTCAAATATTCTAAATTTGGATTTTTGATGCATTTTCAATACAACAATATAATCCAAATAAAAAAATTGCGCGCTGACCTAGCAGCTCGATCCCAGCCCGGGACTCTGTCCTTAGACCCCGCTACCAAGGGCGCTGCCCCTGGACCCCCGTTCGTTCAGGGGCTTCGCCCATAAATAACAGTCTACTTTTAATCTTGAATAAACTTAAATAAGTGTGCACTCCACACCTTTCTTACTTGTTTAATATTTATCAAGATCACTTTTGGTCAACAAAGTAATCCCATTACACTTAAATCACATTAGTGAAACAAATCACCAACACACCATTTGTTTACTTATCATTGTCATTGAACTTGTATCAAAACTGATGAAACAACAACAAATCATAAGAAATAAATTAGCACCATCAAACAATAAGCAATAAGTCGATTCCAATAACTAAAAAAATCATGATTAGTGATTTGCAATAATAACCAACAAGCAATACAAATGGATTTAGTGATTCATATCCGACATTTTTAATAAAAATGTTTATTGGTACGGGTTATTAACAAGTAAATGAATCACAAAGTATCAATCTATATAGTTTTAAGGGTTTCACATCGAATTATGGTCAACACTCAATCTATTGCAAGAGTTACATGTATTGTGATGGTGGTTTCTTAAAATCGGTATATAGATTTTAGTTAAACTATTAAGGCTTGTTTCTCACAATCGGTGGTAGGGGTGGTGTTGTTGTTGTAGGTGGTGGTGGTATTCAAGAGTGGTGTCATTATTTTTTTTTAATGATAATGTTCTAAATTTTTTTTATGGCTGTAAGGCTTGTATCCAATGTCGTGCCACAAAAAATGTCGTTTTAAATCATTTATATTTTTACATAATTATAAATTATAATAAAATTTTGATAATAATAGAAAATATAATACATATGTATATATAAAATGAAAAAGTATATATAGAAATTACCATCTTAAAGAAAAACCATTGGTTTTGGGTCACGCTTCAAGTTACTTAACACCTTGATAATTAATCTAAAAACAAAAGAAAACAAGATCTAAAGAAGACAAAAATAAAAGTGTTTTCGTCGTTTCATATATACATTAAATAATGACCAATTTTGATTAAGACGCCAACCAGAAGAACTATTGGTTTCAAAATTGCATAACGAGGACCAAAACTGCATACTTTTGCAATTACAAAGACCAAAACTGTAACTTACTAAGGGACGAAGGAGTGGTTCTCTCCCAATCCATCGAACCCACTGTCACATCAATTTTTGTTTCTTTTTTTCTTTATCTTTCCCAACCCACAACACACGTAAATCCTATCTTTTTGAACCCACTCAACCCATTCAATTAAAAAAAAAATACAAAACAATTAAGATACAAGTTTTAAAACACATGGTATAAGAGAAAATAAAAAAGAGAAAGTAGAGAGAGATGATGATGTGGGTTAGTGAAACCAATCAACCCACTTGTTGAAGCGGGAATGATACCGCCGATAGCTCTATTGCTAATTAAGATTTTACATTTGATTGTTTTGTATTTTATTTTAATTGAGTGGGTTGAGTGAGTTCAAAAAGATAGAGTTTCCGTGTGTTGTAGGTTCGGAAAGATAAAAAAAAAATAAAAGAGAAAAAATGATGTGACGTGGGTTCGGAGGGAATGACTCCCTCCTCCCTAATAGATTTTCAAATACAATATTGTGAGAGATGAAGATAAAATAAATATAATAAATAATAAACCTAAATCGCTATTTTTTATTTTTTGAATCTAACATTATTTGTTTTGGGGACAACTTTAAAAATATTTTGTTGTATGTAATATTTGACCAAATAAGAAATTTTTGACCACTAATTAAATATGATTTTAAGAAGAAATCATAAGAGAAACTTGTATGGTAAGTTAAGTGTCATTAATGTCTCGGTCATACTTTTGTTGTAAGATAATATCACCGATTGACTAAACATGTATTTTAACAATATCTTTTGACCAATGATTCTAAACTATTCCTATAAAAGCAATATCAAAATTATCAATATCATCTTACAAGGACACATAGACAAATAGGATGACGGTACCAGCGATACAGAGGAGAGCACTATCCCGAGAATGAGCGGCTTGAGGGTTTGGCTTCACATGCGGGTTGAATAAACCGATTTCATCTCTCTCTTTATCCCTCTTTTCCTTTATACCAATTGCTTAAGGACTTGTATCATATATTCTTTTGTTTCTTTTAATCGAGTGTGTTTAGAAATATGTTTTTTCCACCTGTTTTGGCACAACAATTCTTATATAATATTTTCTTACACAAATGGTATGTGGTCCGTATGACAGTAGTGGCGGAGCCAGGATCAAAGTAAAAGGGTATCCCAATTTTTTTCCCGGGGTACTTGGGTTTCCCCGGTTCAATTTTAAACCCAAATCTTAATCTAATCCTTAGCTAACCTCAAGTCTTGTTATATAAACATGAAATTGGAGTCTATTTTCATACTTGAATCGATTTGGGACTCAAAGTAGATATCAAATAAAGAATGAGGATAGCAGATTATATAATTGGAAAAAATGGTTGGGTTTATATGTGTTTAACAATGTGGGATAGAATAGCTGGGAAAATAAAATAAAAGTAAACAAAGAATATAAAAGTAGCAAGAATTGATCTTGAGACCTTTGCTTCAATAAACCAACGACTTAACCAGCAAACCATCTATTTGTTTGTGTTTATAAGTGGAGGGATGCGTATATATACACTATACCAAATTTTTTTTGAGGGATACATAAACAAAAATCACACTACCGAAAAAAATTTGAGGGGTATCCCAGGCTACCCCGGGATCCCCTTGGATCCGCCCCTATATGACAGTCACCGTTAGAGGCATGCAAATGACCGGTAAACTTCTAATATTTTTTTGTTATGTATAATATTCTAAAATCTATTAGTTATTTTAAGTACTAAAGATCCCAACACCAATCTCCATCTCATCCCACACCCATCTACGACCATCCCCTTCCATTTGTCATTTGTATTCTCTAGTTCCTTTCCAACCACCATCTCCGGTCTTTTTCTGTTTTTCTTCACGCGGTGTAAGGGATATAATAAATGATACCCTTTTCCACGATTTTGTCTAAGTGAGGACGATGTTTACGATTTTTTGCAAAATGAAAGAATCGTAAACATCGTCCTCACTTAGAGGGTAGTGGAGGAGAAACATGGGCGAATGGATGTGGGGCACTAGTGTATAGTGGTGCAGCTAAGCTGACTGATGTCAGCGGTGTTAGAGTTAGAGAGATGGGAAATTAAAAATACGATCATTGAGATGCGTTTGATGGTGGTGGGTGTGACTGAGATGGCATATAGGCCTTGTAACATGCATATTTCCATGTATTCTTCTTTGAAACTCTCTTGTGTTAAGATTTGGGTTTTTGGAAATTGCCTCCCCATGACATGGTGCTTCGTTTGTCACAGTGTGGTCGTGCTTCATCACCATGTTGTGGTGATTAAATGAGACCACGCCGTGGTGATTAAATGAGACCACGACATGGCACCATTATTTGCACAAAACTCTACGTTTCAGGATTTAAACTCTATATAAAGGATATGAGGGTTAGCGTTTTGACCACCCTTAGCCTCCATCACTTCAAAAACACTCCCATCCTAACCCTAATGCATCTCTCTCCATTTTGAGTTTCATTTGGTGGTTTTTGATCCTTGAAGGAAGAAGGAAGGAATTGTTGAGCTAGAGATCAATAAGCATGCACCATCCCAACTTCTTTGAGCATTTCTTATTACAGAAGGAGCAAAAGATATTTAAATCATAGTTTGACTTTCTTCTGTTTATTGTACAACTATGTACAACTACTATCTTTTCCTTATTTATCTTCCTTTTCTTTCTCCTTTCATGTTGTACACCACTGATATATATTACATATCAATGAAAGGTAAAAATCATTCTTCTCCAAAATATCACTGTATACTTGATATGGTATCAGAGCCCTAATCAAGGCTCCATCAAGTTTATCGACCCTTCTTTTATCATCTTGTTTGTATCATCATAGTTGCTTCCATGGCAACAATTATCCCCTTAACAACTAATACCCACTTCCACATAAAACTAACCCCCACAAATTCTCCAGTTTGGAGGAAGCAAATTCTGTCAACACTCATTGGTCTCGATCTTGATCGATTAATCATAGATTTCACAAAACCACCAACCAAATATCTCAACAAAGAGTACACCAAACTAAACCCATAAATTATCATCTGGTACAGGCAAGATCAAATAATCATCGACGCCATCTTAGGCAGTTGCTCAGAAACTATACAAGCCACAATTTCTTCTACAAAAACTGCCCTTAAAGCTTGGAATCGACTCAGTGTGAGCTATGCCAATGTCTCAAGAAGCCGTATTATATCTATAAAAACCAAACTCACCAAGAAGCCTAAAGGGGCTAGATCGATCACTGAATACCTTCATGAAATGAAAATCATTGCAGATGCATTAGCCCTAGCTCAAAGCTCGATTGACGATGAAGACCTTATCGTGCACATCCTGGCACAACTTCGTGATGAGCTCAATAGCATCACTGCTACAATCAAAGTCCGAGATAAGCCGATTTTGATACCCGAAACTATTCAACAAACTTGTCGATTTTGAACGAATGCTTAAAGAAACCAAAGCCATAACATCACCAGTCATATCAACAACCAACTTCCCTCAAAGGCATCCAAAAAAATTCTCAAATCAATCAAGTTCGAACCCCAAATCATATTGCCCCTCTCCTAGACATCAACAAAAGAAATCATTGAAAATCGAGCTATTCTCCCACTGGGAACATTCGACTTGGAAAATACAATCTATTTTGCAACTACTGTCACATACCAGGGCATGATACTAAGAGTGCAGGAAACTAGCTCGACTTCTCAGGGAAAGCAACATCACGGTTACATCCCCACTAGCTGCAGTAACCACAATTAATGCTACCACATATCAACCTACATCTTCTTCGAACCCATGATGTTGATAGGGGGCCTGTAACCACATTACCTTAGATCACTCCTCACTACAGTCCTTTACAAAATATGGAGGACCGGATGAAATAGTCCTCTGTGATGGTAAGCGTCTCCCTATATCTCACACATGCGACACCAGATTACACACCCCCTCTCGCTCTCTTTCCTTACCTAACATTTTATATGTTCCTAAATTGCATAATAAACTAATTTATGTGGCCAAATAATGCAAAACCAACAAAGTATCAGTTGATTTTTTTCCTTCTCATTTTTTTGTTAAGGATCTACGCATGGGGGCACACCTCATGCGGGGTGAGAATGTTGACGATGTCTATTACGCACATCTAAAATCACCATCACAACTCAATTTGACCACCATTTTTTTTTCTCTTCACTGGCACCACAAGCTTAGCCATCCTTCAATAAAAGTCTTCAAATATCTAGCTCAAGGCTTATGCATTAGTTCAAAAAAATTATCTAGCTTTCATTTGCATTGTGATTCTTGTTCTATTAATAAGAGCCACATATTACCCTTTGGTACTATTTCCTTTCATGCCACAAAACCATTAAAACCTGTTTATTTCGATTTATGAGGACCCGTTGCAAAAACTGTGGATGGTTATACATACTATGTTACTTGTGTTGATTATTACTAAAAATACGTATGGCTCTACCCTATGAAACACAAATCAGATGTATCCTAACTGTTTCCGCAATTTAAAACACTCGTTGAGAAATACTTTCACACCACCTTGATCTCCCTCTTTACCGACAATGGTGGAGAATGTCACACCCCAAAACCGGAACAACGGAAACGTTTCGGGATGGAGGACGTCATGTCAAGTATCACAACATATGTAGTATAGTAATCAAAGTACAACAACCATTTCATTAATAGTAATAGTTTTACATGGTTTACATTACATAGAAACATCAAAGTAATACAAGTAATAATGTAAGTGCAGCTCGGTACTAAACGGTCTTCACCAAAAGCGCCTGAGATGTACTTGTCTATTGCTGACCTGAGAATACAAGTTATTTTGAAAGCGAAAAATTCTGGTGAGTTCATAAGTCTTTAGTGTCATTTGTGTAAGTTCAAAATAACTTTATAAAAGTGGTATTTTAGAGTCTACAGTGGATTAGAGTCCTTTCCAGAAAATCCTATATTTTCTTAATTAAAAGTAGTCTTATACCAAGACCCGACTGAGTTATGTTGTGAAAAGAGATTTTCCCTTAAACACTATCATTACCAAAATACGGTGTTTGATTTTAAAGAAAGTAGGAGAATATCAGGGAAAATAACGTATGCCTCAGCAGTGAAGACTGCTGACTAAGGCAAAGAGATCATAGACTCCAAGAAAATATCGAATGAACGACACGCCTGGCTCAGTCTAACAAAAGAGATACAAACCCCAGACGGTATCGAATGAATGATACATCTAGCAAGATCAAAAATAGAGAGACACAGACCCCAGACAAGATCAAATGAATGATACGTCTAGGAAGGTCTAAAAACAGTGGATACAGACCCCTGACAGTATCAATTGAATGATACGTCTAGCAAGGTCTAAAAACAAAGAGATATAGACCCCAGACATGATCAAATGAATGATACGTCTAGTAAGGTCTAAAACAGTGGATACAGACCCCAGACAGTATCAATTGAATGATACGTCTAGCAAGGTCTAAAAACAGTGTAATTCCAGGTGTGTATATGCGAGGTGTGTATTTCCTAGGTGTGTATTTCCAGCATATAGTGTTAAGAGTCGTTACCTTAAGGCCATGAATTATAAGGTAACCCTGAGATACTCGTAACCATGCTGATAGACACTAGAGAACTCGACGCCCTGCAAGCATCAAAATAAAGATGTGACATTTATCACCCCTTGGTTTGGTAGGCCGTGGACTGTAGCTAACAGTCAGGGTGCGGGGGTGTCAATCCCGTATAGATCTATACACACAATGTCCGCTCTCCCTACAAGAGACTCTGGTTACCAACTAGACAACGGAGAAGGCCGTGTCCTGAAGATGTATCCCGAATAGTGGATTCTGGTGTAAGTGTTGGACTAGCAGTAGAGACTCATAACTGAACCGATCGATGTAAACCCATATGTCTATACATGTATACATGATATATAATTAATGATCAAACGACCTTTGGAAAGATATCCGATCCCACCAGACCACATCTCAACGAAGAAAAGGAAATAGGGCAAACTAGCCTTCCTAAGTCCTTTAATCATTATTTATATAACTATACATGTAGAGGCATACATTTAACTAAGTGGATACGTATCGTGAAGTAGAAGCGTATCGTGAAGTAGAAGTGTATCGTGAAGTAGAAGCGTATCGTCAAGTAGAGAGACACAGACCCCAGACAAGATCAAATGAATGATACGTCTAGCAAGGTCTAAAAACAGTGGATACAGACCCCAGACAGTATCAATTGAATGATACGTCTAGCAAGGTCTAAAAACAAAGAGATACAGACCCCAGACATGATCAAATGAATGATACGTCTAGTAAGGTCTAAAACAGTGGATACAGACCCCAGACAGTATCAATTGAATGATACGTCTAGCAAGGTCTAAAAACAGTGTAATTCCAGGTGTGTATATTCGAGGTGTGTATTTCCTAGGTGTGTATATCCAGCATACAGTGTTAAGCGTCGTTACCTTAAGGCCATGAATTATAAGGTAACCCCGAGATACTCGTAACCATACTGATAGACACTAGAGAACTCGACGCCCTGCAAGCGTCAAAATAAAGATGTGACATTTGTCACCCCTTGGCTTGGTAGGCCGTGGAATGTAGCTAGCAGTCAGGGTGCGGGGGTGTCAATCCCGTATAGATCTATACACACAATGTCCGCTCTCCCTACAAAAGACTCTAGTTACCAACTAGACAACGGAGAAGGCCGTGTCCTGAAGATGTATCCCGGATAGTGGATTCTGGTGTAAGTGTTGGACTAGCAGTAGAGACTCATAATTGAACTGATCGATGTAAACCCATATGTCTATACATGTATACATGATATATAATTAATGATCAAACGACCTTCAGATGGATATCCGATCCCACCAGACCACATCTCAACGAAGAAAAGGAAATAGGGCGAACTAGCCTTCCTAAGTCCTTTAATCATTATTTATATAACTATACATGTACATGCATACATTTAACTAAGTGGAAACGTATCGTGAAGTAGAAGTGTATCGTGAAGTAGAAGCTTATCGTGAAGTAGAAGCGTATCGTGAAGTAGAAGCGTTAATAAGTATAAGTGAAGTAGAAGCGTTATCAAGTATAAGTGAAGTAGAAGCATTGTCAAGTATAAGTGAAGTAGAAGCGTTATCAAGTATAAGTGTATCACGAAGTGGAAGTATAATGAAGCAGTAGTATCTAACCAAGTAGGAGTATGAAAACATGGAAGAAAACTTTGGGAAAACCTTTATACTTATAAAAATCATGACTTGGTATTCTTTTGTAAAACAAGTTTGAAAACCTTTAGAAATCCTTTGAAAGCCTTTCATAAACACATTTTGGTTATAACTTTGATAAAACAATATAAGTAAAGATTTGAACAAGTAAAGACATTTTTGAAAACCATTTATAGTATCATACTTGGTAAAACAGTTGACAATGTAGTAAATCCTTGTGCATGCGGGTTATCAATCACATGTGATTGATATGATAACTGGCATGTTTAACTTGTATCCCCCCCGTAAAAACATGTAAAAACATGTAAAAGGTTAATTCGGGGGTATGAACTCACCTGATGTAAGTGGATCCGACGAAGGTGCCGGTTGGGTGCTCGGTGTCATGTAAAGACTGGAACACACTTACTGACCTATTAACATATGATGGCATATGTTTACAAGTAATTAGTGACTTAAACTCTTATTTAAACATATAGACATTCTATTGTGATTAAAGGTCTTATGGTTGAGTGCTAGAAGGTTAATGAGTTGTATGGAAGGAGTGTATGACCTCACTTTGGAGTTTACTCTCCTAAAACTCACTTTAAGTGAGTTCACGGTTGGGAGGCCACATCCCCCATGATTTTACGGCCGTAAACTCATGGGAGGAGTGTTTTTGATTGCTTTCAAGTCTCATGTGGATTTAGAAGTGGTTCTAGGGAATTTTGCAAGGCTATGGGGGTGTTTAAGGGTCCAAGAGTATACTCCCTTGGAGTTTACGGCCCAAAGGCCACTCCTTGGGAGTTTACGGCCGTAAAACCTAGGGTTTATGGTAGTAAACTCTTGTACACCCCATTCCTTGATTTCTAGGCCTTTGGTTTAATTCTAACAAATTCTAGTAAAGGTTATAAGGCTTTTAGGGGGCTTAAACTATCATTTGGCATGATTTAGGGGAGTTTACGGTCTAAGCATATGCTTGGGCCGTAAACTCTATTTTACCCCTCAAATGTTTGTGTTTAATTTTTCCAAACCCGAAATAGAAAGTCCCTAATCCATATCTTAAGCATAGGGGTGGTTTGGAAGTGTTTTTGGACATGTTTTGCATGGTTAGAGGGTGTTTACGGCCTAAGCATGTGCTTGGGCCGTAAACCCTCTTTTATGCCCTAAAAATTGTTTTTTTGAGGTTCAAACACTTCTAGGTTAATTCCATAACTAGTTTCTAAGCTCAAATGAAGGAAAAGTGGGACTTTTGGCAGCATTTTAGGTGTTTACGGCCTAAGGAGGTTCTTAGGCCGTGAACTCCTTTTTGATGGCCATTTTGTGTGATTTTGAGCTATTGCAACAAGAAATGATGTTTAGAACAAGTTAGGGTAGAAGATCTTACGTTTTGGAGGCGGAAACTTGCGGTTTTGAGTCGAAAACGAGCTAGAGAGAGAGAGAGAGAGTAGAGAGAGGAAATGGGTTTAGGGTGGTAAAAGAGTTCTAGGGAGTGTTCAACTCCCTATATATAAGTCTTGGGTGTTGCACCCGGCATACGACTACCCGATACTAAAGCTTAACGAGGTTTAAACTTTTTACCCGGGTTAAATGGTCGTACTAAAAATAACATTTTCCAAATAAATGGAAATGAAATTTACTAGTTTTATTTATTTTGATACGACCATAACAACTTAAAATATAATTGAATAAATTAACATTTATTTATTTGACGGCCCCAAATTAACGGAACTTTTATAAAATGACATATTCCGTTAGCGGAAACGGGTTAATATAACGAAATATACTTTGGGTTGTCACATCATCCCCCCGTTAAGGGAATTTTGTCCCGAAATTCAGGTTTAGGCAAGGAAGTAGGTATGAATGACCGAGTAATGAGATGAGGGTACTTCCTATTCGGTTTGCCTTGCACCCCGAAGTGGTCTCTGGCCTGTGTCTGTCATCCAAACAAACCTTCACCTACGGGATGCGGATTCCGTCTCGTGTAGTTAGCGCCTTCCTACAGGTATGTTTACGAAGTTAGGGTTCTCAATGGTTTCTATCAAGATGAGTGGGATACAAAGTGTGACATCGGGCAAGCACTTGTTAATTCTAAGAAGTGGATCGACCTGGGGTGAAGCTTGTGGAATATCCGAAAGTAGTAGTGGTCTGACGAAGGTTGGATCAATCTCCGTAAGGAGTCTTGGATGGTCCTAAGCTCTCGGACGGGTAGAGCTTTTCAGTACATAGAACATAGTGTACTTCTATGGCGAGATCATCACTGGCGTGATTCGCCATTCCGAAGTTCCAAACGTTCTCTCTCATACTGGAAGTGTAGTCCTTCAGATTGGTTCTTAAAAGTTCGGGTTGTCCTTGGATTCGTGTTCCTATTGTTTGGCTTTCAAAGGTTTTCTGGATCATCGGATGGATTGTGTGTCTACGGGTATATGTTTGCTGTAGAGTGTCTATCTCAATATTGTGCAAAATGAACCTGCACTTCTGATTCTTGAGATATTTTTAACGGAAACCCTCAGGGTCGGGGAGATAGGGTTTCACCAGACGAGTGTTGGACTATCTCGGGAGGTGGTTCTACTATTTCTATGTGAGATAGTATTCGTGAACACCTAATAGTCCAGTGAATCTCTAAGACGTTGGTTGATTTCAGTGCGGAAAGCGTGTGCCTTTGTATAACCTGTCACACCCCTGAACCAGACGGCAGAAACATCCGAGGGCTGTTGTGACTCAATTGAATACCATCACAGTGAATATACATGAAACATAACATCATTCATCACCATGCATTGAAATAGTACAACCGGTAGTGTTTACATTTAGTACATTGTTTCATAACATTACATTCCCAAAAAGTAGATTGTTCGATACTAGTTAAACAAACAACAAGACATCACTGAGTACATTTTCCCTTCGATTTACCTGTTACCTGAGAATACAAGTATTTTGAAAAACGTCAACATATGAAATGTTGGTGAGTTCATAAGTAATGTTTGAAACATAATGTTTTGTATTGTTTTGAAAACCACTAGAAAATCCGATATTTTCTGAAAAGAGTATCGTGTAAAAAGTGTGAAGATCCGTAAGTATGCTTGTTTGTTTCTATAATTGTAAAAAAAATTGTTAGACTTGGTATGCATCTTGTAGGTGTATGAATTGAAAACCCTAGGAAAACCCGATGTTTTCCTAATACTTTGAATTACGCGTTTTGTATTTTATTATACCGTTGTGCCGTGTGTATTCGATAATTCCAGGTGACATTGGATTAATTATGGATTGTGAATTGTTATAAACACGCATTAATGAAAACGACTAGTTTACAACTATACAAACGATCCCTTAGGTGTCGTCCGTACTATTCACTTAATCCAACGACCCTGACTTCCCATAGCCCCACAACCGAGGAGAAAAGAGGGTGCGAAGCCGCCGCTATTTCCATAAGTCGTTCAAGGCTATCGTGAATGCGAAAGGCCCTTGGCCCGACTCGCATTGGTGAATTCTCGACTTTGCTAGCAGTACCAAAAGACCCTTGGGGCCCAACAGCACAAAAGCCAGTGAAAGTCCTTTTACATGGAATTAGGTCATATAAGACCCAACAACATGTAAGCGAGTTTCCTTCGGGCCTAAAGATCATGTCATTGGGCTAGCTAGGCCCAACAAACACGATTTGAAACTTTCAGGCCCAAAGATGGTGTATCGACATCTGGTGAGTTCCCGCGTGTGTATTGACTTCCCGTAATTTTCAGCGTGTGTATTGTAGTATCATCGTGTATAGATTTTTGATTCATTATTGATTCGAGACCGAATCAATTCGTTTGGTAATGATTTTTGGTGTTGAAGGTGTATTATATTTCGTCGGTAGTCGTGGTACTAGTATTTCATCATAACGGATTTTTTGTTTAAAACATTAGAATTTTACTTTCTGCAACCTCTTTCTTTTGGATAAATTTACACTTTTGACCCTTTGTATAAAAGAATTTCCATTTTAGTCCTTAAACCATTTTTCTTGACACTTTAGTATCAAAACTTGTTGAAAAGGTATTTTTCAGCTCAAATTTGTTTGAAAAACAGTTTTAGTCCCTCAGAATGAAGTTTTCTCGGCTGGAACCTCTATTTTCGCAATTTTTACACTTTTGGCCCAAAATAGAAATTTTTTGCATCTTTGGTCCCTTTTAAATATGAAAGGTATTTTTAACCCTTGAAATGGACTTGCGGCACTATTAGTCCCCTGTTTTATAGAAAAGTACAGTTTCAGCCCTTGAAATTTGAAAATCTCGCATATTGGGCTTTATTGGGCCGAAAAGTTCATTTTTGGCCCATTATGCTTAAAAATTTACATTTTAATTCTTCAAAAGAGTAAATTTTCCAGAAAATACATTCTTGAAACTGTTTTGACTCATCTCCACCATCAGAATTTGCATTTTGTCATTTTGGGCCCCTTGAATTTATATTTTCAACATTTTGAGCCCAAAAATGTTCATATTAACCAACTTGGTTATTTTTCTAGAAATAATTTGTGTGTAATAATATGATATATACTTGTTTCATACAACCTAATGGAAATCTCGGTTTTAAGGACTTTTTGACTAGATCCAACACCACAATCACATAAGAACACATATATACACATCGAAATCACACAAGGCATACATATACTCATAGATCTACACATTTGCTTATATTCCCCCCCCCCACAAAACTTATAAAAACTGAAAAATAGGGGGTATGAAGCTCACCTTTGCTTGTTGTTTTTGGTTTAGAAGGAAGAAATGAAGAAAACTTGATCCTAGCAAGCCTCCTTGGAAGATCTCGAACTTAAGGAGTTTTCTAGGAGTATGATCACCAAAAACTTGTTTAGAATAATTGATCTTACATGAGAGAGGAGTTTTGTAACTTAGACATGTGAAAACTTACCAAAGGATGATGATTATCTTGTGAAATCCTCTTGAAACACAAGCAAAATTTCGAAATTTTTGGATGAAGAAGAAGGGATGAGTCTTGAGTGATTTAGAGAGAGTTTTGTTGTGAAGTGTGTGTGTTTGGGAGACTCTCGGCCAAAGGAAAAAGAGAGAGAGAAGAGAAGTGAGTGAAGTGATGTGTGCATGGGAACATGAGTTAGTGCATGGAGATCCAAGAGGTAATAAAGAGGTGGCAATTGAAAGTCAACCCTCTTCCATGTTGGGTTGTTGGGCCGAGAAGAGGAGAAAGGAAAGGAAGGATATTGGGCTTCTTGTGTTTAAGCCCATATTATGACTTAATTATGTAATTTTCGGCCCAAATAAATTAAGGAATGATGTTTTTTTATGATCCATTAGGGCTATATAAATTTGTTGTGACCCAATAAGGTCCGTTAGGGTATTTTATTTCATTCTAGGCCCAATATGGCCCAAAATATTGAATTAAATGGAGATGGGTCCAATTAGAGCCCATTTAAGAGTTCTAAACCCAAGATGGTCAAATTGGAAGCTTATTGGTCCATTGGGCCCAATAAGGAAGTCCTAGTCCAAAATGGACCTAAGCAAGAACTTTTAGGGTTTCCAATTGCTTGTTGACCATTTGTAATGATTGTATGGTGTATTTGATTGCAAATTTTGATGTCATAAAGCAAGCATCATAAATGCTCTTAAGTTTTTGATTCAAAATTTTACTTATTTGTTGTAGTTACAAGGCGCAAAATTTCTAGTTGTGACATAACCCATCGACTAACACCTGGAGTGGTGTCAAGTCTATAATCTCTTCAGGATCTGGGTTATAAGGCTTAACACAACTACTTCCACATTTTGACCAAGTATTCCTGGCTGCGGAGGTTATCCTGTGGTTCTCGGTATTCTAGTGTTCACTTCAGAGAATGGTGACTATCGTCTACAAGGCGACGGTGACTTCCTCCATGTGACGGGGCGGAGGATCCTAGGCACTACTCGTCTGTAACGGGGTGGACGAAGTGCCTGAGTAGTGCGAACATCTTCGGCAACTACTCTTCCGAAGGTTCCGAGTTTTCCCAGTCTAGTTCAAATCTAGTGAGTATTGGGTTCCATTACTCGGAACTTTAATCTCCTCATCCACTCTTCTCAGAGTTTAATATCATCGCAACTTTCAGATTTCTGGGATATCCGCTGAGATGCTTAATTCGGGGGATTACGTGTGACTGGATGGTCGTAGTCAATGTCCTTGACTCTTACGACTCAAATCTCTTTACTAACTGAGGGTGTCAGCTACTATGTTGGCTTACCGGGATGACAACAAATTTCGGATTTGTGGTCATTATAGTAGCTCAACCCGCAGTGGTTCTCTTGACTCTAGTTCCTATTCTATGGAATAGGATGAAGAGCTTTACTATGAGGTTCGTGGTAGAGCTCATACTTGGCTTAACCACTAATACTTGGTGTATGCAAGCCATATATAATTGAGGTTGGCAGGATGTTCAGTTGTGTGACTCCACCCCAGACCCACAACCCAACGAGGAACAGGGAGCAGGGAGGAAGCACACATCTTAAATATTTTTGATCTCAATTATATACCACCTTTATACATATACCCAGTTATAGTGGTCAGTCCCATGAGTTCTATCCTCTGGGTTCACGAACCTGATTCGTGAGGTGCGAAGGGTCTTTCTGGGTTTCTACAGGGTATGCTTCGGGTGGTTATCGTCTTCCAGAATACCTGCAATGTCTTTCACTTCGGTTTCTTTCTGTCTAGGAAGGTTGGTTAACGGCGTGCGGTACCTTTCTCCTGGGTACTTCGGAAGGTCCGAGGTAAGAGGGACGACTGACGGATCGCATTAGGTTTGATTATATGTATTATGTTTAGGTTTGGAAGAACCTTTAATTGCCGAAGTGGCTATGGAGAAAGTTCTTTTTACACAGCACTAGGGATTTACACATGGTTGCACGTAGTCGAACCATGATTGATAGAGTCGTCGAAGTTGGCACACTTCGACATGATATAGAATGAGGGTCGATAGAGTCATGTGCCGAACGGGCACACCAGTTCTAGGCGTCTCGAGTTTCGTCCCGTGTATCACTGTCGTGGATACTTGGACCGATAGAGTCGATGCGGAACTATAGAGAGTCCTGAGTGTTTCTGAGTAGAGTACCTTTTCATGAATGGATTCTCACGAGGCATTTCTATAATCGCCTAACATATACTAGTCATGTATAATTAAGGTGGGGAGGACTGTTGATTGAGCGACTCCGCCTTAAATCCACAACCAAACGAGGAACATGAAATGAGGCGGCATTCACTCACTCTAGGTCTATCCATCTCAATTATACATGGCCGTAACGTATATATCTAGCCATTATAGTTTTACCTGATGAAATTTTTAAATTTTATGACAGTGCTGCGACTTTCGTCTAAATGGGGAAAAATTTACATTTAGAGTTAGTCTTTTAATGTTTTCGGTTAGTTATCTGAGATTGAGAGACGTACCAAAATCTATCGGGTTCCTCGATGCTTCTCACTAAGCATTAGGGTTAGACTCCTCCTGAGTCTTTGTTGTTTCCTTCGGTTGGGCAGTCCCTTCTGAAGTGTCTAATCTCACCACACAGACGGCAAACTGGGTTGGTCGTCACATTGGTGGTTGATGTAATATCCTCAACCGGGGTTCTGCGGAAACGAGCAGTATACCCCTACATGTTGCACCTAGCTCAGAAGAGTTCCTGGCACATACCATGATGATGGTAGCTACACTTGCCGCAATGGGAAAGGCTTCCTAGGTATGGTCTTCTTGAAGTAGGGATGGAAAGGCTGGCAAGGGTATTGACTGTCTCAGCTCGTAGCCCTTCAGAAGGTCCCTAAGCCGAGGTACTTCCTTCCTCATTCTGGAACTTTCTCTTTAGTGGAGTTGTCTGAGGTTCTTGGGTGGCTGGGTACACAGAGGTTGGCTGCTGCTGTCCACTACTAGGATCGGAATTACCGCTAGGGCTCTTGCTAACATTGGCATTGTTAGCATTCAACTGAGCCATGACATCCGCAACGGCTGCCGAGACTGCAGCCTGGAACGTAGCTTCATCGAGTAGGAGAGTCGGTTTCTTGTCAGTGGATGGGTTATGCTTCTTCGGAGGCATGGTTTTCCTATAGGGAAGAGAACTCAAGCGGACGAGAGACGATTGTTAACCCTGGACCTATCTGTCCATACTGTATTAGGCAAAAAAATTTCCCGTGCTTTGGATAATGGTTGCCTGAGTGTCGACCTACATCCCTATGATGTAGTCCTGGTATGCAGGGTAAGAGTATGAGTGTCGGAAAAAGGCCATAAGATGGGAGTCGTTCCTACTAAGTTACCTTTATATTGGGAAAGGTTCACTCTCCAGCTTGGAGAGATCTGAGAACAGTTCGGAATGAAGACCGCGGGAAGAAAGGCTCATGAAGACTTATGGCTAGATACTCTCAATAGGGGTGCGCGGATCCACTCTAATCGAATTACTTGCAACGGGGAAAAGGCATTTCACCTAACACATAACGTGAGTAGTGTAATCACTAACTCACTAAACTGTATTATTTTATGGGTGTATTAGCATGATGAACATGAGGAAAAGACACTTCTCGGGTTCCATGTACTGGCTCCCTCTGTCTGCCTCGTATCTCTGACTGGAATCGGCGTTGGTTTCCTTCAGGTAGTTACCTAGGGTTCTCTTCTCGTATAGACGTACTGAATCTCTACTCCGTCTTACTTTCGATTCCGACTCTGGGTGTCATCGCTTCATGATGGATGACTAGAAATCTCGGAAGTTTAGGTGAATTTCCCACCGATGTCCCTAAAAAGATATAGGCACTTGGTGGTTTCAATAGTCTCGACCTGGTTCATTTATTTCCGAACTGGAAATCTTCTCAATGAACCTCTTCTGGGTCTGAATCAATTCTTCTGCCGAGTACTGAAGTGGATAGGGTTTTCTACAGGGTTCGTGCGAGAATGGAAATGTCTAAAGAATCCTAAGAGATTATTAACATTTCACTGGGTGATCCATATCGAGTCTTGCTACAATTACATAGGGTATACAAATCATATATAGCGTAGATCCGATAGGCCTTCGAATATGTGATACTACTCGATATCCATATCCAAACAGGGAAAAGGAAGTAGAGCGAAACCACACATTCTTAGCCTATGGGATCCTTATTATATATAACTTGGGGAGTATACTCTCTGTAATTGTAGGTATATCGATAAGGATCTTTTTAGTTCTTCACACACGGTTGTTTATGAATCCTAAAATACCCCTATGGTACTTTAATTTCTTGGTTGTTTCTTATCTTCTGAATATGATTATGGGATTAATGTGAGTCTTTTAGTATTCCAAAATACTCCCATAGTATTTTAAACTTTATATTTGGCTCTAGCATTCCTAGTTGGTAAGTTTCAGACCTGTTGCAACACCACTTTCACTCCCAAGCACACGTTCATCGCATCTCGAATAAATGTAGTTGATCAGGTTACATTTATTCTAGCTTACGATTACATAACTGCCCAGGTTTGACAGTAATGCTCAACATCTAAAGACTTTTATTCTTGTTCTTCTTGCGATACTTGTGTTCGAGTGTTTAGATTCTGGATGTTGTTATACTTTGGTAAAATATGGTTATATTTTAAAGTATAATTCTTGGTCAGAGTGTTTTATCCCTATGTATTTATAGGCTGTATATCTTTTATGAATTGATATACTTAGCTCACTATAAACAATGCTCTGATACCAATCTGTCACACCCCAAAACCGGAACGGCGGAAACGTTTCGGGGTAGAGGACGTCGTGTCAAGTATCACAACATATGTAGTATAGTAATCAAAGTACAACAACCATTACATTAATAGTAATAGTTTTACATGGTTTACATTACATAGAAACATCAAAGTAATACAAGTAATAATGTAAGTGCAGCTCGGTACTAAACGGTCTTCACCAAAAGCGCCTGCGATGTACCTATCTATTGTTGACCTGAGAATACAAGTTATTTTGAAAGCGAGTATCAGCATTTTTATAAACGCTGGTGAGTTCATACGTCTTTAGTGTCATTTGTGTAAGTTCAAAATAACTTTATAAAAGTGGTATTTTAGAGTCTACAGTGGATTAGAATCCTTTCCAGAAAATCCTATATTTTCTTAATTAAAAGTAGTCTTATACCAAGACCCGACTGAGTTATGTTGTGAAAATAGATTTTCCCTTAAACACTATCATTACCAAAATACGGTGTTTGATTTTAAAGAAAGTAGGAGAATATCAGGGAAAATAACGTATGCCTCAGCAGTGAAGACTGCTGAATAAGGCAAAGAGATCATAGACTCCAGGAAAATATCGAATGAACGACACGCCTGGCTCAGTCTAACAAAAGAGATACAAACCCCAGACGGTATCGAATGAATGATACGTCTAGCAAGATCTAAAATACAGAGACACAGACCCCAGACAAGATCAAATGAATGATACGTCTAGGAAGGTCTAAAAACAGTGGATACAGACCCCTGACAGTATCAATTGAATGATACGTCTAGCAAGGTCTAAAAACAAAGAGATATAGACCCCAGACATGATCAAATGAATGATACGTCTAGTAAGGTCTAAAACAGTGGATACAGACCCCAGACAGTATCAATTGAATGATACGTCTAGCAAGGTCTAAAAACAGTGTAATTCCAGGTGTGTATATTCGAGGTGTGTATTTCCTAGGTCTGTATTTCCAGCATATAGTGTTAAGAGTCGTTACCTTAAGGCCATGAATTATAAGGTAACCCTGAGATACTCGTAACCATACTGATAGACACTAGAGAACTCGACGCCCTGCAAGCATCAAAATAAAGATGTGACATTTGTCACCCCTTGGCTTGGTAGGCCGTGGACTGTAGCTAACAGTCAGGGTGCGGGGGTGTCAATCCCGTATAGATCTATACACACAATGTCCGCTCTCCCTACAAGAGACTCTGGTTACCAACTAGACAACGGAGAAGGCCGTGTCCTGAAGATGTATCCCGAATAGTGGATTCTGGTGTAAGTGTTGGACTAGCAGTAGAGACTCATAACTGAACCGATCGATGTAAACCCATATGTCTATACATGTATACATGATATATAATTAATGATCAAACGACCTTTAGAAAGATATCCGATCCCACCAGACCACATCTCAACGAAGAAAAGGAAATAGGGTAAACTAGCCTTCCTAAGTCCTTTAATCATTATTTATATAACTATACATGTAGAGGCATACATTTAACTAAGTGGATACGTATCGTGAAGTAGAAGCGTATCATGAAGTAGAAGTGTATCGTGAAGTAGAAGCGTATCGTGAAGTAGAAGCGTATCGTGAAGTAGAAGCGTTAATAACTATAAGTGAAGTAGAAGCGTTATCAAGTATAATTGAAGTAGAAGCGTTGTCAAGTATAAGTGAAGTAGAAGTGTTATCAAGTATAAGTGTATCACAAAGTGGAAGTATAACGAAGCAGTAGTATCTAACCAAATAGGAGTATGAAAACATGGAAGAAAACTTTGGGAAAACCTTTATACTTAAGAAAATCACGACTTGGTATTCTTTTGTAAAACAAGTTTGAAAAGCTTTAGAAATCCTTTGAAAGCCTTTCATAAACACATATTGGTTATAACTTTGATAAAACAATATAAGTAAAGATTTGAACAAGTAAAGACATTTTTGAAAACCATTTATAGTATCATACTTGGTAAAACAGTTGACAATGTAGTAAATCCTTGTGCATGCGGGTTATCAATCACATGTGATTGATATGATAACTGGCATGTTTAACTTGTATTCCCCTCCCCATAAAAACATGTAAAAATATTTAAAAGGTTAATTCGGGGGTATGAACTCACCTGATGTAAGTGGATCCGACGAAGGTGCCGGTTGGGTGCTCGGTGTCATGTAAAGACTGGAACACACTTACTGACCTATTAACATATGATGGCATATGTTTACAAGTAATTAGTGACTTAAACTCTTATTTAAACATATAGACATTCTATTGTGATTAAAGGTCTTATGGTTGAGTGCTAGAAGGTTAATGAGTTGTATGGAAGGAGTGTATGACCTCACTTTGGAGTTTACTCTCCTAAAACTCACTTTAAGTGAGTTCACGGTTGGGAGGCCACATCCCCATGATTTTACGGCCGTAAACTCATGGGAGGAGTGTTTTTGATTGCTTTCAAGTCTCATGTGGATTTAGAAGTGGTTCTAGGGAATTTTGCAAGGCTATGGGGGTGTTTAAGGGTCCAAGAGTATACTCCCTTGGAGTTTACGGCCCAAAGGCCACTCCTTGGGAGTTTACGACCGTAAACCCTAGGGTTTATGGTAGTAAACTCTTGTACACCCCATTCCTTGATTTCTAGGCCTTTGGTTTAATTCTAACAAATTCTAGTAAAGGTTATAGGGCTTTTAGGGGGCTTAAACTATCATTTGGCATGATTTAGGGGAGTTTACGGTCTAAGCATATGCTTGGGCCGTAAACTCTATTTTACCCCTCAAATGTTTGTGTTTAATTTTTCCAAACCCGAAATAGAAAGTCCCTAATCCATATCTTAAGCATAGGGGTGGTTTGGAAGTGTTTTTGGACATGTTTTGCATGGTTAGAGGGTGTTTACGGCCTAAGCATGTGCTTGGGCCGTAAACCCTCTTTTATGCCCTAAAAATTGTTTTTTTGAGGTTCAAACACTTCTAGGTTAATTCCACAACTAGTTTCTAAGCTCAAATGAAGGAAAAGTGGGACTTTTGGCAGCATTTTAGGTGTTTACGGCCTAAGGAGGTTCTTAGGCCGTGAACTCCTTTTTGATGGCCATTTTGTGTGATTTTGAGCTATTGCAACAAGAAATGATGTTTAGAACAAGTTAGGGTAGAAGATCTTACGTTTTGGAGGCGGAAACTTGCGGTTTTGAGTCGAAAACGAGCTAGAGAGAGAGAGAGAGAGTAGAGAGAGGAAATGGGTTTAGGGTGGTAAAAGAGTTCTAGGGAGTGTTCAACTCCCTATATATAAGTCTTGGGTGTTGCACCCGGCATACGACTACCCGATACTAAAGCTTAACGAGGTTTAAACTTTTTACCCGGGTTAAATGGTCGTACTAAAAATAACATTTTCCAAATAAATGGAAATGAAATTTACTAGTTTTATTTATTTTGATACGACCATAACAACTTAAACTATAATTGAATAAATTAACATTTATTTATTTGACGGCCCCAAATTAACGGAACTTTTATAAAATGACATATTCCGTTAGCGGAAACGGGTTAATATAATGGAATAAACTTTGGGTTGTCACAGAGAATATCAAGGTCTCATACCTTACCTTCGTACCCATGAAATCTCTTATTTCACGACACCCCCACATACCCCCGAATTAATTGGGATCACATAACGACGCCATCGTCACATTGTGGAAACAAGATTATCCCTACTTCATTATGCTCGTCTACCACTTCGATTTTGGTCTCATGCCTTCCAAATAGTCGTATACCTCATAAATTGCGTACCCATACCCATTCTCAACTCTAAATGCCCGTTCACACTTCTTTACAACCAAACACCCACATACTCCAAATTAAAATCTTTTTTCTGTTTGTTATATTTGTGGCTACGACCATACTCCGCATCCAAATTGCAACCACGGTCGTCTCGATGCATCTTCCCAGGCTTTTCATCTTCTAAATCGGCCTACAAATGTTACGACCTGCAAACTAGACGCCTTTATCATTCTTGACATGTCCAATTTGTAGAAAACCAATTTCCATTTAAACATGAACAAACTGAACCATTCCCCCTCCTTATATCGATACCTTCCGCACACACTCATCACTCTCTAATACATCATCCCTTGATCCAACACCACCAGTATCACTTCAGCCCATATATATCCCATCAACCTCTTCTACTGAGACCCCCCCTCTATCAGCTACACAACCTACTCTCCTCCTGCTCCCTCCCCTTTCACACCCCTACCACCAATCCACCTGATACTACACCCTCATCTTCCTCTCACTCAAACTCTATAGAATCCACCAACACCAACCCTACCCCCACCCCATTCCCAAATCAACCCTTACCACCAATAACTCACAAATCGAATCCCAAGTATTACAATCCTAATTTTTTGAATCAAACAAAACTTCATCCTATCCCACCCTCCTTCCCTGGAACCAACAACCCACATCCAAGCACTCAAAGACCCCAAATGGCGCATTGCTATGGACAACGAGTGCAATGCCATACTTCAAAATGTAACGTAGCAGCTCATTCCTCGCACTTCCGAAACTCTAATCGGATGCAAATGGATCTTTAGAGTTAAACGGCACTCTGACGGCTCGATAGATTAATATAAAGCAAGACTAGTAGCCAAATGTTTCCATCAACAATATGATAAGGACTATTTCGATAACTTTAGCCCTGTCACCAAATCAGTGACAATACGCCTAATCCTCTCCATTTCTCTCTCCAAAAAATGGACTCTACATTAACTTGATGTAAACAACGCCTTTTTGCATGGAACACTTCATGAAGAGGTATATATGGTTCAACCTCCCGGGTGTGTCAACCCCCAATATCCACACCATATTTGCCAGTTATGGAAGTTACTCTATGGCCTTAAGCAAGCACCTCATGCTCGGTACACCGAGCTCACCAAATTCTTCCTCATTACTGGATTCAAAAAATCTCTTGCCGACCCATCTTATTTATCTATAACCAAGATACCACCATATGCTACTTAATTGTCTATGCCGATAACCTTGTTATCACCAATAATAGTAACTCATTACTAGAACATGTTACTACATCTCTTGCTCACTGATTCTTCATCAAATATCTTGGCCACTTACATCATTTACTCGGTATCGAAATCATACCCACACTCGATGGTCTTTTCCTCTCCCAACATCGCCGCATTCATGATCTTCTCAATCAGTTCCACATGGACGGTGAAAAAGAGGCGTTCATTCCTTTTAGCTCAACTGAAACTCTCTCCCCACATGATTGCTCCTTAACAAATGATCCTACCCCATATCGTAAGATTGTTGGCTCACTTCAATACATGGCCTTCACATGCCCGAATGTTTCATTCGTAGTCAAAAAATTGTCCCAATTTATGCATTCCCCTACCTAAACACATTGGCAAGCATTAAAACGTGTTCTTAGGTACCTCAAAGGAACACTTCACGACGATTTATTTCTTAAAGAGGCTCTTCCTTAGACCTCTTGACCTTTTCCGATTCTGATTGGGGAGGCATATTATACGGCAGACGGTAAAAAATAGCCTACATATGATACATTGTCTCTAATATTATATCTTGGCGTTCTAGCAGACAAAAATCTGTTTCACACTCCTCCACAGAGGCCGAGTATAAAGCTCTAGCTAATGCCGCCACAGAAATAGCATGGGTTCAAAACTTGCTGCAAGAACTTTGTGTATCTAATTCTATGACACCAAAATTATACTGTGATAATACAGGGCCACATATCTTTGTGCTAATCCCATATATCACTCGCGGATGAAGCATGTAGCTCTTGACTATCACTTTATTCGCGAACGCGTAACTAATGGCTCACTTTAAGTCCTTCATGTAAGCTTTGCTGACCAACTTGCAAATGTTATCACAAAACCACTCTCATGGCAACATTTTAGACAAATTTGCTCCAAGATTGGAGTCTCCAATAGATCCTCCATCCTGTGGGGGGCATATTACGGAAGGAGCAAAAGATATTCAAATCATAGTTTGACTATCCTATGTTTATTGTACAACTATGTACAACTGTGTACATCTACTATCTTTTCCTTATTTATCTTCCACTACTTTCTCCTTTTTGGTTATACACCACTGATATATATATATATATATATTACATATCAATGAAAGGTAAAAATCATTCTTCTCCAAAATATCACTATACACTTGATATCTCTTGGACCTTTGTAGGTGATCAAGTTACTTTCTTAATGGCTTTAATTTGATAGATCTAGCATTTTGTGATATTATGGGTCCCTTTTATGGTTTTGGTTGGAGTTTAGGAGTGAACTCCAGATAAAGAATTCAACTTTATCAACCTTGAGTGTCCCTGGAGTGTTCTATCTTTCAGTTCTAGAACTTGGGTGTGGTTTGGGGCCATACAAAGGATTAAGGTCACTTTTCTTACCATTTGATATAGTTTGGGTGCATAACATGCATTGGACATGCATGTCTACAAAGTTGGGATTTTTATGAGCCTTTAGGGTGTCAATAAGCATTCTGGAAAGTTTAAGCAAATCAATTAACATATTAAGGGCTTAATGGGCTTTTGGAGCTGCCAGCATCCTCATGGCGTGGTCATGTGCTAACCAGGACATGATGGGCTAAGAAGGGAAGACATGAATGTCCATAAAGTTGGAACTTTTATGAGCCTTTAGGGTGTCAAGAAGCATTCTAGAATGTTTGAGCAAATGAATTAACATATTAAGGTCTTAATGAGCTTTTGGAGCTACCAACATTTCCATGGTGTGGTCATGTGCTAACTGATGTGATGTCACACAAAATTGTGGTTTGAACATAGTTTTCCCGATCGTTCTATTGGTTGCAGAATTGTAAAACAAAGGTGGAAACCGCGACCCGTTGTCTATAAAGATATAAGAACCTTGGTATACAGCGCCACAATCAACCCACCAAATTGATTGATAAGTTTGAACGCCACAAGCTATAAAAACCTGATAAGTTCTAAAGTTCACAAAGAACAAAAAGAGTTAAAAAATCACAAATTGTATTCAAAACTTGAATGATTCCAAAATGGTTACAATACCACGTTATTATAGGGTGGGAAAAGCACCTAAAGAGCCATGAATCTAGACATGGTTTATCACAAGGTTCAAGTAACCTAAGACCCTTTTATCTTCCCAACACTTATTTAGGAGACATAAAAATGAAAATTACATATTAAAATATAATAAAAATGGAATGGGCTTGATAAAGGCTCTTATTGGATCTTGTAAATAACTCTTGGACTTGAATTATGGTAATCCAACTTTGATTACGCCCAATGGGTTTCCATGCGCTTTCTTGAGTACAGACTTCTCAAATCAACCCATTGAAAGCATCCTTGAATGCTTAGCTCGTGCCCTCATAACCAGTCCATCTAGCATTTTAATTAGATCCTTTGTAGATAGCTGTGGGTTTGCATCATTCCCCTCCTCTTGAAAAGGATTTGTCCTCACATCAGAACCTACATCAAAAGGAGCTAGGCCAGTGACATTGAACGTTGCACTAACATTATACTCACCTGGTAGGTCTAATTTGTATGCATTGTCATTGATGTGCTCTAAAACTTGGAAAGGACCGTCCCCTATTGGAAGCAATTTTGAACGTCGTTGGGTTGAAAATCGTTCTTTTCACATATGTAACCAAACGCAATCACCAGGTTCAAATATGATATTGTGTCACCCTTTATTCGCTTGTTTTGAATATTTCTCCGTTCTTCTTTCTATATTTAGTCTTGCTTTCTCATGTATACGTTTCACAAATTCAGCCTTTTTGTTTCCATCTAATTTAACCTGCTTGGGAAAAGGCAAAGGTGATAAATACAAAGGAGTCGAAGGATTAAAACCGTATACAATTTCAAATGGTTACATTTTTGTAGCAGAATGAGTGGCACGATTGTATGCAAACTCAACATGTGGCAAAAAGCCCTTCCATGTTTCGATGCTCTTCTTTATTAAAGCTCTCAACAAAGTGGACAAGGTCCTATTCACCACTTCTATTTGACCATCAGTTTGTGGGTGACAAGTTGTTGAAAATAAGAGTTTTATCCCTAATTTTGCCCACAAAGTTTTCCGAAAATAACTCAAAAACATAGAATCCCGATCCGAGACAATGGTTTTTTGGCATTCCATGCAACTTGACAATTTCTCTAAAAAACGCATTAGCAATGTGAGATGCATCATTAGTTTTATTGCACACAATAAACTGAGCCATTTTAGAAAACCTATCAACAATCACAAAAATAGAGTCTTTTCCACTTTTGGATCTTAGTAGACCTAGCACGAAGTCCATTGAAATATCAACCCATGGTTCACTAGGTATCGGAAGTGGAGTATATAAACCATGATGTTGAACCTTGGATTTGGCTTGCTTGCACACAATACAATTATTACAAATTCTTCCAACATCCACCTTCATTTTTGGTTAAAATAAATGTTCCTGCAAAGTAAATAATGTTTTTTCGATCCCAAAATGTCCCATAAGGCTTCCATTATGTGCTTCTCTAACTAAAAGCTAACGTAAGGAAGATTTAGGAATGCAAAGTTTTGATTCTTTGAACAAAAAACCATTATGTAAGAAAACTTTTCAAAAGATCATTGTTCACAATCTTGGTAAATCTGCCCAAAATCAACATCATTGTGGTATAATTCCTTGATATGTTCAAATCCAAGAATTTTGAAATCCAGAGAAGAAAGAAGAGAGTATCTACGTGACAAAGCATTAGCCATAAGATTTTCCTTACCTTTCTTGTATCGGATGAGATAACAAAATGTCTCAATGAACTCCACCCACCTAGCATGTATTTTATTTAATTTGTGTTGTCCTTTTAGAAACTTTAAAGACTCATGATATGAATGAATGACAAATTCTTTAGCCCACAAATAGTGTTGCCATGTCTTCAATGCTCGGGCCAAAGAATAAAGTTCTTTATCATAAGCAGGGTAATTTAAAGTTGTCCGACTTAGTTTTTCACTAAAATATGCCAAAGGATTACCCTCTTGCATCAAAATTGCACCAATTCCAATTCAAGATGCATCACATTAAATTTCAAATGTTTTGTCAAAATTAGGCAAAACAACAAAGGAGCATGAGATAAGTGAATCTTGATTTGTTGAAAAGCATGCTCTTGTTCTTTTCCCCATTTAAACCCAACATTCTTTTTGATGATTTCCGTAATTGGTGATGCTAAAGTGCTAAAATGTTTGACAAATCTACGATAAAAACTTGCAAGGCCATGAAAACTTCGAACTTCACTTATAGTCTTTGGAGTTGGCCAATCTTGGATGGCTTTTACCTTTTCTTCATCAACACCCACTCCTTGGGAGCTCACCACATACCCAAGGAAAATGACTTGGTCGGTAGAGAAGGTACACTTCTTCAAGTTTGCGTATAGCCTTTCCTTCTTAAGCACACTCAAAACATGTGTTAGATGCTCAAGGTGATCCTTTGGACACTTTGAATAAATCAAAATATCATCAAAGTAAACAACAACAAATTTGGCAATATACTCTCGCAAAACCTTGTTCATTAATCTCATGAAGGTACTAGCAGCATTAGTTAGGCCAAAAGGCATTACTAACCATTCATATAAACCATGTTTTGTTTTAAAAGCTGTTTTCCACTCATCACCTTCTTTCATGCGAATTTGGTGATACCTGCTTTTCAAATCAATTTTGAAAAAAAGCTTTGCTCCATACAACTCATCAAGCATATCATCGAGTCGGGGGATGGCATGACGATACATTACCGTGATATTTTTGATGGCATGAAAATCTATGCACATTCTCCAAGAACCTTCCTTTTTTGGAACCAATAAGACTGGAACAGCACAAGGACTCATACATTCTTGAACCAATCCTTCTGAAAGTAACTCTTCAACTTGGCTTTATAACTCCTTGGTTTCATCGAGGCTTGTTCTATAGGCTGGTTTGTTAGGAATAGATGCCCCTTGCATAAAGTCAATTTGGTGTTCAATCCCACGAATTGGCGGCAATCCATTTAGAACATCCTCAGCAAACAAGTCTTCAAATTCCTGCAAGAGAGAGGTAACATCGGTCGGAAGAGTTCCGGCTGAAATGTTAGTGGCTACATGAGCTTCCTTGAACAAAAGAAGTACAAAATGCATTTCAGATTTGAAATCTTCTCTTGTCTCACTTATTTTTTGCTAATGTTAGATATTTATTTTAGTTTTTTTCTTTCCCTGTTTTCTTGACATTTTCTTTGTTTTTTTCACTCTCTTTTTTCGTTCATCATCCTTTTTTTCTCACTCTCATTTTTTTCTTCACTCTCTTTTTTTCGTTCATCATCTTTTTTTAATCTCACTATCATTTTTTTCTTCACTCCTTTTTTTGCATATTGTTGAAGTTTTACTTGATCTTGATAAACTTGAATTGGTGACATTGGTACAAGAGTTACTGGTTTGGTTTTGTAAGCAAAAGTGTATTTGTTGGTGTAACCGTCGTGACTTACGTGCCCATCATATTGCCATGGTCTACCTAGCAGCAAATGAGTAGCTTGCATAGTAACAACATCAAATAGCACCTCATCTTCATATCTTCCAATCCAAAATCAAACCATCGCCGGTTTTGTAACTCCCACCTCACCACTATTATTGAGCCATTGGAGTTTGTATGTTTTTGATGCTTCATCGTGGGTAGACCTAACTTTTCAACCATGGAAGTACTTGCAACATTAGTACAATTTCCACCACCAATTATAACACTACATACCTTACCTTGAACATAGTAACGAGTATGAAATATATTCTCCCTTTGGGCATCATCTCCCTCCTTGGATTGAATGTTTAGAGCTCGTCTTGCAACCAACAACTCACCTTGAATAGCCACCTCTTTGTCATCACCAGAATCTTTCGATGAAACGATAGAATCTGATTCATCCGTTTCGATCTTGCGATTTTCTCTAATCACCATGGTAAGCTTATTTAGGAATTGAATCGCAATATGACCCTTTCCTTAACACTTGAAACACTTTATGTCATAATTCCTAAGAGTAGAAGAATCAGTTTTTCCTTTTGAAGTGTTTATTGTTTTAGGATCAAGTTTGGAATTAGAAGAAGTAGGTGTATTATTTGACTTTTTTGAAGTACTAGCCTTCCGAGTGTTATTTCGAGACCTGCCACCTCTTTTTAATTGTTTTTCAATTTTAACAATCATACAGACCATGTCTTCAATTTCAACATAATGATGCATTTCAATACGATCACGAATTTCAAGATTTAGGCCATTTAAGAATCTGGCCATGGTTGCCTCAGGATGCTCCTCAACATTGGCACGAACCATCATAACCTCCATTCCTTTGAGATAATCGTCAACACACTTGCTACCTTGTTTAATGCTTTGAAGTTTATTTTGTAGATCACGAAAGTAATGACTTGGCACAAACCGTCTCCGCATGACCCTATTCATTTCATCCCAAATCTCAATAGTCCTTTCTCCATTTCTGCATCTAGTGATAAAAAGTTGATCCCACCACGTTAGTCCATAATCAGAAAACTCAACTACTGCTAGTTTTGCCTTCTTAAGATTGGAATATTCATGACAATCAAATATGAACTCCATTTTTGTCTCCCATTCAATATACGCGCCCGGGTCTGATTTGCCTTTGAAAGAAGAGGCTTTCAACTTAATAGAACTTAAATTGTCATCTCTCCGTGACCTCCTTCTATTCAGTCGCCTTTCAGGTTCCCAACCATCGTCCTCCTTTTCCCCATTAGAAACCTATGATGATGCTCAAGATCGAGTTCTTTATGCTTGTGCCTCCATTCGGTCGATTCTTTCATGTACTTGGTTAAATTTATTTGTCAGCAATCATCGCATCTAATCCATTTATAGATTGAACTTGAAGGTTTGGTGGGGGGTTCTGATCACCCAACTTATATTTCAGCAAAAAAAGTAAGTTACTTCCTCCCAACACTCGCTCACATGTTTCTCTCAAAAATAGTTCACTCAACCCTCGTGTATCCCTCGAATGGCTTTTATCCTCTTTTAGTCTCACTACACAGCCTTTTACCACTCCTTTTAACTCTTAAAGTTCTAAACAAACTAAATAAACATTTATCAAATTTGAACTTGTAGCCTTGAGGAATTCAAACTTACCAAACAACTTTAAAAAATTGAATCCAAATCAAAGTAACCTCAATATACGTAAAGAAATCCAAACAAACTTGACTTTGCTAATGATAAAACAAACAATGAATTTATTTATTTTTTGAAAAAAATGACTCCACATGGAATTCAAATAGACTTTATCGAAAAAGGCTTTACTTGATCTTCCTCTTCTTTCTTTCTTTCTCTTTTTTTTTTTCTTTTTTCTACTTCTCTTTTCTTTGTAAATCTTTTTTTTGCTTATTTTTGTAAACTTTTTTTGTAATTCTTTTTTTTTTTGCTTCTTTTTTTTGTTTTTTGTTTTTTTAACCTTTGGTTTTTTGTAGGAAGCTAATAGCCCAATGAAAATATAAAGGAAAGAAAAATAAATGTAGAATATAGAAGTTTGACAACTTAGAAATTGAAAAGTCGCTAGTAAGAACCTTGACAGCTGGTAACAAGACCCGCTACCAATATGCGTCTTAGAACTCAAGTAATCCAGAAAATAAAGAAAAAAAATAACAAAATAGATATGCAACACAAAGAACCTGGCTCTGATACCAAATGATGCGATCTCAACCAAAATTGAGGTTTGAACACGTTTTGCCCGATAGTTCTTGGTTGCAGAATTGTAAAACAAAGGTGGAAACCGTGCCCCATTGTCTATAAAGAGAAAAGAACCTTGGTATAAAATGCCACAATCAACCCACCAAATTGATTGATAAGTTTGAATGCCACAAGCTATAAAAACCTGATAAGTTCTAAAGTTTACAAAGAACGAAAAGAGTTAAAAGCTCACAAATTGTATTCAAAACTTGATTGATTCCTAAATGGTTACAATACCACGTTTTTATAGGGTGGTAAAAGCACCTAAAGAGCCATTAATTAAAGAAGTGTCTTTAATTTAAGACATTTAAACCCCCAAGTTAAAACTATGAATCTAGACATGGTTTATTACAAGATTCAAGTAACCTAAGACCCTTTTATCTTCCCAACACTTATTTAGGAGACATAAAAATGAAAATTACATATTAAAATACAAAAAAAACGAAATGGGCTTGATAAAGGCTCTTATTGGATCTTGTAAATCACTATTGGAAATGAATTATGGTAATCCAACTTTGATTAGGTCCAATGGGTCTCCATGCGCTCTCTTGAGTACAAACTTCTCAAAATTAACCCATTTAAAGAATCCTTGAATGCTTTAGCTCATGCCCTCATAACCGGTCCATCTGGAATTTTAATTGGATCCTTTGTAGATAGATGTGGGCTTGCATCATTCCACCTCCCCCTCTTGAAAAGGATTTGTCCTCAAATCAGAACCTACATCAAAAGGAGCTAGGCCAGTGACATTGAACGTTGCACTAACATTATACGCACCTGACATGACCAATTTGTATGCATTGTCATTGATGCGCTATAAAACTTGGAAAGGACCGTCCCTTATTAGAAGCAATTTTGAACATTTCTGGGTTGGAAATCGTTCTTTTCACATATGTAACCAAACCCAATCACCAGGTTCAAAAATCATCTTGTGTCGCCCTTATTTGCTTGTTTTGAATATTGCTCCGTTCTTCTTTCTATATTTATTCTTGCTTTCTCATGTATATGTCTCACAAATTCAGCCTTTTTGTTTCCATCTAAGTTAACCTGCTCGAGAAAACGTAAAGGTTATAAATCCAAAGGAGTCAAAGGATTAAAACCATATACAATTTCAAATGGTGACATTTTTGTAGCAGAATGAGTGGCATGAATGTATGCAAGCTCAAAATGTGGCAAACAATCCTCCCATGTTTTGATGTTCTTCTTTATTAAAACTCTCAACAAAGTGGACAAGGTCCAATTCACCACTTCTGTTTGACCATCAGTTTGTGGATGAAAATTTGTTGAAAACAAGAGTTTTGTCCCTAATTTTGCCCACAAAGTTTTCCAAAAATAACTGAAAAACTTAGAATCCCGATCCGAGACAATGGTTTTTGGCATTCCATGCAACCTGACAATTTCTCTAAAAAACAAATCATCAATGTGAGATGCATCATTAGTTTTATTGCACACAATAAAGTGAGCCATTTTAGAAAACCTATCAAAAATCACAAAAATAGAGTCCTTTCCGCTTTTGGATCTTGGTAGACCCAACACGAAGTCCATTGAAATATCAACCCATGGTTCACTTGGTATCGGAAGTGGAGTATATAAACCATGATGTTGAACCTTGGATTTGGCGTGCTTGCACACAATACAATTATTACAAATTCTTCCAACATCCACCTTCATTTTTGGCTAAAATAAATGTTCCTGCAAAGTAAATAATGTTTTTGCGATCCCAAAATGTCCCATAAGGCTTCCATTATGTGCTTCTCTAACTAAAAGCTAACGTAAGGAAGATTTAGGAATGCAAAGTTTTGATTCTTTGAACAAAAAACCATTATGTAAGAAAACGTTTCAAAAGAGAATTGTTCACAATCTTGGTAAATCAGCCCAAAATCAACTTCATTGTGGTATAATTCCTTGATTTGTTCAAATCCAAGAATTTTGAAATCCAGAGAAGAAAGAAGAGAGTATCTACGTGACAAAGCATTAGCCATAACATTTTCCTTACCTTTCTTGTATCGGATGACATAACAAAATGTCTCAATGAACTCCACCCACCTAGCATGTATTTTATTTAATTTATGTTGTCCTTTTAGAAACCTTAAAGACTCATGATATGAATGAATGACAAATTCTTTAGACCACAAATAGTGTTGCCATGTCTTCAATGCTCGGGCCAAAGAATAAAGTTCTTTATCATAAACAGGGTAATTTAAAGTTGTCCGACTTAGTTTTTCACTAAAATATGCCAAAGGATTACCCTCTTGCATCAAAACTGCACCAATTCCAATCCCTGATGCATCACATTCAATTTCAAATGTTTTGTTAAAATCAGGAAAAGACAACAAAGGAGCGTGAGTTAAGTGAAACTTGAGTTGTTGAAAAGCAAGCTCTTGTTCTTTGCCCCATTTAAACAGAATATTCTTTTTGATGATTTCCGTAATTGGTGATGCTAAAGTGCTAAAATGTTTGAGAAATCTGCGATAAAAACTTGCAAGGCCATGAAAACTTCAAACTTCACTTATAGTCTTTGGAGTTGGCCAATCTTGGATGGCTTTTACCTTTTCTTCATCAACACCCACTCCTTGGGAGCTCACCACATACCCAAGGAAAATGACTTGGTCGGTACAGAAGGTACACTTCTTCAAGTTTGCGTATAGCCTTTCCTTCTTAAGCACACTCAAAACATGTGTTAGATGCTCAAGGTGATCCTTTGGACACTTTGAATAAATCAAAATATCATCAAAGTAAACAACAACAAATTTGCCAATATACTCTCGCAAAACCTTGTTCATTAATCTCATGAAGGTACTAGCAGCATTAGTTAGGCCAAAAGGCATTACTAACCATTCATATAAACCATGTTTTGTTTTAAAAGCTATTTTCCACTCATCACCTTCTTTCATGCGAATTTGGTGATACCCGCTTTTCAAATCAATTTTGGAAAAAAGTTTTGATGAGTTCAAAACTCTTAGATAGATTAGATCTTTCACAAGTATGATAAAATAAATCAAACAGTTTAAGAAAAATATGAGAATGAACACAGAACATAATCAAATATGTGCTTATGATTCAAAACTGAGTCACACCTCAGCAGAGCTCGATGAAGAACTTCCGCTGTAGAGGCGAGCTAGGGTTTACAAAACAATGAAGCAAATAAACAATGAAAGCGATACCAACTAAGTCTGCATGCATGCAGCTTATATACTAAACCCTAGTACAAAATTATGCACGGCTGGACAGGCCCAATACCGACATTCAAACTAGGCTAAGGACCGAGTCCATGGCGCAATCTAATAGACTCAACAATCTCCCCCTTTGCGTCAAATGAGGCGAGAGATTATTTCCTCTGAGTAGGCTTCATCGTCTTTATAACTTTAAACAAACGAGGAATTATGGCGAGAAGATTTTGTCTAAACTGTATGTACCACCTCAGCATGTCAGTGAATAATTTCTTGTCAGCAGCACTGTTCTGATAGCACCTCTAAATGATCTCCAAGATATGCTCAAGGCAAGAGGTTGAGAAGAGGTGTTTGTCAACAAGAGCGAACAGACATTTTTGACCTTTGCCCCTGAGGAACATAACTGTGTGATACTTTGAGTCGATTTTCCCTTTGATCATGGAATTGACATTGCCAGCTCTGCCCATAGTCTTGATCGTTGTTCGCTTGTGTATGGCAGAGGCAATATCCTGGTCCATCTTCGCTACCTCATGTATGTAGAAAACAAGCATACGCTTGACATGATCGATTATTGGCTGATACTCCAGAGGATTCGACAAAAGAATATTAATGAGGAGTATCTAGTCATGAGGATTAATGTTTGGTAGATCAGTAAGGGTAAAATAGTAGACTGAGCCTTCGGTTCCTCGAGTCACCCTGAATTTGACATTGATAAATTTCCCTGCTGAATAGGGCTTCATCACCTTGACTGTGGTTATTTTCTTTAAGCTCCAAGTCATGTGTTGAGGTTGAGCAAACTCCAAGTAAAATTCCAGAAGATTCCTATCTACCTTCGGGTCTGGGGATGGAATAGGAGCAATTGAGTTGAAGCAGTGGAATATAAATGCCTTTCTAGTGATTGGAATATCGTACTGTGCATCCTTGGAATTGTCAAGACCAAAGGACATAATTGGCTCAAGCCAGAGAATGCTTGGCTCATCAATTGCACATCTTTGAAGCAAGTCTTTTGTCCACACAGGAAACATGGATTTTTTCTTCTCAAGGAGCTCAACCTCCTTTCGCTTCAGCTCTAGCTCAGCTTGCTGTTTCTTGGTGTTTTCTTCTATTTCTTTTTCAGAAGTGTTAACCTTCTAGACGGGTTTCTTGGGAATCTCTACAAAGGCATCATCTTCATTGTCTGTGTCGTCTTCACCGATTTTCTTCTTCTTTTTGTCTTTGTTACTGACCGAAGCTTCATTACCCTTCGGTTCAACAGATGGTTTTGATCCGGAAGGAGGAGGTTGATTTGTCACTTTCTCTCCCCCTTGTTTCAGTTGGACCCCGGTCACCGGAACACCCTTGATACGGCTAAGAACGTACAGTGCCGGTCTAAGCTTGTCCGCCAAATGACGTCTGACAGTGATAGTAATGATCGGATCATGAGACTAAATAAGATGAAGAAGGATGGAGTGAACATCTGCAACAGAATTCCTAATTGCTGGATTAGTGTCTAAGGCTGTAACTATATTTGGTAGGTACTTGACCTGGTTATGCATGGTCCTTTTGGGTTGCCTTCACCATAGCAACTTGACAGGATGATTTGTTAAGAGAGAAGAGATATTATTGTTAATATATTATGAGAATAATATATTAAAGGAATAATATTGATATGTAATTAATATAAGCCATATATTAATTGAGAATTAATTTGGTGACTTAAAGAGCTTAATTGAATAAAGGGGCATAAACTGACAAATGTGTGATAGTTGTGTTTTGGGCTATGTATCCTTATAGGTAATGGGGTGGACGAAATTTAGGGTTAGGGAACCTTAAATTCGTCCAAGCCTAGAATCTAGAAGGATCTTGGATTGCTTAAGGCCTAAGTTTTTCAATTAGGGTTAAAGGTGAAACCCTAGTATCCCATAGTATAAATAGATCCCTAGGGTGAGGGAAATCGGCACTCATGCAAGGCTAGAAACCCTAGGGACGATTTCTCACCCTCTCCCCTCTCTCTCAAGATCATCTTCTTGCTAGTTGGTGTTTGTAAGCCATTAGAGGAGTGACAATTATGACTCTAAGCTCCAAGAAGAAGAAGTATCAAGCAAGGAATCTAAGGTATTGTTCTAGTTCCAATTTCATATGATTTGATTCAATTGTTTACATTAGATCTAGTATTGTAAGTCTTGGATTCAATGCATGTTCAATTAGAGAAGCCTAGATCCAAGCATTAGGGTTTGCATGTGCCCATAGGAAAGTTCTTATGGCTCAAACCCATTAGTGGTATCAGAGCCTTGATTGATTTCTATTGAATTGATGCATTGGTTAATTGCTTGTTGCTTGTAAAATTCGATTTTGGTCTTCTGCCTGATGAACTCCGCAAGTTCCACTATGGACTCGGCGATTAGCTCCAACTCGGCGAGTCCATAGTGGGTACTCGGCGAGTTCGAGCATCAGAAAGAGGGAGTTTCGGGATTTCTTGCTGTTTTACTTGAGGAAACTTGCCTTAACTGTTTTGGGTCATTAAAATCCGATTTTAACCATATATATGAGTATATTCTTGACCAAACAAAAGATAATTACCAATTAGTTGAATAATAATTTCCTTATGTGACAATAATTGATTATTTGAATTGAATTGGTTAATTATTTTGCAAGTAATATTGAATAAGATCAAATTGAGATAATTTAATTGTTGATTTACATTATTTGCTTTTTGATCCACATGTTTTGAAAAGTTTAAAACTTGTCCTCAACTTTTGAAATTTAAGTTTTGTGATTAAAAGTTTAATTATGAATAATCTAAATTTCAAACCCTAGAATTTTTACAAGTTTAAAATTCAACCCTATACTATTATATGATTACAAGCTTAATATATATATATGTATGAGTAAAACTATGCTAGTCATACCGTTAGTAGGCCTCATTCACGAAGCCGGTCTATAAGGCGGGTATAAGGTTGCTGCCTATAAAATGGCGCTTAATGGGTGTACACTCACACCTACCGCTTGTTTGATCGGTGGAGGTGTGACAACCTGTAATTTATTCCGTCACTAAAACCGTTCCCGTCGAATAAAAACCGTCGTATTCAATTCATTCGGTTAACCTTTGCGTTAAATAAATTTTATCGCGACTTTTATTTTGGGTTCGTAAGTGTTGGTATGTGTCATGATCAATCAAATATTTTCCATATTTGTTTGGAAAATTATTATTTTCATCAAAGTCGTGATTACGGCAAATTTATTGGGTAAGACCAAAAGCACCGTCTAATGGCAGTATCGGGTAGAATTCCACCTGGCCACAAACTCAACCCCTTTATAAGGGATTGAGTGACATCATTTTGAGGCTTTTACACTCTCTCTAAAAACTTTCTCTCTCTACACTCTCTCTCTAGAACTCGAAATTGGCCCAAAAACCCCATTTCAAGCATCATTTGGTAAGAAATCCATCCTAAACTTGTTGTTTAACTTGAATGGTTTGAAAATTCTTGTTGGAATCACCCAAAACACATATGAACATGTGTTTATGGTTTGGGGACCCTCCCAAAACCGTGAACACCTCATATGAGGGTTTTGAAGCCTCAAAACCCCTCTAAAACACTTATAGGGCTTAGATTCGGACTAGAAACTTGCATGCATGAGCTGAGGACCCCAAAATCGTATCATATCATGTGTGGACATGAGTTTACGGCCCAAGCATGTTCTTGGACCGTAAACCCTCATTCATGGACCATAAACTCATGTTAGTGAGTCAAAATGCCCTTAAACACCTTCAAATGCTTCCACGGGAGTGTAGAACCTCATACTCTTTCATGTGATGCACCAAAACATCCTCAAAGGCATCAAACTTGAGTTTATGGCCCAAGAACATTCTTGGACCGTAAACCCACCTCCTTAGGCCGTAAACTCCCCTCAAAGGGTGTTAAGGTGCCTTTAACCCCTTGAATAGCTTGGTTTTGGACCTAGAATCACATGTGATTGAATTAAAACCACTAAAACCCTTGATTCATGGACAAACATGAGTTTACGGTTGTAAACTCATGAGTTTAAGGTAGTAAACTGTAACGCCCGGGTTTCAGGGCTAAGCATTTTTGTCAATGTAATAGTCTAGGTCAACTCTTGTAACTCTTTTTGAAGAAATAAAGATGAAATATTTGAGTATTATGTGAATTATGTGTGTTTATGTGTTTATTATTTAATTATAAGTGTATAATTAATAAAGAATAAAAATAAGCGTCAAAATTAAAGTATGAGATAAGCCCGATGTCTCTACATAAAGTTGTAGAATATGTCTCAAGGTTTCTGTACATATAAAGAACGCCGAAATCCGAGTTATAACGAAGAAGTTATGACCCGTCGAAGTTTTACGGCAAAACCGGCACGACACCGGGAAGCGTAAATAGTGAATTTACGATAGAGTGAGATTTAGCCTTATCAATCTAAACGAAAGTTGTAGAATATGTTAAACTAAGAACGTCGATAAAAAGAACGGCCAAATCTGACTTCGTATGAGGAAGTTATGATTTTTCTAAGATTCGGCTTAGCAGTGCACGACCCGAAACTCGAATTTTTGTTCGAGCGGTTTTTGGCTTACGCGACCTAAATGAGAGTTGAAGATCTCATTAATAGGAACTCAACGGTAAAAAGATGGACGAAAACGGAGTTCGTATGAAGGAGTTATGAATTCTTCGCGGTCATTTAACAGTCTAAACGCCTCTTACTGTTAAATTTGAGATCGGTCGAGAATTAGCCGACGGAGTCTAAATGAAAGTTGTAGATCTTGTTTTTACCTACGCGTGGAAAAAAAGAACGTCGAAAACGGAGCTCGTATGCGAAAGTTACGGGGTTTAGAAGTTGGCAGAGTGCTGCTGCAAAAGGGGTGACGTGGCTGAATATGGGCCAAGGCTTTCTCCCCAAGGAAAGCCATCAGATGATGACACGTGGCACTGACTCGGCGAGTCAGTGAACCGACTCGGCGAGTCCGTCAGGATTTCACCCTATAAATAGAAGTGCCGGGTTCTCTCATTTCTCACACCTTTCCCCACTTCTTTCTCTCTCTACACTCTCTCTCTCTAAGCCTCCTTAAGCCCCCTAAAGCCTAGGTAAACCCCCTAGCACCCGAAGGAAGCCCCGAGGCTCCCGGAGTCCCGAGAAAAGAGCCTTTCGGCTCGGGAACGCTGCTCCAGCGAAGCCCGGTTTTCGAAAAAACTCGCTGTAAGTGAGCTACGCCTAACCTATCTTTAGTTTAGCTTACGTTTTAATATAGTAATGTTATTAGGACCTTATAATAAGTACTTGGGCTATTATTATGGGTTATATAAGTATCGTTTAACGCTTATATAATAATAATAATAGCTAGACTATTAATTAATCGCGGTTATCGTTAGACTAAACCCTAGTGGTATCGATACTAGGTTTTATCGAAGGAATATCGTTTTGAGAGTATCGAAGCGCTGTCCGAGTGCTGAGTCACCACCTAACCAGGTGAGTGCATAGTTACTTTCAGCTTACACATAGATATGAAGTATTTTATAAATTACGTGCTATGTGTGCATATTATCTGATTACTTGCTATCTATGCTGGATGAACGTTGTTATACATGTTTTCAATGATTTAAACTGTATATGTATTTTATATCTACGAAAATGTTGGGGTAAACCATGGGTAGATGTAATAGGTGATGTGTGATAAAATGATGAGAGGCCTCGATGTTGATGTTGTTGTTTCTGTCATCTAGCGGAGTATGGATGACGACTACGGACTCTTTTAGACAGTCCAGTGGAACACTAGCAGGCTCGCAACCTGTAGGTGTTTGTGAACGACGTGTTCACCGGTGTACTCCATCCCCCACATGATTGCCTTTAGGACATTTATTGCTGAGGAATCCCCTTAGCAGTAGTGTCCGTCCCGATGATGATCCTTAGGCTAGGTCCCTTATGATAGGTGTTTAGGGACGTAAAGTGAGGATAACGGGAACGGGTAATTGGGTTATTGTTGATTGATGAAATTAATAAACTTATTTATTGTGGGTTGAAAACCCTATGTGCTCACCAGGCTCCCAAGCCTGACCCACTCAGTTTTATGTATTACAGGTAGTGGCGCATGAGCATAGGTGTGATGTTTTGGACGAGGGATTACGGATATAGGCCTGTAGATATGAAATAATGTAGTAAGGTTATATTGTACTGTTTATGCTTTTGATCTGTACGAACATGACATCCCAAGTCTTTTAATGAAATACATTTCTATGGAAATGCTTTTGATAAATCTTTATCATATATTTGTTTTGGGACAAATTCCGCAACACTTTCATTTAAAATGTAACTCTGATTTTTAAACAAAGCATAAACAAACCGGTCTTTTCTGGCCGTGATTTTGGGGATGTCACAGTTGGTATCAGAGCCAGGTTTAAGCGAACTAGGAATTTGTAGGATTTCTAGACTTAAACTTAGAATGCTAAGCGATGATTGTGAGGTGTGAGCACTAGCCTATTTTAGGAATTGTGCCTAAAATGCTTTTATGTGCTAAATGCTTTGTGCATGATATGCTGTTATTTCTTCGGATCTATGGTCTATTGCCGCCCGGATCTGGAAACCTTATGTGTTTAGGATTCTAAACGTACGACTACGATATTAGAACTAGCATGTAAACGTTTCGGAGTGACAAGGACAATTCAAACGTCTATCCTAAATAAATATCTAAATTCACCTTATTCGGTGTATAGATCAAGATGGCAAGGACCCGTAGCGGAAACGTGAACGCAATTGGAGATAGGAACCAACCCCCAGTGGTTCAGCAAATACCTGTTGTAGAAGAAGTTGCACTTGAACCAGTCACGATGGCCGGAGTGCAAGCGATGATCCAGGCTATGTTGGATCGTCAAATGGAGGAAACCAGACGTTTGCTCCAGCAAAATCGAGAGGAAGAGACTATTCAGATCGAACAGCCCGAGTTGAACGAAGGGCAGACTGAGGAGGGAAACTATAGTGGGACTGTTGGTCAAGCCAACCCACCGATAGTTAGGCAAAACCACCAGGAGGGAGGAAATGACGGACGTGGATGCAAATACAAGGATTTCATGGCATCCAAGCCACCGAGTCTATCTGGAAGCCCGACGCCGGTGGAAGTCATGAATTGGATCTCTGAGATGGAGACAATGTTTGAGAGTTGCGAGTGTAGCAATAGGCAGAAGACCGCTCTTGCGGTTCCTTTGTTGAAATCTGGAGTACTAAGCTGGTGGAAGCTACTAGCTGACTCAATGCCCAAAGGTGAAGCAAGCAAGATGTCATGGGAGGATTTTCTGGTACAATTGAAGATGCAATACTGCTCTGAGCAGGATCTTCTGGAAATCAACAATGAATTCCAGAATCTGAAGAAGGGAAGAATGAGCGTTACGGAATACGCTGCAAGCTTTACTGAGAAAATGAAGTTTGTTCCTCACCTCGTCCCAACTGAACTCTCCAAGGTTAACAAATTTGCCCTCGGATTACCAGCGGACTTCGGTCCAATGGTCAAGCAATCTACCACTCTGAAATCAGCTGTTCGAGCAGCGAAGAATGTGGAGACCCAGATACGAGAGAAGGGTCTGGAGAGAGCGGAAGTGGGAGAGAAAAGGAAATTTGACGGATCCTCAAGGTCCGGTAAGAAAGGTAGATTCTCAAAGTTTGGTTCGAGAGGAGGAGGATCAGAAGCGAAGTGGTGTGACAAGTGCAAGAAGAAGCACTCTGGGAAGTGTGAAGGAGGGGTCACTTGTTACAAATGTGGAAAGCCTGGGCACTATGCCAATGAATGCACGTTCACTAAGAAGGTCTGTTATGAGTGCAACGAGGAGGGGCACATTTCAAGGGATTGCCTGAAGAAGAAGGAGACAGGAAGACCCAACATACCACCGAAGCCGAAGGCGAGAGCCTTCCAGATGACGCTCGAGGCTGCAAAGGAGGCAACAGACGTCGCTTCAGGTACCTTTCTTGTAAATGGTTTGCCTGCAAATATACTATTTGATTCCAGAGCCAACTACTCCTTTGTGTCGCATAAATTTGGTGGGAAATTAGCATTGCCTGTAGAAAAACTAGATAATGCCCTGATTGTAGAAGTTGCCAGTGGCAAATTCGTACCTGTTAGTAATCGTATTAGGAACATCGTCATTGACCTAAACGGAAACGAATTCGATGAAGAGCTATTACCCATAGAGTTAAACGGTTTCGACATCGTTTTGGGTATGGATTGGCTTAGCGCCAACGATGCTGAGATTCAATGCCGAAAGAAGATAGTAAAGGTAAACCCACCCGGAAAGGAATCATTTATGGTGTATGGGGACAAACGCATAGTGAATTCTGGAATCATCTCCCTGATGAAAGCCAGGAAATGTTTGTCCAAAGGATGCGCATCGTACTTGGCATTCGTAATCGATGCTAAGAAAGAAAAGAAAGAGGTGCAGAATATACCGGTTGTGTGCAATTATCCGGAAGTCTTTCCCGAAGATCTTCCTGGATTACCACCTGATAGACAAGTGGAGTTCCGTATAGACTTGTTACCAGGAACAACACCAATAGCAAAGGCACCTTACCGATTAGCACCGATGGAGATGAAGGAGCTCATGACGCAACTTCAGGAGCTGTTGGACAACGGTTTGATTCGACCTAGTTCATCACCCTGGGGAGCTCCGGTGTTATTCGTGAAGAAGAAGGATGGAAGTATGAGAATGTGTATAGACTACCGAGAGCTGAATAAGGCAACGGTGAAGAACAAGTATCCATTACCGAGGATTGATGACCTATTCGATCAGCTGCAAGGTTCGAGCTACTTCTCAAAGATCGATCTTAGGTCAGGATATCATCAGCTAAAGGTGAGAAAGCAGGATATTGAGAAGACTGCATTCAGAACGAGATATGGACATTATGAGTTCTTGGTTATGTCATTTGGGCTAACCAATGCTCCTGCAGCATTCATGGATTTGATGAATAGGGTTTGTAAACCATTCCTCGATAAATCCATGATAGTGTTCATCGACGACATTCTCATCTACTCGAAAAGCCAAAAGGAGCATGGCAAGCATCTACGGGAAGTATTAGAAGTGTTGAAGAAGGAGAAGCTTTTTGCAAATTTCTCCAAATGCGACTTTTGGATACGGGAAGTTCAATTCTTGGGTCATGTTGTTAACCAGGAGGGAATAATGGTTGACCCCGCAAAGATCGAGGCTGTAATGAAGTGGGAACGTCCAAAGAGTCCCACGGAGATTCGAAGCTTTCTAGGATTAGCCGGATATTATCGACGATTTATCCAAGGCTTTTCTTCGATAGCTGCTCCATTAACAGCTTTGACTCATAAAGGAGCCACATATACATGGAGTGAGAAACACGAAGAGGCGTTCGAGAAGCTAAAGAAGAAGTTATGCGAAGCACCGATACTTTCTCTACCCGATGGAGTTGAAGACTTCGCAGTTTACAGTGATGCATCTGGAGTCGGGTTGGGTTGTGTTCTGACCCAAAGAGAAAAGGTGATAGCATACGCATCTCGACAATTGAAAGAGCACGAAAAGAACTACCCCACTCATGATCTGGAGTTGGCAGCGGTAGTATTTGCCTTAAAGATATGGAGGCATTACCTCTACGGCACGAGGTGCAAGCTCTTCACTGATCATACGAGTCTCCAGTATCTCTTTAATCAGAAGGAGTTGAACATGAGGCAACAACGCTGGCTAGAACTTCTCAAGGACTACGACTGTGAGATACTTTACCACCCAGGTAAATCAAATATTGTTGCTGATGCTCTCAGTCGGAAAGTCAATCTGGAAAGGAAAAGGCCAAGAGCGTTAAGAATTGAAGTCGTCTCAACGATTGTCGAAAGTATCAGGAAAGCTCAAGAAGAAGCTTTAGAGAAAAATGACCGAAAGGAAGAACGTTTGGGAAGAACGTTAGTGTTTGGTACAAACAGTCGAGGACTGAAGGTATTCCAAGATCGAATTTGGGTACCTAAGACGGGAGGAATAAGAGATCTTCTGATGGAAGAAGCACACAAGACCATGTACTCGATTCATCCCGGTAGCACTAAAATGTATAGGGACCTAAAACCCTACTACTGGTGGCCGACGATGAAGCTCGATGTTGCGTAGTATGTGGCCGAGTGCGTAACATGTGCGAGGGTTAAGGCACAACATCAGAAACCGTATGGGAGTTTGGAACCCTTACCTGTACCCATGGGTAAATGGGAAGACATCACCATGGATTTTGTGACTAAACTGCCCAGGACGAAGAACGGTCACGACATGATTTGGGTAGTCATGGATCGTTTCACCAAGAGTGCACACTTCATAGCAGCCAACGAGAAGTGGTCTATGGATAAGCTCGCAAATGCTTACGTGAAGGAAATTGTAAGACTTCACGGTGTCCCTCTTACGATTGTATCAGACCGTGATAGTCATTTCACGTCAAGGTTTTGGAGGAGTCTACAAGAGGAGTTGGGTACAAAGTTATGTTTGAGTACTGCTTACCATCCGCAAACCGATGGCCAGAGCGAAAGAACGATTCAGACACTGGAAGATATGCTGAGAGCATGTACCCTCGAATTCCAAGGGAATTGGGACGAGCACTTACCTCTGGTAGAATTCTCCTACAACAACAGTTTTCACTCGAGCATCAAGATGGCACCTTACCAAGCCTTGTATGGACAGAAGTGTCGTACGCCGTCTTGTTGGCTTGAAGCCGGAGAGAAGCAGTTTATGGGCCCCGAGATAGTCCATCAGACTGCTGAGAAGTTGAAGGTGATTAGGGAAAGAATGTTAGCAGCTCAGGATCGTCAGAAGAGCTATGCTGACAAGAAAAGACGACCGATAACCTTCGAAGTTGGGGATTCCGTTCTGCTTAAAGTCTCACCGTGGAAGGGACTTATACGATTTGGGAAACGAGGAAAGTTGAGTCCAAGGTTTATTGGACCGTTCAAAGTTCTTCAGAAGATTGGGAACCAAGCTTACAAGCTGGAATTGCCCGAAGAACTCAATGGTATTCATAACACTTTCCATGTGTGTTATTTGAGGAAATTCACGGGAGATGTTCCCGACATAATTCCAATCTCAGAGTTAAGGATGGATGAGAATAAAAGGCTGATCGAAGAGCCTGAGGCAATTGTTGACCGTAAGACTAAGAAGTTACGACGCAAGATGGTCGACTTAGTGCTAGTCCGATGGAAACATTCGAATGGGCCGAACCTCACTTAGGAAACAGAGGATGACATGATGAGTCGCTATCCACATCTGTTTGCTGATGCATGATTCCGGGACGGAATCATCCTAAGGGGGAGAGAATTGTAACGCCCGGGTTTCAGGGCTAAGCATTTTTGTCAATGTAATAGTCTAGGTCAACTCTTTTAACTCTTTTTGAAGAAATAAAGATGAAATATTTGAGTATTATGTGAATTATGTGTGTTTATGTGTTTATTATTTAATTATAAGTGTATAATTAATAAAGAATAAAAATAAGCGTCAAAATTAAAGTATGAGATAAGCCCGATGTCTCTACATAAAGTTGTAGAATATGTCTCAAGGTTTCTGTACATATAAAGAACGCCGAAATCCGAGTTATAACGAAGAAGTTATGGCCCGTCGAAGTTTTACGGCAAAACCGGCACGACACCGGGAAGCGTAAATAGTGAATTTACGATAGAGTGAGATTTAGCCTTATCAATCTAAACGAAAGTTGTAGAATATGTTAAACTAAGAACGTCGATAAAAAGAACGGCCAAATCTGACTTCGTATGAGGAAGTTATGATTTTTCTAAGATTCGGCTTAGCAGTGCACGACCCGAAACTCGAATTTTTGTTCGAGCGGTTTTTGGCTTACGCGACCTAAATGAGAGTTGAAGATCTCATTAATAGGAACTCAACGGTAAAAAGATGGACGAAAACGGAGTTCGTATGAAGGAGTTATGAATTCTTCGCGGTCATTTAACAGTCTAAACGCCTCTTACTGTTAAATTTGAGATCGGTCGAGAATTAGCCGACGGAGTCTAAATGAAAGTTGTAGATCTTGTTTTTACCTACGCGTGGAAAAAAAGAACGTCGAAAACGGAGCTCGTATGCGAAAGTTACGGGGTTTAGAAGTTGGCAGAGTGCTGCTGCAAAAGGGGTGACGTGGCTGAATATGGGCCAAGGCTTTCTCCCCAAGGAAAGCCATCAGATGATGACACGTGGCACTGACTCGGCGAGTCAGTGAACCGACTCGGCGAGTCCGTCAGGATTTCACCCTATAAATAGAAGTGCCGGGTTCTCTCATTTCTCACACCTTTCCCCACTTCTTTCTCTCTCTACACTCTCTCTCTCTCTAAGCCTCCTTAAGCCCCCTAAAGCCTAGGTAAACCCCCTAGCACCCGAAGGAAGCCCCGAGGCTCCCGGAGTCCCGAGAAAAGAGCCTTTCGGCTCGGGAACGCTGCTCCAGCGAAGCCCGGTTTTCGAAAAAACTCGCTGTAAGTGAGCTACGCCTAACCTATCTTTAGTTTAGCTTACGTTTTAATATAGTAATGTTATTAGGACCTTATAATAAGTACTTGGGCTATTATTATGGGTTATATAAGTATCGTTTAACGCTTATATAATAATAATAATAGCTAGACTATTAATTAATTGCGGTTATCGTTAGACTAAACCCTAGTGGTATCGATACTAGGTTTTATCGAAGGAATATCGTTTTGAGAGTATCGAAGCGCTGTCCGAGTGCTGAGTCACCACCTAACCAGGTGAGTGCATAGTTACTTTCAGCTTACACATAGATATGAAGTATTTTATAAATTACGTGCTATGTGTGCATATTATCTGATTACTTGCTATCTATGCTGGATGAACGTTGTTATACATGTTTTCAATGATTTAAACTGTATATGTATTTTATATCTACGAAAATGTTGGGGTAAAACATGGGTAGATGTAATAGGTGATGTGTGATAAAATGATGAGAGGCCTCGATGTTGATGTTGTTGTTTCTGTCATCTAGCGGAGTATGGATGACGACTACGGACTCTTCTAGACAGTCCAGTGGAACACTAGCAGGCTCGCAACCTGTAGGTGTTTGTGAACGACGTGTTCACCGGTGTACTCCATCCCCCACATGATTGCCTTTAGGACATTTATTGTTGAGGAATCCCCTTAGCAGTAGTGTCCGTCCCGATGATGATCCTTAGGCTAGGTCCCTTATGATAGGTGTTTAGGGACGTAAAGTGAGGATAACGGGAACGGGTAATTAGGTTATTGTTGATTGATGAAATTAATAAACTTATTTATTGTGGGTTGAAAACCCTATGTGCTCACCAGGCTCCCAAGCCTGACCCACTCAGTTTTATGTATTACAGGTAGTGGCGCATGAGCATAGGTGTGATGTTTTGGACGAGGGATTACGGATATAGGCCTGTAGATATGAAATAATGTAGTAAGGTTATATTGTACTGTTTATGCTTTTGATCTGTACGAACATGACATCCCAAGTCTTTTAATGAAATACATTTCTATGGAAATGCTTTTGATAAATCTTTATCATATATTTGTTTTGGGACAAATTCCGCAACACTTTCATTTAAAATGTAACTCTGATTTTTAAACAAAGCATAAACAAACCGGTCTTTTCTGGCCGTGATTTTGGGGATGTTACATAAACTCCCCAAGAACACCTCCTTAAACCGTAAACTCATTTCCCAAGGCCATTTCAAGTCCCGGTCACTTCCTAAGCCATGGAATCGACCCTAGAACCTTCCCGTGTGCATTGTATGACCATTTGGCATCCAAGAACCCACCACCCATGAGTTTACGGCCGTAAAATCATGGGGATATGGTCAATGGGCCGTAAACTCCTCAAGGAGTTTACTCTTGAAGAGTACACTCCATATTTAGGCCCTACACACCCTTAGATACTACCCTGATCACTCCTAACACTTGAATTGAAGTGTTTTCACGTCTTGGAGTGCATATTCATGTCTAATTAGTGGTTCAAAGTCTAATTAGATACATTTGTATATCGTTTCATATTACATAGGAACCTCGCGCGTAATCAAGCCCCGAACTGTCAACTAGCATCCAAACCGTCACATTTTCCCGACTGGTGAGTTCATACCCCTACCCTTTTTCAATGTTTTTCAATGTTTTCAGGGGGGGAATACAAGCAAAAGTACAAGGATATCTTGTACTTAAATTCATTATTTTATTTGAGTGGTTTCATAATCCGTACACTTTAAAGAATTGAAAACATATTAACAAACTGTTTTGCCTTGCAGAGTTGTCTTTCAAACCGATTTCAATTCTTATTATATAGTGTTATATTTTATACTTCACAAATGATTGTTTACACATTTATAGTTGAAATCATAAATCTTTTGTATTGTCCTTAATAAAACACCCCTAGATACGAGTGTGAAGGACAGGTAATCACTAGAACTTAGTCAGTCTTAGATAGTACTCCCCCTAGATACGAGAGTAAAGAATAATATTAAGATTGGAGACATGTCCTCTGTAACACTTCCCCTTGATATGAGAGTGGAGGACTATCCCTGTAATCAGAATCTCCGAAAGGGAGAGCATGACTTGAGTGTATAAATCTATACGGGACTGACTATCCCGCACCTGGCTACTAGCTACAGCCAAACCGAAAGGTTCAAGGGTGACAAAAGTCATAAAAGATATTGGCCCCGATTCGAGTCATATCTAGTCTGAAGTATGGTTAAGGAACTCGCAATCAAGATTATGAAAGCTTTACACTTAATTATTACTTTTATATACGTGTTAAAACTAATGTACATTTAAAGGTAACCACATTTTCTAGTTACTTCTCACACACACTTCAAGTATGGTAGATACTTGTACGTTACTTTCAGATTCGATAACATTTCACTTTACTTTTAGAAAACTATGGGATTTTCCTGGGATAACAGTTGTTCATAACCTGAATTGTGTAACAAATCAGATGACTAAACTCTACATATAAGAAAAATGGGATTTTCTTGGATACATAACTTTTTCAGAAACCGAAAGGAAACTTGCACATTTTCAGAAAACAAACCACTTATGAACTCACCAGCGTTATGCTGATTTTCAAACTGCTAATATTCTCAGGTCCGCATTAGACATGTATTCGATGATTCCTTTTGGCGAAGACGGAGTGCGTTGAAGACTCGTCTTACTTTTGTTCATATATACTATGTATCACACCTATACAACTTTACTTTCAAACAAATGTAAACTTTTATATATGTAATGCATTGGTTGTTTACTTTACTTACTATGTGCATTGGATTTGATACTCAACGTGGTGTCAACCCCGGAAATGTTTCCGCCTTCGGTTTTCGGGGTGTGACAGATTGGTATCAGAGCCCTTGTTTATAGTGAATAAAGTATACTAGACCTTACATGCTATACGACTATAAACATTAAGGGGCCTAAGCGCTCTGAACTAAAAGTATACCTTAAAATATAAGTATTTTCAAAAGTATACAAGTATACCGAACCGTCAAGATCCGTAACTACAAGTAGAACAAAACATAAGTAAATGGGTGTTGTGTACTGTGGTTAAACCTGAGCAGTTATGTAGTCGTGTCTAGGATCGATATAGCCTGGCCAACTATATTCATTCGAGACACGGCCAACATGTGCTTGGGAGTGACTCAGGTATGCGACATGCCTAAAACTTACCCAAATACCACAAACATCGAGCCAGTGTCGTAAGCGAATCCTGAAATACTATGGGAGTATTTCTAGCCAATCCTTTGTAGAAATCCTTGTTCACGCGTTGTTCCTTGATCATTCCTTTAGCGATAATTTATCTGCTTTGATAACTCTTTCCTGCTTTATCACTTATTTGGAATAAATATCTGTGATATCTCTTGATTCAATTTAGAGGACTTACCATCCTCTCTCATTCTTGATCTTATTAGATCAATATGTCTCCAAGAAAGAGACTCAACTCAAGGACCAACAACTCTCCGCCATCGTACTCTCCTCCGTTCGATCTCATCTTGTTTCAAACAACAGTTACTGCTGCAGTGACGGCTGCACTAACGCTTTTGAATCCTAGTAAGTCTAATGGACCGGGAAGTAGCACCTATCACCAAAACTATGAAAATGATCAGGAATGCCAGAATGAATGTGATAAGAGGAAGAAGGTTATCTGGAAAAAGCGAAAGGGTCAGAATTCACAAAGACCCTCTAAGAGGCATGAAACTATGGCAGTTCAAGCTGCCACTACCCCTATTGCTGCATCTACAGCTCAAGCACCTATCAATGGGTATGATGGCAACCTCCCTTGGTGCAACAGGTGCAGTTATCACCATCGTATTCCAGGTCCATGTTGTGAAAGGAATTGTATCAAATGTGGCAAGAAGGGCCACCTTACTCGAAGCTGCAGAACACCAGCCCAACTAATCAATCAAGCTTCTGAATCGAGTACTGATCAGGTCTGTTATGGTTGTGGAGAAATCGGGCATTTCAAGCGAAACTGTCCAAAAGCAACAACCACCAACAACACCAACAACGCTGAGATGGTCTTAGCTATGAAGCAAGAGGAGATAGTCGTTGATCCCACCATCGTCGCGGGTACATTTCTTCTTGACAATTCTTAAGCTCGCATCCTTTTCGAATCTAGTGCTAAGGAAATTTTACTTGTCATTCATTCAAATATCTTCGTAAGCCTAGTCCTCTTCTAATAACCGAAGCATTTACCGTTGAGATGGTTAGAGGTGAGAATAAGTGCACTAATAATTTATTTCTAAGCGGTACCCTTACCTTGAGTAATCATTCTGTCCTCATTAACCTAATGTTAGTTTCACTAAAGAGCTTTGAGGTTGTCCTTGGCATATATCGATTGGGTTCCAATTGTGTTTATATGAGTTGTTATGAAAAAGCTATTTTTCTCAATCTCCCCTCTGACCAGACTTTCATCTTCGTATCACTTCCTGCATCAAAATTCAAAAGTTGCCCCCAAAGGAACTTCATGTATTCATAGCCCATGTAATCAACAAGAAACAGGAAGTTAAAGACCTCGCTAGCATCCCCGAAGTCTGTAACTTTCCTGATGTGTTTCCCGAAGAGCTTCCACGAATTCCTCCCGAACGTCAGGTCGAATTTCGCATTGACCTAATTCCTGGAGCTACCCCCGTAGCGAAATCTCCATATCACTTAGTTCCAGCAGAAATGCAGGAGTTATCCAGCCAACTCAATGAGTTGCTCAGCAAAGGATTCATAAGACCGAGTTCCTCACCCTGGGGAGCTCCGGTATTGTTTGTAAAGAAGAATGATGGATCCTTCCGAATGTGTATCGACTACCGCGAACTTAATAAGTTGACCATCAAGAACCGATATCCTCTTCCGCGAATAGATGACCTCTTCGATCAACTCCAGGGAGCCAGCTACTTCTCAAAAATATACCTTCGATCAGGGTACCATCAGCTACGAGTTCATGAGGGTGATGTTTCCAAAACAGCTTTCAGGACTCGATATGGACACTACGAGTTCGTGGTGATGCCCTTCGGTCTAACCAACGCACCGGCAGTGTTCATGGATCTGACGAACCGGGTGTGTCGCTCTTTTTTAGATAAGTTTGTCATTGTGTTCATTGATGACATACTTGTCTACTCCAAAAGAGAAGAAGATCACAAACAACACTTGAGCTCAGTGATGGAAACCCTTAGATCTGAAAAGCTGTACGCGAAACTCTCCAAGTGCGAATTTTGGATTCAGAAGGTAACTTTCCTTGGTAAAGTGGTTAGCAAAGAAGGTATACACGTGGACCCATCCAAGATCAAAGCAATAGAGAATTGGCCGGCACCGAAGACACCCACAGAAATCCGTCAATTCTTGGGTCTCGCCGGCTATTATCGGAGATTCATCCAGAACTTTTCCAGAATCGCCAAACCCTTAACCACTCTGACACAGAAAGGTGTACCCTTTTGTTGGAGTGAAAAGCAAGAAACAACGTTCCAGACATTAAAGCAAGCCTTGTGCAGTGCGCTTGTTCTGTCCCTACGCAAAGGGACAGAGGACTTCGTTGTCTACTACGATGCATCTAATCAAGGCTTAGGCCGTGTGCTTATGCGAAGAGGAAAAGTAATTGCTTATTCCTCTAGACAGCTGAAATCACACGAGGTCAACTATACCACACATGACTTGGAGTTAGGAGCTGTAGTCTTTGCACTGAAGATTTAGAGACATTATCTTTACGGAACCAAGTATACGATCTTCACTAACCATAAGAGCCTGCAGCACATCCTCGATCAGAAAGACTTAAACATGAGGCAACAACGATGGGTAGAACTACTCAGTGACTATGAGTGTGAATTCTGTTAGCATCCCAGCAAGGCCAATGTGGTGGCAGATGCCCTTAGCCGAAAAGAGAGTTCAAGTCGAAAAGTGAAGACCCTGACGATGACTATCCATTCCCACTTATCCATGCAAATCCGAGATGCCCAGTTATAAGCCCTCAAACCCAAGAACATGTCAATCGAAGCCTTGAGGGGAAGGGATAAGAAACTTGAGATCAGAGGTGACAGAGTCTACTGTTTCATGGACCGAATTTGGATTCCAACATCCGGAGGATTCAGGGAGATTGTCATGGAGGAAGCACATAAGATCAGATACTCTATTCACCCAGGTTCAGACAAGATGTACCTGGATCTCAAGAAACAATACTGGTGGCCAAACATGAAAGCTGAGATCGCTACATACGTGGGCAAGTGTCTGACTTGTGCCAAGGTGAAAGTTGAGTATCGGAAATCCTCGAGTCTGCTCCAGCAACCCGAGTTACCCGAGTGGAAATGGGAGATGATTACCATGGATTTCATCAGCAAGTTACCCAAGTGTCCGAGTGGGTACGACAACATTTGGGTAATTGTCGATCGTTTAACAAAGTCCCCTCACTTCATTCCAATCAAAGAATCATTCAAGATGGAAAGACTCGTGCGAATTTACATCCAAGAGGTAGTCCGACTGCACGGTGTACCTGCGTCCATTATCTCTGATCGAGATAGCAGGTTTACCTCCAGATTCTGGCAGTCTCTCCAGAAGGCTCTTGGAACCAAACTAGACATGAGTACGGCTTATCATCCTCAGACCATTGGACAGAGTGAGAGAACTACACAAACCCTGGAGGACATGCTTAGAGCATGTGTCATTGATTTCAAAAATTCATGGGACACACACTTGCCTTTGATCGAGTTCTCATACAACAACAGTTACCACACCAGCATCAAAGCTGCTCCGTTTGAAGCCCTCTACGGTCGCAAGTGCAGATCCCCTCTGTGCTGGGCCGAGGTAGGGGACACGCAGCTAGCCAAGAGTCGAGTCCCCGACAGTGCTCTCACTGGTCCTGAAATCATCCGCGAAACCACCGAGAAGATCATTCAAATCCGGGAACGATTGAAAGCTTCGCGAGATCGTCAAAAGAGTTACGCAGATAATCGCCGGAAACCTCTAGAATTCCAGGTTGGAGACCGTGTCCTGTTGAAGGTCTCGCCCTGGAAAGGCATGGTACGCTTCGGAAAGCGTGGGAAACTTAATCCGAGGTACATTGGACCCTTCGAGATCCACGCCAGGATCGGTCCTGTAGCCTATAAACTTCGATTACCTCATGAGCTAAGTAACATTCATCCCGTCATTCATCCCGTCTTCCATGTTTCAACGAAAACTTGAACTTCGTGGAAGAGCCAATCGAAATCATGGCTCGAGAGATCAAACGTACAAAGCAAAGCCATATCCCGATAGTGAAGTTTCGCTGGAATGCCAAGCGGGGACCGGAGTTCACTTGGGAGCGTGAAGACTCGATGAAACAGAAGTATCCACATCTCTTTCCAGATCCATGATTTGTATCTAAATTCTGAATTTCGGGATCAAATTCCCTCTAATGGGGGGATAATGTGACACCCTGTAATTTATTCCGTCACTAAAACCGTTCCTGTCGAATAAAAACTGTCGTATTCAATTCATTCCGTTAACCTTTGCGTTAAATAAATTTTATCGTGACTTTTATTTTTGGTTTATAAGTGTCGGTATGTTTCATGATCATTAAAATATTTTCCATATTTTTTTGGAAAATTATTATTTTCATCAAAGTCGTGATTACGGCAAATTTATCGGGTAAGACCAAAAGCACCGTCTAACGGCAGTATCGGGTAGAATTCCACCGGGCCACAAACTCAACCCCTATATAAGGGATTGAGTGACATCATTTTGAGGCTTTTACTCTCTCTCTAAAAACTATCTCTCTCTACACTCTCTCTCTAGAACTCGAAATTGGCCCAAAAACCCCATTTCAAGCATCATTTGGTAAGAAATCCATCCTAAACTTGTTGTTTAACTTGAATGGTTTGCAAATTCTTTTTGGAATCACCCAAAACACATATGAACATGTGTTTACGGTTTGGGGACCCTCCCAAAACCGTGAACACCTCATATGAGGGTTTTGAAGCCTCAAAACCCCTCCAAAACACTTCTAGGGCTTAGATTCGGACTAGAAGCTTGCATGCATGAGCTTAGGACCCCAAAATCGTATCATATGATGTGTGGACATGAGTTTACGGCCCAAGCATGTTCTTGGACCTTAAACCCTCATTCATGGACCATAAAATCATGTTAGTGAGTCAAAATGCCCTTAAACACCTTCAAATGCTTCCACGGGAGTGTAGAACCTCATAATCTTTCATGTGATGCACCAAAACATCCTCAAAGGCATCAAACTTGAGTTTACAGCCCAAGAACATTCTTGGACCGTAAACCCACCTCCTTAGGCTGTAAACACCCCTCAAAGGGTGTTAAGGTGCCTTTGACCACTTGAATAGCTTGGTTTTCGACTTAGAATCACATGTGATTGAATTACAACCACCAAAGCCCTTGATTCATGGAAAAACATGAGTTTACGGTTGTAAACTCATGATTTTAAGGTAGTAAACTCCCCGAGAACACCTCCTTAGACCGTAAACTCATTTCCCAAGGCCATTTCAAGTCCCGATCACTTCCTAAGCCATGGAATCGACCCTAAAACCTTCCTGTGTGCATTGTATGACCATTTGGCATCCAAGAACCCACCACCCATGAGTTTACAGCCGTAAGCTCATGGGGATATGGTCAATGGACTATAAACTCCTCAAGGAGTTTATTCTTGAAGAGTAAACTCCATATTTAGGCCCTACACACCCTTAGATACTACCCGGATCACTCCTAACACTTGAATTGAAGTGTTTTCACATCTTGGAGTGCATATTCATGTCTAATTAGTGGTTCAAAGTATAACTAGATACATTTGTATATTGTTTTATATTACATAGGAACCTCGCGCGTAATCAAGCCCCGAACTGTCAACTAGCATCCAAACCGTCACATTTTCCCGACTGGTGAGTTCATACCCCTACCCTTTTTCAATGTTTTTCAATGTTTTCAGGGGGGGGGGATACAAGCAAAAGTACACGGATATCTTGTACTTAAATTCATTATTTTATTTGAGTGGTTTCATAATCCGTACACTTTAAAGAATTGAAAACATATTAACAAACTGTTTTGCCTTGCTGAGTTGTCTTTCAAACCGATTTCAATTCTTATTATATAGTGTTATATTTTATACTTCACAAATGATTGTTTACACATTTACAGTTGAAATCATAAATCTTTTGTATTGTCCTTAATAAAACACCCCCTAGATACGAGTGTGAAGGACAGGTAATCACTAGAACTTAGTTTGTCTTAGATAGTACTCCCCCTAGATACGAGAGTAAAGAATAATCTTAAGATTGGAGACACGTCCTCTGTAACACTTCCCCTTGATATGAGAGTGGAGGACTATCCCTGTAACTAGAATCTTCTGAAGGGAGAGCGTGACTTGAGTGTATAGATCTATACGGGACTGACTATCCCGCACCTAGCTGCTAGCTACAGCCGAACCGAAAGGTTCAAGGGTGACAAAAGTCATAAAAGATATTGGCCTCGATTCGAGTCATATCTAGTCTGCAGTATGGTTAAGGAACTCGCAATCAAGATTATGAAAGCTTTACACTTAATTATTAGTTTTATATACGTGTTAAAACTAATGTACATTTAAAGGTAACCACATTTTCGAGTTACTTCTCACACACACTTCAAGTATGGTAGATACTTGTATGTTACTTTCAGATTCGATAACATTTCACTTTAGTTTTAGGAAAATATGGGATTTTCCTGGGATAACAGTTGTTCATAACCTGAATTGTGTAACAAATCAGATGACTAAACTTTACATATAAGAAAATATGGGATTTTCTTGGATAGATAACTTTTTCAGAAACCGAAAGGAAACTTGCACATTTTCAGAAAACAAACCACTTATGAACTCACCAGCGTTATGCTGATTTTCAAACTGCTTGTATTCTCAGGTCCGCGTTAGACAGGTATCCGATGATTCCTTTTGGCGAAGACGGAGTGCGTTGAAGACTCGTCTTACTTTTGTTCATATATACTATGTATCACACCTGTACAACTTTACTTTCAAAAAAATGTAAACTTTTATATATGTAATGTAATGGTTTTTTACTTCACTTACTATGTGCATTGGATTTGATACTCAACGTGGAGTTAACCCCAGAAATGTTTCCGCCTTCGGTTTTCGGGGTGTGACAGAGGGTCGTTAGCCGAACGGGTAGGATAGGGCAACTCTCTCTCCTCATTAATAAGTATAATGAATCTATAAAGTAACTAAACTATTTTATAAAATTCCCAAGCTTAGTTACTTTAGGAAAAGTGAATTGATGCAATCCCATGAAATTGCACTTTGTACCCTTGCTAAGAAGTTAGTGGAGCGCGTGTGGTTTACCGGCACACTAATTAGTTCTAAGCAAAGGTGGCAAAGGGTGATTCATTGTTTATCATAGTTCGATGGAGCGTGTGTGGTTTACCGCCACATCGAATAGATGATTGTAATAATGAAGGCACCATGTAGATTTGCATGGTAATTCACACCCGCTTTGTGATCCTTGGTATCCCAGTCACATACTAGAGGGGCATATCGAGATTTAAACATGCCATTGAAAGGTTCAATGAATCTCTAAGATCTAGGAATTCTCAATAGAACTTAAGGTTATGTTTTCATGGTGAAAATTTAGTGAATCGTCATTCACTTACCTCCAAATTATTTGCATGATTGGATTACGGCATCCCTTTTCTAATATGTAAGTAATGTTGTTGGGTCCTAGCCCTAGTTTTTCATTTGGGTGTTTAATCAGGGATCCAATTCTAATCAAGCTTTGTCTTTTCTATTTGTAGATGTCGAACGCAAACAACATTGCTGCTAACTCATTCACGCTAATGAGTCTTTGCCAAAGGTGACCTTCGATGGTACGAACTTTAGCGAATAGATAAGATACATTCGCACAATTGCACGCTACGAGGACAAAGAGTACGTCCTCGACAAAAAGCTCGAGAAGGTCAACCTGGAAATCCCTACTCCCGAAGAGATGGCTGTCTTTGAGACACACGAACGTGATGCAACAAAAGTCCATTGCATCATGATAGCCACTATGAACAAAGAATTCCAAAAGTCCTATGAGGACATGTATTTGTATGAAATGAATCAAGACTTGATGGAGAGGTATCACCAAAGCGCGAGGCAAGAGCGCTACGAGTTCATCACTAACATGATAACCGCTAAGATGGGAAATGGAGAATCGTTGACTTTGCACTTGCAAAAGATGCAACGATATGTTGATCGTCTTCGCAAGTTAAATGTTAACTTTGGGGAGGATTTGGCCATCGAAAGTGTTCTTCATTCCTTGCCTTCACGCTACAACCAATTTAGGATGACCTACCACATGAACAAGTAAGAGGTCACCCTAAGCAAACTCCAAGTACTCCTTAGGACTGCTGACAGCAACCTAAAGGACAAGTCTGCCGCACCATCTCCCGCACCAACCGCTGCTCCTGTTTTGGCTATAGGGCAGGGAAAGGGAAAGAAGAGGAAGGCACCGTCAAAGAACCACCGCAAGGGAAAGTCCCAAGATGGTTCTTCTTCTAGTGGGACCAAGGTTGATCCCGCTAAGCCCAACCCTAACCCGAAGGAGGCAGAGTGTCTTCATTGCCACAAGATAGGGCATTGGAAGAGAAGCTTCCCGGAATATCTGCAAGCCATCAAGGATGGAAAGATCAAGCCATCTTTTGCAGGTATATACACAATTAAATCTAGTAATTCATATCACACTACTTCTTGGGTTCTTGATATAGGATGTGGTTACCATATTTGTTCTGATTTGCAGGGACTAAGAAGAGATAGAGACGTGGAGCAAGGAAGAATAAATCTAATCATGGGAAACAAAAGATCGTCGCCTGTCACCAATATTGGAGTATATTCTTTAGTGATTAGTAATGGATTAGGTCTAGATTTAAATAATTGTTGCTACTCACCAGATATGGCAAGAAACATCATTTCATTTCATGGTTTGTTTAGAAAAGGATTTAGATATTCGTTTAATAATATGAATGGTTCTATTTATGCTTATCTAAATGTTGTTTTATACTTTGAAGCAATGCCTTGTAATGGAATTTATGAAACTTTTATGGTTGTAGATAACCTAGGAAATGATGTGTTGTGTATAGATTCTTCCAATAGTTTGGATAAAGCATCTTTGTGGCATTGTCGTCTCGGACATGTCAACAAGAAGCGCATAACCCAACTCCAAAAGGATGGAGTATTGGAGTCATTCGACCTTAGGGAAGATGACACTTGCGAATCTTGTTTACTTGGAATGATGACCAAGTCACCCTTCACTGGCACTTGTGAGAGGGGTGAGGGTTTAGTGGATCTCATACATACCGATGTATGTGGGCCCTTTAGATCCACCACAAAGGATGGAAACCGCTTCTATGTAACTTTCACCGATGATTATAGTAGATATGGGTATATTTACTTAATCAAGCACAAGTCTAAAACGTTTGAAAAGTTCAAAGAGTTCAAGAATGAAGTGGAGAATCAATTGGGCAGGAAAATCAAGATGCTTCGATCCGATCGAGGAGGAGAGTACCTAAGTCTTGAATTCCACGACTATCTCAAGGAATGTGGAATAGTTTCACGATTGACGCTACCTAGGACACCGCAGTTGAATGGTGTGGCAGAAAGGCATAATCGAACATTGTTGGACATGGTTCGTTCTATGATGAGTCGTGCTTCACTACCTATCTCATTCTGGGGGTATGCCTTAAAGACTGCCGCCCATATCCTTAACCGAGTCCCTACAAAGAAGTTTGCCAAAACACCTCATGAGATGTGGACAAGGAAAGCTCCCTTGTTGGCACATATCAAGGTTTGGGGTTGTGAAGTTTTCGTAAGACGAGAAACTAACGATAAGATCGAACCCCGAAGTGAGCAATGTATTTTCATTGGCTACCCGCAGAAATCCTTTGGATATCTCTTCTATAGAACGAGTGACAATGTTGTCATCGTTGCGAGAAGAGGGGTTTTCTGAGAGAGAGAACTCATAAGTCAAGGAGACAGTGGGAGGCAGATCGATCTTGATGAGATTCAAGAGTCGAGTGATGAAGGAACCTCTACCGCTGGCGATCAACCCGAGGAGGAAACTCCGGTTGAACCGATTGACGAGTCATTACCTCTTAGACGTTCCGAAAGAGTTAGAGTTCAACCTCAGTTTTAAGGTTTTCATATTACTACTGAAGGGGACACGTATATTAGTGATGGTACACTAATAAATCTAGATGAACCTAATTGCTATAAGGAAGCCATGGCAGGCCCGAAGTCTGCAAAATGGAAGGAGGCGATGGACAGCGAGATTCAGTCCATGTATGACAACCAAGTTTGGAATTTGGTTGACAATGTGCCCGGACATAAGACGGTTGGCTGCAAATGGATCTTCAAGAAGAAGACCGACGTGGATGGGAATGTGCACACGTATAAAGCACGATTGGTGGCGAAGGGATTTACTCAAACTCTCGGAGTTGACTATGATGAGACCTTCTCACCAGTTGCTAAGATAAAATCTATTAGGGTAATGCTTGCCATTGCTGCATTTCATGATTATGAGATATGGCAAATGGATGTCAAGACCACTTTCCTAAATGGAAAGTTGGCTGAAGATGTTTACATGGCTCAGCCAGAGGGTTTTTTCGATCCGAAGCATCCAAATAGAGTATGCAAGCTTGAGAAGTCCATTTATGGACTTAAACAAGCATCTCGCAGATGGAATCTTTGCTTTGATAAGAAAGTCATAGAGTTTGGATTTGTACGAAGCGAAGATGAATCATCTGTGTATGACAAGGCCAGTGGGAGCATAGTTAGTTTTGTCATTTTGTATGTCGATGACATACTACTCATAGGAAACGACGTCCCGACTCTGCAGGAGGTCAAGTCCTGGCTCGGGAAGTGTTTCGCTATGAAGGACCTCGGAGAGGCTTCCTATATTTTGGGAATAAGGATAGTGAGAGAAAGAAGTAAGAGACTAATAGGACTTAGTTAGAATACTTACTTAGATAAGGTACTAAAACGTTTTAGTATGGAAAACTCGAAGAAGGGAGAACTACCGATACAAAGTAATACCATGTTGAGTAAGGCGCAGAGTCCGAGTACCGAAGCTGAGATAGTTAAGATGAGCCGAGTAGCTTAAGCTTCCGTAGTTGGCTCAATCATGTATGCTATGACTTGTACTCGTCCTGATGTGGCCTTTGCTTTGAGCATGGTCAGTAGATGTCAAGGGAATTCTGGTAGAGTGCATTGGATTGCGCTCAAGAACATCCTTAAGTACCTCGGAGGACCAAGGAATGGTTTCTAGTCCTCGGGGGGAGTGATGACTTGAATATGTGAGGGTATAGTGACGCCAGCTTCCAGAACGACAGGGACAACTACCGTTCAAAGTCGGGATGGGTCTTTACCCTTAATGGAGGAGCAGTAACTTGGAAAAGTTCCAAACAGGAAACTGTAGCTGATTCAACATGCGAATCAGAGTATATTGCAGCGAGCGAAGCGTCAAAGGAGGCGATGTGGTTAAAGAACTTCATTGGTGATCTTGGAGTTGTGCCTGCCATAAAGGAGCCTATGGAAATTTTCTGTGATAATGAGGGAGTGGTTGCCTTGACCAAGGAACTGAGGGATCATGGTAGATCTCGACATATCGACAGAAAATATCACTTTATTAGACATCGAGTAGAAGAAGGACACCTCGTAGTGAAGAGGGTATCCTCGGAGGATAATCCAGCAGATCCGCTTACGAAGGGACTGAGTAGGGTTAAGCATTTGCAGCACGCTAGGAGCATTGGGCTGAAAGACGATATTAGTTTAGATTAGATAGTTTTGAAACATGTAATAGATAAATGTAATCGATATTTGATGATTAAATAAAAGAGTATTATTTATAAGTAAAGTTACTGTCTTATGTTGATTGTTTAATCTATTGTTTCACTTTGCATGTTTTGACTTCCTGAATAATTGAGTTATTAAGAATAATCAGATTATTCAAACAGTCCACAATTGTTTGTATGTTGGAAGTAGGTATGAATGAAGATTGTCGTGAATTGGTGTGTAGATTGTCTAAATGGTATTAGACATAGCAAAGGTTTGTTGCAACGTTCATGAGTACTTATGAACAAGTTCTGAGCATTGGGATAAACCCGTGCTTGCTGGAATCACTTTATGGAATGTGACACGAGTGATCACAAGACGATAATATCATATGGTCTTAAAACCTAGATATATGGTTTGTTATTTACTAATTGGTTGTACACTGATAATGCGAAACCGCATCAGTAAATTGATGTCATAAAACGCATTGTTGTGTATAGTTGGTTAGTCGATAAGTAAATGCATATAAGTCGAAGTTTATCTATTACTTTTATTCTGAGAGGGTAAAAGCGATATCACGGCCGCTCGATGATTTGATTTGACGTATGTGCCGGGCCCGGTCAGGACTGAATTGATGTGTTCAATTAAGTTCTATGTCGAATGAATCTGAGATCGAGAAACCAAAATGCTGGACAATAAGTTCCATAAGATTGTCAGCAGAATATCTAAACAGAGGAATGTACGATCCTTATCTAAAGGACAAGATATTGATAGGATCATAGTTGATAGTGTCTTTGAGAGCTACGATTGCTAAATCGGTTTGTGTTTGCATGTATAGTTACTAAACTTATCCAAGTGGGAGACTGTTGGATTAGTGTCTAAGGCTGTAACTATATTTGGTAAGTACTTGACCCGGTTATGCATGGTCCTTTTGGGTTGCCTTATCCATAGCAACTTGACAGGATGATTTGTTAAGAGAGAAGAGATATTATTGTTAATATATTGTGAGAATAATATATTAAAGGAATAATATTGTTATTTAATTAATATAAGTCATATATTAATTTAGAATTAATTTGGTGACTTAAAGAGCTTAATTGAATAAAGGGGCATAAACTGTCAAATGTGTGATAGTTGTGTTTTGGGCTATGTATCCTTATAGGTAATGGGGTGGACCAAATTTAGGGTTAGGGAACCTTAAATTCGTCCATGCCTAGAATCTAGAAGGATCTTGGATTGCTTAGGGCCTAACTTATTCAATTAAGGTTAAAAGTGAAACCCTAGTATCCCATAGTATAAACATATCCCTAGGGCGAGGGAAATCGGCACTCATGCAAGGCTAGAAACCCTAGGGCCGATTGCTCACCCTCTCTCCTCTCTCTCAAGATCATCTTCTTGCTAGTTGGTGTTTGTAAGCCATTAGAGGAGTGACAATTGTGACTCTAAGCTCCAAGAAGAAGAAGTATCAAGCAAGGAATCCAAGGTATTGTTCTAGATCCAATTTCATATGATTTGATTCAATTATTTACATTAGATCTAGTATTGTAAGTCTTGGATTCAATGCATGTTCAATTAGAGAAACCTAGATCCAAGCATTAGTGTTTGCATCTGCCCATAGGAAAGTTCTTATGGCTCAAACCTATCACTAATGACCTACCTTTCTGACTTGAGATCATTAATCTCAACATTAGCAGTACGCAGCTTGTGTGATTGCAATTTAAGTTGGGCTCTACGTCCGTGGAGCTCATCCATAATCCGATTTTCCACTGCTGATTTCGCTTCCAGTTGAGTTAAGCGTTTGTTGACATTAGCGTGGAGCGTTTCATTGGCTTCTTCAATGGCTTGGCGTTTTTGAAGACTCTCTACTGAAGTGTATTTGAAGAGACCTTTGAAGATTCTCTACTAAAGCGTTGACAGTTTGAGCATTTTTGGCAGCAGCAGCCTGCAAGGAGTCTAGAAATAAGTGAGATTCTGAGACTAGTTTATCGACTTTTGCGGTCGCCTCCTTGCACTCCTTAGTAGAGGCATCAACAGCAAGAGAAGCCTGTTGACATTGGGAAGTGGAGGCTTCGATAGCCTTGGCTGCAGCTGATAAAGTAGCACTGTGTTCGGTGACCACTGAAGAGAACAAAGCCTTTAAGGCAGCTTCTGAATAGGCACCAGAGGCAGAGGATGAAAGCAGTTGATCAAGCTATTTGTTTACTGCCTTGAGATGACGTTTGTAACTGGCTCATCGTCATCATCATTGCTCTGTACTCAATAAGGACTGAAATATGTGGAATCGAATTCCAAGTCCTCACCGCCTAAAATAGGGGTTGTTTCAGTAGATGGTGTGGGGGATAAGGGTTTTGAAGAAGGTAGAGGTTCGGTTGTGACAAGAGGTTTGGTTAAAGGTGGATTGGGAACAGTAAAGTCAGGTTTTGTGGTGGTAGTGGTAGTCGTTGTATCTGTGAAAACAGGAGTGGGAATAGGAATTGTAGTGAAGGGTTGAGAGGTGGTAATTGAAGAGATAGGAGGGATAGAGACAGGGATTGTAACAGGTGGAGGTGAAGGAGGAGAAGAGCGAACCGGAATTTCTGGAGTAGGGGAGCGAGGCGGAGTGTCACCTCGGCCTGAAGCCTATTCATCAGAGCTTTCGCTCTCAAATTCTGAAGGAGGAGCGTTCTTCTGCTTTGGAGGGACACATTCTGAATCCGAATCACTGGAGGATTGAAGAATAAACCTCCTAGCGGGCTTCTTCTGCTTTTTCGATTGAGCCTAAGAAGTAGCAGCTTTATCATATTTTCGCTTCTTGGGGGTTTGCCCCTTGGTGGGTTCAATGACCAGTCCCTCTTTCTGTGTTTCAGACTTTTTACCCCTCTTGGCTGGCTTTTCAGCCTCTTCAATGGAACGAAGCATAGCCGGTGTAAGATCTCATGGGCCAACAGATGGACGCTTCCTGTACTATTGAAGAACGTTACTCGACGCTGAAATTCGACCGAGCATGGCTTCAGGAATGGATCCAATGAGCGAAAACTTGGTTGGGTCAGCGAAGATGATCTTCGTCGTATGAAAGGTAGCAATGGAGGAGAGCAAGGAGTCCGCCATTATTGGAACACGAAGACGATCCATTGCCCAGTTGGTGATTAGAGACCAGAAACGCCCACATGAGATCTCAGAATTCCTGGATGAAGAAACCAAGCTTTGAACCAACTGCTGCCAGATAATGGACCCAAAATCTAGGTTAAGGGCATTGTACAACCCATACAACACCGTCATGAATGAATTGCTTGCACCATCGGAGCCAGCGCTTCTCTTAGAAAGTCCCTTAAATAATACTGTAAAGAGGCCATTCCATTGAGGGGGAAAGCAAGAATTCTTGAACTTCGTAACAGTGGTTAGGGTTTCGGTATACCCCATCTGATAGAACATAGAAAACAGTTGACCAGTTGTAATGGAGTCAGGGTTTACCAGAGATGGATCTTGAGAAAGACCAATTAGGACACAAAATCGAGTCTTGGAGATTGAGGTCCTCTCATCATGGAGTTCAAAGTGAATCTGTTCATTAATCTTGTCATAGAATGCAGTAGAGTAAACAATAGACAAGCATGACATGGGAACGACTTCAACTTTAGTAGTGCGTCGACGAGTGGTGAGTGTTTGAGACACTCAACCACATACAACATATAGGGCTCATAGATGAATGGAGTGAGATCAATGATCAGATTCTGCTGGGGTTTGATGGTGAGAAGCGGTTGACGAACTGAAGTATCGTGAACTGATGATGAGTCTGCCATTGTAGTAGCTTGGAGAAGATGATGAACAGTTGCAGAGAATAACCGGGTTTCTTTGAGAGATTTTGGGAAGTGATAAAGGTTGAGAGAGTACCGTTCCAATTCCTTTTATATGTACAAGGAAGAGAGAGAAAAATCCGGCTGAAATCTTGGATTATCTCAAAAATAGCGCCTGACTAGATGGGTGAACAGTTGGCATGCCGAAGATGACGTAGGAGAGAGAAAAGACGTTTCCCTTTTACATGCCCTTTCATAAAACTCACTTTTTCAAATCGGCAAACCGTTTGGATAGCCGCTGACTCAGCTTCCACTTTATCCCAATCGTTTCTCCACACGACGTTTGAATCTTTGTGCCTTTAGCGTTTGAATTATCATTCTGTGCAAAACTAGAATTTGGAAAATTAATTTTTTTTTCATGCATAGGGTGTAAAAGATAAAGAAATAAAACGAAATTATACGGATAATCTATGATGTCGTAGTCAGACATAAAACAATTGATTCTGGACAAAAATCACTTCCTTCAAAGTCAATAGAGACATTAAAGTGCTTGCTAGGTTTCCCATTGAATAACAATCAATAACTTGTTGAGAAGTTTTGAAAGGCATCTTTTAAGGTTGAAGAGGGTGGCTTTCTCTTCAATTGATAATTTCGATACTTAACATAAGACCGAAACTGAATGAAGTACTTGTGAGATCATTGTGATCTGTTGAACAAGTAGGTATGATAAACTTTATAGTGACGAGGGAAGTAAGCAAATCTCAAAAAAAAAATTCAAACAGGATCTTTTAGGGTTAGAGAAGCCTTGGTGAAAGGCAAGCTCATAAAGATCACATAAAAGAAAAAGAGATTTCATTGGGTAACAAGTAATAGCTTGAATTTGTGAATTCACCGTTAATTCATTAGTGGTGTTGAACTTTGGGTTTCACTTAGTACATAGTGGCATGAAACTAAGATCACGTACACAGACTTGGTATAACCATAAACCTCAGTGGTTAATACTGAAAGTCTCAGGGTTATATTGATGAAGTGAAGTATAATGGAGAAAGATGATGGAGATGGTATAAGAAGCGAATGTACCTCTGCTTTAAAGAAAAGAAGTACCAAGCAGAAAACTCTAAACTCAATTTGAGTAGAGTAAGGTAGCTCATGATTAGAGTGAACTTGATAGCCTGGATTGGGAAAACATGATGGGTATATATCATGTTATTAAGGCTTCACTCAAAATCATTCGAGGCTTTAGTCAACATAGAGCAACATGCTTCTAGGGACTCCTAACTAATAAAACCATTTACCTGCCTTAGCTTTGCCATCGAGAATCATACTTAGACAAAAAATAAAAAAACGTTAGACATAAAAAAAAATATTTTTGTGTTTTGTGAGAATTGACCAATTGAACGAAAAAGAAAAATATTTTTGGATTTCATAAGTATTTTTATGAGGACAAGATAAGAAAAAATATTTTTGGGATTTTATAAGTAGAAAAGAAGTAATGAAAAGGGTGTACATAAGAAAACAATTGAAATGCCTTGATAAAAAAAACGAACGAGTTCAAAAGGACCGAACCCAAAATAGACCGAACGTTCGGTTCATGGTCAAACTTCACCCGAAATAGACCGAACCCAAAATAGACCGATCGTTAGCTTCATTTCGGTTCACTCTGTTTCGCTTGTTACCTTTAAGGAAGCGAAGGCGATTTCGATACTGACTCGGCTTGCATCATTCCTAGGCCTTGTAGAATCTTATTGAAGCTTGCTTCATGTAAGGCCTTTGTGAATATGTCTGCCAGTTGATCAGTCGTTCTGACGAAGTGAATTTCTACGTTACCTTCTTCGACGTGATCCTTGATGAAATGGTACCGTAGGGCAATATACTTAGTCTTCGAATGTTGCACGGGGTTGTGACAAATCCTGATTGCACTTTCAGAATCACAATACAACGGGATTTTCTTCATGTTTAGCCCATAATCCTGGAGTTGACTTTGTATCCATACGACTTGAGATGTACAGGATGCTGCAACAATATATTCGGCTTCTGCAGTGGATAACGAAACATAGGTTTGTTTCTTCAATTACCAACTGACTAATTTACCATCTAGAAATTAACATCCTCCTGTGGTGCTTTTACGATCCAATCCACAACCACCCAGATCAGCATCTAAAAATTCTTGAACAAAGAATCCGGAGTTGGCTGGATACCATAGACCGAGAGAGGAGGTTCGCTTCAGATAGCGAAAGATGTTCTTCATGACTTGAAGATGAGGTTCTTGTGGGTTGGCTTGAAATCGTGCACAGTAATAGACAGAGAACATGATATCAGGTCAACTGGTTGTAAGATACATCAGAGCTCCAATCATTTGTCGATAGAGTGTTGTATCAGCTGCTGGTTTCTCTAATGATGGTGTGAGTTTAGTTCCAAAAGCCATAGGTACTTTCACTTTAGAGTCTCCCATCATTCCAAACTTGGTTAGCAAAGTCTTGGTATATGTTTCCTAATTAATAAAAATTCCTTCGGTTCCCTGTCTAATGTTCAATCCAAGAAAAAAGTTAATTGGACCCATTGAGCTCATCTCAAATTTAGTTTCCATCAACTTTCTGAATTCCGTTGTTAAGTTAGGATTCGTGGAGCTAAAGATGATGTCATCAACATAAATTTGGACTATCATAAGGTGGTTACCTTCTCGCTTACGGAAGAAGGTTGGGTCAACCGGACCTTGTTTGAATTTAGAAAATTTTAAGAAGCATGTAAGAGTTTCATACCATGCTCTGGGAGCTTGTTTGAGGCCGCAGACAACTTCTCAAGGATATAAAAATGATCGGGATACTTCTCGTTCACGAATCCTGGCGGTTGCTCAACATATACAGTTTCTTCAAGTTCACCGTTGAGGAAAGCACATTTGACGTCCATTTGATAGACTTCAAAGTTCTTGTGAGCAGCGTATGCAAGAAAGATATGAACAGATTCTAATCTTGCCACGGGAGCGAAGGTTTCTTCATAATCAATTCCCTCTTCCTGACAATATCCTTTGACCACCTGCCTTGCTTTATTACGAATGAAATTCCCATCTTTGTCCATCTTGTTTCTGAATAACCATTTGAGACCGACAACCGAAGCATCCTTTGGAGTTGGAATCAGACGCCATACCTTGTTTCATTCAAACTCATTTAACTCATCCTGCATGGCTTGAACCTAGTCTGAATGATCAAGAGTTGAGTTAACAGTCTTTGGTTCAATTTTAGAAACGAATGAATTGAACATACAAAACTCGACTTTTGAAAAAAGTGTAGCATGTTTCGCCTTGATTTGAGAGCGAGTTAACACCTTTTCTAAGGATTCCCCAATAATTTGAGTTTGAGGATGATCTTTGATCCATTTTGATAAGTGGAGGAAACTTTGGATCATAGATAGGATCCAATTCAACATTGATTTCTTCTTCTAGTTCAGACAAAATGTCATCATTACCAACATTGGTGTTCTCCCCTTCGAGGAATGATTCCTGTTCAGGACTAGCATTTGTATCCCCTTCATTGGCTGGAATTTCAGTAGAGCTTGATGTATTTGGCGATGAGTTGTCCCCCTGTAATGAAGAACCTTGTTCATGATGAGTAGAGGAGCCCTCCCCCTGGACAGTAGGACGGTCACCAGAAGGTTCGCTTGCGTCTGCACCTTCGATTTCTTTGGATTGATCATCATCCATCATTTTAGCAGCATCATCTCTAACTTGTTTCAGATTATCAACTTTGTTGTCTTTTGCAGTTGATTCAGAGATAATCGCCTTTTGAGGCTCATCAAACAGGAGCATGAATTGGTCGAAAAGATTCGAGATGGAGATAGTAACCTGACCATTCTTTGGAAATATGTCTTGCGATGCATCTTCTGTTGATTTCAATTTCTTAACATAACTATCGTCAAATGTGACATAGTATGTTTCTTCAATTTTCTTTGATCGTTTATTGAGAACTCTATACGCCTTGGAGTTCAGGGAGTAGCCTAAGAAAATTCCTTCGTCCGCCTTAACATCGAACTTGTTTCTATTCTCTTTGGAGTTGAAAATGAAACATCTTAAACCGAACACATGAAAGAATTTCACGTGTGGTTTTCGATTGTTTAGGATCTCGTAAGGGGTAATTGATAACCACTTATTTAAGTATGATTGATTCAGAGTATAACATGCAGCCGCAATTGCATCAGCCCAGAAATACAATGGTAAGGACGCAGAGCATAGCATAGTGCGAGCAGCTTCACACAAGGACCGATTTCTCCTTTCAATAATGCAATTTTGCTGCGGAGTATAGGGGGCTGAGAAATTGTGAGTCGTCCCCTTTTCAGCAAGAAAACCTTCAAAGTCTTTGTTCTTAAATTCCAGGCCATTATCGCTCCTTATATTACGAACTACCTTTCTTAGTTGCGTTTCTATCTGTTTAATGAAGAGCTTGAGCTTTGGAGTGGCTTCAGACTTTTGCTTAAGAAAGAAAATCCATGTAAACCTTGAGAAATCGTCCACAATAACCAGGATGTATTTGTTTCCTAAATGCTTTCGATAGACGATGGACCACATAGATCGATATGCAGTAACTCGAATGGTTCTATCACCTTAGTGTTGATAATAGAAGGATGAATCTGACGAATCTGCTTTCCCATTTCACACGCTGCGCATAGATGTTCTTTGTCGAATTTTAGAACTGGAAGACCTCGAACGTGATCACCTAAGACCAATTTGTTGATGTCCTTGAAGTTCAGATGAGATAGTCTTCTATGCCATAACCAGCTTTCATCAGAGTGAGCCTTTGTGAGTAAGCACACAACTGGTTTACCTCTTATTGGGTTGAGCTTCAAAGGATACATTTCCCCTTTTCGCTTTGATTTCAACAGAATGTTGTTTGATCTCTTCTCGGCAATTTCTGAGCCTTCATCGTCAAACGATACTTTTAATCTAGTACCAACCACTAGCTGTGATACGTTGATGAGATTGTGTTGGAGTCCTTCAACATAAGCTACCTTCCTTATAGAGAACTTGCCATTAGTGATCATTCCATAGCCTTTGAGAGTTCCAAAAGAGTTGTTGCCATACTTTACAATGCCACCATCTTTGAGAGAACGAAACTCTCTCAGTTCCTCCTTCCTTCCTGTCATGTGACGCGAGCAACCACTATCGATGTACCATTCTTTGTCAAACTGCTCGTCACGTATAACCTACAAAATATTAAGCAGATTTAGGAACCCAAAGTTTCTTGGGTCCTTGTGAGCCTTTTACAGGACATGGAATAGTAAGAGAAATATCAACCATATATGTTCATTTAATTAAAGTTGTTTCATCTTTTCTTTTAATGGTAAAAACATTAATTTTTGTTGATTTAGGAGGATTGGGGTTTTTGACTGAGGGACTGGAATTTGAAGAATTGAATTTAGAAGAGACTTTAGATTCCCGATTTTGCTGATCGGACTTGTCAGCATGGGGACCGAAATTACTATTTCGGTTGCCATGGGATGAAGGAACGAAACTCTCCTTTCGGTTGTTATAGGACGAGGGACCGAAACCATTCTTTCGGTTGTTAATGGGTGATGGACCGAAACTCTCCTTTCGGTTGTTTTCAATTGAGGGACCGAAACTACCCTTTCGGATCCTATTGGTCGAGGGACCGAAATCATCCTTTTGGTTCCTATTGGTTGAAGGACCGAAACCATCCTTTCGGCTCCTACTGGTTGAAGGACCGAAACCTTCCTTTCGACTCCTATTGGTTGAAGGACCGAAACCTTCCTTTCAGCTCCTATTGGTTGAAGGACCGAAACCTTCCTTTCGGTTGGTATTGTGATGAGGACCGAAACTAATCTTTTGGTTCCTTGAGTCTTCTTCTGATTTGTTCTTCCTTTCTATCCTTACAAAATTAGGATTTTGGGAATTCCAAAATCGTTTTCTTTCTGAGAGATTCTTCTTATATCTCAGATTTCTTTGATGCTTTCGATCAGCCACCTATTTTGGATTTCTATGAATTTTGGCCTTTCGTTTCCAAGTAAGGGCACAACATTCACTTTTTGCTAAAGAAGTATCACTTGTGGTTTGTATAGGTTCGTCCAAAGGGGGTTTAGTTCCACTTGTGCTCAGTACATCATACTTTGTAGGTTCATTTAGTGGTTTAGGTATGTATCTACCTTTCACTCTCCATTAGGTTTTCTAAGAAAAACCCTTCGTCTCATCTGTGTTGTCTATTGGGGCCGACCAGAAGAATTCGTCACATCCTCCAGCATTGTCTTCTTCTACCATAGCTGTTAACTCTGCAGTTTGTTGTGGAGTGACTCCCGGTACAGTGTATACTTGGTTTGGGCTAGTTTGAACCTTTTGGTATACAACAGCTTTAGCTTTAAGAACTTTGGTTTTTTCGGTAGATGAATGAGAAAATTCAACAGAGTTTTCAGAAATTAGATTCTTATGTGACTTAGGTTCGTTTTTGGCTAATTCAGAACAGTCCACCAGATCCTCTACAGAGATTTCACTCATATCACCATCCTCATTAAGTTCAGATGTAGTTTCAACATCAATTTTATTTTCTGAACTTAAATTGGCATTCAAAGAGTCAAATTTTTGTATAGTTTTGACTCTCAATTTCAATCTATCATTTTTGTCTAACAGATTTTTGAGCATGTCCTTATGGTCCTTGGACTTTATGTAGGATTCAATTTTGTCCAGACCTATTTTATACGCTGGAGACACTTCATCAGAAGATACAACACTTTCACAGTTGTAGGCTTCAACGTCGATTTCATCCTCCTTTAATTCAAGGAAAGGAAAAATCATATGATGTATCTTCTTCCCTATTTCACAATCAAGATGCAACTGAGTGATGTTAAAATAGAGTCTCTTAGCAATTAAACAAAACACATTTCACTGTTTAAGAAGTTTAAGATTGTCTCTTTGCAAATAAATAGAATCATCTTTAGATCTAATTAACTCCTTTTCCTTTTGCTCGATCCACATCCTTCGTTCCTCACTCTTTGAAGAAATCCTGCTGATTTGATCAGTTAGGTTAGAATTTGTGACACGGGTTTGGGTGAGACTGCTACTTATGCTTGAGAATTTTGACTTTAAATTATTTCATTCCTTTCATAATTATTAGCAGGTATTTTTAGAGAAGCAAGAATATTTTGTACCTTTTTGATCAACTCATCACATTCGTTGATCTGAGCACTAACAGGCTTGGCAGCAAAACATCTGTCTTCTCGCTCTCTTTCCTCTTCAACTCCCCCCATCAGTTGTGTATCCTCTCATTTGGGACACACCTTCGGTCACTACAAAGCATCTCCCCGTTGCATGATCTGCTTTTGCCAGCATAGCCTTTCCATGAGACTCCGTCATCCTCAGAATCTGTAGACCAGACTTCCACACCACCAAACTCATCACTGTTGTTTGTACCCTGCAATTTTAAAGCATTCATGGTAGAGTTATTAACAGTAGACTTTCTTTTCTTAATTTTCTCCACTCTTCTCAGGAGGCTCGCTTCCTCATCTTCTTCGTTTGACTTTTCTTCTTTCTTTCTCAACATACAGTCTTTAGCAAAATGATTTTTGCCTCCATAGTAATGACAGTCGAATCCTGAGTCTCCTCCAAATTTAGCTTCCTTCTTTGACTCTTCAGATTTTGACCCCATCTTCGGTTCCTCCTTGATCCTTTCGGCGTTGTAACTACCCTACCTGTTTCGGTTCTTGTTGGCTGGGAATTTCTTCTTAATGAATTTTCTAGGATTGGACACCATCATGGCGTATTCTTCGCCGATTAGATCATAATCTGCAAGATCTAATTCCTCTTCTTCTTCAACCGAACTTTTTCCTTTGGAGACAAGAGCTAAAGAACCCAGACCAGAAACCGCATTTGTTTCCTTTGATAGAGCATTCTCATGAGATTTTAAAATACCCACTAGTTTTTCCAGAGAGTAGGATTTGAACTGTTCATAAGCTTTGACTGTTGACACAACAGCCATCCATTCAGGTCTGAGGCCATTCATGAAAGTAACCTTTTGTTCGATAACTTTTCTTTCAATCCCATGCTTTATCATCTTACTTAAAAGATGATTGAAGCGATCGAAAGTTTGAACAAGTTTTTCTTCAGGCTTCTGCTTAAATTCACCAAACTCAGATAGAAAGAGAGTTTGGATAGAGTGTTCCAAGTCTTCGTATGTGGAATATAATTCCTTCAATCTATCCCATATTTCCTTAGCTGTAGCACAAGAACTCACTAAACGAAACGTATCCGGATGCAGCACAAACCTTATCATCCTCAGGGCCTTGATGTTGCAGTGAAACTTCTCTTTTTCATCCTGAGGAATATCTTTGACATCATTCACAAGCTGATTGTATTCTTTCTGTGTTTTAACAATCTTTGATGTGCTTGAGTGAGCAGATGGGCCTGCAGTAATAGCTTCCCAGATTAAATACCTATTGTCCTCCGATCCAATCACGTAGTCTTCAAAGTGATGTGTCCAAACTTCATAGTCTTGTGTATACAAGATTAGTATTCTTGTTGTAGACCCTATGCTTTTGGAGATATTGATCGGATTGGTTTATGAATCATCCATGGACATTGTAAATACTTTTGATCGATAACCTGTAAAAGATCAGACTTGTAATATATCGTTAGGGTTAGATCAACAATTAATGAGATACGTCAATAAAGAGTGACGGCTCAATAAATATCAATCAATGCGGAATTAAAACCCTAAGAACTTCTTCGACAGAAGAGGTGTGTATGAATTACACAATCTCCTACTCTGATACCAATTGATGAATTCAAAACTCTTAAATCGATTAGATCTTTCACAAGTACAATAAAAGAAATCAAACAGTTTAAGAACAATATGAGAATGAACACAGAACATAATCAAATATGTGCTTATGATTCAAAAATGAGTCACACCTCAGTAGAGCTCGATGAAGAACTTCCGCTGTAGAGGCGAGCTAGGGTTTACAAAACAATGAAGCAAATAAACAATGAAAGCGATACCAACTAAGTCTGCATGCATGCAACTTATATACTAAACCCTAGTACAAAATTATGCAAGACTAGACAGGCCCAATACTGGAATTCAGACTGGGCTAAGGACCGAGCCCATGACGCAATCTAATAGACTCAACAAGTTTTGCTCCATACAACTCGTCAAGCATATCATCGAGTCGGGGGATGGCATGACGATACATTACCATGATATTTTTGATGGCACGAAAATCTATGCACATCCTCCAAGAACCGTCCTTTTTTGGCACCAATAAGACTGGAACAACACAGGGACTCATACTTTCTTGAACCAATCCCTTTGAAAGTAACTCTTCAACTTGCCTTTCTAACTCCTTAGTTTTATCGAGGCTTATTCTATAGGCTGGTTTGTTAGGAATAGATGCCCCTGGCATAAAGTCAATTTGGTGTTCAATCCCACGAATTGGTGGCAATCCATTTAGAACATCCTCAGCAAACAAGTCTTCAAATTCCTGCAAGAGAGAGGTAACATCGCTCGGAAGATTTCCGACTGAAATGTTAGTGGCTACATGAGCTTCCTTAAACAAAAGAAGCACAAAATGCATTTCAGATTTGAAAACTTCTCTTATCTTACTTTTTTTTGCAAGTTTTAGATATTTATTTTAATTTTTTTCTTTCCCTCTTTTCTTGACATTTTCTTTGTTTTTTTCACTCTCTTTTTTCGTTCATCATCCTTTTTTTCTCACTCTCATTTTTTTTCTTCACTCTATTTTTTTCGTTCATCAGCTTTTTTTTTCTCACTCTCATTTTTTTCTTCACTATTTTTTTTGCATCTTGTTGAAGTTTTTCTTGATCTTGGTAAACTTGAATTGGTGACATTGGTACAAGAGTTACTGGTTTGGTTTTTTAAACAAAAGTGTATTTGTTGGTGAAACCGTCATGACTTACGTGCCTATCATATTGCCATGGTCTACCTAGCAGGAAATGAGTAGCTTGCATATGTAACGCCCCGACTCTTATGTAATAATTTTATGGCTTCAATTTTCATAAATTGCAAGGTTTACTCGACGAGTCGGATGCCCTGACTCGCCGAGTAGAAGCGGATTAGGCCACGTGTCTAATTGACCTACTCGTTGAGTCCAAGATAGGACTCGACGAGTAGGAGCTGGAGGATGAAACCCTAATTTCTGGGGTTTTGCACCCTATTTAAAGGATCATTATCCTCCTTTAGCCCCCTTACAGCCTCTTGAGAGTCCAGCAAACCTTAATCCGTGTGTATGCTCCATTCTTGTGTGTTTTAAGCTTTGGAAGGTGGATCTTAGTGAGAAGAGCTTGGAGAGGAAGTGACTAGAAGCAAGGAACTTATGGGGAACTTAAATCTACCTCATATAGCATATTTTGAAGGTATCAAGTCGTTACCTTGACCACATTTCCTTCTAGATCTCATTTGGTTAAAGATTAGGGCTTTACTAGCATATTAAGAATCTATTCTTGGGTATGAGCTAAGATATGAAGTTGTAACTTCAAATTTGAACTCTTTTTGGTCTCCGAGTCCATAAAGCTTTCATCTTTAGCAAGCATGAACCTCTCCTTAAGTGTAAAACTCCATTACAAGCTTGGTTTTGGCATTTAAGTCCTTAGAGCCTTGCATGCATGTAAAGTTTGCAACATTACGTGATAAGCATGCCTTGGGAAGCTGCATCTACAATATAGAGCTTTGGAATCGCTTACAAAGCATCTGAATCAAGAAAGGTCTGAAGGGAATCGACGAGTTACATGGTCAACTCGGCGCATCCGATGAAGATTGTCGTATAAGGACTTCCGCATGGGCTCAGGGAGTCAGTAGAGTGACTCGGCGAGTCAGCTAGGGTTTCCCCGACTTTTGGACATGCATGAACTCAATGAGTTGTACGGAAACTTGATGAGTCAATAAGGGATTTCATGACTATTCGAGTTCTGGAAGGACTCGACGAGTCAATGAACTGCACTCGACGAGTCGGGTCAACATGGACTGTTGACTTTGACCGTTGACTTTGACTTTGATAAGGATTGACTAGTTGACTTCTGGGGCATTTTGGGAAAACTAGAAACGTATAAATATGGTTCTATGGTGAATATAGGTAGTGGTGTTTGTGGCGGTGATCCAAGAGTTTGAGCTTATGATTTCGAGTCGATAGTTGAGAGGTGAGTTACCTCACTATACTAAGGGTCTAAGGCACTAAGGCCGGCCCATTGGATATGATATCCTAGCAGTTGGTAGTATATTGAGTATGAGTTAGTGTTTCATGTTTGTTGTTATGCTAGTTAGGTAGATCAGTAGGAGTACCTGTAGTATCATGTGATTCTCTGTATGTGCATTAGTTGTGTTATATGTCGACATATTATGTGGATGGGTTGAGGTGATACTGATCCGTGTGGTAACCAACAAACCCTAGAGCATTTCAGATACAAGCTGAGGGAGACTTGTATTATGGGCTCGATGGCAATCCAGATATGAGTTGTGGGCTCGGGAGGCAATCCAGACTCACACTGTGGGCCCAGGGTAATCCAGTCTATAAGGTTGGGGACCCTGTACATGTTGCTATTTGTATATGTGTTATGTGCAGTATATCAGTATTTTGGGGGAACTAACTAAGCTTTCAGGCTTACAGTTTTTAGTTTACTGTTTCAGGTACATCAGGGGATCGCGACAAGGAAAAGGTGTGATCGTATAGCTCCTCATGTTTTGTTTATATTTCTGGGAAAACTCTGATATTATACATTTTGGAAAACAAGTTTGTAATGATTTAATGGTTTTGAAAAGTTTTTAAAAGTTAAATTTGGCATGATTTTAATGGGTGTAACAACATAGGAACAACATCACACAACACCTCGTCTTCATATCTTCCACTCCGAAATCAAACAATCTCCTGTTTTGTAACTCGCACCTCACCACTATCATTGAGTCATTGGAGTTTGTATGTTTTTGATGCTTCATCGTAGGTAGACATAACTTTTCAACCATGGAAGTACTTGAAACGTTAGTACAACTTCCACCATCAATTATAACACTACATACCTTGCCTTGAACACAGAAACGAGTATGAAATATATTCTCCCTTTGGGCATTATCTCCCTCCTTGGATTGAATGTTTAGAGCTCATCTTGAAACTTGCAACTCACCAAGAACAGCCACCACTTCATCATCACTAGAATCTTTCGACGAAATGATAGATATGATTCATCCATTTTGATCTCGCCATTTTCTCTAATCACCATGCTGAGCTTATTTAGGCATTGACTCGCAATATGACCCCTTCCTTGATACTTGAAACACTTTATGTAACGATTCCTAAGAGTAGAAGAATCACTTTTTCCTTTTGAAGTGTTTATTCTTTTAGGATTAGATTTGGAATTAGAAGAAGAAGTAGGTGTATTTTCTGATTTTTTTGAAGTACTAGCCTTCCAAGTGTTATTTCGAGACCCGCCACCTCTTTTTAATTGTTTTTCAATTTTAACAACCATATAGACCATGTCTTTAGTTTCAACATAATGAAGGATTGCAACACGATCATGAACTTCAAGATTTAGGCCATGGTTACCTCATGATCCTCCTCAACATTGGCATGAACCATGATAACCTCCTTTTCTTTGAAATAATTGTCAACACACTTGCTGCCTTGTTTTAAGCTTTGAAGTTTATTGTGGGGATCACGAAAGTAATTACTTGCCACAAACCATCTCCGCTTGACCATCTTCATTTCTTACCAAGTCTCAATAGGCCTTTCTCCATTTCTACTTCTAGTGATAAGAAGTTGATCCCACCATGTTAGTGCATAATCAGAAAACTCAATTACTGCTAATTTTACCTTCTTACGATTGGAATATTCATGAAAATCAAATATGAACTCCATTTTTGTCTCCCATTCAATGTACGCTTTCGGGTCTGATTTGCCTTTGAAAGAAGAGACTTTCAGCTTAATAGAACTTAAATTGTCATCTCTCTGTGACCTCGTTTTATTTGGTCACCTTTCAGGTTCCCAACCATCATCCTCCTCTTCCCCGTTAGAAACTTGTGATGATGCTCGAGATCGAGTTCTTTGTGCTTGTGCCTCCATTCGGTCCATTCTTTCATGTACTTGGTTGGATTTATTTGTCATCAAACGTCACATCTCATCCATTATAGCTTGAACTTCAAGGTTTGGTGGGGGGTTCTGATCACCCATCTTATATTTCTACCCAAAAAAAGTAAGTTACTTCCTCCCAACACTCGCTCACCTGTTTCTCTTAAAAATAGTTCACTCAACCCTCGTGTATCCCTCGGATGGCTTTTACCCTCTTTTAGTCTCACTATACAGCCTTTTACCACTCCTTTTAACTCTTAAAGTTCTAAACAAACTAAAGAAACATTTATCAAATTTGAACTTGTGGCCTTGAGGAATTCAAAATTTTACCCTTTTTTAGTCTCACTACACAGCCTTTTACCACTCCTTTTAACTCTTAAAGTTCTAAACAAACTAAAGAAACAATTATCAAATTTGAACTTGTGGCCTTGAGGAATTCAAACTTACCAAACAACTTTAAAAAAATGAATCCAAAACAATGTAACCTCAATACACGAAAAGAAAGCCAAACAAACTTGGCTTTGCTAATGATAAAACAATGGCTTTATTTTTTATTTTTTTTGAAAAAAAAATGACTGCACATGGAATTCAAATTGACTTTATAGAAAAAGAGTTTACTTGTGCCTCCTCTTCTTTTTTTTCTTTCTCTCTCTCTTTTTTCGCTTTTTCGTGTTTTTTACTTCTCTTTTTTTTTGTAAATCTTTTTTTTGCTTATTTTTGTAAACCATTTTTTGTAATTCTTTTTTTGCTTTTTTTTTTTTTTTTTTGACCTTTGATTTTTTTTGAGGAAGCTAATAGCCCAATAAAAATATAAAGGAACCAAAAAGAAATGTAGAATATAGAAGTTTGACAACTTAGAAATTCAAAAGTCGTTAGTAAGAACCTTGACAACTGGTGACAAGACCCGCTACCAATATGCGTCTTAGAACTCAAGTAATCTAGAAAAAAAAAGAACAAAATAGATATGCAACACAAAACACATGGCTCTGATACCAAATGATGTGATCTCACCCAAAATTGAGGTTTGAACACGTTTTGCCTGATCGTTCAATTTGTTGCAGAATAGTAAAACAAAGGTGGGAACCGCGGCCCATTGTCTATAAAGAGACTAGAACCTTGGTATAAAACGCCATAATCAGCCCACCAAATCGATTGATAAGTTTGAACGCCACAAGTTATAAAAACTTGATAAGTTCTAAAGTTCACAAAAAATGAAAAGAGTTAAAAACTCACAAATTGTATTCAAAACTTGATTAATTCCAAAATGGTTACAATACGATATTTTTATCGGGTGGGAAAAGCACCTAAAGAGCCATGAATTAAAGAAGTGTCCTTAATTTAAGGCATTAAAACCTCCAATTTAAAACTATGAATTTAGACATGGTTTATCACAAGGTTCAAGTAACCTAAGACCCTTTTATCTTCCCAACACTTATTTAGGAGACATAAAAACGAAGATTACATATTAAAATATAAAAAAACGAAATAGGCTTGATAAAGGCTCTTATTGGATCTTCTATATCGCTCTTGGACTTGAATTATGGTAATCCATCTTTGATTAGGTCCAATGGATCTCCATGCGCTTTCTTGAGTACAAAGTTCTGTAATCAACCTATTTAAATCCTCCTTAAATGCTTTAGCTCATGTCCTCGTAACTGGTCCATCTGGCATTTTAATTGGGTCCTTTATAGACAGCTGTGGGTTTGCATCACTAACCACGACATGGTGGGCTAAGAAGGGAAGACAACCGAAAAAGAAGACAAGATCGACGATTAGGGTTTGGGAGATAAATCAGGAAGGCTCTAATACCATGTACGCTTTGTATTTTCCATAATCTTCTCATCTCATTAATTGAATATATAAAATTTCAAATATTCTCAATGGGCTATTAGATAAGTCTACTTATATAAAATACAACATTATATATATATATATATATATATATATATATATATATATATAGGGGAAACCTCATAAAAATCTCCATGTATTATACCCAAATGTTTAAATAAACCCCTATATAATTTATTTGTACGAATTAACCATTATGCTTTCTAACTTTGATTGTTTTCATGCTTTGTGACTGGTTAACCCAAAGCTACCGGTAAGGATCACTATTCATCCACCATCTAGATTGAAAGAAGAAGACTCAAGGAGAAGTAATGCCACTCTTCATCGTCCTCATCCACCTTTTGATTATTGTATGTAGTGACATAGAACTAAAGAAAATAGGGTCTTCAGATGGTTTTGCTCAACTGATTCAGGGTCACCATCACGTTATGGTATGATTTTGTAGGTTTTCAAGATTTCAAGCTTCATGGAACTAACTAACCATGCTTGCCATCCATTTTCCTATAATGATAAAAAAAAATTGAGTTATCATTAGATTTGTAGTAAAAAGAGGTAACTTGCAATGTTAGAGACATTTGAATCTAGCAATTCAAGCAAATCTCCAAGTATTTTTATTCTTGAATTTGCATCCTCATAATTAGACATAAATTTAAAAATGAGAACCAATATTTGTGGTAGGAAGAACTGCACATTAGTTCCTTTGTTTCTTTGCTTCTCAGGCTGATTATGTCTCTGTATAACCTGCAAAATCATAAGAGTGTTTCAGTTAACCACAGCCTAATAAACATTTGCCATTAAACACCATCATATCCCATCTTAAACAACCTAGAATCACCTTGTTTGTCAAACCAGAAGAAGAAAAGAAAATACAACGACCCGTCTTGTGTACTAATTTCTACACGGCCCGTGTTGCTTGATTTGGAACCAACAAACAGCTGCTGCTCGCTTCCATCCTGGCACCACCTTCGAACTAGAACCTGCTACTTCGTCGGTTCCAGTCTAGCCAAACTCCCTCTCGAACAGCCTCACTTCTGAGACCTGCAACCAAGAAAAGAAAAGAACAAAAAAATTGTTGCCGTCAGTTCTATTCCATCCGAACCGGAGACCTGCTGTCCAACCATCCCTCGTTGCAACCATTTTCCTCCGATCCAAAAACCGAAGTCACTATTCATCGTCATCTTTGTTTGGACCTGCGACTAACCGGAAAAGGAAAAAGGAAAAGAAAATTGAATCACCAAGAAGCTGACAACCCTTTTCATTTTTCGTTCCAACCTCCATCTCCATCAAAATCGTTGCTTTTGCCTTCGTTTTTACCTCTATACCGAAACCCACGAACCACAACAGTTCAAGCCTTTACCTTTTAAATCCACACCTCGTGAAAGCCATTAAAACCAAGAACCAATAACCTCTTTGTTTGTTCCAGCTTCTTCGAACACATCTTAGCCAACCAGTCATCTCAACCAGAGACCCTCCTGCAGCCATGGAAAAAGAAAAAGTAAAGAAGAAGAAAGACTTCCCAGGAATTGCAAACCTTCAACCATCACTTCGAAACCAACAACCGGTCAACCGGATAAAATAGGTATTTTAAGCAGTTTTAGAAAACATAATGGTTAATTCGTACAAAAAAAATGATGTAATGGTTTTTTTAAACATCGAGATATAATGCATAGGGTTTCTATATATATATATATATATATATATATATATATATATATAGAAAAAACTTATGAGTTTTGGTCATAAGAACATCCTATGTGCTCATACAAACCCTAATGCTTGGATCTAGGTTTCTCTATTGTACATGCAATTCATCCAAGACTATAAACCCTAGATCTAGCATATGATAATCAATATAACATATAAATAAGGGTTTATATCATACCTTGATTGTTATGTAGCAATAACAATCTCAAATCCTTCTTATATTGACTTTAGAAAGCTTAGAGTCACAAATGTCACACCTCTAATGGTTCACAAACACCAAGAGCAAGAGGATGAAGAAGAGAAGAGAAGGAGGCTGCCTAAAACATGTGGAAACCCTAGAAGGAAGCTTGTCCACGTTTTTGGGGCATAAGGGCTCTATATATAGTGAGGCTATTAGGGTTATCTAACAAGGAAACCCTAATTTGGATGCTTAAGCCCTAAGCAACCCATGGACTCCTTTCCTTAAAGGCCTTGGACGATTTCTAATGGGTTTCCCCATAGAATTCGTCCATCCTTATAATATAATGATGGGTTTTAGCCATAAGAACATCCTATGTGCTCATACAAACCCTAATGCTTGGATCTAGGTTTCTCTATTGTATGTGCAATTCATCCAAGACTATAAACCCTAGATCTAATATATGATAATCAATATAACATATGAATTAGGGTTTAGATCATACCTTGATTCTTATGTAGCAATAACAATCTCAAATCCTTCTTGTATTGACTTTAGAAAGCTTAGAGTCACAAATGTCATTCCTCTAATGGTTCACAAACACCAAGAGCAAGAGGATGAAGAGGAGAAGAGAAGGAGGCTGCCCAAAACGTGTGAAAACCCTAGAGAACTACTTCTACACGTTTTTGGGGCTTAAGGGTTCCTTAAATAGTGAGGCTATTAGGGTTATCTAACAAGGAAACCCTAATTTGGATGCTTAGGCCCTAAGCAACCCATGAACCCCTTTCTTAAAGGCCTTTGGACGATTTCTAATGGGTTTCCCCATAGAATTCGTCCACCCCCTTAATAATAAGTCCATTAGCTCAATATTCAACTATCACACAATTGACAGTTCTAGTCCCTTAAGTTTAATTAATGTCTTTTAGCCACAAACTTAATTCTTATTAATTCTTGACTAATATTAATTAAACAATATGATTTCTCCTTTAATATATTATTCTCATAATATATTAATAATCATATTTAATCCTTTCTCTCGATAATTCATCCTATTAAGTTGCTTTGGTGAAGGCAACCCAAAAGGACCATGCACCGCCGGGTCAAGTACATACCAAAATAGTTATGGACTTAGACACTAATCCAACAGTCTCCCACTTGGATAAGTCTAATAACTATTCTGCGTATGACTTCAGATCTTGATCTGCAATCGTAGCTTTCTAAAGCCACTGTCAACTCTGATCTTATTAGATATGCATGTCCTTTAGATAAGGGATCATATATTCCTCCATTCTAGATGTCGTATAGATTGAGACATGGATCTAAATCATTCTCTCTGTCTATGTGTTGTTTCCCGAATTCAGATTGATGACGACTGACAACAGACTACAATTTGAACACATCAAATTAGTCCCGACTTGGCCAAGCGCTTAGGTGCCATCACTAAATCATCGAGGGGCCCATAGATATCGCTTTTACCCTACTTTGGATAAAAGGAACGGATAAACTTTGACTCAATGCTTGCTTGCACTCACTCACCGAATCACACACAACAATATGTTTTATAACACCATGTTACCGGTACGTTTACATATTATCAATGTGCAACCGAGTCGCAAGATACAACTCGCACATCTCGGTTTCAAGAATATAAGATGTTATCGTCTCACAAATCACCCGTGATAACAATCCATGAAGTGATCCAAGTGAGCGTGGGTTTAATCCAATGCTCAAATCATATTCATAAGCACTCATGAACGTTGCAACAAACATTTGCTTATGTCTAATGCTCTTTAGACAATCCACCCACCAATTCACGATAGTCTTTATTCATACCTACTTCCAACATATGAACGACTGTGGCCCGTTCGAATAATTAAACTGTTCTAAACCAATTAAATTATTCAGGAAGTCAAAACATGCAAAGTGAAACACAAGGATAATACTAATCCCATATGGCCTCAAACCTTTGAGCATAAATAAAACACCTTTTATTTATCACCATATCGATTACTCATTATTTGTTGTTTCGGGTAATCAACTTCTTACTTGAATTATTACACTTGTCCCATGCTCTTAGCATGCACACAATGTTTACCTACGGTTCTTACTTTGTGAAATAGATCAAATGAACACATTTCCAATCATAAACATTTCACAACTCCTAATCCATTTTCATAAGTGAAAGAATATCAAATTCTTGCCACTTATGGAATATGTTAGATTCTAACATTTTATGCAATGATCCTTTTGTAATATCACTACACTAAAGGCACCATGACTATTGTCAATGAAATTACAAAGTCCTTTATCGGAGATTGTTACAAGACAATTCCATAGATGTGATGTCTCTCACTCAAAGTACATTCCTTTGAACATCCTTTTGCATAAAATTTCTAATCTAGACATTGATTCTCAATATCCAATTCCCAATATGGAAACCTTTCCATACTTACCATATGAGAACTCATTCTCAACAGAATCTTATCTATTCATAATAATATCGATATGGTCCATCCAATATCATACTTCCAACTACTCACAAACGACTAATCCTCAGCGAACTTTGGATTATCCTTTGATAGTTGTTTAATTATCTTAGTCAAAAATCGATTCTAGTCCTTTTTCCCTCTAAATGCGCTAGAAATTTGGAAAAATTTTAGAATGGTCAAGAATTATATCATTTGCAATCTATCCTATACCCGAAGCGTATGGGACACGATGCATAATGTCTTACTTAAAGATTTGATATTTTATCAATCTTCTGCCATAATATCTTATGTGTCACGTTCTTATGATTCGAATTATGAAGAGGAATGCCGTAATCATAATCGAAATTTAAGAACACACTATGTATCCTTGACTAAAAATATTAACATTCCACAACCTAAGCCTTTAGATTTGAAATGAAGCATAATATTCTCTCCCTTAATTATAGAAAACCAACTATTCAACCCTTACAACTTTGCAATGTATGACTCTTGTTTTCTATAATTAATATTGCTAACTTGCAATACCTGCCTTAAAAATCATACAATCATAACATTTATACTCCCATTATTATGATGATTATTATAAACATAACACTTATGCTCCCACTAGCTTTGACACGTATTCAAAAACAGCTTAACTTTCAGCAAAACAATGCCTATTGAATTTCTTTAAGTTCATATTTCTAATACCCAATGCTTTGATAATCTTTTATCAAGGCATTATAAACTTATACACCTTTGCCTTAGATAGTTCATGTGTGTGCCTTAAACAATTTAGACTAATTGCCAGATCTCACAATTCAAATCATGGAAAGGGATACCGTAACCATAATCGAATTTGAGAATCCAATTATCACAATCTCTATATTCTTAAAATCTCTTTTAGTGAAAGCATTTCCTCACAGTCATTTTCATGAAGGAGAGAATCTTATGACACTTAGATTTTAATGGTGAATGTGTTCCTATCCTTGCGAATTTATCAAAACAAAGTTTACGACAAATTCAAACTCATATGGATCGAACTTTCTTAATCTTGATTTCTTGCCTTATGGTAACACGGCTGCCCACCATGTATTCGAAGTAGTTAAGCAGCTCACCCTTTCCCATCAATGCATTTTTCATTGATTAAGGTCCTTGCCTTTTATGCATTCAAATGAGAACTCATAGAACTCACATGCATAATTAACTCGATTGGAACGGCACAGAAAAAAGATAATGTCAACACGATAGGTTGTAAACCTCTACTCGTGTGCTAGTGATGATCGATAGGGTTTATTCTTGATTAGTTCTTGAAACTTTTCAAGACCATTAAGACACCACTGACTCCTTGACATATAAGATTCTTCTGTGAATGAGCATTTCTTGACAAACAAATATTCAAGAGTTAGTGTAGTTTTTATCAAGATAAAACACTTCATAAATTGGTCCTAGTTGGTCTTTGTCTTATCCAAGACATCACAACTTTCCAACTTCAAATGTGGAAGAATAAGAAAACCTTTTTCCAAATTCTGCATTTGATGAATGTTTTAAACTTTCTTAAGACTTGTCACTCAATGTCACAATCTTAACTTTAAGACTTGTTTTGGAACGAATTATGATTGGCATCTTGATTTAACCATTTCTTCAATTCTCGATTCCTCTTCTTAGACATATAATTGCACAAAGACTCACTTAGAGGATCAATTTAGATATGGTTCTTAATCATTAAGACCTACGATAAAACATAAAAGATACTCTCCCTTCTTCTTAGAATAGAGAAACTTTTATCTTTTTGCCTACTTGATTCTTCTTATTCGTTTTGCTATTGATTTAAACCTTTTCAATCAATTCAGTATTATACTTAATCTTATAAGTATAATCATATTTACTAAACCTTTAGTGAATCATGAAAAATATCTTTGTTACTCTTATGGTGGACTTGATCAACACACAACTTTATGTACTCGATCTCCTAGTCCTTCACTTGACACTTTGTCAACGACTTAGTCTAATTTCCAAATATGAAATTTCTCATTCATCGTGCAACCAAGTTGCATGATTCCAAGTTTCTGTCCAGTTGAAACTTGGGCGATGAGAAACTCTCCCTATTTGGTAAATTCTCGACATTTCCATAATTATCATAATTAAGAATCACATCCATTCATTGTAGAAATATGCAAACATCAATTTTTCATAACGATTTCATTGCAAGGAAATAAATAAATAAATAAATGAGTAAAATCAAAATTTATTTTATTCATAAAAGCAGCGGAAAACATTTGTCCTTACAATGCAAAATCAACTGAAAAAACTATGTAATCAAATATTTCTATCATAACTTTCTAAGCTCAAATCTAATCTTCGAATCCATGCGATCGAGATCCATTTCTTCGTGATTAGACTCATCTTGCTTTCTCATCAAGCTTCCTCTCTTTTCACTGATCCTGCAAAACATTCAAATGCAATCTTATCACATTATGTATTAAGAATCAATGAATAGGAACTTAATAGAGTTAGATAGTGGATTTTACCTGAAGCACAACCATACTCTTTGACTCTCCCATCTTCTAGACTCTTCAGGCTCTTAGGGCAGACTTGTATCCAACGCCCTTTCTCTTAGCAGCAAACGCAGGTCGGTTCTCCTAGAACATCCTCGGAAGCATGGTTGGTTGAATTTCCCAACAAATACGCTCCATTGCTTTGCCAAATCATTTCTGATTCAACAACAATGAGCATGTAAGTTAGGTCAATGAGGTTTTCGTCATGATCCATCATATAATACTTTCTCTTGAACTCATTATATGATTCGGGAAGTGACTGCAGAACCTAGTTCACAGCCAACTTATCCGGGAATGACGCACCCAACATTATCAACCTATCGATGTGTGATTTCATTCCTAGAACGTGGGCACACACGGGTTTACCATCTTCGTGTTTCATTTCCAATAGGGCTTTAGTGACATTGAACCTTTCAATTCTACGATCTTGTGGGTTAGAGAGAATAACGGGAGGAGGTGCAGGAAGTGAAGCATGATTTCTTGTTCCTCGATCGAATCGTGGAATATCATCTTCATTTGGAATGCTTGTTCCACGGGATTTAGGAAGACCATAGTTGTTGAACTTTGACATCTACAAAACGGGAGAAAACAAATTCAAGTTAGTTCATTGATTGAGTCCTTAGTAAATCATCCAAATGATATACTAGGGCTAGGACCCAACACAATATTCTACAACTCGGGAGAGGGATGCCGTAACCCAAATTGCAGAACATTTGAAGGTAAGTGAATGACGATTCACTAATTTCCACCATAAAAAAGAAAAAAGAAATTTAAGTTTTAAATCTATGAAAACTCCTAGATCCTTTGAGATTCATTGAACATTTCAATGGCATGTTTAAATCTCGATATGCCCCTCGCATGTTACAGTCACCTATTCGATGTGCCGGTAAACCACACACGCTCCACCGAACTATGACAAACATTGAGTCACCCTTTGCTACCTTTGCTTAGAACCATTTAGTGTGCCGGTTAACCACACGCGCTCCACTAACGTCTTTGCAAGGGAACAAAGTGTAATTTCATGGAATTGCATCAATTCACTTTTGCCTAAAGTAACTAAGATTAGGAAATTTATGAAAGCAATTAGTTACTTTTATACTTCATTATACTTATAATGGAAGGTTTCCGTCCTATCCTACCCGTTCGGCTAACGACCCTCCACTAGTCAAGAGTGCGGTGGGTAAGAGTGGATACCCATTCAATCGCCATTTTATAGGCAATTTCCTTAAACACCCCTTATAGACCAGCTTCGTGAATGAGGCCTACTAACAGTAAGACTGACTTTTACACATATATAATGTTAGACTTTTAATGTTATGTATAGTATAGGGTGTATTTTACACTTTTAAAATACTAGGTGGTCAAATTTAACAATTATACTTTTAATTCAATTAAATTGTAAACCAAAACTTTATGTATTTATTAAATCTCTTTTAATTATACACTTTAATTAATTAATAAAACCATAAGGGTGTGATTTGAACTTTTTCAAAACTATACTAGGGTTTTAGAATTTAACATTCCTAAATTAAACCTTTTAATCAACTTTTAAATTCCAAAACTTGAGGGCAAGTTTTGAAACATTTCAAAACATTAGGGTTTAGAATTTAAATATTTCAAAATCAAACTTTTTAATGAAAAATTTAAATTCCAAAACTTGAGGTCAAGTTTTGAAACTTTTCAAAACATTAGGGTTTCAACTATTTAAATTTCAAAACAAAACTTTTGAGTTCTAATTTAAACTATAAAACCTAAAGGGATTAATTTGAAACTTTTCCAAACTTTGTCAAGAATATTCTAGATCACATAATTCAAATAAGGCAATTAACTATAATCGGTGGTTATCTAATTAGATCTAGTTCAAATTCTTGCAAGATAATGATCAAACAATTTGCATACCTTAACATTTATCAAATAAGGTAACAATTACCTAATTAGATGACCAAAATCTTTTATTTTGACAAGGATAATCATAAGGAATCAATAAAATTCGAATTTTATTAATTTTAAACAATTATGGCAATTATTCTAAGTCAAAATAGGTAAAAATCCTGAAAATCCGCCCGTCTGACAGCTAAACTCGCCGAGTCCCCTTATGGACTCGCCGAGTTCACCCTACTCGACGAGTCCACATTGGAACTCGCCGAGTTCATCATACAGGGGGGCCAAAAAACGATTTTACAGCTTGAACAAAACAAACAAGGCATCAATACAATAGAAACCAATCAAGGCTCTGATACCACTGATGGGTTTTAGCCATAAGAACATCCTATGTGCTCATACAAACCCTAATGCTTGGATCTAGGTTTCTCTATTGTATATGAAATTCATCCAAGACTATAAACCCTAGATCTAATATATGATAATCAATATAACATATGAATTAGGGTTTAGATCATACCTTGATTCTTATGTAGCAATAACAATCTCAAATCCTTCTTGTATTGACTTTAGAAAGCTTAGAGTCACAAATGTCACTCCTCTAATGGTTCACAAACACCAAGAGAAAGAGGATGAAGAGGAGAAGAGAAGGAGGCTGCCCAAAACGTGTGAAAACCCTAGAGAACAACTTCTACACGTTTTTGGGGCTTAAGGGTTCCTTAAATAGTGAGGCTATTAGGGTTATCTAACAAGGAAACCCTAATTTGGATGCTTAGGCCCTAAGCAACCCATGAACCCCTTTCTTAAAGGCCTTTGGACGATTTCTAATGGGTTTCCCCATAGAATTCGTCCACCCCCTTAATAATAAGTCCATTAGCTCAATATTCAACTATCACACAATTGACAGTTCTAGCCCCTTAAGTTTAATTAATGTCTTTTAGCCACAGACTTAATTCTTATTAATTCTTGACTAATATTAATTAAACAATATGATTTCTCCTTTAATATATTATTCTCATAATATATTAATAATCATATTTAATCGTTTCTCTCCATAATTCATCCTATCAAGTTACTTTGGTGAAGGCAACCCAAAAGGACCATGCACCGCCGGGTCAAGTACATACCAAAATAGTTATGGACTTAGACACTAATCGAACATATAAGGCAATCCATAGCCCATTTGCAATTATCTTATAATTACAATTCCAGTCCCTTAAGTTTAATTAATCTCTTTTAGTCATAAACTTAATTCTTATTAGTTCTTGACTAATATTAATTAAACAATCTGATTTCTCCTTTAATATATTATTCTCATAATATATTAATATATCATATTTAATCCTTTCTCTCCATAATTCATCCTATCAAGTTGCTTTGGTGAAGGCAACCCAAAATGACCATGCACCATCGGGTCAAGTACATACCAAAATAGTTATGGACTTAGACACTAATCCAACAGTCTCCCACTTGGATAAGTCTAATAACTATTCTGCATATGACTTCAGATCCTGATATGCAATCGTAGCTTTCCAAAGCCGCTGTCAACTCTGATCCTATCAGATACACGTGTCCTTTAGATAAGGGATCATATATTCCTCCATTCTAGATATCGTATGAGAAATGATTTCTAATCATTCTCTCTATGCTATTTCTCGACTTCCGATTTATGACGACTAACTAATTGAACAAATCAAATTAGCCCTAGCCCGGCCGAGCATTTACGTTTGTCATCACTAAATCATCGAGGGGCCCACAGATATCGCTTTTACCCTACTTTGGATAAAAGGAACGGATAAACTTTGAATCAATGCTCGCTTGCACTCACTCACCGAATCACACACAACAATATGTTTTATAACACCATGTTACCGGTGCGTTTACATATTATCAATCTGCAACCGACTCGCAAGATACAACTCACATATCTCGGTTTCAAGAATATAAGTTGTTATCGTCTCACCAATCACTCGTGATAACAATCCATGAAGTGATCCAAGTGAGCGTGGGTTTAATCCAATGCTCAAATCATATTCATAAGCACTCATGAACGTTGCAGCAAACATTTGCTTATGTCTAATGCTCTTTAGACAATCCACACACCAATTCACGATAGTCTTTATTCATACCTACTTCCAATATATGAACGACTGTGGCCCGTTCGAATAATTTGACTGTTCTAAACCAATTAAATTATTCAGGAAGTCAAAACATGCAAAGTGAAACACAAGGATAATACTAATCCCATATGGCCTCAAACCTTTGAGCATAAATAAAACACCTTTTATTTATCACCATATCGATTACTCATTATTTGTTGTTTCCGGTAATCAAAAATTTACTTGAATTATTACAACACTTGTCCCATGCTCTTAGCATGCACACAATGTTTACCTATGGTTCTTACTTTGTGAAATAGATCAAATAAACACATTTCCAATCATACTCATTTCACAAATCCCAATCCTTTTACAAGTGTAAGAATATCAAATTCTTGCCACTTATAGAATATGCTAGATTCTAACATTGTATGCAATGATCCTTTTGGAATGTCACTGCACTAAAGTCACAATGACTATTGCCAATGATATTACAAAGTCCTCTATCGGAGATTGTTACAAGACAATTCCTTATATATGATGTCTCTCACTCAAAGTACATTCCTTTGAACATCCTTTTGCATAAAAGTTTCTAATCTAGACATTGATTCTCAATATCCAACTCCCAATATGGAAACCTTTGCATACTTACCATATGACAACTCATTCTTACTAGAATCTTATCTATTCATAATAATGTCGATATGGTCCATCCAATACAATACTTCCAACTACTCACAAGCGACCAATCCTAGAAGAACTTTGGATTGTCCTTTGATAGTTGTTTAATTATCTTAGTCAAAACCGATTCTTGTCCTTTTTCCCTCTAAATGCGCTAGACATTTGGAAAATTTTAGAATGGTCAAATATTATAGCATTTGCAATCAATCCAATACCCGAAACATTTGGAACACGATGCATAATGTCTTACATGAAGATTCGATACTTTATCAATCTTCTGCCATAATATTTTATGTGCTACGTTCTCAAAATTCGAACTATGAAGAGGAATTCCTTAATCATAATCGAAATTTGAGAACACACTATATTTCCTTGACTAAATTTATTAACATTTCACAACGTAAACCTTTAAATTTGAAATGTAATATTCTCTCCCTTAATTATAGCAAAACAACTTTTCAATTCTTGCAACTTTGCAAAGTATAACTATTGTTTTCTATAATTAATATTTCTAACTTGCAATACTTTCCATAATAATCATACAATCTTAACATTTATGCTCCCACTATCATGATGATTATTATAAACATAACACTTATGCTCCCACTAGCTTTGACATGTATTCAGAAACCAACTTAACTTCCAGAAAAACAATACTTATTGAATTTCTTAAGTTCATGTTTCTTATACCCAATGCTTTGATAATCTTTTATCAAGGCTTCTTAAATTTATACACCTTCGCCTTAGATAGTTTATATGTATGTCTAAACAATTCAGACCAATTGCCAAATCTCACAATTCGAATCATGGAAAGGGATACCGTAACCATAATCGAATTCGAGAATCCAATTTTCACAATCACTATCTTTTTAAAATCTTTCTTAGTGCAAGCATTTCGTCACAGTCATTTTCATGAAGGAGGGAATCTTATGACACTTAGATTTTAATGGTGTATGTGTTCCTATCCATGTGAATTTGTCAAAACCAAAGTTTATGACAAATTCTAACTCATATGGACTAAACTTTCTTAATCTTGATTTCTTGCCTTATGGTAGCACAGCTGCCCACCATGTCTTCCAAGTAGTTAAGCAGCTCACCTTTTCCTATTAATGTACTTTTCATTGATCAAGGTGCCTGCCTTTTTTGCGTTCAAATGAGAACTCATAGAACTTACATGCATAGTTAACTCATTTGGAATGGCACAGAAACAAAATAGTGTCAACACGATGAGTTGTAAACCTCAATTCGTGTGCTAGTGATGATCGATAAGGTTTATTTTGATTATATCTTGAAACCTTTAAAGATCATTAAGACTCCCACTGACTAATTGACATATAAGATTCTCTTGTCAATAAACATTTCTTGACAAACAAATATTCAAGAGTTCGTGTAGTTTTTATCAAAACACTTCATAAATTGGTCCTAGTTGGTCTTTGTCTTATCCTATACATCACAACTTACCACATTTGATGAATGCTATAAACCTTCTTAATACTTTTCACTCAATGTCACAATCTTAACTCTAAGACTTGTTTTGGAACGAAGTATGATTGACTTCTTGATTTAACCATTTCTTCAATTCTTGATTCCTCTTCTTAGACATACAATTGTACTAAGACTCACTTAGAGGATCAATTGAGATATGGTTCTTAATCATTAAGACCTATCATAAAGCATAAAAGGTACTCTCCCTTCTTCTTGATTTAACCATGCACCATCGGGTCAAGTACATACCAAAATAGTTATGGACTTAGACACTAATCCAACAGTCTCCCACTTGGGTAAGTCTAATAACTATTATGTGTATAACTTCAGATCCTGATCTGCAATCGTAGCTTTCCAAAGCCGCTGTCATCTCTTATCCTATCAGATACGCGTGTCCTTTAGATAAGGGATCATATATTCCTCTATTCTAGATATCGTATAAGACATGATTTCTAATCATTCTCTTTGTACTATTTCTCGACTTCCGATTTATGACGACTGACTAATTGAACAAATCAAATTAGCCCTAGCCCGGCCGAGCATTTTCATTTGTCATCATTAAATCATCGAGGGGCCCAAAGATATCGCTTTTATCCTACTTTAGATAAAAGGAACGGATAAAATTTGATACAATGCTTGCTTGCACTCACTCACCGAATTACACACAACAATATGTTTTATAACACCAAGTTACTAGTGCATTTACATGTTATCAATGTGCAACCGATTTGGAAGATACAACTCACACATCTCGGTTTCAAGAATATAAGATGTTATCGTCTCACCAATCACTCGTGATACAATCCATGGAGTGATCCAAGTGAGCGTAGGTTTAATCCAATGCTCAAATCATATTCATAAGCACTCATGAACGTCGCATCAAACATTTGCTTAATTGCAATACCTTTTAGACAATTCAGACACCAATTCACGACAGTCTTCATTCATACCTACTTCCAACATATGAACGACTGTGGCCCGTTCGAATAATTTGACTGTTCTAAACCAATTAAATTATTCAGGAAGTGAAAACATGCAAAGTCAAACACAAGAATAATACTAATCCCATATGGCCTCAAACCTTTGAGCATAAATAAAGCACCTTTTATTTATCACCATATCGATTACTCATTATTTGTTGTTTTGGGTAATCAACTTCTTACTTGAATTATTACACTTATCCCAGGCTCCGAGCATGCACACAATGTTTATCTATGGTTCTTACTTTGTGAAATAGATCAAATGAACACATTTCCAATCATACTCATTTCCCAACTCTAAATCCTTTTTCATAAATGAAAAGAATATCAAATTCTTGCCACTTATGGAATATGCTAGATTCTAACTTTTTATGCAATGATCCTTTTGTAATGTCATAGCAAAAAAGTCACAAAGACTATTGCCAATGAAATTACAAAGTCCTCTATCAGAAATTGTTACAATACAATTCCTAAGATATGATGTCTCTCACTCAAAGTACATTCCTTTGAACATCCTTTTGCATAAAAGTTTCTAATTTAGACATAGATTTTCAATATTCAATTCCCAATATGGACACGTTTCCATATTTTCCATATGACAACTCATTCTTAATAGAATCTTATCTATTCATAATAATGTCGATATGGTCCATCCAATACTATACTCACAAGCGACCAATCCTCGGCGAACTTTAGATTGTCCTTTGATAGTTGTTTAATTATCTTAGTCAAAACCGATTATTGTTCTTTTTCCCTCTAAATGCACTAGACATTTGGAAAATTTTAGAATGGTCAAATATTACAGCATTTGCAATTAATCCTATACCCCAAGTGTATGGGACACGATGCATAATGTCCTACATAAAGATTTGATACTTTATCAATCTTCTGCCACAATATTTTAATGTGCTATGTTCTCAAAATTCGAATTGTGAAGAGGAATGCTGTAATCATAATCGAAATTTGAGAACACACTATGTTTCCTTGACTAAATTATTAACATTCCACAACCTAAGCCTTTAGATTTGAAATGAAGCATAATATTCTCTCCCTTAATTATAGCAAAATAACTTTACAACTCTTGCAACTTTGCAAAGTATAACTCTTGTTTTCTATATTTAATATTGCTAATTTGCAATACTTGCCATAATCATACAATCATAACATTTATGCTCCCACTATCATGATGATTATTATAAACATAACGCTTATGCTCCCACTAGCTTTGACATGCATTCAGAAACCAGCTTAACTTCTAGAAAATCAATACTTTTTGAATTTCTTAAGTTCATGTTTCTAATACTTAATGCTTTGATAATGCTTTATCTAAGCTCATACACCTTTCCTTTATATAGCTCATATGTGTTTCTAAACAATTTAGACTAATTGCCAAACTTCACAATTCGAATCATGGAAAGGGAAACCGTAACCATAATCGAATTTGAGAATACAATTTTCACAATCACTATCTTCTTAAAATCTGTCTTAGTGAAAGCATTTCCTCACAGTCATTTTCATGAAGGAGGGAATCTTATGAAACTTAGATTTTAATGGTGTATACGTTCCTATCCATGTGAATTTGTTAAAACCAAAGTTAACGACAAATTCAAACTCATATGGACCGAACTTTCTTAATCTTGATTTCCTGCCTTATGGTAGCACAGCTACCCACCATGTCTTCCAAGTAGTCAAGCAGCTCACCCTTTCCTATCAATGTACTTTTCATTGATCAAGGTCCTTGCCTTTTATGAATTTAAATGACAACTCATGGAACTTACATGCATAATTAACTCAATTGGAGTGGCCCATAAATACGATAGGTTGCAAACCTCAACTCGTGTGCTAGTGTTGATTATAAGGTTTATTTTGATTTGTTTATGAGAATTTTCAAAACCATTAAGACTCCCACTGACTCCTTGACATATAAGATTCTCTTGTCAATAAACATTTCTTGACAAACAAATATTCAAGAGTTAGTGTAGTTTTTATCAAAACACTTCATAAATTGGTCATAGTTGGTCTTTGTCTTATCCAAGACATCACAACTTTCCACATTTGATGAATGTTATAAACCTTCTTAATACTTTTTCACTCAATGTCATAATCTTAACTCTAAGACTTGTTTTGGAACGAAGTATGATTGACTTCTTGATTTAACCATTTCTTCAATTCTTGATTCCTCTTCTTAGACATACAATTGCACTAATACTCACTTAGAGGATCAATTGAGATATGGTTCTTAATCATTAAGACCTATCATAAAACATAAAAGGTACACTACCTTCTTCTTATAATGGAGAAACTTTTATCTTTCTGCCTACTTGATTCTTCTTATTCGTTTTGCTATTGATTTAAACTTTTTCAATCAATTCAGGACTATACTTAATCTTATAAGTATAATCATATTTACTAAACCTTTAGTAAATCGTGACGAATATCTTTGTTACTCTTATGTTGTACTTGATCAACACACAACTTGTGTAGTTGATCTCCTAGTCCTTCACTTGACTCTTTGTTAATGAATATGTCCAATTTCCAAATGTGAAATTTCTCATTCATCGTGCAACGAAGTTGCATGATTCCAAATTTCAGTCCAATTGAAACTAGGCCGATGAGAAACTTTCCCTATTTGGTAAATTGTCGACATTTTCATAAATAAGAATCATATCCATTCGTTGTAGAAATATGCAAACATCAATTTTCATAACGATTTCATTGCAAGGAAATAAACAAATAAATAAATAAGTCAAACCAAAATTTATTTTATTTATAAAAGAAGCGGAAAACATTTGTCCTTACAATGCAAAATCCATTGAAAACTATGTAGTCAAATATTCCTAACAATTCTATCATAACTATCTAAGCTCAAAATCTAATCTTCAAGTACATGCGATCGAGATCCATTTCTTTGTGATTAGACTCATCTTGCTCTTTCCTCAAGCTTCCTTTCTTTTCACCAATCCTGCAAAACATTCAAATGCAATCTTATCACATCATGTATTAAGAATCAACGAATAGGAACTTAATGGAGTTAGATAGTGGATTTTACCTGAAGCACAGCCATACTCTTTGACTCTCCCATCTTCTGGAATCTTCAGGATCTTAGGGCAAACTTCTATCCAACGCCCTTTCTCTTGGCAGCAAACGCCGGTCGGTTCTCCTAGAACATCCTCAGAAGCATGGTTGGTGGACTTTCCCAACAAATACGCTCCATTGCTTTGCCAAATCATTTCTGATTCAGCAGCAATGAGCATGTAAGTTAGGTCAATGAGGTTATCGTCATGATCCATCATATAATACTTTCTTTTGAGCTCATTATATGATTCAGGAAGTGACTGCAGAACCTAGTTCACAGCTAACTTATCGGGGAATGACACACCCAACATAATCAACCTATCGATGTGTGATATCATTCCTAGAACGTAGGCACACACGGATTTACCATCTTCATGTTTCATTTCCAATAGGGCTTTAGTGATATTGAACCTTTCAATTCTTCGATCTTGTGGGTTAGGGAGAAAAATCGGAGGAGGGGGAGGAAGTGAAGCATGATTTCTTGTTCCTCGATCGAATCGTGGAATATCATCTTCATGTGGAATGCTTGTTCCACGGGATTTAGGAAGACCATAGTTGTCGAACTTTGACATCTACAAAACGGGAGAAACAAATTCAAGCTAGTTGATTGATTGAGTCCTTAGTAAATCACCCAAATGAGATACTAAGGCTAGGACCCAACAGAATATTCTACAACTCGGGAGAGGGATGCCGTAACCCAAATTGCAGAAAATTTGAAGGTAGGTGAATGACGATTCACTAATCTCCACCATGAAAAACGAAAAAGAAATTTAAGTTTTAAATCTATGAAAACTCCTAGATCCTATCAGATTTATTGAACATTTCAATGGCATGTTTAAATCTCGATATGCCCCTCTTGTTTGTGACTGGGATGCCGAGGATCACAAAGCGGGTGTGAATAACCATGCAAACTATATGGTGCCCCCACATGTTACGGTCACATATTCGATGTGCCGGTAAACCACACACGCTCCACCGAACTATGACAAACATTGAGTTACCCTTTGCTACCTTTGCTTAGAACCATTTAGTGTGTCGGTAAACCACACACGCTCCACTAACATCTTCACAAGGGCACAAAGTTTAATTTCATGGAATTGCATCAATTCACTTTTGCCTAAGTAACTAAGATTGGGAATTTGAAAACATTTAGTTACTTTTGTACATCAAAATACTTATAATGGAAGGTTTCGTCCTATCCTACCCTTTCGGCTAACGACCATCCACTTAGTCAAGAGTGCGGTGGGTAAGAGTGGATACCCATTCAATCGCCATTTTATAGGCAATTTCCTTAAACACCCTTATAGACCAGCTTCGTGAATGAGGCCTACTAACGGTAAGACTGACTTTTACATATATATAATGTTAGACTTTTAATGTTATATATAGTATAGGGTGTATTTTACACTTTTAAAATACTAGGTGGTCAAATTTAACAATTATACATTTAATTCAATTAAATTGTAAGCCAAAACTTTTATGGATTTATTAAACCTTTTTTAATTATACACCTTAATCAATTAATAAAAACCATATGGGTGTGATTTAAACTGTTCAAAACAATACTAGGGTTTTAGAATTTAACATTCCTAAATTAAACTTTTAATCAACTTTTAAATTTCAAAACTTGAGGGCAAGTTTTGAAACATTTCAAAACATTAGGTTTAGAATTTAAATATACATCAAAATTAAACTTTTAATCAAAATTTAAATTCCAAAACTTGAGGGCAAGTTTTGAAACCATTTCAAAAACATTAGGGTTTCAACTATTTAAATTTCAAAACTAAACTTTTGAGTTTAAATTTAAACTATAAAACCTACAGGGGAAAAATTGAAACTTTTCATAACACAAGGATCAAATAACAAATAATCTTAATTAACATTTAATCACATAATTATCCATTTTTGATTTATTTAATGATTTCTTGCAAAACAATTTACCAATTTAATCAAAATAATTAATCAATTATCACATAAGGAAACAAACATTTTATTAATTGATAAATATCTTCAATTAGATCAAGAATATAGTCATATATATATATATATATATATATATATATATATATATATATATATATATATATATATCATAAAATCGGATTTATATTGATGTAATATGATAAAGGCAAGTATCTCAAAGATAAACAACAACAAATCCCGAAAATAGCTCCATCTGATGCTCGAACTCGCCGAGTACCCCCATGGACTCGCTGAGTAGGGGCAACTCGCCGAGTCCACAGTGGGACTCACCAAGTCCATCATGCAGAACCACAAAAATCGAATTTTTTCAACATAAAAGGAATCAATACAATAGAAACCAATCTAGGCTCTGATACCACTGATGAGTTTTAGCTATAAGAACATCCTATGTGCTCAGACAAACCCTAATGCTTGGATCTAGGTTTCTCTATTGTACATGCAAGTTATCCAAGACTATAAACCCTATGTCTTGCATACAAGTAATCATATGAACATAAGAATGGGTTTAAGTTATTACCTTGATTGTTATGTAGCAATAACAATCCCAAATCCTTCTTGTATTGACTTTAGAAAGCTTAGAGTCACAAATGTCACTCCTCTAATGGTTCACAAACACCAAGAGCAAGAGGATGAGGAGGAGAGAGGATGGAGGCTGCCCAAAACGTGTTCTAACCCTAGAAGAGAAGTTCCCCACGTTTTTTAGCCTTAACAGTTCTATATATATGAGGCTATTAGGGTTATCTAACAAGGAAACCCTAATTTGGATGCTTAAGCCCTAAGCAACCCATGGACCCCTTTCCTTAAGGCCTTGGACGATTTCTTATGGGTTTCCCCATAGAATTCGTCCACTCCTTAATATAAGGCAATCCATAGCCCAAATAGCAATTATCTTATAATTACAATTCCAGTCCCTTAAGTTTAATTAATCTCTTTTAGTCACAAAACGAATTACCAATTAATTATTGACTAATATTAATTAAACAATATGATTTCTCCTTTAATATATTATTCTCATAATATATTAATAAATCATATTTAATCCTTCCTCTCCATAATTCATCCTATCAAGTTGCTTTGGTGAAGGCAACCCAAAAGGACCATGCACCATTGGGTCAAGTACATACTAAAATAGTTATGGGCTTAGACACTAATCCAAGAGTATCATCATATTTACTAAACCTTTAGTAAATCATGACGAATATCTTGTTACTCTTATGGTGGACTTGATCAACACGCAACTTTGTGTACTCGATCTCTTAGTCCTTCACTTGACACTTTGTCAATGAATTAGTCTAATTTCCAAATATGGAATTTCTCATTCATCGTGCAACCAAGTTGCATGATTCCAAGCTTCTGTCCAATTGAAACTTCAGCGATGAGAAACTCTCCTTATTTGGTAAATTCTCGACATTTCCACAAACAACATAATTAAGAATCAAATCCATTATTTCTAATATTAGAAACCTTCAAACATAAATTTTCATGCATGCCATTGCAAGGATAAATAAATAATATAAAATCAGAATTTATTTTTTTGCGGAAAAATTTGTCCTTACAATGCAATTCATTGAAAAACAATGCTAATACATATTTCTAATTCTAACTCTAAGTAGTAGCTCAAGAATCTAATCTTCAAGTAATGCAATCGAAATCCATTCCTTCATGGTTAGATTCTGCTCACTTCTTCCCTTAAGCTTCCTTTCTTTTCTTCGATCCTACAAAACATCAATTGTAATCTTATCACATTATGTATTAAGAATCTAGAATAGGAGCTTAAAAGAGTTAGTCAATGGATTTTACCTAAAGCAGAGCCATACGTTTTGACTATCCCATCTCTTAGATCTCTTAGGTAAATAGGGCAGCTTCGTCTCCAATGCCCCTTCTCTTGGCAATAGAAGCAAATTGACTCTTTTGGAACAACACATGGAACTACTTTAGATATTGCCTTTCTCTTATGATCAAACTCTTCGATCATAGCATGTCTTTCGTTGCCATTGTCTATATCCACAGAGGTCTTGAAGGCAGATTCACCAATAAACTTTGCTTATCTATTGCGCCAAACCATTATTGATTCAGCGGCAATAAGCATATAGGTGAGATCTATAAGGGTCACGTCGCAGTTCATCATATAGTACTCTCTTACGAACTCACTATATGAGTTAGGAAGTGACTGAAGAACCCAGTCAACAGCCATCTCCTCACAGACAACGGATCCCAACATTCTTAACCTATCAATGTGTGACTTCATCCCTAGGACGTGTACACACACCGACTTTCCTTCTTTATATTTACTTGCCAAAAGGGCTTGAGTGAGCTTGAACTTTTCAAGCCTTCGAACTTGTGGGTTAGGGAGAATAATTGGAGGAGGTGGAGGAAGAGAAGCAAGATCTCTTGTTCCTCGATCGAATCGTGGAATATCATGTTCATGCGGAATGCTTGTTCCATGGGATTTAGGAAGACCATATTTGTCATACTTTGACATCTACAAAACGGGAGAAAACGAATTCAAGTTAGTTGATTGATTGAGTCCTTAGTAAATCACCCAAATGAGATATTAAGGCTAGGACCCAACACAATACGCTACAACCTAGAAAAGGGATGCCGTAATCTAGTTGCAGAGTATTTGAAGGTAAGTGAATGACGATTCACTAATTTCCACCATGAAAAACGAAAAAGAAATTTAAGTTTTAAATCTATGAAAACTCCTAGATCCTTTGAGATTCATTGAACATTTCAATGGCGTGTTTAAATCTCCATATGCCCCACTAGTTTGTGACTGGGATTCCGAGGATCACAAAGCGGGTGTGGATAACCATGCAAACTTACATGGTGCCCTCACATGTTACAGTCACCTATTCGATGTGCCGGTAAACCACACACGCTCCACCGAACTATGACAAACATTGAGTCACCCTTTGCTACCTTTGCTTAGAATCATTTAGTGTGCCGGTTAACCACACACGCTCCACTAACGTCTTTGCAAGGGGACAAAGTGTAATTTTATGGAATTGCATCAATTCACTTTTGCCTAAGTAACTAAGATTGGGAATTTGTAAATAATTTAGTTACTTTAGTACTTCATTATACTTATAATGGAAGGTTTTGTCATATCCTACCCGTTCGGCTAACGACCCTCCACTAGTCAAGAGTGCGGTGGGTAAGATTGGATACCCATTCAATCGCCATTTTATAGGCAATTTCCTTAAACACCCCTTATAGACCAGCTTCGTGAATGAGGCCTACTAACGGTAAGATTGACTTTTACTCATACATATATAATGTTAGACTTTTAATGTTATATATACTATAGGGTGTATTTTACACTTTTAAAATACTAGGAGGTCAAATTTAACAATTATACTTTTAATTCAATTAAATTGTAAACCTAAACTTTTATGGATTTATTAAACCTCTTTTAATTATGCACCCTAATTAATTAATAAAACCATAAGGGTGTGATTTGAACTTTTCAAAACAATACTAGGGTTTTAGAAATTAACATTCCTAAATGAAACTTTTAATCAAATTTTAAATTCCAAAACTTGAGGGCAAGTTTTGAAACATTTCAAAACATTAGGGCTTAGAATTTAAATATACATCAAAATTAAACTTTTAATCAAAATTTAAATTCCAAAACTTGAGGGCAAGTTTTGAAACTTTTCAAAACACTAGGGGATCAAATAAAAAATAATCTAAATTAACATTTAATCACATAATTATCCATATTTGATTTATTTAATAATTTCTTGCAAAACAATTTAACAATTTAATCAAAATAATTAATCAATTATCACATAAGGAAATAAATATTTTATTAATTGATAAATATCTTCAATTAGATCAAGAATATACTCATATATATCATAAAATTGGATTTATATTGATCTAATATGATAAAGGAAAGTATCTCAAAGATAAACAACAAGAAATCTCGATATTTGCTCTTTCTGACGCTTGGACTCACCGAGTACCCCAATGGACTCGCCAAGTCCACTATGGGACTCGTCGAGTTCATCAGGCAGTTTCACAAAAATCGAATTTTTTCAACTTGAACAAACATACAAGGCATCAATACAATAGAAACCAATCAAGGCTCTGATACCACTGATGGGTTTTGGTCATAAGAACATCCTATGTGCTCATACAAACCCTAATGCTTGGATCTAGGTTTCTCTATTGTACATGCAATTCATCCAAGAATATAAACCCTAGATCTAGCATATGATAATCAATATAACATATAAATAAGGGTTTAGATCATACCTTTATTGTTATGAAGCAATAACAATCTCAAATCCTTCTTGTATTGACTATAGAAAGCTTAGAGTCACAAATGTCACTCCTCTAATGGTTCACAAACACCAAGAGCAAGAGGATGAAGAAGAGAAGAGAAGGAGGCTGCCTAAAACATGTGGAAACCCTAGAAGGAAGCTTGTCCACGTTTTTGGGGCATAAGGGCTTTATATATAGTGAGGCTATTAGGGTTATCTAACAAGGACACCCTAATTTGGATTCTTAAGCCCTAAGCAACCCATGGACTCCTTTCCTTAAAGGCCTTGGACGATTTCTAATGGGTTTCCCCATAGAATTCGTCCGTCCTTATAATATAAGGCAATCCATAGCCCAATTTCAATTATCTTAAAATTACAATTCCAGTCCCTTAAGTTTAATTAATCTCTTTTAGTCACAAACTTAATTCTTATTAATTCTTAAGTAATATTAATTAAACAATATGATTTCTCCTTTAATATATTATTCTCATAATATATTAATAAATCATATTTAATCCTTTCTCTCCATAATTCATCTTATCAAGTTCCTTTGGTGAAGGCAACCCAAAAGGACCATGCACCATCGGGTCAAGTACATACCAAAATAGTTATGGACTTAGACACTAATCCAACAAAAACTTCAAAAATGGTCCCTATGGTTTTCAAAAATTTGAAGTTTGGTCCCTAATTTACAAAAACCTCACGGATCTTCCTTGTGGTTTCAAAACTTTTAACATTTGGTCCTTTTGGCTCACTCCGTTAGCATTTTACCATTAACTCATTTTTCAATATTATATTGCAGGGGCAATTTCATCATTTTAGGTGTAACCTTATCTTTTTAATTTGAAATGATTACCTATTGTTTGCACGTCAACTCACTACCCGTACCTCTCCCAGGAAGATAACCAGTTACATTTGTAATCATCGGGTTCATTCCTATCGTAGAAGCAAGAATATAAATTGGGATTTAGGGTTTAAGCAGAAGGAATTGCAATGGTGCTATCAATATGGTGTTTTTGAGAAAAATTTGCAACCGTGCCAGAATTGGGAAAAAGATACGGTACGATACTACAACAAAACTTGTTTTTTCCTGGTCGATTGTGTTCACGTAGAGAAATCATTGGCTTTACTCTTTTTTTGTGTTTTGCAGAAGGATATGACAACTATTTCACGTTGAAGATACAATACAATGGTGTCTTCACCAAAGCACCTGGAAGGAAATACGTTGATGGTGTTGTAGCATATGTAGATGATGTTGACACTGATTTATTTTTAGTTCATGAGCTTGATGACCTGGTCCGAGAACTAGGGTACAAAACTGAGCAAACCCTTTACTACCATTTATGTATCCCTGAATACCCTTTAGACTATGTCTTAATGCCTTTAGTTAATAACTAAGATGTACTTAAAATGGTATCTTATGTCCCTAAACACAGACTTATAAGGGTGTATATTGAAAATGGTTAGACAAGGGTAGCTAGTTATTGCAAGTCTCCTTCTAAAGTTGTTATTGAGAGTTAGAGCCTGATAGTGTGTCACCTGAAATGAATAGAAAGAAGCCTTGGAGGAGAGAAGCAGGATCATGTAGTAGAAAGCTTGATTTAAACTAGTCTGTGAACCCTGATTATGAGCAATCACAAGTATTAGATGTTGATGAAGGGCATGATTAGTCCAAGAGTATTCTGCCATATATCAGGTCACAAGCTAGCAAACAAAGTCATGTCATTCAAGAGGAAGTGGTCAATCATGAAATTGAAACTCAAGAAGAAGTGATAACTAGTGCAGTTAAAACTGAAGAACCAGTGGGAATTTACCATGTAGAGGAACCAAGTTGCCAAGCTGATGATGGAGGTAATACTGCAACAGTTGATGACTTTGAACCATTTGTAGAGGATTGTTCACTTTATGCTGATTATGATGTTGAGTTTAATGTTCAAACTTCATGTGAACAACAACCAAAAGTGGATTATCTAGAGGGTATGGTGAGTGATGATATTGGAGAGGCTTTTTATTATGAGAGTGGACATGGTTCTGAGGGTAGTGGAGATGATTCTGATGATAGTGAATACAATGTAGATGAGTCTAACATACAATTTGACGTAGATGTAGACATGAGTAAATTTCATAATTCTGTTGATGTAGATGAACATTGAATCTTAAACAATCATTCAAAAATATGAAGGGAATGACATGGTTGATAATGAGTTGGAAGTTATTACGACTGATGATTATCAATTTGTGGGATTTCATGAAGATGATAGGAAGAGACTGTCAAAAGAGTTGAGTAAGTCAAGCAGATGCTCGCATGGAGAGGTTCATGTAAAACCATTTCATATTGGCCAGGTCTTCAAAACCATGCGTGATGTTAAAAACTACATGAACTCACATGCTATAGAAACAAGGTCTTTATACCTAGAAAAACATGAGAAAATCAGGATTAGGGTGAAATGTAATGGTGTTGTAAGTAAGCCATCTAAAGAACTTGATTGTGGTGGGCCTTAACTATAAGTAGGGCAAAGTGCAAGGGTAAAGATGTAATTGCCAATAAAGGTACATATCCATGGGCAGTCCAAATATCGAGGGCTAATGAAAATCAGAATTGGCTGGTGAAAACAGTACAAGATGAGCATAAATGTTTGCAAACAAGGGCGGTTAAAGCTTGCACTTCTAGATACGTAGTAAACTGAATTGTTCAATAAATCCAGAGAAACCCTAGAATTCCAGTGAAAGCTTTACACAAAGATTTGTGCAAGAAACTAGAGCTAGGAATGCCATTGCAAAAGGTTGCTAGGGCAAAGACAATGGATGAATGTATCATTAGTGGGGACTACCAAGTACAATATGGATTTTTGAGGGATTATGTGTTGGAGCTACTAAACACTAATCCGGGTACAACAATTCGGATTGATGTGTATCCAGAAACCTCCCTGTCTATTAGCACAAGAACTTTTAGAAGAATATATGTTTGTCTGGGGGCATTGAAGTTGGGATTTAAAGCTGGGTTAAGAGATTTTCTAGGTGCAGATGGTACTTTCATGAAAGGCCCTTACCCTGGGCAAGTGTTAACTGCTGTAGGGTTGAACTCAAACAATGGCATATACCCTGTAGCATATGCAGTGATAGAGATAGAATCAACAAGTAGTTGGACCTGGTTCTTGGAACTGTTAGGAGAAGTTTTAGATCTGGGAGCAAATCCAAAATTTACATTCATTTCTGATAGACAAAAGGTATGTATCACCTAACTTTTTTTCTTAATACTATTGCTAGATACATTTGGGTAACTGATGTTGCATACATTGACTTATGTTTAGGGAATAATACCAACAATTGAGAAGGTATTCCCCAGTGCAGAACTTAGGTTCTGTTTGAGGCATATCCAAGAAAATATGAAGAAACAGTGGAAAGGAAAAGACTTAAGTGACTAACTTTGGGAGTGTGGTAGAGAAACAACAGTCAATCACTTTAACAATGGATGAGTTGAAGAAGATCAATGAAGAGGCTCATGCTTGGGTGTGTAAGATCCCAACAAACACTTGGTCTAAATATCAATTTAGTGGTATGTTTGTAGAAATTTATTGATAAATGTTTATCTTTCCTATTGTGTGTTTACTATATGTGTAATTGTCTTCTCTTAATATCTATTATTCAGGTAGGGCACACACTGATGGTTTGTTGAATAACCTTTGTGAGGTATTCAATTCTAAGCTAGATGAATGTAAGGATAAACCTATTATCACTTTCTTAGAGTATATTAGAGAGTATCTCATGAAGAGGTTATGTGTAGTGCAAAAGGAAATAGATAAGTGTGAAGGACTTCTAACACCTATTGCGACTATAGTATTTGAAAAGATTAAGACTGATGCAGCTAAGTATGTGGCTAAATACAATAGGACTGGAAAGTACCAAGTGGAAAGAACATGACAATATCAGTATGTGGTAAAATTGAATGACCAAAGTTGCAGTTGTAGGTTTTGGGAGATTACATGTTTCCCATGTAGACATGGTGTTTGTGTTATATGGGACAAAATTGAAAATGGTGAAAATGCCTCACATGTTGATGAATGGGTCCATCCTTGCTATAGTTTATCAACATGGTAAGCCATGCATTTCAACAAAATTGATCCATTGAATGGATGTTCAATGTGCCCTAAAAGTGACTGCACATTCACTTTACTTCCACCAAATCATAAAACACGGGTTTGTATTTCAAGTAGACTAAATATATAGTATACATGTGAACATGGAATGAATTCCATTTTAACTGTAGTACATAAATATGTGTAGGTTTGGAGGCCTAAGAAGAAGAGAAGGAGGGGTGTTGATGAGCCTAACAGCCAAGCTGGTAAATTGAGCAGGAAATATCTGGCAGTCACTTGTTCAAGGTGTCATAACAAAGGGCACAATTCTAGAACATGTAAAGGATAGGGAGGTAGTGGTGAAGTTGGAGGGAGATAAAAAATATGTTTAGTAGTTATTATGATGCTTGTAGCTCTTTTGAAACATAAGTCATGTGTACTTGTTTGAAGATGTAATGGTTGTATGTTTAGTAGTGTCATCTTTATTTGTTTTGAAACTTAGTATGATGGCTGTGTTAAGAACTTTAAAACTTTGCATGTAATAGTGTGTATGCACATTTTAGTAATGAATTAATATTTTTTGTGTACTACCCTTCAGAGATCAATTTATAACATTGTACATTTCAATTGCAAATCAAAACCATCTTAAAGATGCATTTACAATACAGTTAACAATTGTATTTCAAAAACATTCAAGAAATTCAACAATCAACTATAACAAACTACATTCCATTACCATTAGCATTACCACTCCATTACACATTAATATAATACATAAACCAAATACAACAACACCAACTCCAAACCCCCTACATAAACTGAAAGCAAAAAAACCCCTATTCAATTACAATCAAAAAAACCCTTGCAACGGTTACAAACCAAAAAACAAAACTCCATTACCATCCAAACTTTCACCATATACTCAGAGATTAAAATAAAACCAAAAAAAGAACACGCATGAACAAAACAACATCAACCGGTTGTTACACAATTCTGCACTTACAATGGCAACCATCTCTTCCAATCGGTTCATTGATCTTATCAAACATGGAATCACCACGGATTCCTTAACACACATAGAAGGATCAGATCATCGAAGGAAGCTACCTCTTGTACAGTTCCAAAATTGTCTTCTAGAGTTACGATCCGTCCATGAAGTGATCTTCATTGCTTCATTCCAACTTCTGCCAGTCACTATCTTTGAATCAGAAGCGATTGTATGTCATAAAGGGTGCAACGGTCGAGCAACAGTGGAAATGAGTAGAGAGATCATGATTGTAGAAAGGTAAAGGGTTTGTCCAAAAATCGGACACATAATATCTTTTAAAGATAGAAGGTTACAACTGAAATGACAAAATTGCCCCTCCAATATAATATTGAAAAATGAGTTAACGGTAAAATGCTAACGGAGTGAGTCGAAAGGACCAAATGTTAAGAGTTTCGAAACCACAGGGACGATCCGTGAGGTTTTTGTAAATTAGGGACCAAACTTCAGATTTTCGGAAACCACATGGGCCATTTTTGAAGTTTTGTCATATATATATATATATATATATATATATATATATATATTGTTGGGTTTTAGTTCAAAAATAGTTTCATAAAATAGAAAAATATAGCAACGGAAGACTTTAATTTTGAAATAACATAAATATTTTATACCCATCAAGGATCTTTTTGCAAGTTATAGAAACATTAAAACACCAACCAAAGAAGAGGTGAAGAAATAACAACCATTGTAGTTCTTTGGGTCCTCTTGGGAAGCTTGGAAGTTGATGAAGAATGTGGAACCTTTGAGACACCAACAATGACTCAACTTGATGTAGATGTTCGTCCAAAACTCTTGAACCTTTAAGCTTTAAGTTCATCACCAGTATGAACTTAAAGAAGGATTGAAGATGCAAGTAACTTCAAGTGTTCTTAACTAATTAAGAGAGAATGAGAGGGAGAGGAGGAACTTTCGGCCATTGTTATAAAGGAAGAAGGATTATCACTAGCCAAAGTGTAAGCCTCATATTTATATGCAAATAGTGAAGGTATTAACCATTAGTCATTAGCATTTCAAGCAAACTTGTTCGCATTGTCATAAGCATGTCTCACACCTTTAAAGCATGATTAAAAAAGTCATGCACTTCTTGTTTTTATGCAAATCTCAAAAATTGCATAAAGCAGAGGAAATTTAGTTTAAATTTTATAAACTCAAGGTTTATAAAATATAAAATTTGTATTTTGAGTAAAAGACAAAAGGTTTCAACTAGTCCAAAAAGTGATGCATGACTTATTAATTCATACCATATGAAATAATACCATGTTACTTGCTAATGAAAATTATTATTTCCACGAAACAACTAATTTCTAATTTAATTATAAGAATTTTATTGAGTATTTATTGAAATCAATTTCTAATAAATAATCAATTGTATCAAGTTGTTGTTAGTATGACCCATTAATATCATATGTTATTTAGCAATATCACTTTAATATGACCCTTGAGCATACTAGATCTTTCAATCTCCCACTTGCGTAAGACTCATATTAGACTGATATAAAAATTTTGTGGTGAACTGCTAGCATTGTTTCATTTCCCCTAAGACCATACGACTGTTTGTGCCATTCTATCAACGCCCAATTACCAAAAAGCTCAGAGCTACAATTGGTGTATAAGGTAAGTTTATTAGTTATCCCTTTGCTACAGACATCATGTTGAACATGAGATTCGGATCGCGATCAATCTCATTAGTTGTTCAACTTTTGGTAAGGTGCCTTTGATGTCTAACTCTCAACACATATTAGGAACATATTTCTTCTTGACTACATAAGCCTCTTGTATAGTTCACACCATACCTAAAAATGGATTTTATAACTGCCCGGTTAAGGAACAACTTTTGACCATTATCAAAGCATAGTACTCCCTATACTTAAGTCCCACTATGTATCTCAGGTGTTAAGGATACAAAGATAATACCTTTTAATCAAGTATCATTCATGATAGCAATCCATGAGATGATTTTGATGCAGGTCAGTTGACAAGTACCTATGAAACTTGGTTACAACCACTTACCTACTTTCATCTAGTGAGAGTCAACCAATCTAATTCATATTAGTCTTACTTCATAATTGCTCCCACAATTATAACCGACTATGAACTTTTAGAATAATAACATTATTCATGGATTAAACATGGTAATATAGAACAAAAAAGTATTAATGTGATGACTATATCCTGATATATCATAACATTATCTAATAGTTGTTATAATGGTCCAATATCCGAATACTAAATCCAAATCAAAAACCCATTTCTAGAGTAATAAAGTCTTAAAGCTGAAGTATGACCATTCATACTTAGCTCAAAAGAATGACTTTATTAATGGATCTGACAAAATTTTAATTTGTGTGAATTTGGTGAATATTATCATCTCCATACTTAACTTTACTCTAGGTATAGTTAAATATCTTGGAGAATATGATTGGTGTTCTTTTGTGACATAGTGTCTCTTAGCTTGATTAAGTATACTCTCGAAGTCACCAAGATTTCTATGTGATTCTTGAATGGCAGAAATCAACATAGTATTTCAATGACGCCATTCATCCAATCATATTTTAATTCAACTTCTAAAGTAGTGTATTCTTATTTTGTAGTAGATTGTGTCATTATGTTTTTCTTGGACCTCATTCCAACAAAACTTACCCTTCATTCCATAATGAAGTCAAAATCCAATTATAATTCATAATTATTTATATCTGTTTAGAAATTAACATCTTATGTAGCTCTTTCCATAAACATCATTTCTAAACTGATTGTCTCATATACATTCCTTTAGTTCTTCTAAAGTATTCATAGAATGCTCTCTTATTCATCCAATGACTTAACCATGTATTCAATTAGTATCCTATGACATGCTTACAACATGATCAAATACCATGTACTATGCATAATACGTCGTAAATGATGAATTCATTTGCCAAGCAACTAAAATATTAATAATTTCATCTAGTTCAAGCCTATGTGCTATGAAATTTTGAGGCTAGCTTGTAACATTCGGGATTTGCAGGCATTAATATTATTTATTTTATTGAATAATGGGTTGTTGTTGGTTTGGGCCTGGATAGTTGGACCTGAAGTTTTGGGCTGAGAAAGGAAGTATGCGGCGTGTACCATGCCTGGTACGCCCAGCATACTCAAGAGGTTGGGGCGGGGAGGCCATGCACATAAGCTCAGCGTACCAAAGGGTACACGCAACGTACGCATGCAGGTTCTAAAACTCTAACTTTTAGGGTTTGATCCATATATAAAGGATCTTATGCCTTTGGTCCAGCCTCCCTCTCACCTCTATACAACCTCCACGAAAACCCTAACCCCCTCTTGTGTGTCTTTGTGATTTGGAAGCTACTTGAGAGTATTTTGGTGTAATTTTGGTGCTTTGGAAGAGAAAGGAGCTTGAAGAAGGAGCAAGGATCCACCAAGATCTTGTAGATCCAGGAGATTGGAAACATTTCTGACTCTTTTGAGGTATCAAGTTCTAAACTTGGCCATTATATGCCTAGATTTGTTTATGGGGTGTTTAAGGTCACTTTTGGACTCCATTGTTGAGGCTTCTTGCATCTTAATAATTTCAGACCATAAGAGCTGTCCTTTTGGGCTCTTAGAGGTACTAGGAGTCATAAAAAATGGATTTTGATGGTTAAGCCACAACCATGCAATTGTTAGTTGGTCTTAAAGCTTGTTAAAGGGACCAAAATCATGTTTTGACCCCAACCATGCATGCAAGCACATAAAGTTTGTGACTTTATGGTTTAGGAGGTCTTAAAGGACCTAGATCTACATTTTGGACGTAATGACTTAGTGGATTAAGTCACAAATGATGTCCCTAGGAAGCTAGCCAGTACATTAAGCGTACACCCTGGTACATTGCGTGTACTGGGTCAACTCCCCATTTTGGTTAAGTCCAGCGTACGCTGGGCGTACATGCCGTGGCCCACTATGGAGTATAGTTCTGGGCCTGGGGATTTGGAATTAGAAGTATTGGGACTTTTGGTTCATATTGGGCCACTCGAGATTATTCATTTTGGGATAAGGACTATTAGACTTGTGAAAAGGCCCATTTGATGAGTTGCGCCCAATTTAGAAAATTGGGCCATTAATGGGCCTTTAGGGAGCCTTTGATGGGCCATGGGTGCATTGCATTTCATAAGTTAGCATTGGGCTTTATGAATGGTTCAATTTAGTCCGGGGGGGGGGGGAGGAGGGGGGTTAAAATGGTCATTTTACCCTAAGTGGTGTTATATATATATTCTGGTTGAGTGTCATTACGATTATGATAGCCGCGAGTCATCGGAGCAGCTGTTAAAGATCTCTTTCTGTGAGATTCGGGACTCAGCTTCATGAGGTGAGTTACCTTCCAATAGAAGTGGGTCTAAGGCCACAATGCCGACCCACTAGTAGGAGTGATTATGGATAATTGTCTTTGTGATAATTATCTGGTTTGCATTGTCTGATATGTTATGTGATAGCCTGATATGGTGTTATGTGATAGTGGTAGTAGGGGAATAGTCCCCATATCTGGTCGATAGGGCCAAATGGGTAGGTTAGCTACCCCGATATGCCTGACAGTATGATTATGTTATGTTTTATGTGGTAGTAATAGGGGTAATATATTCCCCGTAATCGGTTTGGATAAATCGGAGGGGTAGGTCGGACACCCCGATATGTCTGAGAGGGGTAGGTTAGGGACCCCGGTATGCCTAGCAGGGGTAGTTTGAGCACCCCGTTATGCATAACAGGGTAGGTCGGGCACCCAGATATGCCTGGTAGTATGTGTTATGTATGGTATGTGTTATGATGGCGGAACTCACTAAGCTTTGTTCTTACGATTTTCAGTTTTGATTTTAGGTACCTCTTCGTCAAAGGGAAGGAGATGGCACGGTAGCATTGTATCACACACACTTGATTTCCTCATTTTGAGATCCATGGGATTGTACTATGATATTATTACTATTTTTGATCTGACTTTTGAGACATGTGATTATGGTTTTATGGATTTATATGATATTGAAGATGTTTTTCAGTAAACGGTTTTTCTAAGTAACATAATTAAAAACAAAATTTTTGGACTTGAAAAGTGGGATGTTACAAGTTGGTATCAGAGCTTTGGTTTGAGGGATTCAGGTGCACTCTCGAGTGTGTCAGGACTCAAACTAAGGACATGGTATAAAAATTTTCAAAAGTAAAATCTTTTAAAAAGGAGTATGGAAAGAAACTGAAAAGAGAAAAGAACTTTGAAAAGAACAAGGTGTGTGATGCGTGCGACCGGCCGAGCTCAAGTATGTTTTCCCCAAGATATCCATACATTATGTTATGTTATGATATGATAATGAGAACTGCATCCTAGATTAGGGCTAAGGATCTAGGAAGGATGCCTTTGATGCCTGTTGTATGTGTATGTGAACTGCATGCTAGAATAGGGCTAAGGATCTATGAGGATGCCTGATAGGCTTGATGTATGTAATTATTGAGCTACATGATAGTACTAAGTAGTCAGTGATATGATAGCCTGGATAGGATATGTTGGTTTGGGATACTCTATGCTCGAATTCTACTTGCTTTGTGATTTTTAGGAGTTCTAGTTATCTTCAATTAACTAGTAGACGAATACGTTAAGTTACATACTATAAGGACGGACTAATTTCAAAAGGTTAGGTCTAGCCCTATTTTGCAGCTCTTGTTTGACTCCAACCGTTGTAGGGCAGGACCTCTCATTCGAAGAATTATCTAGTCTTAGTAATATGTAATGGTATTCGAAAGCTAGTTTAGGAGAGATGACATGGACATCTTATGCAGCTGATGGTGGAGAGTGGGTTGGAGAGTTACCCCAGGGTAAGCCTAGGATGAGATTAGTGCAGTGAGCAATAATAGTATAAGGGACTTGGTGAAGTCAAAGCAATCCTTGAGGAAAGTACGGATAGATGCGGAAGGTAGTATGGGCTCGTACTACTGAAAGTAGAGGATCCGTTCTTGAGTAAATGAGGGTCAAGATAGAACCAGGGAACTTGTAGTAAGTGCGGCTTTCTGAGGTTATGTATAACCCTGATGATTATGTGTTTTCTTTCAAAATGGTGATGATTACGCATCACAGAGCAGGAGGATCGGGATCAGGATCCGGTTCGGGATTAGGTGCTGAGCCAGTGGATGAAGGACTATGTGAGTTCATTGCTTCTGAGATCACTAGAGGCATCCTTGAGTTGACCCCGGTGATTTTCGGGTCAATCAAGGAAGGGATTATGGAGCTGATGGAGGATCGCCTCAGGGCGTTTAGGAGTGACATGGCATCCAGCCAGTTAGGATCGCACACACTGTCCTTCAAGGACTTTAGGGGTTGTGGTGCACCAGACTTCCACGGGGTGAAGGACGCCATCATTGCCAGGAGATGGATTGCAGACATGGAGTCTGCCCAGTTGACTAGCTTTTGCCCTGAGGGGTCGAAGGTTCGATATGTTGTAGGGTGTTTGAGAGAACGAGCTCGAGATTGGTGGGAGGCGGTCAGTGATTCGTTAGGAGCCCAAGCCATTGAGGCTATGACTTGGTCTGACTTTGTGACCATGTTTAGGGCTGAGTTTGCGCCAACTGTGGAGCTCCAGCAGTTGGCTAGAGAGTTCTTGGATATGAGACAGACGACTGAGTCGGTGGCGGAGATTACCGTCAAGTTTAGGGAGAGGTCCTTACTAGTGCCTCAGTATGCAGGGGATGAGGAGATATGGAGGACCCGCTATCATGACATGTTGAGGGCTGACATCCGGAAACATGTCAGCTACTCAGCATGTTCGACATTAGATGATATGATTGCGAAGGAGAGGGAGAGGGAGATTGACGTAAAGCACCTCCGGAAGAGGAAGGTAGCAGAGGGACATGTTACTATGGTTTCAGGGAAAACCCCAAGGGATTCGAGGCTAGGTCGAAGGCCTATCAGGGCCGGAGCCACTGCGGGAAATGCAGCAAGCCACACGAGGGGGCGTGTAGACTAGGTTCATCGGGCTGCTATAAGTGCGAAAAGACTATGCACTTTGGCAAGGACTGTACTGCCACTAACCCCACTATTCAGACATTCAAAGTTGTTGTGTTTCCACTGCAACCAACGAGGCCATAAAGTGTCAATTACCCGAGATTGACAATAGTAGTAGTTGCGCCCGTGGTGGCGCCAACTCCAACGACCGTGCGGTTTACTGATGGCCGGCAGGGTAAGACAGACGCTCTAGTTGTGAGGAGTCGAGCCTTCTAGGTGACTACCGAGGAGGCAAACGCCACACCCAATGTGGTGATGGGCATGATTTCTTCTCCCTAGCTCTTATTTTTATGTCGCTTATGATATTTATGTATATGTTTTATGTGTTATTTAGGATCGTTCCATGTGAACGGTATTCCAGTTCAGGTGTTGTTTAATTCGGGGGCTAACCGGTCGTTTGTCTCTCTTGCCCTTAGCAAGAGGTTCCCTGAGTCTTCGGGCATGTTGGATTATCCTCTAGTGGTCGAGATTATGGATGACCGATTAGTTCAGATATCAGAGGCTTTTCGAGATTGTGTTTTGAGACTGTTCGAGGAGCGTTACATGGTAGACTTGGTTCCCATACCATTGCATGGGAACAAAATCATCATCGGTATGGACTGGCTGAGCCCTAATGGGGTAGTGATTGACTGCACGCAACAGTTGGTTCAGGATAGGACCCCAAGTGGGGGAGAGTTGGTGATTCAGGGCGAGAGGCCACAATGTGGGCCAACTTTATGCTCAACAGCGAGGGCAAGGCGCTACCTTCAGCACGGTTGCACCGGATATGTTGCCTATCTCATGGATACCCGAGAGGAGGGTAAGGCAACTGTGAGTGATGTACAGTGGTGCAAGAGTACCCGGACGTATTTCCAGAGGATTTTCCAGGGATACTGTAATGCCCCATTTTCTGGTATATAATTTAAATAAGTATTTTCAATTCTTAAGGGGCACTCGACGACTCTATAGACCGACTCGTCGAGTAGAGACGGGATGATCATGCAATTTGAGTTGGCTACTCGAGGACTCCATATGCTGGGAATCGACGAGTCCTCCTGTCTGGATGAAGCCCTAATTCTAAGGGTTTGCACCCTATTTAAACACATTTATGCGGCCCAACCTCGCCTCCATCACCCTCAGAACATTTCTTATCAAACCCTAGCCTGTTAAAGAGTGTGTGAGTGATTGTTTCCTTGTGAAGGAACTTTTGGTCCATTTTGGAGCTAGTGGAAGAAGGAAAAGGTTGAAGAGTTCAAGGAAGAAGAAGTAGATCCGGAACACACTCCTTTGTGGTCATCTTTTCTGGTAATAAAGTCTCCATCTTTCTTATTGATCTAATAGATCTAGTTTTTCCCCAAATTGTTGATATTAAGCTCAAAAACCCCCAAATCCTTTGTAATAAAGCCTTATGATCGAGTTATACTTCAGATCTAGCCTCTCTTGAACTCCAAGAGCTCATTATAGCCACCTTTATGCAATCTTGGACTTGTTCCAAACCCTAAGCGCTTAGTATTTGATGATTTTGGGTATTTTAGCCTCATAACCTTGTGCATGCACGTAATGTTGGAAACTTTACGTGTAACACCAATCCTAGAAGCTTAGATATTTGTTTTGGAAGCACGGAAATCGATTATAATCGACTGTAAAGTAATAGCATGCCTGGGACTCGACGAGTTGTTCTTCAACTCGGCGAGTTGTTCTTCAGACTCGACGAGCTGTTCATACGACTCGGCGAGTCACAGTCTGGACGTGTTCATATGTTGAAGGAGAACTCGACGTGTTGTTCATACAACTCGGTGAGTCGGATGAAGTTAGACTCGATGTTAGAATCGAGGAAGAACTCGTCGAGTCTATGCCAAACTCGATGAGTAGAAGCAGGTATAGGACTAGAATGGATGATAGGGACTCGGCGAGTTGACGGCCCAACTCAGCGAGTCCGGTCAACAGGATGTTGACTTTGACCAGGAAGATGACTTTGACTTGCCTAGGGGTAAATAGTCATTTTACCCTGAGATTAGTTATCAGTATTTGATTTAGTGTTTATGGGATTTGTAGCCGGGGAGTTCCGCAACAGCGGTCAGGCAATTTCAGATTTAGCATCTCGGTAGCCAACGTTACGAGGTGAGTTTCCTTCTAGTAGGAACGGGTCTACGGCCACAATGCCGACCCATCTAGCTAGCAGTAGTTCCGGAATTTGGTCCGATGCAGTAGTTCAGTGTGCTTTATGTCTTTGTGATTCAAGCATGTCTTTGTGTTATGTGTTTCGGACTTCGGTCTGATGCAGTATGCAGTATATGTGCTTATGCTAGTTGATATGTTTATGTTATGTTATGCTCAGTCAGTTTCCGGACTTCGGTCAGATGCAGGGGACACGGTCCCGATTAGTTCTGGATTTCGGTCCGATGTAGTTAGTTTCGGACTTCGGTCTGATGCAGTGGGCAAGGCCCAATAGTTGTTTATGTGTTATTGTATGGTATGTAGTAGTTTGGGGGAGCTCACTACGCTTCATACTTACAGTTTCAGTTTTCGTTTCAGGTACTTCCGCTAGCAAAGGGAAGAGCTCGGGTTGATGGCATCGCACCCACCACAGCTTCAGTTTTATCCTGGGAGTTTTATTCATACATTTTGTTATGATTGATACAGTTTTGTTTTGACACAGTTACTATGACTTTTGAGTACTCATTCCATGGTTCTTGTTATATATATATATATATATATATATATATATATATATATATATATGACATTAGATGATTTCACTTTTAGTAATATTAAAACAAAAAAATTGTGGGTCGTATTTTTGGGTTGTTTCAAGTTGGTATCAGAGCCTTGGTTTAAGGGATTCAGGCATACTTCCGAGTACGTCTGAACTCAAACTAAGGAAATGGTGAAAGATTTTTAAAAGAGAAACGTTTTCGAAAAGAAATTTTGAAAAGAACTTAGAAAAGAAAAAGAGTTTTCTTAAAAAGGAGTGTGGTGCATGCGATCAGCCGAGCTCAAGTAAGTTCTCCCAAATTACCCATACAAGCTTATGTTGTGATTATCAGTTTCAGTTTCATTAGAACAACATGCTAGAATAGGACTAAGGATCTAGGAGGATGCCTTATGTGCATGCTATATGTATTTCAGCTTTATGAGAATTGCATGCTAGTATTGAGTAGACAGCAGTAGGATAGCCTGGTTAGGTTATGCCTAATAGTATGAGCTTAACATTGTATGCCAGTGCAGATTAGTTAGAATGAAAACCAGTGTGGTATATGCATGATTATGTACTCAATGCCCGAATGTTGCTTGCTTTGTGCTTTTAGGAGTTCTAGATGTCTTTCACTAGCTAGTAAACGAATATGTTAAGTTACATATTGCAAGGACTAAATAATTTCAGAAGGTTAGGTCTAGCTCTATTTCGTAGCTCTTGTTTGAGTCCAACCATTATAGGGTACGATCCCTCATTCGAAGAATTATCTAGTCTGAGCTAGTTAGGGAAAGAAAGTTGGGACTTCTTATGCAGCTGATGGCAGAGAGTTGGTTGGTGACCACCCTAGGGCTAGCCTAGGATGAGATTAGCATGAGATCAACAGTAGTAGTAGAAGGGACTTGGTGGAGTCGAGGCAGTTCTTGGGGAGGGTACAGATAGATGTGGAAGGTAGTAGGGGCCTATACTCCTGAAAGTAGAGGAGGTATACTTGAATCAAGGAAACTTGTAGTAATAGTGATGCCTCGAGATATATCAGTATTTATGACATTGTCATTATGTGTTTCAGAATGGTGGTTTTACGCCCTAGACCAGCAGTCGACAGTTCAGGTGCAGGTGAAGGATCAGGACCAGGCTTGGGAGCCGAGCATTTGGATGATCAGACTAGGGAGTTTCTCTCTTCAGAGATTACTCGCATCATACTCGAGCAAACTCCTATGATCTTTGGTTCGATAAAGGAGGGTATTTTGGAGCTGATCGATGAGAGGTTGAGTGCCTTTCGTACTGAGGTAGCGACCATGATGGGGTCACGCATGCTCACCTTCAGGGAGTTCAGAGCATGTGGAGCTCCTGACTATCATGGGGCTCGGGACCCCATAGCGAGTACCAGGTGGTTGGCGGATGTCGCCAATGCTTTCCGCACCAGCAAATTTCCCGAGGGTACAAGGTCAGACTAGCATCCTGTCTTCTGAAGGACAGGGTACGAGATTGGTGGGAGGAGACCGGGCATGTCATCGGGATGACACAACACTTGTTGCGATGACTTAGAGCCGAGTTTGCACCGGTTATTGAGGTGCAACAGTTAGACAGGGAGTTTCAGGATCTTACCCAGACTACAGAGATAGTGGCGGAGATTACCGCCAAGTTCAGGGAGAGAGCTCTTCTTGTTCCTCAGTATGCAGCTGAAGAGGAAATGAAGAAAGCTCATTACCTGAGATGTTGCAGAGTGATATCTGCCAGTTTGTGAGCCGGTCCAGCTGTAAAACGCTGGATGACATGATTGCTAGGGCTCATGAGAGGGAGATTGATCTAGATATGGAGAAGAAGAGGAAGCCAGAGGCGGTATCTGGCATAGGGAGTTCGGGCAAAAAGCCCAAGGTATCTGATCACAGATCTAGAGGTCAGCAGAGCCATGGTCGGTGTGGCAAGTGTGGGAGATTGCACAACGGGGCGTGCAAGGCAGGGAGTCCCGATTACTACAAGTGCATCCGGACCGGGCATATGATCATAGATTGTACAACTACTCCCACTGTTACCGCAGTATCTGATATAATTTGCTTCCATTGCTATCAGAGGGGACATAAAAAGTCCCAGTGTCTGAGTTTGGCAGCAGCAACAGCAGCAGGGAAGGTGGCAGCACCTGCCCCTACAACATTGAGGATTACAGACGGCCGTCAGGGCCGAAGTGAGGCGCCAGTGGCGAAGAGTAGAGCTTTTCAGATGACAGCAGAGGAGGCGCGAGCGACTCCTGATCTGGTGACGGGTATGTATCTTCCCTTCATCTCTTTATTAATTTTGATTGTTTCTTATGGTTGTATGTTTTTTATAGGGTCGTTCTTAGTGAACGGCATATCAGCTACAATGTTGTTTGATTCGGGGGCTACCCGATCATTTGTTTCACCTGCACTTAGCAAGAGGCTTAGCAGAGCTTCGAGGGAGCTGGATTGTCCACTTGAGGTTGAGATAGCCGATGACAGGACCGTCAGGGTCGCGAGAGTACATAGGGCTTGTTCATTGTAGTTATTTGATGAGCAGTTTTCAGTGGATTTGGTTCCAATTCCCCTGCGAGGGAATAAGGTTATAGTGGGTACGAATTGGATGAGCCCCAAAGGGGAAGTGATTGATTGTGAGCTACAGTTAGTCAGGTTTCGCACCCCTAGTGGGAGAGAGTTAGTGATTCAGGGCGAGAGGCCACAACGCGGACCGATTCTTTGCTTGGCAGTGAGAGCTCAACGCTACTTCCAGCAGGGTTGCATGGGGTACGTCACCTATGTGTTGGATGCTCAGGAGAGGGGCAAGGCGACTGTTGATGATGTATCGGTAGTGCAAGACTACTCGGACGTATTCCCAGAGGATTTTCCTGGGATACTTCCAGAGAGATAGGTTGAGTTTCGGATTGACCTGGTTCCGGGTGCGGCTCCGATAGCCAAGGCGCCATATCGGTTGGCTCTTCCAGAGATGTAGGAGTTGTCTACGCAGCTGCAGGAGCTGCTAGACAAGGGTTTCATCAGACCTAGTAGTTCACCATGGGGGGCCCTGATCCTGTTTGTGAAGAAGAAGGATGGGTCGCACTGTATGTGTATAGATTATCGGGAGTTGAACAAGGTAACGGTGAAGAATCATTACCCACTCCCGAGGATAGGTGATTTGTTCAATCAGCTTCAGGGAGCATCATGGTTTTCTAAGATTGATCTGCGCTCCGGTTATCATCATATGCGGGCCAGAGGTGAGGATGTTCAGAAGACTTCTTTTAGGACCCATTATGGTCATTATGACTTTGTGGTGGTGCTGTTTGGGCTCACCAATGCTCCAGCCGCGTTCATGGACCTCATGAACCGCGTATGCAGGCCGATGTTGGATCGGTCTGTAATAGTGCTCATTGACAATATCTTGGTTTACTCCAAGACTCAGGAGCAACATGAGGAGATCCTAAGGGAGGTGCTAGAGAATTTGAGGAGGGAGAGACTTTTCGCGAAGTTATCCAAGTGTGAGTTCTAGTTGCACGATGTGTAGTTCCTTGGGCACCTCGTCAACCAGAAGGGGATATTGGTGGATCCGGCCAAGATAGAGGCCATGATGCAATGGGAGGTTCCGAGGTCTACATCTGAGATTCAGAGCTTCCTAGTGTTGGCAGGGTACTACAGGAGATTCATCCAAGATTTCTCCAAGATAGCAATTCCACTTACCCGACTGACTAGGAAGTCGGTGGTATTTCGCTGGGGCCTAAGCAGCAGGCAGCATTTGAGACCCTCAGACAGCGATTGTCCGAGGCACCGATTCTCACCCTGCTAGAGGGAGTGGATGATTTTGTAGTCTATAGTGATGCTTCGATCACAGGGATGGGAGCAGTGTTGATGCAGCGAGGGCATGTGATAGCTTATGCCTCTAGACAACTGAAGCCTCACGAGGCTAACTATTCGATGCATGATTTAGAACTGGGGGAAATGATGTTTTCCCTTAAGATTTGGAGACATTACCTCTTTGGTCTCCGCTGTACCATTTACACGGATCACAAGAGTTTGAGGTACCTCATGGACCAGCCGAATATGAACATGAGGCAGCGTCGATGGTTAGATGTGGTGAAGGACTACGATTGTGAGATCTTTTATCATCCAGGCAAGGCCAACGTTGTGGCCAACTCCCTGAGCCGTAAGGCGATGGCAACACCGATCATAGATATATGTCTAAGTATGACAATGATTACTCAATTATTGGAGCAGGTTAGAGAGGCACAGGTCGAGGGCCTGAAGGAGGAGAGGCAGAAGTGTGAGAGGATTAGGGGCCGAGTAGCTTCTTTCGATTATGACAGTCGAGGATTGTTGACCCTTCATGGGAGAGTCTAGGTGCCGTATTAGGGAGGAGTACAGTCGGTGTTGATGGATGAGGCCCACAAGTCCCGGTTCTCCATCAATCTAGGGGCGACGAAGATGTATAGAGATCTTCGGCCCGATTATTAGTGGCCTTGCATGAAGCGGGACGTAGCCTGGTATGTAGAGAGATGCAGTCGTTAGACATTCCGGTTTCAAAATGGGAGGATATCAATATAGATTTCATCGCTAAGCTTCCAAGGACCGCACGTGGAGTTGACTTGATTTGGGTCATAATGGATCGCCTAACCAAGAGTGCGCATTTCATATCGATTTAGGAGAGCATATCGGCCGAGAAGCTAGCCGATACTTATGTGCACGAGGTAGTGGCACCACATGGAGTGCCTGTATCGTTAGTATCAGACCGAGACGTACGTTTTACTTCTAGGTTTTGGAAGCGGTTTCATGACGAAATGGGAACTCGTCTTGATTTTAGCACCGCCTTCCACCCCTAGACGGACGGGAAGAGCGAGAGGACGATTCAGACTCTTAAGAACATGCTTCGGGAATGCGTCCTAGATTTTGGTGGCTGTTGGGATACATATCTTCCTTTGGCAAAATTTTCGTATAACAACAGTTACCATGCTAGTATTGACCGCCATCCTTTCGAGATGCTCTACGGGAGGAAGTGTAGGACCCTGATTTGTTGGGTCGAGGTCGGTCAGCGAGTCATCGGGAGCATCGAGGTGGTGCTCAAGACCACAGAGTTGATCCAGCAGGTCCGTAGTAGATTGCAGACTGCGCAGAGTTGACATAAGAGTTATGCCGATAGGAGGAATTCGTACTTGGAGTTTTAGGTGGGTGATATGGTCCTCTTGAAGGTGTCACCGTGGAAGGGTATTATCATGTTTCGGAAGAGGGGCAAGCTTGGCCCCAGGTTCATTGGTCCTTTTAGGGTTTTGGCCCGGGTGGGTCGGGTTACTTAACAGTTGGATCTTTCAGCAGAGCATAGCCAGATCCACAACACTTTCCATGTTTCTCAGTTGAGGAAGTGTTTGGTGGACGAGTCAGCAGTTGTACCCTTGGAGGATATTCAGGTTGATAGCAGCCTGAATTATATCAAGAGGCCAGTTGCGATCTTAGATCGGAAGGTGAAGACCTTGAGGAAGAAGGTGGTTCTATTAGTGAAGGTGCGGTGGTAGCACCGAAAGGGTTCAGAGTGGACGTGGGAGACCGAGGGGAGATGAGGGAGAATTTGATGGGTTTTGGTCAAAAGAACATCCTATGTGCTCATACAAACCCTAATGCTTGGATCTAGGTTTCTTTATTGTACATGCAAGTTATCCAAGACTATAAACCGTAATTCTAGCATACAAGTAATCATATTAACATAAGAATGGGTTTAAGATATTACCTTCATTGTTATGTAGCCATAACAATCTCAAATCCTTCTTGTATTGACTTTAGAAAGCTTAGAGTCACAAATGTCACTCCTCTAATGGTTCACAAACACCAAGAGCAAGAGGATGAAGAGGAGAAGAGAAGGAGGTTGCCCAAAACATGTGGAAACCCTAGAGAACAAGCTCACCACGTTTTTGGTGCATAAGGGTTCTATATATAGTGAGGCCATTAGGGTTATCTAACAAGGAAACCGTAATTTGGATGCTTAAGCCCTAAGCAACCCATGGACTCCTTTCCTTAAAGGCGTTGGAAGATTTCTAATGGGTTTCCCCATAGAATTCGTCCATCCTTATAATATAAGGCAATCCATGGCCCAATTGCAATTATCTTATAATTACAATTCTAGTCCCTTCAGTTTAATTAATCTCTTTTAGTCACAAACTTAATTCTTATTAATTCTTGACTAATATTAATTAAACAATATGATTTCTCCTTTAATATATTATTATCATAATATATTAATAAATCATATTTAATCCTTTCTCTCCATTATTCATCATATCAAGTTGCTTTGGTGAAGGCAACCCAAAAGGACCATGCACCATCGGGTCAAGTACACACCAAAATAGTTATGGACTTAGACACTAATCCAACAGTCACCCACTTGGATAAGTCTAATAACTATTCTGCGTATGACTTCAGATCCGGATCTGCAATCGTAGCTTTCCAAAGCCGCTGTCAACTCTGATCCTATCAGATACGCGTGTCCTTTAGATAAGGGATCATATATTCTTCTATTCTAGATATCGTATCAGACATGATTTCTAATCATTCTCTATGTACTATTTCTCGACTTCCGATTTATGACGACTGACTAATTGAACAGATCAAATTAGCCCTAGCCCGGCCGAGCATTTACGTTTGTCATCACTAAATCATCGATGGGCCCAAAGATATTGCTTTTTTCCTACTTTGGATAAAAGGAACGGATAAACTTTGATTCAATGCTCGCTTGCACTCACTCACCGAATCACACACAACAATATGTTTTATGACACAAAGTTACTGGTGCGTTTACATATTATCAATGTGCAACCGATTTGCAAGATACAACTCACACATCTTGGTTTCAAGAATATAAGATGTTATCGTCTCACCAATCACTCGTGATAACAATCCATGAAGTGATCCAAGTGAGCGTGGGTTTAATCCAATGCTCAAATCATATTCATAAGCACTCATGAACGTTGCAGCAAACATTTGCTTATTTCTAATTCTCTTTAGACAATCCACACACCAATTCACGACAGTCTTTATTCATACCTACTTCCAACATATGAACGACTGTGGCCCGTTCGAATAATTTGACTGTTCTAAACCAATTAAATTATTCCGGAAGTCAAAACATGCAAAGTGAAAGACAAGGATAATACTAATCCCATATGGCCTCAAACCTTTGAGCATAAATAAAACACCTTTTATTTATCACCATATCGATTACTCATTATTTGTTGTTTCGGGTAATCAACTTCTTACTTGAATTATTACACTTGTCCCATGCTCTTAGCATGCACACAATGTTTACCTACGGTTCTTACTTTGTGAACTAGATCAAATGAACACATTTCCAATCATACTCATTTCACAACTCCTAATCCATTTTCATAAGTGAAAGAATATCAAATTCTTGCCACTTATGGAATATGTTAGATTCTAACATTTTATGCAATGATGCTTTTGTAATATCACTGCACTAAAGTCACAATGCCTATTGCCAATGAAACTACAAAGTCCTTTATCGGAGATTGTTACAAGACAATTCCATAGATGTCATGTCCCTCACTCAAAGTACATTCCTTTGAACATCCTTTTGCATAAAATTTCTAATCTAGACATTGATTCTTAATATCCAATTCCCAATATGGAAACCTTTCCATACTTACCATATGACAACTCATTCTCAATAGAATCTTATCTAATCATAATAATGTCGATATGGTCCATCCAATATCATGCTTCCAACTACTCACAAGCGAGAAAATCCTCGGCGAACTTTGGATTGTCCTTTGATAGTTGTTTATTTATCTTAGTTAAAACCGATTCTTGTCCTTTTTCCCTCTAAATGCGCTAGACATTTGGAAAATTTTAGAATGGTCAAATATTATGTGCTACGTTCTTATAATTCGAATTATGAAGAGGAATGTCGTAATCATAATCAAAATTTTAAGAACACACTATGTATCCTTGACTAAATTATTAACATTCCACAACCTAAGCCTTTAGATTTGAAATGAAGCATAATATTCTCTCCCTTAATTATAGCAAAACAACTTTACAACCCTTACGACTTTGCAAGGTGTAACTCTTGTTTTTCTATAATTAATATTGCTAACTTGCAATACTTGCCATAATAATCATAGTGTCATAACATTTATGCTCCCACTATCATGATGATTATTATAAACATAACACTTATGCTCCCACTAGCTTTGACATGTATTCAGAAACCAGCTTAACTTCAATAAAAAACAACACCTATTGAATTTCTTAAGTTCATGTTTCTAATACCTAATGCTTTGATAATCCTTTATCTAAGCTTATACACATTTCCTTTAGATAGCTCATATGTGTGTCTAAACAATTTAGACTAATTGCCAAAACTCACAATTCGAATCATGGAAAGGGATACCGTAACCATAATCGAATTCGAGAATTCAATTTCGCAATCACTATCTTTTTAAAATCTCTCTTAGTGAAAGTATTTCCTCACAGTCATTTTCATGAAGGAGGGAATCTTATGACACTTAGATTTTAATGGTGTATGTGTTCCTATCCATGTGAATTTGTCAAAACCAAAGTTTACGACAAATTCAAACTCATATGGACCGAACTTTCTTAATCTTGACTTCTTGCCTTATGGTAACATAGCTGCCCACCATGTCTTCGAAGTAGTTAAGCAGCTCACCCTTTCCTATCAATGTACTTTCCATTGATCAAGTTGCCTGCCTTTTATGCGTTCAAATGAGAACTCATTAACTCAATTGGAATGGCACAGAAACAAAATAGTGTTAACACGATAGGTTGTAAACCTCAACTCGTGTGCTAGTGATGATCGATAAGGTTTATTTTGATTTGTTCTTGAAACCTTTCAAGACCATTACGACTCCCCCTGACTTCTTGAAATATAAGATTCTCTTGTCAATAAAAATTTCTTGACAAACAAATATTCTCTTTATCAAAACACTTCATAAATTTGTCCTAGTTCGTCTTTGTCTTATCCAAGACATCACAACTTTCCACATTTGATGAATGTTATAAACCTTCCTAATACTTGTCACTCAATATCACAATATTAACTCTAAGACTTGTTTTGGAACGAAGTGTGATTGACTTCTTGATTTTAACCACATCTTCAACTCTTGATTCCTCTTTTTAGACATACAATTGCACTAAGACTCACTTAGAGGATTAATTGAGATATGGTTCTTAATCATTAAGACATATCATAAAGCATAAAAGGTACTCTCCCTTCTTCTTAGAATAGAGAAAATTTTATCTTTCTGCCTACTTGATTCTTCTTATTCGTTCTGCTATTGATCTAAACCCTTTAATCAATTCAGAATTACACTTAATCTTGTAAGTATAATCATATTTACTAAACCTTTAGCAAATCATGACGAATATCTTTGTTATTTTTGTGGTGGAATCAACACACAACTTTGTGTACTCGATCTCTTATTCCTTCACTTGACACTATGTCAATGAATTTAGTCTAATTTCCAAATATGAAATTTCTCATTCATCGTGCAACCAAGTTGTATGATTCCAAATTTCTGTCCACCTGAAACTTGGGCGATGAGAAACTCTCCCTATTTGGTAAATTTTCGACATTTCCACAAATAACATAACTAAGAATCAAATCCATTATTGCTAATAATAGAAACATTCTAACATCAATTTTTCATATACCCCATTGCAGGGATAAATAAATAATATAAAATCAAAATTTATTTAATTGCGGAAAAATTTGTCCTTACAATGTAATTCATTGAAAAACTATGCTAATACATCTTTCTTAGCAATCTAATTCTAACTCTAAGTAGCAGCTCAAGATTCTAATCTTCAAGTAATGCGATCGAAATCCATTCCTTCACGATTAGATTCTGCTCACTTCTTCCCTTAAGCTTCCTCTCTTTTCTTTGATCCTACAAAACATCAATTGTAATCTTATCACATTATGTATTAAGAAACTAGAATAGGAACTTAAAAGAGTTAGTCAATGGATTTTACCTAGAGCCATACGTTTTGACTCTCCCATCTCTTAGATCTCTTAGGTAAATAGGGCAGCTTCATCTCCAATGCGCCTTCTCTTGGCAATAAAAGCAAATTGACTCTTTTGGAACAGCACATGGAACTACTTCAGATATTTCCTTTCTCTTATGATCAAACTCTTAGATCATGGCATGTCTTTCGTTGTGTTGCCTATATCCATAGAGGTCTGGAAGGCAGATTCACCAATAAACTTTGCTTTTCCATTGCGCCAAACCATTGCTGATTCAGCGGCAATAAGCATGTACGTGAGATCTATAAGGGTCACGCCATGGTTCATTATATAGTACTCTCTTACGAACTCACTATACAAGTTAGGAAGTGACTGAAGAACCCAGTCAACAACCATCTCCTCACAGACAACAGATCCCAACATTCTTAACCTATCAATGTGTGACTTCATCCCTAGGACGTGTGTACACACCGACTTTCCTTCTTTATGTTTACTTGCCAAAAGGGCTTGAGTGAGCTTGAACTTTTCAAGCCTTCGAACTTGTGGGTTAGGGAGAATAATTGGAGGAGGTGGAGGAAGTGAAGCATGATCTCTTGTTCCTCGATCGAATCGTGGAATATCATCTTCATGTGGAATGCTTGTTCCACGGGATTTGGAAAGACCGTAGTTGTCATACTTTAACATCTACAAAACGGGAGAAAACAAATTCAAGTTAGTTGATTGATTGAGTCCTTAATAAATCACCCAAATGAGATATTAAGGCTAGGACCCAACACAATACGCTACAACCTAGAAAAGGGATGCCGTAATCTAGTTGCAGAATATTTGAAGGTAAGTGAATGACGATTCATTAATTTCCACCATGAAAAACGAAAAGGAAATTTAAGTTTTAAATCTATGAAAACTCCTAGATCCTTTGAGATTCATTGAACATTTCAATGGCATGTTTAAATCTCGATATGCCCCTCTTGTTTGTGACTGGGATGCCGAGGATCACAAAGCGGGTGTGAATAACCATGCAAACTTACATGGTGCCCTCACATGTTACAGTCACCTATTCGATGTGCCGGTAAACCACACAAGCTCCACCGAACTATGAAAAACATTGAGTCACCATTTGCTACCTTTTCTTAGAACCATTTAGTGTGCTGGTAAACCACACACGCTCCACTAACGTCTTCGCAAGGGCATAATGTGTAATTTCATGGAATTGCATCAATTCACTTTTGCCTAAAGTAACTAAGATTGGGAATTTTGTAAAACATTTAGTTACTTTTGTACTTCATTATACTTATAATGGAAGGTTCTGTCCTATCCTACCCGTTCGGCTAACGACCCGCCACTAGTCAAGAGTGTGGTGGGTAAGAATGGATACCCATTCAATCGTTATTTTATAAGCAATTTCCTTAAACACCCCTTATAGACCAGCTTCGTGAATGAGGCCTACTAATGGTAAGACTTACTTTTACTCATACAGGCAGGTGTTGGATTAGTTTCTAAGTCCATAACTATTTTGGTATGTACTTGACCTGATGGTGCATGGTCCATTTGGGTTGCCTTCACCAAAGCAACTTGATAGGATGAATTATGGAGAGAAAGGATTAAGTATGATTTATTAATATATTATGAGAATAATATATTAAAGGAGAAATCATATTGTTTAATTAACATTAGTCAAGAATTAATTGGTAATTAGTTTTGTGACTAAAAGAGATTAATTAAAGGGACTGGAATTGTAATTATAAGATAATTGCAATTTGGGCTATGGATTGCCTTATATTAAGGAGTGGACGAATTCTATGGGGAAACCCATTAGAAATCGTCCAAGGCCTTTAAGGAAAGGAATCCATGGGTTTCTTAGGGCTTAAGCATCCAAATTAGGGTTTCCTTGTTAGATAACCCTAATAGCCTCACTATTTAAAGAGCCCTTATGCCCTAAAAACGTGGGCATGCTTCCTTCTAGGGTTTCCACAAGTTTTGGGCAGCCTCCTTCTCTCCTCCTCTTCATCCTTTTGCTCTTGGTGTTTGTGAGCCATTAGAGGAGTGACATTTGTGACTCTAAGCTTTCTAAAGTCATTAGAAGAAGGATTTGAGATTGTTATTGCTATATAACAATCAAGGTATGATCTAAACCCTAATTATATGTTATATTGTTTATCATATGCTAGATCTAGGGCTTATAGTCTTGGATAAATTGCATGTACAATAGAGAAACCTAGATCCAAGCATTAGGGTTTGTATGAGCACATAGGATGTTCTTATAGCCAAAACCCATCAGTCGTATCAGAGCCTTGATTGGTTTCTATTGTATTGATGCCTTGTATGTTTGTTCAAGTTAAAAAAATTCGATTTTTGCGAAACTGCCTGATGAACTCGGCGAGTCCCATAGTGGACTCGGCGAGTAGGCTCTACTCGGCGAGTCCATTGGGGTACTCGGCGACTCGAAGCATTAGAAAGAGCAAATATCGGGATTTCTTGCTGTTTATCTTTGAGATACTTGCATTTAACATATTAGATCAATATAAATCTGATTTTATGATATATATGAGTATATTCTTAATCTAATTGAAGATATTTATCAATTAATAAAATATTTATTTCCTTATGTGATAATTGATTAATTATTTTGATTAAATTGGTAAATTGTTTTGCAAGAAATTATTAAATAAATCAAATATGGATAATTATGTAATTAAATGTTAATTTAGATTATTTGTTATTTGATCCCCTAGTGTTTTGAAAAGTTTCAAAACTTGCCCTCAAGTTTTGGAATTTAAATTTTGATTAAAAGTTTAATATTGATGTATATTTAAATTCTAAACCCTAATGTCTGGAAATGTTTCAAAACTTGCCCTCAAGTTTTGGAATTTAAAAGTTGATTAAAAGTTTAATTTAGGAATGTTAAATTCTAAAACCCTAGTATTGTTTTGAAAAGTTCAAATCACACCCTTATTGTTTTATTAATTAATTAAGGTGTATAATTAAAAGAGGTTTAATAAATCCATAAAAGTTTAGGTTTACAATTTAATTGAATTAAAAGTATAATTGTTAAATTTGACCTCCTAGTATTTTAAAAGTGTAAAGTACACCCTATACTATATATAACATTAAAAGTCTAACATTATATATGTATGACTAAAATTCAGTCTTACCGTTAGTAGGCCTCATTCACGAAGCTGGTCTATAAGGGGTGTTTAAGGAAATTGCCTATAAAATGGCGATTCAATGGGTATCCACTCTTACCCACCGCACTCTTGACTAGTGGAGGGTCGTTAGCCGAACGGGTAGGATAGGACAAAAACCTTCCATTATAAGTATAATGAAGTACAAAGTAACTAAATGTTTTACAAAATTTCCAAATCTTAGTTACTTAGGCAAAAGTGAATTGATGCAATTCCATGAAATTACACTTTGTGCCCTTGCGAAGACGTTAGTGGAGCGTGTGTGGTTTACCGACACACTAAATGGTTCTAAGCAAAGGTAGCAAAGGGTGACTCAATGTTCTTCATAGTTCGGTGGAGCGTGTGTGGTTTACCGGCACATCGAATAGGTGACTGTAACATGTAAGGGCACCTTGTAAGTTTGCATGGTTATTCACACCCGCTTTGTGATCCTCGGCATCCCAGTCACAAACTAGAGGGGCATATCGAGATTTAAACACGTCATTGAAGTGATTCAATGGATCTCAAAGGATCTAGGAGTTTTCATAGATTTAAAACTTAAATTTCTTTTTCGTTTTTCATGGTGGAAATTAGTGAATCGTCATTCACTTACCTTCAAATATTCTGCAACTAGATTATGACATCCCTTTTCTAGGTTGTAGCATATTGTGTTGGGTCCTAGCCTTAGTATCTCATTTGGGTGATTTACTAAGGACTCAATCAATCAACTAACTTGAATTCGTTTTCTCCCGTTTTGTAGATGTCAAAGTTGGACAGCTATGGTCTTCCCAAATCCCGTGGAACGAGCATTCCACATGAAGATGATATTCCACGATTCGATCGAGGAACAAGAAATCATACTTCACTTCCTCCACCTCCTCCAATTATTCTCCCTAACCCACAAGTTCGAAGACTTGAAAAGTTCAAGTTCACTCAAGCCCTTTTGGCAAGTAAACATAAAGAAGGAAAGTCAGTGCGTGCACACGTCCTAGGGATAAAGTCACACATTGATAGGTTAAGAATGTTGGGATCTGTCGTCTGTGAGGAGATGGCTGTTGATTGGGTTCTTCAGTCACTTCCTGACTCATATAGTGAGTTCGTAAGAGAGTATTATACGATGAACCGCAATGTAACCCTTATAGATCTCACCTATATGCTTATTGCTGCTGAATCATCAATGGTTTGGTGCAATAGAAAAGCAAAGTTGATTGGTGAATCTGCCTTCAAGACCTCTATGGATATAGACAATGGCAACGAAAGCCATGCTATAATCGAAAAGTTTGATCATAAGAGAAAGGCAATGTATAAAGTAGTTCCATGTCCTGTTCCAAAAGAGTCAATTTGCTTTTATTACCAAGAGAAGGGGCATTGGAGACGAAGCTGCCCTATTTACCTAAGAGATCTAAGAGATGGGATAGTCAAAACGTATGGCTTTGCTTTAGGTAAAATCCATTGACTAACTCTTTTAAGCTTCATTGTAGATTCTTAATACATAATGTGATAAGATTACAATTGATATTTTGTAGGATCGAAGAAAAGAAAGGAAGCTTAAGGGAAGAAGTGAGCAGAATCTAACTGTGAAGAAATGGATTTCGATCGCATTACTTGAAGATTAGATTCTTGAGCTACTACTTAGAGTTAGAATAAGATTATTAAGAAATATGTATTAGCATAGTTTTTCAATGAATTGCATTGTAAGGTCAAATTTTTCTGCAATAAAATAAATTTTGATTTTATATTATTTATTTATCCTTGCAATAGCATGCATGAAAATTGATGTTTGAAGGTTTCTAATATTAGCAATAATGGATTCGATTCTTAATTATGTTGTTTGTGGAAATGTCAAGAATTTACCAAATAGGGAGAGTTTCTCATCGCCCAAGTTTCAATTGGACTGAAACTTGGAATCATGCAACTTGGTTGCACGATGAATGAGAAATTTCATATTTGGAAATTAGACTAACTCATTGACAAAGTGTCAAGTGAAGGACTAGGAGATCGAGTACACAAAGTTGCGTGTTGATCAAGTCCACCATAAGAGTAACAAAGATATTCGTCATGATTTGCTAAAGGTTTAGTAAATATGATTATACTTATAAGATTAAGTGTAATTCTTAAGCATTCAAATTAGGGTTTCCTTGTTAGATAACCCTAATAGATTCACTATTTAAAGAGCCCTTATGCCCCAAAAACGCTGACAGGCTTCCTTCTAGGGTTTCCACAAGTTTTGGGCAGCCTCCTTCTCTCCCCCTCTTCATCCTTTTCTCTTGGTGTTTGTGAGCCATTAGAGGAGTGACATTTGTGACTCTAAGCTTTCTAAAGTCATTACAAGAAGGATTTGAGATTGTTATTGCTATATAACAATCAAGGTATGATCTAAACCCTAATTATATGTTATATTGTTTATCATATTCTAGATCTAGGGTTTATAGTCTTGGATAAATTGCATGTACAATAGAGAAACTTAGATCCAAGCATTAGGGTTTGTATGAGCACATAGGATGTTCTTATAGCCAAAACGCATCAGTAGGCTCACAAAAATCGAATTTTTCAAGCATGAACAAATTAACAAGGCATCCATACAAAAGAAACCAATGATGTCTCTGATACCACTGATGGGTTTTGGTCATAACAACATCCGATGTGCTCATACAAACCCTAATGCTTAGATCTAGGTTTCTCTATTGTACATGCAAGTTATCCAAGACTATAAACCCTAATTCTAGCATACAAGTAATCATATTAACATAAGAATGGGTTTAAGATATTACCTTGATTGTTATGTAGCAATAACAATCCCAAATCCTTCTTGTATTGACTTTAGAAAGCTTAGAGTCACAAATGTCACTCCTCTAATGGTTCATAATCACCAAGAGCAAGAGGATGAAGAGGAGAAGAGAAGGAGGCTGCTCAAAACATGTGGAGACCCTAGCGAACAAGTTCACCACGTTTTTGGGGCATAGGGTTCTATATATAGTGAGGCCATTAGGGTTATCTAACAAGGAAACCCTAAGTTGGATGATTAAGCCCTAAGCAACCCATGGACTCCTTTCCTTAAAGGCCTTGGACGATTTCTAATGGGTTTCCCCATAGAATTCATCCATCCTTATATTATAAGGCAATCCATGACCCAATTGCAATTATCTTATAATTACAATTCTAGTCCCTTCAGTTTAGTTAATCTCTTTTAGTCACAAACTTAATTCTTATTAATTCTTGACTAATATTAATTAAACAATATGATTTCTCCTTTAATATATTATTCTCATAATAGATTAATAAATCATATTTAATCCTTTCTCTCCATTATTCATCCTATCAAGTTGCTTTGGTGAAGGCAACCCAAAAGGACCATGCACCATCGGGTTAAGTACATACCAAAATAGTTATGGACTTAGACACTAATCCAACAACATTATCCAGGGTTATTTTTAGATTTAGCAGCAGCGGACTTCGAGGACGAAGTCTAAGATAAGTGGGGGAGAGTTGTAACGCCCCAATTTCTGGTATGTAATTTAAGTAAGTATTTTCAATTCTTAAGGGGTACTCGACGAGTCTGTAGCCCGACTCGTCGAGTAGAGACAGGATGATCACGCAAATTGAGTTGGCTACTCGATGAGTCCATATGCTGGGACTCGGCGAGTCCGCCTGTCTGGATGAAGCCCTAATTTTAAGGGTCTGCACCCTATTTAAACACATTTATGCACCCCAACCTCGCCTCCATCACCCTCAAAACATTTCTTATCAAACCCTAGCCTCTTAAAGAGTATGTGAGTGATTTTTGCCTTTTGAAGGAGCTTTTGGTGCATTTTGGAGCAAGTAGAAGAAGGAGAAGGTTGTAGAGTTCAAGGAAGAAGAAGTAGATCCGGAACACACTCCTTTGTGGTCATCTTTTCTGGTAATAAAGTCTCCATCTTGTTTATTGATCTAATAGATCTAGTTTGTCCCGAAATTGTTGATATTAAGCTCAAAAACCCCAAATCCTTTGTAATAAAGCCTTATGATCGAGTTATACTTCAGATCTAGCCTCTCTTGAACTCCAGGAGCTCATTATAGCCACCTTTATGCAATCTTGGACTTGTTCCAAACCCTAAGTGCTTAGTATTTGATGATTTTGGGTATTTTAGACTCATACCCTTGTGCATGCACTTAAAGTTGGGAACTTTACGTGTAAAACCAGTCCTAGAAGCTTATATCTATGTTTTGGAAGCACAGAAATCGATTAGAATCGAATGTATAGTAATAGCATGCCTGAGATTAGTTATCAGTATTTGATTTAGTGTTTATGGGATTTGTAGCCGGGGAGTTCCGGAGTAGCGGTCAGGCAATTTCAGATTTAGCATCTCGGTAGCCAGCGTTACGAGGTGAGTTTCCTTCCAATAGGAACGGGTCTACGGCCACAATGCCGGCCTGTCTAGCTAGCAGTAGTTCCGGACTTTGGTCCGATGCAATAGTTCAGTGTGCGTGATGTCTTTGTGATTCAAGCATGTCTTTGTGTTATGTGTTCCGGACTACGGTCCGATGCAGTATGCAGTATATGTGCTTATGCTAGTTGATATGTTTATGCTATGTTATGCTCAGTTAGTTTCCGGACATCGGTCCGATGCAGGGGACACGGTCCCGGTCAGTTCCGGATTTCGGTCCGATGCAATTAGTTCCGGACTTCGGTCCAATGTAGGGGACACGGTCCTAGTCAGTTCCGGACTTCGATCTGATGTAGTGGGCAAGGCGCTGGTTAGTTCCGGACTTCCGTCTGATGCAGTGGGCAAGGCTCAATAGTTGTTTATGTGTTATTGTATGGTGTGTGGTAGTTTGGGGGAGCTCACTAAGCTTCGTGCTTACGGTTTCAGTTTTGGTTTCAGGTACTTCCACTAGCAAGGGGAAGAGCTCGGGTTGATGGCATCGCACCAACCACAACTTTAGTTTTATCCTGGGAGTTTTATTCAAACATTTTGTTATGATTGATACAATTTTTTTTTGACACAGTTACTATGACTTTTGAGTACTCATTCCATGGTTCTTGTTATATATATGACATTGGATGATGTGATTTTTAGTAATATTAAAATAAAAGTTTTTGGGTCGTATTTTTGGGTTGTTTCAGATACCTCTGGAGAGACAGGTGGAGTTTAGGATCAATTTAGTGCTGGGTGCGGATCCGATAGCCAAGGCCCCGTATCGGTTGGCTCCCCTCGAGATGCAGGAGTGATCTACACAGCTGTAGGAGCTGTTAGACAAGGGATTCATCATAATGAGCAGTTCACCCTAGGGATCCCCAATCCTATTTGCAAAGAAGAAAGACAGGTCGCATCAGATGTGTATAGACTACCGGGAGCTGAACAAGGTAACGGTGAAGAACCGTTACCCACTCCCGAGGATTGATGATCTTTTCAACCAGCTTTAGGGGGCATATTGGTTTTCCAAGATAGATTTGCGGTCAGGCTACCATCGGATGAGGGTCAGGGACGATGACGTACATAAGACTGCTTTCCAGACTCGTTATGGCCACTAAGAGTTCGTGGTGATGCGCTTCGGGCTCACCAATGCTCCTGCCGCTTTCATGGACCTCATGAACCGCGTATGCAGACCGATGCTGGATCGATCTGTGATAGTTTTCATTGACTACATCTTGGTTTACTCCAAGATGCAGGAGCAGCATGAGGAGCACTTGTGGGAGACGGGATTTTGGTGGACCTGGTCAAAGTGGAGGCGGTGATGAGATTGGAGGTTCTAAAGTTTTCGTCTGAGATTTGGAGTTTCCTAGGATTGGCAGGCTATTACCGGAGGTTCATTCAGGAATTCTCCAAGATAGCCACGCCCTTGACCCGACTGACGAAGAAAGTCATTATATTTCACTAGGGGCCTGAGCAGCAGGCAGCGTTTTTGACTATGAGTCAGAGATTATGCAAGGCGCCGATTCTAGCCTTACATGAGGGCGTCGAGGATTTTGTAGTATACTGCGATGCGTCCATTTTCGGTTTGGGCATAGTATTGATGCAGATAGGGCATGTCATTTCCTACGCCTCGAGGCAGCTGGAGCCTCACGAAGCGAATTACCCGATGCATGATTTGGAGTTGGGGGTGCTTGTCTTCGCCCTCAAGATTTGGTGACATTACCTCTATGGGGTCCGTTGTACCATATACACGCATCACAAGAGTTTGAGGTACCACATGGATCAGCCGAATCTGAACATGAGGCAGCATCGGTGGCTAGATGTGGTGAAGGATTATGACTGTGAGATCCTCTACCACCCGGGGAAGGCCAAGTTGTGGCCGATGCTCTTAGCCGCAAGGTAGACCCGATGAGAGACATTTGTTTGCAGCTGACAGTAGTGACTCGACTGTTAGAGCAGATCCAAGAGGCCCAACAGGAGGGTATGAATGAGGAACATCGGAAGAGCAAGCGTATCGTGGGTCAGGTTTCCTCCTTCGACTATGATAGCCGAGGGTTGTTTACACTACACCGAAGGGTGTTGGTTCCATACCATGGAGGATTGCGCCAGGTTCTGATGGAGGAGGCGCACAAATACCATTTTTCCATTCATCCCGGGGCGACAAAGATGTATAGGGATCTTCGCCCTGATTACTGGTGGCCCTGCATGAAGCGGGATGTTGCCTGTTATGTCCAGAGATGCCTAACCTGTACGAAGTTCGAGGCGGAGCACCAGCGGCCTCATGGCAAGACGCAGCCGTTGGACATCACCACGTGGAAATGGGAAGATATTACTATGGATTTCTTCACCAATCTTCCCAGAACCGTGCGGGGAGTAGATTCCATATGGATCATAGTGGATCGGTTGACTAAGAGTGCCCTTTTCATACCGATCCAGGAGAGAATCTTGACGAGAAGATAGCTGATATCTACATCCGAGAGGTAGTAGCTCGACACAGAGTGCCAGCCTCCGTGATTTCAGACAGAGACGTGCGGTTTACTTTCAGATTCACGAAGAAATTTTATGAAGACTTGGGTACTCGTTTGCACTTTAGCACCGCTTTTCACCCGAAGACGGATGGTCAGAGTAAGCGGACCATCCAGACCTTGGAGGATATGCTATGAGCGTGTGTCTTGGAATTCGGTGGTAGTTGGGATACCTATCTACCATTGGTCGAGTTCTCCTACAACAACAACTACCACGCGAGTATCGATCGTCCTCCCTTCGAGATATTGTATGGGAGGAAGTGTAGGACCCCGTTATGCTGGGGTGAGGTTGGAAAGAGGGTCATGGGGAGTACCAAAGTGGTACTCAAGACGACATAGAGGATCCAATAGGTCCGGAGCAGGCTTCAGACTGCTCAGAGTCAACAGAAAAGTTTTGCCGACAAGCGCCGTTCGAACCTAGAATTTCAGGTCGGGGATATGGTTCTCCTGAAGGTGTCACCTTGGAAAGGTGTCATCCGGTTCATGAAGCGGGGTAATTTGGGCCCCAAATACATTGGTCCTTTCAGAGTTACAGCCTGGGTGGGCAAGTTGGCGTATAGGCTGGATCTACTAGTCGAGCTTAGCCAGATTCACTGTACTTTCAATGTCTCCCAGCAGCGGAAGTGCCTGGTAGACAACTCTATAGTGGTGCCTTTCAAGGATATTCAGGTGGATGACAGCCTGAAATTTATCGAGCGATCGATAGCCATTCTCGATAGGAAGATGAAGGTGCTGAGGAATAAGGAGGTAGAGTTGGTGAAGGTGCAGTGGCAGCACCGCAAGGGTTCAGTATGGACGTGGGAGCCGAAGGACGAGATGAGGGAGCACTACCCTGAGTTATTTTCAACAGCAACAATGGATTTCGAGGACTAAGTTTAATTTAAGTGCGGGAGATTTATTGTTGGATTAATGTCTAAGTCCATAACTATATTTGATATGTACTTGACCCGACCCGACATGGTCCATTTGGGTTGCACTTCACCGACACAATTTATATGGATAGTCTTTTGAGAATAGTATATTTATGATTTATATTAATATATTATAAGTTCTAATATATTAATATGGAATCATATTATTTAATTAGTATTGATAAAGAATTAATTTAGAATTAATTAGTTGATCAAAAGGAACTAATTAAATATGGACTCTTATATATATATATATATATATATATATATATATATATATATATATATGGAATGGGCCAAGTTCATTTAGGTTGGGCTAAACTATTATGGATAGTCCATGGAGTTTTAACCCATGGATCCTATGAAATGAAAGGTCATGGGTATTAGGGCTTACATGGATGTAACCCTAATCCTCCATACTATATAAACTGGCCTTTGGCACAAGAAATGGCACTAGTGTGTGAGGACATAAGAGTGGGCCAATTTTAGTATGCATACATATTCTCTCAAGTTCTTCCAAGGTGTTTTGGTGATTTGTGATTCCACTTGAGGCTTCCACACTATTGGGGCTAAGCTCTTGAAGCTTGAAGACATCAAGCTACATCAAAAGGTATGTCATCTAACTAGAACTTTGTAGTATAGGTGCTTCATAATATGCTAGTTAGCATGAAACCTTGGAATATTTAATATTTGCATGTATAATAGAGAAAACATAGATCCAAGGTTTATAGGGTTGCATGTACACCATAGGAGTGTTAGAATGCTCAAAACCCAACAATGGTATTAGAGCCATGGGTTGTTTTCTGTTATATTGATGCAAATGTTTTATTATCAAAATTGAGAAAAATAGGGAAAAAACATGACGTTTGTCAAATTTTAAGATAATTACTTGTTTTTGTGAAAAACTAATTATTTGTAAAATTTGAATCATTTGCTATATGAGTTGAATTAGGTCAAATTTAGTAAAAGATAAAATGATATGATTATTTTATTAGTTTTAAAAGTTTGATCTAAAGATTTTTTTGAAACCTCCATTAGTTATGGATATGACAAGGTTTTTTTTAAAAAAAAATGATTCAAAGTTTTTATGGAGTTACAAAATTTGGTGTTAATGTTTTAAAGAATTCCGTAACTTATTCTTAAGTGATGGAACATGAAAAGTTTCATCATAAAAAAAAACATTTAACTCCATAAGTTATGGATTACCAAAAGTTTTATGTTTCCTTGATTTATGAGTTAGTTTAGATTAATGAAAAAAAATTGTGTTTTAGTTGTTTTCAATCCTAAATAATCTAGAGGTAGTTCATAAAATGTGTTTTTGTAACTTGTCCTCAAGTTACATAAAAGGTCACATTTATGAATCTTAAAACTCATAAAAGTGCCATAGGTTACATTAAAATGAAGAGTCTTTTTCATTAAATAGTATTATGACTCCATAACTTGTCCTCAAGTTATGGATGTTTAAGAGTCACTTCTTTAAAAGTGTTATTAAAGAATAAGAGGTTACATAAAAAATGAAGAGTCTTTATTTTAATGAACCATTAAACTCATAAGTTATGAAATGAAAAGTTTTGAATAGTTTCAAAAACTTGCCCTCAAGTTTTGGAATTTGTAAAGTTTTCCCATAAATACTTTAATTCCAAGTTATGACCTTAGAATTTTAAAAGTTAAAATTCAACCCTTATACTTTATAATATTACAAGTTAATAATATATATATATATATATATATATATATATATATATATATATATATATAAGTATAAGAGCAAGTCGTCTTACCATTAGTAGGCCTCATTCACGAAGCAGATCTATAAGGGGGGTATAAGGTTACTGCCTATAAAATGGTAGTTTAATGGGTGTCCACTCTCACCCACCGCTTCCTTGACCGGTGGAGGGTCGTTAGCCGAACGGGTAGGACAAGGACTATAATTCTCCCTTCATTAAAAGTACTAATGATAAATATAAAGTAACTAAATGTTTTTTTATAATTCTCAATCTTAGTTACTTTAGGAAAATGTGAATAAGGTGTTAATCCACGAAATTAGACTTTGCACTTTGTATAAGTCAGTTAGTGGAGCATGTGTGGTTAACCGGCACACTAACTCGTATTTAACAAGGTAGGAAAAGGGTAACTTAATATTTATCATAGTATCGATGCAGTGTGTGTGGTTAACCGACACATCGATTGAGGGGTAAATAATAAGGGTACCAAGTATATTTGCATGGTTACTCACACCTTGTTTTGTGATCCTCGGCATCCCAGTCACAAAACTAGAAGGGCATACTCGAGATTGAAACATGTCATTGAAAATTTCAATGAATCTCGAAAGAATCTAGGAGTCTCAAAACCAATTAAAACCTAATAATACATTTCGTTTATCTTTGTGGAAATTGGTGAATCGTCATTCACCTACCTTCAAATATTTTATAGCTTGGATTATGGCATCCCTCTTCCAAGTTATAAAATAGTTTGTTGGGTCCTAGCCTTAATATTTCATATTGGGTGTTATATTAGGGGCTTTAGATCAACTATCTTGAATATCTCCTAAAAGATCTCTAGTTCAGACATCTATGATCCTCCCAAATATCTTGAACTTCACTTCCTCCACCTCCTCCAATTATTCTCCCTAACCCACAAGTTCAAGGTCGCTCAATCCCTATTGGCAAGGCAAGGTCTAGGTGTGATCACATCTTGGAGATGAAGTCACATATTGACAAGTCGGGAGAGTTGGGTGTCAAAGTCTTGAGATAGTTGGTGGCTCAACTAATTTCTAAGTCACATAGTGAGTTCCTTTCGGACTCCTATGAAACAGACTATGACAAGACACTTAATGATCTTATCTATTTGCTTGGTGCTGCTGAATCAGCAATGAAGGTTAGTAAAGCAAATTTGATTAGAAGATTGACTTCCCAAAACTTTATGGACATTGACAATGGTGACATTGGAAATCCAGAAAAAGCATTCTCTTCCCAATGGAATGGGATCGGCCATAGTCAACTCGGTTGACCAAATGGTAAAGAGAAAAGCTAAGTCTGTGATAGTCCCATGTACCATTACCAAAGGGTCCATATGTTAACTTCCCAAAGGAAGGGGAAGTGATTGTGAAGCTGCCAAATTTACCTAAGGACGTTAAAGTCAATAAGTTTGATTCTACTTTAGGTAAAGACCATTGTCTAACTCTATTGAGCTCCTATTTGAAGATTCTTATTACATAATGTGACTGAGTCACACGGTGATGTTATAAGAATCAAAGAAAACAGAGAAAACTTAAAGGAAGTATATGCTGATTCTGATCGCGAAGATGGATTTCGATCGCATCAGAATTTTTGATCTGTTACTTAGGAGTTATGACACATTGCTTAGGAATAGATAACAACAAGGTTTTCATATGGATTGTAAGGATGAGTTTTTCCGCAAAGTTTTTTAAAATAAAAGGAAAATTTTGATTTTATTTATTTTAAGTATCCTTACAATGGCATATGTGAAAAATTGTTGTTTGTATGATTACATTTCTAGTAATATAGTTAAATGGTTTTGATTATTTCATTTGTGGTAGTGTCTAAATTTACCAAACAAGGAAAGTTTCTCATCACCCAAGTTTAAATTGGACCGAAACTTGGAATCATGCAAGTTGTATAGTATGATGAATAAGAACTTTCAAGAATTGGAAAATTAAGACTAATTACTTGTTCACATGGATGTGTGAGTCAAGTAAAGGCCTAAGGGATCGGGTACACATTCTTGTGCACTGGTCAGAGTCCACCACAAAAGATCAATAAGACTATTCGTCATATTTTACTAAATTTTAGTAAATATGGTTATACTTACAAGCTTAAGTATAGTTCTGAAACATTGGAAAAGATCCAATGTATGGCAGAGCGAAGAAGAAGAATCAAATTAGGCAAAAGGATAAAAGTTTCTCGAATCTGAAGAGATGGGAGAGTACTTTAGTATCATGATATATGATCATCTTAATGATTAAGAGACCTTATCAAAATTCATCCTATAAGTGTATTCTGATAGCTAAGAAAAGGAGTTATGGATTGTTGAAGTGGTTAAATCAAGAAGATGATTCATACTTCGTTCCAAAAACAATTCTTAGAGTCATACTCCAAGATTGTAACTTGAGTGACACATCTTAAAGAAGGTTTATTAACACTAGTCAAATGTAAGAGTAAAAGGTTATCTACTCTTGTACATTTGAAATTGGAAAGTTGTGATGTTTTGGATAAAACAGAGACCAACTTAGGCTAATTGTGTGAAGTGTTAGTCTTGATAAAAAAACTCCGCACTATCTCTTGCATATTTGACAAGAGAGTATTATATGTCATGAGGACAGTGGGAGTCTTAAAGGTCTTGAAAGTATCAAGAACTAGTCAAGAATAAACCTGAATGTCTTCACTAGCACACGAATTGAGGTTTATAACCTATCGTGTTGACATATTTTGTGCCCATTCCAGTTGAAGTTGGCTATACATTTGAAAATCTGCATGTTCTTAATTGTTTGCATAACTACTTAGAAGCAATTGCAGGCCCTTGTGCTGTCAGCTGGCAAGAATTTAAGATTCCACAAGTTCAGTCCATATGAATTTGGAATTTTCACTAATCTTGTCTTGTGATTATGGTTTTGACAAAATTTCAAATGGAAAGGAACACATATACCATAAAATCTAAGGGTTATAAGGTTTCTCTCCGATTCATGAAAATAATGGTGAGGAAACACTTCCACCAAGTAGATTTTAAGTAGATAGCAATCTTTGCATTCTCAAAGTCGTTAGTGGAGTTGTGTGGTTAACCGGCACACTAACATTGACTTATGAGAAATGGAAAAAAGTGTAAACAAATAAGACTATGATTACGCCATCCCTTTTCATAGTTCTGAAATTGTTTAGACACCTGTGATCTATCTAAGATAAGGTGTATGATTTTGATAAAGTCTTATCAAAGCAATCTAGTATCAGAAATCTGAACTTTGGTAAGAATGTCAATAAAGTATTGACTTCTAGAGGTCCAGCTATTTTCTGGATACATGTCAAAGCTAGTGGGAGCATAAGTGTTATGCTAATAATTATCATGTTAGTGGGAGCATGATAATTATGGTAAGTATTACAAGTTAGCGAAAAAAGTTTCAATTCGTGAGGTTGTAGGGGTTTGAAAAGTTGTTTTGCTATAATTAAGGAAGAGGAAATTATACCTCATTTCAATTCTAAAAAACATAGATTGAGTTTATAATCTTTCTAAAGAGCTTATATTGAGATTTTAATCACCTTTAGTCAAGAATATATATATATATATATATATATATATATATATATATATATATATATATATGAATTTCATGTTGGATTGGTTCAACTTAAGAAAATTCTATATATTGCGTTCTCAAAATTCGATTATGATTACGACATCCCTTTTCATAGTCAAATTTTGAGAATATGGAAAACAAAAAATTATTATGGCGAAAGACTGGTCTAGAACCATGTCTTTATGTGAAACATCATGAATCATGTCCCATTTACTTTGGGTACAAGATCGATTACATGTGCTATAATATTTATTCTTTATGAATTTTCCAAATGCCTTGGGGAATTAAGGAGGAAAATGTCGAGAATTAGATATGACTAAAGTGATTAAGCAATTGCCGAGGACAATCTAAGGTTTACCAAAGATTGGTTTCTTAAGGACAGTTGGAAGTATACTGTTAATATTGGAAGGACCATATTGACATAGTCTGAAAAGAGACAATTCTTGTTTAGAAGTGGTAGTCAAAATGGGAATATAAAGTTGTCTTCATAGGTGGAAACAATATGTGTAAGGTTAAAGAAACTTAATGCAACAAGCATGTTTAAACCAATGCGCTTTGAATTTGAGACATCGTTTCCATGGAATTGCTCTCCATTGGAATACTCTGTAATGATTGTTGCCAAGTCTTTATGGCTTTGTGCATAATCATTACAAGAGGAACAATGCATATAAGTTTAAAATCTAAACAGATTTCGATAAATGTTAGGAATTCGTACATTTACGACAAGGATTTGTAAGTGTGAAAAGAGAATCATTGAAATTATGTTCAATCTATCTAGTTCACAAAGTAAGGATCATAAAGTGCATACTTGGTGTATGGCAAAGCTATTTCTTAGAAAAACATAGTGTACATGCTTGGAGCATGGGACAACTAGTGTTTTTAATTCAAGTATGAAGTTGATAAAACCAAAACAATGAATAATGAGTAATCAGTATGGTGATAAATAAAACTGGTCTATTTATATTCATAGGGTTTGATACCATATTTGATTCATTTATTCTTGTTTTTCACTTTGCATGTTTTAACTTCCATAATAACTTGGTTATTCTTCCGGAATGACTAAGTTATTCAAACCATCCACAGTCGGTCATATGTTGGAAGTAGATATGAATCAAGACTGTCATGGGTTGGCTTGCAGATGTACAAGTTGGTGGACAAAGTTGTGCTACAACACTCATGAGTGCTCATAAGTTTTGAGTATTGGATTCAACCCGCGCTCATTTGAGTCACTTCATGGATTTTATTACGAGTGATCATGAGACGATAATATCTTATGTTCTTCAAACCTAGAGATATGAGTTGTTACTATGAGTTGGTTGTACATTGATTGCATGAAACCGCATTCGGTAACTTGATGTTATAAAACGTGCCTTTGTGTGTGATTCAACAAGTAATAGAACAAGCCATATGAGTCGAAGTTTATCCATTCCTATTACCTTCGAGATAAAAGCGATATTTGTGGGCCCCTCGATGATTTAATATGACACATGTGAGTGCTTGGCCAAGCCAGGACTGATCTAATTTGTTCAATCAGTCAGTCGTCATGAATCGGAAATCGAGAAACAACAAATGGACAGAGAGAATGATTATAATCCATGTCTCAGTCCATATGATATCTAGAATGGAGGAATATATGATCCCTTATCTAATGGACAAGTCATTGACAAAGGTCAGAGTTCGACAGTGGCTTTAAGAGCTACGATTTCCAGTTAGGTTTTGAAGTCATACTCAATAATAGTTTTAGACTTATCCAAGTGGGAGACTGTTGGATTAATGTCTAAGTCCGTAACTATATTTGGTATGTACTTGACCCGACCCGACATGGTCCATTTGGGTTGCACTTCACCAAAACAATTTATATGGATAGTCTTTTGAGAATAGTATATTTATGCTTTATATTAATATATTATAAGTTCTAATATATTAATATGGAATCATATTATTTAATTAGTATTGATCAAGAATTAATTAAACATGGACTCTTTTATATATATATATATATATATATATATATATATATATATATGGAATGGGCCAAGTTCATTTAGGTTGGGCTAAGCTATCATGGAGAGTCAATGGAGTTTTAACCCATGGATCCTATGAAATGAAAGGTCACGGGTATTAGGGTTTACATGGGTGTAACCCTAATCCTACATACTATATAAATTGGCCGTTGGCACAAGAAATGGCACTAGTGTGTGAGGACATAAGAGTGGGCCAATTTTAGTTTGCATACATATTCTCTTAAGTTCTTCCAAGGTGTTTTGGTGATTTTTGATTCCACTTGAGGCTTCCACACTATTGGGGCTAAGCTCTTAAAGCTTGAAGACATCAAGCTACATCAAAAGGTATGTCATCTAACTAGAACTTTGTAGTATATGTGCTTCATAATATGCTAGTTAGGATGAAACCTTGGAATATTTAATATTTGCATGTATAATAGAGAAAACATAGATCCAAGGTTTATAGGGTTGCATGTACACCATAAGAGTGTTAGAATGCTCAAAACCCAACATTTATAACATTTAGGATTTGTAGGTATTAATATTATTTATTTTATTGAATAATGGGTTGTTGGTTTGGGCCAGGATAGTTGGGCCTTAAGTTTTGGGCTGAGAAAGGCAGTACGCGGTGGATACCATCCCTGGTACTCCCAACATACTCAAGAGGTTGGGGCGGGGAGGCCATGCACATAAGCTCAGCGTACCAAAGGGTACACGCAACGTACGCGTGCATGTTCTAAAACTCTAACTTTTAGGGTTTGATCCATATATAAAGGATCTTAGACCTTTGGTCCAGCCTCCCTCTCACCTCTATACAACCTCCACGAAAACCCTAACCCCCTCTTGTGTGTCTTTGTGATTTGGAAGCTACATGAGAGTACTTTAGTGTAATTTTGGAACTTTGGAAGAGAAAGGAGCTTGAAGAAGGAGCAAGGATCCACCAAGAGCTTGTAGATCCAGGAGATTGGCAACATTTCTGACTCTTTTGAGGTATCAAGTTCCAAACTTGGCCATTGTATTCCTAGATTTGTTTATGGGGGTGTTTAAGGTCACTTTTGGACTCCATTGTTGAGGATTCTTGCATCTTAATGATTTTAGACCATAATAGCTATCCTTTTGGGATCTTAGAGGCAGTAAGAGTCATAAAAAAACGGACCTTGATGGTTAAGCCACAACCATGCAAGTGTGAGTTGGTCTTAAAGCTTGTTAAAGGAACCAAAATCATTTTTTGACCCCAACCATGCATGCAAGAACATAAAGTTTGTGACTTTATGGTTAAGGAGGTCTTAAAGGACCTGGATCTACATTTTGGACGTAAATACTTAGTGGATTAAGTCACAAATGATGTCCCTAGGAAGCTGGCCAGTACGCTAAGCGTACACCCTTGTACGCTACGCATACTAGGTCAACTCCCCATTTTGGTTAAGTCAAGTGTACGCTGGGCGTACATGCCAGGTACGCTGAGCGTACGCATGTAGAGTGGCTATATTGGGATTTTTGGGCCTTAGGGATTTGGGCCTGGACTATTGGGCCCTGTAACCCACTGTGGAGTATAGTTCTAGGCCTGGGGATTTGGAATTAGAAGTATTTGGTCTTTTGGGTCATATTGGGCCACTCGAGATTATTCATTTTGGGCTAAGGACTATTAGACTTGTGAAAAGGCCCATTTGATGAGTTGGGCCCAATTTAGAAAACTGGGCCATTAATGGGCCCTTAGGGAGCCTTTGATGGGCCCTGGGTGCATTGGGTTTTATGAATGGTTCAATTTAGGCCAGGGGGTAAAATGGTCATTTTACCCTAAGTGGTGTTATAAATTTTGATTAAGTGTCATTATGATTATGATAGTCGGGAGTCATCGGAGAAGCTGTTAGAGATCCCTTTCTATGAGATTCGGCATTCAGCTTTACGAGGTGAGTTACCTTCCAGTAGAAGTGGGTCTAAGGCCACAATGTGGGCCCACTAGTAGGAGTTATTATGGATAATTGTCTTTGTGATAATTTTTTGGTTTGCACTGTCTGATATGTTATGTGATAGCCTGATATGATGTTTTTTGATAGTGGTAGTACGAGAATAGTCCCCATATCTGGTCGTCGATAGGGCCAAAGGGGCATGTTAGCTACCCTGGTATGCCTGACAGTATGATTTTGTTATGTTTTATGTTGTCGTAATAGGGGGTGAAATAGTCCCCGTAATCGGTGGAGATAAAACGGAGGGGTAGGTCGGACACCCTGGTATGTCTGACAGGGGTAGGTTAGGCACCCTAGTACGCCTAGTAGGTTTAGGTTGAGCACCCCGGTATTCTTAGCAGGGTAGGTCGGGCACCTAGATATGTCTAACAGTATGTTTTATGCACGGTATGTGGTATGATGGGGGAACTTACTAAGCTTTGTGCTTATGGTTTTCAATTTTGATTTTAGGTACCTCTTCGTCGAAGGGGAAGGAGCTGGCATAGTGGCATTGCATCGCACACACCTAATTTCTATATTTTTAGATCCATGGGATTGTACTATGAGATTATTACTATTGATTATATGAATTTTGAGACATGTGAGTATGGTTTTATGGATTTATATGATATTGAAGATGTTTTTTAATAAACAGTTTTATAAGTAACATAATTAAACATGAAATTTTTGGTCTTGAAAACTGGGATGTTACATAGCTCAAAATGGTGCCATATGACAATGCCAAGAATTCTCCAAAAGAATCTTGTGTCTTGATCCCTTTCAAGATATTTCCAATATATGTATAAGGACATGAAACTTTTAAAATTCATTTTATCTATCCCTTATAGATTTTACATTCCTAGAATGTATCTCTTCCTTCCTAAGTCTTTCATTTTAGAAACACTTTCCAAGTCAAGGTGAAAGCGACCTTAATTAGTAAGAATGTGATTTCAAATGATTAGGTATGTCTCATTCATACAAGATTAGGAATTTCACTATGCTCTCACTAGTTCTTAGTAAACACACACGTTCTATTCATTTTGATATAAAAACACACATTCTGGTTTTACATAAAATGACGATCACAACATTTTAATGTTTGCTTTATATCCATAAGTGGATCTCAAGCTCTACATATTTTGTTAGGATATCATGGATTAAGAAAACCTCCAAGCTAATCTATATATATATCTTCTAGTAGATGTATATCAAGAAAAGCGATATTTCTTGAAATCTATTTGCTATATCTCATATTAAGAATATGAATTTATAGTAAATAATATTCTTGTTGATCTAATCATAGCTACTTGTGTAAAAGGTTTGATCATAGTCAATGTCATGAGTATGATGAGTACCATAGTCAATGACATGAATATAAGAAAATCATTTTATAACAAGTCTTTCTTTAAATGTGTATGTTTATCCATATAATTTATTATTTCTAGAAGGATTATTTACTACTTCTAGCCTTGCTATAGGGATAAATATTAATCAAGCCCATACTTTATTCTCACACATGGATTACATCTCATGTTCATGGGTAACATCCATAAAATTCATGCCAAATTTAAACTTTTAAAAAAAATATATTTCAAATACTAAAAGTTATTACAAAAAGGTTTCAAAAATAGTTTATATTAGAGTATCCCATAAATCCAAAACAAAATATGAGGAAGTGTATGGTCACACATTCACCTTCCCGCGATCATAAAAAGTACCTGAAACAAAATCAACAACTGTTAGCCCGAAGCTTAGTGAGTTCCCCAAAATACCAACGTCATACAATCATAATCATATCATATAACAAACAGAATAGCTATGGATCCCGAGTCTAGAGTGTGACTGGTCCGCCTGCATCGGGCCTTCAGTCCACCTGGTCCACTCTCTCTGAGTATATAGTATCAATGAACTGCCCACACCGGGCCTTCAGTCTATCCAGCCCACTCTTCGAGCCTTGGCACGTCTGGACCGCCCTCTCGGGGCCTTCAGCCTATCTGGACTGCTCGCTCGGCCTTCGGCCTGACTATGTGCCCTCCTGAGCCTGCAGTCTATCCGGTCCGCCCTAGGTATGTTGGCCTACAGCACGAAGCAGGACCCGCCTCAACCCAACCCCTACACCAATCAATCAATGGTGTGCACATAAATATCATACGCTAGCATGTATATAACAGATAATCATACCGATCTAACAGATCACTAACACAACAACCATCCTATAACCATGATATCGACCTAACCGGTCACTAAAATAAAATCATCCTATATACCAGGATACCGACCTAAATCAGGTCACTAACATAACACCATCCTAACTACCAGGATGCAGATCTAGCAGATCAATAAACATATCAAGCGAATACCTGGATACAAATCTGATAAAGGGCCAACCCTGGTGCCTTAGACCCTCTTGATATAGTGTGGATAACTCACCTCGCAATGTCGATCTGAACTGAAAAATCGAACTCCCGAATCGCTATCCCACCGGAAATCCTAAACTATCAAATAATAAATACCAAATCACCAAATTGGGCCCAACTCTCTAATTGGTCCTAAATCCAAGGTCCGTCATCAAAACTTGGCCCAAGTCCAGTTATTCAGAGAGTCCAGCAAGGCCCAAACCCAGATAGTCCAAAAACAGCCCAAAACTCAAAGCCCAAATGACAAAAACCCATTAGAGGAAGTACGTGGGGCGTACTCCTGTGTTACGCTGGGCGTACTCTCCTGACGCTGACAACCATCGAGGTGGTTGACCCAGTACGTTGGGCGTAACCTCACAGATCTTAAAACTTTCATAAGTGCTTAACGGATTAAGCACTTAAGATTAAACTTTAGATCTACTGCTCAAATGTGCTCTATGACCATAAAGTCTCAAGCTTTAAGACTTTGGTTGACTGAAAAAGGCTCAATAAATGGTCTTAATCCATTAAAACCTCCTACAAAAAAACTAGGGACCCAACTAGCTCAAGGGACCTCATTTTTATGCCTTAGGACCCATTCTAGGGTCTGAAAGGACAGCTCAAATCGTCCAAAACAAGCCATGCATTATAATGGGACTTTGTGGGACAAAAAGTGCAAATAAACTACCAAGGATAGATCTAAAAGAAATAGGCATAAAGGTAACAACTTTATACCTTTTGGAGCTCCCAAAAAGATGATGAACCAAGATCTACAAGCCAATCTTCCCTCCTTGGCTCCTTGATGCACAAGCTTCCTCTTGAAGGCACCAAAAACACACTTATAAGCTCAAGAAAGATCACTAGGAGGCTAGGGTTCTCTCAAGATGGCTAAGGGAGGTTTTGGAGGCTGAAAGAGATGAGAGGGAATGGTCCATAAGGTGATTAAATACTCCACAAACCCTAAAAGTTAGGGTTCCATTCTGGTATACGTACGCCCAACGTATACATGCGTACGCCCGGCGTACTAGGGCACACCCTATAACGCTTAGCGTACCACACGTACGCCCAGCATACTACTTAAACTTCCAAGATTACCATTTTTCCACTAGGGCCTCCTTTTTCCACGTCCTTCTAAACCGAGGGCCAAAATCCCCTTATTGAAACCCGAGGGATGAATTTGAAGCTACTGGAAAAATGGGATGTTACAACTCTCCCCCACGTAAATTCGATTTCGTCCTTAAAATCATTCCTTCCCATCCTCAGCAACCCGACATCCTGAGGGGCACCTCCAAAACCATGAAATCCAACAACTATCGAAGGAGACTAAATGTGACAACCTGAAGTTTGTTCCCTCGCCGTAACTCGTTTCCGTCCGTAAAACTAGTCTATAGCGAATTGTCCCAATTACGTTTTTGGATTAAGTCATTTAATTTAATACTTTTATTACGACCTCGTAAGTATCCAAACCCGTTAGAAACACATGAGAACGCCCCAAATTATTATTTGGAAAACTTTTAGTTTCAACCACGTCGGGTTACAAACACTTAATCGGGTACGACCAAAAGCCTCGGTAAATGTCAGTATCGGGTAGAATTCCACCATGTCTCAAACTCAACCCATATATAAAGTTCAAAGAACTTCATTTGAATCTTTTTCAACCTCTCTCTACTCTCTCTCTCTCTCTACATATCTAAGCTTTTGATCCAAAAATCACCCCTTTCAAGCGCCAATTAGGTATGTAATCCATCCTAGCTCATAGTATAACATCTTTAGCCTTCAAATTCGTGTTTAAATTATGAAATAGGATCATAAACATGTGTTTATGGCCCTGGAACAACCTTAGGTCACAAACACACATAGAGGGGGTTTTGGAGCCCCAAAACCCTCCCAAACCACTTTTGGAGCTTAGATATGACTTAGGGGCTTACAATACTGGACTTAGAACACCAAAACCTTATCATTTGAGGGGTAAACATGATTTTATGGCCCAAGATCATGCTTGGACCGTAAACACCCTTCCATAGGCCGCAAACCCCTTTTAAGGTGTTAAAATGCCCCTTAAACACCTCCTACGCCTTGGAATAAAGTCTAGAACCATCCAACAATGTGTTAGGGACCTTAAACATGAAAGAAACCACCCCCTAAGGATTTCACGACCGTAACACCCCCAAGGAATGGTTCCTGGGCCGTAAACTCCTATAAGGTGGTCAATAAGTGCCCTAACTTCCTTCCATGGCTTGTACTTCGGACTAGAAACTCTTCTAATTGACCTAGGACCACCAAAACACATTAAGGTTGGGTACATAATAGTTTATGACCATAAACTCCTATTTTACTGCCGTAAACTCCTCAAATGGTCCTTATGTTGTTCAAATTCCATTCCAATGCCTTAAAACCAAGCCTAGCATTACCCCATAAGAGTTGTAAGACCATTTAGCACCCAAGAACACCCCCACCATGATTTTACGGCCGTAAACTCATGGCGAGTTGGTCATTAGGCCAAAAACTCCATTAGGAGTTTACTCTTGAAGAGCAAACTCCCTATTCAAGCCATACACACCCTTAGATGCTACCCGGGTCACTCCAAACACTTGTAATGAAGTGTTTTCGCGTCTCGGAGTGTTTATTCATATTTAATTAGTGGTTCAGGGTATAATTAGATACAAATGTGTATCTCTTCATATTACATAGGAACCTCGCGTGTAATCAAGCCCCGAGCTGACACTTAGCATCCTAGCCGACACATTTCTCGACCGATGAGTTCATACCACTATACCTTTTTCCGTGTTTTACAAATGTTTTTAGGGGGGAATACAAGCAAAAGTACAAGGAAATATTGTACCCAAACTTATCATTTCAGTTCAAATGTGCATATTCAGTATGCTTTTAATATCGAAAACTGTATTAACCAACAGTTTGACTTGCAGAGTTAGCTTTCAGACTAATTGTAGATTTCTTTATAAAATGCAATAATCATTGTTAAATGTTATAATTTATGAAGGATTCATACTAATCATAAATTAGGATTAATACTAATAAGATACGCCCTCGGATAGTAACAGAACTACGAAAGTACAGCTAGTGCATGCCTTTGGATGGCACAGAACTTCTAAATTACAGCTAGTGTACGTCTTTGAGTGCCACCAGAGTTTTGGAAATAATTCGAAAGTACGCCTTTGGATATCGACATAGTTTCGAGAACATACACCTTTGGATGTCGACAGAGCTTTGGAAATACGTCTAAAGTACGCCTTTGGATGTCACCAAAACATCGAACATACAGCTAATGTACGTCTCTGAGTGTCTCCAAAGATTCGAAATTACGGATAAGTAAAGTAGATATTCAACATTCGAGTGTAGGATAACCAGGATATCAGAATACCTAACTAATACTACAAGTATGATAGATACTAATACATTACATTCCGAACCAAGAACTAACCATGACTTTTAGGAAAATAAGGGTTTTTCCTGGGATAACAAACTATTCATGACCAAACTGTAGAATAAACGAATAACTAAACTTACATATAAGAAAATATGAGATTTTCTTGGATAACGAATTTTTCAGAAAAACCAAAGGAAACTTGTTCTTTTATGAAAATAAACCGCTTATGAACTCACCAGCTTTATGCTGATTTTCAAACTGCTTGTATTCTTAGGTCCACATTAGACAAGTACACAACGATCTTTTGGGAGAAGACAGAGCGTATAGAAGACTCATCTTAACTTTTGTTCATATGATATATATGTATAACACTTGTAACACCTTGTTTTCAGACAATGTAAATATTTCTATGTAATGTAATGGTTGTGTTTACTACGCTTACTATGTACATTGGTTGTGATACTGCTTTGGCGTCGGCTGCGACTGCACCGTGGCCTTACTCTGCTCTCGCAACTGTAACTCAATCTCCAACTCCCGCGGCCTAGCAGCCTCCTGTAAATCCAGTAACGTATCACATCGATGGGTAGCAACACACTGTCTAATGTCAGTCTTGATAATGCTTAGATATTGGGTCATCTGAGCCAGCTCGGAAGAAAACTCCAGGAAAAACATCGCCCTCTTAGTGAACATACAGGTGATCTCCGTCACCGATTCTGTATCCTGATTCAACTCCAAGAACTCCTGAGCTAGCCGCTCACGCTCGACCCGTGGAATGTAGCGGGAGCGAAACATCTCCCTAAACTAATACCAAGAAACTGCAGCTCTCCGCTCATCCGAATAGGACCCTGTCATCAACCTCCACCAGTCCTTTGTCCCGGACTCAACATGTTCAGGGCACACCTGACCTTCTGGCCAGTCGGGCAGGAACATGTGAAAAAGCACCCCCTCAATGTTCGATATCCACCTCATGCCTATGATAGGGTCCCGAATCTCATCGAATGTCAGGGCCTTCGTGTTGCCGAGTCCCGGTACTAGAAGCCCCGACCGGCTCCTCCCCCTACGGCTGATACAACCGTTGTAGCTGTTGCAGCAGCCGTCTCAGCAAGGGCTGCATATTTGTCATCAAAATACTACATCATAGCGGTCTTGATAGACCCAAACAACTCCGGAATCTGACTCCGCACAATATCGACCACCTCCTCACGGGTGATCTCCCTGACTCGATCTTCTGTCAATGTTGGTCCATCCTGACTGATGACTTCGAGTGTTGTCGGGGAACCCTGATCGTCCTAGCCTAATCCTGATCCAAATCCCGTCACAAAACCCCTCGTAACCACCATACGAAAATATAACAAGAAGATATCATACAATTCGCACAAAGACGAGGAACTTAACCCCAAGCACGCCCTAGGGGTTGTGACTTCCTTGCTACGTGTACAGGTCTTGTGCTTTCAGTAGTACAGGCCCATACTACCTTCCACACCTACCCATATTTGTCTCAAGTATCATCACAACACCCTAACAATATACATAAACATAGCGAGCGCTCAATACTCACTCCTAGAGGAATGCTAAATGTCTCCTGACTGGTCTCTTGGCCTCTCACGACTCACCCTACCACCAACTCTCACACAACCCTCCATTGGTTCCAGTTAACTATTGCATGAATACAATCACATGTCGCATGGCTTAAACAATCTTAGACTAAAAGATTTAATCCCATAACGGTTGGACTCAGACAAGAGTTGTGCAGCAGGACCAAATCCCTTACCCTAAGACCATTTAACCCATGTAGCATGTGACTTGGAGTATTCACCCAATAGTTAGTTCACACACAAAAGAGTCATAAAACAATCAATGAGGTACTCTACATAAGATAAGGCATCAAAGATTAGGCAATTCTATCATATGGTTCCTGAGGATCCCAATCTTATCACTAGCATGTTGTTCTAACATATCACAATATCAAATAACTGTACGGTATTTTGGGGTCTACTTACTGGCTCCGGTTGATCGTACACTTGCATCCTCCATTATTATTTTGAAAACCATTTTGAAATTCTTTTCCTTGATTTGGGACTAGATTCACACGAGTGTTCCTCCAATTCACTCAAAGCAAGGCTTTGATAGAAACTTGTAACATCAATAAAATCCATGCCAAATTTAAACTTTAAAAAAAATATTTCAAATACTAAAAGTTATTAAAAAAAAAGGTTTCCAAAATAGTTTATATCAGAGTATCCCAGAAATCCAAATAAAAATATGTGGAAGGGTACACTCACGCCTTCGCCTTCCCGCGATAATCAGAAATACTTGAAACAAAATCAACAATTGTAAGCCCGAATCTTAGTGATTTCCCCCAAAATACCAACGCCATACAATCATAATCATATCATATAACAAACAGAACAACAATGCATTCCGAGTCTACAGTGTGACTGGTCCACTCACATCGGGCTTTCAGTCCACCTGGTCCACTCTCTTTGTGTCTACAGCATGACTGGACCACCCGCACCAAGCCTTCAGTCTATCTGGCCCACTCTCCGAGCCTCGAAATGTATGGACCACCCTCTCGGGGCCTTCAGCCTATCCTGACCACTCGTCGGGCCTTTGGCCTGACTATGTACCCTACTGGGCCTATAGTTTATCCGATCAGCCCTGGGTATGTTGGCCTACAACATGAAGCAGGACCCACCTCAACCCAACCCTGATACCAATCAACCAATCGTGTGCACATAAATATCATACGCTAGCATGTATATAACAAATAATCATACCGATCTAACAGATCACTAACATAACAACCATCCTATTACCAGTATATCGACCAATCCGGTCACTAACATAAAATCATCCTATATACCACGATACCGACCTAAATCAGGGTACTAACATAACACCATCCTAACTACCAGGATGCAGATCTAGCAGATCAATAAACATATCAAGCGAATACCTGGATACAAATCCGATAAAGGGTCGGCCTTGGTGCCTTAGACCCTGTTGATATAGTGAGGATAACTCACCTCGTAATGTCGATCTGAACTGAAGAATCGAACTCCCGAATCACTATCTCACCGGAAATCCTAAACTATCACATAATAAATACCAAGTCATTACACAACATAACAATCTTGACTAAGGGGGTTTACGTAGTCCATCATATCCATTCTCTTTATTGGGCCAAGGCCCAATGCCAAATCCATAACCTTGAAAGTCCTTATGTAAAGCCCATTATTGGCCCAATTTACCAAATTAGGCCTATGTCCAAGTTCCATCATCAAAATTTGGCCCAAGTCCGGTTAGTCAAAGAGTCCAGCAAGGCCTAAGCCCAACTAGTCCAAAATCAGCCCAATACCCAAAGCCCAGATGACAAAAACCCATTAGAGGAAGTACGTGATGGGTTTCATACAAAAGAACATCCTATGTGCACATGCAAACCCTAAAGCTTGGATCTAGGTTTCTCTATTGTACATGCAATTCATCCAAGACTCAAGAACCCTAATCTAGCATATGCATTTCGAAATTATCACATACGAGCATATCTAGATGATTACCTCTTGTGGAATAGCTTGAATCTTCTTATCTTTGGAGCTTAGAGTCACAAGTGTCACTCCTCTAATGGAATATAAACACCACAAGCAAGAGAATGACTTATGAGAAGGAGGAGGAACACCAAAAACGACCTAGGGTTCTTCCAAGAGAGTTCACCACGTTTTTAGGGCACTAGGGGTCTTTATATAGTGAGGCCATTAGGGTTATCAAAGAAGTAAACCCTAATTTGACTGCTTAGGCTCCAAGCAACCCATGGACTCCCTTTAGAACCCCCCCCCCTGGACAAATTCCTTATGGGCTTCCCATAGAATTCGTCTAACCTATGTTCCAAGGTGATCCATAGCCCAATAACAATTATCTTATAATTACAATTCCAGTCCCCTAAGTTTAATTAATGTTTTTTAGTCACAAAACTAACTATCAATTAATTCTTGACTAATATTAATTAAACAATATGATTTCTCCTTTAATATATTATTCGTATAATATATTAATAAATCATAATTAATCCTCTTTCTCCATAAATCGTCCTATCAAGTTGCTTTGGTGAAGGCAACCCAAAATGACCATGCACAACCGGGTCAAGTACATACCAAATATAGTTACGGGCTTAGACACTAATCCAACAGTCTCCCACTTGTGTAAGTCTAGTAACTATAATGTAAGTACAATCTGATTAGCAATAGTAGCTCTCAAAGACGCTATCGAACTCTGATCTTATCAGCAACCTGTCCTTTAGATAAGGGATCATATATTCCTCCATTCTAGATATCTTATAGACATGAGACATGGATTATAATCATTCTCTCAGTCTATGTTTTGTTTCCCGATTTCCGATGTATGATGAATGACAACAGACTACAATTGAACACATCAACTTAGTCCCGGCTTGGCCAAGCGCTTAGGGTGTCATCACTAAATCTTCAAGGGGCCCATAGATATCGCTTTTATCCCACTTTGGGTAAAAGGAACGGATAAACTTCGACTCACTTCTTGCGTGCACTCACTTATCGAATCACACACAACAATATGTTTTATAACACCAAGTTACCGGTGCGTTTACATATTATCAATGTGTAACCGACTCGCAAGATACAACTCACACATCTCGGTATCAAGAATATTGGATATTATCGTCTCACCAATCACTCGTGATAAAATCCATGAAGCGATCCACGTGAGCGTGGGTTTAATCCAATACTCTAATCTTATAGCAGCACTCATGAACTCTGTAGCAAACTTGTGCTATGACTAAACGCTTTAGTCAATCTACAGACGGATTCATGACAGTCTTCTTTCATACCTACTTCCAAAGTATGAGCGACTGTGGAGAGTTTGAATAATCTGATTATTCAGGAAGTCAAAACATGCAAAGTGAAACACAAGAATAATACTAATACTATATGGCCTCAAAACGTTGAGTATAAATAAAACACTTTTATTTAATCACCATATTGATTACTCATTATCTATTGTTTCAGGTAATCAACTTCTTGCTTGAATTATAACAACAATTGTCCCATGCTCTTAGCATGCACACTATGTTTTCCTATGGTCTTTTCTTTGTGAAATAGATCAAATGAACACATTTCCAATGTTGCTCATTTCATAATTCCTAATCTTAATCAATTAGTGTAAGAATACACATTTTCGCCACTACTAGAATATGTTAGATTCTAACATTTTATGCAACGGTCCTTTCGTATTATCACAGCACCAAAGTCACCAAGACTTTGCCAATGAAATTACAAAGTGCTTTATTGGAGATTGTTACAAGACAATTCCATAGTCATGAAGTCTCACATTCAAAGAACATTCCTTTGAACATCCTTCTTGCATAGAAGTTTCTAATCTAGACATAGATTCTTATCGTCCAACTCCCAATAAGGAAACATTTCTATATTTTCCATATGACAACTCATTCTAAATAGAGTCATACCTATCCATAATAATGTCAATATGGTCCATCCATGACTATACTTCCAATTGTCCACAAGCGACCAATCCTTGGCGAACCTTAGATTGTCCATGACAGTTGTTTAATTATTTTAGTCAAATCCGGTTCTATTCCCCTTTTCCCTCTAAATACCCTAGGCATTTGGAAAATTTTACAATGGTTGAATATTACAGCATATGCAATCGATCCTATACCTGAAGCGTGTGGGATACGATTCATATTGAAAAACATGATACTTTACCAGTTTCTTGCTATAATATTACCATACTATTTCTATTTTCCGTGTTCTTAAAATTCGAACTATGAAGAGGGATGTCGTAATCATAATCGAACTTTGAGAATGCAAATAATAAATATATCCTTGACTAAATTCAATTAAAATTTCTCAATCTAAGCTTTTAGATTGGAAACGAAGTATAACATTTGCTCCCTTAATTATAGCAAAAACAAATTTTCAACCCCTGCAACTTTGCAAAGTGAAACTTTTTGTTTTTCTATAATTAATATTGCCAACTTGCAATACTTAAATAATAATCATGCTCCCACTAACATGATGATTATATCCATTCCAGCATAACATTTATACTCCCACTAGCTTTGACACGTATTCAGAAAACAGTTGGACTTCTAGAAGACTATACTTATTGACTTCCAAAGTTCATATTTCCAATACGATGTGCTTCGATAATACATTTATCTAAGCTTCTGAAACTCACACACCTTTCCTTAGATAGCTCACATGTGTGTCTAAACTAATTCAGAACTTATATTATTAAGTCCCAAATGTTCAGACTAATTGCCAAATCTCACAATTCGAACTAGGAAGAGGGATGCCATAATCATAATCGAATATTAGAATGCAATTTACATAATCACTATCTCCTTAAAATCTCTCTTAGTGAAAGCATTTCCTCACAATCATTTTCATGAAGGAGAGAAACTTTAGAACACTTAGATTTTATGGTGCATGTGTTCCTATCCATGTGAATTTTTCATAAGCATAATCATAAGATAATGTTTGTGACAAATTTAAACTCTTATGGACAGAACTTGTTCATTCTTAATTTCTTGCTATCAAGGGTCCCACCATTGCTTCCAAGTTATTTAGCAGCTCACCTATGCCAGTCAATGTACTTTCATTGAACAAGGTGTTTTCCCTTATGCAGTCAATTGAGAACTCGTAGAACTCATATGCATAATCACTCAACTGGATTGGCATATAAATAAAAATTTGTCAACACGATAGGTTACAAACCTCAATTCGTGTTCTAGTGTCTAATAGATTTACTTCTTGACTTGTTCTTGAAACTTTTCAAGACCTCTAGACTCCCACTAATCTCTTGACATATTAGATTCTCTTATCAAGAAACATTTCTTGACAAAAACTAGTATCCAAGAGTTAGTGTGTGTCTATATCAAGACAAAACTTACACGCAATTCAGTACTAGTTGGTCTTTGTCTTATTCAAGACATCACCACTTACCAAAATGTGCAAGTTTAAGAACACTCCTACTAAAGATTATGTCACTCAAGTCACAATCTTGGAGTATTACTCTAAGACTTGATTTTGAAATGAAGTACAATACATCTTATTGACTTAACCATTTCAACAATTCTCCATTCCTCTTCTTAGCCAAACCAGTGCACTAAGGTATCCTTAGAGGATGAATTGTAATATGGTTCTTACGATTACCAAGACGATCATAAAATACGATACAAAAGTACTCTCCCTTCTTAGATTGGAGAAACTTTTTATCTTTCTACCTTCATTTATTCTACTTATTCGTTCTACCATTCATTGAAACTTTTCAATGATTCCGAATTACACTTAATCTTGTAAGTATAACCACATTTACTAGACCTTTAGTAAATCATGAGGAATAATGTTATTATTTTTTATGGTGGACTTGACTAGTGCACAACATTGTGTACTAGTTCCTTTAGTCCTTCACTTGACTCACATACTAATGTGAACAAGGAATTAGTCTTAATTACCTAAGTACCAAGATTTCCATACATCACACAATACAAGTTGTATGATTCCAAGTTTATGTCCAATTGAAACTTAGGCGATGGGAATCTTTCCTTACTTAGAAAATTATGACACTACCATAAATAGCATGCCTAAGAATCACATCCATTTGAACATTGCTAATAATAGAAATACCCAAACATCAATTTTTCATACATGTTATTGCAAGGACAAATAAATAAGACAAAATCAGATTTTATTTTATTGCGGAAAAAATTGTACTTACAACGCAACTCAAATGAAAAACTATGCTATTACATTTCTTAGCAATCTATCCTAACTGTAAAAGTAATAGCTCCAAAAATCCAATCATCGAATCATGCGATCGAAATCCATTTCTTCGCGATCAGACTCAGCATACTTCTTCCTTTAAGCTTCCTCTCTTTTCTTCGATTATACAAAACATCAAAAATGTAATCTTATCACATAATGTATCAAGAATAAAAAAAATAGGAACTTATAGAGTTAGTTAATGGATTTTACCAGAAGCAGAGCCATACGTCTTGACTCTCCCACCTCTTAGATCTCTCAGGTAGACATGGCAGCTTCGTCTCTAATGCCCCTTCTCTTTGGAATAAAAACAAGTTGACTCCTTTGGACCAGCACACGAAACTATTTCAGACTTTGCCTTTCTCTTATGATCAAACGTTTTGACCATGGCATGCCTTTCGTTTCCATTGCCTATGTCCATAGAGGTTTGGAAGGCAGATCCACCAATCAAATTTGTTTCTCCAGTGCGCCAAATCATTGTTGATTCAGCAACAACAAGAAAATAGGTGAGATCGATGAGGGTCATGTTATGGTCTATCATATAGTACTCTCTTACGAACTCACTATATGAGTCAGGAAGCGACTGAAGAACCCAGTCAACAACCCGCTTCTCACAGACAACGACTCCCAATATTCTTAACCTATCAATGTGTGACTTCATCCCTAAGCCGCATGCACACACTAACTTTCCTTCTTCATGTTTACTTGCCAAAAGTGCTTGAGTGAGCTTGAAATTTTCAAGCCTTTGAACTTGTGGTTTAGGGAGAACAACAGGAGGAGGTGGAGGAAGTGAAGCATGATCTCGTGTTCCTCGATTGAATCATGGAATATCATCTTCATATGGAAAGCTTGTTCCACGGGATTTGAGAAGACCATAGTTGTCATACTTTGAAATCTACAAAACAGGAGAAAATTCAAGTTAGTTGATTGATTGAGTCCTTAATAAAACAACCAGATGAGATATTAAGGCTAGGACCCAACACAAGACTCTACAGCTTGGGAGAGGGATGCCGTAACCCAAAGTGCAGAACATTTGAAGGTAAGTGAATGACGATTCACTAATTTTCCACCATGAAAAGCAAAAAAGGAGATTAAGTTTTAAAATTATTGAAAACTCCTAGATCCTTTGAGATTCAATGAACATTTCAATGGCATGTTTAAATCTCGATATCCCCCCCCCCGATTTGTGACTGGGATGCCGAGGATCAGAAAATAGGGTGTAAATAACAATGCAAACTTACATGGTGCCCCCAATGTTACAGTCATCTATTTGATGTGCCGGTTAACCACATACGCTTCACCGAACTATGACAAACATCGAGTCACCATTTGCTACCTTTGATTAGAACCCATTTAGTGTGTCGGTTAACCACACACGCTCCACTAACGTCTTAGCAAGGGTACAAATTATAATTTCATGGCATTACATCAATTCACTTTTGCCTAAAGTAACTAAGATTGGGAATTTTCTAAAACATTTAGTTACTTTAACATTCATTATACTTTTAATGAGGAGAGTGTTGGGTTTTGAGCATTCTAACACTCCGAAGTGTACATGCAACCCTAAATACCTTGGATATATGTTTTCTCTATTATACATGCAATTATGAACATTCCAAGGTATTACCCTATCTAGCATACAGTCTCTTAGATACTTGAGTAATAAAAAAAAAGATAGAATACATACCTAGTTGATGTAGCTTGACTCCATGATGCTTGAGAGCCTTGTGCCCCAAGTGTGACACCTCAAATGGTTCACACAACACCAAATGCACATGGAATGACTTGAGAGAAATGGAACACTTCATAAAATCGGCTAGCCCTTTCTATCACACATAGTGGCCGATTTTCTCCAAGAATAAGATCATTATATAGTTAGGGTCACACTATGTAAACCCTAATTGTCATGGCCTTTCATTTCCATGATCCATGGGTACGAATACACCATGGAGCATCTTATGGGTTTTAGCCCAACTAGACAATCCATGGAGCATTAGCCCTCTATATAAATTTGGATGATTTACACAATCAACCCATATATTTAATTAGTCTTCTTTTGATCACTGAATTAATCCTAGATTAATTCTTGATCAATACTAATTAAATAATCTTATTAATATATTAGAACTTATAATATATTTACAAACCTTAAGTGTTATTTCTCTCATTATAGTCTATCCAAATGCATGATGTCATGCAACCCAAATGGACCATGTCGGGTCGATTCAAGTCTTACCAATTATAGTTATGGACTTAGACATTAATCCAACAGTCTCCCACTTGGATAAGTCTAAAACTATCATTACGTATGACTTCAGGAACCGATCAACAACCGTAGCTCTCAAAAGCTTCTGTCGAACTCTGACCTTGTCGATGAACTCTGACCTTTGTCAATGAGTTGTCCATTAGATAAGGGATCATATATTCCTCCGTTCTAGATATCATATGGACTGAGACATGGATTATAATCATTCTCTCTGTCCATTTGTTGTTTCCTGATTTCCGATTTATCACGACTGACTAATTGAACAAATCAAATCAGTCCTGGCCCAGCCGAGCACTTACATTTGTAATCACCAAATCATCAAGGGGCCCACAGATATCGCTTTTATCCCGAAGGTAAAAGGAATGGATAAACTTCAACTCATATGGCTTGTTCTACTACTTGTTGAATCATACTCAAAGGCACGTTTTATGACATCGAGTTACCAATGCGTTTTCGTGCACTCAATGTACAACCAACTCATAGTAACAACACATATCTCTAGGTTTGAAGAATATAAGATATTATCGTCTCATGATCACTCATGATAAAATCCATGAAGTGATTCCAATGAGCGCGGGTTGAATCCAATACTCAGAACTTATGAGCACTCATGAGTGTTGTAGCACCACCTTGTCCAACATCTTAGACCTCTACAAGCCCAACCCATGACAGTCTTGATTCATATCTACTTCCAACATATGACCGGCTGTGGATGTTTTGAATAACTTAGTCAATCAGGAAAAACAACCTAGTTATTCTGGAAGTCAAAACATGCAAAATGAAACATAATAATAATCGAATCCAATATGGTCTCAGAACTTATGAATATAAATAAAACACCTTTTATTTATCACCATATGATTACCCATTATTCATTGTATATTGTTTCAGCTATCAACTTTATTCTTGAATTAAAACAATAGTTGTCCCATGCTCCAAGCATGTACACTATGTTTTCTAAACACTAGTCATGCCATACACCAAGTATGCATACTATGTTTGTCTATGATCTTTACTTTGTGACATAGACCAATTGAACATAACTCCAATGATTCTCATTTCACAGTCCCAAATCCTTACTGCAAATGCAAGAATTCCAAATTCATGCCATTTACTGAAATCTTTTAGATTCTAAACTTATATGCATTGATCCTCTTGTAATGATTATGCACAAAGTCACAAGGACTTGAAAACAAACATTACAGAGCATTCCCAAGGAGATCAACACCTTGGAAACCTCCTTCTTGCATTAATTTTCCTAATCTTACACAGATTGAATAATTTCTAACTTTGAAACATTTCCATATTCCATTTTGAATATCACTTCTGAACAAGAGTTACCTCCTTACAGATTATGTCAATATGGTCCTTCCAGAATTAACACTATACTTCCAACTGTCCTTGAGCAACCAATCTTTGGTAAACCTTAGATTTTCCTTGACAATTGCTTAATCACTTTAGTCATATCCAAGTCTAGACCTTTTCCCTCCTTAATGCCCCAGGCATTTGGAAAATTTTAGAAAGGATAAATATTATAGCACATGCAATCGATCCTGTACCCAAAGCAAATGGGACACGATTCATGATGTTTCACATAAAGACATGAAACTAGACCAGTCTTTTGCTATAATATTTCTATTTGCTAAGTTCTCATAATTCAGATTATGAAAAGGGATGCTGTAATCATAATCGAATTTTAGAACGCAAATAATAGACCCATATATAGAATTTCCTTAAGTTGAGCCATTCCAACATGAAATTCATATATATATCCATGACTAAATCCGATTAAAATCTCAATCTAAGCTTTTAGAATTGAAATTAAGTATAATTTCCTCTCCCTTAATTATAGCAAAACAACTTTTTCAACCCCTGCAGCCTCACGAATTAAAACTTTTGTTTTCTATAATTAACATTGCTAACTTGCAATACTTATCATAATTATCATGTTCCCACTGACATGATGATTAGCATAACACTTATGCTCCCACTAGCTTTGACATGTACTCAGAAATAGTTGGACTTCTAGAAATCAATACTTTATTGACTTTCTTACCAAATTTCAGATTTCTAATACTATATTGCTTTGATAAAACTTTATCGATATCATACACCTTATAGTAGATAGCTCACAGGTGTGTCTAAACAATTTTAAGAACTATGAAGAGGGATTTCGTAATCATAGTCTCGATTTTTTAGACCTTTGCCACTTCTCACAAGTCCATGTTAGTGTGTCGGTTAACCACACATGCTCCACTAACGACTTTGAGAATGCGAATATCACAATTGCTATCTAGCTAAAATCTACTTAGTGAAAGTATTTCCTCACCATCATTTTCATGAATCAGAGAGAAACCTTATGACACTTAGATTTAATGGTGTATGTGTTCTTATCCATGTGAATTTGTCAAACCATAATCACAAGACTAGGTTAGTGACAAATCCAAACTCATATGGATTGAGCTTGTGCAATCTTAAATTCTTGCCACCTCGCAGCCCAAGGGCCTGCCATTGCTTCCAAGTTGCTGTGCAACCAATTGATAACTCTAAGAACTCATATACAAAGCCAACTTTAATTGGAATGGGTACAGAATGTGTCAACACGATAGGTTATACACCTCAAGTCGTGTGCTAGTGAAGAACTCCAGCTTTTATTCTTGATTAGTTCTTGAGAAACTTTTATCTTTCTGCGTAAGTTGATTCATATAATATATTAATAAATCATAATTAATCCTATTTCTCCATAAATCATCCTATCAAGTTGCTTTGGTGAAGACAACCCAAAAGGACCATGCATAATCGGGTCAAGTACATACTAAATATAGTTATGGGCTTCGACACTAATCCAACAGTACGCGGGGCGTACTCCTCTGTTACGTTGGCCGTACTCTCTTGATGTTGACCACCATCGGGGTGGTTGACCCAGTACGCTGGGCATACTGGATTTACGCGGGATTTAACCTCGCAGAGCTTAAAACTTCCATAAGTGCTTAATGGATTAAGCACTTAAGCTTAAACTTTAGATCTACTACTCAAATGTGCTCTAGGACCATAAAGTCTCAAACTTTAAGACTTTGATTGATTGGAAAAGGCTCAATACTTGGTCTTAATCCATTAAGACCTCCTACAAAGAACTAGGGACCTAACTAGCTCAAGGGACCTCATTTTCATTCTAGGGTCTGAGAGGACACCTCAAATCGTCCAAAACAAACCATGCATTATAATGGGACTTTGTGGGACAAAACGTGAAAATAAACTACCAAGGATAGATCTAGAAGAAATAGGCATAAAGGTAACCACGTTTTACCTTCTGGAGCTCCCAAAACAGATAATGAACCAAGATCTACAAGCCAATCTTCCCTCCTTGGCTCCTTGATGCACAATCTTCCTCTTGAAGGCAACAAAAACACACTAATAAGCTCAAGAAAGATCACTAGGAGACTAGGATTCTCTCAAGACGGCTAAGGGAGGTGTGGAGGCTGAAAGAGATAATAGGGAATGGTCCATAAGGTGCTTAAATACTCCACAAATCCTAAACGTTAGGGTTCCATCCATGTATACGTACGCCCAGCGTACACATGCATACGCCCAATGTACGAGGGCACGCTCTAGTACGCTTAGCGTACCACAAGTACGCCCAACGTATTACTTAAACATCCAAGCTTACCATTTTGTCACTAGGGCATCCTTTTGCCACCTCCTTCTAAACCAAGGGCAAAAATTCCCTTATTAAAACCCAAGGGTTGAATTTGAAGCTACGGGAAAAATCGGATGTTACCTCATGACTCGAAGTCATTTATCATATTCGAGATCTGACATAGCATCTTTGTATTTGATGGATTTTCCAAAAACCATCAATAAAAGCTCATCAATGAGAGATTCCACATTTCTCAAGTCATAGATGATTTCTATGAAGGTTTTGAGCATCCTAACAACCTTAAGGCGCACATACAACCCTAAATGCTTTGGATCTATGTTTTCTCTAATTATACATGCAAAATGATTTTCCAAAGCATTTCCCTAACTAGCATACAAACATGGGTACAAGTATAACAAAAATCTAGTTAGAACTCATACCTTTTCTTGTAGATTGATTCCTTGGACCTTTAAGAGCCTAGCACCCCAAATGTGATGCCTTAAATGCTTTACACAACACCACCAACAATGGATGACTTGAGAGAAAATACTTGCACTAAAAAATCGGCTATGGCTCTTCCAAGAACACTAGGGTGCCAATTTTAGGAGCTCATGGGTTTCTTATATAGTGTAGCAAAACTAGGGTTACACTATGTAAACCTTGATGTGCATGACCTTCCATATTCCTCCTGCTACATGGGTTTATACCTCCATGGATCATCCATGGGTTGTCACATGGGTTTAGCCCAACATAAGAAATCATGGATCATTGGCCCACACCATAAGAATGAATGATTTACCAAATCAACCCCTTATATAAATTAGTTTTTTTTTATCACAAAATTAATTCCAAATTAATTCTTGATCAATACTAATTAAATAATATGATTTCATATTAATACAATAGAACTTATAATATATTAACAAATCATGTATATCCTCTTCTCAAAATTCCATCCTTACAAATTGTTCCGGTTCCATGCAACCCAAATGGACCATGCTACTATTGGGTCAAGTACATACCAATTATAGTTATGGGTTTAGACACCAAACCCAACAGTCTCCCACTTGGATTAGTCTAATAACTATAACTGCAAGTATGAATTAAAACATCGACTAGCAATCGTAGCTCTCAAAAGCCTCTGTCGAAATTAGATGCTCCATTTTAGATAAGTGATCATATAATCCTCTGTTCTCAAGATACCAACCGAACAAATACATGGAACAACGTCATACTTATTGTCCAGCATTTTGTTTCTCGATCTCCGATTTGTTTGACATAGAACTTAATCGAACACATCAATTTAGTTCTGACCGGGCCCGGCACATAAGTCAAAACAAAATCATCGAGGGCCCCAAGATATCGCTTTTAATCCTCTAAGGACTAAAAGGAAAGTATAAACATCGATTCATATGCTTGTACTAACTACTCATCAAATTGTACACAACAATACATTTTATATCATCAAGTTACTGAAGCGGTTTCATACTATCAATGCACAACCAACTCATAGTCAACAACTCATATCTCTAGGTTTGAAGGCTTATATGATATTATTGTCTCACGATCACTCGAGTTAATTCCATGAAGTGATACAAGTGAGTGTGGGTTTAATCCATTACTCAGACCTTATGAGCACTCATGAATGTTGCAACAAACTTTGCTATGTCTAATACAATTTAGACAAATCTACAAGCCAAATTCATGACAATCTTGATTTAATACCTACTTCCAACGTATGATCGACTGTGGATAGTTTGAATAATATAATTATTCTGGAAGTCAAAACATGCAAAGTGAAATAATAGTAAATGATTGACATAAGACAGTACCATACTAGTAAATAAAAATCACCTTTTATTTAAGCATCAAATGTTAATTACATTTCAACTATTACAAGTTTCGAAAGCTATCTAATCATTAAAACTAATATGGTCCTTCAGCCTGATGTGCCTCGCATGTTGTAGATGCTTAACCCTACTCAGTCCCTTCTTGAGGGGATCTGCTGGGTTCTCATCAGACGATACCCTCTTTTCCATGAGGAGTCCTTCTATTCGATGTCTAATGAAGTGGTATTTTATGCCGATGTGCCTAGATCTCCCATGATCCCTTGGTTCCTTGGCTAAGGCAACTGCACTCTCGCTGTCACAGAAAATCTCCATAGGCTCCTTTATAGCTGGTACAACCCCAAGGTCTCTGATGAAGTTCTTCAGCCATATTACCTCCTTCTCCCCCTCGCTTGCTGCTATGTACTCTAATTCGCAAGTTAAATCAACTACTGTCTCCTGCTTGGAACTTTTCCAAGTTATCGCTCCTCCATTCAGGGTAAAGATCCATTCTGACTGAAAGCGGAAATTATCTTTGTTGGTCTAAAAGATGGCGTCGCTATACCCCACCACTCTCAAGTCATCACTCCCATCGAGGGTAAGGACCTAGTCCTTAGTCCTCCTCAGGTACTTGAGAATGTTGTTTACCGCAGTCCAGTGAGCCTTACCTAGATTCCCATGATATCTGTTGAACATGCTCAAAGCAAAGGCCACATCAAGGTGAGTACAAGTCATAGCATACATGATTGAGTCAACAGCGGAAGCATATGGTATTCGAATCATCTAAGCTATCTCAGCCTCTGTACTCGAACTCTGAGGTTTACTCAGTTTGGCATTGCTTTGCATTGGTAACTCACCTTTCTTGGAATCCTGCATTGTCACACCCCGAAACCGAAGGCGGAAACGTTCCGGGGCGGAGGACGTCATGAAGTATCACAACCAATGTACATAGTAAGCATAGTAAACACAAAACTTTACATTACATAGATTCATTTACATTGTCTGAAAACAAAGAGTTACATGTGTTATACATATATATCATATGAAAAAAAGTTAAGATGAGTCTTCTATACGCTCCGACTTCTCCAAAAGATCGTGGGGTACCTGTCTAATGCGGACCTGAGAATACAAGCAGTTTAAAAATTAGCATTAAGCTGGTGAGTTCATAAGCGGTTTGTTTTTCTAAAAATGAACGAGTTTCCTTTGGTTTTCTGAAAAAGTTATGAATCCAAGAAAATCCCATATTTTCTTATTAAAGTTTAGTTATCCATTAGTTAAACGGTCTAGTTATGAACAGTTCTGTTATCCCAGGAAAAACCCTTATTTTCCTAAAAGTATGTGTTTCGTTATCGAATCCAAATGTAATGTACAAGTATCTACCATATATAAAATGTTTGTGTGAAGTTTCCTGAAATCCTAGTTATCCTTGAAATGTATGTTAGTTTTAACACGTATATAAAACTATCGTGAGGAAAGTAAACTAATTCTTAAGGTTATCAGTTTACTAAATTCATTATTACCAACAAGTAAATCTCCGTTATCTAAATTGCAAGTTCCATAACCATACGATAGACTAAAAATGGAAATAAGTAGTCCATTATCAATTTATGACTTTCGTCACCCTTGAACCTTTCGGTTCGGTTGTAGCTAGCAGCCAGGTGCGGGGTAGTCAGCCCCGTATAGATCTATACACTCAAGTCATGCTCTCCCTCCAGGAGATTCTGGTTACGGGGGCGGTCCTCCACTCGCGTATCTCTGTGGATTGTTACAGAGGACATGTCTCCAATTATTAAGATTAACGAATTTACAAGTAATTATGCGGAAAATCCTGTTTTAAATTCTAATTACAAAAGGGCGGTCCTCCACTCGCGTATCTCTGTGGAGTGTTACCGAGGACAAAACAAATGTACTAATCTAATGCTTTTAACAGTAATAAAGTGGAAAATCATGTGAGAAACATATATTATAACAATATATAGTAAGATTTGAAAACTAGTTCTGCAAGTCAAACAGTTGGTTAATACGCTTTTGATTGTTAAAAGCATGTGGAATATGAAACATTTCAAATGAAATAATAAGTTTGAGTACAAGATATACTTGTACTTTTGCTTGTATTCCCCCCTGAAAACATTGAAAAACGCGGAAAAAGGTGTAGGGGTATGAACTCACCAGACGAGGAATGTATCGGCTAGGATGCTAAACGTCAGTTCGAGGCTTGAAAACGCGTGAGGTTCCTATGTAATATGAAATGATACACATGTGTATCCAATTAGGCTTTTTACTACTAATTAGAATGAATAAACATTCCGAGGCGCGAAAATACTTCAATTCAAGTGTTTGGAGTGACCCGGGTGACATCTATGGACATATATGGCTTGGATATGGAGTTTACTCTTCAAGAGTAAACTCCTAAGAGAGTTTACGGCCCTAATGACCCACTCCCCTACGGCCGTAAACTCATGGTGGGGTGTTCTAGGGTGCTAAATGGCCTTATAACATTTGAGGGATAATGCTAGGCTTGGTTTTACGACATTGGAAGTGTTTAACCCAACATATGGACCATTATAAGGAGTTTACGATAGTAAACTAAGAGTTTACGGCCGTAAGCTCCCCCACACATCTTCCTTTGATGTTTTGGTGGTCCTAGGTCATTCACAAGTGTTTCTAGCTAAATCTACAAGTCATAGGATGAAGTTAAAGCACCATTTGACCCATTTATAGGAGTTTATAGCCCAGGAACCCATTCTTGGGGGGGTTTATGGTCGTAAGCTGCTATAGGAGTGGTTTTTATCATGTTTAAGGCTCCTAATTCGTTTGTGGTGGCTTCTAGATATTAGTTCAAGGCTTAAAAGGCGTGTAAGTGGCATTTTAACACCTTAAAAGGAGTTTACTACCCATGAAAGGGTGTTTACGGCCCAAGCATGTTCTTGGGCAGTAAATTCATATTTAATCCCTAAATGATGAGTTTATGGTGTTCCAAGTCCATTCCAATAAGTCCTTAAGCCATATCTAAGCTCTAAAGGTGGTTTGGAAGGGTTTTAAGGCTCAAAAACCCCATTTGCATGTGTTCACGGCCTAAAGCTGTTCCAGGGCCGTATACACATGTTTATGGTCCTATTCCATGATTTGAACACGAAATTGAAGGCTAAAGATGTTATACTATGAGTTAGGATTGTTACCTTGATGATTTGGAGCTTTAATTTGATGATTTTGGACCTAGAGCTTGGATTGGAGGAGAGAGAGTAGAGAGAGTGAAAAAGGCTTCAAATGAGGTCCTTGGAACTTTAAATATGGGTTAAGTTTGAGACACTGTGGAATTTTACTCGATACTGACGTTAAACGGGGCTTTTGGTCGCACCCGATTAAGTTGTCGTAACCCGCCGGGGTCGAATCTAAAATTTCTCAGATTAATAATTTGGGCCGTTTACATGAGTTTCAAAAGGTTTTAGACACTCATGAGATCATAATAAACATATTAATTTAGATAACTTAACCCAAAAACGAAATCGGAATAATTCGCTAAAGACGGGTTTTACGAACGGCACGGGTTACGGCGATGGAACAGCTTCGGGTTGTCACATGCATGCTGAATCTTTTCAACACCTTATACAAGTATGTACTTTGACTAAGTCTAATTAGTCTCTTACTCCAGTCTCTCAATATCCTTATCCCAAGAATATAGGCAACTTCTCCGAGGCCCTTCATAGCAAAACACTTCCCAAGCCAGGACTTAACCTCCTGCAAGGTTGGGATGTTATTTCCTATGAGTAGTATGTCATCCACATACAACACCAGAAATATAACTATGCTCCCACTAGCTTTGACATATACACAAGACTCGTCCGCACTTCTTGAAAATCCAAACTCTTTGAATTTCTCATCGAAAGAAAGATTCCATCTGCGAGATGCTTGTTTCAATCCATAAATGGATTTCTCAAGCTTACACACTCTATTAGGGTACTTTGCATCGACAAAGCCCTCTGGTTGACTCATGTAAACATCCTCAGCCAACTTTTCATTAAGGAAAGCAGTTTTGACATCCGTTTTCCATATTTCATAGTCATGAAATGCAGTTATGGCTAGCATAACCCTAATAGACTTAATCTTTGCTACTGGCAAGAACGTCTCATCTTAGTCAACTCTCAGAGTTCGAGTATAGCACTTCGCAACCAGTCATGCCTTATAAGTGTGTACTTTCCCATCCATGTCGGTCTTCTTCTTGAAGATCCATTTGCATCCGACTGTCTTACGACCTGGTACATTGTCAACCAAGTTCCAAACTTGATTATCATACATGGACTGAATCTTGTTGTCCATAACCTCTTTCCATTTAGCAGACTCGGGGCCTGCCATGGCTTCCTTGTAGTTGTTAGGTTCATCTAGAGTTACCAGTGTGCTATCACTGATAAATGTATCATCTTTTGCAGTAAAATGGAAACCATAAAACTTAGGTGGAACTCTAACTCTACTGGAACGCCTTAGAGGTACAGACTCGTCAATATGCTCAACATGAGTTTCCTCCTCAGGTTCATCGCTAGTTTTTGAGGTTCCTTCACCGCTTGACTCGTAAAGTTATTCAAGGACAATTTGCCTCCCATTGTCTCCTTGGCCTATACGCTCTTCTCGTGAAAGATTCCTCTCCCCGTAATGAAGACAACATTCTCACTCGGTCTATAAAATAGATAACCAAAGGATTTATGTGGGTAGCCGATGAAAATACACCGCTCACTTCAAGGTTCGAGCTTGTCATGAGTCTCGTGTCTCACGAAAGCCTCGCAACGCCAAAACCTGATGTGGTCTGTTGTAGGAACCTTCCAAGTCCACATCTCGTGAGGTGTTTTGGCAACCTTCTTGGTATGGACTAGATTAAGGATATGGGCGGCAGTCTCTAAGGCATACCCCCAGACTGAGATAGGTAACGAAGCTCGACTCATCATGGAACGAACCATGTCCAACAAGGTTCGATTACGCCTCTCAGCCACACCATTAAGTTGTGGTGTCCTAGGTGGCATCAACTGTGAAACAATTCCAAATTCCTTAAGATAGTAAAGGAACTCGATACTAAGATACTCACCACCCCGATCGGATCAGAGCACCTTTATCTTCCTGCCCAGCTGATTCTCCACTTCTTGTTTAAACTCTTTGAATTTCTCAAAGGATTTTTACTTATGCTTGATTAAGTAGACATAGCCATATCTATTATAATCATCAGTAAAAGTCACATAGAAGCGGTTAACATCCCTTTTGGCGGTTCTGAAGGGCCCACACACATCGGTGTGTATGAGATCCAACAAACCTTCACCCCTTACACAAGTAACAGTGAAGGGTGACTTGGTCATCTTTCCAAGTAAGCAAGATTCACAAGTGTAATCTGACCTTAAGTCGAATGACTCCAAAACTCCAGCCTTTTGGAGTTGGCCTATGGCTTCTTGCTGAAATGTCCAATACGAAAATGCCACAAGCATGCCTTATCCAATTCATTAGAAGAATCAATGTGCAACACATTCTTTCCTAAGTTGTCTACAACCATCACAGTTTCATATACACCATTACAAGTAATGCTTTAAAATATAAAACACCAGTATAATAAGCATTACTAGCACCAATTTCATTATCAAATGAAAAACTATAGCCTTGTTTGTACAAACCATGACAGGAAATAATATTTCTCGCCATTTCAGACGAGTAGCAACAATTATTCAAATCTATTTCTAACCCACTACTAAGCAATAAAGAGTAAACTCCAATCTTGGTGAGAGGTGAAACCTTCCTATTCCCCATGATCAAGTTTATCTTCCCATGCTCTACATCCTTACTTCTTTTTAGGCCCTGCACATCAGAACAAATGTGAAATCCACAACCTATGTCAAGAACCCCAAGAGTTAGAATGTGATGAGTTTTTAGATAGAATAGTATAAATACCTGCATGGGTGGGTTTAACCTTCCCATCTTTAACATCATGTAAGTATTTGGGCACCTTTGCTTCCAGTGCCCTTTTTCGTGACAGTAGAAACACTCTGCTTCTTTAGGGATGGAAATGGGAGAAACAATACCAGCCTTGGTCCCACTTGAAGACGATCCATCAAGAGACTTGTTGGATTAATGTCTAAGTCCATAACTATAATTGGTAAGACTTGACCCGGCCCAGCATGGTCCATTTGGATTGCATGGCATCGAGATAATTAGATAGACAAGATGAGGAAAAAGGATGCTAGTGATTTATATTAATATATTATAAGTTCTAATATATTAATATATAATCATATTATTTAATTAGTATTTGATCAAGAATTAATTTATAATTAATTAAGTGATCAAAAGGAACTAATTAGATATGGACTCTTAGATATATATGTGTGATGGGCCAAGTTCATTTAGGTTGGGCTAAGCTTTCATGGATAGTCCATGGAGTGTTTAACCCGTGGATCATATGAAATGAAAGGTCATGGATATTAGGGTTTAACCCTAATCTCCACACTGTATAAAGAAGTCCTTGGTTGGTGAAATTGGCACTAGTGTGTGTACACAAAAGGGCAAGGCCGATTTCACTAGAGAAAACCAAAGCATCCTTATTCTCAAGGTTATTCCAAGTGTTCATGGTGTTGTGTGAACCATTTGAGGTGTCACACTTGGGGCACTAGGCACTCAAGCTTCATGAAGATGACTTTTCTTATAAATAGTCTTTAAGGCTCCATAACTTGTCCTCAAGTTATGGATGTCCAAGAGTCTCTTCATTAAAAGTCTTAAAGCTTTTATTAAAACTCATAAGTTATGAAAATCCAAGAGTTTTGAATAGTTTCAAAACTTTCCCTCAAGTTTTGGAATTTGAAAAGTTTTCTCTAATGAATACTTTAATTCCATGTTAAGCCCTTAGAATTTTAAAAGTTAAAATTCAAACCTTATACTTTATAATATTATAAGTTAATAATATTTATATATATATATATATATATATATATATATATATATGTTTGTGTGTGTGTGTATAAGAGTAAAGTCGTCTTACCATTAGTAGGCCTCATTTACAAATTCGGTCTATAAGGGGGGTATAAGGTTACTGCCTATAAAATGGCAGTTTAATGGGTGTCCACTCTCACCCACCGCTTCCTTAACTGGTGGAGGGTCGTTAGCTGAACGGGTAGGACAAGGACTATAATTCTCCGTTCATTAAAAGTATAATGATAAATATAAAGTAACAAAACACTTATAAATTCCCAATCTTAGTTACTTAGGAAAATGTGAAACGGTGTTAACCCATGAAATTACACTTTGCACATTTGTTAAGTCGTTAGTGGAGCGTGTGTGGTTAACCGGCACACTAACATGGGATTGACAACGTGTGGCAAAGGGTGACTTAAGTTTTATCATAAATCGGTGGAGCTTGTGTGGTTAACCGGCACATCGATTAGGTGATAAAATTAAGGGTACCAAGTCAATTTTCATGGTTATTCACACCTTGTTTGTGATCCTTGACACCCCAGTCACAAACTTGAAAGGGCACACTCAAGATTCAAACATGCCATTGAAAGTTTAATGTATCTCAAAAGATCTAGGAGTTTCAAATCCAATTAAAACTTAATTATATTTCGTTTTTCATGGTGGAAATTGGTAAATCGTTATTTACCCACCTTAAACTATTTTATAACTTAGATTACGGCATCCCTCTTCCAGTTATAAATAGGTTGTTGGGTCCTAGCCTTAATATTTCATATTGGGTGTTATATTAAGGACTTTAAATCAACTAAACTTGAATATCCCAAAAGATGCCTAGTTCAGACATCTATGATCTTCCCGAATCTCTTGGAACTTCACTTCCTCCACCTCCTCCAATTATTCTCCATAACCCATAAGTTCAAGGTCACTCAAGCCCTATTGGCATGGCAAGGTCTAGGTGTGATCACATCTTGGAGATGAAGTGACATATTGATAAGCCGGGAGAGTTGGGTGTCAAAGTCTTGAGAAAGTTGGTGGTTCAATCACTTTCTAAGTCACATAGTGAGTTCCTTTGGGAGTCCTATGAAACAGACTATGACAAGACCCTTAATGATCTTATTTATTTGCTTCGTACTGCTGAATCAGCGATGATTTGGAAGATTAGTAAAGTAAATTTGATTAGAAGGTCGACTTCCCAAAACTTTATGGACTTTGACAATGATGACACTGGAAATCCAGAAAAAGCATTCTCTTCCCAATGGAAAGGGATCGGCCATAGTCAACTCAGTTGACCAAATGGTAAAGAGAAAAGCTAAGTCTATGATAGTCCCATGTACCATTACCAAAGGTTCCATTTGTTAAAATTGCCAAAGGAAGGGGCACTGTTTGCGAAGCTGCCAAATTTACCTAATGATGTTAAAGTCAATAAGTTTGACTCTACTTCCGGTAAAGTCCATTGTCTAACTCTGTTAAGCTCCAATTTGGAGATTCTTATTACATAATGTGACTGAGTCACATGGTGATGTTATAAGAATCAATGAAAAGAGAGAAAGCTTAAAGGAAGTATATGCTGCTTCTGATCGCGAAGATGGACTTCGATCACATCAAAATTTTGAATCTGTTACTTAGGACTTATGACACATTGCTTAGGAATATATAACAACAAGGTTTTCATATGGATTGTAAGGATAAGTTTTTCCGCAAAGTTTTTAAAATAAAAGGAAATTTTTTATTCTATTTATTTTATGTATCCTTTCAATGGCATTTGTGAAAAAAATTGTTGTTTATATGACTCCGTTGCTAGTAATATAGGAAAATGGTTTTGATTATTTCATTTGTGGTAGTGTCTAAATTTACCAAATAAAGAAAGTTTCTCATCACCCAAGTTTCAATTCGACCGAAACTTGGAATCATGCAAGTTGTATAGTATGATGAATGAGAACTTTCAAGCATTGGAAAATTAAGACTAATTACTTGTTCACATGGATGTTTGAGTCAGGTAAAGGACTAAGGGATCGAGTACACATTCTTGTGCACTGATCAAGCCCACCACAAATTTAACTTGAGTGACACATCTTAAAGAAGTTTATTAACACTAGTGAAATGAGTAAAAGGTTTTCAACTCTTGTACATTTGAGATTGGTAAGTTGTGATGTTTTGGATAAAACAAAGACCAACTTAGGCCAATTGTGTGAAGTGTTTGTCTTGATAAAGAATCTGTGACAACCCGACATTTTGAGACAATATAATGTATCACCAGTCAAATATAGGTCAAAATATAACTTTCCTAAAAAAATCTTATTTGGGTTAAATAAAGTAGTAGAAATCGTATCAAGGTTTTCGTACATATAAAGAACACTAAAATCCGAGTTATAACGAAGAAGTTATGAACAATCTAAGATTCGCGGCAAAAATCGGCAACACCGATTAAGGGGAAAACGCAAAGTTTCAATACAATAATTTTTAGCCTTAGGTATCTAAACGAAAGTCGTAGATTACGTTAAACCATGATCATGCATAAAAAGAACGCCCAAAACGGACTTCGTATGAAGAAGATACGAATTTTCTAAATTTTGTAACAGCAGTAGACAGCTAAAAACTCGAAATAAAGATCGAGCAATTTTTAGCCGACACAACCTAAATGAAAGTTGAAGACCCCGACAATAGGAGTACAACAGTAAAAAGTCTGACGAAAATAGACACCAGATGAAGGAGTTATGGATTTTTAACGAAGTTATCGTGTCCCGGCCTATTAATTAAATATAATTAAAAATAAAGTCAAAATTAGCCGACGGAGTTTAAATGAAAGTTGTAGAGCATTTTCTCACCTTCGCATGGATATAAATAACGTCAAAAACGGAGCCCGTATATGAAAGTTACAGATTTTACAAGTTTGTGGCACGCACACCGAAACGGTTTACGCCCAACGTACCCTCGTACGCCCAGCGTACTCGGATACTAGGCTCCAGATTGTCCACGTCGACCAGACACTTCGCTCGAGGATGTGGTCAGCAGTGATGCAAGCGAACGCCTAGCATAACCTCGGAGTACGCCCAGCGTACGAGGTACGCCCCGCGTAAGTCCGAAGTCCGCCCAGCGTACCGAGGACCTCCATCTCCTATAAATAGATTGCGAGGGTGTCGGCTGCCTTTGCTAAAATCCTTCATTTCTCTCACAATTTCACCTCGTTTTTCATGCCGACAACATCCCGACTTCCCGGCTTCATATCTAAGCCCCGACGAAGGTCCGAAGCCCCGAGATTCCCGAGAATCTCGTCACTTTCCGGTCGAGGTGCCGCCCGGGAAAATCTCGTTTTCTTCAAATCATGCACTTTCTTCGGTGAGTTCATACCCCTATAAACTACATTTTTAAATGTGTTATCAATACTTTTTATATACACTTTTAAGGGGGGGAATACAAGTAAACACACGATTATTATCGTGTGTAACCCAAAGTTTCACTAAATACTCATTTTTATCAAGTAAATCATATGTGATTCATAAACACTACATGGAACCTTACGTACGTGAAACATATCGCGATATCATCTTGTCTCTTGAAATTAAATATGTTGTTTTACATATACGAACCAAACACTTTATTTTTACTTTGAGTATGTGTGTTCATTTATGTCACTACAAAAGTTACACTTTACATAACAAGTGAGCATTTCACCAGGGTTTATTATATAACGAAACCAACTTTTGGAAAAACTATAATAGTTTACGACAAACATTTTTACATGTTAAAAACTCGTTATCAAATTGTCATACATACTTTCTGCCTCCTTTCAAACGCTGTTAGAATCGTGTTTCAAACAAAAGTCTTCTTGTATTTAAATTGTTCTTATCAAACAAACTACTTTCAAATCGTTTTATAAACTGACATCAAGTCATCATCTCTTATTTATCAAACTTTTCAAAGGTTTTACAAAACTTCTTTTATATTTTTATTGTCAAATGCACGCGTATATATATATATATATATATATATATATATATATATATCATGTATACATATATATACATAAAAGTTTCCATCTGTTGGTTCAGTACCTTTGGGTAGCAAAGGCATACTTCGGTTATACATGCACAATACTAGTAACTATAATAGGTATAGTTAGGATATACTACTTACCATTCCAAGTACAAGGAATTACACAAGAGTCAGTTTATTAATGAGTCTATACTAATACATTACATACTATATGAAGAGATACGATTACATACAATTACAAGGCATACAAATTTCAAGACATACAATTACAAGAGATACGATTACATAAGATAGTGTAGTAGATATTCATGAAATTTTACATACTACAAGTACCATATCAAAGAGATATTTTCATATTCAAGAACAAATGGAGTATTAAAAACACGTTGATTTACGGGGTTATCATATACCTTAGCGATTATATATGTACATTAATCTACTATTTTAGACATGAAAAACATCATGGTAGTTCATTTTTGGGTCTTTTAAACTACTACCCACTTATAAACAAATATTGGAATTCTGAAGCAAGCATTCAAAACAGTCAGGTCTTGGTAGAAGGCTACATTTTATACTAGTAGAAAATATGGGATTTTCTAGGGTTTTCAAACGTTTACAATTAATTACAAACATGTTCGTTGATGCGAACTTTCCTTCAAACATTTACAGGTCTTTCTTTACAGCTTTACAAATCAAAGTCACATAAATACTTATGAATTCACCAGCATTATTGTTGATACTCGCTTTCAAAATAACTTGTATTCCCAGGACATGGATAGACAGGTACGACTACCAGGTTCTGTGAAGACGGAGAAATCAAGACTCGTCTTTTATTTTTGAATATTCATTTTTGTAGAATTATACTATGAAAGAACTCAAATGTAATTAAAATTATACTATTAATGCAATGGATGATGTTGTTGCTTGTTTACTACTTTGCATTGTTGTGATACATTACATGACGTCCTCTGCCCCAGAACGTTTCCGCCGTTCTCGGTTTTGGGGTGTGACAGATTGGTATCAGAGCATTGTTTATAGTGAATTGAGTATATCAACCCATAAAAGATATACAAACTATAAATACAATAGGGATTAAAATACTCTGATAAAGAGCCTACTTTTAAAATAATAAAATATCTAATTGAGTATACATGCCTACATTTATACTAAAATCAATGTCACTAGGATAGAACAAAAGTATTACGATTGTTGGGCAGCACAAGTAGACTTAGAGACATATAGTCAAAACTTGGATGATATAGCCTGATCAACTATATTTTTCGAGTGTTGACTAGCATGTGCCTAAGTGTGGCTGTGAGTTGCAACAAGTCTAAAAACTTACCCACAATACCACAATAAGAACAATAGAACATAAGCCTAAAATACTATAGGATTATTTTGTATATTACTATAAACTACTTATGTGTTAGATTATTATACCCCAATTATCGCATAGATAACATAGCTGGACCCCATCCCCACGACGACCCGTACTTCCCGAACAAAGGCAATGCTGGATGGTTCAAAGAAGAACCAGAGAATGATCATCCAATCCCTTTTGAATGATCACCATACTGAAGACCCTTCGGATGATGATAACTCCGAACTCGAGGATGAGAACCTACCCCCGGTAGCTCCGAATTCAAACCCTAACCCTCGTCCAGCTCTTCATGGCTCGACGCCACCTTGGGTAGAATGCCTAGAAACATGGAGCGCAGAGCAAGATCAACCTATGTCGTCAAAAGGAGACCGAAGCAGCTACAACTTAAGTGAAGGGAGCTCAGCAGACAAAGTTCTACCAATCCTGATCCGTAGAGTTGGTCGAAACAAAATTCAAGGCAGGACGACTCTCCATAGTATCAAAGAGGTTAAACACCAACGCAAGAATGCACACCATCTACACTAATCATCTTGAAAACACTCGTGAGAGATCTGAGAGAGACCATGAGACCCTGCTGCAAGCATTAGCTAAAACACGAGCCGAAGTCATAGAGATACGAGTACGCCAGAGAGTGTACGAAAGACACCTTCTTGATAATGGAACGTCAATTGGCTGAATTGAGAGTTCACCAGAAGGATGACCGCCGCCAGTAAGAAAGGCTTTATTTCCCTTCCTTGTTTAAAGGAATCGTTTTTCCTGTGTATGTCCTATGTAGCATTTTTCTATGTAACTATCTTGTACTGTAAGTACTGTTAGTTAGGCCTTTATGCAGCCAAAACCTTTCTACTCTTGATATGATGTAAGACCTTCTTCAAGATAAAATTTTCCTAAACTTATTACATCTTAAACATCGATGATACTGACAGTCGGCTAACTTCCGTGTCGCTCTTTGTTCAAAAACCCTCATCATACCTTCGTTGGAGTCTATCTGAAACATGCTTTAGTCAAGTCATTGGACTATAGTAATTTAACTCCGGAGACATTTCCAAGTCTCTTTTAGTGGTAAGATCATGTTATTCACCATCCAACGATACCTCGGCTTGAACGACAAACATCTTAAGACCATTCTACAAACATACTTCCAATCCGTACTAGGACTGCATCATAGGGATGTAGGTCGAACTTTCGAGAACATACTCTTACTCTTTACTTAAGCAATCGAAATACATCTAGGTTCAACCATAATATTTCACGAACTCCTTTTCTTTCGTGTTACAGAATCATGTCGCCGAAGAAAAGTAATCAACCCATCAGCCAAACACCAACTCTTCGGATTGATGCAGCTACCTTTCAAGCTGCAGTCTCAGCTGCTGTGACAGCTGTTCTGACTCATCTTCACACTAACAACGCAAATGTTAGCGGGATGGTTTTCAACAATTCCAATCCAAGTAACACCAAAGTACACCCACGAGTAACAAACTACCACGACACTCCGAACCTCAAACCAAAGAGCAATAAATGAAAATTCTGGGGTAGAGTTAAAGGCAAATCACCTCGAGGGACAGGCAAGAAACCATCGCCGGTGGCAGCCTTCGCAGCCACGACATCTGCAACTCCTACCACCAACACTGCTAGTATCCAAATTATCCCTAACCTGGCCAGACAGTATGCTGGAAATCTACCGAAGTGCAATAAGTACAACTTCCATCACCTAGGTAGTTGTCGTCTGTTACACTGCAAGACCTGCAACAAGAACGGACACACTACCCGCTTATGCAGGACTCGAGTCAAACACATTACTTCAACCACCAATGTCTAAATTTCTCGGATATGCTATCTATGTGGTTTAATGGGACACTTCAAGAGGGATTGCCCAACAGAGAAGAATGACAGTGGAACAAGAGGAGTTTGACCTCAGAATGGAAAAAGGCAATGAAGGACCCAACTATAATAAGGACTCACTTCCAATCGTCAGCATTAAGTATGTTGTTAAACATGTTTAATACTAGTGCAACTCGAGTCTTATCTTTTGAGAGATCCCGTCAGGAAAGGGGACCCTCATGCTGCTTATACTTGCCTTTTGTAGTATACCTTGTTCGCAACAATAGTCTTGTAGTAAAACCAAAGTACTGTAACTCTGTTAAAAGTTGCATTGTTGTGTTTTGTCTGTAACACCCTTATAATCAAATCTAATACCTTTATTTCCATGTAAGTCCGATATCATCATACAACTTGACTCAATTCGATCCTCGCAATACCAGTTTTGTGCGCACTTCTCCTTCTCCGAAAACGTCTTTCTAGCGAAGCCGTCATTCCAGAACACCAAAGTACTCATGCATAGAGTACCTCATGTTTCTCATCCTTTCCAAAGAAACCTCAACAAACCTCCCTGAAGTATCACTCGTACAGTACGTCAAGTTCAATCTAAAGACCCATACGGTTGATCTATCGCTGAAGAATGTATACATAAGAGTGGTATATAATCAAGGTTCTATAGGTTTAGAATTGATGATTCCACTTTAACTTCTTTTCCTCGTTAGGATGTGGGCTTAAAGAAGAATCATTTATTCTACTACCTTTTCAATCTTAATTATATAGGACTCGTATACCCGAGACTGTGATTGATGAACCAGGTATGAATTCTACTATGAACTTCAGGATAGAGACTGGCCAAGACTGCAAGTGATCGTGCTTCCGTAATAATAAACTTAGGAATACCTATCCTTTTCCCTAATTCATGAGTAGTCATACTTTCTTTTAGATCTTCACGACAGCTAATCCACCCCAAGGTTTTGACATCATAATCAGTAGGAGTTGGTTAAGTCTACATCGAGCCGACAACAGATGCTTTGATAAAGTAATTCATCCTAACCTCCCTAAACAACGAAGCGCTAGTTATTTACAGCGACGAACCAAGTACGAACCCTCTCATCATTTCGTGTATGCATGCTCAGAAATGCTTACGAAAGGAATATCATGTATTCCTTGCACACATCGCCGAGATGTGTCGAGAAGTGAAGGACATTCAAAAACATCCAAGAAGTACGCAATTTTCCCAACACCTTTCCAGAAGGACAACAGAGACTACCAACACAACGCCAAGTCAAATTCAAAATCGACTTAGTTCCAGGGACTACCCCAGTAGCCAAATCACCTTATTGTCTAGCTCCAACCGAGATGCGAGAACTTCCTAGCGAGCTTAACAAACTCCTCAGAAGGGGATTCTTTAGGACAAGTTTCTCACTTGGAAGAACACCGAACCTGTCTATAAAACAAGAAAGAGCGTTCCAAATGTTAAAGTAAGTCTGATACATCACACCAACATTATCCCTCCCAAAAGGGGATAGAATATTTCGTGGTGTAATGCGATACATCCAACCAAGGGTTTGGTTGTAAGCAAGAGGAAAAGTCACTGCCCATACCTCAAGACAGCCTAAGACACAGGAAATTAACTATTCAACACGTGATCTTGAATCATGAGCAACGGTAATTGCTCTAAAGATTTGGAGACACTACTTGTAGGGTACAAGGTGTAATACTCTCACAGACCACAGAAACACTCAACACACATTCGACAAGGAAAAGATATCATACCAGTGAAGTCAAACGAAAGAAGCAAAGTCGTATCCCGATAGTGAAAGGTTCGCTGGAATGCCAGCCGAAGACCAAGGTTCACTTAAGAACACGAGTAGCGAATAAAAACTTATGTCCGTAGTATGATTATTAATACTGCTTAAACTCGAATTTCGGGACGAAATTCCCTCTAACAGGGGGATGATGTGAAAACCCGACATTTTGAGACAATATAATGTATCACCAGTCAAATATAGGTCAAAATATAACTTTCCTAAAAAAATCTTATTTGGGTTAAATAAAGTAGTAGAAATTGTATCAAGGTTTTCGTACATATAAAGAACACTAAAATCCGAGTTATAACGAAGAAGTTATGACCAATCTAAGATTCGCGGCAAAAACCAGCAACACCGATTAAGCGAAAAACGCAAAGTTTCAATAGAATAATTTTTAGCCTTAGGTATCTAAACGAAAGTCGTAGATCACGTTAAACCGTGATCATGCATAAAAAGAACGCCCGAAACGAACTTCGTATCAAGAAGATACGAATTTTCTAAATTTCGTAACAGCAGTAGACAGCTAAAAACTCGAAATAAAGATCGAGCGATTTTTAGCCGACACAACCTAAATGAAAGTTGAAGACCCCGAAAATAGGAGTACAACAGTAAAAAGTTTGACGAAAAATAGACACCAGATGAAGGAGTTATGGATTTTTAACGAAGTTATCGTGTCCCAGCCTATTAATTAAATATAATTAAAAATAAAGTCAAAATTAGCCGACGGAGTCTAAACGAAAGTTGTAGAGTATTTTCTCACCTTCGTGTGGATATAAATAACATCAAAAACGGAGCCCGTATGCGAAAGTTACGGATTTTACAAGTTCGTGGCACGCACAGCGAAACGATTTACGCCCAGCGTACTCGGATACTAGGCTCCGGATCGTCCACGTCGACCAGACACTTCGCCCGAGGATGCAGTCAGCAGTGATGCAAGCGAACGCCCAGCGTAACCTCGGAGTACGCCCAGCGTACGAGGTACGCCCCGCGTAAGTTCGAAGTACGCCCAACGTACCGAGGACCTCCAGCTCCTATAAATAGATTGTGAGGGTGTCGGCTGCCTTTGCTAAAATCCTTCATTTCTCTCACAATTTCACCTCGTTTTTCGTGCCGACAACATCCCGACTTCCCGGTTTCGTATGTAAGCCCCGAAAAAGGTCCGAAGCCCCGAGATTCCCGAGAATCTCGTCACTTTCCGGTCGAGGTGCTGCCCGGGAAAATCTCATTTTCTTCAAATCACGCACTTTCTTTGGTGAGTTCATACCCCTATAAACTACATTTTTAAATGTGTTATCAATACTTTTTATATACACTTTTAGGGGGGGGGGGGAATACAAGTAAACACACGATTATTATCGTGTGTAACCCAAAGTTTCACTAAATACTCATTTTTATCAAGTAAATCATATGTGATTCATAAACACTACATGGAACCTTACGTACGCGAAACATATCGCGATATCATCTTGTCTCTTGAAATTAAATATGTTGTTTTACATATACGAACCAAAAACTTTATTTATACTTTGAGTATGTGTGTTCATTGATGTCACTACAAAAGTTACACTTTACATAACAAGTGAGCATTTCACCAGGGTTTATTATATAACGAAACATACTTTTGGAAAAACTATAATAGTTTACGACAAACATTTTTACATGTTAAAAACTCGTTATCAAATTGTCTTACATACTTTATGCCTCCTTTCAAACGCTGTTAGAATCGTGTTTCAAACAAAAGTCTTCTTGTACTTAAAATTGTTCTTATCAAACAAACTACTTTCAAATCGTTTTATAAACTGACATCAAGTCATCATCTCTTATTAAACTTTTCAAAGGTTTTACAAAACTTCTTTTATATTTTTATTATCAAATACATGCGTATATATATATATATATATATATATATATATATATCATGTATACATATATATATATATATACATAAAAGTTTCCATCTGTTGGTTCAGTACCTTTGGGTAGCAAAGGCATACTTCGGTTATACATGCACAATACTAGTAACTATAATAGGTATAGTTAGGATATACTACTTACCATTCCAAGTACAAGGAATTACACAAGAGTCAGATTATTAATGAGTCTATACTAATACATTACATACTATATGAAGAGATACGATTACATACAATTACAAGGCATACATATTTCAAGACATACAATTACAAGAGATACGATTACATAAGATAGTGTACTAGATATTCATGAAATTTTACATACTACTAGTACCATATCAAAGAGATATTTTCATATTCAAGAACAAATGGAGTATTAAAAACACGTTGATTTACGGGGTTATCATTTACCTTAACAATTATATATGTACACTAATCTACTATTTTAGACATGAAAAACATCATGGTAGTTCATTTTTGGGTCTTTTAAACTACTACCCACTTATAAACAAATATTGGAATTCTGAAGCAAACATTCAAAACAGTCAGGTCTTGGTAGAAGGCTACATTTTATACTAGTAGAAAATATGGGATTTTCTAGGGTTTTCAAACGTTTACAATTACTTACAAACATGTTTGTTGATGCGAACTTTCCTTCAAACATTTATAGGTCTTTCTTTACAGCTTTACAAATCAAAGTCACATAAATACTTATGAATTCACCAGCATTATTGCTGATACTCGCTTTCAAAATAACTTGTATTCCCAGGACATGGATAAACAGGTACGACTACCAGGTTCTGTGAAGACGGAGAAATCAAGACTCGTCTTTTATTTTTGAATATTCATTTTTGTAGAATTATACTATGAAAGAACTCAAATGTAATTAAAATTATACTATTAATGCAATGGATGATGTTGTTGCTTGTTTACTATTTTGCATTGTTGTGATACATTACATGACGTCCTCCGCCCCAGAACGTTTCTGCCGTTCTCGGTTTTGGGGTGTGACAGAATCCGCACTATATCTTGAATATTTGGCAAGAGAATCTTATGTGTCAAGAGGACTGTGGGAGTCTTAAAGATCTTGAAAGTCTCAAGAACTAATCAAGAATAAAACTTGAAGTTTATCACTAGTACACGACTTGAGGTTTATCACCTATCGTGTTGACATATTCCTATTTCTATTCCCATTCTAGTTATGTTCGCTATACATTTGAGTTCTACATGTTCGCAATTGTTTTCATAGCTACTTGGAAGCAATGGCAGGCCTTTGAGCTGCCAGGTGGCAAGAAGCTAAGATTGCACAAGTTCAATCCATATGAGTTAGGATTTGTCACTAACCTAGTCTTGTGATTATGGTTTGACAAATTCACATGGATAAGAACACATACACCATAAAATCTAAGTGACATAAGGTTTCTCTCTGATTCATGAAATTGATGGTGAGGAAATTCTTTCACTAAGTAGATTTTAAGTAGATAGCAATTATGATATTTGCAGTTCTCAAAGTCGTTAGTGGAGCGTGCATGGTTAACCGGCACACTAACATGGACTTATGAGAAATAGAAAAGGTCTAAACAATTGAGACTATTATTACGACATCCCTTTTCATAGTTCTAAAATTGTTTAGACACACTTGTGAGCTATCTAAGATAAGGTGTATAATTTTGATAAAGCCTTATCAAAGCAATCTAGTATCAGAAATCTGAACTTTGGTAAGAATGTCAATAAAGTATTAACTTCTAGAGGTCCAGCTGTTTTCTGTTTACGTGTCAAAGCTAGTGGGAGCATAACTGTTATGCTAATAATCATCATGTTAGTGGGAGCATGATAATTATGATAAGTATTGCAGGTTAGCAATGTTAATTATAGAAAAAAAAAGTTTCAATTTGTGAGGTTACAGGGGTTGAAAAAGTTATTTTGCTATAATTAAGGGAAAGGAAATTATACTTCATTTCAATTCTAAAAAGCTTAGATTGAGTTTATAATCATTCTAAAGAGCTTATATTGAGATTTTAATCACCTTTAGTCAAGAATATATATATATATATATATATATATATATATATATATAAATTTCATGTTGGATTGGTTCAACTTAAGAAAATTCTATATATTGCGTTCTCAAAAATCGATTATGATTACGGCATTCCTTTTCATAGTCAAATTTTGAGAATTTGGCAAACAAAAAATTATTATGGCAAAAGACTGGTCTAGAACCATGTCTTTATGTGAAACATCATGAATCGTGTCCCATTTACTTTGGGTACAAGATCGATTACATGTGCTATAATATTTATTCTTTCTGAATTTTCCAAATGCCTTGGGGAATTAAGGAGGAAAATGTCTAGAATTGGATATGACTAAAGTGATTAAGAAATTGTCGAGGACAATCTAAGGTTTACCATAGATTGGTTGCTCAAGGACAGTTGGAAGTATAATGTTAATATTGGAAGGACCATATTGACATAGTCTGAAAAGAGGCAACTCTTGTTCAAATGTGGTAGTCAAAATGAGAATATAGAGTTGTCTTCACGGGTGGAAGCAATCTGTGTAAGGTTAAAGAAACTTAATGCAAGAAGCATGTTTAAAGCAATGCGCTTTGAATTTGAGACGTCGTTTCCATGGAATTACTCTCCATTGCAATACTCTGTAATGATTGTTGTCAAGTCTTTGTGGCTTTGTGCATAATCAACACAAGAGGAACAGTGCATATAAGTTTAAAATCTAAACAGATTTCGATAAATGATAGGAATTTGGAATTATTACATTTAATAGAAGGATTTGGGAGTGTGAAAAGAGAATCATTGAAATTATGTTCCATTGATCTAGCTCACAAAGATAAGGATCATAGACAAACATAGAGTGCATACTTGGTGTATGGCAAAGCTATTGTTTAGAAAAACATAGTGTACATGCTTGGAGCATGGGACAACTAGTGTTTTTAATTTAGGTATAAAGTTGATAAAACCGAAACAATGAATAATGAGTAATCAGTATGGTGATAAATAAAAGTGGTCTATTTATATTCATAGGGTTTGATACCATATTTGATTGATTTATTCTTGTGTTTCACTTTGCATGTTTTGACTTCCATAATAACTAGGTTATTCTTCCGAAATGAATAAGTTAATCAAACCATCCACAGTCGGTCATATGTTGGAAGTAGATATGAATCAAGACTGTCGTGGGTTGGCTTGTAGAGGTCCAAGTTGGTGGACAAAGTTGTGCTACAACACTCATGAGTGCTCATAAAATCTGAGTATTGGATTCAACCTTCACTCATTTGAATCACTTCATGGATTTTATCACGAGTGATCATGAGACGATAATATCTTATATTCTTCAAACCTAGAGATATGAGTTGTTACTATGAGTTGGTTGTACATTCATTGCACGAAAACACATTTGGTAACTCGATGTTATAAAACGTGCCTTTGGGTATGATTCAACAAGTAGTAGAACAAGCCGTATGAGTCGAAGTTTATCCATTCCTTTTACCTTCGGGATAAAAGCGATATATGTGGGCCCCTCAATGATTTAATGATGATACATGTGAGTGCTTGGCCAAGCCAGGACTGATTGGATTTGTTCAATCAGTCAGTCGTTATGAATCGAAAATCGGGAAACAACAAATGGACAGAGAGAATGATTTATAATCCATGTCTCAGTCCATATGATATCTAGAATGGAGGAATATATGATCCCATATCTAATGGACAAGTCATTGAAAAAGTTCAGAGTTCATCGGCAAGGTCAGAGTTCGACAGAAGCTTTTGAGAGCTACGATTGCTAGTCGGGGTTTGAAGTCATACTTAATAATAGTTTTAGACTTATCCAAGTGGGAGACTATTGGATTAATGTCTAAGTCCATAACTAAAATTGGTAAGACTTGACCTGGCCCGACATGGTCCATTTGGGTTGCATGGCATCGGGACAATTGGATAGACAAGATGAGGAAAAAGGATACTAGTGATTTATATTAATATATTATAAGCTCTAATATATTAATATATAATCATATTATTTAATTAGTATTGATCAAGAATTAATTTATAATTAATTAAGTGATCAAAAGGAACTAACTAAATATGGACTCTTAGATATATATGTGTGTGATGGGCCAAGTTCATTTAGGTTGGGCTAAGCTTTCATGGATAGTCCAAGGAGTGTTTAACCCATGGAACATATGAAATGAAAGGTCATGGGTATTAGGGTTTAACCCTAATCTCCACACTATATGAAGAAGTCCTTGGTTGGTGAAATTAGCACTAGTATGTGTACACAAAAGGGCAAGGCCGATTTCACTAGAGAGAACCAAAGTATCCTTTTTCTCAAGGTTATTCCAAGTGTTCATGGTGTTGTGTGAACCATTTGAGGTGTCATACTTGGGGTACTAGGCACTCAATATTTATGAAGACAAGTTACATTAAAAAAAGGTATGTATTCTATCTATTTTATTACCCCAAGTATATGATATGTGTATGCTAGTATAGGGTAATATCTTGGAAACTTCATATTTGCATGTATAATAGAGAAAACATAGATCCAAGGTATTTAGGGTTGTATGTGCACCATAGGATGTTGTCGTATACTAAAACCCAACAAGACTTTTCCTTGCGGCTCTTTGAGGGAGCCTTCCTCTTCTTCCCTTTTCCTTCTCCAATTTCCAGAATAGGGGCAGTTGTGGTAGGAGTAAAAACAACATTTTTACCTTTGAGACCACTTTCAGCAGTCCTCAAAAGCCCTTAAAGTTTGCTAAGTGTGACCTCCTCCTTGTTCATATGATAGGTCATCCGGAACTGATCATAACATGGAGGTAAGGAGTGTAGAATGATATCTATAGCTAGCTCCTCAGGGAATTTCACATTTAACTTTAGCAACTGGTCCACAAACCTTTGTATTTTCTACAAGTGGCTCGTGATGGGTTCACCATCCTTCATCCTGGTTGTTATCACGGAAGAGATGATTTCATACCTCTCTTGACGAGCACTCTGATGGTATCTTTCCATCAGGTCGTGGTGCATCTCAAAAGGGTAAAAGTCTTCATAGGACTTTTGGAGTTCAACTGTCATGGTGGCCAACATGATACAAGACACCTTAGTGGCATCCTTCTCATGAGCCCTAAACTCAGTGATATCCTCAGGAGTAGCAGAAGACTCGTTGATTTCCTTAAGCTCCTTGTCTAGGACATATCCCTTGTCCTCATAGTGAGTGACCATCTTGATGTACCTCAACTAGTCATTGAAGTTGGACCTATCAAAGATGAATCTCCCACAAAGGTTCATGAGAGAGAAGGAGCCAATAGGGTTTGAGCCAGAAGCAGTGTTGGAAGACATCTGAAAGGAAAGAAAGACAAATTTTATATTAGATAAAGAGTCCTTAATATAACACCTAAAATGAAATATTAAGGCTAGGACCCATCACAATATTTTACAAATAGGAAGAGGGATTCCCTAATCCAACTTACAAAATATTTGAAGGTATGTAAACGACGATTTTCCAATTCCACCATGAAAAACGAAATTATTATTTAGTTTTAATTGGATTGAAACTCCTAGATCCTTTGAGATTCATTGAACAATTCAATGGCATGTTTAAATCTTGATTATGCGCTTCAGGTTTGTGACTGGGATATCGAGGATCACAAACAAGGTGTGAATAACCATGCAAATTTTTCTAGGTACTCTCGATGTCATTTATCACCCAATCAATGTGCCAGTTAACCACACACGCTCCATTCATCTTATGATAAACATCGAGCCACCCTTCTCCACCCTTACTAGTCCAAGTTAATGTGTCGGTTAACCACACACGCTCCATTAACGACTTGGCAAGGTGCAAAGTGCAACTTTCATGGATTCACATCATTTTCACATTTTCCTAAAGTAACTAAGATTGGGAATTTAATAAAGCACTTAGTTACTTTATTATTATCATTATACTTTTAATGAGAATTATAGTCATATCTTACCCGTTTGGCTAATGACCCTCCACCAGTCAAGGAAGCAATGGGTGAGAGTGGACACCCATTAAACTGTCATTTTATAGGCAGTAACATTATACTCCCTTATTGACCGGCTTCGTGAATGAGGCCTACTAACGGTAACACTAACTTGTCTTACATATATATATATATATATATATATATATATATATATATATATATATATATATATATTAAACTTATAATACTATAAATTATAAGGGTTGAATTTTAAACTTTTAAAATTCCAGGGTTTGGAGTTAAAGTATCTTAAGTGACTTTAGAAATTCCAAAACTTGAGGGGATGTTTTGAAACTATTCAAAACCTTTCATTTCTATAACTTATGAGTTTTAATGACTTTAAGGAAAAGACTTTTGGAATTCCATAACTTGAGGACAAGTTATGGAGTCCATTAAAAGACATTTAGATCAACAATTAAACTAACAAGAAGTGTCAAATAATATTTATGATCTAGCAAAAATCATAAGCAAAGATAATTCACATCAACAATTTTCAATAAATCATATAAACTAATATAAATCTTGAAACATTGACAATTATCTTCTAATTGGACAAGCATGATCATTACCCTATATATATACATACATATATATATATATATATATATATATATATTATTAAACTTATAATACTATAAAGTATAAGGGTTGAATTTTAAACTTTTAAAATTCCAGGGTTTGGAATTAAAGTATCTTAAGTGACTTTAGAAATTCCAAAACTTGAGGGCAAGTCTTGAAACTATTCAAAACCTTTCATTTCTATAACTTATGAGTTTTAATGACTTTTAAGGAAAAGACTTTTGGAATTCAATAACTTGAGGACAAGTTATGGAGTCCATTAAAAGGCATTTAGATCAACAATTAAACTAACAAGAAGTGTCAAATAATATTTATGATCTAGCTAAACTCATCAACAAAGATAATTCACATCAACAATTTTCAAGAAATCATATAAACTAATATAAATCTTGAAACATTGACAATTATCTTCTAATTGGACAAGCATGATCATTACCCTATTGAAAAACAGGTTTCAAGGTTCAAAACACAGTTTGGGGTAATGATCCTAATCCAATTTCTAGCCAAAAGTCGAAAATCTGCCCCTGGAGCACCAACTCGGCGAGTACACGAACTGGACTCGTCGAGTTGGTCATTTAACAAAAGGACTCGGCGAGTCACCCAGTGGACTTGGCAAGTTCACTGGGAAGAAGGCAGAGATTCGATTTTTCTTTGAAAATAAATATAACATCAAGTATAATAGAAAACAAGCCTAGACTCTGATACCACTAAAGGGTTTTGAGCATCCTAACAACTTTAAGGTGAACATACAACCCTAAATGCTTTGGATCTATTTTTTTCTAATTATACATGCAAAATTATTTCCAAAGCATTTCCCTAACTAGCATACAAACATGGGTAGAATTATAACAAAGATCTAGTTAGAACACATACATTTTCTTGTAGCTTGATTCTTTGGACCTTTAAGAGCCTAGCACCCCAAATATGAATCCTTAAATGCTTCACACAACACCACCAACAATGGAGGACTTGAGAGAGAATACTTGCACTCAAAGATCGGCTATGTCTCTTCCAAGAACATTAGGGTGCCAATTTTAGGAGCTCATGGGTTTCTTATATAGAGTGGCAAAACCAGGGTTACACCATGTAAACCCTAATGTGCATGACCTTCCATATTCCTCATGCTCCATGGGTTTAAACCTCCATGGATCAACCATGGGTTGTCACATGGGTTTAGCCTAACATAAGGAATCATGGATCATTGGCCCACACCATAAGAATGAATAATTTACCAAATCAATGGATCTTTGGCCCATAAGGAATCATGGATCATTGTCCCATATTTAATTAGTCTCTTTTGATCACAAAAATAATTCCTAATTAATTCTTGATCAATACTAATTAAATAATATGATTTCATATTAATACATTAGAACTTATAATATATTAATAAATCATGTATATCCTCCTCTCAAAAGTCCATCCTTACAAATTGTTCCAGTGCCATGCAACCAAAATGGACCATGCTACTCCTGGGTCAAGTACATACCAATTATAGTTATGGGCTTAGACACTAAATCCAACATTCTACCATTAATGCGAACAATTTGTGTTTGTGAATAACTATTATCCATGTTTAACAATCCTTGTTAAAACTAGTGCCAACTATTACTAGATAAGGTTATGGTTCTTGAGCTGCTTCAAGTTCCATGTACCTCCCACTTGGCTTGTCTTTAGAAGCTTGCTTTCTACTAACTTAGCTTTCACAAGAATAAGAGAACCTATTCTTGGTGGGTTTGCACATAATAATCGAAGCCAAATTTAGAGTATTATACAAATATGTATTTAGTGGATTTTGGGTTTAGAAGCTTTAGTCCAACATAAGCTTTAAATCCATAAAACATTTAATAAGATATGGATGCAGCCTTTCCATATACAAACTTATAAAGTGTCTAATCCACTTATTAGTTGGTATTTGTATTCAAAATACAATTGAATAGTGATTGCAATATTATCCCAAAAAGATTAAAGGAGGATATTTCTACAGATTAGAAAGTAAATCATACCAAGTAAGATTTAATTCATTATTTATTATCATTAAGGCCTTAGATGGTTCTTACGGGTTTGTACCTCAACTTTTTGAAACCTTCAACAAAGATTTCATAATTATGCTTTACCACGTAAAATATAATTAAAACTACTATAGTTGTTAATAAAGGTGATTTGATATCTTGTGCTTAATCTCAGACATTCATTAGAAAGGAAGTCATACACCAAAGTGTATAGTTCCTTAATTATTTTCTCTACACCTTAGTGAAACTATCATTAGGAATCCTTTACGTATAAATAAGGTTCATATATGTCAAATAAACTACATTATTTTGCTTCAAAGATCCCTTTCTTGAAGTCGTAATATATGATTGTCATTTATATAATAAAGATAACAATGTCAAAGATGAGTTTGATTTAAAAAAAAGTTTAAGTCAAAATTGCTTGTATACAGAACGTAGTCTTATTTACAAAATGTTGATATTTACTTTGTAATTCTATTAAGAGATCAAGTCTCATAAATAGAAGTTAATCATTTCAGAATATGAATATTATCATTATGAAAAACGATTAAGTAAATTATCAAACATTTGAAAAAAATAACTGAGACATAAATTTAGACATACTAAATTAAAACATACTTTGTGTTAAAAAAAATATTGTTTTACATTACAAGTAATTTATGTTCCAAGCATAAATAATAAACTAAACTCCTAGAGTATAGTTTAAACGTGATTGTGCTCAGCTTGGTTGCTCTTCAATAAATATTTGCAAGCCATTTACAAATACTAGAATAACATTTAAGTACGAAGTACCTAAGTGTTATATGAAAAGTAAGAGTTCTATCTAGTACATACTAGAAGTACTAGTCTCTTCCATACTTTCTTTCCAAATGAGAGGATTAAATCCACTTCCAGTGTCTAGTTTCTTCACAAAAGAAACAAGATCCATCTATGTGTGTTTTAGTATATTTCTTGGGCTTAAAGGTGTTCAGTCCATAAAAAATGGGCCTCCTGGATCACACTGTTGGAGTGCAAAGTTCTTCATGTATGACTTTGTAAATGGTTTGAATTTTGTAGACCCACTTGCATGTGGTGCATTAGCCTTATGACTTATGAGTTAGTGAGAATGATAGAGAGACATGTAAACACCTCTATATAAGGTGGGTTCATACCACTTGTAGAGGTGTGCTTGAGAGATGTAAAAGTGAGTGTGTAAGTGTGTGTTATTTATGTAGTCTATATCTAGATCCTTTTTTTGTAACACCATATACAATCAATACATCTCTTGAACACCCAAATCACCATGTTCATTGTGCAAACATTAATTCTGCATGCCAAACCATGTTATTATGTCACATCAATTGGTATCAGAGCGGGTCTTCAAGATCAAGGTGATTTTTGAAGAACGATTCTCGGTTTGGCAACTTGTGAGTCTTTCTCTATGATCTCTCTTAATCTTGTTGATTCGTGCGTTGCGTTCTTGATTTTTGATCGTTTGACTCGTTGGATCAAAATTTTCTTTGAAAAACCCATTTGTTATGATCCAATAATTTTTTTTGTTAATCAAAGCCCGATCTAATCCAATTTTTTTTTCAATTCTCAAATGCAATTTTTCTTTTGAATCAAAATTTGACAAACAAATTAATTAAGGTTACTGTTCAATAATTCATTTTGAGCCCACACATCGTTGGATCCAATTAATTCATTATTTGAGCCCAAAGATTATTGAAACTCGTTTGTCTTTAAATCATTGTTCATCGTTCAGCATCATATGCTTTAGCAGTTGTACATCGCTGATGTTCTTAACTTGTATTCCGTTCAACGAGTTCTTGTATTACGTTTTCTTCTCATTGATCTTAAAACTCGATTAGTTTTGTTTATAATTCTAAACTTGTGAATCGATTTTATGTTATGAGTTCAATCTTAAAATCGATGATGATCAAGTCAAAGTGAAGAATTCCGAAATTGTTCCTTTGATTTGGATGAAATTGATCAAGAACTGTTCAATATGATGAAGAACAGTTGGTTAATCATGTTTGATCAAAAATTACTATGAAAAGTTTTCGATTTGTTGTTTATCATCAAACGAACAAAAAGTCATACTAACGAAAGTCAAAATTGAGATTTTGATTAACTGGAAAATAAATTGGAAGTCAAACAAATTTCGTTGTGAGTTTTGGAGTTATTGGTTTAATTGCAAAGGGTTTGGTACTCTGGTAACAAGGAACAAAATGTTAAGAATCAACGATGTTGATGAATTAGGTTTACTAGCAAAAGACGAACCTCTGTTGAAATCAGGTTCGTTGATAGATGGTTTGGGGACGAATCGAACTCGTCAAATGTTTGATGACGAGTGTTGTTTTTGAGAATCGGTTTCTTATATTGCTTTGATTTCGAATGATTTAAGGGTTTGGAATCGAAGATGAAAGTTTGGATTTAGGCTACAAAGTAAATGGTCAATGATTTTGGAAGAAATGTAAGAACGATTTCGTTCATTTTGGGTTGAACTGAAAAGTGAAGAATGAAAGTTTGAGTCAAGGATCGGATTTTGAAGCAGGTGAAAACTAATGTTTGATTTGCGGTCGAATGCTCTTGTTTGCGATTTCGATTTTGAAGTTGTTCGATCGAAGCTTTTGCTGTGATGATTGATAATTTTGATTTGGGATGAACTGAGAATGTTATACGAACGGTGTTTGAATTATACGAAGAGACTGTTGATGAATTAAAAATTTGGTTTGGGTTTGAACGAAGGTTGATTGTGAACAAATGGACGAAAGGGGTTTTTGATTTGTACGAAGGGTTACTATTCACTAGAGAGGCTTCGTATGCTTCACTCGTATGAATTGAAAAGAAGGAAAAACAAATTTTCGTATATTGCTCTTGACACTTCGTATGTTTTTCACTTTTCACCCGAGGATAGTTCGTATGAATTGGAAAGATTAGTATGATTTGATCAAAAAGCAAAATTTTCGAATTCAGCCCCTGAACCTTCGAATTTTTTTTACACTTCGAAAATTAACCCAATTTTCGAATGTTTGACACTTTTCACCCAAATTCGAAAAAAATTTGGAGCTTCGTATATTTGGGGATGCTTCGTATGATTTGTGCACAATGGGCAGAATTTTCGAAAATAGTCCCTGAGGCTTCGAATTTTTGGCACTTTCCACCCAAATTCGAAAAATGACGGTTTTTTGCTGAAAATTGAAGAAAGAGCATTTCAAGCCCCTGCAGTTTGTGCAAATTGACGCTTTTTACCCAGATTTCGAAAAAGAGGAGAGTTTTGCATATTTTGTTGTTTTGAGCGCACCGAGTCACTGCAGAATTTTGAAATTGACAATTTCTACCCATTTTTTAGAAATTTTGTCAAAGGCGGTCCGTGAACGAAGCTAAAAATTGAAGATTTTTTGGGTTTTCCGGATTGAAGCACAAAGATTATGCCACATGTTAAGGGGGAGTTTTGACATGAAAAATTCTGAATAGAGCACGTTCTTTTTCCTTGGGAGTTTTATAATCAAATTTCGATTATAAAAAGTGGGAGAAATTTATATGGAAATTCGAACTTGAATTTTTCATATTACGCGGATTTGAAGACCAAAGTGATCTTGAAGTTTTGAAGCTTACGAAATGATGCAATTGGAAGTTCGGAAATGATTTATTTTCAAAATGGGTTTGGAATTATTGAAGATTTTTTGGATGTGTTTTTATGCTCAACTTGGGTGATTATTTGGAGTTTGGGATACTCTTAATCATTCGTTGATACTCGGATTGTATGGTCTCACATCCTAGAGCCCAAATTGAAGAATCATGGGAGAATTGAAGATTGAAGTTCGTTTCGATATGTGTTACCTTTGAGGCATGAACCACGTAGTTGCTCGATTTTGGAAGATTTGAAGTGGGTCATCCATTCCTAACTTTGAGGGGGAGAATGTTGGGGTGCAAAGTTCTTCATGTATGACTTTGTAAATGGTTTGAGTTTTGTAGACCCACTTGCATGTGGTGCATTAGCCTTATGACTTATGAGTTAGTGAGAGTGAGAGAGAGACATGTAAACACCTCTATATAAGGTGGGTTCATACCACTTGTAGAGGTGTGCTTGAGAGATGTAAAAGTGAGTGTGTAAGTGTGTGTTATTTATGTAGTCTAGATCTAGATCCTTTTTTTGTAACACCATATACAATCAATACATCTCTTGAACACCCAAATCACCATGTTCATTGTGCAAACTTTAATTTTGCATGCCAAACCATGTTCTTATGTCACATCACACACAATGTGATTCTTTTATCCTTGCATTATTCCAATTTTTAAACTAGCTTTAAATAAAATATCACTGTATTTATTGGAATATTGTTTGGCTTGTTATATCATCAGATATATATATATATATATATATATATGTTTAAATTATCCAAGACTTCCTAGAATTCATGAATAACTATTCCTATCTTGATGTTAGAAGTATCTTAAGCATCACATTGATGCCTTTACTATGTATCGTGTTCAGGTTTAATTGCTCAAAGCAAATAGTTTAGGAGTAGGACCTTTAAGTGTATACAATTTCATATCTCTTACGGGATTGTCTTTTAAGACATGAACCCATTCATTGAAGTTATATCTAGTGAATGTTATTGTTTCATTAAGTCATTACATAAAATGACAATTCATGATAATGAGAATGGATTATATAACTACAAAATTTTATCAAAATTCTTTTAGTATTTTCTATATATAATCTTCAATAATTAATACCCTTTTAGTTTCCAAAAACATTAATTATCAAGGTCTAGGATCCAAGTTGCAAAACAAATAAATGGTTAGGTATCCTTTATCCCATCCATCTGAATTCAACTCGGTAGATATTGATTATCAATTATATCTTACTATATAATTCCTAGATTTTTGGGATCTCTAATAACAAATTTAATTAGACATGTTTGATCTCATCTATGCCTCAGAACTCTCTTGCTTAGGTATCCTTTATCACAAAAGATTTCCGATCAAATCGTCCAATTTGAAAAACTTGTGTGATCGGCCTATAACTTGGTTATAGAAATCGCGAAGACACCCCGACTATCAAAAGACAACAGTAAACGGTTAGGTATCATTTATCCCACTAGTGCATACAAAAGACATGGGTGTTTTTCAAAAGGATTGCATAGATTTGAAGTTTGTAAAAAGGATCTTTATATGTTTTATAATTCTAGTTTAAAAACATATGATATCATGGTTATTACATGCATATAATAAATCATGGTATCAATTTTCGAAAGAAAATCACTTTTAAAGGTTCTATATAAAAAACTAGTTTTTATATAATTTGACGCAATTCAATTTTAATAACCGGTATTAATTTTGAGTGCATTTGAACCTTTTATATCTTTAATAAAACTTCATTTTATTACTTATATATTTGGAGGTTGTATAAGTTACAAAAATCATCATTTTAAAACTTATAATGGAGTATTTCAAAATTTGCCGTTATTAACGATTTTATAAAACCGGGTTTTATTTTTAAAATAATAACTTGTTACATCTTATGTCCAATTTTGAAAACCCAAACTCCATGTGATGTTTATTTTGTCCAAAATTATTTTAGCATGTAAAGAAACTAATTTTATCAACCACACAAAATAATGCATAGAATAAACAACACAAATATGCATAAAAAGATATGTGCATAAACATAACCAACTAATGACATTTTTGTGAGCCAACACAAAAGATGTCAAGTCCATTCCTAAAGCGACATTTAAGGGACCAATAATCTTCTTGTAATGTTATTGAAGAAGATCCCACTTGATTAAACACTCATTGCTTGCAAAAGATAAGAAAAACTTCTTGAAGGCTAAAATTTAGCAATTGTCGCTAAAAGTCCACCAACCCTTTGTAAACAACATTAACGACACTTTTCAGAAAAATGTCACTGAAAATCCTGCACACCTTTTACACTTGAAAATTTCTCTTTTGTCTTCAAAAAATGGTTCCAACTTCATTTCTTGTTACATTTTGTACAAATAAATTAATTCTAAAAACTGATCTATTACTTTACAAAAATAACCAAGAAAAGTTAATCTATTTAATTATTACATACCATATGAATAAATAAATTATTACAACCATTTTCTAACAAAAATAACCAACACAACAACATAACAACACATTGGTCACTAGCTAGTTTATGTAGATCATATACATCAACATACACATAAAACAACCTTTGTTTTTCTAAGACAACTTTAAATGACAAAAGATGCATGAAACTTTTGTCACATAAAATAACAAATATAAAGTTGTCATAGAAAATATGTATGAACTTATTTTTATACAAAAACAAGTTATCCATATTCTCCAAAACTAAGATTTCCAAAAATCAAAAAATCTAACCAAACTTGCAAGATGGCTCTAATACCAATTGTTGGGTTTTAGTTCAAAAATAGTTTCATAAACAAGAAAAATAGCAACGGAAGACTTAATTTTGAAATAACATAAGCATTTTATACCCACCAAGGATCTTCTTGCAAGTTATAGAAAGATTAAAACACCAACCAAAGAAGAGGTGAAGAAATAACAACCTTTGTAGTTCTTTGGGTCCTCTTGGGAGGCTTCGAAGTTGATGAAGAATGTGGAACCTTTGAGACACAAACAATGACTCAACTTGATGTACATGCTAGTCGAAAACTCTTAAACTCTTAAGCTTTAAGTTCATAACCAATATGAACTTAAAGAAGGCTTGAAGATGCAACTAACTTCAAGTGTTCTTAACTAATTAAGAGAGAATGAAAGGGAGAAAAGGAAATTTCGTTCATTATAACAAAGGAAGAAGGATTATCACTAGCCAAAGTGCAAGCCTCATATTTATATGCAAAAAGTGAAGGTATTAACCATCAGTCCTTAGCACTTTAAGCAAACTTGTCCTCATTGTCATAAGCATGTATCCCATGCCTTTAAAGCAAGATTAAACAAGTCATACACTTCTTCTTTTTTTATGCAAATCTCGAAAATTGCATAAAGAAGAGGAAATTTAGTTTAAATTTTATAAACTCTAGGTTTATAAAATATAAAATTTGTCTTTTGAGTAAAATACAAATGGTTATCAACTAGTCCAAAAAGTTATGCATGACTTATTAATTCATACCCTATGAAATAATTTCATTTTACTTGCTAATGATAAATTATTATTTCCATGAAACAAATAATTTCCAATTTAATTATAAGATTTTTATTGAATATTTATTAAAATCAATTTCTAATAAATAATCAATTGTATCAAGTTGTTGTTACGGTGACCCATTAGTATCATATGTTATTTAGCAATATCACTTTAATATGACTCTTGAGCATACTAGATCTTTTATATATATATATATATATATATATATATATATATATATATATATATATATATATATATATATATAACATAAGACGTGACTTGATGACAGTGTCAAGCCTCAAGCTTTTTTGAGTCGTGACGAGCCATGTCATTTGTAAAGTGTGACTTAACATGATAATTTTTTATATATATATATATATATATATATATATATATATATATATATATATATATATATATATATATATAAGTTTAGGTTCTATGGAAAACAAAAAGCTCTAAAACAAACCCTGAAAATCAAAAAAAAAAATGCATAAAAAAATACTTATAGATCACAGAACTTTTTTTTGAATTTTTTTTTTGAAAAAATCGCACCTTTTATTACAAATTCGTTGAATTTTTTTTTTTAAAAAAGTAAACAATTTTTTAAAAAAAAATTGATTTTATTTTCAGTGTTTAAGGAAATATGCAATTTTTTCATATTATAAAATAAAAAAAAAGTTTTGTGATCTCTAATTAATTTTTTATGCATTTTTATGATTTTTATGGTTTTTTTTGTTTTCTATATAACCCTTCCTTTTATATATATATATATATATATATATATATATATATATATATATATATATATATATATATATATATATATATATATATATATATATTCTACTATTATTAATTTTTAGATTAATATGAGAGTTAACGCAACATTTTATCAAAACATGACGATAATTACAAACCTTGGAGCCATGACGTATATGACGGAGCCATAACGAATTTTTTGAAACATTAAATATAATAAGTAAGTAACTAATTAAAAACTCTTTATTTTAACTTAACAAAAACTTTCCATTCAAGTCAATATATTAATTTTTAATATTTTCATATCCATATATTTAAAATAGCATTTTAATTGTACTAAAAACCACAATAAATTAATAAAACTTTCGAATAAAGAATCTCACTTCCCTAACTACAACGGCTAAAGCTCTATATGAGAAAAGAATTTAATTAATTATAAAACCATAAAAGTAATTTGTTGTAGTTTATGAAATAGCTTAGAGGTTAACTTATTAATAAATATTACAAATATTAATGAAATAATAAGAAATATAAAATCAATACCTAGTTGAAACCGTTAAGGTGTGTGGTTTTGCCTCTTAATAAAAATTTCATAAAAACAAATTTATCATTCAAATAAAGATCTTGTTTTAAAGTTTTTGGAGGATATCATTAATCTAGCCAAATTTTCTAATGACTATTAGGTTTAGCTAAAATTTAGGATTTATCTTAAAATAGCCATCAAAACAGTGGATTATTTAAATCGTTTATTGTTTCGTCTATATGGTCTACGGTTTCGGGTTATGTATTTAAGATTTTTTTTTTCATTTTTGCAAAACAAAACCGTAAACTATAAATGGTCTATTGTTTCCTCTGAATGGTCTACAATTTCTCAAACCGTAGATCATAAATGGTTTACTGTTTCGGACAAAAATCTACTGTGTACAAGTATTTAATGCACATTTTATGCATTGAAAGCTTGTACACCATAGGTTTCTTAAGAACCTACGGTTTTATTTTATATCATTTTTTTCCAAAAAAAAACATATCTACTAATTCAAATACTAAACAAGAAAAACAAAAAAAAAGTTCATGATTCGAAGTATTATCGGTTGTTTTTTGAAATCTCCTTTAGGAGAGAATTCCAATCTTTAAATACACACAAAATGATCGAATCTCAAAATTTAAATTTTAGATATTCTTTGCCGACGGGTCTTGAAAGAGTAGACAACCACCAGAAAGTATCTCAATGACCCTAAAGAGTAGTCAACCCGTTGTTGAGGGTGTCTTTTTAATCAATTACATTTTTAATGATTATTTTTGAATTAACGTTAATTGTTTACTAAAAACGAATAGATAATTAATGATTTTGGATAACTTTATAATTACCTCTTGTTTTTATCATTTGGTCTAAAAAAATTATCATATGAATATCTCTTTAATCAAAGTATATAAAAAGCAGATATCATGACTGAGAAACGTGTCATTGGTTTGAGAGCATTTATTGCGGCGGCAGTTATGTTGGACCCGGTCTCATATTAGAGATTGGCCCGGCCACCGACCTCCGACATTGCAGTTTTCCCACCTACGACTCCTAAAATTTCAACGCGTTTTCCATTAGCTTTTTTTTTTTTGTTCCTTACTGGGCCCTCCGGTGTATTTTCAAACAGTTTTAAATTGTAGTAACTATTTTTTCATATTTTACTAATATTGAAGGCTGAAGCTATGATTGGACTACATAAAAGAAATAGATTTTTTTTCCGAACGAACATATTAGAAGCTAGTGAGACGATAGAAATTACAAGTTACAATCACAGCTTGCGAACAACATTAATTCTCCAAACATAAGTTCTACTCTCTCGTCTTTGAGATATTCTACTACACAGAATAAGTAACAAGTTTGAGTTTTATGGTGCCCTTTTAAGGCGTACATCAATTTAACAAGATATACACCAAAAAATTCGCTTTTAAAATAATCATGGACTAGGTGTACAATCACTTTAAACAAAAGCATATAAGCTGTTATCATTTTATACAAAATAAAGTATTCCTATGGATCAAGCCGGATATTACAACATTAATATCAATACGTAAAACTATGTCATTACATTTAGTCTTCTACCTCTCTGCTAGGTGTTGGGTAATGATCAAACAAAAAGCCACAAATGCACACATCGGAAGCATTCATATGAACCCAAAAGTGATCCATGTTGAAGCAATCTTAAGCAACAAAAATACACACCAACATAAGAGAGAAACACATATATTCATAGCCTTTGAGTTACATGTTCAAGCCAATTGATTGGATGTGGTCGGACCAAAAAGATAATCCCTCTGATGCAGTCTTGCCCAAAGATCAGATCAGCAACACTTGACAGATCCAGATCAGTCACTCACCAAAAACCCTAAAGGATTAGGGTTTATGCTTCGGACGCAATGTATGAAGGAAGGGGGCACGATGCATTGGATGAGGAGATCGGATTTCGAGAAAGGGTTAGAGGCTACCGAATTTTCTTGGTTTTATACCACTTGGGATCAGTTATTACATCTGACCGTGAGGCATGTAACACCTCGATCCAAGTATTTTTCGTTTATACCCTCATAATGCAATTACATTTCAAATTTTCTCCCTTGGCTCACCAGGAGAAGTCACATGTTTTTGCCAAGTACGTTGGGCGTACTTAGCATACGCAGGGCGTACGTTGCTGGGTGGTCAAACCCTAATTTTAGGGTTTGAGCCCTATTTAAACAACATTATCTCTTTAAGACATCTTCCATCATCAACCTCCATCTCCCAAATCGTCCATTGCTAACCCTAATCCATTATGTGAGCGTTTTGAGCTTGAAAGTGTGCTTTTGGTGATCTTGAAGGAAGAAGAAATAAGTGGAACCAACTAGGAAGCTCAAGGCATCATGGATCCAGAAGTATCTTGCCATCAAGCATCATTTGGAGGTATAAAGCTTGGATCTTGATGTGTTATTTGCTTAGATCTTGTTAGTCTAGAGTTTGTATACATTTTTAGTCCCATAGTTTGGTCTAATGGAGTATGAGCTACTCCAGGTCCTTTAAATGTAGTCTCCTATAGTTTTGAGCTCATATATTCATAAAATGAGAGATTGGACACTCTCATTGAGCCATACAAGAGTATTGGGACTTTGGATGACTTTTAAACCAAGGGTTTGAGTTTTACCCTTTTGTATGCATGCAAATGGATAAATTCATAGACTTTATCCATTAAGACGTCCATTTTTATCTAGATCTGAAGTTCGGAGCTTTGGCTTAATGAAGTAAGAGCTTAATGGAAAAGTAGGGGTTTAGCTCTGGTACGCTAGGCATACCAGGAGGTGTACGTTGGGCGTACCTGGAGGTATGTTGTGCGTACTAGGGATTGATCTCGTGTTTTGGAAAGGCACCCTCTACGTTGGGCGTAGAGGGGAGTACGTAGGGCATACTCATCCTAGATGGAAATCTTGACTTTTGACCTTGAATTTGACCATGATTTTGACCAAGTTTGACCTAGGGGTATTTTGGGTATTTTGAGTAGTAGTTTGAGACTAGGTCACTATTTGTTTTATAGGTGACCTATTGAGTTGGCATTTAGAGCAACATTCTTTTCTGCTATCTTTGATTCTTTTCAGACTGTGAGGTGAGTTTTCCTTACTTTACTTGTGGGTCAAAGGCATCAATGCCAACCCACTAGATTATGTATCCTAGTATATTGGATTGATATTATGATAAGTATGTGTTAGATTGGTAGATCTGCATGATTACATGTGTTTTTGGTTACTAACTGTTATTGTATATGTCAACATGTTATGGTTTGTTAGGTTGAGGTGGTCTTGCTTTGTGTTGAAGGCGAAGATACACGAGGAAGTTTCATGAGTGAGTATGGGTGTGGCAGGCCAGTTGGGGTTTAGGGTTTAGGGTTTAGGGTTTAGGGTAGCCTACGATGATTCATTGAAACAAATACGGGTAGGAGTGGAAGGTAATATGGGTCCATACTATTGGAAGCATAGGACCCGTAAGTATAGCAAGGAAGTCACAAACCTCGAGGATTTAGCCTTTCTGAGATGGTTGTAATAGTATAATTGTGGCATTTCTGATATATTTTTGGTTAATTTTGTAGGATTAGGTGTCTAAGCCCATAATTATAATTGGTATGAACTTGATTCGATAGTAGCATGGTCCTTTTGGGTTGCCTTCACTTTAGCAACTTGACAGGATGACTTATGGAGAGAAAGGTTAATGAATGATTTATTAATATATTATGAGAATAATATATTAATTAGAAATCATATTATTTAATTAGTATTAGATTAGAAATTAATTTGGAATTAATTTTGGGATTAAAGGAACTGATTAAAAGAACGGGGACTGTTTTGCAAATCATTGATAGTTGCAAAATTGGGTTGTTTGACTCCTTTTGGATGGAGTGGATGAAATCTATAGGGAGGCCCTATAGAATTCATCCAAGGCTTCCTAGTGGTAGTCCCATGGGTTTCTTAAGCCCTAGGCATGAAATTAGGGTTTCCTACAGAAACCCTAGCAAAATCATTTGAGCAAAGAGGAAGTCACATTGAGTAAGCTTCAAGGCTTGTTGAGAACTGCTGAAAGTGGATTGAAAGGAAAAGGTGTCGAATCCACTCCGGCCATTGCTCCAGTCCTGTCTATTGGACAAGGAAAGGGCAAAAAGAGGAAAGCTCCCTCTAAGAAAAGCTGGAAGGGAAAGTCTCATGATGGGTCTTCTTCTAGTGGACCCAAAGAAAATCCTTTTCTGCTCCCCTGCCTCAAGTCCAAAAGATGCAACGTGTTTCTACTGCCAAGACAAGGGGCATTGGAAGAGAAGTTTCCCTAAGTACCGCAGGACATTAAGGATGGCAAGATCAAGCCTACCTCAGCAGGTATTTACATTATTTGTCTAAAAATTCATCCCATTCTAATTCTTGGGTCCTTGATACAGGATGTGGTTTTCACATTTGCTCTGACTTGCAGGGACTAAGAGAAAGTAGGGATGTGGACCTTGGAAAGATGAAACTGATAATGGGCAATAGGAGCTCGTCACCTGTTACCAAGATTGGCGATTATTCTTTAAAGCTTAGTAGTGGATTATGTTTAGACTTGAATAATTGTTGTTACTCGTCAGAAATGACGAGGAATATTATTTCTTTTCATGGTTTGTACATACAAGGCTGTAGAGATTCTTTTAATAATGAGAATGGATCTATTAATTCTTATTGTAATGGTGTATTTTATTTTGAAGCATTGCCTTGTAATGGTGTATATGAAACTATGATGGTTGTAGACAATTTAGGAAATAGTGTGTTGCACATTGATTCGTCTAATGGTTTAGACAAAGCATGCTTGTGGCATTGTCGTCTTGGACATATCAACAAGAAGCGCATTGCCTAACTCCAGAAGGATGGAGTGTTGGAATCATTTGACCTTAGGTCGGATGATACATGTGAATCTTGTTTGCTTGGAAATATGATTAAATCACCTTTCACTGGTTCGTGTGAAAGAGGTGATGGATTGTTGGCTCTCATACACACTGATTTGTGTGGGCCCTTCAGATCTGCCATAAGGAATGCGAGTCGATTTTATGTGATTTTTACCGATGATTATAGCAGATATGGATGTATCTACTTAATCAAGCATACGTTAGAAACCTTTTAAAAGTTAACGAGTTTAACATAAAGTCGAGAATCAGTTAGGCAAGAAGATCAAGATGCTCAGATCTGATAGGGGTGGTGAGTATCTTAGTATCGAGTTCCACGACTATCTTAAGGAATGTGGAATTGTTTCATAATTAACACCTCCTTGGACACTACAACTTAATGGTGTGGCTGAGAGGTGTAATCGAACCTTGTTGGACATTGTTCCATGATGAGTAGAGCTTTGCTTCCGATATCGTTATGGGGTTATGCCTTAGAGATTGCCACCCATATTCTTAATCTAGTCCTAACAAAGAAGGTTGCCAAAACACCTCACGAGATGTGGACAAGGAAGGTTCCCTCATTGGGACATATCAAGGTTTGGGGTTGTGAAGCTTTCGTTAGACGAGAGACTCACGACAAGCTTGAACCTCGAAGCGAGCGATGTATTTTCATCGGATACCCACAAAAGTCCTTTGGATACTTGTTCTATAAACCAAGTGAGAATGTGGTCTTCATAGCACGAAGGGGAGTTTTCCGCGAGAGGGAACTCATATGCAAAGAGGACAGTGGGAGAATAATTGATCTTGAAGAAATTCAAGATTCAAGCGATGAAGGAACCTCTAACACCGGTAATTAACCCGAGGAAGAAATTCATGTTGAACCAATTGGCGAATCATTACCTCTTAGGCATTCTAGTAGGATTAGAGTTATGCTTGTGTTGTATGGTTTCCATATAACTACAGAAGGTGATACGTTTATCAGTGATAGTACACTGATAAATTTTGATGAACCTGCTAACTACAAGGAAGCCATGGCGGGCCCTTAATCTGCGAAATGGAAAGAGACAATGGAGAACGAGATCCAGTCCATGTATGACAATCAAGCTTGGACCTTGGTTGATAATGTACCAGGTCGTAAGATAGTTGGGTGCAAATGGATCTTTAAGAAGAAGACCAAAATGGATGGAAAGGTGCACACATTCAAGGCACGACTGGTTGCGAAGGGCTTTACTCAAACCCCGAGGGTTGACTATGATGAGATCTTCTCACCAGTGGCCAAGATCAAGTCTATTTGGGTTATGTTAGCCATAACTGCATTTCATGATTATGAAATCTGGCAGATGGATGTCAAAACTGCTTTCCTTTATGGGAAGTTGGCTGAAGATGTTTACATGTGTCATCCAGAAGGTTTTGTGGATACTAAATACTCTAATAGAGTGTGTAAGCTTGAGAAATCAATCTATGGATTGAAGCAAGCTTCTCGCAGATGGAATCTTTTCTTTGATGAGAAGGTCAAAGAGTTTGGCTTCTCTAGGAGTGAGGATGAGTCATGTGTATATGTCAAAGCCAGTGGACGTATAGTTAGTTTTCTAGTACTATATGTCAATGACATAATGCTCATAGGAAACGACGTTCCAACCTTGCAGGAAGTCAAGTCCTAGCTTGGAAAGTGTTTCGCTACGAAGGATCTAGGAGAAGCTGCCTATATGTTGGGAATAAGGATTTTGAGAAATAGGAGTAGAAGACTAACTGGACATAGTCAAAGTACTTACTTGGATAAAGTGTTAAATCGTTTTAGCATGGAGAATTACAAGAAGGGAGAGCTTCCTATCCAAAGCAATACCAAGCTAAGTAAGACTCAGAGTTTGAGTTCCGATGCCGAGATAGCGAAAATGAGTCGAGTTTCATATGCTTCCATCGTTGGCTCGATCATATATGCTATGACATGTACTCTCCCTGATGTGGCTTTTGCTTTGAGCATGGTCGGCCGATATCAAGGGAACATGGGTAAAGCTCACTGGATAGCGGTAAAGAACATTCTTAAGTATTTGCGAAGGAAAAAGGATTGGGCCCTTGTTCTTGGTGGAAGTGATGACTTGAGATTTATTGGTTATAGTGACGCCAGTTTTCAGACAGACCGAGACAATTTCCATTATCAGTCTTGTTGGGTGTTTACACTCAACGGAGGAGCAGTAACTTGGAAAAGTTCCAAACAGGAGTCCGTAGCTAATTCAACGTGTGAGTTAGAGTATATAGCCGCGAGCGAAGCGTCAAAGGATGATATATGGTTGAAGAACTTCATTGGAGACCTTGGATTTGTGCCAGCCATAAAGGAGCCCATGGAGATTTTCTATGATAATGAAGGAGCGGGTGCCTTGACCAAGGAACCAAGGGATCATGGAAGATTCAGGCATATCAACAAGAAATATTACTTCATCAGACATCGAGTAGAAGAAGGACTCCCCGCCATCAAGAGGGTATCATCAGAAGAGAATTCTTCATATTCCCTCACCAAGGGTCTGAGTAGGATTAAGCACATTCAGCATGCGAGGAGCATTGGTCTGAAGGACAATATTAGTTTTAGTGATTAGATAAATATTTTAAAAACATGTAATGGATAAATGTAATTGACATCTGGTGATTATATAATGGATATTTTTATATAAGTATTGTTAGTATGTTTTTTCAATTGTTTATTTTGTGTTTCAACTTTGCATGTTTTACTTCCAGAATAATTGGATTAATCAAATTATCCATAGTCAATCATTCTTTGGAAGTAAGTAGTGAATTAAGACTATCATGAATTGGCTTGTAGATTGTCTAAGTGGTTAGAGATAGCAATGGTTTGCTACAATGTTCAGGAGTACTCCAGAAATGGGGATTTAAGTATTGGATTAAACCCATGCTCATTTGAATTACTTCATGGAATTCATCACCATTAATTGTGAGACGATAATATCGTATGTCTTTAAGCCGAGATATATGAGTTGTTGTTTACGAGTTGGTTGTGCACTGATAACGTGTAAATGCATTAGTAACTTGATGTTATAAAAGGCATTGTTGTGTATGATTTGATGAGTAAATAGTACACGCATATAAGTCAAAGTTTATCCGTTCCTTTTATCTCAAGGGGTAAAAGCAATATCTCGGGCCCCTCAATGATTTTGTGTTGACTTATGTGTTGGGTCCAGTCAGGACTAAATAGATGTGTTCAATTAAGTTCCTTGTCATACAAATCAGAAATCGGGAAACGAACTGTTGGATAATGAGAATGATTATGTTACATGTCTTTTCCACATGATATCTTGCAGAACAAAGGATTATATGATCCTTTATCTTAAGGACACGACTGACTGGGTCAGAGTTCGGCAGCGCTTTTAAGAGCTACGATTACTAATCATATTCTGAAGTCATACTTGCAATTATAGTTATTAGACTTATCCAAGTAGGTGACTGTTGGATTAGGTGTTTAAGCCCATAACTATAATTAGTATGAACTTCATCTGATAGTAGCATGGTCCTTTTGGGTTGCCTTCACATTAGCAACTTGACACGATGACTTATTGAAATAGAGGTTAATGAATGATTTATTAATGTATTATAAGAATAATATATTAATTAGAAATAATATTATTTAATTAGTATTTGATCAGAAATTAATTTGAAATTAATTTTGGGATTAAAGGAACTGATTAAAAGAACGAGCATTGTTCTGTAGATCATTGATAGTTGCAAAATTGGGCTGCTTGACTACTTTTGGATGGAGTGGACGAAATCTATAGGGAGGCCCTATTGAATTCGTCCAAGGCTTCTTAGTGGGAGGTCCATGGGTTGCTTAAGCCCTAGGTAGGAAATTAGGGTTTCCTCCAGAAACCCTAGAAACCTACCAGCTATTTAAAGACCCCATGTCTTGTGATTTTCGGCCAATGCTTCCTTGAAGAAACCCTAGTCGAAATTCTAAGAGCTTTCTCATCTTTCCTTCTCATCGTCTTGCTACAAGTGTTTGTGAGCCATTAGAGATGCAACATTTGAGGCACTAAAGATTTCAAGAGTCAAGATCAATCAAGGAATTCTTGTTATTTCTATATAACAAGAAAGGTAATCTTCTTAACCCTTTTTTGTATGAATTTTGAATTATATATATATACTATATCTAGGGTTATTGCTTTGGAATTTCTTTTGCATATTCAATTAGTGAAACACTTAGATCCAAAACAATTAGGTTTGCATGAACATATAGCATGTTGTTATGCTCAAAACCTATCACATTTTCAGTATGGTGTTCATGAGAGGATCTAGTTCTTGAGTTGGAGGCCAGGATTAACAGATGATGACATCCATGATTTGATCGCTACTAAGGTAGCTACTACTGTCCAGGGTGCCATCCTCGAGGTTTTGGGTCTATCAAGACCGTTATGATTGAGTTTTTTTTATGAGAGGTACGTCGATGTGTCTGAGGCTGCTGTTGCTGCAAGGATTCAGGGGAGAAGATTATTCTGGTATTGGGACTTCAACAACATGAAGCCCCCAAAGTTTAACAGGGTCAAGGAAACGATTGTGGCGATGAGGTAGTTATCTGATGTGGAGGGCTGCTTATTCACATGTGTCGTGCGTGGATGACCATAAGGTCAGGTGCAACTTGAGCCTTCTTTGGTTAGGGGTGAGGATTGGTGGAGGCTAGTGACTGGCACTTATTCTCCTATGGAGAGGGTTGCAATAACTTGGGAGCAGTTCTTTGAGATGTTCCACACTATGTATGTTCCCTTGGTGTAGAGATAGAGGTTGTCTTAGGAGTATCTCTCTTTGAGACAGATGACATAGATAGTGAGAGAGATCACCTAGATGTTTACTGAGAGGGCTATCTTCTTTCCAGAGTATGCTTCATTAGAGCAGGCTCAAATCTCACCATAATTGATCATGCTCAAGACCTAGATTGGGGACTTTGTGTCTACCCAACGATACAGTAAAATCACCGAGCTTCAGAGTGCCTTGAGGAGGCGAGAGATTGAGATTGAGAATCAGAGTAGGGAGTAGAGGCAAGCTCCCATTCAGTCACAGCATGCAACGAAGCGGTTCAAGTCTGATGATTCATGATCATGAGGTCAGAGGGGCTGCACTTGTTGTTAGATAAGGCGTCTAAGTCCATAACTATATTTGATATGTACTTGACCCGATTTGGCATGGTCCATTTGGGTTGCATGGCATCAGAACAATTTGGATAGACTTTATAAGTTCTAATATATTAATATGAGTTATTTAATTAGTATTGATCAAGAATTAGTTTGGAATTAATTTTGTGATCAAAAGTGACTAATTAAATAAATGGGGATTGATTTGGTAAATCATTCATTCTTATATAGTGGGCTTATGATCCACAATTCTTCATGATGCGCTAAACCCATGTGGTTACCCATGGATACTCCATGGAAGTTAAAACCCATGGATCATGAGGAATATGGAAAGGAATGAGTTACATGGTGTAACCCTAATATGTACACTATATAAAGAAGTCTCATACTTGTAAAATCAGCATTTAAGAGATATTAGTGAGGGCTAGCCGAGTTTGGTGCAATAGATTCTTCTCTCAAGTTATTTTAATTGTTGGTGGTGTTGTGTGAAGCATTTGCGGCATCACATTTGGGGTGCTAGACTCACAAATGTCTTAATGAAACCAAGCAACAAGAAAGGTACGTCATTCTACTAGTTTGTATATTACATTTACCCCAATCATATGCTAGTTAGAATCAAACCTTGGAAAAAGACTGTTTGCATGTATAATAGAGAAAACATAGATCTAAGGTTTCTAGGGTTGCATGCACACCATAGGAGTGTTAGAATGCTCAAAACCCATCACTTGTGGCAAGTGCGACAAGGTTCATGAACGTGTTTTTCGATCTTCTTCTGGATGCCACAAGTATGGCAAGAAGGGTCACTATGCGAGGGATTGTTACCAGCAGGCCCCAGTACCGATCACTAAGATTTGTTACCATTATGAATAGGTAGGAAATGTGAATGCCCAATGTCCCTTTCTTAATGGAAAGCTGGTGCAAGCTCTAGACTCGGCTACTTTGAGGATCACAGATGGACGCCAGGGTAGGGCGAAGCCCCCGAGGGCTCGAGGTCATGCTTTCCAGTTCACAGAAGAAGAGGCCAGGGCGGCGCCGGACGTCATTACTAGTATGTTTTCATTTATTATTCTATTAAATTATTTTATGTTATGCTTATGTTTATGATTATGCTAGGTACATTCTTAGTGAATTCCCTGCCTGCTCTTGTGCTTTTTGATTCGGGTGTGAGTCTGTCATTTGTGTCTCAGTCCTTTAGTAGGAGTTTTGATATGTCTCTTGGAGAGTTGGAGTGCCCGTTGTAAGTTTCCATCACCAACGAGCATGGGGTTTCTACATTGAGCGTTTATCGAGGTTGTGCTATGGAGATTTTCGGGGTGTCTTACCTGATTAATCTGATCCCTATCCCTATGAGGGATGTTTACATGATAGTGGGGATGGACTGGTTGAGCAGGTTTTGTGCGATATCAATTGTGAGGGGGAAGCGGGTGGTAGTTCGAAACCTAAGTGGGGGAGAACTGATTATTTATGGAGAGGGTACCAGGGTTGGAACAGCCTTTTGTTTTGCTGCCAGGGCTCGACAGTATTTACATCGTGGATGTATGGGTTACCTCGTGTATGTGGTTGACACTCAGGTCGAGAAGGAGGTCTTAGTTTCGGATGTGCCCGTAGTCAAGGAGTTCTCACATGTGTTTTCGGAGGAATTACCAGGTGTGCCTCCTGAGCAGCAAGTTGAGTTCAGGATTGATTTGGTCCCCGGGGGGACTCAACGAGTGCATGTGAAAACTCATCCTACTCGTCGAGTAGGTTCATGCACTCAACGAGTATGATGCCCTGAGTGCGGAATTTCGAGTTTTAATGCTAGAATTGGACTAGGATCAATACCCTAAACTATTTTTAGATTGTTAAACCTGTTTTTGATGTGGTAATGATTGTGCTTATCCAATTTCAAAGATAATTGTCAAAGTTTCAAGTTTTATATTAAGTTCATATGATTTGTGAAAATTGTTGATATGAATTATGCATGCTTATGAGTTTTGTTAGATCATATAAATTATTTGAGATGCTTGTTAGTTTAATTGTTGATCTAAATGCATTTTAATGGACTCCATAACTTGTCCTCAAGTTATATAATTCCAAGAGTTTTTTCATTAAAACTCCTAAATTATAGAAATGAAAGGTTTTGAATAGTTTCAAAACTTGACCTCAAGTTTTGGAATTTATAAAGTCACTTTAGAAAACTTTGATTCCAATCCCTAAAATTTTAAAAGTTTAAAATTCAACCCTTATACTATTATATTATTAAAAGTATAATAATTATATATATGTATAAGATCAAGCCAATCTTACCGTTAGTAGGCCTCATTCACGAAGCCGATCTATAAGGGGGTATAAGGTTGTTGGCTATAAAATGTCAGCTTAATGGGTGTCCACTCTCACCCACCACTTCCTTGACTGGTGGAGGGTCGTTAGCCGAATGGGTAGGACAAGGACTATGATTCTCAATAAAAGTATAATGATAAATATAAAGGAACTAAACCTTTTATAAATTCCCAGTCTTAGTTACTTTAGGAAAATGTGAAATTAATGCTAACCCATAAAATTATACTTTGCACCTTGCTAAAGTCGTTAGTGGAGCGTGTGTGGTTAACCGACACACTAACTTGGACTTAACAAGGGTGGCAAAGGGTGGCTTAAGGTTTATCATAGATCGGTGGAGCGTGTGTGGTTGACCGACACATTGATTAGGTGATAAAATTAAGAGTACCAAGTTAATTTGCATGGTTATTCACACCTTGTTTGTGATCCTCGGTATCCCAGTAACAAACTTGAAGGGCATAATCGAGATTTAAACATGCCGTTGAATTTTTCAATGAATCTCAAAAGATCTGGGAGTTTCAAACCAATTAAAACCTAATAATCTATTTCATTTTTCATGGTGGAAATTGGTAAATCGTCATTTACCTACCTTTAAATATTTTGTAGCTTGGATTACGGCATCCCTCTTCCAAGTTATAAAATATTGTGTTGGGTCTTAGACTTAATATTTTATTTGGGTGTCTTATTACGGATTCTATATCTAATCTAAACTTGTTTTTCTTCCTTTTCAGATGTCTTCCAACAATGTTGCTTCTTGCTCAAACCCTACTGGCTCCTTCTCTCTCATGAACCTTTGTGGGAGAGTCATCTTTGATGGAACTAATTTCAATTATTGGATTAGGAACATAAGGATGGTCACTCGTTATGAGGACAAGAAATATGTCCTCGACAAGGAGCATACGGTCATCGATGAGTCGTCTGCTACTCCCGAGGAGATTGCTGAGTACACTAGCCGTGAGAAGGATGCCACTAAGGTAACTTGTATCATGTTGGCTACCATGACAGCAGAACTCCAGAAATCCTATGAAGATTTCTACCCTTATGAGATGCACCAGGACTTGATGGAAAGATACCATCGGAGTGCTCAATCATCACCTCCATGATAACAACAAAAATGAAGGATGGAGATTCTATCACGGGCCACCTATAGCAAATGGAAAGATTTGTGGACCGTTTGCTAAAGTTAAATGTGAACTTTGATGAGGAGTTAGCAATAGATATTATTCTACACTCCTTACCCTCGTGTTATGATCAGTTCTGCATGACCTATCATATAAACAAGGAGGAGGTTTCACTTAGAAAAATTCAAGGACTTTTGAGGACTGTTGAAAGTAGTCTCAAAGGTAAGAATATTGTTGCTACTCCTACCATCGCCCATGTTCTGGAAATCGGGCAAGGTAAAGGGAAAAAGTGGAAGAACCCTTAGAAGGGTACCAAGGGAAAGTCTCTTGATGGCTCCTCTTTGAGTGGAACCAAAGGTGGATCTGCCACTCCGTATTTTAACCCGAAGGATGCTCAATGCTTCTACTGTCAGGAAAAGGGCACTGGAAGCAAAGCTGCCCCAAGTACTTGCAGGATGTTAAGGATGGGAAAATGAAAACCACCCATGCAGGTATTTACACTATATTGTCTAATAACTCACCACATACTAATTCTTGGGTCCTTGATACAGGGTGTGGAATTCACATTTGTTCTGATTTGCAGGGTCTAAAAAGAAGTGAGGATGTGGAGCACAAGAAGATAAACTTGATCATGGGGAATAGGAAAGCTTCACATGTCACCAAGATTGGAGTTTACTCTTTATTGCTTAGTAGTGGGTTAATATTAGATTTGAATAAATGATGTTACTCGTCTAAAATAGCGAGAAATATTATTTCCTTTCTTGGTTTGTACAAACAAGCATTTACTTTTTCATTTGATAATGAATGTGGTGGTATTAATGCTTTTTATAATGGTGTTTTTTATTTTAAAGCATTACCTTGTGATGGTGTATATGAAATTGTGTCAGTTGTAGACAACTTAGGAAATAAGGTATTGCATATTGAATCTTCCACTAGTTTAGATAAGGCATCTTTGTGGCATTGTCATCTTGGACATGTCAGTAAGAAGCGCATAGGCCAACTCTAAAAGGCTGGAGTCTTGGAGTCATTTGACTTAAAGTCATATGATAGTTGCGAATCTTGTTTACATGCAAAAATGACTAAGTCACCCTGCAATGGTACTTGTGCTAGGGGTGAGGGTTTGTTGGATCTCATACACACGAATCTGTGTGGGCACTTTAGAACAACCATAAGGGATGCTAACCGCTTCTATGTGACTTTTACTGATGATTACAGTAGATATGGCTATGTCTATTTAATCAAGCATAAGTCAAAAACCTTTGAGAAATTCAAAGAGTTTAAACAAGAAGTGGAGAATCAGTTGGGCAGGAAGATAAAGACGCTCCGATCCGATCGAGGTGGTGAGTATCTTAGTATCGAGTTCCTTGACTATCTTAAGGAATTTGGAATTGTTTCACAATTAACACCTCCTAGGACACCATAGTTGAATGGCATAGCTGAGAGGCGCAATCAAACCTTGTTAGACAGGGTTCGTTCCATGATGAGTCGAGCTTCGTTACCAATCTCATTATGGGGGTATGCCTTAGAGACTGCTGCCCATATCCTTAATCGAGTCCCTACCAAGAAGGTTGCCAAAACACCTCACAAGATGTGGACTAGGAAAGTTCCCACTTTAGACCACATCAAGATTTGGGGTTGCGAGGCTTTTGTAAGGCGCGAGACTCACGACAAGCACGAACCTCGAAGTGAGCGCTATATTTTCATCGGCTACCCACATAAATCCTTTGGTTATCTCTTCTACAGACCGAGTGACAATGTTATCTTCGTGGCGAGGAGATGAGTCTTTCATGAGAGAGAATTCATAAGCCAAGGAAACAATGGGAGGCAAATTGACTTGAAGAACTTCAAGAGTCAAGCGGTGAAGGAACCTCAAACACTAGCAATCAACCTGAGGAGGAAACTCATGTTGAGCCGATTAATGAGTCCATACCTCTGAGGCGTTCCACAAGAGTTAAGAGCACCCTGATTTTTATTATGGTTTTCATATTACTACAGAAGGTGATGCATTTATCAGTGATAGTACACTAGTAAATCTGGCTAAACCTAACAACTTTATGGAAGCCATGGCAGGCCCAGAGTCCGCCAAATGGAAAGAGGCTATGGACATCGAGATTCAGTCCATGTATGAAAATCAAGTTTGGAACTTGGTTGACAATGTACCGGGTCATAAGACACTCGGGTGCAAATGGATCTTCAAGAAGAAGACTGACATGGATGGGAATGTACACACTTATAAGGCACGACTGGTTGCGAAGGGTTTTACTCAAACTCCGAAAGTTGGTTATGATGAAACCTTCTCACCAGTAGCGAAGATCAATTCTATTAGGGTTATGCTAGCCATTGTTGCATTTCATGATTATGAAATATGGCAAATGGATGTCAAAATCGCTTTCCTTAATGAAAAGTTGTCTTAGGATGTTTACATGAGTCAACCAGAGGGTTTTGTTGATGCAAAGTACCCTAATAGAGTGTGTAAGTTTAAGAAATCCATCTATGGATTAAAACAAGCATATCGCGGATGGAATCTTTGTTTTGATGAGAAAGTCAAAGAGTTTGGCTTTTCGAGGAGCGAGGACGAATCATGTGTATATGTTAAGGCTAGTGGGAATATAGTTAGCTTTTTGGTATTGTATGTGGATGACATACTACTCATAGGAAATGACATCCTAACCTTGCAGGAGGTTAAGTCATGGGTTAGGAAGTGTTTCGCAATGAAAGACCTTGGAGAAGCTGCCTATATCCTAGGGATAAGGATATCGAGAGACAGGAGTAAGAGACTAATTGGAGTAGTCAAAGTACCTACTTCGATAAGGTGTTGAAAAGATTCAGCATGCAGGATTCCAAGAAAGGTGACTTAGTGATCCAGAGTAACGCCAAACCGAGTAAGACTCATAGCCCGAGTACATAGCCTGAGATAGCTGAGATGGGTCAAGTACCATATGCTTCCGCTGTAGGCTCGATCATGTATGCTATGACTTGTAATTGCCTTGATGTGGCCTTTGCTTTAAGCATGATCAGCATATATCAAGGGAATCATGGCAAGGCTCACTGGACTGCGGTGAAGAACATTCTCAAGTACCTGCGGAGGACCAAGGACTGGGTCTTTACCCTTGGTGGGAGTGATGACTTGAGAGTAGTGGGGTATAGTGACGCTAGCTTTCAGACTGATAGGGATAATTTTCGCTCTCAGTCGGGCTGGGTCTTTACCCTAAATAGAGGAGCAATTACTTGGAAAAGTTCCAAGCAGGAGACAGTGGCTGATTCAACTTGTGAATTGGAGTATATAACAGCAAGCGAGGCGGTGAAAGAGGCAATATGGCTGAAGAACTTCATTGGAGACCTTGGAGTTGTACAAGCTATAAAGGAGCCTATGGAGGTTTTCTGTGATAATGAGAGTGCAATTGCCTTAGCCAAGGAACCAAGGGATCACGACAGATCTAGGCAAATTGATAGAAAATACCACTTCATTAGACATCGGATAGAAGGACTCCTCGTGGAAAAGAGGGTATCATCGGTTGAGAACCCAGCAGATCCCCTCACGAAGGCACTATGTAGGGTTAAGCATTTACAACATGAAAGGCGCATTGGGCTGAAGGATGATATTAGTTTTAGTAATTAGATAGCTTTCGAAACTTGTAATAGTTGAAATGTAATTGACATATGATGTTTAAATAAAAGGTGTTTTATTTACTAGTATGGTCATGTCTTGTGTCAATCATTTACTATTGTTTCATTTTGCATGTTTTGACTTCCAGAATAATTATGTTATGGGATATCATATTATTCAAACTATCAACAGTCGATCATACTTTGGAAGTAGGTATTGAAATAAGATTGTCATGAATTGGGTTTGTAGATTTGTTTGAATTGTATTAAACATAGAAATTGTTGCTGCAACATTCATGAATGCTCATAAGTTCTGAGTATTGGATTCAACCCACGCTCACTTGTATCACTTCATGGAATTTATCTCGAGTGATCATGAGACGGTAATATCATATAAGCCTTCAAACCAAGAGATATGAGTTGTTGACTATGAGTTGGTTATACATTGATAGTACGAAAACGCATCAGTAACTTGATGTTATAAAACGTGTTGTTGTGTACAATTTGATGATTAGTTAGTACAAGCAGATGAGTCAAAGTTTATCTGTTCCTTTTAGTCCTTGGAGGATTAAAAGCGATGTCTTGGGCCCCTCGATGATTTTGTTTTGACTTATGTGTCGGGCCCGGTCAAAACTTAATTGATGTGTTCGATTAAGTTCTACATCAAACAAGTCGGAAATCGGGAAACCAACTGCTGGACAATAAGTACGACGTTGTTCCATGTATTTTTCCGACTAATATCTTGAATAAAGGATTATATGATCACTTATCTAAAATGGAACAACTTAGTTCCGCAAGACTTTGAAAGAGCTACGATTGTTGGTCCGATCCTGAAGTCATACTTGCAGCTCTAGTCATTAGACTTATCCAAGTGGGAGACTGTTGGATAAGGTGTCTAAGTCCATAACTATATTTGGTATGTACTTGACCCGATTAAGCATGGTCCATTTGGGTTGCATGGCATCAGAACAATATGGATAGACTTTTGTGAGAAGATGATATTTATGGTTTATTAATATATTATAAGTTATAATATATTAATATGAATTATTTAATTAGTATTAATCAAGAATTAGTTTGGAATTAATTTTGTGATCAAAAGACACCAATTGAATAAATGGGGATTGATTTGGTAAATCATTCATTCTTATATAGTGGGCTTATGATCCATAGTTCTTCATGATGGGCTAAACCCATGTGGTTACCCATGGATACTCCATGGAGGTTAAAACCCATGGATCATGAGGAATATGGAAAGGCATGAGTTACATGGTGTAACCATAATGTGCACACTATATAAAGAAGCCTCATACTTGTAAAATCGGCACTTAAGAGATACTAGTGAGGGCTAGTCGATTTTGGTGCAATATATTCTTCTCTTAAGTTATTCCAATTGTTGCTGGTGTTGTGTGAAGCATTTGAGGCATCACATTTAGGGTGCTAGGCTCACAAAGTCTTAAGGAATCCAAGCTACAAGAAAGGTATGTCATTCTACTAGTTATTATATTACATATACCCCAATCATATGCTAGTTAGGATGAAACCTTGGAAAAAGAAAGTTTGCATGTATAATAGAGAAAACATAGATCTAAGGTTTCTAGGGTTGCATGCACACCATAAGAGTGTTAGAATGCTCAAAACCCATCACTTGTGGCAAGTGCGACAAGGTTCATGAGCGTGTTTTTCGATCTTCTTTTGGATGCCACAAGTATGGCAAGAAGGATCACTATGCGAGGGATTGTTACCAGCAGGCCCCGGTACCGATCACTAAGATTTGTTACCATTGTGATTAGGTGGGCAATGTGAATGCCCAATTTCCCTTTCTTAATGGCAAGCCGGTGCAAGCTCTAGACTCGGCTACTTTGAGGATCACAAATGGACGCCAGGGTAGGGCGAAGCCCCCGAGGGCTCGAGGTCATGCTTTCCAGATCACAGAAGAAGAGGCCAGGGCGGCGCCGGACGTCATTACTAGTATGTTTTCATTTATTATTCTATTAAATTATTTTATGTTATGCTTATGTTTATGATTTTGCTAGGTACATTCTTTGTGAATTCCCTGCCTGCTCTTGTGCTTTTTGATTCGGGTGTGAGTCTGTCATTTGTGTCTCAGTCCTTTAGTAGGAGTTTTGATATGTCTCTTGGAGAGTTGGAGTGCCCGTTGTAAGTTTCCATCACCAACGAGCATGGGGTTTCTACATTGAGCGTTTATCGAGGTTGTGCTATGGAGATTTTCGGGGTGTCTTACCTGATTAATCTGATCCCTATCCCTATGAGAGATGTTTTCATGATAGTGGGGATGGACTGGTTGAGCAGGTTTTGTGCGATATCAATTGTGAGGGGGAAGCGGGTGGTAGTTCGAAACCTAAGTGGGGGAGAACTGATTATTTATGGAGAGGGTACCAGGGTTGGAACAGCCTTTTGTTTTGCTGCTAGGGCTCGACAGTATTTACAGCGTGGATGTATGGGTTACCTCGTGTATGTGGTTGACACTCAGGTCGAGAAGGAGGTCTCAGTTTCGGATGTGCCCGTAGTCAAGGAGTTCCTACATGTGTTTCCGAAGGAATTACCAGGTGTGCCTCCTGAGAGGCAAGTTGAGTTCAGGATCGATTTGGTCCCCGGTGTGGCCCCGATTGTTAAGTCATCGTACCGATTTGGACCACCAGAGATGCAAGAGTTATCCTCTCAGATTCAAGAGCTACTGGGCAAGTTGTTTATTAGACCGAGCAGTACGCCTTGGGGGGCAAGGATCTTGTTAGTCATGAAGAAGAAGGATGGGTCTCACAGCATGTGTATTGATTATCTAGAGTTGAACAAGTTAACGCTGAAGAATTGTTACCCACTTCCGTTGATTGATAACCTCTTCAATTAGTTGTAGGGTGCATATTGGGTCTCTAAGATTGATTTGAGGCCAGGGTATCACCAGATGAGGGCAAGAGAGGATAACGTGGAGAACACATCGTTTCAGACTCGTTATGGTCATTATGAGTTTATGGTGATGTCGTTTAGGCTCACCAATGCACCTACGACATTTATGGATTTGATAAATCGAGTGTGCAGGCCGATGCTCGATTGATCAATTATTGTTTTCATAGATGATATTATGGTCTATTCAAAGTCCAGGGCTCAACATAGGGAGCACCTTCAAGATCTTTTGGGGGTTTTGAGGCAAGAACGACTATATGTCAAGTTCTCGAAGTGAGAGTTTTGGTTACAGGAGGTCGAGTTCTTAGGACACCTCGTTAACCAGAATGATATTTTGGTCGACCCGGCCAAGATTGAGACTATTATGCAGTGGGAGGTACTGGAGTATCCCTTAGAGATCAGGAGTTTTCTAGGTTTAGCAGGGTATTATTATAGATTTATTCAGGATTTCTCCAAGGTTGTTGTACTCCTCACTCGTCTAACGAGAAAGGGCATGGATTTTTGCGGGGGGCCTAAGCAACATAAAGCATTCGAGATATTGAGACAGAAGTGATGTGAGGCCCCACTGTTGACTCTTCCTAAGGGTGTTGAGGATTTCGTTGTATATTTTGATTCATCAATCACCAGTTTGGGGGCAGTACTCATATAGAGAGGGATGGTGATTGCTTATGCTTCTATGAATTTGAAGTTGCATGAGGTTCGATATCCGACACGTGATCTGGAGTTGGGAGCGGTGGTGTTTGCCCTCAATATTTGGCGGTATTATCTATATGGGATCTGGTGTACCATCTACATAGATCACAAGAGTTTGAGATATCTCATGATTCAACCAAATATGAACATGAGACAACGTAGGTGGCTTGATGTGGTCAAGGATTATGACTATGATATTCTATACTACCACCTGAGGAAAGCGAATATGGTCGCTGATACTTTGATCCACAAGTCGGCTGGTTCTTCTATTGAGAGCTTATGTGTGAGGATTTCGATCAATTCACCACTTCTGGATTTGATTAAAGAGGCTCGGGTCGAGGGAATCAAGAAAGAGAATTGGAGGCAGGAGCGAATTAGGGGTGAGATCGACAAGTTTTCTACCGATAGTCGTGGATTATGGAGCCGCTGCGGTTGGGTTTGGGTATCAGGTTATGGATGGATCAGACAGACTCTGTTGGAGGAGGCGCATAAGTCCAGATTTTTGATACACCTTGGAGCCACCAATATACATCAGCATTTGCGACTTAGTTACTGGCGGTCGTGTATGAAGATGGAGATAGCCTGGTATGTTGATAGGTGCTTGACCTGTCGGATGGTCAAGGCCGAGCACCAGATCCTGCATGGAAAGCTTCGGCCTTTGGAGGTTCTCATGTAGAAATGGGAACATATCACCATGGATTTCATCACCAAGTTACCTCGGACGACTAAGAGATTTGATGCGATATGGGTTATTGTGGACCGTCTGACCAAGTGCCCACTTTTTAGCTATTCAGGAGAGCTCTTCTGCCGAGAAGTTGGCTGGTGTTTATGTACGCGAGATTGTCGCTCAACATGGTGTTCCAGTTTCCATTATATTTGATCGAGATGTTCGGTTCACTTTTCGATTTTGGCAGAGGTTCCACTAGGAACTGGGTACGAGATTGCACTTAAGCACTGCTTATCATGCACAGACGGAAGACCAAAGTGGGAGTAACCTCCATACACTTGAGGATATTTTTCGAGCATATGTGATCGATATCGATGGGATTTGGGACTCCTACCTTCCCCTGGCTAAGTTTTCTTACAACAATAGCTATCACTATAGTATCAGTGCACTGCTACTTGAGCTTCTCTATGGGAGGAAGTGCCGTACCCTAGTTTGTTGGGGAGACCAGTCACATGGTTATGGGAAAGACCGAGGTAGTTATCTAGATGATATATCTTAGTCAGCAAATCAGGCAAAGGTTGTAGACAGTTGAGAGTCGGGAAAAGAGTTATGCTGACAAAAGTCGATCTGAGTTGGATTTCTAGGTTAGCGATATGGTTTTACTGAAGGTATCACCTGGAAGGGTGTAATACACTTCATGGAGAGGGGTAAGTTTGGGCCCTGTTATATTGGTCCGTTTCGAGTGATTGCAACAGTTGGTAGGTTAGCCTATTACTGGATCAGCCTAAGGAGCTCAGTAAGATTCACATCACCTTTTAAGTTTCTCAGCTACGGAAGTGTGTAGCTGATGCTTCAGCACTGGTTCCTTTAGATGATATTCAGGATGATGATCACCTGAACTATGTTGAGAGGTCGGTGACAATTTTGGATAGGAAGACGAAGTCCTTGCGCAACAAGGTGGTTTCATTTTTCAAAGTTTAGTGGCAGCCTCAGAAGGGTTCTGAATGGACTTGGGAACCCGAGGCAGAGATGCGAGAGCACTACCCTAAGACATTCGTAGCATTGGACTTTAAGGACGAAGTCTGATTCAAGTAGGGGAAAATTGTAACTCCTCGATCAAGGTATTTTCCATTTATACCCTTAGACGTCCCTTTTTATCCATTAAGCCGTCCCTTTTATCTAGATTTGAAGTTTGGAACTTTGACTTAATGAAATAAGAGCTTAATGGAAAGTAGGGGTTTAGCTCTAGTATGTTGGGCATACCTAGAGGTACGTTACGTGTACCAGGGATCGATCCCGTGTTTTAGAAGGGCACCCTCTACACTGGGCATAGAGGGGAGCACGTAGGGCATACTCAGCCCAGATGGAAATCTTCACTTTTGATCTTGAATTTGAATAGGAGTTTGACCAAGTTTGACCTAGGGGTATTTTGGGTATTTTGTGTAGTAGTTTTAGACTAGGTAATTGTTTTTTGTATAGGTGACCTATAGAGTTTCCATTTGGAGCAACATTCTTTTCTACTATCTTATTAGACTGCGAGGTGAGTTTTCCTTACTATACTTGTGGGTCGAAGGCACCAATGTCGGCCACTGGATTATGTATCATGGTATATTGGATTGATGTTATACTGAGTATGTGTTAGTGTGACATGCCCAATTTTACGGTAATTTTAAAACTTTTTATTTATGCTTATTTTAAAACATAATATTTCTTTTATTACGGAATTGGTCCTAAAAATACTATTTCAATGTGGGATAATATTATCATTCAACATTTCCAAACAAACATTCAATATTGATATCTTTTCAAAACTTGGGATGTCATAATTGATACAAAACATAAGCATAAACCTAGGCCTTACATCATCTTTTATTCTATAGTCTATATCTCCTAGAATCTCTCATCAAGTTCGAACATCCATATCTTTGTACTGCTTCCTATGATATAAAGAAACTGAGTGGGTCAGGTTAGGAAACCTAATAAGTACATAGGGATTTTAATCCTATAATGTTATAATATATATATATATATATATATATATATATATATTGTAAACCAATTGTTACCAAACAATATAGACGTGCATCCGATTTGGATATCTACATGCCCTCATACCTAATCCTACCTGCACCCAATCGATCCTCACAGATCCTAGTCTACAATTATCACGACGGATTATCCTGTCTGAAGATCCGTTTAGAAATATGTAGGCATACCATTACAATTGTCTGATCAGGACCTACCATTTCTGGTTGTCCAAAAATATACAGACATAGCATTATAGTTATCTGATCGGGACCTATCTTTTCTGGTTATCCAAGAATATGCATACATACCATTACAGTTTTCTGATAAGATCTTACCATTTCTTGTTATCCAAGAATATATAGACATACCATTACAATTGTCTGATCGGGACCCACCATTTCTGATCATCCTAAAGGGAACACTATATCGTACTCCCGTACAGAGCTACCGTACATCAACACCTGAAAGTGTCAAGGAACATAATTTTACTCTTTGTTTGTAACTTATGCACATACACACACACACTCCCTAAATGAGACTATCCAATATCAAACTTAATTGAATTACTCTTATATTATTAACAGTCATAGATACCAAACCTCTAATACCAACTCTATCTAGATAACATTAACCTATTTTAGTGTATATTTAGCATAGAGTATTTAAGGTATTAATATACTTTTGTCTATTTCCCTAATGATATTTCTATTATTGTTATTGTTTTGGTCAAAAATCGATCAAACGAACATCAACCAAGTTGTATGAGAGGTTGTGGTGTTCTGAATAGCGGGAGTACTGAATTGAGATAAAAATAACACGAGGGGTTTACAATGAAAGCATTTGATCCTTGCTAGGATCTCCGGCATAAAACCTTGGGAGTTGATAATGATCACCCGCCTTGTACTATCTTATTGATTTGAATATAAATTACAGAAATGATGATAGAAATACGATTACAAGTGTTTTCTTAGCTCTAGTTCTGTAAGGTTTCAAAAGGTTGTGCCCGTTGTGTGTGTTTTATAGGTGAATATATAGTCTAGGTTAAGTAAATAAAAGTCCGATCTTTTCGGGATCCTGCTGAATTGGTATTTGCAATGTGTTGTGACTTGGTATTCTCGGGTTTTAAGCCTGGTTGAAGTGATTCTTCGTTGTGAATGAGTCTTATGTTGACAATTTCTGGACATGTGAGAAATAAACAAGAAATATAGTCGTTAAAATTGGTAAGAAATAATAATGGTGATGTTCAAGATCCTGATGTATGTTCGGGATCCTGAGACTCCTTTAAGGTCCGGGATTTTGGATAGGTTTAAGGATCCTGGGTGGTGTTGGAAGGGAATGACGCTTGGCCTCCTATTTATAGCCATTTTGGGGTGCACGGTGTGAAAAATGGGTTCATGTCGTGCATTTGAAGGCTACGTCTCCCCAGCCACTTTGTGTCATGTGTCGGCCTCTCCATGATCTGTGTTTTCACCTTCTAGAAGCGAGCGTCGCGCACTGCACGGGGCGTAAATCATAGATTTTGTAAATTTCATAACCTCTTCATACGGGCTCCATTTTCAACAATCTTTATATCCCTGGAAATCCCTTGATGAGATCTAAAACTTTCCTTTAGACCCCATCAACTAATTCTGACTTTATTTTTCGTCCCTATTTTTATAAGATTAAATGATTTTGCTAAAATCATAACTCTCTCGTATGGACTCCGTTTTTGACATATTTTTTCTCAAAATTTCTCTCTTAAAGAGTACTACGATTGTCCGTTTGGTGACTTTAGCTAAAAGTCAACCATTCTCTTCATAGTTTTTAACGTTACACATTTCTTATGCACGACTGACTTTTATATCTTATAAAAATCATATCTAATTCATACGAAGTCGGATTTCTATGAAATTTATTTTTTCAGGATTGGGACGACGTGTATGTTCTAAATATATAATAATATATATTTTTTAGGCGTTACTCTAAGATTGGTAGATCTGTATGCCTAGCCTAATTTTGCAGGTGTTACTCTAAGATTTGTAGATATGTATGATTACCTATGTTCATTGAGTATGCGTTAGATTGGTAGATCTGTATGATTACCTATGATGATGGTTACTGATTATTATTGTATACGTCGACATGTTATAGTTTGTTCGGTTGAGGTGGTCCTGCTTTGTGATGAAGGCCTCGGGTGGTCCAGATAGAATGAAGGCATACGAGGCGGTCCAGTTAAGGCACAGGCCCGAAGAGCGGTCTATATAGGATGTAGGTCATGCGAGGTGGTCCAGTCACATACATGCATGTTGTTATCTATTTTGGTTGTGTGTGGTACTTTGGGGGAACTCGCTAAGCTTTGGCTTACAGTTTAAGTTTTATGTTTCAGGTAATTCGGATGATCGAGGAAAAACAAAGGCGTGATCATATACATCCTTTGGTGATATGTTTTGGAGATGTTATGATACATTGATTTTAGAACATTTGTACTTGATCTTGGGTTTTTATGAATTGGGTTGATTGAAGAAAATGATTTCATTTTAACTTAAAATGAAAATTTTATTGTGATTTTGTGATTTTACACGCCACTTTATTTATAGGGGAAGGTTTGAAACCCTTATGTGATAAATGTTTGGTCATTAAGTAATTTATCCTTAAGTTTGGTAATTATTTGACTTTCATATTCTTACCCTTCAAGCCTTTAAGTCTATAAGTTTCATTTAATCAATTAAACACTTAATTAGTTAACAAACTTGATCCCTATAATTCTTCTCAATTCAATATTTCTTACATTTTCCATGCGTGTAATCCAAAATGACTCTGTTGTTAATAGTAATATTACCAATTGTTGTGATTGTGGACATTATTTTCAACGGTCTCACACTTGCACAAGTCACTAAACACTATGTGGTCTAATATTCTCTAATAAATACAGAGTGTGACATCCAATGCAATTGTTGAACTCATATGAACTAGCTATGAAACAACCCTTAGATAAATGATCAAATATTTCTTTGCTCTTTAAGATATTTGTATAAACCTGAGTCATAGATAACATGTCAATCTCATTGTTCAAAATTATGTACATCAAAATATATTGTTGATCTGATCAACTTAGTCTCAACTTGACAAGAATTTGATTGTCAACACCAATTCATCGAAGGGCCCAAAGATATTGACTTCCCATGTTAAGGCAGAAGGAGCAAATAAACTTTGACTACGTAGATTTTGCATATTCCTCATATCATATCTTGTTAGTCCTAGTATGGTTGCCGATTACGAACAACATTGGGGAGAAACCAAAATACATTGATTGTAGGACAAAATCTCATGCATCTCTATTTGAAGAATATAAGATATTATCATCTTAGAAGTATATTCTAATGATAGAATCCATGAAGTAGTCTTTAAGTACAGGTTACTGCAATCCTAAAATCTCCATTTTAAGTACTCATGAGTATTAGTCGCAATCTCTATGATATGTCTATCTCCACAAACAATCTACCAATGCTCCATGACAATCTTAAATCACTACTTACTTTTAGAAATAGGAACGACTATAGAGGTTTGAATAAATTAATATCCATGATGTTTTTCAAAACCATGCAAAATGGAACATAGAAATATATTAATCTAAGTAGAAGAAATACATCTCATTATTAAGTCTCTACAAAAAAAATCACCAAATCAAATAAAATACAAATGTACCAGTTCCAAAGTATCAAAATATCAACTATGTAATCAAACCATTTAACTAGAAAATGTAATGCCTATTAATCTAGTATGACCATTATGCATCATATGTGAACATGGATTTGTGAACAGATCAGTTAGGTTCTCTTCCGATGATACTTAACTCACAATGATGTCTCCATCTTCCATGAGCTTTTTCATGTAGCCATACATTTTAATTATATGCCTCAAGTCCTTGTGTGATATGCCTTGTTTACTAAAAGAGACTACACCCTTATTGGTGTAGAAGATCTCACCAAGTTCAAGCATGCTTGGAACAACATCGAGATCACTAATGAACATCCCCAACCATATAGCCTCCTTTACAGCTTCATTAATTGTTGTATACTCTGACTCGGTCTTTGAATCCGCTAGTGTCTCTTGCTTAGAACTCCTCCAACACATTTCTTCACCATTTATCAAAAAAATGAATCCCGACTGCGAACGAGAATCGTCTCTCTCAGTTTGGAAAATTGTATCTATGTAACCCTTTATACTTAGACCTTCCTTACCACCATAAACCAAAAACATATCTTTCTACTTCCAAAGATTCTTAAGAATGTTCTTGACCATGATCCAATTATATTTTTACCTAGGTTGGCCTGATAATGACCCGTCATGCTCATGGCACACGAGTCATCAAGCCAAGTAAATATCATGACATACATGATCAGTTCTGTAACATATGCATATGGTACTCGAATAATCCAATTAATAACTTATATCTATCACTTTAGATATTTATACCAAGCATATATGTGATATCACCAAAGTCTTTCATAGCAAAACATTTCCTATGTCAAGCTTTTTACACTTTGCAACATCAAGACATCCTTTCTTATGAGTAGTATGTCACCAACATATGGTAAAAGCAAGATTATAGTGCTCCCACTAGCTCTAACATATACACATCATGCGCTAATTTTCCATTAAGAAAGGCAGTTTCTGCATCCATTTTCCATATTTTCATAACCACGAAATGCTTCTAAGGCAAGTAGTATCCTAATAGGGTTGATCATTCCCACTAGAAAGAAGAATTCCTTATAACTAATTCCTTAAGTTTGAGGTAACCCTTCACAAACATTCAATATTTCAATGTGTGTCCATTTTCATCCATGTTGGTTTCTTCTTGAAGAACCACCTACAAACAGTGGTTTTAATGTCAGGTGTTGGATCAACCAAGTGCCAAACTTGATTATAATACATGGATTGAATCTCTCTCTCTCTCTCTCTGTCGTCTCTTTCCACTTAGCAACCTTTGGGTCAGCCATGGCTCCATGATAGCTTCTTGACTCATTAACACCAAGTAGTATGTCATTTCCCTCAGTGATATGGAGACCATAAAACTCATGAGCATGACGATGTGTATCAGATCTACAAGGAGGAGGAAGAGGTATGTTAGATTCCTCAACAGGTATATCATCCTCTGGTTGAATGTTAGGTCCAACTTGTAACACCCGATCCATTCAGGTAAAATTTCTTCTTTAATTGCTAAGTGTAAGTGTGAAGTCATGATCTACGCAGGGCGTACATTGCCTTCTACACGCTGCGTAAATGGTTACTTGGGGTGGGGTTCTAGTAACTTATGCAGGGCGTACGTGGACAGATCCCAAACCTTAATTTTGGGGTTTTGAGCCATATTTAAACACCTTAACCTTCATAACCCTCTTCTATTCTCAACCTCCATTTCTCCAGACGACCCTTTTGAAAATTGAAACCCTAACCCCATATCAGTACTTTGTGAGCTACAAAAGTGTGTTTTTGGGTACTTTTGAAGGAAGAAGAAGGTGGTGGTGTTGCTTGGAAAGCTTCAAGCCTTGTGGATCTGGGATTTTCATCTCTTAAGCATTCTCCAGGTGGTTAAAGTTCAGAAGTTGATGAATCTCTTGCTACATCTTGTTAGCTTTAGGTTTATGTCTCTTTTTGTCCCATATTATTTGTCTAGTTGGGTATGGGCTACTCCAGACCTTATGCGTATCCTTTTCAGATATTTTTTGGTGCATGGAGTAATAAAAATGCTATTGTGGTCCTTTTTTCCATTCATGCATGAGTTATAGAGCTTAGGTTCTTGTGATAAGTTAGGATTTTGGATTTGGATACTTTTTAGCCACGCAAACTCATAAATTGGAAACTTTATGATATAGGGTGCTATTTGGGGGTAGGTCTGAGTATTGGATGAATGGTCTTAAGGGGATAAGTTCTTAAAGAAGAATTTGGATTTTGATTAAGTACATAGGGTGGTACCTAAGGCTATGCATCATGTAACCTGTTTGAACCCTATATTTTGGGATGAGACTCTATAAAATGCATAGAGACGGGGTATACAGGGCTTACTAAGTCTGATGAGGACCTTTGAATTTGACGATTGACGTTGACTTTGACCAAGTTTGACTTTAGGTCTTTTGGGGTCATTTGAATTATAGATTGAGACTGAATCCTTGTTTATTGCACATATGGTCTGTAGAGACAGCGTTCAGAGTAGTGATCAATTTAGCTATCTTCTAGTTTGTGAAGTAAGTTTTCCTCACTTCACTTTTAGGTCGAAGACACCAATGTTGGCCCACTATATTGTGTATGTATCGTGGTAAATAGGATGTTAATATTTTGTAGTAAACTGTTAGATTGGTAGATCTGTATGATTACCTCTACTTGTTGGTTATCTGTTATGTTTATCTGTTGCATATCTCGACATATCATGGTTGGCTTTATAGATCGAACCATGTCATAAATTTTTTGTTTTTCCTTTTATACACCCATTATGTTTGTGGTGTTCCGAGTGGAGCTATATCTGAAACTATTCCACAGTTTCTAAGATAATCATAGAATTTGTGTCTAAGATATTCTCATCCTCCATCGAATCAAAGAATCTAAATCTTCTTGTCTAACTGACTCTCTACGTTTCTTTGTAACAATATTTACAGTGGTGGCAGTGGTATAGGTGACAAATTTATCAGTGGAGGGGTTGGTTGGTTGTAACAACCCAAAATTTAGAAAGATATGACTTTTAATCAAATATTGACCAAAAGGGCAATTTCGTCATTTATGAGAAAAAGAGAAGAATACAAAGTTGTAACTTCATGAAGATGGCCAAGACAAGTTTAAGTCACTATAAAAGGTTATATGAGTGAGTTCTAGAGAAAGAATGCATGAGAAATGCATTTTTGGCCAAAATGGTAAAATTATTTTTATGCTTTTTAGGACAACTTCATGACTTAATAGATCAATATATGTATTAATTCAATGATATATGACATAACAAACATGTGTACTACGTTCCCACCTTCGTATAGATATAAAGATTATCAAAAACAGATAAGAAAAGAAGAAGATATGGGCGTTTGAAGTTAGGACAAAAATTCCCTAAGCTGGAATGGAATCACCAATGTACTTTGCTGACTACAAGAACTCACAGCGTGACTATATGCTTGTCACGATGTGACCAATACTCATGAAAATGTGAAAGATATCTTTTGATGACGTGTGTCACACCCCGAAACCGTGATGGCGGAAACATTCCGAGGAGGAGGACGTCATGTATAGCATCACAACCAATGTAAAATAGCAACCATAGTAACACAACCATCACAGTGTATACATATACGAAGATGTTTACATAAATTTGAAACTTGTTAGAATTACATCAGAGAATATATATAAAATATAAACATAAGACTCTTATTGCTCCAGCTTCTCAAAAATCCAGCAGGTACCTGTCTACTGATTTCCTGAGAATACAAGTAGTTTGAAAATATCAGCATAAAGTTGGTGAGTTCATAAGCGGTAATTGTAATGAGAACTTGTTGATGAGCTTGTAAAAAGTATATTTGTATAGCGTCAAGAAAATCCGATATTTTATTTGAGTGCAAAATGTAGCGTTATCCGTTCCATATGAACCATTAATGTTCGTTACTGAAAACTGTAGTGATATGTGAAAATACTACTTCATGTGACTAGCTAAGGCTAATCATGAAGAATGAGTATATTGTATATGAAATCCTTGCATAAACGATTTTGGTTGAAAACCCTGGCTTCAACCTTTATACGTAGTGTGTTAGTTCTATTTAGTATAAATAAAAATATTGAAGGGTGACAAGTTGTAAACTAAAGAGTGAATTATACATAATGTGAGTCGTATAACCATACTTGATATAACTAGAGACCTTTCCAACGTTCTTCAGGCGTCGAGTTAAATGACATTTGTCACCCTAGGCATGCCTGCCTAACTGTAGCTAGCAGTTCGGGTGTGGGATTGTCAGTCCCGAATAGATCTATTCACAAATCTCACGCTCTCCCTCCAGGAGACTATGGTTATACTATGATAGGATTTATCCCTGTACACCAAAGGGTACAGTAGTGAAGTAGCGCCTCATAGTATCGTACAATCTAGTTTACATGTAGTGTAGTAGCGTTCTACCGTAGTGAAAATCCGAATGTGTACCGTTCGTAGTGATAATTACAGTTATGAAAACGTGATAAAGTAGTGATGCAAACTATAAACTATTTTTGTCTTAGTGCATACATTTAGTAGTGAAAGTTTCTATACTTGTTATGTTTAGAAAAATCCCAAACTATATCGATTATAGTTTGCATGTATAACGTAATGAATAGCGGATCCGGAAAAACTATGCAATTTTAGTGAAAAACGACCCCTATGCTCAACATAGTACAATAGGGTTAAAGTATGAGAATTTCATGATTTTTGAAAGCATTTATGTTTAGCTTGTATTCCCCCCTGAAAACATTAGAAATATGGAAAAATGTAGGGGTATGAACTCACCTTGGGTAAGTGCTTTGATTGAAGGATCGATACGAAGAGTCGGGTGTTCAAGTGAAGCTTTGAACATGATTTGATCCTAATTAACACGCAATGACACATAAACGAGTCAAATGAAGGTATTTCACTACTAAATACCATTGGAATTCACTCTAGGGACTTGAAATTACTTGTACCAAGTGATAGGACCTTGTAGGATTGAGTATAGGGGGTCTATGGCCACTTGTAGTGTGTGCGGCCATGGGTGTGCGGCCGTACACTCATGAAATGTGGTGTCTTTGATGTGCTCTCAAGGTCCATACTCACATCCATGAAGTGTTCAAGGTCTATAGTCAATTGAAGTGCAAGATAGGGGTCCTAAAGTTGGATTTATGGCTCTAAAATGAGTGTATGGTCGCACACTTGGGTGTGCTGCCGCACACTTGGAGTGTGCTGCCGCACAAGGGTCAGCGGTCGCACATCCCTCAAAATGATGCCCGAATTGTCCATTCCAAGGTGCAACAAGCCTAGGGGCATGTCTACATCGATTATGGAAGCTAAACTCTCACTTTGGAGGGTGTTTTATGGATGTGCAGCCACCCTAAGAGGGTGTGCGGCCGCACTCACTTCCAAGCATGACGAATGTGATGGTTTTGCACACTTAGAGCTTGGATAGAGTGGTCTTTCATGGATTGAAAGATAGAGAATGAAGTACTCACGTTCTAGAAGCTTTGGAAGGTTCAAAGTTGGAGAAACTTGAGAGGAAATGATGTTGTGTGATGCCAAGGTGCTAAAGGAATGAAAGGAAGGTGGCTACCCTTTATATATGAGTGTGAGTGTTATCAAAAGTGAGTGTGATGCGAAGGGAGTGGGTGTGCGACCGCACACCCGTGTGTACGGCCGTACACTCCTCCAAGAGGTGTGCATGGCCCAATTTTCTCACTATTCAACACTCCGACTCATTCCTAAACTCAACCTTGGTTATATACAAGCTTAGAACACTTAAATGACCCCTTGAATAGCACTAGAAATCGACAAAACAAGTTTAATATTGATTGAATTGATTAATTGTACAAGATTGAAATTTCGGGTTGTCACATCATCCCTTCGTTAAAGGGAATTTCGTCCCGAAATTCAAGGATAAAGTACAATCATGAACTTGGAAAGAAATGGGGGTACTTCCGCTTCATTGAATCTTCATGCTCCCAAGTGAATTCAGGACCCCGCTTGGCATTCCGGTGGACCTTCACTATCGGGATGCCACTCTGTTTTGTACGCTTGACTTCCCGATCCATGATTTCGACAGGTTCTTCCACGAAGTGTAGACCCTCGTCTAATTCGATCTCGTCGAGAGGAATCACAAGTGTCTCTTCAGACAGACACTTCTTTAGGTTCGACACGTGGAAGACAGGATGGATGTTGTTGAGCTCTCGAGGTAACTAGAGTTTGTATGCTACAGGACCGAGCCTAACAAGGATCCTGAATGGTCCAACGTACCTTGGGTTTAGCTTTCCACGTTTTCTGAAACGTATCATGCCTTTCCAGGGTGAGACCTTCAGAAGGAAGCGGTCACTGACCTGGAATTCCAAGGGTTTTCGTCTCTTATTGGCGTAGCTCTTTTGTCTATCCCGAGATGCTTTCAGTCGCTCTCTGATTTGTACGATCTTTTCTGTTGTCTCTCGGATGATTTCAGGACCCGTGAAAGTGTTGTCAGGGACTTGACCCTTGACTAACTGCGTGTCACCCACTTCAGCCCGGCACAGAGGGGATCCGCACTTGCGGCCATAGAGGGCATCAAACGGCGCAGCCTTGATGCTGGTATGGTAGCTGTTGTTGTAGGAAAATTTGACCAAAGGAAGATGAGTGTCCCATGACGCGCCGAAGTCGATGATGCAGGATCTCAACATATCTTCCAATGTCTAAATTGTTCTCTCACTTTGTCCATCATTCCGAGGATGATAAGTTGTGCTCATATCCAACTTAGTTCCAAGTGCCTTCTGAAGCGATTGCCAGAACCTTGAGGTGAACCTGCTATCTCGGTCAAAGATAATGGATACAGGTACCCCATGAAGGCGAACTATTTCTTGAATGTAGATCCGTGCAAGTCTCTCCATCTTGAAGTTTTCTTTGATTGGAAGGAAGTGGGCGGATTTAGTCAACCGATCGACAATCACCCAGATGGCGTCGTGCCCACTCGGGGATCTAGGTAACTTGGTGATAAAATCGATTGCTATCATTTCCCACTTGCACTCAGGTATTTCTGGCTGCTGAAGTAAACCTGAGGGCTTCTGATATTCCACCTTCACCTTGGCGCAAGTCAAGCACTTGCCCACGAAGGTTGCAATCTCCGCTTTCATGTTTGGCCACCAATAGAGTTGTTTGAGATTCAGATACATCTTATCTGAACCGGGGTGAACGGAGTATTTCGTCTTGTGAGCCTCATTCATGACAACCTATTTGTACCCACCGAACTTTGGGGTCCAGATCCGGTTCATGAAATAGTACACTCTATCTCCCTTAACCTCTAAGTTCTTGTCCATTCCCCTCAATGCTTCATCTGCCACTTTCTCTGGTTTCAAGGCTTCCTGCTGGGCCTCCCTGATTTGTTAGGATAGATGGGAATGAACGGTCATTGTCAATGCCTTCACCTTTCGCCCGGAGTATTCCTTTCGGCTGAGGGAATCTGCTACCACATTGGCCTTGTCCCGATGGTAGCGAATTTCGCACTCATAGTCACTGAGTAGCTCTACCCATCGTCACTGTCTCATGTTTAACTCTTTCTGATCAAGGATATGCTGCAAGCTCTTATGGTCGGTGAAGATAGTGCACTTGGTTCCATAGAGATAGTGTCTCCATATTTTCAATGCAAAGACAACTGCTCCCAACTCTAGATCATGTGTTGTGTAATTGACCTCGTGTGTCTTCAACTGCCTCGAGGAATAGGCGATGATCTTTCCTCGCTGCATGAGCACACAACCTAGGCCCTGATTGGATGCATCGCAATAGACCTCAAAGTCTTCCGTCCCTTCAGGCAGGGACAAGATAGGTGCGCTACACAGGGCCTGCTTCAATGTTTGAAATGCATTTTCTTGTTTGACTCCCCAAATAAAGGTTACACCTTTCTGTGTCAGGGTAGTTAAGAGCTTAGCGATTTTGGAGAAGTTCTGGATGAACCTGCGAAAGAATTGTCGGATCTTTGTGGGTGTCTTAGGTGCAGACCAATTCTCTGTTGCTTTGATCTTGGAAGGGTCTATGTGAATACCTACCTTGCTAACCACGTGCCCAAGGAAATTTACCTTCCTGATCCAGAACTCGCACTTCAAAAATTTCGCGTATAGCTTTTCTGCCCTTAATGTTTCCAACACTTGTCTCAAGTGGTGTTTATGATCACTCTCACTCCGCGAATAGACAAGTATGTCATTGATGAACACGATCACGGACTTATCTAGGAAAGATCGGCACACTCGATTCATCAGGTCCATGAATACTGTCGGTGCATTGGTCAGACCAAAGGGCATTACTACAAATTCGTAGTGTCCATAGCGAGTTCGGAATGCTGTCTTAGGCACATCATTCTCGTGGACTCACAAATGATGGTACCCTGATCTTAGATCTATCTTTGAGAAATAACTGGCTCCCTGAAGTTGGTCAAAGACACCGTCGATTCTGGGTAAGGGATATCGGTTCTTGATGGTCAGCTTATTCAGCTCTCGGTAGTCAATGCACATCCGAAAGGATCCATCTTTCTTTTTCACGAATAAGATCGGAGCTCCCTAGGGTGAGGAACTCGGCCTTATGAATCCTTTGTTGATCAGATCATTGAGCTGGCAGGATAATTCTTGCATCTCCGCTGGCGTTAAACGGTAGGGAGACTTAGCTACAGGAGTAGCTCCGAGGATTAAGTCGATACGAAACTCGACTTGACGTTCAGGAGGAATTCCTGGGAGATCTTCAGGGAATACATCAGGAAAGTTGCAGACTTCAGGGATGCTTTCAAGGTCTTTAACTTTTTGCGTCCAATCTACAACATGAGCTAGAAACGCATAGCATTCCTTTCGTAGGTACTTCTGAGTTTTGATGCACGAGATGATACGTAGGTTTGAACTAAGTTTGTCACCATAAATCATGAGGGCTTTTCCAGAGGGAAGGTTGAGGCAAATAGATTTTTCAAAACAAAGGATATCAGCACGATTGGGGCTCAACCAATCCATACCGATAATGACATCTAAACTCCTGATAGATACAGGCATAAGATCGATCGGAAAGGAATGATTGCCTAAGGTAAGAGTACATCCTATGAATATGTCATTCGCGCTCTCTTTCTCTCCGTTAGCCATCTCGACGGTGAATGTTTCGGTTAAAGGTTGGGATTTACATTTGATTAAGTGTTTGAATGCATGAATAACAAAACTCCTTTCCGCACCAGAATCGAAAAGAATGCATGCATAAGAGTTGTCAAGGAGGAACGTACCCGTAACAACGGTAGGATCATCGAGCGCTTCATTCTGGCCCATTTCCAAAACTCTCCCTGTATTGCCACCAGTTGTTGCCTTGGGGCAATTTCTCTTGAAATGCCCAACCTCTCCACATCTATATCAAGCTTGACCAGCACCTGCTCCCGCGATCTGGTTGGTGTCTTGGGCTGGCACCTTGCAGTATCGAGCTGTGTGACCTTTCTTCCCATAGTTGTTGCAACTCAACTCATGGCAGGGTCCGTGATGATGGAAGTTACACTTGTTGCACAAAGGTAGTTTCCCAGCATAAACACTGGTAGGAGTTTAGGTTGTTGGAACAGTAGCTGGGGCAGCAGCAGGAGCAGTAACAACATGAACTGCCACTATTTGTTTTTTCTTGGAGAGCTCCTGTGAAGACTGACTCTTGTGTTTGTTCCATGATTTCTTCTTCTTCCCACCACTTTCCTTATGTGGCTCAGAAACAGCTGCCACTTCGTCTAGATCAACCCCATTATCAATAAGAATTTGTGTCAGATCCTTGGCGCTCTCAAATGTAGTATGTCTAGCAGCCAAGACATTTCCCTTGGTGGGTTGTGTCAGCTCCTAGATATACCTCTCGATTTTCTTGCTTTCCGGGGTGACCATTCCCGGACAGAGAAGTGCCAGATCACAGAATCTAGCAGTGTAAGCAGTAATGTCAGAACCCTTCATCTTCAAGTTCCAAAGTTTGTGCTCCAACTTTTGCACCTCGCTCCTCGGGTAGTATTCGACCAGCATATGTTCCTTCAGTCTTTCCCAACCCATGGAATTAGCTGCTGGCAGGGTTAGGGTTTTGACTCGACCATTCCACCAGGTCAAAGCTCTGCCAGTGAAGGTGCAGGCGGCGAACTTCACCTTGTTGGCTTCGGAACAGGCGCAAATTTCAAAGATGGATTCGATCTTCTCGAACCATAGAGTCAGAGCGATGACTCCTCCGTTTCCGTCGAAGGACTTGGGTTTCGTGGTCATGAAGTCCTTGTAGGAACATTCCTTTTGTTGTCCCTAACTTCCGTCTTGTCTTTGTGGGTCGGTTCCACCTCCAGCCCCACCAGAGTTCACTTGTGTCATTGCTGCAGTCACGGCGGCTGTAACTGCTACCTAAAACATGATGGGGTAGAACTGAGGGGGTGGTAGTGGTGGCGGAATGTTGTCGTTTCTTCTGATGGGTCTTGGTCGAGGAGGCATCTTTCTCTAGAAACAATCAGGAAGAAGAGGATGGTAAGTCCTCAAGATATATAAAAAAATAATATATATCTCATCCTGATAATGATAGTGTTCTACCCCGCGATAAGCACAGAAAGTTTACTAATGTAACTAAGTTATCGCTATGAAATAGATATGTAGTAACACTAAGAATGAATTTCCTGACTGAATTTGGCTCTAGTGAAATACTCCGATAGTATTTTCTAGTGAATGTTTTTGGTAAGTTTTAGGCCTGCTATAAAACCACCGTCACTCCCAAGCACATGTTGGTCATGTTTTGACAGAATATAGTTGATCAGGCTATATTCACCGGAAACATGATTACATAACTGCCCAGGTTTGACCGCAGTGTCCCAACATCCAAATACTTTTGGAGTTGTTCCACTAATGACACGAATTCAGTTAGGTATGCATGCTCATATACTTTTATAAAAATACTTATATTTTTGAAAGTATATTTTTAGTGTAGAGCACTTAGGCCCCTTTAGTGTTTATAGTTGTATACCATGTAAGGTTCGGTATACTAGTTCGCTATAAACAAGGGCTCTGATACCAATCTGTCACACCCCGAAACCGTGATGGTGGAAACATTCCGGGGCGGAGGACGTCAAGTATAGCATCACAACCAATGTAAAATAGCAACCATAGTAACACAACCATCATAGTGTATACCTATATGAAGACGTTTACATCAATTTGAAACTTGTTTGAATTACATCAGAGAATATATATATATATATATATATATATATATATATATATATATATATATATATAATATAAACATAAGACTCTTATTGCTCCAGCTTCTCAAAAATCCAGCAGGTACATGTCTACTGATTTCTTGAGAATACAAGCAGTTTGAAAATATCAGCATAAAGCTGGTGAGTTCATAAGCGGTAGTTGTAATCAAAACTTGTTGATGAGCTCGTAAAAAGTATTTTTGTATAGCGTCAAGAAAATCCGATATTTTCTTTAAGTGCAAAATGTAGCGCTATCCGTTCCATATGAATCATGAATGTTCGTTACTGAAAACTGTAGTGATATGTGAAAATACTACTTCATGTGACTAGCTAAGGCTAATCATGAAGAATGAGTATATTGTATATGAAATCCTTGCATAAACAATTTTGGTTGAAAACCCTGGCTTCAACCTTTATATGTAGTGTGCTAGTTCTATTTAGTATAAATAAAAATGTTGAAGGGTGACAAGTTGTAAACTAAAGAGTGAATTATACATAATGTGAGTCGTATAACCATACTTGATATAACTAGAGACCTTTCCAACGTTCTTCAGGCGTCGAGTTAAATGACATTTGTCACCCTAGGCATGCCTGCCTAACTGTAGCTAGCAGTTCGGGTGTGGGATTGTCAGTCCCGAATAGATCTATTCACAAATCTCACGCTCTCCCTCCAGGAGACTATGGTTATACTATGATAGGATTTATCCCTGTACACCAAAGGGTACAGTAGTGAAGTAGCGCCTCATAGTATCGTACAATCTAGTTTACATGTAGTGTAGTAGCGTTCTACCGTAGTGAAAATCCGAATGTGTACCGTTCGTAGTGATAATTACAGTTATGAAAACGTGATAAAGTAGTGATGCAAACTGTAAACTATTTTTGTCTTAGTGCATACATTTAGTAGTGAAAGTTTCTATACTTGTTATGTTTAGAAAAATCCCAAACTATACCGATTATAGTTTGCATGTATAACGTAATGAATAGCGGATCCGGAAAAACTATGCAATTTTAGTGAAAAACGACCCTTATGCTCAACATAGTACAATAGGGTTAAAGTATGAGAATTTCATGAGTTTTGAAAGCATTTATGTTTAGCTTGTATTCCCCCCTGAAAACATTAGAAATACGGAAAAATGTAGGGGTATGAACTCACCTTGGGTAAGTGCTTTGATTGAAGGATCGATACGAAGAGTCGGGTGTTCAAGTGAAGCTTTGAACACGATTTGATCCTAATTAACACGCAATGACACATAAACGAGTCAAATGAAGGTATTTCACTACTAAATACCATTGGAATTCACTCTAGGGACTTGAAATTACTTGTACCAAGTGATAGGACCTTGTAGGATTGAGTATAAGGGGTCTATGGCCACTTGTAGTGTGTGCGGCCATGGGTGTGCGGCCGTACACTCATGAAATGTGGTGTCTTTGATGTGCTCTCAAGGTCCATACTCACATCCATGAAGTGTTCAAGGTCTATAGTCAATTGAAGTGCAAGATAGGGGTCCTAAAGTTGGGTTTATGGCTCTAAAATGAGTGTATGGTCGCACACTTGGGTGTGCCGCCGCACACTTGGAGTGTGCTGCCACACAAGGGTCAGTGGTCGCACATCCCTCAAAATGATGCCCGAATTGTCCATTCCAAGGTGCAACAAGGCTAGGGGCATGTCTACATCGATTATGGAAGCTAAACTCTCACTTTGGAGGGTGTTCTATGGGTGTGCGGCCGCACTCACTTCCAAGCACGAAGAACATGATGTTTTTGCACACTTAGAGATTGTATAGAGTGGTCTTTCATGGATTGCAAGATAGAGAATGAAGTACTCACATTCTAGAAGCTTTGGAAGGTTCAAAGTTGGAGAAACTTGACAGGAAATGATGTTGTGTGCTGCCAAGCTGCTAAAGGAATGAAAGGAAGGGGGCTACCCTTTATATAGGAGTGTGAGTGTTGTCAAAAGTGAGTGTGCTGCCAAGGGAGTGGGTGTGCAGTCGCACACCCGTGTGTACGGTCTTACACTCCTCCAAGAGGTGTGTATGGCCCAATTTTCTCACTATTCAACACTCTGACTCATTCCTAAACTCAACCTTGGTTATATACAAGCTTAGAACACTTAAATGACCCCTTGAATAACACTAGAAATCGACAAAACAAGTTGAATATTGATTGAATTTATTAATTGTACAAGATTGAAATTCCGGGTTGTCACAACATGACAAATAAACATATTAAAAGTGTTGGATTAGTGTCTAAGGCTGTAACTATATTTGGTAAGTACTTGACCCGGTTGTGCATGGTCCTTTTGGGTTGCCTTCACCATAGCAACTTGACAGGATGATTTGTAAAGAGAGAAGAGTTGTTATTGTTAATATATTATGAGAGTAATATATTAAAGGAATAATAATATTATTTGATTGATATAAGTCATATATTAATTGAGAATTAATTTGGTGACTTAAAGAGGTTAGTTGAATAACGGGGCATAAACTGTCAAATGTGTGATAGTTGTGTTTTGGGCTATGTATCCTTATGGATATTAGGGTGGATGGATTTTAGGGTTAGGATACCTTAAAATCGTCCAAGCCTCATATCTAGGAGGATCTTTGGATTGCTTAGGGCCTAAGTTATTCAATTAGGGTTAAGGGTGTAACCCTAGTATCTCATAGTATAAATAGACCCCTTGGGTGAGGCAAATCGGCCATACTCTTGCAAGGAAGAAACCCTAGAGCGGATTTCTCACCTCTTCTCTCTCTCTCTCAAGATCATTCTAACCCTAGAGCCAATTTCTCACCTGCTCTCTCTCTCTCTCTCTCTCTCTCTCTCTCTCTCAAGATCATTCTCTTGCTAGTTGGTGTTTGTAAGCCATTAGAGGAGTGACAATTGTGACTCTAAGCTCCACGAACAAGAAGTTTCAAGCAAGCAACTCAAGGTATTCTTTTAGATCTGATTTCAGATGATATGATTCAATTATTTACATTAGATCTAGAATTGTATGCCTTGGATACATTGCATGTTCAATTAGAGAAACCTAGATCTAAGCATTAAGGTTTGCATGTGTACATAGGAAAGTTCTTCTGGCTCAAACCCATCAGTGGTATCAGAGATATGATTGGTTTCTATTGAATTGATGCTTTGGTTTATTGCTTGTTGCTTGAAAAATTCGATTTTTGTGATTCTGACTGGTGAACTCGGCGAGTTCCAATGTGGACTCGGCGAGTAGCTCAAACTCGGCAAGTTCACAGAGGAACTCGGCGAGTTCTAGCGCTAGAAAGAATAGTTTTCAGGATTTCTTGCTGTTTTGCTTGAGGATACTTGCCTTAATTGTCTTGGGTCATTAAAATCTGAATTTTATGATATATTGGAGTATATTCTTGACCAAACAAACGATAATTACCATTTAATTGAATAATAATTTCCTTATATTATAATAATTGATTATTTGAATTAAATTGGTGAATTGTCTTGCAAGTAATATTGATTAGATCAAATTTAAATAATCTAATTAGTTGATTTGTATTATTTGCTATTTGATCCTTATGTTTTGAAAAGTTTAAAACTTATCCTCAAGTTTTGAAATTTAAGTTTTGTGATTAAAAGTTTAATTTGAATAATTTAAATTTCAAACCCTAGAATTTTACAAGTTTAAAATTCAACACTATACTATTATATTATTACAAGCTTTATATATATATATATATATATATATATATATATATATATATATATATATATATGATTTAAAAGTGCTAGTCTTACCGTTAGTAGGCCTCATTCACGAAGCCAATCTATAAGGTGTGTATAAGGTTGCTGCCTATAAAATGACGCTTAATGGGTGTACACTCACACCCACCGCTTGCTTGACTGGTGGAGGGGCATTAGCCAAACGGGTAGGATAGGGCAATCCTCTCCTCATTAATAAGTATAATGAATCTATATAAAGTAACTAAATGTATTTCATAAAATTTCCAATCTTAGTTACTTTAGGAAAAGTGAATTGATGCAATCCCATGAAATTACACTTTGCACCCTTGTTAAGATATTAGTGGAGCGTGTGTGGTTAACCGGCACACTAATTGATTCTAAGAAAAGTTGTCAAAGGGTGATTCATTGTTTGTCAAAGTTCGATGGAGCGTGTGTGGTTTACCGGCACATCGAATAGATGACTGTAACAATGAAGGCACCATGTAGATTTGCATGGTTATTCACGCCCGCTTTGTGATCATCAGCATCCCAGTCACAATCTAGAGGGGCATATCGAGATTTAAGCATGCCATTGAAAAGTTCAATGAATCTCAAAGAAATCTAGGAATTCTCAATACATTTAAAACTTAAGCTTGTGTTTTTCATGGTGTAGAATTAGTGAATCGTCATTCACTTACCTCCAAATTATTTGCATATTGGATCACAAAATCCCTTTTCTAATGTGTAAATAATGTTGTTGGGTCCTAGCCCTAATTTTTCATTTTGGGTGTTAATTAGGGACTTAACTCTAATCAAACTTTGTTCTTTTCTATTTGTAGATGTCTAATGCGAACAACGCTGCTGCTAGCTCATTCACACTAATGAGCCTTTGTCAAAAAGTGACTTTTGACAGATCGAACTTTAGCGAAGGGATAAGATACATTCACATGATCGCGCGTTACGAGGAAAAAGAGTATGTTCTCGATGAGAAGCTCGAGAAGATCAATCCAGAAATTGCTACTCCCGAAGAAATGGTTGTCTTTGAGACCCATGAGCGTGATGCAACGAAAGTCCATTGCATCATGCTAGCAGCGATGAACTCCGAATTCCAAAAGTCCTATGAGGACATGTATCCTTATGAGATGCATCTAGACTTGATGGAGAGATACCACCAAAGCGCGAGGCAAGAGCGCTATGAGATCATAACGAATATGATCACTGCTAAAATGGGAAGTGGAGGGTCTCTAACCGTGCACTTGCAAAAGATGCAAAGGTATGTTGATCGTCTTCGGAAGTTGAATGTCAACTTTGGGGAAGATTTGGCTATCGACATTGTTCTTCACTCCTTGCCCTCGTGCTACAACCAATTTAGGATGACCTACCACATGAACAAGGAAGAGGTCACCCTAAGCAAACTCCAAGGGCTCCTAAGGACTGCTGAGAGAAACCTCAAGGACAAGTCTGTTGCACTAACTCCCAATCCACCCGCTGCTCCTATTTTGGCTATTGGGCAGGGAAGGGGCAAGAAGAGGAAAGCTTCTTCAAAGAACCACTGCAAGGGAAAGTCCCAAGATGGTTCCTCTTCTAGTGGGACCAAGGTTGATCCTGCTAAGCCCAACCCAAACCCAAAGGAGGCAGAGTGCCACCATTGCCACAAAATAAGGCATTGGAAGAGAAGCTACCCGGAATATCTGCAAGCCATCAAGGATGGGAAGATCAAGCCATCTTTCGCAGGTATTTACACAATTGAATCTAATGAGTCATCTCATGCTATTTCTTGGGTTCTTGATATAGGATGTGGTTATCACATATGTTCTGATTTGCAGGTACTAGGAAGAAATAGGGATGTGGAGCGTGGAAGAATAAATCTAATCATGGGGAACAGAAGATCGTCGCCTGTGACCAAGATTGGAGTGTATTCTTTAGTGCTTAGTAATGGATTGAATTTATATTTAAATAATTGTTGCTACTCGCCAGATATGGCAAGAAACGTCATTTCTTTTCATGGTTTATTTAGACAAGGATTTAGATATTCGTTTAATAATGAGAATGGTTCGATTTATGCTTATCTAAATGGTGTTTTATATTTTGAAGCAATGGCTTGTAATGGAATTTATGAAACTGTTATAGTTGTATATAACCTAGGAAATGATGTATTGTGTGTGGATTCTTCCAATAGTATGGATAAAGCATGCTTGTGGCATTGTCGTCTTGGACATGTCAACAAGAAGTGCATAGCCAAACTATAAAAGGATGGAGTGTTGGAATCATTCGAACTTGGGGAAGATGACATGTGCGAATCTTGTTTACTTGGAAAGATGACCAAGTCACCCTTCACTGGCACTTGTGAGAGGGGTGAGGGTTTATTGGATCTCATACACACCGACGTGTGTGGGCCCTTTAGATCCACCACAAAGGATAGGAACCGCTTCTACGTGACTTTCACCGATGATTATAGTAGATATGGGTATATTTATTTAATCAAGCACAAGTTAGAAACGTTTGAAAAGTTCAAAGAGTTCAAACATGAAGTGGAGAATCAATTGGGCAAGAAAATCAAGATGCTTCGATCTGATCGAGGAGGAGAGTACCTAAGTCTTGAATTCCACGACTATCTCAAGGAATGCGGAATAGTTTCTCAATTGATGCCACCTAGGACACCGCAGTTGAATGGTGTGGCAGAAAGGCATAATCGAACCCTGTTAGACATGGTTCGTTCTATGATGAGTCGTGCTTCATTACCTATCTCTTTCTGGGGGTATGCCTTAGAGACTGCCGCCCATATCCTTAACCGAGTCCCTACAAAGAAGGTTGCCAAAACTGTAACACCCAAAGTTTTGAAGGCCAAGAAAGGAAAGAAAACCCTAACTTTAAAGGGGGGACTCGACGAGTCCAAAGAAGAACTCGGCGAGTCCAAGCGGGATCCGGGTCGAGGAGTAAGTGACCAACTCGGCGAGTCGGCCAAGGAGACTCGGCGAGTTAGGTCTATTCGAGGAAAACCCTAAATCCGGGACTTTGGGCGCTATATAAACTCCTTATTCTCTCCATTAGGGTTCCTTAGAGCCTCCCTCATACAGAAAACAAACCCTAAGCCCCTATTGTTGTGTATTCAAGATTCCAAGTCATTTTTGGGTCATTTTTGGGTGAATTGAAGGAAGAAGAAAGAGGGAGATCATTGAAGTCTCAAGGATTGGCCTTAGATCTAGAGTTTGTGGAACCTTTCTGAGTTATTGAAGGTAATAAGTCGTTTCTTTCCTTTAGATCTTCTTTGGTAGTGAGATTTGGGGCTTTTTAAGCCATGAATAGTCATCCATTTGAGTTAGAAGCCGGATCTGGAGTTGCTACTTCAGATCCAAGCATATTATGGTCTTGAGAAGCATAAAGTTTCAGCCCTTGAGTTGATTATGGGGCCTCCTTGCCTTAAACCCTAATTTATGGTGTATTTTGCCTAGATCTCCTTCTCTACACGTAAAGTTTGCAACTTTACGTGGGGAATAGGCTTGGGAAGGGTAGATCTATAGTTTGGAGTCCATGCATGACTCAAAAGTCCTCTGCATGTATAGAGATCTGAATGGACTCGGCGAGTCCTTTGAGTGGACTTGGCGAGTAGCATGAAGATGAGGAGGAACTCGACGAGTAGGATGAACAGCTCGTCGAGTCAGATGAAGTTGGGCAGGAACTCGGCGAGTTGGATGAACAACTCGGCGAGTCTTTTGAAGGTTGTCTTGGACTCGGCGAGTCTGTTCTTGGACTCGGCGAGTCAGGTCGCGAAACCCCAAACCCTTCGAGTTGAGACTCGAATCAGTGAGTCGAATGGAGACTCAGTGAGTTGGTTAGGTCAGGACTCGGAAATCGGTAGACTCGGCGAGTCATGGACTGACTCGGCGAGTCGAGTCGCGAATAGAAGGACTCTGAACATATGAACTCGGCGAGTAGGGTTGACCTAGAAGGTTGACATTGACCAGGACTTTGACTTTGACCAGAGTTGACTTGGTTGTCTTTCGGGGGCCGGTTAGACTCAGTGTTGCATTGATATTGGTAGCTCGGGGAGCGAGTGGAGCAGGAGTTCAGAGAGTTGTCGGGTAGCAGCTAGTGGTTTCATCAGCCAGTGCAGGTGAGTTTCCCTTTGTATGAATGGGTCTACGGCCACAATGCCAACCCATGTAGTTTTTAGTAGAAGACCCGGGGGTTAGCCCTAGGCACAGTATGCTAGTATGATATTCGAGACGAGGTCCAATGATAAAGGGTGGGTGCCCAAGGAATGGTTTATGTGATAGTTTATACTTGTTGTCTGTGTGATACTTATATGGGCCTGGTAGGGAGGTGAGGGTGGGCGAGGTCCCGTATCTCGCCAATAGCATAGTGTGGATGGTGTTCCACATCTCAGTAGCAGCAGATCAGGGGTGAGCCCCAAGTTAGGGAAGGAGTGAGGATGGGCTGGGCCCGTACCTCACTATCAGCAGGAGTATGGACAGGGTTCCATGACTCATCAGTAGCAGGACAAGGGCAGGGCCCAGAGATAGGCGAGGCCTTAGGACAAGATCCGTTAGCATGTGTTTAGCTTATGTGATGTGATGTGATATGTTTATGTGCTATTATATGTTAGTGGGTGAGGCCCTGTGACAGGTGAGGCCTAAGTGAAACAGATCTGTATCCGAGCGGGGCTCGAAGCCAGGCAGGGCCTAGAGCGGCGGGGCTGTTGTACCGGGCGAGGCCCGAGGTAGGGGTGGGCGAGGCCCAGGATAGCGGGCGTGGCCCAGTATGTGCAGTATGTGGTTATGCATGGTATGTGGTAGGGTGGGGAACTCACTAATCTTTGTGCTCACAGTTTTCAGTTTTGGTTTCGAGTACTTCCGGTAGCGGATGATGGAGCTCGGGGTGATCGCATGGCACACACCATAAATTAGTCAGCCTGGGAATGTTTACTCTGATAACGATCATGTATTTTGGAAACTATTACTCTGTTTATGTTTTGAAAACATGAATTTGCTTAAAGTGATGTTTTATTAAAAGAAATTTTTTAGTCTTGAATTTTGGGATGTTACAAAAACACTTCACGAGATGTGGACAGGGAAAGCTCCCTCGTTAGCACATATCAAGGTTTGGGGTTGTGAAGTTTTCGTAAGACGAGAAACTCACGACAAGCTCGAACCTCGTAGTGACCGGTGTATTTTCATCGGCTACCCGCAGAAATCATTTGGATATCTCTTCTATAGACCGAGTGACAATGTTGTCTTTGTTGCGGGGAGATGAGTTTTCCGAGAACGAGAACTCATAAGTCAGGGGGAAAGTGGGAGGCAAATCAATCTTGAAGAGATTCAAGATTCGAGCGATGAAGGAACCTCTATCGTTGGTGCTCAACCCGAGGAGGAAACTCTGGTTGAACCAATTGACGAGTCCTTAACTCTTAGACGTTCCGAAAGAGTTAGAGTTCAACCCCAGTTTTATGGATTTCATATTACTACCGAAGGGGAAACGTATATTAGTGATGGTACACTAATAAATCTAGATGAACCTAATAGCTATAAGGAAGCCATGGCAGTCCCAAAGTCTGCAAAATGGAAAGAGGCAATGGACAGCGAGATTCAGTCCATGTATGACAACCAAGTTTGGAATTTGCTTGACAATGTGCCCGGACATAAGATGGTTAGGTGCAACTGGATCTTCAAGAAGAAGACTGAAGTGGATGGGAATGTGCACACGTACAAGGCACGACTGGTTGCGAAGGGCTTTACTCAAACTCCCGGAGTTGACTATGATGAGACCTTCTCGCCAGTTGCTAAGATAAAGTTTATTAGAGTGATGCTAGCCATTGTTGTATTTCATGATTATGAGATATGGCAGATGGATGTCAAGACCGCTTTCCTTAATGGGAAGTTGGTTGAGGATGTTTACATGGCTCAGCCAGAGGGTTTTTTCGATCTGCAACATCCCAATAGATGTGCAAGCTTGAGAAGTCCATTTATGGACTTAAGCAAGCATCTCGCAGATGGAATCTTTGCTTCGATGAGAAAGTCAAAGAGTTTGGATTTGTACGAAGTGAAGATGAATCATGTGTGTATGTCAAGGCCAGTGGAAGTATAGTTAGCTTCCTCGTTTTGTATGTCGATGACATATTGCTCATATGAAAACGACATCCCGACTCTGCAGGAGGTTAAGTCCTAGCTCGGGAAGTGCTTCGCTATGAGGGACCTCGGAGAGGCTTCCTATATTTTAGGAATAAGGATAGTGAGAGAACGAAGTAAGAGACTAATAGGACTTAGTCAGAATACTTACTTGGATAAGGTACTAAAACGTTTTAGTATGGAAAACTCGAAGAAGGGAGAACTACCGATACAGAGTAATGTCAAATTGAGTAAGACTCAAAGTCCGAGTATAGAAGCCGAGATAGCTTAAATGAGCCGAGTACCTTACGCTTCCGCAGTTGGCTCAATCATGTATGCTATGACTTGTACTCGCCCTGATGTGGCCTTTGCTTTGAGCATGGTCAGTAGATATCAAGGGAACCCTGGCAGATCTCATTGGATTGTGGTCAAGAATATACTTAAGTACCTTCGGAGGACCAAGGAATGGTTTTTAGTCCTTGGAGGGAGTGATGACTTAAAGGTGCGAGGGTATAGTGACACAAGCTTCCAGACCGACAGGGACAACTACCGTTCGCAGTCGGGTTGGGTCTTTACCTTTAATGGAGGATCAGTGACTTGGAAAAGTTCCAAGTAAGAGACCGTAGCTGATTCAACGTGCGAATCAGAGTACATTGCAGCGAGTGAAGTGTCAAAGGAGGCGATGTGGTTGAAGAACTTCATTGGTGACCTTGGAGTTGTGCCTGCCATAAAGGAGCCTATGGAAATTTTCTGTGATAATGAAGGAGTGGTTGCCTTGACCAAGGAACCGAGGGATCATGATAGATCTCGGCATATCGACAAAAAAATCACTTTATTAGACATCGAGTAGAAGAAGGACACCTCGTAGTAAAGAGGGTATCGTCAGAGGATAACCCAGCAGATCTGCTTACGAAGGGACTGAGTAGGGTTAAGCATTTGCAGCACGCTAGGAGCATTGGGCTGAAAGACGATATTAGTATAGAACTACCGATACAGAGTAATGTCAAATTGAGTAAGACTCAAAGTCCGAGTATAGAAGCCGAGATAGCTTAAATGAGCCGAGTACCTTACGCTTCCGCAGTTGGCTCAATCATGTATGCTATGACTTGTACTCGCCCTGATGTGGCCTTTGCTTTGAGCATGGTCAGTAGATATCAAGGGAACCCTGGCAGATCTCATTGGATTGTGGTCAAGAATATACTTAAGTACCTTCGGAGGACCAAGGAATGGTTTTTAGTCCTTGGAGGGAGTGATGACTTAAAGGTGCGAGGGTATAGTGACACAAGCTTCCAGACCGACAGGGACAACTACCGTTCGCAGTCGGGTTGGGTCTTTACCTTTAATGGAGGATCAGTGACTTGGAAAAGTTCCAAGCAAGAGACCGTAGCTGATTCAACGTGCGAATCAGAGTACATTGCAGCGAGTGAAGTGTCAAAGGAGGCGATGTGGTTGAAGAACTTCATTGGTGACCTTGGAGTTGTGCCTGCCATAAAGGAGCCTATGGAAATTTTCTGTGATAATGAAGGAGCGGTTGCCTTGACCAAGGAACCGAGGGATCATGATAGATCTCGGCATATCGACAAAAAAATCACTTTATTAGACATCGAGTAGAAGAAGGACACCTCGTAGTAAAGAGGGTATCGTCAGAGGATAACCCAGCAGATCTGCTTACGAAGGGACTGAGTAGGGTTAAGCATTTGCAGCACGCTAGGAGCATTGGGCTGAAAGACGATATTAGTATAGATTAGATTGTTTTGGAAACATGTAATAGATAAATGTAATTGATATTTGATGATTAAATAAAGGAGTATTATTTATAAGTAAAGCTACTGTTTTATGTTAATTGTTTAACTATTGTTTCACTTTGCATGTTTTGACTTCCTGAATAATCGAGTTATTAAGAATAATCAAATTATTCGAATGGTCCACAATCGTTCATATGTTGGAAGTAGGTATGAATGAATATTGTCATGAATTGGTGTGTAGATTGTCTAAAAGGTATTAGACATAGCAAAGGTTTGTTTCAATGTTCATGAGTGCTTATGAACAAGTTTTAAGCATTGGAATAAACCCGCTCTTGCTGGAATCACTTTATGGAACGTAACGCAAGTGATCGCAAGACGATAATATCATATGGTCTTAAAACCAAGATATATGGTTTATTGTTTATTAATTGGTTGTGCATTGACAATGCGAAACCGCATCAGTAAATTGATGTCATAAAACGCATTGTTGTGTATAGTTGATTAGTAAATAGTAAATGCATATAAGTCGAATTTTATCTGTTACTTTTATCCTAAGAGGGTAAAGCGATATCAGGGCCCCTCGATGACTTGATTTGACTTATGTGTCGGGCCCGGTCAGGACTGAATTGATGTGTTCAATTAAGTTCTATGTCAAATGAATCTGAGATCGAGAAACCAACTGCTGGACAATAAGTTCCATGAGATTGTCCACACAATATCTAAACAGAGGATTGTACGATCCCTTATCTAAAGGACAGGATACTGATAAGATCAGAGTTTAACAGTGTCTTTGAGAGCTACGATTGCTAATCGGATTGTGTTTGCATATATAGTTACTAGACTTATCCAAGTGGGAGACTGTTGGATTAGTGTCTAAGGCTGTAACTATATTTGGTAAGTACTTGACCTGGTTGTGCATGGTCCTTTTGGGTTGCCTTCACCATAGCAACTTGACAAGATGATTTGTAAAGAGTGAAGAGATATTATTGTTAATATATTATGAGAGTAATATATTAAAGGAATAATAATATTATTTGATTGATATAAGTCATATATTAATTGAGAATTAATTTGGTGACTTAAAGAGGTTAGTTGAATAAAAGGGCATAAACTGTCAAATGTGTGATAGTTGTGTTTTGGGCTATGTATCCTTATGGATATTAGGGTGGACGGATTTTAGGGTTAGGATACCTTAAAATCGTCCAAGCCTCATATCTAGGAGGATCTTTGGATTTCTTAGGGTCTAAGTTATTCAATTAGGGTTAAGGGTGTAACCCTAGTATCTCATAGTATAGATAGACCCCTTGGGTGAGGGAAATCGGCCATACTCTTGCAAGGAAGAAACCCTAGATCCGATTTCTCACCTCCTCTCTCTCTCAAGATCATTCTCTTGCTAGTTGGTGTTTGTAAGCCATTAGAGGAGTGACAATTGTGACTCTAAGCTCCAAGAACAAGAAGTTTCAAGCAAGCAACTCAAGGTATTCTTTTAGATCTGATTTCATATGATATGATTCAACTATTTACATTAGATCTAGAATTTTAAGCCTTGGATACATTGCATGTTCAATTAGAGAAACCTAGATCCAAGTATTAGGGTTTGCATGTGCACATAGGAAAGTTCTTATGGCTCAAACCCATCAAAAAGATCATTTGATCTTTGTTCTCGGCATAACGCACCCAAATACCCCCACACTTAAGCTCTGGCAATTTTAATGGTGGGGAATAATATAGAGGCAATTTTTGGTGATTATAATTTGGATTGAGCATCATAAACGCATGAGGTAATTGATTTCTCCATTTTTTATCTAATTAGGGCTTAATGATAATTTGATGATTTGAGCAAACTGATTAATATTATGTTATGAAAGCTTATTAGTGATCTTAATGAGAGTTTTTAGATGCTACTAAGAAGTTTTGTATGTCACCCCATGAGTGGGATCAATTTAATGAGAATTAGACTTTTTAACCCTAACTAATTATTTTGAGAAATCGATGCTTTAGAGTTAGATTAAAATGAATTAGGTATTATGGGGAGCTTAATTCACTAACTGATTGAGATTTGAGATAGAGAATGAAAGATAGAGTGTTAACCTATTAAGTGGTTATTTTGATCTTAAGAGTAATTAAGCTCTTAAAGGATAATACAAGTATTAAGATGCGTGTGAATGTGTATGAATAGGCCTAAGAGTAAAAGAAGGATCAAGATGCAGTAATTGACAAAAGGAGCCAAAGTGGGGCAGGTAGTGTTCTCTAACTGATAAAGTGAGTTATAAATCTCCCTTTTTCTTTATGATTGTTATATGTTTAAATTATATATTTTTACATGTATGTATGAGAACCTTAAGGCACTAAGTGCATACCATCAAGTTATGAGACAAAAATAGATCATGAATATACATAGAAAACATGTATCTGAGCATGTATTTATATGATTTGAGTATATGTATGATATATATATATATATATATATATATATATATATATATATATAGACATGTAGTAGAGCATGTGATAAGTATATTTCCTTCAGGAAATGAGATTTATATTCCTTTGGTAAAGAAATTGAGATAATGAGATGCGAGTATATTTCCTTTGGGAAATGTATGAGATTTATATTCCTTCAGGAACAAGATCGAGATATGAGTATATTTCCTTTGACAAATGAGATTTATATTCCTTTGGGAACGAGATCGAGATATGAGTATATTTCCTTCGGAAAGATTAATATTCCTTCAGGAACGAGATCAAGATATGAGTATATTTCATTCAGGAAATGAGATTGATATTCCTTCGGGAACAAGATCGAGACATGATTATATTTCCTTCGGGAAATGAGATTGATATTCCTTCGGGAACGAGATTGAGATATGAGTATATTTCCTTCGGAAAATGAGATTAATATTCCTTCGCGAAGGAGATCGAGATATGAGTATATTTCTTTCGATACATGAGATTAATATTCCTTCAGGAACGAGATCTATACATGAGTAAATTCCTTTGGGAAATGAAATTAATATTCCTTCAGGAACGAGATCGAGATATGAGTATATTTCCTTCTTAAATGAGATTGATATTTCTTCGGGAACAAGATTGAGACATGAGTATATTTCCTTTAGGAGTTGAGATTGATATTCCTTACGGAACGAGATTGAGATATGAGTATATTTCCTTCAGGAATGAGATTACACAGAGAGTATACTTCTTACGGTAATTCAAATTTTTATATGAGTCAAAATGAGACATACAGAGTATATGAGCTTGATCATGAGATGCGATATATATATATATATATATATATATATATATATATATATATATATATATATATATATATATATATATATATATAAAGTATACGATATCCAATTGATATAAGACATATAGAGTGTATGAGATTAAGAATGATACAGATATATAGAGTATACGAGATTGAGCATGAGATGAGTTGTATGGAGTATATGAGATTGAGTATGAGATGATATATATATATATATATATATATATATATATATATATATATATATATATATATGAGGGTTCAATTGAGAAAAAAAAAAAGGTTGAGAATGGGGGAATCTTCTTAGCCACGCATTTATTTTGCCGCAAAACACTTAGGCGTACCGTCGGAAATGGATAACGGATAAACATGTGTTTTCCAACCAAACATGTTTCCTTAAACTATGTTAATCATTACCTTAATATACACAAAAACATAATTTTTTTCGTTTTTTTATTTTTAGAAAGTTATTATTATCGAAAAATTATTTTGAATATATCAAAATTCATAATTTTGTATTCTCTATAAATAGACATCCATATTGATATACTTTTAAGATAAAGTAAAAAATTTATTTTTTTTAGAGTTTCAGCTCTCGTTATTCATAAATAAATAAAAAAATCTATCAAATTTTTATTACAGTATATTCATTATTCACTTATGAATAAAACGTATGCGCAACTTTTTTTATAGTTTAAGTGTCGTTCATATATGAATATAACACAAAATAAAGTTTTTCTTACTTAAAATATATTTTTTACATCATCTTTCATCATATATTATATTTATATATGAATAAAACGTGTATTAGTTGTTGTTATATTTTATATTCATATATGAATAAAACATTTATCAGATTTTTGTTACAGTTAATTTGTTATTCATATATGAATAAGTAGTATAAATGATACTTAAACTGTAAAAAAAATTAATTATTTATTTTTATTCATAAGTGAATAACGAATGTACTGTAGCAAAAATCTGATGCATTTTTATTCACTTATGAATAACGATAGTTGAAAATATAAAAAAAAAATTATTTTATCTTAAAAATATATCAATATGGATGTCTATTTGTAGAGAATAAAAAATCATGAATTTTGGTATATTTAAAATCATTTTTCGATATAAACAGCTTCTTAATATATATATATATATATATATATATATATATATATATATATATATATATATATGTTTTTATATATATTAAGATAATGATTAACATACTTTAAGGCAACATGTTTTGTTGGAAACACATGTGTATTCCTTATCCATTTCCGTTGGTACAATAAAGACTTTTGCTGCAAAATAAATGAATGACTGATAACGATTCCCCATGCTCAACCTTTTTTATTTTCTCAATTGAACTTTTATATATATATATATATATATATATATATATATATATATATATATATATATATATATATATATATATATATATATATATATATACACGATTTAAACCAAAAAAAAAAGCATACAACTTATGAATAATAAGCCTTTTAAAAAACAATTAGTAATTAGTAGTTTTCGATTATTCCAAAAAATTGTATTCGGACACATTCAAACTTATTTTCTAATTAGAGTCTTATCACTCCAGCTTTGCGGGGCGACCAAACTTGGCGACATATGCAAATGTAGGGAGCAAACTTACAAACTTGGCAATATACGAAAGTTAAAAGGTGGAAAATGTAATGCTCAAATTTAAAAAGATAAAAGTGATATTTTACAAAGTATATGTGTGGAAAGTATCATTTACAAAGTAGGGAGTGGAAAGTAGGGACTTACAAAAATTTGGGACCAAATCAGCAACATAAAAAGATTTTGTGGCCAAAATCTAAAATAAAAAAGTTTTATGACCAAAATATGAAACTAAAACTTTACTGTTCTAAACCAGATTGGTCTTAATATAGAGTATAATGTGAACGTCGGCTTCTTAAATACCATGCCCCCTTTAACCAAATGCATGTAGCATGAAACTATCTAAACACTAAGGGTTATGTTTGGCGTATTAGCTGAAAAATTTGTTAATAAAAAATAACGTTTGGTAAAACTAGCTGAAATATATAAAATTACATAAAATGACATGTAAGAGTAAGGGTTTTCGTGGTTCGGTTTGAAACCGTGAAACCGGCCAAACTGGTCATCAGTTTGGTTTTATGGTTTGTATTTTTTTTTACGGTTTGGCTTGCGGTTTTGAACTTTTCAAAACCGTATTGAACAGTTTGACTTACGGTTTTTAAGATTTCAAACCGTATAAAAACCGAACCGGACCGTAGGATTTATATATATTAATTAATTTTTTTATATGTAATTGTATTTTGTTGTATTATATATTAATTTTTATATACAAATAATAAACTTTAAAACCCACAATATTTAATTATTGCAGTTTTTTTAACAATATTATGCAGTTTTTTGCTGTTTTGACAACTTTAATATTGAAGTTTTTTAACAATATTAGGTAGAATTTTTGTTGTTTTGGCAGCTTTAATATTGCAATATTTTTAACAATATTTGGTCGAATTTTAACTTCTTTAATACCTTTAATAGTGCATTTTTTTTTACTAAATTAGTTTAATGGACTCGATTAAAATGGGCCTAAAAATCACAAACCGTGAAAACAAACCGGAGGCAAACCATTAGTAACGGTTTGGTTTGGTTCGGTTTTAAATTTTCAACGGTTCAGCTTCGGTTTTTGCTTGACAAAACCCGTTAGTAACGGTTTGGCTTCGGTTTGACCTAAAAACCGAAAAAACCGGACCGTAAACACCCCTATGTAAAAGTATGTGTTTCTATAATTAATTAAGGGGTGTATTTGGAAAAAATTTTAAAAACTCCTAAAAAACTAGTTTAAATAGATTTTCAAAAAGCTAAGCTTATAAGCTACTTTTTGACTTACCAAAGACGACAACATAAAAAACTCAAAAAATAAACTAGCTGATCAGCTACATGTGGCGCGTCAAACACAGCCTAAACTTCAAAATATTTGAAGTGCATAGTATTTAGTATGCTTTTATTTGTATAATGAAAAGTGCATAATGTATAGTTTTTATGAAACTTATCTATGGTACCCGACATATAACAATTCTTAAAAACAAATATTCTGAATTAAGCCCAATCAATTCAAACTTTAGGAACCACAACCTTGATCCGAATCCAAAACCAAATGGTGGATACCCAATGTCATTGGGTATTGTACTTCCATTATGTTCACGTAATACATGTTTTGAAATAGGGAACGCAAAATATTTTGATGAGTGCTGATTACATGCATTGTTGGTCGACTTGCTTTCAAACAAAAAAATTATATAGCGTAGGGTAATATACCTAAGTTATTATATTTTGGTTTTCTTTGTTGTTTATATTTCTATATTTCATTTTGATGGATGAAAGTCATTCATTTTGTAAAGAAGTTTGCTACTATCACCATGACCTTTTATTTTCATTGTAGACCGACAAAACTCCTCATTAACTTAGATGACATACCAAAAGGTTTCTAGCCTAGTGGTATCCGATGTTGTTATCTTTTTTTTTTTGGTTGAGTGTTCAAGTCCCGCAGTGAACATATGTGAAATAATTTAGGTGTAGTTTAGTATATTTGTCGTTTAAAAAAAAAAATAGATGACATAATATTTACATTCTAAAATAACCTAATATTATTTTCTGAAATAGCTTCTCATTACAAAATGGTTAAATTGGAAATTTATTTCAAAAAGAGGTAGCTTGACTTTTGTAATCCCTTATAATACAGGGATAATGACCTTTAAAAGGTAATATATTTTTCGATTTGTACACATTTGGTCAGTAAGTTTTTTTTTCGTCAACATTTACCCTTTGAACTTGTTTAACTGTACACATTTAGTTCTTATGACCGGTTACTCTAAGTAAGCCGAAAAAAAGGACTTAATAGGGTAATATATTTTCATTTTGTACACATTTAGTCTTTAATATTTTTTTTGCACATTACTCCTTAATATTTTTTTTGTTGCAAAATAGGTCCTTTTGTTTTTCTACATGGTATAATCATTAGTAAGATGTTCAGAGTTGTTGATGTTTATAGTCACCGTGGTCTCGATTGCTTGGTTGCTTAGATTTTGTGGTTTGCTTAGATCTTGTCTTCTGAACGTAGTAACTTATTCATACAATCTCAGATTTTAACGATCCTTATATTTATGCATTTGTATTTGAGTCTGCTGTAATTTTCGTTTACATTACTCCCATTAAATAGTAATATGTTTTTACTTACAATTTTAGAAGAAAAAAAAAACGTTCATACATAAATACATAAAGACCGCATGGACATAAAGATTGTAAGTAAAAATATATTATTTTTTAACGGAAGTAATCTAAACGAAAGTTGTAGTAGACTTAAATACAAATGTATGGATATAAAGATAATTAAAATATGAGATGGTGTGAAGAAGTTATGACATTCAGAACACAAAACCTAAACCAAACCACAAGACCTAAACATCCAAACAGTCGAGGCCGCGGTGGCCTAAATCATCAATAACTCCGAACATCTTATTAATGATTGTACCACGTAGAATGCCGTAAGAACAACCTAAACAAACCGGTCATAAGTACAGAATGTGTAGTAAAACAACATGGACTTACTTTGCAACAAAAGAAATATACTAAGGACTATATATTAAAAAAATATTAAGAACTAAATGTGTACAAAATAAGAAATATATTACCCTATTAAGTCATTTTTTCCGGGTTACCTGATGTAACAGGTTATAAGGACTGAATGCGTATAGTTAAACAGGTTGAAGAAATAAATGTTGACGAAAAAAAACTCAATCTTTTTCTTTTTAAGTCATTATCCCTGTATTGATCTATACAAATTAGCACTCATTTTCAAATATGGTATCATTTACCTTCGATGATTGTCATTTTCCTTGTGAATTAAAAACGATTATTTATTTGAAAACTGTAATAAAATGAAATTGCAAATGCAAAAAGTCAAATATATATAACTGATTGATTCTCTATGACATGGTCCCACATAGTGTATAATAAAAATAATACATGAAGTTGAATATATATATCATCATGTAAGAGATTTTCCAGCCCATTCTCGTTCTCGTTTCTTTTGTTTTGCTATCATCTTGTTGAATTTTTCTTTTCCTTTTTCCAAAAGAGGGTCATGCACCACATAATCATTTGGATCATTCCTACGTGTCATATTATCCTGCAAATCATTTACAACAAAACAAAAATATATGCATCAGAGATATTTTAAAGTACATCATAATAAAAAAATTATTTAAACTTCTATAATTTGAAGTACAACGCTTCAACAAGTAATAAACTTTAAAAAAAAAAAAAAAAAAAAAAATTATGTTACCTTATCAGCCACAAACTTCAACTTGGCTTTAGTCCAATCAGACAAATCTTCTTCCGCTTTACCCTCTTGTTCACCATTAGATGCATCAGGTTTTTTAAACATGGATGTTTTAAACTTCTCAAGTTTAGCTAGCACCTACATTATCACAAAAGCAATCCAAAAAGATAAATACACATTTTATTTTATGTTTTTAAATATTTTTTTTCCAAATCTTTCTTTTTTCTATAAAGCGGTTATAACGTTGTACAAGTCCCTTTTGGCCCCACTTGTTACCTAGTACAGGGTACATCAAAACAGGTTGTACTGCGTTTGACATGCATCAGACCGACCGACCTCAAAATTTTCAATTTTTATCCCAATCAAAAAGGTGGGAACAAGGTAGGATAGATACTCACTCTCGGTCCCCCATCTATGCAACAGACGAAAATGCCCTTCATATCCCCATCATTGAAAATAGCAATACAAAGCTTATCCAGTCTCATCCCGTCCAGTTGGACGGGATGAGAGGGTACAAAACTGGCTTTGTATCGCTATTTTTAATGATGGGGATATGAAGGGCATTTTCGTCTTTTGCATAGATGGGGGGGCCGAGAGTGAATATATGTCCTACCTTGTTCCACCTTTTTGGGTGGGATAAAAATTGAAATTTTTGAGGTTGGTCCCGGTCTGATGCATGTCAAACGCAGTACAACCTGTTCTGTTGCACCTTGTACTGGTTAACACGTGGGGCCAAAAGGGACTTGTACAACGTTATAACCGCTTTAAAGAAAAAAGAAAGATTTGGAAAAAAAATATTTAAAAAAAAAAAAAAATGTGTATGAGAATATGACATACATCTTCTTCGTGGCCTTGACGCCTGCGTCTTTTTTGCTTTTGTAATTGTCTTTCTCTTTCATGTTCATTTAGAAGTTGCATGTCTGCATCTGCATTGGCCATACGTTCAGCTCTCACTTCGGATCCAATTCCTTTTTTCTTCAAAGACAATTTATCCACTTTCGGCCTATCATCATGCCTTTCACCTTTTGATCTTTTTTAATTATGTAAAAAAAGAATGCAAAACCTTAAGATGAGAGAAAATATAAAGCAGATAAAACGTACACAAGAAGTTACCCAAGTAGCATTTAGAGATTAGAAATAGGTTTAAGTGCAAGAAGTAGCAATGTATTTTCATTGACTTGTTTGTTATAGCATCCTACTTTCATTTTATTCCTATTATAGCATTGTACTTTTAAAAAAGTTTAATAAAAGGATTTTATTTTGAAAGTAAAATGCTATAAATGGGTAAGATGCTGTAATACACAAATATATGAAAGTAGATTTCTATTTCTTGAATTTAACCCTTAAAGCTACAAAAAAAATATAGTGGATTAAATTAGATAAATACCTTGGTGGAGACTTTTCATGGCTTCTAGACATTGAATTCTCTGAACATGCAACAGAGAAATCAAACTGTTAGAAATCAAAATGATGTGAATGGGAGATATATTCATATGTGAAAAAGACGTAAATGCCCTTCTCATCCCCATCAAAAAATAGCCCTAAAAAGCTTCTCCAGTCCAGTCCAATTCAGTCAAGTCATGTCCCTGTTAATTAAAAAAAAAAAAAAAAAACAGAACTTGAGTTTATTTGTGGATTGAAAATTACCTTTTTGCCCTTTTTTCTTGGTTGGCATATCACCAAGCTCTTTCTTCTTTTTAATAATCTGTTGACGCATTCGTGAATCGAAGTTTGCCTCGTCATCATCACTGTCACCTGCTGACTCAGCATCTGAATCCTTGGGTAACTCTTCCTTCTTGGAGCTTAAAGCTTCTCTAACACTCTTTTGCAAATCTCTTCTTGCTTTATCTTCAGATGGATCCTGCAACATTTATGTCATATTAATCAAAATTTGTTTATTTATCAACAATTCATCTATTAAGAGTTCACCATAAGAATAAAAAAAATAAAAAAAATATGTGTATACTTACCAATTTATCTTTTGCATTTTCATCTTTTAAGAGCCTAGGATCATTCAAAACATCATGACTACTTTTTATCTTAGTTTTCACAGCTGCAAGTTCTTTCTCCTCTTCTTGTGCTTCTTCTCCAAATGAAAGCAAGTTCAACTTTCTGTAAATATTGAACATAATCACATGAGAAAGAATACTTACAATATAAAGATTATCTAATCTCATGTTAACCACTTCAAAGACATGATAAAAGTGATTACTTTGTGGCCTTCTTTTTTGTATCTTTGTTGGCAGCTTCAACAGTAGTTGATGACAAAGATTTAGAAGGTGCAGCTCTTGGAAAAACATCATCAAATGGATTCCACAACACCTGAAGTTATTTGATAACAATCTCAATTTCCAACAAAATTGGCATTAATGAAGGTTTATTTTGAAACTATTAGACATTAAGCAGAAAAAATAATACCTCGATAGAAAGTATTTTTGGAGGAGAATCCAGAGGTCTGTCATCTTTATCAGTTTCAATATCACCAAATGTTAACAGATTATATATTGAATCTCCAGTGACCTATAAAACAAATAAAATCAATCAATATCCAAATATTGTGAACCTATGTATCAGTGAATCTGTTGTTAGTTGTTACCTTGCCAAATATCGTATTCTTCTTGTCTAGCCAATCACATTTATCTAGGGTTATAAAGAATTGACTTCCATTTGAATGTGGTGAACCAGTATTTGCACAAGCAACTATACCCCTATGGCTGAATCTTAAACGTGAATGGAACTCATCAGAAAATGTACCTCCATATATGCTTTCACCACCTGGATTCAGAAACACCATTTATGTAACTACTCCCTTCATTCCAACATGAGACATAAACTTCAAATGTTTAATGTCAAACCTCAATGTTTTTCAAAATTGCTACATATTTTGTTGGAATTGAGTCAGTAAACTAACCAATCCTTCCAAAATCATATCAAACATGAACTTGAAAATTAACCGCTTATTGCAGCCCATTTTTCAGGAAATGGAGGGGTAATGTTTATAGGATGTGAGCAATCGATTAACTTAGGTCAATCGCATAATCAGGAGGGCCATTACTGATAACACTGTTAAGTAGCTACAATGATATAGAAGAACAGTGTATCTGAGCGATTGAGTGTGTGTGTGTGTGTGCGCGCGCCCGCGAATGCGCGCGTGAGCATCTGATATGGTTGCATAGAGGAAGAGTTAAAAGGTGAAATACCTGTGCCAGTTCCAGTGGGATCACCACCTTGAACCATAAAAGACTTAATAATGCGATGGAATATGGTGCCATCGTAGTAACCATCAACGCACAGTTGAACGAAGTTTCTCACGGCTTTCGGCGCCTCCTTTGGCCATAATTCGATGTCAATCGCTCCGTAATTGGTCTGGAGTACAACCTTACCCTTTGTGGGAGGCTCCGATACATATATCGACGACATTAAACTTGTATCCGATGCGGAGAAGAAGAAGCTCAAACAGGTTCGTAGCTTAGACTGCAGTTCGTGTGTCGTCCAACTGTTTGTGTTAATGTCCCACCGGAAAAACCCCTTCTGGATAGATCCGAAGACGAGTAATTGATTTGACCCTGGGGCATGGAAATTGGAATGTTACCAAAAAAACGTTTAGAGCGAAATGCAAAAAACATCCCTAAACTATTTGTCGATATGCAAACGTAGTCCTTTAGTTGGATTTTTGTCTCCATGGCCCTTATTGCTACTTTTATTTTCCTAGCAGGTGTAGGACCATGTATTACATGGATTAATTTTAAAAAATTAAATACAAAAATTCTAAACATTTGAAAAATGTTTAAATTTATAAGAAAAATTAGAAAAATATTGAATTATAAAAATTAAAGTGGTTTTTTTCTTGTAAATTAAAAAAAAATTATTTAGATAAGTAAACAAAGGAAACTAATAAAGCTTTAATTTAAAAATGTTGAAATTAGAAGGAAAGTCAATTATTGCAATTATTACATTTAATATTATGTGGATTTAATAAAATAAAAAAAACCACAAAATGTCATGTGGAGAAAATTTAATTGAAATTAACCATAAAATGACATGTGGCTAAATCAATGTAAGTGTGACATGTGGCAAAAAGATTTTCATTTATTAGAGAGGATACTATACCAACCAATCTCCATTCTACTATCTTTTTAATTTCTAGGAAATCGTCTAATTATATTTTTGGTCCTTGTTAGTATGTGAAACCAAATAAAAATAAGGGTCTAAAAATATGAGAAAATTACAAATTTAGCCTAATACACTAATTAATTTGTGGAAAATAGTCAAAAAAAATCCAAAATTGCAATTTTAGCCCCTAAAATCGCAGATGGAATAAAGCCATCTGCGATTTTGAAAGTCCGTCTGCGATTTTGCTATTTCATCTGCAATTTCATGTTGTTTTTGTATAAAAACATTTTTTTTTCTTCATTTTTCACTTTCTAAGTTGAAGAATCTCTCTATCTCTCTGTGTGTGTGTGTGTAATTTCCTTTGACGATTTCTTCAACAATATGAATGATTTCTTCAACAATCCCGAAAATATGGCAAGATCTTAACTCATTTTATGTTTTAATCAACATTTATCTAGTGTAAGTTTTTTTTATTTATGATTTATTCTATTAGTTTTTGTAAAAAAAATGAAACTATATTGTGTGTTATTTGGTAATTATGTTGTATTTGATAGATAAAATATTATTTATTAGTAGGCTTAAAGTTTTGATGTTATTTGGTTAATGGTTGTATAAATGTATAAGTATAGACTAGGGTTGTTCACTATTTGGATAAAACTGAATTATCCAATTGGACAATTTGGATCGTACTATTTGGTTCTGATATTCACATTTTTTGATTGGTTTCAGCAAAACCGAATTATTATTTTGGATTTTGGATTGGTTTTGGTTTATAAACTAAGGACCGAATGGTCCAAAAAAACTGAATAACAACTTATTATCTATTTTTCATATGTATCTTTAACTATTTATAAATTTAGTAAATTTTATTTTTAGTTATTAGAAATTTTCATCGAATATACTACTTTAAAATTACATTTTATCAAAAAAAAAAAATTCAGTGAAATATTAACTATAATATATTTTCTTAGTATTTGTTCATAAATTATAATTTATAAAAAATATAAAAAAAAAAATAGGTTCTTTATAGCTTTTGCTAATATTCAAGTTATATATTGTTCAAAATGTCTTGCTCTTGAAAACCGAATTATAAAAATCGATCCAACCGAATTGTAATTTGGTTGGATTGGATCGGATTTAAATTTAGTTTGGACTATTTGAATCGATGTTTTGAAAACTGAAATCTATTTGGATTCACTTGATTGGATCGTATCATACCGATCCTTCCAAACGAACACCCCTAGTATAGCATACGTAAAATATGCATTGGGTTGTTGTACATTTAGTAAAATGGCTACAATATGTTGTTGTTTTTTACTTTTCTTTTGTTTATTTGTCGTTTATGTTGAAAATGGTTACAATATGTTTTTGGTTAGTGTTTGTATGAATGTACAAATATAGACTGCGTAAAATGTGCATTGGATTGTTGTACATTAAGTAAAATGGATACAATATGTTCTTGTTTTTTACTTGTCGTTTATGTTGAAAAATGATTACAATATGTTTTTGTTTTTCAGCAAGAATATAAAAATTCTTGTTTGAATGTTGTTTTATGCATTGTTTATGTTTGTAATTTGAATGTTGGATTATTTATTTATTCCATTTAATATCCCGATATTTTTAAAGGAAATAGTTGTTAAGTTTTCTAATTTTTTGTTGTTTTTTCAGCATGATTATAAAATTTTTAATGTTAAAGCTATTGTCAACTTAAAAGGATCGGGGTATAACATTTGGGAAGTATTGGAGGTGCTACATGGTGCACGACGCGATAGTTTTAGACAAACTGTGTTTGGTTACTTGTTAGACGCCCCTCATTTACAAGGGGACAGATTGTTGTTCCATAAAATGTTTCTTCATCGGATACGGTCGGACGCCATTTTATCCGAAATGGCATAAAACGGTTATATTTTAGAGTGGGGGATACGAAAATGGTTTATGGCCCGGAAGAGTTTTGTTTGATAACCGGATTTAATTTTGGCGTGTATCCCAAAATGATTGGCAAAAAAGTCTCGGAAAAAAAGTTACTAGTAAAAAAAGATGTTTATTGTGTGAATGGCTATTTCCGAACCATACAAATAGTTCGGTGAAAATTTGTGACTTGAAAAGATTTATTTTAAATCATTCATTCATAGAAGCTACCGACGATGATGCAGTTAGACTATGTCTTATATACGTTTTGTGTGAAGGATTTTTGGGAAAAGAAATAAATGACCGGGTGCCGCAAGACTAGTTTTTTTTTGCCGAGAATTTGGATGTGTGGAACATGTATTTTTTGTTTACTTTGAAAGTTACATATTATTAATGTTAATGTATATTATAATTAATATTTTTTTTGGCAGTTTTGCTTGGGATAACTATCTTTGGGAGTTTACCTATGACGACCTTGATGTGTTCATTAAAAGACTTTTGAGTGGTATTCATTAAAATATGAGGTTTCAAATGCATGAGGTGTTTGCAAATTTTTATGGGGGTTTCAAATGCATGAAATTCAAGAAAAAATGCTAGCTTTATAAGTATGTATGATATGTGTGTGTGTATATATATATATATATATATATACATATATATATATATATATATATATATATATATATGACAAGGTTAATGTGTTTCTTATATTTATTGTGTGCTAAAATGCACAAATAGGAATTTAGTAAGATTAAATAATTATTTAATTAAATAAGATAGATATTAAATGATTTCCATAATTGTATGTATATTAAATGATATCCATAATTATAATTCTCTTTTTATAGAAACTAATTAAATTCGTCTTTAATGTCAGCAATAACATTCTTTCAGAATGAATTCGCATCTAAGTTTTTATGTATGAATTCATTTTTTTGTTTCAGGACTCACTCACTTAAAATACAATAAAGTTGCATGGAATATGAAGAACAAAAGTGTATTCTACTAGAATACACTATCATTCTGCTAGAATACACTCTCATTCTTCTAGATATGAATTCATTTTGAACGAATATTATTGTTGACATTAATTACGAATTTAATTAGTTTCCATAAAAAAATATTATAAGTATGAATATCATTTAATATACATATAATTTTTACTAAATTCTTATTGGTGCATTCTAGCACACAATAGATGTGAGAAACATTTGAACCTACCTACCTATATATATATATATACATATATATATATATATATATGTATGTGTATGTGTGTAATCTAATGTTATTTGATTATCAAACGTTAAATAATAATTATTTCATACATAATGTAGTACTTCAACAGTTAAAACATAACAACGACTCCACCATTTTTTTAACGCTACAACTTCAAAACTTTAAACATAACAACAAATAGACCAAGTTACTGACGTTACAACTTCAAACTTATCAAAAAATTAAAAAGCTTATAATTTGTAAATAATAATTGCCAAAAACAACACCCAACTACAAACCAAAGGTATCTTCAACTCCTTATTTTCTAATTGAAAGTGTTTATTAGACTTAGCTACCTTAGTTATCACCATAGAAGATTGATCATTCTCTTCATCAACCCAATTGATAAACCCGCATTTTGGTCCCTGTAATTTAAAGTTAAACAATAAAAATAGTTGTCATATAAATATGAGGGCGTAAATATTAAGGAACTAAAGATCATGATACCATATATGGACAATCGTAAAATAATCTTTCTAGTTTTTAATTGTACCCGATATCCTAATGATACGTTCACCTCCGCAATTGCAGTATGCCATTCGCCTTATTTTTTTATCAAATAAGTCTGACTTCACAGATAAATTTCATGGAGTGAGTATTACTCATTTATACAAGAATTATGAACTGCAAACAAGTAAAGTTTGAGTATAAAATCAACTGGTTTGACTATGAATCCAAAATGTTGGACTATGAACTGCAGACAAGTACAATGTGTTATCTTGTCTATCTGTAAAGTTTGACTATGAAATCAACTGGTTTAACTATGAATCCAAAAAGTTGAACTATGAACTGCAGACAAGTACAATGTGTTGTCTTGTCGATCAGTAAAGTTTGACTATGAAATTAACTGGTTTGACTATGAATCCAAAATGTTAGACTATGAACTGCAGACTAGGGATAAGATTTGGAACCGGAAAATCGGACTGGAACCGAAACCGTTAGAACCAGAATATATAAAATCGGTTCTGGTTCCGGGTTTAAAAATTGGCTTTATTCGGGTTCCGGGTAATCCGGGTTTGGGTCCATCGGGTCCAGGTAAACCGGGTCTAAAAACTGGAACTGGTGTTAGGAACCGGAACCACTTTTAGGGTTGGAACCAGTTTTTGTGAAACGTTTACAAGATGCATATCTCTTTCGTTTCAACTCCGATTGACATGCGGTTTTTTCCAAAATGTATTTTAGAGTTTGTACATGATTTTAGACTGTAAATTTGCCATTTTTAGTTTTATATTCATTGACTTACAGTCCCCAAAGTCAAGATATCAAAGCTGAAATTTTTTAGTTTTTCGGTTTTTTTGTATTCTGCGAAAGTTTTAAAACACGTATATTTAATTAGTTTGAAGTTGGATTGACATGTGGTTTTTTCCAACTTGTAGTTTAGAGTTTGTACATGAGTTTAGACTATAATTTTGTCATTTTTGGTTTAATATTCAATGATTTACAGTCCCCCAAAGTCGGGATATCAAAACTGAAAATTTTCAACTTTTCAGCTATTTGTTTTTCTACTTTGTATTCTGTGAAAATGTTAACACATGCATATCTCATTCATTTAAAGTTGGATTGACATATAGTTTTTTCCAAAGTGTAGTTTAGAGTTTGTAGATGATTTTAGACTATAATTTTATCAATTTTGGTTTCATATTCAATGAGTTACAGTCCCCCAAAGTAGGGATATCAATATGAAAATTTTTAAAGTTTAACCCACTAAGTAGTAAGTAATTACCAAAAAATTTCGGTTTTTCTGGGTTTTCCGATTCTAAACCCACTTTATCCGGTTTCAACCTACCCACTTTGATGTTTTCGGGTTTTTCGGTTCTAGACCCACTTTACCCGGAACCGAACCGTAACCGGTTCCTATATACCGGTCCGGTTTCCGGTTCTACAAAATCCCGTTAACTAGTTCCGGGTTTTCCAGGTCCGGGTCCATCCGGTCCGGGTTTGGACCCACTCTCATCCCTACTGCAAACAAGTACAATGTGTTGTCTTGTTGATCAGTAAAGCTTGACTATGAAATCAACTGTTTTGACTATGAATCCAAAAAGTTGAACTATAAACTGCAGACCAGTACAATGTGTTGTCTTGTCGATCAGTAAAGTTTGAGTATGAAATCAACCGCTTTGACTATGAATCCAAAAAGTTGAACTATGAAGTGCAGACAAGCACCAACTTATATATATTTATAATTGGATTCGTGTGATGATTGTAAAACACTATCATTGCTTGTGAAAATGAGTACTTACACCGAAAGAAGCTTTTGTCACCTACCAATATTATTTCATAATATTAAAAGAACAAATCCTAATACCTTCACAACCATCAAGAAAACAGATACCAACCGATTTCAATTATGTTTCGTGGCTTTAGGTTGCGTGGTACAACATCTTTATTTTATTGAGTTAATTAATAGTTGTAGGTAATGTACCTTGTGTACATTTTGTTTTCCACTAATATAAGTATGCTTTATTATGCAGATCCGTACCTTCCTTAGGTGTATGATACCGTTAATATATGTGGGTTATTTACCCCTACTTGGCAGCTATCTGACAACAATGTACTTTGTGGTGGCTTTGGACGGAAACCATGAATCCCTACTCTTAGCAGTTGGTTTGAGAACATTAGAGTGTGAGGAATATTGGCAATGGTTCATGATGAAGTTAAAAGAATGTTTAGGTGACGATACAGAGGTTGGTTTCATAAGCAACCTATGTGATAAAATAGGCTTTGCCGTTGAGAGAGTCTACCCAGATTTGTATCATGGGTATTGTCCTAAAGATATAGCTAGAAAAATACGAGATTTTGTCGGACACAATGATACCGAAGTCAAAACGTTGTTTTGGAAGTCATGCAATACATATAGTGTTCATGATTTTTACTTGTGTTTGGAAAGCTTGCAAAGTGTATGTACAAATCCACCTTTTTGCACCTTCCTTAGGAGTCCACTTTTTTGGCTTGACAATATACCAATTTTAAAATGGGCACGTGCATTTTTCCCTAAAGTACGTTACAATGTTAAATCGATTGATATTCCTGAAATTGTGAAAAATATATCCACGTCCACACATGAGTTACCTATAACAACGATAATTGAGTTAATCATTAAGTCGATACAATCGGCGTATGATGAACGGGATGAAATTGCAAGTAACTTTATACTTATAGTTTGTTTTTTATTGTGTTATTATTTATAAATGAACAAATATCTTATGTTGAGAATAAGGTTCAAAAGCATGTGAACAAGTCTTATAATTGGGTGGCAAGACGTATGTATGGGGATACATTTGAAGTCGATGACAGTTTCGACACCATGAAAGTACAACTTGAACATAGTGTATGTAGTTGTGGGCAATGGCAAAAAACCGATATACCATGTGGGCACGCTACAACATCTCTAAGAAGTCGTACGTCTGAAGCCATTCACGAAATGGTTGATTATAAGTTGACTGCTACCGTGTATCGAGTTGCATTCCGATCTGAGACGGTGAATCCTATAACATCACATGTGCACTGGTAAATACCAAATGAAAGGGTGGTCTTGTTACCTCCCAAATAGAAGTAGTTATTCATGTACCCTGTTTTCTTTTTATGTCGTATTATGTAGTAGTTATTCATGTACGCCGTTGCATTTTATCTAGTAGTTATGGGTTAATGTTTTAATGAAGTGAATATGGATGTGTTTTCTTAATTCATTTTTACTCGTCATTAAGGAAACGACATACATTAAAAGTGAGGGACATTCATTAACGACTCACAAAACACACGTACAAAAAAAACAATGTAACTAACGAAAACAAACAACATAATTAACATGCATATTAAAAGTCGGGGACATTCTTTAAAAGATTCCATGCATCCCCATGCGTAAACTCCCTACCATCAGATTCGAAACAGTATAGTTCCATAGCCACCTGTATGAGAATGTCTTCATCCATATTCGCATGTTTATTATCCAGATCGTTGTAAATATATTGAAAATGCTTCACCTTTTTTTCGAATCCATAAACTTCGCTTTGACATCTCTTCTTCTTCGATATTGAGTATGCCCCATTTGATGGTGAAACAAATGAGAGACACGAGAGATGAGAAGAAGAGAGCTCTCAAGCTCACAATTTTAGAGAGAAAAGAGACAAAGAAAAAACTAGCTAGTTTTTGGTCTTTAATCTTCTTTATATACTTAGACACAAGTCCTAAGTGACTATACCTTCCAACCAAGTCAAAGCATGGCCATAAAAGAAGTATGGGATGGATGAGGAAAGACAACACATAATCTCTTCTCCTTGGGAGATATTTTTGGCCATAAGGACAAAGAAGTGATGGTTGTGTGTGTTTTACTCTCGGTTATAAACTAGTATATACATCTTATATTTATAAAACCCATATTTATATAAATGGAATTCTAAAGGTCCAAAATGTACACAACTTATAAATCATACTATATGAGTAACTAGTTGTTTTTCTCTTAGAAAAGATTATTTCCATTAATAATAATTTTTCCAATTAATTAAAAGTGTTTATTATATTTAATAATAATCAAATTACTTTAATAAATAATCAATAAGTAGTAACTTGCTATAAGACATGACTCTATAGGATCATATGTTATTAATTAGAAAATATCATTAAATAATAACTCTTGGGCATAAAGATATTTCGTAAATAAATTAAGTAATTATTAATTAGGACAAATAAAACGAACTATAATGGAAATAATATTGAATGATGTCTTTAATTTCATCCACTAAAATCGAGTACTATACACATGTAAAATGATAAGTTGATAGGATGATCCATCATGTCTAAGTTCGTAGTTTTGGAATAGTTCTCATAAACAAAAAGATAGATTATGCCTTAGATAGAAGCTCTTCACTAGGTTCCTCCAACCACTACATTCTATAACTGTAATAAATATATTAAAGTGAAATGGAAATTTCATTAAGTTAGGAGTTGACTATGGTTATCGTTATTGTGACAACCGGCAAAATTCTAGTCAAATAAAGTTAACAAGTCAAACCGGTCAACCCAATTAACCCTTGCATGTTAGGGTTTACGTTATGTAATTACTATACAATTCACTATTTTAATGAGGAATCATCGTTTGGAAAGTTCGAGTAGTTAAATTTCCTTAGCCTTAATAGTGCTAAACAATGAACCAAACTGATAAAATACTATTGCACACTCATTGGGAGTGTGTAGGACCCTTAAACATAGCTTAACGGGGTTTACGGACCTTGCGTTGCGAAGCCCGACACACAAAAATGTCACAAACGAAACCTCTCTCAATCATTTTCACTCTATCTCTCTCTATTTGAAATCTCTCCCGAATCTCCCTCAAAAGTTCCCGTAACTTTTTGTAACCATTTGGGCCATCCCGACCCTAACCGGGTCAAAAACTGCTTAAAACGGGTAAAATACCCTTAAAGACCCGAAACCCCTCTTAAAGGGGCGAACCCTCTTAGGAATGAAAGTCCATGTAGGGACCGAACCCTGCTGAGCCGAAGCCCCAAGAACCAAACCTGAAACTCCAGGAACCGAACTTACCTTCGGACTGAACCCTCTCTCTTGGACCCGAACCTCGCATGCGAACCCGAACCCCACTTTCGATCCATTTCGCTTCTGACCAGTTTCGCCCCATTTCGCTTCCTAGCCCATTTCTCCTTCGGGTCCAACACCAGGAGGGACCGAACCCTCGCACCTTCGGTCCTTCATGCGAGAAGCCTCGCAGCTTCGCCTCAACTTCCCAGTTTTCGACTACGACTTCATTTTAAGCCCGTTTTCCATCATTTTAACGCGAAATTTTCACCCAAAACTTTATTATAACATATGAAGCCCCAAAATACATAATTAATCACGTTTTTCGTGCCAACCTTATTCAAGAATTAGTGCATGAAGTACAAAGGGTGGAGTGTTGACTTTTTTTTTTAATTTATGACACAAGCAACCACCCATACCCACTCCATGACCAACCCACACCCCTCCCCACCATCCCTAGTCACTTCATAGTCCTTTCCCACTCATTTCCCAGCCATACTCACGTCCTAAGGGCTGGAAAACCCCCCTCTTTCCACTTCACTCATTTTCCCTCATTTTCACCAAAGATCAAACACATCTTTTCTCTCAAATTCTCTCTCACAATTTTGAGATTTCCAAGGCATTTTTCAAGCTTACCTTCTACATTTTGTAAGTATCATCACCCTTCATATGGTTATTACACTTCCTTTTACTCACATCATTGATTTCTTACACAAACTCCATCATAATTGTGTTAGATTCTCGAATCTTCAAGCAATCCTCCAAGTGTTCTAGAGTTGAACACTTCTCTCCTTCAACATCCATCCACTGAAATCACATAAGGTGAGTTCATACCCCTATCTTTTCACGTTTTTCTTAATTTTTAAGGGGGGGAATACAAGTTGAAACACCAAGAACACAACTAGACACATCCAACAGCTTTCATCAGAAAAGTTTAACTGCATTCACAGATTGTTTTGGTCAACTTAAACATTTTAGTTTTCAAAACTGTATTAGGTGCAAATAGTTCAGGTTTATACCTTCAAAATGACTACTTTCACATCTTCATACCATTTTTCTACAATTTATGGTGATTTTTACAAAACTGCCTATCATTTCAAGAATAAATCCGGACCAGTCTGTGATTATGGACTTTTTCACACAAGTTGCTGGTCACTAAAAATCATAATAAAATTCATGAAGAAACTACACTCATTTTCCAAACTCTCAGAATTTACGGATTCTGATTTGGACCTTTGATGATTTTTCTATAAATTTTCTAAGAACAGTAATAGAAATGTTGACACTAGAAAAATACTATCAATTTCATTTGCACCTTGTAACTCGTTGAGCAAGGTGTGTATCATTACGTGAATATATGATTTTACATTACATGTCATTTCGTCTTGGTGAGTTGACATACATCAGAAAACAAATGGATTTTTACCTTCATAAGTATGGTAATTAATTAATTGTTATAAACAAAGTTTACATACATGGTATACAAACATTTGATAAACTATGGAAGTATAGTTTATGTTGCTTTTACATTATAAACGATTATAATTAACTATAATAGGTATAGTTTATGTTTCATTACGTTTCAAAATTTTTACCTAAGGTTTTCAGTTCACGTAAATCTGCTATTGAATAAATTGGTGAGACATTCGCTTCGCGTGACCTCCAAGTAACGAAATCAAAAGTCCTATAAATTGTAACCAGAGTCTCTTGTAGGGAGAACGTGATAGTTGTGTATAGATCTATATTGGGTCTGACAAACCCAGACCTGAGCTGCATGCAACAGCTAGACCGGCAGGTCTGAGGTGACAAGTGTCATTTAACTTACGACGCCCGAAGAACGTCGTATTACGAGGCCGTCTGAGTCATAGTATGGTAATAATAACTCAAATGTGGTATTAACAAAACATAAGATTTACGGGTTTTACTTTTAAAATTAACGAGTTTATGTCGATTTAAACTTGCATAAATTTCTTTAAGTATGGTAAAATACTTGTGCACTTCGATCTTGACTGTTAAGATTACAACGCATTACATAAGAAGATATGGGATATTTTTTGAGAAAACATCATTTTTACAAGAAAAGGATTTTAGCATCACCTTCAAAAACTTATGAACTCACCAACTTAATTGTTGACACTCTTTCAAAATTACTTGTATTATCAGGAAATCCATAAACATGTAACCAAGTGCTTTTGAGGATGGGGCGCAAGGCGTCAAGCATTTCATTTTTGTCAACATAATGTAATTGATTTGGAAACATGTAAACTCATACTATGGTGTAACTTTTTCAATTATATTTATGTTGGTTGTGTTTACTTTGATCACTATTGTAATTGTTGTTATGATACTATACATGAAGTCCTCCACCCCCAGACATTTCCGCCATCCTTGGTTTGGGGGTGTGACAGATTGGTATCAGAGTACGGTTTATAGTGAATTATGTATATCAAACCACACAAGATATACAAACTATAAACACATTTGGGACTAAAAGTCTCTGATTTGAAACATTTTCAATTGGTTATACATTTAGAAAATAAATAGTTTTTTTTGTTTAAAGTATACATACATGCTCGCATAGTGTCATAACTAGGGAGAAAATAAAGTAAAAGAAGAGAAGTTGAACACTACGAGTATGCCTTGGTATGTGTAATCAGTTTTGGGAAGGATATAGCCTGATCAACTATATCCGTCCGAGAAGTGACTTACACATACTAGGGGATAGTCGTAATGGGCAACAAATCTGACGACCTAACTTCACTCTACAAAGAATGCTCTAAAAACCAAATCTAAACACTTAAAATACTATAGGAGTATTTTATGTTGCTATAGCGCAATATTATTATTATTATTATCCGTTACATGCTTCTTACACCCCTATTCTCGCAAAGACGACATGGCAGGATTCCATTTACTTGGATACCCTTACTTCCCTAATAAGGGAAATGCTGGGTGGCTCGAGGCAGAACCCGAGGAAATGATCAAGGAGGATCCCGAGGAGGACCCTGAGGAGGTTGATGAAGAAGAAGAACCTGAGGAGGAAGATGAAATGGAGGACGAAGAAGAAGAATCTGAAGAGGAACCAGAGGAGGAAGTCTTCAACCCTCCTTACATCGCCAGGGTGCCTGCGAACCGTTTCGGCTACAACGGGCCTGAGCCCTGTTAGGCAACAGTGATCGAGAGGTGGAGCCGACAACAACGCCAACGAACACCATATGGCGATCAACGGGGTTACTACGACCTCAGCCACGGGGGACCGGCTGACAGAGCCCTCCCCGTCATGGTCCAGCATATCACAATTTGGGAAACCAGATTAGGGAAATGGCAGATCAAGTTTGGAATCTCAACGTTGTTACGGAAGCCACTGTTGCACGCACCAGGGAGTTGGAAAGGGACTTCTATCCAGTGGACCAACTTATCGAGGACCTTGCTGCCGCTCGAGCGGAGGTAAGGGAGTACCAGGTGAGGCACGCAGCTCTCGAGGAGAGAGTGATCGCGGAAGAACGCCGGATTGCGGAGCTTCAGGGAGCCTCGACCTCATCTCAGGGTGTGACAACCCGAAACTTTTTCCGTTTCTGTTGCGTGTTTTCCATTAATGAAATTTCAAGATCCGTTAACTTTTCCGTCAAAATTTTGGTTTAATAAAATAATCTAGTTATATTTAATTAAATTATTTACGAGTCGGAACCAAAAATCGTGCGGAAACCCGAAAATCTCGAGTAAACAACATTTTCGGTCTAAATTGGGATTACGACCGTAAACTAGTTTACGGCCGTAAACTCGTTTATGACCGTAAACTGGTTTACCACCGTAAACTCTGTTTACGGTCAAGGACGAATGGACCCCACTTTCACCCTATAAATACGATGCCTCCGACTTCATTGGGATGTTTCTGGTCGCATTCTCTCCTCCTCTCTCTAAGAATCACCAACCGTAAACTCTCAAAAACGCATTTAAACTCCGGGAAACATCGAAAATCACCGTTTGGAGCCCTTTGGAACGTCTGGAATCACTCCTCGCATCGAATTCAGCATCCAAACCTCATTTTCCGAGTTTACGGTTCGGGGTTCAAAGACTGTAAACTCAGTTCTTGAGTTTACGGCCGTAAACTGTCACACCCCAAAACCAAGAACGGCGGAAACGTTCTGGGGCGGAGGACGTCATGTATAATATCAACAACAATGTAAAGTAGTAAACAAGCAACAACATCATCCATTGCATTAATAAAATAATTATTATACAATTGTATTCTGTCAAACTTTGATAAACACTAAAGCATAAATCAAAATGAAAGATAAGTCTTGGATAAGCTCCATCTTCCTTTCTCCTTGCATTGGTACCTGTCTATGATGACATGAGGATACAAGTAATTTTGAAAGCGAGTATCAGCTTTAAAGCTGGTGAGATCATAAGTATTTAGTGGCTTAATTTGTATGTAAGAATTTGTAAGTCTATGTATTGTAAGAATTTGTAAGTCTATGTATTGTAAGAATTTGTAAGTGTATATGAACTGTAAGTATTTGTAAGTGTTTGAAAAACTCTAGAATCCCTATGATTCCTTCTAGTATATGAAGGTGTCTTCTACCAAGACTTATCTGTTCTGTGTGTATGTGGCTCTTGTAAGAGTATGTATTTTCCAAAGTATAACTATCATTATCCAAAAATATGGTTTGTACATTTATGTTTAAGTGAGGTTATCACTAAAAATATGTAATGGAAAAACTAACGTAGTACTAAAACGTAGCTCTAAAAGGACTACTACCGTACTAACTACCTTAAGCCGGATTTTAGGCAAAGGCACTATGTGATAAATTGCGCCATACTATCGACTAGTAACAACGACATAATGAATGGTCGTAATAAAGAAATGACGTTTGGCACCCGCAGACCTGCAGGTCCGGCTGTAGCTAGCAGCAAGGTGTAGGATTGTCAATCCAGCATAGATCTATACGCAAACTCAACGCTCCCCCTTCAAGAGACTCTGGCCGCAACTCAAGTCATGAGGTTTTAAGTCATGCTCCGATTTAAATCACAGTAATTAACGTATTCTCGTATATGTAATGTAATGTACTGTTCTAGCTGTAATGTAATGAACTGTTCTAGCAAGTATAGTAATGTAATGAACTGTAATGTTCTACGTGTGCTAGCTGTAATGTGTGTTCTCTCTATCTAGCAAGTATAGTAATGTAAACGAACTGTAATGTTCTATGTGTGCTAGCTGTAATGTGTGTTCTCTCTATCTAGCAAGTATAGTAATGTAAACGAACTGTAATGTTCTATGTGTGCTAGCTGTAATGTGTGAACTCTCTATCTAGCAAGTATAGTAATGTAAACGTTCTGGTATAGTTGTACATGTTCTCGTCCTAGTATAGTTGTATATGTAACGTACAGTAATGTTCTAGAAAGTATTGACTCATGGATGAACTGACTCATTGTATGATATCGCGTTCTAGTAATGGTTCTAGTATCTTCCTGAACTACCCATATGGTAGCTTACTAGTAATCTAAGTGGTACGTATGGACGTGGATGTACACCCTTGCTACCCAAGGGCATAGGATGAATTGGAAGGACCTTTTATGACTTTATATGTACACATGATATATAACTAATATTTAAACGACTTTTGGACGAGTATCCGATATCCCACCAGACCACATCTCAAGGCGCGAAAAGGAAATAGGGTGGATAGTCTTCCTAAGCCTTTTAAACATTTCTTATATAACTATACATATAGAGGCATGCAATTTATAATATAAAAGCATAAATAAGTTTGGTAAAACATTTGAAACATAAATATTAGTTTAAGGAAAGATCGACTTGATGTCAATCTATAAAACAATTTGAAGGCATAAGTTTGATAAAACAATATAAGTACAAGGAACATTTGTTTGAAACACAGATGTAAATAAGTTTGAAATATGATAAACAGAGTAAGAGGTACAATGTAAAAAATAGTTTGAAACATATAAAATGTTTATAAAAATCATTTGAAGGAAACTGTTTGGTAAAACGGCAAATGAGTAGCCAAATCTTTTGAATGTTGTATATTAATCACATGTGATTGATGTAATAAGTAATATAACCCTACTTACTAATCACATGTGATTGACATAATAAGTAACATGATTCTACTTGTATCCCCCCCATAAAACATTTAAAATAGTTTAAAACATTAGTTAAGGGGTATGAACTCACCTGCAGTATGAGACTGGAATTGAACGGCCGTTATCGTATGGAAGGATCGGACACGTGCTTGGTGTCAAGTGAAGACTTAGACACACACAATGATCCTAATTACATATGAAAACATATGTATATAAATAATTAGTGATTATAACACTAATTATACAAGTAATAACATTTAAGCGCGAGGACAACACTTTTGGTCAAGTGTTAGGAGGCTAATGGGTTGCAACAAAGGAGTGCAATGCCCCTAATGGAAGTTTAAGGTCAAAAGACCATATTCATTGGAGTTTACGGCCCAGGGAAGTAAGCTCCTGGCCGTAAACTCTCAACCAAGTCATGAAATGGAGCTTAGAAGTACTACAACCTTATAGGGGAATTGTTTCTAGGCTTAACAAGTGTTTAAGGTACCATATTGACTCCTATGGGGAGTTTACGGCCCAAAGACCCTTTTCCCTTGGAGTTTACGGCCGTAAACTCCCTTGGGAGGGTTCTTATTGTTCTTTCAAGTCTCCCACATTTCTAGGAACAAGTCTAGGCTTTAGTACTTGGCTTAAGGAAGATTTATGGCACTAAATGGTACCATTTTATGGAGTTTACGGCCTTGGAACCTTTTGGGCCGTAAACTCCCTCACACATGGGGTTCTAAATGTTTTAGTTAGTCCAAAACTCATCTAGGTACATGCCCTAATTGTCTCTTGGCCTAAGGAAGTGTTTAGGGTGTCCTTTGACCCCTTTAAAGGAGTTTACGGCCCAAGAAATACTCTTGGCCGTAAACTCTTCAACACTTGCGCTTTTCATGAGTTTTCTAGGTCCTAAACACATTAAGGTATTTGCCTAAAATAGAGTCCAAGCCTTAGGAAGTGTTTGAAGGGATTTTGGCACTTAAACTTGGAGTTTACGGCCTAAGGAGCTTCTTGGCCGTAAACTCCCTTCAAAAATTGATTTCTAATTGTTTTGGTGGCATAGATCATGAGTTTAAGGCTTCTAGGTTTTTGTTCTAAGGCTAAAGGATCATTAGGCACTCATTTGTGCCCTTCACTTGGAGTTTACGGCCCAAGAGATGTTCCTTGGCCGTAAACTCCTCAAACTAAATGGTTTTGATTTGTTTCTAGCCTCTAATGCTCATACATAAGGTCCTTAGCTAGATGCCTAACACGGAAATGGGACTAGATAGCCTTTAGGCTTGATTTTGGAGTTTACTCCCCAAGAACGTTCTTGGGCGGTAAACTCCCGGATCTTGCATTTTAGACATGTAAACAATGTTATTTAGCATATAACAAGTATTAAAACACATCTATGAAAGTAGACTCACAATCTGGGATGAAAACCCGAAGATCCGTGAGAGAGAAATTGACTTTTCTCTAATTGGAATTCAACTAATGAACCAATTTGGTTCAGAATTCTATTTATAGTCCTGAGATTTTTGGCAGAAAATTTTTCTATTCCTGGAATGGATTCTAATGATCTAGGATAATGGAATTACAGTGTTGCACAAAATCCTAGTGCAACCACTCTCCTAATATCTCTTTAGGTGTAAAACCCTGAAAACTGTCAAACTTATACTTAAAGTCTGAATTTTCACTGTAACTGATCTACATCTATTGGCTTGATATGGTTTGATTTGAATGGAAAATTTCGGGTTGTCACATAAACTCATCCATCTGCAAAAACCGTAAACTCGTGTTCAAAGACCGTAAACTCATGTTCAAAGACCGTAAACACCCTTTTTGGTGGTACTTTTGGCTGAAAACTCATTTCTTCGATTCAAGCAAGTCTCGGTAACATTCCTCAACCGAATTCAAGTGTTTTTCTAACACTCCATTTATCGAAATCGCTAATTTAGATATATAAACGCATTTATTTGATAATAGGATTTCGTTAAGTGCCACGTGCAACAACTCGGGAATCTTCATTTCAGTCAACAACTCCACGCAACAACTATGAGTTCATACCCCTACATTTTTCCGCATTTTTAAGGTTTTCAGGGGGGGGGGGGGGGGGAATACAAGCTAAACATAAATGTTTTCTTATAAGCTAAACATAAATGTTTTCAGAAATATACATAAAGCTTATGCAAATTTCATACTTTATTTCCCTTTTGTACTATGTCGAGCATAAGGGACGTTTTCGCTAAAATTGCATAGTTTTTACGGATACGCTATTCGCTACGTTATACATGCAAACTATAATCGGTATAGTTTGGGATTTCTCTAAAAACTTATCAGGCATAGAAACTTTCTCTACTAAACATATACACTGGAACAGAAACCGTTTACAGTTTATATCACTGTTTTATCATGAGTTTCATAACTGTAACTTATCACTATACGCAGTATACATTCGGATTTTCACTATGGTAGAACGCTACTGCATTACATGTAAACTAGATTGTATGATATTGTGAGGCGCTACTTCACTACAGTACCCTTAGGTGTACAGGGATAAATCCTACCACTGTATAACCAGAGTCTCATGGAGGGAGAGCGTGAGATTTATGAATAGATCTATTTGGGACTGACAATCCCACATCTGGACTGCTAGCTACAGTTAGGTGGGCACGCCTGAGATGTACAAATGTCATTTAACATCAACGCATGAAGAACGTTGGAAAGGTCACTAGTCATATCAAGCATGGTTATACGACTTACATTATGTATAAGTCATCGATAGTTTACCAACCTGGTTCTTCTTCAGTAGTTTTATTTATACCAAATAGAACTAAACACACTATGCATACTGGCCGAGCCAGGGTTTTCAAAACCGAATCATTTATGCTACGGTCTTACATTTAAATACGTATACTTCATGATTAACTTTAGCTTGTCACATGAAGTAGTATTTTGCATATCTCTACGATTTTTTTCAGAAACGAACATTCATGGTTTTATACGAAATCGATAACACTACGTTTTTCACTAAAGAAAATATCGGATTTTCTTGAAACTACACAAGCATTTCGGCTCACTCATCAATAGGTTTTCATTACAAATTACTGCTTATGAACTCACCAGCTTTATGCTGATATTTTTCAAACTACTTGTATTCTCAGGAAATCAGTAGACAGGTACTTGCTGGATTTTCAAGGAACCGAAGAATTTAGAGTTTTTAAGTTTTTATTTTGCAAAACTATTGGATGTATTTCAAACTAAGTTTCAAACAGATGTAAACGTTTTCATTCAAATATTCACTGTAATGGTTGTGTTGCTATGATTGTTGTTATTCATTGGTTGTGATGCTATACATGACGTCCTCCGCCCCGGAATGTTTCCACCAACGGTTTCGGGGTGTGACACAGGACCACCATGGACCAGATGCCACCCGCTTGGAGTAGTGCTTACACTGCTTATGTTTTGTTATAAAACTAGGAGTTCGAGTATGCGTTGGTGCTACTCTTTCTTGCGAAAAGGTTGACCCCGCGATTAAGTGATTACACTAGTCAAAGGGCTTTTGTGCTGCCAAAAATTATCCTTTACATTGATATAATGTGGACCCCTATGAGGTCAAATTTTCCCCAAAACAATATATACTAAAAGTTTATCAATGAATTTGGAATTCATTTTATTTCATTGGATGTTTGGCACTAGATCTCACTACCTACTATTTCAAACAACTTACAGCTAATAACTCGAAGATTCTTAAGGTGTACCCCGAAGTCATGTGTAATTAAGAAATGATCGGCCTAGAAATGGCAAGTCTGCCTTAGGACCTGTTCCTTGTTTGGTTGTAGACTTAGGGTAGACTCATTAGGTTCAACAGCTTATTAAAATTTTAATTACACACAATTGGGGCACGACAAGCGAATCTTAGGAGTGGGTCAGATATGAAACAAAAATTACAAGACTCCATTTGAAGTCATTACTACTGAATTCATAAGTTTATTTATATAGATTTCTACTATGAATTTGTTTGCAAACATATGGAAGTCGGGAAATACTATACTTAAAAAAAACTAATGAACTAATTTCACGACACCCGACTTATATCCATTACTAAAAGACTTACACTCGTTTCGTCTTTAAAATTCTATGACAGAAAAATGCCACCTTGTAGATCTGCTAGACGCACTGAGAGAACACAAACAAATCCTCCCCCGCCGCCTCCCCAGTATGATCCTGTTATGTTCTAGGCTGTGGTTACAGCCGCAGTGGCAGTTGCTATGTCCCAAATAAGCACTGACGGTGCCAGGAAAGCAGGGAGCAGTATTAACAACTCTAATCAAGGAGATAGCTAAGGTCGTTCGAAAGAATGTTCCTATAAAGACTTCACAAATGGCAAGCCCAATCCTTTCAATGGAAGCGGAGGCGTCGTCGCTTTGATGCAATGGTTCGAGAAGACTGAATCCGTCTTCGAGATCTGTGCGTGCCCCGAAGCAGACAAAGTCAAATTCGCAGCCTGGACTTTCTCCGACAGGGCCCTCACTTGGTGCAACGGCCATGTAAAATCGCTGACACTCTCCGTGGCTAATTCGTTGAGTTGGGAAGACTTGAAAACTATGATGTTGAAGGAATATTGCCCAAGGGGTGAGGTGCAAAAATTAGAGCAAGAACTGTGGAATCTCAAGATGACGGGCTCTAACCTTGCAACTTACACCGCCCGATTCAATGATCCAACACTCCTCTGTCTGACGATGGTTACACCGGAAAGCAAGAAGGTTGAACGATATCTCTGGGGTCTATCATCCCAGATTCAAGATAGCGTGTTGGCCTCGAGACCAACCACTTTTGACAGTGCCAAGGAGTTGGCACAGCAACTCATTGATCATCGGGCCAGCCATGTCACAGTGCCAACCACCTCGGATCAAGCAAAAGGAGGGAACAACAAGAGGAAGTTCTAGAACAATTAAAAGAAGCAATCGGCGTAGGATCCCGCAAAGAAACAACAAACTGTTGCCACCCATGCTGCCACTACTCCCTCCGCTCCGGCTCCATGGAAGCAATACGCTGGAACTCTTCCTAAGTGTAACAAGTGCAATTTCCACCACACTGGTGCTTGTCGGGAAATGCACTGCAGAAATTGCAACAAGAAGGGGCACACTGCTCGATTCTGTAAAGTGCCAGCCCAATCCGCCACTCAAGCCGCCCCGGTCGCCAACACCGGAGCAAGCTAAACCTGTTACGGCTGTGGAAAGGCAGGGCACTTGTAACACCCAAAATCAGGAAGGCCAAGAAAGAAAAGAAAACCCTAAGTCAAAGGGTCAACTCGTCGAGTCCAGGGAGGAACTCGACAAGTCGGAGCGGGATCCAGGGGGATTGATTAAGTAACCGACTCGGTGAGTCGGCTAAGGGGACTCGGCGAGTCTGGTCTAAACAAGGAAAACCCTAATCCCGGGAGTTGTATCCTATATAAAGGGTGTTATGTCCCTTCCTCAGCCTCCATATCATCCTAGAGAGCCTGTAAACCCTAGATTTCGTGTGAGCTTCCATCATTTGAGAGGAATAGCTTTGGAGGAGGGAACCTTTGAAAGGAACTTGAAGATCAAGAGGGTTGCTTCAAAGGAGAGGTGTAGATCCGAGATCTACTTTAGTTTGTGTTCATCTTGGAGGTAATAAGCTGCTATCTTCCCTCCTTTGCATCTAGATCTATTTTTGTTATGAGATTTGGGGGTTTTATGGTTGTTTAAGACCCAATTCGGGTTTGGGGCTTAGAAATGTGGTTGCCACTTCAGATCTAGTGTTGGGATGGTCCAATATGTCGTAAAGCATCAAATATTGAGTAGTTGTTGAAGCCCTTTTGTCCTAAAACCTAGCCCTAGTGTGTTTTGAGCCTAGATCTCTTTAGTTATACGTAAAGTTTACAACTTTACGTAAGGATTGAGCCTTGGAAGTATGGATCTATGATTTGGAGCCCCTGCATGGCTCGAAAAGCCACTGAATGGATTAAGAACTGGAACGACTCGGCAAGTCACATGGGTGGACTCAGCAAGTTGGATGAAGTTGGGCAGGAACTCGGCGAGTTGGAAGAACAACTCGGCGAGTCTGTTCTTGGACTCAGTGAGTCAAGTCGTGAAACCCCAAACCCTTCGAGTTAAGACTCGGATTAGTGAGTTGAGTGGGGACTCAGTGAGTTGGACAGGCCAGGACTCGGAAATCGGTAGACTCGGCGATTCAGAGGCTGACTCGGCGAGTGGAGTCGCGAATGAAAGGACTCTGAGCGTGTGAACTCAGTTAGTCAGTAGGCAGACTCGACGAGTAGGGTTGACCTGGCAGGTTGACCTTGACCAGGACTTTGACTTTGAACTGAGTTGACTTAGTTGAATTTCGGAGGATAGCTAGACTAAGTGTTGCATTGATATTGGTAGCTCGGGGAGCTAGTGGAGCAGGAGTTCAGAGAGTTGTCGGGCAGCATCTAGAGGGGTTATCAGCAAGTTTAACAAGTGCAGGTGAGTTTCCCTTTGTGTGAATGGGTCTAAGGCCACAATGTCGGCCCATGTAGTTATGAGTAGAAGACTCGGGGGTTAGCCCTAGGCACAATATGCTAGTATGATATTCAGGACGAGGTCCAATGATAGCGCGCGGGTGTCCAAGGAATGGTTTATATGATAGTTATACTTGTTGTATGTGTGATACATGTATGTGCCTGGTAGGGAGGTGAGAGTGGGCGAGGTCCCGTATCTCACCAATAGCAGAGTGTGGATGGTGTTCCACATCTCATTAGTTGCAGATCAGGGGCGAGGCCCAAGTTAGGGAAAGAGTGAGTGTAGGCTGGGCCCGTATCTCACTATCAGTAGGAGCGTGGACGGGGTTCCATGACTCATCAGTAGCAGGACAAGGGCGAGGCCCAAGATAGGCGAGGCCTTAGAGCAGGATCCATTAGTATATGTTTAGCTTATGTGTTGTGATATGTTTATATGCTATTATATGTTAGCGGGCGAGGCCCAGTGACAGGCGAGGCCTAAGTGAAACAGATCTGTATCTAAGCGGGGCTCAAAGCCAGGCGAGGCCTGGAGCGGCGGGGCCGTTGTAGCCGGCGAGGCCCGAGGTAGGGGGCGAGGCCCAAAATAGCGGGCGTGGCCTAGTATGTGCATTATGTGTTTATGCATGGTATGTGGTAGGTTGGGGGAACTCACTAAGCTTCATGCTTACGGTTTTCAGTTTTGGTTTCAGGTACTTCCGGTAGCGGAGGGAAGAGCTCGGGGTGATCGCATGGCACACACCATAGATTAGACAGCCTGGGAATGTTTTACTCTGATAATGAACATATGTTTTGGAAATTAATACTCTGATTATGCTATGGATTGATAATTATGTTTTAAGTAATGTTTTATAAAAGAAATTTTTAGTCTGAAATTTTGGGATGTTACAACACTTCAAAAGAAACTGACCAAAATCACGAAATGCCAACGTTGGGGGTGCAGGAAGAGTCCTAGCCTTAGGGCACAAAGAAGCAGTCAAGGACCCCACTGTAGTTACCGGTACGTTCCTCCTCAATAACTCTTATGCATGCATAGTTTTCGATAATGGGGGTAGAAAGGAGTTTCGTGAGCCACCAATTTAAACATTTACTTAAACAAAATCCCCAGTAATTAAAAGATTCATACGTCGTAGAAATGGCAAACGGAAAGGTTGAGCGGGCTAATGATATTTTCATAGGGTGTACCCTCACTCTAGACAACCATTCGTTCAAAATCGATCTAATGTCGATCACAATAAAAAGTTTCGACATCATCATTGGTATGGATTCGTTAAGTTCTAATCGTGCCGACATTTTATGTTACATAAGGGCCGTACACCTTAATCTACCAAATGGCGAAACCCTTCTCGTCTACAACGATAAACCCAGTACAAATCTACAAATCATTTCTTGCGTCAAGGCTCAAAAGTACCTCGGAAAGGAATACCACGCCTTCTTAGCCCACGTCGTAGATAAGAAACAAGGGGTGAAGGATATCAAAGACATTCCAGAAGTGTGAAACTTCCCCGACGTATTCCCAGAAGATCTGCCAGGTGTACCAATCGCACGAAAAGTTGAATTCAGAATCGACTGGGTTCCCGGAGCTACCCCAATAGCCAAAGCTCCATATCGCCTAGCACCGGCAGAAATGCAAGAACTGTCTAGTCAACTGAACGAACTATTAATCAAGGGGTTCATCTGACCGAGCTTTTCACCCTGGGGAGCACCAGTCCTATTTGTGAAAAAGAAGGATGGATCCATTCGCATGTGCATCGACTATCGGGAGTTAAACAAACTTACTGTCAAGAATCGATATCCCCTACCCCGAATCGACAACCTCTTCGACCAACTTCAGGGAGCAAGCTACTTTTCAAAAATCGAATTGAGGTCGGGTTACCATCAACTGCGAGTTCAAGAGGATGATATTCCCAAGACAACTTTCAGAACGTGCTACGACCATTAGGAATTTGTGGTGATGCCCTTTGGTCTGACAAACGCACCTGCAGTATTCATGGATCTGATGAACCGAGTGTGTTGAGCCTTCTTAGACAAATTCGTAATCGTATTCATCGACGATATCTTAGTCTATTCGCAAAGCAAAGAAGAGCACAACCAACATCTGCGACTAGTATTGGAGACACTAAGAACTGAGAAGCTTTATGCTAAAATTTCAAAGTGAGAATTTTGGCTCCGAGAAGTGGGATTCCTTGGCCACGTGGTTAGCGAGAAAGGGATACATGTGGATCCCTCAAAATCAAAGAGATCGAAAACTGGTCAGCAACTACAACGCCGACATAAATCCGATAATTTTTAGGGCTCGCTGGATACTACCGAAGATTCATCCAAAACATCTCCAAGATCGCTAAACCACTGACCACCTTGACTCAAAAAGGTGTGATGTTTAAGTGGGGAGATAAATAGGAAGCCGCCTTCCAAACGTTAAACCAAGCCCTATGCAGTGCGCCGGTCTTGTCTCTTCCAGAAGGAACCGATGACTTCGTGGTATATTGCGATGCTTCAAATCAAGGTCTCGAATGTGTGCTCATGCAGAGAGGGAAGGTCATCGCTTACGCGTCAAGGCAACTTAAGACACACGAAGTTAATTATACTATCCACGACCTCGAATTAGGAGCAGTAGTGTTCACCTTAAAGATCTGGAGGCACTACCTCTTTGGCACAAAGTGCACTGTCTTCACCGATCACAAAAGCCTTCAGCATATCCTCAATCAAAAAGAGCTCAACATGCGGCAAAGAAGATAGGTAGAGCTGTTGAACGACTACGAGTGTGAAGTTCGCTATCATTCGGGCAAGACAAATGTTGTAGTTGATGCCCTAAGCAGAAAGGAATATCCGGGTCGCCGAGTAAAGTCATTAACAATGACAATCCATTCACACACCTGACCACACAAATCAATGAAGCTCAACTAGAAGCCTTGAAACCAGAGAATGTGACAGGTGAGGCATTAAGAGGGATGGATAAGAACCTAGAAGTCAAGGATGATGGAGCTCGATATCTCATGAACCGGATCTGGACACCGAAGTTCGGTGGGTTCCAGGACGTCTTCATGAACGAAGCACACAAGACTCGATACTCCATCCATCCAGGTTCGGATAAGATGTATCTAGACCTCAAGAAGTTGTACTGGTGGCCGAACATGAAAGCTGAGATTGCTACCTATGTGGGCAAGTATCTGACTTGCGCCAAGGTCAAGGTAGAATATCAGAAACCCTCAGGACTACTACAACAGCCTGATATACCTGAGTGGAAGTGGGAACGAATAACCATGGACTTCATAACCAAGCTACCTAAGACCACGGGTGGATTGGATACCATATGGGTAATTGTCGACAGACTAACCAAGTCAGCACACTTTCTACCAATGAAAGAGAACGACAAGATGGAGAAACTGACAAAGCTGTACATCAAGGAAATCGTGAGATTGCATGGGGTACCAAGGTCCATTATCTCAGATCGGGATAGTCGATTTACCTCGCGATTCTGGCAATCACTTCAGAAATCCTTGGGAACTAGGCTGGACATGAGTACAACTTATCACCCAAAAACTGACCGGCAAAGTGAGGGGACCATTCAGACGCTAGAAGACATGCTTAGGGGGTGTGTAATAGACTTTGGTAAAGCTTGGGATACCCATTTGCCACTGGTCGAATTCTTGTACAACAACAATTATCACACTAGCATCAAGGTTTCACCGTTTGAAGCCCTCTATTGCCGCAAGTGCAGGTACCACTGTGATGGGCTGAAGTGGGTGACACACAACTAGATAAGGGACAAGTCCCTAATAGCACCCTCACTGGTCTGGAGATAATAAGAGAAACTACAGAGAAGATTGTCCAAATCCGAGAACGATTAAAGGCTTCTAGAGATAGGCAGAAAAGTTACGCATATAACAGACGGAAGCCTTTGGAATTTCATGTTGGAGACCGAGTGCTATTAAAGGTCTCACCCTGGAAGGGTTTAATACGTTTCGGTAAGCGAGGAAAGTTGAACCCCAGATACATCGGGCCATTCAAGATCCTCGCTAGGATTGGCCCGGTAGCTTACAAGCTCCTCCTACCACAAGAACTTAATAACGTACACCCTACCTTCCACGTATCAAACTTGAAGAAATGTTTATCCGACGAGACTCTCGTGATACCCCTCGACGAAATTGAAGTTAATGAGAGTCTCCATTTCGTGGAAGAACCAATTGAGATCATGGATCAGGAGATCAAAAGAACGAAACAAAGTCGTATTCCCATAGTGAAGGTTCGTTGGAACGCCAAACGAGGACCTGAGTTCACCTGGGAACGCGAAGATCAAATGAAACAAAAATACCCACATCTATTCCCAAACGCTTGAAGTCCCGGTCAAAATTCAAATTTCGGGACGAAATTCCCTCTAACGGGGGGATGATGTGACAACCGGCAAAATTCTAGTCAAGTCAAAGTCAAATAAAGTCAACAAGTCAAACCGGTCAACCCAATTAACCCTTGCATGTTAGGGTTTACGTTATGTAATTACTGTACAATTCACTATGTTAATGAGGAATCATCATTTGGAAAGTTCGAGAAGTTAAATTTCCTTAGCCTTAATAGTGCTAAACAATGAACCAAAGCGATAAAACACTATTGCACACTCATCGGGAGTGTGTAGGACCCTTAAACATGGCTTAACGGGGTTTATGGACCTTGCGTTGCGAAGTCGGACACTCAAAAATGTCACAAACGAAACCTCTCTCAATCGTTTTCACTCTATCTCTCTCTATTTGAAATCTCTCCCAAATCTCTCTTAAAAGTTCCTATAATTTTTTGTAACCATTTGGGCCATCCCGACCCTGAACCGGGTCAAAAACCGCTTAAAACGGGGTAAAAACGGGTAAAATACCCTTAAAGACCCGAAACCCCTCTTAAAGGGGTGATCCCTCTTAGGACCGAAAGTCCATGTAGGGACTGAACCCTGCTGAGCCAAAGCCCCAAGAACCGAACCCGAAACTCCAGGAATCGAACTTACCTTCGAACCGAACCCTCTCTCTCGGATCCGAACCTCGCATGCGAACCCGAACCCCACTTTCGGTCCATTTCGCTTCCGACCAGTTTCGCCCCATTTCGCTTCCTATCCCATTTCTCCTTCGGGTCCAGCACCAGGAGGGACCGAACCCTCGCACCTTTGGTCCTTCATGCGAGAAGCCTCGCAGCTTCGCCTCAACTTCCCGGTTTTCGACTACAACTTCATTTTAAGCCCGTTTTCCATCATTTTAACGCGGGATTTTCACCCAAAACTTTATTCTAACATATGAAGCCCCAAAATACATAATTAATCACGTTTTTAGTGCCAACCTTATCCAAGAATTAGTGGGCGAAGTACAAAGGGTGGAGTGTTGACTTTTCTTTGATTTATGACACAAGCAACCACCCATACCCACTCCATGAACAACCCACACCCCTCCCCACCATCCTTAGTAACTTCATAGTCCTTTCCCACTCATTTCCCAGCCATACTCACGTCCTAAGGGCTGGAAAACTCACCCTCTCTCTTCACTTCACTCATTTTCCCTCATTTTCACCAAAGATCAAACACATCTTTTCTCTCAAATTCTCTTTCACAATTTCGAGATTTCCAAGGAATTTTTCAAGCTTTCCTTCTACATTTGGTAAGTATCATCACCCTTCATATGGTTATTACACTTCCTTTTACTCAAATCATTGATTTCTTACACAAACTCCATCATAATTATGTTAGATTCTCGAATCTTCAAGCAATCCTCCAAGTGTTCTTGAGTTGAACACTTCTCTCCTTCAACATCTATCCACTGAAATCACATAAGGTGATTTCATACCCCTATCTTTTCACGTTTTTCTTAAGTTTTAAGGGGGGGGGGGGAATACAAGTTAAAACACCAAGAACACAACTAAACACATCCAACAACTTTCATCAGAAAACTTTAACTCCATTCACGGACTGTTTTCGTCAACTTAAACATTTTAGCTTTCAAAACTGTATTAGGTGAAAATAGTTCAGGTTTATACCTTCAAAATGACTACTTGCACATCTCCATACGATTTTTCTAAAATTTATGGTGATTTTTACAAAACTTCCTATCATTTCAAGAATAAATCCGGACCAGTCTGTGATTATGGACTTTTTCACACAAGTTGGAGGTCACTAAAAATCATAATAAAATTCATGAAGAAACTACACTCATTTTCCGAACTCTCAGAATTTACGGATTCTGATTTTGACCTTTGATGATGTTTGTATAAATTTTCTAAGAACAGTAATAGAAATGTTGACACTAGAAAAATGCTATCAATTTCATTTGCACCTTGTAACTCGTTGAGCAATGTGTGTATCATTACGTGAATATATGATTTTACATTACATGTCATTTCTTCTTGGTGAGTTGACATACATCAGAAAACAAATGGATTTTTACCTTCATAAGTATGGTAATTAATTAATTGTTATAAACAAAGTTTACATGCATGGTATACAAACATTTGATAAACTATGGAAGTATAGTTTATGTTGCTTTAACATTATAAACGATTATAATTAACTATAATAGGTATAGTTTATGTTTCATTACGTTTCAAAATTTTTACCTAAGGTTTTTAGTTCACGTAAATCTATTATTGAATAAATTTGTGAGACGTTCGCTTCGCATGACCTCCAAGTAACGAAATCAAAAGTCCTGTAAATTGTAACCAGAGTCTCTTGTAGGGAGAATGTGATAGTTGTGTATAGATCTATATTGGGTCTGACAAACCCAGACCTGAGCTGCATGCAACAGCTAGACCGGAAGGTCTGAGGTGACAAGTGTCATTTAACTTACAACGCCCGAAGAACGTCGTATTACGAGGCCGTCTGAGTCATAGTATGGTTATAATAACTCAAATGTGGTATTAACAAAACATAAGATTTACGGGTTTTACTTCTAAAATTAATGAGTTTATGTCGATTTAAACTTGCATAAATTTCTTTAAGTATGGTAAAATACTTGTGCACTTCGATCTTGACTGTTAAGATTACAACACATTACATAAGAAGATATGGGATATTTTTTGAGAAAACATCATTTTTACAAGAAAAGGATTTTAGCATCACCTTCAAAAACTTATGAACTCACCAAATTAATTGTTGACACTCTTTCAAAACTACTTGTATTATCAGGAAATCCATAAACAGGTAACCAAGTGCTTTTGAGGATGGGGCACAAGGCGTCAAACATTTCATTTTTGTCAACATAATGTAATTGATTTGGAAACATGTAAACTCATACTATGGTGTAACCTTTTCAATTATATTTATGTTGGTTGTGTTTACTTTGATCACTATTGTAGTTGTTGTTATGATACTATACATGAAGTCCTCCACCCCCGGACGTTTCCGCCATCCTTGGTTTGAGGGTGTGACAGTTATCAACTAGCTGACATGTACATATAATCAATTCACTCTTATTTTTATATGAAAAATTTTGAAATGTCCAGAAAGGAGATGCATGGCATGTTTAGGACCTTTTCAAACTAACATGGCCATGAGAACTCTAACTTTAAATACTACTATAATCACTATCGTGAATGGAATTATCAAGAAGAAGAAAGCTAGTTGACCATGGGCGATTAGTGTTAGTATACCTAATCTGACCCCACATGCCAAGGACAATATGAAGGATTATTCCGAGACATGTTCTGATAGGCTATTCGTTTACAAAACAAGAAAAGGACCAATAAAGCATAAATACCCAATATATCTAAACAAAAGTAAAAGACTGAAACATGGAGAAGAAATTTTGATCATGGATTATGAGCCCATGTTACTATCCATGGGATCAATGTAATGTCCTAATTTTCAAGATAAAATATTCATTCTTAAAAAAAGATAAACACCCATTTTTATAGAACTATAATCAAGGTAAAACCATTTTTTCGTAAACCATAATCCCAAAATCAGAGTAATAAAGAAAATCATCACAAAATCTTAAAATATAAAGTTGTTGATATATGTGTAAAATCACTTCTTTGCTTTCCCATGATCCAAAGAGGTACCTAAAAACATTTAATCCACAGCTGTAAGCATGAATCTTAGTGAGTTCCCCAACATACCACATACAAAACAAAATAATGGGTCTCTCCCTAGGCTCCAACCTAGCGAGTCCAACCCAACAAAGCATGTAAATGGGTCCAACCCAACTGGTCCAATTCAGTAAAGCATGGAAATCCCATAATACAGTGAGAAGACTCACCTAAATCCAGGAGCTGAATCCGACTACTCGAAGTCCCAATGAATTAGCTACACGAATCGCCTAACCCAATCACAGGCTAAAGCTCAGTATATAGCGCAAAACCTCAAAGTTCGACCAAAAAGTTAAACTGGTAAAAAAGTAAAAAAGTCAACGATCAAGGTCAAAGTTAACGGTCAACAACGTACACGCTGTGACCCTTGACTAGTTACACCATGATCCACTAAATGACATAATACTCGGGAACACTCCAAAATCACGTCATGGCCCTCAATAAGTCGCGTTGTGATTTCATCCAGGAAACTTAACTCATTAAGCTTGTAATCCTTAATTACAAAGATTCCAATTCTAATATATGAAACTCCTAATGGTCCTAATGGTTAAGGTTTCCAACTTTATCATATCAAGGCCTAATCAACCACAAATCTAAACCCCAAATCCAAAAAACCCAAAACCAAGTGCATGGATCAAGATTTGCACACACATAAACCCTTTTTCTATTCTACAAATAAGGTCCAAAAGCATCAAAATATCACCAATGAGTTCTGGTGTTCTTCAAACACCAAGAACACTAAGTTTACGGGACCAAAATGACACCTAAACACAAGCCTAGATCTAACATTCAATAGCCAAAAAGGTTGAATCTTGGAAACTTATATAGCTAGGTGAGATTTTTGGAGGTAGAAACTTTTGCTGCTTGCTTCCAACTATCACCAAAAGCACACTTTTCTTCAAAACTTCCCACCAAAGAAGAAAATAAGGTTACAAGGAACAAATGAGGATACAGTTTGGTTGGAGGAATTCCTATGGAGGTGGAGGCTCTTAAAATGAGGAACCCTAGGGAAAAGTGCACTTAAATAGTCCCAAATCCTATGGCCTAAGGCCGAAGCCCAAACACTCCAAAATCACGTAGTGAAAGTCTTGATCCAGCAAGGCCCATTTCCGATTAAGCCTAAACTGCTTCCATTCCAATACTAACCTTTATAGTCTGAAGCCTTATCCTCATAGCCCACAAACTGCTTTCCCTCCTTTCCCGTATCCGTAAACTAGAACTTAATGATCCTGCTTACTTGAACCGTTGATTTTTCTGACCCAAACAAAAAGTCAAATTGTACTTTGAATTCCTAATCTGAATACTAAGTTCTCCCCTACTTAGGGTTCAAGCTTCCTTCATTTTTCGTCCTGAAATCTCATGGACCAGAACCTGCCTAGTCAAAACATACCCTTGATTTAAAATTACTACACTTAATACAGAATCACATAGTCATTTGAATAGTCGACTCCGCCCTAAAACCCTATCAGACAAGAACAACCAATAGAGGTAAGTCAAAATTCTAAGCCTATGTAATTCAATTCTGCATAGTCCCTTGACAACTGAAAAAATTATTGGTTGCTTACCAAATAACTTTTTTGTTATGAAGTAACATTACTACCCTTGCAACAAAAAATCGACTTAAACAAAAAACTTGCTCCCCAAAAGACAGACCAAGACATGATCAAGGTCGGCCGAATCATATCACCAACCCGACTAATAACAAAATCAGAACAAGCCACCAAAACATATAAGAAACATACATGCCACCACGACGGGGTGTTGGATCTCACACTATTCCTCTAGCCCTTTAGAGACCAATATCATTGACATTCCTCCTGTAGATTGAGAAGAGATATACACTCTCTTATCCTTTACTTATAGTCACGATTGTAATTATCTTCATAACCATATTAGAAACATCCTGAAACATGAGCATGACAATTCCTCCAAGTGTCTTCACAAACCTGCAACATTGACTGCAATTTTCTTGACCTCATGATGAACATCAACAAGCTTGAACCCCTTAGCTACCAACAATTCTTGGTCCTACACCATCCTCACCATTCCCCCATCAAACTTCTAATCTGGACTTCAGAATCATATACTCGAACTACATCCGAGGCACACAATCTTCTCTAAACTGGGTCGAAGACTCAACTTACAACATGGCCTCTAGCTAAACTGGACATAAGAGGTTGATAAGGAGGCTAACACATGGGACATAATGACATTATATAGGTCTTACACACTAAAATTATGGTTTTTGGGAACTGACCACGTATGATGTACATACCACTTCATATGCTAAGCGTACGTGCATGCCTCAGTGGTCCTTAATGATTCACTTACACCTAATCTACTACCTTAGCAAGACCATTCATGGAAGCCCAAGTCTTCTAAGCCCAACAACAACTTTCATGATTAAAACAATAATTAAATAATTAATACATTGGAATCATCGGGCGTTACATAATGGCTTATTTTAGAAAAAAAGACTCCACTTGGAACTCAAATTGACTTTATAGAAAAAGGCTTTACTTGTTCCTCATCTTTTTTTTACTTCTCTCTTTTTTTTGTAGTTCATCTTTTTTTGCTTCTTTTCATTTTTTTGGTCTATTTTTTGACCTTTGATTTTTTTTTTGAGGAAGCTAATAGCCCAAATGAAAATATAAAGGAAAAAAAGAAATGTAGAATATAGAAGTTTGACAACTTAGAAATTCAAAAGTCGCTAGTAAGAACCTTGACAACTTGTGACAAGACCCACTACCAATATGCGTCTTAGAACTCATGTAATCCAGAAAATAATGATAAAAAAACCAAAATAGATATGCAATAGAAAGAACTGGCTTTGATACCAAATGATGTGATCTCACCAAAAATTAAGGTTTGAACACGTTTTGCCCGACCGTTATATCGGCTGTTGAATTTTAAAAGGTTGAAACCGCGACTCGTTGTCTATAAAGAGACAAGAACCTTGGTATAAAACGCCACAATCAACCCACCAAATTGATTGATAAGGATGAAGGCCACACGCTATAAAAACCTAATAAGTTCTAAAGTTCACAAAGAACGAAAAGAGTTAAAAACTCACCAATTGTATTGAAAACTTGATTGATTCCAAAATGGATACAAGACCATGTTTTTATGGGGGGGGGAGGGGGAGGGGAAAGCACCTAAAGAGCAATCAATTAAAGAAGTGTTAAGGCATTTAACCCCCAGGTTAAGACTATGAATCTAGACATGGTTTATCACAAGGTTCAAGTATATTAAGACCCTTTTATATTCCTAACACTTATTTAGGAGAAATAAAAACGAAAATTACATATTAAAATATAAAAAAAACAAAATGGTCTTGTTAAAGGCTCTTATTGGATCTCATAAATCAGTCTTGCACTTGAATTATAGTAATCCACTTTTGATCAGGTCCAATAGGTATCTATGCACTTTCTTGAGTACAAACTTCTCTAGTCAACCCATTTAAGGCCTCCTTGAATGCTTTAGTTCATGCAATCATAACTAGTCCATCTGGTATTTTAATTAGATCCTTTATAGACAGGTGTGGGTTTGCATCAAGATTCGAGTGGCTTATGTTGAGTCTATGAAAGAAGAGAACTGGAAAAGTGAGCGCATAGTGGGTTTGGTGGTTTCCTTTGATTATGATAGCTGGTGATTATTGAACCTTCATTGGAGGGTGTGAGTTCCATATTAGGGTTGTATGCGTTAGATATTGATGGAGGAGGTGCACAAGTCGATATTCTATTTTCATCCCGGAGCGACAAAGATGTATAGTGATCTCCGGCCCGACTATTGGTGGACATGCATGAAGCGAGATGTGGCCTGGTGTGTGGAGAGGTGTTTGACTTGTAGGAAAGTCAAGGCCGAGCATCAGCAACCCCATGACAAAATAGAGTCGTTGGAAATTCCTGTTTGGAAATGGGAAGAGATTATGATGGATTTTATCACGAAGTTGCCTCGGACGGGGTGTAGAGTGGATTCAATATGGGTCATAGTGGATCGATTGACCAAGAGTGCGCATTTAATTCCCATTCAAGAGAGTATTTTGGTGGAGAAGTTGGTCGATATGTACATTCGGGAGGTAGTGGCACGATATGTAGTGCCAGTTTCTATGGACTTTGATAAGGATGTTCGGTTATTTTGTAGATTCTGGAAGAGTGCCAGTTTCTGTGGTCTTTGATAGGGATGTTCGGTTACTTCTAGATTCTGGAAGAGATTCCATGAGGAGTTGGGTACTCGTCTGCACTTCAGCACGACTTTCCACCCATAGACTGATGGACAGAGTGAACGGACTATCCAGACATTGGAGGACATGTTACAGGCATGTGTACTAGAATTCGGCGGTAGTTGGGATACATATCTTCCTTTGGCGGAATTTCCGTATAACAAAAGTTATCACGCAAGCATTGATCGACCTCCTTTTGAGAAGCTTTATGGGAGGAAGTGTACGACCCTGGTTTGTTAGGGAAAGGTCGGTCAGCGGGTTATGGGGAGTCCCGAGGTAGTACTCAAGACGAAGGAGTTGATTCAACATGTTTGCAACAAACTTCAGACTGCTCAGAGCCGAAAGAAGAGTTATGCGGATAGACGTCGGTCGGACTTGGAATTCTAGGTTGGGGATATGGTACTCCTGAAGGTGTCAACTTGGAAAGGTGTCATCTGATTCGGGAAGCGTGGCAAACTGGGCCCAAGGTATATTGGTCCTTTCAGGGTATTAGTTCGGGCAGGCAGGGTAACGTATCATTTGGATCTCCTATCGGAGCTCAGTCAGATCCATAGTACTTTTCATGTCCCTCAGCTGCGAAAGTATTCGATTGATGAATTCACATCGGTTCCTTTGGAGGATATTTAGGTGGATGACCGCCTGAGTTATATTGAAAGACCGGTGGCGATCCTTGACCAAAAAATGAAAACCTTGAGGAAGAAGGTTGTGGAATAGGTGAATGTGCAGTGGCTGCACCGAAAGGGTTCCAAGTGGACGTGAGAGCCTGTAGACGAGATGAGGAAGCATTACCTAGAGTTATTTGTGGCAATAGACTTTAGGGATGAAGTCTGATTCAAGCGGGGGAGAATTGTAACATCCAAATCAAGGTACTTTTCATTTTTGACCCTTGGTGTGTAAATAGTTTGCAAGTTTGGTCCTTACGGGGCATTTTTTCCATTTCGAAAAAATCGGTGTTACGTTGGGCATACTCCTCATACGCTCGGCGTACACACCCAGGGGACAAACCCTAATATTTAGGGTTTGGGCCCTATTTAAGCTAACATTATGACCCATGATCCTCTCATTTCTCAGCCTCTATTACCCATTGAGCCCCATTTCGAAACCCTAGCCCCTCTTGAGAAGATTTGACCCTCTTTGTGTGTGTTGGTGATCTTTGAGGAAGGAGAGAATATAAGAAGGAGCTTTGATCAAGGAAGAGCTTTTAGATCTAGATTCTAGTCATCATTTCCATCTTCATTGAGGTATAAAGCTTGGAAGTTGCTCATTGTATGCTTAGATCCATTCTTTATGAAGTTTTGGTCATTTTGATCACATTAATGAGATCTAATAGGAATTATTCCACTCCAGAAGTTAGGAGTTGCTTCTCTTGATGTTTCTGAGGTCCCTAGTCCATAATGTTAGCATCTTGATGGTTGTTGATTAACCATGCATGTATTTGTGTCCATTCGGTGGAAGTAGAATGCTTAATCTAGGGGTTGGGATCATTTGAGCCATGCAAAGGCTCCAAGTTAAGGACTTTATGGATCAACTTTGGACGTTTGGAATGCAAGCATTAAGTACTTAAGGAAAAAGTGCTTAGTGGTCGTGTATGTTGAGCGTACGCATCCGAGTCCTCGATCATGCAGGCGACATAGTATGTCGGGCGTACGTCTGGTACGCGTAGCATACCAGGCCTGGTCTTGGGGTTTGCGGTTTGGGCCATTGTGGACTATTAGGGTTTTGGACCTTGTTGAGCCACTGGTGTTTATGACATGGGGCTATTGTTAGGCTTTGGGCCTTCTTGGATTTGGTCCCATAATGAGCTTTAAGTATCATTCAGGAATTTGGGCCATATTGGGCTTTTGGTGCCATCGGGTTGGGCCTTGGTTATTGGGCCAAGTGAGGAAAGGGTAAAATGGACTTTTACCTTGGGTGTTAGACAAATGAACTACATTCCCAGTTTATGTTTTACTTTGGGTGTTGGACTAGACCTGACATATATGTATGGTATGCGGTATTTTGGGGTACTCACTAAGCCTTGTGCTTACGGATTTTAGTTTATGGTTTAGGTACTTCCAGATCGAAGGGGAGGAGCTCGGGATGATCGCATCACACACACCATGACTTTTCACTTATTTGACTCTGATGTTTTTGGGATGATTGATTGACATACTCTGATTTTTCCTTTATGGTTTTATAAACATGGTTGGTTGATGATTTATTTAATATGAAAACAAAAATTTTTGGCTTTACATTTTGAGACGTTACAAAATCTTAATTAATTATTACTATTTCCAATTAATTTATTAATAATATAATAAACTAATAAATCATTTTCTCTATCTACAAATATCATTCTAATTAGTTTCTAGTTACGAGGGCAACCCAAAAAGGACTCTGCTTTTATTTATAAGTATATACCAATTTAGTTATGAGTTTAGACACCTTAATCCAACAATTCTAAGATGATAACATCTCTTAATCTTCAAATAAGATACATATGGAGTTTTGCTTTTCAAATTTGTTGTGCTTTGGTCTACTCCAACACTATCTGTAATTGGTAATAATAAATGGTATGTCCATGTATGATATGATGAGTAGATAAAACCTATGTAGTTAAAGTTTATTTGTTCCTCCTACCTTAGTAGGATAAGCGATATATATGGGCCCCTTGATGATTCAGTGCTCACATCTAAAGTGTTTGGTTGAGCCTTAACTGAAATTGATGTATTTATTTTAGTAGTCTGATGTAGTTGTTACAAATCTTTATTGGGAAACATAATATTGAACACTAAGATTGACCCTAATCCATGTCTCATGTTTATACATATATCTAGAATAAAGTAATAAATGATCACTTATCCAAGGATTGAATCTTAATTAGATTAGAGTTCGGCAGTTGCATTGGATGACACACACTCTGCTTATTATTAGGAAAGTAATGGACCATATATAGTTGATGACTTCTCCAAATGTGAGGCTATTGGATTGAGTGTCCAAGATCATTAACTAAATTGTAACATCCATAAATTTTTACGCCAAATTTAAACTTTTGAATCATAAATAAAAATCAAATATCATTGTTTACAAAAATGTTTTCAAATCAATATCCATCATAGTGTCCCAAAATCATAATATAAGGATGAGGAGCGGTACGGTCACGCCTTCGCCTTGCCATGATCTCCTGAAGTACCTGAAACAATAAACTGAAAACTGTAAGCCTAAGGGCTTAGTAAGCTACCCCCAAAATACCAATACCACACTAACAATGCCATATCAGTAACAATCAATCAATCAATAAATCAACATGCATACTGGCCATCGGCCTGACTGGACCGCCCTACTGGGCCTACAGTCTATCTGAATCTATCCCGAGCCTTCGGCATGACTGGTCTGCCTCGTGGGCCTCCAATCTCCCCGGACCGCTCATAGGGTATGTTGTCCTTCAGCAGAAAGCATGACCGCCTCAACCCAACCAACAAACACATAACCATGTGCACATAACTATCATATACTGGCATATACAAACATCAAAAATATCTATCACACTGATCATCAATCATAGAGTTCTCTCGTAACTAGAGTACCGACCTAGCAGGTCACTATCATACCAATCCCTACGGATCATAAGAGCATAACATACTGTCTACCCTAATTCCGATCTAATAGATCATATCCACATATAGCATACTATAACAATAACAACCAAAGGGCCGTCCTTGGTGCCGTAGAACCTATCGATATAGTGAGGATAACTCACATTGTAAATGTCGACTTGGAAGATAAACTCCAACTCTCGGATCACTTGACATAGGCTCCACCACCTATGATCATAATACCATATACTCATAAGTCCTTAACCTTATAAGGTACTCCATAACCCACCAGTCAACCCCTGGTCAAAGTCAAAGTCCTTAATCAAGGTCAACAGTCCATGTTGACCCCAACTCGTTGAGTACCCTCGGCTACTCGCCGAGTTCCTCGATGTACAAACCAACTCGCCGAGTCATTGTGGTGACTCGTCGAGTTCCTTCGATTCTCATTCAAACTTTAAGGCCACCCGTCGAGTTCCCTCCTTGCAACTCGACGGATACACACGCATACATATTCTAGGGAAAACTCATCGGACTCGCCGAGTTGTTCTTCAACTCGTCGAGTCTTATGGTAATCTTCATTGGACTCGCCGAGTTGTTCATCAAACTCGTCGAGTTCACGGCCATCTTCGTGTGACTCGCCGAGTCAACCTTGCAACTCGCCGAGTCCATTCAATCCTTTTTCCATACAGACTTGCTTTGAGCCATGCAATGGCTCCAAATCACAAATCCAAGCTTCTATGGCATGCTTATCACGTAAATTTGCAAACTTTACATGCATGCATGGCTATAAAGGCTCTAAATGCCTATTTTAAGTTCTTAATGGAACTTCATGCTCAAGAGGGGCCTTAATCATGACCAAAACTGAAACTTTATACTTCTAGAATCCAAGGAGTGTCCAGATCTGAAATTACAACCTTAGATCTAGCCCATAGCTCATCTTCCCAACTTGTTATCTCACCAAAAACCCTAAAACTCAACCAATAGAAGATATTCACAAGGAAAAGGCGATGTGGTTACCTCCAGAAGATGATAACTGAGATAAAAGGCGGGGCGCCAATACTTGAATTATACCTGTTGTTGTAGGCGAACTCTGCAAGCGGTAGGTGGGAATCCCAACTCCCACCGAAATCAATGACGCACGCCCTCAACATATCCTCGAGGGTCTGAATGGTCTGCTCACTCTGCCCATCAGTTTGCAGATGAAACCATGTGCTAAAATGCAGCCGCGTACCCAGTTCCTCATGGAACTTCTGCCAAAAACGGGAAGTAAACCTGACATCTCGATTGGAAACGATAGAAACTGGAACCCCATGGCGAGAGACAATCTCTCTGACGTACAGGTCAGCCAACTTCTCTGCCGACGAACTCTCCTATATGGCTAGGAAATGGGAACTCTTGGTCAATCGATCAACGATGACCCATATAGCATCGAACCCCCTTTCCGTTTTCGGCAACTTCATGATGAAATCCATCGCGATCCGTTCCCATTTCTACATGGGAATCTCCAGAGGTTGCAACTTGCCATGCGGCCTCTGATGCTCGGCCTTGACCATCCTACAGGTCAAGCACCTCTCAACAAACCAAGCGATATCTCACTTCATGCCAGGCCACCAATAACTCGAACTCAAATCACGATACATCTTGGTGGCTCCCGGGTGAATAAAAAAACGAGACTTATGAGCCTCTTCCATCACTGTCTTTCGGACCCCTCCGGACATCGGAACCCAAACCCGACCATAACGGGTCAACAATCCACGACTATCTTGAACAAACCAGGTGCTTTCGCCCTTAATCTTCTCCAACTTCCAGTTCTCTGGTCTCATACCCTCAATCTGAGCATCCCTGACCAAACCCACCAGCAGGGACTCCACCGCTATCCTCATACACCTGGATGGGGTCGAGGACCCAGATGACTTGCGGTTCAGAGCATCCCCAATCACGTTCGCTTTACCAGGATGGTAAAGGATCTTGCAATCATAGTCCTTGACCACATCCAGCCACCTGCGCTGCCTCATATTCAGGTTTGGCTGATCCATGATGTGCCTCAAACTCTTGTGATCCGTGTATATAGTACACCGGACCCCATACAGATAATGCCTCCAAATCTTGAGAGCGAAAACCACCGCTCCCAACTCAAGGTCGTGCATAGGGTATCTCGTCTCATGCAGATTCAGCTGCCGCAATGCATAGGCTACCACCCGTCCTCTCTGCATGAGGACTGCCCCCAAGCCTGTTATGGATGCATCACAAAATACCACAAAATCCTCCACTCCCTCGGGGAGTGTCAACACCGGCGCCTCGCATAAACACTGCCGGAGGGTCTCAAACGCCCTCTGCCGCTTAGGGGCCCACCGGAAATCCACCCCCTTCCTCGTTAGACGAGTGAGGGGTACGACAATCTTGGAGAAATCACGAATGAATCTCTGATAATACCCTGCTAAATCCAAGAAACTCCTGATGTCTGAGGGAGATTTCGGGGTCTCCTACTGCATAACCGCCTCCAGCTTGGCCGGATCGACCAAAATCCCCTCCTGGTTAACGAGATGTCTGAGGAACTGGACCTCTCGTAACCAAAACTCGCATTTCGAGAACTTGGCATACAACCGTTCTTGCCTCAGAACCTCCAGCAGCTCCCTGAGATGCTCCTCATGCTGCTCTCGAGTCATGGAATACACCAAGATATCATCTATGGACACACTGACCGAGCGATCGAGCATCGGTCTGCAGACTTGGTTCATCAAATCCATGAACACTGCCGGCACATTGGTGAGCCCAAACGGCATCACCATGAACTCGTAATGACCATAACGAGTCCGAAACATGGTCTTCTCCACGTCTTCCTCCCTCACCCTGACCTGGTGGTATCCTGATCTCAAATCAATCTTGGAAAACCAAGATGCTCCCTGCAGCTGATCAAAAAGATCGTCTATCCCCGGGAGTGGATAACGGTTCTTCACCGTTAACTTGTTCAGCTCCCTATAGTCAATGCACATCCTATGCGAACCGTCCTTCTTCCTAACGAAAAGGATCGGTGCTCCCCAGGGTAAGTGATGTGTGTAAAACCCACTAGTTTTAAACCTACTTTTAATTATCAAATAACACACAAAAGGCAGTGAACCTATCAATTGTGGTATAGCTAAATAAGCAGGGTATCGAACACAGGGAACGGCAAATTAAACTAAAAACTAATTTAATCTAAGTTAATTAAAAAGCAGGGGTTGTTCTCTAGTTTTACAAGACTAGAAACTTACTAATTATTACTAATTTAAGCTAGAAAATAACGATTTAACTAGATTCAATAATTGGAAAGGAACTTCTGTTTAGTTCAACTTGGTTAACTCTATGGTTGATTTTTAAGGTAATAGTGCAATGGATTAATTCTTTCGTTGGTTACTGATTCAAGTGATTAGGTTCAGGTTCACTACCCTAATCCTTAGCAAATAAACTAACTCAAACAGTGGCCAATTGTCTAATTTAAATATATTTACTAGATTAATTATTCGGGTTAAGTTAGACTTGCAATAGTTAACTAATTTAGTCTTTTTAATTAACCTCTTGTTTGATAGTCATCTTACAAGCTTGCACATGAATTTACTCAATTTTCTTATTAATTCTAGTTTCATATTGATTAATCCTAGACATATAACTATGTGGTCATAATATATCATATGAGGACAATAATCAATAGATGTTCATTCTAATCAATTATCTTCCTATTAACAGAAAATTAATTATTATTCATACACAAGGGTCTTTAGCAAGCTAAAATAACAAAAATTCACCAACTTAGAATTAATCCTACCAATCAATCAAACCATATTGTCAACTTTGTATCCCCAAATAGAAGTCTAAAGGTTTTAGCTCATCATTAAAGTAAATAACAGCAAACAATCAAAGTCAAATTGCTTAGTCATGATGAATAAACAAAAGAATAAATGGAATGATGAAATTTTGCCTTAATTACTCTCCAGAATTGAATTCTAGCTTCCTTTGTCGTCTTCTAGGGTTTTTCAGGCTTCTCAATCGTAGCAAGATACTTCTGAATCGTCCCCGAACTCCCCTTATCGATCTGTGGAATTATCTTTAAATAAGCGATCCGACTCGTCGAGTCAAGTGGTGACTCGTCGAGTCCCTCTCACATTCCCCGTATTGCGATAACTATCTGGGATCCCGAGTCATTATCCTTCTGATTCCTCGAACGGACTCGTCGAGTAGCTATCTGACTTGACGAGTAGAAGCTTTTTTTAAGTGTTTTTCCTTCTTCATTCCACTCTCGAGCTCCTAACCGCTTCTCTTGCTTCCTTTTGCTTCCGAGCTTCATCTTTGGACTGAAAAACATAATTTAACACTTTTAAGTACCTTTTGTCCATAATATGCGATAATTTAGCTAATATATGAATAAAAAACTATACTAAATACACACTAAATATGCACATATCAAAATACCCCACACTTGTCTTTTGCTTGCCCTCAAGCAAAACTGAATTTTAACACATTAGAATTATGTATAACAACTCCAATCTAACCCAACCATTAAGCCAAGACCGCAACGCATGCATTTGTGTCTAAAATTTTTCCTATAAACCTCCCATACTCTAAATACTCACAATCCTCATAAACATTCACCCACTCACCCCGAACTATGCTCATTTTATGCAACCCTCCGAATCCATCCTCAGAAAACCTCTTTACCCTCAAGGTATTTTTAATTGAGCAACCCAAGCATACATATTCTAGAAAATTACAATTTTTCGATACCACTATAAATTTTTTTGAATTCTTCACTTTCTTGATAATTTGATCTTTGATATCTTTGAATTCACTGACTTGTATTGACTTTCGGGTATCTTCAACTTTTTTGGATTTCTTGGAATTTTGATCTTTTGATCTTCACTTTATTTGCTGCAAAATTCTTACAACTTTTCTTGTAATTCTCTCTTTTTTTTTTACATGTATACCTCACTTTTTTTCACTCAAAACCCTACATGCTTAAGCAGGGGCGCTCAATCTCAACCTTTATTGGCTAATGATAAAAATTTTCCTGGATACATTTCAGGTTTAGGCTGCTAAACATATTGCATCCTTCAAACTAAGCAAGGTCGTATTTTTGTCTCATGATTTCACTAGAATAAGGAAGCCACAAATGCACTAGAACGTATATAGGCTCAACTAAACATTTGGGTTTTCATGCAATTATTAACACAATCCTAACATGGAATCCTAATTTTTTTACCAAAGTTTTCTAATTAAGTCCTAAATAATACTTTTGGTATGCAATTTTTTTTTAAAATTGACTATTATGTAACCAACCCCTACCCCACACTTATGTGATGCAATGCCCTCATTGCACATGATGCATAAAAACATATAAAGACTAAAGAGGGAATTGGAACAAACTCCCCTGGGATAGCAGTGGATAGGTTGATCACTCTCATTTAAGCTCCAACTTCAATCAACTTTAGACATGGTAACATCTCATCCATGCCTTGGGTGTCTCGTCTCATGTGGGTCGCTCCAAATACGCGGAAATCAGTGTAAGATCTTCAAGAATGGATATGGAAGAATAAGTGAGCAAGTGGGACAAGTAGCAGCATCAAATCAGCAGTCCGTCGGTACAAAAATTGAACGACTCGTCGAGTCTTATGGTGGACTCGTCGAGTACCAGCGCGCCTTCTCAGAATATGTAGAAATACAAGGCGACTCGGCGAGTCAGCTTAGTGCACTCGTCGAGTAGGCCACTGAACGAAAAAACTTGGTATTTTGCAACTGTTTTAGCCTCTAAAAACGTCTCTAACTCTTCCCCATGTTTAGACTCAATTGCTCATACCCCCTAAAAACCGGACTCGACACTTTGACGTTAAAGTTCCACTTCCTTGACTCGCTTTCACTCGTGATAACATCCAAGCTATAACTCTAAACCATCCTAAGCAAGCAATCCTAATCCAATCATGAAAAATAACTAAAGCATACAATCATTAAACACAATAAAATCTCAAACAAGTCATACACTCCAAATAAGAATAAAAACAAAACAAAAATAAAAATTGTTTAATTAAAACACAAAAATCAATCTTCGTCCTCCTCATCATCATTGGCGGCTCCACTTCCTCCGGCTCCACTTCGTCTCGCAGCAATCACCTCATCCCAAGATGGAATAAAGGGGTAATTTCCACCATCAATATGTGGGATATTGAAGTGGTCAAAAAGTCGTATATGGGATTGGTTGCAAAAGTTCAGCCCCCTCGCCATTTGATCCTGCATCCGCCTCATCTCTACATTGTACCAATCCATTGGTACGTCTTCATTGTCGACCGGAATCACTGGCGGCTCGTCCTCCACATCCCGCTCTCTTCTTGATCTTACCCTCCTTCCCGGTGCTTCGGGACCAACAACGGGGTCATCATTTAGGATGGCATAATGACCACCACCATAGTCTTCAATAATCCGTGCTCTTCGGAAAAGAATGGGATTAAACGGAGGTGTCGGGATTAATGTCATGAAGTTCCATGCACCGCGGTTCATCAACCCGAATGAGTTAGCCAATCGGGTGACAAACATCCCACCATTAATACGGGAGGTTTTGCGATCCTTGACCGCACCCTCCGAAAGGTATGAAGCTATACACCAAGGGATGTTGCAAAAGACGCCGGGTGTAATTATACTCCATAAATAGAAGACGTCAAGGTTGGAAACCTTGTCATCATCTTTTCTTTGATTGATGGTGGAGGAAATAAGGCGGTGAATGAGGCGGTGAGTTGGGGATCGGATGCTCCCTTCCTGTGCAGACTTCGGGATGTAAACTTTATTTCCAATGGTATTCCACCAACCCGTGCTTGTAACTCCATCGGGAAATGCCATATGTGCTTGTGCTAAAAAGGCCCGAAAGATGTTTGTTGAAACCAAGGGCTGATCGTAGATCCCTAGTCGGCAGGCAAGATCCACTACCGAGCATTGACGAAATTCTCCCCCAAGGCAAAAACGAAAGCTTGTTGGGTGAAAGACATCCACTCCCCCGGTGAAAGACACTGTGGAGAAAAACTCCAAACAAAGCTCTAAATAGACCGGCTCTTGTATACGGAAGACCCGACTCCACCCGTCGCAGATCATTGTTTGGCCTTCATGTTGGAACTCCTTTAAAAGGTAAGGAGCTAATTCCTCCTCATATTGAACACTTTGCAGCCACTCCCAATCAATCCTGTTTGGCACATACACCTCCTTCTTCTTAATATCAGATAGCTTCTTCTTCCATTTCCGCATTGTTGAGGCGGACTCAATTTGCGGGAAGTTTAGCCATGGAAACTCCCCTTGGTTGCCACTTGAAGTTTGTCCCCTTCTGAACATGATGTCTGCAAAATAAACACACAAAACCCAGAAAACACAGAATATAATTAAAAAAAATGTCTCCTGTCTGTTACTCGACTGGACTCGTCGAGTCCAGGCCCGACTCGGCGAGTCGCGCAACCTGCACGAGTCGGTCGACGGGTCACTACAAATTGGACCATAAAACCTGTAAATTCTTTCAAGGGTTTTGACTCAACACTTAGTATTGATGTATTAAGGCCAAAATAGACATTCAAAACAACTTAATTCATGAAAAATCAAAACCCTAGAAATTTAATACTTCTCAAAAACGGGTTTTTCATGCAATTACTACCATGGATGGCCTTATAATCATGCTCTTAACAGAAAATAGGAAGAAATTTGTTACCTTTTTGGATTGGGCTTGAGAAATTTGAAAGAACTTGAAGAAGAATGATGAATGCTTGAGAGAGAATGAAAATTGCGGCACCCGACGAGTGTGGTTTGTGAAATCTGATTCTTAGGGTTAAAACCCTACTTACCCAATGTAAAAGTAATTTCGAAAAATTATTTTTTTTTCTGTAAATAATACCGACTCGTCGAGTCGTGGGCAGACTCGGCGAGTCTGGTCGTGAAGTCAATTCTTTTCTGAAATTCATGTGGACTCGTCGAGTCGTGGTCAGACTCGGCGAGTCGCTTAAAAAAATGCATAATTTTCAAAATTTTGTTATGTATTGTAAATCATTTCACCCCACACTTAGCTTATGCACACTCTCAAGCAGACATGCCCGATGATTTGGAAGATTAAGAATTTAAAAACAAACGAAGGGAAAATAAATAAATAAAAAGAAAACTAAGACGTAAAAGAAAGCAAACTCTATATAACGGGTTGCCTCCCGCCAAGCGCTTCTTTTTGAGGAGTCATTAGCTAGACTCCTTCCCATCTACGTTTTGTCATCTTCGAGTATCGAGAACGCACGCCTAACTTTTTGTGATTTGTACTTGGTCTTGTAAGCGTGGATCTTTTTCTTGTAAGCCCTTTTTAATGCATCCCTTTTTCTTTTCATTGCCTCATCTTCAGCTGCTTGGGCTTCCCTTTTTCTCTTTTTCTTCTTTACCCCCTTCTTTTTCACCAACTCTTGAACCTCCTTCTCTTTAAATTTAATAACTTCATATTTCATAATGGTCCGTGCTCTAGGTTTAGTGGTGAATAGGTGATCAGCTTCCTCCCTCCTTTCCTTTTTCTCTTGGCTCGTTTCAGTGCTTAACCCATCTTCAAGATGAACCGTATGAAGACATGCTATATCAGCGTATTGGACTCTCCTTTCCTTTCCTCTTTCTGTTGTTTGTTCTTCTAAAGAATCCTGTATATTATTGAAATCCAAGGTATGTGAAGGACTAGTAACAAGCAGATCTAAGTCGGCCAAGTGTCTGCCCAAATCGACTGGACTCGTCGAGTCCATTAAAGTGACTCGGCGAGTCGGTACGAATTCCATAAATTCTTGGGTTTTTTCTGAGTGGGCTCCTTCTAGTAGCTTTTCTAATTCATCCAAGTCCTTGTTAACATCTCCTTCTTCTTCAGAGTGTATCACAAACTTGCTTGGGTCTTCTTTCATCAAACGTGCAAGCTCTTGTTCTAATATCTCATCATCCAATTGGATCATTGAGACTTCATCAATCTTTTCCTCTTCTTGCTTGATTTCTGGAATAGCTTTAAACGTCACAGCCTCATCACCCACTCTCAATGTCAATGTAGACTCACTTATATCAATTAAAGCACACGCGGTGTTCAAGAAAGATCTCCCCAAAATAATTGGAATTTCGGGGTCTTCTTCCATATCAACAACCACGAAGTCTACTGGGAAAATAAACTTGTTAACTTTTATAAGGAGATCTTCACAAACACCTTTTGGATGGATTGTTGTCTTGTCCGCCAAATGGATCTTCATATTCACCGGTTTTGGTTCTGGTAGATTCAACTTCTTATAGAATGACAAAGGCATCATATTGATGCTTGCCCCTGAGTCAGCTAATGCTCGTGTGAAGACTTTATTACCAAATTGGCACGGAAGCACAATATTTCCTGGATCACCCTTCTTTTTAGGCAGTTCACTCATCAAGACTTCTGCAACTTCAGCCAAATCCTTCCTAGCAGCAAAAAGGCCCTTAAGCAAGTTGAAGTATTTAGGCGTTTGAAGTATTGTTTCCACAAATGGCACATTAACTTGTAAAGTGTTAACATGATTCATGAAGGTTCTGTATGCTTCAACTTTTTCTGCAGGCATGGCTTTGGTTGGGTATGGCAGTGGAGGCTTATAAGGTTTCGAAGAACTGATGGGTTTCTCAATTTCGCATGGACTCGTCGAGTCCATAGGAGTGACTCGGCGAGTCGGGTTGGGTTTGGCTGGCTCCGATTCTTCTACCTTTTCTTCCTTCTTCTTGGAGATCCTTAGTGCTTCTGTAAGTTTTTCTTCACTGCTGGAGGTTATTACGCTCACGTTCTCCATTTTTGGATTGGGCTCGGTGTTGCTCGGAAGTTGACCCGGTCTTCTTTCATTCACTTGATGTGCAAGCTGTCCCAGCTGTTTCTCAATGTTGAGAATGGAAGCTTGCTGATTCCTCAACATGTTTCTGGTTTCTTGCATTGCTACATCGTGATCATTATGCCTTTTCTCGGACGCGGTTATGAACCTTGTGAGTATATCTTCTAAATTTTCCTTCTTTTCCGTCACCGGCTCTTCCTTTTGATAGAATCCCCTCTCCCTCTGTTTGTATTTCTCCTCCTTAGCCTTTTTATACTCTTCGTATGGGAGCCATTCCTTCTTTGGTTTCCTCCAGTCTTCATCGTATCTATCGCCACTGGAATATAATACTTGAGTCTTTTTAATTCCATTCTCGTCTCGATCACAATCCTTGGTAAGATGGGGGCCGCCACAATTTTCGCATCCTACCCTAATAGCATGGATCGTTTGATCCATTTTCGTCATTCTTCGGTCTAGGCTATCGAGTTTAGCTATTACCGCCGCCATGCCATCATTCACCGAGTTTACTGCTCCACGACTCACTTCATTCCTCGGATTGTGGTATTCTCTAGAATGCTTAGAGAATTCTTCAATTAATTCCTTTATTTCTGGAGGTGGCTTTCGGGTGAGCGGGCCTTGTGAATCGAGTAGTTGCCTTGTGGTGACATTAACTCCATCATAAAAGATGGAGACCTCTTGTTGGCTATTAAGATCATGGTGTGGGCAATTTCTAAGTAGGCTCTTGTACCTTTCCCAAGCTTCATAAAGAGATTCACCGGGTTGTTGCTCGAAGTTGGCAATGGCTTTCTTTAGCTTGGCTATCTTGGAAGGTGGGAAGAAATGGTCAATGAACTCTTATTTCATCTTGGCCCATGTGGTGACCGATCCGGGAGGAAGTGATTTTAACCAATCTTTTGCAGCGCCTTTAAACGTGACAGGAAGCATTCGAAGAAGCTGGGTCTCGCGTGGAACATTAGGCACGTTGAAGTAATCGGCCACACATTTACTTCGTCCAAATGCTTGTAAGCGTCTTCATGATCTCTCCCGTAAAAAGGGATCTCCTTGAGTTGAGCAAGAATATGGCCCTTTAGCTCAAACGTAGCGGTTGCGGGAATTGCGGGTTGCACAAGTCCCGGTCCGGTGTCATCACGCATCCTTTTCTTCCACTCCCCCATGGGGACTTCATCGATGTTAGCCATAATGATAGCTAACTCTTCTTCGGAATCGGTTTCGTGCTCGGAAATATGCTCTTCTTCTTCCTCGGTCTCGTACTCGATATCTTCGTGAATTGGTTCTTCAATTTTTAACGAGGCACTGGATGCTCCTGATTTGCTGCCTTTCTTCTTGCTGAAAACGGATTTCAAGTTCTTGAGTGGTGAGTTCTTTGAAGTTGCGGTTTCTCCTACGGCTTTTCCTTTGCTTCTCTTTAGTGCGGATTCCAGGTCTTCCAAAGGTGGTACTAGAGGTGTGTCCGATCCTCGGGTCATGAAACAGCTGAAAAAAAACGAAACAAAAGAAACGAAACGCGTAAAAGGAACAAAAACGAAATAAAAAATAAATACTAAAACAGCGATGGACTCGCCGAGTCGGCACGAGTGCACTTGGCGAGTGCAAGGCAAAAACAGAAAAGAAAAATTTCTAGTAAAAAAAAAACGGAATTGTAATAAAACTAAGTCTACTTACTGGATTTGCTTTGTAAATAACTTTGTGTAAGATAAATTCCACACAAAGGATCGATTAAACTAGACTTTATTATTAATTTTAGAACCGTTCCCCGGCAACGGCGCCAAAAACTTGATGTGTGTAAAACCCACTAGTTTTAAACCTACTTTTAATTATCAAATAACACACAAAAGGCAGTGAACCTATCAATTGTGGTATAGCTAAATAAGCAGGGTATCGAACACAGGGAACGACAAATTAAACTAAAAACTAATTTAATCTAAGTTAATTAAAAAGCAGGGGTTGTTCTCTAGTTTTACAAGACTAGAAACTTACTAATTATTACTAATTTAAGCCAGAAAATAACGATTTAACTAGATTCAATAATTGGAAAGGAACTTCTGTTTAGTTCAACTTGGTTAACTCTATGGTTGATTTTTAAGGTAATAGTGCAATGGATTAATTCTTTCGTTGGTTACCGATTCAAGTGATTTGGTTCATGTTCACTACCCTAATCCTTAGCAAATAAACTAACTCAAACAGTGGCCAATTGTCTAATTTAATTATATTTACTAGATTAATTATTCGGGTTAAGTTAGACTTGCAATAGTTAACTAATTTAGTCTTTTTAATTAACCTCTTGTTTGATAGTCATCTTACAAGCTTGCACATGAATTTACTCAATTTTCTTATTAATTCTAGTTTCATATTCATTAATCCTAGACATATAACTATGTGGTCACAATATATCATATGAGGACAATAATCAATAGATGTTAATTCTAATCAATTATCTTCCTATTAACGGAATATTAATTATTATTCATACACAAGGGTCTTTAGCAAGCTAAAATAACAAAAATTCACCAACTTAGAATTAATCTTACCAATCAATCAAACCATATTGTCAACTTTGTATCCCCAAACAGAAGTCTAAAGGTTTTAGCTCATCATTAAAGTAAATAACAGCAAACAATCAAAGTCAAATTGCTTAGTCATGATGAATAAACAAAAGAATAAATGGAATGATGAAATTTTGCCTTAATTACTCTCCGGAATTGAATTCTAGCTTCCTTTGTCGTCTTCTAGGGTTTTTCAGGCTTCTCAATCGTAGCAAGATACTTCTGAATCGTCCCCGAACTCCCCTTATCGATCTGTGGAATTATCTTTAAATAAGCGATCCGACTCGTCGAGTCAAGTGGTGACTCGTCGAGTCCCTCTCACATTCCCCGTATTGCGATAACTATCTGGGATCCCGAGTCATTATCCTTCTGATTCCTCGACCGGACTCGTCGAGTAGCAAAGAATTCACTAAAAACGAACGTAACCACAGGCACAATCCATAAGCATAACATATATACAATAATTGAGACAAAGAATAGAAACATACCAGCAACCACATCCGGTGCTGCCTTGGCCTCCTCGGCCATGAGCTGGAAGGTGCGACCCTGAGCCTTCGGAGGCTCCACCTTGACTGGCCTCCCATCTCCAATCCTCACAGTAGCTGGCGCGGAACCCTGCGCCGAATTGGCGGCGAGCTGCGGACAGTTGGTCTTCACATGACCAACCTGATGACAATGATAACAAATCCTCATATCTGCAGGAGGGGCGGACTGACGGCAGTCCCTGGCATAGTGCCCCTCCTTGCCACATTTGTGGCACCCACCTCCCGCTCGACAAACTCCCGAATGACCCCTGCCACACTTTCCACAAGTGCGGCTCTGCTGACTCCCAGATCGAGTATCAGCGGTCTTAGACCGCTTAGGCGCCGACTGAGACTGTGTCGGTGCCTGACGCTGCTCCTTCAGCTGCAACTTTATCTCCAACTCACGCCGCCTCGCGGCTTCCTATAGATCCAGGAGGGTATCACAACGTTGTGTAGCCACAAACTGCCGTATATCTGTCTTGAGCATACTCAGATAATGAGTCATCTGAGACTACTCTAATGAAACTCCGGGCAAAATATAGCCCTATCAGTGAACATCCGGGTAATCTCCATCACAAACTCCCCATCTTGTCTCAATGTCAAAAACTCTTGAGTAAGCCGCTCCCGTTCCACGCGTGGAACGTAGCGGGAGCGAAACATATCCCGGAACTGCTCCCAAGTAATAGCAGCTCGTTGATCATCAGAATATGAACCTGTCGTCAATCTCCACCAGTCCTTTGCTCCGAGCCTAAGCAGGTTCAGAGCACACCTGAGCTTCTGGTCAGCAGGACATGAGCACGTGAAGAAACAGCCCTCCACGTCAGACAATCACCGTATAGCTCTGATCGCATCCTGAGTACCATCAAATGTCGGGGGCTTCGTATTATCGATGTCCCGGTACTGGAAATCCCTGCCGACTCCTCCTCCAACCCCTGCCATAGTTACAGCCGAAGCGGTTGCAACGGCTGCTGTCTCTGCCAGAGCAGCATATCGCTCATCAAAATACTCGACCATTGTGGTCTTGATCGACCCAAACATCTTTGGTAGCTGCGCTCGGAAAGCCGCAACGACCTCATCGTGCATAATCTCCCGGATCTTGGCATCCAGCTCCTCAGTCCCTATCTGAACCACGGGCTCAGTTGCTACCGGCACCTCTGACCCCCTGTCTCCCGACCCTGACCCCGACCCGGATCCTGATCCTGATCCGGACCCAGCAGCAAAACGTCTCGTCACCACCATACTGAAAGGTACACTCAAGACATCAGATAAACAACATAATGTCGGGAGACGCAAACCCATAAACCCTAGGGGTTGTGACTTCCTTGCTACGCGTATGGGTCCTGTGCTTTCAGTAGTATGGGCCCATAATACCTTCCACACCTACCCATATTTGTCTCAAGTATCACCACAACACCCTAACAATAAAATCAACATAGAAATACGTTCAACCCTCACTTCTAGAGGAATACCAACTATCTCGCATCTAGTCTCACCACTTCTCATGACACACACACACCCATGAAACTTCCATCATCCCTTGCATCGCTAATGCATGCTAGCTGCACATAACGCTGGACCCAATAGACTTTCAAATATCCATTCCTACCGAAGGCCGAATCAACATTCTCAGGCTATAAGGTCTTTATTATGCAAAATCGTGATGCATACACTAAACATCTGCAGTTATGATGTCAATTCCATATACAAGAAATCCCTAGGCTAATAGGCATCATATAATCAGGCAAATCTATCATGCGATTCCTGAAGATCCCTAGCCTAGCACTAGCATGTTGTTCTAACATATCAGAATATCAAATAACTGTATGGTATTTTTGGGTTTACTTACTGGCTCCGGCTGATCGTACCCTCTGCATCCTCCATCCTTTATTTTGAAAACCATTTTTAAAACTTACTTTCCGAAAATATCCTTGATTTGAGATTGGATTCACACGAGTGTTCCTCCAATTCACTCAAACCAAGGCTCTGATACCAACTTGTAACATCCATAAATTTTTACGCCAAATTTAAACTTTTGAATCATAAATAAAAATCAAATATCATTGTTTAAAAAAATGTTCTCAAATCAATATCCATTAGAGTGTCCCAAAATCATAACATAAGGATGAGGAGCGGTACGGTCACGCCTTCGCCTTGCCATGATCTCCTGAAGTACCTGAAACAATAAACTGAAAGCTATAAGCCCGAGGGCTTAGTGAGCTACCCCCAAAATACCAATACCATAATGACAATGCCATATCAGTAACAATCAATCAATCAATAAATCAACATGCATACTGGCCATCGGCCTGACTGGACCGCCCTACTAGGCCTATAGTCTATCTGAATCTATCTCGAGCCTTCGGCATGACTAGTCCGCCTCGTGGGCCTGCAGTCTCCCCGGACCGCTCATAGGATATGTTGGCCTTCAGCATAAAGCAGGACCGCCTCAAATCAACCAACAAACACATAACCATGTGCGCATAACTATCATATACTGGCATATACAAACATCAAACATATCTATCACACTGATCATCAATTATAGAGTTCTCTCGTAACTAGAGTACCGACCTAGCAGGTCACTATCATACCAATCCCTACGGATCATAAGAGCATAACATACTGTCTACCCTAATTCCAATCTAACAGATCATATCCACATATAGCATACTATAACAATAACAACCAAAGGGCCGGCCTTGGTGCCGTAGACCCTATCGATATAGTGAGGATAACTCACCTTGTAAATGTCGACTCGGAAGATAAACTCCAACTCTCGGATCACTTGACATAGGCTCCACCACCTATGATCATAATACCATATACTCATAAGTCCTTAACTTTATAAGGTACTCCATAACCCACCAGTCAACCCCTGGTCAAAGTCAAAGTCCTCAGTCAAGGTCAATAGTCCATGTTGACCCCAACTCGCCGAGTACCCTCGACTACTTGTCGAGTTCCTCGAAGTACAAACCAACTCGCCGATTCATTGGGGTGACTCGTCGAGTTCCTTCGATTCTCGTTCAAACATTAAGGCCACTCGTCGAGTTCCATCCTTACAACTCAACGGATACACATACATACATATTCTAGGGAAAACTCATCCGACTCGCCGAGTTGTTCTTCAACTCGTCGAGTCTTATGGTAATCTTCATCGGACTCGCCGAGTTGTTCATCAAACTCGTCGAGTTCACGGCCATCTTCATGTGACTCGCCGAGTCAACCTTGCGACTTGCCGAATCCATTCAGTCCTTTTTCCATAAAAACTTATTTTGAGCCATGCAGCGGCTCCAAATCATAGATCCAAGTTTCTAGGGAATGCTTATCACGTAAAGTTGCAAAATTTACGTCCATGCATGGCTATAAAGGCTCTAAATGCCTATTTTAAGTTCTTAATGGAACTTCATGCTCAAGAGGGACCTTAATCATGACCAAAACTGAAACTTTATGCTTCTAGAATCCAAGTAGGGTCCAGATCTGAAGTTACAACCTCAGATCTAGCCCATAGCTCATCTTCCCAAATTGTTATCTCACCAAAAACCCTAAAACTCAACCAATAGAAGATATTCATAAGGAAAAGGCGATGTGGTTACCTCAAGAAGATGATAAATGAGATAAGAGTTGATTTCCACACTCTACTTGCTCCAATCTCCTTCTCCTCCAAGCCTTCTCCCTCCAAAGATCCTCTTTTCAATCTTCAAACACACAATGGGCACACACACACACACGCATATTAGGGTTTTAAGGGGCTCTCAAAGACTGCAAAGAGGCCAAAGGAGCCTGAGGCTCCTTTAAATGGAGGAGCAAACCCTGGGATTTAGGGTTTCATCTGCCAGCTCCTACTCGCCGAGTCCCAATATGGACTCGTAGAGTAGGTCACTTAACTCGCGATCCCACCCCGCTGCTACTCGACGAGTAGGTCAACCAACTCTTCAAGTAGAGCTTATCCTAATAAATCTTATTTAAACAATACCTGAGAATCGGGGCATTACATAAATGATAATATTTTTAATAATAGTAGGGTCTATTTGGTTGCCCTCATGAGCCAATTAAGTAATAAGGAATAAGAAGAAAATAAGTCGTTAATTTTTTATAAATTAATAAATTAATTAGAAATTATTTTGGAATTAATTAAATAGTTTTAATTAATTAAATAAGTTGAATATTAATTAATTTATTCTTAATTAATTAAATATTACAGAATCTTCCAGAATATATATGGGATCGATTTTATCCTAGAGATAAAAAGATATGGATTGATTCATATAAGGATAAGGATTATACTTGGAAATTTTAATTCAACAGGAGGCTATAAATATGGATTGATTTGTCAACCTCTCCCTTTTATATATATATATATATATATATATATATATATATATATACATACATACATACATATATATATATATACATACAATGTATGTATATATATATATGTATATGTATGTATGTATATATATATATATATATATATATATATATATATGTATGTATATATACACACACACACGGAAATCATAACCCTTTTCTAGGGTTATAGGATTTTCAAATGAAACATGCTCTCTCCAAAAGTTCCTTCTTGCTAGTAGGTGTCTTGAGTGTGATTCCACTAGAGGGATTCATGGTTTGTGTCCTTGTTGTTAATTGCAAAGTGGTTGTAATTGGATCTGAAGCTAAGAATCAAAAGTTTAGTTTTTCTTTCATGTTTTAAAGTAAATTGCTACAATAGTAAAACCTAGATCTTTATGATGCATGTACACATAGGATTTAAATATTACCGCTGTGCAAACTAGTGTGTATAGAGTGTATCAATTCGCATCATATATATATATATATATATATATATATATATATATATATATATATACATGACTATTATATGTTATAAATTAACAAGATTTTGCTAAGTGAATCGTATATAATTTCCCTTTAAATGGCGATGGCAAGGCAACGACAAGGCGAGGGTTCCGAGTCACCAATTTATTTCACCACCAAAACCCTAGGAGCACTAAGAGAAAATGAGGTAGGAGTCGACATTGATCTTAGCATGTAGAAACCAGATATCAAATGAATAAAAGACTACTACTTTTATAATGGCGATGATTTTAAGATAGAGAAAATGACGTATATTTTTTGTTTCAATTTTCAATTATGACATTAAACTATGTCATACATGTTTTGTATTCTTATATTATTCAAAAGACGACGTACGTTTGATGTAAATCCTTTAGATTTTGCAAAAGATGACATTATTTTTTATTTAATCCGTTTGTGTGTCATAAAATGAATAAAATGAGTATGTGGCATAATTCGTATGACATTAAATACCCATATTCTAGCCGTGTTTGTTGGAGTGTGGTTTGGCAAATGGTACTTTTATAAGGTTAAATGCAAGAAATGGCCATATACTTTTCTTGATTTTTCTATTATATCATTTTACTTTCATCTCTCTTGTATCACAACATCTTACTTTGAAAAACTACCCCTATTACATCAATGTCAGCCAAATACAGAATAATTTTCAATGCTATAATTATAATGTTATAATAAAAAAAAGAATTAGATGTACAATGCCATAATTAATTCAGACTTTCAAAATATAATTTAGTAATTGAAAGATAAAAAAGAGGATGCTATAATAGACAAATAAATAAATATACATGGCTACTTTTGGCAATTAGACCTACAAAGTAAATTAGCTAAAAATGAGTGAAAATTGAATAAAAACTCCTAGAAGAAGACCCTAAAGTTGAAAGATACTTTGGATTGAATAGAAGTATATGGAAGGATTTGATGCATAATCCACGTCTTTAAGTAAAGGATATATGTTGTGCATGCAAAGAAGAAAGCATAAAGGGCGGCAGAACATATGCTTAATAAAAGGTGGATTGTGCATAGAGAAAGGCATGCCAAAATATTACTAAATCTATAACTAATTGGCTTACTCTACTAAAATTGTTTAACTGTAACTAACATTTAATTTATGGGTTCTGGAATAAGAATTAAAAGAGTTTTTTTTGAAACGAAATTTACATAACTAGAGTTCCAAACCAGCTTTTACATACCGACTAATCTCCCGTTACAAACTTAAGACAAAAATTAAAAGATTTAGCATACGTAATTTTTAAAGTTAAAAATCTGAAAATATATAATTTTTATAATGATTCGGAATATTTTATAATTACTTTCTAATTTTTGTCTTAATGATTGACAAATTGTTTGGAATAGCAATATATTTTACTCTTATTTCTTGTATAAATGTCGTACTCATATATCCTTATATATAATAACAACTTATATTTTATTAATAATGGTAATATCCATACTACTATATAAAGTATACTATTTCCTATAGTTTTCTTTAAATGATTATACTTCCAAAATAAGCATCTAAAATTGAAAAGCACATACACCCTTGATAGAAGTCTATAAAGTCACAAAGCAGGTGAGTACCACAAGTTTCTCTCCACACCACCACTCTTAAACTCTTAGTTCTTCAAAGTATTACATTTTATGCTTATATGGAACAACTCCATACTTCCAACGCAGTAACACGTAAATGGTACTTCTGTTTCCTCTTGATCTCTATATTTTCGAAAGTCGAACCATCAACCACACCAGACGCAAATTTACTATGCATTAGTGAGTGTGGCACGTGTCCTGTCATATGTTCTCCACCACCTTCACCACCGGCCCAGTCAAAGTCACCATCACTGCCCGTTGAGTCAAAGCCGCCACCATCACCATCAACAGATGACTCAGAGCCACCACCTTATCTGACTCCCATATATCATGCAACACCACCGCCACGATCACAGCCTATGCCTTCATCTCCGCCACGCACTAAGTCATGTCCACCACCGTCGTACATCACAATGGGTACCAATGCACCTCCACCTCCGCCTCCACCCAAAGTGGTGGTGGTGCCTTCGACTCAGGTTCCGGCTGTCGAACCGAAGAACAATCCATACCCGTATTACTACTTCTACGCCTCGAAGGGTGTTACTTTTTCTCTTGATTTTACGGGTTTTGTTATTGTGTTCGTGTCTTTTCATGTCATCTTTCTTTTGCTCGGGTGATCATAGTAGTGTCGATGGTTTTACATTTTGGTTCGAAGAAGGATTTTTATTGAATTTTGTTTCCTATTTGTTATTTATACGAGTTCATAGTGAAATATACGTTTTATTCATTGCAAATTTTCCTATTTGTAATTTATACGAGTTCATAGTCAAATATACGTTTTATTCATTGCGAATTTTCGTCTAAATTGTTATAAAAGACTAAACTATTTTGCAACAGATAACCACCAAAACTTGTTTTTAAGATGGTCCCAAAAAGAAAAATAGTTTACTCTTTTTTAATGCCAAAACATTCTTCCTGCACTCCAAATTGTTCTTCATATGCGAATTGTTAATATTATTGCTAAAGTATATATATAGTATATTTTTTCTTTTTTTAATCAAAATTTCATCTTTTAATTTTTTGTGGGGATCTTTAAAAGAAATTTTCGCACAAAAAAAGCAATTAAAGCTGCATTAGCTATTGCGAAAATTGATTGTATATTTGTTAAAGACGGTGAAACTTTTAATCTGTAGATGAAGAAATATAGGTCGATATCATTGTAACCCAACTAAGTATTGGGTTTGTCATAGTTTGGTGTCTAAGTAGTTTTTATATATTGTAGGTCATCAAACTTCTAAATATGGCCGAATAAACCATTTTCATATTTTCATAGATACGAAGTAATTAATCCGGTTACATGACATGTTCCATGACATGTTGTCAACTAAAAGTGGTCTGGTGTACATGTGGCGCTGAAGTCCTCATGAATTTATTATTAAAAATTAATTGTTATTTAAGAATTAGTTATTGATTAAATTTATTATTATTATTATTATTATTATTATTTATTATTATTATTATTATTATTATTATTATTAGATTTAATTCAATATATAATAATTATTAATAAGTTTAAATGTTTGAAGGTGTTGACAATATGAAGAACATCATTACCACAACCACCGATAAGTATTATTCAACATCATTCCTGTCTTCAACCAAAGAACATTTGGCATAATGGTAAAGAATAACTCTTTTGGTTGATAGATCATAGATTGAAGTCTAGTTTGAGACATAAGTGATAATTTAGGAATATGTTAACTTGTCTTTCCAAAAAAAAAAATATCACTTATATCTACAAAAACAACACTCAATTGGCACTACTAGAAAAAAAGCTTTTCTTGGGAGACAACATACATGATACAACAGTTTTATGACAGACATACAGGTCTGTCATAGAATTTATGTCATATATCGTAAGATATCAATGATTTACGACAGATAAAAATGTCTGTCGTAAATTTGTGTCATATTTCAAGAGTAAATTAAATTATTTTTTTTGTTAATACTATAAGAAAAAGTTGAAATTAAAAGGATATATAATGTAACATAATTGTAAGATAAAGAATTTTTTTTGAAAATTAAAATTCAGTCTAGCAATAATTAAAGTTTTTAAGATAATATATGATAATTTTAATTATAAAGATACTATCTTAGATGGATAATATTAAATATAGGGTATATGTGATAAAGTTTGGTAGAAACTATATATAACCGTTATTTCTTAAAAGATATAAAAAAGAAATGAAATAGTTGTATGTTTCTTAACAATGTAAATTTGAAATTGATAATTTAAATATATGATTGACGATTTATATTCTAGAGATAAATTAAAGTAGCATGTCTTAGATAAAAAAAAAACATAAAATGAATTTCTTAACAATTTGTATAGTGATATTTCAACTTATTATTTATAGTCTATAAACATATTTTTGCATTAAGAAAATACCAAATCACTATTTTATCTATTTAAAAACATATTTCATTTCCAAAGAATATTCTATATTAGTTAAAAAAATAATGGCAAACAAAATATTAAAATGGCAAGATAAAAAAAATTGGTTGAATATATTAAAATGACATTTAAATTTCATTTCTAAAGGATAATTTATATTAATTAGATAAGGTCAATAATATCATACAGATAGATAGATGTTATTAACTATCTATTTAAATTAGATATAAAAAAGTATTATAAATATGAAGGATGAAATTCAGATTTTTCATATCTCAAGGGACTGAAAGGGAAATTAAAAGGAAAAAGAAATCATTGTTTTGCAATTTCAAAGTCATAAACTTCATTTTTATTTCTCATTAATTTCATTGATAAGAAAATGGCTTATAACTTAACAACTAATATTACATTATCCATAATGAAAATTGACAGAAATATATGCCTTAAATTAGTTTTGTTTTTTTGGGTAAGATGGTATACTTTTCTAAGAGTGATTATATATTTGTTTTTTTATATAAATTAAATAATCAGACAACTATCAATTTATTTGATAAATATTTTTTTTAGGGGCTGATAATTCCATTTTCAATTTCTATTCTTCCACTTAATATAAATACATTTTTCCTTTTATGTCCCTTTGGAAACAAAAACCCTCCTCTCCTCTTATTTTGATTTTACCACTTATTCTATTTTTGAATTTTATACATTTTATTTGGAAACTCATGAATTTCCCATCGTGACCTTAATTTGTTTTATTTTTGCTTTATTTTTATTATTTGTTTTAGTTTCATTTTGATTTTATTATATGTTATTAAACAAAGTATATATAAATAATAATAATAATATTTAATATTTGAAGAAAAATTAGATAAAAAAATATATAATGTGTCACCAACATCATACAAAGGTATTAATATCTTTATTTGTTTATCAAGTATCATATATAAACCAAAAAGAATAAATTTTTTTATTAGTACTGTAATCTAAACAAATATCACGGTCATAAGTAAAATAGTAGTCATAGATTGCGATTTGAAATAATATCTCGTTTTGTATTAGTTTAAACATTTTTGTGACATGTATTGTTTTGGAATATTTTTGGCGGACATCTTACCTCAGTGGGATGAATGCATCATTACTGCCATTATTACATCGCGAAAACTGTTGTTTCAAGTTGAGTCCCCTGACTGCTATTTAATTTATGGTTGTCCCTTTCCAACCAAAACTCGTCCCTTTCGACCATGCTAAGGATGATCGTGATAGCTGGTTAGATTACACCATTAATAAGAAACAAAATTAATTTCTTTTTAGCTTATGGTATGACACTTAATAAATCAAATAAAGATATTTAACCGATTCCAATAATAATACGTCCATATGATGTTGGTATCACATTGTATATTGATTATATATCTATTTTTTGCTTCATACATTTATTATTATTATTATTATTATTATTATATACTTTATTTTAATAACATATAATAAAACTAGGATTGACTAAAAAAATAACAATAAAAACAATTAGATATCACCTTAGGAAATCATAGGTTGTCAAATAAAATGTATAAAAATCAGAGACGGTGGCAAAAATCAAAATAAAGGGCGATGAGGGTTATTTTGTACAAAGGGCATAAAAGGAAAATGGTATTTTCATTATGTGGATGAATAAAAATCAAGGTTTTAAAAAGCTCGTCATGGCTCCGTCATGGCGCGTTACGACTCCAAAGCTTGTACCTGCCGCCAAGCTTTGCCAAAACGTCGTCTTAACTCATATATGTGTATAAAAATGGATAATAGTTGAAAATACATATAAAAATATTAATTATATAGAAAATTACCGCCTTAAGTCACGCCTTACAAATGTCGTAACTCGCCAAGGCTCGGAAAAGTTTGAGGCTTGACATTGTCACCAAATCACGCTTTACATTATTTATAACCTTGATAAAAATTATAAGTGGAGTTATCACCTCCCATTTTTTTTATATAAAAGCTTTTTTCCATGTAATAAAAATGAATACGAACCGGACCTTTTTATGATCCATTAACCCGTGTTTTCCCCACTCCATCTCCTCACATCCCTTCCGGATCGCCTCTGCTACCATTGAATTGATTATCCCGACGAATCTCTCCTTACAGTTAGCCGTAAATTGACACACCAACCATCGACAGTTCGGAACCAGCGTCCTCGGTCAGACATAAACTCTCTTCTCCGCTCCGACCATCGATGTAGCTACATCTATTGCTTGCATGTCGCGTACATCACTTTCCTGCTAATCAATTGTTCAATTGCTAATTAATCGGGTCCATTACTTAGCTTACATCGAATACTATAAATCACTTGATGCGCTCCTTCTCCTCGTCCGGGTTTGGTATTCATCTATTGCCTTCGACCTATATTTTCAGCATATAAGGACTAGAGTTCATCTTCTCCCCCATTCAATATCATGTGCACAACAGTTGTTCGATGAAATGCTCACATGAATTGGGAGTGCATTTGTACCGGAGGTCTGCATCTCGTTCGACTTATTGCAAATATTGTTCGCCGTTGCAAGTTGCTTCCTAAAGTTTCCTGAAGAATTGGTTGTACCTGAGTATATCCATCTCCGTTAGTTCATAATTTGTGAGCACTCTGTCTCTCTCATATTTTTTTGAATTTTTCAAATCGATTTCTCTCCGTTTTCCCACAACTGAATCACTTGTTGGTCCTCAATCGATTTCATCATCGAGGATAGTGATTCACTCAATAATTTTTTTTCTTAACTAAGTTCGTTCTATTAACTACAATTAGTTTTGTTTCTTTTGCTTTCTATAAAGTTTTAAATGTTGATTTCTGTTTTGCTGAGTAATTTGTTCTGATTTTTGCAAAGTCTGTATATCATATGTTCATCACTCTTTCTAATTTTTGCTGATACCTGATTGTCGAATCCGCAACTCTGCATATAGCTTCAGTGCATCACTCACCAGTTTTGATTTTTGTTGATACTTCATATTTGATCAGTTGATTATTCATTTGTTCCTGAATTGTAAATCAATTTCAGTTTGTTTCTAAATTCTGAAATCTTGTTGATTGTTTTTGAATTCTTGCTGATTGTAACTGTAACCACTAATAATATCATCTGTCATCGGTGTTTTTCTCTATGAAAGAGAGTACTGCAAGCATCTATAGATAATGTTCAAATATCATATGCATGGAAAGGGCAACAAGTGAGTATAATTGTTGAATTTTCAGGTCTACTAAGAGATTTGACTCTGAAAAGGAGAGGTTTGAGCATTTGGCATTCTTAAACTTGGCAAACGTGCTGTTTGTTTATAATGGTCCTTCATTAGAAAGCCTTTCTTGTGTTTCTTTATTTAATTTCTTCTCGTGATTTTAAATCTGAGTCACTACCATATGTAACTATTAATACTAACAATTTCTATTCATTGCATTAGTAATAAAGCTCTGGGGAAAATATAGAGGTGTTTGTGCTCTATGCTGCAGTTATTACAGTACTGGAATTACAGGTATTTAAACAGTATAAAAGCAAGTGATTTTTCAGAAATGCATTTTTTTTTTACAATTTTAGTCTTTTTTAAAGAACCTGGTCCTTATAAAACTTACATGTCTTGGAAATATCTTCCAAAATGATTCTAGGTGTGATATGTTCTTTATAATTCATCACTTGTAAAACCTAGCTTCATAATCATACCATTTTTACAAAATATGAATCAATCTTAATCTTGTACACAGTGATGCTGATGGGGTCGCTAGCTTATGTTGATGATACCATTTAAAAATGATGCAGTTTCTGCACCTGAGGTTTGTTTTTTTGTTATTAATTTTGATGTTGTGAAACATGTTTTTTTAATGCATTTAGCTCATGAAATTCTAGGTTAAATACACGGATGTAAGGAGGATTGATCAACTTCTAATTCCTATTACATTATTGAAATAAAGGATATGTATCTTCCACCATATGCAGGTGGTAGCTGCCATGTACCCAACAGTCCCTTATGTTAGCAAAGTAGTCATGAAATACACTAGTTCTAGTAATGTTTTGTGAAGAAAATATGAGCAAGTTTCAAGATCATGGAACCACATTTATTGGAAGCTAATATGCGGTTTGATTGGATTGTATTGGATTCAGTTATTGTAATTTTATTCAAACATTATCACTGAAATATTTAAGTATTTTTTAATTTATAGCAATTACATCAACATAGTATGTTCCTTTCTTGTATTTTCCTGGTTAGTGGCCACCTTGTTTGGTCTCTAACAGTAAATATTTAGTGACCACTTTTTGGTCACTATAGCCATTAATATGGTAAAGAAAATCGGTGACTTTTTTGTGGTATATATATATATATATATATATATATATATATATATATATATATATATATATATATATATATATATATATAATTTATTTATTAAAAATGTAAAACCATGACATACAAATGTAAAACTATGTCGAAAATCATGTTGTACAAAACATATGTTGTAATTTGAAGTTGTAAATGTCTATCATAATTACAAATTATGAAATACAAAGTTTGTCGTAAATGTATGTCGAAAAACAGTTGTATATGTATGTCCTAATTGTAGGTCATAAAGATTTGTCGTAAATTTTATGACCATTTTATGATAGGCCAAATGCCTGTCATTTTCGTTTATGATATGACTTGCAATGACCCTCTGTCATGATAGGCATTTAAGACAGACATTTTCTGTTATGTCAAGGAAAACCTTTTTTCTAGTAGTGCGGGATCCCAAAATCAACTTGTACAAAATATAAACCCAAAGAACCTTTTACAAAAAAATGAAATAATAAGAAAATTTAGGTTAAACCCCAAAAAGATCTGCAACCAAGAAAACCCAAAAAAACTTGTTTATCGTCTTCAAAGAACAAATCAACAAAGAAACCAAATTTTTTTACAAAACATAAAAAACCAAAAAAAAAATCCGTTAATTATTGTCTACGAAGATAAAATGAACAAAGCAACAAAAAAAAAATGATTTCATACAAAAAAACCCCAAAAAAGAAACAAGAACACTCATAAAAAATGATTACATAAACAAAAGAAAACAATTCTAAAAAGAATCATAAACGAGTTAACCTAGTTAGAGTCGAACAACATAAAGTCTAACCTAGAAATCAATAACACAGATTTAAACCTACAAAGTAAAGACACAAAATCTAATGCACATTTTAAATCTATAAATTCAAAACAAAATCTAACATCTCTTAAGTTACTAAAGAATTTCCAACCTATTGGAACTTCAAAAAAATTTAAGTCGAGACGTTTTGCTACAACATTAAGTGTTTAGGGGAAATTTAAGGGGTTAATAAAATGGTTTTTGGCATTTTAGCACAATAAAGTCTGACGAAATTATATCTTTAGCCACTCAAGTATTTTTGTGCCCAGTTGGTCCTTAATGTTAGAAAATACCGGCTAATTAAGGGTCTAGGGGAAATTGTATTCGGTTTATAGGTAACATGCTGATGTGGATTGGCATACCCATATGAGGTTTTTAGTACTGTAGCACAACATAGTTTGACGAATTTACACATTTAGTCACTCAAGTAACCGGTTGTTCCTGTATCCGGTTATTCCTATATTAGACCATATAATGGTGTCATTGATATGTAAAATTCAACTCTAATGAGCAAAAAATACTTGAGTGACTAAATGTGTAAATTCATAAAACTTTGTTGTGCTAAATGCCAAAAACTCTTAATAATTAAACTGCATGATTTTTTATAAAATAAGAAAATATGAAGAATAGCGACCCAAAGACGCCCTTTCAACCAAAAGAAAATTAGGGAATGGATTAGACTGCACCGGTAGCAATGATGGAGACAAAATCGGAAGGGGTAACAAAAAACATTATGAAGCTAGTTAGTGTTCAAGCCATCGTGAAGTGAAGATGGGGCTTCAATAAGTACATGACAATTCCAATGCGTCACTGTTTTTTTTCATATTTAAATAAATGAAAAACAATAAATAAATCATGTGGCAGTCCAGGTGAGCGCTTTTGTCTACTAGGCACTTCTTAGCCATGTCAACACGTGCATATATCATTCTACATGGTGAAACCAATGTTGAATCTATATGGTCAAGCATCATTTTAGAATGATATTGTCAATAACGTATGATCCTATAGGGTCACATCGATAAATAGTTGACACACATATATAAATGTTTATAAGAATTTGATTGAGAAATTATTTTACCAACAAACTTCCCTTCTCTAGTTCCCTGTTTAGAAGAAGAAATTCCTCTTACCCCTTTGTGACACATGATGCGAAGCAACACATGGAGCATTAGTGGGAAGTCTCATCACCAAGCTTAAAATTGGAGCAAGTTGAGACTTGAAAGTTTCTTCAACAGAAGATAAAGCGTTAGAGATTTGCGCACAAATAATGAAGAGGAAGAATCCTTTGTATACAAAACAAGTTGTTCTTGAAGATTTTTAATCTGAGAATCAAAATATTTGAACATAGAAGAATCATAAGCTTCTTTCTTGCGTAACTCACCCTTATATTCAACATGAATGCACGAATATCCTCCAACAATGCCTTAGCACTTGAAATTAATTCCTCAAAATTCTTCTGTACTCTAGAAAACAACTCCCCAATCATTTGAACTTCCTTTGATATCGAGTTGTGTACACCTAAAATCTTCAAGGAAATTGACTCCTTAAGATTTTTTAGTTTCGTATCAAAAAGTGCAAATCGTTCTCTTGCCACATTCTTTTCCTCAAAAACTCCAAACTTGAACGATGACAAATTATTAGCAAGTCTTCCTTAAATATCAGAAACAACTTCTTTCAACAAATCCTTAACCTTTGATTCATGACTCAAGAACATTGAATAAACATTAGTTTTACTCACTGAAGAATTGTGATTTGACGAAGATGAATCACATAGTAATTGCAAGATCATGTTTATCTTGAAGTTAAGAGTTCTGAATTGTTTGACTGACATAATGGCATCATCCTCAACATCATCATCATCATCATCATCCTCAAAATTAAGAGGACCAAAGTCAAAACCTTCATCTTGAGCTTATATGTTTTGAATTTGTGAGCCACCATTTCCAAGAATAGTTTGAGGATCCGTTGATTAAGATGAAAACAAGGAAGTGATAGGCTATTGAAGAAATCTGTCAAATATACATGAGTGAAATGGAGAAGTTGCAGTTGAAATGGTATTGTAACGCCGCAAATTTTTCGATTTAAAACTTTAAGTATTTATTTAATTCAGAACTGCAAGATCTTAAAACATTTATTAGAGTGTCATTAAAAGTTATCAAATACACAAGTCCCCTATTGATGCAATGCAATCGAGCCATGCCCCCTCCTTTAATATAAGAAAACCTAAAACATATAAAGAACAAATCGTAAGCACAAACCTTAGTGATTTCCCCAAAATACCACACACAACACAACATAATTAAACATTTATGGGTTATCGGCAACCTTGGAGACTATCACCAGTCTCAGTCACATATAAACAACATAATACAATAATAACAGCTAGACATAACTGGTCATCACAAATACATCTATTCTACCATACAGGCTCATACAACATGCGAGAGTCATAAAGACAACTAGCATCTTACATACATAATTTATTGAGCCAACATTGGTGCCTTCGACTCACGAGCATCGGGAGAAGACTCACCTGAATCAAAGAAGCCTGAAACACTATGACACAATCCTTTTTTCTACACTGCTCGCTGTAACGACCCGTCTTCGGTATGATGATTCCTTGGTATTTATTTTGAAGTTTTGCAAGAGGGACTCGGCGAGTTCATAGCCTGACTCGCCGAGTAGGGTCGGGATTTCGAGCACGTGTTAGCTGGCGACTCGGCAAGTCCATATTCTGGACTCGGCGAGTCTGTCCGTCTGGGAGAAACCCTAAATCCCCGGGTTGCCCACTATTTAAGCCACCTTATGGCCTCCATTATCGCCTCCTTCACCCTCAGAAGCTGTGAGAAAACCCTAATTCGTTCTTGAGTGATTCTAAGTGATCTTGTGTGCATTTGTGAAGGCTTGAAGAAGGAGAAGAAGAAAGGAGCAAGGAGAAGCATTGTAGAGCAGAGATTCAAGGGAAAGCAAGAGCTCTTTGAGGTATTCTTCAGATTTCCTTCCCTTTTATGCTTTAAAACCCCTTCTAGATCTAGTTGATGCTTTTCTCAAGCCTTATGTTGATATGGAAGCCCTTTTATGCCGAGATATCCTTAGATCTGTTCATTTAGGAGTTGTAGAGCCCAGATCTATTGCCTTTATGGAGCTATTTTCCATATTAACCCTAGATCTACCCCTTTTAAGCATCTTTTAGCCTTTATTCCCTTGTTCATGTGTTTGTACACGTAAAGTTGGAAACTTTACGTGGTAAATCAGCTTATTGGACTCAGATCTATCTTGTGTATGTATTGGATTCGAGCAGAATCGAGTGTAGAATAGTTGCATGGCGGTGACTCAGCGAGTCGGAAGAACGACTCGGCGAGTCGAGTCGCGAGTCCCCGATTTCTTCCTTTTGAGCGGTGTCGAGTGGGACTAGTGAGTAGTGGAGTGGACTCAGCGAGTTTGAGGGTAGACTCAGTAATGGAGGGACTCGGCGAGTTGTTCATACAACTCGGCGAGTCCAAGGCAATCTTCTTAAGCTCAAGAACAACTCGTCGAGTTGTTCATATGACTCGGCGAGTTGGCGGCCCAACTCGGCGAGTCAGGTCAACTGTGGGTTGACTTTCACCGAGAGTTGACTTTGACCGAGAGTTGACTTTGACCAAGGGTAAAAGAGTCATTGTACCCAGTGCAGTGTTTAGTATTTGATTGAGTGTGTTTATGGACTTGTAGCAGGGGAGATACCGGAGCAGCAACAGTTAGCCCTCAGAGCCATTCACTCAGCAGCCAGTTCACGAGGTGAGTTTCCTTCCAGTAGGAACGGGTCTAAGGCCACAATGCCGGCCCGTTTAGCTAGCAGTAGTATCCGGATATTGATCCGATGCAGTAGTTAGCATGTTTGATGCCTTAGTGGCTCAGACAGGATTTATGTGTGTTCATGCTAGTGATATGTTTATGCTATGTTCATTCAGCTTCGGACTTCGGTCCGATGTCAGCTTTGGACTTTGGTCCGATGGAGGGGGCAAGGCCCCAGTCAGTTAGCTTCAGACTTTGGTTCGATGTAGGGGACAAGGTCCCAGTCAGTCAGCTTCGAACTTCGGTTCGATGGAGGGGGCAAGGCCCCAGTATGTGCTTGATATGTTATTGTATGGTATGTGGTAGTTTGGGGGAGCTCACTAAGCTTCGTGCTTACAGTTTTAGTTTTGGTTTCAGGTACTTCCGCAAGCAGAGGGAAGAGCTCGGGATGATGGAATCGCACACACCACAGCTTCAGCTTTTATCCTGGGAGTTGATTTAGTTTTTGATTTGATATGACATAGTTATGATACAGTTTTCCGCACAGTGTTTTGTTATGTTTGAGATATATCACGTATGGTTTTATGATATGACACTCAGATTATGGTTTTTAGTTATATTGAAAAATGAAATTTTTGGGTCGTTTCACTCGCACCCGCGAATCTACTAATACCGAAACCAGATAAAATCTTAATTAATAACCCCAAACCCTCAAGTTTGACCTAAGGTCAAACTTGGTCAAAAAGCCAACGGTCAACGGAAGTCAAAGTTAACAAGTCAAGTTCAGGCTGAGTATGCCCAACGTACTCAACTCTTTTGCATGAGATACTCACCATTTAGAATCGGGACCCCATACAAGTGCACGCATCGTACTCGAAGGTACGTCCGACGTACTTGGCCAAAATGCACTTTTCCTTTAAGTGCTTAATCTCTTAAGTCCTTTCATCCAACACTTAGATCTAGTCCCACAACATCATTCTAAGTCACAAAGTTTCCACCTTTATGACTTTCCATGTCTAGAGAAAGGTCCAAAAGCCAAAACCTTAACTTATAAATCCATTAAGACATCATGACACTTTCATGAAAGGTATAGAAGGATCAAGTTCACATTTTTATGGATCCTAAAAGCTCTATAATGGATAAAGTTTCCAACTTTATCCATTAGAATGGTCCAAACCACCAAGATCTAGCCTTTAAGCATCACATTTTCAACTTAATCCATTACATCCAAGTCTCCAACCATCATATTTGAATTACAAGGCTGTTTAAATGGATAAAGTTTCCAACTTTATCCAAAAGAATGTCACAAAATTTTAACATCTAAAATTTATGCACTAAAATGACCAAAAGCTCATAACATCCAAAACTAGCTACATCTAACAAATGCATCATCAATATTCAAACTTTATACCTCTAGAAGATATATCAAGGTGAACAAAGTCCAGATATACAAGCTCCAATGCAACCAAAACTTCTCCAAGAAGTTCCTTCTCCTCAAAGGTCGACCATACATACTCGAAACCAGTCAAAAACACCTTCTTTTAGCTCACAAGGCACAAAATAGGGTTAGGTTTTCGTGGAAGGGGTGTTGGGGAGGTGGAGGCTGAGAATAGAATGGTTTTGGGGGAGTTAAGGAGCTTAAATAGGGCTCAAACCACGAAAATAAGGATTAGAAACTGTTCGTATATGCCCTGCGTACTCAGGATGCCTTAGTACGCCCATCGTACTCCCCCTTGTATGCCCAGTGTACTCAGCTTAACCTAGAACCGTCCAAACTTCAAAGGATTATAACTTCTTCGTTTCAACTCCGATTTCGATGATCATTATATCCATGACAAGGTATTGAGGAGATCTACATCCCTATATAATTACTTTTGACTTAAAACACATTGAACTAAAATCCATAATTCATAAAAGAAGTATGAAAAACTACTTTCCCATTTTACCCTTTAACTTCCAAGCAAAAACCAAACTCTGGGATCACACAATCTACATTACCCACATCCAAATGGGTCTAAACCTCTCGTTACCAAAGAACTAAGCCTTATGATACCTGATCATCGAGACACGACCCCGAGTTATGAAACAACTTGAAACAAGGTGTTACAAGTATATATTGGAATAGGTGAAGTAAGAGGTGGAAGTTGAGTAGATGTACCACTAGGAGGAATCACACAAGTATTTCCGTTTGAGTCCATATGAAATGTGTACTCAAGGATGTCTTGATTCCTAATATCCTCTGTATTGATCTGATAGTAGGAATGCATGTTGGAGTAAGGCTTTAATGTAGGTATTTATGGTGGGATCGATGTATATGTTTAGACATTTGTGATATGTGAGTCCATATTAGATGTGTTCTCAGGGATACCCAGATTACATGTATCCTCTATATTATATTCTAAAGTGGTAACCCTTTGTGGTGAAACATTCTGATCAGGAATATGTGTCGACAGAGTTACCTCAATAACAAGACGATCAACATCATAAACATTTGCCTACATAGAATACTGTGAAGACTGAAATTGATCAACAATCTCTATATCTGTTTCTTCATCATCATCATTAGTTCCACCCGCATCCTCTAGATCAATAATCATCTTTTTGAGTCTCATTTTCAATGGTTTCGTTGTTAACTTTTTACTAGAAAAAGTTTTTAACACACTGGCTACCTTCCTCTTATCTTGTGGTTGTTCTTCAACAACTGGTTCCTGAGTCATCAATCCATTCGACTTTCTCTTCAACTTCTTTGGTTTTGAACCATGAGTAATACCCACTAACATCTCCATGCAACTTTGTAAAATTCGGTTCGATGGTGATACTACACTCATCATGTGACAACCCGAAATTTCTATCTTGAAAGCCAATCAATTCAATCAAAAGACAGACTTATTTCTGCTATCTTTTAGCCCTGTTTTGGGTCTGTTTGAGAGTTTCTGAGCCTAGTGTAATGTATGAATGGATGCTAGGATGAGTTAGCTTCTGAACGGGAGGATTAAATCGAACCAAAAAACCACTCACAAGGTGTTCACGGCCGCAAACTAGGTTCACAGCCGTGAACTACCTCCTATATATATATATATATATATATATATATATATATATATATATATATATTAGAGTGACCTAATTTTCTTCTCATTTCTCCTCCTCCCAACCGTGAAAGCATCCATTCACTCTCAAAAAGTTTCAACTGTAAACACTCTAAAGCCTAAAAAACGTAAGTGTTTCATCCTTAATCTTGTCATACTTGAAAGGCTACTAGATCCTAGCCTTGATTTGTCATGTTTCATCATCATCTTCATGAACTTGAAGGGATCACGGCCGTGAACCCTTCATAAGGGTCGTGAACCCTTCATAGAATCATACGGACCGTGAACACCCCATGAGACCATGAACCCTTCTTAGATGCAAGGTTGGGCCGTGAATACATCATGTGTTCATGAATGTGACAACCTGATATTTCGAATCAATGTAATGACCTAAAAAGTCAAGAATTGTAATCTCTTTTGATATAATGAAATTAGCGTCCAAAAATAAAATGTTCAAAAGTCTCTATTGGGTTGCCTAAAATGATAGTTATCATGTCAGGGTTTTCAGAAATATAAAGAACACTAAAATCCGAGTTATAACAAAGAAGTTATGACCAACCTAAGATTCACAAAAAAACCGTCAATACGATTAAACGTAAAACGCGAAGTTTTAATAAAATACTTTTTAACCTTAAGTATCTAAATGAAAGTTGTAGATATCATTAAACCGTGAACATACATAAAAGGAAAGTCCAAATCTGACTTCGTATGAGGAAGTTATGATTTTTCCAAGTTTTGGATATAGCAGCAGATAGCTAAAATACTCGAAATAGAGATCAAGAGATTTTTAGCCAATACAACCTAAATGAGAATCGAAGATCTCAACAATAGTAGCACAACAGTATAAAGTCTGACGAGAACGAACATCACATGAAGAAGTTATGGATTTTAATGGACTTTTCGTGTCCTGGCCTGGTAAAAATAAATAATAAAAATTAAATTCAAAATTAGCCTATGGAGTCTAAACGAGAGTTGTAGAGTATATTCTCACCTTCGCGTGCATATAAATAACGTCGAAAATGGAGCTCGTACGCGAAAGTTATGCATTTTACAAGTTCGAGTCCCGAAATCCGAGGCTGTCAGGCCTACCACGACGTGGTGAAGAAGCCAACGATGTGGTATTGTGACTGATGGGTGCCAGGTGCGTCAGCAAACGTCTCGTCAACGGAAGAGGATAGAATCCCTCACCACGACTTGGCAAGGTGTACCACGACGTGGCGCCCAATTTGGGGCTATAAATAGCAGCCGAAGGTGTTTGGTTTCATTGCTCATTTCTTCTCTCTCTCTCTCTCTCTCTCTCTCTCTCGTGTCGAAGCTCTGCGTTTAAACCCCCCGAAGCCATCCCGAAGCCCTGGTCTTCATACCCAAGTTCCGAAGGAAGGTTTTTCACTCCCGAGACTCCCAAGATTCCCGAGAATCCCGAGAAATTCAACTTTCCTTAGTCGAAGTTCTGCTCAGTTTTCGTTTCACCTTCTTCTATCTATCAAGTGAGTTCATACCCTATAACTACGTTTTTAAATACTTTATAAATGCTTTTATACGCTTTCAAGAGGGGGGGGGGATACAAGTAAACACTCAGTTACTCTCGTGTCGAAAACAATAAGCTTTTACTACACTTATCTTTATATAACAAATCATATGTGATTCTTAACTATCATATGAAAACGTTCGCATGCAAGACCTATTCAATAACATCTTGTCCTTTAAGAATATAAACATGTTGTTATACGAATGTCAAACACTTCATTTATATTTTGGTGAATAAATGTTCAATAGGTTTATTATAATTGTTATACTTACATACCAAGCTGATACTGCCCTAGGGCTATCATACAAAGAATCATACATTTGAGAAAAACTATAATATGTATAATTACTAGATATTCAAGAGGTTTTACATACTATAAGTTCTATATCAAAGAAATAGTTTCATATACAAGAACAAACGAGCTTTTCATACGTAAATCTATTTGATACTAAGTTTTGTGAGACGTTCAACTTCACGTACTTTCGAGAATGCAGTTAAAGTCCTGTATTATATACCATAATCTCTTGTAGGGACATCGTGATACTTGTGTATAGATCTATACGGGATTGACAATCCCGCACCTAAACTGTTAGCTACAGTTAGACCGGCAGGTCTGGGGTGACAAACGTCATAACAGTCCAACGCCTGAAGAACGTTGTTACAGGCAGTCTGGTTCAATAGCATGGTTGTAAAACTCACATGGAGGATTAAAAACACGTTGATTTACGGGATTATCAAATGCCTTAGCGATTTTATACATATATAAATCTACTATTCTATGCATGAAAAACACTATTGCATTATAGTTTTTGGAACTTTTAAATTACCATACACTTATGGAAAAATATTGAAATTTTAGAAACAATATTCAAAACAGTCGGGACTTGTAGAAGACTACATTTATATTAGTAGGAAATATGGGATTTTCTAGGAGTTTTTCAAACATATACAAACAATCTATTCAAATTTTTACAAACATTGACATTAAATATTTATGAACTCACCAACTTAAGTGCTGATCTACTCTTTCAAATCTACTTGTATTTCTAAGGGATTCAGTAATACAGGTAAAACTTCAGCTTTTGGAGAAGTGATGCTAAGGCGTCAGTCTTAAACTCATTTTGTCATCATATTGTAATTTGTTTTTTGAAACAAGTATCTTACAACAATGAAACTTTCAAATTATATATATGATGGTTGTGCTTACTTTCTTTACTATGTATTCAATTGTTTCGATACTGTATGAAGTCATCCGCCCTCGAACGTTTTCGCCGTTCTGGTTTGGGGGTGTGACAGATTGGTATCAGAGCATTGTTTATAGTGAACTAAGTATATCGAACTACATAAGATATACAAACTATAATTGCATAAGGGACTAAAACTCTCTGACAAAACGTTTTTACACCTAAACCGCGTTTCATTTAACTTAAATTATTTGGGTTGTAAAAGTACAAATACATGCATACAATGATTTATTTTCATAGTTAGAACTATACAAGAAGTATTAAGACAAGTTGTACACTACGACTAAGCCTCGGAATATGTAGTCGGATTTGGGACGAATATAGCCTGATCAACTATATTTATCCGAGATCGGACTAATGTATGTCGAGGAATGGTCGTAGACAGCAACAAGTCAAAACTTACCAAAAATGACATTAGTATCAAACATACAAATTTAAATACTATAGGAGTATTTAGTAAATACAATAGTTTAACTTACGTGTTTAGATTTACATGTATTAACTTCTAGACAATTCTCATACCTCTATTCTCGCACAGACACAATGGCTGGATTCCACCCACTAGGGGATCCCTACTACCCAAATCAGGGCAATGGAGGATGGGTAGAGGAGGACCCCGAAGAGGATGAAGAACCTATCGAGTTGGAAGAAGGGGATGACTCTGGGACAGACTCAGAACCAGAAGTAATTGACCCTCCAGCCGCTCAACCTCCCGTTGTTAGGAGAAACTTTCAGGGACCAAGTCTCGTTTGGGGATGTCACCTTCACCATTGGAGCCAACAACAAGGGTTACGTCCTCCCTACGGTATGTGTCAGGACTTCTATGACGTCAGGGATGGACGTTCAGCCGACCGAGCACTCCCAGTCATGGTAGGCAAACTAGCCAACTAGTCCTATCAATCCAGGGTTCAAGCTAACCGGATTTGTGAAGTCAATGTGGAGGTACAAGTTCACACTTCCGACATCCGTCGACTGGACAGGGCATAAGATAATGCCCAACTCCGAACCGACACATTCCAAGCACAACTGATTGCAGCCCTCTCTGAGATAAGGGAACAACAAGCCACCTTCGATAGGCGTCTTATGGAAGCAAAGTAATCAGACACGGAGTCAAGCTCCAAGCGCAACCTATGTCGCAAGTAGTACTTGCGGAATCCCAAAATTTTGTTATAGAATAGGAAATCGGCTAAAAGTCTTACTTTTCTTTAACTTTTGTATTAGAGATCCTTAGAAGGGTCGAAATTTTCCTAACTTCAAATGTAACTCAGCATGTGTTTAATATATATGAAGAAATTCCTTTGTGTGTAAATTCTTTGACTACCATTCAGATTCATAAGTTTATCTATCACAATGCAAACTTTTATTATGAGTCAAACTCTAAACCTTGGATAGGTCAGTCGAATTTATAAATTGATTAAAAAAAAGTAACAAATTTATTAACACACAACTTCCAATCATTAAAAGCTTATGTTCTTCATTCTATTTCTTTAGCAGCACAATGCCGCCACGTAGATCTACATGCCGTGTCAACAACGCAACACCTCCACCACCACCCCCTCCATCGACGGAAAATGCCGCATTGATAGCTGCCGTAACAGATGCAGTGACAGCATCAATGGCACAGATGAGTAATAATGGGTCTGGAGGAGGAGTAAATAGCTCTACGAATGGCCAACGTCAGGGTCGTTTATGGGACTGCACCTTCAAGGACTTCACTAATAGCAAGCCCATGACTTTTAACGGATCCGGAGGGATAATGGCTTTATCACAATGGATAGAGAAAATAGAAGCTGTTTTCGAGATCTGTGCATGTTTGGAAGTGAGCAAGGTAAAATTTGCCGCTTGTACATTCTCTGAGAGAGCTCTGACGTGGTGGAATGGACACGTCAAGTCACTAACTCTGGTAGTGGCAAATTCTATGGGCTGGGAGAATCTAAAGCAAATGTTAATGCAAGAGTACTGTCCAAGGGGCGAAGTACAAAAGCTAGAGCAGGAACTTTGGGGCCTTACTATGGTAGGCTCGGACATCACAACCTATACCAATAGGTTTAGTGATTTGGCAATCCTTTGCCCAGGGATGGTTGCTCTAGAGAGCAAGAAGATCGAAAGATACATCTGGGGACTATCACCCCAGATTCGAGGAAGTGTACTAGCTTCCAAACCAGTCACTTTCGATAGTGCCAAACAGTTGGCACAAGCTCTCGTTGACCATGGAATCTTTCAGGGCTTCATAATTGCTGTCCCGGCGCAAACCATAGAAAAAAACAACAAGAACATCAGTACCAACAACAACAACAACAAGAAGTTTTGGAACAAGAGGAAGAGTCAGTTTTCACAGGAACCTTCCAAGAAGCAACAAATAGTGGCAGTCCATGCCGCTACTAGCCCCACTGCTACTCCTGTTACCTCTGCACCAGCGAAGCAATACGCTGGGAACCTACCGAAGTGCAGAAAATGCAATTTCCATCACAACAGAAATTGTCGGGAGATGCACTATAACAACTGCAAAAAGAAGGGGCACACTGCCCGTTTCTGTAAGGCACCGGCACGAATAATCACTCAAGTCCCTGGGGCCGGTGTGGGCCAGGCGTGTTATGGGTGTAGGGAGGCTGGACACTACAAGAGGGACTACCCTAAGACAAGGAATGTTGGCGACATTGGAAGAGTGATGGCAATAGGGCAGAACGAAGCAATAGCTGACCCCACGGTGGTTATGGGTACGTTTCTCCTCAATAACGCTTATGCATGCATAATCTTTGATTGTGGTGCGAAGAGGAGTTTTGTGAGTCATAAATTCAAGCACATAGTAAAACAGAACCCTCAATCACTCAATAAGATATTTACAGTAGAAATGGAAAACGGTAGAACAGAAAGCACAAACGATATGTACATAAGCTGCACACTAACTCTAAACGAACATTCATTTCAAATCGATCTAATGCCGATCACTATAAAGAGCTTTGATGTCATCATCGGTATGGATTGGTTAAGCCTACACCATGCCGATATACTTTGTCACGAAAGGGTCGTTCGCCTAAATCTGCCAAACGGCGAAACTCTTGTCATTTATGGTGACAAGCCCGATACCAATTTATAGATCATCTCTTGCTTCAAAGCCCAGAAATACCTGCGTAAGGAGTACCATGCCTTCTTAGCCCACGTAGTAGATAAGGAAAAAGAAGTGAAAGAACTCAAAGACATTCCAGAAGTCTGCGATTTTCCTGATGTCTTCCCTGAAGATCTTCCAGGAGTCCCACGAAAACGACAAGTCGAGTTCAGGATCGATTTAATTCCCGGAGCTACCCCAGTAGCTAAGTCGCCATATAGCCTAGCGCCAGCTGAGATGCAAGTATTATCCAGCCGTGACATCCCCAAATTCTCGGTCAGAAAAGACCGATTTTCATTTATGCTTTTAAAATATTTTCAGAGTAAATCCTTTTGATTTGAAAGAGTTGCGGAATTTGTTCCCAAAACAAAACATGATAAAACAATATTTATCAAAGCATTTCATCAAGAGATGCATTTTCATTATAATCAAAACTCGGGATGTCATGTTCCGATACAGACCATAAAGCATAAACGATAAACATTACAAGTCATTCAACAAATATATACATAAACAGACTTGTAAACAAAACAACAAGATGATCCATCCATCTTATGCCCTTGCGCCACTTCCTGTAATTCAAATAAAACTGAGTGGGTCAGGCTTGGGAGCCTGGTGAGCATATAGGGTTTTCAACCCACAATAAATAAATTAAATTTAATTTCTCCAACCAATCACTATCCCTATTACCCATTCCCGTTATCCTCACTTTATGTCCCTAAAACAACATCTATCTCAAGGGACCTAATCTAGGATTTTCATCGGGACGGACATCACTGCTAAGGGGTTTCCTCAACAATAGATATCCTAAAGGCAACCATGAGGGGGATAGAGTACACTGGTGAACACATCGTTCACAACACCTACAGGTTATGAGCCTGCTAGCGTTCCACAGGACTGTCTAGAAAGAGTCTGTGGTCGTTATCCATACTCCGCTGAATAACTAGATCAACAACAACAACATCGAGGCCTCTTATCTGTTTATTACACACCAACTATCTACCCATGTTCTACCCAACATATTAGTAGATAAAAATATATATTTTCATACATAGTTTAAAACATGTATAGCATTTTCATTCAATATATATTCCACGCAACAGACGAGGCATACCCACATAACACGTATTTCATAGAAAACAAATCAGATCTATGAGATAGAATAAAGTGAATATACATTCACACATATAACAACAAAATATACACATAACAAGTAAATCTTATAAAATACTTCATAGTTATGCGTTAGAAGAAAGTAACTACACACTCACACATATAAACCACAATTTACTTAATACACTCAAACCATACTTGTATTATTATCGTGTTTATGAAAGGTAGTATACACTCACTTGATCAGAAGATGATCGGACAGCACTACGACTTGCAGAAGTAGTAATCCTCAGCAGATCTGGAAGATCTCTACAAAAATCGAACTTCTCGCGGGCAGAGCTTCGACTCGGGAACCGCACTTCTCGGGATCTTCGGGATCTCGGGACTTGCTTCCGGGCTCGAGAATAATACCGGGGCTTCGGGGTATTTCTGGCACGCAAAATGATGCAAAACGGGAGAGAGAAGAGAGAAAATTAGCAAAAGAGCCGGCTACCCTCGCATCCTATTTATAGGAGGCTAGAGCCTCGGAGTACGCCGGGTGTACGCGTCCGAATTCGTCACTGCATGCATCATCCGAAGCCACTTGCTGCGAGTGTCGACACCTTCGGTGTACGCGGGGCATACACGAGTATGCGGGGCGTACTTCGGATCGGATCGCTGACTCCCCTTCGGATAATGCCGTATTTAATAATTAAATTTAAATACAAAATATTTAATTAACTTCGGAAAATCATATCTTCTTCATACGAACTCCGTTTTCGACGTTCTTTATATCCACGCGTAGGTGAGACTATGCTCTACAACTTTCGTTTAGACTTTAATATTCAAAGATATCAAGTTTATCTTACACTTGAATTTTGACGCTTATTTTTATTCTTAATTAATCAAACCACATAATTAAGCAATTAAGCACAAAACACATAATACTCAAATAATACACTTCTATTATTTCAAAACTGGTTACAAAGGTTAACCTGGACTATTACATTGCTAAAAATGGCAAGCCCGGAAACACAGGCGTTACAATTCTCTCCACCTTAGAATGATTCCGTCCCCGGAATCACACATCAACAAGCAAATGCGGATGGCGACCAAAAACTCGTAGTGTCCATATCGTGTTCTGAATGCAGTCTTCTCTATATCCTGCTCTCTTACTTTCAAATGATGATATCCTGTCCTTAGGTCGATCTTTGAAAAATAACTTGAACCTTGCAATTAATCAATCCTCGGCAACGGATATCTATTCTTTATTGTTGCCTTGTTCAGCTCTCAGTAATCAATGCACATTCTCATACTTCCATCTTTCTTCTTCACGAATAACACCGGAGCTCCCCAGGGTGATGAACTATGTCTAATGAAACCCTTGTCCAATAACTCCTGAAGTTGCATCATTAGCTCCTTCATGTCCGTTGGTGCTAATCGATAAGTGCTTTTGCAATCGGCGTCGTTCCTGGCAACAAGTCAATACAGAATTCCACTTGTCGATCAGGCGGTTATCCAGGAAGATCTTTGGGAAATACTTCCGGATAATCACACACCACTGGAATATTCTGCATCACCTTCTTTTCCTTCTTAGCATCGATCACGAATGCTAAGTATGATGTACACCCTTTGGTCAAACATTTTCTAGCTTTCATTAGAGAAATGATTCCAGAATTTACTCTGCGTTTATCTCCACACACACCATAAACGAATCTTTCCCAGGCGGGTTCACTTTCACTATCTTCTTCTTGCACAAAATCTCAGCATCGTTGGCGCTAAGCCAATCCATTCCCAATACGATGTCGAAACCATTAAGTTCGATAGGCAATAATTCCCCGTGGAACTTATTCCCATTCAGATCAATTAAGATGTTTTTCATACGATGGATAACAGGTACAAACTTGCCACTAGCAACTTCGACTAATAAGGCATTATCTAGTCTATCAACAGACAAAGCTAGCTTTCTACCAAATTCATGCGATATAAAGGAGTAGTTGGCTCTAGAATCAAATAAAATTTGGGCAGGCAAATTGTTAACAAGAAAGGTACCTGAAGCGACATCAGCTTCATCTTTAGCAGCTTCCAGTGTCATATGGAATGCTCTCGCCTTTGGCTTTGGCGGAATGTTGGGTCTAGCTGCCTCCTTCTTCTTCGGGCAGTCCCTCGACATGTGTCCCTCCTCACCACAACCATAGCAAACCTTCTTAGATCGGGTACAATCATTGGCATAGTGCCCTAGCTTTCCACATTTGTAGCACATGGCCGCTACCTCACATTTTCCATGATGCTTCTTCTTACATTTGTCGCACCATTTCGCTTCGCCTCCACTTCCCCTCGAACCAGACTTCGAGAACTTGTTTTTCTTGTTGGACCCTGAATTTCCATCGAACTTCCTCTTTTCACCAACATCTATCCTTTCCAGACCCTTTTCCTTCTGCTGGGCCTCCACATTCTTAGCTGCACGAACAACCGTTTTCAGAGTAGTTGCCATCTTGACTGTCAGACCAAAGTCGGCAGGCAGTCCATTAGCAAACCTCTCAATCTTGGAGAGTTCCGTTGGCACTAGGTACGGAAATAACTTCATTTTCTCAGTGAATGCAGTAGCATAATCATCTATGCTCATCCTCCCCTTCTTCAAGTTTTGGAACTCATTGTTCAGATCAATCGGATCTATCTCTGAACAATACTGCACCCTTAGCTGTTGCAAGAACTCCTCCCATGACATTTTCAGGGCTTCTCCTCGTGACAAAGTATCTGCCAACAACTTCCACCAACTCAAGACTCCAGTCTTCAGTTGTCTAACCGCAAAGACGGTCTTCTGTTTGTTGCTACAGTCGCAACTTTCAAATACCATCTCCATTTCGGAGATCCAATCCATTATCTCAACAGGCTTTGGGCTTCCAGAAAGACTTGGCGGCTTGGCGCCCAAGAAGTTCTTGTACATTCGCCCATCCTTGTTGTTTCTCCTTTCCGGATCGTTCCTTCGTTCTCCTTGAGTCCCAACTTGACTCATCATGCGACTATTGTTCCCTTCCTCCGATTGCTTGGGAATCAATTCAGGTTCCTCAATAGGTATGATAGGTTCATCCCTATTATCCACATCTGTCGCATCTCATCCCTTTGTTCGGCTAACATAGCCCGAATCATGGCTTGCACCCCAGCCATTGTTATTGGTTCTGGTGCTGCTGCTACAACAAGTATTTGCTCAATCACTGGCGGTTGATTCCTGTTTTCATCCGCGTTTCCAACACCACTCCTTGTTCTCACCATTTTTGATCTACACACCGAATAAGGTGAAATTAGATCCTCTTTCACGATAGATATTCAAATCATCCATATTACTCCGAAACGTTTACATGCTAGTTCTAATAATGTAGGCATACGCTTAGAATCCTACACACATAAGGTTTCCAGATCCGGTCGGCAACAGACCGTAGATCCGAACAAATTATATCATATATGGCAACATATAACATTTAGCACATAAAAGCATTTTAAGCAACTTTTCTAAAATAAACTAGTGCTCGTGTCTAAAATCCAACAGACACACATCTCAAAATTCCACTTAGCATTCTAAGTTTAAGTCTAGAAATCCTACAAATTCCTAGTTCGCTTAAACTAATGCTCTGATACCAACTGTGACATCCCCAAATTCTCGGCCAGAAAAGACCGATTTTCATTTATGCTTTTAAAATATTTTCAGAGTAAATCTTTTTGATTTGAAAGAGTTGCGGAATTTGTTCCCAAAACAAAACATGATAAAACAATATTTATCAAAGCATTTCATCAAGAGATGCATTTTCATTATAATCAAAACTCGGGATGTAATGTTCCGATACAGACCATAAAGCATAAACGATAAACATTACAAGTCATTCAACAAATATATACATAAACAGACATGTAAACAAAACAACAAGATGATCCATCCATCTTACGCCATTGCGCCACTTCCTGTAATTCAAATAAAACTGAGTGGGTCAGGCTTGGGAGCCTGGTGAGCATATAGGGTTTTCAACCCACAATAAATAAATTATATTTAAATTCTCCAACCAATCACTATCCCGATTACCCATTCCCGTTATCCTCACTTTATGTCCGTAAAACAACATCTATCTCAAGGGACCTAATCTAGGATTTTCATCGGGACGGACATCACTACCAAGGGGTTTCCTCAACAATAGATATCCTAAAGGCAACCATGAGGGGGATAGAGTACACTGGTGAACACATCGTTCACAACACCTACAGGTTATGAGCCTGCTAGCGTTCCACAGGACTGTCTAGAAAGAGTCCGTGGTCGTTATCCATACTCCGCTAAATAACTAGATCAACAACAACAACAACATCGAGGCCTCTCATCTGTTTATTACACACCAACTATCTACCCATGTTCTACCCAACATATTAGTAGATAAAAATATATATTTTCATACATAGTTTAAAACCTGTATAGCATTTTCATTCAATATATATTCCACGTAACAGATGAGGCATACCCACATAACACATATTTCATAGAAAACAAATCAGATTTATGAGATAGAATAAAGTGAATATACATTCACACATATAACAACAAAATATACACATAACAAGTAAATCTTGTAAAATACTTCATAGTTATGCGTTAGAAGAAAGTAACTACACACTCACACATATAAACCACAATTTACTTAATACACTCAAACCATACTTGTATTATTATCGTGTTTATGAAAGGTAGTATACACTCACTTGATCAGAAGATGATCGGACAGCACTACGACTTGCAGAAGTAGTAATCCTCAGCAGATCTGGAAGATCTCTACAAAAATCGAACTTCTCGCGAGCAGAGCTTCGACTCGGGAACCGCACTTCTCGGGATCTTCAGGATCTCGGGACTTGCTTCGGGGCTCGAGAATAATATCGGGGCTTCGGGGTATTTCTGGCACGCAAAACGATGCAAAACGGGAGAGAGAAGAGAGAAAATTAGCAAAAGAGCCGGCTACCCTCGCATCCTATTTATAGGAGGCTGGAGCCTCGGAGTACGCGGGGCGTACGCGTCCGAATTCGTCACTGCATGCATCATCCGAAGCCACTTGCTGCGAGTGTCGACACCTTCGGTGTACGCGGGGCGTACTTCGGATCGGATCGCTGACTCCCCTTCGGATAATGCCGGATTTAATAATTAAATTTAAATACAAAATATTTAATAAACTTCGGAAAATCATATCTTCTGCATACGAACTCCGTTTTCGACGTTCTTTATATCCACGCGTAGGTGAGACTATGCTCTACAGCTTTCGTTTAGACTTCGTCGGCAAATTTTGATTTTATTTTTATTATTTATTTTTAATAGGCCAGGATAGAAACTTTCGTTATAAATTCATAACTTCTTCGTTTGACATCCGTTCTCGCCTAACTATTTATCGCTTCGATACCAACAACGAGACCTTCGATCCTCGTTTAGATTGTTCCGGCTAAAAATCGCTCGATCTCAAATCGAGTATTTCAGGCTGCATACTGCTAAGTCGAAACTTTGATAAATCATAACTTCTTCATACGAAGTCAGATTTGGGCGTTCTATATATATTCGGAAACCTCGTTTCAACTACTACATTAATATTCAAAGATATCAAGTTTATCTTACACTTGAATTTTGACACTTATTTTTATTCTTAAGTAATCAAACCACATAATTAAGCAATTAAGCACAAAACACATAATACTCAAATAATACACTTCTATTATTTCAAAACGGGTTACAAAGGTTAACCTAGGCTATTACATTGCTAAAAATGGCAAGCCCGGAAACACAGGCGTTATAATTCTCTCCACCTTAGAATGATTCCGTCCCCGGAATCACACATCAACAAACAAATGCGGATAGCGACCCATCATGTCACTCTCTGTCTCCCAGGTGAGATTCGGCCCATTCGTGTGTTTCCATCGGACAAACACTAACCCAACCATCTTGCGTCGCAATTTCTTAGTCTTTCGGTCAACAATTGCCTCTGGTTCTTCAATCAACCTTTTGTTCTCATTGATTCTCAACTCCGAAATTGGAATCATGTCGGGAACTTCCCTTGTGAACTTTCTCAAATAACACACATGAAAAGTGTTATGAATTCCATTCAGTTCTTCTGGTAGTTCGAGCTTGTAAGCTTGGTTCCCAATCCTCTGAAGAACTTTAAACGGTCCAATAAACCTTGGACTCAATTTTCCCCTTTTACCAAATCTTATAAGTCCCTTCCACGGCGAGACTTTAAGCAAAATCGAATCTCCAATTTCAAAAGTTATCGGTCTTCGCTTTTTGTCAGCATAGCTCTTTTGACGATCCTGAGCTGCTAACATTCTTTCCCTAATTATTTTCAACTTTTCAGCAATTTGATAAACCATCTCCAGTCCCATAAACTGCTTTTCCCCAGCCTCAAGCCAACAAGACGGCGTACGACACTTCTGTCCATACAAAGCTTGGTAAGGTGCCATCTTAATGCTCGAGTGGAAACTATTATTATAGGAAAGTTCTACCAAAGGTAAATGTTCATCCCAATGGAAATTCGACAATTCTTGGGCCTTGCTGGCTATTACCGAAGATTTATACAAAACTTCTTGAAGATTGCTAAACCACTTACCACCTTGACACAGAAGGGTGTAATTTTCAATTGGGAAGAAAGACAAGACGCTGCATTCCAAACACTGAAGCAGGCACTATGCAGCGCGCCTATATTGTCCTTGCCAGAAGGAACAGAAGACTTCGTGGTCTACTGTGATGCATCTAATCAAGGTCTTGGATATGTTCTAATGCAATGAGGAAAGGTCATCGTCTACGCCTCGAGACAACTCAAGACACACGAGGTCAATTACACTACACACGACCTCGAACTGGGAGCAGTCATTTTTGCCTTAATGATTTGGAGACACTATCTCTATGGCACAAAATGCTCAATCTTTACCGATCACAAGAGCCTTCAACACATCCTCAATCAAAAGGAACTCAACATGAGACAAAGATGATGGGTTGAACTGTTGAATGACTACGAATGTGAAATTCGTTATCATCCAGGAAAAGCGAATGTGGTGGCTGATGCTCTTAGTCGAAAGGAATACTCAGGCCGCCGAGGGAAATCCTTAACCATGACGATCCATTCACACTTGTCCATGCAAATCAAGGAAGCTCAGAGGGAAGCCTTGAAATTAGAGAATGTGACGGGTGAAGCCTTAAGAGGAATGGATAAGAATCTTGAAGTCAAGGGCGACGGAGTTCGTTACTTCATGGATTGGATCTGGACACTGAAGTTTGGTGGATTCAGAGACGTGGTCATGAACGAGGCTCATAAGACTCGATACTCCGTGCATCCAGGTTCGGACAAGATGTATCTGGAGCTCAAGAAACTGTATTGGTGGCCGAACATGAAAGCAGAGATCGCTACCTATGTGGGCAAGGGTCTGACTTGTGCCAAAATCAAGGTAGAGTACCAAAAGCCATCAAGATTACTACAACAACCGAAAATACCCGAGTGGAAGTGGGAGCGGATAACCATGGACTTCATAACCAAATCACCCAAGACAACAGGTGGGCTAGACACCATCTGGGTAATCATCGATAGATTAACAAAATCCGCACACTTCTTACCCATAAAGGAAACCGACAAGATAGAGACGATAGCTCGAACAAACATCCGAGAGATTGTACGACTACATGGTGTACCAATATCCATAATCTCGGACAGAGATAGTAGGTTCACCTCGCGATTCTGACAGTCGCTAAAAAAATCTCTTGGAGCGAAACTAGACATGAGTACCGCTTACCATCCACAAACCGACGGTCAAAGTGAGAGGAACATATAGGCCTTGGAAGATATGCTAAGAGCTTGTGTAATCGATTTTGGTAAAGCATGGGATACCAATTTACCACTAGTCGAATTTTCATACAACAATAGCTATCACTCCAGCATTAAAGTTGCTCCATTCGAAGCCCTCTATGGACGGAAGTGCATATCACCACTGTGCTGGGCTGAAGTGGGTGACACGCAACTAGCTAAGGGAAAAGTACCCGACAACGCTCTCACGGGCCCGGAAATTATAAGAGAAACGACTGAGAAGATTGTACAAATTCGGGAACGACTAAAGGCTTCAAGATATAGAAAAAAGAGTTATGCAGACAAAAGACGAAAGCCCTTAGAATTCAGGTTGGGGACCGAGTGCTATTGAAGGTCTCGCCCTGGAAGGGGTTAATACGTTTCGGAAAATGTGGGAAACTAAACCCAAGATATATCGGACCATTCGAGATCCTTGCAAGGATCGGCCCGGTAGCATACAAACTTCGACTGCCGCGAGAACTCAATAACGTACATCCTGATGAGTTTTGGTCATAAGACATCCTATGTGCTCATACAAACCCTAATGCTTGGATCTAGGTTTCTCTATTGTACATGCTTTGAATCCAAGACTATAAACCCTAATTCTAGCATTCAAATAATCATATTAACATGAGAATAAATTTATAATGTTACCTTGATTGTTATGTAGCAATAACAATCCCAATTCCTCCTTGATTGACTTTGGAAGGCTTAGAGTCACAAGTGTCACTCCTCTAATGGTTCACAAACACCATAAGCAAGAGGATGGAGGCTGCCAAAACTCGTGTGAAACCCTAGCAAGAAGCTTAGCCACGTTTTTGGTCCTTAAGGGATCTATATATAGTTAGGCTATTAGGGTTATCTAACAAGGAAACCCTAATTTGGTTACTTAAGCCCTAAGCAACCCATGGAGCCTTTTCCTTAAGGCCTTGGACGATTTCATATGGGCTTCCCCCATAGAATTCGTCCACCTTATAATATAAGGCAATCCACGACCCAAATTGCAATTATCTTATAATTATAATTTCAGTCCCTTAAGTTTAATTAATCTCTTTTAGTCACAAAACTAATTACTAAATAATTCTTGACTAATATTAATTAAACAATATGATTTCTCCTTTAATATATTATTCCCATAATATATTAATAAATCATATTTAATCCTTTCTCTCCATAATTCATCCTATCAAGTTGCTTTGGTGAAGGCAACCCAAAAGGACCATGCACCATCGGGTCAAGTACATACCAAAATAGTTATGGACTTAGACACTAATCCAATAGTCTCCCACTTGGATAAGTCTAACAACTATTCTGCGTATGACTTCGGATCCCGATCTGCAATCGTAGCTTTCCAAAGCCGCTGTCAACTCTGATCATATCAAATACGCGTGTCCTTAGATAAGGGATCATATATTCCTCCATTCTAGATATCATATGAGATATGATTTCAAATCATTCTCTTTGTACTATATCTCGATTTCCGATTTATGACGACTGACTAATTGAACAAATCAAATTAGCCGTAGCCCGACCGAGCATTTATGTTTGTCATCACCAAACCATCGAGGGCCCCAAAGATATCTCTTTTATTCTACTTTGAATAAAAGGAATGGATAAACTTTGATACAATGCTCGCTTGCACTCACTAACCAAATCACACACAACAATATGTTTTATAACACCAAGTTACTAGTGCGTTTACATATTATCAATGTGCAACCGATTCGCAAGATACAACTCACACATCTCGGTTTCAAGAATATAAGATGTTATCGTCTCACTAATCACTCGTGATACAATTCATGGAGTGATCCAAGTGAGCGTGGGTTTAATCCAATGCTCAAATCATATTCGTAAGCACTCATGAACGTTGCATCAAACATTTGCTTATATCTAATGCTCTTTAGACAATCCACACACCAATTCACGACAGTCTTCATTCATATCTACTTCCAACATATGAATGACTGTGGCCCGTTCGAATAATTCGATTATTCTTAATAAACTCAATTATTCTGGAAGTCAAAACATGCAAATTATGTGAAACACAAGAATAATACTAATCCCATATGGCCTCAAACCTTTGAGTATAAATAAAATGCCTTTTATTTATCACCATATTGATTACTCATTATTTGTCGTTTCGGGTAATCAACTTCTTACTTGAATTATTACACTTGTCCCATGCTCCTAGCATGCACACAATGTTTACCTATGGTTCTTACTTTTGTGAAATAGACAAATTGAACACATTTCCAATCATTCTCATTTTACAACTCCAAATCCTTTTTCATAAGTGTAAGAATATCAAATTCTTGCTACTTATAGAATATGCTAGATTCTAACACTTTATGCAACAAACCTTTCGTAATTTCACTGCACCAAAGTCACAAAGACTATTGCCAATGATATTACAAAGTCCTCTATCGGAGATTGTTACAAGACAATTCCTTAGATATGATGTCTCTCTTTCAAAGTACATTCCTTTGAACATCCTTTTGCATAAAAGTTTCTAATCTAGACATAGATTTTCAATATTTACTTCCTAATATGAACACACTTCCATATTTTCCTCATGACAACTCATTCTTAATAGAATCTTTTCTATTTGTAATGATGTCGATATGATCCATCCAATATGGAAACATTTCCATAATTTCCAATACTATACTTCCAACTACTCACAAGCGACCAATTCTCGTCGAACTTTGAATTGTCCTTTGATAGTTGTTTAATTATTTTAGTCAAAACCGATTCTAGTCCTTTTTTCCTCTAAATGCGCTAGACATTTGGAAAATTTTAGAATGGTCAAACATTAAAGCATTTGCAATCGATCCTATACCCGAAGCGTATGGGACACGGCGCATAATGTTTTATTTGCTATGTTCTCAAAATTCGAATTATGAAGAGGAATGCCGTAATCATAATCGAAATTTTAAGAACACACTATGTACCCTTGACTAAGTTTATTAACATTTCTCAACCTAATCCTTTAGATTTGAAATGAAGCATAATATTCTCTCCCTTAATTATAGCAAAACAACCTTTCAACTATTACAACTTTGCAAAGTATGACTCTTGTTTTCTATAATTAATATTGCTAACCTTGCAATACTTTCCTTAATAATCATACAATCATAACTTTTATGCTCCCACTATCATGATGATTACTATATAAACATAACACTTATGCTCCTACTAACATCTTAACTTCCAGAAAGACAATACTTATTGAATCTCTTAAGTTCATGTTTCAAATACTTAGTGCTTTGATAATCTTTTATCAAGGCTTCTTGAACTTATACACCTTTGCCTTCGATAGTTCATATGTGTCTTAAACAATTAAGACCAATTGCCAAATCTCACAATTCGAATCATGGAGAGGGATACCGTAACCATAATCAAATTTGAGAATGCAATTTTACTATCTTTTTAAAATCTTTCTTAGTGAAAGCATTTCCTCACAGTCATTTTCATGAAGGAGGAAATCTTATGAAACTTAGATTTAAACGGTGTATGTGTTCCTATCCATGTGAATTTGTTAAAACCAAAGTTTACGACAAATTCAAACTCATATGGACCGAACTTTCTTAATCTTTATTTCTTGCCTTATGGTAGCATAGTTGCCCACCATGTCTTCCAAGTAGTTAAGCAGCTCACCATTTCCTATCAATCTACCTTTCATTGATTAAGGTTCTTTTCCTTTTATGCTTTCAAAATGAGAACTCATAGAACTCTCATGCATAATTAACTCGATTGGATTTGCACAGAACCAAAATAATGTCATCACGATAGGTTGTAAACCTCAACTCGTGTGCTAGTGATGATCGATAAGGTTTATTTGATTTGTTCTTGAAACCTTTCAAGACCATTAAGGCTCCCACTGACTCCTTGACATATAAGATTCTTTTGTCAATAAACATTTCTTGACAAACAAATAGTCAAGAGTTAGAGTAGCTTTTATCAAAAACACTTCATAAATTGGTCCTAGTCGGTCTTTGTCTTATTCAAGACATCACAACTTTCCACATTTGATGAATGTTATAAACCTTTAATACTTTTCACTTATTGTCACAATCTTAACTTTAATACTTGTTATTAGGACGAAGTATGATTGACTTCTTGATTTAACCATTTCTTCAATCCTTGATTCCTCTTCTTAGACATATAATTGTACTAAGACTCACTTAGAGGATCAATTGAGATATGGTTCTTAATCATTAAGACCTATCATAAAGCATAAAAGCTACTCTCCCTTCTTCTTAGAATGGAGAAACTTTTATCTTTCTGCCTACTTGATTCTTCTTATTCGTTCTGCTATTGATCTAAACCCTTTAATCAATTCAGAATTACACCTAATCTTGTAAGTATAATCATATTTACTAAACCTTTAGTAAATCATGACGAATATCTTTGTTACTCTTATGGTGGACTTGATCAACACGCAACTTTGTGTATTCGATCTCAAAGTCCTTTACTTTACACTTTGTCAATGAATTAGTCTAATTTCCAAATATGAAATTTCTCATTCATCGTGCAACCAAGTTGCATGATTCCAAGTTTCCGTCCAATTGAAACTTGGGCGATGAGAAACTCTCCCTATTTGGTAAATTCTCGACTTTCCATAAATAACATAATAAGAACCAAATCCATTATTGCTAATAATAGAAACATTTTAACATCAATTTTTTTTCATACACGCCATTGTAAGGATAAATAAATAAAATTTAAAATCAAAATTTATTTTATTGCGGAAAAATTTGTCCTTACAATGCAACTCATTGAAAAACTTATGCTAATACATCTTTCTTAGCAATCTAATTCTAACTCTAAGTAGTAGCTCAAGAATCTAATCTTCGAGAAACGCGATCGAAATCCATTCCTTCACGGTTAGATTCTGCTCACTTCTTCTCTTAAGCTTCCTTTCTTTTCTTTGATCCTACAAAAAATCAATTGTAATCTTCTCACATTATGTATTCAGAATCTAGAATGAAGCTTAAAAGAGTTAGTCAATGGATTTTACCTAAATTAGAGCCATACGTTTCGACTCTCCCATCTCTTAGATCTCTTAGGTAAATGGGGCAGCTTTGTCTCCAATTCCCTTTCTGTTGGCAATAAAAGCAAATTGACTCTTTTGGAACATGACATGGAACTACTTCAGACATTGTCTTTCTCTTGTGATCAAACTTTTTGATCATAGCATGTCTTTCGTTGCCATTGTCTATATCCATAGAGGTCTCGAAGGCAGATTCACCAATCAACTTTGCTTTTCTATTGCGCCAAATCATTGCAGATTCAGCAGCAATAAGCATATAGGTGGGATCTATAAGGGTCACGTCGTAGTTCATCATATAGTACTCTCTTACGAACTCACTATATGAGTTGGGAAGTGACTGAAGAACCCAATCAACAGCCATTTCCTCACAGACAACGGATCCCAGCATTCTTAACCTATCAATGTGTGACTTCATCCCTAGGACGTGTGCACACACGGACTTTCCTTCTTTATGTTCACTTGCCAAAAGGGCTTGAGTGATCTTGAACTTTTCAAGCCTTTGAACTTGTGGGTTAGGGAGAATAATTGGAGGAGGAGGAGGAAGTGAAGCATGATTTCTTGCTCCTCGATCGAATCGTGGAATATCATCTTCATGTGGAAAGCTTGTTCCACGGGATTTGGGAAGACTGTAGTTGTCGAACTTTGACATCTACAAAACGGGAGAAAACGAATTCAAGTTAGTTGATTGATTGAGTACTTAGTAAATCACCCAAATGAGATACTAAGGCTAGGGCCCAACACAATATTCTACAACTCGGGAGAGGGATGCCGTAACCCTAATTACAGAACATTTGAAGGTAAGTGAATGACGATTCACTAATTTCCATCACGAATAACGAAAAAGAAATTTAAGTTTTAAATCTATGAAAACTCCTAGATCCTTTGAGATTCATTGAACTTTCAATGGCATGTTTAAATCTCGATATGCCCCTCTTGTTTGTGACTGGGATGCCGAGGATCACAAAGCGGGTGTGAATAACTATGCAAACTTACATGGTGCCCTTACATGTTACAGTCACCTATTCGATGTGCCGGTAAACCACACACGCTCCACCGAACTATGACAAACATTGAGTCACCCTTTGCTACCTTTGCTTAGAACCATTTAGTGTGCCGGTAAACCACACACGCTCCACTAACGTCTTCGCAAGGGCACAAAGTGTAATTTCATGGAATTGCATCAATTCACTTTTGCCTAAGTAACCAAGATTGGGAATTTTATGAAAACATTTAGTTACTTGTACTTCATTATACTTATAATGGAAGGTTTCGTCCTATCCTACCCGTTCGGCTAACGACCCTCCACTAGTCAAGAGTGCGGTGGGTAAGAGTGGATGCCCATTCAATCGCCATTTTATAGGCAATTTCCTTAAACACCCCTTATAGACTAGCTTCGTGAATGAGGCCTACTAACGGTAAGACTGAATTTTACTCATACATTTATATAATGTTAGACCTTTAATGTTATATATAGTATATGGTGTATTTTATACTTTCAAAATACTAGGTGGTCTAATTTAACAATTATATTTTTAATTCAATTAAATTGTAAACCTAAACTTTTATGAATTTATTAAACTTGTTTTAATTATACACCTTAATTAATTAACAAAACCATAAGGGTGTGATTTGAACTTTTTCAAAACTATACTAGAATTTTAAAAATTTAACATTCCTAATTAAACTTTTAATCGACTTTTAAATTCCAAAACTTGAGGGCAAGTTTTGAAACCTTTTTTCAAAACATTAGGGTTTCAACTATTTAAATTTCAAAACTACAAAACTATTGGGTTCAAATGTAAACTATAAAACCTAAAGGGCAAAATATGAAACTTTTCATAACAACAAGGATCAAATAACAAATAATCTAAACTAACATTTAATTACATAATTATCTATATTTGATTTGTTTAATGATTTCTTGCAAAACAATTTATCAATTTACTCAAAATAATTAATCAATTATCTTATAAGGAAACAATTATCTTATTAATTGATAAATATCTTCAATTAGATAAAAAATATAGTCAAATATATCATATAATCGGATTAATATTGATCTAACATGATAAGGTAACTATCCCAATGCAAAAACAGCAAGAAATCCCGAGATAAGCTCTATCTGACGAGTTGACTCGTCGAGTCAAGCCTGGACTCGTCGAGTCACCTTGGACTCAGCGAGTTCAGCTATGGACTCGGCGAGTCCAGCCTCCAAAACACCAAAAAAACAAATTTTTTAGATATACAATGCCTCAATACAATTGAATCCAGTCTAGGCTCTGATACCACTGATGGGTTTTGGTCATAAGACATCCTATGTGCTCATACAAACCCTAATGCTTGGATCTAGGTTTCTCTATTGTACATGCTTTGAATCCAAGACTATAAACCCTAATTCCAGCATTCAAATAATCATATTAACATGAGAATAAGTTTATAATGTTACCTTGATTGTTATGTAGCAATAACAATCCCAATTCCTCCTTGATTGACTTTGGAAGGCTTAGAGTCACAAGTGTCACTCCTCTAATGGTTCACAAACACCATAAGCAAGAGGATGAAGAGGAGAGAGGATGGAGGCTGCCAAAACTCATGTGAAACCCTAGCAAGAAGCTTAGCCACGTTTTTGGTCCTTAAGGGATCTATATATAGTTAGGCTATTAGGGTTATCTAACAAGGAAACCCTAATTTGGTTACTTAAGCCCTAAGCAACCCATGGAGCCTTTTCCTTAAGGCCTTGGACGATTTCATATGGGTTTCCCCCATAGAATTCGTCCACCTTATAATATAAGGCAATCCACGACCCAAATTGCAATTATCTTATAATTATAATTTCAGTCCCTTAAGTTTAATTAATCTCTTTTAGTCACAAAACTAATTACTAAATAATTCTTGACTAATATTAATTAAACAATATGATTTCTCCTTTAATATATTATTCCCATAATATATTAATAAATCATATTTAATCCTTTCTCTCCATAATTCATCCTATCAAGTTGCTTTGGTGAAGGCAACCCAAGAGGACCATGCACCATCGGGTCAAGTACATACCAAAATAATTGTGGACTTAGACACTAATCCAACACATCCTACCTTTCATGTGTCAAACTTGAAGAAATGTTTGTCCGATGAGACCCTCATCGTCCCTCTAACGAAATCGAAATCAATGAGAGTCTTCACTTTGTAGAGGAACCAATTGAGATCATAGATAGGGAAATTAAAAGAACAAAAAAAATTCGCATACCCATTGTGAAGGTCCGATGGAATGCAAAGCGGGGGCCTGAATATACTTAGGAACGCGAAGATCACATGAAACAAAAGTACCCGCATCTTTTTCCCTAATCCACAAATATTAGATTTATATTTAATTTCGGGATGAAATTCCCTCTAACGGGGGGATGATGTGACAACCCGATATTTCGAATCAATGTAATGACCTAAAAAGTCAAGAATTGTAATCACTTTTGATATAATGAAATTAGCGTCCAAAAATAAAATGTTCAAAAGTCTCTATTGGGTTGCCTAAATTGATAGTTATCATGTCAGCGCTTTCAGAAATATAAAGAACACTAAAATCCGAGTTGTAACAAAGAAGTTATGAGCAACCTAAGATTCACAACAAAACCATCAATACGATTAAGCGTAAAACGCGAAGTTTTAATAAAATACTTTTTAACCTTAAGTGTCTAAATGAAAGTCGTAGATATCATTAAACCGTGAACATACATAAAAAGGACGTCCAAATCTGCCTTTGTATGAGGAAGTTATGATTTTTCCAAGTTTTGGATATAGCAGTAGACAGGTAAAATACTCGAAATAGAGATCGAGAGATTTTTAGCCGATACAACCTAAATGAGAATTGAAGATCTCAATAATAATAGCACAACAATATAAATTCTGACGAGAACGAACATCACATGAAGAAGTTATGGATTTTAACGGACTTTTTGTGTCCCGGCCTGTTGAAAATAAATAATAAAAATTAATGTCAAAATTAGCCGACGGAGTCTAAACGAGAGTTGTAGAGTATATTCTCACCTTCGCGTGCATATAAAGAACGTCGAAAACGGAGCTTGTATGCGAAAGTTATGCATTTTACAAGTTTGAGACCCGAAATCTAAGGCTGTCAGGCCTACCACGACGTGGTGAAGAAGCCCATGACGTGGTATTGTGACTGATGGGTTCCAGGTGCGTCAGCAAACGACTCATCAACAGAAGAGGATAGAATCCCTCACCACGACGTGGTGAGGTGTACCACGACGTGGCGCCCAATTTGGGGCTATAAATAACAGCCGAAGGTGTTGGGTTTCATTGCTCATTTCTTCTCTCTCTCTCATGCTGAAGCTCTGCGTTTAAACCCCCCGAAGCCATCCCGAAGCCCCGGTCTTCATATCCAAGTTCTGAAGGAAGGTTTTTCACTCCCGAGATTCCCGATAATCCCAAGAAATTCAACTTTCCTTAGTCGAAGTTCTGCTCAGTTTTCGTTTCACCTTCTTCTATCTATCAAGTGAGTTCATACCCCTATAACCACGTTTTTAAATACTTTATAAATGCTTTTATACGCTTTCAAGGGGGGGGGGGGGAATACAAGTAAACACTCGGTTACTCTCGTGTGGAAAACAATAAGCTTTTACTACACATATCTTTATATAACAAATCATATGTGATTCTTAACTATCATATGAAAACGTTCGCATGCAACACCTATTCAATAACATCTTGTCCTTTAAGAATATAAACATGTTGTTATACGAATGTCAAACACTTCATTTATATTTTGGTGAATAAATGTTCAATAGGGTTATTATAATTGTTATACTTACATACCAAGCTGATACTGCCCTAGGGCTATCATACAAAGAATCATACATTTGAGAAAAACTATAATAGGTATAGTTACTAGATATTCAAGAGGTTTTACATACTATAAGTTCTATATCAAAGAAATAGTTTCATATACAAGAACAAACGAGCTTTTCATACGTAAATCTATTTGATACTAAGTTTTGTGAGACGTTCAGCTTCACATACTTTCGAGAATGCAGTTAAAGTCCTGTATTATATACCATAATCTCTTATAGGGAGAGCGTGATACTTGTGTATAGATCTATACGGGATTGACAATCCCGCACCTAAACTGTTAGCTACAGTTAGACCGACAGGTCTGGGGTGACAAACGTCATAACAGTCCAACGCTTGAAGAACATTGTTACAGGCAGTCTGGGTCAATAGCATGGTTGTAAAACTCACATGGAGGATTAAAAACACGTTGATTTACGGGATTATTAAATGCCTTAGCGATTTTATATATACATAAATCTACTATTCTATGCATGAAAAACACTATTGCATTATAGTTTTTGGAACTTTTAAATTACCATACACTTATGGAAAAATATTGAAATTTTAGAAACAATATTCAAAACAGTCGGGACTTGTAGAAGATTACTTTTATATTAGTAGGAAATATGGGATTTTCTAGGAGTTTTTCAAACATATACAAACAATCTATTCAAATTTATACAAACATTGACATTAAATAATTATGAACTCACCAGCTTAAATGCTGATCTACTCTTTCAAATCTACTTGTACTTCTCAGGGATTCAGTAATATAGATAAAACTTCAGCTTTTGGAGAAGTGATGCTAGGCGTTAGTCTTAAACTAATTTATCATCATATTGTAATTTGTTTTTGAAACAAGTATCTTACAACAATGAAACTTTCAAATTATATATATGATGGTTGTGTTTACTTTCTTTACTATGTATTCAATTGTTTCGATACTACATGAAGTTATCTGCCCTCGAACGTTTCCGCCGTTCTGGTTTGGGGGTGTGACAGTGAACCATCCTAAGGCCGTGAACATCCCTTTGTTTGGTCGTGCATTCCTTTAGGACAATCATATGTGATTTCAACACTTTTATCCAAGTGTTTCCTAGTCCCTAAGGTTGTTCCCTATCATGATTAGTTGTTATATACACTAATTATACACACATATGTGTCATTATATGCTTAATAGGATCCGTTTGTGCTCGAGACTTCACTTGGCACACTTAGCATCCTATATGTATCTTACTTTCAAGATCACTCACAATCAGGTGAGTTCATACCCCGTTAACTTATCTTTTAAATGATTTTAAATGCTTTTATGGGGGGGGGGGGATACAAGTTGAAACATTTTAGTTATTGTATCATTCACATGTGATTAATAACTATCAAACAAGTGGATTTCTTATACTTCAAACTGTTTTATCAAACGAACTATAGCAAAACATTTTATAAACCGACGTCAAGTCATCTATAACCATTCAAATAGTTAAAATTCATTTTTATGATTAAAACTCTTTTATATGCTAAACTCTTTATCAAAGTCTTTTAAACTTATATATTGTCAAAATCATGTCTATATAGATATAGTTATATAAATAAGGTTGAAAGGACTTAGGATTGATAACTCACTTTATTTATTGTTCCTTGTTTGGTTGTGGACTTAGGGTATTTGGTTATTTGTCTGAGTTTCGTTTGAATCTTAGTTATATATTATGTATATGTGTATAGATATAAAAGTTCTTACATCAGTTCAACACCTTTGGGTAGCAAAGGTGTACAAACATACTCAGTCATTCAAACAACATTACTAGTAAACTTAATAGGTACAGTTCAAACTTACTATAATGAGAAACAGAAAGTAACATACTATAATGAGAAAAAGGGAGGAACATACTACACACTAGAACAAAGAGAACATACTATACAAATACAAGAATACTATAACATTAATGTGAGCCACTACTTCATGGCAGGACAATATACTGTTGTGTCACGTTTTGTAACCAGAGTCTCCTGGAGGTAGAGCGTGAGTTTGTGTATAGATCTATACGGGATTGACCATCCTACACCTTGCTGCTAGCTACAGTGGGACTTGTAGGTCTACGGGTGACGAATGTCATACGTTTTCGACGTCTTTGGTCGTCGTGTTTTACTAGTCAATCAAGTATGGTTATAATCTCATCACATTTTACCTTAATTAAACAAACTGGTTTAAGGTAGTTAGTACATCGGTAGTTACTTATATACAATACTACAATACATCTTTATTTTCCCATTGCATTCACATTGTGATCTTCTCACATAAACGGTAATGTAAACTATATTTTGGTAATGATAGTCATAACTGGGAAAAACACTCACTTTTACAAAAGAACAAACATATAGAACAACCGGGTCTTGGTAGGAGACTACATTTCATAATAAAGTAGGAAATATAGGATTTTCTAGGAGATACAACATTTACATCAAACACTTACAAACATTTACAACAAACATTTACAAACTCTTTCATTCAAACAATGACGCTAAAATACTTATGAACTCACCAGCTTAAATGTTGATCTACTCTTTCAAAATAACTTTTATTCTTAGGTCACCAGTAGACTGGTACCGATGACCAGGTTTTGAGAAGACGGAGCACATTCGAGACTCGTCTTTTATTTTGATTCATATTTTGGTGTCTTTCAAACTATACACAGAACACACTTGTATTGAATTATACTATTAATGGAATGGATGATGTTGTTGCTGGTTTACTATTATGCATTGATATGATACTGTACATGACGTCCTCCGCCCCCGAGCGTTTCCACCGTTCCGGCTTAGGGGTGTGACAGATTGGTATCAGAGCTTTGTTTATAGTGAATTAAGTATATCAACCCATAAAATATATACAACTATAAACACATCGGGATTAAAATACTCTGACCAAGAGTTTATACTTTTAAATAATAAAATATTTAACCAAAGTATACATACCTGCATTCATACTAAAATCATTGTCATAGTAAGAAAAAATAAAAGTATTGCAGTTATTGGATGGCACATGCAGGCTTGGGGACATATAATCAGATCTGGGAGTGATATAGCCTGGGCAACTATATCTTTCCGAGAAGTGATTAGCATGTGCCTAGGAATGGTTGTGGTGTTGCAACAAGTCTAAAAACTTACCAACACTACTACAATGAAAACTTTAGAACATAACATAAAACTTAAAATACTATAGGAGTATTTTGTTTTACTATAATTACTTATTTGAGAACTAAAAGGTCTTTATCAGTAGGTCAATAGTTGCTGAGTGGATATGCTAAGGTTATATGTGACTAGGGTGTCATAGACTTAGAATCTGTTATCTTTGCTTTATTTCCTGCTCCTTGTTTGGTTGTGGACTTAGAGTTAGGATCACTTATTCGAGGGCTATCCTGTTTTGGTTACATGTGACTGGTATGTACTACGCAAGTATTGAAGTAACTGGTAAGGATCATCCTATAATTATCTTAAGTAGTACGTCTATTAACTATCTCTTTTATCCATATTCTCGCGTAGATAACATGGCTAGATTCAATCTCCTTGGCGACCCGTACTTTCCCAACCCAGGAAATGATGGATGGATCAATACAGAGCCAAAAGAAAATCATGAAATTCCTTTGGACGATGACTTCGCAGAAAATTTCCCGGAGGATTCTGACTCAGAGCCTGAAGTCGAGAATCTACCTCAAGTGGCCCCAATGCCAAATCCTAACCACCGGCTTGAATTCCAAGGTCCAACGCCTATGTAAGTTGGGAGTTTGAATAGGTGGAGCCACGAGCAAGGCCAACCCCTCCCATACAATGGAGACCGCAACTTCTACAATCTGAATGAAGGAGGCCCCGCAGACAGGGCCCTTCCAATCCTGGTTCGCCGAGTGGCTTGCAATGTTTAGCTAAGTGTGGCAGCCATCCAGCGAACTGTGGAACTTGAGACGGATTCAAGCACTTGTGCGGACCACATTCGTCGTCTTGAAGTTGCTCATGGGAGACCTATGAGAGAAAATGAGGCTTTGCAGCAAGAGCTAGCTGCAACCCGAGCTGATGTCATAGAGCTCTGAGCACGCCAATTCGTGTATGAGCAACACCTTCTTGACGTGCAGCGTCAACTGGCAGGTTTGAGGGTTCACTCGAGGGGTACCCGTCACCGGTAGAAGATGTTCTCCTCGTGCTTTCTTTTGGTTTAAGGAATAGCCTTCTTATCTATGCTCTATGTAGCACTTTTCCCTGTAAATATTCTTGTCTTTCAAGTATTGTTGCTAGACCTCTATGCTGTCAAAATTTTCTTATTATGGTTTGATGTAAGAACTACTTCTAGGTCGTTTTTCCCGAACTTGTTACATCATTAATACCAATATTATTGACAAACATCTAATCTATTTTGAAATCTCTATCCAAGTACTTTCATGCTCCTACTGTTAGATCTCCATTTCAATCATACTCTCACCTGTTTTGTTGGGCTATGGCGATTTAGTCCACGGACCACTCTCATTATACTCACAATTGATTCTTACTATCATCTTCATCTTTGTAAACTCTTAGTTGAAAGATGCCTCCACGTCGAATAACGAGGCACAATCCTCCGATAACTCCAACGCAACCACCACCTCCTCCACAATACAATCCAGCAGCTATCCAAGCTGTAGTGGCTGCGGCTGTTTCGGCAGCCTTAGTTCAATTTAGTGCTAGAGGTGCCAACAAAAGTGGAACAATAGTTCATTCCACTCAAGGTGATGCTCCAGTGCACTATAGAGAGTGCTCGTATAAGGACTTCACCAACTGCAAGCCCAGGACCTTTAACGGGACTGGCGGAATCATTTAACTCTCACAATGGTTCGAGAAAACAGAATCAATCTTCGAGATCTGTTCCTGTTTGGAAGGAAGCAAAGTTAAATATGTTGCCTGCACCTTTGCGGACCGAGCCCTAACATAGTGGAATAGCCATGTCAAATCACTAACCCTGATAGTGGCTAATTCTATGGGCTGGGAAGCTCTGAAGGAGCTCATGATAGAGGAGTACTGCCAGAGTGGCGAGGTTCAGAAACTTGAACAGGAACTCTGGAGCCTAACCATGAAGGGCTCCGACATAGTTGCCTACACTGCCAGGTTCAGCGATTTGGTGGCTCTATGTTTAGGAATGGTCCCTACTAAGGGAAAGAAAGTTGAGAGGTATATATGGGGGCTGGTGCCTCCATTTCATGGGAATGTATTAGTTTCAAACCCCACTACCTTCGACAGTGCCAAGTGACTGGTACAACGGCTCATCGATCATGGAGTCTGCACCCCGACAACAAGAACAACCCTGTCCATCCCAGAACCCTCCAAGGCCTCTGACAACAAGAGAAAGTTCTGGGATAAGAAGAAAAAGAACGCAACGCAGAAGTCTGCCAAAAAGCAGCAGGTCGTGGCTGTTCATGTTGCGATAACACCGACTGCTACTGCGCCAATGAAGCAGTATGCTGGAAGCTTCCCTAAGTGCAACTTCCACCACAACGGACCCTGCTAGGAAATGCAGTGTGCTAACTGCAACAAGAAGGGGCACACTACCCGTTTCTACAAGTCTCCGGCTAGGCCAATCGCCCAAGTCCCCGGCGTTGGTGTGGGCCAGGCTTGCTACAGATATGGCGAGGTGGGTCACAACAAGAGGAACTGCCCGAAGGTAGGGAAAGCTGGCGGAGTGGGAAGAGTTCTGGCTATAGGCCACGAGGAAGCGGTAGCCGACCCTACAATGGTCACTGGTACGCTTCTCCTCGATAACTCATATGCACGCGCACTGTTTGATAGTGGAGCGGAGAGGAGTTTCGTGAACTAGAAATTGGCTCACTTACTTAAACAAAAACCATGTGCACTTAAAGAACTATTCACTATAGAAATGGCTAACGGAATGACTGAGAGCACTGGCAGTATATACATAGGATGTACCCTAACTCTAGATAGCCATTCATTTCCAATCGACCACATGTCGGTCTCAATTAAAAGTTTCGATGTCATTATCGGCATGGATTGGTTGAGTCTTCATCGTGCTGACATCATGTGTTATGAAAAGGCCGTTTGTCTAAATCTACCGTCTAACGAAACTGTAGTTAACTATGGTGACAAACCTGGCACGAACCTCTGTATCATCTCGAGTATACAAGCCTAAAAGTACTTACGAAAAGAATGTCGTGCATTCCTTGCTGATGTGGTTGATATGAGCCAAAAGACGAAAGACATAAAGAACATCCCGGAGGTACACGAATTTCCCGACATCTTTCCAGAAGAACTATCAGGATTACCTCCACATCGTCAAGTCGAGTTTAGAATCAACTTAGTTCCAGGGGCTACCCCTGTAGCCAAATCGCCCTATCGTCTAGCACTAGCTAAGATGCAGGAACTATCCGGTCAACTTAACGAATTTCTCAGCAAGGGATTTATTAGACCAAGCTTCTCACCCCGGGGAGCATCGGTTTTGTTCATAAAGAAGAAAGACGGATCGTTCCGTATGTGCATCAACTACAGAGAACTATAAAAACTAACCGTCAAAAATCGTTACCCTCTACCTCTCATAGATGATTTATTCGACCAAATGCAAGGGGCGAATCACTTTTCAAAGATTGATTTGCGATCCGGGTATCACCAGTTACGAGTGTTAGAGGAAGATGTTCCCAAGACAGCCTTCCGAACTTGTTATGGACACTACGACTTTGTAGTGATGCCATTCGGATTGATCAAGGCGCCCGCAATATTCATGGATTTAATGAATAGTGTGTGATGTCCTTACTTGGATCAGTTCGTCATTGTGTTCATTGATGACTTACTTATCTACTCTCGAAGTAAGGAGGATCATAGTCAACATCTACGCCAAGTCTTGGAAACACTACAGCCAAAGAAGCTCTGCGCGAAGTTCTCTAAATGCGAGTTTTAGATTTGAAGAGTCGAATTATCGAGTTACATTGTTAGTGAAGAGGGAATTCATGTGGACCCTTCCAAAATTAAGGCCATTGAGAACTAGTCAGCACCGAAGTCGCCTACAGAAATTCGTCAATTTCTAGGCCTCGCTGGCTACTATCGTAGGTTCATTCAGAACTTCTCTAGGATCGCGAAACCGCTTAAAACATTGACCCAGAAGGGTGTGGACTTTGACTGAGAAGAGAAACAAGAGAAATCGTTCCAAACGCTAAAGCGAGCCTTATGCAGCACACTGATACTATCCCTCCGAAAAGGAATAGAAGATTTCATGGTTTATTACGATTCATCCAACCAAGGACTTGGCTGTGTTCTTATTATGCAAGGAGGTAAGTGTAACACTCGTGTTTCTAGCCTAGGCATTTATATTGAGGTGATAGCCTAGGTTAACCTTTGTAACTCATTTTGAAGAAATGAAAAGGAATTATGTGAATATTATGTGAATTATGTGTTTGATGCTTAATTATTAGAGTTTAATTAATTAAGAATAAAAATAAGCGTCAAAATTAAAGTATGAGATAAGCCCGATATCTTTACATAAAGTTGTAGTGGTCGAAACAAGGATTTCGGGGAAATAAATAATACCAAAATCCGAGTTATAACGAAGAAGTTATGACCTGTCGAAGTTTCGCGACAAAACCGGCACGGTGCTGAATGTCATAAAAAGTGAGTTTTTGATAAACTACTTTTTAACCTTAGTGATCTAAACGAAAGTCGTAGTATTCGTTAAACCGAGAAGTTCGATAAAAAAAAGCCCAAATCTGACTTCGTATGAGGAAGTTATGATTTTTCGAAGTTTCAGCTTAGCAGTAGACAACTAAAAACTCGAATTTTAGACCGAGCAATTTTTAGCCAACACAACCTAAACGAGAATTGAAGGTCTCGTCATTAGTAGCACAACGGTAAAAATTCTGACGAAAATGGACGTCGGATGAAGAAGTTATGAATTTTTAACGGATTTCCTGTCCCGGTCAGTTAAAAATAATAATAATCGAAAAATTCAAAATTAGCCGACAAAGTCTAAACGGAAGCGGTAGAGCGTAATCTTAGCTACGCGTGAATATAAAGAACGTTAAAAACGGAGCTCGTATGCGAAAGTTATGGATTTTTGAAGTTTTGGCGCGAAAATTAAGAAAATTCGCATAGTCACGAGCTGCCACGTCACCCTCGCTCAAAACGTACCACATGTCCTGCTGAGTCATCCGAGCACGTGGCCTTATCCGAAGTGGTCCACTATAGGTCTGACGCGTGTTCCATTCCTCGTGTCCGAGCCTCGCAGAAGGAGCCACGTCCGAAGCCTCAAACTAGACCGCGGTCCAATCAGGAGGCGACAGCGAGCCATGTGCGAACCATGCACAGCCCACGTGCGAGCCCTCCCTGCAAGCCTTCGGATCTGCGACACGTGATTTCTTCTCAGCCGTCCGATCAGAAGCCTCCCCCTATAAATAGAAGGGTGCGAGACCTCCCGGGTAACTTTGAAAATTTGCCACTTTTAACCCCTTTTCCCATATTTTCTTCATATTAACATCCCCCAATGCCCCGGTATCGATAATAAGCCCCGGAATACGCCACGAAACGCCCGAGAAGCCCGGAAAATTTATCTTTTCGGTTTCGAAGCCCGACTTTTGTAGAGCCCAGTTTCTCAATAAAACTCTCGGTTTTATTAGAAACGATCGTTTAGGAAACGAATTGCTGCCCAATTTTCATCTATACTTGTGAGTGTATAGTCACTTTCATTTTACACATAGATATGAAGTATTTACCTTATAATACGTGCTATGTGTAAATATATTAATTGTTTATTTAAGGTGACTATTGAGTTGATGTTTTATACAAGTTTAAATCTGTATAAGTATTTTTATCTACAAATATGTTGGGTATAACATGGGTAGATAGTGGTGTGTGATAAAATAAAGTTGATGAGAGGCGTCGATGTGTTTTGAGATCCAGTCATCTAGCGGAGTTTGGATGACGGCCACATTAGCAGGTCCGCAACCTGTAGGTGTTAATGAACTAAGAGTGTTCATTCGCTGTACTCCATCCCCCTCATGGTTGCCTTTAGGACATGTATGGCTGAGGAAACCCCTTAGAAGTAGTGTCCATCCCGATGATGTTTTTTAGGCTAGGTCCCTTGTGAAAAGTGTTTAGGGACGTAAAGTGAGGATAACGGGAACGGGTAATCAGGGTTATTGTTGATTGGTGAACTTAATAAGTTTATTATTATTGTGGGTTGAAAACTCTATATGCTCACCATGCTCCCAAGCCTGATCCACTCAGCTTTTTATGTTACAGGTACTGGACCCCGAGCATAGTCGGAGGACGACGAGAGATTTTTGGATTATAGGCCAGTAGTTGTAAATAACTATCGAAAGGCTTATAATGTCTTGTTTATGCTTTTGATCTATATTGGAACATGACATCCTGAGGTTTTGATATATATATATATATATATATATATATATATATATATATATATATATATATATATATATATATGGAAAATATATACCTTCTTAATGAAGGGTTTTGATAAATTTTTATCATATGTTGTTTGGGGACCAATTCCGCAACATCTTTTGAAAAGATTTCTCTGATTTTATTTTAAAAAGCATAAATTAAATCGGTCTTTTCTGACCGAAAAATTAGGGGATGTCACAGTTGGTATCAGAGCATTAGTTTAAGCGAACTAAGAAATTTCCTACGATTTCTAGACTTAAACTTAGAATTCTAAGTGATGATTGTGAGATGAGTGTCTACCATATTTTAGACACGAGCATTAGTTTATTTTAGGGAAGATGCCTAAAATGCCCTTATGTGCTAAATGCTATGTGTTTGCCATGTGTGTCTATCTGGAAGTCCGACACCGGTGGAAGTCATGAATTGGATCTCCGAAATGGAGACGATGTTTGAAAGTTGCGAGTGCAGCAACAAACAAAAGACCACACTTGCGATTCCTCTGTTAAAGTCTGGTGTGTTGAGCTGGTGCAAGTTACTAGCTGATTCAATGCCCAAGGGTGAAGCTAGTAAGATGTCTTCGGAAGATTTTGTGGTACAACTGAAATTGCAGTACTGCTCTGAGCAGGATCTTCTGGAATTCAATAATGAGTTCCAGAATTTAAAGAAGGGAAAGATGAGCATTGCTGAATACGCTGCTAGTTTTATGGAAAAGATGAAGCTTGTTCCTCATCTAGTTCCAATTGAACTCTCTAAGGTCAACAAGTTTGCCCTCGGATTACCGGTGGACTTTGGTCCGATGGTTAAGCAAACAACCACTTTGAAAGCCGCCATCTGGGTTGCTAAGAATGTTGAGGTTCTGATCAGAGAGAAGGGTCTGGAGAGGGCAGAAGTTGGTGAAAAGAGAAAATTTGAAGGAACTTCAGGTTCCAACAAGCAAAAGCAAATTTTCGAAGTCCAAGAAGTTTGGAGGAGGAGGAGGTGAAGCGAAATGGTGTGAGAAGTGCAAGAAAAAGCACTCTGGGAAATGTAGTGAGGAGGTGACTTGCTTCAAATGTGGAAAGACAGGGCATTATGCTAACGTGCGTCCGTCCGACAAGAGGGTATGTTTTGAGTGCCATGAAGTAGGGCATGTTCTTAAAGACTGTCCAAAGAGGAAGGATGCAGCAAAGCCCAATCTACCACCAAAGCCGAAGGCGAGAGCCTTTCAAATGACACTTGAAGCTACAAAAGAAGAAGTCGATGTCGCTTCAGGTACCTTTTTTGTAAACGAATTGCCAGCCCAAATTTTGTTTGATTCTAGAGCCAATTACTCCTTTATATCGCATGAATTTAGTAGAAAGCTAGCTTTGCCTGTAGATAGGCTAGTTAATGCCTTATTAGTCGAGATTGCTAGTGGCAAGTTTGTACCTGTTAGCCATCGTATGAAAAACATCCTCATTGACTTGGATGGGAATAAGTTCCACGAGGAATTATTGCCTATCGAGTTAAATGGATTCGACATATTTTTAGGAATGGATTGGCTTAGCGCCAACGATGCAGAAATATTATGTAGAAAGAAGATAGTAAAAGTAAACCCGCCAGGGAAAGAGTCGTTTATGGTGTATGGAGACAAACGCAGAGTAAATTCTGGAATCATTTCCCTAATGAAAGCCAGAAAGTGTTTGGCCAAGGGATGTACATCATATCTAGCGTTCGTGATCGATGCTAAGATGGAAAAGAAGGAGGTGCAGAATATTCAGGTGGTGTGTGATTATCCGGAAGTCTTTCCTGAAGATCTTCCCGGATTGCCCCCTGATAGACAAGTAGAATTTCGTATCGACTTGTTACCAGGAACAAAGCCGATAGCAAAAGCACCATATCGATTAGCACCAACAGAGATGAAAGAACTTATGACACAACTTCAGGATTTATTGGACAAAGGTTTCATTCGACTTAGTTCATCACCCTCGGGAGCCCCAATGTTATTTGTAAAGAAGAAAGATGGGAGCATGAGAATGTGCATCGATTACAGAGAGCTAAACAAAGTGACGATAAAGAACAAGTACCCGTTGTCGAGGATCGATGACCTGTTCGACCAGTTACAGGGTTCGAGCTATTTCTTAAAGATCGATCTTAGGTCGGGATACCATCAACTAAAGGTGAGAGAACAGTATATCGAAAAGACTGCGTTTAGAACAAGATATGGACACTATGAATTTCTGGTTATGTCGTTCGGACTAACCAGTGCCCCAACAGCTTTCATGGATTTGATGAATAGGGTTTGTAAACCATTCTTAGATAAATCCGTGATAGTATTCATAGACGATATCTTGATCTATTCGAAAAGCAAGCAGGAGCATGAAAAGCATCTGCGTGAAGTGTTAGATGTCCTGAAAAAGGAGAAGCTGTATGCAAAGTTCTCCAAATGTGAATTTTGGATTCAAGAAGTCCAATTTTTAGGTTATGTGGTTAACCAAGAAGAAATAATGGTTGACCCAGCAAAGATTGAAGCTGTAATGAAGTGGGAACAACCAAAAAGTCCTACGGAGATTCGAAGCTTTTTAGGATTAGCAGGATATTACTGAAGGTTTATCCAAGGCTTTTCTTCGATTGCTACTCCCTTAACAACTTTGACCCATAAAGGAGCTATTTATGCTTGGAATGAGAAGCATAAGGAAGTCTTTGAGAATTTGAAGAAGAGATTGTGTGAAGCACCGATTCTTTCGTTGCCTGAAGGAGTTGATGACTTCGCAGTTTATAGTGATGCATCTAGAGTTGTGTTAGGTTGTGTTCTGACCCGAAGGGATAAAGTGATAGCGTATGCATCAGGGTAATTGAAGGAGCATGAAAAGAACTACCCCACTCATGATCTGGAGTTGGCAGCGGTAGTATTTGCCTTAAAGATATGGAGGCATTATCTTTATGGCACAAAGTGTAAACTTTTCACTGATCATAAGAGTCTCCAATATCTCATTAATTAGAAGGAATTGAACATGAGGCAACGACGCTGGCTAGATTTACTCAAGGACTACGACTGTGAGATGCTTTACACCCTGGTAAAGCAAATGTTGTTGCTGATGCTCTCAGTCAGAAGGTAAACCTTGAAAAGAAAAGGTCAAGAGCGTTGAGAATTGAAGTTTTCTCGACAACTGGGGAAAGCATAAAGAAAGCTCAAGAGGAAGCTTTAGGGAAAAATGTCCGAAAGGAAGAACGTTTGGGCAAAACGTTAGTATTCAATACAAACAATCAAGGGTTGAAGGTATTCCAAGATAGGATTTAGGTACCTAAGACGAGCGGAGTAAGAGATCTTCTGATGGAAGAAGCTCACAAGACCATGTACTCGATTCATCCCGGCAGTACACAAATGTATAGGGATCTAAAACCCTATTATTGGTGGCCGACAATGAAGCTCGATGTTGCTAAGTATGTGGCCGAGTGTGTAACTTGTGCTAGGGTTAAGGCACAACATCAGAAACCGTATGGGAGTTTAGAACCTTTTCCCATACCCATGCGTAAATGGGAAGACATCACCATGGATTTTGTGACTAAACTGCCCAAAATAAGGAATGGTCACGACATGATTTGGGTGGTCGTTGATCGCTTCACTAAGAGTGCGCATTTCATAGTAGCCAAAGATAAATGGTCTATGGATAAACTTGCGAATTCTTACGTGAAGGAATTTGTGAGGCTTCACGGTGTTCCGCTAACGATTGTATCCGATCGTGACAGCCGTTTTACCTCAAGGTTTTGGAGGAGTCTTCAAGAGGAATTGGGTACCAAGTTATGTTTGAGTATAGCTTACCATCTGCAAACCGATGGTCTGAGCGAACGAACGATTCAAACATTGGAGGATATGCTGAGAGCATGTACCCTAGAATTCCAAGGTAACTGGGATGAACACTTACCTCTAGTGGAATTCTCCTATAATAATAGTTTCCACTCAAGCATTAAGATGGCACCTTATCACGCTTTGTATGGGGAAAAGCGCCGAGCGCCATCATGTTGGCTGGAAGCTGGGGAAAAGCAGTTTATGGGATCTGAAATAGTCCATCAGACTGCTGGAAAGTTGAAAGTGATAAGGCAAAGAATGTTAGCTGCTCAAGATTGAAAAAAGAGTTATGCTGACAAGAAAAGACAACCGATAACCTTTGAAGTTGGAGATTCGGCTTTACTTAAAGTCTCACCGTGGAAGGGACTTATAAGATTTGGGAAACGAGGAAAGTTGAGTCCAAGGTTTATTGGACCATTCAAAGTTCTTCAAAAGATCGGGAATCAAGCTTCCAAGCTAGAGTTACCGGAAGAATTGTAGGGTATTCATAACACCTTTCATGTGTGTTATTTGAGAAAGTTCACGGGAGATGTGCCCGACATAATTCCAATTTCTGAGTTAACATTGGATGAAAACAAGAGGTTGATCGAAGAACCTGAGGCAATCGTTGACCGTAAGACTAAGAAGTTGCGACGCAAGATGGTTCATTTAGTGCTTGTGCGCTAGAAACATACGAATGGACCAAATCTCACTTGGGAAACGAAGAGTTACATGATGAGTCGCTACCCGCATTTGTTTGGTGATATATGATTCCGGGGACGGAATCATCCTAAGGGGGAGAGAATTGTAACACTCGTGTTTCTAGCCTAGGCATTTATATTGAGGTGATACTCTAGGTTAACCTTTGTAACTCATTTTGAAGAAATGAAAAGGAATTATGTGAATATTATGTGAATTATGTGTTTTATGCTTAATTATTAGCGTTTAATTAATTAAGAATAAAAATAAGCGTCAAAATTAAAGTGTGAGATAAGCCTGATAACTTTACATACAGGTGTAGTGGTCGAAACAAGGATTTCGGGGATATAAAGAATACCAAAATCCGAGTTATAATGAAGAAGTTATGACCTGTCGAAGTTTCGCGACAAAACCGACACGGTGCTGAATGTCGTAAAAAGTGAGTTTTTTATAAACTACTTTTTAGCCTTACTGATCTAAACAAAATTCGAAGTATTCGTTAAACCGAGAAGTTCGATAAAAAGAACGCCCAAATCTGCCTTCGTATGAGGAAGTTATGATTTTTCGAAGTTTCAGCTTAGCAGTAGACAGCTAAAAACTCGAATTTTAGACTGAGCGATTTTTAGCTGACACAATCTAAACGAGAATTGAAGGTCTCATCATTAGTAGCACAACGGTAAAAAGTCTGACGAAAACGGACATCGGATGAAGAAGTTATGAATTTTTAACGGATTTCCTGTCCCGGTCTGTTAAAAATAATAATAAAAAAATTCAAGTCAAAATTAGCCGACAAAGTCTAAATGGAAGTGGTAGAGAGTAATTTTAGCTACGCGTGCATATAAAGAATGTCAAAAACGGAGCTCGTAGGCGAAAGTTATGGATTTTTGAAGTTTTGGTGCGAAAATCAAGAAAATTCGCATAGTCACGAGCTGCCACGTCACCCTCGCTCAAAACACGCCACGTGTCTTGCTGAGTCATCCGAGCATGTGGCCTTATTCGAAGTGGTCCACTAGAGGTCCGACGCGTGTTCCATTCCTCGTGTCCGAGCCTCGCAGAAGGAGCCACGTCCGAAGCCTCAGACTAAACCGCGGTCCAATCAGGAGGCGACAGCGAGCCCCTCGCAGGTGCGAGCCATGTGCGAACCATGCGCAGCCCACGTGCGAGCCCTCCCTACAAGTCTTCGGATTTGCGACGCGTGGTTTCTTCACAACCGTCCGATCAGAAGCCTCCCCCTATAAATAGAAGGGTGCGAGACCTCCCGGGTAACTTTGAAAAATTGCCACTTTTAACCCCTTTTCCCATATTTTCTTCATATTAACATCCCCCAAAGCCCCGGTATCGATAATAAGCCCCGGAATACGCCACGAAACGCCCGAGAAGCCCGGAAAATTTATCTTTTCAGTTTCGAAGCCCGACTTTTGCAGAGCCCAGTTTCTCAATAAAACTCTCGGTTTTATTAGAAACGATCGTTTTAGGAAACGAATTGCTGCCCAATTTTCATCAAAACTTGTGAGTGTATAGTCACTTTCATTTTACACATAGATATGAAGTATTTACCTTATGATACGTGCTATGTGTAAATATATTAATTGTTTATTTAAGGTGACTATTGAGTTGATGTTTTATACAAGTTTAAAACTGTATAAGTATTTTTATCTATAAATATGTTGGGTACAACATGGGTAGATAGTGATGTGTGATAAAATAAAGTTGATGAGAGGCCTCGATGTGTTTTGAGATCCAATCCTCTAGCGGAGTTTGGATGACGACCACAGACTTTCTAGACAGTCTAGTGGGAAACATTAGTAGGTCTGCAACCTGTAGGTGTTAATGAACTAAGAGTGTTCATTCGCTGTACTCCATCCCCCTCATGGTTGCCTTTAAGACATGTATGGCTGAGGAAACCCCTTAGCAGTAGTGTCCATCCCGATGATATTCTTTAGGCTAGGTCCCTTGTGAAAAGTGTTTAGGGACGTAAAGTGAGGATAACGGGAATGGGTAATCAGGGTTATTGTTGATTGGTCAACTTAATAAGTTTATTATTATTGTGGGTTGAAAACCCTATATGCTCACCAGGCTCCCAAGCCTGACCCACTCAGCTTTTTATGTTACAGGTAGTGGACCCCGAGCATAGTCGGAGGACGATGAGAGATTTTTGGATTATAGGCCAGTAGTTGTAAATAACTGTCGAAAGGCTTATAATGTCTTGTTTATGCTTTTGATCTGTATCGGAACATGACATCCCGAGGTTTTGATATATAAATGGAAAATATATACCTTCTTAATGAAGGGTTTTGATAAATTTTTATCATATGTTGTTTGGGGATCAATTCCGCAACATCTTTTGAAAAGATTTCTCTGATTTTATTTTAAAAGGCATAAATTAAATCGGTCTTTTCTGGCCAAGAAATTAGGGGATGTCACAGTAAGGTCATCGCTTATGCCTCAAGACAGCTAAAGACTCATGAAGTCAACTACACCACACATGATCTTGAGTTAGGAGCAGCAGTATTTGAGCTGAATATCTGGAGACACTACCTGTATGGTACAAAGAGCACTATCTTTATAGACCACAAGAGCCTTTAACATATATTCGACAAGAAGGAGCTAAATATGCGACAACGACGGTGGGTCGAGCTTCTCAATGACTATGAATGCAAAATTCGTTATCATCCCAGTAAATCCAACGTAGTAGCTGACGCCTTAAGTCGGAAAGAATACTCTGGTTGTAGAGTCAAATCATTGACTATGACTATCCATTCACATTTGTCCACACAAATTAAGGAGGCTCAGCTTGGAGCCTTGAAACCTGAAAATGTGGCGGGTGAATCCCTGAGAGGGATGGATAAAATATTGGAAGTAAAGCGTGGTGGAGCCTTATATCTCATGGATCGAATCTAGGCACCGAGGCATAGTGGTTTCAGAGATTTGGTTATGACCAAAGCGCACAACACTCGATATTCCGTCCACCTAGGTTCGGATAAGATGTATCTGTTGGATTAGTGTCTAAGTCCATAACTATAATTGGTATGTACTTGACCCGATTGGCATGGTCCATTTGGGTTGCATGGCATCAGAACAATTTGGATAGACTTTTGTGAGAAACGAATATTTATGATTTGTTAATATATTATAAATTCTAATATATTAATATTAAATCATATTATTTAATTAGTATTGATCAATAATTAATTTGGAATTAATTTTGTGATCAAAAGGAGACTAATTAAATATATGGGGATTGATTGTTTAAATCATTCATTCTTATATATGTGGGCTTATGATCCATAGTTCTTCATGTTGGGGTAAACCCATGGAGTAACCCATGGATACTCCATGGATGTTTTAACCCATGGAGCATGAAGAATATGGAAAGACATGAGTTACATTGTGTAACCCTAATAGCCACCATATGTAAGGACCCCATGGCTCAAGAAATTGGCACTAGTGTGTGTACACATGAGGGCTAGCCGATTTGAGCATATGAACCTTTTACTCAAGTTATTCCAAGTTGTTGGTGATGTTGTGTGAACCATTTGAGGTGTCACACTTGAGGCACTAGGATCTTAAGCTCCATGGAATCAAGCTACATAAAAGGGTATGTCTTCCAACCTTTTTTATATTACCCAAGTATCAATGATTGTATGCTAGTTAGGGTAATACCTTGGAAAGTACAAGTTTGCATGTATAATAGAGAAAACATAGATCCAAGGTATTTAGGGTTGCATGTACACCATAGGAGTGTTAGAATACTCAAAACCGATCAGTGGTATCAGAGCCTAGGCTTGTTTTCAATTATACTGGACGCTATTTGCAAAAAAAATCGTTTTTTTTTTGGAATCTGCCAGATCACCACGAGGTGGTGATTGTTAAGCGCATTTTTTTTAGTTTTTTGGCATGTTTTCGATTAGAATCATTACCACAAAGTGTTTTTGTTCATAAAATTTGATTTTGATGTTATGGTAATGTTTATTTTCATCCAAATAAAGGATAATTGTCAAAGTTTCAAGACTTGTTTTAGTTTATGTAATTCTTGAAATTGTTGATACGGTTGTAACACCCTAAATTCAGAAGGCCGAAATAGAGAAGAAAACCACAAATGAGGAAGTGAATCATAGAGTAGATGGGTGACTCGACGAGTAGGAGCGCGATTTGGTCGTAGGTTTGGTGATCTACTCGACGATTCAAAAGATTGACTCGACGAGTTGGCCAGGTTTGGGGAAAACCCTAAATGCCGGCCTTTTACCCTATTTAAGGAACATTATAGCCTTCATCAGCCCCCTTGATACTCTCTCTCATGTCCAGAACGAAAACCCTAGAGCCTCCCTTGAGTTGTGAGTCATTTTGAGAGTTTTGGAGCATTCTTGAAGCTTGGAAGAAGAAGAAGAAGGTTGGAGGTTTAAGGAGGAAGGAGTAGATCCAGAAGATTCACTCCATTTGCTACTCATTTTGGTAATCAAGTTCCTTCCTTGAGTTTTAGTTTGTTAGATCTCTTTATGTACCTTTTTATGAAGTTTATGGACCAAGGGTGATTTCTTGTGGGATTTAGACGTCCCCAAGCCAGATCCTTTTAGATCTAGGAGTGTCTTGAGTAGTAAAAGCATAAAGGTGGAAGATTTATGCCATTAGAACTCACCATACCAAGTTTAAGGAGTTGTTTTGGCCTTTTGAGCAAAAAGAGCCATGTATGGGTGCGAAGGTAGTGGCTTTGTGTGATACCCAGACCCTAAGAGGCTAGATCTGGGTATTGGATGCCTTGAGCTTGTCTGAAATCGTCTGAATAGAGTTGGACATAGAGAGACTCGGCGAGTCACTTGTGGGACTCGACGAGTCAGGCCAATTATTGCCCCAAAACCCTTCTGTTAAAGGGTATGAGTTGAGTGGTTAGGGAATCAGCCAGTCTGAGTCCATAGTAGTCATGAATTTCATCATACTCGACGAGTTCAAGGAAGAACTCGGTGAATCCAAGGCATTCTCCTTAGTTTATGAAGATAGACTCGACGATTTGTTCATACGACTCAACGAGTCACAGTCTGGACACATTCTTATGTGGATGATGAGCTCGATGAGTTCAAGTTCGAAATCTGCGAGTCGGATGAAGATGGTACCGATTGTTTGGTTGAAGGAGAACCCGTCGAGTTCTTTCTAGACTCGAAGAGTGGAGTCGGGGTTGTATGGGGTTGGAGGAGTATGGACTCGACGAGTTGGTAGATCAACCCGGCGAGTCAAGTCAACTAGAGGTTGACTTTGACCAAGTTTGACCTGGGTTGACTTTTGGGAATATTGTGGTCTAAATGCTATTTTGCGTATTGATAGTTAGGGAAGCCGAAGGGTCAGCGGTTCAGAAGTTGTTGGTTAGTAGTCAGAAGTGTTCAGCTGGTTTTCAGCAGTGCGAGGTGAGTCTCCTCACTGTGTCCATGGGTCTACGGCCACAATGCCGGCCCATTATGATTATGTCCATGTTATATTTATGTATAGAATGATGATGTTGGGGTTAGCCCTAGGCACTTATTGTTATATGTTCCGGGTTATGACCCGATGTCGGGTGAGGCCCGAGGAATGTTAGGAGGCTAGAGGGTTCTGTGATTCTAGCATGTGTCAGTACGATAGGTTCCGGACTGAGGGTCTGATGTCGGGGTAAGCCCGAGGTATGTTAGAAAATAATATGTCTCCGGACCGGGGGTCCGATGCCGGGGAAATCCCAATGAGGATTCTTATGTTGTATGTTCGATTATACTTGTGTCTCTGTGATACTAGTATGTGCCTGGTAGGGAGGTGAGTGTGGGCGAGGTCCCATATCTCATCACTAGTTGAGTATGGATGGGGTTCCATGTCTCGATATTAGCAGAGTAGGGGCGAGGCCCGTGATAGGAAGGATGTGAGTGTGGGCGGGGGGCCGTATCTCACTACTAGTAGGAGTATGGACGGGGTTCCACTACTTCAGTAGCAGACCAAGGGCGGGGCCCAAGTTAGGTGAGGCCTTAGATCAGGGTACAGTTAGAGTATGTTATGTATGTTCTAGTATTCTATTCGATTGTATGTATGCATGTAGCGGGAAAGTCCTGGAGACAGGCGGGGCCTAATGGAGACAGATCTTTATACCGAGCGGGGCTCGATGCTAGGTGGGACCTGATGCCAGGCGGGGCCTGATGCTGGGCGAGGCTCGATACTGGGCAAGGCCCGATGCAGCGGGCAGGGGGCCCAGTATGTAGTTATGTATTCCTGGTTAGGCATATATGGTATGTGGTAGGTTGGGGAACTCACTAAGCTTCGTCCTTACGGTTTTCAGTTTTGGTTTAAGGTACTTTCAGTAGCGGAGGGAAGGGCTCGGGATGATCGCATGACACACACCAAGACGTTTAGCCTAGGATTTTTACTCTGATCAAATGAACAAGTGTTTTGAAAAGATACTTTGATTTGTTATAAAACCCTTTTAGTATGATTGAAATGTTTTAATATTTATGGGTTAGTAATGTTTTTAAAAGAAATTTTTGGTCATGATTTTTGGGATGTTACAAGTTGGTATCAGAGCGTTGGTTTGAGGGATTCGGGCACACTCTTAGGTGTGACTGAACTCAAACTGAAGGCTTGGTAAGGAAATTTTCAAAAGAAAATCATTTTTATAAAAAGAACTTTGAAAAGAAAAAGGATTTCGAAAAAGGAATAAGAACTTTGCAAAGCGAAAAGGGTGTGGTGCATGCAATCAGCCAAGCTCAAGTAAGTTCTCCCAAATTACCGATACAAGTTTATTTCATGATATGATTATGTGATCAACATGCTAGATTTAGGACTAAGGATCTTGGAGAATGCCTTATATGCCTGCTATATGTGTTTGTGAACAACATGCTAGTATCGGTTAGACAGCGGTAGGATAGCCTGTTTAGGTTATGCCTGATTATATGAGCTTATATCGCACGATAGTGCAAATTCTTGTTGTGTGGGTAGGATTGCTGGAATATGTTCAGGTTAGATTTACCTTTTGTCTGAATGCTACTTGCTTTGTGCTTTGTGGGACTCTAAGTGATGAGAGTTAGCCATTAGGTGAATGCGTCAAGTCACATGTGACCAGGGTTGAATAATCTCAGAGTGCTGGATTTGGCCCTATTACACAACTCTTGTTTGAGTCCAACCATTGTAGGGAAGAGTCCTTTAGTCGAAGGATTATCTGAGCCTCGTCACATGTGATGGTATTCAGGTAGTGGCTAACTGGCATTGTGACGATGCCTTCAGTAGCTGAGGACTAGGTTCAGGTTGGAGTTTACCCTAGGACAAGCCTAGGATGAGAGTAGTGCTGGGAGCAGTAGTAGTAGTAAGGGACTTGGTGGAGTCGAGGCAAATCTTGAAGAAAGTACGGATAGATGTGGAAGGTAGTAGGGGCCCATACTACTGAAAGCAGAGGATCCGTTCTCGATTCAAGAGGGGCCGAGATAAAACCAGGGAACTTATAGTGTGTGTGTGTGTGATCCCTCAGCAGCGATGTGTATTTTCATAATTGTTATGGCATGTTTTCAGCATGGATACGTTGTGTGAGAGATCAGTGGATGGATCAGGTGCCGGACAGGGATCCGGCTCGGGTTCAGGAACTGAGCACCCCGAGGAGCGGATGAGGGAGTTTGTATCAGCTGAGATTACACGCAATATTCTAGACCAGACTCTTGTGATCTTTGGCACAGTCAAGAAGGGCATACTGGAGATTTTGGATGAGAGACTTGGAGCCTTCCGTACTGAGATGATTGCCATGATGGGAGTGCGTACATTGACATTTCGGGAGTTCAGAGCTTGCGGGGCTCCAGATTACCATGGGGCTAGGGACCCCATTGCTAGCGGCAGATGGTTGGCTGATGTCGCTAATGCTTTTCGTTCTAGTCGGTGTCCCGAAGGGGACAAGGTTCAACTCGCCTCCTGTCTTCTGAAGGACAAAGCGCAGGATTGGTGGGAGGAGATTGGTCATGGTATCGGGGATGATTCCGCGTTGGATGTGATGACATGGAGCGATTTATCGGCCAGGTTCAAGGCCAAGTTTGCACCGACGATTGAGGTGCAGCAGTTAGCCCGAGAGTTTCAGGATTTGCCGCAGACTATAGAGACAGTGGCGTAGATCTCCGCCAAGTTTAGGGAAAAAGCCCTTTTGGTTCCGCAGTATGTGGCGGAAAAGGAGATGAAGAAGGCTCGATACCACGAGACGCTGAGGACCGATATCAGTCAGTTTGTGAGTTGGTCCAACCGCACGACGCTGGAAGACATGATCGCTCGGGCCAAAGAAAGAGAGATTGATCTTGAGACAGAGAAGAAGAGGAAGTTGGTAGAGGTTCTGATATCTATGGGATCGGACAAGAGGCCCAAGACATTTGATTTTATCTTGATAGGTCCTCAGGACCGAAGCCGCTGTGGCAAGTGTGGCAAGACGCACGAGGGTGCGTGTAGAAGTGGAAGCAGTGGTGATTCTGGATGCTTTATGTGCGGCCGACTTGGTCATTTTAGCAGGGATTGTACTGCTACTACCACCCAAGGATTAGACCTGATATGTTTCCATTGCAGTAAGAGGGGCCACAAGAAGGCCCAGTGTCCGAGTTTGCTTTCAGCAGGACAAGTGATAGCACCTGCCTCTGCAACCTTGAGGATCACCGACGATCGTCAAGGCCGGGCGAAGGCGCCTGCAGCGAGGAGCAGGGCGTATCAGTTGGTTTCAGAGGAGGCGTGTGCAGCCCGATGTGTCAGGTGTGCATCTTTCATTTCTCTATCAGCTTATGTTATGATTTTATTGTTATGGTTCTGCATTGGTAATGATAATGATATTTCGGAATATTATGGCTTACTTGTGATTGAGTTATATGCCATCTGCATACCCTAGATTTTAAAATGATAGTTAGAGGTCACTCCTTTTAGAGCAGGTTACTCAGGATGCAGTAACCGTAGCATGCAAGTGTGGTACTCAATAGTGTCTCGCTTGTTTTCGGGAAAGGTATCGTTGGAAATAGATCGGTTAGATCACCATCTGTAGTAAGCAGGGGCGTTCAACAGAGTGGTTAGGGGATGGTAGGGAGAATTGGGAATTCATCCAAGATGTGAGCTGTGAGGTGCTAGTCAAGTCGAAGTGGGGGAGAGCCACCTGAGTGGCTAAGGGCTGGAGTAAGTGCAAGACTGGGATGGTTTCGCAGTCTTGGTAAGAAAGAAGGCAACTTAAGTGGCTGTTTGGATTGAGGAGCATGTAATTTGGGAGTCGGGGAAACTTTCCAACCTTGAGTTCGTGTATTCGCGATTAGTTGATAACTGGTTCGGGAAACCATGTCGGAGAGCTTCCGACATGATGCGAGTTTAGTCAGGATATGAGACTGCAGGATAGCCGCAACATTCCCTAGCAGCGAGTCAGCGATAGAAGTATTGTAAGACTGCGGGAAAGCCTTAGTATTCATTAGCATCCTAGTTAGAAGAGTGTGGGCGGGGGCCCGTATCTCCTAGTTCACAGAGTGTGGGCGGGGGCCAGTATCTCCGGATTAGCATGATAAGAACCAGGAGGGATTGCAAGATGAGATTAACGGAGGAGTGGGCCTCCATAGCCCTGGATAGGTGAGACCGGTAGGAGAGGCCGCTCAGAATGGCTAGGTTGGTAGAGAGCAGTTCAGGTAGTCGCGATATCTTCAGAAATTACTGAGAGCGACTGAGGAATTGTTCTTGCGTTCAGTAATCGGTGTGGGACCGGTGTTTCGGGTAATGGTAGATCACTTGGACATGGGTGGTCTCGGTTCATCCTATAGGCGGATGGGAGTTAGCAGGATTTCAAGAAGGAGTGATGATAAAGGGAATTCGTGCATAAAGCAGTGAGCTAGTAAGGTAATGTTGAGTCACTCATGTTGGGTGGAGTTTTCAGTATTGGAGCATCATATGAGGGATTATTTCATGAGTACTGGTGTGATGGCCGACACTGGGAGTGTCCACGATTGCAGTTTCAGTGGAAGGTTTGTTTCTGATGGAGATCGGAAAGATTGATGCTTATAGGAAGTTACCTTGGAAGGGCCAGTATCAGTGCAAGCAAAAGGGATGAACCCCTTGTGTATTAGTGTAAGTGCGTTGGGAGTACCGGTAGGGCTACCGGTTGGGTAAAAGTGTTGTACTCGAAGATAGTAGTGATCAGATTATTTTGAGGGTGACATTTTCCAAGATTGGATCGGATAGGCGAAATGTGTACCTAGTGGTAAAGTGGTATGTGGATTGTAAGGTAGTGGACCATGGCGGATTTTGAGGACGGAGTCTAGTTTAAGTGGGGGACAGTTGAAACATCCTGAATTCAGAAGGCCGGAATAGAGAAGAAAACCTTAAATGGGGAAGTGACTCGTCGAGTAGATGGGTGACTCGATGAGTAGGAGCGCGATTTGGTCGCAAGTTTAGTGACCTACTCGATGAGTCAGAAGACTGACTCGGCGAGTTGGCCAGGTTCGGGGAAAACCCTAAATGTGGGCCTTGTACCCTATTTAAGGAACATTATAGCCTTCATCCCTTGATACTCTCTCTCAAGTCCAGAACGAAAACCCAAGAGCCTCCCTTGAGTTGTGAGTCATTTTGAAAGTGTTAGAGCATTCTTAAAGCTTGGAGGAACAAGAAGAAGGTTGCAGGTTCAAGGAGGAAGGAGTAGATCCAAAAGATTCACTCCATTTGCTACTCATTTTGGTAATCAAGTTCTTTCCTTGACTTCTAGTTTGTTAGATCTCTTTATGTCCCTTTTTATGAAGTTTATGGACCAAGGGTTATTTCTTGTGGGATTTGGACGTCCCCAAGCCAGATCCTTTCAGATCTAGGAGTGTCTTGAGTAGTAAAAGCATAAAGGTAGAAGCTTTATGCCATTAGAACTCCCCATACCAAGTTTAAGGAGGTTTTTTGGCCTTTTGAGCAAAAAGGGCCATGTATGGGTGCAAAGGTAGTGGCTTTGTGTGATATCCTGACCCTAGGAGGCTAGATCTAGGTCTCGGATGCCTTGATCTTGTCTGAAATCATTTGAATAGAGTTGGACATAGAGAGACTCGACGAGTCACTTATGGGACTCGGTGAGTTAGGCCAGTTATTGCCCCAAAACCCTTCTGTTAAAGGGTATGAGTTGAGTGGTTAGGGAATCAGCCAATCTGAGTCCATAGTAGTCATGAAGTTGATCGTACTCGACAAGTTCAAGGAAGAACTCGGCGAATCCAAGGCAATATCCTTAGTTTATGAAGATGGACTCGACGATTTGTTCATATGACTCAGCGAGTCACAACCTGGACACATTCTTATTTGGATGATGAGCTCGACGAGTTCATGGTCGAACTCGGCGATTCGGATGAAGATGGTCCCGATTGTTTGGTTGAAGGAGAACCCTTGAAGTTCTTGTTAGACTCGACGAGTGGAGTCGGGGTTGGAGGAGTATGGAATCAACGAGTTGGTAGATCAACTCGGCAAGTCAAGTCAACTAAAGGTTGACTTTGACCTGGGTTGACTTTTGGGAATAATGTGGTCTAAATGTTATTTTGGGTATTGATAGTTCAGGAATCCGAAGGGTCAGCGGTTCATAAGATGTCGGTTAGCAGTCAGAAGTGTTTAGCGAGTTTTCAGCAGTGCGAGGTGAGTCTCCTCATTGTATCCATGGGTCTACGGCCATAATGCCGGCCTAATATGATTATGTTCATGTTATTTTTATGTATAGAATGAAGACCCGGAGGTTAGCCCTAGGCACTTATTGTTATATATTCTGGGTAATGACTCAATGTCGGGCGAGGCCTGGGGAACGTTAGGATGCTAGAGGTCTCTGTGATTCTTGCATGTGTCGGTATGATAGGTTCCGGACCAAGAGTCGGATGTCGGGGTAAACCCAAGGTATGTTAGATAATAGTATGTCTCCGGACCGGTGGTCTGATGCTGGGGCAATCCCGAGGAAGATTCTTATGTTGTATGTTCAATTATTCTTGTGTGTCTGTGATACTAGTATGTGCCTGGTAGGGAGGTGAGTGTGGGCGAGGTCCCGTATCTCATCAGTAACTGAGTATGGATGGGGTTCCATGTCTCGATATTAGCAGAGTAGGGGCGAGGCCCGTGATAGGATGGATGTAAGTGTGGCGGGGCCCCGTATCTCCCTACTAGTAGGAGTATGGACGGGGTTCCACTATTTCAGTAGCAGACCAGGGGCGGGGCCCAAGTTAGGCGATGCCTTAGATCAGGGTACAGTTAGAGTATGTTATGTATGTTCTAGTATGCTATTCGATTGTACGTATGCATGTACCGGGTGAGGCCCGGAGACTGGCGGGGTCTAAGGGAGAAATATTTGTATACCGAGCGGGGCTCGATGCCAGGTGGGACCTGATGTCAGGCGGGGCCTGATGTCGGGCGGGGCCCAATGCCGGGCAAGGCCTGATGCAGCGGACGGGGGGGCCAGTATGTGGTTACATGTTCCTGGTTATGCGTATATGGTATGTGGTAGGTTGGGGAACTCACTAAGCTTCATGCTTATGGTTTTCAGTTTTGGTTTCAGGTACTTCCTGTAGTTGAGGGAAGGGCTCGGGATGATCGCATGACACACACCAAGAAGTTTAGCTTGGGATTTTTACTTTGATCAAATGAACAAGTGTTTTGAAAAGATACTCTGATTTGTTATAAAACCCTTTTAGTATGATTGAAATGTTTTAATATTTATGGGTTAGTAATGTTCTTAAAAGAAATTTTTGGTCATGATTTTTGGGATTTTGCAATGGTTGTTCATACACTTATGAGTTTTGGTAGATCATCGGAATTATTTGCAAAAATCGTTTGTTAGTTAATTCTTGATCTAAATGTATTTTAACGGAGTCCATAATTTTTTCTCAAGTTATGGATTACCGAAAGTTATTTCTTTTAAAGATCCATTAAAAATGCATAGGTTACAAAATAGAAGAGTTTTTTTTATGAACTCCAGAACTTGTCCTCAAGTGTTGGATGTTCAAGAGTCTCTTCTTTAAAGTTTTTAAAACCTTAATTAATCTCCTAAGTTATGAAAATATCAAAGTTTTTGAATAGTTCAAAACTTTCCCTCAAGTTTTGGAATTTTTAAAGTCTCACACACACTTTAATTCCAAACCCTAGAGTTTTAAAAGTTAAAATTCAACCCTTATACTTTATAGTATTATAAGTTTATATATATATATATATATATATATATATATATATATATATATATATATACATACATATATACACACACACACACACACATATATATATATATATATGTATATATATAAGAGCAAGTCAGTCTTACCATTAGTAGGCCTCATTCACGAAGCCGGTCTGTAAAGGGGGGGGGGGTATAAGGTTACTGCCTATAAAATGACAGTTTAATGGGTGTCCACTCTCACCCACCGCTTCCTTGACTAGTGGAGGGTCGTTAGCCGAACGGGTAAGACAAGGACTAAAATTCTCCGTTCATTAAAAGTATTAATGATAAATAACAAGTAACTAAACTTTTATAAATTCTCAATCTTAGTTACTTTAGGAAAATGTGAATTTGATGCTAACCCATGAAATTACACTTTGCAGTTTGCTTAAGTCGGTTACTGGAGCGCGTGTGGTTAACCGTCACACTAGCTTGATTTAACAAGGTAGGTAATGGGTAACTTAATGTTTATCATAGTATCTGTGGAGCGCGTGTGGTTAACCGGCACATTGATTGAGGGGTAAATGTTGAGGGTACCAAGTATATTTGCATGGTTATTCACACCTTGTTTTGTGATCCTTGGGATCCTAGTCACAAAACTTGGTAGGGCACAATCGAGATTGAAACATGCCATTGAAAAGTTCAATGAATCTCAAAAGATCTAGGTAGGTAACTGTCACACTAGCTTGATTTAACAAGGTAGGTAATGGGTAACTTAATGTTTATCATAGTATCTGTGGAGCGCGTGTGGTTAACCGACACATTGATTGAGGGGTAAATGTTGAGGGTACCAAGTATATTTGCATGGTTATTCACACCTTGTTTTGTGATCCTTGGCATCCTAGTCACAAAACTTGGTAGGGCACAATCGAGATTGAAACATGCCATTGAAAAGTTCAATGAATCTCAAAAGATCTAGGAGTTTCAAATCCAATTAAAACCTAATAAATTATTGTGTTAATTAAAGTTCAATGAATCTCAAAAGATCTAGGAGTTTCAAATCCAATTAAAACCTAATAAATTATTTTGTTTTTCATGGTGGAAATTGGTGAATCGTCATTCGCTTACCTTCAAATATTCTATAGCTTGGATTACGGCATCCCTCTTCCAAGATATTAAATATTGTGTTGGGTCCTAGCCTTAATATTTCATATTGGTGTTATATTAAGGACTTTAAATCAACTATCTTGACTATCTCCCAAAAGATGTCTGGTTCAGACAATTATGATCTTCCCAAAAACTCTTGGAACAAGCTTTCCTAATGAAGATGATGTCCCAGAAATCATTCTTCACTCCCTCCGCCTCCTCCAATTATTCTCCCTAACCCACAAGTTCTTGAACAGTTCAAGGTCACTCAAGTTCTATTGGCAAGCAAGGTCTATGTGAGCTCACATCTTGGTGATGAAGTCACATATTAACAAGCTAGGAGAGTTGGGTGTCATAGTCTTAAGGAATTTGGTTGTTCAATCACCTTCTAAGCCTCATAGTGAGTGTCCTTTGGGACTACTATGTAAAAGACTATGACATGATCCTTAATGATCTTATCTATTTGCTTGGTGCTGCTGAATCAATAATGATTTGGAGCACTGGTAGAGCAAATTTGATTAAGAAGATCAACTTCCCAGACTTCCATGGACATTGACAATGGTAACATTTGGATATCTAGAAAAGCCTTCTAACCCAAGGAAAGGGATTGATCGGAGTCAACTCGGTTGACCAAATGGTAAAGAGAAAGGAAAGTTTGAGATAGTCCAGTGTACCATTCCCAAAGAGTCCATATGTTTCTATTGCCAAAAGGAAGGGGCATTGGTTGCAAAGCTGCCCTAACTACCTGAAAGATCTGAGAGAAGGTCTAGTCAAAAAGCTTGACCTCTGCTACAGGTAAGTACACTATTTAACTCAATTAAGTTCCCATTTGGAGATTCTTAATACATTTTGATGTATGGCAGAATCAAGCAAAGGGAAGGAAGCATAAAAGAAGACTATGTTGAATCTGATCGTGAAGATGGATTTCAATCACATGGTTTGAAGATCGGATTCTTGAGCTACTTCTTAGGAGTTGTGATAGATCGCTAGAAAATATGTAATAACATAGTTTTCATTTAAGTTGCATTGTAAGGAAAAGTTTTTTTTCGTAGTTTATAAATAAATAAAATTTTGATTTTAGTTTATATCTCCTTGCTATGGATTTATTGAAAATTGATATCTATATGTTTCTAGAACTAATGGAAATATAAATTTGATTCTTTCATTTGTGGTAGTGTCTGAATTTACCAAATAAGGAAAGATTCTCATCACCCAAGTTTTCAATTGGACCGAAACTTGGAATCATGCAAGTTGTATAGTATGATGAATGAGAATTTTCATCTTTGGAAAATTACGACTAGTTCCTTGTTCACATGTATATGTGAGTCAAGTGAAGGACAAAGGGATCAAGTACACATTCTTGTGCACTGGTCAAGTCCACCACAAAAGATCGATAAGACTATTCGTCATGATTTACTAAAGTTTAGTAAACGTGGTTATGCTTACAAGTTTAAGTATAATTTTGAAGCATTGGAAAAGTTTCGATGTATGGCAGAACGAATGAGAAGAAGAAAATTAGGCAGAAAGATAAAAGTTTCTCAAACCTGAAAAGATGGCAGAGTATCATGTTTTGTGATCATCTTAATGATTAAGAAACCATATCACAATTGGTCCTCTAAGGATATCTTAGTGTATTCCTATGGCTAAGAAGAAGAATCATGAATTGTTGAAATGGTTAAATCAAGAAGATGAGTCATACTTCGTTCCAAAACAAGTCTTAGATTCATACTCCAAGATTGTAATTTGAGTGACACATCTTAAAGAAGGTTTATTAACACTTGTCAAATGTAAGAGTAAAAGTTCCGATTCTTGTACATTTGAAATTGGTAAGTTGTGATGTTTTAGATAAAACAGAGAACAACTTTGGCCAATTGTGTGAAGTGTTTGTCTTGATAAGAATCCGCACCATTTCTTGATAATTTGGAAAGAGAATCTTATATGTCAAGAGAACAGTGGGAGTCTTAAAGATCCTAAAAGCATTTGTAGATCTAATAAAGAATAAAACCTGTAGTTTATCACTAGCACATGACTTGAGGTTTATAACCTATCGTGTTGACATATTCCTATTTTTGTACCCATTCCAGTTAAAGGTGGCTTTGCATATGAGTTATGAGAGTTCTCAATTGGATGCATAATAACTTGGAAGCAATGGCAGGCCCTTGTGCTGCCTGGTGGCAATAAGTTAATACTGCACAAGTTTAGTCCATATGAGTTTGGATTTGTCATTAATCGTGTCTTGAGATTATGGTTTTGACAAATTCGTATGGACAGGAACACATACATCATAAAATCTAAGTGTCATAAGGTTTCTCTCCGATTCATGAAAATGATGGTGAGGAAACGCGTTCACTAAGTGATTTTAGGTAGATAGCAAGTGTGATATTTGCATTTTCAAAGTCGTTAGTGGAGCGTGTGTGGTTAACCGGCACACTAACATGGACTTGTGAGGAATGGAAAAGGTCTAAACAAATGAGACTATGATTACGACATCCCTTTTCATAGTTCTAAAAATTTTTAAACACTCATGTGTGCTATCTAAGGAAAGGTGTATGCTTTTGATAAAGTTTTATGAAAGCATCTCGTATTAGAAGTCTGAACTTTGGTAAGAAAGTCAATAAAGTATTGATTTCTAGAAGTCCAACTCATTTCTGAGTGCATGTCAAAGCTAGTGGGAGCATAAGTGTTATGCTGATAATTCTCATGTTAGTGGGAGCATGATAATTATGATAAGTGTTGCAAGTTAGCAATGTTAATTATAGAAAAAAAAACAAAAGTCCAATTGGGAAAAGTTGTTTTGCTATAATTAACGGAGAGGAAATTATACTTCATTTCAATTCTAAAAGCTCACAATGAGGTTTTAATCATCTTTAGTCAAGGATGGATATATATATATATATATATATATATATATATATATATATATATATATATATATATGAATTTTATGTTGGAGTGGCTCAACATAAGGAAATTCTATATATGGGTCCATTATTTGCGTTTTAAAATTCGATTATGATTACGGTATCCCTTTTCATAATCTGAATTTTTGAGAACATGACAAATAGAAATAGAAATATTATAGCAAAAGACTGGTGTAGTCTTTTTATGAGACATCATGAATTGTGTCCTATATGCTTCAGATATAGGATCGATTGCATGTGCTATAATATTCATCTGTTCTAAATTTTTCCAAATTCCTAGAGCATTAAGAGGGAAAAAGTACTAGACAAGATATGACTAATTTGATTAAGCAATTTTCGAGGACAATCTAAGGTTTATCAAAGATTGGTTGCTTAGGGACAGTTGGAAGTATAGTGTTAATTTTGGAAGGACCATATTGACATATTCTGAAAAGAGGCATCTCTTGTTCAAAAGTGATAGTCAAAATGGGAATATGGAGTTTTCTCCATAGGTGGAAGTTATTCAATCTGTATAAGATTAGAAAAATTAATGCAAGAAGGATGTTCAAAGAAATGTACTTTGAATATGAGACTTTATTTCCATGGAATTGATCTCCATTAGAATACTTTGTAATGTCTTTTTACAAGTCTTTGTGACTTTGTGCATAATCATTACAAGAGGATCAATGCATATAAGTTTAGAATCTAACAGATTTAGGTAAATGGCAGAAATTTGGAATTCTTGCATTTGCGGTAACGATTTAGGATTGTGAAATGAGAATCATTGGAATTATGTTTCATCAATCTATTTCACAAAGTAAAGATCATAGACAAACTTATTGTGAATAATTGGCGTATGGAATAACTAACGTTTGGACAAACATAGTGTGCATACTTGGTGTATGGCATGACTACTGTTTAGAAAAACATAGTGTACACGCTTGGAGCATAGGATAACTATTGTTTTAATTCAAGTATAAAGTTGATAGTTTGAAATAGTTGTTGGATTAGTGTCTAAGTCCGTAACTATAATTGGTATGTACTTGACCCGACTCGGCATGGTCCATTTGGGTTGCATGGCATCGGAACATTTGGATAGACCGTTTGTGAGGAGAGGACATTTGTGACATATTAATATATTATAAGTTCTAATATATTAATATGAAATCATGTTATTTAATTAGTATTGATCAAGAATTTATTTGGACTTAATTTAGTGATCAAAAGAGACTAATTAAATATATGGGTATTGATTATGTAAATCATTCATTCTTATATATGTGGGCTTATGATCCATGATTCCTTATGTTGGGTTTAACCCATGTGGTGACCCATGGATACTCCATGGAGGTTAAAACCCATGGAGCATAAGGAATGGGTAAAGTCATGGGTTACATGGTGTAACCCTAAGGTGCACACTATATAAGGACCCCTTTAACTCAAGAAATTGGCACTAGTGATACAGATATGAGGGCTAGCCCATTTGAGCATAAGTGTCTTCTTCTCATGGTTATTCCAAGTGTTGATGATGCTGTGTGAACCATTTGAGATGTCCCACTTGGGTCACTAGGCTCTCGAGCTTCATGGAGTCAAGCTACATCAAGAGGTATGTATTCTAACTTGTTATATTACCCAAGTATGAAAAGATTGTATGCTAGATAGGGTAATACCATGGAATATTCATATTTTCATGTATAATAGAGAAAACATAGATCCAAGGTATTTAGGGTTGCATGTACAGTTAGGAATGTTAGAATGATCATAACCCAATAGTGGTATCAAAGCCTAGGCTTGTTTTCAATTATACTTGATGCAAAGTGCTGAAAAAATCGATTTTCGGGCTGTCTAGGCACCGGACTCGCCGAGTCCATGAAGAGACTCATCCTACTCATTGAGTAGGTTCATACACTCGACGAGTAGGACCCCCAGTTAGCATATTTTTAACTTTTAAGGATGGAATTGGACTAGAATCATTACCCTGAGTTGTTTTTGAACCTATAAACCTGTTTTTGATGTGGTAATGTTCATTCTAATCCAAATTTAAAGATAATTGTCAATAGATTCATGTTTTGTATTAGTTTAAGGATTAGCCTAATTACATGAAAAGTTTGATTTGAATTATCTTGTTCTTATGAGTTGCTTAGATTAATAGAAAAGTTAAGTGATAATGTGTTTTCAATCCAAATTAGTCGAAGAGTTGGTTCTAAAATGTGTTTTTGTAACTTGTCCTCAAGTTATATGAAAAGTCACATTTAAGATTCATAAAACTCATAAATATTTCCATAGGTTATGAATAAAGAAAAGTCACATTCTTTTAATAGTTTAAATTCTTCCATAACTTGTCCTCAAGTTATTGAACTTGAATAGTTTTTGGATTAAAACTACTTTAAACACATAAGTTATGGAATTGAATAGTTTTTAATTGTTTAAAAAACTTGCCCTCAAGTTTCGGAATTTGAAAAGTTTTCTCTTATGAATATTTTAATTCCAAGTTAAGCCCTTAGAATTTTAAAAGTTAAAATTCAACCCTTATACTTTATAGTATTATAATTTAATAATATATATATATATATATATATATATATATGTATGTATAAGAGCAAGTCAGTGTTACTATTAGTAGGCCTCATTCACAAAGCCGGTCTATAAGGGGGGGGGGTATAAGGTTACTGCCTATAAAATGGCAGTTTAATGGGTGTCCACTCTCACCCACCATTTCCTTGACTGGTGGAGGGTTGTTAGCCGAACGGGTAGGACAAGAACTAGAATTCTGCCTTCATTAAAAGTATTAATGATAAATATAAAGTAACTATAACGCTTCTATAATTCCCAATCTTAGTTACTTTAGGAAAATGTGAGTAAGGTGCTAATCCATGAAATTACACTTTGCACTTTGCGTAAGTTGGTTAGTTGAGCGTGTGTGGTGAACCGGCACACTAGCTGGATTTAACAAGGTAGGCAAAGGGTAACTTAATATTTATTATAGTATCGGTGGAGCACGTGTGCTTAACCGGCACATCGATTAAGGGGTAAATATTAAGGGTACCAAGTAATTTACATGGTTACTTCACACCTTGTTTTGTGATCCTCGGCATCCCAGTCACAAAACCTGAAGGGCGCACTCGAGATTGAAACATGCCATTGAAAGTTCAATGAATCTCAAAAGATCTAGGAGTTTTAAATCCAAGTAAAACCTAATTAAATTATTTCATTTTCATGGTGGAAATTGGTGAATCGTCATTAACCTACCTTCAAATATTTTATAGCTTGGATTACGTCATCCCTCTTCCTAGTTATAAAAGTATTATGTTGGGTCCTAGCCTTAATATTTCATATTAGGTGTTATATCAAGGACTTTAAATCAACTATCTTGAAAATCTCCCAAAAGGTGTCTAGTTCAGACATCTATGATCTTCCCAGATCTCTTGGAACTTCACTTCCTCCACCTCCTCAAATTATCGTCCCTAAACCACAAGAACAAGGTCACTCAATCCTTATTGGAAAGCAAGGTCTATGTGTGATCACATCTTGGAGATGAAGGCACATATTGACAAGCCGGGAGAGTTGGGTGTCAAAGTCTTAAGAAATTTGGATGTCCAATCACTTTCTACATCATATAGTGAGTTACCTCTGGGACTACTATGAAATAGACTATGACATGACCCTTAATGATCTTATCTATTTTCTTGGTGTTGCTGAATCAGCAATGATTTGGAGCTTTGGTAATGCAAATTTGATTAGTAGATCAACTTCCCAAACTACCATGGACATTGACAATGGTAACATTGGATATCTAGAAAAGCCTTCTCTTCCCTAGGAAAAGGATTGACCATAGTCAACTCGGTTGAGCAAATGGTAAAGAGAAAGGCAAGTCTACGATAGTCCTATGTACCATTCCCAAAGAGTCCATATGTTTCTCTTGCCAAAGGAAGGGGTATTGATTGTGAAGCTGCCTATTTATCTGAAAGATCATATGGTTGTTCAAATCAAGAAGTTTGACACTACTTTAGGTAAAGTCTACTATCTAACTCTGTTAAATTTCTATTATGAGATTCTTATTACATGATGTGACTGGGTCACATGTTGATGGTTTAAGAATCAAAGAAAAGTGAAGAAACTTAAAAGAAGTATATGTTGATTCTGATCGCGAAGATAGATTTCGATCGCATGGTTCGGTGATCATAATTTTGAGCTGTTGCTTAGGAGTTATGATATATTGCTTAGGAATAGATAACAACAAGTTTTTCATATGCTTTTGCACTGTAAGGATAAGTGTTTACACAAAGTTTTAAAATATAAGGAAAAGTTTTAATTCCATTTATTCTAAGTATCCTTACAATGGCATTTGTGAAAAATTGTTGCTTATATGATTCCATTGATAGCAATAACGGAAATATGAATTTGATTCTTTCATTTGTGGTAGTGTCTAAATTTACCAAATAAGGAAACATTCTCATCACCAAAGGTTTCAGTTGGATAGAAAATTGGAAATCATGCAAGTTGTATAGTATGATGAATGAGAATTTTTCATCTTTGGAAAATTAAGACTAATTCCTTATTCATATGTATATGTGAGTCAAGTGAAGGACTAAGGGATCGAGTACACATTCTTGTGCACTGGTCAAGTGCACCACAAAATATCAATGAGACTATCTGTCATGGTTTACTAAAGTTTAGTTAATATGGTTATACTTATAAGTTTAAGTATAATTCTGAAACATTGGAAAAGTTTCAATGTATGGCAGAATGAATGAGAAGAATCGAATTATGCTGAAAGATAAAAGTTTCTCAAATCTGAAAAGATGGGAGAGTACTTTAGTATCATGTTTTGTGATCATCTTAATGATTAAAGAACCGTATCACAATTGGTCTTCTAGGAACATCTTAGTGCATTGTTATGGCTAAGAAAAGGAGTCATGAATTGTTGGAATGGTTAAATCAAGAAGATGAGTCTCCAAGACTGTAAGTTGAGTGACATATCTTAAACAAAGTTTTATAACACTTGTCAAATGTAAGATTAAAATTTCCTACTCTTGTGATGTTTTGGATAAAACAAAGACCAACTAAGGCCAATTGTGTGGAGTGTTTGTCTTGATAAAAAATCTGCACTATCACTTGAATATTTAGCAAGATGGTCTTATATGTCAAGAGGACAATGGGAGTCTTAAAGATCCTGAAAGAATTTCAAGATTTAATCAAGAATGAAAATCTGTAGTTTGACACTAGCACACAATGTGAGGTTTATAACCTATCGTGTTGACATATTTCTATTTCTATGCCAATTCCAGTTAAAGTTGGCTTTGCATATGAGTTCTGAGAGTTCTCAATTTGTTGCATAACAAATTGGAAGCAATGGCATGTTGGATTAGTGTCTAAGTCCATAACTATTTTGGTATGTACTTGACCTGATTGTGAGCATGGTCCTTTTGGGCTGCCTTCACACTAGTGACTAGACAGGATGATTGTTGAGGAGAGAGGCTGGTTTATTTTTAAGAATAATAAATTAGGGTATAAATATGATTTGTTAATATATTATATGAATAATATATTAATTTGGAATCATATTATTAATTAGTATTTAATCAGAAATTAATTTAGAATTAATTTTGGGATTAAAGGAACTGACTGAAAGTGTAGGGGCTATTTTGTAATTATTCAATAGTTGAGGCTTTGGGCCATTGGATCACCTTTATTAAGGTTTGAATGAAAATCCTATAAGGATCTAGGAGTTTTCGTCCAAGGGCTTAAGGAAAGGAGTCCATGGACTTGCTTAGGCCCTAAGCTAAGGGATTAGGGTTTACACCTTCAAACCCTAGTTAGCCTTAAGTATAAATAGCACCCTAAGGCACTAAGATTTCGTACAAGATTTGGGAAACCCTAAAAAGGACGAATTCTAGGGAAAGATACCCTTCTCTCCTCTCTCCCATATTCATCCTTTCACCTAGTGTGTTTGTGAGCCATTAGAGGTACTACACTTGTGGTACTTGCTTTCAAAGCTAAGGAGATTCAAGGAACTAGTTGTTATTACTATATAACAACAAAAGGTATGTATTCTATTCTTCTATGTGGATTTCGAAAATAGTACTAGCATGCCAGGTTTCTTTTTGTGTTCATAAAGTTGTATAACTAATAGTGAAAACATAGATCCAACTCTAGGGTTGCATGCACACATAGGATTGTTTGTATAAAACCCATCAGTGGTATCAGAGCCATTGGTTTTTGTTTTCAATTAGCATTATTCAAATATATGAACTTGACATATTAGGGTTTGTGGCCAATAAACCCTAGGAGGCATGAATTTTCAAAAAATTAGGGTTCTTGAACCCTGATTTTCGAAATTTGGCTAGGGTTTCCCAAACCCTTTCCTTAGCCTCCAAGATTTCGAAATCTAGGGTTATCTAACCCTTGGATTTCGAAATTGCCTCCTTCCCATAGATTAGATCCTAAATTTTAGGTATTTGGATAATGCCAAATCATGTAATTATCCTTTAAATGTTTAAATTTGGTAATTAAAGATTTTGATTGATCCCATCCCATAATTTCGAGTTCTAGGGGATTTAAGGGATTAGATTAAATTAATTGTTTAATTTAAAAGATATCCTTACCGAAATAAAAGATAATTGTAAAATTAATTAGATAATCATTTCCTTATGTGCTAAACTTGATTTATTTGAATTATTTGATAGATTATCTTGCAAGAAATTGAATTAGGTCATATTTAGATAATTACTAATTAATTGGTTAATTATTATTATTATTAATTTGATCTAGAATGTTCTTGCTTATGTTTTGGAAAGTTTCAAAATTTTCCCTCAAGTTTTGGAATTTAAATTGTTTGATTAAAAGGTTTAATTTTGAAAGTCTAAATTCTAAAACCCGTAGTTTTGAAAAGTTCAAATTACACCCTTATGGTTTTGTTAAGTTAATTAAAAGTATAATTAAAAGAGAGTTAATAAATCCATAATCATATGGTTTATATTTAATCAAATTAAAAGTGTAATTTATTAAATTAAACCACCTAGTATACACCCTTATACTATATATAACATTAAAAGTCTAATATTATATATGTAAAACTGCCAGTCTTACCATTACTAGGCCTCATTCACGAAGCCGATCTATAAGGGGGGTATAAGGTTATGGCCTATAAAATGGCCGTTTAATGGGTGTCCACTCTCACCCACCGCTACCTTGATTGGTGGAGGGTCGTTAGCCGAACGGGTAGGATAGGGCAAACTCTTTCCATTAAAAGTATAATGAAATATAAAGTAACTAAATGTTTTTAAAAAATTCCCAATCTTAGTTACTTTAGGCAAAAAGTGAATTTGATGCAATTCCATGAAATTACACTTTGTACCATTGCGAAAACGTTAGTGGAGCATGTGTGGCTAACCGACACACTAAATGGGTTCTAAGCAAATGTAGTAAAGGGTGACTTGATGTTTGTCATAGTTCGGTGGAGCGTGTGTGGTTAACCGGCACATCGAATAGGTGACTGTAACATTGGGGGCACCATGTAAGTTTGCATGCTTATTCACACCCTGTTTTGTGATCCTCGGCATCCCAGTCACAAATCGAGAGGCATATCGAGATTTAAACATGCCATTGAAAAGTTCAATGAATCTCAAAAGATCTAGGAGTTTTCAATACTTTTGAAACTTAAATTTCCTTTTCGTTTTTCATAGTGGAAATTGGTAAATCGTCATTTACCTACCTTCAAATATTCTGCAACTAGATTACGGCATCCCTCTTCTAGGTTGTAGAGTATTGTGTTGGATCCTAGCCTCGATGTTTCATTTGGGTGTCACATCAAGGATTCTAATCAACTTAACTTAAAATTTCTCCCGTTTTGTAGATGTCTAGTTATGACAATCATGGTCTTCCCAAATCCCACTGAACAAACTTTCCAAACGAAGATGATATTCCACGATATGATCGAGGAACAAGAGATCATGCTTCACTACCTCCACCTTCTCCAATTATTCTCCCTAACCCACAAGTTCGAAGGCTTGAAAAGTTCAAGCTCACTCAAGCCCTTTTGGCAAGTAAACATGGGAAACCTGTGTGTGTACACGTCTTAGAGATGAAGTCACACATTGATAGTTTAAGGATGTGGGGTGTCGAGATTTCAGGTAAGTTGGTTGTTGACTGGGTTCTTCAGTCGCTTCCTGAATCATATAGTGAGTTCGTTAGATTGTACTATATGATGGATCATGACGTGACCCTCATTGATTTGACCTATTTGCTTATAGCTGTTGAATCAGCAATGATTTGGTGAGCTGGTCGAGCAAATTTGTCTGGTGAATCAAACTCCGACACTTCAATGGACATTGAAAATGGTGACATTGGAGATCCAGAAAAGGTAAATTCTAAGATATTTCCTTGTGCCATTCCAAAAGAGCCCATTTGCTTTTATTGCCAAGAGAAGGGGAATTGGAGACGAAGCTGTCCTATTTACCTGAGAGATCTAAGAGATGCGAGAGTCAAGACGTATGGATCTACTTTAGGTAAAATCCATTAACTAACTCTTTTAAGTTCCTATTATAGATTCTTAATACATGATGTGATAAGATTATATTTTGATGTTTTGTAAGATCGAAGAAAAGAGAGGAAGCTTAAGGGAAGAAGTGAGTTGAATCTAATCGTGAAGAAATGGATTTCGATCGGATTGATTGAAGATTGGATTCTTGAGCTACTACTTGGAGTTAGAATAGATTGCTAAGAAATATGTATTAACATAGTTTTTCAATTGAATTGCATTGTAAGGACAAATTTTTCCGCAATAAAATAAATTTTGATTTTATATTATTTATTTATCCTTGCAATGGCGTGTATGAAAAATTGATGTTTGAAGGTTTCTGTTGTTAGAAATAATGGATTTGATTCTTAATTATGTTATTTGTGGAAATGTCAAGAATTTACCAAATAGGGAGAGTTTCTCATTGCCCAAGTTTCAATTGGACAGAAACTTGGAATCATACAACTTGGTTGCGTGATGAATGAGAAATTTCATATTTGGAAATTAGACTAATTCGTTAACAAAGTGTCAAGTGAAGGACCAGGAAATCGAGTACACAAGGTTGTGTGTTGATCAAGTCCACCACAAGAGTAACAAAGATATTCGTCATGATTTACTAAGGTTTAGTAAATATGATTATACATATAGGATTAAGTGTAATTCTGAGTTGATTGAAAGAGTTTCAATAAATAGCAGAACGAATAAAGAAGAATCAAGTAGGCAGAAAGATAAAAGTTTCTCTATTCTAAGAAGAAGGGAGAGTACCTTTTATTGTGTTTTATGATAAGTCTTAATGATTAAGAATCATATCTCAATTGATCCTCTAAGTGAGTCTTAGTACATTTGTATGTCTAAGAAGAGGAATCGAGAATTGTGGAAATGGTTAAATCAAGAACTCAATCATACTTCGTTCCAATATCAAGTCTTAGAGTTATACTCCAAGATTATGAATTGAGTGACAAGTCTTAAGAAGGTTTATAACACTCAACAAATGTGGAATTTGGAAAAGTTTTCTTATTCTTGCACATTTGAAATTGGTAAGTTGTGTTGTCTTGGATAAGACAAAGACCAACTAGGACCAATCATGTGAAGTGTTTTGTCTTGATGAGAACTACACTAACTCTTGAATATTTGTTTTGTCAAGGAATGTTTCTTGATAAGAGAATCTTATATATAAAGGAGTCAGTGGGAGTCTTAATGGTCTTGAAAGGTTTCAAGAACAAATCAAGAATAAACCTTATCGATCATCACTAGCACACGACTTGAGGTTTACAACCTATCGTGTTGACATTATTTTGTTTATGTGCCATTCCAATTGAGTTAATTATGCAAGTGAGTTCTATGAGTTCTCATTTGAATGCATAAAGACAAAGAACCTTGATCGATGGAAAGTACATTGATATGTAAGGATGTTGCTGAACTACTTGGAAGACATGGTGGACACTCGTGTTACCATAAGGCAAGAAATCAAGATTGAGAAAGTTTAGTCCATATGAGTTTGGATTTGTCGCAAACTTTGGTTTTAGAAAATTCACATGGATAGGAACACATACACCATAAAATCTAAGTGTCATAAGATTTCCCTCTTTCATGAAAATGATTTTGAGGAAATGATTTCACTAAGAGAGATTTTAAGGGGATAGCAGTTGTGTAAATTGTATTCTTATATTCGATTATGATTACATCCTCCCTCTTCATATTTCGAATTGTGAGATTTGGCAATTAGTCTGAACATTTGGGACTTAGTAACATAAGTTCTGAATTTGTCTAGACACACATGTGAGCTTTCTAAGGCAAAGGTGTATAAGGTTAAGAAGCTTAGATAAAGGCTTATCGAAGCATCTGGTACAAGAAATATGAACTGCATAAATTCAATAAGTATTGTTTTCTGGAAGTTCAGTTGTTTTCTAAATACATGTGAAATCTAGTGGGAGCATAAGTGTTATGCTTATATGACAATAATCATCATGATATTGGGAGCATAAGTGTTATGCTTGTATGATTATTATGGCAAGTATTGCAAGTTAGCAATATTAATTATAGAAAACAAGAGTTATACTTTGCAAAGTCATAAGGGTTGAAAAGTTGTTTTGCTATAATTAAGGGAGAGAATATTATGCTTCATTTCAAATCTAAAGGCTTAGATTGTGGAATGTTAATAAATTTAGTCACGGATACATAGTGTGTTCCCAAATTTCGATTATGATTACGGCATCCCTATTCATAGTTCGAATTATGAGAACGTGACACATAAAAAATTATGGCATAAGATTGATAAAGTATCATATCTTTATGTAAGACATTATGCATCGTGTCCCATATGCTTCGGGTATAGGATCGATTGCAAATGCTATAATATTTGACCATTCTAAAATTTTCCAAATGTCTAGCACATTAAGAGGGAAAAAGGACTAGAATCGGTTTTGACTAAAATAATTAAACAACTATCAAAGGATGATCCAAAGTTCGCTGAAGATTGGTTGTTTGTGAGTAGTTGGAAGTATGGTATTGGATGGACCATATCGACATTATTATGAATAGATAAGATTCTATTAAGAATGAGTTGTATTATGGCAAATATGAAAATGTTTCCATATTGGGAGTTGGATATTGAGAATCTATGTCTAGAATAGAAACTTTTATGCAAGAAGGATGTTCAAAAGAATGTAGTTTGAGTGAGAGACATCATATCTATAGAATTGTTTCTGATAGAGATTGGCCAAGTCTTGATGATTTTGAGCTATGACTTTACGAAAGGATCATTGCATAAAATGTTAGAAACTAGCATATTCTATAAGTGACAAGAATTTGATATTCTTATACTTATGATAAGGATTGGGAGTTGTGAAATGAGTATGATTGGAAATGTGTTCATTTGATCTATTTCACAAAGTAAGGACCATAAGTAAACATTGTATGCATGCTAAGAGCATGGGACAATTGTAGTAATAATTCAAGTAACAAGTTAATTAATCGAAACAACAAATAATGAGTAATCGATATGGTGATAAATAAAAGGTGTTTTATTTATACTCAAAGGTTTGGGACCATATAGGATTAGTATTATTATTGTGTTTCAGTTTGCATGTTTTGACTTCCTGAATAATTAATTATTTCAGAATAATCAAATTATTCGAATGGTACACAGTCGTTCATATGTTGGAAGTAGGTATGAATGAAGACTGTCATGAATTGGTTTGTAGATTGTCTAAAGTGTATTAGAATCAGCAAAGGTTTGCGGCAACGTTCGTGAGTGCTTATTAATATGATTTTGAGCATTGGATTAAACCCACGCTCCAAGAATCACTTCATGGATTTTATCACGAGTGATTGTGAGTCGATAATATTGTATATTCTTGAAACCGAGACGTATGAGTTGTTATTTGCTGGTCGGCTGCACATTGTTGATAAGTAAACGCACCAGTAACTTGGTGTTATAAAACTTATTGTTGTGTGTGATTCGATGAGTGAATACAAGCAAGCATTGAGTCGAAGTTTATCCGTTCCTTTTTCCCAAAGTGGGATAAAAGTGATATCTGTGGGCCCCTTGATGATTTAGTGATGACACCCTAAGCGCTTGGCAAAGCCAGGACTAATTTGATGTGTTCAATTGTAGTCTGTTGTCAGTCGTCATAAATCGGAAATCGGGAAACAACACATAGACTGAGAGAATGATGACAATCCATGTCTCATGTCTATACGATATCTAGAATGGAGGAATATATGATCCCTTATCTAAAGGACACGCTTCTGATACAATCAGAGTTGACAGCGACTTTTGAAAGCTACGATTGCTGATCAGGTTCTGAAGTCATACGCATAATAATTATTAGACTTATCCAAGTGGGAGACTGTTGGTTTAGTGTCTAACTCCAAAACTATTTTGGTATGTACTTGACCCGATTGTGAGCATGGTCCTTTTGGGTTGCCTTCAGACTAGTGACTAGACAGGATGATTGTTGAGGGGAGAGGCTGGTTTATTGTTAAGAATAATAAATTAGGGTATAAATATGATTTGTTAATATATTATATGAATAATATATTCATTTGGAATCATATTATTAATTAGTATTTAATTAGAAATTAATTTAGAATTAATTTTGGGATTAAAGGAACTAACTAAAAGTGCAGGGGCTATTTTGTAATTATTCAATAGTTGAGGCTTTGGGCCATTGGATCACCTTTATTAAGGCTTGAACGAAAATCCTAGAAGGATCTAGGAGTTTTCGTCCAAGGGCTTAAGGAAAGGAGTCCATCGACTTGCTTAGGCCCTAAGCTAAGGGATTAAGGTTTACTCCTTGAAACCCTAGTTAGCCTTCAGTATAAATAGCACCCTAAGGCACTAAGATTTCGTCCAAGCTTTGGGAAACCCTAAAAAGGAAGAATTCTAGGGCAAGATACCCTTCTCTCCTCTCTCCCATATTCATCATTTCACCTAGTGTGTTTGTGAGCCATTAGAGGTACTACACTTATGGTACTTGCTTTCAAAGCTAAGGAGATTCAAGGAACTAGTTGTTATTACTATATAACAACAAAAGGTATGTATTCTATTCTTCTATGTGGATTTCAAAAATAGTACTAGCATGCCAGGTTTCTTTTTGTGTTCATAAAGTTGTATAAATAATAGTGAAAACATAGATCCAACTCTAGGGTTGCATGCACACATAGGATTGAGGAAACACTTTCAATAAGTAGATTTTAAGTAGATAACAGTTGTGATATTTGCATTCTCAAAGTCGTCAGTGGAGCGTGTATGGTTAACCGACACACTAACATGGATTTGTGAGGAATGATAAAGGTCTAAACAATTGAGACTATGATTACGGCATCCCTTTTCATAGTATTGAAATTGTTTAGAAACACATGTGTGTTATCTAAGGAAAGGTGTATGATTTTGATTAAGTGTTTTATCAAAGCATTTCGTTTCAGAAGTCTGAACTTTCGTAAGAAAGTCAATAAAGTATTGATTTCTAGAAGTCCAGCTGATTTCTGAGTACATGTCAAAGCTAGTGGGAGCATAAGTATTATGCTAATAATCATCATGTTAGTGGGAGCATGATTATTATGATTAGTATTACAAGATAGCAATGTTAATTATAGAAAACAAAAGTTTCAATTCGTGAATTTGTAGGAGTTGAAAAAGTTTTTTTGCTATAATTAAGTTAGATGAAATTATACTTCATCTCAAATCTATAAGCTTAGATCGTGAGATTTTAATCAAATTTAGTCAAGTATATATATGAATGTTATGTTAGAATGGCTCAACATAAGGAAATTCTATATATGGGTACATATTTGCGTTCTAAATTTCGATTATGATTACGGCATCCCTTTTCATAATCTGAATTATGAGAACTTGGCAAATTGAAATATTGTAGCAAAAGGACTAGTCTAGTATCATGTCTTTATGTGAGACATCATGAATCGTGTACCATATGTTTCGGATATAGGACCGATTGCATGTGTTATAATATTCATCCTTTCTAAAATTTTCCAAATGCCTGGGGCATTAAGAAGGGGAAAGTTCTAGAATTGGATATGACTAAAAGGATTAAGCAATTGTCGAGGACAATCTAAGGTTTACCAACGAGTGGTTGCTTAGGGACAGTTGGAAGAATAATGTTAATTTTGGAAGGACCATATTGACATACCTGAAAAGAGGCAACTCTTTTTCAAGAGTAATAGTCAAAAGGGGAATATGAAAATGTTCCTATAGGTGGAAGTTATTCATTAAATCTGTGTAAGATTAGGAAACTTAATGCAAGAAGAATGTTCAAAGGAAATGAACTTTGAATATGAGACTTCGGTTCCATGGGGTTGGTCTCCATTGGAATACTCTGTAATGTATGCTGACAAGTCTTTGTGACTTTGTGCATAATCGTTACAAGAGGACCAATGCATATAAGTTTAGAATCTAACAGATTTAGGTAAATGGCAGGAATTTGGAATTCTTGCATTTGCAGTAAGGAATTGGGAGTGTGAAATGAGAACCATTGGAAATATGTTCAATCGATCTTTTTCACAAAGTAAAGATCATGGACAAAATTTGTATGCATACTTGGTGTATGGCATGACTAGTGTTTAGAAAAACATAGTGTACATGCTTGGAGCATGTGACAACTATTGTTTTAATACAAGTATAAAGTTGATAGTTTGAAACAGTATGCAATGAATGATGGGTAATCAATATGGTGATAAATAAAAGATGTTTTATTTATATTTATAATTTCCGAGACCATATTGGATTCGATTATTCTTGTGTTTAACTTTGCGTGTTTTGACTTCCAGAATAACTAGGTCGTTCTTCCTGATTGACTAAGTTATTCAAACCATCCACAGTCGGTCATATGTTGGAAGTAGATATGAATCAAGACTGTCATGGGTTGGCTTGTAGAGGTCCAAGATGTTGGACAACGTGGCGCTACAACACTCATGAGTGCTCATAAGTTCTGAGTATTGGATTCAACCCACGCTCATTGGAATCACTTCATGGATTTTATCACGAGTGATCATGAGACGATAAGATCTTATATTCTTCAAACCTAGAGATATGAGTTGTTGCTATGAGTTGGTTATACATTGATTGCACGAAACCGCATTGGTAACTCGATGTTATAAAACGTGCCTTTGTGTATGATTCAACAAGTAGTAGAACGAGCCATAAGAGTCAAAGTTTATCCATTCCTTTTACCTTCGGGATAAAAGCAATATCTGTGGGCCCCTTGAGGATTTGGTGATGACACCCCAAAGTTCTTGGCCAAGCCAGGACTAATGTGGTTTGTTCAATTAGTCGGTCGTCATAAATCAGAAATCGGGAAACAAAAAATGGACAGTGAGAATGATTTATAATCGATGTCTCAGTCCATATGATATGTAGAATGGAGGAATATATGATCACTTATCTAATGGACAAGTCATTGACGAAGGTCAGAGTTCATCGACAAGGTCAGAGTTCGACAGCGGCTTTTGAGAGCTACGATTGCCAGTTGGTTTTTGAAGTCATACACATTAATAGTTTTAGACTTATCCAAGTGGGAGACTGTTGGATTAGTGTCTAAGTCCACAACTATAATTGGTATGTACTTGACCCGACTCAACATGGTCCATTTGGGTTGCATGACATCGGAACATTTGGATAGACCGTTTGTGAAGAGAGGAAATTTGTGACATATTAATATATTATAAGTTCTAATATATTAATATGAAATCATGTTCTTTAATTAGTATTGATCAAGAATTAATTTGGACTTAATATAGTTATCAAAAGAGACTAATTAAATATATGGGGATTGATTGCATAAATCATTCATTCTTATATATGTGGACTTATGATCCATGATTCCTTATGTTGGGTTTAACCCATGTGGTGACCCATGGATACTCCATGGAGGTTAAAACCCATGGAGCATAAGGAATGGGTAAAGTCATGGGTTACATGGTGTAACCCTAATGTGCACACTATATAAGGACCCCTTTAGCTCAAGAAATTGGCACCAGTGATAGAGATATGAGGGCTAGCCGATTTGAGCATAAGTGTCTTCTTCTCATGGTTATTCCAAGTGTTGATGATGTTGTGTGAACCATTTGAGGTGTCACACTTGGGGCACTAGGCTCTCGAGCTTCAGGAGTCAAGCTACATCAAGAGGTATGTATTCTAACTTGTTATATTACCCAAGTATCAAAAGATTTTATGATAGATAGGGTAATACCTTGGAATATTCATATTTTCATGTATAATAGAGAAAAAATAGATACAAGGTATTTAAGGTTGCATGTACACTTAGGAGTCTAAGAATGCTCATAACCCAACAACAGTATACAATGAATAATGTGTAATCAATATGGTGATAAATAAAAGGTGTTCTATTTATATTCATAAGTTCTGAGACCATATTGGATTCGATTATTATTTTGTTTCACTTTGCATGTTTTGACTTCCAAAATAACTAGGTCGTTCTTCATGAATGACTAAGTTATTCAAACCATCCAAAGTCGATCATATGTTAGAGGTAGATATGTATCAAGACTGTTATGAAGCTGGTTTGTAGATGTCCAAGGTAGTGGACATAGCAAGAGTTGCTGCATCATTCATGAGTGCTCATAAGTTCTGAGTATTGGATCAAACCCACGCTCATTTGACTCACTTCATGGATTTTATCACCAGTGATCATGAGATGATAATATCTTATATTCTTCAAACTTAGAGATATGAGTTGTTGCCTATGAGTTGGTTATACATTGATTCTACGAAAACGCATTGGTAACTCGATGTTATAAAACATGCCTTTGTGTATGATTCAACAAGTAGTAGAACAAGCATATGAGTCGAAGTTTATCCATTCCTTTTACCCTTAATGGGATAAAAGTGATATCTGTAGGCCCCTCGATGATTTAGTGATGACACCTCGAAATGCTTGGCCAATCCAGGACTGATTTGATTTGTTCAATTAGTCGGTCCTCATAATGGAGGAATATATGATCCCTTATCTAATGGACGCGTTATTGATTTGTTCAGAGTTCAACAGCAGCTTTCAAGAGCTATGATTGCTAGTCGGGTTTTGAAGTCATACGCAATAATAGTTTTAGAATTATCCAAGTGGGAGACTGTTGGATTAGTGTCTAAGTCCATAACTAAAATTGGTATGTACTTGACCCGATTTTCATGGTCCATTTGGGTTGCATGGCATCAGAACAATTTGGATAGACTTTTGTGAGAAAATGATATTTATGATTTGTTAATATATTATAAGTTCTAATATATTAATTTGAAATCATATTATTTAATTAGTATTGATCAATAATTAATTTGGAATTAATTTTGTGATAAAAAGGAGACTAATTAAATATATGAGGATTGATTGTGTAAATCATTCATTCTTATATATGTGGGCTTATGATCCATAATTCTTCATGTTGGGCTAAACCCATGGATACTCCATGGAGGTTTTAACCCATGGAGCATGAAGAATATGGAAAGACATGAGTTACATGGTGTAACCCTAATAGCCACCATATATAAGGATCCCATGGCTCAAGAAATTGGCACTAGTGTGTGTACACATGAGGGCTAGCCGATTTGAGCATATGAACCTTTTCTCTCAATTTATTCCAAGTTGTTGGTGATGTTGTGTGAACCATTTGAGGTGTCACACTTGAGGCACTAGACTCTTAAGCTCCACGGAATCAAGCTACATAAAAAGGTATGTCTTCCAACTTGTTTATATTACCCAAGTATCAATGATTGTATGCTAGTTAGGGTAATACCTTAGAAAGTACAAGTTTGCATGTATAATAGAGAAAACATAGATCCAAGGTATTTATGGTAGCATGTGTTGGATATAGTGTCTAAGCCCATAACTATATTTGGTATATACTTGACCCGACCCGGCATGGTCCATTTGGGTTGCACTTCACCCGAACAATTTATGGATAATATTTGAGAATAGTACAAGTTATTAATATATTATAAGTTCTAATATATTAATATAAGATCATATTATTTAATTAGTATTGATCTATAATTAATCTAGGATTAATTTAGTGATCAAAGATATTACTAATTAAATATGGGCTTCTATATTTATATAGTGTGGGCTTATGCTTATTTGGAATGGGCTAGGCTTGGATGGAGAAGTCCATGGATACTCCATGGAGCTTTAACCCATGGATCTCATGGAAATGAAGAGACATGGGTATTAGGGTTTACATGGATGTAACCCTAATCCACCACACTATATAAAGGAGGCTTTGGCTCTTGAAATCAAACTAGTTGAGGCAAGTGAACACTAGTTGACACATGTTGAGGTGAGGGCCGATTTCAAGAGAAGTGTGACTATTCTCTCAAAGTTCCAAGTTTGTGGTGATTTGTGACTTTCATTTGAGGCATCCACATTATTGGTGCTAGGCTCTAAAACTCCAAGGAATCAACTACAACTACAAGGTAAGTATTTCTACTAGCTTTATTTGATTCAAGTTCCCCATGCCATGCTAGTTAGGATATAAGCCTTGGAAAAATAATTATTTGCATGTATCTTAGACAAACATAGATCCAAGGTTTATTAGGGTTGCATGTACACTTAGGAAGTGTTAGAATGCTCAAAACCCATCAGTGGTATCAGAGCCTAGGCTTGTTTGTTTGATACTTGTTGCAATATGCTTGAAAAACTCGAAATCTTGCTGTCTGACTGATGGACTCGCCGAGTCCATGGGGGGGACTCGCCGAGTCCACTTGTATCTTCAACCTACTCGCCGAGTAGGTTCATGCACTCGGCGAGTAGGGTCGACAGAGTGCATTTTTCCGACTTTAGTTGCTGGAAATGGATTGGAAACATTACCCTAAACTGTTTTGGTACTTGAAAACTTGTTTTAGCTGGTGTAATGTTTTTGCTAATTCATTTACAACAACTAGTTATCAAAATTACAAAGTTTAATGTGATTTTGATTCTTGAAAGTGTTCATATTCATGTTCTTGTTCTTATGAAGTTTAGATGATCATAGGAATTATTTGTAACCTATGTGGTAGTTTAATTCTTGATCATAATGTGTTTTAATGGAGTCCATAACTTGTACTCAAGTTATGGAAAACCAAAAGTCTCTTGGATTAAAAACCATTAAAAGAACACAAGAGTTAGAAAAAATGAAAAGTCCTCATTTTATTACTCTATTAAACTCATAAGTTACAAGAAATGAAAAGTTTTGAAAGTTTACAAAACTTGCCCTCAAGTTTTGGAACAAGTAAAGTTAAGTTAAACTTTAGTTCCAACCCTTAGAATTTTAAAAGTTAAAATTCAACCCTTATACTTATATTATTATGATTTAATAATTATATATATATGTATAAGAACAAAGTTGTCTTACCGCTAGTACGCCTCATTCACGAAGCCGGTCTATAAGGTGGGTATAAGGTTGTTGCCTATAAAATGGTGACTTAATGGGTGTCCACTCTCACCCACCACTTGCTTGACTGGTGGAGGGTCGTTAGCCGAACGGGTAAGACAAGGACTTATAAGTTCTCATTCAAAGTATGATGAATATTATAAAGTAACTAAATGTTTTATTAAATTCCCAATCTTAGTTACTTTAGGAAAAATGTGAATAAGGTGCTAATCCATGAAATTACACTTTACACTTTGTTTAAGTCGTTGGTGGAGTGTGTGTGGTTAACCGGCACACTAACTTGGACTTAACAAGGTAGGTAAAGGGTGACTTAAAGGTTTATTATAGTATCGATGGAGCGTGTGTGGTTTACCGACACATCGATTGAGTGATAAACTTTAAAGGGTACCAAGTGATTTGCATGGTTACTTCACACCTCGTTTTGTGATCCTCGGCATCCCAGTCACAAAACCTGGAGGGCACACTCGAGATTGAAACATGCCTTTGAAAAGTTCATTGAATCTTAAAGAATCTAGGAATTTCTAAGAACCAATCAAAAACCTAATACTTAAATATTTCGGTTTTCGTGGTGGAAATTGGTGAATCGTCATTCACCTACCTTTCAAATATGGTATAGCTTAGATTACGGCATACTTCTTCTAAGTTATATTATATTGTGATTGGATCCTAGCCTTAATATTACATTTGGGTGTTTTATTAAGGACTCTCTTATATCTAAACTAATCTTGTTCTCTTCTTTTTAGATGTCTTCAAACAATGCTGCTTCTGGCTCTAATCCTAATGGCTCCTTTACCCTTATGAACTTGTGTGGGAAAGTCACCTTTGATGGATCCAACTTCAATGAGTGGATCAGAAACATCAGGATGATTACCCGCTACGAGGACAAAGAATATGTCCTTGACAAGGAGCTTAAGGAGATTGATGAGACCACTGCAACTCCTCAGGAGATCGCTGAATTTCGGGCACATGAAAGGGATGCTACGAAAGTGGCTTGCATCATGATGGCCACGATGACAGCGGAACTCCAAAAGTCTTATGAGGATTTCTACCCTTATGAAATGCACCAAGATTTGATGGAAAGATACCATCAAAGTGCAAGACAAGAGAGGTATGAAATCATCTGCTCCATGATAACAACCATGATGAAGGACGGGGAATCCGTCACGAGCCATATGCAGAAAATGCAAAGGTATGTGGATCGTTTGCTGAAGCTTAATGTGAACTTCCTTGAGGATCTTGCAATAGATATCATTTTGCACTCCTTACCATCGTGCTATGATCAATTCCGCATGACATATCACATGAATAAGGAAGAGGTCACACTCAGCAAACTTCAGGGACTTCTCAAGACCGCAGAATCAGGTCTTAAGGGGAAGTCGGTTGCTATCACTCCTACTCCAAACTCAACTCCGGTTTTGGCAATTGGGAAAAATCGATGGAGGAAGAGAAAGAGATCCTCGAAGGGTACCAAGGCTCGGACCCTTGATGGCTCTTCTTCAAGTGGAACCAAGAAAGGTTTCGTCACTCCTTCTTTTGACCCAAAAGAGGCTGATGCTTCTATTGTCATGAAAAATCTCATTGGAAGCGGAACTGCCCAAAGTACCAGCAGGATGTGAAGGATGGGAAAGTCAAACCCAACCATGCAGGTACTTACACTATCATTTCTAATAACTCACCCTATTCTAAGTCTTGGGTCCTTGATACCGGTTGTGGTATTCATATTTGTTGTGACTTGCAGGGACTAAGAAGAAGTGAGAATGTGGAGCAAGGAAGAATAAACTTGATCATGGGGAATATGAAAGCTTTACCTGTTACCAAGATTGGAGTTTATACTTTATCGCTAAGTAGTGGGTTTAATTTAGATTTGAATAAGTGTTGTTATTCGCCAGGAATGGCAAGAAATATTATTTCCTTTCATGCTTTGTACAAACAAGGGCTTACCTTTTCATTTAATAATGAAGTTGGTTCTATAGATGTTTTCTATAATAATGTTTTTTATTTTAAAGCATTACCTTGTGATGGTGTGTATGAAGCTGTATCTGTTGTAGATAACTTGGGAAATAATGTTTTGTGTATTGATTCTACTAATAATAATAACTTGGATAAAGCATCATTATGGCATTGTCGTCTTGGACATATAAGCAAGAAACGCATAGGCCAACTCCAAAAGGATGGAGTCTTGGAGTCGTTTGACCTAAAGTCAGATGATAGTTGCGAATCATGCTTACTTGGAAAAATGACAAAGTCACCCTTCACAGGCTCGTGTGAGAGGGGTGAAGGTTTATTGGACCTTATACACACGGATGTGTGTGGACCATTCAAACATGTCACAAGGGATGCTAATCGTTATTATTTGACTTTTACTGATGATTACAGTAGATATGGATATGTCTACTTAATCAAGCATAAGTCAGAGACTTTCGAGAGGTTTAAGGAATTTAAACAGGAAGTCGAGAATCAATTGGGCAGGAACATTAAGATGCTTTGATCCGATCGAGGAGGTGAGTATCTTAGTTCAGAGTTCCTCGACTATCTTAGGGAATGTGGGATTGTCTCACAATTGACACCTCCCAGGACACCACAGTTGAATGGTGTGGCTGAGAGGCGTAATCGAACCTTGTTGGATATGGTTCGTTCCATGATGAGTCGAGCTACACTACCAATCTCATTCTGGGGGTATGCCTTAGAGACTGCCGCCCATATTCTTAATCTTGTCCCTACAAAGAAAGTTGCCAAAACTCCTCACGAGATGTGGACTGGTAAAGTACCTAAGCTAGACCACATCAAGATTTGGGGTTGTGAGGCTTTCGTGAGACGCGAGACTCATGATAAGCTCGAACCTCGAAGCGAGAGGTGTATTTTCATCGGCTACCCACAGCAATCCTTTGGTTACCTCTTCTACAGACCTAGTGACAATGTTGTCTTTGTAGCAAGAAGAGGAGTCTTTCGAGAGAGAGAATTTATAAGCCAAGGAAACAGTGGGAGGCAAATTGATCTTGAAGAAATTCAAGAATCAAGCAGTGAAGGAACTTCAAACACTAGCCCTCAACTTGAGGAGGAAACTCCTGTTGAGCCAGTTGATGAGCCTGTACCTCTGAGGCGTTCCACGAGAGTTAGGAATGCACCTGAGCATTACTATGGTTTCCATATTACTGCGGAAGGTGAGACACTTATTAGTGATGAGACACTAGTAGGTCTGGATGAACCTAACAGCTACATGGAAGCCATGGCAGGCCCTGAGGCTGCTAAATGGAAAGAGGCCATGGATAGCGAGATACAATCCATGTATGACAATCAAGTTTGGAACTTGGTTGAGAATGTACCTGGTCGTAAGACTGTAGGGTGCAAGTGGGTCTTCAAGAAGAAGACCGACATGGATAGTAAAGTACACACTTATAAGGCGAGACTGGTTGCAAAGGGCTTCTCTCAAATTCCTGGAGTGGACTATGATGAGACCTTTTCTCCAGTAGCCAAGATTAAGTCTATTCGGGTTCTGTTAGCCATAACTGCATTTCATGACTATGAAATATGGCAAATGGATGTCAAAACCGCTTTCCTTAATGGAAAGTTGGCTGAAGATGTTTACATGAGTCAGCCAGAGGGTTTTGTCAGCAACGAGTACCCTAATAGAGTGTGTAAACTCGAGAAATCCATTTATGGATTGAAACAGGCACCTCGCAGGTGGAATCTTTGCTTTGATGAGAAAGTCAAGGAATTTGGCTTTTCGAGGAGTGAAGATGAATCTTGCGTCTATATCAAGGCTAGTGGGAGCATAGTCAGTTTTTTGGTACTGTATGTGGATGACATACTACTCATAGGAAATGACATCCCAACCCTGCAGGAAGTAAAGTCCTGGCTTGGGAAGTGTTTCTCTATGAAGGACCTTGGTGAAGCTGCCTATATCCTAAGGATAAAGATTTTGAGAAACAGGAGTAAAAGACTAATTGGACTTAGTCAAAGCACCTACTTGGACAAAGTGTTGAAAAGATTCAACATGCATAACTCCAAGAAAGGTGAGTTACCCATTCAGTGTAACGCTAGATTGAGTAAGACACAAAGCCCTAGTACTGAGGCTGAGATAGCAGAAATGAGTCGATTTCCTTATGCTTCAGCTGTAGGATCGATCATGTATGCTATGACGTGTACTCGACCTGATGTAGCCTTTGCTTTGAGCATGGTTAGCAGGTATCAGGCGAACCCTGGAAAGGAACACTGGACTGCGGTAAAGAATATCCTCAAGTACCTGCGAAGGACTAAGGACTGGGTCCTTACCTTCGGTGGGAGTGATGACTTGAGAGTTGTAGGGTATAGTCATGCTAGTTTCCAGACTGATAGGGATAATTTCCGCTCTCAGTCAGGCTGGGTCTTTACCCTAAACGGAGGAGCAATTTCTTGGAAGAGTTCCAAGCAGGAGACAGTGGCTGATTCCACTTGTGAATCAGAGTTTATAGCAGCAAGCAAGGCAGGAAAGGAGGCGATATGGCTAAAGAACTTCATCGGAGACCTTGGAGTTGTTCCAGCTATAAAAGAGCCAATGGAGATTTTCTGTGACAGCAATAGTGTGGTTGCCTTAGCCAAGGAACCAAGGGATCACGGGAGATCCAGACACATCGACAGAAAATACCATTTTATCAGACATCGAATTGAAGAAGGACTCCTCATGGCAAAGAGGGTATCATCGGATGAGAACCCGGCAGATCCCCTCACGAAGGGACTGAGTAGGGTTAAGCATCTCCAGCATGCTCGGAGCATAGGGCTGAAGGATGATATAAGTTTTAGTAGTTAGATAACCCAGAAATTTGTAAAGTGTAATTGACATTTGATGATGAATAAAAGGTGTTTTATTCATGAGTAAAGTGTTGCTATCTCTTGTCGATCTTTTACTATATTTCTTTTGCATGTTTTGACTTCCAGAATAATTATGTTTGGTATATCATATTATTCAAACCTCCACAGTCGGTCATATGTCGGAAGTAGGTATGAATCAAGACTGTCATGATTGGTTGCAGAGGTTTAAGGTGTTGGACATGGCTACAACAATCATGAGTGCTCATAAGTTCTGAGCATTGGACTCAACCCACGCTCACTGGAATCACTTCATGGAATTTTATCTCGAGTGATCGTGAGACGGTAATATCATATAAGTCTTCAAACCTAGAGATATGATTTGTTACTTACGAGTTGGTTATGCATTGATTGTACGTAAACGCATTGGTAACTCGATGTTATAAAACGTGCCTTTGTGTGTAATTCAATGAGTGGTAGAACAAACATATGAGTCGAAGTTTATCTGTTCCTTCTTGGATTAGAAGTTGATATCTGGGCCCCTCGATGATTTTGTTTTGACCTATGTACCGGGCCTGGTCAGAACTAAATTGATGTGTTCAGTTGAGTTCTATGTCAAACAAATCGGAAATCGGGAAACAAATGCTGGACAATAAGCAAGACAATGTTCCATGTGTTTGTCCGGCTGATATCGAGAACAGAGGATTATATGATCACTTATCTAAATGGCGCGTTCTAGTTCAACAGAGTTTAAAGAGCTACGATTGCGGATCGGTTCCTGAAGTTATACTTGCAAATATAGTTACTAGACTTATCCAAGTGGGAGACTGTTGGATATAGTGTCTAAGCCCATAACTATATTTGGTATATACTTGACCCGACCCGGCATGGTCCATTTGGGTTGCACTTCACCCGAACAATTTATGGATAATATTTGAGAATAGTACAAGTTATTAATATATTATAAGTTCTAATATATTAATATAAGATCATATTATTTAATTAGTATTGATCTATAATTAATCTAGGATTAATTTAGTGATCAAAGATATTACTAATTAAATATGGGCTTCTATATTTATATAGTGTGGGCTTATGCTTATTTGGAATGGGCTAGGCTTGGATGGAGAAGTCCATGGATACTCCATGGAGCTTTAACCCATGGATCTCATGGAAATGAAGAGACATGGGTATTAGGGTTTACATGGATGTAACCCTAATCCACCACACTATATAAAGGAGGCTTTGGCTCTTGAAATCAAACTAGTTGAGGCAAGTGAACACTAGTTGACACATGTTGAGGTGAGGGCCGATTTCAAGAGAAGTGTGACTATTCTCTCAAAGTTCCAAGTTTGTGGTGATTTGTGACTTTCATTTGAGGCATCCACATTATTGGTGCTAGGCTCTAAAACTCCAAGGAATCAACTACAACTACAAGGTAAGTATTTCTACTAGCTTTATTTGATTCAAGTTCCCCATGCCATGCTAGTTAGGATATAAGCCTTGGAAAAATAATTATTTGCATGTATCTTAGACAAACATAGATCCAAGGTTTATTAGGGTTGCATGTACACTTAGGAAGTGTTAGAATGCTCAAAACCCATCAGCATGTACACCATAGGAGTGTTAGAATGCTCAAAACCCATCAATATCTTGACCTCAAAAAGTTATACTGGTGGCCTAACATGAAAGCAGAGATTGCTATCTTCGTAAGCAAGTGCCTTACTTGCGCCAAGGTTAAGGTCAAATACCAGAAACCCTCAAGTTTACTACAACAACCGGAGATACCGGAATGGAAGTGGTAGCAGATCAAAATGGACTTCATAACCAAGTTTCCCAAGACAATGGGTGGTCTCGATACCATTTGGGTAATCGTAGACAGGTTAACAAAGTCCACACCCTTCCTGCCTATCAAAGAAACTGACAAGATGGAGAAACTAACGAGAACTTACATTAGGGAGATCGTACGACTCCATGGTGTTCCCATATCTGTTATCTCTAATAGAGATAGTAGATTCACTTCAAGGTTTTGGCAGTCGCTACAAGGTTCCCTAGGAACTAGGCTGGACATGAGTACAGCCTACCATCGACAAACCAATGAACAAAGTGAGAGGACTATTCAAACTTTGGAAGATATGTTCCAGGTTGGTGACTGTGTTCTTTTGAAGGTCTCTCCCGAGAAAGGCTTGATACGCTTTGAAAAGCATGGAAAGCTAAATCCAAGATATGTAGGGACTTTCGAGATTATCGCTAGAATAGGCCCTCTAGCTTACAAACTCAAACTACCTCGCGAACTTAGTTACATACACCCTACTTTCCACGTATCGAACTTGAAAAAGTGTCTGTCCGACGAGACTCTTGTAATCCCGCTCGACGAGATCGACATCAATGAGAGCCTCAACTTCGTGGAAGAACCAGTAGAGATCATGGACCGAGAGGTCAAGAAAATGAAGCAAAGTCGTATCCCGATAGTGAAGGTTCACTGGAATGCCAAGCGGGGACCTGAATTCACTTGGGAGCGCTAGGATCAAATGAAACTGAAATATCCTCATCTTTTTTACTTAGTTATTTGTAATTGCTTAATTGCTGAAACTCTAATTTCAGGACAAAATTCTCTCTAACGGGGGGATGATGTGACAACCCGAAATTTCTATATTGAAAGCCAATCAATTCAATCAAAAGACATACATATTTATGCTATCTTTTAGCCCTGTTTTGGGTATGTTTGAGAGTTTCTGAGCCTAGTGTAATGTATGAATGGATGCTAGGATGAGTTAGCTTGTGATCGGGATGATTAAATCGAACCAGAAAACCACTCATAAGTTGTTCACGGCCGCAAACTAGGTTCAAGGCCGTGAACCACCTCCTATATATATTAGAGTAACTTCATTTTCTTTTCATTTCTACTCCTCCCGACCGTGAACACATCCATTCTCTCTCAAAAAGCTTCAACTATGAACACTTTAAAGCCTAAAAAACGTAAGTGTTTCATCCTTAATCTTTTCATACTTGAAAGGCTACTAGATCCTAGCCTTAATTTGTCATGTTTCATCATCATCTTCATGAACTTGAAGGGATCACGGTCATGAACCCTTCATAAGGGACATGAAGCCTTCATAGAATCATATGGACCATGAACCCTTCTTAGATGCAAGGTTGGGCCATGAACACATCATGTGTTCATTGGCCGTGAACCCTCCTAAGGCCATGAACATCCCTTTGTTTGGCCGTGAACTCCTTTAGGACAATCATATGTGATTTCAACACTTCAATCCAAGTGTTTCCTAGTCCCTAAGGTTGTTCCCTATCATGATTAGTTGTTATATACACTAATTATATACATGTATGTGTCATTATATGCTTAATAGGATCTGTTTGTGCTCGAGACTTCACTTGGCACACTTAGCATCCTGTATCTATCTTACTTTCAAGATCACTCACAATCAGGTGAGTTCATACCCCCTTAACTTATCTTTTAAATGATTTTAAATGCTTTTAAGGGGGGGGGGGATACAAGTTGAAACATTTTAGTTATTATATCAATCACATGTGATTAATAACTATGAAACAAGTGGATTTCTTATACTTCAAACTGTTTTATCAAACGGACTATAGCAAAACATTTTATAAACTGACATCAAGTCATCCGTAACCATTCAAATGGTTAAAATTCCTTTGTATGATTAAAACTCTTTTATATGCTAAACTCTTTTAAACTTATATATTGTCAAAATCATGTCTATATAGATATAGTTATATAAATAAGGTTGAAAGGGCTTAGGACTGATAACTCACTTTATTTCCTGTTCCTTGTTTGGTTGTGGACTTAGGGTATTCGGTTGTTTGTACGAGTGTCGTTAGAATCTTAGTTATATATTATGTATATGTGTATAGATATAAAAGTTCTTACATCAATTCAACACCTTTGGGTAGCAAAGGTGTACAAACATACTCAGTCATTAAAACAACATTACTAGTAAACTATAATATGTATAGTTTAGAGAATTACTACTCACTATTTCTAGAAAAATGAAACATACAAGAGTCAGTTCAAACATACTATAATGAGAAATAGAAAGTAACATACTATAATGAGAAACAGGGAGGAACATACTACACACTAGAATAGAGAGAACATACTATATACTAGAACAGAGAGAACATACTATATGTGACAACCTGAAATTTCTAGCCAATATAACGAATCCCAGTCGAACCTGGTAACCCGTTTTACGATAATAAAATATATTAGAAAATAAAATGTTCAAAAAGTCTCAACTAGGTTGTGTAAATGATAGATATCATTTCAAGGTTTTCAGATATATCCAGATCACTCGACTCCGAGTTATAACGAAGAAGTTATGACCAACCGAAGATTCGTGTAAAAACCGGCAAAACTTGTAAACGTAAAACGCGAAGTTTCAATACAATAACTATTAGCCTTAGGTTTCTAAACGAAAGTCGTAGATTATGTTAAACCGTGAGCATGCATAAAAAGAACGCACAAATCTGACTTCGTATGAGGAAATTATGATTTTCCTAAGTTTCGAAGTGGCAGTAGACAGCTAAAAACTCGAAACAGTGATCGAGTGATTTGTGGCCGACACAACCTAAACGAGAATCAAATATCTCGTCAATGGTAGCACAACGGTAAAAAGTCTGACAGAAACGGACATCGGATGAAGAAGTTATGGATTTTAAACAGACTTTTCGTGTCCCTGCCTATTAAAAATACATAATTAAAAAATAAAGTCAAAATTTGCCAATGAAGTCTAAACAAGAGTTGTAGAGTACATTCTCACCTACGCGTGCATATAAAGAACATCAAAAACGGAGCTCATATACGAAAGTTACGGATTTTACAAGTTCGAGGCACACATACCAAGACGATTTACGCCAAACGTACCCTCGTACGCCCAGCGTACTCGGGTGCTAGGCCTCGGTTCGTCCATGTCGCTCCAATGCTCAGTCCGAGGATGCGGTAAGCCATGACGCATGCGAACGCCCAGCGTACTCCGAATTTACGCCCAGCGTAATACCTCTTTCAGCACCCTATAAATCGGATGTGAGGGTGTCGGCCATTTTTGCTTATTTCCTCCCTTTCTCGTGCCGAAGCTCTGCGTTTAAACCCTCGGAGCCATCCCAAATTCCCGGTTTTCATATCCAAGTTCGGAAGGAAGTTTTACGCTCCCGAGATTCCTGAAAATCCTGAGAAATCCGCTTTCTCGAGTAGAAGTTCTGCTCGGTTTTCGTCTCGCTTTCTTCAATCTATCAAGTGAGTTCATACCCCTACAAACACACTTTAAATACATTTTAAATGCATTTTAAATACTTTTAAGGGGGGGGGGGAATACAAGTAAACACCCAGTTATTATCGTGTGAACATATCTATCCTTTGCTATGTATTCGATATTATTATTTAATCAATCTTATGCGATTTATGACTAGTATACAAATGGATTTAGTACACGTTTAGCTGTTTCACCAAACATAGTACTTCAAAGGACTTTCTCAAATGTTTTTACATGTGAAAACTCTTGATTAAACTATCTTACATACTTTATGTTTCCTTTCAAACGCTGTTAGAATCGTGTTTTAAATAAAGGTTTTCTTATACTTAAAACTGTTCTTATCAAACAAACTGCTTTCAAATCATTTTACAAACTGACATCAAGTCATTATTTCTTAGTTATTCAACTTTTCAAAGGTGTTACAAAACTTCTTTTATACTCTTATATTGTCAAATGCATGCCTATATATGTATAGTTATATAAGTAATGATTAAAGGACTTAGGACGGCCATCTCGCTTTATTTCCTTTTCCTCGTTGGGATGTGGCCTTAAGGCATCGGTTATTCATCTGAATGTCATCTAAATATTATTTATATACATCATTTATACATATATAGACATAAAAGTTCCATCAGTAGGTTCAGTACCTTTGAGTAGCAAAGGCATACTTCTGTTATACACATACAATACTAGTAACTATAATAGGTATAGTTAGGAGATACTAGTTACTATTCCAAGTACAAGGAATCATACAAGAGTCAGTTCATTCATGAGTCTATACTAATACATTACAGACTATATGAAATACGAACACATTACAAAAGATACAAATACATAGATAGTTTACTAGATATTCATGAAATTTTACGTACTACAAGTACTATGTCAAGGACATACTTTCATATACAAAAACAAATGGACTTTCATACGTAAATCTATTTAATACTAAGATTTGTGAGACATTCAGCTTCACGTACTTTCGAGTATGTAGTTAAAGTCCTGTATTATATACCATAATCTCTTGTAGGGAGAGCGTGATACTTGTGTATAGATCTATACGGGATTGACAATCCCACACCTAAAGTGTTAGTTACAGTTAGACTGGCAGGTCTGGGGTGACAAACGTCATAACATTCCAACACCTGAAGAACGTTGTTACATGCAGTTTGGGTCATTAGTATGGTTATAAAACTCACATGGAGTATTAAAAACACGTTGACATACGAGGTTATCAAATGCCTTAGTGATTTTATACATACATAAATCTACTATTTTAGACATGAAAAATACTATTGCCTTTCAGTTTTGGGGACTTTTAAACTACCACCCACTTATGGACAAATATTCGATTTCTAAAAGCAAACGTTCAAACCAGGCGGGTCTTGGTAGAAGGCTACCTTTTATACTAGTAGGAAATATGGGATTTTCTAGGGTTTTCAAACGTTTACAACTACTTACAAACATATTCATTGATACAAACTTTCCTTCAGACATTTACAGGTCTTTCTTTATAGTTTTACAAATCAAAGTCATATAAATACTTATAAACTCACCAGCTTTATTGCTGATACTCGCTTTCAAAATAACTTGTATTCTCAGGTCACAAATAGACAGGTACGACGACCAGGTTTTGTGAAGACGGAGCAATCAAGACTCGTCTTTTATTTAGAATATTCATTATGTAGATCTATACTATGAAAGAACTCACATGTACTTAAAATTATACTACTAATGCAATGGATGATGTTGTTACTTGTTTACTACTTTGCATTGTTGTGATACATTACATGACGTCCTCCGCCCCAGAACGTTTCCGCCGTTCTCGGTTTTGGGGTGTGACACTATACAAATACAAGAATACTATAACATTAATGTGAGCCACTACTTCATGGCATGGCAATATATTGATGCGTAACGTTTTGTAACCAGAGTCTCCTAGAGGGAGAGCGTGAGTTTGTGTATATATCTATACGGGATTGACCATCCTACACCTTGCTGCTTGCAACAGTGGAACCTGTAGGTCTACGGGTGACGAATATCATACCATTTCGCCATCTTTGATCGTCGTGTTTTACTAGTCAATCAAGTATGGTTATAATCTCATTACATTTTACCTTAATTAAACAAATTAGTTTAAGGTAGTTAGTACATCGGTAGTTACTTATTTACAATACTACAATACATCTTTATTTTCCCATTGCATTCACATTGTGATCTTCTCACATAAACAGTAATGTAAACTATATTTTGGTAATGATAGTCATAACTGGGAAAAACACTCACTTTTACAAAAGAACAAACATACAGAATAGTCGGGTCTTGGTAGAACACTGCATTTCATAATAAAGTAGAAAATATAGGATTTTCTAGGAGATACAACATTTACATCAAACACTTACAAACATTTACAACAAACATTTATAAACTCTTTCATTCAAACAATGACGCTAAAATACTTATGAACACACCAGCTTAAATGCTGATCTACTCTTTCAAAATAACTTGTATTCTCAGGTCACCAGGTACCGATGACCAGGTTTTGAGAAGACGGAACATATTCGAGACTCGTCTTTTATTTTGATTCATATTTTGGTGTCTTTCAAACTATACACAGAACATACTTGTATTGAATTATACTATTAATGCAATGGATGATGTTGTTGCTGGTTTACTATTATGCATTGATATGATACTGTACATGACGTCCTCCGTCCTCGAACGTTTCCGCCATTCCGGTTTAGGGGTGTGACACATCATGGCTTCAAGTATATTTCCAACACAAGGAACTTAAAGTGGATTATCTAACAACACCTTTGGGATTTAAAGTGTAGAAAATGAAGCCACATCAACATCAACTGGAACAAGAATATATGCTTGTTGATAAGCCTTTGACAAAACTAGGCTCCAAAACCTAACACTCATAATTCTGTTGATTTCTTCAAATGATTAATATAAGCAGTAAACTCACCCCATAGAGTTGAAGCATAATCTACATTTAAGTTATAATAAAGTCCAACTAAGACAAAGTATAATTGTTGCTTAGCTTTATTCAATCCAGAATTGTGTCTAGTCAAATACCAAATATGGATTCAATCAAGTAAAGAATACAAAAATGAAATGAACACCCGATCTAAATAACTATGTTTAAGCTCAGATTTACTCTGGAAGTAGTAAGAGTACTAGTTGTAAAGTATAGCAAAGTATGTACCTAATACCCTAGACTAGATCACCATTTATAGTGTTATCACATATTACAAAATGTATAGTGTGCATTTGACACAAAAGAACCTACCTAATACCTAGAAGTGCCACTGTAAAGATCATCAGAGCAACGATTTCAGAAACAATAGGCTCTCTTTAGATTTCCGGCTGACGGGTGGTTTGTGATGGTAAAAGCAACGAACAAATCTAACTTCTAATGATGGTGATGTGACGAAATCCTAATTGAGTAGGAGAAAATGAAGGAGGATGGTGGTGGTGGTGGTGGTTTCTGGCAATGTTTTAAAAATCGGCTTTTTAGTTGAACCGGTATGGTAACCGGTTCCCGATTCAACTGGTTCGACCACCGGGTCAATCGGTTCTATAATTTTCATCTTTTTTTCTATTTTCCTACACATACATACATATATAAATCATTAATTTGACGTTATTAGTTCAAATATTAAAAATATACATAAAAGTAAGTTGTAGATCAATTCAAATACATTAAAATAACATATAACCATAAGTTTTAGTATTTTATATCAATCCATATATATCAAAAAGAAAATAAAATATACTACTGAAACAAAATATAATTTTAGATGAATAAAATCATATCAAAAAACTTTATAACATTTACCATATATTTTTATTTAGATAAAACTAAATAGATTTAAAAAAATCACCAAAGTTTATTATGAAAATGGTTTTTTCTCATGTATTTTTATTCGGTTTAACTGGTTTATTTTGACCGGTTCAACTGGATTTTTCTAAAAACCAATTGGTTCAATCCGGTTTAGAAATCGACATAAAACCGGTAATAGTTGAACCGTTCTCTCACCTGGTCCAACCGGTTCGACCGGCCGGTTCAAACCGGTGTTTAAAACATTGGTTTCTGGTGGTGGCGATGGTGGATTTCGACAGTCGTAATGGTGGTTTCCGGTTGTGACAGTGGTTTCCCGTGTGTGTGTGTATATATATATATATATATATATATATATATATAATAGAGAGAGAGAGAGAGAGAAAGAGTAATTAAGAATGAGAAGTGGATGAGTGGATTAGTAATATGTAGGGGCAAGGTGATTATTTTTATTTTTTTTTTAATTTAGTAAATTATTAAATTAAATAAAATAAATAAAAAATGAAAATACAAAGGAAAGCTAGTCATTTTATAAAAATTCAAAATAAATTAGATAACTCATAACAAAATCAAAGTTTTGGACCGTTGGTTCTAGTCCAAAACTTTTTTGGAGTAAAGTGGTAATTTTTGACAAACCACAAGACTAGTTTTGCAATTTTGTCTATTAAGTATTTTAAAATTCAATACAAGATTTATGTAAAATACATAATAATATATACCATAATCCTAGTAGTAAAAAAATAGAAATGATTATATGTGATATTTTACATAGAGTAAATTACACGAATGGTTCCTATGGTTTAGGGTAATTTGTGCGTTTGGTCCCTAACTTATTTTTTTAACTCGGAAGGTCCTTACTGTTTGTTTTTGTTACGCGCTTGGTCCTTATCTTACATAAAAAGTCTATTTTTCCCTTTATTTTTAATTTATTTAAATAAACACACCCCTAATCTCACCATTCTCACCTTACCTTACGTAACCCATCATTTTTTCCTATTTAAATAATAATCTTTTTAGGTATGACAGGGACCAAACGCGTAACAAAAACAAACAACAGGGACCAAACATGTAATAAAAACAATCAGTAGGGATCTTCCGAGTTAAAAAAATAAATTAAGGACCAAACGCACAAATTAACCCAAACCATAGGGACCATTCATGTAATTTACTCTTTTACATAACATTATAATCGATGATGAATCGTCATCCTCATGTACCAATAGAAGTTTCACTAAAATTATCACCAATACATATGAAAACAATCATAAAATGATGATAAAAATTCCAATATTTTTTTGCTTGTTACAGACACATCAACGATAAAGAATCTCATACGAAATGCTTTAGTTAGCCACTTATGAGCCGGCATTTCAATCCATAAATATGTAGTATATATTTATTTAAATATATGTGTAATATTTCCAAAATGCATGTATGATTTTTATTTTGATTTGTGTTGCATGTTATTTAGTTTTATTTAATAAACATGCCTTTTTAAATAATACGATAAGTAGTTATATATGAATAAGTAATTATGGTTATAGATTTTTAATAATATAATTTATATAATTATATTAATAAAAAGCTATGGACCTAGTTTTGAAAATCTTAACAAACATACGGGTACCGTTTTGTAAAATTGTAAAAACTAGATAGATTGCAATAGACTTGGAATATTTTTTTTGTGTCTAAACAGTGTCTTTTATATTATAATTATAGATTTTAATGTAAAAGATAGTATTATGGGTTGAAGATGGTTTAACATGATCAAATCACATTATTAAACACCAAGATTGATTACTCTATGTCCAGAATTTCACTACCAAAAAATACTCATTCAGCCAAAGAAGATATATAGCTGGAATGCTGATATCAAACTGAAAAAAACAGAAGGAAAAAATATCAGTTAATTGATGATCTAAATCTAAGCATGATACTGTAATGTCAGAGAGAGATAGTGTTAAAATTCAGGTGGTCAGCCAAAACAATATGTGTTGTCAGGACAATTTAATCCAAGAACCATGAGTTGATATATTTGCATCATTTGACCTTGCACAAAGGTTATAAACGACCTAAAACTGAAAGTGGTGGAATTGGAAACATGGGTAGCTGCCATTCTCTCTGGAACCACACATGTTTTGATACAAAGAGCTTCCCCAAACATTCGATGGAAACAAGAGGCTTGAGGTTTTGTCTTCTTAAGATACCCACTATCTATTGTAAACTGTTTGTAGTCTTGCGCCCTCTCTAGCTTCTTGCTAGAGTTTTGGATTTTGAAATAGATTCTGTTGCTGTTGAAAAAAAAAAAAAAAAAAAACAAGGCTATTCTTGTTGCAAATAATGTTAATGTTGTTACTATTTTCTGAGCTTTTAACTTTTAAGGAATTCATTCAATCTGTCAAAGGACAAACATATTTTGTCATATCATCCAATTTAAGAACTACAGGTCTTTTTCATTGCTATATTAATGGTAAAAAAAGTTATGCCCTTTAAGTCCTATTCTTAAATATAAGCAATATTCTTATACATTATGTGAAGCCTTATGCTCTATCACATCACAAATAATGAGGAGGGTACGTACCCTCTTCCACATTCTTTCCTTTGTTCTTTTGTTTGTTGCTTCCTGTTTTTGTACACCTTCTATGCACTTCTTCTTTTACCTGATCCTTTTAGAATTCCATTCTGGGACCACTACACCAATTGGACCAACATAGACCATCCATTAAAATAATTTTGGTAATTGTTGGACATATCGGATGGTGAGATTCAAACTCATGTTGTTAATCTACCATTTTGTAATTCTTAACATTTAGGTTAACATTATTAACATTAAGGACTACAATCTTCTGAAAAATGACTTCGCTAGCTAAGTGTTTTTATTCTTTGTTGGAAGCCACAAAACTACCAACTTGTGCAATATATCCATGGATTTGGAGACCACGCACAGCACAAAGAGAAAATAGTTGGTGCAACTTGTCAACCAAAAACGCTAATAAATATGAGCATTGCAAATAAATCATTATCTCATGATAATAACGTTTTCATTTAACTAAAATGATCTCAAAGAGATTCAAATATTCACCACTAGAATCCAACACCATAAAAAATATCCAATGATTTGCAGTTGCGAGAGATGGTAAATCATCCCGAATAAGTTCCATTACTTGGACAATGTCATCCGCATACCACACTTTTATCAAGTATTATATTATAAAATCAAAATGTTCTTTATATCACATGATCACATCTGATGCCCCGACTTCCTGTACTACAAGCCATAGGATAACTTCACAAAATGATAAACAAAGTTTGCCATGTAAAAAGTCTTCTCACGCTATATATGCATAGCGAAGAACAATTGTTCGATCACTAGATCTTTGTAAAGTAAAAATAACTTAAAATGAAAATGAATTTGATATCAATTAAAAAAAAAATTATTCTTTTATACCTATATATTCCAAACACAAACAATGAATGAACAAGAGTACTGTTACATTGAACTTAATTTTCTTTCAAACAAACATATATAATAAAAAGAGGAAGAATCAAAGAAGAATTCAATTAAATATGTGTAGGTAGATCAATATGCAGCTTTAAAAGATTTAATTTCATATCTTATTACAAGGAAATTCTGTTTGATTTTGAAAAAGGAATGACTCTTTTTCTAGTGGATTTCGGAGGAGTATTAATATTATATCGGACTTTATGATATCGTTCTTTCTGGATCATGTGGACAGCACCAAAAGGGGTGAAAAGCTTCTTTTATTTTAGTAGTTTTCTAATCTAAAAGCAAAGCCGGTGATAAGCTTGGCTAACCTGCAAATTAAAGTAACATAAATAACTAAAACAATTTTATAAACAAAATTATAAACACGTTTTAGTAAATCAACCTTTGAGAGATAGCAGGAAACCCTAATTTACAAAAAACAGTACGTAGAAAAATAATTTCTTCGGTCACTATTTACCCAAGTTTAGGGTTCGTGTTCTTTCTTCGTTTTTAGCGATAGATAATGCATGGTAAGTATTAATAATCAGTAAATCTCAGTTTCACAAAGATCTTAATTACTATTTTCTATCTCGATTTATTGTTTAACTTGAGTTATAGATCGTTTAATACCATGAATCATAATCCTCTTAGAATAGAAAACATTCTAGAAGTAGAGTTTTAAGCATACCTGCAACTTGTAAAAGATAAGTTCACATACAACACAATAGTCACTCCTACTAGAGCAAGAGGTGTAAGAGTGGTGAGTGACAGATAGAGGGTGAGCACACATAGCTTCAAGCATATGACTCCTTGTATATATAGCTCTCTCTCTCTCTTTCTCTCATATCATGCAAGAAAAGCCCATCTGTGCTCACTCTCTTCTGTCACTTCTCCTTCCCTTACACTCTCGCTCTTAACATACAACAATTAGAAACAAGAAGATTGAGACACATATCAAATAATTAGATAAAGAGAGAGAAGGGGTGACAGATAGAGGGTGAGCACACATAGCTTCAAGCATATATGATACTAAACTGATTATTTGCAAGAAAGACCATGGGTGCTCACTCTCTTCTGTCACCACCCTTTACCTTTTCATCTTCCCATATAGGTAGATATCGTTACACATGAAGGAAGATATTGATCTCTTTTGTTGCTAGCTAGTTAGGAAGACATAAATGGAAAACCCTAATATGTAGAGAACATAATAAATTATGGAAAGCCCCATATTTGGTATGTGGAACCACTGCTCCATAACACTAGAGCACAAACTACAGTGTGATTTGATATGTGAGTAAGAGTGGAGGATTGTCATCCATTATATAGACTCCCAAAGGCACTTTCCATATCCCTTGGAATAAATATGGCCATATGGGTTGTGGGCTATCTTTATCGTTTCGTCATTTTAAATAGTTTTTTTAGAAACCGTGTGTGCATGAGAGAGAATAGTTAGTTTCCTTACCAAATGCAAATCTAACAACAAACTCATTTACTCAATTTCTCTTACCGATGTTTTCTTGTAATTCTAAATTTGTGACATTCCGAGACACGGCTCGCCCAATCCTAGCTAATCCCTTTTAATGACATCTCCCCGTCTATGTGCAGCTGATCTTTGTTATTAATTAATGTCAAAGGATATAAATACGATGCTAGTATTGACACCTCTCTTAATAAGGATTATAGAACAATATTGAATACTGTATTTTTTTTCTTGTTTGTTTTTTTAAGACAAAATTAAAAAAATAGTCCCTATGGTATATATATATTTTTTTTTTGGATTTCGATCCAAACCACGAGTTTTTTGAATTCGTGGTCATTTTAGGCTACTTTTATTGTAAAATTGGTCCGAGGTAAATTTGAAAAGACGATTTTTCCCTTTTAATTTATTTTTTCCATTTACTTAATTATTATTTTATTTTATTTAAATATAAATGTTAAATCAAATCAAAAATGGGACCCACCTGCTCTCTCTCTCTCTCTCTCTCTCTCTCAAAAAAAAAAAAAAAAAAAAAAAAAAAAAAAAAAACCCACTTCCCCACCCTTTCTTCTTCTTCTTTCTTACCTACACCACCATTCTCGAACATTCTCTCTGTTTCTTCCTTACCTGCACCACCATTCTCCAACTCGTGATTTACAGACTCGTCTTCAACACACAAGAAAAAAATCGAGACCTTCGTCCCTCGATTCAACTGATAAAATGGATTAAGGGGAAACGACCAATCTACACTGAATGAGGGGATGGATGGCTTAACAGCGACGACAACAGCAACGGGCGGCGGTGGCTGGAGGTTGTCGGCGACAGCAGCAACGAATGGCAACGATGTGTGGTGGTGTGCAGCAGGGGCCTGCTCTGACGGCCTTCTGTCGCTTCGCTTCTGTTTTAATTGGATGGAGACACAAGTGGGGGAGGAGGGGGAACTCGGTGGTGGTCGGAATCAACAGTGGCGGTGGTTGTGGGTGGTTTTCTCGCCGGTGAAGGTGTGGATGGCGGTTTCCGGCCTTCCTTGCAACAGAAATGGTGGCAATGGTTGATTATCTAAACAAGAGAGGAGGTTAGGGTTGTTGGTTGCCAAATGGTAGCCAATGGTAAGGACGTGGGTTTTTTTTTCCAGAGAGAGAGAGAGAAAGAGAGAGAGGTGGGTGCCATTCTTGATTTGATTTAACATTTATAATTAATTAAAAGAAAAAAATAATTAAGTAAATGGAAAAACAAATTAAAAGGGCAAAGTCATCTTTTCAAGTTTATCGGGAACAAGTTTTACAATGAAACTAGCCCAAAAGAACCACGAATCCAAAAAACTCGTGGTTTGGACCAAAACCCCAAAAAATGCATACCACATGACCATTTTTGCAGTTTTGTCTTTTTTTTAATTTCACACACATACCCTATAATCCTACTTTTTTTTTTTTTTTGGAAAAACCTTTGGTGAAGCCTACCTTTGTTTCTTTATTTGGTCATTGATTCATTTCTAATCAAATTTTTATATTTTTAAAACCGGAAAAAGGATGACTCTATAATCTAAATGACGAAGAAAAATGTGGAGTTAAAATTAGAAAATAACGTTCTGTTAAATGATTGATTCAGAAAAAGTTACAAAAGATATGACTCAAATAACCATGAAGAGCAAGATACAAACACAAAACCATAATGAATTCTAAGGACATATGTACACACATACATAAAGGAGGGTGTTTTTTAAACCAGTCATCTATATTTATTTTATACTAGGCAAAAGCTTGTACCTTGCATAGAAATAAAATTATGACGATTAAAATTATGATGAATATATAGCGCTGATTAAAATGGTATAATTGTATTATTAAAATATATACAACATTATAAATATTTATATCATTATTATTAATTTAGAGTCACTAATTTTTTATACTAATCATTTCATCAAATTCTTTGTTACTAGTATTTAGTTGTTCTTTATATGTTATTATCCCGACAAACATTTTGATTGTTTTGGATGATAGTTTGTTGATAAATTATAACAAAAGATAACATTCAAGGAAAATTAGAAAATTAAGAAATAATTTTAAAATGACAAACAAAAGAATAAACTTGAATAATAGAAACAACAACAAACAATAACTTTCAGTTAGAAATTAGAGAATTAAAAAACAATATTAAAATGACACATAAAAGCATAAACTCTAATAATAGAAGACAATTTGTAAAACATAAAATAAATTTAACATGAAGAAAGAAAATAGAAATCAAGACATAATAATAACCTATTTGACGAAAAGTTATATCAAATAATAATATTATTACTCAAACTCTATCTAATGAAGTATATTTTTTTTTTATCTTCTTAGCTATTATCCCCGAATCTTAGTCATAAAATCCTTACAATGTAATCTACATTCATCAACTATAAATACTCTAACGAGAGATCATGGGTTCTAGTGTCATTATGAGGTACATGTGGTTTTAAGATTAGGGTAGTTACATGTTCAATATATATATATATATATATATATATATATATATATATATATATATATATATATATACTCTAAATCAACTAATTAATATACCATAAGTTACAAAAACTTTTGAGTTGTAATAGTTAATTAATAAAAATACAAAGAGTTTTATTATTAAAGTATTATTGAATACAATTATAAAAAGTCTTTGATTACAATAATTACTAAAAGGAAATTGAAGAGTTATTGGAGTTACAAATTCATGAGAATCAAGTATTTTGACATCTATTATAGTGTTTACTAGGCAATAGTGTGCGTGATGCGCATTTATAATTAAAATATTGATAAATATGTTATTAAAATAAATATACTATCATTAGTAACTTTAAATTAATAATTCTTACATTAATTTATTATAAATATTCTAAGTATTTTAGATAAATCATAAGCATTATCAAACAGTGGTGCACGAAATTACTTTCGCGCAATGGATTTATGAGTATTTAAATAATAGATCACCTATTATTTTATTTAAAATAACATCATCTCAATAGTCGTTATCCGTGAAAATAAAATTAAACTCAATTTAAATAGACATGTTTTATGTGATATTATTTCAATAAAATTTATCTATAGGTTGTATATGAATTTGGAATTACAAAGTAGGTTTTATATTTAACATGTCATTTATACCTTTATTATTTTTAATGAATTTTAAAACTATATTTTGATACATGTTTAATATTTAATATTTAATATTATATTTAAACTTTTAATATTTTTAGTTTATTTTAAACTATCTATTTTGAAGAAAAAATTATTATTATAAAAAGTAAATTTTAATCAACTTTTTTTCTTTTAATTTGATATTTTTTTTATTTAGATCTTATATTTAAACTTTTTAAGTATTTAGAAAAAATAGATTTTAAATAGATTATTAAAATAAACATACACTAAATTATAAACTAATAAGATAGAGAATTTGCATTTCAAAAGATATTTGCATGGATAATATGAAATATGCACAATTTTTATAATTTGATTTTATTACTTACAATTATTGTTCATTAGTTTTAAAACCACTTATTATTATTAATAAACGAAATAAAACTTTTAAAAGACACTTATTATTATAATTAAAATGTTAAACATATACTAAAATATAAAGTGATAAGATAGAAAATTTGCATTTTAAAAGAGACTTACATTGATAATATTGCATATCCATGATTTTTAGTTAATTATTACTTTGAATCAACACAAAAATACAAACATATATACAGTAGACTATCCATTAATTGTTTATTAAACATATATACAATATAATTAAATATTATCTACATTATTTTCATAACATATGATCGATAGCATGAATCTAATTTAATTTATATTAATGTTTCAACCACAACATACAATAATTGTCTTAAAAGAATACTTAAAACAAGAAAAATATAAAAAAGAATTACTATATAACAAACTTACAAACTAAAAACTTTAACGTATTAACATGGCTCGAAAAATGGTCCAAAATCCTCAAACCAACACTAAACCTTTAAACTTGTTTTCTTTGTGAATTTTGTATGTGATTTGTATTCGTGTGTCTACTCAAACCTTTCTTGATGTGTGATTAATTACTTTGAAGGTGAAAATGTATGAGAGTTTCAAATGCATGAGGTGCTTCAAAATTTGTGTGGGGGTTTCAAATACTTGAGGTGATAGAATAAATATCTCATTTATAAGTATAGTATGATAGTATGATAATATGATATAGATGTAGATTATATATATATATATATATATATATATATATATATATATATATATATCACTTATGAAGGAGGTCATTCAAAATCATATGGTTAGATATATTTTATTTTCTCAACCCATATCGATTTGTAACATAAATAACCGACAAAATTACAAAAATGGTCCCTATGGTTTGCCAAAAGTCACAGAGTTAATCCCTGCTAATTTTTTTGACGAACATGGTCCCTGTGGTTTCCAAAACTTGCATCAATGGCCCTTTTTGCTGACGCCGTTACTGTTCATCCGATAGTGTAAGGGTATTTTGGTCTTTCGCAGAGACTGGGTTTGTGACTATGGGTAAACCATAGGGACCATTTATGTATTTTTTCTATATTTTATGTTTATGAGTTTGTAACTTTTCCACCCATTTACTTTTTAAAATATCACTTTGAACCCTTCACTTTGAACTTTGAAAACTGTTACTTTCACCCCTGTATTTTCTAAATTTTCGTGTTTAACCCCGTATTATATATAATTTGTTTTTTATTAATAACTTTTGTTCGCTAACCTAAAAAACCTATTTTTACGTGTTTATTTTCATATATTTGCTGGTATAATTCAAGGTGATCAACGTTTCGACTATAATTTAGAACTTTCTTTCGTTATTTTTTTAAAGTTACACGGTTTTTTTTATAAAATTGTCGGTTTAAATTCGAGCTTATTTTTCGACGTAGTTTTTTTTTTTTAACTTTATGTACGTTTCCTACATATGAGACGAGTCATATATAATAACTTTTGTTTGTTAATTTTAAAAAATATATTATATTCGATATTGTCGATGTTTTGATGTATTTTTTATACATTTTGTGCTTAATTTTATATACATTCCTACGTATCATTCGGGTCATATATAATAACTTTCGTTTGTTAGCTTAAAAAAGATGTAGTATATTCGAGTTTGTCTATGTTTCGACCTAACTTTTGTTTCATGTTTTTTACGTATCAATATAGATTCGAGTTCGTCTATATTTCGACGTAATTTTTTTTTTATGTTTCGTGCTTATTTTTATGTACGTGTTTTTTTCATTCATGTTTTTTTACGTCAAAATGCAACTTTTATGACTATAATCACCAAAATTCAACTTACAAAATTCAAGCTTATAATTACGCTTTTATCTATTATATGTGAACAAACTTATACGTTGGAACATACATAAAATAAGCACCAAAACGTACAAAAAAAAATTAAATCAAAGCATAAAAAATAAAGAAAAAGAAAATCTCAAATTTATATCAGCACGTGTATAAAAATAAGTAAGATTTTTTTAAGTTAACGAACGAAAGTTTAAATAATAAAAAATATATAATATGTGACCTTAGTCATAAGTAGGAAACGTACAGAAAATAAAGCACGAAAACGTTAAAAAAATATGTTTCAGAAAACGTTTTGGTGCTTATTTTATGTATGTTTCTACCTATAAGTTTGTTCACATATAATAGATAAAACTGTAATTATAAGCTTAAATTTTGTAAGTTGAATTTTGGTGATTATAGTCATAAAAGTTGTATTTCGACGTAAAAAAACATGAATGAAAAAAACACGTACATAAAAATAAGCACGAAACATAAAAAAAATTACGGCGAAATATAGACGAGCTCGAATCTATATTGATACGTAAAAAACATGAAACAAAAGTTAGGTCGAAATATAGACAAACTCGAATATACTACATTTTTTTAAGCTAACAAACGAAATTTATTATATATGACCCGAATGATACGTAGTAATGTATATAAAATTAAGCACAAAATGTATAAAAAATACATCAAAACATAGACAATCTCGAATATAATATATTTTTTAAAATTAACAAACGAAAGTTATTATATATGACCCGTCTCATACGTAGGAAACGTACATAAAGTTTTTTTTAAAAAAAAAAACTACGTCGAAAAATAAGCTCGAATTTAAACCGACAATTTTATAAAAAAAAACCGTGTAACTTTAAAAAAAAAAAATAACGAAAGAAAGTTCTAAATTATAGTCGAAACGTTGATCACCTTGAATTATACCGATAAATATATGAAAATAAACATGTAAAAATAGTTTTTTTAGGTTAGCGAACAAAAATTATTAATAAAAAACAAATTATATATAATACGGGGTTAAACACAAAAATTTAGAAAATAGAGGGGTGAAAGTAACATTTTTCAAAGTTCAAAGTGATATTTTAAAAAGTAAATGGGTGGAAAAGTCACAAACTCATAAACATAAAATATAGAAAAAAAAATACATAAATGGTCCCTATGGTTTACCCATAGTCACAAACCCAGTCCCTGTTACTTGAAAAGACCAAAATACCCTTACACTAACGGATGAACAGTAACGGCGTCAGCAAAAAGGGCCATTGATGCAAGTTTTGGAAACCACAGGGACCATGTTCGTCAAAAAAAATTAGCAGGGACTGATTTTGTGATTTTTGGTAAACCATAGGGACCATTTTTGTAATTTTGTCTAAGGAACCTTTTATATTCCTTAATTAATAGCATTTATAAAATTTATAAATTTCCAATAAGTTTTTGTATTCTCTCATTATATATAACTATATTAGTACACATTTTTTTTAATAAAAAGTCATCATGTGGTTCTATGTTTTGTGATTGAAAAAGTTTTCATGTAGTTAAGATGTTTATGATTCAAATATAAGTAGTATTTCTTAGAAAAAGTTTTCATATAGTTCAACCATTTACAATGCAAATATAAAGAGTTGGAGAAATGAGTTATATCGGATCAACGATAATTGTAATATAATTTTTTTCTTCAACCAACACAAATAAAGTTTTTCTATTCTTTCTTTATATTCAGTTTCCAGTGTGATCTTTATATGTGATTTGTGTGTATTACTCAATCTCAAATTTGACTCTCCAAACATCAATGTTGAAGATGAAACATCTTTATGATTCATCTTTGTTAAGAAAAAGATTTTGATTGCAGGTTACTGAAAAATTATCATCAAGTTTCTATGATTAAATGGTGTTAAAGGAAGAAAGAAGAGTCAGAAAAAGGATATATGATTTTTTCTTTTGTTTGAGGAGAGTTGACGAATGTGAGTTTTTTTTTGTAACACCCAAAATCTGGAAGGCCAAGAAAGGAAAGAAAACCTTAATTTTAAGGGGCGACTCGGCGAGTCCAAGGAGGAACTCGGCGAGTCCGAGCGGGATCCGGGTAGAGGATTAAGTGACCAACTCGGCGACTCGGCTAAGTGGACTCGGCGAGTCCGGTCTGTGCGATGAAAACCCTAAATTCGGGACTTGGAGCCTATATAAACGTCTTAATCTTCTTCCTAGGGTTCCTTACTGCCTCTTTAGCCCTGGATACCAAACCCTAGCCGTCATATCCTCTATTTGAGCCATTTGTTGCCTTGGAAGGTGCATTAAGGCTTGGAAAAGGAAGAAGGAACTTGGAGGAGCAAGAAGGGACTATAGATCTGGGATTGTGAGTTCATTATGAGCATTTGGAGGTAATAAACTAGTTCCTGGACCCTTTTTGCACCTAGATCTATGTGTGGTTGTTGGGGCTCTTTAGCCATAATGTTATTATTTTGAGTTAGAAGCCGGATTTGGAGTTGCTACTTCAGATCCAAGTGTGTTATGGACTGGAGAAGCATAAAGTATCAGCCCTTGAGTCAATTTTGGAGCCCCTTGGCCTTAAACCGTAGTTTATGGTGGATTTTGCCTAGATCTCCATCTCTACACGTAAAGTTTGCAAACTTTACGTGGGGAATATGCTTGGGAAGGGTAGATCTACAGTTTGGAGTCCATGAATGACTCAGAAGTCCTCTGCATGTATGTATATCTGAATGGACTCGGCGATTCCTTCGAGTGGACTCGACGAGTAGCATGAAGATGAGGAGGAACTCGATGAGTGGGATGAACAGCTCGTCGAGTCGGATTATGTTGGGCATGAACTCGGCGAGTTGGAGGAACAACTCGGCGAGTTGAATGAAGATTGCCTGGCACTTGGCGAGTCTGTTCTTGGACTCGGCGAGTCAGGTCGCGAAACCCCAAACCCTTCGAGTTGAGACTCGAATCAGTGAGTCGGGTGGAGATTCAGCGAGTTGGGCAGGTCAGGAATCGGAAATCGTTGGACTCGGCGAGTCATGGACTGACTCGGCGAGTCATATCGCGAATGGAAGGACCCTGAGTATGTGAACTCGGCGAGTCAGTAAGTGGACTCGGCAAGTAGGGTTGACCTAGAAAGGTTGACTTTGACCAGGACTTTGACTTAGACCAAAATTGACTTGGTTAACTGTCGGGGGTCAGTTAGACTAAGTGTTGCATTGATATTGATAGCTCGGGAAGCTAGTAGAGCAGGAGTTCAGTGAGTGGTCGGGCAGCAACTAGTGGGATCATCAGCAAGTTCAGCCAGTGCAGGTGAGTTTCCCTTTGTGTGAATGGGTCTACGGCCACAATGCCGACCCATGTAGTTATGAGTAGAAGACCCGGGGGTTAGCCCTAGGCACAGTATGCTAGTATGATATTCGGGACGAGGTCCAATGATAGAGGGCGGGCGCCCAAGGAATCGTTTATGTGATAGTTTATACTTGTTATCTGTGTGATACTTGTATGTGCCTGGTAGGGAGGTGAGTGTGGGCGAGGTCCCGTATCTCACCAATAGAAGAGTGTGGATGGTGTTCCACATCTCAGTAGCAGCAGAGTAGGGGCGAGGCCCAAGTTAGGAAAGGAGTGAGTGTGGGCTGGGCCCGTATCTCACTACCAGTAGGAGCATGGACGGGATTCCGTGACTCATCAGTAGCAGGTCAGGGGCGGGGCCCAGAGTTAGGCGAGGCCTAAGGTCAAGATCCGTTAGTATGTGTTTAGCTTATGTGATATGCTTATGTGCTATTATTTGTTAGTGGGCGAGGCCCTGTGACAGCCGAGGCCTAAGTGAAACAGATCTGTATCCGAGCGGGGCTCGAAGCCAGGCGGGGCCTGGAGCGGCGGGGCCGTTGTAGCGGGTGAGGCCCGAGGTAGGGGCGAGGCCCAGGATAGCGGGCGTGGCCCAGTATATGTAGTATGTGGTTATGCATGGTATGTGGTAGGGTGGGGAACTCACTAAGATTCGTGCTTACGGTTTTCAGTTTTGGTTTCGGGTACTTCCGGTAGCGGAGGGAAGAGCTCGGGGTGATCGCATGGCACACACCATAGTTTAGACAGCCTGGGAATGTTACTCTGATAACGAACATGTATTTTGGAAACTAATACTTTGTTTATGTTTTGAAATGATGAATTTGCTTAAAGTAATGTTTTATTAAAAGAAATTTTTAGTCTTAAATTTTGAGATGTTACAAGTTGGTATCAGAGCCTTGGTTTGAGGGATTCGGGCATACTCTCGGGTGTGCCTGAACTCAAACTGAGGGATCGGATAAAAAGTTTTCAAAAATGAAAATACAGCTTTGTAAAAAGAAAGTTTTTAGAATAAAATAGTTTTAGAAAAGCAAAAGGATTCAAAAAAAAAAGAGCTTTGAAAAGAGAAAAAGGGTGTGGTGCATGCAATCAGCCGAGCTCAAGTAAGTACCCCAAAATACCCATACAAGTTATGATTTTATTATCAATTAGTAGAACAGCATGCTAGAATAGGACTAAGGATCTAGGGATGATGCCTTATGTGCCTGTTATTTGTGCTTTTGAGCTGCATGATAGTGCTGATTAGACAGTAGTAGGATAGCCTGTTTAGGTTATGCCTGAGTTTATGAGTTTGTGTTGCATGCTAGTTCAGATTCTTGCTATGTGGATATGATTGCTTGAGTATGTTATGGTTAGATTTTCCCTTGTCTGAATGCTGCTTGCTTTGTGCATTGTGGGATTCTGAGTGATGGGAGTTAGCCATTAGGTGGATGCAACACGCCACATGTGATCAGGGTCGACTAATCTTAGAGTGTTGGATTTGGTCCTATTGTGCAACTCTTGTTTGAGTCCAACCGTTGTAGGAACGAGTCCTTTACTTGAAAGATTATCTGAGCCTCGTCACATGTGACGGTATCCAGGTGATGGCTAGTTGGCATCACAAGGAGACCTTCAGCAACTGAGGACTGGTTTGAGTTGAGTCAAAGGTTTCCCTAGGGTAAGACTAGGATGAGATAGTGCTGGGAGCATTAGTAGTGGTTAAGGGACCTGGTGGAGTCAAAGCAATTCCTGAGGAAAGTACGGATAGATGTGGAAGGTAGTATGGGCCCGTACTACTGAAAGCAGAGGATCCGTACTCGATTCGGGAAAGGCCGAGACAAGACCGGGAACCTAGTAGGGTGTGTTTGGTCTCGCATCAGTGATGAGTATTTTGATAGTGGTTGTGGTATATTTTCAGCATGGTGACGTTGCGAGAGAGACGAGTGGGCGGATCAGGCACCGGAGAGGGATCGGGCTCGGGTTCAGGGGCCGAGCAGCTCGAGGAGCGGATGAGAGAGTTGATATCAGCTGAGGTTACACGCAGTATTCTAGCTCAGACTCCTGTGATCTTTGGCACGGTCAAGGAGGGTATACTGGAAATCTTGGATGAGAGGCTGGGAGCCTTCCGTACCGAGATGATGGCTTTGTTGGGAGCGCGTACCTTGACATTTCGAGAGTTCAGGGCCTGCGGGGCACCGGATTATCATGGGGCTAGGGACCCCATTGCTAGTAGCAGATGGTTGGCTGATGTTGCCAACGCTTTTCGTACGAGCAAGCGTCCCGAGGGGGACAAGGTTAGACTCGCCTCCTGTCTTCTGAAGGACAGAGCGAGGGATTGGTGGGAAGAGATTGGTCATGCCCTGGGAGATGATGCCGCGTTGGACGCGATGACATGGAGTGATTTCTCGGCCAGGTTTAGAGCGGAGTTCTCACCAACTATTGAGGTGCAGCAGCTGGCACGAGAGTTTCAGGATTTGAAGAAGACTACTGAGACTGTGGCGGAGATCACCACCAAGTTCAGGGAGAGGGCTCTTCTTGTACCGCAGTATGTCACGGATGAGGATGAAGAAGGCCCGATACCATGAGATGTTGAGGGCTGACATCAGGGAGTTTGTGAGCAGGTCCGGCTGTAAGACACTGGAAGATATGATTTCTCAGGCTAGAGAGAGGGAAATTGATTTGGAGCAGATCTGGAAGAGGAAGCTGGATGAGGTTCAGGTAGCTGCAGGTTCGGGCAAAAGGCCCAAGGGATCAGATTCGAGATCGAGGGATTATCAGGACCGCAGTCGGTGCGGGAAGTGTGGCAGGGCGCACGGGGGCACGTGCAGGAGTGGTAGCGGTGGTGAGTCTGGCTGTTTCAAGTGTGGTCGGACTGGTCATTTCAGCAGGGATTGTACTGTTACCGTCGCGCAGGGATCAGACTTGATATGTTTTCACTGCAACCAGCGGGGCCACAAGAAGGCCCAGTGTCCCAGTTTGTTTTCGGCAGGACGGGTGATGGCACCGCCCCTGCAACCTTGAGGATCACGGATGGCCGTCAGGGCCGGGTAGAGGCACCTGCAGCAGGGAGCAGGGCTTTTCAGATGACGACCTTGGAGACGCGAGCAACGCCAGACGTTGCAGGTATGCAATTTCCCATTTTCAGTTCTTTTATTTGTGCATGATTTTATTGTTATGGTTCTGCATCATTATCGGTAAAAGTATTTTATTTTGAGTGGTTGATTGTGATCGAGTTATATGCCATCTGCATACCTTGGATATTTGTATGGTAGTTAGGGGATGTGCTCTTTTGAAGAAGGTTTCGAAGGATGCAGTAACTGTAGCATGCTTGGGATGGATTTGGTACGTCTCGCTAGTTTGGAGTGGTACAGTGTTAGAGATGGATTGGTTAAATCCCTAGCTATGGCAGGCTTGGGTTCCTCAGTAGATGGGTTATGGAATGGTAGCAAAGATCGGGATCTCTTTTGAGTATTGAGAAGCAAGGGGCAAGCAGGATCGAAGTGGGGGAGAATCCTCCAGGTGTGCCCAGAGAGGAGCACGCAGACCCAGAATGAGTACGTGACCTTCGAGGAGGAAAATAAGTAGTTCGGCGTTTGATGGTTTGAGGAATTCAGGGTTGGGAGTTTGAGAAACTCCCCATCAGTTAGTGCGTGTGTTGGTAATGGTTAATGCGTGGTTGGGAATTCAGGTTGTGGATCGCCCGAAGGACTCGAGGGAGTCGAAGTGAGGATCTTGAGAGCTGATGGCACATGGGTGCCTTTGTATTAGCAGTCAGTGGTAGGAGGTGATGTAAGACTCTGGGGCAGCCGTAACATTCACTAGCAGTCAGTGGTGGAAATGTTGTAAGACTACGGGGCAGCCGTAGCATTCACTAGCAGTCAGCAATAGATGGTGGTGTAAGACTATGGGTGAGCCGTAACATTCCTTAGTAGTTTCGTTAGCGGAGTTGGGACGAGGACCTTATCTCCTAGTGATCAGGTAGGGATCAGGAATGGGTAGTGGATGAGAATGATAAGGAGTTTGCCTATATAACCCTAGAGAGGTGAGACCTTGGGAGAGGCCGCTCCAAGATATGGTTGGGTGAGACCCGTGGGCGAGGCCCGAGCGAGAGTGATTAGACTAGTGGGACTAGAAGGATAGAGGTGGGTGGGACCCGTGGGCGAGGCCCGTGAGTTTTAGTAGCACAGGTGGGACCTGGTAGGGACCTTAGTGTCAAGTTAGGGGATCGGGGATCCTAGGTTTGTAGTGCCTGAATGGCGGAATAGATTGAGCAGTTTTAGGTGGTCGAAGTTTCTTCGGAAGTCGTTGGGAGCGACTACTGGTGGTGTTGGGACTAGATACCGGTGGGAGCCGGTAACCCAGACATTAATAGGTTGGTAGGGACCAGGGTGGTCTCAGTTCATCCGGAAGGCAGACAAGGAATAGCAGAATTTTCAGTCAGTGGTACTGCGGGTAAGCAGAGTATAGTGGAATTCAGTTAGTTGAATCGAGGGGTGCTTGGCACCAAGTTTTGGCAGAGGGGAGTGTCAGTGGTTACTGAAGGCGATGAACCGTTCTGGTAATAACGGGGGTGAAGGAGTTGGTGAAGGATAGAGTCTTCACAGTGACAGAAGGAATAGTTGGTTATGGAGTTTTGCCTTGGGAAGGCAAGGAATTATGCAAGGAATGAAGGGGGTGAACCCCTATAGGTTCAGTGCAGTACTTGGTGAGTACCAGAAGGATTGTTGGTTGAGTAAGTTGTGTTCCCAGAATGTTCAGGGCCAGGGTTGACCCAAGATGATTATCCGCAAGGTTTGATGCTAGTCAGAATGATCGGGCGGAAGACCAGCGAAGGTAGGCGGCTGGTGTTGGAATAATTGGTGGAGTATTGGAGGCAGATCAGGCGGTGGGCCATAGAAAACTTCAAGGACAAAGTTTAGTTTAAGTGGGGGAGAGTTGTAACACCCAAAATCTGGAAGGCCAAGAAAGGAAAGAAAACCTTAATTTTAAGGGGCGACTCGGCGAGTCCAAGGAGGAACTCGGGGAGTCCGAGCGGGATCCGGGTAGAGGAATAAGTGACCAACTCGGCGAGTCAGCTAAGTAGATTCGGCGAGTCCGGTCTGTGTGAGGCAAACCCTAAATTCGGGACATGGAGCCTATATAAACGTCTTAATCTTCTTCCTAGGGTTCCTTACTGCCTCTTTAGCCCTGGATACCAAACCCTAGCCGTCATATCCTCTGTTTGAGCCATTTGTTGCCTTGGAAGGTGCATTAAGGCTTGAAAAAGGAAGAAGGAACTTGGAGGAGCAAGAGCGGACTATAGATCTGGGATTGTGAGTTCATTCTGAGCATTTGGAGGTAATAAACTAGTTCCTGGACCCTTTTTGCACCTAGATCTATGTGTGGTTGTTGGGGCTCTTTAGCCATAATGTTATTATTTTGAGTTAGAAGCCGAATTTGGAGTTGCTACTTCAGATCCAAGTGTGTTATGGACTGGAGAAGCATAAAGTATCAGCCCTTGAGTCGATTTTGGAGCCCCTTGGCCTTAAACCGTAGTTTATGGTGGATTTTACCTAGATCTCCATCTCTACACGTAAAGTTTGCAAACTTTACGTGGGCAATATGCTTGCGAAGGGTAGATCTACAGTTTGGAGTCCATGCGTGACTCAGAAGTCCTCTTCATGTATGTATATCTAAATGGACTCGGCGAGTAGCATGAAGATGAGGAGGAACTCGACAAGTGGGATGAACAGTTCGTCGAGTCGGATGATGTTGGGCATGAACTCAGCGAGTTGGAGGAACAACTCAGCGAGTTGAATGAAGATTGCTTGGCACTCGGCGAGTCTGTTCTTGAACTCGGCAAGTCAGGTCGCGAAGCCCCAAACCCTTCGAGTTGAGACTCGAATCAGTGAGTTGGGTGGAGACTCAGCGAGTTGGGCAGGTCAGGACTCGGAAATCGTTGGACTCGGCGAGTCATGGACTGACTCGGCGAGTCATATCGCGAATGGAAGGACCCTGAGTATGTGAACTCGGCGAGTCAGTAAGTGGACTCGGCAAGTAGGGTTGACCTAGAAAGGTTGACTTTGACCAGGACTTTGACTTAGACCAAAATTGACTTGGTTAACTGTCGAGGGTCAGTTAGACTAAGTGTTGCATTGATATTGATAGCTCGGGAAGCTAGTAGAGCAGGAGTTCAGTGAGTGGTCGGGCAGCAGCTAGTGGGATCATCAGCAAGTTCAGCCAGTGCAGGTGAGTTTCCCTTTGTGTGAATGGGTCTACGGCCACAATGCCGACCCATGTAGTTATGAGTAGAAGACCCGGGGGTTAGCCCTAGGCACAGTATGCTAGTATGATATTCGGGATGAGGTCTAATGATAGAGGGCGGGCGCCCAAGGAATCGTTTATGTGATAGTTTATACTTGTTATCTGTGTGATACTTGTATGTGCCTGGTAGGGAGGTGAGTGTGGGCGAGGTCCTGTATCTCATCAATAGCAGAGTGTGGATGGTGTTCCACATCTCAGTAGCAGCAGAGCAGGGGCGAGGCCCAAGTTAGGAAAGGAGTGAGTGTGGGCTGGGCCCGTATCTCACTACCAGTAGGAGCATGGACAGGATTTCGTGACTCATCAGTAGCAGGTCAGGGGCGGGGCCCAGAGTTAAGCGAGGCCTTAGGTCAAGATCCGTTAGTATGTGTTTAGCTTATGTGATATGCTTATGTGCTATTATGTGTTAGTGGGTGAGGCCCTGTGACAGGCGAGGCCTAAGTGAAACAAATCTGTATTCGAGCGGGGCTCGAAGCCAGACGGGGCCGTTGTAGCGGGCGAGGCCCGAGGTAAGGGGCGAGGCCCAGGATAGCGGGTGTGGCCCAGTATGTGTAGTATGTGGTTATGCATGGTATTTGGTAGGGTGGGGAACTCACTAAGCTTTGTGCTTACGATTTTCAGTTTTGGTTTCAGGTACTTCCGGTAGCGGAGGGAAGAGCTCGGGGGTGATCGCATGGCACACACCATAGTTTAGACAGTCTGGGAATGTTACTCTAATAACGAACATGTATTTTGGAAACTAATACTTTGTTTATGTTTTGAAATGATGAATTTGCTTAAAGTAATGTTTTATTAAAAGAAATTTTTAGTCTTAACTTTTGGGATGTTACATTTTTCTTCAGATTTAAATGTCTATTTATGTAATATTTTTATTTATGTATTCAACCATCCATTTTTCATATTTATTTCATTGTATTTTTTCTATTATGATTATGCTTGGTTTCTATTAATTTATGTGTGGGTTATCCCTAACAACATATATACAAGATAATATTTAAAAGATAACATCATTTTTTGTTGGGTCAATATTTTGGTTTATACTTTGCTTTTCTAGGAAATTGATTTGTTATGTAATATTGTATATGTGTTTACGGCCAGGAAGTGAGTTTACGACCGTAAACAGAGTTTACGGCCGTAAACACATTTACAATCGTAAACTCAGTTTGCGGCCTAGCCCAGTATATATAGGGGTGAGGGGTGTGAGGAAAAGAGTGATGAACACTAGAGGAGCTTAAGTGTGTGCATTTGAAGGTGTTTTAGAGAGAGAGAAAAGAGAGTGTGTGTTAGTGTGTGTGAATCTTGTATCCGGATCTTCATTCATATCAATATATACTAGATTCATCATCTTCTTCTTCTCCTTTCTCTTCTATTTGATATGACATCATCCGTTTGATTGGGATTCCGCACCATCAAACGGATCTGATTGATACACATGCATATTTGGGGACTTACATTTTTCATATTAGATATATAATTATGATTGACTTATTATAATATGTTTTTTATATTATATTATTTGTCCATCTTACAACCACAATACAACCACAATAATTACGTATAACATTTACAAAAACATATATTATATGTGATTTATTTAATGTATATATCCACCTATGTATGTTATAAAATTAAAATTGAATATCTTTACGTTTAAGAATTGAAGGGATTAAAATGCATCAAAACCAATTATTTAGATGGAAGTATTATCTGTAATAATAATAATAATAATAATAATAATAATAATAATAATAATAATAATAATAATAAATACTTTAATAGATGTCAAAATACTTGATTCTCATGCATTTGAATAAGAGATACATATTTCCAAACACCAGATTCATTTGAAACTTCCATTATAACTTAAGAGTTTTCTAATTTAAGTATATTTATTATTACAACTTAATGATTTAACTTATGATAATTAATTAGTAACCAATAATAACTTTTTATTTTATTTCATTTATAATGTTGTAAAGTTTTGTTCATAAAAAACATTCTTGTGTTTAAAAAGAATTTTGTGATTCAAATATGAATAGTTAATACAAATTTTATAATAGATGTTTTAGTGTTTTTATGTTATTAAAAGTCGTAGTGTTTAGTTTCCATATTTTTGGTTATTTGTTGTATATAGATCTTTTTTCATAAAAATGTTATAATAGATATTTTAGTGTTTCTATGTTACTAAAAGTTGTAATGCTTAATTTGTTATTCATTATATAAATATTATCATACGTTTGACATATAATTCACAAAATGTTAAACGGTTTATAAAATTATCAAATAATGGTATACGTCACAATGTGTTAAAATTTAAAACTATAATGTTTAATAAAACTAATGTGTTACCTATAGGTTTGCTTTACTACTAACATTGAGTTTCAAAGTATAAATATTAAATAATTATTTGATAAAACATTATCATTTTAACTATATAATTGTATTATCATGCAACGCGCGAAGATTCGCCTAATATCTTCTAATAAATTTCATCATACTAGCACCGTAGTGATTTGAAACCTATATAACTCTTCACATTTCCTTATTAATTTGATTTATGATTCTTAAGTATTCAAATTAATATGGTGTATATATATATATATATATAATTTCAAAGGTATTACAATTTAATTCTTAATATGTTTTTACTACAGTAAAAGAACTCAATTGTTTGTCTAACACACACAAATTGTAACATCCAAAATTTCGAGGCCAAAAATTTCATTTTTAAAATTTAACATGTAATAAAGCGTGTTAACAAAAACACTGTCAAGTTACATTAATTATAAAACATAAGGTTATGTCTCAAAACAATATCATCGGAAACAAAGAAAATCGGAGTACGATCCTAGAAAATCTAGTGCGGAAACCATCTGTGATGCGCCGCTACACCACCGGCTCTTTCCCCTTTGACGAAGAGGTACCTGAAACCACAACTAAAACTGTAAGCACGAAGCTTAATGAGTACCCCCATCATACCACATAACATATAATATCATCAGTATCTTTCAACCGGTAACAACCATCGGTATCTTTCAACCGGTACTGGGGACTATCTCACCCCTATCACTAGCATACAATAACGAGATATGAACATACAGTCAGGCATAACTGGGTATTGACCTACCCTACGGTCTTAGAGACCGATGTTAGAGAAAACTAACTCATACTACACACAGCATATCATACAGGCATATCTCATAACCAAAGCACATAACCAAGCCAAGATAATTATCACGAAGACAGTCATCTACTAAATACTCCTTTTTGGTGGGCCGACGTTGTGGCCTTAGACCTACCCCTACTAGAAGGTAACTCACCTCGAAAGGCTGGCTGCTGAAAAGCTGATCCGCAAATATCTGACTGCTGCTCTGGTGATCCCCCGGCTATATTTCCATAAAACACTTAATCAGACATTGATACTATTCCCAGGGTAAAATGACTATTTTACCCCTGACCAATTCCAAACCAAAATCAAGTCAAAGTCAAAGTCAACTTCCAGTTGACCCGGCTCGCCGAGTTGGCTTGCCAACTCATCAAGTCCATATACAGTCGATTGTCCTTACTCCCGTCTCTACTCGTCGTGTTAGGCATTGACTTGTTGAGTTCTCTTCCTAACTGATACTCAATGGTCCTTCATCTGACTCGTCGAGTTGTATGAAGAACTCGTCAAGTTGATCTTCATCCGATGAACACTCTAGGCTGTGACTCGCCGAGTCGTATGAACAACTCATCGAGTCTGTTCTTGAGGCAGGAAGAATGCCTTGGACCCGCCGAGTCAGGGCATTGACTCGCCGAGTCCCTCCATTGTTGAGTTTGGCTTTCGACTCACTGAGTCCACCTATGGCTCACTGTTCTAGTCACATACTCAAAAAGGGGAAAAATCGGGGACTCGCGACTAGACTCGCCAAGTCTGAAGAACAACTCGCCGAGTTGCATACATTCAATCTCGATACACTCGATTCTGCTTGAATCCAGTGCATTCCATTCATAGATCTGGGTTCCTAGGGCTCGATTAACACGTAAAGTTTCCAACTTTACGTGTATATAATCATCAATGGGGATTTTAAGGCTCAAAACACACTAAAAGGGGTAGATCTATGGATTTCATGCAATATGGCCCCATAAAGGTATTAGATCTAGGCTTCTGGAACTCGAACATAGCTAGATCTAGTAGCTATTCAACCCATTATGACCCCTTATACTACTATCAAGCTTGGAAGTGGTTCAAAGATAGCTTTAATGGTGTTCTAATGGGGATTTGAGCATAGAAACACAGTATATCTGAATTGTACCTCAATGAAATTTGGATTAGGTCCTAGATCCTTGCTCTTCACCTTCTCTTTTGGTCTTTCCTTCCTTCTCTTCTTCAATCTTCAAGGAACAAGCACAAAAACACTTCAAATCATAAGGAGAGGGTTAGGGTTCGGTATAGGATGCTCTGAGGGTGAAGGAGACTAACTCGGGGCGCATAAGGGGGTCTAAATAGGGTGCAAACCCCTAAAATTAGGGTTTCTTCCAGACTGGTGGACTCGCCGAGTCACCAACTTAAACGTGCTCAATATCTCGTCCCTACTCGGCGAGTCTAGCCTACGACTAGCCGAGTCCAAGGCTAAAAATGTAAAATACTCAGATAAATCATACATACCAGGAACCAGGTGCTACAAATCTCCCCCCACTTATTTTAGACTTCGTCCTTGAAGTCTGTTGCTCGATCCTGAAACAACTCGGGGTAATTCACAATCATTTCCTTCACCGGCTCCCAAGTCCACTCCGAATCCTTCCGGTGCTGCCATTTCACCTTCACAAGTTCCACCCTCTTGTTCCTCAAATCCCTCAATTTCCGGTCGAGGATTGCCACTGGTCGCTTAAGGTAATTCAGGCTGCCATCTACCTGAATATCCAACAGTGGTACTACTGCTGAGTCATCCACCAGACACTTTCGCAACTAAGAAACATGGAAAGTGTTGTGTATCTGACTGAGTTCGGCTGGTAGATCCAGCCTATACGCTACCTTGCCCACCCGGGCCAGAACCCTGAAGGGTCCAATGTACCTGGGGTCCAACTTGCCCCGTTTCCTGAATCGGATGACGCCCTTCCATGGTGACACCTTCAGGAGAACCATATCCCCGACCTGGAACTCCAGGTCTGATCGGCGCTTGTCGGTGTAACTCTTCTGTCGACTCTGAGAAGTCTGAAGCCTGCTCCAAACCTGCTGAATCCTCTCGGTCATCTTGAGCACCACTTCGGTGCTCCCCATGACCATCTGGTCAACCTCACCCCAACATATCGGAGTCCTGCACCTTCTCCTGTATAGCATCTCAAAATGAGGACGTTCAGTACTCGCGTAGTAGCTGTTGTTGTATGAGAACTCAGCCAAAGGAAGATAGGTATCCCAACTACCACCGATGTCTAGCACGCATGCCCGCAACATATCCTACAGAGTCTGGATGGTCCGCTTACTCTGACCATCTATCTGCGGGTAAAAAGCATTGCTAAAATGCAGACGAGTACCCAGCTCATCATGGAACTTCTTCCAGAACCTGGAAGTAAACCGTACATCTCTGTCTAAAATCACGGAGACCGACACTTCGTGCCGCACCACCACCTCTCGGATGTAGATATCGGCCAACTTCTCAGCCGAGATACTCTCCTGGATTGGTATGAAGTGGATGCTCTTGGTCAACCGATCCATAAAAAGACATATAGAATCCACTCCTCGTGCGGCCCTGGGAAGCTTGGTGATAAAATCCATCATGATATCTTCCCATTTCCACAATGGGATCTCCAACGGCTGCATCTTGCCGTGGGGCCTCTGGTGCTCGGCCTTGACCTTCCTGCAGGTCAAGCACCGCTCCACGTACCAAGCTATATCCTGCTTCATGCAAGGCCACCAATAGTCTAGACGAAGATACCTATACATCTTCGTTGCCCCCGTATGAATGGAGAATCGAGATTTGTGCGCCTCCTCCATCAGAACCTGGCGCACACCCCCAAGATATGGCACCCACACCCTACGATGTAGTGTCAACAATCCTCTACTGTCATAGTCGAAGGAGGAAACCTGTCCCACAATCCGCTCGCTTTTCCAATGTTCCTCCTTCATGGCCTCCTGCTGGGCCTCCCGAATCCGCTCCAACAGCGGAGTCACCACTATCATCCTTAGGCAGATATCTCGGATCGGCGCTGCCTTGCGGCTAAGCGCGTTAGCCACCACATTGGCTTTCCCCGGATGGTAAAGGATCTCACAACCATAATCCTTTACCACGTCAAGCCACCGACGCTGTCTCATGTTCAGATTCGGCTGGTCCATAAGATACCTCAGGCTCTTGTGGTCCGTGTAGATGGTACAACGAACCCCATAGAGGTAATGACGCCAAATCTTGAGGGCGAACACAACCGCCCCCAGCTCCAAATCATGTGTCGGGTAGTTCGCCTCGTGAGGCTTCAGCTGCCTCGAAGTGTAAGCAATAACGTGCCCTCTCTGCATCAACACTGCGCCCAACCCCGAGATGGACGCATCGCAGTACACAACAAAATCCTCCATGCCCTCTGGCAAGGCTAAGATTGGTGCCTCGCACAATCTCTGTCTCAACGTCTCGAATGCGGCCTGCTGCTCGGGCCCCTAACAAAAGGCCACAGCTTTCCTCGTTAGCCTGGTCAGGGGTACGACTATCTTGGACAAGTCTTGAATGAATCTTCGATAGTAGCCCGCCAATCCTAGGAAGCTCCGAATCTCGGATGGAGACCTCGGGTCCTCCCATCTCATCACGGCCTCTACCTTGGCCGGATCCACTGATATCCCGTCCTAGTTGACAAGGTGCCCCAGAAATTGCACCTCGTGCAACTAGAACTCACACTTGGAGAACTTAGCATATAAGCTCTCCTTCCTCAAAGTACTCAGAACCTCATGCAAGTGCTCCTCATGCGTCTTGGAATAAACCAAGATATCGTCAATGAAAACAATCACGGACCGATCCAACATCGGCCGGCACACGCGATTCATGAGATCCATAAACGCGGCAGGAGCATTGGTAAGCCTGAAAGGCATCACCACAAACTCATAATGAATATAGCGTGTCCGAAAAGCAGTCTTCTGCACATCCTCCTCTCTGACCCTCATCTGATGATACCCTGATCGCAAATCAATCTTGGAGAACCAAGATGCTCCCTGAAGCTGGTCGAAGAGGTCATCGATCCTCGAGAGTAGGTAACGGTTCTTCACCGTTACCTTATTCAGCTCCCGATAGTCTATACACATCCGATGCGACCCGTCTTTCTTCTTCACAAATTGAATCGGGGCTCCCAGGGTGAACTGCTCGGTCTAATGAATCCCTTGTCTAACAGCTCCTGTAGCTATGTTGACAACTTCTGCATATCAGGAGGAGCCAACCAATACGGTACCTTGGCTATCGGAGCCGCACCAGGGACTAGGTCGATCCTAAACTCCACCTGCCTCTTCGGAGGTATCCCAAGCAAATCCTCAGGGAATACATCCATAAACTCCCGCACCACGGGCACATGACCCACTGTCGCCTTACCTGCCTCCGAGGTGTCCATAACATAAGCGAAATACCCTGCGCAACCCTGCTGAAGGTAGCGCCTAGCTCTCGCTGCTGAACATACAGCTGGTCCTCGGATATGGCCTCTCGCCCTGAACTACCAACTCTCCCCCACTTGGGGTCCTGATCCGCACCAACTGATGTGCATAATCTATCACTGCCCCATTGGGGCTCAACCAATCCATGCCAATAATAACCTTGTTCCCTCGCAACGGTATGGGAACCAAGTCTACCAGGTAACGTTCCTCGAACAGCCTCAAAACACAATCTCGGTAGACCTCCGGTGCTTGCACTGATCGGTCGTCTGCAATCTCGACCTCTAGAGGGCAGTCCAACATGCCCGAAGACTCAGGAAACTTCTTGCTAAGTGCAAGAGAGACAAATGATCGGGTAGCACCCGAATCAAACAACACCTAAACTGGGATACCGTTCACATGGAACGATCCTAAACGCACATACACAGAGCACACATCAATATCATAACATCATACAAATAAATCAGAGGGAAAGACTCATACCCGTCACCACATCGGGTGCAGCGCGTGCCTCCTTGGCTGTCAGCTGAAATGCCCGGCTCCGAACCACTGGAGCCTCCGACTTGACCTTCCGGCCATCCATAGCCCGTGCTGTCGCTGATGGTGGAGTCATTGCCGGCGCTGCTGCTGTCAACCTGGGACAATTTGCCTTTTTATGCCCTTCTGATTGCAATGGAAACAAATCAGGTCTGATGTCTGAATCGCAGAAGTAGGGGCAGTACAATCTCTACCAAAATGCCCAACCTTGCCGCACTTATAGTAGCCTGAACCCGACCCAGTACGACAAACTCCCTCATGTGACCGACCGCATTTCCCACAGCGGTCCCGCCCTGACTGGCCTTTCGGCCTACCATCGGGTCCCTTGGGCTTCTTCCCCGAAGCCCCCATCGTTTTCCCCTCAACGGCCTTCCTCTTCCGTATGTGCTCCAAATCAATCTCTTTCTCCGTAGCCCTGACAATCATGGAATCCAGGGTAGGGCAAGCAGAGAAACTAACATGCTCCCGAAAATCAGCCCGTAACATGTCATGGTATTGGGTCCTCCTCATATCCTCATCCCCTGCATACTGGGGCACCAACAAGGCCCTCTCCCGGAACTTGGCGGTGATCTCCGCCACAGTCTCCATAGTCTGTCTTATATCCAAGAACTCTCTGGCCAGCTGCTGAAGCTCCACAGCTGGTGCAAACTCAGCCCTGAATCGGGTCACGAAATCTAACCATGTCATAGCCTCAATGGCTGGGGCTCCCAACGTATCGCCAATCAACTCCCACCAATCTCTGGCTCTATCCCTCAAACAACCGGCAGCGAAACGGACCTTCGAACCTTCCGGGCAGAAGCTCATCAGCTGCGCAGACTCGATGTCTGCGATCCATCTCCTAGCAGCAATGGGGTCCTTTACCCCATGAAAATCCAGCGCACCACTCCCACGGAAGTCCTTAAAGGACAATGTGCGTGTACCTACCTGGCTAGACGCCAGATCACTCCTGAATGCCCGGAGGCGATCCTCCATCAGCTCAATAATCCCCTACTTGATCGACCCGAAAATGACCAGGGTCGCCTCAAGGATACCTCTTGTGATCTCAAACGCGATGAACTCACGTAACCCATCATCGACATGCTCGGATCCCGCTCCCTCTCCCGAACCAGATCCTGATCCCCCTGCTCCATGACATGTGACCACCATTCTGAAAATAATAACACAATTGTCAGGATCATATATACCCCCGAAAGGCCTCACACACTCTCCAAGTTTCCAGGTTCCATCTCGGCCCTCCTTGCATCGAGTACGGATCCTCTGCTTTCAGTAGTACGGGCCCATACTACCTTCCATATATATGTGTACTTTCCTTAAGGATTGCTTTTACTTCACCAAGTCCCTTTCACCGATGCTCTTCCAACTGATCACATCCTAGGCTTCCCTAGGGAACTCTTCGACCTACTCCCCGCCATCAGCTGCATTAGGAGTCCTTACCGCGTCCCCCTAACTAGCTTGCGGATACTGTTACATATTCGTTCACTAGTTAGTCGAAGTTGGCCAGAACCCCCATAACACAAAGCAAGCAGCATTCGTGCGCTGAGTAACCAAACCAGGCATAACGTACACAGGCCATCCTACTGCTGACTAAACAGTCCTAGCATACAGCTCATACAAAAGGCATATAAGGCATCCTTCCTAGATCCTTAGCCCTAACTAGCATGCGATTCTCAGAATCATATATCAGGCACACAAGGCATCCGCCTAGATCCTTAGTCCTATTCTAGCATGCAGTTTTCTGAATCAAAACCATACAACATAACATAACAAGTATAGGTATCTTTGGGAGAACTTACTTGAGCCTGGCCGGTCGCACGCATCACACACTTCTTCTTTCTTAAAACTTCCCATTTTAGATTTTAGAAAACCATTTTCCTTGTAAAAATCTTTTAGTCCCTCGGTTTGAGTCCAGACTCCCCTGAGGGCGTGTCCGAATCCCTCAAACCAGGGCTCTGATACCAACTTGTAACATCCCAAATTTCGAGGCCAAAAATTTCATTTTTAAAATTTAACATGTAATAAAGCGTGTTACCAAAACATTGTCAAGTTACATTAATTATAAAACATAACGTTATGTCTCAAAACAATATCATCGGAAACAAAGAAAATCAGAGTACGATCCTAAAAAATCCAGTGCGGAAACCATGTGTGTGATGCGCCGCTACACCGCCGGCTCTTTCCCCTTTGACGAAGAGGTACCTGAAACCACAACTAAAACTATAAGCACGAAGATTAGTGAGTTCCCCCATCATACAACATAACATATAATATCATCAGTATCTTTCAACCGGTAACAACCATCGGTGTCTTTCAACCTGTAACAACCATCGGTATCTTTCAACTGGTAATCATCATCAGTATCTTTCACCTGGTAGCCTCATCAGTATCTTTCAACCGGTACTGGGGACTATCTCACCCCTTATCACTAGCATACAATAACGAGATATGAACATACAGTCAGTCATAACTGGGTACTGACCTACCCTACGGTCCTAGAGACCGATGTTAGAGAAAACTAACTCCTACTACACACAACATATCATACAACCATATCTCGTAACCAAAGCACATAACCAAACCAAGATAATTATCACGAAGACAATCATCTACTAAATACTCCTTTTTGGTGGGCCGACATTGTGGCCTTAGACCTACCCCCACTGGAAGTTAATTCACCTCGAAAGGCTGGCTGCTGAAAAGCTGATCCGCAAATGTCTGACTGTTGCTCCGGTGATCCCCCGACTATATTTCCATAAAACACTTAATCAAACATTGATACTATTCCCAGGGTAAAATGACTATTTTACCCCTGACCGATTCCAAACCAAAATCAAGTCAAAGTCAAAGTCAACTTCCAGTTGACCCGGCTCGCCGAGTTGGCTTGCCAACTTGTCGAGTCTATATCCAGTCGATTGTCCTTAGTCCCGTCTCTACCCGTCGAGTTAGGCATTGACTCGTCGAGTTCTCTTCCTAACTGATACTCAATGGTCCTTCATCTGAATCGCCGAGTTGTATGAACAACTCGTCGAGTTGATCTTCATCCGATGAACACTCTAGGCCGTGACTCGCCGAGTTGTATGAACAACTCATCGAGTCTGTTCTTGAGGCAAGAAGATTGCCTTGGACCCGCCGAGTCAGGGAATTGACTCGCCGAGTCCCTCCATTGTTGAGTCTGGCTTCCGACTCACTGAGTCCACCTATGGCTCACTGTTCTAGTCACATACTCGAAAAGGGGAAAAATCGGGGACTCGCGACTAGACTCGCCGAGTCCGAAGAACAACTCGCCGAGTCGCATACATGCAATCCCTATACACTCGATTCTGATTGAATCCAGTGCATTCTATTCATAGATCTGGGTTCCTAGGGCTCGATTAAAATGTAAAGCTTCCAACTTTACGTGTGTATAATCATCAATGGGGATTTTAAGGCTCAAAACACTCTAAAAGGGGTAGATCTAGGGCTTTCATGCAATATGGCCCCATAAAGGTATTAGATCTAGGCTTATGGAACTCGAACATAGCCAGATCTAGTAGCTATTCAACCCATGATGACCCCTATACTACTATCAAGCTTGGAAATGGTTCAAAGATAGCATTAATGGTGTTCTAATGGGGATTTGAGCATAGAAATAGAGTAGATCCGAATTGTACCTCAATGAACTTTGGATTAGGTCCTAGATCCTTGCTCTTCACCTTCTCTTTTGGTCTTTCCTTGCTTCTCTTCTTCAATCTTCAAGGAACAAACACAAAAACACTTCAAATCAAAAGTAGAGGGTTAGGGTTCGATATACGATGCTCTGACGGTGACGGAGACTAACTTGGGGCACATAAGGGGGGTTTAAATAGGGTGCAAACCCCTGAAATCAGGGTTTCTTCCAGGCTGGTGGACTCGCCGAGTCACCAACTTAAACGTGCTCAATATCCCGTCTCTACTCGGCGAGTCTAGCCTACGACTCGCCGAGTCCAAGGCTAAAAATGTAAATACTCAGATAAATCTTACATATCAGGAACCGGGTGCTACCCAAATCACATAAAAATAGGTCAAAGAAAACGAATATACAGAAGCACTACAAAGATTTTTGTGTTGGTTCAAGTTTTGTTCGACTATATTTCGAGGCAAAGTTATAATATTAAAACTTTATTATTTATATGATTGTTATACCATTAATAGAGTAGTTTAATAGTTTTAAATATGTTTCATAGATTAAAAAATTGGCCTACAAACATTCGTGTGTTTGAAACCGCTTTCGAAATGGATTTATGAGTAACAAAAAATAGTTCATTGTTACTGTATTTAGTTACGGTTTATGTATTTTTTATAATTCAAGACCAAACTTATTTAATTGGTTGATGATTTGAATTTTATTTGAGCAATTTTATATTTTTAATGACAAATTATCGTATTAACATCTCCATATAACACAAGTTGTATTTATAACTTAGTATAATGTTTGTGACTACAAAACAAGATATTATTTATATATTTGGGTGTTTAAAATTTAAAATAATTAAGTCTATGCACATTTATTTACCTAAATATTATATTTTAATACTTATCATCAAATTAATGACAAAAAATGCAGAAAACTCATGAATTTTTGAAATAACTATATAGTTCAATGTAGATAATTATCTCTTATTATGAGTTGTTATATACTTAATTTTTAATATATATACAAGGTTAAATACAAAACTTAAATTAAACTATTAAATAAATTTATAAATTATTCAAAAACTATATATATTTAATTATTTTTTAAGCTTTATATTGATTTGAAATCTAAATAATTCTTGAAGACCAAAAATGCATCATAGTTATTATATTTAGTTAAGTTTTATGTCTATTTTATAATTTAAGACCAAACTTATTTAAGCGGTTGATGATTTTGGTTGATGATTTTAATTTTTCTAATTTTGATATTACTAATAATAAATTATCATATTAACATCTTCGTATAACACAAGTTTTGATATTTATGAGTTAGTATAATTTTTGTGACTAAAATGGAGATATTATTTATATATTAGGACGTTTAAAATTTTAAAATAAATGTATGCACGTTTATTTACCTAAATGTTGCATTTTAATACTTATCGTCAAATTGATGGAAAAAATTACAAAAAAGCTCATGAACATTCGAAATAGCAATTATAAAAATAAAATCATATGGTTCAATGTAGATAATTATTTTTTATTATGAATTATTATATACTTCATTTTTATTATGTATACAGGCTAATTACAAAACATAGATTAAAGTATTACATAAATTTAAAAATTATCTGAAGACCATTTATATTTACATATTCAAATTAATATGTTATAATTTATGATGAGAAATTGAATATGTTTTAACTGATTTAATAATCAATTAAGTATTTAGTAAAAAGTTTTACAATTGAATTATTTGTATTTTTTTATTACTATAAAAATATCAATTGTTTGAGTAAACACACATAAATAAATAAATAGACAAATCATATAAAAAGTCACTGTGAAAACAGATATAAAAAGTATTTGAGAAACTTAAAGGTTTTTGTTGGTTCAAGGTTTTTGGTCACATTTTGTGAAAAATTACAATATTAAAACTTTTTTATTTGTACGTTTATTATGTACTATAAGAGTAACTTAACAGTTTTTGCAATGTTTCATTTTGAGCAGTAATATGACGAAAATAAATCTTCAAAGACATATCGAATAAAACTATTACATTTGTTAGGCAACAAAAAAAATTATAATATTATGTAAAAATTTGAAGAACTATAAGTGTTTGAGGTAATTATCGTGGAACCAAAATGGAGGAGATAAGATAACAACCATGTTTAAATGAACTTTTATATTTATAAGAATTATTATTTTATATTTAATGATAATACTTTAGTTATTTTTCATAACTTATATATTTGTTGTAATATTTAAACAATATAGTTTTATTACTACACAATGTTTGGGTATTCACCTAGTATGTTTATAAATAGACATATCCATATGAAAGTACAAACTAACTACTTTTACTAACCTGTACTTTCGGTTAGGAACATAATAGTCCATGTTATAATCTATGTACCGAAAGAGCATAATACTAACTACTTTGGTATTAAAACCCTTCACACCATACTTTATTTATAGATTTGATAAAAAAACTTCGGAAAAAACGTTAAGCTTCAAAATAGTCACAAATAATTTTGCACTCTACATTCTCCCCTTTGTGACAACTCATAGGACTTGTAAAGTCATCTACAATTATGAGCAATACTTAGTAAAGCTTTCCGGACAACCAACGAAGAAAAAAATTCTTCATTATCTCTTGTCTACTCTGTTTTGAGCTCATGTCACGTCTTGTAACATGAGCAATGAAATTCTAAAGGGTAGCCGTTAAAATCTCTCTGTATCATCAACTCTGAAAAATGATATTTTGGTTGAACATGTTTCTTTTTAACTAAGGTCTCGTTTGATAGTTACTGATTGAGAAAGTGCTGACTGAGAAAGGTCTGTTTGGGTAACAAATCCTGATTGGGTAAAAAATCATGTTGTTTGATTGTACATCTGACTGAATGTGCTGAGTGATGAAAAATGACCATTTTACCCTGCTGTTATATATATTGATGGATTAAATTGCTGAATAATTATAAAAACATACATATTATCATACAAAATCTAAATTACACACAAATAAAAAATGTCATACAAAATGTAAATTAAACATAAATAATTTAATATCCAAATAAAAACATAATGAAATTTAAAATAACATAATTTAATGTAAAGTAGGTGAAAGTAGTCGATTTGCAATCTGATCACGCAAAACATGCATATATTCAACGGCTTCTGGATCCCATTCTATGCCTTGTATGTTTTCTCTATCAATTCCCCCACCTTGGACGTCGGGAGTAACAATAGTGTCCTCCTCAAAATTTCTAAACAAGTCATCTTCTATATTGTATTTCTTTATAAAATTATGGACCGCGACACAAGCAATGACTATGTCTCTTTGCACTGTAAAAGGATAAGGAGCCATTTGTTTTAAGATTGAGAATCTCGCCTTCAATACACCATAAGCACGCTCAATAACATTTCTAAGTTGTGCATGAGCATGATTGAACCTTTCTTCTCTAGTTAAAGGTCTGCCTCTTCGAAAATCTGCTAACCAATACCTAGTATTGCGGTATGGAGCCATAAACCCACGAGTGTTTGTATATGCAGCATCAGAAAGGTAATATTTATCTGCAAAAGAATGTGACACATTATATAATGACACGTATTATATAAAGAAGATAGATAATAAAAATTATGTAAACATTACAAACCTGGTGGAGGAAATGGAAATCCAGAAGTCGAATTGAATGCAACTTCTTTCAAAACTCTTGAATCATGTGCTATACCCTCCCATCCAGCCCAAACAAAGGTGAATATCATATCAAAATCACAAATTCCTATTACATTTTGAAAACATTCTCCTTTTCCTCTTCCTCTATATCGAGTTTGTTGATCAACAGGTACAACCGCATGTACAAGAGTTCCATCTAATGCACCAATTGCTCCGGAAAAATTATTTTTTAACCGTCTATGTCGTTCCGAGTTATGTCTTGTTGGGTTAGGAGTTGTTGGTACTATAATTCTTTTGCAAAACACATCATTGCTGTTAGGACCTCGTGAAAACATTGATGAATCGTTTGTGTGGAGTGATGAAGTCTTCCCTTAACCGCGCGAAAACGTTCATTATGTCCTATAACATGTAAGAAGACAGCCATCTTCTCTTTGATAAGTTATAAACAAAATTGAAGATCGATTAGATCTTTATAACAGGTAAAGTGATGAATACGAAAACTGTAAATAACACAAGTATGGATCAAATTATGTCGAATGATTAGATCAAACAATCCTCAGCAGAGCTCGACTAAGAACTTCCGCTGTAGAGGATTTAGGGTTACAAGAACGATAAACTTTTGAATAATACTGTGATCGATCTATTCTATCGTTTTCCTAAGATGGATGCAAGCACCTATATTTATAATAAAACCTACTAAACTCACGGATGGACAGGCCCATACCGGAGATACAAAAACGGACTAGCTAACGAGCCCAATAGACGCAACATACAAAACACGACCCAACAATCTCCCCCTTTGCGTCAAATTGGAGCGAGACTACTTCTTCTTCTTGCTTGGGCCAGCAGCAAGATCTTTCTTCGTAGTATCAAACAGACGAGAGATTAGCGCGAGAATGGTCTGTCTGAACCGAATGTACCATTAAATCATGTCATCGAAGTACTTGACATCATCCGATGAGTTCTGCTTGCATATGTGGATGATCCCCAATACATGCTCCAAACAAGCAGTGGTGTAGAGGTGTTTGTCAGCCAAGGCAAAAAGACATTTCTGTCCTTCGTTCCTGGTGAACATGACCGAATTCCTTCTCGAGTCAATTTTCCCCATCTGCATTTGGTTGAGATCACTGGCTGAGCCAACAGGAGATATGGTTGGTTTCTTCTTAAATACACTTGCAATCTCCTGATCCATCAGTGCAACTTCCATGATGTAGCACACGAGCATCCTCTTGAAATGGTTGATGATCGGACCGTATTCAGCTTCGTTGGTGAGTAGGATGTTGTGCAATATAATCCAATCATGGGGATTAAGGTTGGGTAGATCTGCAAGAGAAATTGCATGTTCAGTTTTGGCAGATCCCCGAAGTACCTTGAACCGAATGTTGATGAAGGTCCCTTCACTATACGGCTTCAAGACCCGAACGTTGACAATTTTCTGAGCGCTCCAAGTCTGATATTGGGGTTGAGCAGCCTTCAGATAAAAATCAATTAAGTCTCGATCAACCTGTGGATGAGGATGAGGGAACTCTGCAACGTTGGAAAAGGCATGAAAGATGAACGCCTTTCGGGTCAGTGGCATGTCGAACTGAGAGTCGACAGTATTGGAACAATCAAGAGAGATTACAGGTTCTAGCCACAAGATACTCGGTGTGTCGATGGCTTCTTTTATCATCCTCTCGAGAGTCCAGGAAGGAAAAAGAGTTTTCCTACTCTCAAGAAGGTCGTGGGCTTCCTTCTGTTTTCTTTCTGCTTCTTCAGCCTCTCTCGCCACACGAGCACTGATATCAGCCTCATCGTTTCGACTTTTTCGCTTCAATAAATCAGCGATAGTCTCTTTATCTTCATCTTCATCCTCCTCAGCAATCTTCTTGCCTTTGTCTTTCACACTAGAACCGGAGGCTTGGCCTACTGGAGGAGGTTCGGTTGTGTGAGTTGCCTTTGAGGTAGGAGGTGGTTGAGACATTGACTCCTTTTCTCCCCCTTGTTTCGAAATGGACACGAAATCAAGTAGCCCTTCGATTTTGCTGAGCAGGGCAAGGGCGGGAGCGAGCTTCTCTGCAAGGTCACGCCTCACAGTGTAGTTAAGAATGGGATCATGTGCTTCGAGAATGTTGGAGATGGCATTGTGGACATCCGAAACGCACGACCTTATCACCTCCCTTTCGGACCGAAGAGAGTCAATCTCCTGTTGAGAGTTGGAGAGTTGAACACTCTTGACCTTCAGAGTGGTGGTCTTCCTGGCTAGAGCATCCATGAGAGAGTTCTCAGCAGCCAAATCTTCTTGTAGCTTCGAGAGACGCTCGTCAATGGTGGTGCGAAAGGCTGAGTTGTCGTCTGAAAGCGTTTGACGAAACGAAGCAAAGGATTTCAACTCAGTGGAGACCGATGTTGCCAGTTGTTGAATGATAGGTTCCAACGTAGTCTTAGCAGCATTTGCACTCTCCTGTAAAGACTTTAACAGGGAAGAGGCAAGGGTTATGTTTGTGAAACGAATGTGATGGAGAAATGCAATTTAGATGGTGTAAGAAATCAAAGTACCTCTGCTGTGAAAAATAGGACCAAGCAGAAAACTCTTATCTCATGTGAGAAGAGAGTTAGGTAGCTCATGATTAGAATAAATATGATAGCCTAATTGGGAAGACAAGGTTTGTGTATACCAAGTCATTAAGGCTAATATTCAGAATCAGGTGAGGCTTTGGACACATACAACAACATGCTTCTAGGGACACTTAGCTAAGTCAACAATTTCCCCATAAACGAACACACAAATAAAATGAAAGCCAAAAAGAAAATAAAGAACATAATATTTTTGGAGTTTTTGAATGTATAAAGAAAATATTTTTGGAATTTTTGATAATATAAAACAAAAAAAATAATAAATAAAAGAAAATAAGACATAAAAAAAATACACAGAGAAAAAAAACTTGGAAGTTTTGATAATAAGAAAAATTAAGACAAACAAAACAAAAAAAATTTTGAAACCGAACCCGAGCGTTCGGTTGATTTCGGTTGTGAAAAAAATTGGAACCGAACCCGAGCGTTCGGTCTATTTCGGGTAAGAAAAATTTTGGAAACGAACCCGAACGTTCGGTATATTTCGGTTACCAAAGAAAATAGGTTTTTTTTTTTTTTTTTTTTTTTTTTTTTTTTTTTTTTTAAAGAATAACTTTGACAATAAGATAAATGAATTTAGAACAAATATACATAAGATCTACAACCAAGAAAACTACCTTTGATTGATGAGCGAAAAGCAGATTAATCAACTGAACCCGAGCGTTCGGTTCATTTCGGTACATTAGTACAAGACCCGAACCCGAACGTTCGGTCTATTTCGCTTCTTACTTTTGAGTTTGAGAGGTAATTTTTGGTATTGACTCCGATTCCATCATACCTAGCCCTTGTAGAATTTTGTTGAATGATGCTTCAGGAAGAGCTTTGGTGAAGATGTCAGCCAGTTGATCAGTGGTTCGAACAAAATGAATTTCGACGTTCCCATCTTCCACATGATGTTTAATGAAGTGATATCTCAGTGCTATGTGCTTAGTCTTGGAGTGTTGCACTGGGTTATGACAGATCCTAATTGCACTTTCAGAGTCACAATCTAGTGGGATCTTTTTCATATTGAGTCCATAGTCCCGGAGTTGACTTTGGATCCAAATCACTTGAGAAGTACAAGAGGCAGCTGCAATATATTCTGCTTCAGTTGTAGACAAAGACACACAAGTCTGTTTCTTTGATTGCCAGCTTACCAACTTTCCGTCAAGGAATTGGCAGCCTCCCGTGGTGCTTTTCCTGTCTAGTCCACAACCTCCAAGGTCTGCATCTGAGTAGGCTTGAACGAAGAAGCCTGAGTTGGATGGATACCATAGGCCTAAAGAGGTAGTTTGCTTGAGATATCGAAGTATGTTCTTCACTGCAAGCATATGAGGTTCACGTGGATTCGCCTGAAATCTAGCACAGTAACAAACAAAGAACATCATATCAGGCCTGCTAGCAGTGAGATACATCAGAGAACCGATCATCTGGCGATATAGCGTAATATCAACTGCTGGCTTAACTAAGGATGGAGTGAGCTTGGTGCCGAATGCCATTGGAACTTTAACCTTTGAATCTCCCATCATGCCAAATTTTGCAACGAGAGTCTTCGTGTAAGCTTCCTGATTAATAAAGATGCCTTCTGGTCCCTGTCTAATATTTAAACCAAGGAAAAAGTTAATTGGACCCATTGAGCTCATTTCAAATTTAGTCTCCATCAGCTTTCTGAATTCAGCCGTTAAGCTAGGATTCGATGAGCCAAAGATGATATCATCGACATAAATTTGAACAATCATAAGGTGGTTACCTTCCTTCTTACGAAAGAAGGTTGGGTCAACCGAACCTTGTTTGAATTTGGACATCTTTAAAAACTTGGTTAGCGTTTCATACCAGGCTCTCAGAGCTTGTTTCAGTCCATATACGGCTTTGTCCAAAATGTAACAATGATTGGGGTACCTTTCATTGAAGAATCCGGGAGGTTGCTCCATGTACACCGTTTCTTCAAGTTCTCCATTTAGAAATGCGCACTTGACATCCATTTGGTAGACCTCAAAGTTTTTGTGTGCAGCATAGGCAAGAAATATTCTAACGGATTCCAGCCTGGCAACAGGAGCAAAAGTTTCTTCATAGTCGATGCCTTCCTCCTGACAATATCCTTTCACCACCAGACGGGCTTTGTTTCGTATCACGTTGCCTTCCTTGTCCATCTTATTTCTGAAGACCCATTTGAGACCAACAACTGAGGCATCTTGAGGAGTTGGAATTAGACGCCAAACTTTATTCCTTTCGAATTCATTCAGTTCGTCTTGCATAGCTTGAACCCAATCAGAGTGATCAAGAGCAGTGTTAACTGTCTTTGGTTCAACTTTTGAGACGAAGGAGTTAAACATACAAAATTCTACTTTTGAAAATAAGGAAGTTTGTTTTGCCTTAAGTTGTGATCGGGTCAGGAACTTTTCAGAGACATTACCGACAACCTGGGAAACAGGATGATCTCTGGTCCATTTGACAAGAGGAGGGTAATTTGGATCATAAGATGGATCCAATTCAGCGTTTACCATCTCTTCTGGTTCAGATTGACTTTCATCATCATAGAGCATATCGGTATTCTCCCCCTCGACAGATAAGCTTTCAGGTAGGTCTTGAGTTTCCTGAGCTACAGGGGTTTCGGGTGGTGTCGAGCTTTCGGGTGTTGACACACCTTTGGGTGGTGTGGCACTTTCGGGTGTTGAAGTGTGTTCGGGAGTAGCTTGAGAACTGTTCTCCCCCTCAACATGTGAGCTCGGCTGTGATGAAGAAGATGAATCCTCCCCCTCAACTGAAGCATTGTGCTGTGGAGGTTCATTGGAACATGATCCTCCTTCATTCATTTGCTTTGCAGCATCTTCGACAAGATGCTTCAGATGATCTACTTTGTTGTCTGCTGCACTGGCTTCCGAGAGAGTGGCCTTCTCTGGTTCATCGAATAACTCGACAAACTTCTCAAATAGGTTTGCGATCGAGGCTGTGACTTGGCCTGTTTGAGGAAAGATTTCTCCAGCTGTGTCTTCGTTGGCCTTTAGCTTTTTGACATAGTTATCATCAAAAGTCACATAGTAAGTTTCTTCTATTTTCCTCGAGCGCTTGTTTAATACCCTGTAGGCTTTCGAAGTGAGAGAATAGCCCAAAAATATCCCTTCATCGGCTTTGACATCGAACTTGTTACGATGTTCTTTAGAATTGAAGATGAAGCACCGTGAGCCGAATACATGGAAAAATCTGACATTTGGCTTCCTGTTGTTGATGATCTCATATGGAGTGAGAGTGAATCGCTTATTGAGATATGACCTGTTCTGCATAAAACATGCAACAACAATAGCATCAGCCCAAAAATATATAGGTAAAGAAGCAAAACTTAGCATGGTTCGGGCCGCCTCACACAAAGATCGGTTTCGTCTTTCGACAATCCCGTTTTGTTGAGGGGTGTAGGGAGCTGAGAAGTTGTGACTGGTTCCTTTTTCTGCCAAGAATTCTTCGAATTCTTTATTTTTGAACTCCAGCCCATTATCGCTCCTGATGTTGCGAACGACTTTCTTCAGCTGTACCTCAACCTGCTTGATAAACATCTTTAGCTTCAGGGCCGCTTCAGATTTGTGCTTCAGAAAGAACACCCATGTAAAGCGCGAAAAGTCATCAACAATGACAAGAATATACTTGCTACTGCCGATACTTTCGATAGATGATGGACCACACAAATCAATGTGAATTAATTCTAGTGGTTCAACAACTTTAGTGTTTACAATAGATGGGTGACTTTGACGACTCTGCTTCCCCATTTCACAAGCAGCACATAAATGTTCTTGATCGTATTTGAGCAATGGTAGACCTCGAACATGACCTCCAGTGACGAATTTCTTGATATCCTTAAAGTTGAGATGAGAGAGCCTTCGGTGCCACAGCCAGCTTTCGTCAGATTGTGCTTTTGATAACAGGCAGATAGTTGGATTCCCTTTGATGGGTTTGAGGTTTAGGGGAAACATTTCACCTTTGCGCTCTGATTTGAGAATCACTCTTTTCGTTTTCTTCTCAATTGTTTCCGAACCCTCATCATCGAATGAGACCTTGAGACCGGTACCTCCAACAAGCTGAGATACACTAATAAGGTTGTGCTGTAGTCCCTCAACGTATGCGACCTTCCTAATCATAAAATCACCATTTGTTATCATTCCATAGCCTTTTATTGTTCCGAATGAGTTGTTCCCGAACTTGACATTTCCACCGTTTGAAAGAGACCGAAATTCCCTCAGCTCTTCCTTCCTTCCTGTCATGTGACGCGAGCAGCCACTGTCAATATACCATTCTTCGTCAAACTGCTCGTCACTGATAACCTGCAAAAATTAAGCAGATTTAAGAACCCAAAGTTTCTTGGGTCCATGTGAGCCTTTCACAGGAACAGAAATAGTAAGAGAGATGTCAACAAGATATGTTCTTTTTATTAACGTTGTTTCATCTTTTTTTTAATGGTGAAAACCTTAATTTTATTGGGATTTGTTGCTTTCGGTTTGGATTCTGGTTTAGGTATTTGAATTTTGGGACGATTTTGATTTGTTTCGACTGATGAAACCTTCGATTTTCCTTTCAGATCTGTTGAAGATTTAGGTTTTTGAGTGCGAACAGAATTGAATTTAGAATGTGGTTTAGAGGAATTGGAAGAATTAGTTGAAGTAGAAGGAGAGTATTTAGACTGAGATGTTTTCTTGACTTGAGGTTCTAAGTGACCCTTTTGTTTTTGATCATTAGTGGGACCGAACCTAGAACTTTGGTTGCTCTTGCTCTCAGAACCGAAATTATGCTTTCGGTAGCTTGTGTTTTCTGAACCGAACCTTTGCCTTCAGTTTTCATATTTTTCAGAACCGAACGTATCCTTTCGGTTGTTATGACCCTCAGAACCGAACCTCTCCCTTCGGTTGTTATTACTTTCTTGCGCTCTAACAATACTTTTCCCTGACTTTAAATTTCTGTCATGATAAGAGAAATGGGCGTTTTGAGATTGCCAAAACTGTTTTCTTTCAGAGAGATTCTTCTTGTATCTCTGATTCCTTTGCTGTTTTTGATTTTTCACCTGCATCGGCTGACGATGGATATTCGCTTTTTGTTTTTGCTTTATGTCAGCTGGTTCACTTTGAACTGATGATGTTTCGCTTGAAGGAGTGACTTCTTTTGCAGAAACTCCTTTTTCTTCCGGAACATCTTTTGTACCACTAGTACTTGGCACGTCGAAGCTATCAGGCTTGTTCAAAGGCTCTGGCACATATCTGCCTTTGGTTTTCCATGACGTCCTTTCTGATAGAGAAACAGTTTCTTCAGCATTGTCGATAGGAGCGGACCAGAAGAACTCATCACAACCATCAGCATTATCTTCGTTTACTATGGCTGTGAGTTCGGCTGTCTGATGTTCGGTTACACCTGTGACCTTATACACCTGATTTGGAGTCGTTCTTACCTTTTGGTACACGACAGCCTTTTCCTCAAGGATCGGGGACTTTTGCTGGGACAGGCGAGCAAACTCCACATAATTTTCTGAAATAAGATTTTTGTGGTTTTCGGGTTCGCTCTTGACAAACTCAGAACAGTCATTAAGCTCAGATGCATTTTCAACATCAATTTTATTTTCTGAGCTCAAGTTGGTACTCAATGAGTCAAACTTTTGTATGGTTTCGGTCCTTAGTTTTAGTTTTTCATTTTCATCCAAAAGATTTTTCAGCATGTCCTTATGGTCCTTGGACTTTATAAAAGATTCGATTTTGTCCAGACCATACATATATGTCGGATTTACATCCTCAGATGAAACTACACTTTCACAATTATATGCTTCAGCATCGATTTCATCCTCCTTAAACTCAAGGAAGGGCAAAATCATGCGATGAATTTTCTGCCCTATTTTACAGTTCAAATGAAGTTGAGTGATATTAGTGTAGAGACGCTTAGCAATTAAACAAAAGACATTTCTCTGTTTTAAAAGTTTCAAATTGTCTCTTTGTAAATAAATGTTTTCGTCCTTGGTTTTGATTAACTCCGACTCCTTCAACTCGATCCACATCCTCCGTTCCTCACTCTTTGAAGACACCCTGCTTATTTGGTCAGTTAGGTTAGAATTGGTGACCCGAGTTTGAGTTAAACTACTGTCTAGATGAGAGATTCTTGAATTTACATTTTTTAGTTCTTTTTCGTATGAACTTTGTGGGACTTTGAATGAAACAAAAATAGATTGTACCTTCTTGATTAATTCATCAAGTTCGTTAAACTGCACACTGAGAGGTTTTGCTGGGAAGCACAAGTCTTCTTGCTCCTTTGTATCTTCATTCCCGCCATCTGCATTGTATCCCCTCATCTGAGATACATCTGACACCATCAAGCACATGCCACCGCTCCCTTCATCTTTCGCAACAAAAGCCTTTCCATGAGAAGGCTTCCTTACTTCATCATCCTCAGCGTCGGTTGACTAGACCTCCACGCCACCGAACTCATCATCTGCTACCAAACCCTGCACAATTAAAGCATTCATTGAAGGGTTAGTGACAACTTTCTTCTTCCTGATCTCTTCCAGCTTTTTCATTAACAAAGCTTCTTCATCTTTCTCCTCATCCTTTTCTGCCATTTTCTTGAGGACACAATCTTTTTCATAGTGGTTCTATCCTCCACAATAATAGCAGCTCACACCCAAATCTCCTTCAGCTTTCGGTTCCTTCTTTGGTTCTTCTGCCTTCGGTTCTTCCCTGACCTTTTCAGAACTATAATTTCCCTGCCAATTTCGGTTCTTATTGGTAGGAAACCTTTTCTTGATGAACCTCTTGGGGTTTGACACCATCATTGCATAATCTTCAGAGGTAAGGTCATAGTCCTCCAAGTTGAGGTCTTCATCTTCCATCACCCCTTTGCTTTTAGACAGAAGAGCCAATGATCCCAAGCTAGAAACCACATTTTTGTCCTGCAAGACAATCTTTTCTTGGGATTTCAAAATCCCTACCAGCTTTGCCAATGAGTAAGATTTGAATTGCTCATGTGCTTTAACAGTGGACACAACAGCTCTCCACTCAGATCTAAGACCGTTTAAAAATGTAACCTTTTGTTCAATCAACTTCCTTTCAATATCATGTTTAATCATCTTGCTAAGAAGATGATTGAAGCGATCGAACGTTTGAGTTACAGTTTCTTCAGGACCCTGCTTGAATTCACCAAACTCGGACAAGAGTAAGGTTTGAATGGAATGCTCGAGATCTTCGTCTGTGGAATATAACTCTCGCAACCTATCCCATATTTCTTTAGTAGTGCTGCACGAACTCACCAGCCTGAAAGTATCAGATTGAAGAGCGAATCTGATTAGTCTCAATGCTTTAATATTGCACTGAAACTTATCTTTTTCGTCTTGGGCAATATCTTTAACGTCTTTCAATAGATCATTATACTCTTTCTGAGTTTTAATGATCCTTGGAGTTGCTGAATGAGCGAATGGTCCAGACACGATGGCTTCCCAGATGAGATATCCGTTGTCCTCAGATCCAATAACATAATCTTCAAAGTGATGTGCCCAGACTTCGTAATCCTGGGTGTAAAGGATGGGAATCTTCGTCGTTGATCCAATGCTGTTTGAGATGTTAATGGGATTTGATTGTGACTCGTCCATGGTAGATCGAATAACCTGTTTAAAAGATCAGACTTGTAATATATTAAATTAGGGCAAAACGAATAAATGCTGAGTTACATCAATTATGGGATGACGGCTCAATAAATATTGATTAATGCGGAATAACCCTAATCGCAACCTTTTTCACAGAAAAGATGTGTATGAATTACACAGCCTCCTGCTCTGATACCAATTGATAAGTTATAAACAAACTTGATGATCGATTAGATATTTATAACAGGTAAAGTGATGAACACGAAAACTGTAAATAACACAAGTATGGATCAAATTATGTCGAATGATTAGATCAAACAATCCTCAGCAGAGCTCGACTAAGAACTTCCGCTATAGAGGATTTAGGGTTACAAGAACGATAAACTTCTGAATAATACTGTGATCGATCTATTCTATCGTTTTCCTAAGATGCATGCAAGCACCTATATTTATAATAAACCATACTAAACTCACGGATGGACAGGCCCATACCGGAGATACAAAAACGGACTAGCTAACGAGCCCAATAGACGCAACATACAAAACACGACCCAACACTCTTCAATGCGTATTGTCCTACTAGATTGCAACCAATTTTTTTGGGTATAATGGTTGCATAATAATGCAAATGCCTCTTGTGTAAGACGCATCATATCGAAACATTGTGTAGGGTCTCCGTACATCAAATCTTATGTATATGCATACCCGCTTGAATCGTTATCTCTAATTCTATGAATTCTGATTAGTCTGCGCCGGTTTGACCTCAACCAATAAAACACAAGTAAAAGAAAAGCTACAACTTCACCATCAGAAACCATACTTGATCTGTTACAAACAATTAGGTAACATGTTAAAGTAAAAAAAAAAAATAATGCACCAAAAAAATCAATAAATAACATCAAAAGTAACAAAAGTCATATAATAAACGTTATATAACAAAATAATAGTAAACCCAAAATTCATCAAACATAGGATCCAAAAAACTAGTAAACATCATCCAAAAAAGTCATCAAACATAGGATCCAGAAAACTAGTAAACATCATAAAAAAAAACTAGTATCCAAACTTTTCTACCCGCACCTATCAAAGGTAACCATACTTCCTACCCGCACCCATCACCCACGACTCACAACTACTATGCGAAAGTCGTAACCAAACTTTTCGAACATCAGCACTTTCACCAAATAGTAAAAGAGTGGTCTTGTGTCTTTCATCTTCTTCTCCCCATTCCATTTTGTTCAATTTCTCGATACACGCATCAACATCCTTATTCATTTCACTTTTTTCAATTCTTTCATTTTTTTTCCACTAACGACCTTGCAAGCTTGACAATCTCCTCTTCAACTTCTAATGCCCTTTCATCTCTTTTTTTTTTCCACCAACTCTTTTGTTTCCACCAACTTCCTAATTTTTTGAACGCCCCGAAGATTCTTCACTTGCACCTACGTGTTGTGTTGAGGTTTCCATTGGAACATCATCATCAAAATCATGGGGACTAAACTCTTCTACAGGATGAGGGAGTGTAGAAGATGGCCCCCAACTTTGAAATCCGGTTGATGTCGACCCTTAAAATAGTTGGGTGCATAGATCAGGGAACAATAGGGGTTTAGTTTTCAATGACAACACGAACTTGTTCAACTGTTTACAATTTTTATAAATATTAGTATATGTTATAAAAATAATCATAATAGTATTGATTAAAAAAATAAATTTAATCAAATAGTATATGTTATAAAAATAATCATAATAGTATTGATTAAAAAAATTAGGCCTGACAATCGTATCGTGTTCGGGATGGCATGTCGCGGGTTGGCGGGTCAAAATATGCCAACCCAAACACGACCCATTTAAATATACAGGTCATAGGTTGGCGTGTCACGGGTTGGCGGGTTTGGAACATAAACCCATATATGACCCACGAACCCATTTATTTATATGGGTTCACAGGTTGGCGGGTTTGTGGGTTAGATTTGGGTTCGTGGGTTAGATTCCATAAATAAAATTAATAATTAAACATGAATAAATTCTTGATGGTTGATGCAAACATATCTAAATTTAGACACTTAACTACTTAAGTCTTAAAGTCTTAAACATCCAAATGAAAATTAAAAACATTCATAGAAACATGTTTAATGCCTCAATCGCTCATACAGCCATACACCGATACACCATTTGATTTAGGGAAAAAATGAGGAAAATCAGTTGGTTACAAACTTACTTACGACCTTCTGAGTTAGGACCACAAGTCAAAATATAAATACATTTAAAAATAATTTTTTTTTAATTAAAAATATAAACGGGTTGGCGGGTCAACCCATTTATTTTTTGAGAAACTCATATATGACCCGTTTAATAAACGTGTTGGCAGATTGGCGGGTTGACGGGTTGGCGTGTTGAAAAACTCAACACAAACCCGTTTATTTCGTGTCGTGTCGCGGGTCGTGTTGCGTGTCGTGTCGAGAATTGCCAGCCCTAAAAAAAATATTACCTTCCCCTCTTCTTTCCATTGTTCATCCGTCAAATTAAATTTATTTTTTTATAGGATCATATATATTGCCGGTTTCGCTTTTGAGTTTCACCCAAGCAACATACTTTGATTTGTAATAGTCAAAGTGGTTTCTCATTTGCTTCTGATCAACCTCTTTACCGTGTTCGTTTATCAATTTCTCGCGTATTGTCTTCCATGAACTTGCCTTAAGCCCAGAACCCTCACGACCATTAGTGGTTAGTTCATGGATACATGCATCAAGAAAAGTTTTGTCCTCACTCTCGTTCCAAACCAACATCCTAAAACATAAATATTTAAAGTAATTTATCATAGCTTTTATCAAGTTAAAGAATAATTTTAAACATAAAGCAATTTTCAACCAAGGACGTTAACATCATCCTAAATTATGATTTGATAACTTATACACAAAACATCAATATTCAAGCTAACAATTTCACAAAAGATAACAAACTAACAATTAAGGTCAACAATATCAAAGCTATAAAATTAGAAAAAAAAACAACCCAATTTTTGATTTTATAGCTTACACTTTTGATACTAACACAAGCTCAATAATTGGAAGGCATGTGATGTTGCATGCATTCCCCTTCTCAACCACTCTTCAAGGAACAATTGGATTATTAAAAAAGTTAGGTTACCATTAATCTTATAATAATTATTTATTATTAATTTTACTTTTGTACTTTACACATAAGAACACAACTTTTGATTGTATTTTCTGTAAAACATGTGATTGTGGGCTTGAAAATGGGAATTTACAAACCTACTTGTATTTTCCAATTCAGATTCAATTTCAATTCACAAACTATAAAATCAAAATTCAGAAAAAAACTTCCAATTCACTTTCAATTTCAATTCATAAGCTATAAAATATGAACTGGAGAAACAAACTTCCAATGTGAATTGGAGAAAAAAACTTCAAATTCAGAAAAAAAAAACAAAAAACAACTACCAATTCACATTCAATTTTAGAATTCATAACATTAGAAAAAAAAAACTTCAATTTTCAGTTCTTATACACAAAGAACTACAAAACAAAACATAAACAAACTTCCAATTCACATATAATTTCGAAATTCATCGTATTAGAACAAACAATTTCAGATTTCAGTTCTTGTACACAAAGAACTACAAAAAAGAACAAAAAAAGCTTATCATATGAACATACAGGTTGAGAATTCCTAATATTCTAACAAATACTAATTTGATTTCATAAAGAACTACAAATTTCATATCATCAAAGCATAAATGGTATCTGATTTTGAAAATTATTAACAGAAAAATTATCTAACCTGTGTGATGGATCGAGAAGGCGTCACTGATGGCGGTGGCGGAGGTACGACGAGATGGCACAGGTCCGACTGGTCCGACTGTTTGGCGTTGAATGTTGTGGAGTTCTTCCTGGCAGCTGCTGTGCTTTTAGGTCACTAGAAGGGAAGCGAATGGGGAAAGAAATAATAACGACGCAGGGGCAAGATAAGGGCAAGATTGTCTAATTTCCAATCAGCAACTGTTTAAAAAATGAGCCAGAAAGCGATTTGGGTCAGCAGATCTTACCGAGAAAGCTCAAATCAAACACCAAAGGTTTGACTGAGTCAGCCCAATTTGCTGACTTGACCCAGTCAGACATTTATCAAACACTCCCTAAGTAGACAATTCCCAAGGTTTATGAACTGTTTTACCATCTTTATATTTTGAGATATTTTCCAGTTTAGTATTAGCGGCTTCAACTGTCTTCTTAAACTCCTCTACTAAATCAATATATCTACCAAGGCTACTTAAGCATAATATAATTGCATTATATATATCAAATTCTTGTATGTAACACTATATATATTCTATTTCATAGCATTAATCGACATTAGATCCATATGTAGTTGAACAGTTTGACAAGAGTCACAAAATACTTTGGACTAATGCAATGAAAGTTGGAAATTATGAAATTCGATTCTTCACTTTTTCGTCTAACAACTTTGTATCCAAAGTGCTAGAAATTGTCTTCAAAAAGCATATATATTTAAGAGCACTCACAATCTATATTATCTTCTTCATGCTCTAAACTTTGCTATCAGGTTGCCTAATACTCCACGAAACCTAATCTTCATCTCTTTAAACTTCTCAAGATTTTCTTTGTTTTCTTTTATGTGAAATTGTTTGTGTGTGAATGTCTTCAAAGTCATTGGCATATCTACATAATTCTCAATTGAGTGTTTAATAGAAAAAACTAATTTTAGGAGTATTTTTAAAGAACTCAAAATCTCCAAATGCAATATCACGAATAGTTTCCTTACAAAAAGTTTTTTTTAAAGAACTTGTAACATCCCAAGATTTTCCATTTATAGTCCCTGGGAATGGAAGGGTGAAGCCATGAAAAGTCTAAGGGCTAAGTTGAAATTTTGGGACCGGGATGAGTACACCGCGCATAAATAAGGGTACGCTGAGCGTACTAGGCACGCCCTAGTACGCTGGGCGTACACATGTGTACGCTGGGCGTACTCATATCAGAAGTAAACCCTAATATTTAGGGTTTGGGGGCTATATAAGCAACATTATGAGCACAAAACCCTCCCTTACCCAAACCTCCACTGCTTAGAGTCATTTTCCCCAAACTCTAGACATTTCCTTGAATGATTGAACTTTTTGAATGTTTCTTGAGTGTTTTAAGAAGAAGGTCTTGCATCAAGGAGTTGGAGAAGAAGTTCAAGCTCATAGATCTGAAGTTGGTTTGTGCCCTAGAAGCTCCAGAAGGTAAAAAGCTTGGAACTTTATACTTGTATAAGATACTTCTAGTCATTTTAGCTTTATGAAAGGATTCTTGTCCCAAAAGTCCCAAAATGGTGCATGTTATGATTTGGACGAAATGAGATGTCCTTTCAGAACTTAGAAGAGGTTCTAAGTGATAAATATTCTGTCCTAATAGTGTAACGCTCTAAAAATTCCAACCAATTTAAACTTTTCAAAAACAACCCAATTTCTTAAAGTTATTACAAAAAGGTTTTCAATACATTTATTATCGGAGTATTCCCAGAACCATATCATAAAATATAAATATGAGGAGCGGTACGATCACGCCTTTGCCTTGCCACGGTCTAAAGTACCTGAAACATTAAACCACAACTATAAGCCTGAAAGCTTAGTGAGATACCCCCAAAGTACCAACCACAATACCATACACATATCATATCATAACCAGAACAGAACAACCACGCACTTCGGGTCTACTGTGTGACTGGTCCGCCGCACCGGGCCTACAGTCCACCTGGTCCACCCTTCGAGTCTAGCCATATACATCGAGTCTACAGTGTAATTGGTCTGCCCGCACCGGGCCTTCAATCCACCTGGTCCACTCTGTGAGTGTACAATATGACTGGTCCTCCTGCACCAGGCCTTCAGTCAGCCTGGTCCACTCTCTGAGCCTCGGCACGTCTGGTCCGCCCACTTGGAACCTACAGTCTATCCGGACTGCTCGCTGGGCCTTCGGGATAAACGGTCCGCCCTGGGTGTGTTGGCCTACTGCACAAAGCAGGACCTGCCTCAACCCAACCCAGTCAAACAACCATGTGCACATAAACATATAATCATATAACAATTCACAACTAATCAACAAATCTAGAAGATCACATACATAGCACATCCCTACCAGGATACCGACCTAACCGGTCACTAGCATAGAATCATCCTATACACCAAGATACCGACCCTAACTAGGTCTCTAACATATACCATCCTAACTACCAGGATGCAAACATAACAAAGCAATAACATAAAAAACAACTACCCGGATTTCCATCCGATAAAGGGCCGGCCTTGGTGCCATAGACCCTGTCGATAGAGTGAGGATAACTCACCTCGCAACTGCCGAAACTCTGAACTGAAGAAGCAGATGTCCGAACCACCGTCTCACCAAAAATCCCGAACTATCCAAAGTAGCAAAAATAACCATTAACCCAAGCACAAACTCCTTCCAAGGTTAATTTACCAATTTACCCTTAACTCAATCTAATCCATGACTAAGGCCCACAATCAAAATATGAAAGGCCCAACACTAAGTAAGCTCCTAAGCCCACTACTGGCGCATATTTCCTGACTCCTGATGGCCCACTAAGGCCAAAAGACCCAAAGTCTAAAGCGCAGCCCACACTGAGGCCCAAATACTCAAGGCCCAACTAGAAGCATTACGCGCGGCGTAACTCAATGTACGCTTAGCGTACCAGCTCCATGATGTGTACGCGGGGCATACCTGCACGTACGCTCAACATAGTGCTCTCTTAAGTCATTCCCTCATTAAGTGCTTACTACCACATTCCAAGGGCTACAAACTCAGATCCATGTCTTATTTCATGATTTAAACCATAAAGTCACTGACTTGGTGACTTAATATGGCTCAAACCAACTCAAACATCCAAAATGATCTTCTACATCCAATAAGAGAACTAGATCTCATGCATGGGCTTAATAGGACCATAAAGGTTGGAACTTTACTGCTTATGGGACTCTTTTGACTCTAAGGGAGGCATCCCTGGTCTTGGAAACGAGGTTAAATCACAAAGACCCAATCTTGGGACCAAAAGGTCCATAAACTTGTACTAGAGGAGATCTAAGAGATTAATCATCAAGCTTAGAACTTTTTACCTCAAAAGGTCTCCAGAAGATGATGCCTTTCCAGATCTACGAGCTCCAGCCACCCCACTCCTTCCTTGACAACTTCGTCTTTCTTCTTCTTGGCTCTCCTTTGCCAAAACAAGCTTTCCAAATTCAAACACACCCAACAATGGAGGTGGGAAGGCTATATAGGATATTCTGAGGGTAAGAGAGTGTTTATGGAGGCTAGGGTTGTAACCATAATGTTTCTTTTATAGTGGATGTCCCTAAAATTAGGGTTTAATGACTCTGGGCGTACGCTGGGCGTAACTCCAGTACGCTGGGCGTACGCGTCCTGGTACCCGCGATCACTCACCATACTATGCTGGGCGTACCCACACGTGTCCCAAACGCATGCATGGTCTTTTTCATCACTTTTTCAATTATGGGCCATAAATGTCAATATCTTTAAAGTGTCATAATTCCTTCATTTTAAATCCGTTTCCGACGGACTTTATATCCACGAAAAGGTGGCGAGAAGCCTTACGCTTCTAGCGACACACCCTGGCCCGAAACCCCTTTCGAATAACACCCAATACCCATAAAAGACCAAAACGCGCTTACTCTTGATCTCGGAAACCCAAAAATAGATATTTTAAGAACGAGGCGTTACAATTCTCCCCAACTTAAATTAGGCTTCGCCCTCGAATCCTATTGCAGTATACATTTCAGAACAACCCCTGCACTACAGACTCCGATTTCTCAATCAACTCAGGTTCTTGTAACCCTATTACCGCATCTTCTCTATCACGGTCTCTAGGTCCTTGGCCTCCATCCGATATTTTCTTATACCGTCCTCAGCACCGGTCTAACTACTCCCGAGTCTGTTAACCTGCTGTCTCACCTTCCTCTGTTCCGACTCTCCAATCTGGAGCCACTAACCTCCTCCTTTTCCAAAGAGACTGGAAATTGCCACCACCTCAACGAGTAGCCAACCCGCAGGTGCTTCCGTATATCTGGTACAATCCAGTACTTCCTACTAATGACTGAGGCATGTCGGTCATCCATTTATCTACTTTCTCCCCTAACGGGGAACCCATGCTCCTTCCGGAGCTACATACCTTTTCCTTTCCAGGAATTCACTCAACAAATTTTACGGGCCTGCGCATGCCACTGAGCTAAACTCCACTCTACACTATCCATGTAGAGCAACTGCTATTCTCGAACTTTGGCCTACTCTGATTCTGCTCGCAAGGACTCTCGGGTCCATGCACTGCCTTCCACTAACAAGGTCAATACTTGGGGCCAAACCATATCAATTACCATATCCTGGCGACATATTCTCTCATTCTCCTCATAACGATCCACTAACACATATAGAGTCTCCAGCATGAATGGACCATCTTACCAGGCCTTCAGCCTATCTGGACCACTCTCAGAACCTTCAACATGTCTGGACCTCCCTCCGGGCCTTCAGCATGTCTGGACCGTTCTCAGAACCTTCAGCATGTCTGGACCGCCTATCTGGGCCTTCAGCTTGTCTGGACCGTTCTCCGAGCCTTCGGCCTGACTGGTACGCCTCCCGGCCTTCAGTCTCATCGGACCGCTCAAACTATCATACATCAGTACAAAATACCCTCCTAGGGAATCTTTCCCGTACATACTGTTCTAGCCCTCTATGGGTTCCGAACTCTTGTTCCGATCCCAAGCCTCACATCAACCACTACCTTTCCCGTAACCATGGTCTGCTCCCTGCCCCCACTTGATTGTCACTTACTTATACCAACCCACACTCTTGGCTGACTGAAACACTTTTGAATCTCAACGGCTAACCAACCTCTAATGCTTGTCGATCCTCCTGAGAATTTTCCAATTCTCCCTACTTAGAACACTGACTTCTAACCACCAGTGACTCAATCGGCATAAAACAATCATCCCAAATCAACATACTCCTCTTATCCATGAACTAATTTCCTCTGAAACGAGCAACCTCCACAAAATCACTTTCCGGCATCGCACCCCACGAATTCTATAGGAGTTCGACTATCCGCTAAACCCTCCTCAGATCCCAATCGCTATACCCAACAATAAGAACTTACAACCAATTTCTGACTATCGATCCCTGGGATGCTAACCACTTACAACTCCTGACTACTATCACTTTCAACCAAACCATGAAGCACGCAGAACAACGAATAAAATACAACATCATAAAACAGCAAGATAACCAGACAACACGAAACGAAAACATACCTGCAACTGCATCCGGCTCTGCCCTGACCTCCTCTGCTGTAAGCTGAAAAGCGTGCTCATGAGCGCTCGAGGGCTCAGCTCCACCCTAACCTCCACCCGTAATCCTCAAAGTGGACGGTGCTGGAGCCTGCACCGGTCCTGCAGCAAGCTGTGGACAGTTAGCCCTCATGTTACCAACCTGATGACACTGGTAACAAATCCTCATATCCTGAACCGGGGCTGACTAGCGGCAATCCCTTGTGTAATGCCCCTCTCTCCCGCACTTGCGTTACGCACTACCGGACCTACAAACTCCGGTGTGACCCTTCCCAAACTATGCACAAGTGTGGCTGCTCTGATCTCCAAACCTAGAATCAACGGTCTTGGACCGTTTCGGTGCTGGCTACGACTGAACCGGGGTCTGCCTCTGCTCTCGCAACTGCAACTCAATCTCCAACTCACGCCGCCGAGCGGCCTCCTGCAACGCCAATATGGTCTCGCACCTCTGCATAGACACAAACTACCTGATATCCCTCTTGATCATAGTCAGATATCGGGACATCTGAGCCTGCTCCGAAGCAAACTCAGGACAGAACATTGCCCTCTCAGTGAACATCCTGGTGATCTCCGTCACTGACTCCGAATCCTGCTTCAGTTCCAAGAACTCCTGAGCCAACCTCTCCCTCTCAACCCGTGGAACATAATGGGTACTGAACATCTCCCGGAACTGATCCCATGTAACCGTAGCCTGCTGCTCATCCGAATAAGATCCCCTAGTCAACCTCCACCAATCCTTCGCCCCAAGCCTCGAAAGGTTCAGAGCACACCTCACTCTCTGATCCGTAGGGCATGAACACATGAAGAAACACCCCTCCACGTCCGACAACCATCTCATAGCAACGATCGGATCCTGAACTCCATCAAAAGTAAGGGGCTTCGTTTTATCAAAGTCTCGATACTAAAAACCCCGTCCGACTCCTCCACCTGCCGCTGCCACAGCCGTTGCGGCTACCGCAGCTGTTGTCTCTGCTAGAGCCGCATAACGCTCATCAAAATACTCGACCATGGCGGTCTTGATGGACCCAAACAGTTCCGGCAACTCGGACCGAAACATAGTAGCAACCTCATCATGCAGGATCTCACGAATCCTAGCATCCAACTCGTCTGTACTCATCTGACCGATAACCTCGGGTGGTGCTGATCCACCCTGACCGCCCCCTCCTGCTCCCGATCCTTATCCAGATCCGCCCCCAACATGCCTCGTAACCACCATACTGAAATTACTGCAAAACATCAGATGCTTCTCATTAACCCGGGAACCAACTGCCAACCCAGCCCTAGGGGTGGTGACTTCCTTGATATGCTTATGGGTCCTGTGCTTTCAGTAGTACGGGCCCATACTACCTTCCACACCTACCCATATTTATATCAAGTATCACCACAACACCCTAGTGATGAACATGCACAACAAGCACTAAACCCTCATTCCTAGAGGAACACTGGAAATCTCATACAGAAAGAAACCCTAGGCTAGCAGGCATCATAAATCCGGCAACTCTATCATGCAATTCCTGAAGATCCCTAACCTAGTACTAGCATGTTGTTTTATCATATCTCATAAACAAATAACTTGTATGGTATTTTGGGGTTACTTACTGGCTCCGGCTGATCGTATCTCCGCATCCTCCTTTACTCATTTTTGAAAACCATTTTAAATTCTCTTTTGAAAACTCTCCTTGATTTGAGACTGGATTCATACGAATGTTCCTCCAATTCACTCAAACCAAGGCTCTGATACCAACTTGTAACGCTCTAAAAAATCCAACCAATTTAAACATTTCAAAAACAACCCAATTTCATAAAGTTATTATAAAAAGGTTTTTAATACATTTATTATCAGATTATTCCCAGAACCATATCATAAAACATAAACATGAGGAGCGGTACGATCACGCCTTTGCCTTGCTACGGTCAGAAGTACCTGAAACATTAAACCACAACTGCAAGCCCGAAAGCTTAGTGAGATACCCCCAAAATACCAACCATAATACCATACACATATCATATCATAACCAAAACATAAAAACCATGCACTTCGGGTCTACTATGTGACTGGTCCGCCGCACCGGGCCTACAATCCACCTGGTCCACCCTCCGAGTCTAGCCATATACATCGAGTCTACAGTGTGATTAGTCTGTCCGCACCGGGCCTTCAATCCACCTGGTCCACTCTCTTAGTCTACAGTATGACTGGTCCACCTACACCAGGCCTTCAGTCGGCTTGGTCCACTCTCCGAGCCTCGGCACGTCTGGTCCGCCCTCTTGGGGCCTACAGTCTATCCGGACCGCTCGTTGGGACTTCGGGATAACCGGTCCGCCCTGGGTATGTAGGCCTACAACACAAAGGAGGACCCACCTCCACCCAACCCAGTCAAACAACCATGTGCACATAAACATATAATCATATAACAATTCACAACTAATCAACCAATCTAGCAGATCACATATATAGCAAATCCCTACCAGGATACCGACCTAATCAGTCACTAGCATAAAATCATCCTATAAACCAAGATACCGACCCTAACCAGGTCTCTAACATATACCATCCTAAATACCAGTATGCAAACATAACAAAGCAATAACATAACAAACTACCACCCGAATTTCCATCCGATAAAGGGCCGACCTTGGTGTTGTAGACCCTGTCGATATAGTGAGGATAACTCACCTCGCAACTGCCGAAACTCTGAGCTGAAGAAGCAGATGCCCGAACCACCGTCTCACCAAAAATCCCGAACTATCCAAAGTAGCAAAAATAACCATTAGCCCAAGCACAAAATCATTCCAAGGGTAAATTGACCAATTTACCCTTAACTCAATCTGATCCATGACTAAGGCCCACAATCAAAATATGAAAGGCCTAACACTAAGTAAGCTCCCAAGCCCACTACTGGCCAATATTCCCTGACTCCTGATAGCCCACTAAGGCCCAAAGACCCAAAGTCTAAAGCGCAACCCACACCGAGGCCCAAATACTCAAGGCCCAACTGGCAGCGTTACACGGGGAGTAACTCAATGTACGCTTAGCGTACCAGCTCCATGACGTGTACGCTGGGCGTACCTGCATGTACGCTCAGCGTAGTGCTCTGTTAAGTCATTCCCTCATTAAGTGATTACTACCCCATTCCAAGGGCTACAAACTCCGATCCGGGTCTTATTTCACGACTTAAACCATAAGGTCACTGACTTGGTGACTTAATATGGCTCAAACCAACTCAAACTTCCAAAATGATCTTCTACATCCAATAAGAGAACTAGATCTCGTGCATGGGCTTAATAGGACCATAAAGGTTGGAACTTTACTGCTTATGGGACTCTTTTGACTCTAAGGGAGGCAACCCTGGTCTTAGAAACGAGCTTAAATCACAAAGAACCAATCTTGGGACCAAAAGGTCCATAAACTTGTACTAGAGGAGATCTAAGAGATTAATCATCAAGCTCAGAACTTTTTACCTCAAAAGGGCTCCAGAAGATGATGCCTTTCTAGATCTACGAGCTCCAGCCACCCCACTCCTTCCTTGACAACTTCCTCTTTCTTCTTCTTGGCTCTCCTTTGCCAAAACAAGCTTTCCAAGGTCAAACACACCCAACAATGGAGGTGGGACCGCTATCTAGGGTTTTTTGAGGGTAAGAGAGTGTTTATGGAGGCTAGGGTTGGAACCATAATGTTCCTTTTATAGTGGATGTCCCTAAAATTAGGGTTTAATGACTCTGGGCGTACGCTAGGTGTAACACCAGTACGCTGGGCGTACCCGTCCTGGAACCCGCAATCACTCACCCTACTACGCTGGGCATATCCACGCGTGTCCCAAACGCATGCATGGTCTTTTTCATCACTTTTTCCATTATGGGCCATAAATGTCAATATCTTTAAAATGTCATAACTCCTTCATTCTAAATCCGTTTCTGACGGACTATATATCCACGAAAAGGTGGCGAGAAATCCTACGCTTCTAGCGACACACCCTGGCCTGAAGCCCCTTTCGAATAACACCCAATATCCATAAAAGACCGAAACGCCCATACTCTTGATCTCGGAAACCCAAAAATAGATATTTTAAGAACGGGGCATTACAAATAGCTATATTTGTCTCATGCATGAAGTAGGAAGGTATTAATGGATTAAGACCCCGTGTTAAGGACTTTCTGGACATCCAAAGTGATAAAGTTCGAGACTTTATAGTCCTATGGCACATTTGGTCGATGGATCTGGAGTTTGGGCTTAAGTTCTTAAGCCATTAAGTACTAATTAGGGTTTTGGTGAAACCCCGCGTACGCCCAACGTAAATCTAGTACGCCCAACATACTAGGTCAACCACCCCGATAGTGGTCAAAATCAAGACGAGTACGCCCCGCGTACCAGAGGAGTACGCCCTATGTACGTCCTCTATTAGGCCTTTGGCAATTGGGCTTCAGGTTTTGGGCTGTTTATGGACTAGTTGGTTTTGGGCCCTTGTTGGACTTTATGAATATAATGTTTTGGGCCAAGTTTTGATAATGGGTCTTGGAATTAGGCCCAATTAGGGAGTTGGGCCCAATTTGGTAAATTGGGCCCATAATGGGCTTTGCATGAGGACTTTCAAGGTTATGGAATTGGCATTGGGCCTTTGCCCAATAAAGAGAATGGACATGATGGATTGTGTGGACCCCTTAGTCAAGATTGTTATGTTGTGTAATGACTTGGTATTTATTATGTGATAGTTCGGGATTTCCGGTGAGACAACGATTAGAGGTTTTCGGTACTTCGACACTACTTGCGAGGTGAGTCATCCTCACTGTACTCAAGGGTCTAAGGCACCAAGGTTGGCCCTTTGATTTTTTATTTGGGATTGTTACTGTTGTGATATGTTAGCTGATAGATAGGATGGTTATATGGTAGTATGATTTGTTAGATCGGTATCCTTTTTGATCAGATGCGGTTATGCTTAGTGACCTATAGTTTGGTCTGACAGTCTGTATGCTGGTAGGAGATTACCTGTTATATGTGCACATGATTGATTGGTAGTTGAGGGTATTCCATCTCGAGGATGATAGGACCCTAGTATGTTGTCTTTATAGACTGTTATATGATTATCTGATATAGGTGCACATGTTTGATTGGTTATAGGGACATTCCAATCGGATGGTTGTGTGCCGAGAGTATTCCATCCTAAGGATGATTGGACTTGTAGTATGTTGGCATTGCAACCCGATGGTTGATGGCCTGGGGTATTCCAACCTGATGGTTGAGTGATGGTTGAGTGACTGGGGTATTCCAACCTGATGGTTGATTGGACCCATAGAATTAGCATTCCATCCGATGGTTGAGGGCCTGGGGTACTCCAACCCGATGGTTGAGGGGTCTGGGGTATTCCATCACGATGGATGATTGGACCCATAGTATCTGTTATATATGTATTGTGTGTGGGCATTCCAACCCTATGGTTGTGGGCCGAGAGTATTCCATCTCGAGGATGATTGGACTCGTAGTATGTAGGCATTCCAACCCGATGGTTGAGGGCATGGGGTATTCCATCCCGATGGATGATTGGATTCATAGTATGTTTGTTATTGTATGTGTACTGTTGTGTGGGTATTTTGGGGGTAACTCACTAAGCCTTCGCGCTTACATTTATCGATTATTGTTTCAGGTACAGCGGATGACCGCAGGAAGGTGAAGGCATGACCGTACACTTCCTTGATTTACGATTATGATTTCTGGGAACTTTGATGATTAAACTATTTTGAAAACACTTTGTAATAATTAATGGTATTTTGGATATTTAAAAAGTTTTAAATTGGGTTGATTTTTATGGATGTTACAGATTGTTGATTCCAAAGTATTACAATAAATACATTTAATCTAAAGACCTTGAGAGAAAGTGAGATGATTTGAACTAGTTGAAGTTGGCGTAATAATGGGTCTTGGAAAAAAAACCACCTGGTCCATAAATCCTATATGAAGCACTTCGAGAAGGACTTATTAATGTTAGCCTTTATTGAAAACTAGTTGGAACAATAAATGTTGGTCTCGTCCGTACTCCCCTGTGATAAGGGTTGCAAAACATATTTTTTAGCATTTGACAATAAACTAGAGACTAGGGTAATAATTGGCTAAATTTTGAAACAAATAGCATAACGATCATGTCCCATAACTTTAATAGTATTATTTTGAAAAGTGGCTGCCAAAGCTTGATTATATTAAATAGTTTCCCTTTTTTCATGTAACACCCCATTTTCACCTTATAGTATAAACAACTAGTTACGTAAATAGACGATTTTTTATAGAAGACTATTTAAGATAAATAGTTTTCATGAATGTTGTGGTAATCGTAAAAACTAGAGAGTACATATATATAGAATTCCTAATTCTGACTTTGGAGGAGGACGTTATAATTTTTTGAAATTTCAACGCAACAGTGTGCGATATCGAAATAGAAATAGAAATCAGTTGATTGTTAGATGAAACAATATAAACGAGATTCGAAGATCTCATAGATACAATTATGCCGATATAAAGACTGTCGAGAATGGAATTTGTATGGAAGAGTTATGATTTTTATACAAACTTTAACAATTGAAATCCTTTAAGAATATTACTTTAAACATAAAGTGAGAATTATCCAATGGATTCTAATTGAAAGTTGTAGTACTTGTCGATAGCTCTATGTGGATATAAAGAATGTCGAAAACGAAGCTCATACGAAGAAGTTACGACATTTACAAAATCTGTGTTTTGCGCGACGGGCAGAGCGCCCGACGTGCACTTCTTGAAGGTGGGATGTGGACCACCAGAATTGTGACACATGGCAACAGGGCAGAGAAGATACATCGTAGTAGCATGTGGCGCACCTTTAAAAGCACGATACACCTCCCTAAAAATCTCCTATAAATAGCAATCGAACCTCCTTAATACTCTTACACCAATCTCTCTCACTTCCTTCTCTAAGATCCTACTTTTCTGGAGCTTTTCTGGGTTCTGAGGAATCTCATTTTAGTAATGTTCTAAGGCATTTGAGGGTCTGAGAAATAGAAGTGCTCAGTATTCGAGTTTTGTTGGCACAAATTCTGGTTTTCGTTGGAAGTGCACTTACTACGCTTTAAGTGTAAATTATATTTATATTTATAGTCGTTATTATGAATGTGTAAATAATACTTATCAATACATCCAATCATAATACTAATTGATCTACTTACAGGAGAGGTATCCAGAATGGTCACGTTTGCTTTGTTGTTGGATTTTAGAAAGGCTATATGTCTAGTTGGTCCTGTCTCCCAACGGTTATGTCGGGCGAATCCTTATTTGATAGAACTCTTGGTATTTGCTGGGATTAGTCAAAGATGTAGATTTCATTACCAGTTTGTCATAGATATTACTAACTTATAGTATTATATGTTAATACTTTTTAGGTGCGTTACCAGCTAGTTGGATCGCAAGTAGGATCACCCAGATAGCTATCAATCGTCTGAGTAATTGTCCAGGTGAGTTACCTCACTATACCGTGTATTACAATACATATCCATGTATGTTAGGTTATAAGAGCTAGTAGAGTAGAGCCGATTGTATAGTCTCTATGTGCTCAATCTTAGTGTACTTGAAGCTAGCATAGTGGAAAGTATAGCCTCTATGTGCCTCTATTAGTAGAGCCGAAAGGTTTAGTCACTATTTGTGTAATATAGTTATGTATGTTGGGTGGGGGACCGTTATGTGTATTAGATGGGGCCCATTATGTAGCTTGGGAATGGACCGTTTATATGCTCACTGGGAGGGGCTTATTTATATGCTTATTAGACAGGGCCATATATATGTATTATGGTATATGGTATTTTGGGGGAGTCATTAAGCTTTGTGCTTACCCAGTTGATTATATATGTTTTTCAGGTACTTCATTAATTCGTGAGAAGCGCGAGGTTCGAGTCTACATATGTGCATTCAAAAAATGTTTCCACATAATGTAACTATACTAAGATATATTGAATAAATAGAAATGAAAATTTTATGTTGAAAATTGGGAATTTACAAGTTGGTATCAGTGCCCTGGTTTGAGTGAACAGGATGACTACTTGTATGATTCAATACTCAAACTAAGGATCTGATTAATTAATAAATCTTTTCATAAGAAAATAATACTAAAAGGAAGAATGTGATGCATACAGTCAGAAAAATCTTAGAAAGGAAAGTGATTCCCAAAATATACATATTTGTTGTGATTACTAATATGTGAAATGTTAGAAATGCATTCTAGTGTGTAGGCTAGGAATCTTTTCAAGAATGTTGGTTAGGGATACTTAATACGTAAGATGCCTTGTAGCCTAGAGGATTTCTTGTTATTTATTGATTAGAGCCTATATGGAAATTAATTAGTTATTTGACAAATACATTCGATTGCATGCTCCTATAATTAAATAGTTTTAGATTTCTTGACTTGGCACTATTGTGTAGCTCTCGTTTGAGTCTAACCATTGTAGTATCGGATCTTTCGGCCAACATAGTATTTGATTTTAAATGCATGTAAACGTATTCATCAGATAAATAGTTAATATCTGCAGAAATTCTTCCTTGACAATTAGTAAGGCGAAGTGGAAGGAATCCAAGGAGAATAATCTAGTAATGTGAGTGAATAGGTCCTTGTAACACTAGGTGTGTGAAAAAGGCTTAATGGTAGGAGATTGTAGTGACTTGGAAACCTTGAATTTCTTGGACATAGTATGGATAAGTGTGGAAGCTAGTATATGGTCATACTACTAGAAACATAAGATCCATATAAGAACCAAGAAAAGCCACAAATTTGCTAAGTAACCAGAGAGGATTTGAGTGTCATTTATAAGTTAGTTTGGTACGTATTAACTTATTCCCATTACACCTTCAGTATGGTGATGATCAATAGAGCAAGTGGTTCGGGTTCTAGATAGGAAGGGTCAGGATCAAGAGAGACTGAGATACGTGATTGGAGAGAGGCGGTAGTATCAGCAGGTGTAATAGAGATAGTTCTAGAAATGTTTCGAATTATTAAGATGGAACCGATAGCCTTGTTTGCTGAACGATACGCTGTCGTTGCTAGTACTGCTGCCACCGCAACCACTGTTGTTGTTGCTACAATAACCTCGTATAGAGAAAAGGAAATTTGATATCTATAGTTCACTAACAACAAACCTCCTGGTTTTGATGCTTTCAGAGATCTAATTTTTGCCATGAGATGGATCTTGGATGTAGAAGGTTGTTTTACACTTATGCTTTCCCGGCGAACCTAAAGTTCAAAGATGCGCAGGATCTTCTATGTTTAGGAGCAGAGGACTAGTGGAACTTCGTCACTAAGAACTATTCCCCGACAGAGAAGAGCGCGGTCACTAGGGAGCAGTTTGTTGAGAAGTTCAAGGCAGAGTGTGTTCTACTAGAAGAGAGGGAGCGCCTCGCTCAAAGAATATATTTCACTCAAACAAACCACTGATTTAGTAACTGAGATTACCAAAATGTTCACCAAAAGGGTCCTGTTTTTCCCAGAGTATGCCTCGTCGAAACAAGTACAAAAATCTAGATACTTGAGTATGCTCAAGACTAAGATCAGGGAGTTTGTATCGAACAATCAATACAAGACCATAGTAAAGATGCAGGAGCATGATTGAGTTGGAAACTCAACAGAAGGAGAAAAGGTAGACCGCAACTCCGTCTTAGCCAACAACCAAAAAATTCAGACACGATGGATCAAGGTCTAGGGGAAAGAGGGTTCCCCAGTGTAGCAAGTGTGGGAAACCTCCTGAAGGGGCTTGGCGTGCTTTGATATGCTTGAAGTGCATCAATGATGGACATTACAACTGAGACTGTAAATAGGGATCACAAGGAATGTGTATTTGTTTCCACTACAACAAGATAGGTCACATCAAGGCCAATTGTCCTCTAAATCCATCAGGTGCAATACAAGCTCCAACACCTGCAACCCTAAGTATAACTGCTAGACAACATGACAGAGTTGAAGCTCCAAAGGCCATAAAGCAAGCCTTTCAACTCATGACAGAGGAAGCAATGGAAGCACCAAAGAACGTAGCTGGTTGTTCTTCTGATCAAGGAAAAGCTACAACATTAATGTGATCACATCAAAGAAATTAATAAGTGATTTTAGACTCTAACTAAAACTCTATGTAATAAATGTACGACGATGGTAGTATAATAAAAATAGAATGTTGACCGTATGTCTTGACTGGTATTAAGATAACAATATGCTTATACCCCATATATTTATATGTATTCATTTGTACATTAAAAAAACATGTTCTTATCATAACCTTATCTGGTTTTGGTTATACTATACAAGGGGATCACTTGTGGTGAATACAATTAGTAGTACTACGATAGGAATATCGAAGGTCATTAGATATGAAAAACATGAGTTTCTTCAAAGTAAAAAGAAACTACAAATTACATAGACAAAGCCAACTCGGGCTTTGATCATTGACAAGTAGCAACAAATAATGGGTCGAACCTAAGCAAGGGAGAACCAACCCTTAAGATGAAAGTAGAAGAAAAGTTTAACTTTCTGTCTCTACGTTGAGGACCAGGAGGGTACAACACAAGTAGATAGAAATTGTTCAATCTGGTTTAGTTATTCAAGGTAAAAGAAGAAGGAAGTCTTCTGCTAAGATTACCCATAGGATGTGAGCATTTTTCTTCTCAAATAATGGTTGGTCTTTCCTCCCAAGTGTCAGATAGGATTTAGGAGTTAACCGAATTCCCAGGTGTGGCTCAGATAGCTAATAAAATCCAATAGGGTTGTACCCTCAAGGATATTAGATTTACCTTAGCAACATAGGATTTGCTAGACGAGAAATCCAGTAGGTTGCATAGTTTACTAATAGAAAGTGTCAAAGATTCAATTGTGGAGATACCTCGTCGATTTAGAGGATTCAGAGATCTATTGTGATCAAGGAACGATGATGACATGAGCGAATAAGCATCAAAACCCCAATAGTTAGCTATTATTATGGCGAGTCATATGCAGGTATAGAAAAAAGTTATTCAAGAAATAGTCATACCTTAATTATGGAAAAGTAGTTAAAGCCATGCAATAAGTTTATTGGTGGCCTAGTGTTCATTATAATCTAAAAGGTTGGAAGGTAAGCAAGTGTGATAATGAGTCGTTCGCCAATATTAAAGTATTAGTTCCAGTGTTTTCATGCCAGCAAACCGATTATTGTATTAGGTTAAAATTCAAGATGTTGGAGCACATGCATTAGGTAGAGAAACCACTTGCAACTTAGAGTTGTGTGTGTCTTAAGGATATGTCATAGGCCTTTTATAGGCTTGTACCAGAAAGTGGATTCCATAGATAAATTTGTATAGTTAATCACTTCATAATAAGTCAAATGTGTCGACATTTTATGTCTGAAGGCGTCGTCAATCATAGTGTGTACATTCTGGAAGTCCAAATCGAAGAGTTCTCGGTTTTTGGACAATTTTGTGAAGAGTTCAAGAGTACATCTAAAGTAGAAAACGAAGTTCTAAAATAAATATCGATACAACAACATCAACTATATCATAATTGGATCTTGATAAACTCCAATAAGTTGACATCTAGGTGTGCTAGGGAAGCATTTTAGGGACGAAATCTCTATAAGTGGGGAAGAGTTGTAATACTCCATTTTGACCTTATAGTATAAAAGACTAGTTATGTAAATAGACGTTTTTGATAGAACACAATTTAGGGTAAATAGGCTTGATGAAAGCCATGGAAATCGTAAAAGCGAGAGCGTACATACAAAGAATGCATAAATCTGAGTTCGTAAGAGGAAGTTATGATTTTTCGAAGTTTCAGCGTGATAATGTGCGACACAGAAATGGAAATAGAAATCAATTGATTGTTAGCCGAAACAATCTAAATGAGTGTTGAAGATCTCATAGATACAATTTTGTCGATATAAAGACAATTAAGAACAAAAATCTTATGGAAGAGTTATGATTTTTGTACGGAGTTTAACAATATAAGCCCTTTAAAAATATAACTTTAAAAATAAATTGAGAATTAGCTGACCGGGTCCAAATGGAATTTGTACTACTCGTCGATAGCTACACACAAATATAAAGAACGTCAAAAACAGAGCTCGTATGAAGAAGTTATGGGATTTACAAAATCCACATTTTGTGCCACGCACGCTTCTAGAAGGTGGAACATGGACCACTAGAATTGAGACACGTGGCAGCAAGGCAGAGGAGAGACATCACAGAAGCACACAACATACCTTTAGAAGCATGCAGCGCGCCTCCCCAAAAATCTCTTATAAGTAGCAAGCCAACCTCCTTAATTGCCACACACCAATCTCTCTCACTTCCTCTCTTAGATCCGAGTTTTCTAGAGTTTTTCGGGGTTGTGAGGAATCTCATTTTAGCAAAGTTCTAAGGTGTCTGAGGGTCGGCGAAATTTAAGTGCTTGGTATCGGAGTTCTTCATGCGCAAATCCCAGTTTTTGCTAGAAATTCTCTATAAGTTAGGCTACACCTGCTACGTTTTAGGTGTAACTTATAATTATTATCATAGTGATTATTATGAATGTGTAAATAAGAATTATTAATAATTCTAGTCATAATACAGATTGATGTACTTATAGGAGATGTGTCTAGAATGATCATGTTGGCTTGGTTGATGTATTTCAGAAAAGACTATATGTCGAAATGGTCCTGCCACCTAACTGTCCTGCCTGGCCACTCCTTAATTGATAGAACTCTCGATATTCAATGCGATTAGTTACAGAACAAGAGATCATTACAAGATTGTCATAGAGATTAATAACTTATAATATTAAATTTTAATACATTTTAGGCGTGTTATCTATCAGTTGGATCACCAGTAGGATCAACTAGATAGTTTTCAATTGTTTGAGTAATTATCCAGGTTAGTTACCTGGTAATGAAAGAAAAGCCTATAGGTTCTAGTAGAGCAAATTTGATAGTATAGTCTCTCAGTTCTGAATGTTTGGTGTACTGAAAGGTAGCAGAGTAGAAACTATAGCCTCTATGTTCGTATATTAGTAGAGCCTAAAAGTGTAGTCAATATATGTGTAAAATGTTTATGTATGTTGGGCGGGGCCCGTCATGTATATTTGGTAGGGTCAGTTATGTATATTGGGTAGGGTCCATTATGTAGTTTGGGCAGGGCCTATTTATATGATCATTGGCCAGGGCTCATTTATATGTTTATCCCGATATATGTATTGGGGTATACGGTATTTTTGGGAACTCACTAAGCTTCGTGCTTACCTAGTCGATTATAAATATTTTTCAAGTATTTCATTGATTCGTGAGAAGGGTCAGGTTGGACTGTAAACACATGCATTTGCAACATGTTTTTGCATAATGTAAGTATGTTATGATATATTGAATAAATAGAAATGAAAATTTTATGTTAAAAAATTAGGACGTTACAGTTGAAGGTCTTTAATTTTAGCCAAAGCCTCCTAAAAATGATTTGATAATATTTATTCCTGCCTCTTATATCCTTCATGGTATTTTGAAGTCAAGGCACATACATCCTCAACCAATGTATTTATAGTACCATGCAAAGTGGTATAAACCTCGTTAACTTTCTTAAAATCAATCTCATCTTGGATTCGAAGTACCAATATTTCTGTTAAAGGCATCAACATGTTCATTTTGGTACTCATCGATAGAGTCTAATATCAATTCATTCTTCTTGGAATTATTTTCTGAGACCTCTGTAAAATTTGTATCCAGTAGAACAAACCAATCATCAAATTTTTTATTATGTCCGTATATACTCATAAACAACTCCTAATTGGTGGATTCGATAAGTGGAGTATATAGAGATGAAGTTTTTTGAGATTGTGCATTTACAGAGAATTATATAATCAAGTTTAGTTTCCAATTAAGGGTCTTAAACTACTTAAGACACATGAGAGCATTTTCATCAAGATCATCATCATCATCATCATCATCATCTTAAATGTGAATGTGAGTCGTTGAAAAAATATCCTTCCTAACATTAATATGAATTTCTTCTTCATGTACTCATCATGATTCTCAAATGCTTGAGGATGATTAATGGATTAAATTATATCCATATTACTATTCATTGTATCATTCAAGATGACAATGTATGTTGGAGAAGTGAGAGTGGTGGATTCGAGAACAAAAGTTCATGGTGGAGTTATAGGTAAGAAAGTATCAATCTCGGGATTAGTCTTCTTGGGATGTGTATTACTTATGTCCACTTCAGAATTATGAATAAAAATGTAACATTTATTGTCTATTCGAATCAATATTCAACATTACCAATGTGTATAGAAGTCACAATTATGTTCAAAATAGGTTTAGAAGTGGGATGGACAGTTTCAGTTTAAACTAGTTATGAAGTGATATGTGTCGAAAAAATTTGAAGGTTAATATGAGGAGGTACTGAAGAAGCTATCTGAGGTTGAGGATTAGGACCTTTTTGTTCAGATACATCATTTTACAATTAGAGTTGGTTTCTATAACATCCCAAAAATTCAACAAATTCAAAACTTTTCAAAATAATCCTTTTTCCAATAGTAGTGTTACAAGCATTGTTTTCAAAACATTATTTAAAATCAGAGTCTCCCAAGATCAAGTTAGTAGAAACCAAGGATGTGTACGGTCATGCCTTCGCCTTGCCATAGTCTACTGAATTACCTGAAACCATAAACCAAAATTGTAAACATGAAGCTTAGTGAGTTCCCCCAAACTACCTCCACACGAACATATAACATATACTAACAAACAACATGCATGCAGGGCCTTCAGCATAACTGGAACATCCCACCGCCCTACAGTCTATCTTATACGCCCATAGAGGATCCAGTTTGACTAGAGCACCCCGCCTACCTATAATCTATTTTGGAACGTTCTATGGGCCTTCAGCTTGAGTGGCACGCCCCACTGGCCTTCAGTCTATCTGGGACGCCGTGGGTCTGTTGGCCTTTAGCACAAAGTAGGATCGCCTCAACTGAACCACACATACATCGTGTCGACACACATATATAAATCTAAAACACATATAAGCCCATTAAACTATAACAACATATCGATATAAACGTTACCGAGTTTGTTGACTGACAGCACGAAGCAGTACAGTTAGAACCCACCCACATTACAGCGACATATATACTCAGCTGAACATATAACCAGTCTACAAATAATCAGGCAGATCTTACAGATCACTAAGCATAACATCATCCTATATACCAGGATACAGATCTAACATATCAATACATCATACTAATATGCGATAAACCAGGATAACAATCTAATCGGCCAACCTTGGTGGCTTCGACCTGTAAGTACATTGAGGAAAACGCGCCTCTCGATCTAATCAATAACTGATGAGGACCGACTCTGAATATCAGCGCTCTAACCGGTACCTGTTCCTACCAAGCGACCAATTCCATCAAAATCCCAAAATACCCTCAAGGTCCAACTAGGTCAAAGTCAACGGTCAAGGTCAATTATCCATGTTGACCCAATACACCGTGTTCCTCTTGGCCACATCGTGTTCCGCCAACATCCAAATAGTCGGGAAAACCTCAGCCAACATGCCGTGTTTTGACTCTAAGAGCTCTGAGGCCCAGATCTAGAAAAAAAATGTAACTTTATCCATTGGGACTACCAAAAAGGTAGAAAACCCTAATCATAAGGTTGATAAAGCAAAGGCTTAACCAAAATACCCTTAAACCTTAAGATCTGAAGTCCATCCTTTCCATAAGTGATTCTAACAACTAAACCATCCCAAAGGTTGGTATTTTTAGATATACATGTCCAATGTATGTCTTGAACTTATATCAGTATAGAATGAGGATTTATGAACTAATCTTTATGCATGACATCAAAAACAGATTATAGACCAGATCCAAGACACTACTAGGTCTCCTTGACCTGGAGATTCATAAAGTTACAAAGTTTATGAGATCCAACCACCCCAACAATCAAGAACAAGAAGCAAAAGGGACAAAACTCTATATCTAACAACTTTAAATGATAAAAATAGTGTCTTGGACACTTAGAAAGGTCCAGAAGAGTGCCAACCTGAAGAATGGGGCCTGCTTGCCGGATCTTTGCTTGCTTCCTCCACTTTCTTCCTTCTTTAGCTCCAAAAACACAAAACTAACTTCAAAAATGGGAGGGAAAGATGATTGTGGTTTCTTTCAGGGCTTGAGAGACTGATGGGGAATGAGGGTGAACAAAACCTAGCCCCCACAATCCTTTAAATAGGGAGCAGAACCCAGAAGATTAGGGTTTCATTCCAGCCATCAACATGCCATGTTCGAAGAGGCAATACGTCGTGTTTTACTTAATAAAATTTGCACTTCCTCAAATTTGTACATGCCATGTTGGTGCTTCCAACATGTCATTTCAAATCCTCAAAAGGTGATTCATTCCTAAAATTGTTTCCTCAAAATTTCGGGTGTTATAACTCTCCCCCACTTAAATTAGATTTTGTCCTCAAAATCAGTTCTTGCATCAGCTTCACGATGGAACCCATAGTCAAAAACCCAAGGATTTAATCGGCTCTAAACCTCCTCAACCAATCATAGTCACACTTATCCCACACATAAATGCACATCCGCAAAGACAACTAATTGGCAAAAGAACCCCTGACTATTTACTACTGATGAATCCTCCATTCAGTATAAGGTCACTCCCTGTGACATCCCCAAAATCTCGGCCAGAAAAGACCGATTTTCATTTATGCTTTTAAATATTTTCGGAGTAAATCCTTTTGATTGAAAGAGTTGCGGAATTTGTTCCCAAAAACAAAACATGATAAAACAATGTTTACCGAAGCATTTCATAAAAGAAATGTATTTTCATTATAATCAAAACTCGGGGTGTCATGTTCCGATACAGACCAATAAGCATCAACGAATACATTACAAGTCATTTAACAAATATAAACATATGCAGACTTGTAAACAAAACAACTTGATGGTTCATCCATCTCATGCCCTTCCGCCACTTCCTGTAATACAATTTAAAACTGAGTGGGTCAGGCTTGGGAGCCTGGTGAGCATATAGGGTTTTCAACCCACAATAAATATCATATTTAATTTTCACCAACCAACAATAACCCAATTACCCATTCTCGTTATTCTCACTTTAATGTCCCTAAAACAACTAACATAAGGGACCTAGTCTAAGAATATTTCATCGCGGCAACAACACATGCTTCGGGGGTACCTCAGCAATATAAGTCAAATAAGGCAACCATGAGGGGGATGGAGTACAGCGAATGAACACCCAAGTACATTAACACCTACAGGTGGCGAACCTGCTAATGTTTCCACAAGACTATCTAGAAAAGTATGTGGTCGTCATCTAAACTCCGCTAGATGACTAAATCAAACAACAACGAGGCCTCTCATCTGTTTATTACACACCAACTATCTACCCATGTTCTACCCAACATATTAGTAGATAAAAATATACATTTGTATACATAGTTTAAAAACCTGTATAGCATGCTTTAATCAACACATATATCACATAACAGATGAGGCACACACACACATAACACATATCTCATAGAGAAATAATCAGATGTATAAGATAGAAGAGGGTGAATACACATTCACACATAACACAACCAAATATATACACATAGCACATATTTTATATAAAATACTTCATATTATTGTATTAGAAGAAAATAACTACACACTCACTTGATCAGAAGATGATCGGACAGTACTACGACTTGCAAAAGTAGTAATCCTCAGCAGATCTTGAAGATCTTCACAAAAAATCGAACTTCTCGCGGGTAGAGCTTCGGCTCGGGAACCGCACTTCTTGGGATCTTCAGGATCTCGGGACTTGCCTCGGGGCTAGAGTATAATACCAGGGCTTCGGGATGTTTCTGGCACACAAAACGATGCAAAACGGGAGAGAGAAGAGAGAAAATGAACAAAAGACTCGGCTGCCTTCGGGTCCTATTTATAGGAGGCTGGAGCCTCGGAGTACGCGGGGCGTACAGGGCTCCGAAATCGTCATGGCATGCATCATCCGAAGTGTCGACACTTTTGGAGTACGCGGGGCGTACTCGAGTACGCGGAGCGTACCTCGGATCAGACCGGTGACTCGTCTTCGGATAATGCTTCCGAATTAAAGATTAAAAATAAATACAAAATATTTAATAAACTTCGGAAATTCATATCTTCTTCATACGAACTCCGTTTTCGACGTTCTTTATATCCCCGGAAAGGTGAGACCATGCTCTACAACTTTCGTTTAGACTCCGTCGGCTAATTTTGAATTTATTTTTATTAATTATTTTTAATAGGCCGGGACAGAAACTTTCGTTATAAATTCATAACTTCTTCGTTTGACGTCCGTTCTCGCCTAAATTTTTATCGCTTCGATACCAACAATGAGATCTTAGATTCTCATTTAGATTGCTTCGGCTAAAAACCGCTCGATCTCAAATCGAGTATTTCAGGCTGCATACCGCTAAGCCGAAACTTCGATAAATCATAACTTCCTCATACGAAGTCAGATTCGGGCGTTCTATATATATTCGGAAACCTCGTTTCAACTACTACAACATAGATCAAAGATATTAAGTTTATTTTAAACTTAAATTTTGACGCTTATTTTTATTCTTAATTAATCAAACCACATAATTAAGCAATTAAGCACACAACACACAATACTCAAATCATACAATCTTATTATTTCAAAACGGGTTACAAAGGTTAACCTAGACTATTACATTGCTAAAAATGGCAAGCCCGGAAACACAGGCGTTACAATTCTCTCCACCTTAGAATGATTCCGTCCCCGGAATCACACATCGACAAACAAATGCGGATAGCGACTCAACATGTCACTCTCCGTCTCCCAGGTGAGATTCGGCCCATTCGTGTGTTTCCATCGGACAAGCACTAACCCAACCATTTTGCGTCGCAACTTCTTAGTCTTTCGGTCAACAATTGCCTCTGGTTCTTCAATCAACCTTTTGTTCTCATCAATTCTCAATTCGGAAATTGGAATTATATCGGGAACTTCTCCCGTGAACTTCCTCAAATAACACACATGAAAAGTGTTGTGAATTACGTTCAGTTCTTCGGGTAATTCGAGCTTGTAAGCTTGGTTCCCAATCCTCTGAAGGACTTTAAACGGTCCAATAAACCTTGGACTCAACTTTCCCCTTTTACCAAATCTTATAAGTCCCTTCCACGGTGAGACTTTAAGCAAAACCGAATCTCCAACCTCAAAAGTCATCGGTCTTCGCTTCTTGTCAGCATAGCTCTTTTGATGATCTTGAGCTGCTAACATTCTTTCCCTAATTATTTTCAACTTTTCAGCAGTTTGATGAACCATCTCCGGTCCCATAAACTGCTTTTCCCCAGCCTCAAGCCAACAAGACGGCGTACGACACTTCTGTCCATACAAAGCTTGATAAGGTGTCATCTTAATGCTCGAGTGAAAACTATTATTATAGGAAAATTCTACCAAAGGTAAATGTTCATCCCAATTACCTAGGAATTCCAAGGTACATGCTCTCAACATATCTTCAAGTGTTTGTATTGTTCTTTCACTCTGACCATCAGTCTGCGGATGGTAAGCTGTGCTTAAACATAACTTGGTACCCATTTCCTCTTGTAGACTTTTCCAAAACCTTGAGGTGAAACGGCTATCACGATCCGATACAATCGTTAACGGAACATCGTGAAGCCTCACAATTTCCCTCACGTAAGAATTCACAAGCTTTTCCATAGACCATTTCTCCTTGGCCGCTATGAAATGCGCACTCTTAGTGAATCGATCAACGACCTCCCAAATCATGTCGTGACCATTATTTGTTCTGGGCAGTTTAGTGACAAAATCCATAGCAATGTCTTCCCACTTACACATACGCACAGGCAATGGTTCTAAAATCCCGTAAGGTTTCTGATGTTGTGTCTTGACTCTCGCACAAGTCACACACTCGGCCACATACTTTGCAACATCAAGCTTCATCGTCGGCTACCAGTAGTAGGGTTTCAGGTACCTATACATTTTAGTGCTACCCGGATGAATTGAGTACATGGTTTTGTGAGCTTCTTCCATCAGAAGATCCCTAATTCCTCCTGACTTAGGTACCCAAATACGATCTTGGAATACCTTCAGTCCATGACTGTTTACACCGAACACCAACGTTTTACCCAAACGTTCCTCCTTTCGGTCATTTTTCTCAGAAGCTTCCTCTTGAGCTTTCTTTATACTTTCCACAATGGTCGAGACAACTTCAATTCTCAACGCTCTTGGCCTTTTCCTTTCAAGATTGACTTTCCGACTGAGAGCATCAGCAACAACATTAGCTTTACCGGGAAGGTAAAGTATCTCGCAGTCGTAGTCTTTAAGTAATTCTAGCCAGCGTCGTTGCCTCATATTCAATTCTTTCTGATTAAAGAGATATTGGAGACTCTTATGATCAGTAAAAGTTTGCACTTCGTGCCATAGAGGTAATGCCTCCATATTTTCAGAGCAAAAACTACCGCTGCCAACTCCAAATCATGAGTCGGGTAATTCTTTTCATGCTCCTTCAGCTGTCGAGACGCATATGCTATCACCTTTTCTCTTTGGGTCAAAACACAACCCAATCCAACCCTAGACGCATCTCTATAAACAACAAAGTCTTCAACTCCATCGGGTAGAGAAAGTATCGGTGCCTCGCATAGCTTCTTCTTTAACTTCTCGAATGCTTCTTTATGCTTATCACTCCAAGCATAAGTAGCTCCTTTGTGGGTCAATGCTGTTAATGGAGTAGCAATCGAAGAAAAGCTTTCGATAAACCTGCGGTAATATCCGGCTAATCCTAAAAAGCTTCGAATCTCCGTGGGACTTTTCGGTTGTTCCTACTTCATCACAGCTTCAATCTTCGCTGGATCAACCATTATCCCTTCTTGGTTGACCATGTGACCCAAGAATTGGACTTCACGAATCCAAAAATCACATTTGGAGAACTTTGCATAAAGCTTCTCCTTCTTCAAAACTTCTAACACTTCTCGCAAGTGTCTGCCATGCTCCTCCTAGCTTTCCGAGTAAATCAGAATGTCGTCTATGAAACTATCACGGATTTATCAAGGAACGGATTACAAACCCTATTCATCAAATCCATGAACGCTGCCGGTCCGTTGGTTAGTCCAAACGACATAACCAAGAACTCGTAGTGTCCATATCTAGTTCTGAATGCAGTCTTCTCGATATCTTGCTCTATTACTTTTAGCTGATGATATCCTGACCTAAGATCGATCTTCGAGAAATAGCTCGAACCTTGCAATTGATCAAACAGGTCATCAATCCTCGGCAATGGATATCTATTCTTTATTGTTGCCTTGTTCAGCTCTCTGTAATCGATGCACATTCTCATACTTCCATCTTTCTTCTTCACAAATAACACCGGAGCTCCCCAGGGCGATGAACTAGGTCTAATGAAACCTTTGTCCAATAACTCCTGAAGTTGCATCATCAGCTCCTACATCTCCGTCGGTGCTAATCGATAAGGTGCTTTTGCTATTGGCGTGGTTCCTGGTAACAAGTCTATTCTGAACTCCACTTGTCTATCAGGTGGTAATCCAGGAAGATCTTCGGGAAATACTTCCGGATAATCACACACCACTGGAATGCTCTGCATCACCTTCTTTTCTTTCTTAGCATCGATCACAAACGCTAAATATGATGTACATCCCTTGGTCAAACAATTTCTGACTTTCATTAGAGAAATGGTCCCAGAATTCACTCGCCGTTTGTCCCCATACACCATAAACGAATCTTTTCCAGGTGGGTTTACTTTAACTATCTTTTTCTTGCATAAAATTTCGGCATCATTGGCGCTAAGCCAATCCATTCCCAAGACGATGTCGAAACCATTAAGTTCGATAGGTAATAACGCCTCGTGAAACTTATTCCCATTAAGGTCGATTAAGATGTTTTTCATACGATGGCTAACAGGTACAAACTTGCCACTAGCTACTTCGACTAATAAAGCATTATCTAGTCTATCAATAGGCAAAGCTAGCTTTCTACCAAACTCATGCGAAATAAAGGAGTAGTTGGCTCCAAAATCAAACAATATATGAGCAGGTAATTCGTTTACGAGAAAGGTACCTGAAGCGACATCAGCTTCACCCTTCGCAGCCTCAAGTGTCATCTGGAAGGCCCTCGCCTTCGGCTTTGGTGGAATGTTGGGCTTTGCTGCCTCCTTCTTCTTCGGACAGTCCTTCAAAATGTGCCCCTCTTCATTACACCCAAAACACATCCTTTTGTTGTTCGGACATTCATTGGCAAAATTTCCAACCTTTCCACACTTGTAGCAGGTCACATCCTCGCTACATTTCCCAAAGTGCTTTTTCTTACACTTATCACACCACTTTGCTTCGCCTCCTTTTCCTCCAAACTTTTTCGAATCAGATTTCAAAATTTTTCCTTTCGTACCGGAACCAGATGTTCCCTCAAACTTTCTTTTCTCACCAACATCAGCCGTGTCGGTGGTTCTCCCCTTGATCATGTTCTCCACAGACTTGGCAGCCCAGATAGCTGCCTCTAGAGTAAGTGTCTGACATACTGGCACCTCGTACTCCCATGGAAGTCCCTTCGCATACCGATCCACCTTTGTCAGCTCGTCTTGAATGATACGCAAGGCAAAATCCATCTTATCGGTGAAGTTATTGGTGTATTCATCAACTGACATGCTGCCTTTAGTCAATGTCAGGAACTTGTTTTCCAACTCCAACAGATTTTGAGCCGAGCAGAACTTGCGCTTAAACTGCACCAAGAACTCTGCCCATGACAATTGCAGTGGCTCATTAGGGCTCAAAGTCTTACCTAGAGTGTTCTATCAATGAACGGCTCCACCTCGGAATTGACGCACGGCATAGATAGTTTGCAACTTACCTCTGCAGCCACACGTCATGAAGGCTAGCTCCATTTCGGAGATCCAATCCATAACCCCAATCGGATCCTCCTTTCCATTGAAGGTCGATGGTTTGCAAGTCAAAAAGTCCTTGTACTTGCATCCCATTCCATCGTTCCTTCCATCGCGGTTATCTTGCCTAACTATCAGTGGGTTGGCTGGACCAACAGACCCACTGAAGTTTCCACCTTCCGAGTGCCCTTCATTTAATTCAGGCTCTTCCACACGAATCAACAGTTCTTCACGATTCTGTTGAAGCAACCGTCTAGTTTCATCCATCTGACGATCCAACATCGTCTGAATCATCAATTGCACACCAGCCATGGTTATTGGCTCAGGCGTTGCTGCTACGACAGGTATTTGCTCAATCACTGGTGGTTGATTCCTGTTTTCGTCAGCATTTCCAACTCCACTTCTTGTTCTCACCATTTTGATCTACACACCGAATAAGGTGAAATTAGATCCTCAATCATGATAGATAATCAAATCATCCTTATCACTCCGAAACGTTTACATGCTAGTTCTAATATCGTAGACGTACGCTTAGAATCCTACACACATAAGGTTTCTAGATCCGGTCGGCAACAGACCATAGATCCGAACAAATAATATCATATATGGCAACATATAACATTTAGCACATAAAGCATTTTAGGCAACTTTCCTAAAATAAACTAGTGCTTGTGTCTAAATCACAACAGACACACATCTCAAAATTTCACTTAGCATTCTAAGTTTAAGTCTAGAAATCCTACAAATTCCTAGTTCGCTTAAACTAATGCTCTGATACCAACTGTGACATCCCCAAAATCTCGGCCAGAAAAGACCGATTTTCATTTATGCTTTTAAATATTTTCAGAGTAAATCCTTTTGATTGAAAGAGTTGCGGAATTTGTTCCCAAAAACAAAACATGATAAAACAATGTTTACCGAAGCATTTCATAAAAGAAATGTATTTTCATTATAATCAAAACTCGGGGTGTCATGTTCCGATACACACCAATAAGCATAAACGAATACATTACAAGTCATATAACAAATATAAACATATACAGACTTGTAAACAAAACAACTTGATGGTTCATCCATCACATGCCCTTCCGCCACTTCCTGTAATACAATTTAAAACTGAGTGGGTCAGGCTTGGGAGCCTGGTGAGCATATAGGGTTTTCAACCCACAATAAATATCATATTTAATTTTCACCAACCAACAATAACCCAATTACCCATTCCCGTTATTCTCACTTTAATGTCCCTAAACAACTAACATAAGGGACCTAGTCTAAGAATATTTCATCGGGGCGACAACACATGCTTCGGGGGTACCTCAGCAATATAAGTCAAATAAGGCAACCATGAGGGGGATGGAGTACAGCAAATGAACACCCAAGTTCATTAACACCTACATGTGGCGAACCTACTAATGTTTCCACAAGACTATCTAGAAAAGTATGTGGTCGTCATCTAAACTCCGCTAGATGACTAAATCAAACAACAACGAGGCCTCTCATTTGTTTATTACACACCAACTCTCTACCCATGTTCTACCCAACATATTAGTAGATAAAAATATACATTTGTATTTGTAGTTTAAAAACCTGTATAGCATGCTTTAATCAACACATATATCACATAACAGATGAGTCACACACACACATAACACATATCTCATAGATAAATAATCAGATCTATAAGATAGAAGAAGGTGAATACACATTCACACATAACACAACCAAATATATACACATAGCACGTATTTTATATAAAATACTTCATATTATTGTATTAGAAGAAAATAACTACACACTCACTTGATCAGAAGATGATCAGACAATACTACGACTTGCAAAAGTAGTAATCCTCAACAGATCTGGAAGATCTTCACAAAAAATCGAACTTCTCGCGGGCAGAGCTTCGGCTCGGGAACCGCACTTCTCGGGATCTTCGGGATCTCGGGACTTGCCTCGGGGCTAGAGTATAATACCAGGGCTTCGGGATGTTTCTGGCACACAAAACGATGCAAAACGGGAGAGAGAAGAGAGAAAATGAACAAAAGACTCGGCTTCCTTCGGGTCCTATTTATAGGAGGCTGGAGCCTCGGAGTACGTGGCGCGTACAGGGCTCCGAAATCGTCATGGCATGCGTCATCCGAAGTGTCGACACTTTCGGAGTACGCGGGGCGTACCTCGGATTGGACCGGTGACTCGTCTTCGGATAATGCTTCCGAATTAAAGATTAAAAATAAATACAAAATATTTAATAAACTTCGGAAATTCATATCTTCTTCATACGAACTCCGTTTTCGACGTTCTTTATATCCCCGGAAAGGTGAGACCATGCTCTACAACTTTCGTTTAGACTCCGTCGGCTAATTTTGACTTTATTTTTATTAATTATTTTTAATAGGCCGGGACAGAAACTTTCGTTATAAATTCATAACTTCTTCGTTTGACGTCCGTTCTCACCTAACTTTTTATCGCTTCGATACCAACAATGAGATCTTCGATTCTCATTTAGATTGCTTCGGCTAAAAACCGCTCGATCTCAAATCGAGTATTTCAGGCTGCATACCGCTAAGCCGAAAGTTTGATAAATCATAACTTCCTCATACAAAGTCAGATTCGGGCGTTCTATATATATTCGGAAACCTCGTTTCAACTACTACAACATAGATCAAAGATATTAAGTTTATTTTACACTTAAATTTTGATGCTTATTTTTATTCTTAATTAATCAAACCACATAATTAAGCAATTAAGCACAAAACACGCAATACTCAAATAATACAATCTTATTATTTCAAAACGGGTTACAAAGGTTAACTTAGACTATTACATTGCTAAAAATGGCAAGCCCTGAAACACTGGCGTTACACTCCCCACGCGAGTCCCATCAATATAACCGCTACAGGGACCACGTATAACTCCAACATAATCCAAAACTGCCTAGCTATAAGACCAAACTTCTAGTGGGAATCACATGTTTGAGAAATATCAACACTACAATCACCGAATCAACTATGCCAAAATGCTTCCCGAGACCGGGAACCCATAACCCACGACTGACATTTACCCATCATGAATCCGCCCCTTTCCTGAGAGTATGATCATTATCAACCATGCGAGAAAAGAACCCAAACAAGAAAATCACAAATTTTCCACTAATCCTCAAATCCATAAGATACCCTAAGAGCCTTTAACTAACTCGTGACTCCTTGACACGTCATTTCAACCACTGCTCCTATGAGTAAAGATAAGAACTCAAAGAATTCCACATTTACCTCCAATCCTTAACAACTCAGGTGTACCCCCATCTGGCAAGACACCTGATATGCGATGAATAACTCTTGATTTGAGACTTCATAACCGGCTCCCAACCTTGATAAGCCACCTCTCGTAACAGCTTGTGAGCAAACATGATTATAATACAAACATCCTGTAGAGACTTCCTGTTATCCGACTAATACTCCCAACAACCTCAAACTGTTTCCTTTCATCCAAACCAGCTAATTTGTGTGCTTCCCGACATCCATCAATGTATCGATACCAAAAGTATCGTAAGAAGAAGAAGTTAACAATCATGATCACTGGGCCCACAACCTATGTCTAGAATGCTCCTGCCATTACACTGATCTTGATGACATTACAACTTTCACCTGGAAACTCGCGAACCCCACCATGGTCCCAAATATTCCCAACCTCATTCCACTGCCTTGCAGGGACCTAAAAACGTCCCTCTCAACGCTAGTCGAGCACAAAATTGCATAACTATACCACACCCAATTCCTTTCACAGAACAACTTGCTACCAATGCAAAACCCGATGAAATCATGGTCGCACCTGACCCGAGAATAGGATAAATGGTTGCACCCTTGATCTAATTCAAAGGGTATCACCCAGAAGAACCATACGTATATTTCGAACCGTCCCCAAAGCTATCCTTAGGGAACCCATAACATAATCCAAAAAGGGCAGAAATACCAAAGTTCTAGCGAACGATGAACCTTAATCATTAACAGAAGACATCCTCATGATTGACCGACACAAGATTCAATACTTGATTGAGACTGACCAAGTTCCACCATTACGCAACCAACTCGAGAAGATTTCTGAAGTGATCCCAAATGCCAACCAACCCAAGCCTGCTATGAACCAATATTCCACACCACCATTGAGGTTAAGCATACCCAGAGACCAAAGGAACATAACACATACTAAATTTGATGATAAGCTGACATATCCATAGAACTTCAAATGCCACAACTCAAAATCTTTAGAGAACCTTTGCTAAATTACAACAATGTGACCAATAATCGAGAAAGCATTGACATTAAACTGAAAGAACCAAAATCTACATGGAGCTGAATGTACCAATTTATGAAACTGATTCCTTGATCGATTTCTGCGCAAGCTAGATTATAAATAGAATTCCATAACACCATCTGACAATTTCCCTCCGAAATTGATTCTCCACCTGAGCAATTAGAACGGTTCCTCCTCTATTCATTGGCACCACAAAAGGAACCAATAGCTACCAGAAGCCCCTTGATTACCCACCTCTAGCTGAGTGGCAACCCAAGTGTCTCCTGCACCCATGCATACGATTACCGCCTAATATATACCCCTTCCTTGGCCAAACCCTGAACCGAGACCCCACACACTCGCACCACGGACACAAAAAAGACATTCCTCAATACCACGAATCCAAATAGATCGATGATCCACAAAGCAGAATACCTAGTTCTCCCCCACTTGGGTTCGGACTACCACCTATGGGTGTTAAAACCAACTATAACTCAAACCGGCTTAGCCAGATACAACCATCCCTGACCCCGAGAATGATTAATACACACATGATGATCTTCCAGATAAGGATTAAATAAATCCAAACAGAATCCCAAATTTCAACTGAGGATCACCAAAAATCCCAATCATGACCACTTAACATTAAGGATCCCTTACAAGAGCATAAACTAATACCAACTTATGATCCAAAACATACACTCCTTGCCTGCAAGTCCAACCGCCAATATAGCACCTGACTTACGTATCACCTAAGAACAGGGATTGTTGATCACATCACCGACATCTATACAACATCATCCACATGCACCCTACCGCATTGATAATCAAACTCTAAACACCGCGACCAATAGTCCCCATGTTGGGTTTACATCCAACACTGAAATTCACAAGCCTGATCATTCTTCCTCCGAACCCGAAAGACTGAAAGGGAAAAATTGTTGCTACTGATAGTGACAAGCCAAACCATCAATCAACCATTTTACTTCCCACTGTAATCCCCAAACCGATCATAACAGACGATCCATCCTTAAGTCTTGCGACTCGAATGCACGACCTTGAGCAAAAACCTCGAGACCTTAAAACCAACAAGCATATCTAGGCCAGCGCCAAATATTCCAAACTGATTTTGCCATTAGGGCCGGACGATTAGCAGACCCATCCTCAGCCTGAGGAACCATAACCAAGTGTCAATAGATATGGAGCTACTACCACGAATCATGGCATCAAACCATGCTATCTTTCCTGAACAACCCTTAGAATCTCCGAAACTCTCCTTGATTCAAGTATGGATCCTATGCTTTTAGTAGTACCGGCCCAATACTACCTTCCACATGTATACATACTTTCTTATGGATCTTCTTGGGTCCTCTAAGACCTACCCATAAGATACTCCCAATACTTGCTCCACTGCGAAATCTCCGCTCTAAAAGTACTTCTTTGTTCTCCTAGGATTCCCCACCCCCACACCTCCTCTGCCATCAGCTGCTGAAGAACCGCCATCAGTGTCAGCTAACTACTTCATGAATACAATTGCATGCAACAAAGATTAAATAATCCTTCTACTAAAGGACTCAATCCTACAACAGTTGGACTCAGACAAGAGTTGCGCAATAGGTCCAAGTCCTTTATTCTAAGATTATTTAACCATCATAACATGTAATTTACTGTATTTATTTGATGATTAATTCTTATCGACATGGGTCCCATAAAGCACATAGGAAGTAGCATTCGAGAAGAAGACCCAACTGGCACTAAAACACAATAAAATCAGACAGATCCTCATACGAAACTCTCGATCTCAAACTCTCGGCATCTCAGGTGCACCTTCGTTCTGCTCTCACTCTCTTAAGAGTGGCTATCATTCCTCATGTTGACCCGCTATGAATCGCACCCACACTAAGGAAACCACTGCCTCCTCATCCAAAAACCCAACTAGTCGGCTGACTCCACACAATTCACCCTACCACTGATTGCCACGTAACCCTCCGTTAGTTCTAGATGACTATCACATAAATACAATCACATGCCACGTAGTTTAAACAATCTTATGCTAAAAGATTCAATCCCACAATGGTTGGACTTAAACAAGAGCTGCGCAGTGGGACCAAACCCCTCATCCTAAGATTATTTAAACCTTGTAGCATGTGACGTAGCATATTCACTCAATAGCCTGTTCACACACGAAAGACTCATACAACAATCAATTACGGATTTTACAAGAGATAAGGCATCATATATCATACAATTCTATCATACAGCTCCAGAAGATCCCTATCCTAGTACTAGCATGCTATTCTAACATATCATAACATAATGTTAAACAACCGTGTGGTAATTTGGGGTCTATGTACTAGCTACGGCTGATCGTACGCATTGCATCCTTCTTGTTTATTTTGAAAACCACTTGAAAATGGTTTTTTAATCTTTTTCCTTAGTTTGAGACTGGATTCACACGAGTGTTCGTCCAATTCACTCAAACCAAGGATATGATACCAACTTATAACATCACAAAAATTCAACAAATTCAAAACTTTTCAAAACAATCTTTTTTTTTTTCTAATAGTAGTGTTACTAAACCATTGTTTTCAAAACATTATTTAAAATTAGAGTCTCCCAAGATAAAGTTAGTTGAAACCAAGGATGTGTACGGTTACGCATTCGCCTTACCATAGTCCACTGAATTTCCTGAAACCATAATCCAAAACTGTAAGCACGAATCTTAGTGAGTTCCCTCAAAATACCATCACACGACCATATAACATATACTAACAAGCAACATGCATACAGAGCATTCAGCATGATTGGACCCACCCACCGGCCTAAAGTCTATCTGGTACACCCATAGAGGCTTCAGTATGACTAGAACATCCTAATGGCCTACAGTCTATTTGGTACGCTCACAGAATCTTCAACATGACTGGTACACCTCACCGGGCCTTTAGCCTATCTAGAACATTGTTTAGGCCTTTGGCCTAACTAGTATGCCCCACTGGCCTTCAGTCTATTCGGGACACCCTGCGTCTGTTGCCTTCAGAACAAAGCAGGAGCGCGTCAATCCAACCACACATACACTATGTCGACACACATATATAAATCCAAAAAATATATAAGCCCATTAAATTATAACAACATATCGATATAAACGTTACTGGGTTTGTTGACTGACAACAGGAACTAGTACAATCTCAACCCACCCACATCACAACGACATATACTCAATTAAACATATAACTAGTCAACAGACAATCAAGCAAATCTTACAGATCACTAAGCATGTCATCATCCTATATACCAGGACACAAATCTAACCGATCAGTACAATATAACAACATGGGATAAACCAGGATAATTATCCAATGGGCCGACCTTGGTGCCTTCGACCTGTAAGTACAGTTAGGAAAACTCACATCTCGATCTGATCCATAGTTGATGATGACCGACTCTGAATTTCAGCTCTCTAACTGATACATGTTCCCACAAATCAACCAATTCCATCAAAATCCCAAAATACTCAAAATACCTTCTAGGTCCAACTTGGTCAAAGTCAACGGTCAAGGTCAACAGTCCATGTTAACCCAACACGTCGTGCTCCCCTTCACCACGTCGTGTTCCGCTAGCATCCAAACAGTCAGGAATACCTTAGCAAACATGTCGTGTTGACTCGCAAACACATCATGTTCGCCCGAGTTCCAACAACTTAGTGCATTGAGCTTCCTTTTCGACTCCAAGAGATCGAAGGCTCAGATCTAGACCAAAAATTTGATTAGGAAGCATAAAGTTTCCAACTTTATTCATTGGGACTACCAAAAAGGTCCAAAAACACAAATCACAATCTTGATAAAGCAAAGGCTTAACCAAAATACCCTTAAACCTTAAGATCTGAAGTCCAACCTTTCCAGAAGTGATTATAACACCTAAACCATCCCACATGTTGGTGCTTTTTAGACATACATGTCCGATATATGTCTTGAACCCATATTAGATCAAAAGGAGGATTTATGACCTAATCTCTATGCATGGCATCGAAACTTGATTATAGACCAGATCCAAGACACTACTAGGTCTCCTTGACCCAGAGATTCATAAAGTTGCAAACTTTATAAGATCCAACCACCCCAACAATTAAGAACAAGAAGAAAAAGGGACAAAACTCCATATCTAACAACTTCGAATGATAAAAATCATGTCTTGGATTCTTACAAAGGTCCAGAAGAGTGTCAAACAGATGAATGAGGCTTGCTTTCTGGATCTTTTCTTCCTTCCTGCTCCTTCTCTCTTATTTAGCTCTATAAACACCAAACTAGCTTAAAAATGGGAGGGAAAGATGATTAGGGTTTCTTTCAGGGCTTGAGTGGCTAATGGGGGTTGAGGGTGAACAAACCCTAGCCTCCATCCTTTAAATAGGGAGAAAAACCCAGAAGATTAGGGTTTCATTCCAGTCATCAACACGCCGTGTTCCAAGAGGCATAACGCTTTGTTGTCCTTAGTGAACTCCACACTTCCTCACTTCTGGACACGTCGTGTTGGTGCCTCCAACACGCCGTGTCAAATCCTCAAAAGTTGATTCATTCCCAAAATATCTTCCTTAAAATTTTGGATGTTACAGTTTCATTTGTATCGATGACAATTCATTGTTTCTTGGAAACATACTTCTTAGCTTTCCCTTGTTTATAAATGGCACTCTTCTTCAACTTTTACTTCATGAATTAATGTTTAAAAGAAGATTGGGCAAAAAAATTCTTTTCCATAATGTTTAGAAATATCAACCACCACTTATTTTGGCATAATCCTATAGGTAAGGAATAATGAATTATCCTTTATATGTAATTAGGATCACATCATCCATAGGTACTCGGTTCAGCATAGACTCGTAAATTTGGTCAACAAAATCAAAATCTAATTGACTTGGGATTTGATTCGGAATTGAAAACATGTTCAATTCAAGTAATTCTTGTTTTGGATGTGCCTCGAATTTTTCATGTAAGTAAGTTGTTCCCACAATAACTAACTGAAACCTATGAGAAGAGAGTTCGAACGTACTTTTGCTATGGTTGAGACTGATAAAAAGTTTAGACCAAAGGATTGAAGTGTAGTCTACTTAAACATCATAAAACACGTCGTATAAGACTTCTAGATACATTTAATTTGTGGAGTCAAGTTTATATAACCTTCTAGTCAAATAGCGAAGTAAAATACCAAATTGAGAATTCCAAACAAAGGGAATGTTCTTTTTGAATTGGATTAACAAAGTCATGTTAGGAGTATCATCCATGGTATTGAAAATATCAATAAGATCAACAGTAGATAGATATTGAAAGCCACCTCTAAACGAAAGATTTAGTAATTAATTAGCAAATTGAGTTTTTGTGATTGTTATTTTACCTGGTTTCTCGATCTCAAACACGATTCTATCAGTATGGGAATTTTAGTGTGTAAAGAAAATATACAATTCACCAATGTAAGAGGAAGATCTTTAGAGTATTGAGTGCATGAGATAAAATTGAGTGTGGAAGGCAAGCTATGGCCATTCAAATATTCACCAAATAATTTGTTGGATTTAATTAAAAGGAGGTTGCTAATTGGAATTTGAATTCAAGAACAAAATCAATTTCATTATAAGAAAATATCATAGATTCTTGTAGGGCAGTTATGAGAAAGGTTAGGGTTTGAAAATGCATAGTACATAAAGCAAGGGAATTTGTTTGACTGAAGATGGTAATGTTTGAAAATGTGGTGTGGCATTTTATAGGCCTTGGAAGATGTGGAACTTGATTTTAAATAAAATGCATTAAAGGTCTATTTTTCAGTTGGCTAATGAAAAAATGACACATCATTTCCATCCCCTGATATTTGTTTCTCTATTATTCTCTGTTATGTCACATCAACCAACATTCCTAACAATATGCACATTTTTCAGTTGTCAAATCCCAAGATAAGATAAAATATATGATAACATATCTTTCTGATAAGAACACCGAGTTGAAATATATAAACCAATTCGGAATACAGCTCATATCATTGTATGAATTCAGTTAGGAACTAAAAAGCCTGATATATTGAAAATATGACATGAACATCACAAAAGAAACTTCTTTATTTAAATAATAATCAATTCATAACACACCAAAGAAAATCCTAAAGTTTTAGTTCCTGAGAATCACTAATGACTGTAATCGGTTAGTTGATAAATCAAATCAAAGAACAAAAGGGTATCATGAAAAGAAACTCGCTACTCAAGTCTTCATCAAAGAAACCAACATAAAAAACATTCTAGTCTAAAGATCGTGCTTATATGTGTAGATAATTATTATTAGTTTTACAAGTCTTATCTCACATGGCTAATCAAATTACTGAAAAGATAAGCAAAGAGATAAATAAATAAATGTTTATGTATGACTACTCAATTTAATTATGTAATACCAGATAGAAGATATTTAAATAAAGATTTAAGATTTTTTTCATATGATGATTTCTAAATAATTAAGAAATTAACAAAAATCCACTAGGATTTCCTAAAGAAAAAGAAAAAGATCATAAATAAGTAGTAGAAAAAAAAGAGCATAAAATATTTTTTTCGTTTCATATTTGTGAATGTAAAAGAAACAAACACATAACATAAAAGGTCAACTAGAATAGAAAAAAAAATAAAAAAAAATGAATGTTACCGCAACTTAAGGAATGAACAATAGAAATCCGATATATAAAGGAAGTTCAAAGAGGAACAATAAAGCCTTACAAACCATCATAAGTGAACAATTGTAAGGTTAGACCTTATGATTTGATGAGTAAAACTCTCTATACGCCAGTGCCAGCATCAAGGTCTACATGAGCGTCAACACCTCATGTATCGTTAGCGTCGGCATGATGATAGTTATTTTATGTAAACTTTTGTATATTAGTTAATGATACCGATAAGTATAAAATATATAGAATATCCGATATCTTTGTTATGAATATTGTTTCTTAGTGCAGATTATGTACAATCCCTTCAATCAAGGGATATCTTGTATAGATTAGTGTATATTCAACATTAGGGTGAAACCCTAATGTATCTACGGATTGATTTCATAAACATCTTGGTGATCGTCTTTGTGTTATTTACTTTTTTGTTCTTTAATCGCTTAGTAATTTTGTTCTTGTTTGTTATAATTAAAGTGTATCCAATCGACACAAACCTTCAATTGGTATCAGAGCACATTTTTTATACACTCAAGTAATCATGATGAATTCTAACAATCTCAAATCCTTTGGTCTTAACAAGATAGCTCCATTCGATGAGCAAAACCTTGTGATGTGGAAAACAAAGTCCTTGGACGTTCTTGAAACCATCGCTATGAGATGCGCAACATTGATGAAAAAGGTCCTCACATTGCTATGAACCAACCTATGGTCAATAATTCTCATGTTGGTCCCTTGAATAAAAAGCCAGAGACGAGTTATGATGACGATCACAAGAAGCTGCTTAGTCTTTATACAAAATCCAGGGCTGCAATAGAAACTCTCTTCCCTATCACATGTATCATCTTGGACAGAATTGTGATTCCGCTCAAGAGATGATGGATACCCTGACAGTGGCTTATGAAGGCACCATGTAAGTCCAGGAAACAACCATAAACAACCTCAATCGGAGATATTTGCATTTCTTTGCTCCATAAGGTGAGACACTTACCTAAACCTTAAATAGTTTTAACTTCTTAGTTAATGATATGCGCAGGCTGGGAATGGTTAATCAATCATCTCGGTTGGTTTTGATGTTTCTCTTATCTCTTGGAAAAAGATGGGAACATCGCGTTAGTGTCCTTAAGAATAGTGAAAAGATGAATGGCATGGATTTGAAATCCTTGTTGGAAATTTACAAAATTACAAAGAGACCAAAGCGCTTCATATAGACATCATGAAGGAATCAAGAAAGGAAAACTCTATAGCATTGGTTTCTCGAAAGGAAGTAATGAAGCACTTCACCAACTTATATATCTCAGATCAGGGTGAAAATAGTGATGAAGATCTCATTGATGGACTTATTGCTAGTGTTTCACTTATTATCAGGCGTTATGAAGAAAGCACATTAAATGGGAGTCGAGGATCTCAGTTCAAGGGAGGCAACTCAACAAGAAGATCCACTTCAAAAAAGAAAAAAAATCAAATAACTACTTTAACTGTGGAATCCCTGACCATTTTTCTAGAGATTACAAAGAGAACAAAGAAGCTCAAAGTCCTAAGAACTATGAAGGGATGTATAAAAAGCTACTGACTCAGATAAAGAAGAAAACATCTCTTTACCTAAAGCTTCCATTGCAAAACAAGAGGATCATGAAGAATAGGTAGAAGAAGATGAGTCATCTGATGATGATGGGTTGAATGTTAAGCGTCTAATGGTACATATCAATGATTCCCCTGATGGTTATCTCAAAATGTGTGACGCTGACAATTCTCAGTTTGCCCAAGGATCTAGTATAAGTATATGATATACTTGGTACCTAGAAAGTTGGTGCTCTATATACTTGACCAGTCTTAAGTCTCTCTTAACAAGTTTTCTAGCGAAAGATGGTCCAATTGTGGTATTTCGTGACAAAAAGTGGAAGACCTGTTATGGGTGTTGGAATATTTGAGAGCAGTACAATCAAGCTGAAGGATGTGTTTTATGGTGAGGGTCTAAGAGGCAATTTTATCTCCATCAGTCAACTTTGTGACACTGGTTAAAAATTTCTTTCGATTGCCATGATGGAAAGGTGCTTGATTCTGAGAACAAAATTCTGCTTATTGGACACAGGGTCAACATAATTTATATGGTTTGATTTTTTTAAGACATTGCTACTTTATTTTTTTTTTTACTCTATGCTACACTACTTTTAAATTTCTAAAGATAAGCTGCTAGACTGGTTTATTTACTATATTTTTTTTTGCTTCAAAATTTATTTTATCTTTAATTTTACCAAAGGAGTATACTGAAGGGTATTGAGCATTCTAACACTCCTAAGGTGTACATGCAAACCTAGAAACCTTGGATCTATGTTTTACTAAGATACATGCAAAATTTTTTTACTAAGATACATGGGGAACTTTTAAACATAATAGCTAGTAGAATAACATAACTTTTGTTCTTGGGATTCCTTGAGAACCTTGTGAGCCTAGCACCTTAAGTGTGATGCCTCAAATGTCTCACACACCACCACAACACTTGGAATAACCTTGAGAGAAGTTCACTAACACTCAAAATTCGGCTAGCCCTCTTGTACTTGCTTGTAGTGCCGATTTTGCTAGTCATGGGGTCTTTATATAGTTGTTTCACAAGTAGGGTTACACCATGTAAGCCTTAATTGTCATGGCTTTCCATATTCCATGATCCATGGGTTTGTAACCTCCATGGACTATCCATGGAGTACCTTATGGGTTTTAGCCCAATCCACACAAACCATGGATCATTATCCCACTATACAAGAATAGATGATTTACACAATCAACCCCATATATTTAATTAGTCTCTTTTTGATCACTTAATTAATTCTTTGATCAATACTAATTAAATAATATTATTAATATATTAGAACTTATAATATATTAATAAACCTTAAGTGTCCTTTCTTTCATTTAGTTTATCCAAGTGTTGCAATGCCATGCAACCTAAATGGACCATGCTAACCGGGTCAAGTACATTCCGAAATAGTTATGAACTTAGACACCTAATCCAACAGTCTCCCACTTGGATAAGTCTAATAACTATAACTGCAACAATGATTTCAGGAACCGATCAACAATCGTAGCTCTTTCATGGGCTCTCGGAACTGAGATGATGATGATACGCCATTTAAGATAAATGATCATATAATCCTCTGTTCTAGATATCTGCCGGACAAATAGATGGAACAATGTCTTACTTATTGTCCAAAAGCTTGTTTCCCGATTTCTGATTTGTTTGAAAAAGAACTTAATCGAACTCATCAATTTAGTTCTAACCGGCCCCGGTACATAGGTCAAAACAAAATCATCAAGGGACCCAGATATCTCTTCTAAACCAAGAAGGAACAGATAAACTTCGACTCATATGCTTGTTCTACTACTTGTTAAATCATACACAAAGGCATGTTTTATAACATCGAGTTACCAATCCGTTTTCGTACAATCAATGCATGACCAACTCATATCTGTAGGTTTGAAGACTTATATGATATTACCGTCTCACGATCACTCGAGATGAATTCCAAGAAGTGATACAAGTGAGCGTGGGTTGAATCCAATACTCAGCACTTATAAGAACTCATGAGTGTTGTAGCAACTCTTGCTATGTCAAACATCTTAGACATCTACAAGCCAACTCATGACAGTTTTGATTCATATATACTTCCAACATACGACCGACTGTGGAGAATTTTGAATAATATGATATACCATAACATAATTATTCTGGAAGTCAAAACATACAAAATGAAATGATAGTAAACGATTGACAGAAGATAGCAACACTTATACTTATAAATAAACACCTTTTATTTACCATCAAATGTCAATTACAATTTACACATTTCAAAGCTATCTAATTACTAAAACTAATAGCATCCTTCAGCCCTATGCGCCTTGCATGCTGGAGATGCTTAACCCTACCCAGTCCCTTTGTGTGGGGATCTGCTGGGTTCTCATCCGATGATACCCTCTTTGCCACGAGGAGTCCTTATGAAATGGTATTCTCTGTCGATGTGTCTGGATCTCCCGTGATCCCTTGGTTCCTTGGCTAAGGCAACTACATACTCTGATTCGTAGGTTGAATCAACCACTGTCTCCTGCTTGGAACTTTTCCAAGTAACTGCTCATCCGTTTAAGGTAAAGACCCAGCCTGACTGAGAGCGGAAATTATCCCTATCAGTCTGGAAGCTAGCATCACTATACCCTACTAATCTCAAGTCATCACTCCCACCGAGGGTAAGGACCCAGTCCTTAGTCCTCCTCGGGTACTTGAGAATGTTCTTTACCGCAGTCCAGTGAGCCTTGCCAGGGTTCCCCTGATATCTGCTGACCATGCTCAATGCAAATACCACATGAGGATGAGTACAAGTCATAGCATACATGATCGAGCCTACAGCAGAAGCATATGGTACTCAACTTATCTCAGCTATTTCAGCCTCTTTACTTGGGCTCTGAGTCTTACTCAATCTGGTGTTACTCTGGATCAATAACTCTCCTTTCATGGAGTTCTGCCTGATGAACCTATTCGGCACCTTATCTAAGTAGGTACTCTGACTAAGTCCAATTAGTCTCTTACTCATGTGTCTCAAAATTCTTATCCCTAGGGTATAGGCAGCTTCTCCAAGGTCCTTCATAGGGAAACACTTCCCAAGCCAGGACTTTACTTCCTACAAAGTTGAGATGTCATTTCCTATGAGTAGTATGTCATCCACATACAATACCAAAAATCTAACTATACTCCAACTAGCCTTGACATATACACAAGATTCATCTTCGCTCCTCGAAAAGCCAAACTCTTTGACTTTCTCATCGAAACAAAGATTCCATTTGCGAGGTGCTTCTTTCAATCCATAAATGGATTTCTCAAGCTTACACACTCTATTAGGGTACTATGTGCTGACAAAACCATCTGGCTGACTTATGTAAACATCCTCAACCAACTTTCCATTAAGGAAAGCGGTACTAACATCCATTTATGATATTTCATAATCATGAAATGAAGCAATGGCTAACATAACCCTAATAGACTTAATCTTTGCTATTGGTGAGAAGGTCTCATCATAATCAACTCCCAGAGTTTGAGAAAAACCCTTTGCAACCAGTCGCGCCTTATAAGTGTGTACAATACCATCCATGTCAGTCTTCTTCTTGAAGATCCATTTGCACCCGAATGTCTTACGACCTGGTACATTGTCAACCAAGTTCAAAACTTGATTGTCATACATGGACTGTATCTCGCTATCCATAGCCTATTTCCATTTAGCAGGGCTTGCCATGGCTTCCGTGTAGCTGTTATGTTCATCCAGACTTACCAGTGTGCTATCATTGATAAGAGTATCACCTTCTGCAGTAATTTGGAAACCATAGTAATGCTCAGGTGAATTCCTAACTCTCATGGAACACCTTAGAGGTACAGACTCGTCAGTCGGATCAACAGGAGTTTCCTCCTGAGGTTGATTGCTAGGATTTGAGGTTCCTTCACCACTTGACTCTTGAATTTATTCAAGGTCAATTTGCCTCCCATTGTTTCCTTGGCTTATGAACTCTCTCTCGCGAAAGACTCCCCTCCTTGCTACAAAGACCACATTATCACTGGGTTTGTAGAAGAGGTAACCAAAGGATTTATGTGGGTAGCCGATGAAAATACACCTCTCACTTCGAGGTTCGCAGTTATCGTGTGTCTCACATCTCACGAAAGCCTCGCAACCCCAAATATTGATGTGATCTAGATTGGGAACTTTTCCAGTTCACATCTTGTGAGGTGTTTTGGTAACCTTTTTGGTAGGGACTAGATTAAGAATATGGGCGGCAATCTCTAAGGCATACCCCCGGAATGAGATTGGTAGCGAAGCTCGACTCATCATGGAACGAACCATGTCCAACAAGGTTTGATTACGCCTCTCAGTCACACCATTAAGTTGTGGTGTCCTGGGAGGTGTCAATTGTGAGACAATCCCACATTCCTTAAGATAGTCAAGGATCTTTGTACTAAGATACTCACCACCTCGATCATATCGAAGCATCTTAATGTTCCTGCCCAATTGATTCTCTACTTCCTGCTTAAACTCTCTGAACTTTTCAAAGGTTTTTAACTTATGCTTGATTAAGTAGACATATCCATATCTACCATAATCATTAGTAAAAGTCACATAAAAGCGGTTAGCTTCCCTTGTGGTGGTTCTGAAGAATCCACTCACATCAGTATGTATGAGATCCAACAAAACCTCACCCCTAGCACAAGAACTAGTGAAGGGTGATTTTGTCATTTTTCCAAGTAAACAAGATTCATAACTATCATCTGACTTTAGGTCAAATGACTCCCAGGCTCCATCCTTTTGGATTTGGCCTATGCGTTTCTTGCTTACTTATCCAAGACGACAATGCCACAATGATGATTTATCCAAGTTAGTGGAAGAATCAATACGCAACACAATATTTCCTAGGTTATCTATAACCAACACAACTTTATACACACCATTACAAGGTAATGCTTTAAAATAAAGAACATTATTAAAGAAAGCATTAATACCACCACATTCATTATCAAAAGAAAAGGGAAACCCTTGTTTGTACAAAGCATGAAAGGATATAATATTTCTCGCCATTTCAGACGAGTAACAACATTTATTAAAATCTATTGTTAACCCACTACTTAGCAACAAAGTATAAACTCCAATCTTGGTGACAGGTGAAGGTTTCCTATTCTCCAAGATTAAGTTTATCTTCACATGCTCCATATTCTCACTTCTTCTTAGTCCCTGCAAATAAAAAAATGTGTGAATACCACAACCTGTATCAAGGACCTCATAGTTAGAACAGAGAGAGTTATTAGACAATATAGTGTAAATACCTACATGGTTGGGTTTCACTTTCCCATCCTTAACATCTTGCAGGTACTTTGGGCAGTTTCGCTTCCAGTGCAACTTTTCGTGGAAATAGAAGCATTCAACCTCTTTAGGGTTGGCAGAAGGAATGACAGAACCTTTTATGGTTCCACTTGAAGAGGAGCCATCAAGGGACTTTCTGTTGGTACCCTTCGAAGGGCTCTTCCTATTCTTTCCTTTGCCTTGCCCGGTTGCCAAGATAGGGGCCACGATAGGAGTAAGAGTAGTAACAACCGACTTTCCTTTAAGATAACTTTCCGCGGTCTTCAAGAGTCCTTGAAGTTTGCTGAGTGTAACTTCCTCCTTATTCATGTGGTATGTCATTCGAAATTGATCATAAGATGAAGGAGTGCAAAATTATGTCAATTGCAAACTCCTTAGGGAAGTTCACATTCAGTTTCAATAAACGGTCCACATACCTTTGCATTTTCTGCATGTGGCCCGTGATGGGTTCACCATCCTTCATCCAGGTTATTATCATGGAGGAGATGATTTCATACCGCTATTGACGAGCACTTTGATGGTAGCGGTCCATCAAGTCCTGTTGTATCTTAAAAGGGGAGTATTCCTCATAGGACTTTTGGAGCTCTGCTGTCATTATGGCCAACATGATACATGCCACTTTAGTAGCATCTCTCTAATGTGCTTGTTATTCAGTGATCTCCTCAGGAGTAGCAGATGACTCTAGTTCCTTAAGCTCCTTGTCGATGACATATTCCTTGTCCTCATACTGAGTGACAATCCTGATGTTCTTGATCCAATCTATAAAGTTGGATCCATCGAAGATGACTCTCCCATAAAGGTTCATAAGAGAGAAGGAGTCGGTAGGGTTTGAGCCAGAAGCAGCATTGTTGAAAGACATCTGAAAAGAAGAAAGACAAGTTTAGATTAGATATAAAGAATGTCCTTAATAAGACACCCAAATGTAATATTAAGACTAGGACCCAACACAATATTTTCTAACTTAGAAGTGGGATGCCGTAATCCAAGCTATAAAATATTTGAAGGTAGGTGAGTGACAATTCACCAATTTCCACCATGAAAAACGAAATAAATTATTAGGTTTTAATTATTTTTGAAACTCCTAGATTCTTTGAGATTCATTGAACTTTTCAATGGCATGTTTCAATCTTGAATGTGCCCTTCAAGTTTTGTGACTGGATGCCGAGGATCACAAAACAAGGTGTGAAGTAACCATGCAAATTACTTGGTACCCTTAATGTTTATCACTCAATCGATGTGCCAGTTAACCACACGTGCTCCACCGACCTATGATAAACCATAAGTCACCCTTTGTCTACCTTGTTAAGTCCAGGTTAGTGTGTCGGTTAACCACACACGCTCCACTAACGACTTAACCAAAGTGCAAAGTGTAATTTCATGGGTTAGCACCTTATTCATATTTTCCTAAAGTAACTAAGAATTAGAATTTAAAAAAAAACATTTGGTCACTTTACAATCATCATACTTTTAATGAGGATTAAAGTCATTGGCCTACCCGTTCGGCTAACGACCCTCCACCAGTCAAGGAAGCGGTGGGTGAGAGTGGACACCCATTAAGCTGCCAATTTTATAGGCAACAACATTATACCCCCTTATAGACCAGCTTCGTGAATGAGGTTTGCTAACGCTAAAATGACTTGTTCTTATACATACTTATATATATATATATATATATGTATATATATATGTATGTATATATATATATATATATATATGTATGTATGTATATATATATATATATATATATATATATATATATATATATATATTATTAACTTGTAATATTATAAAGTATAAGGGTTGAATTTTAACTTTGAAAATTCTAGGGGTTGGAACTAATGTTTTTAAAGTGACTTTACATGTTCCAAAACTTGAGGGCAAGTTTTGTAATTTCCAAGACTTTTCATCTTTCGTAAATTATGAGTTAATTGTTTATTAAAATGAGAGACTTTTCATTTTATGTAACCTATGTGTTTCATAATGGACTTTAGAAGAGTGACTTTTGGTAATCAATAACTTGAGGACAAATTATGGATTCCATTAAAACACATCAAGATCAAGAATTAAACTATCAAGCAAGTTACAAATATTTCCTATGATCTTCTAAACTTATAAGTTCATGAATATTCATATCAACAATTTCAACAATCATAAATAAACCATAAAAAACTTGAAATTTTGATAATAGCCATTGAACATGGATTAGAAAAACCATTACACCATCTAAAACAAGTTTTAAAACACCAAAACAGTTTAGGGTATGGTTTCTAGTCCATTTCCAGTAGCAAAACTCAAAAATCTACAATTAGGGGCTCCTACTCGTCGAGTGCAAGAACCTACTCGACGAGTAGGATGATTTTACACATGGACACGATGAGTTCACTCAGCAGATAGCAAATTTTTGAGTTTTCTCAACAAGTTTGCATCAAGTATCAAGAAAAAAAGCCTAGGCTGTAATACTACTGAAGGGTTTTGAGCATTCTAACACTCCTAAGGTGTACATGCAACCCTAGAAACCTTGGATCTATGTTTAACTAATATACATGAAAATTTGATTTTCCAAGGTTCTTAACCTAACTAGCATGGCATGGGGAAGTTTTAAACATAATAGCTAGTAGAAGAACATACCTTTTGTTGTTTGGATTCCTTGAGAACCTTGTGAGCGTAGCACCTCAAGTGTGATGCCTCAAATGTGTCACACAACACCACAACACTTGGAATAACCATGAGAGAAGTTCACTAACACTCATAATTCGGCTAGCCCTCTTGTACTTGCTTGTAGTGCCGATTTCGCTAGTCATGGGGTCTTTATATAGTTGTGTCACAAGTAGGGTTACACCATGTAAACCCTAATTTTCATGGCTTTCAATATTCCATGATCCATGGGTTTGTAACCTCCATGGTCTATCCATGGAGTACCTTATGGGTTTTAGCCTAATCCACGCAAACCATGGATCATTAGCCCACTATACAAGAATAGATGATTTACACAGTCAACCCCATATATTTAATTAGTCTCTTTTTGATCACTTAATTAATTCCAAATTAATTCTTTGATCAATACTAATTAAATAATATTATTAATATATTAGAACTTATAATATATTAATAAACCTTAAATGTCCATTCTCTCATTTAGTCTATCCAAGTTTTGCAATGCCATGCAACCCAAATGGACCATGCTAACTGGGTCAAGTACATTCCAGAATAGTTATGAACTAAGACACCTAATCCAACATATACATGGTGTATTTTTCTACTACATGTTCTCTTTATCTATAATGATCTTAATCGATTTGCTCCTTTTGAAATAATCAGCGTGTCATTCCTTGAATTCATCACCGTCCTTGTAGAGCAAGTTGATGCTAACTTTGCATCTTTTCTTCAGCACCAACCACTCTCTCCCTGATGTTGATACACATGATGAGTAACTAGTTTCTTCATATTGATGAGACCAAATAGGAGAGAACTGTGCCACTAAGTGTTCTTCTGGGCACATATCTCTTCCTTTTTGAAGAACCTATCTCTGTTGAAATAGAATTAGGTGAAGTTAGGTAACATAGCACATGTATTTTCGTAGCTGCTCTCACTGTAACAACAACTCCCCAATGAAACCCAAAGACGTCTTCAACAGGACAGTGGTCCCACCTTCGCTTCCTCTAAGGATCACAATGAATGGAACCTTCGAGTCTTGTCTTCATGACTCCCATAACTCGAAGGTTACAAAGTGTAACATCCCAAAATTCAAGACCAAAAATTCCATTTTTTTTAATATAACTAAAACACATTTTGTAATTTGGTTCACACATTGAAAAGCATTTTAAATAAAACAATATCAAAGTTCATTCCATGATACGGAAAAACATAGGTGGATGCGTTGGGATCTTCCCGAGCTCGTTTATTGAAAATTGGAGGTACCTGAAACCAAAACTGAAAACCGTAAGCACGAAGCTTAGTGAGCTCCCGAAATACCACGTAACATACAAATCAACATACTGCCTAGCATATCTGGGTCCTGGCTTACCCCTTCGGTCTCTTTCAACCGGATATTGTCTAGCCTCTAGGCACATAAATCACATACTGTCATACATAACCATGATAATGCATATCATACACACATCAAAATCAATAAAGATGTTATGTACCGATACATAGTCTTGCTATTATGCATCGGGCTGCCACGTGGTCTTTCTTGCCAAGCCAGTGGCCACCCCCTCGGTCTTATAGACAAGTGCCAAGAGCCACCTCTTGATCTTCCATGCAAGAATCACAAAGACAACTAGCATACATACTACTCTACTTAGCTAATTAGCATACTGTGTGCCAAGAGCCACCTCCTGGTCTCTCATACACATAGCCTAGGGCTAACCCCAGGGTCTTCCTACCATACATAATAGCATATAGTGTGCCTGTAGCTACCTCCTGGTCTTTCATACACAATGCATAGGCCTAACCCCCAAGTGCTCCTACAATACATAAACCAAATGGGTCAGCATTGGTGCCCCCGACCCATACAAACAGTGAGGAGACTTACCTCGAATGCAAAAGCTCCCCGAAAGAAATCCTTAGCTACTGCCCGATCGAGTTACTGAGGTATCAATACTAGAACAAGATAAAATCTTAGTTAATAGGCCAAAAACCTCAAGTTTGGCCCAAGGTCAAACTTGGTCAAAACTCAACGGTCAGCAGAAGTCAAAGTCATCAAATCGAACTACAGGCTAAGTACGCCCAGCATACTCAGCTCGTACGCATGGCATACTTACCAACCAAAATTAGGACCCCATACGAGTACACGCAGCATACTCGAAGATACGCCCGACCTACCCAGCCAAATGGAACATTTCCATTATTACTTAATCTCTTAACTCCTTTCATCCAACATTCAGATCTAGTCCCACAACATCATTCTAAGTCATAAAGTTTCCACCTTTATGACTTTCCATGTCTAGAAAAGGTCCAAAAGCTACAACCTGAACTTATTAATTCATTAAGACATCATGATACTCTCATGGAAGGTATAGAAGCATCAAGATTACATTTTTATGGATACTAAAAGCTTCATAATGGATAAAGTTTCCAACTTTGTCCATTACAATGGTTCAAACCACCAAGATCTAGCCTTTAAGCATCAAATGGGACCAAAAGTGCATCTTTTTCAACTTAATCCATTAAGTCCAAGAATCCAACTTTCAGATCTGAATCACAATGATGCTTAGTTGGATAAAGTTTCCAACTTTATCCATAAAAAGGTCATAAACTTTCAAGATCTAAACTTTATGCTCTAAATTGACTAAAAGTTCATAACATCCAAAACTAGCTAGATCTAACAAATGCATCATCAAGATTCAAACTTTATACCTCTAGAAGACAGATCAAGGTGAACAAAGTCCAGATCTACAAGCTCCAATGCAACCAAAAGTTCTACATGAAGTTCCTTCTTCTCCAAGGTGCACGATGCATACTCCAAAGCACTCCAAATCACCTTTTTTAGCTCACAAGGCTCATCTGATTGCGTACCATGAAAATAGGGTTTGGGTACTCACTGAGTACGCCCACCGTACTCTTGGTTCGCCCAACGTACTTAGGATTCCATTAGTACGCCCAACATACACCTTTTGTACGTCCAACATACTTAGTTTGGCCCAAAACCACACAAACTTCAAACAGTCATAAATTTTTCGTTCTAACTTCATTTTTGACGCTCTTTATATCCACGGAAAGGTATTGAGGATCTCTTCAACCCTATCTAATTACTTTTGACTTAAAACACATCAAAATAAAATCCATAATTCATAAAAGAAGTCTAAAACACTACATTTCCATTTTACCCTTTGACTCCAAAGTGAAAACTGAACTATTAGGTCACATATCTACATTATCCACATCCAAATGGGCCTAAATATTACAATTTCAAACACCCTAATCCTTATGATGAACGATCTTCGGGCCACAGCCTCGAATTAGGAATTGATTCGGAACAGGGCGTTACAACTCTCCCCTACTTAAATAACAGTCCTTCCTCTAAATCATTCACTACCATCCCCGACATACCAGAAAACCTGAGAAACACATCCACAATCCCGTGAATACCACAACCTTCCTAAAGCAACCAAAACCAAACCTAACAAAACTCTCCAAACCCAAAGAGAACGAATCCTTAATCCCTTACAGAGGATCACATCTACCCTTATCGAATAAATGATCGAACAACCACTTCCAGTCTTGATTATCTTGGTGTTACCAACTGAACGAATTCACTTACCATATCCAGATGTCAAACGCCCGTCTTAACAAATATTCCAAATAATCCTTCGAGTAGAGGATCCATCTCTGCAACGGTTAGACTCAGACGCGAGCTACACAGCAGAGTCAAATCTATTACTCTAAGATTATTTAATCCCACTACAAGTGTCTTACCATCTCCCAGTCAACGACTACTCCACATAAGGATCCCAAATCACTACCTCTACTCGGAATACCATAGCGCCGTCTAGCTGCTTTCCATATCAACCATGACTTTCCTGGATCCCAATCTTGCCTGCCACTATCCAAAATGTCAGATTTCCGCCCGGTTGCTGAATCAACAAGCAAGCTTGTGTTCATCCCACGCGACCTCCAAAGGATACCTCGTCTAACAATAACTGGTCTATCTATACCACCACTCATGGCTCCTTCAATACTCTTGATCCATCCGATCATGATAAGCTGACAACCTGTTGCCATTGAATCTGACATAAAAAGGTGAATAATACCAGAATAATTGTAGTCTTACATCATGCCCAGTCTCCTCCGACCTACCGTTTCCCGAATTCGATCATATTGTGGCCTACTCACATTCGTACGGCTGAACCGCCCTGGCCTAAATCACCTTAAGGAATCTGTGAGTGAATCACAAATCTATCACATTCTCACTGTCGAATAGCGACATATGAATGCTATGGGGTACCCAGCAGTCTTACAACGCTCCCATACTAATTGACCACTATTGAATGCTACTGACCACCCCCATAGTCTTACTATACCAATATACTAGCGGCTAACTAACGAATGCTATGGGCTACCCCGCAGTCATACAACGTTTCTACTCTATCTACCATCTAGTGAACGCTACGAGCCACCCCACAGTCTTACAACACCTCTACTCTATGTGCCAACTAGTGAATGCTACGGGCCACACCGCAGTCTTACAACACTTCCTCACTACCTGCTAACTAGTGAATGCTACAGGCTACTCTACAGTCATACAACACTCCTACACTGTCTGCTGACTAATGCTGCGGGCCACCCCTCAATCCTACCACATTCCCTATGCTTTTTGGCCGCTAGTGAATGCTACGACTATTTCGCAGTCTTACAACACCTTCCCTACTATCTAGTTGTTCGTGAATGCTACGACTATCTCGTAGTCTTACAACATCTTCCATGCTATCTGTCAACTGGTGAATGCTACGGCTATCCCGCATTCTTACATCACTACCCATGCTAACTCAACCGATGACCATGGTCTTACCGCTGATTACCAATCCGAACACATCCGAAGTCGAGCACACACATGGTCTAACGTCCCTCACTGAACTCATGTATTGACTGGGATCCCCAACCTGGTTCCCCATAGTCTGCTACACATCAATCAGGTGTGGTCCCAAAGTCTGGAAGTTCCTGAACTTCCAATTCACATTATCCTCCATATAGGCAACCACTTGGGCCACCTTTCCTTTCCTGATGGGGATATGAGCTTATCCCAATTTCACGCTTGCTTCTGTCCTGTGTACTTGAACAGTTCTCCCCCAATTCGACCCCACTAAGTCTCCATGTCATATGAAAAATAGAAGGATTTCCGATCCTTCTTACCTTCCAATGATCGATCTGCTGACAACCCATGCTTATGAATGCTAGTGATTCATTATAGCCGCACTTGCAAGATTATACAACCTCTGAAGACTAGATGAACACTTCTGAATTCCAGCAATACTAATAACTCCAAATGCCTTAAAATGATACCGCACTCAGATCTTGAATTCGAAGTAACCAACTCTCCGACCAAAACCTCGGCAATAGACTACTTCCCTTGGTGACCCCATGAGTCAATTTGAGCACAATAACTGAACCCTCTGAATCCTGACGTGGGTGATAACCATCCTGCTGAACCCTGACCGCAGACCTTCCACACCATGCCCCTAAACCAATATTGATTACGATTCGAGATAACGCTGAACACCCCGAACCAGCAAAAGGGAAACGACCTTACACTAACAACTAACAATTCACGGTATGCAATTGGCATATGACATTTATTGAAAATATAATCCAAACACAAACAGAGAAATAAACCGAATATATGCTTACTGAAACTAATGCAATATTCTAACAAGCATAAATATGCATACAAATAACCTGGAAAAAGGAAAAACATACATATCTGCAGAACTCAACTCCTCTCTGTTGGGGCACCTACCCTGCCTTCTCGTCGGAGTAGGCGCGCTCACTGCTCCTCCCCTCAACGTCGGACAGTCGGCCTTCTTATGGCCCAACCGATCATAGTGAAAAAATAATGGGATTGCCCCCTGAGGTGAATACCTGCTCACGTGACCAACCCTGCCACACTTGTAGCAGCCCAAACCCCTTGAGCAACAAACTCCATCGTGTAGTTTCCCGCACGTGCTGCATTGACTCCGGTTCTGCTGACCTCTCAAAAGCTTATCGGAAGTCTTGGGTCTCTTCCCGAGACCCTATAATATGTGCACCTAATCTAACCCCCTCTTCCTGATGTGCTCCAAGTCAATCTCCTACTCTCGGGCTCTAGAGATCATATCATTCATGGTCTTATAGCCTGAAATACTCATGAATTTCCTAATGTCGTCCTGCAACATATCATGATACCTAACATTCTTCATCTCCTCGTCCGCTACATACTACAGTACAAACAAAACCCTCTCCCGGAACTTGGTGGTGATCTCTGCCACCGTCTCAGTAGTCTGGTGGAGATCCAGGAATTCTTGTGCCAACTTCTGCACCTCAATCGTCGGTGCAAACTCGGTCGAAACCTGGTTGAGAAGTCATCCCATGGCATAGCATCAACCGCATCATCACCCAACTCACTATCGATCTCCTCCCACTAATCACCTGTCCGATCCTTCAACAGGCAAGAAGCATATCTGACCGTCGCCTCCTCGATGCAGAAACTAGTCGTGAACGCATTTTCCATATATACTAACCACCTCATACGGACAATGGTGTCCCTCTCTGTATGGAACACAGGAGTTCCACAAGCACGAAACTCCCAGAAAGTCAGTGTGTGAGCTCCAATGATAGCCATAATCTTTGCACGAAATGCGCCCAAGCGCTCATCCACTATCTCCGAAACACAGTGAGAGATTTCCGATGTAATGAACTCCCGCAACTGCTCACTAATCGGCTTAGCACCTGGACCTGAGCCAGAACCCGAACCTGAACAATCTCCCTGAGAGCTCATCTCCAAACTGAAATACAATCAAGCCAACAATCAGTATTCGCCAAAGAATCTACCTTTCATAAGCTTCTTAGATTCTCCAGGACTCTCACCGATTCGAGTATGAATCTTGTGCTTTCAGTTGTACGGGCCGAATACTACCTTCCACGCCTATCCATACTTTCCTCAACAATCCTCCCAAATACTCTAAGTAACTTCGATAAAACATTATGCCAGTACTCACTGAACCATACTACTAACCCACTGCAACATATCTTAGGCTTTCCTAGGTTTCGAACCCACCCAGTCATCAGCTGCTGAACAATTCGCATTAATGTCGACTAGCTACCTTGTTGGGTCGTGTTTTGTACTAAGTGTTGCGTCTATTGGGCTCGTTAGCTAGTCCATTTTGTATCTCCGGTATGGGCCTGTCCATCCGTGAGTTTAGTAGGGTTTAGTATATATAGGTGTTTGCATGCATCTTAGAAATTAACGATAGAATAGAACGATCTGAGTATTATTCAACAAGTTTATTGTTATCGTTCTTGTAACCCTAAAATCCTCTACAACGGAAGTTCTTAGTCGAGCTCTGCTGAGGATTGTTTGATCTAATCATTCGACATATTTTGATCCACACTTGTGTTATTTATTGTTTTTATGTTCATCGCAATACCTGTTACAAAGATCTAATTGATCTTCAAGTTTGTTTTATAACTTATCAATTGGTATCAGAGCAGGAGGTTGTGTAATTCATACACATCTTTTCTGTGAAAAAGGTTGCGATTAGGGTTATTCCGCATTAACTAATATTTATTGAGCCGTCATCCCATAATTGACGTAACTCAACATTTATTGTTTTGCCCTAATTTAATATATTACAATTCTGATCTTTCAAACAGGTTATTTGATCAAGCATGGACGAGTCACAATCAAATCCCATTAACATCTCAAACAGCATTGGATCAACGACGAAGATTCCCATCCCTTACACCCAGGATTACGAAGTCTAGGCACATCACTTTGAAGATTATGTCATTGGATCTGAAGACAATGGATATCTTATTTGGGAAGCAATCGTGTCTGGACCATTCGCTCATTCAGCAACGTCAAGAATCATTAAAACTCAGAAAGAGTATAATGATCTGTTAAAAGACGTAAAAGATATTGCCAAAGACGAAAAGGATAAAGTTCTGTGCAATATTAAAGCATTGAGACTAATCAGATTCGCTCTTCAATATGATACTTTCAGGCTAGTGAGTTCGTGCAGCACTGCTAAAGAAATATGGGATAGGCTGCGAGAGCTATATTCCACAGACGAAGATCTCGAGCATTCCATTCAAACCTTACTTTTGTTTGAGTTTGGTGAATTTAAGCAGAATCCTGAAGAAACTATTACTCAGACGTTCGATCGCTTCAATCATCTTCTTAGTAAGATGATTAAACATGATATTGAAAGGAAGTTGATTGAACAAAAGGTTACGTTTTTAAACGGTCTTAGATCTGAGTGGAGAGCGGTTGTATCCACTGTTAAAGCACATGAGCAATTCAAATCTTACTTATTGGCAAAGCTGGTAGGGATTTTGAAATCCCAAGAAAAGATTGTCTTGCAGGAGAAAAATGTGGTTTCAAGCTTGGGATCATTGGCCCTTCTGTCCAAAAGCAAAGGTGTGGTGGAAGATGAAGACCTTAACTTAGAAGACTATGACCTTAGCTCTGAAGACTATGCAATGATGGTGTCAAACCCGAAGAGGTTCATCAAGAAAAGGTTTCCTACCAATAAGAACCGAAATTGGCAGGGAGGTTATAGTTCTGAAAAGGTCAGGGAAGAACCGAAGGCAGAAGAACCAAAGAAAGAACCGAAAGCTGAAGGAGATTCGGGTGTGAACTGCTACTATTGTGGAGGAAAGAACCACTATGCCAAAGACTGTGTCCTAAAGAAAATGGCAGAAAAGGATGAGGAGAAAGATGAAGAAGCTGTGTTGTTGAAAAAGCTAGAAGAGATCAAGAGAAAGAAAGTTGTCACTAACCCTTTAATGAAAGCTTTAATTGTGCAGGGTTCGGTAGCGGATGATGAGTTCGGTGGCGTGGAGGTCTGGTCAACCGACTCTGAGGATGATGAAGTCAGGAAGCCATCTCATGGAAAGGCTTATGTTGCGAAAGATGAAGGAAGCGGTGGAAAGTGCTTGATAGTGTCGGATGTATCCCAAATGAGGGGATACAACACAGACAGTGAGAATGAAGACACGAAGGAGCGAGAGGACTTGTGCTTCACAACAAAACCTCTTTGCGTGCAGTTTAATGAGCTTGATGAATTAATCAAGAAGGTACAATCTATTTTTGTTTCATTCAAAGTCCCACAAAATTCATATGAAAAGGAATTAAAAAATGTAAATTCAAGAATCTCTCATCTAGACAACAGTTTAACTCAAACATGAGTCACCAATTCTAACCTAACTGACCAAATAAGCAGGGTGTCTTCAAAGAGTGAGGAACGGAGGATGTGGATAGTGCTGAAGGAGTCGGAGTTAATCAAATCCAAGGACGAAAATATTTATTTACAAAGAGACAATTTGAAACTTTTGAAACAGAGAAATGTCTTTTGTTTAATTGTTAAGCGTCTTTACACTAATATCACTCAACTTCATTTGAACTGTGAAATAGGGCAGAAAATTCATCGCATGATTTTGCCCTTCCTTGAGTTTAAGGAGGATGAAATTGACGCTGAAGCATATAATTGCGAAAGTGTAGTTTTGTCTGAGGATGTAAATCTGACATATATGTATGGTCTAGACAAAATCGAATCTTTCATAAAGTCCAAGGACCATAAGGACATGCTGAAAAATCTTTTGGACGAAAATGATAAACTGAAACTAAGGACCGAAACCATATAAAAGTTTGACTCATTGAATGCCAACTTGAGCTCAGAAAATAAAATTGATGTTGAAAATGCATCTGAGCTTAATGAGGACGATGATATGAGTGAAATTTCTGTAGAGGATGAAGTTGACTGTTCTGAGTTTGTCAAGAGCGAACCCGAAAACCACAAAAATCTTATTTCAGAAAATTCTGTGGAGTTTGCTCGTCTGTCCCAACAAAAGTCCCCGATCCTTGAAGAAAAGGCTGTTGTATACCAAAAGGTAAGGACGACTCCAAATCAGGTGTACAGGGCACAGGTGTAACCGAACATCAGACACCCGAACTCACAGCCATTGTAAACGAAGATAATGCTGATGGTTGTGATGAGTTCTTCTGGTCTGCCCCTATCGACAATGCTGACGAAACCGTTGGTCTGTCAGAAAGGACATCCTGGAAAACCAAAGGCAGATATGTACCAGAGCCTTTGAATAAGCCTAACAACTTCGACATGCCAAGTACTAGTGGTACAAAAGATGTCCCTGAAGAAAAAGGAGTTTCTGCAAAAGAAGTCACTCCTTCAAACGAAAACATCATCAGTTCAAAGTGAACCGGCTGACAAAAATCAAAAGCAACAAGCCAATATCCATCGACAGCCGAAGCAAGTGAAGAATCAAAAACAACAAAGGAATCAGAGATACAAGAAGAATCTCTCTAAACGAAAACAGTTTTGGCAATCTCAAAACGCCCATTTCTCTTATCATGACATAAATTCGAAGTCAGAGAAAAGTGCTGTTAGACCGCAAGAAAGTAATAACAACCGAAAGCAGAGGTTCGGTTCCGAGAACAAAAGCGACCAAAGTTCAAGGTTCGGTCCCACTAATGATCAGAAACAAGAGGGTCACTTAGAACCTCAAGTCAAGAAAACATCTCAGTCTAAATTCTCTCGTTCTAATTCTTCTAATTCTTCTAATTCTTCTAATTCCTCTCAACCTCATTCTAAATTCAATTCTGTTCACACTCAAAAACCAAAATCTTCAACAGATCTGAAAGGAAAATCGAAGGTTTCATCAGTCAAGACAGATCAAAATCATCCCAAAGTCCAAATACCTAAACCAGAATCCAAACCGACAGCAACAAATCCCAATAAAATTAAGGTTTTCACCATTAAAAAGAAAGATGAAACAACTTTAATAAAAAGAACATATCTTGTTGACATCTCTCTTACTATTCCTGTACGTGTGAAAGGCTCACGTGGACCCAAGAAACTTTAGGTTCCTAAATCTGCTTGATTTTTGCAGGTTATCAGTGACGAGCAGTTCAACGAAAAATGGTATATTGACAGTGGTTGATCACGTCACATGACAGGAAGGAAGGAAGAGCTGAGGGAATTTCGGTCTCCTTCAAACGGTGGAAATGTCAAGTTCGGGAACAACTCATTTGGCACAATAAAAGGCTATGGAATGATAACAAATGGAGATTTTACGATTAGAAAGGTCGCATACGTTGAAGGACTACAGTACAACCTCATCAGTGTATCTCAGCTTGTTGGAGGTACCGGTCTCAAGGTCTCATTCGACGATGAGGGTTCGGAAATAATAGAAAAGAAAACGAAAAGAGTTATTCTCAAATCAGAGCGCAAAGGAGAAATGTTTCCCCTGAATCTCAAACCCATCAAAGGAAATCCAGCTATCTGCCTCTTATCTAAAGCACAATCTGACGAAAGCTGGCTGTGGCACCGAAGGCTCTCTCATCTCAACTTCAAGGATATCAACAAACTTGTCACCGGAGGTCATGTTCGAGGTCTTCCATTTCTTAAGTACGATCGAGAGCATTTATGTGCTGCATGTGAAATGGGAAAGTAGAGTCGTCAAAGTCACCCATCGATTGTAAACACTAAAGTTGTTGAACCACTAGAGTTAATTCACATTGACTTATGTGGTCCATCATCTATCGAAAGCATCGGCGGTAGCAAGTATATTCTTGTCATTGTTGATGACTTTTCACGTTTTACATGGGTGTTCTTTCTGAAGCACAAATTTGAAGCTACTCTCAAGCTAAAGATGTTTATCAAGCAGGTTGAAGTGCAGCTGAGGAAAGTCGTTCGCAACATCAGAAGCGATAATGGGCTGGAGTTCAAAAATAAAGAATTCGAAGATTTCTTGGCCGAAAAAGGAACCAGTCACAACTTCTCAGCTCCCTACACCCCTCAACAAAACGGGTTTGTCGAAAGACGAAACCGATCTTTGTGTGAGGCGGCCCGAACCATGCTAAGTTTTGCTTCTTTACCTTTATATTTTTGGGCTGATGCTATTGCTGCAGCATGTTTTATGCAGAACATGTCATATCTCAATAAGCGCTTCACTGTCACTCCTTATGAGATCATCAACAAAAGGAAGCCAAATGTCAAATTCTTCCATGTATTCGGCTCACGATGCTTCATCTTCAATTCTAAAGAACATCGTAACAAGTTCGACGTCAAAGCCGATGAAGGGATTTTTCTGGGGTGTTCTCTCACTTCGAAAGCCTACCGGGTATTAAACAAGTGCTCGAGGAAGATAGAAGAAACTTATTATGTGACTTTTGATGATAGTTATGTCAAAAAGCTGAAGGCCACCGAAGACACAGTTGGAGAAATTTTTACTCAAACAGGCCAAGTCACAGCCTCGATCGCAAATCTATTTGAGAAGTTTGTTGAGTTATTCGATGAACCAAAGAAGGCTACTCTCTCGGAAGCTAGTGCAGCAGACAACAAAGTAGATCATCTGAACCAACTCATCGAAGATGCTGCCAAGCAAATGAATGAAGGAGGATCAAGTCCAAACGAACCTCCACAGCACAATGCTTCAGTTGAGGGGGAGGATCTATCTTCTTCATCATAGCCGAGCTCACATGTTGAGGGGGAGAACTGTTCTCCAGTTGCTCCCGAAAGCCCAGTTGTACCCGAAAGCCGATCTGCACCCGAAAGTACTGTGGTACCCGAAAGCTCGACACCACCAAAAACTCCAGTAGCTCCGAAAACTCAAGATACACCAGAAAGCTTATCTGTCGAGGGGGAGAATGCAAATATGTCTTATGACAATGATAGTCAATCTGAACTAGAAGAGCTGGTAAATGCTGAATTGGATCCATCTTATGATCCAAATTACCCTCCTCTTGTCAAATGGACCAGAGATCATCCTGTTTCACAGGTTGTCGGTAATGTCTCTGAAAAGGTCCTGATCCGATCACAACTAAAGGCAAAGCAAACTTCCTTATTTTCAAAAGTAGAGTTCTGTATGTTTAACTCCTTCGTCTCAAAAGTTGAACCAAAGACAATTTACACTGCTCTTGATCACTCTGATTGGGTTCAAGCTATGCAAGACGAACTTAATGAATTCGAAAGGAATAAAGTTTGGCGCCTCATTCCAACTCCTCAAGATGCCTCGGTTGTTGGTCTCAAATGGGTCTTCAGAAATAAGACGGACAAGGAAGGCAATGTGATAAGAAACAAAGCACGTCTAGTGGTGAAAGGATACTGCCAGGAGGAAGGAATCGACTATGAAGAAACTTTTGCTCCTGTAGCTAGGTTGGAATGCGTTAGAATATTTCTTGCCTATGCTGCACACAAGAACTTTGAGGTCTACCAAATGGATGTCAAGTGCGCATTTCTAAATGGAGAACTTGAAGAAACGGTGTATGTGGAGCAACCTCCTGGTTTCATCAATGAAAGGTACCCCAATCACTGTTATATATTGGACAAAGCGGTATATGGACTGAAACAAGCACCGAGGGCCTGATATGAAACGCTAACCAAGTTTTTAAAGATGTCCAAATTCAAACAAGGTTCGGTTGATCCAACCTTCTTTCGTAAGAAGGAAGGTATGATTGTTCAAATCTATGTCGATGACATCATCTTTGGCTCAACGAATCCTAGCTTAACGGCTGAATTCAGAAAGCTGATGGAGACTAAATTTGAAATGAGCTCAATGGGTCCGATTAACTTTTTTCTTGGTTTAAATATTAGACAGGGACCCGAAGGCATCTTTATTAACCAGGAAACCTACACCAAGACTCTCCATGTGAAGTTCGGCATGATGGGAGACTCAAAGGTTAAAGTTCCAATGGCGTTTGGCACCAAGCTCACTCCATCCTTGGATAAGCCAGCAGTTGATATTACGCTATATCGCCAAATGATCGACTCTCTGATGTACCTTACTGCTAGCAGGCCTGATATAATGTTCTCTGTTTGTTACTGTGCTAGATTTCAGGCGAATCCTCGTGAACCTCATATTCTTGCAGTGAAGAACATACTCCGGTATCTCAAGCGAACTACCTCTCTAGGCTTATGGTATCCATCCAACTCAGGATTCTTTGTTCAAGCCTACTCTAATGCAGACCTTGGAGGTTGTGGACTAGACAGGAAAAGCACCACGAGAGGCTGCCAATTCCTTGACGGGAAGTTGGTTAGCTGGCAATCAAAATAACAGACTTGTGTGTCTTTGTCTACCGCTGAAGTAGAATACATCGCCGCTGCCTCTTGTACATCTTAAGTGATTTGGATCCAAAGCCAGCTTCGGGACTATGGACTCAATATGAAAAAGATCCCTCTGTATTGCGACTCTGAAAGTGCAATTAGGATCTGTCATAACCCAGTGCAACACTCCAAGACTAAGCACATAGCACTGAGGTATCACTTCATTAAGGATCATGTGGAAGATGGGAACGTCGAAATTCATTTTGTTCGAATCACTGATCAACTGGCTGACATCTTCACCAAAGCTCTTCCTGAAGCATCGTTCAACAAAATTCTACAAGGGCTAGGTATGATGGAATCAGAGTCGGGTTCGGGTCTTGTACTAATGTACCGAAATGAACCGAACGCTCGGGTTCGGTTGCATAATCTGCTTTTCGCTCATCACTCAAAGGTAGTTTCCTTGGTTGTAGATCTTATGTATAATTTTTCCAAATGCATTTATCTTATTATCAAAGTTATTCTCTTTTTCAAACCTATTTTCTTTGGCAACCGAAATAAACCGAACGTTCGGGTTCGGTTCCAAAAAAAACATTTTCTCACCCGAAATAGACCGAGCGCTCGAGTTAGGTTCCAAAGTTTTTCATAACCGAAATAAACCGAACGCTCGGGTTCGGTTCCAACATTTTTTTGTATTCATTTTTTTTATGTCTAAAATTTTTTTATGTCTAATTTTTTTTTTTTTCATTATTATCAAAAATTCCAAAAATATTTTTTTATCATAAATTCAAAAACTCCAAAATATTTTGTTATTTATTTTCTTTTTGGCTCTAATTTTTTTTTATGTTCGTTTATGGGGAAATCGTTTAATTAGCTAAGTGTCCCTAGAAGCATGCTGCTGTATGTGTCCAAAGCCTCACCTGATTCTGAATAATAGTCTTAATGACTTGGTATAAACAAACCTTGTCTTCCCAATTAGGCTCTCATATTTATTCTAATCATGAGCTACCTAACTCTTTTCTCACATGAGATAAGAGTTTTCTGCTTGGTCCTTCACTTCACAGCAGAGGTACTTTGGTTTATTTACAACATCTACATTACATTTCTCCATCTTCATCGTTTCACCAACGTAACCCTTGAGACTCTCAGAAATTACCACTGAGGTTTATGGTTACACAATTTCTGTGTTTATGATCTTAGTTTCGTGCCACTATGAGCTAAGTGGAACCCAAAATTCAATACCCAATACGAATTGACGGTGAACAATTAATTTGCTCTAGTTTTCACTAATGAATTGACGGACGTACCTCCATGAAATCTCAAAATTTTCTTTTGTGTGATTCCTATGAAATTGTTAAAACCAATAACATTTCTTCCCTTGGGATCCAGTTTTAATTTTTGTTGAGATTTTATATATATATTTCCTAGCCAAATTAAATTATCTCAAACCTGCTTGTTCAACAGACTACACCGGTCTCACAAGTACTTCGTTCGATTTCTGTCTTATTTCAAGATTAGGAATTCTGAATCGAAGCGAAAGCCACCTTCATAAGCCTAATTAAAAGAAGCCTTTCAACACTTCTTAATAAGTGTCTGATCATTATTTAACGGGAAACCACACAAACACTTTAAGGTCTCTCTTGACTTTAAAGGAAGAGATTCGTGCCCGGCATCGATTATTTCGTGTCTTTATTGACATCACATAATCCCACGAAAAGTGTTGTTTTATTTCTTCTTATTTTTTACACACTCCGCACGAAAATCTTTTTGATTTTCCAAAATTCTGGTTTCATTAATTTCAAAGGGTTTTAATTGGCTTGGTTATTATAAAAGATTGTGGTGGATTTTAATCCATGTGGACGAATTTTTAAAAGATGTCGTTACAATTTAAAGGGATAAGATGACGACATGATGACTCAGGTGGGAGTCCAATCGATTTGATTTCAAACGGCGCAAAAGGGAAAGCGTGCGAATCGGAACCGTTTCATCTCCAAACGGCGCCTGATGGGAAGGCGTGTAATTAGGGCCTGACACACTCTCTCATGCGTGATCATTGCCAGCGCCAACTGCCACACGTCAGTCTACTCTAAAAAACCCTTCGTTTTTCGATCGAAGATTTGGAATGATTTTTCTCTCTCCTTTACCCTCACTATAAAAGGCAGTGTCAACCACCATTTACCTCTTTACCGTGCCTATATTTCCAGAGAGCCAGAAATTCTTCTCCCTTCACTGTTCATCATCTTCTCCACTTTCTTCAAAGCAATGGCAAATTCTTTCTCAGTTCATGCAACATCCCACATTTTGCCCATTCGCCCACATCAAAGCTTGATCATCTATTTAATCCCACATTCGTATGATGCGTTCATGTTCCCCATCATGGAGTGCCTGAAGTTTTCTCCAATCGCTCCTGCTCTTTCCAGGGTTGAGACTGTTCCAATGGAATTCCTGTCACAGATCTTTGCCACCGCTCACTATGACAAGGTCGTCGACAGAATCTTCTTCGATGTCTTTCAGCACAAGGCATCGATTTCAAAGCAGCGGTTTTGCTCGTTGTGAGGATTTGACGCGGATTCTTCCAGGGTCAATCCGGAAACAATCCCCATGGGTCATCTGTTCAACATGTTCTACAACATGGGCTACACGGAGGTGCTTACTACGGTGACAAAATTCAAGAAGTCGTGCCTACCTCCACAGTGGAATGGGATGTTCACTGTTTTGTTCAAGGGTTTATCTGAATGAAGTGCCGGGTCTGATGGAGCCAGTCGTTTATTTCTCTCCATCATGTATGGGATCTACAACAGCATCAACATGGACTACGGGTCCGTTCTATGGCAACAACTCATTCAGAGTCTCTCCTCAACTTCCCGACACTCGGAGATCTCTTATGCCAGGTTTTAGACTATTATCACGAAATGGGTGATGGACAAGTACCACGTCCCCATTGTCACTAGTGCTCCAATGTCTTCAATTGGTACCTTCCATACCACGAAGATCATTGTGTCGGATGTTTCCAAGTTTCCCTTCAACGAGTCTATCCCGGAAACCATGTATGGGGATGTTCCTGCTGATAGCCGGATTATCAAGACGTACAAGGGGTTCAAGCGTTCTGGTCCGAGAGAGTTTACTCCGGAGATGCTGAAATCAATTCATGATGCCGACAAGCCTGCTCCAAGAGGCAAGAAGGCTGATAAGGGAAAACAGGTGGTCAAAGGGGCAAAAGGCCCGTCTCCAAAGAAGAGGAAACCCACCAGGGCTGCTCAGTCTCCACAGCAGAAAAGGAGAAAAACCCAACCAAGACGAAAGATGGTTATCGCTTCCTCATCAAGCGAGTTTGAGGGTGAGAGTTCTGATTCTGAAGGCTCTCAACGTGGTAACACTCCACCACGATCTCCAACCCCTGAAGTTCATGTCTCTCCTTCTCTAATTTCCTCTCCACCTAAAACTATTCCTACTTCCATTCCCCCCATAACCCCCACTACACAAATTCCAACCACTTCCATCCCAATACCACCCATATTTACGGAAGCAACCACAACCACCACCGCCGAAGTGCGAACCAACGTATCTGATACGGGGGTTCATATTGACACACCAAAATCCACTCCAGCACCCGAAACCACCCAAGCACCCGAACCCACACCTACACCCGAACAAACAACCCAACCCGAACCTACCCATACTACCGAACCACCAACTTCACCACCACCATCTTCTCCTGGTCATGCATCAGAGGAAGAAGAACCACTTCTTGGCGGGGAGGATATGACCTTCGACTCGGTCTATTTCAGTCCGTTTCAGGTTCAGAGTGACAATGATGACGAAGCTCCTGTCACAAAGAGGCATCTCAAGGAGCTACATGACAAAATTGACTCGCTCATGGCCTCCTCTTCTATGTCTCAGTCCTCCTTATCTGAAGCTGCAGTTCAGAAAATTGTTGACGCTGTCTCAAAAGCTCAGCAAGCTTCTCGTGCTTCTGCCACCACCGCCATCGATGCCTCCACAAAAGCCTGTCAGGCTGCGACCGAAAAAGTCGATAAACTATTTACTGATGCCTCTTCCCTGTTAAAGTCTTTACAGGAGAATGCCAACACTGCCAAGACTTCGCTGGAACCTATTGTTCACCAGCTAGCAACATCAGTCGCAACTGAGTTGAAGTCCTTCGCTTCCATTCGTCAATCAATTTCTGACGACAACTCAGCTTTCCGCACAACCATTAAAGAGCGTCTCTCCAAGCTTCAGGAAGATTTGGCTGCCAAGAACACTCTAATGGATGCTCTCGCGAGTAAGACCACGGCTCTGAGGGTCAAGAGCATTCAAATCTCCCACTCTCAACAGGAGATTGAATCTCTTCGATCTAAAAGAGAGGTCATAAAATCGTGTGTTTCGGATGTCCACTCTGCTATCTTAAACATCCTAGAAGCACATGATCCCATTCTCAACTACTCTGTAAGGCGTACCCTTGTAGAAAAGCTCGCTCCCACCCTTGCCCTACTCAGCAAAATCGAAGGGCTCCTTGATTTCGTGTCCATTCCGAAACAAGGGGGAGAGAAGGAACTGATGTCTCAACCAGCTCTTTCCTCAACAGCAACTCACACAACCGAACATCCTCCAGTAGGCCAAGCCTCCGGTTCTGGTGTGAAAGACAAAGGCAAAAAGATTGCTGAGGAGAGTGAAGATGAAGATAAAGAGACTATCGCCGACCTGTTGAAGCGTCAAGGTCGAGACAAAGAGGCTGATATCAGTGCTCGTGTGGCAAGAGAGGCTGAAGAAGCCGAACAAAAACAGAAGGAAGCCCACGACCTTCTTGAGAGTAGGAAAACTCTTTTTCCTACTTGGACTCTCGAGAGGATGATTAAAGAAGCCATTGACACACCGAGTATCTTGTGGTTGGGACCTGTGATCTCTCTAGATCGTTCCAACACTTTCGACTCACAGTTCGACATGCCACTGACCCGAAAGGCGTTTATCTTTCATGCCTTCTCCAACGTTGCAGAGTTCCCTCATCCTCATCCACAGGTTGATCGGGACTTAATTGATTTTTATCTGAAGGCTGCTCAACCCCAATATCAGACTTGGAGCGCTCAGAAAATTGTCAACGTTCGGGTCTTGAAGCCGTACATTGAAGGTAACTTCATCAACGTTCGGTTCAAGGTACTTCGGGGATCTGCCAAAACTGAACATGCTATTTCCCTTGCAGATCTTCCCAACCATAATCCCCATGATTGGATTATCTTGCACAACATCCTCCTCACCAACGAAGCTGAATACGGTCCGATCATCGACCATTTCAAGAGGATACTCGTGTGCTACATCATGGAAGTTGCACTGATGGATCAGGAGATTGTGAGCGTGTTTAAGAAGAAACCTACAATATCTCCTGTTGGCTCTGCCAGTGATCTCAATCTGATGCGGATGGGTAAGATTGACCCGAAGAGGAACTCGGTCATGTTTACCAGGAACGAAGGACAGAAATGTCTCTTCGCCTTGGCTGACAAACACCTCTACACCACTGCTTGTTTAGAGCATGTTTTGGGGATCATCCACAGATGCAAGCAGAACACAGCGGATGATGTCAAGTACTTTGATGACATGATTCAATGGTACATTCGGTTCAGACAGACTATCCTGGTGCTAATCTCACGTCTGTTTGATACTACAAAGAAAGTTCCCACTGCAGGCCCAAGCAAGAAGAAGAAGTAGTCTCGCTCCAATTTGACGCAAAGGGGGAGATTGTTGGGTCGTGTTTTGTACTAAGTGTTGCATCTATTGGGCTCGTTAGCTAGTCCATTTTGTATCTCCGATATGGGCCTGTCCATCCGTGAGTTTAGTAGGGTTTAGTATATATAGGTGCTTGCATGCATCTTAGAAACTAACGATAGAATAGAACGATCAGAGTATTATTCAGCAAGTTTATTGTTATCGTTCTTGTAACCCTAAAATCCTCTACAGTGGAAGTTCTTAGTCGAGCTCTGCTGAGGATTGTTTGATCTAATCATTCGACATATTTTGATCCACACTTGTGTTATTTATTGTTTTTGTGTTCATCGCAATACCTGTTACAAAGATCTAATCGATCTTCAAGTTTGTTTTATAACTTATCATACCTCATGAATATAGCCACATGCAACATAGATTAGATAATCCTTTGATTAAAAGACTTAACCCTATAACTGTTGGACTCAGACAAGAGTTGCGCAATAGGTTCAAATTCATCACTCTGAGATTATCCTGCCTATGCCACATGTGACTTAGCATATTCACTTAGTAGCTAGCTCATATTGCTAAAAGTCCTACAAAGCACAAAGAAAGCAACATTCGAATAATGGAAAACTAACCAACATACCTCAATCAAACCATTATATCCTCTAATCAGAAATCTGTACTAGCATGCAATTCGAAGGCTCATACAATTAGGCATAACTTAAACAGGCCATCCTACCACTGGTTGATCAATTCTAGCATGCAAATCTACAAGCTCATATAAGCATACAAAGGCATATCTCCTAGATCCTTAGCTCGAATCTAGCATGTGAATCACATAATCGTATCATATCACATAACAAACATGTATTGGTATTTTAGGAACCACATACTTGGGCTCAGTCGATTGCACACATCACACCCCTTTCTTTGCATAGAAATTCCTTTGTCATTAAATGTATATTTTATAAAAATTTCATCAAGCCCTCAGTTTTAGTTCAGGTACACTAGAGAGTATGCCCGAATCCCTTAAAGCAAGGCTCTGATACCAACTTGTAACATCCCAAAATTTCATTTTTTTTAATATGACTAAAACAAATTTGTAACTTCGTTCACACATTGAAAAGCATTTTAAATAAAACATTTATCAGAGTTCATTCCCAGAAATCACATATTGTGGAAAAACATAGGTGTATACGTTGCGATCGTCACTAGCTACTTTATTGAACACTGGAGGTACCTGAAACCAAAACTGAAAACCGTAAGCACGAAGCTTAGTGAGTTCCTGAAATACCACATACCATACATATCAACATATTGCCTAGCATATATCGGTGCCGGCCTACCCATTTAGTCTCTTTCAACCGGATACTGTCTAGCATCTAAGCACATAAATCACAAACTGCCATACATAACCATTAGCCATACATATCATACATATATCATAATCAATAAAGATGCTATGTGCCGATACATAGTGTCGCTATTATGCCACGGGCTGCCGCGTGGTTGTTCTTGAAAAGTCGGGGGCTACCCCATGGGTCTTACAGACAAGTGCTAAGAGTCACCTCTTGGTCTTCCATGCAAGCATCACAATGACAACTAGCATACATATTACTCTACTTAGGTAATTATCATACTGTGCGCTAGGAGCCACCTCCTGGTCGTTCATACATAATGCCTTGGGCTCACCGCAGGGTCTTCCTACCATACATAATAACATACAGTATGCCAAGAGCTGCCTCCTAGTCTTTCATACATAATACCTAGGGCTAACCCCTGGGTCTTCCTATAGTACAGAAACCAAATGGGCTGACATTGGTGCCTTTGACCCATACAAACAGTGGGGAGACTCACCTCGAAAGCAGAAGCTCTCCGGAAGAAATCCTTAGCTCCTATGCCGACAACTTTCCGAGGTATCAATACTAGAACCAGATAAAATCTTAGTTAATTGGCCAAAACCCTCAAGTTTTGCACAAGGTTAAACTTGGTAAAAAGTCAACGGTTAACAAAATTTAAAGTCAACAAATCGAACTTCAAGTTGAGTATGCCCAGCGTACTCAGCTCATACGCATGGCGTACTTACTAACCAGAATTAGGACCCCATACGAGTACACGCAGCATACTCGAAGATACGCCCGACCTACCCAGCCAAATGGAACTTTTCCATTATGTACTTAATCTCTTAACTCCTTTCATCCAACATTAAGATCTAGTCCCACAACATCATTCTAAGTCATAAAGTTTCCACCTTTATGACTTTCCATGTCTAGAAAAGGTCCAAAAGCTAGAACGTTAACTTATTAATCCATTAAGACATCACGATACTCTCATGGAAGGTATAGAAGGATCAAGATTACATTTTTATGGATCCGAAAAGCTCCATAAGGAATAAAGCTTCCAACTTTATCCATTAGAATGGTCCAAACCACAAAGTTCTAGCCTTTAAGCATCAAATAGGACCAAAAGTGCATATTTTTCAACTTAATGGATTAAGTCCAGGTCTCCAACCTTCAGATCTAAATGACAATGTTGTGTAGATGGATAAAGTTTCCAACTTTATCCATAACAAGGTCACAAACTTTCAAGATCTAAACTTTATGCACTAAAATAACTTAAAGCTCATAAGATCCTAAACTATCTAGATCTAACTAATGCATCATCAAGATTCAAAGTTTATACCTCTAGAAGATAGATCAAGGTGAACGAAGTCCAAATCTACAACCTCCAATGAAACCAACACTTCTATAAGAAGTTCCTTCTTCTCCAAGGTGCACCTTGCATACTCTAAAGAACTCAAAATCACCTTCTTTTAGCTTACAAGTCTCATCTAAGGTTAAGGTTTCATGAAAGGGGTGTTGGAGGGGTAGAGGTTGATATTGGAGTGGTTTTGGGGGAGTTAAGGAGCTTAAATAGGGCTTAAACCACAAAAAGTAGGGTTTTGGCACTGATTGCGTATGTCTAACTTTCTCATGGTATGCCCAAAGTACTCATGATTCCATTAGTACACCCAACATACACCTTTTGTATGCCCAGTGTACTCAATTTCGCCCCAAACCACCCAAACTTCAAACGGTCATAACTTCTTCATTCTAACTCCATTTTCGACATTCTTTACATCTGCTGAAAGGTACTGAGGAGCTCGATAACCCTATCTAATTACTTTTGACTTAAAACACATGGAACTAAAATCCATAATTCATAAAAGAATTCTGAAAAACTACATTCCCATTTTACCCTTTGACTCTAAAGTGCAAACCGAACTCTTACGTCACATATCTACATTACCCACATCCAAATGGGCCTAAATCTTACCTTTTCAAAGGCCCCATTCTTTATTCGGAATAGGGCATTACACAAGTTTGGATCCTCTTGACTCGTAGGTTACAAAGATTCTCTTGTTCTTGGTGAACATAAATTTTGGAATCAGTCTGCAAAACCTTAATGATTAAAGACATTCTCTCTCTTTTTTTACTATGAATTGTGTTTCTATTTGACTTGGTTGATCTTGTTTCCTCTCTTTTATAAACATTGGCAGGAGGTACACATGTTAGAAAAAGGAAGTTCATTTATGGTCATTAAATTCAAAAGATTTGATGGATCAAGTCTTTATCATAATTCTGAAAAAGCTACATAAATATTGCTTTTAGAATATTTCCTTGTTTGACTAATATTAAGTGATGTATGGCTTTGGGTGATGATCATTATGATGATTTGATTATTGATGACACCCCACCAAATTCTCCAAATGATATTCCTCCTCCTCCACCACCACCATCGAATCCACATCCACCCTCATCATCAAGTTTACCTCCACCATCTACAAATCTTCCTCCACCATCTGGTTCTCCTCCTCAATCTGATGCTGCCAAAAAGGGGGAGAACAATCAAGAGAGTCATGATCAGCAAATGCAAATGATGGTGATTGCACCAACTCCATCGCAGCCTGAGATTCATCAAACTGGAAGAGTTGAAGTTGACCTTCAAAAGGAAATTGTTGTTGTTGACATTCCAGACACTGGTACAAAAATTGATGATCAGCCCATTCCATTCTCTGGTGATCAACCAGTTACTGATGATTATGAAGGGTTTCTTAAACTAGGATTCATGCCACCAATTGTTGTTCATGTTGTTCCTTTGAATTTCATCTACCCTGATTCATACTTTGAGGGGGAGATTCCTCAAGAAACTAATAATGACATTGATGCTGATCAACACAATCCTTAGGGAGAGCTCAATCTTCAAAAAAGTAAGCCTTTATTCTTAAGGAGATCTCATGACACTGAAGTTGGAATTTCTTCTACTCATGATCCTTCATCGCTTCCTCCTTCCAACAAAAGCAAGCTCATTTTTTATATGAATGAATTGTACAAAGTATGGGGTATAACTATTGATGAAGTTAAAGAAATCATGATAGAGAATAATGCCGCTACTCGAGAAAAGAAAAAAAGCTAGAAAAGGAACATGTATGTCTACCAAACTTGCTCAAGCTCTTGCCTCCGCTGAAGAAAGTGCTGATGTTCAAAGCACAAATGATCAAGTCAATAAAATTCAGCTCTGCAATAATAGTGTGGAGAAACAACACAGGGTTTCAGAGCTAAATGACTGGATTGATAGAAAGAAGTTTGGAGACATCTTGACTCGTTGAGCAAAGGTTGTTCCTATTATCAGGGTGAGATGCACAAAACAACAGAACGATTCTTTAAAGCTTTAATTGGTCAGGAAGAAGACTGAGTTTAAGTACACGAAATTTATATTTACTCGTGAGCTAGTTAAATTTTCTTACAAAGAGTGGATGCAAATTCAATAAATTATTGACAAACACAAGGGTATTCATCCTCAGGAGGTGAAGTTGGCAATTCTACAGCTACTCATCAAAGTCAAGAAGTTGAACCTTGTGCCGTTAGTTGGTCCATAGAGACCATCCTCCTCAAGAGGAACAGGCTCTCCTAGACAATTGAAGAATACCAAGTTTCTTCTTACTTATGGCACTAGGTACATCAACAATGAACTACTAGTAGGTGTTGAACCGGTTAAGTATATGTTCATTCGAGAACCAGAGCATGGCATTTTCTATCTTGACTAACAAAATCACATGTTCTTTCAATGCACTAATGATCCTGCTGCTCCCACTGAACATTTGTTTCATCTTCGTTTGGAAGGACTTAGTCATTTTGAACTGGAAAAATGATATTGTGTGTTGATCCCTCTAGAACTTATTAAACTATTGCAAGAACTTCAAATTGATGAATTCAAATGGATTAAGCTTGAGATTTTGAAAGAAGCTGACAAGTTCTACAAATGTTCTTTTGATGCCTCTAAAGAAGAAGTTTAGTTTTTACATCATCAAATAGTGGGAGATTGTAAGGTCACCCCTCAAGATTTGATGAGTCAAACACTCTATACGCCAAGGCCAGCATCAACGTCTACATCAGCATCAATGCCTCAAGTATCGCCAACATCAACATGATGATAGCTATTTTATGTAATCTTTTGTATATTAGGTAATGATACAGATAAGTACATAATAGATAGTAGATCTTATATCGTTGTTATGAAGATCGGTTCATAGTATAAATTAGATACAATCCCTTCAATCAAGGGATATATTTGTGTAGATTACTATATATTCAACATTAATGTGAAACCTTAATCTTTCTATGGCTTGGTGTCATAATCATCTTGGTGACCGTCTATGTGACAACCCATTTCTTGGTGAAAGGCAATTTGTTGAATTTGTTGTGTTATTTACTTTTCTTTTCTTTAATCGCTTGGTAATTTGTTGAATCGACATAAACCTTGAACAATAATAGTTCAGAAATAAGAAAAATAGACATAAAGCTTTATATTTTCCTTCATTTTTGGATCCACTTGTATCTAGCTTCATACATACCATTGGCATGGTTAGTTACTAGCATGCAGTCAATCAAGGCAGTCATATGTTGTCACCTATTGCGTTGGCCAGTTGAAGGCATGCCAGTAAAGCTTTATATTTTTCTTCATTTTTAGATGTCCAAAAATTGAATTTTAAAGCATAAGTACCCTCCTCTATAATGCCCACAGAATTAGACTAGGCATTTAAGATATGATATAGGTTTACAAATAAGAAAAATTGGAAAAATCAACCGAATCCTCCATAAAACGTAAAAATAAGTGCTCCAAAACACACACACACACATATATATATATATATATATATATATATATATATATATATATATACACATATATGTGTGTGTGTGTGTATGTATGTATGTATGTATGTATGTGTGTGTGTGTGTGTGTGTATATATATATATATATATATATATATATATATATACTTTGAAAGTATATGTCGACGTGATCTAGAAAATATGAATTTCGTAAAAATCCGAAATCATATAAAGGAGATATTAATTTTATAAGATATAAAAATCAATCACATAACTAAGACTATTAATATCAAAAGGTACAAAGAGAATGGTTGACTTTTGGGTAAAGCCGCCGAAATTAAAATTGTACTATTTAAAATAGGTATTTTTGTAAAAGGAACACCAAAATCAGACTCCGTACGAGAAAATTATAATTTTTGCAAAATCATTAAATAATACAAAAATAAGGGATAAAAATAAATTCATAATTAGCCTATGGAGCCAAAATGAAAGTTTTATTACTCGTTGACAGCTACATGTCGGAAAAAAAGAACGTCAAAAATGGAGCCCTTATAAAGAATTTATGGAATTTACAAATTCTGTGTTTTACACCGCGTGCGGTGAGTGCCGGGTGCGCGACGCGTGCTTCTAGAAGGTGAAATCGCAAACCACGGAGAGCTTGACACATGAGACAAAATGGTTGGGGAGACGTCACCTTCAAATGCACTACATTCACCCTATTTGCGCACCGTGCATTGCAAATTTGGCTATAAGTAGACCATCAGCCCCCATTTGACATTCATACCTCTTTAATTCATTCCTCTCGTGTTCCTTTAAATTTTAACCTATTTTCCCTAAGTTATAGTCTGCGAAAAAGCTTTACAATCCCTGAAGTAGTAATAGCTAGCAAGTAGAAGCTCTGCTAGTGCACTTTCCGAACCTCTGTCAAAGAAATCTCAGTAAGTTACGCAAAACTCTCATTCTTTCAGTGTAACATATATTTATGCTCATAGTCGTTATTATGAACCTATAAATAAGATTTCTCAATAATTCCAGTTATAATAATGATTGATCTACTTACGTGACAGGTGTCTAGAATGGACATGTTGCCTTGGTTGTTGGATTTCTGAAAGGCTATATGCCAAAATGATCCTGACTCCCAACCGTCCTGCCTGGTTGATCCTTACTTGATAGATCTTGATGTATATATTAGGTTCAGTGAGGAATCTACACTATATTGAGTATATTGCCAGGATTATAAAACTAGAATAAGACTTAGTGTTATACATTTATATCATTGAAAGTGGTAAGGTGAGGTTCTGCTCAAATTCCGAGGCATCCACTTTTATCAAGTGAGTGTGTAGTTACCTTCATCTTACATATGGATATGAAGTATCTAGATATTTACATGCTTTATGTGCTTATTATTTGTGTAAAGAATGTTATGTGTTTGATAAAATAATATGAGATGACATTTAAATTGAGTTAATCGTATAAGTATTATACACTTATAAATATTTATTGGGAAGTGATAGGGGATATTATATATGAGATGATCGATAGGTGATGGTAGATAGGTAATGATAAATAAGAGATGACTAGGATATGCCATAACATTGACTTGCGACGTTGCGATATAGTCATCTACCAGAATATAGATGGCGACCACTGACTAATATAAACAAGTCATGTGGAAACACTAGCAGACTCATAACCTATAGGTGATGAATTATGAGTTCAGGTAATGTAGTAACTATGTATCCATGGGATGATACTTGAACCCTTACTGGACACGTATTGGTGGAGTAATCCTTGAAACAGTATTGCTTATGCAATTTCGGCGATGATCCTTAGGAAAAGTACTTAGAAACTAACATATAAGGAAATGTGATGTAGACAATGATAGGTAAATGCGATGTAGGTGATGACCCTTAGGATAAATCCTTAGGGAAGAATAAATAATAAGTCAGGGATTGGTAATTGGGTTAATTGTTTGATAATTAAGCATACTAACTATATGATTGTAGGTTGAAAACCCTATGTACTCACTAGGTTTTCCAACCTGGCCTACTCAGTTATTTGTATCACATGTATCGATGCCAAGATACATTTCACTGAGAGATTAAAGGAGATATAGATCATTAGTATAAATTAATGTAAGGTCTATTTATGTTTATGTTTTGTATCAGTTATGACATCCCATGTTTTGAAAGATATCAATATCGAAAGTTTCTTCGGAAATGTTTAATGTTAATATTATCTCACATTGAAATATTATTTTTGGGTCCAATTCCGCAACAAACTAAATACTTTGTTTTAAAGTAAGCGTAAATAATTTTTTTAAACTAATCGTAAAATTGTTGATGTCACGGTTGGTATGGGAGCATTAGTTTGAGTGAACTAGAAATTGTAGGATTTCGAGACTTAAACTTAGAATGCTAAGAAATGATTGTGAGGAGTGTATCTATTTTATCTTTGGTAGTACACCGAATTGACAAAAGCACTAGCTCACTTAAGGATAAGATATCTAATTTGCTTTTATGTGCTAAATGGTTTGCATTATAGCATGCCTTAGGCTTCTTATCCAGATTAATTTAAGGTATGTTTCCAACCTAGAATTATGAAAGCTTACGTGTTTAGGTTTCTAAACATTTAAATATGGTATTAGAACTGACATATAACTTTTTGGAGTGATAAGGAAAATTACACGACTAAACCTTCCTTGTCTAAATTTCTTGTCTCGAATGAATAGTTTGGTATAAAAAACATCATGGTGAGGACACGTAGTGGATTAGGAAAAATTAATAGAAAATGTCAGCATGAGCCCCATGTAATCGAGCAAGCACATTAAAAAATTTTGGTAGTTGAACCTGTTATGACGACAATCATCAGAGCTCTGTTAGCTAACCAGAGTGAGGAAGTGAGACGACTCATCCGAGAGAATGGAATAGAACACACTGTGCCTATTGTGGAGCCTGAATTGAATGAAGGTCACTCGGAGGAAGGATACTATACCAGGACCGTGAGTCAAGCTAAACCGCAAATGTTTATAGGGAACAACCGCAAATTTATGACCTGTAAGCCCACATCTTTTACTGGAAAAGAAGAACCAAGTGGAGGTATGGATTGGATATATAAGATGGACTAGACTTTCGTCACCTACGGTTGCATAGGAAAGTTGCAAACCACCTATGCTGTGAGACAGTTTAAGGGCTTAGTTGTTTGCTGGTGGAACACATTGGGAAAGATAATAGGCCCAAACAAGCCATTGCAACATACATGGGCAGAGCTCCTGGTGCTTTTCAAGCGAAAGTATTCTTCTACTCGGAACCTACTAGAAGTGGAGAACAAATTCTAAAATTAGAAAAATGGGAGTTCGACTGTGAAGGAGTATGCCAATGTTTTCACCAATAAAATGAAGTTCGACCTTCATATTGTCCCAAAAGAACTACCCATGATGGATAGATACGCCAATGGGCGACCATGGGAGTAAATTATGTTGGTTATGCAGACAACTACCTTTGAAGTAGTAGTCTGGACTGCAAAGTCTATGGAAGGTATGATTAAACAGAGAACCGCTGATAGGAAGGGTAGATTCTCACAAACTGACCCCGACGAAAGGAAGTCTGGGGGAAATGGTGACAGAAGGTGGTGCGAAAAGTGCAAGAAGAAGCACTCAGGAAGGTGCGGTGGGAAGATGACCTACTATAAGTGTGGAAGGACAGGTCAATATTCTACAGATTATACAATCGATGACAAGAAGTGTTATGAATGTGGAGATGATGGGCATATTTCAAAGAATTGCCCAGAGAAAAACAAAGCAGTAAGACTAAATATTCTACCAAATCCAAAAGCCAGGGCATATCATATGATCTTTGATACAGAAAGATGTGAAGCGGATGTCGCGTGAGAGAGAAGCAAGACAAGAAATTCTTATCTTGTAAGTGTTTAGATAGTTGTGTTGCCTGATGTAATAGGTGTAATGTATAAATAATTAAATTGTAATCGTTTTTAGAAGTAATGAAATTCCTAAATTATGTTATGTGTTTTCTGTTTGATTTCCTTTTTATGATAACTTAGTGAACTGCGATATAATACTTGGGACAAGTATGAGTAGGTGTGAAACGTAGTAGAGACCTATACTACCGGAAGCACTAGACTCACACATGGATCAAGGAAATTCAAAAGGTTACTATGTCTCTAAGTAGTTGAGCTATTTTATGCATTTCCATCATTACCTTTGTTTCGGTAATGACTACGAAAATAATTATTATTCCAACCCTAGTGGTCATACAGAATTGAGTCCGATTAATCTACGAAGTAAGATCGACGTATCATCCGACTTTAATCGAAGAGATCAACAGAGGTATCGTGTTCACCGTTAAGATCAAGCAACCTCTAGCTAGAAGTGCTACATGATAGAATTTATTATATCACACTAGTACATGAAGGAAGGTATCCTCCATGTAGCATTATGACTCACAGAGACCTGAGTCTATCTGTTGCATTATTCAATAAGAGGTCATTAGTGTTGGATTAGTGTCTAAGTCCATAACTATTTTGGTATGTACTTGACCCGATGGTGCATGGTCCTTTTGGGTTGCCTTCACCAAAGCAACTTGATAGGATGAATTATGGACAGAAAGGATTAAATATGATTTATTAATGTATTATGAGAATAATATATTAAAGGAGAAATCATATTGTTTAATTAATATTAGTCAATTATTAATTGGTAATTAGTTTTGTGACTAAAAGAGATTAAATTAAACTTAAGGGACTGAAATTGTAATTATAAGATAATTGCAATTTGGGCCATGGATTGTCTTAAATCAAGAGGTGGACGAATTCTTATGGGAAGCCCATAAGGAAATCGTCCAAGGGCTTGATTAAAGGAGTCTATGGGTTGCTTAGGGCTTAAGCAACCAAATTAGGGTTTCCTTGTTAGATAACCCTAATAGCCTCACTATATATAGAACCCTTAAGGCTCAAAAATGTGACATCCCCAAAATCTCGGCCAGAAAAGACCGATTTCATTTATGCTTTTTAAAATAATTTTCAGAGTAAATCCTTTTAATTTTTAAAAGAGATGCGGAATTTGTTCCCAAAAACAAAACATGATAAAATAGATATTTATCAAAACATTTCATAAAGAAATATGATTTCATTTCATAATCAAAAGACGGGATGTCATGTTCCGATACAGATCATAAAGCATAAACGATAACATTACAAGTCGTTCAACAAATATATACATATACAGACTTGTAAACAAAACAACTTGATGTTCGCCCATCTTAAGCTCTTGCGCCACTTCCTGTAAAATAAATCAACTGAGTGGGTCAGGCTTGGGAGCCTGGTGAGCATATAGGGTTTTCAAACCCACAATAATTATATTTAATTACAACAATCCACAATAAACCCGATTACCCATTCCCGTTATCCTCACCTTACGTTCCTAAAAATAACGTCTATTATAAGGAACTTATTTTAGGATTTTTCATCGGGACGGATATTACTGCAGAGGGGCTTCCTCAACAATAAGTATCCTAAAGGCAACCATGTGGGGGATAGAGTACACCGGTGAACACGTCGTTCACAACACCTACAGGTAATGAGCCTGCTAGTGTTCCACAGGACAGTCTAGAATAGTCCGTGGTCGTCATCCATACTCTGCTGAATGACTAGAATAACACCAATAACACCAATAACACCGAGGCCTCTCATCTGTTTATTACACACCAATTACCTACCCATGTTCTACCCAACATATTAGTAGATAAAAATATACGTTTTTATACATAGTTTAAAAACCTGTATAACATGTTTTAATCAACACATATTCCACATAACAGATGAGGCATACACACATAACACGTATTTCATAGAGAATACATCAGATCTATAAGATAGAAGAGAGTGAATATACACTCACACGTATAACAACCAAGTATATACACATAACACGTATTTTATAGTAAATACTTCATAATATTGCGTTGGAAAGAAAATAACTACACACTCACTTGATCAAAAGATGATCGGGCAGCACTACGGCTTGTAGAAGAGGTGTTTCTCCGTAGATCTGGAAGATCTTCACAAAACCGGGCTCCTCGCGGGCAGCGTTTCGGCTCGGGAATAACGCTCTTCGGGATCCTCGGGGCTTCGGATCTTACTTCGGGGCTCGGGAATATTACCGGGGCTTTGGGGTATGTTTGGCACGCAAATCGAGGCAAAACTTAGAGAGAGGGAAGAGTTTGAACAAGAGAAAATGGCTGAATTCGAGTTCTATTTATAGGCTGCTGGGTCTGGGATTACGCGGGGCGTACTCAAATTACGCGGGGCGTACTCAGTACGCGGGGCGTACTCGGGTTACGCGGGGCGTACTTTGACGTCACTGCGTGCGTCGACTGGTGGCACTCGAGTATTGGTCAGACAAGTTGCATCCGACTGAGTACGCGGGGCGTACTCAAATTACGCGGGGCGTAATTGACTTGTCAAACTTCTAAATTGCGTAACTTTCGCATACGAGCTCCGTTTTCGACGTTCTTTATATCCACGCGAAGGTCAGACCATACTCTACAACTTTCATTTAGACTCCGTCGGCTAATTTTGACTTTTATTTTTATTATTTATTTTTAGAAGGCCGGGACAGAAAAACTTCGTTATAAATTCATAACTTCTTCGTCTGACGTCCGTTCTCGCCTAACTTTTCATCGTTTCGCTACTAACCACAAGATCTTCGATTCTCATTTAGATTGTTTCGGCTAAAAAACCGCTCGATCTCAAATCGAGTATTCGGGCTGCATACTGCCACGTCGAAACTTCAGAAAATCATAACTTCCTCATACGAAGTCAGATTTGGGCGTTCCTTTTATGCATGCTCTCGGTTTAACGAAATCTACGACTTTCGTTTAGATCGCTAAGGCTAAATATCGCTCTATCTTAAATTCATATTTTACGTCACTCAGCGTCGTACCGGTTCTGTCGCGAAACTTCGACAGGTCATAACTTCTTCGTTATAACTCGGATTTTGGCATTCCTTATATCTCCGGAATCCTTGTTTCGACCACTACAACTTTATGCAAAGATGTCGGGCTTATCTCACACTTAAATTTTGACGCTTATTTTATTCTTAATTCATTAAATTATGAAAATTAAGAAAATACACACATAAATCACATAATTCAAATAATTCACAAATAATACATTCTTATTATTTCAAGTTGAGTTACAAGGTTAACCTAGACTATTACATTGCTAAAAATGGCAAGCCTAGAAACACGGGCGTTACAATTCTCTCCACCTTAGAATGATTCCGTCCCCGGAATCACACACCAGCAAACAAATGCGGATAGCGACTCATCATGTCACTCTCCGTCTCCCAGGTGAGATTTGGCCCATTCGTGTGTTTCCATCGGACAAGCACCAACTCCACCATCTTACGTCGCAATTTCTTAGTCTTTCGGTCAACAATTGCCTCCGGTTCCTCAATCAACCTTTTGTTCTCATCGATCCTCAACTCTGAAAGTGGAATTATGTCAGGAACTTCTCCCGTGAACTTCCTCAAATAACACACATGGAAAGTGTTATGAATTCCATTCAGTTCTTCTGGTAGTTCGAGCTTGTAAGCTTGGTTCCCAATCCTCTGAAGAACTTTAAACGGTCCAATAAACCTTGGACTTAACTTTCCCCTTTTTCCAAATCTTATAAGTCCCTTCCACGGCGAGACTTTAAGCAAAACCGAATCTCCAACTTCAAAAGTCATCGGTCTTCGCTTTTTGTCAGCATAACTCTTTTGACGATCCTGAGCTGCTAACATTCTCTCCCTAATTATTTTCAACTTTTCAGCAGTTTGATGGACTATCTCCGGCCCCATAAACTGCTTTTCCCCAGCCTCAAGCCAACAAGACGGCGTACGACACTTCTGTCCATACAGGGCTTGATAAGGTGCCATCTTTATGCTCGAGTGAAAACTATTATTATAGGAAAATTCTACCAAAGGTAAATGTTCATCCCAATTACCTAGGAATTCCAAGGTACACGCTCTCAACATATCTTCAAGTGTTTGTATCGTCCGTTCGCTCTGACCATCAGTCTACGGATGGTAAGCTGTACTTAAACACAACTTGGTACCCAATTCCTCTTGTAGACTTTTCCAAAATCTTGAGGTGAAACGACTATCACGATCCGACACAATTGTTAACGGAACACCGTGAAGTCTCACAATTTCCTTCACATAGGAATTCGCAAGCTTTTCCATAGACCATTTCTCATTGGCTGCTATGAAATGCGCACTCTTAGTGAATCGATCGACGACCACCCAAATCATGTCGTGACCATTCTTTGTTCTGGGCAGTTTAGTGACAAAATCCATTGTAATGTCTTCCCACTTACCCATAGGCACAGGCAATGGTTCTAAACTCCCGTACGGTTTCTGATGTTGTGCCTTGACTCTTGCACAAGTCACACACTCGGCCACATACTTCGCAATGTCGAGCTTCATTGTCGGCCACCAATAATAGGGTTTCAGGTCCCTATACATTTTAGTGCTACCGGGATGAATTGAGTACATGGTCTTGTGAGCTTCTTCCATCAGAAGATCTCTGACTCCTCCTGTCTTAGGTATCCAAATCCGATCTTGGAACACCTTCAGTCCATGACTGTTTACACCGAACACCAACGTTTTGCCCAAACGTTCCTCCTTTCGGTCATTCTTCTCCGAAGCTTCCTCTTGAGCTTTCTTTATACTTTCCAAAATGGTTGAGACAACTTCAATTCTCAACGCTCTTGGCCTTCTCTTTTCTAGATTGACTTTCCGACTGAGAGCATCAGCGACAACATTGGCTTTACCGGGGTGGTAAAGTATCTCACAATCGTAGTCTTTAAGTAGTTCCAGCCAGCGTCGTTGCCTCATATTCAATTCTTTCTGACTAAAGAGATATTGGAGACTCTTATGATCAGTGAAAAGTTTACACTTCGTGCCATAGAGGTAATGCCTCCATATTTTCAGAGCGAAAACTACCGCTGCCAACTCCAAATCATGAGTCGGGTAGTTCTTTTCATGCTCTTTCAGCTGTCGAGATGCATACGCGATCACCTTATCTCTTTGGGTCAAAACACAACCCAATCCAACACCAGACGCATCGCTATAAACAGCGAAGTCTTCAACTCCATCGGGTAGAGAAAGTATCGGTGCCTCGCATAGTTTCTTCTTTAGCTTCTCGAATGCTTCTTTATGCTTATCACTCCAAGCATAAGTAGCTCCTTTGTGGGTCAAAGCTGTTAATGGACTAGCAATCGAAGAAAAGCCTTGGATAAACCTTCGGTAATATCCGGCTAATCCTAAAAAGCTTCGAATCTCCGTGGGACTTTTCGGTTGTTCCCACTTCATTACAGCTTCAATCTTTGCTGGATCAACCATTATACCTTCTTGGTTGACCACGTGACCCAAGAATTGGACTTCTCGAATCCAAAAATCACATTTGGAGAACTTCGCATACAGCTTCTCCTTCTTCAAGACTTCCAAAACTTCTCGCAAGTGTCTGCCATGCTCCTCTTGGCTTTTTGAATAAATCAGAATGTCATCTATGAACACTATCACAGATTTATCAAGGAACGGGTTACAAACTCTGTTCATTAAATCCATGAATGCTGCGGGAGCATTGGTTAGTCCAAACGACATAACCAAAAACTCATAGTGTCCATATCGGGTTCTGAATGCAGTCTTCTCTATATCCTGCTCTCTTACTTTTAGCTGATGATATCCTGACCTCAAGTCGATCTTTGAGAAATAACTTGAACCTTGTAGCTGATCGAATAGGTCATCAATCCTCGGCAACGGATATCTATTCTTTATTGTTGCCTTATTCAGCTCTCGGTAATCAATGCACATCCTCATGCTTCCATCTTTCTTCTTTACGAATAACACCGGAGCTCCCCAGGGTGATGAACTAGGTCTAATGAAACCTTTGTCCAATAACTCCTGAAGTTGCATCATTAGCTCCTTCATCTCCGTCGGTGCTAATCGATAAGGTGCTTTTGCAATTGGCGTTGTTCCGGGCAACAAGTCAATACGAAATTCTACTTGTCGATCGGGCGGTAATCCAGGAAGATCTTCGGGAAATAATTCCGGATAATCACACACAACAGGAATATTTTGCATCACCTTCTTTTCCTTCTTAGCATCGATCACGAATGCTAAATATGATGTACATCCCTTGGTCAAACACTTTCTGGCTTTCATTAGAGAAATGATTCCAGAATTTACTCTGCGTTTATCTCCATACACCATAAACGATTCCTTTCCAGGCGGATTCACTTTCACTATTTTCTTCTTGCATAAAATTTCGGCATCATTGGCACTAAGCCAATCCATTCCCAAAACGATGTCGAAACCATTAAGTTCTATAGGTAATAATTCCTCGTGGAACTTATTCCCATTCAAATCAATTAAAATGTTTTTCATACGATGGCTAACAGGTACAATCTTGCCACTAGCAACTTCGACTAATAAAGCATTATCTAGTCTCACAATAGGCAAAGCTAGTTTTCTACCAAATTCATGCGATATAAAGGAGTAGTTGGCTCCAGAATCAAATAAAATTTGGGCAGGCAATTTCTTAACGAGAAAGGTACCTGAAGCAACATCAGCTTCGTCTTTAGCAGCTTCCAGTGTCATCTGGAATGCTCTCGCCTTTGGCTTTGGCGGAATGTTGGGTCTTGCTGCCTCCTTCTTCTTCGGACAATCCCTTGAGATGTGCCCCTCCTCACCGCAACCATAACAAACATTCTTGGTGAAGGTGCATTCGTTGGCATAATGCCCTGGCTTTCCACATTTGTAGCATGTGGTTTCCCCGCCACACTTCCCATGATGCTTTTTCTTGCACTTGTCGCACCATTTCGCCTCTACCTTTCCTCCACTTCCTCTCGAACTAGACTTCGAGAATTTACTTTTCTTGCTGGACCCTGAAAATCCATCGATTTTCCTTTTCTCACCAACCTCTGACCTTTCTAGACCTTTTTCCCTGATCTGGGTCTCAACATTTCTAGCAGCCCAGATGGCGGCTTTCAATGTGGTTGCTTGCTTAACCATTGGACCATAGTCCGCTGGTAGTCCAAGGGCAAACTTGTTGACCTTAGAGAGTTCTGTAGGCACCAAATATGGGATAAACTTCATCTTTTCCGTGAAACTTGTAGCGTATTCAGTAACGCTCAATTTCCCTTTCTTCAAATTCTGAAACTCATTACTGATTTCCAGAAGGTCCTGCTCGGAGCAGTATTGCAGCTTAAGTTGTTCCACAAAGTCTTCCCAAGACATTTTGCTTGCTTCTCCCTTGGGCATAGAGTCAGCTAACAGTTTCCACCAACTCAACACGCCAGATTTTAGCAGAGGGATCGCAAGAGCGGTCTTCTGCCTGTTGCTGCATTCGCAACTTTCAAACATAGTCTCCATTTCAGAGATCCAGTCCATAACTTATACCGGCGTCGGGCTTCCGGATAGGCATGGTGGTTTGGATGCCATGAAATCCTTATACTTGCACCCACGACCATCATTTCCTCCATACTGGTTATTGCGTCTAACCACTGGTTGTTCGTCTTGACCAATGATCCCACTAAAGTTTTCTCCTTCAGACTGCCCTCCATTCTCCTCGGGCTCTTCCGCTTGAATTGACGGTTCTTCACGATTCTGCCTAAGCAGGCGTCTTGTTTCTTCCATCTGACGATCCATCATCATTTGAATCATCATTTGTACACCAGCCATTGTTATCGGCTCAGGTGCATCAGCTACGACAGGTACTTGTTGAATTACAGGCGGTTGATTCCTGTTTTCATCAGCATTTCCAACTCCGCTTCTTGTTCTCACCATTTTTTTTATCTACACACCGAATAATTTCACCTTATTACTCCAAACGATTACATGCTAGTTCTAATATCGTATACATACGCTTAGAATCCTAAACACATAAACCTTCAGATCCGGTTGGCAATAAACCGTAGATCCGAACAAACGATATCATATATGGCAACATATAACATTTAGCACATAAAAGCATTTTAGGCAACTTTCCTAAAATAAACTAGTGCTCGTGTCTAAAATCCAACAGACACACACCTCGCAATCTCCACTTAGAATGCTAAGTTTAAGTTTAGAAATCCTACAAATTCCTAATTCGCTTAAACTAATGCTCTGATACCAACTGTGACATCCCCAAAATCTCGGCCAGAAAAGACCGATTTCATTTATGCTTTTTAAAATAATTTTCAGAGTAAATCCTTTTAATTTTTAAAAGAGATGCGGAATTTGTTCCCAAAAACAAAACATGATAAAATAGATATTTATCAAAACATTTCTTAAAGAAATATGATTTCATTTCATAATCAAAAGACGGGATGTCATGTTCCGATACAGATCATAAAGCATAAACGATAACATTACAAGTCGTTCAACAAATATATACATATACAGACTTGTAAACAAAACAACTTGATGTTCGCCCATCTTAAGCTCTTGCGCCACTTCCTGTAAAATAAATCAACTGAGTGGGTCAGGCTTGGGAGCCTGGTGAGCATATAGGGTTTTCAAACCCACAATAATTATATTTAATTACAACAATCCACAATAAACCCGATTACCCATTCCCGTTATCCTCACCTTACGTTCCTAAAAATAACGTCTATTATAAGGAACTTATTTTAGGATTTTTCATCGGGACGGATATTACTGCAGAGGGGCTTCCTCAACAATAAGTATCCTAAAGGCAACCATGTGGGGGATAGAGTACACCGGTGAACACGTCGTTCACAACACCTACAGGTAATGAGCCTGCTAGTGTTCCACAGGACAGTCTAGAATAGTCCGTGGTCGTCATCCATACTCTGCTGAATGACTAGAATAACACCAATAACACCAATAACACCGAGGCCTCTCATCTGTTTATTACACACCAATTACCTACCCATGTTCTACCCAACATATTAGTAGATAAAAATATACGTTTTTATACATAGTTTAAAAACCTGTATAACATGTTTTAATCAACACATATTCCACATAACAGATGAGGCATACACACATAACACGTATTTCATAGAGAATACATCAGATCTATAAGATAGAAGAGAGTGAATATACACTCACACGTATAACAACCAAGTATATACACATAACACGTATTTTATAGTAAATACTTCATAATATTGCGTTGGAAAGAAAATAACTACACACTCACTTGATCAAAAGATGATCGGGCAGCACTACGGCTTGTAGAAGAGGTGTTTCTCCGTAGATCTGGAAGATCTTCACAAAACCGGGCTCCTCGCGGGCAGCGTTTCGGCTCGGGAATAACGCTCTTCGGGATCCTCGGGGCTTCGGATCTTACTTCGGGGCTCGGGAATATTACCGGGGCTTTGGGGTATGTTTGGCACGCAAATCGAGGCAAAACTTAGAGAGAGGGAAGAGTTTGAACAAGAGAAAATGGCTGAATTCGAGTTCTATTTATAGGCTGCTGGGTCTGGGATTACGCAGGGCGTACTCAAATTACGCGGGGCGTACTCAGTACGCGGGGCGTACTCGGGTTACGCGGGGCGTACTTTGACGTCACTGCGTGCGTCGACTGGTGGCACTCGAGTATTGGTCAGACAAGTTGCATCCGACTGAGTACGCGGGGCGTACTCAAATTACGCGGGGCGTAATTGACTTGTCAAACTTCTAAATTGCGTAACTTTCGCATACGAGCTCCGTTTTCGACGTTCTTTATATCCACGCGAAGGTCAGACCATACTCTACAACTTTCATTTAGACTCCGTCGGCTAATTTTGACTTTTATTTTTATTATTTATTTTTAGAAGGCCGGGACAGAAAAACTTTGTTATAAATTCATAACTTCTTCGTCTGACGTCCGTTCTCGCCTAACTTTTCATCGTTTCGCTACTAACCACAAGATCTTCGATTCTCATTTAGATTGTTTCGGCTAAAAAACCGCTCGATCTCAAATCGAGTATTCGGGCTGCATACTGCCACGTCGAAACTTCAGAAAATCATAACTTCCTCATACGAAGTCAGATTTGGGCGTTCCTTTTATGCATGCTCTCGGTTTAACGAAATCTACGACTTTCGTTTAGATCGCTAAGGCTAAATATCGCTCTATCTTAAATTCATATTTTACGTCACTCAGCGTCGTACCGGTTCTGTCGCGAAACTTCGACAGGTCATAACTTCTTCGTTATAACTCGGATTTTGGCATTCCTTATATCTCCGGAATCCTTGTTTCGACCACTACAACTTTATGCAAAGATGTCGGGCTTATCTCACACTTAAATTTTGACGCTTATTTTATTCTTAATTCATTAAATTATGAAAATTAAGAAAATACACACATAAATCACATAATTCAAATAATTCACAAATAATACATTCTTATTATTTCAAGTTGAGTTACAAGGTTAACCTAGACTATTACATTGCTAAAAATGGCAAGCCTAGAAACACGGGCGTTACAAAAAACGTGGGGGAACTTCTTTTCTAGGGTTAGAACACATTTTGGGCAGCCTCCATCCTCTCTCCTCTTCATCCTCTTGCTTATGGTGTTTGTAAACCATTAGAGGAGTGACACTTGTGACTCTAAGCCTTCCAAAGCCAATTCAAGGAGGAATTGGGATTGTTATTGCTACATAACAGTCAAGGTAATATCATAAACCTAATTATATGTTAATATTGATTTCCATATGCTAGAATTAGGGTTTATAGTCTTGGATTCAAAGCATGCACAATAGAGAAACCTAGATCCAAGCATTAGGGTTTGTATGAGCACATAGGATGTCTTATGACCAAAACCCATTAGTGGTATCAGAGACTAGACTGGTTTCAATTGTATTGATGCATTACATGTTCAAAAAATTCGATTTTTGAGTTTCTGGAGGCTGGACTCGCCGAGTCCATAGCTGAACTCACCGAGTCCACAGCAGACTCGACGAGTCCAACCCTGAGTCGATGAGTCAACTCGTCAGTTGGGGATATTTTCGCGATTTCTTGCTATTTTTGCTTATAGATAGTTACCTTATCACGTTAGATCAATATAAATCCAATTTTATGATATATTTGACTATATTATTGATCTAATTGAAGATATTTATCAATTAAAAGATAATTGTTTCCTTATGTGATAATTGATTAATTATTTTGACTAAATTGATAAATTGTTTTGCAAGAAATCATTAAATAAATCAAATATGGATAATTATGTGATTAATTGTTAACTTAGATTATTTGTTATTTGATCCTTGTTGTTATGAAAAGTTTCATATTTTCCCCTTAGGTTTTATAGTTTAAATTTGAACCCAAAAGTTTTGTTGTTTTGAAATTTAAATAGTTAAAACCCTAATGCTTTGAAATGTTTCAAAACTTACCCTCAAGTTTTGGAATTTAAATTTTGATTAAATGGTTTAATTTTGATGTATATTTAAATTCTCAACCCTAATGTGTTGAAATGTTTCAAAACTTGCCCTCAAGTTTTGGAATTTAAAAGTTGATTAAAAGTTTAATTAGGAATGTTAAATTCTAAAACTCTAGTATTGTTTTGAAAAGGTTCAAATCACACCCTTATGGTTTTATTAATTAATTAAGGTGTATAATTAAAGGAGGTTTAATAAATCCATAAAAGTTTAGGTTTACAATTTAATTGAATTAAAAGTATGATTGTTAAATTAGACCACCTAGTATTTTAAAAGTGTAAAATATACCCTATACTATATATATAACATTAAAAGTCTAACATTATATATATATATATATATATATATATATATATATGTATGAGTAAAAGTCAGTCTTACCGTTAGTAGGCCTCATTCACGAAGCTGGTCTATAAGGGTGTTTAAGGAAATTGCCTATAAAATGGCGATTGAATGGGTATCCACTTTTACCCACCGCACTCTTGACTATTGGAGGGTCGTTGTAACGCCTGTGTTTCCGGGCTTGCCATTTTTAGCAATGTAATAGTCTAGGTTAACCTTTGTAACCCGTTTTGAAGTAATAAGATTGTATTATTTGAGTATTGTGTGTTTTGTGCTTAATTGCTTAATTATGTGGTTTGATTAATTAAGAATTAAAATAAGCGTCAAAATTTAAGTGTAAAATAAACTTAATATCTTTGATCTATGTTGTAGTAGTTGAAACGAGGTTTCCGAATATATATAGAACGCCCAAATCTGACTTCGTATGAGGAAGTTATGATTTATCAAAGTTCCGGCTTAGCAGTATGCAGCCTGTTTTACTCGATTTGAGATCGAGGAGTTTTTAGCCGAAGCAATCTAAATGAGAATCGAAGATCTCATTGTTGGTATCGAAGCGATAAAAAGTTAGGAGAGAACGGACGTCAAACGAAGAAGTTATGAATTTATAACGAAAGTTTATGTCCCGGCCTATTAAAAATAAATAATAAAAATAAATCAAAATTAGCCGACGGAGTCTAAACGAAAGTTGTAGAGCATGGTCTCACCTTTCCGTGGATATAAAGAACGTCGAAAACGGAGTTCGTATGAAGAAGATATGAATTTCCGAAGTTTATTAAATATTTTGTATTTATATTTAAATGGAAATTCGGAAGCATTATCCGAAGACGAGTCACCGGTCTGATCTGAGGTACGCCTCGCATACTCGAGTACGCCCCGCGTACTGCGAAGAGTGTCGACACTTCGGATGATGCATGCCATTACGATTTTGGAGCCCTGTACGCCCCGCGTACAGGCGTACGCCCCGCGTACTCCGAGGCTCCAGCCTCCTATAAATAGGACCCGAAGGCAGCCGAGTCTTTTGTTCATTTTCTCTCTTCTCTCTCCCGTTTTGCATCGTTTTGCGTGCCAGAAACATCCTGAAGTCCCGCTATTATTCTCTAGCCCCGAGGCAAGTCCCGAGATCCCGAAGATCCCAAGAAGTGCGGTTCCCGAGCCGAAGCTCTGCCCGCGAGAAGTTCGATTTTTGAAGAGATCTTCCAGATCTGCTGTGGATTACTACTTTTGCAAGTCGTAGTGCTGTCCGATCATCTTCTGATCAAGTGAGTGTATACTACCTTTCATAAACACGATAATAATACAAGTATGGTTCGAGTGTATCAAGTATATTGTTGTTTATAGGTGTGAGTGTGTAGTTTCTTTCTTCCAAATACAATAATATGAAGTATTTTATATAAAATACATGCTATGTGTATATATTTGGTTGTGTTATGTGTGAATGTGTATTCACTCTCTTCTATCTTATAGATCTAATTATTTCTCTATGAGATTTGTGTTATGTGTGTGTGTGCCTCATCTGTTATGTGATATATGTGTTGATTAAGCATGCTATACAGTTTTTTAAACTATGTATACAAATGTATATTTTTATCTACTAATATGTTGGGTAGAACATGGGTAGATAGTTGGTGTGTAATAAACAGATGAGAGGCCTCGTTGTTGTTTGATTTAGTCATCTAGCGGAGTTTAGATGACGACCACATACTTTTGTAGATAGTCTTGTGGAAATATTAGCAGGTTCGCCACCTGTAGGTGTTAATGAACTTGGTTGTTCATTCGCTGTACTCCATCCCCCTCATGGTTGCCTTATTTGACTTATATTGCTGAGGTACCCCCGAAGCATGTGTTGTCGCCCCGATGAAATATTCTTAGACTAGGTCCCTTATGTTGTTTTAGAGACATTAAAGTGAGAATAACGGGAATGGGTAATTGGGTTATTGTTGGTTGGTGAAAATTAAATATGATATTTATTGTAGGTTGAAAACCCTATATGCTCACCAGGCTCCCAAGCCTGACCCACTCAGTTTTAAATTGTATTACGGGTAGTGGCGGAAGGGCATGAGATGGATGAACCATCAAGTTGTTTTGTTTACAAGTCTGTATATGTTTATATTTGTTATATGACTTGTAATGTATTCGTTTATGCTTATTGGTGTGTATCGGAACATGACACCCCGAGTTTTGATTATAATGAAAATACATTTCTTTTATGAAATGCTTCGGTAAACATTGTTTTATCATGTTTTGTTTTTGGGAACAAATTCCGCAACTCTTTCAATCAAAAGGATTTACTCTGAAAATATTTAAAAGCATAAATGAAAATCGGTCTTTTCTGGCCGAGATTTTGGGGATGTCACAGTTGGTATCAGAGCATTAGTTTAAGCGAACTAGGAATTTGTAGGATTTCTAGACTTAAACTTAGAATGCTAAGTGAAATTTTGAGATGTGTGTCTGTTGTGATTTAGACACAAGCACTAGTTTATTTTAGGAAAGTTGCCTAAAATGCTTTATGTGCTAAATGTTATATGTTGCCATATATGATATTATTTGTTCGGATCTATGGTCTGTTGCCGACCGGATCTAGAAACCTTATGTGTGTAGGATTCTAAGCGTACGTCTACGATATTAGAACTAGCATGTAAACGTTTCGGAGTGATAAGGATGATTTGATTATCTATCATGATTGAGGATCTAATTTCACCTTATTCGGTGTGTAGATCAAAATGGTGAGAACAAGAAGTGGAGTTGGAAATGCTGACGAAAACAGGAATCAACCACCAGTGATTGAGCAAATACCTGTCGTAGCAGCAACGCCTGAGCCAATAACCATGGCTGGTGTGCAATTGATGATTCAGACGATGTTGGATCGTCAGATGGATGAAACTAGACGGTTGCTTCAACAGAATCGTGAAGAACTGTTGATTCGTGTGGAAGAGCCTGAATTAAATGAAGGGCACTCGGAAGGTGGAAACTTCAGTGGGTCTGTTGGTCCAGCCAACCCACTGATAGTTAGGCAAGATAACCGCGATGGAAGGAACGATGGAATGGGATGCAAGTACAAGGACTTTTTGACTTGCAAACCATCGACCTTCAATGGAAAGGAGGATCCGATTGGGGTTATGGATTGGATCTCCGAAATGGAGCTAGCCTTCATGACGTGTGGCTGCAGAGGTAAGTTGCAAACTATCTATGCCGTGCGTCAATTCCGAGGTGGAGCCGTTCATTGATAGAACACTCTAGGTAAGACTTTGAGCCCTAATGAGCCACTGCAATTGTCATGGGCAGAGTTCTTGGTGCAGTTTAAGCGCAAGTTCTGCTCGGCTCAAAATCTATTGGAGTTGGAGAACAAGTTCCTGACATTGACTAAAGGCAGCATGTCAGTTGATGAATGCACCAATAACTTCACCGATAAGATGGAGTTTGCCTTGCGTATCGTTCCAGACGAGCTGACAAAGGTGGATCGGTATGCGAAGGGACTTCCATGGGAGTACGAGGTGCCAGTACGTCAGACACTTACTCTAGAGGCAGCTATCTGGGCTGCCAAGTCTGTGGAGAACATGATCAAGGGGAGAACCACCGACAAGGCTGATGTTGGTGAGAAAAGAAAGTTTGATGGAACATCTGGTTCCGGTAAGAAAGGAAAATTTTCAAAATCTGATTCGAAAAAGTTTGGAGGAAAATGAGGCGAAGCAAAGTAGTGTGATAAGTGTAAGAAAAAGCACTTTGGGAAATGTAGCGAGGATGTGACCTGCTTCAAGTGTGGAAAGGTTGGACATTTTGCCAATGAATGTCCGAACAACAAAAGGATGTGTTTTGGGTGTAATGAAGAGGGGCATATTTTGAAGGACTGTTCGAAGAAGAAGGAGGCAGCAAAGCCCAACATTCCACCAAAGCCGAAGGCGAGGGCCTTCCAGATGACACTTGAGGCTGCGAAGGATGAAGCTGATGTCGCTTCAGGTACCTTTCTCGTAAACGAATTACCTGCTCATATATTGTTTGATTCTGGAGCCAACTACTCCTTTATTTCGCATTAGTTTGGTAGAAAGCTAACTTTGCCTGTTGATAGACTAGATAATGCTTTATTAGTCAAAGTAGCTAGTGGAAAGTTTGTACCTGTTAGCCATCGTATGAAAAACATCTTAATCGACCTTAATGGGAGTAAGTTCCGCGAGGCGTTATTGCCTATCGAACTTAATGGTTTCGACATTGTCTTGGGAATGGATTGGCTTAGCGCCAATGATGCCGAAATTTTATGCAAGAAAAAGATAGTTAAAGTAAACCCGCTTGGAGAAGATTCGTTTATGGTGTATGGGGACAAACGCAGAGTGAATTCTGGAATCATTTCCCTAATGAAAGCCAGAAAGTGTTTGACCAAGGGATGTACATCATATTTAGCATTCGTGATTGATGCTAAGAAAGAAAAGAAAGTGATGCAGAGTATTCCAGTGGTGTGTGATTATCCGGAAGTATTTCCCGAAGATCTTCCTGGATTACCACCTGATAGACAAGTGGAGTTCAGAATAGACTTGTTACCAGGAACCACGCCAATAGCAAAAGCACCTTATCGATTAGCACCGACGGAGATGAAGGAGCTGATGATGCAACTTCAGGAGTTATTGGACAAAGGTTTCATTAGACCTAGTTCATCGCCCTGGGGAGCTCCAGTGTTATTTGTGAAGAAGAAAGATGGAAGTATGAGAATGTGCATTGATTACAGAGAGCTGAACAAGGCAACAATGATGAATAGATATCCGTTACCGAGGATTGATGACTTGTTTGATCAATTGCAAGGTTCGAGCTATTTCTCGAAGATCGATCTTAGGTCAGGATATCATCAGCTAAAAGTAAGAGAGCAAGATATCGAGAAGACTGCATTCAGAACTAGATATGGACACTACGAGTTCTTGGTTATGTCGTTTGGACTAACCAATGCTCCGGCAGCGTTCATGGATTTGATGAATAGGGTTTGTAATCCTTTCCTTGATAAATCCATGATAGTGTTCATAGACGACATTCTGATTTACTCAAAAAGCCAGGAGGAGCATGGCAGACACTTGCGAGAAGTGTTAGAAGTTTTGAAGAAGGAGAAGCTTTATGCAAAGTTCTCCAAATGCGATTTTTGGATTCGTGAAGTCCAATTCTTGGGTCACGTGGTCAACCAAGAAGGGATAATGGTTGATCCAGCGAAGATTGAAGCTGTGATGAAGTGGGAACAACCGAAAAGTCCCACGGAGATTCGAAGCTTTTTAGGATTAGCCGGATATTACCGCAGGTTTATCCAAGGCTTTTCTTCGATTGCTACTCCATTAACAGCTTTGACCCACAAAGGAGCTACCTATGCTTGGAGTGATAAGCATAAAAAAGCATTCGAGAAGTTAAAGAAGAAGCTATGCGAGGCACCGATACTTTCTCTACCAGATGGAGTTGAAGACTTTGTTGTTTATAGCGATGCGTCTGGGGTTGGATTGGGTTGTGTTTTGACCCAAAGAGAAAAGGTGATAGCATATGCATCTCGATAGCTGAAGGAGCATGAAAAGAATTACCCGACTCATGATTTGGAGTTGGCAGCGGTAGTTTTCGCTCTGAAAATATGGAGGCATTACCTCTATGGCACGAAGTGCAAACTTTTTACTAATCATAAAAGTCTCCAATATCTCTTTAATCAGAAAGAATTGAATATGAGGCAACGACGCTGGCTAGAATTACTTAAAGACTACGACTGCGAGATACTTTACCATCCCGGTAAAGCTAATGTTGTTGCTGATGCTCTCAGTCGGAAAGTCAATCTTGAAAGGAAAAGGCCAAGAGCGTTGAGAATTAAAGTTGTCTCGACCATTGTGGAAAGTATAAGGAAAGCTCAAGAGGAAGCTTCTGAGAAAAATGACCGAAAGGAGGAACGTTTGGGTAAAACGTTGGTGTTTGGTACTAACGGTCATGGACTGAAGGTATTCCAAGATCGTATTTGGGTACCTAAGTCGGGAGGAATTAGGGATCTTCTGATGGAAGAAGCTCACAAAACCATGTACTCAATTCATCCTTGTAGCACTAAAATGTATAGGGACCTAAAACCCTACTACTGGTGGCCGACGATGAAGCTGGATGTTGAAAAGTATGTGGCCGAGTGTGTGACTTGTGCGAGAGTCAAGACACAACATCAGAAACCTTACGGGAGTTTAGAACCATTGCCTGTGCCTATGGGTAAGTGGGAAGACATTGCTATAAATTTTGTCACTAAACTGCCCAGAACAAAGAATGGTCACGACATGATTCGGGTGGTCGTTGATCGATTCACTAAGAGTGCGCATTTCATAGCGGCCAAGGAGAAATGGTCTATGGAAAAGCTTGCGAATTCTTACGTGAGGGAAATTGTGAGGCTTCACGGTGTTCCGTTAACGATTGTATCGGATCGTGATAGCCGTTTCACCTCAAGGTTTTGGAAAAGTCTACAAGAGGAAATGGGTACCAAGTTATGTTTAAGCACAGCTTACCATCCGCAGACTGATGGTCAGAGTGAAAGAACAATACAAACACTTGAAGATATGTTGAGAGCATGTACCTTGGAATTCCTAGGTAATTGGGATGAACATTTACCTTTGATAGAATTTTCCTATAATAATAGTTTTCACTCGAGCATTAAGATGGCACCTTATCAAGCTTTGTATGGACAGGAGTGTCGTACGCCGTCTTGTTGGCTTGAGGCTGGGGAAAAGCAGTTTATGGGACCGGAGATGGTTCATCAAACTGCTGAAAAGTTGAAAATAATTAGGGAAAGAATGTTAGCAGCTCAAGATCGTCAAAAGAGCTATGCTGACAAGAAGCGAAGACCGATGACTTTTGAGGTTGGAGATTCGGTTTTGCTTAAAGTCTCGCCGTGGAAGGGACTTATAAGATTTGGTAAAAGGGGAAAGTTGAGTCCAAGGTTTATTGGACCGTTTAAAGTCCTTCAGAGGATTGGGAACCAAGCTTACAAGCTCGCATTACCCGAAGAACTGAATGGAATTCACAACACTTTTCATGTGTGTTATTTGAGGAAGTTCACGGGAGAAGTTCCCGATATAATTCCAATTTCTGAATTGAGAATTGATGAGAACAAAAGGTTGATTGAAGAACCAGAGGCAATTGTTGACCGAAAGACTAAGAAGTTGCGACGCAAAATGGTTGGGTTAGTGCTTGTCCGATGGAAACACACGAATGGGCCGAATATCACCTGGGAGACAGAGAGTGACATGTCGAGTCGCTATACGCATTTGTTTGTCGATGTGTGATTCCGGGGATGGAATCATTCTAAGGTGGAGAGAATTGTAACGCCTGTGTTTCCGGGCTTGCCATTTTTAGCAATGTAATAGTCTAGGTTAACCTTTGTAACCCGTTTTGAAATAATAAGATTGTATTATTTGAGTATTGTGTGTTTTGTGCTTAATTTCTTAATTATGTGGTTTGATTAATTAAGAATAAAAATAAGCGTCACAATTTAAGTGTAAAATAAACTTCATATCTTTGATCTATGTTGTAGTAGTTGAAACGAGGTTTCCGAATATATATAGAACGCCCAGATCTGACTTCGTATGAGGAAGTTGTGATTTATCGAAGTTCCAGCTTAGCGGTATGCAGCCTGTTTTACTCGATTTGAGATCGAGGGGGTTTTAGCCGAAGCAATCTAAATGAGAATCGAAGATCTCATTGTTGGTATCGAAGCGATAAAAAGTTAGGCGAGAACGGACGTCAAACGAAGAAGTTATGAATTTATAACGAAAGTTTCTGTCCCGGCCTATTAAAAATAAATAATAAAATTAAATCAAAATTAGCCAGAAGAAAGTTGTAGAGCATGGTCTCACCTATCCGGGGATATAAAGAACGTCGACAACGGAGTTCGTATGAAGAAGATATGAATTTCCGAAGTTTATTAAATATTTTGTATTTATATTTAAATGGAAATTTGAAAGCATTATCCGAAGACGAGTCACCGGTCTGATCCGAGGTACGCCCCGCGTACTCCGAAGAGTGTCGACACTTCGGATGATGCATGCCATGACGATTTCGGAGCCCTGTACGCCCCGCGTACAGGCGTACGCCCCGCGTACTCCGAGGCTCCAGCCTCCTATAAATAGGACCCGAAGGCAGCCGAGTCTTTTGTTCATTTTCTCTCTTCTCTCTCCCGTTTTGCATCGTTTTGCGTGCCAGAAACACCCCGAAGTCCCGGTATTATTCTCTAGCCCCGAGGCAAGTCCCGAGATCCCGAAGATCCCGAGAAGTGCGGTTCCCGAGCCGAAGCTCTGCCCGTGAGAAGTTCTATTTTTGAAGAGATCTTCCAGATCTGCTGTGGATTACTACTTTTGCAAGTCGTAGTGCTGTCCGATCATCTTCTGATCAAGTGAGTGTATACTACCTTTCATAAACACGATAATAATACAAGTATGGTTCGAGTGTATTAAGTATATTGTTGTTTATAGGTGTGAGTGTGTAGTTTCTTTCTTCCAAGTACAATAATATGAAGTATTTTATATAAAATATGTGCTATGTGTATATATTTGGTTGTGTTATGTGTGAATGTGTATTCACTCTCTTCTATCATATAGATCTGATTATTTCTCTATGAGATATGTGTTATGTGTGTGTGTGCCTCATCTGTTATGTGATATATGTGTTGATTAAGCATGCTATACAGGTTTTTAAACTATGTATACAAATGTATATTTTTATCTACTAATATGTTGGGTAGAACATGGGTAGATAGTTGGTGTGTAATAAACAGATGAGAGGCCTCGTTGTTGTTTGATTTAGTCATCTAGCAGAGTTTAGATGACGACCACATACTTTTCTAGATAGTCTTGTGGAAACATTAGTAGGTTCGCCACCTGTAGGTGTTAATGAACTTGGTTGTTCATTCGCTGTACTCCATCCCCCTGATGGTTGCCTTATTTGACATATATTGCTGAGGTACCCCCGAAGCATGTGTTGTCGCCCCGATGAAATATTCTTAGACTAGGTCCCTTATGTTAGTTGTTTTAGGGACATTAAAGTGAGAATAACGGGAATGGGTAATTGGGTTATTGTTGGTTGGTGAAAATTAAATATGATATTTATTGTGGGTTTAAAACCCTATATGCTCACCAGGCTCCCAAGTCTGACCCACTCAGTTTTAAATTGTATTATAGGTAGTGGCGGAAGGGCATGAGATGGATGAACCATCAAGTTGTTTTATTTACAAGTCTGCATATGTTTATATTTGTTATATGACTTGTAATGTATCCGTTTATGCTTATTGGTCTGTATCGGAACATGACACCCCGAGTTTTGGATTATAATGAAAATACAGTTCCTTATTGAAATGCTTCGGTAAACATTGTTTTATCATGTTTTGTTTTTGGGAACAAATTCCGCAACTCTTTCAATCAAAAGGATTTACTCTGAAAATATTTAAAAGCATAAATGAAAATCGGTCTGGCGAGATTTTGGGGATGTCACAGTCATTAGCCGAACGGGTAGGATAGGACAAAACCTTCCATTATAAGTATAATGAATTATTAAAGTAACTAAATGTGTTCATAAAATTCCCAGTCTTAGTTACTTAGGCAAAAATGAATTGATGCAATTCCATGAAATTACACTTTGTGCCCTTGCGATGACGTTAGTGGAGCGTGTGTGGTTAACCGGCACACTAAATGGTTCTAAGAAAAGGTAGCAAAGGGTGACTCAATGTATGTCATATGTCGGTGGAGCGTGTATGGTTTACCGGCACATCGAATAGGTGACTGTAACATGTGAGGGCACCATGTAAGTTTGCATGTTTATTCACACCCGCTTTGTGATCCTCGGCAACCCAGTCACAAACAAGAGGGGCATATCGAGATTTAAACATGCCATTGAAAGTTCAATGAATCTCAAAGGATCTAGGAGTTTTCATAGATTTAAAACTTAAATTTCTTTTTCGTTTTTCGTGGTGGAAATTAGTGAATCATCATTCACTTACCTTCAAATATTCTTCAATTAGGGTTACGTTATCCCTCTCCCGAGTTGTAGAATATTGTGTTGGGTCCTAGCCTTAGTATTTCATTTGGGTGAATTACTAAGGACTCAATCAATCAACTAATTTGAATTCGTTTTCTCCCGTATTCTAGATGTCAAAGTTCGACAACTATGGTTTTCCCACTTCCCGTGGAACAAGCGTTCCACATGAAGATGATATTCGACGATTCGATCGAGGAACAAGAAATCATGCTTCACTTCCTCCTCCTCCTCCAATTATTCTCCCTAATCCACAAGTTCGAAGGCTTGAAAAGTTCAAGATCACTCAAGCCCTTTTGGCAAGTAAACATAAAGAAGGAAAGTTGGTGTGTACACACGTCCTAGGGATGAAGTCACACATTGATAGGTTTAGAATGTTGGGATCCGTTGTCTGTGAAGAGATGGCTGTTGATTGGGTTCTTCAGTTACTTCCTAAATCATATAGTGAGTTCGTAAGAGAGTACTATATGATGAACTGCGACGTGACCCTTATAGATCTCACCTATATGCTTATTGCTGCTCAATCAGCAATGATTTGGCGCAATAAAAAAACAAAGTTGATCGGTGAATCTACATTCAAGAAATCTATGGATATAGACAATGGCAACGAAAGACATGCTATGATGGAAAAGTTTGATCACAAGAGAAAGACAATGTCTGAAGAAGTTCCATGTCATGTTCCGAAAGAGTCAATTTGCTTTTATTGCCAAGAGAAAGGGCATTGGAGACGAAGCTGCCCTATTTACCTAAGAGATATAAGAGATGGGAGAGTCAAAACGTATGGCTTTGCTTTAGGTAAAATCCATTGACTAACTCTTTTAAGCTTCTATTCTAGATTCTTAATACATAATGTGATAAGATTACAATTGATGTTTTGTAGGATTGAAGAAAAGAAAGGAAGCTTAAGGGAAGAAGTGAGCAAAATCTAACCATGAAGGAATGGATTTCGATCGCATTTCTCGAAGATTAGATTCTTGAGCTACTACTTAGAGTTAGAATTAGATTGCTAAGAAAGATGTATTAGTATAGTTTTTCAGTGAATTGCATTGTAAGGACAAATTTTTCTGCAATAAATAAATTTTTATTTTATATTATTTATTTATCCTTGCAATGACATATACGAAAAATTGATGTTTGAATACTAGCAATAATGGATTTGGTTCTTATTATGTTATTTATGGAAAATCAAGAATTTACCAAATAGGGAGAGTTTCTCATCGCCCAAGTTTCAATTGGACAGAAACTTGGAATCATGCAACTTGGTTGCACGATGAATGAGAAATTTCATATTTGGAAATTAGACTAATTCATTGACAAAGTGTCAAGTGAAGGAGATCGAGCACACAAAGTTGCGTGTTGGTCAAGTCCACCATAAGAGTAACAATGATATTCATCATGATTTACTGAAGGTTTAGTAAATATGATTATACTTACAAGATTAAGTGTAATTATGAATTGATTGAAAAAGTTTAAATCAATAGCAAAACGAATAAAAAGAATCAAGTAGGCAGAAAGATAAATGTTTCTCCATTCTAAGAAGAAGGGAGAGTACCTTTTATGCTTTATGATAGGTCTTAATGATTAAGAACCATATCTCAATTGATCCTCTAAGTGAGTCTTAGTACAATTGTATGTCTAAGAAGAGGAATCAAGAATTGAAGAAATGGTTAAACCAAAAAAGTCAATCATAGTTCGTTCCAAAACAAGTCTCAGAGTTAAGATTGTGACCACTACTAGAAAATAGGCCTTTAATGACGCGCAAACAATGACACGCGCTGATAGACGACGCGCATTTGTACGTGCCCTAAAAAATAATGTCAGCTTTGCAAAATGTGAAGGATAGAGGGCGCGCATTTTTGCGTGCCCTGAAATTAATGTCCAAAAAAAACACGGAAGGCACCTACCATAAAAAGCGCGTCGTGTAAAGATGTCGCTTTATATTTTTTTTAGGAAGGCGCATTCTCGCTTTTTTTTAATCGGCGATGGTGGGAAATGAAATCCCAAAAAATTAAACACCCGCCTACTTCTCTCCTTCTACAATCCTCTAACAAAGAACCCGAATTCTATTGTGAGGCTGTCAATCCTTTTAAAGCAACTCTTCTTCCTGTACCTTGATTTGCACTCTCTCTACCTTCTCTTTGCAAACCCTAAGCCGCCATCACCAGCATCGAAACCCATCAGCTCTAAGCGGCCATGGATTCTATAAAGAGTGTTTGTCGCCAAGTCTCCATATGCTTTCATCAGCACCATTCGACGAAAAGAAATAGGGCTTTGAACCACTTCTCAATAAAATGTTCAGAGAGATCCAACAGCTCCTCTCACGCAAAACACCTTCGATTGAAGGTTATGTGACTCCTTACATCAGTGCCATTCGATTGAAGCTATTTTAGCAGACACCTCCATTTCGCTCCTCAATAAATTGTTCAGAGTGATTCAACAGATCCAACAGCTCCTCTCCACTCCTCCATTTCGCTGGGGGGCCTGGTACCATCAATTTCAAATTGCACTTCATCTGAAGCTTGTTGATTTCTTTTGGATCCGAATTCAAATTCCATGTTCTTCTTTGGCAATTTGGAGGTGGAATTCAGGTTGTATTACAGGAGAGTAGAGGAAGGGAAACAATATCCATTACTTTGTAGGAGATTAGCTAGCCTAAACAAAGAGTTCATTTCACATAAAATTCCAACAGATGGGTTCGATTTCATCTTCGGGAAGAGGATTGAACAAAAACTCATGGATTACAATGTAGATTTGGTTCAACCTGCAAATTCCATCACCCAAAGGACATCATAATTACAGCAACCGAGGTAGAAGATGGTAATGGTGAAACTTTTACAGTTGGTGGTGGGGCAAATGGCAATGGGAATTTGGAACTTTCAATTACCCCTTTTGCCCCTGCCATGTTGCATAACTCAAAAGGCCTCCCCATTAGACTGGTAATACTTTTGCATACATTTGAATCATGATTCAAAAAATTTCTTTCAAGCATAAAAATGACGTCTTTACCCCTTGTTTCTTGATTGCTCAAATAGGGAGAAGTGGATTGTCCTTTCTACCTTAAAACTGGCAGGTTAGTAAATTTGATTTGTTAATTTCGAGTTACTGAATAATGTGTCCTTTTTTTTGATATAGTTGCAAATATGGTGCCACCTATCGCTATAATCATCCAGAGAGATATGGTAAGTCTACATCAATTATCAATATGTTTTCTTGAGGAAATTAAATATATCTTGCTTGATAATTAGTTTTGTAATGTTTGGTGCAGCAATAAATCCAGCTGGCGCCATTGTGTCAACTCCTGCTGGTAATTTGATTTTTGGTATGGTCAACCCAATTTCTGCTGTCATGCAAACTGTGGACCCACGAATTGCTCCAACAACGGTAAAGTAGAGATTATTTGATTCATGTGCTTAGCTTTTTTTTTCTTTTTGGTTTAGGTCCAAAAACAATTCTATTACAATTTTGGTTCTTATGTTGTGGTTTCATAACACTTTTGGTCCCTGAATCAACTAAATTTCTGAAAATGACCATTTTGCCCACAACAACAATCCATCTCTTTCCTAGAGAAACCCTAACCAAATTCAACCAAATCCTATATAAATCAAACCAACCCAAAGTCAAAGTTAATGATCTAACACCAAAATTCAAAACCAAATCAAATAGCAATGAAGAACAGAAGCACAAGGACCAAAATTTTAATTACTCTTTAGAAAAAATGAGAATGGTATTTTGATAAAACCAAGTTATTGGATGAAAATAAAAATAATAAAAATGAGTTGGAAGTATTTCAAATTTCATTCTTTATTTAACTTTTGTTGCAGCTTGGTTTGGGTCCAACAGTCTACCCTCAGAGACATGGTCAGATGGAATGCGATGTGAGTATTTATATAATTTCATCTTCTAATCAAATCTTTTTTTTTATTTTTCCCTTATTTTTTTTATAAATTTGCTCTTGTAGTATTATATGAAAACTGGGATATGCATGTTTAGAGAGAGATGCAAATATAATCATCCTATTGACAGGTCAGCACATGCACAGTCAGCAAAAGAATCCCAACTCAGTGTCAAGCTTACTCTTGCTGGTCTTCCAAGGAGAGAGGTATACCTTGTTTTATTATTCATATTGCACTCAAATTTCTATAGAAAAAAAATAACCACACCATGACAAAGGGTATTAATGGAAAAACACAGCAAGTTATATAATAAGAAGATTCCATATTTACCCTTGTCATACCTCATAATGCATATTTATAAAAAAATAAATTGGTAGAAAAAGTAAATAGAATAATACCTACTTCATTTGATTATGACAATTGACAAAGGGTATTATTGGAAAAGAACTTGTTATGCATTGGATTTCTTGCGTTTGAAAAAGACATAAATGCCCTTGATGTCTACATCATTGAACAGGGTGCAATACACTGCCCATAATACATGAAGACAGGGGCTTGAAAATATGGGGTGACATGCAGGTTTGATCACCCACCACCTGGCGAGGTTATGGTGGCTGCAACATCACACGGACCATCCGATGATGTCAAAGAAGAATGAAATTCCGACTCTGCCCCTTTTGACCTTTCATCTTGGATTTTTTAAAATTTTTGTGGTTTGATTTGATAATCGCCACTTTTCTTTTTTTCTTATTTGTTGAGAAGCTTTTAGGTTTGAATTTTAATGTATCTGATCAAGAAAAATGTTACATTTAGCAATTTACTTGCAAAACTTTCTCTCGACAATGTGGTACATTCTACCTGGTGCATAAAGTCTTCTAGGATCAGAAAGCTTCTTTATTTCGTCCCACAAAGTCTCTTATTCAACCGCGTGTACACCTTGTAATAGTGTGGCTTAATATCTGACAGTCAACTACTATTTGTTTCTTCAATGATATTATTTTCCGAGATATGTGGATGGTCTGTGTCCAGTTCTGTTATTCTGTTTGACACTCATGATAACCTTGTTCATGAAGCTACTAACAACAGGGGTGCTTCTGTGACATGCCAATATTTCTCATCTTACTTCTCTGTTGTCTTATTTGCTAGTATGTATGTTCTTATACATAATTTTTTTTGCAGGTTATAAGCCCCGAGCTTACATTCTATAATTCATCAAAATATGTAGGAGAGTCTTCTCTCTTCACAAATAAGTTTTTGCATGCAAGATTAAATGCCTTCTGCAGTTCTCGCTTTCTTGCCTTCATGAATTTTGTTGATTAAATTTCACGGGTGCCTTAAATTTGTATTTGGTCCTTTTCATACTAAAGTTAGTGTTGCATGTTACTGGATGATTAGGGTATTGGAAAAATGCTTATAAATTTGTTCCTTTCTCTGGCATATAGGTACTGGAACTCAAACATGATTTTGCGATAGTCCATTTATAATTTTTCTTATTATTTTCTATCCCTAAATGAATGTCTGGCTTCTAAATACGGTTAAACATGGATAAAAGCTTTGGGGATTGTTCAATTCCACAAGTGGAATGCTGATATAACGAGGAGTTGGAGTTATCTGAAGCAACTGGTGAGGAAGATGCTTCTAATATACAGTTGAATTCCAGTCAATCAGGACAAAAGCAGCTAATAGGTATTTGTTGACCTGAAAATATTTTGTTGCAGATCCTCCATAACTCTCTTGTAAGCTTATAAAGACAAACATGTTTCTACATCGCAATCGTAAAAATCAGACTATTGATGAGGTTATTTGTTTTATTATTTATTAGATCTAACATGTAGTGTGTTTGCTAAAATGTGTGTTCTGGAAATGACTATTAGATCATGGTTTCCCAGTGTAATCCGTCATTAGATGGGCGCATGGGATGTCGGGATGAATGTCTTATTAGGATGCTGAATATAGAATGTGTAAAGGGAACATGCCCCTGTTGAGATTTATGTTCAAATCAACCGGTTATTTATAATTTAAATTTTGAGTGTAAATACAATTTCATTTTTTTTTACATATTACATATTTTTGTAGGTGCTTGATATGCCTGCTTATGAGGCTTAACAAAAAGAATGTGCTCGAAAGGGTCATAAGCATTTCTATTTCACGACATTGAATGGCAGTGAGGTTAGTATGCCCTTTAAATACACCTTTTGGATGAGATAAACAACATTTTATTTCAGATTTTAGACTATCATTATGCATAGTTTTTGTACTTATTCTTATTCAAATGTTGATAAACAACATTCTATTTCAGGTTATTTTTGTCTCTGAGAAACTTGTAATTGGTGTGGGCTATGACTGCAATCCCATGGTTTTTGCAACAGACAGAATAAGATCATACATAGTAGGAAGGTAGATCCGATCACAATATATATGGAGGCTGATGAAGGAGACAATTACACACATATTCCAGTAAGAAACAGAGTTGGATGATTATTTGTTAGTTTTATAGGAATAGCAATGTATTATTTTTGTTTAACATTTGAATGATTATTTGTATGACATTTTGTGCAATTTATTTTATTTCGTGCATGAAATTTTATTTTATATTATGCAATGGATTGTATTTTTTGTATATGGTATTTTATTTTCTATTATGAGATATTAAATACAAATTTAATTTGAAAATTAGTAAATCTATAAATAATATATTTTTTTTAAACATTTAAAATTATGATACGCTAAAATGTGTGTCATCTTCATTTATGACATGGCCTTTCTTGACAGGGGCTTTCTTGATACGCATTGCCTATCATTAACACGCGCGTCGTAAGGTTACGACACGCGAATGCGTGTCGTCTTCCTTTATGATAGGGCATTTCTTGATACGCATTGCGTGTCGTAAACGCGCGTCGTAATTGCGCGTCGTAAATGAGCGTCGTAAATGCGCGTCGTCTCTCTTTATGACAGGGCCTTCCTTGACACGCATTTGCGCGTCGTCTGAGCCATTTACGACGCGCAATGAGCGTCGTAAAAGGCTGTTTTTCTAGTAGTGGAGATTGAGTGATAAGTATAAAGAAGGTTTATAACATTCATTAAATGTGGAAGGTTGTGATGTCATGGATAAGACAAAGACCAACTAGGACCAATTTATGAAGTGTTTTGATAAAAGCTACACTAACTCTTGAATATTTGTTTGTCAAGAAATGGTTATTGACAAGAGAATCTTATATGTCAAGGAGTCAGTGGGAGTCTTAATGGTCTTGAAAGGTTTGAAGAACAAATCAAATAAACCTTATCGATCATCACTAGCACACGATTTGAGGTTTACAACCTATCGTGATGACATTATTTTGTTTCTTTGCTGTTCCAATTGAGTTAATTGTGCATGTGAGTTCTATGAGTTCTCATTTTGAACGCATAAAAGGCAAGGCACCTTAATCAATGAAAGGTCCATTGATAGGATAGGGTGAGCTGCTTAACTACTTGGAAGACGTGGTGGGCAGCTGTGCTACCATAAGGCAAGAAATCAAGACTAAGAAAGTTCGGTCCATATGAGTTTGAATTTGTCGTAAACTTTGGTTTTAACAAATTCACATGGATAGGAACACATACACCGTTTAAATCTAAGTGTCATAAGATTTCCTCCTTCATGAAAATGATTGTGAGAAAATGCTTTCACTAAGAAAGATTTTAAGAAGATAGTGATTGTAAAATTGCATTCTCGAATTCGATCATGGTTACGGTATCCCTTTCCATGATTTGAATTGTGAAGTTTGGCAATTAGTCTTAAGTGTTTAGACACACATATGAACTATCGAAGGCAAAGGTGTATAAGTTCAGGAAGACATGATAAAAGATTATCAAAGCACTAAGTATTAGAAACATGAACTTAAGAAATTCAATAAGCATTGTTTTTCTGAAAGTTTAGATGTTTATGAATACATGTCGAAGCTAGTGGGAGCATAAGTGTTATGTTTTAATAATAATCATCATGATAGTGGGAGCATAAATGTTATGATTGTATGATTATTAAGGCACGTATTGCAAGTTGGCAATATTACTTATAGAAAACAAGAGTCATACCTTGGAAAGTCGTAAGGGTTGTAAAGTTGTTTTGATATAATTAAGGGAGAGAATATTATGCTTCATTTCAAATCTAAAGGCTTAGGTTGTGGAATGTTAATAGATTTAGTCAAAGGTATATAGTGTGTTCTTAAAATTTCGATTATGATTACGACATTCCTCTTCACAATTCGAATTTTGAGAACATAGCAAATAAAACATTATGCGTCGTGTCTCATACGCTTCAGGTATAGGATCGATTGCAAATGCTTTAATGTTTGACCATTCTAAAATTTTCCAAATGTCTAGCGCATTTAGAGGGGAAAGGGACTAGAATTGGTTTTGACTAAAATAATTAAACAACTATCAAAGGACAATCCAAAGTTCGACGAGGATTGGTCGCTTGTGAGTAGTTGGAAGTATAGTATTGGAAAATATGGAAATGTTTCCATATTGGATGGACCATATCGACATTATTATGAATAGATAAGATTCTATTAAGAATAAGTTGTCATATGGAAAATATGGAAACGTGTCCATATTGGGAATTGAATATTGAAAAAACTATGTCTAGATTAGAAACTTTTATGCAAAAGGATGTTCAAAGGAATGTACTTTGAGTGAGAGACATCATATCTAAGGAATTGTATTGTAACAATCTCCGATAGAGGACTTTGTAATATCATTGGCAATAGTCTTTGTGACTTTGGTATAGTGACATTACGAAAGGATCATTGCATAAAATGTTAGAATCTAGCATATTCTATAAGTAGCAAGAATTTGATATTCTTTCACTTATGGATAAAGGATTTGGAGTTGTGAAATGAGAATGATTGGAAATGTGCTCAATTTAGTCTATTTCACAAAAGTAAGAACCGTAGATAAACATTGTATGCATGCTAGGAGCATGGGACAAGTGTAATAATTCAAGTAAGAAGTTGATTACCCGAAACGACAAATAATGAGTAATCGATATGGTGATAAATAAAAGGAGTTTTATTTATACTCAATGGTTTGAGGCCATATGGGATTAGTATTATTCTTGTGTTTCACATTTGAATGTTTTCACTTCCAGAATAATTGAATTTATTAAGAATAATCGAATTATTCAAACGGGCCACAATCATTCATATGTTGGAAGTAGATATGAATGAAGACTGTCGTGAATTGGTATGTGGATTGTCTAGAGGAGTATTAGACATAAGCAAATGTTTGCTGCAATGTTCATGAGTGCTTATGAATATGATTTGAGCATTGGATTAAACCCACGCTCACTTGGGTCACTCCATGAATTATATCACGAGTGATTGGTGAGACGATAACATCTTATATTCTTGAAACTGAGAGGTGTGAGTTGTATCTTGCGAATCGGTTGCACATTGATAATATGTAAATGCACTAGTAACTTGGTGTTATAAAACATATTATTGTGTGTGATTCGGTGCGTGAGTGCAAGCAAGCATTGTATCAAAGTTTATCTGCTCCTTTTATCCAAAGTAGGATAAAAGCGATATCTTTGGGCCCCTCAATGATTTAGTGATGACAAACGTAAATGCTCGGTCGGGCTAGGGCTAATTTGATTTGTTCAATTAATCAGTCGTCATAAATCGGGAATCGAGATATAGTACAAAGAGAATGATTTGAAATCATATCTCATATGATATCTAGAATGGAGGAACATATGATCCCTTATCTAAGGACACGCGTATCTGATATGATCAGAGTTGACAGCGGCTTTGGAAAGCTACGATTGTAGATCAGGATCTGAAGTCATACGCAGAATAGTTGTTAGGCTTATCCAAGTGGGAGACTGTTGGATTAGTATCTAAGTCCATAACTATTTTGGTATGTACTTGACCCGATGGTGCATGGTCCTTTTGGGTTGCCTTCACCAAAGCAACTTGATAGGATGAATTATGGAGAGAAAGGATTAAATATGATTTATTAATATATTATGAGAATAATATATTAAAGGAGAAATCATATTGTTTAATTAATATTAGTCAATAATTAATTGGTAATTAGTTTTGTGACTAAAAGAGATTAAATTAAACTTAAGGGACTGGAATTGTAATTATAAGATAATTGCAATTTGGGCCATGGATTGTCTTAAATCAAGAGGTGGACGAATTCTTATGGGAAGCCCATAAGGAAATCGTCCAAGGGCTTGATTAAAGGAGTCTATGGGTTGCTTAGGGCTTAAGCAACCAAATTAGGGTTTCCTTGTTAGATAACCCTAATAGTCTCACTATATATAGAACCCTTAAGGCTCAAAAACGTGGGGGAACTTCTTTTCTAGGGTTAGAACACGTTTTGGGCAGCCTCCATCCTCTCTCCTCTTCATCCTCTTACTTATGGTGTTTGTAAACCATTAGAGGAGTGACACTTGTGACTCTAAGCATTCCAAAGCCAATTCAAGGAGGAATTGGGATTGTTATTGCTAAATAACAATCAAGGTAATATCATAAACCTAATTATATGTTAATATTGATTTCCATATGCTAGAATTAGGGTTTATAGTCTTGGATTCAAAGCATGTACAATAGAGAAATCTAGATCCAAGCATTAGGGTTTGTATGAGCACATAGGATGTCTTATGACCAAAACCCATCAATTAGAACACGACCTATCGGTCTGTTCTGATAGTCAAAGTAAAAAGACCATATCTTAGATCAAGTCAGTTCAAAGAAGGAACAAGAGCCCCCAATAGAGATCAAAATAAGAAGGAAGAGCAGGAGCAGGATTGAGTACCGTTAATAGTCAAAATTTATATGAGTGGAAACTCAATAAAAATATATAAGAATTACAGTTATTGCATAGGATGAGAAGGTAACATGCGGAGGCATTATACAAGCCCTATTTTGTTGATGATTTCGGGACGTAATCATCCTAAGGGGAAATAATTCTAACGCCCGCAGAATTGGGTTAGGCATTTAAGATATAATTGAAGTTTAGTATTAAGAAAAATAGGAAAAATCAACCGCATCGTTCGTAAATTGTAAATATAAATGCACCAAAGCATATATATATATATATATATATATATATATATATATATATATATATATATATATATACATATATATATATATATATATATATATATATATATATATATATTGAAAGTATACGTCGACGTAATCCCGAAAATATAAATTTTGTAGAAATCATAGTTCATATGAGTGAGATATGAATTTTATAAGATATAAAAATGAACCGCATTATTAAAAATTATTAACGTAAAACGTTACAAAGAACGGTTGAGTTTTGGGTAAGTCACCAAACTGAAAATCGTGTAGTCTTTAAGATAGGAATTTTGGTAAAAGGAACACTAAAATCTGAATTCATACGAGAGAGTTATGATTTTGCAAAATCATTAAATCATATAAAAATAAGAGGTAAAAATAAATTCAGAATTAGCCGATGAAGCCTAAACGAAAGTTGTATTACATGTTGAGAGCTACGCGTGGAAGAAAACAACGTCAAAAATGGATTCCGTATGGAGAAGTTATTGAAATTACAAAATCTGCATTTTGTGCCATGCGCGGTGCATGCTTAGCGTGCGACACACTCTTCTTGAAGGTGAAAACGCAGACCATAGAGAGCCTGACATGTGGCACAAAATGGTTGGGGAGACATGCACCCCATTTGTACGATGTGCACCCCAAATTTGGCTAGAAATAGACCTTCAGCCACCATTCGACATTCACACCTCTTCAATTCATTCATCTCGAGTTCCTTCGACTTTTAGGCTATTCTCCCTTAGTTTTATTGTGTGACGAAGCCATGTGATCCCTGAAGTAGTAATAACTAGCAAGTAGAAGCTCTGCTAGTGCAATTTTTGGACATTTGTCCAAGAAATCTCTATAACTTAAGCTACACTTCCATTCTTTTAGTATAACATATAATTTATAGTCATAGTTGTTATTATGAACCTATAAATATGATTTATCAGTAATTCCAGTTATACTACTGATCGATCTACTTACAAGAGAGGTTTCTAGAATGGTCATGTTGGCTTGATTGTTGGATTTCAGAAAGATTATATGTTGAAATGATCCAGCCTCCCAACTGTCCTGCCTAGCTGATCCTTACTTGATAGATCTTGATGTAGACACTTTGATTAGTGAGGAATCTAGGCTATAATTATTATAGTCGCCTAGATTTTTAAACTAGACTAAGACATAGTGCTATATATTTAGGTCATTGAAATTGCTAAGGCAAGGTTCTGCCCAAATTCCCAAACCTCGACGTATATCAAGTGAGTACATAGTTAGCTACATCTTAAACGTAGATATGAAGTATCTAGATACTTACATGATTTATGTGCTTATTATCTATGCCAAAAATGTTATGTGTTAGATAAAATAATATGAGATGACATTTAATTGAGTTAATCATATAAGTATTATGCACTTATAAATATGTATTAGCTAGTGATATGGGATGGTACATAGGAGATAATAGATAGGTGATGGTAGATAGGTAATGATAAATAGGTGATGATTAATATGAGATGACTATGATATGACATGGCATTGACTTGTGACATTGCGATGTAGTAATCTACTGGAGTATAGATGGTAACCACTAACTAATATAAAAATGTCATGTTGAAACACTGGTAGGCTCATAACTTGAAGGTGATGATGTGACATCCCCAAAATCTCGGCCAGAAAAGACCGATTTCATTTATGCTTTTTAAACATTTTCAAAGTAAATCCTTTTAATTTTAAAAGAGATACGGAATTTGTTCCCAAAAACAAAACATGATAAAATAGATATTTATCAAAACATTTCATATACAAATATGATTTCATTTCATAATCAAAAGTCGGGATGTCATGTTCCGATACATATCATAAATCATAAACGATAACATTACAAGTCATTTAACAAATATATACATATGCAGACTTGTAAACAAAACAACTTGATGATTCTCCCATCTTAAGTTCTTGCGCCACTTCCTGTAATACAAATAAACTTAGTGGGTCAGGCTTGGGAGCCTGGTAAGCATATAGGGTTTTCAAACCCACAATAATTATATTTAATATCAACAATCCACAATAAACCCGATTACCCATTCCCGTTATCCTCACTTCACGTTCCTAAAAATAACGTCTATTATAAGGAACCTAATTCAGGATTTTCATCGGGACGGTCATTACTGCAGAGGGGCTTCCTCAACAATTAGTATCCTAAAGGCAACCATGTGGGGGATAGAGTACACCGGTGAACACGTCGTTCACAACACCTACAGGTAATGAGCCTGCTAGTGTTCCACAGGACAGTCTAGAATAGTCTGTGGTCGTCATCCATACTCTGCTGAATGACTAGAATAACACCAATAACACCGAGGCCTCTCATCTGTTTATTTCACACCAATTATCTACCCATGTTCTACCCAACATATTAGTAGATAAAAATATACATTTTTATACATTGTTTATAAACCTGTATAGCATGCTTTAATCAATACATATTCCACATAACAGATGAGGCATAGACACATAACATGTATTTCATAGAGAATATATCAGATATATGAGATAGAAGAGAGTGAATATACATTCACACATATAACCACAAAATATTTACACGTAGCACGTAAATATTAAATACTTCATAATATTGCGTTGGAAAGAAAATAACTACATACTCACTTGATCAGAAGATGATCCGACAGCACTACGACTTATAGAAGTAGTATACTTCGATAGATCTGGAAGATCTTCACAAAAATCGAAGTCCTCGCGGGCAGAGCTTCGGCTCGGGAATAACGCTCTTCGGGATCCTCGGGGCTTCGGATCCTGCTTCGGGGCTCGGGAATGATACCGGGGCTTCGGGATATGATTGGCACGCAAATCCAGGCAAAACTTAGAGAGAGGGAAGAGTTTGAATAAGAGAAAATGGCTGAATTCGAGTTTTATTTATAGGCTGAGGGTCTGGGATTACGCGGGGCGTAATCTCAAATTACGCAGGGTGTACTCAGTACGCGGGGCGTACTCGAGTTACGCGGGATGTACTTTGACGTCACTGCGTGCGTCGACTGGTGGCACTCGAGTATTGGTCAGACAAGTTGCATCCGACTGAGTACGCTGGGCGTAATTGACTCGTCGAACTTCTAAATTGTGTAACTTTCGCATACGAGCTCCATTTTCAACGTTCTTTATATCCACGCGAAGGTCAGACCATACTCTACAACTTTCATTTAGACTCCGTCGGCTAATTTTGACTTTTATTTTTATTATTTATTTTTAGAAGGTCGGGACAGAAAAACTTCGTTATAAATTCATAACTTCTTCGTCTGACGTCCATTCTCGCCTAACTTTTCATCGTTTCGCTACTAACAACGAGATCTTCGATTCTCATTTAGATTGTTTCGGCTAAAAACCGCTCGATCTCAAATCGAGTATTCGAGCTGCATACTACTAAGTCGAAATTTAGAAAAATCATAACTTCCTCATACGAAGTCAGATTTGGGCGTTCCTTTTATGCACGCTCTCGGTTTAACGAAATCTATGACTTTCGTTTAGATCGCTAAGGCTAAATATCGCTCTATCTTAAATTCATATTTTACGTCACTCCGTATCGTGCCGGTTCTATCTCGAAACTTCGATAGGTCATAACTTCTTCATTATAACTCGGATTTTGGCATTCCTTATATCTCCGGAATCCTTGTTTCAACCACTACAACTTTATGCAAAGATGTCGGGCTTATCTCACACTTTAATTTTGACGCTTATTTTATTGTTAATTCATTAAATTATAAAAATTAAGAAAATACACACATAAATCACATAATTCAAATAATTCACAAATAATACATTTTATTATTTCATATAGGGGTCACAAAAGTTAACCTAGATTATTACATTGCTAAAAATGGCAAGCCTAGAAACACGGGCGTTACAATTCTCTCCACCTTAGAATGATTCCGTCCTGGGAATCACACACCAGCAAACAAATGCGGATAGCGACTCATCATGTCACTTTCCGTCTCCCAGGTGAGATTCGGCCCATTCGCGTGTTTCCATCGGACAAGCACTAACTCAACCATCTTACGTCGCAACTTCATAGTCTTTCGGTCAACGATTGCCTCTGGTTCCTCAATCAACCTCTTGTTCTCATCGATCCTCAACTCCGAAAGTGGAATTATGTCGGGAATTTCTCCCGTGAACTTCCTCAAATAACACACATGGAAAGTGTTATGAATTCCATTCAGTTCTTCTGGTAGTTCGAGCTTGTAAGCTTGGTTCCCAATCCTCTGAAGAACTTTAAACGGTCCAATAAACCTTGGACTTAACTTTCCCCTTTTACCAAATCTTATAAGTCCCTTCCACGTCAAGACTTTAAGCAAAACCGAATCTCCAACTTCAAAAGTCATCGGTCTTTGCTTTTTGTCGGCATAGCTCTTTTGACGGTCCTGAGCTGCTAACATTCTCTCCCTAATTATTTTCAACTTTTCAGCAGTTTGATGGACTATCTCCGGCCCCATAAACTGCTTTTCCCCAGCCTCAAGCCAACAAGACGGTGTACGACACTTCTATCCATACAATGCTTGATAAGGTGCCATCTTTATGCTCGAGTGAAAACTATTATTACAGGAAAATTCTACCAAAGGTAAATGTTCATCCCAATTACCTAGGAATTCCAAGGTACACGCTCTCAGCATATCTTCAAGTGTTTGTATCGTCCGTTCGCTCTGACCATCAGTCTGCGGATGGTAAGCTGTACTTAAACACAACTTGGTACCCAATTCCTCTTATAGACTTTTCCAAAATCGTGAGGTGAAACGGCTATCACGATCCGACACAATCGTTAGCAGAACACCGTGAAGCCTAACAATTTCCTTCACATAAGAATTCTCAAGCTTTTCCATAGACCATTTCTCGTTGGCTGCTATGAAATGCGCACCCTTAGTGAATCGATCAACAAACACCCAAATCATGTCATGACCACTTTTTGTTCTAGGAAGTTTAGTGACAAAATCCATAACAATGTCTTCCCACTTACCCATAGGCACAGGTAAAGGTTCTAAACTTCCGTATGGTTTCTAATGTTGTGCCTTGACTCTTGCACATGTCACACACTCTGCCACATACTTCGCAATGTCGAGCTTCATCATCGGCCACCAATAATAGGGTTTCAGGTCCCTATACATTTTAGTGCTACCGGGATGAATCGAGTACATGGTTTTGTGAGCTTCTTCCATCAGAAGATCTCTGACTCCTCCTGTCTTATGTATCCAAATCCGATCTTGGAATACCTTCAGTCCGTGACTGTTTACACCGAACACCAACGTTTTGCCCAAACGTTCCTCCTTTCGGTCATTCTTCTCAGAAGCTTCGCTTTGAGCTTTCTTTATACTTTCCAAAATAGTCGAGACAAATTCGATTCTCAACGCTCTTGGCCTTCTCTTTTCAAGATTGACTTTCCGACTGAGAGCATCAGCAACAACATTGGCTTTACCGGGGTGGTAAAGTATCTCACAGTCGTAGTCTTTAAGTAATTCTGGCCAGCGTCGTTGCCTCATATTCAATTCCTTCTGACCAAAGAGATATTGGAGACTCTTATGATCAGTAAAAAGTTTGCACTTCGTGCCATAGAGGTAATGCCTCCATATTTTCAGAGCGAAAACTACCGCTTCCAACTCCAAATCATGAGTCGCATAGTTCTTTTCATGCTCTTTCAGCTGTCGAGATGCATACGCGATCACCTTATCTCTTTGGGTCAAAACACAACCCAATCCAACACCAGACGCATCGCTATAAACAGCGAAGTCTTCAACTCCATCGGGTAGAGAAAGTATTGGTGCCTCGCATAGTTTCTTCTTTAGCTTCTCGAATGCTTCTTTATGCTTAGCATTCCAAGCATAAGTAGCTCCTTTGTGGGTCAAAGCTGTTAATGGACTAGCGATCGAAAAAAAGCCTTGGATAAACCTTCGGTAATATCCGGCTAATCCTAAAAAGCTTCGGATCTCTGTGGGACTTTTCGGTTGTTCCCACTTCATCACAGCTTCGATCTTCGCTGGATCAACCATTATCCCTTCTTGGTTGACCACGTGACCCAAGAATTGGACTTCTCGAATCCAAAAATCACATTTGGAGAACTTCGCATACAACTTCTCCTTCTTCAAGACTTCTAACACTTCTCGCAAGTGTCTGCCATGCTCCTCTTGGCTTTTCGAATAAATCAGAATGTCATCTATGAACACTATCATAGATTTATCAAGGAACGGGTTACAAACTCTGTTCATTAAATCCATGAATGCTGCTAGAGCATTGGTTAGTCCAAACGACATAACCAAAAACTCATAGTGTCCATATCGGGTTCTGAATGCGGTCTTCTCTATATCCTGCTCCCTTACTTTCAGCTGATGATATCCTGACCTTAGGTCGATCTTTGAAAAATAACTTGAACCTTGTAGCTGATCGAATAGGTCATCAATCCTTGGCAACGGATATCTATTCTTTATTGTTGCCTTATTTAGCTCTCGGTAATCAATGCACATCCTCATGCTTCCATCTTTCTTCTTTACGAATAACACCGGAGCTCCCCAGGGTGATGAACTAGGTCTAATGAAACCCTTGTCCAATAACTCCTGAAGTTGCATCATCAGCTCCTTCATCTCCGTCGGTGCTAATCGATAAGGTGCTTTTGCAATTGGCGTTGTTCCGGGCAACAAGTCGATACGAAATTCTACTTGTCGATCGGGCGGTAATCCAGGAAGATCTTCGGGAAATACTTCCGGATAATCACACACAACAGGAATATTTTGCATCACCTTCTTTTCCTTCTTAGCATCGATCACGAATGCTAAGTATGATGTACACCCCTTGGTCAAACATTTTCTGGCTTTCATTAGAGAAATGATTCCAGAATTTACTCTGCGTTTATCTCCCTACACCATAAACGATTCCTTCCCAGGCGGATTCACTTTCACTATTTTCTTCTTGCATAAAATTTCGGCATCATTGGCGCTAAGCCAATCCATTCCCAAAACGATGTCGAAACCATTAAGTTCTATAGGTAATAATTCCTCGTGGAACTTATTCCCATTTAAATCAATTAAGATGTTTTTCATGCGATAACTAACAGGTACAAACTTGCCACTAGCAACTTCGACTAATAAAGCATTATCTAGTCTAACAACAGGCAAAGCTAGTTTTCTACCAAATTCATGCGATATAAAGGAGTAGTTGGCTCCAGAATCAAATAAAATTTGGGCAGGCAATTTGTTAACGAGAAAGGTACGTGAAGCGACATCAACTTCATCTTTGGCAGCTTCCAGTGTCATCTGGAATGCTCTCGCCTTCGGCTTTGGCAGAATGTTGGGTCTTGCTGCTTCCTTCTTTTTCGGACAATCCCTTGAGATGTGCCCCTCCTCACCACAACCATAACAAACATTCTTGGTGAAGGTGCAGTCGTTGGCATAATGCCCTGGCTTTCCACATTTGAAGCATGTTGTTTCCTCTCCACACTTCCCATGATGCTTCTTCTTGCACTTGTCGCACCATTTCGCCTCTACCTTTCCTCCACTTCCTCTCGAACTAGACTTCGAGAATTTAATTTTCTTGCTGGACCCTGAAAATCCATCGATTTTCCTTTTCTCACCAACCTCTGACCTTTCCAGACCTTTTTCCCTGATCTGGGTCTCAACATTTCTAGTAGCCCAGATGGCGGCTTTCAATGTGGTTTCTTGCTTAACCATTGGACCATAGTCCGCTGGTAGTCCAAGGGCAAATTTGTTGACCTTAGAGAGTTCTGTAGGCACCAAATATGGGATAAACTTCATCTTTTCTGTGAAACTTGCAGCGTATTCAGTAACGCTCAATTTCCCTTTCTTCAAATTCTGAAACTCATTACTGATTTCCAGAAGGTCCTGCTCGGAGCAGTATTGCAGTTTTAGTTGTTCCACAAAGTCTTCCCAAGACATTTTGCTTGCTTCTCCCTTGGGCATAGAGTCAGCTAACAGCTTCCACCAACTCAACATGCCAGATTTTAGCAGAGGGATCGCAAGAGCGGTCTTCTGCCTGTTGCTACATTCGCAACTTTCAAACATAGTCTCCATTTCAGAGACCCAGTCCATAACTTGCACCGGCGTCGGGCTTCCAGATAGACATGGTGGTTTGGATGCCATGAAATCCTTATACTTGCACCCACGACCATCATGTCCTCCATACTGGTTATTGCGTCTAAACACTGGTTGCTCATCTTGACCAATGATCCCACTAAAGTTTTCTCCTTCAGACTGCCCTCCATTCTCCTCGGGCTCTTCCGCTTGAATTGACGGTTCTTCACGATTCTGCCTAAGCAGGCGTCTTGTTTCTTCCATCTGACGATCCAACATCATTTGAATCATCATTTGTACACCAGCCATTGTTATCGGCTCAGGTGCATCAGCTACGACAGGTACTTGTTGAATTACAGGCGGTTGATTCCTGTTTTCATCAGCATTTCCAACTCCGCTTCTTGTTCTCACCATTTTTGATCTCTACACCAAATAATTTCACCTTATTACTCCAAACGATTACATGCTAGTTCTAATATCGTATACATACGCTTAGAATCCTAAACACATAAACCTTCAGATGCGGTTGGCAACAAACCGTAGATCCGAACAATTAATATCATGTATGGCAACATATAACATTTAGCACATAAAAGCATTTTAGGCAACTTTCCTAAAATAAACTAGTGCTTGTGTCTAAAATTTATCAGACACACATCTCACAATCTCCACTTAGCATCCTAAGTTTAAGTCTAGAAATCCTACAAATTCCTAGTTCGCTTAAACTAATGCTCTGATACCAACTGTGACATCCCCAAAATCTCGGCCAGAAAAGATCGATTTCATTTATGCTTTTTAAACATTTTCAGAGTAAATCCTTTTAATTTTAAAAGAGATGCGGAATTTGTTCCCAAAAACAAAACATGATAAAATAGATATTTATCAAAACGTTTCATATAAAAATATGATTTCATTTCATAATCAAAAGTCGGGATGTCATGTTCCGATACGGATCATATAGCATAAACGATAACATTACAAGTCATTCAACAAATATATACATATACAGATTGTAAACAAAACAACTTGATGATTCGCCCATCTTAAGCTCTTGCGCCACTTCCTGTAATACAAATAAACTGAGTGGGTCAGGCCTGAGAGCCTGGTGAGCATATAGGGTTTTCAAACCCACAATAATTATATTTAATTTCAACAATCCACAATAAACCCGATTACCCATTCCCGTTATCCTCACTTTACGTTCCTAAAAATAACGTCTATTATAAGGAACCTAATTCAGGATTTTCATCGGGACGGACATTACTGCAGAGGGGCTTCCTCAACAATAAGTATCCTAAAGGCAACCATGTGGGGGATAGAGTACACCAGTGAACACGTCGTTCACAACACCTACAGGTAATGAGCCTGCTAGTGTTCCACAGGACAGTTTAGAATAGTCTGTGGTCGTCATCCATACTCTGTTGAATGACTAGAATAACACCAATAACACCGAGGCCTCTCATCTGTTTATTTCACACCAATTATCTACCCATGTTCTACCCAACATATTAGTAGATAAAAATATACATTTTTATACATTGTTTAAAAACCTGTATAGCATGCTTTAATCAATACATATTCCACATAACAGATGAGGCATAGACACATAACACGTATTTCATAAAGAATATATCAGATCTATGAGATAGAAGAGAGTGAATATACATCCACACATATAACCACAAAATATTTACACGTAGCACGTATTTTATATTAAATACTTCATAATATTGTGTTGGAAAGAAAATAACTACACACTCACTTGATCAGAAGATGATCCGACAGCACTACGACTTATAGAAGTAGTATACTTCGATAGATCTGGAAGATCTTCACCAAAATCAAACTCCTCGCGGGCAGAGCTTCGGCTTGGGAATAACGCTCTTCGGGATCCTCGGGGCTTCGGATCTTGCTTCGGGGCTCGGGAATGATACCGGGTCTTTGGGATATGATTGGCATGCAAATCGAGGCAAAACTCAGAGAGAGGGAAGAGTTTGAACAAGAGAAAATGGCTGAATTCGAGTTCTATTTATAGGCTGAGGGTCTAGGATTACGTGGGGCGTAATCTCAAATTACGCAGGGCGTACTCGAGTTACGCGGGGCGTACTTTAACGTCACTGCGTGCGTCGACTGGTGGCACTCGAGTATTCGTCAGACAAGTTGCATCCGACTGAGTATGCTGGGCGTACTCAAATTACGCGGGGCGTAATTGACTCGTCGAACTTCTAAATTGCGTAACTTTCGCATACGAGCTCCGTTTTCGACGTTTTTTATATCCACGCGAAGGTCAGACCATACTCTACAACTTTCATTTAGACTCCGTCGGCTAATTTTGACATTTATTTTTATTATTTATTTTTAGAAGGCCGGGACAGAAAAACTTCGTTGTAAATTCATAACTTCTTCGTCTGACGTCCGTTATCGCCTAACTTTTCATCGTTTCGCTACTAACAACGAGATCTTTGATTCTCATTTAGATTGTTTCGGCTAAAAACTGCTCGATCTCAAATCGAGTATTCGGGCTGCATACTGCTAAGTCGAAATTTAGAAAAATCATAACTTCCTCATACGAAGTCAGATTTGGGCGTTCCTTTTATGCACACTCTCGGTTTAACGAAATCTACGACTTTCGTTTAGATTGCTAAGGCTAAATATTGCTCTATCTTAAATTCATATTTTACGTCAATCCGCATCGTGCCGGTTCTGTCTCGAAACTTTGACAGGTCATAACTTCTTCATTATAACTTGGATTTTGGCATTCCTTATATCTCCGGAATCCTTGTTTCAACCACTACAACTTTATGCAAAGATGTCGGGCTTATCTCACACTTTAATTTTGACGCTTATTTTATTGTTAATTCATTAAATTATAAAAATTAAGAAAATACACACATAAATCACATAATTCAAATAATTCACAAATAATACATTTTATTATTTCAAATAGGGGTCACAAAGGTTAACCTAGACTATTACATTGCTAAAAATGGCAAGCCCAGAAATATGGGCGTTACAGATGAATTACGAGTTTAGACGATGTAGTAGCTACGTATTCATGGGATGATACTCGAATGATTATTGGACACATAATGGGGGAGTAATCCCCGAAACAGTATTGTCTATACTATATCAACGATAACCCTTAGGAAAAGTCCTTAGCAACAAAACGGAAATGTGACGTACGCGATGATAGATAAATGTGATGTAGGTGATGACCCTTAGGCTAAATCCTTAGGGAAGATTAAATAATAAGATGGGGATGTGTAATTGGTTAATTGTTTGATAATTAAAAATATTAACTATATTATTGTAGGTCGTAAACCCTATGTACTAAGCAGGTTTCCCAACCTGACTCGCTCAGTTATTTGTATCAAAGGTATTGATGTGATGATACGTTACACTAAGAGATTAAAGGAGATGTATATCATTAGTATAAATTAATGTAAGGTATGTTTATTCTTATGTTTTGTATCAGTTATGACATCCCAAGTTTTTAAAAGATATCAATATCAATTTTTTATTTGGAAATGTTTAATGTTAATATTATTTCACATTGAAATAATGTTTTCAGGACCAATTTCGTAACAAAAGAAATACTCTATTTTAAAAGCATAAATAAAACGTTTAAAATGACCATAAAATTATGGTATTTTTCACAAAAACATTTTTTGGGGTTTATCCATTGATGCTCATCTGTGGGTGATATTTAATATCATGCTCCCTTAGCTCTCTAACCCATTTTGGTAATCATTCGGATTTCTCCATCTTGATTAGGATTTGTTTGATTGTTTGGCTTGTTATTACCTCGATGCAGTGAGCTTGGAGGTTTTGGCTAAGTTGTCTAGAGGTATAGATATGTGCTAACATAATTTTCTCGAGTTTGGGGTATTGTATTTCAGGTCCCTACAATGCTCTATTTACAGTATAGATTGATAGTTGTTTTTCTTTAGGTTCATTTGTTAATATTGTTGATATCGCTTCTATAGACGTTGAGAGATACATTGAGAGGGTTTAGCATGATAGGGGGTTGTCCAGTGTAGGTAATTAGTGTAAGGCTTCTTTTATATGGAGTAAGGCTTCCTTTGGAGTCCGTTTAAAGTTATTCTTATCGATGGATCCCTTCAATGATTGGAATTAAAAGAAAAGCCTTTTCGCCAATCTTTGGCAATAAAAATCCCGAGCAATGTGAGCATTCCATTGTGACCATGTATATCTCTATAATTATAAGGAGTTTTGGTCTTTAATAGGTCTTTTATCTTGTAGGGTGTTTTGTGGTGCTTATTTACATTGATAACACTTTTGAACTTATTAGCTTATTAACTTATTGTGGTACGAAAATAGAGTTTTTTTAAGTGTTTGGATTAGCTTATGAGGTTTCAAAACACTATAACTTCATAAGAACTTTTTATTGTTTAGAAAAATGAAAAAAAAAGGATTTATAAAGGTGTGGAACAACTATAATTTATAAGGAGATTTTGATAAGATAGGGAAGTACCTTAAGAAAAATGGCTTGTTATGGGTGTGTGAAAATTATAACCTATTTTTAAAATATATCTATCCAAACACTTCTTTTACCTTATAATGGTGTTGAACTAGTAATAAGATAACAAGCTCTTTTTAAGCTTTCCCAGATACCATATTACTTGGATTGGGTTAAACATGTTTTTTTGTTACGTAGTAGCCTAAGAACTCGACTTCCTCTCTATCCCGAAAGTGCACTATGTTCGGTTTACATTCTATAACGTCTGCAATTATCACAATAATTTTTTTTCATTTTTAAACAAGATAACTACTAATTTTCATACAGTCATAATCATGATAAAGCCACTTGTTCAGAAATTGATAATCCAAGGTTGAGGATCAAAGTATAAATAAAAAACATCGTGGAAGTTTCAAAACATAAAAGTTGTTGATGTGTGTGTGCAATCATGCCTTTGCCTTCCGCTTATCAGAAGAACTACCTGAAAATATCTAATCCACAATTGTAAGTGCAAAGTTAGTGAGTTTCCCAAGATATCATATACAACAAAATAATAACTATTCATGCGAATAGCGGTCTATACTGATTGACAGTACTGCAACAACAATGTTCTCATAAAACAACATATTTTACTCATTGTACTATGACACTAGTATTGTCATCATCTTAACATCCTATTTCATCCCAAAACCTATTTTAATCACATTATTGTAACACAAGTGTTGTTATCGATCTAATGGCCTACTACATCATATTTGAAGCATGTAACATACAAGAAGACAAGCAAGAGCCTACTAGTCTAGATAAGCATACAATCATCTCATTGTATCACATAAGCATCTAATACATAAAAAAAATCTAATCATAACATAAGTAATATAGTGAGAACACTCACCTAAATCAAAGAGATAAAATAATAACACTCGAATTCTTGCAGCATCAGCTACACACATCACCTAAACCAAAGAGGTCAAATCTCATTATTCAACTCAAAAACCTTAGTTTGAAACAATGTAAAACCGGTAAAACAGTCAACCGCCAATGGCCGCGACGGTACAAAGGACCAATCACGTTGTGAACCGCTATTTGACAAAATAGTCGTGAAACCTTCTAAGATTTCATCGTGATCCCTCAAGGCATTTAGCCGATAATCTGGTATAACAACCAACTTTCATTAAGTGCTTAATCCTTAAAGACAGGAGTTCTAAATCTCAGATCTGAAACTCCACTACGTCTTAATGGATAAACTTTCCTTCTTTATCTATCCTAATGACCTAACAAACAAAGATCTCAAACCCTAAGTCCAAAAGTCCACTTATAATGCCAAAACCAAGTGTATGGCTCAAGGAAAGCACATGCATGGTCTTTTTATCCATGAAGAAATGTCCAGAAGCACAAAAATATTAAAGACAATTTATGAATTTCCTTAAACTTCCAGAGCATCAAGATCTAGGTACCAAAAAGTTCTCAGTACGTACCACCCAAAACCTAGATCTTACAAGTAAAAGTAAAAAAAAAGTATAGGATCTTGGATACTCACAAAGCTAGGTGAGGCAAAAATAAGGTAGAAAACATATGTAGATTACTTCCATGAACACCGCACTACACCTTGCTTCCCTAAATCCACACCAAAAAACAAATAAGAACACCAAAACACTTCAAAAGGCTAGGGTTTGGGAGAGAGGATGTTTATGAGGGTGAAGACTGAGAGAATGACGAAACCCTAGGGGATTGTGGATTTAAGTAGACCCAAATACCGAGCCCTCTAGGGTTTAGTCCATAGGCCCTTTGCATTGCTGATTTCATTACTAGTTGCGCCACGCCCTCAACACCGGTGGCGTTGCTACCCAAAGAGAACAACAAAAACATAATAATTCCAATCAATACATAAAAGGGTTTCTAGAAAATAACTTAAAGGTTATACTTTCATATGTGTTTCCTCCAAGGTATATAATATCTCCTTGATGTATTTAACTAGGGTGAAGTTGTTAGGACTTTTTATAACCATGTTGCACTTGGAGATGTCACTAGTACCAAACATGTAATACTCAATTACAGGTATGAAAATATTCCCGATTGTGTACGTTTTTTCAGCCATGACATGGCGATATGCTTTTGGTCCACGGAAGTTTGATGAACGACCCCAAAGTGGTGATTTTGCCACGACGTGGTGGCGGCTGTTGGAGAAAACCCTAATGTTTCAAGGTCGGGCCCTATTTAACCTCCTTAACCTCTCATAGCCTCCCTCCCATCATCTTCCAACTCTCCAAATTGTGCCTTGCAAACCCTAGATCCTTTGTATGAGCATTTAGCCTTAAAGTGTGTGTGTGTGTGTGTGTGTTTGGTGCTTGTGGAGGAAGACGGTGCTGGAAAATCATATTAGGAGTGCAAAGCAATGTAGATCTAGGACTTTATCTTCCTCAAGAATCTCAAGGAGGTATAAAGTCTTCATTTTGATGAGTTATTTGATGGATCTATGGATTTTGTCCACTTTTCTCTATGCCTTGCTGCTTTGGAAGGTTGAAGCTCATAAAGCTTGCAACTTTACGAATCTCCAGGCCATTTGGAGCATTTGCCTCTTTGGATCTGATTTAGATTTGAGTTTTGAGGACATGCATGGGATCTTGGACATTTTTGACCTAATTTGACATAATAAAAGCTCAAGACATGCATTGGACATGCACATCTGAAAAGCACATATTTTTATGATGTGTTTGGTGTTAGAAACTCTTCTGGAGTTTTTTGGTCAAGTAACCTTCAAGATTTAGTGTTTATTGCTTAATCCATGTAGTATTTTCAACCTTAAAGATTGGATCTATACACTTTGGAGGGTTCAATTAGATAAAGTTTAAAACTTTATCCATCTAGACCCTATTATGGACTAGATCTAAGTTGGGGACCCTTTAGAATTGAAGAAAATGGTTGAATACGTTAAGTTGTTGGAAACCCAGTTACCACGACGTGGAAAGGCCGCCATAACATGGTGGCGGGGCTAGTCACGTCTATTTTGTCGTATTCGATGCTACGTGGTAAAGGGCCACCACGACGTGGCGGTCAGCTGAGTTTTCTCTACTTCACTAGTTTGACCATTTGAACTAGCTTGACCTAAAGGGTATTTTGTGTATTCTAGATTATGTTTGAGAATTGGTCTATTGATGGTTAGGCATCGGTTAGAGCTGAGATTTGGAGTCGGGGCCTCATCGGCTATCGTTTAGACTCAGAGGTGAGTTTCCTCACTTTGTTTAGTGGGTCGAAGGCACCAATGTTGGTCCATGATTTGCTATGTTAGGATGCTAGATGTATGCGTGACTCTTGCACGTTTTATGTGCTTGTATGCTTACTGGGCGGGGCCCAATGCCATCTGCAGCCCGATGACCATCCTGTATCCTATTTATCTTTGTGATTATTTCATGTGTCATGTGTTTATATGTTATTATCTTTATATGTGTACTGGGTGGGGCCCGATGTCTGACATATTTGTATACCAAGCAGGGCTCGACGTTGGGCGATGCCTATTATGTGTTTATTATGTGATAACCGTCAATTTTGGTCAAGCAAAGTCAATAATGTCAAACAAGTCAACTCAACTCGTATTAGAATTTTTGGAGAAATATGATATTCCCTAATGTTACTAATGTACTGTTGAAAAGTTATAATTTTAAGTTCCTCTCTTTTTACCAATTATTGAATATAGACCCTAATTAGGGTTAGTAACGTAAAAATCGGTATAAATAATATTCATAACACAATTTAGTTGAGTTCGTAAACCTTATACTATATGAAAAATTCATAACAAATGTTACATATACAAATTTTTGATGAATTCGTCACCAAATACGACAAATTCTATACCCGACTTAAACACTCAAACTTTAACAAAATGAATTAGGAATCATCCTAACATACATGTAAGGTGTTGTTATTTTTGATGATAATGACTTTTATAATAATTTGAATTTAAATTATTCAAATTAAGTAAATATACATCCTTTTTACCACAATTTTTATAAAAATCACAAACTTTTATAAAAATTGCCCATCCTTTTTATAAAAATAAACTAAGGAAACCACTTTTGTTTTATATGATTATTACACTTTTATAAAGAATTATAATTAAATTAGAAGAGACATACTTGAATATTTAAATCAAGATACCATACCCTACCTTCTCCCCTATACCCACCCCACCTCCTCACCCTCTCTCCCTCTCATTCTTACATTCCATCATCTTCATTTTGTTCATCTTCATTTCAAGAACAAGTCATTCTCTCAAGATTAATCTCCATAAGTTGGTTCTTGATCTTTTGGTAAGTTTTTCCTTGAATTGTTCTTAGCTTGAAATCTTTCATCTTCACCTCTTTATCCACCAAGAAACACACTCAAGGTGAGTTCATACCCTTCATTTTTCATCTTTATCCAAGTTATAGGGGAGAATACAAGTAAACTTGTATAACTGTACAAGTTGTTATACTTTCATGTTGTGTAAAAATGTTATTTACATGAAATAATGTTATTACCTCTTATTATGAACATTGATGTGTGGTATGTTGTTTAAAATAAAAATCTATGAAAAATGAGTATAATCATGTCGTACGTTCTTAAAAAAAAGTCATAAAAACAAAACTATAAAAAGTAGGGTTTTTATGAACATAACATGACTGTCCCAACAAAAATGGTTATAACTAAGATATTACACCATTTTGTGGTATATAAATCAAAATATGTTATTTCGGACATATGTTATGAAACTAATTATAAATACCAAGGATTTGGTTTTAGAAAAAGAAATCCTAAAAATCTTTCATTTTATGGAAATATTAGGGTTTTCTAACAAAAATGGTCATAACCAAGTTATGATACCGTTTTTGTGAGGTTTGACCTAAAATATATTGTTTAAAACATAAAATGTTAGTTTGATTTAAAGTTCACAAAGAGGTAAAAAATAAATTTTACAAAGTTTATAATTCAATATTTACCGTTTGGTGACGTAAAAAGGTCAAAACTAGAAAACTGACTTTATCATACTAATAGTCAGATACTTGTGTTAGATGTATAAAATTTGTTATTTATGAACATCTAAACATGTTCATTTATATATATAGGTACAAGAATTATTTATAATAAAGTATAATAGGTATAGTTTATGGGACATTAACACTATTATAACATTTTGGGACAAGACAATTAATTATATAAAAGTATATAATTATTATACATCTTGTAAATAATATGGAGAAGTGATATTTACACATACAAGGGTTTTCATTACACTAAAACATAAACTTGTTTGAAACAATTATATGAGGCAAAGTATTCACCGTATCTACTGTAACGACCCAATTTTTAAGTCCAAAAATTTCATTTTTGATGAATTGATTTATAAAAACGTTTATAAGAAAACACCAGCTAATAATAACTTTTCATAAATCCACAACCCATGTCTGAATACCACTCACAAAATAAAACAATGTCAGAGTACAAGCCAAAGAAACTCTAATGTGGAAAACCAACATGTGTGTGCGATGTGCCGCTACCGTGCCAGCTCCTTCCTCTTCGCTGAAGAGGCACCTGAAACCAAAACTATAAACTGTAAGCACGAAGCTTAGTGAGTTCCCCCATCGTACCACATAACATACAATCACGTAACATACATACTTTCGGGCAATTTTGGGGTGCCCGACCTACCCGGTACGACCATTCTGGGGTGCCGACCTACCCGTGCGGCCATTTTGAGGTGCCTTCCTTCCCGTTTCATGCCATTCTGGGGTGCTGAGCTACCCGTGTCAAGTCATTATGGGGTGCTAACTTACCTGTCGGTCCTAACAACCGGACTTGGGGACTATTCCCCTCTTAATACCGCTATCACATATAGCATACCATGCCCGCATGTAAACATATAATAACATACTGTCAGACATATCTGGGGTGCCTGGCCTACCCTTCGGTCCTAACAACCGAACCCTACTGCTATCACATATAACATATCATGTAGTAGCAAACTTAGATGATATCCCAAAGACAATCATCTAACATACAACTCCTACTGGTGGGCCGGCATTGTGGTCATAGACCCACCGCTACTAGAAGGTAACTCTAGCTGCTGTCAAACTGAGTGGGAAGTCTCTTCCTGCTGCCGCTCCGGAGATCCTCCGGCTACAATCCACACGAAACACTCAGTCAGAACTGATATCTACTGTTAGGGTAAAATGACTATTTTACCCCCAAACAAATCAATGTCAAAGTCAACTTCAAGTTGACCCGACTCGCCGAGATGAGCCGTCAACTTGTCGAGTCCCTCGTCCTTTACTCGTCCTTATCCACATCCCGACTCGTCGAGTTTGGCTTCGCCTCGACGAGTTCCTCTCTTATATGAACATTGCAAGAAACTCATCTGACTCGCCAAGTTGTATGAACAACTCGTCGAGTTCACCTTCATCCGAAGAACAAGTCTGACCTCGATTCGCTGAGTTGTATGAACAACTCGTCGAGTTCATCTTCAATCTTAAGGAGATTGTCTTGGACTCGCCGATTCTACTCTAGCACTCGTCGAGTCCCATGAACTCCAGGTCTAAAACCAAGTCCAATGTGTTGGTTCACTCTTTATGACCTTCTACAGTCCATTTAACACCCATCTAAGTTCTTTTGACTCTTATCAGATATGGGACTTTATGCCTTGGACTCGTCGAGTCCAAGAACAGACTCGTCGAGTCCAGTCTTGTCCAATTCCATACAGTCGATTTAAATGAGATCTAACACACCAAAACCATAGATATGTCCTCCTAATGTCCACTTTATATGTAAAGTTCCAAACTTGATGCACATGCATGGGGTTTTTAGCTCAAAATCCACATAAAGTTTCCTACAATGTGCATAGGGCTCTCATGGCCCTAAAGTTAGCACCTTTATGCCATGAGACCCCTCTTAAGGTCCAGATCTAAAGTTAAAACCCACTCAACACTTCCAATTCTGAAACATGACTTAGCAATCCAAAGAGATCCAAAGTAAAAGATGAATAAACACATAGATGAGTCAAGGAAGGGACATTATACCTTGAAGCTACTGAAAATGAAGTAAAATCCCTGGATCTCCTGGCCCCTACTCAAGTTCCAAGCTCCTTCCTTCTTTCCAAGCTTTACAACCACACAAGAACACCAAAAATGGCCTCAACAAAGCACAAACGGCTAGGGTTTCAATGAGAAGTGTTTTGGGAGCATAAGGGACAATATGGCCGTCATATCATTGCTTAAATAGGGTGCAAACCCTCGGATTAGGGTTTTTGTCTGAATAGTGCCTACTCGCCGAGTCCGGGACCCGACTTGCCGAGTTCATCACTTAAGTCCCGCGTTCCGTCCCGCTTCTACTCGGCGAGTTCATCCTTCAACTCGCCGAGTCCAAGGCCAAAATGCGAAAAATATATAAATAGCTAAGGAAGGAAATACGTACCAAGAACCAGGTGCTACATCTACCAGAGTACACACTAAAGTACTGAATTATAACCAGAATCTCGGTAAGAGAGTGCGATACTGGTGTATAGATCTATATGGGACTAACACTCCCACACCTACGCTGCTACATATAGCTAGACCGGCAGGATTGGGGTGACAATGGCTAACATTTCGACGCCTGAAGAACGTCGCGGCATGCCAACTTTGGTTTTAGCATGGTTGAAATATCCTATGGATATTATGAGGATCCGATGGTAGCACTTGTATGCGTCTAAGAAGTATTTCCACTGGAACTCTTGGAGTGAATCAACTTCATAATCCATTAATGGAAAAAGGGTACTTAATCCTTTGGCTAAGCTTTGTTGAGGTCTGTGTAATTAACACACATCCTCTACCTTCGGTAATGCTTCTTGACCATTACCGGATTGGCGATCTAGTCAAGGAAGACGACTACTTTTAAGATTCATGGGTTGAATAACTTTGTTACTTCATCGGTATTTTCTTTGTTTCCCTATTAAGTTTTCCACCTTTTCTTCTGGTTGATCATATTAATTCGTGGATGTATTTCAAGGCTATGATCAAGCCTATCTTTGTTGATTCCCACCATGTATGTAGGTTCCCAGGCGAAGATCTTATGATATTTTCATAGGAACAATATGAGTTTCTCTGTGGTAGATATAGGTAGTTTTGTATATATGTTCATCGGTTGGTCATATATCTTGGGTTGATTATCTCCTTTTCTCTTGGCAGTTCTGTTATTGGCCTCATTTGGCTTTTGGTGAAGCTACTATTTTTGTTGGTCATCCGTGGTTAAGAACTTGAGTAGACTATGGACGGTGCATGCTACTTCTCCAAATTCGAACATGTTTGTTCTTCCCAAGATCATATTGTCTGGATGAATGGCAGTCATATGATGCCAATTGGTCAAAAAGTGTGACATCTAATTCAACTATTGTATTTACTACAAACTAGCAATAAAATATTGTTAGGCAAGTGATCAAATACTCATTTGCTCTTCAAGATACATGAATGACCTGATTCATAGATAAAATATCAATCTTAGTGCTCAAGATAGTGTTTTCCAATAAAAATTTATGATAGCCACATCAAACTGTATTGTTGATCTGATCAACCCAGTCTTGGTTTGGCCAAGCATTTGATTATCAACACCAAATCATCAAGAGCCCTAAAGATAACAATTTTCCCTTTTAACACAGAAGGACCAAATCTATAGTTAAACATTTGTTGTCTTTAACCCAAGCAATACAAGTTAAGCTAATTGGGCCTTGTTACAATGGCTAAAAGAAAATAGTTAAAGAAGGTTGACAACTTAAGCTAACTGAACCATAGCATGAGATGGTGGTGTAAGAAACGTGGGAATGTGGAACCATCTTGATGAGAGGAAAATTTAGGAAGGATCTTATGCAAATTTAAAAATTAAATCGAAAATTTTAAAATGGAGATTAAAGGGTGGAGTTTAATGGTATTTAACGGTGCGATTTTAAACTAACTTACCAATAAATGTGTTTCTAATGTCTTTTAGTGCGGTTTTAGCAAAACAAAAATGCTTTAAATTGTACGCTTCTTTTGTTTATTGATATGAAAATAGTTTTTTGTGTTTTAGCAAAACACAATGCTTTAAATTGTACAGTTCTTTTGCTTATTGATATGAAAATAGTTTATCGTGTTTTAATGATACAGTTTTATGTTATCACCGTGTGTATATATATATATATATATATATATATATATATATATATATATATATATATATATATATATATATATATATAGGGTTAATGTCATAAAACCATCAAGTTTTCAGGGTTTTGTCCGTTTTGCCCAAAGTTGAAATTTATATCCGTTTTTACCCAAACATTTTCGAAAAATATTCGGTTTTACCCTTTTACCGGTGATAACAGGTTTTCCAGGTTACCATTATATTAAATTCGCAAAAAAAACCCTTAAGTTTACCATTTTTTGCTTTTAGCCTTAAGTTTAGAATTTTTTTTACGCTTTTACTTTAAGCATATTTTTTTCATAATATACATATTCATATGTTTTTTCTGCTTGAATACGTATAATATGAAAAAAAAATACATAATGTAAAAGTGTAAAAAAAATCATAAACTTAAGGGCAAAAACGTAAAAAAAAACTATAAACTTAAGGGTTTTTTTGCGAAGTTAATATAATGGTAACCTGTTATCATCGTTAAAGGGTTAAACTGAACATTTTTTGGAAAATGTTAGGGTAAAAACCAACATAAAATTCAACTTTGGACAAAACTGAAAAAACTCTGAAAACTTGAGGGTTTTATGACATTAGCCCATATATATATATATATATATATATATCAGATACCTATATGTGAAACCCTCTTCTGCACCGTTAACCTATCCACGTGTACGAGAAACTTCCCTGTTTGCATGCTTAAACTCCTTTCAGCTCCAAATACTGGGATTGAAGTAACGGCTTCGTTTGGTGCTAAAAGCTTCCATCCTGCTTGCTTCCAATCAGCCTGACATCACGATGATGAAGAAGACGTGGTGGTGGGTTTTACTTGTTGGCAGTGTCGTTTCTCCCGATGTTGCTTGCCACTCTTGGATCTCCTTTAATCGACACCTCTCCTTGATTGCAGCCGACTCGCCATCCTACCATAAAGAGAAAAAGCCCTAAATCAGGTACCCACATAATTTCTTGTTCTTCTTTCTACGATTCCAAAACATCATATTTAGGAGCCGACGTAGCTTATTTGTTAATATGAACTTGTGAGATTCTCATGATCGTGCACTTTCGACCACCTCTATTTCCAATCGTCACATCTACCTTGAAGCTTCTATGTGTATACAAAACCTAATTTTGAATTTCTATTTCTCTTTCCTAATCGCAAGTAGGTATCTCTCCGTCCTTTATTAAAAAAAACTGCAATTATATATATATGAGTCAAGGCAGGGGCATTATACCTTGAAGCTGCTGAAAATGAAGTAAAATCCCTGGATCTCCTGGCCCCAAATCAAGTTCCAAGCTCCTTCCTTCCTTCCAAGCTTTACAACCACACAAGAACACCAAAAATGGCTTCAACAAAGCACAAACAGTTAGGGTTTCAATGAGAAGTGTTTTGGGAGCATAAAGGACAATATGGTCGTCATATCATTGCTTGAATAGGGTGCAAACCCTCGGATTAGGGTTTTTGTCCGAACAGTACCTAATCGCCTAGTCTAGGACCCGACTCGCCGAGTTCATCACTTAAGTCCCGCGTTCTGTCCCACTTCTACTCAGCGAGTTGGTCCTTCAACTCGCCAAGTCCAAGGCCAAAATGCGAAAAATATATAAAGAGCTAATGAAGGAAATACGTACCAAGAACCAGGTGCTACAAATCTCCCCCACTTATTTTAGACTCCGTCCTAGAAGTCTGTTGCTCGTTCCTGAAACAGCTCGGGGTAATGCTTCATCATCTCGTCCATCGGCTCCCAAGTCCATTCTAAGCCCTTTCGGTGCTGCCATTGCACCTTCATGAGCTCCACCCTCTTATTCCTCAAATGCTTTGACTTCCGGTCGAGGATTGTCACAGGCCGCTCGATGTAATTTAGGCTGCCATCAACCTGAATGTCCTACAAGGACACCACTGCGAAGTCGTCCACCAAGTACTTTCGCAGCTGAGAAACATGAATAGTGTCGTGTATCAGACTGAGTTCGGCTGGCAAATCCAGCCTATTTCCCACCCGGGCTATAACCCTGAACGGTCCAATGTACCTGGGGTCCAACTTGCCCTGCTTCCTGAATCGGATAACGCCTTTCCATGGCGATACCTTCAGGAGAACCATATCCCCGACCTGGAACTCCAGGTCTGATTGGCGCTTATCGGCATAGCTTTTATATCGACTCTAAGTAGTCTAAAGCCTGCTCCGGACCTGCTGAGTCTTCTCTGTCATCTTGAGCACTACCTCAGTGCTCCCTATCACCCTCTGGCCAACCTCGCCCCAACATATTGGGGTCCTGCACTTCCTCCCATATAGCATCTCGAAGGGAGGACGATCAATGCTTGAATGATAACTATTGTTGTAGGAGAACCCTGCCAATGGAAGGTAGGTATCCCAACTACCTCCAAAGTCTAATACGCTTGCTCGCAACATATCCTCCAGGGTCTAGATGGTCTGCTCGCTCTGACCATCCGTCTGCGGGTGGAAGGCGGTGCTAAAATGCAAACGAGTACCCAGCTCGTCATGAAACTTCTTCCAAAACCTAGAAGTAAACCGCACATCCCTATCTGAAATCACAGAAACTGGCACACCGTGTTGCGCCACCACCTCCCGGATATAGATATCGGCCAACTTCTCGGCCAAGATGCTCTCTTGAATCGGGATAAAATGGGTGCTCTTGGTCAATCGGTCAACGATAACCCATATCGAATCCACTCCCCGCGTGGTCCTGGGAAGCTTTGTGATAAAATCCATCGTGATGTCTTCCCATTTCCATAGCTGAATATCCAATGGCTGCATCTTGTCGTGAGCTCTCTGATGCTCAACCTTGACCTTCCTGCAGGTTAAGCATTGCTCCACGAACCATGCCACATCCCGCTTCATGCAGGGCCACCAATAGTCCAGACGAAGATCCCTATACATCTTCATCGCCCCAGGATGAATGGAGAACCGAGATTTATGCACCTCCTCCATCAGAACCCGACGCACACCCCCGTGGTATGGCACCCACACCCTACAGTGTAGTGTTAGAAATCCTCAGTTGTCATAGTCGAAGGAGGAAACCTGCCCCACGATCCGCTCACTCTTCCGATGTTCCTCCTTCATGGCCTCCTGCTGGGCCTCCCGAATCCACTCCAACAGCAGAGTCACCACTGTCATCCTCAGGCAGATATCCCTGATCAGTGCTGCCTTGCGGCTAAGCATGTTGGCCACCACATTGGCCTTCCCCGGGTGATAAAGGATCTCGCAATCGTAATCCTTTACCACGTCTATCCACCGACGCTGCCTCATGTGTTAGATTCGACTGATCTATGAGGTACCTCAAACTCTTATGGTCCATGTAGATGGTACAACGAACCCCATGGAGGTAATGTCGCCAGATCTTGAGGGCGAATACAACAGCCCCCAACTCCAAATCATGCGTCGGGTAGTTCGCCTCGTGAGGCTTCAGCTGCCTCGACGCGTAGGTGATGACATGCCCTCTCTGCATCAATACTACGCCCAAACCTAAGATGGACGCATCGTAGTACACAACAAAATCCTCCATGCCCTTTGGCAGGGCTAAGATTGGCACCTTGCACAATCTCTGTCTCAGTGTCTCGGACGCGGCCTGCTGCTCAGGCCCCCAACGAAAGACCATGGCCTTCCTTGTTAGCCTGGTTAGGGGTACGGCTATCTTGGAAGTCAATCCTAGGAAACTCCGAATCTCAGATGGATACTTCGAAACCTCCCATCTCATCACAGCCTCCACTTTGGCCGGGTCCACTAAAATCCTATTCTGGTTGACGAGATGCCCAAGGAACTGCACCTTGCGCAACCAGAACTCACACTTGGAGAACTTAGCATACAAGTTCTCCCTCCTCAAAGTCTCTAGAACCTCTCGTAGATGCTCCTCGTGCTCCTCCTGCGTCTTGGAGTAAACCAAGATGTCATCAATAAACACTATCACAGATCGGTCTAACATTGGTCTACACACGCGGTTCATGAGGTCCATGAACGCGGCAGGAGCATTGGTGAACCCGAAGGGCATCACCACAAACTCGTAGTGGTCATAGTGTGTCCGAAACGCAGTCTTCTGTACATCCTCCTCTTTGACCCTCATCTAGTGGTACCCTGAACGCAGATCAATCTTAGAGAACCAAGATGCTCCCTTCAGCTGGTCAAAGAGGTCATCAATCCTCGGGAGTGGGTAACAGTTCTTCAGCGTTACCTTGTTCAGCTCCCGATAATCTATACACATCCGATGCGACCCGTCCTTCTTCCTCACAAACAAAATTGGGGATCCCCAGGGAGAACTACACGGTCTAATGAATCCCTTGTCTAACAGCTCCTACAACTGTGTAGACAACTCCTGCATCTCGGGAGGAGCCAACCGATATGGTGCCTTGGCTATTGGAGCTACCCTAGGGACTAGGTCGATCCTGAACTCCACCTGCCTCTCCGTAGGTATCCCAGGCAACTCCTCGGGGAATACATCTGTAAATTCTCATACCACGGTCACATCGCCCACTGTCGCCTTACCCGCCTCCCGGGTGTCCATGACATAAGTGGCATATCCTGCACAACCCTGCTGAAGTTAACGCCTAGCTCTCGCTGCTGAACATATCGCTGGTCCTTTCTGTGGCCTCTCGTCCTGAACTACCAACTCTCGCCCACTTGGGGTCCTAATCCGAACCAGCTGTTGTGTGCAATCTATCACTGCCCCATTGGAGCTCAACCAATCCATGCCTATAATCACCTTGTTCCCTCTCAACGGAATAGGAACCAAGTCCACCAGGTAACGCTCCTCAAATAATCTCAACACACAGTCTCGGAATACCGTCGATGCTCGCACCGATCGGTCATCAGCAATCTCTACCACTAAAGGGCAATCCAGCATGCCTGAAGACTCAGGAAACTTCTTGCTAAGCGCAAGAGAGAGAAATGATCGGGTAGCCCCCGAATCAAATAATACCTGAACTGGGATACCGTTCTCATGGAACGATCCTAAACAGAGCACACACATTACATATCAAAATCACAGCAGCATATCACAAAATCAAAAAGATAAGAAATCATACCCGTCACCATATCGGGTGCAGCGCGTGCCTCCTCGGTAGTCAACTGGAATACCCGGCTCCTCACCACTGGATCCTCCGCCTTGCCCTGTCGGCCATCCGTGATCCGCAGGGTTGCTGGAGCTGGCGCCTTCACTAGCGCTGATGCCGCTGTCAACTGGGGGCAGTTGGCCTTCTTGTGGCCCCTCTGGTTGCAGTGGAAACATAGCAACTCAGACGCCTGAACAACCGGTGCAGGGGCACTACAATCCCTGTTGAAGTGCCCTGTCTTTCCAAACTTGTAGCAGCCCGATGATCCCAATCTACACCCCCCCCTCATGTGGCCTGCCGCATTTCCTGCAGCGGCCCGGTCCTGACTGGCCTTTCGGCCTACCATCTGATCCCTTGGGCTTCTTCCCCGAAGCCCCAGTCGTCTGACCCTCCTCTATCTTCCTCTTCCGGACATGCTCCATATCGATCTCCCTCTCTATTGCCTTGGCAATCATGGAATCCAGGGTAGGGCAAGCTGAAAAACTAACATGCTCCCGAATGTCGGCTCGCAGCATGTCATGATAACGGGTCCTCCTCATATCCTCATCCCCCGCATACTGGGGCACCAACAATGCCCTCTCCCTGAACTTGGCGGTGATCTCCGCCACAGTCTCCGTAGTCTGTCTCATGTCCAAAAACTCTCTGGTCTTGTCTCAGCCTTCCTCAATTTAGGTATGGATCCTCTGCTTTCAGTAGTACGGGCCCATACTACCTTCCACATCTATCCGTACCTTCCTCAAGGACTGCCTTGAATCCACCAAGTCCCCTTTTATCATTGTTGATTCTTTACCATTCCCATTCTAGGCTTACCCTAGGGAAAATCTCTGACTACACCCAAACCGATCCTCAGCTGCTGAAGGCCTCCTTGTAATGCCAATTAGCCATTAACTGACTACCATCACATGTGATGAGGCTCAGATAATCCTTCGAGTAAAAGACTCGTCCCTACAGTGGTTAGACTCAAACGAGAGCTGCACAATAGGGCCAAATCTAGCACTCTGAGATTATTCAAACCTGATCACATGTGATGTGACGTATTCACCTAATGGCTAACTCTCATCACTCAGAGTCCCGCAAAGCACAAAGCAAGCGGCATTCGGACGTAGGAAAACTACTCAAACTAATATGTTCTTAAAATGAGAAGCTGAACTAGCATATAATGTTGAGCTCATACTACCAGGCATAACCTAAACAGGCTATCCTATTACTGTCTACTCAATACTAGCATTCAGTTCTCATAAGCTGAAGCACATAAAGCATGTACATAAGGCATCATCCCTAGATCCTTAGTCATATTCTAGCATGCTATTCTACTGCAATTGATAAACATAAGATAACTTGTATGGGTACTATTGGGAATACTTACTTGAGCTCGACCGGTTGCGCACATCACACACTTGTTCCTTCTCAAGGCTCTTTTACCCTAGTTTTAGAAAGTCATTTTCTTTGTAAAAATCTTTCAATCCCTTGGTTTGAGTCCAGGCACCCCGAAGGTGTGTCCGAATCCCTCAAACCAGGGATCTGATACCAACTTATAACGACCCAATTTTCAAGTCCAAAAATTTCATTTTTGATTAATTGATTTATAAAAACATTTATCAGAAAACACTAGCTAATAATAACTTTTCATAAATCTACAACCTACCACTCACAAAATAAAACAATGTCAGAGTACAATCCCAAGAAACTCTAATGCGGAAAACCAACATGTGTGTGTGATGTGCCGCTACCGTGCCAGCTCCTTCCCGTTCACTGAAGAGGCACCTGAAACCAAAACTGTAAACTGTAAGCACAAAGCTTAGTGAGTTCCCTCATCGTACCACATACCATACAATCACGTAACATACATATTGCCGGGCAATTCTGGGGTGCTGAACCTACCCGGTACGACCATTCTGGGGTGCCGACCTACGCGTGCGGCCATTCTGGGGTGCCGTCCTACCCGTGTCAAGCCATTCTGGGGTGCCGTCCTACCCGTGTCAAGCCATTCTGGGGTGCTAAGCTACCTGTGTCAAGTCATTATGGGGTGCTGACTTACCTGTCAGTCCTAACAACCGGACATGGGGACGATTCCCCCTACTACCGCTATCACATATAGCATACCATGCTGGCATGTAAACCTATAATAACATACTATTAGACACATCTGGGGTGCCTGGCCTACCCTTCGGTCCTAACAACCGAACCCTACTGCTATCACATATAACATATCATGTAGTAGCAAACCTAGATGATATCACAAGGATAATCATCTAACATACAACTCCTACTGGTGGGACGACATTGTGGCCGTACACCCACCGCTATTGGAAGGTAACTCACTTCGATCAAGTAGCTGCTGTCAAACTGAGTGGGAAGTCTCTTCCTGTTGCCGCTCCAGAAATCCTCCGGCTACAATCCCCACGAAACACTCAGTCAGAACTAATATCTACTGTTAGGGTAAAATGGCTAATTTACCCCCAAACAAGTCCAATTCAAAGTCAACTTCAAGTTGACCCGACTCGCCGAGATGGGCCGTCAACTCACCGAGTCCCTCCTCCATTACTCGCCCTTATCCACGTCCCGACCCGTCGAGTTTGGCTTCGCCTCGACGAGTTCCTCTCTTATATGAACATTGCATGAAACTCATCCGACTCGCCGAGTTATATGAACAACTCGTCGAGTTCACCTTCATCCGAAGAACAAGTCTGACCTCGACTCGCCGAGTTGTATGAACAACTCGTCGAGTTCATCTTCAATCTTAAGGAGATTGTCCTGGACTTGCCGAGTCTACTCTAGCACTCGTCGAGTCCCATGAACTCCAGGTCTAAAACCAAGTTCAATGCGTTGGTTCACTCTTTCTGACATTCTACAGTCCCTCTAACACCCATCTAAGTTCTTTAGACTCTTATCAGATATGGGACTTTATGCCTTGGACTCGTCGAGTCCAAGAACAGACTCGTCGATTCCATTCTTGACCAATTTCGTACAGTCGATTTAAATGAGATCTAACACACCAAAACCATAGATCTGTCCTCCTAATGTCCACTTTATACGTAAAGTTCCAAACTTGATGCACATGCATGGGGTTTTTAGCTCAAAATCCACATAAAGTGTCCTACAATGTGTATGGGGCTCTCATGGCCCTAAAGTTGGAACCTTGTTGCCATGAGACCCCTCTTAAGGTCCAGATCTAAAGTCAACACCCACTCAACACTTCCAATTCCGAAACATGACTTAGCAATCCAAAGAGATCCCAAGTTAAAGATGAATAAACACATAGATGAGTCAAGGCAGGGGCATTATACCTTGAAGCAACTGAAAATGAAATAAAATCGCTGGATCTCCTAGCCCCAACTCAAGTTCCAAGCTCCTTTCTTCCTTCCAAGCTTTACAACCACAAAAGAACACCAAAAATGGCCTCAACAAAGCACAAACGGCTAGGGTTTCAATGAGAAGTGTTTTGGGAGCATAAGGGACAATATGGCCGTCATATCATTGCTTAAATAGGGTGCAAACCCTCGGATTAGGGTTTTTGTCTGAACAGTGCCTACTCGCCGAGTCCGGGACCCGACTCGCCGACTTCATCACTTAAGTCCCGCGTTCCGTCCCGCTTCTACTCGGCGAGTTGCTCCTTCAACTCGCCGAGTGCAAGGCCAACATGCAAAAAATATATAAATAGCTAATGAACGAAATACGTACCAAGAACCAGGTGCTACATCTACCAGAGTACACACTAAAGTACTGAATTATAACCAGAATCTCGGTAAGAGAGTGCGATACTGGTGTATAGATCTATATGGGACTGACACTCCCACACCTACGCTGCTACATATAGCTAGACCGGCAGGATTGGGGTGACAATGGCTAACATTTCGACGCCTAAAGAACGTCGCGGCATGCCAACTTTGGTTTTAGAATGGTTGAAATATCCTATGGATATTATGAGGATCCGATGGCAGCACTTGGATGCGTCAAAGAAGTATTTCCACTGGAACTCTTGGAGTGAATCAACTTTATAATCCATTAATGGAAAAAGGGTACTTAATCCTTTGGCTAAGCGTTGTTGAGGTCTGTGTAATTAATGCACATCCTCTACCTTCGGTAATGCTTCTTGACCATTACCGGATTGGCGAGCTAGTCAAGGAAGACGACTTCATTTAAGATTCATGGGTTGAATAACTTTGTTACTTCATTGGTATTTTCTTTGTTTCCCTATTAAGTTTGCCACCTTTTCTTCTGGTTGATCATATTAATTTGTGGATGTATTTCAAGGCTATGATCAATCATGTCTTTGTTGATTCCCACCATGTATGTAGGTTCCCAGGCGAAGATCTTACGATATTTTCATAGGAACAATATGAGTTTCTCTGTGGTAGATATAGGTAGTTTTGTATATATGTTCATCGATTGGTCAATATATCTTGGGTTGATTATCTCCTTTTCTCTTGGCAGTTCTGTTATTGGCCTCATTTGGCTTTTGGTGAAGCTACTATTTTTGTTGGCCATCCGTGGTTAAGAACTTGAGTAGAATATGTATGGTGCATGCTACTGCTCCAAATTCGAACATGTTTGTTCTTCCCAAGATCATATTGCCTGGATGAATGGCAGTCATATGATGCCAATTGGTCAAAAAGTGTGACATCCAATTCAACTATTGTATTTACTGCGAACTAGCAATAAAATGTTGTTAGACAAGTGATCAAATATTCATTTGCTCTTCAAGATACATGAATGACCTGATTCATAGATAAAATGTCAATCTCAGTGCTCAAGATAGTGTTTTCCAATAAAAAATTATGATAGCCACATCAAACTGTATTGTTGATCTAATCAACCCAGTCTTGGTTTGGCCAAACATTTGATTATCAACACCAAATCATCAAGAGCCCTAAAGATATCAATTTTCCCTTTTAACACAAAGGACCAAATCTATAGTTAAACATTTGTTGTCTTTAACCCATACAATACAAGTTAAGCTAATTGGGCCTCATTATAATGGCTAAAAGAAAATAGTTAAAGAAGGTTGACAAGTTAAGCTAACTGAACATAGCGTGAGATGGTGGTGTGAGAAACGTGGGACTGTGGAACCATCTCGATGAGAGGAAATTTTGGAAAGGATCTCATGCAAAATTTAAAAATTAAATCGAAAATTTTAAAATGGAGATTAAAGGGTGGAGTTTAATGGTGTTTAACGGTGGGATTTTAAACTAAATTCACAATAAATGTGTTTCTAATGTCTTTTAGTGCGGTTATAGCAAAACAAAATGCTTTAAATTGTACGCTTCTTTTGTATATTGTTATGAAAATAGTTTTTCGTGTTTTAGCAAAACACAATGCTTTAAATTGTACAGTTCTTTTGCTTATTGATATGAAAATAGTTTTGCATCTGATACATTTTTATATTATCACTGTGTGTTTATATATATATATATATATATATATATATATATATATATATATATATATATATATATATATATATATATATATATATGGTTAATGTCATAAAAACCATCAAGTTTTTAGGGTTTTGTCCGTTTTGCCTAAAATTAAAATTTATGTCCGATTTTACCCAAACATTTTCGAAAAAATGTTTGGTTTTACCCTTTTACCGGTGATAACAGGTTTTCCAGGTTATCATTATATTAAATTCGCAAAAAAACATTAAATTTACCATTTTTTTGCGTTTTTAGCTATAAGTTTATAATTTTTTACGCTTTTACTTTAAGTTTATTTTTTTTCATAATATAAATATTCATATGCTTTTTCTGCTTGTATACGTATAATATGAAAAAAAAATACATAGGGTGAAAGTGTAAAAAAAATTATAAACTTAAGGGTAAAAACGTAAAAGAAAAAAAAAACTGTAAACTTAAGAGTTTTTTTTGCGAAGTTAATATAATGGTAACCTGTTATCACCGTTAAAAGGTAAAACCGAACATTTTTTGGAAAGTGTTAAGGTAAAAACAAAGATAAAATTCAACTTTGGCAAAACCGACAAAACTCTAAAAACTTAAGGGTTTTATGACATTAGCCCATATATATATATATATATATATATATATATATATATATATATATATATATATATATATATATATATATAAAAGAGTAGTCATTTTGTCATTTGTCACTATATTAAACTTTTTAATTAATATGATGCCACTTGTCAATATATTAGTTCTCCATTTTAAATTTATTAGACCTCCTAATTAATATGATGTTATTTGCCAATGTATTTATTCTCCATTTTAAATTTTAAAATTTATATTATTGTTTCATTAATTCACAAATAAAAAATGTCTAATATATATTAAAAATTAATTATATATATTTATTTGAATTAACGATTATAATTTCACAAAAATAATAAAAATATATAGTAACTAATAATTTATTTAAAATAATTAATTATTAATTTTGAGGTTTTACTATAAAATTTCAATTAATTTTTGTAACCGTGGTTTCAATGGGTTATAAACTAGTATATATATATATATATATATATATATATATATATATATATATATATATATATATATATATATATATATATATATGAAAGAGAAAAGCTCACATCATGCTTATGAACCAGTGGAAGCACTAAGTTCAAAATTATCTATGGTTGGATTTACACCCTATCATTATTATTTCCTCTTTATAACATGTTTTCATTCTACGATCTTACTGATTTAATAAGATTTATGAGGTTTTTTGCTTGATATATATATATATATATATATATATATATATATATATATATATATATATATATATATATATATATATATATATATATATATATATATATATATATATATATATATATATATGAAAGAGAAAAGCTCACATCATGCTTATGAACCAGTGGAAGCACTAAGTTCAAAATTATCTATGGTTGGATTTACACCCTATATATATATATATATATATATATATATATATATATATATATATATATATATATATATATATATATATATATATATGAAAGAGAAAAGCTCACATCATGCTTATGAACCAGTGGAAGCACTAAGTTCAAAATTATCTATGGTTGGATTTACACCCTATCATTATTATTTCCTCTTTATAACATGTTTTCATTCTACGATCTTACTGATTTAATAAGATTTATGAGTATTTCCTCTTTATAACATGTTTTCATTCTACGATCTTACTGATTTAATAAGATTTATGAGGTTTTTTGCTTGATATCTATTATCAATCGACATAAATTAGTTTTGTTCATATTTTTTTTGTTTCGGATGATACACACCTCTACACATACAAATTATAGATATATACTATACCTAAAAATGTTTAATATATATATATATATATATATATATATATATATATATATATATATATATATATATATATATATATATATATATATATATATATATATATATATATATATATATATACGTACCATAAATAGGCATGGGCACCACCAGTCGGTATCACCTCATCCTTGATAAGGCATCATGTAACGCATGGCTTCTCTTTTTCTCTCTGGTTGCCCTAAAGTCCTCTTTGATATGTTCGCATCCTATCTTGCTTTCCGCTTTCGGCTATATTTGACATCATGCCTGACGTGTATCTTCCCTGGTGATCCACGTGTCACTCCTAGTATGCTGCATGCAATGATCATCTTTAAATATACGATCCCCATTATTCAGGGTTTTTCTTTTACTTTTTTTAGGTTGATATTAATATAGAATCTTCTCTTGTTAAATTTGAATCATGTATATTAATTTAAAAGAATTTTATTTGAATGATATAAAGGTTCAAGATTTAAATATCTTTAAATATTTTGGACAAGTAAGAAAAATAGGATCCTTATCACTATTACAAGTTTTATATTTTTAAATAAATACATACAAATATAATATAATAAAAAAAATTGTAAAAAAAAATTATATGTGGCTGTCCACTTTACTCATCTCTCAACACTCCATGGACACAATATATTAAAACTCAAAAAACACTTGCATAGAGATTAAAATAAATATGCCCAAAAAAAAATTAAGCCCTTTGCATAGGAACTGAGTTGTATTTCCCCACAAAAGCGATAACGGTAAGGAACAAAAACCCGGTTTTAAATTTAGGAAAAGACCTTTATTACGATTATATGACCCGGTTGGAAAACGAGTTCTACTATGCTTTCTGAATAAGACCCACCCATAAGAAACCTGGTTCCAAAGCAGGTTATATAAAAGCTTGGGTTTTTTAAGGATTTTTTTTAGTAGCGAAGAGGTTGAGAAATTCACAACGACCAATGTAATAAAACCAAATTGAATTTATGTTTAATTCAGTTAAAAACTGTCAATTTAATTCAAAAAATTTTTTGAACCGTGGAATATGTTAAAGCTCAAAAAACACTAGGAACGCGCTTGAAACACAATTACAAAAAGAAATGTCTACTGAAACCTAAATATGTTTAATCTAATTAAAAACATTCAATTGAATTTCATTCGTCATCTTCAAATGACTTATTCAATCTTCGTTGAACAACCTCATGTGTAACGTCTCGGTTTTTGGAATAAAATTTTCAACTTTTAAAATAGAATAAACACTCGTTTTCATAAAGTTACATCGAATGCAAAATTGTTTATTTGTAAACCATAATTCAAAATAAAAGTTATAAGAAAATGCAACGCAGAAACTCGAATCATAAAACTATTGATGTGTATAGAATCATGTCTTTGCTTTCCGGCGAATTGATAAATTACCTGAAAACCATTCAATTCATAACTGTAAGACAAAGCTTAGTGAGTCCAAAAAATATGATATACAACAATAACATAAAAAACAGCAACGGTCCGCCACAACCACGACTCCGTAACAACTCACCTAGTGTATTTCAATCGAACACGTCCGTGGTCCGTATCAACTCTCTAGCCTACAACATAAAGTTGGTCCGCCCGCATCTTGGCCTTCCGCACAAAGCAAGAACACCTTAGCCCTACAAAATAGGTCAACATATGCATAACATAGATGAACAGATAGCTCAACACTAGAGATAATGTACTATCAAGTCTATTAGCCTCACATCATACTATAGCCCAACAAAATAGTACACCTAACTATATCCTTGCACACAAAAAGATACATACTATAGTATAAAGTATAGTGAGAAAACTCACATGAGCTAAATAGCAGAAGCTTAATAGCAACCTCAATGATATAACAACTAATATGAGCTACCTAATGTCAAATCGAGACCAATCTTTAATCAAATACTCAATTCTAGCCAAGTCTTACCAAAAGTCAAATTAGTCAAAAGTAAAAGTTCACTAAAAGTGAATGATCAATTACCTTTGTGCAATGGATGAAGCTTGATTGCGTCATGGCCACTAAAAGACAAAACAATCGTGGTTGAACCTGCGATCCACGTCGTGGCTATCTACTTACCATTCCACGGTGGACAACCAAGCATCTTATTCCATTAAGCTTTTAACTTCTAAGACCAAGGCCCAAATCTCAGATCTGATTCTTACACTAAAAAATAACTTAAATGACCATAAAACTTGCATCATTTAATGGGAAGGCAAAAGATTCCAACTCTCTTAATTCAAAAGTTCCAAGGGACATTCCAAGGTGCTCAAAAGATGTTTTATTTCATTCAACTCCAAGATTACCAACAAAATGAACTAAAAACTGTAAAATACAACAATTAACAAGATCAACCAAACCAAAGAGCAAGTTTGTTGCTTTATACTCATAAAGGTCCAAAATTGATGCAACTTTGTTGGATCTATACATAAGTATTCCTTCTATACACAAAAGAAACTCCTTGATCTTCACGTTCCACCCAAAGCCATGGAGAAATAAGCTCACACATGGAACCAAGGCTTAAAAACAAAAGAGACGAGGCTAGAGTTTCTTAAGAATCATTCTAGGGTTGATGAAGTTTGAGAAGTGACAAACCATTGAGGTTAAATGTATTTAAATACTCCACAAACCCTAAAATATGATTAACCCATTAGGCCCAAAACCACATTGTGGTTCTTACATCACCGAGTCGCACAATCTCCCAAAACATGTCCAGTTCAAATTTTAGCAAAAGCAATTATTGGTTTCCTGCTTTGCCCCATCCTTATACTTTCCTTTGACCTATAAAAAAACCTAATTAAAGAATGAAAAGAACACCATCGGAAAAAGGATATTAAAATTCTCCCCCTCTTGAAATAAATTTGTCCTCGAAATCTATCTTGGTAGAATTATAAAACCTAACCTTATGTGCTTCTTTTGTGACTTAACAAACTATTCGCTTAACTGGTCCATACACACCAGGGTTCACAAGACCTATCAGAACCTAGAGTGCGTCCCTAAAATGAACCTAGTCACCTAAAATTACTCAATTGTAAACACGGCCTTCCCATACAACTAATGGCCTGATTAACTTTAATGAAACCATGTAAACTGGGAAACCTTTTAATACTACAAACACCAACCATGCCTAACGATATGCTTCCTAAGACCGCAAACCCATCGATCTGAAACCCAATAAATTATTCTCAGAGACTGACTATCAAACTCCTGATATACCCATCCCCTAGTCCTTAAGAATAAAAACACTATCATACCGTTCCAAGAAGAATGTACAAAACATTCTGAGCATAACAACCAAACGAATCTCCATTTTAGAACTTCATGACTAAAGACCTCATATCTACATCGGTCTTCCTAATAAATAATCACTAACCCACTACTCCTACAAGCATAACCATGGACAAACTCAATATCTCCTATTGTGTCCAGACTTCATTCCATCTTAGTTAGGCAACCACCTGAAAAATAATCAAAAGGAACCACTACAAACTCCATCACTAGTAAATAAATGCATACAAAATGATTCAATTAAAACAAACATGGATCCACTAAAATGAAACCCCACAAGGAGCTAGTAGTATATTACCATTAATTTTCCAACAAGTCAACATCCTACAAATGTTCAGCCCAAACCTGCCGGCTACTAAGCCACTAATAGTAAATTCAATACTTCTCAAACACCCAACTAAGCCAAAAGACTAACGAGCCAATCATATGAGTCCTCACTACACAATTGTCGAGTCCAGCTCACATAAATCAAAACCATGATGGTTCACAATACACCATCACACCATTCGACTATTGGAATGAGAAGTTCATTTTTCTACATCGTTCGTGCCATCATCCAACCATGGGCATGAAGACTCGCAGCCAACACCTCAGTAGGCTTATAGGTATACGACCATCACTCGACCAACCTGTACAAACCCCCTAAACATCCCCTAGCACTTACCAAGCACAATACGAGCCAAATAATACTATAACACGCAAACCCTTCCGCAATACAAGCTGATCCCGATGCAACATCAGACGAAAACATGGTAGCTTATTGCTATAAAATAAGATAGACAGTTGAATGGTTGTTCCAACTCGAAAGCAATAAATCACATAAAAAACATACCTTAAGTCAGGACCAAGTGTTCTCAGGTTGTCCTACTCATTCTAAGTACACCCCACACAAGAATATTTGAAGAACCGTCAATATTATAAACTCCTTAGGAGAACATATAACATGCCTCAAGTCGACTTCATTTCTTCTTCATCAAATATATACCTAAAGGGTGAGATATAATCGAATCCACTAATTAACGAACCTTAAACACTAACAGTAAGATCCTCCTTACATTAGGAAAAAGATCCCAAGCCTTAGCTAAAACTGAATAGATCTCCATCAATGCTCAACTAACTTGGTAAAACTCCCAAATCCAGAGGAAAATTCCAATATCACCCAAAATGTCATCAGAACCATAACTAGATCAATCTAGATACCAATCTTGGTGACACTACATGCTAACACCAGATTCTACATAGACCCAAGGTTACTCCTGAAAAATTAAATGTTGCTGCAACATCCAAACTTTCACTATCCAATGACAACTGCCAAACCCAAGCTTGCTTGAAGCAACAGTCGAACGACCAAAACAACCAAGGGTAGGTACACCAAGAAACCTTGATATACTACTTAAAAAGCTTTGATGAAAGGTCGACACGCCAACTTCACCTTCAATTATTACTACTCGATACCCTCCAACAATCCCAAATGCTAATGATGAACGGAACGACCAATCGATCGAAAATTAACCAACTAATTGAAGTCAATCATCCCATATATTGTTGGACGAATGCTATACAAAGATACACACCAAACTCTAAAGCAGAACAATTGTTCCACTACTACATATCCTTGACTAAAGATAATCGAACCATACTGTGAGCCAACCATGCTCTCTATACCTACACACATCATGCTGGGATCAAAGGCTTCTCTTTCAAAAATACACAGTGCCACTGAAATGAACTACTTGCCACAACAAAATCATTGCCCAACAACTTCTTGTGGTGAGGATAAGTCATGCATCTCTGAAGAAATAAATATGACGACAACTTGCTCTCCACTTACGATGAGACGAAAACATGGCCGCATACTGCTATAAAATAAGATAGATAGTTGAACATTTGTTCCAACTCAAAAGCAATAAATAAAATAAAAAAACATACCCTAAGTCGGCAACAAGTGTTATCAGGTTATCCTACTCATTCTAGGTACACCCCACACGAGAATATTTGATGAACCACCAAGATTACATACTCCTTAGGTGAACATACAACATGCCTCAGGTCGACTTCATTTCTTCTTCATCAAATATATACCTAAAGGGTGAAAATAAAATCGAATCCACTAATTAACGAACCTTAAACACTAACAGTAAGATCCTCCTTACATTAGGAAAAAGATCCCAAGCCTTAGCTAAAACTGAATAGATCTCCATTAATGCTCAACTAACTTGGTAAAACTCCCAAATCTGGAGGAAAATTCCAAAATCACCCAAAATGTCTATAGAACCCTGATTAGATCAATCTAAATACCAATCCTGGTGACACGACATGCTAACACAAGAATCTACATAAACCCAAGGTTGCTCCTGAAAAATTAAATGTTGCTGCAACATCCAAACTTTCACTATCCAATGACAACTGCCAAACCCAAGCTTGCTTGAAGCAACAGTCGAACGACCAAAACAACCAAGGGTAGGTACACCAAGAAACCTTGATATACTACTTAAAAAGCTTTGATGAAAGGTCGACACGCCAACTTCACCTTCAATTATTACTACTCGATACCCTCCAACAATCCCAAATGCTAATGACGAACGGAACGACCAATCGATCGAAAATTAACCAACTAATTGAAGTCAATCATCCCATATATTGTTGGACGAATGCTATACAAAGATACACACCAAACTCTAAAGCAGAACAATTGTTCCACTACTACATATCCTTGACTAAAGATAATCGAACCATACTGTGAGCCAACCATGCTCTCTATACCTACACACATCATGCTGGGATCAAAGGCTTCTCTTTCAAAAATACACAGTGCCACTGAAATGAACTACTTGCCACAACAAAATCATTGCCCAACAACTTCTTGTGGTGAGGATAAGTCATGCATCTCTGAAGAAATAAATATGACGACAACTTGCTCTCCACTTACGATGAGACGAAAACATGGCCGCATACTGCTATAAAATAAGATAGATAGTTGAACATTTGTTCCAACTCAATAGCAATAAATAAAATAAAAAAACATACCCTAAGTCAGCAACAAGTGTTATCAGGTTATCCTACTCATTCCAGGTACACCCCACACGAGAATATTTGATGAACCACCAAGATTACATACTCCTTAGGTGAACATACAACATGCCTCAGGTCGACTGCATTTCTTCTTCATCAAATATATACCTAAAGGGTGAAAATAAAATCGAATCCACTAATTAACGAACCTTAAACACTAACAGTAAGATCCTCCTTACATTAGGAAAAAGATCCCAAGCCTTAGCTAAAACTGAATAGATCTCCATCAATGCTCAACTAACTTGGTAAAACTCCCAAATCTGGAGGAAAATTCCAAAATCACCCAAAATGTCTATAGAACCCTGATTAGATCAATCTAAATACCAATCCTGGTGACACGACATGCTAACACAAGAATCTACATAGACCCAAGGTTGCTCCTGAAAAATTAAATGTTGCTGCAACATCCAAACTTTCACTATCCAATGACAACTGCCAAACCCAAGCTTACTTGAAGCAACAGTCGAACGACCAAAACAACCAAGGGTAGGTACACCAAGAAACCTTGATATACTACTTAAAAAGCTTTGATGAAAGGTCGACACGCCAACTTCACCTTCAATTATTAGTACTGGATACCCTCCAACAATCCCAAATGCTAATGACGAACGGAACGACCAATCGATCGAAAATTAACCAACTAATTGAAGTCAATCATCCCATATATTGTTGGACGAATGCTATATAAAGATACACACCAAACTCTAAAGCAGAACAATTGTTCCACTACTACATATCCTTGACTAAAGATAATCGAACCATACCGTGAGCCAACCATGCTCTCTATACCTACACACATCATGCTGGGATCAAAGGCTTCTCTATCAAAAATACACGGTGCCACTGAAATGAACTACTTGCCACAACAAAATCATTGCCCAACAACTTCTTGTGGTGAGGATAAGTCATGCATCTCTGAAGAAATAAATATGACGACAACTTGCTCTGCACTTACGATGAGAGGAAAACATGGCCGCATACTGCTATAAAATAAGATAGATAGTTGAACATTTGTTCCAACTAAAAAGCAATAAATAAAATAAAAAAACATACCCTAAGTCAGCACCAAGTGTTCTCAGGTTATCCTACTCATTCCAGGTACACCCCACACGAGAATATTTGATGAACCACCAAGATTACATACTCCTTAGGAGAACATACAACATGCCTCAGGTCGACTGCATTTCTTCTTCATCAAATATTTACCTAAAGGGTGAAAATAAAATCGAATCCACTAATTAATGAACCTTAAACACTAACAGTAAGATACTCCTTACATTAGGAAAAAGATCCCAAGCCTTAGCTAAAACTGAATAGATCTCCATCAATGCTCAACTAACTTGGTAAAAATCCCAAATCCGGAGGAAAATTCCAAAATCAACCAAAATGTCTATAGAACCCTGATTAGATCAATCTAAATACCAATCCTGGTGACACGACATGCTAACACAAGAATCTACATAGACCCAAGTTTACTCCTGAAAAATTTAATGTTGCTGTAACATCCAAAGTTTGACTATCGAAGGACAACTTCCAAACCCAAGCTTGCTTTAAGCAACAAATCAACGACCAAAACAACCAAGGGTACATACACTTAGAAACATTGGTATACTACTTAAAAAACTTTGATATAAGTTCGACACGCCAACTTGACCTTCAATTATTACTGCTCAATTCCCTCCAACAACCCTAAATGCTAACAATGAACGAAATGACCAATCGATCGAAAATTAACCAACCAACTGAACTCAATCATCTCATATATTGTTGGACGACTGCTATACAAAGATACACACCAAACTCTAAAGTAGAACAACTATTCAACCACTACCTATCCTTGGCTAAAGATAACCGAGCCATACCATGAGCCAACCTTGCACTCTATACACGACACACATCATGCTGGGATCGAAGGCTTCTCTATCAAAATTACACGGTGCTATTGAAATGAACTATTAGCCACAACAAAATCATTGCCCAAAAACTTCTTTTTGTGAGGACAGTTCATGCATCTCTGAAGACATAAATATGATGACAACTTTCTCTGCACTTACAATAAGAGAAAAACATCGCCGCATATTACTATAACATAACATAGACAGTTGAACGGTTGTTCCAACTAGAAAACAATAAATCAAATACAAAACATACCCTAAGTCAGGACCAAGTGTTCTCAGGTTGTCCTACTCATTCCAAGTACACCCCACACAACAATATTTGATGAACCACAAAGATTACAAACTCCTTAGGAGAATATACAACATGGCTCAGGTCGACTGCATTTCTTCTTCATCAAATATTTACCTAAAGGGCGAAATAAAATCGAATCCACTTATAAATGAACCTTAAACACTAATAGTAAGATCTTACTTATATTAGGAAAAAGATTCCAAGCCTTAGCTAATACTGAATAGATCTCCATCAATGCTCAACTAACTTGGTAAAACTCCCAAATCCAGAGGAAAATTCCAAAATCACCCAAAATGTCTTCAGAACCCTCATTAGATCAATCTAATTACCAATCCTGCTGACACGACAGGCTAGCACCAGAATATACATAGACCCAAGTTTACTCCAGAAAAATTTAATGTTGCTGTAACATCCAAACTTTGACTATCGAAGGACAACTTCCAAACCCAAGCTTGCTTGAAGCAACAATCCCACGACCAAAACAACCAAGGGTACATACACTTAGAAACGTTGATATACTACTTAAACAACTTTGATATAAGGTCGACATGCCAACTTGACCTTCAATTATTACTGCTCGATTCCCTCCAACAACCCTAAATGCAAACAATCAATGGAAAGACCAATCGATCGAAAATTAACCAACCAACTGAACTCAATCATCTCATATATTGTTAGACGAATGCTATACAAAGATACAAACCAAACTCTAAAGCATAACAACTATTCAACCACTACATATCCATGCCGAAAGATAACTGAATCATACCATGAGCCAACCATGCTCTCTATACCCGACACACATCATGTTGGGATCGAAGGCTTTTCTATAAAACATACACGGTGCTACTGAAATGAACTATTAGCCACAAAAAATCATTTCCCAACTACTTCTTGTTGTGAGGACAATTCATGCATCTCTGAATACATAAATATGATTACAACTTGCTCTAGACTTATGATGAGACGAACACAAGGTCGCATATTGCTATAAAATAAGATCGACAGTTGAACAGTTGTTCCAACTCGAAATAAGTAAATCAAATAAAAAACATACCCTAAGTCAGGACCAAGTGTTCTCAGGTTTTCCTACTCATTCCAAGTACACCCCACACGAGAATATTTAATGAACCGCCAAGATTACAAACTCCTTAGGAGAACATACAACATGCCTCTGGTCGACTACATTTCTTCTTCATCAAATATATACCTAAAGGGTGAAATAAAACCGAATCCACTAATTAACTGACCTTGAACACTAACAGTAAGATCTTCCTTACATTAGGAAAAAGATCCCAAGCCTTAGCTAAAACTGAATATATATTTCCATCAATGCTCAACTAACTTGGTAAAACTCCCAAATCCAGAGGAAAATTCCAAAATAACCCAAAATGTCTTTAGAACCCTGATTAGATCAGTCTAAATACCAACTATGGTGGCACAACATGCTAACACCAGAAGCTATGTAGACCCAAGGTTACTCCTAAAAAATTAAATGTTGCTGCAACATCCAAACTTTCACTAACCAAGGATGCTGGCTGATCGTACACACTGCTCTGCTCTGCTCTTTCAAAAACTCTTTACTCTTGAGAAAAATTTTGTGAATTTTACTTTCAAAATCCCTCAAATCCTCAGTTTGAGTTCAGATACGCCCAAAAGTGCACCTGAATCCCTCAAACCAAGGCTCTGATACCAACATGTAACACCCAAATTTTCAAATAATTTTTCACATTTTAAAAACACACTTTCATTCATAATTGTTATAAAAATATCATTGTATCACATAATCAATTGATAACATCACATCCCAAGATCATAATATGTAAAAGCTCCTCATGTGTGTACTGATCAAGCCGGCGACTTCCTGCGATCCTCACTGGTACTTGAAACACATAACACAACACTGTAAGCATAAATGCTTACTGCGTTCCCCAAAATACCACACACAATACATATTAGCCACTCGAGGCTATAACTCTGTTCGACCCTCTGGTCAGTGTGTCTCAGTGGGACCCTCCAGTCCCATAACTCTGTGGGCCCTCTGGCCATAACTCTGTGGACCTTCCGGTCCTAGCTCTGTAAACTCTGTAACATACATAGCATAAATCACATAGAAATCACATCATGCAAAAGCATACAAAATACTCTGTCGCATAATTCTAATTACCACTCTAGGCAAAGTATAGTGAGAAGACTCACCTCGGGTAACTCGGTAATCTCGAACTCTATAAAAATCTGGTCTAGCCTCCGCCTAATCATATGAAATAAACACTCTAAATCAATACATCTCTCAAGGCTAGACTTTTCCCTCTCTTAGTACTCTCAGAAGGGTAAAAGACCATTTTACCCCTCTCATGGATCAAAGACCCTAAATTTGACCAAACCCTAAAAGTCAACAAAAGTCAACTCTCCGGGTTACACTGCGCGTACCAAATATGTACGCTAGGCGTACCCGGCGTCCTCACAGAAACGGGGTGCGCGACCCCTTACGCCGTGCCAACTGGGATTACACCCCGCGTAACTCCCAGTTTCAGACTCTAAGCTCTTGAGGTCTTAAACAGTTAAGACCCACGTCCAACTTCTAGATCTGACCATTTCTAAGCCTCTTAATCCATAAAGTTGGTGACTTTAAGCCTTTGCATGGCTTGACAAGTCACTAACACCCATAACATTCCATTTCCCAACTCTAGAAAGCTCACAACTCAAGCATGACCTCATAACAATGACCAAGATGGAAACTTTATGAATCTATAACACAAATATCATTGAAATAGGACAGATCTAGGTCCATGGAGTACACTATACTCATAAAGTCTCCACCTTTGGGACTATTAACCCTAGAAATGGTCCATGCAATCATCAAACCAAATAAAGAGAAAAGTTTTGAATTTTATACCTCTAGATGAAGCTCCTTTCTCTGAAGATCTCAGACCCAAACTTGCACTTTAAGCCCTAGCCTCCACAAGCTCTTCTCTTTCTTCTTCACTAACAAACCAAGACACTTTTATCTCCAAAACACACACACTCAAGCTAAGAACGATGGAAGGCTCTCTCTTAGGGTTTCACTCTCTGATATGGAGGCTGAGAAATGAGCCTTAGCATCCTTTAAATAGTGCACAAGCCAAACATTTAGGGTTTGCATCTTGACCCGTTATGCCCAGCATAACGCTAGGTACGCCCAGCGTACCCAGGCGAGTCCGCGTCCAAATTAAGCGCATGAGTACGTGCAGCATACTCCCCAGTACGTCCAGTGTACTCATTTGCTACAAGAACACTCTCTCAAGGGACCACTCTTGACAACTTGACAAAATGGAAGTGTTAAATAGCTTACCTGAATTTTGGGATGTTACATTAAAACTGAATAGATTTCCATCAATGCTCAATTAACTTGGTAAAACTCCCAAATACAGAGGAAAATTCCAAGATCACCCAAAATGTCTTTAGAAGCCTGATTAGATCAATCTAAATACCTATCCCAGTGGCACAACATGCTAACACCAGAATCTATGTAGACCCAAGGTTACTCCTGAAAAATTAAATGTTGTTGCAACATCCAAACTTTCACTATCCAAGGACGATTGCCAAACCCAAGCTTGCTTGAAGCAATAGTCCAACTACCAAAACAACCAAGGGTAGATACACCCAAAAACCTTGATATACTACGTAAAAAACTTTTATGAAAGGTCGACATGCCAACTTCACCTTCAATTATTACTGCTCGATAACCTCCAACAACCCTAAATGCTAACGATGAACGGAATGACCAATCGATCAAAAATTAACCAACCAACTGAAATCAATCATCTCATATATTGTTGCACAAATTATATACAAAGATACAGACCAAACTCTAAAGTAGAACAACTATTCAACCACTACCTATCCTTCGCTAAAGATAACCGAACCATACCAATAGGGGTGCAAACGAGCCGAGCCTAGCCAGGCTCGGCTCGGGCTCGTTTAAGTTATATAAGGCTCGAGCTTGAGCTCGGCTCGATTCAAGCTTCCTTGTACTGAGCTCGGCTCGAGCGCATAAAGAATTATACATGCTCAGCTCGGGCTCGACTCGTTTTTTATATGACGTGTCTAAATAAGCTTAAGCTCGGCTCGAGCTCGTTAAGAAGCTTGTTTACTAATACCCTAAATCCATAATTCCCCTAATATGTTTTTATTTTAATAGATTTAAATAATATTAAATTATATTATATAAAGACTCGTTTAGGCTTGCGAGCCTAATCAAGCTTAATGACATAGGCTTGAGCTCGAGCTCGTTTAATAAACGAGCTTAATATTAAGCCTGAGCTCGGTTCGGGCTCGTTTAAAATCGATTTCGAGTCGAGCTTTTAACGATCCGATCTTGAGTAGCTCGCGAGTAGCTTGACTCGTTTGCACCCCTACATACCATGAGCCAACCTTGCTCTCTATACCCGACACACATCATGCTGGGATCGAAGCCTTCTCTATCAAAATTACACGGTGCTACTGAAATGAACTATTAGCCACAACAAAATCATTTCCCTACAACTTCTTGTTATGAGGACAATTCATGCATCGTTGAAGACATAAATATGACGACAACTTGCTCTACACTTACGTTTTGACCAATTCTTGACTTCTCCTTGGTGTTAATGACTCCACCAAATCGATAAGGAACACAACAAGAAATGTTCCTAGCCACAACCTCTATAATTATGGCTTTTTTTTCATACTTTTATAAAGAAATAAACCTGAACCAAAAGCCCCTCATACATGAACCGTAAATTCCTTGAACCTATTTTATTGAAAGCATAAAATCGAACAGTTTGTTGATTATCCTATTAGAATACTTAGTTCTTCCCTACTTAGCGTTTGATTTACCATTGATAGACATCTACAAACAACAAAGTCTCAAATAGGCTCAACCATATCCATACCAACCTTGACTCTCGGAGTGCATAACACAACATAAGATGATCCTTCGGATAATAACCAACCAATCTCAAGGAATCTCCAAATCTCAGATAAAGACTTTGAAATCTCCCACAGCTTCATCGCCTCAATCTTAGAGAAGTTAACCACTACACCATTTGATTGACAAGGTACACTACAATACAATCAAAACTAGTATTTGAATTGATGTCCCATAGTCTCACCCTCATCTAAATCATCGAAAAATCCCTTACATATGCCTAAAAAATAGCTCCGATAACCACATTGTATCAATAGCACTCTCTTACCCAAATTAGGAACATCTCGATGCTTCCTGGTAGATACACGATATTCTCAAAACTAGGCAAAAGATTCGCCTTGATACATGGTCTTCACCTTGGCCACCGAATCAAAATAACAAATGAGTGTCGAACATCCATTTATTTTAAGACAGGAGCGATTCACAACAAACTGAACCTTACCTCCCCATGGTAGAAACAGATGCAGAAAATGCCATCCCTTTCTTCTATCTCTCTACTGATATTATTCTGATCTATTTTCCCTCGAACACAAGAGTTTAGAAGAATATAATCGTGTTGTAGTGTAACGCCTCGATTTCTCAATACATAATTATTTCCTTCTTTCAATTATTTAAAATAATAATAACATTAATAATAATCATAGTAATAATAAAAGTTAGCTAAGTTATTTTATAGTGCAAAAAAAGGAAAGATTTGATTTTTGCGGGTAAAAATGTTAATTTTCAAATTATGGTGTAAGGAATATGGTTTAAGAGACTAGTTTTGTCATATTCGAAAAATTATTGCATGAATTCGATTGAGTAATGGTAAGGGGGAGTTCGGCCTTTTTTGGGTAGTCCACTCTTTGAATTGTATAAAGCCTAGAGCAAGTGATGAATCCTGCTAATCATTTTTATAATGTTAATTGTGTGCTTAAAACGTGAAGGAGCAGGCAGAAAAAGAAGGAGGTGGTTGTTCGTGATCGGAAGGAAGTAGCAGGCTGCCTTGAGAGATGTAAAGGAATAAGAGAAGGTTGTTTTGGGATTGCAATCTCTAACAAGTAAGTGGTAGTGGTCCCTTTCTTTTTGGTCTTCCTTTTTCTTCCCTTATTTCAAAATCATCTTCATCACCACCACCACCACCACGGTCGTGGCAGCCACTGTCGACCACCACTTCCATGGTGGTAGTGCATGATGGTGTTCAATGTTTTTTTGGAGGTTTAGGGGGATTTTGGGGCTATGATGGTGTGCAAAACCCTAAACCTAGTCGGTGAGTTTACTATCACATCATTGTACTTTGTTTCTCCTAAAAGCAATGTACTTTGGGGTGTGGGATTAGAAATTTTATTAGCTTTTGACTCAATGGCTTGCCACTACTGTTAGTGACTTATTTCTAGAAAATAAGCCTCATGGGATTAGGTTTTGATTGGTAAAGAAGGTAATTAACCCGAAAATGGAAAAAGCTGGAAACATTGGAAATTTAGTATTTTGTCCATGTCTTGGAAAAATCATACACAAATCATGTAACATCATTTTGGGTCTAGACCAGTAACCAAAGTTACATATATGATTCTAATACATTTCATTAGTTTGATCAAAAGTCATATGGTCATCTAATTAGGGTGAAGGTGACCTTTCATCCATACTGGTGTAGAATGAGCTGTTATGTGAGGTAGTTTTATAAAATTCACCATAAACTGTTGAAGGATCGTATGAAGCTATGCGAATAGTCCTTGGAAAGCTAAGAACCTTAGTTTAATCTGGTCCTGTTTTGAAATATATGGGGTTGAAGGATGGAAAAACATGTCCCAAACATACTCTAATTTTTATGTAGAAATAAGAAATTTAGCCCATTAGTCTATTTGCATAATTAGGAAAAATGAGTAAATAAACATAACTTAAATTATTATTATTAGGAAGTGTGAAGGGCAAGCAGGTGTGAGTAAGTCTCGGGTTGCTTTGGAGATTGTGTTGCCTTTAGAGGTGAGTTCCTCACTATATTGTGTTGTAATATCTTCTTTCCATTAGCTCGTGTGTGTTATGTATGTATTGTTGGACTAGTGTCTAATTCCATAACTATATACTTGACCCGAGAGTAGCATGGTCCATTTGGGTTGCATGGCACCGAAACAATCTAAATGATGGGTAATTGAGAAGAGGTTATTTATGGTTTATTAATATATTATAAGTTCTAATATATTAATATGAAATCATATTATTTAATTAGTATTGATCAAGAATTAATTTGGAATTAATTTGGTGATCAAAAGAGACTAATTAAATATATGGGGATTGATTATGTAAATCATTCGTTCTTATAATGTGGGCTTATGATCCATAGTTCTTTGTGTTGGGCTAAACTGATGTAGTGACCCATGGATGATACATGGAGGTTTAAACCCATGGAGCATGAGGAATATGGAAGGTCATGTACGTTAGGGTTTGCAAGGTGTAACCCTAATTAAGCTACGCTATATAAGAACCCCTCTAGCTCACGAAATCGAACCTAAGTAAGCTTACAAGAGGGCAAGCCGATTTTATGAGTGCAAGTAACCTCCTCTCAATTTCTTCCATTGTTGGTGGTGTTGTGTGATTCCATTTGAGGTGCAACACTTGGGGCACTAAGTTCTTAATGGTCCAAGGTTTCCAACTACAAGAAAAGGTATGCCATTCTACTAGTTTTTTTGTATTACATATACTTCATAGTATGCTAGTTAGGATGAAACCTTGGAAAAATGAAAGTTTGCATGTATAATAGAGAAAACATATATCCAAGGTTTCTAGGGTTTCATGCACACCTTAGGAGTGTTAGAATACTCAAAACCCTTCATGTATTGTTTATGCAGGTAGCACTAGGTTTGTTAGAGTCTATTGGTTTCCCTCATGTATTAAAGACTATGCATGATTGGACTCGGTGCATCCGAGTGCAAATCGGGTGTAGTAAATATGTCCCAAAGGCTTGACGAAATGAGAAAGAGGGATCATGCATCACCAATTTGTTGCAATGGGTTCGGGTATGGGGGATCGAGCTTCGCCAATGTCGCACCCCCGACGAAGGCGGAACATGCCGGGAGTGCGACTAAGTTAATGGATCACAGATAAACTGAATATATAGGACAAGTAAAATGATAAACAAAACAACATATATATATTTCATCATAAGGTTTGAATACAAGGTTCTTACAAGTTATAATATATAGTAGTTGCCTTAAACAAGTAGGAGGATAACCAAAAACTAGATAGCTAAGTTGACCGAAATCCACGACAAATCTACCGTCTGAAAGCATGTCTAATGATCCCTTAAGAATACATGTAAGTTTGAGGGTCAACACAAAGGTTGGTGAGTGTCACAGGTTTTTTGCTTTAACCGCAGTATAATACTATTAGAATGTCTAAAAAGTACTACCTTTGTAAGAAAACTGTGTTTGGAAGAATGTTTGATAAAGATAGAACTATAAACCATGGTTGCTAGGTAATAAAAGTCTACTCAAGTTTATAGTAATGAATTTGTAAGGATAGACATATAAACTATGGTTTCTAGGTAATAATCATCTAGTCAGGTTTATAGTAACGAAATGATACGGATAACGAGTGAACAAAACATAGCGATAAGGTTATCTTTCAAGGTTGTATTTAACAACCGTAGATATGGATAAATAGACATACGGATATACAGTTAAATTTATCTGCCAAGGTTGTACTTAACAACCACAGATACGGATAAACAAATAATTGACAAGTATATTTGATAATCGTACACATTGAAGAGTACGATACTTGTTTAAACAGTGGCTAAACTTAGGGTAGTGTACACAAGCATGTATATGAGCGTAAGATACAAGTTCTGTCACTTGTATAAATATATACACATATATATTGTGTGTATGAATGAGGTATATTGAAAACTACCAAGCTAATAAACGTCTATACAGGCATAGCACAGTTCTTGTTGGAATATATATGTTATTTTTATTAGTTGTATTATCTTAACAACATAACATATGTAACTATTGTGGTTTAAAACGATTTTTTTTACTTATCATGTAAGCGTTTAAACAATTGTTTCTCAAACTGGTAAAGTGTTTACATAAAGCAATGATATTTGTCACACCCCGCTGAAGCGGAAACATGAGGCGTGACAGTATAAAGGGTTTAATAGCAAAAGTTAAAAGAAAACACCAACCATAGTATAAAAATCATTACAAATTTACAATGGGTTTGAAATTTTTTTAAAAGAAATTAAAATGTAAATTGAAATACAACACATGCAAATGCTCCTAAAGGTGATGTGTCCCTAAGTGCCACTTACTCGATGATTCCTGAAAAAGCATGTAAAATGAGCTTCAACTATTAAAATAGTTGGTGAGTACTCACAAGTTTATAACATAATATAGTTTGCAATTCATGATAATCTGAATATTGATAACAGTTTCCATAAACAAATGTTAATTGCTAAAATAAGTAAATAAGTTTTCATGAATAGAAGTTCGTTGTAAAAGCAAGTAATATAGTTTCCATAAATAGAAATATATTGCAAAAATGAATAATAAGTTTGCATAAACAAAGTTCGTTGTCATCATGAGAGATAAAGTATGTTGCCCAAATGAGATGCAACATTCATATTCTCATGAGAAATAAAGTTTGTTACTAAAATGAGTAAACAAGTTTCATTGCTATAATGAGCAATCAAGTTCGTTGCTACAAGGAGCAAACAAGTTTATAACTATAAGGAGCAACCAAGTTCGTTGCTAAAACAAGTAAATAAGTGTTTAGTAACAAAAGTTCGTTGTTATAATGAGATACAAAGTTTATTGCTATAATAAGTAACGAGTTTGTATGTGTACGAGCAAACAATGAGTTCCCAACCAAGCCTATGACTGATGCCCTATCAAGATCTATGCTTATCGTTCCATAGATTATATGGTATCATGCACTCTCACAATCAGGCGAGTGAGGAGTTGTCAATTCCTAATAGCGCTATCCATAATGACTATTGGCTCAAAGAGTTAATGGTTAGAGTAAAGTGTAAGGGAAAGGACTTAAGAGGATAAGGCCTCATGTTTCGTTTTGCAAAGACATACATAGATAAATATAGCAATAAAATAGCAATCAAGTTTGATACAAATCAATTTAAATAAAACGAAGACATAATAGTTTTTCGGACATGCTTTTCCACCCCAAAACATAAAAACCGAAAATAAGGGGAATTGTGAATACTCACATTACATTGAGATGATGCAAATGGTGCCTTGAACTATGTTCCATTCGTACCACTACCGATTTCTACAATAATGGTATTTGCTAGTTTGTCCCTAATCGAAATCTAACACTAGTATACTTACTACTAGAATAGAATTATGTCACTATTGTGTCAAAATTTAATATTGATAAGTTACAAATATTTTTCTGAAATGGTGAAATTTTATAAATCATGTGATTAAGACAATTTTGGATATTAATTTCCAGATTTTTGTAATATTAATTGAGGGTCTTTCAATACATTTAAAGGTGTTTTAAGTTCCTAAAAATCCAAAATATTATCAAATAGTTTTCAAGAATTCTCAAACTTTGCATTTTCATTCTAAACATAGTAGAGGTCTTCCAGAAAATTTTTCACTTGAATTTTGAAGTAATTAACTATTTGTCCCAATTTTTAAGCCTTCATAAAAATATAAATTCGTGAAAATTAGTATCCAAATGATAAAAATTCTCAAACGTTCTATAATACTGCCATTGAGCATAGTTAAGCTGGGAAAAATATAAAAATGGGTTTCTTAATTGTTTAACCTGATTTTATAATTTTTGTGCATTTATTCTAACCGAAATGGAAATAAATAGAAGACAGTTTCCAAAATTGCCCAAAATTTTTTTAACACCATTATTATACATATAGAAGCTGTGAAAAGTATAATAGATATTTTTTAGTTAGTTTTGGTATTTTTCTTTGTTTTATTGTTTTGAATAATCATTAATTGGTGAATAATTATCAAACAGTTAAATTAAATTACAAAATTTTTTGGAAACTTCATTTACAATATAAATAATCTGGGAAAAATACCAATGGTGATTTTTATATAGTGTAATCCATTTTTGTGAATTTAAGTGTATTTAATCTTAGAAAATAAAATAAAAATAGCATATTGAACATAAAAATTATCCAAATTTTTATTTGGAGTTCTAGTATATCATAAGATCTTCTGGTAAATTTTCATGAATTTTATATGAGCTAACTATTTTTCCCATTATTAGTCCATTATAAATACAAAAATCGGGGAAAAATAGGTATCGATTATGAAAAATTCTGAAAATATTTGTCTGAGTATGTAACATGAGGTAGGACCTACAAAAATCTTAGATAGCCTTTTTAGATTCCCTAAAGGGGTTTTCTGATTAATTTTAGTTAAACAAAAAGAAAATTCAAAACCATACCAAAAGGTAACCAAAATCGATGAAAATCACTGAGATGTTATCATTTACATTAGGGGTGATGCACGAATTTACCTAGGATTGATAGACCTAAGAAAGTATTTTATATGATTTATTGCCCTATTTTATTGAAATAACTATAATAATTCGAGAAAAATGAATTATTTTCTGAAAATTTACAGATCATCTTATATTATTAGTGGACTCTTGCAAAAATCTGATTTGATCATAAAAGAGTTTTAGGTATTTATTTGAGAATAAATCCTTTATGAACATATTTGAAAGCTTTTAACAACAAACTTTGATCATCTAACATCTAAGCTTGAAACAACATGCATGTTGGTTTGATGGCCATTCATGAGTTTGAAATGTTCAAAATTCATTTTTGAAAGAAAACTTTGGATGCATGTGGTGTTTTTCCACCAAAATATATAGAAAAGTGCATTCCTTGATTTTGACTTAGGTTTAGGTCATGGGACTTCTCCATCTACAAAATACATGTTGTTTTTGGATGAAATCCTACCACCATCATCATTAAAACCGTGAGTAGGTGCAAGTGTTCATGATTTTACAATAGAATGAAGTAGAAAAAGAAGAAAGTGTAAGAAAAATAACAAAACTTGAAAGAAAAGTGACGTAGAAATCGATTTTACCTTCAAGAACACCACAAGATGATGAAGATTTCGAGTTTGAGGTGTGTTGTTGGACATTTTTTCTAGAAAATTTTCGTGACTTAGGTGTTGTTAGTTATTTGTTTGCATATCTTGTTGACCTCTTCTGTCTGCGCTGCACAGACATTAGGCTTCGCAGACTATTTGTTTTTTGTAAGTTTGCAGACCTAAAAACGTCTGCGTGTCCTCTTAATGGTGCAGAGATGGACCAGAGTCTTGAAACCTCTTCAGACATCTTCTAGCCTAAAAAACACATATATCTTGTTTTTTTTTAACTTAGATTTATTCCTACTTTATTTATGATAAAGAATTTTTAATAAAAAAGAAACAATACTTGTACAAAAAAGGTTCTACAATAGAATCATGACCTTTATAACAAATTTATAAATAAAGATTTAATTACGATAATGGTATTGGAGGTTGTTTATACATATGAAAAAAAATTATAATATTTTCTTATATTTTTATGCCAATTTTTGTAAAACATTATTCAATATAATATAATTCATTTCTTGAGAAAAAATATATATATGCCTATTTTTTATTTCATTTAAATGAAAAAGTAAAATGAAAACTTTTAAAAATTTCATTTAAAATAAAAGTTTACTTCCCCTAATTATAATGTTTAGGTGTAACTTCGCAACCAAAGTTTGCTGGTTTTTACAAATATATACGTTAATTCATATCATTTTATTTTCACTTTTTATACAATAATACTTAAAAGCTGATCTATATTTGTTATATATCTATAATAAAGTTATAATATTATTGAAAAACATTTTTAAGTTTTCTTTAAAAAAAATCAGTTTAATTAGATTTTAGTTTATTCCAGCAGCATGCAGATGTTAAAAAACAAACAGTCTTCTATATTTAAACTGCAGACGTTTAGTCCAACTCTTCTACTGCAAAGGCCAGCAGATGTGGTCCGCAGACTGCATACATTTTACCTCAGAAAAAACAAACAACACCTTAGGGTTAGGGTGAGAGAAAATGGTGGTGGTGATGAAGAATGTGAGAGAGAATGAGAGGTTGAGTGAAAAAGTGAAAGTGATTCTTGTTATGGGGAAATGGTGTATTAGGGTTTTCAAGTAAGAGAGAAAGGAGAGTGGTCCGAAATTTTGAATGGAGAAAGGGTCTCACTCTTTTAAATTTTATAAAATATAAGTTTATTTTATAAAAATATCAAGTTTTTATAAAATATGCACCTTATCATAGTTTTCATTCCCAAAACCTTGATTTTTGGCTTAGAAAATAAGGTTAAATACTAGTGACTTAAATTTTATTTCTCCTTGGTTATAGTTTACTAAATTGAGTTATTTTAAATTGATATTATAAAGTCCATACCAAATTTTATGGATTTTTAGGTGTTAAAGTTTATAAAATTTGAGATTTTAGGGTTTTTAGGGTTTTTAGGGTCTTGAGATTTAATAAACATTTGGATATCAAAATAAATTAAATTATTTGAGATTTCAAATTATGATAAAGTTTCATAACTCTTTTCTAGTTAAAAATAATGTTTGTAATTCATTTTTATCGGTTTATTGGCATTCTATGTAGTGATTCTGAGATTCAAGCGAGATTGAGGAATCAAGTATACTAGTCCTACTTTTCAACTTTGACTTAAGTTCCTACGAGAATCAGACCTAATTTATACCACTAGGTCAAGTGCATGATGTGTCTACATGATTCATGCAAAGATGTTCATGTCAAAGAATGACCCGAATATTGATAGTCATTACAGTTAAGTAGTTGTAGAATTCACATACCAATGTGAAATCTAAGTACACTATCCTTCGATTCTACTTGTTTCCAAGTTTCTAGTAGGTTATAACTTAGCTTGTAGTTACTAAGTCTAGTATGTGTCGTGCCTATACGTGCAACTAAGTTTAGTCAAATCTACAACCAACTAAAATTTTGACGGTTGTCACAATATTTCATGTGTATTTTGTATGATAAGTATTACTTAGTACATGTACTACCATGTACAGATGAGGGCCAAAAATGAAACATCGAGGGCAGGACCATTTTTGCATTATAGCACTTCTAAAATCCAACAACCAATCTATCACACCCCCCAAACCGAAATGGCGGAAACGTTCGGGGGGTGGATGGCGTCATATGTAGTATCACAACCATTGCATCATAGTAATCATAGTAAACACAACCATTACATTATAAGAGAGTTTACATATGCTTGTTTCTTGTTTTTTTACATAACAAAAGTAGTGAAAGTAAGAGATGTGACTCTATACACTTTGTCTTCTCAAAACCCCATAAGGTACCTGTCTACTGATTTCCTAAGAATACAAGCAGATTTGAAAGAGTATCAGCATAAAGCTGGCGAGTTCATAAGCGAAGTTTTTGTAATGAAACCTTGTTGATGAATCTGTGAAAATGTTCGTATGTTTCCAAGAAAATCCTATATTTTCTTTAGTAAAAGCATGATAAATACCAGTTCCTTCCATTACCAATTAGTTCATACTAGTCACGTATAAACCAATATCGAACAGACAATGGATTATGAGGATCTGCCCTAAGTCCACAACCATACAAGGAACAGGAAATGAGGCGGAAACCACATACTCCGCAATCTATCGAGTACTCTTCATATGTAACCCTGATGCATAAACTAAGGGGTTATAGAACTAACTATGTATGTTTGTCACTGTATCCTTTGTAGTATATGAAACATATTAGTCTGTATGCTTGGTTACTACTAGTATGTATAAAATGTTCAGTTTGAAACCCTGGCTACCACTAGTATGTTTAATTTGTTTTATTAATTAAAATAAAACTGAGTAGTGTATCTCTGAAATCCTCTAGTGTAATCTACAATAGTTCAATTAATGAAAATAATACTAATAAAGAATGAAATCCCGTAAATAAAATTTAGTTAATACTATTGTGAGCCGTATAACCATGTTTGATATGACCTAGTGACCTTTACGACTTTTTCAAGTGTCAGATACATGACATTTGTCACCCCAGGCATGCCTGCCTAACTGTAGCTAGCAGTTTAGGTGTGGGATTGTCAGTCCCGAATAGATCTATTCACAAATCCCACGCTCTCCCTCCAGGAGACTCTGGTTATACTATGATAGGATTTAATTCAGTACACCCAAGGGTACCGTTTTGAAGTAGAGTCTCACAATTATGTATTAACTAGTTTACATGTAGTTCTGTAGTGATTTACTGTATTTCAACCCGTATATATACTGTATATGGTAACAATTATACTTAAATAACTATTAAGTGTTGTACTCTTGTAATAATTTATATCATAAACTAAATCTGTCATAGTTTATATGTTTACCCATGTATGAAATTTGAATCGGTAAAAGCTATATACTGAATTCCCCAAACTATACCCATTATAGTTTACTTGATATGTTTTGTACTTGATATGTAAATTGTTCTGAAAACTATGTGATTATGTTTTCAAGTTGAAAGCATCCCTTATGCTCAACATAGTACAAAAGGGATTAAATGTCTAAATATTTTATAAAACGTGGGAAATCTTTTAACTGTATCAATTGCATAAGTTTTAAACTCGTTAAAATCATTTGTGTTTGACTTGTATCCCCCCCCCCCCTAAAAACATTAAAAATCTTAAAAACGTAGGGGTATGAACTCACTGTTAGTTGTGTACAAGCGTCGAATTAACGGACTGAATGAAGACCCTCGAGTTGTAGTGTGTGGCACTCAACGGAATCCTAATAACAATTAAATACATAAATGTGTCTAAATTAGTGATTTTGTTAGATAAAGTGTTAGGAAAACACTTGCTTTCGGTTAAGGAATCTTACCGGGACTTGATTGAATCGAGGAAAGTGGGTTTTCAACCTAATTCACTGCTTAGGAAGTGTGTACGGCCGTGAATGGGGTGTACGGCCGTGAATCGTGTACGGCCGTAGACTGCTTCTTGAATGGTGTACGCTCCTTGAAGGTGTACGGTCGTAAACTGTTGTACAGTTAATGAACTTGAAGGTGTAAGGCCGTATACTTAAGAACAAGGATGTTGATTTCGATGAAAAACATGCTCTAGATGCTCCGAAATGAACCCCCAATGGTGTTTTCGATGTTTTACGGAAGAATAAAGGTGCTTTAGTGGTGTACGGTCAAGAGTCTAGAGAGAGAAAGAGAGAGTGTCCGGTCAGAAAAGTGTAATTGAAGGGTAGGTGTCTCGTATTAATAGGGGTCGTCGTGGTCGGTGGTGGGGTCTACCCGATGTTGGCCATAAACGGGTGTACGGCCGTGAACTCAAGTCAGGCCGTGAACTCGATCTTGTTTGAAGGAATTCCAGAAATTTCACGTAGTTTTGGTCCCGACTAATATAAGAGGCTCAAATATATAACAAAATGACTTTTCAAATCAAATGAATTCGACGGGACTCAATAAAATTTCAAATTTTATTCACGGAATTCGAATAAAGGAAACGGTAAAAGATTCGGGTTGTCACAAAATGTGGCCCTTTAAACCAGATTCCCTGTAACGTAAGTAGTAGCGTAACACTCACCTTAGCCTAGGGTCGTTTTTTAATAAAAGAAATGGAAGTTTAAAAATTGATTACCTCCTGTGATCATAATCGAATGCATGGATCAGGAAAAAAAATATGCTTCTGGTTCTTGTGATTACGAACGAATAGAAAAAAAATAAAAGAAATGGCGGGGACTAATTTTTGCAGACTTATTTATAAGGAGGGGGTTTGATTACAACTTGATCAAAAATATATGGAAAAGAAATACAAACGAAACATAAGGAACAAACAAAAAAAAAACCGGTCCTTGGTCCTTGGCTGTTACGAACGAAAGCATTAAACAAAAATATATAATGATAGTAGTGGTGACTTACAATGGCAGCAAAACAGTAGGGAAATACGGTGGTGGAGTGGTGGTATAAGGTAGTGGAATGGCGGTGTACACCTAGAGAGACTAGAGAGAGTTTGGAAGAGATTTTGAGAGAGATAAAGATCAAGAGTGAGATAGGGTGATCAAGAAGTAATGGCTGAAGCTGAAGGTTTGTGTGATTTTGGAGGCTTCTCAGGCCACTCTTTATACTAAAAACACCTGCTCACAATATAAAAAGGCGATACTCTTACACCCATCACTTGTACTTTTGGAAGGCTTGCACATAAAGAAGAAGAAAGATATGGAAAGGAAAACATGGGGAAGGTGAAAAGGAAAGAAATCTGATCATCTTTTGCCTCTTGGGTCAGATGTGGGCCCCCCATACGTTATTCTTCCATTAATTGCCAAAAACACACAAAAGCGGGATCCGTGAATCGAGAATTTTTTTCAAAAGTACTGTTAGATAGGATATAATTTTAGGATTCCAAAAACTCAGGTGGATTAATTTTTCAAGTAATGAAACTCCGGGAAATCGTGTTTAAAATTTTGCGGCTAAACGACTCGCAGTGTTTATTTTTGCGAATTTTGTAAATATTTTTGCTAAAAATATTTCGAGTATGAAATTAAATAATAGAACAGTCAAAAAACGCTCTCGGAAATCCCGTCGGCAAAGCGTAAGTACCTCAATAGATTGATTTGGTTTTACGTGATTAAAGAAAACTAGTGTTTTACCGCTTGTTTTCTTAAAACCGTCGCATCTTTTGTATACGAACTTTGTTTTGAATGTTCTTTACATTTTCAGACACAGGTAAATACGTACTATGAGACAAGAATAATCTACTTCGCTTAAAAATACTTTTTATAAATTTTCTGTTTTTCAGATGTATGCCTAAGGTTACAGTTTGTGCGGTTTGATTTGTTATGCATTTGAAAGCATAATATCATCATGTATCATATAATAGTTAAAATGAACTTATTTATTTTACTTAAGATACACTAAAATTCAGTAATTCGGATTAACATGAGATTCACAGATAGATTGACGGTGATAATAATAGCCATAAATTTCGGGTTGTCACATTACCTCCCCGTTAAAGAAAATTTTGTCCTGAAATTTAGTTTACACTCATAGTACAAGGGATTTGATAAATAGTAATGTATTTTCGTGGTATGATCCATGCCTAGTCCTTCTATATTCGCTTAGTATATACAATTCATATATAATCAAGATCAAATAGACAGTCGAATAAGTAATTCTACCCTAAGTTCACAACCAAACAAGGAACGGGAAGTAAAGAGGAATCACAAATCCTAAGTTTGTAGAATCTTAATTATATACAAACCTAATGTATACACTTATCAAGCCTAGATTACCAGCAAGGGTTCTTAGTTTCTATATGAATGACATGATTAATTAGGGTGAGAAGCAACTAGCGAGTATTTTTGTCATATCGATAAATAGGAATGTACTTTCGTGGTACGTGATCCCTGCTTGGTCCTTATATATTCAGTTGGTGTAACAAGTCGTATATAATCAAGACCGAATAGACAGTTGAATAAGTGATTCTACCATAAGCTTACAACCAAACAAGGAACAGGAAGTAAAGCGGAATAATAAATCCTAAGTTTGTATAATCTTAATTATATACAACCCTAATGTATACATTTAGCAAGCATATATGACCAGCAAGGGTCCTTAGTTTCTATATGAATGACATGATTAATTCAGGGTGAGAAGGAAATTAACGACTACTTTTGTCATAGCTACTGCGTAGGTTTCATTAAGTTTGCGGAGTTTTTTTTTATTTTGTCGCGTTTCTAAACCTTTGGTCGATAAAGCTTTAATTGGCACTAGTATTTGTTGGGTTTTGAGCATTCTAACACTCCTATGGTGTAGATGCAACCCTATAAACCTTGGATCTATGTTTTCTCTATTATACATGCAAATAAGAACTTTCCAAGGCTTTAATCCTAACTAGCATATTATGAAGCTCTTATACTACAAAGTACTAGTTAGATGACATACCTTTTGATGTAGCTTGATGTCTTCAAGCTTTAAGAGCTTAGGCCCAATAGTGTGGAAGCCTCAAGTGGAATTACAAATCACCAAAACACCTTGCAAGACTTTAGAGAATATGGATACTTGGTTCTCTCTAGTGAAATCGGCTAGCCCTCTTAGTGTACCACACTAGTGCCAATTTCACCAACCAAGGACATCTTTATATAGTGTGGAGGATTAGGGTTAAACCCTAATACCCATGAGCTTTCATTTCCTAGGATCCATGGGTTAAACACTCCATGCACTATCCATGAAATCTTAGCCCAACCTAAATGAACTTGGCCCATTCCATTAATATAAGAGTCGATATTTAATTAGTTCATTTTGATCACTTAATTAATTCTAAATTAACTCTAGATCAATACTAATTAAATAATATGATTCCATATTAATATATTAGAACTTATAATATATTAATATAAATCATAAATATACTATTCTCAAAAGATTATCCATATAAATTGTGTCGGTGAAGTGCAACCCAAAGGGACCATGTCGGGTCGGGTCAAGTACATACCAAATATAGTTATGGACTTAGACATTAATCCAACAGTCTCCCACTTGGATAAGTCGAAAACTATTATTGAGTATGACTTCAAAACCTAACTGGCAATCGTAGCTCTTAAAGCCGCTGTCGAACTCTGAACTTGTCAATGAACTTGTCCATTAGATAAGGGATCATATATTCCTCCATTCTAGATATCATATGGACCGAGACATGGATTATCATCATTCTCTCTGTCCATTTGTTGTTTCCCAATTTCCGATTCATGACGACTGACTGATTGAACAAATCAAATCAGTCCTGGCTTGGCCAAGCACTCACATGTGTCATCATTAAATCGTCGAGGGGCCCACATATATCGCTTTTATCCCGAAAGTAAAAGGAATGGATAAACTTCGACTCATATGGCTTGTTCTACTACTTGTTAAATCATACAAAAAGGCACGTTTTATAACACTGAGTTACCGAATGTGTTTTCGTGCAATCAATGTACAACCAACTCATAATAACAACTCATATCTCTAGGTTTGAAGAATATAAGATATTATCGTCTCATGATCACTCGTGATAAAATCGATGAAGTGATTCCAATGAGCGCGGGTTGAATCCAATACTCAGAACTTATGAGCACTCATGAGTGTTGTAGCCCTTTGTCCAACATCTTAGACCTCTACAAGCCAACCCATGACAGTCTTGATTCATATCTACTTCCAACATATGACCGACTGTGGATGGTTTGAATAACTTAGTCATTCCAGAAGAATAACCTAGTTTATCCTGGAAGTCAAAACTTGCAAAGTGAAACACAAGAATAAATGAATCAAATACGGTATCAAACTCTATAAATATAAATAAACACTTTTATTTATCACCATACTGATTACTTATTATTCATTGTTTTGGTTTTATCAACTTTATACTTGAATTAGAACACTAGTTCTCCCATGCTCCAAGCATGTACACTATGTTTTCTAAACACTAGTCATGCCATACACAAAGTATGCATACTATGTTTGTCTATGATTTTTACTTTGTGAACTCGACCAGTTGAACATAACTTCAATGATTCTCATTTCACAGTCCCAATCCCTTACTGCAAATGCAAGAAATCTAAATTCATGCCATTTACTGAAATCTGTTAGATTCTAAACTTATATGCATTGATCCTCTTGTAATAATTATGCACAAATTCACAAAGACTTGACAACAATCATTACAGTGTATTCCAAAGGAGATCAACTCCTTGGAAACATCCTTCTTGCATTAAGTTTCCTAATCTTACACATTGAGTACTTTCTAACTTTGAACCATTTCCATATTCCATTTTGACTATCACTTCTGAACAAGAGTTGCCTCTTTTCAGACTATGTCAATATGGTCCTTCCAAAGTCAACACTATACTTCCAACTGTCCTTGAGCAACCAATCCTTGGTAAACCTTAGATTGTCCTCAACAATTGCTTAATCATTTTAGTCATATCCAATTATAGACCTTTTCCCTTCTTAATGCCCCGGGCATTTGGAAATTTTTTAGAAAGGATGAATATAGCACATGTAATCGATCCTATATCCGAAGTATATGGGACACGATTCATGATGTCTCACATAAAGACTAAACCAGTCTTTTGCTATAATATTTCCATTTCTATTTGCCAAGTTCTCATAATTCATATTATGAAAAGGGATGTCGTAATCATAATCGAATTTTAGAACGCAAATAATGAACCCATATATAGAATTTCCTTATGTTGAGCCATTCCAACATGAACTTCATATATATATTCTTGACTAAATACGATTAAAACCTCAATCTAAGCTTTTATATTTGAGATGAAGTATAATATCCTCTCCCTTAATTATAACAAAACAACTTTTTCCCAATTGAGAGCTTTTGTTTTCTATAATTAACATTGCTAACTTGCAACCTTTATCATAATTATCATGCTCCCACTAACATGATGATTAATAACATAACACTTATGCTCCCACTAGCTTTGACATGTACCCAGAAATCAACTCGACTTCTAGAAATCAATACTTTATTGACTTTCTTACCAAAGTTCAGATTTCTGATACTAGATTGCTTTGATAAAACTTTATCATAATCATACACCTTATCTTAGATAGCTCACAGGTGTGTCTAAACAATTTTTAAAAACTATGAAAAAGGGATGCAGTAACCATAGTCTCAATTGTTTAGACCTTTTCCACTTCTCACAAGTCCATGTTAGTGTGCCGGTAAACCACACACACTCCACTAACGACTTTGAGAATGCAAATATCACAATTGCTATCTAGCTAAAATCTACTTAGTGAAAGTGTTTCCTCACCATCATTTTCATGAATCGCAGAGAAACCTTATGACACTTAGATTTAATGGTGTATGTGTTCTTATCCATGTGAATTGTCAAAACCATAGTCACATGACCAGGATAATGACAAATCCAAACTCATATGGACTGAACTCAATCTAATTTCTTGCCATCTGGCAGCTCAAGGGCCTGCCATTGCTTCCAAGTTGTTGTGCAACCAATTGAGAACTCTAAGAACTCATATGCAAAGCCAACTTTAACTGGAATGGGCACAAAATATGTCAACATGATAGGTTATAAACCTCAATTCATGTGCTAGTGAAAAACTTTAGGTTTTATTCTTGATTAGTTCTTGAGACTTTCAAGACTTTTAAGACTCCCACTGTCCTCTTGACATATAAGACTTTCTTGTCAGATATTCAAGAGAGAGTGTGGATTCTAATCAAGACAAACACTTCACACAATTGGCCTTAGTTGGTCTTTGTTTTATCCAAAACATCACAACTTACCAATTTCAAATGTACAAGAGTAGAAAACTTTTACTCTTACATTTGACAAGTGTTTTAAACCTTCTTTAAGACATGTCACTCAAGTTACAATCTTTGAGTATGACTCTAAGAATTGTTTTTTTTGGAACGAAGTATGAATCATCTTCTTGATTTAACCACTTCAACAATTCATAGCTTCTCTTCTTAGCTATAAGAAGGCACTTAGAGGATGAATTGTGATAAGGTCTCTAAATCGGTAAGATGATCATAAAAACTGATACTAAAGTACTCTCCCATCTTTTTAGATTTGAGAAAGTTTTATCCTTCTGCCTAATTTGATTCTTCTTATTCGCTCTGCCTTACATTGGAACATTTTCCAATGTCTCAGAATTACAATTAAGCTTGTAAGTATAACCATATTTACTGAGCTTTAGTAAATTATGACGAATAATCTTATCGATCTTTTGTGGTGGACTTGACCAGTGCACCAGAATGTGTACTCGATCCCTTAGTCCTTCACTTGACTCACACATCCATGTGAACAAGTAATTAGTCTTAATTTTCCAATACTTGAAAGTTCTCATTCATCATGCTATACAACTTGCATGATTCCAAGTTCCGGTCCAATTGAAACTTGGGTGATGAGAATCTTTCCTTATTTGGTAAATTTAGACATTACCACAAATGAAAGAACCAATTTCATATTTCCACTCTTTCTATTAATGGAATCATATAAGCAACAATTTTTACCCAAATGCCATTGTAAGGATATTTTAAAATAAATAAAATCATCATTTTTTTTTCTTTTATGTTAAAACTTTGCGGAAAAATTTATCCTTACAATCCATATGAAAACTTGTTGTTATCTATTCCTAAGCAGTATCTCATAACTCCTAAGAAGTAGCTCAAGAATCCAATCTTCAAACTATGCGATAGAAATCCATCTATGCGATCAGATTCAACATACTTTTTTTTTTTTTTTTAAGTTTCTTTACTTTTCTTTGATTCTTAAAACATCAACATGTGACCTAGTCACATCATGTATCAAGAATCTCATAATAGAAACTTAGCAGAGTTAGATAGTGGAATTTTTACCTGAAATAAAGTCAACATTATTGACTTTACCATCCTTAGGTAAGCTTGGTAGCTTCGTAACCAAAGCCCCTTCCTTTGGCAATAAAAACATATGGACCCTTAGGTAATAGTACATGGGACTATCTCAGACTTAGCCTTTCTCTTTATCATTTGGTCAACCAAGTTGACTATGGCCAATCCCTTTCCATTCGGAAGAGAATGCATTTCTGGATTTCCTGTGTCACTATTGTCCCTGTCCATAAAGTTTTGGGAAGTTGATCTCCTAATCAAATTTGCTTTACTAGTACACTAAATCATTTCTGATTTAGCAGCACCAAGCAAATAGATAAGATCATTAAGGGTCTTGTCATAGTCTGTTTCATAGGAGTCCCAAGGAACTCACTATGTGACTTAGAAAGTGATTGAACCACTAACTTTCTTAAGACTTTGACACCCAACTCTCCCGGCTTGTCAGTATGTGACTTCATCTCCAAGATGTGATCACATCTAGACCTTTCCTTGCCAATAGGGCTTGAGTAACCTTGAACTTGCAGGTTAGGGAGAATAATTGGAGGAGGTGGAGGAAGTGAAGTTCCAAGATATTTGGGAAGATCATAGATGTCTGAACTTGACATCTTTTGGGAGATATTCAAGATAGTTGATTTAAAGTCCTTAATATAACACCCAATATGAAATATTAAGGCTAGGACCCAACAAACTATTTTATATCTTTGAAGAGGGATGCCTAATCCAAGCTATAGAATATTTGAAGGTAGGTGAATGACGATTCACCAATTTCCACCATGAAAAACGAAATAATTTATTAGGTTTTAATTGGATTTGAAACTCTTAGATCTTTGAGATTCATTGAACTGTTCAACGGCATCAATCTCGAGTGTGCCCTTCAGGTTTTGTGACTAGGATACTGAGGATCACAAAAAAAGGTGTGAAGTAACCATGCAAATTACTTGGTACCCTTAAGTGTTTACCCCTCAATCGATGTGTCGGTTAACCACACACGCTCCATCGATACTATGATAAACATCAAGTTACCCTTTGCCTACCTTGTTAAATACGAGTTTGTGTGCCGGTTAACCACACACACTCCACTAACCGACTTAAACAAAGTGCAAAGTGTAATTTCATGGATTAGCACCTTATTCACATTTTCCTAAGTAACTAAGATTGGGTATTATTAAGAGTTTAGTTACTTAGTATTTATCATTAATACTTTTAATGAAGGGAGAATTATAGTCCTGTCAAACCCGTTCGGCTAACGACCCTCCACCAGTCAAGGAAGCGGTGGGTGAGAGTGGACACCCATTAAACTGCCATTTTATAGGCAGTAACCTTATACCCCCCTTATAGACCGGCTTCGTGAATGAGGCCTACTAACGGTAAGATTGACTTTACTCTTATACATATATATAAATATTATTAACCTATAATATTATAAAGTATCAGGGTTGAATTTTAATTTTTAAAATTCTAAGGGCTAACTTGAAATTAAAGTATTCATAAGTGAAAACTTTTCAAATTCCAAAACTTGAGGGCAAGTTTTGAAATTATTCAAAACTAATTAATTCCATAACTTATGTGTTTAAAGTAGTCTTAATCCAAAAACTCTTCAAGTTCCATAACTTGAGGACAAGTTATGGAAGACTTTAAACTAATAAAAGAATTAACTTTTCTTTATTTTATAACTTATGGAATTAATTAAGGTTACACCTTTTTTTTATTTATTATTTAATGAAGAGACTTTTGGTCCTCCATAACTCAAGGACAAGTTATGGAGTCATAAAACCATTTAATTAGAACTAGACTCTTCATTTTGTAACCTTTGCCAACTTTTATGAGTTTTATGAAACTTAAATGTGACTTTTCATATAACTTGAGGACAAGTTACAAAAACACATTTTAGAATCAACTCTTAGATTAATTTGGGTTGAGAACAACTATTTCACTCAACTTTTCTATTAATCTAAGCAACTCATAAGAACAAGATAATTGAAAACAAACTTTTTCATGTAATTAGTCTAAACCTTAAACTAATACAAAACATGAATCTATTGACAATTATCTTTGAAATTGGATTAGCATGAACATTAACACATCAAAAACAAGTTTATAAGTCCAAATTCATCTTAGGGTAATGTTCCTAGTCCAATTCCAGCCAAAAAAGTCGAATTTATGCTGTCTGGGGGTCCAACTCGTCGAGTGCACGAACCAACTCGGCGAGTTGGATGCATTTTGCCTTGGACTCAGCGAGTCCATTCATGGACTCGGCGAGTCTGCTGGGCAGACAGCATCAAAACTCGATTTTTCAGCTACTTTTGCAAGTATAACAAGAAAACAAGCCTAGGCTCTGATACCACTGTTGGGTTTTGAGCATTCTAACACTCCTATGGTGTACATGCAACCCTATAAACCTTGGATCTATGTTTTCTCAATTATACATGCAAATAAGAACTTTCCAAGGCTTTATTCCTAACTAGCATATTATGAAGCTCTTATACTACAAAGTACTAGTTAGATGACATACCTTTTGATGTAGCTTGATGTCTTCAAGCTTTAAGAGCTTAGCCCCAATAGTGTGGAAGCCTCAAGTGGAATCACAAATCACCAAAACACCTTGGAAGACTTTAGAGAATAAGGATACTTGGTTTTCTCTAGTGAAATTGGCTAGCCCTCTTAGTGTACCACATTAGTGCCAATTTCACCAACCAAGGACATCTTTATATAGTGTGGAGGATTAGGGTTAAACCCTAATACCCATGACCTTTCATTTCATAGGATCCATGGGTTAAACACTCCATGGACTATCCATGAAAGCTTAGCCCAACCTAAATGAACTTGGTCCATTCCATATATATAAGAGTCCATATTTAATTAGTTCATTTTGATCACTTAATTAATTCTAAATTAAGTCTTGATCAATACTAATTAAATAATATGATTCCATATTAATATACTAGAAGTTATAATATATTAATATAAATCATAAATATACTATTCTCAAAAGATTATCCATATAAATTGTTTCGGTGAAGTGCAACCCAAATGGACCATGCCGGGTCGGATCAAGTACATACCAAATATAGTTATGGACTTAGACATTAATCCAACAGTATTAACAAACACCGAGGCCTAAACATTGTTGTTATGAAACGTACCAATATCCATAGGTGGTTCCGGGAGAGCGTCTCTTGCTGTGATCATAAGTACCCTTCCATTGCCACCATGATTCTTTAGTTGCGGACAGTCCTTCCTAAAATGCGTTGGTTGGTTGCACTCGAAACGGTTAAGACTTCCTCATGTCGTAGTGGTTGGGGTTCCTCTACTGTACCTCAAGATGTGACCTCTCATGTTACACTTGTTTCAAATCACGTACCTGAAATTCCCAACATGGTGGAAATTGCACTCTATATAATGAGATAAAGTCCTAGTGTAGGACTTAGCTAGGGTGGGAGTATTGGTAATTGTTGTGCAGACAGCCAACAGTTCGGGTCAGCCCTTTGAGGCTTGGAGTTCTCCTTTGGTTCCCCATGAAACTTCCTTTTGTTGCTTCTCGTGTGCTTCTTCTTTGCCGGTGGGGTCATGGTGCCCTGACGAACATACTACTTAGTCAATTGATAGGCTAATTGCTTAGCACTTTTGAAAGTAGAGGGACTGGATGCAGTCACATGACCTTGAACATGTGAAGCTAGTACCCAGATGTACCTTTCGATCTTCCTGTCTTCTGGGGTCACAATTCACGGGAAAAGATTTGCTGATGGGTTTTGAGCATTCTAACACTTCCTAAGCGTACATGCAACCCTAATAACCATGAATCTATATTTTCTCTATATACATGCAAATTTCTTTTTCAAGGCTATTTCCTAACTAGCATGGCATGGGGAATATATAAAACATAAAACTAGTAGAAATACATACCTTGTTGTTGCTCGGATTCCTTCAAGACTTTGTGAGCCTAGCACCCCAAATGTTGTGCCTCAAATGCTTCACACAACACTACAAACTTGGAATAACTAGAGAGAATACTTCTACACTTTAAAATCGGCTATGCCCTTTCAAGAATACTCTAGTGACCGATTTTCCTAGCCATGGGGTCCCTTTCATAGTGGTGTCACAATTAGGGTTTCATCATGAAGACTCATAATTGTCATGACTCTTCCATTCTCATGACCCATGGGTTTGTAACTCCCATGGACTATCCATGGAGCTCCAAATAGTTATATCCATAACCCATAAACCATGGATCATTTAATCCACTATAAAAGTTTAGATGATTGTCATAATCAACCCCATATATTTAATTAGTTTCAACTTGATCACCAAATTAATACTTAAATTAATATTTGATCAAGACTAATTAAATAATACTATTATTAATATATTAGAACTTATAATATATTAATAATCACAAGTGTACTTTCTCTCATTTTGTCTATCCAAGTATTGCAATGCCATGCAACCCAAATGGACCATGCCGGGTCGGGTCAAGTTCATACCAAATAAAGTTATGGACTTAGACACTATATCCAACATTTGCTATGTCATTGAATCGAGAGGTGTAGGCAGATACTTCCAATCCTTTCAGGACAAGGTTCCAAAGCTCCAACTCTAGAGCATGTATCTCCGACTACCGAGCACAAATGACAGCCAGCCATCGTAAGTTGTAGAGAAGTAGTGTCATTATTAATAATACTTTTATTAGATGTCACTTGCTATAGTATTATTCCACTTTCGAGGATACGAGTTCTCTATAGCCAACTTAGCTCTGATATCATTCTATCACACCCCCGGCCAAGGTGGAACATGTCACAAGTGCGACTAAGTTCATGGATCACAGATAAAGTGAATATATAGCACAAGTAAAATGATAAAGAAAACAACATATAAATTTCATCACAAGGTTTTAATACAAGGTTCTTACATGTGATATTAGATAATAGTTTCCTTAAACAAGTAGGCGGATAACCAAAAACTAGATATCTAAGTTTGAGGGTCAACACAAAGGTTGGTGAGTGTCACAAGTTTTCTGCTTTAACTACAGTATAATACTTATAAAAAGTCTAAAAAGTATTGCCTTTGTAAGAAAACTGTGTTTGGAAGAATGTTTGATAAAGATAGAACTATAAACCATGGTTGTTAGGTAACAAAAGTTTAGTCCAGTTTATAGTAACGAATATGTACGTATAGACATCTTAACTGTGGTTTCTAGGTAATAATCTTCTAGTCATGTTTATAGTAATGGAATGATACGGATAACAGCTAAATAAACATACAGATAAGGCTATATGTCAAGGTTGTATTTAACAACCACAGATACGGATAAATAGACATACAGATATACGGATAAAGTTATCTGCCAAGGTTGTACTTAAAAACCACAGATATGGATAAACAGATAATTGACAAGTATATTTGATAAGCATACACATTGAAGTGTATGATACTTGTTTAAACAGTGGCTAAACTTATGGTAGTGTACACAAGCATGTGTATGAGTGTAAGATACAAGTTCTATAACTTGTATAAATATATAAACCTATATATTTTGTGTATGAATGAGGTATATTGAAAACTACCTAGTTGATAAACGTCCATACAAGCATAGCACAATTCTTATCGGAATATATATGTTATTTTTATTAGTTGTATTATCTTAACAACATAATATATGTAACTATTGCGGTTTAAAATGATTTTGTTTACTTAACATGTAAGCATTTAAACAATTATTTCTCAAACTGATAAAGTGTTTACACAAAACAATGATATTTCATGTGTATTTTGTAGGATAAATATTACTTACTACATGTCCTACCATGTACAAATGAGGGCCAGACATGAAACACCTAGGACAGGACCATTTTGGCATTATATCACTTCTAAAATCCAACAACCCATGCGGCCCTTTAAACCAGATTCCCCGTACCGTAAGTAGTAGCGTAAAATAAATACTATTTTCGTGTGATTTGTTGCAGAAAAATGGTGATTGTGTTTGTATAAAAAAAGCATTAAGGAAAAATATAAAATATATATTACAAGTACTACATGCATTCCCCCGAAAATATGTAAAAGTGGGGTGGTAACACTCACCTTAATATGTGGTTATCGAGTTGTTTTTGAGTATTCCTTCATTAATTGCCAAAAACACACAAAACCAGATGTATCGGGATCCGTGCATCGATTTTTTTTTAAAATTCCGTTAGATAGGATATAATTCCAAGATTCCAAAAACTCAAATGGATTAATTTTTCGAGTTACGAAACTCCAGGAAATCATGTTTAAAGTTTTGCGTCTAAATGGATCGTGGTGTCCGTTTTTGCAAATTTTGTAAATATTTTTGCTAAAAATATTTCGAGTATGAAATTAAATAATAGATTATAACCTGAGTCCAAAAACGCTCTCGGAAATTCCATGGGCAAAGCGTAAGTACCTCAACGGATCGATTTGGTTTTACGCGATTAAAGAAAACCAGTGTTTTACCACTTGTTTTTTTAAAACTGTCGTATCTTTTACATACGAACTCTGTTTGGGACGTTCTTTATATTTTCGGAAATAGGAAAACACATACTATGAGACTAGAATAATCTACTTCACTTAAAAAGTCTTTTTATAAATTTTTTGTTTTTCAGACATATTCTTTTGGTTACAGTCTGTGCGATTTTATTCGTTATGCATTTGAAAACATAATATCATCAGACATCATATAATAGTTAAAATGAACTTATTTATTACTTAAGATACACTAAAATTTAGTAATTCGGATTAACATGAGATTCACGGATAAATTGGCAGTGATAATAATAGCCCTAAATTTCGGGTTGTCACAGCCAATGTGTCCCAATGATATTCACTTAGCTTTGTGCTTACCCCTTTTCCTTTAAGGATACTGTTATAGGTACACAGGATGCCCAGGCATGATTGTACATGCTAGCTGGATGCGAAATGTTGGTGTTTTGGAACTTGAATGATAATGGTTTCATAAATATTTTGGAATATTATTTGTTAATGATTTTAATGTTGGATTTGATCTTGGTTTTAAAATGTTGAATTTGTCCTATGAATAATGATTAATGAATAACTTGTTTTGTTTTTTTTTTAAGTTTGATTTTTTCTGAAAATTTTGAATTTTACAAGTTGGTATCAGAGCACAGCTTGATAGATTCAAGCTTACTCTAGTAAGTTTTAAACTCAAGTTCGCGAACTCAAGAATGGTTTTTCCAAAATAGAATTTATGAAAATAAAATCAATGTTTTGATAATCTTGTTGCAAGCGCAATGTGTATAATCAGCCAGTGTTAGAGGTAAAAAGGGAAAATATTCATAGCTTGTTATTGTTTTGAATATGAGATTATTATGTACATACTAGTATTTTTCTATTGTTTTTACTGCTTATTTTCTGACTGCTTTTTGCTTTTAGGAATTATTATTAGTGATAATTAGTTATCGAATGAATAGTTAAGTTGCATGCCCTTAGAATTAAGTGGCCTTAGACTGTTGGTTTAGCTTTATTTTGTAGGTATAGTTTGAGTCCAACTATTATAGTGTGAGATCTCTAGTCGAAAGACTGCTTAATTTTTGTTGAATGTTATAGTATTCGTGAGGAAGTTCATTAGCATTAATAAGGGTTTCTTTTCGGTAGAGTAGCAGGGTGAGGTAGGAGTCCTAATAAGCTAGGAAGAGTGCTGGCATGTGCTGGTGTGGGGCACATCATTAGAGTCTTCAACGAGAAATGACTTGGCTACTTCGGGATGGATCTTGAATCAGTCATGTATTGGTGTTGATGATAGCAGTAGGGCCCTTGCTATCAAAAGCATAGGATTCACACTAATCCATGAGAACTCACTGATAAAACCGAGGAATTGAGTGAATGATAATAACTCTGTTTGTATGTGTTGTAAAGCATTATTTGAATAATTGCTACTTGGTTTCGGAATGGTGACGACTAGGAACACTCCCGAGTTTAGCTTAGGTTCTAGATCGAACGCCTATGAGATGCGAGAGATGATAGTAATAGAGGTGGCGACCGTAATTCAGGAGGCGGTCAAGCAGATGGTCGCTGGGATTCAACATGAGCTTGTACGTATGATAGAAGAGCGATTTGCAACTATGCCAGTTGTCTGGGATACTCAGACTGAGTCGAGATAGTTCATGTATCGGGACTTTGTTGTTTGTTCTCCCCCCTGAGTTTAAGGGAGATTCAAATCCGATTGCAACCATGCTTTGGATTGCAGACATGGAGTGTAAATTCCTTAATAGCGATTATCCAACTGATTTGAAGGTTTGTTACACGATAAACCTGCTTTGTGATGGAATAAAAGATTGGTGTAAGATAGTTACCTTTTCTATGAAGACTGAGCAACTACATGCAGTGACTTGGGTGGATTTTGCAACAAGGTTTCGGATGGGTTTTGAGCATTCTAACACTCATATGGTGTACATGCAACCCTATAAACCTTGGATGTATGTTTTCTCTATTATACATGCAAATATTCAACATTCCATGGTTTCAACCTAACTAGCATAATAAAAGTATGTGACAACCCGATATTTCAAATCAATGTAATGACCTAAAAGTCAAGGATTTGTAATTCACTTTTGATATAATAAAAATAGTGTCAAAAATAAAATGTTCAAAAGTCTCAATTGGGTTGCATAAAGTAATAGATATCGTAACAAGGTTTTCAGAAAGGTAAAGAACACAAAAATCCGAGTTATAACGAAGAAGTTATGACCAATCGAAAATTCGCGGCAAAACTTGTAAAACGTTGTTAAGCGTAAAACACAAAATTTCAATAAAATACTTTTTAGCCTTAGGTATCTCAATGAATGTCATAGATATCATTAAACTGTGAACGTACATAAAAAGAACGTTCAAATCTGACTTCGTATGAGGAAGTTATGATTTTTCAAAGTTTCGGAGTAGCGGTAGACAGCTAAAAACTCGAAATAGAGATTGAGCGATATTTAGCCGACACAACCTAAACGAGAATTGAAGATCTAGAAAATAGTAATATAACGGTAAAAAGACAGACAAAACCGGACATCGGATGAAGAAGTTATGAATTTTTAATGGTCTTTTCCTGTCCCGGCCTATTAAAAATATATAATTAAAAAATAAAGTCAAAATTTGCTAACGAAGTCTAAATTAAAGTTGTAGATTATATTCTCTCCTATGTGTGGATATAAAGAACGTCAAACACGGAGCTCGTATGCGAAAGTTATGCATTTTAGAAGTTTGGGGCACACAAACCGAGGGGAGTACGCTATAGCGTATGAAGGTATACCCAGCTTAGTCAGTGCGTGGCCTCGGATCGACCATGTCCCCCTACTACCCTCTAGCCTGTCCCATCCGAAGTGCTGAGTCCAAAGAAGGCATCATGCATGACGTACACCCAGCGTACGTGCATACGCCCAACATACGAGGGCAGTTCAACCCCTATATAAAGGGTGCGAGGGTTCCGACTTCTTTTGCCAATTCACAACCTTTCTCCCATATTTTCTCACTCTCGAGCCTCCCATAACTATCCAGACATCCAGGTTACGTATCCAAGCTACGACGAAGGTCCGAAGGTCCGAAACTCCCGAGAAATTTTCCACTTTCCGGTCGAAGTGCTGCCTGAGAAAAGTCACGTTTTCTTCAAATCATCCCACTTACCAGGTGAGTTCATACCCCTATATTTTCATGTTTTTACTATATTTTAGAGGGAAAATACAAGTGAAATGCAAGAAAAACTTATATTAAAATGCAAATCATTACATATATTTTCTAATGCTTTATCTACATTTTGTGTATAAATGTTAAATATGTAAAATAACGTTATTACAAATGTTATACTTTACATGCAAAGTTAGTAATATACCAAGGTTTATCATTTAAATGAAACACACTTTTGAAAACCTATAATAGGTATAGTTTACGAGATATTCATGATATTTTACACTCTATGAACACTATAAAAAGGAAATACTTACATTTACAAGATAAATAGACTTTTCATATATAAATCTATTTGATACTAACTTTTGTGAGACATTTAACTTCACGTACTTTCAAGTACGCATTTAAGTTCTGTGTTATAAACCATAATCTCCTATATGGAGAGCGTGATACCTGTGTATAGATTTATATGGGATTGACAATCCCGCACCTAAACTGTTAGCTATAGTTGGACTGGCAGGTCTTGGGTGACAAATGTCATATCATTCCAACGTCTGAAGAACATTGCGAACAAGGCAGTCTGGGTCAATAGTACTGTTATAAAACTCAACTGAAGTATTAAAACATTTGATTTACGGGGCTATCAAATGCCTTAGTGGTTATATATACATATATAAATCTACTTATACTATTTTAGGTATGGAAAATACTTATGCATTCCGCTCTTTGGAACTTTGAAAACTACTATTCATTTATGGAAAATATTGGATTTTCTAGAAACAAACTCAATTACTTTGTAGAAAAAGGCATACAATTCTTTTACAAAAGCGCTTATGACTACTTGTATTTCTCGGCAATTCAGTCATACAGGTAAACAACAGCTTTTGGGGAAGGGACGCTAAGGCGTCAATTTCAAACTTATTATATCATCAAAATGTAATTTCTTTTGAAACATGTATTACAATCAACAATGTAACTGTTTAAATTATATTTATGATGGTTGTGTTTGCTTTCTTTACTATTTACTCAACTGTTATGATACTACATGAAGTCATCCGCCCTCGAACGATTCCGGCGTTCTGGTTTGGGGGTGTGATAGATTGGTATCATAACATTGTTTATAGTGAACTAAGTATATCGAACCACGTAAGATGTATAAACTATAAATTCAAAGGGACTAGAACTCTCTGATAAAACGCTTTCACATCAACCCTACTTCATTAAATTAAAATGTTAGTTTCATAAATGTACAAATACATGCATGCAACAGTTTAATGTCATAGTTATAACTATACAAAAGTATTAAGACAAGTTGGACACTATGACTAAGCCTCAAAATATGTAATCAGATCTAGGATGAATATAGCCTGATCAACTATATTTATCCGAAATATAGCCAACGTATGTCGGGGAATAGTCGTAGTGAGCAAGAAGTCAAAAACTTACTAAAGTAACACTAGAATCAAACCAACAAATTTAAATACTATAGGAGTATTTATGACACAATAAAAACTATAACAAGCGAGTAAACCCCGACATTTCGTTAGGACTAGGATCGTCAATTAAATAAAAATTAAGCTTATAAAAACTAAAAACCTTCACTAACAGGGCTATAAGTGCAAGGTGCATACTTTAAGGTTACACATGATTGAGGTTGCATAGACTTAGCATTTATGATTTTGCTTTAGGATCTTTTCCTTGTTTGGATGTAGGCTTAGAGTGAAGCTACTTATCCAACGGTCCATTCAATCTTAAATTGTATGTAATTCGTATACACTAGGTAATTATAGGAGGACTCAATGTAGATCTTATCAATGATTTTCTGTTTACACTCAAATTCTATATATAATTCTTTTATCTCTATTCCCGATCAGACGAAATGGCGGGATTTCATATCCTCGGGGATCCCTACTCCCCAAACCAGGGCAATGGAAGTTGGATTGAGGAGGATCCCGAAGAGGTTTTCGAGGAAGATCCAGAAGAGGATCCCAAAGAAGAGGAAGAGGAAGCAGATGATGAGGTCACTGACTCAGAACCCGAGGTCTACAATCCTCCCCAGGTAGTACCGAATCTCCGACGGGACTTTCAGGGCCCGACACCCATCTGGGTTGTAGATCTGAAACGATGGAGTAGGGAACAAGGACAACGTCCACCCTACAGCATGGGACAAGGCTTTTATAACCTCAGTAGTGGAGGTTCGGCTGACAGAGCACTCCCTGTCATGGTTCGTCACATCGCCAACCAAGGCGAGCAAGCTAGGGTAAACGCCAACCAAATCATAGACGTTGGTTTCACTGCCCAAATCACGGTGGTACGTCTTCGTCGCCTCGACGAAGAGCATGATCGAACAATAGAGCACACCTTTTCCCTTCAGAAAGACATTACCGCTGCTAGATCCGAGGTAAGGGAGTTCCGGAAAAACCAAGCCGCAATGGAGTGGCGTGTAATCGAGGCTGAACGTCAAGTCGCTCGAGCTCGGACTTCCACGACAACATACCATGGTCCACAACGTACCACCCACTCGGAGTAGAGCGCGTACTTCTTGCACTATGTATATACTTATCGAGTGAGCGTTGGTGCTACTCCTCCTGTATGTATGTAAACCCGACGGATTGTGAGTGCACAATTCGAGGGTCTGAATGCGGTCAAAATTTTCCATTTTCATTGATGTACTCTAGACGTGTGTTAAGGTCAAATTTTCCTAATCGATGTATCGAATATTAATATCAGTGAGATTGACACGCATTTATTATTTCATTGGGTATTTCATTAAATTCTTAAAATACTAAGGAAATCATGCACTTATTATTGTAAGCTTCTATTTCGTAATTAACTTACAAATTCGGAAATGTTCGAAAACGTAGAGCATATAATACTAAGACTTTCCATATCCATTTCTGAAAACTTATCAAGAATTCGTCTTTTAACTTATGGCAGAATCATGCCACCGAGAAGGAATCTCCGACGCTTCAATACTACAGGAACACCAACACCGCCACCCCCATTAATGGACAATGTTGTTTTCCAGGCTGTCGTAACAGCTGCAGTTACAGCAATAATGGCACAAATGAGTAACAACGGGTCGGGAGGAGGAATAAATAGCTCTACTAATGGCCAACACCAAGGTCGTTCCGGGGAATGCACTTATAAGGAACTCACCAACAGCAAACTGATATCCTTTAATCGGACTGGAGGAGTTATGGCTCTATCCCAATGGATATAGAAAACGGAAGCAGTATTCGAGATCTGCACATGCCAAGAAGGGAGCAAAGTAAAATTTGATGCCAGTACTTTCTCCGAACTAGCCCTAACGTGGTGGAATGGCCACGTCAAGTCACTAACTCTGGTAGTGGCTAACTCCATGGGATGGGAAAACCTAAAACAAATGCTCATGCAAGAGTATTGCCCGAGAAGCGAATTACAGAAGCTCGAGCAAGAGCTTTGGGGCCTTACTATGGTAGGCTTGGACATCACGACCTATACGAATAGGTTTAGTGACTTAGAAATACTTTGCCCGGGAATGGTTGCTCTTGAGAGCAAGAAGATTGAGAGATATATCCGGGGACTATCACCCCAGATTCAAGGAAGTGTACTAGCTTCCAAGCCAGTTACTTTTCATAGTGCCAAACAGCTGGCACAATCCCTCGTTGACCATGGTGTCTGCCAAGGATTCATGACTGCTGTTCCGAAGCAACCCATAGAGAGCAAAAACAATAACAACAACAACAACAAGTTTTGAAACAAAAGGAAGGGACAATATTCACAAGAACCTTCCAAGAAACAATAGATAATGGCAGTCCATGCCGCTACTACTCCCACCATTGTTCCTGTTACCCCTACGCCAACAAAGCAATATGATGGAAACCTACCAAAGTGCAGCAAATGCAATTTCCATCACAACGGAAATTGTAGGGTGATGCACTATAATAACTGCAACAGGAATGGAGACACTGCCTATTTCTATAAGGCACCGACACAACCAATTACCCAAGTTCCTTGAGTCGGTGTGGGCCAGGCATGTTATGGGTGTGTTGAAGCTGGGCACTACAAGAGAGATTGCCCTAAGTCAAGGAATGTTGGCGACATAGGAAGAGTGTTGGCAATAGGGCAGAACGAAGCAATAGCTGATCCCACGTTGGTTACGGGTACGTTTGTCCTCAATAGCGCTTATGCATGCATACTCTTTAATTGTGGTGCGGAGAGGAGTTTCATGAGTCATGAGTTCAAACACTTACTTAAACAAAACCCCAATCACTTAATAAGATATTTACAGTAGAAATGGAAAAAGGTAAAAACAGAAAGCACAAACGATATGTACATAGGCTGCACGCTAGATTTAAATGAACACTCGTTCCAAATTGATCTAATGTCGATCACTATAAGAAGATTTGATGTCATCATCGGTATATATTGGTTAAGCCTTCACCATGCCGATATACTTTGTCACGAAAGGGCCGTTCTCCTTAATCTGTCAAATGGCGAAACTCTTATCATTTATGGGGATAAACCCGGTACCAATTTACAAATCATCTCTTGCGTCAAAGCCCAAAAATACATGTGTAAAGAATACCATGCTTTCCTAGCCCACGTGGTAGATAAGGAAAAAGAAACGAAAGATATCAAAGAAATTCCAAAAGTCTGTGATTTCTCTGATGTCTTCCCTGAAGATCTTCCAAGAGTTCCACCAGAATGTCAAGTCGAGTTCAGAACTGACTTGATTCCAAGAGCTACCCTAGCAAAATCATCGTACCGTCTAGCCCCGACAGAGATGCAGGAATTATCCAGCCAACTAAATGAGCTACTCAATAAAGGATTCATCAGGCTGAGCTTCTCACCTTTGGGAGCACCAGTCCTATTCGTAAAGAAGAAGGAGAAAACTACTTCTCAAAGGTCGATTTAAGATCCGGGTATCATCAACTGCAAGTCCTGGAAGGAGATGTTCCCAAGATGGCATCCCGAACTCGTTATGGTCACTACGAGTTTGTAGTGATGCCTTTTGGATTAACAAATGCACCGACAGTGTTCATGGATTAATGAACCGAGTATGTCGTTCTTTCCTAGACAAAGTTGCGATCGTGTTAATAGATGATATACTCATCTATTCGACGAGTAAAGAAGAACATACTCAACACCTCCGACAGGTCTTGGAAACATTAAGGGTAGAGAAGTTATACGCAAAATTCTCAAAGTGCCAATTTTGGATTCGGAAAGTAGATTTCCTTGGTCATGTGGTCATAAAGAAGGGATACATGTGGACCCTTTCAAAATCAAGGTAATCGAGAACTGTTCTGCTCCAAGAACTCCAACGGAAATCCGAAAATTCTTGGGCCTTGGTGGCTATTACCGAAGATTCATACAAAACTTCTCAAAGATTTCCAAACCACTTACAGCCTTGACTCAGAAGGGTGTAACCTACAACTGGGGAGAAAAGCAAGAAGTTGCGTTCCAAACCCTAAAACAAGCCCTATGCAGCGCACCTATATTATCCATACCAGAAGGAATAGAAGACTTTGTGGTCTACTGCGACGCATCAAACCAAGGTTTGGAATGTGTTCTAATGCAAAGAGGAATGGTCATCGCATACGCCTCGAGATAACTCAATACGCACGAAGTCAACTACACTACCCATGACCTGGAGCTGGGAGCAGTCGTTTTCGCCCTAAAGATCTGGAGGCACTATCTCTATGCACGAAATGCACAATATTCACCGATCATAAGAACCTTCAGCACATTCTCAACCAAAAAGAACTCAACATGAGACAGAGGCGATGGGTTGAACTACCGAGCAATTACGAATGTGAAATTCGTTATCATCCAGGAAAAGCTAATGTAGTAGCTGATGCTCTCAGTAGAAAGGGGTACTTGGGCCCCCGAGTGAAGTCCTTAATCATGACGATTCATTCACACCTGTCCACGCAAATCAAGGAAGCTCAAATGGAAGCCTTGAAAACAGAAAATGTGGCTGTCGAAGCCTTAAAAGGAATGGATAAAAATCTTGAAGTCGAGGGTGACGGAGTACGTTACCTCATGAATCGAATCTCGACACCAAAGTTTGGTGGATTCAAAGATGTTGGCATGAAAGAGGCTCATAAGACTCGATACTCTGTGCATCCCAGTTCAGAGAAGATGTATCTGGACCTCAAGAAATTATATTGATGGCCGAACATGAAAGCTGAAATTGCTGCCTATGTAGGAAAGTGTTTGACTTGTGCCAAAGTCAAAGTAGAGTACCAAAAGCCCTCAGGATTGTTACAACAACCTGAAATAACTGAGTGGAAGTAGGAGCGGATAACCATGGATTTCATAACCAAGTTACCCAAAACAGAGGGCGGACTTGACACCATCTGGTTGATCGTCGATAGATTAACCAAATCCGCGCACTTCCTACCAATAAAGGAAACTAACAAGATGGAGAAACTAGCTCGAACAAACATCAGAGAGATTGTGCGACTGCATGGTGTACCAATATCCATTATCTCCGACAGAGATAGTAGATTCACCTCACGGTTCTGGCAGTCACTATAAAAATCTCTAAGGACGAGACTAGACATGAGTACCGCTTACCATCCACAAACCGACGGTCAGAGTGAGAGGACCATTCAAACTTTGGAAGATATACTAAGAGCTTGTGTGATCGATTTTGGTAAGGCATGAGATACCCATTTACCACTAGTCGAGTTCTCGTACAACAATATATATCACATTAGCATCAAGGTTGCTCCATTCGAAGCCCTCTATGGCCGCGAGTGCAGATCACCTCTGTGCTGGGATGAAGTGGGTGACACACAACTAGCTAGAGGACAAATACCTAATAGCACTCTCATAGACCTTTAAATCATAAGAGAAACGAGTGAGAGGATTGTCCAAATCCAGGAATGACTAAAAGCTTCAAGAGACAGACAAAAGAGTTATGTGGACAAAAGATGGAAGCCCTTGGAATTTCAGGTTGGGGACCGGGTTCTATTGAAGGTCTCACCCTGGAAGGGGTTAATACGTTTTGGAAAACATGGGAAACTAAATCCAAGGTATGTCAGACTATTTGAGATCCTTGCCAGGATCGGCCCGATATCTTATAAGCTTCGATTACCGTAGGAACTCAATAACGTACATCCTACTTTTCATGTGTCAAATTTAAGGAAGTACTTGTCCGATGAGACCCTCGTCATCCCTCTGGACGAAATCGAAATCAACGAGAGTCTCCACTTCGTAGAGGAACCCTTAAAAATCATGGATAAGGAAATTAAAAGAACTAAACAAAGTCGCATAGCCATTGTGAAGGTTCGCTGGAATGCAAAGCGAGGACCTGAATACACCAAGGAACACGAAGATCAGATGAAACAAAAATACCTGCATCTTTTCCCTAGTCCATAAACACTTACCTTAGAATGAATTTCGGGATGAAATTCTCTCTAAAGGAGGGATAATGTGACAACCCAATATTTCAAATCGATGTAATGACCTAAAAGTCAGGATTTGTAATCTACTTTTGATATAATAAAAATAGCTTCAAAAATAAAATGTTCAAAAGTCTCAATTGGGTTGGATAAAGTAATAGATATCATAACAAGGTTTTCAGAAACATAAAGAACACAAAAATCCGAGTTATAATCAAGAAGTTATGACCAATTGAAAATCCGCAGCAAAACCGGTAAAACGTTGGTAACCGTAAAATGCGAAATTTCCATAAAATACTTTTTAACCTTAGGTATCTAAATGAATGTCATAGATATCTTTAAACTGTGAACGTACATAACAAGAACATTCAAATCTGACTTCGTATGAGGGAGTTATGATTTTTCTAAATTTCGGAGTAGCGGTAAACAGCTAAAAACTCGAAATAGAGATCGAGCGATATTTAGCCGAAACAACCTAAACTAGAATTGGAGATATCGACAATATTAATACAACGGTAAAATGACAGACGAAAACGGTCATCGGATGAAGAAGTTATGAATTTTTAACGGTCTTTTCCTATCCCGGCCTATTAAAAATATATAATTAAAAATTAATTCAAAATTTGCCAACGATGTCTAAATGAAAGTTGTAGATTATATTCTCACCTATGCGTGAATATAAAGACCGTCAAAAACAGAGCTCGTATACAAAAGCTATGCATTTTAGAAGTTTGGGGCACACAAACCGATGGGAGTACGCTATAGCGTACGAAGGTACGCCCAACGTACTCAGTGCGCGGCTTCAGATCGAACACTTCCCCCTACTACCCTCTAGCCTGTCCTATCCGAAGTCCGGAGTCCGAAGAAGGCGTCATGCATGGCATACGCCCAGCATACGAGGGCAGTTCCACCCCTATATACAGGGTGTGAGGCTTCCGACTTCTTTTGCCAATTCACTACATTTCTCCCATATTTTCTCACTCTCAAGCTTCCCGAAACTATCCCGACGTCCCGGTTACGTATCCAACTAGCGACGAAGGTATGAAGGACCGAAACTCCCGATAAATTTTCCACTTGCCGGTCGAAGTGCTGCCCGAGAAAAGTCTTGTTTTCTTCAAATCATCCCACTTACCAGGTGAGTTCATACCCATATATTTTCATGTTTTTACTATATTTTTGGGGGGAAAATACAAGTGAAATGAAAGAAAAACTTATATTAGAATGAAAACTGTTACATATAGTTTCTAATGCTTTATCTACATTTTGTGTATAAATGTTAAATAAGTAAATAACGTTATTTCAAATGTTATACTTCTGCATGCAAAGTTTGTAATATACGAAGGTTTATCATTCAAATGAAACATACTTTTGAAAACCTATAATAGCTATAGTTTACGAGATATTCATGATATTTTACTGTCACACCCCGAAAACCGAAGGCGGAAATATTTCCGGGGTTGACTCCACGTTGAGTATCAAATCCAATGCACATAGTAAGTAAAGTAAAACAACCATTACATTACATAATAAAGTTTTACAGTTGTTTCAAAAGTAAAGTTTGTACAGTTGTAATACATAGTATATATAGACAATATGAGACGGGTCTTCATGTACTCCATCTTCTGATCAAAAGAAATCTTCGGGTACCTGTTCTAACGTTGACCTGAGAACACAAGCGATTTGAAAATCAGCATAAAGCTGGTGAGTTCATAAGTAGTTTTGTTTTGTGAAAATGTTTATGTTTCCTTTCTGTTTCTGAAAATGTATCAGTGTATTCCCAGGAAAGTCCCATACTTCCCTGAATAGTTAGTTATTGTAAAAGATGTAGTGATAATCAGTTGGTTACTCTTTTCTAGTTATGTGAATGTTACCCAGGAATGCCCCATGCTTTCCTGTATGTTTGTTTTCAATGTAAAAGATGTATTCTGATAGACCTGGTTATGTACAAAGTTTTTCCCCAGGAAGGTCCCATACCTTCCTGATTGTTGATTATTGTTTGTAAAAGATGTAAAAGATTTAAGAGATGTAAATTGATTCCTGGTTATCTGTAAAATGAAGTATATGGTTCATTATCACTGTAAGTAAATCTCTGTTATCCTAATTGTGAGTTCCATAACCATACTAAAGACTGAACCTGTGGCAATAAGTAGTCCACAACCTTGTGGCAATAAGTAGTCCACAACCTTATGACTTTCGTCACCCTTGAACCAATTCGGTTCGGCTGTAGCTAGCAGCCAGGTGTGGGGTAGTCAGCCCCGTATAGATCTATACACTCAAGTCACGCTCTCTAAATTCCAGAGATTCTGGTTACGGGTGTAGTCCTCCACTCGCGTATCTCTGTGGAGTGTTCGCCGAGGACGTGTCTCCAATCATACGGAATAACAAATTTACTAGTAATATTAGGATAATCCTCCATTCGCGTATCTCTGTGGAATGTTACCGAGGACAAGACAGTGTACGACATATATTGTTCATGTGTCGTAAAATCATGCTTTTAACTGATAAAATGTGGAAACCATTCGCGAAATATATAAAACACAACAGTTTATAGATCCCATTTCACAAATAAATATTTAAGTGAGTTGTATATTCTAACGGTTATCAGTTACGTGTATCAGTATTAAAAGCATAAGAAATGTGAAACACACACAAGAAAATAATTTTGAGTACAGGAAAACCCTTATACTTTGCTTGTGTTCCCCCCCTGAAAACAGTGAAAAACAATGAAAAAGGTAGGGGTATGAACTCATCGGACTCGGAAACGTGTCGGTTTTGAATGCTAGACGTTGGTTCGGGGTTTGATTACTCGCGATGACCCTATGTAAAATGAAATAATGTCCATATATATACAATTAGGGATACATTCACTAATCATATGGAACATTATACTCCAATGAGGTCAAATACCTCGAAATGAGCGTTTGGAGTGACCCGGGTGGCGTTTAAGGACGTGTAAAGGCACTAGGGACATGGGACTTGGGTTTACTCTCCATAAGTAAACATTTAAATTAGTTTACAACCATAAAACACACTCACACATGAGTTTACGGCCGTAAACTCATGTTGGTGTGGTTTTGATGAATTTAAGTGACTTAAATGGCTTACATGGACATGGGAAATGCTAGAATGATTTATCTAAAATGACTTGGAACACTTGGAATGAATTTACAACATTTAAATATGAGTTTACGGCCATACTCTTAGAGTTTACGGCCGTAAACTCATCCATGGCCAAGAATGGATAGATTAAGCTACAAGGGACAATCACATGTGATTAATAAGATTTATACCAAGACCTAGTTTGAGTTTTATTGGACATTTGAGGGGTGTTATGGAGTTTACGGCCCATGAGACCCTCTTCATGGCCGTGAACTCTAATATAGGGTGATATAATGTGTTTGAAGGTCTATAACTTGCATAGAAGGGCTTCTAAAATTCATCTAAAGGCTTTAGAGGTGTTTAGTTTGCATTTTAACATCAAAAATTTTGGAGTTTACGGCCCAAGAACATGCCTTGGCCGTAAACTCTTAGAAAACCCACAAATGAAGTGTTTTAGTCCCTTAAACTATTTTTGGTTGGTCCCTTGATTTATTCCAATGCTTTTGGTGGTGTTGGATGGCTTTCTAACACTTTAAAATTGATTTTATGCCTTGTTTTAGGGAGTTTACGGCCCAAGCACTCCCCTTGGCCGTAAACTCTCATAATTCCTTCAAAAGTTATGTTTCAAGTGTCCAAATGCTATATCCAAGGTCCTATAATTTATATCTAATCCATAGAAGTGATTTGGAAGGGTTTAAAGGCATAAAAACCCTAGATTAATGAGTTTACGGCCCAAGAATGATCCTTGGCCGTAAACTCCTTCAAACTTCACAAAGTTCATGTTTTAATTGTTTAGAGTCCATATCTTAAAGTCCCTTAGCCATATCTAAAGTCCAATTGAGTTTAGGAGGGAGTTTAAGAGCTTAAAACCCCATAAAATGGAGTTTACGGCCCAAGCTTGCTCCTTGGCCGTAAACTCTTGTTCTTGACCCTAAAACTCAATTAATTCATCAATTTGAAGGCTAAAGATGATGAATAACATGCTAGAGAGGTTACCTTAAAGATTTGAAGCCTTAAACTTGTGATTCGGACCTTAATTCTAGCTTGGAGGAGAGAGGTTGTAAGAGTTTAGTGTGAATTTGGCCAAAGGCTTCAAATTGAGTCTAAATCATGTTTATATAGTGTTCGGGAATTGGACACGATAGAATTCTACCCGATGCCGACGTTAATTGAGGTTTTGGTCGTACCCGATTGAGTTACCGTAACCCGATATGGTAGTTTCTAGAAATATTCCGATCACTAAAGTTGGGTGTTAAAATGATTTTTAAATGTATTAAGACACCCATTAAGTCATTTTAGGTCAATATAAACTATTGACTTAATGAAATGGAGAAATTGTAAACGAAATTGAAATGACGTCGGGTTGATCGGATTTGAATCACAAGTTGTGGTACAAGAAATGACATGAAATTTTGGGTTGTTACATTATTCCCCCGTTAGAGGGAATTTCGTCCCGAAATTCAAAGTTTAAACACAAGACAAGATACAAATCATAGATTGGAAAAGAGTTGTGGATATTTTTGTTTCATCGAGTCTTCTCGCTCCCAAGTGAACTCCGGTCCTCGCTTGGCATTCCAGCGAACCTTCACCAACGGGATGCGACTCTGTTTCGTACGTTTGACTTCTCGATCCATGATTTCGATTGGTTCCTCCACAAAGTTGAGGTTTTCATCGATCTCAATCTCGTCTAATAGAATTACTAGAGTTTCATCGGATAAGCACTTCTTGAGGTTTGAAACATGAAAGACAGGATGGATATTACTAAGTTCGTGAGGTAAATGAAGCTTATAGGCTACCGGACCAACTCTGGCGATGATTTCAAAAGGTCCAATGTACCTCGGATTGAGTTTCCCACGTTTACCGAAACGTACAGTGCCTTTCCAGGGCGAGACTTTCAATAGAACACGATCTCCAACCTGGAATTCTAGTGGTTTCCGACGATTATCAGCGTAACTCTTCTGACGATCGCGCGAGGCCTTTAGTCGTTCACGGATTTGGATAATTTTCTCAGTGGTTTCACGGATGTTTCCAGGACCGGTAAGTGCGCTGTCGGGGACTCGACTCTTTGCTAACTGTGAATCTCCTACCTCGGCCCAGCACAAAGGGGATCTGCACTTGCGACCGTATAGGGCTTCGAACGGGGCAGCCCTAATGCTGGTGTGGTAACTGTTGTTGTATGAGAATTCGATCAATGGTAGATGTGCGTCCCACGACTTTCCAAAATCAATGACACATGCCCTAAGCATGTCCTCCAGAGTTTGGATTGTTCTCTCGCTTTGACCGTCAGTCTGAGGATGGTATGCCGTGCTCATGTCTAGTTGGGTTCCAAGGGCTTTCTGAAGGGATTGCCAAAATCTGGAAGTAAACCTGCTATCTCGATCAGAGATAATGGATACAGGTACACCGTGTAGACGTACTACCTCCTGGATGTAGATTCGCTCAAGTCTTTCCATCTTGTATGATTCTTTAATTGGAATGAAGTGAGCGGATTTTGTCAAACGATCGACAATTACCCAAATGGTATCGTACCCACTAGAACACTTGGGTAGTTTAGTGATGAAGTCCATGGTAATCATCTCCCATTTCCACTCGGGGATTTCGGGTTGTTGAAGTAGACCTGAAGGTTTCTGATGTTCGACTTTGACTTTGGCGCAAGTCAAGCACTTGCCCACAAATGTAGCTATCTCAGCTTTCATGTTTGGCCACCAATATTGTTTCTTGAGATCTAAGTACATCTTGTCAGAGCCCGGGTGAACAGAGTATTTGGTTCTATGTGCTTCCTCCATGACTAACTCTCTTATTCCTCCAGACTTGGGAATCCAGATTCGATCCCTAAAACACTGGACTCCGTCACTTCTGATCTCAAGTTTCTTTTCCATTCCTCTCAAAGCTTCAGTTTTCATGTTCTCCGGTTTCAGGGCTTCCAGCTGAGCTTCTCGGATTTGCATGGGTAGATTGAAATGGATGGTTATCGACTGACTCTTCACTTTGTTGCTGGTATTCTCCTTTCGGCTAAGGGCATCTGCTACCACATTGGCCTTGCCGGGATGGTAGCGGATTTCACACTCATAATCACTGAGTAGTTCAACCCATCGCCTTTGTCTCATGTTCAGGTCTTTTTGGTCAAAGATATGTTGTAGGATCTTATGATCAGTAAAAATCGTGCACTTGGTTCCGTAAAGGTAATGCCTCCAAATCTTCAATGCAAAAACTACGGCTCCTAGCTCCAAGTCGTGTGTGGTATAGTTGACCTCGTGTGTTTTCAACTGCCTAGAGGCATAAGCAATCACTTTTCCTCTCTGCATAAGCACACAACCTAAACCTTGAGTAGACGCATCGCAGTAGACAACAAAGCCCTCTGTCCCTTCGGGTAGGGATAGGACAGGCGCGCTGCACAGAGCTTTCTTCAACGTCTGAAATGCGGTCTCTTGTTTATCACCCCAACAAAAGGGTACACCTTTCTGCGTTAGAGTGGTTAGAGGTTTGGCGATTCTGGAAAAGTTTTGGATGAACTTTCGATAATAGCTAGCGAGACCCAAGAATTGTCGGATTTCTGTGGGTGTTTTCGGTGCTGACCAATTCTCTATTGCCTTAATCTTGGAAGGATCAACATGAATACCCTCCTCACTTATCACATGACCAAGGAAAGTTACCTTCCGTATCCAAAACTCACATTTTGAAAACTTCGCGTATAGTTTTTCGGATCTAAGGGTTTCCAATACTAGCCTCAAGTGTTGTTTGTGGTCTTCTTTGCTTCGGGAGTAAACGAAGATGTCGTCAATGAACACGATGACGAATTTGTCTAAGAAGGGACGGCACACCCGGTTCATAAGATCCATGAACAAAGTCGGCGCATTGGTTAGACCGAAGGGCATCACTACGAATTCGTAGTGTCCATATCGAGTCCTGAAAGCTGTTTTGGGCACATCACTTTCATGAACTCGCAACTGATGGTACCCTGACCGAAGGTCTATCTTAGAGAAGTAACTGGCTCCCTGGAGTTGATCGAAAAGGTCATCTATACGAGGAATAGGATATCGGTTTTTGACAGTCAACTTGTTTAGCTCACGATAATCAATACACATACGAAAGGATCCATCCTTCTTCTTGACGAACAAAACCGGAGCTCCCCAGGGTGAGGAAGTCGGTCTAATGAATCCTTTGTTAAGCAACTCATTAAGTTGACTGGATAACTCCTGCATCTCTGCTGGAGCTAAGCGATACGGAGACTTTGCTACAGGAGTAGCCCCAGGAATTAGGTTAATACTGAATTCGACCTGACGTTCGGGAGGAATTCCTGGAAGCTCTTCGGGAAACACATCAGGAAAATTGCAGACCTCGGGAATGCTCACGAGGTTTTTAACTTCTTGATTTTTGTTGATTACGTGAGCCAAGAATGCAACACACTCCTTACGCAGGAGTTTCTGAGCTTTGATGCAGGAGATGATACGAAGATTGGAACCGAGTTTATCGCCATAGATTACTAGAGTTTGACCCGAAGGAAGATTAAGACGGATGGCTTTTTCGAAGCAAAGGATATCTGCATGATTGGGACTCAACCAATCCATGCCAATGATGACATCAAAGCTCTTTATGGATACGGGCATAAGATCGATAGGAAATGAATGGTCGTTCAAAGTAAGAGTGCAATCTACGAATACCTCACTCGCATTTTCTTTCTCTCCGTTTGCCATCTCGACGGTAAATATTTTGGTTAAAGGTTGGGAATCATGTTTTAGGTTATGTTTGAATGCATGACTAATAAAACTTCTTTCAGCGCCCGAATCGAAAAGAATATTAGCATACGAGTTGTCGAGAAGAAACGTACCCGAGACAACATTGGGATCGGCAACTGCTTCTTCTCGTCCCATAGCAAGGACCCTTCCTGTGTTGCTAGCAGTAGTCTTCTTGGGGCAGTTCCTTTTAAAGTGCCCGGCTTCACCACAGTTATAACAGGCTTGACCAACGCCTGTTCCAGAGGATTGATTTGTTGATTGAGTCGGAGCTTTGCAGTATCGAACAGTGTGCCCCTTCTTTCCACAATTAGTGCAGGATAGTTCTCGACAGGGACCAGGGTTGTGGTGATATTTGCATTTTTCACAAAGAGGGAGGTTACCAACATATCGGCTGGTAGGAGTTGGAGTTGTGGATCCTACAACGGAAGCAGCAGCTACGGGGGTAATAGCAGCATGAACTGCTACTGTTTGTTGTCTTTTGGAGGAGCCTTGGGAAGATTGACCCTTCTTCTTCTTCCAAAATTTTCTTTTCTCACCACTGCTTTTGGTAGACTCAGGGGTAGCAGTGGTGGTTTCCTCAACATCATCACTGTGGTGAATTATGGCTTGTGCTAAAGTCTTAGCACTATCATAAGTATATGGGCGAGCAGCTAAGACATGACCTTTTGTAGGATTGGTTAACCCCCAAATAAACCTCTCAATCTTTTTGCTCTCAGGGGTGACTAGACCAGGGCAAAGAAGGGCAAGATCATCAAATCGGGAAGTGTAGGCAACAATATCGGAACCTTTCATCTTCAGGTTCCAGAGCTCGTGCTCTAGCTTTTGCATTTCACCTCGGGGACAATATTCAGCAAGGAGGAGTTCTTTCATAGTCTCCCATCCCATGGCATTGGCTACAGGGAGAGTTAAGGATTTGACTCGGCCATTCCACCAAGTCAATGCTTTATCAAGGAAGGTACAAGCTGCGAACTTGACCTTATCGGACTCATCACAGGCACAGATTTCGAAGATGGATTCGATTCTCTCGAACCATCGGGATAAGGAAATGACACCACCAGTGCCATTGAAGAAAGAAGGCTTCGCATTCATGAAGTCCTTATAGGAACCCTCCTTACGGCGTTCCTGATTACCATCTTGATTTTGATTACTACCCCCTGAACCACTGGTATTTAGCTGGGACATGGCAGCTGCCACCGTGGCGGTAACAGCTGTTTGAAATAACACGGGATCGATTTCAGGAGGAGGTGGCGGAGGGTTGTTGGAGCTGGGTCTCTTCCTGGGAGGCATCTTGATCTAATAAGATCAATAAAGAGAGAGGATGATAAGTCCTCTGAATCGAGAGATATGACATATATTAATTCCAATTAAGCGGTAAAGCAGGAAAGAGTTATTGAAGCAAGTAAACTATCGCTAATGGAATGATCGGCGGTCTATACATGTACGATGACTCGAGAAATACTCCCATAGTATTTCATGGTTTGCTACAATATTGGCTCGATGGTTGTGGTTTTAGGGTAAGTTTTAGGCATGCCACATACTACAGTCAATCCCAAGCACATGTTGGCCGTGTCTCGAATGAATATAGTTGGCCAGGCTATATTGACCCTAGACACGACTACATAACTGCCCAGGTTTAACTGCAATACACAACACCCATTTACTTATGTTTTGTTCTACTTATAGATACGGATAGCGACGATTCGGTATACTTGTATACTTTTTGAAAATACTTGTAGTTTGAAGATACTTTTAATTCAGAGCACTTAGGCCCTATTGTGTTTATAGTTTTATACCATGTAATGTTTGGTATACTTCATTCACTATAAATAAGGGCTCTGATACCAATCTGTCACACCCCGAAAACCGAAGGCGGAAATATTTCCGGGGTTGACTCCACGTTGAGTATCAAATCCAATGCACATAGTAAGTAAAGTAAAACAACCATTACATTACATAATAAAGTTTTACAGTTGTTTCAAAAGTAAAGTTTGTACAGTTGTAATACATAGTATATATAGACAATATGAGACGGGTCTTCATGTACTCCATCTTCTGATCAAAAGAAATCTTCGGGTACCTGTTCTAACGTTGACCTGAGAACACAAGCGATTTGAAAATCAGCATAAAGCTGGTGAGTTCATAAGTAGTTTTGTTTTGTGAAAATGTTTATGTTTCCTTTCTGTTTCTGAAAATGTATCAGTGTATTCCCAGGAAAGTCCCATACTTCCCTGAATAGTTAGTTATTGTAAAAGATGTAGTGATAATCAGTTGGTTACTCTTTTCTAGTTATGTGAATGTTACCCAGGAATGCCCCATGCTTTCCTGTATGTTTGTTTTCAATGAAAAAGATGTATTCTGATAGACCTGGTTATGTACAAAGTTTTTCCCCAGGAAGGTCCCATACCTTCCTGATTGTTGATTATTGTTTGTAAAAGATGTAAAAGATTTAAGAGATGTAAATTGATTCCTGGTTATCTGTAAAATGAAGTATATGGTTCATTATCACTGTAAGTAAATCTCTATTATCCTAATTGTGAGTTCCATAACCATACTAAAGACTGAACCTGTGGCAATAAGTAGTCCACAACCTTGTGGCAATAAGTAGTCCACAACCTTATGACTTTCGTCACCCTTGAACCAATTCGGTTCGGCTGTAGCTAGCAGCCAGGTGTGGGGTAGTCAGCCCCGTATAGATCTATACACTCAAGTCACGCTCTCTAAATTCCAGAGATTCTGGTTACGGGTGTAGTCCTCCACTCGCGTATCTCTGTGGAGTGTTCGCCGAGGACGTGTCTCCAATCATACGGAATAACAAATTTACTAGTAATATTAGGATAATCCTCCATTCGCGTATCTCTGTGGAATGTTACCGAGGACAAGACAGTGTACGACATATATTGTTCATGTGTCGTAAAATCATGCTTTTAACTGATAAAATGTGGAAACCATTCGCGAAATATATAAAACACAACAGTTTATAGATCCCATTTCACAAATAAATATTTAAGTGAGTTGTATATTCTAACGGTTATCAGTTACGTGTATCAGTATTAAAAGCATAAGAAATGTGAAACACACACAAGAAAATAATTTTGAGTACAGGAAAACCCTTATACTTTGCTTGTGTTCCCCCCTGAAAACAGTGAAAAACAATGAAAAAGGTAGGGGTATGAACTCACCGGACTCGGAAACGTGCCGGTTTTGAATGCTAGACGTTGGTTCGGGGTTTGATTACTCGCGATGACCCTATGTAAAATGAAATAATGTCCATATATATATACAATTAGGGATACATTCACTAATCATATGGAACATTATACTCTAATGAGGTCAAATACCTCGAAATGAGCGTTTGGAGTGACCCGGGTGGCGTTTAAGGACGTGTAAAGGCACTAGGGACATGGGACTTGGGTTTACTCTCCATAAGTAAACATTTAAATTAGTTTACAACCATAAAACACACTCACACATGAGTTTAGGGCCGTAAACTCATGTTGGTGTGGTTTTGATGATTTTAAGTGACTTAAATGGCTTACATGGACATGGGAAATGCTAGAATGATTTATCTAAAATGACTTGGAACACTTGGAATGAATTTACAACATTTAAACATGAGTTTACGGCCATACTCTTAGAGTTTACGGCCGTAAACTCATCCATGGCCAAGAATGGATAGATTAAGCTACAAGGGACAATCACATGTGATTAATAGGATTTATACCAAGACCTAGTATGAGTTTTATTGGACATTTGAGGGGTGTTATGGAGTTTACGGCCCATGAGACCCTCTTCATGGCCGTGAACTCTAATATAGGGTGATATAATGTGTTTGAAGGTCTATAACTTGCATAGAAGGGCTTCTAAAATTCATCTAAAGGCTTTAGAGGTGTTTAGTTTGCATTTTAACATCAAAATTTTTGGAGTTTACGGCCCAAGAACATGCCTTGGCCGTAAACTCTTAGAAAACCCACAAATGAAGTGTTTTAGTCCCTTAAACTATTTTTGGTTGGTCCCTTGATTTATTCCAATGCTTTTGGTGGTGTTGGATGGCTTTCTAACACTTTAAAATTGATTTTATGCCTTGTTTTAGGGAGTTTACGGCCCAAGCACTCCCCTTGGCCGTAAACTCTCATAATTCCTTCAAAAGTTATGTTTCAAGTGTCCAAATGCTATATCCAAGGTCCTATAATTTATATCTAATCCATAGAAGTGATTTGGAAGGGTTTAAAGGCATAAAAACCCTAGATTAATGAGTTTACGGCCCAAGAATGATCCTTGGCCGTAAACTCCTTCAAACTTCACAAAGTTCATGTTTTAATTGTTTAGAGTCCATATCTTAAAGTCCCTTAGCCATATCTAAAGTCCAATTGAGTTTAGGAGGGAGTTTAAGAGCTTAAAACCCCATAAAATGGAGTTTACGGCCCAAGCTTGCTCCTTGGCCGTAAACTCTTGTTCTTGACCCTAAAACTCAATTAATTCATCAATTTGAAGGCTAAAGATGATGAATAACATGCTAGAGAGGTTACCTTAAAGATTTGAAGCCTTAAACTTGTGATTCGGACCTTAATTCTAGCTTGGAGGAGAGAGGTTGTAAGAGTTTAGTGTGAATTTGGCCAAAGGCTTCAAATTGAGTCTAAATCATGTTTATATAGTGTTCGGGAATTGGACACGATAGAATTCTACCCGATGCCGACGTTAATTGAGGTTTTGGTCGTACCCGATTGAGTTACCGTAACCCGATATGGTAGTTTCTAGAAATATTTAGATCACTAAAGTTGGGTGTTAAAATGATTTTTAAATGTATTAAGACACCCATTAAGTCATTTTAGGTCAATATAAACTATTGACTTAATGAAATGGAGAAATTGGAAACGAAATTGAAATGACGTCAGGTTGATCGGATTTGAATCACAAGTTGTGGTACAAGAAATGACATGAAATTTCGGGTTGTTACATTTACACTCTGTGAACACTATAAAAAGGAAATACTTACATTTACAAGAAAAATGGACTTTTCATACATAAATCTATTTGATACTAACTTTTGTGAGACATTTAACTTCACATACTTTCAAGTACGCATTTCAAGTCTTGTGTTATAAACCATAATCTCCTGTAGGGAGAGCGTGATACTTGTGTATAGATCTATACGGGATTGACAATCCTGCACCTAAACTGTTAGCTACAGTTGGACTGGTAGGTCTGGAGTGATAAACGTCATATCATTCCAACGCCTGAAGAACGTTGCGAACAAGGCAATATGGGTCAATAGTACAGTTATAAAACTCAATTGAAGTATTAAAACATTTGATTTACGGGGCTATTAAACGCCTTAATGGTTATATATATATATATATATATATATATATATATATATACTTACACTATTTTAGGTATGGAAAATACTTATGCATTCCGGTTTTTGGAACTTTTAAAACTACTATTCATTTATGGAAAATATTGGATTTTCTAGAAACAAACTCAGTTACTTTATAGAAAAGGCATACAATTCTATTACAAAAACGCTTATGAACTCACCAACTTAATTGTTGACACTTTTTCAAAACTACTTGTATTTTTCAGGGATTCAGTAATACAGGTAAACAATAGCTTTTGGGGAAGGGACGTTAAGGCGTCAATTTCAAACTTATTATATCATCATAATGTAATTTCTTTTGAAACATGTATTACAATCAACAATGTAACTTTTTAAATTATATTTATGATGGTTGTGTTTGCTTTCTTTACTATTTACTCAACTATTATGATACTACATGAAGTCATCTACACTCGAACGATTCCGCCGTTCTAGTTTGGAGGTATGACAAAGTATATACAATACAAGAATCTAGTACAATGACATACCTTTTGATGAAGCTTGAAGCCTTAATACTTTAGGAACTTAGTGCCCCAAGTGTTAAACCTCAAATGGTTCACACAACACCAAGAACCCTTGGAATAACTTGAGAATAAGGATACTAGCACCAAAATCGACTTTGCCCTCTTGTGTACACACTAGTCCCATTTCATGAACTAGAGAACTCTTTATATAGTATAGACGATTAGGATTACATTCATGTAAACCCTAATACCGATGACCTTTCATTTCCATAGGATCCATGGGTTAAACACTCCATGGACTATCCATGAAATCTTAGCCCAACCAAAATGAACTTGGCCCATCCTATATATATAAAAGTCCATATTTAATTAGTTCCTTTTCGCTAACTAAATTAATTCTTGATCAATACTAATTAAATAATATGATTCCATATTAATATATTAGAACTTATAATATACTAATATAAGTCATAAGTATCTTTTTTCTCATTTTGTCTATCCAATTGTTCCGATGCCATGCAACCCAAATGGATCATGCCAAATTAGGTCAAGTACATACCAATTATAGTTATGGACTTAGACACTAATCCAACAGTCTCCCACTTGGATAAGTCTAAAACTATTATTACGTACGAGTCCAAAACCCGACTAGCAATCGTAGCTCCTAAAGCCGATGTCGAACTCTGACCTAGTCAATGACTTGTCCATTAGATAACGGATCATATATTCCTCCATTCTAGATATCATATGGACTGAGACATGGAGTATAATAATTCTCTATGTCCATTTGTTGTTTCCCGATTTCTGATTTATGACAACTGACTAATTGAACAAATGAAATCAGTCAAGGCTTGGCCAAACACTTAGGGGTGTCATCACTAAATCAGCGAGGGGCCCACGAATATCGCTTTTATCCCTCCAAGGGTAAAAGGAATGGATTAACTTCGAATCATATGCTTTTTCTACTACTTGTTGAATCATATGCAAATGCATGTTTTATAACATTGAGTTACCAATGCGTTTTCGTACAATCAATGTATAACCAACTCATTGGCAACAACTCATATCTCTAGGTTTGAAGAATATAAGATATTATCGTCTCATGATTCACTCGTGATAAAATCCATGAAGTGATTCAAATGAGCGTGGGTTGAATCCAATACTCGAATCTAATTCCAGGAGCAATCATGAATGTTGTAGAAACTCTTGCTATGTCCAACACCTTAGACATCTACAAACCCAATTCATGACAGTCTTGCCTTAATACCTACTTCCAACGTATTATCGACTGTGGATGGTTTGAATAACTTAGTCATTCAGGAAGAAGGTCCGAGTTATTCTGGAAGTCAAAACATGCAAAGTGAAACACAAGAATAATCGAATCCAATATGGTCTCATAACTTATGAATATAAATAGAACACCTTTTATTTATCACCATATTGATTACACATTATTCATTGCATAATGTTTCAAATAATCAACTTAATACTTGAATTGCAACAATAGTCATGCCATGCTCCAAGCATGCACACTATGTTTGTCTATGATCCTTACTTTTGTGGAATAGATCAATTGAACATAATTTCAATGATTTTCATTTCACAATCCCAAATCCTTATCGTAAATGTAAGAATTACAAATTCCTGCCATTTACCGAAATCTATTAGATTCTAAACTTATATGCATTGATCCTCTCGTAATGACTATGCACACGAAGACTTGTCAACAGACATTATAGAGTATTCCAATGGAGATCAACTCCATGGAAATGAAGTCTCAAATTCAAAGTACATTCCTTTGAACATCCTTCTAGCATTAAATTTTTCTAATCTTACACAGATTTAATGAATATCTTCCTCCTATGGTAACATTTACACATTCCCATTTTGACTATCATTTCTGAACAAGAGTTGCCTCTTTTCAGAATATGTCTATATTCCCATTTTGACAATCACTTCTGAACAAGGGTTGCCTCTTTTCAGAATATATCAATATGGTCCTTTTAAAATTAACACTATACTTCCAATTGTCCATGAGCAACCAACCTTTGGTAAACCTCAGATTGTCCTTGACAATTGCTTAATTATATTAGTCATATCCAATTCTAAACCTTTACCACTCTTAATGCCTTAGGCATTTGGAAAATTTAGAAAGGATAAATATTATGTCACATGTAATCGATCCTATACCCGACGCATATGGGACACGATTCATGATGTCTCTCATAAAGACATGATTCTAGATCAGACTTTTGCTACAATATTTTTTATTTGCCATGTTTTCATAATTCGACTATGAAGAGGTATGTCGTAATCATAATCGAATTTGAGAACACAATATATATAGAATTTTCTCATGTTGAACCATTCCAACACAAAATTCATATATATATTATTAACTAAAGATGATTAAAATCTCAATCTAAGCTTTTAGAATTGAAATGAAGTATAATTTCCTCTCCCTTAATTGCAGCAAAACAACTTTTCCCAATTAAAACTTTTGTTTTCTATAATTAACATTGCTAACTTGCAATACTTATCATAATTATCATGCTCCCACTAACATGATAATTATTAGCATAACACTTATGCTCCCACAAGCTTTGACATGTACTCAGAAATTAGTTGGACTTCTAGAAATCAATACTTAATTGACTTTCTTACCAAATTTCAGATTTCCGATACGAGATGCTTTGATAAAACTTTGTCAAAATCATACACCCTTCCTTAGATAGCTCACATGTGTGTCTAAACAATTTTAGAACTATGGAAAGGGATGTCGTAGTCATAGTCTCAATTGTTTACACCTTTACCATTTCTAACAAGTCCATGTTAGTGTACCAATTAACCACACACACTCCACAAACGACTTTGAGAATGCAAATATCACAATTGCTATCTACTTAAAATCTATTTAGTGAAAGCGTTTCCTCACCATCATTTTCATGAATCGAAGAGAAACCTTATAGAAGCTTAGATTTTGTGACATCCCCATTTTCACGGCCAAAAAATATCGATTTTGTTTATGCTTTATAAAAATCAGAGTACCTCTTTTAATAAAAATGTTGCGGAATTTATTCCCAGAAAAACACGATAAATACGATATCAAAGAATTTCCAAAGAAACGTATTTTATTCATTTTAAAACATTTGGGATGTCATCGTCAATACAAAAACATAAGCATAAACAGAACTCACATTCATTTACACTAGTGATCTATATCTCCTTAATCTCTTAGTGTAATGTCACTTCATATCGACACCTGTGATATAAATAAACTTAGTGGGTCAGTTTGGGAAACCTGGTGAGCACATAGGGATTACAATCACACAATGTTATATCATATGTATAATTTAGAACTCACAAAATATACAATTTCACCACATATATATATATATATATATATATATATATATATATATATATATATATAAGAAACTCTTACCCCACCTCATTAATCCTTACAACGAGATTATCCAAAATCTCGGACCTTAAATTTTACCTCTTACTTAACCCATACTCTCAGATCTAATTCATGCTCTCGGATCAATAATTGTGCCCATTCCATACTCTCGGATTAGGGACAAGTGTCTAAGTGTAAATCCATTCTCCCAGATTAACGACGAATGACTATGTCCTATCCATACTCCCGGACTGAGGATGACTGACTATGTCTTAATCCATACTCCCGGACTAAGGACATCTGACTATGTCTTAATTCATACTCTCGGATTAATGACAACGGACTATGTCCAATTCATACTCTCGGACTAGGGACAATGACTATGTCTAATCCATGCTCCCGGATCAATGAAATATACTAAAGTTCTATTCTCTGAGTATAACTCACTCGTACTCGTAAGAAATTACTACCCAATATATTCCTCATAATTAATTTAGGTTTACTCTTTATCCTAAATCATCATATATAATCACGTATGTTCTTTAACACGTATTTCAGGCAACTTCAATTAACTCGCACAAAAACATATAATTAATAATTCAATCAATACTTGTATTAAAATCATGGTCATGAAAGGGACTATGCACTTACTGGATAAGGTGGTGATTCCGAACTCAGACAGCGCTTCGCTTCTAAAAAAATAATTTCCTTTGATGAAACCTAGTATTATTTCGACTAGAGTTTAGTCTATTATTCGCCGAGACTAATTAATAGTCTAGCAATTATTACTATTATATAAGAGTTAAACAATACTTATATAACCCATAATAAGAGCCCAATTACTTATTATAAGTTCTTAATAACGTTACTATAATTAAATAAAAGCTATATTAAAAATAGCGTAGGCGTACCTCACTTACAGCGGGTTTTATAGAAAATCGGTCTTTGCTTGGAGCAGCATTCCCGTTCGGAAAAGTTCTTATTCTCGGAGTCATCGAGCACTCCGGGGCTTCCGCCTCGTGCTAGGGAGGATCCCTAGGCTTTTCGGGGGGTTTCGGGGCTAGAGAGAGGTTCTAGAGAGAGAGAGTAAAGAGAAGAAAGAATGGGAAAGGTGTGAAGAAAATGAGGGTGGGAGAGGTTCTATTTATAGGTTGAAAATGGCTGAACTTGGTGCCACATGTCACCATCTAGTGGCAAGACTTGGGGAGAAAGCAATGGCCAAAATTGTGCCACATCACCCATTTTCGCACAGCACACTTCCGACTTCTAAAATCCGTAACTTTTACATACGGCCTCCGTTTTTAACGTTCTTTATATCCACGCGTAGGTAAAAATAATATCTACAACTTTCATTTTTACTCCGTCGGCTAATTCTTGACCGATCTTAAATTTAAAAGTACGAGGAGATTATATTGTTAAATGTCCGCGTAAATTTCATAACTTCTACATACGGACTCTGTTTTCGTCCGTCTTTTTACCGTTGAGTTCCTATTAGTGAGATATTCAATTATCATTTAGGTCATGTAGGCCAAAAACCGCTCGATCTAAAATTCGAGTTTCGAGTCGTGCACTGGTATGCCAAATCTTAGAAAATTTATAACTTCATCATACGAAGTCAGATTTGGGCGTTTTTTTTTGTGTGTTCTCTATTTAACATATACTAAAACTTTTGTTTAGATCACTAAGGCTAAAAAGCCCTTCATCAAAAATTCACTATTTACGTCTCCTGGTGCCGTGCCGGTTTTGCCGTAAAAACTTCGACGAATCATAACTTCTTCGTTATAACTCGGATTTCGGTGTTCTTTATATGTACGGAACCCTTGAGACATATTCTACAACTTGGTTAAAATTATTTATTATAAATAATCTTTTGTCGAAAAGTCGTTTTTGACCCCTATTATCTCTCAATTGACTAGCCCGGATCTACGAACGTTATAATTATCTCCCCCTTAGGATGATTACGTCACGGAATCATCAACGAAACAGGGCTTACATGATGACTCCATACGTTATCTCTTCATCCTAAGTAATAACCGTAACTTCTATGTTGCTTCGAACAAGTTTCTAACCCTTGGACTCCTTGACTGCAAGCGGTGCTTGATCTTGCACTTGCTCCTTATCTCACATTAGACTCCAAATTATGACCTTCAAGTCACGGCCTCGATCCTTAATGAAGACTCCTTCTTCTTTAAACAAACTTAAGATAAGTATATTTGATTACTACAATAGGCCGATGTGTCACGTTCTAATGACCTCTCATCGTATGTTGCAACGCTCAGACTCAGGTCTCTTAGAGTCAAATTCCAGAACAGACTATACCTCCCTTTATGTTCTAATGTGATAAAATCACATTTCAATATGTAGCATTTCCAGCTACCAACTTCTTTTAACATTCATCGTGATACTTCTACTGATCGCCTTGGTTAGCTTTCATTTCAATCTTCTGGTTTAAGTCAGATGCTACATCAAACTTGGTTCTCTGAACCACGTATCATACATTTGATATGGCCACTGGGGTCGGAATAACATCAATCTCATTAGTCAATACCAAAACGATGGTAACGACATGCTTGAATAAAAAGGAATCAATTATTGGCTTCTTGGTAACCTTGTGACTTTCCCTGATCCAAGCGTGACTCTTGTTCTTCTAGTAGTATATGCATCTACTACCTTTCACACCTACTCATACTCGTCCTAAGTATTGTCTCGCAATCCCCAAGTCCTAAAATCACAAAACAATTTAACACATATGAGTGTGTCCAAATAATGATAAAAATTTCCCTAGACTATACTACGACTTCTTCCATGCATATCTTCAATAATCAATTCCGCTTCAACTCGGTTGGTGATGGGCATTCCAGATGATAGGAAAACATTAGGAATTACACCAATTGTTCTATCATCCTGCCAATCAAATGTGTACATTTAGATGTACCCTACTTCTATTTACTAGACATATTCTAAACTCAAGATACCTATCTTATGATATATTCTGATAGGTATCATTCAGTATCGTAATTCATCTGATTTCCTCTATTTTCCCAGTCTATCATGGTTCGCATCACTTCCTGAACTTCTGCCATCGTGATAGGTTCGGGTGTAGGCGTAACGACCGATGTATGACCCATCACATTCTTAGGCTCAGGTTGTCATCTTCCTCTTGTTTTGTACACCCAAGAAGACGTTCGGTGTACCAAGACGATAATTTAAGATAGGAAATATTTTATTTACAATAGACGTATAAATCTCCTTGTCACACTAAAATGTTACATGCTAGTTCTAATATCGTAATCATACGCTTAGAATCCTGAACACATAAGGTTTCCAGATCCGGACGGCAACAGACCATAGATCCGAACAAATAACAGCATATAAGGCATCCTTATAGCTATAACATAAATCATTTAGCACATAAAACATTTAGGCATCTTTCCTAAAATAAACTAGTGCTCGTGTCTAAATTATAGCAAACACTCATCTCACAATCATCGCTTAGCATTCTAAGTTTAAGTCTAGAAATTTCCTACAAATTCCTAGTTCGCTTAAACTAATGCTCTGATACCAATTGTGACATCCCCATTTTCTCAGCCAGAAAAGACTGATTTTGTTTATGCTTTATAAAAATCAGAGTACCTCTTTTAATAAAAAATTTGCGGAATTTATTCCCAGAAAAACACGATAAATACGTTATCAAAGCACTTCCGAAGAATCGTATTTTATTCATTTTAAAATATTTTGGATGTCATCGTCAATACAGAAACATAAGCATAAACAGAAATTACATCCATTTACACTAGTGATCTATATCTCCTTAATCTCTCAGTATAATGTCACTTCATATCGACACCTGTGATATAAATAAACTGAGTGAGTCAGGTTGGGAAACCTGGTGAGTACATAGGGATTTCAATCACACAATGTTATATCATATATATAATTTATAACTCACAAAATTTACAATTTCACCACATATATATATATATATATATATATATATATATATATATATATATATATATATAAGCAACTCTTACCCCACCTCATTAATCCTTACAACGAGATTATCCAAAATCTCGGACGTTAAATTTTACCTCTTACTTAACCCATACTCTCAGATCTAATTCATGCTCTCGGATCAATAATTGTGCCCATTCCATACTCTCGGATTAGGGACAAGTGTCTAAGTGTAAATCCATTCTCCCGGATTAACGACGAATGACTATGTCTTATCCATACTCCCGGACTGAGGATGACTGACTATGTCTTAATCCATACTCCCGGACTAAGGACATCTGACTATGTCTTAATTCATACTCTCGGATTAATGACAACGGACTATGTCCAATTCATACTCTCGGACTAGGGACAATGACTATGTCTAATCCATGCTCCCGGATCAATGAAATATACTAAAGTTCTATTCTCTGAGTATAACTCACTCGTACTCGTAAGAAATTACTACCCAATATTCCTCATAATTAATTTAGGTATACTCTTTATCATAAATCATCATATATAATCACGTATGTTCTTTAACACGTATTTCTGGCAACGTCAATTAACTCGCACATAAACATATAATTAATATTTCAATCAATACTTATATTAAAATCATGTTTATGAAAGGGACTATGCACTCACTTGATAAGGTGGTGATTCCGAACTCACTTGATAACACCCTTCCTTAGATAGCTCACATGTGTGTCTAAACAATTTTAGAACTATGGAAAGGGATGTCGTAGTCATAGTCTCAATTGTTTACACCTTTACCATTTCTAACAAGTCCATGTTAGTGTACCAATTAACCACACACACTCCACAAACGACTTTGAGAATGCAAATATCACAATTGCTATCTACTTAAAATCTATTTAGTGAAAGCGTTTCCTCACCATCATTTTCATGAATCGAAGAGAAACCTTATAGAAGATTAGATTTTGTGACATCCCCATTTTCTCGGCCAAAAAATATCGATTTTGTTTATGCTTTATAAAAATCAGAGTACCTCTTTTAATAAAAATGTTGCGGAATTTATTCCCAGAAAAACACGATAAATACGATATCAAAGAATTTCCAAAGAAACGTATTTTATTCATTTTAAAACATTTGGGATGTCATCGTCAATACAAAAACATAAGCATAAACAGAACTCACATTCATTTACACTAGTGATCTATATCTCCTTAATCTCTTAGTGTAATGTCACTTCATATCGACACCTGTGATATAAATAAACTTAGTGGGTCAGTTTGGGAAACCTGGTGAGCACATAGGGATTACAATCACACAATGTTATATCATATGTATAATTTAGAACTCACAAAATATACAATTTCACCACATATATATATATATATATATATATATATATATATATATATAAGAAACTCTTACCCCACCTCATTAATCCTTACAACGAGATTATCCAAAATCTCGGACCTTAAATTTTACCTCTTACTTAACCCATACTCTCAGATCTAATTCATGCTCTCGGATCAATAATTGTGCCCATTCCATACTCTCGGATTAGGGACAAGTGTCTAAGTGTAAATCCATTCTCCCAGATTAACGACGAATGACTATGTCCTATCCATACTCCCGGACTGAGGATGACTGACTATGTCTTAATCCATACTCCCGGACTAAGGACATCTGACTATGTCTTAATTCATACTCTCGGATTAATGACAACGGACTATGTCCAATTCATACTCTCGGACTAGGGACAATGACTATGTCTAATCCATGCTCCCAGATCAATGAAATATACTAAAGTTCTATTCTCTGAGCATAACTCACTCGTACTCGTAAGAAATTACTACCCAATATTCCTCATAATTAATCTAGGTATACTCTTTATCATAAATCATCATATATAATCACGTATGTTCTTTAACACGTATTTCTGGCAACGTTAATTAACTCGCACATAAACATATAATTAATACTTCAATCAATACTTATATTAAAATCATGTTCATGAAAGGGACTATGCACTCACTTGATAAGGTGGTGATTCCGAACTCAGACAGTGCTTCGCTTCTAAAAAAATAATTTCCTTTGACGAAACCTAGTATTATTACGACTAGAGTTTAGTCTATTATTCGCCGAGACTAATTAATAGTCTAGCTATTATTACTATTATATAAGCGTTAAACAATACTTATATAACCCATAATAATAGCCCAATTACTTATTATAAGTTCTTAATAACGTTACTATAATTAAATAAAAGGTATATTAAAAATAGCGTAGGCGTAGCTCACTTACAGCGGGTTTTATAGAAAACCGGTCTTTGATTGGAGCAGAATTCCCGTGCGGAAAAGCTCTTATTCTCGGAGTCGTCGAGCACTCCGGGGCTTCCGCCTCGTGTTAGGGAGGTTCCCTAGGCTTTTCGGGGGGTTTCGAGGCTAGAGAGAGGTTCTAGAGAGGGAGTAAAAAGAAGAAAGAATGGGAAAGGTTGGAGGAAAGTGAGGGTGGGAGAGTTTCTATTTATAGGTTGAAAATGGCTGAACTTGGTGCCACATGTCACCATCTAGTGGCAAGACTTGAGGAGAAAGCAATGGCCAAGATCGTGCCACATCACCCATTTTCGCACATCACACTTCTGACTTCTAAAATCCGTAACTTTTACATACGACCTCCGTTTTTGACGTTATTTATATCCACGCATAGGTAAAAATATTATCTACAACTTTCATTTTTACTCCGTCGGCTAATTCTCGACCGATCTTAAATTTAACAGTACGAGGAGATTATACTATTAAATGTCCGCGTAAAATTCATAACTTCTACATACGGACTCTGTTTTCGTCCATCTTTTTACCGTTGAGTTCCTATTAATGAGATCTTCAATTATCATTTAGTTCGCGTAGGCCAAAAACTGATCGATCTATAATTTGAGTTTCGGGTCGTGCACTGCTATGCCAAATCTTAGAAAATTTATAACTTCATCATACGAAGTCTGATTTGGGCGTTCTTTTTTTTTGCATCTTCTCGATTTAACGTATACTGAAACTTTTGTTTAGATCACTAAGGCTAAAAAGCTCTTCATAAAAAATTCACTATTTACGTCTCCCGGTGCCGTGTCGGTTTTGCCGTAAAAAGTTCGACGGACCATAACTTCTTCGTTATAACACGGATTTCGGCGTTCTTTATATGTACGGAACCCTTGAGACATATTCTAAAACTTGGTTAAGATTATTTATTCTAAATAATCTTTTGTCGAAAAGTCATTTTCGGCCCCTATTATTTCTCAATTAACTAGCCCGGATCTACGGGCGTTACAGATTTCTATGGTGTATGTGTTCCTATCCATGTAAATTTGTCATAACCATAATCACAAGACAAGGGTAGTGACAAGTCCAAACTCATACGGACTGAACTTGTGTAATCTTAAATTCTTGCCACCTAGCAGCACATGGGCCTGCCATTGCTTCCAAGTAGTTATGCAAACAACTGAGAACTTGAAGAACTCAGATGCAAGGTCAACTTTAACTGTAATGGGCATAGAAATAAGAGTATGTCAACACGATAGGTTACAAACCTCAATTCGTGTGCTAGTGATAACCAACAGGTTTTATTCATGATTAGTTCTTGAAACTTTTCGAAGATCTTTAAGACTCCCACTATCCTCTTGACATATAAGACGCTCTTGCCAAGAACCATTCCTTGACAAACAAATATTCAAGAGATAGTGCGGATTCTTATGAAGACAAACACTTCACACAATTGGCCTTAGTTGGTCTTTGTTTTATCCAAAACATCACAACTTACCAATTTCAAATGTACAAGAGTAAGAAAATATTTTACTCTACATTTAACAAGTGTTTTAAACCTTTCTTTATATCACTCAAGATTACAATAATGGAGCATCACTCTAAGAATTGTTTTGGAATGAAGTATGATTTATCTTCTTGATTTAACCATTTCTACAATTCACGATTCTTCTTCTTAGCCAAAAAAATGCACTAAGATATCCTTAGACAATCAATTGTGATATGGCTTCATAATCACTAAGAGAATCATAAAACACGATAATAAAGTACTCTCCCATCTTTTCGGATTGGAGAAACTTTTATCTTTTTGCCTAATTTGATTCTTCTCATTCGTTCTTCCATACATCGAAACTTTTCCAATGTTTCAGAATTATACGTAAACTTGTAAGTATAAGCATAGTTACTAAACTTTAGTAAATCATGACGAATAGTCTTATCAATCTTTTGTGGTGGACTTGACCAGTGCACAAGAATGTGTACTCGATCACTTAGTCCTTCACTTTACTCACATATAAATGTGAACAAGGTATTAGTCTTAATTTTCCAAATATGAAAATTCTCATTCATCATACAATACAACTTGCATGATGCCAAGTTTCTGTCCAATTGTAACTTGGTGATGATAACCTTTCTTAATTTGGTAAATTTTGACACTACCACAAAAGAAAGAATCAAATTCAAGTTTCCAATATTGCTAGAAACATACAAACATCAATTTTTCATAAATGTCATTGCAAGGAGATATAATAGGATAAAACAAAATTTTATTTATTTATAAAATGCGGAAAAAACTTTTTCCTTACAATGCAACTTTAAATGAACACTATGCTATTACATATTTCCTAGCAATCTATCATAAGTCCTAAGCATCAGCTCAAAAATCCGATCTTCAAATCATGTGATTGAAATCCATCTTCGCGATCAGATTCAACATACTCTTCCTTTAAGTTTTCTTCGCTTTGCTTGATCTTGCCATACATCAAAATGTAATCTAGTCACATCATGTATTAAGAATCAACAATTATAAACTTAACATAGTTAGATAGTGGACTTACCTGAAGCAAAGACAAAATTTTTGATTCTTCCTTCTCTCAAATCTTTCAGGTAGTTAGGGCAGCTTTGCTTCCAATGTCCCTTCTCTCGACAGTAAAGACCTAGAGACTCTTTGAGAATGGTACATGGGACTGTCACATACATAGTCTTTCTCTTTACCATTTGATCAACCGGGTTGACCATGGCCAATCCCTTTTCATTGGGAAGTGAAACCTTTTCCGGACTTCCAATGTTACCTTGAGAGGTAGACCTTCCAATCAAGTTTGCTTGACCATTATGCCAAATCATTGTTGATTCAGCAGCAACAAGAAAATAAGAAGGATCTATTAGGGTCATGTCGTGATCTATCACATAGTAGTCTTTAATGAACTCACTATATGAGTCAGGAAGTGATAGAAGAACCCAGTCAATAGCCAACTTCCTTGGGACATCGACACCCAACACTCTCAGTCTGTCGATATGTGACTTCATATCTAAGACGTGAGAACACAAAGGCCTTCCATCTTCATGTTTCATTAAAAGCAGGGCTTGAGTGATCTTGAACTTTTAAAGGCTTCGAGCTTGTAGGTCAGGGAGAATAATTGGAGGAGGTGGAGGAAGAGAAGTATGATTTCCATGACCCAATCGCGGGACATCATCTTCATTAGGGAAGCTTGTTCCGGGATATTTGGGAAGATCATAATTGTCTGAACCAGACATCTACAATGGGAGAAATTCAAGTTAGTTGATTTAAGTCCTTAATATAACACCCAATATGAAATATTAAGGCTAGGAACCAACACAATATTTTATAACTTGGAAGAGGGATGTCGTAATCCAAGCTACAAAATATTTGAAGGTAGGTGAATGATGATTCACCAATTTCCACCATGAAAAACGAAATAAATTATTAGGTTTTAATTGGATTTGAAACACCTAGATCTTTTGAGATTCATTGAACTTTTCAATGGCATGTTTCAATATCGATTGTTCCCTTTCAAGTTTGTGACTGGGATGCCGAGGATCACAAACAAGGTGTGAATAACCATGAAAATTAACTAGGTACTCATAATTTTTATCTCCTAATCGATGTGCCAGTTGGCCACACGCGCTCCACCGATCTATGATAAACTTTAAGCCACCCTTTGCCAACCTTGTTAACTCCAAGTTAGTGTGCCAGTTAACCACATATGCTTCACTAATGACTTAAGCAAGGTGCAAAGTGTAATTTCATGGGTTAGCACCAAATTCACATTTTCATAAGTAACTAAGATTGAGAATTTATAAGTGTTTAGTTACTTAGTATTTATCATTATATTTTTAGTGAAGCGAGAATTATAGTCTTGTCACACCCGTTCGATTAACAACCCTCCACCAGTCAAGGAAGCGGTGGGTGAGAGTAGACACCCATTAAGCTGCCATTTTATAGGCAGTAATCTTATACCCCACCCCCTTATAGACCGACTTCGTGAATGAGACCTATTAACGGTAAGACTGACTTTGTTCTTATATATATATATATATATATATATATATATATATATATATATATATATATACACACACACACACACAACTATTAACTATTAATATTATAATAGTATAAGGGTTGAAGTTTAACTTTTAAAATTTTAAGGGTTTACCTTGGAATTAAAGTATTCATGGGGAAATTTTACATTTTCCAAAACTTGAGGGCAAGTTTTGAACAATTTAAAAAACTTTTCAATTCCATAACTTATGAGTTTAAAGTAGTTTTAATGAAAACTCTTCGAGTTCCATAACTTGAGGACAAGTTATGGAAGACTTTGAAAACATTTAAAAATGAGACTCTTCATTTTTTATAACTTATGGAAAATTTTATGAGTTTAGAAAAATCATAAATGTGACTTTTCATATAATTTGAGGACAAGTTAAAAAACACATGTTATGAACAACATTTAGATCAATTTGGATCGAAAACAAATTATCACATAATTTTCTATTAATCTAAACTAACTCATAAGAACAGGATAATTCAAATCAAACAATTTACATGAAATTAGCCTAACCATTAAACTAATACAAAACATGAATCTATTGACAATTATCTTTGAAATTGTATTAGCATGAACATTACCACATCAAAACAAGTTTACAAGTTCAAAAACAACTTAGGGTAATGTTCCTAGTCCAATTCCAGCTAGAAACTCGAAAATATGTTGTCTGGGGGTCCAAATCATTGAGTGCATGAACCAACTCGACGAGTTGGATGATTTTTGGCACTTTTTAGGCATGGACTCATCGAGTCACTCCCTGGACACGTCCAATCAGCTGTCCAGACAGCAAAAAACTTCGTTTTTCAGCCTTAAAAAGCAAGTAGCATCAAGTATAATTGAAAACAACCCTAGTCTCTGATACCACTGATGGGTTTTGAGCATTCTAACACTCCTATGGTGTACATGCAACCCTATAAACCTTGGATGTAGGTTTTCTCTATTATACATACAAATATTCATTATTTCAAGGTTTCATCCTAACTAGCATAATAAGATGTATATACAATACAAGAATCTAGTAGAATGACATACCTTTTGAGGAAGCTTGAAGTCTTGAACCTTTAAGAGCTTATTTCCCCATGTTTTGCACCTCAAATGGTTCACACAACACCAAGAACCCTTGGAATAGTTTGGGAATAAGGATACTAGCACCAAAATCGGTTTTTCCCTCTTGTGTACACACACTAGTCCCATTTCATGAACTAGAGACCTCTTTATATAGTGTGGAGGATTAGGGTTACATTCATGTAAACCCTAATACCCATGACCTTTAATTTCCATAGGATCCATGGGTTAAACACTCCATGGACTATCCATGAAAGCTTAGCCCAACCTGAAAGAACTTGGCCCATCCTATATATATATATATATATATATATATATATATATATATATATAGAGTCCATATTTAATTAGTTCCTTTTTTATCACTAAATTAATTCTTAATTAATTCTTGATCAATACTAATTAAATAGTATAATTCCATATTAATATATTAGAACTTATAATATACTAATATAAATCATAAGTATCATTTTTCTCATTTTGTCTATCCAATTTTTCTGATGCCATACAACCCAAATGGACCATGCCAAATCGAGTCAAGTACATAACAATTATAGTTATGGACTTAGGCACTAATCCAACAGTTTTGAGTATAGTATGTAACATAGGTAGAGGTTGAGAAGATAAATTGGGAGTTCTTAGATCTGGAGCAGACCACCGAGACAGTAATGGATATAACGAAGAAATTCAGGGAGATGACATTATTATGTCCTCAGTACGCATCAAATGAGGAAATGAAGATGAGCCGGTACAAGGACATGTTATAGACATAAATATAGGAGTTCATGAGTACTACATAGCATCATACATTAGATGAAATGATAACTTCAACTAGGCGATATGAGATTGAGCTTGAGACCCAGATTCGGAAGAGGTAGGCAGTGACACCAGTATCATCATGGACCAAGAAATTAAATTCTTATGATTCACGCTTCGGTCAGAATAATGGCATGCCCAGACAGTGAAATGGTCTGAGCACTAGGACTACCACTTATTTCAAGTGTAGGTAGATAGGTCATTACACTTGGGATTGCAAGAAGGACATACATATCTGCTTTCACTACAAGTCAGAAAGGCCACTTGATGACTAATTGCACATTACCTGCAGGATGATGGGGGAGGGGAAGCACCGAAAGCTCCTACTATTGCTCCTTTATGCATTACTAATGGGCATGTGGTTGTAGTCGGACTGAGAAGGCACTTGGTAGAGCTTTCCAGCTCGCTATAGAAGAGGCGCAGACAACTCCTTAGGTGGTGGCAGGTACATTTTATTTACTTTCCTTCTTTTTCTATATCTTGTTAACTAGTGATACGTATTCCTTTCTTATTATGTGATTAGGTACATTCATACTAAAGTCTATACATGCCTTAGTATTATTTGATAATGGTGCTACTCACTCATTTGCATCTCATGTTTTTGGTAAGAGATTAGGCCGTAGTGTTAAGAGTCTAGGACATTCTCTAATAGTTGAGATCGCAAAGATCATGACTTTGACCGTTACCCAGATCTTTAGAGATTGTATGATAGAGATCATTTGTGAGAGATTACAAATTGACTTGATTATGATTGCTATGTGGGAGGTATGTGTGATAGTAGGCATGGACTGGTTGGACACTTATGATGCAGAGATTGTTTGTCGCCACAATAAGTGTGACTTCGAAGCCCAAGTGGGAGAGAACTACTGATTCAGGGTGATGTTCCTAGATGGAGTATGTTGATTTATTTAGTTGTGAGGGGTCGTAGGTACTACAACATAATGAGACGATATACTTTTCTTACAGAGTGGACACACGTGTTACCGAGAGAGAGAGAAGGTGATTGAAGATGTGCCCATTATGTAAGAGTTTACTAATTTATTCCCTAACAATCTATCGAAAGTCTCACCCGAGCGTTAGGTAGAGTTTTGCATTAACTTGGTTCCTGGTGTCATACTAGTGGCCAAGGCACCCTACCGGCTAGCCCCATCGGAAATTAAAGACTTGTATGAGAAGTTGTAGGAACTCTTGGTAAAAGAGTTCATCAAACCTAGTTGCTCACCATGGGGAGCTGCAATCCTTTTTGTGAAGAAGAAGGATGGATCGCAAAGGATCGATGTGTATTGATTATCGTGAGCTGAAGAAGCTTATAGTGAAGAATCGATACCCTTTATTGAGGATCGCACTACTACAAAAATACCCTTTTAATGACACGCATTGAGTGTCATAAAACCCAAAAATGACACACACAAATCCGTCTCAAGCAAGACCCTATCATAAAGGAATGTGATGAAGAGGTAACAAAAACAAAAGAAAATAAATGAGAATGTGACGAAGAGGTAACAAAAACAACAGAAAAGTCGACTTAAATTTTGATAATTTTTTGTTGAATTAAACTTTAAAATTAAAAAATACCTTATTGCTATAAAAACTCCATAAATAAAGACACTTTCACAACCCCATAGCCAACCCATTATATCTTATACCTACATAAAGACATGGTTTCAGTTTCAGATTAAAGTTTCACGATTTGTAAAAAAGACTAAAACCCCCTTCAAGATGGACTTTTCCTCAAAATAAGGTACTTTTCTAGATCTCCTATAAGAGATGAATCCTATGAAGAAATGTTAAAATTATGTATACAATTAATTTCAAAAAAATTATAATGTAATATTAAAGAAAGTAAAGGTACATGTCTGAAAAGAATGTCATAGGTGATTATGTACATTAATTCCACTTGCCAGTAACAAACAAATAACAAGAGCAATAAATTTCAAATAAATAGCAACAAGAGATGAAAAAACATTCAAATATATATTGTAATGCCCGGATTCCCAGGTATATTAATTATTCCTTTATTTTTGGAGGTTGGAAGGGGACTCGGCGAGTTGGTGTTCAGACTCGCCAAGTATGGTCGCGGATTCGCATCCGGGTTCACAGCTGGACTCGAGGAGTTCATGAGTGGACTCGGCGAGTCCACGCTGTTTAATGAAACCCTAATTTGATGGGTTTGGGACCTATTTAAAAGCCCTTAGGGCCGTCATTTGCGGCTACCAAACTCCAGAGAGAAACCCTAAGAGACCTAGAGAATTTGTGAGGAAGGAGACGCCATTCTTGATCATTTTGTTGGTGTAATAGCAAGAAGGAGATGACCAAGGCAAGAGGAGGCTAAAGGAGGTGCGATTCTGGTGATTTCAGAGTTCAGAGACTTCATCTTGAGGTATTTTTTCGGACCTTCTTTAGATTTGATGTTGATTCTTAGAGTTAGGGTTTTCTAACCCCTTTAGAGGATGGATATGTGGAGCAATTGGTCCCCTCTCGAGTTTATGCTTTGGATCTGGACTCAAAGAGGTCCAGAGACCTTAACCCTTGGAGCTTTATGAGCTATTTTGGGAACCATGAGCTTAGGATGTTACTTTGGGGGCTAAATCACAAAGTGAGACCATCTAGATGTTATATGTCTGTCAAGGTCTGAACTTTACGTGATTAGCATGCCTGGGAAGGTCAGATATATGGATTAAAGGAACAGATCTGACCTCAGGAGGTCTATGGAGTTTGTGCATGGCATGAACTTGCTGAGTCCAAAGATCAGACTTGGCAAGTAGAGTTAGGGTTTCCCGTAAATCACTCAGTGAGTAGACTTGCTGAGTTGGGGAAATAACTCAGTGAGTCAAAGGAGGATTAGGGGACTGGAGTCCAAGGCGGAACTCGCCGAGTTGTTCTTGAGACTCGGCGAGTTGAGTTGGGGTGGCCCCACGATTCATGCCAGGTGTGACTCGTCGAGTAAGGGGAGGAACTCGACATGCTAAGCGGGACTAAAGAGTTAATGGACACGTGTAGACTCGCTGAGTCACCCAAGTGCACTCGACGAGTCGGATCAAAGTTTGACCATTGACTTCTGTCGACTTTTAAGGTTGGGTCAACAATGTGGCCTTTGAGCTAAAAGAGGGGCAAAATGGTCTCTTGCCTACTGAGGGTGCCTAGAGAGGGTTGAGTCTAGTCTCGAGAGTTATATTTATGAGAATATTTACTTTATGTGATTGGGCTGAGGCTAGATCATATTTCTACCGAGTAAGAGATTTACCGAGACATCTGAGGTGAGTCTTTTCACTATACTTTACCTAGTGTGGTAACAGAGTTATGTGACAGAGTATTTTAGAGTTATATGTCAGTGTATTTGCATGTTATTGTATGTTGTGATTTATTGTGATATGAGATATGCATGATTCAAAGTTTATAGAGTTAGGACCAGTGGGTCCACAGAGTTATGCTAACCAGTGGGTCCCACAGAGGTATTCGACCAGAGGGTCAATAGAGTTACAGCCTAGAGTGGTTGATATGTGTTTATGTGGTATTTCGGGAAACTCACTAAGCGAATATGCTTACTGTGTTATGTGTGGTGTTTCAGGTGCCAGCGATGATCGCGGGAAGGCGCCGTCGTGACTCGTACACACACACACACTGGAGCTTATATATTTGATCTTGCGGTTTTGTACTAAGATAATGATGATACAATTTTTTAAAACGTGGATGTGAATGAAATTATATGATTTTTAAAATGCAAATTTTTTTTTAAATTTTTACGGTGTAACAAGTTGGTATCAGAGCCTTGGTTTGAGGGATTCGGATGCATCTTCGGGTGTATCTGAACTCAAACTGAGGATTTCAGGAAAATTTTGATAATAAAGTAAAATTTTTGAAAAGAGTAAAAAGAGTTTTGAGACGAACAGAGCAGAGCCGTGTGTACGATCAGCCAACGCCCAAACGGTGATTTCCCAAAATACCTTTACAATAAGTGCTATCAGATATGTTATGTTAGGCTATATGCGAACTATGATATGCATGCTAGAGTAGACTAGGTATTCTTATTAGGACTAGAGTGGCATGATATATGATGCCTTAGTCTAGGGGCTTTTGGTGCTAGAAATGTTTGAGAGTGTTTAGATAGCAGCGAGGTGCTTATGAGATATCTGTTTGTGAGTAGCACATGATTTAAGAGAGTAGAGTGCTTGGAAATTTGGGACTCTGGGAGGAGGACTTGGAATGGGTGCCGAGTCGGTGTGGTCGGTAGTATTGGGCCCGTACTACCGAAGGCACCGGGTCAGTGCGCAACCCAAGTAAGAATCCTTAGGGTACCAGGAACCAAGTAGGATTGGGGGTCTCGAGTGTGTGCACGCTCAAGCGAGTCTTTGATATCTTGTGTTGTATTTCAGAGCGGTATCATGGTGGGAACGCGCCACAGACCAGGGACCAGTGGAAGGGGTGTGAGTGACGAGGAGCTCCGCCAGATGATTCATTATGAGGTGGCTGCTGCCATCCACGCTAAGATCCCAGAGATGTTCGGCTCTATCAAGACCACCCTGATAGAGACATTTGACAAGAGATACGCTGCTCTTTCTGATGTTGTTGTTGCTGCAGCCACTGCAGCTGTAGCTGCGGCTAGACTGCATGGTGATGCGTTGTTGTTCCGAGAGTTCAGCAATACAAATCCACCGGAGTTTGATGGGAACCAGGACCTGATTGCAGAGATGAGGTGGATTTCAGACATTGAGGGGTGTTTCTTTACTTGCTTATCTCCTGAGCATTTGAGAGTCCGGTTCGCGCTGAACCAGCTTTGCTTGGGAGCGAAGGACTGGTGGAAGTTTGTGACGGCGCACTATACACCTGCTGAGCTTGCTGCAGTGACATGGGAGAGGTTCACTGCTATGTTTTGAGACGAGTACGTTCCCCAGGTGGAGAGGCAGCGTTTGGCCCAGGAGTTTTTGACCCTCAAGAAGGGTACTGAGTCTGTCACAGTGATTACATGGATGTTCCATGAGCGGGAGATGTTCTGCCCAGAGCACATGTCCTCCGAGCAGGCACGTATGAGCCGATATCTGAGCATTTTGAGGAGGGATATACGGGAGTTCGTGGCAGACTCAACGTACCATACATTTATTGAGCTTCAGGAAAATACCCGAAAGAGGGAGATAGAGTTGGAGACTCAGGCTAGGGAGGACGCTGAGTCTCAAGGGAGGGATCGACGACCGGCGCAGTCTCAGCCGACAGCCAAGCGGGCCAAGCCCGCTGATTCAAGATCTGGGAGTCAGAAGGGCCGTACTTGTGGTAAGTGCGGTAAGAGCCACGATCGGGTGTGCAGAGCGGGATCTTGCTACAAACGTGGCAAGGAGGGGCATATGGCCAAGGATTGACCCAAGGGGTTTTTGCAGTATGTTTCCACTGCAACCAGACCGGACACCGCAAGGCAGAGTGTCCACAGTTGCGAGGGACAGCCCAGGGAGCACCTCAGGGATCTACCCCTGCTGCTATCAGAGCTGCTGAGAGCTGGCCAGTGAAGGCCGAGGTACCAAAGGCGCGAGGGAGAGCCTTTCAGTTGACTGCGGAGGAGGTCCGCGCTGCACCGGACATCGTGGCTGGTATGTATCCTTTCTTGTATTTATTTCGATGTTGGGATATTTTGTTTATTTCGTGTTATGCGTAGGTACTTTTCTTGTGAATTTTGTACCTGCCTTGGTGTTATTTGACTCGGGTGTGAGTCGGTCTTTTGTATCTTTGGCTTTTAGTCAGCACATCAGTATTAGTCGAGAGGCGTTGAGTCGACCTCTGAGAGTTTCCATAGCTAATGAGAGGACGATGTGTGCCGCCGAAGTGACTCTGAGGATGTGTACTCGAGATTTTCGGCGTCGAGTTTCCGATTGATTTGGTTCCTATTGCGATGGAGGATGTCTGTGTCATCGCGGGTATGGACTAGTTGAGCAAAGCAGGAGCGGTTATCGACTGTGAGAGACAGCTGGTGACCATACGAGACCCTAGTGGGGTTGTTCTTACGGTGTATGGCGAGGGTACACGTTCTGGATCAGCATTTTGTTCGGCTGCCAGAGCGAGATAGAGTCTACAGCAGGGTTGTAGGGGATTTGTAGCATATGCGATGGATGTGAGGGTTGATTCAGAGAGACCGAGGTCAGTTGATGAGGTCCTGATAGTGCGTGAGTTTCCGGATGTATTTCCAGAAGAGTTTCTGGGTGTGCCTCCGGAGAGGTAGGTAGAGTTCAATATCGATTTGGTTCCAGGGGCTGCGCCTATCGCCAAGGCGCCTTATCGCCTCGTGCCTCTAGAGATGCAGGAGTTGTCCTCGCAGCTTCAGGAGCTGCTGGGGAAAGGGTTTATTCGGCCGAGCAGCTCACCTTGGGGAGCGCCTATCCTTTTTGTCAAAAAGAATGATGGTTCACACCGGATGTGCATTGATTACCGGGAGTAGAACAAGCTAACGGTCAAGAACCGTTACCCATTGCCAAGGATCGACGATCTGTTCGATCAGTTGCAGGGCGCATCTTGGTTCTCCAAGATCGATTTGAGGTCTGGATATCACCAGGTGAGGGTGTGAGACGAGAACATCCAGAAGACAGCATTCAGGACTCGTTATGGAAATTACGAGTTCGTGGTGATGCCTTTCGGACTCACCAATACACCGGCGGTGTTCATGGATCTCATGAACAGAGTGTGCAGGCCGATGTTGGATCGCTCGGTGATAGTGTTCATCGACGACATATTGGTGTATTCGAGATCCAGAGAGCAGCATGAGGAGCATTTGAGGGAGATCCTCGGAGTCCTGAGATCGGAGAGGCTTTATGCCAAATTCTCCAAGTGTGATTTTTTCTTGCGAGAGGTCCAGTTCCTAGGGCACCTTGTTAACTAGAAAGGGATATTGGTCGACCCGGCCAAGATTGAGGCAGTGATGAGTTGGGAGGTGCCGAGGTCACCTACCGAGATCAGGAGTTTCCTAGGGTTGGTTGGTTATTATCGGAGATTTATCAAGGATTTCTCCAAGATCGCGATGCCACTCACCAAGTTGACCCGGAAGGGTGTTGCTTTTTCATGGGGTCCAGAGCAGCAGGCCTCCTCCGAGACACTTCGCCAGAGATTATGCGAAGCTCCGGTGTTAGCCCTTCCGGACGGGATGGAGGACTTCGTAGTGTATTGTGACGCGTCGATATCTGGACTGGGAGCGGTGCTTATGCAGAGGGGTCATGTGATAGCATACGCATTGAGGCAGCTGAAGGCTCATGAGATGAGGTATCCCACCCACGATCTGGAGTTAGGGGCGGTGGTGTTCGCCCTCAAGATCTAGCGTCACTATCTATATGGGGTTCGGTGTACCATATACACGGACCACAAGAGCCTGAAGTATCTAATGGATCAGCCCAACCTGAATATGTGTCATAGGAGATGGTTGGATGTGGTGAAGGATTACGATTGTGAGATCCTGTACCACCTGGGCAAGGCTAATGTTGTAGCCGATGCACTGAGCCGAAGGGCGGAGGGCGCCCCGATGCGAGATGTTTGTTTGAGATTGACAGTGATGACTCCAGTGTTGGACACTATTCGTGAGGCACAAGCTGAGGCCATGAGGCTAGAAAGCCAGAAGAAATAGCGAGTTGTCGGGCTGGTATCAGAGTTCGTTACCGATGGCCGGGGGTGTCTGACATTCCAGGGTCGGATATGGGTACTGTTTGTGGGCGGGACGCGTACCATTTTGATGGAAGAGGCACATAGATCGAAGTTCTCGATCCATCCCGGGGCCACTAAGATGTATTTGGACCTGAAAAGGGAGTATTGGTGGCCCTGTATGAAGAGGGATGTGGCATGGTTTGTAGAGAGATGCTTGACCAGTCGCAGGGTTAAGGACGAGCACCAGCGTCCACATGGTAAGCTGCAGCCGCTAGAGATTCCCGAGTGGAAATGGGAACAGATTACCATGGACTTCATCACCAAATTGCCAAGGACTGCAAGAGGTGTCGATGCAATTTGGGTGATTATGGACAAGTTGACGAAGAGCGCTCATTTCCTTGCTATCAGTGAGAGCTCTTCCGCGGAGAGGTTGGCAGAGATGTACGTGAGAGAGGTGGTATCGCGGCATGGAGTGTCGATCTCGAGTGTCTCAGATCGAGATGTACGTTTCACTTCCAGATTCTGGAAGAAGTTTCACGAGGAATTGGGTATGAGACTACATTTTAGTACCGCATACCACCCACAGACTGACGGGCAGAGTGAACGGACGATTCAGACACTCGAGGACATGTTTCGAGCATGTTTGTTGGATTTCGGCGGAAGTTGGGACATGTACTTGCCCTTGGCAGAGTTTTCTTACAACAACAGCCATCATTCGAGAATTGGTATGCCACCTTTTGAGCTGTTGTATGGGAGGAGGTTTCGGACCCCCATTTGCTAGGGAGAGGTAGGGCAGCGTGTGATAGGTAGAACCGAGATCGTGCTTCAGACGACAGAGCAGATTCAGCAGGTCAGACAGAGGTTGTTGACCGCTCAGATTCATCAGAAGAGTAATTCGGATAGGCACCGGTCCGAGCTCGAGTTTCAGGTTGGCGACTTCGTGCTCCTGAAGGTCTCTCCTTGAAAAGGAGTGATTTCATTCAGGAAGAGGGGCAAGTTGGGGCCCCGATATATTGGTCCTTTCAGAGTGATCACGAGAGTAGGCAAGGTAGCCTACCGTTTGAAGTTACCTACCGAGTTGTGTCAAATTCATGACACTTTCCACGTGTCGCAGCTGAGAAAGTGTATAGCCGACGAGTCGGCAGTGGTGCCATTAGAGGATATTCAGGTGGATGCGAGCCTGAACTATATTGAGAGACCGGTGACGATTAGGGATCGGAAGATCAAGGTTTTGAGGAACAAGGAGGTGCCTCTGGTGCAGGTCCAGTGGCAGCATCGGAGAGGGTCAGAGTTGACTTGGGAGCCGGAGCGTGATATGCGGGAGCAGCATCAAGAGTTGATTGCAGAGTGAGACTTCGAGGGCGAAGTCTAATTCTATTGGAGGAGAATTGTAACGCCCGGATTCCCAGGTATATTAATTATTCCTTTATTTTTGGAGGTTGGGAGGGGACTCGGCGAGTTGGTGTTCAGACTCGCCGAGTATGGTCGCGGATTCGCATCCGGGTTCACAGCTGGACTCGTCGAGTTCATGAGTGGACTCGGCGAGTTCATGAGTGGACTCGGCGAGTCCACGCTGTTTAATGAAACCCTAATTTCCTGGGTTTGGGACCTATTTAAAGGCCCTTAGGGTCGTGATTTGCGGCTACCAAACTCCAGAGAGAAACCCCAAGAGACCTAGAGCATTTGTGAGGAAAGAGACGCCATTCTTGATCATTTTGTTGGTGTAATAGAAAGAAGGAGGTGACCAAGGCAAGAGGATGCAGAAGGATGTGCGATTCTGGTGATTTTAGAGTTTAGAGACTTCATCTTGAGGTATTTGTTCGGACCTTCTTTAGATTTGGTGTTAATTCTTAGAGTTAGGGTTTTCTAACCCTTTTAGAGGATGGATATGTGGATCAATTGGTCCCCTCTCGAGTTTATGCTTTGGATCTGAACTCAAAGAGGTCTAGAGACCTTAACCCTTGGAGCTTTATGAGCTATTTTGGGAACCATGAGCTTAGGATGTTATTTTTGGGGCTAAATCACCAAGTGAGACCATCTAGATGTTATATGTGTGTCAAGGTCTGAACTTTACGTGATTAGTATGCTTGGGAAGGTCGGATCTATGGATTAAAGGAACAGATCTGACCTCAGGAGGTCTATGGAGTTTGTGCATGGCATGAACTCACCGAGTCCAAAGATCAGACTCGGCGAGTAGGGTTTGGGTTTCCCGTAAATCACTCAGTGAGTAGACTTGCTGAGTTGGGGAAATAACTCAGTGAGTGAGAGGAGGATTAGGGGACTGGAGTCCAAGGCGGAACTCACCGAGTTGTTCTTGAGACTCAACGAGTTGAGTCGGGGTGGCCCCGCGATTCATGCCAGGTGTGACTCGTCAAGTATGGGGAGAAACTCGACGTGCTAAGCGGGACTAAAGAGTTAATGGACACGTGTAGACTCGCCGAGTCGCCCAAGTGCACTTGACGAGTCGGGTCAAAGTTTGACCATTGACTTCTGTTGACTTTTAAGGTTGGGTCAACAATGTGGCCTTTGAGCTAAAAGAGGGGCAAAATGGCCTTTTGCCTACTGAGGGTGCCTAGAGAGGGTTGAGTCTAGTCACGAGAGTTATATTTATGAGAATATTTACATTATGTGATTAGGCGGAGGCTAGATCATATTTCTACCGAGTTAGAGATTTACCGAGACATCTGAGGTGAGTCTTCTCACTATACTTTACCTAGTGTGGTAATAGAGTTATGTGACAGAGTATTTTAGAGTTATATGTCAGTGTATTTGCATGTTATTATGTGTTGTGATTTATTGTGATATGAGATATGCATGATTCAAAGTTTACAGAGTTAGGACCGGTGGGTCCACAGAGTTATGGTACCCAGTGGGTCCCATAGAGGTATTCGACTAGAGGGTCAATAGAGTTACAACCTAGAGTGGCTGATATGTGTTTATGTGGTATTTCGGGGAACTCACTAAGCGAATATGCTTACAGTGTTATCTGTGGTGTTTTAGGTGCCAGCGATGATAGCTTGAAGGCGCCGAGATGACTCGTACACACGCACACTAGAGCTTATATATTTGATCTTGGGGTTTTGTACTAAGATAATGATGATACAATGTTTTAAAACGTGGATGTGAATGAAATTCTATGACTTTTAAAATGCGAAAAATTGTTTAACTTTTTACGGTGTTACATATATGGTCACTATGGAATGAAGATCAGATATCAAATATGTTTTTTTTGAGGTATTAGGTTCCATTTGCCATTTTTGAGGTATTACCTTCCATATTCTCCTTCATAGATTCCAAATCATCTACAAAAACGACATTCCTACAAAAGTTTATAACAAATGAATATTAGAATTTACAAACAAAAAGTATGAAAAAATATGCCAAAAAATCAGCCGCTTGATTTGATATTTGGTAGATCTCTTGTTATAAATTAAACCTTGAAAATATACAACCACATTTTAACTTTTCCCCTAAAATTATGCAAACAATGTTTCTGCAAAAATAATGCATATTTGTACCTCGGAGTCCCTGTGACCACGAAACCTCTTGTCATTTATATTGGATGATCCAATTAAGATGATATGAACATCAACTATCATCACTTTGCTATGCACATACACCTGGATGAGTGATAACAATAATATGTATAAATTGCTAAAGTCGTATCTACCCTAATAAATGAAAATATTATTGCCACTTGTTATTCTCTCATTTAATTTGTCACATGTTATTTTGTTATAATTTTGAAATATATTTATTTTACACTTGTCAATTACATCATTATTCATTTCCACTATATCATTAATTTAGTTTCCATAAATTAAACCTATTATAATAACTATTAATTTCAATTTTGAAATTTTAAATTTCAATTTCAATTTCAATTTCAAATAAATTTACACTTTAAACCATTGTATTTAATATTTTATTATAATAACTCATTTAGTACACGGTTCTAACAATTAAACACATAATTTTAATTAATTTATTTTTTGCATGTTTTTTTTTCATAATTTTCACTTATTTCATATTTCAAAATCAAATAAACTTCTCATGTAATCACTCTTATTTAACATTATGTTTTAATTAACCCGTATAATATACGTGTTTCACAACTAGTAACTAAATACATTAAGAAAGTCGAGATCGCATTACTTGACTTGTGACACGTGGACCATCATCACCCATTCTCATATATATATATATATATATATATATATATATATATATATAGGGCTAGGTTAAGTGTTTTTTATATTTATTGTATACTAGAATACATCAATAGGAATTTAATAACATTATATTATTATTTAATTAAATAATGATAGATATTAAATGGTTTTCATAATTGTATGTATATTAAATAATATCTATAATTATAATTTTTCTCTTTATGGAAATTAATTAAATTTGTCATTAATGTCAGCAATAACATTATTTCAGGACTCAATCACTTAAAATACAATAAAGTTGTATGGAATAGGAAGAAATAGGGTGTATTCTAGTAGAATATACTTTCGTTGTACTAGAATACACTTTTATTATTTTATATATGAATTCATTCTGAAATAATATTATTATTGACATTAATTACGAATTAAATTAGTTTTCATAAAAAAGAATTATAAATATGGATATCATTTAATATATATTTAATGTTTACTCAATTCTTATTGGTGCATTCTAGCACACAATAAATGTGACAAACATTTGAACCTATATATATATATATATATATATATATATATATATATATATATATATATATATATATATATATATATATATATACTAGGTTATAAACCTGTAGAAACCATGGTTAAGAAAAATGAAAACATTATTTATAAAGATTAATTTGCAAAAAATATTAATTTACAAAGATTTAGGTTTTGTTGGTTGTTATAAAAACATACAATCGAATTTTCATTTTCATATACAAACATATAGTTAATTTTATTTTCATTTACCACACCTGTACATTGTCAAATTATTTATACTTCAATTTTTATCTAATGAAGTTATAATAACAGAATTTAATAATAGCATCAAGGTTTAATACTCAGAAATTTTGGGTGATGTATGTCGGCAAATAAAAATATATAATAGTTCATTATTGTTAGTAGTGTTTAATTAATCGGCTCCTATGCAAAGGACCTTTTTTCAAATTATTTTACACTTCAATTATTATTATTATTAAAGTTATAATAATAGAATTTAATACAGATATAAGCTTTATTAATCCAAAAATCAAAGGACACGTTTAAAATAAACAAAAAAATCAGGTCCCTTTTGTATAGATTGTTTGAAATACCCTAGAGTATCTCCTCCCATCTTTTTTCTTCTCTCGTAACTGATGAAGTACACAAGAAAGGAAGTAATTCGACAACAAATATCAATCACTGCTAGCAGCATCACTCCCCTTTCTCCGTCTTCGCAGCCGTAGTTTAGGTCAGACATCATACGTCCCGCCTAAAACCTTCCAGTGACACCATTAGCATGGAACGATACGACAGTAACTAAAGCAATCATCCTTATATCTCAGTTAGTCGGTCGGTGACAAAATAACAATAAACAACAACGCACCATCCTCTGCCTTTTTCTTCACCTTCTATATCTTATGACTAATATAGATTATTACATGTTTTGTTTAAAGCTCTTTGACGTGCGAGGTAGACATCATCCTAAGAACATAGAGCAGCTAAGGAAATCAGTTCAAAGTTGAAATTGAAACATGTATGTTGCACTTGATAACCGAAAAAGGAAGTGGCAAGTGGCAACCTATTGAAGGCCAAAAATGTCTTACATTTTAGGTGTATCAAACTATCGTATCACGTACTACAATTACTCATGATAGCATTGTACCTATTATATATTAAAAAAAGGAAATATCATTGTATTTTTTTTGGTACATTGAAAGGAGTATCATCTTAAATAGCACTGTAATTTCAATTTTTTTAAAAGTTAAAACACCATACTTTCACAAGGCTTATAAGCATTGAAACATTATAATATCACAATAAGAAAAAACATTAACAAAACAATATGATTACCAATAGGTGGGTCAATAAGGACAAGCAAAAAGACCAACTTGATATTGTTATTTTGTCTCTTTGAATAAACATAAAATAGATTGTTTGAAATTGATATCAATTGATACATTGATTTCTAAAGAATAATTTTTTTTTATTTTACCTAAATTTAGTATTTTTGCTATATATGTGCAGTAAGGAACTCATGACTCAAACCACTACACATAGCCACAATAAAGTACAATGGTATAATCTAAGAAAAACTCACATAAATGCTATAACACAACCAGGTACTTGTTAAAAAAAAGGAATAAATGATGTGTTTAAAAAATCGATGACATTTAAATCCATTTATAGAATAGTCCGTATTAAAGTAAAGTGACAAATATGGTCCTTGTTTAACTATAATTACATAAATGGTCAATGATTAACTAAATAAGAAAGGAATTGGAATTATAATGCTAAAATAGGAACTTTTCCTATGGAGTACCGAAATATCCTTCGTTACCGCCTCATGATTCCCATATTCCCAATTGACGAGATATGCTCAGTTTGTCACAAGGCATGTTTGGATACCTTTGGGGAACACGTAGTTCATTTTAGAGAGCTCCCTGGTTTCAAGTATAGACATGATGTGGTTCGGGATGTTCTCTTTGATGCTTGTCGACGTGCTGGTATATCTGTGAAGAAAGAAACGCCAGTGAACTTTTTGACAGACCCGCAGGATGGCAGGTCCACACTTAGACCGGCTGACATTTTGGTCTTTGGATGGATAGGAGGGAAGCATGCGTGCGTGGATCTTACTGGTGTATCTCCTCTTGTTGGTTCGGGGAGCGGAGGTTTCGCAGCTCGGCATGCCGCTTTGAAAGCAGTTGTGTGCAAAGTAGTAAAGCACGACAATGCATGTAGAGAAAATCAACATGTGTTTGTTCCTTTTGCATTCGATACATTTGGTTTTCTCGCACCAGAGGCGGTGGAGCTCCTTAACAGAGTCCAACGGGTCATGCATTCTAATGTCATATCTCCTAGATCCACAAATGTTGTTTTCAAAAGAATAGGTTTTGCCATCCAAAAAGGGCTAGCGGCGCAGCTTGTTGCCCGTTTGCCTTCAATCGATATGTATTGACTTCCAAAATGTAAATTAAAATGCAACATCTGCTTAAAAACAAAATGTTGAAATGGTATATGTTTAATAAAATAAACATAAATGGTCCATTTAAAAAGCTGAAATTACAATGCTTTGTACAAAGAAATAAATGTAGGATGTTATAATACATAAATCAGTAAACATACAGGAATTATAGTTAAAATTTAGTCTGTATTGGAAACACATACTTAGTATTTAGTAGTTAGTAAGATTATAGAAATGGATTTTAGAAAAATGGAATGGAATGAACTAATCTATTCCCTTTTAATGAGTTCATTATTATATTTTTTTTTTCTTTTCATAATAATTGATTAATTTTAACAAACAGTTAACCCTATATTTAAAAAAAATACCCTTTATACATTAATATTAAGTTTTAGTATTTTGACAAAACAAACCCTTTGTTCCTTTTACATACAAAGAGCAACAGACTTACAAAGTTACCCTGTGTATCATGTTGTCATTTTAATAACTGATTAAAGGAATGGTCCATTAAAAAAATACAACAAACTTTAACATAATAGCAGCAGAACAAACACTACAGAACACACAAAGACAATAGCAACATACTTGTTATTTTTTGCATTTTGTTCATCATTGAGGCAAATGTAAAAAATAGCAATTTAGTTTAAGAATTTTAATATTATAAAAGCATACTCACAGAACAACTTAAAAAATTTGCATCATATTTTGAAATTATGTTGTTGATAGAATTGTTATATATATATATATATATATATATATATATATATATATATATATATATATATATATATATATATATATATATATATATATATCATAGAACAAAGTACATTATTATTATATATAAACATTACAAAAACTACAATGCTATTTTTTCATTTATTTTTTTCTGGATAGATTTTCGTATGATGAAATCTGGGAAGGAATGGAATGGTTCATTCCATAGGAATGAAAAAAACCTTGTTTCTTTAGAAAAATGGAACGAAATAAACTAATGGGAAAATAATGTATATGCCCTATAATATTTCTAGGGTTGACCCATTTAGCCACTTAATTTATTTTGTGGCTTAATAAGGGATCGAATTATTTGTTACCTAACAATATAGTCCGTTTTACTTATTGTAACCGGTTAACATTGCCACATAAACCTAGCCTAACACGTAAGCGATGACATGGCAAGAAGTTAAATCGTCCAACAAAGCATACGATGTCGTATTGAAGGCGAATCGTAAGGAGCAAGGATCGACAGTTCTAGCGCCTCCATATAAAATGAAGACTTCCTTGACATAAAAGGGCACATCTGCAAACTTCATTACCCCAATCTCGTCTCTAACTTTACTCTAAAATGGCTTCAAGCGGACGTGCAGAACACAACTAGTCTTCAAATTACGCCCGTCACATGGATGAGAATCAATCGAATGGTGTAACCAACGAAGACATGGCCATCAATCTACTGAAAACCCAGATGGAACTGTCGCTTATACGGGTGGGCTTCCAAGACCAGTTGCGTGAGCTCCGTCAGGCAGTTAATCGACACTTAGATGCCATGAACCTTGAGGTCGATGACGTTCGTGCTGGTCAGATGGATATCTCAATTATGGTTGCTGATCTTAAAAATCATGTCATTTCTCTGCAAAGAGCGTATGTGAAGATGGTCTTCAAAAATAACGAACGTAAGAAGCTGATGTCGTGTGTTGGGATTTTTGGTGTTGTTTGTGCGTCTATGGTGACGTATTTGGTGGTTAAGTAAAAAAATGTTGTTTAGGTTGAAGCATTTCACTCCTGGGTTTGTGTTTTGGTGTGTTCCGTATGTTGTTTAGTGTCAATAATAGTAGTAGATTTTGTGTGGGTTGCTGGTATTAGTTTGTGATGTTGGTCTATAGATTTGGTGGTGGTGTTGTTGGGCTGCTGATTGTGATCGTTTTTTGACGAAGTTCTTTGTCGATGATCTCTGTAATAGGTTATTGAATAGCAGAAACCGATGTAAACAAACCCATGAGTGAAATATGTTTTAATGTTATTATTAAAAAAATTGCCTTTCACCTGTATCTGTATGTGTGCATGAAAGAAATTGCCTTTCACCTATGTTTCATTGACTGGGACAGGACCAAAACACAAAGCAAAATGAATTTAACTTCTTTAAGCGCATAAACAGGGACCACAAATGGTGCACTTTGGGAAAAGGGACAAAAAATACATTTGCACATGATTGAACCATATCTGCTTGTCATGATTAATGGATTAAGTCACAAGTCCCCTGTTTTTTACAATGACTTAATTACCCATGCATGAAAAATGGTCAGTTTACTTTGTAATGACTTAATTACCCTTGCATCCAAAATGGCCAATTTAATTTGTAATGACTTAATTACCCTGTTAGAGTATAAATGTTGTAATATGTCGAAGTGTTAGTTGTTACGAAGGATCTTTAGTCTTTGTAAGAAGAGTCTCCGGATGTAATGTTATTTTTACTAAGGCATGTTAAATGAAGTCTTAATGTCTAGTCCTTAGTATTTTTATTATGCTTTTGTTCTATAAATAGGGGTCTGTACTAAGTGAGTAGGAATCTTTCACTGAGTTTTTTTTTTCAGTTTATTCCTTTGTACTCTGTAAAAACCAAAAGCATAATACGAGCTGAATCAAGATTATATTTACTCTCATGTTCATCATTATTCTTCTTTCTGAATTCTTACATGAATTGATCTTAAACTCGTTTACTAAACACATCAATTGGTATCAGAGCAGGAATCCTTTCTGTGATCTGATTTTCATTTTGATCAAAAAGGTTTTTGAATCTACTGTTTGATTCAAAAAGTTTCCGTCCTTTTTGAATTGAAAAATTCTTTCTGATCTCAATCTAGGATTCGATTCTGCAAAAATATTTGTAAATCGATTGTTCGTTGTGTGATTCTGAATTGAATTATACAATTTGATTTCAATTGTCTCAAAAGTTTTTGTATCATCTTGAAGTTTTTGTCCGTACAACAATGGCGTCATTCAATTTGAATTCGATGACATCATTTTCTCATTTGCTTGGACCATCCACAAAAATTCCAATGCTTATTCCAGAATACTATGATCAGTGGGCTGATAGAATGGAATATTACTTGAACGGATTGGATGAAGAATTATGGAAGTGCATCACAGGAGAAGTCAATCAACCTGCACAAGTTCAGTCAATTGGAATGTCTTCAAGTAGTTCAGAAGTTGAAAATCAAACCGATCGTTTAAAACGTCTGGAGAAGAAATGCATGAGGGAATTAAGAGGTGCGTTGCCTCCTGTTGTGTACAACTATGTCAGAACATGCAAAACAGCTAAAGAAATCTGGAACAATCTCAAAGACAAATTTCAAGGAAGTGAAAAGACGAAAATCACATCTGTGAAACAATGCCTGGTGGAACTCAAAGATTTTAAACAAAAAGAAAATGAGTCTATTGAAGCATACTATGATAGGTTCAACGAGCTAATCTATCGTTGTAACCGTTATAGTATAATCAGGTCATCAATGGAGTACAATTTGATATTTGTTATGGGACTTCGAAAGGAGTGGAGGAGTGTGAGTATGATGGTGAAAAATCAACAGAGCTTTGATACTTCGACTTTTAATGACTTATACAATCAATTAAAGTCTCATGAAAATGAAGTGAATGAAATGGCAGAGGAAGCTAATGCAAGTTTTGGTGGACCATTGCATTAGTTTCGAAGGTCTCAGAAAGAGAGAAAGATAAATTGAAGTCTGATGAAGAAGAAGGTTTTTTAATGAATACTAATGACGAAGTAGTTGCATTTTACTCAAACAATAGAGTAAAGAAATTTTTCAAGAAACCTTTTAATCCAAAGAAGTCATCAGATTCGAAGGGTAGTTTTGAGAACAAAAACAAACTGGATGAAAAGAAGAAAGAAATGAAGACAGATTCGAAGAATGAGCTGGAGCAAATGAAGATGAAATTGAAAGGTGATACAGGGATAAATTGCCATTACTGCTATGGAGCAAATCATTTGGCGGTTGATTGTTTGTTAAGGAAGAAGGAGGAAAAGAAAAATAAAACAAAAGATGAAGCATACTACACTGAGAAGCTGGAGGAAGTAAAGAAGAATGCAAAGAATTTGTCATTGGTGGCTCAAGGAGAAACTGAATCCGATGGCACATATCAGATATGGTCTTCGGGTTCAGATGATGAAGAAATGAAAAATCCAACTCATGGAGCTATGTATGCAAAGGTGGAAGTGGATTCAGATGATGAACAGACTAACGAAGCGTGTGGGCAATGCTTCGTTTCGAAGTCAATTGACAGGTCGCCCATGACTACCAAGGTACGTAACATTCTTGAATCTTTTAACATTCTAGTTTCTGCATATAATTCTGAGTTAGTATCTTTTGATGAAACTGTTATTTACTTTGATTCAATCGTTGTGTCTGCTAGCAATGAAGCCAAAAAGTTAAGTGATCAATTACTAGAGACAAGAAAAATGCTGGATTCAAAAGTCACTAGAATTGATTACTTAGAATTACAAGTTTCAGATATTATGGAGGATAGAGAAAAATTAGCAAAAGAAATAAACCTATTGTTAGCACAAAGAAATATTTTCTGTAATTCTGCAAAGAGATTGTATGGAAAATTAACTGAGTTACATCATTCGTGTGAAATAAGTAAAGAACAACATAGAAAATTACTACCATTTTTAGCTTATGATAGAGCTAAGGTTGATAGTATTTCATATGATTGCAAAAAAGAAATTTCTGATTTCAACAAAGTTCCAGATGATAGGTTTAGATTTGGAATTGCTAAAGTCAAAGATTATCTTGATGCTAATGATTTAGTAAAAATTGTAAATGAGACCTTATCTAAATCAGAACAACTTCGAATTTTGAAAAAGACTGAGAATTCTACATCTAATTGTGAAACTAATATTGCTGATATTGAAGATAATTCTGATAATATTAGTGAATTTAGTGATTTAGAAGATGTAGATTGTTCTCAATTGTCAGTCATAAATGTAGCAAGTTCATTTAAAGGGAAAGAAAAATGTGAAGATTTATTAATAAAAATTGAAACTGATAAACCCTCAACTTCGAAAGTTTGTGATATGGAGTCTGTGGAAATACATGATAGTCAAACCGATGATAGTGACAATGAGGAAGATAATACAAATTCGAAGCCTATTCAAAGGTCGGAAGAAATTGAAATTCCTCGAGTGGTTGTTGATCAAGTCTATTTGGATACACAAGAATTTGAGAAAATTCTAAGTGGAAAAGGTGCTCATTATCTTGAATCAAATACTGTTGTTTATCCAATCTTCAAATTCACTGATGATGTTGTTTTCCCAAATCAAGTCTTCGTAACAACAGGTCATGTTGAAAACATAAAGCCTGAATTCAAAAAGATGATTGAGGAAGATAATATGCAAACATCAAATGAAGGATTCTTTTCAAATCAAAGTACATTTGAAAACAATCTTACAAAGAATTCATATAAATTTCAACATCAAAAATCAAAAAGAGTATGGGTTGAAAAATCAAAAGTTGAAAAAGAGTTTACAAAACACGAAGGTGTTAAAACAAAAGTTAAAGCAATCAAAAAAGTAATAAAATTGAATTCAAAGGAATTTAAAACTCAAGTTGAAAATTTTTCAAAAGAAAATAATATTTCGAAACGTCAAGCGAGAAAAACAATTTTTTGGCAAACTGTTGAGAAAAATGCCTCGTTTTCAAATAATGAAAGAAAAGTTTTGAAAGAAAAATCAAAGTCTCAAATTTTTGAAAAGAAAAATGCTTCGTTTTCAAATAATGAAACAAAAGATTCAAAAGGAACAAAAACAACAATACCAAGAAATTTTTTTCAGAAAAAGGTAGCACACAGATTTCAAAGTCACAAATTAAAACATCTTATCATGAATCATATCTTTCAAAACCAAAAGTTGATTATGTTCCAAATTCAGCAATGTTATAATCCTTTGAAGAAACAAGCTGATAAAGTCTCATATGCAAAGGGTATAACAACAAAGAGAAATATTGATCATTGGTTGGAAGGAAAAGGAAAAATGTATCACTCAAGCAAGTTTTCGAAAGAACAGATATATGAAGCATATGACAAATATGCCAATCCTTCAACTAATGGAAGTTCATCATCCAAAGAGTCAAATATATCAGTTAAAGTTTGGCAGCCGGTCACAAAAGAAAAAAGAGGAGAATCACAAACTCAAGATGCGAAGGGTGTAATTAGTGAAAATTTGAAAATAATAAAAACTCATATATCTGACCCTTCGAATGAAAATGTTAGGTTTATTGACAGTTTCAAAACCAAAGTTTGTGATTGGGTTAATGGTTGTACTTTACAATTGAATTACAAACCTAATATGAATGGACCCAACAAAGCTTGGGTACCTAAATTTTTTCAATGATCGCAGGTACTTTGTGACGAGCAATATGATAACAAATGGTATATTGATAGTGGTTGCTCACGTCACATGACTGGGAAGAAGGAAAACTTGCATGATTTTCGAAGTCTGGAAAATGGAGGAGTGGTTAAGTTTGGCAATAATCACAAATGCAAAGTCAAGGGTTATGGAAAAATAACGAATGGAAATTTCACTATCAACAGAGTTGCATTTGTTGAAGGTTTACAACACAACTTGATAAGTGTTTCACAACTTGTTGTGGGCAATGGAAATCAAGTTCTTTTTAATGAAGAAGGAAGTGTCATTTTGAATGTTAAGACAAATGAAGTTTTACTTAAATCAAAAAGAAAAGGTGATATGTTTACATTGGATATTGTTCCTATTGTAGGCAAACCTGCTGTGTGTCTACTTTCGAAAGCTGCTGCTGATGTTAGCTGGTTATGGCACAGGAGATTATCACATCTCAATTTCCGAAACATCAACAAACTTGTAGTACAAGATCTGGTAAGAGGTTTACCCATTCTTAAATATGATAATGACAGTTTTTGTGCAGCTTGTGAGGTAGGAAAACAACACAAACAAGGTCATCCTATCACAATAGATTCGAAGATTGTTGAACCCCACGAACTCTTGCATATTGATTTATGTGGTCCTTCAACAGTTGCTACTCTTAGCAAGAAGAGGTACATTTTGGTAATTGTCGATGATTTTTCAAGATTTACGTGGGTTTATTTTCTCAAGTTAAAATCCGAAGTTCCACAAATGATGATTGATTTTATCAAGAAAATGGAAGTTTCATTGAAAAAGACAGTTCGAAAAATTAAAAGTGATCATGGAACTGAATTCAAAAATCGTGTCTTTGATTCATTTCTGGTGGAAAAAGGAATTATACATAATTTTTCATCTCCCTATACACCAAAACAAAATGGTGTAGTTGAGAGAAGAAATCGATCATTATGTGAAGCTGCAAGAACAATGTTGGCTTATTCGAATTTACCTCAATATCTTTGGGCTGAAGCTGTTTCAACTGCTTGTTTTACTCAAAATCGATCATTCATTCATAGACGGTTTGATGTTACTCCTTATGAAATCATCAATAATCGAAAACCTAATGTCAAATTTTTCCATGTTTTTGGATGCAGGTGTTTCATAATGAATCTTAAGGATAATCTTTTGAAGTTTCAAACAAAAGCAGATGAAGGAATTTTCTTGGGATATTTACACAATTCAGTTGCTTATAGAGTGTTAAATAAGAGAACTCGCAAAGTGGAAGAAACTTTTAATTTGACATTTGATGATCATTACATTAAAAAGTCTAATCATAAATTTAAGAATTATCCTATTTTGCAAAATTCTTCAAATATAGATGATTCAATTGAAATGGATGATGTTAATTATGATTCGATTTTTGGTATTACAGATCAAGCAATTGATGCAGAAAGAAATGCAACTGATAATCAAACATCAGAAAATTCGAAGCATAACAATGATTCAATTTCGAATTTGAATCTAAACCCAAATGAACAAGCTGATGATCCAGTGGAGGGGGAGCACTTGGACTCAAATAGTTTTGTTGAGGGGGAGCATTATAGTGAAAGAGATAAAATGTCAATAAATGATAATGTCGAAGAGGAGCCAATTCTTGAAGAAGAGCTGATCAATGAACCAGAGCAAAATATCGAAACAGAGTCAATCATTGAGGGGGAGCCTATACTTGAGAATGATCAAAATCATGAAGAAGAAAATTTTGATGATGCTGATGATTCAATTTCCATAAATGGATCAGAAACAGATGTTCTGTTCGAAGATGCACTCTTGGATTTTGATCCTAAATATCCACCATTAGATAAATGGACAATAAATCATCCAAAAGATCAAATTCTTGGTGATCCACAAGCAGGTATAATGACAAGGGCACAACATCATGCACGAAATAAGGTACTGAATAATCATCAAGAGTTATGCATGTTTAATGTTTTTATTTCCAAAATCGAACCAAAGACAATTAAGGTTGCAATGGAACACTCTGATTGGGTTGTTGCTATGCAAGCTGAATTGTCTGAATTCGAAAGAAACAAGGTTTGGAGATTAATTCCAAAACCTGTTGATGTGTCAATTGTTGGACTCAAATGGATTTATAAAAAAACGGACAAAGATGGTAACATTATTCGAAATAAGGCTAGACTTGTTGTTAAAGGATATTCTCAAGAAGAAGGAATTGATTACGAAGAAACATTTGCCCCTGTCGCAAGACTCGAGGCTGTTCGTATTTTTCTGGCTTTTGCAGCTCATAAAGATTTTGATGTCTATCAAATGGATGTAAAATGTGCATTCTTAAATGGAGAACTAGAAGAAATTGTTTATGTTGAACAACCTCAAGGTTTTATAAGCACAGAACATCCTGATCATGTTTATATTTTAGATAAAGCTGTATATGGGTTAAAACAAGCACCAAGAGCATGGTATGCAACTTTAACATCATTTTTCAAACAATCTAAATTTAAACAAGGATCAGTTGATCCCACTTTATTTTGAAAGAAAATTGGGAATCATCTGATGCTTGTTCAAATTTATGTTGATGATATAATTTTTGGCTCAACTGACCCTGCTTTATTTAAAGAATTTGAAGATCTGATGAAAAGCAAATTTGAAATGAGTATGATGGGCAAAATTAATAACTTTTTGGGTTTGAATATTCGTCAAAACAGGGAAGGCATCTTCATTAATCAGGAGAAATATACGAAGAATTTGTTGGAAAAGTTTGGAATGACGAATAGCACAAGGTTACGAATACCAATGGCAACGGGCATAAAGCTAACTCCTTCGTTAGATAAATCAGCTGTTGATATTACTTTGTATCGAAGCATGATTGGGTCTTTATTGTATTTAAATGCAAGTAGACCTGATATTATGTATTCTGTTTGTAATTGTGCAAGGTATCAATAAAATCCACGAGAACCACATCTCACTGCAGTAAAGAATATTTTCCGATATTTGAAAGGCACTACTTCGTTAGGATTGTGGTATCCTTCGAAAACAGGGTTCTTTGTACAGGCCTGTTCGGATGCAGATCTTGGAGGATGTAATCTTGATCGTAAAAGCACAACTGGTGGATGTCAATTGCTAGATGGAAAGTTGGTCAGTTGGCAATCGAAGAAGCAAACATGTGTTTCAATCTCAACTGCTGAAGCTGAATATGTTGTTGCAGCTGCGTGTACATCACAAATAATTTGGATTCAAAGTCAATTACGAGATTATGCAATTAATATTTAAAAGATTCCTTTATATTGTGATTCACAAAGTGCAATAAGAATTTCTCATAATCCTGTGCAGCATTCGAAGACCAAGCACATTGCTCTTCGATATCGTTTTATCAAAGATCATGTTGAAGAAGGAAATGTTGAAGTTCATTTTGTAAAAACAACGGAACAATTGGCAGATATTTTTACAAAGGCATTGGATGAAAAATCGTTTCCTCATATTCTAGAAGGCTTGGGAATGGTTTATGGAAATTCACTTATATCTGATAAAAGCGAAGAGTGATGGGTCTGAATCATTTGGTGTATGGACGGAAAAGATGGTTCAGTGTTCAGAGGTTACTGTTCATGGTCAACGCTTCGAACGCTTCGCATTCAGAAGTTTTTGAAATAGATAATCAGAGGTTACTGTTCAAGTCAACGGTTCGCATGCTTCGTATTTGTGCACATTTCAACTCAGGTTAGTTTCTTTTTTTTTTTTTTTTAGTTTGTTTAATTTTTTTTAAGAAAAACCTGAAAAATCAAAAATATTTTCTTTTATTTTAAAAAATTAAAAATCCAAAAAGATTTTGTTTTAGTTTGTCATTAAGTTTTTGAAAAATTAAAAAAATACCAAAAATATTTTTCATTTATTTTTAGTTTTAACATGTGTATTGTAATTTTTGTCAAGTTTCAAATACGAAGGATTCATGCATCTGGTTTTGAAGAAAAGGTATGATCTCAATACATTTTGGATTAGTTAGGATGTCCCTAGAAGCATGCTGCTGCATGTTGTCTCAAGCCTCGAATGATTCTATGTATGAGAGATGAAAGCCTTGATGAAATTATCTCATCAAAATTTCTTCCCAACAAGGCTTGTATTTGCATAAATCAACAAGAGCTACCTTACTCTTCTCAAATGAGTTAAGAGTTTTCTGTTTTGTCCAATATAACAGAGGTACCCTTCGATTCTTAACCAATCTTTTTAAACTAAACAATTCTTACATTCCAAATATTCGAAGAGATTTGTCCTTGAGGTATTTGATCAAACCAATCAAAACCTAGACAAATCACAAATCTGTGTTTATGATCTAATATCATGAGTCCGTGATAGTAGTGAAACCCAAAATACCATAAACCATAAGGAATTGACGGGGAACCATGTTCCAGATCTTACGAAACATTTGTTTCAGTACCTTTTATACTCCAAATCATATTCATTTCTTTTGAGTGATCATAATCAAACATTCGAAAACTACGATGTTTGTTCCCAACTAGATCCAGCATAAATGTTCTTTTTATGAATATGATTTCCGTGTGAGTATATTTTCAAAATACTAGTTACTTTGAATATCATTCGCAACCAAGTTGTCACTGACTACACTGGTCATACAACTAATTTTGTTTACAATTACTCACCTTATTTTAAGGTTGATATGTAACGAAATTTTCGAAGCCACCCATTTGTCCTATAAAAGAAACCCTTCGAAACTTCTCTACAAGTTATCGATTGTAATTTACGGGAAACCAAACAAGCTGTCAATTATCTCTCTTGATAATTTTCGAAGATATCTTTGCCTGGGATAAAATTGTTTTTGTGTCACAATAAATTGTTGACATCACAAATTTCAAAAAAAAATTTATTTGTTTCTCATCTAATTTCTTTTGGCACATAGCACACACGAAATCCTTGAGGTTTGAGTAACACCAACTTAAACTGACGATTTCGAAATACTGGCAAATGACTTTGCTTTTTAAACCTCAAAGTGAAAGAGCCTAACCTCTATTCCGAAGGCATCCGACGGTTACAATTCTTTTGGGGAATACCAAACAGTCCTATCTATTGATGACGCATGGTGTATGATAAGCGTGTAAGGCGTGTTGACAGTTACGATTGTTACTTTTTGATGAGTACATTCCAAATTTCAAGGTGCCATGTCAGCAAGCATTTAATGTATCCCGCTTCAAATTCAAAATTCTAGGGTTACATATAAAAGGGAAAATCAGAACTCAAGAACACTTTACGCGATCAAACTCTCTGAAACACAAAATTCTCTCTGCAATTCATTTTCTTCATAAGTTCTTTACTCAAAATCATCATCAATGGCGACTACTTCATCACCAACTACAGACGAAGTCATCAGTGTTCCGATTATGAAGATCCAGGGTTCCAACTATCAAGTTGAATCGTATTTGTCAAAATATCCTGAAGAACTTCACATGCTTGTGGTTGCTTTACAAAATTCAGTTCTGTCTAAAGCAATGTTTGACTCATTTGCTGCTCCGATGTCCTGGTTATCAAAGGCAGGTTCTACAGCTTCATACAACAAGGAGACTGGGTGTGTGGAATTCACCATGGTTGCAGATACGAGAATTAGGGTCTCCAAGTGGTTGTTTTTGCAAGATTTTGGGAATTCCGAATTCTAGCCCGTATGAGGAACTTACTTCTTCACAAGTGGTGTCTATGTTCAATGAGATGGGTCATCAACCTCCATTGACACGAATCAGTGATTTCAAGAAGTCGGGGTTACCAACAATCTAGAATTTTTTGTTTGGCATCTTTCTTAGATGTCTTACTGGAAGAACTGTGGGGCTAGATAAAGGAAGGATGGAAGTTTATGCAATGGTAGCAGGGTTATACTACGATTTGCAAGTTGATTATTCTGAGCAATTATGGACAGAGTTCATAACAAGTATTTCGAAGACAAGTGCTAAGCAGGGGATTTCTTGTGCACGATATTGGAGTCTGATAGTCCAATATGTCTATCAGAAGGAAAAAGTCGAGGTTCCGGAATACGAAGAGAAAGCAGTTTTCCACATGTATGGTAGTCCGAAGGAGGTACATGATGATCCGGCTATTTTTACCACAGTTGCTCGAATTCCGGATGCTATGCTAAAGAAGGTAGATCCCACGAATAATGTGTTGGTATCATACTTACAATCTATTGACACAACAGTTGTTACTGGGATGTTACAACAAGAAGAGAAGAAGAAGTCGAAGAAATCAAAGAAGAAAGAGGGCGAGTCTTTGGAAAAAGGGGTAAAAGCAGAACAAAAGAATCAGGAGCTAATCGTTACATCTCGCAATGTCGAAGAGGTGTGTCCGGTTTTAACCTCAGTGACTGATACACCGGTGATCGAAGCCTCTCCATCTAAAGAAACGATTCCTTCGAAGACGTGGGTTTTTCGAAGAATAAAGATCAAAAGAAAATCTCAGTTGGTAAAGAAAACTCAGGTTACTCATCAAGGGGTTACTGTTCGAGAAATTCCAGCTCCGGTGTCTCCATCTTCTAAAAAGCGAAGGGCTAAAGATATGGCGAAATTTTTGAAGAAAACCCAATGAATTGAAGAAGTGGATCAAGTTCCTGAGACTCCCGAAAATGACATTCCAAAAGAAGTAGAAATCCTTCAGTCTACTGAGATTTCAAAGCCTGCTGACATAAAGATCCTTGAACCAACGTCTTTACCACAGGTTACTTCAACAACTGATTCTCCAACATTCCAATCTATAATGGATCAACCTTTCACCACCATATTCTCTACACAATCAACCGAACCACCAAATCCATCATCACCTGTCGCTGAAACAATGACTATTGATGAGGAAACTAACAACGAAGGGTTTGGAGGAACATTCAAAGCTCTTTCCTTTGATAAAGCTGAAGAAGATTTTCCTGACCATATGCTGATGACGATGAAGCAGTTTATGATATTAAATTCAAAATTGAATTCTATCTTACAATCTCAAGCAGATGTGGGAAGTGCTGGAATTAATATCATGGAAGTCGATTCTGTTATGAAGGAAATGGAAAGCAGAGTGATTTCGAAGGCTTCAGGGTTAATACGTGATTCTGAAAGCCGCATTCTTGAGGAGACTGATCAGACTGATAGTTCTACAGAGAATAAAATCAATTCTCTGAGATCTGATTTTCTGAAGGAGGTGAAGGATTTAAAGACGGTTACGAAGGAGCGTCATGTGCTCTTCGTACAGGAAGTTAAGAAGGTTCGAGAAGACGTTAATATGCAGATTCGTGAACTTCGTGAAGAAATGGCGATGGAAGTTCAACATATTCAATAGGGGTATGAATCAGCACATCAAAAGATCGATATCATTTGTGATGCGGTTGTTCAGTGTGTTAAGATGTTCGAACAACTAAATCCACAGATGATCTCTCTTTCAACAGCAGACGCACAACATTTTGGAGAGTTGATGAAGCTGCTGAATGAACTCAAAGAAATTTCTTCGAAATCATCTTCTCCGATTATCTCTCAAGAATTTCTTTCCTAGACATTCATTCATTTCGAAGCCATCTTACAAAAACACCTTGCTCCATTACTCAGAATTTCAAGCCTATTGCCGAATGTATCAGATGCCCCACCTGCTGTCACAGGGGTGCAAGGGGGAGAAAAGGTTGGTCAAGCAAAGGCTGGGGAACATGAGAAGATATCTGAAGATTCGAAGGTGGTAGGAAAAGTTTATCCTTCGAAAGCTGTGGTTAAACCAACAATAGTTTCAGCTGCTCCAGTCATTTCGACTGTGACTACAACCGTTCCAATTTCAAGACCTATTACAAAAGGTATTGTAATTGAGAATGTAGTTCCTTCGAATGTATCTTCGTCAAAGAATGCAGCTCCTTCGAATGTTAAAGACAAAGGAAAAGGAGTCATGGTTGAGAAGACTAACAAAGAGAAGAAAGCTGAGGTGGCAGCTTGTCACACCCCAAAACCGATAGCGGCGGAATACGTTTCGGGGTGGAGGACGTCATGTACAGTATCATCACAATTGTATAATAGTAAACAAGAAACATACAACCATTGCATTTACATAGTGAATTTAATTACAAGTGTGTTTTGTATTGTTCAACAAACACCAAAAGTAAATCAAAAATAAGAGAGGGGTCTTGTATGCTCCACCTTCTCCAAAAATACCCCATCTGTACCTGTCTATCTTTGACCTGAGGATACAAGTTATTTTGAAAACGAATATCAACATAAAGCTGGTGAGTTCATAAGAGTTTAGTGTGAGTTTTTGTATAGAAAGCGTTAGAACTGATAGTGTGAAAAGCTGCAATTTACAGTCATATGAATTAGTAAAACTCAGAAAATCCTATATTTTCCAGAAATAGGTTGTAAGTGAAAATCTTTAAGAAACGTGTCGTTCATCTTTGAAAACCATTTACCGTAAGAATATAATAGTGCCTCTCAAATGAGTAAATGCAATACGGTATGTTATGCCTGAAGTCAATAATAGTGGTACTAGCTTCCTTTAGTGTTAGATTCTTGGTTACTTCGGGATATTAACTTAACATTTGGTTTGGAATTCTAGTGTGATTATAGTGTATTTCTCGTATGTTACCAATAGTGTGTGTAATAGCGTACCCCATGACCTTCCCGGTCATGCATAGTATAGTGAAGTAGTGGCATCCCTGGGCCTGTATGGCGCGGACTGAAATTATCAGTCGGGATGAAATAGCGTCTGCCCCGTATAGATCTATACATGTAGTGTCGTCTTCCTTTCGGAAAACTCCGGGCGTAGTGAATAGCGAATAGAGTATCTCATAGTGGATTAGTGTGTTGTCGTCTGTTTAGTACTTTCTCTTTTGTTATAGTGTAGTAGTCATTTAGGATAGTTCGTAATGTATTCCCTTTTACTAGTGTATTGTCTGGTAATAGTGTTGATTATAGTGTAGAGAGTAGTGACTAGAGTGAGTAGTAGTAGCAGCAGCATTAACTATACCTATTATAGTTAACTTAGTGTGTATGGTTCTTGTCATATTAGTGATTTTGACATCTAATGAAATGAGAAATATTCGTAACCCATACTAATATACAAGATATATAGCTAAGAAATCAACGACAGTCGGACGGATAACCACTACCCTAAGCCCACAATCAAACAAGAACAGGAAATAAGGCGAGCTATCGGTCCTAAGTCCTTCAAGTCTTACTTATATAAATATATCAGTGTGGTTACAATTTATAAGAAGATTTGTTCAATAAAATCATTGCTCAAAAGAAACATTTAAAAAAAAACTTGGTTGTTTATCCAAAACAGTTTTGAAAACATAAAATCCATTTATAAGGCATAGTGATAAATCACATGTGATTTAAACTATGGTTAGTGAATCACATGTGATTAATCTCTGTAACATGAATAATTATCTTGTGTAACTTTCCATAAACATGTATAACCAACTTGTATCCCCCCCTAAATCATAATAAACATTTGAAAGGTTCATTAAAGGGGTATGAACTCACCTGAAATCGCGTAATTCGGGCGAATCGGGTAAATCGGGTAAAAATGTCGGTTGAACGTTTGGTACCAAATAACGACTTGAGCACCTTTTTAGGACCCTAGTGACATATGAAATACGTATTTTACAAGGAATAAGTCATTCTATGCCTTTCATTAAAGTATTTAGGAATTTTAGCATCTATTTGGGCTTTTAGGGCCTAGAAGGGGTTCCCGGGAGCGGTACAAGGCCGAGAGTGATTTACGGGAGGGTCCATGAGTTCACTCCCTTGGAGTTTACGGCCCAAAGGCTACTCCTTGGGAGTTTACGGCCGTAAGCCCCCTAGGCTTGGCCGTAAACTCATGTATTCGTCCAAAGTGCATGTTTAAGGCCTTATTTCACTTCCCTAATTTAATAGCAAGTGTCTTGAACTAATATGGAGGGTTTAAACCCTCATTTTGTGACAATTTGGGGAGTTTACGGCCAAGACTTGTTCTTGGGCCGTAAACTCCATTTAATCCCTCAAAATGGATGTTTAAATGGTACAACACACCTCCCTTCATCTTAGATAATTACTAGAAGGCCTTATAGGGAGTTTTGGGACATTTTGCCATAATTTTTGGGGAGTTTACGGCCCAAGCATAGCCTTGGCCGTAAACTCTTCATTTGGCTTCAAAATGGGGTGTTTAATGGTACAACACACTTCCTAGGGCCTTAGCTAATTTCCTTACATGCCCTAGATAACTTTTTGGGACTTGTTTGACATAAAATTTGGGTGTTTATGGCCCAAGCTTAGGCTTGGCCGTAAACTCCTCTTTTTGTCCTCAAATGGTGTTGTTAAATGTACTTAAACATCTCCTAGTATCAAGGCTAAATTACTAAACACCCTAGATGAGTTTTTGGGACTTAAATCCAAGATTTTTGGATGTTTACGGCCTAAGCATAAGCTTGGGCCGTAAACTCCTCTTTAGGCTTCAAACTCTTCTGTTTTAATGTCCAAAATCTCCTAGGTATACCCCTAAATTAGTACATGAGCTTAAAGGAAGGAAAAATGAGGCTTTTGGCAAGTTATTAGGTGTTTACGGCCTAAGGGACTTCTTAGGCTGTAAACTCCCTTTTGATCATTGTTTTCTATGATTTTTGGCCTCTAATTACAATGAAGTATGTTTAGAATAAGATAGGGAATAAGTCCTTACGTTTTAGAAGCAGAAAATCGTGGTTTTGGAGTCGGGTTCGGGTCTAGAGAGAGAAAGTAGTGAGAGAGAGAGTGAATGTGTGGTAAAAGAGTTGAAATGTAGTGTTCATTTGCTGATATATGTCTTGGGTATTGCACCCGATACACGGCTACCCGATGCTAAAGTTTAACGGGGTTAAAACTTTTTACCCGGGTGAAGTGGTTGAAAAAGTAATATAACTCTATTTGGTTAAACGGGGTTACACATACAAGTTATAATTACTTAGGATAATATCGAGACATATGAACAACTAGATATTTGCTATTTGACGACTCCAATTATTACATAAAATAACATATAGCGACGCATCTCGTTAGTGAAGATGGGATTTGTAACGGTAATATATATGGGGTTGTCACATCATCCCCCCGTTAGGGGAATTTCGTCCCGAAATTTAGAATTCAAACAGATAAGAATTACAATACTATTAAGCGAAGAGATGGGGATATTTGAGTTTCATTTGGTCCTCGCGCTCCCAAGTGAATTCCGGCCCTCGCTTGGCGTTCCACCGAACTTTCACAATTGGGATGTGGCTTTGTTTTGTTCGTTTTACTTTCCGATCCTTAATCTCCGCAGTCTCTTCCACGAAGTTGAGGCTCTCATTGACCTCGATCTCGTCGAGGGGAATCACGAGAGTCTCGTCAGACAGACATTTCTTCAAGTTTGAGACGTGGAAGGTAGGATGTATGTTACTTAGTTCGTGAGGTAAGTTGAGTTTATAAGCTACGGGGCCAATTCTGGCAAGAATCTCGAAGGGCCCTATGTAGCTTGGGTTCAGCTTTCCACGCTTTCCGAAGCGTATCGTGCCCTTCCAGGGCGAGACCTTCAAAAGGACTCGGTCTCCCACCTGGAATTCTAAGGGTTTTCTTCGTTTTTCGGCGTAGCTTTTCTGTCGATCCCTAGCGGCCTTTAGTCGTTCACGTATTTGTACAATCTTCTCGGTTGTCTCCCGAATGATCTCCGAACCAGTGAGGGAGCTGTCAGGAACTCACCCTTTAGCTAGCTGAGTGTCCCCCACCTCACCCCAGCACAGAGGGGATCTGCACTTCCGGCCGTAGAGGGCTTCGAATGGAGTTGCATTGATGCTCGTACGATAAGTATTGTTGTAGGAAAACTCCACGAGAGGTAAGTGTGTATCCCATGATTTCCCGAAGTCAATCACACAAGCTCGCAACATATCTTCTAGGGTTTGGATCGTCCTCGCACTTTGTCCGTCGGTCTGTGGATGGTAGGCTGTGCTCATGTCCAGCCTCGTCCCTAGTGCCTTTTGCAAAGATTGCCAAAAACCTAGAGGTGAATCTACTATCTCTGTCCGAGATAATAGATATAGGGACGCCATGCAGTCGTACTATTTCTTTTAGGTATGTTCTCGTGAGTTTCTCCATCTTGTCCGTTTCTTTGATGGGTAGGAAGTGTGCGGACTTGGTCAACCTGTCGACAATGACCCAAATGGTATCTAGTCCACCCGCTGTCTTGGGCAGTTTAGTGATAAAGTCCATTGTGATCCGCTCCCACTTCCATTCCGGAATCTCAGGTTGTTGGAGGAGTCCTGATGGCTTTTGATATTCAACCTTGACCTTCGCACAAGTAAGGCACTTACTCACAAAGGTAGCGATCTCCGCTTTCATGTTCGGCCACCAGTATAGCTTTTTGAGATCCAGATACATATTATCTGAACCCGGGTGGATGGAGTAGCGAGTGCTGTGTGCTTCCGTCATGACTAAGTCTCTGAAACCTCCATGGCGTGGAGTCCAGATCCGGTCCATGAAGTAGTAGGCTCCGTCACCCTTAACCTCCAGATTTTTATCCATTCTGCGCAGGGATTCTCCCGTCATGTTCTCGGGCTTTAAGGCTTCCAGCTGAGCCTCTTTAATTTGTGTGGATAGATGCGAATGGATAGTCATCGCCAATGACTTGGTCCTTCGACCAGAATATTCCTTTCTACTCAGAGCGTCTGCTACTACATTGGCTTTCCCCAGGTGATATCTAATTTCACAGTCGTAATCGTTAAGTAGCTCGACCCATCGACGTTGTCGCATGTTAAGTTCTTTTTGGTTCAGTATATGTTGGAGGCTTTTATGGTCCGTGTACACTACACTCTTCGTCCCATACAAGTAGTGTCTCCAGATTTTTAGTGCGAAGACGACCGCTCCTAACTCGAGGTCGTGAGTAGTGTAGTTCACTTCATGGGTCTTTAGCTGTCTCGAGGCATAAGCGATAACCTTGCCTCGTTGCATCAAGACACAACCTAGCCCCTGATTAGATGCATCACAGTATACAACAAAATCTTCTGTCCCTTCGGGAAGGGATAATACTGGTGCGGTGCATAGGGCTTGCTTCAGGGTCTGAAATGCCTTCTCCTGTTTCTCCTCCCAGTCAAATGATACACCCTTCTGTGTTAGCATAGTGAGAGGCTTCGCAATCCGAGAGAAATTTTGGATGAATCTGCGGTAGTAGCCAGCGAGGCTTAGAAATTGACGAATTTCTGTAGGCGTCTTCGGTGCTGACCAGTTCTCAATAGCCTTAATTTTGGAAGGATCCACATGGATTCCATCTTCACTGACCACGTGCCCTAAGAATTCAACTCTTCGGATCCAAAACTCGCACTTAGAGAACTTCGCGTATAACTTCTCGGACCGTAGTGTTTCCAGGACTCGTCGTAAATGATCCCCGTGTTCTTCCTCGCTCCGAGAATAGACGAGTATATCATCAATAAAGACGATAACGAACTGATCTAGATATGGACGACACACCCTATTCATTAAGTCCATGAATACTGCAGGGGTGTTAGTCAGTCCAAAGGGCATAACTACGAACTCAAAATGCCCGTAGCGGCTTCGGAAGGCTGTCTTCGGAACATCTTCCTCAAGCACCCGTAACTGATGATTCCCGGATCTAAGATCAATCTTAGAGAAGTAACTTGCTCCTTGTAGTTGGTCGAATAGATCGTCGATACGAGGGAGAGGATAGCGATTTTTGACCGTTAGTTTATTGAGCTCCCTATAATCAATGCACATCCGAAACGACCCATCCTTCTTCTTCACGAACAAGACCGGAGCTCCCCAAGGTGAGAAGCTCGGTCTTATGAAACCCTTGCTGAGCAGTTCGTTGAGTTGACCGGATAGCTCTTGCATTTCAGCGGGCGCTAGACGGTAGGGTGACTTAGCTACGGGGGTAGCTCCTGGGACTAGGTCGATTCTGAATTCAATCTGTCGTTTGGGAGGTAAGCCTGGAAGGTCCTCCGGGAAGACATCAGGGAAGTCACATACTACAGGAATGTCTTTTGGAGTTTTCGATTTCTGGTTAGTGTCAACAACGTGAGCAAGAAAGGCGCGATATTCCTTGCGCAAGTATTTCTGAGCCTGAATACTGGAGATGATACGAAGACTCGTACTCGGCTTATCTCCATATATCAACAGGGTTTCGTGATTCGGAAGGTTCAGGCGAATGGCTTTGTCAGAGCATAGGATATCGGCGCGATAAAGGCTCAACCAATCCATACCAACAATGACATCAAAATTTTTGATTGAGACTGGTATAAGATTGATTGAAAATGGGTGATCATCTAACGTGAGAGTACACCCTATATAGATTTCGTTAGAACTTTCTGTTTTCCCATTAGCCATTTCTACGACGAATGTTTCGTTTAGTGGTTGAGGGGTTTGTTTGAGTAAGTGTTTAAAGTTTTGATTTATGAAGCTTCATTCTGCACCACTATCGAATAAGACACAGGCATAAGAGTTGTTGAGAAGAAACGTACCCATGACCACCGTGGGATCAGCTACCGCTTTATTGTGGCCGATAGCTAGTAGTCTTCCAGTTCCCCCAGCATTTGTAGCCTTCGGACAGTTCTTCTTAAAATGACCCGCTTCACCGCAGCCATAACAAGTTGGGGTCACTCCCGCTCCAGGAACCTGTGTGATGGGTTTGGGAGGGGCCTTGCAAAATCGGACAGTATGCCCCTTTCGGCCGCAGTTGGAACACTACAATTCGCGGCAGGGGCCGTTGTGGTGGAAAGGGCACTTGGGACACTTGGGCAGATTCCCGCTATAAGCTTTTGGCGGGGCTGGTGCGGCTGGAGTGGTGGCAGCATGGACCGCCACGATTTGCTGGTCCTTGGAGGAGGTTTGAGTTTTCTTGCCCTTCTTCTTATCCCATCGCTTCCTCTTTCTATCAGATGAATCGGGTGATGCAGTGGTAGTGGAAGTTGTTGTTGTTGGAGTGGAGGAGATTTCGTGGTTGATCAGACTCTGGGCCAATTCCTTGGCGCTGTCAAAAGTGGTAGGGCGTGAGGCCAGAACATTTCCTCGATACGGGGGCACTAGTCCCCAGATGTATCGTTCAATCTTCTTGCTTTCAGACGGGATCATGTTGGGACACATAGCCGACAAGTCACAAAACCTGGCTGTGTAAGCTGTTATGTCGGTCCCTTTCATCTTGAGGTTCCAGAGTTCTTCCTCAAGTTTCTGAACTTCGCCCCTGGGGTAGTACTCCCCTCTCATGAGGTCTTTTAGAGTATCCCAGCCCATGGCATTGGCTGTGACCAAGGAAAGTGCACTGACATGGCCGTTCCACCATGTCAAGGCTCTGTTAGTGAGAGTAGCAGTAGCGAACTTGATTTTGCTCTCTTCGGGACAAGTGCACATCTCAAATACAGCTTCGGTTCTTTCGAACCATTGGGATAATGCCAGAATTCCTCCGGTACCGTCGAAAAAGGTTGGTTTAAAGTTCATGAAATCCTTATAAGTGCATCCCTGCACCCTATGTTGGACTTCACCGAACCTGGAGTTACCACTGCTCGCATCCCCAGAGTTCATTTGGGCAATGGCTGCTGTCACAGCCGCGGTCACTGCTGTTTGGAACAACATTGGGTCGAACTGCGGAGCAGGAGGTGGTGGAGGAGGGGTTTGAGTTGCGGGTCTTCCTCTGCTAGGACGCTTTCGTGGAGGCATCCTTCACTGGAAGATTATAGAAATGATAGCAATAGTAAGAGTCTACTGCGAATATGAATAGAGTGTTTCGTGGATTAAATCAACATAATCCAAGATTAGAATGAGAGTAATAGCAATAGAGTAGTTAACTGCCAATGCACTGGTATTAATGATGTAACACAAGTTCATGAAAATTGACCTAACAGTAGGTCTTACATCACACCATAGAGAAAATGTTGGCAGTTTAGTAGGTTCAACTAGAGTACTTTTAAGCTAGGGATGTTCACAGACAAAAGACCTACGGAACATAGAGGGAAAGAGGCTAGTCCTCTAAACAAAAGAGTGAAGTAACTAGACATCTTCTACTGGCCACGGTTACTGGTTGCGCGAATCCTCAGATCCGCTAGCTGACGCATAACTTCTTGAAGGTGTTGATTATGAGTCCTTTGGCGTGCTCGGAGTTCCCTAACCTCGGCTCGGGAGGCAGACAGCTGATGCTGCAGAGCCTCGTTGGTCCTCCTTGCCCTGTCCATGGCTTCTTCGAGTTGGCGGATGCGAACCGTATTGATATTTCAGTTGGCATCCACTTCTACAACTCGACCAATAGCAGCTTGACCCTGCTCAACATTCCTGGCAATCCTTCGGATCATGATGGGTAGAACCCGATCCGCTGATCCTCCTTCGCTTATGTTGTAGCAGCTTCGGTCTCCATTGCAAGGCAAGGGCTGACCCTGCTCTTCGCTCCAAGGATGCAAGGATATGGCCCACATAGGAGTGGGGCCCTGAAATGCCGGACGGGGGTTAGGGTTCGGGGCTTCAGGAGGTTGGTTGTTGACTTCTGGTTCGGAGCTCGAGCTATCCGAGAAGCCTTCAGCATGATGATCGTCCAAAGGGATCGGGTGATCATCGTCTGACTCCTCGTCGAGCCATCCTCCATTGCCCTGGTTCGGATAGTACGGATCGCCGGGATAGTGGAAACCAACCATGCTATCTATGCGAGAAAGGGGAATGGAAAGATTAATAGACGTACTATTCTAATATACTTATAGGATGAATCGTTATTAGTCGATTCAATACTTGCATAGTGCATACCGATTACATGTAACCGAAGCAAGATAGTCCTTCGAATAAGCAATCCTAGCTTCAGACCCCCAATCAAACAAGAACAGGGAATGAAGCAAAGGCTTCAGATTCTGTGTCTATAGCGCCCCAATCACATGTAATTGTTGTGTACCCAGTTAGCAACTATTGCCCTACTAATAATGACCCTTATTGTTATCACATACGTATGTTCTAGAGATACATAATACTCCTATAGTATCCTTATGGTAACATTATTGTGGTAGTGTTGGTAAGTTTTAGACTTGTTGCAACATCACAACCAAACTTAGGCACATGCTAGTCACTCTCAGGAAAATGTAGTTGATCAGGCTACATCACCCCGAATGTGACTATATGTCTCTAAGCCCAATTGTGCTGCCCAACAATCTTAATACTTTTGTTTTGTTCTAGGGTGATACTGACTTCTGAGTTTTATAGTGATGTGCGTATATATATACTTAGTTAGATCTTTTAGATACTTAACAGTATATATTCTTGTTCAGAGTGTTTTAGTCCCGAAGTGTTTATAGTTCGTATATATTTTATAGGTTGATATACTTGATTCACTATAAACAATGCTCTGATACCAATCTGTCACACCCCAAAACCGATAGCGGCGGAATACGTTTCGGGGTGGAGGACGTCATGTACAGTATCATCACAATTGTATAATAGTAAACAAGAAACATACAACCATTGCATTTACATAGCGAATTTAATTACAAGCGTGTTTTGTATTGTTCAACAAACACCAAAAGTAAATCAAAAATAAGAGAGGGGTCTTGTATGCTCCACCTTCCCCAAAAATACCGCATCTGTACCTGTCTATCTTTGACCTGAGGATAAGTTATTTTGAAAACGAATATCAGCATAAAGCTGGTGAGTTCATAAGAGTTTAGTGTGAGTTTTTGTATAGAAAGCGTTAGAACTGATAGTGTGAAAAGCTGCAATTTACAGTCATATGAATTAGTAAAACTCAGAAAATCCTATATTTTCCAGAAATAGGTTGTAAGTGAAAATCTTTAAGAAACGTGTCGTTCATCTTTGAAAACCATTTACCGTGAGAATATAATAGTGCCTCTCAAATGAGTAAATGCAATACGGTATGTTCTGCCTGAAGTCAATAATAGTGGTACTAGCTTCCTTTAGTGTTAGATTCTTGGTTACTTTCGGATATTAACTTAACATTTGGTTTGGCATTCTAGTGTGATTATAGTGTATTTCTCGTATGTTACCAATAGTGTGTGTAATAGCGTACCCTATGACCTTCCCGGTCATGCATAGTATAGTGAAGTAGTGGCATCCCTGGGCCTGTATGGCGCGGACTGAAATTATCAGTCGGGATGAAATAGCATATGCCCCTTATAGATCTATACATGTAGTGTCGTCTTCCTTTCGGAAAACTCCGAGCGTAGTGAATAGCGAATAGAGTATCACATAGTGGATTAGTGTGTTGTCGTCTGTTTAGTACTTTCTCTTTTGTTATAGTGTAGTAGTCATTTAGTATAGTTCGTAGTGTATTCCCTTTTACTAGTGTATTTTCTGGTAATAGTGTTGATTATAGTGTAGAGAGTAGTGACTATAGTGAGTAGTAATAGTAGCAGCATTAACTATACCTATTATAGTTAACTTAGTGTGTATGGTTCTTGTCATATTAGTGATTTTGAAATCTAATGAAATGAGAAATATTCGTAACCCATACTAATATACAAGATATATAACTTAGAAATCAACGACAGTCGGACGGATAACCACTACCCTAAGCCCACAATCAAACAAGAACAGGAAATAAGGCGAGCTATCGGTCCTAAGTCCTTCAAGTCTTACTTATATAAATATATCAGTGTGGTTACAATTTATAAGAAGATTTGTTCAATAAAATCATTTCTCAAAAGAAACATTTAAAAAAACTTGGTTGTTTATCCGAAACAGTTTTAAAAACGTAAAATCCATTTATAAGGCATAGTGATAAATCACATGTGATTTAAACTATGGTTAGTGAATCACATGTGATTAATCTCTGTAACATGAATAATTATCTTGTGTAACTTTCCATAAACATGTATAACCAACTTGTATCCCCCCTAAAACATAATAAACATTTGAAAGGTTCATTAAAGGGGTATGAACTCACCTGAAATCGCGTAATTCGGGCGAATCGGGTAAATCGGGTAAAAATGTCGGTTGAACGTTTGGTACCAAGTAACGACTTGAGCACCTTTTTAGGACCCTAGTGACATATGAAATATGTATTTTACAAGGAATAAGTCATTCTATGCCTTTCATTAAAGTATTTAGGCATTTTAGCATCTATTTGGGGTTTTAGGGCCTAGAAGGGGTTCCCGGGAGCGGTACAAGGCCGGGAGTGATTTACGGGAGGGTCCATGAGTTCACTCCCTTGGAGTTTACGGCCCAAAGGCCACTCCTTGGGAGTTTACGGCCGTAAGCCCCCTAGGCTTGGCCGTAAACTCATGTATTCCTCCAAAGTGCTTGTTTAAGGCCTTATTTCACTTCCCTAATTTAATAGCAAGTGTCTTGAACTAATATGGAGGGTTTAAACCCTCATTTTGTGACAATTTGGGGAGTTTACGGCCAAGACTTGTTCTTGGGCCATAAACTCCATTTAATCCCTCAAAATGAATGTTTAAATGGTACAACACACCTCCCTTCATCTTAGATAATTACTAGAAGGCCTTATAGGGAGTTTTGGGACATTTTGCCATAATTTTTGGGGAGTTTACGACCCAAGCATTGCCTTGGCCGTAAACTCTTCATTTGGCTTCAAAATGGGGTGTTTAATGGTACAACACACTTCCTAGGGCCTTAGCTAATTTCCTTACATGCCCTAGATAACTTTTTGGGACTTGTTTGACATAAAATTTGGGTGTTTATGGCCCAAGCTTAGGCTTGGCCGTAAACTCCTCTTTTTTTTCCTCAAATGGTGTTGTTTAGTGTACTTAAACATCTCCTAGTGTCAAGGCTAAATTACTAAACACCCTAGATGAGTTTTTGGGACTTAAATCCAAGATTTTTGGGTGTTTACGGCCTAAGCATAAGCTTGGGCCGTAAACTCCTCTTTAGGATTCAAACTCTTGTGTTTTAATGTCCAAACTCTCCTAGGTATACCCCTAAATTAGTACATGAGCTTAAAGGAAGGAAAAATGAGGCTTTTGGCAAGTTTTTAGGTGTTTACGGCCTAAGGGGCTTCTTAGTCCGTAAACTCACTTTTGATCATTGTTTTCTATGATTTTTAATGAAGTATGTTTAGAATAAGATAGGGAATAAGTCCTTACGTTTTGGAAGCCGGAAATCGCGGTTTTGGAGTCGGGTTCGGGTCTAGAGAGAGAAAGTAGTGAGAGAGAGAGAGTGAATGTGTGGTAAAAGAGTTGAAATGTAGTATTCATTTGCTTATATATGTCTTGGGTATTGCACCCGATACACGGCTACCCGATGCTAAAGTTTAACGGGGTTAAAACTTTTTACCCGGGTGAAGTGGTTGAAAAAGTAATATAACTCTATTTGGTTAAACAGGGTTACACATACAAGTTAGAATTACTTAGGATAATATCGAGACATATGAACAACTAGATATTTGCTATTTGACGACTCCAATTATTACAGAAAATAACATACAGCGACGCATCTCGTTAGTGAAGATGGGATTTGTAACGGTAATATATATGGGGTTGTCACACAGCTGAAGTTGAAAGAATGAGGCATGTGGAAAGTATTATGCGACAAAGAGCTCTTGAAGGTTCGAATGTTGATAAGGGAGATCCTTCAAAATTGTTCAACTACGAAACTATTGAATCAAGGGTGATGTTCGATCATATGTATTCGTTTGAAAAGATTCCGAAGAAGAGTTTTGTGGTGACAAATACTGATTATGGTCAACTTGACTTTCCGATCAACGAGATAATGTTCGTCATGCCACAGTTTAAAGCAGAGACAAAGTCTATGGATGTCGAAGAGGGAAAGAAGATGAAGATAACATTTCATGCTGTGTTAGCAAAGGCTCAAGAAGAAGTTTGGTACTTGGAGAAGATTAAGAAGGTGATATCCATAAAAAGGGATGTTATTTTCGAAGGAAAGTTTCAGAATTTGAAATATGTTGTGACAAGAGCAAGTGGAAAGATACAAGAGTTCACTGTGGCGGACTTTCCATTATTGAACACTTACGATCTCATCAATGTTGCTCTGATTCTTAAAGACAAGTCCTTCTCTTTTCTCCAAGAAACAGAACCAGATGTTTTCAGTCTTGGGTGTAGGCACATAAAAATTTTCTTGGAGAATTATTTCGAATGCTTAGCTCAAACTGATGTCGAACTTGCTACTGTTAAAGGCATCGACATTACAGCACCAATGGCTCCTACGAAGAAGCAGGTTGAGTTGAAAAAGTACGAAGACGGAGAAATATGTTTAAAGCCATTGGGGATAGTCTTCGCAGGAAAAGATAAAGCTGGAAGAGCCAAAAGATTTTTGTTTCAAACTTCTGAAGTGGAGAGATATACAAATTCGCAATATACGAACTTAATTGTTCGTATGAATCATTGCAAGAAGAACTCAGAAGGAGACAAGAAGGAGATAAAGAAAGTCATCTCCTGGTACATGGAAATCCGAAGAGTATTGATGTATGCCGTTCAACTACTAACTTCATGAAGACTTCGACCTTTATTCCAAAGGGGGAGATTGTTAGAGTATAAATGTTGTAATATGTCGAAGTGTTATTTGTTACGAAGGATCTTTAGTCTTCGTAAGAAGAGTCTTCGGATGTAATGTTATTTTTACTAAGGCATGTTAAATGAAGTCTTAATGTCTAGTCCTTAGTATTTTTATTATGCTTTTGTTCACCTATAAATAGGGGTCTGTACTAAGTGAGTAGGAATCTTTCACTGAGTTTTTTTTTCAGTTTATTCCTTTGTACTCTGTAAAAACCAAAAGCATAATACGAGCTGAATCAAGATTATATTTACTCTCGTGTTCATCATTTTTCTTCTTTCTGAATTCTTACATGAATTGATCTTAAACTCGTTTACTAAACACATCATACCCCCACATCCAAAAATGGTTTTAATTTCTAATGAATAAAATGCCCCCACATCCAAAATGATAAATTTAATTTCTAATGACTAAAATGCCCCCCCCCCCTCCCAACCAAAATGGTCAATTTAATTTCTAATGACTAAAACGCCCCCACAACCAAAATGGTCAATTTAAATAGTAATAACTCAAATACCCCCACATCATAAATGGTCAATTTACATTGTTTTGGTTAAAATGCCCATAATATCCCTAAATATTCGTAGTACACCATAAAATAACATACAAAGATCATTTGTTTACTGCAACACACATTCACTACAAATAACAAGCAATTACTTAATCCAAGTCCATGGCCGTTGCAACACTGCTACCTTCACCTCCCACATTTTTTGCAAGCTTCAGTTTAATGATTCTTTCTGACTTCTTTCACATTATAGGTGGTTTAACATGCTTAACTAGAGCATTGACATTCACCCCTTCTTCCCGTCCATTGACTCCCACCATTCGCTCTTCATCTCTAGGCCAATCCAAAGCATCAGTAGCATCTACGATTACCTCATCATCCCCTACTCCTGTGGCAACGTTTACAGACTCCTGCGTAGACTCCTACGTAGGTATAGTTTTTTGTTTCTTTGTTCCATTTTGTTTGGATGTTCCTACACCTTTACTACAAGTAGCCTTGTTGTGTCCTTTCTCCTTGCATATGCTGCAAGAAACTTTCTTCCCTGCCTTGGAGACGGTATGTTTTCCCATCCGTTCAGAAGCATCTCTTCTTCTCTTTATGGTTGGCCTTCCTGGCATACGTCTTTTCAATGGAGGCAAAGGGGATATCAAGTCAGTAGAAGGCCACATATTTTGTCCATTCATCCCATGGATTGGCTGTTTGTAAGTATTATGGTATAATGCAGCCAGGTACATTGGATCTACATATGGACCATCAGGTGTCAAATTTAAGTAGGCTAAGGTGGCAACTCAGTGTATGCAGCCATATCCATTAAGTTGCCATAGCCTGCAACTGCATTCCTTTTTTTCTACATCCACAGTAAACGCCTCGTCCATTTTCCTTGCCTCAAACTTCATCCCCCCACAAGAAATGACATACCAATGCCAACTTATATAGATGAAAACCGCAAATATCAGGAGATGTGAAGAGTAAAGTACTAATGTTATTGGATAAATGTACAAACCTTTGCTCAGTTTGGAGCATATTCTACCGTATTCTGATATTTGGACAAACAGAATAAGCAGTCCATCCTTGTCCGGTTAGTTTCATAGTCACCATCCTTTGCATCACATATATACAAATGTCCTCTAACATGCTTATTATTGGTTTCTTCCGGGCATCCAAAGTCACACTATTAAAAATCTCTATAAAACCATTCTCTACTGACTTACAAGAATTATGAACTCTGAAAAAAGCCAAAGACCAAGTCTTTGGATCTCTAGCCATAAGATGCACAACTACTTCCGGATTTAATTTTCCAATCTCTTTCATAACTACATTAAAGTGTGCTTCAGTTGTTGCCTTGCTCGCTTTCCAAAACAGATTTTCAAACTTGGATCCACTAAATGTCTTTCTAAAATTCGCATAAATAGGTCTAGCACACTGCCTATGTTCAGCTGTTGGAAATACTTCCTTTACAGTCTCAATCAAACCCTACATAAGTCACATTAATGTTTGAAATTCGAATAGCAATAACTAAATTTAGAACATGCAATAGTTTTGAACCATACCTTGTGTTGATCCGAAATTAGAACCAAACCGTTACCATCATTCCAACATTGCAAATCTTCTGAAAGAGTTTCTAAGAACTATTTCCAATTCTCTTTGTTTTCCACAGAAACAACTGCCCGAGCAATTGGGAATATTCCATTGTTAGCATCTCTACCCATAGCACAAAGCAACTTACCTTGACAAAAAGTTTTCAGAAAACAACCATCCAGGTTAATGATCCTCCTACATCCTCCCCTTCATCCCTCTTTTACTGAAGCAAAACATATGTATATTTTGCTGAAATTCTTACCATCAGGCATTGAATCAACACAAATTTTAATTGTGGATCCAGGATTTGATCTTCTAATCTCCTCACCATATGACCATAATTTTGCATAATTCTCAACTATTGTCCCTTCAAATAGACTCAATGCATACTTCTTGGCTCTCCTACAATGACTCATACTCATGTTAATCCCAAAATCTGTTTTTACCTCCTCTCTAAGCATTCAGACACTCATCTTTTGATTGTTATAAAATTGGTGCTTAAAGTGGGTCCCTATCCATTTGTAAGTCACAATTGATCCGAATTTGAAATTCTTTGCACAATTATGCTCACCGATAAGAGATTTTATCTGGAAAGACTTATCTTCACTCATCCAAGAACCCCAAAGCCTAAAAGTACATTTTCCATCACAACATTTGACAAGTAATCGTCTAGTATCATTCTTAACAAAACATAATTGATAACCATTCGTGACAGCATAGTTACAAATCATGTGTTTCAATTGCTTAGGACTCTCAAACCTCATACCTAAAACAGGTTCTTGCTCCTTCCAATTGAGCTTATCATTGAAATTGTTTGGCAATTCGGGATAAACATCTTCATTGTCACCCATGTCTTCTTCGAAAAACTCACATGCACCTGCTTTCTCACCCATCTCTACCTGAATCTCATTATCCTTTATAAAAAAAATGAGGCTTCTGATAGTCATCCGCATCGCCATCGACATCCTCATCCTCGTCGTCATCTGTTGAGAGAAAAACTTGGAGATACACTTGAACAAACGTTAGTACAAGTATATAGCGGAATAAAGTTAATCTCAAAGGACCAAAAGCTCAACAATAATATAGTTAGATAGTTAGTTGCGGAAAGTAAAGAAATGTAAATGACAACAGTTGTTATATCAAGAATACACTTAAACTGATTCATAACAAGGAATGCATTCACTCCAAGTTAGTAAGTGAGATCAAGTTTAGTGATTAAGTCTAGAAGACTTGCTTCGAAGAGAGGTTATGTTCCAGTAGCAGTTTGAGTGTGAAGAGTAATAAGATAGAGAAATGAAGAAGATAACTTAGAAAAATATATTCATAAGTTAACAGTAAGAATTCGTAGAAAGGAGTTATATTAAGAAGTGTTTTTGATACAAGAGAATGAGTCTCTATTTATAGAGATTCAGAAATAAACTACTCTATAAGCAGCCGTGGAAGGCATATTGGATAATAGAGTACATTACATAAGATAAGTAAAATAAATAACTAAGACTGCGGATGCTGAAGACTTGATGACTCCAGATGCTGAGATGATTGCGGGAGTTGAACCGTTGCGGTAGAAAAGAGACGGTTGTGGTAGTTGAGTTTAAGAGGGTCACTTTTATGATTCAACAATTTCCCCCTAAGTGACCTCTTTAACTCCGGTTCAGTTATCAAGTTTGAGGAACTTGATCAAAATCCACCAAAATTTTTTAACATTTTCCAGCCAAGTGATTCTTCTTGTGATCCCAAACTTGACTTCAGCAGTAGTGTGCTTCTATCTTTCTACGGCGGTCTTGCAGATGTCAAGTTGCTTCTTGGGCAGGCGGTGCATGGCATTCATCGGAATGAAGTATTTGACATTGTCTGTCTTCCATTTGAATATGATGCCAAGTTCCGGAAAGTTGGTTGCGCCTAGAGATCTCTCTTCATAGCCTTCGGTAAGCATTGGCACTGGTTCAAGTGGTGGAAGGTCAAATTTCTTGATGATGGTGGGATGGATGTCCGCATCTATTTTGGCAAAGTCACAAACAATGTCCTTAAGAAAGGATTTGGCTTTGTCAAGAGCAATCTGCATCTTAGGATGCTTCTCTGTCTTGTTCTGAAAGACTCTGGAAATGAGAAATATTTCTTCAGGTTTCATGCAGGGGAAGTTCGCCTGGGTGCGTATGTAGTCATGCTCTCTTCTGGTAAGAGTGAATTGAGCAAAGTCTGCTTTCATGAACTTCCGCATCTTGTAGTTTTTCACAGTTGATAGTCTATTGTTAGACCATATGTTTTCTACTGAAGACCCATGCTTCGCATAGAAGCAAGTGATTCTTTCAAATTCCATCGGCAGTCTCTTGTGATCAGGGAGACTGCGGTCAGAGGATTCGAAGACAGCAAAATACTTGGCATTAGGAGAAATTGGAATATCCCAATAACCATCGGATGGTGGTTCAGCATAAGTGAGATGGGGGGTGTAGTCTTCATCTAGCATCCTACGGTGCGGATTGACCCATGAGTTGATCAGCGACTCATCGATCATAGTATCGAATCCGCACTCTCTCCAGATAAGTTCAGCTAACTTGGCTGCTTTCTAGTCTTGTTTTCTTTGAGCTGTGGCAGGGGAGTCTGTGGAGCTTTCTGAAGACATATGTTCCTCAAGGTTTTTGAAATGAGGAGGAGTCTCAGGTCTGTTGAGGATATTTTTGGGTGATGAGTGGGGAGATGGAATATTTTGAGATGGTGAAGGTGAAGGCTGCGGGTTGAGAACTTTTGTTGTGGTGATTGGAGGGCTCTGACGGATGGTTGTATTTGAGCGATGGCCTTCTTCATCACTTGCTCCACTTGAGGAACGCAACCCCGGTGCTTCCTCATGCCATTGTTTGAGGCCATCCACTTTGGCACAGACTTCTACAAAGTGGGTTTTCATAGTTTCGGCCAGTTGGAAGTTGTCTAGAATGGAAGAGTTGAAGAGAAGTTGGTGAATAGCCTTTGTAAGTTGAAGGATCTCAGGGCCATGAAAATTGGTGGTAATAGATTTCTGCATCCGGTTGATTGTTGCATGAAGAACGGAGATGGTGGACTCATAGGCAGTGTGAGTCTCATCTATCACCTTTTGAGATAAAGCAACTTGGTCCGCAATGGCTGTTTGTAAGCCTTGTTTGATTGTGGTCACCTCAGCAATGAGGCGTTCCGCTGCGGCCATAAAGTTTTGATGATCGGCCCTGCGGGTGGTGTCAAGCGATCGAATCCCCATTTCGACCTTAAGAGAGATGCGCTCAGCAGCCATATGCTCTGTTGTCTCAAGTTGTTCAATACGTTCAATGAGGGACTGCGGTCGTGGAATATCTTCAGTGGGAGGTTGAGTAGGCTTGACCGCAGCTAAAATCTGATCGACTTTAGCTTGGAGATTGAGAAACTCTTTTCTTGTGACAGCAGCTTTCTTCTTTTTCTTTTTCTTTTCCTTGGGCTTGGAAGTTGAGAGCTGTGAACCGCTGGACTCTTCTTTTTCTTCAAACATCATTAGGTCATCATTGGAAGGATTTGGTTTGTTGACCTCTTGGATGTCTTCATCATCAAAACCAAAGGTGGGGGCTGAGCTGAGTACAATAGCTGGCTCGTCGTCTTGAGATGGATTGACTGTGGTAGGTGGAACAGGAGTTGAAGTAGGAGGAACATGTGATGTACCTATGGCTGTGGTTGAGTTTTGAGCTTTTAGTACAGTTTCGACCATTTGATCCATCCAGGTTTGAACCTTTTGGATTGTGTCAGCAGTATGGGAATTGCTGATGGCATTTGTCCAATACTTGGCCACAGACGGGATTTCTTGTTCCTTCTGTTGTTGTTGTTTGACCTGTTGCTCCTTGCGGGCTTGGAATGCTCTTTTGAAAGCAACATATTTCTTGATTTCAGCATCAGTAGTTGGCTGATACCAACTCCAAGAATCACTAGAATCTTCACCGTCAATTCCTTGTGTTCGCACCAAGGTGTCCCTTGGGTTCACGGATCCTTGCACATCAGTGCTCACCGTGCCTAAACCACCTGATAAAGATGTAAGCAGAGTAGGATTTCCTGGGCTTCCTTGATCTCCTTGACCCGTGGTCAAGTCTGGCCTCGACCCAGTTCTGGCATGGGCGAAAGAGATGCCCTGCGGATGGAGTGGTGTTTGAAGTGTTTGAGATACTTGCAAGAGGATGGAGTCTAACTCCTCAGAAGAAAAAATATGCAGTCTGGAAGCCCTGGAGACCTTAGGGCGATTTCCAGATTTATCTACTTGAGATAAACCTAGGGGGCAGTCTCCACGTTCGGATGAAGAAGAAGATGAAACAATCTCACATGATGAGGTTAAGTGGTATTCGATTGTGGTATCAAATGGATGTGCGGCCATCCCAAGGACTACCGGAGCCTGTTGAGAGGCTGCAGTATCAGTCCGGTCACGCATTAGGCCAGTGCTTTCGGTTTTCTTTCTTTTCTTGACGATAGCAATTGGTTGTCTATCTTCCTCAGAAGCACTGCTCGATACAGTGGTGGTTTTGGTTTTTCGTTTCTTAGAAGGTGCGGTTGGTTTTCGGGCTTTCTTCTTGGGTGTGGTAACGTTCTTTTTAGAAGCCACAGATTTTCTCCTTTGAGAAATGTTAGAAAGTGTAGTGGCAGAGGGGGCTGCAGTACCCTCAGGAAGAATGGTAGTAGAAGGAAGAGGTGGGGTAGAAGGGTATGGGGTAATACCCTCCGTAGCCTCTATGTGATCTGAGACATCAGCAGTCTCGAGACCAAGCAAGGTAAGGATGTGAATGGGGAGCCTGCGGATAGGTCAGAAAAGAGTTTGATCAGAAGAGGGATCACTACTAGAAAAAAGGCCTTTAGTGACACGCAATTTATGACGCGCACGCATTTACAATACGTAAAAGCACGTGACGTAAAAACAATGTCATCTATTGAAAATTTTGAAGGATTTAGGGCGCGCATTTTTGCGTGACCTACAATTTGTGTTAGAAAAAATAAAAATAAAAACACGGAGGGCACCCATCGTAATAGGTGTGTCGTGAAAGTATGTCGCTTTATAATTCTTGAACGCGCCTCCAGACTATTTATTTTATCAAAAAATCGAAGGAATCATTCTAGGGTTATTTTCAAGATGGAAGTGCTCTGCAACGTTCGCTACCATGTCTCACCTCATCTACCAATGATCTCGACTCATCTCTTTTTGCCGGCGAGCTTGGGCTAACCTTACCTCGACGGAAACCGCCACAGATGCTCAAGTTTACAAGGCCTAGGTCTGGTTTAACGACCATCAGATCTTCTTTGTGATCTGTCTCACACAACAAGCCTCCCTCTCAATAACATCGTAGAAGACGCAGGGCTTGAATTCTCTCACATACACAAACACACTTTCTGTGTACTTTCTCTTTCCTCTACTCGAAATCCTACATCTCCGATCTATTAACCTGTGTCCCCTTTGAAACCCTAATATCGGAGCTGTTGTCTCATCTACCCTCTCAATAACATCATCTTCCTTGTGTTTATTAGAAGACGCAAGCTTGAATTCTCTCACACACACAAACACACTTTCTGTGTACTTTCTCTTTCCTCAATTCTCAGGCCTGATTTCGACTCGGAATCCTACATCTCCAATCTATTAACCTGTGTCCCCTTTGAAACCCTAAGATCGGAGCTGCTGTCTCATCTACCCTCTCAATAACATCGTATTCCTTCTGTTGATCAGAAGACGTAGGCTTGAATTCTCTCACACACGCAAACACACTTTCTGTGTACTTTCTCTTTCTTCAATTCTCAGCCCTGATTTCGACTCGGAATCCTACATCTCCAATCTATGAACCTGTGTACCCTTTGAAACCCAAAGATCGGAGCTGCTGTCTCATCTTTCATCCCTTAAACATGAACTAGTAGAGCGAGTTAACCGAGATTATGCTGACTTCGTGAATCTCAGCACCAAACTTGTAGATGTCAATGCTGCTGTTTTGCGTATTAGGGCACCACTCATTGAGATCCGTGAGAAAATATAAGGTACTAATATTTTGTATCGATGATGTTTTTTTTTGTGTTTTTTCTTCTTTAATTAAAAGGGTGCACTTCATGGATTGTTTATTTGCAAGCATTGTTGGTTCAGTTTTGTTGAGATCTATTCTGAATTGTCCTGATTGTAACTATTCTGTGTGTGTTAAAATTCTTGATGTTATTCTCGGCTAAGCAGGTGTAAGTTAGGATTATGAAATTAATATAATTACGTTGAAGGCCAATGAGAACTTGGTCTACCATAGTCCTAAAAGCCTAGCATGTTCTTAGCAAGAGCAAACTAAAATATTGTTATGATCGGTTTGAAAGGATAATTTGCAGAGTTCACTTGAAGAATGTGAGCATATACACATGGTATTGTGAAGTAGGATAAATCTACATTCAGGAAAGCTTTCATCATTAAGGAATTATCTAGAACTCTAAAATGTCAAGTACTTAACTAAAGTTAATGTGAGCATACACACACACACACACACACACTTATCGCTAAAAAAGATGGTGTTGTTGGTCGAATGTGAATTCTGGTTCATTCCATATGTTTAACTTCTTCCATTTCAAAGACACATAGTAGTTAAAATTTGGTTTTGTAGGTATTCCAAGGAATTCTGTGATGCAATTGTGGCAAAATGCCTTAAAGGGAGGCCAAAAACGGTGTAGAAGGCACAAATGGTGTTTATGCTTTGGGTGGAATTACAACAGCTATTTGTGGTCCATGTTGTAGAGTAATTCAAGTTCCTCCTGTTGTTGACTGCTTCCAGCCTATTGTTAACATAGTTCCATTACAGATATTTAAAAAAAAAATTTACTCTTTATTTATTTCATTTTTTTATATGTGTGGGGGTATGGGCTGCATATATGAGGGGCATTTTTGGTATAAAAGCAAATAAATGGATATACTTCAGGGAGGATCATTAGTGAAACATATTCTCTTCACAAGACAGGGTGTTATTGGACATGTTTTTTCAATTTTTTTTCTTCAAATTTAATTTTTACAGGAATTGTTTTGTTTAACTCATGGTGTTGATATTTAGGCATACACAAGTCAAATTGTGGTGATGGCTATGGTGGTTCTAGCCATTGGAGCTGACACAATCTCTTCTAAACCACGAAGAGAAGCAATCAAGAAAGCCTTGTACATTTGCCAAGTATGATCCATTTCCATTTCCATATACAGCAACAGGGTTAACATACTCTAATTAAAAAAAAAAATTAAGGCAAAGTGAAGGAAGTGTTGAAACTTGAAGAAGAGACAGAAGGGTAAGTTGGTTATTTACTCACATTCAATATGTTTTGGTTTATTAATATTCAGAGTCATCTATTCAATGTTCATCTACAGGGAAAAGTAACTCCTTTCAATGTGTTACCTTTTTCTGATTGATTATGTTCATGTATAGGTCATGTAGTAGCTGAAGCTTTGTTTGTAAATCGTGAAGAGATTCCAGACTATCCAATATATAGGGACCCTGTGAGTTGCTTTAATAAGTAATACATATTTTCAACTTGGAGGGGTTTAGAAATTAACATTACCATAAGGTCTCTGATATGTCAATTTAGGTTCATGATTTTGGATTTTTCTGTTAAGAACCTACTGCAATACAATTCCTGAGCTATGAGGAGATTCCCCTTGCTCCAGATGCTGCTTGTGTTGGATTGGAAGTTAGAGTTGTTGGTAATGATAGTGGAGAGAAGGTATACACAAATCATATTTGTGGAGATTAAGATTATTGATAATATTTGATATGCTTCCTTATCTGTTTCATATTGGAGAGAAGGTATACACAAATCATCTTTGTGGGCCAGCTTTAATTGAAAAGTTTAATGAAAAGATTGAAGTTAGGGCATTGAAGGAGCAGGTGTTTATGATTTCTTGCTCACATGTTGCCGGACATAAGTATGCAGAATATATAGTTCAGTTGAAGATGGAAAAGTGTCTGGACATCGGTAAAACAATCCATAATCGAGACCACAATCCAAAAATACCCTCCCTCAAAATATCATCTAAAACTTAGTGGGCTCGATCGCACCTCCAAGTATAAGACTCTACCTACAATAATCGGGACCACAGTCCAAAAATACCCTCCCTCCAATCCTTAGACTACAAAACCTGACTTACATGTTTTTTTACAGGGATGAAGAGAAGAAGATGGGTACAGTTGTGAAGGAAGATTTTTGTGGTCCGGATAGATCAAACACCATGGTAGTCAAGAGACTGATAGTATTACATTTATGAGCTTCTCAAGGTAACTTTTTCATTCAATATTCCCCCCTACTCTTTAATCTGTTCTCATTGTTGTCAACATTGGTGTACCCACTGTATGCTTGTATTGACAATGCAAAACACGATCACCTCTACCAAAATCAATTTTACTTCTTCACTTCTCTGATTGCTTGATACCACAATCAATTCATCATCTTCTTGTTTGTTTCCTTAATTATATTTTTTTTCATGTAATTGGCGTTGAGGAGAAACCTTGATTAATGATGTCTTTGATTGATCTGGAATCTATCTCGGAGGCAACATCAAGAGCTATTGGAGCTGTTTTGAGCACAACCATCTTGTACCCTCTTGACACCTGTAAAGCTAAGTATCAGGCCGAGGTTCGCTCTCATGTACGACAGAAATACAAGTACTTTTCATTCTTGAACTTCCCTAAATTCATCTGTTTTGAGTGATCTGATTCTTGTTATGCTGTCGAACTTGATTGATTGATTTCTATATAGTTATCTTGTTGATTACTTTCATATGGGTGTTTGTGATCTGTTGAATAACTGAATTTTGTGATTTGATTTTTCACAGCCGTTCAAGATCAAAATTGATCTTAGTATTTTCTAAATTTAGCACCTTTTATGTTAAACTTATTAGTTTATTTTTGCATATGATTTGTAAAACAATGCTTTTAAAATATCAAAATTGATGGTAGATTGGATTTTCTACAAATGTAGAAGATGGCAACCATTTTACACTAGAATATTACTATATCATCTTGGGAGATTTCTTAAGAATCTTGTATTTGCTATTGTGGTAAGTGCTAAGGATAGTTAAGGGAATTTACATGTATATCCATAATCAGTTTTCTTGCAAGAACTCCTAAATCGCTTCTACAAATCTAACTATTTTGACCCTAAATAATCAGAAAACTAATATTATAATGAGTTTTGACTCAGGTTGAAGAAACAAATCCTTAAACAAGAATGTTTAAATACTCTTCCATAATTTTTTTACCTATGGGAAATCATCAGATGTGTTGCTAGAAGCAGTATCCAGTGGTCGAGTTTTATCATTATATCAAGGCCTTGGAACAAAGAACTTACAATCTTTTACAGCACAATTTGTATACTTTTATGGATACAACTACTTTAAAAGGTTGTATCATATTAAATACAACACAAAGTCAATTGGAACAAAAGCAAATTTGATTTTTGCAGCTTCTGCAGGTGCTTGTACTGCCATCATTACTCAGGTTACAAACTAATCAATCATCCATCCCTTTTTTCTCTTTCTCTTTTATTCTCATCATTGAAAAATATCCACAGAAGGCTTGTCAAGACGGTGTAACAAACACAGCTTAAGCAACTCCAATAGATATGGAATATATGACAACAAACCTGCAGCAGTCTTCACATTAGAGAAGAGAGCAATCACTAGAAAGGCCATAGAAATTTGTAATTCTATGTATATGAAATAGAACACAAATTGGATGTTGTAGTCATTCAATGTAAAGAACTTTAACCCTGCAATGAATTGAAGGGCATTAGCTAAGTAAATTAAAATAATCAAAAAAAAATGTAATTTAATGTTAATTGATTTGTACCAATAACTAAGCCGAAGACCACGAAACAGAACCTGTTAACCAAAGATATTGCAAGGAAGTACGTATAAGAAATCATCCAGTAAGGATCATCCCCAAGCTCATACATTTTCATGATAATTCTTAAGTTTTTTTGCTTCTCATACACCAGAGTTGTTAGTACAATCTGTAACAAGAATAGTAATTTATTCTTAAAACCATATTTACAAGGTTTGGCATGCATTTTATTAAGACTCAGACTGATGTCAATTTGAAATTTGAAATATTATCAATTTACTTACAGGGAATAGTTGCAAAATGACCCATGTAAAGAATAATGGTCCAAGGAGAGAAGAGAAATCCAGTCTTAACTATTATCTACAATTTATGATTCACTGATTCCAGTTCCTTTCATTGATTCCCTACATGAAACCTCTCCTCGAATTCTTCTCACATGACTTGTACCTTCTTCTGCAACATCTATTTTCTCCTTCAAGGTATGAACTATGAACTAAAATTTATGATTCCCTGATTCCAGTTCCTTTCATTGATTCCATTCTTGAAAATTATGAATGAGCAATTTACCATGATTTCTTAGTCATTAGGTGCCGATTTCACATACACATGAAAAAATTAATGGGTCGTCTTTCTGTCATCTAGGATCGCCCCAAATCACGATGCATGCTAATAGAATGAGTGAACATAGGTTTGAATTAGGAAAAAATTCAAGTTTTGGATTGGATCAATAAAAATTCTATACTTGGGCATAGAAATGAACAAAAAAACTGGAAAATATGTTGTCTATAAATCTGTTGTTTTGCTTTGATTCTAATTTTGATGGATCATTACTGAATTGCAGGATATTTGATCTTTTTGTAACTCATGTTCTTATAGATCAAGTCAACAAAACTACTGAATCTTGTAAATCGGTTTTATGCTTTTCATAATTGAAGAAAATGGTTCATGTATTTTGCTAATGGGTTATCTTGAAAATGTAAAAAAATCTCACTTTTTTTAAATTGATTGAAATTATGCAGGAAATAGTAAAAAATGAAGGTACCTGAAGTAATAATTTGATGATTTGAAAGTCAATATTAGCATGGTACCAGACTAAAAATTCGGTCGATATCCGAGATCCATATACCGAGAAGATATTCTTCAACAACCTAGTCAGATCCCACTTCAGTAATTATTCCTTTTGCTACACAGAAATTTTTGCATTTTTCTTCCGGCAACATTGGCGACTGATATCTGGACATCCACACACTAGTAAGATTCACTAACCTCGTTATATTCATTTAATTGTGTCTAGTGTTGGGGTTCTTTAAGTTAAATATTATGTTTAGGCGTCGTAGTATTATTGCTCCGATTTGATTGATTTCTTAGTCACTACATGGACTTGATTCATTGAACTGATGTTTCTGGTTGTGGTTTTGGCTGGGATTTTTACATCTAGTGGTTTGGTTAAAGACAAGGTAAAAAGTAAAACTAATTAGTAACGATTTTTTAAATAAAAAATCGTATTATATCTAGGGATTTGACATCATGGATGGTAAAAAATATAAACTTCCGACTGTTTCATTCATCATTTTTAAATCTCCGAAGTTTATAGGGTCCCTTATGCATTTATCAAGTATTTGATTGTAATGAACTAAAATTTTATTATTATTTATTTATTTTTGCACTTATGTTGATATGTACATGTGTTTACAGGGTTGATGATGAAAGCGAATAGCTCTGGAGTTAGAAGAGGAAAAGAAAGCTCAAGCTGAAAGAGATAAGATGCTTTAAATGCAAGTGTTGCATTCTTCATTCCAATTGTTAGTATGAAACACGGAGTAGATTAGATGAATGCAAATTTATATATTGTAAGAAACAGAATTATATGACATTAAATTTTATGCAATGGATTGTATTTTTTGTATATGCTATTTTATTTCTATTATGAAACATTAAATACAAATTTAATTTGAAAATTAGTAAATCTATAAATAATGTTTTTTTTAAACATTTAAATTTATGATACGCCAAAATGTGTGTCATCTTCGTTTATGACATGGCCTTTCTTGACAGTGGCTTTCTTGATACGCATTGCGTGTCATTAACACGCGCGTCGTAAGGTTACGACACGCGAATGCGTGTCGTCTTCCTTTATGACAGGGCCTTCCTTGATACACATTGCGTGTCGTAAACGCACGTCGTAATTGCGCGTCATAAATGAGCATCGTAAATGCGCGTCGTCTCTCTTTATGACAGGGCCTTCCTTGACGCGCATTTGCACGACGTCTGAGCCTTTTACGACGCGCAATGAGCGTCATAAAAGGCTGTTTTTCTAGTAGTGGATTGTACCTTTTGAGATCCTTGGTGACAAAAAAGTTGATGTCTCTACCCATGTCGAGACCAGCATCCGCATGTAGATCAGAAATGCATAGAGATCATAATCGAGCAAATGTGAGCTCGGTTGGGTTCTCTCTCGGGTGCTCTTTGGGAATGTACTGGAGGAAATCATCCTAAAGAATTTGGCCGTAGTTGACATCGTGGCCTATGAAGATGCTCCATACCAATTCTAACAGGTTTAAGCTCATGTTGTCGATGCCTCCGGTCCTGCCAGATAGACAGCGGATGACAAAGTGGCATACGAACTGCCAAACCGCAGGCAGTTGGTTCTTCTTGAATTCACCAATCCCTTGGATCGATTTCTGGTAAACCATTTGGTAGAGTGCGGTGGTGATGTCAGATAATGAAGGTGTGAAGAACTTGATGGAGGGATGAATCAGAAGGTTTATGGCAGTGAAGAACTTCTCTTTGGTCAAGATGACCAAGGAATCATTGATGAGGTTGAGATGCACTTCTTGAGGGTTTTCCAGTGGTCTGTATGCAGAAAGAGCACACTTGAAGAGTGTAGAAACGGGAAAAACATCAGTGAATGCGTCGAATGGGCCAAATAAGATGTGGTTCTTGAGATGATTGATCATTAGTTTTGTTGGAGCATTATACGATTGATGATCTTTAAACACTGCACGGAATTTGCTTGAAGCGATTGATGGTGTTGCGGAACCAGTCTGAGTCATGGAACCTGAAGCCTTGGATTGCTTTTTGGATGCACCTGATTTCGCCATTGAGAGATGTGAGATTTGATTTCTTGAGAGCTTTTGGGAGTTTTGAGAAAATAATCGATTAACAGAAAGCGTAAACGATTTTTGGAGAAGAAGGTAGGTTTATAAAGGGGGTAAAAGGATCTTAACCTAGGTAAAAGATAGAAAGGTGTAAGAAGTTGAATGGGGTTTTTGGAGGGAATAAATGATTCTGGGATTGAATCTCAGCCAGACGAATATGAAATGGTTATTGGGGAGATTTTGAGAAATCTTAAAAGGGGTTTGCATTTAATGGTGGATTAGATGCATGGTAATATGTCAGGTAATCGTGGGGTGATGAGAGAGAAAGTTGTGGCTGATGGGACGTGGTTGGGAGAGGAAAAGACAAGTTGAGGATGGACTAATTTGGAAATCGTTCTTTTTGTCATCATCCCTAAAATAGGTATGATCCTGGGTTTATTCAGAAAGAGAATGTGACAGTTTCTAAAGGGAATGTTTGTATTGTATTTAACGAAGGATCATTAAATAGCACACAAGGATTCGAGAGTTAATGAACTGTTGGAATTTATTTAAGGTGATTGCGGATGAAAACATCATTGCGGTTGAGAAACTTCATCGCGGATGAGCAAAGGAAAGATTCCAGAGAGAATCTATGATAAAACACTTGTACAAAGAGTTAGAAATAAAAGAACATTAAAACCCATGAGAGATACGTATGATATATGGTTGCGGTACCTAGATTGCGGTATCAAAACCATCTATCATATGTAATTCTCAGTTAGAACCGCAATGGAGACCAATGATGGTATGCGGTAGCTAACACTTCATAAAGAATTATCGGTCCGGATTCATCACTCTCAACATTTGTAAGAATGCATTGAGTTTTTTAGAGTCAAGAGCTTTTGTGAAAACATCCGCAATCTCTTCATGAGTAGGAACAAAGATGAGTTCAATATTACCTTTTAGAATATGATCTTTGATGAAATGATACCGTAACTCAATATGTTTTGTCTTGGAGTGCTGGATAGGATTGTGAGAGATTGCTATAGCACTTTCAGCGTCACTGTAAATTGGTATCCATAGCGTTCTGTACCCGTAGTCTAGCAATTGTGTCATCATCCAAAGAACTTGGGAACAACAACTGTCTGCGGCCACATATTCTTAAGGACCAGCTTACAAGTCTTCCACCTAGGAATTGGCATCCACCTGAAGTACTTTTTCTATCAAGCTTACAACCTGCATGATCCGCATCTGTGAAGGATTGAAGACTGAAGTCGTTGCCTATGGGATACCATAAGCCTATCGATTTGCTACCTTTAAGATACCGAAGAATTTGTTTGGCTGCGGTCATGTGAGACACTTTTGGATCAGCCTGGTATCTTGCACATACACCAGTTACAAAGACAATGTCAGGTCTGCTTGTGGTGAGGTACATCAGCGAACCAATGATACCTCTATAAGTCTTGTGATCCACAGATTCACCAGAGGGATCAGCAGAGATCTTATAACCGAAGGCCATAGGGACTTTAGCAGAAGAGCAGTTGTCCATTGAAAATTTCTTCAGAAGTTCGGCGGTGTATTTCTCTTGATGAATGAAAATTCCTTGTAGAATTTGTTTAACTTGAAGACCTAGAAAGAAATTAATCTCTCTATTCATACTCATTTTGAATTTGTTGGTCATGAGCTTTGCAAATTCATCTACCATGCCTTGATCAGTCGATCCGAAGATGATATCATCCACATAAATTTGTACCAACATAAGATGGTCACCATTTGCTTTTTTGAATAATGTGGGATCAATCACTCCTCTTTTGTACCCGGATGAGACAAGAAATTTAGACAGTGTCTCATACCAAGCTCTTGGGGCTTGTTTCAGACCGTAGACTGCTTTTTGAAGCTTATAGCAATGGTCAGGAAATTCAACATTTTCAAAGCCTGGAGGTTGCTGAAGATAAACCTCTTCTTTTAGTTCACAATTAAGGAAGGCACTCTTAACGTCCATTTGGTGTACCTTGACATTTTTGTGCGCTGCGTATGCTAGAAAGATCCGGATGGCTTCCATGCGTGCTACCAGAGCATACGTTTCATCGTAGTCAATGCCTTCTAGTTGACTGTAGCCCTTGGCAACAAGTTTTGCCTTGTTTCGGATGACTGGGCCTGATTCTTCTAACTTGTTCTTGAAAACCCATCTTGTACCAACAATAGTATGACCTTGTGGAAGAGGAACAACTTGTCATACTTTGTTTCTTTCAAATTCTTCTAATTCTTCTTGCATTGCGGCTATCCAGTCTGGTTCAAGTAAGGCTTCTTTGATCGTTCGAGGTTCAACCGAAGACATAAATGCTGCATAATGGCAGTGGTCAGATAAATCTTTGGAAGATCGAGTCTGGATACCTGCGGATGGGTTGCCGATAATTTGACCTGGTGGGTGGTCTCTTGTCCATACATGAACACGTGGCATCAGATGATCAGCAGCTGCAGCAGAAGGAATATCCTGGATGTCAGAAGAATCTGCGGTTGGGGAAGGTAGTTCCCCTTGGACTTGAGAACATCCTGCTGAATCATATTGATCTATTGAAGCAGAATTTAATTGAGGTGTTGGCAGAGATTAAGGTTCCCCCTGGATTGCGGATGGGAGTTCCTTTGGAACCTGAGAAGGTTCCCCCTGCAATGCAGATGAGAGAGTGACAATTCTAGGATCGGATCTAGTGTCAATATTCTCTATGACTTCGTCATCTGAGTCCTCCGAAGGTTTGTTTGATGGAGAAGCTTCACTTCAGGCGGGAATGTAAGCAGCATCAGGTACTGGAACCTCAACAGTTGCAAAATGATCCGGAGTAGAGCTTTCCCCCTCAACCGGAGAGGTGGAAGTATTGAGCGATACTACTTCAGATAGAGATGGTCCAGATACGTCGGCATGTTGTTGTTGAGCTGCGGGTGACACTAGGACTTCAGATAGTGTCGCCATTTCAATGGGATCAAACAGATCATCATAATTGATTTCAACTAGATTCAGAGGACCGGAAGTGGCTGGAATGTCACTTTCCATGATTGCAGTTGTTTCGGTGGATGAAGGTGCACTGCGGATGTGAGAGTCGTCAAATTTCACACCGAAGCTTTCGATGATCAACCTTGTTCTTCTGATGAGTACTTGATATGCAACCTTGTTAGTAGAATAACCAAGGAAGATACCTTCGTCTGACTTTGGTGCAAACTTGTTGATTTGGTCTCTGTTGTTGATCACGAAGCATCTACATCCAAAGATATGAAAGAAATGAACATTGGGTTTGCGATTGTTGAGACCTTCATATGGTGTTTTATTGAGATGCTTGCAAATAATACTTTGGTTTTGAACAAAGCATGTGGTTGCTACGGCTTCGACCCAGAAGTAGAGAGGAAGTTAGGCGAAGTTAAGCATGGATCTGGCTGCTTCAACGAGAGTGCGGTTCCTTCTTTCTGCTACACCATTTTGTTGCGGTGTATAAGGTGCTGAAAAGTTGTGAGAGATGCCTTTGGAAACTAGGAAACTGTTCAGAAGATGATTAGTGAACTCAGTTCCATTGTCACTGCGGATGCGTCTGACTGGAAGCTTGATTTGAAGTTCGATTTCTTTGATGAAGTTAATGAAGATCTGCGGTGTCTCTGATTTGAGTCTGAGAAAGAAGACCCATGTGAAGCGTGTGTAGTCATCAACAATAACCAATATATATTTCTTGTGGTGAAGACTGGCTACAATTGAGGGACCGCAGAGATCAATGTGTAACAGCTCCAGTGGTTCAGAGATAGAAGAATCCATTATCAGAGGATGACTTGTTTTTGCTTGTTTGCCGCATTCACACGCTGGACAAAGAGTATCATTGCTGGATTTGAGAATGGGAAGACCACATACTAGTTCTCCTATGACGAGGTTGTTGATGTAGCGAAAGTTGAGATGAGCTAGCTTGCGGTGCCATAGCCAGCAGACTCCGGATACAACTTTGGACAGAAAACACAGCTGCGGTTTGCCAATGATGAGAGAAACATCAAGAGGGTACATCATGCCTTCGCAGCGTGATTTGATTAAGCAAGTGTTGCGGTCACTCGTCATTATGTCATAGAATTGATTGTCAAATTCAACACGATGTCCTGCTTTACATAGTTGTCCAACACTAATGAGATTGTGTTTAAGACCTTCTACATAAGCAACTCTATGAATGGAAAATTTTCCTGTAATGAGAACACCGTAACCTCGGATGACACCGTTTACATTGTTGCCAAACGTGACATTTCCACCATTGCATATAGGCTTCAAATCCCGAAGGTACTCTAACCACCCGGTCATGTGCAAGGAGCAGGCACTGTCAATTAACCATTCTTATTCTTGTTCCTCCTTGCACAAAGCCTGAGAATTACACGGTTATTTTAGGCATCCAAACAAGTTTGGAGCCAGGGACGATTGATGTATTCTTAAATGATGCATGGTTTGAGGTTGCATGGACAGGTCTTTTGTCAACTTTTAGACCTAATCCTGGGTGTTTGTTTGGATTATTACGAGGTTTCTGAAAAGTACGAGATTTCTGACTTTTATTTAACTTATCATGAGATAAAAACTTTTGACAGCTACACTGACATTTACAATAAAAGGGTTTGTCACTGAATCTGTCATTGTGCTTGGTCAGCGGTTTATGGAGTGAATTGGACTTGAAATTGGTCCGAGGTGGGTAACTTTTGAAAGATTTGACATTTGATTTCTGAAAAGTTTTTTTTGAAAGAGGTTTCGCACGTGGAAATCTTTGAGTTTCTCTAGGTGGATTTGGTAGAATTCCTTTCCACTTGTTTTGATGTGATTTTAAAAGTGTTGGAGTGGGAAAATTCCATGCCACTTTGGGTCATTTTGGGAATAGACCTGAAAAACATAGTTTCTTACAAGTTTGACACCTTTTTGGGTTGTGTCAGAAGTAGCAGGATTCACTTTTAAAACCGAACTTTCCTTTTTGTTTGTTTTCATGAAAGAAGAATTTTTTGAAATGTAATTTGTGAAAACAAATTTTTCTGGACTCGTGGATTTTGGAATTCTCACATGTTTCTTATTTTTTGAAAAACTTTGTCTTTTTTTGTTTCGAGATCTAATTTCTTCTTTGAAAGCTCTATTTGCCAAAAATTTTGGTGAACCACAGTGATTGTTATTCAACTGCGGTTTTCTGAGATTTTTTGAACAATTTTGAAAACGCGAACTAGAATCATTAGAACTTGAGGATTCTGGGATTTGAGAGCATTGACCTACTTCAAAATTTTCTATAGGTAATTCGTGAAAAATCGGTTGAAGAGTTGTAGTTCCTTGAACTGAAGAGTTGCAGTCATTGTTGTTCAACTGCGGTGAAGATGATTTGACTACCACAGAGTAAGTTCTTGACGAGACTCGGTGGGACATTTCTGGGACAATTGACTATAGTGTGGAATACTATGGTCTGAGGACAAAGATGGAAAGTCTTTTGATACTTTGAGGTTTTCAACAACAATTTCTTCATCAACTTCGGATGAAGTTTGAGAATTTAAATGAGTGGTCCCACCGATGGGAGTTTGATCACATGTGTGACTAGCATCCTTGGGCACAATTTCCTCAATGACACAGTTATTGCTTAAATTGTGCAATCTACCGAAGTGAGTTTTGATATCTTCGGGAAAAGTCTTGTCATTGACAGGGAAATGAAATTCTCTATCAGGAGGGACATACGCTCTGTCTTTGTTGAACCGGGGTGAGGAATCCATTGCGGTAGGATACCCATTTAACCAACCCCAATTATATGTATTGTCCACGGTTCCATTATTTACCAAATTTTCAATAGCCTCACTTTCATTAAACAATTTTTCAATTAAGATATTCAATCGTACAATTTCTCTCTGAGCTAAATCTCTTTGATTCAAGGCTATCTCTAACTGGGTTTCATTTAACATTCTAGCATCTTTCTCTAACTCTAGATCCTTCTCTAACATTGCCATCTTAAGTCTCTTGTTATCCAGTCTTCCTCTCACATGGAACATCTCTTGGGACGCAATATTCTTCTCATCTAGGGCTTTGTTATAGTCTATAAGGACAGCAGCACAAGTGTCATTAAGATCATCTATGTAGGGTTGACAGTCATGCCTGCTATAATTTAAAGTTTGGATCATGAGTTTTACCTGTTCAACAATGCTTAGAGTCCCATGTAGCAGTAGTTTTTGTTAAACATTGCTGACCCATCATCATCCGCAGTGGCCAGCATGCAGATTTTCCCTTTTCCCTTAACACTGTTGATGGTATCTTCTTCATCCCCTGATGACCAAACTTGATGATCTCTTTTAACTTGAGCCACATATGCCCTTGCCTTTTCTTTTTCTTCTAACTCTTGAGCCATTCTAAGATAGAATGCTCTGTCCTTGACTATGTTGGCCTTACAGTCTTTTGCGAAGTGATTTTCTTTGTTGCATTTGTGACAAATCACAACATCAGTCTTGTCTTCTGATTGAGTACCAGAGTCATTGTTCTGAGGAGACTACGGTATCTCCTTGGGTTGATTGTTCTGAGAGCCTTTAGGATACCGAGAGTGGTTGTTATGAGAACCAAAGTTACGGTTGAATGGAGGTTTGTTGAATTGTTGATTCTTGCGGAAAGAAGAAGGTGGTATGCGGTTGAATTGTTGGCTAACTAGAGCAATAGCCTTCTGAAATTCTTCTTCATCATCATACTTAGAATCTGCTTCGTATGACTGTGGTGGGGTATCATACAATGAAGAGTAAGGTGACTGCGGTGGAGCTTGTGCTATGAGGGCAAGTGGTCCTACGAAGTCAGCACAGTCTTTGAGCACAGTGGATTCTTGTGCTTGAAGTTCACCATAGAGTTTGTAGAGTGATAAAGAGTGAATCTTCCTGTCACCTTGGACTATCATTTTCGCCGTAGTCCAATGTCGTCCTAAGCCATTAAGGAACTGGAGATTGGTTTCATGATTGATGTGGATGGTACCAGCGTTTGATAACTTTGTCACTATCATGTTGAATCTCTTGAAGGAGTCTTCCAAACTTTCACCAGCATGAGCTTTGAAGTTGTTGAAGTCGTTGAGTGCGGTAGTGAGCTTTTTATCTTGTGCTTGTTCTGAGCCTTCGTACAGGTTTTTGAGTGCATCCCAGATCTCTTTTGTTGACTTGCAGTTTATGATAATATCAAAGTTGTCAAGAGCGACACCACAAGAAATTTCATAAAAAGAAATAGCATCATTTTCCATTTTATCAAGATCATCCTTGGTAGGACGGATCATGGTTGGTTGACCTCCACCTAGCCTGGTTGTTGCGCCGTCAGTTTGAACTGGAACATGTGGTCCTTCTTCCACGAATCGCCATACATCTGTACCCAGTCTTCTTAAGTACCTCTCCATTCTTTGTGACCAATGATGATATTCATTTTCTACCAGTATTGGAGCTCGGTTAGAACCACCAACACTACTGGAGACGTTCAAGGATAACGATTGTGCCATTTTCTTTTTTGAGAAATGAGCTTTAGTGGTATAGAAGGCTTAGTGAGAAAATCAGAGTTTCGATATTCAAAAAGCAACCACTTTGGCTCTGATACCAATTGTTGAGAGAAAAACTTGGAGACACACTTGAACAAATGTTAGTACAAGTATATAGGGGAATAGAGTTAATCTCAAAGGATCAAAAGCTCAACAATAATATAGTTAGATAGTTAGATAGTTAGATATTTAGTTGCGGAAAGTAAAGAAATGTAAATGACAACAGTTGTTATATCAAGAATACACTTAAACTGATTCATAACAAGGAATGCATTCACTCCAAGTTAGTAAGTGAGATCAAGTTTAGTGATTAAGTCTAGAAGACTTGCTCCGAAGAGAGGTTATGTTCCAATAGCAGTTTGAGTGTGAAGAGTAATAAGATAGAGAAATGAAGAAGATAACTTAGAAAAATATATTCATAAGTTAACAGTAAGAATTCGTAGAAAGGATTTATATTAAGAAGTGTTTTTGATACAAGAGAATGAGTCTCTATTTATAGAGATTTAGAAATAAACTACTCTATAAGCAGCCGTGCAAGGCATACTGGACAATAGAATACATTACATAAGATAAGTAAATGAAATAACTAAGACTGCGGATGCTGAAGACTTGATGACTCCAGATGCTGAGATGATTGCGGGAGCTGAACCGTTGCGGTAGAAAAGAGACGGTTGAAGTAGTTGAGTTCAAGAGGGTCACTTTTATGATTCAACATCATCATCGTCGCCATTCTCTACCTTATCATTTGTTTCACCCACATCCTGATACCCTGGTGCAACTTCCTTAACCAGTCTTGCACCATCAAGTACTTCTTCCTCAACATTACCAACAAACTCGTCTTTGTGTTCATTCAACCATTCATGTATGTTACTATCCCCAAAATGGTCTACATACATAGGGAGTATAACACCACATTCATATGCAATTTCAATGAAGTCGTAATAATCGGGGTCATTGCAAATTAGAGTCAAACCTTTTGGAAAATCAATATCAAGTTGGCAGTAATAGAGCTTCTCACACTTTTCCCCAGTGAACCTTTCGATGAACGCAACACACCCATCCTTGTCCATTCCTGCGAAATCGATGTCCGAAAACCTCTGAGTAATTCCACCGGTGTAGCGTATGGGGTTTCTGGCGAACATTCCTTGGAAGTGGACATCTACTTGTAAGAATACGGGTTTCATGCTCGAGGATTCAGAAGCAGCTCACAAAAAAGGGTATATCGATGAAGTGTTGAACAGTGGATGTAAAAGGGCTCTTTTATAAAGCATATACCGACATTACGAAGGAGGAGACTAATTAATGACATGACATTAGACAAAAGTCATAGTCAGCATCCGATGTGGTGATAGTAGAAGGATGTGGACTTAAAATGACCGGCTAACCCCTTCAAAATTGAAATAAGGACTTAATCGGCCCGACAAAGAGTAATTCGTTCCGTTATTAAGCCACAAAATAAGTTAAGTGGCTAAATGGGTCAACCCTAGAAACATTATAGGGCCTATACGTCATTTTCCCTAAACTAATCGGTTCCTTTTACTGATTTAATTCTTAGAGGGGTTTTTTTCTTTCAATTGTCCCATGATGGAAACACAAAAATAGAATTTTACATTTTTTTGAACTTTTTTGTACTTAATCAGTACACAAAAAACATCACGAAAAGTGAAGTGATATTTTCTACAATATTTTTTCTAGAAAGTGTTTTGTATGATAGAATTCGGGAAGGAATGAGATGGTTCATTAGCACAATGGAATGAAAAGGGTCTTGTTTCAATAACCCAATGGAACAGAATGAACCAAGTCGTTCCTTTTTACTAATTTCACTTTAAGAGGGGTGTTTAGTAATTACTTGATGGTCGAATTCTTCATGTCGCAGAAAAATGAATCTTCAAACTGATGGCAGAAACTGAATGGCTGCTACGTTACAGATGCAAGAAAGTGAAAGGAGAAGAATGTTAAAATATAGGAATGCATGAGGCATATAAGAAATGAAGTAAATGGGTTGACGTTTCAGATTTTATGATAAGATTAGCTAAGCTGATTTATTGCCTAATGTTGCTCAGATTCAAATATTCACATTAATTATTATTTGTAATTTACTAATTTAGGTTGAAATATTAACGATTTAAACTTTGAAATCCTTGATTGTATGGAATATATAAAGAATTTAAATTTTTAAAAATTCAACATTATATTAGTGTGATTGCTAAAAATCAGGAACAAATACATAGGAATTACTAGACATAGTATATGGGATAAGGTCATTTATGGAAAATCACTTAGACATTTTAGGTAGGAAAATAAGCTTGTGGGAGGTTGAGCAATTGCCACGTGGCAATTTTGCACTATTTTATTAGGATAGGATATATATATATATATATATATATATATATATATATATACACACACACACACTACGAAACTTAGCATGACCCATGGATGGTAATCTAGGTAAGGAAATAAAAGTACATTGCTATTATCGATAAGGATATGTATTACACATTACTATTGTTGGTAAAGAAACAGAGGTATTATGTCTATAATTAATATATCTATCATGTTGCAAGAACTCTATTTATGTTTCAGAAAAGTGTTTGAAAACTGGAACTTGAACACAGATGAGTTTAATGCAAAGGAATCACACTCCTTTTATTGAGTATCCTGAAAAAAATGAAAAAATAATAATATAAAATTAAGATCAAAATTGTTTCAAACAAATAATAATATGCACATGTTCAAAGAGTTCCATAAGCCGGTCATATGATGTTTTAATGACATTTCTTTTGCAATTTTAATGATAGTATGCACATGTTTAAATGACACCTCTTTTGCAATTTTAATGATACATATGGACATAATTTCTATATTAAGATGTTAATGCATGGGTAAATACAAGATAACAACAAATTTTTATTTATTTATGTATTATAGAATATCATTTTCCATTTCAGGGTATATGATGTTTATAATTTAAATGAGCAAATGATGGAATAGTGGAAATGGAAGATAAGGTAATTAAGGATGAATATGCATGAACTTAGGATTTATTGGAAATAATACTTTCTGCATCAAGTATAAAAGAAACATATGAATATGTAATATCATGTTTTATTACAAAAGAAGTCCAAATGTCTTTATCATTCCTTGTTTGATGGAGTTCATTGGAGAATTTTAAGAACATTTGGTGTTCATAATAAACAAAGGGTAATTTACCTTGTAAATTTAATAAAATTTTGAAATCATATACCAATCTAACAAATAAACTACAAAATACAAAATAAAGTTGAAGAAGTAGAAGAATGAAAATGCTACCTTTGTACTGAATGAATTGATGTTGAAATAGAGGAATGCATTTGGGATCTATATCCATCTCCAAAACTACTGCCAAATTGCATATATCCCTTTTAATGTTCCCTTATTTTTCTTTGTTATCCATTGAGCAAAACACACATAAAATATATACATTATTGCATTCAGATGACGTCAGAAAATAATGTCAATTGAAACTATCAAGTTTTCCTCATCTTTGCTTTATGCAACCTAAAGAAAGACAAAGAAAACACACAAACATACACCTACAAGCAGGTTCAATGTTTTTTCTTTTACGAAGAAACTAAAAGAACACAAACCCATTGTCCCAAAACACAAATGGAGATAAAAACCTCATATATAGACGTGAAAACAGAGGAAGAAAATCTCAAACAATATATGAATGGAACATTAAATAAGATGTACATGGACAAAATTGGTTCTCAGTCGTTTCCAGAACCAAATTAGATGAACCTACCCAACATTTATCATGTAAACCTGTCCAATTAAATTATGAACAAACTTCGATAAATGATCTCTTCCGAATTTCTGATTTATATTTTTAGCTCAAGTAAACAAAGAATTAAAGAATAAGGAACTGATGTGTGTAACACATGTTGTTGGTTTAAAAGAGTTGAATGTAAGAATGGTTGGGTATTTATACTTGATAGAAAATGAGCGAAGTTCTGAATAATTTTACGTTTTACAACAAATTTTTAAAAATAACCCTAAAAAACCTAAAATAATCACATACCTCGTAGTTGGTTGAGTTTTTCTAAGAACTATATTTACATGTTATCACACAATTCTTTAAGGGGAAGATGTGAATAAGGCCACCCACTCATATATAGTATACATTAAACAAAAGAAATGAATCAAAATCAATCCATTTAATGAAAAAACAAAAGCTCAACGTTGAGTGTCACACCCCAAAACCGAGAATGATGGAAACGTTCTGGGGCGGAGGACGTCATGTAATGTATCACAACAAATGTAAAGTAGTAAACAAGCAACAACATCGTCCATTTCATTAATAGTAAAAGTTTAATACATGTGAGTTCTTTCATAGTAATAAGACATTACAACAAGTAATCAAAATAAAAGACGAGTCTTGACTGCTCTGTCTTTGCAAAACCTGGTCATCGTACCTGTCTACTGGTGACCTAAGAATACAAGTTATTTTGAAAGTGTAGGTCAGCATTTAAGCTGGTGAGTTCATAAGTATTTAATGTCATCGTTTGTATAAGTATGAAGAAAAAATTTGGAATTATTCAATGTAATTGTTTGTATAAGTATGAAGAAAACATTTGGAATTATTCAATGTAACTGTTTGTATAAGTATGAAGAAAACATTTGGAATTATTCAATGTAACTATTTGTATATGTTTGAATAAAACGTTTGGAATTAATCAATGTAATTGTTCGTATAAGTTTGAAGAAAACGTTTGGAATTAATCAATGTAATTGTTCGTATAAGTTTGAAGAAAAAGTTTGGAATTAATCAATGTAATTGTTCGTATAAGTTTGTAGAAAACGTTTGGAATTAATCAATGTAATTGTTCGTATAAGTATGAAGAAAGTGTTTGAAATTGTTCTACATTTGTATAAAACTGAATAAAATGGTTTGTACATGTTTGAAAGTTTCTAGAAAATCCCATATTTTCTACTAGTATAAAAGTAGTCTTCTACCAAAACTCGACTGTTTTGTAAGTTTATCTTTAGAAATCCAGTATCTTTTCATAAGTGTGTGTGTAGTTTAAAAACTCCAAAACTATAACAAAATCATTTTTTTCATGCCTAAATAATAGATTTGTGTAAATATAAAATCACTAAGGCATTTGATAACCCCGTAAACCAATGTGTTTCTAATACTCCATGTGAGTTTTATAACCATACTAATGACCCAGACTGCCTGTAACAACGTTCTTCAGGCGTTGAAATGTTATGACGTTTGTCACCCCAGGCTTGCCGGCCTAGCTATAGCTAACAGCTCAGGTGCAGGATTGTCAATCCCGTATAGATCTATACACAAATATCATGCTCCCCCTACAAGGGATTATGGTATATAATACAGGACTTAATAATGCATACTCGAAAGTATGTGAACCGTCTCACAAAACTTAGTATAAAACAGATTTACGTATAAAAATGTTCAATTGTTCTTGTATGTGAAAGTATCTCTTTGATATAGTTTTTCTAGTATGTAAATGTTCATGGTTTTCTCGTAAACTATACCTATTATAGCTATTCAAAGTGTGTGTTTCGTTCGTATTGTAAATCCTTGTGTAATGCTCACTTGTTATGTAAAGTATAACATCTAAAGTGACATAAATGATCACATATACTTAAAGTATAAATAAAGTGTTTGGTTCATATATACATATATAAGCATGTTTTATTTCCAAAAGACAAGATGTTATCGAGAATATATATTGCATACGAAAGTTCCTATGTAGTAGTTATGAATCACATATGATTCACTTGATAAAAAGAGTATATGGTGAAACTTTATGTTACACACGATAATAACCGCGTGTTTACTTGTATCCCCCCCCCCCTTTAAAAGTGTATACAACGATTTAAAAGTAGTTTGTTTGATAAGACAGTGTAAAGTAAAAGAAATCCCTTGTTTGAAAACACAGTTATAAATCACATGTGATTGATTATATAACAAAGAGTATAACAACAGGTTTATGTTTTTCACACGATGATAATCATGTGTTTACTTGTATCCCCCCCCCCCTTTAAAGTGTATAAAATGCATTTACAAAACATTTGAAAGTGTTGTTTATAGGGGTATGAACTCACTTGATTGAAGTGGTCGATTTGAAGTAGTCGAGAGAAGAATCGAGCAGAACTTCGATAGGAAGAGTTGAAAACGCTGGAAAAATCTCGGGATTCTCGGGAATCTCGGGAACACAAAACCTTCCTTCAGGACTTGAAGGTGAAAAACTGGGGCTTTGGGAGGGTCTCGGGGGCTTAAATGCAGAGTTTCGGCCCGAAAAAGAAAGCAACTGAGCAATGGAACTCGGAGCCCTTGAAACCTATTTATAGGGATATTTCTGGTGTGCCACGTCGTGGCTAAGGTTGGCCACGTCGTGGGGAGCAAGTCTTATCCTCTTCCATTTATTGGACTCCCTCAGTCACTTGCCGGGTCGCGGCAAAGTTGTGCCACGTCGTGGCAAGCCTGACAGCCTTGAATTTCGGGCCTCGAACTTGTAAAATCCATAACTTTCCCGTACGAGCTCCGTTTTCAACATTCTTTATATGCACGCGTAGCTAAAAATATGATCTACAACTCTCGTTTAGACTTCATCGGCAAATTTTGACTTTATTTTTAATTATTTATTTTTAACGGGCCGGGACACGAAAAGTCCGTTAAAATTCCATAACTTCTTCATCCGATGTCCGTTTTCATCAGACTTTTCGCCGTTGTGCTAATATTTTTGAGACCTTCGATTCTCATTTAGGTTGTTTCGGTCAAAAGTCTCTCGAGCTCTATTTCGAGTTTTTAGCTGTCTACTGCTATATCCGGATCTTGGAAAAATCATAACTTCCTCATACGAAGTCAGATTTGGACGTTCTTTTTATGTACGCTCATGGTTTAATGTTATCTACAACCTTCATTTAGATACTTAAGGCTAAAAAATATTCTATTGAAACTTCGCGTTTTTCGTTTAATCGGTGTTGTCGGTTTTGTCCGGAATTTAGAATGGTTATAACTTCCTCGTTATAACTCGGATTTTTGTGTTCTTTATATGTATGAAAACCTTGATACGATTCCTACAACTTTATTTAACCTAAATAAGATTTTAGGAAAGTTATATTTTGACCTAAATTTGACTGGTGTTACATTACATTGTCTCGAAATATCGGGTTGTCACGTCATCCCCCCGTTAGAGGGAATTTCGTCCCGAAATTAGAGTTTAAGCAAGACTTAGTAATTATGTTATGGATAGAAGTTTTATTTGCTTCTCGTGTTCTTAAGTGAACTCAGGTTCTCACTTGGCATTCCAGCGAACCTTTCACTATCGGGATACGACTTTGCTTCTTTCGTTTGACTTCACTGGTATGATAACCCTTCTTGGTAGAATGTATGTTGAATGTTTTGTGGTTTGTGAGATTATGCCCTACAAGTATTGTCTCCAGATCTTCAGAGCAATTACCGCTGCTCATGACTCAAGATCACGTGTTGAATAGTTAACTTCTTGTGTCTTAAGCTGTCTTGAGGTATCGGCAGTGACCTTTCCTCTTGCTTAAGAATACAACCAAGCCCTTGGTTGGATGCATTGCATTACACCACGAAATATTCTATCCCTTTTGGGAGGGATAATATTGGTGCGATGCATCAGGCTTACTTTAGCGTTTGGAACGCTCTTTCTTGTTTACAGACAAGTCCGGTGCTTCTCCAAGTGAGAAACTTGGCCTAAAGAATCCCCTTCTGAGGAGTTTGTTAAGCTCGCTAGGAAGTTCTTGCATCTCAGTTGGAGCTAGATGATAAGGTGATTTGGCTACTGGGGTAGCCCCTGGAACTAAGTCGATTCTGAATTTGACTTGACGTTGTGGTGGTAATCCCGGTAGTTCTTCTGGAAAGGTGTTGGGAAAGTCGTGTACTTTTGGGATGTTCTGAATGTCCTTCGCTTCTTGGCTCGTATCGACGATGTGTGCAAGGAATGTGTGATATTCCCTTCATAAGCGCTTTTGAGCTTAAATACACAAAATGATGTGAAGGTTCGTACTTGATTTGTCTCCGTAAATAACAAGAGGTTCTTTGATAGGGTGGTTAAGATGAACTGCTTTATCAAAGCACCTGATGTCGGCTCGATGTAGACTTAACCAAGCCCTACTGATTATGATGTCAAAACCTTGGGGTGGATTCGATGTCGTGAAGATCTAAAGAAAGTATGACTACTTATGAATTAGGGAAAAGGATAGGTATTTCTAAGTTTATTCTCACGGAAGCACGATCACTCGCAATCTTGGGCAGTCTCCTTCCTAAAGTTCATAATAGAACCCATACCAGGTTCCTCAATCACAGTCTCGGGTATACGAGTCGTATATAATTAAGATTGAAAAGGTGGGTCTTTGGATTGAATTTGACGTACTGCACGAGTGGTACTTCGGGGAGGTTTGCTGAGGTTTCTATGGAAAGGGTAAGATACATGAGGTACTCTACGCATGAGTACTTCGGAGTTCTAAAGTGATAGTTTCGTTAGAAAGATGATTTCGGAGAAAGAGATTTACGCACGAAACTGGTATTGTGAGGATCAAATAGACTCTGATCGTATGATGAAATCGGAATCACATGGAAATAAAGGCACTAGATTTGATCATAAAGGCATTACAGACAAAACACAACAGTGCAACTTTTTAACAGAGTTACAGTACTTTAGAGTAACTACAGGAATACTGCTGCGAACAAAGTATACTATAAAAGGCAAGTATACACAGCACGAGGGTCCCTTAACTGGCGGGATCTCGCAAGAGATAAGACTCGAGTTGCACTAGTTCTAAACATGTTTTAAAAACATACATAATACTGACGATTCGAAGTGAACCTATACTATAGTAGGGTCCTTCGTTGTCTCTTTCCATTATGAGGTCAAACTCCTCCGGATTCACCATCATTCTCCTCTGTTGGACAGTCCCTCTTGAAGTGTCCCATTACGCCACATAGATGGCATATTCGAGAGATTTCAACATTGGTGGTTGAAGTAATTTGTTGGATCCGAGTCCTGCAGCAATTCGTAGTATGTCCGTTCTTGTTGCATTGAAAGTAGTGTAACAGACGACAAATACCCAGATGATGGAAGCTGCACTTATTGCATTTCGGTAGGTTTTCGGCATACTGCCTAGCTGGTGTAGGGACAATTAGGATACCAGAAGGGATGGTAGTAGGAGGTACATGTGTTGTGGCTGCGAAGGTTACCGCAGGTTGTTGTCTTTTGCTCGCCCCTTGGGGTGATTTGCCTTTAGCCTTAGCCCAGAATTTTCGTTTGTTATTCTTGGGCTTGAGATTTGGGGTGTCGTGGTAGTTTGTTGCTCATTGAGGTATTTGATTGTTACTTGGATTGGAATTATTGTTAACAATCCCGCTAACATTCGTGTTGTTAGCGTTAAGGTGGGTCAGAACAGCTGACACGGCAGCCGAGACTGCAGCTTGAAAGGTAGCTGCATAATCTGAAGAGTTGGTGTTTGGTTGATGGGTTGATCGTTTTTCTTCAGTGACATGATTCTGTTACATGGAAAGAGAATGAATTTGTGAGCGAGTATGGTTGAACCTTGATGTAGTTCGATCGTTCATGTAAAGAGTAGAAGTATGTTCTTGAAGGTTTGACCTACATCCTTATGATGCAGTCCCTGTATGGAGTAGAAGTAAATTAATAGAATGGTCTCAAAATGCTTATCGTCCAAACCAGGGTATTATTGGTTGGTGGATAACATGATCCAACCTTTGAAAGACACTTGGAACTGATTTCGGAGTTAAATTACCATAGTCCAATAACTTGACTAGATGAGGTTTCAGATAGACTCCAATGAAAGCATGATGAAAGCATTTGAACAAAGATTGACACGTAAGTTAGTCGACTGTCGATATCATTGATGTTTAAGATTTAATAAGTTTGGGAAAATTGACCTTGTTGTAGGTCTTACATCATATTCGGAGTAGAAAAGTCTTCGACAACATAAAGAGTTAAATAAAAGTACTTACAGTACAAGGTAATTACATAGGAAGTACTACACAGAACGTTGACAGGAACACGGTTCTTTAAAAAAAAAAGTAAGTAAGGTATCTCCTACTGGCGAGGTCAGCCCTATGGTGAACCCTTAGTTCGGTTTAGTTGACGTTCCATATCAAGTAGGTATCTCTCGTACACCCTCTGGGGTACTTGGAGCTCTTATGACTTTGGTTCGGGTTTCATCTAGTGCTTGCAGCAGGGTCTCATGGTTTCTCTCATATCTCTCACTTGTGATCAAGGTGATTGGTGTGAGTGGTATGCATTCTTGCATTGGTATTAACCTCTTCGATACGTTGGAGAGCCGTCCTGCCCTGAATTTCGTTTCGGGCAACTCTACGGATCAGGATCGGTAGAACTCTGTCTGCTGAGCTCCCATCCTTTACGTTGTAGAAGCTTCGGTCTCAATTAAACAGCATAGGTTAATCTTGCTCTTCGCTCCATGTTTCCACGCATTCTACCCAAGGAGGCGTCGGGCCATGAAAAGCCGGACGAGGGTTAGGATTTGGAGATGGAGCTACCGGGGGTAGGTTCTCAACCTCGGGTTTGGAGTTATCATCATCCGCAAGGTCTTCAGCGTGGTGATCATTCAAAGGGATTGGATGATCATTCTCTGGTCCTTCTCCAACGCATCCAGCAATGACTTCGTTCGGAAAGTACGGGTTGCCATGGGGATGGAGTCCAGCCATGTTATCTACGCGAGATTTGGGGTAAGGAAATAATTATTAGACGGACTATCTAGATAATTATTAGAAAATATTCATTAGTTACATCGCTTTTTGTAAAGTGCATACCAGTCATATGTAATCAAGACAGGATAGGCTTTCGAATTAGTGACCTTAACTCCAAATTCACAAGGAATAGCGGTAAAGCAAAATTTTCACCGATTCTAAGTCTATAACATCCTAGTTACATATAGCCTTAGTGTATCCACTTAGCAACTATCAACTTAGAAATGAAGATCCTTTTTAGTTCTCAAGTAAGTAATTATGGTAACCCAAAATACCCCTATGGTATTTTAGACTTAGGTTATGTTATAATGTTCTCATTGTGGTAATGTTGGTAAGTTTTTAGACTTGTTGCCATATCACAAGCATTCTTGGGCATATGCTAATAACTCCTCGGTCCAGCATAGTTGATCAGGCTATGACACTCCCACGACTGACTATACATCCCCAAGCTTACTTGTGATATTCAACAATCGTAATACTTTTGTTCTTGTCGTTGTGACACCGATTTTTGTATGAATGCAGGCACGTATACTAACTTAAATATTTTATTATTTAAAAGTATAAAGTCTAAATTAGATTATCTTTAATCCCTTTGTATTTATCGTTAGTATATCTTTTATGGGTTGATATACTCAATTCACTATAAACAATGCTCTGATACCAATCTGTCACACCCCAAAACCGAGAATGGCGGAAACGTTCTGGGTCGGAGGATGTCATGTAATGTATCACAACAAATGTAAAGTAGTAAACAAGCAATAACATCGTCCATTTCATTAATAGTAAAAGTTTAATACATGTGTGTTCTTTCATAGTAATAAGACATTACAACAAGTAATCAAAACAAAAGACGAGTCTTGACTCCTCTGTCTTCGCAAAACCTGGTCATCGTACCTGCCTACTGGTGACCTGAGAATACAAGTTATTTTAAAAGTGTAGGTCAGCATTTAAGTTGGTGAGTTCATAAGTATTTAATGTCATCGTTTGTATAAGTATGAAAAAAAAACATTTGGAATTATTCAATGTAATTGTTTGTATAAGTATGAAGAAAACATTTGGAATTATTCAATGTAACTGTTTGTATAAGTATGAAGAAAACATTTGGAATTATTCAATGTAACTATTTGTATATGTTTGAATAAAACGTTTGGAATTAATCAATGTAATTGTTCGTATAAGTTTGAAGAAAACGTTTGGAATTAATCAATGTAATTGTTCGTATAAGTTTGAAGAAAAAGTTTGGAATTAATCAATGTAATTGTTCGTATAAGTTTGTAGAAAACGTTTGGAATTAATCAATGTAATTGTTCGTATAAGTATGAAGAAAGTGTTTGAAATTGTTCTACATTTGTATAAAACTGAATAAAATGGTTTGTACATGTTTGAAAGTTTCTAGAAAATCCCATATTTTCTACTAGTATAAAAGTAGTCTTCTACCAAAACTCGACTGTTTTGTAAGTTTATCTTTAGAAATCCAGTATCTTTTCATAAGTGTGTGTGTAGTTTAAAAACTCCAAAACTATAACAAAATCATTTTTTTCATGCCTAAATAATAGATTTGTGTAAATATAAAATCACTAAGGCATTTGATAACCCCGTAAACCAATGTGTTTCTAATACTCCATGTGAGTTTTATAACCATACTAATGACCCAGACTGCCTGTAACAACGTTCTTCAGGCGTTGAAATGTTATGACGTTTGTCACCCCAGGCTTGCCGGCCTAGCTATAGCTAACAGCTCAGGTGCAGGATTGTCAATCCCGTATAGATCTATACACAAATATCATGCTCCCCCTACAAGGGATTATGGTATATAATACAGGGCTTAATAATGCATACTCGAAAGTATGTGAACCGTCTCACAAAACTTAGTATAAAACAGATTTACGTATAAAAATGTTCAATTGTTCTTGTATGTGAAAGTATCTCTTTGATATAGTTTTTCTAGTATGTAAATGTTCATGGTTTTCTCGTAAACTATACCTATTATAGCTATTCAAAGTGTGTGTTTCGTTCGTATTGTAAATCCTTGTGTAATGCTCACTTGTTATGTAAAGTATAACATCTAAAGTGACATAAATGATCACATATACTTAAAGTATAAATAAAGTGTTTGGTTCGTATATACATATATAAGCATGTTTTATTTCCAAAAGACAAGATGTTATCGAGAATATATATTGCATACGAAAGTTCCTATGTAGTAGTTATGAATCACATATGATTCACTTGATAAAAAGAGTATATGGTGAAACTTTATGTTACACACGATAATAACCGCGTGTTTACTTGTATCCCCCCCCCCCCTTTAAAAGTGTATACAACGATTTAAAAGTAGTTTGTTTGATAAGACAGTGTAAAGTAAAAGAAATCCCTTGTTTGAAAACACAGTTATAAATCACATGTGATTGATTATATAACAAAGAGTATAACAACAGGTTTATGTTTTTCACACGATGATAATCATGTGTTTACTTGTATCCCCCCCCCCCTTTAAAGTGTATAAAATGCATTTACAAAACATTTGAAAGTGTTGTTTATAGGGGTATGAACTCACTTGATTGAAGTGGTCGATTTGAAGTAGTCGAGAGAAGAATCGAGCAGAACTTCGATAGGAAGAGTTGAAAACGCTGGAAAAATCTCGGGATTCTCGGGAATCTCGGGAACACAAAACCTTCCTTCAGGACTTGAAGGTGAAAAACTGGGGCTTTGGGAGGGTCTCGGGGGCTTAAATGCAGAGTTTCGGCCCGAAAAAGAAAGCAACTGAGCAATGGAACTCGGAGCCCTTGAAACCTATTTATAGGGATATTTCTGGTGTGCCACGTCGTGGCTAAGGTTGGCCACGTCGTGGGGAGCAAGTCTTATCCTCTTCCATTTATTGGACTCCCTCAGTCACTTGCCGGGTCGCGGCAAAGTTGTGCCACGTCGTGGCAAGCCTGACAGCCTTGAATTTCGGGCCTCGAACTTGTAAAATCCATAACTTTCCCGTACGAGCTCCGTTTTCAACATTCTTTATATGCACGCGTAGCTAAAAATATGATCTACAACTCTCGTTTAGACTTCATCGGCAAATTTTGACTTTATTTTTAATTATTTATTTTTAACGGGCCGGGACACGAAAAGTCCGTTAAAATTCCATAACTTCTTCATCCGATGTCCGTTTTCATCAGACTTTTCGCCGTTGTGCTAATATTTTTGAGACCTTCGATTCTCATTTAGGTTGTTTCGGTCAAAAGTCTCTCGAGCTCTATTTCGAGTTTTTAGCTGTCTACTGCTATATCCGGATCTTGGAAAAATCATAACTTCCTCATACGAAGTCAGATTTGGACGTTCTTTTTATGTACGCTCATGGTTTAATGTTATCTACAACCTTCATTTAGATACTTAAGGCTAAAAAATATTCTATTGAAACTTCGCGTTTTTCGTTTAATCGGTGTTGTCGGTTTTGTCCGGAATTTAGAATGGTTATAACTTCCTCGTTATAACTCGGATTTTTGTGTTCTTTATATGTATGAAAACCTTGATACGATTCCTACAACTTTATTTAACCTAAATAAGATTTTAGGAAAGTTATATTTTGACCTAAATTTGACTGGTGTTACATTACATTGTCTCGAAATATCGGGTTGTCACATTTAGGGAATTTGAGTAGCACCGTAAGACTAAGATGGAAACTGTAACAGAAAGGAAAGAAAACAACAATCCAACTTATAAAATATTAATAAGCGGAGGGCCTGAAATTGCTTAAACCGTAACACCATTAATTGGTAATCAATAAGATAATACTTTTTTTAACTAATTACTCGCTTCCACACACTCCATTAGCTAGTATAAATAGTAAAATATTACAAATAGCTTTTAATAGTCGATAAAACACACCCTATTAGAAAAATAGGAAAAAGAAGGTCATGCTAGAAGAATGAGAAATCTTCACGAGTGGTTGTTGAAATCTCAGCAGAAGAATAAGAAATAGGATGCAAATGATGAAGTCGATGAAGGTTGAAGTGGTGTATGTTGCTGAAGATGAAAAAGGCTATAAGGGCACTATTTGTTTATGACCTGTAAAAAAACACTCACACAATGAAAACAATTAGGGTTTTCTTATGGAAATATATTAAAGATGTAGAATGATGGAAAAGGAGTGGGAAGGAGAACCCAGAGAAGAGAGGATAAAAAAGGGATTGTATATTTCTTGTGCTTGGTTGCTATTGTAGAAGGTATAACCAAGGTTGAGAGAAGAGATACAAACCTGGTGGAGGGGAGAGAGACCAGAAGATGCAATTAGGGTTGGAGGTGGTGGAGGTGGTGGAGGTGGGTGAGGGGGGAGACGAAGGGATGGATATAAGTGAAGATATATATGAATAATATAGAGAGACAAGAGGGGAGAGAAGAGACTGGGTTATTAGGAAGACGATGATGAAAGGAAACAAAAGTGGAGCTGAAAAAACGAGCCGACGAGGAGAAGTAAGCCTGAGGTCATTGGAGGAGAAGTGAGCATAAGGTCGCCGAACTTGAGGTTGCTGAAAATGTCACACCGTAAAATTCAAAACAAATTTTCACATTTTTAAACACGTTTTACGAAACACATTTAAAAAAAATCCCATTGTATCATAACTTTGGTTCACAAAATATTTCCCAAGATCAAAATACATAAAAATGAATGCGTGTGTACGAATCATGTTGGCGCCTTCCCGCGATCATCACTGGTGCCTGAAACACATAACACATAACACTGTAAGCATAAATCTTAGTGAGTTCCCCAAAATACCATACACAACACATACTAGCCACTCGAGGCTATAACTCTGTGGGCCCATGGGCCCTAACTCTGTGGACCCTCTGGTCCTAACTCTGTGAACCTTTCGGTTCTAACTCGGATATACTCTGATATAAATCACATAGAAACAATGCAGTACAACACATCACATAATAGCATACGATAACTCTGGCACATAACTCTAATTACCACTCCAGGTAATGTATAGTGAGAAGACTCACCTCAGATGTCCCGGTAAATCACTGACTCGGTAGAAATACGATCTAGCCTCGGCCTAAACACATAAAGTAATACTCTCATAAATATAACTTTCAGAACTAGACCCCACTCTCTTTAGGCACTCTCAGAAGGGTAAAAGACCATTTTACCCCTCCTTTGGCTCAAAGGCCCTCATTGTTGACCAAACCCTAAAAGTCAACCAAAGTCAACGGTCAAACTTTGACCTGACTCGGCGAGTGCACTTGGGCAACTCGGCGAGTCCACATGTGTCCATTTAACTCTTTAGTCCCATTTAACACGTCGAGTCCCTCCCTTTACTCGACGATTCCCCAAGTAAGAATCGTGGGGCTACCCCGACTCAACTCGCCGAGTCTCAAGAACAACTCGGCGAGTACATGCCATGCACAAACTCCATTGGCCTCCTGAGGTCAGATCTGTTCCTCTAATCCATAGATCTGGCCTTCCCAAGCATAATAATCACGTAAAGTCCAGACCTTGACACCCATATATCATCTAGATGGTTTCATTTGGTGATTTATCCCCAAAAATGACATTCTAAGCTCATGTCTCCCAAGATAATTCATAAAGCTCCAAGGGTTAAGGTCTCTGGACCTCTTTGAGTCCAGATCCAAAGCATAAACTAGATAAGGGACCAATTGTTCCACAATATCATCCTCAAAAGAGGTTAGAAAACCCTAACTCTAAGAATCAATACTAAAACTGAAGAAGGTCCGAATAATACCTCAATTTGCAGTCTCTGGACTTTGAAACCACTAAAATCACACCTCCTTTAGTCTCCTCTTGCTCTTGATCACCTTCTTCTTGCTAAACCAAAGATAGAAAGATCAAATATGGCTTCTTCTTCCTCCCAAACGATCTAGCTCACTTAGGGTGCTCTCAAGGGACTGGTAGCCGCAATGGGAGGCTAAGAGTGCCCTTAAATAGGCTCCAACCCCAGAGGTTAGGGTTTCATTAAACAGCATGGATTCGTCGAGTCCACTCATGGACTCGCCGAGTCCAAACGCGAACCCGGATGATAATCCGCGAACCTACTCGGCGAGTCTAAGCATCAAGTCGCCGAGTTCCTTCACAAATTCCAAAAATAAAAATATTAGAATAATATACCTAGGAATCCAGATGTTACAGAAAAGGCGAGGCGAGGCAATCAGAGATCATCGATTGTTACAGAGGAAAAAGAGCACCGAGGTCCCTACAATCTTGTGGGATGTGTGGTTGAAAAAATTATAAAGCGGCATCTATCTCTACATGATACATGACACCCATTTAGGATAGGTGCCCTCCGTGTTTGTAAAAAAATTATTAGACACCAAATTTAGGCCAAACACAAATACGTTTCCTCTATCCTTCGAATTTTGGAAGATTATCATTATTTTTAGGACACGCAAAAAATGTTTATCATAAATCAGTGTGTCATTGTTTGTGTTTCATTAAAGGGATGTTTTCTAGTAGTCTCAATGACCTGTTTTATCAGCTACAAAGGGAATCATGGTTCTCGAAGATCGATTTGAGGTCAGGCTATCACCAGATGTGTGTTAGGGTGAGGACATAGAGAAGACGGTGTTTCACATATGTTTTAGTCATTATGAATTTATGGTAATGACATTTGGGCTCACCAATGCACCCGCAACCTTCATGGACCTCGTGAATCAGTTGTGCAGACCGGTGATGGACTGCTCAGTGATAGTATTCATCGACGATATTCTTGTTAACTAGAAGACAAAGGAGGAGCATGAGGTGGATTTACCGGAGGTGCTGGAGACACTCAGGAGGGAGAACTTTATACAAAGCTCTCTAAGTGCGAGTTATGTTTATGGGAATTTCAGTTCCTTGGACATGTTGTAAATCAAAAAGGTATTATGGTTGATCTGGCCAAGGTTTCGACAGTGATGCAGTAGGAGGTACCAAAGACTCCTACTGAGGTAAAGAGTGTTCTTGGGTTAGTTGGATATTACCAGAGATTTATCCTGCATTTCTCCAAGATAGTACTGCCTTTGACTCGACTTACGAGGAAGATATCAACTTTTAGTTGGCGTAGCAAGCAACAAGTAGCTTTTGAGGACCTGCGTAGGCTGTTGTGCAAGGCCCCAGTTCTGACACTACCGGAAGGGATGGAAGATATCATACTATATTGCGATCCATCACATCAAGGATTGGGTGTCGTGCTCATGCAGCACGGTAAAGTTATAGCTTACACTTTATGGCAGTTAGAGCCCCACGAAGTGAAGTATCCGACACATGACCTAGAGTTAGGGGTAGTGGTCTTTGCTCTAAACATTTGGAGGCATTACCTATATGGAGTGAAGAGCACGATCTTTACTGATCATAAGAGTTTTAAGTCTTTGACAGACTAGCAACATTTGAATATACGACAGATGAAATGGCTAGATGTATTCAAGATCTTTGACTGTAAGATACATTACCACCCAGGTAAAGAGAATGTGTTCATAGATGCTCTTACACGGAACCCGACTAGTGAGCCAATTCGGAGGGGGGGGGGTGTTTGCAAATGTTAGTGTTTACCTTGTTGCTTGAGCTGATAAGAAACGCTCAGGAGGTGGCAGTTCTTGATGAGAATGCCGAATATAAGAATGTGTCGAGGTGAGATTCTAATTTTTCCCTAGGATTTAAGAGTTTCATTAACCTGTTATGGACGGGTGTGGGTGCCTTTCACTGTTGGGAACAGGTAGATATTGCTAGATGAGGCTCGTAATTCCAAGTTTTCCATTCACTTGAGGGTAACAAAGATGTATCGGGACCTTTGGGAGAATTATTTTTGGCCTAGCATGAAGCATGATGTTGATAGATATGTGGAGGAGTGCTTGACTTGCAGGAAGGTGAAGGCAGAGCACCAAAGGAGGCATGCTAAGTTGTAGCCTTTATAGATTACCGTCTGGAAATAGGAATATATTACTATGGATATGGTCACCAAACTTCCAAAAACACCGCGGGAGTTGATGTGATATGGGTCATCATTGATCAATTAACCAAGAGTGCTTACATTTTTCCCATTTAGGAGAGCTCCTTGGCAGAGAAGATGGCAGATATTAATGTGAATGAGATTGTTGCTAGACATGGGGTCCCAGTTTTAATCGTCCCTGATCGGGATATGTGGTTCATTTCTATATTTGGGGGGGGGGATGTTTCAGGAGGAACTAGGTATATAGTTAAGGTTTAGTACAACCTTCCATCTATAGACTAATAGGCAGAATGAACGGACGATACAAATGCTCGAGGATATGCTACGAGCTTGTGCCATAGATTTTGGTGGCAGTTGGGATCGATATCTTCCATTGGCAGAGTTTTCCTACAATAACGAATCCGTTCTAGTATTGGCACGCCATGATTTTAGATATTGTATGGTTGGAAGTGTAGGACGCTTGTTTGTTGGGGCGAGGTTGGCCAGCGAGTCTTGGGTGGCGCGTAGATAGTGCTGAATACGAATGAATTTATCTAGATGGTAAGAGAGATATTGTTCACAACACAAAGTCGACAAAAGAGTTATGCCGACAATAGATGATCAGACTTGGAGTTCTAGGTGGGAGACTTTGTTCTACTCAAGGTCTCACTATGGAAGGGAGTGATGTGGCTCTATAAGCAGGGAAATTAGGGACCTCGATATATTGGTCCTTATAGAGTTATAACCCGAATGGGAAATGTGGCATATCGACTGTAGTTATCCGATGATTTGAGGTTGATTCATGACACCTTTCATGTGCCTCAGTTGAGGAAATTTTTAGTAGATGAGGCAAATGTCGTCCCTCTAGAGGACATTCAGATTTACTAAAATCTTAGTTACGTGGTGATGCCTGTTGTCATTTTAGAAATGAGGACAAAGACTATACAGAACAAGGAAATAGGACCGGTGAAGGTACAATGGAAGCATATTAGGAGCTCAGAATAGACCTGGGAGTCGGAGTCAGAGATGAGGGCTCATTACCCTGAACTATTTGCTAGTAGTGACTTCATGGACGAAGTCAAATTCATGTGGAGAAGAGTTGTAACTCCTTGATTTCTTGGTACGTAATTATTTCCATCATTCAGTTATTTATAATAATAATAATAATAATAATAATAATAATAATAATAATAATAATAATAATAATAATAATAATAATAATAATGAAAAGTGACATAAAGGCCCTATGAACTTTCTAGGGTTTACCCATCGAGTCGCTAAAGTTTTTATCGGACTTTATGGGTCCCAAAACTAGGATATGACATGTTCTTTTAGTCCCTATCAACCTGTAATAGCCGGTTCAGTGACCATTTAGACCAAAAAATATTAACATTGTGCCCCTATAAAGCCAAAAAAATAAGTTCGGGGATCAATACAAATTGAGTGTGAATCGGCTTTAGAAGAAAAGGAGAGTTTTTTTGTACGAACTGATCCCCGAACTTTTTTTTTTTTTGCTTTATGGGGGCACAATGTGAGTTTTTTTTTGGTCTAAAAGGTCACTGAACTGGCTATTACAGGCCGACGGGGACTAAACGAGCAGGTCATATTCTAGTTTAGGGCTCCGTAAAGCCCGAAAAAAACTTTAGGTACTCAACTGGTAAACCCAAGAAAGTTCGTAGGGCATTTGTGTCATTTTCCCTAATAATAATAATAATAATAATAATAATAATAATAATAATAATAATAATAATAATAATAATAATAATAATAATAATAATAATAAAATTTGGCTAAAATATTTAATAATGCAAAAAGGAAAGATTTAAAGTTTTTAGTGTAAAATGCTAATTTTCAAATCTTGGTGTAAAGAATATGGCGTAAGGGACTAGTTTCTTCATTTTTGCATAAGTATTGCATGAAGTTTATGGACTAACAGGAAGGGAGAGTTTGGCCATTTTTTGTGTAGTCCACTCTTTGGATTTTATAAAGCCTAGAGCAAGTGTCGAACGCAAGTAATCGTTTTTTTGTATGTCGTTTGTGTGCTTAAGACATGAATGAGCGAGAAGAAAAGAAAGAGGCGGATATTGGTGAATAAAAGGAAGAAAGAGGTTGTCTTGAGGGCTGTAGAGGAAGAAGAGAAGGTTATTTTGGGAGTGCAATCCTCAGCAAGTAAGTGGTAATGGTTCTTTTCTTTTCCTTCTTCCTTTTTCTTCCCTTATTTCGTAAATCATCTTCATCACCACCACCACCACCATGATGGTGGGAGCCACTATTGACCACCACTACCATGGTGGATGTGGGTGATGGTGGTCCATGTTTTCTATAGTTTTAGGTGGTGTTGGGGGATTTTATGTTGTGCAAAACCCTAACCCTAGTTGTTGAGTTTACCATCACACCATTGTACTTTGTTTCTCCTAAAAGCAATGTACTTTGGGGTGTGGGAGTGGAATTTTTATTAGATTTTTACTCAATGGGTTTCCACTACTGTTAGTGACTTATTTCTAGAAAATAATCCACTTGGGATTAGGTCTTAATGGGCTAAGAAGCTAATTAACCCAAAATGGACAAATGTGGAAATATTGGAAATTTACTATTTTGTCTTTGTCTCACAAACATTGTAGAAAAATCATGGAACATTATTTTTATTCGAGACTAGTGCACAAAGTTTCATTTATGAGTTTACTACATTTCATTAGTTTTGACGAAAAATTAGAAAGGCTTCTAATGTGGGTGAAAATGACCATTTCTATAGACTAGTCCAAAATGAGCTGTTATGCGATGCTGTTTTGTAAAGTTCGCCATTAATTGTAGAAAAATTGTATGAACGTGTGCAAATAGTCCCCATAAATCTAAGGACCTCATATATATGTATTTGGTACAATTTTCAAAAATATGGGGTTTAAGGGGTGAAAAACATGTCACGAACAGGCCCTAATTTCTATCTAGAAATATAAAATTGAGCCCATTAGTCTATTTGCACAATCAAGACAAATGAGTAACTAAACTTAACTCAAATTATTATTAGGAAGTATGAAGGGAAAGCAAGTGTGAGTGAGTTTTGAGTTTCTTTGTAGGTTGTGTTGCTTTTGGAGGTAAGTTCCTCAATACATTATGTTTTGTTATATCTTCTTTACATTAGCTCGTGTGTGTTATGTATGTATTATTTATGTGGGTAGTACAAGGCTGAGTAGAATCTAGTAGATTGGCTCACATATTCAGGACTATGCATGATAGGGCTCGACGCAACCTAGTGGGTATCGGGTGTGGCAAATGTGTCCCAAAGGCAAGATAAACTAAGCAAGGGGGATCAGGCTAACCAATGTGTCCCAATGGTTTTGGGTACATGGGATCGGTCTTAGCCAATGTGTCGCAAGGGATTGATGTGCTGAACAAGAGGAATCGACCCTATCCAATGTGTCCTGGTAGGAGTATGTTTGTTACTGATTCGTTCTTTGACATGCATGCATGGTTATGTGTTTGATACCATTTGTATCTTTGAATAGGCATAAGGTTGGTATGATATGATATTTTGTATGTTTGGAATTCACTAAGCTCTGTTCTTATCCTTTTCCCCTTAAAAGTATTGTTACAGGTCACAGGATGGTCGGGCATGATTGTACACATCGGGTCGAGGCGGGATGCTGGTTTTTTTTTGGAACTTGAATAATAATGTTTTCATAAATATTTTGGAATATTACTTGATCATGATTTTTATGTTGGATTTGATCTTGGGTTTTGAATGTTGAATTTATCCTATGAATAATGTTAATGAATAAATTGTGTTGTTTTTTCTTTAAATTTCAATTTTTTTTGAAAATTTGGGATGTTATACGTAGTAAACGTCATCACAAGTGATCAACTGAGCATTCTGCAACATCTGCAATCCTCGAATCGATCATCATGATTTCTTCCTCTTGAGTCCCATTACTCAAATTGGAGCTACTTTGAACATGGTCCTCGAAGCCTCACGATCAACCAATTTTCACACGTTTGTACCCTTTAGACCCAATATGACATGGCCACTTAGGCCCAAAAAATTACCAGACTCATACTCATCATGAGCAGCCATAACCAAAAGACCAATAAAGACTAAAATGGGCTACAACTAGCCCTAGTGCTATACCATACTAGCCACCAACAACCGACTCTCTAGTAACTCTTTGATTCTTCCATATCTCGATTTGGATCCTGTGCTTCTGGTAGTATGGGAACATACTAACTTCCACACATATTCGTAATCATCCCCAAAATTATCTCAAAGTTACCAAGTTGCAACACATAACTATAACTAAACTTTCTGTACACATACATATGTGCTCCACCGAGTACACATCACTAATCTCCGTAGACACTCCTTCTAGGATACTCCTTACCCATGCTATTATATAACTAGAACTCTCTATTAGAACCCTTGGCCGCCTCATGTAGTCAAGTTGTATGTAATATATGATCAGATAGATAGTTAAATAAATGATTCCACCCTAAGCCAACAAGCAAACAAGGAACAAGAAGTAAGGCTAAATCAGGCATTCTAAGGCTATATAATCCTTATCATGTACAACACCAATGCATACACTTATCAAATAATAGTGTATGTCTAAAATTCAAGTAGCACAAAAAAAGCAATCTCTTAGCCTACCAGGCATCAAAAATATCAGGCAATTCTATCATGTAATTAATGAATGGATCCTTATCTTATCCACTAGCATGTATTTCTAACAATTCCAATACCATCATATATATAACAAGTATGGATATTTTGGGATATCACCTTCATTTGATCATCGACTGATTGTATACATCACAACTTCTTTACTCCTTTTAAAATATTTCTTTCCAAAAGGTTTTTGACAGTTCTCAGATCCTTATTTTGAGTTGTGAATCATATGAGTGTTCATCAAAATCCCACACAATAAGGCTCTGATACCAACATGTAATGTGCCTATTGTTAGAATAAAATTTTCATTATCAAAATAGAACAAACACCCGTTTTTATAAAGTTACATATGTCACACCCCCAATCGGAAACGGCGGAAACATTCGGGGGTGGATGACGTCATGTGTAGTATCACAACAATTGCATCATAGTAACCATAGTAAACACAACCATTATATTGAATACATATATGAAAAGGTATTTACATTTGTTTGATTCTTATTTTTATACATCAAAAGTATAATCAAAAGAAAAATATGTGACTCTATACGCTTCGTCTTCTCAAAACTCCACGAGTATGTATAGTATGTTCTCATTTGAAAACCCTAGCTACCACCAGTATGTATAGTATGTTCTTGTTTGAAAACTCTGGTTACCACCAGTATGTATTGTAGCTTTATTAATTAAAATAAAATCAACGAAGAATGAAACCCCGTAAACAAAGGTTAGTTTATACTATGTGAGTTCGTATAACAATGCTTGATATGACTATTGACCTCAACGACATTTCTTCAGGCATCGTATAGTATGATATTTGTCACCCCAGGCATGTGTGCCTAACTGTAGCTAGCAGTTTAGGTGTAGGATTCTCAGTCCCAAATAGATCTATTCATAAATCTCACGCTCTCCTTCAAGGAGACTCTGGCTATACTAAGTGTTGAGGATTTAACCAGTACCCCGAAGGGTACAAATGAAGAAATTTCTCACAATCATGTATTAACTAGTTTACATGTTGTTCTGTATCGTGTTCTCGTAATTGAAATCGTTTGTATACTTGATAGAGTATGAATAATTATACGTAAAATAATTATTTAGTGTTATACTCTTTTTATCTTCACGTAGTAATGAATATCATACACAAAATCTGTCATAGTTCATATGATTAACCAAGTAAGTAGTGTGTATCGGTAAAACTGGTAATAAATTCCCCAAACTATACCTGTTATAGCTTGACTGAAATGTTATGTTCTTGAATTGTTCTGAAAACTATGCACTTATGTTCAGAAAACGTCCCTTATGCTCTGCATAATACAAAAGGGATAAAATATCTATATATTTTATGAAACTCGTTAGACTGTATTAATTGCATAAGTTCTAATCTTGTTGAAATCCTTTTTGTTTTAGTCCACAAAATCTTTTGTGTTTGGCTTGTATTCCCCCCCCCCCCTTTGAAAACGTTTAAAAATCATAAAAGTGTAGGGGTATGAACTCACTGTTCGTTGTGTGCAAGCGTTGAACTAGAAACGAAGACCCTTGAGTTGTTGTATGTGGTGCTTAACGGAATCCTAATAACATTTAAATACATATATGTATCTAGATTAGCAATTTTGTTAGATAAAGTGTTAGAAAAACACTTGCTTTCGGTTAAGGAATGTTACCGAGACGTGATTGAATCGAGGAAAGAGGCTTTTCAGTCTAATACACCACTTAGGAAAGGGTTTACGACCGTGAACTGTCTTTGGAAGGGTTTACGGCCTTTGAAGTTTTGAAGTGTTTACAGCCGCAAACATGTTGTTTTTTTAAGAAAAATTCGAGTTTTCGCGTGATTTTCTGATTTCGACTCGCACGTAATCTAATAATATATATATATATATATATATATATATATATATATATATATATATATATACAGAGAGAGAGAGAGAGAGAGAGAGAGAGAAAGCTAGGTTCAAATGTTTCTAGCAACTATTGTGTGCCTAAATGCACCAATGAGAATTCAAGAAATAATAAATAATTAATTAAATCATTTAAGGGTATTTTGGACCTTTTGTACTTTTAATTAAGGAAATCATTTAATTGAAATCCTACAATTAAGGAAATAAAATAAAATATATTTAACCTAGTCATTTAATTGAAATTCTGTCATCCATTACCCTACCACTATCTCGTGTCGTCGCCTCCCTCCAGATCCACTTTCTTCGCTGCCCTTTAACTTGCTCAACAGTTGTAGCTGCCTCCGACTTCTTCCACTGCATCGCCAACACGCTCCATTACTACGGTGATGCCGCTTTGAGAAGTCCTCCACCTCCCTTGACTTCGTCCGGCAGCAGGAGGCTGCTGGCCTCCACCATTATCATTAAACACCCCACCATTGTCGCTCGCCGGCAGTTGCTATTCAGCCACCTCCAGCCACCCATTTCAGTTAAAGGTAACCTTGCATACCTCTATTTGCTTCCTGTATACATCGTCGATCAATAGAAAACACAAAACGATTTTATTTTTTTACTCTTTGTGCATAGAGGTCGATATAGGAAGAAAGTCTCCTCCTGTTTTTCAATTGTTTATCAACTGAACCAAACTCCCAATTCAAAATAAATTTGTTTAACCCAATTTCAAAATCTATTACAAATCTAGTTCCTAACGCAATAAACTTCATTTAATTTGTGCAAAACAAACCATCTCCTACAAATGATTTTTATATTGGTCCTAATAGCCTAAATTAATTATTTTATGTACATTTAACCCTCCTTGTGATTTATTTGCAAAATAATTTCAACTCTATTGCAAATGTGTGTTTGTTTCTTGAATTCATGACTAGGCATGAATGTAGATGTGTGTTGATGATTCAATCACAGCTCTTGAATTCTGTATTCAATCACAACTCTTGAATTATGTATTCAATCACAACTCTTGAATTCTGTAATTTATTCTATTAGAATTTATTTATATAAATGTATTATGTTAGAATGTTTGAGAATAATTGTTAACAACAAGTATATTTGTTTAACTGGTAATGAACTTGTGATACATTATGGTTGACTTTATAGTCTCTACTACATTCCGTCAGAGTTTATATTTTTTATTTTCTACTATATTCTATCAAACTTTATAGTCTTTAATATATTATGTCAGAATTTATAGTTTTTATTCTCTTATAATGCATTGAATTTTTTAATTTTTGAAACTTGATTATGTTTTCTTTGTGGATTTAGGTTTTGAAGAGGCTAACATTGATGTCGAGAAGGAAGAAAACATAGAGAACGAGAGTGTATTATACCAGAATGTGTTATGCTACAATGTATAAAGTGTTGCTTAAAAATAATATTCTCTCATAATAGATTAGTATTTTTGTTAGATTTTGATGTTTTTTTTCTTTTTTCTTTCAAAATGTTGTTATTATTCAATGAATCACAATTATACAATGTAATTATTTGGTATACTATTAGTTCAAGAATTGATTTTATGTATTCTTTTCAGAATTTATTTACTAGTTTATGGTTGACATTCTTTCATTCTAACAGAATAAAATCGAAAAATATGTTTACTAGTTTATGGTTAACATTCTATCATTCTAACACAATAAAATCGGATTTTTAATTTTGAATTAATTTAAAATATTCAAATATTTAAAAATAAAGGAATTAATTATCCTTAAAAATCCGAAAATTTCCTTTACTAATATAGGTTAATTGACTAAAATTCCCTTATGCTGAAATTTGTGTGATTATATGGTACATGTTATCCTATTTTACTATCATAGACCCTTAGATCATGACCTTTGATTATATTCCATCCAATGGTCCAGATCTGTGCATTCTGGCACACAATAGTCACTAGAAACAAAATAACCTAACCCTATATATATATATATATATATATATATATATATATATATATATATATATATATATATATATATATATATATATATATAACGTAATAACTTTTCACAAACCAAGGAATTTGATGAAAATCCAATTAAATTCAAATTTTATTAACGGAGTTTGGTTCAAGATAACAGGAAAAGTGTGACAACCGTCAAAATTCGAGTCGGTTCTAGATTTGACTAGACTTAGTTGCACATATAGGCACTACACACACTAGACTTAGTAACTGGAAGCTAAGTTATAACCAACTAGAAGCCTGGAAACAATTAGAATCAATGGATAGTGTACTTAGATTTCACATTGATATGTGAATTCTACATCTACTGAGCTGTAGTGACTATCCATATTTGGGTCACTCTTTAACTCGAACAACATTTCATGAATCATATACACACATAGTGCACTTGACCTAGTAGTAGAAATTAGGTCAAAGTCACATAGAAACTTAAGTCAAAGTTGAAGACTAGGACTAGTATACTTGATTCCTCAATTTCGCTTGAATCTCGGAATCACTACATAGAATGCCAATAAACCGATAAAAATAAATTACAATCATTATTTCTAACTTGAATAATTTTTATAAAAGATTTGAAATTTTATAAAGAAAAATGAAGGAGAGAGGGATATTATACCCTCAAAAGTCGGATTCCCCTCTCTCTCCTCTCTCTCCTCTTCCCAACACACTCAATCAATTCCCCCCTACACTCCATCTTCTCTCTCACTCTACCCCTCATTCTCTCTCACACTCTTCATCACCACCACTCCATTTTTCTCTTCATTTCTCCATACTCACGAAATTTTCCAGAGAATAAGTCCAAGAACACACCTCATACTCAAAATCTTCATCATCTAATGGTGTTCATTAAGGTAGAACACGATTTCCTTTCATTTTCCTTCAAGTTTTCATGGATTTTATTGCATTTCTTTGTTCTTCTACACCATTTTAATGAAAGATCATGAACACATAAACATACACACACACAAACTCATGGTTTTGATGATGATGGTGGTAGGATTTCACCCAAAAACAACATGCATGTTGTTAATGGTGAAATCCAAGGACCAAAACCTAAGTCAAAATCAACATAATGCCCTTTTATACAAGTTTTGGGTAAAAATCACCACATGCATCCAAAGTTTTCTATCAAAACCGATTTTCGAACGTTTCAAACTCATGAATGGTCTTCAAAACAACATGCACGTGATGATCTTCAAGCTTAGATGCTTGATGATCAAAGTTGTTGTTAAAAAGCTTTCAAATATGTTATGAAAGATTTATTTCCAAATGAATATCTAAAAATCATTTTCTGACCAAATCCGATTTTTCCCAGATTCTCATCAACAAAATAAGATGTTATGTAAATTTCCAGAAGATAATTCATTTTTATCGAATTATTATAATTAATGCAATAAAATAGGGCAATAAATCATATAAAATACTTCCAAAGGTCTATAAATCCGGAATAAATTCGTGGATGACCCCTACGGTGAATAATGATCTCTTGTTAAATTTCATCGATTTATGTTGTTGTTTAGTATGATTTTCCATTTTCTTTTTGTTTGGGTATAATAAATCACAAAACCACTTTAGGAAGTGTGAAAATGGTATCTAACAAGTTTCACAGCCATTACCTATGGTGGGAGACTCAGAAAAATAATTTCAGAATTTTTTTATCATGCCTTCCTATTTTTCCCAATTTTTAGTAATTATAATGGCCTAAAAATAGGAAAAATAGTTCTGATCATCCAAAATTCATGAAATTTTACCAGAACATCATGTTGTACAGTAGGAGGTTACATAAAAATAATTTTGATGATTTTTCTCAACTGTATACTATTTTTCTCCTATTTTCTAAGGTTAAATACACTTAAATACACATAAATACCCAAAACCGGATAATACAATATGAAAACCACTTTTGGTATTTTTTTCCAGACTACTTACACTGTAAATGATGCTAAATTTTTTTTTTTGGTAATTTACTTTAACTGTTTAATAATTATTTTCCAATTAATGATTATTTAAGAGGATAAAACAAAGAAAAATAGAAAGAATAAGTTAAAAATATCTTTTATATTTTTCACAGCTTCTACATGTATAATAAAATTGTTACAAAAATTTTAGGCAATTTTGGAAACTATTTCCTATTTATTTCAATTTTATTTGAATAAATGCTCAAAAATCAGAAAATTTGGTTAAACAGTTTAGAAATAAATTTTTATATTTTTCCCAGCTTAATAATGTTTAATAACAGTAATACAAAAAGTTTGGGTAATTTCGAAAACTGATTTCTATTTTTCATGAATTTGTATCTATTTAGTGAATTAAATATAAGAAAATTTGTTATACATATCTATTAACCATGAAAATTTATCTGGAAGTCTTTTAATGTAGTTAGAACCAAAATCTGAAGGTTGGTCATTTTTATTAACTTTTTACTATTTTTCCATGATTTTATGATTATTCAATGAATTAAATGCTGAAAAATAATTAGATAAATCAAAAAGTCAAGAAAATTTATCTTAAGGTCTTTGACTTCAATTAAAACTGAAATGCAAACTTTGGAAAATTTTAGAACTAAATTGATTTAGTTTTTGAATATTTAATCATTGGAACACTTCTAAAATGTTAAATATTAACATTTTAATAATGGAAAATTTTCCACTTAAATTGTTATATAACAATTGATTCTTTGACACTTAATTTCCACAGAAAAATGTTTTATCAATATTAAATTTTGACACAATATTGGCATAATTCTATTGTAGTAGTATGTATACTAGTGTTAGATTTCGATTAGAGACTCATTAGTGTGTAACATCGTTGTAGGAAAACGATAATGGTACCAGTGGAGCATAGATCAATGCATCATTTGCATCATCACAATGCATATTGTGAGTATTCACCACTCCCCTATTTTCGGTTTTTAAATGTTTTGGGGTGGAAAAGCATGTCCTAAACTTTTTATGTTCATTGTATTTATTTTGACTCGTATGAAACTTGGTTGCTATATTTCGTATGTATGTGTATGTTACTTTAATTCATGAGGACTATATCGCGGTTAAGTCCCTGGAATCTCTAGACACAACTCATTAACTCTTTTGATCCTATGGTTATTATGGATAGCGCTATCAGGAGGTAGACAACTCCTCACTCGTACGATTCGCTTGAGTGCATTTTACCATTTTCTACACTATGTTTGCGATACACATAGTAGTCAATAGGGCACGATTCGGTCATTAGGCTTGGGTTGTGAACTCATGAATGGAAACTTGATGCACGTACGAATCTTTATGCACATACGAAATTTGTATTCCTATGTTAGCAACGAAACTTGTATACTTATTTTAGTAATGAAACTTGAATACTTATTTTAGCAACGAAACTCGTAGCTCATTATAGCAATAAATCTTGTATCTCATTATAACAACGAACTTTGTTACTAAATACTTATTTACTTGTTTAGCAACAAACTTGGTTGCTTCTTATAGTAACAAACTTGTTTGCTCCTTGTAGCAATGAAACTTGATTACTCATTTTAGTAACAAACTTTATTTCCCATGAGGATATGATCGTTGCATTTCTTTTGGGCAACATACTTTATTTCTCATGGTGACAAAGAACTCTGAACTTTGTTTATACAAACTTATTTACTCATTTTAACAATATACTTTTGTTATTGGAAACTCTTATCAAAACTTTGATTTCGATTCATGAAACCAATATTATTTTCAAACTTGTGAGTACTCACCAACTATTTTCATAGTTGACGCTCGTTTTACATGCTTTTTCAGGAATCATCGAGTAAGTGGCACTTAGGGACACTTCACTTTTAGGAGCATTCGCATGTGTTGTATTTCTATTTTCATTGTAATTTCTTGTAAAAGTTGTTCAAACCCATTGTAAATTTGTAATGATTTTTAATACTATGGTTGGTGTTGTCTTTTAACTTTTGCTATGAAACCCTTTATACTGCCATGCCTCGTGTTTCTGCTTTAGCGGGGTGTGACAGGAAATGGTATCAGAGCCGAAGGTTATAGAGAATACCGGTTTTCCTTTGGAGAACCACAACTATAGCCAAAAAATTTCAAAATGTTTTTAAAATACTGAACATACTAATGGTATAACTAATTCGAGTACGCATTATTAGACTTTAATTAAGTATAGCCTGGCCAACTATGCTTAATTAAGGAAAGTTAATATGAGGCTGGAAACAATTATACTAGAATTATGTTCAAAACAATTTTCAACTTAAACTTTTGAAAAAAAAAATCTTTTTAGTGTGCATACGGGCATTGCATATTATAGGCATTCATCTAGATACACTTAGAAACTAAGTTCACTGTTATAATAATGCCTTTATTTAGAAATATTCTTGTCCCTTATCAAGTGCTAGGTTAACCACTTAGGTTATATCACTAGCTACTCTAGGAGCAATGCACTTAATACTAAGAATGGGTACTCCTCAGTAGCTATTGACTTTAGATGTAAGGTTAGTAGCTAGATATACATTAGTAATAATCTTAAGTCGAAACCTACACCAATTATTCCTCAATACCTCTTCAGCATCTTCGTACTAGAGTTACAAACAGGAAAAGCATTCTGATACTAACACAGATGAAAATTGGAGCATCGCGTAAGGAGGTAGATGAGTCGCCACTAAGTAATCACTTGGATACCATTAGCGGACATTCCAGACTCGACTCACGAGGAGACACATAGGTTTAACCTATACGTGAGACCTTATTACTGTGCTACGATTTAGCTCTACGTTGTTTCCAGCTTGAGCTTAAAACTTAACATAGGATATCCCTTTGACCTCTATAAAAGGTCGGAAATTGCATTGACACTTTAAAACATCTTTCAAACAAATTTTCTTTTCCTTTATCTTGGGGAAAAATACATAGGTACTCGCCTTATACTCGCCTTGTACTCGCCTTAGTATTAGGTACGATTAGCTACACTAACATACCTATTCATTACTTCTTAATCTTCCATCGAAAAGTTATTTTGCTTCATCGGTTTTACTTATCATCGATAAAATATTTTATAACCACTTCATACAACTTACTAGATCTTTCCTAACAATGTAAGCCATATTCTCGCTAAAAATCTTTTGACAACTTTCTTTAACTTAACATTTTTCTTCAAAACTCAATTTAACCAATATTGGTTTTTAACATTGCTATTTCAATTTGAATTCAAATCCATTTCAATGGATAGATATTCTTTTAAGGGCATATAAACCATTTTAAACCTTGCTTACCATTTTGGCATGTTTTCGAAAAACTTAGAAACAATTTCTTTTATAAAAGTGTTTAGACTCTATGCTATAAAACTTAAACATATGATATTGAAGTTCATCTTACGTGTAAAAGCTTCAATAGGTCTTTCAAACCACTTTTGTTTTGGTTGACCACTTCCTCATTTGGGCATTATGTTTTACTTAAATGTGTTTTCTTGAAACCTAACATGATATTTTTACGACTTTCTACTCGAAACGTGTTTACAAGACATCACTAATGCGTACATTTCAAAACATACCTATTTGTATATTTTATTACAAATTAGTTATACAATCTGTAAAACTTCTAAAATATATAGCATTGCAAAACTTGGTGTTCACTTTTAAATTTCCAATGATGCACTTTCAACAATATATAATTACTCTTCTAAATCTATTGAGTCTTTACCTTATATGTTTTAACTATTATTAAACTCCATTCTAAAAAGTCAAATTCTCAGATTTTCAACTACCATTTGTAATGCTTCTTCTTTTTCACAAATGGAGTTTAACTTAATAAGATAACTCGTGATTTTTAACAAACATTCTAAGACTCTCACATGTCTATTTAATCATCAATATAAATCGAATATTGAAGTTTGAAATAGATCTCAACCTGGTTTTAAATCTACCTATAGGTATTGTTCTTATAATTTTAACAATAACAATCTTTGCCGCTACCTTCCTTTTTCTTTCCCCCGAACTTTATTTCTTGCTCTCCTTCTGATTTTAGATCTCGCACACCATAATATTAACATAATACATTGTCTAACTTTGTTTATGTGTATTTTGCTTCTCGTGGTATCATGTTCGTATACATAAAGACTAGAAGTCCACCCTTTCGTTTTGAGCGATTAATATGTGTATAGTCATGAGGCATACTTTAATTTTAATCAACTTTGATATATTCAATTACGCCTTTTACCATATACATCTTGTTTTTATTTTGAAATCTAGTATAAACAAGTGATCCTTATTTACATTTACTCTTTCATTCTAAATTCAAAAACTTGATATAAAATGCAATCTTCATTGTATTTTTCCTTATAAGTAATACACAAGATGAATACATTTATGCTTATAATTTTGCTATATCTGAAAAATATATGTGAAGGATATGTATCCTTATGTTTCTTCTTTTATTTAAATACATCAAAAGTTTTGAATTTTACGATGATCTATTCTCTAAATGATTGTTTTTGTAGAAACGCTAAACTATGAATGCACTATTTTCAAAGATTGACATTTTTACACCTCTCTTAAAATAGTATTTTACTTTGCAATTTTTAGTGAGTTCCTAAAACTCTCAAACTTGTTTTCATAAGTATTCTGACTCGTCTTAAACTTGTATTTGTTTTGACTTAGACAATTAGTCAATTTTACAAAAAGCGTAATGTCAATATTTCTAAAAAAATCCCTTAATGACGACTTAAACATTTAACTTTAATTAAACTTTATATTATTTTACTATTTCGTTTGATCGCCACACATGTATTTTCATTATCTTGGAATTATTACATATTTTGATAATAGTGAGATTAATTATCATTTCTAAACATACATTTTCATAACAGTGAGATTTTTATCACTTCTAACCACTTAAAGTGCTATCTACACAATGTGATTTAATTTATCATAAACTTTCACCGCCTTCATTAGAAACAATGACTCTCTAATTATATATACTCTTCGAATATAGTTCTATTATTGTAAGAGTAACCATAGTAGTAATTATAGCCTCGGACATCCTCAATCATTTCGTAATTTATTTTGTAGATGACACTTAAATAGCCTTTACATTCCAGAGGTACCAAAACTTCGTTGCCTACCCTTAGTACGTATTTTTTAGGAACTTACCCTTGATCATTTATTTTCTTTCGTGCTACCCCCTTCTTATTTCAAAATATATCTTTTCCAGATGTAGTAGCCAACCCGGAAGTGAACAAATTGTCCCTAATCTCTTCTTTATTAAGCGGCGAAGTTACACTTAGTGCAAATTTAGAATGCAACTTAAAGACCAGTGCGGATTTAACGCTCAGTGCAGTTGGTGCATCATCGAAACTTATACCGCTCTCTTAATTCAGATAATATCTAACTAGATAATCTTTTCAACTAGGTCGCCATGGTCGGATCATGATTTCCATGATCAAAATTTCTTGCAATCTAGACTATAGAACTCGAATTAAGGAAACATTAATTTGATTATAGCTAAAGATTTGGGCTCTTCCCTTGAGGAATTAACCCAAAATAATCAAAGAGCTCTTCAAGTCACCACCTCTCAAATTATACAATTTTATCCGGCTGAGTTCTAATAGAATGTGTCACGAATTGAATTTCGTGACGAAATTCTTTCAACCGGGGGAGACTGTGACAACCGTCAAAATTCGAGTCGGTTCTAGATTTGACTAGACTTAGTTGCACATATAGGCACTACACACACTAGACTTAGTAACTGGAAGCTAAGTTATAACCTACTAGAAACCTGGAAACAATTAGAATCAATGGATAGTGTACTTAGATTTCACATTGATATGTGAATTCTACATCTACTGAGCTGTAGTGACTATCCATATTTGGGTCACTCTTTGACTCGAACAACATTTCATGAATCATATACACACATAATGCACTTGACCTAGTAGTAGAAATTAGGTCAAAGTCACAAAGAAACTTAAGTCAAAGTTGAAGACTAGGACTAGTATACTTGATTCCTCAATTTCGCTTGAATCTCGGAATCACTACATAGAATGCCAATAAACCGATAAAAATAAATTACAATCATTATTTCTAACTTGAATAAGAGTTAGAAAACACAAAAATAATTTGAAGTCTCAAAATTTAATTAATTTTGATATCCAAGACTTACAAACTCTCAAAAACCCTAAATGCCCTAAAAACGCATATTCACAAACTTTAACCTTAAAAATTCTATAAAAATAATTATGAAGCTTCTAATATTATCTTATAATAATTAAAATTATAAAAATGCATTTAAGGAAATAAAATTGAACTCATTAACAATTACTCTTAATTTATAAGTAAAAAATCAAGAGTTTTATGCATAAAAACTACGTTAAGGTGCACACTTTATAAAAAGTTGGATAATTTTTATAAAAGATTTGAAATTTTATAAAGAAAAATGAAGGAGAGAGGGATATTATACCCTCAAAAGTCGGATTCCCCTCTCTCTCCTCTCTCTCCTCTTCCCAACACACTCAATCAATTCCCCCCTACACTCCATCTTCTCTCTCACTCTACCCCTCATTCTCTCTCACACTCTTCATCACCACCACTCCATTTTTCTCTTCATTTCTCCATACTCACGAAATTTTCCAGAGAATAAGTCCAAGAACACACCTCATACTCAAAATCTTCATCATCTAATGGTGTTCATTAAGGTAGAACACGATTTCCTTTCATTTTCCTTCAAGTTTTCATGGATTTTCTTGCATTTCTTTGTTCTTCTACACCATTTTCATGAAAGATCATGAACACATAAACATACACACACACAAACTCACGGTTTTGATGATGATGGTGGTAGGATTTCACCCAAAAACAACATGCATGTTGTTAATGGTGAAATCCAAGGACCAAAACCTAAGTCAAAATCAACATAATGCCCTTTTATACAAGTTTTGGGTAAAAATCACCACATGCATCCAAAGTTTTCTATCAAAAATGATTTTTGAAAATTTTAAACTCATGAATGGTCTTCAAAACAACATGCATGTGATGATCTTCAAGCTTAGATGCTTGATGATCAAAGTTGTTGTTAAAAAGCTTTCAAATATGTTATGAAAGATTTATTTCCAAATGAATATCTAAAAATCATTTTCTGACCAAATCCGATTTTTCCCAGATTCTCATCAACAAAATAAGATGCTATGTAAATTTCCAGAAGATAATTCATTTTTATCGAATTATTATAATTAATGCAATAAAATAGGGCAATAAATCATATAAAATACTTCCAAAGGTCTATAAATCCGGAATAAATTCGTGGATGACCCCTACGGTGAATAATGATCTCTTGTTAAATTTCATCGATTTATGTTGTTGTTTAGTATGATTTTCCATTTTCTTTTTGTTTGGGTATAATAAATCACAAAACCACTTTAGGAAGTGTGAAAATGGTATCTAACAAGTTTCACAGCCATTACCTATGGTGGGAGACTCAGAAAAATAATTTCAGAATTTTTTTATCATGCCTTCCTATTTTTCCCAATTTTTAGTAATTATAATGGCCTAAAAATAGGAAAAATAGTTCTGATCATCCAAAATTCATGAAATTTTACCAGAACATCATGTTGTACAGTAGGAGGTTACATAAAAATAATTTTGATGATTTTTCTCAACTGTATACTATTTTTCTCCTATTTTCTAAGGTTAAATACACTTAAATACACATAAATACCCAAAACCGGATAATACAATATGAAAACCACTTTTGGTATTTTTTCCAGACTACTTACACTGTAAATGATGCTAAATTTTTTTTTTTTGGTAATTTACTTTAACTGTTTAATAATTATTTTCCAATTAATGATTATTTAAGAGGATAAAACAAAGAAAAATAGAAAGACTAATTTAAAAATATCTTTTATATTTTTCACAGCTTCTACATGTATAATAAAATTGTTACAAAAATTTTAGGCAATTTTGGAAACTATTTCCTATTTATTTCAATTTTATTTGAATAAATGCTCAAAAATCAGAAAATTTGGTTAAACAGTTTAGAAATAAATTTTTATATTTTTCCCAGCTTAATAATGTTTAATAACAGTAATACAAAAAGTTTGGGTAATTTCGGAAACTGATTTCTATTTTTCATGAATTTGTATCTATTTAGTGAATTAAATATAAGAAAATTTGTTATACATATCTATTAACCATGAAAATTTATCTGGAAGTCTTTTAATGTAGTTAGAACCAAAATCTGAAGGTTGGTCATTTTTATTAACTTTTTACTATTTTTCCATGATTTTATGATTATTCAATGAATTAAATGCTGAAAAATAATTAGACAAATCAAAAAGTCAAGAAAATTTATCTTAAGGTCTTTGACTTCAATTAAAACTGAAATGCAAACTTTGAAAAATTTTAGAACTAAATTGATTTAGTTTTTGAATATTTAATCATTGGAACACTTCTAAAATGTTAAATATTAACATTTTAATAATGGAAAATTTTCCACTTAAATTGTTATATAACAATTGATTCTTTGACACTTAATTTCCACAGAAAAATGTTTTATCAATATTAAATTTTGACACAATATTGGCATAATTCTATTGTAGTAGTATGTATACTAGTGTTAGATTTCGATTAGAGACTCATTAGTGTGTAACATCGTTGTAGGAAAACGATAATGGTACCAGTGGAGCATAGATCAATGCATCATTTGCATCATCACAATGCATATTGTGAGTATTCACCACTCCCCTATTTTCGGTTTTTAAATGTTTTGGGGTGGAAAAGCATGTCCTAAACTTTTTATGTTCATTGTATTTATTTTGACTCGTATGAAACTTGGTTGCTATATTTCGTATGTATGTGTATGTTACTTTAATTCATGAGGACTATATCGCGGTTAAGTCCCTGGAATCTCTAGACACAACTCATTAACTCTTTTGATCCTATGGTTATTATGGATAGCGCTATCAGGAGGTAGACAACTCCTCATTCGCACGATTCGCTTGAGTGCATTTTACCATTTTCTACACTATGTTTGCGATACACATAGTAGTCAATAGGGCACGATTCGGTCATTAGGCTTGGGTTGTGAACTCATGAATGGAAACTTGATGCACGTACGAATCTTTATGCACATACGAAATTTGTATTCCTATGTTAGCAACGAAACTTGTATACTTATTTTAGTAATGAAACTTCAATACTTATTTTAGCAACGAAACTCGTTACTCATTATAGCAATAAACCTTGTATCTCATTATAACAACGAACTTTGTTACTAAATACTTATTTACTTGTTTAGCAACAAACTTGGTTGCTTCTTATAGTAACAAACTTGTTTGCTCCTTGTAGCAATGAAACTTGATTACTTATTTTAGTAACAAACTTTATTTCCCATGAGGATATGATCGTTGCATTTCTTTTGGGCAACATACTTTATTTCTCACGGTGACAAAGAACTCTGAACTTTGTTTATACAAACTTATTTACTCATTTTAACAATATTCTTTTGTTATTGGAAACTCTTATCAAAACTTTGATTTCGATTCATGAAACCAATATTATTTTCAAACTTTTGAGTACTCACCAACTATTTTCATAGTTGATGCTCGTTTTACACGCTTTTTCAGGAATCATCGCACTTAGGGACACTTCACTTTTAGGAGCATTCGCATGTGTTGTATTTCTATTTTCATTGTAATTTCTTGTAAAAGTTGTTCAAACCCATTGTAAATTTGTAATGATTTTTAATACTATGGTTGGTGTTGTTTTTTAACTTTTGCTATGAAACCCTTTATACTGCCACGCCTCGTGTTTCCGCTTTAGCGGGGTGTGACAAAAAGTTTCAGGTTGTCACATCATCCCCCCGTTAGAGGGAATTTCATCTCGAAATTTAAACATAGAATACAAATCATGGACTTGGAAAGAGATGCGGATTTTCTGTTTCATCTGATCTTCGCGCTCCCAAGTGAATTCAGGTCTCCGCTTGGCATTCTAGCGAACCTTCACTATAGGTATGCGACTTTGTTTTGTTCGTTTGATCTCTCGATCCATAATTTCGACTAGTTCTTCCACGAAGTTAAGGTTCTCGTTGATCTCGATCTCGTCGAGAGGGATCACAAGGGTTTCATCGGATAAGCACTTTTTAAGATTCGAGACATGGAAGACATGATGATTATTGTTAAGCTCTTGTGGTAAACAAAGTTTGTACGCTACGGGACCGATACTAGCAAGGATCTCGAATGGTCCTATGTATCTCGGATTTAGCTTTCCACGCTTTACAAAGCGTATCATGCCTTTCTAGGGTGAGACCTTCAATAGAAAACGGTCACCAACCTGGAATTCCAAGGGTTTTCGTCTCTTATCGGCGTAGCTCTTCTTTCTATATCTCGAAGCTTTTAGTCGTTCCCGGATTTGTACGATCTTTTCTGTGTTTTTGCGGATGATTTATGGGCCTGTGAGAGTGCTGTTGGGAACTTGCCCCTTGACTAGCTGCGTATCGCCCACCTCAGCCCAGCACAGAGGGCATCTGCACTTACGGCCATACATGGCTTCAAACAGCGCGGTCTTGATACTGGTGTGATAACTGTTGTTGTAGGAGAATTCAACCATGGGCAAGTGGATGTCCCACGACTTACAGAAATCTATGACAGATGCTCTCAACATGTCTTCCAAGGTCTGAATGGTCCTCTCACTCTGCCCGTCTGTTTGTGGATGGTAAGTTGTGCTCATATCCAACTTAGTTCCAAGAGCTTTCTGTAGTGACTGCCAAAATCTCAAGGTGAATCTGCTATCCCGATCGGAGATAATGGACACAAGCACACCGTGCAGACAAACTATTTATTGGATGTAGATTTGTGTAAGTCTTTCCATCTTGAAAGTTTCTTTGATTGGCAGGAAGTGGGCGGATTTGGTTAGTCGATCAACAATTACCTATATGGTATCTTACCCACTCGGAGATTTGGGCAATTTAGTAATAAAATCCATAGTAATCCTCTCCCACTTCCACTCAGGTATTCCCGACTGCTGAAGCAAACCTGTGGGCTTTTGATATTTGACCTTCACCTTGGTGCAAGTCAGGCAATTTCCCACGAAGGTAGCGATCTCTACTTTCATGTTTGGCCACCAATATAACTTCTTGATATCCAGGTACATCTTATCCGAACCTGGATGAACGGAGCATCTAGTTTTATGGACTTCGTTCATGACAACCTCTTTGTAACCGCCGAAATTTGGGGTCTAGATCCAGTCCATGAAATAATAGACTCCGTCTCCCTTGATCTCTAAGTTCTTTTCCATTCCCCTCAGGGCTTCATCCGGCATGTTCTTTGATTTTTAAGGCTTCCAGCTGAGCCTCTTTGAGTAGCTCTACCCATTGCTATTGCCTCATGTTCAACTCCTTCTGGTCGAAGATGTGTTGTAGGCTTTTATGGTCGGTGAAGACTGTGCACTTGGTTCTGTAGAGATAATGTCTCCATATCTTCAATGCGAAGACCACTGCTCCCAATTCCAAATCGTGAGTTGTGTAATTGACTTCATGTGCTTTCAGCTGCCTTGAGGCATAAGCAATGACCTTTCCTCGCTGCATGAGCACACAACCTAGGCCTTGATTGGATGCATCACAATAGACCACAAAGTCCTTCGTCTCTTCAGGCAGAGACAAGATAGGTGCGCTGCACAGGGCCTGCTTCAATTTTTGGAACGCAACGTGTTGCTTTTCACCCCAACTAAAGGGTACACCTTTCTGGGTCAGGGTGGTTAAAGGCTTAGCAATTCTGGAGAAACCTATGATAGTAGCCAGCGAGGCCAAGAATTGATGGATTTTTGTGGGCGTCTTCGGTGCTGACCAATTCTCAAGCGCCTTGATCTTGGAAGGGTCCACGTCTATGCCTTCCTCGCTTACCACATGACCAAGGAAAGTTACTTTTCGAATCCAGAATTCGCACTTAGAGAAATTTGCATATAGATTCTCCGTCCTTAGAGTTTCTAGCACTAGTCTCAAGTGATGTCTATGATCTTCCTCGCTTCGGGAATATACAAGTATATCATCAATGAACACTATCACGAACTTGTCTAGGAATGGGCAGCACACCCGATTCATCAGATCCATGAATACCGCTGATGTGTTGGTTAGACCAAAGGGCATTACTACAAACTCTTAGTGACCATATCGAGTCTGAAATGTTGTCTTAGGAACAACACTCTCATGGACTCGTAGTTGATGGTACCCTGATCTTAGGTCTGTTTTCGAGAAGTAGATGGCTCTTTGAATTTGATCGAAGAGGTCGTTGATTCGAGTAAGAGGATAATGATTTTTACGGTGAGCTTGTTCAGTTCACGATAATCAATGCACATCTGAAAAGATCCATCCTTCTTTTTCACAAATAAGACCGGGGCTCCCCAGGGTGAGGAACTCGGTCTAATGAATCCTTTGTTGAGTAGCTCATTGAGCTGGCTGGATAACTCTTGCATTTCTGTTGGCACTAGACGGTATGGGGATTTAGCTACGGCGGTAGCTCCAGGGATTAAGTTGATGCGAAACTCGACTTGGCGCTCAGGAGGGATTCCTAGAAGCTCTTCGGGAAAGACATCAGGAAAGTTGCAGACTTTGGGGATGCTCTCGAGGTCTTTAACTTCCTGTTTCTCATTAACGACATGGGCTAGGAATCCATGGCACTCCTTTCGTAGATATTTCTGAGCTTTGATGCATGAAATGATACGGAGGTTTAAGCTGAGTTTATCACCATAAATCATGAGGGCTTCTCCAGATGGCAGATTGAGGCAGATGGCTTTTTCATAACACAGGATATCAGCACGATTGGGGCTCAACCAATCCATGCCGATGATGACATCAAAGCTTTTTATGGAAACTAGCATGAGGTTGATTGGAAAGGAATGGTCATTTAAGGTAAGGGTACAACTTATGAATATGTCGTTAGTGTTCTCTTTCTTTTCGTTAGCCATCTCGACGATGAACGTTTCGGTTAAGGGCTAGGGTTAATGCTTGAGAAGATGTTTGAATGCATGACTAACAAAACTTCTCTCTACACCGGAATCGAAAAGAATACATGCATAAGAGTTGTCAAGGCTGAACGTATCCGTAACAACGGTGGGATCAACAACTACCTCCTCCTGTCCCATTGCTAGCACTCTCCCTGTGTTGCCAGCTGTTGTTGCCTTGGGGCAATTTCTCTTGTAGTGTCCAACCTCTCCACGGCCATAACAAGCTTGACCAACTCCTGCTCCAGTAGCCTGATTAGTTGGTTGGACTGGTGTTTTACACACTCGAGCTGTGTACCACTTCTTTCCACAGCTGTTGCACAGCATTTCACGGCATGGCCCGTGATGATGATAGTTGCACTTGTCGCACCGAGGAAGGGTACCAGCATATCTATTGGTAGCTGCTTGAGCTGCAGGAACAGCGATAGGAGTGGTAGCAGCATGAACTGCGACTACTTGTTGTTTCTTGGATGGCTCCTGCGAGGACTAGCCATTTCGCTTGTTCCAAAACTTCTTCTTCCCACCACTTGCCTCTGGTGGTTCGGGAGCGGCTACCACTTCATTAAGATCAACCCTATGATCTATCAGAGTCTGCGGCAGACACTTGGCGCTGTCAAAAGTGGAAAGCTTAGCAGCCAATACATTTCCTTAAGTTGGGGGCGTCAATCCCCAAATGTACCTCTCTATCTTTTTGCTTTCTGGGGTGACCATTCCCGGACAAAGAAGAGCTAGATCACAGAATCTAGTTGTACAGGTAGCAATTTCGGAACCCTTCATCTTCATGTTCCAGAGCTCATGATCCAACTTCTACATGTCGCCCCTATGGTAGTACTCAACAAGCATAAGCGCTTTTAAGCTTTCCTAACCCATGGCATTTGCTACCGGCGGGTTTAAGGATTTGACTCGGCTATTCCACCAGGTCAAAGCTCTATCAGTGAAGGTGCAGGCGGCGAACTTCACTTTGTTTACCTCGGAGCACGCACAGATCTCAAAGACTGATTCGATCTTCTCGATCCATCGGGTTAGGGCAATGACTCCTCCATTGCCGTCGAAGGATTTAGTCTTTGCATTCATAAAATCTTTATAGAAACACTCCTTCTGGTGTCCCTGACCACCCTCAAGATTAAGGGGATGAGTACCACTTCCCGACCCGCTAGAGCCACCATAATTTATCTACGACATTGCGGCAGCCACGGCGGCTGTAACTGCTGCCTGGAACATGGCAGGATCAAATTGGGGAGGTGGTGGTGTCGGACCCGTCGGGGGATTGTTGTTCTTTCTTGTGGGACTTTTCTTCGGAGGCATCTTGTTCTAAAAATAATTAGGAAGAAGAGGATGGTAAGTCCCCCTATATTTTTTATCAAGAGATATGAAACAATATATATCTGAGCCTGATGGATTAAGTGTTCTACTAAGCGATACACAAGGAAAAGTTACTAATACAGGTAAACTATCAGTAGGAAGAAATGAGTAGTAACACTTTGAATGGATCTCTACATAGTATTCAGCTCTAGCTAAAATACTCCTATAGTATTTTAAGTTGTATGCTTTGTTCTATCGATATCTCATTGTATATAGTTTGGTAAGTTTTAGGCCTGTAGCGACACCACAGTCACTCCCAAACACATGCCGGTCATGTCTCAAATAAATATAGTTCATCAGGCTATATTGATCCCAGACATGATTACATACCTACCCAAGTTTAACCGCAGTGTCCAACATCCAAATACTTTTGTTTTGTTCTACTCAAGATATTGTTTTCTGGTACGCATGTATATTTGTATACTTCTTATAAAACACTTATATTTTAAAAGTATATTTTTAGTTCATAGCACTTCTTCCCCTTAGCGTTTATAGTTGTATACCATGTAAGGTTCGGTATACTTAGTTCACTATAAACAATAGCTTTGATACCAATCTGTCACACCCCCAAACCAAAATGGTGGAAACGTTCGAGGGTGGATGACGTCATGTATAGTATCACAACAATTGCATCATAGTAATCATAGTAAACACAACCATTACATTGAATACATATATGAAATGGTATTTACATCTGTTTGATTCTTGTTTTTACACATCAAAAGTAAAATCAAAAGAAAAATATGTGACTCTACGCTTCGTCTTCTCAAAACCCCAGGAGGTACCTGTCTACTGATTTCCTGAGAATATAAGCAGTTTTGAAATAGTATCAGCATAAAGCTGGTGAGTTCATAAGCATATTTTGTAATGAAAACCTGTTAATGAAACTGTAAAATGTATGTATGTTTCCCAAGAAAATCCAATATTTTCTAACATATGCTTATTACTGTATTCTGTTTCGATAACCCTGGTTACCACCAGTATGTATAGTATGTTCTTGTTTGAAAACCCTGGCTACCACCAGTATGTATAGTATGTTCTTGTTTGAAAACCCTGGCTACCACCAGTATGTATTGTAGTTTAATTAATTAAAATAAAACCAACGAAGAATGAAACTCCGTAAGCAAAGGTTAGTTTATACTATTGTGAGTTCGTATAACCATGCTAGATATGACTAGTGACCTCAGCGACGTTTCTTCAGGCGTCGTACGGTATGATATTTGTCACCCCAGGCATACCTGCCTAACTGTAGCTAGCAGTTTAGGTGTGGGATTGTCAGTCCCGAATAGATCTATTCACAAATCTCACGCTCTTCCTCCAGGAGACTCTGGTTATACTAAGTGTTGAGAATTTAACCAGTACCCCGAAGGGTACAAATGAAGAAATTTCTCATAATCCTGTATTAACTAGTTTACATGTTGTTCTGTATCGTGTTCTCGTAATTGAAATCGTTTTTATAGTTAATCGTTTGTATACTTTGTAGAGTATAAATAATTATACGTAAAATAATTATTTAGTGTTATCTTGTTATCTGAACGTAGTAATGAATATCATAAACTAAATTTGTCATAGTTCATATGATTGACCAAGTAAGTAGTGTGTATCGGTAAAACTGGTAATGAATTCCCCAAACTATATCTGTTATAGCTTGACTGAAATGTTATGTTCTTGAATTGTTTTGAAAACTATGCAATTATGTTTAGAAAACGTCTATTATGCTCCGCATAATACAAAAGGGATAAAATATCTATATATTTTATGAAACTCGTTGGACTGTATTAATTGCATCAGTTCTAATCTTGTTGAAATCCTTTTTTGTTTTAGTCCACAAAATCTCTTGTGTTTGGCTTCTATTCCCCACTCCCCCCTTTGAAAACATTTAAAAATCATAAAAATGTAGGGGTATGAACTCACTGTTCGTTGTGTGCAAGCGTTGAACTGGAAACGAAGACCCTCGAGTTGTTGTATGTGGTGCTTAACGGAATCCTAATAACAATTAAATACATATATGTATCTAGATTAGCAATTTTGTTAGATAAAGTGTTAGAAAAACACTTGCTTTCGGTTAAGGAATGTTACCGAGATGTGATTGAATCGAGGAAAGAGGGTTTTCAGTCTAATACACCACTTAGGAAGGGTTTAAGGCCGTGAACTGTCTTTGGAAGGGTTTACGGCCTTTGAAGTTTTGAAGTGTTTACAGTCGTTAACTCAAGAACAAGGGTGCTGGATTCGAGGAAAAACGTGTTCCAGATGCTCCAAATCGACTCCCAATGACGATTTTCAATGATTTTCGGAAGAATAAGGATGTTTTTGGGAGTTTACGGTCAAAAGTCTAGAGAGAGAAAGAGAGAGTTTTTGGCCAAGAAGCTTAAAATGAAGGTGGGGTCTCATATATATAGGTTTGGGGTATGGTCGGTGGTGGGGTCCACCTGGCATCAACCGCAAACGGGTTTACGGCCGTAAACTCGTTCTGGCCGCAAACATGTTTTTTTGAGAAGAATTCGAGTTTTCGCGTGATTTTCTGGTTTCGACTCGCATGTAATCTAATAATTTATATATATATATATATATATATATATATATATATATATATATATATAGAGAGAGAGAGAGAGAGAGAGGGAGTTAGGTTCAAATGTTTCTAGCAACTATTGTGTGCCTAAATGCACCAATGAGAATTCAAGAAATAATAAATAAGTAAATAAATCATTTAAGGGTATTTTGGACCTTTTGTACTTTTAATTAAGGAAATCATTTGATTGAAATCCTACAATTAAGGAAATAAAATAAATATATTTAACCTAGTCATTTAATTGAAATTCTATCAACCATTACCCTACCACCATCTCGTGTCGTCGCCTCCCTCCAGATCCACTTTCTTCGCTGCTTTTAACTTGCTCAACAGTTTTAGCCGCCTCCGACTTCTTCCACTGCATCGCCAACACGCTCCATTACTACGGTGATGCCGCTTTGAGAAGTCCTCCACCTCCCTTGACTTCGTCTGGCAGCAGGAGGCTGCTGGCCTAAACCATTATCATTAAACACCCCACCACTGCCGCTCGCCGGCTATTGCTATTCAGCCACCTCCAGCCACCCATTTTGGTTAAAGGTAACCTTGCATACCTCTATTTGCTTCCTGCATACATCGTCGATCAATAGAAAACACAAAATGATTTTATTTTTTTCTCTTTGTGCATAGAGGTCGATACAGGAAGAAAGTCTCCTCCTGTTTATCAATTGTTTATCAACTGAACCAAACTCCCAATTCAAAATAAATTTGTTTATCCCAATTTCAAAATCTATTACAAATCTAGTTCCTAACTCAATAAACTTCATTTAATTTGTGCAAAACAAACCATCTCCTACAAATGATTTTTATATTGGTCCTAATAGTCTAAACTAATAATTATTTTATGTACATTTAACCCTCCTTGTGATTTATTTGCAAAATAATTTCAACTCTATTGCAAATGTGTATTTGTTTCTTGAATTCATGACTATGAATGAATGCAGATGTGTGTTGATGATTCAATCACAGCTCTTGAATTATGTATTCAATCACAACTCTTGAATTTTGTATTCAATCACAACTCTTGAATTCTGTAATTTATTCTATTAGAATTTATTTATATAAATGTATTATGTTAGAATGTTTGAGAATAATTGTTAACAACAAGTATATTTGTTTAACTAGTAATGAATTTGTGATACTTTATGGTTGACTTTATAGTCTCTACTACATTCTGTTAGAGTTTATATTTTTTATTTTCTACTATATTCTATCAAACTTTATAGTCTTTAATATATTCTGTCAGAATTTATAGTTTTTATTCTCTTATAATGCATTGAATTTTTTAATTTTTGAAACTTGATTATGTTTTCTTTGTGGATTTAGGTTTTGAAGAGGCTAACATTGATGTGGAGAAGGAAGAAAACATACAGAACGAGAGTGTATTATACCAAAATGTGTTATGCTACAATGTATAAAGTGTTGCTTAAAAATAATATTCTCTCATAATAGATTAGTATTTTTGTTAGATTTTGATGTTTTTTTTCTTTTTTCTTTCAAAATGTTGTTATTATTCAATGAATCACAATTATACAATGTAATTATTTGGTATACTATTAGTTCAAGAATTGATTTTATGTATTCTTTTCAGAATTTATTTACTAGTTTATGGTTGACATTCTTTCATTCTAACAGAATAAAATCGAAAAATATGTTTACTAGTTTATGGTTAACATTCTATCATTCTAACAGAATAAAATCGGATTTTTAATTTTGAATTAATTTAAAATATTCAGATATTTAAAAATAAATGAATTAGTTATCCCTACAAATCCAAAAATTTCCTTTATTAATATAGGTTAATTGACTAAAATGCCTTTATGCTGAAATTTGTGTGATTATATGGTACATGTTATCCTATTTACTATCATAGACCTTCAAATCATGACCTTTGATTATATTCCATCCAATGGTCCAGATCTGTGCATTCTGGCACACAATAGTTACTAGAAACAAAATAACCTAACCATATATATATATATATATATATATATATATATATATATATATATATATATATATATATATATCTTTACTAACTTATAAAAAAATCCTACTATTTCTATAAATAGATCTAATAAAATAATATTATTTTTTTAAGACGTTTAACTCTCTAAGCGTAAAGTACAACTAATCATGAATAAAATAATATTAAATTTTAATCTGATTACCTTTGAAATCTTATCTCTTCCAAAAATTTGACCCGATCTCTTATCCAATTAAAATAAAACAAATAATCCATTATATAGGCCCTTTTATTTGTAATTTTTTTAAGTTTTATTTATTATTTATGCCCTCTACTCGAAATTGACCAGTCAATTGTAAAATCAAATACTTTGTTTAATATGAAGAAAAAATATCTATGTATGATTTATGAGTAATAGAAAATTAGTATTCTATTTATTATTCATGTTCCATGAAATATGGTTGTATTAATTTTATTATTTTTCGGTTTAAAACTTTAGATAGTAAAGTGGATAATAGGATATATCCGTTTAAACTTATCTGTATCAAGCAAACCGGGTTGTTAAGATTAACTTTGATTCTCCCTTTTATTAACTTTATCAATACCAATAAAGGTATAAGCAAGTCACTTCGTATGGATGTGTCCTGATTTCTAAAATGAAGGACTATAAACGTACACTACACACCAAAATATTTATTTTCTTTTGTATTGCGAGGGTTACATTTATTTGTTGCCGTAAAACCGAACGATAACAATATGCATATGTTTTGTGTTACTTGAAATCTAACATGTTTCCGTATAGAACTTATTGCCGAATGAGAAACTATTTTTCGTCACCGCTTTGCGCGGGTCTACGGCTAGTATATATATATATATATATATATATATATATATATATATATATATATATATATATATATATATATATATATATATATATATATATATATATATAACGTATTAACTTTTCACAAACCAAGGAATTTGACGAAAATCCAATAAAATTCAAATTTTATTAACGGAGTTTGGTTCAAGATAACGGGAAAAGTTTCAGGTTGTCACATCATCCCCCCGTTAGAGGGAATTTCATCTCGAAATTCAAACATAGAATACAAATCATGGACTCGGAAAGAGATGCGGATTTTCTGTTTCGTTTGATCTTCGCGCTCCCAAGTGAATTCAGGTCTCCTCTTGGCATTCTAGCGAACCTTCACTATTGGTATGCGACTTTGTTTTGTTCATTTGATCTCTCGATCCATAATTTCGACTAGTTCTTCCACGAAGTTAACGTTCTCGTTGATCTCGATCTCGTCGAGAGGGATCACAAGGGTTTCATCGGATAAGCACTTTTTAAGATTCGAGACATGGAAGACATGATGATTATTGTTAAGCTCTTGTGGTAAACAAAGTTTGTATGCTACGGGACCGATCCTAGCAAGGATCTCGAATGGTCTTATGTTTCTCGGATTTAGCTTTCCACGCTTTCCAAAGCATATCATGCCTTTCTAGGGTGAGACCTTCAATAGAAAACGTTCACCAACCTGGAATTCCAAGGGTTTTCGTCTCTTATTGGCGTAGCTCTTCTTTTCATATCTCGAAGTTTTTAGTCGTTCCCGGATTTGTACGATCTTTTCTATGGTTTCGCGGATGATTTATGGGCCTGTGAGAGTGTTGTCGGGAACTTGCCCCTTAACTAGCTGCGTATCGCCCACCTCGGCCCAGCACAGAGGGGATCTGCACTTACGGCCATACATGGCTTCAAACGACGCAGTCTTGATACTGGTGTGATAACTGTTGTTGTAGGAGAATTCAACCATGGGCAAGTGGATGTCCCACGACTTACCGAAATCTATGACACATGCTCTCAACATGTCTTCCAAGGTCTGAATGGTCCTCTCACTCTGCCCGTCTGTTTGTGGATGGTAAGTTGTGCTCATATCCAACTTAGTTCCAAGAGCTTTCTGCAGTGACTGCCAAAATCTCGAGGTGAATCTACTATCCCGATCGGAGATAATGGACACAGGCACACCATGCAGACAAACTATTTCTTGGATGTAGATTTGTGTAAGTCTTTCCATCTTGAAAGTTTCTTTGATTGGCAGGAAGTGGGCGGATTTAGTTAGTCGATCGATAATTACCTATATGGTATCTTACCCACTCGTAGATTTAGGCAATTTAGTAATAAAATCCATATTAATCCTCTCCCACTTCCACTCCGGTATTCCCGGCTGCTAAAGCAAACATGTGGGCTTTTTATATTCGACCTTCACCCTGCTACAAGTCAGGCACTTGCCCACGAAGGTAGCGATCTCTACTTTCATCTTTGTCCACCAATATAAATTCTTGATATCCAGGTACATCTTATCCGAACCTGGATGAACGGAGTATCTAGTTTTATGGGCTTCGTTCATGACAACCTCTTTGTAACCGCCGAAATTTGGGGTCTAGATCCAGTCCATGAAATAATAGACTTCGTCTCCCTTGATCTCTAAGTTCTTTTCCATTCCCCTCAGGGCTTCATCTGGCATGTTCTCTGATTTTTAAGGCTTCCAGCTGAGCCTCTTTGAGTAGCTCTACCCATTGCTATTGCCTCATGTTCAACTCCTTTTGGTCGAAGATGTGTTGTAGGCTTTTATGGTCGGTGAAGACTGTGCACTTGGTTCTGTAGAGATAATGTCTCCATATCTTCAATGCGAAGACCATTGCTCCCAATTCCAAATCGTGAGTTGTGTAATTGACTTCATGTGCTTTCAGCTGCCTTGAGGCATAAGCAATGACCTTTCCTCGCTGCATGAGCACACAACCTAGGCCTTGATTGGATGCATCACAATAGACCACAAAGTCCTTCGTCTCTTCAGGCAGAGACAAGATAGGTGCGCTGCACAGGGCCTGCTTCAATTTTTGGAACGCAACGTGTTGCTTTTCACCCCAACTAAAGGGTACACCTTTCTGAGTCAGGGTGGTTAAAGGCTTAGCAATTATGGTGAAACCTGTGATAGTAGCCAGCGAGGCCAAGAATTGATGGATTTCTGTGGGCGTCTTCGGTGCTGACCAATTCTCAAGCGCCTTGATCTTGGAAGGGTCTACGTGTATGCCTTACTCGCTTACCACGTGACCAAGGAAAGTTACTTTTTGAATCCAGAATTTGCACTTAGAGAAATTTGCATATAGATTCTCCGTCCTTAGAGTTTCTAGCACTAGTCTCAAGTGATGTCTATGATCTTCCTCGCTTCGGGAATATACAAGTATATCATCAATGAACACTATCATGAACTTGTCTAGGAAAGGGCGGCACACCCGATTCATCAGATCCATGAATACCGCTGATGCGTTGGTTAGACCAAAAGGCATTACTACAAACTCGTAGAGACCATATCGAGTCTGAAATGTTGTCTTAGGAACAACACCAGTATGTATAGTATGTTCTTGTTTGAAAACCCTGGCTACCACCAGTATGTATAGTATGTTCTTGTTTGAAAACCCTGGCTACCACCAGTATGTATTGTAGTTTAATTAATTAAAATAAAACCAACGAAGAATGAAATCCCATAAGCAAAGGTTAGTTTATACTATTGTGAGTTCATATAACCATGCTAGATATGACTAGTGACCTCAGCGACGTTTCTTCAGGCATCGTACGGTATGATATTTTTCACCCCAGGTATACCTGCCTAACTGTAGCTAGCAGTTTAGGTGTGGGATTGTCAGTCCCAAATAGATCTATTCACAAATCTCACGTTCTTCCTCCAGGACACTCTGGTTATACTAAGTGTTGAGGATTTAACCAGTACCCCGAAGGGTACAAATGAAGAAATTTCTCATAATCCTGTATTAACTAGTTTACATGTTGTTCTGCATCGTGTTCTCGTAATTGAAATCATTTTTATAGTTAATCGTTTGTATACATTGTAGAGTATAAATAATTATACGTAAAATAATTATTTAGTGTTATACTCTTGTTATCTGAACGTAGTAATGAATATCATAAACTAAATCTGTCATAGTTCATATGATTGACCAAGTAAGTAGTGTGTATCGGTAAAACTGGTAATGAATTCCCTAAACTATATCTGTTATAGCTTGACTGAAATGTTATGTTCTTGAATTGTTCTGAAAACTATGCAATTATGTTTAGAAAACGTCTCTTATGCTCCGCATAATACAAAAGGGATAAAATATCTATATATTTTATGAAACTCATTGGACTGTATTAATTGCATAAGTTCTAATCTTGTTGAAATCCTTTTTGTTTTAGTCCACAAAGTCTTTTGTGTTTGGCTTCTATTCCCCCCTCCCTCCTTTGAAAACTTTTAAAAATCATAAAAACGTAGGGGTATGAACTCACTGTTCGTTGTGTGCAAGCGTTGAACTGGAAACGAATACCGTCGAGTTGTTGTACGTGGCGCTTAACGGAATCCTAATAACAATTAAGTACATATATGTATCTAAATTAGCGATTTTGTTAGATAAAGTGTTAGAAAAACACTTGCTTTCGGTTAAGGAATGTTACCGGGACTTGATTGAATCGAGGAAAGAGGGTTTTCAGTCTAATAAACCACTTAGGAAGGGTTTACAACCGTGAATGGGGTTTACGGCCGTGAACAGGCTTTACGGTCGTGAACTGTCTTTCGAAGGGTTTACGCCCGTTGAAGGTTCGAAGTGTTTACAGCCGTAAACTCAAGAACAAGGGTGCTGGATTCGAGGAAAAACGTGTTCCGGATGCTCGACTCCCAATGTCGATTTTCGATGATTTTTGGAAGAATAAGGATGTTTTTGGGAGTTTACGGTCAAAATTCTAGAGAGAGAAAGAGAGAGTCTTCGGCCAAGAAGTTTAAAAGGAAGGTGGTGGTCTCATATATATATATATATATATATATATATATGCTGGGGGTATGGTCGGGGGTGGGGTCTACTTGGAATCGACCGCAAACGGGTTTACGGTCGTACATGGGTTTACGGCCATAAACTCGTTCTGGCCACAAACATGTTGGTTTTTCGTTAAAAATTCGAGTTTTCGTGTGATTTCCGCGTTTCAACTCGCACGTAATCTAATTATATATATATATATATATATATAGAACGTAAAAACTTTTCCCAAACCAAGGAATTTGACGGAAATTCAATAAAATTCAAATTTTATTAACGGAGTTTGGTTCAAGATAACGGGAAAAGTTTTGGGTTGTCACAACATCTAAGGAAAAACCATTTATTCATAGACAATAACTCAAAACCAGAGTTATAAGGAAAGGGAATTAGGAATCTCGAATCATAAAATTGTTGATATGTGTGTACAGTCACTCCCTCACATTCCCACAAACTAATAAAGCACCTGAAAAACATTTAATCTGCAAGTGTAAGCCAAAGATAAATGAGTTCCCCAAAATAACATATACATCAATAACATAAAAAAGTAAAAATTGGTCCATAACAACCCCGAGTTCGTAACAACTCAACTTATGAAACCCTAATGTGCCTTAGGACTTAGCTTTTGGGCCTAATTGGGTTGTGAGGGGTTAGAAACCCTAATTAGGGTTTAAAAAACACTAATTTTGGATATGGGCTTTGGACTTATCGGGACCCACATTTGGGCCATTGGAATGGAATTGTGAATTACACCCGACCACACTACATGATTGACCCAATAAATTAATGGACTTAATGAATTAAGTCCTTAATGGGTTAAGTAAGAAACACTTAACCCTAATCGTCATTTTATATGAAAACCCTAATTTCACTTAGGCCTTGAGTTGGGCCTTTCTATTGGGCTTTGATGATTGGGCTACTAATGGGCCATCCAAGAACAAGCATATGGACTAGAATATTAGTTTGGGCTTTAGGGTAAGGCCCATTGGACAGGCTTGGGCCCAATTGGGAAAATTTGACCATAGATGGGCCATAACTATGCCTTGATGATTTCGAGATATTGGACCAACAGAGTGTCCAGTTTTGGTCCAAGAATAAATGGTTGGGCCTTAAGGCAAGACCATGTAGTGGTTTGGGCTGAATTTGGAAAATTGGGCCATAGTTGGGCCTTGGTTCATTATTAGACTTTGGGGCCTTTGGATTCGGCCTTAGGCTTAAATCAAGGTAAGATAGGGTAAAGTAGTCTTTTACCCCAAGCATGGACTTATCGATATGTGTTGGAACCTAATTATTAATTGGGTGTTATTTGATGTTGACAAATTCAGGAATCTATCATCCAACAGCTACGGTATTGTCAGGGGGACTTCAGCAGTAGGAACGGGTCCAAGGCACCAAGTCCGGTCCATTTAGTTAGTAGTAATTCCGGACTATGGTCCAATGTCGGGCGGGGCCCGATGCAGGTTTATATGCATTTTCGAATTTCGATAGGATGTCGGGTTAAGCCCGAGGAATGTTTGTATGTTTGATTTCTCCATGATTCTTGCATGTGTTTGTTGTATGTTTTTGGACTTCGGTCTGATGTCGGGCGGCGCCCGAGGAATGTTTATATGTTTATGTTATGTGTTTATGTTATGTGTTTATGTTTATATGTATATGTTGATATGCTTATGTATACCGAGCTTTGCTCGATGTCAGGCGGGGTCCGATGTAGTGGGCTAGGCCCAAGTTATGTTTATGTTACGTGTATGTTATATGCTTGATGATATGTTATATGTATATCGGACTTTGGTCTGATGCCAGGTGGGGCCCATTGTAGCGGGCAAGGCCCAATGTGATGTTTATATGTTTATGATTATGTGATTATGGTTATGTAATTGTTGATAGATCATGTGTATACTAAGCTTCGCTCGATGTCGGGCGGGGCCCGAGATGTGTTTGTGTGACATGTGTATGGTATGTGATAGATTTGGGAGACTCATGAAGATTCGTGCTTACAGTTTTTAGTTTTGGTTTCAGGTACCTTGGTTTACAAAAGTGGAGCTCGGGATGATTGCAATGCACACACCATTTCACTACTAGAAAAACAACCTTTTACGACACACAATTTATGATACGCATTGATTTACAATACGCAAAGGTGTGTGACCTGAAAATAATGTTATCTCTTTATAAATTTTAAGGATCTAGGACGGACATTTTTGCGTGCCCTTAAATTAGTGTCTAAAAAAACACGGAGGGCGCCTATAATAAAATGTGTGTCGTCTGAGAGTGTCGCTTTATAAATTTTAATGGAAACGTGCGTTCCATCCTTTAATTGCAAGGGGGGAATGAAATCCTAAAAAATTAAAAACCCCGCCTTCCTTTTTTTTTCTCCTTTCCCTCTTGCCCTAATTATCGACGCTCTTCATTTCCCCTCCCGACATTGACTGCCACCTGCTTCTTCCCTTGCACCTCAACCATTGTTGCCCTAATTTGAGATTTTTAGTAGTTAGGGTTTTTTGTTATGTAGTATTGTGAGTGTATATATTTATATGTTCTGTATTTTTTCTAGGTATGTAAAAGAACGGGTCATCAAGTAGGGTTTCAAGGACCTACTTACATCGATTGCCCGATGAAACCATGTTTCCTCTGCAAATTGCCTGGTATTTTTCTCATTCAACTTGAATTACATGTCAGTCAATTGTAATAAGTAAGATGTATCTCTCAATTGAGAAAGCGATTAGTTGATGATTCTGATGATTTTGGTTTCCTGTGATTCTGAAGGTCACACAACGATTAATTGTCCCCACCGAGTAGCTATGGAGTTTGGGGTTTTTCCAACTTCTCGCAAACGCACAAACAACTCTTTGTATTATGTATTTGAACGCCAAGTTCGCCATAGAGTTCCTTCTGTAAGCTTTTTGGCTTCGTTTCATCTTATAATCATTCTATTTAATCAAAACCAGTAATTGTGGTTCCCCTTTCTCATTGTGTTCATGTTTGCTAAATTCTTCACAATAGATAAAATCAGATTTTGTGATCCCAGATGAAGTGAAATGTGCAATAATCAGATACCATAGCAAATGTGTTACATGCTTGGAGTTCCATCCAACCAATAACAACATTCTCTTATCAGGTGACAAGGTTAGTGATAAGATTTTCTATAGCTGTCAATTGGATTTATCTTAGGGCATTCCCGGTCGTTGACGACTGTCAAGGCAACATTAGGGCAGGCCATCTCTAACTACTAAAAATCTCAAATTTCTTTCATCTAAGCAAGCACTATTTGACTTAGCTGCTTTTCGTCAATTTTATCAGGTTTATAGATGAATTTATTTTGAAAATCCATGGTTTTTGTTTGGCGTTTCTTATGCTGGAGCTCTTAGTGGATAGTTTTGTTTGAAGTTCCCTCATCTCACATGTGGGAGTCTTGCAAGTTCTGCTGCATGGTTTCATTTTGTCATCAGGTCTTGAGGAGGGTAAAGGGTTTTTTCTTCTCCCGATTAGCTTAGATATGGTTCAGGGGATTAATTTATCCGTTTAGAAGGTTAATTATGTTCATTCTTCACCTATTCCTTCGTATAGCTACTACAGGACGTCTCTCTCAAGGTCCAGATCAAGCTCAAGGAATCGGTAGTGTACCTATTCCTCTTGCAAATCTCCTTGGAATGTACCAAATTAAGGTAGATTTTAGATTATATAAAAGAGTTCCTTTTTTTATTGGTATCACTTCTTTGTGAACATAATTTTCTTTGCAGTCTGAGCTTGAGAATTTGTCCTTCATGTAAACAAATCCGCAAGAGTATGCTAAAGTCAAGAGACGAGTTGCAGAACTCTATAAAGAACAGAAGAAAGAAATCGAAGAAGTACTTTCCTACAATAAAATCGAATCATTGTCATATGTGAAATTAAATTTGTTAAAGTCTATTATTATTACATCTGTTTCCTGGCTGATTGTTATCTTTCTCTGTTAGGCAAATTAAATTTTGATTAAAAAGATTGAAGATGATCAGTTCTTAGACCTTATGACTATGAAAATTGAAGTGCGTTCTGTCTATAAGGAACCTTACAGGTATGGTGATGGATCAACCTCTTTTAAAGTTGCATCTACATCTAGTTTTATTCTCCTGACATGCTTTTTGTATTTGGTTTAACAGCTGAGGATCATAATCAAACCCAAGCCTTGTGTTGGTGTAGGGCCTTTATGTAATGCACAACAGATGATAAAGTTTACATTTTACAAATACTTGGTGCACAACTTTTAGAAGAACATTATTACTTATAAATGCTATTCATTGCAGATTTGCTACCATGTCCTTGGGTTGGTTTTCATTTACACCTTGTAGATTAGTTATTCTTTCAGCTACCACATCATTCTGTATGTTTTTTAGTTAGAAAATTATATATTATTCGTGTTTATATTGTATTTTCTCTTTAGGAATAATATAGAAAAACACTTGTACTTTCAACATTTTATTGATTTAACACTTCACTCTTTTTAGTACTGATTAAACCATTATACTTTTTGACCACATAAGAAAAAACCATTTTCCTGTTACTTGGTTTTCATATAACCAAGTGATTAAGGATCAGGATTGGGTAAGTACCTCTATATATGCTGGAATCAAAATAAAACTTTTTGTTTTGTCTAGTTCAACGGAATAGACTCAATGGACATTCCAGAAAACCCTAATTACTTATTTTTCTCTATATGTATGAGTGATGAGTATGATCTGTTAAATTTTGATAAACTCGGGCAGCATGTTAGGCGTGCAGTTGTTTTGGCTTTGAGTATAGCTGGCCACAACAAGCCAAATCTCATCAAGGGCCTTCTTCCAGAACTCTTGCCACTTCTTTATGATCAGACAGTTATTAAGGTAAGTAATGTATCGTATATACCCTTGTAGTTAGTTATCAATGAAATTAAATATGTAGTGATTAAATTGATGAATATATTGACAGAAAGAACTGATACGAATGGTGGATGTTGGACCTTTTAAACATACAGTTGATGATGGTCTTGAGTTGAGGAAAGCAGCTTTTGAAAGTGTAGATACATTGCTTGATAATTGTCCTGACTAGTTGAACCTTTCTTCTTTCATTGTCCCTTACCTTAAATCTGGTCTTGATGGTAAGTAACCTCTCATAAATATCGTCTTTAAAAATAATTTTGTTCCATCCAAAAAAGTGAAATCTCTACATCCTCATCTTATTATTGAAAAAGACTTAAATGCCCTTCCCATCAAAACTAGCCCTAGAAAGCTTGTCCAGTAACCTCAGGCTACATTTGTTATATGGCTTCTTTTGATGAGGAGGGCATTTACGTCTCTAACACTAAAAAGTATCCATGCCCCAACTTGTTTTTTCGGAACAGAAACTTTATTGGTCCTGGTCTGTCCTTTAATTTGGTCAACTATTCTGACACATTTTGTAATTTGGTCGACTGTTCTTAAATCATATCTTCAATAATATATAAATAATTATTTGTTCATTCTAGATCATTACGATGTGAAGATGCCTTGCCATCTTATCCTCTCCACACTTGCTAACAAGTGTCCTTTGGTTGTCTTAGCAGGTTGTTATTCATGTGTTTTTTTTATTGGAAGTTTAGCTAACAACTATTAATGAATGGTAGTTACTTATACGGATTTTTCAACATTTATTACATAGTTCTAGATTCATTGGTGGATCCTCTCCAGAAAACAGTCAACTTCAAGCCCAAACAAGATGTTGTAAAACAAGAAGTTGATCGCAATGAAGACATGATTCGAAGTGCCCTTAGAGATGTTGCATTTTTGAATCATATAAGGTGTGTTTTATTCTTTTTTTTATTTATTTAGAAAATTAAATTTTCAAAATACCTAACCAGTTATAGGTTTGTTTATTTATTTATTTGGACAATGTATTTTTTTTCAAAGTATAATGGTGTAATAGCAAAAATGTAAGCGTAATTCTAACTAGTATGTTTTTTTTTTGTTTGTTTTTTTTTTGTAGTGGAGGAGATTGTAGCCAAAGATCCATCTTTTAATCAACGAAATATTCAAAACATTTTTCACTATTGCCAGGTCAGTTGTATAACTTATGTTGAACTCGTATAATAAGTGGAATGAATGTGATAAGAAAGTACTATTCTTTTATACTTTTATTGTTTATTTGTTAATGTATTCTTTGACTAGTCAAATGTACAAGATATCTGAGTGGTAAATTTTTGAACTTGATTATAGGATATAACTTCAGCTGCAAGGACACTTTTCATGAATGTCATAAAGCAAAGTGCTTGAATACTTGAACCTGGAATTAAGAAGTTTATTTTATCATCAATTTCAGGAGATAACAATTTTTCGAATCCTCCAATTGATTACCATGAAGTTATCTATGATATTTAACGTTGTGCCCCTCAAGCCTTATCAAAAATTGTCCCAAACCTTAAAAGAGAGCTACAGGTAATCAGCAGTCACATAATTTTTGTATATTTTTAGTAAAATTATATTTATTTGGTTCATTTTTGCAAGTAAAGGTAAAGCTAAATTTTGGTATTTATATTTTATAGACAGATAAAATAGACCTTCGTTTAAAGGCAGTCAAACTGGTGGGAGATCTTTTTTCTTTCAAGGGATCTTCCATCCCTCAAACATTTCATCCAATCTTTTTGGAGTTTTTGATGAAATTTAATTATAAAGTTGTTGAAGTTCGGATGTCAGTTGTTGAATATGCCAAGCTATGTTTGTTATATGATCCTTTAAGAACAGAAGCTCCTCAATTACTTGGTATGTCTTCATGTTATTTAATATCTCATAGGGCTAAATGCAAGAAAAAACTAAGTAATTTGATAATTATTACATTGATATGTTTCACATTTAACCCTGTTTTCTAATATTGTTTTGGTTGAACATGCTAGTTTCCCTAAGTGACAAGTTGTCAGTAGGGGTAAGTGTAAGCAATCAATATAATATATACCACCTAAATTTCTTTGTTTCCTGATTACAGATGAACATGATCAAAGTTTCAAACATTATGGGGATTGATCCAAAACCATTTGATCCAAAGACATTTGTTGAAGAGGATGCATTTGTTGCTGATGAATCTGAACACAACAAACAGATTCGTTTGGAGAACAATATTGTTCGCTACAGGGCTGTGAGAAATCCTGATGGAACAAAATCTGTAAGTTTATATTGGATTGGAGTTCCAAGCAATCTGTTTTGAACTTTTAATGAAGTTTTTTTATCATGTTTATGGTCTTCTTTTTTTCTTATGAATCTCTTTTTTGTAGTATGAAAGCAATGCACGGTTTATTAGATGGTCAGATGGCAGCTTACAGTTACAGATTGGGAATGAAGTTCTTGACATTTCTATGCAATATGCTCAGCATGATCAAGCTCATCTTTTTCTTCGACATGAAAAGGTATGCATATATATATATATATATATATATATATATATATATATATATATATATATATATATATATATATATATATAAATCAATCTTTCTTCATGAAGTTCTTGACTATAGATCTCCCATTGTGAAAAAGACATGAATGCCCCCATCCTCATCAATGGTAAGTTTTCTGTCTTGAGCTGTTTATATACTATTGGTTCCCTTCAATTACTCATCTCCATTATGGAATGCAAGTTGTGCATAATATCAATTAGTTATGTGCCAGGGCAGCCTTCCAGGTATGGTGGTATGTTTTGTGCTGATTAATTGTCACTCTCTAGATATGTATATGTATATGTATATATATATATATATATATATATATATATATATGTATAGAAAGGAATTTTTTAACATGAACAAATGGTTTGGTTGGTTTTCTTTTCTGATTTGAACTGCCATACACTCCTGCAAATTCAAAAGGAAGATGGCACAGGTAAGGAGTATCCTTTGGGAGTTGCCCTTGAGGCCATCAAAAATACTTTGATTCAAGGCAATACAAAACTCTTATTGGTAGATCATTTTGATTCCACTCTCATACATACATACCATGTGTATTATTAATTAGTTGATATTGATATTGTACAACCGACAAGATTATTGTGTAGGATTTCTGTGTTGTTCTTCATCAAGAATTGGGATTCATATTGAAGCTAATAGACATGATCATTGGTTGGATACATGAAGGGTTTCAAAGCTTCTTATGACAGCTTAATGATGAGTTACTTAAAAAAGAAGGTGCCCTTTATAGCAATGTAGTATTAGGTTATATAGTTAGAGAAAACTTCTTAATAACAATGTACAATCAGATCCCTTTAATATCAATGTATTACAATGTATTGTATTTTTTGTATATGGTATTTTATTTTTTTTATATGGTATTTTATTTTCTATTATGAGACATGAAATGCAAATTTAATTTGAAAATCAGTAAACCTATAAATAATTTTTTTTAAAAAAAAAAAAAATTACGATACGCAAAAATGTGTGTCGTCTTCATTTATGACATGACCTTTCTTGACAGGGGCTTCCTTGATACGCATTGCGTGTCATAAACACTCGCGTCGTAAGGTTACGACACACAAATGCGTGTCGTCTTCCTTCATGACAGGGCCTTCCTTGATACGCATTGCGTGTCATAACCGCGCGTCGTAAATGCGCGTCGTCTCTCTTTATGACAGGGCCTTCCTTGACGCGCATTTGCGCGTCGTCTGAGCGTTTTACGACGCGCAATGAGCGTCGTAAAAGGCTGTTTTTCTAGTAGTGTTTGTTTAGCATGGGATGTTATACTTTGATATATTTTGACAGATGTTATGATATTTTGAGATACATGGTTTATGACTTTTATATGATGGATCATATTTATGATTCTTATTAAATGAAATTAAACGAAATTTTTGGACTGTATTTTTAGGATGTTGCAATATATATGTGTATTAAAAGATGCTTCATATTCATATTCTACATATCAAATCCCGGTCATATCTCATTCTTTCAAGCAACTGAAGTCAGAATGCCATACACATCAAGTTCATCAAAGTGAAAGCAACATAGTAGTTAAATTATAACATGGAAATATCACAAAGCATATAGTAGCATCACAAATATCATATCATTATCAAGAACAAATAATGACATGGTCATCCTAATCTGAAGCAAATCACCATCTACGAATTGCACATTTCAATTATGCACCTTAGTGAGTTAAAACAATTAACTAACCTTCATAAAAAAAAAAAAACCCAGCCTTCCCACACTTCAAATCTTGTAGTACTTAAGGTATCAAGATTTCCCCTAATACAACACACATAAGTAGATAACTATAAGTCTATAAGATCAAAAATAGTTATTCTATACCTCAAACATGTAAACTAGTTACTAGGCCAAACTCTCAAATTTTGACCTAAAACAGCAACATGTTCAAGGCCACTTTAGCACCACCAAAACTTGAATAAATTACATATTTTTTTTCATGTGCTAGTATTTTAGAGTTAAACTTTTTAGGAAGTCCTCATATAGGTCCATACCATTTTTCTAGAATTTCCTATGAATTTTACAAAACTCCATATTTGGGCTGCTAATTTCTGACCAATCAGTGAAAATGACCATTTTCACTTTGGTTAGAGACAACACCAGGTCATGGGAAAAATCAGGGACAAACTAGAATAAAATTTAAATTTGTAGAGTTTACAAATCATAAATCCGACTCGTGATCATTTTTCTAACTTTTTTACAAGATAGGGGCATAATAGGTATTTTCTAACAATTCACAACTTTGAGATTTAAGGGTTAATCGATAGCTTAACCCATTAATCCATAACCAAAAAAACGACTATAAATCTGAAAATTGAGTTCTTAACAATAACAGCATTTCAAGATTCAAAAGGTCAATTTTTGTCAAACCATGACTCAAAGTACATTGTTTTTAAGGGAAAAAATACATTGTTAAAAGAGAAAACACCATTGAGGAGTTGTGTTTCGTCCATCATTATGCCACATATAAAGAGCTTTAGAGAATGTTTTGAAGACCTTTAAATGGTTAAAAACATGGGAATTTTACAGAAAAATACTCAGTAAAATTGAGATAGAAATCAACACGAGTTTTAGCAACAATAAAGAAGTTAATGATTCCAAAACACTGAACAATTCATGGACATGATTAATAACACTTTTGAGGGTGTTCATAACAAGATTTTGAGAGCAATAAACCATCAAAATACACCCAATAAACTGGAGTTTAACCATATGAAGATTCAAATGTTGTAAGGAGCAAGAATATAAGATCAATAACACCAAAAATGAAGAAATTTAAAATGCTATCAACCAAATTTCATCAATTGGTGAATGAATTTCATAAGAAGGGAATCAAAGGCATAGCAAAATCAATTCCTAACCCCACTTAAGTCGCAAAATCGCAGCCCCTTCTCCTGTTCACCCTCTGGTTCGTTCTTGCTTGCACAATACCCTTTGTAGTCGTTTTTTCCTTTCTCCCTACAATTGACGATCGGTTTCCCTTTTTTTTTTCTTTTTAGATACACTACAACAAGAGAAGAAGGCACAATCGATTGGTTTTTGGTCTACATAAAAAAAACGCACGTACACAATTAAAAAAAACACATGATGCTTATTAGTGCACATTAAACCCATTGTTAATTCTTGGGTTTTCTTTTCTTGATTTTTCAATTAAGCCTCTTAATCGTCATTGGTAAATTCTAAACCCAATAACCCTAATAAATTAACAAATTAAGTTTTCTTTTATGACACACTTGCCCCTCAATTCCAATTAAGCCATTTTATGACTATAATTATCTTAAGTACCCCCCCCCCCCCCCCCCCCCCAATTAAACTTTTAGATTTAAATTAACACCCTTTTATTTGAATTTATAATTTTAAACCTCGAAATCAATATGAAAATTAATATTCAAGTAGCGGACTAGTTATGAAGAGCATTTGAAAATAGATAAATGAGGAGGTCAATCTTAAAATGCAAATCTTTTGCGCTAGTTTGTTTATACCTAATGTTATTGAAAGGAGCTTGTCCCTCGTTGTCTCCCTTATATTAAAATAGAACTTATAAAAGTTGTAGTTGATATCCTACTTTGCTAATGCACTTGAAGAAATGCTAACGATCATACACCTCTAAGAACCCACCTCTTTCAAGAGGAAATACAAAGCTTTTGATCGGAAAATATTCATGAGAAGCTCCACAAACATAAACGTAATCTTTACTCCTACGTATGCCCTCGACTTCCCTTACCGGAGCTATAACAGCCCTTGATCACCATTGTGGTAAGGAAACCCAACCAGATAAATTGCACAAACCATACACCACTTGTGTTTGAGATATCTCACCAGTCACCATCACCTCTCTCTAACCCCCTTCATGTTTTTTCCTTTACAACAGACACCCTAGAAACATAGTTACGCTCTTACGTACATACACACATGCACACAACGGTTCTCAAAATAAAGCCTCTTCCAATACTGTACGAAACTTCAAAGATATTGTACAACTGTCCAATGCAGTTATAAATTGTGATTAAATGTTAAGGATCACAATGGCTGCCAGCTTGGCTTAGTTCCGGACAACGTGACATTGTAAACCGGATACCACCTGTTGTATGCGTATTTCAAATCAGACAATAACTAAAAAGTTGCAGTTATTAGATACGAAACAACAAGTGTAGCGAACCATTGCAATTTCTGTGGCTATTTTCTTATTTTATATATATATATATATATATATATATATATATATATATATATATATATATATATATATACACGCGAGGGTTCATGCAAAAATACAAATAGTTTGCGAAAACGCGAAAACAAGGAAAAATTATGAGATTGTGCCACCGCAACATTATCTTTTTGGACAATAATTCATCCAAACTTTGAAATACATGATCATAATCGATAATAGATATTGTGTCATATTAGCAAAGTATGATTTTTGACATTTTTATTATGAAAACATGAATTTAAAAATGGTTAAGGACGTGAAAAAAAAGTAATTATTAAAAACGTTTTATATTATCATAACACAATCCAATGTAAACTTATTATCTTTAATTTATTGTTAATAAATGAAAAATCATCATAAATGGTCCCTGTGGTTTCCCAAAATCTGAAGTTTATTCCCCATGGTTTAAAAACCTCATAGATGGTCCTTGTGCTTTCAAAATTTTTGACGACTGATCCTTATTGCTAACTCCGTTAAGTGTATTCTGTTAACTAAAGGGCATTTTCGTAATTTCACTACCACAAGGACCATTTATGATGTTTTCTTTAATTTTTTTTTTTTGAAAAAAAAAACTTTAATATAAATATTTAATTTATAAAAGCTCTCTCTCTCTCTCTCTCTCTCTCTCTCTCTCTCTCTCTCTCTCTCTCTGTGGAATGCCATTAAGGATTTGAAGAACAAACCCACGTTGATTTCTTTAACTCCTTCATTTGTTCTAAAACCTGCAACATAACCTTAGCGACGTTACCGATTTAACAACCTCATCGCCATAGTCTTTGATCAGAATCGCGCTCCAGCACAACACCACCATCCAGATTCGAATCTAAAGGGTTCTCACGAGTTGTCGATTTCTTATGGGTCACTAGCAGAGGACCGATGGTGAGTGGTGAAGGAAAAAAGTACATCCAGTGAGCAAGGGAAGGGAGACAAGAGGATACCACCGTCTTCCACCTCCATACCTAAGTTGTTGATCTCCATCTCCAATATCATTTGAAACATGTCCCTCTCTCCATCTCCGGGCCTGAAAACCTCATAAGCCTCTCCTTTTTCATTTCCAGATCTGAATCCAGTATTGGAACAGATCTCGGCGGATGATCGAATGCGTTTTTCCCAAATAGGTCCTCCCCAAGAATTGTTTTTTAAAGATCTGCAAGAGATATCTTATGGGATCGATCCAGTGGAGGAGTACGGGTAACGATTTGAATAAGAAAATGAAGATTAATTCTAAGAAAATGAAAGTGAAAAATCTGAGCTTTGCTAGATACAAATAATGCCATCTGAATCTTTGATTTTTCTTAATAATTCCATCTCAATCTATGAGCTTTGCAAGAAAACGAAACTAAAAGATCTATGATTTTCTTAATCTCAATAAAACCATACTAAAACATGATCATGGCACAACGTAGATGGGATCCATACCAGAACATCGGATTTAGCGATGGGACTCTACAGTTCAATGAGAGGGATAGAGTGATTGGGTTTGGCAAATTTTCTGTTCTTCGATGGTGACCTAACAGCGCTGATGTTTCATAAAGGATCCATCGAGAGAGACCCACTGAGAAATGAAGAAGATTGTTATCTAGTATTAAACTCATATTTCTATGGAGGGTTTAAGGATTATCGAAGGAAAAGTGGGGGTAAGATTGGGTTAATGGCATCTAGGAGAGAGAGAGAGAGAGAGAGAGATTTTATTAATTTTTTCTTTTTTTTCCAAAAAAATAAGATAAAGCATCAAAAATGGTCCCTATGGTAGTGAAATGACAAAAATACCCTTCAGTTAACGGACAAACTTAACGGAGTTAGGAATAAGGACCAATCGTCAAAAGTTTTGAAAGCACAGGGACCATCAATGAGGTTTTTAAATCGGGGACTAAACTTCAGATTTTAGGAAACCATAGGGACCATTTATGATGTTTTTTCTTAATAAATTTATTTGTTATAGTACATGTGTTTAATTTTTATAAGATAAAATCTGTTTTTGTGTTTTTTTGCAAAATATTTATATTTTCGCATGAACCTACTTATATATATATATATATATATATATATATATATATATATATATATATATATATATATATATTAACAAGGAACCAAGGAATCAATCATAAGCGTCGGAAATCATAATGATCAACGGCCAAAGAAATGGATGTATACTTTATATTGCATGCACACACAACGGATTATACCACAAAATCAACATCTTTATCAAAAAAACTCACCTCTTTTTTTCATTTAAAATTTTTTAGGCCACATTTTTATCAAAAAAAATACCGAATATACCGTTGTTCTCGATTTTTCGTCCTCTTTCCATAGAGATTCATATTGATATATAAAAAATGAATTTTTTTTTTCGAAAAAAAACTCACTTCATTTTGTTAGTTTTTTCAATATTTAAGTTTATTTTTATAAAAAAAACTAATTATACCAAAAATATTAATTTTTTGTACTCTATTAATAAAGATCAACACCGAAAAAAAAACCTCGAACAGTGTAGATTCACACTGTGAATCTAAACCGTAAATATTTCAATTTTCAATATTCACAATGTGAAAAAGTTCGTTCAGTAATGTGAATCTGACTTACTATTATACACACTATGAAACTGAGAAAGTTTAAAAAAAATAAAATAATAAAAAAAACGTCGATCAGTGTAGATTCACACTGTTAATCTAAACTGTAAATATTTCAAATTTTAACATTCACAATGTGAAAAAACTCGATCAGTTCAGATTCACACTGTGAATCTGACTTACTATTATGCACACTATGAATCTGGGTATGTTCACAATGTGAATCTGAACAAGTTCACAATATGAATCTGAACAGGTTTACAATATGAATCAGAACTGAAACATAGTTTTTTTTACCCAAATATGAATCTATGTTTCAAAAGTATAAAAAAAACATGAATTTTGATATATTTATTATTTTTTTTTTCTATAAAAAAATAGACCTTAACTTTTCAACAAAGAAAATGAAGTGGATTTTTCTCGAACAAAAAAAATTCATTTTTTTATATATCATCATGGATCTTTTTGGATAAAGGACGAAAAATCGTGAACAACGGTATACTCGGTTTTTTTTTCGACAAAAAACATGGCCTAAAAAAAATTTTAAACGAAAAAAAGGAAGTGAGTTTTTTATAATCTGGTACATGCATGACCATTGTAAAAGTCTACAACCCTTGTTTTTGCCGTTGATCGCTTTAAATTTCGATGCTTTGGATTGGTTCGTTAGTTCCTTAATTAATAATGGTTCTCTAAACTTTTCTATATATATATATATATATATATATATATATATATATATATATATATATATATATATATATTGAAAAGCATTTAGCATGTTTTGCTGAATTTTAAGAGGTACAACCCTTAAAACAACATATACAAAAACTTTATGCATTTTGAAATCGGGTCAGATGAAAAAGTCAAGTAAATTTTGAATTTTTAAGACAAGATTGTGATGACCACTTCATACCATAATTTAAGGACTTACAACATTCAAACTTGGATCTCAATTATCTCGGCCTCTATCTCCTTAAATTCATTTAATTTTCACCATTGTTGCCTATCTGCTTTAGTGTTCTATCTTCTCCGTCATTCTCTCCTCTTCGGTATCTTGTTCTGATTATTTGGTTCGATTTTTTTGCAGAAGGTTTTGGAGGTGGTGGCTCTTAAATTAGCAACAACGCTCCCATATCTGGTAGTTTTAGATAACTAGGTAAGAACCCTAAATCAATTTATGTTGGAGAAATAGGTACACCGTTGGATTCATCACAACTTCATTTAATTGGCCCATGTGAACCTAATATTTATTTTTTCTCTATGGTATAACCATTCTTTTTCTCTCTATTTCGATCTTACTTTAGCAGATTTGTACCGATGTATAAAATTTATTTTATCTTCTGTTTATGATATTTAGTTATGGCTACAGAACACGCTAATCCTTTCTTATTTTGTAGATTTATGGGTTTTTTGTGTTCCTCTATAAAGCAAACTTGGGTACAATTTTTGTTTTGTGTTCCTATATCTGTAAGTCTTTTTTCCTTTCTCATTTTTTCTTATTCAGATCTCACCAGATCAAACTTTTATGTATTACCAAGTCGATTTGAGATATTGAAAGGAGTTAGTTAAAGCCTCAGCCTGGACCTCTCTCTATCTGGATTTTGATAAAAATATAAATTTTGTAGGTTTATTGGATTCTAGATACAAATTTATTGATATAAGTTTTCATCCTCAAAGATAATATTTGAAAGAACCCATGTTTGATATTCTCAATTGATTGAGGTAAGCTACTTTCTTATCATTTTTGTTTGTTTTTTTGGTGATTATCAAGGTAAATTTGATACATATTGATTATTATTTCTTATGTGATTATTCATCTCTCTCTCTCTCTCTCTCTCTCTCTCTACTTATAGGAAAATTGACAATTATGTCTTTTTTATAGAAGATGAATAGCATCCCACTAGACTTTTACAATACATAACATACTGAGAAAATATAATGGCTTATAAAAGGTTACTGACTAAGGGATTCTGATATCGTTAATTAAAAATTAAGCTTATAAAAACAGGTAGATGAATCCACTGATAAATTCTTATAAAAATTTAAAGATTGGTTAAGTTGATTGTAGATTTGACCTATGAGTGTTATTACAGATAGTTCTATGTTTTCTTCTCAATTTAACACGAATGCTATGATTTTAACATATTGAATTTATCACATTTTGTTTGACGAGACTTAATTATATCTTTTTTTAAATGGTAGATCTATGATTTTCTTCTATATTTTAATACAAATGCTATGATTTTAACATCTTGGATTTATATATAAGTTTATGTTTGTTTATTTACATTAAACTCTATAACTAATATTGTGTGTTATGATGATAGGGAACTTATTCAACAAAGAGGGCTGCCAAGAAATCACACAAATTTGTGACTGATCTAAAATTAAAGTCTGGTCTATTTGATCTAATAAATCACTCAATTTTGTGACTGGATTTTGTGACCTTTGTTGGAGCCTGATATACTTTATCCATCTATGACCATTTTACTCTTGTTGTATGTTTATAGGCGTTCTGTGCATTCATAAGCTGCCAATGTAGAATCCTTTGGTGTTGTTGATGAAATTCTTTGCATCAAGCTCATCTGTAAAAGGTTGTTGAAGGGAGGCTTAGTGGAAATCCTTCGTGGTGTGATAACGAAGTTACAACTGCTGTAATTTAACTTGAATTCCCTTGCTCATAAAAAAATCTAATTACGGTGATTATGCCATTGGAATTTTTTCTCAAAAATCATACACGAGTTGAATGGTGTCTAATACAAGATTCAGGTTGCATTGTTATATTGGTTAGTAGAGGACTTTTCCTTTTCCTGTGTGTAAACTAATCATTAATAAATGCCTATGTTATTCAGTTTTGTATTTTTTAAGTGCTTATCGATTTACAACTTTTTTTTTGTGTAGTAGGCGGAATCAGCAAAAAACTTCATCACTTTGTGCCTCGATTTCAAATTTTTTGTTATTGTGGTTTACCTGTTGTCATTTTCCATCAATTATTCTTAATTTCTTTGTGTAATTGGCTAATTAGGTCTAGTATGGTATGGTCATATAATCCTGCTCCTTGTGCAATTTCCATTTACTCGAATTCTATTTTCACCTTGCCTACAACTATCTTTTCAGCTATTATCCATGGAACTATAATTATTGTTGTAATCACCATACTTATCCTTTTCTTTTATTGTTACATTAGAAATTATAGTGTTACTAGAATTCAAAATGGTGAAAAGCATATTCTCAGTTTAAATATAGGTGAGAACTAAGAACTCAACTAAATGTTATTATATAACATGCCATATGTTTCCGTTTTGAGCTATCTTATATGGAGTCAACATATCTTACCTTGGTATTAACAATTATTTACGATGATTACATGTTTAATTGCATCTTATGCCCGATTAAACCATTATTAGTCTATATATTACCCTATGACTATGTGAGTTGTTATAGTTTTTTGGTATCATTTGGTCTTTCTCTGACTTGGAATTCACCTTTTATTGCCAGAATAAGCATGAGTTTTCTAAAGTAATTAATATATTGGGATCAGTACCACAGTCTAGTAAATCTCCTCTCTGTTTTAGTAAGTTAAATCTTCTGATATTATATTCATTTATCTTAAACATGTATATTAAAAAAAAGATTAGTATGATTGATGATTTAGTGGATTTATGGTAGGTAGGGGAAGTAGGAGAGCTATGAAAGATATTCCAGTGGAGAAATGATGACAAAAAAGTATTTAGAGGAAGAACTCTCTGTTTTGTAGCTATATTTGGTCGAATTTGTTAATGCTTGTGGCCTTGATCATGCCTTATAACTTCACATCTAAAAATGAAGGGCATTGTACGCGAGTATGTCCAAGGTGCTGGGGAAATATGATCTGAGAGCTATAATGAACTCTTCATTCTTTTGCAAAAAGATATTGTCTACGAGGCTGTAAGGAGTCCTTTATTGTTCTTTGGTTTGTGCCTATAAGACACTACCCGGAGGACCGAGACCAGGAGTACAACCCACAGTTGCTTTTTTTTCTCTTCTTCAGACATTTAATTACAAATATACTAGATTCCATGTGTAGAAGATTATATTATAAAGGTTGGACTTTTAGGGTTAAGTTACTAAGGGTGATTTGAGTTTCTTTAATATACGTGGTTTTTATATTATTGTCCAATATATGTATAACACATTTCCATTTTAATGTTCACTATTTGATGATCAAGGTTGCTTATAAGATATAAGATTGGATGGAGACTAAATCTTTCAAATCTTCTTGATGAACATCATTTAATGAAATCACTCAACATATTTAACATAAGGAAAAAAAAATATGGATTTTGTTTCCTTGAATAAACATTTATGAAAATTTACTTATTTGCACTAAACCATTTTTGGAAAATGCAAAAAATAAAATAAAAATATATAGGTATTAAAATTCCAAGTTTGATCATATAATCATTTTTGTATCGAAATTCGAAAGTAATGCTTCGTTCTAAACATATAAATGTAATAATCTATTTGCGCAAAAACACTAATAGTTTCTTAAAACTAATTTCCGAAAGAAATTATTCGTACCCATCGCTTGGCGCGGGTAAACGACTAATATATATATATATATATATATATATATATATATATATATATATATATATATATATATATATAAGGTGAGGTTCAATAGATTCAATAGAGAATTATAATTAACCAAGGAATCAATCGTGAGCATCGAAAATCATAAGGATCAAAGGCCAAGGAAATAGAAGTACACTTTTACATTGGACGCACACATACATCGGATTATACTAAAAAATCCACCATTTACAAAAAAAAGCCACCACTTTTTTCGTTTAAAATTTTTTTAGGCCATATTTTTTATCAAAAAAAAAAACCGAATATATTGTTGTTCACGATTTTTCGTCCTCTTTCCATAGAAAACGAACTATTTTTTCGAAAAAAACTCAATTCATTTTCTTTAATGAAAAAAATTAAGGTCTATTTTTTTATAGAAAAAAATTAATAAATATATCAAAATTCATACTTTTTGTACTTTTTAAACATAGATTCATATTCATGTTAAAAAAAACGATATTTCAATTCAGATTCATATTGTGAACTTGTTCAGATTCATATTGTAAACCTGTTCAGATTCACAGTGTGTATAATAACAAATCAGATTCACAGTGTGAATCTAAACTGATCGGAGCTTTTTCACATTGTGAATGTTAAAATTTGAAATATTTACAGTTTAGATTCACAATGTGAATCTATACTGATCGAGGTTTTTTTTTGTGAACTTCTCATATTCACATTGTGCATAATCATAATGCAGATTCATAATGTGAATTTGAACTGTTCGAGATTTTTCATTTTGTGAATGTTAAAAATTGAAATATTTACAGTTTAGATTCACAGTGTGAATCTATACTGTTCGATGTTTTTTTTAATCGATGTTGATGTTTATTAATAGAATACAAAAAATTAATATTTTTGGTATAATTAGTTTTTTTTTATAAAAAAAAAACTTAAATATTGAAAAAAAATAAGAAAATTAAGTGGATTTTTTTCGAAAAAAAATCGTTTTTTATATATCATCATGGATCTTTATGAAAAAAGGACGAAAAATCGTGAACAACGGTATATTCGGATTTTTTTTTCGATAAAAAACATGGCCTAAAAAAATTTTAAATGAAAAAGAGGAAGTGAGTTTTGTTATATTCCGGTAAACATGCGTCCATTATAAAAATTTGCAACCCTCCTTTTGCCATTGATCGCTTTAAATTCGGACGTTTTGGATTGGTTCTTTGATTCTTTGAATAATAATGGTTATCTATTGAACTTTTCTATATATATATATATATATATATATATATATATATATATATATATATATATATATATATATATATATATATATATATATAATTTTTCTTACTATATTTGTAATTATCTGAAATATAAAAATACCCGTGTGGCTAAACTAAAATTAAAATATGTAGTCATCTCGCAATTCTAACCTGTGCAAAGTTTATTGCCAGTGCCTTGTTCAGCAAATACATCTCTCAATAAAACTAGACTGTCATTGACTAGCCTAGCTCCAACATATTGTCTACTTTTCTTGCATTATTTTGTACCATTTTCCCAAGAAACATGAGACCCTAGATTCTTCAATCCAGTTCAAACAACAATATAACTTCTCAAAACTCCGACTCCGACCAATTTCAATTCTTTCCAACACCCATATCTCCCTCTTCTTCTTCATCGTCTCAAGAACCCCATGGGAGACTACAGATCAAGATCAAGATCATACACTTACAGTGATGAGGGAGATATGCAAATAGAGAGATACTACGGCGGAAATGGACCAAAAAGGTCAAATCTTGAACACAACCCACCTCATAATTTCAGGTCCTATAGTGTTTCATATGCTCCACCCCCTCAAACCAACATGGATCTTGTTGTTGCTCGCACTACAAGAGATTTTGAGTTCAAGAAAGGGAAGTCAACTGCAAAATCATGGAGTTTTAATGATCCTGAGTTCCTGAGGAAGAAGAGGGTTGCTGGCTATAAAGTCTACTCTGTTGAAGGAAAAGTCAAAGGGTCTTTCAGGAAGAGTTTCAGGTGGCTTAAAGATAAGTACACACATGTTGTTTATGGATGGTGGTAGAATCAGAGACGCATATAACTTCTATCTTTCTCTCTATTCATGTATGCATATGGTCTACTGTTTTCGACTTTTCCCTGTTCTTTTTGTTGTTGATTTTGGGTTAAAAACGTAGAGTTTTTAGTTTTGTAGTATACTTGAGTACTAGTTTTCTATCTTGATTGAGTTTCTGGTTTGCTATTTCTGAAAATCGAAATCCATATGTTGCTTTTATATGTGTGATTGTATGTATCTTGGATCCTATGGTTGTGCTTGTATGACCAAACATTTCTGGGTTTACTATTTTAGTTTTATAATTTTTCTGTAGTAAATCTATTTTTAGTATTATTATTCTCATTAATTGTTCTTACCAATTTTCAGTAAATCTATTTTTTCTTTTAATACTAGGTCTTATCATGTTTATTGATTCGGTAGAATTTCTTTGGTGTTTTCATATTCCTCCATTAGATGGATGATGGCACGATCTTTTTGGCTTCAACTTTTGAATATATTGTCATCATGTCATGTACTCTTGTTTATGGCAAAAACGACAAAAGGTTGCTACTTTATTATTATTAATTTTTTTTATCGAAGGTAAGAGATAAATTATATGAGTTGAATGTAGTATTATTTTTAAATAAATTGTCATTTGCCAAATTTGAAGTAAACGCCTAGCTATTCTACTCACAAATTATATAAAAATTGCATATTAAATATGGGATAACTGACAACCGAATTTTGGGAGGAATAAGATTTTGAGATCTTTTAATTTCTATCTTTTAAAAAAAATCGAATCGAAAGAACAAAAAGAAATTTACTACTACAAAATTAAAACTTTTATTCAGTGAAAAAAATGTCTTAGTCCAAAGCTACTTTAAGTAATTCATATTTACATCTTTTACAAATATTTATATACAAATATTTCTTGCCAAACACATCCTATATATCAAGTGGCAAGGGCGTGTGTGTTGGGTTGAGTCATCTTTCGACTATTTTTTGTCTCGTTTAGTAAAACAAATTAGGTTTGATTTTTTTAGTTATGGATATATTGTTAACATTGTTGCATGTCATACTCAAAATTTGTAAGAAAGAAACTTATGTAGTTGAAATGAATATAATAATCGAAACAAAGTCGTGCACAAATTTGGACCTTTTACTAGTTAGACGTCTTTCTCTGGTAGTTTTTATTTTCTTATTTTTTTGAACGGCTTTCTCTTGTAGGTTTGATTCCAAATATTTGCTTGTGAATTTCAAATATTTGGTTGTGAATTCTCATACACACGAATATATAAAGTGGCGGTGGGCCAACTTACACAACAACCAATAATTGCAATGGATATTCTGTCTTATTATATTTTTACTTTGTGGATATACCTGCACATCTGTACCGTTCTTGGGTCGGTTTCGAAACAGTCCGGTCATTTGTGGTCGGTATCGGAGCGGTTCGGTCTTTTTTTAGACCGTTCTCGTCTGATCTCAGGATGGTTTTTTTTTTCAGTTCGGTCTTTTATCAGACCCGCCTTTTTCGGTCCGATCTTTTTTGGGACCGGTCTCGGTCTGATCTCACGGTCTTTCCGAGCGCAACTTTTGGTCTGGTTTTCGGGTTTTTTCGGCTTGATTTTGGTATTTGTTGGTTTTTTTAGTTTTAGTTTCAAGTTTTTCCCCTAATATGTGATTAGCAAAAAAATGATAGAGTAAACTTTATTAAAAATGATACAATAGAGTTTAATAAAAGAAAATAAGAAAATAAAGTTACATAGTATCAGATTAAAAATTGTGTAATTAACACAAAATGATATATTTATAAACTTTGGCTAGTGGTCTTTCAGTCACGGACCGGTTTTGTGTCGGTCTCGGAACGGTCCGGTCTTTTTTTGGACCGGGTTCAAAATGGTCCGGTCTTTCTCGGACTGGTCTTGGACGGTCTCGAGCCAGTCTGTTTTTAGGATATGCCTTTTTTTGGTCTAGTCTCGTTTTAGACCGGTCCATTCTCGGTCTTTTTTCATGTTCGGTTCGAGAACGGTTCTTTTGTGCAGGTCCATTTATGGATAATATTTAAAAAAACGAATCAAGGGTTTAATTTCTTTTTAATAAGAAGAGAACTAAAACGGAAAAAAAGAATTTTGCCGATAAAAAAGTTGAAATGTAACGTATTTTATAATAGGAGGAAATGTAAATGGATTGGATTGGATGAATGTTGTAGGAATATATATATATATATATATATATATATATATATATATATATATATATATATATATATATAAGAGAGAGGAAAAAAATCATTTGAGAACTCATAGTTTACCAAAAATCCAAGAACTAAAAATGGAACGTTGGATCAAAAAAAATGATGGCCAAGATGCATTGTGGCATTTTTGTAAATACATAGATAAAATAAGACACGGGGCCAGTATGATTTTAAAATGAATCATGGGGCATTTTAGGAGTAAAATAATTCTTTTGGTCCCCTGATTAAATCTCTCTCTCTCTCTCTCACGTCGTCTTCTTCACCGAATCACCCTTCTTCCCTGGATCAACCTCGATCACCGATTTCCTCCATGATATCCACCGCCTAACGCCGCTACCATGGATCTGGAAAACAAAATCCATTTCATCAATCCATTATATCATAAACCGGTCTCCAATGAAGATCCCCAATGATTGATAGATTGAACTACATGATGACTGTGTCCTTCTTCCCTATCAGATTTTCGTGCCCTAATAAATCAACCATAGGTCCGATCGCTCTAGACCTCTTGATTCAGAGGTTCAATTGGTGTCAGCGCTGTTCAAGTCTTCGACCAATTTCTTCAACTGCGTTTCGATTTCAGGGAGATCTGGTCTCGCTTCACTACTTGGACATTTCAGCAAATTATAGGTCTCGCTTCTCAGGTAAATTAACCTAATAACATAGAGTTCGATGTTTGAAATTGGAATCAGAGCTCCTTTTCCTTACATGTTCCTAAACTAGATTCTAAGTTAGGACTTTATGTTTAATGGTGCTTGCATTTGATTCTTCTTAACATTCAGCTTTCTAATTCAATTTGATTTGAATGTTAACAGTGTTTAACCTTTTTATTGTTTTGTTGTCTTCTAATGGATTTTCGCACTCGATTTTATACACAATTAGTTGTAATCAATTGGATTTTTCTGATTATGCTGAAATTAAGTTTCCTAGAAAGTTTAATGATCTTCTCCAGAAACGTTGTAATTTTCTTGGTATGGCTGTTAAATTTATTTGAAGAATTAACAATAATTTCATTATGCATGTTATCTTATTCTGAACTATTTTGATTTTTATATCCTTATTGATATATACTGTAAGTACTTATAAGAAGCCCCTAATGTGAATTGACAATGGTTGATTAGATTTTTGTAGGTTTTGATATCTAAGAGTTATTATGGAAAACTATAACATAAGAGTATATTCATGTCTGTCACAACTAGAAATTTTTGTGCCTTGTAACTACAACACTTATGCCAATTATGAATCAAAAACATGAAAGCATGTATGATGCTTACTCTATGACAACAAAATTTCAATCAAACACTTCATACAAGCATTGCAAATAGTCAACAAGCAATTGGAAACCTTAGAAATCCTTGTTTAAGTCCATTATGGATTAGGATTTCCTTATTTGGCCCAATAGACCAATAAGCTTCCAATTGGACTATCTTGGGCTTAGAACTCTTGAATGGGCTCTAATTGGACCCACTTCCATTTATTTCAATATTTTGGGCCATATTGGGCCTAGAATGAAATAAATTATTTAAATGAACTATATGGGGCCATAATTAACCTAATTTAACCCTAATAGGTCATAAAAATCACATTTATATTTATTTGGACCAAAAATACTCAACATAACCATGAAAATTGGGCTTAAGCATTTAAGGCCCAAAACTCTCTTCCCTTTCCTCCAAATCTCGGCCCAAGCCCAACCAAAGAAGGAAGAGTTGACTTGTGAGGTTGCCACCTCATTTATACATCACATACCTCCATGCATGGACCAACATGCATCTAAGTTAGTCACATCAACTCTCTCTCTCTCTCTTCTTCTTCTTGATTCTCGGCCGAGAGCCTCCCAAACATACACACTTCATCAAATTTTCGAGAATCAAGAGGTTTTCAAAGAGACTTTCCACAAAAATCATCATCCAAGGTAAGTTTATATTTAGATTTATGATCTAGATTCTTTGTTTTATCAAACATCTCATCTTAACTCATGCAAATTCATGATCTAACTCCCTAGAATCATCTAAGTTCGAAAACTTCCAAGAAAGGTTGCTTGGGCCGAAAATAACAACAAACTCTTCTCTTTTCTTCTTCAAAACTGATCCACAACTCAAGGTGAGTTTCATACCCCCTTCTTTTCGGTTTTTATTAGTTTTTATGGGGGAGAATACAAGTAAATGTGTAGATCTATGTGTAAATGTATGCTATGTGTGATTTGATGCATGTATGTGTGTGATATCATGTGTTTGTGATGAATATGTTATCCAAAAAGTGTGTAAAAACCGAGATCTAAAAACATGGGGAAAGAAATAAACATAACTTAAACTATTTTACACTAATCAAGTCAAGAAAAATAGTTTATATGGTTAGAATGAACATACTTGAACATAAAACTCATTTTTGGGCTTAAATTGTCAAAAATACAAAGATTGGGGTCAAAACCGACAAATTATAATTTCTGGAGGGTCAAAAGGGTCCAAACAGTTTCTAAAATAATGTTTCTGAACATCAACATTTTTAAAGGGCTTAAAATGTAAATTTTGAATTTAATGGGCTAAATTTGGGCTTTTCGGCCCAATAAGCTTCAAAGTGCGAAATTTCTAAATTTGAGGGGCTGGAAATGCAAATTTCTGTAAAACAGGGGATTTGAAGTGAAACAAAACAATTCCAATGGTCAAAAATGCTTTTCAAACACAAAAAGGATCAAAAAAGTAAAAATTTTCTATTTTGGGCCAAAACTATCAAAGTTGCGAAATTGAGGGTTCAACCGAGAAAACATTATTCTGGAAGGACTAAAGCTGTTTACAAAACAAAAATTGGGGTAAAAATGTCTTTTCTACAAGTTTATGACACAAAAGTGTCAAAATAATGTTTTAAGGACTAAGATGAAATTCTTTTATATAAAGGACTAAAAGTGCTATTTTTATAAAAGAAAGGTTGTGAAAAAGTAAAAATCTTACTTTTAAACGAATTAATTCATTAAGACAAAATACAAGATCCACGACTACAGACGAAGCATAAGAACAAATACACTCTCAACACCCAATATCGTTACAAGATTCGGTCTCGAATCAATAACAAAACAAAAATCAATAATTCATAGGATTTCAATAAATACACGATAACTATGATGAGTCAACATTCAATCTTTGGGCTTGAAAGTTTCAAATCGTGCTTGTTGGGCCTTGCTAGCCCAATAACATGATCTTTGGGCCCGAAGGGAACGCGCTTACATGTTAATGGGCCTTCTAGGACCTAGTTTCATGTAAAAGGACTTTCAATAGCTCTATTGTGCTATTAGGCCCTAATGGCCCATTAGTACTGCTAGTGAGGTCGAGAAGTCAAATGCGATTCGGGCCAAGCGCCTTACGCATTCCAGATAGCCTTGAATAACTTATGGAAATAAAAGGGGGCTTCGTACCCTCCTTTCTCCTCGGTTGTTGGGCTTACGAGAATTCGAGTAATCAGATTCGTGACGTTAAACAAGAGAAGTCAGGGTGGTTGGATTACGTGAGTAGTATGGACGACGCCTCAAGGATTGTTCATAATTTGTAGTTATAAACTAGTCATTTTCATTAATTCGTGATTGTAACAACTCACAAACTTTAATTAATCCAATGTCACCTGGGTAATCAAAAACAATCGTCGTATCGGTATAACAATAAACAAGTCATGTAATTTACGTATTGGGAAAACATCGGGTTTTCCCAGGAAGTTCAACATTTTCACGTATGTGATGTATACAAAGTTCAACAAATATACATGTTTTCAAAATCGACTAGCATATTTACAGATCTTCACACTTTTTATAAACAAATGCTTTTTTCAGAAAATATCGGATTTTCTCGGTTTTTCAAACTGAACAAAAATCATTTTTCCATAACATTACTTATGAACTCACCAACATTTCATATGTTGACGTTTTCCAAAATAACTTTTATTCTCAGGTACCAGGTAAGCCAAAGAATATGTATCATGTTATGTCATGGTGTTTTGCTTAGATTATTATCGAATGGTTTATGTTATAAAATTGTAATGTTTAAAACAATGTACTGAATGTGAACAATATCAGTTGTAATATTTCAATGCATGGTGATGAATGATGTTATGATTCATGTATAATCATTGTGATGGTATTCAATTTAAGTCACAAGAGCCCTCGGACGTTTCCGCCGTCCGGTTCGGGGGTGTGACAGGTTGGTATCAGAGCTTTGTTTATAGTGAACTAGCATATCTTACCACACATTGATATGCAACTATAAACCAAAAAGAGGGACTAACACAACTTTGAACAAAACAAGTAAAACATAACAATAAAAACATCCTTGTGTGTATTAGGAAAAAGAACGTAATACCGAACCAAACAAGATAGTGCTAGTATCTCGGTTAAGCCAGGACTGTTCTTGGTCGTATCAAGGAGTGGATGTAGCCTGATCAACTACATTTCCTCCAAGGTACAACTATCACATGTTCTGAGGAAATCGTGATAGCTAGGGAACCTAAAAACATACCCCTTTATCACCAAGAAGAGAACATCCGTTTAGTCTATACAATAGTTGTAGCGTCTTAGGAATAATGTTAGCACATTTACACACTCTCGCAGACAGCATGGCTGGTTTCCATCACCCCGGAGATCCTTACTTCCCTAACCAGGGAAATAATGGATGGTTGGACGAAGAGCCTGAGTAAGACCCCAAGGAGGAATCTGATGGGGAACCGGAGGCAGAAGTCGAGGGCGATCCTGCCGAACCAAAAGAAGAACAGGAGGAGGAAGAAGATGAAGGAAGCTTCGAGGAGGAACCCAGCGATAACGAAGGGGGTGATTCGGACACAGAGTCCGAAGTCATCAACCCCCCTTACCTGATTAGGGTGCCTGCTTACTGGGTAGGGCCCACTGGTCCTACACCCCCCGGGGTATTGATCTTTGGAGGTGGAGCAGACAGCAGGGACAACGACCCCCGTTCGGCATGTCACGCGAGTTCTTTGACTTGAGGGACGGAGGATCGGCCGATCGAGCCCTTCCGGTCATGGTGAAACGGTTACGGAACACCGGCAACCTAGCTCAGAGCACCGCCGACTATGTACGCCAGATGTGGGCTAGGGTCGAGCGTGCAGAGCAGGAGACACGAGACGATCTTCGAGAGTTCAACATGAGGCAGGTGAGGTGGGAGTCTCGACTCCAGGACGCAGAACGACAGGTGGCTCGTCTTCAGGGAGCATCCACTTCCTCAGCACCACCCCTGGGCACATCTCACCGCGACTAGGGATAGTAGTATCAATTTTTAGTACTATGTCATTAGCATCTACGTTATGTACCCCGACTCTATGTTTAAGTGACTACACTACTCATAGAGACGTTATGCTGTCAAACTAGTACCGCTTATGTATGCTCTTGCGAGCAAAATTTTCATGTATCAAAGTGTGGGTAATAGTAATGAAAGATTTTATATGTTTTAGTATGACGTCATAATCTGCTATGTGTTACGTATCCATGATTGCATGCTAGATTGTAGAAGTACTTAAGTTTGTGCCACGCATCTAGTCTATAGGATCACAACCTCACCAAAAGCCACAGACACTCAACATCTTTCCGTTCCATGACAGAAAGATGCCTCAACGACCCACTCGCAGAAACCCTGGACCAATCCCACCTGAAGTCGACTCAGCTGCATTCCAGGCAGTTGTATCTGCTGCGGTCACCGCAGCAATGGCACAAATTCACCAAGGGAACAATGGAGGAGTCAACGGACAAGGGGCCGGAAGTTCGAACAACGGGATGAATCAAGGACCCACCAGAACATGTTCTTACAAAGACTTCACCAACGCCAAACCACAAACCTTTAATGGCACTGGAGGGATGATCACCCTGAAACGGTGGATCGAGAAGGTGGAATCGGTATTCGAGATATGCGATTGTCCTGAGGAGATGAAGGTGAAGTTTGCCGCATGCACTTTCATTGACCAAACGCTTACTTGGTGGAACGGACACGTGGAAGCCATGACACTCCCCGTAGCCAATTCCATGCCATGGGCAGAAATGAAAGAAATATTGATGGCCGAATACTGCCCTCGTGGTGAAATTCAGAAAATAGAACAAGAGCTGTGGAATCTCACTGTCCGGAACGCTGATATAGATGCCTACATATCAAGGTTTAGCGAACTGTCTCTGTTATGCCCTGGTATGATTACCTCAGAGGGTAAGAAGATCGAGCGCTTTATCTGGGGACTAACCTCCCCGATTCAAGGCAACGTGATAGCTGCAAATCCCGAAACTTTCGACAGTGCCAAGAGATTTGCCAAGAAGCTGTATGACCATAACAACAAGAAGGGTGAGAAGCCAGTAGAGACTGAAGTTAAGAAGGAAAATGATAGCAAGAAAGGGAAGAACAACAAGAGGAAGGGACGTCAAGGCTCCGAATCATCCAAGAAGCAGCAAACAGCGGCAGTTAATGCTGCAACCGCTCAAGTTCCGTCCACCCCACATGCTCCAGCCTCAGCTGCTCCAAGTGCTCCTAGACCTTATTCCGGTAATCTTCCCAAGTGCAACAAGTGTGGTCTCCATCACAATGGAGAATGTAGAGAGATGCAGTGCACCGGTTGCAATCAGAAGGGGCACACGGCAAAGTACTGCAAGACTTACCCTCCTCAGAACCAACAACAGGGAAAAAACAACAACATCACCAACACTGGCGGCAACAATGCAGGACCTAGCCACACCTGCTATGGATGTGGAAGGACTGGGCATTTCCGTCGAAATTGCCCTAACAACAACAATCCCGGAAATGGAGGAACAGGAAGGGTGCTGACCATGGGTCAGGGAGAAGCGATTCAGGATCCCGCTGTTGTTACCGGTACGTTTCCCTAAACCACACTTATGCATGCATCCTATTTGACACCGGACCGGAGCGGAGCGAAGTTTTATGAGCAATAAGTTTAAACATTTGTTAAAACAACAACCCCAGAAGCTCAATGAAACCTTTACGGTGGAAATGTCCAATGGGAAAACCGAATCCACTGGGGAAATCTACATCGGATGTACCCTAACTCTAAATCAACACGTCTTTCGAATAGACTAAATGCCTGTTTCCATTAGGAGTTTCGATGTGATTATTGGCATGGACTAGTTAAGCCCCCACCATGCTGAAATTATGTGTCACGAGAAGGCCGTTTGCCTTCACCTTCTTAATCACGAAACCCTAGTTATTTACGGAGACAAACCTAGCACGAACCTTCGTCTCATCTCGTGCATCCAGGCATAGAAGCATCTGCGAAAGAACGATTTGACGTTCCTGGCTCATATAATGGATACAACCAAGGAAGAGGTTAGCATTCAAGACATTCCAGTAGCACGTGAATTCCCAGACGTATTTCCTGAAGATCTTCCAGGAGTACCCCCAAAGAGACAAGTTGAATTCCGAATTGATCTTGTTCCAGGAGCAACTCCCCTCGCTAAATCGCCTTACCGACTAGCTCCTGCTGAGATGCAGGAATTGTCCAGCCAACTCAGCGAACTCCTAGGCAAAGGATGCATCCGACCCAGCTACTCGCCATGGGGAGCTCTGGTCCTCTTTGCCAAAAAGAAGGATGGATCTTTTAGGATGTGCATCGATTATAGGGAGCTAAACAAGCTCACTGTCAAAAATCGCTATCCACTCCCACGAATTGACGATATATTTGACCAGCTCCAAGGAGCTAGTTACTTCTCTAAGATAGATCTACGATCTGGATATCATTAACTCAAGGTCCGGGAAGAGGATATACCCAAAACCGCTTTCCGAACTCGTTACGGACATTATGAATTTGTCGTAATGCCCTTTGGTCTAACAAATGCCCCTGCCGCATTCATGGACCTAATGAACCGAATCTGTCGACCATTCCTCGACAACTTTGTTATCGTTTTCATTGACGACATTGTAGTCTATTCCCGAAGTGAAGAAGAGCATGGACAACATCTCCGATAAATCCTGGAAACCCTGCGAACGGAGCAGCTATATGCAAAACTCTCCAAGTGTGAGTTTTGGCTCCGTAGCGTGAACTTTTTGGGTCATGTTGTTAGTCAGGAAGGAATACATGTGGATCCTTCTAAGGTCAAATCCGTTGAAGGATGGGCAATTCCAACAACACCCACAGAAATTCGCCAATTCTTAGGCCTAGCAGGCTACTATAGGAGGTTCATCCAGAACTTCTCTAATATTGCCAAGCCACTTACCTCGCTTACACAAAAGGGCGTACCATTCAAATGGACGGACAAACAAGAAGTTGCATTCCGAACTCTGAAACAAGCACTCTGTAGTGCCCCGGTACTATCTCTACCACAGGGAACGGAAGATTTCGTGGTCTACTGTGACTCGTCAAATCAGGGTTTAGGTTGCGTTCTCATGGAGCGTGGAAAAGTGATAGCTTATGCATCCCGCCAACTAAAGACACACAAAGTGAATTATACAACCCATGATCTGGAATTGGGAGTAGTGGTCTTTGCTCTGAAGATTTGGAGGCATTACCTATATAGTACGAAGTGCACCATCTTCACGGACCACAAGAGTCTCCAGCACATCTTGAATCAAAAAGAGCTGAATATGAGGCAACGAAGATGGGTTGAACTATTAAACAATTACGAGTGTGAGATCAAGTACCACCCAGGCAAGGCCAACGTGGTAGCTGATGCCTTGAGCCAGAAAGAGTACTCTAATCGTCGCGTGAAAACTCTCTCAATAACCATCCAATCTCACCTAACCACTCAGATCAGGACAACCCAGTCAGATGCCATGAAGGCGGAAAACAGAGCAAGCGAAGCATTACGCGGAATGGAAAAGAATCTCGAGGTGAAAGAGGACGGAATATACTATTTCATGAACCGTATTTGGATTCCTAAACTTGGAGGATGTAGGGAGGTAGTCATGAATGAAGCTCACAAGATGCGATACTCCATCCATCCAGGTTCGGACAAAATGTACTTGGATATTAAACAACATTATTGGTGGCCTAACATGAAGGCATAAATTGCCACCTATGTCAGCAAATGCCTTACTTGCGCCAAAGTAAAGGTGGAATACCAGAAGCCCTCGGGGTTATTACAGCAACCAGTAATCCCCGAGTGGAAATGGGAAGGGATTTCTATGGACTTTGTGACCAAGCTACCCAAGACGTTAGATGGATTAGACACTATATGGGTAATAGTTGACTGACTGACGAAATCCGCCCATTTCCTGCCAATAAAATAATCCTACAAGATGGAGAGACTGACAATAATATACATTCGAGAAATCGTGAGGCTTCACAGAGTGACAGTGTCTATCATCTCAGATAGAGACAGTAGGTTCACTTCACGTTTTTGGCAATCACTTCAGAAAGCACTTGGAACCCATCTCGACATGAGCACCCCTTATCACCCACAAACAGACGGTCAAAGCGAACGAACCATCTAGACGCTCGAAGATATGCTTCGCGCATGTGTGATAGACTTTGGGAAGTCCTGGGATACCCACTTACCTTTAGTTGAATTCTCGTATAACAACAGTTACCATTCGAGCATCAAAGTCGCTCCTTTCGAAGCGCTATATGGATGTAAGTGTAGATCACCGTTGTGTTGGGCTGAAGTGGGAGACTCCCAGCTAGCAAAGGAACTAACATCAGACAAGACATTAATAGGACCGGAGATCATACTTGAAACCACGGAAAAGATAGTTCAAATCAGAGCTCGGCTACAAGCATCGCGCGACCGACAAAAGAGCTATGCTGATAAACGGCGAAAGCCGTTAGAGTTTCAGGTCGGGGATCGAGTACTGTTAAAAGTTTCGCCTTGGAAAGGGGTCGTTCGTTTTGGAAAACGAGGAAAACTGAACCCACGATACATTGGACCTTTCGAGATCCTTGCCCGAATAGGTCCAGTGGCGTACAAACTGCAGCTACCCGCTGAGCTCAACAGTGTACACCCCATGTTCGATGTTTCTAATCTAAAGAAGTGCCTATCCGATGAACTCTCGTCATTCCCCTTGACGAAATCGAAATCAATGAGAATCTCCTGTTCGTTGAAGAACTAGTCAAAATCATGGACATGGAGGTGAAGCGTACTAAACAAAGTCGCATCCCGATCGTGAAAGTACGGTGGAACGCGAAGCGTGGGCCAGAATTCACGTGGGAACGCGAAGACCAAATGAAGCAAAAGTACCCTCATCTATTCTAGCTTTCAAAAGAATTACAGGACGAAATTCCCTCTAATGGGGGGATGATGTCACAACTAGAAATTTTTGTGCCTTGTAACTACAACACTTATGCCAATTATGAATCAAAAACATGAAAGCATGTATGATGCTTACTATATGACAACAAAATTTCAATCAAACACTTCATACAAGCATTGCAAATAGTCAACAAGCAATTGGAAACCTTAGAAATCCTTGTTTAAGTCCATTATGGATTAGGATTTCCTTATTTGGCCCAATAGACCAATAAGCTTCCAATTGGACTATCTTGGGCTTAGAACTCTTGAATGGGCTCTAATTGGACCCACTTCCATTTATTTCAATATTTTGGGCCATATTGGGCCTAGAATGAAATAAATTATTTAAATGAACCATATTGGGTCATAATTAACCTAATTTAACCCTAATAGGTCATAAAAATCACATTTATATTTATTTGGACCAAAAATCACTCAACATAACCATGAAAATTGCGCTTGAGCATTTAAGGCCCAAAACTCTCTCCCTTTTCCTCTAAATCTCGGCCCAAGCCCAACCAAAGAAGGAAGAGTTGACTTGTGAGGTTGCCACCTCATTTATACATCACATACCTCCATGCATGGACCAACATGCATCTAAGTTAGTCACCTCAACTCTCTCTCTCTTCTTCTTCTTGATTCTCGGCCGAGAGCCTCCCAAACATACACACTTCATCCAATTTTCTTAAACAAACTCTCTCAAAGAACATCCTCACTTTTCTTCATCAAATTTTCGAGAATCAAGAGCTTTTCAAAGAGACTTTCCACAAAAATCATCATCCAAGGTAAGTTTATATTTATATTTATGATCTAGATTCTTTGTTTTATCAAACATCTCATCTTAACTCATGCAAATTCATGATCTAACTCCCTAGAATCATCTAAGTTCGAAAACTTCCAAGAAAGGTTGCTAAGGCCGAAAATAACAACAAACTCTTCTCTTTTCTTCTTCAAAACCGATCCACAACTCAAGGTGAGTTTCATACCCCCTTCTTTTTGGTTTTTATGAGTTTTTATGGGGGAGAATACAAGTAAATGTGTAGATCTATGTGTAAATGTATGCTATGTGTGATTTGATGCATGTATGTGTGTGATATCATGTGTTTGTGATGAATATGTTATCCAAAAAGTGTGTAAAAACCGAGATCTAAAAACATGGGGAAAGAAATAAACATAACTTAAACTATTTTACACTAATCAAGTCAAGAAAAATAGTTTATATGGTTAGAATGAACATACTTGAACATAAAACTCATTTTTGGGCTTAAATTGTCAAAAATACAAAGATTGGGGTCCAAACCGACAAATTATAATTTCTGGAGGGTCAAAAGGGTCCAACCAGTTTCTAAAATAATTTTTCTGAACATCAACATTTTTGAGGGGCTTAAAATGTAAATTTTGAATTTAATGGGCTAAATTTGGGCTTTTCGGCCCTATAAGCTTCAAAGTGCGAAATTTCTAAATTTGAGGGGCTGGAAATGCAAATTTCTGTAAAACAGGGGATTTGAAGTGAAACAAAACAATTCCAATGGTCAAAAATGCTTTTCAAATGCAAAAAGGATCAAAAATGTAAAAATTTTCTATTTTGGGCCAAAACTGTCAAACTTGCGAAATTGAGGGTTCAACCGAGAAAACATTATTCTGGAAGGACTAAAGCTGTTTACAAAACAAAATTGGGGTAAAAATGTCTTTTCTACTAGTTTATGACACAAAAATGTCAAAATAATGTTTTAAGGACTAAAATGAAATTCTTTTATATAAAGGACTAAAAGTGCTATTTTTATAAAAGAAAGGTTGTGAAAAAGTAAAAATCCTACTTTTAAACGAATTAATTCATTAAGACAAAATACAAGATCCACGACCACCGACGAAGCATAAGAACAAATACACACTCAACACCCAATATCGTTACAAAACGAATTGATTCGGTCTCAAATCAATAACAAAACAAAAATCAATAATTCATAGGATTTCAACAAACACGCGATGACTACGATGAATCAACATTCAGTCTTTGGGCTTGAAAGTTTCAAATCGTGCTTGTTGGGCCTTGCTAGCCCAATAACATGATCTTTGGGCCCAAAGGGAACGCACTTACATGTTAATGGGCCTTCTAGGACCTAGTTTCATGTAAAAGGACTTTCAATAGCTCTATTGTGTTATTGGGCCCTAATGGCCCATTAGTACTGCTAGTGAGGTCGAGAAGTCAAATGCGATTCGGGCCAAGCGCCTTACGCATTCCAGATAGCCTTAAATAACTTATGGAAATAAAAGGGGGCTTCATACCCTCCTTTCTCCTCGGTTGTTGGGCTTACGAGAATTCGAGTAATCAGATTCGTGATGTTAAACAAGAGAAGTCAGGGTGGTTGGATTACGTGAGTAATCGTTCGTAATTTGTAGTTATAAACTAGTCATTTTCATTAATGCGTGATTGTAACAACTCACAAACTTTAATTAATCCAATGTCACCTGGGTAATAAAAAATAATCGTCGTATTGGTATAACAATAAACAAGTCATGTAATTTACGTATTGGGAAAACATTGGGTTTTCCCAGGAAGTTCAACATTTTCACCTATGTGTTGTATACAAAGTTCAACAATTATACATGTTTTAAAAATCGACAAGCATATTTACGGATCTTCACACTTTTTATAAACAAATGCTCTTTTCAGAAAATATCGGATTTTCTGGGTTTTTCAAACTGAACAAAAATTATTTTTCCATAACGTTACTTATGAACTCACCAACATTTCATATATTGACGTTTTCCAAAATAACTTGTATTCTCAGGTACCAGGTAAGCCGAAGAATATGTATCAAGTTATGTCATGGTGTTTTGCTTAGATTATTTATCGAACGGTTTATGTTATGAAATTGTAATGTTTAAAACAATGTACTGAATGTGAACAATATCAGTTGTAATATTTCAATTCATGGTGATGAATGATGTTATGATTCATGTATAATCATTGTGATGGTATTCAATTTAAGTCACAAGAGCCCTCGGACGTTTCCGCCGTCCGGTTCGGGGGTGTGACAATGTCTTCAATATATAAAGTATTCACTTAAAATCCCTGTGATGAACAGTTTCTAGACTGTTTTACTTGAATGGGTATATAGCTGCAACTACATTCATCATTTCACCTATATGTTAAATTACATAACTATCAATTTGAACTTATTTGTATAATACCTTTTAAACCGTTCATTATAGTGCTTCATTCTACAAGAAACTGATGCATTTGAAACTTGAAAGTACTATTTTTTTTTCCTTTTTTAGGTCTTAAATGTGTTTTTTCGTGTGCAAAAGAGCATAGAGTGCTGCCAAAACAAGGATTCACATGTTGCCTTGCAATGAATGTAGTAAGGATACTGGCATTTGGCTTTCAAATAAAATGAAAGATTCTATTCATGTGGTTATTACTAATCTTTAAAAGTATTGTTGATGTTTCATTTGTGTATATATAGTTTCTTGACTAATCCTATTTTAAATTTTTTTTATGTAAATATATATTTTTAAAAACTTCTATTCTTACCAAGCTAACTACTTTCTTCCTAAAATGTATTGTACGATGAGATTAACAAGTTAGTGACTTCTATGGGAGTTTTGTTACAAACTAAACCATGATCAGACATTACCTTTGTCATTATGAAGAACGTACTTTCACCATCCACATTTAAACATCTATGTTCAAAATAAGGTGGTCAATATTTTGTACACGGTTAGTAAAAGCTTTGTACATGCTTTTGTGTCAAATGGTAATATATTGCTATTTCCCACTAGTCCTGTTGAAAAAAACCCGAAACCCGTTCTACCCACCCAACCCATTCCGAATTCGGGTAGTGCGGGTAACGGGTATGGACATTCGGGTAATAGGTTAGCCCGATAATAATATAGGTCGGGTTTAAAGTATGAATATTTATTTTCGGGTATACCCAAATACCCAATTTCGTTTTTTAAATAATACCAAATATACAATGTAGTCACGTACGCACACTTCAAAAAAAACCCTTCGTTTCCTTCTTATGAACGACGGCTCGACGCAAACTCGCAAAGGAAATATGACGCTGAAGTTGAAGTCCTGAACCGTCATCGCAATTCTCAGTTTCTCACTATCTCACGCCTCAAAGACGTTAAACCCTTAACCCTCATTGACTCCTCCATCTGATCACGCTTCGGTTTCTTCCCTGAGTTCCCTCTCCATCTGATCAAGCAGAAAAGTCCCACTCTCCTTGAATGGTTGAACCTTGATCGATCAAAAGACTGTTCAAGTATACAATCACAATCACAAGTTAAAAAATCTGCATTTTCAGTGGTTTCTTTGTTGTGTTGTTGTTAATCACAAGTTAAAAGATGTTGGTTTTGATTCACATTTTGTTTAGCTTAGGCAGAACTATGCAAAAAAATGATGGTTTTGATTTCTTTGTTGTCTAGTTTGTTGAATGTGTAAAAAAATATATATATATAAGGACTCCAATTGTTGGGAGAGACAGAACTCCAATTGTACCATTGTGTGAATTTTGTGAATTTGAGATTGTTGGTATATTTTAATTTCATCGTGACATTATGAAATATGATATGTATGATTCCTAACGTAAGGGTATTGGGCTCTCCAAGTGCCTTTCATCCAAAACGAACAACATCTAACTAAAAGCATTAGATATATAGTATAGGTGTATTGTTTACCAAATAGTTTCTTGCTAGCCTAATGTTATCATTTCCAGCAGCCTTTTGTTGATGATTCAAGTCTTCCCTAAGACTAGTAGTTTTGGAATTAAGTTGGAATATGTTTTGCTTTATGTTACAAGAAATGGAATGGAATTGAATTCCTTTGTATAGATGTTTGATGTATAAAGTTGTCAAATTATTTAGAATTTAGATATTGTCTGTTTTCTTTTTCTTAACTATTTTTGTTTATATTTTCTTAGCTTTTTTTATAGACTTGTAGATGTCTGAAACGAATGAGTATATTGAAAATGAGACGATTAACCTTGAAAGCCCAACCAATGATTCAGTTCCGGTAGTAAATGAGACACAACCAAAAAAGTGTAAACCAAGATCCAAAGTTTTGGATGAATTCGAAAGATTTACGGATAAAGAGGGAGTTAAAAGATCCAAATGTAAACATTGTGGTTCCGGGCGATACAAGTGTGAAGGTGTATATGGCAACGTGAAGATGCAAGACTTTTTTTTGTTATGTTTAGATTTATGTTTTCCGTTGGGTTATGACTTATGACTTTTACTCTTTTTGTTATGTTTAGACTTTTATGTTTGGAGTTGGGTTATGACTTATTAATTTTACTCTTTTGTTATGTTTAGACTTTTATTGTTTAGTTGGGTTGTGTTTAGACTTTTTTTTGTTGTGTTTAGACTTTAATTATTTAGAAGTTTTTTGTTGTGTTTGACTTTAATTATTTAGAATTTTTTATTGTTTAGTTGGAGTTGGGTTGTGTTTATATATGTACTTGTTAATTGTATAAAGTATTTTCCTACCCAATTCTTTATTAAAGCAACCAACATGTAAAAAAAATTCAATAAGTGTCACTAAATAAATTTTCAGGTATACCCGATAATTACCCGACCCGACCTCAAACCCGAATACCCGAAACCCAAATTACAATATAGGTCGGGTATCGGGTATTATTTTCTTAAGGAAATACCCGTTCTACCCAAAAACCCGAAAATTTTACTCGTTCGACACCTCTATTTCCCACTGTTTGATAACCTTGGTACCTGATATAGGCTCATTTTGACTTTTGTTGTTGTTGTAATATTGTTATTTGAAGCCTTATTCATATAAGACGTTTGAAGGTTATTCTTGATATTTTGGAAATGCTAAAAAAGCCTGATGTCAATGCAATGGTTCATTACTTTGGATTCAAGGTGTGTATCTCAATTAATTTCAGATTTCTTAGTTTTTTTAATGATTTTTATGAACAAGTTTTATGTTCTCCTACAACTGCTTTATGAATTTTATTTGGATCCCCTCACATTAATTTGGATTCCAGATGTGTAGTCTCAATTATTATCTTTTTAGTCTTATATAATATCCATTGTATTAATTTGGATGTGATTCATATATTTACATGTCATTCACATGTAAATCACACATGATTCACAAATTAATCACATGTAAGTCATATATGAATATGTGATTCACATGTAAATCACAAGTGAATTACATATGAATTACGTATATATGTACACATTCATATGTTATTCATATGAAAATCACATGTAATTCTTATACTAATCACATTTGATTCACATGTAAATCACATTTGATTCACATGTAAATCATATGTGATTCACATGTGAATCACATGTGATTCATATGTGAATCGCATGTGATTTACATATGATGTCATATGTAAATGTGATTCATACGTGAATCGCATGTGATTCATATGTGAATCACATGTGACTCATATGTTAATCACATGAAAATCACACATGTATTTTTGTGAGTGTTTTTGTATCAATCATTTTTTTTTATTTTCTTGTAGATTTGGAAGAAATTGTGGTGAATTTTGAAGACGTGAAAAATGATAAATTGAAGAAAATAAAGAAATATTGACACGAAGACATGAAAATGCTTTGAAATTTGTAGCATTTTTTATTTATTATATTTTATTTTGTATCGAATAAAATACTTGTACTATTATGTTTATAGATTAATTAATAAAACTAAGATTTTTTTAATATTTACTAATGAATATTATTGCAGTTTTTTTTTGAAAAAAAATGTAGCTTTCTTTAAAAAACTTGCAATTTTATTTTGAAAAAATTACAGTTTTTTATTTTAAAATGCAATTTTAAAAAAAAAAAAATACAATTTTTTTTTTCAAAATTGCAGTTTTAAAAAAAAGTTTTTTTTTCCAAAAAATAAAGTTTTTTATAAAAAATTAAAAAATCTGCACTTTTTAAAAAAAATCGTAAAATACTATTTTTAAAAAAAATCTAAAAATTGTGTTTATTATGTAAATTTTTAGACATTTATATTAATATATTTAATGACACAAAAAATTAAACATTAAATGAGATTGGTAAGATGACTATCATGTCCTTAATGAATTAATTTTGATCCAACACTCTAATTTTAGTTCTCGGGAAACTTTGAGTTTTTCAACCGATCTCACCCCTACATATATATATATATATATATATATATATATATATATATATATATATATATATATATATATATATATATATATATTCTAGATGTGTGCCCGCGCAAAGCGGCGATAAATAATTTTTTTCACAAATAGTTAATTATGATAGATAATTATTAGATTTTATTATTAGTTATTATGGAATAAACGATTACTATTTTTAAATAATACATATATATATATATATATATATATATATATATATATATATATATATATTGCATGTTTATACTACTGATGCAAATTAATTAATATTGATGTTTAATTAGTTTAAAAATGTAAATTAATTTATATACTTGAATTTAATATTTTAATATTTTTATTTTGGTTCAAATTTAATTGCTCAATTAGTTTCCTTAATTCAAGTCTTCGATTTTTTGGTAAGTATTAATGAATTTGTTTATGCATAATTGATTTGTGTAAAAAGCTTTTGTAACTTATACCTCTTAAAATTGAAGATATGATTAATATGCTTTATAATATAGTATACGATATATATATATATATATATATATATATATATATATATATATATATATATATATATAGGTTATATTATGGATGACATGTATTGTATGGTCGTAGGAACAATTTAGATCAATTGATGAAAATAATGAATAGCTATGATCATAGGGTTCATACTATTAAAATGAAATAGTATCTACCATATAATTACAGAAATTTTATTAAAAATGCATTTTAGTCAATTAAACTGAATCTATAAAAGGAAAAATCTGAATTTTAAGAGATAATTAATTCTTCCATTTTAAAAAAAAAATCCAATTTTTAAAATTAATTCACTTAATTTTTGATCAGTTTCGATTTATTGTTTAAGAATATGGTTTCATATATATATATATATATATATATATATATATATATATATATATATATATATATATATATATATATATATATATATGGTTAGGTTCTATTATGGATGACATGTATTGTATGGTCGTAGGAACAATTTTAGATCAATTGATGAAAATAATGAATAGCTATGATCATAGGGTTCATATTATTAAAATGGAATAGCATCTACCATATAATTACAGAAATTTTATTAAAAATGCATTTTAGTCAATTAAGCCGAATCTATAAAAGGAAAAATCCGAATTTTAAGAGATAATTAATTCTTCCATTTTAAAAAATCCAAATTTTAAAATTAATTCACTTAATTTTTGATCAGTTTCGATTTATTCTTTAAGAATATGGTTTCATTGATTATATTTTTTTAAGAACTAACATTCTTAAAGAATATTACATCATATATAAGCAAAAATAACAATTTGTATGAAAAAAATTCTATGAGAATGAAATTCTACGAGAATCAACTTTTTATTTTTCTAAGAAAACAATTAGTGGAAGAATTTAATACACAAATTCCGTTCTTGAACTAATAATATATCAAATGATTATATGATAGGAATGTGATTCAATAAAAATATTCTTAAAGAACAAAAACATTCTCAAAGAATAACAACATTATGAAAGAATAACAAATGCAATTTTTAAATAATAACAACATTCTTTTATCCGTAAATGTTCTTATTCTTTAATCCTTCTTGAATCATTCATATCTTGCTCTTAGCTTCTCTTCCCTGTAAAAGCAAAACGGTACAAAAGAACATAAAATTATTACATGAACCTCTAAAACTTTAATAAAAGAATGTGACAATATTGGTATTAAATAAAAAAAAATGGATGTATAAATCTCTTATTATGAAATTTATCTTGTTGAATCTCACTAAAACATGTAATTCATGCCACATATATGATTAATATTAAATGCTTAAAGGAATATGATCTAAGAAGTGTAAATAATATATTAACGATTTGAAAATTTAAATAAAACAATTAATAGTAATGTAATTTGTATGAAACGACAACTAGAGAAAAAAAAAATTAATTCACGAAAGTAATAGAACCTACCTTAATTATATGTTTCTAAATTATATAATTTAATTCAATTTCATGTTGATTGCTTAGATAAGTAAAAGAGAAAATAAACGAACTTACCTTATCTTCTCTAAAAGCAAAAGACACACAACCCTAAAGAACTTGCCTCGAGCAATGTTTTAAAAACCAGTTTTTTAGTTGAACCGGTATGGTGACCGGTTCTCAGTTTAACCGGTTCGACCGTCGGGTGAACCGGTTTCTATATTTTTCATGTTTTTTTTTTCTATTTTTCTACACATACATATATATAGAAATTATGAATTTGATGTTTACAAGTTCAAACATTAAAAATACACGTAAAATAAGTTATAGATGAATCTAAATACATTAAAATAACGCATAATCATAAGTTTTAGTGTTTTACATCAATCCATATACGTTTAAAAGAAAATAAAGTATAATAACGAAATGAAATATAGTTTTTGATGAATACAAACACATCAAATGAATTTATAACATTTACCATATGTTTTTATTTAGAGAAAACTAAATAGATTTGAAAAAAATCACCAAAGTTTATTATGTAAATGGTTCTTTTTCATGTGTTTTTAATCGATTTAACCGGTTCAACCATTTTATTTTGACCGGTTCAACCAGTTTTTTCTAAAAACTGACCGGTTCAATCAAGTTCAAAATCAATGTAAAACCGGTAATAGTTGAACCGCTCCCTCTTCCGGTTTCTGGTCCAACCGGTTCGACCGGCCGGTTCAAACCGTTTTTTTAAAACATTGCTCACCAATGTCTCCTCTATTGGCGACGCATGATGGCCCAGGTAGCCACCTCCCCTCCTAGTGACAACGTATTATTTTAATTCCCTTTCTAGTTAAGTTAATTTGTCTCCACTGCTCTATTGTTGTTAGAGAACTAACCAACCTCATCTTCCTTCCATGAGACAATGTCAACTTATGTGAGACTCACAGTCAATCGGGGGAATAAATTTATCATTTTCTCCTTTTATACGTAGCCTCTAATAAAAAAAATCAAACGATGTCGGTGGCAGTGAGGGTACATAGATAATGCAGGAGGATTGCATAGGTGTGGTGAATGGTTAACATTGCTCGCATAAGGAAGACAGTGGTGATCGGCTATGGTGATTAATATATCATATTTTGATGAAGGGAGGGAAGGTGTGAAGAAACTCTAATTTAAAGAGTGGCCGATAGATGATGATACGTTCATATACTTGATGAATGATTTTGTAGATAGGATTTTATAAAGGAATTAAAAAACTAATTGCTAAAATAATGGGATATTGATTATTAATTTTAGATATTAACAAATATATAGGTGGTATTACTAATTTGTCCTTATTGATTAAATTAATGATTTATTTTTTGCTAAATTCTAACTGGTTCCTACGTCCACACAATAGATGTTCATCCACATATGAACCTCTCTCTCTCTCTCTCTCTCTTTATATATATATATATATATATATATATATATATATATATATATATAGAGAGAGAGAGAGAGAGAGAGGTAAGTTCAATTGAGAAAATAAAAAAGGTTGAGAATGGGGGAATAATTCTTAGCCAATCATTTATTTTTTTCGCAAAAGCCTCCAACGTACCGGCGGAATTGGGAAATGAATACATAAGTGTTTTCCAACAAAACATGTTTCCTTAAACTATACAAGAAACGAGACTTATAGGGACGACAAATGTCGTCTCTATAGGTTATAGAAAGTCGTCTCTATAGGTGGTTGTGACGACAAGTCGTCCTTATAGCCTTTGTCGCTATAGCCCCGTCGCAATAGATAGTTTGGGTCGTGACTATAGATATCGTCGCCATAGATAGACATATCGTTTTTGTTGGTTCGTGGTTGTCATCCCCATTGGTGGACCTATAGAGACGACACGTCACCCCCATAGCTAGACCTATAGAGATGACATGTCGTCCCCATAGCTAGACCTATAGCAACGAAATGTCGTCTCTATAGATATTGTATAGAATTTACATTCCGCTTCTATTTTTTGTTTACTTTTCCAGTTGTCTCAAATACAAAAGCGCAAAAACACTAAATTTAACAACAAAAAACATTAAATCATACAATATCAAAACATTTGAATATCTTATACAATTGTTTACTAAAACATACTACATAATTTGAAATTGTTTAAAAATTTCATATATACAATATCAAGAAAACTGATTGTGTAGCTATGTTTACTTGTTTGCATCACCATCTTCAGATTTGAAAACATACAACTGGGAGAAGCTCGTGACTTGGAGAAACTTTTGCAAGTAAGATAAAACCAAGATGGTTTGAAACGCCTACTCACATGTGAATCCCCACAAAAAATAAATTGACCTTGCTGTCCACAACTATTTTATCTGTTAATCTTCCTGTGCTAAAATTGAATATCTGAAACAATAATTATATAAAAAAAAATGAGACTTTAAAATGTACAATATAAAACAAAATTTGACAAAAAAAAAAGAATTGATGATGAGACAACTTTTATTTGTGTGATTTTTAGAATGTATAACATTAATTGTATATAGTAATGTTGTTTTAAACAACCAACTATCTGAAGTGTCTACTTTAGTCCCTCACTTAGGCTTTCAGTTTATTTGTGTGATTTTTTTAATAGAAATATTAATAACAGAGAAAAAATAAAATTAGAAAATCCACATCAGCAAGTGAAGTTTTTTGTTACTATTTTTGGATTATCTGTTTCCGCTTCTATTTTCATAAAGGAAATGAACATGTGCTACTTTTTGCATTTTGCAGTTTCTGCATCTAATGTAACACCAATTGCTTTCCCATCTTGAAACTCTAACTGTTTTTTTGAAAGCAATTGAATCTGTCAATGGAATTGGAATATGAGAAAGGGTATTTTGGTCTTTTTGTAAAAAAAATGAAGAATGGGATGGAATGAAATTGAATTCCCTTCACTCATGAAACATGGGATTTGAAGAAATCTAACAAAACTAAATTCCATCCTTGGAATGGAATGGAATCCGAAATTCCAATTCTATGGATTACCTTGCATTTTGGTTTGTTGAGCGTGTACATGCCACCATAGACTGCACTCAAACGAGTAAATGCCTGAAAATATTTATCAGAGAGGGTAGATATATAAAGAACCTCCTGCAAACCTAGCTAATGACTCTGCATATAGCTATTCAGGAAATATAAAATACTACCACACAATGAGAAAAAATAACATCACTGCCCTTTCAGAATATCCGAATAGATGGATAACCTTGAATGTAGTTCCTGAAAACCAAATAGACCAATCAATATGATATATCTTTAAAGCATTATATTCATCAAAATTAGGGCTTAAGGTTCTTACCTTCTACACAGGTCAACTTCTTCAGTGCAGTGAACCCTCCCCATAATGATACGACCATCTATTTCTGGATCATGTTTGGGAACACAAAGGTGAGTCAAGTAATAACCATTTTGTGAATATCAAGTAAAAATGGAAATCACTTGGTTCCAGGACTACTTAGGTGGCTAGGTGGTTGCAACTTCATTCGATTCTCCAGCCTGGTAAAAAAATTGCGATAAGCCACATAACCTTTGCCATTGCATCTCCAATCCTACACACACCACAAATGTGCAATTCAAAAGCATAATAAACAAGTATGCATACAAGAATTGCACAAAAACCAAGTACACACACAATAATCGCATAAAAGGAAGCCGATAGTCAGAATTATAGGTTTTATAAGATTACCGAGTTGTACATACAACAGATTGACATGATTGCAGCTAACTTTGTTTACATCACAGAGTTATCGAGATTCGTAAAAACAAAGATGAGGTTCAACAATAATATAACTTACCTTGATTTTTGGTATGGTGTAAGATAAGCTTCTTAAATAAGCTATTTGAACATACAATAACCTTGCTGCAGCCAAAGAAACCGTACAGAGTAAAATTACAAAAAAAGTCTTTATCGAATTTGAGTTTGTCTTCGTCATCATCTCTAACTTATATCCCAATTCTAGTTTCAAATACATAATTGCTAACATATACCTCAATTATAGGTTGATAGTCAAAATTACTAACCTGGTAGCCGGTGTAGGGCTTGTATTCAATAGTACTCGTAACTGGATGTGAAAAGGAAGCTGATAGTCAGAATCGACGGCGTTGAAACTAATCGACATTGTTGGGCCTAATGGTGGTGTTAGACAACTAGCATTAGAATCCATGGAGAGAGGAAGAAGATGCACAGGGAGTGGGAGGTGAGGAAGTCACCAGAGGAGAAGATAATGGTCAAAATTAGGGAAGGGAGAATCTCCGATCGAGAGTGAGAGAGAGAGAGAGATAGAGACTAATGATTGAGTGTACATGAACGAAACAAAGGAGGTTGTTCTCCTAATTTAAGTCGTAGAAAGATATGGGGATGAAAAGTCATCTATAGCCTTCCCCAAAATACGTCTGTTTCAGTTTCCTTCCCGCTATAACATGGTGAGACCGTTGTAGCCGCAAAAGTTAAAAAAAATTTGTCAACTATGTGGAGACGACATGTCATCCCTATAGAGTATCTATAGAGACGACATGTGTCGTCCCTGTAGACCTCGTCTCTATGGATGCTTATTGTTGTAGTGTATGTTAATCATTACCTTAATATATATACAAAAACATAGTTTTTTTTTTAACTTTTATGGAGCTATTTGTATCGAAAAATGATTTTAAATACACCAAAATCTTGTTGAGCCAATTAACAAGTCTCTACCTCTGAGGCGTTCCACCAGGGTTAGGAATGCACCTGAGCATTATTATGATTTCCATATTACTGCGAAAGGTGAGACACTTATCAGTGATGAGACATTGGTAAGTCCGGATGAACCTAACAGTTACGCAGAAGCCATGGTAGGCCCCGAGTCTACCAAATGGAAAGAGGCAATGGACAGCGAGATACAGTCCATGTATGACAATCAAGTTTGGAACTTGGTTGACAATGTACCAGGTCGTAAGACAGTTGGGTGCAAGTGGATCTTTAAGAAGAAGATCGACATGGATGGTAATGTACACACATATAAGGCGTGACTGGTTGCAAAGGGCTTTTCTCAAACCCCGGGAGTTGATTATGATGAGACCTTTTCACCAGTTGCAAAGATTAACTCCATTAGGGTTCGGTTAGCCATCGTTGCATTTCATGATTATGAAATATGGAAAATAGATGTCAAAACCGCCTTCCTTAATGGAATTTTGGCTAAGGATGTTTACATGAATCAGCCAGAGGGTTTTGTCAATACATAATACCCTAATAGAGTGTGTAAGCTCGAGAAATCCATTTATGGATTGAAACAGGCACCTCAGAGAAGGAATCTCTGCTTTGATGAGAAAGTCAAAGAACTTGGCTTTTCAAGGTGTGAAGATAAATCTTGTGTATATGTCAAAGTTAGTGGGAGTATAGTTAGCATTTTAGTACTATATGTGGATGACATACTACTCATAGGAAGTGGGATCCCAACCTTACATGAAGTGAAGTCCTGGCTTGGGAAGTGTTTCTCTATGAAAGACCTAGGAGAAGCTGCCTATATTCTGGGGATAATGATTCTGAGAAATCGGAGTAAAAGACTAATTGGAATTGGTCAGAGTACTTACTTGGAGAAGGTGCTGAAGAAGTTCAGCATGCAGGACTCCAAGAAAGGAGAGTTACCCATCCAGAGTAACGCCAAACTGAATAAAACTTAGAGCCCGAGTACTGAGGCCGAGATAGTAGAAATGAGTCGAGTACCTTATGCTTCTATAGTAGGTTCGATCACGTATGTTATGACCTGCACTCGACCTGGTGTAGCCTTTTCTTTGAGCATTGTTAGCAGATATCAGGGGAACCCTGGCAAGGCACGCTGGACTGCAGTAAAGAATATCCTCAAGTACCTGCAGAGGACTAAGGACTGGGTCCTTACCCTTGGTGGGTGTGATGACTTGAGAGTTGAAGGGTATAGTGATGCTAGCTTTCAGACTGATATGGATAATTTTCGCTCTCATTCAGGCTGGGTCTTTACCATAAACGGAGGAGCAATTACTTGGAAGAGTTCCAAGCAAGAGACAGTGGCAGATTCTACTTGTGAATTAGAGTATATAGCAGCAAGCGAGGCAGCAAAGGAGGCGATATGGCTGAAGAACTTCATTGGAGACCTTGGAGTTGTACCAGCTATTAAAGAGCCAATGGAAATTTTCTGTGATAGTGAAAGTGCTGTTGCCTTAGCCAAGGAACCAAGGGATCATGGGAGATCCAGACACATCGACAGAAAATACCATTTCATTAGACATCGGATCGAAGAAGGACACCTCGTGGCAAAGAGGGTATCATCGGATGAGAACCCAGCAGATCCCCTCACGAAGGGACTGATTTGGGTTAAGCATCTCCAGCATGCTCGTAGCATAGGGCTGAAGGATGATATTAGTTTTAGTAGTTAGATAAAGTGTGTTTATTTATGAGTAAAGTGTTGTTATCTCTTGTTAATCATTTACTATATTTTTTTTTGCATGTTTTAACTTCCAGAATAATTATGTTTGGTATATCATATTATTCGAATCTCGACAGTCGGTCATGTGTTGGAAGTAAGTATGAATCAAGACTGACATGAGATGGTTGTAGAGGTCTAAGTTGTTGGACATGGCTACAACACTCATGAGTGATCACAAGTTCTGAGCATTGGACTCAACCCACGCTCACTTGTATCACTTCATGGAATTTATCTCGAGTGATCGTGAGATGGTAATATCATATAAGTCTTCAAACCTAGAGATATGACTTGTTTCCTATGAGTTGGTTATGCATTGATCGTACAAAACCGCATTGGTAACTCGATGTTATAAAACGTACTTTTGTGTGTGATTCAACAAGTAGTAGAACAAGCATATGAGTCGGTGTTTATCTGTTCCTTCTTGGATTAGAAGCGATATCTGGGCCCCTCGATGATTTTGTTTTGACTTAAGTACCGGGCATGGTCAGAATGAAATTGATGTGTTCAATTTAGTTCTATGTCAAACAAATCGGAAATCGGGAAACAAACAGCTGGACAATAAGTAAGACATTGTTCCATGTATTTGTCCGACTGATATCTAGAACAGAGGATTATATGATGACTTATCTTAAATGGCACATCATCATCTTATCAGTTCCGAGAGACCTTGAAAAAGCTACGATTGCTAATCGGTTCCTAAAGTCATACTTGCAGTTATACTTATTAGACTTATCCAAGTGGGAGACTGTTAGATAAGGTGTCTAAGTCCATAACTATTTTTGGTATGTACTTGACCCGACCCGACATGGTCCATTTGGGTTGCATGGCATCATGCATTTGGATGGACTAAATGAGAGAAATAACACTTGTGGTTTACTAATATATTATAAGTTCTATTATATTAATAGTATTATTTAATTAGTATTTATCAAGAATTAATTTGGAATTAATTAAGTGATCAAAACATGACTAATTAAATATACAGGTTGATTATGTAAATCATCCGTAACTTGTATAGTGGACTAAAAGGCTCCATGGATTATCAAGTTGGGTTAAAACCATAGGATGCTCCATGGGAGTTACAAACCCATGGGTCATGGAAATTAAGAGTCATGTCACATTAGGGTTTACATGGTGTAACCCTAGATGTAACACACTATATATGCAACATGTTACTCACCAAAATCGGACACACTAAGAACAAGAGAGGGCAAGCTAATTTTACAAGTGTTAGACATTCTCTCCAAGTTATTCCAAAGCATTTGGTGTTGTGTGAAGCATTTGAGGCATCACACTTGGGGTGCTAGGCTCTCAAGGTTTTCAAGGAATCAAATCAACTACAAGTTATGTAATTCTAGCCATCTTTTAGATTAAAAGTTCCCCATGTATGCTAGATAGGATTATGAACCTTGGAAATCAAATGTTGCATGTATTTTAGACAAACATAGATCCAAGGTTTTCGAGGGTTGCATGTACACTTAGGGGTGTTAGAATGCTCAAAACCCATCAGTGGTGTAAGAGCCTAGGCTTGTTTGTTAATACTTGATGCAAAATAGTGAAAAAATCGAATTTTGAGCTGTCTGCACAGGGGACTCGACGAGTCCATGGGGAGGACTCGACGAGTCCAAGTGAAAATGCAACCAACTCGGCAAGTCAGTTCGTGCACTCGACGAGTTGGTTAGGCAGAGTGCAGAATTTTGATTTTTGCTGCTGGAAATGGACTAGAAACATTACCCTAAACTGTTTTGGTGTTGTAAAACTTGTTTTAGATGGTGTAATTGTTGTTCTAATCCATTTACATTGGCTAATATCAATTTTTCATGATTATATGTGTTCATATGTTCTTGAAACTTTGATATGGATATTCATGTTCTTATGAGTTTTTTGATAGATCATAAGAATTACTTGTTTAAATGTTTAATTCATGATCTTTATGTGTTTTAATGGAGTCCATAACTTGTCCTCAAGTTATGAATAACCAAAAGTGTCTTTGTGTTAAAAACCATTAAAAGAACACATAAGTTATAAAATGAAGAGTCTTCATTTTAATAACTCATAAGTTATGAATGTGAAAGGTTTTGTAAAGTTACAAAACTTTCCTTCAAGTTTTGGAACATGTAAAGTCCCTTAATAAACTTTAGCTCCAACCCCTAGATTTTTAAAAGTTAAAAATCAACCCTTATACTTTATAATATTATAAGTTGATAATATATATATATATATATATATATATATATATATATATATATATACATATATATATATATATATGTATAAGAGCAAGTCGTCTTACCATTAGTAGACCTCATTCACGAAGCCGGTCTATAAGGAGGGTATAAGGTTGCTGCCTATAAAATGGCAGCTTAATGGGTGTCCCCTCTTACCCACCGCTTCCTTGATCGGTGGAGAGTCGTTAGCCGAACGAGTAGGACAAAGACTTATAAATTCTCATTAAAAGTATGATGAATATTATAAAGTAACTAAATGTTTTATTAAATTCCCAATATTAGTTACTTTAGAAAAAATGTGAATAAGGTGCTAATCCATGAAATTACACTTTACACTTTGATTAAGTCGTTAGTGGAGCGTGTGTGGTTAACCGGCACACTAACCTAGACTTAACAAGGTAGGTAAAGGGTGACTTAAGGTTTATCATAGTATCGGTGGAGCGCGTTTGGTTAACTGACACATCGATTGAGTGATAAACTTTAAGGGTACCAAGTGATTTGCATGGTTACTTCACACCTGGTTTTGTGATCCTCAGTATCCTAGTCACAAAACTTGGAGGGCACACTCGAGATTTAAACATGCCTTTGAAAAGTTCATTGAATCTCAAAAGAATCTATGAATTTCTAAGAAACAATTAAAACCTAATATTTATATTTCGGTTTTGGTGGAAATTGGTGAATCGTCATTCACCTACCTTTCAAATATGTTATAACTTAGATTACAACATACCTCTTCTAAGTTATGATATATTGTAATTGGATCCTAGCCTTAATATTACATTTGGGTGTTTTGTTAAGGAAAATCATTATATCTAAACTAAACTTGTTATCTTCTTTTTAGATGTCTTCCAACAACACTGCTTCTGGCTCAAACCCTACTGGCTCCTTTTCCCTCATGAACTTATGTGGGAGGGTCATCTTCTATGGTTCCAACTTTATGGATTGGATCTGGAACATCAGGATGGTGAGTCGTTACGAGGACAAGGAATATTTCATCAACAAGGAGCTAAAGGAGATCAATGAGTCCACTGCTACTCCCCAGGAGCTCGCTGACTTTCGGACTCATGAAAGAGATGCCACCAAAGTGGCATGCATCATGATGGCCACCATGAAAGCTAAACTCCAAAAGTCCTATGAGGACTACTACCCTTTTGAGATGCACCAAGATATGATGGAAATATACCATCAGAGTGCTCATCAAGAGCGGTATGAAATAATCTCCTCCATCATAACAACCAGGATGAAGGATAGAGATTCCGTCACGAGCCACATGCAGAAAATGCAAAGGTATGTAGATTGTTTGCTGAAGCTTAATGTGAACTTCCTTGAGGAGCTTGCAATAGATATCATTTTGCACTCCTTACCCTCGTGTTATGATCAATTCCGCATGACATACCACATGAATAAGGAAGAAGTCACACTCAGAAAACTTCAAGGACTCCTAAAGACCACAGAAATAGGTCTTAAAGGTAAGTCAGTTGTTAACACTCCTACTCCCACTCCAAACTCCGCCCCTGTCTTGGCAATCGAGAAAGGTAGAGGGAAGAAGAGGAAGAGCTCTTCGAAGGGTACTAAGGCTAAGACCCTTGATGGATCTTCTTCAAGTGGAACCAAGAAAGGTTTCGTCACTCCTTCTTCTGACCCAAAAGAGGTTGAATGCTTCTATTTCCATGAAAAGTCGCACTGGAAGCGAAACTGCCCAAAGTACCAGCAAGATGTGAAGGATGGGAAAGTTAAACCCAACCATGCATGTATTTACACTATTCTATCTAATAACTCACCCTATTCTAACTCTTGGGTCCTTAATACCGGTTGTGTTATTCATATCTGTTTTGATTTGTAGGGACTAAGAAGAAGAGAGAATGTGGAGCATGGAAAAATAAACTTGATCATGGGGAATAGGAAAGCTTCACCTGTCACCAATATTGGAGTTTATTCTTTGTTGCTAAGTAGTTGGTTTACTTTAGATTTGAATAAATGTTGTTATTTGCCAGAAATGGAAAGAAATATTATTTCCTTTCATGCTTTGTACAAACAAGGGTTTACCTTTTCGTTTGATAATGAAATTGGTGGAATAAATGCTTTCTTTAATAATGTTATTTATTTTAAAGCATTACCTTGTGACGGTGTGTATGAATCTATATCTGTTGTAGATAATCAAGGAAATAATGTGCTGTGTATTGATTCTTCGAGTAATAATAACTTGGATAAAGCATCATTATGGCATTGTCGTCTTGGACATGTGAGCAAGAAACGCATAGGCCAACTCCAAACGGATGGAGTCTTGGAGTCAGTTGACTAAAAGTCAGATGATAGTTGTGAATCATGCTTACTTGGAAAAATGACCAAGTCACCATTCACTGGTTCTTGTGCTAGGGGTGAAGGTTTGTTGGATCTAGTGCACACGAATGTGTGTGGACCCTTCAAATCTGCCACAAGGGATGCTAATCGATATTATTTGACTTTTACTGATGATTATAGTAGATATGGATATGTCTTTTTAACCAAGCATAAGTCAGAGACTTTTGAAAGGTTTAAAGAGTTTAAACAGGAAGTCGAGAATCAATTGGGCAGGAACATTAAGATGCTTCGATCCAATCATGGTGGTGAGTATCTTAGTACAGAGTTCCTCGACTATCTTAAGGAATGTGGGATTATCTCACAATTGACACCTCCCAGGACACCACAAATTAATGGTGTATCTGAGAGGCACAATCGAACCTTGTTGGATATGGTGCGTTCCATGATGAGTCGAGCTTCGCTACCAATCTCATTTTGGGGGTATGCCTTAGAGATTTCCGCCCATATCCTTATTCTGGTCCCTACAAAAAAAAGTTGCCAAAACTCCTCATGAGATGTGGACTGGTAAAGTTCCCAAACTAGACCACATCAAGATTTGGGGTTGCGAGTCTTTCGTGAGACGCGAGACTCATGATAAGCTCGAACCTCGAAGTGAGTGGTGTATTTTCATCGGCTACCCATAGAAATCCTTTAGTTACCTCTTCTACAGACCTAGTGACAATGTGGTCTTTGTAGCAAGGAGGGGTGTCTTGAGAGAGAGAGAGAGAGTCCATAAGCCAAGGAAACAGTGGGATGCAAATTAACCTTGAAGAAATTCAAGAGTCAAGTGGTGAAAGAACTTCAAACCCTAGCACTCAACCTAAGGAGGAAAATCCTGTTGAGCTAATTAACAAGTCTGTACCTCTGAGGCGTTCCACAAGGGTTAGGAATGCACCTGAGCATTATTATGGTTTCCATATTACTGCGAAAGGTGAGACACTTATCAGTGATGAGACCTTGGTAAGTCTGGATGAACCTAACAGTTACGCTGAAGCCATGGCAGGCCCCGAGTCTACCAAATGGAAAGAGGCAATGGACAGCGATATACAGTCTATGTATGAAAATCAAGTTTGGAACTTGCTTGACAATGTACCAGGTCGTAAGACAGTTGGGTGCAAGTGGATCTTCAAGAAGAAGACCGACATTGATGGTAATGTACACACATATAAGTCGTGACTGGTTGCAAAGGGCTTTTCTCAAACCCCGGGAGTTGATTATGATGTGACCTTTTCACCAGTTGCAAAGATTAAGTCCATTAGGGTTCGGTTAGCCATCTTTGCATTTCATGATTATGAAATATGGAAAATGGATGTCAAAACCGCCTTCCTTAATGGAAGTTTGGCTGAGGATGTTTACATGAGTCAGCCAGAGGGTTTTGTCAGTATAGAATACCCTAATAGAGTGTGTAAGCTCGAGAAATCCATTTATGGATTGAAACAGGCACCTCGGAGACGGAATATATACTTTCATGAGAAAGTCAAAGAATTTGGCTTTTCAAGGAGTGAAGATGAATCTTGTGTCTATGTCAAAGCTAGTGGGAGTATAGTTAGCTTTTTGGTACTATATGTGGATGACATACTACTCATAGGAAATGGCATCCCAACCTTACAGGAAGTGAAGTCCTGGCTTGGGAAGTGTTTCTCTATGAAAGACCTAGGAGAAGCTGTCTATATTCTGGGGATAAGGATTCTGAGAGATCGGAGTAAAAGGCTAATTGGAATTAGTCAGAGTACTTACTTGGAGAAGGTGATGAAGAGGTTCAGCATGCAGGACTCCAAGAAAGGAAAGTTACCCATCCAGAGTAACGCCAAACTAATTAAAACTCAGAGCCCAAGTACTGAGGTCGAGATAGCAGAAATGAGTCGGGTACCTTATGCTTCTACAGTAGGTTCGATCATGTATGCTATGACCTGCACTCGAATTGATGTAGCCTTTTCTTTGTGCATGGTTAGCAGATATCAGGGGAACCCTGGCAAGGCACACTAGACTGTGGTAAAGAATATCCTCAAGTACCTATGGAGGACTAAGGACTGGGTCCTTACCCTCGGTGGGTGTGATGAGTTGAAAGTTGAAGGGTATAATGATGCTATCTTTCAGACTGATATGGATAATTTCTACTCTCATTCAGGTTGGGTCTTTACCTTAAACGGAGGAGCAATTACTTGGAAGACTTCCAGGCAAGAGACAATGGTTGATTCAACTTGCGAATCAGAGTATATAGCAGCAAGCGAGGCAGCAAAGGAGGCGATATGGCTGAAGAACTTCATTGGAGACCTTGGAGTTGTACTAGCTATAAAGGAGCCATTGGAAATTTTTTGTGATAGTGAAAGTGCAGTTGCCTTAGCCAAGGAACCAAGGGATCACGGGTGATCCAGACACATCGACAGAAAATACCATTTCATCAGACATCGAATAGAAGAAGGACTCCTCGTGGCAAAGAGGGTATCATCGGATGAGAACCCAGCAGATCCCCTCACGAAGGGACTAACTCAGGTTAAGCATCTCTAGCATGCACGAAGCATAGGGCTGAAGGATGATATTAGTTTTAGTAGTTAGATAATTTTGAAATTTGTAAAGTGTAATTGACATTTGATGATGAATAAAAGTTGTGTTTATTTATGAGTAAAGTGTTGTTATCTCTTGTCAATCGTTTACTATATTATTTTTTTTGCAAGTTTTGACTTCCAGAATAATTACGTTTGGTATATCATATTATTCGAATCTCCACAGTCGGTCATATGTTGGAAGTAAGTATGAATCAACACTGTCATGAAATGGTTGTAGAGGTCTAAGTTGTTGGACATGGCTACAACACTCATGAGTGCTCATAAGTTCTGAGCATTGGACTCAACCCACGCTCACTGGTATCACTTCATGGAATTTATCTCGAGTGATCGTGAGATGGTAATATCATATAAGTCCTCAAACATAGAGATATGACTTGTTTCCTATGAGTTGGTTATTCATTGATCGTACGAAACCGCATTGGTAACTCGATGTTATAAAACGTACTTTTGTGTGTGATTCAACAAGTAGTAGAACAAGCATATGAGTTGAAGTTTATATGTTCCTTCTTGGATTAGAAGCGATATTTGGGCCCCTCGATGATTTTGTTTTGACCTAATTATCGGGCCCGGTCAGAATCAAATTGATGTGTTCAATTTAGTTCTATGTCAAACAAATCGGAAATCGGGAAACAAACAGTTGGACAATAAGTAAGACATTGTTCCATGTATTTGTCTTGCTGAAATCTAGAACATAGGATTATATGACGACTAATCTTGAATGGCACATTGTCATCTTCTCAGTTTCGAGAGAGCTTGAAAGAGCTACGATTGTTGATCGGTTCCTGAAGTCATACTTGCAGTTATACTTATTAGACGTATCCAAGTGGGAGACTGTTGGATAAGGTGTCTAAGTCCATAACTATTTCTGGTATGTACTTGACCCGACCCTGCATGGTCCATTTGGGTTGCATGGCATCATGTGTTTGGATAGACTAAATGAGAGAAATAACACTTGTGGTTTATTAATATATTATAAGTTCTAATATATTAATAGTATTATTTAATTAGTATTGACCAAGAATTAATTTGGAATTAATTAAGTGATCAAAATATGACTAATTAAATATATGGGTTGATTATGTAAATCATTCGTAACTTGTATAGTGGACTAAAATGCTCCATGGATTATCAAGTTGGGTTAAACCCATAGGATGCTCCATGGATGCTCCGTGGGAGTTACAAACCCATGGGTCATGAAAATTAAGAGTCATGTCACATTAAGGTTTACATGGTGTAACCCTAGATGTGACACACTATATAAGCAACATGTAACTCACCAAAATCGGACACACTAAGAACAAGAGAGGGCAAGCCGGTTTTACAAGTGTTAGACATTCTCTCAAAGTTATTCCAAAGCATTTGGTGTTGTGTGAAGCATTTGAGGCATCACACTTGGGGTGCTAGGCTCACAAGGTTTTCAAGGAATCAAATCAACTATAAGGTATGTAATTCTAGCCATCTTTAAGATTAAAAGTTCCCCATGTATGCTAGATAGGATTATGAACCATGGAAATCAAATTTTGCATGTATTTTAGACAAACATAGATCCAAGGTTTTTTAGGATTGCATGTACACTTAGGGGTGTTAGAATGCAAAAAACCCATCAACGACCACCAACAACATTATATGTGATAAACTCATATAATGGCATAAGTCATCTGTGATTATTTAATCACATAAATCACACGTGATTAGATACATATATTACATGTGATTATATATATTTAATCACATGTGATTTATGCGCACACAAGTTTTGTTTTCGTGTTCTCTATTTAATAGTTTTTCCTTGTCTACATTAATCATATGTGATTAAATATAAACAATCATATATGATTAAATCCATGAAAAAACTATTGAATAGAAAACAAAAAAACAAATATTGTCAATATAAATCATGTTATTAGATTACATCATATATAATCACACACATATATATATATATATATATATATATATATATATATATATATATATATATATATATATATATATATATATATATATATATATATATATATATGAAAACAACTGCTGAATAAAAAATGCAAAAGAAAATCTTTTCCACATACATCATATGTGATTACATTGATATAATGATATATGATTAAATACATGAGACCAAATAATGAATCAAAAATGTGAAAATCAATATTGTTCACATAAATCATATGTGATTAAACTGTACCATCACATGTTATTATATTTGTCTAATAACATATGATTTACGTGGATAAGATTTCATTTTGTTATTCTCGTGTATCTAATCACATGTGATTCTATATATCTAATTAGATATGATTTATTTAGACAAAAACGAGTCTCGTCTATATAAATCATATGTGGCTAGATACATATAATCAAATGTGATTGTATACATGAGAACAACTACTGAATTAAGAACATGAAAACAGATGTTTTCCACATAAATAATATGTGATTAGATACATATAATCACATGTGATTAAATACACAATATCACCCATTGAATCGAAAAGGTAAAATTGAATATCGTCCAAATAAATCATATGTGATTAAATTCATATAATAACATGTGATTATATGCATTACTCACATATGATTTATGTGGACAGGTTTCATTTTTGAATTCTCGGCTCAATAGTTGTTATTGTATTTAATCACATGTGATTATACCTATAAAATCATATATGATTTATATGGACAATATTTATTTTACGTCTTTGATTTAGTATTATCATGTATTTAATCGCATGTGGTTATATGTATATAACTACATATGATTTATGTACGCAAGATTTGTTTGTGTGTTCTTGATTCAAAAGCTGTTCTTTGACCACATAAAATCATATGTTATTAAATACATATAATCACTTATGATTTGTTAAATTATATGTTTTTAAATACACAAGAACAACTACTAAATCACATTTGATTTATGTTAACAAGATTCATTATCGCATTCTCAATTTAATAATTTTTCTTTGTCAACTTTAATAATATGTGATTAAATATATCTAATCACATGTGATTATATGTAGCTAATCACATATGATTTATATGAAAAAAATATTGTCTGCATAAATTATATGTGATTAGATACATATAATCATATACGATTATATATAAGAGAACAACCATTACCTCAAAATTGCGAAAACAAATCTTTGTTCACATTAATCATATGTTATTAAATACATATAATCGGATATGATTAAATACATTAGAAAACTATTGAATGGAAGACATGAAACTAATCTTGCTTATATAAATCAAATATGATTAGATAAATATAATCACATGTAGTTATACGTATTTAATCATGTGTGATTTATGTAATTAAATACATATAATCATACATGATTTATGCCATTATATGCATTTAATCATATCTAATGTTGGTGGTTGTAGGTAGTTGGTGGTGGTCATGCGATGGACATGCATGGTGGTGGGTGGTGGTACTAGTGGAGTGAGGGCAGGGCGATTGGTGGTGGAGACTAACGGTCGTGGGTGATGGGGATCGTGGGTGATAGTTTGTTTGTGGTGGTAATGAGTGGTGGTTGTAGGTAGTTATAGGTGGTGGTGAAGGGTGGTAGGGCTAATTATGGTGATGGTTATGGTGAGTGGTGGGTGGTTGTGTTGTTGATGGGTAGGAGATCGAAGGTGGTGGTTGGTGGTTTTAGTGGTGATGGTGGTAGGTGGTGATTTTAGTAGTGATGGTAGTAGGTGGTGATGATGTTCGTGGGTGATGGTTTGTGGTAGGGATGGTGGTGGACGGTGGGTGGTGGTGGTGGTAGTTTTGGTGGTTGATAGGTGCGGTGGTGGTGGTGGTTTTATAATTTAATCACATAAACTTTTGTATCATGTTATATATTCAGTTGAAAACCCTATAATCTTCTGGATCAGTGCATCCGACTTTCAAATCTTTTGTACGAACCATTGTTAAAAACACACCTTGACCATGCATTGCAAGAACTTCATATCGGCTATCAAGTACTTCTCCAAAACATTATCATGCATGTGTGAAAAGGGTAAATCAGAAAACTTATAATAATGGGTAAAACTTAAAAGAGTCAGATTTTAATATACTTAATATAGTAATCTTCTGCATCATCCTAGATTCCCAATTATCCTGAAGACCTCTTCTTTGAATGGCTAAACCATCTCGTTTTCCGTGATGATATAACAAAACAATATAAGCACACACAACACAACAATTTGTTATGAAATTTTGGAAGAATTCATTGCAACAATTTAATGTCAAAGCTTTCAATAAATAAAGAAACGACCAATTTAACCTTGTAATTTTATACCATACCTCAAGTAAAGGGCGTAGCCACTCTTTGCATTTATTTGTGCTATGTAAAAAAAGCCAACAGTTGGCCTTTTTGAATGTGTGTTTTCTTTCATGCTCAAAATGAGCACAGGCAGTCGCCCTTGATCTTCTTCCCAATTAAAATAAAATAACAAATGTCATCATATTAAAATCAGGAATAAAATGATCCCATGTTAATTTCTTCATAAAGAGAATTCCAAATGAGAAAAAAGAAACATGTTTCAGTTATCTTAGGGATTAGGTACAAGTTTTCTTCATTAAGCAGTTCCTTGAAGTTGGGAATGTAAGATTTTGGGCATGATTCCATTGCCTAATAGTAGTTTTCAAATGAGATAACTTCCAGAAAAGATTAACATAAAGTTAAAGCCTATGACTATGTCAGGTAATGTTCACCTCACTAGGTTGTGTTCACTGATATAAGGGTTCCATCACTAGCTTTGCAGGTAGTGTCTGATGTGGAATCGGAGAAAAAAATGTAGCACAAACTCATTGTAAACTCATAATTTGAAATAGAGATATGAAATCAATGATCAACTTATATGTGCATGTGTGTGTGAAAAGTTTGTTTTGTATAACCTTGTCTCGTTTCTTGCTTTTCTTCTTCCTAATCTAACAATCAAAACTGAATAAAGTATCTTGTAGTTGGATAGGAAAGATAACATTAGAAGATATTCCTCTCCGGTCTCCATAAAGAAATATTGTATTCACTTTCAGGCAAAAAAAGTCATAGAGATTGAACATGAATTCCTTTTTGTTTCTGACTACAATGTACTTCATGTACAATGCAATTCAATGTCTGTAACAAAAATCATATGAGACTAAGGGTTTAAAACTAGTATCTTTGGCTTTCAAAACTCTACTTTCCTATCTATTGGCGATAAATTAACCACATTTGAGTTCTGTTTGTTGAACAAATGGGACTTTTATGTATAAAAATGGAACGAAATTGATTTTGTTGTAGAAAGGATTGCATTGAATAGTAGTAATTTTGGGGAAAAATGGCTAAACATGTCAACCAAAGATCTATAATATCTTCATCAATCATACACGAGTTATTTTATTTCCATCTAATTTAGTTAAATTAACCTAACATAAAGGCAACGTAGAACATACATCTAATTAACTTAAAGATGGTTTTCTAATTTGTCTAACTTTTTAGGTGAAGAACTCTGCAGGGTTTTATGAGAGTAGACAAGTATAATATGAACCTAAATATTCATCCCCAATAAAATCGATATCAAACTTGACCAAATTTATGAAAATAACTTACCTTCAAGAGAACGGAGACTACGAAGAACTTGAATAAAGCAAGAACGGAGGTTGGCTACTGCTTCGACAAGCTCCATCTTCTCCATATTATGACGATCAATGTTGGCGTGAACATGGTGAGATGATATATTGTATTTATAGTATAAGAGTAATTATAATTCCGGAGCAGGTGAGTTGATTGTGATTCATTTATTCATGTTACAATGAATCCACAACTGTTAACCAACTTCGATCACACATAACTCAATAGATTAAAATCAAAATGCAAATATCTTGATTGTAAGTTTAGTACGGAGAGGCCATGGATGCATTATGGACGCAGGAAACTAATCTCATGCCAGCTTCGAGTAATTGTCACAACCAGAAATTCTCTGATCTAAAAACAAGGTCAAAAAGGGTCTTGTATATGAAATAGTTATAACTATATTACTATTATGATATGTGTAATGAAAATTTTGGAAATTATATTGCCCTAAGCTCCAATGAGAAATACAAACAAATACGAGAATTAAATTACGTCAAAATATTGATCACACAAACAATAAAGCCAAAACATTAAAATTCATACACTTTAGACCATGAACACTTTGTTGGATTCGTGTCTAAGCCTGTAACTATAATTGGTAAGTATTTGACCCGGTTGTGCATGGTCCTTTTAGGTTGCCTTCACCAAAGCAACTAGATAGGATGATTTATGAAGAGAGAGAGGTTATTAAGGTTTATTAATATATTATATGAATAATATATTAAAGGAGAAATCATGTTGTTTAATTAATATTAGACAAGAATTAATTAAGTGGCTAAAAGACATTAATTAACTTAAGGGGACTAGAACTGTCAATTCTTTGATAGTTGAGTATTGGGCTAATGGACTCCTAGTTCGATACCCTAATAGCCTCACTATATAAGGTACCCCTAAGGCCCCAAAAGCATATGAAAAACTTTGCGGAAACACTATCTATTCCTAAGCAATATATCATAACTCCTAAGCAACAGCTCAAAATTCTGATCACCGAACCATGCAATCGAAATCCATCCTCGCGATCAGAATTAGCATATACTTCCTTTAAGTTTCTTCACTTTTCTTTGATTCTTCAAACATCAACATGTAACCCAGTCACATCATGTAATAAGAATCTCAGAATAGAAACTTAAAAGAGTCAGATAGTGGACTTTACCTGAAGTAGAGTCAAACTTCTTGACTTGATCAACCTTATGATCTTTCAGGTAAATAGGCAGCTTCACAATCAATGCCCCTTCCTTTGGCAAGAGAAACATATGGACTCTTTGGAAATGGTACATGGAACTATCACAAACTTGCCTTTCTCTTTACCATTTGGTCAACCGAGTTGACTATGGTTAATCCCTTTCCTTGGGAAGAGAAGGCTTTTCTAGATATCCAATGTTACCATTGTCAATGTCCATGGTAGATTGGGAAGTTGATCTTCTAATAAAATTTGCTTTACCGAAGCTCCAAATCGTTGCTGATTCAGCAACACAAAGCAAATAGATAAGATCATTAAGGGTCATGTCATAGTCTTTTACATAGTAGTCCATAAAGAACTCACTACGTGACTTCGAAAGTGATTGAACAACCAACTTTCTCAAGACTTTGACACCCAACTCTCCCGGCTTGTCAATATGTGACTTAATCTCCAAGATGCGATCACACATAATCCTTGCTTGCGAATAGGGCTTGAGTGACCTTGAACTTGTGGGTTAGGAAGAATAATTGGAGGAGGTGGAGGAAGTGAAGTTCCAAGAGATTTGGGAAGATCAAAGATGTCTGAACTAGACATCTTTTGGGAAATATTCAAGATAGTTGATCTAAATTCCTTAATATAACACCCAATATGAAATATTAAGGCTAGGAGCCAACACAATACTTTTATAACTTGGAACAAGGATGCCGTAATCCAAGCTATAAAATATTTGAAGGTAGGCGAATGACGATTCACCAATTTCCACCATTAAAACGAAATAATTGAATTAGGTTTTACTTGGATTTGAAACTCCTAGATCTTTTGAGATTCATTGAACTGTTCAATGGCATGTTTCAATCTCGATTGTGCCCTCTCAAATTTTGTGACTAGGATACCAAGGATCACAAAACAAGGTGTGAATAACCATGCAATTATACTTGGTACCCTTAATATTTACTCCTCAACCGATGTGTCGGTTAACCACAAGCGCTCCACCGATACTATGATAAACATTAAGTTACCCTTTGCCTACCTTGTTACATCCAGGTTAGTGTGCCGGTTACCCACACGCGCTCCACTAATGACTTAAGAAAAGTGCAAAGTGTAATTTCATGGGTTAGCACCAAATTCACATTTTCCTAAGTAACTAAGATTGAGAATTAATAAAATTTTAGTTACTTAGTATTTATCATTAATAATTTTAATGAAGGGACAATTCTAGTCCTTGTCCTACCCGTTCGGCTAACGACCCTCCACCAGTCAAGGAAACGGTGGGTGAGAGTGGACATCCATTAAACTGCCATTTTATAGGCAATAACCTTATACCCCCCTTATAGCCCGACTTCGTGACTGAGGCCTACTAACGGTAAGACTAACTTGCTCTTATACATATATATATATATATATATATATATATATATATATATATTATTAACTTATAATACTATAAAGTAGAAGGGTTGAATTTTAAGTTGGAAAATTCTAAGGGCTTAACTTGGAATTAAAGTATTCATAAGGGAAAACTTTACAATTTTCAAAACATGATGGCAAGTTTTGAAACTATTCAAAACTATTCAATTCCATAACTTATGTGTTTAAAGTAGTTTTAATTCAAAAAACTCTTCAAGTTCCATAACTTGAGGACAACATATGGAAGACTTTAAACTACTAAAAGAATATTACTTTTCTTTATTCATAACCTATGGAAATATTTATGAGTTTTATGAATCTTAAATGTGACTTTTCATATAACTTGAGGACAAGTTACAAAAACACATTTTAGAACCAACTCTTAGATTAATTTGGATTGAAAACAACAATTTCACATAACTTTTCTATTAATCTACGCAACTCATAAGAACAAGATAATTCAATCAAACTTTTTCATGTAATTAGCCTAACCATTAAACTAATACAAAACATGAATCTATTGACAATTATCTTTGAAATTGGATTAGCATGAACATTACCACACCAAAACTATCGAAGATATGTTGTCTGGGGTCCAACTCATCGAGTGCATGAACCAACTCGATGAGTTGGATCGTTTTGAACACTTTTAAGGCATGGACTCGTCGAGTCACCTGATGGACTCGCCGATTCAGTTGTCCAGACAGCAAAAAACCTCGATTTTTAAGCAGATTTCGCAAGTATAACAAGAAAACAAGCCTAGTCTCTGATACCACTCATGGGTTTTGAGCATTCTAACACTCCTATGGTGTACATGCAACCCTAAATACCTTGGATCTATGTTTTCTCTATTATACATGCAAATATGAATATTCTAAGGTATTACCCTATCTAGCATACAATCTTTGATACTTAAGTAATAAAACAAGTTAGAATACATACCTTGTTGATGTAACTTGACTCCATAAAGCTCGAGAGCCTAGTGCCCCAAATATGACTCCTCAAATGGTTCACACAACATCATCAACACTTGAAATAAACATGAGAAGAAGACACTAATGCTCAAATAGGCTATCCCTCATATATGTTTCACTAGTACCAATTTCTTGAGCTAAAGGGGTCCTTATATAGTGTGCACATTAGGGTTACACCAGGTAACCCATGACTTTACCCATTCCTTATGCTCCATGGGTTTTAACCTCCATGGAGTATCCATGGGTCACCACATGGGTTAAACCCAACATAAGGAATCATGGATCATAATCCCACATATATAAGAATGAATGATTTACACAATCAATCCCCATATATTTAATTAGTCTCTTTTGATCACTAAATTAAGTCCAAATTAATTATTGATCAATACTAATTAAATAACACGATTTCATATTAATATATTAGAACTTATAATATATTAATATGTCACAAATGTCTTCTTCTCATAAAAGGTTTATCCAAATGTTCCGATGTAATGCAACCCAAATGGACCATGCCGAGTCGGGTCAAGTACATACCAATTATAGTTATGGACTTAGACACTTATCTAACACCCCTAAGGCCCCAGAAACGTGTGGAAGCAATCCCTAAGGGTTCTTAGTCGTTTTTGGTGCTCCTCCTCCCTCTCAGAAGTCATTCTCTTGCTTGTGGTGTTTATAAGCCATTCGAGGAGTGATATTTGTGACTCTAAGCTCCAAGACAAGAAGATTCAAGCCATTCTTGTAAAGGTAATTATCTAGATTTGTTCTTATATGATGATTTCGAAATGTGTACGCTAGATCTAGGGTTTGTAAGTCTTGGATGAATTGCATGTACAATAGAGAAACCTAGATCCAAGTTATAGGGTTTGCATGAGCACATAGGATGTTCTTTTGAATAAAACCCATCACACTCCCCTAGGAAGCACCCAAGATCGTGAACACCATTTGAGGAAAGAAATTTGACCATGAATACTATCCTAGGAAACCATTAGGTCGTAAGTGTTGGGTTTTGAGCAATCTAACACTCCTAAGGTGTTCATGCAACCCTAAAACCTTGGATCTATGTTTTACTATGAATACATGCAACTTTGATTTTTTACAAGGTTCATAACCTATCTAGCATGGCATGGGGAACATTAAACATAATGGCTAGAAGAATTATATACCTTTCAATTGTGAGTTGATTTCTTGGAGTTTGAGAGCCTAGCACCAATAATTTGGATTCCTCAATTGGAAACCACAAATCACCACAAACTTGGAAAAACCTTATGAGAGTGTATGTAGCTTATAGAAATCGGCCACCACCTTTTACACACACAACTAGTGCTATTTCAAGCATCACAAGCTCCTGTATATGGTGTATAGGATTAGGGTTACATCCATGTAAACCCTAATACCCATGACTCTTCCTTTCCAAGGATCCATGGGTTAAAAGCTCCATGGACTATCCATGGACTCCCATGCATGCCAAGCCCATTCCAAATGAGTATTAGCCCACACTTATATAAATACAAGAGCACATATTTCATTAGTCACCTTTTTGATCACCAAATTAATTATAAATTAATTTATGATCAATACTAATTAAATAATATGATTTCATATTAATATATTATAACTTATAATATATTAACAAATCATAAACATACAATTCTCAAAGGTTTAACCATAAATAGTTTGGGTGATGTGCAACCCAAATGGACCATGTCGGGTCGGGTCAAGTATATACCAAATAAAGTTATGGACTTAGTGTTGGATAAGGTGTCTAAGTCCATAACAATATTTGAGATACACTTGACCCGACCCGGCATGATCCATTTGGGTTGCACTTCACCCGAACAATTTGGATAACCTTTTGAGAATAATATGTTTATGATTTGTTAATATATTATAAGTTATAATATATTAATATGAAATCATATTATTTAATTAGTATTGATCATAAATTAATTTAGAATTAATTTAGTGATAAAAAGGTGACTAATTAAATATGGGCTCTTGTATTTATATAGTGTGGGCTAATACTCATTTGGAATGGGCTAGGCTTGCATGGGAGTCCATGGATGGTCCATGGAGCTTTTAACCTATGGATCCATGGAAAGGAAGAGTCATGGGTATTATGGTTTACATGGATGTAACCCTAATCCTCCACACTATTTAAAGGAGTCCGTGACACTTGATTTGACACTAGTTGTGTGTGTACAAGAGTGGTGGCCAAATTCAAGAGTGTGCATTATTCTCTCAAGAGTTTTTCCAAAGTTTATGGTGATTTGTGATTTCCATTTGAGGCATCCACACTATTGGTGCTAGGCTCTCAAACTCCAAGGAATCAACCACTACTAAAAGGTATGTCATTCTACTAGTACTTTTATGATTCAAGTTCCCCATGCCATGCTAGTTAGGATGTAAACCTTGGAAATTCTTATTTACATGTATTTTAGAGAAAACATAGATCCAAGGTTTATTAGGGTTGCATGTACACCATAGGAGTGTTAGAATGCTCAAAACCCAACAGTGGTATCAGAGCCTAGGCTTGTTTTCTTGAGTACTAGATGCAAAATGCTGAAAAAAGTCGATTTTCTGCCCACTGGACAGTGAACTCGCCGAGTCCATGGGAGGACTCAACGATTCCATGTACATCTTCATCCTACTCGTCAAGTAGGTTCATGTACTCGACGAGTAGGAAGCCCAGAGTGCAGTTTTTCAAGTTTTTAAGCTGGAACTGGACTAGAATCACTACACTAAACTGTTTTGGTCTTATAAAACCTATTTTCAATGTTGTAATGATTATGCTAATCCAATTTCAAAGGCTATTATCAAAATTTCAAGTTTTGTATGTGTTCATATGATTCTTGAAATTGTTGATATGGATGTTCATGAACTTATGAGTTTTGTTAGATCATAGGAACTATTTGCAAATTGTTTGTTAGTTAATTCTTGATTTTGATGTGTTGTAATGGAATCCATAATTTGTCCTCAAGTTATGGATTACCAAAAGTTTTTATTTTAAGTTCCATTAAAAACCATAGGTTACATAAGTTGAAGAGTCTTTTTCATCATAAATAGTTTTATGGACTCCATAACTTGTCCTTAAGTTATGGATGTCCAAGAGTCTCTTCATTAAATGTTTATTAAACCTTCATTAAACTCATAAGTTATGAAAATTTAAAAGTTTTTGAATTGTTCAAAACTTTCCCTCAAGTTTTGGACTTTGTAAAGTCTCACACACACTTTAGTTCCAACCCTTAGAGTTTTAAAAGTTAAAATACAAACTTTATACTTTATAGTATTATAGGTTAATAATAATTATATATATATAGATACATGTATATATATATATATATATATATATATATATATATATATATATGTATAACAACAAGTCAGTCTTACCGCTAGTAGGCCTCATTCACGAAGCCGGTCTATAAGGGGGGTATAAGGTTGTTGCCTATAAAATGGCAACTTAATGAGTGTCCACTCTCACCCACCGCTTCCTTGACTGGTGGAGGGTCGTTAGCCGAACGGGTAGGACAAGGACTATAATTCTCATTAAAAGTATAATGATGAAATAAAGTAACTAAACCTTTTACAAATCCCAATCTTAGTTACTTTAGGAAAATGTGAATTTGGTGCTAACCCATGAAATTTACACTTTGCACCTTACCAAGTCGTTGGTGGAGCGTGTGTGGTTAACCGACACACTAACTTGGATTAGTAAGGATGGCAAAGGGTGACTTAATATTTATCATAGATCGGTGGGGAGTGTGTGGTTAACCGGCACATCGATTAGGTGATAATATTAAGGGTACCAATTGAATTTGCATGGTTATTCACACCTGGTTTTGTGATCCTCGGCATCCCAGTCACAAAATCTAAAGGGCACAATCGAGATTGAAACATGCCCTTGAAAAGTTCAATGAATCTCAAAAGATCTTGGAGTTTCAAATCCAATTAAAACCTAATTTTATTTTGTTTTTCATGGTGGAAATTGGTGAATCGTCATTCACCTACCTTCAAATATTCTATAGCTTGGATTACGGCATTCCTCTTCCAAGTTATGAAATATTGTGTTGGGTCCTTGCCTTAATATTTCATATTGGTTGTTATATTAAGGTTCTTTTAAATTAACTGACTTGAATCTCTCCCATTGAAGATGTCTGGTTCAGACAAGTATGATCTTCCCAAATCTCTTGAAGATGATGTCCCACTACATCATGCTTCACTTCCTCCACCTCCTCCAATTATTCTCCCCGACCCACAAGCTCGAAGACTTGAAAAGTTCAAACTCACTCAAGTCCTATTGGATAGTAAACACAAGGATGGAAAGCCAGTGTGTGCACATATCTTGAAGATGAAGGCACACATTGACAGGCTAAGGATGATGGGTGTCGGGTTCCCAAGGAAGTTGGCTATTGACTGGGTTCTTCAGTTACTTCTTGAGTCATATAGTGAGTTTGTTAAAGACTACTATGTGACAAATCTCGACATGACCCTAATAGATCTTACCTATTTGCTAATTGCTGCTGAATCAACAATGATTTGGCGCAATGGTTAAGCAAATTTGATTGGAAGGTCTGCCTCCCAAGCTGACATGGACATCCCAGAAATGATTCCTTCTCCTAAAAGGAGGGAATTGGCCATGGTCAAAAGTGATGATCATAAGAGAAAGCCAATTTCTGAGACTGCTCTATGTGCTGGCTCAGATGAGGCTGTGTGTTTCTATTGCCAAGGAAAGGGACATTGGAATCGAAGCTGCTCTGACTACCTAAGATCTTTAGTCAGAATGTATGGTTTTGCTTCATGTAAGTCCATTATCTAACTCTGTTAAATTCCTAATTGTTGATTCTTAATACATGATGTGATTGGGTTGCATTTTGATGTTTTGTAGGATCAAGCAAAGGGAAGGAAACTTAAAAGAAGAGTAAGTTGAATCTGATCGCGAAGATGGATTTCAATCGCATGGTTCGAAGATCGGATTCGTGAGCTACTTCTTAGGAGTTATGATAGATTGCTAGGAAATATGTAATAGCATAGTTTCCATTTAAAGTTGCATTGTATGGAAAAAAAATTTCTGCATTTTATAAATGAATAAAAATTTTGTTTTACTTTATTTTATATCTCTTTGCAATAGCATTTATGGAAAGTTAATGTGTGTATGTTTCTAGCAATAATGAATTTGATTCTTTCATCTGTGGTAGTATCTAAATTTACCAAATAAGGAAAGATTCTCATCACCCAAGTTTCAATTGGACTGAAACTTGGAATCATGCAGGTTGTATTACCTGATGAATGAGAATTTTCTTTTTTAGAAAGTTAAGACTAATTCCCTGACCACATGTATATGTGAGTCAGGTGAAAGACTAAAGGATCGAGTACACTAGGTGTGTGCAGGTCAAAGTCCACCACAAAGATCGATAAGACTATTCATCATGATTTACTAAAGTTTAGTAAATATGGTTATACTTAATAGTTTAAGTATAATTCTGAAACATTGGAAAAGTTTCAATGTATGGCAGAACGAATGAGACGAATCAAATTTGGCAGAAAGATAAAAGTTTCTCAAATCTGAAAAGATGGGAGAGTACTTTAGTATCATGTTTTATGATCATATTAGTGATTGTGAGACCATATGACAATTCATCCTCTGGAGACATCTTAATGCATTCTTATGGCTAAGAAGAGGAGTCATGAATAATTAAAGTGGTTAAAATTAAGAAGATGAGTCATACTTCGTTCCAAAACAAGTCTTAGAGTCATACTCCAAGATTGTAACTTTAGTGACACATCTTAAATAAGGTTTATAACACTTGTCAAATGTAAGAGTAAAATGTTTTCTACTCTTGTACATTTGAAATTAGTAAGTTGTGATGTTTTGGATAAAACAAAGACCAACTAAGGCCAATTGTGTGAAGTGTTTATCTTGATAAGAGTCCGCACTGACTCTTGAATATTTGTTTGGTTGTCAAGGAATGGTTCTTGACAAAGAGAAACTTATATGTCAAGAGGTCAGTGGGAGTCTTAAAGGTCTTGAAAGTTTCAAGAGCTAATCAAGGATAAAACCTATAGTTTATCGCTAGCACACGACTTGAGGTTTGTAACATATCATGTTGACATAATTCTTGTTTTTGTGCCTATTTTGGTAAAGTTGAGTATGTATATGAGTTCTGTGAGTTCTCAATTGTGTGCATAAAAACTTGGATGCAATGGTGGGCCTTTGCGCTACCAAGAGGCAAGAAATCAAGATTGAACAAGTTCAATCCATATGATTTTGAGTTTGTTACTAACCTTGTCTTGTAATTACGGTTGTGACAGATTCTTATGGATGGGAACACCTACACCATAAAATCTAAGTGTCATAAGGTTTCTTTCTGATTCATGAAAATGATGGTGAGGAAACGCTTTCACTAAGTAGATTTTAAGTAGATAGCAATTGTGATATTTGCATTCTCAAAGTCGTTAGTGGAGCGTGGTTAACCGGCACAATAACATGGACTTGTGAGAAATGGCAAACAGGTCTAAACATTATGATTACGAAATCCCTCTTCATAATTGTTTAGACACACATGTGAGTTATCTAAGGAAAGATGTATGAGTATGAGAAGCTTAGATAAAGTTTTGTCGAAGTATCTCGTATCAGAAGTCTGAACTTTGGCGATGAAAGTCAATAAAGTATTTATTTATAGAAGTCGATTTCTGAGTATATGTCAAAGCTAGTGGGAGCATAATTGTTATGCTAAATAATTATTATGCTAGTGGGAGCATAGTGATAAGTATTGTTAATTATAGAAAACAAAAGTTTCTCTTGGAAGAGGTTGTTTTGCTATAATTATGGGAGAGGAGATTATACTTCATTTCAATCCTAAAAGTTTAGATTGAGATTTTAATCATCTTTAGCCAAGAATATATATATATATATATATATATATATATATATATATATATATATATATATATATATGAATTTTATGTTGGAATGGTTCAACATGAGGGAATTCTATATATATTGTGTTCTCAAATTTCGATTATGATTACGGCATCCCTCTTCATAGTTGATTTTTGAAAACATGGCAAATAAAAATATTGTAGCAAATGACTGATCTAGTATCATGTCTTTATGTGAGACATCATGAATCATCTCCCATATGCTTCAGGTATAGGATCGATCACATGTGCTACAATATCTATCCGTTCTAAATTTTCCAAAAATGCCTAGAGTGTTAAGAGGAAAAAAGGAATAGAACCGGATATGGATGAAATGATTAAGCAATTGTTGAGAACAATCTGAGGTTTACCTAAGATTGGTTTCTTATGGACAATTTGAAGTATGATGCTAAATTTTGGAAAGGGCCATATTGACATATTCTGAAAAGAGGTAGATCTTGTTCAGAAGTGAGTCAAAATGGGAATATGGAAATGTTTTCCATATTGGGAGTTGGATTTTAAGAATCTATGATAAAGTTAGAAACTTTTATGCAAGAAGAATATTCAAAGGAATGTACTTTGAATGTGAGACTTCGTTTCCATGGAATTGATATCCATTGGAATAATTAGTAATGTCTGTTGCCAGGCCTTTGTGACTTTTGTGCATAATCATTGCAAGAGGATCAATGCATATGAGTTTAAAATCTAACAGATTATAGTAAATGACAAGAATTTGATATTCTTACATTTACATTAAGGATTTGGGATTGTGAAATGAGCATCATTGAAACCATGTTCAATTGATCTATTTCACAAAGTAAAGATCATAGACAAACATAGTTTGCATACTTGGAGTATGGCATAACTGTTGTTAGAAAAACATAGTGTACATGCTTGGAGCATGGGACAACTATTGTTTTAATTAAAGCGTTAAGTTGATAAATCAAAACAGAATAATGTGTAATCAATATGGTGATAAATAAGTGGTGTTTTATTTATATTCATAAGTTCTAAGACCATATTGGATTCAATTATTCTTGTGTTTCACTTTGCATGTTTTGACTTCCATAATAACTAGGTTATTCCTTCCGAATGATTAAGTTATTCAAACTTCCACAGTCGGTCATACGTCGGAAGTAGGTATGAATTAAGATTGTCATGAATTGGGCTTGTAGATAATTAAAGGTGTTTAGCCAAAGCAATGGTTGCTACAACATTCATGAGTGCTCATAAGTTCTGAGTATTGGAACAAACCCACGCTCACTTGCATCAATTCATGGAATTTATCTCGAGTAATCGTGAGACGGTAATATCATATAAGTCCTCAAACCTAGAGATATGACTTGTTGCCTATGAGTTGTTTATACATTGATTGTACGTAAACGCATTGGTAACTCGATGTTATAAAACGTGCCTTTGTGTTTAATTCAACAACTAGTAGAACAAGCATATGAGTCAAAGTTTATCTGTTCGTTCTTGGATTAGAAGCGATATCTGGGCCCCTCGATGATTTTGTTTTGACCTATGTACCATGCCCGGTAAGAACTAAGTTGATGTGTTCAATTAGGTTCTATGTCAAACAAATCAGAAAATCGAGAAACAAACTGCTAGACAATAAGTAAGACATTGTTCCATGTATTTGTCCGGCTGATATCTAGAACAGAGGATTATATGATCACTTATCTAAAATGGTGCTTCATAGTTCAACAAAGTTTTGAGAGCTATGATTGCCGGTTGGTTCCTGAAGTCATATCTACAAATATAGTTATTAGACTTATCCAAGTGGGAGACTGTTGGATAATGTGTCTAAGTCCATAACAATATTTGAGATGCACTTGACCCAACCCGGCATGGTCCATTTGGGTTGCACTTCACCCGAACGATTTGGATAACCTTTTGAGAATAATATGTTTATGATTTGTTAATATATTATAAGTTATAATATATTAATATGAAATCATATTATTTAATTAGTATTGATCATAAATTAATTTAGTGATAAAAAAGGTGACTAATTAAATATGGGCTCTTGTATTAATATAGTGTGGGCTAATACTCATTTGGAATGGGCTAGGCTTGCATGGGAGTCCATGAATGGTCCATGGAGCTTTTAATCCATGGACCCTTGGAAAGGAAGAGTCATGGGTATTAGAGTTTACATGGATGTAACCCTAATCCTCCACACTATATAAAGGAGTCCTTGGCACTTGATTTGACACTAGTTCTGTGTATACAAGAGTGGTGGCCAAATTCAAGAGTGTGCATTATTCTCTCAAGAGTTTTTCCAAAGTTTGTGGTGATTTGTGATTTCCATTTGAGGCATCCACACTATTGGTGCTAGGCTCTCAAACTCCAAGGAATCAACCACTACTAAAAGGTATGCCATTCTACTAGTACTTTTATGATTCAAGTTCCCCATGCCATGCTAGTTAGGATGTAAACCTTGGAAATTCTTATTTGCATGTATTTTAGAGAAAACATAGATCCAAGGTTTATTAGGGTAGCATGTACACCATAGGAGTGTTATAATGCTCAAAATCCAACACTTAGACACCTTATCCAACAGTCTCCCACTTGGATAAGTCCAATAACTATATTTGTAGATATGACTTCAGGAACCAACCGACAATCATAGCTCTCAAAACTTTGTTGAACTATGAAGCACCATTTTAGATAAGTGATCATATAATCCTCTGTTCTAGATATCAGCCGGACAAATACATGGAACAATGTCTTACTTATTGTCTAGCAGTTTGTTTCTCGATTTTCTGATTTGTTTGACATAGAACCTAATTGAACACATCAACTTAGTTCTTACCGGGCATGGTACATAGGTCAACACAAAATCATCGAGGGGCCCAGATATCGCTTCTAATCCAAGAATGAACAGATAAACTTCGACTGATATGCTTGTTCTACTAGTTGTTGAATTATACACAAAGGCACGTTTTATAACATCGAGTTACCAATGCGTTTACGTACAATCCACGTATAAGCAACTCACAGGCAACATGACATATCTTTAGGTTTGAAGACTTATATGATATTACCATCTCACGATCACTCGAGATAAATTCCATGAAGTGATGCCAGTGAGCGTGGGTTTATTCCAATACTCATAACTTATGACCACACATGAATGTTGTAGCAACCATTGCTATGGCTAAACACCTTTAGTCATCTACAATCCCAATTCATGACAATCTTAATTCATACATACTTTCGATGTATGACCGACTGTGGAAGTTTGAATAAAGTAATTTATTTTGGAAGTCAAAACATGCAAAGCTGAAACAATAGTAAATAATTGACAAAGACAGTAACACCTTACTCATAAATAAATACACCTTTTCTTCATCATCAACTGTCGATTACATTTTACAAGTTTCAAAAATAGCTATCTAATCTGTAAAACTAATATCATCCTTCAGCCCTATGCGCCTCGCATGTTGTAAGTGCCTAACCCTCGTTAGTCCCTTCATAAGGGGATCTGCAGGATTCTCTTCTGATGATACCCTCTTTGCCACGAGGAGTCCTTCTTCTATCTTGTATCTTATGAAGTGATATTTTCTTTCAATGTGTCTGGATCTTGCATGATCTCTCAGTTCCTTGGCTAAGGCAACCGCACTATTGCTGTCACAGAAAATCTCCTTAGGTTCCTTGATAGCTGGTACAACTCCAAGGTCTCCGATGAAGCTCTTCAGCCATATCGACTCCTTTTCCGCTTCACTTGCTGCTATGTACTCTGCTTCACAAGTCAAATCAGCTACCGTCTCCTACTTGGAACTCTTCCAAGTGATTGCCCCTCCATTTAGGATAAAGACCCAGCCCGATTTAGAGCGGAAGTTATCCCTATCAGTCTGGAAACTCGCATCACTATACCCTACTACTCTCAATTCATCACTCCCACCAAGGGTAAGAATCCAATACTTAGTCCTTCATAGGTACTTAAGAATATTCTTTACCACAGTCCAATGAGCCTTGCCAGGGTTCTCCTGATATATGCTGACCATGCTCAAAGCAAAGGCCACATCAGGGCGGGTACAAGTCATAGCATACATGATCGAACCAACAGCAGAAGCATATGGCAATCAACTCATCTCAGTTATCTTAGCCTTTGTACTCGGGCTCTGAGTCTTGCTCAGTTTGGCATTGCTTTGGATCAGTAATTCTCCTTTCTTGGAATTCTGCATGTTGAACCTTTTTAACACCTTATCCAATTAGGTACTCTGACTAAGTCCAATTAGTCTTTTACTCATGTCTCTTAATATCCATATCCCTAGGATATAGACAGCCTCTCCAAGGTCCTTCATAGCAAAACACTTCCCAAGCCAGGACTTCACTTCCTGCAAAGTTGGGATGTCGTTTCCTATGAGCAACATGTCATCCACATACAACACCAAGATGCTAACTATATTCCCACTAGCTCTGACACAAACACAAGACTCATCTTTGCTTCTTGAAAAACCAAATTCTTTGACTTTCTCATCGAAACAAAGATTCCATCTATGAGGTGCTTATTTCAATCCATAGATGGATTTCTCAAGCTTACACACTCTATTCGGGTGCTCTGTACTGACAAAACCCTCTGGCTGACTCATGTAAATATCCTCAGCCAACTTCTTGTTAAGGAAAGCGGTTTTGACATTCATTTGCCATATTTCATAGTCATGAAAGGTAGCAATGGCTAACATAACCCTAAGAGATTTAATCTTTGCTACTGGTGAAAAGGTCTCATCATAATCAACTCAGGGAGTTTGACAAATACCCTTTACAACCAGTTGCGCCTTATAAGTGTGTACATTACCATCCATGTCAGTTTTCTTCTTGAAGATCCACTTGCACCCAACTGTCTTATGACCTGGTACATTGTCAACCAAGTTCCAAACTTGATTTTCATACATGGACTATATCTCATTGTCCATAGCCTCTTTCTATTTAGCACCCTCAGGGCCTGCCATGGCTTCCATGTAAGGCTCATCCAGATTTACCAGTGTACTATCACTGACAAGTGTGTTACCTTCCGCAGTAATATAGAAACCATAGTAATGCTCAGGTGCATTCCTAACTCTCGTGGAATGCCTCAGAGGTACAGACTCGTCAGTCGGATCAACAAGAGTTTCCTCCTCAGGTTGATTGCTAGGATCTGAGGTTCCTTCACTACTTGACTCTTGAAGTTCTTCAAGGTCAATTTTCCTCCCACTGTTTCCTTGGCTCATGAACTCTCTTTCACGAAGACTCCTATCCTTGCCACAAAAACCACATTCTCACTAGGTATGTAGAAGAGGTAACCAAAGGATTTATGTGGGTGGCCGATGAAAATACACCTCTCACTTTGAGGTTCGAGCTTATCGTGAGTCTTGCGTCTCACAAAAGCCTCGCAACCCCAAATCTTTATGTGGTCCAAGTTGGGAACTTTCCCAGTCCACATCTCATGAGGTGTTTTAGAAACCTTCTATGTAGGAACCAAATTAAGGATATGGGCGGCAGTCTCTAAGGCATACCCCCAAAAAGAGATTGGTAGCGAAGCTCAACTCATCATAGAGCGAACCATGTCCAACAAGGTCTGATTTCTCCTTTCAGCCACACCATTCAGCTGAGGTGTCCTAGGAAGTGTCAATTGTGAGACAATCCCACACTCCTTAAGATAGTCGAGGAACTTTTTGCTAAGATACTCACCACCTCAATAGGATTGAAGCATCTTAATGTTCCTGGCTAATTGATTTTCTACTTCCTGTTTAAACTCTTTAAACCTATCAAAAGTTTCTGACTTATGCTTGATTAAGTAGACATAACCATATCTACTATAATCATCAGTAAAAGTCAGGTAGTAGCAATTAGCATCCCTTGTGGTGGTTTTGAAGGGTCCACATACATCGGTATGTATAAGGTCCAACAAACCCTCACCCCTTTCACATGAACCAGTGAAGGGTGATTTTTTCATTTTTCCAAGCAAACAAGATTCACAACTATCATATGACTTTAGGTCAAATGACTCCAAGACTCCATCCTTTTGGAGTTGGCCTATGCGTTTCTTTTTTACATGTCCAAGACGACAATGCCACAATGATGCTTTATCCAAGCTAGTAGAAGATGATGGGTTTTGAGCATTCTAACACTTCCTAAGTGTACATGCAACCCTAATAACCTTGGATCTATGTTTGTCTAATTATTATGCAAAGTTGATTTCCAAGGCTATGATCCTATCTAGCATACATGGGGAACAATTTTAACATAAATAATAGATAGAATTACATACCTTGTTGTTGTAAGTGTTCCTTGAAACCTTGTGAGCCTAGCACCCCAAGTGTGATGCCTCAAATGCTTCACACAACACCAAATGCTATGGAGTAAACTTAGAGAGAATGTATAACACTCAAAAATCGGCTCTAACCATCAAGTATCCTTGTGTCATCAAGTGTAGCCGATTTTGGGAGAATACATGACCTTCATATAGGGTTGACACATCTAGGGTTACACCATGTAAACCCTAATGTGTCATGACTCTTCATTTCCATGACCCATGGGTTTGTAACTCCCATGGAGCCTCCATGGAGCATCCAATGGGTCTAACCCAACTTGATTATCCATGGAGCCTCTTAGTCTACTATATAAGTTATGGATGATTTACATAATCAACCCATATATTTAATTAGTTATCTTTTGATCACTTAATTAATTCTAAAATTAATTCTTGATCAAACTAATTAAATAATATTATTAATATATTAGAGCTTATATTAATAAACCATATGTGTTAATTCTCTCATTTAGTCTATCCAATTGCATGGTGCCATGCAACCCAAATGGACCATGCCGGGTCGGGTCAAGTATTTACTAGAAATAGTTATGGATTTAGACACCTTATCTAACAGTCTCCCACTTGGATAAGTCTAATAACTATAACTGCAATACTTCAGGAACCGATCGGCAATCGTAGCTCTTTCAAGGTCTCTCGGAACTGAGAAGATGTTGATACGCCATTTAAGATAAGTGATCATATAATCCTCTGTTCTAGATATCAGCCGGACAAATACATGGAACAATGTCTTACTTATTGTCCAGCAGTTTGTTTCCTGATTTCCGATTCGTTTGACAAAGAACTTAATTGAACATATCAACTTAGTTCTAACCGGGCCCGGTACATAGGTCAAAACAAAATCATCGAGGGGCCTAGATATCAGCTTCTAATCCAAGAAGGAACATATAAACTTCGACTCATATGTTTGTTCTACCACTCATTGAATTACACACAAAAGCATGTTTTATAACATCGAGTTACCAATGCATTTTCGTACAATCAATGCATAACCAACTCGTAAGTAACAAATCATATCTCTAAGTTTGAAGACTTATATGATATTACCGTCTCACGATCACTCGAGATAAAATTCCATGAAGTGATTCCAGTGAGCGTGGGTTGTGTCCAATGCTCAGAACTTATGAGCACTCATGATTGTTGTAGCCATGTCCAACATCTTAGACCTCTGCAACCAATCATGACAGTCTTGATTCATACCTACTTCCGACATATGACCGACTGTGGAGGTTTGAATAATATGATATACCAGTCATAATTATTCTGGAAGTCAAAACATGCAAAAGAAATATAGTAAACGATTGACAAAAGATATTAACACTTTACTCATAAATAAACACAACTTTTATTCATCATCAAATGTCAATTACACTTTACAAATTTCATAATTTATCTAACTACTAAAACTTATATCATCCTTCAGCCCTATGCTCCGAGCATGCTGGAGATGCTTAACCCTACTCAGTCCCTTTGTGAGGGGATCTGCAGGGATCTCATCCGATGATACCCTCTTTGCCATGAGGATTCCTTCTTCTATGTGATGTCTGATGAAATGATTATTTCTGTCGATGTGTCGGGATCTTTCGTGATCCCTTGGTTCCTTGGCTAAGGCAACAACACTTTCACTATCACAGAAAATTTCCATGGGATCCTTTATAGCTGGTACAACTCCAAGGTCTCCAATGAAGTTCTTTAGCCATATAGCCTCCTTTTCTGCCTCGCTTGCTGCTATATACTCTGATTCACAAGTAGAATCAGCCACTGTCTCCTACTTGGAACTCTTCCAAGTGATTGCTCCTCCGTTTAAGCTAAAGACCCAGTCATTTGTCCTCTATAGGTACTTGAGGATATTCTTTACCGCAGTCCAGTGTGCCTTGCCAGGATTCCCCTGATACCTGCTAACCATGCTCAAGGCAAAGGCTACATCAGGTCGAGTACACGTTATAGCATACATGATGGAGCCTACTGCTGAAGCATAAGGCACTTGACTCATTTCTGCTATCTTAGCCTCAGTACTTGGGCTTTGTGTCTTACTCAATCTGGCATTACTCTGGATGGGTAACTCTCCTTTCTTGGAATCTTGCATGCTGAATCTCTTCAACACCTTATCCAAGTATGTACTTTGAATAAGTCCAATTAGTCTTTTACTCCGGTTTCTCAAAATCCTTATCCCTAGAATATAGGCAGCTTCTCCTTGATCAAACTAATTAAATAATATTATTAATATATTAGAGCTTATATTAATAAACCATATGTGTTAATTTTCTCATTTAGTTTATCCAATTGCATGGTGCCATGCAACCCAAATGGACCATGCCGGGTCGGATCAAGTATTTACCAAAAATAGGTATGGACTTAGACACCTTATCTAACAGAAGAATCAATACACAACACATTATTTCCAAGGTTATCTACAACCGACACAGTTTCATACACATCATCACAAGGTAATGCTTTAAAATAAAGAACATTATTAAAGAAAGCATTAATACTACCAATTTCATTATCAAAAGAAAAGGTAAACCCTTGTTTGTACAAACTATGAAAGGAAATAATATTCCTCACCATTTCAGATGTGTAAACACATTTATTCAAATCTAACTTTAACTCACTATCTAGCAACAAAGTATAAACTTCAATCTAGGTAACAGGTGAAACCTTATTGTTCCCCATGAGTAAGTTTATCTTTCCGTGCTCCACATCCTCACTTCTTCTTAGGCCCTACAAATCACAACATATGTGAATACCACAACCTGTATCAAGAACCCAAGAATTACAATATGGTGAGTTAATAGACAATATAGTGTAAATACCTGCATGGGATGGTTTCACTTTCGCATCCTTGACATCCTGCAAGTACTTTGGGTAGTTTCGCTTCCAGTGCCCCTTATTCTGGCAATAGAAGCATTCAACATCCTTAGGGATGGCAGAAGGAGTAGCAAAACCACCTCTGGTTCCACTTGATGAGGATCCATCAAGAGACTTTCCCTTGGTACCCTTCGAACGGGTCTTCCTCTTCTTCCCTTTGCCTTGCCTGATAGCCAAAACAGGGGTAGTTGTAGGAGTAGGATTAGAAGAATGATGCGGAATTGATCATAAAACGAAGGTAAGGAGTGCAAAATGATGTCAATTGCCAACTCCTTAGGGAATTTCACATTCAATTTCTACAAACGGTCGCCCGTGATGGGTTCAACATCTTTCATTTGGGTTGTTATCATGGAGGAGATGATTTCATATCGCTCTTGATGAGCACTCTGATGGTAGTGGTCCATCAAATCCGGATGCATCTCAAAAGGATAGTAGCCCTCATAGGACTTTTGGAGCTCGGCTGTCATAGTGGCCTTCATGATGCATGTCACTTTCGTAGCATCTCTTTCATGTGCCTCATATGCAGCGACCTCCTCAGGAGTTGCAGTCGGCTCAAGATCCTTAAGCTCCTTGTCGAGGACATATTCATTATCCTCATAACGAGTGACCATCCCGATGTTCCGGATCCAATCCATAAAGTTGGAACCATCGAAAATGACTCTCCCACAAAGGTTCATGAGAGAGAAGGAGCCAGTAGGGTTAGAACCTGAAGCATTGTTGGAAGACATCTGAAAAGAAGAAAGACAAGTTTAGATTAGATATGTAGAGTCCTTAATAAGACACCCAAATGTATTATTAAGGCTAGGACCCAACACAATATATTATAACTTAAAAGAGGGATGTTGTAATCTAAGCTATAACATATTTGAAGGTAGGTGAATGACGATTCACCAATTTCCACCATGAAAACGAAAAGAATTATTAGGTTTAATTGGTTTGAAATTCCAAGATTCTTTTGAGATTCATTGAACTTTTCAATGGCATGTTTCAATCTCGAGTGTGCCCTTCAAGTTTTGTGACTAGGATGTGACAATCGTCAAATTCTGGTCAAGCCAAAGTCAAACAAAGTCAACAAGTCAAACCGGTCAACTCAGTTAACCCTTGTATATTAGGGTTAACGTTATGTAATTACTAAACAACTCGCTATTTTAATGAGAAAACATCATTTGGAAAAATCCGCGTGATTAATTTTTCCTTAGCCTTGATAATGCTAAAAAATGAACCAATGAGATAAAACACTATTGCACACTCATCGGGAGTGTGTAGGACACTAAAACATGGCTTAACGAGGTTTACGGACCTTGCATTGCGAAGCCGGACACTAAAAAAGGTCACAAAACCTCTCTCAATCTATTTCACTCTATCTCTTTCTATTTGAAATCTCTCCCAAATCTCTCCAAGAAGGTTAAATCTCTCTTTGTATGAGAAATCTCTCCAAGAATGTGAAATCTCTCCCAAATCTCTCCAAGAAGGTGAAATCTCTCCCAAATCTCTCTTTGTATGAGAAATCTCTCCAAGAATGTGAAATTTCTCCCAAATCTCTCCAAGAAGGTGAAATCTCACCCAAATCTCTATTTGTATGAGAAATCTCTCCAAGAATGTGAAATCTGTCCCAAATCTCTCTCAAAATCTCTTTTGAATTTATTTTTATCATTCGGGTCATCCCGACCCTTGAATGGGTCGAAAATCGCTTAAATCGAGGTTAGAACGGGTAAAATACCCCAAAGGATCCGGAACCTTCCCCTAGGGCCGCAGCCACTTAGAGGCCGAACCCTCTTGGACCGGAACAGCAGCAGGCGAGCTGCAGCCCCGACCGCAGCAAGCGAGCCGCAGCCATGCACCGCAGCTTCTCTTTCCCTCGGATCCGCACCAACAACCCCAGCTACTCCGGTTCTTGGCTGCTGAGGCCGAGACCTCGCCGAGAACTTCAGATTTTCTCACATTACACCCGGTTTTCGACCACGACTCCGTTTTAAGCCTGTTTTTAATTATTTTAACGCGAGATTTTCTCCAAAAATCATATTTTAACATATAAGACCCTAAATATTCATAATTTAAACATATTTTTATGGAAATATTTATTTAAGAATAAAATCTATTAAGTGAGATCTTGAGGTGGAGTGTGGATCTTGCCATAATATTTGACACAAACAACCACCCCATGCCCATTCCTTTGACCACCTATTATACTCCCCACCACTCCTAGTCACCTAATGGCACTACCCCACTCATTTCCCAGCAAACCCACGTCCAAATGAGCTGGAAAACCCTCTCTCTCACTCTTCACGTCACTCATTTTCCTCATTTCCACCAAGTATCAAACACCACTTTTCTCTCAAATCCTCTCACTCAAATTCGAGATTTAAGGGCTGATCATCAAGTTTTCTCTCATTTTTGGTAAGTTTCATCACCCTCCTTATGGTTATTACATTCCCTCTTACTCAAATCATAAATATTTTACACAAACATCATCACATTCATGTTAGATCTTCGAATCTTCAAGTGATCCTTCAAGTGTTCTTGAGTTGAACACTTCTCATCTTCCAGATTCACCCACTGAAATCATATAACGTGAGTTCATACCCCTATCTTTTCATGTTTTTCTTAAGTTTTAGGGGGGGGGGGGATACAAGTTAAAACACCAAGAACACAACTAAACTCATTTAACAACCTTCATCAGAAAAGTTCAACTCCATTCACGAACTGTTTTGGGAAACTTAAACATTTTAGTTTTCAAAACTGATTTAGGTTCAAGTAGTTCCAGTTCTTAGCTTTAAAATGACCACTTGCACATCTCCACACGATTTTTCTACAATTTATGGTGATTTTTACAATACTGCCTATCATTTCAAGAGAAAATCCGGACCATTCTGTGATTATGGACTTTTTCACACATGTTGAAGGTCATTAAAATTCATAATAAAAATTATGAACAAACTAGACTCATTTCCCAAACTCCCAGAATTTACGGATTCTGATTTAGACCTTTGATAATTTTTCTATAAATTTTCTAAGAACAGTAAAAGAAAATGTTAACAACAGAAAAATGCTATCAATTTCATTTCACCTTGTAACATGTTGAGCAAGGTGTATATCTTTATGTGGATATATGTTTCTGCAAATAGATGGCATTTTGTCTTAGTATATATTCATACATCAAAAAACAAATGGATTTTTACCTACAAAAGTATGGTAATTAATTAGTTGTTATATTGCATGTTGTTTCACTTTAGTAAAAGGTATATATACATATCGGTAAACAAAAGGGTTTTTTTACCTTCACAAATACTGTAGTTAACCATAATAAACAAAGTTATAACGACTACATTTAAACGTTTTGATAAACTATAATAGGTATGGTTTATGTTTCCATTAACACAACAAACACATTTCGGAAGGTTTTATTCCCACAGAAAAAGGTTTTACACTCACGCACACCACACGTAAACTTGTTAACTTAAATTTGTGAGACATTCTTCTCAGTACTCCTAGAGTACGGGTTAAAATTGTTGGTAGTTATAACCAGAGTCTCTTGTAGGGAGAACGTGATAGTTGTGTATGGAACTATATTGGGTTTGACACCCCACACTTTGCTGCTAGCTACAGTGGGACCTGCGTCATATCAGTTTTCGATGCCGGAGAAACATCGTGGCAGGTTCATTCAGTAATAGTATGGTTATGGCGACTCACATAGGGAGTTAACAACACATAAATTTTACGGGAATTTTTATTAGTCTAAAAGGGTTTTATGTCGATTTAAAATCACTTTCTATATCAATAAGGACGAATATTACTGTACACTTTCGGTCTTGGTATTTAAGACTACACGTCATTCATTACGGGATTTTCCTCAAATCTAAAAGGGTTTTATGCCGATTTAAAACGACGTTTATATCATTAAGTACGGAAAATACTTGTTAATTCTTGGTCCTGGGATTTAGGACCACATAACTTTTATAAGGAAAATATTGGATTTTTCTTGGTAACACACAACACATTACAAAGAACGGCATCCAAACTCTTTATCTAAACAGCTTATGAACTCACCAATTTAAATAATGACACTTTTTCAAAATTACTTGTATTCTCAGGAAATCAACGAAACCAAGTAACCACAAGCTTTTGAGGATGGAACGCTACGGCGTTGAACAACTATTTTTATATCATGTCGTGATCAATCATTGAAATATGTAATACTTGAAACCATGCAATTTTTTCCTAATTATATTTATGAATGGTTGTATTTACTTTGAGCACTATTATAATCATTGTTGTGATACTATACATGAAGTCCGCCACCCCCGAACGTTTCCGCCATCCTTGGTGTGGGGGTGTGACAGATTGGTACAGAGCATTGTTTATAGTGAACTAAGTATATCGAACCACATAAGATATACAATCTATAAATAAATTGGGACTAAAGTCTCTGATTTAAGTTTTCAAAACAATTATACTTTTAGAAATGAAATAGTTTCTTGTTAAAAAGTATGAGTAGATACATACATACTAGTATAGTATCATTATCTAGGACAATACAAAAGTAAAACGAGGAGTTGGACACTACGAGTAGACCTTGGGGTATCTAATCAGACTTGGGATGAATATAGCATGATCAACTATATTTATTCGAGGTGTGACTATGGTATGCCAGGGCATGGTCGCGGTGAGCAACAAGTCTAAAAACTTCCCATACAAGAAAGTTGCTAAGAACCAAACACAAAATTTAAAATACTATAGGAGTGTTTTGTAATATCATAACTTATATGAAAACTAAATAGATCCTTAATAATAGGTCTATAGTCACTAAGTGGATACTCTAAAGTTATATGTAACATAGAGATCATAGACTTAGAATATGTGGTCATTGCCTTACTTCTTTTTCCTTGTTTGGATGTGGACCTAGGGTAGGGTCACTTATTTGAAGGTCTATCATATACTGTTATATGTAATTCGTATGCACTATGTCATTATAGAAGTAACTAATAAGGATCACCCCTATAAGTATTTAATTATAGAGTTAGATACCTAGTAATTATCTCTTCCACTCCTATTCTCGCACGTACAACATAGCAAGATCCTACTTACCTGGTGACCCCTACTTTCCCAACCAGAGAAATGGTGGATGGTTATGAGAAGAATCAAAAGCGGAACCGGAGGTAATCAACCCTCCATGCATAGCCAGGGTTTCCGCGAACTGTTTCGACTACATCGAACCTGTTCCCCGTTGGGCAATCGTGATCGAGGGTTAAAGTCGACAGCAATGACAACAACCACCATGTGGAGACCAACGAGGGTGCTATTGTTGGATAAGGTGTCTAAGTCCATAACTATTTCGGGCTTGTACTTGACCCGACCCGGCATGGTCCATTTGGGTTGCATGGCATCATGCAATTGGATAGACTAAATGAGAGAAATAACACTTGGAGATTATTAATATATTATAAGTTCTAATATATTAATAATATTATTTAATTAGTTGATCAAAGAATTAATTTGGAATTAATTAAGTGATCAAAGGATAACTAATTAAATATATGGGTTGATTATGTAAATCATCCATATCTTGTATAGTGGGCTAAGAGGCTCCATGGATTATCAAGTTGGGTTCTACCCATAGGATGCTCCATGGATGCTCCATGGGAGTTACAAACCCATGGGTCATGGAAATGAAGAGTCATGACACATTAGGGTTTACAAGGTATAACCCTAGATGTGCCAACACTATATAAGAGTCCCATTCTCCACAAAATTGGCTACACAAGTTGAAGACAAAAGAAACTAGAGGGCTTGGCCGATTTTGAGAAGTGTGTGTTATCTCAAGAGTCTTTCCAAGAGCATTTGGTGTTGTGTGAAGCATTTGAGGCATCACACTTGGGGTGCTAGGCTCACAAGGTTTCAAGGAACACAAGCAACAACAAGGTAAGTTATTCTATCTATGATTCAAGTTAAAATTGTTCCCCATGTATGCTAGATAGGAATATAACCTTGGAATTCAACTTTGCATGATAATTAGACAAACATAGATCCAAGGTTATTAGGGTTGCATGTACACTTGGGAAGTGTTAGCATGCTCAAAACCCATCAGTGGTATCAGAGCCTAGGCTTGTTTGTTTGTTATTTGTGCTTAAAAGTTGAAGAAAGTCGAAAATCTTGTTGTCTGACTGATGGACTCGGCGAGTCCATGGGAGGACTCGTCGAGTTCATGTGTATCTTCAACCTACTCGGCGAGTAGGTTTATGCACTCGGCGAGTAGGGTCGACAGAGTGCAGAATTTCGACTTGTGTTGCTGGAAATGGATTAGAATCATTACCCTAAAATGTTTTGGTACTTGAAAACTTGTTTTAGAAGGTGTAATGTCTTTTCTAACTCATTTACAACAACTAGTTATCAAAATTACAAATATTAAATGTGATTTTGATTCTTGAAAGTGTTCATATTCATATTCTTGTTCTTATGATGTTTAGTTGATCATAGGAATTATTTGTAACCTATGTGGTAGATTAATTCATGATCATAATGTGTTTTAATGGAGTCCATAACTTGTCCTCAAGTTATGGAAAACCAAAAGTCTCTTGGATTAAAAACCATTAAAAGAACACAAGAGTTAGGAAAAATGAAAAGTCCTCATTTTATTACTCTATTAAACTCATAAGTTACAAGAAATGAAAAGTTTTGAAAGTTTACAAAACTTGCCCTCAAGTTTTGGAACAAGTAAAGTTAAGTTAAAACTTTAGTTCCAACCCCTAGAATTTTAAAAGTTAAAATTCAACCCTTATACTTATATTATTATGATTTAATAATTATATATATATGTATAAGAACAAAGTCGTCTTACCGCTAGTACGCCTCATTCACGAAGCCGGTCTATAAGGTGGGTATAAGGTTGTTGCCTATAAAATGGTGACTTAATGGGTGTCTACTCTCACCCACCGCTTGCTTGATCGGTGGAGGGTCGTTAGCCGAACGGGTAAGACAAGGACTTATTAATTCTCATTCAAAGTATGATGAATATTATAAAGTAACTAAATGTTTTATTAAATTCCCAATCTTAGTTACTTTAGGAAAAATGTGAATAAGGTGCTATTCCATGAAATTACACTTTACACTTTGATTAAGTCGTTGGTGGAGCGTGTGTGGTTAACCGGCACACTAACTTGGACTTAACAAGGTAGGTAAAGGGTGACTTAGGGTTTATTATAGTATCGATGGAGCGTGTGTGGTTAACCGGCACATCGATTGAGTGATAAACTTTAAGGGTACCAAGTGATTTGCATGGTTACTTCACACCTCGTTTTGTGATCCTCGGTATCCCAGTCACAAAACTTGGAGGGCACACTCGAGATTGAAACATGCCTTTGAAAAGTTCATTGAATCTCAAAGAATCTAGGAATTTCTAAGAACCATTCAAAAACCTAATACTAAAATATTGCGGTTTTCGTGGTGGAAATTGGTGAATCGTCATTCACCTACCTTTCAAATATGATATAGCTTAGATTACGGCATACCTCTTCTAAGTTATATTATATTGTGATTGGATCCTAGCCTTAATACTACATTTTGGTGTTTTATTAAGGACTCTCTTATATCTAAACTAATCTTGTCCTCTTTCCTTCAGATGTCTTTCAATAATGCTTCTGGCTCTAATCCTAATGGCTCCTTTACCCTTATGAACTTGTGTGGGAAAGTCACCTTTGATGGATCCAACTTCAATGAGTGGATCAGAAACATCAGGATGATTACCCGCTACGAGGACAAAGAATATGTCCTTGACAAGGAGCTTAAGGAGATTGATGAGTCCACTGCAACTCCTCAGGAGATCGCTGAATTTCGGGCACATGAAAGGGATGCTACGAAAGTGGCTTGCATCATGACGGCCACGATGACAGCGGAACTTCAAAGTGCAAGACAAGAGAGGTATGAAATCATCTGCTCCATGATAACAACCATGATGAAGGACGGGGAATCCATCACGAGCCACATGCAGAAAATGCAAAGGTATGTGGATCGTTTGCTGAAGCTTAATGTGAACTTCCCGGAGGATCTTGCAATAGATATTATTTTGCATTCCTTACCATCGTGCTATGATCAATTCCGTATGACATATCACATGAATAAGGAAGAAGTCACCCTCAGCAAACTTCAGGGACTTCTCAAGACCGCAGAATCAGGTCTTAAGGGGAAGTCGGTTGCTATCACTCCTACTCAAAACTCTACTCCGGTTTTGGCAATTGGGAAGAATCGATGGAGGAAGAGAAAGAGATCTTCGAAGGGTACCAAGGCTCGGACCCTTGATGGCTCTTCTTCAAGTGGAACCAAGAAAGGTTTCATTACTCCTTCTTCTGACCCAAAAGAGACTGAATGCTTCTATTGCCATGAAAAAGCTCATTGGAAGCGGAACTGCCCAAAATACCAGCAAGATGTGAAGGATGGGAAAGTTAAACCCAACCATCGAGGTATTTACACTATCATTTCTAATAACTCACCCCATTCTAATTCTTGGGTCCTTGATACCGGGTGTGGTATTCACATTTGTTGTGACTCGCAGGGACTAAGAAGAAGTGAGGATGTGGAGCAAGGAAGGATAAACTTGATCATGGGGAATAGGAAAGGTATACCTGTTACCAAGATTGGAGTTTATACTTTATCGCTAAGTAGTGGGTTTAGTTTAGATCTGAATAAGTGTTGTTATTCGCCAGGAATGGCAAGAAATATTATTTCCTTCCATGCTTTGTACAAACAAGGGTTTACCTTTTCATTTAATAATGAAGTTGGTTCTATTGCTGCTTTCTTTAATAATATTCTTTATTTTAAAGCATTACCTTGTGATGGTGTGTATGAAGCTGTATCTGTTGTTGATAACTTAGGAAATAATGTTTTGTGTATTGATTCTACTAATAATAACTTGGATAAAGCATCATTATGGCATTGTCGTCTTGGACATATAAGCAAGAAGCGCATAGGCCAACTCCAAAAGGATGGAGTCTTGGAGTCGTTTGACCTAAAGTCAGATGATAGTTGCGAATCATGCTTACTTGGAAAAATGACAAAGTCACCCTTCACAGGTTCGTGTGAGAGGGGTGAAGGTTTGTTGGACCTTATACACACGGATGTGTGTGGACCATTCAAACATGCCACAAGGGATGCTAATCGTTATTATTTGACTTTTACTGATGATTATAGTAGATATGGATATGTCTACTTGATCAAGCATAAGTCAGAGACTTTCGAGAGGTTTAAGGAATTTAAACAGGAAGTCGAGAATCAATTGGGCAGGAACATTAAGATGCTTCGATCCGATCGTGGTGGTGAGTATCTTAATTCAGAGTTCCTCGACTATCTAAGGGAATGTGGGATAGTCTCACAATTGACACCTCCCAGGACACCACAGTTGAATGGTGTGGCTGAGAGGCGTAATCGAACCTTGCTAGATATGGTTCGTTCCATGATGAGTCGAGCTACGCTACCAATCTCATTCTGGGGGTATGCCTTAGAGACTGCCGCCCATATTCTTAATCTAGTCCCTACAAAGAAAGTTGCCAAAACTCCTCACGAGATGTGGACTGGTAAAGTACCTAAACTAGACCACATCAAGATTTGGGGTTGCGAGGCTTTCGTGAGACGCGAGACTCATGATAAGCTCGAACCTCGAAGCGAGAGGTGTATTTTCATCGGTTACCCACAGCGATCCTTTGGTTACCTCTTCTACAGACCTAGTGACAATGTGGTCTTTGTAGCAAGAAGAGGTGTCTTTCGAGAAAGAGAGTTTATAAGCCAAGGAGACAGTGGGAGGCAAATTGATCTTGAAGAAATTCAAGAATCAAGCGGTGAAGGAACTTCAAACTCTAGCCCTCAACTTGAGGAGGAAACTCCTGTTGAGCCAATTGACAAATCTGTACCTCTGAGACGTTCCACGAGAGTTAGGAGTGCACCTGAGCATTACTATGGATTCCATATTACTGCAGAAGGTGAGACACTTATTAGTGATGAAACACTAGTAAGTCAAGCTGACCCTAACAGCTACGAGGAAGCCATGGCAGGCCCCGAGTCTGCTAAATGGAAGGAGGCTATGGATAGCGAGATACAATCCATGTATGACAATCAAGTTTGGAACTTGGTTGAAAATGTACCAGGTCGTAAGACAGTAGGGTGCAAATGGGTCTTCAAGAAGAAGACCGACATGGATGGTAAAGTACACACTTATAAGGCTAGACTGGTTGCAAAGGGCTTCTCTCAAATTCCTGGAGTGGATTATGATGAGACCTTTTCTCCGGTAGCCAAGATTAAGTCTATTCGGGTTCTGTTAGCCATAGCTGCATTTCATGACTATGAAATATGGCAGATGGATGTCAAAACCGCTTTCTTTAATGGAAAGTTGACTGAAGATGTTTACATGAGTCAGCCAGAGGGTTTTGTCAGCAACGAGTACCCTAATAGAGTGTGTAAGCTTGAGAAATCCATTTATGGATTGAAGCAAGCACCTCGCAGATGGAATCTTTGCTTTGATGAAAAGGTCAAGGAATTTGGCTTCTCTAGGAGTGAAGATGAATCTTGTGTGTATGTCAAGGCTAGTGGGAGTATAGTTAGCTTTTTGGTATTGTATGTGGATGACATACTACTAATAGGAAACGACATTCCAACCCTGCAGGAAGTAAAGTCCTGGCTTGGGAAGTGTTTCGCTATGAAGGACCTTGGTGAAGCTGCCTATATTCTAGGGATAAGAATCTTGAGAGATCGGAGTAAAAGACTAATTGGACTTAGTCAGAGTACCTACTTGGATAAGGTGCTGAAGAGATTCAGCATGCAGGATTCCAAGAAAGGAGAGTCACCCATCCAGAGTAACACCAGATTGAGTAAGACACAAAGCCCTAGCGCTGAGGCTGAGATAGCAGAAATGAGTCGAACACCTAACGCTTCGGCTGTAGGATCGATCATGTATGCTATGACGTGTACTCGACCCGATGTAGCTTTTGCCTTGAGCATGGATAGCAGGTATCAGGCGAACCCTGGCAAGGCACACTGGACTGCGGTAAAGAATATCCTCAAGTACCTACGAAGGACTAAGGACTGGGTCCTTACCCTCGGTGGGAGTGATGACTTGAGAGTTGTTGGGTATAGTGATGCTAGCTTCCAGACTGATAGGGATAATTTCCGCTCTCAGTCGGGCTGGGTCTTTACCCTAAACGGAGGAGCAATTTCTTGGAAGAGTTCCAAGCAAGAGACAGTGGCAGATTCTACTTGTGAATTAGAGTATATTGCAGCTAGTGAAGCAGCAAAGGAGGCGATATGGCTGAAGAACTTCATTGGAGACCTTGGAGTTGTACCAGCTATTAAAGAGCCAATGGAAATTTTCTGTGATAGTGAAAGTGCTGTTGCCTTAGCCAAGGAACCAAGGGATCATGGGAGATCCAGACACATCGACAGAAAATACCATTTCATTAGACATCGGATCGAAGAAGGACACCTCGTGGCAAAGAGGGTATCATCGGATGAGAACCCAGCAGATCCCCTCACGAAGGGACTGAGTAGGGTTAAGCATCTCCAGCATGCTCGGAGCATAGGGCTGAAGGATGATATAAGTTTTAGTAGTTAGATAACCCGGAAATTTGTAAAGTGTAATTAACATTTGATGATGAATAAAAGGTGTTTTATTTATGAGTAAAGTGTTGCTATCTCTTGTCAATCGTTTACTATATTTCTTTTGCATCTTTTGACTTCCAGAATAATTTTGTTTGGTATAACATATTATTCAAACCTCCACAGTCGGTCATATGTTGGAAGTAGATATGAATCAAGACTGTCATGTTTGGTTGTAGAGGTCTAAGGTGTTGGACAAGGCTACAACAATCATGAGTGCTCATAAGTTCTGAGCATTGGACACAACCCACGCTCACTGGAATCACTTCATGGAATTTTATCTCGAGTGATCGTGAGACGGTAATATCATATAAGTCTTCAAGCCTAGAGATATCATTTGTTACTTACAAGTTGGTTATGCATTGACTATACGAAACCGCATTGGTAACTCGATGTTATAAAACGTACTTTTGTGTGTAATTCAATAAGTGGTAGAACAAACATATGAGTCGAAGTTTATCTGTTCCTTCTTGGATTAGAAGCTGGTATCTGGGCCCCTCGATGATTTTGTTTTGACCCATGTACCGGGCCCGGTCAGAACTAAGTTGATGTGTTCAATTAAGTTCTATGTCAAACAAATCGGAAATCGGGAAACAAATGCTGGACAATAAGCAAGACATGTTCCATGTATTTGTCCGACTGATATCTAGAACAGAGGATTATATGATCACTTATCTTAAATGGCGTATCATCATCTTCTCAGTTCTGAGAGACCTTGAAAGAGCTACGATTGCCGGTCGGTTCCTGAAGTACTAGAGATATAGTTATTAGACTTATCCAAGTGGGAGACTGTTGGATAAGGTGTCTAAGTCCATAACTATTTCGGGCTTGTACTTGACCCGACCCGGCATGGTCCATTTGGGTTGCATGGCACCATGCAATTGGATAGACTAAATGAGAGAAATAACACTTGGAGATTATTAATATATTATAAGTTCTAATATATTAATAATATTATTTAATTAGTTGATCAAAGAATTAATTTGGAATTAATTAAGTGATCAAAGGATAACTAATTAAATATATGGGTTGATTATGTAAATCATCCATATCTTGTATAGTGGGCTAAGAGGCTCCATGGATTATCAAGTTGGGTTCTACCCATAGGATGCTCCATGGATGCTCCATAGGAGTTACAAACCCATGGGTCATGGAAATGAAGAGTCATGACACATTAGGGTTTACAAGGTATAACCCTAGATGTGCCAACACTATATAAGAGTCCCATTCTCCACAAAATTGGCTACACAAGTTGAAGACAAAAGAAACTAGAGGGCTTGGCCGATTTTGAGAAGTGTGTGTTATCTCAAGAGTCTTTCCAAGAGCATTTGGTGTTGTGTGAAGCATTTGAGGCATCACACTTGGGGTGCTAGGCTCACAAGGTTTCAAGGAACACAAGCAACAACAAGGTAAGTTATTCTATCTATGATTCAAGTTAAAATTGTTCCCCATGTATGCTAGATAGGAATATAACCTTGGAATTCAACTTTGCATGATAATTAGACAAACATAGATCCAAGGTTATTAGGGTTGCATGTACACTTGGGAAGTGTTAGAATGTTCAAAACCCATCAGCTATGACCTCAACCACAGGGGACCGACTGACAGAGCCCTCCCAGAGAAGACCCGGCAGATCGCGAACATTGGGGATTAAAACAGGAAGACTACAACCCGAGTTCGGAAACTACGCGCTACTACAGACCCTACTGTCTCACGTACCCGAGACTCAGAATTAGACTACTATTCCCGAGACCAACTCTCTTTTTAGGACCTTATCGCCTCTCGGGCAGAGGGAAGAGAGTAACAGGGTAGATACACGACATTCAAAGAAAGGATGATTGCAGCCAACCATCGATTGGCAGAACTACAAGGTGCATCGACTTTGCCTCAGGCATCGCAAGGGACGGATCGTGATGAGTAGAGTTCATACCGCTCACAAGACTTTGTAAATTAAGTTCATGAGTATGCGTTGGAGCTACTCTATTATAAGTGTGTGCATGACACTGCAATTTAAGCGGTCATACTAATCGAGAGATCTAGTTGCTATCAAAAGTTTTCCTTGCATGGATGTGAGACAGGCTTACATCTAGGTCAAAACTTTCTCTTAAATCAAAAATTTCTAGAATCATATTAGCAAAATTGGTTTACGGCAGATCCATCAGACTCAAAGGTCTGTTAAGTCTTAATCATACCACTAAGCATACATCAAATGGTCGTAAGAAGGACCTAGCTTGGATCAAATTTCAAGGTTTCACTTGGATACAGAACTACTAAAATACATGAGTTTAATCATATATAGGCTCTCGCTATGAAATGTTTTCAGAACACCCTTAACAACCGAATTACGTTACAAATTGATATAAGCTAAACTTAGTTAGAAAACTCGCGATGTATAGCCATTCTAAAAACTCATTTCCATCTCACCTTTAAACACCTTGGTTGAGAAGTGCCTTCTTCGTAGACCTATAAGGTGCGATCATACCAGTGCTTATACACCGGATCCCATCAAAACTCCTCAGCCAAGCGTGTTTGGACAAACATGATCCCAAGATGAGTAAAGCTTAAAACGCCCGTATGAAACATACTTCTACCCACTACCATAACTCCGTCTCAGGAACGTTAGCAGAAACACTAAGAATTGTATAGTAATGTGCAAAAAAATTTATATATGTGGATATAAATCGTAACAATGCACTTGAGATAATTATTCCCACTGACGAAGTCGTTTTTCATCGTGAAACAGAGTTATGTCTTCACCAAGAGGCAACCAACCAACTAGCAAGGCGCCAACCTTGCAGATAAACTCTGCTACGTTTCAAGCTGCAGTCACGGCAGCTGTGGCGGCCGTCATGGCGCAACTCAATGCTAACCACGCTAGCAGACACGGAGATGGTGTCAGAAATACCAACCGCGTTATCAATCAAGAACACCAGCGGGCGTCTACCAACGAAAATGCCTCAGGCCACAAACCTACGAACAAGAAGCGGAAGTTTTGGAACAAAAAGGAGCGCAACCAACCTCAAAGACTCGCTAAAAGACAACAACCCATGGCCACCCCTACAATTACGATAGAAGTCACAACACATGCCTCGACATCAACCACAACATCTATCGCTCGAGCATCAGACAGGCAATATATGGGAGCACTCCCAAACTGTAAGAAGTGTGGCTTCCATCACAATGGGGTTTGCCGGGTGATGCACTGTAAAAACTACGACAAGAACAGGCATACTGCTCGCTTCTGCAGAAACCAAACCCAGCACCTCCCTCCAATCACCAGTATCAAGGTAGGCCCAGTATGCTACCTATGCGGTGAAACGGGACACCTCAAGAGAGAATGCCCAACTGAGAAGAATGAAGGGTGAGCAGGAAGAGTATGATGAACACACCAGCAGGGGCAGCAAGGAACCATAGTAGGACTTTTGTAATGTTTCCAACGACAAAAACGTTTAAGTACCATATGTTTGTAATGAATTTGGTATGCTTGCTAAAATCACCGTCTTTCTAAAAAGTAGTTAAAATACTCTTTCGTTCAAATCAAACCAAAGACACTCATACATGACCTTAGGATCATTACCTGTAAGCTGTGATGACCTTGTACTTACATCGGTGTTAATTATAATCAAAATACTAAAGACTTGAAACAAATAATTCCATCCTGACTCCTGTTCCATGTCTAGTAGTAGGATTAGGGTGAAGCCACCCACTCGACGATTTCACCAATATCAAACTACATACGAAGTACATATACCGCTCGATCATAGAGTGACCTGTCAGGGATCATGATATCAAGTATCACTACTAGCTATCAAAACACACCCACTACCAGTGCTAGACACTGTGGTATGAATCATCTAGAGTAATAATAACATCGAACAAAACGGAACACACTGAAAAGAAACGCAAGATACTCTATCACTCTAATGAGCACTTCTTATGAATACAGCTTAACACATGTTTTATCTAAAAAAATACTGTTGTCACCATTCAATTTCGATTGGTATAGTCCTCATCTTCCCGATTTAACGACTATGAAAGGACCCTTCACCTAAGCCACCGAATATCGAAACCTTCGTCTCTCATAAACATGAATTCGACACGGACCTTCGAATCATCTCTCGCTGTGAAACCCCAAAACACTCACCAGAGGAGTGTTATACCTTCCGAAACCTTATCACAAGTATTTCCAAGAGACCCTTCGGGAATGTCACACATACAGCAGACAAGGTTCAAACACAAAAACTTGTGACAGATACGGTTAGTCTACTACTACTACATGTATACGCGAGGATAATGTATAATTAAGATTCTACGAACATTGGATGTGTGCTTCCGCCCTATTTCCTACTCCTTGTATGGTTGTGGCCTTGGGGCAGAGTCACCCATCCAGCTGTCTTGCCAACCTTAAGTACATACGACCTATATGCGCAAGTTAATGGACCAGGTACGAGTCCTGCCATGAACTTCGGGTCAAGGTTGCCCAAGAGGACGAGTGAACGCCCTACCATCCGAATAAGTCTAGTCGCGTAAACAAAACCCACACGCTTCCTACCGAGTTAAGCAATCGAGGAACACTGCAGCAGGCCCTATGCAACGCTTCGAGGAGGAGTTATTACTTATGACTTAAGATAGCTAAAGACGTACGAGGTCGGCTAGGTAACACATGAACTCGAACTAGGATTGGTAGTGTTCGCCCTAGAGGTCAAGAGGCACCATCTCTACGACACGAAGCATACAATCTCCACCGATCATAAGAACCTAGAAGGCATGGACGGCGGGGCATGTTACCCGACGAACCAGAACTGGACACCGAAGTCGAATGAATCAGAGATGGTAGATTTCATTCGTGATTCTAGAAACCCTTGCAGGGACTAGACTAGGATTGAGCACGGCCTACCACCAGCAAATTGACGGGCAGAGCAAGGGAAACCATCAAAACCTGGGAAGACATACTATCAGCTTGGGTGATTGACATCGGTAAAGCGTGGGAATGCCCACTTACCATTCATTGAATTGTTTCACAACAATAACAATCACCCTAACATCAAGGTCGCTCCATATGAAGCTTTCTATAGCTGTAATGGCAGGTCACTACCGTGCTGGGCCGAAGTGGGAGATACACAGTTAGCAAAAAGGACAAGTCTCAAATAGCACCCACACTGGACCTGAATTCATAAAGGAGACAACAGAAAAGATCATACAAATTCGAGAAAGACTAAAAGCACTTCGAGATCGACAAAAGAGCTACGAAAATAAACGACACAAACAATTGGAATTCTAGGTTGGTGATCGTGTTCTACTGAAGGTTTCACCATGGAAAAGAATAATACGTTTTGATAGACATGGGGAAACTAAATCTGAGATACATTGGGCCATTTGAAATCCTTCCCAGGATTGGCCACTGACGTACAAACTCCGACTACCACAAGAACTTAATAACGTACATCCTACCTTTCACGTCTCAAACCTAAAGAAGTGTCTGTCTGACGAGACTCTCATGGTACCCCTCGACAAAATTGAAGTTAATGAGAGTCTCTATTTCGTCGAAGAACCAGTTGAGATCATGGATCAAGGGATCAAAAGAATGAAACAAGGTAGTATTTCCATAGGGAAGGTTCGTTGGAATGCTAAACAAGGACTCGAGTTCACCTGGGAACGCGAAGATCAAATGAAACAAAAATACCCACATCTCTTCCCGAACTCTTGGAGTCCCAGCTAAAATGCAAATTTTGGGATGAAATTCCTTCTAACGGGGGGATGATGTGACAACCGTCAAATTTTGGTCAAGCCAAAGTCAAACAAAGTCAACAAGTCAAACCGGTCAACTCAGTTAACCCTTGTATACTAGGGTTTACGTTATGTAATTACTAAACAACTCGCTATTTTAATGAGAAAACATCATTTGGAAAAATTCGTGTGATTAATTTTTCCTTAGCCTTGATAGTGCTAAACAATGAACCAAAGAGATAAAACACTATTGCACACTCATCGGGAGTGTGTAGGACACTAAAACATGGCTTATCGAGGTTTACGGACCTTGCATTGCAAAGCCGGACACCAAAAAAAGTCACAAACGAAACCTCTCTCAATCGATTTCACTCTATCTCTTTCTATTTGAAATCTCTCCCAAATCTCTCCAATAAGGTTAAATCTCTCCCAAATCTCTCTTTGTATGAGAAATCTCTCCAAGAATGTGAAATCTCTCCCAAATCTCTCCAAGAAGGTGAAATCTCTCCCAAATCTCTCTTTGTATGAGAAATCTCTCCAAGAATGTGAAAATCTCTCCCAAATCTCTCCAAGAAGGTGAAATCTCTCCCAAATCTCTCTTTGTATGAGAAATCTCTCCAAGAATGTGAAATCTCTCCAAAAACCTCTTTTGAATTTATTTTGATCATTCGGGTCATCCCGAACCTTGACTGGGTCGAAAATCGCTTAAATCGAGGTTAGAACGGGTAAAATACCCCAAAGGATCTGGAACCTTCCCCTAGGGCCGAAGCCACTTAGAGGTCGAACCCTCTTGGACCGGAACAGCAGCAGGCGAGCCGCAGCCCCGACCGCAGCAAGCGAGCCGCAGCCACGCACCGCATCAGGACTTTCCCCTTCGGACCGCAACTTCTCTTTCCCTCGGATCCGCACCAGCAACCCCAGCTACTCCGGTTCTTGGCTGCTGAGGCCGACACCTCGCCCAGAACTTCGAATTTTCTCACATTACACCCGGTTTTCGACCATGACTCCGTTTTAAGCCCGTTTTTAATTATTTTAACGCGAGATTTTCTCCAAAAATCATATTTTAACATATAAGACCCTAAATATTCATAATTTAAACATATTTTTATGGAAATATTTATTTAAGAATAAAATCTATTAAGTGAGATCTTGAGGTGGAGTGTGGATCTTGCCATAATATTTGACACAAACAACCACCCCATGCCCATTCCTTTGACCACCTATTATACTCCCCACCACTCCTAGTCACCTAATGGCACTACCCCACTCATTTCCCAGCAAACCCACGTCCAAATGAGCTGGAAAACCCTCACTCTCACTCTTCATGTCACTCATTTTCCTCGTTTCCACCAAGTATCAAACACCACTTTTCTCTCAAATCCTCTCACTCAAATTCGAGATTTAAGGGCTAATCATCAAGTTTTCTCTCATTTTTGGTAAGTTTCATCACCCTCCTTATGGTTATTACATTCCCTCTTACTCAAATCATAAATATTTTACATAAACATCATCACATTCATGTTAGATCTTCGAATCTTCAAGTGATCCTTCACGTGTTCTTGAGTTGAACACTTCTGATCTTCCACATTCACCCACTGAAATCATATAATGTGAGTTCATACCCCTATATTTTCATGTTTTTCTTAAGTTTTAGGAGGGGGGGGGGGGTGGAATACAAGTTAAAACACCAAGAACACAACTAAACTCATTTAACAGCCTTCATCAGAAAAGTTCAACTCCATTCACGGACTGTTTTGGGAAACTTAAACATTTTAGTTTTCAAAACTGATTTAGGTGTAAGTAGTTCCAGTTCTTAGCTTTAAAATGACCACTTGCACATCTCCACACGATTTTCTACAATTTATGGTGATTTTTACAAGACTGCCTATCATTTCAAGAGAAAATCTGGACCATTCTGTGATTATGGACTTTTTCACACATGTTGAAGGTCATTAAAATTCATAATAAAAATTATGAACAAACTAGACTCATTTCCCAAACTCCCAGAATTTATGGATTCTGATTTGGACCTTTGATGATTTTTGTATAAATTTTCTAAGAACAGTAAAAGAAAATGTTAACAACAGAAAAATGCTATCAATTTCATTTCACCTTGTAACATGTTGAGCAAGGTTTATATCTTTATGTAGATATATGTTTCTACAAATAGATGACATTTTGTCTTAGTATATATTCATACATCAGAAAACAAATGGATTTTTACCTACAAAAGTATGGTAATTAATTAGTTGTTATATTGCATGTTGCTTCACTTTAGTAAAAGGTATATATACATATCGGTAAACAAAAGGGTTTTTTACCTTCACAAATACAGTAGTTAACCATAATAAACAAAGTTATAACTACTACATTTAAACGTTTTGATAAACTATAATAGGTATGGTTTATGTTTCCAATAACACAACAAACACATTTCGGAAGGTTTTATTCCCACAGAAAAAGGTTTTACACTCACGCACACCACACGTAAACTTGTGAACTTAAATTTGTGAGACATTCTTCTCAGTGCTCCTAGAGTACGGGTTAAAATTGTTGGTAGTTATAACCAGAGTCTCTTGTAGGGTGAACGTGATAGTTGTGTATGGAACTATATTGGGTTTGACACCCCACACCTTGCTGCTAGGTACAGTTGGACCTGCTGGTCTACGGGTGACAAGTGTCGTATCAGTTTTCGACGCCGGAGAAACGTCGTGGCAGGTTCATTCAGTCATAGTATGGTTATAGCGACACACATAGGGAGTTAACAACACATAAATTTTACGGGAATTTTTATTAATCTAAAAGGGTTTTATGTCGATTTAAAATCACTTTCTATATCAATAAGGACGAATATTACTGTACACTTTCGGTCTTGGTATTTAAGACTACACGTCATTCATTACGGGATTTTCCTCAAATCTAAAAGGGTTTTATGCCGATTTAAAACGACATTTATATCATTAAGTACGGAAAATACTTGTTAATTCTTGGTCCTGGGATTTAGGACCACATAACTTTTATAAGGAAAATATTGGATTTTTCTTGGTAACACACAACACATTACAAAGAACGGCATCCAAACTCTTTATCTAAAAAGCTTATGAACTCACCAATTTAAATATCGACACTGTTTCAAAATTACTTGTATTCTCAAGATATCAACGAAACCAAGTAACCACAAGCTTTTGAGGATGGAACGCTACGGCGTTGAACAACTATTTTTATATCATGTCGTGATCAATCATTGTAATATGTAATACTTGAAACCATGTAATTTTTTCCTAATTATATTTATGAATGGTTGTATTTACTTTGAGCACTATTATACTCGTTGTTGTGATACTATACATGAAGTCCGCCACCCCCGGACGTTTCTGCCATCCTTGGTGTGGGGGTGTGATAGATTGGTATCAAAGCATTGTTTATAGTGAACTAAATATATCGAACCACATAAGATATACAATCTATAAATACATTGGGACTAAAGTCTATGATTTAAGTTTTCAAAACAATTATACTTTTAGAAATGAAATAGATTCTTGTTAAAAAGTATGAGTAGATACATACATACTAGTATAGTATCATTATCTTGGACAATACAAAAGTAAAACGAGGAGTTGGACACTACGAGTAAACCTTGGGGTATCTAATCAGACTTGGGATGAATATAGCATGATCAACTATATTTATTCGAGGTGTGACTATGGTATGCCAGGGCATGGTCGCGGTGAGCAACAAGTCTAAAAACTTCCCATACAAGAAAGTTGCTAAGAACCAAACACAAAATTTAAAATACTATAGGAGTATTTTGTAATATCATAACTTATATGAAAACTAAATAGATCCTTAATAATAGGTCTATAGTTACTAAGTGGATACTCTAAAGTTATATGTAACATAGAGATCATAGACTTAGAATCTGTGGTCATTACCTTACTTCTTTTTCCTTGTTTGGATGTGGACCTAGGGTAAGGTCACTTATTTGAAGGTCTATCATATATTGTTATATGTAATTCGTACGCACTATGTCATTATAGAAGTAACTAATAAGGATCACCCCCTATAAGTAATTAATTATAGAGTTAGATGCCTAGTAATTATCTCTTCCACTCCTATTCTCGCACGTACAACATAGCAAGATCCTACTTAACTGTCGACCCCTACTTTCCCAACCAGAGAAATGGTTGATGGTTATGAGAAGAATTAGAAGCGGAACCGGAGGTAATCAACCCTCCATGCATAGCCAGGGTTTCCACGAGCTATTTCGACTACATCGAACCGGTGCCCCGTTGGGCAATCGTGATCGAGAGTTGAAGTCGACAGCAATGACAGCAACCACCATATGGAGACCAACGAGGGTGCTATGACCTCAACCACAGGGGACCGACTGACAGAGCCCTCCCAGAGAAGACCCGGCAGATCGCGAACATCGGTGACTAAAACAGGAAGACTACAACCCGAGTTCGGAAACTACGTGCTACTACAGACCCTACCGTCTCACGTACCCGAGACTCAGAATTAGACTACTATTCCCGAGACCAACTCTCTTTTTAGGACCTTATCGCCTCTCAGGCAGAGGCAAGAGAGTAACAGGGTGGACACACGACATTCAAAGAAAGGATGATTGCAGCCAACCATCGATTGGCAGAACTGCAAGGTGCATCGACTTTGCCTCAGGCATCGCAAGGGATGGATCGTGATGAGTAGAGTTCATACCGCTCACAAGACTTTGTAAATTAAGTTCATGAGTATGCGTTGGAGCTACTCTATTATAAGTGTATGCACGACACTGCGATTTAAGCGGTCATACTAATCGAGAGATCAAGTTGCTATCAAAAGTTTTCCTTGCATGGTGTGAGATAGGCCTACATCTAGGTCAAAACTTTCTCTGAAATCAAAAATTTCTAGAATCATATTAGCAAAATTGGTTTACAGTAGATCCATCAGACTCAAAGGTCTATTAAGTCTTAATCATACCACTAAGCATACATCAAATGGTCGTAAGAAGGACCTAGCTTGGATCAAATTTCAAGGTTTCACTTGGATACAGAACTACTAAAATACATGAGTTTAATCATATATAGGCTCTCGCTATGAAATGTTTTCAAAACACCCTTAACAACCGAATTACGTTACAAATTGATATAAGATAAACTTAGTTAGAAAACTCACGACGTATAGCCATTCTAAAAACTCATTTCCGTCTCACCTTTAAACACCTTGGTTGAGAGGTGCCTTCTTCGTAGACCTATAAGGTGCGATCATACCAGTGCTTATACACTGGATCCCATTAAAACTCCTCAGCCAAGCGTGTTTGGACAAACATGATCCCAAAATGAGTATAGCTTAAAACGCCCGTATGAAACATACTTCTACCCACTACCATAACTCTGTCTCAGGAACGTTAGCAGAAACACTAAGAATAGTATAGTAATATGAAAAAAAAATTATATATGTGGATATAAATCGTAAGAATGCACTTGAGATAATTATCCCCACTCACGAAGTCGTTTTTCATCGTGAAACAGAGCTATGTCTTCACCAAGAGGCAACCAACCAACTAGCAAGGCGCCAACCTTGCAGATAGACTCTGCTACTTTTCAAGCTGCAGTCACGGCATTACACCATCTAAAACAGGTTTTAAGACATCAAAATAGTTTAGGGTAATGTTTCTAGTCCATTTCCAGCAGCAAAAGTCGAAAAACTGCATTCCGTGTCTCTTACTCGTCGAGTGCACGAACCTACTCGACGAGTAGGATGAATTTGTGCGTAGACTCGTCGAGTCTCCATGGACTCGGCGATTCCACTGCCCAGACAGCTCAATTTTGCAACTTTTCAACAGTTTGCATCAAGTATTCAAGAAAACAATCCTAGGCTTTGATACTACTGTTGGGCTTTGAGTAATCTAACACTCCTAAGGTGTTTATGCAACCCTAAAACCTTGGATCTATGTTTTACTATGAATACATGCAACTTTGATTTTTCCAAGGTTCATAACCTATCTAGCATGGCATGGGGAACATTAAACATAATGGCTAAAAGAATTACATACCTTTCAATTGTGAGCTGATTTCTTGGAGTTTGAGAGCCTAGCACTAGTAATATGGATGCCTCAAATGGAAATCACAACTCACCACAAACTTGGAAAAACCTTATGAGAGTGTATGTAGCTTATAGAAATTGGCCACCACCTTTTACACACACAACTAGTGCCATTTCAAGCATCACAAGCTCCTTTATATAGTGTGGAGGATTAGGGTTACATCCATGTAAACCCTAATACCCATGACTCTTCCTTTCCAAGGATCCATGGGTTAAAAGCTCCATGGACTATCCATGGACTCCCATGCATGCCAAGCCCATTCCAAATGATTATTAGCCCACACTTATATAAATACAATAGCCCATATTTAATTAGTCACCTTTTTTATCACCAAATTATTTATAAATTAATTTATGATCAATACTAATTAAATAATATGATTCCATATTAATATATTATAACTTATAATATATTAACAAATCATAAACATACAATTCTAAGAGGTTTAACCATAAATAGTTCGGGTGAAGTGCAACCCAAATGGACCATGCCGGTTCGGGTCAAGTATATACCAAATAAAGTTATGGACTTAGACATCTTATCCAACAGTAAGCACCATGGAGGACCACTCATTTGGCCGTAAACTATTTCCACTGGACCATAAATATCCGTGAACACCTTAAAGAGGCCTTAGTTTGGCCGTGAACACCCTTTAGTGGACCATAATTGACCATGGAAACCTTTAAGGAATTAACTTTCGGTGTAAAATCCATAGTGGACCACCTAGTGGGCGTAAACACTTTAAAGAACCAACATTTGGGGTGTAAACACCTTTCTAGGAAGGAATCTTTGGCGTAAACACATGTGTACACACTTTTACAGATTTAAATAGAGAAAAGCAAGCATTTGACTTTAAGATGTGATGTCCTTTGCCATTTTCCGATGCATTCACAGACCTCCACATATTACCCACCAGTAATCCAAGCTAGCATCAAATCATCATCATTTCTTTTATAAGGAATGTAAACCCTTACTTCCACCCCACATCCTTCTTATTCACTATGGAGAACTCCCATATTTTCTCTCTGATTATTTCACATACTTCCCCTAAAGTCCCTCCTTCACTTCACTTAGCCAACAGATCATACTTCCTCAGGAACAAGCTTAGAATCCTTCAAGCTCCACATTTTTAAGGTATAATCCCTAGATTCTTGTAAGTATCTCATATATTAGCTAGTTAATTTCCACACTATTTCGTTTACTTCATCATATTTACACATAAAAATTATGTGTTAATATTCTTAGGATATTCTAAAGTTCAAAGAGTTTATCAAACTTTTCAAGTGTTAGGACTCGAACACTTCTTAACATCTATCCAAATCATCCACCAAACCAAACCAAGGTGAGCTTCATACCCCAGTCTTTTCAAGTTTTTATTTCTTTTGGGGGGAATACAAGTCAAATCTTGTTTAAATCCTTGGATAATTGCATGTATTTGTAAGTTTAGGTGTTTAGGTGTTTATGTGTGTTGAAATGATATTATTTCATGTTAATACTTCATAAACTTGAGATTTCACAAACCACAAAATGTTAAAACTAAGTTATATTTGTATAGATCTACATAGTTTGTATTATAAACATAAAACTAAGCTACTAGGTAAATATAAGATGAGTTACACCGAAATGGTAATTTTTGGTTAAAAATACTTTTACCACTAGAACTTGTGCAAACTTTAAGACATAACAAATTTCAAGGATTTAAATGAGATTTTGGTGGAACTAGTGAAAATATTTTAGTAACAACAGGAAGAGAATATTTTTTTGTAAAGATCTCCATAAAATTTTGGGTATGTCAAAACACCATACAAGACATGGCTATTTATTAAAAAATAAATGTTGCTAGTAAAACAGTCATGTTATGTTTATACCATTTCAAGGGTTTAGAACTTGGAACATTATGTCCTATTTATAGCCTTTTGCAAGTTGACAAACTATTAGTGATTATTTATAATTTTCAATATAAATGATTTTATCAAGACGATTTACAAAAAAAAAGTTTTTATGATGGAAATATTTGTGTGTCATAAAGCTACAGTCATAATTTTACACAAGGAAAACATTATTTGCATTATTTAACAAAGGGAGAAAAACTCGTGTACATTTCATTAAGGCTCTTGTGAGACAAGTTTTATTTTCGCCGTAACTATCTAGGTACATTCTAAGTCCTGTGTTTATAACCAAAGTCCCCTGGAGGAGGAGCGGGATAATTGTGTACAGATCTATACGGGGCTGACACCCCACACATGTGTTTTTCGCTACAGCTAGACCGGCCACTCTAAGGTGACAAATATCTGGACCGTATCTGACGCCTGAAAAACTTCAGGGCAGGAGTTCTCGTCATATTTGTATGGTTATAAAAGACTCACATAGAGTAGGGTCCTAGATTCATTGGAATTACGTGGATTATACACCCCATTAATTTCATAAAATGAAGAACTATGTTTCGTATATTTTTTAAACTACTTTCACCACATCGGTCTTAGGGTTTTTAAGACCACGACATCTTTTATATACATAAAATATAGGATTTTCTGTGAACACTTCTTTTCGAAAACCAACAAGGGAAAACCAAGGAACATGCACTCAACTATACACTATTTTACGAAGAATACTCACTCTGCTAGTTTTACGAAAACCCAGAACTATGTTCATATATTTTGTAAATCTGATTTCACAACTCCGGTTTTAGGGTTCGAGGACCACAACATCTTAGTATATAGAAAATATAGGATTTTCTGGGAACACCCTCTTTTCAGTATCAAACCAAAGAAACTAAAGAACATGCATGCAATTATACACGATTTTGGGACGAGACTCATAAACTACTTTTTATAGAATATTTTGGATATTTTATTTGAGGTTTACAACGAACTATGAACAAAGTTATTACAACGTTTTACCTACAAAAATTCTTATGAACTCACCAACTTTTTAGTTGAAGCTTTTCAAAACGACTTGTATTCTCAGGGATCTAGTAGACAGGTATTCACCACAATCGAGGCTTGGCGTCGCTGCATTATGTTATGTCTACTTTTGTTATTCGTGTTTAACTTTTGAATAGAATAGGTATTGTAAACAATGTAAACCTATTATCAATGTATGAATGTTTGTGTTGCTATGTTTCATTTATATACAATTGTTATGACACTATACAATGACGTCATCTGCCCCCAGACGTTTCTGTCGTTCTGGTTCGGGGGTGTGATAGATTGGTATCACAACATTGTTTATAGTGAACTAGTATATCAAACCATACAAGATATACAACTATAAATACAATGGGACTAAAACAATCTGAATAAAAGTATACTTTAAAAATACATGTATTTTATATAAGTATACATACTTACCAGAACAATATCTTAATGAGAAGAAAGTAAATGTAACTAAAGGTTGGACACTACAGTCAAACCCAGACAGTTATGTAATCATATTTGAGATAAATATAGCCTGATCAACTATATTTATTTGAGATATGACCAACATGTGCTTGGGAGTGATTATGGTGTTGCAACAAGCTTAAAACTTATCAACTATACATACAAGAGAACATTAGAATCGAACATAACATTTTAAAATACTATAGGAGTATCTTAGGATATTATATAACCATCACACGTACACCTTCTACCCACTTCTCACACCTCCATTCTCGCACAGACAACATGGCAGAGTTCCAGCCCGGGGACCACTACTACTATGCCCTAGTGACCGACGGATGGGTCGAAGAGGAGCTAGGAGAGGTTCAAGAGGAAAACCCAGAAGCAGGTCCTGAAGAACACCAGGTAACAGACTACGAGAGGGAGAATTTTGATGAAGATTCAAACAAGAATGAAGGCACCATAGGGATCCTTAGCGATGCTCACTCTTCGGGAGCAACACCGAACCAACACACAACGCAAGAGGACCCTACCGACCGCCTACGCTCTTTAGTGGAGGAAGTGGCCACCCTAAAGCAGCAGCTCCTTGTAGTCAAACCTAGGGCAGTTCAAGCAGAGCAAAGGTTAGATGAGACAACTCATGAAATGAGTAAAATGACTGAACTCTTTGTGCGTTATTTCGACATATGATCGTCACTACACCACTCCTGCTATGTCCTAGATTATTTTGTCTTTCATTACAACTAGCAGTGTTAAATCAAGCGATGTATGCCCTCCGAAAACTCATGTAATCTGAATCAACTAAGTGCACTGATATCTATGTACTCTTTTGACCAACTTAACGTTCGTACAATACCTATTTCCACTCTCCACCATTAATTCACCATAGGGGTGTAGGTAGAAACAATGAGAATCGTACAACCAAAACATGTGATGTATATGTATGTATGGATAAGTGCATATTTGCAATCATAAATGAGATCCAACTAGAGATGACCCCAGTTACCTACTGTGACAACCGTCAGTTTTCAGTCAAGTCAAAGTCAACAAAAGTCAACAAGTCAAACCGGTCAACCCAATTTGCCGTGAGTACTAGAGTTTACGTTAAGTAACTTCTAAACAACTCTCTATTCTAATGAGAGATCATAAATCGAAAAGTGCGTTCACCTAAATCTCCTTAACCTGAAACGGTGGTACGTAGAAAGCCAAACCGATACGACAATGTTACATACTCATCGGGAGTATGCAAGATCCCTAATCAAGGCTTAATTGGGTTTAAGGACCTTGCAGTGCGTGGCCGGACACTCAAAAAGGTCACCAGTGAAACCTCTCCCACATATCTCTAAGTATGTGAAACCTCTCCCACATATCTCTAAGCATGTGAAATCTCTCTCACATATCTCTTTGTATGTGAAATCTCTCCAAGTATGTCAAATCTCTCCCAAATCTCTCTAAGTATGTGAAATCTCTCTCACATATCTCTTTGTATGTGAAATCTCTCCAAGTATGTCAAATCTCTCCCAAATCTCTCTAAGTATGTGAAATCTCTCTCACGTATCTCTTCGTATGCAAAATCTCTCCAAGTACGTCGAATCTCTCCCAAATCTCTCTAAGTATGTGAAATCTCTCTCACATATCTCTTTGTATGTGAAATCTCTCCAAGTATGTCAAATCTCTCCCAAATCTCTCCAAGTATGTCAAATCTCTCCCAAATCTCTCTAAGTATGTGAAATCTCTCTCACGTATCTCTTCGTATGCGAAATCTCTCCAAGTACGTCGAATCTCTCCCAAATCTCTCTGAGAACGAGGAATCTCTCTCAAATCTCTCTCGAAATCTCTCCCAACTTTCTATAATCACTCGGGGCATCCCGACCCTCGAATTTGGCGAAAATAGCCCAAGAACGGAAGTCTACGCGAAAAACGGACTTAAGGAAACGAACCCTCTAAACCGAAAGTACTATTCATGAACCGAACCGAAAGCACTATTCATGAGGGTCCGAACCGAAAGTACTGTTCATGAGCTGAACCGAAAGTACTGTTCATCCGAACCGAACCATGCAAGGAGGAAAGGTCCGAACCGAACCATGCAAGGAAGAAGGGTCCGAACCGAAAGTACTGTTCACAACAGTACCTTCGGTTCTAGCCTGCCTCGGACCAAACCTCTACCTTCCGCTTCTCGCCTTCGCTTCGGACTGCATCGCTTCGGACCGAGCTTGTTCGCCTTTCGCCTCCCCGCCTCAGCCACCCGCGTCCGAACCTTCGCCCAGAGAACCGAGCCTCGGCCGAGATCCGAAGGGTCTCGCTGGGCAGCTCGGTTTCGCCTATTTTTACATATTTTTGCATTTTAAACCCATTTCTGATTATTTTAGCATGGGATTTTCACCCAAAACTTTATTTTTAATTATAAGACCCCTAAATTAATGATTTAATCACATTTTAAGGGTAAAATCTTATTTAAAAAGGAGTTGGTAAAGTACAAAAAGAAGAAGTGTTGACCTTACCTTAGTTATGACGCAAGCAACCCCCTCACCCACTCCATGACAACCCACACTCCTCCCCACCATACCTTGTACTTTTTACCTCCCTCACAAGCCACCTCCATGCTTTGAGGGCTGGATAATCATCCTCTCTCCTCATTTTTCTTTCATTTGTTCTCATTTCACAAGAAGATCAAACTCCTTTCTCTCTCACTTTCTCTCTCTAGAAATCCAAGATTCAAGGGCTGATCTTGAGAGTTTCCTCCGCCTTTGGTAAGCATAATCAATTTCCTTTATGATTACCTCTATTATTTCCACTCAAATCATGGATATCTTACACAAACTCCATTATATTTGTGTTAGAGCTTCGAATCTTCAAACGGTTCTTCTAGTGTTCTTGGGTTGAACACTTCTCTTCTTCATCACTTATCTACTGAAATCACACAAGGTGAGTTCATACCCCTACATTTTCACGTTTTCTCAAGTTTTTAGGGGGGGAATACAAGTTAAAATGCTTAGAACATAACTACATTCTTCTAACAGCTTTCATCAGAAAAGTTTCACTCCATTCACGGACTGTTTTGGACATCTTAAATATTTTTGTTTTCAAAACTGTTTTAGGTGCATGTAGTTCCACTTCTTAGCTTTAAAATGACTACTTGCACATCTCCATACGATTTTACTACAATTTATGGTGATTTTTACAAAACCGCCTATCATTTCAAACATCAATCCGGACCAGTCTGTGATTATGGACTTTTTCACCCAAGTTAGAGATCATTAAAAATTATAATAAAAATTATGAACAAACTAGACTCATTTTCCAAACTCTCAGAAGTTACAGAACCTGATTTGGACATTTTATGATTTTTCTACAATTTTTCCAATATCAGTTACAGAAAAGGTTATTAACAGAAAAACACAATAAATTTCATTTCACCTTGTAACATGTCGAGCAAGGTATACATCGTTAGTTGATTATGTGTAGTTGCAATATATGACAAATTTTGTATTCCTACATAGACATACATCAGAAAACACATGGATTTACATCTTCACAAGTATGACAAATATATATATATATATATATATATATATATATATATATATATATATATATATATACGATACTACGAGGCTATATCCATTAAAATATAAATATTGATAAATTATGACAAGTAAGGCCTATGCTCATTTCCCACGAAATCAATCGATAAACTATAATAGGTATAGTTTAGGGTCATTCATATAACAAACACAATATTAAAGGTCTTACACTTACATAAGAGTTATTGCCGCTATGGACGATTAAGATAATCTATAATAAGTATAGTTAAGCCATTATACCCCCACAAACGAACTCGTTAGTTATAATCGGTATAGTTATGGTAAATACATATTACAAACAATGTAATAAACTATAATAGGTATAGTTTATGTTTCATCTACTCTAGGAACTTAATTACAAGAAAGGAATTCACCATCACTTTCGATAAGCTATTCATATGCATAGTTCAGGTTCACTAATCTCTATTATTCCCCGGTGAACTATGATATGTATAGGTTATATTCACATTAACACATCATATAGGTTATATTCACATCACTTTCGATAAGCTATTCATATGCATAGTTCAGGTTCACTAATCTCTATTATTCCCCGGTGAACTATGATATGTATAGGTTATATTCACATTAACACATTGTATAGGTTACACTCACCATCACCATCACTTTTGATAAGCTATTCATATGCATAGTTCAGGTTCACTAATCTCTATTACTCCCCGGTGAACTATGATATGTATAGGTTATATTCACATTAAAGGTTCACATTGTTAGACTTCAACTATAATCGTTGAGCGTATATGCTTGAGTCATACAAGAATTTAGTATGGATTGGCTTAGAATTGGTGGTGCCCGCCTCATCTCCTGTTCCTCGTTGGGTTGTGGACCTAGGGCAGACCCACTACATTCGACGTTTTATCTAACTTAAATCTTCTATAACTTATATACGCTGGATGATTATAGAGGAAATCTACGGGTCAATCTAGGATACATTAACACATCATATAGGTTATCTTCACCATCACTTTTGATAAGCTATCATATGCATAGTTCAGGTTCACTAATCTCTATTACTCCCCGGTGAACTATGGTATGTATAGTTTATATTCACATTAAAGGTTAGCATTGTTAGACTTCAACTATAATCATTGAGCGTATTTGCTTGAGTCATACAAGAATTTAGTCTGGATTGGCTTAGAATTGGTGGTGCCCGCCTCATCTCCTGTTCCTCGTTGGGTTGTGGACCTAGGGCAGACCCACTACATTCAACGTTTTATCTGACTTAAATCTTCTATAACTTATACACGCTGGATGATTATAGAGGAAATCTACGGGTCAATCTAGGGTTCATCAACACATCATATAGGAATATTTTGTCTACACCTAACTAAGAAAATATTGGATTTTCTGGATTCATATCCTATCGCTTTTAAAAAGGAAAACGGTTTCTACTCCAAACAAAACTCTTATGAACTCACCAACTTAATTGTTGACACTTTTTCAAAACTACTTGTATTCTCAGGAAATCAGTGAAACAGGAGAACTTTAGCGCTTTGAGGATGGGACGTTAAACCGTCAACAATTTATTTTTATCATCACAATGTAATTGATTTTGAAACATGTAAACATATACTTTGGTGTACCTTTTTCAATTATATTTATGATGGTTGTATTTACTTTGAGAACTATTATACACGTTGTTGTGATACTGTACATGAAGTCCTCCACCCCTGGACGTTTCCGCCATCCTTGGTTTGGGGGTGTGACAGATTGGTATCAGAGCATTGTTTATAGTGAACTCAGTATATCGAACCACATAAGATATACAAACTATAAATACATTGGGACCAAAAGTCTCTGATTTAAAGCTTTCAAAACAACTATACTTTTAGAAACAAATAATTCCTCGGTAAAAGTAGGAGCAGGTGCACACACACTAGGGTCAGTATCACGGTGGGATGGGACAAAAGTAGCGATTGTTGAACAAGACGAGTAGGCTTGGGGATGTATAGTCAGGTCTGGGAATGACATAGCCTGATCAACTATGTCTCACCCAGAAGTGATTAGCATATGCCCAGGAATGGTCGTAGGTGTTGCAACAAGCCTAAAAACTTACCAACACTACCAAAATGAAATACCATAGGGGTATTTGGTGTTATTATAATTACTTATTTAAGAACTAAATAGATTTTTACCAATAGGTCAATAATTGCCTAGTGGATACATTAAAATTATATGTATCCAGGACGTCATAGACTTAGAATCTGTGGGTCTTTGCTTTACTTCCTGTTCTCGTTGGATTGGGGATTTAGAGTTAGGATCGCTTATTCGAAGGTCTATCCTGTCCCAGATACATATGACTAGTATGCACTAAACAATATATTGAAGTACCTGGTAAAGATCATCTTATAATTATCTAATTAGTACGTCTACTTATTATTTCTTATATCCCCATTTCTCGCGAAGATATTATGGCTAAATTCCTTCCCCACGACGACCCGTACTACCCTAACCACGGCAATACTGAATGGCTCGGAGAGGAGCCATAGAGTGATTACCGAATCCCTTTGAATGGTCACCAAGCTGAAGGCTTTGCTGATGGTCCTGACCCCGACCCTGAAGTGGAGAACCTACCCCGATGGCCCTTGTTCCAAATCCTAACCCTCGTCCGGTTATTCAAGGCCCAACGCCTCCTTGGGTAGAATGCTTGGAAACCTGGAACGAAGAACACGACCAACCTAGGTTGTTAAGTGGAGACATTCGAATCCTTCAGAATCCGGAGACTACACTATTCCAGGGAACCGTAGCATTGCCCAAAATCTTCCTTACGTTAATGAGATGTAGACCTATTATCCTCGAACCCTATACTACAAACAATTTACATATGGTAACTCCAAGAAATTCTTAAATTATATACCAAGTGATTTTAGAAGGAGAGACCACCCCGGAACTGCCCGCAAATATTAGTACGTGTTTCTAACATCGACGACTAAATTCCAAATTTCTTTATTTAATTAAGTCTAGCATCAATTAAAGCATGCATAGTAGTAATGCCAAGGATTAAACTGAGAGCATAAACAATAAGGAATTCCAAGGCCGTCATGAGACCATTCTATGAATTTACCTCGACTCCGTATTGGGACTGCATCATAGGGATGTAGGTCAAACTTTCGAGAACATGCTTCTACTCTATAGGTGAACGGTTGAAATACATCTAGGTTCAATGATAGCCCTGACTAGGAACTCTAATTCATTAAGAAGGATTACTAAGAATGTTATTTGTTATGATTTCCTCACTTATACATTCCCCCAGTTATATATAACGAATACCTGGTAGATAATAGAATGTGAGAATTCTGACTTAGTTTCTTTTCCTCGTTGGGATGTGAAACTGAAGTAGAATCACACATTTTACTATCCGCCCAGTATTGGTTATATCATAATGTGTATGAGCTAAGTTTTCATGTATAATAACTCATCTCTTAGTCGGAATCAAAATAATACAGAGCCAACCTTAGTCACTCACAAACTCCTTGTCTTTCGTGTTGCAGAATCATGTCATCATCCGGAAATAGTCAACTGAACAACGAATTCCCTATCCTTCATATCGACGCCGCTACGTTTCAAGCCGCGGTAACAGCTGCTGCGGCGGCTGCCCTTATAAACCTCAACACTGGCAACGCAATCGTGACTGACAAAGGAATCGAAAATTTCGATTGTTGTATCAATCCAGGAAGCCAACAAAGGGCAGCAGTCATGGACGTACAAAGTCGTAAGACCGAAAAGAGGAAACGAAATCGTCGAGCTCGAAAGGAGCGTCAACGATCCCAAAGACTTGCCATGCGACAGCAACAAGTGGCAACTCCTGCCCCTTCAGCACCGGCACAGCCAATTTCTCAAGTACCCGGCATCGGGACAATCTCTGCACCCAAAGGTGGTGGTAAAACCGGCCCCCATAAAAGGAAAGTTTCGAAGTGGATGAACGAGGAGGGCACCCGTGTCCACATAACTCTGACTAAACACCTCACTTCCACCACCAATGCTAGTGCAAGCCAGATGTGTCACCAATGCGGCGAGATTGGACACCTCAGAAAGGACTGTCCAATTATAAAGAACTCTGGCGCAGATGGGAGGATACTAAGGATCACTGCCACCGGAGAAACTACTCCGGACCTCGTTAAGAATATCTAAAGCATTCGTTGTATCGGACTCATAAACTGCTTAAAACTAGTGCAACTAGAGTCTTACCTTTTGCGAGACCCCGTCAGTGAGGGGACCCTCGTGCTGCGCATACTTGTCTTTTGTAGTATACCTAGTTCGCAACAATAGTCTTGTAGTAAATCCATAGTACTATAACTCTGTTTAAAAGTTGCACAGTGGAGTCTTGTCTGTAACGCCTTTACGATCAAATTTAGTGTCTTTATTACCAAGCGACTTCATTTTTTTTTATCATACGACTAGAATGCCAACCAAGGACCTGGATTTACTTGAGAGCGTGAGAATCAATCGATTAGGAAGAATCCCCACTTTTTGGCTCGATTATTTATGCCTACTCCTTGTCTAAATCCAAATTTCGGGACGAAATTCCCTCTAACGGGGGGATGATGTGACAACCGTCAGTTTTCAGTCAAGTCAAAGTCAACAAAAGTCAACAAGTCAAACCGGTCAACCCAATTTGCCGTGAGTACTAGAGTTTACGTTAAGTAACTTCTAAACAACTCTCTATTCTAATGAGAGATCATAAATCGAAAAGTGCGTTCACCTAAATCTCCTTAACCTGAAACGGTGGTACGTAGAAAGCCAAACCGATACGACAATGTTACATACTCATCGGGAGTATGCAAGATCCCTAATCAAGGCTTAACTGGGTTTAAGGACCTTGCAGTGCGTGGCCGGACACTCAAAAAGGTCACCAGTGAAACCTCTCCCACATATCTCTAAGTATGTGAAACCTCTCCCACATATCTCTAAGCATGTGAAATCTCTCTCACATATCTCTTTGTATGTGAAATCTCTCCAAGTATGTCAAATCTCTCCCAAATCTCTCTAAGTATGTGAAATCTCTCTCACATATCTCTTTGTATGTGAAATCTCTCCAAGTATGTCAAATCTCTCCCAAATCTCTCTAAGTATGTGAAATCTCTCTCACGTATCTCTTCGTATGCGAAATCTCTCCAAGTACGTCAAATCTCTCCCAAATCTCTCTAAGTATGTGAAATCTCTCTCACATATCTCTTTGTATGTGAAATCTCTCCAAGTATGTCAAATCTCTCCCAAATCTCTCCAAGTATGTCAAATCTCTCCCAAATCTCTCTAAGTATGTGAAATCTCTCTCACGTATCTCTTCGTATGCGAAATCTCTCCAAGTACGTCGAATCTCTCCCAAATCTCTCTGAGAACGAGGAATCTCTCTCAAATCTCTCTCGAAATCTCTCCCAACTTTCTATAATCACTCGGGGCATCCCGACCCTCGAATTTGGCGAAAATAGCCCAAGAACGGAAGTCTACGCGAAAAACGGACTTAAGGAAACGAACCCTCTAAACCGAAAGTACTATTCATGAACCGAACCGAAAGCACTATTCATGAGGGTCCGAACCGAAAGTACTGTTCATGAGCTGAACCGAAAGTACTGTTCATCCGAACCGAACCATGCAAGGAGGAAAGGTCCGAACCGAACCATGCAAGGAAGAAGGGTCCGAACCGAAAGTACTGTTCATTACTGTTCACAACAGTACCTTCGGTTCTAGCCTGCCTCGGACCGAACCTCTACCTTCCGCTTCTCACCTTCGCTTCGGACTGCATCGCTTCGGACCGAGCTTGTTCGCCTTTCGCCTCCCCGCCTCAGCCACCCGCGTCCGAACCTTCGCCCAGAGAACCGAGCCTCGGCCGAGATCCGAAGGGTCTCGCTGGGCAGCTCGGATTTCGCCTATTTTTACATATTTTTGCATTTTAAACCCATTTCTGATTATTTTAGCATGGGATTTTCACCCAAAACTTTATTTTTAATTATAAGACCCCTAAATTAATGATTTAATCACATTTTAAGGGTAAAATCTTATTTAAAAAGGAGTTGGTAAAGTACAAAAAGAAGAAGTGTTGACCTTACCTTAGTTATGACGCAAGCAACCCCCTCACCCACTCCATGACAACCCACACTCCTCCCCACCATACCTTGTACTTTTTACCTCCCTCACAAGCCACCTCCATGCTTTGAGGGCTGGATAATCATCCTCTCTCCTCATTTTTCTTTCATTTGTTCTCATTTCACAAGAAGATCAAACTCCTTTCTCTCTCACTTTCTCTCTCTAGAAATCCAAGATTCAAGGGCTGATCTTGAGAGTTTCCTCCACCTTTGGTAAGCATAATCCATTTCCTTTATGATTACCTCTATTATTTCCACTCAAATCATGGATATCTTACACAAACTCCATTATATTTGTGTTAGAGCTTCGAATCTTCAAACGGTTCTTCTAGTGTTCTTGGGTTGAACACTTCTCTTCTTCATCACTTATCTACTGAAATCACACAAGGTGAGTTCATACCCCTACATTTTCACGTTTTCTCAAGTTTTTAGGGGGGGGAATACAAGTTAAAATGCTTAGAACATAACTACATTCTTCTAACAGCTTTCATCAGAAAAGTTTCACTCCATTCACGGACTGTTTTGGACATCTTAAATATTTTTGTTTTCAAAACTGTTTTAGTTGCATGTAGTTCCACTTCTTAGCTTTAAAATGACTACTTGCACATCTCCATACGATTTTTCTACAATTTATGGTGATTTTTACAAAAGCGCCTATCATTTCAAACATCAATCCGGACCAGTCTGTGATTATGGACTTTTTCACCCAAGTTAGAGATCATTAAAAATTATAATAAAAATTATGAACAAACTAGACTCATTTTCCAAACTCTCAGAAGTTACAGAACCTGATTTGGACATTTTATGATTTTTCTACAATTTTTCCAATATCAGTTACAGAAAAGGTTATTAACAGAAAAACACAATAAATTTCATTTCACCTTGTAACATGTCGAGCAAGGTATACATCGTTAGTTGATTATGTGTAGTTGCAATATATGACAAATTTTGTATTCCTACATAGACATACATCAGAAAACACATGGATTTACATCTTCACAAGTATGACAAATATATATATATATATATATATATATATATATATATATATATATATATATATATATATATATATATATATACGATACTACGAGGCTATATCCATTAAAATATAAATATTGATAAATTATGACAAGTAAGGCCTATGCTCATTTCCCACGAAATCAATCGATAAACTATAATAGGTATAGTTTAGGGTCATTCATATAACAAACACAATATTAAAGGTCTTACACTTACATAAGAGTTATTGCCGCTATGGACGATTAAGATAATCTATAATAAGTATAGTTAAGCGATTATACCCCCACAAACGAACTCGTTAGTTATAATCGGTATAGTTATGGTAAATACATATTACAAACAATGTAATAAACTATAATAGGTATAGTTTATGTTTCATCTACTCTAGGAACTTAATTACAAGAAAGGAATTCACCATCACTTTCGATAAGCTATTCATATGCATAGTTCAGGTTCACTAATCTCTATTATTCCCCGGTGAACTATGATATGTATAGGTTATATTCACATTAACACATCATATAGGTTATATTCACATCACTTTCGATAAGCTATTCATATGCATAGTTCAGGTTCACTAATCTCTATTATTCCCCGGTGAACTATGATATGTATAGGTTATATTCACATTAACACATTGTATAGGTTACACTCACCATCACCATCACTTTTGATAAGCTATTCATATGCATAGTTCAGGTTCACTAATCTCTATTACTCCCCGGTGAACTATGATATGTATAGGTTATATTCACATTAAAGGTTCACATTGTTAGACTTCAACTATAATCGTTGAGCGTATATGCTTGAGTCATACAAGAATTTAGTCTGGATTGGCTTAGAATTGGTGGTGCCCGCCTCATCTCCTGTTCCTCGTTGGGTTGTGGACCTAGGGCAGACCCACTACATTCGACGTTTTATCTAACTTAAATCTTCTATAACTTATATACGCTGGATGATTATAGAGGAAATCTACGGGTCAATCTAGGATACATTAACACATCATATAGGTTATCTTCACCATCACTTTTGATAAGCTATCATATGCATAGTTCAGGTTCACTAATCTCTATTACTCCCCGGTGAACTATGGTATGTATAGTTTATATTCACATTAAAGGTTAGCATTGTTAGACTTCAACTATAATCATTGAGCGTATATGCTTGAGTCATACAAGAATTTAGTCTGGATTGGCTTAGAATTGGTGGTGCCCGCCTCATCTCCTGTTCCTCGTTGGGTTGTGGACCTAGGGCAGACCCACTACATTCGACGTTTTATCTGACTTAAATCTTCTATAACTTATACACGCTGGATGATTATAGAGGAAATCTACGGGTCAATCTAGGGTTCATCAACACATCATATAGGAATATTTTGTCTACACCTAACTAAGAAAATATTGGATTTTCTGGATTCATATCCTATCGCTTTTAAAAAGGAAAACGGTTTCTACTCCAAACAAAACTCTTATGAACTCACCAACTTAATTGTTGACACTTTTTCAAAACTACTTGTATTCTCAGGAAATCAGTGAAACAGGAGAACTTTAGCGCTTTGAGGATGGGACGTTAAACCGTCAACAATTTATTTTTATCATCACAATGTAATTGATTTTGAAACATGTAAACATATACTTTGGTGTACCTTTTTCAATTATATTTATGATGGTTGTATTTACTTTGAGCACTATTATACACGTTGTTGTGATACTGTACATGAAGTCCTCCACCCCTGGACGTTTCCGCCATCCTTGGTTTGGGGGTGTGACACCTACGACCCTGTTTCTCATCATACAACAGAATCATGTCGTCCCACGGGAATAACCAACCTACCTGTGAGACACCAATCCTGTAGATAGATTCCGTGACATTCCAAGCCGCCATAGCTGCTACAGTAACCGTCGTCCTGGCACAACTTAATGCCAACAACCCAAATGGAAATGGAAACAATGCCAACCATTCCTACCGTAGAGCAACCAAGGAAACCATTGAGTGATGATCTACCAAGACATCCCAAACCCTAAACCTAGGAACAAGAAGCGGAAATTTGGGAATAAGAAGAAGGGACATTCAACTTAAGGAACCTCGAAGAAACAACACATGGTTATTGTCCATACTGCTATGACATCTGCCACACCAACACCAGTGGGTCAATATGCTGGAAGCCTCCAAAAATCCAACAAATGCAGCTTCCATCATAATGGAGTCTGCCAAAAGTTGCATTGCAATAGGCGCAACAAGAAGGGACACTCCTCCCGCCACTATAGGGCCCCAACCCCATACGTCACTCGAACCTCCAACCCAAAAGTAAACTCGGTATTCTATTTATGCGGTGAAACGGGGCACTTTAAGAGAGATTTCCCAACAAAGAGAAATGACGGAGAAGTAGGAGGAGTTTAACAACTGAACAAGAAGGAATAAAAAGGAACTCCACCAATATTTTTGGTACATTTTCAAACACCAAAAATTAAGCATCAAATCTTAACAAAAGTTTTCCAACTTAATAACATAGTCGTGAAATATTCCATCGTCCGAACAAAACCACATCATTCACAGAAAAACTAGCAAACCTCACAGGCGAGCTGCGATGGCTTAGTGTAAACATTAGGGTCATATGTAACCAAGATTCTACAGACTAAGAGTGCGTGTTCCCGCCTTAATTTCATGTTCCTTGTTTGGTTATGGAATTAGGGTAGGGCCACTCAGTCGACTGCCTTTTCGATCTTAATTATACCCGAATTGTATATGCCAAACGTTTATAAACGAACCTTGTAAGGATTACATTATGAAATGTTCATAGTAATAATAACAGCAACAAACCGGAAGCATCAAGGGTATATCTATATAATACGCTATCGTTCTGAACAATAATCTCCCTTCCAAATCGACTTAGCATATGTTACTATAAGAAGTCCAACGTCGTCACTTATCATGAACTAACTTGATCCTCTCTATACCAGTTTCAAGCACTACAAAGAGACCTTTCGCCTTACGAGAACGATTAACAAAACTCTTTCAACTCATAACTACAAATCTGAGGACCAACTCTAGCATCTAAGCTCACGAGTACTTAGGTAAGAGATAATGCACTCCTTCCTAGCCCCACAATAAAGATGAGAAACAAGAAACAAAAAACATCAAAGAAATCGTAGAGATTTACAACCTCCCCCGGATATTCCCGAAGATCTTTCGGAAAAATCATGCATGTGCTAAGTGGAGTTGGAATCCACTCGACTCTTTGAACCATTCCAGTAACCAAACCCCTGATACCACTTAGCACCAACATGAGTACAAATATTGTCCAATCAATAGAAAGACCTAATAGGTAAGGAAATTATCAGACTAAGCCTCTAATCTCATGAAAACGCCCGTCCGACTCTTGAGGGGGAAAAGTGAATTGCCCAATAGGACAATTGTACACTAAGAGTAAAGTAAGAACCCATTGTCAAGGATGGATATTCCCTATTCCGAATCGAAAACCCACTCACCCAACTCTAGGAATCAAGCAATGGCCAACACTCCACTAGTTCAGGATTCTGTAGGAAGAGAAACCTCGAGGCAGCCTTGGATTAATAAGGCCAATTGCACCACACGCAATCTTAACCTTGGTAACAATTGTGCCAATCATTAAGGTCTAGGAACTCTATTCCTAGAAAACCAGGAGCACAACCTTCACAAAACCACTCAGGATAGTTTCGGTAACCCATAGCCTTCGGCTACCATGAAACTCCGCATCATACATCGCACATACCACGTATCCAGCCTTAATAAGTGTCTAACCGCCGAAACTCTAGCAATCCCACTCGACGAGAACAAGGTCAAACACAAATAGCAAAAATACACTGGAACACCTAGCAAGGATCTCAGAATGAGAAGATCAAAAGAAACAGAAGTACACACATCCTTCCTCAACCCTTGATATTCCACATAGAATTTGAATTTCAGGATGAAATTCCCTCTAACGGGGGGGATGATGTCACAACTAGAAATTCTATGATCTAAACACCAAGTCATAAGGGGTCTTGAATATGTAATAGTTATAACTATATTACTATTATGATATGTGTAATGAAAATTTAGGGAATTATATTGCCCTAAGCTCCAATGAGAAATACAAACAAATACGAGAATTAAATTACGTCAAAATATTGATCACACAAACAATAAAGCCAACACATTAAAATTCATACACTTTAGACCATGAACACTTCCCTAGGAAGCACCCAAAACCGTGAACCATTTGAGGAAGGAAACTTGAGAATGAACACCATCCTAGGAAACCTTTAGGCTGTAAACACCATGAAGGACCACTTATTTGGCCGTAAACCCTTCCCATTGGACCATAAATGATCGTGAACACCTCAAAGAGGCCTTAGTTTGGCCGTGAACAACCTTTAATGGACCATACTTGACCATGAAAACCTTTAAGGAATTAACTTTTGGTGTAAAATCCATAGTGGACCACCAAGTGGGCGTAAACACTTTAAAGAACCAACATTTGGGGGGTAAACTCCTTAGGAAACAAATACTTGGAGTAAATACCTTTCTAGGAAGGAATCTTTGGCGTAAAAACATGTGTTCACACATGTTTACAGATTTAAATAGAGAAAAGCAAGCATTTGACTTTAAGATGTGATGTCCTTTGCCATTTTCCCATGCATTCACAGACCTCCACATATTACCCACTAGTAATCCAAGATAGCATCAAATCATCATCTTTTCCTTTATAAGGAAAATAAACCCTTCCTTCCACCCCACATCCTGCTTATTCACTATGGAGAACTACCAGATTTGCTCTCTGATTATTTCAAACACTTCCCCTAAAGTCCCTCCTTCACTTCACATAGCCAACGGATCATACTTCCCTAAGAATAAGCTTAGAATCCTTTAAGCTCCACATTTTTCAAGTATCATCCCCAGATTCTTGTAAGTGTCTCATATTTGGCTAGTGAATTTCCACATTGTTGCATTTACTTCATCATATTTACACATAAAAATTATGTGTTAATATTCTTAGGATATTCTAAAGTTCAAAGAGTTTATCAAACTTTTCAAGTGTTAGGACTTGAACCCTTCTCAACATATATCCAAATCATACACCAAACCAAATCAAGGTGAGCTTCATACCCCACACTTTTCAAGTTTTCATTTCTTTTGGGAGGGAATACAAGTCAAATCTTGTTTAAATCCTTGGATAATTGCATGTATTTGTAAGTTTAGGTGTTTAGGTGTTTATGTGTGTTGAAATGATATTATTTCATGTTAATACTTCACAAACTTGAGATTTCTCAAACCCCATAATGTTAAAACTAAGTTATATTTGCATAGATCTACATATTTTGTAAACATAAAACTACGCTACTAGGTAAATATATGATGAGTTACACCGAAATGGTAATTTTTGGTTAAAAATACTTTTACCACTAGAACTTGTGCAAACTTTAAGACACAATAAATTTCATCGATTTATATGAGATTTTGGTGGAACTAGTGAAAATATTTTAGTCACAACAGGAAGAAAATATTTTGTTTGTAAAGATCTCCATAAAATTTTGGGTATGTCAAAACACCATACAAGACATGGCTATTTCTCTAAAAATAAATGTTGCTAATAAAACAATCATGTTATGTTTATACCATTTCAAGGGTTTAAAACTTGGAACATTATGTCCTATTTATAACCTTTTGCAAGTTGACAAACTATTAGGGATTATTTATAATTTTCAATATAAATGATTTTATCAAGACGATTTACAAAACATAGTTTTTATGAAGGAAATATTTGTGTGTCATAAAGCTACAGTCATAATTTACACAAGGAAAACATTATTTGCATTATTTAACAAAGGGAGAAAAGCTCGCGTACATTCCGTTAAGGATCTTGTGAGACATGTTTTATTTTCACCATACCTATCTAGGTTCATTGTAATTCCTGTGTTTATAACCAAAGTCCACTGGAGGGGGAGCGGGATAATTATGTATAGATCTATATGGGGTTGACACCCCACACCTGTGCAGTTCGCTACAGCTAGACCGGCCAGTCTACGGTGACAAATATCTGGACCGTATCTGACGCCTGAAAAACGTCAGGGCAGGTGTTCTCGTCATATCTGTATGGTTATAAAGACTCACATAGAGTAGGTTCCTAGAGACATTGGAATTACATGGATTATACACCCCATTAATTTCATAAAATAAAGAACTATATTTCGTATATTTTATAAATTACTTTCACCACTTCGGTCTTAGGGTTTTTAAGACCACGGCATCTTTTATATGAATATAGGATTTTCTAGGAACACTTCTTTTCGAAAACAATCAAGGGAAAACCAAGGAAGATGCACTCAACTATACATTATTTTACGAAGAATACTCACTCTGCTAGTTTTACAAAAACCCAGAACTATGTTCATATATTTTTTAAATCTGATTTCACAACTTCATTTTCGGGTTCGAGGACCACAACATCTTAGTATACTGCAAATATAGGATTTTCTGGGAACACCCTCTTTTCAGTAACAAACAAAGGAAAACTAAAGAGCATGCATGCAATTATACACGATTTTGGGACGAGAATCATAAACTACTTTTTATATAATATTTTGGATATTTTATTTGAGGTTTACAATGAACTATGAACAAAGTTATTACAACGTTTTACCTACAAAAATGCTTATGAACTCACCAACTTTTTAGTTGAAGCTTTTCAAAACGACTTGTATTCTCAGGGATCTAGTAGACAGGTATTCACCACGATTGAGGCTTGGCGTCACTGCATTATGTTATGTCTACTTTTGTTATTTGTGTTTAGCTTTTGAATACAACAAGTATTGTAAATAATGTAAACCTATTATCAATGTATGAACGTTTGTGTTGTTATGTTTCATTTATATACAATTGTTATGATACTGTACAATGACGTCATCCACCCCCGGACGTTTCCGCCATTCCGGTTCGGCGATGTGACAGTAATAAAGATGCAAGGTAGCAATCACTTTGGACAAAATCGAGTTGATCGACATTGGTAACCCTAGAAGCAACGAGTACGTCGATTAAAGAGGAATTAGAGACAACAAAACAAAGACTCCAAAATCGTGTCGAAGTTCGATCGATCGTGATGATATTTCGAAATCCAAGGTGAATGATAGCAAAATCAAAGGAGTTTGTACATCGTCAATGATGGAGAATGGAGACGGTTAGAGTGAAAAATAATTCTTGGGGGATTTATGTGCACATAAACCTCGAATGGGGAGGGAGGGAGGGAGAGAAAGAAAGAGAGAGAGAGAGAGAGAGAGAGGTGGAGGGGAGAGACGGTGGTCAGTGGTTCCAGCGACGACAATGTCGGTCGTCTCTGTGCTATTTTTGTCGATCAAGTTTTTATATTTGTAATTTGTTTAGTTTAAATTTGTTCTCAAATGTTCTCACTTGAACATATATATATATATATATATATATATATATATATATATATATATATATAATTACATGTGATTATATGTATATAATCACATTTGATTTATACAAGCAAGATTAGTTTCATGTTTTTCATTCAATAATTTTTCTCATGTATTTCATCATATCTGATTATATGTATTTAATAACATATGATTAATGTGAAAGTATATTTGTTTTCACATTTTTGATTCAATGGTTGTTCTCTTGTATATAATCATATATGATTTTATGTATCTAATCACATATAATTTATATAGACAAGATTCATTTTTTCATATAAATCATATGTGATTAGCTACATATAATCACATGTGATTAGATGTATTTAATCACATATTATTAAAGTTGACAAAGAACAATTATTAAGTTGAGAACGAGATAATGAATCTTGTCCACATAAATCATATGTGATTCGGTAGTTGTTCTCTTGTATTTAATACATATAGTTACATAAATCATATGTGATTATATGTATTTAATCACATAAATCATATGTCACTAAATACATATAATCACATGTGATTATATGTATTTAATCACATATGATTTATGTGGTCAAAGAACAGCTTTTGAATCAAGAACACACAAACAAATCTTGCGTACATAAATCATATGTGGTTATATAAATAGAATCACATGGGATTAAATACATGATAATACTAAATCAAAAACGTAAAAAGAATATTGTCCATATAAATCATATATGATTAGATACTTATAATCACATGTGATTACATATAGTAACAACTATTGAGCCGAGAATGTGAAAATGAAACTTTTCCAAATAAATCATATGTGAGTAGATACATATAATCACATGTGATTATATGTATTTAATCACATATGATTTATTTGTAGAATATTCATTTTTACATTTTCGATTCAATGGTTGATATCGTGTATTTAATCACATGTGATTACATTATGTGGAAAAAAAAAATTTCATGTTCTTAATTTAATAATTGTACTCATGTATACAATCACATTTGATTATATGTATCTAATCACATATGATTTATATATACGGGACTGATTTTTGTCTAAATAAATCATACGTGATTAGATACATAGAATCACATGTGATTAAATATACACGAATAACAAAAAGAAATCTTATCCGCATAAATCATATGTGATTAGAAATATATAATCACATGTGATTATAAGTTTTAATCATATATGATTTATGTGAACAATATTGATTTTTGCATTTTTTTGATTCATGATTTGGTCTCATGTATTTAATCATATGTGATTATATCAATGTAATCACATTTGATGTATGTGGAAAAGATTTTCTTTTGTGATTTTTATTCAGCAGTTGTTTCCGTATATATATATATATATATATATATATATATATATATATATATATATATATATATATAGAGAGAGAGAGAGAGAGAGTTCCGTTCATATATAACCCTCATCTATTGTGTGAATGTATGACAAATTCTAGACCAATCAATAAATAGGGGAATTATAGTAAATTAAGTAATTAATTAATTACCCAAAATTATAAGACTGAAATTGTGGAATTATCCTACTATTGTTTACAATCGTTAAGATTTATTTGACCAAAAGTAAAATTCATTCAAGCTCAAATCCTCCTAATGTCGTCTTCTCTATCTTGCTGCTTGGAATCACCCATAGAATCCTACGATGACCATCATCATCTTTATTATCTATCCCCCATAAGCCCCTAAAATAACCCTAAAACAATACTACAAACCTCCATCACCATGACCAGGTTCATCAACGAAACGAAACCATCGAAACATGACAATCTCGATTATGGTCCAGATCAATTGAAATATATTGTATAATTGAAGAATCAACCATGGACTTTATATTGAAAGACATAATCGAGCTTGATTATGGACGATAGGTCTTAAATTAGAAGAAAAATTAAGATGTGGTGGTACACCCAAATCGGCATCAGATAGACTTTCATCTGTCATTGAATTTGATCAACTGTTGTAAGTACATAAGTTGAAGCCTAAGGTTCGATTTACCTGTACACTACACTATGGAGTGCCAAGCTTGAATCATTGGATAGAACTCAAAATTGAAGCCATTCAAGAAGAAACGAGGTATGATTTTAATGCTTTAACAGAAAAATATTTCTTTTATTTGCTTTACATGTATATTACACAAGCTAAACTTACTTTAGCTTCAACAGTTTTTCGAGGTTATTAACTCAATTAAGGTTGTCTTTAGTATGTATGCATATTGTATATTGTATGGTATTTGAATACAAATGTGTATCTTAAAAAAACATAGAATGCATAGTATCTGATTTGGAAATGACCATCTTAAAATTAGCTTTTAGTTTATCATAATGATCTTGATTGCCAATAGGGTGTTGGGATTACATGTGCATGTTGAGTTTCTGATTTGTTTATAACCTTGAACTATACTACTATACACTATGATTATTATCACCTAAAATGAAAAAAATATATATAAAGCTTTTAGGTACACTCCACTAATAGGTTTTTATTTGTTTATAACCTTGAACTATCCTTAACATTAAACTAACCTCACTGATGATGAGAACAACAACAATGGTCAACTAAATTTATATAAAGCTTTTAGGTACACTCCACTAATACTTTTCATGATATGTAACATTGCAATTTATACAATTTGTTGGTTTTATTGCTTCAGTCAATTTCTTTTGAAAAATAGTTTTCATATTCTTGCAGAATACTTACACAATAAAATGTTCCAAATCATTATCTATTGAAGCAGACAAATTTCTTTTAAAAGAAGTTATCATATTCGTTAAGAATTAGACAATCATATTCTTTAAGAACGAAACATGGAAAAATCAAGTCTCATTCTTAAATTTGTTTAGAAATATATATTTCATTCTTAAAGCAATTAGTATGAATTCTTAAAAAAATAGTAAATGAGTTAATAGAGAAAACAATTTCTATTCTTGTAAATTTTGTTTGTAAATCAACCAAAGTAGAATATATTTTGATGATGTAATTTTATTGTAATGGTTTTTTATATTAGTTTGATTTAAATAAGGAAATTTAAAAGAATTAAAGTTGAATAAGTTATATTCTTAAAGAATACAACATGTTAAATCTCATTCTTATCAGGTTGCTTAAATTATTAAATAATTCAGTCTCAAATAAATCTGCAACATGCATTTTGAACACAAAATTGTAAAACTTTTTGTTTAAAGAATGATGTATGTAATTCTAAACTCAGTCTGAAATTAGTCAATGAGTAAACATCTCATTCCTAAGCAATTTGTATAAAATCTTATGGAATGGCATCTGAATAAATAATGAAAACGATATTTATGCTTAATAAATTACTATTTATTTGTATTTTTGTAATTTTCTTTATAAAATAAAAGTTTAGGTTTAATATTATTCTTAATGTTATTTTAAGAACAATAATGTTGTAAATAATGACATACGTACTTTTTGTATGAATTCTTCATACATACTAGAGCTTTAATGTTTCATGTTCAAAAGAATGTATTTTTTTCTTAGATGTGGTATTTTTTTATCTCATTGTTAAAGAATATATTCACATTCTTGTAGAATATGTTTGTTTCATGTTCAAAAGAATGTATTTTTTTCTTAGACGTGGTATTTTTTTATCTCATTGTTAAAGAATATATTCACATTCTTGTAGAATATGTTTAAATTTTAAATTCCTTTTAACATTACCAAATAAGATAATGGTTATAATATTGTTTTCATTTTTTTGTTCATGCAGAAAGATGGAACGCATAATGAAAAATAATTCTTGAACGAAATGCATAAGAATGGAATACGGAATAGAAACTGATTCTTGGAAAAAAAAAACGTTAAATTGGAACTGATTCTTGAAGAATGAAAGACAAAATTGAAGTTGGTTTTTGAAGAACAGAATGCAGGAAATCGAAATATTAAGTTGGATTTGAAATGTTAATTTTCAAAAATGTTAATACGTATTTCAAACTTTTTCAAAATTTTCCTGAATTTTTGGTTTGTATCCCTTAATATATGCATTTTCTTAATTTATTATCAAACAAAATTTCAATTTATGGGTCCCTTAATATATGCATTTTCTTAATTTATTATCAAACAAAATTTCAGTTTGACCCATATAGGGTGTTTTAATATACAAAAGAATTAATTTTTATCTAATTAATTATCATCATGCCATTCTTTATCTTAACCAATCATTTCTTATAATCTAATGGACCAAAAGTGGTCATACATTCACACAATAGTTGTGATTCACATTTAATCATAACCCTATATATATATATATATATATATATATATATATATATATGTGTGTGTGTGTGTGTGTGTGTGTTTAAATACGATTATATATGATGTAATCTAATCACATGATTTATATTGACAATATTCGTTTTTGTGTTTTGTATTCAATAGTTTTTTCATGGATTTAATCATATATGAGTGTTTATATTTAATCACATATAATTAATGTAGAGAAAGAACAACTGTTAAATTGAGAACACGAAAACGAATCTTGTGTGCGCATAAATCATACGTGATTAAATACATATAATCACATGTAATTATATGTATCTAATCACATATTATTTATGTGATTAAATAATCACACATGATTTATGCCATTATATGCATTTAATCACATATAGTGTTGGTGGTTGTAGGTAGTTGGTGATGGTCGTGCGGTGGAGATGCATGGTGGTTTGTGGTGAGTGGTGGTAGTGTTGGAGTTAGGGCAGGATGGTGGTAATAGGTGGTGGGTGATGGGGATCGTAGGTGATAGTTGGTTTGTGGGGGTGGGTGGTGCTTATAGGTGGTGGGTAGTGGTTGTGGTGTTGATGAGTGGGTGATGGCGGGTGGTGGTGGATAGTGGTGGTTGGTGGTTTTAGAGGTGATGGTGGTTGGTGGTTATGATGTTGGAGGGTGGTAGTGGTGGGAGGTGGTTTGTGGAGGTGGGTGGAGGTGGTGTGTGGTAATGGGTGATGGTGGCGAATGGTGGTGATGAATGGTGGTGGCGGGTGGTGGTGGTTTTGGTGGGTGATAGGTTTGGTGGTAATAGCGAGTGGTGGTGGATGTAGGTGGTGGTCATGGGTTTTTAATATAAAACAAGAAATAATATGTGTCTTCGTCTTCCCCATCGTTGTTTTCCTCGTTGAATTGGTTTTTAAACGAGCGAATAATGTCTCCAATGGCCGTCACAAATGTCGGGTTTTGAAGAAAAGCATTCACATCAACATCCTACAATTAAGTCACGAGCAAATTAAGTCATTAACAATTCAACAAACTATCAAACCATCAAAGAACCAAATCAATTAAGACTTTAACAATTTAACAAACTACCGAGCTACCAAAAATTACTACATACACATTAGGTTCTTAAAAATACAACAAAGCTACCAAATTCTTTAAGAATTTAACAAGTACTTGTGTTGGTTGTGGTGCTTGTGACTGTAACTGCCGTGACTGCCATTGCGATGAAGCACTTGTACTCGGAGCTGAAGAAGGTTTAGGCCTAATGCCTCTCACATGCCCCCTTCAAGTATCCGACACCTTCTCAAATATTGCGATCCAATTGATGGTGTTTGGATCACCACCAGATTCGGCTATGTGATGAGTCTGTAGACCAACCTTAGCAACCAACGCATTCTATATTTCACAAAGATTGTTAGTACGTTAAAACTAATACAAAAAAAACAATTTACTTCATTTTTAAGTAATAATAACTTACATATTGGTCTTCAACCAAAGGATCAACAAATTCGCCTTTTTTGTTCACATGTGCACGATCAAATGCTTCAAGTCTATTCAAATTCTATTTAACATTACAGAATATGTTATATTTGAATAAACATTAAAAAATATGTTATAACTGAATAAGCATTATCATAACTTACTTTCTTAAAACAAGCACTACCGTAGCTGCATGTCCCTCCACGATTCTTAACTACTTGCTTCTTCCGACATTCTTTGTTTCTAGCAGATCGTTTTTTATGATTTTCTGTTAAGAATTGGTCAATAGCAGCACTCCAACGCTGCAGATCCATACCCGTAGGGGCTTGAGCCCTTGTTGCCTCAACATCCCCTGCAAAATCAGTGAAACGATTTTTTGCAATATTTTTACAGCCTCTATATCACACATATATCTAATTGTTCAGTGACACCCAATAAGTTGTAGCCATGGGATCATTTGTAATCGCTCCAAAATCAAACCACGTCTACAAAAAAAAGAGAGAAATTAAAAATAAATCAAATTAAACAATATTAAATATATAACTTTATAAATAATTTACCGAAAGATATTGGAACATGCCAGCCCATACTGCTTTAGAAACATCATTCCATGTGTCCTTATCAAAACCGATGTCCTGCCAGATATAGCTTCCAACCTCCCGAATGAAACATTCGTACACCTCCCCAATCGGCATGTTAGTATTTCTGTCGAATATTATCCTTAGAGGCCGTTCACCGTTAGCTTTAAATAGTTTGTGCATTTTTTCATTTATCGCCATGACTCCTCGTCTCGGAGGCACCACTACATAAAAAAATATTATTCAGAATATTTTTTTATATACATACAATATGAAATACAATAAATTAGAATAAATATTAATTACCATCGTTCTGGTGATCTCCAAAACCTCCACCGAATGGATGTGGTGACTCGTCACCACCGTCGCCTCCATGGCCCATCACAGCAGCCATGAGATGGAGCAATGCAATCCAAAAAAATGACATCCTGAAAAATTATAACACAATATGAATATATATATATATATATATATATATATATATATATATATATATATATATATAATATGACATGATTACAACAAATACAAACCTTATTTTACTAGTCAAATGTAAAAAATTTAAATTATTCTCACGCTCAGACACTTCAATGTTTGCTGACATATCACTATCATAATTAGAATCTTCCTCATCATAATCAGTCTCACAATCTAACACATTATTGATGATACTCGTTGGTGGGTTAACTTCAATATCATCTTCAACTGATTGAGAATTTTTAAAGTAGTGGCTAAATTCGATTGAGATAGTTAAATTAGAAGAAGCATTACTAAGAACGACATCGGTTGAATCATTGTCGACATTTTCAATGGGATCATGGTCGACATCATTCATCGGTAAATCCCAAATTCTTCTATGATTAACATTTTCAACAACCCACTGTTGGTTGTCATTTTCTTCACTTCGAGAAGGTTCTTGGATGTAAAAATACTTACTTGGCCTGCATAGCAAATATGAGTTGATCTTCGCTGCTCAATTCGCGTTGTGGGTTGATACTGGTGAAATTATTATTAGATTTAATTCCTGTAGTATCAAACCACTTGCAACGAAAAAGTAGGATGGAATACTTATGAGGATAATGCAACTCGATAATCTCTTCAAGCTGACCGCAATATTTTTGTTTATTCTCTCCCTCAGTTAGAACCCCTGAGTTTTGTTTTGATCGTTGGCCTTTATGCATAAGTGCCATAAACCTAACACCATTCACTATGCAAGCGGTGTAAGTAAAGGCATTCGCATGTGCACCGATTGAAAGAGCCGATAAATCCTTGTTAAACTCTAGAGATTTTTTTTTAGCATATCATAGACCTTATGAAAGAACCATTTAGGGAATTCGGTTTTTTCATCACTTTCAGGATGTAATGATTTGAATTCACTACATTGATGAAATATATATATATATATATATATATATATATATATATATATATATATAGTAAAAAAGGAGAAATTAAAAATAGACAACCACTTAAAAGATAAGAACACTGACACAATATACTTTCTGACTTCCTCACAACTATCAAGCACAAACCAATGTAGACGTTTTCTCTCCTCTAGACTGAGATTTTTCATATTCTTTGCACTAGTCGGTCGACACTTAGACTGAAACACCCATAACTTTGTTTCTTCTATGACAACATCCTCGTTTCTTTTGAGGCGATTGAATCAAGTCTCAACATCTTCAAGGTACATCGAACAAAATGATAATGCCTCTTTAGCGACATAACCCTCAGCTATAGAACCTTCCGACATCGCCTTGTTTCTAACATAGTTTTTTAGTTTTTTTCATATACCTTTCGAAGGGATACATCCATCTCATACATACTGGGCCTCCAGACATAGCTTCATCCGGTAAATGCAAAACTAAATGAACCATAATGTCAAAAAAATGCAGGAGGATAGATCACTTCTAATTTGCACAATATTTTAATAATGGCTGGTTTCGCTTCTTTCATATCCTTCACCAACATTGTTCTTGAGCAAAGGTGCTTAAAAAACAAGCAAATCTCTATTATTGGTGTATAAACACCTTTCCCCCAAAGACCTTTAACTCTAATGGGTAACAAACGTTGCATAAGAATGTGATAATCATGAGATTTCAACCCAATAATGTTAGTATTAGTTTCATTCACTTTCTTACCGATGTTAGATCCAAACCCATCCGGCAGTTTCACATTTCTTCTAAAGTTACAAAAACGAATGCGGTCGGGTTTCATGAACGAGTAAGGTGGATGAGGTTTAAGGAACTTGTTGCCACTCTTTTTCAACCATTGACTTTCTGAATGTTCAGTTTTGTCAAGTCTGTTCGAGCATTTGATGTGTTTTTAGACTTATCATTCATCAAAGAAGTACCCACAAGACTCTCACCCTCATTTTTTTTTCAATATGGATAAGATCAAAGTTATGCTTCAGCTCTAGAGAAGACCAATACTCAAGTTCAAAGAATATGTTCTTTTTAGACCAATTCAACTTGAAATCCTCACGATCTCTCATAATACCAGCTCGTTGAGCAGCTACTTTACCTGGTGGACGTAATAATAGACGAGCATGTTGCACTTGTATTTCTTCCTCACTAAACTGTCTTGGAGAGCCTCTTGTCTTTTGTTCGCCATTATAGTCCAAACTTTTTCTCCATGGATGGTCAGCATCTAAGAGTCGGCAATGACCAACATATATGACTTTATTTGATACTCGGTATGACGGAGTGTCTTTGTTGCAAGTCGGACAAGCTTTTTACACTTGTCCACTCCAACCAGATAAACGACTATGAGCGGGAAAGTCGTTTATTTTCCATAACAACATCGCTTTCATATTGAAGAATGTATATGTGGTTGCATCTTTAGTACGTACTCCAAAACTCCATAACGGCCTCAATTCATCGACCAACGGCCTAAGGAACACATCCAAGTCCTTCCTGGGTACTTTAGGGTCGGGAATCAATAAGGTCAACATAAAAGATGACTCTTTCATGCATAGCCATGGTGGAAGATTGTAAGTGGTGAGTATGACGGGCCATGTGCTATAAGGATTACACATGTTACCAAGTGGATTAAAACCATCAGCAACAAGTCCTAAGTGTACGTTTCGGGGTTCCCTCAAGAAGTTAGGATACCTCATATCAAATTTTTTCCATGAAGTACCATCAACGGGATGAAGCATCGTACCATCTTTGGATCGTCCGGTACTATGTCAAATCATATCTTTAGATGTGTGTCTTGAACAGTACAAACGTTGTAGTTTGGGGTCACGGGAAAGTATCATAAAACCTTATGAGCCACCTTCTTACCCTTTGTATTTTCATCAACCCACCGACTCTCATTACAAACTGGACACTTTTTCAACAACTTGTGTTTTTTCCAGAAAAGAAAACATTCAGTTTTACATACGTGTATCGAGTCATAACCTAAGCCGATCTTTTTAAGTGTCTTTTTTGCTTGGTAATGTGACAGGGGGAGCCTGTTTCCTTGAGGAAATGCAGTTTGCAACAACTCAAGAAGTTGATCGAATAAACTATCAGTCCGTTTGTTGATCACCTTGATATGCATTAGCTTTGCTAAAAAGTCAAGGGACGAAAACGAACATCCAGGATATAATTTTAATTGGACTTCCTCTAACAGCTTTTGAAATCCATCATTGGCACCGCTATCGTCTGTATCTGGGTTCCCTTCGTCGCGGTTGGTATCATTTTCAATCACAACCCCCATAACATCATCAATAACACCGGCCATCTCATTACTACGCGGCATGTCTTCGACAACCGGGTGAGTTGTATTTTTCTCCGTGATACTTCCATATAATATAATGTGGACTAAAACCACGTTGAAGTATATGGAATTTCACTATGGCTAGTAGTATAAATTTATTGACATTACATTTGATACACAGGCATTTAATTTTACCTTTGTTATCGACTTGTGGTTTGGACCTCTCAAGAAAAGATTTGAGTCCTTGTTGGAACAATGTAGAGTTACGATTTTCAATAGTAGTCCACGTTTTATCAATAGACATGTTGCAACTGAAACATAAGTTAGGTTTTAGTGTTTACTCTACAAGAACTAGAATTAGGATTGAATATGTATAAGGATAGAGTAACCGTTCAATCAGATGGAATAGAAAGTCAGACAACGGGAGAGTATTCAGAAGGATAGGCTTCTAAACCCACTTAGTAGATTTATCATATTAATTTTTTATTTTTATTTTTTATTATAGCATTATACTTTAAACGATAGTATATATTTTGAGTAAATTATATCATCTTTTTTTTTCATATTTTCATTTTTAATATCAACTTATTTTTGTTTTTACTTTTCTATTTTGAGTAAATTATAACTTAGTACATTTAGCGTTTTAATTTTTAATTTTTATTTTTTATTATAACGTTTTACTTTAAACGATATTATATATTTGTTATTTATTTCATTATTTTTCATATTTTCATTTTTAATATCAACTTATTTTTGTTTTTATTTGTCTATTTTGAGTAAATTATAACTTAGTAGATTTAGCTTTTTAATTTTTATATTTTGTTTTTATTATAACTTTGTATTTTAAATGATATTATATATTTGTTATTTATTTCATCTTTTTTTTTTCATATTTTGATTTTTAATATTAACTTATTTTTGTTTTTATTTTTTATTATGACATTATACCTTTTCGTATTTATTTTTATTTATATTTTTGTAGTTATTTTGTTTTTTTTATTATATTATAATACTTTAAAAAGACATTGTAAATTACAACATCTTTTTTTTTTTCAATTATAACATCCTATCATAACATGCATATACATCCAATGTACACATATTTTATAATAACATACAATATACACACATACAAATGCACTTATACATATTTTTTTACATATATTTTTTCATACATACAAATACATTTCATATAGAAATACATATATACATTTGTATACAAACAACTACATTTTCACATAAAAATGCCTACATTTCATACACATATATTTTTTCACATACATTTTTTCATATATGCCCATATACATACATTTCACATAGGAATACATTTATACATATTTTCACATACACTTTTTTATACATACATTTTTTTCATACAAATTCACATATACATTTTTACATAGATATTCATACATGTAGATATCATATATATATATATATATATATATATATATATATATATATATATATATATATATATATATATATACCAAAATACACACATTTCACATACAAAAATATATACAATTCACATATACTTATACATTAAGAACAAAAAAAAAGGAAAAAGAAAGACGCACCTACTGACTCGCCAGAAAAGTAACCAGTCGCCAGAAAATAGTAACACCGATGGTGCTGTGGTGGTGATCACCACCGGAGACTAGTTAAAAACACCAAAAAAAACATGAAATTAGAGCTAAATATGGTAAGAAAACAAGAGAAAGAGAAAAGGGGAAAGAAACTTACGTTACAGGAGGTTTAGGGTTGTCGGAAAACTCGAAACTCGCCGAAAAACGCCGGTAGTCGCCAGAAATTGGTGGTAATCGCCGGAAATCAATGGAAATCAACGGAAATTGAAGCCCTAAAAGCAATCTACGGTTATTGGTGGTATGGATTGGTGTATTACGTTAGAAAAACGAACGTCATCGGAGCTTTTGCGAGAAAGAACAGGTGCAGAAAATGACTCGTCCGAGACGAAGTGGAAGTCAAAAGGTTGCCACCTTTAGCGGCAACGAATAGGCAATAGCGGTGACACACTGGAAGGAAAGACACGCGCCATTATGCGGTCACTATTAACCGTCCGATCCAAAATCAATCGAACGACCATGATGACATTGACGCGGATCGCCATCAATAGCGGCGACTAGTCGTTACAATTGGTGTCACCGCTATTATTTCCATCGAAATCAAACCCTAGCCGATGGATCCGTTTATCATCGTACGGTGATGATCAAATGGCGTGTGGCAAACGAGGCTCACCGGTGGCAGACCTTTAGCGACGACGTATATTGAGACGACAGTACTCTTTAGCGACGACATGATCTAGTATCGTCGCTAAAGGACGCTATCATCGCTATTAATGACGTCGCTAAAGGGCTGAATTCTTGTTGTGTTAGTTTGCGAGTTCCAAGGACAAACGGAGAAAGAACTCTAACACCAGCCGAAGAAAGAGCTTTTTTGAGAAACTATTATGTTTTCAGCGCGATCGTAGACATCGGAGGTAAACCTCATTCCTTTCCCCCAATGCACAACCATCACTTCTAGGGGTGAGCATTTGGACCGGTGGACCGGACCAGACCGGTGAACCGGACCGGACCGTTTTTTTGGACCCCCGGGCCGGTTCTCGGTTCTAGGAATCCATCCCGGTCCGGTCCGGTTTTTTTCCCGGTCCGGTCCGGTTTTTACCGGGTTTAGAACCGGTTGGACCCGGTTTAAAAAAATTTGTAATTTGTGAATTTTTTTAAACAACCATAACACATTCGTTTTAAGTCGGATTGACACGCAGTTTTTTCCAATGTTTAATTTACAATTTGTAGATGAATTTAGACTATAATTTTGTTGATTTTGGTATTATATTCAATGAGTTACAGTCTTTCAAAGTTGAGCTATCAAAGCTGAAAAATTTCAGCTTTTCAGCAACATTTTTAAAACTTTGTAATCTATGAAAATTTTTAAACAACCATAACTCATTCATTTTAAGTCGGATTGACACGCGGTTTTTTTCAAAGTTTAATTTACAGTTTGTAGATGAATTTAGACTATAATTTTTTTGATTTTGGTATTATATTCAATGAGTTGCAGTCTTTCAAAGTTAAGCTATCAAAACTAAAAAATTTTAGTTTTTCAGCAAGATTTTTAAAATTTTGTAATCTGTGAAACTTTTTAAACAATCATAACTCATTCGTTTTAAGTCGGATTGACCTGTGCTTTTTTCCAACATTTAGTTTACAATTTGTAGATGAATTTAGACTATAATTTTGTTGATTTTGGTATTATATTCAGCGAGTTACAATCCTTCAAAGTTAAGTTATCAAGATTGAAATATTTCAATTTTTTAACTATTATTTTAGACTATAATTATGAATTTTATGTATCTTTGAAAGATAATTCATATGAAAGGGATCATGGTGAACTTGATTTATATGTTAGTTGTTTTTATTTGGAAAATTAATTTTGCAAGTTATAATATTCTAACATCAAGGTAGATTAGTTATGCATGAAACGGAAACGTAATCATTTTTACAAGTTATATCGTATCAAACCCAATAACATATTCGTTTTAACGAGTTCTATCAAACCCAAAAACATATTCTAACGAGTTGTAGTCTATGCATGAAACGGAAACGTAATCATTTTTATAAGTTATATCGTATCAAACCCAATAACATATTCGTTTTAATGAGTTCTATCAAACCCAAAAACATATTTTAACGACTTGCACTCTATGCAATTAAAGTTGTACCGGTCCAAACGGGTCCAAGAACCGGAAAACCCGGACCTGGACCCGGACTCGGACACGGACACGGACACGACTCACCCGGTCTGGTCCACGGTCCACAATATTATCCATAACCGGTCCGGTCCAAGAGCCGGTCCGGTCCGGTTCGGTCCAAATGCTCACCCCTAAATTCTCATCCACCACCAAGATAAGTTATTTCGATAGTTTGCAAAACCATTTTTGCGACTTAAATTATTATTTTATAGGAAAATATGAAAGCGTAGTTTTTTTTTTTTTTTAATTATACATGACTTCCATTTTGGTATTGTTATATTAGTGACTCTATCACGGCGGCTTGTCTACTAAGGTAGAAGCATGTGAGGTTAATACTAGTGGCATCACTTGATCCTGAAAATACTCGAAATACTTTTTCCTCTAAAAAGTGGATTCATCTTTGAGTGATTATGGGTCATAGAAAATAAGGAGACTATGCATTCAAGTATTAATCCACCCATGCACTAGACCGACCAATCAAGTTAGCTAAGATTACACGTAGGATCCTGTATATTTTGATAAACTTGGTTTGTATAACTTGTCTAAAAACCATTTCACTACCAAAATTGATAAAATATATAAAACAAAAAATAAATAAATAAATAAATGTGTTTACACAAATAACTATTTGACAACAATTTCAAGTTATTTAAGAAATAAGAACTTAAAAGCTCATCCGTTGTGGAAATGCAACCGAATACATCAACCTTGCATTAGCCGTCCATAGGACTTAAAGTTGGAGTAAGAGCATCCATGATGATGAGTTCAATGGGAGAGTTGAATGAGGTGGTAAGTCCATTTGTTATTCAATAGATGAAACTCAATGATTGTAAGATGTCACCTTGGCATGGATTTGAAGTTCAATGGTCATTGAACTCTTCAATGGGAAAAATGAAAGTTTTAATTCTTAAATATTTACTATAAATTGCATTTTGTAACATTCTATTGAACTTTGTAGAGTTTGATGAGAATTGTTATCGAGAATTAAGATACGAAACAATAGATTTGAATCATGAAAGATAAAGAACACACGAAGTAAATATTAATCAGATCTCGTTTTATTAAGACTGATTATAGAGTAAGCTGAAGAGAGATATTGTGTTTCGATCTCTTATATCTACTTCAAGCCTAAGTCCCTATTTATAGGGAACTTTACAAAAAGTATACTAAGCCTATACATTGAAACTTTGCATGCTACTCTTCGCATATAAAATTGACTTAGTAAAATAACATACAAAATGCGAATCATTACAAGACACACTATTTGACTTTTACAACTAACACCTACATTCTCCCCCTTTATAAACAGTCGATACAATTCAACTTAAGAGCTTTTGAATTGCAGAGTGAATCGTTCTTCGCACTTCTCCATACCAGGAGATCACCTTCTTCAAGTCCTTCTTGTCACCTTCGTTATTTTTCTTGCAATTGTTCATACGTACAATGAAGTGCGTATATTGCGAAGAATTATATCTTTCAATCTCTGAAGCTTTGAACAAGAACTTCTTCGGTTTGCCTTTAGTGTCTCTTCCCGAAAACACCATGCCAAATGGTTTAAGGCATATCTCACCCACGACATACTTCGACAATGCTGATTGTGTCAAAGTATCTTCCCATGGAACTTTCACTTCTCTTCCTAGCACATTTGCTAACTCCTCATCAGTAAGTGCCAGACAATCGAAGTAATTGTCGATATAAGTCTTCAGATGTGCGAATCCGACTTTAAACACATCTGTTTCTGAGCCTTTGAGTTTGTTTTCTTCCATGTGCTTCAGAATAAGAGCTACTTGTATGAGATCGTTGCAATTCATCAAAGGGAAATCAGCAACAGTGAAGTCGTATTGTTTGTTATCAGCCCTGATGACAAAATATCGAAAATTTTGAAGCATGTCTTCAAACAGAACATCCTTCTTTATTGTTAGCACCTTCTTGATTTTCATCAGGGACCAGACTTCATCAGGATTCTTTCCAAGAACAGCATGAAATCTGATTTTCATGTGAGTGTAGTCATCCGGATTATCGAATTTCTCACTGATCTTGTATTGAGCTGTGATGAACAGCATTTCATTGATAGGGAAGTCCAGCTGACAGTGATCTGAGTTCGCAAAGTCGTAACTTCTTTTGGGCTTCTTCTCGAACTCATACATCTCCCTTCCTACAACCTTTGACTCTATTGTTTCGTAAGAGTAAAGTTTTGCAGGATCACCTTTGTTCATGGAGGGAGGATCACTTGCTCTTTGTCTCATTATGCTCTGGACTTGTCTCATTCTTTCAAGTTTAGCCTCAGCATCAGCTTTTAACTCCTCCTTCGACTTTTCATACAGGATGCCTTTTCCTTTTCCTGTTATATCTTTCTGAGGTTGAGAACTCGAACCTCCTTCGTTTCCTCCAATAACAATTCCCTTGGAAATTGTTTTTGTGGTTATTGTTGTTGAAGTTTGTAGGAATTGGAAGAGTTGCAACTAGTTGAGTTGAGATGACTTTTCCCACTGTTTTGGCTTCACCTTCTTTGCTTCGACTTTTCTCTCCCCCTTGCGCCCCTGTGAAAACAGGTGGAGCACCCTTGGGAAGTAAAGAAGTAAAGTTTGAAATCGGAGCAAGAGCCTTCTGAATAGCTTGTTCTAAAGTGTTAATCTTTAGAGACAAGAATTCGGGAGTAAGGATTTGCGAAGTTGTTGAGTGCAAAAATGCTGATTTGAGCTCCGTGACCAATTTGATCAAGTGATCAAACTTCTCCATGGTAGCAGCTTTTTGATCTTCAGCCACAGGAAGATTGTTGAGTTTGTGGAGTTGAGACGAAATTTCCACAATTTTCTTATGAAGATCTTCTTGTCTCGTATGCACATCTTGAAGATCCTTCGCAAGGTCAGACTTCAATTCCTAAATTTTGAAGTTTACGTCCTCACGAACTTTCTTGACGTCTTGTACAAAAAGAAGATGTCTTTCTTTTGTAGCAGCTTTAAGGTCTTTAACTGCAGACGTGAAATTATTCCCTTGTGCTTGCACACGGAGTTCGTTATTTTTGTCGGACTGATTGACTTTCTCCATTATTCGTTTCTCAGCTCCTTTGATCATAACATCCACCTCCATTGCTGAGATTGAAGACATTCTCCCAGAATCGGCTTGCGATTGAATAATGGCCTTCAACTTTTGATTTAGTATCTTAAACTGCTTTCCTGTCATTAGCATATGATCAGGAATATCTTCTTCATCAGAATCAAAAGAAATATCATCCAGAACTCCTCCAAAAGCACCTCCTTCGATTTCTGGATCAGACATTTGTTGCGAAGGTGGAGGATTCTCAGGTGATTGAGATGGAAAAAGGGTGGTGAATGGGTTCTGAAGGGCATGATCAAAAATAGATGAGGTGGTGGATAATGTGGTGATCGGTAAAGATGTTGGAAGTGTGGATGCAACACTCGGGATAGGTGCCCCCGTATCAGATACGTTAACAACCATATCCGAAATAGGTACCTCCTCAGTAACTGACTTGGTAAGAACTATTTCGAGTGGTTGGGTTTGAGAAATAGTAGTGGAAATTTGCGAAGGTTGAGAGATTGGTAAAGAAACAGTTACCATTGTTGTGACAGGTGGTGTTTCTGGGACAATTTCTTCGTCTGATGATTCATTGCGAATCACCATCTTCCTCCTCTTGCCCAGTGTTCGTCGCATGTTTTTCGCAACGTCTTCTGCCCGTTGGCGTTTCTTTCCAGGAGACACTGGAGCAGGAATGCTGCAAATAGTAACTCCTTTACTACTCACCTCTGCCTTGCAAATCTGTTTTAAAACCCCAAATTTAGAAGGTAACACATCCTTCTTTAATACTTCATCTTGCACAGTTGGTGAAGATGAACCCTTCGCAGGTTTCTTGCTCCCTTTCTTCTTCTTCGATGGAGTAGCAACATCAAGTAAGACACCTGTCTGATCAGTTGTATCGATATTTCGCAAATACCTCACCAACACTTTGTGAGTGGGAGACACTTTGCGAAGCATCGCATCCGGAATGCGAGCTACACGGGTAAAAATGGCTTCGTCATCTTCAACCACTTTGGGAAATTGGTAAATTGAAAACTCAGCAACTTCGACATCTGATACGATCGGAATTGCTTCTTTCTCGTATACTTTCTCCAGGATCAAACTCCAGTACCTAGCACAAGATATCCCCTTCTCCGAATTCGTGTTTTCCAGACTTTTCACAAATTCCTTCCACAGTTGCGTTGTGTAGTCGACATTGATGTCATAGTAGATACCCATTACCATGGCATACACTTCGACTCTTCCTCTATCTAAGCCAACTGATCTTCCTGTAATACACCGTAGGAAGATTCCAAAAAGAAAATTCCAGATACATGGTAATCCCGACTTCAGGAAGTCACTAATCTTCTCCAACTCCGGTTGATGTCCCATCTCATTGAACATGTGGATGATCTGGGAGTTTACAGGTTTAACAAAGGGTGGGTTGTTTGGAATCCGCAAGAACTCCACGAACAAATTCTTGGACAGTTTGACCCTCTTGTTGTTGATAAGATTGAAAGTAATCACATCCGCCGTGTGATTGTATGAAGCGGTGGAAGCAGCACGAGATAACCATATCATCGGAATTGGGAATGATCGGAACATGGATGTTGATAACGGTGATCGTTTCAAAGCCACAATGAGCATCTTCAAGTCTTCTGGATAGGCGGATACGTTGGGATCAACTTGATAGTTTGTGCTTTGAATCTTCATAAGGGATTGAGAAAGGACCTCATCAGTGTTTGAATTTGTGGCTGCCATTGTTAGGGTTTGAAAGAAATTGGAACTTTTGATCAAGATGAAGGCTTTGAAGGTTGTGAATATTCTTGTTTGCGTAACCGTACACAGTGGTCTTCATCCCCCTTTTATAGGTTACTCAAAATTTGATTTGAAATTAAAGCGGGATGCATTTAATGTTATCCGATGTGGCACCTTGAATCTCGGATCATTGCTGTAAAAGATTAATATGCAGCAAAAAGTAACTGTCACATCTCCTCGAAAACCGGATATAATACCAACCATTTTGAGTATACAGCCTGTCAAGTATCCGTTATAGAATCCGAACCGGTAAAACCCTTCGCATAGAAGCAAGGCTCTTTCACTTTTGGGATTTAAAGCGAAGTCATATGCCAGACTTGCGAAATCATCAGTCTGAGTTGGTTTTACTCAGAACCTCAAGGATTTCGTGTGTGCATTGTGCCAATGAAATAAGATAAGAATCAAGAAATTTTTGGAATGTTGTGATGTCAAAAAGTTAATTTGACATGAATGCAGTAAAACCCCAGGCAAAGGTTGCTTCGTTAATCATCAAGAGAGATAATCAACAGCTTGTGTAGTTTCCCGTGAATTACAATCGAATACTTGAAAAGAAGTATCAAAGGGCTTCTTTTAAAAGTCATTTTGGGTTGGTTTGAAATTTCATTACATATCAGCCTTAACATAAGGTGAGAAATTGTAAATGAAATAACTTGTTTGACTGGTGTAGTCAGTGACAAGTGAGCTTGTGAAATATTTATCATGACAAGAATTTGCGAATGAAACTTACACTGAAATCATATTCAAGAGAAAATTTGTTTTGGATCTTGTTGGGTAACAAACATTCTTGGTTGTAAATGTTCGATCAAGACCACGCATGCGAATTGAATATGATTTGAAGTTTCGAAATTTATGATACTGAAACAAAAGTTTCGTAAAAATCTGGAACAATGCTCCCCGTCAATTCCTTAAAGTTGTATGATTTTTGGGTTTCACTTTCATCATTGACTCATGATGTTAGATCTTAAACACAGAGTTGTGATTTGTCTAGGTTTTGATTAGTTTGATCAAAGACCTCAAGGACAAATCTTTTCATAATAAATTTTGGAGTGTAAGAACTGTTTGGTTTAAAAAGATTGTTTAAGAATCGAATTGTACCTCTGTTAGTATGTGGACAAAACAGAAAACTCTTAACTCATTTGAGAAGAGTGAGGTAGCTCTTGTTGATTTATGCGAATACAAGCCTTGTTGGGTAGAAATGTTCATGAGATAATTTCATCAAGGCTTTCATTTCTCACACATAAAATCATTCGAGGCTTGAGGTCTACATACAGCAGCATGCTTCTAGGGACATCCTAACTAGTTTATAAAAGAAATTTAATACCTTCCCATAGAAACATAAATGTATGACCTCTTCGCATTGTAACCCTGTATATTCTCAACACACATTTTAAAAAACCAAGAAAAACAAAAATATTTTTGTGATTTTGTAATTTTTCAAAAATGAAAGAACAAAACAAATAAAATCTTTTTGGATTTTCGATTTTTCAAAATTAAAGAAAAAAATAAAATCTTTTTGGATTTTTAGTTTTTCAAAAATAAAAAAATAAAATCTTTTTGATTTTCGATTTTTCAGAATTAGAACAGTATGCATAAACCTTACCGTAGTGATTATAAGCTCATATGCAAAAAGATATGGTTGCGAAGCCATGCGAAGCCTTCTGAATGAACAGTAACCTCTAAATGATTTTGGCTCTTAGTTGCTGAACAAAACTTTTACTCTTGTGTTGACGAAATGGAATTCGCATTGATCATCCCCAAACCTGCTAAAATTCGAACAAATGATTTTTCATCAAGAGGTTTTGTAAAAATATCAGCAAGTTGTTCAGTTTTTTTGACAAAATGAATTTCAATATTCCCATCTTCCACATGATCTTTAATAAAATGATATCGAAGAGCAATGTGTTTTGTCTTTGAATGTTGTACTGGATTATGACAAATGCGAATTGCACTTTGCGAATCACAATACAAAGGAATCTTTTTCATGTTTATTGCATAATCACGAAGTTGACTCTGAATCCAAATAATTTGCGAAGTACAAGCAGCCGCAGATATGTATTCTGCCTCAGCGGTTGATATAGCCACACAAGTCTGCTTCTTTGATTGCCAGCTTACTAACTTTCCATCCAACAGTTGACATCCACCAGTTGTACTTTTTCTGTCCAAAGTACATCCTCCTAGATCGGAATCTGAAAAAGCTTGAATGAAGAATCCTGTTTTTGCAGGATACCAAAGTCCTAAAGAAACAGTTCCCTTGAGATAGCGAAAAATATTTTTCACTGCAGTCAAATGAGGCTCTCTTGGATTAGCTTGAAATCTAGCACAACAACAAACCAAAAACATAATATCAGGTCTACTTGCAGTTAAGTACAATAAAGACCCTATCATGCTACGATACAATGTTAGATCAACAGCAGGAGCATCTAACGAAGGAGTTAGTCTTGTTCCTACTGCCATAGGTACTCTAAGCTTTGTGCTATTTAGCATTCCAAACTTTTCAAGCAAGTTCTTCGTATATTTTTCTTGATTGATTAAGATTCCTTCTCTGTTCTGCCTTATATTTAAACCAAGAAAATTATTAAATTTTCCCATCATGCTCATTTCAAACTGACTTTTCATTAAATTTTGAAATTCAATTGACAATGCTGGATCAGTTGAACCAAAGATAATATCATCAACATAAATTTGAACAAGCATTAGATGACACCCAACTTTCTTGCGAAATAATGTGGGGTCAACTGATCCTTCTTTAAATTTAGATTGTTTCAAGAAATTTGTAAGTGTTGCGTACCAGGCCCTTGGTGCTTGTTTTAACCCATATACAGCTTTGTCAAGGACATACACGTGATCAGGATACTCACTGTTTACAAACCCTGGTGGTTGTTCAACATATATTGTTTCTTCGAGTTTTCCATTTAAGAATGCACATTTAACATCCATTTGATAAACATCAAAGTCTTTGTGAGCTGCATAGGCTAAAAATATGCGAACCGCTTCAAGTCTTGCAACAGGTGCAAATGTTTCTTCATAGTCAATGCCTTCTTGTTGCGAATAACCTTTTACCACTAGTCTTGCTTTATTTCGAATAATATTGCCATCTTTGTCGGTTTTGTTTTTAAAAATCCATTTTAATCCAACAATTGAAACATCAGAAGGTTTAGAAACTAATCTCCAAACCTTATTTCATTCAAATTCAGCCAATTCAGATTGCATAGCAACAACCCAATCTGAGTGTTCCATAGCATTCTTGACTGTTTTTGGCTCTATTTTCGAAATAAAAACATTAAACATACAAAGTTCTTGGTTTGCATTCAGTACCTCATTTTTCGCACGAATTTGAGCTCTAGTCAACACACCTTCTTGTAGATTTCCAATTACCTGTTCTTTTGGATGATTTCGTGTCCATTTCTCGAGTGGTGGATAATTTGGATCAAATTCTAATGGTGCATCTTCAAACATATCTTCATTTTCAGATCCTGCAACAGAACAATTATCATTAACTTCATGAAATTCTTCATTATTATCAAGATTAATTGTCTCTGTTTCATCATGCTCCCCCTCAACATGATCTGTATCTTGATATTCTTGTCGATTTTGTGTGTGCTCCCCCTCAACTTGATCTTTTTCTTGATTTTACGAAGACTCCCCCTCAATTTGATGTTCTTGTTGAGTTTGTGAAGGCTCCCCCTCAACTTGATGTTCTTGTTCCCTGTGAACACCTGATGTGCTTTCACAAGTTATCATTGATTCATCAGTATGTTTTGAGGATTCTGATGTTTGATTATTAGGAGCATTACTTTCTGCATCAATGGCCCTGTCAGGAATTCCAAAAATCAAGTCATAATCAAAATCATTGATTTCAGAATTATCAATTGGATTATGTGAATCTACATGTATTGGTTTATTATCAAATTTACTATCAATCTGTTTAAGATAGTAATCATCAAATGTTAAATTGAAAGTTTCTTCAATTTTTCTTGTTCGTTTGTTTAGCACTCTGTATGCAACTGAATTCTGTGAATATCCTATAAAGATGCCTTCATCAGCTTTAGCTTGAAACTTTGACAAATTATCTTTCAGATTCATGATAAAGCACCTGCAACCAAAAACATGAAAGAATTTTACATTAGGTTTCCGATTATTGATTATTTCATATGGAGTAACATTGAATCTTCGATGAATGAATAATCGATTTTGAGTAAAACATGTTGTGGACACAGCTTCTGCCCAAAGATATTGAGGTAGATTCGCATATGTCAACATTATTCTGGCAGCTTCGCATAGAGATCGATTTCTTCTTTCAACTACACCATTCTGTTGTGGTGTATACGGTGATGAAAAATTATGTGAAATGCCTTTGCTTGTGAGAAAACTGTCAAGAGTTTGATTTTTAAACTCAGAACCATTATCACTTTTAATTTTTCGCACATTCTTCTTCAGACTAACTTCAATCTTTTTGATAAAATCAATCATCGTCTGAGCAACTTCAGATTTCAACCTGAGAAAAAACACCCACGTAAATCTAGAGAAATCATCTACAACAACTAAAATATACTGCTTTTTGTTTATTGTTGCAACAGTTGATGGTCCACATAGATCAATGTGAAGAAGTTCCAATGGCTCTACTATTTTTGAATCTATCACAATCGGATGACCCTTTCGATGTTGTTTTCCTTGTTCGCAAGCTGCACACAAAGAATCATTGTCAAATTTTAGTACTGGTAACCCTCGAACTAAATCTTCAGTTACAAGTTTATTTATATTTCGAAAGTTCAAGTGTGACAATCTTCTACGCCAAAGCCAACTAAGATCATTTGATGCTTTTGATAGTAAACACACAGCTGGTTTTCCCACAACTGGTTTGATGTCCAGTGTAAACATATCACCATATCTTTTGGATTTGATGAGTATTTCATTCGTCTTGACATTTGAAATGATACTACCTTCTTCATTGAATGCAACTTGATTTCCAGTACCCACAACAAGTTGTGATACACTTATCAAATTATGTTGAAGTCCTTCAACATAGGCCACTCTGTTTACTGTAAAGTTTCCATTTGTAACTTTCCCATATCCTTTCACTTGACACTTGTGATTATTTCCAAATTTGACAACTCCAGCATTTTCCAAGCTTCTGTAATCTCGCAAATTTTCTTTCCTTCCAGTCATGTGACGAGAGCAACCACTTTCAATGTACCATTCCATGTCATATTGCTCGTCACATATCACCTGCGTTTATTGAAAAAATTTAGGAACCCAAGACTTTTTGGGTCCATCATTAATAGAATGAAACAAATTTTTGGAATTTAAGAACCATGTTTTCACTTTGTTCGTAACTGAATCAATTATATCAACATCATCAGTTCTAGATTTTGAAATATAATCATTCAATAATTTTGGATTTCCATTAATTGTAATCTTATCCTTCACAACATTCGCATTTTTGATAACTGGTTTCCATTTTTGAACTGGAACTTGCGAATTATTAGATGATACACTCTCAATTGAAGAATTATTTACGTACTTATCAAATGCATTTTTGATTTGTTCTTCTGAAAATTTTCTACTTTGATATTTCTTTCCTTTTCCTTCAAACCAATGATTGAACGTTCTAACATCAGATTTTCCTTTTGTATATGAAAATTTGGTTGGTTTTGATATTGAAGGATTTGGAAAATTTGGTTGTTTTGGTGAAAATTTCTTTTTGACTTGAGTTGAGTTCTTCAAACTTGAGGAAGTATTCGTGAATTTGCCAACATTTTGAAACTTTTGATTATTTGCAAATTTTTGCGAATTCTCAAATTTTCGATTGTTGTCATATTTGCGAATATATGGAACCTTGTCAACAGAGTTGATTTGTTTATGAAAACTTGATGATGTTTTTGAAATTTGTTCTTTTTCATCTCTTGATTTTTCATTAGACACAACTTGCCAGAATATTGCTTTTCTTGCTTTTCTTTTTGAAATATTATTTTCTGTTGAAAATTTTCCAACCATCAATTTGAATTCATGAGAATTTAGTTTCACTTCAACCTTTGGTTTTTCATCTTTTTCAAAAACTTTGTTTGATTTTTCACCTTTAACCACCCATTTTTGTGTTGATTTTTGTTTTTGAAACACATAAGTATTTTTCGTTAAATTGTTTTCTTCTGTGTTTTGATTTGCGAAAAAACCTTCAGTTGTGGACTTTTGATTATCTTTTTCAATCATTTTATTGAAATCAGGATGAACTTTCTCAGCATTTCCAGTAGTGACAAAAACTTGATTTGGAAAAATTGTTTTATCAGTACATACAAAATTTGGATATACCACAGTGTTGGTTTCCAAATAATGTGCGCCTTTATCATTTAAAATTTTATCAAATTCTTTTGTATTTTCAAACACTTGATCAACTACAATCCTTTGAGGTGTTTCAGTTGAAACTTTCTTTTCTTCTTTATTTACCTCTGTGTCATCAGATTTCCAGCTTTCAACTTCCACATTATCAAACATACAATGTTGCGAAGTTGAAGGTTTATCAATTTCATCCTCTACTATTGAATCAACTATTATTTCTTTACCTTTGATCTTAGATGTGATATTAATGATTGACAATTGAGAACAATCAACCTCTTCTTCCTCTTCTATTTCACTGATTTCACTTATATTATCAGAATTTTCATCAATATCAGCATAATTCAACTGTGATGCAAGAGTTGAATTTTCAGATTTCTTTATGATTTTCACTTGTTCACTCTTTGTCAAACTTTCATTGACAATGTTAACCAATTCATCAGCATTCAGAAATTCATCAATTTTGACAATACCATATGCATATCTATCATCAGGTATTTTGTCAAATTGAGCATTTGTGCTTTCGCAATCATAAGAAACAACATCAACTTTTTCACGTTCATACTCAAGAAAAGGTAAAAGTTTTCTATGTTGTTCTTTGCTAATATCAGAAGAGTGATGTAAAGCTGTTAATTTTGCATACAAACGTTTTGCAGAATTACAATATATGTTTCTCTGTGCTAGTAATAACCTAACATCGTTAGTAAGATTATTCCTATCACAGTCTATATTTTTGACTTGCAATTCCAATTTTTCAACTCTGCTCTTCTTTATTTCTAAACCTCTTCGTGTCTCACTAAGTTGCACATTTAATTTCTTAGCTTCATTACTAGCAGACACAATAACAGAATCAAAATAAGCCACAGTATCATCAAATGAAACAATTTCAGCATCATAAGCAGATAAAGGAATATTAAAAGATTCAAGAATTGCACGTACCTTGGTTGTCATGGGTGACTTGTCAGTGGATTTAGTCACAAAACATCTCCTTGAAATGTTTCCTTCGCATTCCTCAAAACTTGCGAACATTGCTCCATGTGTGGGATGCCTCATTTCTTCATCATCAGATCCTGAAGACCAGATCTGATAAGTTCCACTCTCTTCTTCAGTAGTTTCTCCCTTCACAACCAATGACACTCCTTTGGTCTTAGCACGTAACTCTTCAATCTTTTCAGAGTAGTATGCTTCATCTTTTACTTTTTCTTTCTTCTCTTCTCTCTTTCGCAACATGCAGTCAGCTGCGAAGTGATTCGCACCATTGCAATAATGACAATAGATTCCTGAATCACCTTTCAACTTTTTCTCTTCATTCGCATTTTTCTATTTTTCATCAATTTTCTCCATCTTCTTCCTCTCATCCCCTCCAGTCCTTGTGGTAACATTCTTCGCATCATTCATCTTTCCTTTTGGATTAAAAGGCTTTTTGAAAAACTTTTTAACTCTGTTGTTTGAATAGAATGCTATAGCTTCATCATCGGAATTCATTAAAAATCCTTCATCATCTGATCCATCTTTTTCATCATTTTCTGATACCTTTGAAACTAGAGCCAAAGGACCACAATAACTAGTTTTGATTCTTCATGCATTTCTGAGACCTCAGATTCATGTGTTTTCAGTTGATTGTAGAGATCATTCAATTTGGTTGTATCAAAACTTTGTTGATTCTTAATCATCATGCTCACACTTCGCCACTCCTTGCGAAGTCCCATAATGAAAGTTAAATTGAATTCCATGACAGATCTAGTGATACCATACCTATTGCAGCGAAACACAAGCTCATTCAGACGATCATAGTAACTTTCAAGAGTTTCTGCATCCTTTTGTCTGAATTCCTTCAGTTCAATCAGACATTGCTTCACAGAATTGATCTTCGTCTTTTCGCTACCTTGATACTTCTCTTTTAGAGTATTCCAGATGTCTTTTGCTGTTTTACAACTACGAATGTAATTGTAAACCACAGGAGGAAGAGCACCTCTTAGTTCCCTCATGCACCTCTTTTCATTATCCTTCAGTCGTTTTCGTTGATCTTCAACATCAGGAGATCCAGTGGATGAACCAATTTGTTTAACATTTGTAGGAGCTTGAACTGTTCCATCGATACAATTCCAAAGTTCTTCATCAATTCCATTTAAGTAATCTTCCATTCTATCAGCCCACTGATCATAGTATTCTGGAATCAACATCGGAATTTTGGTTGAAGAACCAAGCAAATGAGAGAAAGAAGTCATTGTGTTCATGTTGAAGTTCGCCATTGATGAACAAAAAAAAATCTCTGAAAACTTGAGAACTTGATGAATTTCAGAAATCGATCAAACTAATTGATCAAAAATCACTAATCGAATACTCGACTTAACAATTCAAATGCAGAATCAATTCAAATCTGAAGATCAAAAGTGATTTTCAAAACCAAAATTGCGCGGAAAATTTTGAGTAAATTTTGTAACTCAAAAAGCAAATGATTCTTATACGAAAATCAGATCTAAGCAGTTTGAATCCTGCTCTGATACCAATTGATGAGAATTGTTATCGAGAATTAAGATACGAAACAATAGATTTGAATCATGAAAGATAAAGAACACACGAAGTAAATATTAATCAGATCTCGTTTTATTAAGATTGATTACAGAGTAAGCTGAAGAGAGATATTGTGTTTCGATCTCTTATATCTACTTCAAGCCTAAGTCCCTATTTATAGGGAACTTTACAAAAAGTATACTAAGCCTATACATTGAAACTTCGCATGCTACTCTTCGCATATAAAATTGACTTAGTAAAATAACATACAAAATGCGAATCATTACAAGACACACTATTCGACTTTTACAACTAACACCTACAGAGTTCAATGCATTGTAGAGAAAAATATAATAGAGTTGTACGGATTGTAAAATGATGATGTGACAATCCGTTGAACTCTATGGAGTTCAATGCATTATAGATGCCCTAATGTCAACCAAACAAAACATGCAATTTTCATTACATACATACAAATAATAAAGTAGAACAAGGGACTCATTTCATATTAATAAAAGTCGATGAAGTCTTTTTCATTCTCACTATCGAAAGTAGCCCTGAAAACCATTAGCAGTCCAATCAACTCGGTCTTGTCCGGTTATGTGATGTCTTGTGTAACATATATATGTACCTTTATTTTATTTATACCTGGATAAAAAGAATAAATTATATGTATATGTACGTATATCCACATTTACATGTTTTATAGTTTCCATTGGTCCACAATTACATAAAGCATGCACATTACTACTTATCAACTATCATTCTATCAATGCTCATCTGCCATCAACTTCATTGCTGTCTCAACTAATGAATGAATTGATATCTTGTACCTACTCATTCCAATTGCACCAGAGAATATATTAAAGCTTTCAAGTTCCGATGTTGTCTCCGTAACGCCTTCCAGTTCTTCCATCATTCCCAGATTCTTAAACGTCTTAATATTTCGAACGTTATCTTTCATCATCATCCATATCGCCAGTTCTATCACATACCTTCTTATTCTTGGAGTCTTCATTGGTGGATACGGACATTTCTTCAATATCTGAACGAGTGCCACCGCTAATTCATCATCACGTATTCCACTTCCTTCAAACATGGCGTTAGCTTCTTCAGATGTCATGAATCTGAACATATGTGCTGCTAGCCCCACCATCACTTCTTGCAACTTCATGTCGTCTGTCATGATTTCCTTTAGTACCTGCACAAATGTTTTGATTAACTTCGATATTAATATAGAAGCATTATGAATATTGTTTTCAAGATAACATACAGTAGGAGCAGCGGTTATAATCGTTCTTAGTTGATTAAACGAACTTGATCCACTGTAAATACATAGGTTCCTCAAGATTCTTGCAGCGTTTACACGAAGCAACTGGCTTTCAAGAGCGTTTCTAAGCTTCTGAATGACATTTAGTTTCAAAATACGATGACAGTTTCTTGTACTTTCAAATGCAAGCATTCCAAGAGCTTCTCCAGCTGCAATTCGCACATGATTTTGACTTTCGAGGATTTCTTCTCTAAAGAAAATATTAAAAAGTTCCTTTAGAACTCCTCCGGTTCCACCAATCCTTTCTGTCGCGTCATCTTCTAAAGCCAAACTTGTTAAAATATCGATTCCAAGTTTTTGTAGCCTCGGGTGTTTTTCACCATACCTTAATATATCACGAATGTTGCTAATTGTGAAAACCAATTCTGAAATTTCGGTTCGAAGCTGTGTACCAGTAATCCCTGTCGAGCTTACTAACATTTTCACCACTTGTAAAGATCGTTTCACTGTTGTAATCTGAGATTCGGTGATCTGTCTGTTTTTCAATAGTCGCTCATTCGTGTGCATGAACTCGATGATTTTCGTTAGGAGGCCCCTTGTGTTCCCGATCTTTCCGCAATTATCATGATCGCATGCAAGTTTCTTTAGAATTAGAAGGCCTAGTTGATTGAATGCCCAGTAATCATAACTTCCATGATCTCCGATGATTTCTTTTTCAAAAACTTCACCATATATCATTGAACTGGAATTTCGGTTGACGTGTAACAAAGACGATATTGATTCCATTGCTCCCGGAATTCCAGCAACTCGAAGAGCGTTTTGCTTCTTACCAAGGAGTTTAACGAGTATATTTCCTGCGCACATCCGAATCTCTTCTTCTTGTGGGTCTTTCCAATTAAGCATTTCGACCAAACGTTCGATTACTGATATGGTAATCCCGATTTTCTGAAGGGTATCTTCGGAAAATCGTGAATTTGTGGTGAACCTATCAAAGATTCGAACACCAATGAGTTGTTCGTCAGAAGAATCGGAGTTCAAAAGCTCCATAGCGAAAGAAATCATATCCATTTTCAACCCATCGAATATGCTTTGATTAACACATTTTGAATACGTATCGTAGAAAAACCTCTTGACCGAAATCAAACCTGTATGTCCCAATTCCAGCTCTTCGTTCACCATCTCCAACATTCTCTTATAAATCACGTTCCACTCCCAATACGCTTTCTCCAAAAGAAACAACACAGCTTCTGCCAACGCCAATCCATAGAATATAGCAACCGCTGCTTTCCGGTTCATCTTGTCGTTGTCTCCTTTATGCATGGCTCCATAATCGTGATTCACAAGTCGTGTAACAGAAATGAACACACAAGCCGCTGCGGAAGCTAGTTGTAGCCAATAAAGAAGCTTACTAATATTACTCGATACAAAAACCCATTTTCCATATGGAAGAAGGGGAACATCCGAACTTGTCCATGTTCGCGAAGGTGTCTTTTTGGATTCCCAGTAGTTTGTCCAGTTTTTTAGCATGTTTGGACTCTCGCTTATCTTCCTATCCGCTCCTCTCGGCGTCTCAGTAAGAGGCTGCGACATGGATTTGATTGCTCGGATAAACACATGTGAGCTCGACCTTATCGCTCGAAAGCTACTGAATCCAGCATCTGCTAGCGACCACGTAGCCTGATGCTGCCATTCAAGCTCATGGCTCCGGCTAAAGATCCTTGTACTTTCAATCAATAGAATAATGGTCACTAACCAGAAATCTATTTTGTCAATGGTTATAGCGAACCCACCTAGCAAAACCACAGTAGCCCAGATGAACCCAAGGGCTCCAAGACCGGTGGCTGCTTTCTCGAGTATAGCTAGCCTGAGTGCGAAGAGGGTTAGCTTTTTTTCTGGTGCTCCTGTCAGTACTTGTCTTTGTTTTGGCAATGGTGTTGAGTTACTGCTGTTTGCTGTTTCGATACTGGTTTGTGGTTCGAAAATGGTGGTGTTCTTTCTGTGGGTTCGGTTTAGTTGAGCTGAAATGTCGTCATCGATCGGGAGATGAACACTCCCTTGGCTTTCTACGGATGTTCTTTGATTCATATCGATGGTTTTTTAGGCTTAATTAGTTGAAAAGGATTACACAAAAGTGGTTGTTATATATAGAGAGAGAGGAAAAAGAGCTTAGGGGTCCTTTCATAGGAATCGGAATGCAAGAATTACGACTTTTAGCGTTTGCTTCTCAAAAAGCTTTTGCTTTTCGGTTTGTTGTTAAGCAATTAATTAATAATCTTTACTTTTTATTAGTTTTTAGCAACCTTTTTACTAATAATACGTTTTATAGCTGGTAAGTCGTACCATTTGCCATTTTTATATGAAGTCATTAACAATATTTTACATAAAACATCATTTGAAATCTATATATTTATATAAAGAAATTAAATTATATTTATATAAAGAAATTAAATTAGTTCTGTTTTTTATGTCTACAAATATTCTTACCCAATAAAATTATCATTTCATATATTTTTAACTAACTTATTAAGAGTATATTAAGAATATATTAAATAAAATTAAATTGAATAATGATTTGTCATGATTTTAATGGATATAATAATTGTAGAGAATAAAATTAAATTGAATGATGATTTGTCATAATTTTAATGGATAGAATAATTGTAAAGATAAAAGGGAGTTATTTTAATTTCTCATTTTAGATGGCCATAAGAATATTCAACCTTTTAGGTGAACACATATGTAATAAATCTATTTTTTTTTCTTTATGAACCAACTCCCTTCTTGACCCCACTTTTATATTCCTCTTTTATGTTCATTTAACTTTTTTTTTCTTATCATTGTTTTTTTTTATTCAAATTACTACTAACTTATTATTCAACATTACTACTCAAGAAAATTTGGAGAAAATCTATCATAACCAACTTTAAAGGTGTTAAAAGCCAAGCTTATACCTAAATCTGAAGTGTTGTTATTATCTTCTAAATAACCAGGAAGGTTATGCTGTCGTAGGGTATATGAAGTTTAAAGGTATTTTGGTCATAAATAAGTATAACATGAAAATTTAATTCAAATAACTCATGAAATTTCTAAAATTTTAGGTTTATTTGAATAAAATGATATTAATACTAGTGTTTTTTAACAGGATAATTGGGTATGTATTCAAACAAGAATGTTTTGGGAAATTGCTTTTTTGAAAGTTCAAATTGGGGTGTTGTGATTCTGTAAGGTTTTGGATGAAAGTGGCATTTTGGTCCCCTGGTACAACATATTCATTATTGTCATTTTTTCATATTTTTCGTGAGCATGCAAGTCACCATATTGCCCTTTGTTTTTTAAGGATTTTGTCACTACAGGGGCAAAGCTAAATCCTTTAAATAAAGTGATATAAACTAAATTAACATATAACTATTTTATTTAATTTGATGTAGAAAAAACATGGAAATATAGCTAAGATTGATAAATAACAAAATAAAAACCAATAAATATGTCTTTTCAAACCAAACGAGTACTCTAAATAAAATAGAGATAAATCAACAATTTATTTACAACTCCATAATCAACATAAATCTAATCAACAATTTGTTTACTTCAGCAGCTTTAATGCCTATAGGCCTACACATACACAACTATATTATTTGTAGTTTATGTTGGTGATTTTGATCATCAATGTTATTTAAGTGTAATGAGATTATTTTGTGTTGACCAAAAATGATCTTGATGAATATTAAACAGGTAAGGAAGGTGTGGAGTACACACTTGTTTAAGTTTGATCAAGTTTCAAAGTACATTGTCATTTAGGGGCGAAGCCCCTGAACGAACGGGGGTCCGGGGGCAGCGCCCCTGGGAGCGGGGTCCAAGGGGCGGCAGCCCCTGGCGGGGTCCAAGGGGCAGAGCCCCTGGCTGGGATCGAGCTGCATCAGAAAATTGATTTTTCAGATAATTGACCATTGGTTTGACCCTTATCCATATATCCGTTTTATGACAGTTTTTATGGTTTTATGACAGTTAAAAACTGTCATATGACAGTTTTCAGACATAGATATTAAAGTTGGTTTTGGTCTCATTTTCTGGTACATACGAAAATATCATCAAACATTCTCGGTTCTTGTCTCTCTGAGTCTTATCCAATTGAAGATTTGGGAGTACCACCAAATACTTCTATTTGAAAGTGATAATCACAATTCTCAGAATTTCCAAGCCTTTCTACACCCAAATTTCTAACAAAAATCGAAGTATTTTGTGATCATGGCAAGTGGCGATTCTGTGAAGGATATGACAAGCAAGTTTGACAATTTGAACAAGTTTGAAGGGCAAGATTTTCGTAGATGGCAAAAGAAGATGCACTTTCTCCTTACCACTGTGAAAGTGGTATATGTTCTGAGTACACCCATGCCAATCTTACCAGAATCTGTTGAAGATGAACCTTTGGAGGCAACAAGAAGGAGATCAAAGTGGGAAAATGATGATTACATATGTCGTGGTCATATTCTCAATGGTATGTCTGACTCTCTTTTTGATATCTATCAAAATTTCGAATATGCAAAAGAACTGTGGGATTCTCTTGAATCCAAATACATGGCTGAAGATGCTTCTAGCAAGAAGTTTCTTGTCAGTAACTTTATGGGTTACAAAATGATTGACTCTAGGCCTGTTATGGAACAATTCCATGAAATGTTAAGGATCCTGGGACAGTTTGCTCAACACAATCTGAAAATGGATGTAGCCATTTTTGTGGTTGTGATTATTGACAAATTGCCCCCTTCCTGGAAGGATTTTAAACACAATCTGAAACATAACAAAGAGGAATTAAACTTTGACTCAACTTGGAAGCCATTTACGGATTGAAGAGTCCTTAAGGACTCAAGAACTTGATAACAATCCCAAAGGCAAGAACCAAGTTGGTTCTTCTTCTATGAACATGGTGGATGGAGAAGGATCAAAGAATCAAAAGAAGTCTAATGGAAAAAGGAAGTTTAAAGGAAAGGATGACAAGTCTTCCAACAAGAAGGCTAAAGTGGTGTGTTGGAATTGTAACAAACCGGGTCACTTCAAGAAAGATTGTCGTTTGCGTAAAGTGAACAAGGATGGTGCAGGACCAAGTGGATCCAAGGATCCAGAGAAGCAACAAGGTCAGATTTCTATATTCATGTAGAATTCTAAATATATTCAGAATTATATTTATGTGATTTCTGAAGCATTTTATGTGCAGGATGATAATGTTGCATGGTGGGTTGATTCGGGAGCAACAAGTCATGTTTGCAAAGATCTATATTGGTTCAAGGACTTTCAACCAATTAATGATGGATCTGTTGTGAAGATGGGAAATGTTGCAACTGAACCAATCAAGGGCATAGGATCTGTTTTACTTACTTTTACTTCTGGGAAATGTTTGTGTTTGAACAATGTTTTATATGTTCCAGGGATTCGTAAGAATCTCGTGTCTAAAATTGTATTAAATAATTGTGGTTACAAACAAGTATTAGAAAGTGACAAGTATATCTTGTCAAGACATGGTTCTTTTATAGGATTTGGATATGTGTGTAATGGAATGATTAGGCTAAATATTAATTATCTTTTTATTGATAATTCTGTTTGCATGGCTTCTACTAGTACTAGCAATAATTTTAATAAATATGAATTATGGCATGCTAGACTAGGACACATTCATTACAAAAGATTAAAAGACATGTCTAAAATGAGTTTAATTCCTTCCTTTGATATGCAAAATAATGAAAAATGTAAAACATGCATGCTAACTAAAATCACTAGACAACCTTTCAAAGATGGTGTTAGGGAAAGCAAGGTGTTGGATCTAATACATAGTGATTTATGTGATTTCCATGCAACACCTTCCCTTGGAAACAAAAAGTATGTTATTACTTTTATTGATGATGCATCTAGATATTGTTATGTCTATTTGCTACATTCTAAGGATGAAGCACTTGATAAATTTAAAATTTATAAACAACAAGTTGAGCTTCATAAAAATGAATTAATAAAAGTCTTGCGTACTGATAGAGGTGGTGAGTATTATGATCCAATTTATTTTGAATCAACTAGAATAATACATCAAACCACAGCTCCTTATACACCACAACAAAATGGTGTAGCTGAAAGAAAGAATAGGACTTTGAAAGAAATGGTTAATTCCATGTTGTCTTATTCTGGATTAAGTGAAGGGTTTTGGGGTGAGGCAATGTTAACTGCATGTTACATCTTGAACAGAACTCCAAATAAAAGGAGTAAGAATACTCCTTATGAACTTTGGTGTAAAAAGGTACCAAATTTGAGTTATCTCAAAATTTGGGGTTGCAGAGCAGTTGTAAGGCTCACTGAACCCAAAAGGAAAACATTGGGTGAGAGAGGTATAGATTGTATCTTTATTGGATATGCCGAGCATTCCAAAGCTTATAGATTCTATGTTTTAGAATCTAATGACTCTGTGTCTGTTAACACTATTATAGAGTCAAGAGATGCTATCTTTGATAAAGAAAGATTTACATCTATACCTAGACCAAGGGACATGATTCAACAATCTTTCAACAAAAACACAACTCAAGCTGGAGATGATTCTGGGGGTACAAGTTTTGTGCCTGAACTTAGAAAGAGTACTAGAGCTAGAAAAGCTAAGTCGTTTGGATCTGATTTTCAACTTTATCTAGTTGAAGGAACAAGGAATGAGACTATATGTCAACATCAATATTGTTTTAATATTGAGGAGGATCCAAAGACTTTTAGTGAAGCTATGGGTTCTAGGGATGTTCATTTCTGGAAAGAAGCAATTCAGGATGAGATTGATTCTATCATGCATAACAATACTTGGGTATTGTCAGATTTACCTCCTGGTTGCAAGGCATTGGGAAGTAAGTGGATCCTTAAAAGGAAAATGAAGGTGGATGGCACAATTGATAAGTATAAAGCCAGATTGGTTATCTAAGGCTTTATGCAGAAAGAAGGCATTGATTTCTTTGATACTTATGCTCCTGTTGCTAGAATTTCCACTATTAGATTATTGTTAGCTCTTGCAGCTATACATAATCTTGTGATTCACCAAATGGATGTGAAAAATGCATTCTTGAATGGTGACTTGGATGAGGAAATATACATGAAACAACCTGAAGGGTTTGTGATGCCTGGAAATGAACACAAAGTGTGCAAGTTGAAGAAATCATTATATGGTTTGAAACAAGCACCAAAACAATGGCATCAAAAGTTTGATGATGTTGTCTTGTCTAATGGTTTTGCATTAAACCAAGCTGACAAGTGTGTATATAGCAAATTTGATACTTCTAGTAAAGGAGTCATGATTTGTTTATATGTAGATGATATGTTGATATTTGGTACTGATTTGGAAGAAGTTGATAAAACTAAGAAATTCTTATCATCTAGTTTTGATATGAAAGACATGGGGGGGGGGTGAGGTAATTCTTGGTATAAGAATTAGAAAAGGAAAAAATGGGACTTCAATTTCTCAATCTCATTATATTGAGAAGATATTGAAAAAGTTTAACTTTGAGAATTGTTCTGCTGTTAGCACTCCTATAGATCCTAGTCTTAAGCTTCTACCTAATAAAGGATCTCCAGTGTCTCAACTTGAATACTCAAGGGCTATTGGTTGTCTAATGTATGCCATGATTAGTACTAGACCTGATATAGCTTATGCTGTGGGAAGACTTAGTAGATATACTAGTAATCCTAGTTCACATCATTGGCAAGATGTGAATAGAGTATTCAAGTATTTGAAAGGGACCATAAATTATGGTTTAACTTATAGTTGATATCCTTCTGTTTTGGAAGGTTATTCAGATGCCAGCTGGATTAACAACTTAGAGGATCACTCTTCTACTAGTGGTTGGGTGTTTCTTCTTGGAGGAGGTGTCATTTCTTGGGCATCCAAGAAACAGACTTGTATTACTAACTCAACCATGGAATCTGAGTTTGTTGCATTGTCTGCTGCTGGTAAAGAAGCTGAGTGGCTAAGGAATTTGATTTATGAAATTCCATTATGGCCCAAACCGATATTTACCATTTCTATCAGATGTGATAGTGCTGCAACTTTGGCTAAGGCTTATAGTCAAGTATATAATGGAAAGTCTAGACATTTAGGTGTTAGACATAGCATGATTCGTGAGCTCATCATGACTGGTGTGATATCTGTGGAGTTTGTAATAACTCAGTTGAATTTGGCCGATCATCTAACCAAAGGGTTAGCAAGAAATCTTGTGCACAAGGCGGCTGTAGGGATGGGTTTGAAGTCCACTTAAAATCTTTTATATTGAGATACCTAATTCCCATCTAATGTAATATTAGATGTTGAATTCAATGTGGAAAGCTTGATATTTGAAGATTGGAACACATTTCATCATCATCCCAAGGTATGTGTTCAGTACTGCAAGTTAAGAAGGTTGAGCTTTTATTTCTTAATAGTTCTTTGAAAATTTGCATTTGCAGGTGCAAGAACAAAAGAACTACCTATATAAGTATGAAGTTTAGCTGCTTCAAGAAGTTGGGACTTGACTTTGATATACTTATTGAAGGATGGGACACAAGCTAGTAAAATATAGTGTCAAGTTAGAACTTATGAGAATGTAAATTGTTGTGTATTTTATCTTCATGTATTCACTATGAATAGAAAGGGTTTAATCCGTAGTGACACCATAATATTCGGATATTTGGAATGAATAATATACTAATGTGAAATTCAATCGTCACGACATTTCATTTATGCATCAATTTGTTGTTGTTATGTTTCATTTTAAGTTAATCAAGATTACACTTAAATGGGGGAGGTTTGTTGGTGATTTTGATCATCAATATTATTTAAGTGTAATGAGATTACTTTGTGTTGACCAAAAATGATCTTGATGAATATTAAACAAGTAAGGAAGGTGTGGAGTACACACTTGTTTAAGTTTGATCAAGTTTCAAAGTACATTGTCATTTAGGGGCGAAGCCCCTGAACGAACGGGGGTCCGGGGGCAGCGCCCCTGGGAGCGGGGTCCAAGGGGTGGCAGCCCCTGGCGGGGTCCAAGGGGCAGAGCCCCTGGCTGGGATCGAGCTGCATCAGAAAATTGATTTTTCAGATAATTGACCATTGGTTTGACCCTTATCCATATATCCGTTTTATGACAGTTTTTATGGTTTTATGACAGTTAAAAACTGTCATATGACAGTTTTCAGACATAGCTATTAAAGTTGGTTTTGGTCTCATTTTCTGGTACATACGAAAATATCATCAAACATTCTCGGTTCTTGTCTCTCTGAGTCTTATCCAATTGAAGATTTGGGAGTACCACCAAATACTTCGATTTGAAAGTGATAATCACAATTCTCAGAATTTCCAAGCCTTTCTACACCCAAATTTCTAACAGCTTATAGTTACATCATATGGAGATTTATGTGTATCTCCACTATGGCGGATTAAAAAGTTGTGTTTTCAAATCTAGGAAGATTTAGCCAGATTTTTTGGTTTCAGTCTGGTTTCAGTCGGATTCCGGCGATTTACAAAGTGTTGTTGTTGTGATAGCATTTAGGGTTTTCTATAATTTTAAAAATTGAAGTTGATAATTGATTTTTTTGGTAATTTATACAGTTAATTACCGAGTATTTCAAGTTAAATTAGTTTTTGATTCTATAACATCTCAATTTCCATAAATTAGTTTTGATTCTATAACATCTTAACTTGAATTAGTTTTGAATTACTTACTAATTCATCATTTCGTTTGAATTATTTCAAAGTATTATTTTAAAAAAAATTAATATTTACGTTTTCATATTTTATTTTTTTTAATCAACTCGTGTAATACACGGTCTTATACCTAGTGTGTGTGTGTGTGTATATATATATATATATATATATATATATATAGTGAGGTTCAATAGAGAACCATAATTAACCAATGAACCTAGGAACCAATCTTTTTTTCAACTTTTACAGCTTATTTTTTATCAAAAAAAAAACTAAAAATACAGAAATTCATAACTTTTTATCTTTTTTCCAATGATATCAAATTCAATATTTTTTACGTCAAATTCACAATGTGAATTTTTGAAAATTTACAACGTGAATCCGGATTTACACGGTGAATCTGAAAAATATTTTTCACATTCACAATGTTAATATATTAATTTAGATATATTTAGATATTTTTTTATAAAGAATAAACTCTAGAAATTGAAAAAATGATTTGATTCCTTGAAAAACCAATAATTATTATTCTTTGAACTTTTCTATCTATATATATATATATATATATATATATATATATATATATATATATATATATATATATATATATATATATATATATATATATATATATATATATATATATATATATATATATATATATATAGCAATTAAGTATGGAGTTATGTATGTAGTGACTTGGAAATGAGTGGGAAATTAGCTGGTGGTTTGAGGGCACTTAAGCAAATCAAAGTGTTAAGTTGAAGGGTCCAAAAAGTTCCATTGTGTGCATGATTGGTTTTCCGTTTTTTTTTTAAATTGTTCTCTCACGTATCAAAATTTTATTTTAAAAGATTCTTAAAATATATTGAAGGGGAATAAGATATTTGAACAAAATTCAAATAATTTTAATAAATAATGTATTTAATAACAATGCTTTACTTTGTTGAAAATATCATGTGATGATAACTAGTATGATTTTTCTATAACGTGTTATGTATGCGTAGTCAAATATTTGTAATAATATTTATATATATTTTGAGCATCTTTTAGGCAGTGACAATATAGATAAAAAAAAAACTACTTGATTTCCTAATTAAAAGTAAAACAATAAAATAAATTAATCAGCAATACTTATGGTGGATCGACTCTTATATCTAAAAAAATTGGGTTGGTCCAAATCAAATGAAAACTTGTGAGGTCACAATTCACTAAATTTAAAAGTTGATTGTAGTTAAACCGGAAAAAACCATTTATGTAAAATCGGTTGAAATGGAGAGGAAAACGGGTAATTTAGTTGACTCAAGGTTTGTAACTAAATTCTAAACTTTTTTGTACACCATTTTTTGCTTAACACGACTAAAAACACCAAACCGTTTGTTTTATATAAAAATGAAAAATTAAATATCTTTTTAATTTTGTTCCTATAAATCCTCTTATCTAATTAACATGTGTCATATTAGCATACTAAAATTTCATTAAATAAGCATTAAATGTTACACACATCACTATTTAATTGAATAGGATGATTTGTAAGAACAAAATGAATATATATATATATATATATATATATATATATATATATATATATATATATATATATATATATATATATATATAAACTATTTCCTTGTTGTATAATGTTAAAGGCCTTCAAATTGAGTCGTAATTTCTTTCAAGTTTAGTTTTTAAAATATTTACTATATAACTTCGGAATAAAATTGTAACTTTTTATAGATTTTGGGATAGGATCAAGTTCATTTGTAAATTTTAAAATACCTTGGACTCGTTTTCGGTTTTAATTTTTAACAAAAATCGTTTTTCCGAATTCGACAGGACTAAACCCAGAATAAACCTTTTTATTTGGAGCAGACCGTAAACTAAATGTTATTATTTTTTTTTTATCCATGTGACAACAACCCCTCCAATCCATTCATATTGTTGATCTTTTTTGGGTTCGGTTTTTTGAATATGAATTTAAAGTTGAAAGTGTTTTTGTTTTTTTTTTTGTTATAATTTTTTGTTTTTTATAAATAAAAGTTGTTTTTTATAAAAAAGATGCAGATTTTTAATATAAAAAGTGCAATTTTTTTTTATAAAACATGCATTTTTAAAACCTGACCTTTTTTTAATTACTCTTTTTTGTTAAATCATACAGTTTTTTTTATAGAAAGTAGAGTTATTTTATAAATCGTGCACTTTTTTGTTAAAAAATGCATTTTTTTATAAAATTTATAGTTTTTTGTTAAATATATGTACTTTTTTTATAAAAAGTATTGGTAGCCCAACAAATGATTTAATTCGGTCCAAAAATTGAAAACGGGTTGGGGACCTCGAACGAGAACCGACATATCTAAACTAGTCTGATTTTTATTAAAACAATTCAAACATTTCGGGTTGTCGGTCTTCTATCCGGATTCGGCCCGATCTTAGTTAACTCGCACTTCTTTTTAGGAAATATATTTGTTAGTTTTCGGCAAAGAAATAAAAACTAATAAATAAAATCTCATGTCCAAAATTTTACATTATCTTTTTTTTTTTAAATATAAGACAAAGTTCTCATGTTTGTCATAAGACAGTCAAAAATGATGTTTACCCTTTACAAACCAAATTTAAGATAATCATTAAAGTTTTTATATGTTAATTAAATATAAAAATAAATCATGATATTAATTTCTATCAAAAACCATTTGAAGAAACGTTTAAAGGCATATAATAATATTAGTATTATTTTGTAAATTATTATTCATTTATAATCATGGTTGGAAGGGATGTTGCGATGGATCTATGATTTTAAATCAATACAACTATGACACTATAAATAAATATGAGGGAGGTGTGGAATAATACGACAGGAGACTTGAAGGCACGAAATCTGGGATTTTCTATTTTTAGAAATTTAATTTATTTTGTTATCTGGGATGCTTTAAAAACTGTTAATGTCCGCCGTCTTTTCCAAAAAAAATAATAATAATAATAAGTTGATTTTATACTTTTCGTAGAAGAATATATCTTTTTCACGTGTACACAATTGTTTGAAACAGTCCGATGTTTAAATATTGAGAAAGTAATGAAGAGACCAAGAGGCCGGATTCCGAAGTAGAAACCATGGGGGATGGATTGCACTCTCACTAAGGAACGGAACCTTTTCTAATTGTAATCTTCCAACTCTTTTTACGCTAAAATGAATATTATTAACCCAATTTTATTTATATACTAGGATATAACCGTGGAGCAGTCGCGGAGCTTGAGCAATTAACTTGGGGCCGAAAATATTATAAATTGAAATTAACATTCTTAAAAAAAAGATTGTTTTCAACAAATAAACACCAAAAACACCTAGAAAAAGAATTACAACTCAGCCCGACGGCCTTTAATGTCTTTAAATTCATCAATTACAGACTTCGAATCAATGTTTTCAGCAATTTCTCTTTCTATGTAAATCATCAAATTGTTTGCGAGAAAATCATCTGACATCTTATTGCGAAAACGATTCTTGAATATTTTCATTGCTGAAAATCTCCTCTCTGTTGTTGCGGTAGAAACTGGAAGTGTCAAGATTAACCTAACCACTCTATCAAGCAAATAATATGTCTCACGTTTCTGAGTTTCCACAAGACACTTGCATAGGTCAGCAATAGTTGATACACCACTTAGCCTTAGATTCTTTGTCATATCAATATTAAAAATCTCCAATTGATATCGTAATTGAATCCTCTCTTGCTCCGTAAAATCTTCAGGATAATACTTCTCAACAAGAAGACAAATTTGATCACTGTTAATCACTTTAGAAACTAAAATAGAACTAAGACTTAACAACTTCATCGCCTGATCATTGAATCTACTATTCAACTCATGTAGCTGTTTGTCCAATGTGGCTGTAAACAAATCCACTCGATAAAAATGTTCAAAAGTAACATGATTATCTGTTTTTCGAGGCCGATATCAAGTAGAAGTATAAGGAGCATTCATATCTGGCATATTTATTTCATGTTTTTCAAAAAAAAAAAAAAAAAAAAAAAAAACTTTACTTGTGCAAGTAAAGACTCTCATCCATTTAAACCCTCATTTGTTGCTAAAACTAACTCCATAACATTAAGAATATCTTAGGATTTCTTTTGTAGAGCTTGAGAAAGTATATCAGTCTTTTCCATTACTTCCTTTATCAGGTGAGCAAGATAAAAATTATGTTGCCAGGAATTTTTATAGAAAGATAAAAATTACGTTGCTAGTGCCAGGAATTTTTATATTATACTTAAAGCTCAAAAACTAAAACTTTAAAAGTACAAGTATTACTTAGAACACACCTCTTTATTAAAATACTACGGAAGCTTTGATACAATGATAGTGGTGGTGATTGTAGGTGAATGGATTCGATGATCTCAAACTTAGAACTTATGCCCTTATATAAATGGGCTTACAAACTATTGGACAAGAATAAAAACGTAAGCGATGACGTTTAAACAAGGGTCATTATTTTATTTGTTACATGTGGCCGACAATCTTGATAATTATAAAGATAAAGATACTTTTAACAAGTGGTGGGGACTTCTTGATGACTTCTGAACATCCAAACAACTCAACTTTTGAAAACCCGTGATATGTGAAATAATTTCACATACGGGCCCTTCTAGCTTTTGGATAAAAGTATGGATCCATGGGACAATTCAATTTTATCGTTTTTAGACAATAATCATCCCACCCGGGGTCCACAATGAAAATTGAATCGCCATCACTGTTGTCACTATCTTCTAGAAATCCTTTGTTGTTGTAGCGACATTTGTTTTCTTTTTGGGTATTGTATTGGACTTCTATGGGCTTAGATATTATTGCGGCCCAATCGTTGTGTGAGGGCTTCCAGTTCGATGAGGATTTTTCGGGCTTCATTGTTTTGGATTCGAACATCTTCCTTTTGGTCAGACCAATGGTTGTCACTTGTTGATTTTCCAAAGCAGACTTGGGCTTTGCACTATATGATTGCTTGTAGATTTCGCAATGCTTTGATTGCTTCTTTTGCTGCTGATAATTCGATATCTTGGGCAACTGATCTCCATGCATCAGATTTATCCATTCTGATTGGGGTTTGACCGGCTTTAAGCTGGTATTGTCTGTACAATGCTCCTGGTTCTTCCAGTGTGAAGATTGTTTTAGTAAAAATTCTTGGGAGTGGTTGAAAGTCTTCATGATTTCTTCACAAGTAATCTTCATATTCTTCTGAGAGGCAGAAGGGAATTGTAGAACTTCCTCCACTGAGTAAAGGGCTGTTGCTGCAAATCGTTTCATTTCTCCTGTGCATTCTGCAAAACAAAGGTTAACAAGTCTTGAGAGAGAATCAGCTAGTGTATTATGTTTCCCTTCTATATGCTCTATGTTAATCTTGACGCCTGTTCCTGTGACTGCATCTGCAAACTTTATCCACCTAACCCTTGAGGATTTGTTGCTATTAGCTTTGTTGTAAAAGCTAATAATGGCTTGGCAATCTGTCCTTAAAGTGATTTCTTGTTTATCAAGGTAGTAGATTTTTAGTTTCTCCAGAGTGTTGATGCAGGCATTGATTTCAAGTATTGTTTGAATGTATTAAGTATATGTTTTGTGTGAGTGTATAGTTACTTTCTTCTAACACATAAGTTTGAAGTATTTGTTATCAAATACATGCTATGTGTTTATATATTGTGGTTTATTTGAGATGTTGGTGGAATGGCTGAACTATATAGGTTTTAATGAGTTAAACTGTATATGTATGTTGTAACTACAAATATGTTGGGTAGGACATGGGTAGATAAGATCCGTGAGTATGGATCAGATCAAGAGATTAGTTTAGATTCGTGAGTAGGGATCAGATCAAGAGGCTAGTTTTAGATCCGTGAGTATGGATTAGACCAAGAGGTTAGTTAGATCCGCGAGTATGGATCAGCTAAAAAGATAAAACTTGTTATTAGTCCGGGAGTATGGATTAAGACTAAGTTAATTGTCCCTAGTCCAGGAGTATGGATCAGATCAGGATTAAGGTATAGTTAATTGTCCCTATTCCGGGAGTATGGATTGGGTACAATTATTGTGTAACGTCCCAAAATACGACCCAGAAATTTTTGTTTAATAATTAATAAAAACATCATGTTAATATCATAAAATAAAACTCATACGTCAATATCTTAAAAACCATAGAAAAATATCACGAGGAAACTGTATTAAAACTGTATCAAATCACATCTATGAAAAGCTAAAACAACTCCCATAACAAATTGAAGCTGTGGTGCGTGCGATGCCATCAACCCGAGCTCTTCCCTTTATTTGCGGAAGTACCTGAAATCAAATTAAAACTGTAAGCACAAAGCTTAGTGAGTTCCCCCAAGCTACCACATACATACAATAACATATACACACATACTGGGCCTTGCCCACTGCATCGGACCAAAGTCCGGAAACTGCATCGGACCGAAGTCCGGAACTGACTGGGACCTTGTCCCCTGCATCGGACCGAAGTCCGGAATTAACTGCATCGGACCCAAGTCCGGAACTAACTGGGACCTTGTCCCCTGCATCGAACCGAAGCCCGGAACTAACTGCATCAGACCGAAGTCCAGAACTAACTGAGCATAACATAGCATAGCATAAACATATCAACTAGCATGAACACATAAACTGCATGCTACATCGGGCTGTAGCCCGGAACACATAACACATAAATCCTGTCTGAGCCACAAAGGCATCAAACATACTAAAACTTGCATCGGACCGAAGTCCGGAAACTACTACTAGCTAAACGGGCCGGCATTGTGGCCTTATACCCGTTCCTACTGGAAGGAAACTCACCTCGTACACCGGCTGCTAAATGAACTGCTCTGGAACCCGTCTACTGCTACTCCGATATCTCCCTGGCTACAATTTCCATAAATACATTCAATCAATTACTGATAACTGTACTGAGGGTAGAATGACTATTTTACCCCTGGTCAAAGTCAACCTCCTGGACAAAGCCAACCTCCAGTTGACCGGACTCGCTGAGTCTGAGGAACTACTCGCCGAGTCTGAGGAGCTACTCGCCAGGTCTGAGGAACTACTCGCTGAGTCTGTCGAGCAAATTCCATACAACTACATTCGAATCTGCTCTATGGTTCCTAACTCGCAGATCTGAAATCTTGGAACCATATGAACACGTAAAGTTGCTAACTTTACGTGTAACTACGAAGGAATGAAGCCATCCTACTCAAACACAACTTTACTTAGGAAAACTCATCCGACTCGCCGAGTTGCTCATACAACTCGTCGAGTTCTAAGGCAAACTTCATCCGACTCGCCGAGTTGAACTTCTAACTCGTCGAGTCGACGGCTAACTTTATATAACTCGCCGAGACGCCCTGGGGACTCGTTGAGTTCATACAATCCTTTTTCCATACAGATCCGATCAGAACCATGCACCTGCTCCAAATCATGGATCTAAACTCCTAGGGCATGTTTTTCACATAAAGTTGCTAACTTTACGTGCATGCATGGCTTTAAAGGCTTTATATGACCAAAATAAGCTCTTAATGAGGTTTTAGGCTCAATAGGGACTGTAATCACAATCACCACCAAAACTTTATACTTCTAGCATACCATGAGTGTCCAGATCTGAGGTATAACTCGGCCACAAGGCCTATTCATAAGGGATTTGGGGTTTTTGGGCTTAGAAACCACAAATTAGGAACAACATAGATCTATATGATCAATAAGAAAGGTATAGAATTTAATACCAGAAAAGATGACCAATAGAGTGTGTATTCTGGATCTACTTCCTCTTCCTTGAACTCTCCAACTTTCTCCTTCTCCTTCTTACTCCAAAGATGCCTTCACAAGCAATAAACACACACACACTCACTAGAAAACGGCTAGGGTTTGATAAGGAATGCTTTGAGGGTGATGGAGGCTGAGATGGGGGCTATAAGGACGTTTAGATAGGTTGCAAACCCTAAGAATTAGGGTCTCCTCCTGATTGGCCTACTCGCCGACTCCATGCATGGACTCGCCGAGTAGATCACTTAAGGCCCATATCCAACTCGACATCTACTCGGCGAGTTAGGGCTACAACTCGCCGAGTAGCTCTTCCTAAAAGTGCATTTAATCAAAATAAATACATACCAGGAACGGGGCATTACAATTCTCCCCCACTTATCTTAGACTTCGTCCTCGAAGTCTGTTGACTCCAGAAACAACTCTGGGTAGTGCTCCCTCATCTCCTCCTCCGCCCCCCATGTCCACTCGGAACCCTTCCGGTGCTGCCACTGCACCTTCACCAACTGAACCACCTTGTTCCTCAAGGTCTTCGTCTTTCGATCTATGATCGCTATGGGTTTCTCAATATAATTCAGGCTGCTATCAACCTGAATGTCCTCCAAGGGTACAACTGCTGACTCGTCCACCAAACACTTTCTCAACTGAGAAACATGGAAAGTGTTGTGGATCTGACTGAGCTCTGCCAGAAGATCCAACCAATAAGCAACCCGTCCCACCCGGGCCAAAACCCTAAAAGGACCGATGAACCTGGGGCCCAACTTGCCACTCTTTCGAAACCTGATAACACCCTTCCAGGGTGATACCTTCAGGAGGACCATATCGCCCACCTGGAACTCCAAGTCTTAACGCCTTCTATTGGCGTAACTCTTCTGCCGACTCTGTGCAGTCTGCAGTCTACTACGAACCTACTGGATCAACTCTGTCGTCTTGAGCACCACTTCGGTGCTCCCAATGACCCGCTGACCGACCTTGCCCCAACAACTCGGGTTCCTGCACTTCCTCCCATAGAGCATCTCGAAAGGAGGTTGATCAATACTCGCATGGTAACTGTTGTTATAAGAAAATTCCGCTAGCGGAAGATACGTATCCCAACTGCCACCAAAGTCTAGGACACATGCCCGCAGCATGTCCTCGAGAGTCTGAATCGTTCTCTCGCTCTGTTCGTCCGTCTGAGGATGAAAAGCTGTGCTAAAAAGGAAACGAGTACCCATCTCTTCGTGGAACCGCTTCCAGAATCTGGAAGTAAAATGGACATCTCGGTCTGACACCACTGAAACAGGTACTCCATGCCTTGCCACCACCTCTCGCACATAAATATCGGCTAGCTTCTCAGCCGATATGCTCTCCTGGATCGGTATAAAATGGGCACTCTTCGTTAATCGATCCACTATAACCCAAATCAAATCCACTCCACGTGTGGTCCTGGGAAGCTTAGTAATGAAATCCATAGTGATATCCTCCCATTTCCACACTGGTATGTCCAACGGCTGCATCTTACCGTGAGGCCTCTGGTGCTCCGCCTTAACCTTCCTGCAGGTCAGGCATCTTTTCACATACCAGGCGACATCCCGCTTTATGCAGGGCCACCAATAGTCGGGTCGAAGATCCCTATACATCTTCATTGCCCCTGGATGGATGGAAAATCAAGACTTATGGGCCTCGTCCATCAACACCTGTCGTACTCCGCCCAAGTACGGTACCCATACCCTCCCATGAAGGGTCAACAATCCTTAGCTATCGCAGTCAAAAGAAGCTACTCGGCCCACAATCCTCTCACACTTCTGCCTCTCCTCCTTAAGGCCCTCGGCCTGCGTCTCTTTGATTTGCTCCAATAATGGAGTGATTACCGTCATCCTCAAACAAATGCCTCTGATCGGGGCCTCCATTGCCTTGCGGCTCAGAGCGTTGGCCACCACGTTGGCCTTCCCTGGGTGATAAAGGATCTCACAATCATAATCCTTCAACACATCTAACCATTGCCTCTGCCTCATGTTCAGATTCGACTGATCCATGAGGTACCTCAAACTCTTGTGATCCGTGTAAATATTACAATGGACCCCATAGAGGTAATGTCTCCAAATCTAGAGGGCAAACACCACTGCCCCCAACTCCAAATCATGCGTAGGATAGTTAGCCTTGTGAGGCTTCAACTGTCTCGAGGCGTAGGCTATCACACGACCTCGCTGCATCAAAACTGCTCCCATATTAGTGATCGAGGCATCACAATATACTATGAAATCCTCTAGTCCTTCTGGCAAGGTAAGAATCGGTGCCTCGCACAATCTCTGCCTAAGAATCTCAAACGCCACCTGCTGCTCAGGCCCCCAACGAAACGCCACCGACTTCTTGGTCAGTCGGGTGAGCGGTACTGCTATCTTGGAGAAATCCTGAATGAATCTCCTGTAATATCCTGCCAACCCTAGGAAGCTCCGAATATCGGATGGAGATCTCAGGACCTCCCACTGCATTACGGTCTCTATCTTGGCCGAATCTACCAAAATACCCTTCTGGTTGACGAGATGACCAAGGAATTGCACCTCGCGCAACCAGAACTCGCACTTGGAGAACCTTGCGAAAAGTCTCTCCCCCGTCAAAATCTCTAGCACATCTCTCAGATGCTCCTCGTGCTGCTCCTGAGTCTTGGAATACACCAAGATATCATCTATGAATACTATTATAGACCGATCCAGCATCGGCCTGCACACGCGGTTCATGAGATTCATGAACGCTGCTGGAGCATTGGTGAGCCCAAACGGCATCACCACGAACTCATAATGACCATTTCGGGTCCTAAAAGTAGTCTTATGCACATCCTTGCCTCTGACTCGCATCTGATGATACCCGGAGCGTAAATCGATCTTGGAAAACCAAGACGCTCCCTGAAGCTGATCAAACAAATCATCTATCCTCGGAAGTGGGTAACGGTTCTTCACCATTACCTTATTCAGCTCCCGGTAATCTATGCACATACGGTGCGACCCGTCCTTTTTCTTTACAAACAAAATCGGTGCATCCCAGGGCGAACTGCTCGGCCTGATAAAACCCTTGCATGTCTAGCAGCTCCTGTAGCTGCGTAGATAACTCCTGCATCTCCGAGGGAGCCAACCGATACGGTGCCTTGGCTATCGGAGCTGCACCAGCGATTAGGTCAATCCCGAACTCAACCTGTCTCTCAGGAGGTATTCCCGGCAAATCCTCAGGAAATACATCCGGGTAGTCTCGTACCACTGGAACATCATTAACTGTCGTCTTACCCTTCTCACGGGCATCTAGAACATAGGCAACATAACCGACACAACCCTGCTGAAAATAACGCCTCGCTCTCGCCGCTGAACACAGAACCGGTCCACGCTGTGGCCTCTTGCCCTGAATCACCAACTCTCCCCCACTGGGAGTGCGAACTCTCACTAACTGCAGCTCACAATCTATCACCGCCCCATTAGGGGTCAGCCAATCCATGCCTACTATAACCTTGTTCCCTCGCAGTGGAATAGGGACCAAGTCCACTGAAAACCGCTCCTCGAATAACTGTACAGAACATCCTCTGTGTACCCTTGCGACCCTAACGGTCCTATCAGCTGCTATCTCAACCTCAAGTGGACAATCTAGCTCTCCAGGAGCTCTGCTGAACCTCTTGCTAAGCACAAGAGAGACGAATGATCGGGTAGCCCCCGAATCAAACAATATTGTAGCTGAAATGCCGTTCACTGAGAACGACCCTATACAAAACATGTAACCATAAGAAACACTCAATAATAAATGCAGAGATAAGGGAAAAAATACATACCCGTCACCACATCAGGAGTCGCTCGTGCCTCCTCTGTTGTCAGCTGAAAAGCCCTACTCTTTGCCACCGGCGTCTCAGCTCGGCCCTGACGGCCATCTGTAATCCTCAAAGTAGCAGGAGCAGGTGCTGACACCTTTCCTGCAGCAGCTAAACTCGGACACTGGGACTTTTTATGTCTCCTCTGGTTGCAATGAAAGCAAATCAGGTCTGATGCTACAACGACGGCAGTAGTGGCCGTACAATCTCTGCTCATATGCGCAGTCCGACCGCACTTGTAGCAGCCAGCACTCCCTGCCTTGCACGCCCCATCGTGCAATCTCCTACACTTGCCACACCGAGCGTGGCTCTGCTGGCTCATAGCTCTATGATCTGAACCCTTGGGCTTTTTTCCCGCACTCCCTGTACCTGGAGCCGCCTCCGGCTTCCTCTTTCTCTCCATCTCAAGGTTAATCTCTCTCTCGAGCCCTAGCAATCATGTCATCCAGCGTTTTATAGCTGGACCGGCTCACAAACTGGCGGATATCACTCCACAACATCTAATGATAACGAGCCTTCTTCATTTCCTCATCAGCCGCGTACTGAGGAACAAGAAGAGCCCTCTCCCTGAACTTGGCGGTAATCTCCGCCACTGTCTCTATAGTCTGGGTAAGATCCTGAAACTCGCGTGCTAACTACTGCACCTCAATAACTGGTGCGAACTCGGATCTGAATCTGGTAGTAAAGTCTGCCCAGGTCATGGCATCCAAGGCTGCGTCATCCCCGATGGCATGACCAATCTCCTCCCACCAATCCCGTGCCGTGTCCTTTAGAAGACAGGACGCCAATCTGACCTTGTCCCCCTCGGGACATCTGCTAGTGCGGAAGGCGTTGGCCACATCTGCCAACCATCTGGTGTTCGCTATGGGGTCCCGTGCCCCGTGATAATCCGGAGCCCCACATGCCCGGAACTCCCTAAAAGTAAGCGTGCGCGACCCCATCATGGCCGCAACCTCAGCACGGAAGGTGCTCAACCTCTCGTCCATCATCTCTAAGATACCCTCCTTGATCGCACCGAAGATCACAGGAGTCTGCTCAAGTATGGTGCGAGTAATCTCTGAAGAGCGAAACTCCCTAGTCTGCTCATCCAACTGTCCGGCCTCCGGGCCTGATCCTGATCCCCCTCCGGCACCTGAACTGCCGACTGCTGGTCTAGGGCGTAATACCACCATTCTGAAACACAACATAATAAACGTCAGGAACACTGATATATCTCGAGGAATCACTACTACCACAAGTTTCCTGGTCTCATCTCAGCTTTCCTTGATTCGAGTATGGATCCTCTTCTTCCAGTAGTACGGGATCATACTACCTTCCACATCTATCCGTACTTTCCTCAGGTACTGCCTCGACTCCACCAAATCACTATTACTGCTAATGATCTCTGTTACTCCCATCCTAGGCTTGCCCTAGGGAATTCTATGACAATACCCGATCCAGTCCTCAGCTGCTGAAAGCCTCCTTGTGATGCCAATTAGCCATCACTTGAATACAATCACATGCGGCGAGGTTCAGATAATCCTTCAAGTAAAAGACTCGTCCCTACAACGGTTAGACTCAGACAAGAGCTGTGCAATAGGGCTAAGTCTAGCACTCTGAGATTATTCAACCATGTTCACATGTGACGTGACACATTCACCTAATGGCTAACTCCCATCACTTAGAGTCCCACAAAGCACAAAGCAAGCAGCATTTAGACATAGGAGACTACTCAAGGAATTCTATCCTCATACTGGAAAACTATACTAGCATGCAATGCTAAGCTAATATTATCTGGCATAACCTAAACAGGCTATCCTACTGCTGACTACTCCATGTTAGCATGCAATTCTTCTAAGGCTGAAACATATATAGCAGGCACATAAGGCATCCTCCTAGATCCTTAGTCCTATTCTAGCATGCTGTTCTACTGAAACTGAAACTGATATTCATAACATAAACTTGTATGGGTAATTTGGGAGTACTTACTTGAACTCGGCTGATTGCATGCACCACACCCTTTTCTCTTTTCAAAACTCTTTTCGCTTTTTCTAAAACTCTTTTTCTTTATTCTTTTTCTAAAATTGTTTTCTTTTCTCAAAATTCTTTTGTAACCATGGTTTTTCTCTTGAAAACTTTATACCACTTCCTTAGTTTGAGTTCAGACACACTCGGGAGTGCGCCCGAATCCCTCAAACCAAGGCTCTGATACCAACTTGTAACATCCCAAAATACGACCCAGAAATTTTTGTTTAATAATTAATAAAAACATCATGTTAATATCATAAAATAAAACTCATACGTCAATATCTTAAAACCATAGAAAAATATCACGAGGAAACTGTATTACAACTGTATCAAATCACATCTATGAAAAGCTAAAACAACTCCCAGGACAAACTGAAGCTGTGGTGCGTGCGATGCCATCAACCCGAGCTCTTCCCTTTACTTGCGGAAGTACCTGAAATCAAACTAAAACTATAAGCACAAAGCTTAGTGAGTTCCCCCAAGCTACCACATGAATATAATAACATATACACACATACTGGGCCTTGCCCACTGCATCGGACCAAAGTCCGGAAACTGCATCGGACCGAAGTCCAGAACTGACTGGGACCTTGTCCCCTGCATCGGACCGAAGTCTGGAATTAACTGCATTGGACCCAAGTCCGGAACTAACTGGGACCTTGTCCCTGCATCGGACCGAAGTTCGGAACTAACTGAGCATAACATAGCATAGCATAAACATATCAACTAGCATCAACACATAAACTGCATGCTGCATCGGGCTGTAGCCCGGAACACATAACACATAAATCTTGTCTGAGCCACGAAGGCATCAAACATACTAAAAATTGCATCGGACCGAAGTCCGGAAACTATTACTAGGTAAACGGGTCGGCATTGTGGCCTTATACCCGTTCCTACTGGAAGGAAACTCACCTCGTACACCGGCTGCTAAATGAACTGCTCTTGAACCCGTCTGCTGCTGCTCCGATATCTCCCCGGCTATAATTTCCATAAATACATTCAATCAATTACTGATAACTGTACTGAGGGTAGAATGACTATTTTACCCCTGGTCAAAGTCAACCTCCTGGACAAAGCCAACCTCCAGTTGACCGGACTCGCCGAGTCTGAGGAACTACTCGCCGAGTCTGTCGAGCAGATTCCATACAACTACATTGGAATCCGCTCTATGGTTCCTAATTCGCAAATCTGAAATCTTGGAACCATCTAAACATGTAAAGTTGCTAACTTTACGTGTAACTACGAAGGAATGAAGCCATCCTACTCAAACACAACTTTACTCAGGAAAACTCATCTGACTCGCCGAGTTGCTCATACAACTCGTCGAGTTCTAAGGCAAACTTCATCCGACTCGCCGAGTTGTTCTTCCAATTCGTCGAGTCGACGGCTAACTTTATATAACTCGCCGAGCCGCCCTGGAGACTCGCCAAGTTCATACAGTCCTTTTTCCGTACAGGTCCGATCTGAACCATGCAGCTGCTCCAAATCATGGATCTAAACTCCTAGGGCATGTTTTTCACGTAAAGTTGCTAACTTTACGTGCATGCATGGCTTTAAAGGCTTCATATGACCAAAATAAGCTCTTAATGAGGTTCTAGGCTCAATAGGGACTGTAATCACAATCACCACCAAAACTTTATACTTCTAGCATACCATGAGTGTCCAGATCTGAGGTATAACCCGGCCACAAGGCCTATACATAAGGGATTTGGGGTTTTTGGGCTTAGAAACCACAAATTAGGAACAACATAGATCTATATGATCAATAAGAAAGGTATAGAATTTAATACCAGAAAAGATGACCAATAGAGTGTGTATGCTGGATCTACTTCCTCTTCCTTTAACTCTCCAACTTTCTCATTCTCCTTCTTACTCCAAATATGCCTTCACAAGCAATAAACACACACACACACACTCACTAGAAAACGGCTAGGGTTTGATAAGGAATGCTTTGAGGGTAATGGAGGCTGAGATGGGGGCTATAAGGACGTTTAAATAGGTTGCAAACCCTAAGAATTAGGGTCTCCTCCTGATTGGCCTACTCGCCGAGTCCATGCGTGGACTCACCGATTAGATCACTTAAGGCCCGTATCCAACTCGACATCTACTCGGCGAGTTAGGGCTATAACTCGCTGAGTAGCTCTTCCTAAAAGAGCATTTAATCAAAATAAATACGTACCAGGAACGGGGCGTTACATATTGATCCGGGAGTATGGATCAGATCTGGAGGTTAGTTTTAGATCCATGAGTATGGATCAGGTGAAAAGGTTAGTTTTAGATCCATGAGTATGGATCGGGTGAAGAGGATAGTTTTAGATCCGTGAGTAGGGATCAGGTAAAGAGGAAAATTTTAGATACAAGAGTTTAGATCGTGTCGTTGTGAGGATAGATGGGGTAGGATAAGAGTTTCTTGTATATAGTGAAATTGTATATGTTTGTGATTTCTAATATATATATATATATATATATATATATATATATATATATATATATATATATATATATATATAACATTGTGGGTTGAAAACCCTATATGCTCACCAGGCTCCCAAGCCTGACCCGCGCAATTTTCTTTGTATTATAGGTAATGACACAAGAGTATAAGTCGGATGACTTGACGAGAGATTTTGGATTATAGATCAGTAGTAATAAATAATTGTTGTAAGATCTGTATTGTACTGTTTATACTTTTGATCTGTATCGGAACATGACATCCCGAAATTTTGTTATTTAATGAAAATACATTTCTTCAAGAAAAGTTTTGATAGATTCTTATCATATTTTGTTTTGGGAACAAATTCCGCAATTGTTTTCTTTAAAAAGATCACTCTGATTTTAAAATGAAGCATAAACAAACCGATCTTTTCTGGCCGTGAAATTGGGGATGTCACATTGTCATCGACCCCTAGCTTTCTTATTTACTCCTCATGGTAGAACTTTGTTGGCTGGATTTCCCGATCGTTAAGGTTCGATCGATATGTTTTTATTTCCACGTTTGTGAGGGAAGGATCACCTCCCTCGTCTCCACCTTTCTTTCATTTACCGACTGATTTGTATGATGTACCGACAACATTCTTTTTTGGATTCAGATCAATGATTGATCCGTGGTTATGTACCTGTTCCTGAGTTCTACACATTCTTGAAGACCTGTAAAAGTAAACCCAATCCACATAGTAATCCCTCTTCTCACCACTCATATATATATATATATATATATATATATATATATATATATATGACAATATTTAGACCAAACACAAACTATTTCAACAAATAATTCCACCCAACTTTCAACAATTTCAAACAACACTAGCCACTTCCATTCGACAATTCCAACTAAAATTTTGCAAAAATCTTGTTAATTTTAACAAGTTCCAACTAAAGTTTAAAAAATTTTCAATCAAATTTCCAAGCAAAATGAACCAAATTTATCAACTTCCAAATGACTTAGCCCACTGGCCCAAAACATGTCCAAACTCTCCACTTCCAAATTTAAACAAATCCCCAAACTGTCAATCATCAGAACAACACCCAATTAATAATTGGGTTCGAATACATAGCCATAACTTCATACTTGGGGTAAAGAGACTATTTTACCCCTAACCTAGCCTGGTCCAAAACCAATGCCCAAACTCAAACTCTAGAGGCCCAAAAGCCAAATAATCAATCAAGGCCTAATATATGGCTCGATTTTCCAAATTGGGCCCAACACCTTACATGGGCCTTACCCTAAAGCCCATCCACATATCCTAGCCCATACACATGTTTTCAGATGGCCCAAAAACAACCCAAACACCTAAGCCCAAAAAGGGAGGCCCAACTTAAGCCAAAACAAAATTAGGATTTTCACATAAAATGACAATTAGGGTTAAGTAAGAACACTTAACCCATTAAGGACTTAATCCATTAATTCCAATATTGCATTAAGTTAATTGCAAAGGATTATTAATTAATATTTTAAGTCTAATAAATAGTTTCAATGCGGGTCTCAACAAATTCCAAAATTAGGGTTTCATAACATTAGGGTTTTCTAAACCCTAATTAGGATTTCCAACCCAAATACAAGCCAATTAGGTTAATTAGAGTTTAATGAGTCGGGCACCATCAACTAACACACCAGGCGGTGGTGGTCAACGATGGTTCACGGTGGTGGTAGTTATGATTTTAGGCCAAAACTATGATAATGCATTTCAAACATCCGTCCAAAAACACACACATATATACACACGCCCACCCAAAGTGGCGGCAGGTGGCAGCATGTGGTGGCAACCACCACCTCACGGTGTTGGTGGTGGTTTTTCTTCAGTTTCCGGTCAAGAAACACCTAAAAACAACTTCAACTAAAATAAACACACACATAACACCATTTCACACACACAACCACCTCTCACGGTGGTTGGTGGATGCAGAAGGAGTAACATGGCCGACAGCCACCATGGCTGGTTGCCATTGTGGTCTTCTTGCGTTTTCCAGCCGAAAACTCATCCACATACCCGTGGTAACGACTGAAACACTCACATACACAATGACATAGGCTGAAGTATGAACATACACAAAGAGCACCACCACTCTTATGGTGGTTTGTGGTGATCAGAGAGGATATCATCAAAATATGATAGTCGTTGGGGTGGCGATGGCGACGGACATGAGGAAATGACTAAAAAACAAGAAGGGGAAAGGATTCACTATTACCAGAGAAGATAGAGGCAATAGCGGCCCCGATGTCGACCTTGAATCACGTCTTCATCGGCAACAAAACAGAAATTGCGGTGCTCATCTCGCTTGGTGGATCACGGCGACGGTAAGGACTCGACACTGCAACGGTAGTGACTGGAGGTAGGAGTAGGGTGGCTGGTGCACTTGAACTAGGTTTAGGTTTAGATGAAAGGAGGTGATGGGTTACACCCATTCATTTGGAATCTTTTCTCATAATAACACTTTCAGTCCCTCCCCCCCAAATCCTTTTAACTTGATTCCATAATTTACCAAACAACCCTCAACCTTTAGAATTCTTTACAAAACAAATCCTAGAATTACACTTTTAAACCCCCCCCCCCCCCCCCAAAGTCTAAATTATATCATCTAACTCCCCGAAACCAACACCCCGCTAAATATTAATGATTTAGGGTTACAATAAAATAATATGATTTACATCTCGGGGTTAAGGTTTTATTATTTATTTACTTATTTAATTAAATTTCAAATTGAATGTTACAATTCTCCCCCACTTAAATTAGATTCCGTCCTCGAAATCATCTCTTACCATTCCCGATACGCCAAACACTTGAGCAACTCGGCCACAACCCTTAGCATACCACAACCTTCCCAATTAATGCAACCGAAACCAATACTCGTAGGACTCTACAACCCGAAAATGAATGAATTCCTGGCATCATAATCCCATTTACCCAATCTGAAATTTGAATTCTTGAGATGGTATTACTCCCTCACAGACCGCCCATATTGAATCATTATTGTTGAACCCAGTCCACTTATCTCCCAACTGACTGCTCAACTTCTGATAACTTGAGGTTCCCACTAGAAATAGTGTCACAGACCAAATGTCCCAGAAGAACACTTATACTTGACAGAAGACTCAGATAATCCTTAAAGTAGAAGATTCATCCCTGCAACGGTGAGACTCAGATGAGAGCTGCGCAACAGGGTCAAATCAATTACTCTGAGATTATTTAATCCAAAATGCAAGTGACTTAGCACTTTCGATCAACAAGCTACTCCACACACACATGAATCCCCAAGTTGCTACAATTCCCCAAAGCATCACTCTGCCTCTTGACTGGTTTTCCCAAAATCCATTAAGACCACCCTGGTCCCAATTCGTCTTCCAGTCAACTGAATTATCGGGTTCCAACCCGGTTGCTGAGCCAAAAGACTCCCACACAGTCGCCCCTTGCGACCTCCGACAAAAATCCTTACAAGCGAAAACTACCCAAACCATCTTGACACTATCCTTATGCTAAGTTAAATGCTATAGGACCAACTATAGTCTTCCTCATACACAGCCTCCAACGACCTACCATGTCCTGATTCCAAACATGTTGCGCCCTTCCTCGGCCTGGTGGACAGGCTTGTTTTGGCCTCATCTATCCGAAGAAAATCACGAGCAAATCGCAATTTGCCTCACTTGTAACATCCCCATTTTCACGGCCAGAAAAAGACCGATTTTTTTTATGCTTTATAAAAATTAGAGTACCTCTTTTAATAAAAATGTTACGGAATTTATTCCCAGAAAAACATGATAAATACGTTATCAAAGCATTTTCGAAGAAACATATTTTATTAATTTTAAAACATTTGGGATGTCATTGTCAATACAGAAACATAAGCATAAATAGAACTTACATTCATTTACACTAGTGATCTATATCTCCTTAATCTCTCAGTGTAATGTCACTTCATATCGACACCTGTGATATAAATAAACTGAGTGGGTCAAGTTGGGAAACCTGGTGAGTACATAGGGTTTTCAACCCACAATAATATAATTATTATGTTTAAACAATCAACCCAATTACCCATCCCCGTTATCTTCTTTAGTCTTAAGGATCTACCCTAAGAATCAGGTATTCCTCGTTCATTCATTCCTAAGGATCATCCTAAGGAATCGACACGAAGTCCATCGTTGCCACGGTTTACACAACGAGCACTAAGTCTGCATAGTCGCCAGGCTTAGGCACTAAGTATGCATAGTCGTCAAGGTTTAGGCATCAAGTTTGTATAATCACCAAGGTTTAGGTATCAAGTCTGCATGATCACCAAGGTTTAGGCATCAAGTCTGCATGATCACCAAGGTTTAGGCACCAAGTCTGCATGGACGCCAGGGTTTAGAGTACACCGGGTAAACATATCGTTCACAACACCTATAGGTTCTGAGCCTGCTAGTGTTCCACTAGACTGTCTAGAATAGTCCGTGGTTGTCATCCATACTCTGCTGAATGATGGGGCCATCATTTGGGAAAGGCTTCTCTCATCGTCCACCTCTCACCCTCACCTCGTGGTCTATAACACCTCTCAACTCATCATCCAACTCATATTCCATCTATTGCATCTACCCATGTTTTACCCGAACATTATCGTAGATATAAAATACATATACAGTTTAAATCATTTAAAACATGTATAAAATCGTTCATCTAGCATAGACAGCAAGTACTCAGATAATATGCACACATAGCATGTAATTTATATAAAATACTTCATATCTATGTGTAAGATGAAAGTAACTATGCACTCACCTGAGAAGGTGGTGACTCGGTACTCGGACAGCGCTTCGTTTACTTTAAAATAATTTCCTTCGACGAAACCTAGTATTATTACCACTATATTTTAGTCTAATATTTACCGTGACTAATTATTAGTCTTATTATTATTATAATAATACAAACATTTAAACAATACTTTCCAACCACTATGTACAGACAGGGGCCAGACATAAAACACCGGAGGGCAGGACCATTTTGGCGTATAGCACTTCTGAAATCCAACAACCCTATGCGGCCCTTTAAACCAGATTCCCCGTACCGCGAGTAGTTAAAAAGATATTATAACAACACTTATATAAGTCATAATAATAGCTCAAATATTTATTATAAGTTCATAATAACAATATTAATTTTAATATAAGCTATATTAAAATAGGGTAAGCATAACTTACTTACAAGGGGATTTTAGCTAGGAGTCGGGCTCTGCAAGGGCAGAACTTCATTGCTGAATCTTTCTAAGAAAGATTCGTGTAGCGCTTCGGCGCTCACCTAACTATACTAAAACTACAGAAAGAGAAGTCGAATCACGAGAGACCGATATGCTCGGGGGATAAGAAGAGAAAGACTCTTGAATCAAGAGAATGGTGCAAGAAATATGAGAGCTAGAGGCTCTTATTTAGTTATTTATACTAATTGAATTTTCAAAAACTACCCTTCATAATTACTTAATGACCTTATAGTTATATAAACAACTAAACACCCCTTTATAATACTATTTTAAATAGATTTAACGATATTTGTACTAAACTAATGTCGAAAGAACTCAACATTTGTCTTATAATGACCGCATCGTCGATACCTTTCTAATGATATATATATATATATATATATATATATATATATATATGTGTGTGTGTGTGTGTGTGTACGTATATATGATTTATACTTTATTTTAATATGTAAATATGCTATTATAGTTTGTAACTCGTTCATACGAACTCCGTTTTTGACATTATTTATATCCACGCGTAGGTGGAGATGTACTCTACAAATTTCGTTTAGACTCCGTCGGCTAATTTTAACTTTATTTTTAAAGTTATATTTTTAATAGGCCGGGACATGATTGGTCCGTTAAAATCTCATAACTTCTTCATCCGATGTCCATTTTCGTCTGTCTTTTTTTGTTATGCTACTAATAACAAGATATTTGATTCTCATTTAGGTTGTGTCGGCTAAAAACCGTTCGATCTAATACTCAAACTTCGGGCTGTACACCGCTAAGCCGAAACTTCGAAAAATCATAACTTCCTCATACGAAGTCAGATTTGGGTGTTCTTTTTATGGACGCTCTCTGGTTCACATATTCTATGACTTTCATTTAGATTACTAAGGCTAAAAGTCGCTCTATCATAAATTCACTATTTACGTCTTCCCGGTGTCGTGCCGGTTTCGTCGCGAAACTTCGTCGGGTCATAACATCTTCGTTATAACTCGGATTTCGGCGCTCTTTATATGTACAGAACTCTTGAGATATATTCTACAACTTGGTTAAGATTATTTATTCTAAATAATCTTTTGTCGAAAAGGTGTTTTCGACCCCTATTATCTCTAAATTGACTAGCCCGGATCTACGGGCGTTACATCACTCCCCACTACTGCACAAGGACCTGTGAATGCTACGGGACACCCTGCAGTCTTACAACACTTATCATGCTAACTGACCGCTAGTGAATGCTACGGGCCACCCCGCAGTCTTACAGCGCGCCTATACTATCTACAAACTAGTGAATGCTACGGATGCCCCGCAGTCTCACAACACTTCCACTAACCGCTAACTAGTGAATGCTATGACTACCCCGCAGTCTTAGAACACTTCCACCAACTGAACTCACATCCTAATTCCCTCCGTTAATTTGACAATAGAACATACATATAGTGGAGCGCACCCTCGACCAAAAGCCTAAGCTGAACTCGAGTTATGCCTGGAACCCCAAGCTGGTCCCTCAAGGTGTGCTATTAAGTACCAAGAGAGCGTGTGTAACACCCAAAGTTTGGAAAGCCAAGAAAAGAAAGAAAACCCCAATTTTAAGGGGAGACTCGGCGAGTCCAAGGAGGGACTCGGTGAGTTCGAGCGGGATCCGGGTCGAGGTATAAGCGACCGACTCGGCGAGTCGGCCAAGGTGACTTCGCGAGTCTGGTCTGAGCAAGGAAAACCCTATATCCGAGACTTGGAGCTTATTTAAATGTCTCATTCTCTCCCCTAGGGTTCCTTTACTGCCTCTCTAACACAAAACACTAAACCCTAGCCGCCATAATCGTTTTGGAGAAAGATCTACCCTTGGTGAAGCTTTTGGAGCTTGAGAGAGAAGATAGTCATTCTGGAGCAAGAAGGGGGCCTTGGATCCAGAGTTGGTGGAACATTTCTGAGCATTTAAAGGTAATAAATCGTTACCTTCCCTCTTTTGTTTAATAGATCAACCTTGGCTATGTGATTTGGGGCTTTTATGCCATGTTTAAGAACTATTTCGAGTTAGAAGCCTAGATCTGAAGTTGCTACTTCAGATCTGAGTGTATCTTGGCCTAGAAAGTCATAAAGCATCTGTTCTTGGGTTGATAGTGAAACCTCTTTGTCTTAAACCCTAGTTTGGATTATTTTAAGCCTAGATCTCTTGATCTACACGTAAAGTTTGCCACTTTACGTGAGGGATAGGCCTTAGAAGTATGGATCTATGAGTTGGAAGCCCTGTTTGGCTCGAAAAGCCACTGCATGGATTAAGGACTGAATAGACTCGGCGAGTCCTTTGAGTGGACTCGGCGAGTAGTATGAAGATGGAGACGAACTCGACGAGTTGGATGAACAACTCGGCGAGTCTGTTGAAGATTGCCTTGGACTCGGCGAGTCTGTTCATGGACTCGGCGAGTCAAGACGCGAAACCCCAAACCCTTCGAGTCAAGGCTCAGATTAGTGAGTTGTGTGGGGACTCAGTGAGTTGGACAGGACAGAACTCGGAAATCAGTGAACTCGGAGAGTCGGTAGACTGACTCGGCGAGTAGGGTCAACATGGAAGGTTGACTTTGGCCAGGACTTTGACTTTGATCGGAGTTGAGTTAGTTGACTTTTAGAGGACTGTCAGGCTAAGTGTCGCTTTGTTATTGGTAGCTCGGAGAGTTAGAGGAGCAGCGTTTCAGACGGTGGTTGGTTAGCAGTCCGAGGGTTACCAGCAGAATTCAGCAGTTCAGGTGAGTTTCCTTCCAGTAGGAACGGGTCTAAGGCCACAATGTCGGCCCGTTCAGTTAGCAGTAGTTTCCGGACTTCGGTCCGATGCAGTAGTTAGTATGTTTGATGCCTTCGTGGCATAGACAGGATTTATGTGTTATGCGTTATGTGTTATGTGTTCCGGGCTACGGCCCGATGCAGTATGTAGTATATGTGTTCATGCTAGTTGATATGTTATGCTATGCTATGTTCAGTCAGTTTCCGAACTTCGGTCCGATGCAGGGGGCAAGGCCCCAGTTAGTCCGGACTTTGGTCCGATGCAGGGGACAAGGTCCCAGTCAGTTTCTGGACTTCGGTCCGATACAGGGGGCAAGGCCCCAGTTAGTCCGGACTTCGGTCCGATGCAGGGGATAAGGTCCCAGTCAGTTTCCGGACTTCGGTACGATGCAGGGGGCAAGGCCCCAGTTAGTCCGGACTTCGGTCCAATGCAGGGGACAAGGTTCCAGTCAGTTCCGGACTTCGTTCCGATGCAGGGGGCAAGGCCCCAGTTAGTCCGGACCTCGGTCCGATGCAGTGGGCAAGGCACAGTATGTGCTTTATATGTTATTGTATGGTATGTAGTAGTTTGGGGGAGCTCACTAAGCTTCGTGCTTACAGTTTCAGTTTTTGGTTTCAGGTACTCAGTTTTCAAAAGAGGAGCTCGAAAAGATTGCAGTGTACACACCATAGTCAGCTAGCCTGGGATGTTTTACTCTGATAATAAGTTTGTATTTCGAATTAACGCTACGAAATTATGTTATGATTTATGATACGGTTTTTATGAATATGGTTTTAGTAATGTTTTTAAAAAGAAAATTTTAGTCGTGATATTTGGGACATTACAAGTTGGTATCAGAGCCTTGGTTTGAGGGATTCGGATACTCTTCGAGTGTGTCTGAACTCAAACTAAGGAAATGGTAAAAGGTTTTCAAAAGAAAGACATTTCCGAAAGAAATTTTTTTTTTTTTTTGAGGAAAGAAAGAGTTTTTGAAAAAGCGAAAAGAGATTTTAGAAATAAAAGAACTTTAAAAAGAGAAAAGGGTGTGGTGCATGCAATCAGCCGAGCTCAAGTAAGTACTCCCAAATTATCCATGCAAGTTTATGTGATGATTATCAGTTTCAGTTTCAGTTTCAGTTTCAGTTTCAGTTTCAGTTTCAGTTTCAGTTTCAGTTCCAGTTTCAGTTTCAGTTTCAGTAGAACAGCATGCTAGTATTGAGTAGACAATAGTAGGATAGCCTGTTAAGGTTATGTCTGATAGTATGAGCTTAGCATTGTATGCTAGTACAGTTTCTCGTTATGAGAATAGATTTGCTTGAGTAGTTTCCTGTGTCCGAATGCTGCTTGCTTTGTGCTTTGTAGAACTCTTGGTGATGGGAGTTAGCCGTTAGGTGAATACGTCACGTCACATGTGATCAGGGTTGAATAATCTCAGAGTGTTGGATTTGGCCCTATTGCGCAGCTCTCGTTTGAGTCTAACCGTTGTAGGGACGAGTCTTTTACTCGAAGGATTATCCGAGCCTCATCACATGTGATGGTATTCAGGTGATGGCTAATTAGTATTACAAGGAGGCCTTCAGCAGCTGAGGACTGGTTTGAGTGGAGTCAGAGATTTCCCTAGGGCAAGCCTAGGATAAGAGTAGCAGAGATCAGTAGTAGTAGAGTGACTTGGTGGAGTTGAGGTAACTCTTGAGGAAAGTACGGATAGATGTGGAAGGTAGTAGGGGCCCGTACTACTGAAAGCAGAGGATCCGTACTCGATTTAAGAGGGGCCAAGACAAAACTAGGGAACTAGTAGAGTGTGTGAGAGATCCCTCAGCAGCGGTGTGTATATTGATCAGTAGTGTGTTATATTTTTCATCATGGTGACTTTGCGCGAGATACGAGTTAGCAATTCAGGCACCAGGGAGGGATCTGGCTCGGGCTCTGGAGCCGGGCAGCTTGACGATCAGATGAAGAATTTCATTTCCGCAGAGATTATGCACAACATTATCGATAAGACTCCAGTGATTTTCGGTTCAGTTAGAGAGGCCATTATGGAACTTATGGACAGTCATCTTGAGGCCTTTAGGGCCGGGGTGGTTTCAGGGCAGATTGGGGCTCGTCTAGAGCCCGATTCTTATGAGGTTCAGGGAGATCCCATTTCCAGCTTTTGTCATCAAGGGACAAGAGTGAGTAAGGCACCCTGTCTTCAAGAGAGACCTCTGCATGATTGGATAGTTGAGGAGGTTTCGCGAGCCATTCGCGAGGGGTTGCCCGGTATGGTCGCAACGATTATTGATAAGTTGACTACGAAGCTCCATGATCAGATAGCAGTTGCTCAGATGATGGATGGGGTCGATAGGGTAGCTCAGGAGCGAGAGACGGGCAGGGAGTCAGAAAGGAAGAGGAAAACAGATGGGACACAGGTAGCCACAGGTTCGGGTAAGAGGCCCAAAGGGTCGGATTGGAGATCGAGGTACCATTAGAGCCGCAGTCGATGCGGGAAGTGTGGTAGGTCGCACTTGGGTGCGTGCAGGAGTGGTAGTGGTGGTGTTTTGGGCTGCTTCAGATGCGGCCGAATGGGTCATTTCAGCAGGGATTGTACTACTATCATCGCCCAGGGACTTGACCCGATATGTTTCCATTGCGGTCAGAGAGGCCACAAGAAGGCCCACTGTCCAGGTGTGTATGCAGCAGAGCAGGTGATAGCTCCTGCGTCTATGTCTTCGAGTACCACCAGCGGTTGCCGGGGCCGAGCAAGGGCGCCCACGGCTCGAAGCAGATTGTACCGGTTGATTGCAGCTAGGGTTCGAGCAGCGTCGGGTGATTGGAGGTATGTATCTTTTGCCTTCCTGTCAATTATTATTCATGATATTATTGTTATGTTGCTGCAGCGATATTTATAAGCGTATGTATTGGGGTATCATATTACCTGTTTGTGATCGAGCTATATGCCATTTTCATACCTTGGATGTTAGAATGATAGTTGGGGGTCGCCCCTCTAGAACAAGCTACTCCGGATATAGTAACTGCGGCATGTATGTGTAATATTCAGAAGCGTCTCGCTATTTTCGGAAAGTGCCATTCGAGTACTGATCGGTTATATCCTCGGTAGTGACAATCTAGAGCTTCTAGTGGAGCAGCTAGCGGTCAGTAAGGAAGTGAGTTGGAGATATTCACCCTAAACGCAGGTTCTCAGGGTGCAGTCACTAAAGCAAGTACAATAAAGGACTGAAGGGTGCTCGGTTAGATAGCAAGAGTGTTTCGGATCTGGTAAAGGTCAGATGGAGTGTCGACAGAGATAAATGTTGGCGGGCAGCAGATCGCCCTTAGTGGAAGGAAGGTTGGGGAATCCTTTTGACCAGTGAGCAGTAAGGAGTTAGCCGGATCCAAGTGGGGGAGAACCCTCCGAGTATACGAGGGCAAGAGCACGCTGACCCGGAATGAGTATGCAATCCTTGAAAAGAAAGGATAGTAGCATAGCAATGGGTGGATCAAGGAGTTCAGAATTGGAAGTTTGAGGAACTTCCCAACAGTTAGTTCATGTAATCGATATGGTTAGTAGCTGATTGGGAATCTAGATTGGAGGACCGTCAATAGGACTCTATTGAGTCGGAAGAAGGATCTTGAGAAAGGTTAGCAAGAGATGTTTCCGTGTTAGTAGTCAGTGGTAGAGACAGCATGTAGGGTTGTGTGGATTTAGGAGTTAGAAGTTTGGAAACTTCCCAATGTTAGTTTCATGTTCTGGATTAGTAGACGGTTGGTTTGGGGACCAAGTCGAAGAATTCCTCGACGGAACGCTAATTTCATCAAGGATATAAGATGTCGAGGTTGATGTAGCATCCGATGATTGAGGAATGATGTTGAGAAGTCAGGATGAGGAATTGCTAGCAGAACTAGGGATAGTCAGGAAGTCCCCGGAATAGTGATTGGTAAGCAGTAAGATAGTAGTAGTAGTGTTGTAAGTCTGCGGGGGTAGCCGTAGCGTTCACTAGTAGTCAGATAGTAGTAGTAGTGTTGTAACTCTGCGGGGGTAGCCGTAGCGTTCACTAGCAGTCAGATAGTAGTAGTAGTGTCGTAAGTCTGCGGGGGTAGCCGTAGCATTCACTAGCAGTCAGATAGTAGTAGAGTGATGTAAGCCTGCGGGGATAGACGTAGCGTTCACTAGCAGCTAGACAGTATTAGGGAGTTGTAGGTCTACGGGTGTAGCCGTAGCATTCGCCAGGTTAGTAGACAGCATGAGCGCGTTATCTGGACGCAAGGGGGGGGAAGCAGTAGTACCCACTAGTTCGTGTGCAGCAGCGAGCATATAGAAATCCACGGGTTGGATTTCGAATTTTCCAGAGTTTAGTCATGGTTGAGCCAGCAATGCGACAGATGGATCGTCAACACAGTCATGAGATCAGGGAAGCAGTGAACCATTGGGATTCATGTATGTTAAGGGCTACCATTAGCCTGGGAGCCATCATTATAGTCTTGGATTTGTTGATGTTTGGACCCGCTCGGTTGGATCGGGAGGTCGTTAGGACCATAGTAACAGGATGACTAGTGGAAACTAGTTCCAAAGAAAGGTTTCGTTCAGGCAGTCCAGTGTTTCAGGCAGTTTAGTGTCTCAGGCAGTTCAGTGTTGCAGGCAGTCCAGTGTTTCAGGCAGTTCAGTGTTGCAGGCAGTCCAGTGTTTCAGGCAGTTCAGTGTTTCAGACATGTTCAGTGTTTCAGGCAGTTCAGTGTTCCAGGCAGTTCAGTGTTTCAGTTAGTTCCAGTATTTTGGGCAGTATTAATTTTGCGTCGGACTGCAAGTTCAGCCTTATTAGTTGGACCTGGGTGGTCTCAGTTCATCCGGAAGCTAGATTTGGAATAGCAGAATTTTCAGTCAGTTGTTCGTGGGGTGCGCGACACCAAATGGTAGTAGAAAGAATGCCCAGTGGATACTGGCGACGATGACCTGTACTGGGAGTAGCAGGAGTAATAGATTTGGTGGAGACAGGGTCTTCACAGTGACGGAAGAGGTAGGTAGTTATGGAGCATCGCCTTGGGAAGGCAAGGAAATCGTGCAAGGAAAGAAGGGGTGAACCCCTACAGGGTCAATGCAGTATTTGGAGAGCATCAGAAAGATTGTCGGTTGAGTGAGTTGCGTTTCCAGAATGTTCAGGGTCAGGATGGACCCGAGATTATTATCTGTAAGGATTGACATTGGTCTGAATGACTGAGCGGAAGGCCAGCGAAGGTAGGCAGCTGGTGTTAGAATGAGCGGTGGGGTATTGGAGGCAGATCGCAGTCGGTGGATCGTAGCAAACTTCGAGGACGAAGTTTAGTTTAAGTGGGGGAGAGTTGTAACACCCAAAGTTTGGAAAGCCAAGAAAAGAAAGAAAACCCCAATTTTAAGGGGAGACTCGGCGAGTCCAAGGAGGGACTCAGCGAGTCCGAGCGGGATCCGGGTCAAGGTGTAAGCGACCGACTCGGCGAGTCGGCCAAGGTGACTCGGCGAGTCTGGTCTGAGCAAGGAAAACCCTAAATCCGGGACTTGGAGCTTATTTAAACGTCTCATTATCTCCCCTAGGGTTCCTTTACTGCCTCTCTAACACAGAACACTAAACCCTAGCCGCCATAATCGTTTTGGAGCAAGATCTACCCTTGGTGAAGCTTTTGGAGCTTGAGAGAGAAGATAGTCATTCTGGAGCAAGAAGGGGGCCTTGGATCCAGAGTTGGTGGAACATTTCTGAGCATTTAAAGGTAATAAATCGTTACCTTCCCTCTTTTGTTTAATAGATCAACCTTGGCTATGTGATTTGGGGCTTTTATGCCATGTTTAAGAACTATTTCGAGTTAGAAGCCTAGATCTGAAGTTGCTACTTCAGATCTGAGTGTATCTTGGCCTAGAAAGTCATAAAGCATCTGTTCTTGGGTTGATAGTGAAACCTCTTTGTCTTAAACCCTAGTTTGGATTGTTTTAAGCCTAGATCTCTTTATCTACACGTAAAGTTTGCCACTTTACGTGAGGGATAGGCCTTAGAAGTATGGATCTATGAGTTAGAAGCCCTGTTTGGCTCGAAAAGCCACTGCATGGATTAAGGACTGAATAGACTCGACGAGTCCTTTGAGTGGACTCGGCGAGTAGTATGAAGATGGAGACGAACTCGATGAGTTGGATGAACAACTCGGCGAGTCTGTTGAAGATTGCCTTGGACTCGACGAGTCTGTTCATGGACTCGGCGAGTCAAGTCGCGAAACCCCAAACCCTTCGAGTCAAGGATCAAATTAGTGAGTTGTGTGGGGACTCAGTGAGTTGGACAGGACAGAACTCAGAAATCAGTGAACTCGGCGAGTCAGTACACTGACTCGGTGAGTAGGGTCAACATGGAAGGTTGACTTTGGCCAGGACTTTGACTTTGATCGGAGTTGAGTTAGTTGACTTTTAGAGGACTGTCAGGCTAAGTGTCGCTTTGTTATTGGTAGCTCGGAGAGTTAGAGGAGCAGCGTTTCAGACAGTGGTTGGTTAGCAGTCCGAGGGTTACAAGCAGAATTCAGCAGTTCAGGTGAGTTTCCTTCCAGTAGGAACGGGTCTAAGGCCACAATGCCGGCCCGTTCAGTTAGCAGTAGTTTCCGGACTTCGGTCCGATGCAGTAGTTAGTATGTTTGATGCCTTCATGGCTCAGACAGGATTTATGTGTTATGCGTTATGTGTTATGTGTTCCGGGCTACGGCCCGATGCAGTATGCAGTATATGTGTTCATGCTAGTTGATATGTTATGCTATGCTATGTTCAGTCAGTTTCCGGACTTCAGTCCGATGCAGGGGCAAGTCCCCAGTTAGTCCGTACTTCGGTCCGATGCAGGGGACAAGGTCTCAGTCAGTTTCTGGACTTCGGTCCGATGCAGGGGGCAAGGCCCCAGTTAGTCCGGACTTCGGTCCGATGCAGGGGACAAGGTCCCAGTCAGTTTCCGGACTTCGGTCCGATGCAGGGGGCAAGGCCCCAGTTAGTCCGGACTTCGGTCCGATGCAGGGGACAAGGTCCCAGTCAGTTCCGGACTTCGGTCCGATGCAGGGGGCAAGGCCCCAGTTAGTCCGGACTTCGGTCCGATGCAGGGGACAAGGTCCCAGTCAGTTTCCGGACTTCGGTCCGATGCAGGGGGCAAGGCCCCAGTTAGTCCGGACTTCGGTCCGATGTAGGGGACAAGGTCCCAGTCAGTTCCGGACTTCGGTCCGATGCAGGGGGCAAGGCCCCAGTTAGTCCGGACCTCAGTCTGATGCAGTGGGCAAGGCCCAGTATGTGCTTTATATGTTATTGTATGGTATATGGTAGTTTGGGGGAGCTCACTAAGATTCGTGCTTACAGTTTCAGTTTTTGGTTTCAGGTACTCAGTTTTCAAAAGAGGAGCTCGGAAAGATTGCAGTGTAGACACCATAGTCAGCTTGCCTGGGATGTTTTACTCTGATAATAAGTTTGTATTTCGAATTAACGCTACGAAATTATGTTATAATTTATGATACGGTTTCTTATGAATATGGTTTTAGTAATGTTTTTAAAAAGAAAATTTTAGTCGTGATATTTGGGACGTTACAGCGTGATCTAAATGTTGGTAAGTTTCCCGAACTTCCAACTCATACTAACCTCAATCCAGACAGCCGCTTGGGCCATCTTTCTTCCCTGATGAGAATGCGAAACTTTTCCCGTTTTAATATCGGCTTCTGATCCTGAATACCTGCGTGATTCTCCCCTACTTAGATTTGACTAAGCCTTCACACTACATTAGAATTGAAGGATTCCCAATCCTTTTTTCTTTCCAACAGTCGTTTCGATGACAACCAGTGCCTTAGCAACAAGCCACTTCCCTTCGCATTTCCAGCAGCCACTCCAAGGACAACTACTAAAACCACCGAATCCTGATGATGCTAAATAACCATCCTGCAGACCCCGATCGCAGACCTTCATATGATACCCCTGAACCAATCTCTATTACGAGTCGAGATAATGTTGAACACCCAGAACCAACAAAAGGGAAACGACCTTACACTAACCAGTAATAATTCACGGTATGAAAATGGCATGTGACAATATTTGAAGATATAACTCATACATGAGTAAAGAAATGAATTGGATGCATGCTTATCCAAACCAATGTAAGATTTCGACAACCATAAATACTGATATAACTAAGAGTAAATTACTGAAATCTTCCCTATGGTTTGATTAAAATTGCACGTTTGGTCCTTAACTTTTATTTTGCACTCGGATCGTCCCTATGGTTTGATTTTGTTGCATTTTTCGTCCCTATGGTTTGGTCAAAATTGCACATTTGGTCCCTAACTTTATGTATGCAAGGGTCGAAAAACGCAACAAAATCAAACCATAGGGACGATCCGAGTGCAAAAGAAAAGTTAGGGACCAAACGTGCAATTTTGACCAAACTATAGGGACGATTTTAGTAATTTACTCTATAACTAATTTGAAGGTAGGCAAGAGATACATACCTGCAATACCGCTTGTTGGAGTCCTGACCTCCCTCGTATGGCACTGCAAAGCTCAACTCCTATCTATTGGGGCTCCCGCCCTACCTTCTCGTCCATCGGTGATCCTTAAAGTAGCCGGAACCGACGCACTCACTACTCCTCCCCTCAACATTGGAAAATCGGTCTTCTTGTAGCCCACCTGATCACAGTGAAAACATAATGGACTTGCTCCCTAAGGACAGTCCTTGCTGACGTGGCCAACCCAACCACACTTCTAGCAGCCCAGATCCCTGGAACGACAAACTCCACCGTCCAGTTTCATGTACGTACTGTACTGACTTCGTCCCTGCTCGCCTCTCAACAGCTGATCGGAAGTCTTGAATCTCTTCCCGGGACCCTCCAAAATATGCACCTGATCTGACCTCCTATTCTCAATGTTCTCCAAATCAATCTCCCGCTCTTAGACTCTAGAGATCATATCATTCAAGGTCTCGCACCCTGAAATACTCACAAATTTCCTGATATCATCCCTCAGCATATCATGATACCTCACTTTCTTCATCTCTTCGTATGCTTCATACTACGATACTAATAAAGCCCTCTCCCGGAACTTAGTAGTGATCTCTGCCACAGTCTCCATGGTCTGGAGGAGATCCAGGAACTCTCACGCCAAATGTTGCACCTCGATTGCCAGAGAAAACTCCGCTCGGAACCTGGTCGAGAAATCATCCCATGACATGGAATCAATCGCATCATCACCCAACACACTACCAATTTCTTCCCACCAATCACGTGCCCGGTCCTTCAATAGGTAGGAAGCATATATGACCTTCTTCGGCCTTCTCCTCCTCGGGGAAGAAACTCGTCCTGAATGCGTTATCCATGTCTGCTAACCACCTCCTACTAACAATGTGTTCCTTCTCCCCATGAAATGCAGGAGCTCCACAAGCATGGAACTCCCGAAAAGACAGAGTGCGAGCTCCAATGATAGCCATAACCTCCGCACAGAATGTGCCAAAGCGCTCATCCACTATCTCTGAAAGACCGAAACACAGCGAGAAATCTCTGATGTGTCATGTTTTTGTCTGACACAACACGACAAGGTTTTGTATAACACGAACATGACACGACACGATGTCGTGTTTTTTTCATTAACACGAAAACGAAACAATTAAAACACGACAACACGACACGACACGACAAATATAATATTACATAACTATTAGTGTATTTCGTTCAAACTTAAAGATATATAACACGACAAAAATGACAAACACGAAAACCACGACAACCACATGATTAATCGTATCAATTTCTTGTCGATTTATGAACACGAACACGACACGACACGGCATCGTGTTTTTTAATCTTGACACGAAAACGACACGAATTCAAATTTTGATTCAGTCCCGATTTCGTTTCGTTTCGTTTATTTCTGTCGTGTCGTGTCATCAATTGACACCCTTATCCGAAACACAGCGAGAAATCTCCGATGTGATGAAATCCTGCAACTGCTCGCTAATCGACTCAGCACGTGCACCTGAGCCGGAACCCGAACCTAAACTATTTCCCTGCGAGCTCATCCCCCAACTGAAAAGCGACAAGCCAAAATCAGAACATACTTAGAATTCACCTCCCATAAGCTTCTTAAATTCTCCAAGACTCTCACCGATTCGAGTATGGATCCTGTACTTTTAATAGTACGGGCCCAATACTACCTTCCACACCTATCCATACTTTCCTCAGCAATCCTCCCGAATCCTCTGAGTCATTTCCTCAAACTAATGCACCCAAAAATTGCTAGACCGCACTACCAACCCACTGAAAACATATCCTAGGCTTTCCTAGGTTCCTAAACCCACCCAGTCCTCAGTTGTTGAAGGACTCCTACCAATGTTAATTAGCTTCCTCATGAATACAATCACATGAAACAGAGATTAGATAATCCTTCGAGTAAAAGACTCATTCCTAGAATGGTTGGACTCAGATAAGAGCTGTGCAATAGGGTCAAATCCATCACTCTAAGACTATTTAACCTGGGCCACATGCGACTTAGCATATTCACTTAGCAGTCAATTCACATCACTAAGAGTCCCATAAAGCACAAAGCAAGCAGCATTCAGATAATGGAAAAATCTAACCAGCATACTCTAATCCAGCAATTATATCCACTTATCATATATATACATACTAGCATGCAATACTAAAGCTCATACAATCAGGCATATAAAGGCACCTCTCCTCATATAATACTGAGCAGATCCTTAGCCCTAATCTAGTATGCGATTCACATAGTCATATCATATCACATAATAAACATGTATTGGTACTTTGGGAACCACTTACTTGAGCCCGGTCGATTGCACGCATCACACCCCTTTCTTAATTAGAAATTTTCTTTTAATTAAATGTCTATTTTATAAAAAAATTCACCAAACCCTCAGTTGAGTTCAGACACACCCGATAGTATGCCCGAATCTCTCAAACCAAGGCTCTGATACCAACTTGTAACATCCCAAAACTCAGAGCCAAAAATTTCATATTTAGTTAAGTACATTATAAAAACGGTATTCTAAAAACATCAACAGTGTTATCTAATTCATAATCAAACCCAAATGTCAAAAACCACAACATGTCATAGGAAAACAATATCAAAGTACATTCCCCAAAGATCTCATAATACGGAAAAATCATAGTGTGATGCGCTGCGATCATGTCGTCTCCTTTCCTTTTGAAGAAGAAGTACCTGAAACCAAAACTAAAAACCGTAAGCATGAAGCTTAGTGAGTTTCCCAAATACCAAATACCATACATATCAACTGATCCATACATTTCATACATAACCGTGAGCCATACATATCAAAGATATATCATAATCAATAAAAGTGTTATGTGTCGCACATAGTCTTACCATTATGCCACGAGCCACCTCGTGGTCTTACTTGCCAGGTCGGGGACAACCCTCTGGGTCCTACAGATAAGTGCCAAGAACCACCTCCTAGTCTTCTATGCAAGCATCACAAAGGCAACTAGCATACAAACTATACTACTTAACCAATTACTTACCAGAGTTCTGACTTTGGTCTTGCATATAGTGTGCTAGGAGCCACCTCCTGGTCTTTCATACATAATGTCAAGGGCTAACCCCTGGGTCTTCCTACTATACATAAACCAAATGGGCCAGCATTGGTGCCTTGGACCCATACAAACAGTGAGGAGACTCACCTCACATTGCTGAAGTCTCGTGGATAAAACTACGGCTGCTGGCTGGCAGATCCCCAAACTGTCAATCATCAAAACAACACCAAATTAATAATTGGGTTCCAATGCATAAACATAACTCTATACTTGGGGTAAAGAGACTATTTTACCCCTAACCTAGCTTGGTCCAAAACCAAGGCCTAAAATCAAACTCTAGAGGCCTAAAAGCCAAATAATCAATCAAGGCCCAATATATGGCCCAATTTTCCAAATTGGGCCCAACCCCTTACATGGGCCTTACCCTAAAGCCCATCCACATATCCTAGTCCATACACATGTTCTCAGATGGCCCAACAAGAGCCCAAACACCTAAGCCCCAAAAAGGAAGGCCCAACTCAAGCCCAAACAAAATTAGGGTTTTCACATAAAATAATGATTAGGGTTAAGTAAAAACACTTAACCCATTAAGGACTTAATCCATTAATTCCAGTACTGCGTTAAGTTAATTGCAAAGGATTATTAATTAATATTTTAAGTCTAATAAATAGTTTCGATGCGGGTCCCGACAAATTCCAAAATTAGGGTTTCATGAAATTAGGGTTTTCTAAACCCTAATTACGGTTTCCAACCCAAATACTAGCCAATTAGGTTAATTAGAGTTTAATGAGCTGGGCACCACCCACTAACACCCCAGGCGGTGGTGGTCAACGGTAGTTCACGGCGGCAGCCACCACCTCACGGTGGTGGTGGTTATGATTTTAGGCCAAAACTGTGATAAAGCATTTCAAACATCCGTCTAAACACACACATATATATGCACACAGCCACCCAAAGTGGCGGCTGGTGGCGGCAAAATGACGACATGTGGTGGCAAACACCACCTCACGATGGTGGTGGTGGTGGTTTTTCTTCTGTTTCCGATCAAGAAACACCCAAAAACAACTTCAACTAAAATAAACACACACATAACACCATTTCATACACACACAGCCACCTTTCACGGTGGTTGGTGGCGACAAAAAGAGTAAAATGGCCGGCAACCACCATGGTTGGCTGCCATGGTGGTCTTCTTGCGTTTTCTAGCCGACAACTCATCCACACACCCGCGGTAATGACTGAAACACACACACACACACACACACACAACGACATAGGTTAAAGTATGAACACACACACAGCATTGCCACTCTTATGGTGGTTTGCGATGATCAGAGAGGATATCATCAAAATATGATAGTTGTCGGGGCGTTGATGGTGACGGACATGAGGAAATGACAGAAGAACGAGATGGGGAAGGGTTCGCCATTACCGGAGAAGATAGAGGCAACAACGGCCCCGTCGTCGGCAGCAAAACAGCAACGGCGGTGCTCAGCTCGCTTGGTGGCTCATGTCGACGATAAGGACTCGACACTGCAGCGGTGGCGAATGGAGTTAGGAGTAGGTTGGCGGCTGCACTTGTACTAGGTTTAGGGTTTAGATGAAAGGAGGTGACGGGTTATACCCGTTCATTTGGAATCTTTGCTTAATAACACTTTCAGCCCCTCCCTCCCAAATCCATTCAACTTGATTCCATAATTTACCAAACAACCCTCAGCCTTCAGAATTCTTTACAAAATAAATCTTCGAATTACACTTTTAACCCCCAAAAGTCCAAATTATATCATTTAACACCCCAAAACCAACACCTCGCTCAATATTAAGGATTTAGGGCTACAATAAAATAATATGATTTATATCTCGAGGCTAAGGGTTTATTATTCATTTACTTATTTAATTAAATTTCAAACGGAATGTTACATTGTTGGTTGGAGCCGGGAGAAAAACAGTTCACGAGTTTTGAGGTCATGTAGATTACCGAGGATAAAGTGAAGATAGCTTGTGGTCGTTTACCTTTCATTGGTTTCTTCGATCAAAATGCCAAATCATCCAACACCCACTTAAAACGACTCTCCCAACATTTTTGTTTCATCGCAATAAGAACCGAATATATGTCCAAAAAATCCATTCCACCACCGTGTCAAGTGGAGGAATGTTTAAGTCACACCGTTATCAAATATGATCCCAAATAGAACATGTCACATGTCAAATTAAAAATAAAAGATTATGTGATTCTCAACCACACACGATGAAAAGTAAGAATGAATATGCATACACATCTTAGCGAAAGGATCTATTTAAAGCATCCAAACAAAAACTTTAATATTGATTGGAACAGTTTATTCCATGTCGTAGTCTCTTCCTAATGACCAAAATAACTTTAAGTTTGATTCGGTACATCTAGTAGTGTCTTCTACAAAGTCCGTTATAGTTAAACACCTACATATGATGTTTTTATATAAGACAACATATTGGTTGAACGCTGTATTTCTTACAAGATACCACAATATTTGATACGAAATACTACGAATACTCTATTTCTTGTACATACAAAATTAATCTAATATTGTTAAATCAACAATTTTTGAAAGGACCACATTGCATATTTGGCTTTTGAAGGATAGAATGGTTGCTTTTATTCTTATGTTGAGAAGCCCACATTAGCATATTTGCCTTTTGAATGAGAGTGGATTGCTTTTGTTGACTGCATTTCTGCCATCTTTCATTCTTGATCAGCTGTAATCGTAATTTAAAGCTTAACCTTATATTTGACTCATTAAAACGGTGGTTAAATATTATATATGGTTTGAGTTAATATTATTATAATATTTTTTTTTGTTTAATTTACGTTATTATACATGTTTTCAACTTTTGATCAGATATAATTATTTTTTTATATCCTTAATCATATCAAATATTTTTATATTGATATCTCCAAATTTTGAATTTTTTTTATATAAAGAATTTAAAGATTACCTTATCAAATATATATTCGCATTAATTCCATTAAAGACAATAAACCAATTCGCTTAAATTATCTTTAAAATCTTTTCTCAGCTCAATTCATTCCACTCAATAAGACATTTCGTACGATATCTTTTCCACTCGGATTATCTATTCTAATAAATGAAAGTTTTTTTTGCCACATATCATATTCTTATTCAATTTGTCAAATGTCATTTTGTGGTTATTTTGAATTAATTTATTTTTCATATGTGATTTTATGGGTTTTTTCTATTTTAATAAATTCAACATAATACTTTAATATAATAATTAAAATAAATATAGTAATGAATGAATATCAATTTCATTAATGAACTTACATTCGTATTTCGAAATTTATAAATAAAGCTCATTAGTTTATTTTGTTTATTTATTTAAATTTAAAAAATAAAAAAAATCAATTTTAATAATTCATTATTTTTTTTATTTTCTAATAATTTCAAAGTTTTTAAGTATTTAAACATTTATATTTAGTTTTTTTAATTAACCCATGTAATACATAGGTTTTACACCTAATCTGTCTAACAAGGAAAAAGAAACAATTCGCCTTCATTACTTTTCAACTATTTGTATCCAAATTTGTTCGTTAATAAAAAGGTTATTCTTATAAAACGACGATCAGTATTATTCAATTTGTTCTTTAGATTCATCCATCTTTTAATTTTACCTCCTAAGGCATGACAACCTTTTTGGTATGTCAGAATTATAAAATTGAAATTCACTCAAATTGTGTAACAATAACAAGAATTCAAAAAAAAAAGTTATCAAGTACAATTGTGGACTAACATGACATTAACCCTCAATAAAAATACTAAAAGGAAACCACCAAAACAGAAAAATCCTTGATTTCTCCACAACCAAATTTTCACATCGCAAAACAAAAATTGGCATAAACACAATTAACAAATTTCTAATTACCCCTTTTTGCTTTTTTTTTTTAAGAACTTTGAAGTGTAACAATTATTTTGCAACATGCTAACAAATACAACGATTAAACCAAAATACAAGTAAACAAATGGAAAGAATACAACTAAGAAAATAGCATATTCACGTTGTTTCAACAAATACGTATTACAAGGATTCATACAATTGTCACAAATTCTAGTCTTTTTCCGATAGTAGTTATTTTTACATGTCAAGCTACTGAAAATCAACAGATCGTTATTCAAAGGTTAGCTGCTTAATAGTCTTTTTTAAGCATGTAATATCATATCTTCCACATCTTTTCCCACATCATATACCAAAATGACCGATATACCCTCTGGTTTTACAACCAGCAAAACTTGCCCATTTCTTCACTCTATCCATCCACAAGCTAAGGGGGTAGTTTGGTCAAAATCAATACCACTGACTACCAGGTCCGCCGCCTTGAGCCGCCGCAAGTTTTCTTGGAACGTATGGCGGTCGGGCCTGGAGGCCGTTGGCAGAAACTTCTATGGCGGTTTCTACTTTGTCGTTTTTGCAGGCGGCTGAGTTGTTGCTCCTCCTTGGGTAGGAGGAGGCCGGAAGTGGGAATTGGGTGGGAGCCGCCACCGGATTATTTCTACCCGCCCTTCGCTGTTCAAGACTGTCTCCCGCTCCGGCGGCGGCAGCTGGTGGTGGTCCGCCGTTGTACCGCATCACCGAACCAACTACTTTACCGGGCCTTGCAGCACTCCCTCCTCCTAAACAAAATCAATAAGAGAAACTTTCTTTAGTCCTAACCTTTATTAACAAATTTACCCTTATAATAATTTTTTTCCTTCAATTTGTATGCCAATGAGGTGCAAGATCTATAAGTAAAATCAAATAGAGGGAAAGACCAAAATACCCCTTGACCATTGGTCAAAATTGCTCTTATTACCTTGGATGGTTTGAGGAACTTGAAGAGGAAGTCTGTTCATTGGCATAGCAGCAGAAGTGATGTATTGCTTCCCGACTTCTTTGATTGAACATTTTGAGAGACCATTTGTAACTTCTACTGTCTCTTTTGGATATAGTACACAAGCCCTACACCCAATCAAAATTAACCAAATATATAATAAGTTTTTTTTATTTATTTATTAATAAGTAAAATAAATAAATACCTTGGCAATGATGAAGATTGTTGCCTCTCTAGAGGTGCAGCTGAAGTTCCCTTGCCATAATGCTCCTCAAGATGAGCAAACTGTTTCTTGAATTGGTCAACAGCACTGTAAAACAAGTAACAGAAAAAAAAAAAAAAAAAAAAGACGATGGTTGTTAGTCTTTTTAGATGAGAAGGGCATTTACGTCTTTTCCACAATGCTCCCTCAGGGTGTGTTTGTTACATTACACAGGATGAAAGCTTTCTACAGCTATATTTTAAATGATTAAGAAATGAAGACGAGGGAGGGCATTTACGTCTTTTGCATAGATGAGAGACAGATCAAGAGCAAATCTCAAATCCCTTGTCCCAATTTGTCTGGTGGAACCATTGAAGACAAGAAGGGCATTTATGTCTTTTGCACAGACAACAGATCAAAAGACGTGAATGCCCTCCTCACTTCAGCGGGACAAAATTTTATCACACACTCTATAGGACTGGCAGACAAGCTTTCAACGGCCATTTTCAATGATTAAGAAATAAAGACGAGGGCATTTACGTCTTTTGCACATATGAGAAAGAGATCAAGAGCAAATCTAATATCCCTTGTCCCATTTTTGTCTGGGATGGGACAAAAACAAAAAGTTTCAACTTTTGAAGACGAGAAGGGCATTTACGTCTTTTGCACAAACAATAGATCAAAAATCAAGTTCCTGTCCCACCTAGTTCCACGTTTTGGGATAGATAAAATTTTGCAAATTTTGTGGAGGGCATTTACGTCTTTTGCAAAATTATACATACCTTGGATACATGAAGCCAGTAGGTTCAGATCCATCCAAGAACTCTTTGAGCATATTGGGATGATATTCAAGAATCTCCCTGTAAATCAATTCACGAACATCTTCTTTTGTAATTCTTCTTCTTTCGAACTCAAATTCCATTTTTGTTACAGGTTGAGCAGAAGGCTCCCTCTCAACCTTAGCCAGATTCTTGAAATATGGATCACATAAAGCCTAATAATACAAAACAACCCAAATTCTTCTTTTTAGTAAGCATGAAATACTATTTCGTTAAGAAAAGGGTAAAATCGTAAATAAAAAAGATACTACCTCCTCAGCTGTAGGACGATCTTTAGGCTCAAATGCAAGCATTCTTTCTAACAAACGAAGTGCAAGAGGATCAGCATTTGGAAACTTTTGTGAAAATGGAATCGGTTTTTTCTTCCTCATGCTGCTTAAGTATCTCCTTGCCTTCTCGTTTCTTATCTGCTTGTATTAATTAACATCAAAAGACTTAAATACCCTTGTTACAGATTACATGATTACAAAAGTTGCAGGTTTTGTCCCACATAAAAAGGTATGATGGATCTTAAATCGGACAAAAGCTGCAACTTTTTCTAGCACTTAAAAAGGTAGAAGAACAAGGTGGGAATGGGATGCAAAAGACTTAAATGCCCTCGTCATCCCTTGTTACAGATTACATTTATTTTTGACTAATGAGTCAAAAGTTGCAAGTTTTTGTTAAGGGTTAATCTCAAAAAAGACCTTATATTTTGTGTTGCTTCCGGATTAACCCTCAAATTTATTTTTTGCCTGAAAAAAAAAAAACTTGTATTTTTTTATTTTTTCCGAAAAAGCCCTCGACTTTGTATTTTTTTTCCGGAAAAAACCTTCAACCTTCTAAATGCTTCCAAAGAAACCCTCAACTTTTTTAGTTTTCTTGAAAAAACATTTTACAATTCTTTTGGCAAAAAATGACTAAAAGGGCCAAATCGGGAAAAATGAAAAAATACAAGATTTTTTTTAAACTTGAGGTTTAATCCGGAAAAAACACAAAATATAAGGTTTTTTTTAGATTAACTGTTTTGTTAATGGGACAAAAGCTGCAATTTTTTCTCCCAATTAAAAAGGTGGGATGGGATGGAAAAGACATAAATGCCCTCATTATCTAAAAAAAGGTATGATTGTAAAATAAACATACCCTGGCTATGGCTTCAGGTGAAGGCGTCCCTAAAAGATCAGTCATTAAATCCAACTGATGAACAACATTTTTCCCGGGAAAAAGTGGCTTTCCTGTTAAAAGTTCTGCAAAAATACAACCAATACTCCACGTGTCTATGGCTGGTGTATACTGCAGAAAAAATGGTTTGAGTTAATACCATGTAAGGGCAGAAATGGAATAAAATGAAAGTTATGACTTTTAAACCAATGTCATGTAAAAAGGATAAACTTTCAATTGCAATAAATTAATGCATGTTAGTTAATGAACTTTTAACTTTGATAAATTTAATAAAAATGGGTTTTATTGCAAATTTTAATTCAATTCAATTGTGGATCAAGAAAACCATGACTAAATAATGAAACTTAACAAATGGAAAGAAGTAGGAAGTAGGAACTACATTCTTTCAAGAATGATCGATTCCATTCCATCAGACAAAAACAGTTTTTTTTTTAATTCCAATGGAATGAACCATTCCATTCCTAAGTCCAAAAACTTTAAACCATTCACCTTAGAGAAAAATGATCCACACAATTCAGGAGCCCTATACCATCTTGTTGCAACATAATCCTACAAACACATAGAACTCACATAATTAATTCAATCATAAGTTATATAATTAAAAAGAAAAAAAAAAGAACAGATTACAATAATGGGAATACACAATTACACATAGTCACATACTGTCCAGAATATTGCAGTAGGTGTATCATTGAAAGCAACTCTTGCAAGTCCAAAGTCACAAATCTTGAGTTTACAATCCGCATTTGCCAATATATTTTTCGGTTTTAAATCCCGATGAAAAACATTTGCTGCATAAAATAATAAATATAAATCCAGTATCAAAAGTCAAAAGTCAAAAGTCAAAATGAAACACCATGTAGTAGGGAATTAGTACCTGTGTGAATGTACTTCAATCCACGAAGAAGTTGATAAAGAAAGAACTGATAATGTTCAGGGGTTAAATCGTCATTTGCCTTTATAACCTGATGTAGATCAGATTCCATAAGCTCAAAAACCACGTATATATCACGAAATTCTCTTCTTGAAGGAGGTAATAAGATGTGTTTGATTTCAACAATGTCTGGATGACGAAGAAGCCTAAGAAGCTTAATCTCACGCAAGATACGTGTGGCATCAGAAACATGTTCAAATATGTCATTTATCTTTTTTATTGCTACTTTTTCTCCAAGATGAGTATCGTATGCAGAGCATACAACTCCATAGCTTCCTTTACCAATGACTTCCTCTATTTTATATCTACTCCCTTCACCATATTCAGTGAAAAAATCTACTTCTGCAGATCCCTGTAAATTGTTCATAAGTATTAGCATTATAAGAACAATGTAATGTAACACATTTGTATTCTTCCTTGATTCCTTGTTAATCATATACTTTGTTATTTCATATGTTTAGTTCGTGTAATAGGTGATAAGTTGTTAGAAAGAAAAAGATTTGATATCCAAGTTCGCATTACATGATTTGAGATGGTGTTGAAAGATTTGGTGTAGATGGTGTTGAAGCATGATACGATTTGAGATGTTTAAAATCTAGAAGAACATCTGGATCCAAGCTTAAAAATAGATCGAGTTTTAGGTGTTGATCAATTTGTTACCATATCTATCGATTTAAGAAAGCAATCACACCAATCGTATTAAAACCATGCGTACATGAACTGATCTTGATGACCAACAACAAAAAGTTGAATGATGTATAAGTAAATTTCGACAAACTCTATCAAAAGTTTTATGAGATGAAGATGCCATTTTCGAACTCTGTTTTCTTGAAGTAAAAGTATAATAACATTGTAGTATAACATTCTGAAACAAGGGAGTGCTTTTCCAGTATTGAGTTAGATAAGGATACCTTTCTTCTTTGATCAGACTGCATCACAGCGGCAAAGCATCAAACACCTCGCAGGCAACTAAATGAGAGCCAAAAGACGAACTCGGTGAGATGAAAGCTTAGTAGATCACAGACCAACAAGAACCTTATTCGCAAGAAAAGCTTTTAGATCTCGCTATCATAAACCCAAAATGGATTTGCCAAAAATTCGTTAAATCTACGGCAACGAAGTCAATCAAGAACACAAAATCCCCAAAGTTGGTCAGGGAAAGGGTACAAGAGTTATTATTAAGCAATAAATTGAAATTTTCTTGGTCTGAGTTAGTCCTATAAATGAATTGAAGCGTGTAGGTTCTTGTCGGCGAAAGAGATAAAGGGTTTGAGCCGATGAAATCAAAGAATGGATCTATAATAACAAGAGATCGATGATGACTATTCTACAAGAACTATGTAGAAGCGGGAGATTTGACTGTATGTATGTAAAGATCAAAGGAACCCTTTTGGGTTTTTGCTCAAGTAGGCTTGGAGAGATGGAAATGAAGATGGATTTTGGATCTGGAGACAGATAAGGGATTTAGAATATCTAGAGACTGATACGCGTATGTATGTATATTTTTGCAACTAGAAGAAAATAAAGGAAAACATATAATGGAAATGGGAGAACAACAATAAGACGACGAATCTTTACCCCTCATGAAGAGAGTAATAATAATAATAATAATTTTATTGATTTTACATGTCAAATATTTTAAGTTTTCGAATTTATTTAAACTTTGAATCGACTTATACAAAAAGTTAATAAATTATAAAGATAAGAAAATTTATTATCTTTATAATTTATTGACTTTTTTTTGTTTAATTAAGTTCATTTCAAATTCTAAAAAAAATAAAGATCTTGAAACATCAGACATAAATTTCTCATTTGTTATTTTCGTATGCCAACGGGGAGGTATAATCATGTATCATTATACATGTTTATACATATACTAGTCTATAACCCGTGGGAACCACGGTTACAAAATTAATTAAACTTTCGTAGTGAAAACTCAAAATTGTTAATCAATTATTTTAAATAAATTATTAATTAATATATATTTTTTTAATTATAAAATTATAATTGTTAATTTAAATAAATACGTGAATTTATATCACCTTATAATTTGTTTTAGTTTTATTTTATTTCTAATGTTATTAATTTAATGTAATTAGAGTGGTAAATTTAAATTTTAAAATTTGAAATGGAGAATCAATAGGTTGACAAGTGGCATGCATTAATTAGAAGACTAATAGGGTGACACATGACAAAAGAAGAATAAAATATGTATTAATTAGGAGGCCTAATAGGTTGACACATGTCAAAATGAGATTAAAACTATTATTTTTATTAGAATAGGGATGTCTAATCATAAATAAATATACATATAGGTATGTTCATAAAGTGATTAATCATATATGATTAGGATGGTTAGTGGCGAGAGGAGGTGGTGATAGCAAAGGTGGTGTGGTAGAGGTGACGAAGGTGGAAGTGGTGGCGAATGTAATGATGGTGGTGGCAGTTATTGTAGTGGGGAAGGCTGCGTGGGGAAAGAAACAGGTGGTGTTACATAATTATTTATAAATATAACTCTCTTGATGTGTCGGTACATTAGAGCGTTAGAGCAACATATGAAAAATATGTAACTAAGGTTGAGATCATCATTTTTCAAAAGATCTTAAAGGATCTTGCTTTTATATTGTTATTTCTTACATTTGGTCATTCATTCATTTATGTCATGGTTGCTAACATTTTTGTACTCTACATTACCATCTTGAATGTACAAAATCAATCACAGTCACCTAGTTACAACATAACTTGCATGTACAAATTTGGCAATATTTTTATTTTTTGTTTTTGCATTTATATGTTTACTAAGGCAAAAGCTAGACAAAAAAAACAGTTTAGAGTTTGAGAATGATTTATACAACTTATTAATGACACAAAAAAAGGGTTTAAGTAACTAATACTCTTTGTGTAATGAATTTTACATAAAGGGTCACTACTTATAAAAGATATGAAATGATTCTAAGTTGCTTTTGTTTATTTAGAAATGGTGCAAAAAAGAAAAAAAAAACATTAAAGGATCATGCCTTCCAAAAATATTATGTGAATGATCCCTGGAAGTAAGTGTCGTAGTAAAATAAATCCTTACTAATTAGAATATTAGGTGTGAGACCCATGCATTACATGGGTTTAATTAAAAAAAAAATATAAAATTTTAATAATTTGAAAAGTTTGAATTTATAAGAAAAATGAGAAAAAATTGAATTATTAAAATTAATGAGACTTTAATGTATTGAATACATTACATATAAACTCTTTCCAATAAATACTTTACATATATATTACCTTACACATTAAATGTGGAATTTTAATTTAATAAAATAAAAAATACAATAAAATGACAAGTGGAAAATAGAAATTTTAAAAAAATCTAGAAAATGTTACGTGTCCAAATGAATGAGAAGATAACATGTGGCAAAAAAAACCTTCATTTATTATAGTAGATAGTTTAATATGTTATCACATTTGATTTTGTAATATAATTTTAAGAAAATTGAAACACTTATGGTTTGGGTTATTGTCTATAAACAGAAATGAATACATTGTATACCTTGTGGGATACTTGGTTGCCTCTAAGTTGTTGCCTCTGAGCTCTATTCGAAAAACACAAAACATGAAATAAATTGCTATATTAGCATTTATAGTCTAGTATAACATAAAAATTTAATAAAATAACTTCTTTTTGAGGCATATAATACCAAAAAAAAAAGGTATCAATAAACTGAGAAGCAAACCTGTAAGAACCACTTGCTACCCGTTATTCATCTCCACTTAATCAGCATTCAAATTTGTCAAATATAGAACCGTTTTCATATAAGTCTCATAACTGAAGAAAATATAAAGAATGATCCAGCCTTATTTCATAATACGAAAATTATTGTGGTAACTGAAATTACAAACAGGTGATTTTAAAAAATCTTTATGGATAAAAAATATGCAAATGAAATATTTTAAAATAAGCGCCTTAAAGTAAAATTCAATTCAGACAACTCATGTTCATCCCAATTTGCGAGTTGTATAATTTCCTCTATACTCTTCAGTTTTGCCAGGAGCCACAAATGGTTCCCAGAAGACTCCAGATCATGAATTGGTGTTTCGCCTCCATGGTTCCAATTATGCCCATGCCACATATTCACTATAGAACCACTGTTCTCCTTCAATATTTCCTATTTTGACTTTAATCCACACCAAGTCTTGAATTGTTGCTTACCTTCAACTTTCCAATTATGCCCATACTTGTCAAACTCTTTAACAATATGCTGACCTTTAACCTTCCAATTATACCCTTTCCTCTCAAATATGTTTAAACTTTTGTCAATCTATTTTGACTATTCTCTTTTCCATGTCTATATTTTGAGCTTAAAATTCAAAATTTCAATTGTGCCCTTGCCTCCAAGTCAAATTATAAGTCAAATATGTATATAAGTCATATATGGTTAGGAAGCAAAGTTAATACCAATAATATCACTCTAATTATGTTTCTTTACACATAGAAGCAACATACTTACAAATTTTTACCTGTAAAGTACGTTGCTACTATGGAAAAAAAACTATAAGTACGTTGTTATTATGCAAATAAGATAAAAATACATTACATATATTGGTATAAAAAAGGGAAGTAAATTGGCATTCCTTACAATATGAGAGTATCTACATCCATTTCCATGTGTACATCATCTTTTCATGAAGTAATGAAGAATTTGTATCGTGAATTCGAGCAAACTTGTAGATCTTCTGTTGATTATTGGACAAAATGTAGAGGATAAGAAAACTAATAAAAGAGTGAAATCTAGAAATTATATCATAAAGTTAATTAAAAAATGTGGTGATAATATAATTGAAGGATCTTTATGCTCAAGAGTCATCTTCGAATCATATTGTTAATTAATATATGATCCTAAAGGACAACACTAACAACTTGATACAATTTGTTATTTACAATAAATTAATTTTAATAAATATTCATAATATGGAAATATTAGTTTTCAATGGCAAGTAATATAATATATCATAAGGTATGATTTATTAAGTTATGTAAATCTTTTTTGACTAAAAATACTTTTGCCTTTTAGCCAAAGGGATAAGGTTTTATAACTTATAAAATCTTGGAAGAAAATTTATAAAATTCTTTTGGATCTTAAAGTTGTCACAAGTGTAAGAGACACTAGTTATGGTGTTTTGATTATCATATGTTAGGTAACATGATTTAGAGGCATGGCAATTAAGTATTATAACGTGGTATGGCTTGTCTTAAAGTGTTAAGACATAATGGGTAAAGATTTGGCTTTAAAACAATGCTTCAATCTATTCCTTTTGATTGCTAGAAAAACTGTAACATGCATGCATAATAGCTTAAGAATTTTACAAGACTAGCATCTTCATCAAGTTGAGCTATTGGTGGTGTCTCCATCTAAAGGAAGAGTTCTACTCCACATTTTACATCAACATTCAAGCCTCCCTTTGAAGACTCTAAAAACTACAAATGTTTTCATCTTCTTCTTCCCTTTATGGTTGTGTTTTCTTTCAAATCTTTGCAATATGGTCTTTTAGTAGGAATAAAACTAATTTATATTATTCAAAGTTAAAATGCTTCAATTGCTAAATCTTGTGTTTTTTAAACTAATTTTTGACTAAAAACTCAATAATTGGTATCAGAGCGACCTTCCAAGCTTGGTTAGAATTTTTGATTATTTGGATAATTTTGGTTTTTGGAAAATATTGATAACTTGTTTTTTTTAAAAGCATTCATACGTATTTTCTATGACAAATTTATAATTGATATTTTATGTGACAAAAGTTTACATACGTATTTCGTCATTTAAAGTTGTCTTAGAAAACAAAGGTTGTTTTGTATGTTAATGTATTTTGGAGTGCATAAACAAGACATGTACTCTTTGTGTTGTTGTTTATGATGATTTATTAAAATGGTTGTAGTATTCTTTTTCATATGGTATGTAATAATAAATAGTTAGTTTTCATCTTTATTATTTTGTAAGTGTGTTAGACTTGTTTATTTTATATAAAATGTGACGATATGAAGATGATGACCATTTTTGAAGAACATGGTGATGCTCACATTTTTTATAAGTTTATATAAAAGTTTATAACTTTTACAATTGATACAAAGGAGATTATCAAAGCAAATGGGAGCATAAGGAACAACATGAAAAAAATGGTACATATTTTCCTTAGCAGGGGCAGAGCTAGAATTTTAGATTAGCGGGGGCTTAGACGTACATCGTAATATATATATATATATATATATATATATATATATATATATATATATATATATATATATAACCATTTGAGTGAAGGAGATGAGCATATAATTGAAAGGGGGCTTTGTTTGGTAATACAGTAATATCAATGGTGTTAGGGGGGCAAAACACCCACTAGCCCCCCTATTGGCTTCGCCCATGTTCCTTAGGAAAGGACTTGGCACTTTTATGTTGGCTAACAAAAGTGTCACTAGATCATGACTTGTTTTGTGCAAGTATGCATGTTTGTGTTGTTTAAATTTATGTTAGTATTATGTTATGCTTGATAAATTAGTTTTCAAATGCTAAATAATATTTTGAACATAAATAACATCATAAGGAATTTGGTTTTAATGAAATTTGTCATTTAACATAAGATGGTAAAATGATTTTAAAAATAAAACAAGTTTTATTGTTTAAAACTCGCTAATTGTAACTAATAGCAAATTCCGTCGATTAAAATTATATAAGTTTAAAATTAAGATTTTATATACTTATGAAACTCCAAACCTTATTTTATGAAAGGAAGTTTTATTAAAATGTTTAGAAATGTTCTTAAGCGTTCAAACGGTTAAACATAATACTAGTTATTAAATTTAAAATTTGATCGCATCAAATATATAAAATTTGGATTTTATAAAATAACATTGTTAAAATGTGATTTTAAATAAAAAGTATATCATGATTTATTCGATGCATGCAATAATCAATGATATAATATCTTTTTTTTTTTAAACTAGAATTATAAAAACATCAAAGAGCCATTATTAAACCTCAAATCTATATAATCATATTTGAATAACACTCGCTCATTTCTTATATATGCTAGTGAGATAAATGTCACCTAGCCATTATGTGTTATCTTTTGATGATCAGGGTATATTCACGATTTCTATAACCTAGTTATAGGCCGATTATACAAGTTCTTCAAACTGGATGATTTGATCGGAAATTTGTTGTGATAAATGTCACCTAAGCAAAAGGATATCTGAGGCATAGATGGATCAAACATGTATATTAAATTTTGTTATTAGCCATCCGATAAAACTAGGAATTATATAATAGAATATAATTAATACTCGATATCTACCTAGTTGAATTCAAATGAACGGGATAAAGGTCACCTGACCATTTATTTGTTTTGCAACTTGAATCCTAGACTTTGATAATTAATGTTTTTGGAAACATAAAGTTATTAATTATTGAATATTTAAATATTGAAAATACTAAATGAATATTGTTAAAATTTTGTAAATGAAACAAAATTTGATATCATAACCAAGCACCATCTTTCTCTTGGTGGTTACGGGAGAAGAAAGAGGCAGTCAAAATTTGTTTAGGGTTTTGTAAAAACTCATCATCTAATTGGGCCAGAGACCCCTCTATATATAAGGAAGGATATAAACCCTTAAAAGATAATTATCAAGTCACCTAATAATTATCCATATAATTAGTAATTATCTGACTACTTACTTGTCCTGTTTAATCCTCCAGAACATTCCAGAACTTCTGGATTTCATTTAAATTAACTTAAAACTATTAATTAATTAGCAAATCAAGTCCCTATAATTTTCCCATGTCATTTATTGCTTATTTCTATCATTACGTGTAACCCAAAAGAACCCTACTATTAATAGTAATATTACCAATTATTATGATTATAGGCACCATTCTCCAACACTCCCACTTGCATAAGTTACCAACACTATATAGTCTAATATTCACTAGTAATCAATAGAGAGTATACAGTCAAATGTATTTGCCATACTCACAACATAGAGTTGTGATATAGCCCTTAGATAAGTGATCAAATATTCCGTTGTTCTTCAAGATATCTATATGAACGTGAGACATGGATATATTCAATCTCGGACGTTCAAGATTTTATTTCCCGATACCGACTTGTGTTAACCAAAAAAAAACAAACTGCATAATTGATCCATAAATTTTGTCTGAGCACAACCATGCATTTTAATGTCAACACCAAATCATTGAGGGGCCAAAGATATTGACTCCAAGTTTTTAAAGAATAAGCAAAGAAATAAACTTTGACTACATAGATTTTGCCTATTCCTCATGTCATATCTAGCCAAAACCTATATGATTTCCATTTACAAACAATGTTGGGGGTGAAACCAAGACACAAAAAGTTGTATGAGAAAATCTCATGTTTCTCCATTTGAGCACTATATGATACTCCGTATTACCAACTTATAATTACTTGTGACAGAATCCATGAAGTAATCTCTAAGTACTGGTTACTCCAATACCTTAAAATCTCCATTGAAAGTACTCATGAGTATTGGTCGCAATCTTTGTTATGTCCATCCCCATGGACAATCTACCAATGCTCCATGACAATCTTAAATCATTACTTACTTATATGAGTAGGACCGATTGTGGAAGTTTAATATTCTGGAAGTGGTTCTAAACACGCAAAAGTGGAACATAGTGATAATCTAAATGAGATGACTGATTTCCATCAAATATTAAGTTCTCCACTTAATAATTGTCAAATAAAATAGTGACTTATACTGTTTTAGTTCCTAAATTTAAAACAAACTAAACTAAATGTGTTCAAGTTAATACACATGCAAATATAATATTATTAGATCTTTATGTGAATATTAACCGTGGTTAGTGACTTTAGTTTAAAGAAATGAATCAGCAAGATACTCTTTAATTTACTATGATGTCCTCACACTCGTGAGGGTATGTACTCAGTATTTACAATGTGATCTTATGTGACTTGGGATCTTTACTTGAGGTAAATTCACCTTATAGTCATAAGAAACTTCAAGAGAACCATCAATGATATAATACAACACTAGGGTCACTAATGAATTTCTTTTAGTCACATAGTTTTTCTTTGCAATTTAAGTAACTACAATATACTCTAAGCTTATTATCAAATCCAATTAGGTGTATTACTTGGTACTCTTCCAAGCTAATACTTTATTATTTATTAAGAGCACGAACTCCAACTGCTAAACAAAAACGTCCCTATTAGTAAGGAACTCGCCATCAATGTAACTTTTCATTGATTTCTTCCATACTAACAAGATTATCTTTTTCCTACTTTTAGGACTCCAAAGAATATTCCGGATTCTTGATTCGTTGATTATAGCCAAAATGATCTTATACGACTTGTCATGCACAATGCATACGAGGCATTATATCTAAAGAATGTTATGAATTTTACTAGCGCGAACTCTTTAAGACTTTTGCTACTCAAGTTTTCTCGAGATTCCAAGTACTTTGGCTCAAATCAGTTATTCACTTAGATTTAGCAAGTCTCCAGACTGATTTACCGGAGCAGGAGGATATCATCAAGAATTCCTGACTATTGCATGGGCCCAACCAGCAGCCGTCACCTCCTAACTCTAATGCCTATAGGAAAAAAAAATCTTATCTCAATAGTCTCTAAGTATACTTTCTTGTTTATCCCATGTGTTTCACAGCGAAAAAATTCCTAAGCTAAGTAAAGCTTTTATACTTAGCAAAGTTAGGACATTGCTTCCTATTTCAATATAAAGGCCAACATTGCTCCTACTAGCTTCGACATTTATATGGACTATCTTTTGTTTCTTGTCATTCAACTTTTGAATTTCTTATCGAATCTAATTATCACACTTGATATGCTTGTTATAGTACATCAGTGAACTTTTCAAGTCTACATATCTTTCACAGCCCATCTTGGTTTGACTATATGTATCTTCTTATCCTTGTTTGTCATCTTTTTAAGATCTTCAAATGTTATATGGTTTTAAACCAAATTTTGGATCAATTCAAATTTCAAAAATCCATGGACTAAGGCTCACTCCTCATACTTTCCTCTAATTGCGACTTATAGGGCCTTCCTTAACTTTCGATAGTTGATAGAATCTGACCGCAATCTATCATAGAATCATTTCCCATGTGATATAGAGTCGGTGAGGTCCATGGTGTTTTCTGTTAGATATGTGTGGAAGAGATAGAGGGATGTCATTCTCCTTAATAGGTTTTAACCTCTAATTAAGTGATAGTGTTTTCTTTCGCTCTTTGTTAATTGATTCTTGAGTCTTATCAAGATCAATATGGCTCCTACTAGCTCTTTTGGATATCGACTCTCTCTTTTTCGAAAGACCACACTTCTAGCAACAAACACTTTGTTCTCAGAGGATTTCTAAAACCATAGTTGGGATGTTCAACGAAATAACCCATCTCACAGAGTGTTTGATAAGAACTTTCTTAGTTTGTACAAGACCATGGACTCTTGTAACACTAATTCATGGTATAATCCGTGAACTATTTGTAATAACAATACAACACATCAGTTACAAATCAAACAATGATTTGTTTTCTCTTTCCAACTATATTGCTTATGACAATACTTTGGTTTGAGAGGATTTATGAAACTATTTCACAATTCCATTAGATGATTATTGACTTTTGACCAAGATTCTTACTATCCTATTAGATCCGAGTTTCTTATGTTTTTGCCTAGTTGACTCTGAACTTCGTTTTGTGACCAATCTGAACAGATAATTAGATGGAACAAGTTCCAAACAAACGATAGCATCACGAAGTGATGTGTTCATCATTTATCTTAATACTATGAGAAATGTACAGGTCATAAAAACTTGTGGTAAAATGAATTCCAAAATTCTATCCAACTAAATATTTGGTGATGCACTTCTCATTCACATATTCAAGACGATGATCTAAACATTTTGGATATATTCAGATCAACATGTAGTGTGGTTAATCTAAACGACCTATTAGTGTAAACTAATTCAAACATATACTCTGACACTTGATGGTCTCAGTATCATCATTCTTGACAAATAAGATTTTCATTTATCATAAGACTCAGGTTTAAATGAATTCCAAAATTGATCCAATTGGATATTTTATAATGCAAGTCTTATTAATATGTCCAAGAAGATGATTCCATAATTGCATTTAATCCCACAATGAATCTACATTGAACTATTGTTATTATACTAGTTTCAAAGATTTCATGACTTACTTTTAAATAATAAAACATGCAAAATATTCTATATTTAAATAAACTTGAATTATCTTACGATACATTGTATAAACAATTTCAATCCTATAATACCATAGACTTAACATTTGAGAGAACGCGTCATCTTGTAATGTTATGGATAGTAAAGGGGCTCAATTCGATGTTTGTGATCATAATTGATTGTTTATGTTATAGCCTATTACTTCCTTTTGGTCACTAAAAATACTTGCAAATGCCAATACTCATCCATTAGGGAAACACTCAAGGATTTGAAGTAATATTTCGATGGCGTTATGTAATCATTATTCTAATTATAGGCTAAACACTTGGAAGAACGAGTTGACTCTTGATCTTTAAAATTAGTAGTGGGGCCTCGTTATTAATGATCAATCAAATCTTCTTTAGGTTTTAGTCTACTTCAGATACTTTAGATGTTATGTCATAAAGTGACCCTCAACAGCTAAAGTGTGTGAACCATACCGCAGAGTTAATGATTCAAAGGAACCGGACAAGAGTTAAGGCTTACTGAAGAGCCTTGTACATTGATGAGCTATACCGAAGAGGAAAAGTCTACCAGAGTGTAAAGATGGTTGTTATGTCTTTTCACTGATAAAACAATAAGCAACTTTATACTGACATTTCTTGGAAGACTACCGAAAACAGGCATACGCAGTAGGGCCATCCAAGCTACTCTTATTTTATATTTTAACTAGTATTGTTTTGTCCTATAAGCAGATGATCATGTTGATCAATCTATAAAGATCTCCACTTCCAATATCTTTATTGTGTAATCATTATATTGTAATATCCTGAAATTCAGGTAAAGCCATTTAACCTTTCTCCTTTCCCAAGTTGTCAAATTAAGTCCCTTAAGTGAAATATTAGGCTTGTGAGAACGTTGGGCGTACTAAGGAGTACGTTGCGCGTACTCGCACGCTTATTTTGGATGCGGACTCGCCTGGGTACGCTGGGCGTACCCAGGGTTATGCTGGGCGTAGCGAGCCCAGGTGTAAACCCTAATTTGGGGCTTGTGTACTATAAAAGGAATGCTATGGCCTTGACCTCAACCTCCATTCCATAGAGTGAAACCCTAATAGAGTGCCCTCCTTCGTTTCTAGCTAGAGTGTTGGTATTCTAAGCTTCTAAGTGTCATTTCAAGGTGGTGGAAGAGAAGAAGAGGCTATTTTGGAGGCTAGAAGCTTGTGGGAAAGAATAGACCTGTGCTTTTCAGAGGTGGGAGCTTCTTCCTGAGGTAAAAAGCTCAAATCTTGTCTTATTATTTGTGTTGTGTGCTTCTTGGACCAATTTCTAGGGTTTTTGGTCCCAAGATGGAGACTTTATGAGCAAATGGTCTCCATTGGCCTAGATCTATCATATTTTAGGACTATAAGTGTTGTATGTTCATAAAAATGCAATCTTGGACGTAAATATAGAGCCATGCATGAGATCTAGACCTTTGGAGGGAAAAAGGAAAGAAGTTTGAGGGTGTCCCTCTTTACAGCCATGCAAAGGCTTAAAGGTTCCGACTTTATGGAATAAGAGGTTGTAAGAGAGTCAGATTTGGAAGCTGAAGGAGTGTCTTAGCCGTTTAAGACCAAAATCGAAGAAATGGCTGAATTGGGACATACGTTGGGCGTAACTCTCAGTACGCGCATCATAAGGGGTTGAGGCCCCGATTGTGGTTCGCTGGCGTACGCCCCGCGTACAGAGAAGGTACGCGCCGCGTACTGCCTTCTGTTGACTTTCGTTGACTTTTAGGGTTTTGGTCAACCTTTGGACTTTTGGGTCAGGGAGGAGTAAAATGGTCTTTTACCCTTGTGTGGAAATTATAGAATGGATTTAATCTAGCCTTTGAGAGCCATTATTTATTTAAGAGTATTGTTATGTGTTTAGGCGGGGGCTAGACCAGTGTGATCGAGTGCGAGACTATCCGAGATACCGAGGTGAGTCTTCTCACTATATTGTACCTAGAAGGGTACCTAAGTGTGACCGGAAGGTCTTATATGCTATGAGATATATGTGCTATATGTTGATATGTAATATGTATGTGTTATGAATGCTATGTATGATATGGACCGGAAGGTCAAGATGACATGGACCGGAAGGTCAAGAGGTACGGACCGGAAGGTTGGTACGGGTAGGACCGAAAGGTCTACCGGGATTCGGGACAGAAGTCCCCTAAGACACTTGGACTAGAAGGTTCCACAGAGTTATGGCCTGCAAAGGTGTATGTGTTGTATGTGCTATTTTGGGGAACTCACTAAGCATTTATGCTTACAGTGTTGTGTGATGTGTTTCAGGTACCAATGAGGACCGCGGGAAGGCGTCGGCTTGATTAGTACACACACATGAGGAGTTTTATATATTATGATCTTGGGATGTGATGTTATGGATTGTTATGTGATACAATGATATTTTTATAACAATTATGAATGAAAGTGTGTTTTTAAAATGTGAAAAATTGTTTTGAATTTTATGTCGTTACAAGTTGGTATCAGAGCCTTGGTTTGAGGGATTCGGGTGCATCTTCGGATAAACCTGAACTCAAACTGAGGAAATGAGAAAGTTTTTCATAAAATAAACAATTTTTCTAAGAAAGTAAAAGATTTTGAGAAAAGCAGAAGGAAGCAATGTGTACGATCAGCCAGCGCCCGAACGGTGATTTCCTAAAATACCCTTACATTATGTGCTATGAGATATGATATCACATGCATGCTAGAGTTGGCTAGGTATTCATATTAGGACTAGAGGGGCCTGATTTTGTGATGCCTTAGCCTAGGAAGGATTTTGCTGCTATGTGATGCTTGAGAGGGAGTAGGTAGAAGTGAGGAGCTGATGAGAGGTCTACCGAAGGGTAGTCTATGCCAGTGAGATGTAGAGTACTTGTGATCTGGGATCCAAGGAGGAGGACTTAGGGTGAATACTGATGCAGTGTGGACGGTAGTATAGGGCCCGTACTATTGAAGATACCGGAGCAGTGTGCACTCTAAGTAAGAATCCTTTGGGTACTAAGGAACAAGTAGGGCTGAGTATCGAGTACGAGTATGCTCGAGCGAGTCTCTGATTTTTATGTCGTGTTACAGAGACATCATGGTTGGGACACGCCACAGACTGAGTCGAGCGATGTGAGTGACGAGGAGCTTCGTCAGATGATCCACGATGAGGTGGAAACGGCGATCAAGGCCGAGATTTTGGAGATGTTTGGGTCTATCAAGACCACATTGATTGAGACTTTCGATGAGCGGTACGCCGCGGTGATGGAGGTTGCTGCTGCTGCAGCTACTGCAGTTGTGGTTGCTGCCATACCTCAGGGAGGTGACTCATTGTTATTTCGGGAGTTCAGCAACATGAAGACACTTGAGTTCGATGGGACGCATGATCTGATTGCTGTGGTAAAATGGATTGGTAATATTGAGGGATGCTTCTACACGTGTTCATGCCCGGAGCATCTGAGGGTACGATTTGCACTGAACCAGCATCGCTTGGGAGCGAAGGACTGGTGGAAGCTCATGACGACGAGCTTCATGGATGCAGAGATTTCAGAGGTGACCTGGGAGAGGTTCACCACCATGTTCAGAGACGATTATGTTCCCCCGGTGGAGAGGGAATGGTTGGTTCAGGAGTTCTTGACCCTCAAGCAGGGTACTGATTCGGTTACTGTGGTTACCAGGCAGTTTCATGAGAGGGCGATGTTCTGCCCTGAGCAGGTGTCTTCTGAGCAGGCACACATGAGCCGGTATTTGGGCGTTTTGAGGAGGGACATTCGGGAGTTCGTGTCGAACTCGACTTACCGGACATTTGTTGAGCTCCAGGTAAATGCCCGGAAGAGGGAGATTGAGTTGGAGACTCAGGCCAGGGAGGATGCCGAGTCTCATAGGATAGATCGGCTGTCGGCACAGTCTCAGCCGGCAGCCAAGTGGGCCAAGTCTGTTGATATGAGATCTGGAGGCCAGAAGGGCCGCACTTACGGAAAGTGCGGTCTCAGCCGGCAGCCAAGTGGGCCAAGTCTGCTGATACGAGATCTGGAGGCCAGAAGGGCCGCACTTGCGGGAAGTGCGGCAAGGGACATGATGGGGTCTGTCGATCGGGTGCTTGCTACAAATGTGGCAAGGAGGGGCATATCGCCAAGGATTTCCCCAAGGGATTTATGGTTTGCTTTCATTGCAACCAGACTGGCCATCGGAAGGCCGAGTGCCTGCAGTTACATCAGGGATCAGCACAGGGATCTGCACCTGCTGCTAGGGTTACTGAGGTTCGGCCAGTGAAGGCCGAGGCACCGAAGGCTCGTGGGAGAGCTTTCCAGTTGACAGCGGAGGAGGTCCGTGCAGCGCCCGATGTTGTGGCTGGTATGTATCCTTATTTATTTATGTTGAGTTGAGATATTATGCATATATATGATATGCGTAGGTACTTTTCTTGTGAGTTCTGTACCTTCCTTAGTATTATTTGACTCGGGTGCGAGTCGATATTTTGTGTCGGTAGCGTTTAGTCGACACATCAGTAGCAGACGAGAGGTGTTGAGTCGACCTCTGCAAGTTTCCATAGCTAACGAGCGAGCAATGTATGCTACGGAGGTGATGCGAGGATGTGTACTCGAGCTCTTCGGTGTTGAGTTCCTGATAGATCTAGTCCCGATAGCGATGGGGGATGTGTGTGTCATAGTGGGCATGGATTGGTTGAGCCGATTTGGGGTTGTGATAGACTGCGAGCGACAGTTGGTGACGATATGAGACCCTAGTGGGGGAGTACTTGCGGTGTATGGTGAGGGTACCCGATGTGGGTCAGCATTCTGTTCGGCTGCCAGAGCGAGACAAGGTTTAAAACAGGGCTGCAGTGGGTTTGTAGCCTACGTGATGGACGTACGAGAGGCCGCTGGGAGGCCAAGTTCGGTGGATGACGTTGCAATAGTGCGAGAGTTCCCGGATGTTTTTCCCGAGGAGTTGTCGGGTGTGCCTCCCGAGTGGCAGGTAGAGTTCCACATTGATTTGGTTCCGGGAGCAGCGCCTATCGCCAAGGCACCTTATCGCCTTGCGCCGCCAGAGATGCATGAGCTATCCTTGCAGCTTCAGGAGCTGCTGGGGAAAGGGTTTATTCGACCGAGTAGCTCACCTTGGGGAGTGCTGATCCTTTTTGCCAAGAAAAAGGATGGTTCACACCGGATGTGCATTGATTACCGGGAGTTGAACAAGTTAACGGTCAAGAACCGTTATCCGTTACCAAGGATCGCCGATCTGTTCAATCAGTTGCAGGAGGTGTCTTGGTTCTCCAAGATAGACTTGAGGTCGGGATATCATCAGATGAGGGTTCAGGATGAAGATATCTAGAAGACGGCGTTCAAAACTCGTTATGGGCATTACGAGTTTATGGTGATGCCTTTTGGGCTCACCAATGCACCAGCAGCGTTCATGGATCTCATGAACAGGGTGTGTAGGCCGATGTTGGATCGGTCGGTGATCATGTTCATTGATGATATTTTGGTGTATTCGAGATCTAGAGAGCAGCACGAGGAGCATCTGAGAGAGATTCTCGGGGTATTGAGGACGAAGAGGCTTTACACCAAATTCTCCAAGTGTGGTTACGAGAGGTCCAGTTCCTAGGACACCTCGTCAATCAGGATGGGGTATTGGTCGATCCGGCCAAGATTGAGGCGGTGATGAGTTGGGAGGTGCCGAAATCCCCTTCGGAGATCAGGAGTTTTTTGGGATTGACAGGTTATTATCGGAGATTTATCAAGGACTTCTCCAAGATTGTTGTTCCTCTCACCAGGATGACCCGGAAGGGTGTGGTTTTAGTTGGGGCCCGGAGCAGCAGGCCTCATTCGAGACATTTCGCCAGAGATTATGCGAAGCCCCAGCGTTAGCTCTCCCGTAAGGGATGGAGGATTTTGTGGTGTATTGTGAAGCATCGATATCGGGGTTGGGTGCAGTACTTATGCAGAGGGGGCATGTGATAGCGTATGCATCGAGGCAACTGGAGCCTCATGAGATGAGATATCCCACCCACGATCTGGAATTGGGGGATGTGGTGTTCGCCCTCAAGATCTGGTGTCACTATTTGTATGGGGTTCGGTGTACCTTATACACGGATCATAAGAGTTTGAAGTATCTAATTGGTTAGCCCAACCTGAATATGCGACAGAGGAGATGGTTAGATGTGCTAAAGGATTACGATTGTGAGATCCTATACCACCCAGGCAAAGCTAATGTTGTAGGTGATGCGCTGAGCCGAAGGGCGGAGAGTGCCCCGATTCGAGGCACTTGTATGAGATTAACAGTGATGACTCCGGTGTTAGACACCATTCGGGAGGCCCAGGCAGAGGTCGTGACACCGGAGAACCGCAAGAGGGATCGGGTGATTGGACAGGTAACTGGGTTTGTTACCGATAGTCGAGGGCTGATGACCTTTCAAGGTCGGATTTGGGTGTCATATGCAGGGTGGGACACGCACCATTTTGATGGAGGAGGCGCATAAATCGAGGTTCTTGATCCATCCCGGGGCCACTAAGATGTATTTGGACTTAAAGAAAGATTATTGGTGGCCCTGTATGAAGAAGGATGTCGCGTGGTTTATCGAGAGGTGCTTGACCTGTCGCAAGGTTAAGGCCGAGCACCAGCATCCGCATAGCAAGTTGCAGCTGCTCGAGGTTCCCCAGTGGAAGTGGGAACAGATTTCCATGGATTTCATCACCAAATTGCCGAGAACCGCTAGGGTTGTCGATGCAATTTGGGTGATCGTTGACCGGCTGACGAAGAGCGTGCATTTTCTTGCTATCAGTGAGAGTTTTTCTGCTGAGAGGCTGGTAGAGTTGTATGTGAGAGAGGTGGTATCGCGGCATGGAGTGCTGATCTCGATTGTATCAGATCGGGATGTACGTTTTACTTCCAGGTTCTGGAAGAAGTTCCACGAGGAGTTGGGCACGAGGCTACATTTCAGTACCGCTTACCACCCCCAGACGGACGGACAGAGTGAGCGGACGATTCAGTCGCTCGAAGACATGCTTCGGGCATGTGTGTTGGACTTTGGAGGGAGTTGGGACACATATCCGTCATTGGCTGAGTTTTCTTGTAATAACAGCCACCATTCGAGCATTGGTATGCCTCCCTTTGAGTTGTTGTATGGGAGGAGGTGTCAGACTCCCATCTGTTGGGGAGAGGTAGGGCAACGAGTGATGGGAAGCACTGAGATAGTGCTTCAGACGACAGAGCAGATACATCAGGTCAGGCAGAGATTGTTGAAAGCTCAGAGTCGCCAGAAAAGTTACGCAGATAGTTGACGGTCTGAACTCGAGTTTCAGGTCGGGGATTTTATACTCCTGAAAGAGTCTCCTTGGAAAGGAGTGATTCGATTCAGGAAGAGGGGCAAGCTGGGGCCCCGGTATATTAGGCCGTTTAGGGTGATCGCGAGGGTGGGCAGGGTAGCATATCATTTAGAGCTACCTGCGGAGTTGAGCCAGATTCATGATACCTTCCACGTGTCTCAACTGAGGAAGTGTATAGCCGATGAGTCGGCAGTGGTGCCGTCAGAGGATATCCAGGTGGACGCGAGTCTGAATTATGTTGAGAGGCTGATCGTAATCTTGGATCGGTAGATCAAGGCTCTGAGGAACAAGGAGGTGCCCCTGGTTCAGGTCTGGTGGCAGCATCGGAGGGGGTCCGACCTGACTTGGGAGCCGGAATCGGAGATGTGGGAGCAGCATCCGGAATTGTTTTCGGCATGAGACTTCGAGGGCGAAGTCTGGTTCTAGTGGGGGAGAATTGTAACATCCAGAAATCTAGGTTAAGCCATTTAAACCTTCTCCTTTCCCAAGTTGTCAAATTAAGTCCCTTAAGTCAAATATTAAGGTTGTGAGTATGCTAGGCGTACTAACGAGTACGTTGCGCATACTCGCACACTTATTTTGGACGCGGACTCGCCTGGGTACGCTGGGCGTAGCGATCCTAGGTGTAAACCCTAATTTGGGGCTTGTGCACTATAAAAAGAATGCTATGGCCTTGACCTCAGCCTCCATTCCAGAGAGTGAAACCCTAATAGAGTGCCCTCCTTCATTTCTAGCTAGAGTGTTGGTATTCTAAGCTTCTAAGTGTCATTTCAAGGTGGTGGAAGAGAAGAAGAGGCTATTTTGGAGGCTAGAAGCTTGTGGGAAAGAATAGATCTGAGATTTTCAGAGGTGGGAGATTCTTCCTGAGGTAAAAAGCTCAAATCTTGTCTTGTTATTTGTGTTGTGTGCTTCTTGGACCAATTTTTAGGGTTTTTGGTCCCAAGATGGAGACTTTATGAGCAAATGGTCTCCATTGGCCTAGATCTATCATATTTCAGGACTATAAGTGTTGTATGTTCATAAAAATGCAATCTTGGACGTAAATATGGAGCCATGCATGAGATCTAGACCTTTGGACGGAAAAAGGAAAAGGGTTTGAGGGTGTAGGGACCTTTACAGCCATGCAAAGGCTTAAAGGTTCCAACTTTATGGAATAAGAGGTTGTAAGAGAGTCAGATTTGGAAGCTGAAGGAGTGTCCTAACTGTTTAGGACCAAAATCTAAGAAATGGCTGAACTGGGACTTACGTTGGGCGTAACTCGCAGTACGCGCAACATAAGGGGTTGAGGCCCCGATTGTGGTTTGCTGGCGTACGCCCCACGTACAGAGAAGGTACGTGACGCGTACTGCCTTCTGTTGTCTTTCGCTGACTTTTAGGGTTTTGGTCAACCTTTGGACTTTTGGGTCAGGGAGGGGTAAATGGTCTTTTACCCTTCTGTGGAAATTGTAGAATGGATTTAATCAAGCCTTTGAGACCCATTATTTATTTAAGAGTATTGTTATGTGTTTAGGCGGGGGCTAGACCAGTGTGATCGAGTGCGAGACTATCCGAGATACCGAGGTGAGTCTTCTCACTATATTGTACCTGGAAGGGTACCTAAGTGTGACCGGAAGGTCTTATATGCTATGAGATATATGTGCTATATGTTTATATGTAATATGTATGTGTTATGAATGCTATGTATGATATGGACCGGAAGGTCAAGATGACATGGAACGGAAGGTCAAGAGGACATGGACCAGGAGGTCAGGAGGTACAGACCGGAAGGTCGGTACGGGTAGGACCGGAAGGTCTACCGGGATTCGGGACGGAAGTCCCCTGAGACACTTGGACTGGAAGGTTCCACAGAGTTATGGCCTGGAAAGGCGTATGTGTTGTATGTGGTATTTTGGGGAACTCACTAAGCATTTATGCTTATAGTGTTGTGTGATTTGTTTCAGGTACCAGTGAGGACCGTGGGAAGGCGCCAGCTTGATTAGTACACACACATAAGGAGTTTTATATATTATGATCTTGGGATGTGATGTTATGGATTGTTATGTGATACAATGATATTTTTATAACAATTATGAATGAAAGTGTGTTTTTAAAATGTGAAAAATTGTTTTGAATTTTACGTCGTTACATATATTAATACATAAGTCTCGTTAATCAAGATTATCTTTTATCCTTAGTTGTTCATCACATACTAACCTGATCTTGAATGCAAGCCTTGTTACGATTCAACTACGTGTTATTTACTTGTTTATATTTAAGTTAAATTGTTGCTATATCTCTTCCTTATTATTCCGCTTTCTAGCTATTGTTGAGCTTCATCATAAGATCCACTAAAGTTTAATAAATTCCGCATCTATCTCAATATTAATCAAAGATTAAAATCATTTTTTTGTCAACAATTGGTATCAGAGCCATAGTGGCGACTTTTTAATTTTTCTTTAAAAAAACTCGTTTTCAAAAGAAGAACTCTGATTTAAAAGTGTTCTATACCACTTAGCTCATTATTTTTAACGGAAATATGGCACAATCCTACTGTAACACCCGAAATCTTGAGGAATAATTGTTGGGAATAAATCCCCTTTTGAGGGTTGGACACAACGTGTTGGAGGAACCAACATGACGTGTCTAGATTTGAAGAAACGTGGCTTTCATTAAGGCCAACACGGTGTGTTTATGCCATAACAAGGCGTGTTGGCAGTTGGTGGAGAAAACCCTAATTAAGTTCTCATGGTTGGCCTCCTTACCAGCCTCCATTGCCACTAAAACCCTAAAATCGATCTTTAAATCTCTTGGTGGTGTCCTTGAGCTAGTAAGAAGTTATTGGAGCTCATTTTTGGTCTTTGTGTAGGAAGAGGAGATCTTGAAGTTGTCTTGCTTGGTGGAAAGGTTTTGGATCCAGAATCATATTCTTTTGTGCAAGCTTTTTAAGGTATCAAGTTTGAACCTTAACTTATAGATGTTTAGATCTCTTCATATTGTGCTTTTTAGTGCTTTTGGTCCCTTTTTGGGTTGTTAAGAGAGTGAAGTCGTTTAGGGGTTTTTTATTCTAGATTTGAGTTTGTATTGGACTCCTTGAGCATAAAGGTGAAAGCTTTATGAGGTAACTGGTTACATTCATGCATTAAGTCACTTATTAAGTCCTTTTTAAGCTTAAGAGCTTCATTTAGACATGCATGAATGTAAATTTGGCAACTTTACGTAGTTTTCCAACTCAAGGAAGTTAGATCTATGTTTTGGGGACATTTCTTTCTAGATTAAGTGCTTATTGGTTAAGCCCTTGCATTATTAAGCTTTATGGATTAAGTTTTGAACCTTCTGGGTAGTCCCAATGGATAAAGTTGGAAACTTTATCCTTCTGGACCACGTTATGGACTAGATTTGAGCTTTGGAGCTCTTCATATCAGAGAAAACAACTTAATGTATCAAGTTGTTGAAACTCGGGCAAACACGCCATGTTGGATGGGGTTTTCCAAATTATATGGATGATGGCGAAACATGGTGTGTTTGGTCAACATGGACTGTTGACTTTGACTTTGACCAGAAGTTTGATAAGGGTTGACCTTGGGATGTTTTGGGCCATGTTTGGGCCTTTTGGATTATTGAATTGGGACTTGGATTTGGTGCCAAGTTATAAAGAGGTTTAAAAGGTCTTTTACCATAGTTAGGACACTTAGTGTGAGTCAGATCCGATTATTGATGGATGATTAACTTGTGATTGATAGCGTGGGGATTCTTGCGGGCCAACAGCCAAAGATTGTTTCTGGGATACTCGGCAGTGCGAGGTGGGTGTCCTCACTGTGTTTAGCGGGTTGAAGGCACCAATGTCGGCCCATGGTTTATTATGTTAGGATGCTACATGTCTGCGTGACTCTTACATGTTTATGTATTGGTATGTATGTCGAGCAGGGCTCGATGCCGCGTAGAACCCGATGATTATATTGTATGCTGTTATCTTTGTGATTATCGCATGTGCTGGTAAGATTATGTGTTTGTATGCTAGGTGGGCCCTATTATTTGAGTGTGGGTGGGGCAATATCTAAATAGGCGGGGCCAGATATGCGAGTGTGGGCGGGGCCCGTATCTTAGTGGGTTGGGCCCATATCTCATTGAAGCGAGGTCCATTATGTGCTTAGTTATGTATCGTATGAGGTATCTTAGGGAACTCACTAAGCTTTGTGCTTACGGTTTTTAGTTTATGTTTCAGGTACTTCGGTTTTCAAATGGAAGAGCTCGGGATGATTGCAGAGCACACACCACACGTTTCTGCATATTGTGAATTACTCTGATTTGATGATGTTTTGTTGAATCTTAATTACCTTGGTTTTATAGTAATGTTATGTGTTAATGATTTATTTATCTAAAAACGAAAATTTTATGTTACTATTTTTGGGACGTTACAAGTTGGTATCCGAGCCTTGGTTTGAAGGATTCAAACATACTCTCGGGTGTGTCTGAACTCAAACTGAGGATTTGGTAAAGTTTTTTTTAAAAAGGAAAGAAAAATGATTTAAAAAGGGAAAAGCAAGTTTTCTAATACAAGAAATGGTGTGGTGCATGCAATCGGCGGAGCTCAAGTAAGTTTCTCCCAAAATACCCATACATGTTATCTGGTATGATTTGATTTATAATCTATGAATCACATGCTAGTTAGAGCTAAGGATTTGCTCAGTTTTTTCATGATAGAATGCTATGAGAGATGCCTTGTATGCCTATTGTATGAGCTTTTAGACTTGCATGATAGTTTTGATTAGCCAGTGATAGGTTGGCCTGATATGTGATGCCTGGTAGCCTAGGGGAGTATGGGATGCTGGATTAGGTATGATTTGTATGCGTAAGGCAATCGGTAGCGGGAGTGGGAGCTCTTAGTATGGGTTGTAGTATGTGGGATTTGATGCTCGTGATTATTCTGTGGATTGGAGTGTTACGGCACGAATGCTTCTTTCTTTGTGCTTTGTGGAACTCATAAGTGATGTGAGTTAGATATTAAGTGAATATGTTAAGTCACATGTAGCAGAGGTTGGATAATCTCAGAGTGATGGATTTGACCCTATTGCGTAGCTCTCGTATGAGTCTAACCGTTGTAGGGATGAGTCTGTTACTTGAAGGATTATCTAAGCTTTATTGTATGTGATTGTGTTCATGAGGTAGCTAACTTACATTATGAGGAGTTCTTTAGCAGCTGACGGCAGGGTGAGATCGGGAACCTAGGAAAGCCTAGGGATTGCTTCGGTGGGTTTTGTTGTGCTAGGTAGCGAGTATTTGGTGCATGCTTTTGAGCAGGTGACTTTGAGGATTCAGGAGGATTCTTGAGGAAAGTATGTATAGGTGTGGAAAGTAGTATTGGGCCCGTACTACTGAAAGCACAAGATCCATACTCGAATCGGGGAGAGTCTTGGAGAATCTAGGAAGCCTGTGGGATGAGAATTCTTGTGTATATTCGGATGTTTTGCATGTTTTTTTCGGCTTGGTGTTGAGAACTTAGGAATGGGGTTCATGTTTTGGCTCCGACTCAGGTGCACGTACTGAATCGATCGATACGCAGATGCGGGAGTCCATCCCATCGAATATTTCTTGCAACATTTTGGAACGGACCTCGGTGATCTTTGGTTTAGTCAAGGTAGGAAGGAAGGAAGGGATTATGGAGCTCTTGGAAGGTCATCTCGGAGCCTTTCGGGCCAAGGTTGTCGTAGGGCAGTTAGGGGTTCATCTGGAGCCCAAAGATTGTGGATCCCTAGAATCCTTTGGGAAGGAGGATCCTATTGTTAAGTTCATGTCTTTTGGGATCGGAGGGGAGTTTTGCACCATGTCCTCAGGATGGTTGGGGTAACTCAGGAGGAGGAAGTTAGGATTCCTTCAGATGCTTTTGCGGGTATGATATCTTCGTTTTCTTCTGGGTTGTTATCAGGGATTTGTATTGTGTTGGGATTTTGCTTGGGTTTGGGTAAGTTATATCTTGAGTTGGTTCTCTGTTATTGTCTGGGTTATCAAGGATTGTTATATGTCATTTTGGATGTCGAGAGTCCTCAATAAATCTTTAGAGGGTTGTATCTTGTTGAGCGGGTTTCAGCATGTTCAGTTGTTGATCCGGGTCTTTATCGGGATCAATCCAGGGGTATTGTTTGGAGGGTCTTGGGTTAGGGTTAGCAGTTTAGTCCTCCAGTGAAGTCAGGGTACGGTGGTTTTATCATATGTTATGGTATGATCGGCGGTTGCATATGGAAGAACTTGTGGGTTCAAACACTACCGTTGCTAGGAGAGGAGCGGTAGCAGGAAGATGGTGTTAGTTGCATGAGTTGTTGGTCATTGGAAATTTCATGAGAGTTTTATTTTCGCATACGTTATAGAGAGTTAGAACTCAGTGATTCCTTGAAAATGGAAGTTGGAGTGAGGATTCGTCAGTCAAGGAAAGGGTTATGGTTTTTTTAGTCGTCATCATAAGAACCCAAGGAATTGGTATGGTGTCATGGAAGGTGATTTGGACTATCAGACTGGTTAAGGTTTCAAGAGTATTCTTCAGGATTTCAGGAGTTAGGCAATCATTGAGTTTGGCTAGCAATGGAATGCTAGTATTGATTAGTTCTGGTCATAGGTGGTTCATGCTATATGAGGTTTGATAGGATGGGAATCCATCGGACTTATGGGATGAAAGAGCTTTGTCGAACCCAAGCAGGGGAGAATGAATCAGAGTTTCTGGGAGTTTGATCTGGTGTGGAACTGGGCAAGTTTCGCATCCTGGTCAGGAAGAGAGACGACTCAAGTCGCCGATTAGATTGAGGTTGTGTAAGTGGGAGTTTAGGGAATTCCTAGCAGCTGGTCGGCGTCTTCTTGTTATGCATAGCAGGTTTGTGGATGGATCTAGTTCGAGGGTTGTGTTAGAGCCTCACTACATGTTCTTGTCTGATGAAGGATTTGGGGTTTGAAGTATGATCAATAGGCGAGGCCTGTTTGATTATGGATGGGACCCATAGGCGAGGCCGCTCCGTGGTATAGTTTGGACGGGACCTGTGGGCGAGGCCCGTGTGATTATGGAAATGCAAGTGGGACCTGGTAGAGACGGTTGGCTCAAGGTATTGGATCTTGGGTTTCAGGATTGAGGATGTGGTCAGTAAGTGGTGCAAAGGGATGTTTGGGCTGGGTAGCCTTGTCATTTGGACTCTTGGGAACCTGGTGGTTGGGCAGACGCGAGATTGGTAGTCTTAGAGATGGTTTGGGAATCTCTATACCCCGGATTTGTGAGGGGCTGCTGTGAATCAGAAAGTTTTGGGTGAAATGTATGTGTAAATCCTTCGATCTTGGGTTATAAGTTGGGTACCAAGATGGTTCTTGGTGGGAACTTGCATAGGGAATCGTGGGTGTTTATGTGAAAGGCCTTATCTTATGTAGGATATGAGTTAAGGAATATGAATAGAAGGGTTCAGGGTTAAGGGATGGTTTCAATTTTGTTGGCAGATCTGGCTCTTGTATTTTGGGTTGGTTTTATCTGTGTGGGGGTCAGGCAAGTTTGTGGTTTCAGATTTCAGATGGATTTCATTATATGATTGGTCATGGATTTCTTCATATGGATTAGACAAGGGTGGGTCAGTTCGTATGACTGTGGGAAGACCACAACATGCATGGAATCAGGAAGTGGTAGGTCGTTGGAGGCCGATTGTGATATAAGACTATAGTTGGTCTTGTAGCATTGGACTTGGTGGCGTCAGGTTTGTTGGGATGTTATGATTGGTCGGGGCTGTAAGTGGCGAGACGGCTTGGGGAATTATTTCCAAATGAGGCTTTCATTCGGTGTCACGTGGGGCGACTGTGAGTCTTTTGACTCGGTAACCAGGCGGGAAACCGATGTTTCAGTTAGTTGCATACAAGTTGGGACCAGGGAGGTCTCGACTGCTTTTGGAAGGTAGCTAGGGGGCATTGAGATAAGTCAAGGCAATATTAGTGATTTGGTACTCGTGTGTGGACTCTCTTGGTATTAGGAAAATATGGGAAGACATTTGCAGCTTGGATTGGATAATCTCAGACTAAATGATTTGACCCTGTTGTGCAGCTCTCATCTGAGTCTAACCGTTGCAGGGATGTGTCCTTTACTCGAAGGATTATCTGAGTCTTCTGTCAAGTATAAATTTCATGTAGTGATAATGTTTAGGGATTCCATTTCCATTAGAATCATTAATTCGATCAAGGGTTAGAAGAGTTGTGATTAAATCTGGACACCAATGAGAATTTGGCATGGTAGTGGTTCAGTATGGGCGGTCTGTCGGGGAGTCAGACCAATTCGAGATTTTAGGTTTCAGGTAAAGTTGGGTTGGTTTTCTACAAGGGATTATGGATTCGTCTTCTTCGGGTTTGGAGAGTCTGCTAAGGTTGGGTTCGATAGCCTTGGGTAGGCAGTTGTATGCTCGAGGCTATGATTATGTTCTTCAGGTTGTCCTGCGTGCTTGGGATGGTAAGGAATGATTTCGAGGACGAAATCTAATTTAAGTGGGTGAGTGTTGTTACTCTCAGAATCTTGAGGAATAATTGTTGGGAATAAATCCTCTTTTGGGCCATGTTTGGGCCTTTTGGATTGTTGAATTAGGCCTTGTCTTTAGGGCCATGTTATAAAGAGGGTAAAAATGTCTTTTACTCTAGTTTGGACACTAAGTGTGAGTTAGTTGTGATTATTTATGGATGATTAACTTGCGACTGATAGCGTGGGGATTCTTACGGGTCAACAACCAAAGATTCTTTCTGTGAGATTCGACAGTGCGAGGTGAGTCTCCTCACCGTGTTTAGTGGGGCGAAGGCACCAATGTCGGCCCATGGTTTATTATGTTAGGATGCTAGATGTTTGCGTGACTCTTGCATGTGTATGTATTGGTATGTATGTCAAGCAAGGATCAATGTCGGGCAGAACCCGATGGATGTATTGTATGCTGTTATCTTTGTGATTATCGCATGTGTTGGTAGGATTATGTGTTTGTATGTTGGGCGGGGCCCATTATGTGAGTATGGGAAGGGCCAATATCTCAGTGGGTAGGGCCCGATATACGAGTATGGGCAGGGCTCGTATCTTAGTGGGCGGTGACCGATATGCGAGTTTGGGCAGGGCCCGTTATGTGAGTGTGGGTGGGGCCCATATCTCATTAGGGCGGGCCCATTTTATGTTTAGTTATGTATGGTATGAGGTATTTTGGGGAAATCACTAAGCTTTGTGCTTACGGTTTTTAGTTTATGTTTCAGGTACCTCGGTTTCCAAATGGAAGAGCTCGGGATGATTTGCAGAGCACACACCACATTTTTCCGCATTCTGTGAATTACTCTGATTTGATGATGTTTTGCTGCATCTTGATTACCTTGGTTTTATGGGAATGTTATGTATTAACGATTTATTTATCTAAAAACAAAAATTTTAAGTTACTATTTTTGGGATGTTACACTTACTCTTTAAATATATGAAACAATGTCGGAGGTTCCAATAGAGCTCCAATACTCGTTGCAAGTGAATATCATCACTGGTCTTAAAGTATGGAAATATATTTAAAAAGCCTAGATAAAGAAGTATGAAGATCCATTGGAAAAAGGACCACATGTACCTATCCTTACGCCCATAGTCGTCGATGACACTCAAGTCAGACTTGGAGGTGGTCAAGTAGCCATGACTAGACCTACCAACAATGACATCAACAAGATAGAGAAAGATGAAATGGATTTCTATAAAATCTCTTGTGGAGTTCCACCCGACAGTTTCGATCTAATCATCAACTATAAATCAACAATAGAAATTTGGGATGTTCTTAAAAATATTTATGAAGGAACAAAACAAGCTCACGACAAAAAGCTGACAATTTCTCTAAACGACTTCAACAACTTTAAAGCTCTCCTTGGTGAAAATCTCGAGGACTCCTTCAAAAGATTCAACCTTATCATCACCAAACTCTCAAATGCAGGAATCACTCGTAGTGATCATGAAACAAACATGCAGTTTCTTAATGGTTTGGGAAAATAATGGACAATGGCGAAGATGATAGTTCAAGGTGACAACAAAATCAAAACTCTTTTGTTGTATAAACTCTACGGTGAACTACAAGCAAAGGAGTCTATGGGGATGAAGGACTGCATGGATCTAGGTGGGCCACTCACCTTAATTGCCCACTCACTGCAGCTTACCAATTCATCTCATTAGTATCATCATATTGGAGAAAAACCATACCAAACCTCATATGACGACACACTACAGTCATAAATGCAACAAGAGGATGAAGAAGCGTTTCAATGCACATTAGCCCTTGTTAGCCAACAGTTCTACAAACTCCTTCGTCCCAACTACCATAAAAACGAACACTTTACAAGACCCCCGTTTAACCATAACTATCGTCCTCAAAACAACTTCACTTAACACTATCCTCAGCCTTCCAGATATCCCAGAAATCTATCCTATCAGGCTCAGTCTCAAAACACACCACTAATGATCTCAAACTCCTATGAAAGATCCAAAGACAAAAAATCTTCAGATACCACAGAATATATAGAATAGGAAAAGGAAGGAGTTTTCATATGCCATAAATGTCACAAAAAAAATCACTTTGCTAGAGTCTGCAAAGCCAACTTCATGAAAGAAAAAGCATTCTACCTTAGAATGGCTCAAAAGGCTAAAGACAAGAAAAAAGCTTTTGTACTACAAGTAAAAAGAGATCACCAAGTTTGGTCCTTGGGAGATGAAGATGAAGAAAATGACAACAAGAGGAAAAGAGGCAAGCTATGTTTGGTTGCAAAGGAGAACACTAAAGAGATGAAGAAAAACTACTGCTTCATGGCAAAGGAAGGAACCATCAACAACTTATGATCTAGTCAAATAATTACAACATGCATGACTCGGATCCATATATAGTACAACTTACTCAAACGTGTGTTGACGTACTTTTAGACTATAACAAAGCCTTATATGAAAAGGACATATCGACCCAAAAGCAGTACCACTTGAGAGGAAGAATAGAAGACAAAAAGCTTAAGGTCGTCATGTTAGAAGAAGATTTGAGATTAGAAAAGGATACTAGTGTAACGACCCAAATTTCCAAATAAAAATTTCATTTTTAATTAATCAAAACATTCCCATAAAATATGAAATATCAATGACAATTGTTTTCAAAATTCATAACACCAAAATTTTATTTCTAATATCATAGTGTCTCATCAAATCAAATGTCGGAGAGTGCATACCGTGCCATCAAGCCTTGCCCTTGCCCTTAGGCTCAAAAGTACCTGAAACAAATCAACAAACTATAAGCTAATTCTTAGTGAGTTCCCCAGAGCATACCCCACATAGTCCACAACTATAAAATCTACATAAACCACATAAGCCATGCATACAACATATAAAGATGCCATGGAAACCCTCCAAGGTCTTATACCTAGTACCACTAGAACCCCCACGTGGTCTTAACTACATGCCATGGGAACCCCCACATGGTCTTCCTGCCATGGGACCCCCACATGGTCTTCACTATCTGCCATGTGAACACCCACATGGTCTTCACTATCAAAAGCATATCATACAAGCTAAACATGCAAATATACTAGGATGCCATGGAAACCCTCCAAGGTCTTACACCAAATGCCATGGGAACCCCTACATGGGCTGAATCTACTACCACGAGAACCCCCCAGGGTCTTCCTTGCAAATGTCATACTAACATAATAGATAATCAATCAATAATCCACATATCATAAAATGGGTCGGCCTTGATGCCTTAGACCCATTGGTAAGGTGAGAAAACTCACTTCTGTTTGTTGAATCTGAAAGTTGCTCTCCTGACAGTCCGTAACCACCCGCGCTGAATAATAATATCATTAACCCAAAGTTAGGGTTAATTATATTCTAATTAAAGGACCCAAGCCCCAAGTCTTTTCCTAATGGCCCAAAAGTCTTCCTTTGCTAATGGGCCCAAAGTACATATCCAAAATCATTAATGGGCCTCATTGCCCAATAAAGCCCAACCATAGCAACCATGACACAAAACAGATAAATTGGCCCACTAACTCAAAACATGATCAGGCCCAATGACTAATTAAGGTCCAAAGGTCTTACAAGCCCAAAATGATCCCAAACCCATCTGAGTGTGTACGCCTTGCGTACCACCCTGGTACGCGCAATGTATTGAGACCCTGAGCTGTATACGCTGCGTACACTAAATTATGCACGGCATACAAACATATTAAGTACTTTCTTCCATTAAGTGCTTAATACTTGATGTTATAACGTCTAATCTTTAGATCTGAGTTCATTAAAACATCCTAAGGCATAAAGTTGGCAACTTTATGCCTTTACATGTTCCATATGTTCCCAACAACTCATTAAGACCTTTACAAGAGTGTTAATCTATGCATGAGGTCAAAGCACCTATCAAGACACCATTTTTATGGTATGAATGAGTCAAAGGACCTTAGATCTACTCTTCCTAAGCTCTGGAGTTGCTCCAACTCTCTAGAGATGATCCATGAACACAAAAATTGACAATATAGAAAGCCTAACTAGATCTAATGAATAAGATAGCAAGATGAGGACTTTATACCTACATAAGCTCTTCAAGGTGAACTAGATGCAGATTCTTGAAGCCCAGTGAAACTCCAAGCTTGCTTAGCAATTCCTTATTCTTGAATGAACTCTAAAATGGCCATAAATACACTCTTTAAGCTCAGAAACAATCTTACAAGGCATCTCTAGTGTACAAGGGAGAAATGAGGCTATTGAGGCTGATTAGGGTTTGGTCCAAGAGGACTAAGGGTGTTTAAATAGGTGTCAAGTTCAAGAATTAGGGTTTTATCCCTCTGTCCCGTACGCCTTGCGTACATAGCCACCCTCCGCGTTCATGCATCCTTAGTACGCTAAGCGTACTCTTGGAGTATGCCCCGTGTACTAAGGGACCTTTTATGCCATCTTTTTCCATTTCAAGGGTCTAAATAGTAATACCTGATTTGGAGTGTTACAACTCTACCCCACTTGGACTACACTTCGTCCCTGAAATCCGTAGACGCAAATATATCAGGGTAATGCTCCCGCATCTCGTCCTCCGACTCCCGTGTCCATTCGGAGCCTCTTCGGTGCTGCCATTGCACCTTCACCAACTTCATCACCTTGTTACGAAGAACCTTAGTCTTCCTATCCAAAACTACAATGGGTCTTTCAATGTAGTTCAGGATCTCATCAACTTGAATGTCTTCCAATGAAATAATTATGACCTCATCTGTGAAACACTTCCGAAGCTGAGACACATGGAAGATGTTATGTATCTGGCTGAGCTCGTCCGATAGATCCAAACGGTAAGCCACCTTGCCCACCCGGGCCAAAATCTTGAATGGTCCAATATATTGAGGCCCTAGGTTGACCCTCTTTTGAACCCTAATGGCACCCTTCCATGGTGACACTTTCAACAAAATAAAATCCCCCACCTGAAACTCGAGATCCGATCGGCACCGATCAACATACCCTTTTTGACGGCTCTGTGTGACTCGTAGACGGTCGCGCACCTGCTGAATTAACTCGTTAGTCTTGAGCACCACTTCGGTGCTCCTCATGACTTGGTTCCCTACCTCACCCCAACAAACCGGGGTCCTACACCTCGGACAATACAACATCTCAAACGGGGGCTGGTCGATACTAGCATGGTAACTGTTGTTATATTAAAACTCTGCTAGTGGGAGGTATGTATCCCAACTCCATATGAAATCCAGAACACATGCCCGCAACATGTCCTCGAGCGTCTGGATCGTCCGCTCACTCTGGCCATCTGTCTGGGGGTGATATGCAGTGCTGAAGTGTAACTGCATGCCCAGTTCCTCACAGAAATTCCTCCAAAATCTAAAGGTAACCTGAACATCCCGGTCAGAGATCACTGACACCGGAACCCCGTGCCTAACCACCACCTCTTGTACATAGATATCTGCTAATTTCTCAGCAGAGATGCTCTCGGAGATCAGAATAAAATGGGCACTCTTCGTCAATCTGTCCACAATAACCCATATGACATCCACATCACTCGTTGCCCTCGGTAACTTCGTGATGAAGTCCCCGACCATCCCGTACAAACAAGGGAAACTAGCCCCGAATCCGCTCTATCTTCTAGTTCTCTTTCTTCAAACCCTACACTTGAGCCTTCTTCATCATATCTAACAGTGGAGAGGCCACCATCATCCTTAAACAGACATCCTTAATCGGAGTACTTGTCGTCTTGCGGCTCAAGGCATTGGCCACCACATTGGCCTTTCCTGGTTGGTACAAGATCTCGCAATCATAATCTTTCAGTACATTAATCATAATCTTTCATTACATCCAACCACCTCCTCTGCCGCATGTTCAGGTTCTGGTGATCCATCAAATACTTCATACATTTGTGATTAGTGAAGATGGTGCACCGAACTCCATACAAATAGTGCCTCCAAATCTTGAGGGCAAACACCATTGCCCCTAATTCTAGGTTGTGAGTAGGGTAATTTGCCTCGTGAGGCTTCAACTGCCTCGAGGCGTATGTGATCACATGCCCTCGCTGCATCAGTAAAACGCATAACCCCGTGATAGACACATCACAATACACCACCAAATCATCCAACCCATCGGGCAGTGCTAAAATCAGAGCCTCACATAACGTCTGTCTCAAGGTCTCGAAAGCCAATTGCTGATCCGGGCCCTATCGAAATGTCACATTCTTCTTGGTCAAGCGGGTCAAAGGCACCACAACCTTGGAGAAATCTTGGATGAATCTCTGAATGTACCCTGATAGGCCCAAGAAGCTACGTATCTCTGATGCATTCTTCGGCACTTCCCACCGCATCACTGCCTTAATCTTGGCTGGATCAACCAAAATACCCTCTTGGTTGATGATGTGCCCCAAAAACTTCACCTCTCTCAACCAAAAATCACACTTTGAGAACTTGGAATAAAGCCTTTCCATCCTCAATGTCTCCAATACCTCCCTTAGATGCTGCTCGTGCTGCTCCTTGGTCTTAGAACAGTCCAAAATATCATCAATAAACACAATCACTGACCGATCCAACATCAGCCTACACACCCTGTTTATGAGATCCATGAATGTTGTTGGGGCGTTGGTGAGCCCGAATGGCATCACCACAAACTCATAGTGCCCATACCAAGTCCTAAAAGTTGTCTTCAATATATCTTCATCCTGAATCATCATCTGATGGTACCCCGACCGAAGATCAATCTTGGAAACCCAAGACGGACCCTACACCTAATCGAACAAATCATTGATCCTCGGTAACTGATAACATTTTTTCACCGTTAGCTTGTTCAGATCTCGATAATCAATACACATCCTGTATGACCCATCCTTCTTTTTCACGAACATGATTGGTGCTCCCCACGGGGAACTACTCGAATGGATAAACCCTCGGTCTAGCAGCTCCTAAAGCTACGTAGATAGCTCCTGCATCTCGGGCGGAGCTAGCCGATACTGTGCCTTGGTTATCAGAGCGGCACCCGACTCCAAATCAATGCGAAACTCCACTTGCTTATCCGGAGGCACTCTAGGTAACTCCTCGGGGAAGAAATTTCGATACTCCTGTACAACCGGTACACTGCCCAAATCCGTCGAGGTCTCAACCCTCGTATCTGAGATATATGCCAAAAATCCCACACAACCGTGCTGAAGAAGTCTCCTAGCCCTCGCAACTAAACAAAGGGTTGGCCCCTATAAGGCCCTCAATCCATGAATAACTAGTTGGGGTTCGAACCCTCACCAACTGGCGCTCACAATCCATCATGGCTCCATTGGCCCCCAACCAGTCCATCCCGACGATCACCTTTAACCCTCACAACGGTATCAGGACTAGATCAACACGAAACCTCTCCCCATGCACATTTAGGACACAATCCCGATACACCCTCGCAACACTCACAGTGCGGTGATCTGCAGTCTCAACCTCAAGCAGGGAATCCAAAATCCCCGGTGCATCCCGAAACTTCTGCTAAGTGCAAGAGATTCACATGATCGTGTAGCACCCGAGTCGAATAGAACATGATCCGACATACCATTGACCAAAAAGGTCCCTATACATGAGCACATATATACACACAAGCAATAAAAATTAATATCAAGCAGGAAAGATAAAACACATGCCAAACACGACGTCTGACGCTGCCCGAGCCTCCTCGGTAGCCAAATGAAATGCGCGGCTCTTCACCGCTGGAGCATCCGCCTTAATAGGGCGGCCATCAGTGATCGTCATTGTGGCGGTTGCAGGCACTGCCACCGCTCCTCCTCCTCCTCCCTGCAACCTGAAACAATCGACTTTTTATGGCAAGTCTGGTTGCAGTTGAAACAAATCAATCCCTTCTTGGGGGCAATCCCTGCTCACGAGGCCCGACTGACCACACGTATAACATACCGGGCCTGACGTCCAAAAAACCCCACCATGAGATCTCCCACACTTGGTACACCGTCTATGGCCTTGTTGGCCCCTACCAGAAGAATTAAAGGTCTTAGGCTTTTTAGCCTGACCTACAACTGTATGTGCCTACTCTGGTTTCCACTTGGTGCGGAACTCCAACTCCATTTCCTTCTCACGAGCCTTCTCCACCATCTCGTTCAGGGTTTTGCACCATGTAAAGCTCACAAACTCTCGAATATCAACCCTTAGCATGGAATGATACCTCGTCTTCTTCATGTCCTCATTTGTAGCATACCGTGGGATCAAAAATGCTCATTCCCGAAACTTGGCAGTGATCTCCGCTATAGTCCCGGTGGTCTGCTGGAGTTCCTGGAACTCCCTCACTAGCCGTTGCACCTCAATAGGTGGTGCAAACTCCAGATCAAAGCGTCTGACAAACTCTGCCCATGTCATCTCAGCCATACCGACTGCTCCCACCTGTCTAGTCACCTCCTCCCACTGGTCCCCGGCTCAGTCTCTCAACATGCATGAAGCAAACCCCACCTTTGCCTCATTCGGGAAAATACTCATGCGTTGGGTGTTCTCCATGTCTGTCACCCAATGTCGACTAACTATGGGGTCCCTAACCCCGAAGAACTCCGATGCCCCGCACGACTTGAACTCTCGGAACGAGGGATTTCGAGCCCCGACCTGGCCTGCAGCAATCCCGGCGCTTAATGACATGAGGCTCTCCTCCATAATCTGTATCATCCCTTCCTTGACCGTCCCAAAAATCATTGGGGTAGCATCAAGGATGCCCTTCGTAACCTCGGCCGCGATAAGCTCATGTAGCCTCTCTCATCAATGGGCTTGGTACCATCGCCCGACCCAGCTCAAGATCCTGGTCCTGATCCCCCAGCTCCATGTCTTGTCACCACCATACTGTACTGTAATACCATAAAACATAATGATCAGAATGTCCAAAAAGGGGTCCTTCCACACCTGTTCTCCTTAGAGCTTCCAGATCTAACATTGGTTCGGGTATAGGTCATGTGCTTTTAGTAGTATGGGCCGAATACTACCTTCCACACTTACATGTACCTTCCCCAAGGCTCTACTTGATAACTCTAATTCGTCCCAGAACAGAACATATCTCATAGGCTACCGCCTAACTCAAATCCTAGGCTATCCTAAGATTTTCTCCATCCACATCAAACCAGAAATCAATCATAACAGGTTGCCTTTATGCATGCAAATTATACATTGAACTAGATCAAATAGGCTTTCGAATAATAGATTCTACCCTAGGATCACAACCAGACAAGGAACATGAAATAAGGCCATATCAATCATTCTAAGGCTATAAGCTCCAAACCGTATACAATTTTTAAAGCATACACATAGCAATATCCGTCCGAATATCATAATCCAAATATAAGTATCACATGGCTAACATATTGGGGAACCACTTACTTGAGCTTGGCCGATCATGTGCATTGCACTCTCCCTTTTTCCTATTTAAGAAGGTTTAACTTTTGATTTTTGAAAACAATTTTACCATTTCCATAGTTTGAGTCCCGACACACCCGAGAGTGTGCCCAAATCCTTCAAACCAAGGCTCTGATACCAACTTGTAACGACGCACATTTCCAAATAAAATTTTCATTTTTAATTAATCAAAACATTACCATAAAATATGAAATATCAATGAGAATTATTTTCAAAATCCATAACACCAACATTTTATTTCTAATATCAGAGTGTCCCATCAAATCAAATGCCGGAGAGTGCATGCCGCACCATCAAGCCTTACCCTTGCCCTTAGGCTTAGAAGTACATGAAACAAATCAACAAACTATAAGCTAATGCTTAGTGAGTTCCCCAGAGCATACCCCACACAGCCCACATAATCACATATACCATGTTAGTTATAAAAGCCACATAAACCACATAAGCCATGCATACAACATATAAGGATGCCATGGAAACCCTCCAAGTTCTTATACATAGTGCCACTGGAACCCCCACGTGGTCTTAACTACCTTCCATGGGATCCCCCACATGGCCTTCCTACCATGGGAACCCCCACATGGTCTTTACTATCTACCATGGGAACCCCACATGGTCTTCACTATCAAAAACATATCATACAAGCTAAACATGCAAATATACTAGGATGTCATGGAAACCCTCCAAGGTCTTACACCAAATGCCATAGGAACCCCCACATGGTCTCAATCTACTTCCACGGGAACCCCCCGAGATCTTCAATGCAAATGTAATATTAACTTAATGCCTAATCAATCAACAATACACATATCATAAAATGGACCGGCCTTGGTGCCTTAGACCCATTGGTATGGTGAGAAAACTCACCTTTGTCTACTGAATCTAAAAGTTGATCTCCTAACAGTCCATAACCACCCATGCTGAACAATAATATCATTAACCCGAAGTTAGGTTTAAATATATTCCAATTAAAGGACCCACGCCCAAAGTCCTTTCCTAATGGACCAAAAGTCTTCCTTTCCTAATGGGCCGAAAGTCTATGTCCAAAATCATTAATGGGCCTCATATAACAATAGAGCCCAACCATAGCAACCATGACACAAAACAGATAAATTGGCGCACTAACTCAAAACATGACCAGGCCTAATGACTGATTAAGTCCCAAAGGGCTTACAAGGCCAAAACGAGCCCGAACCCATCTGAGTGCGTACGCCTTGCGTACCACCCTGGTACATACAACTTACTGAGTCCCTTAGTTGTACGTGCTACGTACACTGAATTACGCCCGACATACAAACAGATTAAGCACTTTCTTCCATTAAGTGCTTAATACTTGATGTTCTAACATCCAATCTTTAGATCTAAGTTCATTAAGACATCCTTTGGCATAAAGTTGCCAACTTTATACCTTTGCATGTTCCATATGTTCCTAACAACCCATTAAGACCTTTCCAAGAGTCTTAATCCATGCATGAGGTCAAAACACCCATCAAGACACCGGTTTTATGGTATAAATGAGTCAAAGGACCTTAGATCTACTCTTCCTAAGCTCCGGAGTTGCTCCAACTCTCTAGAGATGATCCATGAACACAGAAAGGGACAATATAGAAACCCTAACTAGATTTAATGAATAAGATAGCATGATGAGGAATTTATACCTCCAGAAGCTCTTTAAGGTAACCTAGATGCAAATTCTTGAAGCCCAATGACACTCTAAGCTTGCTTCATAATTCCTTCTTCTTGAATGAACTCTAAAATGGCCACAAATACACTCCTTAAGCTCAGAAACACTCTCACAAGGTAACTTTGGTGTACAAGGGAGAAATGAGGCTATGGAGGCTGATTAGGGTTTGGTCCAAGAAGCTTAAGGGTGTTTAAATAGGTGTCAAGTCTGAGGATTATGGTTTTGGCCCTCTTTCGCGTACGCCCTGCGTACACAGCCACCCTCCGCGTTCATGCATCCTTAGTACGCTAAGCGTACTCCTAGAGTATGCCCTACGTACTAAGAGACCTTTTATGCCATCTTTTTCCACTTCAAGGGTCTAAAGAGTAATACCTGATTTGGAGTGTTACAACTAGATTGCTTAGTGAAACTCAGTTAGACATTGCTTTTAATCAACGAAATCTAGACTAAAATGAAATTGCATGCTTAAAAAAAATAATAGAAAAGATCTTTAGCAATTGAAAATTTGTCAATAATGGGTATGTAGATAACATTTGTAACTGGGGATGGTCAAATGGTTACAATACCGGAGAGAAATCTCCACCTCGGTTTGATGCCCATCATCCCTATGTCCCACCTGATAGGAACTTTCACTTCCCAATAAATGACAAGACCTATCTTGAAGACATTCAATGTCATTTTAGAAAACTTCGTGTCCTAAACAACAACTGTGTCATTGAAGAAATTGTCCCAGAAACCAAAGGACTCTCTGAAAATATACAATCCATACCAGTCACTGGATCGATATATCCTGGTTCAGGATCTGACTTGGTTGAAGAAATCATTATGGATTAATCAAAAGAGTCACCAAAGCCAAATGTCCCAGGAAAGGTGAGTACTGCATACATTACGGTATCTTACTCAACATTAGTCTCACCGCAGACTTCTGTTAAATCCATCACTAAAATACAAAATCTTCCTCAAGGAGTAAGAGCAGACAAATTCGAGACTGGATAATGCTAAAAGAAATCTACAACTCCGATGATTCCTCTCCTAGACCCATAACCAAGTCCATAATATTTAAAAGTCAAATATCTACAATGAACAAATATTTTCAAAATAACACAACGCAAAATGCTTCTAAAACCAAATCCAATTCTATGCAGAAGTTAAACAAGGAACAAAAAATCACAAGTTCCAAAAGGACTCAAAATCCCAAAACTCTCCTAAACAAAAAGCCTGACCAAAAACTCAAGGCAGTAATGGTTGATAACACTTCTGTTATCAATCAAAAGGACAAAGAAAAGGCCGAAATTAAACTGAATCTGTCCAAAAATATTGATTATGCTCCTAAATCAAAACTCAGGAAAACGATCTGGATAAATAAAAAGAAATTAACCTTTAGTGCTTATCCACCTGTTAAGAAGTCTGTCATGAAACCCAAAAATAAGAACTTCATTTCAAAAAAGATATGGATTAAGAAGGAAGCAAAGAACAACACGTCATCAAAAGTCACAACTGAACCACACACTGCATACCTTCACTCTTATCATGTTGTTGCGTGCCCCAAAGAAATTTAGGTGCCCAAATTAACTAAATAATAATGCAGACAATGTGTGAGGAGGATCACAAAACATAATGGTTGATAGATAACGCCTTCTCCGTGGACATAACAGGAAGGTTGGAATACCTTCGTGACCTTAAGGCAGTCACAATGTCACACCCCAAAACCGGAACGACGGAAACGTTCTGGGGTGGATGACGTCATGTCAAGTATCACAACACATGCATTATAGTAATCAAAGTACAATAAAACATTGCATTAATAGTAATAGTTTTACATGGTTTACATATCAATAGATCAAAGTAATACAAGTAATAATATAAGCACAGCTTGGTACTAAGCTATCTTCATCAACAGCTCCGGAAAAGGCCGTGTCCCGAAGATGCATCCCAAATAGTAGGTAGTGGGTTTTCCAATATAAGTGTTGAACTAGAGGTAGAGACTCAACTGAACTGACTAGAGTAAACCTATATGGCTATGCTCGTATACATAATATATAACTAATGAATCAAACGACCTTCGGATGGACATTCGATCCCACCAGACCACATCTCAACGAAGAAAAGGAAATAGGGCGGACAAGCCTTCCTAAGTCCTTCAGTCATTATTTATATGCATCTATACAAGCACATACATACATCTAACTACGTTTGAGTGTGTAACAAGTGGAATCATATCGTGAAGTATAACCAAATCGTACGTAATAACCGAATCGTGAAGTATAAGTGTACAATGTGGAATAACCGAATTATGAAGTATAAGTGTACAGTGTGGAATAACCGAATCGTGAACTATAAGCGTACCAAATGTAAGTGTATCACGAAGTAGAAGCGACAACAAGTGAAGTAGGAGCATATCGAGTATAAGTGAAGTAGAAGCGATTTCAAGTATAAGTGAAGTAGAAGCGTATCACTAAGTAAGAGTGTAAACAAGTATAAGCATTTAACTAAGTAGAAGTATCCACTAAGTAAAAGTATAACAAGGCAGTGGTATATAACGAGTGGGGTATCAAAACATGGAAGAAAACTTTATACTTAAGAAAATCACGACTGGGTATTCCTTTGTAAAATAAGTTTGAAAACATTTAGAATTTCTTTGGAAACCTTTCATAAATCAGTTTTAAATGAAACTTTGATAAAACAATATAAGTAAGCGATTTGAACAAGTGGAAACATTTTAGAAAATCATTTATAGTATCATACTCGGTAAAACAGTTTATAGTGTGGTAAATCCTTGTGCATGCGGGTTATCAATCACATGTGATTGATATGATAACTGACATGTTTAACTTGTATTCCCCCCTATCAAAGATGTAAAAACATTTAAAAGGTTCATTCACGGGTATGAACTCACCTGGTGTAAGTGGATCCGACGCAGGTGCCGGTTGGGTGCTCGGTGTCAAGTAAATACTTGGACACACTTAGTGACCTATTTAACATATGATAACATATGTTCACATACAATTAGTACATTTAATACTAATTAAAAAAGTATACGCACTCTAAGGAGCGTAAAACACTTTGGTTAAGTGTTTGGGGTGTCCCGGGTAACATTTAAGGGCTTGAATGACTTAGGAATGGAGTTTACTCTCCAAGAGTAAACTCTATACTTAGTGTTTACGGCCCTGGGACAACTCCCATGAGTTTACGGCCGTAAACTCATGGTGAGAGTGTTCTAGGGTGTTTAAAGGCTCTATCTTGATCGTGGAATTATGCTAGGTCCAAATCCAAAAGGTATGAATGGGTTTAAGGCATTTAAAGGGACCAAATGGGAGTGTACGGCCGTAAGCTCCCAAAGACCTCTTCCTTGGATGTTTTAAGTCTTAAATGGTAAAGGATAAAATCCTATGCATTTTTCCAAGTCAAATGGGGAGTTTAGGGCACCATTTAACCCCTTTATAGGAGTTTACGGCCCAGGTACCCTTTCATGAGGGTTTTATGGCCGTGAACTCCTTATGGAGTTGTTTTAATTGAGTTTAAGGTCCCTAGCTTGTTTGTGGTTGATTCTAGAATTTAATCCAAGGCCATTGGTGTGTTTAAGGGCATTTTTAACACACAAATATGAGTTTACTCCCCATGAAGAGGAGTTTACAGCCCAAGCATGTTCTTGGGCAGTAAACTCATGTTTACTCTTCAAAAACCCATTTCAAGGTGTTCTAAGTTTAAATATGTAAGCCTAAAAATCATATCTAAGCCTTAGGGGCAATTTGGAGGGGTTTTGGGGCTTAAAAACCCCATTAAATGGTGTTGACGGTCCAAGAGTGTTCTTGGGCCGTAAACACTTCATTTTGTCCCTAATTTATGTTTTAAACTCAAAATTGCAGGCTAGATAAGCTTTGTAACAAGTTAGGATAGTTTACCTACTCGTTTGGGGCTCGAAACGGACGATTTTTGGCTCGGGAAAAATTTGTAGAGAGAGAGAGAGAGTTTAGAGAGAGAGTAAAAAGGTTGAAATGGAGTTTACTCTCCCTTATATAGGGGTTGGAGTTGAAGCTCAGTGGGATTCTACCCAATACTGTCGTTAAACGGGGCTTTTGGTCGTGCCCGATTTAGTGGTCGTAATAAAATTAACTTTTTCCAAATTAATATGGAAATGTAACTTAAGTGATTTTACTTAATTTTATTAGGACAAATAACGACATAGAATATAAATAAATAAAACGTTTATTTATTTTACGACCTCAAATTAACGAAACTTTTATAAAATGGAATATCCCGTTAACGGTAACGGGGTAGTGTAACGGAATAAACTTTGGGTTGTCACACACAAATGGTGGTCACATAACTTTTGGAAATGATGCAAATGGAACCATTCGAGGATATGGTGTCCTAATAAATGGAAACTTCTCAATTCAAAGAGTTGCCTACGTTGAAAGGTTAAAACACAATCTCATCAGTGTTGCGCAACTTTACAAAGCTGGTCATCACATTGAATTTGATGACGAATACAACTACATAATGACGAAAGATAAATCAAGATGTCTAATCAAATTAAAGACTGTTGGAACGATGTTCCCATTAGACATATCTGTAGTTATCGGTAAACCACAACTGTGTCTTCTGTTAATATCCGTCTCCGAGGTCAGCTGCTATGGCACAGGAAGCTTGCTCACCTTAATTTTTGACACATCAACAATTTGGTTACCAGAAAGATGGTGCGAGGATTGCCTCTTCTAAAATTTGATAATGACACTTTATGCCCTGCTTGTGAATGTGGAAAGCAAACCAAGGCAAGTCATCCTTTGATACTTGATTCTTTAATCACTGAACCTTTGGAGCTGCTTCATATTGACCTCTGTGGGCCCTCGACGGTAGCAAGCGTACATCATAAGAAGTACATTATGATCATAGTCGATGATTTCACTCGTTTCACATGAGTGTTTTTCTTAAGACTGAAATCAGAAACACCGCAGACTTTAATCAACTTCATTAAGGAAATTGAATTAAAAACCAAGCTTCCCATTCGAAGAATCCGAAGTGACAACCGAACTGAATTTACATATCGGTTGTTTAATGACTTCATAGTGTAAAAAGGCATTAATCACAACTTCTCAGCTCCTTACACACCGCAACAGAATGGCATGGTAGAAAGAAGAAATAGAGCTCTAGTAGAAGCTGCCAGGTTAATGCTCAACTTTGCAAATCTGCCTATCTAATTTTGGGCAGAAGCAGTCTTAACAGCATGCTTTTTACAAAACCGGAGCATCATCAACAAGTGACTCAAAAAGAATCCATATGAAGGTTTGGACAATCGTAAACCAAATTTTCATTTCTTTCACAATTTTGGTTGCATGTGTTTTGTAGTCAACAACATAGAGCATCTGAGCAAATTTGCACCCAAATATGAAGAAGGAATATTTGTGGGATATTCTACAAACAAAGTAGCATAGAAAGTTCTAATCCGAAGAACAAGAATCATAGAAGAAAGCTTTGACGTGAAATTTGATGATTTCTATGTCCGGAAGGCCACTACTCTAAATGAAACAAAGTTTATCATGGAGAATGAAATTCCAATTGAATCCAGACCTCTCAACATCATAGAATTCAACTATAAAACACTCTTCAATCCTCCAGAAACTACAAGACTTTCTGAAGTCTTAGTCTTTCCTTCTTCTTAATTACAACATACCGAAGACTTCGACCCTTCGGTATCTGAAGACTCTTCACACATGACTTCCACCTCTCCTGTTGAGCGGGAAAGCAATCCTTCAATTCCTGTAACATCCCTAACCATCGAGGTTCCAGTCATAGATGAAGTAATCCTAGTTGTCAACAACAATAGTTCAAGGAGTCCTGAAAAGTCTGAAGACACAAAAGAAGATGCTGAAGAGATATTGACTGGTGAAGTTCCCATAGTTTCCCTTACTAACAATGCTTCAATCCAGGGGGAACCGTCAACCTCATTGGGGAACCTTCACTTTCAACATAGCAACTCATCCAAGATCAATCCGCAGGATGTTCTCAAACTGAAGGGGAACAAGTACAAGACATTCAAAGAGAAACTCCTCCCAAAGTTGAAGATATTACATCAAATGCAAATGTTGAACATCATTCACGTCTACACATCTGGACAAAAAATCATCCACCCGAACAGATAATACGTAATCCTTCAGCAGGTATACACACTCGCTCTTTTGATGATTTAACTAAAAAAATGTCATTATGCGGTGTCACACCCCCAAACCGGAACGACGGAAGCGTTCAGAGCCGGAGGAAGTCATGTTTAGTATCACAACACATGCATCATAGTAATCAAAGTAACAAACAACTATTGCGTTCAGAGCCGGAGGACGTTATGTTTAGTATTACAAAGTATGTGGTTCACATAAGGTAGACTCCCAGAAGTAAATAACGAAACAAGACATGAAGCTACTATATTTCATCTTCTGAATCCCAGTGCGCGTACCTGTCTACTAGTTTCCTGATAATACAAGTTATTTTGAAAGAGCAGATCAGTATTTAATCTGATGAGTTCATAAGTATTTAAGTGATGTAAAGTATGTTGTAAGTTCTTTTAGAAGAGTTCGTGTGTTCCTCCACAAGATCCTATATTTCCTGATATGATGAATGAAAGTGAAACTGACTCTACAATTCCTTCTATGAGTACTAAATGGATAGAAGTTATATACAATTTAGAGTAAACAGACAATCGATTGTGTGAATCTGCCCTAAGCCCACAACCAAACAAGGAACAGGGAATGAGGTGGAAGTCACACATCTCGTTGTTTGTTAGAACCTCACTGTATATAACCCTGGCGTATTCATTTGGTGCGTACGGAGTTAACTGTAATAGTTCTTTATATTTGAAGAAAACATTCTTTAAGAAAATCATGTATTTCCTTTGGTAAAAATAGTAACCACAATAGTTCCTTCTATAATCACTTAGTTTATACAAGCTATTTATAATCTAATATCGAACAGACAGTTAAACGGGTGAATCTGCCCTAAGCCCACAACCAAACAAGGAACAGCAAAAAGGCGGAAAGCACTCATCCAACTTCATATCGGATATTAATTATATATAACCCTGATGTATAAACTAAGGTATTATAGAATTAACCACTAAAGGTCCTTTAATTTATACTGGTTTAATAAAATGGATTAAACCCTTTTTCTGATACGTTTCTAGTTTAGCCTACTAAATGTTCTAATTGAAAAGTATGTTTTTGTACTAGAAAATGGTGCATTGAATTTGTATACTATGACCTGACCCATACCTGGTACTCCTTATGATTACTTGGTGTATACGAATATATATATATATATATATATATATATATATATATATATATATATATATATATATATATAGCTAAGATCAAATAGATAGTAGACTGGGTGAATCTACTCTAAGCCCACAACCAAACAAGGAACATGAAATGAAGCGGAAAGCACACATCCTACTGTCTACCGGACCCGATTAATATATATCCCTGATGTATCTACCGAGGAATCATAAAGTTAGCATTATAGGCCCCTTTCTAAATGAATGTACTAAGACTTGACAGTACTGTTTGGCTTTTGTAAGATTTCCCAAGTTTAAGACTATCTTTACTAGAAAATAGTTTGCCTTACCTTTTATGTGAGAAGCTCACTTATATGAATGTAATGGGAAAATGAAAGTATTCAGTAATATTGTATAAGTAATTACTGAAAAACCAGTTTGTTAATTAAGGTTAAGATTGTAATGTGGTTATAACCATACTGATCAACAAGGGTTCAACACGACGACCTATTGGCGTCGAAACTGATGTGACATTTGTCACCCCTTGGCCTTCTGGCCAAACTGTAGCGAATAGTCGGGATGCAGGCTTGTCAGTCCCATATAGATCTATACACACAATGTCCGCTCTCCCTCCAGGAGACTCTGGTTACAAAACGCGACCTAACAAGTATATTGCTAAGCCGTGAAGTAGTCTCACATAAATGTTATCTTGTTGTTGTTATCGTATGTTCTTTCTGTTCTTGTTATTGTATGTTCCTCCCTGTTTCTCTTTATAGTATGTTCTTTCTGTTTCTCGTTATAGTATGTTTTGAACCCCTAAACTATACCTATTATAGTTTACTAGTATGTTTGTTTTGACTTGTCTCTGATTTGCAGAAAAGACTCGATTATCTACTGAGTTATGCTCGTACTTTAAAAAAACGGTGTTTTATAAACAATAAAGTAACATAACTTAAAAAGAGTTTTTGAAATGGTTTTGATCCTTTATAAAAGCATAAGAAATCCTTTAACGTGATGGTTATCACAAATAACATTTACACAATTAGCATTGTGTTCAACTTGTATCCCCCCTTAAAAGCATTTAAAAACATTTAAAAGATTGATTATAGGGGTATGAACTCACCTTATATGGGTGATTCAAATGAAGATTCGCATAAGGATGAGAAGTTCCTCGAATGAATTTCCGAGACACAAACGAGTCCTAAATGACATACAATGGCATATATATATATATATATATATATATATATATATAGGTATGTAATTAGTGTTTAACACAACTAACATGCAAGGAAACAACCTTAGGGACTAGGAAACACTTGCAGGGAAGTGTTACAATCACATGTGATTGACTCAAGGGAGTTTTCGGCCAAAGAAAAGTGTTCACAGCCATAGAACACATGGTGTGTTCACGACCATGTATGAACTCATGAAGGGTTCATGACCCTATGAAGGGTTCACGGCCGTGAACACTTCAAGCTCATGAAGATGGTGATGAAACATGACAAATCAAGGCTGGGATATAGTAGTCTTTCAAGTATAACAAGATAAATGATGAAACACTTATGATTTAGGATCCCTTGGGAGTTCACGCCACCAAGAACAAGTATGTGATCTTGGTGAAATATGGTGATCTTGGAGATCTAGACAAAAGTGGTGAATTCATGGATGAAATCATAGGGTTGTACTAGATCAAGAAGGATATCAAGAACCAATGGAAGAATCACTTACAGCTTGGATGAGAAATGAAAGTAATTCTTGATGATACCTTAGAGAGAATGGAAGTTCTTGAGTTGGGATTGTGAAGAATGATGAATAAATGATGGAAATCTATACATAATGGGGAAAGATCACCACCAGAAGAGAGTTCACGGCTGTGAACTAGGTTTGCAGTTGTGAACCTCAAGTGTTGGGTACTCTGGTTCGGGTACAACCTTCTGATCTCGAGTTAATACTCCCTAACACTCAACCCTTGAGTGTACTAGGCTTAGAGCTCATTAGAATGACCCTTAACAAGGCTAAAAGACAATAGAATTAAGTATGACTTTTGGTTGGATTGATTGGCTTTACCGGATAAAAAATTTCGAGTTGTCACATGCGACTTTCATGTCTTCTACGGAATCCATAGCCATCATAGATATTCTTATTGTCCATGACTGTATTGTTTCAATGTAAGAAGAGCTGGCGGAATTTGAAACAAACAAGGTTTGGAACGTAGTCCCCAAACCAAAAGGTCATGCCGTAGTTGGAATTTGTTGGGTATTTCACAACAAATTGGATGACTTAGGTATGGTTATCAGAAACAAAGCCCGACTTGTAGTAAAGGGTTATAGCCAATTGGAAGGAATTGACTATTGCGAAACATATGCTCCAATTGCAAGGCTAGAGTTAATATGCATCTTCCTGGTGTATGATGGACACAAAAATGTCAAAGTACTTCAAATGGATGTAAAAAGTGCCATCCTTAATGGAAAACTGAAAGAAGAGGTATACTTACAACAACCTCCAGGTTTTGAGAATCTTGATCTTCCTCATCACTGCAACAAATTGGAGAAAGTTGTGTATGGCTTGAAGTAGTCACCAAGAGCTTGGTATGAAACTCTCTCTAAGCTTCTTATCAAATCTGGATACAAGCTTGGGGTCATTGATCCTACCCTCTTTCGACGTTCAAGTGAAAATCAACTAATGATTGTACAAATCTTTGTGGATGGAATTATTTTTGGTTCAATTGATCATGTTATGGTAGACGACTTCGCCAAGCTCATGACTAGTAAATTTCAAATTAGCATGAGCAGAGAGATTAAGTTCTTTCTCGGTCTTCAAATTAAGCAAGCCCCTCAAAGAATCTTCATTCATCAAGAAAAGTATATTGTAGAGTTGTTTAAGAAATATTCAATGGATAACTGCTCCTCGGTAAAGGTTCTTATGGCCTTTGGCTTTAAGATTGCCGTAGACTCCACTGGAGAGTCATTTGATGCAAAAGTATACTGAGGAATGATTGGTTCTCTTGATAGCTAATCATAGAATCATTTGAAGCTTTGAGTTCTATGCTTAGCCATGTTAGTCCCGAAAAGGTTTTCAACATGCTATGCAACTCCATAATGGATATTTCCAAGTTGCTCATGCTAAGTCAAAATCACATGATTATAGTCAATTCCTAATGGGTGGAATTGCATGTTTCTTCAATCTTATCAATGTGCTTAATTCTTTGATGCTTGGAGTTTCTCTGCATTCCCATGTTAATTCTAAAGGTACTCAACATACAATGTTGTTTCATAATGAATCTTTCCAAATAGATCATATCAAATCAGAATCACCTGATAATACGCACTAGTTGGTTAGTTGGTTATGCCACCATAGTCAGCTCCTAACACGATGGAGTTCCATGTTGCTTCAATTTTCACACTTAACATTTGATAAGATGGATCTTTCAAATTTATTCATATTAAATCAGAATCACTAAGTGTATTTGATACTTGCTCCTTCCTACAGATAAAGGTACAATCTTTCTTTTCGTTTAAGAGAGTTATTCTAAAAGCACGAACAACATTGATCATTCCTTATAGCTTATGCTTTTAGAGGTTTTATAGCAGCTAACTTTTAGTGGACACTTTTAAGACATCATTCAGTTATTAATGATTATACCTAGTTTGTGTTATTGATCCTTAAAGAATAATTACCCAATTATCAAATTATTTCATAAGGGCCAGTATCCAGATTTCAATCCATGATGTGAAGTGAATTAGCCAAAATGTCATGTCCCAAAAATATCGAGTATTTTTTTTAAGTAAACCCAAAACATCCATTCATTCATTACAAAAACAAAATCAAAGTATAAAAATGTATCAAATAATTATCAGTGCACAAAAAAAATCACATAATTCAAAATATTGGTGGATGCGATGCAATCACGTCGAGCACTTCCCCTTGCAACTGGAAGTACCTGAAACATAACATGAAATTGTAAGCACAAAGCTTAGTGGGTTTCCCTAAAATACTACATATGAAATACATATAAATGGGCCCCACCCGAGTTGCATAATGGGCCCTGCCCACACTGCGTAACAGGCCCCACCTAAATAATCCAGCCCACTCATATAGAACATAAATAATCAAGCCCCGCCCATATAAAACATCCGAACATATACAAGAGTCACAAAGACAACTAGCATCCTACAAACATAATCCAATGGGCGAACATTGGTGCCTTAACCCACGAGTACAATGAAGAGATTCACCTCGATCGGTAAAGAAATTGGTCTCACACACGAACTGTTGGTGCTAAATTCTCTCCCACTAAACATATCTAAAAACATAACCCTAATTAGCAATTAAGGTAATATCCCAACTTAGCAAGTCTAAAAAGCAAGACTAATCCCCATTTGGGTAAAAGTCCAATTTTCCCTTCTAAGTCCTCAACCCCTCACAGTTGACCAAAAGTCAAACTGGTCAATTAAGGTAATATCCCAACTTAGCAAGTCTAAAAAGCAAGACTAATCCCCATTTGGGTAAAAGTCCAATTTTCCCTTCTAAGTCCTCAACCCCTCACAGTTGACCAAAAGTCAAACTGGTCAAAAAGTCAACGGTCAACCTTCTGTTGACCTATACATGACGTATAATTAGCTCTACGTGTTATGTAGAGCCTTAGATGTGAGAGTATGGGATCAATCAGGGTACGTTGGGAATAGCCCAATTTACGCACTGCGTACTACGCAATTAAGCAAATTCCATCTTTAGCTCTTAATCCGTACATACAAACCATCTATTGCTCATATCTGGTCCTAATAAACGTCTTAAATGATAAAGTCAACGACTTTATGCCTTTGCATGGCTAGATAAAGGTCAAAATCAAACCCTAGTCCTATAACATTCACTAAAGACCTAAAAACCCTAGCATGGTTGAATAAGGACAACCAAGTTCCCATTTTATGACTCCTTAAACTCAGAAACAACAAGAAATGATAACCACAATGTCTGAAGTATCTCATACTCATAAGACTCAAGATTTTAGGGGCAAAAAACATGAAAATCAAGAATCTAATGAGATCTAACACATGGACCGACAAGATTCAAGCTTTATACCTTCTAGAGCTAAGAAATGTAATGTAGGCTCTGTATCTACAAGCTTGCGCTTCAACAATCTGCAAGCATGGACTTCTCGATCTTCAAAATGCACCAAAAATATACAAAAGGCCCAAGATTTGCTCTAAATGATTAGGGTTTTGAGTTAGATGATCAAGGGGTTAGATGCTCAAGGGGGTTAATGTCCTTAAATAGGGCACAAAAATCCAAAATATTAGGGTTTTCACCTTGCATAATTATGCCCTACATAACTTAGGTTGCCCCCTGCGTAGGGCATAAAACCCCTCACATGGGCTTAATGAATTACGCCATACATAACTGACCATCTAAACCCCACGTAGAGCCACAATTTCCAAAATAGTAAGCTTAATTAATATAAGGAAATGTATCTGAGAAACAGGTGGTACAACTCTCCCCCCCTTGAATTAGACTTCGTCCTCCAAGTCCTCTGCTGTAAATAACTCGGGGTAATGCTCTCTCATCTCCTCCTACGGTTCCCATGTCTATTCGGAACCCTTATGGTGTTACCATTGCACCTTCACCCACTCCACTACTTTGTTCCACAAGGTCTTGGTCTTTCTGTTAAGAATAGTCGCTGGTTTCTCGATATAGTTTAGGCGCTTGTGCAGCTGAATATCATCCAATGGAACTACTACATAATTTTAGGTCAGACACTTCCACGGTTGAGAAACATGGAACGTGATGTGAATCTGGCTAAGATCGGATAGGAAATCCAACTGATATGTAACCTTGAACACCTAAGAAAGGATCCTGAAAGTAACAATAAATCTGGGGCCCAACTTGCCCCACTTCCTGAATCGGATGACTCTTTTCCAAGGTGACGCCTTCAGGAGTACAAAATCCCCGACTTGAAACTCAAGGTCCGATCGACATATGTCTACATAGCTCTTCTAATGGCTTTGCATGATATGGAGTCTCCCACGCACCTGCTGAATCAGCTAGGTGGTTTTAGGTACTACCTGAGTACTTCCCATAACCTGATGTCAAACCGCACCCCAACAAATTGGGGTCTGACATTTCCTCCCATAAAGCATCTCGAAGGGAGGTCGGTCAATACTGGCATGATAACTGTTGTTGTAGGAGAACTCGACCAAGGATAGATACGTATCTCAACTCCCAGTAAAACCCAACACAGATGTTTGATGAATATCCTCAAGTGTCTGAATTGTTTGCTCGCTCTACCCGTGAGTCTGGGGATGATAAGTTTTTCTTAAATGTAGTTGAGTACCCAATTCCTCATCAAATCTCTTCCAGAACCTGGAAGTGAAACGAACATCCTTATCCGAGACCACTAATATGGGAACCCCATGATGTGCCACAACCTCTCAGATGTAAATACTTGCCAATTTCTCCACAAAAATGCTCTCCAAAATGGGAATAAAATGCACACTCTTGTTCTATCGATCCACGATGACCCAAATCTAATCCATCCCTCGTGTTGTCCATAATAACTTCGCGATGAAATCCATGGTGATCTCCTCCTATTTCCACATTGGAATCATCTTGCCATGGGTTCTCTGATGTTCAACCTTGACTTCAAGCGCCGCTCAACAAACCACGCTACCTACATCTTCATGTAGGGCCACCAATATATCAATCTCAGATCTCTATACATCTTTGTGGCCCTTGGATGGATCGAAAAATTCGACTTAGGGACCTCCTCCAGCAATGTCTGTCTAACCCCACCAACAACCAAAACCCAAACCCTCCCATACTAGGTCAATAACCCATGGTTATCCCGGACAAATAGCGTAATCTAACCCTTGATCCTTTCCTCCTTCCAATTTTCCTTTTGCAACCCTTCCACTTGAGCCATTTTTATCATATCCAATAGTGGAGAAATAATAACCATCCTTAAACACATATCTCGGATAGACGTATTAACTGGCTTGCAGCCCAAGGCATCAATTACCACATTAGCCTTCCTGGGGTGGTATGAAATCTCGCAGTCGTAGTCCTTTAGTACATCAAACCACCTATGCTGCATTATATTCAGATTTGGATGATCCGTCAAGTACCTCAAGCTCTTTTGATCCATGTAAATGGTACAACAGACACCATAAAGGTAATCTTGCCAAATCTTGAGGGCAAAAACGACAGCCCCAACTCGAGATCACGCGTAGGGTAATTCGCATCATGAGGCTTCAGCTGCCTCGATGCAGAAGTAATCACATGACCCTGTTGCATAAGTACTACACCTAATACCGTGATCAAAGCATCACAAAAAACCACAAAGTCGTCAACACCCTTGGGTAGTTCTAGAATCGGAGCCTCACATAGTGTCTTCCTCAGAGTCTTAAATGTCGCCTGCTGCTCAGGCGCCAAACGAAAGGTAATTGTATTTTTCATCAATCTAGTCAATGAAACTATAATCCGAGAGAAATTCTTGATAAACCTCCGGTAATACCCTGCTAAGCCAAGGAAACTCCAAATCTGTGATGGAGACTTCGGAACCTCCCACTACATTACGACCTCGATATTGGCCAAATCGACCAAAATACCCTTCTGATTGACAAGGTGCCCCAAAAACTACACCTTGCACTACCAGAGCTTGCACTTGGAGATTTTGGCATGAAGCCTCTTCATCCTCAAAGTCTCTAAAACCTCCCGCAAGTGATCCTCTTGATGTTCCTTGGTCTTAGAATATACTAAGATATCATCAATGAATACGATCACCGACCGATCCGACATCGGTCTGCAAACCTTGTTCATGAGATCCATGAACGCCGTAGAAGCATTGGTGAGCCCAAAAGGCTTCACCACGAACTCGTAATGACCACAATGAGTTATGAATGCGATCTTCTGAATGTCCTCATCCTGAGCCATCTTCTGATGGTAGCCTGAACACAATTCAATCTTGGAAAACCAAGATACACCCTGCAGCTGATCGAATAAATCATCAATCTTCGTGAGTGGATAACGATTCTTCACCATTAACTTGTTCAACTCCCAGTAGTTGATTCACATCCTGTGAGAACCATCCTTCTTCTTCACAAATAGTATTAGTGCTCCTCATGGTGAACTACTCGACTGGATAAACCCCTTGTATAACAAATCCTATAGTTATGTAGACAACTCTTGCATCTCAGGTGGTGCTAACCGATGGGGTGACGTGGATATTGGGGCCACACCTGGTACTAAATCAATCTAAAACTCGACTTGCCTCACCGGAGGCAATCTAGGAAAATCCTCAGGAAACACACCGGGATACCCCTATACGATCGACACATCATTAACCGTCTTCTTCCCTCCTCCCGAGTATCCAACACATATGCCACAAAAAAGGACAACCTTGCTGAAGATACCTCCTAGATCTCACATCTGAACAGAGAGCGGGTCTGTGTTAGGAACCCTCTCCATGAATAACTAGTCCCCCCCACTTGGGGTTCGAACCCTCACCGTCTGGTGCTCGCAGTCAATCATAGCCCCATTAGGGCTTAACCAATCCGTCCCCTTTATGGCTTTGCTCTCGCACAAAGGGATAGAAACAAAGGCGATCAGGTACCTCTCTCGAAATAGCTCCATAATACAACCCTAATGAACCCTCGATACCGTCACTGGACGATGATCGACGATTTCTACCTCTAACGGATAGTCAAGCTCACCGGGAGCGTCGTCAAACATCTTACTGAGCGCAAGAGACACAAATGATTGGGCAGCACCTGAATCGAAAAGAACGATAGCATGCAACCCATTCACTAAGAACGTCCCTAAACATCACAACATGAAACATAACCATAAACAATAATGAACGCGAGAATAAATAGAAAACATACATGTAACCACATCAGGAGTCGCATGCGCCCCTTTAGCCGATAGCTGAAAAGCCCTGCTCTTCACCATAGGGGTCATCGCCTTTCCATCATGACCGTATGTGATCCTCAATGTAGCTGGAGCAGGTATCGCTACCGCTCCTCTTGTCAACCTTGGGAAATTGACCTTCTTATGGCTCATCTAATTACAATAGAAGGAAATTAAATTACTCGATTCCTGGGGGAAATCCCTGATATAATGTCCAGTCTTGCTGCACTTGAAGCAAATATCACCCTTCTTTCAACAAATCCCCTCATGCACTCTCTTACATCTACCACATCGGCCTTGGCATGCCTGAAATCTAGATCGCTAGTCGAAAGTCTTGGGTCTCTTCACATGACCTCCAACTATTTGCACATGCTTTTCTTTCCTCTTCCCGAGGTGCTCCAAAGTGATTTCCCGTTCCTAGGCTCTAGCTAACATATCCTCTAATGTATGGCAAGCTGAAAAGCTAACAAATTCCCTGATATCCGCTCTCAGCATATCGTGGTACCGAGTCTTCTTAATCTCCTCGTCTGCGACATACAGTGGGACCAATAAAGCTCTCTCCTGGAACTTGGCGACAATCTCTGACATAGTCTTAGATGTATGGCATAGGTTCTAGAATTCCCTTGCTAGCTGTTGCATCTTGACAACAAGTGCAAACTTTCCTCAAAATCTAATCATAAAATTAGGCCAAGTCATAGCCTTAATAGCTGGAGCTACAAAAGCATAGCCAACCTCCTCCTACTAGTCACATGCTCGCTCCCTCAAACACCCTGCATCAAACCTCACATTCAACCCCACAAGGGTATAAGCTCGTCATCTGGGCACACTCCATGTCTGCTATCCATCATCTGGAAATAATGGGGTCTTTCACCCTGAATAAATCTGGTGCCCCACATCCCCGTAAATCCTTGAACATGAGGGTCAGAGATCCATACCGCCTGGTGGACATCTCGGCTCGAAAGGTCTGAAAGTGCTCCTCCATCATCTCAACAATCCTTTCCTAAATCGTCTTGAACATTGCAGGGGTCCCATAAAGGATACCTCGTGTAATCTCCGACACGATGAACTTGCATAAGCCCTTATCAATTGGTTTGGTATCAGAAACCGAACCAAAACTAGATCATGAACCTTCTGCTCCACCACAAGTAATCACCATACTAAAATACAACATGCAAACAATTAGTAAACGATGAAGCTTAAACTCTAATAGTTTCTTAGAATCATCGTGACATTTCTTGACTCTGCTAAAGATCCTGTGCTTTCAACAGTACATGCCCAATACTACCTTCCACACCTATCTATACATTCCTTAAGAATTATCATGAATCCTCTAAGCCAACTCCTGAATCACTTCTTGGAAACCCCACTATCCACACACACAACTTCTACATTTCCTAAACTCTCTTAGGAATCCTGAACTCACTTGCCCCCACACTACTAGGAACTTTTACCCTCTCTTGGTAATGCCTTATGCATGCAAGTTATATATAAAATGAGATCACATAGATTGTCGAATAAATGATTCTACCCTAAGTCCACAACCAAACAAGGAATAAGAAATAAATCCAAACCAATCATTCTAGGGCTATATGATCCTAATCGTATACAAATTTTAAAGCATACATTTAGCAATTAACTGAGCCGATATAAATCCTGAGTAATACATAGCATTCAATATCGCTAGGCTATAAGGCATCACACAAATCGGACAATTCTAGCATACAAATCCTAAAGGTATCCTTAGCCCCATGCTAGCATTAAATCCATATACAATCATATAAAACATAAAAACACATATGGTATTTTAGGAAAGATTACATGAGCTCGGCTGATTGCGTGCATCACACCCTTTTTCTTTGATAAAACTTTTTAGAAAATTGTCTTTCTTTTTGAAATTTTTTTACTAACTCCTTAGTTTGAATTCAAACACACTCAATAGTGTACCTGAATCCCTTAAACCAAGGCTCTGATACCAACTTGTACCGAGTAAAAATTTTCTGTAAGTAAACCCAAAACATCCATTCATTCATTCCAAAAACCCAATCAATGTATAAAAATGTATCAAATAGTTATAAGAGTACAAATTAAATCACAAAATGCGGAACACCGGTGGATGCGATGCAATCACGTCAACCTCTTCCCCTTGGAAATAGAAGTACCTAAAACATAACATGAACCTGTAAGCATAAAGCTTAGTGAGTTACCACAAAACACCACATAAAACATACATATAAATGGGCCCTACCGAAACTACATAACATGCCCCGCCCATGTAATTGGGCCCCCCATATAATCGAACACTGCCTATATAAAACATACGAACACATGCAAGACTCACAAAGACAGCTAACAGCCTACAAACATAATCCAATGGGACGACATTAGTGACTTCAAACCATGAGTACAGTGAAGAGACTCACCTCGATCGGTGAATAGATAGATTTCACACGCAAACTGCTGGTGCTAAAGTCTCTCCCACTAAACATGTCCAAAAACATAACCCTAATTAGCAATTAATGTATAATCCTAACTTAGCAATTCCAAAAACCAAGACTAATCCCAATTTAGGCAAAATACCATTTTGCCCTTCTAAGTCCTTAACTCATCACATTTGACCAAAAGTCAAACTGGTCAAAAAGTCGACCGTCAACCTTCCATTGACCTACACATGGCGTACAATTAGCTCTAGATGTTGTGTAGAGCCTTAGATGAAAGAGTCGGCGATCAATTAGGCTACGTTGCGTGTAGCCCAATTTATGCCCCACATATTATGTAATTAATCCAATTCCATTTTTACCTCTTAATCCATACAGACCAACAATCTATTACTCAGATCTAGTCCTAATAAAAGTCTTAAGTGATAAAATCGATGACATTATGCCTTTGCATGGCTAGATGGAGCTGAAAATCAAACCATAGTCCCATAACATTCACTAAAGACCAAAAACCCTAACATGGGTGAATGAGGACAACCAAGATCCCATTTTATGACTCCTTAACCTTGGAAACAACAAAAAATGACAACCACAATGTCTAGAGTAGCTCATACTGATAATACTCACGATTATAGGACAAAAGAACATTAAAATCAAGAATCTAATGAGATCTAAGACATGGACTAGCAAGATTCAAGATTTATACCTTTAGGAGCTAAGAAATGTAATGTAGGATCTAGATCTACAAGCTTGAGCTTCAACAATCTACAAGCTTGAACTTCTCAATCTTCAAAAAGCACCAAAAACAAACAAAAGGCTCAAGATTTTCTCTACAGGATAAGGGTTTTGAGTTAGATGCTCAAGGGGGTGGAAACTTATGGATAAGAAGGGCCTCAAGGGGTTAAGGTCCTTAAATAGGGCTCAAAACCCCTGCACCCTAATAGCTACTCCCTGCGTAGGGCATAAAACCCCTACATGGGCTTAATGTATTAAGCTCTGTGTAACTGGCCATCTACACCCCACGTAGAGCCATAATTTCTATAATAATAAGCTTAATTAATATAAGGAAATATACCTAAGAAACGAGCATTACAACTCTCCCCCCACTTGAATTAGACTTCGTCCTCGAAGTCCGCTTGTATAAATAACTCATGGTAATGCTCTCTCATCTCCTCCTCAGGTTCCCTTGTCTATTCGGAACCCTTCCGATGCTACCATTACACCTTCACCAGCTCCACTACTTTGTTGTTCAAGGTCTTGGTGTTTCTGTCAATAATCATCACTGGTCTCGCCACATAGTTCAGACGCTCATCCACCTAAAAAACATCCATTGGAACTACTGCAGAATCATCGGTCAAACACTTCTACAGTTGAGAGACATGGAATGTGTTGTGAATCTGGCTAAGTTCGGCTGGGAAATCCAACCAATATGCAACCTTGCTCACCAGGGCAAGGATCCTGAAAGGATCAATAAAAATGGGGCCCAACATTCCCCGCTTCCTGAACCAGATGACGCCTTTCCAAGGTAACATCTTTAGGAGTACAAAATCCACGACCTTAAGTACAAGGTCCGATCGGTGACTGTCTGTGTAGCTCTTCTGATGAATCTGTGTGGTCTAGAGTCTCACATACACCTGCTGAATCAACTTGGTGGTCTTGTGTACAACCTCCGTACTCTTCATAACCTGATGTCCGACGTCGCCCCAACAAAATGGGGTCCAACATTTCCTCCCACAAAGCATCTCGAAGGGAGGCCCGTCAATACTGACATGATCACTGTTGTAGGATAACTCGACCAAGGCAAGATACATATCCCAACTCTTATGAAAATCGAACACACATGCCCGAAGCATATCCTCAAGTGTTTGAATCATCCTCTCGCTCAGCCTGTCACCCTACGTAGTTATGCCCTACGTAACTTACGTTACCCCCTACGTAACTTAGGTTACACCATGTGTAGGGCATAAACCCCCCGTAGAGCCATAATTTCCAAAATAATAAGGTTACATGATATAATGAAATATACCTGGGAAACGGGTGTTACACTAAAATTTCACCAAGAAGCTGTTTAGGTAGACAAACAATTGCAAATCTCAATGTTTATGAGATTCCTAGATCTTACGAGATTTATTGACACTATGTCAATAGCATGTTAATCTTTTTTTATGCTCATTTAGCATTCATTACTGGATTAGCCGATGATCATGAATCCAAATGGTGATTCGACCATGCGAAGCTACATGATATCCGACTCAAGTAACTCTTGAGAATCATGATTACCATATACGTTACTTCCATTATATTCTTATTTTATGTGTTGGCTAACCACACATGTATGCAACAAAAAGAATATACAACAAGGCGTAGTTTTTGTGGGAAGCATAAGAATAACATTTTTTTTAAAACAGGATTTTGTTTTACTACTTTTTATGTTAATACTTTTAACAAGCCAAATGCACTTTCGATAACTCTAATAAAAAATGTAAGGTGGCGAGCACTAAATGTTACTTAAGAGCCGGCGTCATTAGGAATCGAAGAGACCTCCTTAAACCTTCCTTTTGGTATTTAGAGTAGGTGAGTCTAGTCGCGGTGAGACTAATAATGCTTTTAAACATGCAAGAACACTATGCTTAGATTGTAATGTCATATATATATATATATATATATATATATATATATATACAGACACACACACACACACACACACACACACACATATATATATATATATATACAATTTTAACATATATAACATAATTTAAACCATTTAAAATTTTATATCTATTAATTCTAATTGGAAATGTGAGGAAACAATGCCAATAATTAATACATTTAATCAAGATTTAATTCCTTGAATTCTAATGAATTAATTAAACAATTAATCGACTAACTATAGCAATAATCATAATATTTTCCACCTATGGTAACATTGAAACTTTTTCAAGTTGAGCTAAATCGAGGAAGATAACTTCAGAGGCAAGCAAAACGAGGCAACTAATATTTTTTTGTAAATACAAGTAATCTGGGAACAGTGTCACCATGCTGTGGCAGAGCAGCCACCACGCTATGGTGCGACATAGAAACACATTTTTTATCAGACCCTTTACACCGTGGAGGAGGACCTACAACGCCTGGTGATGAGAGAAAATTCATTCATAATCAATTTTTCATATAGTTCAGTTTCTAAAAGATTTAAAACTAATTAGCATTCACAAACTAGATTAGATCTAAGCATGCAAACTCAATCAAACACATAAGAACGAAAAACCTAAAGTGAAATAAATGTGAAAGAACCTCTCTGATACCATTGTTGGGTTATGAGGATCTTTAGACAACACTAAGGGACATCGCAAGCAACATAAGGTTTATCATCAATAGGTCCGAAAATAGATCTATGAACAATCAATCAATTGAAACTTTATTATGCGAGAATAAATACCTCTTGTAGTCGTCGAAACCTTTTTAGATCTTTGCTTGATAGATTAGTGCTAAGAGTCCAACGTAGAACTCGTCTTTAGTCCAATCACATGTGATTCCAACACTTGGTCAAAGTGTTTCCTAGTCCCGGAAGGTGTTTCCTTTCATATAGTTGCTTATAAACACTATATTCATGCCAATATATGTCATTTAGTACTTATTGTATCTCAGGACTTCATTCGTGGAACTTCTCATCCTTACGTGCGTATTCGTTGAATCACCCACATCAGGTGAGTTCATACCCCGTAATGAATCTTTTAACTGTTTTAAATGCTTTTAAGGGGGGGGGGGGGATACAAGTTCAACACAATGATAATTGTGTCAATGTTTGTTATATACATCTTTCAAAAGATTGCTTATGTCCTTTATAAATGATCAAAACATATCAAAAACTCTTTTTAAGTTATGTTGCTTTATAGTTTAACAAAACTCCAATTTTAAAGTACAAGCATAACTTAGTAGTTAAATGAGTCTTTTCAATAACAAGTTCAAGTAAAACAGTAGTAAGCTATTATGGGTATAGTTTAGGAGGATACTATCATATACGAATATTAGACAGAGAATACTATAACAGAGAATACTATCATATACAAGTACATACTAAGATACTATAACAGAAAGAACATACTAAGATGGTATAACATGGAACACTTACAGGATCTAACTATACCAATAATCACTAACACATTGTTCTAAACAAAAGGTGATAACTTATTGGGTATACATGATCATGTAACATTAATGTGAATTTACACGACCTAGCAATTTGTTTGTGGAAGTCGCGTTTGGTCCCTATAATCTCTTGCCAGGGAGAGCGTATAGTATGGGTACTATTCATCACATTTTGACCTTAATAAAACATACATGTTTTAAGGTAATCAGTATGTCAGGATGTCAATTCAAAAGACAACTGGGTACGTACATTTTCCCATTACTTTCATATTGTGACAGTTCCACTTGAAAGATTAATGCAAACTATTTTCGAGATAAGATAGTTATAAACTAGGGAAAACTTACATTTTACAAACGACAAACAGAACAGTCGGGTCTAGTACATTCAGTAGAAAAGGACCATAATGCTAACCTTATGATTCTTTAATGTATACATTAAGGGATATATATATATATATATATATATATATATATATATATATTAAAAGGATCCGACAGGTAATAAGATGTGTACTTTCCGCTTCATTTCCTGTTCCTTGTTTGGTTGTGGGCTTAGAGCAGATTCACCCAGCCTATTATCTATTCGATCTTAGTTATATATATGTTCCGTATACATTAAGTCATCATAAGGGGTACCAGGTATCGGTCATAGGACACTAATTCAATGCACGGTTTTCTAGTACAAAGCATACTTTTCAAATAGAACATTTGGTGTACAACACTAGAAACTTACCAGTAAAGGGTTTAATCCATTTTTATTAAACCAGTATAAACTTAAAGGACTTTAGGTGATTGACTATATAATACCTTAGTTTGTACATCATGGTTATATATCATTAATACCCAACAGTAGTTGGATGTGTGCTTTCCGCCTTACTTCCTGTTCCTTGTTTGGTTGTGGGCTTAGGGCAGATTCACCTAATTAACTATCTATTCGATATTAGACCATATATAGCCGGTATAAACTAAGTGATTATAGAAGTAATCATTGTGGTCACTATTTTATTATTAGAAATAAGGGTTTTCTTAAAGAATCTTTTCATAAAATATAAAGGAACTATTACAATTAACTCCATGAGTAACAAGTGTATACACCAGGGTTATATATAACAATGATCTAACAAACAATGGGATGTGTGCTTTCCGCCTTACTTCCTGTTCCTTGTTTAGTTGTGGGCTTAGGGCAGATACATACAATCGATTGTTTGTTTACTCTGAGTTCTATATGAATTGTATCCATTTAGTACTCATAGAAAGGATTGTAGAGGCATTTTTACTTATCTTTCATTAAAGCAGGAAATATAGGATTTTCTGGAGGAACATGCAAACTTTTCTAAACAGAACTTACAATTTACTACATTTTACTACAACTTTCTATAACTTACTTACATCACTAAAATCTTATGAACTCACCACCTTAATTGCGGATAAACTCTTTCAAATAACTTGTATTCTCAGGAAACTAGTAAACAAGTACTCGCTCTGGGAAATCAGAAGATGGAGTAGTATAGCTTCAAGTCTTGTTTTGTGAACACACACATTGTAAACACTTTCTTTCTAATGGAATGGTTGTTCATTACTTGCTTACTATGATACATGTCTTGTGATACTAAACATGACGTCCTCCACCCCGAACGTTTCCGACTTTCTGGTTTTGGGGTGTGACAATGACCAAAACATAGTAAGGTCATGACGAGCACAATATTGTCTGGAAATGTACTATCTTAATACTAGCAACAACATAAGGTCAACATGCAATCTTTATTATAGCATCATCGTCATTTATTTATTACATAGCATTTTAGCTAAAGTCTAAAAGCACTATTAATCTCTCCAATGCAATCACATTCAAGATGGAGCATTTCCTCGATCAGAAGAACAACCAACCATGACCTCTGGTACTTCCCTTGCTTCGTCTACAATGAGTTTAAAGGCTTGCCCCTTGGCCCTTAAGGCATCAGCTCTGCTCTATTGCCCATAGATTATCCTTAATGTTGCAGGTGCTGGAGCTTGTATTACGTCTGTTGGGTTCAGAATAGGACATTCAAGATTGATGTAGCCCATCTGGTGGTAGTGGAAATAGATGCACATTCCCTGTGTTGCCTACTTATAGTATCTAATGTATTGTCCTTCCGTACCTCACTTATAGCATAAATATTGAAAAACTCCTTCGTGGGACTTCCCACACTTGGTACACCAAAGACCCCTTTGTTCTCAAGGAAAAACCTTTTTCTAATTTTGATCACCTTGAAATTCCTAGATCTTTGAGATTCATTGACTATTGATGACATGTTAATATCAAATTCTGCTAATCTTAAATCAATGACGGGGATGCCGTGGATCACTGAACAAGTGGTGAATCAATAATACAAAATTGTGTGCTCTGTGGCTCAAGTTACGCTAGAGATTCATGAATTCCACATCATTCTTTACTTATACTCTCAAATAAAAGTTCCAGTTAACCACACGAGCTCCATCAACAAGTTATAGAGAAAATGTGCAATTTTTATGGATAACACAAGAGTCCATTTTTAATTAATAAAATGATATTTTGTTTTATAATTGTATTTTGAATACTTTCATATTGACCTTTATCACTATCAAACCCTTTCGGTAACTCCACTTTCAAAATGCAATAGGGCGGTGAGGGTGGTAAATGTAACACCAGTCAAAATAGGTCAACAACAATCACATGTGATTATGCCAATCATGTAATGTGATTTTGTTAAACTATTAATGTGATAAAATTACTATGTAATTCTTTTTAAAGTATGAACTTTGATACATAATTTATGATACAACTCAACATATACGTCCATATGATTACAAAGTTATAGAGAACGTCTAAATCTGACTTCGCGTGAAGAAGTTATGATAAACTCTAACACTATAAATCTCTATAATAAGAGGAATTTAAAATATATTTAGAATTAGCTATTGGAGTCTCAAAAGAGAGCTGCAGTACTCGTAAATACCTACGCGTGGATATAAAGAACATCAAAAACGGAGTTTGTATGCAAAAGTTACGACTTTCTGAAGTTACAACTGTCTGAGAGCACGACACGTGTCAGAAACCCTAATCTGTCTGGACTCATGAAGTGAGCATAAAAACTCACGACGTGAGGAGTCAAAACGCCTCATTTTGAAGCTAGAAGTCAACATAACGATAACCCAAAAGTTCACGACGTGAGCAAGGTTTTGTCACGACGTATGGACGCTGCAGGACACGAATCGAGGCTAGAAAACACCTGGGAAGACTACGGGATGACTCTTGCCATGGCTCATGGCGTGAGAGGGCCAACATCAGCCTATAAATAGCAATCAAGACCCATTCTTTCATTACACCTTCTACTTTATTTCTCTCTCGTTTTTGAAGGCTGTTTCCTTCCCGAGCTTGACAACGACGAGCCTCTGACCGTTTAGATTCTATAGATCACGCTACTAGGGTGCGTTTCACGACCCCACTTTCTAATATTTTCAGGGGAAAACGCATGCTAAATATTGTATATATGTTATTATTATTTCTATATGATGGTATATTAGTATCAACGTAGATAGTTATATTAACCGGGATATAGTTGTTCTAAATATAGTATTTTAATTATATACAACTATTATCAACTTGTTAGCATGTTCTTGTAACTAATGTAGATTTTGAGTTATACTTAGGATTCTATATATATGTTGTGTGCGATATAGTTCCGAAGTTATATTCGGAAGTTCTATATGTTAATTAGTATGTACGTTGGTATTGTTGGTTTTATGTCAAGATAAAACTAGGAACATTATATGTTGTTGTTGTTATTGGTTTTATGTCAAGATAAAACTTGGTTTTACTTCAAGTTATAGTTGTTATACCGCCTAAATGTTATGAAATTAGGAGTAATGTTCAAAAGTATAGTCTAGTAACTTAGGGTTTTAGACATGAAAATGCTTTTGTTGTTAGAGCTATAGGAAGCTATTGAAGTCTACATGAGTAATTGCATTCATCAACTAAGATTGGAATCTTAGCGGAAATCCTCTAACTATAACCGTTAATCCTGTGTGAGCGAGGAAGTCGTGTATAATTTGTATACGGGTTGACAACCCCACTTGTGATTGTTAGGTACAGTCAACCATAAGCGAGTGACGAACTATCCTGTTACTTGTTATTGTTCCGGCGTCGATGAAGCGTGCGATATTGTTTCTCATGGAAATCATGAGTGTGTTGTTTCTCATGGAAATCATGAGTGTATTGTTTCTCATAGAAATCATGTGTGTGTTTTATCAGAGTTATTATGTCATAGCAGTGGTTACAGGCTCATCGTAGCAAACTGTTATAAGCATTATACTTTTTTGATATACAAGTATGAATGTTAAGTATAAGTTTCCCAAGGACTTATACTCTAAGTATAAAAATCTGGTAGGTATATTACTTGTATATTAAGCAGACCACTATACCAATTCTACTTACTCGTATATAACTGAAATAGATTTATACGTAGCGGTTTTACTCATATAGAATTGAAATAAGATTTATACGTAGCAACTTAGTTTGTATGGAATTACAAACATTTATATTTATAATATGTAAGACTTATAGGTATATACTTATTTGGTGAGTAAACCAGTATACCTATGATATATATACTAAATGTTTGAGAGTCAAAATGGTACTTTAAAAACTAAACTTTTGAACTCAGAAAAAGTATTATTTTTATATGGAGTCAAAACCTTTGAACTTACCAACTTTATGTTGACGTATTTTAAAATGCATGTGTTTTCAGGAAGTTGATAACTATGATACAAGAAATGACGTTACACTGCCCTGTGTTTTCACCGACGGCCAGGGTGTGACAGTAAACACAAAGCATATTAAAAACATGCCTCATTAGTAATCGTATGGACCTCCTTAAACCCTTACATTAGAGTGGGTAAGACTAATAATGTCAATAATTAAACATGCGAGGGCGTATATTGTTACTTTCTTATACATATAGTATATACCATTCTAATATATATAAGCGGTAACTTTAAAACTCTTTAATTTTAGTTGTCTATTATTAATTCTAATTAATTGCGAGGATGCAATGTAATAATTAATAATTCATAGGGGGGTAGTATTCAAACTTACAAATGTCTATTATAAATAATATTAAATGTTCAAATAAAAGATTTTCTAATTTTAATAATCACACTTACATAATATTTATTGTTTTCTAGATTTAAAAAATTTTAAATTTGGCATTTATCCATATTAAAAAAATCTTCAAATTTGAAATTTAGAGAAAAACAAGGAAATCCTAATTCAGCGGGGCGCGCCGCACCTAAAGGGAGGCGTGTTGCACCTATGACTATATGTTCCTTTAGATTATGTGTATTCTTCCTCTTTCCCATTTTAAACATGCATTTACAAAAAATATGGATTAAGGGTCCATGTAATTATGAACCAGTGGCTCTGATGCCACTGTTAGGGTTTATATTCCTCAAATATACTTGAAACTTGGCAGTGAAACAATCAAACTATGATATACCTATGTGTACATGCAACCTATGGATCTATGGCTTCATACTAATTACAGCTACCCCAGAAAACATAAATACAAAGTAGCAATCACATACCTCTTTTGAAGCTAAATACCTTCACACATGAGCTCTCGTGCGTGCCAACTTGTTTCGATGTAAATGACCCAAACCAATGAAGGGTTTTGAGCATTCTATAACTCCTAAGGTGTACATGCAACGCTAGAAACCTTAGATCTATGTTTTTACTAAGATACATGCAAATTTGATTTTCCAAGGTTCTTAACCTAACTAGCATGGCATGGGGAACTTTGAAACATAAAAGCTAGTAGAAGAACATAACTTTTTGTTGCTTAGATTCCTTGAGAACTTTGTGAGCCTAGCACCTCAAGTGTGATGCCTCAAATGTTTCACGCAACACCACAACTCTTGGAATAACCTTGAGAGAATTTCACTAACACTCGAAATCAGCTAGCCCTCTTTTTCTACACACATAATGCCGATTTTGGTAGCCCATGGAGTCCTTTTGTAGTTGTGTCACAAGTAGGGTTACATCATGTAAACCCTAATTGACATGGCTTTCCATATTCCATAATCCATGGGTTTATAACCTCCATGGACTATCCATGGAGCTCCTTATGGGTTTATCCCAATTTAATAAACCATGGATCATTAGCCCACTATAAAAGAATGGATAATTTACACAATCAACCCCATATATTTAATTAGTCTCCTTTTGATCACCAATTTAATTCTAAATTAATTCTTGATCAATACTAATTAAATAATATTATTAATATATTAGAACTTATAATATATTAATAAACCTTATATGTCCTTTCTCTCATTTAGTCTATCCAAGTGTTGCAATGCCATGCAATCCAAATGGACCATGCCAACCGAGTCAAGTACATTCCAGAAATAGTTATGAACTTCGACACCTAATCCAATAGTCTCCCACTTGGATAAGTCTAATAACTATAACTGCAAGAATGACTTCGAAAACTGATCAACAATCATAACTCTTTCAAAGTTTCGCGGAACTGAGATGATGATGATACGCCATTTAAGATAAGTGATCATATAATCCTCTGTTGTAGATATCAACCGGACAAACACATGGAACATTGTCTTACTTATTGTCCAACAGTTTTTTCCCGATTTCCGATTTGTTTGACATAGAACTTAATTGAACACGTCAATTTAGTTCTGACCGAACTCGATACATAGTTCAAAACAAAATCATCGAGGGGCCCAAATATCGCTTCTAATCCAAGATGGAACAGATAAACTTCGACACATATGGTTGTTCTACTACTCGTTGAATTATACACAAAGGTAGGTTTTATAATATTATGTTACCAATGCGTTTTCATACAATCAATGTATAACCAAATCATTGTCAACAACTCATATCTCTAGGTTTGAAGACTTATATGATATTACCGTCTCATGATTACTCGAGATAAATTCCATGAAGTGATACAAGTGAGCATGGGTTGAATGCAATACTATGAGCTTATGAGCACTCATGAGTGTTGTGGCAACTCTTGCTATGTCCAACATCTTAGACATCTACAAGCCAACTCATGACAGCCTTAATTCATATCTACTTCCAACATATGATTGACTGTGGAGAATTTGAATAATATGATATATACCATAACATAATTATTCTTGAAGTCAAAACATGCAAAATGAAATGATAATAAACGATTGACAGAAGATAGCAACACTTATACTTATAAATAAACAACAACTTTTATTTATACACTTTACACATTTCAAAGCTATCTAATTACTAAAACTAATATCATCCTTCAACCCTATGTGCCTCACATGCTGGAGATGCTTAACCCTACCCAGTCCCTTCGTGAGGGGATCTGCTGGATTCTCATCCGATGATACCCTCTTTGCCACAAGGAGTCCTTCTTCTATTCGATGTCTGATGAAATGGTATTTTTTGTCGATATATCTGGATCTCCCATGATCCCTTGGTTCCTTGGCTAAGACAACTGCACTTTCACTATCATAGAAAATCTCCATAGGCTCCTTTATAGCTGGTACAACTCCAAGGTCTCCAATGAAGTTCTTTAGCCATATATCCTCCTTTGCTGCCTCGCTTGCCGCTATATACTCTGATTCACATGTTAAATTAGCCACTGTCTCCTGCTTCGAATTTTTCCAAGTAATTTGTCCTCCGTTTAAGGTAAAGACCCAGCCTGACTAAGAACGGAAATTATCCCTATCAGTCTGGAAGCTAGAATCATTATACCCTACTACTCTCAAGTCATCACTCCTACCAAGGGTAAGGACCCAGTCCTTAGTCCTCCGCAGGTACTTGAGAATGTTCTTTACCGCAATCCAGTGATCCTTGCCAGGGTTCCCCTGATATCTGCTAACCATGCTCAACGCAAAGGCCATGTCAGGACGAGTACAAGTTATAGCATACATGATCGAGCATACAATGGAAGCATAGGCTACTCGAATCATCTCTGCTATCTTAGCCTCTGTACTCGGGCTCTGAGTCTTACTCAATCTGGCGTTACATTGGATCGGTAACTCTTATTTCTTGGAATTCTGCTCGCTGAACCTATTCAGCACCTTATCCAAGTAGGTAATCTGACTAAGTCCAATTAGTCTCTTACACCTGTCTCTCAAAATGCTTATCCCTAGGATATATGCAGCTTCTCCAAGGTCCTTCATAGAGAAACACTTCCCAAGCCAGGACTTCACTTCCTGCAGATTTGGGATGTCATTTCCTATGAGTAGTATGTCATCCACATATAGTACTAAAAAGCTAACTATACTCCCACTAGCCTTGACATATACACAAGATTCATCTTCGCTCCTCGAAAAGCCAAAGTCTTTAACTTTCTTATCGAAACAAAGATTACATTTGCAAGGTGCTTGTTTTAATCCATAAATGGATTTCTCAAGCTTACACACTCCATTAGGGTACTATGAACTGACAAAACCCTCTGGCTGATTCACGTAAACATCCTCAGCCAACTTTCCATTAAGGAAAGTGGTTATGACATCCATTTTCCATATTTCATAATCATGAAATGCAGCAATGGTTGACATAACCCTAATAGACTTAATCTTCGCTATTGGTGAAAAGGTCTCAACATAATCAACTCTCGGAGTTTCAGAAAAGCCCTTTGCAACCAATCGCGCCTTATAAATGTGTACATTACCATCCATGTCGGTCTTCTTGTTGAAGATCCATTTGCACCCGACTGTCTTACGACCTGGTACATTGTCAACCAAGTTCCAAACTTGATCGTCATACATGGACTGTATATCGCTGGCCATAGCCTCTTTCCATTTAGCAGCCTCAGGGCCTGTCATGGCTTCCGTGTACCTGTTAGGTTCATCCAGACTTACCAGTATGCTGTCACTGATAAATGTATCACCTTTCGTAGTAATATGGAAACCATAGTAATGCTCAAGTGCATTCCTAACTCTCGTGGAACGCCTCAGAGGTACAAAATCATCTGTCGAATCAACAGGAGTTTCCTCCTCAGTTTGAATGCTAGGGTTTGAGGTTCCTTCACCACTAGACTCTTCAATTTCTTCAAGGACAATTTGCCTCCCACTGTTTCCTTGGATTCTGAACTCTCTCTCGCGAAAGACCCCTCTCCTTGCTATAAAGACCATATTATCACTGGGTCTGTAGAAGAGGCACCCAAAGGATTTTTGTGGGGACCCGATGAAAATACACCTCTCACTTCGAGGTTCGAGCTTATCATAAGTCTCGCACCTTACAAAAGCCTTGCAACCCTAAATCTTGATGTGATCCAGATTGGGAACTTTTCCAGTCCACATCTCGTGAGGTGTTTTTGTAACATCCCAAATTTCGAGTCCAAAAATTTCATTTTTTAATTAATTGATTTATAAAACATCCATAAGAAAACATAGTGAAGACATATCATTTCATAAAACTAATATCTCATGTATGAAAACCAAACCATAAATATAACAACGTCAGAGTACAATCCCAAGAATCTCGTAATGCGGCAATCCAACATGTGTGTGTGTGTATGATGTGCAGCTACCACGCCAGCTCCTTCCCCTTTGCTGAAGAGGTACCTGAAACAAAACTAAAAAATGTAAGCACAAAGCTTAGTGAGTTCCCCCATCGTACCGCATACCATATAATCACATAACATACATATACTGTCAGGCTTATTTGGGTGCCCAACCTACCCCTTCGGTCCTCTCGACCAGATACTGCCTAGCATACATGGGTGCTGGCCTCCCCTTCGGTCCTCTCGACCAGATACTGCCTAGCATACCTAGGTGCTGGCCTCCCCTTCGGTCCTCTCGACCGGATACTGCCTAGCATACCTGGGTGCTGGCCTCCCCTTAGGTCATCTCGACCGGATACTAGGGACTATTTCACCCCTCAACTACTACCACGTAACATGTAACATATAATTATATTCTATCTAGCATGAATGGATATGACTACCCCCTTTGGCCCTATCGACCGGAAATCTTGGGGACTATCTCCCCTACTGCTACTAGCATATAACATGATATCATACTAGCACATAACATATCAGGTAGTAGAAAACCTAGATGAATATCACAAAGACAATCATCTAACATACGACTCCTATTGGTGGGCTAGCATTGGTGGCTTAGACCCACTTCTACTGGATGGTAACTCACCTCGTAAGGATGACTGTTGAAAAGCTGATCAACAGACGTCTAACTGCTGCTCCGGTGATTCTCCGGCTATAAATCCATAAAACACTTAATCAGACACTGATAACTACTCTTAGGGTAAAATAACTATTTTACCCCTGACCAAGTCAAAGTCAAAGTCAACTTCCAGTTGACCTGACTCGTCGAGTTGGGCCGCTAACTCGTCGAGTCCCTATCCTTTCATCTGCCCTTCTTCACGCCCCTACTCGTCGAGTTTAGCAACGACTCGACTAGTTCTCCTTCTAAAACATCCACGAATGAACCTTTATCCGGCTCACCGAGTTGTGTGAACAACTCTTCGAGTTCATCCCTATCCTTTGAACAAGTCTGCCCTTGGCTCGCCAAGTTGTATGAACAACTCGTCGAGTTCTATGATTTCCAGGTCTATGGCGAAGTCTATTGCGTTGAGTCACTCCCCCGGATCCCTCTAAGACCACTCTAACACTCACTGGTTTCCTTCAAGCCACAATAGAAAAGGGAAGTCAAGCCATGGACTCGTCGAGTCCAAGAACGACTCGTCGAGTTGAGAATGACCAAGTCTCATTTCTCGATTTCTGATGTACAACACTTGACCAAAAGATAGATCTAGGCTTCTAAGATCGATCTAGCACTTAAAAGTTACAAACTTTACGTGCATGCATGGGAGTATGAGCTAAAATGGCCCTAAATGAGACTCTTAGGATGCATGGGGCTCTCTAAGGCTCTAAAATTAGTCCCTTTCTACCTTGTAACCCCTCAAATACCTTGGATCTGAAGTCTTAGCCCCCAACCATGCTTGCACTCATGATTGGTCACCAAGAATAGCTCCTAAAAGACCTAAATCACCCCAAAAGGGATCTAAAACATGAAAGAGAAAGGTACCCGCTTTATACCTCTAAAGAACTGCAGAGGGTGCACAAACTCGAACTCCTCTAGCCTCCTCTTGATTCTTCAAGCCTTTCTCTTCCTTCTTATGTTCCAAGATCAACAAAAAGCACCACAAAGGCCTTAGATCATTACACAAACGATTAGGGTTTGATATGGAGAGTACTGAGAGCAATATGGATGAAGGGAGGCTGAATGAGATGCTTAAATAGGGTGCAATCCCTTAGATTAGGGTTTTGTCCAGTTAGGGCCTACTCGTCGAGTCTGGCTTCCAACTCGTCGAGTAGGTCATTAAACTCCCGGGTCCAAGTCGCTCCTACTCGTCGAGTTAGCAAACAACTCGCCGAGTTCGAGGCCAAAATGATGAATGATACTCGAATGAAATTCATACCAGGAATCGAGAGCTACAAATCTCCCCTACTTATCTTTGACTTTGTCCTCGAAGTCTGCTGCTCGGTCCTAAAAAAGCTCTGGATAATTCTCAATCATCTTGTCCACCGGCTCCCACGTCCACTCCGAGCCCTTCTGGTGCTGCCATTGCACCTTCACCAGCTCGACCTTCTTGTTCCTCAGATCCTTCGACTTCTGCTCGAGGATCGCCACGGGCCGCTCAATGTAGTTCAGGCTGCCATCAACCTGTATATCCTCCAGGGGCACCATTGCCGAATCGTCCACTAGACACCTTCACAGCTGGGAGACGTGGAATGTGTCGTGGATCTGACTGAGTTTCGCTAGCAGATCCAGCCGATATGCCACCTTTCCCACCCGGGCCAAAACCCTGAAAGGACCGATATACATGAGGCCCAGTTTGTCCCGCTTCCTGAATCGGATGACGCCTTTTGTAACGCCTGTAGATCCGGGCTAGCCAATTTAGAGACGATAAGCATCAAAAATGAATTTTTGATGGAATATTATTTATAAGGAGTAATCTTAACTAAGTTGTAGTATATGTTACAAGGATTCCGTACAAATAAAGAATGCCAAAATCCGAGTTATAACGAAGAAGTTATGACGTGTCGAAGTTTCTCGACAGAACCGACACGACACAGCACGACGTAAATAGTGAATTTACGTTAGAGTGATATTTGGCCTTAGCGATCTAAATGAAAGTCATAGAATACGTTAAACCGAGAGCGTGGATATAAAGAACGTCGAAAATGGAGTTCGTATGTGAATGTTATGAATTTCTGAAGTTCGGGGCGCGAAACCCGAAAACTGTCAGAGTTCACAACGTGAATACAGTGTTCACGATGCGAACTCAGTATTTATGACTTCTGGAGCCTGACAGATGCAAGTGGCGATGACGTACCTGATGACTATTGAATTCACGACGTGAGAACTTACAATTCACGACGTGAGAGCTGAAAAATGACCCTATAAATAGAAATCGAGGGTCAGCCGATTTTGGTTGCTCTATCTCTTCTCTCCCACTCCCGATACCCTCTCTAAGCCCTATTTAACCCCCCGAAGCCCCGGTATCATCCCAAGACCCAAATTAAGTCCCGAAGCCCGAAGATCCCGAGAAGAAAAGAGTTTCCTAGCCGTAGCTCTGCCTGTGAGAAGCCCGGTGTGTGAAGATCTTCCACTTTACCGAAGAATACTACTCTTAGAGCCGTAGTGCTGTCCGATCATCTTCTGATCAAGTGAGTGTGTGGTTACTTTCATCTACTGCATAGATATGAAGTATTTGCTATGAAATACGTGTTATGTGTTTATATGTTGTTGGTTTACTTGAGATGGTTGTTGAATGAATGTTTTATACAGTTTTTTTTAAATGATTTAAACTATATATGTGATTTATATCTACAAATATGTTGGGTAGAACATGGGTATATGAAATAGTTGGTGTGTGAGGAAAGATTAGTTTGGGGATGAGATGAAAGATGATATAGATCATGAGATGAGGGTGACAGGGGATAAATGAGTGAAACCTTTACCCAAACAATGGGCCCCGTCATTCAACAGAGTAGGGATGACAACCACAGACTATTTTAGACAGTCCTGTGGAACACTAGCAAGCTCGCAACTTGTAGGTGTTGTGGACTAGATGTTCACCGGTGTACTCTATAAACCCATTGATATGTATTGCTAGAGGATGTATCGGAACCAATACTGTCAATAAACGATATAAACCCCGACGACTATGGAGTTAGCGTTTGGTAACTACAGATATAGTGTCTGTTGAGAAAACCCTGGCAACGATGGATTTCATGCCGATTCCTTAGGATAATCCTTAGGATAATGCTTAGGATTAAATGAACGAGGAATAGTTGATTCTTAGGGTAATCTTTAAGAAATAAAGAAGATAACGGGGATGGGTAATTGGGTTGATTTGTTGATGATTAAATATAATAATTATATTATTATGGGTTGAAAACCCTATATGGTCACTAGGCTCCCAAGCCTGACCCACTCAGTTTTCTTTGCATTACAGGTAATGGCAAAAGAGTATAAGTTGGTGGACTTGCCGAGAGATTTTGGATTATAGATCAGTAGTTATAAATGACTGTTGTAAGGTCTATTCTATACTGTTTATGCTTTTGGTCTGTATCGGAACATGACATCCTGAGGTTTTATTATTAATGAAAAGTACATTCTCTTTGAGAAATGTTTTGATAAATTCTTATAACATTTTGTTTTTGGAAAAAATTCCGCAATTGTTTTCTTTAAAAGATTACTCTGATTTTAAAAACAAAGCATAAACAAATCGGTCTTTTCTGGCCGTGAAATTGGGGATGTCACAGTTGGTATCAGAGCATTAGTTTAAGCGAACTAGGAATTTCTAGGATTTCTAGACTTAAACTTAGAACGCTAAGTGATGATCGTGAGATGAGTGTCTACCATATTTTATGACACGAGCACTAGTATATTTTAGGAAAGATGCCTAAAATGCTTTTATGTGCTAAATGTTATATGTTTGTCATGTATGGAATTGTTTGTTCGGATCTATGGTCTGTTGCCGACCGGATCTGGAAACCTTATGTGTTTAGGATTCTAAGCGTACGACTATGATATTAGAACTAGCATGTAAACGTTTCGGAGTGATAAGGACGATTTAAATGTCTATCGAAATAGAGATCTAAATTCACCTAATTTGGTGTATAGATCGAAATGGCAAACACGCAAAATGGATTGGGAAACGATAACCCGCAGCCTGAGCCACACGTGATTGGGAGTGCACCAGAGCTAACAGATGCACCTGAGCCAATCACGATGGTGGGAGTATACTGAATGGTGCGAATGATGTTGGATCATCAGATGGAGGAAACAAGGTGTTTACTTCAACAAAGTAAGGACAAACATACTGTGCCAATACGCCAGGAACCTACTCTTGAGACAATTATTGGGGTTGCTAAGTCAGTCGGAGGAGTGATCAACGGTAGTATCTCCAACAAGGTTGAAGTTGGCAAGAAGAGGAAATTTGAGGGGTCTTCAAGGTCCGACAATAACAACATGTTCTCGAAGTCTAGAAAAGGAGGAGGTAAAGAAAAATGGTGCGGGAAATGCAAAAAGAAAAACTCTATAAAAAGTAACGAGGAGGTGACATGTTTTAAGTGTGGAAAGCATGGGCATTACGCCGATGAATGTACATTCAACAAAAGGGTATGTTACGAATGTAATGAAGAAGGGCACTTCAAGCAGGACTGCCCAAACAGGGAAGAAGCTACAAAGCCAACTATACCACTGAAGCATAATGAGAGATCCGACGAAGAGGTGACTTGTTACAAATGTGGAATGAAAGGTCATTATGCCAAGAAGTGCACATCCGACAAGAAGGTGTGCTATGGATGTAACAAAGAAGGGCATTTTTCTAGAGATTTCCCAAAGAAGAATGAACCAGCAAAGCCAAAGGCATTCCACATGATCCTCGATGAAGCAGAAAACAACGCGAGGTTTCAAGAATGAAAACTTCATATCAAGATATAGTCTGTATCAGGAAGTGTAGCCTATTAAAGGCATATTATAGGGTGAACTTGAACTCTTTTGTAATAGTTTCAAGAATTAATATAAACCCTGGTTTTGTTATATGATGTATTGAATGATACCTATCGGAAGATATCGAAGGTGGTATCTTGCCTTTATTTTATGTCTGATAAAATAACAGAACGTTTAGAGGAGTACGGTACGTATGAAGTATACCTTCGATTGGCAGGTTGATGGAACGATTGGTGTAATTCTCGAAGTTGTCCCATCGTCTAGAATTTTCATCACCAACCGAGTTGGAGTAGAATTGATGAGTGAAGATACGCATGGAAGAAGTCCTAGTAGAGTCTAGGAAAATTTTATGATTAATTGTACACATTCTATGTGTTAAATTGTTTTTTGATTTTAGGAATTGGGGACTATGAGACAATACTTGGGACGAGTATGAGTAGGTGTGAATAGTATTAGAGATCTATACTACTGGAAGCATATGACTTATGCTTGGATCAGGGAAGGTCACAAGGTTACCAAGAAGCTTGTAATTGAGTTCGTTTTTATGCAAGTATTTCGTTACCATTGTTTTCGGTAATGACCAAAAAGATGACTGATATTCTGACCCTAGTGGTCATATCAAATTAAATCCGACTACGATGAGTTTGTTATGTGGTTCAGAGAACAAAGTTGGATGTAACATCTGACTTAAGTCAGAAGATTGAAATCAATGTGATCAATAGCATCGCGCTCGTTGTTAATGAAGCTTGTAGCTAGAAATTCTATATGCTAAAATGTGATCATATCACATTAGAATACGAACGAAGGTATATTCAATTATGGAATTTGACTTAAAGAGACTTGAGTCTAGGCGTTGCATCATCCGATGAAAGGTCATTTAGAACATGACTCATTGATCTGTTACAATAGATAATGGGAAGTACTTATCCTAAGAAGAAGATGGAGTCCTAAATAAGGATTTATTTTGTAACTCGAAGGTTACGATTGAAAGAACAACACAGTACGAAGAGCAGATGCATGATTGAGCACTACCTACTATCGAGAAGTCCAAGAGTTGGATACTCTTTCGAGGAAACATAGAACTTACAGTTATTACGTAGGATGAAGAGATAACGTATGGAATCATTATACAAGTCCTATTTCGTTGATGATTCCGGGACGTAATCATCCTAAGGGGGAGATAATTGTAACGCCCGTAGATTCGGGCTAGTCAATTTAGAGACGATAAGCATCAAAAATGACTTTTTGATGGAATATTATTTAGAAGGAGTAATCTTAACTAAGTTGTAGTATATGTTACAAGGATTCCGTACATATAAAGAACGCCGAAATCCGAGTTATAACGAAGAAGTTATGACTTGTCGAAGTTTCGCGACAGAACCAACACGACACAGCGCGACGTAAATAGTGAATTTACGTTAGAGTGATATTTGGCCTTAGCGATCTAAATGAAAGTCATAGAATACATTAAACCGAGAGCGTGGATATAGAGAACATCAAAAACAGAGTTCGTATGCGAAAGTTATGAAGATCTGAAGTTCGGGGCGCAAAACTCCAAAACTGTCAGAGTTCACGATGTGAATACAGTGTTCACGACGTGAACTCAGTATTTATGACTTCTGGAGCCTGACAGACGCAAGTGGCGATGATGCACTTGATGACTATTGAATTCACGACGTGAGAACTTAAAATTCACGATGTGAGAGCTGAAAAATGACCGTATAAATAGAAATCGAGGTTCAGCCGATTTTGGTTGCTCTATCTCTTCTCTCCCACGCCCGAGACCCTCTCTAAGCGCTCTTTTAGCCCCCCAAAGCCCCGATATCATCTCGAGACCTGAAGGAAGTCCCGAAGCCCAAAGATCCCGAGAGAAAAGAGTTTCCCAGCCAAAGCTCTGCCTGCGAGAAGCCCGGTGTGTGAAGATCTTCCACTTTACCGAAGAATACTACTCTTAGAGCCATAGTGTTGTCCGATCATCTTCTGATCAAGTGAGTGTGTGGTTATTTTCATCTACTGCATAGATATGATGTATTTGCTATGAAATACGTGTTATGTGTTTATATGTTGTTGGTTTACTTGAGATGGTTGTTGAATGAATGTTTTATACAAGTTTTTTTTAAATGATTTAAACTATATATGTGATTTATATCTACAAATATGTTGGGTAGAACATGGGTAGATGAAATAGTTGGTGTGTGAGGAAAGATTAGTTTGGGGATGAGACGAAAGATGATATAGATCATGAGATGAGGGTGACAGGGGATAAATGAGTGAAACCTTTACCCAAACGATGGCCCCCGTCATTCAACAGAGTAGGGATGACAACCACGGACTATTCTAGACAGTCCTGTAGAACACTAGCAAGCTCACAACTTGTAGGTGTTGTGGACTTGATGTTCAACGTTGTACTCTAAAAACCCATTGATATGTATTGCTAGAGGATGTCTCGGAACCAATACTGTCAATAAACGAGATAAACCCCGACGACTATGGAGTTAGCGCTTGGTAACTATAGATATAGTGTCTATTGAGATAACCCTGGCAACGATGGATTTCATGCCGATTCCTTAGGATAATCCTTAGGATTAAATGAACGAGGAATAGTTGATTCTTAGGGTAATCTTTAAGAAATAAAGAAGATAATGGGGATGGGTAATTGGGTTGATTGTTTGATGATTGAATATAATAGTTTTATTATTGTGGGTTGAAAACCGTATATGCTCACCAGGCTCCTAAGCTTGACCCACTCAGTTTTCTTTGCATTACAGGTAATGGCAAAAGAGTATAAGTTGGTGGACTTGCCGAGAGATTTTGGATTATAGATCAGTAGTTATAAATGATTGTTGTAAGGTCTATTCTATACTGTTTATGCTTTTGGTCTATATCGGAACATGACATCCCGAGGTTTTATTATAATGAAAAGTACATTCTCTTTGAGTAAATTTTTTGATAAATTCTTATAACATTTTGTTTTTGGAACAAATTCCGCAATTGTTTTCTTTAAAAGATTACTCTGATTTTAAAAACAAAGCATAAACAAATCGGTCTTTTCTGGCCATGAAATTGGGGATGTCACACCTTTCCAAGGTGACACCTTCAGGAGAACCATATCCCCGACCTGAAACTCCAGGTCTGAACGGCGCTTGTCGACATAGCTGTTCTGCCGACTCTGTGCAGTCTGAATCCTGCTCCTGACCTGCTGAATTCTTTCTGTCGCCTTGACTACCACTTTGGTACTCCCCATGACCCTCTGGCTAACCTCACCCTAACATATCGGGGTCCTGCACTTCCTCCCGTATAACATCTCAAAGGGAGGATGATCGATACTCACATGGTAGCTGTTGTTGTATGAGAATTCCGCCAATGGGAGGTAAGTATCCCAATTACCACTGAAATCAAGCACACACGCCCGTAACATATCTTCCAAATTCTGGATGGTCCGCTCGCTCTGACCATCCGTCTACGAGTGGAATGCGGTGATAAAGTGCAGACGAGTACCCAACTCGTCGTGGAATTTATTCCAGAACCTGGAAGTAAACCGCACATCCCTGTCGGAAATCATGGAGACTGGCACTCCATGCCGAGCCACCACCTCCTGAATGTAAATGTCGGCCAACTTCCCGACCGATATACTCTCCTGGATCGGTATAAAATGGGCGCTCTTGGTCAACCGATCCACAATGACCCATATGGAATCCACTCCCCGCACGGACCTGGGAAGTTTGGTGATGAAGTCCAAGGTAATATCTTCCCATTTCCACATGGGAATATCCAGCAGCTGCATCTTGCTGTGTGGCCTCTGGTACTCATCCTTGACCTTCCTGCAGGTCAAGCACCGCTCCACATACCATGCTACGTCCTGCTTCATGCAGGGTCACCAATAGTCAGGACGAAGATCCCTATACATCTTCGTCCCCCCGAGATGAATAGAAAACCTGGATTTGTGCGCCTCCTCCATCAATATCTGACGCACGCCTCCATGATAGCGGACCCACACCCTACGGTGAAGGGTCAACAACCCTCAGCTAACATAGTCGAAGGAGGATTCGTGACCCACAATATGCTCGCTCTTCTGATGTTCCTCCTTCATCGCCTCGTTTTGGGCCTCTCGGATCCGCTCCAACAGCGGAGCCACCACGGTCATCCTCATACAGATACCCGTGATCGGCGCTGCCTTGCGGCTAAGCGCGTCGGCCACAACATTCGTCTGTGAGATATTCAGATTCGGCTGGTCTGTGAGATACCTCAGGCTCTTGTGGTCCATGTAGATGGTACAACGAACCCCATAGAGGTAATGACGCCAAATATTGAGGGAAAAAACAACAGCCCCAGCTCCAAATCATGCATCGGATAATTCGCCTCGTGAGGCTTCAGTTGCCTCGAAGCGTAAGCAATAACATGTCCTATGTGCATCAAAACTGCACCCAAACCCAAGATGGACGCATCGTAGTATACGAGAAAATCCTCCATGCCCTCTGGCAGAGCTAAGATTGGCGCTTCGCACAATCTCTGTATCAATGTCTCAAATGCAGCCTGCTGCTCAGGCCCCCAGCGAAAGACCACGACTTTGCTCATCAGTCTGGTCAGGGGTACGACTATCTTCAAGAAATCCTGGATGAATCTCCGATAATAGCCGGCTAATCCTAGGAAACTTCGAATCTCAGATGGAGACCTCGAAACCTCCCATCTCATCACGGCCTCCACTTTAGTCGGGTCAACCGATATCCCATTCTGGTTGACAAGGTGCCCAAGAAACTGCACCTCGCGCAACCAGAACTCACACTTGGAGAACTTAGCATAGAAGTTCTCCCTCCTTAACGTATCTAGAACCTCCCGTAAGCACTCCTCATGCTGCTCTTGTGTCTTGGAATAAACCAAAATGTCATCGATGAAAACTATCATGGACCGATCAAACATCGGTGTGCATATGCGGTTCATAAGATCCATGAACGCGGCAGGAGCATTGGTGAGCCTGAAAGGCATCACCACGAACTCATAGTGACCACAACACGTTCGAAAGGCAGTCTTCTATACATCCTCCTCTCTGGCCCTCATCTGATGATAACCTGAACGCAAATCAATCTTGGAGAACCAAGATGATCCCTGTAGCTGGTCAAAGAGATCATCGATCCTCGGGTGTGGGTAACGGTTCTTCACCGTTACCTTACTCAGCTCCCGATAATCTATACACATCCGATGCGACCCGTCCTTCTTCTTTACAAACAGAATCAAGCTCCCCAGGGCGAACTACTCGGTCTAGTGAATCCCTTGTCTAATAGCTCTTGCAGCTGTGTAGACAACTCCTGCATCTTTGGAGGAGCCAACCGATATAGTGCCTTGGCTATCGGAGCCGCACCAGGAACTAGGTCGATCCTGAACTCCACCTGCCTCTCTGGAGGTATCCCGGGCAACTTCTCGGGGAATACATCCGCAAACTCTCGCACTACTGGCACAACACCCACCGTCGCCCCTCCTGTCTCCTGAGTGTCCAGAACGTAGGCAACGTATCCTGCGGAACCCTGATGAAGGTAGCGCCAAGCCCTCGCTGCTGAACATAAAGCTGGTCCTCACTGCGGCCTCTCGCCCTAAATCACCAGCTCTCCCCCACCTGGGGTCCTGATCCGAACCAACTGCTGCGCGCAGTCAATCACTGCCCCATTGGGGCTTAGCCAGTCGATACCAATAATAACCTTGTTCCCCCTCAACGGTATGGGAACCAAATCCACTAGATAATGCTCTTCGAACAACCTCAAAACACAATCCCGGAAGACCTCTGATGCTCGTACAGACCGGTCGTCTGCAATCTCGACCTCTAGAGGGCAATCCAACATGCCCGAATCAAACAACACCTGAATTGAGATGCCGTTCACATGGAATGATCCTAAACACACACACACACATATATATATATATATATATATATATATATATATATATATATATACAGATCATATATCAATATCATAAGCATCATATGAATAAATCAGGGAGAAAGAATCATACCTGTCACCACATCGGGTGCGACGCGTGGCTCCTCAGTAGTCAACTGGAAGGCCTGACTCCTTACCACTGGTGGAGCCTCTGACTTGCCCTGCCAACCATCCGTAATCCACAGGGTCGCTGGAGATGGCGCCTTCACTGGCGCTGCTGCTGTCAATTGGGGGCAATTGGCCTCCTTATGGCCCTTCTAGTTGTAGTGGAAAATAGCAACTCGGATGTCTGAATAGTAGGCGCAGGGGCAGTATAATCCCTGCTGAAATTCCCCAACTTGCCACGCTTATAGCATCCCGACGATCCCAACCTACACGCTCCCTCATGTGACTTGCCGCATTTCCTGCAGCGGCCTCGGCCCTGCTGACCTTTTGGCCCAATGTCTGATCCCTTGGGCTTCTTCCCAGAAGCCCCAGTGACCTGTCCCTCCTCGGCCTTCCACTTCCGGACATGCTCTTGGTCAGTCTCCCTCTCCCTTTCCCTGACAATCATGGAATCCAGGGTAGGGCAAGTTGAAAAACTGACATGCTCCCGAATATCGGATCGCAACATGTCATGGGAATAGTATTCTAATTATGAGTTGGTCTACCCTGTTATTCTCTTTCCTCTTCACGAGCGGCGATAAGGTCCTAAAAGAGAGTTGGTCTCGGAAATAGTAGTCTAATTCTGAGTCTCGGGTACGTGAGACGGTAGGGTCTGTAGTAACGCGCAGTTTTCTGAACTCGGGTTGTAGTCTTCCTGTTTTAATCCCCGATGTTCGCGATCCGCCGGGTCTTCGCCGGGAGGGCTCTTTCAGTCGGTCCCCCGTGGTTGAGGTCATAGCACCCTTGTTGGTCTCCACATGGTGGTTGTTGTCATTGCTGTCGACATTCAACCCTCGATCACGATTGCCCAACGGGGCACAAGTTTGATGTAGTCAAAACGGTTCGCGGAAACCCTTGCTATGCATGGAGGATTGATTACCTCCAGTTCCGCTTCTTATTCTTCTCATAACCATTCACCATTTCTTGGGTTCGAATTGTGAAAGTAGGGGTCATCCGGTAAGTAGGATCTTGCTATGTTGTACTTGCGAGAATAGGAGTGGAAGAGATACTTACTAGGCGTCTAACCCTATAATTAATTACTTATAGGGGGGGTGATCCTTATTAGTTACTTCTAAAATGACATAGTGCATACTAATTACATATAACAAGATATAATAGACCTTCGAATAAGTGATCCTACCCTAGGTCCACGTCCAAACAAGGAAAAGGAAGTAAGGCAATGACCACAAATTCTAAGTCTATGATTTCTAAGTTATATATAACCTTAGAGTATCCACTTAGGGACTATGGACCTATTAATAAGGATCTATTTAGTTTTCATATAAGTTATGATATTACAAAATACTCCTATAGTATTTTAAACTCATGTTCTGTTCTAATGTTCTCATTGTGGTAGTGTTGGTAAGTTTTTAGACTTGTTGCCATATCACAACCATTCTTGGGCATGTGCTAATCACTCCTCGGACCAGCATAGTTGATCAGGCTATGCCACTCCCAAGACTGATCATACATCCCCGAGCTTACCTGTGATATCCAACAATCATTACTTTTGTTTTGTTCTAAAATGATGCTGACCTTAGTATGTATGCATGCATGTATACTTTTAATAGGAAATTATTTATTTCTAAAACTATAATTGTTTTGAAAACTTTAAATCAGAGACTTTAGTCCCAATGAATTTATAGTTTGTATATCTTATGTGGTTTGATATACTTAGTTCACTATAAACAATGCTCTGATACCAATCTGTCACACCCCCAAACCAAGGATGGCGGAAACGTCCGGGGGTGGAGGACTTCATGTATAGTATCACAACAATGTGTATAATATTGCTCAAAGTAAATACAACCATCATAAATATAATTGAAAAAGTTACACCAATGTATATGTTTACATATTTCAAATCAATTACATTATGATGACAAAATGAACTGTTTGACGATTTATCGTCCCATCCTCAAAACGCTGTTGATTTCCTGTTTCACTGAATTCCTGAGAATACAAGTAGTTTTGAAAAGTCTCTACACAAAGGTTGGTCAGTTCATAAGCTTTTGACAGTAAGATTTTGAAAATCGATCTTTGTAAAGAGATGTATGTTACCAAGAAAAATCCAATATTTTCCTTATAAAAGTTGTGTGGTCCTAAATACCAGGACCGAAAATGAACAAGTATTTGTCATACTTAAAGATATAAAACTGGTTTTAAATTGGCGTAAAACCCTTCCTGATTTGAGAAAACTCCCGTAATGAATGGTGTGTAGTCTTAAATACCAAGAATGAAAATATACAGCAATATCTGTAATTATTGATATAAACAGTGATTTTAAATCGACATAAAACCCTTTTTTGATATGAAGGCGTACAAGTATTTTTCCATACTTAAAGTAATTTCAGTGAGCTAAATCGACATAACTCACTAATTTAAAGTTAGAACCCGTAAACCTTATGATTTGTTAATACCACATGTGAGCTATCATAACCATACTTGACTTAGACGGTCTCGTAATGCTACGTTCTTCAGGCGTCGCCGTTAAATGACACTTGTCACCATAGACCTGCCGGTCTAGCTGTTGCAAGAAGTTCAGGTGTGGGTTCGTCAAACCCAATATAGATCTATACACAACTATCACGTTCTCCCTACAAGAGACTCTGGTTACAATTTACAGGACTTTTTGAATTGGTTACTTTGGAAGTAACCCGAAGAGAGTGACTCACAAATTTATTCATTAACAGATTTACGTGAACTAAACTGAAAACCTTTGATAAATGAGTTTGAAAAGTAAATGATACATAAACTATACCTATTATAGTTTATCCAAAACGTTTGTAATGTATAATAACTCTTTTATGAAAATGCATTAGTGTTATGAATCCATAAACTATGCTCATTATAGCTTAATATACGTGTTTTAAATGAATGAATAATCTTATCATGAATGACTAAGTTTCAGTTTATAATGATAAACTAAGAAGGAAACACATTCAATATTTAGAGCTTATTGTTATACACTTTGCTCAACATAATACAAAGTGTCATGAAAGTTATATGCTGTTAACTAAATTTAACCTTTCTGCGCTATTTTAGAAAAGTCATAGAAAAATCATACGAAGTCCAAAACTAAATCCGTAAATTCTGAGAGTTCCCAAAATGTGTTTAGTTTACTCATAATTTTTATCATGATTTTTAATGACCTCCAACTTGGGTGAAAAAGTCCATAATCACAGACTGGTTTGGATTGGTGTTTGAAATGATAGGCAGTTTTGTAAAAATCATCATAAATTGTAGAAACATCGTATGGAGATGTGCAAGTAGTCATTTTAAAGCCAGAAGTTGGGACTACTTACACCTAAAACATTTGTGAAAAAAACAATATTTAAGTTGCCCAAAACAGTCCGTGAATGGAGTTGAACTTTTTTGATGAAGGCTGTTAGAAAAGTTTAGTTATGTTCTTGGTGTTTTAACTTGTATCCCCCCTTAAAACTTAAGAAAACATGAAAATGTAGGGGTATGAACTCACCTTGAGTGATTTCAGTAGATGGATGATGGAGAAAAGAAGTGTTCAACTCAAGAACACTTGGGAGATGCTTGAAGATTTGAGGAGCTAACAAGAAATATGACGATATTTGTGTAAGCAATCTATGATTTGAGTAGAAGGAAGTGAAATAATCATATGGAGGATGTTAATACTTACCAAAGGTAGAAGATAAGCTTGGAGTATAGCCTTGAATCTCGAATTTTAGAGAGAGAAGATGAGAGAAAGTGAAGTTTGTTCTTGATGGAGGAATGAAAGGAAATGAAAGAAATGTGAGGAGATAGGAGGGTTTGCTAACCCTTGACCAAGTGTGTGGTTGGAAAAAGGTGGGAAAAGTACCATGAAATGACTAGGTATGGGCTGATGGTGAATAGTGACATGGAGTGGGTATGAGAGTGGTTGCTTGTGTCATAGAATAAAGAAAAGTCAACACTCCACCTCTTGTACTTCACCCGCTCTTCTTGGATAAGGTTTATCCCCAAAAACATGGATAATTAATAATTATGGGTCCTTATATGTTAAAATAAAGTTTTGGGTGAAAATCCCGCGTTAAAACAATTAAAAACGAAGCTAAAATGAAGTCGTAGTCGAAAACCGGGAAGAAATGCTCTTCCTGCGAGGCTTCTCGGATTGGGTCGGAGGTTCGGTCCACCTGAGGCTAGGCGCGAGGCGAAATGAAGCGAAACAGCAAGAGGCGAAGAGCAGGCTCGGTCCGAAGCAATCAGAAGCGAAATAGACCGAAGGGAGCGAAATGAACCGAGGGGCGAGTAGGAGCGAAATGGACCGAAATGAACAGGAACTTCGGGTTCGGGCATGTGCGAGGTTCGGTCCTGAGAGGGGGTTTCGGTCCCTAAGAGGACTTTCGGGTCCTTAAGAGGGTTCAACTCCTTAAGAGGGGTTTCGGGTCCTTAAGCCCTTTTTGTCCGTTTTTGCCCCGTTTTAAGCGGTTTTTGACCCGGTTAAGGGTCGGAATGACCCGAATGACTTCGAAAAGTTACGGGAACTTTTGAGAGAGATTTGGGATAGATTTCACATTCTTGGAGAGATTTAGGAGAGATTTCACATACTTGGAGAGATTTCTCATACAAAGAGAGATTTGGGAGAGATTTCACATACTTGGAGAGATTTAGGAGAGATTTCACATACTTAGAGAGATTTTAGAGAGATTTGACATACGTGGAGAGATTTGGGAGAGATTTCACATACTTGGAGAGATTTCTCATACAAAGAGATATTATGGAGAGATTTGACATACGTGGAGAGATTTGGGAGAGATTCTCGATAAAGAGAGATAGAGTGAAAACGATTCAGAGAGGTTTCGTATGTGACAAACGTGAGTGTCTGGCTTCGCAATGCAAGGTCCGTCAACCATGTTAAGCCTTGTTTAAGGATCTTACACACTCCCGATGAGTATGCAACATTGTTTTATCGGTTTGGCTCGTCACTTACCACAGTTTTAGGTTAAGGAGATCTAGATGTACGTACTTTTCGATTTATGATCTCTCATTAGAATAGCGAGTTGTGAAGTAATTATCTAACGTAAGCCCTAGAAACCACGGGTTAATTGAGTCGAACGGTTTGACTTGTTGACTTTAGTTGACTTTGACTAGACCATAAATTGACAGTTGTCACATCATCCCCCCGTTAGAGGGAATTTCGTCCCGAAATTTGAATTTAGGCAAGGAGTAGGCATGAATAATCGTGCCAAGAAGTGGGGATACTTCCTAATCGACTGATTCCCGCGCTCCCAAGTGACTCCAGGTCCTTGGTTAGTATTCCAGCGAACTTTCACTAATGGGAAGCGGCGTTGCTTCGTCCGCTTGACCTCTCGGTCCATGGTCACTACGGTTCTTCCACGAAAGTGGGGCTCTTGTGGAACTCGATCTCATCGAGGGGGATTACAAGAGTCTTGTCGGATAGATACTTCTACAAGTTCGGGACGTGTTGGGTAGTATGTGATGGGTTTTAGTCATAAGAACATCCTATGTGCTCATACAAACCCTAATGCTTGGATCTACGTTTCTCTATTGTACATGCAAGTTATCCAAGACTATAAACCCTAATTGTAGCATACAAGTTATTACCTTGATTGTTATGTAGCAATAACAATCCCAAATCCTTCTTGTACTGACTTTAGAAAGCTTAGAGTCACAAATGTCACTCCTCTAATGGTTCACAAACACCAAGAGCAAGAGGATGAGGAGGAGAGAGGATGGAGGCTACCCAAAACGTGTTCTAACCCTAGAAGAGAAGTTCCCCACGTTTTTGAGCTTTAAGGGTTCTATATATAGTGAGGCTATTAGGGTTATCTAACAAGGAAACCCTAATTTTGATGCTTAAGCCCTAAGCAACCCATGGACTCCTTTCCTTAAAGGCCTTGGACGATTTCTAATGGGTTTCCCCATAGAATTCATCCCACCTTATAATATAAGGCAATCCATGGACCAATTGCAATTATCTTATAATTACAGTTCTAGTCCCTTAAGTTTAATTAATCTCTTTTAGTCACAAACTTAATTCTTATTAATTCTTGACTAATATTAATTAAACAATATGATTTCTCCTTTAATATATTATTCTCATAATATATTAATAAATCATATTTAATCCTTTCTCTCCATAATTCATCCTATCAAGTTCCTTTGGTGAAGGCAACCCAAAAGGACCATGCACCATCGGGTCAAGTACATACCAAAATAGTTATGGACTTAGACACTAATCCAACAGGATGTACTTTACCAAGCTCGCGGGAGTAGATTGAAGTTGCGAGTTACAAGGCTGATTCTGACAAGATTCTCGAAAGGCATAATTATTTGGGGTTTTAGCTTTCCACGCTTTCTGAAGCGTACTAAGCCTTCCCAGAGTGAGGCTTCCAGAGGAATTTGGTCTCTTATTCTGGAGTTCTAAAGGTTTCTCCCTTTTGCTTCTCTTCCCCGTCAAGGGTTGCTCCCTTCAGGGTCAAAGTCGTAAGGGGGTTCCGTAATTTACGAGAAGTTCCAAAGGAACTAAGACGGTAGGTCAGCGAGACCCGGAATTTTGGCGTATTCCTGTTGACGCCTTTGGTGCTGACTGTTTCTCAACGGTTTTGATTAATTGAAATGGTCATTAAGAATTTCCACAACAATAATAGTGTGTCTTAGGAATCTGACTCTTCAATTCCAAAACTCGTATCTAGAGAATTTCAGGTAAGGCTTCTCTGATCGAATTGTTCCCACGTTTGGTTGTAGCTGCTCTTTTTGGTTTTGTTCTTACTACTAGGATAGATAAGCAAGTCATTTTCAAGGACAATGAAGAACTGACCCCAGTAAGAATGGCGTACCCTATTCATTAAGTTCATGAAGACTGCGAGCGGGTTGGTCCTATCCGAGGGGTATCACTACAACTTGTAGCGTCCGCATCAAACTTAGAGGATTGTCCTCGGACATCCTTCTCCAATACTCACGACTGGTGATATTCGGATCTCAGGTCCAATTCCTAAAGGGTACCTCGTTCCTTGCGGTTGGTCAGCCTATTCGTCTATGCGAGGCAGATAGTAAAGGTTTCTACTGGAGGTATTGTCGGGGCCTTTGAGGTCGATGGACCTACGAGCAATTTGCCTTTCTATTTGAAGAATAAGATTGGAGCTCTCCAGGGTGAGAAGCTTGGTTCTTCAATTTCATTGTTGAGTAGTTCGACAGGTTTGACTTGGCAGTTCTTGTAGCTCGGTAGGAAGCATGTGGGTTTGTGTGACAACCCCAAATCTATTCTCGTTACAAATCCCATCTTCACTAACAGAATGCGTCACTATACATTATTTTCTGTAATATTTGGAATCGTCAATAACCGAATATCTAGTTATATGCATGTCTTGATATTATCATAAGTAAATATAACTCGTATGTGTTAACCCCGTTTAACCTAATAGAGTTATATTACTTTTTCAACCACTTCACCCGGGTAAAAAGTTTTAACCCTGTTAAACTTTAAGCATCGGGTAGCCATGTATCAGGTACGATACCCGAGGCATATGAAATGAGTGTAAACAACATTCGAACACTCTTTTACCAGACATTCACTCTCTCTCACTACTTTCTCTCTCTAGACCCGAAATCGACCTCAAATCCGCGAATTTCTGACTTCCAAACGTAAGGACTCATTCCCTATCTTAATCTAGACATACTTCACTGTATTTAGAGGCCAAAATCATAGAAATCAAGGACCAAAAAGGAGTTTACGGCCTAAGAAGCCCCTTAGGCCGTAAACCCCTAGAAACTTGCCAAAAACCTCATTTTTCCTTCTTTTAAGCTTATGGACTAATTAAGGCATATACCTAGGAGAGTTTGGACACTAAAACACAAGGAATTGAAGCTTAAAAGGAGTTTACGGCCCAAGCTTGTGCTTAGGCCATAAAGACCCCAAAAACCCTTGTTTAAAGCCCCAAAAACTCATCTAAGGTGTTTGGTGATTTAGACTTGACACTAAGGAAGGTTTAAATGCATCAAACAACATCATTTGAGGACAAAAAGAGGAGTTTACGGCCAAGGCTAAGCTTGGGCCGTAAACACCCAAGTTTTTGTGTCAAACAAGTCTCAAAACTTCTCTAATGCATGTAAGGAATTTAGTTAAGGCCCTTGGATGTGTGTTGTACCATTAAACTTCCCATTTTGAGGCCAAATGAAGAGTTTATGGCCAAGGATATTCTTGGGCCGTAAAATCCCCAATTTTTCATGCCAAATTGTCCCAAAACTCATTTTAAGGCCTTCTAGAATTTACCTAAGGTGAATGAGAACATGTTGTACCATTTAAACAACCATTTTGATGGATTAAATGGAGTTTACGGCCTAAGAACAAGCCTTGGACGTAAACTCCCCAAAATGTCACAAAAATAAGAGTTTAACCCCTCCATAATGGTCCAAGACACATACCATTAAAGTAAGGAAGTGAAATAAGGCCTTAAACATGCAATTTGGAGGACCACATGAGTTTACGGCCAAGCCTAGGGGACTTACGACCGTAAACTCCCAAGGAGTGGCCTTTGGGCCGTATAATCCAAGGGAGTGAACTCATGGACCCTCCCGTAAATCATTCTTGGCCTTGTACCACTCCCGGGAACCCCTTCTAGGCCCTAAAACCCCGAAAACGATGCTAGAATGTCCAAATACTATAATGAAAAGCATAAGATGATTAACTTCTTGTAAAATACATATTTCATATGACATTAGGGTCCTAAAAGGTGCTCAAGTCGTTATTTGGTACCAAACGCTCAACCGACACTTTTACCCGATTCACCCGATTTACGTGATTTCAGGGGAGTTCATACCCCTTTAATGAACCTTTCGAATGTTTTAAATGTTTTAGGGGGGAGATACAAGTTGCTTATATATGTTTATGGAAAGTTGTACAGAACGATTTTTTAATGTTACGAGGATTAATCACATGTGATTCACCATCCTTAGTTCAAATCACGTGTGATTTATCACTATGCCTTATATACAAATTTATACATTTTCAAAACTATTTTTGGACAAGCAAGCCAGATTTTAAATGTTCTTTTGGGTAAATACTTTTATTAAATCAATTTACTTATAAAATGTAACCATTCTGATATATTTATATAAGTAAGACTTGGAGGACTTAGGACCGATATCTCGCCTTATTTCCTGTTCTTGTTTGATTGTGGGCTTAGGGTAGTAGTTATCCGTCCGACTGTCGTTGATTTCTTAGTTATATAACTTGTATATTAGTATCGGACACGAATATTTCTCTTTTCACTAAATACTAAGGTCATTAACATGTCAAGAACCATCCGTTCTAAGTTAACTATAATAGGTATAGTTAATGTTGCTACTGCTATTACTCGCTAAAGTCACTATTCTTTACGCTATAATACTCACTATTACCAGACAATACACTAGTACGAGATCACCCTATGATCAATACTAAAAGATTACTACACTATAACAAAAGAGAAAATACAAATCAAACAATAATATACTAACCCACTACGAGTTACTCTATTCGCTACTCACTACGCCCGGAGTTTTCCGACTGGAAGACGACACTACATGTATAGATCTATACGGGGCAGACACTATTATATCCCGACTGTTGATTTCAGTCTGCGCTGTGCAGGCCCAGGGATGCCACTACTTCACTATACTGTGCATGACTGGGAAGGTCATGGGATCCTCTACTATCCTCGCTATTAATATTATGCAAGGAATACACTATAACTACTCTAAAATACTACATTAAACACTAAACTACATCCCGGAGTAAGTAAGTATCTATCACTAAAGGAAGCTTGCACCTCTATCACTGATTATAGGCTTAACCTATTCTATCACATCACTATGTGGGGATTTCTAATATACTTTTACATTAAACTGTTTTCAAAAATGGAGAATGCATACTTTTCACACATTTCACTTACAATGTAATTTCTGGAAAATACTGCTTATGAATATAAATAACACAATTTTCGCACTATTGCTTTTATACAAAAACTCACACTAAACTCTTATGAACTCACCAGCTTTATGCTAATATTCGTTTTCAAAATAACTTGTATCTTCAGGTCAAAGATAGATAGGTACAGACGCAACATTTTTGGAGAAGGTGGAGCATACAAGACCCATCTCTTATTTTTGAATTACTTTTGGTGTTTGTTGAACAATATAAAACACTCTTGTAATTAAATTCACTATGTAAATGAAATGGTTGTATGTTTCTTGTTTTTACTATTATGCAATTGTGATGATACTGTACATGACGTCCTCCACCCCGAAACGTATTCCGCCGTTATCGGTTTTGGGGTGTGACAGTTTGGTTTATGCGACTAGGCCTTTTCGGATGGTAGGACATTCAGTCGTCCTCCTAGGCAACCTTGGCCCGAAGTTCATGACAGGACTCGTACCTGGTCCATCTATCATTAACTTGCGCATATAGGTCGTATGTGCTTAATATTGGCAAGACAGTTGGATGGGTGACTCTGCCCCAAGTCCACAACCAGACATGGAATAGGAAATAGGGCGGAAGCACACATCCAATGTCCGTAGAATCTTAATTATACATTATCCTCGCGTATACACGTAGTGGTGGTAGACAAACCGTATCCGTCCCAAGCTTCTGTGCTTGAACCTTGTCTGTTGCATGCGTGACATTCCCGAAGGTCTCCTGTAAATACTTGTGATAAGGTTTCTGGAAGTATAACACTCCTCTGGTGCGTGTTTTGGAGTTTCGCAGCGAGAGATGACCCGGAGATTCATGCTGGACACGTTTATGGGAGACAAAGGTTCCGATATTTGGTGGGTTAGGTGAAGGGTCCTTTTGTAGTCGTTAAATCGGGAAGATGAGGGATATATCAATCAACATTGGATGATGACAACAATATCCTTTTAGATAACATGTGTTAAGCTGTATTCATAAGAAGAGATCACTAGAGTGATAGAGTGTCTTCTGTTTCTTTTCGGGGTGTTCCGTTTTGTTTGATATTATTATTACTGTAGATGATTCATACCACAGTGTCTAACACTGGTAGTGGGTGTGTTTCGATAGCCAGTAATGATACTTGATATCATGATCCCTGACAGGTTTCCCTACGATCGAGCGGTATATGAACATCGTATGCAAGTTGATGTTGGTGAAATCGTCGAGTGGGTGGCACCACTCAATCCCTACTACTAGACATGGAATAGGAGTCAGGATGGAACTATTTGTTTCAAGACTTCAGTATTTTGATTATTATTAACCCCGATGTATGTACAAAGTCATCACATCTTACAGGTAATGATCCTAAGGTCATATATGAATGTCTTTAGATTGATTTGACGAGAGAGTATTTTAACTACTTTTAGAAAGACTGTGATTTTAGCAAACATACCAAATTCATTACAAACATATGGTACTTAAATGTTTTTTTCATTGGAAACATTACAAAAGTCCTAATATGGTTCCCCGTTACTCTTGTTGGTTCGTTTGTCACACTCCTCTGGCTCCCCCGTCATTCCTCTTAGTTGGACATATTCTCTTGAAATGTCCTGTTTTGCCATATAGGAAGCACATTGGAATTACTTTGTTATTGGGGGTTGGAGCGATGTACCGAGTCGGGGCCCTACAGAAACGGACGGTATGCCCTTTCTAGTCGCAGTTTTTACAGTGTATCTCCCGACAATCCCCATGGTGATGGAAGCCACATTGGTTACACCTTAGGAGTGATCCCTTATATGGTCTGGCCGACGTTTGGGTGGCAGACCCCGTGGCTAGTGTCAAGGCATGAGTCGTGACTGCTGTTGTAATTGTAGGGTGGCCATGGGTTGTTGTCTTTTAGCGGATCTTTGAGATTGGTTGCACTCCTTTTTGTTCCAAAACTTTCGTTTCTTGTTCGTAGGTTTGTGGCCTGAGGTATTCTCATTGGCAGACACCCGTTGGTGTTCCTGATTGTTACCACAATCTGTATTGTCAGTACCGCTTCCATCTCTGCTGGCGTTGTTAGTATTGAATTGCGCCATGGCGGCTGTCACGGCTGCCGTGACTGCAGCCTGAAAAGTAGCAGTCTATCTGCAGGGTTGGCACCTTTCTAGTTGGTTGGTTGCCTCTTCGTGAATACATAGCTCTGTTTCACGATGAAAAACAACTTCGTGAGTGGAAATAATTATCTCTAGTGCATCCTTACGATTTATATTCACATATATAAATTCTTGCACATTATTGTACTATTCCTAGTGTTTCTGCTAACGTCCCTGAGACGGATTTATGGTAGTGGGTAGGAGTAGGTTTCATACGGGCGTTAAGCTTTACTCATCTTAGAATCATGTTTGTCCGAACACACTCAGCTGAGGACTTTTGATGGGGCCCGATGTATTAGTGCCTGAACAATCGCACTCCATAGGTCTATGAAGAAGGAACTTCTCAACAAAATGTTTAAAGGTGAGACGATAATGAGTCTTTAGTATGGCTTTACGCCGCGAGTTTTCTAACCAAGTTTATCGATCTTAGTTCAATTTTTATAACGTATTTCGGTTGTTAAGGGTATTCTGAAAATAGTTCGTAACGAGAGTCTTTATATGGTAAACTCATGTATTTTAGTAGTTCTGTATCCAAGTGAAACCTTATACTTGAGCCAAGCTAGGTCCTTATTATGACCAATTGATGTATGCTTAGTTATATAATTACGACTTAAATAGAACTTCGAGTCGGTTAGGTATTTTCTAAGCCCATCTTGTTAATATGACTCTAGTAATTATGGTTTCAGCGAAATTTTTTGACCTAGATGTAGGTTTACCTCACATCCGTGCATGGAAAAGTTTTGATAGCAACTAGATCTCTTGATTAGTATGCCACTTCATTTGCAGTGTCGTGCTTTTACCTATAATAGAGTAGCACCAACTCATACTCATGAACCTAATTCACCAGGTCTTGTGAGCGGTATGAACTCACTCACGACGATCCATTCCTAGTGATGCCTGAGGCAAGGTCGATGCATCTTGTAGCTTTGCCAATCGATGCTTGGATGCAATCATCCTCTCTTTGAATGCCGTGCGTCTACCCTGTTATTCTCTTTCCTCTTCACGAGCGGCGATAAGGTCCTAAAAGAGAGTTGGTCTTGGGAATAGTAGTCTAATTCTGAGTCTCGGGTACGTGAGACGGTAGGGTCTGTAATAACGCGCAGTTTTCTGAACTCGGGTTGTAGTCTTCCTGTTTTAATCCCCGATGTTCGCGATCCGCCGGGTCTTCACCGGGAGGGCTCTTTCAGTCGGTCCCCCGTGGTTGAGGTCATAGCACCCTCGTTGGTCTCCACATGGTGGTTGTTGTCATTGCTGTTGACATTCAACCCTCGATCACGATTGCCCAACGGGGCACAGGTTCGATGTAGACGAAACGGTTCGCGGAAACCCTTGCTATGCATGGAGGATTGATTACCTCCGGTTCCGCTTCTGATTCTTCTCATAACCATCACCATTTCTTGGGTTCAAATTGGGAAAGTAGGGGTCATCCGGTAAGTAGGATCTTGCTATGTTGTACTTGAGAGAATAGGAGTGGAAGAGATAATTACTAGGCGTCTAACTCTATAATTAATTACTTATAGGGGGGGGGGGGTGATCCTTATTAGTTACTTCTAAAATGACATAGTGCATACTAATTACATATAACAAGATATGATAGACCTTCGAATAAGTGATCCTACCCTAGGTCCACATCCAAACAAGGAAAAGGAAGTAAGGCAATGACCACAAATTCTAAGTCTATGATTTCTAAGTTATATATAACCTTAGAGTATCCACTTAGGGACTATGGACCTATTAATAAGGATCTATTTAGTTTTCATAAAGTTATGATATTACAAAATACTCCTATAGTATTTTAAACTCATGTTCTGTTCTAATGTTCTCATTGTGGTAGTGTTGGTAAGTTTTTAGACTTGTTGCCATATCACAATCATTCTTGGGCATGTGCTAATCACTCCTCGGACCAGCATAGTGGATCAGGCTATGCCACTCCCAAGACTGATCATACATCCCCGAGCTTACCTGTGATATCCAACAATCATTACTTTTGTTTTGTTCTAAAATGATGCTGACCTTAGTATGTATGCATGCATGTATACTTTTAATAGGAAATTATTTATTTCTAAAAGTATAATTGTTTTGAAAACTTTAAATCAGAGACTTTAGTCCCAATGCATTTATAGTTTGTATATCTTATGTGGTTCGATATACTTAGTTCACTATAAACAATGCTCTGATACCAATCTGTCACACCCCAAACCAAGGATGGCGGAAACGTCCGGGGGTGGAGGACTTCATGTATAGTATCACAACAACGTGTATAATATTGCTCAAAGTAAATACAACCATCATAAATATAATTGAAAAAGTTACACCAATGTATATGTTTACATATTTCAAATCAATTACATTATGATGACAAAATGAACTGTTTGACGATTTATCGTCCCATCCTCAAAACGTTGTTGATTTCCTGTTTCACTGAATTCCTGAGAATACAAGTAGTTTTGAAATGTCTCAACACAAAGGTTGGTCGGTTCATAAGCTTTTGACGGTAAGATTTTGAAAATCGATCTTTGTAAAGAGATGTATGTACCAAGAAAAATCCAATATTTTCCTTATAAAAGTTGTGTGGTCCTAAATACCAGGACCGAAAATAAACAAGTATTTGTCATACTTAAAGATATAAAAGTGGTTTTAAATTGGCGTAAAACCCTTCCTGATTTGAGAAAACTCCCGTAATGAATGGTGTGTAGTCTTAAATACCAAGAATGAAAATATACAGCAATATCTGTAATTATTGATATAAAAAGTGATTTTAAATCGACATAAAACCCTTTTTTGATATGAAGGCGTACAAGTATTTTTCCATACTTAAAGTAATTTCAGTGAGCTAAATCGACATAACTCACTAATTTAAAGTTAGCACCCGTAAATCTTATGATTTGTTAATACCACATGTGAGCTATCATAACCATACTTGACTTAGACGGTCTCGTAATGCTACGTTCTTCAGGCGTCGCCGTTAAATGACACTTGTCACCATAGACCTGCCGGTCTAGCTGTTGCAAGAAGCTCAGGTGTGGGTTTGTCAAACCCAATATAGATCTATACACAACTATCACGTTCTCCCTACAAGAGACTCTGGTTACAATTTACAGGACTTTTTGAATTTATTAGTTTGGAAGTAACCCGAAGAGAGTGACTCACAAATTTATTCATTAACAGATTTACGTGAACTAAACTGAAAACCTTTGATAAATGAGTTTGAAAAGTAAATGATACATAAACTATACCTATTATAGTTTATCCAAAATGTTTGTAATGTATAATAACTCTTTTATGAAAATGCATTAGTGTTATGAATCCATAAACTATGCTCATTATAGCTTAATATACATGTTTTAAATGAATGAATAATCTTATCATGAATGACTAAGTTTCAGTTTATAATGATAAACTAAGAAGGAAACACATTCAATATTTAGAACTTATTGTTATACACTTTCCTCAACATAATACAAAGTGTCATGAAAGTTATATGTTGTTAACTAAATTTAACCTTTCTGCGCTGTTTTAGAAAAGTCATAAAAAATCATACGAAGTCCAAAACTAAATCTGTAAATTCTGAGAGTTCCCAAAATGTGTTTAGTTTACTCATAATTTTTATCATGATTTTTAATGACCTCCAACTTGGGTGAAAAAGTCCATAATCACAGACTGGTCCGGATTGGTGTTTGAAATGATAGGCAGTTTTGTAAAAATCACCATAAATTGTAGAAAAATCGTATGGAGATGTGCAAGTAGTCATTTTAAAGCCAAGAGCTGGAACTACTTACACCTAAAACATTTGTGAAAAAAACAATGTTTAAGTTGCCCAAAACAGTCCGTGAATGGAGTTGAACTTTTCTGATGAAGGCTGTTAGAAAAGTTTAGTTATGTTCTTGGTGTTTTAACTTGTATCCCACCTTAAAACTTAAGAAAACATGAAAATGTAGGGGTATGAACTTACCTTGAGTGATTTCAGTAGATGGACGATGGAGAAAAGAAGTGTTCAACTCAAGAACACTTGGGAGATGCTTGAAGATTTGAGGAGCTAACAACAAATATGACGATATTTGTGTAAGCAATCTATGATTTGAGTAGAAGGAAGTGAAATAATCATATGGAGGATGTTAATAGTTACCAAAGGTAGAAGATAAGCTTGGAGTATAGCCTTGAATCTCGAATTTTAGAGAGAGAAGATGAGAGAAAATGAAGTTTGTTCTTGATGGAGGAATGAGAGGAAATGAAAGAAATGTGAGGAGAGAGGAGGGTTTGCTAACCCTTGACCAAGTGTGTGGTTGGAAAAAGGTGGGAAAAGTACCATGAAATGACTAGGTATGGGCTGATGGTGAATAGTGACATGGAGTGGGTATGGGAGTGGTTGCTTGTGTCATAGAATAAAGAAAAGTCAACACTCTAGCTCTTGTACTTCACCCACTCTTCTTGGATAAGGTTTATCCCCAAAAACGTGGATAATTAATAATTATGGGTCCTTATATGTTAAAATAAAGTTTTGGGTGAAAATCCCGCATTAAAACAATTAAAAACGAAGCTAAAATGAAGTCGTAGTCGAAAACCGGGAAGAAATGCTCTTCCTGCGAGGCTTCTCGGATTGGGTCGGAGGTTCGGTCCTCCTGAGGCTAGGCGCGAGGCGAAACGAAGTGAAACAGCAAGGGGCGAAGAGCAGGCTCGGTCCGAAGCAGTCAGAAGCGAAATAGACCGAAGGGAACGAAATGAACCGAGGGTCGAGTAGGAGCGAAATGGACCGAAATGAACAGGAACTTCGGGTTCAGGCATGTGCGAGGTTCGGTCCTGAGAGGGGGTTTCGGTCCCTAAGAGGACTTTCGGGTCCTTAAGAGGGTTCAGCTCCTTAAGAGGGGTTTCGGGTCCTTAAGCCCTTTTTGTCCGTTTTTGCCCCGTTTTAAGCGGTTTTTGACCCGGTTAAGGGTCGGAATGACCCGAATGACTTCGAAAAGTTACGGGAACTTTTGAGAGAGATTTGGGAGAGATTTCACATACTTGGAGAGATTTGGGAGAGATTTCACATACTTGGAGAGATTTGGGAGAGATTTCACATACTTGGAGAGATTTCTCATACAAAGAGAGATTTGGGAGAGATTTCACATACTTGGAGAGATTTGGGAGAGATTTCACATACTTAGAGAGATTTTGGAGAGATTTGACATATGTGGAGAGATTTGAGAGAGATTTTGTTGGATTAGTGTCTAAGTCCATAACTATTTTGGTATATACTTAACCCGATGGTGCATGGTCCTTTTGGGTTGCCTTCACCAAAGCAACTTGATAGGATGAACTATGGAGAGAAAGGATTAAATATGATTTATTAATATATTATGGGAATAATATATTAAAGGAGAAATCATATTGTTTAATTAATATTAGTCAATAATTAATTGGTAATTAGTTTTGTGACTAAAAGAGATTAATTAAAGTTAAGGGACTGTAATTGTAATTATAAGATAATTGCAATTTGGACCATGTATTGTCTTGAATCAAGGGGTGGAAAATTCTAATGGGAAACCCATAAGGAAATCGTCCATGGGCTTGATTAAAGGAGTCTATGGGTTGCTTAGGGCTTAAGCAACCAAATTAGGGTTTCGTTGTTAGATAACCCTAATAGCCTCACTATATATAGAACCCTTAAGGCTCAAAAACGTGGGGAAGCTTCTTGCTAGGGTTTCACACGTTTTTGGGCAGCCTCTAACCTCTCTCCTCTTCATCCTCTTGCTTATGGTGTTTGTGAGCCATTAGAGGAGTGACACTTGTGACTCTAAGCCTTCCAAAGTCAATTCAATGAGGAATTGGGATTGTTATTGCTACATAACAATCAAGGTACTATCTTAAACCTAATTATATGTTAATATTGATATCCATATGCTAGAATTAGGGTTTATAGTCTTGGAGTCAAAGCATGTACAATAGAGAAACCTAGATCTAAGCATTAGGGTTTGTATGAGCACATAGGATGTCTTATGACCAAAACCCATCAGTGGTATCAAAGCCTAGATTTGTTTCAATTGTATTGATGCATTACATGTTAAAAAAATTCGATTTTTGATCTTCTGGAGGCTGGACTCGCCGAGTTCATAGCTGAACTCGCCGAGTCCAAGCTTGACTCGACGAGTTAACTCGTCAGATTGGGATATCTTCGCGATTTCCTGCTGTTTTTGCTTATAGATAGTTACCTTATCATATTAGATCAATATAAATCCGATTTTATGATATATTTGACTATATTCTTGATCTAATTGAAGATATTTATCAATTAATAAGATAATTGTTTTCTTATGTGATTAAATTGATAAATTGTTTTGCAAGAAATCATTAAATAAATCAAATATGGATAATTATGTGATTAAATGTTAATTTAGATTATTTGTTATTTGATCCTTGTGCTTTGAAAAGTTTCATATTTTCCCCTTTAAGTTTTATAGTTTAAATTTGACCCCAATAGTTTTGTTGTTTTGAAATTTAAATAGTTAAAACCCTAATGTTTTGAAAAAGGTTTCAAAACTTGCCCTCAAGTTTTGGAATTTAAATTTTGATTAAATGGTTTAATTTTGATGTATATTTAAATTCTAAACCCTAATGTGTTGAAATGTTTCAAAATTTGCCCTCAAGTTTTGGAATTTAAAAGTTGATTAAAAGTTTAATTAGGAATGTTAAATTCTAAAACTCTAGTATAGTTTTGAAAAAGTTCAAATCACACCCTTATGGTTTTATTAATTAATTAATGTGTATAATTAAAAGAGGTTTAATAAATCCATAAAAGTTTAGGTTTACAATTTAATTGAATTAAAGGTATAATTGTTAAATTAGACCGCCTAGTATTTTAAAAGTTGTAAAATACACCCTATACTATATATAACATTAAAAGTCTAACTATATATATATATATATATATATATATATATATATATATATATATATATATATATATATGTATGTATGAGTAAAAGTCAGTCTTACCGTTAGTAGGCCTCATTCATGAAGCTGGTCTATAAGGGGTGTTTAAGGAAATTGCCTATAAAATGGCGATTGAATGGGTATCCACTCTTACCCACCGCACTCTTGACTAGTGGAGGGTCGTTAGCCGAACGGGTAGGATGGGATGAACCCTTCCATTATAAGTATAATGAATTATTAAAGTAACTAAATGTTTTCATAAAATTCCCAATCTTAGTTACTTAGGCAAAAGTGAATTGATGCAATTCCATGAAATTACACTTTGTGCCCTTGCGAAGACGTTAGTGGAGCGTGTGTGGTTTACCGGCACACTAAAGGGTTCTAGGCAAAGGTAGCAAAGGGTGACTCAATGTTTGTCATAGTTCGGTGGAGCGTGTGTGGTTTACCGGCACATCGAATAGGTGACTGTAACATGTGAGGGCACCATGTAAGTTTGCATGGTTATTCACACCCACTTTGTGATCCTCGGCATCCCAGTCACAAACAAGAGGGGCATATCGAGATTTAAACATGCCATTGAAAGTTCAATGAATCTCAAAGGATCTAGGAGTTTTCATAGATTTAAAAATTAAATTTCTTTTTTGTTTTTCGTGGTGGAAATTAGTGAATCGTCATTCACTTACCTTCGAATATTCTGCAATTAGGGTTACGACATCCCTCTCCCGAGTTGTAGAATATTGTGTTGGGTCCTAGCCTTAGTATTTCATTTGGGTGATTTACTAAGGACTCAATCTATCAACTAACTTGAATTCATTTTTCTCCCGTATTGTAGATGTCAAAGTTTGACAACTATGGTCTTCTCAAATCCCGTGGAACAAGCATTCCACATGAAGACGATATTCCACGATTCGATCGAGGAACAAGATATCATGCTTCACTTCCTCCTCCTCCTCCAATTGTTCTCCCTAACCCACAAGTTCAAAGGATTGAAAAGTTCAAGATCACTCAAGCCCTTTTGGCAAGTAAACATAAAGAAGGAAAGTCGGTGTGTGCACACGTCCTAGGGATGAAGTCACACATTGATAGGTTAAGAATGTTGGGATCCGTTGTCTATGAGGAGCTGGCTTTTGACTGGGTTCTTCAATCACTTCCTGACTCATATAGTGAGTTCGTAAGAGAGTACTATATGATGAACTATGACGTAACCCTCATTGATCTCACCTATATGCTTATTGCTGTTGAATCAGCAATGATTTGGCACACTGGAAAAGCAAAGTTGATTGGTGGATCTGCCTTCAAGACCTCTATGGATATAGACGATGGCAACGAAAGACATGCTATGAGAAAGGAAATGTCTGAAGTAGTTCCATGTCATATTCCAAAAGAGTGAATTTGCTTTTATTGCCAAGAGAAAGGGCATTGGAGACGAATCTGCCCTATTTACCTAAGAGATCTAAGAGATGGGAGAGTCAAAATGTATGGCTCTGCTTTAGGTAAAATCCATTGACTAACTCTTTTAAGCTTCTATTCTAGATTCTTAATACATAATGTGATAAGATTACAATTGATGTTTTGTAGAATCGAAGAAAAGAAAGGGAGCTTAAAAGAAGAAGTGATAAGAATCTAACCATGAAGGAATGGATTTCGATCGCATTTCTCGAAGATTAGATTCTTAAGATACTACTTAGAGTTAGAGTCAGATTACTAAGAAAGATGTATTAGCATAAGTTTTCAATGAATTGATTGTAAGGACAAATTTTTCCGCAATAAAATAAATTTTGATTTTAAATTTTATTTATTTATCCTTGCAATGGCGTGTATGAAAAATTGATGTTAAAATGTTTCTATTATTAACAATAATGGATTTGGTTCTTATTATGTCATTTATGGAAAGTCGAGAATTTACCAAGTAGGGAGAGTTTCTCATCGCCCAAAGTTTCAATTGGACAGAAATTTGGAATCACGCAACTTGGTTGCACGATGAATGAGAAATTTCATATTTGGAAATTACACAAATTCATTGACAAAGTGTCAAGTGAAGGACTAGGAGATCGAGTACACAAAGTTGTGTGTTGATCAAAGTCCACCATAAGAGTAACAAAGATATTCGTCATGATTTACTAAAGGTTTAGTAAATATGATTATACGTATAGGATTAAGTGTAATTCTGAATTGATTAAAAAGGTTTAAATCAATAGCAAAGTGAATAAGAAGAATCAAGTAGGCAGAAAGATAAAAGTTTCTCCATTCTAAGAAGAAGGGAGAGTACCTTTTATGCTTTATGATGGGTCTTAATGATTAAGAACCATCTCTCAATTGATCCTCTAAGTGAGTCTTAGTACAATTGTATGTTTAAGAAGAGGAATCAAGGATTGAAGAAATGGTTAAATCAAGAAGTCTATCATACTTCGTTCCAATAACAAGTCTTCAAGTTAAGATTGTGACAATGAGTGAAAAGTATTAAAGGTTTATAACATTCATCAAATGTGGAAAGTTGTGATGTCTTGGATAAGACAAAGACCAACTAGGACCAATTTATGAAGTGTTTTGATAAAAGCTACACTAATTCTTGAATATTTGTTTGTGAAGAAATGTTTTGACAAGAGAATCTTATATGTCAAGGAGTCAGTGGGAGTCTTAATGGTCTTGAAAGGTTTCAAGAACAAATCAAAATAAACCTTATCGATCATCACTAGCACACGAGTTGAGGTTTACAGCCTATCGTGTTGACATTATTTTGTTTCTGTGCCGCTCCGATTAAGTTAATTATGCATGTGAGTTCTATGAGTTCTCATTTGAATGCATAAAAGGCAAGGACCTTAATCAATGAAAGACACATTGATAGGAAAGGGTGAGCTGCTTAACTACTTGGAAGACATGGTGGGCAGTTGTGCTACCATAAGGCAAGAAATCAAGATTAAGAAAGTTCGATCCATATGAGTTTGAATTTGTCGTAAACTTTGGTTTTGAAAAATTCACATGGATAGGAACAAATACACCGTTTAAATCTAAGTGTCATAAGATTTCATCCTTCATGAAAATGATTGTGAGGAATTGCTTTCACTAAGAAAGATTTTAAGAAGATAGTGATTGTAAAATTGCATTCTCGAATTCGATTATGGTTATGGTATCCCTTTCCATAATTTGAATTGTGAGGTTTGGCAATTGTTTACACACACATATGAACTATCTAAGGAAAAGGTGTATAAGTTCGAAAAGCCTTGATAAAAGATTATCAAAGCACTAAGTATTAGAAACATGAACTTAAGAAATTCAATAAGCATTGTTTTTCTGAAAGATAAGTTGTTTCTGAATACATGTCAAAGCTAGTGGGAGCATAAGTGTTATGTTTTATAGTAATCATCATGATAGTGGGAGCATAAAAGTTATGATTGTATGATTATTATGGAAAGTATTGCAAATTGGCAATATTAATTATAGAAAACAAGAGTTATACCTTGCAAAGTCGTAAGGGTTGTAAAGTTGTTTTGCTTTAATTAAGGGAGAGAATATTATGCTTCATTTCAAATCTAAAGGATTAGGTTGAGGAATGTTAAGAAATTTAGTCAAGGGTACATAGTGTGTTCTTAAAATTTCGATTATGATTACAGCATTCCTCTTCACAATTCGAATTTTGAGAACATAGCAAATAAAACATTATGCGTCGTGTCCCATACGCTTCGGGTATAGGATCGATTGCAAAATGATTTAATGTTTGACCATTCTAAAATTTTCCAAATGTCGAGCGCATTTAGAGGGAAAAGGGAGTAGAATCGGTTTTGACTAAAATAATTAAACAACTATCAAAGGACAATCCAAAGTTCGACGAGGATTGGTTGCTTGTGAGTAGTTGGAAGCATGGTATTGAATGGACCATATGGACATTATTATGAATAGAAAAGATTCTATTAAGAATGAGTGGTCATATGGAAAATGTGGAAATGTTTCCATATTGGATGGACCATATCGACATCATTACGAATAGATAAGATTCTATTAAGAATGAGTTGTCATATGGAAAATATGGAAGCGTGTCCATATTGGGAATTGAATATTGAAAATATATGACTAGATTAGAAACTTTATGCAAAAGGATGTTCAAAGGAATGTACTTTGAGTGAGAGACATCATCTCTAAGGAATTGTCTTGTAACAACGTCCGATAGAGGACTTTGTAATATCATTGGCAATAGTCTTTGTGACTTTGGTGCAGTGACATTACGAAAGGATCATTGCATAGAATGTTAGAATTTAGCATATTTTATAAGTAACAAGAATTTGATATTCTCACACTTATGAAAAAGGATTTGGAGTTGTGAAATGAGAATGATTGGAAATGTGCTCAATTTGGTCTATTTCACAAAGAAAGAACCATAGGTAAACATTGTGTGCATGCTAGGAGCATGGGACAAGTGTAATAATTCAAGTAAGAATTTGATTACCCGAAACGACAAATAATGAGTAATCGATATGGTGATAAATAAAAGGTGTTTTATTTATACTCAATGGTTTGAGTCCATATGGGACTAGTATTATTCTTGTGTTTCACATTTGCATGTTTTGACTTCCAGAATAATTGAATTTATTACGAATAATCGAATTATTCGAACGGGCCACAGTCGTTCATATGTTGGAAGTAGATATGAATGAAGGTTGTCGTGAATTGGTGTGTGGATTGTCTAAAAGAGTATTAGACATAAGCAAATGTTTGCTGCAACGTTCATGAGTGCTTATGAATTTGATTTGAGCATTGGATTAATCTCACACTTATGAAAAAGGATTTAGAGTTGTGAAATGAGAATGATTGGAAATGTGCTCAATTTGGTCTATTTCACAAAGAAAGAACCATAGGTAAACGCACTAGTAACTTGGTGTTATAAAACATATTATTGTGTGTGATTCAGTTAGTAAGTGCAAGCGAGCATTGTATCAAAGTTTATCTGTTCCTTTTATCCAAAGTAGGATAAAAGCGATATCTTTGGGCCCTTCGATGATTTAGTGATGACAAACATAAATGCTCGGCCGGGCTAGGGCTAATTTGATTTGTTCAATTAGTCAGTCGTCATAAATCGGGAATTGAGATATAGTACAAAGAGAATGATTTGAAATCATATCTCATATGATATCTAGAATGGAGGAATATATGATCCCTTATCTAAGGACACGCGTATCTGATAGGATCAGCGTTGACAGCGGCTTTGGAAAGCTACGATTGCAGATCAGGATCTGAAGTCATACGCATAATAGTTATTAGACTTATCCAAGTGGGAGACTGTTGGATTAGTGTCTAAGTCCATAACTATTTTGGTATGTACTTGACTCGATGGTGCATGGTCCTTTTGGGTTGCCTTCACCAAAGCAACTTGATAGGATGAACTATGGAGAGAAAGGATTAAATATGATTTATTAATATATTATGGGAATAATATATTAAAGGAGAAATAATATTGTTTAATTAATATTAGTCAATAATTAATTGGTAATTAGTTTTGTGACTAAAAGAGATTAATTAAACTTAAGGGACTGGAATTGTAATTATAAGATAATTGCAATTTGGGCCATGGATTGTCTTGAATCAAGGGGTGGACAATTCTAATGGGAAACCCATAAGGAAATCGTCCATGGGCTTGATTAAAGGAGTCTATGGGTTGCTTAGGGCTTAAGCAACCAAATTAGGGTTTCCTTGTTAGATAACCCTAATAGCCTCAGTATATATAGAACCCTTAAGGCTCAAAAACGTGGGGAAGCTTCTTGCTAGGGTTTCACACGTTTTTGGGCAGCCTCTAACCTCTCTCCTATTCATCCTCTTGCTTATGGTGTTTGTGAGCCATTAGAGGAGTGACACTTGTGACTCTAAGCCTTCCAAAGTCAATTCAAGGAGGAATTGGGATTGTTATTGCTACATAATAATCAAGGTACTATCTTAAACCTAATTATATGTTAATATTGATTTCCATATGCTAGAATTAGGGTTTATAGTCTTGGAGTCAAAGCATGTACAATAGAGAAACCTAGATCCAAGCATTAGGGTTTGTATGAGCACATAGGATGTCTTATGACCTAAACCCATCAGATTTCACATACTTGGAGAGATTTCTCATACAAAGAGAGATTTGGGAGAGATTTGACATACGTGGAGAGATTTGGGAGAGATTCTCGATAAAGAGAGATCGAGTGAAATCGATTCAGAGAGGTTTCGTGTGTGACAAACGTGAGTGTCCGGCTTCGCAATGCAAGGTCCGTAAACCCTGTTAAGCCTTGTTTAAGGATCTTACACACTCCCGATGAGTACGCAACATTGTTTTATAGGTTTTGCTCGTCACTTACCACAGTTTTAGGTTAAGGAGATCTAGATGTACGTACTTTTCGATTTATGATCTCTAATTAGAATAGCGAGTTGTGAAGTAATTATCTAACGTAATCCCTAGAACCCATGGGTTAATTGAGTCGAACGGTTTGACTTGTTGACTTTAGTTGACTTTGACTAGACAGGAAATTGACGGTTGTCACATACATAATGACAACCGTCAATGATACTGATACATCTAGAGGGATCACATCTATCACAAGTTTCTTGGTCTCGTCTCAGCCTTCCTCGAATCAAGTACGGATCCTATGCTTTCAGTAGTACGGGCCCAAACTACCTTCCACATTTATCCGTACTCTCCTCAAGAACTACCTCGACTCCACCAAGTCCCTTCTACTGCAACTGATCTCTGCTACTCTCATCCTAGGCTTGCCCTAGGGTACCTCTAACTCCACCCAAACCAGTCCTCAGCTGCTGAAGGCCTCTTTGCAACGCCAATTAGCCACAATATGGATACAATCACATGCCACGAGGCTCAGATAATCCAATGGATAGGACTCAAACAAGGCTCGAGTAAGGGACTCATCCCTACAACGGATAAGACTCAAACAAGAGCTACACAATAGGGTCAAATCCAACACTCTGAGATTATTCAAGCTTGATTGCATGTGACCTAATGTACCCACCTAATAGCTAAATCCCATCACTCCGAGTCCTACAAAGCACAAAGCAAGCAAGATTAAGACAAAAAGAAAACAGGCTCGAGCAATTCTATCCACATAACAAGAATCTGTACTAGCATACGTTATAAGCTCATATAATCAGGCATAACCTAAACATGCTATCCTATCTCTGTCTAATGAATACTATCAAGCAGCTCAAAAGCACATATAACAGGCACATAAGGCGTCCTTCCTAGATCCTTAGTCCTAATCTAGCATGCTGTTCTACTGAACTGATAATCATAACATAAACTTGTATGGGTACTTTGGGGAAAAACTTACTTGAGCTTGGCCGGTCGCACACATCACACACCTTGTTCTTTCTTAACACTTTTTAACTTAGCTTTTAGAAAACCATTTTCTTTGTAAAAGTCTTTTAATCCCTCGGTTTGAGTCTAGACATCCCCGAGGGTGTGTCTAAATCCCTCAAACCAGGGCTCTGATACAAACTTGTAACATCCCAAATTTCGAGTCCAAAAATTTCATTTTTTAATTAACTGATTTATAAAACTTCCATAAGAAAACATAGTGAAGACATATCATTTCATAAAACTGATATCTCATGTCTGAAAACCAAACAATAAATAGAACAACGTCAGAGTACAATCCCAAGAATCTCGAAATGTGGAAATCCAACGTGTATGTGTGTATGATGTGCAGCTACCGCGTCAACTCCTTCCCCTTCGCTGAAGAGGTACCTGAAACAAAACTGAAAACTGTAAGCACGAAGCTTAGTGAGTTCCTCCATCATACCGTATACCATACAATCACATAACATACATATACTATCAGGCATATCTGGGTGCCCGACCTACCCCTTCGGTCCTCTCGACCGGATACTGCCTAGCATACCTGGGTGCTGGCCTCCCCTTCGATCCTCTCGACCGGATACTGCCTATCATACCTGGGCGCTGGCCTCCCCTTCGGTCCTCTCGACCGAATACTACCTAGCATACCTAGGCGTTGGCCTCCCCTTCGGTCCTCTCGACCGGATACTGCCTAGCATACCTGGGTGCTGGCCTCCCCTTCGGTCATCTCGACCGGATACTGGGGACTATATCTCCCCTCAATTACTACCACGTAACATGTAACACATAATCATATTCTATCTAGCATGACTGGGTATGACTACCCCCTTCGGCCCTGTCGACCGGAAATCTTGGGGACTATCTCCCCTACTGCTACTAGCATATAACATCATATCATACTAGCATATAACATATCAGGTAGTAGCAAACCTAGATGAAGTTGACAAAGACTATCATCTAACATACGACTCCTACTGGTGGGCCGTCATTGGTGCCTTAGACCCACTTCTACTGGAAGGTAACTCACCTTGTAAGGCTGATTGCTGAAAAGCTGATCGGCGGATGTCTGACTGCTGCTCTGGTGATCCTCCGGCAATAAATCCATAAAACACTTAATCAGACATTGATAACTACTATTAGGGTAAAATGACTATTTTACTCCTGACCAAGTCAAAGTCAAAGTCAACTTCCAGTTGACCTGACTCGTCGAGTTGGGCCGCCAACTCATCGAGTCCTTATCCTTTCATCTTCCCTTCTTCACGCCCCTACTCATCGAGTTTATCAACGACTCGATGAGTTCTCCTTCTAAAACATCCACGAATGAACCTTCATCCGACTCGCCAATTTGATTGAACAACTCGTCAAGTTCATCCCCATCCTATGAACTAGTCTGCCCTTTGACTCGCCGAGTTGTATGAACAACTCATCGATTTCTATGATTTCCAGGTCTATGGCGAAGTCTAATGCGTTGATTCACTCCCTCGGAGCCCTCTAAGACCACTCTAAAACTCACTGGGTTCCTTCGAACCACAACAGAAAAGGGAAGTCAAGCCATGGACTCGTCGAGTCCAAGAACGACTCCTCGAGTTAAGAATGACCAAGTCTCATTTCTCGATTTCTGATGTACAACACTTGACCAAAAGATAGATCTAGGCTTCTAAGATCGATCTAGCACGTAAAGTTACAAACTTTACGTGCATGCATGGGACTAAGAGCTCAAATGGCCCTAAATAAGAGTCTTAGGATACATGGGGCTCTCTAAGGCTCCAAAATCAGTCCCTTTCTGCCTTGTAACCCCTTAAATACGTTGGATCTAAAGTCTTAGCCCCCAACCATGCTTGCACTCATGATTGGTCACCAAGAATGGTTCCTAAAAGCCCTAAATCACCACAAAAGGGATCTAAAACATGAAAGAGCAAGGTACCAACTTTATACCTCTAAAGAACTGCAGAGGGTGCACAAACTCGAACTCCTATGGCCTCCTCTTGATTCACCAAGCCTTTCTCTTCCTTCTTATGTTCCAAGATCACCAAAAACCACCACAAAGGCCTTAGATATTTACATAAACAATTATGGTTTGATATGGAGAGTTCTGAGAGCAATAGGGACGAAGGGAGGCTGAATGAGATGCTTAAATAGGGTGCACTCCCTTAGATTAGGGTTTTGTCCAGTCAGGGCCTACTCGTCGAGTCTGGCTGCCGACTCGTCGAGTAGGTCATTAAACTCCCGGGTCCAAGTCGCTTCTACTCGTCACGTTGGGCAACAACTCGCCGAGTTTGAGGCCAAAAAAATGAATGATACTCGAATGAAATTCATACCAGGAACCGGGTGCTACAGTTTTGGCAACCTTTTTGGTAGGGACTATATTAAGAATATGGGCGGCAGTCTATAAGGCATACCCCCAAAATGAGATTGGTAGCAAGGCTCAACTCATCATGGAACTAACCATATCTAACAAGGTTCGATTACGCCCCTCAGCCCCACCATTCAACTGCAGTGACCTGGGAGGTGTCAATTGTGAGACAATCTTACATTCCTTAAGATAGTCAAGGAACTCTGTACTAAGATACTCACCACCTCGATCGGATCGAAGCATCTTAATGTTCCTGCCCAATTGATTATCCACTTCCTGTTTAAACTCCTTGAACTTTTCAAAGGTTTCTAACTTATGCTTGATTAAGTAGACATATCCACATCTACTAAAATCATCAGTAAAAGTCACATAGAAGTGATTATCATCTCTTTTGGCGGTTCATAAGGGTCCACACACATCAGTATGTATGAGATCCAACAAACCCTCACCCTAGCACAAGAATCAGTGAAGGGTGACTTTGTCATTTTCCCAACCAAACAAGATTCACAACTATCATCCGACTTTAGGTCAAATAACTCTAAGACTCCATCCTTTTGGAGTTGGCCTATGCGTTTCTTGCTTACATGTCCAAGACGACAATTCCATAATTAAGGTTTATCCAAGCTAGTGGAAGAATCAATACACAACACATTATTCCAAGGTTACACAGTTTCATACACACCATTACAAGGTAATGCTTTAAAATAAAGAATATTATTAAATAAAGCATTAATACCACCACATTCATTATAAAATGAAAAGGTAAACCCTTGTTTGTACAAACCATGAAAGGAAATAATATTCCTCGCCATTTCAGACGAGTAACAACATTTATTCAAATCTATTGTAAACACTCTACTTGGAAACAAAGAGTAAACAACAATCTTGGTGACAGGTGAAGCTTTCCTATTCCCCATGATTAATTTTATCTTCCCATGCTCCACATTTTCACTTCTTCTTAGTCCCTGCAAATCAAAACATATGTGAATACAACAACTTGTATCAAGGACCCAAGAATTAGAATAGGGTGATTTATTAGACAGTATAGTGTAAATACTTGCATGGTTGGGTTTCACTTTCCCATCCTTAACATTTTGCAGATAGTTTGGGCAGTTTCGCTTCCAGTGTGACTTTTCATGGAAATAAAAGCATTCAACCTCTTTAGGGTTGGCGTAAGGAGTGACAGAACCTCTATTGGTTCCATTTGAAGAGGAGCCATCAAGGGAATTTCCCTCGATGCCCTTCGAAGGGCTTTTCCTCTTCTTCCCTTTACCTTGCCCGATTGCCAAGACAGGGGCTGTGGTAGGAGTAGGAGTGGTAACAACCAATTTACCCTTAAGACCACTTTCGGCGGTCTTCAAGAGTCCTTGAATTTTGTTGAGTGTAACTCCCTCCTTGTTCATGTGGTATTTCATTCAGAATTAATCATAAAACGAAGGTAAGGAGTGCAAAATGATGTCAATTGCCAACTCCTTAGGGAAGTTCACATTCATTTTCAGCAAACGGTCCACATACCTTTGCATTTTCTACTTGTGGCCCATGATGAGTTCACCATCCTTCCTCTGGGTTGTTATCATGGAGGAGAGGATTTCATACCGCTCTTGATGAGCACTCTGATGGTATCCGTCCATCAAGTCCTAGTGCATCTCAAAAGGGTAATAGTCCTCATAGGACTTTTGGAGCTCGGCTGTCATCGTGGCCAACATGATACATGCCACTTTGGTGGCATCTCTCTCATGAGTCAGGTATTCAAGGATCTCCTCAGGAGTACCAGACGACTCATCAAGTTCCTTAAGTTCCTTGTCGAGGACATATTACTTGTCCTCATACCGAGTGGCCATCCTGATGTTCCTGATCCAATCCATAAAGTTGGATCCATCGAAGATGACTCTCCCACAAAGGTTCATGAGAGAGAAGGAGCTGGTAGGGTTTGAGCAAGAAGCAACATTGTTGGAAGACATTTGAAAAGAAAGAAGGACAAGTTTAGATTAGATATAAAGATTGTCCTTAATAAGACACTCAAATGTAATATTAAGTCAAGGACCCAACACAATATTTTATAACTTAGAAGAGGGATGCCGTAATCCAAGCTATAAAATATTTGAAGGTAGGTGAATGACGATTCACCAATTTCCACCATGAAAAACGAAATAAATTATTAGGTTTTAATTGCTTTTGAAACACCTAGATTCTTTTGAGATTCATTGAACTTTTCAATGGCATGTTTCAATCTCGATTGTGCCCTTCAGGTTTTGTGACTGGGATGCCGAGGATCACAAAACAAGGTGTGAATTAACCATGCAAAGTACTTGGTACTCTTAATGTTTATCGCCTAACCGATGCGCCAGTTAACCACACACGCTCCACCGATCTATGATAAACATTAAGGCGCCCTTTTCCTACCTTGTTAAGTCTAGGTTAGTGTCAGGTTAACCACACACGCTCCACTAACAACTTAAGCAAAGTGTAAAGTGTAATTTCATGGTTAGCACCATATCCACATTTTCCTAAAGTAACTAAGATTGGGAATTTATAAAACATTTAGTTAGTTTATAACCATCATACTTTTAATGGGGATTAAAGTCATTGTCCTACCCATTCGGCTAACGACCCTCCACTAGTCATGGAAGCGGTGGGTGAGAGTGGACACCCATTAAGCTGCTATTTTATAGCCAACAACCTTATACCCTGTTATAGACCGATTTCGTGAATGAGGCCTACTAATGGTAAAACGACTTGTTCTTATACATATATATTATTAACTTATAATATTATAAAGTATAAGGGTTGAATTTTAACATTTAAAATTCTAGGGGTTCAAACTAAAGTTTTTTAAAGTGACTTTGCATGTTCCAAAACTTGAGGGCAAGTTTTGTAACTTTTAAAACTTTTCATCTTTCATAACTTATGAGTTAATGCTTTATTAAAATGAGAGACTTTTCATTTTATGTAACCTATGTGTTTATTAATGGACTTTAAAAGAATGACTTTTGGTAATCCATAACTTGAGGACAAATTATGGATTCCACTAAAACACATCAAGATTAAGAATTAAACAAACAAAAAATAATTCCTATGATCTACCATACTCATAAGTTCATGAACATTCATATCAACAATTTCAAGAATCATAAAAACACATATAATACTTGAAATTTTGATAATAGCCATTGTAAATGGATTAGCATAACCATTACACCATCTAAAACAAGTTTTATAAGACCAAAGTAGTTTAAGGTAATCTTTCTAGATTAAGAATTAAACAAACAAAAATAATTCCTATGACCTACCATACTCATAAGTTCATGAACATTCATATCAACAATTTCAAGAATCATAAAAACACATATAATACTTGAAATTTTGATAATAGCCATTGTAAATGGATTAGCATAACCATTACAACATCTAAAACAAGTTTTATAAGACCAAAGCAGTTTAAGGTAATCTTTCTAGTCCATTTCCAATAGCAAAACTCGAAAATCTGCATTCAAAGCCTCCTACTCGTCGAGTGCAAGAGCCTACTCAACGAGTAAGATGAATTAACACACAGACTCGTCGAGTCCCCCCATGGAATCGGCGAGTTCACTCAACATATTGCAGTTTTTTGAGTTTTTTCAACAAGTTTGCATCAAGTATCAAGAAAACAAGCCTCGACTCTGATACCACTGAAGGGTTTTGAGCATTTTAACACTCCTAAGGTGTACATGCAACCCTATAAACCTTGGATCTATGTTTTACTAAGATACATGCAAATTTGATTTTCCAAGGTTCTTAACCTAACTAGCATAGCATGGGGAACTTTGAAACATAAAAGCTAGTAGAAGAACATACCTTTTTTATTGCTTGGATTCCTTGAGAAATTTGTTTGCCTTGCACCTCAAATGTGATGCCTCAAATGTTTCAAAAAACACAAAACTCTTGGAATAACCTTGAGAGAATTTCACTAACACTCAAAATCGGCTAGCTCTCTTAGTTCTACACACATAATGCCGATTTTGGTAGCCCATGGAGTCCTTTTATAGTTGTGTTACAAGTAGGGTTACATCATGTAAACCCTAATTGACATGGCTTTCCATATTCCATGATCCATTGGTTATAGCCTCCGTGGACTATCCATAGAGCTCCTTATGGGTTTTAGCCCGATTCAATAAACCATGGATCATTAGCCCACTATAAAAGAATGGATGATTTACACAATCAACCCCACATATTCAATTAGTCTCCTTTTGATCACCAAATTAATTATGAATTAATTCTTGATCAATACTAATTAAATAATATTATTAATATATTAGAACTTATAATATATTAATAAACCTTAAGTGTCCTTTCTCTCATTTAATCTATCCAAGTGTTTCAATGCCATGCAACCCAAATGGACCTTGCCAAATGAGTCAAGTACATTCCAGAAATAGTTATGAACTTACACACCTAATCCAACAACCACAACTAAATGGACTTCAAATACAATTTATATATATAATGCATTATATGTATATATATATATATATATATATATATATATATATATATATATATAAATTTCTACTCAATGAATTAGCTTTTTGGGTGCATATGTGATGTGAGTGCATGTGTATGCAAAATGACTTCTACAAACATATCCCGTTAAATTTGCAAAAAGAAGGAAACACTATGTTAGTTGGTCAAACTTTATTATCATAAAACATCTACTGGCAGTTCTACAAAGCTAGCATCAAGCAAGAAATGAAGCCTATAAATAGAGTCCATGTTTTCATTACAATGTGTGGATTTGAGAGTGAAATATTAGAGCAAAAAAAGCTTCATATTCATATCTTGATCATGTAATCTCTCTAAAACATTTGCAAAATTGTTTGAAACCCAATTTATTTGTATAAGATAGATTCATTTTCTGTCTTATTTTTACACATTGCCATTTCATATTTCATAGAATCCGGGATCCTACTGGATGGGATCTTGGAATCATTTAACTCTAGTCTGATGATGTATGTGAATCTTGTTTACTTGTTAAGATGACAACGACACCATTCACAGGTCATTATGAAAGAGGCAATGATTTATTGTACCTCATCCACATAAATGTTTTTGGACCATTCAAATCCGCCACAAGACATGGTGACTGATACTTTGTGGCTTTCACTAACGTCTTTAGCAGATATGAATATACCCATTTGATAAAGCACAAGTCAGAAACCTCTAAAGTGTTCAAAGAATTTCAAAATGAAGTATAGAACGAACTGGGCAGAAAGGTCAATATGCCCCAATCTGATAGGAGTGGAGAATATTTAACTACTGAATTCTATGACCATCTTAAGAATTGTGGAATAGTTTCACAACTTTCTCTTTCTAGAACACCATAGTTGAATGGCATGGCTAAGAGAAAAAATCTAACACTATTAGATATGGTTTGATCTATGATGAGTCAAGCTACACTTCCAATATCTTCTTGGGGGTATGCCTTAGAGATATCCACCCATATCTTAAACATCGTACCAACTAAGAAGGTTGCTAAAACACCCTATGAGATGTGGAGTGGGATACGTCCCTATCTAGCACATATAAAACTTTGGGGATGTGAGGCTTTTGTTCGTTTCATGGACAACGATAAGCTGCAACCCATATCAAAGAAGTGTTACTTCATTGGTTATCCACAAAAGTTTTTGGGATACTTGTTTTACAGGCCTTCATAAAACAAAGTGTTTGTTGCTCGAAGGGGATTCTTCCTCGAGAGGGACTTAATTTGCAAAGAGGCCAGCGGGAGCTATATCGATCTTGAAGAGCTTCAAGAGTCAAATAAAAAAGAACCTTTAGTTAACACTAGCACTCAACCTGAGGTACAACAACGTATTGAGCAACCTCAACATAAGGTAGAGTAGCATGTTAAAAACTGATATATCTACACATCCCCTTCGCAGATCAAATAAAGTTCTTCTTCCTCCTGAGTTTTATGGTTTCCATGTTACCACAGAAGGAGACATATTTATCTGTGAGCGTATGCTGGTTAATATGGATGACCATCCAACTATAAGGAAGCAATGGAAAGCCATGAAGCTATCAAATAGAAGGAAATCATAGAGATAGATTCAGCTCATGTATAACAACCAGGTTTGGAATTTGGTTGATCCCATACCTGGCATTAAAACAGTTGGGTGCAAATGTACCTTCAACAAGATGTTTGGCATGGATGGGATTGTGCATACATTCATGACTAGGCTAGTTGTAAAGGTTTAAACTTAGACCTAAGGGATTGATTATGAGGAAACCTTCTCGCTAGTAGCCAATATCAAGTCTATTAGGATGTATATATGGCAAAACCTTCCATTATTATGAAATTTGGAAAAAAGATGCAAAAACCGCTTTTCTTAATGGATAAGTCACAAAGGATGAATATATGAAAATTTTTGAGGGTTTCTTAGATCCATATATGGACTAAAACAAGCGTATCACAACAAGAATCGTCTCCTTCATCAAAAGGTCAAAGAGTTTGTTACTTCTATAAGTGAAGATGATTCATGTGTCTATAACAAAGCTAGTGGGAGTATAGTAGGCTTTCTAGTGTTGTATGTTGATGACATACTTCTTATAGAAAAAAATTCTTGACATTGCAAGGTGTTAAGATGTGGGTTGGGAGTTTTTTTCACTATGAAGGATCTAGGAGAGGCTACATACATATTTGGTATAAGGATCTATAGAGATATATCAAAACGTCTAATAGGACTGAGCCATAGTACATACTTGGATAAGATATTGAATAGATTCAAAATGCAAGATTCCAAGAAAGGTTTTCTACCTATGCAACATGGAACAAAATTGAGCAAAACTCAATGTCCTAGTTCCAGTGATGAACATGAAAGAATGAGTCGAATCCTATATGCTTTAGCTATAAGATTGATCATGTATTCCTGACATGTAATCAACCTGACGTCTCGTATGATTTGAGCATGGTGAGTCATTTTCAGGAAAATCTAGGCGACAATCATTGGACAACAGTAAAGAACATTCTAAAATACCTAAGAAGAACAAAAGACATGTTCTTGGTATATGGGGATAAAGGTAAGTTAAGAGTTAAAGGTTATAAAAGTTCAAGTTTCCAGACTGATAAAGATAACTCATGTTCGCAGTCAGGATGGATGTTCTTACTTAATGGAGGAGTGTTCACTTGGAAGAGTTTAAAGCCGAAGACAGTGGAAGACTCTACTTGTGAGTCAAAGTATGTAGCAGCTAGTGAATCCACAAAATAAGCTACATGGTTGAAGAATTTCACTACTGATTTTGGTTTCATTCCGAGAATCAAGTGTCCTTTGGAATTCTTCTATGACGACGAGGGTGGATCGCATTGACTAAAGAGCCCAAGGACCATGGTAACTCAAGAGATATACTCAGAATTTACCACCACATGAGAAAGTGAGTTAAGGATGGAGACATTTTCATGAACAGAGTGTCATTAGAGGATAATCCAATCGATCCATTCACAAAGTCATTATGAAGGATCAAGTGTGATAGTCAGAGTATATCGATAGGCATCAGATTTGATAATGATATGGTGTAATTATTTAGTTGTTAGTTTGATAAATTTCTGAAACATTTAGTAGTATGATTTTTAATTGATTTGATGTTTATTTTATGGAGACTTAATAAAGTGCTAATGAGGCTATAATTTCTATTATTTGTTACTATGTTTCACTTTTTCATGTTTAGAACCTACTTCCCGATTATTAACTTGCTGAAATTTCCACAATCGATATACTCTTAGAAGTAAGTAGTGAATCAAGATTGTCATTAGTATTGGTGGATTAACCATAGTGATTAGGTGTAACATAGTGATTGCGTTGACACTCATGAGTACTTAATAGAGATTAAGTATTGGAATAGCCCACACTTAGAGATTACTTCATTAATACAATCACATGTAATTCTAAGATGTTAATATCTTCTATTCTTCAAACCGAGATACATGTGGGTTTTACTCTATGATTATGTTGTTTATTGGTTTACTCCAACACTTCATAACTGGTAGCAATAAAAGGTATGTCCATATATGATATGATGAAATAGATAAAAACAATGTAGTCAAAGTTTATTCGTTCCTTCTACCTTAATAAGAGAAGCAATATCTATGGTCCCCTTGATGATTTGGTGTTGACATCATAAATACATGTCTAGGTCCTGACTAAAATTGATGTGCTCAATTCAGTAGTCAGATGCAATCGTCAAAAGTCTACATCGAGAAACATAATCTTGAATTCTATGCTTGACCATTACCCATGTTTTGGATTCATACATATATCATGAGAACGAAGGAATAGTTGATTACTTATCTGAGGGATGAAGCTGATTAGATTAGAGTCCAACAGATGCATTCGATAACATTCTCTCTATTGATTATCAGAGAAGTATCAGACTATATATAGTTGACGACTTGCCCAAGTGGGAGATTGTTGGAAAGTGTGTCCAAGGTCATTAACTATTGATAATATTTCTAATAATAGTAGGTTCGTTTTGGGTTGCCTTTAAGACTCAAATTAAGTAGAATCAATAAAGGAGAAATTGGTTTATTAATTATTATGGTTTAGTAATTAATTAGAAACTAATTGGTAAACAATTTTGGAATTAATTAGTAATTTAATTACGAGAAGGGTTAAATATCAGTTAATCAATAGATCATTAATAAGGAATATTTCGGAACCCTAGAAGAGAAGGAGGTGGATGAAAATTCTCTTGGATAAGAGGTATTTTCGAAATCCGTAGCCCATCCCACACGGGATGGAGGATAAAACTCTGGAAGATATCCAAGGCTATAAATAGGGCCTTAGGGATTCATTCTTACTTGTTTCTTCAAGGCTCGGAGTTTCGCCTCTTCCTGCTCCCTCCTTGCGGACAAACTTTCCTATAGTTTGTCTCTCCTAGTTGCTTTTGATTGTTCTCTTTTGAGTTCATTGAGTGTGAACCAAGAGAGGGATTCTGGTTTGGGTCCTTTACATCCAAACAAGGTAGCACGTACGAGTGCTCAAGCGCGAAGGTCTCTAGCTGCAAAAGAGGCATGTGATTCTTCTTTTGTATTTATGTTTTCTAGGGTAACTGTAGTTAGTATAAAGCCATAGATCCATAGGTTTCATGTACACTTAGGTATATCATGGTTTTATTTTTCTGCTTCTTAGTTTAAAGCGTATTCGATACATAGAAACCCTAATAATATTAACATTATGTTTAACATTAGTTATTGGATTCCTTTTGTGTTTTACTTTTATGGTTATGGGCTAAGCCCTATACTCTAACTTGGAGATGATGAACCTTTGAAGTTTTGGTTTATATTATACAATTTGGATGTTATAGTTGTCTAATTTATTTTGTTAGTTCAGTTATAGATACATATGTGTTTAACTTTAGAATGTTATTACTTATTGTTGAGTTTATGTGGTTAGAGGACTAATATAATTATATTTTCTTGAATAATAATTATTTTATAATCATTAAATATGTTATGACTAGTGATTGATCTAATCATAGGGTTAAATAGCTAAAGTTAGTAACTTTAATATGTATGAACTATAAAGATGACCAATCTGTTTATCTAGTTTATTTTCATGGCCATTAAGATCACTGCGAACTGAATCAAGTTTATTACAAATTAAATACTAGTATAAGAGTAGATAATCCATGAACATTGTTTTAACTACGTCTAATTGAAAGTACTTTGTCATCATAGTTTCAAATTCGCTTTCTTCATTTTGGTTATTTGTTCGAGTTTCAAATTAGTTCTTCGTTTACTTTTTGTTTTTAGTTTGACTAATTTTCAGAAATTTTAACTAAATCATACCTATTTCCCTCGAGTATGAAACCTGGTGTTGCATTGACTACACTCTTAAACGATTAGGTACACTTGCATAAGGAGTGTACTAGTCTAGTTTTGGTAAACAATGATACAAATTTAAAACCTAAATAAAAGTAATACATCATATATATATATATATATATATATATATATATATATATATATATATATATCATACGTTTAGTATACTTTATAACAAATTAGATGAATATCAATAACAAACATATTGTTAAAATGTTAACCCATTTCAATAATTAATACTCATTTTTGAATATTTAAGTAATTGTTTAATTAAGAGTTGTTCTTTTTTGTTGTTTTTCGTAACACCAATGTTAAATTGAACAAATTAAAATTAAATAACAAAAGATTTAATTAATAACTAAGTATATGATTTATTTTAAATTAACTACTTAACAGTTATAGGTATTGATTTAAAAAAGTAAAAATTATCGAGTTCGACCAGTTTTGCCGAGTCGACCAAGTTGAACCGATTTTCTATGAGTTTTACCCGAATTTAAGTTTTTTGACTGATTTTCAAAAAATTGCTTTGGCACATATCCGATTTAGAGTACAGAGCTGAGTAGGTCGAGTTTTACAAAATTGGTTAACTTTATTAACAAATTTTAGTTTGAATCTTATCAATATTTGTTTGTATAAGATCAATTCATTAACTTGTTTTCGTAAGATCAATGGTCAATTATTTTTCTAAGAGATACTTAGTTCCCGTTTGATAGTTGTTGACTGAGAAAGTGCTGAATGAAAATGTCTGTTAGGGTAAAAACTCCTGACTGAGTAAGAAACCATGTTGTTTGAGATTACATGTGATTGAATGTGCCAAATTTTAAAAAATGACCATTTTACCCTGCCGTTCTATATAGTGATTGATGAAGTTGTTGAATAGTTATAAAAACATACAAATTTTCATACTAAAAGTAAATTACACACAAATCATATAATTACCCCAATAAAAGTTTTGAAAATAATTATTTTTTTTTATAATGTTATACATAGATTCATTGTTTTTCAACAATTCAAGCAATTCATTCATTAACTAGATTTACCTTCATTAATCAACTGAAGCAAGTGATGGCTGAAATTGAAGAATCAAGAACAGGCGATTTTAGACCAAATACTGGCTGCATAAATTATACAAAGGAACCTTAAAACTAATGCTTGAAATAGGCTATATAATGTATCATTAAATTGATGTGAATTAGGGACATTGGTTTGGCATGCAGAATTAAAGAACACACAATGAACATGGTGATTGCGGTGTTTAGGAGATGCATTCGATTATGTATGGTGTTACAAAAAGGGATCTAGATCTAAATCCACATAAATAACACACACTTACACACTCAATTTTACATCTCTCAAGCACACCAGCATAAGTGTTATGAACCCACCTTATATAGAGGTGTTTACATGTCTCTCTCTCACTCACTCTCTCTCTCTTTCTCATGTCATAAGGCTAATGCACCACATTAAAGTGGGTCTACAAAATTAAACCCATTTACAAAGTCATACATGGATAACTTTGCACCCAACATTCTCCCCTCAAAGTTAGGAATGAATAACCCACTTCAAATCTCCCAAAATCGAGCAACTACGCGATCCGAGCCTCAAGCGTGACACATGTTGAGATGAACTTCAAATCTTCAATTCTTCCATGATTCTTCAATTTGGGCTCTAGGATGTGAGACCAAACGAACCGGGCATCAACGAATGATTAAGATCTTCTCAATCTCCAAATAATCACCCAAAAGTTGAGCATAAAAACAGACCCCAAAAATCTTCAATAAGTCCAAACCCATCATGAACCGAAATCACTTCCGAATCTCTAATCGAATCATTTCATACAATTCAAATACTCAAGGTCACTTCGGTCTTCAAGTCTGCATAATATGAAAAATTCAACTTTCGAATTTCCATATAAATTTCTCCCACTTTTTATAATCAAAATTTTATTATAAAACCATCAAGGAAAGAGAACGTGCTCTATTCGGAATTTTTCGTGTCAAACCTCCCCTTAACATGTGGCATAAACTGTGTGCTTCAATCCGGAAAATCCTAAAATCTTCAATTTTTAGCTTCGTTCATGGACCGCCTTTGACAAATTGCTCAAATTTGGGTAGAAATTGTCAATTTCAAAATTCTGCAGTGACCCTGTGTGCCCAAAACAACCAAAAATGCGAAACTCTACCCCATTTACAAAACTGGGTAGAAAGCGTCAATTCGCATTAACTGTAGGGGTCTGAAATGCATATTCTTCAATTTCTCAGCAAAATCAGTCTATTTTTGAATTTGGGCAAAAACAGCCAAACTTTCAAAACTTCAGGGACTGATTTCAAAATTTCACCCTTTTGTCTCAAAATGTCGAAAATTATCCCAACTTTCAAAGGTGGGTACAAGATGTCAAACTTTCAAAACAACAAGGACCAAATGCGAAACTTTTTCCTTATTTCATCTAGACTTGCGAAAAATTGCCCCAAATGTCGAAATTAGATAAAATGTAGCAAATTGTCGAAAGTTTAAGTACTGATTTCGAAATTGCTGCCCACTACATCAAACTTTCGTTTTCTTCTTTCCCAATTCGTTAAAGAGACAGCGAAGCATTCTTTTTCACTTCGTTAATCAAGTAACGAAGTCTCACTACCATTTTAATGAAACTTTTTCCACAGCACCATTATAACGAAAAATTTGCTTGATCAACAGAATAACGAAAACGAAGCATGTCGAATGCTTAACCGTGAACAGTAACATCTTAATCATTCAATAGCGTAATCGACATTTTGTTAACAATGCTTTCCAAATCATCGAAATTAACAGCAAATGATAACATTCGATTATTGACTCAAAATTTTCGACTTTACGTCCCTGTTGCAAATTCATCGACGTCCAATTCTTCATCCCTTGATATCACGTTCCAATAACGAATCTAGACTCCAATTTTCGAAATCATACCAAAATCAACACAAATCGTCCATCATCCTTCAACCCGTTGCTAACGAATCCTTTAAAATCACCAAGTATCGATTCCAAGAGCGAACTTCCAGCAATCGACCAACAATACTCCAAATCAACAGCCTTCGTAACTTATTCTCAAAATCAATAATCATCATCAAGCTGTAACGTTCACAGACTCATTGACAACACAGGAACCCTTCGCTTTTTCATTCAACCATCAAATGGTCATCAACACAATCAATTCAACAAACGATTTCTAGTGAATCACGACTTCGCTTTTTGACACGAATATCAAAGCCTAAATCCAAATCTACAATCGAATCCCAAAACGATTCCAAATCAGCCTTCACTTTTATCCTTCGTTTTCTGATTTCAGTTCTAAGTCAATTAAACCCATTTCGATCTTGAGCCTTGATTTGATCGACCTCAAACCAAATACTCACTTGAAATCAAGCTTGCAATCATCGATATTTAATCTCATCATTCGAAATCAAAGTCAAATAACATCTGAAACTATCGATTTCAACCTTGTTAGTTGCCATCGATACCAACTTCAACTTCTGCTTAGTTGACTTTTCGAAATCAAAATACAAGAAACACCAATTCTACGATTCCATCACCAATTTTTAGATCAAACAAAGAATCTTCAACTTGTTCTTCATTACATTTAAGTGTTCTTGTCCAAGATTCATAAGATATCAAAATGAATTTCTGATTTCAAAGTCTAGATACAAACAAACTTGATTTCATCATATACATATCATCTGAAATCGATATCTATACTCAGATTAACAATCAACAATAAATGATTGTTAAGAATGAGGAGATGAAATCGTAAGAATAATTTTGATCAATTAACAATTGCGTTTCATAGAGTGACAAATCGTATGATGATTGGAATTAACCACTGATTTTTGTTTAGATGTGAATCACAGATGCGTACACAGAAGTTATTGGGATCGTGATTTAAGATATCGGATCAAATACTTTTGGGCTCAAGATATGTGAACAGTAACAAATTATATTAAAATTTGGATCAAATGGACTTATAGACTTCTTGGATTCAATTTTTGAACAAGATCTGGATCAAGTAATTGGCCCACAATGAACAGTTTCGAACATGATTTTGAATATAATTTGATCTAACATATTGGATCATAGCAATAGGGATTGAAACGGAATTGATCCAATGAGTCAAATTGATCAAAAATTCAAGAACGCAACGCACAAATCATCAGGATTAAGAGAGATCATAGAGAGAGAGACTCACCAAAATGCTCCAATTGTGACAAATTTTGCCAAACCGAGAATCGTTTCTTCAAAAACTCGTGTTGATCTTCGAAGACCCTCTTTGACACCAATTGATGTGAATTATGAACATTGGTTTGACATGCAGATTAAAGAACACATAAAGAACATGGTGATTTCAGTGTTTAAGAGATGCATTCACTACTAGAAAAACAACCTTTTACGACGCGCAATGTGTGTCGTAAAACACTCAGACGACGCGCAAATGCGTGTCAAGGAAGGCCCTGTCATAACGAGAGACGACGCGCTTTTGCGTGTCATCTATTTACGTCACGCATTTACGATGCACATTTAGGACACACATTTACGACGCACAGTTATGACACGCAATGCATATCAAGGAAGGCCTTGTCATAAAGGATGACGACACACATTTGCGTGTCGTAACCTTACGATGCGCGTGTTTATGACACGCAATGCATATCAAGGAAGCCCCTGTCATAAAGGAAGTCGACACACATTTTTGTGTGTCATAATTTTAAATGTTTTTTAAATATATATTTTTAATAGATTTACTAATTTTCAAATTAAATAACACATTAAAAGTCTCATAATACAAAATAAAATACCATAAACAATAAAGATAATTCATTGCACTTATATGTCAAATACCAATAATCATTCCAATAGTAAGTAAATGTAACACATTGCTAATATTGCATAATATTTATTATAGAAAACAAAACATGTACAACATTAAAAGAAACCCATGACTAAATTCTCCTTTGACGATTTCCTTTCTAAGAGAATAATTTGAATGCAAGAACTTTGAGAGGCTGCAGGGCATGGAAGGAGGTTGCTAGAGCTGTCAGAACCTGCACAGGGCAAATCGGCAACTTAACATGCAATACAATACAAGATGATGATATTATAAGCTCCCAGTTTGTACCTATATCATGAACCAACGCAACAAGTGCCTGAGGAGACAACACACATTTTATAAACAACACTTATTTCTCAACAAATATAATACATAAAAATTTAGTGAAAAAAAGTTTGACCTGGTCTTCAAATAACGACCATGGACTTCCTGACCCTGGCTGCCCAACAAAGGTCTGCAGAGTTGACTTTTCAATTAATGCATACTGAAATACAATAGGAATTTAGAGTGTAATTAAAAGAAAGGAATTAGTTAATAATACCTTAACTGCTTTGGTTTTCCTTCCACGGTCACGATCACACACTAGTAATTTCATGATCTTATTTGGATTGGACGTATTACTCATTTGAGATGCCACTGTAAGTGAGTATGATTGTTAAATAAATTATTTAATAAATGTATTAACAGTTAAATAGTTTGCCAAATTTAAACCATATGAGATACCACTGCTTCCATTCAAATCAAACTAATGTGCATCCAGTCTCCTTCTTGAGTGATCCTTCTACATTTGTATATCAACATGTTTAATCTTACGATATCACTCTACAACAAAGAACTTTTTTTAAATGTTGGAATTTTACCCGGTCACCTTGAAAATTAAAATCAAGTTGCCATCGGTGGTCAAATGTGGATCCCTAAAACACCATAAAACAAGATTAAAAGTCAAAACAAGTAGAACATAATTAAAAAAAAGACTAGAGTAAATGTCAACATACCAGATGTTTTACCTTCTTTTTCTTTTTAGGTCTATTTGAAACTTCCATAGAGTCAAACTGTAACTGCTTTTCATAGTCTCCAACTGACTCAGCTTCCAAGTTATTCAGTATCTGGGACCCACCATGTAAACTACTTTGTTTATCTTGAAAGGAATTTGTATCACCACTTGAAGCATCTGTTGTATGTGGCGCTTGTACACTTCCAGAAGTTCCAGCATGGAGTGAACTTATAATCCTCTGTCTGGAAGCAGTACACACTCTTTTTGTTGGAATTGAGACATTTAAACTGGTGGCAGGTCTTTTCCCACTCAAAATAGAGGGTTGGGTTGGTGGGCCCTTAGAAATGATGGAAATTAGGGTTGAGCACGCGTGATGACTGCTGTAGGGAAATCGGACGTGGTGGCTGCTGGTGGTGGAGTCGGTATGGAGGAACTCCTTGAGTGCCGCCACTTTGTGATGCTTGTTCCGCCACCACTGTGTTCTGGTTGGGCTGGATAAAGAAATAAAAAAAAATTGATAAAAGGGTAGTGTAGTCATTTGTCATATATATATATATATATATATATATATATATATATATATATATATATAAATGAACTTCGTTCTCTAAGTTTGGCCAACCAAACCTGCAATGGAATGGAATCTCAAATTCCAATTTCGTTGGAACTCACCCGAATCATATGCATAGCCTCACGTGATCTCAACATGGAGTTTCCTTAAGCAGATGTTGGTGTTGGTGTTGGTGTACTGGAATTCAACAAACCAGTGGTGGAATTCATGATGGAGGAAGAGGGGGTCTTGTAGACAACATTTGATTGTACTGTTGCAATTTTTGCTGGTCATCTACCGATAACGACCCGAATCTAGGGATCCCGTATCTTCCCTCCCTTTAGATACATTAAAATAAATAAATCAAAATTTGAAAGAAAAAACAAGTCATTGAAAGAAAGTTATTTACAGAATTACCTTGCAGCTGGTTTAAGAGGGGAAGAAGAAGAGGGAAGATTAGTTCCATGAAAGCTTTTCAAATAAATAATATCATTGCGATTTGATGTTGATTTGGTACTTTCCACAAAATTAAACATGTTTAAAAACATACGGTCAAACAGGTGACTCAATATGTACTGAAGTTCTATAAATAGGGCAACTGGAATGTGTGATTAACCACTTATCAACACATTCAGAATGATAACAATGACGACAACTATGCAACACCTTCACCTTCTTTCCTTCTTCAAAAACTCCAAGACATATACTACATTTTATCATCTCATTTGTCTCTAAAAAATTCAAAACTATTAGATTTTGATGGTAAATTGTGATCGGAAGGCTGTTGATCGTGGCAACATTAAGGCCCTGTGTCTGAGCCGATGACGAGTTGGTGGTGTTGGGGGCAGATGATAAGTTTGAAGGAATGGAGCAGCAAGTGTATAGTAAAATTGTTAAGGCTAGCAAGATGACAATTATGTAGAGGAGTATGTTGTTGTCATATAGGTTGTCATTGTGCAACTACTGGAGTATTTGAGACCCTTTCAAAGCCATTGCTTTATGGTGGACAATGGTATTTGGTAATGATGGTGCTTCATAGATATGGCGACGGAACTTACATGCTTTTGAAAGGATGTGATATGATATATTATAAAGAGACAGAATGGAAAGTATGAGGCTGCTGCAACTAAACCTGGAACCCCACATCTCCAAGCAACTTGATGTGGTAGCTGTCCAGGAACAGGAGGTTGCAAAGATGTTGGAGAAACTGATACATTCTTTGGCACTTCAGAGGAAACCACCTAATCAAAACCAAAAGAAGATATCACCAATTTGAAATGTATTAATAATGTCACATCTTGATGACACAAGTTTATTTCATTTGAGAACCAATAACAAAAGCATAAAACGAACACATGTAATGGTTCTAATGGTCCACTCTTTGTAATAAAATCACAAGTTTTTTTTTTTTTTTTTTATAAATTCTTATTACATCCAACTAGATAAGAATATTGACATTTCATTCAAATGTAAAAGGTTAGTTATGTGAATCTACAGTCTTCTTACAATAATAATAAAAAAAGAAACAAATTAAAATGATAAATTGTATAAATAATAGAATAAGATATTTTAAGTATGAAACTAATTAGCAAACCTCCATTACAGTAAAAGTGATCCATCTTTTATCAAAATCAGAAACAGGACCTCCATTTGCTATATGAGCACCTGAGTTGGCAGTTGTGATTTCTCGAAAGACGATGCTGAAACAGACAGAAGAAAGATGGGTGATTGAATAAATAGATAAATTGTATTAAAAAAAATTAAAAATGTTGACCTGGATTTACAAGTGTAATTACTAAATTAATTATAGGAGTATGAGCAACAACTGCAAGAGCTAAAGATCCACCAAAGGAATCTCCAACCAGATAAATTAGCTTCTTTGTAGATGAAGCATGTTCAAGCCTCACAGTTTCTTAAACAAATTGAATCAAATCTTCATATAACAAAAAATAGTGAATAAAACAGCTCCTAGTAATGTGTGAGTATATAAAAGCATATTAAAAATAGTTTCCAAATAGGTATAAGCAGCAGAACAAGGGAAGCTCCTTTCTGGTAATGCTAATCTGTCCTAAGTGATTGTATACTTCCTGACAATCAAGAATATATCATAAGAAGGAAAGACACAAGTTGAAAGAGGTTTGGACAGTGGTCCTCGTGTAGAGTGACTACAACATAAAGCCCGAGTTTTTCACCAAAAGCATGTTGCCCTAGCTCATGGTATTTGTCAAATCTTTTTCCTGGAACCATTTTGTGCATTTCCACCATTTGCCATAGTGTGTAGAGTGTAATCACCCAGGATAGGACTAGTACTGTGATTCCAAAGCCCCTAAATCAAACAGGTTGTATATTATGAAAACGGATATTGTGTGGGGATTTTCATCGAACATGTTGTGTGCATTGTTTTAACCAAAAAAGAATCTTACATAGAAGACTTGGATTAAAGGAAAAGTGATACCATCCGAGTTGAGATAGGGCGTAAGGAGGACTGAGGACACCGGCACCAACCATGGCGGTGAAATTTTGAAAGGCTGAGTACCACCACTTTGCGTTTCTGGAGGATGTCACTGGAAGCCAATCATCGATGGCTTTTTCGTCGGTAGTTCTTCTATCATTCCTCGTATCAGCACCAGACTCCATGGAAGATTGATTTACACGCTTATCTACTCACTTGAATTTATTTGATAAAGAAGAAGGAACCCACGTCGAAAATAAATAGAGGACCAAGATCCATGATTTGGGTTCTCTCCTTAACATGAACATATAATAACTGGATTCAAAAATGTTTCCTCCCGTCTACAAACATCGCAAACCCTAGAATTCCCTTTGTAATGTAAACTTGATGGTGAAGAATTAATTTTCTTGAAAAATCCCTAGGTGTGAATGAAGGGAGATATAGAGGAGAGATTGAAGAAGCGGGCACTTCAAAATTTTTGCCCTTTAAAAATGCACGTTTGATAAAAAAAATATAAAACGACATTTCTAGAGGACACACATTTAAAACAAGTGCCCTCCGTGTTTGTATTTTTTTTGTTGGACATTAATTTTAAGGCACGCAAATATGCGTGTCCTCTATCCTTCAAATTTTGGAAGGCTAACATTATTTTTAAGGGCACACAATAATGCGTATTGTATATCAGCGAGTGTCATTGTTCGTGCGTCATTAAAGGGTATTTTTCTTGTAGTGATTCGATTATGTATGGTGTTACAAAAAGGGATCTAGATCTAAATCAACATAAATAACACACACTTACACACTCAATTTTACATCTCTCAAGTACACCTCCATAAGTGGTATGAACCCACCTTATATAGAGGTGTTTACATGTCTCTCTCATTTCATAAGGCTAATGCACCACATGCAAGCGGGTCTACAAAATTAAACCAATTTACAAAGTCAAACATGGATAAGTTTGCACCCAACATAAACTTTAATATATAATTCTAGAAATTTAGGTAATATAAAAAAATGGTTAAGTATTTGTATTCAAGGAATGTTAATTTATATTTTATATTTAATTTTCAATATAAAACTCATAAAAAACCCCTAAAACCAAAAGCCCAACCCACAGAAAAAGAGTTGTTCGATGTTAATTTTTACTTTACCATAAACCTTAATAATCAATCTCACCCTAATTAATCTTCGCCGTCAACCTTACCCTCAGTCATCCTCTATCTACTCCATATATGCCTCTGGTTTTCTGGGTGGAATATGTAGTCATCATGCAACCACCCAACCTGCAAATACAACTCTCTAAATGGAAGATGAAGCAGCAAGAGAAGGAAAAACACCTTCGTTACAGTTCTTGCGTGTCTCTTTCTCATGGTCATCATCCTCTGATTTCGCTCTATTCTGTCTTATTCAAGAAGGTAGAACACCGATTCGCAAGTTTTTATGGTTGCTGGTGAAGAAAATCGGTGCTGAAAGAGAGAAGAAACGGGGATGGAGGCGCTAGAAATTAGAACATAGGGCAAGGCCATTTTTGGAAACATCACTCCCTTTCTTAGTCAGACGATATCCCTCATCGTTTCCACTCAGCTATGGCTTACCGAGTCAGACAACCAAAATCCGTTTAACAAACAACTTTAGTTGACCGAATTAACCAAAAACGTCTTACCCGACTAAGTCAGACGTATATCAAACACAACCTTAATGTGTGTAAGATCGCTTAATGTTGAACCATGTTTTTTTTAAGCTAATATTATGCTTGGTATCAAATGTTTTAATTTATGATTAGAATTTGTGAATAACACATTATGTATTTACACTTAACACTATATTTTTTATTTGTCAAGTGCTAAGTAAAGAATAATTATTGAAAATGAAGTACATATAAATGGTTATGGATTTCAAATAGCATTAAACATTTATTCTTGTCAACGTTAATTTTTAACATTTCATCATATATTTTAGGTGATCTTAGTTGTCTTACTGAAAATTTAGTGAAATAATAATTTGACTCTCGTAGTTGTGATATACAAAATTTCTAATGTTTCAATTTTTATTTTAAATTGCACGTAGAAGGGGTATTACAGTTTATAAAAAGAGCATATATTTAAGCGAATTAGGTGATAGGAGTCGCCAAAAAGTGCTTTTAAAGTATCAAATTATTCGATTACTAGTTGTGAGACCCATGTATTACATGAGTTAATTTAAAAAAAAAAGTTAAATATGAAGGTCAAAATAAATGAGAACTATAAATTTATAAGAAAATAAAAAAAATAATGATTATTAAAACTGAAATGTTTTTTTATCTTTTAAATTTAAACAAATAATTTAAATAAATAAACAAAAGAAACCAATAAACTTTAATTTAAAATTTTTGAAATTAGAAGGTAAACTCGTTAATGAAATTAGAAGGTAAACTCATTAATGAAATTGATATTTATTTCAATTATTACATGAAAATGTTATATGAAATTTAATAAAATAGAAAAACTCATAAAAAGACACGTGAAAAAAAATTAATTCAAAGTAACCACAAATTGACATTTGTCAAATTTAAGGAGAGCAAGCCATGTGACAAAAACGTTCTTTATTTATTAGGGAGGACTAGCAAAATATTGGTTAATACAAAAGTAAAAAATGAAATAAAAAAATACAAAGATAAAAGACGTCTGTAAGTCCCAAATTTCGCTTGATGTATCAATCAGATCCAATTGATGGTGCGGAATCCCAATCAATTGGATGTTGCAAGATCAAAATAAGAAGAAGGAGAAGAAGAATAAGATGACTATTGAAGGATTTGATGATTAGAATGAAGTTTCTTACAAGATTCACACACACTCTATTCCTCTCTCTGGTTTCTCACTCTAGGATACCTTGATTTGCGCACACTTAGCACCCTTCCTAGCTGTACAGACTCTGACACCTATCATCTATTTATATGGAACATGGGCCGTGAATAGGTTCACAGCCGTGAACACTGTAAACACCCACTTGGACCGTGAACACATAACTGCAAACACATATTACATGAACGAAAACCCAATTGCCTAGAAAAGCAAAGTATAAACCATATTTTTGACCAAACAATCTCCCCTTTGGTTTATAGCTTTCTTTTCTAAATGAACCAACAAACTCCCCCTTAAAAAGTAGCTGGCTTTTCTTGTCAATCTTCAGTTGGAGCTTGGCTTCAGCGTTAACCTTTAAATTCATCACAGCTTCAAGATGAACTTGATGAATCTTCAACAAATGACTTCATCTTGAGCATTTGGGTTTTTCTTCAAAATTTGACTTTGAACGCACGTTGGGTGTAGAGGCTTCTGGAAAAGATTCTTATAAAAATTAGCGCTTTCAGCTTGACAATCTTCAGAGAGGAAAAAATAGATAACGAATCTTCTAGATCACATCAGCAGGTACATAGATAGTAGCAAATTGATTGATGAGGTTTCAATGCAATCTATCACATAATCTTCAAGTGCAGCTTCACCTTGCTTCTGTGGTTGAAAGATTGAATGTTAAAATAATAATCTTAATTTCTAGTTCCTTCGAATGAATGTTCTTGAATGATCACCTTGATATGTAAGCATGAGTAAAAAGTCCCTATGGATCACAGAAAGAATCATAAAGACCCTTCTCACCACAGTTGTTCAAGGATGAATCCTTGGCTCAGATAGAGACTTCTCGCAATATCTGTGTAAACTCGGAGGAACACACTGCGATTTGTTGAGTATCAGAGAACTACTCGTGGCTAGTCTTGATGTTAGCCCCTGTATATCCTTGATCATATATCTCAATATAGTTATCAAGTTAACGAGTTAACTTGGCCCTTGGCGAGACATTCAACGATACTTGATTCCTTGTTGGGTGAATCGCCCTGGTGTCGTGACAGTTCTTAGGTAAAGAAAGATGACAAGACCAATCTGACAATTTTACTGTTCAATCTTTCAATTCCTTAGATACGACAGTTCTTTTAGAAAGAAGCTGCATGACTGGCATTTTGTACATTGTCACACCAGGTATGAGACATTATCTGTCATTTCATTGGTGAAATCTAGAACATTGAAAATGTTCACCGTCAATTCAGAATTAAATTGTTTTGGATTTTGGGTTTCACTTAGAGTCATGGTGACAACGACATCTAATATCATAAACACAGACTTTTTGGCAACCGTCATCCGAGTTGTTTTATACTCGAACCTCAAGGGGTACCGGTACGTGGAAATGATTTGATGGAGAAAATTTTAGATATGGGTGAAGAATGGTTGGGTGTTTCACATTAGTCATGGTGAAAATCACCTTTGATCATTAACATTTGATGTGAAGACACCTATTAAGAGTGATATATGTATCAATATTGAAGAGTTTATCACTCGCATATGAAACATCCGTCAATTCCTTGTGAAAGTAGTGTGAAGTGTAATGACCGTCAATTGCTTTTCACTTTCAAGTTTCTTCTTATTGCTCAGAATATTTTGATACAGTCTCCTTGAGTCTCATCTTCTCTTGAATTCACTTTTCAAGACAAATGAAATTGTTTGAGATAAACGTAAAAAATAAAAGTAAACTTAGCACACACAAAAACACTATTGTTTGGATTTTTCATTTTTCTGAAAAAGAAATAAAAACATAAATGAAAATATTTTTGTATTTTTTAAATTTTATAAATTTGTTGTTGTTGTTTTTTGTTTTATTTTGTTTTATTTGTTTTTTTTTAATTCTCCCCCTAAATTTGTGCATATAAGAAAATATGAACAAATTTAACCAAAAACAAAAGTAAAATACAAAATGTAAAATTTTTAATTTTTCTATTTTTTTTTTTTGTATTTTGATTTCTCCCCTTAAATTGAGCACGGGGAAGAAATAAAATAAATGGCGTAAAATTAAAAGAAATTTGTCTTTGAAATGAACCATTTTAAGAAAAACTCAGGAGTATCGAAAAATTCAAACCGAAAGTCAGCAATTGAAGATGCCAGCAACAACAAATTTAGCCTTATCTGTGTTTCAATCTCGGAACAAATGCAAAAATTCTTCACATAATTAAGCACAAACCCCATTTGTGATCATCGCCTTTCTTCGTTTCCCGCAAAGGAAAAATACTCTCACTTAAAGTTATGAGTGTTGTACAGTTGAGAAATGTCCCTTATCATGTGCTTGGAACAACCAGTATCAACAAACCGGAGTATGATGATATTCCTCCATAGTTGCTCCAGCACAGTGTGGGATTAGTTAGTCTTTGGAACCCAATCTATTTTGAAACTGGGTCGACCTTTGTCATCCTTGGATGGTACTCTCACCCATGACATATCATGTTTATCACAAACAAAAGATGAAGAAATAATAGAGTCATTAGGTGATTTGGGAGAGTGAACCTTCGGAACCCATCTATAGTCGAGTTTAAGCCATTTCTTGTTTGAGCGGATGGGTATCTTGGCACTTGATTTTGAACTTGAAGCCGATCGCCGAGATGACTTTGACATAACCGGTCTTGGTTTCACTGGAGTATCTCTTGGATTGGACTTCTTGTCTGTCATTCCCCTCTTGACTTTGGGATTTTGATTCTTGGCCTTTTGTGCGTTCTAGTCACCATTGTTTGAACGTGGCCTCGAAGGGTTTCTTTTGAAGTATCTCCCTCTTGGTGCGTTCTGCTAGGCTTGTTCGTAGTAGGTAACGTATGTGCGATTTGGACAATTTTGGGCAATGTGTCCAGGTGTTCCACAGTGAAAACATGTTTTTTTTCATCACATGGGAATTGTTTCTTCCTGCCCCTGGTGGCGTGTCCTTTCATTATCTTTTATTGTTCCCACAAGCACAGTTGCAGCAGGCATTCTGATTTGCTTGTTTTGGTGGCCTATATTCAGTGCTCAAGGAGTCGTTTGTTTGTTCAGTACTGTTTTCCTTTTTCTCATCCTCTACTCCTTTACTTGCACATGAAGTAGAAGCATCATAAACATTCACCTTAATAACCCTCAGTAGGCCCAAATGGTTCAGTATTAACTGAAGCTGGTTCAGGGAGTGGGCCACACTGAGTTGGTGTCTCTACCTCATTAGTCTCAAGGGGTGTGTTATAGTTGTCATTGAAAGGAGGTGGAACACTATGATACCCTAACCCCTTAGATTGATTAACTTTGAATGTTAATTGTTTTTCAATCATTGTTGCAACTTTTTCACTTGACACATCATATTTTTCAAAATGGAAATCAGCATTTTCAAAACGATTTTTCAAAGTGTCGAGTTCTTTAATGACAACAGCAAGTTCTTTCTGAAGATATCTATAATTGACACACTTGTTGCTATAGTCCTCCCACACGTTCCTAAAGTCCTTCGTCTTGGCCTCTAGATGTTCTTTTAATGGTTTCTGGCCTTTCCTAAGTTAGTACCCATCATATTTAAGGTCCTCGTTCTCCCTTTTTATTAATTCAATTTGCTCACATAAAAGTTTAACAGTGTTAATGCAAGTTTAAGAACAAGAAACTTCATTTACCGGAATGTTTGAGGAACTCATTGTTTTAAAAAATTGCCCTTTGACTTAAAAACTCAAAAGTCAACCTTAAAACTCAAATTTAAAAAAATCAAACTTAAAATTCAAACCGAAATGTTTGAGGAACTCATTGTTTACCAGAATGTTTGAGGAACTCATTGTTTTAAAAAATTGCCCTTTGACTTAAAACTCAAAAGTCAACCTTAAAAGTCAAATTAAAAAAAATCAAACTTAAAAGTCAAACCGATAAGCTAAATATGAAAATTTGAAAGTTAAAGTTTAAAAGGTCAAACTTGGAAGTCAAAGTCGAAAATGATAGTAAAAAATTAAAAATCAAAAGTTTGGGTATAAAATGGAATTTAAAATTTTGAAAAATTTAAATTTTGGGCAAAAAGTGTTAAAATTTCGAAATTAGGTGCGAAAGATTAATATTTGAGTTAAAAATCGAGGGCTTGTAACAAGATGCTAGCTAGATCAATTGGAAGGGGCGTTGGACTTAGAAGGCAGGGGACCCGGGTTTGATCCTTGCAACCCGCAAGATTTTTTGAATAAATGCTGATGCGTGTGAGAGGATGCTGCGTGCGAGGACCAACCGCAAACAAGGCTGACCGTGAACCCGAGGTGAGGACCGTGAACAAGGCGAAGACCGTGAACAAGCGAAGACCTCGGACCGCACACACTTCTCAGTCGTATACGAACCGCGGACCACAAACCCACCGAGGACCGTCAAAGCTCCGAGGACCGTGAAAGCTTCTTCGGTTCACGGCCGTGAAAGCTGCTTCGGTTGGCCGAGAACTCTTCAACGTATTGCCAAAAAAAACAACGTTTTTCACCACTTTTTGCTCCAAAACTCGATCCAAAACTCGTTTTTATGAAAAACTCAAAGAACAAACCCCCACTATTTTGCCAAGAAGTATCCAAAAACGAAAAATATTTCAAGAAAAAGATCAAAAACACTCCAGATCTGGCCAAATTGATTGATACAATGCAAGTTCTGATACCAATTGTAAGTCCCAAATTTCGCTTGATGTATCAATCAGATCCAATTGATGATGCGGAATCCCAATCAAGTGGATGTTGCAAGATCAAAATAAGAAGAAGGAGAAAAAGAATAAGATGAATCTTGATTGATTGGATGATTAGAATTAAGTTCCTTACAAGATTCACACACACTCTATTCCTCTCTCTAGTTTCTCTCTCTAGGACACCTTGATTTTCACACACTTAGAACCCTTCCTAGCCGTACAGACGCTCACACCTATCATCTATTTATATGGAACATGGGCCATGAACAGGTTCACGGTCGTGAACACCGTAAACACCCACTTGGTCCGTGAACAGTTTTCGGTCCTAGACGGAAAATTAGAATTGCCTAGAAAAGCAAAGTATAAACCATATTTTTAGACCCAACAACGTCGATGGCAATAAAAGTAGCCACAACAAACATTCAAAGCTCTCTCTAACAACTTGAAATTCACCACGTAAGTAATGGATTTGCAAAATTTGAAATGCAACATGTCATGCAATGTGGATTTCATATGACAAAAAAATTTATAATAAAAAAGTTATCATATACTTAACATAACCTACAGTTGAAAATAAACTGCTACATACTTAGTAGAAACTAAAGAATAAACAAATATTAATACTATGAAAACAAAATAGTTTTTAATAGAGTTAAATATTTTGCAAATATTTTTACAAATGACATGATGCAAAACAAAAACATTTATCACAAATTTTGACATAAAAAACCAAGAACATTCAACAAATTTAATATGGTGTATGCAATGCAGTCGTTCTAATGATCACATTAAAATGACAAATTAAATAAAAATAATAAATAATAAAAATTAATAGTTGTACTTTGGCTATCTAAAAATATCTTTGATTGCACTGTTGGATATTTATGCAATGGACATATCATTTAAAAACAATATTTCACAATGAAAGTAACAAATCAATATTTTATTAACCCTAAATCATTGATCTAAATGAGACAAGATTTTACTAACTATAACAATTATAGAGAGATCAAGAGTGATCAAGGGTAATGGGTTTTTCTAGGTCACATTAACGTCATAAAATGGAATCATCATAAAAATTATAGACACACACAATCTAGTGATCTATGTATTTACACATTATAACAACATATTATTGAAACTATTACAAACCGTAGGTATCATCGAAAATCATGAATATGATTACATACCTTTAGTGTTACAATTTTATGAATCACTCTTGAATCCTCAGTTGCTTTTCAGAAAGCTAGCACTAAAATTATGGTTGCCTGTAATGGCTTACACCCAAACCCTAAAATCTAAGAAACGATTTCTAAAGACAGGGGAGAGGATAAGATTTTCAGCTCTTGCTTTTCTAGGAGTATTAGTTCAAAAATTGTAGGTATGGTCCTATTAGAAGCTGCAAGATATCTAAGATAAACCCTAATATGAATATTAAAATATTCAAATTTAATAAGATATCAATAGCAGCTTAAGGAGGTTTCCAGAACCCTTCTGGAGGCGCCTCAGAATCATCCAAGACTAGGAGGATTCTAGAATCCTTCTTTCCTCAACTATTAAACAATTGCAATTCAACCCATATAACTCTAATTAATTCTAATTAAACCAAAATTAATTTTCAATTAATTCTTAATTAGTTTTAATCAATTTATATTTAATTTATTAATCATATAACAAATTAATAAATCATTTCATTTCTCTTCTAATATCATTCCTAGTTATTTCTAGATATGAAGGCAACCCAAAAAGGACTTTACTTTTATTCATAAGAATATATCAATTTAGTCAAGACCTTGGATACCATATTCCAACAGTCTCCCACTTGGGTAAGTCCTCAACTATAATTGCAATTATAGACTTTGAATAACCAACAAAGTGTGATTTCTAAAACCACTTTAGAACTCTGAGTCATATCAAATGTGGCCCTAAGATAAGTGACCAACTATTCATTCGTGCTACAAGATATCATATGGAAATGAGACATGGATATAATCCAATCTTATAGTCCAAGATTTTGTTTCTCGATTTCCGATTCATGATGACCTTATTAGACTATGAATTGAATACATCAATTTAGTCTAGGTTGGGCCCAACAATACAATGTCAACATCAAACCGCCTAGGGGCCCAAAGATATGGTCTTAGAATTACTCGTAATTAAATCTATGAAGCAATATCGAAGCATGGGTTTAACCAATACTTAAAATCCCTATTTAAGCACTTACGAATAATAACAACAATCTTAATGCCATGTAAAATCACCATAGATAATCTACTATTATCCTTGTCAATCTTCAATCTTTACTTACTCGCTAAAAGATAAATGACTATAACATTTTGAATAAATTAATACTCGTGAAGTAAACATACAACATGAAACAAAAGAATAAATAATAGAAGAAGGTAGTATACATACTCATAAATATATCCATATCATTCAATCACCAAGAAAAATTATAATATAGCCTTTTACATTGTTTCAACCTACCAACTAACTAATAAAACTAATATCATCTCTTAACCCAATTCTCCTAGCTTGCTCGATGTGGTTGAAATTGCTCGATCCCTTCGTAAAATGATCAACAAGATTATGCTCTGATGATACTTGATTCTCTAAGAAGTGGCCATATTCAACTCTATGTTGGATGTAATGACATTTTCTTTCAATGTGCTTGGGCGTCCCATGATCATGCAGTTCTTTTTTTAAAGCAACCGCACCTTCTGTCGGGTTTTATGTATTGTAACACTTCTATGGTGCACACATAACCCTAATGCTTTGGATCTAATTTTTCTCTAGTTATAAATGCAACAAAATTATCCAAAGCATGAAACCTATAACTAGCATACAACATAGATATTTGAAACATAAAACTAGTAAGATAATTACCTCTTAGTGTAGCTTGTAGAATTTGGCCTTTCAAGAGACCTCAAGTGTGATGCCTCAAACGGTTCACAAGACACCATGAATAAAAGATGAATATGAGAGAAAATTTATGAAGCTCAAATCGGCTAGGATTACACCTTAGGAGGCTTGGGGGCCGATTTTGCAAGCTTAGGGTTCAATATATAGTTTGGAATTCCTTGGGTTTCAACTTGTAAACCCTAATTCACTTGGGCCTTTAATCCATTAACTCATTAGCCTAATGGACTAACACTTCATGGACTCTCACATAAACTTAGTCCATCACTAATCAATAATGGATCATTGGCCCAAACTATATGTATCACTGATTTACATAATCAGTCCCCGTTAATTTAATTAGTCTCTTTTGATCACTAAATTAATTCTTGATCAATACTAATTAAATAATATGATTTCTCAATTAATATATTATACTTGTAATATATTAATAAATCACAAATACTTCTTTCTCAAATATCCATCCTATCAATTTGTTTTGGTGAATGCAACCCGAAACGGACCTTGCTACTATTGAGTCAAGTACATACCAATTATAGTTATGGGCTTAGACACCTAATCCAACACTTTCACCGTCGCAGAAAATTTTCATGGGTTCTTCGATAGTCGGAACACTCCAAGATCACCGATGAAATTCTTCAACAAAGCTGCTTCCTTTGCTGCCTCGGTTGCGATGTACTCCGATTCACAAGTTGAATCAGCCACTGTTTTCATCTTGGAATTGTTCCAAGTCACGGCTCCACCATTCAACAGAAATACCCGACCATATTATGAAAAATAGTTGTCTATATTTATTTGAAAGTTGGAATCACTCTAATCACTCACTCTTAACTCATGTTTGCCACCGAGAACTAAGAACATTTATTTGGTTCTCTGCAAAGACTTTAGAATGTTCTTAATTATTGTCTAATGGGCTCTTTCTAGATTATCCTCAAAGCGATTTACCATACTTAACTATATAAGATACATCAGGATGAGTACAAGTCATATCATATATGATCGATTCTATAACCGAAGCATATGTGATTCGAATCATGTCATCTATTTATTTATCACTACAGGGGCATTGAGTCTTACTCAATTCTCGATACTGAAACATATTAATAATTTAACCAAGTATGTACTCTGGCTAAGTCCAATTGGATGTTTCTTTCTATCCATGTAAATCCTTATTCCAAGAATGTATGTCGCATCTCCTTGATCCTTCATAGCAAAAGATTTTCCAACCCAAGATGTTACTCCTTTCAAAGTTAGAATATGATTTCTTATAAGGAGTATGTCGTCAACATACAAGACTAGGAAGGTTACAACATTCCCAATAGCTTTGACATACATGCAAGACTCATCTTTACATCTAGAAAAAACAAACACTTTAACCTTCTCATGGAAGCAAAGATTCAAACGACGAGATGCATGTTTCAGTCCATAAATGGGCTTCTCGAGCTTGCACACCTAATTTAGATATTTGGCATGTTCAAAACTTTCTGGCCGAGGAATGTAAACATCCTCAGTCAACTTTCGATTGATGAAAGCGATTTTAACAACCATTTTTCATACCTCATAATCATATAAGGGAGATATGGTAAGCATTATCCTAATTGAATTGATCTTAGCTACTGGTGAGAAGGTCTCATCATAGTCAACCCCTGGGTCTGAGTAAAGCCCTATGTAGCCAACCTACCTTTTAACGTGTGTACATTCCTATCCATTTCGACTGGGTACATGATCAACCAAGTTCCAAAATTGGTTATCGTACATGGAATGAATCTCGTTTTCCATTGCATCTTTCTAGTTTGCAACCTCAGAGCCTGCCATCGCTTCCTCGTAGTTAGTTCTATCACAGGCCACCCGACGGTAGAAACGCCAGGCTGTGCAACGTTAGGATGTTGGGTCACATAAATTGAACAAACATTGAACATTACAAAACAATATATAATATAAATACCACTTCCATTATGGATAAGGATATTACCTCAAAATATGTTTCTAAAATACTAAAACTTTCTAATACAAAAGGTTCCTTGACGTTTTAGCATAAGTATAATGATAATAAGTATTTGGTAGTTTCGTCGATCAACCACTACTACTGGGAGCACAATCTTCTATAACCCGGTTTCCGAGGAATACATTTGGTTTTAAAAGGTCAACATAATGTTGGTGAGTTCATATATTTTTATACTTTGAAAATACTCTTGATACATAACCTTGTTAATTTGATTTGAAAATAGTATTCTTACTATTCATGGGTACTAGGGTTTCCATAAATTTCATTCATCCTATGTACTATTAGTGTATCCATATATTAGGAGTATATTTAAGGAAATGAGTGCTTTTAAGAGTAGGCTAACCGAGAGTGAACTCAATGTAGGTTAGTTGAATACAGTCCAACATTCACCTATATAACTGTGTACTTATGATGTAACTAGAGTTTCGATGTTTCATTGTATAATTATAATTAATATATAATTATTTTAAATAGATATTGTTAGCAAAGCCAAATTTGTAGAGTGGCGATATAGACATGATTTGCATTGAATGACGACATAATATACTACTATTACCTGTTTGGATCGACCATCTGTCACACCCCCAAACCAGAACGGCTGAATCGTTCAAGGGCGGATGACTTCATGTAGTATCGAAACAGTTGAATACACAGTAAAGAAAGTAACACAACCATCATATATATAATTTGAAAGTTTACATTATAGCAAGTACTTGTTTCAAAAGAAATTACAATATGATGACAAAATGAAATTAAACTAACACCGCAGTGTCCCTTCTTCAAAAGCAGTAGTTTACCTGTATTACTGAATCCCTGAGAAATACAAGTAGTTTTGAAAGAGTAGGTCGGCATTTAAGCTGGTGAGTTCATAAGTATTTAGTGACAATGTTTGTATGAAATAGAATGAAAATGGTTTGTACATGTTTAAATGTTCCTAGAAAATCCCATATTTTCTACTATAGTAGATGGTAGTTTAATTGTTCCAAAACACGTAATGCAATAGTGCTTTTTCATGCCTAAAATAGTAGTTTTATGTATAAATCGTTAAGGCATTTGAAAAACCCCGTAAATCAATGTGTTTTTAATACTCCCTGTGTTGGAAAGTTATGACGTTTGTCACCCCAGGCCTGCCGGCCTAACTGTAGCTAACAACTTAGGTATGGGATTGTCAATCCCGTATAGATCTATACACAAGTATTATGCTCCCCCTACAAGGGATTATGGTATATAATACAGGACTTAAAATGCATACTCGAAAGTACGTGAAATGTCTCACAAAACTTAGTATAAAACAGATTTACGTATGAAAATGTCCATTTGTTCTTGTATATGAAAGTATCTCTTTGATATAGTGTTTCTAGTATATAAATGTTCATTATTTTCTCGTAAACTATACCCATTATAGTTTTTCAAAGTGTGTGTTTCGTTCGTATAATAAATCCAAGTGTAATGCTCACTTGTTATGTAAAGTATAACATTTAAAGTGACGTAAATGATCACATATACTTAGAGTATAAATAAAGTGTTTGATTCGTATATATGTATATAAACATGTGTTATTTCCAAAAGACAAGATGTTATCGAGAATATATATATTGCATACGAAAGTTCCTATGTAGTAGTTATGAATCACATATGATTTACCTGATAAAAAGAGTATGTACTGAAACTTTATGTTACACACGATAAAAACCGTGTGTTTACTTGTATTTCCCCCCTTAAAAGTGTATAAAAGCATTGATATACATTTGAAAGTGTAGTTTATAGGGGTATGAACTCACTTGTTTGATTGGAGAAAACGAGATAATAATCGAGCAGAACTTCGACTTGGAAGAGTTGATTTTCTCGGGATTCTCGGGAATCTCGGGAATCTCGTGAGTGTAGAATATTCCTTCGGAACTTGAGTGTGAAGACCGTGGCTTCGGGAGGGCTTCGGGGGCTTAACCGCAGAGTTTCGGCACGAGAGATAGAAGAATGGAGCACCTAAACCCGGCACCCCGAGAGTTCTATTTATAGGGCTTAATTTTGGGTGCCACGTTGTGGCAAAGGGTTGGCCACGTCGTGGTGATCAAGTCTTATCTCCTTCCGTTGATTGGATACCCTCATTCACTTTCCAGGTCGCAGCAAACTATGCCACGTCGTGGCCGACCTAACAGCCTCGAATTTTGGACCCCGAACTTGTAAAATCCGCAGCTTTCGCGTATGAGCTCCGTTTTCGATGTTCTTTATATGCACGCGTAGCTGAAAAATATTCTCTACAACTCTCGTTTAGACTTCATCGGCAAATTTTGACTTTATTTTTAATTATTTATTTTTAACGGGCCGGGACACGAAAAGTCCATTAAAAATCCATAACTTCTTCTTCCGATGTCCGTTTTCGTCAGAATTTTCGCCGTTGTGCTACTATTGTTGTGACCTTTGATTCTCATTTAGGTTGTTTCGGTCAAAAGTCTCTCGAGCTCTATTTCGAGTTTTTAGCTGTCTACTGCTATATTCGAATCTTGGAAAAATCATAGCTTCGTCATACGAAGTTAGATTTGGACGTTCTTTTTGTGTACGCTCACTGTTTAATGATATCTACAAATTTGATTTAGATACTTAAGGCTAAAAACCATTGTATCGAACCTTCGCGTTTTTTGTTAATCGGTGTTGCCGGTTTTGTCGGAAATCTTAGAATGGTCATAACTTCTTCGTTATAACTCGAATTTTAGTGTTGTTAGTATTTCTGTAAACCTTGACACAATATCTACCATAATAGATATCCCTATAGAGACTTTTGCACATTTTATTTTTTGAAGTTAATTTCATTGCATCAAAAGTGGTTACAATACTTGACTTTTTAGGTCATTACATAGAGTCGAAATATTGGGTTGTCACATCATCCCCCCGTTAGAGGGAATTTCGTCCTGAATTTAATGTAAGAAAAACACTTGTGGATTAGGGAAAAAGATGTGGGTACTTGTGTTTCATCTGATCTTCGCGTTCCCAGGTGTATTCAGGTCCCCGCTTTGCATTCCAGCGGAACTTCACAATGGGTATGCGACTTAGTTTTGTTCTTTTAATTTCCCTATCCATGATTTCAATTGGTTCTTCTATAAAGTGGAGACTCTCGTTGATTTCAGTTTCATCTAAAGGGACGATGAGGGTCTGATTTGACAAAAATTTCTTCAATTTTGACATGTGAAAGGTAGGGTGTACGTTATTGAGTTCCTGCGGTAGGTGAAGTTTGTAGGCCATCGGGCCGATCCTTGCGAGGATCTCAAATGGTCCGATATACCTTGGGTTTAGTTTCCCACGTTTTCCGAAACGTATTAACCCTTTCCAGGGCGAGACCTTTAATAGAACTCAGTCCCTGACCTGAAATTCCTAGGGCTTTTGTCTTTTGTCCGCATAACTCTTTTGTCTGTCTCTTGAAGCCTTTAGTCGTTCCCGAATTTGTACAATCTTCTCGGTTGTCTCTCTTATGATTTCCGGGCTAGTGAGAGTGTTGTCGGGTACTTGTCCCTTGGCTATTTGTGTGTCACCTACTTCAGTCCAGCACATTGGTGATCTGCACTTCAGTCCGTAGAGGGCTTCAAATGGAGCAACCTTAATGCTGGAGTGATAGCTATTGTTGTACGAAAATTCAATTAGTGGTAAATGGGTATCCCATGCTTTACCAAAATCGATTACACAAGCTCTTAGCATATCTTCTAGGGTTTGTATGGTCCTCTCACTTTGACCATCGGTTGGTGGATGGTAAGCAATACTCATGTTGAGCGTCGTTCCTAGGGATTTTTGTAACGATTGCCAGAATCGCGAGGTGAACCTACTATCTCTGTCGGAGATAATGGATATCGGTACACCATGCAATTGTACCATCCCTCGGATGTAAGTTCGAGTTAGCATCTCCATCTTATCAGTTTCGTTTATGGGTAGGAAGTGTACGGATTTTGTTAACCTATCGACAATTACCTAGATGGTGTCTAGCCCACCTGTTGTCTTGGGTAATTTGGTTATGAAATCCATGGTTATCCATTCCCACTTCCACTCGGGTATTTTGGGTTGTTGAAGCAATCCTGATAGCTTTTGGTACTCTACCTTGACTTTGGCGCAAGTCAGACACTTGCTCACACAGGTAGCGATCTCTGCTTTCATGTTCGGCCAATAATACAGTTTCTTGAGGTCCAAACACATCTTGTCCAAACCTGGATGCACGGAGTATCGAGTCTTATGAGCCTCGTTCATGACCACGTCTCTGAATCCACCAAACTTCGGTGTCCAGATCCGATCCATGAAGTAACAAACTCCGTCACCCTTGACTTTAAGCTTTTTGTCCATTCCTCTTAGGGCTTCACCTACCATGTTCTCTATTTTCAAGGCCTCCCTCTGAGCTTCCTTGATTTGTGTGGACATATGTGAATGGATCGTCATGGTTAAGGATTTCACTCGGCGACCTGAGTATTCTTTTCGACTAAGAGCATCAGCTACTGCATTCTTTTTCCCGGGTGATAGCGAATCTCGCATTCGTTGTCATTCAGTAGTTCAACCCATCGTCTCTGCCTCATGTTGAGTTCTTTTTGGTTGAGAATGTGCTCAAGGCTCTTATGATCGGTGAAGATCGTGCATTTCGTGCCATAAAGATATTGTCTCCAGATCTTTAGCGCGGAAACGACTGCTCCTAATTCAAGATCGTGGGTAGTGTAGTTTACTTCGTGCGTCTTGAGTTGTCTCGAGGCGTAAGAGATGACCTTACCTCGTTGCATTAGTACGCATCCAAGACCTTGATTAGATGCATCACAGTAGACCATGAAGTCTTTTGTTCCTTCTGGCAAGGACAATATAGGTGCGTTGCATAGAGCTTGCTTCAGTGCTTGGAATGCAACGTCTTGTTTTCCTTCCCAATTGAAAATTACACCCTTCTGTGTCAGGGTGGTGAGTGGTTTAGCAATCTTTGAGAAGTTTTGTATAAATCTACGGTAGTAGCCAGTAAGGCCCAAGAATTGTCGAATTTCCGTTGGGGTTCTTGGAGCTGACCAGTTCATTAAGTCCATGAACACCGCTGGTGCGTTTGTTAATCCAAAGGGCATCACTACAAACTCGTAGTGACCATAACGAGTTCGAAAAGTTTTTTTGGGAACATCTCCTTCCAAGACTCGTAGTTGGTGGTACCCGGATCTTAAGTCGATCTTTGAGAAATAACTTGCTCCCTGGAGTTGGTCGAACAAGTCGTCAATGCGTGGTAAGGGATATCTGTTCTTGATAGTGAGCTTGTTGAGTTCCCGGTAATCGATGCACATGCGGAAAGATCCATCCTTCTTCTTTACGAACAAGAGCGGTGCTCCCCAAGGTGAGAAACTCGGCCTGATGAATCCTTTGTTGAGTAGTTCGTTTAGTTGGCTGGATAATTCCTACATCTCTACCGGTTCTAGACGGTATGGCGACTTGGCTACTGGTGTAGCTCCGGGAATTAAGTCGATTCTGAACTCGACTTGAAGTTCTAGTGGAACTCCAGGAAGATCTTCAGGGAAGACATCGGGAAAATCACGGACTTTTGGAATGTCTCTGATGCCTTTCGTTTCTTTTTCCTTATCTACCACGTGGGCTAAGAAGGCATGGTACTCTTTACGTAGGTATTTCTGGGCTTTGTCGCAAAAGATGATTTGTAAATTGGTACCGAGTTTGTCACCATAAATGACAAGAGTTTCGCCGTTTGACAGATTTAGGCGAACGACCCTTTCGTGACAAAGTAAATCGGCATGGTGTAGGCTTAACCAATCCATACCGATGATGACATCAAAGCTCTTTATAGTGATCGGCATTAGATCTATTTGAAATGAGTGTTCGTTTAGAGTTAGTGTGCAGCCTATGTACATATTGTTCGTGTTTACTGTTCTACCGTTTGCCATTTCTACTGTAAATATCTTATTGAGTGTTTTAGGGTTCTGTTTTAGTACGTGCTTGAATTTATGACTCACGAAACTCCTCTCCGCACCATAATCAAAGAGTATGCATGCATAAACGTTATTGAGGAGAAACGTACCCGTAACCACCGTGGGATCAGCTATCGCTTCATTCTGCCCTATTGCCAGCACTCGTCCCGTGCGGCCCGCATTCCTTGCCTTAGGGCGGTCTCTTTTGTAATGCCCAGCTTCACCGCACCCGTAACATGCTTGACCCACACCGAATCCTTGGACTTGGGTGATCGGTTGTGCTGGCGCTCTACAGAAACGGGCTGTATGCCCTGTCTTGTTGCAATTTTTACAGTGCATCTCCCGGCAATTTCCATTGTGGTGGAAATTGCACTTGCTGCCCTTCGGGAAGTTCCCAGCATATTGCTTTACTAGTGTGGGGGTAACAGGAGCAGCAGTGGGGGTAGTAGCGGCATGGACTGCCACTAGTTGTTGCTTCTTGGAAGGTTCTTGTGAAGGCCGACTCTTCCTTTTGTTCCAGAACTTGTTGTTGTTGTTGTTGTTGTTGTTGTTGCTTCCTCTGGGTTGTTCTGCAGCAGTAGTTGTGAAGCCTTGACAGACCCCATGGTCGACGAGGGCTTGTGCCAACTGTTTGGCGCTATCGAAAGTGACTGGTTTGGAAGCTAGTACACTTCCTCGAATCCGGGGTGACAGTCGCTAGATGTATCTTTTGATTTTTTTTCTCTCTAGAGCAACCATCCCTAGGCAAAGGATTGCCAAATCACTATACCTATTGGTATAGGTCGTGATGTCTGAGCCTACCATGGTATGGCCCCAAAGTTCCTGTTCGAGCTTTTGCAATTCGCCACGTGGACAGTACTCTTGCAGTAATATTTGTTTTAGATTCTCCCAGCCCATAGAGTTAGCCACTACTAGCGTTAGTGACTTGACATGGCCATTCCACCATGTTAGGGCTCTCTCGGAGAAAGTCTAGGCAGCGAACTTCACTTTGTTCCCTTCCGGACAAGAACAAATCTCGAAAACTGCTTCAGTTTTCTCTATCCACTGTTATAGAGCCATTATCCCTCCGGCCCCATTAAAAGTAATGGGTTTGCTATTCATGAAATCCTTGTATGTACAATCCCCTGAGCGACCTTGATGTTGGCCATTCGTAGAACTATTTACTCCCCCACGAGAACCATCTCTATCAGCTACCTGTTTTGGATTTCTGTGAATATTGGCCTTTCCTTTTGAAGTGTGAGCACAACATTCACTTTTTGTTGATGATGTCTCACTAGAGGTTTGCACAGGTTCGCTCAATGGTGTTTTAGATCCACTTGTGCTCAGCACATCATATCTTGTTGGCTCATTTAGTGGTTCGGGTATGTATCTACCTTTCACTCTCCATGAAGTTCTCTGAGATAGACCCTTCGTCTCATCAGCGTTGTCTATTGGGGCCGACCAGAAAAATTCGTCGCATCCGCAAGCATTGTCTTTGTGTACCAAAGCTGTTAACTCTGTAGTTTGTTGTGGAGTGACACCCGGTACTGTGTAGAATTGATTTGGAGTAGTTTGTACCTTTTGGTACACAACAACTTTAGCTTTGAGAACTTTGGTTTTGTCGGTAGACGAGCGAGCAAACTCAACAGAGTTTTCAGAAATTAGGTTCTTGCGTGACTTAGGTTCGCTTTTGACAAATTCAGAACAGTCCACCAAATCCTCTACAAAGATTTCACTCATATCATCATCCTCATTAAGTTCAGATGCGTTTTCAACATCGATTTTATTTTCTGAACTTAACTTGGCATTCAAAGAGTCAAATTTTTGTACAATTTCGGTTCTCAATTTCAATCTATCATTTTCGTCTAACAGATTTTTAAGCATGTCCTTGTGGTCTTTGAACTTTATGTAGGATTCAATTTTGTCCAGACCTATTTTATATGCTGGAGAAACTTCGTTAGAAGATACAACACTTTCACAGTTGTAGGCTTCAGCATCGATTTCATCCTCCTTTAACTCAAGGAAGGGTAAAATCATGCGATGTATCTTCTTTCCTATTTCACAATCAATATGCAACTGAGTGATGTTAAAATAGAGTCTTTTAGCAATTAAACAAAACACATTTCTTTATTTAAGAAGTTTAAGATTGTCTCTTTGCAAATAAATAGAATCATCCTTAGACCTAATTAACTCCTTTTCCTTTTGCTTGATCCACATCCTTCGTTCCTCACTCTTTGATGAAATCTTGTTGATTTGATCAGTTAGGTTAGAATTTGTGACACGGGTTTGGCTGAGACTGCTACTTATGCTCGAGAATTTTGACTTTAAGTTATTTAATTCCTTTTCATAATTAGTAACAGGTATTTTTAGAGAAGCAAGAATATTTTGTACCTTTTGATCAACTCATCACATTCGTTGATTTGTGCACTGACAGGTTTGGCAACAAAACACCTATCCTCTCGCTCCCTTTCGTCTTCAACTCCCCCATTGGTTGTATATCCTCTCATTTGGGACACACCTTCGGTCACTACAAAGCACCTTCCTATTGCATGTTCTTCTTTTGCCAGCATAGCCTTCCCATGAGTGGGCTTCCTGACTCCATCATCCTCAGAATCTGTGGACCAGACTTCCACACCACCAAATTCATCACTATTGTTTGTATCCTGCACAATTAAAGCATTCATGGTAGTATTGTTAGTAGCAGACTTTCTTTTCTTGATTTCCTCCAGCCTTCTCAAGAGGCTCGCTTCATCATCTTCTTCATTTGTCTTCTCTTCTTTCTTCCTCAACATACAATCCTTAGCAAAATGATTCTTGCCTCCACAGTAATGGCAGTCGAATCCTGAGTCTCCTCCAACTTTCACTTCTTTCTTTGACTCTTCAGACTTTGACCCCATCTTCGGTTCCTCCTTGATCTTTTCGGTTCTGTAACTACCCTGCCAGTTTCGGTTCTTGTTGGCTGGGAATTTCTTTTTAATGAATTTTCTGGGATTGGACACCATCATGGCATATTCTTCACCGGTTAGATCAAAATTGGCAAGATCCAATTCCTCTTCTTCTTCAACCGAGCTTTTACCTTTAGAGACGAGAGCTAAAGAACCGAGGCTGGAAACCACATTCGTTTCCTTAGATAGTGTACTCTCATGGGATTTCAAAATACCCACTAATTTTGCCAGAGAATATGACTTGAACTGTTCATGAGCTTTAACTGTTGATACAACAGCCATCCATTCGAGTCTGAGACCATTCATGAAAGTAACTTTTTGCTTGATAACCTTCATTTCAATTCCATGCTTTATCATCTTACTCAAAAGATGATTGAAGCGATCAAAGGTTTGAACAAGCTTCTCTTCATGCTTCTACTTAAAGTCTCCAAATTCAGACAAGAGGAGAGTTTGAATAGAACGTTCCAAATCTTCGTCAGTGGAATATAATTCTTTTAATCTGTCCCAGGTCTCTTTAGCCGTGGCGCATGAGCTTACCAAACGAAACGTATCTGACTGCAACGCGAACCTTATCATCCTCAAGGCTTTGATGTTGCATTGAAACTATTCCTTTTCATCCTGAGGAATATCTTTGACATCGTTAACAAGCTGATTGTACTCTTTCTGTGTTTTGACAATCTTGGAAGTGCTTGAGTGAGCGAATGGGCCTACAATAATTGCTTCCCAGATTAAGTATCCATTATCCTCCGATCCAATCACGTAATCTTCAAAGTGATGCGTCCAAACTCCATAGTCTTTTGTATACAAGATTGGTATTCTTGTCGTAGACCCTATGCTGTTGGAGATATTGATCGTATTGGTTTGTGAATCATCCATGGACATTGTAAAGACTTTTGATCGATAATCTGTAAAAGATCAAACTTGTAATATATCGTTAGGGTTAGATCAACAATTAATGAGATACGTCAATATTGAGTGACGGCTCAATTAATATCAATCAATGCGGAATTAAAACCCCTAATAACTTCTTCGACAGAAGAGATGTGTATGAATTACACAGTCTCCTGCTCTGATCGATTAGATCTTTCACATGCGTGAGTATGGAAATCGAACAAGTCAAAAACAGTAAGAGAATGAACACAGAATAGGATCAAATGTATGCTTATGATTCAAAACAAAGTCACGCCTCAGCAGAGCTCGATGAAGAACTTCCGCTATAGAGGCGAGCTAGGGTTTACAAAACTAAAAAAAATAAACAATAAAAGTGATAACTACTAAGACTGCATGCATGCAGCTTATATACTAAACCCTAGTACAAAAACATGCATGGTTGGACAGGCCCAATACCGGCAATCAAAACCGGGCTATGGACCGAGCCCATGACGCAATCTAATAGACCCAACACTAAGGAATGTGTAAAGAAAAAGAAGACCCAAAAACTAAAATCCTACCCTAACTCACTCAATGTTGAGAAAGAAGATCATGTCCAAGAAAACACGTCTTAACGAAGAATATCTCCTTTTTCCAATCATGATATGTAGGAGAACTTTTCAAGAATAAATAAGGTTTCCCAGTATTTATCTTTAGGATGACACGAGAATAGTAAAATGTATGAAGATTGTAAAGACTTTCTATCTTGGATAATATAAGATCCATACATTCAAACTCGTTTAAATAATGAACCCAAAAAAATATACACCAATTGAATGACATTACTTGGGCATAAGCAAGTTTGGTAACTTTGTAAATGCTCCGAAATTAATGGAGGAAAAGGAAATGATAAATCGATGATGAGTAGAAACTCATAAAAACAAGTCCAGGATGGAGAAAGATAACCTGCTCTCAACTTTGATCCCGAAACCATGAAAATGGTCTTCTTGAAACTTTCTTGATGATCAAAGAATATCCATATCGACATTGGAATACTTAGTGACCTCACCCTCATTACCAGGTAATAATCCTAAGTGTATGAAATCCTCAACAATGGGTTTATTCGATCTAGCTCTAGCGCAAACAAGTTTTTTACCCATGGTCTAACAAGAAGAGTATTACAAAAACAAGAGACAAAGAAGAAGTGATCACTTAGAACAAATCCTTGTGATCGCAAGCTGAATGAAGAAAGAGAAATTCTATGGGTTTATAAGAGCATTTAAATATGAAAATCTTAGTTGTTCAAAATTTACAATACCTAAGATAATGGAGAAATAAGATTAATCCTTAATAAATGGGCAACATCATGCCAACATTTAAACATGCTTTCTTTCGAACTCTAGAAATCTCCTATTCCTGGATCATGGATTGAAGATTTCTAGGGGAAATTGCTATTTGTAGAATTTTCATTTTACTATTTTTAGTATCTTGAACTCATGCTAACATCCCGAGTAAGCCCGAGTGTCACACCCCGAAAACCAAAGGCGGAAACGTTTCCGGGGTTGACTCCAAGTTGTGTATCAAATCCAATGTACATAGTAATCACAGTAAACAACCATTACATTACATATATCTAAAAGTATACATTTGGTTCAAAAGTAAATTGTACAAAAGTTATACATATATCATATGAATAAAACGAGACGAGTATTCGGAGCACTCCGTCTTCACCAAAAGATATCGCCGGGTACCTGTCTAACTTGGACCTGAGAATACAAGCAGTTTGAAAATCAGCATAAAGCTGGTGAGTTCATAAGCGGTTTTGTTTTATGAAAATGTATCGATATCCTTTAGTTTTCCAAAAAGGTTTGTTATCCAAGAAAATCCCATATTTTCTTATATTGAGCAGTTTAGTTATCTTTCATTACAGTTCAGTTACGCGTTTTAAGTTAACCCCAGGAAAATCCCATATTTTCCTAAATGCAAGATTGATTTAATAACACAGAGTATAGTTTAATACATAAAACTATATATTGAAAATCATAGGATTACTATCCCGAATTAGACAAGGATACTATAATATAGACGAACTGTAGATAGAAAGTATTTTGAAAACCTTGGGACTAACATCCCGAACCAGTTACAAGATAGTTTGATATACTAGAAAATATAGATTGTAAACCATGGGACTACTAACCCGAATAAGATCTTTTGATAAAACCATGGGATCACTATCCCGAATTTGATATAAAATAGTTGGATAAAGTCATGGGATTACCATCCCGTACAAGATATAGATTCAAAACCATGGGATTATCATCCCGAAAAAGATATAGATTCTAAAATCGAAGCTGTGAATAAACTTATATTAATACGTATTGTGAGTCGGGTAACCATGCTGATATGACAACGAGACCTCCTTGACGTTAGTCAGACGTCGGACGATATACATAATTTGTCACCCCAGGCGTGCCCGCCTAACTGTAGCTAGCAGTTAAGGTGTGGGATTGTCAGTCCCGAATAGATCTATTCACAAACTCCTCGCTCTCCCTCCAGGAGACTCTGGTTACACTTCCGGAGAGGATTTACTTATCATCCATAAAGGGTAGTGACTACTCACAAGCTAGTACTAAACTATTCACAGGGTTCTCATATGATACTAAACATACAAAGATTATGATACATGATACAGTGAAAATAGATACATACAATGAGATTATCTGGCAATACATTCAAATATTACAGAGATAAACTGAATCAGACATAGTTTATCTAATAACTTTATATAGATATGAAACGTACGTTAAAGAACCCCAAATTATTCCCATAATAATTTGATTAGTTTGGTTGTTTTCTTAACTAAAGTCCATTTAGTTGTAATTGATAAATCATTCCTTATGCTCAGCATAATACATAAGGAGTAAAAGAGTTTATAAGTTTGTCAGATATTATTTGAAACATGTCAATGTTATAATTCGAAAACAGTTACAGTTTGCTTGTATTCCCCCCTTGAAAACATTGAAAATCACGGAAAAAGGCGTAGGGGTATGAACTCACCGGACGAGAAATGTGACGATTTGGATGCTAAGAGTTTATCCGGGGCTTGTAAATACACAAGGTTCCTAAGTATAATGTAAAGATACACATTTGTATCTAATTAGAACTTAGATCAATTATTTGATACGGACAATTGTTTCTAGTCGCAAAAACACCCCGATACAAGTGTTTGGAGGAACCCGAGTGGCGTTTAGGGACACATATAGTTAGGATAATGAATTGGGACATCAAAGGAACACTCCTTAAGGAGTTTACGGCCACATGACCCCCTACCCATGAGTTTACGGCCGTAAACTCATGGTGGGGTGAGTTAAGGGCAAAAATGGCTTCAAACACTTAAGGGTATAATTTCTAGGCTTGGTTTAGGGACTTGGAATGGATTTAAATCACCAAAATGATTAATTTATGGGAGTTTACGGCCTAGCATAGGCTCCTGGCCGTAAACTCCTAAATACTTAAGAAAATGGTGTTAAATGATGCTAAAACAAATCACATGTGATTGGTAAAATTGTTTGAAGGCCTAACATGAGTTTTTATGGGACATTTGAGGGGTGAGGGGTTTTTGGAGTTTACGGCCCATGAGACCCCCCTCATGGCCGTAAACTCGCCTATAGGGTGTTTCCTTGTGTTTCAAGACCAAAAACTTGTTTGGAAGGACTTCTAAAATTCATCTAAAGGCTTTAGGGGTGTTTAATTTGCATTTTAACACCATGAATCAAGGAGTTTACGGCCCAACCACAAGTCTTGGCCGTAAACTCATAGAAATCCCTCAAATAATGTGTTTAAGGTCCCTAAACTATTTTTGGTTGGTCCTATGATTTATTCCAAGGCTTTTGGTGGTTTTGGATGGCTTTCTAACACCTTGAAATTGAATTTATGCCATGTTTTAAGGAGTTTACAGCCCAAGCACATGCCTTGGCCGTAAACTCACATAAGTCCCCCAAAAATCATGTTTCAAGTGTCCAAATGCTAAAACCAATATTCTATAATTCATATCTAAGCCTTATATGTGATTTGGAAGGGTTTATGGTCAAGAAAACCCCAATAATATGAGTTTACGGCCCAAGCTTGTGCCTTGCCCGTAAACTCCTTCAAATCCAATAAAATCCATGTTTTAAATGTTCTAAGTCCATATCATGAAGTCCTTTAGCCATATCTAGAGTCCAATTGAGTTTAGGAAGGGATTTAAGGGCTAAAAACCCTTCAACTTGGTGTTTACGGCCTAGGTAGCTTCCTGGGCCGTAAACTCATATATTGAGTCCCATTTAATGTTTAAATCTCGAATTTGGAAGCCAAATATGCTATAGATTAAGGCTATGAAGGTACCTTAGGGATTTGAGGCCTTAAAATTGAGTTTTGGACCCTTAATCTTTGGATTTAGGAGAGAGGTTAGAGAGAGAGGAGAGAGAGAAGGAAAAAGCTTCAAATGAAAGGTTTAACATGTTTATATAGTTCCCAAAACTTGGACACGGTGGAATTCTACCCAATACCGGCCTTAAACGAGGCTTTTGGTCGCACCCGATTAAGTTTCCGTCACCCGGCGGGGACGTTTTTAAAACTTATGAAATAGATAATTTTGGGCTAGTTTCATGGGTTTCCAATGATTTGGACACTCATTGGATTAAAATAAACTTATAAATTTAATTAACTAAACCCAAAAACGATATCGGGACATTTCGATCTATGACGAGTTATACGGGTAGAATGAGTTTTCGGCGATAAACAACTTCAGGTTGTTACACCGAGATCTTAGATTTAGTCAATATTTTGGGACCACCATTGTGTTTCTTGTAATATCATATGCATGCATCACGTGCTTGAGTGGAAAAGAATACGACCATGTCAATAGTATGTGGTCAAATCCAAATGAATACTACGGACCTTTGAAAAACATGGTCGAGAATAGATCAAGGAAGATCCCTAGAGTATTAGAATATTTATTATTATGACTACGTATAAAAACGCCTAGCCGATCATCATTCACGAACATGTTCTCACTTCCACTCTCATTATCATTCGCTTGACACTTAGGCTTTTCTACACTCACATCACAATCAGCTAACACTAGTAATTTTATTCCGATTAGTGTAAGTTCCAAAAGGATTAAGGGCTTTGCTCATTCATCACCGTGTTCTTTCACTTGCTTTAACTCATTTAATTAAAAATGTTGTTTAATCGATTACAACATTTTTTTCATACTTGATTGTATATTTGATTTTATTGTCAAAACTATTGTCGCATCTTGGTATCTTTTTACGTGTCATAAGATTTATTTTAAGAATTCAACTATTTAACAACTTTAACACTATGTTTTTCCCAATTACATCAAATATATTTACTTACATTCTGAAATAAGTTAACCTTATCAAACGGTTTTTTAAGTTTTATTGTTTTCTTCCCAGGATGTTGGGCACGACCAAGATCTTTGACATATTTCAAGATCTTAAGCACTCTAAACTTAAACAATTTTATTCTAAACATCACACAATATTTATTAGTTTTGTTTCGAAATTAGTCTATCATTTTTTGACGAAAACAATACCATTGTGTATAATTATTGGAGGACAAAGGAGATGAGTTGACAGAAGAAGCTTATGGTTGTGTTGAATATGTTGGATAATTATGGGACCACTTCATAAATATGTACGATATATTATTAAATCCAGTTATTATGGTAATAATATAAATTGTTGATGGACCGATTTATAGAATATTTACTTACCTTGTGGGTTGAGTTCCCGGTTTGACTCAAGATCCGCAAGATCCCTTCCATCTCTCACATTAGGGTTTATCTCCATCTATAAATATATGTGATGAGAAGCAAAGAAAAACACACGAAAATACACTAAGAAATTTGTATGGTTCATTGCTGGGGGATTTTAAAGAGAACTCTTGAGATCAACTGGAAAGCTCTTCTTAGTCTCTAGATCCGAAAATCTCAATGGAACAAGGTATGTAATCATTCTTTCATGTTTAAGTTTTCTTTTAATTAGATACGAGATTAAAGATCTTCATATTATGCTTCCGCATTTATGTTTTTTGGTTATCAAAATAACCAACAATTGGTAACAGAGCCAACTCGAATCTTTTATCAGAAACTTGGATTGGTTTTAGTTCTTTTGATTTTTCGAACTAAAACATACCTTTAAGATATATAGTATTTTACTCTTCTCTATCCTGCCGACATTTTATTTCTTAAAATCAGACAACATAATATGTGGTGATTTTTTTTGGGTTTGGTTGATCTTTGAACTATTACATATCTTTCCGTAATCCATCGGATTTTGGGTTTCCTTTTGGCTATATTGAAGCAACAATGACTAGTAATATTAATTTTTTACTTGCTTCGTTGACTTTTGCAACAAATATATATAATTGCAATGTTTTAGTTTATGATTGAATGGTTAACAATCATAAAATAGTAATAATAGTAATTGCAATTTTTTGTTTATTGTTATCTTTAAATCGTGGCTTCGGTTTTAAGAAAGGATTATATATGGAATTAATTGATCCAATAACAAGTCAAGATTTAATAATTTGAATTTGATTTTGTAATTGACTATAAAAGGTCAAGATTTAATAATTTGGTCTAATTTCGGATGGTCCATTGTATTGAAGGATTTATTGTTTGAATAAATAACGGTTTAATAATTTTTCAGAAAATCTAACGTTATGTATAATAAAGTAAATTTGGAAGTTATTTCTTTTAACCCGATATATGTTGATTCCACCTTACTGTGATTTCTTTTTGGTATTGTATTTTTTTTTAAATAAACTAATAGATTTCTTTTATTGGTTTATATAAGGAATTGATACTGTATTAAACCACTGAATTTCAAATTCTGGGGATTAAATAATTTTGGGTTTCAAATTGTGGGGATTAAATAATTTTGGGTTGACAATGAAATTGAATTTCATTTTGAGTATAAAATAAGATGAACTTTGAATTTTTTTTTAATTTTCGTTTGCAATTTAATTTAAGTCTCGCAAACGTTGTATGTAACCGTTTTATTAAATTGGTTATTTTAATATGGTCAACTTGTTTGATAATGCTTTTCATTATGTTATCAAATTTTGGTTTCATGAAAACATGCGATAACGTTTGTGGAAATTTTTAATCGTATTTTGGGTTATTGCTAAATTTTATTTATGACATATAATTTATTTTAAGCCTAAATTAATTGACACAATATATCGCCAAAGCGATCTCTTTTGTGAAAATTAATTTACAAAGAACTTAAATTTTATGGTTTGTGTTTATTAATGCGAATATTAATCGACCTAAATGTGGGTTAATATTTGCCGGATGAACACATGTTTGATGATAAATATGCGACAATTTTTTAGGTTATATTGTAAATTCTTATTATCAAAATTTTATAGTTTATGTGTTTATTAATGCGGGTATTAGTCGACCCAAAGGTAGACTAATATTTGGTCGAATAAACACATATGTGGTGATAAACATGTAACGATTTTTTGGTTCCATGTGATTAATAAGTCAATCCAAAGAGGGGCTTGTTAATTGATATCATTTATTATCGATGTTTATCTCTAAAATAAGGATATCTCTTGCAAGTTAGTATTACTGTCCAAAGACTTGATATTAATGTTGTGTTGATACCTTGTAAAGATGTCATAAATTGAAATTATTGATTACGGTTTATGGATTAATGAGCATAAAAGTAGATTTGCCTATATTCTCAAAACATAAATTTGAATTATGGTATTATACCTGTTAACATTGATCACATTTATGATTCTTACTCAATGAGATTAACTTTAAGGAATACAATGAGGACATTATGTTAGTTCTCAATTGCATGGATATTGACCATTCATTTTGGATAGAGCAACATTCTTTGAGGATGTTGAGTTTGGGGGAGAAACAAGGCTAAAACATTGGCCTTAAGGAGGAATAAATCTTGATTCCTATTAATGCTTTCGGTAGTATGCAGATTATGAATCATTGATCAACAATGTTATTCAATCTCCTATTCATAATACACAAACTCAACAACCTCAACTTTGGATATCCTATACGTGGTACCATATTTTTCATCAATTTATTATCTCTTTTGGTTTTGAGGTAAATACAATAGATGATTTTGTGTATCACAAATTAAGTGGGAGTAAATTTATCTTTCTGATCTTGGGTAGATATCTACGCAACTCAAGTTTGGATCATAAGAAAGCAACCAAATGGATTTTGATATATCTATATATAACAAAAGGCCATATGCTCAACTATAGGAAATTCAGATATTTTGGAGATCATTTTTATTAAGAATATGATTTTATTAGATGCCAAAATGGTTACTGATCCATATCAGGATACTTTTACATTTTAGCATGATGAGCCATTTCATGGAATAGACTTAGGTAGTTTCTTCCATAATGGCAGCATAATTTGTAGCATGGAATATGGTTGCCGAAATTTGTCATGAGGCTACACATTATTGGTATTGAAAGACCACTAAAGATGTGATAATAAGTCAGCCGGGTTATATTCCAATAACATAAGTTATATTAAGTCAAAGCATATTGACATCAAGTTTCCTTTTGTTAACACAATAGTGCAAATGGAAAATATATATATAACACATATGAACAAACTCCATGAAAGCGGATCCGCTCATAAAGGGATTACCTCCCTAGGTCCTTCATGAGCATACTACACACGTTGGTGTGATATTTGGTTTTAGTGGGAGTTTTATGGTGCTTTACGTTTTGTTTAAGATTAATTATGTTTTTCTGTACAGAATTAAGAATTCGGTTAACTCCATTATTAGTTGCACTTATTTGAAGTTTGATCTCACTTCAATCTCAAGAGGAACTCATTGTAAATCTATTTAGATTTTAAAACCACACATCATGTTTAATCTATGTTGTTAGTTATATATGTATATGTGACCATTGATAGGTTTAGTTACGTAAATTATAACGAAGGCCGCTTTGATCCTATACTATTATGATTAGTGGACGAGATTGTTTAAGGGTACCAATGTTATAATAACATTCATTAAAGCGCTTATACAGTTATACGTACATTTATATATTCGTGGTCCAGTGGGAGATTGTTGGATAATTATGGGACCACTTCATAAATATGTACGATATATTATTAAATCCAGTTATTATGGTAATAATATAAATTGTTGATGGACCGATTTATAGAATATTTACTTACCTTGTGGGTTGAGTTCCCGGTTTGACTCAAGATCCTCAAGATCCCTTCCATCTCTCACATTAGGGTTTATCTCCATCAATAAATATATGTGATGAGAAGCAAATCAAAACACACGAAAATACACTAAGAAATTTGTATGGTTCATTGCTGGGGGATTTTAAAGAGAACTCTTGAGATCAACTGGAAAGTTCTTCCTAGTCTCTAGATCCGAAAATCTCAATGGAACAAGGTATGTAATCATTCTTTCATGTTTAAGTTTTCTTTTAATTAGATTCGAGATTAAAGACCTTCATATTATGCTTCCGCGTTTATGTTTTTTGGTTATCAAAATAACCAACATAATCACTCCAATTGGATTCGCGGGTTGACAACTTGATCTTCTTCATGAGAGTTTTCTACTATGATGAATAGATATAAGGGTGAACAATTGAGAGAACTACCGATTTAAGGCTTTTAATACCTTTTAATCTAATTTACATATATGATCTCTCTGAATAATAAAATCAATAAAATGGCAAACCAATAGAAAAATAAAATGATACATAGGCTGGTTATTTTACGTGTGCTGATCATGAAGAGAGGTCCATTGATGATAACAACAAAATCGACTAACCATGAAGCATTTTGAAATTATAATGACTGCTTGTATGAAGTATTTTAGTATTAAACACACACTAGACCAACCAAAATAGGGTTGACAAATTGGGTCATCGTGTCGTGTTTTTGTTTGACACGACACGATACGACAATGTTTTATGTAACACGAACACGACACGACACGATGTCGTGTTTTTTTAACTAACATAATAAAAAAAGTAGTTTATTTAATTAATATTTAATCATACATAACACGAAAAACACGACAAATAAATACTAAATCGTGTCAATTTCATGTCGAATTTTAAACACGAACACGACATCGTGTTTTTTACACTTAACACGAACACGGCACGAACACGAATTTAAATTTCAGTTTTGTCCCAATTTCTTTTCGTGTCGTATATTTCTCTCGTGTCGTGTCAACAATTGTCACCTCTAAACCAAAAGGAGCAAAATCTTAATTTACTAAAAATAATAGGTTATTTTTCAAAATCATATTTGACTTATTCTATCTCATCATATTTTTCGCTAACAATGCAACGTCATTACCATTGTTAAGCATACCCTTTCTTTTGTTTTGAAAATTTTAATATTTTACTTGAAAAATACCACGTGGGATTCATAATGAAAGTAAATAGTAATGAAAGGGAGCTTTATTTATGTAACACATAAATCTTTTGGTAGTGGACGGACCCTCACTTTCATTTTCATGATTTCTTTTTCAAATATAATATCATTTAATTTTTCGCTTTATATTTTCTTATCACTATTATTATTATTACAATTAGATCAATGATCACGACTTGAATTATTTTATCTGTCCACAAAAACTCATATATATATATATATATATATATATATATATATATATATATATATATATATATATATATATATATATATATATATATATATATATATATATATATATATAAAGTGAGAATCATTTCAAAACTGAAATACACGTAAAACCTGATAACTTTTTTGTGTAATCTGTATTTCAAAAATACATTTTCGAAATACTTTTTCGCTTGTTTTTAAGTATTTTTTAATTTCTTTTTCTATTTAAAAAATGTGCCTACATCAAAATATTGATGTGTATGTATGTATTTTTTTTTTCAAAAATAACGTCTATTTAAAAAATGTGTGTACATCTGAAATTTGAGTGTATGCACATTTTTTAAAAGTTTTTTTTTAGTGAATTAAGCACATAATGAGCGTCTCTTAATGGAAAGAAAAAAAAATTTAGAATTTTTTATTGGGAATATGGTATTCGATAAAATTTTGGGTTTTCACGAACTTTTGAGTTTTTAACAGATCCTAACTTTCTTTCTGTGATATCATATGAAAACTCTTTGTGGAAATATCATATGAAAATATCGTATCACAGAGAGTAAATATCATATGAAAACTCAAAGATTTGTCAAAACACAAAATCTTTTTGTGTGATTTTTTTTCAGAAAAAATGTTTTTAAGGGTCTTATCCGTTGGTTTTTAAGCCTTTTTTTAGGAATAAAGTCAATATATATATATATATATATATATATATATATATATATATATATATATATATATATATATATATATATATATTCAAATGTTTTCACTATCTATTGTGTGCCCGTATGATTGATTCTGGACCAATCATTTTAGTTATTTTAAGAAAGTAATTAATGCATATTAAATGTTGAAGATGTAATAAATATCTATTATATCTTCAACATGTAATATGCATTAATTACTTTTTTAAAATAACTAAAATGATTGGTCCAGAATCAGTCATACATGCACACAATAGATAGTGAAAACAAAATAACCTAACTCTATATATATATATATATATATATATATATATATATATATATATATATATATATATATATATATATATATATACACGTTCAGGTTCATTTGAGACCATTCTAATTTTATGAGACCGTGAGACCAAATCTAAAAATAATTTTAAAATGCAAAATAAATGGAAAAATCCAAAAATTCTTTTTTTAAATGTTATTTTCGAAACTTGAATTAACTAAAAGAAATTAAAAAAAATCTGTTTTTTTTTAAATACGTGAAATATTCTAATAGAATATTACACTGACCTATTCTAAAAAATAATTTTAAAATACAGAATAAATGGAAAAATCTAAAAATTCTTTTTTTAAATATTATTTTCGGAACTTGAATTAACTAAAAAAAATAAAAATAAATTCCATTTTTTTTTGAAAAATACGTGATATATTCTAATAGAATATTACACTGACATATTCTAAAAAATAATTTTAAAATGCAGAATAAATGGAAAAATCTAAAAATTGTTTTTTAAAATATTATTTTCGGAACTTGAATTAAGTAAAAAAAATAAAAAAAAAATAAAAAAAAATAATAAATTCCATTTTTTTTGAAAAATACGTGAAATATTCTAATAGAATATTAAACTGTACATATTCTAAAAAATAATTTTAAAATGCAAAATAAGTGGAAAAATCCAAAAATTCTTTTTTTAAATATTATTTTCGGAACTTGAATTAACTAAAAAAAATAAAAAATAAATAAAAAAATGCGTCTCACGGTCTCATAAAATATAGGTGGTTTCAAATAAACCTAACCTTTTATATATATATATATATATATATATATATATATATATATATATATATATATATATATATATATATATATATAATCTTGAATAACATAAAACTATTTTGAACGTACCCAAGATCATTTTGCATGCATATAAAGATTGACAAATACTTATAACTCTTATAGTTAATTGGATATTATTTATTTTACAAAAATAATAAATTTCAATAACAAGCATGGAATAAAATCATAAATTAAGATTTATATATTGTTGTGTATATTCTTGTTTATGTATATAAAATTGTTTTTGTGATATGAATAAAATGGACATTACTTATAAATAAAAGAATGAAGAAAACCTTACATTCTTTACCTTTTGCGTGACAAAACATGAGTAGTAAAGATGACGAGTTTCCTTTTTATATTTAATGATTTTAACATTGAGAATCACATGCTTTGGATCCGTGTGTTATTTACAAAGACTATGCATGGTTATGAGGTAATTTTAAATGAAAACTATAAGACGTTTTGAAGCATTTTAAAGAATCATTTCCATTCCTTTCATTCGTAGTTGCTATGTTTGCAAGCCTATAAAGGAAGGGTATGGCTTTATAAATAACAAGACTAACTAATGTTCTCATGTCCTCTTGATGCCCTTGGTTTTGATTGAATGAAAGAAGCTGAAGTATGGCTGGTTTTATAGATAGATAAAGAGACCTTAAAACACTTCCAAGTCACTAAAAACTTTCATGCATATGCTTCCAAAGTATGTTATTCTCTTTATTATGCGTACTAATTACCAAGAACTAGTCACAAGACTAGCTGTCGGTTTTAAGGTCAAAAAGAAAAAGGAAAACAAAGCTTTTACTAAATTCTTATAATTATAAGTCATGTACATATAATTTATATATAACGAAACTCATATATATATATATATATATATATATATATATATATATATATATATATATATATATATATATATATATATATATATATATATATATATATATATATATATAGATCTGTCTGTCTAAGGTGTCATAGTTTGTATAGGTAGTGTTTAATTGCGCAAAAATTCTCCCTAGATGTGAACCTATATATAATGGATGTTAGTTAGTTAGAGTTTATGTATTTAGTGAGGTTCATACACTCTTCATTGTAATTCAGCCTTTCATACTCTAATCAAAACCATATATTTTTTGCTCTCCTGTGTTAAATCAATTATGTATTTGAATAATGATGTCAATATTTTAGAATCTATTCGATCCTAAAAGTTGTATCAAAGCAAGGATTTCGTTGAGCCATTTTCAAATCTCTAAATACATTTTCTGTTCTTTGAGTTTCTCGTTTGTAATTTTGATTTTCCATATCTATTCCGCATTAGAAATTTATTTGCAATTTCATCTAGAATTTCTTATTCTGAAATTCTTTTCGATTTGAATATTAGTTTTAGCTCATCAAGTGACTCTTTTTCAGTTTGTTTCTGAAATCATGTCTAAAGCATATTCACATGTTGTCTTAAGTAATAATAGATAAAACACTAGAATTTCAATTTTGTTTCATGATGACTTTGAGGTTTGGATATTACATTTTGACGATTTGATCAAAGGAATTGAAGATCATGGCACATACATGTGGAACTCCATCACAAAAGGTCCATATATGTTTTCAAAAACAAAGGAGTATGTTTACAATAACAAAGATTATGACATAGTTATTGAGAAGTATAATGATATAACAAAGGAAAAGAAAGAAAAGCTTCAAAATGATCTTAAAGCAAAGAGAGATATACGTTTTACACTTGCACCAAGTACATTCTGGCTCATAAGCTCACTTAAAATGGTGAATGAAATTTAGGAACGTCTTAAGGGCCTTTATTCAAGTTCAAAAATCATTGCTTTCAGAGTTTGGACCTTATAGACAGAAAGCTGGAGAGTTAATTAATCAAGTTAAGGAGAGATTTAATCATTTGGTAATAAAACTAATGAAGTACAATTTGAAAAGAGAATTGATTGATGAGAAAGTGACTTTCATGTATGGTCTAACTCCTTAATGGAAGGTGATAGCGTCAGCTGTGAAAGAACATGATCAATTTAAAAATTATAGACTAACATGAGTTGTTGATATCTTGATGTCACATGAAGATGAGATCATGGAAAGTGTTAAGTTAACAGCTAATGAAGGTCCTTTAACATTGGTTGTGAAGGTGAAGAAGTCCAAGGAGAAAGTTGTTGTTGCTGATTCAAATTTCGATGCCACTGATGATGAGTTTACAAGTTAGGAAAAGACACTTATAGTGAGTAATCCCAATAAATTCTTTAAGAAGGTTCAAAGAAGAAACTTCTTGGTGACTCAGGATAAGGTTCAAAGAAGTATCAACAATAAGAGGAAGAGAAAAAAAAAGAAACTTCTTGGTGACTCAGGCTATGATTGCAACTAGTACAACGAAAAGAACCATTTTGCAGAGCACTGTGTGCTACGAAACAAGAATGAGAAGAAGGATAAAGAAAAATACGAATTTTACTATGTGTATAAAATAGAGGATCTTTACAAGTTAAACATTCAATGAAAAGCTTTGATCATTCAGGAAGAAGATAATGGTGGTGGGAACATCGAGGTATGGTCCACAAATTCGGAAGACTAGGAGGTTCGCAGACCAAATCGTGTTTCTCTTTTTGTGTCTAACTTGTCTACAGGTGTGAAGGAAGGAAAACGTTTTATGGTGCAAATCTCAAGAAATGAAAGTCAGGGATACAACTCAGGAAGTGGTGGAATGTGAGATGCAAATTCCTATGACACATGCTTCTCTACGAAGAGTGCAGGAGAGCATACGGAGGCTTGTGAAAAAGCGATTGAGAAGGTACATTCCATTCTTAAATCTTTAGATATTCTTGTTTATAAATATGATGATGAATTGAATGAACTTAAATATAATATTTTAGAATTTAGAGAAAGTATTAGATGGAATCAAAGGAAAGTTTCTAATTTTGATGATGATCTTAGCGTGAGCAACTTTAAAAGTGAGGAAAAAAGGTTGAAAATTAAGAAATTAGAATTTAGTTAGGATGAGTTAAGGGCGATGTTTATGTTTTGAAATGTGATAACAGACTTTTGATGAAAAAGAGGAATGTATTTTGCTAAATTGCAAAATGTTTGTATGTTAATATTACATAACTTTATCTTAATTGCGGAATCTATGAAGAGATGCATATGAAAATGTTTCCATTCTTAGAATTTGTAAGGATCAAATTTGGTGTAATATGTCGAAGTCTTTTGTACCCTTCGTTTGTTTGTTAAGTTTATTTACTAAGGTGTATTTCGTACGAAGCTTAAGTGCCAATGCCTTAGTATTTTTTGTATGCTTTCACTGTTCCTATAAATTTGGAACTTTACTAGAGTTTGATATAAGTTTTTACAGAACCTGTCTATTTTTCTCTGTAAAAGTTGAAAGCATAAATGAGCAGAAACTAGATCTTATTTACATCGTTCATTCATTCTGCATTCGTTTTACTATGATTTTGATTAGTACTTGATTCAATGATTCTTCAATTGGTATCAGAGCAGGAATCATGATCTGAGATCTAATTTTCACTCTGTTTCAAAAGGTTTTTAAGTCAAAATTCTGGTTCAAAAAGTTCCGCATCTTTTGACGTGAAAAAGCTTTCTAGATCTTAAGTTGTGATTTGATTCTGCAACAGATTTGTTGAATCGAGTATTCTACTTTTTTTTCTGTTCAATTCAACAATTTTCTTTCAAATTCACTTTGATTTCTCAAAAATTCTCAAAAAGTTTCTTCCGTACATCAATGGTGAACTTCAATCTCACCTCAATGACTTCATACTCTCATTTGCTAGGATCTTCAACTAAGATTCCTATGCTCATTCCTGAATACTATGATCAGTGGTCTGATCGTATGCATGATTACTTGAATGGAATTGATGAAGAGATTTGGTCTTGCATCTCAGGGAATGTTACTCTTCCAACGAACCTACAACCAATTGGATCTTCATCTAGTACAACGAGTGTGGAAAATCAAACTGATCGTATGAAGAAACTTGAAAAACGATGCATAAGGTATTTGTGTGGTGCATTGCCTCGAATGGTGTATAACTATATCAGAAGTTGTACAACTGCAAAGGAAATCTAGAATAATATCAAAGAAAAGTTTCAAGGCAGCGGGAAGACGAAAATCAGTTCAGTTAAGCAATTTTTGATTGAATTGAAGGATTTCAAGAAAAAAGATGGTGAAACGATTGAAAGTTACTATAATAGGCTGAATGAGATGATTTACAAATGCAATCTTCATGGAATCACGAGGTCTGCCATGGAATTCAATCTCACCTTTGTTATGGGACTCCGTAAAGAATGGAGAAGTGTTAGCATGATGGTAAAAAATCAACCAATACATCTTCTTTGAATGATTTGTACAATCAATTGAAAACTCACGAAAGTGAAGTGAACGAAATGCCAGAAGTGTCAAAGCTTAGTCTGGGAGGTCCATTAGCACTTGTCTCTTAAGTGACTAAAAAGGAAAATGTTGAAAAAGGTGATTATGATGATGAAGAGGGGTTTCTCATGAATTCGGATGATGAGGCAATTGCTTTTTACTCTAACAACCGAGTCAAAAGGTTTTTCAAGAAACGGTTTAATTCAATGACAAAGCAAAGTGAGGAAAAAGGAAGTTTCGTGACCAAATCTACAGGAAAAAAGAAGAAGAAGTATGAGAAGAATGATGCGAAGGGTGCTGAGGAGAAGAAAGAGAAGAAATTGAAAGGAGATTCTGGTATGGATTGTCATTATTGAAATGGAGCAAATCATCTAGCAAATGATTGCATGATTCGAAAGAAAGATGAGAAGAAGAATAGAGTGAAGGATGAAGAATATTATGTGGAGAGGTTGGAAGAGGTACGTACGAAGGCAAAAAATTTGTCTTTGGTGGCTCAAGGTGAACAGGAGAATGATGGCACACATCAAATCTAGTATTCGGGCTCCGATGATGACGAAATCCGTAATCCTACGCATGGGGCTATGTATGCGAAGTTGGAGGAAGATTCAGAAGAAGAGATCAAAGGCCATTGCTTTATGTCAAAATCTGCTGATAAGTCTCCAATGACAACAAAGGTACGTAATATTCTTCAATCTTTTAATATTCCTTTAAGTGCATATGATTCTGAAATTTTTGCTTTTGATGATACCGTTGCTTATTTCGATAATTTGGTTGTTTCTGCTAGCAATGAAGCTAAGAAATTAAGCAATCAGTTGTTAGAGACACAGAAGAAGTTAGATTCAAAAGTTTTCAAGATAGAATTTTTAGAATTGCAAATAACAAACATAATGTGTGATCGAGATTCATTATCTAGTGATGTAAAACTTTTGTTAGCTCAATGAAATATATACTGCAATTCTGCTAAACGTCTATATGGCAAATTAACTGGATTGCATCATTCGTGTGATATTAGCAAGGAACAACATATGAAATTATTACCTTTTCTAGCATATGAAAGAGCGAATGTAGATAATATTGCGTATGATTGTGAGAAAAATATTTTTGAGTTTGACAAAATTCCTGATGATAGATATCCTTATGGAATTGTCAAAATTGATGAGTGTCTTGATACAAATGAATTAGTTAACATTGTGAATGATACTTTAACAAAATCAAAACAAATCAAAATTTTGAAAAAGACTGAGAATTCGACATCTGATTCTCAATCTAATTTTGCCGGTATTGAAGATAACTCTGACAGTATTAGTGAAATTAGTGATATTGGGGATGTTGATTGTTCTCAGGTGTCTGTCATTAATGTTGCATAAAAATCTAAAGGAAAAGAAAAACTTAAGGATTTGGAAGTTAAGATTGAGATTGCCCTTTTCTGCCGACTCTTTGGCCTTAAGAACACTGATTTTAAGAATGAGTGATTGCCCATCTCCGACCCTTACTGCCCAACCTGAGAGCGGACAGCTAATGCATTCCACTTCAAACCTTCAACTTCAAAAGGTTATGATTATGAGTTTGTGGATATCCCAGATAGTTAAACGGATAGCAGTGATGATGAAAATGATACTGTCGAATCGAAAAAAAAGGTTTCATCCAACAAAGATTCAAAAGAAAAAGAAATTCCTCGTGTTGTGATTGATCAAGTATTTGGGAACACTGAAAATTTTGACAAAGTGTTGGGCGAAAAGGAACCCATTATTTGGAAACAAATCAAGTGGTGTATCCTAATTTCAAGTGTACCTTGACAAAGAATTCATATGTATTTCAAAAACAAAATGGTCGAAAATGAAATTGAACCAGAATTCAACAAAATGGTCGAAAATGACAACAAGAAAACAACAGCCGAATGATTCTTTTCAAATAAAAGCACAGTCGAAAATACCTTGACAAAGAATTCGTATGTTTTTCAAAAACAAAAACCACAATGCAAATGGGTTGAAAAATCGAAAATGGTGAAAGAAGTTACAAAAGGCGTTGTTATGGAAAAGGAAATTGTTTTCAAATTAAATTCCAAAGAATTTAAAGAACAAATTGACAAGTTTTCAAAAGAAAATGCAATTTCAAAAAGACAAGCACGAAAGAAGATTTTTTGGCAAACCATAAAACTTTGAATACAACAAAATGATTTGAGTTTGCAAACAAATGAAAACACAAAAACTAAATCTGTCAAGAACAAGTTTTCTCATTCCGAAATTCATTTAAACAAAAAGAAAAATCCCGCTCATACAAATAAATCTACATCTGAATTTCAACCAAAAACAAATTCTTCGAAAGTTTCAAACTCATCATTTTCAAAAGATAACAAAAATACATTAAAGACTGTTCAAAATCAACCATCACAATAACGATTTTCTTCTAATCAACAAACAAGGTTTTCTCAAAAACAAAAATTTCCAAATTGATTTTCTCAAAATCGAAGTGTTAGAAAAAATGATGGAAGTCGATACGCTATGGCGTTTCGAATTAGATCAAATGTTGATTTCTTTCCTCAAAAACCGAATTTTCCAAATCCTACAGGAAAACAAACCTTAAAAGTTTCGTATACAAAAGGGTTGTCTCGTGACAAAAACTTCGATCATTGGCTTGACGGAAAAGGATGAAAATATCAATCAAGAAAGTATTCTCAACAACAAATTCATGAAGCCTATGAGAATTATGTGAATTCTTTGTCAACTGAAAGCTTATCTTCCAAAGATTCGAATGTTTCGGTAAAAACTTGGCGACCGGTTTCGAAAGAAAAGCTTAATGATACTCAATCTAAAAAGATGAAGGCATGTGTCAATGACAATCCTAAACTAACAAAAACTTATGATTTTGTTTCTTTAGATAATGAAGTTGACTTAATGGATAGTCTCAAAACTAAAGTTTGTGATTGGTTTAAAAGTTCTTCATTACATTCTGTTTTCAAAACTAATTTCCAAGGACCTAAACAGCCTTGGGTACCTAAATTCTTTCATTGATCGCAGGTACTATGTGATGAGCAATATGATGATAAATGGTATATTGATAGTGGTTGCTCACGTCACATGACTGGACGAAAGGAAAATTTGAGAGATTTTTGAAGCTTGGAAAATGCAGGAGTTGTGAAGTTTGGCAATAATCACAAATCCCAAGTGAAAGGTTATGGCAAAGTAACGAATGGAAAGTTTAGTGTTAATCGTGTTGCTTATGTCGAAGGTCTTCAACATAACTTGATAAGTATTTCTCAACTTGTCGTGGGCACTGGCAATCAAGTGGTGTTTAATGAAGAAGGCAACATCATTTCAAATGTTGAAACTAACGAAGTCTTGCTCAAATCCAAACGACATGGTGACATGTTTAGTCTTGATATCAAACCAATCATCGACAAACCCTCAGTGTGCTTACTTTCGAAAGCTTCCTCTGACATCAGCTGGTTATGGCATCGACGTTATTAAAATTTAAACTTTCGAAATTTGAATAAATTGGTTGTTGATGATCTTGTTCGTGGTTTACCTGTACTAAAATTTGATAATGATACATTATGTGCCGCTTGTGAACAAGGGAAACAACACAGGAAAGGACATCCAATTGTGATAGATTCGAAAATTGTGGAACCTTTGGAGCTTTTACATAGTGACCTTTGTGGACCATCGACTGTTGCAACTCTCAACAAGAAACGATACATTTTGGTAATTGTTGATGATTTTTCACGATTTACTTGTGTATATTTTCTTAGGTTAAAATCTGAAGTTGCTCAAACAATTACCGAGTTTATTAAGAAGATTTAGATAAGTCTGAAGAAAAATGTTCGAAAGATCAAAAGTGATAATGGATCTGAGTTTAAGAACAAATTTTTGGATTCGTACTTAACAGAAAAAAGAATTGCACATAACTTCTCTTCACCTTATACACCGCAGCAAAATGGTGTGGTTGAAAGACAAAATAGGTCACTTTGCGAAGCAGCGAGAACTATGTTGACATATGTGAATCTTCCTCGATATCTATGGGCTGAAGCAGTTTCGACAACTTATTTCACTCAAAATCGATCTTTCATTCATCGTCGATTCAATATCACTCCGTATGAAATTATCAATAACCGAAAACCTAATGTCAAATTCTTTCATGTTTTTGGTTGTAGGTGTTTTATAATTAATCTTAAAGATAGCCTTTCAAAATTTCAAGCTAAAGCTGACGAAGGCATATTTTTGGGATATTCGCACAATTCGGTTGCATATAGAGTGTTAAATAAGCGCACAAGAAAAGTCGAAGAGACCTTTAATCTTACTTTCAATGATTATTATGTCAAACAAGTTGAAAAGCAATTTGAACAAAAACCAATTATTAATGAATCATCTGATGAAACTGAAGAATCAAACTCATCTGACTTTGATTATGATTTAATTTTTTGTATTCCTGACAGAGTTGCTGAAGTTCATGCGAATGATAATCATCACTTTGAATCTTCAAAGCATAATGATGACTTGGAAATTCCTCAAAACATAGTAGCTGTTAATTCAACAACAAATTCTCCCAGCGTTGGTGAAAGTATCCTTAATAATCCAGTGGAAGGAGAGCACTTGGATTCGAATACTCTAGTTGAGGGGGAGCATTCTTCCGAGGGGGAGAATGGGAGAATGGATGATGTTGTTGAGGGGGAGCATCAAAATGATAATCGTGTTGAGGAGGAAAATGATATAATAAATTTTAATCAAAACGATGATTTTCATGATCTAAATGATAATGTTTATGTTGCAGGATCTGAAAATGAAGAGATGTACGAAGATTCACCTTTGGAATTCGATCCGGCATATCCACTGTTAGAGAAATGGACAAATACTCATCCTATAGATCAATTCATTGGAAATCCTCAAGATGGAGTATTAACAAGAGCTCAGATTCGTGTGAAGAATGAGGTATTAAATACTCATCAAGAATTTTGCATGTTCAATGTTTTCGTATCTAAAATGGAACCAAAGACACTTAAGATGGCAATGGAACACTCTGATTGTGTCACACCCCGAAACCAGGATGGTGGAATCGTTTCGGGGTGGAGGATGTCATGTTTAGCATCACAACCATTGTATAATAACAATCATAGTAACTCAACCATTACAATGAATATATATATATATATATATATATATATATATATATATATATATATATATATATATGAACAATGTTTACATGAGTCTGGAATTTGTTTAATTTACACCAAAAGTATGTAGAATATGAAAACATGACTCTTATTACTCCAACTCCTCTAAATCCAAGAAGTACTTGTCTACCGGTTTCCCGAGAATACAAGCAATTTGAAAGAATATCAGCATAAAGCTGGTGATTTCATAATCATTTAGGTTTGATGGAAAATGTTCGTTGATTCTTTTGAAAAATATTACTCAAGAAAATCCCATATTTTCTTATGAAAAGTAGTGTTAAAAGAGTATCTATTAGTAGAAAATAAACCATCAGTTTTAGAAATGTTGGTGTTTATCCTGGGAAAACCCCATATTTTCCCTAAAAACAGGTTAACCATCCTAGAGGTAGAGATGCAAGTTTAGAAATCCCCGATTACTATAAGTGTATTTATGAAAGTAGTTTTATTACTCAAAATAAAACAATGAAGAGTAGAGTCTGTAAACCAAAGTTAGTTTATACTTATTTGCGAGTCGTATAAGCATGCTTTATATGACCGAGAGACCTTTATAGCGTTCTTCAGGCATTAAGTTAAATGACATTTGTTCACCCCAGGCATGCCTGCCTAACTGTAGCTAGCAATTTTGGTGTAGGATTGTCAGTCCCAAATAGATCTCTTCACAAATCTCACGCTCTCCCTCCAGGAGACTCTAGTTATACTAAAAGGATTTATCCATGTACACCTAAGGGTACAATATTGAAGTAAAGCCTCACAATTCTGTATAATCTAGTTTACAAGCTAGAGATAGTATAAAACAATATTTATCCTTGAATAAATGCATTTTATACTCTTGAGAAAATATATATCATAGACCAAATATGCCATAGTTTATGCATAGTCACTCATGAAATCTGATTTGGTAGGAACTGTCTAGAGGATTATCCCAAACTATACCCATTATAGTTTATTAGAGTTGATATGGAAGATGTTTTGTAAAAACCTTTCTGAAAGCTATGAAGTAAGATTTCCAAATTTAAAAGTTTCACTTATGCTCAACATATTACAAAAAGGGATAAAATATCCGAATATGTTATTAAACAAGGAAATCATTGGACTATATTAATAAGTTTAAAACTTAATAAAATACTTTGAGTTTGGCTTGTATCCCCCCCCCCCCCCCCCCCCCCGTGAAAACATTAAAAACACGGAAAATGTAGGGGTATGAACTCACCTTGAGCGAGTGGTTTGATTGAAGGATCGATACGAAGAGCTGGATGTTGAAGTGAAACCCTGAACACAATTTGATCCTAAATAACACGTAATGACACATAAATGAGTCAAATGAGGGTATTTCACTACTAGATGTGATGGAGAACCACTCTAGGGACTTGGAACTACTTGCACTAATGTCGGAACCATATATGATCGAATGAGGGAGGTGTACGACCACCTTTTGGGTCTGTATGACCATGGCTGTATGGCCCAAGAGTGTATAGCCGTACACTCATGATGGGGAGTACTTTTGAGGTGTTTTCAAGGTCCTACAAGCATCCAAGGAGTGGTTCTAGACCCCATACTTAGTGGTTTTGAAAGTTTAAGGCCAAATATGGACATCAAAGTGGGTGTACGGGAATGAGGAAGTGTGTGTGGCCGTTCAAAGGGGTGTACGGACGTACACAGGGGTGTGCGGCCGTACACTCTCCATGTTCATGCCCAAGATGTCGATTTTGAGGTGCATTAAGGCTAATACCAAGTCCAACTAGAAGATAGGGCCAAACTCTCACTTTGGAGAGCCTTTTTATGGTGTGTACGGCCACCTTATGAAGGTGTGCGGCCGTACACTCTCCAAGTGGGTGAAGAACATCGATAAATCATGAAAAAGCAAAGGTTCTTTCAAGCATAACGAGCTAGGGGATGAATCACTTACGTTTTGAAGCCTTTGGGGGGGGGGGGGGGGGGTTCACGGTTGAAGAAGCTTGAGAGCATGGTGTAGTGTGCGGCCAAGAAGTGAAAGGAATGAAAGGAAAGGGGACTACTCTTTATATAGGCATGGGTGTGCTTCCTAGAAGGGAGTATGTGGCCAAGATGTGAGTGTGCGACTGCACACCCATGTGTACGGCCGTACACTCCCTTAAGGGTGTGTTTGGCTCGGTTTTGTCACCCTATGGCTTGCTGACTCATTCCTAAACTTAACCTTGGTCTTAACCAAGCTTGGAACTCTTAAATGAACCCTTAAACAACACGAGAAGTCAACAGAACAAGTTTAACATTGATTGAATTGGCTAAGTGTACAAGATAAAAGTTTCGGGTTGTCACATCATCCCCCTGTTAGAGGGAATTTCGTCCCAAAATTCAAGAATAGAGTACAATCATTAATTAATTTGGAAAGAGATGAGGGTACTTTTGCTTCATCGAATCCTCGTGCTCCTAAGTGAGTTCAGGACCCCATTTGGCATTCCAGTAGACCTTCACCATCAGGATGCGACTCTGCTTCATGCGTTTGACCTCTCGGTCCATGATTTCGACAGGTTGTTCCACGAAACATAGACTTTCGTCTAGCTCGATCTCGTCGAGAGGAATCACAAGTGTCTCGTCAGACAAACACTTCTTTAGGTTCGACATGTGGAAGACAGGATGGACGTTGCTGAGTTCTCGGGGTAACTGGAGATTGTATGCTACGGGACCGATCCTAGCAAGGATCTCGAATGGCCCTATGTACCTTGGGTTTAGCTTTCCACATTTTCCAAAATGTATCATGCCTTTCCATCGTGAGACCTTCAAAAGGACATGGTCACCAACTTGGAATTCCAAGGGCTTTCGTCTCCTATCAGCATAGCTCTTTTGTCTATCCCATGAGGCTTTCAGTCGTTCTCAGATTTGTACGATCCTTTCAGTCGTCTCTCGGATGATCTCAGGACCGGTGAGAGTGTTGTCAGGGATTTGACCCTTGACTAGCTGCATGTCATCCACTTCAGCTCAGCGAAGAGGGGATCTGCACTTGCGGCCACAGAGGGCTTCAAACGGCGCGACCTTGATGCTAGTATGGTAGCTGTTGTTGTAGGAAAATTCAACCTAGGGAAGATGAGTGTCCCACGACGTGTCGAAGTCGATGACGCAAGTTCTCAACATATCTTCCAATGTCTGAATTGTTCTCTCACTCTGTCCATCTGTCTGTGGATGATAAGCCGTGCTCATATCAAATTTAGTTCCAAGAGCCTTCTGTAGCGATTGCCAAAATCTTGAGGTGAACCTGCTATCTCGGTCGGAGATAATGGATATAGGTACCCCATGAAGGTGAACTATTTCTCGAATGTAGATCCACGTGAGTCTGTCCATCTTGAAATTTTCTTTGATTGGAAGGAAATGGGCGAATTTGGTCAACTGGTCGACAATTACCCTGATGGCGTCGTGCCCACTCGGAGATCTGGGTAACTTGGTGATAAAGTCCATGGCGATCATTTCCCACTTCCATTCAGGTATCTCCGGCTGTTGAAGCAAACCTGAGGGCTTTTGATATTCTACTTTTACCTTGGCACAATTCAAGCACTTGCCCACGAAGGTAGCAATCTCTGCTTTCATGTTCGGCCACTAATAGTGTTGTTTGAGATCCATATACATTTTATTTGATCCTAGGTGAACAGAGAATTTAGACTTGTGAGCCTCATCCATGACAATCTCCCTGTACCCGCCGTACTTTGGGGTCCAGATCCGGTTCATGAAATGGTAAACTCCATCTCCCTTGATCTCCAAGTTCTTTTCCGTTCCTCGCAGGGCTTCATCCGACATGTTCTCTGGTTTTAAGGCTTCCAGCTGAGCCTCTCGGATTTGTGTGGATAGATGGGAATGGATAGTCATTGTCAGTGCCTTTACTCTACGTCCTGATCATTCATTTCGGCTAAGGGCATCCGCCACCACATTGGCCTTGCCGGGATGGTAGCGTATTTCGCACTTGTAATCGCTAAGTAGCTCTACCCATCGGTAAAGACGGTGCACTTGGTTCCATAGAGTTAATGTTTGTATATCTTCAATGCAAAAACTACTACTCCCAACTCTAGGTCGTGAGTTGTATAATTGACTTCGTGTGCCTTCAGCTGCCTCGAGGCATATGCGATAACTTTTCCTCGTTGCATGAGTATACAGCCTAAGCCCTGATTAGATGCATCACAATAGACAACAAAGTCTTCTGTCCCTTCAAGCAGAGACAAGATAGGTGCGCTGCATAGGGCATGCTTTAAGGTTTGAAATGCAGCGTCTTGCTTTTCTCCCCAGCGGAAAGGTACACTTTTCTGAGTCAGGGTGGTTAGAGGCTTGGCGATTTTGGAGAAGTTGTGGATAAACCTGCGACAATAGCCAGTGAGACCAAGGAATTGACGGATTTCCGGGGGTGTTTTCGGTGCTGACCAATTCTCAATCGCTTTAATTTTGGATGGGTCCATGTGTGTGCCTTCCTCGCTAACCACGTGACCGAGGAATGTTACCTTCCTGATCCAAAATTTAGACTTGGTAAATTTTGCGTATAGCTTCTCCGCCCTTAATGTCTCTAGAATTAACCTCAAGTACTGTTTGTGATCTTCCTCACTCCGAGAGTAGACAAGTATATCATCAATGAACACTATCACAAACTTGTCTAGAAAAGGGCGAAACACCCGATTCATCAGATCCATGAATACCGACAGTGCGTTGGTTAGACCGAAGGGCATTACTACAAAATCGTAGTGTGCGTAGCGAGTTTTGAATGTTGTCTTGGGCACATCGTTCTCGTGAACCCGCAACTGATGATACCCTGATCTTGGATCTATCTTCAAAAAGTAACTGGCTCCCTGGAGTTGATCGAAGAGGTTGTCGATTCTAGGTAGGGGATAACGGTTTTTGATGGTCATCTTGTTCAGTTCTCAGTAGTCAATGCACATCCAGAAGGTTCCGTCTTTCTTCTTCACGAATAAGATCGGAGCTCCCCAGGGTGAGGAACTTGGCCTTATGAATCCTTTGCTGATCAGCTAATTAAGCTGGCTGGATAATTCTTGCATTTCTGTTGGCGCTAAACGATAGGGAGATTTAGCTATAGGAGTAGACCCAGGGATTAAGTCGATCCGAAACTCAACTTGACGCTCAGGAGGAATTCCTAGAAGGTCTTTGGGGAAGACATCAGGAAAGTTGCAGACTTCGGGGATGCTCTCGATGTGTTTAACCTTTTGTGCACATCAACACACATGAGCTAGAAACGCATGGCACTCCTTTTGCAAATATTTCTGGGCTTTGATGCACGAAATGATACGAAGGTTCGAACTAGGCTAATCACTGTAGATCGTGAGAGCTTCGCTAGAGGGAAGATTGAGATGGATGGCTTTCTCGTAGCAGAGGATATCTGCATGATTGGGGCTCTACCAATCCATGACGATTATGACATCAAAGCTTTTTATGGAGACTGACGTAAGGTCGATGGGAAAGGAATGATTGTCTAGAGTAAGAGTACAGCCTATAAATATGCCGTTAGTGCTCTCTTTCTTTCCGTAGCCATCTCGACTGTGAATGTTTCAGTTAAAGGTTGAACTCACCTTGACCGAGTGGTTTGATTGAAGGAAAGATACGAAAAGCTGGATGTTCAAGTGAAATCCTGAACACAATTTGATCCTAATAACACCTAATGACACATAAATGAGTCAAACGAGGGTGTTTCATTACTAGATGTGATGGAGAACCACTCTAGGGACTTGGAACTACTTGCAATAATGTCTGAACCATATATGATCGAACGAGGGAGGTGTACGGCCACCTTTTGGGTCTGTATGACCATGGGTGTACGGCCCATGAGTGTACGGCCGTACACTTATGATGTGGAGTGCTTTTGAGGTGTTTCCAAGGTCCTATAAGCATCCAAGGAGTGGTTCTAGGCCCCATACTTATTCGTTTTGCAAGTTTAAGGTAAAATATGGACATCAAAGTGGGTGTACGACCCTGAGGAAGTGTGTGCGGCCGTACAAAGGGGTGTGCGGCCGTAGACAGGGGTGTGCGGCCGTACACTCTCCATGTTCATGCCCAAGATGTCGATTTTGAGGTGCATTAAGGCTAATACCAAGTCCAACTAGAAGATAAGGGCCAAACTCTCACTTTGGAGAGCCTTTTTAAGGTGTGTACGGCCACCTTATGAAAGTCTGCGGCCGTACACTCTCCAAGGGGGGTGAAGAACATCGATAAATCATGAAAAATCAAAGGTTGTTTCAAGCATAACGAGCTAAGGAATGAATCACTTACGTTTTGAAGCGTTTAGGGGTTCACGGTTGAAGAAGCTTGACAGAATGGTGAAGTGTGCGGCCAAGAAGTAAAAGGAATGAAAGGAAAGGGGGCTACTCTTTATATAGGCGTGGGTGTGCTTCCTAGAAGGGAGTGTGTGGCCAAGAGGTGAGTGTGCGGCCGCACACCCATGTGTACGGTCGTACACTCCCCTAAGGGTGTGTTTGGCCCGGTTTTGTCACCCTATGGCTTGCTGACTCATTCCTAAACTTAAACTTGGTTTTACTCAAGCTTAGAACTCTCAAATGAACCCTTAAACAACATGAGAAGTCCACATAACAAGTTTAACATTGATTGAATTGGCTAAGTGTACAAGATAAAAGTTTCGGGTTGTCACAGATTGGGTTGTTGCAATGCAATCCGAATTGGCTAAACTCGAAAGAAATAAGGTTTGGAGATTAATTCCTAAACCTGAAAATGTTTCGATTGTTGGGTTAAAATGGATTTTCAAAAACAAAACCGAAAAAGATAGAAGTATTGTACGAAATAAAGCACGTCTAGTTGTAAAAGGATATTCGCAACAAGAAGGGATTGATTATGAAGAAACTTTTGCCCCTGTTGCAAGACTTGAGGCTGTTCGAATTTTCCTAGCATATGCAGCTCATAAGGATTTTGATGTCTTTCAAATGGATGTGAAATGTGCTTTTCTCAATGGTGAACTCGAAGAAACTGTTTACATAGAACAACCTCCAGGTTTTGTAATTGAAATGCATCCTGATCATGTATATATTTTAGATAAAGCTGTCTATGGGTTAAAACAAGCACCAAGAGCATGGTATGCAACTCTTACTAGTTTCTTAAAACAATCGAAATTTAAGCAAGGATCAGCTGACCCCACATTATTTCGAAAGAAAGTTGGGAATCATCTGATGCTTGTTCAAATTTATGTCGATGATATTATTTTTGGCTCTACTTACCCTGCTTTATCTAATGAATTTTAAAAATTTGATGAAAAGCCAATTTGAAATGAGCATGATGGGTAAAATTAATAATTTTCTTGGCTTAAATATATGTCAAAACAGAGAAGGCATATTCATCAATCAAGAGAAATATACAAGGAATTTTCTCGAAAAGTTTGGATTAACAAATAGCACGAAGTTAAGAGTACCAATGGTTGTTGGCACAAGGCTAACACCTTTGTTAGAAACGCCTGCGGATGATCTTACTTTATACAGGAGTATGATAGGTTCATTGCTTTATTTGACTCCAAGTAGACTTGATATCATGTTTTCTGTATGTAATTGTGCTAGGTATCAAGCAAATCCTCGAGAACTACATTTAACAGTTATGAAGAATATCTTTCGTTATCTCAAGGGAACAATTTCGCTAGAATTGTGGTATCCTTCGAAAACAGAATTTTACATTCAGGCATTTTCAGATTCAGATCTAGGAGGGTGTACTTTGGATCGAAAAAGTACAAGTGGTGGTTGTCAATTTTTGGTTGGAAAGTTGGTTAGTTGACAGTCAAAGAAGCAAACGTGTGTTTCGATTTCTACTGTTGAAGCCAAATATATACAGCTGCTGCTTGTACCTCACAAATTATTTGGATTCAATGTCAGTTGAGAGATTATGCAGTAAATATGAAAAAGATTCCATTCTACTGTGATTCCCAAAGTGCTATACGCATTTGTCATAATCCAGTACAACATTCGAAAACAAAACATATAGCTCTTCGTTATCACTTTATCAAAGATCATGTGGAAGATGGAAACATTGAAGTTCATTTTGTAAAAACAACAGATCAGGTTGCTGATATTTGTACAAAAGCTTTGGATGAAAAATCATTGGTTAGAATTTTAACAGGTTTTGGAATGATTGAAGCGATTTCTGTTCCAGGAAGGATTTCGATTACATAGCAAAGGAGGACTATACAAATGTGTCGATTCAGAGGCAATAAGATGTCATTCAACGGTTACTGTTCATGGTCAACGCTTCGAATTCGAGAATTTTCATGATGGTTGTGTGGTACAAAATTTTTGTTAGTTTGCCAAATTTTCGTAAGAATGGCAAATTGTAGTTTGTTTACAAATATTCATTTGTTTGTAAAAATGTTTTTCGTAAGTTTGTATCTGAGTTTTATTTTTGAAAAATCAAAAACTCCAAAAAGATTCTATTTTTGTTTTGTTGTTATCTTTTCGAAAAATCAAAAACTCCAAAAATATTTTATTTTTGTTTTCTTGTTATCTTTTCGAAAAATCAAAAATACCAAAAAGATTTTCTTTTGTTAATTGTTTTATTTTTCGAAAAATATTTTCTTTCTGTTAGAAAAATCAAAACTATCAAAAAGATTTTTGTTATTTTCTTTGTTTGTTTTTCTTTGTGCAGATAACACGAAAATTTTTCAAGGGTCATGCTTGTGTTTCTATGGGATGGTAAACTTTCAACAACTATGTACTAGTTAGACTGTCCCTAGAAGCATGCTGCAGCATGTCGACCCAAGCCTCCAAAGACTCAATGTGTGTTTACGAAAGCCTTGATGAATTTTTTCATACGAAAGTTTCTTCCCAATTAGGCTTATATTTGCATTAGTCACTGAGCTACCTTACTCTTCTCACATGAGTTAAGAGTTATCTGTTTTGTCCGAAAATAACAGAGGTACAATTTGTTATTCAAAACCAATCTTTTTCATCACCAAATTTCTTACACTTGCACACACGAAGACATATGTCCAAGAGATCTTTGATTCGACCCATCAAGATTTAGATATATAAAAATTCCGTGTTAATGATCTGACATCATGAGGCCGTGATGAAAGTGAAACCCAACTTTCTCTCTTAATAAGGAATTAACGGGGAACTTTGTTCCAGATTCTTACGAAACATTTGTTTCTGTACCAAAAATTTCGTATACTCCAAATCACATTCTTTCGTATGAGATATCTTGATCAAATGTTCGAAGCCCACGAGATTTGTTTCCCAACAAGATCCAGCTTAAATAGTTTTCTTTGAATGTGATTTTCGTGTGAGTATCAATTCTTTTCCTTAGTCACTTTTACATAATATTCCAAAGCAACTTGTCACTGACTACAATGGTCAAACAAATAATTTCTGTTACAATTACTCACCTTATGTTTAGGATGATATGTAACGAAATTATAAACCACCCAATAAGCCTCACAAAAGAAACCCTTCTATACTTCTCTATAAGTATTCGATTGTAATTCACGGGAACATACACAAGCAGTTGATTATCTCTCTTGATAATTATTGAAGCAACCTTTTCCCGAGGTTTCTCTGCTTTTATGTCGAATTTTTTTTGACATCACAGATCCAATTTTTTGTTAAATTTTTTTCTTATCTTTTCTTTGGCACACTGCACACACGAAATCCTTGAGGTTCTGAGTACTACCAACTCAGGCTGATGATTTCGACAGTCTAGCAAATGACTTCGTCTCTAAACCCAAAGACGAAAGAGCTTAACCTCCATCCGAAGGTTGATGACGGTTAGTATTCCTTGAGGTGACACGAACAGACTGTCAGATGAGACGTTTTGTATTCAGTCCTGGTTTCAAGGTAGTGTGACAGTTACTTTTTGACGCATGGCCACTTTATTGGTAGACTGGTGTGACTTTCAAGGTGCCACGTCAGATCTCAATTAATGCTTATCCCGCGTTCCATTCACATTCAGGGTTACATATAAAAAGGGTATTCATGGGTTCTTTGTCTTTTTACGCTCACAAAAGAAAACAAATACCCAAATTCTCTCTGGTCTTTAAAGCTTCAAAACCCTAATCATGGTTGGCGTTCATTCTGCTTCTCGCACAACTGAAGACATCTCTTCTCAACCAATAATGAAGATTCAAAGCACCAATTATCAAGTGGAAGGGGATGTTTCTCTCTATCCTGAAGAATGGAAGATGTTAATTGTTGCATTGAAGAGTTCTGTTCTTTCAAAAGTGATGTTCAATTCATTCGCAGTTCCTCTCTCATGGATTTCACAGGTAGGATCCACTGCTACGTATAGCAAAGCAATGGATATCATTACCTTTCAACTGGTGAATGACAAAAAATTTCGTCTGTCCAAGAATTTTTTTTCCAGATTCTGGATATTCCCAATTCTCAACTTGTTACTGATCTTACTTATGCACAAGTGGTTCATATGTTTAATGAGATGGGTCATCAACCCCCACTCACGAAGATTAGTGATTTCAAGAAGTCATCTCTTCCAACTGTTTGGAATTTTTTGTTTAGAATTTTTCTTCGATGCTTGACTGGTTGAAGTGTTGGATTAGACAAAGGTCACATGAAGGTTTATGCGATGGTGGCAGGTTTATACTATGATATTTCTACCGATTACTCTACATAAATGTGGAAGGAATTTCGAAAGAGTGTCGAAAACACGAATGTCGTTCAAGGCATTTCATGTGCTAGGTATTGGAGTTTGATACTTGGTTATTTTTATGAAAAAGAAGGAATTGTTGTACCTGCTAATGAAGAAAAAACTGAGTTTTTGAAGTACCACTTTCCAAAGGAAGTTTTGGATGATATGGATATATTCACTCATATTGTCAGGATTCCTAATGCAATGCTAAAAAGGGTTGAGCCAACAAATTCGGTGTTGATTTAGTACTTGAAAACCATCAATCCTGATGTTGAGTCTGGAAAGTTATTGTCGAAAGAAGAGGCTAGTCCTTCCAAGAAGTCAAAATGTTCTAAGAAGCATGCAAAGGCTACACCTGAGAAGACAATGCACGAAACTAAGAAGTCTTCTGAGAAGATTGTGCATGAATCCAAGAAGTTCCGAAAGAAGCCTGAGACGACAAAAGTGAATGTTCTGACTGTTATCATAAAACCAGTGGAACCTGTTCATAATACTATAGTAACAGAGAAAATTCCTTCCAAATATGATGTTTTTCGAAGAATAAAGCAGAGGTCTAGGGATTCACAAAAATCTTTAGATGGTTTTTCAAAATCTTCTTTAAATGTTCGTAAACCACAACTTTCTCATCAAGGAGTTATTTTTCGTAAGGTTTGTGACATCCACATTTTCACGGCTGAAAAGACCGATTTTGTTTATGCTTGTTTGAAATCAGAGTATCATTTTAAATAAAACTGTTGCGGAATTTGTCCCCAAAGCAAAATATGATAAAGATTTATCAAAAACATTTTCAAAGAAATGTATTTCATTAAAAGACTCGGGATGTCATGTTCGATACATATCAAAATCATAAACAGTATAATATAAGTCTTACTACATTATTTCATATTTACAGGCCTATATCTGTAATCCCTCATCCAAAACATCACATCTATGCTCGATCGCCACTACCTGTAATACATGAAACTGAGTGGGTCAGGCTTGGGAGCCTGGTGATCACATAGGGTTTTCAACCAATAATAAATAAGTTTATTAATTTCATCAATCAACAATAACCTGATTACCCGTTCCTGTTATCCTCACTTTACGTCCCTAAACACCTATCATAAGGGACCTAGCCTAAGGATCATCATTGGGTCGGACACTACTGCCAAGGGGATTCGTCAGCAATAAATGTCCTTAAGGCAACCATGTGGGGGATGGAGTACACCGGTGAACACATCGTTCACAAACACCTACAGGTTGCGAGCCTGCTAGTGTTCCGCTGGACTGTCTAGAAGAGTCTGTGGTTGTCATCCATACTCCGGTAGATGACAGATTCAACAACAACAACATCGAGGCCTCTCATCATTTTATCACACATCATCTATTACATCTACCCATGTTTTACCCCAACATTTTCGTAGATATAAAATACATATACAGTTTAAATCATTTAAAACATGTATAAAAACGTTCATCCAGCATAGACAACAAGTATTCAGATAATATGCACACATAGCACGTAATTTATATAAAATACTTCATATCTATGTGTAAGCTGAAAGTAACTATGCACTCACCTGAAAAGGTGGTGACTCTGCCTTTGAACAACGCTTCGTTACCTCAAAACAATTATCCCTCGATAAAACCTAGTATCAATATCACTAGGGTTTAGTCTAACGTTAACCGCGACTAATTAATAGTTTAGCAATTATTATTATTATATAAGCGTTAAACAACACTCTATATAACTCATAATAATAGCCCAAATAATTACTTTAAGGACCTAATAGCATTACTATAATTATTTAAAAGCTATATTAAAAATAGTGTAGGCGTAGCTCACTTACAGCGAATTTTAAAGAAAACCGGGCTTCGCTTGGAGCAGCGTTTCCGAAACCGAAAGACCCTTTTTCTCGGGACTCCGGGAGCCTCAGGACTTCCTTTGGGTGCTAGGGATTTTTTTCTAGGGTTTACAGGGGTTAAAGGGGTAGTGAGAGAAAGTAGAGAGAGAAAGAGTTGTGAAAATGTGTGAAAAATCTAGGAGAATTCACATGGTATTTATAGGGGCGAAGCCTCGGATCTAAGCGGGGCGTTCAGCAAGTTACGTGGGGCGTAACTTCGGATAAGGGTGCCAGCTTCGCACAGCTGGCTCGCACTTGCAAGATGATCAGGTATGAAGGTACGATGGGCGTACCAGCCTTGGACGCGGGGCGTAGGGCGAAGCGAGGTGGCGTTCATCGGATGCGAGACCGTGGGGAGCAAGGTAAGGATGGGATTGAGCCACGTCATCGCGTCTTGCATCAAATTTCGCAAATTACACTCTCGACTTTAAAAATTTGTAACTTTCGCGTACGAGCTCCGTTTTCGACGTTCTTTATATCCACGCGAAGGCAGGAACATACTCTACAACTTTTGTTTTGACTCTGTCAGCTAATTTTGACTTTATTTTAAAAGTTATATTATTAACAGACCGGGACAGGACTGGTCCGTTAAATTCTCATAACTTCTTCATCTGACGTCCGTTTTCGTCTGTCTTTCGCAGCTCTCATTTGAGTCTAACCGTTGTAGGGATGAGTCCCTTACTCGAAGGATTATACGAGCCTCATTACATGTGATGGTAGTCAGGTGATGGCTATTTGGCATTACAAGGAGGCCTTCAGTAGCTGAGGACTGGTTTAGGTAGAGTCGGAGATTTCCCTAGGGCAAGCCTAGGATGAGAGTAACAGAGATCAGTAGTAGTAGAAGCGACTTGGTTGAGTTAAGGTAACTCTTGAGGAAAGTGCGGATAGATGTGGAAGGTAGTATGGGCCCATACTACTGAAAGCAGAGGATCCTTACTTGATTCAAGAGGGGCCAAGACGAAACCGGGGAAATGGTAGAGTATGTGTGAGATCCCTCGGTAGCAATGAGTATTCTGATAGTTATTGTGATATGTTTTCAGCATGGTGAAGTTGCACGAGATATCAGTTGGCAGTTCAGGTGTCGGAGAGGGATCTGGCTCAGGCTCTAGGGCCGGGCAGTTTGATGATCAGAGGAGAGATGTTATTTCCACAGAGATTATACGCAACATCATTGATCAAACTCCTATGATATTCGTTTCAGTTAGGGAGGCCATCGTGGAGCTTTTGGACAGTCGTCTAGAGGCTTTTAGGGCCGGGATAGTTTCATGGCAGTTTGGGGCTTGTCTAGAGCCCAATTCTTATGGATCCCAGGGATCCATCAGGGAGGGGAATCCCATTTGTAGCTCTTGCCATCAGGGGACGGGAGTGAGTGGGGTACCCTATCCCCAGGAGAGTCCTCTGTATGATTGGGTCGTTGCAGAGGTTTCACAAGTCATTCGCAAGGAGCTACCCGACATCGTCAAGAGGGTCACTGATAGGTTGACCGAGAAGCTCCAGGAACAGCCAGCGGTTTTTCATACGATTGATGGGGACGACGGGGTAACACCTGAGCGAGGGATTAACCGGGAGTCAGAAAGGAAGACAAAACCTGGTGAGGTTCAATGGCCCACAGGTTCGGGTAAAAGAACCAAAGGGCCGAGTTCGAGATTGAGAGACTTCCAGGGCCGCAGCCAATACGGTAAGTGTGGCAGGATGCACGGGGGTGCGTGTAAGAGTAGTAGAGGTGGCGATCCTGGCTGTTTCAAGTGCGTCCAGACTGGTCATTTTAGCAGAGATTGTACTACTACCATCGCCTAGGGGCTTGACCTAATATGTTTCCGTTGCAGTCAGAGGGCCACAACAAGGCCCACTATCCGAGTTTATATACAGCAGGGCAGGTGCCAGCTCCTGTCCCTAGGACTTCGAGAACCACCAGCAGACATCAGGGTCGGGCAAGGACGCCCACGACTCGGAGCAGAGTATTCTGGTTGATTTCAACAAGGATTCGAGCAGCACTGGATGTTGGGGTTATGTATCTTCTACCTTCCTGTCAATTATAATTTATGATGTTGTTGTTATGTTACTGCATCGATTTAGTAAGTACTTATTTTGGAGTATTATATTACCTATTTGGGATTAAGTCATATGCCATCTGCATACCTTGGAATCTACAATGATAGTTGAGGACATTCCCCGTAAAGCATGTCACTTCGGATACAGTAATTGTAGCAAGTGTGAGTGAGACTCGGTGGTGTCCCGCTATTTTCAGGAAGGTGTTAGTTGTGTATAGATCAGTTATATTTTCAGCAGTGGTAAGCTTGAGTTCCCAGTGGAGTAACCAGAGGACGATGGGATAGTAGTTCGAGGATGTTTTCCTCTTAAGCGCAGGTTATCAAGATGCAACCACTGAAGCAGGAAAAATCAGGGATTTAACGGTGCTCGATTAGTCGACAAGATTGGTTTAGGTCTGACGAAGGGTTAGTTGGAGCACCAGCAGAGGTAAACGTTGGGTGACAGCAAATCGACCCTTCAGATGATAATAAGGATTGGGGAAACCTTTTGAAGCTATGAACTGTAAGTGATTAGTAGGAAAAATGTGGGGGAGAACCCTTCAAGTATTCAGAGGCGACAACATGCTAAACTTAGAAGGATTAGCGACCTCTGAGAAGGAAGCGAAAGCAACCCAAGGGGTTGAGTGGGTTCAGGAGTTAGGTATTTGAGGAAAACTTCCCAACGTCGGGTTCATGTATTTGGGATTAGTATGCGATTGGGTTGGAAAGCCAAGTTGAGGATTTTTTTGACAAGACACGAGTATAGAAAGAAAGTAAGACCACAAGGTGGTTGTAGCATGTGATGACTGAGATCTGGTTGAAGGATCGTCAGCAGGACTCGAGGGAATAAGGGTGCCTTCGGAATAGTAGTTAGAGATAGAGTCAGTAGGGATAGTGTTGTAAGTTTGCGGGTGTAGCCGTAGCATTCACTAGCAACCAGATAGTATTTGAGTGTTGTAAGTCGGCGGGTGTAGCCGTAGCATCCACCAGGTTGGTAGATAGCATGAGCATGTTGTTAGGGCATGGAAGGAACATTATCTCCCAGATCAGGCATAGCAGTAAGGATGTAGAAATCCACGAAGTGGATTTCGGAATTATCTGGATGGATTAGACCTAGTTGAGCCAGAGATAAGACTGTAGGATTGTCACTGCAGTTTTGAGATCAAGGAAGCAATGGATTGCTTCAGGTTACTTGTTACATAAGGCTACATTTGGTCATGTAGCAATCACGTTTAGCCGTGATTTGGTAACATCAGGATTCGACGCTCGGACCGAGCGGTTGGATCAGGAGGTTGTTAGAGCCTCAGTGACATGATAATTAGTGGCAACCAGTTCCAGAGAAGGATTTTGTTTGGAAGTCGTGGGAGGCGACTAAAACAGGGAGTCCTTTGGCCCCGCAGCCGGGTTGGAACCCGATATTTCAGATGACTGATGAATGAATTGAGACCAGGAAGGTCTTGAGAGATGTTGGAAAGCAGTCATGTAGAAGCATGTGGTTTCAGGCAGTAAGTGATTCAGGCAGTCAGTGTTTCAGGCGGTCAGTGTTCAGGCAGTTTGGTGTTTTAAGCAGTTCAGTGTTCAGGCAGCCAGTGTTCCAGGCAGTTCAATGTTTCCAGACAGTCTTGGGTCTCCAACGGTAATGGTATTTTGGATTTTCATGGATAGCTTGTGGAGTGGCAAGTCACTCATAGCCCGATTATCTGAACTATGGCCAAGTATAAGTGAATCACAGGGATAAGTGGATCTGTGAATTCTGTTGTTTTAGTGGGAACCTGAGTAGTTAGCATGAAAGGAACAGATTCAAGAAGAGGATAGAATGAGTTCCAACTTTTGCGAGTTGGTCGGGTTATCATCATATATGGAAAAAGAGAGGATAGTTTGGCACTGGTAGAGGACCCAGTGAAGTATTGTGGTATATAACTTTCGCAAGTCACGAAAGTGTGTTCCTGTCAGAAAGGGGACAGTGTCATCGGGTGATACTTGGTTGTTATGGTTTGACATTGAGGCCGGTGGTCGGCATGGAGTTTTGGCGAGGATGTCATGCAAGAAGAAGCTAATTTAAAAAGGGGTGCAGTGGTAGGGTCTAGAAGGACCTGAGTTAAATAGGAATTCGGAGTCTCCAGTGAAAGTGGTTAGTTTGGAAGCATATACTGCAGTAGGCTTCGAGGACGAAGCCTAATTTAATTGGGGGAGAGTTGTAACATCACAAATTTCAGAAGTTTGAGTTAAGGCCTTAAAGTGTAAATTGAAGAAGGGACTCGACCAGTAGGTAGACTTACTCGCTGAGTCAGAGTGGGTTTGGGTCGCGAATTAAGTGTTGGATTAGTGTCTAAGTCCATAACTATTTTTGTATGTACTTGACCCGATGGTGCATGGTCCTTTTGGGTTGCCTTCACCAAAGCAACTTGATAGGATGAATTATGGAGAGAGAAGATTAATTATGATTTATTAATATATCATGAGAATAATATATTAAAGGAGAAATCATATTGTTTAATTAATATTAGTCAAGAATTAATTGATAATTAATTTTGTGGCTAAAAGAGATTAATTAAACTTAAGGGACTGGAACTGTAATTATAAGATAATTGCATTTGGGCTATGGATTACCTTGGAATAATAGGTTGGACGAATTCTATGAGGAAACCCATTAGAAATCGTCCAAGGGATATTCTAAAAGGGTCCATGGGCTACTTAGGGCTTAAGTAATCAGATTAGGGTTTCCTAGATGAAAACCCTAATAGCCTACATGTATATATAGTACCCTTAAGCCCCAAAAACGTGGCTAAGAGTTCCACTAGGGTTTCTGGACATTTTGGGCAGCCTCCTCTCTCCTTATTCTTCATCCTCTTGCTCTTGGTGTTTGTGAGCCATTAGAGGAGAGATACTTGTAACTCTAAGCTTTCTAAAGTCATTACAAGGAGGATTTGATATTGTTATTGGTACATAACAATCAAAGGTAATTCTCTAAACCCTAATTTCAGTTTATAATATGTTAGATCTAAGATTGTAAGTCTTGGATACATTGCATGTACAATAGAGAAACCTAGATCCAAGCATTAGGGTTTGCATGAGCACATAGAATGTTCTTATGGCTAAAACCCATCAGTGGTATCAGAGCATTGATTGGTTTCTGTTGTATGTGATGCTATGTTGAATTATTAACTGAAAATCAAATTCTGGCCTTCTGTTCGAACTGACTCGCCGAGTCACTACATGGACTCGGCGAGTCTGCCCTACTCGGCGAGTTCCAATGTGTGACTCGGCGAGTCGGAGCGTCAGACAGAGGGAATTTCAGATTTTATTGCCTTTTTGCTTATGTATAATTACCATATTCGTTTTAAACTTATAAAACACGATTTTTAATGTTTCTAAAAGATTATCCTTGCCAAAACACAAGATAATTACCAATTGATTAGATAATAACTTCCATATATGATTAAAGATTGATTATTTGTATTAATTGGGTAACTTATCTTGCAAGAAATTGAAATTAGGTCAAACATAGATAATGACAAAATTAATTGTTTAATAACTTAATTTATATTATTTATTATTTGATCCTTGTGTTGTGAAAAAGTTTCATTTGTGCCCATGTAAGTTTTATTGTTTAAATTTGAACTTAAGGGTTTTGTTTTGAAATTTAAATAGTTGAAACTCTAATGTTTTGAAATGTTTCAAAACTTGCCCTCAAGTTTTGGAATTTAAAAGTTGATTAAAAGTTTAATTTAGAAATGTTAAATTCTAAAACCCTAGTATTGTTTTGAAAAGTTCAAATCACACCCTTATGGTTTTATTAATTTATTAAAGTGTATAATTATTAAATTTGACCACCTAGTATTTTAAAAGTGTAAAATACACCCTATAATATATATATATAACATTAAAAGTCTAATATATATATATATATGTATGAGTAAAAGTCAGTCTTACCGTTAGTAGACCTCATTTACGAAGCTGGTCTATAACGGGTGTTTAACAAAATTGCCTATAAAATGGTGATTGAAAGGGTATCCACTCTTACCCACCGCACTTTTGACTAGTGGAGGGTCGTTAGCCGAACAGGTAGGATAGGACAGAAACCTTCCATTATAAGTATAATGAAGTACAAAAGTAACTAAATGCTTTTACAAATTCCCAATCTTAGTTACTTTAGGCAAAAGTGAATTGATGCAATTCCATGAAATTACACTTTGTGCACTTGCGAAGACGTTAGTGGAGCGTGTGTGGTTAACCGGCACACTAAATGGTTTTAAGCAAAGGTAACAAGGGGTGACTCAATGTTTATTATAGTTCGGTGGAGCGTGTGTGGTTAACCAACACATTGAATAGGTGACTGTAACATGTGGGGACACCATGTAAATCTGCATGGTTATTCACACCCACTTTGTGATCCTCGGTATCCCAGTCACAAACTAGAGGGGCATATCGAGATTTAAACATGCCATTGAAAAGTTCAATGAATCTCAAGAGATCTAGGAATTTTCAATAGATTTAAAACTTAAATTTATTTTTCGTTTTTCATGATAGAAATTAGTGAATCGTCATTCACTTACCTTCAAATATTCTGCAACTAGATTACGACATCCCTTTTCTAGGTTGTAGAGTATTGTGTTGGGTCCTAGCCTTAATATCTCATTTGGGTGATTTATTAAGGACTCAATCAATCAAGTAACTTGAATTTAATTTTTCTCCCGTTTTGTAGATGTCAAAGTATGACAACTATGGTCTTCCGAAATCCCGTGGAACAAGCTTTTCACATGAAGATGATATTCCACGATTCGATCGAGGAACATGTAACGCATGTGTTTCCGGGCTTGCCATTTTTAGCAATGTAATAGTCTAGGTTAACCTCTGTAACCCGTTTTGAAATAATAAAGATTGTATTATTTAAGTATTGTGTGTTTTGTGCTTAATTGCTTAATTATGTGGTTTGATTAATTAAGAATAAAAATAAGCGTCAAAATTTAAGTGTAAAATAAACTTAATATCTTTGAATAATGTTGTAGTAGTTGAAACGAGGTTTCCGAATATATATAGAACGCCCAAATCTGACTTCGTATGAGGAAGTTATGATTTATCGAAGTTTCGGCTTAGCGGTGTGCAACCCGAAATACTCGATTTGAGATCGAGCGGTTTTTAGTCAAAACAATCTAAACGAGGATCGAAGGTCTCGTTGTTGGTATTGAAGCGATAAAAAGTTAGGCGAGAACGGACGTCAAACGAAGAAGTTATGAATTTATAACGAAGTTTTTCTGTCGCGGCCTATTAAAAATAAATAGTAAAAATAAAGTCAAAATTAGCCGACGGAGTCTAAACGAAAGTTGTAGAGCGTAGTCTCACCTTCGCATGGATATAAAGAACGTCGAAAACGGAGTTCGTATGAGGAAGATATGAATTTCCGAAGTTTATTAAATATTTTGTAATTAAATTTAATCTTTAATTCCTGTATTATCCGAGGACGAGTCATCGGACTCATCCGAAGTACGCCCCGCGTACACCGAAGGTGTCGACACTCGCAGCAAGTGGCTCGGATGACGCATGCAGTGACGATTTCGGAAGCAGTACGCCCCGCGTACTCTGAGGCTCTAGCCTCCTATAAATAGGATCCGAAGGCAGCCAAGTCTTTTGTTCATTTTCTCTCTTCTCTCTCCCGTTTTGCATCGTTTTGCGTGCCATAAATACCCCAAAGCCCCGGTATCATACTCAAGCCCCGAGGCAAGTCCCGAGATCCCGAAGATCCCGAGAAGTGCGGTTCTCGAGCCGAAGCTCTGCCCGCGAGAAGTTCGATTTTTGTGAAGATCTTCCAGATCTGCTGAGGATTACTACTTCTGCAAGTCGTAGTGCTGTCCGATCATCTTCTGATCAAGTGAGTGTGTAGTTACCTTCTTCTAACACATTATTATAAAGTATTTTATATAAAATACGTGCTATGTGTATATATTTTGTTGTTATATGTGTGAATGTGTATTCACTCTCTTCTATCTCATAGATATGATTTATTCTCTTTGAGATATGTGTTATGTGTGTGTGTGCCTCATCTGTTATGTGGAATATGTGTTGATTAAAGCATGTTATACAGGTTTTTTTATCTATGTATAAAAATGTATATTTTATCTACTAATATGTTGGGTAGAACATGGGTAGATAGTTGGTGTGTAATAAACAGATGAGAGGCCTCGTTGTTGTTTGATTTAGTCATCTAGCGGAGTTTAGATGACGACCACTGGCTATTCTAGACAGTCTTGTGGAAACATTAGCAGGTTCGCCACCTGTAGGTGTTAATGAACTTGGGTGTTCATTCATTGTACTCCATCCCCCTCATGGTTGCCTTATTTGACTTATATTGTTGAGGAACCCCCGAAGCATGTGTTGTCGCCCCGATGAAATATTCTTAGACTAGGTCCCTTATGTTAGTTGTTTTAGGGACATAAAGTGAGAATAACGGGAATGGGTAATTGGGTTATTGTTGGTTGGTGAAAATTAAATATGAATATTTATTGTGGGTTGAAAACCCTATATGCTCACCAGACTCCCAAGCCTGACCCACTCAGTTTTATTTGTATTACAAGAAGTGGCGCGAGGGCATAAGATGGATGAACCATCAAGTTGTTTTGTTTACAAGTCTATATATGTATATATTTGTTGAATGACTTGTAATGTTATCGTTTATGCTTATTGGTCTGTATCGGAACATGACACCCCGAGTTTTGATTATATAATGAAAAATACATTTCTTTTATGGAATGCTTTGGTAAACATTGGTTTATCATGTTTTGTTTTTGGGAACAAATTCCGCAACTCTTTCAAATCAAAATGATTTACTCTGAAATTATTTTAAAAGCATAAATGAAATCGGTCTTTTCTGGCCGAGATTTTGGGGATGTCACAGAACACGAGATCATTCTTCACTTCCTCCACCTCCTCCTATTATTCTCCCTAACCCACAAGTTCAAAAGATTGAAAATTTCAAACTCACTCAAGCCCTTTTGGCAAGTAAACATGAAGAAGGAAAGTCAGTGTGTGCACACATCCTAGAGATGAAGTCACACATTGATAGATTAAGGATGTTGGGATCTGTTGTCTATGAGGAGTTGGCTGTTGACTGGGTTCTTCAATCACTTCCTGACTCATATAGTGAGTTCGTAAGAGAGTACTATATGATGAACCATGACGTAACCCTCATTGATCTCACCTATATGCTTATTGCTGTTGAATCAGCAATGATTTGGCGCACTGGAAAAGCAAAGTTGATTGGTGGATCTGCCTTCCAGACCTCTATGGATATAGGCAATGGCAACGAAAGGCATGCCATGATCAAAGGGTTTGATCATAAGAGAAAGGGAAAGTCTGAAGTAGTTCCATGCGCTGTTCCAAAAGAGTCAATTTGCTTTTATTGCCAAGAGAAGGGGCATTGGAGACGAAGCTGGTCTATTTACCTAAGAGATCTAAGAGATGGGAGAGTCAAAACGTATGGCTCTACTTTAGGTAAAATCCATTAACTAACTCTTTTAAGTTCCTATTCTAGATTCTTGATACATGATGTCATAAGATTACAATTGATGTTTTGTAGGATCGAAGAAAGGAAAGAAAACTTAAGGGAAGAAGTGAGCAGAATCTAATAGTGAAGAAATGGATTTCGATCGCATTGCTTGAAGATTGGATTCTTGAGCTACTACTTAGAGTTAGAATAGATTGCTAATAAATATGTATTAACATAGTTTTTCAATGAATTGCATTGTAAGGACAAATTTTTCCGCAGTAAAATAGATTTTGATTTTATATTTATCCTTCCAATGGCGTGTATGAAAAATTGATGTTTGAATGTTTCTGTTATTAGCAATAATGTATTTGTTTCTTAATTATGTTATTTGTGAAAATGTCAAGAATTTACCAAATAGGGAAAGTTTCTCATCGCCCAAGTTTCAATTGGACAAAAACTTGGAATCATACAACTTGGTTGCATGATGAATGAGAAATTTCATATTTGGAAATTAGACTAATTCGTTGAGAAAGTGTCAAGTGAAGGACTAGGAGATCGAGTACACAAAGTTGTGTGTTGACCAAGTCCACCACAAGAGTAACAAAGATATTCGTCATGATTTACTAAGGTTAAGTAAATATGATTATACTTATAAGATTAAGTGTAATTCTGAGTTGATTGAGAGAGTTTTGATCAATAGCAGAACGAATAAGAAGAATCAAGTAGGCAGAAAGATAAAAGTTTCTCTATTCTAAGAAGAAGGAAGAGTACCTTTTATTATGTTTTATGATAGGTATTAATGATTAAGAACCATATCTCAATTGATCCTCTAAGTGAGTCTTAGTGCAATTGTATGTCTGAGAAGAGGAATCAAGAATTGAAGAAATGGTTAAATCAAGAAGTCAATCATAATTCGTTCCAAAAACAAGTCTTAGAGCTAAGATTGTGAGTTGAGTGACAAGTCTTAAGAAGGTTTATAACATTCATCAAATGTGGAATTTGAAAAAGTTTTCTTATTCTTGTACATTTGAAATTGGAAAGTTGTGATGTCTTGGATAAGACAAAGACCAACTAGAACCAATTTTGTGAAGTGTTTTGTCTTGATAAAAGCTACACTAACTCTTGAATATTTGTTTGTCAAGAAATGTTTATTGACAAGAGAATCTTATATGTCAAGGAGTCAGTGGGAGTCTTAATGATCTTGAAAGGTTTCAAGAACTAATCAAGAATAAACCTTATCAATCATCACTAGCACACGACTTGAGGTTTACAACCTATCATGTTGACACTATCTTGTTTCTGTGCCATTCCAATTGAGTTAATTATGCATGTGAGTTCTATGAGTTCTCACTTGAATGCATAAAAGGCAAGGACCTTGATCAATGAAAAGTACATTGATAAGAAAGGAGGAGCTGCTTAACTACTTGGAAGACATGGTGGGCACTCGTGTTACCATAAGGCAAGAAATCAAGATTAAGAAAGTTCGGTCCATAAGAGTTTGGATTTGTCGCAAACTTTGGTTTTGGACAAATTCGCATGGATAGGAACACATACACCATTAAAATCTAAGTGTCATAATATTCCCTCCTTCATGAAAATAACTGTGAGGAAATACTTTCACTAAGAGAGATTTTAAGAAGATAGTGATTGTGAAAATTGTAATCTCAAATTCGATTATGGTTACGGTATCCCTTTCCATAATTCGAATTGTGAGATTTGGCAATTAGTCTGAATTGTTTAGATACACATATGAGCTATCTAAGACAAAGGTGTATAAGTTTAAGAAGCTTAGATAAAGGATTATCATGTCAAAGCTAGTGGGAGCATAAATGTTATGCTTATTTAATAATAATCATCATGATAGTGGGAGCATAAATGTTGTGCTTGTATGATTATTAAGGCAAGTATTGCAATTTAGCAATATTAATTATAGAAAATAATAGTTATACTTTGCAAAGTCGTAAGGGTTGAAAAGTTGTTTTGCTATAATTAAGGGAGAGAATATTGTACTTCATTTCAAATCTAAAGGCTTAGGTTGTGGAATGTTAATAAATTTAGTCAAGGATACATAGTGCGTTCTCAAAATTTCGATTATGATTATGGCATCCCTCTTCATAGTTCGAATTGTGAGAACGTGACACATTAAATATTATGGCAAAAGATCGATAAAGTATCATATCTTTATGTAAGACATTATGCATCGCATCCCATACGCTTCGGGTATAGGATTGATTGCTAGTGCTATTATATTTGACCATTCTAAAATTTTTCAAATGTCTAGCGTATTTAGAGGGAAAAAGGACTAGAATCGGTTTTGACTAAAATAATTAAACAACTATCAAAGGACGATCCAAAGCTCGCTGAGGATTGGTTGCTTGTGAGTAGTTGGAAGTATGGTATTGGATGGACCATATCGACATTATTATAAATAGATAAGATTCTATTAAGAATAAGTTGTCATATGGCAAAATATGGAAATGTTTCCATATTGGGAGTTGGATATTGAGAATCTATGTCTAGATTATAAACTTTTATGCAAGAAGGATGTTCAAAGGAATGTGCTTTGAGTGAGAGACATCATATCTATAGAATTGCTTTTGATAGAGATTGGCCAAATCTTGATGATTTTGAGCTATGACTTTACGAAAGAATCATTGCATAAAATGTTAGAATCTAACATAAGTTACAAGAATTTGATATTCTTATACTTATTGGGAGTTGTGAAATGAGTATAATTGGAAATGTGTTCGTTTGATCTATTTCACAAAGTAAGGATCGTAAGTAAACATTGTGTGCATGCTGAGAGCATGGGACAAGTGTAGTAATAATTCAAGTAAGAAGTTGATTACCCGAAACAACAAATAATGAGTAATCAATATGGTGATTAAATAAAATGTTTTATTTATACCTAACGTTTGGGGCCATATGGGATTAGTATTATTCTTGTGTTTCACTTTGCATGATTTGACTTCCTGAATAATTAAATTGATTCAGAACAATCAAATTATTTGAACGGACCACAGTCGTTCATATGTTGGAAGTAGGTATGAATGAAGACTGTCATGAATTGGTGTGTGGATTGTCTAAAGTGTATTAGACATAAGCAAATGTTTGCTGCAACGTTCATGAGTGCTTATGAATATGATTTGAGTATTGGATTAAACCCACGCTCACTTGGATCACTTCATGGATTTTATCACGAGTGATTGGTGAGACGATAATATCTTATATTCTTGAAACCGAGATGTGTGAGTTGTATCTTGCGATTCGGTTACACATTGATAATATGTAAATGCACCAGTAACTTGGTGTCATAAAACATATTGTTGTGTGTGATTCGGTGAGTGAGTGCAAGCAAGCATTGAATCAAAGTTTATCCGTTCCTTTTATCCAAAGTAGGATGAAAGCGATATTCGTGGGCCCCTCGATGATTTAGTGATGACACTAAGTGCTTGGCCAAGCAGGGACTAATTTGATGTGTTCAATTGTAGTCTGTTGTCAGTCGTCATAAATCGGAAATCGAGAAACAACACATAGACAGAGAGAATGATTTAAATCCATGTCTCAGTCTATATGATATCTAGAATGGAGGAATATATGATCCCTTATCTAAAGGACGCGTATCTGATAACATCAGAGTTGACAACGGCTTTTGAAAGCTACGATTGCAGATCAGGATCTGAAGTCATACGCATAATAGTTATTAGACTTATCCAAGTGGGAGATTGTTGGATTAGTGTCTAAGTCCATAACTATTTTGGTATGTACTTGACTCGATGGTGCATGGTCCTTTTGGGTTTCCTTCACCAAAGCAACTTGATAGGATGAATTATGGAGAGAGAAGATTAATTATGATTTATTAATATCATGAGAATAATATATTAAAGGAGAAATCATATTGTTTAATTAATATTAGTCAAGAATTAATTGATAATTAATTATGTGGCTAAAAGAGATTAATTAAACTTAAGGGACTGGAACTGTAATTATAAGATAATTGCATTTGGACTATGGATTACCTTGGAATAATAGGTTGGACGAATTCTATGGGGAAACCCATTAGAAATTGTCCAAGGGATATTCTAAAAGGGTCCATGGGCTACTTAGGGCTTAAGTAATCAGATTAGGGTTTCCTAGATGAAAACCCTAATAGCCTACATGTATATATAATACCCCTAAGCCCCAAAAACGTGGCTAAGAGATCCACTAGGGTTTCTGGACGTTTTGGGCAGCCTCCTCTCTCCTTATTCTTCATCCTCTTGCTCTTGGTGTTTGTGAGCCATTAGAGGAGTGACACTTGTGACTCTAAGCTTTCTAAAGTCATTACAAGGAGGATTTGAGATTGTTATTGGTACATAACAATCAAAGGTAATTCTCTAAACCCTAATTTCAGTTTATAATATGTTAGATCTAAGATTGTAAGTCTTGGATACATTGCATGTACAATAGAGAAACCTAGACCCAAGCATTAGGGTTTGCATGAGCACATAGGATGTTCTTATGGCTAAAACCAATGATTAAGTGACCAACTCGCCGAGTCGGAAGCTGGACACGACGAGTTGGTGCTGGAATTAGAAAACCCTAATCTCGAGGGTTGCACCCTATTTAAATGACTTTATGTCCTTCTTTTAGCCTCGTTATTTCCCTTGAGAACCAGAAAACCCTAAACTTGTGTGTGTGAGGCCTTTGGAGGGAGATTGAAGCTTTGGAAGTTTTTTCTAGTGGAAGAAACTTGAAGATCAAGAGGGCTTGCATCAAGAGAGTGGTGTAGATCCAGAATCTACTTCAGTTTGGGCACATCTTGGAGGTAATGAGCTGTTACATTCCCTCTTTTGCATCTAGATCTATTCATGAATGAGATTTGGGGCCATTTTGGTATGTTTAAGATCTATTTTGGATTTGGAGTTTAGATCTGAGGTTGCTACTCTAGATCTAGACTTGTGTTGGTCTAGAATGTCATAAAGCATCAGTCAAAGAGTTGTTGGTAAAGCCCCTTTGTCTTAAGCCCTAGCCCTAGAGTGATTTGGACCTTTATCTCCTTGGTTTCACATAAATTTTGCAACTTTATGTGAGGGTTAGATTGTAGAAGAGTGGATCTATGGATTGGAGCCCCTGCATGGCTCAAAAAGCCACTGTATGGATTGAGAACTAGAGAGACTTGGTGAGTCACATGGGTGTACTCGGCGAGTTGTATGAGCATGACCATGGACTCGGCATGTTGGAAGAACAACTCGGCGAGTTTGTCGAAGATTGCCTTCGACTCGACGAGTCTGTTCTTGGACTCGTCGAGTCTGGTCACAGAACCTCGACCTTTTCTGGTTAAGACGCAGATCAGTGAGTTGAGTGGTGACCAGGTAGTGTTTGTTTTTTGTCTGTAGATCTGCGTGGCTTCTTCTGTCTGCGCCGCGCAGACATTAGCCTTCGCTGACTGTTTGTTTTTTTGAAGACTGCAGACTTAAAAATGTCTGCGCGCCCTCTTCTTGGCACAGATGTGGACCAGAGTCTTCTAACATCTTCAAACATCTTCTAGCCTAAAAAACATATATATCTTTATTTTTTTTAAGTTTTTTTTTTTAATTTATAATTTTTCTAACATTATTAATGATAAACAATTTGAAAAAAAATTACAAAACTTAAAAAAAACGTTCAACGATACAAACATGATATGTTTGACAAATTTATAAATAAAGATTTATTATAATAATAGTCGTTGAAGTTGTTTATATAAATATGAAAAAAAAAATCATAATATATTCTTATATATTTTTGTCAAATTTTATAAAACATTATTTAATACAGTATCGTCAATTTCTCGAGAAAATATTTAGGGTACGTTTTTAATGGATTTAATTGAAAAAATCGAATTTTATTTCCATCAATTTATGTATCAAATTATTTGATCACTAATTACAATGTTTAGTTATAACTTTACAACCAAAGTTGTTGGTTTTTATCAAATATATACGCTACTTCATACCATTTTATTTTTATTTTTTATACAATAATATATAAAAGTTGATCTAGATTCGTTAATTATCTATAACAAAGTCATAAAAATATTAAAAAATCACTTTGAAGTTTAAAAAAGTCAATTTATTTAGATTTCAGTTTAGTTTAGTAGCCCGCAGATGTTAAAAAAACAAACAATCTTCTTTTTTCAGACTGCAGACGTTTGGTCCACCTCTTCTACTGCAGAGGTCTACATATGTGGTCCGCAGACTGCAGACATTTTGTCTAAGAAAAAACAAACATCAGCTCAGTGAGTTTGACAGGATGGGACTTAAAGATCGTTGAACTCAACGAGTCTTAGGGTGACTCGGCGAGTTGGGTCGTATTTTGAGTGTTTTTGAGTTTAAGAACTCGATGAGTCTATAGGTTGACTCGGTGAATCGAGTCAATTGGAAAGTTGACTTTGACCAGGACTTTGACTTTGACCAGAGTTGGCTTAGTTTGACTTCTAAAGTTCAGTTTGGAACTAAGTGTTATATTGATATTAGTAGCTCAGGGAGTTAGTGGAGCAGCGGTTCAGAGAGTTGACGGTCAGCAGCCAGAGGGTTATCAGCAATGTTCAGCAGTGCAGGTGAGTTTCCTTCTAGTAGGAACGAGTCTATGACCACAATGCCGACCCGTTTAGTTAGTAGTAGTTTCTGGACTTCGGTCCGATGCAGTAGTTCAGTGTGCTTGATGTCTTTGTGATTCAAGGATGTTTTTTTGTTATGTGTTCCGGACTTCGGTCCGATGCAGTATGCAGTATACGTGTTTATGCTAGTAGTGATGATTATGCTATGTTATGTTCAGCCAGTTAGTCCGGGCTTCGGTCCGATGCAGTTAGTCCGAACTTCGGTCCGATGTAGGGGGCAAGGCCCCAATTAGTCCGGGCTTTGGTCCAATGCAGTTTCCAGACTTCGGTCCGATGCAGGGGGCAAGTCCCCAGTTAGTTCGGATTTCAGTCCGATGCAGTGGGGAAGGCCCAGTATGTGCTTTATATGTTATTGTATGGTATGTGGTAGTTTAGGGGAGCTCACTAAGCTTCGTGCTTACAATTTTCAGTTTTGGTTTCAGGTACTTCCGATAGCGGAGAGAAGAGCTCGAGATGATCGCATGACACACACCATATTTAGTCAGCCTGAGATGTTTCACTCTGATAATAAGATTATGTTTTGAATTAATACTCTGATTTTATCTTAAGAATTATGTTATGGTTTGACAATTATGGTTTAAGTAATGTTATTCAAACGAAATTTTTTAGTCTTGATTTTTGGGGCGTTACACTTTTTATGAGTTTAACCTATTTATTAATAAGAGTAGCCTATTTTATCATTAGGTATTTGTCCACTAACTTAAGTTCTAATTACAGCCCTTGCATTTAATTATAATTAAAAAACGACCTTTGTTTTCATTTTTTTTTTTGCCAAAAATAGCCCTGGTTCCCAGTCTTGTCGGTCTTTTCTGATACATTTGGTAATTCTGATCCAATAACTGATTTAACTGGCCTACAACTGGTTCTTTCCGATACATTTGGTAATTTCGGTCCAATAACTGATTTAATTGGCCTACAACTGGTACCAGAACTAGTTTCTTCATTCCAAACTAGATTTTGTTCCTTATTTTATGTTATTTGCGGTCGATTTTTCCGGTTCAAGCCTGGGTACATGCCTAACATCATTAAATGTTATAGAACTTATAATCTCTCATTTATAATTTTTCAGTTTTCCATTTCTTTTCTTATATCCAATAATTTAAAATACATGAGAAAACAGGGACATAGTTTAGAAGGCTTACAACTTTTTTTTTTTATTTTTTTTATTTTAGTTTGTTAAAAAACTAATGAATACTATTGTAATTTAAAATAGAGGTTTTTTTATCACAAACCGGAACAATATGAATAAAAACATGTAACCTTTGGCTTTGTGGTTCGTAAAATTGTGATTGTTACCATAGTTTTTAGGTTTTTATTGTTAATGTACAATGCCACTCAAGGGTTATTTGCAAGAAATAACAATGTACTTTCTATGTTTTTACAAGTTTCATTGTTGCTAGATATTTCTATTTATGGTAAAAATATAAGTTTATTGTCATTATGAAAAAAGTATATTGTTATTACGTGTACTCATTTGGATATGAGTTAAACAATTTGCACATATTTTGGTATTACATTTGATAGGTTGGTGTCGGAATGAATATCCGATAACGAAAATCATGTTGGATTGGGAATGAAGTGACAATGATACCAAAATTTGGAAAGAATGTTGTTCAAACAATTGTTATTAGTAGGTTAACATAGTTTTTTTTTATGAATGTCGATGTCAATGACATTGAAAGAAATATGCTATACAACAAAATAAAATCAATCTATTGTTTAAAAATTTGTCAACGTGTCCATCGAATGGGTATAACATTAGTTTTACATATAATCCATGAATTTGTTACTGATTACAGTATTCAAATAACGTATCACTTACCACCTTATTTTAAGGGATTGAATTGAAATAGCACTGCAATGACATACGAGTTTTAGATGGGCAAAGTTAGAAGTTCAAGTTAAATTTTTTTGGGCAAAGGAGATGCCACATAGACCAAAAACAGTTTTTTATTAGATAGGGAGATAAAATATGAAGAAAAAAGGTTCTTTAGCTGAGATGGTGAGGCAGATAAAATTTTGAAGCAACAAAAAAAGGCCTACGTTTAAACGTCGTAGTTATGGATTTTTTTTTTTTTTTTTTTTTTTTTTTTTTTTTTTTTTTATCTTTGGAAGCGAGAAAAGAAACACTTGGACTTTTCAGTTTGTATGAACAATTTGAATTACCTAGATAATCATTATTTATAATCTACTTTTTTCATGTAAGCGAGACTTTGAGAGTGCAAATAGCAAAGATAATGAGGGAAGTTTCGATTTCTAAATATATGTAATTGCATAAATGAAGCCGCGTTGAATCCCGGATTTCTGATTTTTAAATTCTAATTCTAAAAGTAGGATATGTAGTTTTGAAGTTTTAATCTGTAGGTGTATGATTGGTATCCCATAATCAAAGAAGGAATGAAATCAATTCATGGTTGTTAAAAACTGCATCGTCTTCTGCATATTAATATGAAAGTATTTTTTTGGTTGTTTTTCCAAAATTTATCAATCAATACCAAAGTCACTGTTTGTTGAAAACCATTCTATTCAAGAAGGAATAAAATCAACTATTCCATAAAAAAATCATATAAAAAATCATTCATATGAAAAGTGTTCGATGAAATGTTGGAATGAAAGTAACTATTCAATCTTTTTTTTTTTTTTTTTTTTTTTTTTTTTTTTTTTTTTTTTAATTTTTTTCATACATATGAAGACTTTGATTGAAGTGTTGCAATGAAACTAACCTCTTTTATTCATATGTGTATATTAGGTTTAAAAAAAAATAAAATACAATCTATGGAAATGCATCTCGACATGACGGCTCGGCGGAAAGCGGTTTTCCACTGCTTACGTGGACCACATGTTTAAGATTTTCTTATAGATATCCCTATAGATCGGCTTGGCCAACGTACGTCTCCTGTGGAGTATCGTACTGTACTAAAATATCGACTCATGATTTAAATATTCCCAGCTGACGAAATATGTCCAGTGTGTCAGAAGGCATGTTTGGACTCTTTTGGAGAGAATACAGTTCATTGTAAAGAACTCCCGGGGTTCAAATACAGGCATAATATAGTTATGGAGATTTTGTTTGACATATTTAAGTATGTCAGAGTTTCCGCTAAGAAAGAGGCACTTGTGAATTTCCTGACTGGCCCGGCAGAAAGAAGGTCAATCCTCAGACCGGCTGACATTTTGATTTTTGGATGGGTCGGAGGGAAACACGCATGTGTGGACCTTACAAGGGTATCCCCTCTCGTGGGCTTGAGGGTTGAGGGTGTCACGGCGGGACAGACTGTTTTAAAAGCTGTTACAGGCAAAGTCACCAAACATGATAACCGTGCATGGAAAAGCAACATGTATTCATACCATTTGCATTTTATACGTTTGGTTTTCTCGCACCGGATGCTGTAGAGCTTCTTAATAGACTACAACGGATTATGCATAACAATGTTATATCCCTAGATCTATGGATGTAGTTTTTAAAAGAATTATTTTTACCATACAAAAAAGCTGAATGACGCAACTTGTTGCCCGTTTATCATCTCACTTGTTGTACAATGATAATTAAATTAATGAATTAAACAAACAGTATAATCCTAAATTTGGTAAAAGGACAAACCAAGAGCTTCACACAGAACTAAGATGAAACAATAGAAAATACACAAATAAATCAAAGTATCTTTTCTAGCCCTCACAATCTTGTCACTCCCATCAGTTTCTTTAGCACTTGTGGATCCCATGTTCAAAGAAGTGCGAGAAATGCCGAAAAACACTAGATTTTACAAGACATGATAAGTTTAGACAAGTCGTAAAAAAACAAACAATTATTGTTCAGCTATTTAAGTTTAGACAAGTCGTCTCCTATGGTACATATGAAATTCTAATAAATAAATAAATAAATAAATTATATATATGGAGATAAAACAACCGAGTACTGACCTCCGTGTGTTGAATTATGTCGGTTAGCTCTGGCCTGTAGGTTATATTTTTCTTAAACGATACGCATTATTTATCAACTATATCTTTCTTTTTAAAACACGATACATGCAACCTAATAATTATTGTAAGCCAGAATTATATTATGTTGTTTGAGATAGAAAGAAAAGGACATAAGCCCCAAGGCATACACGTGGATCACATAAATTCAAAGGTGCATGTATGGAGGAGAAGGAAGGTTGAAGTCTGACTGAAATTAATATGTGTTCGTGAAGCTTTGCTACCACCTTTTACAAAAGAAACTGAAAGCCATGGTTACTTGGACCACCGGGTCTCCTTTCCACTATAAATTGTAGCAAATAGATTATTTTATATATAGTGATTGAGGAGTATAAATGAATAAATGATGGATATTTATTTTTTATATATTTATTAATAATATACAACTCATAATGAAAAAGTACTTATATAGTTATATATTTTTATACGTATAACTAGAAGATATTTATAATTTTTTCACTTGATAGCAATATGTACCAAATAAAATATATATATAATATAGCAAAATATAAATATATTGTATTATAAGCTATATTAGTAATATATTATTAATAAATACATATAATTATACAATTATTATTAAGGTTCTAAATATTCATCATAGTTTGTCATCACGTGTCATTGTTCCAAAGCTTTTACTTGTCGTCAATTTTTAAATATTCACTTTAATGTATATATCCTTTTACTTAAAGCAGCAAAATAGTCATTATTTTTTTAATAAAAAATAACATATTATCGTTTAAAATTAAATAATGGAAGCTCGTAACTTTATGGGAGATTTCGTATTCAATTTCAACAAATTGATTTGAACAAAGTCAACTATATTGAAATCATCATCTCTCAATGTCAACTAAATCCATATTTACTCCCTACGAATAAATTCAAAACAGTGGAGGAAAGAAATAAAGTCATTTAACATCTTCATCAACTTAATTTCTAGAAGCAGAATTAAATAAAAATAAATTAAAATGCCTAAATAGATTAAAAACATTAATAGAAATCTAGATGGTTCAAGAAGGAACCAGGTCTTCTTTTTGTTGCTCTTCTTTACTTGTCTAGAAGAAATCGAAAAGAAATCGAAAAAGAGATGTGTCCCCTTCCTTCTCTCCTCTTTGCGTGTTCTTCTTAGTTGCACTGTAAGAAATCGAAAAAGAGATGGGATCAAATCAATGATGTAGGATTGTGATTAGTTCTCCCTTTCCTCCTTCCTTACTCAAGTTGCATGTCTGAATCAAGAGTAAAAGAAAACTATGAACAAGGGGTCCTCTTTTCTAGCTGTGGAATCCGAATTACAAGTAATAAAAACGACGAACGGATGTTTTCTTGTTTAAAGATGATGAACTACTCCTTCTTTCTATACAAGTTCGATCGAGCGGTTTAGAAAGAACAAAGATTTTTTTTGTTGTCTGTCTTCTTATACCCCTTTGAGATCTAATATACGGTGATCAATATCCCCATTCAAAAGCACGTGATTTCTTGATTTTAAAGCCAATTTCCATATATCTTCCAATAAAAGACTCCAAACTCTACTCGTTTCATCATTGAAGGTCAACTTTAGGTCGTGGCTTTCTCTTTCTGATTGGCTTAAACAAACTGTCATATGGAAGTTCCATAATGGAACAACACTCCCATGTCCTTGGAAAGGAACAAGAGCATTTTCATTTGTTTCTGGACAAATAAGGAAAAAGCGTCATGCACCCTTTTCTTTTCCTCATTCAAATCATTAATATCCAACCACTCAAATTACTTAATTACTCCATCAAAATTGCATTTTAAATTTGCGAGGCTTAGTTAGGCATCAGAGAGGTTTCCTTTGCACATTTCTTGCTTGTTTTACTAACTTGAAATTCCGATTCATGTAAAGCTTTATATCTTCCTCCTCCTTTGGGAATTCGGCAATGTTTACTGGATGCTTGCATATATATATCTTTAGCGTTATTGATCATGCTTTACACCATTACTGTGTTGCAGTTGTATCAATCCTCATGCAATTTTTTTGTTCCATAATTCATAATTATCTTGCATAGCAGTAGCAGAAGGGATAATTCCTGTAACTGTTTGTTCTTTTTGTTGAAAGGTTAGTTTTTTGTTTTAGTTTTTATTGAATATATAGTGACATAATTGTTGCCCTAAATAAATGGGCCAATGATCATACACTACTTGCATGTGAAATCGATTCTAACTCATCTCCTATATCTCTCATTCATTAAATAAATAATGGGCCATTGATCATGTGCATGCTTCCCTACATCACATGCCTAATGTCAACCACACTTTTCCGAGTGGACAAACACAGTCCACACATGCCTAATGCAAACCACACTTTTCCAGATGGACAACAAGCTTGAGGCATATTGTTGTTGGTTATGTTTTAAACTAAACCATCATTTGACTCTACACTATGTTATATATCCACAGTTCCACACTCTGAATTTGTCATATGTTGAAGTCTTTTCTCTTTTCTATCTTTATAAGGGACCTTTTGGATGGTAAACTAATAACTTCACATATATCGAACAATGTTAGCATAAATATGAACTGAAACCATATAATATGTACGATGCACAAAATGTTTTTTTCAACCCACATGATACACTTCAAAGGGAGTCATCCATGGATTATCTAAGTATGGGTCAAGCAGAAAAATCTGGTTGGTCAGATGTTACGAAACTTTGAGGTGGCTATGTTTAATTTTAACGTATTAGTAAAAGAAGTGGTCGAGTTATAATTATATGAAACAGGCAGGAGGATAGATGGAAAACTCTAGTATTAGGGAACGATCAAAAAGGTAGGAGGATAGAAGAAAGCTCTAATGTTATGATGTGCTACAATGCGCTTTTGTAAGTATTAACCCCTAATATACGTATGAAATAACCTTATTAGAGATTGTAAAAACATTTATGCATGTTTGGAATAAGCTACAATTAATGCGGATTTATTAACAATAGTAAGCAGATTTTGTAATAATTAAACGTACAAGAAAGGGAAAACTAGGATGTGTATTTTGGGTTGAAATATGAATTGGGATGCATGTTGTGGCAGAATTTAATTGGCCAAAAAATATTATTGACAAATGGGCTAAATGGATGAGTACTTGCAGCAAAAATTATTAGACTGGGACGAGTAGGCATGGTTTAGGATAATAATTTACTTTTTTACAAAGATATCATTCTAAACATTTGCTATTCTCAAATTTTTATAATTCTCTTATAAGTTTTGTCTATTTCATAGGCTTATATTTCTTAATATTTTTTATTACACCATTTATATATTTATATAATATTTTATTTTTTAATAATTTATCTACTTAATTATATGTAAAAACTATTTTTAATATATTTAAAAAATTTATATCATAAAAACTAATTGTAAACTTTTTTAAAATAATACAAACATCAAAGAAAAAAATGACATTACCGTAAAAAACTATTTAATCATTTTTTTATTTATAAAGATATTAATATCAAGTAATGCTAGTTTTCAAAATCATGACGTAGACTTAAAATAATAATAATAATACGAAGATAGTTCATATAACATATGAAAACGTTAAATTTGTATTAGTTAATCTCTTTAAAAATTTTAAAACATTTATAAGTAACAAAAAAATATTTATGAATAAAGATAAATGAAACCAACGTCACAAAAATAAAACTTTTTGATACATTAACTATTAGAAGATGCTTAATTTATATGTTGCGGGCAAGTAAATCTCCCTCTCCTAATAAACAAAATCATGATATGCCTCGTGGCCCTATTCTATCATTCTACATTGCTACATGACACTTCTAAATAATTGGTTTAGTTACCAAAAAATAAATCATAAATCCATAATTATTAATTGTAATCCCCAAATTATATATAATCGTAAATCCAAAATCTCCTTATGAACAATATTTTGTTCTTATTGGTGGGAATTTTTCTTTTTTTTTCATTTTTGTTTGGTGGGTTTCTTTTGTGGGAATTATTTTTTTTTCCTTTTTCGTTCTTCAAGATAGTGATTTCCACATGATGGTTAGACGACACTACTTAGTTATCTCCTCAGGCAACCCACCGCCCATAAACACATTTGTCGATGTTCCTCATCGCCTCCCATTCTATCATCCATCCATGTACAAATTTAACATCGAATTCCGTTCTATCATCCATTCTTCTCTGCCTTCTTCCTGATTCTCTTAGAGACGTTAGGGTTGAAACTGTTTCTTGATTTTTGCAAATCTTAAATCGATCTCAAAACTAAATCCATCTTCATACCTTGTTTGGGTTTTTGATTATGTTGGTGGTTTTTACGGTCTTTTCTGAAGTTGCATAGTGGAGGTGGAGGATGGTTATAACATTGGAATGTTCATCTTCAAGGACTCTAAATGCGATTCCGTATGGCACTAAATCCATCTGAAACTTCTGTGAAGAGGTTTCGGGAGCATGATAGTGATTCTGATTTAGAACATGATGAGCTGGCGGCGGTTGCCACCAGCAGCCTTTCTGTTCTTACAGATACTACAAATGGAAGTGGTATATGGCAAGATTCACCCAAGTCAGAAGCTGCTGAAATTGATACAACAATTTTTCTCTCTTTTGGACGGGAGAATGAAAAACAGTATGAAAAAGCTGTTGAAAAATTTGAAGTTGTATCCAAAAATTTGTTATTAGTCGGTGTTGGCATTCTAATAGAATATCATTCTAATAGAAATATATATTTTGAAATTCCTAGAGAATATGATTCTGATAGAATGACATTCTAAAAGAATAATATACATGGTTTTGTTTGTTGTTAGTGAGTATTTCATTGTCATGAACTATTATATAAAGTTTTTACATTTTTAAGAATGTAATGAAAAATTTGAAGTTGTATCCAAAAATTTGTTATTAGTCGGTGTTGACATTCTAATAGAATATCATTCTAATAGAAATATATATCCTGAAATTCCTAGAGAATATGATTCTAATAGAATAAAATCATGTTTAATTATAAAAATTACATTATAATTAAAACTAAAGTACTTAAAAAATTAGAATTTTAAAATCAAGAGAACTAATTATCCCAAAAAATATGAAATTTTCCTTTTCTAAATTTATCTCAATTGTCTAAAATACCCTTAAAATGAAATTAGATGGTATTTTTCAACTATCTTTAATTTAATAATATATATTAATCACTTTCTTAAAATAAGTAAACTGATTTGGCCCACATTTATGCACACAATAACACTATAATTTGTTTAAATAGAATAACCTAAGTCGATATATATATATATATATATATATATATATATATATATATATATATATGTTCATGTTCATTTGAGACTATTCTAATTTTGTGAGACCGTGAGACCAAATCTAAAAATAATTTTAAAATGCAAAATAAATGAAAAAAATCCAAAAAAAAAAATTTAAATATTATTTTCGGAACTTGAATTAACTAAAAAAAAGTAAAAATAAATAAAAAAAATCCCGTTTTTTTTTTGAAAAATACGTGAAATATTCTAATAGAATATTACACTGACATATTCTAAAAAATAATTTTAAAATGCAAAATAAATGGAAAAATCTAAAAATTCTTTTTTTAAATATTATTTTCGGAACTTGAATTAACTAAAAAATAAAAAATCCCGTTTTTTTTTTTTTTTTTAAAAATACGTGAAATATTCTAATAGAATACTACATTGTACATATTCTAAAAAATAATTTTAAAATGCAAAATAAATGGAAAAATCCAAAAATTCTTTTTTTAAATATTATTTTCGGAACTTGAATTAACTAAAAAAAATAAAACATAAATAAAAAATAAAAAAAATACGTTTTACGTTCTCACAAAATTAGGTCGTCTCACATAAACCTAACTCTCTCTCTCACTCTTTCTCTCTCTCTCTCTCTCTCTCTCTATATATATATATATATATATATATATATATATATATATATATATATATATATATATATATATATATATATATTCATTCAGAAAAACAGTTTAAATGAGAAATTTATAAGTTATTATATAAGATAAGGGTGAAACCTGTAACATATAAAGACCGTTTATGTAATAAGTGGGCCAATAGCCCAATTTGTACAAAGCAACTGGACCGTTTATTCAAAACAACGCCATTTTTGCAAATAACTCCACGAAAACCCCGTCACTATAGACATTTAAGGAGTTTTTTTATTTTTTTTATTTTCCAGTGTTTAATGAAATGTCACTTCATTAAAAATAAGTTATTGTGTGGTTTAATTGTGGTGATTATAACTCATTCAAAACCACTATTAAGTTAAAAACCACCGTTATATGGTAGATATTTTTGTTTTTGATAACCATCACGAATCACGAATAAACTATTTATCGTCACATGTTGATTTTTTTCGTAAGTATTGTTTAAGTTTAGTCGAGTATCCAAAAATATACCGGCATGTTTGTTAAGTTTTAGAGACAGCTAAAGAATTAAACTTTAAATACTTTTAGTTACATATTTTTTTATTTGTCAAGGATATTGTTGACTTTTAGTTATATATTTTTTCATTTATCATAACTAATTTAACTTTTAGTCATATTGGTTGTCTTTTATCATTAAGGTTGCTGTCATACAAAAGAAATTAAACGATGACCATAAGTTATTTTTAGACATAGGTTGATTTGTTTTTCATGAGAATTGTTTATTGACAAATCTACAAAAATGGTCCGTGTGATATGCATTTTTTCTGTGTTTTGGTCTAAACATCGATTATTTTAGGATTGATATACTTTTCAGCTAGTTTTTTTTTGTCCCTCTGAAAATTAAAAGGACTAAAATGCCTTTTTATTTTTTATTTTTACATTTTTTAATACTTATTTTCATATTTTATTGACTAAAAAATAAGAAAGAACCCACCTCTCTCTCTCTCTCTCTCTCTCTCTCTCTCTCTCTCTCTCTCTCTCTCTCTCTCTCTCTCTCTCTCTCTCTCTCTCTCTCTCTCTCTCTCTCTCTCTGACCATGCGGTATGGATCGCTAGAACAGCGTTAAGGCTGATGTGGCACACCCAAAACGTCGACATAACGCCGGAAACACCACTCCCGACTCCCATTAAGGTAAGTCTCGTTATAACGACGACGGATGACAACATCATGTTTCTTCTATCATCTTCCTTTCTCACCGCCGTTATGCATCTCGAACACCATCCCCTGATCTCGTTGTGGGGAGAAGATGGTGACGTGGTATCGTTATGGGTGGGTATGGGTGTTGCCCATACTCAATACTCTCATGAAAAAGAAAGTCACCCCTCACCCACTTCTTCATCTTCCTCAATCCCTGATGAACGCACATACACATTGTTCATCGGTGGCTGCATGATCTGTTGCGAGTGGAAAATATCATTTGTTGATAGCGAAAACTCCTTCTTGACTTTCTTGAAGATAACATCGGAAAGCGGGATTATAGTGAGATATAACAATTGATCTTTGAGGTAATTCCGGACTCAGCTTAGTGTGTGTGTATATATATATATATATATATATATATATATATATATATATATATATAGGTAGGTAGGTTCAAATATGGATTAACAAATATTGTGTGCATGTAGGGATTAATATGGGCCAAGTATTATTTAATTTTAATAAACTATTAATTAAATCTTCCACCCTTTAATTTAGGGAAATTGCTTTATTTAAAACCTACCTATTTCAACCACACCCACAAAATCGCTCGAATATGTCAAGATCGTCGGAGGGAAGTTCTCAGGTGCGCTATCCGCCATTCCGGTTGTCGTGACCAATCGAGATCGTCTCCGGGGTTCGAAGAGGTTGAGGAGAGAAAGGGAAAAGGGGAGGTCGTTGTTTCCGGGGCCAGCGAGCCCGAAGGGGAAAAGCAACGCAGGGTCTGCTCCGACAAACAAATATGAAGAGAAGGGAGAAGGCTGATCCGAGAGGGTCAAGGCAAGCAACAACAACACACTATCTGGGGAGATGCGAAGGAGCCTGCTGCCCTCCTGACCACTGTGTGCTTCATCGATTCAGCCGATCCTATTCTCTTAGCCATCATCGATTTCTCCCAGGTAAGTTCCTAATTCCACAAAATCGGTATGTTGTTCGATCCCTCAATCTAAATCTGTGTTTTTTAATTTTATTTTTTTGTCAATTCAATTGATCATAGTTTTCTTCCTGCAATTCTAGATTCGTTTTACCTGTGAGTATTTTGGTTAACAGTATGATTAATTGATCATTTCATAATTTCTTTTACATGTTATTCTATAAGATGCACTTCAAATCTTCTTCAAATGATAGTTGAAGAATGTTCTTCTTCTTCAAGAATGACATTTTGAATATCAACCGGTCAAGAAAAAATTTGTATCAAGAATGATGTATATTGAGGCAACAAGTTTTATGTATTTATATTCTTAAACTTCATTTTTTGTATGTGTTTTTTTTCACACTACTAGAAAAACAGCCTTTTACGACGCTCATTGCGCGTCGTAAAAGGCTCAGACGACGCGCAAATGCGCGTCAAGGAAGGCCCTGTCATAAAGAGAGACGACGCGCATTTACGACACTTATTTACGACGCGCAATTACAACACGCGTTTACGACACGCAATGCGTATCAAGGAAGGCCCTATCATAAAGGAAGACGACACGCATTCGCGTGTCGAAACCTTACGACGCGCGTGTTAATGACACGCAATGCGTATCAAGAAATCCCCTGTCAAGAAAGGCCATTTCATAAATGAAGATGACACACATTTTTGCGTATCGTAAATTTAGATATTTAAAAAAATATATATTTATATATTTATTAATTTTTAAATTAAATTTACATTTAATGTGTCATAATAGAAATAAAATATCATATACAAAAAATACAATCCATTTCATAAACTTTAGTATCATACAATTCTATTTCTTACAATATATAAATTTGCATTCATCTAATCTACTCTATGTTTCATACTAACAATTGAAATGAAGAATACAACACTTGCATTTTCAACAACTTATCTCTTTCGGCTTGAGCTTTCTTTTCCACTTCTAACTCGAGAGCTATTCGCTTTCATCAACCCTGTAAACACAACACAAAATCACTTGTCATTTTCATTCTACTTTTATGTTTACTAGTCAATCCTTCAACTTTCTTTACTAATTAGATTCACCTGGCACCAATATTGCTGATGTTTACTAGTCAATCCTTCAATCTATCATATGAAGTATGAAAAATATGAGCAATAGGAAATGGAAGTTCAAAATCCTAACCAAAAATCCCAGATATATAACATTATGCCCTCTTGGTGCTTGTCCTCCTGACAACACAACTCCTATCTTCAAGGCAGATCCTGATTCATTAGATTCACCTGGCACCAATATTGCTGATGGTTGCCCAAATAGGGATGGGAAAAGTTTTGCAACTTCATCTGAAAGCATTTGAACAAGCACAACTAAAGTCATAATCCTTCATCTTTACACTCAATCTGTGCAGGTGATCAGATGTGTTTTGCAATTCTTTTATGTGATTTTAGATTATAAAAAACAAATCTCCAATTTGTTTAGTACTGGTTCGTTTTTACAGCAGTTTCACAAGGTATTTATCGTAAGCAATTAACTTTAAAACTCAAAATGCAAAATTCGATCATAAAACCTAATTAACATCTACACACAACGTAATCAGTTAACATAGCTAGAAAAACACTTAAATTCATGTTTATCCACTACAGCAGTGACTGAATTAGAAAGATTATTATCAATCCATCATTAAAAAGACTCCGATCAATTGTGATCATAGCATAAATAGTTTTGATTTTACAGGGGTTGTAAATTTACTTCAGTATCAATATGAAGTGAGAAATACCTGGATTTCCGACAGCAGAGCTAGCGGGACCATCGACGATTTTGAAGGGGCTTCTGAAGCAAGCGACAAGTCCACAGGAGTGTCTTCCACGGGTGGGTATAGAAGATAAAAGTTGTTGTCACAAACGTAAAAATATTAAATTAAGAAAAAAGAAAAAAGAAAAATATTATTCGAATTTTGAAAACATGCCTGTGTTGACTCAACAGATGGTTTGTTAGTCCCTTGAGACGTCCGCCTTCGCTGTCTACATATTAAATTAAGAAAAAAGAAAAATATTAAATTAAAAAAAAATATTAGTTCCCTTGAGACGTCCGCCTTCGTTGTCTACATAATTCAGACCAGAGCCCTGCAAAAAAAGTAACGCAGACGTAAAATGACTGATTTGCCCTTCATTTTTAATATTTTCATGATATACATATAAAGGGTATTGTATTATATAGACCTTTTTATCTCATCCTGCAATCATTTTCCCAACAGACAAACCCATCCCACGGTAAGAATAGAGAATGTTGGCAAGCATCTTTGAAGCGTCGGTCACTGAAATCCTACTCTTGTTTGCCAATTCATGCAAACGAAACTGAAATTAAAAAAAATACAAGTATTGCGTAGAATATTTCAAAGTAGAAGGATGTGATACGTAAAAAGGTGATTTTAATACCTTAATGCCTAAATTTCTGTGCCAAAACTAACAGTCTGCAGCTCCTCCAGCCATTGTCCCCACTTGAGTTTATTATGCTGCATCTATGAATTGAGATAACTATTAATTACAAATTTTATGGAATTTATTAAGGCAAAGATCAACTGTTTCAATAATAGCATAATTTATGTCCTAAACTGACCTTATAAACACTATCAAAGGGAAAATAATAGCATAATTTATGTCCTAAACTGAGCGTGACAATGATCCAACCAGCAAAGGGGCATACGGTGTCATGCTTGGAGCATTTTCAGCTGTAAACTCTTCAAACCAATTCCAGAAGATGTCATAGCAAGGCAGATAGATTCCCACCTGTTCAAACAAAATATTATCATTAAGCATTCATTAATGGAAGAAAAAGAAAAAAAATCAGGGACTTACAGTTGGTATAGCCAATGCAAGGCCAACATTGGTGCCTCGCCATAATCTTCCAAATCCCTCCTAAAAAGACACTCACAAATCTTAAAATGATCAACAATTAGAAAAGTGCTGGACTACAGAATATATATAAGAGGAAGAAGATGACCAACCTTCCGAATAATTTTGTAGAAAACATCAAGTGTTCCTTTGTACTCAAAGCAATCTGGAGGACAGATGGACATTGTACCATGTACTCCAGCACGCGTACATGATGGAGAACATCTTAGATCCGCAAACATCTAAAACAAACAATTACATGATTATCAAGATTGCACAACATTCTAACAAATATTACAAAGAAAACATACCATGTTTGGTCCAAAAACGGCCATTCGACTCGTAAGATTAGTCATTGGATGCGAGTATGCTACACCAGCAGCCTGTGCTTGCAGCCTTGTCTGTCAAATCATAACCATACACAAAATGAAGAATCATTACCATGGTCATCAACACCCAATATGAAGTTAACGAGAATGAACAACAAATTAGCAACATTAATAAGCAACACATAGTTTTCAAGGGAGAATGATATCTGAATTTGAGTTTGTATGTCAAAAACAGTTGCTTATCAACTTGAATATTTGGATACCCTTAGTAAAAATTGATACAAAAAAATTATTGATGGTGTATGTTTTGTAACAAAACCCTTGTGTGAGACGTACAGCAAAGGGTACCAAAGAGGCTTGAAAAAAATGAAGAGAAAAGTAAAGGTGGTGCAGAGGAAAAGGGGGAAACAAATAATAAACAAATAAATGAGAGCACATTACTGGTTTGTGGTTGACAGGGGTTACAGTATCAGAAAGCTTTGGCTTTTTAACAGAAGCAGATCTTTCCTCATCTGGTGGTCTCTTATTCAACCCAATATTCTTCAGTTGAGTATTATCCTTTGATGCAGAACCATTTTGATGAACTTTGGGGACCACTGGTTTATGATTATTAGATGATCCCACTTTGGACTTGGAATTATATTTTGAAGACAATGGTTTCTCATCATCAGAATCTTCACCCATCCAAAAGCAGCCAATGGGACAAGTCATGTTGCAATTAGAATCAAGAACATTAATCCTATTATTATTATTAGTAATATAAAATAGTAATTATAAAAGATGATTTGTTACTGAGAGGAAAACCTGAAAAATTAAGATGTGTAGTGGCTCCTAAAGATTTCAGGCTCCTTGATTTTGCCACCTTACCCGCATAAAAGATGATTTGACTTCCCTTCACCTCTGCAAACCGATTAACAAGCAATCATTAGTCTATTAATATCAGATGATCAGATCATATCACACATAGTAATGTTCTACATCTCCATAAAGAAGATCCTACACTAAACTAATCACCTACATGATACATCACAAGCTAAATGTTCATAATGTTTATTATTTTAGATATGAAGATGAAATAGTACTAACTACACAACATATGATCATTGAAAATTCAAAATTATTCCTCATCAAGCACTCCCAAACTTTGAAGAAAAGAGAAAAAAGAGATTTTGGAACACAGTTTGGTTTTTGTGATCGAAGAGACTTATTTTGAATGTGATAAATTATACTAAAAGCTATGAGAAATACTGCAAACAGAAAATAATTGGTGCCATTGCATCAAAAAACTCCATTGCATGCTCCTGTGCACCTCCACCACGTGTGTCCCAACACTTCAAAGTTTTGTCCCAACTCCCTGTAATCACTTTCCCTAAAAACCACCAACAAGAAAAAGAATTGAAAACACAATGATGTAATAGAAGGAAATGAAAGTATGAATGTATGATGATATTAAAAAAATGAAAACAAATGATGAAATGAATGTGACACTAACCTGTTGCATAAGAGTACTCGATACAGCGAACAGGGGCATCATGGTGTCCCAAAAGATCCTCCCTTTCGTGGTAAAAAACAAGCCTGAGAGATGTAAAAGGAATGTAGCTTGAAACTTAGTCAAGAAAAAGTTAAGTCAATAATCCAAGAAAGTATATGCATCATTTAGTCATACCTTGTGACAGTGTTATCTGCACTAGCACTTAAACCAGAGGTATCATCATGAAAGCAGCAATCAAGAACTACACCTCCATGTAGGAACTCTCCTCTTAACAGGTTATGATCTTTATTCTTGAACGGACATCACATTTACCTTGACGACCCCGCCAAAGTGAAGCGACTCCTCCTGCCAACTAAGCTTTCCTGTAGTACCAATGATGCCAAGAAAATTGCCAAAACCGATTATTTCACCTAATCAAACATATTGTGTGTTTCTTTTTCATCCCCTTTCCCGTTTCCATAATAATAATAATAAACTATTATTGATCAGCAGCTTCAGCAGATATTTTTTTGACCAAAGACTCAAGTTGACCTGCAAATGGGGCCCCCGAGTCACCACTTAACTTGGCTGATGGCAATGATCTTATGCATCCAAGGATATGCTGGATATCACAATTAAGCCTATAAAAAAACATATAATTAAAATGCTGAATCCTTTTAAAGAATTAAAAAATTTATGGTTTTCGATAATTAGTGAAGTTTTGTGCAAGAACCTGGTTTTTATTTGTTGATTGGTAATATCCACGTGTTGAAATGCATCAGATATTTGTATGTCAAAAATGATGGTCACTTCTCTGCAAGAAACATTTAATCATATGACATGTACTCAATTAAATTAAGTCAAAAAAGAAAAAGAAGTTTATATCATGATTAAAAGAAAAAAAGGCTCACTTGAATATTTCTTGAACATCAGCTTCATGCAAAGTTCGTGAAAGCACACGTTGAAGATATCCAACTTCCTAAAAATGAATTACTTATTTACCAATAAAGAAGTAGAAAAATATTATAATATATAAAATTATTTATTACCTTGGTGAGGGATTTAGCAAACTGACTGGGTTGTACATCAGTTTCATTTGATCGATTCCATGTTTCAATAATTTGAGGTAATCCACGAAGATGAACTAACAGCCTTTCCCTCATTATTTGCACCAGTTTTGTATGTATCTCATCTCTATGCACTTTATAATCCTATATTTTATTATTTCACAATTTTTAATTTAATATTTATACTCAAGAATGGGAGAAAATTTTGTAAAAGAGTTAATTTATTAACTGTGATACTCGTTCAATTTCTGATAACAACATTACTTTTCGTGTCTCAGGTACTTTCAGGAAAAGAAGCCTCTTAATTTCTTACATACATACATACAAACAGATGAGTAAGTTATTATTATGTGGAATGTTAGGATAAAATGGTGATTTAGTTACCAGAAAGATTACAGTTACCACTTTTGAGAACATTACCAGGTATCAAATTGAAAAAGATTACAATTACCACTTTTGTAATAATTGCTTTTGAGAAACAAATTTTTGTGGCAAGGTGGTAACGTGATCCAACCACTTTTGAGAACATCCTTCAGTCGTAAGGCATGTCAAAGCCATGGGCTTTGTAATAATTGCTTCATGAACCGGACCCCACCAAATCAAAATCTCCTCCTTGGACTTCTTGACCAATTCCCACGAGGTGATATGGCAGATTATCACAAAGCACATTAGCTACAAAAAATGAAACTTAAAACATGAATTTTATTTCATGTGTTGAAAACATAACAAGAAAAGGAAATAAGAACATATATACCTCCTCCTATTGTTTCTCCTTCTGAAAGGACCTTTACTGAATGCCCAATCAACATTCACATTCTGAGTCAGCAGCTCACCCCCATCCATTGCAGCTATAGCTTTCTCAGCTTCTTCAAAGCTTTCATACTCAATCAATGCATACCCCTGTTGCAGTATAAAGCCAAATTACAACTTTGCCACTTCCATACTTCATACATCAAGAAAACACAACTTACTACAAAATAATATCACAATACCTTGACAAAACCAGTCCTGCGATCAAGATTTAGATGCAAGTTCTTAATCTCACCAAACTCCCCACTGATTATAATAATAATAATAATAATAATAATAATAATGATAATAATAATAATAATAGATATTTCGGTTTCCTAATACAGATAAATTCTAGGTGAACTACTTACCTGTATAAGTTTCAACACCTGAGGATCAGAATAGGGGAGATTCTTTGACAAAATTTATATTTGAAAACGAGTCACATAAAAGAGATGTGCAATACCTTGAATTCAGCAGAAGTCTTGGAGGATTCTTAGATGGATCACTTACAGGATACTTCGTGACCTAGCTCTTTTGGTTGTGTAATCGAACCGAGCATCGAGCTTGATTGCAGTTGATGGATAGGCAATACGAAGGAGGGGGAGAGAAAGATGAATAAAATACATCCCTTCTAATTTTGTCTCCTGTCTCGATCTAAGATACGAACCTCAAACCCGGGAAAAACGAAAAACCACAGAAATCGCCTGAAAACAAAATCAAATCCACCTAGTGGTGGGGAAGAAGGACCAGAAGAGGTGATGAAGGTTGGAAGTGGATGAGGGGGCGGAGACCCCTTGTCGATTTCGTGAAGACTTGTGAACGATGGAAAGAGCATTTAGGGTAAAGGAGATCATGAGGCGCGTTTTCTAAGAGGGAAGAATACACCTGATCAATTAAAGGGAGAATGAAGGTATGGATTTTGGAGGCTGTGGTTGTTGATCGATAATTAAGAAAATAAAGAACGAGATGCAGGAAGGGTTTGAACATACCATTTTTACCATCTCTTTTAAGCATGAGAAGTTGTTGTGAGCTCCAAGAATTATGTGAGGTCCGATTCAAATCCCCAATATATTTATTGATTATGTGAAGATGGGCCATGTGCGAAGATAAAAAGATGAAGACAGACCATATCTAAAGAATTTTGGGCAAAGTTATGGTTAGATCTGATTAAAAGTATATCTATAGATATCAAAGCGGCCATGGAATTTGCAGAGCTTCATTAATTAGGTCAAGGAAAAGAGAAGGGGTTTTCGGTTGTTAGAAGATGAGAATAATGTGGGGTTTTAATTTTTTTGGGATTTGATTTCCCCCCTTAGCTATTAAAAGATGGAGAACGCGCGTTTTATGAAAATTTTATAAAGCGACATGCATAGACGACACGCCTTTTATGCTGAGTGCCCTCCGTGTTTTTTTTTTTTTTTTTTTTTGTTCCGACACTAATTTTCAGGGGACGCAAAAATGCGCGCCCAAAATCCTTCAAATTTTAGAAGAGATGACATTATTTTTAGAGCACACGCTTTTGCGTATCGTAAATCACCGCGTGTCATGGTTCGCGCGTCATTAAAGGCCTATATTCTAGTAGTGTCAGGACCACTCGAAATATGGCAAAGTTATTTGTAACAACAATGGTGGATAGAAATTAAGAGACAATTTCATGACAATTGAGATTCACCATACCAAAATGTCAAAATATAATAGCATGAAATAAAAATGAGAATGAAGATTCTTTGATGAATTGTATTCTTAAATAATGAAGATTGTTTTCAAGAATGAGTTACTAAAAAACTTGTATTCTTATAGAATGTGTCAAAAATGAAAAAAATGACATTGTATTTTTATAGAATGTTATAGTAAAAATTGTTTTTTTTTTTTTTGTTTTTTTGGACCTTAGATTCTTCAATAATATTAATAATAGATGAATATTTTTTAAGAATGTTGTTATTCTTCAACTCATGCTTCAAAAATTTGTTATTATTCAAAATGTTCATTCAATCAGAATATGTATTTTAAACTCTTGGTCCGTATTCATCCCTACATCCACACAACACTTACCATCCACATTATAACCTGGCCCTATATATATATATATATATATATATATATATATATATATATATATATATATATAGATATAGAAGTAAGTTCAAATAAAAACAGTAAATATTGTGAAAACGTAAAAATACTATTTTTATGTTATTATTCTGTAATGAATGTTGTATATGTTATTGTTAAATTAATTCAAATATGAATATTAACTTTTGATTAGTCATATATTCTTTACAATGTTATTATTCTATTATAAACTTATGTATGTTCAATTTTGTAGTAAATTCTAATTTTAGTTTAACTTTTGACTATTCGTTTATTCATTGCTGAATAATGACATAAAGTTGTCGATATAAAATTCATTGCAGAATAATAACATAAAAAAGTGTTTTTACGTTCTCACGTTATTTACTGTTTTTATTTGAACTATCCTCTATCTCTCTCTCTCTCTCTATATATATACACACATATGTATATATATATATATATATATATATATATATATATTGGAGCATCGAGAGTAGGGACATCAATTGAAACCTTTTCGTCGAAAATAAATTTTGTCCACCTCAATATATTGTGTTTGTGGTGAAGTGAGGGTAATTTTAGCATAAACATCTTGTTTGTGGTATATAATGTCTCTATCTTGATAAATGTAGATATTAAGTGTAACAACCATAGATTTTACGTCAAATTTAAACTTTTTCAATCATAAATAAAAACCACATAACATTGTTTACAAAATGTTTTTAAATCATTTTCCATCAGAGTTTCCCAAAAATCATAACATAAGGATGATGAGCGATATGGTCACACCTTCGCCTTTCCACGATCTCCTGAAGTACCTGAAATAATAAACTAAAAACTGTAAGCCCGAGGGCTTAGTAAGCTACCCCTAAAATACCAATACCACACTGACAATACCACAACAGTAATAATCAGTTAAATCAACATGCATACTGGGCCATCGGCCTGACTGGACGGCCCTATTGGGCCTACAGTCTGTCTGAATCCATCCCGAGCCTTTGGTATGACTGGTCCGCCACGTGGGCCTGCAGTCTCCCTGGACCGCTCATAGGGTATATTAGCCTTCAGCACAAAGCAGGACCGGCTCAACCCAGCCACAAGCAAATAACCATGTGTGCATACTATCATATACATGCATATATAAACATCAAACATATTTGTCACACTGATCATCAATCATAGAATTCTCCTGTAACTAGAGTACCGACCTAGCAGGTCACTAACACACCAATCTCTACGGATCATAAGAGCATAACATACTGTCTACCTAGATTCCAAACTAACAGATCATAACCACATGAAACATACCATAACAATAACAACTAAAGGGGACGACCTTGGTGCTGTAGACCCTATCGATATAGTGAGGATAAGTCACCTTGCAGATGCCGACTCAAAAGGCAAACTCCAACTCTCGGTTCACTTGACACAGGCCCCACCACCTATCGTCACAGCACAACATACTCATAAGTCCTTAACCTTATAAGGTACTCCATAACCCACTATTCAACCCCTGGATAAAGTCAAAGTCCTCAGTCAAGGTCAACAGTCCATGTTGACCTTAACTCACCGAGTACCCTTGGGTACTCGCCAAGTTCTCTGAAGTACATTTCAACTCGCCGAGTCATCAGAGTGACTCGTCGAGTTCTTTTGATTCTCGATCAAACTTAAGGTCACCCGTCAAGTTCCCTCCTTTCAAATCGATAGATACACACTCATACATATCCCAGAGAAAACTCATCCGACTCGCCGAGTTGTTCTTCAACTCGTCGAGTCTTATGGCGATCTTCATCGGACTCGCCGAGTTGTTTATCAACTCGTCGAGTTCACAGCCATCTTCATGTGACTCGCTGAGTTAACCTTGCAACTCGCATAGTCTATTAAGTCCTTTTTTCCATATAGACTTGTTTTGAGCCATGCAATGGCTCTAACATATAGATCCAAGCTTCTAGGGCATGCTTAGCACGTAAAGTTGCAAACTTTACGTGCATGCATGACCATAAAGGCTCTAAATGGCTATTCTAAGTTGTTAATGGAACTTTATGCTTAAGAAGGACCTTAATCACAACCAAGACTGTGACTTTATGCTTTTAGAATCCAAGGAGGGTCCAGATCTGAAGTTACAACTTCAGATCTAGCCCATAGCTCATAATACCAACTTGAAAATCCATAAAAGCCCTAGAAACTCAACAAAAGGGAAAGAGGGAAGTAAAAATGGCACTTTGATACCTCCAAAGGATGCTAGCTGAGGTAAATCCGGCTTCCCACTCCTTCCTTGCTTTAATTTTCTTTGCACTCTTAGCTTTCTTCCTCCAAGATCCTCTTTTCCAAGCTTTAACACCACACCAAGGCACACACTCACAAATTAGGGTTTTAAGAGGGCTCTCAAAGACTGTAAAGAGGCCAAAGGAGGCTAAGGCTCCTTTAAATAGAGGTGTAAACCCCGGGATTTTGGGTTTCCACTACCGGCTCCTACTCGCTGAGTCCCAACATGGACACGTCGAGTAGGTCACTTAAAACACGATTCCACCCCGCTGCTACTCGACGAGTAGGTCAATCAACTAGTCGAGCAGAGCTGAACGTAATAAAGCTTATTTAAGCAATACCTGAGAATCGGGGCGTTACAACTCTCCCCCACTTGAACTAGACTTCATCCTCGAAGTCCGTTGGAGTAAACAATGCTGGGTAATTCTCACGCATCTCCGCCTCCGACTCCCATGTCCACTCGGATCCCTTCTGATATTCCCACTGTACCCTTGCTAAAGGTATTTCCTTGTTCCTCAGAATCTTCTTCTTCCTTTCCAAGATAGCCACAGGTCTCTCCACATAGTTCAGGCGCTTATCGACCTGTATGTCATCCAACGATACCAAGCGATATCTCGCTTCATACCAGGCCACCAATAACTCGAACTCAAATCAGGGTACATCTTTGTGGCTCCCGAGTGAATCGAAAAACGAGACTTATTAGCCTCCTCCATCACTGTCTGCCGGACCCCCGCCGGACATCGAAACCCAAACCCAACCGTAACGGGTCAACAATCCGCGGCTATCCTGAACAAACCGGGGCGCTTTCGCACTTAATCCTCTCCAACTTCCAGTTCTCTGACCTTATGACCTTAATCTAAGCATCCTTGATCAAACCCACCAGTGGGGAATCCACCGCTATCCTCATACACCTGGCTAGGGTCGAGGACCCAGCTGACTTGCGGCTCAGAGCATCCGCAACCACATTCTCTTTACCAGGATGGTAAAGGATCTCGAAATCATAGTCCTTAACCACATTCGTGTCGGATTAGTGTCTAAGCCCGTAACCATATTTGGTAAGTACTTGACCCGGTTGTGCATGGTCCTTTTGGGTTGCCTTCACCAAAACAACTTGACTGGAGAAATAATAGAGAAAGAGGTTATTATGATTTATTAATATATTATAGGAATAATATATTAAAGGAAAAATCATATTTGTTTAATTAATATTGGTCAATAATTAAATTAAGAATTAATTTTGTAATCAAATGTAATTAATTAAACTACAGGGGCTGAATTGTAATTATGTGATAGTTGCAAATTAGGGCAATGGATGCCCCAAGGAAGGCGTGGACGAATTCAAGGGGATAAGGCCCTAGAATTCGTCCAAGGATAAGGATATAAACTTATCTTATGGATTGCTTGGTGGGCAAGCAACTAGATAAGGATAAAGACTAAAACCCTAATCTCTACCCTATATAAAGACCCTTTGGCTAAGGGAAATCGGCCACTTGTTTCTAAGAAAGCCTAGATCCGATTTCTAGCCCCTCCCCTCTCTCTCTCTCTCTCTCTCCTGCATCTCCATTTGCTTGTGGTGTTTGTGAGCCATTAGAGGTACTACACTTGTGGTACTTGCTTTCCAAGACAAGAGATTGAAGATTTGTGTTGTTATTGCAATATAACAACAAGAGGTATGTAATCCCTTCTAGCATATAAATTTCGAAATACATAGGTACATGCTAGGGTTCTTCTTGTGTTCATAAATTTGTGTATCTAATAGAGAAAACATAGATCTAAATCTAGGGTTGCATGAACACATAGGATTGTTTGTACAAAACCCATCAGTGGTATCAGAGCTTATGGTTGAATTGTTTTCAATTAGAACTATACAATTGTATGAATTTGACACTTTAGGGTTTATGGCCAATAAACCCAAGGAGGCAAGGATTTTGATTTTAGGGTTCTTGAACCCTAGTGTTCGAAATTTTGAGAAGGTTTTTCAAACCCTTTTTCCGTGTTGCCCAAGATATCGCGATCTAGGGTTTGCAAACCCTAGATTTTCGAGATATGCCTCCTCCCCAAGATAAGTTCCTAAAATTTAGGGATTTGGATAGTCCCATGTCATGTAATTATCCTTTAATGGTTAAATATGGTTATTAAAGATTTTGAATTATCCCCTCCGATATTTTCGAAATTTAGAGGGATTTAAGGGATTAGGATAAAATTAATTGTTTAATTTAAAATAATCCTTTATGATTTAGTAATTCAAATTAATTGTTTAATTTAGATAATTATTAAATCAAGAGTTTTAATATTTAAAATTTTAATTTAAAGGTTATAAATTTCGAAAATTTTAAATTGAAATTAAAACCCTAGTATTTTAAAATGTTTAAAATACACCCTATACTATTATTACAAGATATATATATATATATATATATATATATATATATATATGTATATGTATAACTAAAATGCTAGTCTTATCGTTAGTAGGTCTCATTCACGAAGTCAATCTATAAGGGGGGTATAAGGTTATTGCCTATAAAATGGCCATTTAATGAGTATCCACTCTTACCCACCGCTTCCTTGATTGGTGGAGGGTCGTTAGCCGAACGAGTATTGTGACAACCCGAAATTTCCATTCTGTACAAACATTATCAAGTCAATAGAAGTTAGAACAGTCGTAGTAAATTTTCAGACTTTTCCGTATAAGTTTGAGTATTTCAGGATTTACACTTAAGGAGATATCAGGAGAGTGGATGCACTAGGGTTTTGTGCAACTCTGTTATTCCAAAACCCTATGATATTAGAGTTCATTTCGTGAATAAAATACTTTCTGCCAAAAATCCCAGGACTATATATAGGATTCTGAGCCATATTTATTTATTAGTTACATTTCCAACTAGAGAAAAGCCATTTTCTCTCTCACGGATCTTTGGGTTTTCATCCCAAATCGTGAGTACCTCTCTCTATTTGTATTATATGGCTTATTATGTGCTTATTAACCTAGAATTCATAACAAAACAACATGATTTAAGAGTTCACGATCCAAGTAGTTCTTGGACCGTGAACCCTTCTTTAAGGGGAAAAATGATGCCTAGTCCTTTCCTCATGAAATGAAACTATGATAGGCTTGTATGTTAGTGTATATAGGACTAGAAATCACCCATGAACACCAAGAGTAAGGTGTTCACGGCCCAAGAAGTTCTTGGACCGTGAACTCCAAACTCAAGGGCCAAAGGGTGCCTTAATAACTCCTAAAGCCTTGGACAATTACCTTGATTTACTCCTAGTTAATTTAAGGACCTTAAATCATCAAAAACCCATCCCAAAGAGAGATTACGACCGTAATCTCTAATGGTTATGGTCCTTGGGCCGTGAACATCAAAGAAGAGTACCAAAGTGTGCCTAAGGACTTCATTAGCCTTAGATAAATGTCTAAAAACCTATCCTAGTTGAGCATGGGACTTGAAGACATAAAAATACCCTTTCCATATGGTTTTACGGCAGTAAACCCAAAAGTAAATGGCCTTCGGGCCATAAACTCCTCAAAGGATTGTATTTAAGCCCTAAACCCCTCCAAGGATTAATCCATCAAGTAGGAATGCTTCTAGGGATCATTTAGAACTCCAAAACACCAAATCACATAAGGCCTAGGAGCTTACGGTCGTAAACTCAAGGGTTTACGACTGTAAACTCCTTGTGTGAGGTTTATTGGAGAGTAAACTCATGTATGGGGTCCTTTGGAACCCTAAACCCACTAGCCTTGTCCTACAACAACTTAGATGCAATCCTTAGGGCTTATAACACTTATATAAAGTGTTTATCATGTTCTAGGATGTCTTAACATTTTAATTTAGTAGTTTAAGACTAATTGGGTTCATATATGTGTGATTATATGTTCTTTAGGATCATAGTGTGTGTACAAGTCCTCACTTGACACCTAATAATCCTACACCGTTCAGTTCATCCAAACCACCATCTTCAGGTGAGTTCATACCCTTAATCAATGTTTTAAATGATTTTAAATGCTTTAATGGGGGGGGGGGGATACAAGTAGAAAACAACATGTTATTAAATCACTCATATGTATTTATAACTGTGTTTGCATCCAGCAGATTTCACATACTTCAAATTGTGATGCATGAAATGGTTTTCTATTTTAAAAATGCCTTGGTATCAAAAGTATTATGCTTGAAATGTGTATTAAAATGACATCAAGTCATTGTTAATTATTGTTCAAAACTCTTACATGTCTTACAAAACCATTTTTACCTTCTTGAACAAAACTATATCTATACACTTATGTTCTTATATATATGTATTGATGTTATAGTTTTCATCCTTCATTTAGTTTCCCACACTCTTGTTTCGCAAGGGTGTATAAACTTGCTTGGACCATCAATTACCTTCCAGTTAACTATTATAGGGATAGTTAGGAGATACAAAACATTATTCCTATTACAAGGAATCACACCAGAGTCAGTTCATTCATGAATCTATTCTATACATTACATGTTACATGAATACGTCTACATCGATACGCTTACATGAATACATTTACATATATACATTTATTTGTATACACTTACATGGATACTTATACCTAGATTCATTAGGATGATTTACAAGTACATTATGTGTAAATTGTTCTGCCTATCCTAGTTCAAAAGGATAACTGGACGGGACTAACCATTCCGGAACCCACCTGTTAGCAACAGAGGTAATGAACATCTACGGATGCCTACGGTTAATACATATATTAGGAGTACCTTTGCGGAACTAACCATTCCTTAAACCTGTTGTAGCTACAGAGGAAAATTGAACAATCTACGGATGTTCAAAGGTTATACATTTCGCTAGTCACGATGTCGTGTTGATCCTAATACAAAAGGACAACACTTACATGATTCTATTTTTCCTATTACTTTATTTTGTGATACATTCACATAAACGATGAGTTACACTAAGTACTGTTAGTAACAAAAAGAAGGAAAAACAATCGTTGTTATAGCAAAACATTCGGGTCTTGGTAGAAGACTACATTTCATACTAGTAGGAAATATGGGATTTTCTAGGGTTTTCATACTTATATCAACTGTTTCATTCAAAGATTTACATGGCATTCATAACAGCTTTCCAAAACAAGACAATGTAACTTAAATACTTATGAATTCACCAGCTTTAGGCTGATACTCTCTTTCAAAATAACTTGTATTCTCAGGTCACCAGTAGACAGGTACGATGGCCAGGTTTTGAGAAGACGGAGCACAGACAAGACTCGTCTTTTATTTTGATTACATATTTTGGTGTCTTATTACAATGAAAGAGCACACATGTATTAAAACTTTACTTTTAATGCAATGGATGATGTTGTTGCTTGTTCACTACTTTACAATGTTGTGATACTATACATGGCGTCCTCCACCCCGGAACGCTTCCGCCATTCTTGGTTTTGGGGTGTGACAGATTGGTATCAGAGCATTGTTTATAGTGAATATAGTATATCAATCCATAAAAGATATACTAACTAGAAATACATTGGGATTAAAACACTCTGTCTAAGAGTTTATACTTTTAAATAATAAAATATTTAAGTAAGTATACGTGCCTGCATTCATACTAAAATCAGTGTCACAATGACAAGAGCAAAAGTATTACGATTGTTGGATATCACAAGTAAGCCTGGGGATATATGGTCAATCTTGGGAATGGCATAGACTGATCAACTATGCTGGTCTAAGGAGTGATTAGCATATGCCCAAGAATAGTTGTGATGTGGCAACAAGTCTAAAAACTTACCAACACAACCATAAAGAAATACCATAGGGGTATTTGGTCTTACTGGAATTATCTTAGTCAATTCGTCTATTTAGCTATTTCTTATATCCCTTTTCTCGCGTAGATTTTAATGGCTGGATTTCACCATGGCGACCCGTACTTCCCAAACCAAGGCAACGCTGGATGGCTAGAGGAAGAACCAGAAGATGATCACCCAATCCCTTTGGATGATCACCATGTTGAGGGTTTTTCCGATAGTTCTGACTCGGAGCCTGAAGTCAACAACCTACCCCCGGCTGCTCAAGACCCAAACCTGAACCCCCCCGTCCCACATTTCAAGGACCCACACCTCTATGGGCCACTAACTTGAATAGATGGAGTCAGGAACATGGTTAACCCATTCCTTACAATGGAGACAGAAGTTTCTACAACCTCACTGAGGGAGGTTCTGCTGACAGGGTCCTACCCATCATGGTTCGTAGGATTTATAGGAACACGATACTGGGTCAATCAACTATCAATCGAGTCTTGGAGATTGACACCAACTCTGGCATTAACACCGTCCGCATTCGCCAACTAGAGTATGCTCATGAAAGGACTCTGGTCCACAATGCAGCTCTGCAGAGGGAACTTGCTGAAGCTCAAGCTGAAGTTAGGGAACTTCGAGCACAGCAAGTGAAAGCTGACAGGCGTATAAGGGACATGGAACGTCTACTGTCGGGATCAAGAACTCATGCTTGCAATCCTCGTTGCCGATAAAATCTCATCGAATCATCTTTTGGGATATAACATAGTTTATGTAAAAACTTTGGTCTAATTTCCTATCTTTGGACATCTTAGACTGTTAGGTCTTCATCTAGTCATGGTTCTGTCAAAATTTTCCTATGTTGGTTAATGTAAGGCCTACTTCTAGGCTATTTTTCCTGAACTTGTTACATCTGTAATCCCAGTATTATTGACAGATATCTAATCATATGGAAATTATTATCCAAATGCTATCATCTTCATTTAGTTATATTATTCATTGTGTTGTTGGACTTTGGAGAGTTAGTCCATGAGACACACTCATTATTCATTTATTCTTATCCATGTCGTCATCTTTTAAACGTATAGTTAAAGATGCCGCCACGCAGGAATCCCAGGCGTAACCCAAATAACAAAACACTGATACCACCACCTCAACCTCCTCAATCACCTTCTCCTTTCGATGCCACTATGTTCCAGGCAGCCTTTACAGCAGCATTAGCAGCTGCTGTGTCAGCCATCAATGCTCCTGTCCCTAGTGGATCGGGAACAGGTGCACACCCCTCAAATCACGGCGAAAGCCATGGACATCCCCAGGAATGCACCTACAAGGACTTCACGAACGCCAAACCCCAAAGCTTCAATGGAACTGGTGGGGTTATGGTGTTAAGACAACGGATTGAAAAGATGGAATCAGTCTTTGAAATATGTGCTTGCCAGGAGGGCAACAAGGTCAAGTTTGCGACTTGTACCTTCTCTGACAGAGCACTAACATGGTGGAACGACCATGTTAAATATCTTACTATAGTGGTGGCATATTCCATCAGCTGGGAACACTTGAAGGACATGATGATGAGAGAGTACTGTCCTCGAGGTGAAATACAAAAACTCGAGCAGGAACTCTGGGGTCTACAAATGGTTGGATCCGACATATCAACCTACACAAATAGGTTCTATGATCTGGCAATCCTATGCCCTGATATGGTTTCTCTCGAGAGCAAGAAGATAGAGAGATATATCTGGGGACTATCGCCCCAGATCCAGTCAAGTGTGTTAGCATCCAAGCCTGTCACTTTCGATAGTGCTAAGGAGCTGGCACAATCTCTCATAGATCACGGGAAACAACAGAACCCAACAATCCCTGCATCCGGACCACAAAAGGTCAACAACAACAAGAAGGGGTGGAACAAGAGGAAAAGAGGGGCATCGCAAGAATCCTCCAAGAGACAACAACTTGTGGCAATCAATGCTACCACGGTAACTCCTGTTGTGCCTGCGAACCCCTTACCAGCAAAAACTTATGCTAGAACTCTCCCAAAGTGCAACAAATGCAACTTCCACCACCACGGACCTTGCAAGGACATGCAGTGCTCTAACTGCAACAGGAAGGGGCATACATCCCATTTCTACAAGACTCCAACAACACAGGCCGCCCAGGTTCCTAACGCCGGTATTGGCCAAGCTTGCTATGTTTGTGGCGATGTGGGCCACTACAAGAGTAACTTCCCTAAAGCGGGGATGGCTGGAGGAGTAGGAAGAGTTATGGCCTTGGGCCACGAGGAAGCGGTAGCTAATCCTACGATAGTTACTGGTACGTTTCTCCTCGATAACTCATATGCTTGCATACTTTTCGACAGTGGGGCAGAGAAAAGTTTCGTAAGTCATAAATTTGCACACCTGATTAAACAAAAACCATGTGCATTAGATAATTCATTCACGGTAGAAATGGCTAACGGGAAAACGGAGAGTACTAACTGCATATACGTAGGTTGTACTTTAACTTTAGATGGCCATACTTTCAAGATAGACCTCATTCCGGTCCCAATTAAATGTTTCAACGTTATCATCGGCATGGATTGGTTGAGTCTTCTTCGCGCCGACATCATGTGATTTGAAAAAGCAGTTCGTCTTAACCTTCCTAACAACGAAACCTTAGTTATCTATAGCGACAAACCTAGTACGAGCCTTCGCATCATTTCGTGCATCCAAGCCCAAAAGTGCTTGCGAAAGGAATATCATGCATTCCTCGCACACATCGTCGATACGACTCAAGAGGTGAAAGACATTCAGAAAATACCTGAAGTACGGAAATTTCCCGAAATCTTCCCAGATTACCATCACAACACCAAGTCGAGTTAAGAATCGACTTAGTGTCAGCAGCTACTCCCGTAGCTAAATCTCTTTATCGTCTGGCACCGGCTGAGATGCAGGAACTTTCCAATCAGCTTAATGAACTTCTCAAGAAGGGATTCATTAGGCCAAGCTACTCACCATGGGGAGCACCGTTCTTGTTCGTCAAGAAGAAAGATGGATCGTTTCGTATGTGTAACGACTATAGACAACTCAACAAGCTTACCATTAAAAATCGTTATCCTTTGCCACGCATTGACGATTTATTTGATCAACTTCAAGGAGTCAACTACTTCTCGAAGATAGATCTACGATCCGGATATCACCAACTACGAGTGTTAGAGGAGGATGTTCCTAAGACAGCCTTCCGAACTCGTTATGGACACTACGAGTTTGTAGTGATGCCGTTCGGATTAACTAACGCGCCCGCAGTATTCATGGATCTGATGAATAGGATGTGTCGTCCTTACTTGGATCAGTTCGTCATTGTTTTCATTGATGACATACTTATCTACTCTCGAAGTAAGGAGGAACATAGTCAACATCTCCATAGAGTCTTAGAAACATTGCGAGCGGAGAATCTCTATGCGAAGTTCTCCAAGTGCGAATTTTGGATCCGACGAGTCGAACTCTTGGGCCATGTTGTTAGCGAAGAAGGAATACACGTGGACCCTTCCAAAATCAAGGACATTGAGAACTGGTCAGCACCGAAGACACCTACAGAAATTCGTCAATTTCTAGGTCTCGCTGGCTACTATCGCAGGTTCATTCAGAACTTCTCCCACATAGCGAAACCTCTTACAACACTGACCCAGAAGGGTGTGGCCTTTGACTGGGAAGAGAAGCAGGAGAGAGCGTTCCAAACACTCAAACGAGCCTTGTGCACCACACCAATACTATCCCTCCCCGAAGGGATAGAAGACTTCGTTGTCTATTGCGATGCATCAAGTCAAGGACTCGGATGTGTTCTGATGCAGTGAGGTAAAGTCATAGCCTATGCCTCGAGACAGCTGAAGACACATGAGGTTAACTACACCACCCATGATCTTGAGTTAGGAGCAGTTGTGTTTGCTCTGAAGATCTGGAGGCACTACCTGTATGGTACAAAAAGCACGATCTTTACAGACCACAAGAGTCTACAACACATTTTCGACCAAAAGGAGCTCAACATGAGACAACGACGGTGGGTCGAGCTACTCAGTGATTACGAGTGCGAAATTCGTTGTCATCCGGGTAAAGCCAATGTTGTAGCCGACGCCCTAAGTCGGAAAGAATATTCTGGTCGTAGAGTCAAATCTTTGAATCTAACTATCCATTCACACTTGTCCACGCAAATTAAGTAGGCTCAGCTCGACGCTTTGAAACCTGAAAACATGGCAGGTGAATCCCTTAAAGGGATGGATAAGAACTTGGAAGTCAAGGGTGGTGGAGCCTTATACCTCATGGATCAGATCTGGACACCGAAACACGGTGGCTTTAGAGACTTGGTCATGACCGAGGCTCACAACACTCGTTATTCCGTGCACCCGGGATCAGATAAGATGTATCTGGATCTCAAAAAGTTATACTGGTGGCCTAACATGAAAGCAGATATTGCTACCTTCGTAAGTAAGTGCCTTACTTGCGCGAAGGTAAATGTCGAATACCAGAAACCCTCCGGTCTTCTACTGCAAACGAAGATACCAGAATGGAAGTGGGAGCGGATGACTATGGACTTCATAACTAAGTTTCCCAAGACGACAGGTGGACTTGATGCCATATGGGTCATCGTCGATAGACTGACCAAGTCTGCACACTTCTTGCCAATTAAAGAAACAAACAAGATGGAGAAACTTACAAGAACTTACATTAGCGAGATTGTAAGACTGCAAGGTGTTCCCTTATCTATTATCTCGGATAGAGATAGTAGATTCACTTCGAGGTTTTGGCAGTCACTACAAAATTCTCTAGGAACTAGGCTGGACATGAGTACAGCCTACCATCCACAGACCGACGGGCAAAGTGAGAGAACTATCCAAACCTTAGAAGATATGTTGCGAGCCTGTGTGATTGACTTTGGAAAAGCATGGGATACTCATTTACCCCTTGTCAAATTTTCCTACAACAACAGTTATCATACGAGCATAAAGGCAGCTCCATTCGAGGCCCTCTATGGCCGAAAGTGCAGATCCCCTCTGTGCTGGGGTGAGGTGGGTGATACCCAGTTAGCTAAGGGATAAGTTCCCGAAAGCACTCTCACGGGTCCGGATATCATTCGGGAAACGACAGAGAAGATCGTTCAAATCGTGAACGATTGAAAGCCTCTAGAGACCGACAGAAAAGCTACGCTGACATGCGAAGGAAACCGTTGGAATCCAGGTGGGCGACTGAGTTCTACTGAAGGTCTCACCCTGGAAGGGCTTGATACGCTTCGGAAAGCGTGGGAAGCTCAATCCAAGATACGTAGGGCCCTTCGAGATCCTTTCCCGAATCGGCCCCGTAGCTTACAAACTCAATCTACCGTGCGAACTCAGTAACGTACATCCTACCTTCCACGTCTCGAACTTGAAAAAGTGTCTGTCCGACGAGACTATTGTTATTCCACTCGACGAGATCAAGATCAACGAGAGCCTCAAATTCGTGGAGGAACCAGTAGAGATCATGGACCGAGAGGTCAAGCAAACAAAGTAGAGTCGTATCCCGATAGTGAAGGTTCGCTTGAACGCCAAACGAGGACCTGAGTTCACTTGGGAACGAGAGGATCAGGTGAAACTAAAATATCCTCATCTTTTCGCTTAGTTATTTGTAACTTCTTATTTGCTTAAATTCTAATTTCGGGACGAAATTCCTTCTAACGGGGGGATGATGTGACAACCCGAAATTTCCATTATGTACAAACATTATCAAGTCAATAGAAGTTAGAACAGTCACAGTAAATTTTCAGACTTTTCCGTACAAGTTTGAGTATTTTAGGATTTACACTTAAGGAGATATTAGGAGATTGGATGCACTAGGGTTTTGTACAACTCTATTATTCCAAAACCCTAAGATATTAGAGTTCATTTTGTGAATAAAATATTTTCTGCCAAAAATCCCAGGACTATATATAGGATTCTGAGCCATATTTATTCAAAAGCCATTTTCTCTCTCACGGATCTTCGGGTTTTCATCCCAAATCGTGAGTACCTCTCTCTAGTTGTATTATATGGCTTACTATGTTCTTATTAACCTAGAATTCATAACAAAACAACATGATTTAAGATTTCACGGCCCAAGAAGTTCTTGGACCGTGAACCCTTCTTTAAGGGGCAAAATGATGCCTAGTCCTTTCCTCATGAAATGAAACTATGATAGGCTTGTATGTTAGTGTATATAGGACTAGAAATCACCCATGAACACCAAGAGTAAGGTGTTCACGGCCCAAGAAGTTCTTGGACCGTGAACTCCAAACTCAAGGGCCAAAGGGTGCCTTAATAACTCCTAAAGCCTTGGACAATTACCTTGATTTACTCCTAGTTAATTTAAGGACCTTAAATCATCAAAAACCCATCCCAAAGAGAGATTACGGCCGTAATCTCTAATGGTTATGGTCCTTGGGCCGTGAACATCAAAGAAGGGTACCAAAGTGTGCCTAAGGACTTCATTAGCCTTAGATAAATGTCTAAAAACCTATCCTAGTTGAGCATGGGACTTGAAGACATAAAAATACCCTTTCCATATGGTTTTACGGCAGTAAACCCAAAAGTAAATGGCCTTCGGGCCATAAACTCCTCAAAGGATTGTATTTAAGCCCTAAACCCCTCCAAGGATTAATCCATCAAGTAGGAATGCTTGTAGGGATCATTTAGAACTCCAAAACACCAAATCACATAAGGCCTAGGAGCTTATGGCCGTAAACTCAAGGGTTTACGACTGTAAACTCCTTGTGTGAGGTTTATTGGAGAGTAAACTCATGTATGGGGTCCTTTGGAACCCTAAACCCACTAGCCTTGTCCTACAACAACTTAGATGCAATCCTTAGGGCTTATAACACTTATATAAAGTGTTTATCATGTTCTAGGATGTCTTAACATTTTAAATTAGTAGTTTAAGACTAATTGGGTTCATATATGTGTGATTATATGTTCTTTAGGATCATAGTGTGTGTACAAGTCCTCACTTGACACCTAATAATCCTACACCGTTCAGTTCATCCAAACCACCATCTTCAGGTGAGTTCATACCCCTTAATCAATGTTTTAAATGATTTTAAATGCTTTAATGGGGGGGGGGGGATACAAGTAGAAAACAACATGTTATTAAATCACTCATATGTATTTATAACTGTGTTTTCATCCAGCAGATTTCACATACTTCAAAATGTGATGCATGAAATGGTTTTCTATTTTAAAAATGCCTTGGTATCAAAAGTATTACGCTTGAAATGTGTATTAAAATGACATCAAGTCATTGTTAATTATTGTTCAAAACTCTTAGATGTCTTACAAAACCATTTTTACCTTCTTGAACAAAACTATATCTATACACTTATGTTCTTATATATATGTATTGATGTTATAGTTTTCATCCTTCATTTAGTTTCCCACACTCTTGTTTCGCAAGGGTGTATAAACCTGCTTGGACCATCAATTACCTTCCAGTTAACTATTATAGGGATAGTTAGGAGATACAAAACATTATTCCTATTACAAGGAATTACACCAGAGTCAGTTCATTCATGAGTCTATTCTATACATTACATGTTACATGAATACGTCTACATCGATACGCTTACATGAATACATTTACATATATACATTTATTTGTATACACTTACATGGATACTTGTACCTAGATTCATTAGGATGATTTACAAGTACATTATGTGTAAATTGTTCTGCCTATCCTAGTTCAAAAGGATAACTGGACGGGACTAACCATTCCAGAACCCACCTGTTAGCAACAGAGGTAATGAACATCTACGGATGCCTACGGTTAATACTTATATTAGGAGTACCTTTACGGAACTAACCATTCCTTAAACCTGTTGTAGCTACAGAGGAAAATTGAACAATCTATGGATGTTCAAAGGTTATACATTTCGCTAGTCGCGATGTCGTGTTGGTCCTAATACAAAAGGACAACACTTACATGATTCTATTTTTCCTATTACTTTATTTTGTGATACATTCACATAAACGATGAGTTACACTAAGAACTGTTAGTAACAAAAAGAAGGAAAAACAATCGTTGTTATAGCAAAACATTCGGGTCTTGGTAGAAGACTACATTTCATACTAGTAGGAAATATGGGATTTTCTAGGGTTTTCATACTTATATCAACTGTTTCATTCAAAGATTTACATGGCATTCATAACAGCTTTCCAAAACAAGACAATGAAACTTAAATACTTATGAATTCACCAGCTTTAGGCTGATACTCGCTTTCAAAATAACTTGTATTCTCAGGTCACCAGTAGACAGGTACGATGGCCAGGTTTTGAGAAGACGGAGCACAGACAAGACTCGTCTTTTATTTTGATTACATATTTTGGTGTCTTATTACAATGAAAGAGCACACATGTATTAAAACTTTACTTTTAATGCAATGGATGATGTTGTTGCTTGTTCACTACTTTACAATGTTGTGATACTATACATGGCGTCCTCCACCCCGGAACGCTTCCGCCGCATCGGGCCTTCAGTCCACCTGGTCCACCCTCCGAGTCTAGCGATATACATTGAGTCTACAGTGTGATTGGTGCGCCCACACCGGGCCTTCAATCGACCTGGTCCACTCTCTGAGTCTACAGTATGACTAGTCCGCCCGCATCGGGCCTTCAGTCGGCCTGGTCCACTCCCCGAGCCTCGGCACGTCTAGTCCGCCCTCTTGGGGCCTAAAGCTTATCCGAACCGCTCGCTGGGCCTTCGGGATAACCGGTCCGCCCTGGGTATGTTGGCCTACAGCACAAAGCAGGTCCCCCCTCAACCCAACCCCAATCCAACAACCATGTGCACATAAACATATAATCATATAACAATCCACATCCAATCAAACCGATCTAGCAGATCACATAACATAACCTTATCCTAACAAGGATACCGACCTAACCGGTCACTAGCATAGCATCACCCTATATACCTGGATACCGACCTTAACCAGGTCTCTAGCATATACCATCCTAACTACCACGATGCAATCATGGCAAAGCAACAACATAACAACAATACCCAGATTACAATCCGATACATGGCCGGCCTTGGTGACTTAGACCCTGTTGATATAGTGAGGATAACTCACCTCGCAACTGCCGAAACTCTGAACTGAAGAAGCAGATGCCCGAACCCCGTCTCACCAAGAATCCTGAACTATCCAAAGTAGCAAAATAACCATTAGCCCAAGCACAATATCCTTCCAAGGGTAAATTGACCATTTTACCCTCAACCCAAACTGGTCCATGACTAAGGCCCACAACGCTCATCAAGTCCATCATCCTCTCATTGGGCCAACGCCCAAAGTCCAATTCTCATACAAAGCCCAATATTGGCCCAATTTACTAACTTGGGTGCACCTCACCAAATGGGCCTAGATCCAAGGTCCATAATAATTTGTGAGTCTAAAATGCTCCATCCATAATGCCCAGCTACGGCCCAAGCTCTAATAGCCCAATAACAGCCCAATCTCTTAAGGCCCAAAAAGAAAACCCAACAGAGGGAGTACGCTGGGCGTACAACGATGCTCGCGAATTGGGATCGGGGCACAGACCCACTACGCTGGGCGTACTTTCCATTTACGCGGGGCATAACTTCGCTGACTACAACTTCTCATAAGATCTCAATGGCTTAAGCTCTTAAGCCCAAACTTCAGATCCATAGACCAAATATGCCTAGGATTCATAAAGTCTCAAACTTTATTACTTGGGACGTCCATAAAGCTCTTAATCCAAGGTCTTAATCCATTAAGATCTATCTATATCTCCTATGAGAAAACCAAAGCCCTTGGCACCTCATTTTTCTTACTCAAGACCTCTCCTAAGGTCTAAAAGGACAACTAATCTCAACCAACTCGGATCATGCATCCAGATGAGGTTTTTGGGACAAGAATGATGTCAAAACTTCACAACACATAGATCTACACATTATGATAGTCAAGCCAGAGACTTTTTACCTCAAAAGGGCCTTAGAAGATGATGTATTCCCAGATCTACAAGCTCCAGCCATTCAACTCCTTCTTTGACAACTTCCTCTTTCTTCTTCCAGACTCTCCTTTGCCAAAACAAGCTTTCCAAGGTCAAACACACCCAAAAATGGAGGTGGAACGGCTATCTAGAGCTTCTGAGGATGAGAGAGTGTTTATGGAGGCTAGGATTGGAACCATTATGTTCCTTATATAGTGGCTGGCGCAGAATTTAGGGTTTCTAAATGATAGACGTACGCTGGGCGTACATCCAGTATGCTGGATGTACATCAAAAGACGCCGCGTTCCTTTCCTTCGTTACGCTGGGCGTACGTCCAGCTTACGCTGGGCGTACCCAGCCAAACACATGCATGCATGCTTGACATGAATGGGACCCCTTTGCTAAACTTCCCCCTTAGGGACCATTGCTGCCGATATCTTTAATTTACAACATTTCCTCCATCATAAGTCCATTCTTGTCAACTCTATCTCCACATAAGGACCGAAACGCCGTTACTCTTGATCTCGGGAACCCATAAATAGATAATTCAAGAACGGGGTGTTACAATTCTCCCCCCCTTAAATTAGGCTTCATCCTCGAAGCCTACTGCAACATACACTTCAGAACATCCCCTGCACTACAGACTCCGATTACTCAATCAACTCAGGTTCACTGCATCTTCTCTATCATGGTCCCCAGGTCCTTGGCCTCCGACTGAAATCGTTTTATACCGACCTCAGCACCGGTCCAAACTACTCCCGAGTTTATTAACCTGCTGTCTTACCTTCCTCTGTTCCAAATATCCAAACTGGAGCCACTAACCTCCTCCTTTTCCAAGGAGATTGAAAATATGAATGGGGAACGACGGTCATCCATTGACTCCATTTCCTCCCCTAATGGAGGACCCACACTCCTTCCGGAGCTACATTCCTTTTCCTTTCCAGGGAATCCACTCGACAACCCTCACGCGCCTGTGCGTGCCACTGAGCTAAACTTCACTCTACACTATCCATGTAGAGCAACTGCTATCCTCGGACTTCGCCTACTATGATTTTGCTCGAAAGGACTCTCGGGTCCATGCACTGCCTTCCATTAACATGATCAATACTTGGGGCCATACCATATCAATTACCATATCCTGGTGACATATTCTCTCTTTCTCCCCAAATTGATCCACTAACACATACAGAGTCTTCAGCACGACTGGACCGCCTTACCAGGCCTTCAGCTTATCTGGACCACTCTCAGAACCTTCAACATGTTTGGACTGCCCTCCGGGCCTTCAGCTTGTCTGGACCGTTCCCCGAGCCTTCGGCCGGACTGGAACCTTCTGGCCTTCAGTCTTCCCGGACCGCTCAAACTATCATACATTATTCCAACTATCCTTCCTGGGAATCTTTCCCGTACATACTGTTCTAGCCCCCCCTAGGGGTTCCGAACACTCGTTCCGATCCCAAAATCCTTTCCATGGCCTAAACCCAGGCCTCACATCAACCACTATCTTTCCTGAACCCATGGTCTGCTCCCTGCCCCCATTGGTCTGTCACTTACTCACACCAGCCCACACTCTTGGCTTACTGAAACACTATCGAATCTCAACGGCTAATAAACCTCAATACTTGCCGATCCTCCTGAGAATTTTCCAATTCTCCCCCACTTAGAGCACTGACTACCAACCACTGGTGACCCGACTGGCATCCCTTAAACGTTCTTACTCAACAATTCCCTTTTACTTGAACTGAATCAAAACAAGCAGCCTCAACAAAATCTCCTTCCCAGCATCACACATCTCGAGCTCTAAGGGAGTTCAACTCTTCACTGAACACTTCTCAAATCGCAATTGCTATACCCGACAACAGGACCATACAACCAAAATCTGACCGATTTCAACCCCTAAGTACCGATTCCTCAATAATAGAATAAACCTAAAAAATCGAACGAATGCAATACCATGAATTATGCGAACAAGACAAGCATATATAATACTTCATAACAACCATAAGATAACAAGATATCAAAAAGGAAACATACCCGCAACTGAATCCGGCTCTGCCCTGACCTCTTCTGCTATAAGCTGAAAAGCACGACCTTGAGCCCTCGGGGGATCTGCTCCACCCTGACCTCCACCTGTAATCCTCAAGGTGGCCGGTGCTGGAGCCTGCACCGGTCCTGCAACAAGATACAGACAGTTGGCCCTTAAGTGACCAACCTGATGGCAATGATAACAAATCCTCATATCCTGAACTTGGGCTGGCTAACGACAATCCCTCACATAATGCCCCTCTCTCCCGCACTTACGGCATGCACCACCGGACCTACAAACTCCGGTGTGACCCTTCCCGCACTTCCCACAAGTGCGGCTGCCCAGATCTCCCAACATAGAATCAACACTCTTGGACCGTTTCGGCAGTGGCTGCGACTGTACCGGGGCCCGCCTCTACTCTCTCAACTGCAACTCAATCTCCAACTCATGCCGCATGGCGGCCTCCTGTAACTCCAACAAGGTCACGCACCTCTGCGTAGACATAAACTGCCTGATATCCCACTTGAGCATACTTAGATATCGGGACATATGAGCCTGCTCCGAAGCAAACTCCCGGCAAAACATCGCCCTCTCAGTGAACATCCTGGTGATCTCCGTCACCGAATCCGAATCCTGCTTCAATTCCAGGAACTCCTGAGCCAACCTCTCCCTCTCAACCTTTGGAACATAACGGGTACTGAATGTGACAACCTGTAATTTATTCCGTCACTAAAACCGTTCCCGTCAAATAAAACCTTCGTATTCAATTTGTTCCGTTAACCTTCAAGTTAAATTAATTTAATCGCGACTTTTATTTCGGTTTCATACGTTTCGGGATGTGTTATAATCATTAAAATATTTTCCAAATTTCCTTGGAAAATTATTATTTTCATTAAAGTCGTGATTACGACAAAATATATCGGGTTCGACCAAAAGCACCGTCTAACGGCAGTATCGGGTAGAATTCCTTCGGGCCACAAACTCAACCCCTATATAAGGGATTGAGTGACATCATTTTGAGGCTTTTTTTCTCTCTCTAAAAATTTCTCTCACTACACTCTCTCTCTAGAACTCGAAATTGGCCCAAAAACCTCATTTCAAGCTTCATTTTGGTAAGAAGTCTATCCTAGCATGTTTCTAAGCTTGTTTATCATTCAAATTTGTGTTTAATCTACCCAAAACACATATGAACATGTGTTTACGGTTTGGGGACCCTCCCAATACCGTGAACACCTCATATGAGGGTTTTGAAGCCTCAAAACCCCTCCAATACACTTCTAGGGCTTAGATTCGGACTAGAAACTTGCATGCATGAGCTTAGGACCGCAAAATCGTATCATATGATGTGTGGACATGAGTTTACGGCCCAAGCATGTTCTTGGACCGTAAACCCTCGTTCATGGACCATAAACTCATGTTAGTGAGTCAAAATGCCCTTAAACACCTTCAAATGCTTCCACCGGAGTGTAGAACCTCATAATCTTTCATGTGATGCACCAAAACATCCTCAAAGGAATCAAACTTGAGTTTATGGCCCAAGAACATTCTTGGACCGTAAACCCACCTCCTTAGGCCGTAAAGACCCCTCAAAGGGTGTTAAGGTGCCTTTAACCCCTTGAATAACTTAGTTTTGGACCTAGAATCACATGTGATTGAATTACAACCACCAAATCCCTTGATTCATGCAAAAATATGAGTTTACGGTTGTAAACTCATGAGTTTAAGGTACTAAAGTCCCCAATAACATCTCCTTAGACCGTAAACTCATTTCCCAAGGCCATTTCAAGTCCCGATCACTTCCTAAGCCATGGAATCAACCCTAGAAACTTTCCGTGTGCATGGCTTTTCCATTTGGCATCCAAGAACCCACCACCCATGATTTTACGGCCGTAAACTCATGGGGATATGATCAATGGGCCGTAAACTCCTCAAGGAGTTTACTCTTGAAGAGTAAACTCTATATTTAGGCCCTACACACCCTTAGATGCTACCCGAATCACTCCTAACACTTGAATTGAAGTATTTTCGCGCCTTGGAGTGCATATTCATGTCTAATTAGTGGTTCAAAGTCTAATTAGATACATTTGTATATCATTTCATACTACATAGGAACCTCGCACGTAATCAAGCCCCGAACTGACAACTAGCATCCTAACCAACACGTGTTCTCGTCTGGTGAGTTCATACCCCTACCCTTTTTCAATGTTTTTTTTACTGTTTTCTGGGGGGGGGGGGGAATACAAGAAAAGTACAAGGGATACTTGTACTCAAACCTTGTTTTACATGTGATATGTTTCATATTACATATGCTTTTAGCACTGATAATCATAACAGATAACCGTTTGAACTTGCAGAACACTTATTCAGATTATTTGTGAAATACGTTATAAAATGTTGTATTTTATATTTTCACAAATGGTTTTCCATATTATATCAGTTAAAAGCATGACATTTGAACCTTGAACATGAAACTTAGTACACTGTTTTGTCCTCGGTAACACTCCACAGAGATACACGAGTGGAGGATCATTGTTTGTAATAGGATCTTTCTATATTATTGCTAGTAAATTTGTTATTCCTATAAATTGGAGACACGTCCTCGGTGAACACTCCACAGAGATACGCGAGTGGAGGATTACACTCGTAACCAGAATCTCTTGGATAGGGAGCGTGACTTGAGTGTATAGATCTATACGAGGCAGACTACCCCACATCTGGCTGCTAGCTACAACCGAACTGAAAGGTTCAAGGGTGACGAAAGTCATAAGGTGATGTGGACTACTTATTGCCATATCTAGTCTATTGTATGGTTATGGAACTCGCAATTTGGATAACAGAGATTTACTAAATAGTAATAATGAATAAAGTAACTATGTTTACTTTGTATATATTAGTTTTATATATGTGTTAAAACTAATACATTTCACAAGGACAACCAGGTTTTCGGTATACATCTTTCACAATTGGTAACCAACATTCAGGAAAGTATGGGATTTTCATGGGGTAACATATGTTCATAACCAGATTCGTGTAACAAACCAGATAATTAAACCTTACAGTTCACAAGAGTAACCATGTTTTCAGTATATATCTTCTACATTACATCTTATAGATCGGTAACCAACATTCAGGAAAATATGAGATTTTCCTAGGGTAACATTTGTACATAACTAGAATCATGTAACAAATTCAGATAATTAAAATTTACAATTCACAAGGGTAAACATGTTTCCAGTGTACATCATTTACATTACACTTTGGATTTGATAACCAACTTTTAAGAAAATATGGGATTTTCTTGGTGTGTATCATTTCCAGAAACAGAAAGGAACTTGTACATTTTCAGAAAACAAACTACTTATGAACTCACCAGCGTTATGCTGATTTTCAAACTGCATGTATTCTCAGGTCCACATTAGACAGTTACCCGATGATTCCTTTTGGCAAAGACCGAATGCGTTGAAGATTCGTCTTACTTTTGTTCATATATATACTGTGTATCACACCTGTACTACTTTACTTTCAAACAAATGTAAACTTTTATATATGTAATGTAATAGTTGTTTACTTTACTTACTATGTGCATTGGATTTGATACTCAACGTGGAGTCAACCCCGAAAATGTTTCTGCCTTCGGTTTTCGGGGTGTGACAGATTGGTATCAGAGCCCTTGTTTATAGTGAATAAAGTATACCAAACCTTACATGGTATAAGACTATAAAAACTAAGGGGCCTAAGTGCTCTGAACTAAAAGTATACTTCAAATTATAAGTATTTTCAAAAGTATACAAGTATACCGAACCGTCGAGATCCGTAACTACAAGTAGAACAAAACATAAATAAATGGGTGTTGTGTACTGCGGTTAAACCGAGGCAGTTATGTAGTCGTGTCTAGGATCAATATAGCCTGGACAACGATATTCATTGGAGACACAGCCAACATGTGCTTGGAAGTGACTGCAGTATGCGACATGCCTAAAACTTACCCTTATACCACAAACATCGAGCCCGTGTCGTAAGCGAATCCTGAAATACTATGGGAGTATTTCTCGAGCCAATCCTTTGTAGAAATCCTCGTTCACGTGTCGTTCCTTGATCATTCCTTTAGCGATAATTTATCTTTTTCGATAACTCTTTCCTGCTTTATCGCTTATTCGGAATGTATATATCTGTCATATCTCTTTATTCAATTTAGAGGACTTATCATCCTCTCTTTCTTGATCTTATTAGATCAAGATGCCTCCAAGAAAGAGAGCCAGCTCCAAGACCAACAACCCTCAACCACCACCTCCTCCTGAAATCAACCCTATGGTGTTTCAGACAGCTGTTACTGTCGCGGTGGCAGCAACTATGTCTCAATTGAACACTGGTGGTTCCGGTGGTTCAGGAGGTGGTACTCAAACCCAAAATGAAGAAAGCAGTCAGGGACACCGAAAGGAGGGTTCCTATAAAGATTTCATGAACTCAAAACCTACATCCTTCGATGGCACTGGAGGTGTCATTTCCCTTTCCCGATGGTTTGAGAAAATCGAATCCATCTTCGAAATCTGTGCTTGTTCGGAATCCGATAAAGTAAATTTTGCAGCCTATACCTTCATTGATAAAGCTATGACTTGGTGGAATGGCCAAGTCAAATCCTTGACCCTACCTATAGCCAACGCCATGGGATGGGAGGCCATGAAAGAACTCCTCCTAGCTGAATACTGCCCTCGGGGCGAAATGCAGAAATTAGAGCACGAGCTCTGGAACCTGAAGATGAAAGGTTCCGATATTGCTACATACACTTCTAGATTCGATGACCTTGCACTCCTCTGCCCAGGAATGGTTACCCCAGAAAGTAAGAAGATAAAGAGGTTCATTTGGGGGCTGACCTAGCCAACCAAGGGAAATGTCTTAGCTGCACGGCCGGATACGTATGATAGCGCCAAGAGTTTAGCCCAGACCCTGATTGATCACAGTGATGATTTTGAGGAAACAACTACCACTCCCGAGCCGACTAAGAGGAGTGGTGAGAAAAGGAAATTTTGGAAGAAGAAGAAGGGTCAATCTACCCAAGGGTCCTCAAAGAAACAGCAGACTGTAGCAGTCCATGCTGCTACTACCCCCGTTGCTGCTGCTTCTGTTGTGGGATCTACAGCTCAAACACCTACTAGTAGATATGCTGGTAACCTTCCCTTATGTGACAAGTGCAAATACCACCACAACCCCGGCCCCTGCCCAATCAGCCAATCAATCTTCTGGAGCAGGTGTTGGTCAAGCCTGCTATAATTGTGGAGAAGTTGGTCACTTCAAAAGGAACTACCCCAAGAAGGCGACAACTGATAATACTGGGAGAGTCCTAGCCATGGGACAGGAGGAAGCAGTCGTCGATCCCACCGTTGTTTCAGGTACGTTCCTTCTCGAAAACTCTTATGCTAGTATCCTTTTCGATTCGGGTGCTAAAAGAAGTTTTGTTAGTCATGCGTTCAAACATAATCTTAAACATAATCCCCAACCATTAACCGAAACGTTTACTGTCGAGATGGCTAACGGTGAGAAAGAAAGCGCTAACGAGGTGTTCGTAGGTTGTACCCTTACCCTGAATGACCATTCATTTCATATCGATCTTATGCCAGTTTCCATAAAGAACTTTGATGTCATTATTGCATGGATTGGTTGAGTCCCAATCACGGTGATATTCTCTGTTTCGAAAAAGCCATCCGTCTCAACCTTCCTGCAGGTCAGACTCTCATAATCTATGGTGATAAACGCAGCTCCAATCTTCGCATCATTTCCTGCATCAAATCTCAGAAACTCTTGCGAAAGGATTGCCAAGCATTCCTAGCCCATGTAATCAATGAGAAACAGGAAGTTAAAGACCTCGCGAGCATCCCCGAAGTCTGTAACTTTCCTGATGTGTTTTCTAAAGAACTTCCAGGAATTCCTCTCGAACGTCAAGTCGAATTCCGCATTGATCTAATTCCTGGAGCTACCCCGGTAGCGAAATCTCGGTATCGCTTAGCTCCAGCAGAAATGCTAGAGTTATCCAGCCAACTCAATGAGTTGCTCAGTAAAGGATTCATGAGACCAAGTTCCTCACCCTGGGGAGCTCCGGTATTGTTCTTTAAGAAGAAAGATGGATCCTTTTGGATGTGTATCGATTACCGCGAGCTGAACAAGTTGACCGTCAAAAATCGATATCCTCTTCCACGAATAGATGACCTCTTCGATCAACTCTAGGGAGCCAGCTACTTCTCAAAGATAGACCTTCGGTCAGGGTACCATCAGCTACGAGTTTATGAGAGTGATGTTTCCAAGACAGCTTTCAGGACTCGATATGGACACTACGAGTTCGTAGTGATGCCCTTCGGTCTAACCAACGCACCGGCTATGTTCATGGACCTGATGAACCGGGTGTGTCGCCCTTTTCTGGACAAGTTCATCATTGTGTTCATTGATGACATACTTGTCTATTCCAGAAGTGAAGAAGATCACAAACAACACTCGAGGCTAGTGTTGGAAACCCTTAGATCCGAGAAGTTGTACGCTAAATTTTCCTAGTGTGAATTCTGGATTTGGAAGGTAACTTTCCTCAGTCACGTAGTAAGCGAGGAGGGTATTCCCGTGGATCCTTCCAAGGTTAAAGCAATAGAGAATTGGTCGGCATCGAAGACACCCAAAGAAATCCGTCAATTCTTGGGTCTCGCAGGATTTTATTGGAGATTCATCTAGAACTTTTCCAGAATCGCCAAACCCTTAACCACACTGACACAGAAAGGTGTACCCTTTTGTTGGATTGAAAAGCAAGAAACATCGTTCCAGACATTAAAGCAAGCCTTGTGCAGCGCGCCTGTTCTGTCCCTACCCGAAGGGACAGAGGACTTCGTTGTCTACTGCGATGCGTCTAATAAAGGCTTAGGCTGTGTGCTTATGCAAAGAGGAAAAGTAATTACTTATGCCTCTAGACAGCTGAAAGCACACGAGGTCAACTATACCACGCATGACTTGGAATTAGGTGCCGTAGTCTTTGCACTGAAGATTTGGAGACATTATCTCTACGGAACCAAGTGTACGATTTTCACTGACCACAAGAGCCTGCAACACATCCTCGATCAGAAAGACTTAAACATGAGGCAACGACGATGGGTAGAACTACTCAGTGACTATGAGTGTGAAATCTGTTACCATCCCGGCAAGGCCAATGTGGTGGCAGTTGCCGTTAGCCGAAAAGAGAATTCAAGTCGAAAAGTGAAGACCCTGACGATGACTATCCATTCCCACTTATCCATGCAAATCCGAGACGCCCAGTTAGAAGCCCTCAAACCCGAGAATGTGTCAATCGAAGCCTTGAGGGGAATGGATAAGAAACTTGAGATCAGAGGTGACGGAGTTTACTATTTCATGAACCAAATATGGATTCCAAAGTCTGGAGGATTCAGGGAGATTGTCATGGAGGAAGCACATAAGACCATATACTCTGTTCACCCAGGTTCGGACAAGATGTACCTGGATCTCAAGAAACAATACTGGTGGCCAAACATGAAAGCTGAGATTGCTACATACGTGGGCAAGTGTCTGACTTGCACCAAGGTGAAAGTCGAGCACCAGAAACCCTCAGGTCTGCTCCAGCAGCCCGAGATACCCGAGTGGAAATGGGAGATTATTACCATGGATTTCATCAGCAAGTTACCCAAGTGTCTGAGTGGGTACGACACCATTTGGGTGATTGTCGATCGTTTGACAAAGTCTGATCACTTCATTCCGATCAAAGAATCATTCAAGATGGAAAGACTCGCGCGAATTTACATCCAAGAGGTAGTCCGACTGCACGGTGTACCTGCGTCCATTATCTCTGATAGAGATAGCAGGTTTACCTCCAGATTCTGGCAGTCTCTCCAAAAGGCTCTTGGAACCAAACTAGACATGAGTACGGCCTATCATCCTCAGACCGATGGACAGAGTGAGAGAACTATCCAAACCCTGGAGGACATGCTTAGAGCATGTGTCATTGATTTCAGAAAGTCATGGGACACACACTTGCCATTGATCGAGTTCTCATACAACAACAGTTACCACACCAACATCAAACCTGCTCCGTTTGAAGCCCTCTACGGTCGCAAGTGTAGATCCCCTCTATGCTAGGCCAAGGTAGGGGACACACAGCTAGCCAAGTGTCAAGTCCCCGACAGTTCTCTCACCGGTCCTGAAATCATCCGCGAAACCACCGAGAAGATCATTCAAATCTAGGAACGATTGAAAGCTTTACGAGATCGTCAAAAGAGTTACGCAGATAATCGCCGGAAACCTCTGGAATTCCAGGTTGGAGACCATGTCCTGTTGAAGGTCTCGCCCTGGAAAGGCATGGTATGCTTCGAAAAGCGTGGGAAACTTAATCCGAGGTACATTGGACCCTTTGAGATCCTCACCAGGATCGGTTCACCATGTTTCAAACCTCAAGAAGTGTCTATCCGATGAAACCCTAGTGATTCCCTTAGATGAGATCGAGATCAATGAAAACTTGAACTTCGTGGAAGAGCCAATCGAAATCATGGGTCGAGAGATCAAACGTACGAAACAAAGTCGCATCCCGATAGTGAAGGTTCTCTGGAATGCCAAGCGGGGACCGGAATTCACTTGGGAGCGTGAAGACTCGATGAAACAGAAGTATCCGCATCTCTTTCCAAATCCATGATTTGTATCTTAATTCTGAATTTCGGGACGAAATTCCCTCTAATGGGGGGATAATATGACAACCTGTAATTTATTTCGTCACTAAAACCGTTATTATCGAATAAAACCGTTGTATTCAATTTGTTCCGTTAACCTTCGAGTTAAATTAATTTAATCGCGACTTTTATTTCGGTTTCGTAAGTGTCGGGATGTGTTATAATCATTAAAATATTTTCCATATTTTCTTGGAAAATTATTATTTTCATTAAAGTCGTGACTACGGCAAAATTTATCGGGTTCGACCAAAAGCACCGTCTAACGACAGTATCGGGTAGAATTCCTCCGGGCCACAAACTCAATACCTATATAAGGGATTGAGTGACATCATTTTGAGGCTTTTTTTCTCTCACTACACACTCTCTCTAGAACTCGAAATTGGCCCAAAAACCTCATTTCAAGCTTCATTTTGGTAAGAAACCTATCCTACCATGTTTCTAAGCTTGTTTATCATTCAAATTTGTGTTTAATCTACCCAAAACACATATGAACATATGTTTACGGTTTGGGGACCCTCCTAAAACCGTGAACACCTCATATGAGGGTTTTGAAGCCTCAAAACCCCTCCAATACACTTCTAGGGCTTACATTCGGACTAGAAACTTGCATGCATGAGCTTAGGACCGCAAAATCGTATCATATGATGTGTGGACATGATTTTACGGGCCAAGCATGTTCTTGGACTGTAAACCCTCATTCATGGACCATAAACTCATGTTAGTGAGTCAAAATGCCCTTAAACACCTTCAAATGCTTCCATAGGAGTGTAGAACCTCATAATCTTTCATGTGATGCACCAAAACATCCTCAAAGGCATCAAACTTGAGTTTACGGCTCAAGAACATTCTTGGACCATAAAACCACCTCCTTAGGCCGTAAACACCCCTCAAAGGGTTTTAAGGTGCCTTTAACCCCTTGAATAGCTTAGTTTTGGACCTAGAATCACATGTGATTGAATTACAACCACCAAAGCCCTTGATTCATGGACAAATATGAGTTTACGGTTGTAAACCCATGAGTTTAAGGTAGTAAACTCCCCAAGAACATCTCCTTAGACCGTAAACTCATTTCCCAAGGCCATTTCAAGTCCCGATCACTTCCTAAGCCATGGAATCAACCCTAGAAACTTTCCGTTTGCATGGCTTTTCCATTTGGCATCCAACAACCCACCCCCCATGATTTTACAGCCGTAAACTCATGGGGATATGGTCAATGGGCCGTAAACTCCTCAAGGAGTTTACTCTTGAAGAGTAAACTCTATATTTAGGCCCTATACACCCTTAGATGCTACCCGGATCACTCCTAACACTTGAATTGAAGTGTTTTCATGTCTTGGAGTGCATATTCATGTCTAATTAGTGGTTCACAGTCTAATTAGATATATTTGTATATCATTTCATACTATATAGGAACCTCGCGCGTAATCAAGCCTTAAACTGAAAACTAGCATCCTAACCAACACATGTTCTCGTCTGGTGAGTTCATACCCTACCCTTTTTCAATGTTTTTCACTGTTTTCAGGGGGGGGGGGGAATACAAGCAAAGTACAAGGGATACTTGTACTCAAAACTTGTTTTACATGTGTTGTGTTTCATATTACATATGCTTTTAACACTGATAATCATAACAGATAACCGTTTGAACTTGCAGAACACTTATTCAGATTATTTGTGAAATACGTTATAAAATGTTGTATTTTATATTTTCACAAATGGTTTTCCATATTATATCAGTTAAAAGCATGACATTTGAACCTTGAACATGAAACTTAGTACACTGTTTTGTCCTCGGTAACACTCCACAGAGATACGCGAGTGGAGGATCATTATTTGTAATAGGATCTTTCTATATTATTACTAGTTAATTTGTTATTCCTATAAATTGGAGACACGTCCTCGGTGAACACTCCACAGAGATACGCGAGTGGAGGACTACACTCGTAACCAAAATCTCTTGGATAGGTGATAGTTAGTTTTGTTTACTTCTTTTTATAGTTTATTTTAGCATATTTCATTCATAATTTAGATAATTTCCATGCATATTTTCCCTTTTGTTATTTTTATAACCATTTCGGGGTACTTTCTAGTTTCTTGAGTATTATTGCAGATTTTCTTGGAAACTAGCGGGGCGGCACTCTTGCGAGGCGATTGGGCTTGAAGGGAATTGGAGATTTCATGCTTGATGGCTATGAAGGTGATTCATGGGGTGGACTTGTCAACTGCTTGAAGGCTTGGAAGAATTGAGCTTTAAATTTGAAAGATGCGGGGGAACATTCAAGCGTATGAAAATTATTAATCGGGCGAGTTCACGAGCTTTGGAGGATTTAGAGAGGTCAAATTGGGCTTTAAATGAAGAAAAAACTTGAAGAAAATGGGCTAGGAGGTGATTGGATTCGATCTGGGCCTGACATGGGCTCCTTTGAGATTTTGGGCCTCTAAAGCATATCCCACTAGCCCAGATCGAATCCAATCACCTCCTAGCCCATTTTCTTCAAGTTTTTCTTCATTTAAAGCCCAATTTGACCTCTCTAAATCCTCCAAAGCTCGTGAACTCGCCCGATTAATAATTTTCATACGCTTGAATGTTCCCCCGCATCTTTCAAATTTAAAGCTCAATTCTTCCAAGCCTTCAAGCAGTTGACAAGTCCACCCCATGAATCACCTTCATAGCCATCAAGCATGAAATCTCCAATTCCCTTCAAGCCCAATCGCCTCGCAAGAGTGCCGCTCCGCTAGTTTCCAAGAAAATCTGCAATAATGCTCAAGAAACTAGAAAGTACCCCGAAATGGTTATAAAAATAACAAAAGGGAAAATATGCATGGAAATTATCTAAATTATGAATGAAATATGCTAAAATAAACTATAAAAAGAAGTAAACAAAACTAACTATCAATAGGGAGCGTGACTTGAGTGTATAGATCTATACGGGGTAGACTACCCTACATCTGGCTGCTAGCTACAACCGAACCGAAAGGTTCAAGGGTGACGAAAGTCATAAGGTGATGTGGACTACTTATTGCCATATCTAGTCTATTGTATGGTTATGGAACTCGCAATTTGGATAACAGAGATTTACTAAATAGTAATAATGAATAAAGTAACTATGTTTACTTTGTATATATTAGTTTTATATATGTGTTAAAACTAATACATTTCACAAGGACAACCAGGTTTTCGGTATACATCTTTCACAATTGGTAACCAACATTCAGGAAAGTATGGGATTTTCATGGGGTAACATATGTTCATAACCAGATTCGTGTAACAAACCAGATAATTAAACCTTACAGTTCACAAGAGTAACCATGTTTTCAGTATATATCTTCTACATTACATCTTATAGATCGGTAACCAACATTCAGGAAAATAGGAGATTTTCCTAGGGTAACATTTGTACATAACTAGAATCATGTAAAAAATTCAGATAATTAAAATTTACAATTCACAAGGGTAAACATGTTTTCAGTGTACATCATTTACATTACACTTTGGATTTGATAACCAACTTTTAAGAAAATATGGGATTTTCTTGGTGTGTATCATTTCCAGAAACAGAAAGGAACTTGTACATTTTCAGAAAACAAACCGCTTATGAACTCACCAACGTTATACTGATTTTCAAACTGCTTGTATTCTCAGGTCCGCATTAGACAGGTACCCGATGATTGCTTTTGGCAAAGACGGAATGCGTTGATGATTCGTCTTACTTTTGTTCATATATACTATGTATCACACCTATACTACTTTACTTTCAAACAAATGTAAACTTTTATATATGTAATGTAATGGTTGTTTACTTTAATTACTATGTGCATTGGATTTGATACTCAACGTGGAGTCAACCCCGGAAATGTTTCCGCCTTTGATTTTCGGGGTGTGACGCTGAACATTTCCCGAAACTAATCCCACGAAACCGCAGCCCTCTGCACATCCGAATATGACCCCGTAGTCAACCTCCACCAATCCTTCGCCCCGAGCCTCAACAGGTTCAGAGCACACCTCACCTTTTGATCGGCATGGCATGAACATGTGAATAAACATGCCTCCACATCTGACAACCATCGCATAGCAACAATCGGATCCTGAACCTTATCGAAGGTAGGGGCTTCGTATTATCGAAGTCCCGATACTGAAAACCTCGACAGGCTCCTCCCCCTACCACTACTACAGCTGCTGTAGTTGCCGCGGAAGCCTTTTCTGTAAGAGCTGCATAGCGAGCATCAAAATACTCGACCATAGCGGTCTTGATCGACCCAAATAGTTCTGGCAAATCGGACCGGAACATCGCAGCAACCTCATCGTGCAGGATCTCACAAATCCTAGCATCCAACTCGTCCATGCTCATCTGACCAATAATCTCGGGCAGTACGGACCCACCCTGACCGCCCTCTCCTGCTCCCGATCCCGATCCAGATCCGCTCCCAGCATGCCTCGTGACTACCATACTAAAAAAATATCGCAAGATCTCAGATACTTCCCACTAACCCGGGAACCAACCCGCAACCCAACCCTAGAGGTTGTGGCTTCTTTGATATGCGTATGGGTCCTGTGCTTTCAGTAGTACGGGCCCATACTACCTTCCACACCTACCCATATTTATATCAAGTATCACCATAACACCCTAGTGAAGAACATACATAACAAGCACTCAAACCTCACTCCTAGAGGAACACTGGAAATCTCCCACAGAGGAAACCCTAGGCTAGCAGGCATCATAAATCAGGCAACATTATCATGAAATCCTGAAGATCCCTAGCCTAGTATTAGCATGTTGTTCTATCATAGCTCAAAAACAAATATCATGTATGGTATTTTGGGGTTACTTACTTGCTCCGGCTGATCGTACCTCCGCGTCCTCCTTTACTCATTTTTGAAAACCATTTTAAAATCTCTTTTGAAAACGCCCCTTGGTTTGAGACTGGATTCACACGAATGTTCCTCCAATTCACTCAAACCAAGGCTCTGATACCAACTAGTAACGACCAAAAAATTCCAACCAATTTAAACTTTTCAAAAACAATCCAATTTCATAAAGTTACTACAAAAAGGTTTTCAATACAATTATTTATCAGAGTCTTCCCAGGACCACATGATAAAACATAATTATGAGGAGCGGTACGATCACGCCTTTGCCTTGCCACGGTCTCCTGAAGTTCCTAAAAAACATTAAACCACAACTGTAAGCCCGAAAGCTTAGTGAGATACCCCCAAAATACCAATCACATATACCATACACATAACATGTCATATCATATCAGAACACAGAACAGCCATGCACATCGGGTCTACTGTGTGACTGGTCCGCCGCATCGGGCCTTCAGTCCACCTGGTCCGCCCTCCGAGTCTAGCCATATACATTGAGTCTACAGTGTGATTGGTCCGCCTGCACCGGGCCTTCAATCCACCTGTCCACTCTCTGAGTCTATAGTATGACTGGTCCGCCCGCACCGGGCCTTAAGTCGGCCTGGTCCACTCCCCGAGCCTCGGCACGTCTAGTCCGCCCTCTTGGGGCCTACAGCTTATCCGAACCGCTCGCTGGGCCTTCGGGATAACTGGTCCGCCCTGGGTATGTTGGCCTACAGCACAAAGCAGGTCCCCCCTCAACCCAACCCCAATCCAACAACCATGTGCACATAAACATATAATCATATAACAATCCACATCCAATCAAACCGATCTAGCAGATCACATAACATAACCTTATCCTAACAAGGATACCGACCTAACCGGTCATTAGCATAGCATCACCCTATATACCAGGATACCGACCTTAACCAGGTCTCTAGCATATACCATCCTAACTACCAGGATGCAATCATGGCAAAGCAACAACATAACAACAGTACCCGGATTACAATCCGATACAGGGCCGGACTTGGTGCCTTAGACCCTGTTGATATAGTAAGGATAACTCACATCGCAATTGCCAAAACTCTGAACTGAAGAAGCAGATGCCTGAACCCCCGTCTCACCAAGAATCCCGAACTATCCAAAGTAGCAAAATAACCATTAGCCCAAGCACAATATCCTTCCAAGGGTAAATTCACCATTTTACCCTCAACCCAAACTGGTCCATGACTAAGGCCCACAACGCTCATCAAGTCCATCATCCTCTCATTGGGCCAACGCCCAAAGTCCAATTCTCATACAAAGCCCAATATTGGCCCAATTTACTAACTTGGGCCCACCTCACCAAATAGGACTAGATCCAAGGTCCATAATAATTAGTGAGTCCAAAATGCTCCATCCATAATGCCCAGCTATGGCCCAAGCTCTAATAGCCCAATAACAGCCCAATCTCTTAAGGCCCAAAAAGAAAACCCAACAGAGGGAGTACGCTGGGTGTACAACGATGCTTGCGAATTGGGATCGGGGCACAGACCCACTACGCTGGGCGTACTTCCCATTTATGCGGGGCGTAACTCCGCTGACTACAACTTCTCATAAGATCTTAATGGCTTAAGCTCTTAAGCCCAAACTTTAGATCCATAGACCAAATATGCCTAGGATTCATAAAGTCTCAAACTTTATTACCTGGGATGTCCATAAAGCTCTTAATCCAAGGTCTTAATCCATTAAGACCTATCTATATCACCTATGAGACAACCAAAGCCATTGGGACCTCATTTTTCTTACTCAATACCTCTCCTAAGGTCTAAAAGGACAGCTAATCTCAACCAACTCGGATCATGCATCCAGATGAGGTTTTTGGGACAAGAATGATGTCAAAACTTCACAACACATAGATCTACACATTATGATTGTCAAGCCAGAGACTTTTTACCTCAAAAGGGCCTCAGAAGATGATGTCTTCCCAGATCTACAAGCTCTAGCCACTCAACTCCTTCTTTGACAACTTCCTCTTTCTTCTTCTAGACTCTCCTTTGCCAAAACAAGCTTTCCAAGGTCAAACACACCCAACAATGGAGGTGGAACGACTATCTAGAGCTTCTGAGGATGAGAGAGTGTTTATGGAGGCTAGGGTTGGGACCATTATGTTCCTTATATAGTGGATGGCCCTAAATTTAGGGTTTTTGAATGATAGACGTACGCTGGGTGTACATCCAGTACGTTGGGCGTACGTCAAAAGACCCCCACGTTCCTTTCCTTCGTTACGCTGGGCGTACGTCCAGCTTACGCTGGGCGTACCCAGCCAAACTCATGCATGCATGCTTGGCATGAATGGGACCCCTTTGCTAAACATCCCCCTTAGGGACCATTACTGCCAATATCTTTAATTTACAACATTTCCTCCATCATAAGTGCGTTCTCGCCAACTCTATCTCCACATAAGGACCGAAACACTGTTACTCTTGATCTCGGGAACCCATAAATAGATAATTCAAGAATAGGGTGTTACAAGGTACCACCAAAGCGCAAGGCAAGAGCGCTGCGAGATCATCACCAACATGATCACCGCTAAGATGGGAAGTGGAGAATCCCTAACCTCGCATTTGCAAAAGATGCAAAGGTATGTTGATCGTCTTTGCAAGTTAAATGTTAACTTTCGGGAAGACTTGGCTATCGACATCATTCTCCACTCCTTGCCCTCGTGCTACAATCAATTTAGGATGACCGACCACATTAACTAAGAAGAAAGTCACCCTAAGAAAACTCCAAAGACTCCTAAGGACTACTGAGAGCAACCTCAAGGACAAATCTATTGCACCAACTCCCACTCCACCCGCTGCTCTTGTTTTGGCCATTGGGAAAGGGAAGGGCAAAAAGAGGAAGGATCCTTCAAAGAGCCACCACAAGGGAAAGCCCCAAGATGGTTCCTCTACTAGTGGAACCAAAGTTGGTTCTGCTAAGCCCAACTCAAACCCTAAGGAGGTAGAGTCTCACCACTTCCACAAAATAGGACGCTGGAAGAGAAGCTACCCGGAATATCTGCAAGCCATCAAGGATGGGAAGATCAAGCCGTCTTTCGCAGGTATTTACACAATTAAATCTAATGATTCATCATGTACTATTTCTTGGGTTCTTGATACAGGATGTGGTTTTCACATATGTTCTGAGTTTTGCAGGGACTAAGAAGAAATAGAGATGTGGAGCGTGGAAGAATAAATCTAGTCATGGGAAACAGAAGATTGTCGCCTGTCACAAAGATTGGAGTGTATTCTTTAGTGCTTAGTAATGGATTATGTTTAGATTTAGATAATTGTTGCTATTCGCTAGATATGGCAAGAAATATCATTTCGTTTCATGGTTTGTTTAGACTAGGATTTTGATATTCGTTTGATAATGAGAAAGGTTCAATTTATGCTTATCTAAATGGTGTTTTATATATTGAAGCATTGCCTTGTAATGGAATTTATGAACTGTTATGGTTGTAGATAACTTAGGAAATGATATGTTGTGTGTGGATTCTTCCAATGGTTTGCATAAAGCTTGCTTGTGGCATTGTCGTCTTGGACATGTCAATTAGAAACGCATAGCCCAACTCCAGAAGGATGGAGTGTTGGAGTCATTCGACCTTAGGGACGATGACGTGTGCGAATCTTGTTTACTTGGAAAAATGACCAAGTCACCCTTCACTGGCACTTGTGAAAGGGGTGAGGGTTTATTGGATCTCATACATACCGATGTCTGTGGGCCCTTTAGATCCACCACAAGGGATGTGAACCGCTTCTATGTGACTTTCACTGATGATTATAGTAGATATGGGTATATTTACTTAATCAAGCACAAGTCAGAAACCTTTGAAAAGTTCAAAGAATTTAAACAAGAAATGGAGAATCAATTGGGCAGGAAAATCAAGAGGCTTCGATCTGATCGAGGAGGAGAGTACCTAAGTCTTGAATTCCACGACTATCTCAAGGAATACATAATAGTTTCGCAATTGACGCCACCTAGGACACCGCAATTGAATGGTGTGGCTGAGAGGCGTAATCGAGCCTTGTTGGACATGGTTCGTTTCCATGATGATTCGTGCTTCACTACCTATCTCATTCTAGGGGTGTGCCTTAAAGACCGCCACCCATATCCTTAACTTAGTCCCTACAAAGAAGGTTACCAAAACACCTCACGAGATGTGGACAGGGAAAGCTCCCTTATTGGCACATATCAAGGTTTGGGGTTGCGAGGCTTTCGTAAGACGAGAGACTCACGACAAGCTCGAACCTCGTAGTGAGCGATGTATTTTCATCGGCTACCCACAAAAATCCTTTGGGTATCTCTTCTATAGACCAAGTGACAATGTTGTCTTCGTTGCAAGGAGAGGGGTTTTCCGAGAGCGAGAACTCATAAACCAAGGAGACAGTGGGAGGCGAATCAATCTTGAAGAGATTCAAGAGTCGAGCGATGAAGGAACCTCTAACGCTAGCGCTCAACCCGAGGAGGAAACTCTGGTTGAGCCAATTGACGAATCGTTACCTCTTAGACATTCCGAAAGAGCTAGAGTTCAACCCCAGTTGTATGGCTTTCATATTACTATCGAAGGGGACACGTATATTAGTGATAGTACACTAGTAAATCTAGATGAACCTAACAACTATAACGAAGCCACGGCAGGCCTAGAGTCTGCAAAATGGAAAGAGGCGATGGACAGCGAGATTCAGTCCATGTATGACAACCAAGTTTGGAATTTGATTAACAATGTGCCCGGACGTAAGACAGTTGGGTGCAAGTGGATCTTCAAGGAGAAGACAAACATGGATGGGAATGTGCACACGTATAAGGTGCGATTGGTTGCGAAGGGCTTTACTCAAACTCTCGGAGTTGACTATAATGAGACCTTCTCACTAGTTGCTAAAATTAAGTCTATTAGGGTGATGCTAGCCATTGCTGCATTTCATGATTATGAAATATGGCAAATGGATGTCAAAACCGCTTTCCTTAATGGGAAGTTGGCTGAGGATGTTTACATGGCTCAGCCAGAGGGTTTTGTCAATGCGAAGCATCCCAATAAAGTGTGCAAGCTTGAGAAGTCTATTTATGGACTTAAACAAGCATCTCGCAGATGGAATCTTTGCTTTGATGAGAAAGTCAAAGAGTTTGGATTTGTATGAAGCGAAGATGAATCATGTGTATATGTCAAAGCCAGTGGGAGTATAGTTAGCTTTCTCGTATTGTATGTCGATGACATATTACTCATAGGAAACGACATCCCGACACTGCAGGAAGTTAAGTCCTGGCTTGGGAAGTGTTTCGCTATGAAGGACCTCGGAGAGGCTTCCTATATTTTGGGAATAAGGATAGTGAGAGACCGAAGTAAGAGACTAATAAGAGTTAGTCAGAATACTTACTTGGACGAGGTACTAAAATGTTTTAGTATGGAGAACTCGAAGAAGGGAGAATTACCGATCCAAAGTAATGCCAAGTTGAGTAAGACTCAAAGTCCGAATACCGAAGCCGAGATAACAGAGATGAGACGAGTACCTTACGCTTCCGCAGTTGGCTCAATCACATATGCTATGACTTATACTCGCCCTAATGTGGCCTTCGCTTTGAGCATGGTCAGTAGATATCAAGGGAACCCCGACAAAGCACATCAGACCGCAGTCAAGAATATCCTTAAGTACCTTCGGAGGACCAAGGAATGGTTTCTAGTTCTCGGAGGTAGAGATGACTTAAAGGTGCGAGGGTATAGTGACGCCAATTTCCAGACTGACAGGGACAACTACCGTTCACATTCGGGTTGGGTCTTTACCGTTAATGGAGGAGCAATGACTTGGAAAAGTTCCAAGCAAGAAACCATAGTTGGTTCAACGTGCGAATCAGAGTACATTGAAGCAAGAGAAGTGTCAAAGGATGCAATATGGTTGAAGAACTTCATTGGAGACCTTGGAGTTGTACCTGCCATAACGGAGCCTATGGAAATTTTCTGTGACAATGAAGGAGCGGTTACCTTGACCAAGGAACCAAGGGATGATGGTAGATCTTGACATATCGACAAAAAATATCACTTTATTAGACATCGGGTAAAAGAAGGACTCCTTGTAGTTAAGAGGATATCATCGGAAGATAACCCATCAGATCCGCTTATGAAGGGACTGAGTAGGGTTAAGAATTTGCAGCACGTTAGGAGCATTGGGCTGAAGGATGATGTTAGTTTGGATTAGATAGTTTAGATATGAGTAATAGATAATTGTAATTGACATTTGATGATTAAATAAATAAGTGTTATTTATTAGTATAGTTACTGTCTTATGTTAATTGGTTGACTATTATTTTTCTTGGCATGTTTTGACTTCCTGAATAATTGAGTTAATTAAGAATAATCGAATTATTCAAATGGTCCACAGTCGTTCATATGTTGGAAGTAGGTATGAATGAAAACTGTCATGAATTGGTGTGTAGATTGTATGAAAGGTATTAGACATAACAAAGGTTTGTTACAACGTTCATGAGTGCTTATAAATAAGTTTTGAGCATTGAAATAAACTCGCGCTTGCTGGAATCACTTCATGGAATTTATCACGAGTGATGACAAGACGATAATATCATATGGTCTTAAAACCAAGATATATGGTTTATTTTTTGCTAATTGATTGTACATTGATAATGCGAAACCGCATTAGTAAATTGATTTCATAAAACGCATTGTTGTGTATATTTTGATTAGTGAGTAGTAAATGCATATAAGTCAAAGTTTATTTGTTTCTTTTACCCTAAGAGGGTAAAAGCGATATTAGGGCTCCTCAATGATTTGATTTGACTTATGTGTCGGGCCCGGTCATGACTGAATTGATGTGTTCGATTAAGTTGTATGTCAAATGAATCTGAGATCGAGAAACAAACTGCTGGACAATAAGTATGACTATGTTCCATGAGATTGTCCGCACGATATCTAAAACAGAGGACTATACGATCCCTTATCTAAAGGACAGGTTACTGATATGATCAGAGTTTGACAGCGTATTTGAGAGCTACGATTGCTAATCAAGTCATACTTACATTTGTGGTTACTAGACTTATCCAAGTGGGAGACTCTTGGATTAGTGTCTAAGCCCATAACCATATTTGGTAAGTACTTGACCCGGTTGTGCATGGTCCTTTTGGGTTGCCTTCACCAAAGCAACTTGACTGGAGAAATAATAGAGAAAGAGGTTATTATGATTTATTAATATATTATAGGAATAATATGTTAAAGGAGAAATCATATTTGTTTAATTAATATTGGTCAATAATTAAATTAAGAGTTAATTTTGTGACCAAATATAATTAATGTGATAGTTGCAAATTAGGGCAATGGATGCCCCAAGGAAGGGGTGGACGAATTCAAGGGGATAAGGCCCTAGAATCCGTCCAAGGATAAGGATATAGACTTATCGTATGGATTGCTTGGTGGGCAAGCAACTAGATAAGGATAAGGACTAAAACCCTAATCTCTACCCTATATAAAGACCCCTTGGCTAAGGGAAATCGGCCACTTGTTTCTAAGAAAGCCTAGAGCCAATTTCTAGCCCCTCCCCTCTCTCTCTCCCTCTCTCTCTCTTGCATCTTCATTTGATTGTGGTGTTTGGAAACATATCCATGATGTGTCTCAACAAGAGATTGAAGATTTGTGTTGTTATTGCAATATAACAACAAGAGGTATGTAATCCCTTCTAGCATATAAATTTCGAAATACATAGGTACATGCTAGGGTTATTCTTGTGTTCATAAAGTTGTGTATATAATAGAGAAAACATAGATCCAAATCTAGGGTTGCATGCACACATATGATTGTTTGTACAAAACCCATCAATCCAGCCACCTGCGCTGCCTCATGTTTAGGTTTGGCTGATCCATGATGTGTCTCAAACTCTTGTGATTCGTGTATATAGAGCAACGGACCCCGTACAGATAGTGCCTCCAAATCTTGAGAGCGAAAACCACTACTCCCAACTCAAGATTGTGTGTGGGGTACCTCGTCTCTTGCGGCTTCAGCTGCCGCAATGCGTAGGCTACCACCCGTCCTCTCTACATGAGGACTGCCCCCAAGCTGGTGATGGATGCATCACAAAATACCACAAAATCCTCCACTCCCTCGAGGAGTGTCAACACCGGCGCCTCGCATAAACACTGTCGGAGGGTCTCAAACGCCCTCTGCTGCTCAGGGCCCTACCTGAAATCCACCCCCTTCCTCGTTAGACGAGTGAGGGGTACGATAACTTTGGAGAAATCACGAATGAATCTTCGATAATACCCTGCTAAACCCAAGAAACTCCTGATTTTTGAGGGAGATTTCGGAGTCTCCCACTGCATTACCGCCTCCACCTTGGCCGGATCGACCAAAATCCCCTCCCAGTTAACAAGATGTCCGAGGAACTGGACCTCTCGTAACCAAAACTCGCATTTTGAGAACTTGGCATATAGCCATTCTTGCCTTAGAACCCCCAACAGCTCCCTAAGATGCTCCTCATGCTGCTCTCGAGTCGTGGAATACACCAAGATTTCATCTATGAACACGACGACCGAGCGATCGAGCATCGATCTGCAGACTCGGTTCATCAGATCCATGAACACCGCTGGCACATTGGTGAGCCAAAACGGCATCACCACAAAATTGTAATGACCATAACGAGTCTGAAACGCTATCTTCTCCATGTCCTCCTCCCTCACCCTGACCTGGTGATATCCTGATCTCAAATCAATCTTGGAAAACCAAGACGCACCCTGCAGCTGATCAAAAAGATCATCTATCCTCGGGAGTGGATAACGGTTCTTCACTGTTAACTTGTTCAGATCCCTATAGCCAATGCATATCCTGTGCGAACTGTCCTTCTTCCTGACGAAAAGGATTGGTGCTCCCCAGGGTGAACTACTCAGACGAATAAACTGCTTGCCCAGCAGCTCCTGCAACTGAGATGATAGCTCCTGCATCTCAGGCGGTGCCAGTCGGTACGGCGCCTTGGCGATAGGGCCGCACCTGGCACTAAGTCGATCCTGAACTCAACCTGCCTCTCCAGAGGCACTCCGGGTAAATCCTCCGGAAACACATCAGCAAATTCCCTTACCACCGGGACCTCAGAAACTGAGAGCTGCTCTCTAACCCGCGTAGCTACCACATACGCCAAATAACCGGAACACCCGTGCTGAATATACTGTCGAGCCCTGGCTTCCGAACAAAACCCTGATCCCAACCTGGTGCCCTCACCATATACTACAAGTTCTCCGCCACTTTGGGTTCGAACCACCACCCGTTGTCCCTCACAGTCGATCATGGCGCCAAAAATGGCTAAGCCAATCCATACCTACAATCAGGCATACATCCCCCATGGGGATAGGAATCAAATCTATCGAGAAGCACACCCCGAAAATCTCTAACTCGCATCCCCGGTAGACCAAAGAAGCAGAAACCCCATGCTCATTGGCGATCGAAACTCGCAACGTACACTCAAGATCATCTATCGGCACACCGAACCCTCTAGAAAAGAACTGAGATACAAACGACCGACTCACCCGCGAGTCAAATAATACCAAGGCGAGCAAAGAATTTACTAAAAACGTACCTAATCATAGGTACAATTAATAAGCTTAACACAAATACAATAACTGAGACAGAGAATAGAAACGTACTAGAAACCACATCTGGTGCTGACTTGGGCTCCTCGGCCGTGAGCTGGAAGGCGCGAACCTGAGCCTTCGGAGGCTCCACCTTGATTGGCCTCCCATCTCCAATCCTCGCAGCAGCTGGCGCGGAACCCTGTGCTAGCTTGGCAGCGAGCTGCGGACAGTTGGTCTTCATATGACCAACCTGATGATAATGGTAACAAATCCTCATATCTGCGGGAGGGGCGGACTGACGGCAGTCCCTGGCATAGTTCCCCTCCTTGCCACATTTGTGGCACCCACCTCCTGCTCTACAAACTCCTGAATGAACCCTGCCACACTTTCCACAAGTGCGGCTCTGCTGAACCCCAGACCGTGTATCAGCGGTCTTAGACCGCTTAGGCACCGGCTGAGACTGTGCCAGTGCCTGACGTTGCTCCTTCAGCTGCAGCTCTATCTCCAACTCATGCCTCCTCGCGACTTCCTGAAGGTTTATGAATGTATCACATCGCTATGTAGACACGAACTGTCGAGTATCAGTTTTGAGCATACTCAGATAACGAGTCATTTGAGACTGCTCTGAAGCGAACTCCAGGCAAAACATAGCCCTCTCCGTGAACATATGGGTAATCTCCATCACAGACTCCCCATCCTGTCTCAAGGTTAAAAACTCCTACGTAAGCCGATCCCGCTCAATTCGTGGAACGTAGCCAGTGCAGAACATATCTCTAAACTGCTCCCAAGTAACAGCAGCCCGCTGATCATCAGTATACGACCCAGTCGTTAGCCTCCACCAGTCCTTTTCCCCAAGCCTCAGCAGGTTCAGGGCACACCTAACCTTTTGGTCAGCTAGACATGAGCACGTGAAGAAACAATCCTCCACATTAGATAACCACCTCATATCCCTAATCACATCCTGTGTACCATCAAACGTCGGGGGCTTCGTATTATCGAAGTCCCGGTCCTGGAAAGCCCTGCCGGCTCCTCCTCCAATCCCTGCCGCAGTTACAACCGAAGTGGTTACAGCGACAGGTGTCTCTGCTAGACCTGCATATCGCTCATCAAAATACTCAACCATTGTGGTCTTAATCAACCCAAACATCTCTGGCAGCTACGCTCAAAACGCAGCAGCAATCTCGTCGTGCATGATATCCCAGATCCTGGCATCCAACTCCTCTGTCCCCAACTGAACCACGGGCTCAGGTGCTACCGACACCTCCAACCATCCGTCTCCCGACCCCGATCCTGATCTGGATCCGGATCCCGAAGCAACACGTCTCTTCACCACCATACTAAAATATATATGCAGGTCATCAGATAAATAACATAATGTCGGGAGACCAAAACCGAAAAAGCCTAGGGGTTGTGATTTCCTTGCTACGTGTATGGGTCCTTAAGCGCCCATACTACCTTCCACACCTACCCATATTTGTCTCAAGAATCACCACAACACCCTAACAATATCATCAACATAGGAAATGCTCTCAACCTTCATTCTAGGGGAATACCAAATACCTCACATCTAGACTCACCACTTATCACGACTCACACATCCATGAAACTTCCATCATCCCCTGCAGTGCTAATGCATGCTAGCTGCACATAACGTTGGACCCAATAGACTCTCGAATATCGGATCCTACCCGAAGGCCGAATCAACATTCTCAGGCTATAAGGACTTTATTATGCACAACCGTGATGCATGAACTAAACATCTACAGATATGATGTCAATTTCACATACAAGAAACCCTAGGCTAATAGGCATCATGCAATCAGGCAAATCTATCATGTGATTCCTGAGGATCCCTAGCCTAGCACTAGCATGCTCTTCTAACATATTAGAATATCAAATAACTGCATGGTATTTTGAGGTTTACTTATAGGCTCTGGCTAATCGTACCCTCTGCATCCTCCATCCTTTATTTTGAAAACCATTTAAAACTTATTTCCGAAAAACTCCTTGATTTGAGACTGGATTCAAACGAGTGTTCCTCCAATTCACTGAAACCAAGGCTCTGATACCAACTTGTAACAACCATAGATTTTACGCCAAATTTAAACTTGTTCAATCATAAATAAAAACCACATAGCATTGTTTACAAAATTTTTTCAAATCATTTTCCATTAGAGTGTCTCGAAAATCATAACATAAGGATGAGGAGCAATACGGTCACGCCTTCGCCTTTCCACGATCTCCTGAAGTACCTGAAACAATAAACTAAAAACTATAAGTCTGAGGGCTTAGTGAGCTACCCTTAGAATACCAATACCACACTGACAATACCACAACAGTAATAATCAATTCAATCAACATGCATATTAGGCCATCGGTCTGATTGGACCGTCCTACCGGGCCTACAGTCTGGCTGTATCCATCCAGAGGCTTCGGTATGACTGGTCCACCACGTGGGCCTGCAGTATCCCGGGACTGCTCAAGGGTATATTGGCCTTCAGCACAAAACAGGACCGCCTCAACCCAGCCACAAGCAAATAACCATGTGCACATACTATCATATACATGCATATATAAACATCAAACATATCTTTCACACTGGTCATCAATCATAGAATTCTCCTGTAACTAGAGTACCGACCTAGCAGGTCACTAACACACCAATCCCTATAGATCATAAGAGCATAACATACTGTCTACCTCGATTCCGAACTAGTAGATCATAACCACATGCAACATACCATAACAGTAACAACTAAAGGGGCCAGCCTTGGTGCCGTAGACCCTATCGATATAGTGAGGATAACTCACCTTGCAGATGTCGACTCGAAAGGCAGACTCCAACTCTCGGTTCACTTGACATAGGGCCCACCACCTATCGTCATAGCACAACATACTCATAAGTCCTTAACTGTATAAGGTACTCCATAACCCACTAGTCAACCCCTGGTCAAAGTCAAAGTCCTTAGTCAAGGTTAACAGTCCATGTTGACCTTAACTCGCCGAGTTCTCTGAAGTACATTTCAACTCGCCAAGTCATCGGAGTGACTCATTGAGTTCCTTTGATTCTCGATCAAACTTAAAGTCACCCGTCGAGTTCCCTACTTGCAACTCGACGGATACACACTCATACATATCCCAGAGAAAACTCATCCGACTCGTCGAGTTGTTCTTCAACTCGTCGAGTCTTATGGTGATCTTCATCGGACTCGCCGAGTTGTTCATCAACTCGTCGAGTTCACGGCCATCTTCATGTGACTTGCTGAGTTAACCTTGCAACTCGCCGAGTCCATTCAGTCCTTTTTCTATACAGACTTGTTATGAGCCATGCAATGGCTCTAACTCATAGATCCAAGCTTCTAGGGCATGCTTATCACGTAAAGTTGCAAACTTTATGTGCATGCATGACCATAAAGGCTCTAAATGTCTATTCTAAGTTCTTAATCGAACTTTATGCTCAAGAGGGACCTTAATCACAACCAAGACTGTGACTTTATGCTTCTAGAATCCAAGGAGGGTCCAGATCTGAAGATACAACTTCAGATCTAGCCCATAGCTCATCATACCAACTTGAAAATCCATAAAATCCCTAGAAACTCAACAAAAGGGAACGAGGGAAGTAAAAATGGCACTTTGATACCTCCAAAGGATGCTAGCTGAAGTAAATCCGACTTCCCACTCCTTCCTTGCTTCAATTTCCTTTGCACTCTAAGCTTTCTTCCTCCAAGATCCTCTTTTCCAAGCTTCAACACCACACCAAGGCACACACACACGAATTAGGGTTTTAAGTGGGCTCTCAAAGACTGTAAAGAGGCCAAAGGAGGCTAAGGCTCCTTTAAATAGAGGTGCAAACCCTGGGATTTAGGGTTTCCACCGCCATCTCCTACTCGCCGAGTCCCACCATGGACTCGTCGAGTAGGTCACTTAAAATGCGATCCCACCCCGCTGCTACTCGACGAGTAGGTCAACCAACTCGTCGAGTAGATCTGAACCCAATAAATCATATTTAAGCAATACCTGAGAATCGGGGAGTTAAATTAAGAACACCAAGGGATAGGTCGTTTTTTTTAGATGAATGCAAGGCTTTTTGGGGAATGATTTGTTGGGTTAATCGATGTGTTCACAGATCACTTGGGACATGGGTCGAAGTTGTCGACCAGTTCATGGATTTACAATAGTTTAGCATATTGTAATTCACTCGTTTATTCTTGTATTTTAGAAGTTTTATTAGGGTTTACCAGGTCATAGGCTTGTTCTTCCTAGCTTTTAGGAAGTTCATGTAGAAGTAGGATAGGTACCTTTTCTTTAGGATCAAGTTTGTTTGTTTCTTATTTAAATGTTAATTCTGCGATAAATGAAAAATGTCCAGGTAGTAAAACTCAAAATCTACATTACGTGTGTATGATTATGTGTGTTTTCAAGGGCATATACTAACAATTGGTATCAGAGCTATGGTTGAATAGGGCCGGTTTGAGAGTCGACTGCCGAAGGGGAGGAGCCTTCGGGTGCGGGGCTGCCATCATAACAGAATTTGGGTAGTTGGCAGTGACCTTTTTGTTGAGGGGAGCCGAAAACTGAAGGTCTTTTCGCACAAGCAGGTTCTAGAAAGCAGAGGCTATGAAAGGTGCTGGTGTTTGTCAATGGTTAATGGCGGAGAAGGTGTTTAGTTGGTGGGTTTCTTTTTCGACTGTCTTTAGTTTTGGTGGTGTCCGACAAGTTGGTGATTCCGACGGTAGGTTGTGGGTATGTCACCAGAAAATGGAGAGAGTTATCGGAGATGCATGAGAAAACAAACATAAAATATCCGTCAAGCAGGTGGCTTTGGGTTTGTTTCCTTTTTGCAGGTGAAAGAAGATGGGAAAAGCGGGTTGCTTTGTTTTCTTCATCAGTGGAAGAAGGCTCTCGTTTGACAGAAGTGTTAGGTGAAAACGGATTCTGTGTGGTGACAAACAATAGCCAGGTATGAAGGACTTTGGACGTGACGGAGGTGAAGGTCGGGTGTCCGGGAAAAGTTGTAGGTCAAACGTTGTTGTAAGTGAAATGGTGTGAACAACCGATTAAGGGGGTGATTGTTAGGTTAATCGGTGTGGTCACGGATCACTCGGGTCATGGGTCATAGTTGTGGATCAGTTCATGGGTTTACAATAGTTTAGCATATTCTAACTCACTCGTTTATTCTTGTATTTTAGAAGTTTTATCAGGGTTTACCAGTTCATAGGCTTGTTCTTCCTAGCTTTTAGGAAGTTCACGTAGAAGTAGGATAGGTACTTTTTCTCTAGGATGAACTTTGTTTCTTTCTTATTTAAATGTTAATTCTGAGATCAATGAAAAATGTTCAGGTAGTAAAACTCAAAATCTACATTACGTGTGTGTGATTGTGTTTTTTCAAAGGCATGTACCAACATAATTGAGATTATTGCTTTTGGGATCGGAGTAAATTGATGATTTCTTCAATGATGATACAACAAATTGTAGAGATTTCATGAATTTACAACTGGAATATATAGAAAAATAATAATAATCAATAAACTGTTTCTTCATATCATGAAATTACAGAATAATGATGTTTGCCTTTTGCATATGTTCATAAACAAAAAACTACAAAAGTATTCATGATTCAAGAACTCAATAGATTATGCAGCCAATCAACTACCAAAAACCAAAGTATCGGAGACTTGAAGTTGTTCATCGGTAGGACTTAGATACAATCCATGGAAGTTACCGGATCTTGGTCTCGTCACATGTTTGTTTTTTCATTATTTTTTTAGTTTTAGATGCATATAAATAATTATTTGTGCTATTTATAGTCATAATATTTTTTAAACTATAACTATAAAATATTTATAGTAACATTTTATTTTTATTTTTGTTATGAATATTCTTACTTCTAAACATATAAATAACTAAACGTGACAATTGATATCGTTTTTCATAAAGACGGATTATGACTATTGGCTAATATTTATCATGTTTTTATTGTAAAAGAGTGACGAATGTATGAAAATACTTTACAGTGATGACACATTTTAGCTGACTAAAACATTATTAGAATTTGATAAATGTTCTTTAGTGACACAATTAATTAAAACCGTGACGATATTGTTTTTAAAACCGCAATCGTATGACATTCTGTACTAGTGAAGCCATCTATGGTTTGGTGGAAAAAAATGAATATTTTTTATAGACATGATAATGATAATGATAATACCACATTTGAGTAGCGATGTAGCATGCAGGTTAATCTCAACTACGATTTTGGTATTTTTTTTATGGCTATTTGTTAATTTTTGGCTAATTATTATAAAATGATTAAGGAAAAAGAATATATTTGTAAATTTCTTTAAAAAAAATATATAAATAAATCGCGACACCTTATTTAATTTCTAAAGATTACAACTTGATTTATTCAATATTTGTGAGATTAAGACACGGCCCATAAAGTAAGAAAGTTGAGATTTTGACTACGATAGCAATTATATAAGTTACATAAATTTCCAACTCTCTAAGTTCAAATGTTTTGATTTTGTCAACTATTTTAAAAGTTTGACTCCTTGAAAATTAACTCTAGAACTAATTTATAATAGAAAAATTAAATATCTTTATATATTTTGTTCTTTATATATTTTGTTCTTGTCAATCTTTTTATTTATTTGATAAACATAAATGTTAAAATCAAGATAAGAGATTAAGAGTAAAATTAATGGATTCCACATGTCATTAGATGAGTAGGAAGATAAGTATAAACAAAAAATGAGAGGATATTATTGAGAAAATTGCAAAAAAAAATGATAGGATATTATTGAGAAAATTGCAAAATTGCTCCTTGTTGTTATCCATTTTATGTAATTTTGGTCTAAAATTTTTCTAAATTGTGTATTTGGTGCTTCGAGCATACTTCCATTGTGCAACTGGTTTATGTACTTGATAGACGTTTGTTTGGGCTGTTAGCCCACCTCACGTGCCCCTCATGCGAGGGAATTCTCTTAATTTTTAAAATCTGAATTTTTAAATTAATTTAATTTTACTTATAACGTAATTTTTTATAATAATTAAATTTATTTTGTCAGAATAACAGAATGCCAGCCATAAACTACTAAATATATTTCCGATTTTATTCTTACTATATATAGTTCCAATGCAGATATTTTTGATAATTAAATTGATTTAAGAATTTTAGATATTCTTCATAAACATCCAAGTCAATCTATGATTTTATTCTTCATACACATTCAAAATTAAATACAAATTCATACATATTTTTACAAACTAATAACCTTATATATTTTAATATAATTATACATATTCTAACAGAATATCATAAAAAATGAATAAAATTCTTTAAAAAAAATAGCATTCTTAAATATACAATTATTGAACAAATACATTTGATCTTCTTCAATGGTCCAAATAATACACTTAATTCCAACTATTTTTATGAAAATCTTATGTATTATCCTAAGAATTTTTTTTTGTAGATATACTTGTTGTTGAACTCGATTACAAGTATTTTACTTGTATGATCAATATTTGATTTATTCTTCAAGTCATTCTGAAAGAATAAATACATTAATTATTAGTATTACCAGTTAAGCAAATATAGTTGTTAACAAACACTCTTGAAGACATTCTGACATAATTCATTTATACAAATAAATTCTAACAGAATACGCTACAGAATGCACTTAAATCGTAGTCTTTTCTTCTATATGACAAAAAATAAAACAAACTTTAAATCATATCGGAATGTTTTTTTATTTTTCCTATCTTGATAAATAAGGAGATCAAAATCGAATTATATCAGAATAATAGGCATCAAATCAATGAGTGTTACTAACCTCATTTAAATGAATATTGTGTTAGCTCATTCTGAAAAAATTTATATGTTTAAAATAACATTCATTGTATGTGTTTGTATCTTCTTGAACTCGATTCCACATCAATGACAACCTCTTCAAAACATAAACCCATAAAAAACTATGTAATAATAAATTATGATTACATATGCTAGACTTGTAATAATAATAAAACTTGTAACAGTAAATAACAAATCCTCATTTCCATATTACTTGAAAATATTTTAATTTGTTTTTTATAAACCTAAGTTGGAGGGTGTACCTCTTTGAAAATTTTAAATGATGCTAGTTAATTTAGCCTTGTTCTATTATGTGGACAAAAGAATTATTCATAGTAGTTAGTTATGCTTGAATATGTTATTTCAAAAGTACCTTATCCAGTGATGATGAATGAAGGCTAATCTTAATTGAATCAAGAATGAAATCATATAATGTTTGAAGAGCAGATTTTTCTATCACACTAAAATCTAATTCCTCTACTAACAAGACTTTTCGGAGTACCTGTAAATAACATATCAATGTGGTAATCAATTTGGACAACAGCGTGGAAACAAGAAAAAGGTTTTCAATGTCTATAGGGTTAGAATGTGACAACCCGAAATTTCCATTCTGAACAAACCATATCAAGCCAATAGAAGTAGAACAGTTACAGTGAAAATTCAGACTTTGAGTATAAGTTTGGCAGATTTTCAGGATTTACACTTAAGGAGATATCAGGAGAGTGGATGCACTAGGGTTTTGTGCAACACTGTTATTCCAATACTATAGGATATTAGAGTTCATTCCGGGAATAGAAATATTTTCTACCAAAAATCCCAGGACTATATATAGAAAACTGAACCAAATAGTTCATTAGTTACATTTCCAATTAGAGAAAAGCCAAAATTCTCTCTCACGGATCTTCGGGTTTTTATCCCAAATTGTGAGTACTTCGATCTAGTTATGTTATATAGCTTAGATTGTGTTTAGAAACATCAATTTCATAACAAAACAACTAGATTCGGGATTTTACCGCCTAAGAACGTTCTTGGAGAGGAAACTCCAATATGTGGCTTAAATGCTACCTAGTCCTTTCCCCGTGAATTGTAACTACCTTAGACTTGTATGCTAGTGTGTATAGGACTAGAAACCATCAAAATCGGAACAAGACACCAAGATTTGAGAGTTTACCGCCCAAGAACACTTGGGGAGTAAACTCCATTTTAAGGGCCAAATGTGTCCCAATGACCCTCAAAGCTTTAGAACTCGAACTAGAACCCACCATTGCATGTTTAGGACACCAAAATCAATTAAAATCAATGATGAAAGTGAGTTCACGGCCAAGGAGGTTCTTGGGTCGTGAACTCCATTTTTAAGTGCCAAAATGCCCTTAAAACCTTCCTTAAGCCAAGATACTAATTTGGGCATGTACCTAAATGAGTTTTGGACTAGCTAACACACTTAGAACACCAAGAGTAAGGTGTTCAAAGCCCAAAAGGTTCTAGGGCCGTGAACTCCATAAAATGGTGCCAAATGGGGCCATAAACTCTTCTAAAGCCAAGTACAAAAGCCTAGTTTAGTTCCCAGTTAATTTAGAGACTTGAAAACACCATAAACACCCTCCCAAGGGAGTTTACAGCCGTAATCTCCATGGGATATGGTCCCAGGGCGGTAAACTCCTCAAAGGAGTTAATAGGAAGCCCAAACACTTGATTTAGCCTGGAAACAATTCACCACTAGAGTTGTATTAATTCTAAGCTACATTTAGAGACCTTATTGAGAGTTTATGGCCAGGAGTTTACTCCCCTGGGCTGTAAACTCCAAAACATATGGCCATTTGACCATAAACTCCCATTAGAGGTCTTGCACTCCTTTGTTGCAACCCATTAGCCTCCTAGCACTTGACCAAAAGTGTTTTCCTAGCGTTAAAATGTGTATACTTGTATAATTAGTGTTTTAATCACTAATTATTTATATACATATGTCTTCATATGTAATTAGGATCATTGTGTGTTTCTAAAGTCTTCACTTGACACCAAGCATTTGCCTGATCCTTCCTTACGATAACAGTCTGTTCAATTCCAGTCAATTACTGCAGGTGAGTTCATACCCCTTAATCAATGTTTTAAACTGTTTTTAAATGTTTTATGGGGGGATACAAGTAGAATTATGCTAATTATTATATCAATCACATGTGATTAATAAGCATCATTCAAATGATTGGCTACTCATTAGCCGTTTTACCAAACAGTTTCCTTCAAATGTTTTTCATAAAAACTTTATGTGTTTAAAAACTCCTTATTATACTGTACATTTTATTATGTATATTACATTTCAAACTTATTTACAATTGTGTTTCAAACAAATGTTCTTTATACTAAACTGTTTTATCAAACCCATGCCTTCGAAACCATTTTATAGATCGACATCAAGTCGATCTTTTCTTAGAAAATATTTATGTTCAAAGGTTTTACAAATCTTATTTTATTCTTTTATATTATAAATTGCATGCCTCTATATGTATAGTTATATAAGAAATGTTTAAAAGACTTAGGAAGGCTATCCACCCTATTTCCTTTTCGCGCTTGAGATGTGGTCTGGTGGGATATCGGGTACTCGTCCGAAGATCGTTTAAATATTAGTTATATATCATGTGTACATATATAGTCATAAAAGGTCATTCCAGTTCATCCCATGCCCTTGGGTAGCAAGGGTATACATCCATGTCCATACGTACCAGTTAAATTACTAGCAAACTACCATATGGGTAGTTTAGGAAGATACTAGAACTATTACTAGAACACAATATCATACTATGAGTCAGTTCATTCATGAGTCAATACTTACTACTATGAGAACATATACAACTATACTAGAGAAGAACATATACAACTATACTAGAGAAGAACATATACAACTATACTAGAGAAGAACATATACAACTATACTAGAGGAAGAACATATACAACTATACTAGAGAAGAGCATATACAACTATACTAGGAAGAACATATACAACGATACTAGAACGATTACATTACTATACTTTCTAGGTAGAGAGCACGTACATTACAGCTAGAACAGTTCATTACATTACATATATATGAATACGTTAATTATTGTGATATGTATCGGAGCATGCCTTAAATGTCATGGCCCGAGTTGTAGCCAGAGTCTCTTGAAGGGAGAGCGTGAGTTTGCGTATAGATCTATACTGGATTGACTATCCTACACCTTGCTGCTAGCTACAGCCGGACCTGCAGGTCTGCGGGTGCCAAGCGTCATTCTGTTTTACGACTATTCGTATGTCGTTGTTACCAGTCGATACTATGGTACAATTAATCACATGATGCCTTAATATAAATCCGGTTAAAGGTAGTTAGTACAGCAGTAGTTCCTATAATACAACACTACAGTACTACATTTATTTTTCCCTTTTCTTATATTTACTGATCATTTCACTTAAACATTTAATGTAAAAACTATATTTTTATAATGATAGTTACACTTGGGAAAATCACACACTTTTACAAGAAACGAACATTTAGAATAGTTAAGTCCTGGTAGAAGACTACATTTAGAACAGTTAGGTCTTGGTAGAAGACACACTTGTTTAATAGTAGGAATCATAGGGATTTCTAGGGTTTTTCAAACGTTTACAGTTCATTTACAAACATTTTCATACTTACAGTTCATTTACAAACATTTTTATACTTACAGTTCATTTACATTTTCCATACTTACAGTTCATAAACTTACAAATTCTTACATACAAATTAAGACACTAAAATACTTATGATCTCACCAGCTTCAAAGCTGATACTCGCTTTCAAAATTACTTATATCCTCAGGTCATCATAGACAGGTACCGGTGCAAGGAGAAAGGAAGATGGAGCTTGTTCAAGACTCATCTTTCATTTTGATTTATGCTTTAGTGTTTATCAAAATTTGACAGAACACACTTGTATAATAATTATATTATTAATACAATGGATGATGTTGTTGCTTGTTTACTACTTTTCATTGTTGTGATACTGTACATGACGTCCTCCGCCCCAGAACGTTTCCGCCGTTCTTGGTTTTGGGGTGTGACATAGAAATTGCAAACGTGGTAGAACTTATGATTTAAATTGCATCCTAATTTAGTATGTAACATCTTTTATGTAATTCTATATAATTAGACGAAGATTAATATTTTTATTAACGAGTTATATCTATTTCTATAAGATTATTAGCTTGAACGATGTAATATCAGGGAAAAGAAAAGAGTAATTTGTGGAGCAAGTGATTGCATGAAAAATCGGATATAAGGACCTGTCTGGCAGCAACAAAGCATCGAAGGAGGAGGTTGTTGTTGCAACTATTTTACTAAAGAAAGGGCCAATTTATAGTTGCCCTTGGCTAGCATCCTGTCCACCATTCTTAGTGCAGCACGACGGCGTCGTACACCACGAAATATTGATAAATCAATATTATATAATAGATGTAAGTGATATTTTTATTAAGAGATTAAATGTTAAATAAAAGAATAAGGAAATCTCTAACCTTTTATTTACAGCAAACATGGATTAGTTGATTAATGAAGCATCCTTCAATATTTAAATATCCCATACCTATACTTCTTGATAATGGAGAACCAGACATCTTCTTCAAATCAAGTGGTGATGATAATGGTTATCGGTGATTAGAGAAAAAGAGAGAAAGATAAATAGGGTTACAACAATGATCTTAGGCTTGAATGGTGGTGGTAAGTTGAGGACTACCCGAAAGAGTTCTGTTGAGTTTTGTTGTTGCCGATTGAAGTTTTTGGGGATTGGGTGGAGGATGATGTTTTCTATGTTGATGGTGATGAAGGTGTGTATTGATGGTGATAACCAAGCATAGGGTTTTTCCATTATTATAAGGCTTTGACTATTATATCTCTTCTTTAAAGCAACTCCAATGGACCTGTATATATGTGTTTTGCTGGACTATTTTGTTTGGTTTTAGTTCGAAAATAGTTTGATAAACTAGAAATATTATGGAAATGAAAGACTTTAATTTTGAAATAACATAAACATTTTATACTCACCAAGTATCTTCTTGCAAGTTATAGAAAGATTAAAACACCAACCAAAGAAGAGGTGAAGAAATAACAACATTTTTAGTCCTTTGGGTCCTTTTGGGAGTCTTGAAAGTTGATGAAGAATGTGAAAACTTTGAGACACAAACAATGACTCAACTTGATGTAGATGCTAGTCCAAAACTCTTACACTCTTAAGCTTGAAGTTCATAACCAAAGTATGAACTTCAAGAGGGTATAAATGCTAGTAATCTCTAAGTCTTCACTGAGAGCGGGAGAAGAGATTTTGGCCTTTTGCATCAAGTGAAAGCCCTGTTATTTATATGCATAAATGAAGTTATTAGCCATTAGTTCCTTCAACTTTAGACAAACTTGTCTCCATGTCATAATAGTCTCTATGCATGCTTCTAAAGCATGATTTATTTTGAATAAAAAAATTAATAGCCCATGGTTTTCTTTCTTTCACCAATTTCCGAAAAAGATATTAAAAGAGAAGTAATAGGTTTAAATTTTATAAAACCAAGTTTTATAAAATATAAACTTTGTCTTTTGAGTAAAAGACAAAAGGTTTTCAACTAGTCCAAAAAAGTTGTACACAACTTATTAATTCATACCATATGAATTATGTAATGTTGCTTGCTAGTGAAAATTATTATTTCCATGAAATAAATAATTTCCCATTTAATTATAAGAGTTTTATTGAATATTTATTAAAATAAATTTCTAATAAATAATCAATTGTATCAAGTTGTTGTTAGTGTGACCCATTAGTATCATATGTTATTTAGCAATATCACTTTAATATGAGTCTTGAGCATACAAGACCTTTCAATCTCCTACTTGTGCAAGAGTCATATTAGACTAATATACACAGTGGTGAATGTCTAGAAACATTTCACTGCCCCTAATACCATATGACTATTTGCTCCATTCTACCAACGCCCAATTTCCCAAAAGCTCAAAGCTACAATTGTGTATAAGGTTAGTTTATCAGTTATCCCTTTGCTACAGATATAACGTCCCAATTTTTATGGCCAAAAATTTCATTTTTAATTAAGTAAGTTATAAAATAGTTTACCCAAAACATTGTCAATGTCATATCAATTTATAAACCGTAACAACATGTCTCAAAACCATATCATCAAAAGTAATAAAAATCAAAGTATAATTACAGAAAAGTCAATGCGGAAATCATGTGTGTGTGATGCACTACTACACCACCGGTTCCTTCCCCTTGGATGAAGAGGTACTTGAAACCAAAATTGAAACTGTAACACAAAGCTTAGTAAGTTCCCCCCATCATACCACATACCATACAATCATACATGCTGCCGGGCAAATTTTGGGGTGCCCGACCTACCCATGTCAAGCCATTCTGGGGTGCTGACTACCCATGCAAGCCATTCTGGGGTGCTGACTACCCATGTTAGGCCATTCTGAGGTGCCTGCCTACCCTCCGGTCTATCTCATTCGGTCTCGGCAATTACTTTACCCCTACTACTATCACATAATAACATATCATAAACATGTTGTCAGACATATCTAGGGTATCCGACCTACCCTTCGGTCCTAACAACCGATCGGGGGACTATTCCCCTCCTATTACCACTATCACATAGAACATAAGATACTGGCACATAGAACATATCAAGTAATAGCAAACCAAACAATTATCATAGAGACAATTATCTCAACTGTAATCAACTACTAGTGGGTTAGCCTTGGTACCCTATACCTACTTCTACTAGAAGGTAACTCACCTCAATGTTGTGCAGTATATGCACTATCCCTGGCGTGAAAATTGACTTTCCTCGACTCCTCAATCCCTACACGACAATTCTTCTAAGTCATCAATTCATACTCACAACCCCTACAAGGGTCAACTCAAATCCAGGTCAAAGTCAACTTTGGTCAAAATCAACCTCCAGTTGACTTGACTCGCCGAGTTGGTCTACCAACCCGTTCAGTCCCTATTCCTCCAAAATGATCCAACCCCCGACCCTACTCGTCGAGTCTAGCAACAACTCAACAGGTCCTCCTTCAACCATAATATCGGGACCATATTAAACCGACTCACCGAGTTCACCCTTCAACTCGTCGATTTCATCTCCCTCATAAGAATGTGATCAGTCTATGACTCGCCGTGTTGTATGAACAACTGATTGAGTCCATCTTCATGGGTTGGGAGACTGCCTTGGACTCGCCAAGTTTGTTCATACAATCGTCGAGTCCCATGATTTCCAGGTCTATAATCATGTCCATTGATAGGTTATTATTTAGTGGTTTGGGCTAGGCAATCATATACATATACATATATATATATATATATATATATATATATATATATATATATATATATATATATATATATATATATATGTCTTAATAGATTCTTGGTGATGTATTGTTGATTTTGGTTAACTTTGCGGTTGTGTTGGTGTTCACGGCTGTGAACTTTATTCACGGCCAGCCTACCCCTATAAATAGTGTCAGTATCTGTCTGAATAGACTAACGTATTGTGTGAAGAGTCAATAGAGTTTACGGTCAGTTCTTCAAAGGTGTTCTAGATGTTTTGTGAATGAACGTGTGCATTGCTTGATTATATTCTTCTTATATTTATTCTTGTTATTGTTTGTTTTGTTCACTGGTTAGATTCAATCAATTGGGACCTTACAATTGGTATCAGAGCGAATCCAGTGACAAAACAGATTCAAGTTTCGTTTGAGGTTGAAGGAGTTTTTTGTGTTTTTCACTTTTCAAGCTCGTTTTTGCATCTAATCGTGTTTTCAAAGCTGAGGGAATCAAAAACAGATAAAAAACAATCATTTTCATCAAAATCTGGGAGTTTATGGTCTGCTGTATTGAAGGGTATACGACCGTGTAATCACTTAACTTAGTCGTAACCCATTCGAGTTCAAGAATTATAAACTATCATCTGACCGTAATCGATTATTTGACCGTAACCATTCATCAAGTTTTGACCGTAAACGCAAAAGCTTCACTTGGCCGTAATCTATTGACCGTGAATTGAGTGTACGGCCGTAAACACTTTCTAGCCGTGGACACTTATATTGTTCTAATTTTTTGTTTTCAAGTATCTTTTCATTTAATTTAGAAAATTAAAAAAATGGATTCACAAACCTTGAGTGCTCATCAAGAATTGGACACTCTCATGGGAACCACTACTCGAATTCCTCGCTTACTGTCCGCTGAATGATTTCCAGAATGGAAGTATCGAATGGAAAAATACATTAAGATGCAAGACTTCAAAATATGGAGAAGCATTTTAAAAGGACCAGTCCATATCACAACAAAACTCGAAAATGGAGTTGTCATTGACAAGGATATTGATAATTATACTGAAGCAGATTTTGAAAAGGTTAAACAACAAGAAAAGGCACTGGATACACTCATAATGGCCTTATCCCCAGAGATTGCACAAGGTTTTAGAGAATACACTTCAGCAAAGGCTCTGTGGAAAGCATTGATTGAAGTATATGAAGGTAAAGAGGACATGAAACAAAGTTTCCAGGATATGCTGATACAAAAGTTCAATATGTTCAACCACATTCTTGGAGAAACCCTGGAAGCTCAACTTCAATGATTCATCACATTGACCACTGAAATGAGTTCGGCTGGGATCTCAGTACCAAGATCTGAAATTAACAAGAAACTATTGAATTCTCTTCCAAAGGCTTGGGACATTAATGTTGCTGTCATCAAGAAAACTAAATATCTTAACCGGCTTAGTCTGGCCGAAACCATGGCCATCATCAAAGCATTTGATCTTCATGAGAAACAGAGAGAGATTAATTATGTGAATTCGTACTTAAATGTAAATCTCGGAATTTCTACAAACAATGCTTTATCATCCTTTACCACTCCTCAAAGTCAAGCTTTCGCTATTCCAAACCCCTAAGGTCAAATGTTTGTCAACTCACAAGTTCAACCATTTGTTGCTTCTCAATCATCATCATATGCCATTCCATCCATGAAAAATGTTCAATCCTTAATATCTTATCCATAATTTGTTTCCTCTTCAAAAGCACTTGTTTCAGCTCATGCTCCCAAGGAAAATGAAGAAAATTTGGCTCTTGCTATCGATCTTATCAACTGCTACAATGCCTTGGTAGCTGCTGAGCTTCATCCTCAACTATCTTTCGTTGATTTGGATCAAATTCATTCCGAAGATGTTAAGGAAATGGATATTACATGGCAAATTGCTATGGCGGTATTCAGGGCAAAACAGTTCTCCAAGAAGACAGGAAAAAATAACTGGGAAATGAATGCTGAAAAGAAGGTGGTGTTCAACAAAGGCAAACTTTGATGCTTTAACTGCCATGAACCTGGTCATTTTGCCAAAGACTGCCCAAAGCCTAATAGGAGGGAAAATAATGAAAGAACAATGGTGTCAGTGGGTAACAGCAGGGGAGCTACCATCGATAACCAGACTACAAATCTTGTTGTAGTGGCTCAGTCATTTGATTGGGACGATCAAATTTAGGCCCTAAACATCTCGGGACCTGAGAGTGTGCATCTTGCCCAAATCAACGACACTGCAGAAGGAGAAGCTGAGATGGACCCAGAGGCAAAGAAGATGGATTTGCAATTCGTGTTTATGGTACAGACTACCCCTGAGTCTGCCAAGCCAGAGGTCAGTGAAAATTGTTGTTCTCAATCTTGTATTAAAAGTGTTAAATTTTTGCATGATCAAATCGAGTTACTAAAAAGAGTGAACGAGGACTTAAAATATGAAAGGTATGAACTAAAGAGAGATCAGAGACCACTAAAATAAAAATTAGAGGCCAAGACTAGCGATTTTAGGAAGTTGCATGAAGATTACAGCCACAAATGTGAAAATTACAATTACATAAAGAAACAACTTGTTGTTGTCACTGAGGAGCTTAACAAATTGAAAATACGTTTTAAAAATGTTGATTTTAACTTTAAAAAATTCGATGTGTCAAGTGAAAAAATGGCAATAAAAATTGAGAAGCAAACAAAGTGGAAGGACCAAAAGCAAGTAGAAATAGGTTATGAGAGTGTCCCTTCCCCATTCAATAACAATTACTCTACTCAACCTATGACTCAGGAGGAGATAGACCGAGGACCATTTATGATATATGGTAAATCAACTATTGAACATGCCACAAAACATAGTGCTAGAGAGTTAGTTACTAACATTTCCACTTCCTGTTCAGATTCTTCTTTAAGTCGGGAAAAGCAAGAGGCTGTAAATAAAGTGTCTGAAATAATTTTGTGTCAAAATTTGGTGTTCCTATTTTGAACAATGTTGAATCCGTGTATGATATTAAAACTGAGATTTTAGTTTGTGATGATTTGGTGTCAAATGTAAATGTTTCTGATAAATGTGGTGTTGGTTTTACGAAATATACTAAATTTGAATATAACACTAACGCATCCGAATCTTCTACATCTGTCACACAATCTGACTCATGTACTTGCATGTGTAGGAAAATTAGAAAAGTCAATAAGATCACAGAACATGATAAAGGCGGTACCATGTTTAATGAGAATAAGCAAATATGTTTCAACTATGGTACTCCGGCCACCTTGGTCGATATTATCTCAATAGGGCATTTGTGCATTTTTCAACACCGAGGAAAGAAAACGAGTCCCAAGGAAGGTATTTAGCGGGAAAGTCCTCGAGATCTCATCTTTGTGATGATGATCGGAAAGTTCATGATAATCAGAAAAAGGCTAATCTTAAACCGAAAAAATAGGTGCATCTCGTCAAAGGGCATTTGTGCATTTTTCTCTAAACCAGCCACATGTACTTTGCCGAAATCGAATGTGGCTGAGCCAAAGTCCATCTCATCAAAGGGTGCATATGGATCTTCGACTAATTACAGCCGAAAATTTAAACGCTCAAATAAAAGGAAAAATGTTTCTAAATCAGGTGTGAATACCTTAAAACCTAACTACTAATGAGTGCCCAAGTCTACAACTTTCCAATCATCTTCATACTCTGAAAGTGTTTCTGATATCAATATAATTTTTGAAAAATCAAAAGGATAAATCAGTCAAAGTCAAGGGTACACCCAAGGCTGCAATGAAATGGGTTCCCAAATCTCAATAATCCCGCTCATTGTGTAGGGACAGCTGTGGAGGTGTAACGACCAAAAATTTCAACCAATTTAAAATTTTCGAAAACAACCCGATTCCATTAAAGTTATTACAAAAAGGTTTTCAATACAATTTATTTTAAGTATTCCCAGAATCTCATCACAATATAAACACGAGGAGCGGTACAATCACACCTTCGCCTTGCCACGGTCTCCTGAAGAACCTGAAAAACATTAAACCACAACTGTAAGCCTGAAAGCTTAGTGAGATATCCCCAAAATACCAACCACATATACCATACACGCATAACATGCCATAACATATCCTATCACAAAACAACCATGCACTTCAGGTCTACTGTGTAACTGGTCCGCCGCACCGTCCAACAGTCGACCTGGTCCACCCTCCGAGTCTAGCCATATATCTCGAGTCTACAGTGTGATTGGTCCGCCCGCACCGGGCCTTCAATCTACCTGGTCCACTCTCAGAATCTAACCACATACATCGAGTCTGCAGTGTGATTGGTCCGCCCACACCGGGCCTTCAATCTACCTGGTCCACTCTCCGAATCTAACCACATACATCGAGTCTACAGTGTGATTGGTCCGCCCGCACCGAGCCTTCAATCCACCTGGTCCACTCTCTGAGTCTACAGTATGACTGGTCCGCCCGCACCGGGCCTTCAGTCACCCTGGTCCACTCTCCGAGCCTCGGCACATCTGGTCCGCCCTCTTGTGGCCTACAGCCTATCCGGACCGCTCGCTGGGCCTTCGGGACAACCGGTCCGCCCTGGGTATCTTGGCCTACAGCACAAAGCAGGACCCGCCTCAACCCAACTCTAGTCCAAACAACCATGTGCACATAAACATACAATCATATATAAATTCACAGCCAACAAGCCGATCAAACAGATCAAATAACATATCATCATCCTAACCAGGATACCGACCTAACCGGTCACTAGCATAGCATCACCCTACATCTCAGGATACCTATCTCAACCAGGTCTCTAACATATACCATCCTAGCTACCTGGATGCAGAAATATCAAAGCAATAACATAACAACAAATACCCATATCTCAATCCGATAAGGGCCGACCTTGGTGCCTTAGACCCTGTTGATATAATGAGGATAACTCACCTTGAAATTGCCGACTGAACAGATAACCCAAGCTGCTCCGATCACTGATACGATCTCCACCACTGGACAACCACCAAGGCACTGAACTCAAAACAATATCCAAAAATTACAAAAATGCCCCTGGAAACCACTAGTCATCCCTTGGTCAAAGTCAACCCCTGACTGACTCTACTCGCCGAGTCAACCCGATGACTCGCCGAGTCCCCATGCTCAGAAATTCCCCAAACCGCGACTCAACTCGCCGAGTCACCCCGAGACTCGCCGAGTTCAACAACTATGAGTCCACTCACACACAGCTCACCGAGTCATCCCTTGACTCACCGATCCATGGCTCAACCAGAAAAGATTGGGACTCTTCGACAAGACTCCCCGAGTCCATGAACAGACTCGTCGAGTCTAAGGCTATATTCAACCTACTCGCTGAGTTGTTCTTCCAACTCGTCGAGTTCCAGGCCATCTTCATCCAACTCGCCGAGTTGTTCTTCCAACTCGTCGAGTCCCAGCCTATCTTCAAGCAACTCGTCGAGTCCACCCATATGACTCGCCGAGTACCACCGGGTCTGAATCCATACAGAGGCTTTCCAAGCCATGCAGATGATCCAAACCATAGATCTACCCTTCCTAAGGCCATCCATCATGTAAAGTGGCAAACTTTACGTGAATCCAAGGAGATCTAGGCACTTTGCATTCTAGAGCTAGGGTTTGGGACAAAATAGCTCCTTCAAAAACTCATCAACAGGGACTTTATGACATATAGGACCATCACAAGCTTAGATTTGAAGTAGCATCCTCAGATCCATGCTTCTATCTCAATTTAGATGCCATACCAACCACCACCCATGAACCCATGAAGAAAATAGCTTAAGGAAATGGTTCCTTACCCTTAGAATGAGCCCAACCATCTATAGATTGTTGTTTCCCCCAAGCTTCCTCATACAAGCCTCCAATCTTCAAGCTTAAAGCACCAAATATCCTTCTCCAAGCTCTAATTCACTCAACAATGGGGTTTTCTCACGAAATCAGGGCTTCTGGAACTCAAGGGGTGATAAGGAGCCTGGGGAGGAGACATAATGTTCTTTATATAGGGCTCAACCTCCGGATTTAGGGTTTTCTCCACTCAGCACCAACTCGCCGAGTCCACCCATGCTACTCGCCGAGTTGGTCACTTAACACAAGACTAAAGTTGCGACCCTACTCGCCGAGTCCACTCGTGGACTCGTCGAGTCGCTCTTTCCTATTTTACTCTTTTAGCCCTTCAACTTTACTCTTGCTATTCCGGGATGTTACAATTCTCCCCCACTTACATTAGGCTTCGTCCTCGAAGCCTGCGGCAATTCAACTCTAGAACCACTCACGCAATGCACCACCTGGCATTAACCGGGCCAGGCTCCTTAACACACAACCATCGAAACCAGAACTCACTTTCTCCTTTCTTGCGGTGTCCTGAACACCGTCTCAAGCCGGCCACCGGCTTTACCCTCTGATAACTCCACTTAACAACTGAGTATTACTCTTGATGCAACACTTCTCCAAATCACAACCATCACTCGACCCATATGAGCTAGAAAATAACCATGCACCACCGGATTCCCGATCCGAGTCCAACTCTAACCATTATGCTGACAGAAAGACTCATTCTTCAGAGCAACTCCCATGAGTTCTCCTGTTGCAATCACATACACATGCTGAACTAGCTCTAGCACCCTCAGGTTGGGAAAACCCGATACACTGTTGACATCTCCAAACATCCCCCAGGATGAACCACTACTACATATGCACTTCGCTGATCAGAATCACACTGAGAGCCCGATACTCCCTCCCTGCATCCCTTCCGAGCCTCTTGGCTCTACACCCGCGGAATTCCTTCCGCGACCTCAGCAGACATCCCAAACCGGATGTGATTCCATTCCACTGCCGCAAACACGCTGCTCAATGAGCATACTCGGATCACTCTAATCATAACTCTGCTCTGCCGCTTTCACTTCCGTGAAATTGCACTCCCTCTCGGAGTTACACTCCTCTCTCATTCCTTTACCAAGAATCTACTTGGCCGCCTTGTCACTCCGACAAGTGCCACGGTGCTCGCCCAACGCTACACCACTCCTTCATAGCGAAACCGCTATCCATCCAACACACATGCTCTGACTCTGATCGCAGGGACTCTCAAGCCCATGCACTATCTCAACTAATCAGGATCACTACCCGAGGCCAGACCTTCTAATGCTGTCACACCGCAACATACACAATCCATATCCTCGAACCAATCCAACAATACATGCAGAGTCTTCAGCATGACTGGACCGCCTCACCAGGCCTTCAGCCAATCTGGACCACTCTTAGAACCTTTAGCCAATCTGGACCGCTCTCAGTGCCTTCAGTCTGGCTGGACTGTCCTCCAAGCCTTCGGGCTGACTGGTACGCCTACCGGCCTTCAGTCTATCCGGACCGCTCAACTAGCATTCATCATTCTGAGCTATCTCTCCGGGAAATCCTCCCATGCATACTGTTCTAGCCCTCTAGGGGTTCCGAACTCTATCTCCATCACACACAATCGATCCCGGCCTGATCCCAGGCCCTCCACAATCAAATGCCCTAGGTCTGTATCACGCCCCACATGCCCGACACTTGCTTCTACAATCCTACACTCTGGACTGACAGAACACTGCTGAATCCCAAACGGCTAAGCACCCTCATATGCTCATCGATCTTCCGGAGAATTTTCCAATTCTCCCCCACTTATAGCACTAACTATCAAACACCGGTCGCCATTACCGACCACCCAAAACAACCCTGCACAAAACCAACACTAACACGCGGACTGCTTCCCACAAGCATAAACAACCTTAACAAAATCCGATATCAACACTGATTATCCCGCTCGAAAGAAACTCAATCTGCAGCTAACCACTCCTCAGAAAGCAGATGCTACCCGGCCTTCAGACCAATGCCAGGTTTCCACTAACAACCCCTCATAAAGGATAACCACGAAATTCCCAAAACTAAACCCATAGCCATACCATAACCCTCAAAGAACAACAAATACCACACCGAGAACCACACAAAGATACTAGCACATAAACAATACTCCACAATAATCATAAGATAACAAGACATCAAGGAAGAAACATACCCGCAGCTGCATCCGGCACTGCTCCGACCTCCTATACTGCAAGCTGAAAAGCACGACCCTGAGCCCTTGGGGGCTCCGCTCCACCCTGACCTCCACCCATGATCCTCAAAGTGGCCGGTGCTGGAGCCTGCACCGGTCCTGCAGCGAGCTGTGGACAGTTGACCCACAAATGTCCAACCTGATGACAATGGTAACAAATCCTCAAATCCCGAACCGGCGCTGACTGCCGACAATTCCTCGCATAGTGCCCCTCCTTTCCGCACTTGCGGCATGCACCACCGGAACTACAAACACCAGTGTGACTCCATCCACACTTCCCACAAGTGTGGCTACTCAGATCCCCTACTCTAGAATCAATGGTTTTGGACCGTTTTGGCGCCGGCTGCAACTGCACCGGAGCCTGCCTCAACTCACGCATCTGCAACTCAATCTCTAACTCGCACCGCCTGGCGGCCTCCTGCAACTCCAACAAGGTCTCGCACCTATGAGTAGACACAAACTGTCTGATATCCCTCTTGAGCATGCTCAGATATCAAGACATCTGAGCCTGCTCCGAAGCGAACTCAGGGCAGAACATCGCCCTCTCAGTGAACATCCTGGTGATCTCAGTCACCGACTACGAATCCTGCTTCAGCTCAAGGAACTCCTAAGCCAATCTCTCCCTCTCAACTCGCGGAACATAGCGAGTGCTGAACATCTCTCTAAACTGATCCCATGAAACCGCAGCCCTCTGCGCATCCGAATATGACCCCGTGGTCAATCTCCACCAATCCTTCGCCCCGGGCCTCAATAGGTTCAGAGCACACCTCACCCTCTGATCAGCAGGGCATAAACACGTGAAGAAACACCCTTCCACGTCCGATAACCACTTCATAGAGACAAGCGGGTCCTGAACTCCATCGAAGGTGGGAGGCTTCGTATTATCAAAGTCCCGATACTGAAAACCCCGACCCGCTCCTCCCCTACTGTTGCTACCGCCGCTGTAGCCGCCGCGGCAGCCATCTCTTTGAGAGCTGCATAGCGCTCATCAAAATAGTCAACCATGGCGGTCTTGATCGGCCCAAACAGTTCCGGCAACTCGGTTCCGAACAACGCAGCAACCTCATCATGCAGGATTTCACGAATCCTCACATCCAACTCGCATGTGCTCATCTGACCAATAACCTCGGGCGGTACTGACCCGCCCGGAACTCCCTCTTCTGCTCCCGATCCTGACCCGGATCCACTCCCAGCATGTCTCGGAATCTCCATACTGAAAAACACCACAAAATCTTAGACACTTCCCACTATCCCGGAACCAGCTCTCTCAACCCCACCCTTGAGGTCATGGTTTCCCTGATACACGTATGGGTCCTGTGCTTTCAGTAGTACGGGCCCATACTACCTTCCACACCTACCCATATTTGTATGAATTACTACCACAACACCCTAGTGAAAACATGCATAACAACGCTCAACCCTCACAACTAGAGGAACACTGGAAATCTCTCACAAGGAAACCCTAGGCTACAAGCATCACAAATCAGGCAGCATTATCATGAAATCCTGAAGATCCCTAGCCTAGCACTAGCATGCTGTTCTAACAAAGCTCAAAAACAAATATCATGTATGGTATTTTGGGGTTACCTACTGGCTCCGGCTGATCGTACCTCCGTGTCCTCCTTTACTCATTTTGATAACCATTTTAAATTCTCTTTTAAAACTCTCCTCGATTTGAGATTGGAGTCACATGAGTGTTCCTCCAATTCACTCAAACCACGTCTCTGCTACCAACTTGTAACGACCAAAAATTTCAACCAATTTAAAATTTTCGAAAACAACCCGATTCCATTAAAGTTATTACAAAAAGGTTTTCAATACAATTTATTTTAAGTATTCCCAGAATCTCATCACAATATAAACACGAGCAGCGGTATGATCACGCCTTCGCCTTGCCACAGTCTCCTGAAGAACCTGAAAAACATTAAACCACAACTGTCAGCCCGAAAGCTTAGTGAGATATCCCCATAATACCAACCACATATACCATACACACATAACATCCCATAACATATCCTATCACAGAACAACCATGCACTTCGGGTCTACTATGTGACTGGTCCGCCGCACCGTCGAACAGTCCACCTGGTCCACCCTCCGAGTCTAGCCATATACCTCGAGTCTACAGTGTGATTGGTCCGCCCGCACCGGGCCTTCAATCTACCTGGTCCACTCTCCGAATCTAACCACATACATCGAGTCTGCAGTGTGATTGGTCCGCCCGCACCTGGCCTTTAATCTACCTGGTCCACTCTCCGAATCTAACCACATACATCGAGTCTGCAGTGTGATTGGTCCGCCCGCACCGAGCCTTCAATCCACCTGGTCCACTCTCTGAGTCTACAGTATGACTGGTCCGCCCGCACCGGGCCTTCAGTCACCCTGGTCCACTCTCCGAGCCTCGGCACATCTGGTCCGCCCTCTTGTGGCCTACAGCCTATCCGGACCGCTCGCTGGGCCTTCGGGACAACCGGTCCGCCCTGGGTATCTTGGCCTACTGCACAAAGTAGGACCCGCCTCAACCCAACTCTAGTCCAAACAACCATGTGCACATAAACATACAATCATATATAAATTCACAGCCAACAAGCCGATCAAACAGATCACATAACATATCATCATCCTAACCAGGATACCGACCTAACCAGTCACTAGCATAGCATCACCCTACATCTCAGGATACATATCTCAACCAGGTCTCTAACATATACCATCCTAGCTACCTGGATGCAGAAATATCAAAGCAATAACATAACAACAAATACCCAGATCTCAATCCGATAAGGGCCGGCCTTGGTGCCTTAGACCCTGTTGATATAATGAGGATAACTCACCTTGAAACTACCGACTGAACAGATAACCCAAGCTGCTCCGATCAGTGATACGATCTCCACCACTGGACAACCACCAAGGCACTAAACTCAAAACAATATCCAAAAATTACCAAAATGCCCCTGGAAACCACTGGTCATCCCTTGGTCAAAGGCAACCCCTGACTGACTCTACTCGCCGAGTCAACCCGATGACTCGCTGAGTCCCCATGCTCAGAAATTCTCCAAACCGCGACTCAACTCGCCGAGTCACCCCGAGACTTGCCGAGTTCAACAACTATGAGTCCACTCACACACAACTCACCGAGTCATCCCTTGACTCACCGATTCATGGCTCAACCAGAAAAGATTGGGACTCTTCGACAAGACTCGCCAAGTCCAAGAACAGACTCATCGAGTCTAAGGCTATATTCAACCTACTCGCCGAGTTGTTCTTCCAACTCGTCGAGTTCCAGGCCATCTTCATCCAACTCGCCGAGTTGTTCTTCCAACTCGTCGAGTCCCAGCCTATCTTCAAGCAACTCGCCGAGTCCACCCATGTGACTCGCCGTGTACCGCCGGGTCTGAATCCATACAGAGGCTTTCCAAGCCATGTAGATGATCCAAACCATAGATCTACCCTTCCTAAGGCCATCCATCACGTAAAGTGGCAAACTTTATGTGAATCCAAGGAGATCTAGGCACTTTGCATTCTAGGGCTAGGGTTTGGGACAAAATAGCTCCTTCAAACACTCATCAACAGGGACTTTATGACATATAGGATGATCACAAGCTTAGATCTGAAGTAGCATCCTCAGATCCAAGCTTCTATCTCAATTTAGATGCCATACCAACCACCACCCATGAACCCATGAAGAAAATAGCTTAAGGAAATGGTTCCTTACCCTTAGAATGAGCCCAACCATCTATAGATTGTTGTTTCCCCCAAGCTTCCTCATACAAGCCTCCAATCTTCAAGCTTAAAGCACCAAATATCCTTCTCCAAGCTCTAATTCACTCAACAATGGGGTTTTCTCACGAAATCAGGGCTTCTGGAACTCAAGGGGTGATAAGGAGCCTGGGGAGGAGACATAATGTTCTTTATATAGGGCTCAACCTCCGGATTTAGGGTTTTCTCCACTCAGCACCAACTCGCCGAGTCCACCCATGCTACTCGCGAGTTGGTCACCTAACACGCGACTAAAGTTGCGACCCTACTCGCCGAGTCCACTCGTGGACTCGCCGAGTCGCTCTTTCCTATTTTACTCTTTTAGCCCCTCAACTTTACTCTTGCTATTCCGGGATGATACAATTCTCCCCCACTTACATTAGGCTTCGTCCTCGAAGCCTGCGACAATTCAACTCTAGAACCACTCCCGCAATGCACCACCTAGGATTAACCGGGCCAGGCTCCTTAACACACAACCATCGAAACCAGAACTCACTTTCTCCTTTCTTGCGGTGTCCTGAACACCGTCTCAAGCCGGCCACCGGCTTTACCCTCTGATAACTCCACTTAACAACTGAGTATTACTCTTGATGCAACACTTCTCCAAATCACAACCATCACTCGACCCATATGAGCTAGAAAATAACCATGCACCACCGGATTCCCGATCCGAGTCCAACTCTAACCATTCTGCTGACAGAAAGACTCATTCTTCAGAGCAACTCCCATGAGTTCTCCTGTTGCAATCACATACACATGCTGAACTAGCTCTAGCACCCTCAGGTTGGGAAAACCCGATACACTGTTGACATCTCCAAACATCCCCCAGGATGAACCACTACTACATATGCACTTCGCTGATCAGAATCACACTGAGAGCCCGATACTCCCTCCCTGCATCCCTTCCGAGCCTCTTGGCTCTACACCCGCGGAATTCCTTCCGCGACCTTAGCAGACATCCCAAACCGGATGTGATTCCATTCCACTGCCGCAAACACGCTGCTCAATGAGCATACTCGGATCACTCTAATCATAACTCTGCTCTGCCGCTTTCACTTCCGTGAAATTGCACTCCCTCTCGGAGTTACACTCCTCTCTCATTCCTTTACCAAGAATCTACTTGGCCGCCTTGTCACTCCGACAAGTGCCACGGTGCTCGCCCAACGCTACACCACTCCTTCATAGCGAAACCGCTATCCATCCAACACACATGCTCTGACTCTGATCGCAGGGACTCTCAAGCCCATGCACTATCTCAACTAATCAGGATCACTACCCGAGGCCAGACCTTCTAATGCTGTCACACCGCAACATACACAATCCATATCCTCGAACCAATCCAACAATACATGCAGAGTCTTCAGCATGAGTGGACCGCCTCACCAGGCCTTCAGCCAATCTGGACCACTCTTAGAACCTTTAGCCAATCTGGACCGCTCTCAGTGCCTTCAGTCTGGCTGGACCGTCCTCCAAGCCTTCGGCCTGACTGGTACGCCTACCGGCCTTCAGTCTATCCGGACCGCTCAACTAGCATTCATCATTCTGAGCTATCTCTCCGGGAAATCCTCCCATGCATACTGTTCTAGCCCTCTAGGGGTTCCGAACTCTATCTCCATCACACACAATCGATCCCAGCCTGATCCCAGGCCCTCCACAATCAAATGCCCTAGGTCTATATCCCGCCCCGCATGCCCGACACTTGCTTCTACCATCCTACACTCTGGGTTGACAGAACACTGCTGAATCCCAAACGGCTAAGCACCCTCATATGCTCATCGATCTTCCAGAGAATTTTCCAATTCTCCCCCACTTATAGCACTAACTATCAAACACCGGTCGCCATTACCGACCACCCAAAACAACCCTGCACAAAACCAACACTTACACGCAGACTGCTTCCCACAAGCATAAACAACCTTAACAAAATCCGATATCAACACTGATTGTCACGCTCGAAAGAAACTCAATCTGCAGCTAACCACTCCTCAGAAAGCAGATGCTACCCGGCCTTCAGACCAATGCCAGGTTTCCACTAACAACCCCTCATAAAGGATAACCACGAAATTCCCAAAACTAAACCCATAGCCATACCATAACCCTCAAAGAACAACAGATACCACACCGAGAACCACACAAAGATACTAGCACATAAACAATACTCCACAATAATCATAAGATAACAAGACATTAAGGAAGAAACATACCCGCAGCTGCATCCGGCACTGCTCCGACCTCCTATACTGCAAGCTGAAAAGCACGACCCTGAGCCCTTGGTGGCTCCGCTCCACCCTGACCTCCACCCGTGATCCTAAAAGTGGCCGGTGCTGGAGCCTGCACCGGTCCTGCAGCGAGCTGTGGACAGTTGACCCTCAAATTCCCAACCTGATGACAATGGTAACAAATCCTCAAATCCCGAACCGGCGCTGACTGCCGACAATCCCTCGCATAGTGCCCCTCCTTTCCGCACTTGCGGCATGCACCACCGGACCTACAAACTCCAGTGTGACTGCTTCCACACTTCTCACAAGTGTGGCTACACAGATCCCCTACTCTAGAATCAACGGTCTTGGACCGTTTTGGCGCCGGCTGCAACTGCACCGGAGCCTGCCTCAACTCACACATCTGCAACTCAATCTCTAACTCTTACCGCCTGGCGGCCTCCTGCAACTCCAACAAGGTCTCGCGCCTATGCGTAGACACAAACTGTCTGATATCCCTCTTGAGCATGCTCAGATATCGTGACATCTGAGCCTGCTCCGAAGCGAACTCAAGGCAAAACATCGCCCTCTCAGTGAACATCCTGGTGATCTCAGTCACCGACTCCGAATCCTGCTTCAGCTCAAGGAACTCCTAAGCCAATCTCTCCCTCTCAACTCGTGGAACATAGCGAGTGCTGAACATCTCTCTAAACTGATCCCATGAAACCGTAGCCCTCTGCGCATCCGAATATGACCCCGTGGTCAATCTCCACCAATCCTTCGCCCCGGGCCTCAATAGGTTCAGAGCACACCTCACCCTCCGATCAGTAGGGCATAAACACGTGAAGAAACACCCTTCCACGTCCGATAACCACTTCATAGAGACAATCGAGTCCTGAACTCCATCGAAGGTGGGAGGCTTCGTATTATCGAAGTCCCGATACTGAAAACCCCGACCCGCTCCTCCCCCTGCCGTTGCTACCGCCGATGTAGCCGCCGCGGCAGCCGTCTCTGTGAGAGCTGCATAACGCTCATCAAAATACTCAACCATGGCGGTCTTGATCGGCCCAAACAGTTCCGACAACTCGGTTCGGAACAACGCAGCAACCTCATCATGCAGGATTTCACGAATCCTCACATCCAACTCGCATGTGCTCATCTGACCAATAACCTCGGGTGGTACTGACCCGCCCGGAACTCCCTCTTCTGCTCCCAATCCTGACCCGGATCCACTCCCAGCATGTCTCGGAATCTCCATACTGAAAAACACCACAAAATCTTAGACACTTCCCACTATCCCGGAACCAACTCTCTCAACCCCACCCTAGAGGTCATGGTTTCCCTGATACATGTATGGGTCCTGTGCTTTCAGTAGTACGGGCCCATACTACCTTCCACACCTACCCATATTTGTATGAATTACTACCACAACACCCTAGTGAAAACATGCATAACAACGCTCAACCCTCACAACTAGAGGAACACTGGAAATCTCTCACAAGGAAACCCTAGGCTACAAGCATCACAAATCAGGCAGCATTATCATGAAATCCTGAAGATCCCTAGCCAAGCACTAGCATGCTGTTCTAACAAAGCTCAAAAACAAATATCATGTATGGTATTTTGGGGTTACTTACTGGCTCCGGCTGATCGTACCTCCATGTCCTCCTTTACTCATTTTGATAACCATTTTAAATTCTCTTTTGAAAACTCTCCTCGATTTGAGACTGGAGTCACACGAGTGTTCCTCCAATTCACTCAAACCACGGCTCTGATACCAACTTGTAACGACCAAAAATTTCAACCAATTTAAAATTTTCGAAAACAACCCGATTCCATTAAAGTTATTACAAAAAGGTTTTCAATACAATTTATTTTAAGTATTCCCAGAATCTCATCACAATATAAACACGAGCAGCGGTATGATCACGCCTTCGCCTTGCCACGGTCTCCTGAAGAACCTGAAAAACATTAAACCACAACTGTCAGCCCGAAAGCTTAGTGAGATATCCCCATAATACCAACCACATATACCATACACACATAACATCCCATAACATATCCTATCACAGAACAACCATGCACTTCGGGTCTACTATGTGACTGGTCTGCCGCACCGTCGAACAGTCCACCTGGTCCACCCTCCGAGTCTAGCCATATACCTCGAGTCTACAGTGTGATTGGTCCGCCCGCACCGGGCCTTCAATCTACCTGGTCCACTCTCCAAATCTAACCACATACATCGAGTCTGCAGTGTGATTGGTCCGCCCGCACCGGGCCTTTAATCTACCTGGTCCACTCTCCGAATCTAACCACATACATCGAGTCTGCAGTGTGATTGGTCCTCCCGCACCGAGCCTTCAATCCACCTGGTCCACTCTCTGAATCTACAGTATGACTGGTCCGCCCGCACCGGGCCTTCAGTCAGCCTGGTCCACTCTCCGAGCCTCGGCACATCTGGTCCGCCCTCTTGTGGCCTACAGCCTATCCGGACCGTTTGCTGGGCCATCGGGACAACCGGTCCGCCCTGGGTATCTTGGCCTACAGCACAAAGCAGGACCCGCCTTAACCCAACTCCAGTCCAAACAACCATGTGCACATAAACATACAATCATATAGAAATTCACAGTCAACAAGCCGATCAAACAGATCACATAACATATCATCATCCTAACCAGGATACCGACCTAACCAGTCACTAGCATAGCATCACCCTACATCTCAGGATACCTATCTCAACCAGGTCTCTAACATATACCATCCTAGCTACCTGGATGCAGAAATATCAAAGCAATAACATAACAACAAATACCCAGATCTCAATCCGATAAGGGCCGGCCTTGGTGCCTTAGACCCTGTTGATATGGTGAGGATAACTCACCTTGAAACTGCCGACTGAATAGATAAGCCAAGCTGCTCCGATCATTGATACGATCTCCACCACTGGACAACCACCAAGGCACTGAACTCAAAACAATATGCAACAATTACCAAAATGCCCCTGGAAACCACTAGTCATCCCTTGGTCAAAGTCAACCCCTGACTGACTCTACTCGCCGAGTCAAACCGATGACTCGTTGAGTCCCCATGCTCAGAAATTCCCCAAACCGTGACTCAACTCGCCGAGTCACCCCGAGACTCGCCGAGTTCAACAACTATGAGTCTACTCACACACAACTCACGGAGTCATCCCTTGACTCACTGATTCACAGCTCAACTAGAAAAGATTGGGACTCTTCGACAAGACTCGCCAGGTCCAAGAACAGACTCGTCGAGTCTAAGGCTATCTTCAACCTACTCGCCGAGTTGTTCTTCCAACTCGTCGAATTCCAGGCCATCTTCATCCAACTCGCCGAGTTGTTCTTCCAACTCGTCGAGTCCCAGCCTATCTTCAAGCAACTCGTCGAGTCCACCCATATGACTCGCCGAGTACCACCGGGTCTGAATCCATACAGAGGCTTTCCAAGCCATGCAGATGATCCAAACCATATATCTACCCTTCCTAAGGCCATCCATCATGTAAAGTGGCAAACTTTATGTGAATCCAAGGAGATCTAGGCACTTTGCATTCTAGGGCTAGGGTTTGGGACAAAATAGCTCCTTCAAAAACTCATCAACAGGGACTTTATGACATATAGGACCATCACAAGCTTAGATCTGAAGTAGCATCCTCAGATCCATGCTTCTATCTCAATTTAGATGCCATACCAACCACCACCCATGAACCCATGAAGAAAATAGCTTAAGGAAATGGTTCCTTACCCTTAGAATGAGCCCAACCATCTGTAGATTGCTGTTTCCCCCATGTTTCCTGATGCAAGCCTCCAATCTTCAAGCTTAAAGCACCAAATATCCTTCTCCAAGCTCTAATTCACTCAACAATGGGGTTTTCTCACGACAGGGCTTCTGGAACTCAAGGGGTGATAAGGAGGCTGGGGAGGAGACATAATATTCTTTATATAGGGCTCAACCTCCGGATTTAGGGTTTTCTACACTCAGCACCAACTCACCGAGTCCACCCATGCTACTCGCCGAGTTGGTCACTTAACACGCGACTAGAGTCGCGACCGTACTAGCCGAGTCCACTCGTGGACTCGCCGAGTCGCTCTTTCCCATTTTACTCTTTTAGCCCTTCAACTTTACTCTTGCTATTCCGGGATGTTACAGGAGGAATGCCGCCAGACTATGGTATGTCGACAATAGTTGTTCCTTTGCGGAGGAATGTTGCCAGACCATGGCACATGATAGGAGACATGTCCCAACTACACAACATTCAAAATTTTAATGGGGGATACGTTTCCTTTGTGGGAGGAGATGGTAGAAAAACCACTCAAAAAGGAATAGTTTCCAATGGAGTGCTGAGCTTCGAGAATGTTAACTACGTTCCCGATTTAAAGCATAGTTTGTTGAGTGTCTCTCATATTTGTGACAAGGGTTATTCGATGCATTTCACTAATAAAGAGTGTCTAATTTTGAAGTCTGGCATTGTCATTCTAGATGAATGGATTCTTGTAAAATCAAAATGGGATGGCAATGCATATATCATTGATATAAATAACAATCTTCTGGAACAACTTACTTGCCTCTTCTCAAACGTTTTTGAGCAAAATGCTATGATGTGACATTGAAGACTCGGACATGCTAACATAAAGAACCTGAATCGACTTGCAAAGAATGACATGGTGCGTGAACTTTCTATCGGAGATTTCATCACGTTCAAAAGGTGTGGGTCATGTGCCCAAGGAAAGCATCACAGAAAACCACACCTACTTAAACAGATCAATACAATCAACGAGGTACTCCAATTTTTACATACGGACTTATTTGGTCTGGTCAACGTCATGAACATCAACATAAATTCATGTTGTCTGGTTGTGATCGATGACTTCTCATGGTTTACGTGGGTTTTCTTCTTGTCCAACAAAGCTGGGGTTACTGACTTGATTAAGAAGTTTATTGTGATGATAGAGAACCATACCAACCATCGGGAAAAGGCGCTCAGAATTGACAACGAGACGAAATTCATGAATGCCGTTCACGATCACTTTTGTGAAGAAAAGGGGATAGTGCGTCAATACAGTGTCGTTCACACACCGCAACAAAATGGTGTTCCTGAGCGGAGAAACCGAACTCTACACTTCCGTATCTTTGGTTGTCCTTGCGCACTCCTTCATCTGGAATCCAATCCTAAATTCAATGCCAAAGCCGATGATTGTTACTTTGTAGGATATGCTACTTGAATGTCGTATGGACAATAAGAAGACAAAGCAAATCGTAGAATCCTTCGACGTGTGCTGGTTGGAGGAGAACAAGACGGATGCCAGAGTCAGTCCAGTTTGGTTGTTTGACTACACATCTTTATTCAAATCATTCAAAGTGTGTTTAGATGATTTGTCTAGTTCTAGCTCCGGTTCAAAGGTTGTGATTGAAGATGAAGACGAAGAAGTTGTTTACAGTTCATTGGTGGTGTCCTCTATGATTCCTTCAGTAGATGCATCTGTTCCAAGCGATTCGTTAGGGTCTCCGTGTCAACAAAACAATCCAGATGTTGATGCCACTCCTCTTACTCATGATGAAAGAGAGTTCATGCCCAGAGATGCTTCCGCTGTTACTCAAACATTTATGGAACTACTCTTTCCTGAACCGATTGCAAATGAGTTCTTGTCAAGCCCTTCTCTCGATTCCAGACTGTCTGAGGTGGACCATTCAGCAGATGATGGAGTTATCAATATCCACAAACTTCCTGTAACCCTTAATGACATCAGCCATGACCTTCCTTCTAGAATTCAACGCGATCACCCGATCGAAAACGTCATTAGTCAGCTGAGCGATGGTCTACGAATGCGGAGTCAGAGTGGAGATGTAAATACATGTCTCTATTCCTGCTTCATCTCTCAAATAGAGCGAAGGAATGTTGAAATGGATTTGAATGAGCCTAGCTGGGTGGATGCTATGCATGAGGAGTTGAATTAGTTTGAAAAGCTGGGGGTTTGGAAGTTGGTTGAATTACCTAAAGGCAAGAAGTCACTCGACACACGCTGGGTTTATCAAAACATGAAAAATGATTCGGGTGTCATTGTGCGGAATAAGGCACAATTGGTTGTACGTGGATTTCGCCAAATTGAGGGTATTGACCACACTGAAGTTTATGCTCCGGTGGCTCGCTTGGAGGATATTTGCATTTTTCACATGTACGCTTCTTACATGAACTTCACGGTTTACCAAATGGATGTCAAGACTGCCTTCTTGTACGACGTTGTGAAGGAAGAAATCTATGTTGATCAACCTCATGTGTTTGTCTATTTGAAGTTTCCGAATCACATCTACAAGTTGGACAAGGCTTTATACGGGTTACATCAAGCTCCAAGGGCACACTAATGGCCAAGAGACCTCTGTTCACTCCATATATTGAAGGCGAATCCGTAAATCAGACTAACTACAGATGAATGATCAGATCATTAATGTATCTAACCACAAGTAGGCCAGACATTATGTTCGTGGTTTGTCAATATGCATGATATCAGGCTAATGCTAAACTTTCACATCTTATTGTTGTCAAAAGAATTTTTCTATACCTAAAAGGCAACCCAAAACTGGATCTTTGGTATCCGAAAAATTTTGAATTTGATTTATATGCTTTTGCTGACAGTAGTTACGGAGGCTGTGAGCTTGATAGGAAATCAACGTCCGGAGGATGCCAATTTCATGGTGTCATGGCAGTGCAAGAAACATAATACAACCTCTACCTCAACAGCAGAGGCAGAATACATAGCTGCTTCTACCATTTGTTCTCAAGTTATCTGGATACAACATCAGCTCATCGATTATGGTTTGAATTTTCTAGAAACCCCTATTTTTTGCAACAATGAGGCTACAATTGAAATTGCCAAAAATCCATTCCAACACTCGAAAACCAAGCACATCGATACCAAAGTGCATTTTATCAGAGACTGTTATGAGCGTTCACTCATTCGGTTGGAATAAGTTCCCACTTCTAATAATGTGGCAGATATGTTCACAAAACTGTTTAACAAAGCTCCATTCGATGTGCTTGTGGGATTTTTGAAAATGATATGCTTTGAGGACTAACTTTTATTTTTAGGTTAGTTTAAATTTGTGCATTTAGTTTTCATTCTCTTCCATGCACAAATTTAGGGGGAGAAATAAACAAAAACCAAACAAAAATAGAAAATCAAAAATCCAAAAATAATGTTCTTTCAATAGCTTTCTTTTGTAGATGTTGTGAAGGGAAGTGATATCAACCGAGTGATAACAGACAATTTTAGTCTTTGTAAGGTACCAACACTGGAATGTCTAGGCTCTATGCTTGATGCGCTGCTACGCACAAAAGATTTAAATAGACCAGACTAGGTATAGTTAAACTATGAAAGGACTTGACAAATATGACTTTGATAGTTCTGTTTAGCCTGAAAATACGACACTCGGGTAGATTGAGCAGGGAGATATACATGGGAATCTACGAATACTCTTAAGTAATCTGTATCTAGAACAGTGGCGTAACTTTTCCTTGATGTATGGACATATGTCCTTAATTCTGGTACTGATAGGGCAACTGGGGAATTCCGATAAACTAGGTCTGTAGAAGGTTATTTTCTTGCTTTCTTTCTGTTAGTCATATGTTGCCTCCTCTCCATGATCGGAAGATCCGTCTTGGACTGCAACATATGCAACTCTACTTCTATGCAAATTCATTTTGTCTATTAGTCATGTGCTTTCTCCTTTGCGTGATAAGTCCCTATCTGACCTGGAACACAGTATATGCATCATTTTATTTCTCAATCCCTCTATTCAGTTAGTCATATGTTTATCCCTCTATATGATTGGAAAATCTGACCTGGGTATACAACATATGCATTCTAAATCTGACTTCCCTCTTAATAATTGTCTGCTCACCTAAAGTAAGGAGTATTTTGGAAGTTCTTGATTATTGGAGTATGTCAGCAAGCGGGAAACACATTCTAATACACCTAAAATTGAACATTTAATAGATTTTCTGTAGATCTCACTGCTAAATTTAGGTGGACAACAATATTTGTGGTCATCGTTAGCTAAATGGTCTTCTAGGAATATTATTTAGGATCATAGGATCAAATACCTTGTAACTTGTATTATGTCCTCATTTGTTAAAAAAATTCATGCTTAAGTGGACCACAATACCGACGATTGACCAGATCTAGTCATGAAGGTGAAGGTACTGAAAAATGGATTAAGATTGTCCTAAAACTTTGATCCCATCATCACAAAAGAAATAACTGCAAATGGTGAAGAAGAAGGTTTTGAAGATGATGATTCAATCTTTGGTGGTAATTTGTCCATGCATGATGATATGGAGTTTGACTTGAATTTTATGGATAACTATTGCCCTTCAAACGAGGACCTTGAATCATTCTTTGACGGTTTCGATGATGATGTGCAACGCACAACGGAGACAAGGAGAGTTAATATTCCCAGAAGCGACGCCTCCTTCAGTTGATCAGACTGCCGACACTTCAAATCTTATTGATTCGACTTCAAGGTTTCGTCCTCTGAAAGTTGAAATTCCAACATCTTTGGTGTCTGAGAGTGATTTAATAATGACACAAGCCTCCTAGCATCCTTTGAAAAAGAAGAAGAACTGATCCTAGGCCGGGAGTGCTTATACGGGAACAGGCTCCGCCAACACAGCCTGCAGCTTTAACCGCCACATCTTCAATACCACCAACCCGAGAAGAACCAAGTGTTGTTCGGTCGTCATTTGAAGTCGAGAGCTCTTCAGCTCCCAGGGGTTCCTCCCCTGCAAGGCCTGCGCATGACGTTGTCTTAGTGAGGCTAGCCAGGGTCTTGGCAGAACATGAATCAGATCTTCCTGTTCGCAAAAAGGGTATATCTATTGGGGAAGGCAACTCAAAGGGAGCAAACCCATCAACTCCAAAGCTAAGGGAGGAGACCACAATCCTTAAACAGAAAATCATTAAAAAGGATCTTCAGATTGAGAACCTCAATTCTCGAATCTCTAAGCTTGAAGCTAAAAACTCTCTGAAGAATGATCAGATCTACGACCTTCAGCTACAAAATGTTCAGAAAGCTAAACATATTTTTGACCTCCAGCTTAATCTTTGTGCTCCATCAGCTAGATATTTTGATTTGAAGAATACGCTTATTGCTGAATTCAGAGATGAATTTCAGACAACAGCTGAATGCCCAAGTGCTACCCAAATTTCTGAACCTGCCCCAGTCACTACCTCAATTCTTGATCAGCCTGATAATGCAACAGTCAGAACCACTAAGATTATTGACCGCTTTGAAAAAGAACCTGAGCAAGCTCTGCCCTAAATTACAATCAAGCGAGGAGGGATGAAGGTAACATCACAGAAAAAAGGAGGTTTGCTTTTCATGAAGAATTTTGATCAAAATCTTCGTGGTGATCAGCCTCAACACACCGTGACCGAGCTAAATAAGAAAAGGTTCCAACACAAATATGGCGATCGGTCAGGAATTTGGATGTGGGGATTTCATGAAAAAATTAATTGTTGGCTGGTGAAAAGCAAAAGCAACACCGTGGCATATTATAAGCATCAAAATGACTTTTCTTCTCTCTCCAAGGTGGATCTTTCTGAACTATCTGCAAGTCCTTTTTACAATCCCTCCAATGATCCCCATGCGACTAATTTCAAAAATTTCTTGGAAAACCAAGTGAGGAGAGGATTCGATGGGATGAAGACTATTGAGTCATTCTTGAAGACTGCTAAAGGAGTGTATGACCCGATCACCAACAAGTCTATCAAAAACGTTATGTGGCCTCTAACAAAGCAACTGACAAAGATTCCCATCACCAAGAACTTTTGTGATGGTACTTTGTGCAACATGCTATATTGGGTGTACGATGAGGCCACGACCTCTGTAGTTACATCTGATCGATAAGAGGGACTTGCTTCAATTTGGTGAGAGGGTCATTCATACCTTAGCCACTCATCATATTATATGTGAGCAAGAAGTTTTGGAACATGCTGCCAAAGAGTTCACATGCATGATTGTTGAGATCATTGACAAAGGAATGTGGTTGGGTGCTATGGGGAGATCGGATGTGCTGGTAGTTGAAAAAGATGGAGCTCATGCTAGCCACAAAACAAGGGGGAGATTGATAGGTCATTATATAGTGGTTTGGTCTAGGCAATGATATGCATAGGTTTTAATACATTCTTGGTCATGTATTGTTGATTTTGGTATAGTTTGCGGTTGTGTTGGTGTTCACGGCCGTGAGCCGTGAACAGGTTTACGACCATGAACATTTGTTCGGCCGTGAACCCTGTTCACAGCCAGCCTACCCCTATAAATAGCGTCAATGTCTATCAGAATAGACTAACGTATTGTGTGAAGAGTCAATACAGTTTACGGTCAATTCTTCAAAGGTGTACCAGACGTTTTGTGAATGAACGTGTCCATTGCTTGATTATCTTCTAATTCTATTTATTCTTGTTATTGTTTGTTTTGTTTACTGGTTAGATTCAATCAATTAAGACCTTACATCCATCTTTGTTGAGTCTTCTTCTAGACTCAAACAGACTCCTCAAAACAGCAAAGGTTGAGGAACCATTACCTGACTCGCTGAGTCCCAAGAACAACTCGCCGAGTCCATTAAGTTCATGTCCATAAACTCGATTTCTATTGAGCTCATTTCATCCAAAGAGTAGATCTGACCTCTTAGGGTTGATATAACACGTAAGGTCATGAACTTTACGTCCATGCATGGGTCTTTAAGCTCAAAAGGACCAAAAATGAGACATATAAGATGCATGGGGCTCTCATGGCCATAGAGTTGGCACGTTTATGCCATGAGAGCCTTCCAAAGTCCAAGATCTGAATTCATATCTCCACATTACACCCCACAACCCGAAAATGGCTTAGAAATGCCCTAAAGATACAAATATCCAAGCCCTAAAGTTGATTAAACACATGGAAAGTCAAGATTGAAGCTTTTTACCTTAAATGAGCTGGAGATGGAACACAATCTCTGGATCTTCTAGCTTCGACTGGAACTCCGAAGCTCCTTTCTTCATCTAAAGCTTCACAACCACCAAAAATGCACAAAATGGCATAAGAGCACTCAAACAAGGCTAAGGTTTCAGTTTAAGGTCTTCTGGAAGTGTGAGGGACGGTGGAGATTGATATGGGAGGAGTTAACTTGTTTAAATAGGGTGCAAACCCTCAAATTTAGGGTTTCACTCAGACAGGTCCTACGCGTTGAGTCGTTCTCCCGTCTCGTCGAGTAGGTTACTTAAACCCCCGATAAAAGACGAGTCTACTCGACGAGTTGGGCCTCCAACTCGTCGAGTCCCAGAATAAAGCGTGAATTTTTACTGAATTAAATACGTACCAGGAATCGGGTGTTACAAATCTCCCACACTTATTTTAGACTTCGTTCTTGAAGTCTACTTCTGAGTCCTGAAAAAGCTCGGGGTTGTGCTCCCTCATTTCATCCTCCGGTTCCCAGGTCTATTTTGTGCCCTTGCGGTGTTGCCACTGCACCTTTACCAACTCCACCCTCTTGTTCCTCAAATCCTTAAATTTCCGGTCGAGAATCGCCACAGACTGCTCGATGTAGTTCAGACTGTCATCTACCTGAATATCCTCCAAGGGCACCACTTCCGAGGTGTCCACCGGGCACTTCTGCAACTGGAAGACGTGGAACGTACTGTGATTCTGACTGAGTTTGGCCTGTAGGTCTAGCCGATATGCCACCTTACCCACCCGAGCTACAACCCTGAAAGGTCGAATATACATGGGGTTCAGTTTTCCCCGCTTCCTGAATCGTATGATGCCGTTCCAAGGTGACACTTTCAGGAGTACCATATCCCAGACCTGGAACTCCAGGTCTGATCGATGCTTGTCAGCATAACTTTTCTGCCGACTTTGAGTAGTCTAAAGCCTGCTCCGAACCTGCTGGATCCTCTCTGTAGTCTTGAGGATGACTTCGGTACTCCCCATGATCCTCTGACCAACCTTACCCCAGCAAATCGGGGTCCTGCACTTCCTCCCATACAACATCTCGAAAGGAGGACATTCAATACTCGCATGATAGCTGTTATTATAGGAGAACTCAGCCAAAGGAAGGTAAGTATCCCAACTACCTCTGAAGTCTAAAACACATGCCCGCAGCGTGTCCTTTAGAGTCTGGATGGTCCGCTCACTCTGACCATCTGTCTGCGAGTGAAAAGCAGTGCTGAATTGTAGACGAGTACTCAACTCTTCGTGAAAATTCTTCCAGAATCTGGAAGTAAACCACACGTCTCGATCTGAAATTACTGAGACTGGCACTCCATGCTGAGCTACTACCTCTTGAATGTAGATATCGGCCAACTTCGCGACCGAGATGCTCTCCTGGATCGGTATGAAATGGGCACTCATGGTTAACCGATCCACGATGACCCAAATCGAATCCACTCCCCGTGCAGTCCTGGGAAGCTTTGTGATGAAATCGATAGTAATGTCTTCCCATTTCCACATGGGAATGTCCAAAGGCTGTGTCTTTCCGTGAGGCCTCTGGTGCTCGGCCTTGACCTTTCTACAGGTCAAGCACCTCTCGATGTACCAGACGACATTCCGCTTCATGCAGGGCCACCAGTAGTCGGGTCGAAGATCTCTGTACATCTTCGTCGCCCTAGGATGGATAGAAAACCTGGATTCGTGCACCTCCTCAATCAATACCTGGCGTACACCGCCATGATATAGGACCCACACCCTACAGTGAAGAATGAACAATCCACGGTTGTCATAGTCGAAGTAGGAAACATGACCAACAATATGCTCGCTCTTACGATGTTCCTCCTTCATGGCCTTCTGTTGGGCCTCCCGAATCCGCTCCAACAGTGGAGTCATAACTGTCATCCTCATACTAATATCTCTGATCGGCGCTACCTTGCGGCTAAGCGCGTCGGCCACGACATTGGCCTTCGCCGGGTGGTAGAGGATCTCGCAATCATAATCCTTTACCACATCAAGCCACCGACGTTGTCTCATATTCAGATTTAGCTGATCCATGAGATACCTCAAGCTCTTGTGGCCCGTGTAAATGGTACAACGAACCCCATAGAGGTAATGACGCCAAATCTTGAGGGAAAAAACAACAGCCCCCAGCTCTAAATCATGCATTGGATAGTTCGCCTCGTAAGGCTTCAGTTGCCTCAAAGTGTAAGCGATAACATGCCCTCTCTACATTAATACCGTGCCCAAACCCAAGATGGATGAATCACAATATACTACAAAATCCTTGATGCCCTCTAGCAGGGATAAGATTGGCGCCTCGCAATCTCTGTCTCAACGTCTCAAATGTGGCCTGCTACTCTGGCCCCCAGCGAAAGACCACGACTTTCCTCGTCAGCTGGGTCAAGGGCACGACTTTCTTGGAGAAGTCCAGAATGAATCTCCGATAATAGCCTGCCAGTCCCAGAAAGCTCTGAATCTTAGATGGAAACCTTGGAACCTACGACCTCAGCACGGCCTCCACCTTGGCCGGGTCAATCGAAATCTCGTTCTGGTTGACAAGGTGCCCAAGAAACTGCACCTCGCACAACCAGAACTCGCACCTGGAGAACTTAGCATACAAGCTCTCCCTCCTCAAAGTATCCAAAACCTACCGCAAGTACTCCTCATGCTGCTCCTGCGTCTTTGAATAAAAAAATATGTTGCCAATGAAAAACATTCACAGACCTATCCAACATTGGCCTACACACGCGGTTTATGAGATCCATGAACGCGGCACGAGCATTACTCATAGTGACCGTATCACATCCGAAAAGTAGTCTTCTGCATATCCTCCTCTCTGACCCTCATCTGATGATAACCGGAATGCAAATCAATCTTGGAGAACCAAGATGCTCGATGAAGCTGGTTAAAGAGATCATCAATCCTCGGGAGTGGGTAATGGTTCTTCACTATTACCTTATTCAAATCTTGGTAATCTATACACATCCGATTCGACCCATCCTTCTGCTTCACAAATAAAATCGGGGATCCCTAAGGTGAACTGCTCGATCTAATGAGGAGCCGTCCTGCAGTTGTGTAGACACCTCCTGCATCTCATGAGGAGCCAACCGAAACGGTGCATTGGCTATCGGAGCCGCACCAGGGACTAGGTCGATCCTGAACTCTACTTGCCTCTCTGGAGGTATTCCAGGAAACTCCTCTGGAAATACATCTGTGAACTCTCGTACCACTGGCACATCACTCACCGTTGCCTTACCCACCTCCTGGGTATCCAAGACATAGGCGACATACCTTGCGCACCCCTGCTGGAGATAGCGCCTAGCTCTCGCTGCTGAACATAAAGCTGGTTCTTGTTGTGGCCTCTCACCCTGAATTACCCGCTCTCCCCCACTTGGGGTCCTGATCCGTACCAACTAATGTGCGTTGTCGATCACCACCCCATTGGGGCTTAGCCAATCCATGCCTATAATAACATTGTTCCCCCACAAACGTATGGGAACCCAGTCTACCACGTAGCGCTCCTCGAAAAATCTCAAAACACAATCCATAAAAATCTCTGATGCTCGCATTGACCGGTAGTCCACAATCTGGACCTCTAGAGGGCAATCCAACATGCCCGAGGACTTAGTAAACCTCTTGCTAAGTGCAAGAGACACAAATGATCGGGTAGCACCCGAATCAAACAACACCTGAAATGGAATACCATTCACATGGAACGATCCTAAACGGAGCACATAACATAACATATCAAAATCATAGCGACATAATATAAAAGTTTAGAGAGAAGAAAGCATACCTGTCACCACATTGGGTGCGGCGCATGGCTCATCAGCGGTCAAATGAAATGCTGTGCTCCGCACCACTAGAGCCTCTGTCTGGACCTTCCGGCCATCCGCAACTCGTGCTGTCGCCGGAGTCGACACCACCACCGATGTTGCTGCTGTTGTTGCTGACAACCTAGGGAAGTTTGCTTTTTAATGGCCCCTATGATTGAAATGGATACAAATCAAGTCTGATGTCTGAACTGTGGGGGCGGGGGCAGTACAATCCCTACCAAAGTTCCCCGTCTTGCCGTACTTGTAACAGCCTGACGATCCCGCTCAACATGCTCCCTCATGTAGCCTGCCGCGTTTCCAGCAACGGCTCAGGCCCGGCTGGCCCTTCGACGTAGTGTCGGATCCTTTTGGTTTCTTCCACGAAACCCCCGTAACCTGCTCAGTCTCTGCCTTCCTCTTCTTGAGGTGCTCCAAATCAATCTCCCTCTCCAGCGCTCTAGAAATCATGGACTCTAGGGTCGGGAAAGCTGAATAGCTGACATGCTCCTGGATATCAGCCCTCAACATATCATGGTAGTGGGTCTTCCGCATTTCCTCATCCCCCGCATATTGAGGTACCAACAAGGCCCTCTCCCTAAGCATGGCAGTGATCTCTGCCACTGTCTCGGTCATTTGTCTCATGTCAAGAAACTCCCTAGCTAGCTGCTGAAGCTCTATAGCTGGCGTAAACTCAGCCCTGAAGCTGGTCACGAAATCTGACCAAGGCATAGCCTCAATGGTTGGGGCTCCCAGTGATTCACTGAATGACTCCTACTGATCCCTAGATCTATCCCTCAAACACCCTGCCACAAAGCGGACCTTCGAACCTTCCAGGCAGAAGCTCGTCAACTGTGCAGACTCAATGTCTGCGATCCATCTCCTAGCAGCAATGGGGTCCTTCACCCCATGAAAGTCCGACACACCACTCCCCCGGAAGTCCTTGAAGGATAGTGTACACGTACTTGACTGGCTAGACACCAAATCACTCATGAATAACCAGAGGTGATCCTCCATTAGCTCAATAATCCCCTCCTTGATCATCTTGAAAATTACCGGGGTCGCCTCAAGGATACCTCTTGTGATCTCAGACTCAATGAACTCGCGCATCCTGTCATCAACATTCTCGAATCCCACACCCGAGCCTGATCCTGATCCTGATCTTGACCCATATCCAGAACCTCCTATTCAATCTCGCGTAATCGCCATACTGAAAATTAACACATAAACGTCAAGATCATACATATTCTTGAGAGGTCTCGTATACTCTCCAAGTTTCCTGATTCAATCTTGGCCTTCCTTGGCTCGAATACGGATCCTCTGTTTCCAGTAGTACGGGCCCATACTACCTTCCACATATATACGTACCTTCCTCAAGGATTGCTTCAACTTCACAAAGTCCCTTGACCATCACTGTTTTCCAACTAATCTCATCCTAGGATTTCCTAGGACACCCTCTGACCTACTCTCCGCCATCAGTTGCACTAGGAGTCCCTACCACCTTTCGCTAACTAGCTTGCGAATATCGTTACATATTTGCTTACTAGTTAGTTAAAACTAACAGCCCTAGCATACAACTGAATAAGCTCATACAAAAGGCATATAAGGCATCCTTCGTAGATCCTTAATTCTATTTTAGCATGCAGTTCTCAGAATCATATAACAGGCATACAAGGCATCTTCCTAGATCCTTAGCCCTAATCTAGCATGCAATTTTCATAATCATATCATATAACATAATGTTACAAGTATGGGTATCTTGGGGAAAAATTACATGAGCCCAATCGATCGCTCGCATCACACACCTCATTCTTTCTCAAAATTCTTTAACATAGATTTTAGAAAACTATTTTCTTGTAAAAATCCTTCAAGCCCTCGATTTGAGTTCAGACACCCCCGAAGGTGTGTCTGAATCCCTCAAACCAAGGCTTTGATACCAACTTGTAACGTCCCAATCTTCAAGGCCAAAAAATTCATTTTCAATTAACTAACTTATGAAATAGTTTCCCCAAATATTGTCAATGTCATATAAATTTATAAACCGTAACAACGTGTCTCAAAACCATATCATCAATAGTAATAAAAATCAGAGTATAATCCCAGAAAACTCAATGCGGAAATCATGTGTGTGTGTGATGCGTTGCTACACCACTAGCTCCTTCCCCTTGGATGAAGAGGCACCTAAAACAAAAATTGGAGCTGTAATCACAAAGCTTAGTGAGTTCCCCCATCATACGACATACCATAAAATCATACATGTTGCCAGGCAAATTCTGGGATGCCCGAACTACCCACGTCAAGCCATTCTAGGGTGATGACTACCCGTGTCAAGCCATTATGGGGGTGATAACTACCCATGTCAGGCCATTCTGGGGTGCCTGCCTACCCTCCGGTCTATCTCACCCAGACACAGGGACTATTTCACCCCTACTAATATCACATAATAGCATATCATAAACATGCTATCAGACATATCTGGAGTGTCCGACCTACCATTCGGTCCTAACAACCGATCCGGGGACTATTCCCCTCCTACTACCACTATCACATGGAACATAACATACTGGCACATAGAACATATCAAGTAATACCAAACTAGACAATTATCATAGAGATAATCATCTCAATTGTAATCAACCACTAGTGGGTCGGCCTTGGTGCTTTAGACCTACTTTTAGTGGAAGGTAACTCACCTCAATGTCGTGTAGTGTCTGTACTATCCCCGACATGAAAATCGACTTTCATCGACCCCTTAATCCCTACACAACAACTCTTCTAAGTCATCAATTCTTACTCAAAACCCTACAAGGTTCAACTCAAATCCTTGTCAAAGTCAAACCTCCAGTTGACATGACTTGTCGAGTTGGTCTACCAACTCGTCGAGTCCCTATTCCTCCAAAATGATCCAACCCCCAATTCTATTCATTGAGTCTAGCAACAACTCGATGGGTCCTCCTTCAATCATAATATTGGTACCATCTTCAACCGACTCGCCGATTTCACCCTTGAACTCGTCGAGTTCATCTTCCTCATAAGAATGTGTTCAGTCTATGTCTCGCTGAGTTGTATGAACAACTCGTCGAGTCCATCTTCATGGTTGGGAGATTACCTTAGACTCGCCGAGTTTGTTCATATACTCATCGAGTCCCATGATTTTTAGGTCTATAATCACATCCATCTTTGTTGAGCCCTCTTCTAGACTCAACTAAACTCCTCAAAATAGCAAAGGTTGGGGAACCATTACCCGACTCGCCGAGTCCCAAGAATACCTCGCCGATTCCACTAAGTCCATGTCCATAAACTTGATTTCTATTGAGATCATCTCATCCAAAGGGTAGATCTAACCTCTTAGGGTCGATATAACACGTAAAGGCACGAACTTTACGTCCATGCATGGGCTTTATGCTCAAAATAACCAAAAATGAGACCTACAAGATGCATGGGGCTCTCATGTCCATATAGTTGGCACCTTTATACCATGATACCCTTCCAAAGTCCAACATCTGAAGTCATATCTCCACATTACACCCCACAACCTGAAAATGGCTTAAAAATGCCCTAAGATACCAAAATCCAAGCCCTAAAGTTGATTAAACACATGGAAAGTCGAGATTAAATCTTTTTACCTTAAATGAGCTAGAGATGGAACATAATCTCTGGATCTTCTAGCTTCAACTGGAACTCCCAAGCTCCTTTCTTCTTCTCAAGCTTCATAACCACCAAAAATGCACAAAAATAGATTAAGAGCACTCAAACAAGGGTAGGGTTTCGGTTTAAGGTCTTCTGGAAGTGTGAGGGACGATGGAGGCTGATATGGGAGGAGTTAAGTTGTTTAAATAGGGTGCAAACCCTCAAAGTTAGGGTTTCACTCACACAACTCCTACTTGCCGAGTCAGTCTCCCAACTCATCGAGTAGGATATTTAAACCCCCGATAAAAGACGAGTCTACTCGGCGAGTTGGGCCTCCGAATCGTCGAGTCCTAGAATAGAGCATGGAATTTTCTTGAATTAAATACGTACCAGGAATCGGGTGTTACAACAGAAATCATGTTAAACATGAGATTCAGATCACGATCAATCTCATTAGTTGTTCAACTTTTGGTAAGGCGCCTTATATGTCTAACTCTGAACACATAAAAGGAACAAATCTCATCTTGACTACATAAACCTATGGTATAGTTCACACCATACCTGAAAATGGCTTTTATAACTGCTCATTTATGGAACAACATTTGACCATATCAATCATATTAATCCCTACAATTAAGTCCCACTATGTATCTCGGGTGTTAAAGATACAAAGATAGTACCTTTTTTTATCAAGTATCATTCATGATAGCGATCCATGACATGATCTTGATGCGGGTCAGTTCAATACTAGTTCTCTAATAAGTATCTATGAAACTTGGTTACAACCACTTTCCTACTTTCATCTAGTGAGAGTCAACCAATTCAATTAATATTAATCTTACTTCATAATTGCTTCTACAATTATAACCGACTATGAACTTTTAGAATTATAACATTATTCATGGATTACGCATGTTAATATAGAACACAACAAGTATTGATATGATGACTATATCCCAATATATCATAACATTTTATAATAGTTTATGTTATAATGTTTCAATATCCAAATACTAAATCAAAATAAAAAATCCCATTTCTAGAATAATAAAGTCTTATAGCTGAAGATTGACTATTCATACTTAGCTCAAAAGAATGACTTTATCAATGGATCTGTCAAAATTTAATTTGTATGAAATCTGTTAATACTATTAACTCCATATTTAACTTTAATCTAAGTATAGTTAAATATCTTGGAGATATGATTGGTGTTCTTTCGTGACATAGAGTCTCTCGAATCATATCTTGGCGATATGATTGGTGTTCTTTCCTGTCAATATGTTTTTATTGGATTTCATTCCAACAAGACTTACCCTTCATTCCATAATGAAGTCAAAATCCAATTATAATTCATAATTATTTATATCTGTGTAGAAATTAACATATTGTGTAGCTCTTTCCATAAAGATCCTTTCTAAACTGATTGTCTCTAATACATTCTCTTAGTCATCCAATGACTTAACCATGTATTCAATTAGTATCCTATGACATGCTTATAACATGATCAAATACCATGTCCCATGCATAATATGAAATAAATGATGAAATCATTCGCCAAGCAAATAGAATATAAATCATTTCATTTAGTTCAAGCCTATGAGCTATATACTTTTGAGGCCAACTCAAAATGGTGTCATATGACAATGCCAAGAATCTTCCAAAAGAATCTTGTGTCATGATCTCTTTCAAGATATTGCCAATATATGTATAAGGACATGAAACTTTTAACATTCAATTTATCTATCCCTTATAGATTCTACATTCCAAGAATGTGTCTTCTCCTTCCTAAGTCTTTCATTTTAGAAACAATTTCCGAGTCAAGGCGAAAACGACTTTGCTTAATCAGAATATGATTTCAAATGATTAAATATGTCTCATTCATACAATATTAGGAATTTCATTATGCTCCACTAGTTCTTAGTAAACACACATGTTCTATTCATTTTAATATAAAAAACATACCTTGTGGTTCTACGTAAAATGATGACTGTAACATTGAGATGCTTTCTTTATATCCACAAGTGGATCTTAAGCTCTACATATTTTGTTAGGATAACATGGATTAAGAAAACCTCTAGTCTAATCTATATAGATATCTTCTAGTAGATGTCCATTAAGAAAAAAAGCCATCTTTCTTCAAACCTATTTACTATATCTCATATTAAGAATATGAATTCATAGTAAATAATATCCTTGTTGATCTAATCATAACTACTTGTGAAAAAGGTCTAATCACAGTCAATGTCATGAGTATGATGATGACCATAGTCAATGACATGAGTATGAGAGAATCCTTTTTACTACAAGTCTTGCTTTAAATGTGTATGGTTATCCATGTAGTTTATTCTTTCTAGAAGAATTATTTAGTCCTTCTAGCCTTGCTATAGGGATAAATTTTAATCAAGCTCGTACTTGATTCTCATACATGGATTACATCTCATGTTCATGACTCTAAGTCATTTATCAGAGTCGAGATCTGACATAACATCTTGGTATTTATTGGATTTCCCAGAAACCATCAATAAATTCTCATCAATGAGAGATTCGAAATTTCTCAAGTCATAGATGATTTCCATGTACCTCCCAGTTTCTTTGTCATTAGAAGCATGCTTTCTACTAACTTAGCTTTCATAGGAATATGAGAACTTACTATTGGTGGGTTTGCATATGATGATCTAAGCCACATTGACAAATATGTATTTAGTAGATTTTGGGTTTAAAAGCTTTAGTCCAACATTAGCTTGAAATCCATAAAACATTTAGTAAGATGTGGATGGAGGCTTTCCATCCTAAGTCTTATAAAATGTTTAATCTACTTATTAGTTGGTATTTGTATTCAGGATACATTTAATAGTGATTGAAGTATTATCCCCAAAAATGATTAAAGGAACATATTTCCACCGATTATAAAGTAATCATACCAAGTAAGATTTAATTTCTCCTTTATATCATTTAGGTCTTAAATGGTTCTTACTGCTTTGTATCTCAACTTTTGAAACCCTCAAAAAATATTTGAAAATTATGCTTTACTAAGTAAAATATAATTAAAACTACTTAGTTATTAATGAAGTTGATTTGGTATCTTGTGGTTAATATCAAACATTCATTAGAAAGGAAATCATACACCAAAGTGTATAGTTCCTTAATTATTTTCTCTACACTTTAGTGAAAATATCATTAAAAATCCCTTTTCATATAAATAAGGTTCACATATGTCAAATAAACTATATTATTTGCCTTTAAAGATCCCTTTCTTGAAGTTGGAATATGTGAATGTCATTTATATAATAACGATAACAGTGTCAAAGATGAGTTTGACTAAAAACAAGTTTATGTCAAAACATGCTTACATATAGAACATAATTTTATTTATAAAAATGTTGATATTTACCTTACAATTCTATTAAGAGATCCAATATCATAGATAGAAGTTAATCATTTTAGAATATGAATATTATCGTTATGAAAAACGATTAAGTAAATTATAAAACATTTGAATAAAATAACTGATACATAAATTTAGACATGCTAAATTAAAACATACTTTGTTCCAAAACAAATATTGTTTTAATTACAAGTAATTTATGTTCTAAGCATAAATAATAAACTAAAATCCTAGAGTGTAGTTCCTACTTGATTGTGCTCAGCTTGGTTACTCTTCAGTATTTATTTGTAAACCATTTACAAATATTGGATTAACATTAAAGTACCAAGTACTTAAGTGTTATATGAAAAGTATGAGTTATATCTGGTAGATACAAAAAGAACTAGTCTCTTCCAAACTTTCTTTCCAAATAAGAGGAGCAAATTCTCTTCCAGTCTCCAGTTTCTTCACAAAAGAAACAAGATCCATCTATGTGGGCTTTAGTATATTTCTTGGGCTTAAAGGTGTTTAATCCATAAAACAAGGGCCTCCTGGATCGTACAAGATGATTATTTTAGCCTTGCATTATTCCAATGTTTAAATAAGCTTTAAATAAAATATCATTGTGTTTATTAGAATATTGTTTGAACTGTTATATCATCAGATACATGTTTAAATTATCCATGACTTCCTAGACGTCATGAACAACTATTCCTAGCTTGATGTTACAAACATCTTTAGCATCACATTGATGCCTTTACTAGGTATCATGTTTTAGGCTTATTGTTCAAAGCAAATAGTTTAGGACTTGGACCCTTAAGTGTATACAATTTCATCTCTTATGAGATTGTCTCTTAAGACATGAACACATTCATTGAAGTTGTATATATTGAATGTTATTGTTTCATTAAGTCATTAAAGAAAATGACAATACATGATAATGAGAATGGATTACTTAACTACAAAATTTTTAACAAAATTCATTTATTATTTTCAATATTTAATCTTTAATAATTAATACCCTTTTAGTTTCGAAAAACATTAATTATCAAAGCCTAGGATCCAAGTTGCAAAACAAATAAATTGTTAGGTATCCTTTATCCCATCCATTTGAATTCAATTCGGTAGATATATGGATTATCAATTATATATGACTATATAATTCTTAGAGTTATGGGATCGCTAATTACAAATTTAATTAGACATTTTTGATCCCATCTATGCCTCAGAACTCTTTTGCTTAGGCATCCTTTATCACAAAAGATTTCCGATCAAATCTTCCAATTTGAAAAACTTGTGTAATCGGCCTATAACTTGGTTATGGAAATCGCGAATACATCTCGGCCATCAAAAGATAACACTAAGAGGTTAGGTATCCTTTATCCCACTAGTACATACAAAAGGCGTGCGAGTGTTCTTCAAAATGATTGCATAGATTTGAGGTTTGTAAAAAGGGTCTTTATATGTTTTATAAATCTAGTTTAAAAACATATGATATCATGATTATTACATGCATATAATAAACCATGGTATCAATTTTCAAAAGTAAATCACTTTTAAAGGTTCTATATAAAAAAACTAGTTTTTATAAAATTTGATGCAATTCAATTTTAATAATTGATATTAAGTTTGAATGCATTTGAACATTTTAGATCTTTAATAAAACTTCATTTTATTACTTATATATTTGGAGTTTGTATAAGTTATAAAAACCACTATTTTAAAACTTATAATGAAGTATTTCAAAATTTATCGTTATTAACAATTTTATAAAACCGGGTTTTATTTTAAAATAATAACTTGTTATATCTTATGTCCAATTTTGAAAACCCAAACTTCATGTGATGTTTATTTTGTCCAAAATTATTTTAGCATGTGAAAAACTAATTTATCAATCACACATAACAATTGCATAAAATAAACAACACAAATATGCATAAAAAGATATGTGCATAAAAGTAACCAGGTAATGACATTTTTGTGAGCCAACACAAAAATGTCAAGTCCATTCCTAAAGGGACATTTAAGGGGACCAAAAAACTTTTTGTAATGTTGTTGAAGAAGCTCCCATTTGAGTAAACATCAATTGCTTGCAAAAGATTGGAAAAACTTTTTGAAGACTAAAATTCAGCAGCTGTTGCTAAAAGCCAATAGCCCTTTGCGAACAACATTAGTGCCATTTTTCAGAAAATGTCATTGAAAATCCTGCACACCTTTTAGACTTGACAATAGCTCTTCTGTCTTCCAAAAATGGTTAACTTGATTTCTTGTTACATTTTTGTGCAAATAAATTAATTCAAAAAACTAATCCATTACTTTACAAAAATAACCAAAAAAAGCTAATCTATTTAATTATTACATACCATATGAATAAATAAATTATTACAATCGTTTTATAATAAAAATAACCAACAAAACAATATAAAAATACGTTGGTCATTGACTAGTTTATGCACATCATATACATCAATATACACATTAAACACTCTTTGTTTTTCTAAGATAACTTTAAATGACAAAAGATGCGTGAAACTTTTGTCACATAAAATAACAAAAAAAGTTGTCATAGAAAATATGTATGTACTTATTTTTGTATAAAAACAAGTTATCTATATTCTCCAAAAACTAAGAATTACAAAAATCAAAAAATCTAACCAAACATGTAAGATGGCTCTAATATCAATTGTTGGGTTTTAGTTCAAAAATAGTTTCATAAAGTAGAAAAATTATGGCAATGGAAGACTTTAATAAATTATGGCAATGGAAGACTTTAATTTTGAAATAACATAAACATTTTATACCCACCAATGATCTTCTAACCAAACATGAAAGCCTTCTTATTTATATGCATAAAGTGAAGTTATTAACCATTAGTTGATTCAACTTTAGACAAACTTATCTCCATGTCTCTATGCATGCTTCTAAAGCATGATTTCTTTTGAATAAACAAATTGAAAGCCCTTGCTTTTCTTTCTTTTACCAACATTCGAAAAAGATATAAAAAAGAGAAGTAATAGGTTTATATATTATAAAACCAAGTTTTATAAAATATAAACTTTGTCTTTTGAGTAAAAGACAAAATGTTTTCAACTAGTCCAAAAAAATTGTACACAACTTATTAATTCATACCATATGAATTATGTAATGTTACTTGCTAATGAAAATTATTATTTCAATGAAATAAATAATTTCCAATTTAATTATAAGACGTTTATTGAATATTTGCTAAAATCAACTTCTAATAAATAATCAATTGTATCAAGTTGTTGTTAGTATGACCCATTAATATTATATGTTATTTAGCAATATCACTTTAATATGACTCTTGAACATATTAGATCTTTCACGTTTTACTCTAATAGAACGTTATATTGGCCGACAATCTAGTGTATTACTAGAGGAATACACCAAATTGGTGTTGAACTATTCATCCCCGCCAAACATTTATAATATATATATATATATATATATATATATATATATATATATATATATATATATATATATATATATATAATATCGTTTTTGGTAATAATAATAAATCATTAGTTCATTTATTTAGTTGTTTTGGAAGTAATCTAATTACCAGTGAATTCTCGTTTATTTATTTTATAATTTCAATAATTTAGCAAAATAAAATAATAAATATAATGTGAGTTCATTATATAACAAACTTAAATATATATTGTTTGCTGAGCTTTGGCTCTTCCAAAAAAAAAACATAAATATATATATATTTAAAATTCAAACATAACATATATAGTGAATGAAAAACATAAACTAAAATACAAATTTATAGATTTTGAAAATCGTTGGTCTTATTTATCCTGTTAAATTATTTAATCAATTAATACTAATGTTATTACTAATTTATATATTATCATAATTAAGTAAAATGATATCATATAATATTAAAAGATGTTTTTAGTGTTGAATTTTTAGTGTGTGATTGGAGTTGAAAATAAAATTTGTGGGATTTTTATACAAAAATCGTTTAATTTTTTGTGTTAGCCTTGTAGTTCGTCTTAAAGGGATAATAAATATTTTAATTATCAACCATAATTAAATATAGAAAATATTACTATTTTACTCTTAAATAAATTATTTAATTATTTATAATTTCTTTAATTCTTATTGGTCATTACAAACACACAATAATTGTCAAAATACATTTAAACCTCTCTCTCTCTCTCTCTCTCTCTCTCTCTCTCTTTCTTATATATATATATATATATATATATATATATATATATATATATATATAGTAATTTGATTATAGGATATTAGGACAGAGTAACAACTAAGTATAATATTTATCATAGAGTTTGGTCAGCATTACTTCTAGATACTAAGTTATCTTAGGGAATCGAGCAACATACTATCTAGGTATAATCTTCTCCTATATCAGGTAGTATAACGACTAGACATAATATCATTGCTTAAAACTAGGCAGAGTATCTACGGGGCATAATATGAATCCTATGATTGTGGAAAGGGAACGATAGAGTATAATATCTAATATTTTGGGTGAAATGAGTAGCGATATAAAATACGTTATATGAAAATAATATTTATATAATAATGATATATAACGATTTGTAATAAAATAAAATATACTCCCGTACCCCCGATATTTTATAAAATGATGGAAAAAGGGATCGTGAAACTCACTCTTGAAGCGTGATACTTCTAATGTAAGGTAGATTCAGGACTCAGGATCCACAATTAGCCTCGTGATTGACCAGACTTGAGATAAAAGGCTAACTAATAATTTAATATATAAATTATATAGGTTTCTATGCTTTTAAGAGGATTTTCGTGAGCAAAATGAGAGAAAGAGAGAACTGAAGTATGAGGTTGAGTGAGGAAGTAAGGGGCAATAACTCTATTTATAGTAGGAATGCACACTGTGCAAGGGAGGTGCGCGTCACGCTTAAGCGACATAAATCCATCCAACTGCTGAGACGTATCTGAATGTCGTTGGTGCATCGTATGCTTTTCTAGGACTTGGTGCACGCCATGCTTAGAGCACCTCGCGCTAAAAGACGCTTATTCTTATAAAATATGTAACTCCTTTATACGAGCTTCCTTTTCGAAATTTTTTTATATCTATGAGTAACACAACAGGTACTATAACATTCCTTTATGTTGCATTAACTGTATCTGACTTTATTTCTAGCCCCTATTTTTATATAATTTAATGATTTTACAAAAATCATATCTATCTCGTACAGACTATGATTTAGGCATTCTTTTTCTCAAACTTCATTTTTCAAGGAGTACTACGATTTTCATTTTGGTGACGTTAGCTAAAATCAACCGCTCTCTTAATAGCTTTCTACGTCGCACATTCTTTGAGTGGCTGCATTTTATATCTTATAAAATTAATATCTCTTTTATATGAACTCGGATTTCTACGAAATTTATATTTTTTGGATCGAGAAGATGCATACTTTTAAAAGTATGAGGCCAATACAAGGGATTAGTCTGCATAAGGATAGTATGAAGATATTGATACTAACATGATAATAAAGCCCTTAATTTATGCCTTATTCGCACATTTTGTACCCCTCTTTCTTTTTTCTTACACATGTCACTATTTTTTGGTGATTATGAAAAAAATTAACCAATTATAACATTGAATTTCCGATTTTTTATTTAAAAAATACTCAAGTATAGTATTCCACTTTCTGTTGGACATGGAACGAATGAACGACGTATGAATCAAAAAAAAAATCCAATTATAACATATTTGCATGTATTTTATGTAAGGCATCCCATTATAGGCTTACACTTTTAGTTTTCTTGAAAACCCATTAATTATAACAGTGCACTTCCTGTTGGACCTTGAATGAAGTGTCATTGTAGGAATTCACTAATTTTTTCTTAAATGGGTTTAGGTGGTTGTTGAAATGAAGGGGCAAGAAGTCATAGCGTTCATGACCGAATAATGACAAATTTCTCTTCGAGTGGGAACAAAGAATGAAATAATTCTGTTAGAAAAGCTTTTTGTGTTTATGCTAATTGAGTTTAAAAATTTTAATATTTTATCATGATTTGCTTAGGAATATGTTCCATTGTAGGACAAGCTGGCACTGTTTTCTACTTATTGTTTATGTTTATTGGTTCTCAATTTTTTATACTGTATGCTATAATTTGGTATATTTTTAAAAAATACAATGCCTTAATAGCTAAAACATTGATAGTACATTGTAATAGTATCATACTTTCATTTCTTCTAACTACAACACCCTCCTTTGAAAAACCTACCTAACTGTAGCATCATTTTGCCACACATTATACCATAACCCAAATGTTATGTCACATGTTTTTTTGCTTAAACTCCCACCACAACGCGCGCGGGCTTATAACCTGGTTAAAAACCACTGACCACGAAGGGACATCACGGCTATCCATTATGGTAATACTGAGATTTATATTTCAAAGGAAATGCTTTATTATAATTACTGTATTTTTTGGTTTTTTTCTTGTTGCCATGTGTGTGAACAGAAGGAATATGGTAACACAAAAATCTCTAAAAGAACTACTTATATATTGTTTATAAATACAAATTCAATTTGGCTACTAAAACTTCTGTTGACTGACAGTTACATAATATAATGACATTAATTTTTAATGCAAAGCTTACGGAAGACTTTTCAGAAATATATAATACTATGAGATAAACGAGATCAAATCACAAACATGTTAAAAACAGAGATAACCTAACTTTTATATTGCTAAGAAGCTTTCTTCAGGCTGGAAAAACGTCCATTTAGCATCAATTTTAGTGTCCTCCAAATTTCACCATATTTTGTTTTATTCCAACAAAATCTTTGTTTTCTTTAATATATTTATTTTCCTTATTTATTTATCAGTTTAATTAGAGAAATATGATGAGAGTTTTGAGTTTCATAAATTTGGCAATAATTGAATAATTTAACCACCTTTATATAATGGCATTTTATAAGGATTTATAAGATCTTGAAATCATTAATTAATACTATTAATGAATGGAAATCAATAAAGCATATACAAGGCACATGATGAGGCGATTACAAAAGGGCTAACTATCGGCTAATATACACTTACAATATATAGTTACAAATACAAATTCATTTGAAAACTTTTTGTTCGTGCTTTAACAAAAATTTCTACCCTTATAACTGTTTTAATTATCAACCACAACAATTATAAACCTCAACGGAGGCAAAACACGATGTCATTACATATTTCTCTTTTTTCATTGGTAAAATTCTCTAATAGTTTAATATAAATAACATTATCTAGAACGACCCTACAATATTCAAGTCAACTATCGTGCAAATGTGCAATCGACAATATATTATCTAATATATATTCAGCTTGAGAAACAATAAAGTCAAATCACGCAATTACAAATTTACAAATCAAACTTTCTGCACTCCAACATTTGTAGTTGTAACTTTTGATTTTCTTCACAACATATTATTAACCTATTGCTATGGAAGATACCCACGACCAAACTTTGCAAACACAACCATGTCACCAGTTTTCCCTTTCAGAGATTCAGATAGCCACCCATCGATTTGATGAGGAATCCGTCGTAGGTCAAGGTGGATATGGGAAGGTTTACAAAGGTTCCATCAAGATCGGAGAAACATATGTCCTTGTAGCCATGAAACGGTTGCATTCCAATTCAAATCAAGGGGCCATGGAATTCTGGGCAGAAGTTGAGATGCTTTCTAAATTGAGACATTGTAACTTAGCTTCTTTGATTGGTTATTGTAAAGATGCAAACGAGATGATTCTTGTCTACGAGTATATGCCCAAGGGAACACTTGAAGGTTGTCTTCGTAAAGGTGCTACTCCTCTTTCATGGTTATTGCGGCTCAATATATGTATAGGTGCTGCTCGTGGATTAGATTACCTCCACACAGGCACCGGAACTAAACAAGTAGTCATACATCGTGATGTGAAGACATCCAATATCTTGTTAGATGACAATTACGCTGCAAAAATCGCAGACTTTGGGTTGGCGAAAGTGGGCCCCACCAATACTTCTGTTACCACAGGAGTCAAAGGGACATTCGGGTATCTAGATCCAACTTATTTCCTTACGAAAAAGCTAACAAGTAAATCTGATGTTTATGCTTTTGGTGTTGTACTCTTAGAGGTGTTATGTGGGAGGCCTGCTGTGGACACAACTCTTAAAGAAGAGCAATGGGGTCTAGCAAAATGGGCTCAAGAACGTATTACAAAAGGAAAATTATCCAAGATTATTGATTCTAGATTGAGGAGGCGAATATCGAGTAAATGTTTGAAGGAGTTTGCAAACATTGCAGTTAGATGCTTGCATACTGATGCAAATAAACGGCCAACAATGGCGGAAGTTGTAGCAAAGCTTGAGTTGGTGTTGTCTTTACAAAAAAAGGTGGATCCTTCTGCTGCAAAAGGTAAACTGCGCATGAAAGCATTGTCTTTCTTAAAAGCGGATGTTCCGAAATTGATTAATTCAATGACTTCTTATTTGGCAATAAGTAAACCTGTTGTGTTAGCGACTTCTATAGTTGATGCAGACTATGAATCTGGTGGACATATGGTTCATTTCGATGGTGGGTTTGAGTTAAGTCTAATCGAGTTGCTTACTGCATCTGCCAAGATTCTAAATGAAAAACCTTACTGTAGAACATATGTAGCATATCTTTCAGATGGTTCTCAAGTTGTTGTTAAACGCATACTGACTCAATTAAGCCAAAATAATTTTGCTACTGCTGTTTCTTCCCTTGGAAAGATTCGCCACATGAACGTATTGGATGTTAAGGCCTATTACTGGGGTAGAGGAGAGACATTATGTGTCTTTAAATTTATGATTAATGGGAGTGTTGCGTCTCTCTTAAAATGTAAGTTTATACATAAATATTTCTTATATTTTTTTATAAAGATCAATAACAGGGGTTTGCTTATTAGTTAACTTTCTATATGCAGCTTCCCGGAATAAGCGTGGATCTATAACTCCTTTTGAGTGGCGAAGGCGGTTAAATATAATTATGGGAATCACAAGAGGCCTCCTCTACCTTCACACTCAAGAGAAGATAATTCATGGAGACCTTAAGTTGAGCATGATATTGCTCGATGAGGATTATAATCCAATGATTGCTAATGTTGGTCTCTCACAGCTTATGCCAGCCACAAGACAAAGGGTTCAAAAAAATTGTGCACCCGAGTTCAGTGGATCAGTGAATGCCACAGAAGAGGTTGATATATATAGCCTTGGAATTATAATGTTACAACTTTTGTGTAGAGAGTCTGCTAAGAGAAGAAAACGTTCAGTTGATTTGCCGACCTGGGTGACGTCAGTACCAAAAGAAAACTGGTCTGCTAAAGTGCTAGACGTGAAACTCATTCAGGAAACATGCTTCAACGGCAATTCATTGGTGAAGATAATGGAATTAGCTCTGCAGTGTGTTGAGTATGACCCTAAGGCCAGGCCTACAGCTAATGATGTCCTTCGGGCACTGGAACAGATTGAGGTGTAGATGATGATCTTGCTAGCCATGGTGGCAAAAGATAATTACAAGTATGTACATGTGGATATTTGTTTCCAATTGTACTCCTAGGTTAGCAAGATTGTATTATATTACTGTACCTATGTATTATATGGAAGAATACCAATGATTAAGTTTTTAATGATGAAAATAATGACCAATCCCAAGTGAACTATGTAGTTCTACATCTCTTGTAACACATTCCTATAGTTGTAACTGTTTTATACGACATTGTTGTTAATTGTTGATGGGCGTAGGAAGAACGACGAGAGTAGGAGCGGACGGACCAAGGTTGTCACCACACAGCACACAATTGAAGGACATATGTGACGGACCCAAGTTGCAGACCAGGAAGACATATCCATGTTACATGTTACAAGCCCCAACCCAGTTCGCATGACCCATTTGGGCCCAACTAGATGATTGGGTCTTGGTGTCTTGCTTTGCTTTCTATTCTAATACATGGAGGGGGTACTTGTAAGACATGGACTAGACTTTGCTTGGCATGCTTACTTTGCACTCTTACAGTCATATATATATATATATATATATATATATATATATATATATATATATATATATATATATATATATATATATATATATATATATATATAGGAAGTGGTTCAAATGAAAACAATAAAAGATTAAGAACCTAAGAACCTCATTAGTTAATAAATATTTACATGATATGCTTGTTAAACATGTGAAAATCCTTTTTATTTTCTCTTTTCGATACAAAAAGGGCAAAATTGTAATTTTTGCAGTATAATATTTTCATTCTTATATGCTCTCATATTTGAACACAAAACTTATATAAATTACAAGCTTATACAGTCCATTCGTAATTTAATTCACAAAATTCACAATTTAATACAAACCATTTTATACTAATTCACAAACTTAAAGAAATCAAAATTTCAAACCGTACTACTACCACCACCACACGCTGCCACCAACCACCTATACCAGCATCGCAACCATTATTTTCTTCTAAATTAGATCTGTAAACAAAGTCATGCATTAATAACATAAATACTGCATTCATAGTCTAATAAAACCATTTATTTCACTCATTTTGAATTTAATGCAAAATTATTATTAAAACTAATGTAATCTTATATACTTATATAACACAACAGATAAATATATTCAGAAAAAAAATTAACAAAAAAATTTATACATAAATCATTCATATTTTAAATTGTGAATTTAATATATTAAGTCGTGAATAAAATTTACATTATTTCAAAAGCAAATAAAAAAATTATAAAATAATAACAGCTTAATGTCAATTCATTCACAACTTTATACAATCAACTAATAATTTAATACACAAAATTTACAACTTAATATAGTTAATTCATAGTCTAGGAAGAAAATATACAGTTTAATGCAGTCAATTCACAGTTTAAAACACAAAAGTCATAGTTTAATACACAAAATTCAAAGTTTAATACACAAAAAATATGCATCCATAACCATATTTTCAGCTTAACACTCTTTATATAGTCAATACAAAGTTTATACACAAAATTCATAGCTTAATACAAGTAACTTCATAGTTTCATACACATAATTCACAACTTAATCTAGTCAATTTACAGTTCAAACAGAAAATTCACAGCTTAATACAGTCCATTCATAGTTTAAAAAGAAAATTCAAAGCTTAATGTAATCAATTCACAGTTTAAAACACAAAAATGACAGCTTAGTAGACTAAATTCACATTTTAATACACAAAAAGTAGTATTCACATCCATATTATCAACTTAAAACACTTATTACAATTAATACACAATTTAATATATAAATTTCACAAACTAGTATAATAAATTTAAAGTTTAATTCAAAAAAAATTATACATTCACAAGTTAATAGCAGTTAAAACTAAAATTAACAAAATTATATGACAAATGAGAGATTAAAATATCAAATTCACACATTAACAGAAAAAAAAAACAACATAAAAAAAACCAAAATATAATAGAGATCTACAACAAATGCAAGTAGAAAAACATAATATCAACTTAAAACTTTTAATTCATAGTTAAATACAGAAAATTCACTGTTTAATACCCAAAAAAATATGCATTCAAAAGCATATTTTCAACTAAAAAATTTTATACAATCAATTCACAGTTTAATACAATTAATTCATAGTTAAATATACAAAATTCACAGCTTAATATAGTCAATTTACAGTCTAAATAACAAATTCACAGCTTAATGCATTCAATTCGCAATTTTAAACACAAATATCACAGCTAAATACACAAACTTCATAGTTTAATATACAAAATATATGCATTCACAACTTAATTCACAACTTAATAACTTACCAAATTTCATTGAGGCATTTCATAAAACACCTTATGTGCATCTTTTTTTCAGAACTTCCTTTCTTAAACACCATCAATGTAAACAACATACACACACCAGATCTAACCTGAAATGGACAAAAACATCAGATCAGATGTCGATTTGGTGGTGTTTTGACCAAAAATAAGAGAGCCAAAAACGAAAATGATTTATACATGGGAAAGAGGTGACACATAACAGATCTGGTACAAATTTGACAAACATTTTCGCCGGTGATAGAACATTTTAGAGAAAAAAATAAGTTCAAGAGTTCTGAAGGAGGATGTTCTAAATCTGAAGGTGGCGACTCTAGATCTAAAGGTTGGCGGATGGTGGTGGTGAGATCGACGTCGGAGGTTCTAGATCTGACCAGATCTGAACAGATTTGAACTACGAAGACCACCGGAAATGAGACAAGACCATAAGAATCCTTCAACTAGTATTTTGGAAGTCGCCGGAAAAGCACGTAACGGCGATGGTAACGAGTTTTGTCGGCGACATGAGGCAGCGACATGGTGAAGACACTAGGTGGCGGTGGTGGATAGTCGTCGGAGGTAGGTGACGACGATGTTGTACATTTGCTGGAGGTAGGTGGCCACGGGGTTGTACAGTCACTGGAGGTAGGTGGTGGTTGTAGATAGTAAACCTTTACAACTTCTATTTCGTGAGAATTACAGCTTATCTCATTCTGTGTTTTGACAAGAATTTCCCTTAATTAGTTGATTCTTAGGTTCTTAATCTTTTTTGGTTCTCATTTGAACCTTTACATATATATATATATATATATATATATATATATATATATATATATATATATATATATATGTTACATTAGGGTTTCATCCAAGAGGATATCATGTCCTTGATTCTTCTAGCTTGGCCGCTCTCCGGTCACTCTTTTTTTGCTTAGTGGCCGTAGAGTCATCAATGTGATCCTCAGACATGGAGTCGGTGTTTTTGTTGGAGGAGTGTGAGTTTTTTTTTTTGGAGGAGACCTAGGGTTTTCTTCGGTCGACATTTCTTCGGTGAAGCTTTCTTCCTCATCTTCAATGTTGTTTTTTTGTAGACGAACCTCTTAATTAAGATTTAGAGGGATATTTGGATGGATAAGCCTTTTCGAGAATTCGTCTTTGGAGGAGATTGAGGGATCTCCATGTCATCCTTATCTTCGGTAGCCTTTCCCCGTTTTACGGAAGAAGGCTAAGTGTAACGACCCACATTATTCATAAATATTTTGTAGTTATTTTAGTTCTCTCTAGAATAGTTACTTCTAGAAAGATTCTAGAAGATCTCTAGAAACTCCATGGAAGAATCATGAATAGACGTCTTCTATAAACATTCTGGAAGATGCCCCTTAGTTCCTAGTAATGCTCGCCTCTTGTATATATAGGGCTCTCCTATTTCATTTCTCCCTTACCTTGTAATTAAGTTTCATTTCTCTAGAGCAATAAAGAGTTTCCAAGTGTTGAGCTACTTTCTCCTTTCCTTTGAGTTTGTGTTGTGATTCGAGTTAGGCTGACTTAGTTTGAGGACTAAGTGTCTTACGATGAGATTCAAGAGTCATGTCTGTGCCAAGTTGTATAAGAGCGAATCAACTAAATGTAGGTATGGTAGGTGAAATGGAGAAGATTGGTGTTGGTGATGCCTAGTGTCGTGGAGAACGAAGAAAATCGAGGATGAGAGGAGACTCGTCATGGTGAAAGCAAGGGACCAGGTAAGTCTAAGGATATATGGGTATCCTTAGAAAAGAGAGTCAGCGAAGTTAAGACGATTATGGAGACGTTGCGTGTTCAAGTTGAGGATGTACATCAATAAATGGGCATGATCGAATTAGACAATGAAGAAATGCAAGACAGCATGAAAGGAACGATCAATCAACTTGGTGGAGACTTATGCAAAGAGATATGCAACTTACAAGAGTTGTTCCTACACGAGGTGGCTAAATTGCATGAGCAAGTGCAAGGTAAGCTCTGTATTTTGACTCAAAGAGTAGAGGATGTGCGTACAGAGTGGACACTTTACAAACGTACACTGGTTAGCGGATTAGGTTGCTCCAACATCTATGCTAAAAAAAATTGAAGTCCCAAAACTATCAACATTCATGGAGAAAAGGGAAGTAAGAGTATTTTATGGCTTTTATCGGAGATGGAGCAATACTTTGAAGGAATAGGCATATTGGACGATGATACAAAGATCAAGACTGCTACAAGGTACTTGAAGGACACCACCATATTATAGTGGTGGCATTGTTATACAGATATATAATGAGGTACATGTGTTATGAACACTTAGAATGATTTTGTTCGTGAACTCAATTGGCAATTTTATTCGGAGAACACCATGATGGAAGTGAAACAAGTTGATCGTGTTAGCAACATTAAATGCAGAAACAACTTCAAATTCAAAATTCTACTCAACTATAAAAAGGGGTTTGGACGATCAGTTTCACTTTTATGCATTCTTAAAGTTCACAAGAGATTTGTTTCCTCATTCTCTCTGATTTCTTCAAAGAACTTCAAAACCCTAACCATGGCGGCTCATAATGTCAACGTTGATCCATCCTAAACAACAGATGATGTACCGTCTCACCCTTTAATGAAGACTCAGAGCACCAATTTAAAAGTTTAAAGTGATGAAAGCATTTATCCGGAGGAATTGCAAATGCTCATTGTCGCTCTCAAAAGTGTGGTATTTTCAACTGCTATGTTCAATTCTTTTGATGTTCCTATGTATTGGTTGTCTTTGGCTGGATCTACTGCAACATACAACAAGAAAATGTTGATTGTTACCTTTCAATTAACAAATGATAAGAAGTTCAGATTGTCCAAGAAGTTGTTTGCCAAAATTCTGAACATCCCTAATACCGAGCCGTTTATCAAAGTTATGAATGAACAAGTGATTCACATGTTTAATGAAATGGGTTATCAACCAAATCTTTCCAAGATCAGTGAATTCATGAAATCAGGGTTGCCATGTATTTGGAACTTTCTCTTTGGAATATATCTTTGATGCTTGACTGGTCGAAGTGTGGGATTGGACAAAGCATGTTTGGAAGTTTTATGCTATGGTGGCTGGAATTTATTATGATCTTCAAGTTGATTATGCTTATTAACTATGGGAAGAATTTATTAAAAGTATTGGGAATAAAAATGCCAAGGTGGGAATTTTATGTGCTAGGTATTGGGTTCTTATTCTTTAATATGTTTATGATAAAGAGGGTATTCAAGTCCCTGCAAACGAAGAAATTGCTGCATTTGCATTGTATCAGTTTCCAAAAACTGTGGAAGATGATACAAAAATATTTCCGAGTGTGGCAAGAATTCCAAATGGAATGCTGAAAAAGGTTGATCTGTTGAATCCAGTGTTGGTGCAATATCTAACAACAATAAATCCGTCTATCGAGACAGGGAAGTTATTGGATGTGTCAGCAGAGGGTTCTTCGAACCTATTATTCACGAAGAGGAACATGTTGTTCATCAGAAGGAAGTGGTTGCAACGAAAACTGGTGTTCTCAAGCATTTGACGAAAATGACTTACAGTCCTTCTCAAACTTTTCAATATAAACAACAAGTGACTCGGAAATGGGTTGGTTTTCAAGAAATTCCAACACCGGTTTCTCCTCAATTAAAGAAAAAGTGTGTTAAAGACATGGTCAAACATATCTTGAAGAAACAATAGAAGCACAAGAAGCAGAGGAAGTTAGTATTGCATGAACATTCAATTGATGAAGAACTGGTGCCTAAAACGCCAGTTACTAAGAAAACGAGTCATATTTCACCTGTGAGGGATACTCCAGTTCAATCGAATTTTGAGAAGTCTGGGAATCCAGGTGGCAATGTGGAAACTTCGACAATGGACACAACCATCAATCATGGTGAACAATCAACGAAATCAACTCCTAAGCAGACAACGACCATACCACCCGAAGTTTCGACTACTGAGTCATTTCATGAGGAGGTACTAACTTCAAACATCACTGCGCACATATCTGATACGGATGCAAATGTTAATATTGGTGAAGGAGTTTTACATACTTAAGCTCAAGGTACTACTTTCATTTTATCTTCATCAATTCCTACTTCGGTTCTTGAAACCATCGTTTCTTTACCATCTTATATTGTGCCCAATACATCTCGTTCTACTTCCTTTTCACATTCCCCTACCTTTGACACCATTATTCACCAACCTATCACCTCTTTATTTCCTTCTTCATCCCCGAAGGAACGACAATCAGTTAATGATGATGACATGGATGATGGTGGTTTAATGGGTTCCTTTGCTAAAATACAATTCAAATCTGAGGAAAAAATATTCCTGATCATATGCTAATGTCAGGAAAGCGGTTTAAAATTCTCAATAGGAAGCTCAACTCTACTTCAAATGCAAGCTGATGGTGGTAGAAAGAATTCGATATATGCTCTTGATATGGATATTATGTTACAAGGCCAAGAGCATCGAATATTGAATAAGCTTCACAATATGGAAGAGTCTGCTGATTTACGAGTTCAATCTCTATTTGATTATTCCAAAAATGAAATTCGTGAGTTGAAAGAAACTGCCAAGTCTCGTCATATTCTATTCCTTCAAGACGTGAAGACAGTTTATGAGCACGTCAACCTTAAAATTCAATAATTGAGGGAAGACATGACGGAAGAAGTTGCTACTATAGGTCACAATTATTCTATGCTTCACAATAAGGTAGATATAATTGTTGGTGCTATAGCTAAAGCAATTGAGTTATACACTTCTTTGGGGATGAAAATGGATTCCAATGCAGAGGTTGATGTTAAGAGCTTTAGGAATGTCGAACACATACTGCAAGAGTTGAAGGATATTGTTTCAAGGTCTGATTTTTCGAAGTCATTCGTAGTTTCTCCTGAAGCATTCACTGAAATTTTTTGCATGCTAGAGTCAACCATTCAGAAAGAATTGGCTCAACTTGCGAAATTCGTAAATTTTATGCCAACGAATGCCCCGCTTGTGAGCACAGGGGTGCAAGGGGGAGAAAGATGAAGTGTTGGCAGTGGGACTGGCAACAAAGTCGAAGGGGGTTCAGGGAATGTTGTTGGTGATGTGAGAGTGGTTGGCAGAATCTTGACTACTCAGATTCCCACTTTTCTTCCAAGAACTTCGATTGTTACTACATTAACAATAACAACACGACCAATCACAAAGGGCATTGTTATTGGAACTGCTGGTGTAGATTCGAGTTCATCAAAGCCAAATCCAAGTGAACAAGACAAAGACGAAGGAAAAGGCATATGTCAGGAGTTGTCGAAAGAAGAAAAGAAGGCTGCTCAGGAAGCTGAAATGGAAAAACAAAGACAAATCCAAAGTATTCTTCATCAAAGTGCAAATGATCCTCCTGGTCTTGACAAAGGTGATCCTGTTGCATAAGGTGTCTAAGTCCATAAGTATATTTGGTATGTACTTGACTCGACTTGGGATGGTCCATTTGGGTTCATGGCATTAAAACGATTGGATAGATATAATGAGAAAAGGACACGTATGGTTTATTAATATATTATAAGTTCTAAAATATTAATAGTATTATTTAATTAGTATTGATCAACAATTAATTTGGAATTAATTTTGTGATAAAAAATAGACTAAGTAAATATATGGGGTTTGATTTGTAAATCATTCATTCTTATATAGTGGACTTATGGTTCATGATTCACTAGATTGGGCAAGCACCCATTGGGTGCTCCATGGATGCTCCACGGAGGTTAAAACCCATGGATCATGGGGGAAATGAAAAGACATGCACATTAGGGTTTACATGGTGTAACCCTACATGTGGCAAATTATATAAAGAGCTCCATAGCTAGCAAAATCGGCCACTATTGCAAGAAAAGGAAGGCTAGCTGATTTTGAGTGAAAGTGTTCTCTTCTCAAGTTATTCCAAGAGTTATGGTGTTGTGTGAAACATTTGAGGCATCATACTTGGGGTGCTAGGCTCATAAGGTCTTAAGGAATCCACTCAACAAGAAAAGGTATGTCATTCTACTAGTTTTTGCCTTACAAGATCCCCATGCCTTGCTAGTTAGGATGTAAACCTTGGAAAAATCAAGTTTGCATGAATATTAGAGAAAACATAGATTCAAGGTTTCTAGGGTTGCATGTACACCATAGGAGTGTTAGAATGCTCAAAACCCATCAGTGGTATCAAAGCCTAGGCTCACTTTCTTGATATTTGATGAAAAACGCTTGAAAAAAAAATTGTTTTTTTGCCCACAGACCAGTGGACTCGCCGACTCCATGGGGGGACTCGACGAGTCCAAGTGTTTTTTCATCCTACTCATCGAGTAGGTTCGTGCAGTTGACGAGTATAAGCCCCTGTGTGCAGTTTTTCGAGTTTTGCTGCCGGAAATAGACTAGAATCATTTCCCTAACCTGTTTTGGTCTTATAAAACCTGTTTTTGATGGTGTAATGGTCATGCTAATCCATTTTGAATGGCTATTATCAAATTTTCAAGTTTTGTATGTGTTTATATGATTCTTGAAATTATTGATATGAATATTCATGCTTATGAGTTTTAGTAAGATCATAGGAATTATGTGCAATTTTTTTAATGATATGATTCTTGATCTAAATGTTATTGATGAAGTCCATAATTTGTCCTCAAGTTATGGATTACCAAAAGTCATTTCTTTAAAAGTTGTTAAAGAACCATAGGTTACTTAAAAATGAAGAGTCTTCTTTTTAATTAACCATTAAACTCATAAGTTATGAATATGAAAGGTTTTGAATAGTTTCAAATTTTGCCCTCAAGTTTTGGAATTTGTAAAGTCACTTTAGAAAACTTTAATTCCATACCCTAGAGTTTTAAAAGTTAAAATTTAAACCTTACACTTTATAATATTATAAGTTAATAATATAAATATGTATAAGAGCAAGTTAGTTTTACCGTTAGTAGGTCTCATTCACGAAGCCGGTCTATAAGGGGGGGGGGTGTATAAGGTTGTTGCCTATAAAATGTCAGTTTATGGGTGTCTACTCTCACCCACCGCTTCGTTGACTAGTGTAGGGTCGTTAGCCGAATGGGTAGGACAGAGACTATAATTCTCATTAAAAGTATAAAGAAAAATATAAAGTAACTAAATCTTTTATAAATTCCCAATCTTAGTTACTTTAGGAAAATGTGAAATTGGTGCTATCCCATGAAATTACACTTTGTACCTTACCAAGTCGTTGGAGGAGCGTATGTGGGTAACCGACACGCTAACATGGACTAGTAAGAGTGGCAAAGGGTGACTTAATATTTATCATAGATCTGTGGAGCTTGTATGGGTAACCGACACATCGATTAGGTGATAAAGATTAAGGGTACGAAGTTAATTTGCATGGTTATTCACACCTTGTTTATGATCCTCAGCATCCTAGTCACAAACTTGAGAGGGAATAATCGAGATTTAAACATGCCATTGAAAAGTTCAATGAATCTCAAAAGATCTAGGAGTTTCAATCCAATTAAAACCTAATAATTTATTTCATTTTTCATGGTGGAAATTGGTGAATCGTCATTCACCTACCATCAAATATTTTATAGCTTGGATTACGACATCCCTCTTCCAAGTTATAAAGTATTGTGATGGATCCTAGCCTTAATATTACATTTGGGTGTCTTATTAAGGATCCTATATCTAATCTAAACTTGTCTTTCTTCTTTTCAGATGTCTTCCAACAGTGTTGCTTCTGGCTCGAACCCTAATGACTCCTTCTCTCTCATGAACCTTTGTGGGAGAGTCGTCTTCTATGGTTCCAACTTTATGGATTGGATCCAGAAAATCAGGATGGTCACTCGTTACGAGGACAAGGAATATGTTCCCGACAAGGAGCTAAAGGAAAATGATGTGTCCACTGCTACTCTAGAGGAGATCGCTGACTTTAGGGCACATGAGAGAGATGCTACCAAAGTGGCATGTATCATGTTGACCATAATGACCGTTGAACTCTAAAAGTCCTATGAGGACTTTTATCCTTTTGAGATGCACATGGATTTGATGGACCACTACCATCAAAGTGCTAATCAAGAGGGTTATGATATCATCTCTTTCATGATAACAAATCGAATGAAGGATGGTGAATGCATCACGGAAGACCTCTAGAAAATGTAAAGGTATGTGGACCATTTGCTGAAATTGAATATGAACTTCCCCGAGGAGTTGGCTATTGACATCATACTACACTCCTCACCTACTTGTTATGATCAATTCTGAATGACATATCACATGAACAAGGAGGAAGTTACACTCAGCAAGCTTCAAGGACTTTTGAAGACCTCCAAAAGTGGTCTCAAAGGTAAATCGATTGTTACCACTCCCTACTCCTAACACCGCCCCTGTCTTAGCAATCGAGCAAAGTAGAGGGAAGAAGAGGAAGACCCCTTTGAAGGGTACCAAGGGAAAGTCCCTTGATGGCTCATCTTTAAGTGGAACCAAAGGTGGTTCTATCACTCCTTCTTCCAACCCAAAGGAAGCTCAATGTTTCTATTGTCAGGATAAAGGGCACTAGAAACGAAACTGCCCCAAGTACCTGCAAGATGTTACAGATGGGAAGGTGAAGCCTACCCATGCAGGTATTTACACTATATTGTCTAATAAATCATTAGATTCTACTTCTTGGGTTCTTGATACAGGTTGAGGTATTCATATATGTTCTGATTTGTAGGGCCTAAGAAAAAGTGAGGATGTGGAGCATGGAAAGATAAACTTGATCATGGGGAATAGGAAAGATTCACCTATCACCAAGATTGGAGTTTATTCTTTGTTGCCAAGTAGTGGGTTAGTGTTAGATTTAAATAAGTGTTGTTACTCATCTAAAATGGCGAGAAATATTATTTCCTTTCTTAGTTTGTACAAACAAGGATTTACTTTTCATTTGATAATGAAGTTGGTGGTATTAATGCCATTTATAATAATGTTCTTTATTTTAAAGCATTACCTTGTGATGGTGTATATGAAACTGTGTCAGTTGTAGACAACTTAGGAATAAATGTATTACATATCGATTCTTCCACTAGTTTGGATAAAGCATCCTTGTGGCATTGTCCTCTTGAACATGTTAATAAGAGGCGCATAGGCCAACTCTAGAAGGCTGGAGTCTTAGAGTCGTTTGACATAAGGTCAGATGATAGTTGCGAGTCTTGTTTGCTTGGAAAAATGACAAAGTCACCCTTTACTGGTACTTGTGTTAGGGGTGAAGGTTTGCTGGACCTTGTACACACAGATGTGTGTGGACCCTTCAAAACCACCACAAGGGATCCTAACCGCTTCTATGCGACTTTTACTGATGATTATAGTAGATATGGTTATGTCTACTTAATCAAGCATAAGTCAGAAACCTTTGAAAAGTTCAAAGAGTTTAAACAGGAAGTGGATAATCAATTAGACAGGAACATTAAGATGCTCCAATCCGATCGAGGAGGAGAGTATCTAGCACAAAGTTCCTTGACTATCTTAAGGAATGTGGAATTGTTTCACAATTCTCCTAGGACACCACAGCTTAATGGTGTGTCTGAGAGGCACAATCGAACATTGTTAGACATGGTTCGTTCCATGATGAGTCCAGCTACATTACCAATCTCATTATGGGGGTATGCCTTAGAGACTGTCGTCCATATCCTTAATCTAGTCCCTACCAAGAAGGTTGCCAAAACATCTCACAAGATGTGGACTGGGAAAGTTCCCAATTTGGACCACATCAAGATTTAGGGTTGCAAGGCTTTCGTGAGGCGTGAGACTCAGGATAAGCTTGAACCTTGTAGTGAGTGGTGTATTTTCATCGGCTACCCACAAAATTCTTTTGGTTACCTCTTCTACAAACCCGGTGAGAATGTGGTCTTTGTGGCAAGGAGAGAGGTCTTTCGTGCGCGAGAGAGAGAGAGAGAGAGAGAGAGAGAGAGAGTTTATAAGCCAAGGAAACAGTGGGAGGGAAATTGACCTTGAAGAACTTCAAGAGTCAAGTGGTGAAGGAACCTCACACACTAGCAATCAACTTGAGCAGGAAACTCCTGTTGAGCCGATAGATGAGTCCGTACCTCTGAGTCATTCCACAAGAGTTAGGAATATACCTGAGAATTACTGTGGTTTTTATATTACTGCAGAAGGTGATGCATTTATCAGTGATAGTACATTGGTAAATTTGGATGAGCCTAACAGCTTTAAGGAAGCCATGGCAGGCCCCGAGTCCACCAATTGGAAAGAGGCCATAGACAGTGAGATTCAGTCCATGTATGACAATCAAGTTTGGAACTTGGTTGACAATGTACCGGGTGGTAAGATGGTCGGGTGCAAATGGATCTTCAAGAAGAAGACCGACATGGATGTGAATGTACACACTTATAAAGCACGACTAGTTGCGAAGTGCTTTACTCAAACACTGGGAGTTGACTATGATGAGACCTTCTCACTAGTAGCAAATATTAAGCTATTAGGGTTTTGCTGTCCATAACTACATTTCATGATTATGAAATATGGCAAATGGATGTCAAAACCACTTTCCTTAATGAGAAGTTGGATGAGGATGTTTACATGAGTTATCCAGAGGGTTTTGTCGATGCAAAACACCCTAATAGAGTGTGTAAGCTTGAGAAATCCATATATGGATTGAAACAAGCATCTCGTAGATGGAATCTTTGTTTCGATGAGAAAGTCAACGAATTTGGTTTTTCGAGGAGCGAAGATGAGTCCTGTGTATATGTTAAGGCTTGTGGGAGTATAGTTAGCTTTTTGGTATTGTATGTGGATGCCATACTACTCATAGGAAATGACATCCCAACCTTGCAGGAGGTTAAATATTGGCTTGGGAAGTGTTTCACTTTGAAGGACCTTGGAGAAGCTACTTATATCCTAGGGATAAGGATATTGAGAGATAGGAGTAAAAGGCTAATTGGACTTAGTCAAAGTACCTACTTAGATAAGGTACTGAAGAGGTTCAGGATACAGGATTCCATGAAAAATGACTTACCAACTAGTGTAACGCCAAACTGAGTAAGACTTAGAGCCCGAGTACAGAGGCTGAGATAGCTGAGATGAGTCAAGTACCATATGCTTCTATTGTAGGCTCTATCATGTATGCTATGACTTGTACTCGCCCTAATGTGGCCTTTACTTTGAGCATGGTCAGAAGATACCTAGGGAATCCGGGCAAGGCTCACTAGACTGCGGTGAAGAATATTCTCAAGTACCTAAGAAGGACTAGTGACTGGGTCCTTACCCTTGTTGGGAGTACTGACTTGAGAGTTGTGGGGTGTAGTGATGTTGGCTTCCAGACTGATAGGGATAATTTCTACTCTTAGTCGGGCTAGGTCTTTACCATAAATGGAGGAGCAATTACTTGGAAAAGTTCCAAGCAAGAAACAGTAGCTGATTCAACTTGCGAATCAGAGTATATAGCAGCAAGCGAGTGGGAAAAGTGGGCTATATGGCTAAAGAACTTCATTGGAGACCTTGGAGTTGTACCATCTATTAAGAAGCCTATGGAGTTTTTCTGTGACAATGAGGGTGCAGTTGCCTTAGCTAAGGAACCAAGGGGTCACGACAGATCTAGGCACATCAACAGAAAATACCACTTCATTAGATATTGGATAGAAGAATGACTCCTCGTGGTAAATAGGGTATCATCGGATGAGAACCCAACAGATCGTCTCACAAAGGGACTATGTAGGGTTAATCATTTGTAGCATGCAAGGCATATCAGGCTGAAAGATGATATTAGTTTTACAGATTAGATAGTTATTTATGAAACTTGTATAATGTAAATTGACATTTGATGAATAAATAAAAGTTGTTGTTTATTTATAAGTAAAGTGTTGCTATCTTGTGTCAATTATTTACTATTGTTTCAATTTTGCATGTTTTGACTTCCAGAGTAATTACTATATTCAAACTCTCTATAGTCAGTCATATGTTGGAAGTAGATATGAATCAAGACTGTCATGAAGTTGGCTTGTAGATGTCTAAGATGTTGGACATATTAAAAGTTACTACAACATTCATGAGTACTCATAAGTTCTTAGTATTGGATTTAACCCACGCTCACTTGTGTAACAGTCCGAAATTCCAAGTATTGTAATAATTATGTTTTTGGGGTGTTTTAAGAGGGGACTCGGCGAGTTAGAGCCTAGACTCACCGAGTAGGATCGCAGACCGGGTCGCGGGTTCGTGACTGGACTCGACGAGTCCAGATATGGACTCGGCGAGTCTGCGCTGTTTAGCGAAAACCCTAACCGTTCAGGTTTGGGACGTATAAGAGGCACTTATTGGCCGTCATTGTTCATTTTAGCCTTCTGAGAAGAACCCTAAATCGATTGGGTGCGTCTGGAGCAAAGCTTAAGGACCATTGTTGATTATAGAAGAGTGGTTGTGCAAGGAAGAGAAGGGATTGGCTAAAGGAGCAGAAAGGGAGTCACATTCTGAGGATTGGGGACACAGAGGATACATCATCCAGGTAAGAATTCGAGTATACTCTGCTATGTTGATGTGATATTGGAATTAGGGTTTATGGATCCCTTTTGTTACTAGATTGAATGTTACCCTAGTCCCCCAAACGATTGTAACCCTGTATTGGGACCTTTGTAGGTCCAGAATGTCTCATGCCTGTGCATTTCGGGAATTGATGAAGGCTTTGGATTGGAATCCTTATGCCTTAGGTCAAAATGTGAATTATGAATCATGGGGTGTATCATGAGCACTGAAATGAGGACCTTACGTGATGAGCCAGTCTAGGAAGGCCAGGCCTATGAATGGTCGGAGCAGTTCTGCCATTGGAAAGCAGTTTGAGAGGTTGCATGGCATGGACTCGCCGAGTCCGATGAACAGACTCGGTGAGTAGCTTGAAGATTTACTGGGACTCGTCGAGTCGTTCTTCAGACTCGGCGAGTTGAGTCGGGGTGGCCCCGCGATTCTTCCAGGAGAAACTCGTCGAGTAAAAAGGGGATACTCGACGTGTAGGAAGGGAATCTTAAGGGATCGGTGAGTTAAGGGCGAGTGGACTCAGAGTGGTCGAACTCGGCGAGTCTTGGGGTGACTCGGCGAGTTAGGTCGCGGGTTGAGTGAAGTTCTGAGCATGGGGACTCGGCGAGTCTTAGGGTTGACTCGGCGAGTAGGGTCAGTCAGGGGTTGACTTTGACCTTGTCTTCGACCAAGGATTGACCAGTGGTTCCAGGGGTATTTTGGTAATTGTTGTTTATCGTTTGAGTTCAGTGCATTGGTGGCTATCCAGAGGTGGAGATCGTATCAGTGATCGGAGCAGCTTGAGCTATCTGTTCAGTCGGCAGTTTCGAGGTGAGTTATCCTCACTATATCGCTAGGGTTTATGGCACCAAGGCCGACCCTTTTTACCAGATGGAAATCCGGGTAGTTGTCATTATATGTTACAGGCCGGAAGGCATTACTATGTGGACCGGAAGGTCATGGCCTGGAAAGGCGTATGTATGCATTTAGTATGTTGACTGATTCATAGGGTAATGTTATGATAGTGACCGGCTAGACCGGTATCTTGTTAGAGTAATGCTATGATATGTGATCTGTTGATCGATTGTTGTCTGTGAACTGCTATATGATTGTTTGTTATTTTATATATGCATTTTATGTTTATGGGCCAGAAGGCGATATGTTATGGGCCGGAAGGCGATATGTTATGGGCCGGAAGGCAATATGTTATGGGCCGGAAGGCGATTATGTTGTGTGATGGACTGGAAGGTCGGCGTGGGTAGGACCGGAAGGTTTACCCAGTAGGGACGGAAGTCCCCTGAGACACATGGACCGGAAGGTCAGGGCCTGGAAAGGCGTATATGTGGTTGGTATTCTGGGGGTATCTCACTAAGCTTTCGGGCTTACAGTTGTGGTTTTATGTTTCAGGTTCTCAAGAGTCTGTGGCAAGGCAAAGGCGTGATCGTACCGTTCCTCGCGTTGGTGTTTTATGATATGAACCTGGGAAAATACTTTGTTAAATAATGTATTGAAAACCTTTTTGTAACAACATTATTAAAATGAGTGGTTTTTGAAAAGTTTTAATTGTTTCGAAATTTTGGATGTTACAAGTTGGTATCAGAGCCATGGTTTGAGTGAATTGGGGAAACATTCGTGTGACTCCAGTCTCAAATCGAGGAGGATTTTAAAATGAGAAATTAAAATGGTTTTCAAATTTGGTAAAAGGAGGACGCGGAGGTACGATCAGCCGGAGCTAGTAAGTAACCCCAAGATACCATACATGATATTTGTTTATTTGAGCTTGATAGAACAGCATGCTAGAGTTAGGCTAGGGATCTTCAGGAATTCATGATAATGTTGCCTGATATGTGATGCCTGTAGCCTAGGGTCCCTTATGGGATGTTCACAGTGTTCGTCTAGTGGTGAGGGTTGATAGTTGTTATGCATGTTCCCTAGGGTATTGTGGTAGTACTTCATACAAATATGGGTAGGTGTGGAAGGTAGTATGGGCCCGTACTACTGAAAGCACAGGACCCATACGCGTATCAGGGAAACCATGGTCTCTAGGGTAGGGTTGCGAGAGTTGGATCCCAGGATTTTGGGAAGTGTCTGAGATTGGTAGGGTGTCTTCATTATGGAGATCTCGAGGCATGATGATAGTGGATCCGGATCAGGATCGGGAGCTGGAGAGCGAGTTCCGGGTGGATCAGTGCCGTCGAAGGTTATCGATCGGACGAGCACGAGCGAGCGGGATGCGAGGATTCGTGAGATCCTGCGGGATGGGGTTGCTGCATTGTTCCGGGCTGAGTTGCCGGAGTTGTTTGGGTCGATCAAGACCGCCATGATTGAGTATTTCGATGAGCGATATGCGGCTCCCGCAGAGACGGTTGCCGCGGCGGCTACAACGGCTGTAGCAGCGGCAAGGGGAGGAGCTAGTCGGGGTTTTCAGTATCGGGACTTCTATTATACGAAGCCTCCCACATTCGATAGGGTTCAGGACCCGATTGTTGCTATGAGATGGTTATCAGACGTGGAGGGGTATTTCTCCACGAGTTTATGCCCTGCTGATCAGAGGGTGAGGTGTGCTCTGAACCTGTTGAGGCTAGGAGCGAAGGATTGATGGAGATTGACTACGAGGTCATTTTCCGATGCGCAGAGGGCTGCGGTTTCATGGGATCAATTCAGAGAGATGTTCAGTACTCGCTATGTTCCGTGGGATGAAAAGGAGAGATTGGCTCGGAAGTTCCTTGAGCTGAAGCAGGATTTGGAGTTGGTGACTGAGATCACCAGGATGTTTATTGAGAGGGCGATGTTTTGCCCTGAGTTCGCTTCGGAGCAGGCTCAGATGTCCCGATATCTGAGTATGCTCAAGGGGGATATCAGACAGTTCGTGTCTGCGCAGAGGTGCGAGACCTTGTTGGTGTTGCAGGAGGCCGCCATGCGGCGTGAGTTAGAGGTTGAGTTACAGTTGCGTGAGCTGAGGCAGGCTCCGATGCAGTCGCAGCCAGCGCCGGAACGGTCCAGTACCGTTGATGTTAGAGTGGGGGATCGGAGCCGCCACACTTGTGGGAAGTGTGGGAGGGGTCACACCAGAGTTGCTGGTTCGGTGGTGCATGCCGCAAGTGCGGAAAAGAGGGGCACTATGCGCGGGACTGTCGGCAGTCAGTGCCGATTCGGGATTTGAGGATTTGTTATCATTGACAGCAGGTTGGACATTTGAGGGTCAACTGTCCACAGCTTCCTGCAGGACCGGTGCAGGCTCTAGCACCGGCCACCTTGAGGAGTTCAGGAGGAGGACAGGATGGAGCGGAGCCCCAAGGGCTCAGGGTCGTGCTTATTAGCTTGCGGTAGAGGGAGACGGAGCAGTGCCGGAGGCAGCTGCGGGTATGATGCTTCCTTGATGTCTTGATTAGCTTGCGTTGATTGTGGCGTATTGTTTGTGCTGGTAGTGTGGATTTCGATGCGATATTCGTTGTTTCGCGGGTTTGGCATGGTTATGGATTGGTGTTTCAGGTTTTCGCTTTGGCATTCGTTGTTCCCTGATGGTTTGGTATGGTTATAGTTTGGTGTTTTGGTGCCGGTAGCCTTGTGCGGTTTTCGATGCGGTATTCATCCCTTGCAGGTTGTGGGTTTTGGTTACGGGTTATTGTTTGGGAATTCCGTTGGTTATCGTTCGTGAGAGTTGATAGTGGTAATGCGGCACTGGGTTGAATGTCGGGTAGCATCTGCAGTCGTGGAGTGGATAATTGAAAGACCAGATTCTTTTGAGCGGATTGATCAGGGAGGAGATGTGCTTTGCTGAGGGTTGCTTATGCTTGAGGGAAGCAGTCAGTGTGTAAGTGTTCTCTCTGTGCGGGGTTGTTCTGGAAGGTCGTTAATGGCGATCGGTGGCTGTGAGTTAGTGTTTTAAGTGGGGGAGAATTGGAGAATTCTCCGGGAGATCGTTGAGTATGTGAGGGTGCTTAGCTGTTGGGATTCAGCAGTGTTCTATCAGCTCAGAGTATAGGCTGACAAGAGCGATTGTCGAGTACGCGGGGCGGGATACAGACCTAGAGCATTTGATTGTGGAGGCCTGGGAGCAGGCCGGGATCAAGTTTGAGTAAGTAACCGGGGTTATGCGATCAGAGTATTTGTATTCATGATGTACGTGATGGGTTGTACTGCATTAATCCCACGGGATTTATGTTGTGCATGTTTCTAGAGTTGGAACCGGAAGGTTCCCAGAGTTAGAACCTAAGGGTTCGCAGAGTTTGGGTGTACGGACCCACAAGGATATAGCCTCGAGTGGCTAGTATGTGTTATGAGAGTCGGTCCAGTCATGCTGGAGACTCTGTTGGTATTGCTGGATCAGTTTGAGATTGTGGATGGTGTATGTTGCAGTGTGATTTCATTGGAAGGTCTGGCCTCCGGATTGGTGATCTTGTTTAGCTGAGGCAGTGATTTTGATGAGTGGAGAGAGTACATGAGATTGAGAGCCCCTGCAATGAGAGCCAAAGTATGTGAATAGCGGTTGCGCAAAAGGGTGGTGTCGCTTGGGGCGAGCACCGTGACACTGGTTGGAGTGGCATTATGGCCAAGAGGGTTCCTCGGAAAAAGGAAAAGAGAAAAGTGTGTAACTCCGAAGGGAAGTGCAAGTTCACGAAAGTGAAAGCTGCGGAGCAGAAGTTATGGTTAGAGTATTTCGAGTATGGCTTTGAGCATCGTGTTCGCGGCAGCGAAGTAGGAAACCATCTGGTTGGGGATGTCTGTCGAGGCAGAAGGGATGCAGGGGGAGAGAGAATCTTGAATTCTTAGTGTGATTCCGATCAGGGTATAGGGTGGATATTAGTGGTTCATCCTGGGAGATGTTCGAGGATATCAGCAGTGTATCAGGTCTTCCAAACTGCGGGCGTTGGGGCTAGTTCAGCAGGTGTATGTGATTGCAAGAGGAGAACTCGTGAGAGTTGCTCTGAGAGTGAGAATGGGTCCCTCAGTCGGTCCAGAATGGACAAAGTGGGCTTTGGATCGGGGATCCGGTGGTTCATGGTTTCCTAACCCTTATGGGTCGAGTGATTGTTGAAGATTTAGAGCAGAGTTGCATCTTGGGTAATTCTTGGTTACAGAGAGCGATGGACAGTACAGAGATCGGGCTTCAGTCGACAGAGCAGATTCAGCAGATGAGACAGAGGCTATTGACCGCCCAGAGCCGACAGGAAAGTTATGCAGACAGACGCCGGTCCGAGCTTGAGTTTCAGGTCGGTGACTTCGTACTCCTGAAGGCCTCTCCTTGGAGAGGAGTGATTCGATTCAAGAAGAGGGGCAAGTTGGGGCCCCAGTATATTGGGCCTTTTCATGTGATTGCGGGGGTAGGCCTGAGGGTCTACCGGTTGGAGTTGCCCACGGATTTGAGACAAATCCACGATATTTTTCATGTGTCGCAATTGAGGAAGTATGTAGCCGCTGAGTCGGCAGTGGTTCCATTAGAAGACATTCAGGTGGATGCAAGCCTGAATTATGCCGAGAAGCCAGTGGTCATCAGAGGACGGAAGATCGAGGTTCTGAGGAATAAGGAGATACCTCTGGTGTTAGTTCAGTGGCAGCACCGGAGGGGATCGGAAATGAACTGTGATCTAGAACGTGATATGTGGGAGCAGCATCCGGGGCTATTTTCAGAGTGAGACTTCGAGGGCGAAGTCTAGTTCCAGTGGGGGAGAGTTGTAACAGTCCGAAATTCCAAGTATTGTAATAATTATGTTTTTGGGGTGTTTTAAGAGGGGACTCGGCGAGTTGGAGCCTAGACTTGCCGAGTAGGATCGCAGACCGGGTCGCGGGTTCGCGACTGGACTCGACGAGTCCAGATATGGACTCGGCGAGTCTGCGCTGTTTAGCGAAAACCCTAACCGTTCAGGTTTGGGACGTATAAGAGGCACTTATTGGCCGTCATTGTTCATTTTAGCCTTCTGAGAAGAACCCTAAATCGATTGGGTGCGTCTGGAGCAAAGCATAAGGACCATTGTTGATTATAGAAGAGTGGTTGTGCAAGGAAGAGAAGGGATTGGCTAAAGGAGCAGAAAGGAAGTCACATTCTGAGGATTGGGGACACAGAGGATACATCATCCAGGTAAGAATTCGAGTATACTCTGCTATGTTGATGTCATATTGGAATTAGGGTTTATGGAACCCTTTTGTGACTAGATTGAATGTTACCCTAGTCCCCCAAACGATTGTAACCTTGTATTGGGACCTTTGTAGGTCCAGAATGTCCCATGCCTGTGCATTTCGGGAATTGATGAAGGCTTTGGATTGGAATCCTTATGCCTTAGGTCAAAATGTGAATTATGAATCATTGGGTGTATCATGAGCACTGAAATGAGGACCTTACGTGATGAGCCAGTCTAGGAAGGCCAGGCCAATGAATGGTCGGAGCAGTTCTGCCATTGGAAAGTAGTTTGAGAGGTTGCATGGCATGGACTCGCCGAGTCCGATGAACAGACTCGGCGAGTAGCTTGAAGATTTACTGGGACTCGTCGAGTCGTTCTTCAGACTCGGCGAGTTGAGTCGGGGTGGCCCCGCGATTCTTCCAGGAGAAACTCGTCGAGTAAAAAGGGGATACTCGACGTGTAGGAAGGGAATCTTAAGGGATCGGTGAGTTAAGGGCGAGTGGACTCAGAGTGGTCGAACTCGGCGAGTCTTGGGGTGACTCGGCGAGTTAGGTCGCGGGTTGAGTGAAGTTCTGAGCATGGGGACTCGGCGAGTCTTAGGGTTGACTCGGCGAGTAGGGTCAGTCAGGGGTTGACTTTGACCTTGTCTTCGACCAAGGATTGACCAGTGGTTCCAGGGGTATTTTGGTAATTGTTGTTTATCGTTTGAGTTCAGTGCATTGGTGGCTATCCAGAGGTGGAGATCGTATCAGTGATCAGAGCAGCTTGAGCTATCTATTCAGTCGGCAGTTTCGAGGTGAGTTATCCTCACTATATCGCTAGGGTTTATGGCACCAAGGCCGACCCTTTTTACCGGATGGAAATCCGGGTAGTTGTCATTATATGTTACAGGCCGGAAGGCATTACTATGTGGACCGGAAGGTCATGGCCTGGAAAGGCGTATGTATGCATTTAGTATGTTGACTGATTCATAGGGTAATGTTATGATAGTGACCGGCTAGACCGGTATCTTGTTAGAGTAATGCTATGATATGTGATCTGTTGATCGATTGTTGTCTGTGAACTGCTATATGATTGTTTGTTATTTTATATATGCATTTTATGCTTATGGGCCGGAAGGCGATATGTTATGGGCCGGAAGGCAATATGTTATGGGCCGGAAGGCGATTATGTTGTGTGATGGACCGGAAGGTCGGCGTGGGTAGGACCGGAAGGTTTACCCAGCAGGGACGGAAGTCCCCTGAGACACATGGACCGGAAGGTCAGGGCCTGGAAAGGCGTATATGTGGTTGGTATGCTGGGGGTATCTCACTAAGCTTTCGGGCTTACAGTTGTGGTTTTATGTTTCAGGTTCTCAAGAGTCTGTGGCAAGGCAAAGGCGTGATCGTACCGTTCCTCGCATTGGTGTTTTATGATATGAACCTGGGAAAATACTTTGTTAAATAATGTATTGAAAACCTTTTTGTAACAACGTTATTAAAATGAGTGGTTTTTGAAAAGTTTTAATTGTTTCGAAATTTTGGATGTTACAACTTGTATCACTTCATGGAATCTATCTCGAGTGATCGTGAGACAGTAATATCATATAAGTCTTCAAACCTAGAGATAGGATTTGTTGATTATGAGTTGGTTGTGCATTGATTGTATGAAAACGCATCGGTAACTCGATGATATAAAACGTACTTTTGTGAATGATTCAACTAGTAGTAGAACAAGGAATATGAGTCGAAGTTTATTTGTTCCTTTTGGTCCTTAGAGGATTAGAATTGATATCTGGGTCCCTCGATGATTTTTTTTGACCTGTGTATCGGGCCCGGTCAGAACCAAATTGATGTGTTCAGTTTAGTTCTATGTCAAACAAATCGGAAATCTGGAAACAAACTGCTAGACAATAAGTACGACATTGTTCCATGTATTTATCTAGCTAATATCTAGAACAAAGGATTATATGATCACTTATCTTAAATGACGTATCATCATCATCTCAGTTCCGCGAGACTTTGAAAGAGCTACGATTGTTGGTCGTTTCCTGAAGTCATACCTGTAACTATAGTTATTAGACTTATCCAAGTGGGAGACTATTAGATAAGGTGTCCATGTCCATAACTATATTTGGTATGTACCTGACCCGACTTCGCATGGTCCTTTTGGGTTGCATGGCATTACAATGCTTTGATAGTCATAATGAGAAAAGGATACTTATGGTTTATTAATATATTATAGGTTCTAATATATTAATAGTATTATTTAATTAGTATTGACCAATAATTAATTTGGAATTAATTTTGTGATAAAAAAAGTGAGTAATTAAATATATAGGGTTTGATTTGTAAATCATTCATTCTTATATAGTGGGCTTATGGTTCATGACTCGCTAGATTAGGCTAGGACCCATTGGGTGCTCCACGGATGCTCCATGGAGGTTAAAACCCATGGATCATGGGGGAAATGAAAATCCATGCATATTAGGGTTTACATGGTGTAATACATTATATTATTATAAAAACCATAAGTGTCTTGAATCTCATCATAATCCATTAATAAAATCTAAATCCCAAAATCCTTATCATGGTCCCGAACAAGTGTGTACAATCAAGCTGGAGCCTTCCCGCGATCCTTATAAGTACCTGAAACAAATAACACATAACACGGTAAGCACGAAGCTTAGTGAGTTCCCCAAAATACCATACATAGCTCATTAGTCACTCATGGCCATAACACAATAAGACCCTCCGGTCAACGTGTCTCAGTGGAACCCTCTGGTCCTAACTCAGTAAACTCATAGCAACAATAATCAACATAAATCCCAAAGACATAATGCAGATTAATACAATACATAGATAGCACATAAACAACTTAATCACATAAAGATACCACTCATCGTAAGTATAGTGAGAAAACTCAGCTCGTAGTCAGCAAGTAATAGACATGTACTCGTAGATCCCGAACTAGCCTCCGCCTAACACATTTTATAAACATCTCTAATGAAAACCTCATTCTTACATCACAAGTTTCTCTAACTCTTTTCTAACCCTTGAAATGGGTAAAAGTCCATTTTACCCTTCCACAATTTCTATTACTAATGTTGGCCAAGCCCTAAAGTCAATAGTAGACAATTTAGGTCAACAAGAGTCACACCCCCAAACTGAATTGGCAGAAACATTCGGGGGTGGAGGAAGTCATGTATAGTGTCATAACAATGCATAATAGTAAACAAATAACAAAATCATCCGTTGTATTAATGGTATAATTTTAGATAAGTGCGTTCTGTGCAATAATAATATGACACCAAAAGTGAAAAATCAAAATAAGACGAGTCTGAAAAGTGCTCCGTCTTCCCAAAACCTGTCATCTATACTTGTCTACTGTTGACCTGAGAATACAAGTTCTTTTGAAAGAGAGGATCAGTATTTAAGTTGGAGTTCATAAGTATTTAGTGTCAAATGTTTGTATATGTTTGAAGAAAGTGTTTGCAAATGTTTGTAGTAAAAGTTTGTTATACGCATTTGTATGACCTAGAAAATCCTATATTTCCTACTAGAAATGTAGTCTTCTACCAAGACCCGAATGTTCTCTGTATTGTTAGTTTGTAAAAGTGAGTGTTTTTCCCAAGTATGACTATAATTACCAAAATATAGTTTACATTACCGTTTATGCAAGAAGATCACAATGTGAATGTAGTGGGAAAAATAATGATGTACTGTAGTATTGTATATATTAACTACTGTTGTACTTACTACCTTAAACCAATTGTTAATTAAGGTATAATGTGATATAGTTGTAACCATGCTTGATCGACTAGAGAAAAACGCAACGCTCGAAGACATCGAAATGGTACGACATTTTGTCACCCATAGACCTGCAGGTCACACTGTAGCTAGTAGCAAGGTGTAGGATGGTCAATCCAGTATAGATCTATACACAAACTCATGCTCTCCCTCCAGGAGACTCTGGTTATAAAACATGACACAGCAGATACTGCCATGCCATGAAGTAGTGGCTCAGATTAATGTTATAGTATTCTTGTAGTTATATAGTATGCGCTATCTGTTCTAGTGTATTGTATGTTCTCTTTGTATAGTGTATAGTATGTTCCTCCTTGTTTCTCATTATATGTTCTTTCTGTTTCTCGTTATAGTATGTTCTTTCCATTTCTCGTTATAGTATGTTTGAACTGACTCATGTATGAACTGACTCTTGTATGTTTCATTGTACTAGAAATAGTGAATAGTAATCTCCTAAACTATACCTATTATAGTTTACTAGTGATGTTGTTTGAATGACTGAGTATGTTTGTACACGTTTGATACTCAAAGGCATTGAACTGATGTAAGAAACTTTTATATCTATACAGATATACATAACATATAACTAAAATTCAAACGACCTTTGGACAAACAACCAATATATCTATACAAATATACATAATATATAACTAAGATTCAAATGACCTTCGGACAAACAACCAATACCCTAAGTCCACAACCAAACAAGGAACATGAAATAAAGTGAGTTATCAGTCCTAAGTGCTTTCAGTCTCATTTATATAACTATATCTGAATAGACATGATTTTTAACAATATATAAGTTTAAAAGAGTTTAGCATCTAAAAGAGTTTGATAAAAGGGTTTTGAAATAGTTTGTTTGATAACACAGTCTTGAAGTATAAGAAATCCACTTGTTTGATAGTTATTAATCACATGCGATTGATATAACAATTATAATGTTTTAACTTGTATTCGCCCCTCCCCCCCCCCCCCATAAAAGCATTTAAAATCATTTAAAAGGTAAGTTAGGGGTATGAACTCACCTGTAGTGAGTGGTTCCAATGTAAGATTGGAAAAGGATGCTAAGTGCTAAGTGAAATCTCGGTCACAAACGGATCATTTTTGAAGCTTGAAAGGGGGTTCATGGTCCAAGAACTAGTAGGTGTTTTTGGTGGTCTTGGTGAAAGTGATGAAGACTTGAAGATTTATCCAAAAAGATATTTTATGGATGAAAACATGGATCTTCACTAGATAATGCAGTGTATCAACTAATCAATGGAAGGAATACTTACATTTTTGGAAGATCAAGGTGAAAAGATTGATGATAGTTGAGAGAGAAGTGAGTTTCTTGAGTTGGAAGTGTGAAAAAGTGGTGAAAAATGAAGGAATATCATATATGAAGGAGGAGTTCATGGCCAGCCAAGGGTTTACGGCCGTAAATTCTAATTTACGGCTGTAACTCCAATACTTGGAGTTTTCCGGCTTAGATGCTACACAGTGAACTCTAGATTATACTTCATAACACCCCTTCTTTGATTAAACGAAGCTTAGAATACTCAAATATACCCTAAAAAATACTAAAGCTAGCAGAAACGATTCTGGCTTTGATTAAATTGAATAAAAATTTCGGGTTGTCACATCGTTCCACCGGTAGAGAGAATTTCATCCCGAAATCAGAGTTTAAGAAATTACAAATATTTAAGTAAAAAGATGAGGATATTTCATTTTCATTTGGTCCTCGCATTCCCAAGTGAATTCAGGTCCCTGCTTGGCATTCCAGCGAACCTTCACTATCGGGATACGACTTTGTTTCGTTTGCTTGACCTCTCGGTCCATAAACTATACTAGTTCTTCCATAAAGTTGAAGCTCTCGTTGATTTCGATTTCGTCGAGTAGGATTACAAGAGTCTACTCGAATAGATACTTTTTCAAGTTCGAGACGTGGAAGGTAGGGTGTACGTTACTAAGTTCATGAGGTAGTTTGAGTTTGTAAGCTACAGGTCCGATTCTAGCGATAATCTCGAAAGGCCCTACGTATCTTGGATTTAGCTTTCCATGCTTTCCGAAGCATATCAAGCTCTTTTAGGGTGAGATCTTCAAAAGGACATGGTCACTGACCAGGAATTCCAATGGTTTCCTTCTCTTGTCTGCGTAGCTTTTCTGTCGGTCTCTAGAGGCTTTCAATCATTCATGAATTTGAATGATCTTCTCTGTCATTTCCCGAATGATCTCTGGACCTGTGAGAGTGCTGTCAGTAACCCGTCCTTTAGCTAACTACTTGTCACCCACCTCAGCCCAACACAAAGGGGATCTACACTTTTGGTCGTAGAGCGCTTCAGAAGGAGCAACCTTTATGCTTGTGTGATAAATGTTATTGTAGGAAAACTCGACCAGGGGTAGATGAGTATCCCTTGCTTTTCCGAAGTCTATCACACAGGTTCTCAACATGTCTTCCAAAGTTTGGATAGTCCTCTCACTTTTTCCGTCGGTCTGCGGATGGTAGGCTGAACTCATGTCCAGCCTAGTTCCTAGGGAACTTTGTAGCAACTACCAGAACCTTGAAGTGAATCTACTCTCTCTATCAGATATAATGGATATAGGAACACCATGCAGTGCTATGATCTCCCTAATGTATGTTATCGTTAGCTTCTCTATCTTGTCAGTTTCCTTGATAGGTAGGAAGTGTGCGGACTTTGTTAACATGTCTACGATCGCCCAAATGGTAACGAGACTACCCGTTGTCTTGGGCAACTTGGTTATGAAGTCCATCGTGATCCGCTCTCACTTTCATTCCGGTATCGCTTGTTGATGTAGTAATCTTTAGGGTTTCTAGTATTCGACCTTAACCTTGGTGCAAGTAAGACACTTACTCACGAAGGTAGCGATCTCCGCTTTCATGTTAGGGCACCAGTATAACTTCTTAAGGTCAAGATACATTTTATTTGAACCTGGGTGGACGAAATATAGAGTGTTGTGCACTTCAATCATGACCAATTCTCTGAAACCACCGTGCTTCGGTTTCCAGATCCGGTCCATGAGATATAAGGCTCCACCGCCCTTGACTTCCAAGTTCTTATCCATCCCTCTCAAGGATTCACCCGCCACATTTTCAGGTTTTAAGGCTTCTAGCTGAGTCTCCTTGATTTGTGTGGATAGGTGTGAGTGGATAGATATAGTCAATAATTTGACTCTATGACCAGAGTATTTTTCCGACTTAGGGCGTCAGCTACTACGTTGGCTTTACCAGGGTGATAATGAATTTTGCATTCGTATTCATTGAGTAGTTCAACTCACCGTCGTTGTCTCATATTGAGCTCCTTCTGGCTGAATATATGTTGCAGGCTTTTGTGGTCTGTAAAGATAGTGCTTTTTGTACCATACAGGTAGTGTCTCCAGATCTTCAGAGCAAATACCACTGCTCCTAACTCAAGATCGTGTGTGGTGTAGTGGACTTCGTGTGTCTTCAATTGCCTTGAGGCATAGATGATAACCTTAACTCCTTTCGTAAGGACACAACCGAGCCCTTGGTTGGAAGCATCACAATAAGCTACGAAGTCTTCTATCCTTTCTGGGAGGGATAGTATCAGTGTGCTGCATAAGGCTCGCTTTAGCGTTTCGAATGATTTTTCTTGTTTATCTTCCCAATCAAAGGTCATGCCCTTCTGGGTGAATGTAGTAAACGGTTTCGCGATCCTAGAGAATTTCTAAATGAACCTGCGATAGTAACCAGTGAGGCCTAGAAATTGACGAATTTCTGTAGGCATCTTCGGTGCTGACCAGTTTTCAATGGCTTTAATATTGGAAGGGTCCACATGAATTCCTTCTTTGCTAACCATGTGGCCCAACAATTCGACTCTTTGGATCCAAAATGCACACTTTGAGAACTTCGTGTAGAGTTTCTCTGACCATAGTGTTTCTAAGATCAACTGTAGGTATTTACTATGCTCCTCCCTACTACGAGAGTAGATAAGTATGCCATCGATGAATACAGTGACGAACTAATATAAGTAAGGACGGCACACCCTATTCATTAAGTCCATGAATACTGTGGGCACATTAGTTAATCTGAATGGTATCACTATGAACTCATAGTGTCCATAACAAGTTCGGAAGGTTGTCTTTAGAACATCCTTCTCTAGCACTCGTAACTGGTGATACCCGGATCTCAGATCAATCTTTGAAAAGTAATTTGCCCCTGCATTTGGTCGAACAAATCATCTATGTGAGGCAAAGGGTAACGATTCTTGACGGTAAGCTTGTTTAGCTCCCTATAGTCAATACTCATACGGAACGATCTGTCTTTCTTCTTTATGAATAACACTGGTGCTCCCCAAGGTGAGAAGCTTGGTCTAATAAAGCCCTTGCTAAGCATTTCGTTAAGTTGACCGGATAGCTCCTGCATCTTAGCTGGTGCTAGATGGTAGGGCGATTTGGATACTGGGGTAGCCCCTGGAAGTAAGTCAATTCTGAATTCGACTTGACGTTGTTGAGGAAATCCCGGTAGTTATTCTGGAAAGATATCAGGAAAGTCGGCGTACTTCTGGGATGTTCTTTATGCCTTTTAACTCTTGGCTCGTATCAACAACATGAGCAAGGAATGTGTGACATTCCTTTCGCAAGAATTACTGGGCTTGAATACTCGAGATTATACGAAGGTTCGTGTCGGGTTTGTCGCTGTAGATAACTAGGGTTTCGCTAGACAATAGATTAAGACGAACGGCTTTTTGCCACACATGATGTCGATGCGATGAAGACTTAACCAATCCATTTCGATTATGACGTCGAAAATTTTAATTGAGACTGGAATGAGGTCGATTGGAAAGGAATGGATATCTAAAGTTAGAGTACATCCTATGTAATACTGCTAGTGCTCTCAGTCTTTCCGTTAGCCATTTCTACAGTGAATGGTTCTTTAAGGCGCATGATTGTTGTTTAAGTAAGTGAGTAAATTTCTGGTTCATGAAACTCCTCTCCGCTCCACTATCAAATTGTATGCATGCATAAGAGTTATCAAGGAGGAACGTACTAGTGACCACTGTAGGGTCTACTACCGCTTCCTGTTGGCCTATAGCCAAAAATCTTCCTATGTCGCCCACGCTCCCTGCCTTCGGGCAGTTCCATTGTAATGGCCTACCTTGCCACATCCGTAGCAATCCTGGCCCACACTAACCATGGGGATTTGGTTGATTGGTCTTGCCAGAGATTTGCAGAAACAGACAGTGTGCCCTTCTTGTTGCAGTTAGAGCACTGCATTTCCCAACAGGGTCCATTATGGTGGAAATTGCACTTGGCGCACTTGGGCAAGCTCCCAGCATACTACTTTGTTGGTGCGGTGGTAGTAGGTGTTAACGCAGCATGAACCGCCACGACCCGCTACTTTTTGGCCGAGTTCTATGTCACTTTGTTCTTCTTGTTACCCCAGAACTTCCGCTTGCTGTTAGCGGCTTTGGACGGTTCAAGGATGGCCAAGGTTGCTGTTGTTGTCGGGATGTGGACTCCATGATCTACAGGCCGCTGTGCCAGTCCTTGGCACTATCGAAGGTTGTGGGGTTTAAAGCTAAGACATTCCCCTGAAATGGAGGCATCAACTCCTAAATATAACTTTCAACTTTCTTTCCCTCGGTAGGGACCATTCCTGGATATAGAGCCACCAGATCGCTGAATATGGCGGTGTAGGAAACTATGTCGGAGCCTTTCATGGTTAGGCTCCAGAGTTCTTGTTCAAGTTTCTGAACCCCACCCCTCAGGCAATACTCTTCAATCATGAATTCCTTCAAAGCTTCCCAGCCGATAGCATTATCCACTACTAGAGTTAGTGACTTGACATGGCTATTCCACCACATCAGAGCTCTGTCTGTGTAGGTGCAGCCAACAAATTTAACCTTGCTTGCTCCCTTCCGGACAGGAGCAGATCTAAAAGATCGACTCCGTCTTCTCGAACCATTGCGAGAGGGAAATAATTCCGCCAGTCCCATTAAAGGACCTGGGCTTGCAATTGGTGACGTCCTTATGAACACTCCCTAGCGCACGGGAGCATCACCTTGAGTACATTGTGTAGCAGCACCATTCCTACTAGTACTGCTAGCACTGAATTGAGCTAAAGCTGCCACAACAGCCGCAGATACCACCACTTGGAGAGTTGTATGATTGTATTGTGGAGGAGGTGGTTGAGTTGGAGTTATCAGAGGATTACGCCTTGTCACTCTTCATGGAGGCATTCTTAACTGAAAGTTTACAAAGATGACACTAATAGTAAGCACGAAGCTTAGTAAGTACCCCAAAATACCATACATAGCTCATCAGCCACTCTAGGCCATAACACAATAAGACCCTCCGGTCAACGTGTCTCAGTGGAACCATCCGGTCCCAACTCAGTAAACTCATAGCAACAATAATCAACATAAATCCCAAAGAGATAATGCAGATTAGTGCAATACATATATAGCACATAAACAACTCAATCACATAAAGATACCACTCCTGGTAAGTATAGTGAGAAAACTCACCTTGTAGTCAGCAAGTAATAGACACGTACTCGTAGATCCCGAACTAGTCTCCGCCTAACACATTTTATAAACATCTCTAATCAAAACCTCATTCTTACATCACAAGTTTCTCTAACTCTTTTCTAACCCCATTTTACCCTTCCACAATTTCTATTACTATTGTTGGCCAAGCCCTAAAGTGAACAATAGACAATTTAGGTCAACAACCCTAATTCGACATGACTTGCCGAGTGTACTTGAGTGACTCGCCGAGTCCAGTAGATTCTCAGAGTTCCTTGAAGTGGTTCTGCTCGTCGAGTTATCCTAACTCACCTAGTAACAGCATCGACGGCTCAAACGGGAAAACCCTATCCGACTCGTCAAGTCAGCCCCTTGACTCAGAGAGACCATTCGATTCTTATCTCATTCAGACAATTCCAAGGAAAGGAACCTACCCAAACTCTAGATGTATACTCCTAAGGCTCATTTATCATGTAAAGTCACATGCTCTACGTTCATGCATGGCATTAAGAGCTTAAAATGCCAAATGACACCTCAACAAGGGTTTCTCACCCAATATCACCTACTATGGTTGGATAAAGCAGGGACATCTGGACTCTAGGGACTTTACATGATCTAGATCTGAAGGCCAAACGTTCTCAATGAACATGAGCCACTCAAGGTCCACATATTTGGGGAGAAGAAACCCTAGATCCCCACAAACAAGAGATTTACTTAAAGAAATGAGAATGGAGAAACTTGATACCTTCCTTTGACATTCTGGAGTGAAACAATCTCAGATCTTGCAACACCCTCTTGATCCTTGGCTTGTAATCCTTCATTTCTCTTCACAAAATGCACCAAAAACTCATAATTAGCTAAGCACACTCTTTTACAGCTCAATGGTCGTTTAGGGTTTTCTCTCAGGGAAGCGTATCCGTAAATGAGGCTATGATTGCCTTTAATAGGCCACAGGCCCAAGAATTTAGGGTTTCTACCAGCAGCGGTGACTCGGCGAGTCGCCTCACTGACTTGTCGAATCAGCTCACTAATCCATGTCACTAGCCATGACCCTACTTGACGAGTTGAGGCACCAAATGGTCGAGTCACTCAACCAATCTCAAAATAAATATGTAAAATATTATACCTGGGAATCTGGATATTACAAGATTTGATTCTGATTACCATGGGGGAAGTATGCATGATTGTGGGGATGGACTGGCTTAGTCGATTTGGTGCCATGATAGATTGCAAGGGCCAGCGAGCGGTAGTTCGAACCCCAAGTGGGGGAGAACTGATTAGATATAGCGATGGCACCAGAGTGGGATCAGGGTTTTGTTCAGCTGCCAGGGCTCGACAGTATATTCAGTATGGGTGTGCGGGTTATCTAGCGTATGTTGTGGATATGCGAACCAGGGATCAGATTTTAGTGTATGAGGTTCCAGTAGTCAGGGAGTTTGCTGATGTGTTTTTGGAGGAGTTTCCAGGGATACCTCCGGAAAGTCAGGTCGAGTTTCGAATCGACTTGGTGCTTGGTGCGGCCCCTATCGCCAAGGTGCGTATCTGTTGGTGCCACCGGAGATGCAGGAGCTGTCATCACAATTGTAGGAACGGCTAGGAAAGCAGTTCATTCGAACTAGCAGTTCTCCATGGGGAGCATCGATCCTCTTCATCAGGAAGAAGGATGGTTCGCACCGGATGTGCATTGATTATAGGGAGTTGAACAAGTTGATGGTGAAGAACCGTTATCCACTCCCGAGGATAGATGATCTCTTTGATCAGTTACATGGTGCATCTGGGTTCTCCAACATATATTTGAGGTTAAGGTATCATCAGGTGTGGGTTAGAGTGGAGGACTTGGAGAAGACCGCGTTTCAGAGTTGTTATGGTCATTACGAGTTCGTGGTGATGCCATTTGGGCTCACCAATGCGCCAACAATATTTATGGACTTGATGAATCAGGAATGCAAACCGATGCTTGATCTTTCAGTCATAGTGTTTATTGATGATATATTGGTATATTCCAAGACCAGGGAGCAGCACGACGAGCACCTCAGGGAACTATTGGGAGTTCTGAGGCAAAGACGGTTGTATGATAAGTTCTTGAAGTGTGAGTTTTGGTTACGAGAGGTCCAGTTCCTCGGACATCTCGTTAACCAGGATGGATTCTGGTTAATTCGACCAAAATTGAGGCAGTCATGCAGTAGGAGGCGGTGAGATCTCCCTCAGATATCAGGAGTTTTGTAGGATTAGCAGGGTACTACCGGAGATTCATTCGGGATTTCTCCAAAATCGTAGTACCCTTCACTCGTCTAACGAGGAAGGGGGCAGATTTCCGGTGGGACCCTGAGCAGCAGAGGGCATTTGAGACCCTTTGTCAGCGTTTGTGCGAGGCTCCAGTGTTTACCCTCCTGGAGGGAGTTGAGAATTTTGTGGTGTACTATGATGCATCCATCACATGCCTGGGGGCGGTCCTCGTGCCGAGGGGACTAGTGATATCCTACGCATCACGGCAGCTGAAGCCGCATGAGACTAGATACCCTACGCATGATTTAGAGCATGGAACGGTGATGTTCGCTCTCAATATATGGAGACATTACCTATATGGGGTCCGTTGTACCATATACACGGATCACAAGAGCTTGAGACATATCATGGATCAGCTGAACCTGAAAATAAGGCAACACAGGTGGCTGGATGTAGTCAAGGACTACGATTGCGAGATCCTTTACCATGCTGGTAAAGCGAATGTGGTGGCGGATGCTTTGAGCCGCAAGTCAGCTGGGTCTTCCAGCCCAATGATATGTATAAGGATAGTGGTAGATTCTCCGCTTGTGACTTTGATTAGAGATGCTCAGGTTGAGGGCATGCGACCAGAGAAATTGAAGCTGAAGAGGATCAAGGGTGAGAACACCCGGTTTGTGCAGGATAGCCGAGGATTATTGACCCGATGTTGTGGGGTATGGGTTCTGATGTCTAGAGAGGTCAGACAGACAGTAATAGAGGAGGCTCATAAGTCTCATTTCTCTATTCACCCAAGGGCTGCCATGATGTACAAAGACCTGAGTTTGAGTTATTGGTGGCCATGTATGAAGCGAAAAATCGCTTGGTTCGTCAAGAGGTGCTTAACCTATAGGATGGTCAAAGCCGAGCATCAAAAGCCGCAGGGTATGCTGCAGTCCCTAGAGATTCCCATGTGGAAATGGGAACAGATCACGATGGATTTCATTACCAAGCTACCGAGGATGGTGATGGGATTTGATACTATATGGGTTATCGTAGATCGATTGACCAAGAGTGCCCATTTCTTGGCTATACGAGAGAGTTCTTCGGCAGAGAAGTTGGCCGACGTGTATGTTAGCGAGATAGTTGCTTGCCATGGGGTTCCGGTGTCCATTGTTTCTGACCGGGATGCTAGATTTACCTCCTGTTTCTAGCAGAAGTTCCATGAGGAACTGGGCATGTGACTACACTTTAGCATAACATTTCATCCACAGACCGACGATCAGAGTGAGCGGACCATTCAGACCCTCAAGGATATGTTGAGGGTGTGTGTCAAAAACTTCAGTGGGAGCTGGGATTCCCAACTATCCCTTGCAGAGTTTTCATATAAAAACTATCATTCCAACATTGGTGTGACGCCTTTTGAGATGTTGTATGGGTGGAGATGTCGCACCCCGGTTTATTGGGGTGAGTTCGGACGTAGGTTGATGGGAAGGATGGAGATAGTCTTGCAAACTACCGAGAAGATTCAGCAGATTAGTAAGCGACTGCAGACCCCTCAGAGTCGGTAGAAGAGTTACACCGACAAATGCCAATCTGAGTTAGAGTTTCGGGTCGGTGACATGGTACTCCTAAATGTCTTGCCTTGGAAGGGTGTGATCCGCTTCAGGAAGAGGGGAAAATTATGTACCTGACTCATTGGACCGTTCAGGATTGTTGCCAGGGTTAGCAAGGGTTCATACAGGCTGGAGCTACTAGAGGAGCTCAGCCGGATCCACATCACTTGCCACATTTCGCAATTACGAAAGTGGATTATGGATCAGGAGGTAGTGGTGTCATTGGATGACATTTAGGTCGATGAACGCCTAAATTATGTTGACAGGCCCGTGGCCATTTTGGAGAGGAAAGTGAAGGTTCTATGGAACGAGGTACCATTGGTAAAGGTACAGTAGGAGTACCGAATAGGGTCCGAGTGTACATGGGAGCCGGAGGCAGAGATGCGGGAGCACCATCCGGAGGTACCTTTGGTAAAGCTACAGTAAGAGCACCAAAGAGGGTCTGAGTGGACGTAGGAGCCCGAGGCAGAGATGCGGGAGCACTATCCGAAGTTGTTCACCACAGCAAACTTCGTGGACGAAGTCTAGTTCTAGTAGGGGAGAATTATAACCTCCTGATGCTCGGGTATTGACTTATGGATATAAAATTTCATGATTGCAAGGTCTACTCAGCGAGTTGATTGCCCCGACTCGTTGAGTAGCAGTGGGTTGGTCCACATATTTAAGTGATCTACTCGCCGAGTCCAAGAAGGGACTCGACGAGTAGGAGCTGGAGGGTGAAATCCTAATTTCTGCGGTTTTGCACCCTATTTAAGGGATCATTAGCTTCCTTTGGCCTCCTTGCAATCCCTTGTGAGCTCATCAAAACCCTAATACATGACTGTGTGCTCAACTTGTGTTTTTTAAGCTTTGGAAGAGAGTTCTTCGTGAGAAGAGCTTAGAGATCAAGTGTCTAAAAGCAAGGAAAGTGTGGAAACTAGAAGTCTACCTCAATTAGTATCAGTTGAAGGTATCAAGTTGTTATATTGACTTCATTTCCTTTTGGATCTCATTTGGGTGAAGTTTAGAGCTTTTCTAGCATGTTAGGAAGCTTTCTTGTGTAAGAGCTAAGATCTAAAGTTTCAACTTTAGATCTGAGCTCTCTTAGGTCTCTAAGTCTATAAACCTTCCATCTTTTGCAAGTACGAGACTCTCCTTAGGAGTAAAATTCCATCACAAGCTTGGATTTGTCATTTTGAGTCTTTAGATCCTTGGAAGCACATAAAGCTTACAACTTTATGTGTTAAACATGCCATGGGAGTTGGCTTTGCGGTATGGAACCTTAGCATGGCTTAAAAAGCATTTGAGTGGATGAAGGACTGAAGGCACTCAGTGAGTTGCATGGTCAACTCGGCGAGTCCGATGAAGATTGGTGTCGGCTCCGCAAGTCGGTAGAGTGACTCGACGAGTAAGCTAGGGTTTTCCTGACTTTTGGACACACATGAAATCAGTGGGTTGCAGGGAAACTCGACGGGTTGGATAAGAGGTTCACGGTCGTAAACGTGAGGAACTCGACGAGTCCCTTAAGTGACTCAACAAGTTGACGAGTCATGAAAGGAACTCGGCGGGTGGCCGGTTATACTCGACGTGTTGTGGTCAATATGGATTGTTGACCTTGACCGTTGACTTTGACTTTGACCAAGGGTTGACTAATTGGCTTCTGGGGCATTTTGAGAAATTGGAAATTTACAAGTATGGTTCTATGGTGAATGTAGGTGGTGGAGTTTGTACCGGTGATTCGAGATTTTGAGCTTATATTTCGATTCGACAGTTACGAGGTGAGTTCTCCTCACTATCTCAATAGGGTCCAAGGCACTAATGCCGGCCCTTTATGGATTGTATTCGGTTATGGCATGATATATTTATTGATTATATTCTGGTATTTAGGATTATGTTATGCTTATGCTTAGCGACCTGGTTAGGTTAGTGTCGTGGTTATAGGATGATGCTATGTTAATGACCGGTTAGGTCTGTTTCCCAGTTATTGGGATGTTGCTATGATTAGTGATCTGGTAGATCGGTTTGATTGTTATATGATATGAGCTAGCGTATGATATTTATGTGCACCTGTTTGTTTGTTGGGGGTTGGGTTGAGGCGGTCTTGCTTTGTGTTGAAGGCCAACATACCTTGCGAGCGGTCCGGATAGGCTGTAGGCCCTGCGAGGCGGTGCAGTCATGCCGAAGGCTCGGGAGCGGTCCAAATAGGCTGTAGGCCCTGCGAGGCGGTCCAGTCAGGCTGAAGGCTCATTATGCATCTTGTTCTATATTTGTTGATATGATATATTTATGGTTATGTGAGGATGGTATTTTGGGGTGGCGCACTAAGCTTTCGGGCTTACAGTTTCAGTGTGTTATTTCAGGTACTTCCAGTTTTTGTGGGAAGGCGAAGGCATGATCGTACCGCTCCTCCTATTGTTATGATTTTATCTTTTGATACTGGGATACTCTGATATTGATTATTTTGAAAACAAATTATGTAATGTTAAATTGCTTTAAGTTTTTTAAAAAAGTTTAAATTTAGCATAATTTTTTATAGGTGTTACAACTTTTCAACTACAATGTACAGACAGCGGCCAAACATAAAACAATGGAGGGCGGGACCATTTTGGCATATAGCACTTCTGAAATCCAACAACCCTATGCGACCGTTTAAAACAGATTCCCCGTACCACGAGCGGTTAAAAGATATTATAATAACAGTTTTTTAACATATTTTAATATATATATATATATATTTATTTATTTATATATATATATATATATATATATTGTTTATGAGTTCAAAATAAGGATAATAAAATTAAACATAAGCTATACTTCAAGTAGGTTAAGCATAACTTACTTAGAAAGGGGTTTTAGCTAGGAGCCAGGCTCTGTAGTGGCAGAACTTCTTCGCTGAATCTTTCTAATAAAGATTCTTGCAGCGCTTCAGCTCTCACCTTACTATACTAAAAACTATAAAAAAAGAAGTCGAATCACAAGGGACCGAAATCCTAGGGGGATAAGAAAAGAAACAGTCTTAAATCAAGAGAATGGTGCATGAAATATGAGAGCCTAGAGGCTCTTATTTATAGTAATTGGATTTTCAAAAACTACCCTACATAGTTACTTAATGACTTTATAGTTATATAAATGACTAAACACCCCTTTATAATACTATTTTAAATAGATTTAACAATATTTGTACTAAACTAATGTCGTAAGTACTCAACACTACTCTTATAACGGCCACATCGTCGATACCTTTCTAATGATATATACGTATGTAGATATATGTATACGTATATATGATTTATACTTGATTTTAATGCATAAATATGCTATTATACTTTATAACTCATTCTTATGAACTCCGTTTTTGATGCTATCTATATCCATGAGTAGCTATCGATAAGATCTACAACTTTCGTTTTGACTCCGCCAGCTAATTTTGACTTTAATTTTCGTCCATATTTTTATAAAATTAAACGATTTTGCTAAAGTCACAACTCTCTCATACGGAATCCATTTTTGGCATTCTTTTTTACAAAATTCCTATTTTAAGGACTACTACGATTTTTGTGTTGGTGACATTAACTAAAAGTCAACCATTCTCTTTATAGCTTTTTACGTAATACATTTGTCTTTGTGTGCTGCGGGTGTTACATCGGGAAACAATCTTTGACTACACAACCTATTACGACGGTTGCCCCGCCTCCGGTCTCCGATCTTGGTCATGCTGAGATGGTCGAGGATAGCAAAGACAACATCATCTTGGATGTTCAACAAGCCATAGTTAAGAGGAAAGTTGGCTTGGACATGGGGGAGACCTCCTCTGATTTTTTCAACATCTGGAGGCAAGTTCAATCGAGATGTAATTTTATTCGTCTAGCTTGACTTCCTCCATGCTGGAGGCCATTGTAGTGATCCTTGATGATGACGTTCAACAGTCTGATGGGGATCATCGTGAGTTTTAAGCATAACTACAACCTATGTGTTCATGCAACCTTAATTGCTTTGGAACTAAGTTTTTCACTAGTTGAAGATGCAATTTGAATACCAAAGCAAAACCCTAGATCTAGCATATATAAATCGAAAATTACATAATAAAAGGGTTTTGATGTATACCTTACTTGTTATATAGAAATAACAAGAAACCTTGTAGATCATTGACTCTTAAAAGCTTAGTGCCTCAAATGTTGCATCACTAATGGCATACAAATGCCACTAGCAAGAGGATGAGATGAGAAAGGATGGAATCCTTTAGAATTTCAACTAGGGTTTGTAGTAACAATGAATTGGCCGAAATCCCTAAGTGGTGGGGTCTTTATATAGTTGTGGGCTACTAGGGTTTGCCTAATTTCCTGTTTAAGGCTTAAGCAGCCCATGGACCATTATTAAGGATCCCTGGATGAAATCTATAGGGCCTCCCTATATTTTTCATCCACTCCTAACTAAGGAGTCTAGTAGCCCAGTTTCACAACTATCAATGATTTGCAAAACAACCCCTATTCCTTTAATCAGTTCCTAAAATCCCAAAATTAATTCCAAATTAATTTCTGATTGAATACTAATGATTTTTAATTAATATATTTTTTCATAATACATTAATAAATTATTTATTATTCCAAATAATAAATTCAACATCTCTCTCCAAAAGTCATCTTGTCAAATTTCTAGGGTGAAGGCAACCTAAAAGAACCATGCTACTATCAAATCAAGTACATACTAATTATAGTTATGGGCTTAGACACCTAATCCAACAGTCTCCCACTTAGATAACTCTAATAACTGTAATTGCAAATATGGCTTGAAAAAATTTGACTAACAATCCTAGCTCTCAAAAGCCGCTATCGAACTTTGACCTTGTCAGTTGTGTGTCCTTAGATAAGGGATCATATAATCCTCCATTTTGCAAGATATCATGTGGACAAAGACATGTAACATAATCATTCTTATTGTCCAATAGTTTGTTTCCCGATTTCTGATTTGTATGATGAAGAACTTAATTGAACACATTAATTCAGCCCTGACTGGGCCCGACACATATGTCAACACAAAATCACCGAGGGGCCAAAGATATTGCTTTTACCCCCTTGGGATAAAAGTAATAGAGAAACTTTGACTTATATGCTTGTACTATTTACTCGTCAAATCTTACACAACAATACTTTTTTATAACATCAAGTTACTGATGTGTTTACGTATTATCAATGCACAACCAACTCATAAACAACAACTCAATATCTCAGTTTAAAGATTATACGATATTATCGTCTCATAATTACTCGTGATAAATTCCATGATGTAATTCTATGAGTTTAGGTTTAATCCAATACTCAAATCCCCATCTCAAGAATACACATGAACGTTGCAGAAAACATTTTCTATCTCTAAACACTTGCAAAATCTACAAGCCAATTCATGACAATCTTAATTCACTACTTACTTCCAAAGTATGATCGACTGCGGATAATTTAAACAATCCATTTATTCTGGAAGTAAAACATGCAAAGTTGAAACACAAAATAAACAATTGACAAAAGATAGTAAACAATACTCATCATAAATCTCCATTACTTAATCATCAAAGTATGATCGACTGCGGATAAGGTAGTTCGTCTTTGGTCCTTGTAAGGCTCAACTAACAAAATAGACCTACGTCTACCTTCCCTCCCATTCTACTACCAGCACTGAGGAGATGGCTTCTTTTGAAGCTGAGGGGTATACCTATGTGTCTTGCCTGGGAGGGGGCTAGCCAGCATGGGTAATTTGCATAGGGCTTCTTTGATCCATTGGAATGTTGTTTCTGTTGCTATTGTCTATTGGAAGTTGCTCTTCTCGATGCATCCCTTGAGGTATGGAAGACTGGCATGGCTTTCTCTGCCGACTTGGAAATAAAATGGCTTAGAGCGGCCAGTTTACCATTCAGCCCTTGAGCATCCCTTAGAGTGTATGGGGATGGTACTTCCATCAACTTGTCCATATTGGTTGGGTTGTGTTGGATTCCTTGTTTGATGACATAGTATCCTAATAATTGTCCTTCTTCGACACTATAGGTGCACTTCCCCGAGTTCAATTTCCTATTAACCTTTTCCAATGTTCTGAAGGTCTCTTCCATGTCTTCCAATAATATCCTTTCACGTGAGCGTTTTATGACCATGTCGTTGACGTATACCTCAATGTTTCTTCCGATTTGTTTGGCAAAGATGGAGTCAACGAGGCGCTGTTAGGTCGTACCTACGTTCTTTAAGATGAATGACATTTTGGTGTAGCAGAAAACCTGATGGTCTGTGTGAAAGGTTGTCCTCTCTTCATCTTCCTTGCTCATAAATATCTAGTGGTACCTTTTGTATGAATCTAGGAAACATTTTAGTCTGCATCCTTACATGAATTCGGGTTTTTGATCGATTTCTAGTAGGGGTAGCAATCTTTATGGCAAGCTTTGTTTACATCGGAATAGTCAATGCACATATACAACCTACCGTCATGCTTTTTAACCATGATAGGGTTTGCGTTCCAATTCAGGAAGACTACCTCCAGGAGTATTCCTTCTTTAGTTAGCTTGGCGATCTCGACATTGATTTCCATGTTCTTGTCTCACCCCTAAACTCATTTTTTTCTTTTTAATCTCCTTGGCACCAAGTTTAATCATGAGTTTGTGTTCTATGACTTCTCTGTCTACTCCTACCATATCAGTAGGAGTCCAAGGGAATACATGCTTGTCTTTCTTTAAGAGATTGATCAACGCTTGTCTTGTCGCCGAAGGAAGGCTGCAACGTACGCTGACTGGCCGGTTCATGTATTCTCTGTTGACGATTTCACTTCCATTTGTTGGCTCCGTCAGTGATCTTTTGCTTTCCTGTGTGATCTTTCTCCGCTGCATGATCTTGTAACATGGTAATTCTCTTGGTGGCATTGCCAAGACCATCCCCTCCCTTCCGTAGTAATGAATTTTATAATGTCATGCATTGTTGATGTGATTGCTCCGAATTTGAGTAGGGTCGTTCACCCGAGAATGATGATGTACTCCACCAGGTGTCGGATTACTAAAAAATCTATGAGGGTTGTCTTCCTCTTTTCCTTTACGTAACTGGTAAGTGTGAATGGCAGGTGAATCATGCCTAGGGGCCACAAGCTATGTCCTATGAAGCCTGTCAGCCACCCTGTTACAGGTTTGAAGATCTCCTTCCACCTGTCAAGGAAGAGATGGAAATAGTGCACGTAAATGATATCTGTTGAACTGTCGGTATCAATTTAACCCGATGGATAGTGATGTCTTTGATGGGCCCCTGTATTATGAGCAGGTCATCTCCTCGTGAGCCTGCCGACCGGGGGTCTTTCATTGAGAATGTTAAGCCTTGCATGGATGTGGTGAGGTTGTCTACCCCACCGTGTTCTTCCTTCCTTCTTCATTTTGAACTAATCATCAGGATCTCATGGGTTTGGTCACACTCTTTTGTTGTATCCTTAGCATTTGCAGCATCGAATTTGGCATGCAGACTCCGTGATACCTCTTTGAGGTTCTCCTTTATTTTTTTCTCCTCTATTTCCCTTTTTAATATCGAACAGTTGATAGTGTCGTGTGTTTTGATCTTGTTGTACTCGCAGTACCGTCCCTTTCTTCCTTTCACCGGTTTCTTATTATTGACTGCATAAACATCTGGTCGCCTGCCTCTTCTTTCATCCCTTTGGAATGGCCTGAAACATCCTTCAGGGCGCTTCCCTCATCCAAAGTGTTTGCTACTGCCGGGGGTTTCAAGTACGCTTGCTTGATTTCCTCCCCTTCCTCTTGTCTTAGGTAACGCTCTACCTTCTCCTTTAGTTAAGTACATGTCTAGGGTTTCTTCCCTATGAGCTTTTAGGATAGCGGTCTCAGGGGAAGGCCCCACATGAAGCCGCCTGCTATTAACCATTCGTCGTGCCCTAGGACGTCTAATGTGGCATTAGTGAACTTGGTGAAGTACTCTCACACAGTCTCTCCTTCCTTCTATTTTCAACCGTTGATTGAGTGTGAATCTCCTTTGCCTTTACGCAATTGCATAAAATTCATCAAGAACAGGTACTTTAATTGGCCAAAATTGTACATGTTCCCATGCCGTAATGTTTTGAACCACGTTCCTGCATTGTCATCTAAGGTTGTCGGAAATACGTACACCAGAATCACTAGTCCATCTTTAACGAGGTCATCATCCATTCATAAATATCAATGTGGCTATTTGGGTTGTGGTGCCATTGTAGGTCTTAAGGTGTGTTAGTTTTGTGTATTTGGGATTTCATAGTCTAGAAGCTCCTTGGCAAACAGAGATGTTACGCTTCACGATGAACAATCTTGGTTTAGGATGAAGTTAATGCCTTGTGGGTTATATTGTTGGGACGTGAGTTATGGTTACATTAGTATGCTATTGTATGCTGAGAGGTTACCCGGGGTTAGGCCGTAGAATCTTTGCTATTGAAATGACAAGGTTAATAGTTGGGTTGATAATAGGGGTAGGTTTTATGTGAGCAAGTTGTTTGACACGAATGGCAGATGCTGTGGGATTGTGGTATTGAAAGGCATGTTTGTCACAAATGGAGGTGTTTGGAAGGCCTTTGATTTTTCTCTCGCCACCTTGTTTAGTGGTGGTGTTTGTGAGATAGTCGGCATGTTGATGACATTATCCACCATCGGTGGTGCTGTGCAGCCTGGGATCACCATCAGCTATAGCGTGTGTGCATAGGAGTTTTATGCAAACACGGTGGTGGAGGATGCTGGTCCTTCAGTGGTTGGTCTCCATAATTAATTCGTTGGAGCAGTGGTCATCATTGAGTAGCCTTGTTATGGAGTTTCACAGGTAACTAGTGTGAAAATGGGGGCGATAGCTGGTTCCAATGACATTATAGGCCCGATGGGGCTCGTCGGTGTCCCGCCAGTCCCACCAGTGTCGTTGGATGCCATATTCAAGTGTTGAGAGGTGTGATTTTGGTTTGTTGTTCGTCATACTATGCATGACACCAAAAGATGTGACCTGGTCACCGGACGATTGTGCCTGTTGCTTTTAGTGTTCTGATGAACCCGCAAGGCCACAACATGACTGTAACGCCCTGTTTCAAATCGTTTTTCCATTGTGGGGTGATGATCAAGGATTTGGTATTTGTAGACTTAGAACCCTTGAAGAATAGATTTTAGGATCATTTGGAGATGGATGATGTAGTTTGCATGATCCGGGTATTCGGTTTGTGTTTTGGAGCCCAATAGTATCGGTAAAGGCATTGGTCCGTGCCTTTTATGAAGTTTGGATTTACCGTCGGTTGGTTTTCAGGATAAATAAATTTTATAGACGATTAGGTATTCTCGTTACCTTTCCGTAGATATAAATAACGTCGAAAACGGATAAGGGTTGCAAAAGTTATGGTCATTTGAGTTTAGAAGGGTTTGGACCAAACCAGGTACGCATGGCGTAAAAGGGACGTATGCATGGCGTTCATATGAATTTGGATGCATGAGAATTTGGGAACGCCCTGTATTCCCCAACAGAACACCATGCTTTCATCATGCCAGATTAAAACCCCAATTTACGGTCATGGACCCTATTTAAAGACCTTAACTCACCTCCAACCCTCATTTCCTTCAGCCTCCAGCCCCCTCTAACCCTAAGATCAAAAACCTATTCCCCATTTTGTGTATTTCTTGAACTTCATGTGATTTTTGTGTGTTTTGGTGCCTGAAACACAAAGAATGAACTTCCTGAAGAGTCAATGCTTGACTTAGAGCTTTTGGATCCAAGCTTTGCTCGCCTAGATCTAACTTCTGGAGATATAAAGTCTCAACCTTGACAACTCTTTCATGTAGATATAGCTAGTTTGTTTTGGTTATGGTTTTGATCCTTTTATTATGGTTCTTATGAGTAGAAGTTACTCCAGAACCTTTGAGCTTCATATTTGGTCCTTGTTGGGGTTAGGAAGTCTTAAAGTTAGGATCTTGTTGAGTATAAACCTTTCATGCACGTTTTTGTGGTATTTTGGTAAAGTTTGGGACATAGCGTTTTGATTTGGGTCCCATTCAATCTTGCTATGTCATAAAGTCATGAACTTTATGAATTAGGAAGTCCCTTTGAATCAATTTTGGAAGTTTGTACTAAGGTCTTAAGGTAAAAGTTTGCATCTTGGCCTCTTTATGGAGTTAGAATGCTTGAAATCATGATTTGGTCCTTTTGGACCATGCAAAGGTGCCAAGTTGACAACTTTATGGGATAAGTCGATAATATGAAGCTATTTTGAGCATTTGGACATTGGACTTGACGTATTAAGTCACTAGTGCAATTTTTGGACATTGGTCGGGAACGTCGTGGGTTCGTCTTGGGAACGCCACGCATTCGGGTCATCAATGGACTCTTTGGTATTTTTGATTTGGACTTGATTTTGGGGTTGGAATTTCTGTTTTGAGCCATGTTCGAACTTATCTAGTTGGATAGCCCAGTTTGGGCCTAAACAGTTTGGGTTGGGCCTTAGTGGGCCTAACTTGGAATATGGGCCTTAGTACGCCTAATTGGTTTGGGTCATTAGTGGGTTGAGTTAGATTAGGCCATCGTTGGGCCTATATTTTGGGTTTATCCCTGGATATTAATTTAGATCAGTTTGGCTTGGCTCAGTGTGTGGAGTCGGTTCGCAGAAGAAGCTAGTGAAAGATTATGTTATCAGTCGATCAATGTGAGTCTTCTCACTATATCCATGGGCCGAATGCACCAATGTTGGCCCATTACATGTTACGTGGTATGCTAGTTGTCTCTGTGATGCTTGCATGGAAGACCATGGGGGAGCCCATGACACATTGATATCAGACCATGTGGGGAGCACATGGCATTCCAGGTAACAACCATGGGAGGAGCCCATGGCATTCTAGGTAAAGACGACTAGGGGGGACATGGCAACTATATGTATATCGCATGATATTATGTGGTATTTTGGGGAACTCACTAAGCTATGGGCTTACAGTTTTCAGTTTATGTTTCAGGTACTCTGGTTTTCAAATGGGAGGTCTCGAGATGATTGCAAAGCACACACCACATGTTTCTGCATTTTGTGAATTACTCTGATTTAACATGTTTAGCTAAAGCTTATTTACTTGGTCTTATGGGAAGGATATTTATTAATGAGTTATTATCCTAGAAAAAAAAATATGTCTTGATTTTGGGATGTTACAAGGACGAAGTCGCTAGCCGTTCTCCGGAAGGAGGCTTCCGGGAAAACGCCCGATAGTCAACTCAGTGGGTAGAATTGGATATGTTTGTGAGTGAACTGGGAGAGAGCGACTTACTCCCTAGGTACATGAGGAGGCCTTTTATACTAAGGCCTTGTGCTAGTCCATACGGGACAAGGGGATCACATACGGCAGGATTGGGGGCACTGATTGGGTAATCGTTGTCCTTATTCTATCTGAGCTAATGATTGGTTCAAGTGATAATGTAATGAGCATCTCCCTTATCTCCTGGAGCCGTTATACTTTGTCGCAGGTCATAAGGCGCCCTTGGCGGGATCGAGCCTTATTTATGGGTGCCTTGCTCTTAAGGGGGTCCACGGGCGCGGGGTTTCGTTGGGCTTGCTTTGCTAGGCGTGACTTGCCTTGGGGAGTTCCTTGGTGCGGCTGAGCGCAACTCTTCATTCGTACTAAGCGCATGTCATCATTAGGCATATAAAGGCATCTCCTACCATTCTATCATGCAAATCCTAAGCAGATCCTTATCCCTAACTAGCATACGATTCACAGATTCGTAAATCAAATCATATGATAAAACATGTATGGGTATCCTTAGAAAACTTACTTACGGTCGGTCGATTGCATGCACCACACCCTTTTCTTTTATTAGAATACCCTTTTAATAAATCATTTTGCTTTTTGAAAAAAATTCTACCAAATCCTCAGTTTGAGTTCAGACAAACCCGAGAGCATGCCTGAATCCCTCAAACTAAGGCTCTGATAGCAACTTGTAACATCCCAAAAATAAGACCAAAATTTTCAATTTTAAATTAATAAAACTATTATCCTAAAAACATTATCATAACCATGGTGGAACAAATTGTATCCTATACATCATATCACATCAGAGTAATTATAAAATATGGAATGAGGTGGTGTATGCACCACAATCATCTCGGGCTCTTCCCATTCGAAATAGAAGTACCTGAAACATAAACTGCAAAATCGTAAGTACAAAGCTTAGTGAGTTCCCCGAAATACTACATACCATATATATCAGACATATAATGGGCCCCACCCGACATCGATCCCATCCGACATTGAGCCCCGCTCGATATACAAATTTGACAGTCATCTGGACTCGCCCGACATCGTATGCTTAGCATACTCCTTCTGGGGCCAGTATGCGCAGTGTACATGCTGGGTACGCCCAGTTTGCCACCCTACATCATTAAGCAGTTAATCGGTTGAGACCTCAAGACAAACTCTCATATCTGATCCTAAAGGGGGACTTATCACATAAAGTTGGCAACTTTACGCACATACATGGCTTAGTGGGACTCAAAATCTCAAAAAGAGCTTAATAATGTTCTTAACGATTGCATGGGCCAATAACTTCTATAAAGATGACATTTTTATGAACATGGGGACCAAATGGAGCTAAGATATAGCACCCATTACTTTTAGAGTGGATCAAAAACTCATATTTACTTCAAAAGACTGAAAATTGTCCATGAAACACAATAAAGAAGATATAGCATGAGAGATCATAAAGGTGTGAGCTTTTCACCTCAATAAGCATGGAAATAAGAATGTGATCCTAGAGCCACAAGCTCAATCATCTTCTCGAAGGGCTTCTCTTCTTCTTCTTCACCTTAAACACCAAAATCTCTCTATCAATCTCAAAAACTCACCAACACACTAAGGGTTTCGTTTTCTGGGACAAGAAGGATGGAGGATGGTCTAAAATGTCCATGAGGTGTTATAAAGAGGTTTAAATAGGGTGCAAACCCTAAAAATTAGGGTTTTCCTCTGCACTACGTATGCCATGCATACTTAATGTATTCCCCAAGTACGTGGGAAGAACCCACAATCCGAATTAGGCTAGTACGCCAAGTGTACCCTAGAGTATGCCCTGCGTACTAGCTAAGGGACCAAAATGCTACAATTTTTCAATAAAAGGGCTAATCACAAACTTACCAAACAAGAATGTTACAAAAAGTACCTTTAAAAATATATTTGAACCTTCAAAAACATATTCAAAGATTATATATGTGCATATATAATAATAATAATAATAATAATAATAATAATAATATTAGTAACAATAAAAATAATTTAAAGTGTTCATGTACTATATACATTATATATCATTCAACAATGTATACATAAATGTGCTTCTACCTTAGTGGTAAGATGGTGTGCTTAATTATTAGAGATCACCTTTCGAAACCCCCACCCCTTTCTTTGCCCACACACTACGATTTTTTTATGTAAATCAGATCTGATGATATGACATGTTACGTCAGCTGCATGTTAGCACGACAACCACCTCCACTTAAGGTGAAATTGACCTACTCTGGAGATGAAACTGACTTAAGGGCACATATGAAAAAAAAAGTATGCTAATATTAGACATTAACACACCAAAAATCGTTACAAAGAAAAGACCAGCAAAACATGCTAAACTTAACGATTTTTTTGTCAAAAGCTCTTCCAGAGGCACTTCGAAGTTTGAATTGTCTTCATTAGGACAAGGGTAGTTGTCCTATTGCATGACAAGGGCAATTTACACGACGTGATAAAGGTCATTTGTAAATCATAGTTGAAGCAGTTGCATCACAAGATCTTTGGACTTGGCATTCATACTTTGGTGCTCTCGGATCAAACCATGATATAAATGTATTGAACATTTCGCGTATATTGAACAAGTTTTATGATGGGTCCACTCTTTACTCACCATTTGAAGTAAATAAAACGACATATTACTACATGTATTATCTTGTTGTTGATACCTGAATTTGTTGTGTTTGTGTATACATTATCATGCTCAGTTGATCCAAAATGCATAAAGCAGAAAACATTTCAGGAAAGAGCATGAAAGGATGTCGAATGGGTATTTGTAGTCTTCTAGAAGCATTGGTGCATAATACAAAATCCAACTCTTTTATTATTATTATTATTATTTTAAGTATGAGCAACAAATAGCATCATTTCCTACTTATAGGCAAAAAAAAATTTTTTTTGACAAGAATGACAAAATCATATGTGTCACCTATATGACACCAAATGTTTGATGAAATGGATGACAACTTTTTGATGACATAGATAACAACACACCCTTTAGACATTTAGCTTATGATGTATATAAGAACACCCTAAGTAAGGCCAAATAACATAAACACTTAAGTTTGTAAAAAAAATGTACATATTACCCTTTTGTGTACTGTAGGTTCATTAAAGTTGAAAGTTTGAAATAAATATCTTTCAATTTTATTTTTTTGCGTATTATTGTTGATTAAAGCTCTTAAGTGTGGCAAAAATGTTCGATTTGAATGGTTTTTCAGTAAAAAGAAACAAGAAAAAACAAACGAATTACATATAATGTTTTAAAAACCGGTTTTTTAGTTGAACCGATATGGTTATCGGTTTCCGGTTCAACCGACTTAACCGGTTCGACCAATAAGTAAGCCGGTTTCTATAATTTGCATTTTTTTCGCATTTTCATACACATAGATACATACACACACAAATCAAGAATTTGATGTCCACAATTTCAAATATTAAAATACACATGAAACCAAGTTGTAAATCAATATAAATACATTAAAATAACCGATAACCATAAGTTTTACATCAATCCATGTGCATTAAAAAAAATGTCCTAGATAAATTTAAATGCGTCACAAAACTTAATAACATTTATCATGTTTTTATTCAGAAATTTTTTAAGAAATGTGAAAAACTATCAAAGTTTATTATACGAAAGCTATCAATTCCATATGTTTTTATTCAATTTAACGGGTTCAACCGGTTTAATTGAACCTATTCAAGCGGATTTTTGTAAAACTCGGCCGGTTCGATCCGATTTAGAAATAGATATAAACCAGTGATAATTGAATCTCTCCCTTCTCCGATTCCCGGTCCAACCGGTTCGACTGGTCGGTTCAATCAGGTTTTTAAAACATTCATTACATAATGATCCAAAAATACGTTAAAAAAAAGTAAATATGTATAATTTTGTCAAACTCAAACTTAACAAGCCAAAGTAATATACACCCACCTTCTATATTTCATTTTTTTTAGAACGGCATAATGTTGATTTAATGACCGATTAAAATTTTTGGACCTCTTCCCTCTTTTCATGATGCCCCTATTACTTAAGTCGCCTCTCAGTCCACTCGTCAATGTGAAGGCATGAAGAAGATGTCTACTAGCGACCTTTGACCCGAACTTTGAGCTTGTTTTCTCAATTCCTCTCTCTGCCCATTTGTTCTGCATATGCCTTTATCGCATTTGATACAGGCGGAAACATATGGAACACCAGGCCGCGGGGAAGCCACGATGTTTTTTTTCAGTTAAGTTTTTATCAAGTTTAATCAGTAGGGCTTAAAGTATACGTTTTTTTAACTATGTTCAATTCATTCACCTCCCCAATCCCATCTTCCACCATGTTCTCCTCTCTTGTTTGTTATCACACTTGATAGAGGCAAAAACAAATGGAACAGCGAGCCATCAGGAAAACCACAGGTTTCGGTTGAGATCGATTCAGAAGCACTGAATCGGTAGAAGGGTTTTTAACATATCACGGATATCAAGAGGTGTTTGCGAATCAAATTGGAATTGTTTTGTTATTGTTCTGATTTTGTTGAGAATACAGTATAAAGTCAATGGTCATCCTCTAATCAGACGCAACCTTCCTTTGCCTACCACACGTTTGAAAATCTTTTTTTGGATAGAGGAGATTTGAAGAAATTAAATCGTCCCAAGGGAAGCTACCCAGAAGACGTTAGGTACATCTTTAATGGATACTGACTCTTTATTCACACTACCAGATCAGACATGTCAACGGTTTACTCTGTCAGAGATTCAATTGGCAACCAACAACTTTGACGAGACTTTAGTCATTGGGCGTGGTGGATTCGGCAACATGTATAAATGTGATCTCAGCAAGATCGGGTCTGTAAGCCAAGTTGCAGTTAAACGGTTGCATGCCATGTCCAACCAAGGAGGCCATGAATTTGAGGCCGAAGTTAAGCTCCTCTCCAAGCTGCGACATGCCAATCTTGTATCTCTTGTTGGTTATTGTATTGAAGGGAAAGAGATGGCCCTTGTTTACGAGTTCATGCCCAATGGTACACTTAAAGATCATCTTTGCAAAGCTGATTGTGCCTTATCTTGGTCACAACGACTCAAGATATGCATAGGTGCAGCTCGGGGATTAGACTACCTTCACACAGGCACATCAACCCAAAATGGAGTTATACATCGTGATGTGAAGACGTCCAATATTTTATTGGATGCAAACTTTGCTGCTAAAATTTCAGATTTTGGATTGGCCAAAGTTGGTCGAATAGATCAGACACAAACTTATGTCAGCACCAATGTCAAAGGGACATTTGGGTATATGGACCCATGCTACTTCTATACTGGAAATTTGACTAGAAAATCCGATGTTTACGCCTTTGGAGTTGTTCTGTTTGAGGTGTTGTCTGGGAGGCAAGCGGTGGATTCAACCCTAGATGAAGAGCAATGGGGTTTGGCAGCTTGGGCTCAAGACCAAATAAAAGAGGGAAAATACAATCAAATTATTGACAGAAGACTGATGGGCCAAATCTCAAAAAAATGCTTGAAGGAGTTTGCAAGCTTAGCAAGTCGTTGTTTACATACCCAACCAAAAAAGCGCCCTACAATGGCAGAGGTTGTTGTCAAGCTCGAGTCAATTCGGTCACAAAAAAGAGAAAATGTGAATTCTGTCATTGATGAAGGAAGATTCATTTACAAGGTAATGTCTTTTTTCACAGGAAGAGTTGACATGATTTCGGATAATGCAGTAGGAAGGAAATCTGTGATGCCGGATGAGGTAGTAGGAAAACAATCTTCTACACCTGATCATGCAGAAAGCAGAAAATCTATGATGTTGGATGGTGAAGTAGCAGGAACATATGAGATGCCCGATGGAACAGTAGGAAGAAGATCTGATTTCAGTGGTCTGAATCTTCAGTTATCTAATAATCGAAGTGTAAGACATTTTACATACACTGAAGTGGTACGTGCAACAAATAATTTCAAACACACGGAGCATTCCTCAAGTTTAAATGAACTCATTTACAAAGGCTGGGTTGATGAAAGAACATATGCACCAACAAAATATGGGGTTGGTTTGACGATTTATGTTAGGAAGAAATATATTGAAACGTGGAAGGTATTTCAGTATGTGATATGATGAAGTGGAACTTATTTGAGCTAGCATAATGATTACACCTCATGTACTGTATAGTCATGGTTTCTAGTCTATTCTATATTATTAAGTTACTGATGTACATTTGACAATTTGGCTGTGCAGCTCGAACTTGAACTAGAAGATTTCAATCATCCAAACCTTGTCAAACTCTTGGGATATTGCTCTCAATGGGGAGAATTTTATTGCTTGTACGAGCTTGTTCGTGACACTACATGTTTAGATAAATATCTTTTCATAGGTAAACATGTCTTCCAATTATAATTTTGCAGAACTCTTCAGACTTACATCTCACAAAGTTGGTACATGTTGATAAACATCCCCTAAAATCAACACTAATTAATAAGACCCTGCTTTTCGGTTGTTCACGACATAGTGCAAAAGTAGACTGGCTTTGTTTTCTTCAAGACATAAATTATATGTTATATATGCAGAGCCAGGTAGCACATCACTTCCTTGGGTTTTAAGACTGAAAATAGCAGTAGGAGCAGCTAAAAGCTTGGCTTTCTTACATCGAAGGAAACATCCAGCATATAGCCAATTTAAAACGAATCATATATTGGTGGATATGGTAAATTAGACTGCATGTGATGCCCTTGGATTTTTCATCTTAGCATAGCATAGGTTTTAATTTCTTTCTCAAGTTTTTTTTTTCAGGATTGACTATCGGATTTTGAAGTGGAAAATTTATACGCCACAAAAGAACGGTTTGGTTATGTACTCGATGGATTGGCTGGTATTTTCAGTTCACTACCTGAAGACGGTATCTTCTTTTTTAAAAGTGAATTCCTTTGCATATTCTTTACACCCCACCAGAACATAGAGACATCCACTTGTCTGAGAAATCATTTACTCAACGGCTAAAAAGCTTGACTTAGATGAGAAGAGTGACCAATCAAACCCCATTTTGGCAGGTGCTGGAGTGAAGAGTGAGATCTCTGCTTTTGGAGTGGTACTACTTGAAATACTAACTGGGATGAAGTTGTATGATGAGAAGAGTCCCTCAGGAAAGCAAAATTTGGTGGAATGGGCTACTATATTTCTAGCAAATGAGTTTAAATTGGGATTGATTTTGGACCCACAACTTCTACATAATGGTTATCCTCCAAATGGAGCATTCAAGTTGGCTCAACTTGTTTTAAATTGTCTTCAATCAACACAAACCGGTTGTCCTTCAATGAAAGAAATCGTGCAGGTCTTGTGTGGGTGCTATGAAGAAGAAATCAGATCATTGTGTAGTCAAACATTATAGTGTTTTTTTTGGCATAAATAGATGTAAAAAAAGTAAGCTATATCATCTTGGAAGTTGTAGAAGTGTGAAGACTTGATCAGCTCTCACTATTTGAACAGCCTTACACTATTCCATTCAAATCTAGGGCAGGCTTCACCAAACGGACACAGTAATACTATTTGATTGGCCAATCATCTTAAGAGATTAGGTTGATTCCCTAAGATATAGGAGTCATAAATATCACATATACCTTCATCTCTTTCACTCGACTCTTGTCCACAATTGTTACCAAACCTTCAATACTTGACCAGCATAAGCCACACATCCAGTATTCGCAATAATGAGCATTATATCTTTGTGTTCATTAGCCATTTTTCATTTATAGGTAGACTGTGCTTCTGTGAAACTCCAGATAGGAAGTTTGGTAGGTTTAAGCCCTTCAAGTCTTCAACAAATGATAGAATATTTCACATTGGGTAATAACGCAAAATGAAAACAAAGACACAATCAATTTACGTATGTTGCTCACAGGATCAAGAATACCGGTTATGCCAATGGCTAACACAGGAGAAAGACTTTATTATTTTGTCGAATGGCTTTCTAATAATACATTAGGTTACATGAATTCAATGGATATAAACATGGTAAATGGCAGAAAAAGTCATTAACTTTTCACATTTTTTGATTTTGACAACTCATTTTTTCTGTTACAATTAAGGCACTATGTTTTCAACTTGTTGCAATTTTGACTAATTGACCGGTTTACTTTAGGTCCTTCGGTTGCCACTACTGACGTGATATGATGACGTGTCGGAAGGAAAAAAAAAGTGGCACAAAAGATACCATGTTTTCATTTTTTTTCTTTTTTGCAATTTGACACTATGTTTTCAATATTATCCATTTTTGACACTAAGTTTCCATTTTCTCCAATTTGCAACATAAATATATGCAAAGTCATAATTACTCTATTTACCCTATAATATAATAAAATATATGTACAATAGATTAAAAATGCATATTGAATTTAATTCCGATACATGGAACTCCGTGAAATGTCATTTAAAGATTTGTGTCTAAACAGTTCTGATTCGACAGTTTTCGTGCATTTGATTTCGCTTTGTGTTAAAAAGATATTATAGAAAGGAAATCAAATATTAGGCCCATGCCTAAGTTAGGAATTGAGTAATCCGCAAGTAATTAAGGATAATAGAACCTTAATTGCTTATAAAAATATAGATCAACATACAATATGTCCTATTACAGTGGGGTTGCAATGGTTTGACTAAGGAAATTTGACATATTTTTACCAATTGTTACAGTGTGACATCTAGTGTTTAGATGTGTCACCTAGGAAGCAAGTGTGTTACTCATGAAGTTGGATGTACCACTATGGTGAGAGTATGCCACTTTGGTGTATATGTAACACCTGATTCCAGGTATGCTTATGATTCCTTGTCGAGTAGAGTCATGACCCGCAGACAATTTAAGTAACCTACTCGACGAGTTGGGGGACTGACTCGGCGAGTAGGTGCTGGTTGAGTGAAACCCTAAATCTGAGGGTTTGCACCCTATTTAAACACCTTATCTCATCCTCCATCGCCTTTATTTCTCCAAGAAAACTGTGTATCGAAACCCTAGCTGTTTTTGTGTGTTATAAGGCAATTTCGGTACATTTGGTGGGTTGTGATGCTTGAATAAGAAGAGAGAAGCTTGAGAGTTCGAGTTGGGGCTTAGAGATTCAGAGATCTAGTTCCATTTTTAGCACAATCAAGGTAAAATGCCCCTGTCTTGGTCTTCTATGTGTTTATTCATCTTTAGACTTGGGCTTTGGGCACATTTAGGGCTTTCCAAGCCATATTCGGATTTGTGGAGTGTTATATGGGGTCTTAACTTCATATCTGAGTCATTGGAAGGGTCTAATGGCATAAATGTGCCCACTTTATGGCCATGAGAGCACCATGCATCTTGTAGAGCACCTTTTATGGCTTTTTGAGCGAAAGCGTCCATGTATGTGCACCAAGTTTGGAGCTTTACGTATGAAATGGACATTAGGGAGCCATATCTATGGTTTTGAGGTGTAAAGGCTCATCTAAATCGACTGTATAGTGTTGGTCAAGGATGGACTCACTAAGTTGTTCTTGGGACTCGGCGAGTTGCGGTGTAATGACCACCAAATCCTTTCTGTGGATGGACCAGTTGTTAGGGAGGAAAGTCCCATAGATGTTTAGACGCAAAAAGGGACCTGGGAATCATGGGACTCGACGAGTGTATGAAAAGACTCAGCGAGTCCAAGGCAATCTCCTAATCTTTGAAGATGGACTCGATGAGTTGTTCATACAACTCCGAGTCGTAGACCGGGCACGTTCTTATGAGGAAGATGAACTTACCGATTTCAAGGAAGAACTTGACGAGTCGGATGAAGATGGTCCTGGTGGTTTGAATGAAGGACAACTCATCGAGTTCTTGCTAGACTCGACGAGTGGAGTTGGGGTTGGATCGGGTTAGTGGAGTATGGATTCGACGAGTTGGTAGACTAAATCGGCAAGTAAGGTCAACTAGGAGTTGACTTTGACCAATGTTGACTCTGCCTGGTTTTTGTATTGACCCTGGTTAGGGTTGTATGTTATATTTGATGACTTCAGGGTTGTCGTGTAGGGATTGAGGAGTCAAGGTGAGCCAACCTTCACGCCGAGGACAGTTTAGACACTACACGACATCGAGGTGAGTTACCATCCAGTAGGAGTGGGTCTAAGGCACTAAGGTTGGCCCACTGGTAATTGTTAGTTAGGATGGTTATCTTTGTGATAATTGTCTGGTTTATTATTATTGGATATGTGAGTATGCTAGAATACTAGATATGTGAGTATGCTAGTTTGCTAGTTGCCATGTTATATGAGATAGTATTAGTAGAAGGGGACTAGTCCCCGATTCGGTCGTTAGGACCAATGGGTAGGTCGGACACCCTAGATATGTCGGACAACATGATTATGATATGATTTTACGTGTTAGTAGTAAGGGTGAAATAGTCCCCGTGTTCGGTTGAGATAGACCGGAGGTTAGGTCAGCACCCCATAATAGCTTGACATGTGTAGGTCAGCACCCCAGAATAACTTGATATGGGTAGGTCAGCACCCCATAATGGCTTGATATGGGTAGGTCAGCACCCCAGAATGGCTTGACATGGGTAGGATGGGCGCCCCAGAATCGCCTGGTAGTATGTATGCTATGTGATTGTATGGTATGTGGTATAATGGGGGAACTCACTAAGCTTTGTGCTTACAGTTTTAGTTTTGTTTCAAGAACCTCTTCGTCCAAGGGGAAGGAGTCGGCAGTGTAGGAGCGCATCACACACGCACACATATGATTTCCGCTTATAGTTTTATGGGATTATACTCTGATATTTTGTTATTTCAGATGATTTGGTTTTGAGACATGCTATTATGGTTTTATGTATTAACATGATTTTGGCAATGTTTTGATGAACGATTTTATAAATCACCTAATCAAAAGTGAAATTTTTGGCCTCGAATTTTGGGATGTTACAAGTTGGTATCAAAGCCCTGGTTTGAGGGATTTAGACACACCCTCGGGGGTGTCTAGACTCAAACCGAGGGACTAAAAGATTTTTCACAAAGAAAACAATTTCTAAAATTTTAAGTTAAAGAATTTTGAGAAAGGACAAGGTGTGTGATGCGTGCGACCGGCCGAGATCAAGTAAGTTTTCCCCAAGATACCCATACTTGTTATGTTATGTGTATGATTTATGAGTATGAGAACTGCATGCTAGATTAGGGCTAAGGATCTCGGAGGATGCCTTGTATGCCTGATATATGATTCTGAGAACTGCATGCCAGAGTAGGTGTAAGGATATAGGAGGATGCCTTGAATGCTTGTTGTATGAGTTGTATGCTAGGACTGTTTAGCCAACGGTAGGATAGCCTGATTAGGCTATGCCTAGTGTGGTTACTCATTGCACGAATGTTGCTTGATTTGTGCTAAAGGGGTCCTGACTAACTTTAACTAACTAGTGAGCGGATATGTAACAGTATTCGCAAGCTAGTTAGGGAAGGGAAGTAGGGACTCCTACTGTAGCTGATGACGGAGAGTAGGTCGGAGGGCGCCCTAGGAGAGCCTAGGATGAGATTAGTGGAAAAGGGTATCGGTAAAGGGACTTGGTGAAGTTGAAGCAATCCTTGAGGAAAGTACGTATAGATGTGGAAGGTAGTATGGGCCGGTACTACTGGAAGCAGAGGATCTGTACTCGAGTCAAGGAGGGTCGAGATGGAACCAAGAAACTTGGAGAGTGTGTGAGACCTCTCGAGAGCATGTATGATCCTAACGTTTATGTGTTTATTTGCAGTATGGTGACCACACGACATGGAGCAGGAGGCTCAGGATCAGGATCAGGCTCGGGTGCATGATTCGAGCAGGTTGATGATAGGCTACGCGAGTTCATCGCGTCTGAGATCACGAGAGGTATCCTTGACTCGACCCCGGTTATTTTTGGGTCGATCAAGGAAGGGATTGTTGAGCTAATGGAGGATCACCTCCGTGCATTCAGGAGTGACTTGGTGTCCAGCCTGTCGGGTAGGCACACACTATCCATTAAGGACTTCAGAGGGAGTGGTATGCTGGATTTTCACGGGGTGAAGGACCCCATTGCTACTAGGAGATGGATCACAAACATTGAGTCTGCGCATTCGACGAGCTTCTGCACAGAAGGGTTGAAGGTCTGCTTTGTTGCAGGCTGTATGAGGGATAGAGCTAGAGACTGGTGGGAGTTGGTTGGTGACTCATTGGGAGCCCCAGCCGTCGAGGCTATGACTTCGTCAGATCTTGCGACCAGATTCAGGGCTGAGTTTGGGCCGGCTGTAGAGCTTCAGCAGCTGGCCATGGAGTTTTTGGATATGTGGCAGACGACTGAGACAGTGGCGGAGATCACCGCCAAGTTCAGGGAGAGGGACCTGTTGGTACCCCAGTATGCGAGGGATAAAAGGATGCGGAAGACCCGTTGCCACAATATGTTGAGGGCTGATATTCGGGAGCATGTCAATTATTCAGTCTGCCCGACCCTGGAGTTTATGATTGCCAGGTCGCGGGAGAGGGAGCTCGATTTGGAGTACGTCAGGAAGAGGAAAGCAGAGACTAAGTAGGTGACAGGGGTTTCAGGGAAGAAACCCAAGGGATCTGACGTTAGGTCGAAGGGCCAGCCGGGCCAGAGCCGTTGCAGGAAATGCGGCAGGCCGCATGAGGGAGCTTGTAGAGCGGGATCGTCGGACTACTACAAGTGCGGCAATATGGGGCACTTTGGCAGGGATTGTACTGTCCCCGCCCCCACAGTGCAGATGTCAGGCCTGATTTGCTTCCATTGTAATCAAAGGGGCCATAAGAAGGTCAACTGCCCTAGATTGACAGCAGCGACAACAGCAGGGCCAGCGGCGGCGCCGACCTAGTGTCAGCACGGGTTACAGATGACCGGAAGGCCAAGGTAGAGGCTGCAGTGGTGCGGAGCCGAGCATTTCAGTTGACAGCTGATGAGGCACGCGCTGCACCCGATGTGGTGACGGGTATGATTTCTTTCTTATGATTTTATGTTATGTTGTTGTGATTTTGCTATGTTATGTATGTGCTCTTTTTAGGATTGTTCCATGCGAACGGTATCCCAGTTCAGGTATTGTTTGATTCGGGTGCTACCCGATCGTTTGTCTCTCTTGCACTTAGCAAGAAGTTTCCTAAGTCTTCGGGCATGTTGTATTGCCCTCTAGAGGTCGAGATTGCGTACAACCGGTCAGTGCGAGCATCAGTGGTCTACCGAGATTGTGTTTTGAGGATGTTCGAGGAGCGTTACCTGGTAGATCTGATTCGTATACCTTTGCAGGGGCACAAAGTTATTATTGGTATGGATTGGCTAAGCCCCAATGGGGCAGTGATTGACTGCGCGCAACAGTTGGTGCGGATCAGGACCCCAAGTGGAGGAGAGGTGGTGACTCAGGGCGAGAGGCCATAGCGAGGACCGACTTTATGTTCAACAGCGAGAGCTAGGCGCTACCTTCAGCAGGGTTGCGCATGATTTTTCGCCTATGTTATGGATACCCAGGAGGCGGATAAGGTGATAGTGGGTGATGTGCCCGTGGTACGAGAGTTTGTGGATGTATTCCCCGAGGAATTGCCTGGGATACCTCTGGAGAAGCAAGTAGAGTTCAGGATCGACCTAGTCCCTAGTGCGGCTCCGATAGCCGAGGCACCGTATCGGTTAGAAGAAGGACGGGTCGCATCGGATGTGTATAGACTATCGGGAGATGAATAAGGTAATGGTGAAGAAACGTGACCCACTTCCGAGGATCGATGACCTCTTTGACCAACTACAAGGAGCATCTCGGTTCTCCAAGATCGATTTGTGTTTAGGGTAACACCAGATGAGGGTCAGAGAGGACGATGTGCAGAAGACTGCTTTTCGGACGCGTTATGGCCTCTATGAGTTCGTTGTGATGCCTTTCAGGCTCACAAATGCTCCTGTCGCGCTCATGGATCTCATGAACCGCATGTGTAGACCGATGTTGGATCGGTCTATGATAGTTTTCATCGATCACATCTTGGTTTAATCCAAGACGCGAGAGCAACATGAGGAGCACTTGCGAGAGGTTTTGGATACTTTGAGGACAGAGAGCTTGTATGCTAAGTTCTCCATATGTGAGTTTTGGTTGCGCGATGTGCAGTTTCTTGGGCACCTTGTCAACCAGGACGAGATTTCGGTTGATCCAGCCAAGGTGGAGGCTGTGATGAGGTGGGAGGTTCTGAGGTCTCCATCTGAGTTTCAGAGCATCCTGGGACTGGCAGGCTACTACAGATGTTCATTCAGGACTTCTCCAAGATAGCCGTGCCCCTGACCCGATTGACGAGGAAAGTCATGGTCTTTCACTGGGAGCCAGAGCAGCAAACCGCATTTGAGACGTTGAGATAGAGATTGTGCGAGGCACCAATCTTAGTCCTGCAAGAGGACTTGGAGGATTTTGTGGTATACTGTGATGCGTCTATCTCGGGTTTGGGCGCGGTATTGATGCAGAGGGGGCATGTTATAGCTTATGCTTTGAGGCAGCTGAAGCCTCACGAGGCGAATTACCAGACGCATGATTTGGAGCAGGGGGCTGTTGTTTTCCCCCTCAAGATTTGACGCCATTACCTCTATGGGGTTCGTTGTACCATTTACACAGACCGCAAGATCCTGAGGTATCTCATGGATCTGCCAAATCTGAATATGAGGTAGCGTCAGTGGCTTGATGTGGTGAAAGATTATAATTTCGAGATCCTCTACCACCCGGGGAAGGCTAATGTAGTGGCAGTTGCGCGTAGACGCAAGGCAACACCAATTAGGGACATTTGTCAAAGGATGACAGTTGTGACATTGTTGTTGGAGCAAATTTGGGAGGCCTAACAGGAGGCCATGAAGGAGGAACATCGGAAGAGTGAGCGAATTGTGGGTCAGGTTTCCTCCTTCGATTATAATAGTCGGGGATTGTTGACTTTTCACCGTAGGGTGTGGGTCCCTTATCATGGGGGGTGTGCGCCAAGTATTAATGGCAGAGGTGCACAAATTCAGGTTCTCTATCCATTCCGGGGTGACAAAGATGTACATGGATCTTCGTCTCGATTATTGGTGGCCTTGTATGAAGAGCGACATAGCTTGGTTTGTGAAAAGGTGTATGACCTACAGGAAGGTCAAGGCTGAGCACCAGATACCTCACGGAAAGGTCCAGCCACTGGATACCCCACTGTAGAAGTGGGAGGATATTACTATGGACTTCATTACGAAGCTTCCCAGGACCGTACGAGGGGTGGATTCGATTTGGGTCATCGTTGATTGATTGACCAAGAGCGCCGATTTTATTCCAATTAAGGAGAGCATTTCGGCCGAAAAGTTGGTCGACATCTATATCCGTGAGGTAGTGGCGTGGCACAGGTTGCCAGTTTAAGTGATTTTAGACAGGAATGTGCGGTTCACTTCCAGGTTTTGGAAGAAGTTTCATGACGAGCTAGGTACTCAACTGCATTTTAGCACTGCCTTTCCCCTGCAGACGGATGGTCAGAGCGAGCAGACCATCCAGACTCTGGAGGATATGTTGTGGGCCTGTGTTGTAGACTTCGAAGGTAGTTGGGATACTTACCTTCCATTGGCTGAGTTCTCCTATAACAATAGTTATCATGCGAGTATCGACCGTCCTCCTTTTGGGATGTTGTATGGTAGGAAGTGCAGGACCCCGATATGATGGGCAGAGGTTAGGTAGAGGGTCATGGGGAGTAATGAAGTGGTACTCAAGACTGTAGAGAAGATCCAATAGGTTCGGAGTATGCTTCAGACTGCTCAGAGTCTACAGAAAAGTTATGTCGACAAGCGGCGGTCAGACTTGGAGTTTCAGGTCAGGGATATGGTGCTCCTGAATGTGTTGCCATCGAAGGGCATCTTTCGGTTCAGAAAGCGGGGCAAGCTGGGCCCTAGGTATATTGGACCCTTCAGGGTTATGACCCGGGTGGGCAAGGTAGCATATAGGCTGGATCTGCCAGCCGAAATGTTAGACTCATAGCACTTTTCACGTCTCCCAGTTACAGATATGTCTGGTGGACGATTCGACAGTGGTGCCTCTAGAGGATATTCAGGTTGCTGACAGCCTGAACTACATTGAGCGGCCACTTACAATCCTTGACAGGAAGTCAAGGGATCTGAGGAAGAAGAGGGTGGAGCTGGTAAAGGTGTAGTGGCAGTACTGCAAGGGCTCAGAAAGGACCTGGGAGTCGGAGGACGAGATGAGGGAGCATTACCCCGATCTTTTTCAAGATCGAGCAGCAGACTTCGAGGACGAATTCTAAGATAAGTGGGGGAGATTTGTAAAATTCCCCTCCTCTTTCAAAAATAAAGGTAAAATGCCCCTGTCTTGGTCTTCTATGTGTTCATTCATCTTTAGACTTGGGTTTTGGGCACATTTAGGGCTTTCCAAGCCATATTCGGATTTGTGGAGTGCTATATGGGGTCTTGACTTCAGATCTGAGTCATTGGAAGGGTCTCATGGCCTAAATGTGCCAACTTTATGGCCATGAGAGCCCCATGCATCTTGTAGAGCACCTTTTATGGCTTTTTGAGCCAAAGCCCCCATGCATGTGCACCAAGTTTGGAGCTTTACGTATGAAATGGACATTAGGGGGCCAGATCTATGGTTTTGAGGTGTAAAGTCTCATCTAAATCGATTGTATAGTGTTGGTCAAGGATGGAATCACTAAGTTGTTCTTGGGACTCGGCGAGTCGCGGTGTAATGACCACCAAATCCTTTCTGTGGATGGATCAGTTGTTAGGGAGGAAAGTCCCATAGATGTTTAGACGCGAAAAGGGACCTGGGAATCATGGGAATCGACGAGTGTATGAACAGACTCGGCGAGTCCAAGGCAATCTCCTAATCTTTGAAGATGGACTCGATGAGTTGTTCATACAACTCGGCGAGTCATAGACCGGACACGTTCTTATGAGGGAGATGAACTCACCGATTTCAAGGAAGAACTCGGCGAGTCGGATGAAGATGGTCCTGATGGTTTGAATGAAGTAGAACTCGTCAAGTTCTTTCTAGACTCGATGAGTGGAGTCGGGGTTGGATCGGGTTAGTGGAGTATGGACTCGACGAGTTGGTAGACCAAATCAGCGAGTAAGGTCAACTAGGTGTTGACTTTGACCAATGTTGACTCTGCCTGGTTTTGGTATTGACCCTGGTTAGGGTTGTATGTTATATTTGATGACTTGAGGGTTGTCGTGTAGGGATTGAGGAGTCGAGGTGAGCCGACCTTGACGCCGAGGACAGTTCAGACACTAGACGACATCGAGGAGAGTTACCTTCCAGTAGGAGTGGGTCTAAGGCACCAAGACCGGCCCACTAGTAATTGTTAGCTGGGATGGTTATCTTTGTGATAATTGTCTGGTCTATTATTGTTGGATATGTGAGTATGCTAGACTACTAGATATGTGAGTATGCTTGTTTTCTAGTTGCCATGTTATGTAAGATAGTTTCAGTAGAAGGGGACTAGTCCCTGATTCGGTCGTTAGGACCAATGGGTAGGTCGGACACCCCATATATGTCTGACAACATGATTATGATATGATGTTATGTGTTATTAGTAGGGGTGAAATAGTCCCCGTGTTCGGTTGAGATAGACCGGAGGGTATGTCAGCACACATAATAGCTTGACATGGGTAGGGAAGCACCCCAGAATAGCTTGGCATGGGTTAGTCAGCACCCTATAATGGCTTGACATTGGTAGGTCAGCATCCCAAAATGGCTTAACATGGGTAAGACGGGCGCCCCATAATTTCCCAATAGTATGTATGTTATGTGATTGTATGGTATGTGGTATGATGGGGGAACTCACTAAGCTTTGTGCATACATTTTCAGTTTTGGTTCTAGGTACCTCTTCATCCAAAGGGAAGGAGCTGACAGTGTAGCAGCGCATCACACACATACACATATGATTTCCGCTTAGAGTTTTCTGGGATTGTACTCTAATATTTTGTTATATTAGATGATTTGGTTTTGAGACATGATATTATGGTTTTATGTATTGAGCTGATTTTGGCAACGTTTTGATTAACCATTTTATAAATCACCTAATCAAAAGTGAAATTTTTGGCCTCGAATTTAGGGATGTTACAGTCTAGATGTGCCATTTGTGAAGGAGGTGTGCCAACTAGAAGGAATATGTATCAACTTGAAGGAAGGTGTGCCATTTGTGGAGTAGGAATGACATCTTGGAGGAAGATGTGCCACCCTTGGAAAAGGTGTGGCCTTCCTTGTAGAAGATGTGACATATTAGTGTAAGGTGTGTCACATGTGTTTCTTGAAGTGCCATGGTATCTCTAATGTGACACATATTTTTATGTTCACTATAATACTGAAGATCGTCTAAGGATGCTCAAAAGTTGAAGATGCTCAAGGATTATTGTATAATGTGCCACCATGACAATTGATGTGCCATGGTGATCTTGATGTGCCTCTTGTTGAAGCATGAAGTGACCCTCAATGGCTAAAAGGATTCTTAAGAGGATGCAAAGAGTTAGAGCTTCATTGATGCAAAAAGTTTCTTTCGATTTTTATGCCAAATAGTTTATGAAGACCTGAGATGATGGAGACTTCGTAAATACCTACTGGAAATTTACCATTTTGTATTTCCGAGGAGATACTACATGGATCAGCTTTTACCGACATTGAATGGTTTGTTGTATGTGTCAATTTAGGCGTGGCAAGCATGGCCGCCTATCCTTATCTTACTTTTTGTAATGACCCGGTCAATACATGTACTTTTTGCTTCTATAAATAGATGGCCATGGTGAATGACAGAAAGCGTGTCTGGATCTCACTTTCCTTGTAATATTTACAATACTAATATACAAGTCTCCTTATCTCCATTATCTTATCATACTTTGTTGTTCATCATTTAGTAACTTGTGTTTGCATGCAAACCATGTTACGATTTAACAATATCTTGGAACTTGCTTATATTTGTTGTTGTATTTTGCTGCTATGTTTCCTTTTTAAATCTGCAATCTTATTATTGTTAATCTATCTAACGATCCATGAGATTAACTTAATATTCTGTACCATAATCTTCTAAGCATAGGTTCTTCTCTCAACAACTTCAAATGGTTGCTTTCTAACTTTTCTAAAAACTTCTATAATCTTATAGAAAAAACTCTAATTTAAAAGTTATTATATACCGCTCAGATCACTTTTTTTTAAAAAGCTTAAAGAAAATAGCACACCTTTACTCTTTAAATGTATCTAACAATGTTGGAGGTTTAAATCGAGCTTAAGTACTTGTTTCAAGTGAGTATCATCATTTCTCTCAAAGAATGGAGAGATATTTAAGAAGAATTAGTAAGGAGGTATGGAGATCAGTAGAAAAAGGACCACATGTACCCATACTTTCACCCATTGTGACTTATAAAACACAAGCTAGACTTGGAGGTGGTTAAGTTTTCATGACCAGACCTACCAACGATGACTTAGATAAGATGCAGAAAGATGAAATTGCTTTCTAAGAAATCTCTTGTGGTATTCCTCCTAATAACTTTGATCTTATCATCAACTACAATCCTGCTAATGAAATTTGGGATGTTCTCAAGAATATATCTAAAGGAACTGAAAAAGCTCAAGACAAGAAGCTAACCACAACCCTGAATGTTTTCAACAACTTCAAAGCTATCCCTAGAGAAAGTCTTGTTGATTCTATGAAAAGATTAAAGGTCATCAACATGAAACTCGCAAACGCGAGTATCACTTGAAGTGATCATGAAACAAACCTATAGTTCATAAATGCTTTGGGAAGACAGTGGACTACGAGGATGACAGTAGTTCAAGGAGACAACAAGATAAAAAAATATGCTTCTACAAAAAATCTATGGTGAACTACAGGCTCAAGAGTTTACGTGATGAAAGATTGTATGGATCTAGGTGGACCATTCGCCTTGTTCGCCCACTCACTATAGTATGCCAACTGATCACCTCAATATCCTCATACTAGAGAATCATTATATCTAATCCCATATGATGACACATTGCAGCCATATGAACCGGAGATGGTCATTAATGATGAATCATCCATATTACAACACATTACAGTCAGTTCAAACCCTATAAGTGAGCTAAATAAGTTGGATTAGGTGTCTAAGCCAACAACTGAACTAGTATATACTTGAATTATTAGCAAAGTATTAGGTTGCCCTCAAACCTACGAATTGAATAGGATGACTTTTGGAGAGAGAGAGAGAGAGAGAGAGAGACTGATTTGTTGATTTATTATATGATTAATAAATAGCAGTAAATGAATCTGTTAATAAACTAATAATATATTAATTAGAAATAGTAATATTTAATTAAGAATTAATTAGAATTAATTTTAAGATTAATTGTATCAATTAAAAGTGGAGGGTTCTAATTATAATTGTTCAATATTTGAGCAAGAGGTTCCAGAATCTTCCTTGGAAGGGATGTATGGTTTCTAAGGATATTCCAGGGCATTTGGAATATTCTTTGCAGATAAATAGGAAGCTGGATAATTACCAATTTGAATTAATACTACTTTATTCAAATTAGGGTTATCTAGGGTTTCTTAATTCAAGTATAAATAAACCCTATGATCTAAAATTTTCGGACACTTTTTTTCTAAGAGCCGAGGCTGAAAATTTGATCTTTTCTATCCTCTTTCTTCAAGTCTCCTAGTGGCTAGGGTTGGGTGTGAACCATCAGAGGCACAAGATTTCTGGAGCTTGCTTCCAAAAGCTTTGAAGAATGATATTATGTTCATTTACTATAACAAATCAAGAGGTATGTAATCTTGCTTTACGAATTCTAATTTCATTAGGATTATTGTAGTTTGATAGTTCATAGTATGTTACCTTTATATGAAAGACATAGATCGTCTTAGGTTGCATGTGATTTAATCATTTAATTGCTAAATGTTTTTCTGCTTAGAGCATTGTTTTGTAACCTGTGTTTTCCATCAGTGGTATCATAGCCTATGACTATCTTTCATCTAATTACACATTACTGAATTTAACATAAAAAATTTTCAATTTTTGGAAAGATTCGATTTGTTCAGTTTTATCTTTCTAATATATTTTTGGATACTCATTATTTGGTAACTATCTATTTTATATCTGCCAAATTGGTGGTTGTCGAGGCCAACAAAATTAATATCCTAAAAATTACACACTAAAATAGTGTATAGTGGTAAGGGATCGTATCCACGGAGATTGGTTCAATTTATAACTCTATGAAGAAATCTCTTTGTAAAAATACTTGTAAGATAACAATAAAAAAAGAAAATAAAATGGGGGGGGGGTGTTTAGTTCTTTCGAGTGTTTGACAAAAATTAAAACTAGCTAGGATGAAAATATGACAAGTAAGCAAGTAAAATATTGGATTAAATTCAAAGAAGTGGAATTGATTGATTTTGGGGAACACCTCATCGATGATATGATTGACCTATCATTAGACTTAATGGAATAACACTTGTGAATTGGTTTAACATGGCTATAGCAATTCATAAGCACAAATTGCCTCAATTCTTCTTAGAAATCAAAATGGTTAGAGGAGTTCTTAACACATTTCCTTAATTGAAGTCACAAGATCAATGAAACATAAAATCTTGTGAAAATCAATTAGCTTTAAGCTGTAAGAGTCAGCAAGTCCAAAAGATAATCAAATGCTTACATTATCATTATGGAGGAAACATTTCCATGGTCTAAATGAAATGCAAACAAACATATAAACCATTTGTTGCTTACTAATTTGAAGGTCTATTACTTAACCAAGAAATTAATCAACAAAAACAAGCATTCATTCATCCAAGCTCATGATCAAAGATAAATAAACACAACAAGATGTTTAACTAGAAAACATTTCCATAAACATCAAACACAAATGTAATGATAAGTCTTCAAAGCAAATAATCATCCATGGGTTAAACCCTAATCAACCAAATGAAAATTTAGCCAATCATGGCCAAAGTAAAAGAAAAACAATATAGTTTAGAAGTCTCAAACATTTTCTTAGATGCAAGATGATAGGAAATTACACTAATGCTCCAAAAATTCTTCAAATCTTCCAAGACCCTTTGAGATAATATTGGTGTATGTTCTTCAAGTCATCCCACCCAAGAATGGCTCCAAAATCCAGTACAAAGGGGTTGATTTCCGGATTCAAAAAAGGTGCCAAAAGTCACCCACCAAACTTCCACAAATAGAGTCAATAAGTCAAACCCATAATCAGCTCAGGACAATTCACGCGGACCGCGTATCAGTCCACGCGGACCGCGTGGGTCACGCTGAATGTGAGATTTGGGCCTTTAACCATGCATTTTAACCCAAACTTCACTTCATCAACTTCAGCCCACATTCATAACTCTTTAGGACCCATTTGCCATTCCAAATCCTTCTAATGATTGACCCAATACTTCTTAAATTTTCTTGTAGCTCGATTCCGCGCCGCCTCATCATCATCCTTGCTTACAAATTAGATCCAAATTGATTTCTTCTTCTACGCAAGCACCTAGCCCAATCGCACCACTTCAAGTCCACAAGCAAATCACATGCCTTCATAAGTCCCGCATCCTTCTAAGCCTCCAATAACAAATAGTCTTTGGTAAATCATGCAATTAAGCTCAAAGGACTAGAAAGCACCCGGTAAAGGAGAAAAAATGACAAAAAGAGAAAATATGCATGAAGATTGACTAAAATGAGATGGTTTTAACTAAAAATAAACTATGAAAAGAAGTAATAAAAACGAAACTATGAAATCACCCCAAGCTTGAACCTTACTTGTCCTTAAGTAAGACAAGACTAAAATGAACTTGGGACGAACTACCCTAAAAATAAAAAGAATGGATAGAACCATGGAACCTATTCAACGTTAGTCAACATGGTCAGAATTGATCTCGCTACTATCTCACAACTTTTTCATCCGATGACAATGGGATCATAACCACAACTAGGACAACTCCTCTAGGTGAGTAAGGAGGGATGGTCGGTCGCAACCTCAATGGAATATGCATACAATGAATAACACCTATAGTAGGGAGAAAGCGACTGGATGGGCTCGGGTGGAGCTCTTCTTTAAGTGCACACTTTGATCTCACGTCTGCCGGCTTCTCTCATGTGTAACTAGGTTTAATCGCTCGGGCACCGTTGTAGGAATCGGCTCACTTAGCGTTGACCCGAACCTCCCGTAATATCCGACTCAACAGCCTCTCTAACATCACCAATTTGCGAAAAGAAACAACTCAATCTATATACAAATATACAATCCTAAATAAATGAATATCAAACGCCGGATGACCGAGATGTTGGAAAATTTGTTCAATAATTGAACCGGCCACCTGTCTAAGACAGTTGCAGCTATTTAAAAAAAAAAAAAAACTAGATAGATCATACTTGAAGGTAATGTATTAACAATCGAAATCAAGAAAACCCTTTTACTCAAAATTTGGTTCCCAAAAGTGTGAAAGTGGAACCGAAAGGGTAGTAATATAATCCAAATGGTCTAAGTGTGAAAATGACCATGTGTGGAGCATAAAGATGTAATGTGAGCTCCTTTATAAACTTGTAATATATATATATATATATATATATATATATATATATATATATATATATATATATTATATAAACAAAAATGATGAAAATGTCCAAGTGTGGACTAAAAGACTCTCTAAAATCCTAAGGAAATCGCAGGAAGATATGGTGATGTAAAGAGGCCGACTATGGATTCTACTCGGGGACAAGCACCAGTGCTTCATCCTAACGGTTCTAACATGATCAATTGTGATCCTCTCGGTGGTAGTAACCGCAAGGATAAGACATTCAGTGCTATAGTATATCCTAGAGTCGTTAGTATTGTATGCATAGTTCTTCATGAAAACTACCTGGCCATGATCACTTACCCCGTTAAGCTACCAACATCTGATCCTAAGTATGAAATCTCAAGCTGCAGCTAGTGGTCTCGGTTTGATGGGTGAGATAGCAACAAGATCCTGGACCAATAATGATACAATAACTATGAACCTGTTCCATGGCATCCAAGAGAGGTGAGAATAAACAGAAAACAAAAATGCATGAATGCTAATGCCCTAAGCTAAATGTCATGCAAAAATAAAAGATGAAAAAGAAGAAAATAAATTTTATTTTATTTTTTTAATTTTTTTTTATTTAAATGCAATTTATACTAAAATGTTATGCATCCTAATTTAAAATGCATGATAAATTAAAAAGAAAACGAATACCCCACCCCAAGCTTAGAAATAAGCATTGTCCTCAATGCTTGGGGCGAGGCGAAAGGGTGGGGTGGGGTATTCATTTTTTAGACATAATGTGACCCAAAATGAGACCTTGACTCACCATGAAATGACATTTCTCAAAATTCAAAAATAAGTTTGTTTCAATGCATCTTTTTAAAATTTTTGTGAGATTGGTCAAACATTCTTGAAAAGAGTTGAGATATACTGTGAAATCATCCATAAAAACCTCAATTATGTTTTCAACGTATTCCGAAAAGATACTAACCATACAACGTTGGAAAGTGGCCGGGGCATTACATAATCTGAATGGCATTATCCAGTATGCAAAAGTACCAAATGGACATGTAAATGTTGTCTTTTCTTGGTCCTCCGATGCCATCGGGATTTGGTGAAAACCGAAATACCCGTCAAGACAAAAATAATGAGATTTCCTAGCCAACCTTTCTAACATTTGGTCAATGAAAGGCAATGGGAAATGATCTTTTCGTGTGCTTGCATTGAGCTTACGGTAGTCAATACGTACTCTCCACCCGTTTTGCACACAGGTGGGGACCATCATACCTTTGTTGTTTTCGACCACCGTGATTTCCGTTTTCTTTGGCACGACTTGAACTGGACTCACCCACTTGCTATCCGAGATTGGATAGCTCATCCGCGCATCTAGGAGCTTCAAAATCTCTTTCTTGACCACTTCCATCATTGGCGGATTCAACCTTCTTTGCGCGTCTCTACTTGGCTTGCATTCATCCTCCATTAAGATCTTGTCCATACAAGTTGAGGGACTTAATCCTTTAATATCCACAATCGTCCAACCCATGGCTTCTTTATGTTCCCTCAACACCTTGAGGAGCTGTTCTTCTTCACACTTGGTTAGGTGAGTTGAAATGATGACGGGAAGGGTCTCGTTGTCTCCCAAGTACACAGACTTCAAATGCTGAAGAAGGACCTTCAATTCTAATTCTGGCCGTTGGACAAGGGAGGGTGGCAATCTCGTGTGAGTTTGAGGTAATTCAATTTTCTTCACACTAAATTGGGTGGTCTTCTTGATCTCCAAAATGTTGACTAATCTTTCAATTTCGTGGTCTAGCGAATAGAACTTCGATTTCTTGGCTAATTTTGCACAATCAAACCCCTTGCTCAAAACCATCTCTAACATGTCATCATCACACAACTTGAACAATTCCTGAGTCAATGTTTCGACAACATCTATGAAGCACGAAGATGAAACATCACTAGTATACCTCATAGCATCATAAATGTTAAAACTTATTGTTTCACCATCAAATTCCATGGTTAAGCTTCCCGCATACACATCAATCTTTGTTCTAGTCGTCTTCAAGAATGGTCGCCCAAGTAAGATTATACCCAATTTTGAGGATACTTGTTCATCTAGGTCAATCACATAGAAATCCACCGGGAAGACGAATTAGTTTACTTGTACTAGGACATCTTCCAAAACACCTCTAGGAAAGACACTTGATTTATCCGCAAGAGATATTATGACACCGGTTTCACTTAAGGGTCCGACATTTAATGATTCATACACCGAATAGGGCATGACATTGATAGAGACACCAAGATCAAGCATAGCACTACAAAAAGTGACATCTCCAATCTTGCAAGGAACCGTGAACATTCCGGGATCTTTGCATTTGGGTGGAAGTTTCCTTTGTAAAACCGCAGATGCATTTTCGTTCATCGAGATTTTCTCATTCCCTTTCAACTTTCTCTTGTTGGTGCAAAGCTCCTTCAGGAACTTTGCATATCTCGGAGTTTGTTTGATTGCATCAAGTAAAGGGGTGTTTACTTCCACCTTTCAGAAGGTGTCCAGGATCTCTTTCTCCTCCATATTCTTCTTTGAAGTTGCAAGTCGGAGGGGAACGGTGGGTGAATGGCTATTGGTGTCACTAGAGGAGTAGTCTTCTTTGGGGCTCCGGCTTATGTGTCATTCTTGGCTATGGGATCCTCAATGGGGATGATCTCTATTTCTTCCTCTTCTTCCCTCGGCTTCTTCTTTGAACTATTTTCTCTGGCTTGTTTGCCGCTTCTCAAGGTCACCCCATTGACATTTGGGTTCTTTTCGGTTTGAGAAGGGAGTTTACCACATGATTCCAACTTGCTTAAAGATGTAACTATATCTCCCATTTATGCTTCAAGGTTGAGATACTAGTCCTTGTCTCTTTTTGGAATTGTTGGGTACTAGTGGCTAAAGATTTGACAATGTCTTCAAGAGACATTCCGGAGCTACATGGTTTAGATTGAGGAGGTTGTTGTTGATGATGTGGAGGGTGTGGTTTGGGTTGATAGTGTGGTTGTTGATGTTGGTAATGAGGTTGTGGTGGTGGATAGGATGGTCTAACCAGTGCATTTTGAGGCAATGGTCTTGGATTGTAGCTCATGTTGGGATTTGGCTTCCAACTTGAATTATATGCATTTTGGTAACCGGATGGTTTGTTGTGGTAGTTTTGGAATCCTCCCGTGGCATTCACATGCTCTGCATCTTCTTGAAGGATGGGACACATATCCGTAGGATGTCCCATTGTAGCACATATTCCACAAACCATCACTTATGGAGATTGTCCCATGGCTAGCTTTTGGACAACGGAGGTTAGATCTTTAATTTGAGACTCAAGATTTGATGTTCCCACTTAATTGAATTTGTGTTGTGCGTCTCTCTTCATTTCTTGGCGCTGACCAAAATGTTGATAATTTGCGGCTATGGTGTTGAAAAGTTGTCTTGTTTGTTGTGGAGTTTTACTAAAGACATCTGAAAGACCCTGTATAGTGGTTTGGTCTAGGCATAGTCGTAGATAGCAGTAGATATGTAATTGTTCGTGATTTGTATTGTGTTTACGGTCAGAATGGGTTTACGGCCGTAAACACCTTACGGTCTGTAGTCAGGTCTATAAATATTGAGTTATGTCAGTCATTGTGGGTTGTTGATGCTTTCGTAGACTTCCAAGTTGTATCAGACGTTTTATAGCATTAAAGCGTATGCAAGCTTGGTCTTTTGCTCTATATTCGTTTATTAATTCGTGTTTGCATCTGTTATTATCTTTGATCATTGGTAGATCTGTTTTTCGGGACTTTACAATTGGTATCAGAGCTAGCAGCTACTGTATCAGAATAATTAAAAATACCACAAGAAAAATTGTCACTTAAAACATTTAACAAAGAATTGTCTTTATTTAAAAAAGAAAGCTTCAGGTTTGGACTCGATTTTATTTTCAGAAACACATCCTTCAACTTTGTGCTTTGACTGATTCAAGGGTTGATCTTGCGGAGTTATCACAAGCTCCTTTTATCAATCTATTAAACAATCCTCAGGTTTCGCAGTTCAAATTCTTTCTAGATGAGCAAGTAAAGAAGGGCTTTCCTACAATGCCAACTGCTGAGTCAGTCATTCTGGAACATCCAGATGTGTTTGAAGCTTCTTCTGATAAACCTCTACAATTGGTTATGTGGCCACCCACGACTCACGTTAAACAATTTCCCATTGTTCAAGGTTATAAAGATGGATCGCTCGGTTCTATGGAGTGTTGGGTTTATGATGAGAGTGCTTGTGGTGTAGTCATTAAGCTCAAGAATGGGTGCATACGGTTGTATGATCGAAGAGACCTACTTCAGTTCAGGAAATGGGATATTCATTATCTGAGCAATTTTCAGATCAAAGTGGTTGAAGATATCTATGAGCAGGGAGCCAAGGCGTATACCAGGATGGTTGCTGAGATCTTGAGCAAGCAGATGTGGAATGGCGCTATGGGCCAAATGGATGTCATGCTGGTAAAGAAAGGAATGGGGCCGAGCTAGTCCAAACGAAGGGGGAGATTGAAAGACCCTGTATAGTGGTTTGGTCTAGGCATAGTCGTAGATAGCAGTAGATATGTAATTGTTCGTGATTTGTATTGTGTTTACGGTCAGAATGGGTTTACGGCCGTAAACACCTTATGGTCTGTAGTCAGGTCTATAAATATTGAGTTATGTCAGTCATTGTGGGTTGTTGATGCTTTCGTATACTTCCAAGTTGTATCAGACGTTTTATAGCATTAAAGCGTATGCAAGCTTGGTCTTTTGCTCTATATTCGTTTATTAATTCGTGTTTGCATCTGTTATTATCTTTGATCATTGGTAGATCTGTTTTTCGGGACTTTACAACATCACCAAAACTTGAGGCATCAACTTGTCTTCTCTCCATTGGCAACAATCCCTCATAGAAGTGTTGAATGAGGAGTTCTTCCGGAATTTGGTGTTGTGGGCAACTATAGCACAAGTTGTTGAACCTCTCCCAATACTCATGAAAAGTTTCATTTTGACCTTGGTGGATTTTACAAATCTCATTTCTAAGAATTGAGACTTTTGAGGCGGGATAGAACTTATCAAGGAAAGCTCTTGCCATGTCAGTCCATGAGTTGATCGACCCAGTGGAAGATAGAATAACCAATCTTTTGCTCTATCGGCTAATGAAAAGGGGAGCCCCCTTAGCTTGATTTGGTCATCGGTTGACCCTTGTGGCTTCATGCTAGTGCAAATGATGTGGAACATCTTCAAATGCTTATGAAGGTCTTCATTCTCCAATCCATGAAAATTTGGTAGGTGATGGAGTAAACTTGACTTCAACTCCGAGCCTCCTTCCAAAACCGGGTAATTGATACCGGTTGGAGTTTGTGTAACACTGGTCTTCATCATTTGCCTCAAAGTTCTTTCGGGAACTTCTCCTCCGTCCGCCATTGCAATTGGTTCAATAATGGGTGGATTTTGTTGTAGGGGTGATGTTTCCAGAATTTCTTGACGAGGGTCGGGACTAGAATCGGGTTCTATATCACTTAATGAAGCGGTTTCAACCTCCGGGTCCCCGTGGGGGTTAGAAGTTTGACCAGGTTCAACTCGTTTTTCCTTCGCTAAACGCCTTGCTTCTTTTTTGATTTCTGGGTTGTAAAGCAAGTCACCTGTACGCTAGGATCTGGGCATAGAGAAACAAATTGATTAAAAAGAAACTAATCCCCGGCAACAGCGCCAAAAATTTGGTGGTTGTCGAGGCCAACAAAATTAATATCCTAAAAATTACACACTAAAATAGTGTATAGAGGTAAGGGATCGTATCCACGGAGATTGGTTTAATTTATAACTCTATGAAGAAATCTCTTCGTAAAATTACTTGTAAGATAACAATAAAAAAAATAAAATGAAAAGGGGGTGTTTAGTTCTTTCGAGTGTTGGACAAAAATTTAAACTAGCTATGATGAAAATATGACAAGTAAGCAAATAAAAGATTGGATTAAATTCAAAGAATTGGAATTGGTTGATTTTGGAGAACACCTCATGGATGATATGATTGACTTATCATTAGACTTAATGGTATAACACTTGTGAAGTGGTTTAACTTGGCTATAGCAATTCATAAGCACAAATTGCCTCAACTCTTCTTACAAATCAAAATGGTTAGAGGAACTCTTAACACATTTCCTTAATTGAATTCACAAGATCAATGAAGCATAAAATCTTGTGAAAATCAATTAGCTTTAAGTTGTAAGAGTCACCAAGTCCAAAAGATAATCAAATGCTTACATTATCATTATGGAGGAAACATTTCCATGGTCTAAATGAAATGAAAACAAACATATAAACCATTTGTTGCTTACTAATTTGAAGGTCTATTACTTAACCAAGAAATTAATCAACAAAAACAAGCATTCATTCATCCAAGCTGATGATCAAAGATAAATAAACAAAACAATATGTTTAACTAGAAAACATTTCCATAAACATCAAACACGAATGTAATGATAAGTCTTCAAAGCAAATAATCATCCATGGGTTAAACCCTAATCAACCAAATGAAAATTTAGCCAATCATGGCCAAAGTAAAAGAAAAACAATATAGTTTAGAAGTATCAAACATTGTCTTAGATGCAAGATGAAAGGAAATTACACTAATCCTCCAAAAATTCTTCAAATCTTCCAAGACCCTTTGAGAGAATATGAGTGTATGTTCTTCAAGTCAACCCCCCCAAGGATGGCTCCAAACTCCAGCAAAAGGGGGTTGATTTCCGGATTCAAAAAAGGTGCCAAAAGTCACCCACCAAACTTCCACAAATAGAGTCAATAAGTCAAACCCGGAATCAGCTCAAGGCAATTCACGCGGACTGCGTATGAGTCCACGCGGGCCGCGTGGGTCACGCTGAATGTGAGACTTGGGCCTTTAATCATGCATTTTAACCCAATCTTCACTTCTTCAACTTCAGCCCACATTCATAACTCTTTAGGACCCATTTGCCATTCCAAAGCCTTCTAATGATTGACCCAATACTCCTTAAATTTTCTTGTAGCTCGATTCTGCGTCGCCTCATCATCATCCTTGCCTACAAATTAGATCCAAATTGATTTTTTCTTTTATGCAAGCACTTAGCCAATCGCACCACTTCAAGTACACAATCAAATCACATGCCATCATAAGTCCCGCATCCTTCTAAGCCTCCAATAATAAATAGTCTTCGGTAAATCCTGCAATTAAGCTCAAAAGACTAGAAAGCACCCGGTAAAGGAGATAAAATGACAAAAAGAGAGAATATGCATGAAGATTGACTAAAATGAGATGGTTTTAACTAAAAATAAACTATGAAAAGAAGTAATAAAAATGAAACTATCACAAATCCAAATTTGCCTATATATTTGATAATTAAATAAAATCCTACAAATTAACAGATAAATCTTTGACTTGATTAATTATTTAATTGATTAATACAATTAATTTTTAAGTGTGTAAATGATTAAGTTAGATGTTGATTAATTCTAATAATTAATGTCAAATCTTAATTGGTTTATTTAAATTAAAATAATTCTTTAATTTCAAAATTTTAATAAACCTAGTATTTTAGAAAAGTTTCTAAAATTCACCTTATACCATATATATATATATATATATATATATATATATGTGTGTGTGTGTGTGTATAATTTAACAATTATTATATGTGTAAGACAAAGTCAGTCAAATCGCTAGTACGCCTCATTTAAATAGCTGAACTATAAAGGGGGTATAACGAAACTGAGTATAAAATGGTAGATGAATGGATGTTTACTCTCACACATTGCTTCCTGGTTTGATGGAGGGTCGTTGCCGAACGTATTTGATAGGATATAATCTCATTATTAAGTATAATGCTATAAAAGTAACTATTTTTTTTTTATAAAATCCCATTCTTAGTAACTTTAGGAAAAATGTGAAAAGTATGCTAATCTATAAAATTGCACATTATACTTTATTAGTATTTAGTGGAGCGTGTGTGTTTAACAGGAACACTAATAGTTACAATAAAGAGTAATAATGGACATTTCGCAAATTGTCATTGATTAATGGAGCGTGTGTGGCTACCTGACACATTAATATGAGATGATAAATGACATCGAGATTGGCAAGCATATTTGTATGGTTCTTCACATCTTGTTTGTGATCCCCAGTATCACGGTCACAATTAGAAGGGCATAGTCTGACAGTAAACATTTCATTGATAGAATCAATGAATCTCAAAAGATGTAGGAATTTCAAAGTTCGAAATTGGTAAATTGCTTTTACCTACTTTCATAAATTCGCAATAAGATTACGTCATTCCTTTTATTAGTTGTTACTTGTTACTTTGTATCCTAGCCTTACTTATTTATTATGGGCTAAAACATTAAGGATTATTGTCATCTAACTAAAACTATTCTTTTTTCAGTATAAATGTCTACTCCTGGTGATGCTTCTGCTCCATCGTCGTCTACCCACTACTTGGATTTCTCGCTACTCTATATCGTGTCCAAGCTGACCTTTGATGGCAACAACTACAATGATTGAATGTGAAACATCAATATTGCTCTTCGATTTGAGGGCAAGGAGTATGTACTTGAATAAAACTCGTTGAAATCGATGAATCAAAAGCTACTCCAGAACAACTAGCCTGCTACAAGGAACACTACAATGATTCAACAAAAGTTACTTGCATCATGATCGCTATAATGGCTCTTGGGTTCCAGAGGTTCTATAAGGACTACTAGCCATATGAGATGAACAATGGCCCTGTGGAAAAGTACCAGAAGAGAGCTCATCATGAGAAATATAAAGTGTTCAAGTCCCTCATGGCTTGCAAGCTAAAATAGGAAGAGTCTGTGTGCCACCACATGCAAAGAATGCACATATACATGGAACACCTTGTTAGGCTCAATGTGAATTTTGATGAGGAGTTGACTATAGATATGGTCTTGAACTCCTTGCCAACTTATTATGATCAGTTCATATTGGCTTATCATTTGAACAACACAGAAACCGCATTGGCCTAACTCCACAACTTGGTACACACTGCTGAGTCATGAATGAAGGGAAATAATCCAACCCTTGCTACTAATGCTCCTGCTCTTGCCATCGGTAAATGAAAAAGGAAGAAAAAGAAGGGCGTTTCCAAAGATAACTGGAAGAACAAGACCCAGGTTGGGTCATCTAGGAATGACCGAAAGACAAGGCCTAACTCAGACATTCCAACTGTTAGTGACCCCAAAGTGGAGCTACCCCAAATACTTGTAAGACATCAAGGATGGCAAGGTGAAGCCATCGGCAATAGGTATATACACTATTCAAACTAATAAGTCACAATATACTCGTTCTTGGGTCTTTCATATAGGATATAGTTTTCATATTTTTTCTGATTTGCAGGCACTAAAAGCAAGTGAAGAGATGGAACATGGGAGGATGAATTTGATCATGGGAAATAGGCAATCTTTTACTGTTACCAAGATTCGAACTTATCATCTTTTTCTCAGTAGTGAAGTTAGTTTAGATTTGATAGATTATTGGTATTCATCAAAAATCATGCGAAACATTATTTCATTTCATGCATTGTTTAGACAAGGTGTTCGCTACTCATTTGATGATTTGAATGGTTCAATTCTAGTTGGGTGTTTACACTCAATAGAGGAGCTGTGAGTTGGAAAAGTTCCAAGCAGGAGACTGTGGCTGATTCAACATGTGAGTCAAAATATATAACTGCGAGTGAAGCGTCAAAGGTGGCTATATGGTTGAAGAACTTCATTGGAGACCATGGAGTTATGCCAGCCAAAAAGGAGCCCATGTAGATTTTTGTGCAATATTGCAGGAGCGGTTTCCTTGACCAAGGAACCAAGGGATCATGGAAGATCCAGACATATCAATAAAAAATACCACTTCATCAGACATTAGGTAGAAGAAGGACTCCTCGTCGTCAAGAGGGTATCGTTAGAAGAGAATCCTGCAGATCCCCTCACAAAGGGTCCGAGTAGTATTAAGCACATTAAACATACGAAGAACATTGGTTTAAAGGACGATATTAGTTTTAGTGATTAGATAGATATTTTAGAAACTTTCAACAATATAAATGTAATTGCAATTTGATGATTAAGTAGTGGAGATTTATTTATGAGTATTGTTTAGTATCTTTTGTCAAATGTTTATTTTGTATTTCAATTTTGAATGTTTTACTTCCCGAATAATTGGATTATTCAAATTATCGACATTCGATCCTACTTTGGAAGTAAGTAGTGAATTAAGACTGTCGTGAATTGGCATGTAGATTGTCTAAGTGTTTAGGCATAGCAATGGTTTGCTGCAACGTTCATGAGTACTCTTGAAATGGGAATTTAAGTATTGGATTAAACCCACGCTCATAGAATTACTTCATGGAATTTATCATGAGTAATTATGAGATGATAATATCGTATAGTCTTTAAACCGAGATATATGAGTTGTTGTTTACGAGTTGGTTGTGCATTGATAATGTGTAAACGCATCAGTAATTTGATGTTATAAAATGTATTGTTGTGTACGATTTGATGACTAAATAGTACAAGCATATAACTCAAAGTTTATATGTTCCTTTTATCGCAAGGGGTGAAAGCGATATTGTAACACTGTAATTTTTCAAACAAAATTTTCATTTTAAAATCGCATACTTTTCATAACATATTGTATGGAAATCTTGTTTATTCTAATAAAAAACACAACTACATTAATAATCCAGGATCCTCAAAACATAACTCTTTCTCCGATATGTACAATCAAGTCGGCGCCTTCCCGCGATCCTCTGAGATAACTGAAACACATATCACAATACATGGTAAGCACGAAGCTTAGTGAGTTCCCCAAAATAGCACATATAACACATATTAGCCACTCAAGGCTATAACTATGTGGACCCTCTGGTCCTAACTCTGTGGACCCTTTGGTCCTAACTTTGTGGACCCTCTGGTCCTAACTCTATGAACCTTCCAGTTGTAACTCTGTAAACTCTGGAACATACACAACATAAATCACATAGAAATAATGTAGTACATCACAATCACGTAAATAGCATACAAGATACTATGTCATATAATTCTATTTACCACTCTAGGTAAAGTATAGTGAGATGACTCACCTGACCAGCAGCAAGTAAAGTCCCTGCTCCCGAATCTCGAACTAGCCTCCACCTAACACAAGAGATGAATATCTCTACGTCATACTCTAATTACAACTCTAATGACCGAAGGCTATTCTTCCTCTCTTTTACTCTTTGAGGTGGATAAAAGACCATTTTACCCCTCCATGGTCTCTACTACTTATGTTGATCAAAGCCCCAAAGTCAACAGATGTCAAACTCAAGTCAACAGTCCATGTTTGACCCGACTCGCCGAGTGCACCCTTGCGACTCGTCGAGTCCACTTACTTTCCTCAGAAATCTCATGACAGTCCAGCTCAGCTCGTCGAGTTGACGCCCAACTCATCGAGCTATTGCCTGATTCAGTTCCTCGGGACAAACCCTAACCAACTCGTCAAGTCGGCTCATCGACTTGGCGAGTTCATTCAGACCAAGTGATCATTCAAACTATTTAAGGCAGTTGAATCACCCCAAACACTAGATCTACCATCCTAAGGGTCGATTGTCACGTAAAGCTGCAAGCTTTACATTTAAACATGGCATATAAAGCTCATAATGCCAATATAACTCTAACAAGGATGATTAACTACAATAACTCTTCTATGGTTAACTAAAGCTATAATCTTTGGGCTCTCTAGACCTCACAAGGTCCAAATCTGAAGTTTAGGACTCATGAGAGACATTATGCATACAAAGTCCCAACAATGGTGGAAGAAACCCTAATCTTCTATATCTACAAGATCTAAGCAAAATAACAAGAAAGGTGCAAGCTTTTACCTCTTACTCAAGCCCTTGCACGAAGATACACCAGATCCACTGATTCTCTAGCTCCCTTGATGTGTGATCTCCACTTCTCCTCAAGAGATGCACTGGTTTACTCCAAGTTTTAGCTTCTAAGATTCTTATGGCTCTCTATACACGTTTAGGGTTTGCTCTCAAGGAAGGGTAGCCGCAAATGAGGCTATAAGTTCCTTTAAATAGGCCTCAAACCCGGGAAATTAGAGTTTCTCTGCCCAAAACCTACTCGACATCCCTCCTGTGACTCGTCGAGTCCATTCATTAAATTCAGGCGTTCAACTCGTCTTGACTCAGCGAGTTGGTCCCTCAACTCGTCGAGTCCCTCCTTAAATATCAAGATTAACATACATGATAATGTCCCTGGAAATCCGGATGTTACAATTCTCTCCTACTTGAATTAGATTTAGCCCTCGAACTCGCTCCTCCACAATATATAGATCTGATCAAATGACCAAACAACAACATCGAAAGTGTCTCCTACCACACAACTATCTTCCTTTCTAGACACCTGAATCCAAACAGGAACTCCTCCCTGGAAGAGGACAGACCCATCTGCCATTATGCTACCCCTTCCGACTCTTAAGAATTTCGAACTCTAGTAGCCTGACATACAGCCAGACCGCCATCTCCAAGTGTCACCACGTTATTCGATCCTTGAATAACAAACCCCGATAGCTCATTGTCCCTCTGATTCTCTAGTGGGGACTGATAAAACAAGTCCATGCCCCAAACTGGCTACCGATCACTCGTCCCATACATGATAAACAATCCAGATCACATACCAAGGAATGGAAGCATCACATAACACCAGGGACTCATCCACTAAACTGCAATCAAACCCCAGCTCCCTTCTCCAAATCCCTTTGAACACTGAGTACCAGGTCATCTCCCGACCTAGCAGTTGATCCTCCGAAGGTTACCCATTACATACCTCAACATGTCTCACTGACTTCCTTTCCACACTTGCCCTCTCGGCCCAATGTGACACACAAGTCACGAAGTTCGCTTTTCCTCATGCGAATACGGAGTTCATTTCACCCTCGACCTCTGTCGTCTACCACTCATCAGTCCCATTCGTTTCATGGTTTTCTCACACCAACGAATTGACCCACTCAGGTCTAAGGCACCAGATGGAAGCAATACCCCCTTCCAAATGAAATTCACCTCTGAATCCGGAATCTCATTCTGCCTACTCAACGCGCTACCAGAGCCAAACTCAAACTCGAGAGTTTGATCTGACCCAGAGATGGAACCACTCACCCCAATGAACCACTCAACTCATGACTCATGACCCACAACCTATGCGTACCTCACTGATTCACTTCCCTTGGACAAGAAAACCACTACTCTATTCAGAATATAATGACTTCCGACAAACATGGAGACCCCAGTCTCACCCCTGGTTCGACCTCAGGCTTCCACAAGTCAAATATTAGGGCTACTGATATGGGCATATTTAGTTATAAAATTCATGCATTATCTTAATACTTTATGTTGTTTTTGTCTCATTTAATGAACAAATGGTGCTTAATTAGCTTAAATATTTCATTTTCAGTAACAAAGACATGCTCAGATGGAAAAGGAAGCGGAACTAGCGATTGGAGGCTTGGATCTTGGATTTTGAAGAAAGAAGGATGTTGCTGGACAGCTTGACCCCTCGTCAGTGTTTTGGCCATATCTCATGAACCGTAACTCCGATTGACGAGATTCAAAATGTTCTGAAAAGTAGACACAATTTCGGACGACTTCCGTGTTTTGAGAAAATGCTGATTCGAAACGTACTCGGCGAGTATGGTCGATTACTCGGCGAGTTATATCGAACTTTCGCGATTCTGGACGCGCTGACTTGCCGCACACGGGTTTTAAGTGACAGACTCGCCGAGTAGGTCACTGGACTCGCTGAGTAGCCTTTGTTTTGTGAAAATCTATATAAAGGGACTTTCAGATCGATACCCTAGCATGGAGAGAAACCCTAGGAGGCTGAGAAACGATTGGAAGTGCTGCTAGGTCGTGAGGAACTGAAGAATCAACCCTACATTCAATTGTGAAGAGAATCAAGACAATTTTGGTTTATTCTTAGTAACTTTTTGATTTGAATCATGTTTACATACTTTGATTTCGTTTTTGAGTTTATGTTTACTGCAATCATGAGCTAAAAACTTATTCTTCTGTTAGGGTAGACAAATTTGTGAACATGGATTGATTATTTGATTAGGATTAATTTTAATTGGTAATTATGTTTTGTTAAGCTTGTTAAAGAACCTTATGTGTTGACAATAACTATTCTTCTGTTAATAAATCAGTAATTAAGTTGTATGAACATCTCTTAGTTATTAATTTCATATGATTTATTGTGACCACATAGTTGTATGTCTAGGAATAACGAACGTGAAACTAGAATTAACTAGAAGATAGGTAAGTTAATGTGTGAGCTTGTTTGATGAACATCAACAAGAGGTTAATTGAAGGGACAATTTAATTAACCATTACAAGTCTTATTTAACCCGAATTAATAACTAGGAGATCCGTTAATTTAGACAACTGGCCACTTCTTGAATTAATTTGTTTCCTAAGGATTAGTAATAGCGAACATGAAACTAATCATCTTAGTCGGTAGCCAATGAAGAATTAATCCGATACATTAAAATCATCCATGGGAACAAAAGAGTCGTACCTAAACAGAAGTCCTCTTTATTATTGAATTTAGTTGATTTTTATTTGCTTAGCTCTTAGTTTCTTAGTTTAAGTTTTAGTTAATTGTTTAAGTTTCTAGTCTTGCAAAACTAGAGAAAACCCCCTTTCTATTACTTGTTTTATTTAGATAATATTAGCATTTATTTTAATTGTTTACCGTTCCCTGTGTTCGATACCCTACTTACCTGAACTAAACTGCTAATCGATAGGTACACTGCCTTTCGTGTGTTTGTCTTTGTGTTTAAGTTAGTAGGATTAAAACTAGTTGGTTTTACACACATCAGCTACCCAAGCCAAAAACTCTTCTGCGTCAAGCTCTGATCAGAGAGCACTTCATCACAACATTCTCCCGCTGACTAGTGGGTACTACGGATCCTCGTACTATCACAATGACCTCTCACTAAATAGTGAGTACTACGGCTCCCCGTAGCATCACCACACCCCTCACTGAAAAGTGAGTACTACGGCTCCCCGTAGCATCACCATAACCTCTCACTGAATAGTGAGTACTACGGTTCCACGTAGCATCATCACACCCCTCACTGAATAATGAGTACTACGGCCCCTCGTAGCATCACCACAACCTCTCACTAAATAGTAAGTACTACGACTCCCTGTAGCATCAATACACCCCTCACTGAATATTGAGTACTACGAATCCTTGTAGCATCACCGCAACCTCTCTGCACTGACTCATTGAAACCACAGCTCCCCACAGTCTTACTACATTTACTCTTACCACTTCACAATTCTCATCCTCAGGTTGACACCACACTGCGATCATTAACTGATGCTCTGCAGCCCAGCACAGATAGGTACACACACACCCATCCAAGCTAAGCATCACTAGTTCGGACAACCACCGTCGTGACAAAACCTCTTTTCCTCGATGCAATTCACATTCTCATATAAATCCATTTGATGTCAATTAGTTGAAGGGCCCCCACCAGAACCATAGACACTTGATACACCACTCTTCCTTTCAAACTCAAAACTCAAAATAATCCGAGATTTAGGACATTAAACTCGGATACCCCGAAATACCATCACAACGCCTCGCAATGTCTTGACTCCACCACTGATCTCATACTCATGGCATCATACTCAGATACAACATTCCTTCCTCGAAATCTCGCAACCGATCTTTCTCTTGTGTCACTCGTAACCTCAGAATACTCCATCTTCCAAATTAAAACATGGAGAAATTGCCAACGAATCAGAACACGAAGATGACAATATGAAACCTCCTCCTCCAATGCTCAAAGCTAATGTTAGAATACTCATAATCACCCTAAAGTTGGTCGCCCAATCAACTTCTTCCCTTCCCATACTGCATATAATAGCCCATACTCTGAACCAGAAATTCTCAACTGCCGAACTAACCTCGCAAGCCAACCACCTCGAATTCACCATTTTAACCTTGAAAGATTCCTAACCACCGCAAGGTCTCTGATCAATGGCCACTTGCCGTGGAGACACTCATCCTTTCTCAAACACGTACCACATGCACTATCTCGCTCTGCACCTCTCCTTGACCACCAATAACCCTGGTCTCAGGAATTATCACCGCAAGCCTCTGTTGGATAAGGTGTCTAAGTCCATAACTATTTCTGGTATGTACTTGACCCGACCAGGCATGGTCCATTTGGGTTGCATGGCACCATGCAATTGGATAGACTAAATGAGAGAAATAACACTTGGAGATTATTAATATATTATAAGTTCTAATATATTAATAATATTATTTGATTAGTTTGATCAATAATTAATTTAGAATTAATTAAGTGGTCAAAAGAGAACTAATTAAATATATGGGTTGATTATGTAAATCATCCATATCTTGTATAGTGGGCTAAGAGGCTCCATGGATTATCAAGTTGGGTTCTACCCATAGGATGCTCCATGGATGCTCCATGGGAGTTACAAACCCATGGGTCATGGAAATGAAGAGTCATGACACATTAGGGTTTACATGGTGTAACCCTAGATGTGTCAACACTATATAAGAATCATATTCTCCACCAAAATCGGCTACACTAAGAAACTAGAGGGCTTGGCCGATTTTAAGAAGTGTGTATTATCTCAAGAGTCTTTCCAAGAGCATTTGGTGTTGTGTGAAGCATTTGAGGCATCACATTTGGGGTGCTAGGCTCACAAGGTTTCAAGGAACACAAGCAACAACAAGGTAAGTTATTCTATCTATTATTCAAGTTAAAATTGTTCCCCATGTATGCTAGATAGGAATATAGCCTTGGAATTCAACTTAGCATGATAATTAGACAAACATAGATCCAAGGTTATTAGGGTTGCATGTACACTTAGGAAGTGTTAGAATGCTCAAAACCCATCAGTGGTATCAGAGCCTAGGTTTGTTTGTTTGTTATTTGTGCTTAAAAGTTGAAGAAAGTCGAAAATCTTGTTGTCTGACTGATGGACTCGGCGAGTCCATGGGGAGGACTCGTCGAGTTCACTTGTATATTCAACCTACTTGGCGAGTAGGTTTATGCACTCGGCGAGTAGGGTCGACAGAGTGCAGAATTTCGACTTCAGTTGCTGGAAATGGATTAGAAACATTACCCTAAATTGTTTTGGTACTTGAAAACTTGTTTTAGAAGGTGTAATGTCTTTTCTAACTCATTTACAACAACTAGTTATCAAAATTACAAAGATTAAATGTGATTTTGATTCTTGAAGGTGTTCATATTCATATTCTTGTTCTTATGATGTTTAGATGATCATAAGAATTATTTGTAACCTATGTGGTAGTTTAATTCTTTATCATAATATGTTTTAATGGAGTCCATAACTTGTCCTCAAGTTATGGAAAACCAAAAGTCTCTTGGATTAAAAACCATTAAAAGAACACAAGAGTTAGAAAAATGAAAAGTCCTCATTTTATTACTCTATTAAACTCATAAGTTACAAGAAATAAAAAGTTTTGAAAGTTTACAAAACTTGCCCTCAAGTTTTGGAACAAGTAAAGTTAAGTTAAAACTTTAGTTCCAACCCTTAGAATTTTAAAAGTTAAAATTCAACCCTTATACTTATATTATTATGATTTAATAATTATATATATATGTATAAGAACAAAGTCGTCTTACCGCTAGTACGCCTCATTCACGAAGCCGGTCTATAAGGTGGGTATAAGGTTGTTGCCTATAAAGTGGTGACTTAATGGGTGTCCACTCTCACCCACCGCTTGCTTGACCGGTGGAGGGTCGTTAGCCGAACGGGTAAGACAAGGACTTACAAATTCTCATTCAAAGTATGATGAATATTATAAAGTAACTAAATGTTTTATTAAATTCCCAATCTTAGTTACCCTAGGAAAAATGTGAATAAGGTGCTATTCCATGAAATTACACTTTACACTTTGATTAAGTCGTTGGTGGAGCGTGTGTGGTTAACTGGCACACTAACTTGGAGTTAACAAGGTAGGTAAAGGGTGACTTAGGGTTTATTATAGTATCGATGGAGTGTGTGTGGTTTACCGGCACATCGATTGAGTGATAAACTTTAAGGGTACCAAGTGATTTTCATGGTTACTTCACACCTCGTTTTGTGATCCTCGATATCCCAGTCACAAAACTTGGAGGGCACACTCGAGATTGAAACATGCCTTTGAAAAGTTCATTGAATCTCAAAGAATCCAGGAATTTCTAAGAACCATTCAAAAAACCTAATACTAAAATATTGCGGTTTTCGTGGTGGAAATTGGTGAATCGTCATTCACCTACCTTTCAAATATGATATAGCTTAGATTACAGCATACCTCTTCTAAGTTATATTATATTGTGATTGGATCCTAGCCTTAATATTACATTTGGGTGTTTTATTAAGGACTCTCTTATATCTAAACTAATCTTGTTCTCTTTTCTTCAGATGTCTTTCAACAATGCTTCTGGCTCTAATCCTAATGGCTCCTTTACCCTTATGAACTTGTGTGGGAAAGTCACCTTTGATGGATCCAACTTCAATGAGTGGATCAGAAACATCAGGATGATTACCCGGTACGAGGACAAAGAATATGTCCTTGACAAGGAGCTTAAGGAGATTGATGAGACCACTGCAACTCCTCAGGAGATCGCTGACTTTCGGGCACATGAAAGGGATGCTACGAAAGTGGCTTGCATCATGATGGCCACGATGACAGCGGAAGTCCAAAAGTCTTATGAGGATTTCTACCCTTATGAAATGCACCAAGATTTGATGGAAAGATACCATCAAAGTGCAAGACAAGAGAGGTATGAAATCATCTGCTCCATGATAACAACCATGATGAAGGACGGGGAATCCGTCACGAGCCACATGCAGAAGATGCAAAGGTATGTGGATCGTTTGCTGAAGCTTAATGTGAACTTCCCGGAGGATCTTGCAATAGATATCATTTTGCACTCCTTACCATCATGCTATGATCAATTCCGCATGACATATCACATGAACAAGGAAGAAGTCACCCTCAGCAAACTTCAGGGACTTCTCAAGACCGCAGAATCAGGTCTTAAGGGGAAGTCGGTTGCTATCACTCCTACTCCAAACTCAACTCCGGTTTTGGCAATCGGGAAAAATCGAGGGAGGAAGAGAAAGAGATCTTCGAAGGGTACCAAGGCTCGGACCCTTGATGGCTCTTCTTCAAGTGGAACCAAGAAAGGTTTCATTACTCCTTCTTCTGACCCGAAAGAGGCTGAATGCTTCTATTGCCATGAAAAGGCTCATTGGAAGCGGAACTGCCCAAAGTACCAGCAGGATGTGAAGGATGGGAAAGTCAAACCCAACCATGCAGGTATTTACACTATCATTTCTAATAACTCAACCCATTCTAATTCTTGGGTCCTTGATACCGGTTGTGGTATTCATATTTGTTGTGACTTGCAGGGACTAAGAAGAAGTGAGGATGTGGAGCAAGGAAGAATAAACTTGATCATGGGGAATAGGAAAGCTTTACCTGTTACCAAGATTGGAGTTTATACTTTACCTTTTCGTTTAATAATGAAGTTGGTTCTATTGATGCTTTCTTTAATAATGTTCTTTATTTTAAAGCATTACCTTGTGATGGTGTGTATGAAGTTGTGTCTGTTGTAGATAACTTAGGAAATAATGTTTTGTGTATTGATTCTACTACTAATAATAACTTGGATAAAGCATCAATATGGCATTTTCGTCTTGGACATATAAGCAAGAAACGCATAGGCCAACTCCAAAAGGATGGAGTTTTGGAGTCATTTGACCTAAAGTCAGATGATAGTTGCGAATCATGCTTACTTGGAAAAATAACAAAGTCACCCTTCACAGGTTCGTGTGAGAGGGGTGAAGGTTTGTTGGACCTTATACACACGGATGTGTGTGAACCATTCAAACATGCCACAAGGGATGCTAATCCTTATTAGTTGACTTTTACTGATGATTATAGTAGATATGGATATGTCTACTTGATCAAGCATAAGTCAGAGACTTTCGAAAGGTTTAAGGAATTTAAACAGGAAGTCGAGAATCAATTGGGCAGGAACATTAAGATGCTTCGATCCGATCGTGGTGGTGAGTATCTTAGTTCAGAGTTCCTTGACTATCTAAGGGAATGTGGGATAGTCTCACAATTGACACATCCCAGGACACCACAGTTGAATGGTGTAGCTGAGAGGCGTAATCGAACCTTGTTAGATATGGTTCGTTCCATGATGAGTCGAGCTACGCTACCAATCTCATTCTGGGGGTATGCCTTAGAGACTGCCGCCCATATTGTTAATCTAGTCCCTACAAAGAAAGTTGCCAAAACTCCTCACGAGATGTGGACTGGTAAAGTACCTAAACTAGACCACATTAAGATTTAGGGTTGCGAGGCTTTCGTTATACGCGAGACTCATGATAAGCTCGAACCTCGAAGAGAGAGGTGTATTTTCATCGGTTACCCACAGCAATCCTTTGGTTACCTCTTCTACAGACCCAGTGACAATGTGGTCTTTGTAGCAAGAAGAGGAGTCTTTCGAGAAAGAGAGTTTATAAGCCAAGGAGACAGTGGGAGACAAATTGATCTTGAAGAAATTCAAGAATCAAGTGGTGAAGGAACTTCAAACTCTAGCCCTCAACTTGAGGAGGAAACTCCTGTTGAGCCAATTGACCAACCTGTACCTCTGAGGCGTTCCACGAGAGTTAGGAGTGCACCTGAGCATTAATATGGATTCCATATTACTGCAGAAGGTGAGACACTTATTAGTGATGGGACACTAGTATGTCAAGATGACCCTAACAGCTACGAGGAAGCCATGGTAGGCCCCGAGTCTGCTAAATGGAAAGAGGCTATGGATAGCGAGATACAATCCATGTATGACAATCAAGTTTGGAACTTGGTTGAAAATGTACCAGGTCGTAAGACAGTAGGGTGCAAATGGGTCTTCAAGAAGAAGACCGACATGGATGGTAAAGTACACACTTATAAGGCTAGACTGGTTGCAAAGGGCTTCTCTCAAATTCCTGGAGTGGATTATGATGAGACCTTTTCTCCAGTAGCCAAGATTAAGTCTATTCGGGTTCTGTTAGCCATAGCTGCATTTCATGACTATGAAATATGGCAGATGGATGTCAAAACCGCTTTCCTTAATGGAAAGTTGGCTGAAGATGTTTACATGAGTCAGCCAGAAGGTTTTGTCAGCAGCAAGTACCCTAATAGAGTGTGTAAGCTTGAGAAATCCATCTATGGATTAAAGCAAGCACCTCGCAGATGGAATCTTTGCTTTGATGAGAAGGTCAAGGAATTTGGCTTTACTAGGAGTGAAGATGAATCTTGTGTGTATGTCAAGGCTAGTGGGAGTATAGTTAGCTTTTTGGTATTGTATGTGGATGACATACTACTCATAGGAAATGACATTCCAACCCTGCAGGAAGTAAAGTCCTGGCTTGGGAAGTGTTTCGCTATGAAGGACCTTGGTGAAGCTGCCTATATTTTAGGGATAAGGATCATGAGAGATCGGAGTAAAAGACTAATTGGACTTAGTTAGAGTACCTACTTGGATAAGGTGCTGAAGAGATTCAGCATGCAGGATTCCAGGAAAGGAGAGTTACCCATCCAGAGTAACACCAGATTGAGTAAGACACAAAGCCCTAGCACTGAGGCTGAGATAGCAGAAATGAGTCGAACACCTTATGCTTCGGCTGTAGGATCGATCATGTATGCTATGACGTGTAATCGACCCGATGTAGCCTTTTCCCTGAGTATGGTTAGCAGGTATCAGGCGAACCCTGGCAAGGCACACTGGACTGCGGTAAAGAATATCCTCAAGTACCTACGGAGGACTAAGGACTGGGTCCTTACCCTCGGTGGGAGTGATGACTTGAGAGTAGTAGGGTATAGTGATGCTAGCTTCCAGACTGATAGGGATAATTTCCGCTCTCAGTCAGGCTGGGTCTTTACCCTAAACGGAGGAGCAATTTCTTGGAAGAGTTCCAAGCAAGAGACAGTGGCAGATTCTACTTGTGAATCAGAGTATATTGCAGCTAGCGAGGCAGCAAAGGAGGCGATATGGATGAAGAACTTCATTGGAGACCTTGGAGTTGTACCAGCTATTAAAGAGCCAATGGAAATTTTCTGTGATAGTGAAAGTGTTGTTGCCTTAGCCAAGGAACCGAGGGATCACAGGAGATCCAGACACATCGACAAAAAATACCATTTCATCAAACATCGGATCGAAGAAGGACTCCTCGTGGCAAAGAGGGTATCATCAGATGAGAATCCGGCAGATCCCCTCACAAAGGGACTGACTCGGGTTAAGCATCTTCAGCATGCTCGGAGCATAGGGCTGAAGGATGATATTAGATTTAGTAGTTAGATAACCTCGAAATTTGTAAAGTGTAATTTACATTTGATGATGAATAAAAATGTTTTATTTATGAGTAAGGTGTTGCTATCTCTTGTCGATCGTTTACTATATTTCTTTTGCATGTTTTGACTTCCAGAATAATTTTTGTTTGGTATAACATATTATTCAAACCTCCACAGTCAGTCATATGTCGGAAGTAGGTATGAATCAAGACTGTCATGTTTGGTTGTAAAGGTCTTGGACAAGGCTACAGCAATCATGAGTGCTCATAAGTTCTGAGCATTGGACTCAACCCACGCTCACTGGAATCACTTCATGGAACTCTATATCGAGTGATCGTGAGATGGTAATATCGTATAAGTCTTCAAACCTAGAGATATGATTTGTTACTTACAAGTTGGTTATACATTGATTGTACGAAAACACATTGGTAACTCGATGTTATAAATCGTGCTCTTGTGTGTAATTCAATGAGTGGTAGAACAAACATATGAGTCGAAGTTTATCTATTCCTTCTTGGATTAGAAGTTGATATCTGGGCCCCTTGATGATTTTGTTTTGACCCATGTACCGCGCCCGGTCAGAACTAAGTTGATGTGTTCAATTAAATTCTATGTCAAACAAATCGGAAATCGGGAAACAAATGCTAGACAATAAGCAAGACAGTGTTCCATGTATTTGTCCGGCTGATATCTAGAACAGAGGATTATATGATCACTTATCTTAAATGGCGTATCATCATCTTCTCAGTTCCGAGAAACCTTGAAAAGAGCTACGATTGCCGATCGGTTCCTGAAGTCACACTTGCAGCAATAGTTATTAGACTTATCCAAGTGGGAGACTGTTGGATAAGGTGTCTAAGTCCATAACTATTTCTGGTATGTACTTGACCCGACCCGGCATGGTCCATTTGGGTTGCATGGCACCATGCAATTGGATAGACTAAATGAGAGAAATAACACTTGGAGATTATTAATATATTATAAGTTCTAATATATTAATAATATTATTTGATTACTTTGATCAATAATTAATTTAGAATTAATTAAGTGGTCAAAAGAGAACTAATTAAATATATGGGTTGATTATGTAAATCATCCATATCTTGTATAGTGGGCTAAGAGGCTCCATGGATTATCAAGTTGGGTTCTACCCATAGGATGCTCCATGGATGCTCCATGGGAGTTACAAACCCATGGGTCATGGAAATGAAGAGTCATGACACATTAGGGTATACATGGTGTAACCCTAGATGTGTCAACACTATATAAGAATCATATTCTCCACCAAAATCGGCTACACTAAGAAACTAGAGGGCTTGGCCGATTTTAAGAAGTGTGTATTATCTCAAGAGTCTTTCCAAGAGCATTTGGTGTTGTGTGAAGCATTTGAGGCATCACATTTGGGGTGCTAGGCTCACAAGGTTTCAAGGAACACAAGCAACAACAAGGTAAGTTATTCTATCTATTATTCAAGTTAAAATTGTTCCCCATGTATGCTAGATAGGAATATAGCCTTGGAATTCAACTTAGCATGATAATTAGACAAACATAGATCCAAGGTTATTAGGGTTGCATGTACACTTAGGAAGTGTTAGAATGCTCAAAACCCATCAGCCTCTATATCCAGTTCTCTAACCGCTCTTGAACAATTCTCTGATCTCTTCGAAAGTACCCGGTTCTCCCCCACTCAGGGTTCGATTCATCACCAATTGGTTCGCCAACAATCTAACCCACATACTGTTTTTACCAATAACATCACGCCTACTCTTGGAAGGTGATACGTAATGCTCAATGATCTCCCTGATGGAGGTCAAGCAATTCCAAATACTCCGAATCTCCGATGAAATCCTCAGAAACTTCTCATCATGACTACCTCTTGTCATTCAGAATCTCGTACCATCCCACTACCGGACATCTCAATTGTACATTCGTAACCCTGAACCTCAGTCTGAAAGTAACAAACTAACATGTTCCTCATCCTCGACTCTTCAACCAACGTTCCATCACGTGGGTTGTAATAAGAGTGGATTCGTCGTTACCACACTCGATACTTATCATAGACAATAAGAGCGACCGCCCCAATATCCTCTTATTGATCGTCTTCCGCTGCAGCTAATACATGCCCTACTATGCTCAGATAGGGTGTATCCTTGTCCTTAACCATCTCAGTCCCCGCTGACAACCTGCTCAGGCTCTAACATTACTTTTCAGTAGACATACTGCCAAATACTCTGATGAAAGATCGTAACCAAAGCTACCCCACAGTGCTCACCCTAACCTTGGAACCCGAAAATCTAAATACCTCTCCTGTTTCCCACAGGAATGGAAATAGCACCGCTCAGGTCACAGAAAATGAAATCTCCACCATCGACCGATTGCTCAACTCATGCCACAATCCTCCATAACTGCCATCTCTACTCATTCCTGAGTCTTGCGACTCCAATTGGCATCTCACCAACAATCCCTCGGAGCTAACCCAATTTCCCTTTTAATGGATGCTCCACTAAAACTCATTCATCATGGCCCTCTGGCCCCATACTCTTTCACATATGATCTCGGTCTAACCAATCACCACGGAATAACTGGTAGAACCAATAACACTAACTGTCACGGGTCATGGTACTCGAACCATGTGGCTACCTCTCAATCTGCTATGAATCATGGTACCCGAACCATGTTATCTTTTCTCAATCCGCTACGAATCATGGTACTCGAACCATGACATCACCTCTCGATCTGCTACAAATCATGGTACTCGAACCATGGAATCCCCTCTCGATTTTCTACAAATCATGGTACTCGAACCATGAAATCAGCTCCCGATCTGCTGCAAATCATGGTACTCGAACCATGGAATCACCTCTCGATCTGCTGCAAATCATGGTACTCGAACCATGGAATCACCTCTCGATCTGTTGCAAATCATGGTACAGGAACCATGAAATCACCTCTCGATCTGCTACTTCAAACCTTCGGAATGTTCCCTGTATCGAGTATGGGTCCTCTTCTTTCAGTAGTACGGGCCCATACTACCTGCCACATCTACCCATACTTTCCACACGGACCATCCCCGAGTCCCTAAGTAGCTGCTCGACCTTCTCAATCACCAACCCCGCCATGCGTGTTCGCTCCTCTGCGGATTATCCAACTCTGTCAGTGTACTCATCTGACTAGGGTCACCCTTTCCTAGGCTCTTCCTAGGTTCTCACACTTCTCCGCTATCAGCTGCTGAAGAACTCCTTATGATGCCAGCCATCTACCTCCTGAATATCGTCATATTCACTTAGTAGCTGACTCTCTTCATCAAGAGTTCTACAAATCATGAAGCAAGCAGCATTCAGGCATCGAATAATCTCTACTAACATGTAAAACCACTCTAGTATATTATCCTACTTTCTCTCCTCCTACATGTAGGATAGCACCGAACTCAAGCGACTTCACCCCCACGTGGGCATCTGACTACCCTCTCAGTAGACTCCGCAAATGCTCATCTAGTTATCTCTCCTAGATTACTCCTCTACTCAAATCCTTCTCTAAAAAGGATTCCTACTGGATACTCTTACTCAGCACATACTCAAAAGCACATTACAGATAACAGTAACTCCTAGGCTAAGACATCACAAATCAGGCCACTCTAGTCCTAACATATGAAACACCTAGCCTATCTCTAGCATGCATAATATCTCATAGCATATCTCATAAATATCTCATAATACAAATGTAATGGTATTTTGGGAAATCACCGTTCAGGCTCTGGCTGATTGTACACACTGCTCCTTCTCTTTTTCTCTTAGAAACTCTTGTCCGCTTTAGAAAAAATAATTTCTTTGAAATTTTTTCTCAAATCCTCAGTTTGAGTCCAGATCTACACAAAGGCGCATTCGAATCCCTCAAACCAAGGCTCTGATACCAACTTGTAACACCGTAATTTTTCAAACAAAATTTTCATTTTAAAATCACATACTTTTCATAACATATTGTATGGAAATCTCGTTTATTATAATTACAAAACACAACTCCATTAATAATCCAGGATCCTCAAAACATAACTCTTTCTCTGGTATGTATAATCAAGCCGATGCCTTCCGCGATCCTCCGAGATACATGAAACACATATCACAATACACAGTAAGCACGACGCTTAGTGAGTTCCTCAAAATACCACATATAACACATATTAGCCACTCGAGGCCGTAACTCTGTGGACCCTCTAGTCCTAACTCTATGGACCCACTGGTCCTAACTCTGTGAATCTTCCGGTTCTAACTCTGTAAACTCTGGAACATAGACATCATAAATCACATAGAAATAATGCAGTGCATCACAATCACATAAATAGCATACAAGATACTCTATCATATAATTCTATTTACCACTCTAAGTAAAGTATAGTGAGAAGACTCACCTGACCAGCAGCAAGTAAAGACCCCGCTCCCGAATCTCGAACTAGCCCCCGCCTAACACAAGGGATGAATATCTCTAAGTATTACTCTAATCACAAATCTAATGACCGAAGGCTATTCTTCCTCTCTTTGACTCTTCGAATTGGATAAAATACCATTTTACCCCTCCATGGTCTCTAGTACCTATGTTGATGAAAGCCTTAAAGTCAACAGAAGTCAAACTCGAGTCAACAGTCCATGTTTGACCCGACTCGCCGAGTGCACCCTTGCGACTCATCGATGCCACTTACTTTCGTTTGAAATCTCGTGACAGTCCATCTCAGCTCGTCGAGTTGACCCCCAACTCGTCAAGCTATCGCCTGATTCAGTTCCTCGGGACAAACCATAACCAACTCGTCGAGTCGGCTCATCGACTCGGTGAGTTCATTCAGACCAAATGATCATTCAGACGATTTAAGGCAGTTCCTGTTGGATTAGTTTATAAGACCGTAACTATATTTGGTATGTACTTGACCCAGTTGTGCATGGTCCTTTTGGGTTGCCTTCATTAAAGCAACTTAACAAGGTAATTTAAGGAGAAAGAGAGAATATTATGGTTTATTAATATATTATAAGAATAATATATTAAAGGAGAAATCATATTTATTTAATTAGTATTGGTCATAAATTAATTAGGAATTAATTTGGTGACTAAAAGAGATTAATTAAATAAAGGGGTATAAACTGTCAAATGTATGATAGTTGAGTTTTGGGCTAAGGAAACCTTATGGACTTAAGGGGGCACGAAATTATGATGGGGATCCATCGTATTTTCATCCAATGCCTTATTCCAGAAGGTTCCTTGGGCTGCTTGGTAGTTAAGTTGTCCATTAGGGTTTAGACTGAAACCCTAGCAACCTGGAAGTATAAATAAGACCCCTACGCTATGAAAATCGGCTACACCTGATTCCAAGAGAACCCTAGGGCCGATTTTAGAATCTCTCAACCTCTCTCATATTGCCTTCTTGCTTGTGGGGTTTGTGAACCATTAGAAGAGTTACAATTGTGACTCTAAGCTCAAGATCAAGAAGACTACAAGGATTTCAAGCTATTTGATAGAGGTAAACACTTAAATCTGTTTTCATGATGTTAATTTCGAATTATATATGATAGATCTAAGGTTGCAAGTCTTGGATTCAAAGCCTGTACAATAGAGAAACCTAGATCCAAGCATTAGGGTTTGTATGAGCACGTAAGGTTGTTCTTATGCATAAACCCATCAGTGGTATCAGAGCCATGATTGCTTTCAATTGTATGTGATGCTTTAACTATTTGCTTGCTGAAAATCTTTTTTCTTGCATCTACCCGACTCAACTCGGCGTGTCAGTATCTGGACTCGGCGAGTTGGCCATACTCGGCGAGTCCATAGCTGACTCGGCGAGTTTGTGCGTCAGGCAGAGGATATTTTGGGATTTAGTTGCTATTTTGTCATGGGATTATTGCCTAAATCGTTTTTTGAAGATAAAATTCGAATTTTATTATATTTTTATGATTATCCCTGCCAAAACAATTGATAATTTCAAATCCTTTGAATATTACTTGTTTATATGATAAATATGTATTATTTAAAGTTATTCGGTAATTATCTCATGACTAAAATAAGATTAGGTCAAATATAGGTAATTATGAAATTAATTGTTTAATTTAAATTATTTGTTATTTGATCCCTTATGTTTTGAAATATTCAAATCTTGCCCTCAAGTTTTGAAATTTGAATTTTGTGATTAAAAGTTTAATTTTGAATAATTTAAATTTCAAACCCTTAGAATTTTACAAGTTTAAAATTCAACCCTATACTATTATATTATTACAAGCTTTATATATATATATATATATATATATATATATATATATATATATATATATATATATGTATAATTAAAAGCTAGTCATACCGTTAGTAGGCCTCATTCATGAAACCGGTTTATAAAGTGGGTATAAGGTTGCTGCCTATAAAATGGCGCTTAATGGGTATACACTCACACCCACCACTTGCTTGACTGGTGGAGGGTCATTAGCCAAACGGATAGGATGGGGCAATCCTCTCCTCATTAAAAGTATAATGTAAGATACAAAGTAACTACAATGTTTTTTTTACAAATTCCCAATCTTAGTTACTTTAGGGAAAAATGTTAAAATGATGTTATTCCACGGAATTACACTTTGTACCCTTGTCAAACATTAGTGGAGTGTGCGTTGTTAACTGGCACACTAATTTGGGATAGACATTGGTGGCGAAGGGTGACTTGATGTTTGTCATAGATCAATGGAGCGTGTATGGTTTACCGGCACATTGATTAGGTGGTAGAGACATTGAGTGCACCACGTTCATTCGCATGGTTATTCACAACTTGTTTGCGATCCTCGGCATCACAGTCACAAATTTGAAGTGCATATCGAGATTTAAACATGCCATTGAAAATTTCAATGAATCTCAAAGATCTAGGAGTTTTCAATACATTTAAAGCTTAAATCTTCTTTTTCGTTTTTCATGGTGAGAATTAGTGAATCGTCATTCACTTACCTTCAAATTATTTACTTTTAGAGTACGGCCTCCCTTTCTAAGTTGTAAACAGTGTTGTTGGGTCCTAGCCCTAATTTCTCATTTGGGTGTTTAATTAGGGACTCATTTCTAATCAAACTTTGTTCCTTTTCTTTTTCAGATGTCTGCAAAACAACAACAACAACGCTTCTGGGTCATTCTTTTTGATGAACCTATGTCAAAAGGTGATATCTGATGGCTCAAACTTCAATGCATAGACGAGGTATACTCGCATGATCACTCGTTATGAGGACAAAGAATATGTACTCGATGAAATGCTTGAGAAGATCATCCCAGATGTTGCTACTCTTGAAGAGGTTGTCACCTTTGAGGCCCACGAGCATGATGCTACGAAAGTTCATTGCATCATGCTGGCGACCATGAACCTCGAACTCCAAAAGTCCTATGAGGACATGTATCCGTAGGAAATGCATCAGGATTTGCTGGACCGGTACCACCAAAGTGCGAGGCAAGAGCGCTATGAGATCATTATTAACATGATCACCGCTAGTATGGGGAGTGGAGAATCCCTAACCTCTCATTTGCATAAAATGCAGAGGTATGTTGATCGTCTTCTCAAACTTAATGTTAATTCTGATGAGGATTTGGCTATCGACATAATCCTCCACTCCTTGCCTTCATGCTACAACCAGTTCAGAATGACCTACCAAATGAATAAGGAAGAGGACTATTTGAGCAGGCTCCAAGGACTGCTGAGGACTGCTGAGAGCAACCTCAAAGACAAATCTATTGCACCATTGGCAATTGGTGAAGGAAAGGGAAAGAAGAGAAAGGATCCATGTAAGTGCCACCATAAAGGTAAGACCCAAGATGGCTCCTCTTCTAGTGGAACCAAAGCTGGTTCGGTCAAACCCGCTTCCGACCCAAAAGAAACAGTGTGCTATTACTGCTACAAGAAGGGCCACTGGAAACGAAGCTGCCCTTAATATCTGCAAGACATAAAGGATGGGAAGATGAAGCCCACCTTCGCAGGTATGTATTATATTAAATCTAATAACTCATCGTTTGCTACTTCATGGGTTCTTGATACAGGTTGTGGTTACCACATTTGTTCTTATTTACAGGGCCTAAGAAGAAGTACGGAGATGGAACATGGGAAGATAAACTTGATTATGGGAAACAAAAGATCATCGCCTGTGACCAGAGTCGGAGTTTATTCTTTAGTGCTGAGTAGTGGGTTAGGGTTACACTTACAAAAATGTTGTTATTCGCCAGATATGGCAAGAAACATTATTTCATTTCATGGATTGTTTAAACAAGGTTTCAGATATTCTTTTGATAATAGTAATGGTTCTATTAATGTTTATTTGAATGGTGTCTTTTATTTCAATGCATTACCTTGTAATGATATTTATGAATCTGTGATGGTTGTTGATAATTTAGGAAATGATGTGTTAAATATTGATTCGTCTACTAGCCTAGACAAAGCATGCTTGTGGGATTGTCGCCTTGGCCATGTCAACAAGAAACTCATAACCCAACTCCAAAAGGATGGAGTGTTGGAGTCATCCAACCTTAGGGACGATGACACGTGTGAATCTTGTTTACTTGGGAAGATGACCAAGTCACCCGTTGATGGCACTTGTGAAAGGGGTGAGGGTCCATTGGATCTCATACACACCTATCTGTGTGGGGCCTTTAGATCCACCACAAGGGATGCTTGCCGCTTCTACGTGACTTTTACGGATGATTATAGCAGATATGGATATATCTACTTAATCAAGCAAAAGTCGGAAACCTTTGAAAGTTTAAAGAGTTTATGAATGAAGTGGAGAATCAGTTGGGCAGGAAAATTAAGATGCTTCGGTCAGACTAAGGAGGAGAGTACCTAAGTCTTGAGTTTCACGACTATCTAAAAGAATGTGGAATTGTTTCTCAATTCATGCCTCCGAGAACGCCACAATTGAATGGTGTGACTGAGAGACGTAATTGAACCTTGTTGGACATGGTTCGGTTTGTGATGAGTCGGAATTCACTACCAATATCTTTCTTGGGGTATGCTTTAGAGACTGCCGCCCACATCCTTAACTTAGTTCCCACCAAGAAGGTTACCAAGACTCCTCACAATATGTGGATAGGGAAAGCTCCCTCTTTGGCACATATTAAGGTTTGGGGTTGCGAGGCTTTCATAAGACGAGAGATTCACGACAAGCTCGAACCTCGTAGTGAGAAGTGTTATTTCATCGGCTATCCGCAGAAGTATTTTGGCTATCTTTTCTATAGACCGAATGATAATGTTGTCTTCATTGCTAGAAGAGGAGTTTTCCGAGAAAGGGAATTGATAAGCCAAGAAGACAGTGGGAGGCAAATTGATCTTGAAGAGATTCAAGAACAAAGCGATGAAGGAACTTCAAACACTGGCACTCAACCCGAGGAGGAAACTCCTGTTGAACCCGTTGACGAGTCCTTACCTCTTAGACGTTCTAATAGGTTTAGTGTTCAACCCTAGTTTTATGGTTTTCATATTACTACTGAAGGGGATACGTTTATTAGTGATGAAACACTAATGAATTTGGACGAACGTAACAGATACAAGGAAGCCATGGCAGGCCCAGAGTCTGCCAAATGGAAAGAGGCGATGGACAGCGAGATTCAGTCCATCTACGACAACCAAGTTTGGAACTTGGTTGATAATGTACCGGGTCATAAGACAGTCGGGTGAATGTGGATCTTCAAGAAGAAGACGAACATGGATGGGAATGTGCACACTTATAAAGCACGATTGGTTGCGAATGGCTTTACTCAAACTCCCGGAGTTGACTATGATGAGACCTTCTCACCAGTTGTGAAGATAAAGTCTATTAGGGTAATGCTTGCAATAGCTGCTTTTCATGATTATGAAATCTAGCAGATGGACGTGAAAACTGCTTTCCTTAATGGGAAGTTGGCTGAGGATGTGTATATGAATCAGCCAGAGGGTTTTGTCGATGCGAAGAATCCAAATAGAGTGTGTAAGATTGAGAAATCCATTTATGGATTGAAACAAGCATCTCGCAGATGGAATCTTTGTTTTGACGAGAAAGTTAAAGAGTTTGGCTTTCTGCGTAGCGAAGATGAATCTTGTGTATATGTCAAAGCCAGTGGGAGTATAGTGAGCTTCCTCATATTGTATGTTGATGACATACTACTCATAGGGAATGATGTCCCAACCTTGTAGGATGTCAAGTCGTGGCTTGGGAAATGTTTCGCTATGAAGGACCTCGGAGAGGCTGCTTATATTCTGGGGATAAGGATAGTAATAAACAGGGAAAAGAGACTGATAGGACTCAGTCATGATACATACTTGGATAAGGTACTAAAGCGTTTTAGTATGGAAAATTCCAAGAAAGGGGAGTTGCCAATCCAAAGCAATACCAAGTTGAGTAAGACTCAAAGCCCGAGTACAGAGGCAGAGATAGTTGATATGAGCCGAGTACCTTACGCTTCCGCAGTAGGCTCTATCATGTACGCTATGACTTGTACTTGCCCTGATGTGGCCTTCACTTTGAGCATGGTCAGTAGATATCAAGGGAATCCTGGTAGAGCTCATTGGATTGCAGTTAAGAATATTCTTAAGTACCTACGAAGGACCAAGGAATGGTTTCTAGTCCTTGGATGGAGTGATGACTTAAGGGTACGAGGGTATAGTGACGCTAGTTTTCAGACGGATCGGGATCGTTACTCATCGCAGTCGGGCTGGTTTTTTTGCCTAAATGGAGGAGCAGTGACTTCGAAGAGTTCCAAGCAGGAGACCGTGGTTGATTCAACATGTGAATCAGAGTACATTGCGGCAAGTGAAGCGTTAAAGGAGGCTATATGGTTGAAGAACTTCATTGGAGACCTTGGAGTTATGCCATCCATAAAGGAGTCGATGGAAATTTTCTGTGATAATGAAGGAGCGATTGCCTTAACCAAGGAACCAAGAGATCATGGTAGATCTCGACATATCGACAAAAAATACCGTTTTATCAGACATCGGGAAGAAGAGGGACACCTCGTTGTGAAGAGGGTATCGTCAGAAGAAAACCCAGCAAATCCCCTTACAAAGGGACTGAGTAGGGTCAAACATTTGTAGCACGCTAGGAGCATTGGGCTGAAGGATGATATAAGTTTGGATTAGATAGATAAGAAACATATAATAGATATTTTGTACTTGACATTTTGATGAATAAATAAAGTTGTGTTATTTATGAGTAAATCTACTATCTTGTGTTGGTTATTTATTTATTGTTTCTATTTTGCATGTTTTGACTTCCTGAATAATAAGATTATTCAAACGGTCCACAGTCGTTCATATTTTGGAAGTAGGTATGAATGAAGACTATCATGAATTGTTTGTAGAATGTCTAAAAAGGTTTTGGGCATAGCAAAGGTTTGCTGCAAAGTTCATGAGTGCTTATGAATTTGATTTGAGCATTGGAATAAACCCGTGTTTGTTGGTATCACTTCATGGTGTTGTACCTAAAGTGATCGCCAAGCGATAATATCATATAGTCTTAAAACTTAGAGATATGGTTGTTGTTTGCTGGTTGGTTATGCATAGATGATGTGTAAACGCATCAGTAACTTGATGTTATAAAACACATTGTTGTGCATGATTTAATTAGTAAATAATAGATGCATATGAGTCGAAGTTGATCTGTTCCTTTTATTCTATGAGAATAAAGGTGATATCTTGGCTACTTGATGATTTGGTTTGACATATGTGTTGGGCCCAGTCAGAATGAAGTTGATGTGTTAAACTAAATTCTATGTTGAACAAAATCAGAGATCAAGAAACAAGTGATGCACAATAAGCATTTTCAGCATGATATCTAGAACAAAGGATGATACAATCCCTTATCTAAAGGACAAGCTGCTGATCAGAGTTGACAGCAAAGTATAAGAGCTACAATTGCTAATCGGATTCTGAAGTCATATGTGAGATATAGTTACTAGACTTTTTCAAGTGGGAGATTTTTGGATTAGTGTCTAAGCTCGTAACTATATTTGCTATGTACTTGACCCGATTGTACATGGTCCTTTTGGGTTGTCTTAACCAAAGTAACTTGACAAAGTACTTTAAGGAGAAAGAGAGAATATTATGGTTTATTAATATATTATAAGAATAATATATTAAAGGAAAAATCATATTCATTTAATTAGTATTGGTCATAAATTAATTAGGAATTAAATTGGTGACTAAAAGAGATTAATTAAAAAAAGGGGTATAAACTGTCAAATGTATGATAGTTGAGTTTTGGGCTAAGGAAACCTTATGGACTTAAGGGGGGAACGAAATTATGATGGGGATCCATCATATTTTCCTCCAAGGCCTTATTCCAGAAGGTTCCTTGGGCTGCTTGGTGGTTAAGCTATCCATTTGGGTTTAGACTGAAACCCTAGCAGCCTGCAAGTATAAATAAGACCCCTAGTCTATGAAAATCGGCTACACCTAATTCCAAGAGAACCCTAGGGCCGATTTTAGCATCTCTCAACCTCTCTTATATTGCCTTCTTACTTGTGGGGTTTGTGAACCATTAGAGGAGTTACAATTGTGACTCTAAGCTCAAGATCAAGAAGACTACAAGGATTTCAAGCTATTTGATAGAGGAAATCACTTAATTTCGAATTATATATGATAGATCCAGGGTTGCAAGTCTTGGATTCAAAGCATGTACAATAGAGAAACCTAGATCCAAGCATTAGGGTTTGTATGAGCACATAGGGTTGTTCTTATCCATAAGACCCATCAGTTCCATCACCCCAAACACTAGATCTACCATCCTGAGGGTCTATTGTCACGTAAAGCTGCAAGATTTACGTTTAAATATGACATATAAAGCTCATAATGCCAATATAACTCTAACAAGGATGATTAACCACAATAACTCTTCTATGGTTAGCTAAAGCTATAATCTTTGGAATCTTTGGACCTCACAAGGTCCAGATCTGAAGTCTAGGCCTCATGAGAGACCTTAGGCATACAAAGTCCCAACAATGGTGGAAGAAACCCTAATCTTCCATATCTACAAGACCTAAGCAAAATAACAAGAAAGGTGCAAGCCCTCTTACTCAAGCCCTTTCACGAAGTTACACCAGATCCACTGGTTCTCTAGCTCCCTTGATGTGTGATCCCCTCTTCTCCTCAAGAGATGCACTAGTTTACTCCAAGTTTTAACATCTAAGACTCTTATGGCTCTCCATACACATTTAGGGTTTGCTCTCAAGGAAGGGTAGCCGCAAATGAGGCTATAAGTTCCTTTAAATAGGCCTCAAACCCGGAAAACTAGGGTTTCTCTGCCCAACACCTAGTCGGCGAGTCCCTCCTCTGCCTCGTCGAGTCCATTCATTAAATTCATGCAATCAACTCGACTCGACTCGGCGAGTTGGTCCCTCAACTCGTCGAGTCCCTCCTTAAATCTCAAGATTAACATACATGATAATGTCCCTGGAAATCCGAATGTTACAGATATCTTGGGCCCCTCGATGATTTTGTGTTGACTTATATGTCGGGACCAGTCAGGACTGAGTTGATATGTTCATTTAAGTTCTTTGTCATACAAATCAGAAATCAAGAAACAAATTGTTGGACAACGAGAATGTTTTTATTCCATGTCTTTGTCCACATGATATCTTGCAAAATGGAGGATTATATGATCCCTTATCTTAAGGACTTGCTACAATTTCTGATCAAATTTTGAATTCATACTTGAAATTATAGTTATTAGACTTATCTAAGTTAGAGACTGTCAGATTAGATGCCTAAGCCCATAACTATAATAGGTGTGTACTTAATTTGATAGTAGCATGGTACTTTTGGGTTGCATTCATTTTAGCAACTTGACAGGATAACTTTTAGAGAGAGAGGTTGAATTTATTATTTCGAATAATAAATTGATTAATCAATGTATTATGAAAATAATATATTAATTAGAAATCATGTTATTTAATTAGTATTTAATCATAAATTAATTTGGAATTAATTTTGGGATTAAAGGAACTGATTAAAACTATAGGGGATGTTTTACAAGTCATTGATAGTTGTGAAACTGGGCTGATGGACTCCTTAATTAGGAGTGGATGAATTTCTATAGGGAGGCCCTACAAATTTCGTTGAAGGATTGTTGATAGGAGTTGTAACAAACCGTTATTTAAAGTTAATGTAATAGCCTAGGTCAACTTGTAACTCGTTTTAAAGTAATAAAGAAATAATAAATTAAGATAAAATGTTAGATAAACTCGACATCTTTGAAGAAAGTTGTAGTGGTCGTGACAAAGATTTCAGAAATATAGAGAACGCCGAAATTTGAGCTATAACGATGAAGTTATGGCCTATCAAATTTTCGCGACAGAAAGGACCACGACACTGTGTGTCGTAGAAAGTGTTTACAATAAAAAGTTTTTAGCCTTAACAATCTAAATGAAAGTAGTAGTATACGTTAAACTGAGAGCGTACATAAAAAGAACGTCGAAATCTGACTTTGTATGAAGAAGTTATAAATTTTCTAGCATTTGGCATAGCAGTGTGCAGCTCGGAATTCGATTTATAGATCGAGCGATTTATAGTCGACACAGCCTAAATGAGAATCAAATATCTCATTAACAGTAGTTTAACGGTAGAGAGACAGATGAAAACGGACATCAGATGAAGAAATTATGACTTTTTAACGGACTTTTCATGTCCCGGCCTGTTAAAAATATAACTTTAAAAATAAATTCAAAATTTGCCAACGAATTCTAAATGAAAGTTGTAGAGTACGGTCTCACCTACACGTGGATACAAAGAATGTCAATATGGAGCTCATATGCGAAAGTTATGAATTTTTGAAATTCAATGCCCAAATTCTGAGGCTGGTCCGAAGGGGAATGCCAAGCGTTCGCAGCCACCTATTCCGGAGTCGGCCACTAAACGACTTCTCATGGCTGACACGTTTTGAATCTCGTAAAAATGGACATGAGCCCCGCTCCTCCGGCTCGCGTATGAGGGTACGCCCTGCGTACTAGAACGTGTAGCGTCCCTCGTAGGAACGCCCGGTGTACCGAGGGTTAGAACCCTTCTATAAATAGCATGCGAGGCATCTCAATCCTCTTTGGAAAATTCACTCTTTCTTTCACTCTATACACCCTCTTAAGCCACTCTAAACCCTCAAAATTAGTGAACCTCCCTAACCCTAGAAGAAAGCCCCAGAGCACCCGAAGTCCCTAAGAAAAGAGTCTTTTTCAATTTCAAACTCTACTCATGCATAACCCAGATTTTAGCAGAAACTCGTGATTTTAAGAAGCGAAGTGTTGTCCGAATCACCACTTTATCAAGTGAGTTCATACCCCTACGATTTCACTATCTTTTCATATTTTAAGGGAGAATACAAGTAAAACACAAGGAAATCTTGTGTTAATATCAAAACTTTTTAAATAGTTTTTAATTGTTGTTTTTACTAAAATAAACATACTACCTTGATAGTTTGGGATTCCATATAAAAACGAACATATAAACTATAATAGGTGTAGTTTATGAGTCATACATACGATTTTATCAATATAAAATGGTTTTTCTTTATTCTACAAGTAACCGTCAATATAGCTTTGTAAGATATACTTCAAGTACTATTCCAAGTACCAACCAAGCCCTGAAATTATAACCATAGTCTCCTGAAAGGAGAGCATGATAGTTGTGTATAGATCTACATGGGACTGGCAATCCCGCGCCTTAATTATTATCTACAATTAGGCCGATAGGCCAGGGGTGACAAATGCCATACCGATTGTGACGCCTGAAGAACGTCGTGTTCAGGCCATCTTAGGTCATCAAGCATGGTTATGATAACTAACAATTTGGTATTGAACAATACGATTAGTGTATGAATAAGTAAACAACTTAACATAGTTTTATTAAATAATAAAAGTATAAAACAATATTTTACAAGTACAACTGGTAAATCCAGACACTTACAATTACATAGTTTTTGTACATGTACATATACAGAATACTATTCCAGTGCAGAGAAAACATATTTTTGATGATTATATGTGAATTAAAACTACATTATACTATCTAAGAGTACAATAACACTTACACGTTTTGGTCTTAGGGTATGAAGACTACAACTAATATACAACATAAAATATAGAATTTTATAGGAAACATACTTACATTTTCAAGGAACAAATGACAGATTCCAATTACAAACGTGCTTATGAACTCACCAACTTATTTGTTGACACTCTTTTCAAAACTACTTGTATTCTTAAGAAATCAGTAAACAGGTATCCACGGGTTTTGAGAAGATCGAGCTTCATATAGTCATGTCTTTTAGTTTTTGCTAAACATTTTGCTGTCAAGCATACATTTATTTGAACACGAATGTAAAGTTATACTTTATCAATGTAATGGTTGTTATACTTTGATTACTATTATGCAATTGTTGTGATACTGAACATCACATCCTCTGCCCCCGAATGTTTCCGTCATTCCAGTTTGGGGGTGTGACAGATTGGTATCAGAAACCGGGTTATTATGGACTAAGTATATCAAACCACATATGAAATACAAACTATAAACACAATTGGACAAAAAGTCTCTGAAGTAACATTTTTGTACAAGTATACTTTAAAATATTACGATATTTTTATAAAAGTATAAATACAATCATACTTACTTGTTCGGTGTCATAGAAATAACAAAATAAAAAGTATTAAATAAATTGAACACTACGAGTAGGTCTTGGGGTATGTAATCAGATCTGCGACAATATAGTCTGATCAACTATATTTATCCAGGATGTGATTTTTTGGGTAGCGTTTTGTTATGTATTGCGTCTATTGGGCTCGCTTATTAGTCCAGTTTTGTAACTCCGGATTGGGCCTGTCCAACCGAGAGCTTGATAGGGTTTAGTATAAATATATATGCTTGCATGCATATTAGGTTAACGATAGAAAAGATTATTATGATAGATCAAAGCATTATTTCTTTATCGTTCTTGTAACCCTAAATCCTCTACAGCGGAAGTTCTTTATCGAGCTCTGCTGAGGATTGTTGATCTAATCATTCGACACACTTTGATCCATACTTGTGTTATTTGCAGTTTTCGTATTCATCATTTTACCTGTTATAAAGATCTAAACGATCTTCAAGTTAGATTTATAACTTATCATTTGGTATCAGAGTAGGAGGCTGTGTAATTCATACACTTCTTTTCTGTGAAAAAGGTTGCGATTAGGGTTATTCTGCATTTACTGATATTTATTGAGCCGTCATCCTATAATTGACGTAACTCGGTATTTATTTGTTTTGCCCTAATTTATTTCATTACAAGTCTGATCTTTTAAAACAGGTTATTCGATCAAGCATGGACGAGTCACAATCAAATCCAATTAATATCTCGAACAACATCGGATCAACGACGAAGATTCCCATCCTTTACACCCAGGATTATGAAGTCTGGGCTCATCACTTTGAAGACTATGTTATAGGATCTGAGGACAATGGATACCTCATCTGGGAAGCAATAGTATCTGGACCATTCGCTCATTCAGCAACTTCAATAATTATTAAGACTCAGAAGGAATATAATGATCTTTTGAAAGATGTTAAAGATATTGCTCAAGACGAAAAAGATAAATTTCAGTGCAATATTAAAGCATTGAGATTAATCAAATTCACTCTTCTATCTGACACTTTCAGGCTGGTGAGTTCATGCACAACTGCTAAAGAAATATAGGATAGGCTGCGAGAGTTATATTCAACGGACGAAGATCTCGAGCATTCCATTCAAACCTTACTCCTGTCCGAATTTGATGAATTTAAGCAGGGTTCAGAAGAAACTGTAACTCAAACGTTGGATCGCTTCAATCATCTTCTTAGCAAGATGATTAAACATGACATTGAAAGGAAGCTGATTGAACAAAAGGTCACGTTTTTAAACGGCCTTAGATCTGAGTGGAGAGCTGTAGTGTCCACAGTTAAAGCGCATGAGCAATTCAAATCTTATTCTCTGGCGAAACTGGTAGGCATTCTGAAGTCTCAAGAAAAGATCGTGTTACAGGAGAAAAATGTGGTTTCAAGCTTGGGTTCGTTAGCCCTTCTGTCCAAAAGCAAAGCTATAACGGAAGATGAAGACCTCAACCTAGAGGATTATGACCTTACCTCTGAAGACTATGCAATGATGGTGTCAAACCCAAAAAGGTTCATCAAGAAAAGATTCCCCACCAACAAGAATCGAAATTGGCAGGGAAGTTATAGTTCTGAAAAGGTCAGGGAAGAACCGAAGGCGGAAGAACCAAAGAAGGAACCGAAAGCGGAAGGAGATTCGGGAGTGAGCTGCTATTATTGTGGAGGAAAGAACCACTATACAAAAGATTGTGTCCTCAAGAAAATGGCAGAAAAGGATGATGAAAAAGATGAAGAAGCTTTGTTGCTGAAAAAGCTGGATGAGATCAGGAAGAAGAAATCTACTGCTAACCCTTCTATGAATGCTTTAATTGTGCAGGGTTCGGTAGCGGATGATGAGTTCGGTGGCGTGGAGGTCTGGTCAACCGACTCTGAAGATGATGGAGTAAGGAAGCCTTCTCATGGAAAGGCTTATGTGGCGAAAGAAGAAAGTAGTGGTGGAAAATGCCTCATGGTGTCCGATGTATCTCAGATGAGGGGATACAACACAGATGGTGGGAAAGAAGACGCAAAGGAGCGAGAGGACTTGTGCTTCACAGCAAAACCGCTCAGCGTACAGTTCAACGAACTTGATGAATTAATCAAGAAGGTACAGTCCGTTTTTATTGCATTCAAAGTACCACAAAGCTCATATGAAAAAGAATTAAAAAATGTTAATTCAAGAATCTCTCATCTAGACAACAGTTTAACTCAAACACGAGTCACCAATTCTAACCTAACTGACCAAATAAGCAGGGTATCTTCAAAGAGTGAGGAACGAAGGATGTGGATCGAACTGAAGGAGTCGGAGTTAATGAAAACCAAAGATGAAAACATTTATTTGCAAAGAGACAATTTAAAGCTTTTAAAACAGAGAAATGTTTTTTGTTTGATTGCTAAACGTCTTTATACTAATATCACTCAGCTTCATTTGGACTGTGAAATAGGACAAAAGATTCATCGCATGATTTTACCCTTCCTTGAGTTTAAGGAGGATGAAATTGATATTGAAGCGTATAATTGTGAAAGTGTTATTTCGTCTCAAGATGTTAATCCGACATATATGTATGGACTAGACAAAATCGAATCTTTCATAAAGTCCAAGGACCATAAGGACATGCTTAAAAACCTTTTGGATGAAAATGATAAACTGAAACTGAGGACCGAAACCATACAAAAATTTGACTCATTGAATGCCAACTTGAGCTCAGAAAATAAAATTGATGTTGAAAATGCATCTGAGCATAATGAGGACGACAATATGAGTGAAATTTCTGTAGAGGATATAGTTGATTGTTCAGAATTTGTCAAGAGCGAACCTAAAAACCACAAGAATCTCATTTCAGAAAATTCAGTGGAGTTTGCTCATTTGTCCCAACAAAAGTCCCCGATTCTTGCAGAAAAGACAATAGTATACCAAAAGGTAAGAACCACTCCAAATCAGGTGTATAAGGTCACAGGCGTAACCGAACATCAGACCGCTGAACTCACAGCCATTGTAAACGAAGACAATGTTGATGGCTGCGACGAGTTCTTCTGGTCAGCTCCCATCGACAATGCTGACGAAACGGTAGGTCTGTCTGAAAGGACTTCATGGAAAAGCAAAGGCAGATATGTGCCAGAACCTTTGAATAAGCCTGATAGCTTCGATGTGCCAAGTACTAGTGGTACAAAAGATGTTCCTCAAGAAAAAGGAATTCCTGCAAAAGAAGTCACTCCTTTAAGCGAAACATCATCAGTTTAGAGTGAACCAGCTAATGGAAAGCAGAAACCAAAAGCCAATATCCATCATCAACCGAAGCAGATGAGAAATCAAAAACAGCAATGGAATCAGAGATACAAGAAGAATCTCTCTGAAAGAAAACAGTTTTGGCAATCTCAAAATGCCTATTTCTCATATCATGACAGGAACTTAAAGTCAGAGAAAAGTCCTGTTAAATCACAAGAGAGCAATAACAACCGAAAGCAGAGGTTCGGTTCAGAGAATAACATCAATCGAAAGCAGAGGTTCGGTTCAGAGAACAACATCAACCGAAAGCAAAGGTTCGGTTCAGAGAAAAAAAGAGATCAAAATTCTAGGTTCGGTCCCACTAATGATCAAAAGCAAAAGGGTCACCTAGAATCTCAAGTCAAGAAATCATCTCAGTCTAAGTTCTCTCATTCTAACTCTTCTAATTCTTCAAATTTTTCTAATTCCTCTCAACCCCATTCTAAATTCCATTCTGTTCACTCTCAAAAACCTCAATCATCAACTGAACTAAAAGGAAAACTGAAGGTTTCATCAGTTAAACCAGAGTCCAAACCAAAAGCAACGAATCCCAATAAAATTAAGGTTTTCACCATCAAAAAGAAAGATGAAACAACACTAATAAAAAGAACATATCTTGTTGACATCTCTCTTACTATTCCTGTTCCTGTGAAAGGCTCACGAGGACCCAAGAAACTTTGGGTTCCTAAATCTGCTTAATTTTTGCAGGTTATCAGTGACGAGCAGTTTGACGAAGAATGATACATTGACAGTGGCTGCTCGCGTCGCATGACAGGAAGGAAGGAAGAGCTAAGGGAATACAGGTCTCTTTCAAACGGTGGAAATGTCAAGTTCGGGAACAACTCCTTTGGAACCATAAAAGGCTATGGAATGATTACAAACGGTGATTTCACGATTAGGAAGGTTGCATACGTGGAAGGACTACAACATAACCTCATCAGTGTATCTCAGCTTGTTGGAGGTACCGGTCTCAAGGTTTCATTCGATGATGGGGGTTATGAAATAATTGAGAAGAAGACGAAAAGAGTTATTCTCAAATCGGAGCGTAAAGGTGAAATGTTTCCCCTAAACCTCAAACCTATCAAAGGGAACCCAGCTATCTGCCTGTTATCCAAAGCACAATCTGACGAAAGCTGGTTGTGGCACCGAAGGCTCTCTCATCTCAACTTTAAGGATATCAACAAACTTGTCACTGGAGGTCATGTTCGAGGTCTTCCATTGCTCAAGTACGATAGATAACATTTGTGTGCTGCATGTGAAATGGGGAAGCAGAGTCGTCAAAGTCATCCATCTATAATAAACATTAAAGTTGTTGAACCACTAGAGTTACTTCATATTGATTTGTGTGGTCTATCATCTATCGAAAGTATCGGTGGTAGCAAGTACATTCTTGTTATTGTTGATGACTTTTCGTGTTTTACATGGGTGTTCTTTCTGAAGCTTAAATCTGAAGCGACTTACAAGCTAAAGGTGTTCATCAAGCAGGTTGAAGTACAGCTGAAGAAAGTCGTTCGCAACATCAGGAGCGACAATGGACTGGAGTTTAAAAATAAAGAATTCGAAGAATTCCTGGCAGAAAAAGGTATTAGTCACAACTTCTCAGCTCCCTACACACCTCAACAAAACGGAATTGTCGAAAGACGAAACCGATCTTTGTGTGAAGCGGCCCGAACCATGCTAAGTTTCGCTTCCTTACCTTTATATTTTTGGGCTGATGCTATTTCTGCTGCTTGTTTTATACAGAACAGGTCATATCTCAATAAGCGCTTCACTCTCACTCCTTATGAGATCATCAACAACAGGAAGCCAAATGTCAAGTTTTTCCATGTGTTCGGTTCACGGTGTTTCATCTTCAATTCTAAAGAACACCGCAACAAGTTTGATGTCAAAGCCGATGAAGGGATATTTCTAGGCTATTCTCTTACTTCTAAAGCGTACAGGGTATTAAACAAGCGTTCGAGGAAAATAGAAGAAACTTATTACGTGACTTTTGACGATAGCTATGTCAAAAAGCTAAAGGTCAACGAAGACACAGCTGGAGAAATCTTTCCTCAAACTGGCCAAGTCACAGCCTCAATCGCAAACCTATTTGAGAAGTTCGTTGAGTTATTTGATGAACCAGAGAAGGCCACTCTCTTAGAAGCCAGCACAGCTGACAATAGGGTAGATCATTTGAAGCAACTTGTTGAAGATGCTGCAAAGAGAATGAATTAAGGAGGATCAAGTTCTGACGACCCTCCATAACACACTGCTTCAGTTGAGGGGGAGGATCCATCTTCGTCATCCCAGTAGAGCTGCTCACATGTTGAGGGGGAGATAAGTTCTCAAGCTGCTCCCGAACGCACTTCACCAACCGAAAGTGCCACACCAACCGAAAATGCTTCATCACCCGAAGGTGCATCAACACCCAAAAGCTCAGCACCACCAGAAACCTCTGTATCTCAAGATAGTCAAGAAATACCTGAAAGCTTATATGTCGAGGGGGAGAATGTAGATATGTCTTACGACTATGAAAGTCAATCCGAACCAGAAGAGATGGTAAACGCTGAATTGGATCCAACCTTTTATCCAAACTACCCTCCTCTCGTCAAATGGACCAGAGATCATCCTGTCTCCCAGGTTGTTGGTAATGTATCTGAAAAAGTTCTGACCCGATCACAACTCAAGGCAAAACAGACTTTCTTGTTTTCAAAAGTAGAATTCTGTATGTTTAACTCCTTCGTATCAAAAGTTGAACCAAAGACAGTTAACAATGCTCTTGATCACTCTGATTGGGTTCAAGCTATGCAAGACGAACTGAATGAATTCGAAAGGAACAAAGTTTGGCGACTCATTCCAACTCCTCCAGATGCCTCAGTTGTTGGCCTCAAATGGGTCTTCAGGAACAAAATGGACAAGGAAGGGAACGTGATACGAAACAAAGCACGTCTGGTAGTGAAAGGATACTGTCAGGAGGAAGGAATTGACTATGAAGAGACTTTCGCTTCTGAAGCTAGGCTGGAATCCGTTAGAATATTTCTCGCATATGCTGCACACAAAAACTTTGAAGTCTACCAAATGGACGTCAAGTGTGCATTTCTCAATGGAGAAATTGAAGAAACAGTGTACGTGGAGCAACCTCCTGGATTCGTAAATGAAAGGTATCCTAATCATTGTTATATTTTGGACAAAGCCGTGTATGGACTGAAACAAGCTCCAAGAGCCTGGTATGAAACGCTGACAAAGTTTTTAAAGATGTCCAAATTCAAACAAGGTTCGGTTGACCCAACCTTCTTTCGTAAGAAGGAAGGTAACCACCTTATGATTGTTCAAATTTACGTCGATGATATCATCTTTGGCTCTACGGATCCCAGCTTAACGGCTGAATTCAGAAAGCTGATGGAGACTAAATTTGAAATGAGCTCAATGGGTCTAATTAACTTTTTCCTTGGTTTAAATATTAGACAGGGACCCGAAGGCATCTTTATTAATCAGGAAGCTTACACGAAGACTCTCCTTGCAAAATTTGGCATGATGGGAGATTCAAAAGTCAAAGTTCCCATGGCGTTTGGTACCAAGCTCACTCCATCCTTGGATAAGCCAGCGGTAGATATTACATTATATCGCCAGATGATCGGTTCACTGATGTATCTTACTGCTAGCAGGCCTGATATCATGTTCTATGTTTGTTATTGTGCTAGATTTCAGGCGAATCCACGTGAACCTCATATTTTTGCAGTCAAGAACATTCTTCATTATCTCAAGCGAACTACCTCTTTAGGTCTATGGTATCCATCCAACTCGGGCTTCTTCGTTCAGGCCTACTCAGATGCAGACCTTAGAGGTTGTGGACTAGACAGGAAAAGCACCACTGGCGGCTGCCAATTCCTTGATGGGAAGTTGGTTAGCTGGCAATCAAAGAAACAAATGTGTGTGTCTTTGTCTACAGCTGAAGCAGAATACATTGCAGCTGCATCCTGTACTTCTCAAGTGATTTGGATCCAAAGTCAACTCCGGGACTATGGACTCAATATGAAAAAGATCCCACTATATTGTGACTCTGAAAGTGCAATTAGGATCTGTCATAACCCAGTGCAACACTCAAAGACTAAGCACATAGCACTGAGGTATCACTTCATTAAAGATCATGTGGAAGATGGAAACGTTGAAATTCATTTTGTTAGAACCACTGATCAATTGGCTGACGTCTTCACCAAAGCCCTTCCTGAAGCATCATTTAACAAAATTCTACAAGGGCTAGGCATGATGGAATCAGAGTCAGTACCACAAATCACCTCTCAAACTCAAAAGTAAGAAGCGAAATAGACCGAACTTTCGGGTTCGGTTTTTGTACTCATGTACCGAAATGAACCGAACGCTCGGGTTCGGTTGGATAATCTGCATTTCGCTCATCAATCAAAGGTGGTGTTCTTGGTTGTAAATTTCATGTATAATTATTCCTATTACATTTATTTTATTGTTAAAAGTATTCTCTCTTTGAAAAACCATTTTCTTTGGTAACCGAAATAAACCGAACGTTCGGGTTCGGTTTCTCAATTTTTCTCACCCGAAATAAACCGAACGCTTGGGTTCGGTTCCAAAGTTTTTCCAAACCGAAATAAACCGAACGCTCGGGTTCGGTTTTCCAAAGTTTTTCTCATCCGAAATAGACCGAACGCTCGGGTTCGGTATCTCAAGTTTTTTTTACAACCGAAACAGACCGAACGCTCAAGTTCGGTTTTTCAAATTCTCACAACCGAAATAGACCGAACGCTCGGGTTCGGTTCCAAAGTTTTTTTTTAACTTTTTATTTTCTTTCTCAGTCTTATTTTTTTTATTTTATTTTTATTTTTATTTTTATTTTTATTTTTATTGTTTTTACTATTATTTTTCAAAAATTCCAAAAATATTTTTCTTAATATATAATTTCAAAAACTCCAAAAATATTTTGTTCTTTCTTTCTTTTTGACGTTAATTTTATTTGTGTGTTTGTTTATGGGGAAATTGTTGAATTAGTTAAGTGTCCCTAGAAGCATCCTGTTGTATGTGTCCAAAGCCTCACTTGATTCTGAATAATAGCCTTAATGACTCGGTATACACAAACCTTGTCTTCCCAATTAGGCTATCACATTTATTCTAATCCAGAGCTACCTAACTCTCTTCTCACAAGAGATAAGAGTTTTCTCCTTAGTCCTATCTTTCACAGCAGAGGTACTTTGCTTTCTTACACCATCTACATTACACTTCTCCATTCCTCTCAGTTCACATACGTAACCCTTGAGACTCTCAGCAATTACCACTGAGGTTTATGGTTACCCAATAATTGCGTTCATGATCTTAGTTTCGTGCCACTACGAGCTGAGTGAAACCCAAAATTCAATACCCAATCTGAATTGACGGTGAACAATTATATTGCTCTAGTTTTCACTAATGAATTGACGGACATATCTTCATGAAGTCTCAAAATTTTCTTTTGTGTGATTCCTATGAAATTGTTAAAAACCATAACATTTCTTCCCTTGGGATCCAGTTTTTAATTTTTGTTGAGATTTTATATTTCCCAGCTAATTCAAAATGATTACCAACCTACTTGTTCAACAGACTACACCGGTCTCACAAGTACTTTGTTCACTTTCTATCTTATTTCAAGATTAGGACTGTTGAATCAAAGCAAAGGCCACCCTAAAAAGCTTAATTAAAAGAAGCCTTTCAACACTTCTTAATAAGTGTTTGATCGTTTTTCAACGGGAAAACACACTAACACTTTAAGGTCTCTCTTGACCATGAAGGAAGAGATTCGTGCCCGAGATCATTTGTTTCATGTCTTTATTGACATCACAATTTTTCCTAAAAAGGATTGCTTTATTTCTTTTCTTTTACACCCTTAGCACGAAAATCTTTGATTTTCCAAAACTCTGGTTCTAATAATTACAGGCTTTTTCATTGGATTGGTGGTTAATTATAAGCTGTGGTCAATTTTCATCCACGTGGGAGCATAGTTCAAAAGATACCGTTACACCTTAAAGGGATAAGATGAAGAGTTGCTGACTCAGGCGGGAGTCTAATCGATTTGATTTCAAACGGCGCTAAAAGAGAAAGCGTGCGAATTGGAAACGTCTAATCTCTATATGACGTCGCAGACGCGTGTGTGAATTTGAAACGGTTCATCTCCAAATGGCGCAGAAGAGGCGCGTGTGAATTTGAAACGCTTCATATCTAAACAGCGCTTGATGGGAGGCGTGTTCATAGGGGTCTGACATTCTCTCTCATGCGTGATCATCGGCAACCCCAACTGTCACGCATCAGTCAACTCCGAAAAACCCTTCCATTCTCAATCGAAGATTTGGGAAGATCTTTCACTCTCCTTAAACCCCAGTATAAAAGGCAACATCCTCTACCATTTACCTCTTTACTGCAAGTAAAATTCCTAGAGCGCAAGAAATCCATGAACCTTAACTGTTCATCATCTTCTTCACTTTCTTCAAGCAATGGCAGATTCATCCTCTGTTCACGCCACTTCTCACATACTGCCTATTCGCCCACAACAATGCCTCATCATCGATCTAACCCCTCATGCTTATGATTCCTACATGTTCCCCATTGTCGAGTGTTTGAAGTTTTCGCCGATTGCTCTTGCACTTTCAAGATCTGAATCCGTTCCAATGGAGTTCTTGTCGCAGATCTTTGCGACTGCTCATTACGACAAGGTCGTTGATAGAATATTCTTTGATATTCTTCAACACAAGGCCTCGATCTCAAAGCAAAGATTTTGCTCGCTGTTAGGGTTTGAACTTGATTCATCGAGGGTTAACCCAGAAACAGTTCCAATGGGGCATTTATTCAATATGTTCTACATCATGGGTTATACGGAGGTGCTTTCTTCCGTCGCGAAGTTTAAGAAGTCATGCTTGCCGCCACAGTGGAACGGGATGTTCACTATGCTATTCAAAGGGCTGTCTGAAAGAAGCTCTGGATCTGACGGGGCCAGTCGCCTTTTCTTGTCGATAATGTATGGTGTCTACAATGGCATCAACATGGATTATGGGTCTATTCTGTGGCAACAACTCATCCAGAGTCTCTCCTCTACATCCAGGCATTCTGAAATTTCATACGCCAGGTTCTGGACTTTGGTTACGAAATGGGTGATGGACAAGTACAACGTCCCCATTGTCGTCGGTGCTCCGATGCCTTCGATTGGTACGTTTCATACCACGAAGATCATCGTCTCAGATGCTTCCAAATTTCCCTTCAATGGTTCCATTCCGGAATCTATGTATGCTGACGTTCCAGCTGACAGCCGGATTATCAGGACCTACAAAGAATTCAAGTGTTCTGGTCCGAGGGATCTCACACCGGAGATGTTGAGGTCGATTCATGAAGCCGACAAGCCTGCTCCAAGAGGCAAGAAGGCTGACAAAGGGAAACAGGTGGCGAAAGGGGCTAAGGGCCCTTCTCCTAAGAAGAGGAAACCCACAAAAGCTTCTCAGTCTCCGCAGCATAAGAGGCGAAAAACACAACCCAGGAGAAAGCTGATTATCGCTTCCTCCTCCAGTGAGTCAGAGGGTGAGAGTTCGGATTCTGACGGCTCTCCACGAGGCAACACACCACCCAGATCTCCTACCCCTGAGATTCAAATCCCTCCTTCTCCAATTCCCTCTCCTCCTAAAACTTTTCCTACTTCCATTCCCACCATAAACCCCTTTACCCACATTCCAAACACTTCAATCCCAATGCCACCACCAATATTCACCAACGCAACCACAACATCCACTGCAAATGTTAGAGCCAACGTATCTGATACGGGGGTTCATACTGATGCAACCGAACCTCTACCAGCACCCGAAACCATAAACACAACCGAAACCCAAAAAGCACCCGAACCTACCCCTACACCTACACCCGAAACAACCCAACCCGAACCTACCCATACCACTGTACCACCAGCTTCACCACCACCACCATCTCCCGGTCATGCCTCTGACGGAGACGGCACTTTCCTTGGCAGGTAAAACATGACGTTTGATTCGGTCTACTACAGTCCGTTTCAAGTGCAGAGCGATGATGATGATGACGCTCCGGTCACAAAGAAACATCTTAAGGAGCTCCATGACAAGGTCGACTTGCTCATTGCCTCTTCTTCCACGTCTCAATCATCACTCTTTGAAGCTGCTATTCAGAAGATTGTTGATGCTTTCTCAAGGGCTCAACAAGATTCTATCGCTTCTACAACCTCCACCATCGATGCCTTAACGAAAGCCTGTCAGGCTGCAATCGAAAAAGTCGATAAACTATTTTTTGATGCCTTTGCCCTATTAAAGTCTTTACAGGAGAGTGCTAATGCCACCAAGACTACGTTGGAACCAATTGTTCAACAGTTGGCCACGTCTGTCTCTACTGAGTTGAAGTCCTTTGCTTCACTTCGTCAATCGCTCACAGACGACAACTCAGCCTTCCGTGCTACTATTGACGAGCGTCTCTCAAAGCTCCAAGAAGATTTGGCTGCTGAGAACTCGTTGATGGATGTTTTAGCAAAGAAGACCACTGCCCTAAAGGTCAAGAGTGCTCAACTCTCCCATTCTCAACAGCAGATTGACACTCTTCGGTCGGAACGAGAGGTCATTAATACATGTGTTTCGGATGTCCACTCAGCCATCTCCAACATCCTCGAAGCACATGATCCTATCTTTAACCATTCTGTGAGGCGTACCCTTGCAGAGAAGCTCGCTCCTGCCCTAGACCTGTTAAGCAAAATTGAAGGGCTACCCGATTTCGTGTCCATTCCGAAACAAGAGGGAGAAAAGGAGTTTGTATCTCAACCACCTCATTCCTCAAAGGCAACTCACACAACCGAACCTCCTCCTGTAGGCCAAGCCTCCGGTTCGGGTGTGAAGGATAAAGGCAATAAGCTTGCTGAGGAAGAAGAGGAAGAAGACAAAGAAACCATTGCCGACTTGTTAAAGCGTAAAAGTCGACGCAATGAGGCTGATAATAGTGCTTGTGTGGCAAAAGAAGCTAAAGAAGCTGAACGAAAACAGAAGGAAGCCCACGACCTTCTCGAGAGTAGGAAAACTCTTTTTCCTGCTTGGACTCTCGAGAGGATGATAAAGGAAGAAATCGACACTCCGAGCATCTTGTGGCTGGAACCAGTTATTTCTTTTGACTGTTCCAATACTGTCGACTCTTAGTTCGACATGCCACTGACCCAAAAGGCGTTCATCTTTCACGCCTTCTCCAACGTTGCAGAGTTCCCTCATCCTCATTCGTAGGTTGATCGGGACTTGATTGATTTCTATCTGAAGGCTGCTCAACCTCAATATCAAACTTGGAGTGCTCGGAAGATTATCAACGTTCGGGTCTTGAAACCGTACACGGAAGGGAAGTTCATTAACGTTCGGTTCAAGGTGCTTAGGGGATCTGCCAAAACCAAACATGCCATTTCTTTAGCAGATCTTCCGAACCTCAATCCCCATGATTGGATTATCCTGCACAACATCCTTCTGACCAACGAAGCTGAATATGGTCCGATCATCGACCATCTCAAGAGGATGCTGGTGTGCTACATCATGGAAGTTGCACTGATGGATCAGGAGATAGAAAGTGTCTTCAAGAAGAAACCAACAATATCTCATGTTGGCTTGGCCAGTGATCTGAATCAAATGCAGATGGGCAAAATTGACTCGAGGCGAAACTCAGTCATGTTCACTAAGAATGAAGGACAGAAATGTCTTTTTGCCTTAGCTGATAAACATCTGTACACCACTGCTTGCCTAGAGCATGTGTTGGGGATCATCCACAGATGCAAGGAAAATACAGCGGATGATATCACGTATTTTGATGACATGATACAATGGTACATTCGGTTCAGACAGACGATCCTTGCGCTTATCTCACGTCTGTTTGAAACTATAAAGAAGAAAGTTCCCGCTGCTGGCCCAAGCAAGAAGAAGAAGTAATCTCGCTCCAATTTGACGCAAAGGAGGAGATTGTTGGGTAGCGTTTTGTTATGTATTGCGTCTATTGGGCTCGCTTATTAGTCCAGTTTTGTAGCTCTGGATTGGGCCTGTCCAACCGAGAGCTTGATAGGGTTTAGTGTAAATATATATGCTTGCATGCATATTAGGTTAACGATAGAAAAAATTATTACGATAGATCAAAGCATTATTTATTTATCGTTCTTGTAACCCTAAATCCTCTACATCAGAAGTTCTTTATCGAGCTCTGCTGAGGATTGTTGATCTAATCATTCGACACACTTTGATCCATACTTTTGTTATTTGCAGTTTTCGTATTCATCATTTTACCTGTTATAAAGATCTAAACGATCTTCAAGTTAGATTTATAACTTATCATGATTAATGTATGTCGAGGAGTGTTCGTAGTGAACTGTGAGTCTATACTTACCAACAAACCATACAAAGAACCTTTATCATACTAATTTAAAATACTATAGGAGTATTTTGTGATACTGTAAACTACATGCTTAGATTCTTTCTATGCTTCTTACCTCTATTCTCGCATAGACATTATGGAAAGATTTGACCGACCAAGAGACCTCTATTTCCCTAATCAGTGAAATGGTGGATGGATTGAAGATGATCCTGAAAAGGATCCTAAGGAGGAACAATAATAAGAAGATTCCAAAGATGAGGGAGAAGAAGACTCGGATGCCGAACCTGAAGTTATTAATCCACCATACATATCCCATGTTTGAGCGTATCGTTGTGGCTACAATGGACCCACGCCTCATTGGGTGGAAAACCTAGAGCAGTGGAGTGGACAATAAGTCCAGTGGCCCCCCTACGGTGTGGAAAGAGTTTTTTATAATTTTATTCATAGAGTACCTGCAGACAGAGCCCTCCCGGTCATGGTACAACGAATCACCGGACTTGGAGAACAGACGAGGGCATCTGTTAACCAGATCATGGACGTTAGCGTCAGCAAAACCGCTATAGATCTTGTTCTCTAGTATATATGTTTAAGTTATATGTAATTAAGATTCTATTGACTTAGAAATGGTAGGCCTGCTTTAGGTCATGTTCCTTGTTTGGTTGCGGACTTATGGCAGACGCATTATGTTCGACAGTCTATCCAATCTTAATTACATACAACTTGTATACACCAAGTGATTTTAGAAGGACCTAATATAGATCAAATCATTGAATTTCATTTGAGGCATTACTATTAAATTCATAAGTTTATTTTATGTAGACTTCTATTATAAATTACTTCCGAATACTTTAATGACGGGACATATTACATATAGAACTGATAGTATAGTTCAATAACATCTAACTTATAAGCACTACTTGAGACTTACCATAAATTCATCTTTAAACTTTATGGCAGAAAGATGCATCCACGCAGACCAATCAGGCGTGTCATCAACAACGCGAAAACAAATTCACCACCGCCACCACCACCACAGTACGACCATGCAGTTTTCCAGGGTGCTATCATGGCTGCAGTAACAACCAATATGACTCAAATCTACGCAAGTGGTGCTAGCGGAGCGGGTAGTGGTGCCAAAAACTCTAGTCATGGAGAAAGTAACGGGTACCCAAAGGAGTGTTCTTATAATGACTTCACGAACTCCAAATCCAAATCCTTTGATGGCACTGGAGGTGTCATTGCTTTAACATACTGGTTTAAGAAGACAGAACCGGTGTTTGAAATCTGTGTGTGCCCTGAGACTAGCAAAGTCAAATTTGCAGCTTTCGCTTTCTTGGACAGAGCCCTCTCTTGGTGGAACTATTATGTCAAGTCGTTGTCTCTCCCAATAGCCAATGCCATAAGTTGGGAAGACTTACAAGTCCTAATGTTAGCAGAATACTACCCGAGGGGCGAAGTGCAAAAGCATGAACAAGAACTTTGGGGTCTAACAATGAAAGACTATGACATTGCTGCTTATACTGCCAGATCTAGTGACCTGGCTATTCTATGTCCCGAGATGGTCCCCTCGGAGAGGAAGAAAGTGGAAACATACATTTGGGGACTATCTCCCCAAATCTAGGGAAATGTAATAGCTGCAAACCCACTTGCTTTCGACAGTGCCAAGCGTTTGGCACAAACACTGGTGGATCATGGAGTCTGCCAAGGCTTCATGACAGCCATTCCTGATCAAGCCAAAGAGAGTGGCAACAAAAAGAAATTTTGGAACAAAAGAAATGGGCAACCTTCACAAGAGCCCTCAAAGAAGCAACAAACTATGGCAGTACACGCGGCTACTATTCCTACTACTTTTCTTACTACCATTCCTGCTGTAGCTCCTGTTACCCCAGCACCTTCTAATCAATATGCGGGAAATCTTCCCAAGTGTAATAAGTGAAACTTCCATCACACGGGAGTTTGCCAAGAAATGCACTGTAAAAATTGCAACAGGAAGGGGCACATCACCCGTTTCTGTAAGGCGCTGACACAACCCATCTCCCAAGTCCCCGGTGTGGGAGTAAGACAGGCATGCTATGGTTATGGTGAAATAGGAAATTTCCAGACAGATTGTCCTAAGGAAAAGAATGTTGGCAGTGTAGGAAGGGTATTGGTAATTGGTCAAGAAGAAGCGATAGCAGATCCAACTGTGGTTACCGGTACGTTTCTTCTTAACAATTCTTACGCATGCATTCTTTTTGATAGTGGTGCGGAGAAAAGCTTTATAAGCCATAAATTTAAACACCTACTTAAAGAAAATCCCCAATCAATAAAAGATACATTTACTGGAGAAATGGCTAAAAGAAAGACCGGGAGCACAAATGATATATACATGGGATGTACGCTTACTCTAAAGAATTATTGTTTCCAACTCGACCTTATGCTGGTCTCAATAAAAATATTTGACGTTATCATCAGCATGGATTGGTTGATTTCTAACCATGCAGATATCCTATGTTACGAAAATCCATTCATCTTTATCTGCCAAGTAACAAAACTCTCGTTATTTATGGCGATAAACTCGGTACGAACCTCCAAATCCTTTCTTGCGTCAAGGCCAAGAAATACCTTCTTAGCACATGTGGTTGATAAGACAAAAAAAGTGATAAGACACAAAAAGTGAAGAATATCAAGGATATCCCCTGAAGTTTGTGATTTCCCCGATGTATTCCCTGAAGATCTCCCAGGAGTTCCTCCTCAACGCGAAGTCGAGTTCCGAATCGACTTGATTCCCGGAGCTACCCCCGTAGCCAAATCTCTATATCGTTTAGCACCGTCAGAGATGCATGAACTATCCAGTCAATTAAACAAACTTATAAGCAAAGTATTTATGAGACCAAGCTTCTCACCTTGGGGAGCACCAGTCTTATTCGTGAAGAAGAAGGATAGATCGTTCCATATGTGCATAGACTACCAGGAATTAAATAAGATCACTGTCAAAATCCGATACCCTTTGCCTCGAATCGATGACCTCTTTGACCAAGATCAGGATACCATCAACTACGAGTTTAGGAAAAAGATATTCCTAAGACCGCATTCTAAACTCGCTACGGTCACTATGAGTTCGTAGTGATGCCCTTTGGTTAACAAATGCACTTTTAGTATTCATGTACCTGATGAACCATGTGTCTCAACCTTACATAGACAAGTTCGTAATAGTTTTTATAGACGATATACTTGTCTACTCCCGGAGTAAGGAAGAACACAACCATCACTTACGACAGGTCCTGGAAACGTTAAGGGAAGAGAAGTTGTATGCAAAGTTTTAAAAATACGAGTTTTGGATTCGAAAGGTGGACTTCCTAGGTCACGTAGTCAGCAAAGACGGAATACACGTGGACCCTTCCAGAATCAAGGAAATTAAGAACTCGTCAGCACCAAGAACGCCAACAGAAATCCGCCAATTCCTAGGCCTTGTTGGCTACTACCGAAGGTTCATTCAAAACTTCTCAAAAATCGCCAAACCACTCACCACCCTGACTTAGAAGGGTGTAACCTTCAAATGGGAGGAGAAACAAGAAACTGCGTTCCAGACATTAAAGCGAGCATTATGTAGTTCACAAATTTTGTCCCTCCCAGAAGAGACAGAAGATTTTGTAGTTTACTGCGATGCATCCAAGAAAGGGCTAGTCTGCGTTCTTATGCAGCGAGGAAAGGTCATATATTATGCCTCGAGACAACTTAAGAACCATGAGGTCAACTATACCACACATGATCTTGAACTGGGAGCAGTGGTTTTTGCTCAAAAAATCTAGAGGCATTATCTTTATGGAACGAAGTGTATAGTCTTCACAGATCACAAAAGCCTCCAGCATATCTTCGAAAAGAACTGAACATGAGACAAAGACGATGGGTAGAACTACTTAATGATTACGAATATGAGATTTTCTATCATCCTGTCAAAGCCAATGTAGTAATAGATGCCCTTAGTCGGAAAGAGTACTCGGGTCACCGAGTAAAGTCTCTAACTATTTCAATCCATTTATATTTGTCCATGCAGATCATAGAGGCTCAGCTGGAAGCCTTAAACCCCAAAAATGTAGCAGGTGAAGGCTTAAGAGGAATGGAGAAGAACTTAGAAATAAAGGGTGACGAAGTTCGTTATCTCATGACCCGGATCTGGACATCGGAATTTGGTGGCTACAGATATGTTGTCATGAACGATGTCCACAAGACTTGATACTCTGTTCATCCAGGTTCATATAAGATATATCTAGATCTCAAGAAACTTTATTGGTGGCCGAACATGAAAGCTGAGATTGCTACCTATGTGGGCAAGTGCCTGACTTGAGCCAAAGTCAAGGGAGAATGCCTGAAGCACTAATGTTTACTACAACAACCAAAAATAACTAAGTAGAAGTGGGAGTAGATTACAATGGATTTCATAACCATGTTGCCCAAGACCATGGGTGGCAATCACACCATTTAGGTAATCATCGACAGATTAACCAAGTCCGCACACTTCCTACCAATAAAGGAAACAGACAAAATGGAGAAACTAACCAAAACTTATATAAGAGACATAGTCTAACTACATGGTGTGCCAATATCTATTATCTTTGATAGAGACAGTAAATTAACCTCAAGGTTCTGGCAATCACTACAAAAACCTCTAAGAACTAGGCTGGACATGAGTACAACCTACCACCCACAAACTGACGGGCAGAGTGAGAGAACTATTCAAACCTTAGAGGACATGCTGATAGGTTGCGTGATCGACTTTGGTAAGGCATGGGATACCTAGTTGCCTCTTTTTGAATTCTCATATAACAATAGCTATCACACCAGCATCAAGGTTGCCCCATTTGAAGCCCTTTTATGGCCGTAAGTGTAGATCCCCTCTGTGCTGGGCTGAGGTGGGTGATGCGCAACTAGCTAGAGGGAAAATTCCTGACAGAACTCTCACTGGATTGGAGATCATAATAGAAATGACTAAAAAGATCATGCAAATCCGAGAATGACTGAAAGCTTCTAGAGACAGACAAAAGAGTTACGCAAACAAGAGACGAAAACCCTTGGAATTTCAGGTTAGTGGCTGCTTTCTGTTGAAGGTCTCACCCAAGAAGGGCATGACATGTTTTGGAAAGCGTGTAAAACTAAATCCAAGGTACATTGGGCCATTCGAGACTCTTGCTAGAATCGGTCCGATAGCATATAAATCAAACCTACGACATGAACTCAGTAACATTCATCCTATTTTTCATGTATCCAATATAAAGAAGTGTCTATCTGATGAGACTCTTGTAATCCCAATCAACGAAATCAACTTAAACAAGAGTCTACACTTCATAGAAGAACCAGTGGAATTCATGGACAGGGAAATCAAGAGAACAAAACAAAGTTGTATACCAATAGTGAAGGTTCGCTGGAATGCCAAGTGGGGACCTGAATTCACTTGGGAACCGGAAGATCAGATGAAAGAGAAGTACCCACATCTTTTCCCTAGTTCATGAGTACCACTTTAGAAATAATTTTGGGACGAACTTCCCTCTAACGGTGGTATAATGTAACAAACCGTTATTTCAAGTCAATGTAATAGTCTAAGCCCACTTGTAACTCGTTTTAAAATAATAAAGAAATAAAAAATTACAATAAAATTTTAGATAAACCTGATTTCTATGAAGAAAGTCGTAGTGGTCGTAACAAGGATCCCGGAAATATAAATAATGCCGAAATTTGAGCTATAATGAAGAAGTTATGGCCTATCAAAGTTTCGCGACAAAACCGGCACAACACTGTGTGTTGTAAAAAGTGAGTTTACAATAAAATATTTTTTATCCTTAAAAATCTAAATGAAAGTCTTAGTGTATGTTAAACCGAGAGTGTGCATAGAAAGAACATCCAAATCTGACTTCGTATGAAGAAGTTATGAATTTTCTAAAATTTAACATAACAGTGTGCAGCTCAGAATTCAAATTATAGATCGAGCGATTTTTAGCCGACACAACTAAACGAGAATTAAAGATCTCATTAATAGAAGTTTAACGGTAAAAATACATACGAAAACGGACATCGGATGAAGAAATTATGAATTTTTAACAGGCTTTTCCTATCCTGGCCTGTTAAAAATATAACTTTAAAAATAAAGTCAAAACTTACTGATGTCCGACGAAGTCTAAACAAAAGTTGTGGAGTACGGTCTCAGCTATGCGTGGATATAAAGAACATGAAAAACAGAGCTTATATGAGAAAGTTATTAATATTTGAAATTCGAGGCCCAAATTTCGGGGCTAGTCCGAAGGTGAACGCCCCACGTACGATGGAACGTCACACGTTCACAGCCACCTGTTCTGGAGTTGACCACTAAACCACTTTGCATGGATGACATGTTTTGAATCTCGGATAATTAGACATGAGCCCCGCTCCTCCGTCCCACGTACGAGGGTACGTCTTGCGTACTGGAACGCACATCATCCGTCATAGGAACAGCTAGTGTACCGAGGGTCAGAACCCTTCTATAAATAGCATGCAAGGCCTCCCGATTCTCTTTTGCAAATTCACTATTACTTTCACTTTATACACCCTTTTAAGCCGCTCTAAACCCCCCGAAGCTTATGGAACCTCCCTAACACTAGAAGAAAGCCCCAGAGAACCCGAAGTCCCCGAGAAAAGAGTCTTTTCGGTTTGAAACTCTGCCAGCACAGAACCCGGTTTTTAGCAGAAACTCGCGATTTCAAGAAGAGAAGTGTTGTCTGAATCACCACTTTATCAAGTGAGTTCATACCCCTAAGTTTTCACTATCTTTTCATATTTTAAGGGGGGGATACAAGTAAACACAAGGATATCTTGTGTTAACATCAAAACTATTAAAATAGTTTTCAATTGTCATTTTTTCTAAAATAAACATGCTACCTTACTAGTTTGGGATTCCATAAAAAACGAACATATAAAATATGATAGGTATAGTTTATGAGTCATACATACAATTTTATTAATACAAAATGGATTTTCCTTATTCTACACATAACCGTCAATATAGCTTTGTGAGATATACTTCAAGCACTATTATAAGTACCAACGAAGCCCTGAAATTATAACCAAAGTCTCCTGGAAGGAGAGTGTGACACTTGTGTTTAGATCTATACGGGACTGACAATCCCGCATGTTAACTGTTAGCTACAATTAGGTCGACGGGCCTGGGGTGACAAATGTCATACCGATTGTGACACCTGAAGAACTTCGTGTTCAGGCCATCTTAGGTCATCAAGCATGGTTATGATAACTCACAATTTGGTATTGAACAATATGATTAGTGTCTGAATAAGTAAACAACTTCACATAGTTTTATTAAATAATAAAACTATAATACAGTATTTTACAAGTACAACTGGCGAATCTAGGCACGTACAATTACACAGTTTTTATACAAGTACATATACAGAATACTATTCCAGTGCAGAGAAAACATACTTTTCATGGTTTTATGTGAATTAAAACTATATTATATTATCTCTAAGTACAATAACATTTACACGTTTTGCTCTTAGGGTATTAAGACTACAACACATTTATAACATATAGTATATGATTTTCTAGGAAAACATACTTACATTTTCAAGGAACAAATGACAGATTTCAATTACAAACATGCTTATGAACTCACCAACTTATTTGTTGACACTCTTTTCAAAGCTACTTGTATTCTCAGGAAATCAGTAAATACGCATCCATAGGTTTTGAGAAGACGGAGCTTCATATTGTCATGTCTGTTAGTTTTTGCTATACATTTTGGTGTCAAGTATACATTGATTTGAACACGAATGTAAAACTATACTTTATCAATGTAATGGTTGTGATACTTTGATTACTCTTATGCAATTGTTGTGATACTGAACATGACATCCTCCGCCCTCGAATGTTTCCGCTATTCCGGTTTGGGGGTGTGACAGGAGGTCCATGGGTTGCTTAAGCCTTAAGCAGGAAAATAGGGTTTCCTCCAGAAACCCTAGCAGCCCTTAGTTATATAAAGACCCCATAGACTTGGGATTTTTGGTGAATGCTTGCTAAGAAGAAACCCTAGTCAGAATTATATGTGCTTCATCCCTCTCTCCTCTCATCCTTTTGCTAGTGATGTTTGTGAACCATTAAAGGTGCAACATTTGAGGCACTAATCTTTCAAGAGTAAAGGATCTACAAGGAGTTCTTGTTATTACTACATAACAAGCAAGGTAATCATCAAAACCCTTTAGTTATATTATTTTCAAAATTGTATGCTAGATCTATGGTTTATTTCTTTGGTATTCAATTGCATGTTCAACTAGCTCAAAACTTAGATCCAAAGCAATTAGGGTTGCATGATCACATAGAATGTAGTTATGCTCAAAACCCGTCAAAGCAAACAAAAAATGACAACTCAAATCAAAATATTATAAAAGGTAGACAAGTATAGATTAACTTTAGCTAATACAGATATGCTTAAGATAGAATAATATCAGAATAATAAAGGTGACAAACACAAGAATTAAAGTGTTGTTAGCCTGCTACTTGACTGTACACATGAAGATTTGTTGGATATTCTCGATTATTTATTGTTCTTCAATTGTGTTGGGTTACAACAAAACAAGTTAAGCACTTTAGAAAAATATCAAAAGAAAGTTTGTTGAGCTTGCAGAAATATAGCTTCTAAAAATGTAAATCAAGTGCACACAATGTTTAATGTGGTTCGATCAACGTGGCCTACACCCATAACCAAACAAGAGAGAGAGAGAGAGAGAGAGAATTTTATTAAAATCCAAGTACATTTACAATGACCCAATGGTTACACTTCATTTGAGCTCTTAAAACGAAAGAATATCTCTTGCTTACTAAATGCTCCAAGGGAATGCTCTCAATCCCACAATGATTACTCTCTTGAAATTTATGCACACTCATAATGATGGAGATACGAGCCTATTTATAATTGAGGGATCATACCTGAAACCCTAATAGGCCATGCTTATTGGCTCACACGACGATGAATGGTGACACCTAATCATATCCCGCCATGTAACATCTTCTGGAACCTTCATCCATGCCATACAACCCATGAGCATCAACAACTCACATGATGGACCACCTTGAACATGATGGGGCATCATGATGCACAGGAGATGCATCATGAACACTAATGGCCTAACATCCTTCATGGTGGCACAACAAGGTGTATTTCTTGAGCAATAGCAACTTCTGAGCATCCCTGAACGATCTTGAGCATCACAAAGGAATTTATAGCATACATGGCTTGTCAGGATAGCATGGATCATCAAGGATCCAAAATGACGCATCTTGCACAATGATGTAGCAACATGTGCAAAGATGACGCTATAGGATTTAAGTGCGGCGCAAGAACATCAAGATTGGAGAAACAACACAACCATGGTGCAATAGGAACAGATGTGGCGCAACAAGGCCATGGATGGCACAAGAACATAGCTCATGGCACAAGAGAGATCCTCATAGAATAAGAGGAATCCCTCATCGTGCAAGAGGGAGCATTATGGCACTAGAAGGAATACCATGGCGCAAGAGCATCCTTCTTGGCTTATACCTTTATCATCAAGAGCAACAAAGTCTCCTAGTTCCTCCATATCCCTCTCAAGTGCTCCAAACCTCTTCTAGGTGTTCCAAACCCCCTTTTATATGTTCCGTTCCTTTGGAACTTGATCTATTCCCTTATCAGACGATCCATTCCATTCTCAAATGATCCATTCCTTTGTCACATTGTCCATGAACCTCAAGTGCTCCATTGAATTCCAAGTGCTCCAAACGCACCACGAACATGATTAAAATGGTCCTTGTTATAGAAGACTTCATACGTCAACAATCTCCAACTTGAAGGCTTGAATAACTTCATCTACCATTCAAGGTCTTCAAAATTTGCTCAATCTCTCTCGCTCTCTACACCAACTCCCATCCTCAATCTTGGAAGGGTAGTTGAAGCCATGCATGGATTCAACTTTTCAGTAGTAAACACCTTAATATATTCGTATGTTGAGTTCTCCAAACTAAGGACTTTCTTCAGCTTAGTAGCCCCTTGGATCATTGTCTTGAATTCTCTGGTCAGCCGCATATTAATATTGAGAGAAAAACTTTGAGACACACTTGAACAAATTGTTAGAACAAGTATATAGCGGAATAGTTAATCTCGAAGGATCTGTTAGCTCAACAATAATATTAAGAGTTAGAAGTTAGTGAGTTAGATGCGGAAAATTAAGGAAATCTAAATGACAACAATTTTTATACCAATATACACATAAGCATATTCATAACAAGGAATGCATTCAAACCAAGTTAGTAAATGAGATATAGCTTAGTGATTAAGTCACAAGTGACTTGCTCCGAAGAGAGATAGTGATTGATTATGAGAGTAAGAAGATTTGATAAGTAAGATAGAATGAGAACTTTGAGATGTGTATTAGAATTTAAAGAGAGATTCACATCAGTACAGATTACATGAGAAATGATCTCTATTTATAGAGACAAGTTTACAACTCTAAAAGTAGCCATGCAAGGTATACTGGACATTAGAGTGTTTTATAGAAAAGACAAAATAAACTAAGTAAAGATAAACACTGCGGTGCTGAAGACTTCGGATGACAAGTTGATGAGATTGCTTGACTACGGTGGCTTGGAGGCTGCGGTACCTAAAGTTCAAGAGGGTCACTTTTTTTATTCAACAATTTCCCCCTAAGTGACCTCTTTAACTTTGATCAGTTATCAAGTTTAAGGAACTTGATCAGGATCCACCAAAACTTGCTGACGTTCTCTAACCAATTGATTTTTCTCAGTATTTCAAACTTGACCTCTGCGGTTGTATGCTTAGATTTTTCAATTGCGTTGTGGCAGATCTCAAGTTGTTCTCTGGTAAGACGGTGCATGGCAGTCATAGGAATGAAATATTTGACGTTGTCAGTCTTCCTCTTGAAAATGACTCCCAAATCAGGATAGTTGGTTGCACCTAAGGATCTTTTGTCACAACTAGAAATTTTGTGTCTTGTAATCACTATACTCAAGTAAAATGTTGAACCAAAAATTTAAGAGCATGTGTGATGCTTATTATATGACATCAAAAACTTCAATCAAATACATCATACAAGTACTACAAATAGTCAACAAGCAATTGGAAACCCTAGACGTTCTTGTTTAGGTCTATTTTGGACTAGGACTTCCTTATTGGACCCAAAGGGGCCAATAAGCTTCCAATTTGACTATCATGGGTTTAGAACCTTTTAATGGGCTCTAATTGGACCCACATTCATTTATTTCAACATTTTGGGCCATATTGGGCCTAGAATGAAATAAATTAAACATGATGAACCATAATTAACCTAAACTAGCCCAACAAAGTGTAAAAATCATATTATAATTTTTTTGGGGCCAAAAATTATCCAACTTAACTCCTATATGGGCTTAGGGGCAATAAAGCCCAAAAATCCTTTCTTCCTTCCAAATTCTCGACCCAAAGCCCAAACCCAAGAAGAAAGGAGTTGACTTAATACATGCCACCTCATTTATGTCCACCATACTTCCATGCATGGACCAACATGCATCTAGAAATGTCAACTCAACCCTTTCTCTTCTCTCCTTCTTGATTCTTAGCCGATTCCAACACACACACACACACACACACAATTTCATCACTTTTCACATATCAAACACTCATTTCTTCCAGAAAAGGGTGCTAAGGCCAAAAATCACTTCATTTCTTCCATCTTTTCTCCAAAAACCGAAACCACACCCTAAGGTGAGGTTCATACTCCCTATTTTTCTGTTTTATAAGTTTTGTTGGGGGGGGGGGAATACAAGTGAAAGTGTAGATCTATATGTATTTGTATGCCTTGTATGATTTCTATGCTCATATGTGTGTTTTTGTGTGATTATGATGTTGGATCTAGCCATAAACCCCTAAGAATCGAGATATATTTTATGTTAAATGATACTAGCATAAATTATATTACTACATACAAAGTATTCCAAGAAAAATAGCTAAGTGGCTTAATAACATCTTCTTTGGGCTAAAAACTCATTTTTGGACACAAAATGTTAAAAATATAAAGTTAATGGGGCCAAAATGACATATTACGAATTCTGATGGGTGAGATGAGTCAAAACAGTTTCAATAATATATTTTCTGGAAATATACTCTTTTGGAGGATTAAAAATATAAATTTCCAGCTTAATGGGCTAAAAATGACATTGTCGGCCCAATAGGGCCTAATATGCGAAATTTTCCAATTTGAGGGGCTGAAACTGTGTTTTTCTGTAAAACAGTGGACTATTAGTGCTCTATGTCCTTTTCAAAGGTTAAAAATGCTTTTCATAATTAAAAAGGACCAAAGTTGTAAAAATTTTCCAATTTGGGCCAAAAGTGTAAAAATTGCAAAAAAGAGAGGTTACAGCTGAGAAAATTGTGTTTTGAGGGACTAAAACTGTTTTCAATTAAAAATGTGCTGAAAAATATCAATTTCAATAAGTTTCGATGTTAAAATGCCAAGAAAAATGGTTTAAGGACTAAACCGGAAATTAATTTATTCAAAGGGTTGAAAAAGCAAATTTACAAAATAAAGAGGGGTTGTAAACAGAAAAATTACAATGTTAATTCAGTACATCCGTTGTGATCAAATACTGACACTGCGACTACCGACGAATTACAATACACAACAACACCAAAAATCGTTATCAAACGAATTGATTCGGTCTCGAATCAATAACAACTCCGAAACTACTAACACGACGACAACCCGATTCATACATGGAAAATTTGGGAATTCAATACACACGTGAAAGTGCACAGACGTCGATACACCATCTTTGGGCCCAAAAGTGTAAAATCTTGTTTGTTGGGCCTAGCTAGCCCAATGACCTGATCTTTAGGCCCGAAGACATCAACCTTACGAGTTGTTGGGTCTTACATGATCCAACACAGCGTAAAAAGACTTTCAATGGCTTCTATACTATTGGTCCCCAAGGGTCCTTTGGTACTGCTAGTAAAGTCGGGAATTCAAATGCGAGTCGGGCCAAGGGACCATCGCACTCACTTTATCCCCAACCGACTAATGGAGTTATTGAGGTCTTCGTGCTCTCTTTCTCTTCGGATGTGGGACTACAAGAAGTCAGGGCGGTTGGATTACGTGAATAGTACGGACGATGCCTAAGGGATCGTTAGTATAGTTGTAAACTGGTCGTTTGTGTAACGCGTGTTTATAACAATTCACCATGTGCAATAATCCAACGTCGCCTGGAATCAATGACTTCACATACCGCGATGGTACAACAACTACACGGAATTCAAAGTGATAGGAAAACATCGGGTTTTCCTAGGGTATTTCAATGCATACGGTTTCGAAATGTACACCAAGTTTAATGAACACTTTTTACAATTATAGAAACAAACAAGCATACTTATGGATCTTCACAAACTTTTTCATAAACTCTTTTCAGAAAATATCGGATTTTCTGGTAGTTTTCAAAACAATGCAAAACATTGCTTTTCAAACACCGCTTGTGAACTCACCAACATTTCATATGTTGACGTTTTTCAAAATACTTGTATTCTCAGGTAACAAGTAAACCGAGGGGAAAATGTATTCAGTGATGGCCTGCAGTTTGTTTATCTACGATCGAACAATTTATTTTTGGGAATGTAATGTTAAAACAATGTACTCAGTGTAAACTCTACCAATTGTACTATCTCAATGCATGGTGATGAATGATGTTATGTTTCATATATATTCAATGTTATGGTATTCAATTAAGTCACGACAGCCCTCGGACGTTTCCGCCGTCTGGTTCGAGGGTGTGACAGGTTGGTATCAGAGCTTTGTTTATAGTGAACTAGCATATCTGGCCACACATTGATATGCAACTATTAACCAAAAAGAGGGACTAACATAACTCTGAACAAAACAAGTAAATAAAACACCCTTTCTTGCATTAGGAATAGGAACATAACGCCGAACCAAACATGATAATACTAGTATCCCGGTTAATTCCGGACTGTTCTTAGTAGTATCAAGGGGTGGAAGTAGCCTGATCAACTACATTCCCTCCAAGGTATAACTAATGCATGTCCCGATGAAATTGTGATATCTAGGGAACCTAAAACTATACCCCTATATCACCAAAAAGAGAACGCTTGTTTAGCTTATGCAACAGTGGTAGAGTCATAGGAAAATGATAGGTTATTCGTATACCATCTCCCAGTCTTCATGGAGGGAGAGCATCAGGGCATTTAGTTCCACCAAGCCCTAGTGGCACGCGGGATACTTGAAGATGAACCAGAAGGCAATAAAGAGGGAGCCCACAACGTCGAACCTGATGAGTACATGGACACCGACTACGAGTTCGAGGAGACCAATGATGACATGGAGGAGGATCAAGCCCCGGACCCGGATCACGTCGCATCTCCTACTAGCAAGGTGCAACCGGATCACCACGCCCCACCAGTGAATCCCGCAAGGGAGAACCGCTCCCTGGAAGCCGAGATTGCCGCCTTGCGACAACAACTGTTCGCCATGGAAGCACGTGCAGTGCAAGCAGAGCATGAGAGGGATGAGGTCATTATAGACATGACTGAGATGGCTCAGATGTTGGCTCAACACTTCGGCATATGATTCTACCGCTATATTAGGACGCAGCTTATCGCGGTTAGGGATAGACTTATCTTAGTAGGTTATTAGGAACTATGCTATGTACCCCGACTCTATGTTTAAGTGACTACACTACTCATAGAGCCGTTATGCTGTCGAACTAGTGTCACTCATGTATGCTCTTACGAGCAAAATTTTCTTGTATCAAATGCGGATAATATTAGTAAACTTTTACGTGCTTTGTTATGATATTACAAATTGCTATGTGTTGAGAATTTATGATTGTATGTTCAATGGTAGTAGTATTTAAGTTTGTAACAGCCCGAATTCCCAGGTATCTTTTATGCTTTCAATTTTTGATGTTTTGTGAGGGGACTCGGCGAGTTGGTGCTCAGACTCGCCGAGTAGGATCGCGATTTGGGCGCGGGTTTGCGCCTGGACTCGGCGAGTCCAAGGCATGGACTCGGCGAGTCCACGCTGTTTAATGAAACCCTAATTTCCGGGGTATGAGACCTATTTAAAGGGCCTTATGGCCGTCATTTGTGCTCAGCAGTCCATAGAGAGAAACCCTAGAGTGCTTGAACGTTTTGAGAGAGAAAGGAAGCATTTCTTGACCTTTGTGTGTTGTTTAGCAAAGGAGAGGGAGGTTCTAGCCAAGAGGAAGCAAAGGAGGTTGCTATACTGTGGATTTGAAGCTTAGATCATCGATCTAGAGGTATGATTTCGGCTCATCTTCTGTTTTGTGAAGTATAATTGGATTTAGGGTTTCTTATGGCCTTTGTTGGGTTGATTTGATGGCCAAATAGTCCCTTGCTAGTGATGAGGCTTTGGATCTGGATCCATAGAGGTCCATAGAGCCTCATTCATTAAGCTTTATGAAGAACAATGAAGGTTATGACCTTGAGTTGTGGCATTTGTTGATAATTCTTCATATATGGTCATATAGAGGTTATATGTACACCAAGATAGGGGCTTTACGTGGTGCATCAGTCTAGGAAGGCCAGATCTATGAATTGATGGAACAGATCTGACCTTAGAAGCGAGTTTGAGTGATTACATGGCATGGACTCGCCGAGTCCGATGAGCAGACTCGGCGAGTAGCTTGAAGATTGCCCTTAGATCGGCTCGTGAGTGGTCCAGTCGAGTCATGGGTTGACTCAGTGAGTCAGGGCGAGTTAGGTGGGGTGGTCAAGTGGACTGAGTCGAGCTGGGACTCGCCGAGTTGTTCTTGGGACTCGGCGAGTTGAGTCGGGGTGGCTCCGCGATTCTGCCAGGTGGAACTCGTCGAGTCAGGGGGGGTATACTCGACGTATAAAAAGGGAATCCTAGAGAGTTGGTGAAAACGTTTAGACTCGCCGAGTCGCCTTAGTGCACTCGCCGAGTCCAGTCAAAGTTGACCGTTGACCGTTGACCAGAGTTGACCAGTGTTGACTTTTGAGGGATAGTCAACCTTAGTGTTAAAAGTGTTAATTAGAGACATATGATGTTATAGGAGGATTATAGCTCGGAGGATCGAGCACGAAGGATTTCAGGATTTGTGAGTCATCAAGATACGCAAGGTGAGTCTTCTCACTATACTTTACCTTGAGTAGGTAATCAGAGTTATGTGTTAGAGTATGTATGTTATGTGTATGCTATGTGTTGTACTGCATGATGTCTATGTGATTTATGCTGTGCATGATTATAGAGTTGGAACCGGAAGGTTCCTAGAGTTAGAACCTGAGGGTTCACAGAGCTTGGGTGCACGGACCCATAGAGTTATAGCCTCGAGTGGCTAAATTATATGTGATATGTTTGTGGTATTTTGGGGAACTCACTAAGCTTTGTGCTTACAGTGTTAGTGTTGTTGTTTCAGGTACTAGCGATGACCGTGGGAAGGCGCCGACTTGATCCGTACACACGCATGGGATTTTGTTATACTTGTGATCTTGGGATTTTGTATAATGTGAATTGAGATTTAAACTTGATGTTTTTATGAAAAGTTAATGGGAAATGTTTTTATAAATTGTGAAAAATTATTTTGAAATTCACGGTGTTACAAGTTGGTATCAGAGCCTTGGTTTGAGGGATTCGAGTACACCTTCGGGCGTATTTGAACTCAAACTGAGGATTTGTGAAGTATTTTCAAAAATAATAAAAGATTTTGAAAATGCAGAGCAGAGTTGTGTGTACGATCAGTCCGTGCTCAAACGGTGATTTCCCAAAATACCTTTATGTTATGTGATATTGATACTAATATGATGTATTCGCATGCTAGAGTAGGCTAGGTATTCCTATTAGGACTAGAGTGGCCTGATTTGTGATGCCTTAGCCTAGGAAGAGGTGAGCTGCTATGAGATGCTTGAGAGTGAGTAGGCGGCAGCAAGGGGCTTATGAGAGATCTATTAGAGGAGGACTTGGAATTGGGATCCGAAGAGGAGGACTTGGGGTGTATTCTGATACGGTGCGGACAGTAGTATTGGGCCCGTACTACTGAAAGCGCCGGAGCGGTGTGCAGCCCAAGTAAGAATTTTTGGAATACCAAGAATCAAGGAGGAAAGAGTTGACAAGTGTGAGTATGCTCGTGTGGATTCTAATTTATCGTATGTTGTATTTTAGAGGTAGATCATGGTGAGGACACGTTTGATGCCCGAGAGCAGTGGAACCAGTGAGGAGGAGATCCGTCGGATCATCCAGGAGGAGGTGGCTACGGCCATCAGGGCAGAGATACCGGAGATGTTTGGGTCTATAAAGACCACACTAATCGAGACGTTTGATGGGCGTTATGCCACTCTTTCTGAGGGTGTTGTTGCAGCGGCTACCGCAGCGATTGCTGCTGCGAGACCGCAGGGTGGTGATGCATTGCTGTTTCGGGAGTTCAGGAACACCAAACCACCAGAGTTTGATGGGACTCAGGATCCGGTGGCAGCTATGAGGTGGATATCTGATATTGAGGGGTGTTTCTTCACTTGCTCGTCTCCTGAGCATTTGAAGGTCAGGTTCGCGCTGAACCAGCTTCGCTTGGGAGCGAAGGACTGGTGGAAATTTTTGACGGCGCATTATATGCCTGCTGAGCTTTCGGCGGTGACCTGGGAGAGGTTCACTACCATGTTCCGGGATGAGTACGTTCCCCAGGTCGAGAGGGAGCGTTTGGCACAGAAGTTTCTGACCCTCAAGCAGGGTACTGAGTCAGTTACAGCGATCACAAGGATGTTCCATGAGAGGGCGATGTTCTGCCCTGAGCACGTGTCCACTGAGCAGGCACGTATGAGCCGCTACTTGAGCTTTTTGAGGCGGGATATTCGGGAGTTCGCTGCGAACTCCTCATACCAGACATTTGCTGAGCTTCAGGCCAATGCCTGGAAGAGGGAGATTGAGCTTGAGACTCAGGTCAGGGAGGAGGCGGAGTCTCAGGGGAGGGATCGGCGACCGACACAGTCTCAGCCGGCAGCCAAGCGGGCCAAGCCCGCTGATCCCAAACCAGGGAGCCAGAAGGGCCGCACTTGCGGGAAGTGCGGCAATGGTCATGACGGAGTTTGCCGAGCGGGATCTTGCTACAAATGTGGCAAGGAGGGGCATATGGCCAAGGATTTCCCCAAGGGGTTTGCAGTGTGCTTCCACTGCAATCAGACCGGACACCGGAAGGCGGAGTGTCCGCAGTTGCGTGGAGCATCTCAGGGATCTGCTCCTGCCGCCATCAGAGCTACAGAGAGTCGGCCTGTGAAGGCCGAGGCGATGAGAGCTCGAGGGAGAGCCTTCCAGCTGACCGCGGAGGAGGTCCGCGTTGCGCCCGATGTTGTGGCTGGTATGTTTTCTTTCATGTATTTATTTTGATGTCGAGATATTATGCTTATATTATGTTATGTGTAGGTACTTTCCTTGTGAACTCTGTACCTGCTTTAGTGTTATTCGACTCGGGTGCGAGTCGGTCTTTTGTATCCTTGTCCTTTAGTCAGCATATTAGTGTTAGTCGTGAGGCATTGAGTCGGCCTCTGAGAGTTTCCTTAGCTGACGAGAGAGTGATTTATGCCGCGGAGATTCTCCGAGGATGCGTGTTAGAGATTTTCGGCGTTGAGTTTCCGATTGATCTGGTTCCTATTGCGATGGGTGATGTCTGTGTTATTGTGCGCATGGACTGGTTGAGCAGATTCGGTGCGGTTATCGAATGCGAGCGTCAGCTGGTGACCATACGAGACCCTAGTGGGGGAGTTCTTTCGGTATACGGCGAGGGTACACGTTCAGGATCAGCATTTTGTTCGGCCGCTAGAGCGAGGCAGTGTCTGCAGCAGGGCTGTAAGGGTTTTGTGGCGTATGTGATGGATACGCGGGTGATTTCCGAGAGGCCGAGTTCAGTTGAGGAGGTTCCGATAGTGCGCGAGTTCCCGGATGTATTTCCCGAGGAGTTGCCGGGTGTGCCTCCTGTGAGGCAAGTGGAGTTCAGTATCGATTTGGTTCCGGGTGCCGCGCCTATCGCTAAGGTGCCTTATCGCCTTGCACCTCCAGAGATGCAAGAGTTATCCTCACAGCTCCAGGAGTTGCTGGGGAAGGGATTTATTCGGCCGAGCAGCTCGCCGTGGGGAGCACCTATTTTGTTCGTCAAGAAGAAGGATGGTTCACACCGGATGTGTATTGACTACCGAGAGTTGAACAAGCTGACGGTCAAGAACCGTTACCCGTTACCGAGGATCGACGATTTATTCGACCGGTTGCAAGGAGCATCTTGGTTCTCCAAGATTGACTTGAGGTCGGGATATCATCAGGTGAGAGTGTGGGATGAGGACGTCCAGAAGACAGCGTTCAGGACATGATATGGGCATTATGAGTTTGTGGTGATGCCTTTTGGGCTCACTAATGCCCCGACTGTGTTCATGGATCTCATGAACAGGGTATGTAGGCCGATGTTGGATCAGTCGGTGATTGTATTTATCGATGACATTCTGGTGTATTCGAGATCTAGAGAGCAGCATGAGGAGCATTTGAGGGAGGTCCTTGGGGTTTTGAGATCGGAGAAGCTTTATGCAAAGTTCTCCAAGTGTGATTTCTGGTTGCGGGAGGTCCAGTTCCTAGGACATCTTGTTAATCAGGAAGGGATATTGGTCGACCCAGCCAAGGTTGAGGCGGTGATGAGTTGGGAGGTGCCAAAGTCACCCTCTGAGATCAGGAGTTTCCTTGGGTTGGCAGGGTATTATCGGAGATTTATCAAGGATTTCTCCAAGATCGCAGTGCCACTCACCAGATTGACCTAGAAGGGTGTTGCATTCTCATGGGGTCCCGAGCAGCAGACCTCCTTTGAGACACTTCGCCAAAGGTTGTGCAAAGCCCCGGTATTAGCTCTCCCAGAAGGGATGGAGGATTTTGTAGTATATTGTGATTCATCGATTTTGGGGCTGGGTGCGGTGTTGATGCAGAGAGGACATGTGATAGCATATGCATCGAGGCAGCTGAAGCCTCATGAGACGAGATATCCCACGCCTGATCTAGAGTTGGGGGCAGTAGTGTTCGCCCTTAAGATTTGGCGTCACTACTTGTATGGGGTTCGGTGTACGATATACACAGACCATAAGAGTTTGAGGTACTTGATGGATCAGCCCAACCTAAATATGCGTCAGAGGAGGTGGTTGGATGTGGTCAAGGATTATGATTGTGAGATCCTGTACCACCCAGGCAAGGCTAATGTGGTAGCTGATGCGTTGAGCCGCAGGGCGGAGAGCACTCCACTGCGAGATGTATGTTTGAGATTGACCGTGATAGCTCCGGTACTAGATGCCATTCGTGGGGCACAAGCCGAGGCTGTGCGACCGGAGATGCAGAAGAGGGAACGGGTTGTTGGTTTGGTTTCAGAGTTCGTTACGGATGGTCGAGGGCTTATGACTTTTCAGGGTCGGATTTGGGTACCGTTTATGGGCGGTACGCGTACTACTTTGATGGAAGAGGCTCATCGGTCGAAATTTTCGATCCATCCGGGGGCTACGAAGATGTATTTGGATTTGAGGAAAGAGTATTGGTGGCGCTGTATGAAGAGGGACGTCGTATGGTTTGTTGAGAGGTGCTTGACCTGCCGCAGGGTTAAGGCCGAGCACCAGAGACCGCATGGCAAGTTGCAGCCATTGGAGGTTCCCGAGTGGAAGTGGGAACAGATCACCATGGATTTCATCACCAAATTGTCGAGGACTGCCAGAGGAGTTGATGCAATTTGGGTGATTGTGGACAGGTTGACGAAGAGCGCTCACTTCCTTGCCATCAGTGAGAGTTCTTCAGCAGAAAAGTTGGCAGAGATATATGTGAGGGAAGTGGTATCTCGGCATAGGGTGCCGATCTTGATTGTTTCGGACCGTGATGTGTGTTTCACTTCCAGATTCTGGAAGAAATTTCATGAGGAGTTGGGTACTAGACTGCATTTTAGTACCGCATACCATCCCCAGACAGACGGTCAGAGTGAGCGAACGATTCAGACGCTTGAGGACATGCTCCGTGCATGTGTGTTGGATTTTGGGGGCAGTTGGGATGCGTATTTACCCTTGGAAGAGTTTTCCTACAACTACAGCCATCATTCGAGCATTGGTATGCCACCCTTTGAGCTGTTGTATGGGAGAAGGTGTCGGACCCCCATTTGTTGGGGAGAGGTTGGGCAACGAGTGATGGGCAGTACAGAGATCATGCTTCAAACGACAGAGTAGATTCAGCAGGTCAGACAGAGGTTATTGACCGCCCAGAGCCGACAGAAGAGTTATGCGGACAAACGTCGATCCGAGCTTGAGTTTCAGGTCGGCGATCTCGTTCTCCTGAAGGTCTCTCCTTGGAAAGGAGTGATTCGATTCAGGAAGAGGGGCAAATTGGGGCCCCGATATATTGGACCATTCCATGTGATTGCGAGGGTAAGTCGGGTAGCCTATCGTTTGGATTTACCAGTAGAGTTGGAGCAGATTCACGACACTTTTCATGTGTCGCAGCTGAGAAAGTGTATAGCCGATGAGTCGGCAGTGGTTCCATTAGAGGATATTCAGGTGGATGCGATCCTGAATTATGTCGAGAGGCCGGTGGCCATCAGAGATCGGAAGATCAAGGTTCTGAGGAACAAGGAGGTACCCTTGGTGTTGGTTCAGTGGCAACATCGGAAGGGATCAGAGATGACCTGGGAGCCGGAGCATGAGATGCGTGAGCAACATCCGGAGCTATTTATGGAGCGAGACTTCAAGGGCGAAGTCTAGTTCTAATGGGGGAGAGTTGTAAAAGCCCGAATTCCCAGGTATCTTTTATGCTTTCAATTTTTGATGTTTTGTGAGGGGACTCGGCGAGTTGGTGCTCAGACTCGCCGAGTAGGATCGCGATTTAGGCGCGGGTTCGCGCCTGGCTTCGCGAGTCCAAGGCATGGACTCGGCGAGTCCATGCTGTTTAATGAAACCCTAATTTCCGGGGTATGAGACCTATTTAAAGGGCCTTATGGCCGTCATTTGTGCTCAGCAGTCCATAGAGAGAAACCCTAGAGTGCTTGAACGTTTTGAGAGAGAAAGGAAGCATTTCTTGACCTTTTTGTGTTTTTTAGCAAAGGATAGGGAGGTTCTAGCCAAGCTGAAGCAAAGGAGGTTGCTATACTGTGGATTTGAAGCTTAGATCATCGATCTAGAGGTATGATTTCGGCTCATCTTCTGTTTTGTGAAGTATAATTCGATTTAGGGTTTCTTGTGGCCTTTGTTGGGTTGATTTGATGGCCAAATAGTCCCTTGGTAGTGATGAGGCTTTGGATCTGGATCCATAGAGGTCCAGAGAGCCTCATTCATCAAGCTTTATGAAGAACAATGGAGGTTATGACCTTGAGTTGTGGCATTTGTTGATAATTCTTCATATATGGTCATATAGAGGTTGTATGTACACCAAGATAGGGGCTTTACATGGTGAATCAGTCTAGGAAGGCCAGATCTATGAATTGATGGAACAGATCTGACCTTAGAAGCGAGTTTGAGTGATTGCATGGAATGGACTCGCCGAGTCCGATGAGCAGACTCGGCGAGTAGCTTGAAGATTGCCCTTAGATCGGCCAGTGAGTGGTCCAGTCGAGTCATGGGTTGACTCAATGAGTCAGGGCGAGTTAGGGGGTGGTCAAGTGGACTGAGTCGAGCTGGGACTCGCCGAGTTGTTCTTGGGACTCGGCTAGTTAAGGCGGGGTGGCCCCGCGATTCTGCCAGGTGGAACTCGTCGAGTCAGGGGGGTACTCGACGTGTAAAAAGGGAATCCTAGAGAGTTGGTGAAAACGTTTAGACTCGCCGAGTCGCCTTAGTGCACTCGCCGAGTCCAGTCAAAGTTGACCCTTGACCATTGACCAGAGTTGACCAGTGTTGACTTTTGAGGGATAGTCAACCTTAGTGTTAAAAGTGTTAATTAGAGACATATGATGTTATAGGAGGATTATAGCTCGGAGGATCGAGCACGAAGGATTTCAGGATTTGTGAGTCATCAAGATACGCGAGGTGAGTCTTCTCACTATACTTTACCTTAAGTAGGTAATCAGAGTTATGTGTTAGAGTATGTATGTTATGTGTATGCTATGTGTTGTACTGCATGATGTCTATGTGATTTATGTTGTGCATGATTATAGAGTTGGAACCGGAAGGTTCCCAGAGTTAGAACCTGAGGGTTCACAGAGCTTGGGTGCACGAACCCATAGAGTTATAGCCTCGAGTGGCTAAATTATATGTGATATGTTTGTGGTATTTTGGGGAACTCACTAAGCTTTGTGCTTACAGTGTTAGTGTTGTTGTTTCAGGTACTAGCGATGACCGTGGGAAGGCGCCGGCTTGATCCGTACACACGCATGGGATTTTTTTATACTTGTGATCTTGGGATTTTGTATAATGTGAATTGAGATTTACACTTGATGTTTTCATGAAAAGTTAATGGGAAATGTTTTTATAAATTGTGAAAAATTATTTTGAAATTCACGGTGTTACAAAGTTCGTACCCCGCACTTAGTCAATAGGGTCACAACCTCACGGAAACCACGTACACTCAACATCTTTCCGTTTCATGACAGAAAGATGCCTCTCCGACCTACTCGCGGAAACCCAGGACCAACCCCACCCGAAGTTGACTCAGTCGCGTTCCAGGCAGCTGTATCTGCTGCGGTCACTGCAGCAATGGCGCAAATTCATCAAGGGAACAATGGAGGAGTTAATGGGCAAGGGGCCGGGAGTTCGAACAACAGAATGAATCAAGGACCCACCAAAACGTGTACCTACAAGGACTTCACCAATGCCAAACCACGAACTTTTAACGGCACTGGAGGAATGATTACTCTGAAGCGATGGATCGAGAAGGTGGAATCGGTATTCGAGATATGCGATTGTCCTGAGCAGATGAAAGTGAAGTTCGCGGCCTGCACTTTTGTTGATCAAACGCTCACCTGGTGGAACGGACATGTGGAAGCCATGACACTCCCTGTAGCCAACTCTATGCCGTGGGCGGAGATGAAAGAAATGTTAATGGCTGAATACTGCCCACGAGGTGAGATACAGAAGATGGAGCAAGAGCTATGGAACCTCACTGTGCAGAATGCAAATATCGATGCCTACATATCGAGATTTAGTGAACTATCTATGTTGTGCCCAGGTATGATCACCTTAGAAGGAAAGAAGATTGATCGATTCATCTGGGGACTAACGTCACCAATTCAAGGAAATGTGATAGCTGGAAACCCCGAAACATTTGACAGTGCAAAGAGATTGGCAAAGAAGTTGTATGACCATAACAACAAGAAGGGCGAGAAGCAAGTGGAGGCTGAGAGAAAGAAGGAAGGTGATGGCAAGAAGGGGAAGAACAATAAGAGGAAGGGGCGTCAGGGCCCCGAGACCTCTAAAAAGCAGCAGACAGTGGCGGTTAACGTTGTCACCACACTGGTCCCAGCCACACCACATGCTCCAACCTCAGTTGCATCAAATGCTCCCAGACCTTATTCCGGTAATCTTCCCGAGTTCAATAAGTGCGGTCTCCATCACAATGGAGAATGCAAGGAGTTTCAGTGCACCAGTTGCAATCGAAGGGGACACACTGCAAGGTACTGCAGGACTTACCCTCCCCATAACCAAAATCAGGGAAACAACAACAACAACCATCGCAACAACAACAACATCATCACCGGCGGTAGCAATGCAGGACCTAGCCACACCTGCTATGGGTGTGGAAGGACTGGGCATTTCCGCCGAGACTGCCCTAACAACAACAATTCAGGGAACGAAAGAACAGGAAGGATGCTGACCATGGGTCAGGGAGAGGCGATTCAGGATCCCTCTTTTGTTACCGGTACGTTTCCCCTAAACCACACTTATGCATGCATCTTATTTGACACCGGAGCGGAGCGAAGTGTCGTAAGCGATAAGTTTAAACATTTATTAAAACAATAGCCCCAAAAGCTAAATGAAAACTTTACGGTGGAAATGGCCAATGGGAAAACCGAATCCACTGGGGAAATGTACATCGGATGCACCCTAACCCTTAATCAACACGTCTTTCGAATAGACCTAATCCCCGTATCAATTAGGAGTTTCGAAGTGATCATCGGCATGGACTAGCTAAGCCCCCACCATGCTGAAATTATGTGTCACAAGAAGGCCGTTCGTCTTCGCCTCGCAAATCACGAAACCCTAGTAATTTACGAAGACAAACCTAGCATGAACCTTCGCCTCATCTCGTGCATCAAGGCACGAAAGCACCTACGAAAGAAGGATTCCGCATTTCTGGCTCACATAGTGGATAAAACCAAGGAAGAGACTAACATTCAAGATATTCCGGTAGCGTGTGAATTTCCAGACGTATTTCCTGAAGATCTTCCGAGAGTACCCCCAGAGAGACAAGTTGAGTTTCGAATCGACCTCGTTCCAGGAGCAACTCCTCTCGCTAAATCACCCTATCGGCTAGCTCCTGCTGAAATGCAGGAATTGTCCAGCCAACTCAGTGAACTTCTGGACAAGGGATTTATCTGACCTAGTTACTCGCCATGGGGAGCTCCAGTTCTCTTTTTCAAAAAGAAGGACAGATCTTTTAGGATGTGCATCGATTACAGAGAGTTAAATAAACTCACTGTCAAGAATCGCTACCTACTCCCACGAATCGATGATCTATTCGACCAGCTCCAAGGAGCTAGTTATTTTTCTAAAATAGATCTACGGTCCGGATACCACCAACTCAAAGTCCGGGAAAAGGATATTCCAAAAACGGCTTTCCGAACCCGCTACGGACATTATGAATTTATCGTAATGCCCTTCGGTCTAACAAATGCACCTGCTGCATTTATGGATCTGATGAACCGGATTTGTCGACCATTCCTAGACAACTTTTTCATTGTCTTCATTGGTGACATTCTCGTTTATTCCCGGAGCGAAGAAGAGCATGGCCAACATCTCCGACAAATCCTAGAAACGCCGCGATCGGTGAAGCTATACGCAAAACTCTCCAAGTGTGAGTTCTGGCTCCGGAGTGTGAACTTCCTAGGTCATGTAGTTAGCCAAGATGGAATTCATGTGGATCCCTCTAAAGTCAAAGTTGTTCAAGAATGGGCCATCCCGACAACGCCCACAGAAATTCGTCAATTCTTGGGTCTAGCAGGCTACTATAAGAGATTCATTCAAAACTTCTCTAAGATCGCCAAGCCACTTACCTCGCTTACGCAAAAGGGCGTACCATTCAAATGGACAGAAAAACAAGAGGTTGCGTTTCGAACCTTAAAGCAAGCTCTCTGTAGCGCCCCTGTACTGCGACGCGTCAAATCAGGGCTTAGGTTGCGTTCGCATGCAACGTGGGAGAGTGATAGCCTACGCATCCCGCCAACTAAAGACGCATGAAGTAAACTATACGACCCATGACCTAGAAATGGGAGCTGTAGTCTTTGCCCTAAAGATTTGGAGGCATTATCTTTACGGTACGAAGTGCACCGTCTTCACGGATCACAAGAGTCTCCAACACATCTTGAACCAGAAGGAGCTGAACATGAGGCAACGAAGATGGGTTGAATTGCTAAACGATTATGAGTGTAAGATCAAGTACCACCCAGGCAAGGCCAACATGGTAGCTGACGCATTAAGTCAGAAGGAGTACTCTAATTGTCGTACGAAAACTCTCTCAATAACCATTCAATCTCACCTGGCAACTCAAATTGCAGTAGTCCAGTCAGAGGCCATGAAGACGGAAAATAGAGCAAGCGAAGCACTACGCGGAATGGAGAAGAACCTAGAGGCAAAGGAGAATGGAGTATACTATTTCATGAACCGTATTTGGGTCCCTAAACTCGGAGGGTTTATAGAAGTTGTTATGAAGGAAGCCCACAAGACATGATACTCTATTCATCCCGGTTCAGACAAGATGTATTTGGATATTAAACAACACTATTGGTGGCCTAACATGAAGGCGAAAATTGCGACCTATGTTAGTAAGTGCCTTACGTGCGCCAAGGTAAAGGTGGAGTACCAGAAACCCTCAGGATTATTACAGCAACCGGTAATCCCTGAGTGGAAATGGGAGGGGATTTCTATGGATTTCGTGACCAAGCTACCCAAGACGTCGGACGGACTGGACACCATATGGGTAATAGTCGACCGACTGACGAAATCTGCCCATTTCCTACCTATAAAGGAATCCTACAAGATGGAAATATTGACACGTTTGTACATTCGAGAGATCGTAAGACTCCACAGAGTACCAGTGTCTATTATCTCGGATAGGGACAGTAGATTCACTTCGCGTTTTTGGCAATCTCTCCATAAGGCACTAGGAACTCATCTCGACATGAGCACCGCGTATCATCCACAAACGGACGGTCAAAGTGAACGAACCATTCAAACGCTTGAAGACATGCTTCGCGCATGTGTGATAGACTTTGGGAAGTCATGGGATACCCATTTACCTTTAGTCGGATTCTCGTATAACAACAATTATCATTCAAGCATTAAGGTCGCGCCTTTCGAAGCACTGTACGGGCATAAGTGTAGAACACCGTTATGTTGGGCTGAAGTAGGTGACACCCAGCTAGCAAAAGCACTCACGTCGGATAAGGCACTAACGGGACCAGATATCATTTGTGAAACCACGGAAAAGATCATTCAAATCAGAGCTCGATTGCAAGCATCGCGCGACCGACAAAAGAGCTATGCCGATAAATGGCGAAAGCCCTTAGAATTTCAAGTTGGAGATCGAGTACTGTTAAAAGTCTTGCCCTGGAAAGGAGTTATTCGTTTTGGGAAGCGGGGAAAACTGAACCCACGATACATTGGACCTTTCGAAATCGTCGCCCGAATAGGTCCGGTAGCATACAAACTGCAACTACCCACAGAGCTAAACAGTGTACACCCCGTGTTCCATGTCTCTAATCTAAAGAAGTGTCTATCAGATGAAACACTCGTCATTCCCCTTGACGAGATCGAAATCAACGAGAATCTCCTGTTCGTTAAAGAACCAATTGAAATCATGGACAGGGAGGTGAAGCGTACTAAGCAAAGTCGCATCCCTATCGTGAAAGTACGGTGGAACGCAAAGCGTGGGCCAGAATTCACGTGGGAACGCGAAGACCAAATGAAGCAAAAGTACCCTCACCTATTCTAGCATTCTCAAATCTAGCTTTCAAACAGAATTTCGGGATGAAATTCCCTCTAACGGGGGGATGATGTCACAACTAGAAATTTTGTGTCTTGTAATCACTATACTCAAGTAAAATGTTGAACCAAAAACTTAAGAGCATGTGTGATGCTTATTATATGACATCAAAAACTTCAATCAAATACATCATACAAGTACTACAAATGGTCAACAAGCAATTGGAAACCCTAGAAGTTCTTGTTTAGGTCCATTTTGGACTAGGACTTCCTTATTGGACCCAAAGGGGCCAATAAGCTTCCAATTTGACTATCATGAGTTTAGAACCTTTTAATGGGCTCTAATTGGACCCACATTAATTTATTTCAACATTTTGGGCCATATTGGGCCTAGAATGAAATAAATTAAACATGATGAACCATCATTAACCTAAACCAGCCCAACAAAGTGTAAAAATCATATTATAATTTTTTTGGGGCCAAAAATTATCCAACTTAACTCCTATATGGGCTTAGGGGCAATAAAGCCCAAAAATCCTTTCTTCCTTCCAAATTCTCGGCCCAAAGCCCAAACCCAAGAAGAAAGGAGTTGACTTAATACATGCCACCTCATTTATGTCCACCATACTTCCATGCATGGACCAACATGCATCTAGAAATGTCAACTCAACCCTTTCTCTTCTCTCCTTCTTGATTCTCAGCCGATTCCAACACACACGTACAGACAATTTCATCACTTTTCACATATCAAACACTCTCAAAAACACCTTCACCTCTCTTCTCAAAATTTCAAAGAATCAAGGGCATTAAAGGAGATTTTCCACAAAAATCACCATCGAAGGTAAGGTTATACTTAATTCTATGATCTAGGTTCCTTGATCTATCTAAAATCTCTTCTCAACTCTCATGAAATCATAAACTTGTGTCTTAGAACCCCTCAAACTCGAGATCTTCATGAAAAGGGTGCTAAGGCCATAAATCACTTCATTTCTTCCATCTTTTCTCCAAAAACCAAAACCACACCCTAAGGTGAGATTCATACTCCCTCTTTTTCTGTTTTATAAGTTTTGTGGGGGGGAATACAAGTGCAAGTGTAGATCTATATGTATTTGTATGCCTTGTATGATTTCTATGCTCATATGAATGTTTTGTGTGATTATGATGTTGGATCTAGCCATAAACCCCTAAAAATCGAGATATACTTTATGTTAAATGATACTAGCATAAATTATATTACTACATACAAAGTATTCCAAGAAAAATAGCTAAGTGGCTTAATAACATCTTCTTTGGGCTAAAAACTCATTTTTGGACACAAAATGTTAAAAATATAAAGTTAAAGTGGCCAAAATGACATATTACGAATTCTGATGGGTGAGATGACTCAAAACAGTTTCAATAATGTATTTTCTGGAAATATACTCTTTTGGAGGAGTAAAAATATAAATTTCAAGCTTAATGGGCTAAAAATGACATTGTCGGCCCAATAGGGCCCAATATGCGAAATTTTCCAATTTGAGGGGCTGAAACTGTGTTTTTCTGTAAAACAGTGCACTACTAGTGTTCTAAGTCCTTTTCAAAGGTTAAAATGCTTTTCATAATTAAAAAGGACCAAAGTTGTAAAAAATTTCCAATTTGGGCCAAAAGTGTAAAAATTGCGAAAAAGAGAGGTTACAGCCGAGAAAATTGTATTTTGAGGGACTAAAACTGTTTTCAATTAAAAATGTGCTGAAAAATATCAATTTCAATAAGTTTCGATGTTAAAATGCCAAGAAAAATGGTTTAAGGACTAAACCGGAAATTAATTTATTCAAAGGGTTGAAAAAGCAAATTTACAAAATAAAGAGGGGTTGTAAACAGAAAAATTACAATGTTAATTCAATACATCCGTTGTGATCAAATACTGACACTGCGACTACCGACGAATTACAATACACAACAACACCAAAAATCGTTATCAAACGAATTGATTCGGTCTCGAATCAATAACAACTCCGAAACTACTAACACGACGACAACCCGATTCATACATGGAAAATTTCGGAATTCAATACACACGTGAGAGTGCACAGATGTCGATACACCATCTTTGGGCCCAAAAGTGTAAAATCTTGTTTGTTGGGCCTAGCTAGCCCAATGACCTGATCTTTAGGCCCGAAGACATCAACCTTACGAGTTGTTGGGTCTTACATGATCCAACACAGCATAAAAGGACTTTCAATGGCTTTTATACTATTGGTCCCCAAGGGTCCTTTGGTATTGCTAGTAAAGTCGGGAATTCAAATGTGAGTCGGGCCAAGGGCCCATCGCACTCACTTTATCCCCAACCGACTAATGGAGTTATTGAGGTCTTCGTGCCCTTTTTCTCTTCGGATGTGGGACTACAAGAAGTCAGGGCGGTTGGATTATGTGAATAGTACGGACGACGCCTAAGGGATCGTTAGTATAGTTGTAAACTGGTCGTTTGTGTAATGCATGTTTATAACAATTCACCATGCGCAATAATCCAACGTCGCCTGGAATCAATGACTTCACATACCGCGATGGTACAACAACTACACTGAATTCAAAGTGATAGGAAAACATCGGGTTTTCCTAGGGTATTTCAATGCATACAGTTGCGAAATGTACACCAAGTTTAATGAACAATTTTTACAATTATAGAAACAAACAAGCATACTTATGGATCTTCACAAACTTTTTCATAAACTCTTTTCAGAAAATATTGGATTTTCTGGTAGTTTTCAAAACAATGCAAAACATTGCTTTTCAAACACCGCTTATGAACTCACCAACATTTCATATGTTGACGTTTTTCAAAATACTTGTATTCTCAGGTAACAAGTAAACCGAGGGGAAAATGTATTCAGTGATGGCCTGCAGTTTGTTTATCTATGATCGAACAATTTATTTTTGGGAATGTAATGTTAAAACAATGTACTCAGTGTAAACTCTACCAGTTGTACTATCTCAATGCATGGTGATGGATGATGTTATGTTTCATATATATTCAATGTTATGGTATTCAATTAAGTCACGACAGCCCTCGGACGTTTCCGTCGTCTGGTTCGGGGGTGTGACATCTTTCTTCATAGCCTTCGGTAGGCATGGGTGCGGGGTCAAGCGGTGGTAAGTCAGCAATCTTGGAGATGATGGGATGAATGTCTGCATCTATTTTTGCGAAGTCACAGATTGTTTCCTTAAGAAAGGTACTGGCCCTTTCAAGAGCGATCTTCATCTTCGGATGCTTCTCAGACTTGTGCTGAAAAACCTTGGCGATGAGAAACACTTCTTCTGGGTTCACACACAGAAAATCAGCCTGGGTGTGGATGTAGTCGTGCTCCCTCCTGGTCAGGGTGTACTAGATGAACTCAGCCTTCATGAACTTCCGGATCTTGTAATTCTTCACTATGGATGGTCTATCGTTAGACCATATGTGTTCAACTGGAGAGGCATGCTTAACAAAGAATTGTCTAAGTCTCTCGAACTCCATAGGAAGTCTTTTTTCGTTAGGAAGGCTGCGGTCAAACTACTCAAATACAGTGAAGTATCTGGCATTCGGTGAGATTGGGACATCCCAGTAGCCGTCTGAGGGGGGTTCCACATAGGTGAGATGAGGGACATAGTCATCATCAAGAAGTCTTCTATGTGGATTGATCCAAGAATTCATCAAGGATTCATCCATAACTGTGTCGAATCCGAAGAGTCTCCATACTTCTTAGGCCAACTTGGCTGCCTTCCAGTCTCTTTTTCTTTTAGCAGTGAAAGGAGAGTCGTTTGAGCTTGGAGACGACATATACTCCTCCAGATTCTTGAAGTGCGGGGGAGTTTCTGGTTTTTCAGGAGTATTTTCAACATGGAGAGGGGAGTTGTGATGAGATGGTTGCGGTGAGAGTTGTTTTTCATGTTGTGGTGATGGTTGCGGTGTGGGAATTTTTTCAGTAGAGACTGGGGGAGTTTGGTGATGTGAAAGGGATTGGTCGGAGTGATGTACTTCTTCACTTCCCCCTCTTGAGGAGTTCAGACCCGAAGCCTCCTCAAGCCATTGACGAAGGCCATCAACCTTGTCAAACACGGTTTGAAATTGAGCTTTGAGCTCTTCTGCCAACTGTTGATTATTGGGAATGGAGGGATTGAAGAGTAGTTTATGAATCTCCTTGGTGAGCTGAAGAATTTCCGGACCATGGAAGTTGGTCGATAGAGATTGTTGCATTCTGTTGATAGTAGTTTGGAGAACGAAGATTGCGGATTCATAAGCAGTATGAGTTTCAGCAATCAACTTCTCAGAATGTGAGGCCTGATCTGCAATTGCTGCTTGAAGGTCGGTTTTTATTACGATAAACTCAGAGATGAGGCGTTCCGCAGCAGCCATAAACTCCTTATGATCAGCTTGATGATTGTTGTCAAGTGATCTGATTCACATTTCAACCTTTAGAGAGATGCGCTCCACAGCCATTCTCTCTTTGGTTTCCAAACTTTCTATTCTTTCCATCAGGGACTGCGGTCCTACACTGTCTTCTGGTTGCGGTTGATTTGGCTTGACCGCAGCTAAGATTTGATCAACCTTAGCCTAAAGACTCATAAATTCTTTCCTTGTGACTGTGTGCTTCTTCTTCTTCTTCTTCTTCTTCTTCTTCGCCATCTGAAGGAGAGGGTTTGTTTACCTCTTGTGGTTCATCATCATCGAAGACAAAAATGGGAGCAGAGCTCACTTCGATTTCAGGTTCTTCATCTTATGAACCTGCTGCACTGGAAGAGGGGGGAGCTTGATGGACATGCTGATCAGCAGCAGCTTGCTGAGCTTGTTGAACTTTGTCTGCCATTGTGGACATCCATTCTTGAACCTTCAGGATAGTGGCTACGGTATTGGCATTATTGATGGCATCTGCCCAATACTTTGCCACGGCTTGAATCTCTTGTTCCTTGAGTTGTTGTTGCTTGATTTGCTGATCCTTGCGAGCTTGAAATGCCCTACAAAAAGCGGCATATTTCTTGGCTTCAGCCTCGTTAGAGGGTTGATATCTACTCCAAGAATCATTAGAGTCTTCTCCGTCAATTCCTGTAAATCGCACCAAGGTGTCCCTTGGGTTCACGGATCCTTGCACATTTATGCTCACCATGCCTAAACCACCTGATTGTAATGTAAGCAGAGTAGGATTTCCTGAGCTTCCTTGGTCTCCTTGACCCGTGGTCAAGTTTGGCCTCGGCTCAGTTTTGGAAAAGGCAAAATAAGTGCCTTGCGGATGGGACTGTGTTTGAAGTGTATGGGTGACATTCAACAGGATGGAGTTCAACTCCTCGGATGAAAAAATATGCAGTCGGGAAGCCCTGGAGACTTTAGGGAGAGAACCAGTATTATCCCTTTGGGAATGTACTAGTGGGGAGTCTCCTCTTTGTTGTGATTCAGACTCACTTTCTGAGTATGAAGGGAAAAAGATGGTGTTGTCAAATGGATGTGCAGGCATCCCAAGGACTACCGGAGCCTGTTGAGAGGATGAGGTATTGGTCTGGTCATGCATTTGTCTAGTGGGATCAGCTTTTCGTTTCTTGAGGATAGAGATGGGTTGGTTATCCTCTTCAGAATCACTACCGGAGTCATGGCGACTCGGTTCAGCAGTTATGATAACTGGTGGTGATTTTCTGTACTTTGATGGTTTGGGGGCATGCTTTTTGGGAGTGCTAGATTTCTTTGTGGTGCGGGGACCATGGAGAGAAGAAACCTTAGGTTTGCGTCCCTAAGAGACGTTAGAAATAGTGGTAGAAGAAGGAACTGCGTTACCTTCAGGGTTTAAGGCTGCGGATGGAAGAGGCGGGGTAGGAAGGTATGGGTCAATAACTTCCATAGCCTCAACGTGGTCTGAGACATCAGCAGTCTCGATACCAAGTGAAGTAAGAATATAGGTAAGGAGTCTGTAGATGGGACCAAAAATAGTTTGATCAGAGGAAGGGTTGTACCTTTTTAAGTCTTTGGTGACGAAGAAATCGATGTCGTCACCCATGTGAATCTTGGCATCCGCATGCAAGTCAGATATGCACAGAGACCAAAATCGTGCAAAAGTAAGCTCGGATGGGTTCTACCTCGGGATCTCCTTGGGAATGTAATGGAGAATATCGTCCAAAGAATCTGACCGTAGTTCACATTGCGGCCTATGAATATGCTCCAAACCAGTTCTAAAAGCTTTAATCCCATGTTGTTCGTGCCTCCGGTTCTGCCGGACAGACTGTGGATGATGAAGTGATAGAGAAACTACCAGACCGTAGGCAATTAGTTCTTCTTGAACTCACCAATGCCTTTTATCTTCTTCTGATAGCCCATTTGATACAGTGCAGAGGTGACATCTGCCATTGATGGAGTGAAAAACTTAACAGATGGATGAATCAGAAGATTGATGGCTGAAAGGAACTTTTCATTGGTCAGGATGACCAAGGAATCATTGACAAGGTTTAGATGGACTTCTTGAGGGTTATCAACTGGGCGATATGCTGAAAAGGCGCACTTGTAGAGAGTGGAGAGTGGAACAATGTTTGTAAATGCATCAAAAGGTCCAAAAAGGAGATGATTCTTCAAGAACTTGATCATCAGTTTGGTTGGTGCATTGTATGTGGGTTGATCGTCGAACACCGCTCTGAAAAGCAGTTGGGTTCATTGATCCAAAAGCTTTGGATTATTTCTTGGAAACGCCGGATTTCACCATTCTTGAGTTGGTAAGAACTTGAAGAATGCAGAAAGGATTGAGGGTTTTGAGAGCGTAAAGGTTTCTTTGTGGAGAGAAAAAGGGTTTTATAGTGATTTGTAGGAGCAGAAAACGTTTAGGTTTTTGACCTAGGTGAAATTCGGTAAAAAAAATTGGTTTATCTTTGAAAAGGCATCTTTAATCTTAACCACATATTGACAAAAAGGGATAAAGATTGAAATTGGGATTAACCAAAAAGAACTCTGCATTTAATGATATGTCAGATGTAAAATCACGTATTCAGAACGTGTGGAGGGGGTGAGAAAAATCTGTTGGATAAAGCAGAAGTTGTAACGGATGGGGTGGTTTGGGGTAATAGGAAAAGACATTTTAGAGGATTTCATCTGGAAAATCTTTTATTTTGTCATCATACCTAAAATAGGTCTGACACAAGGTTTTGGGAGAGAAGAATGTGACAGTTTCTCAAAGGAATGTTTTTATTTAATGAAGGATCATTAAATAGCACACTATGTTTTTTTTGTTGTTTTTTTTAAAAGAATGAACCGTCTGTAAATCAATTAATGTGATTGCGGATGAACACATCATTGCGGATGGATTCTTTGGTATTGTGGATGACGGCAGTGAGAAAAACTGAGAAGAGTACTTGTACAAAAGTTAATAATAACAAACAAGAAAGACCCATGAAAGATAGATATAATATATGGTTGCGATACATTGACTGCGATACACAAAATGTTCGAAAACCATATATTATCAATATCTTTCAGTTAGAACCGTAATGGAGACCAGGAAGGTCTGCGGTGCCTGTCAATCCAAGAAGAATTTAGGGTTCGGATTCATCATTCCCAACATTTGTAAGAACACATTGAGTTTTGTAGAGTCAACTGCTTTTGTAAATACATCAGCAATCTCTTCATGAGTAGGGACAAAAATGAGTTCAATATTACCTTTCAGAATGTGGTATTTGATGAAGTGATACCGTAGTTCAATATTTTTAGTCTTGAGTGTTGAATCGGATTATGAGAAATCACTATGGCACTTTCAGAGTCACAAAAGATTGGTATCCGCATCATTATGTATCCGTAGTCTAACAGTTGTGTCTTCATCCAAAGGATTTGGGAACATCAGCTGGTTGTGGCCACGTATTCTGCTTCTGCGGTAGATAATGAAACACAACTTTGTTTTCTTGAGGACCAGCTGACAAGTCTACCTCCTAAAAGTTAACATCCACCAGATGTACTTTTTCGATCATGTTTGCATCCGGCATGATCCGCATCAGTAAACGCTTAAAGACTGAAGTCATTGCCTACGGGGTACCATAGACCAAGAGATTTGCTTCCTTTTAGGTACCAGAGAATTTGTTTGGCTGCGGTCATATGTGATACTTTTGGGTCACCCTGATACCTTGCACATACACCAGTTGCAAAGACAATGTCCAGTCGGCTTGCGGTGAGATACATTACAGAGCCAATGATACCTCTATAAGTCTTGTGATCCACAGATTCTCTAGAAGGATCAAAAGAGATCTTATATCTGAAGGCCATAGGAACCTTAGCCGAGGAGCAGTTGTCCATAGAGTATTTCTTCAAAAGTTCAGTGGTGTATTTCTCTTGATGAATGAATATCCCTTGTTGAATTTGTTTGACTTGGAGACCTAGAAAGAAGTTAATCTCTCTATTCATGCTCATTTGAAATTTGTTTGTCATGAGCTTAGCAAATTCATCCACCATTCCTTGATCCGAAGATCCGAAGATGATATCATCCACATATATTTGTACAAGCATAATTTGAGAACCAGTTTCTTTTCTAAATAGCGTGGGACCAATCACTCCTCTTTTGTAGCCTGAAGAGACTAGGAATTTAGAGAGAGTCTCATACCAAGCTCTACGGGCTTGCTTCAGACCGTAGACTGCCTTTTGAAGCTTATGGCAGTGATCAGGGAACTCGATACTTTCAAAGCTGGGAGGTTGTTGAAGATAAACCTCTTATTTCAACTCCCTATTGAGAAAAGCACTCTTAACGTCCATTTGGTGTACTTTGATGTTTTTGTGGGAAGCATATGCTAAGAAGATTCGGATTCCTTCCATTCTAGCCACCGGAGCATAAGTTTCATCGTAGTCAACGTCTTCCAGTTGACTATAGCCTTTAGCAACCAGTCTTTCCTTATTTCTGATAACCGCACCAAATTCATCTAGCTTGTTCTTGAACACCCATCTTGTACCGACAATAGTATGGCCTTGTGGATTGGGAACAAGTTGCCACACTTTGTTTCTTTCAAATTCTTCCTGTTCTTCTTGCATTGCAGAAATCCAATCTGGTTCCAATAATGCTTCGTTGATAGATCGAGTTTCAACTACAGACATAAATGCTGCATAGTGACAATGATCAGATAAATCTTTGGCAGATCGAGTTTGGATACCTGCGGATGGGTTGCCAATAATTTGACCTGGTGGGTGATCCTTCGTCCATACATGTAGACGAGGCAACAAATGATCAACAGCTGCGGTAGAATGAATGTTTTCAATATCAGAGGTTGCTTCGGATGGGGAAGGAACTTCCCCCTAGATTTATGAACAGCCTGCGGAATCATCTTGACTTGTTGGAGCGAGGACATTTTCTTGAGTAGTTTGGAGAGGATCCCCCTGGATTGCTGAAGGGAGTTCCTTTGGAACCTGAGAAGGTTCCCCCTGGACTGCTGATGGGAGAGAAATGATCATTGAGTCAGTTCGAGTGACGATATTCTCTATGATTTCATCATCCGAATCCGAAGATACATTTGAAGGACGTGATTTTCTTAGAATGGGATCTTGAGCATCATCAAGTAATGAAACCTCAATGGTTGTAGTATGAACCGGAGTAGAGCTTTCCCCCTCAACCGGAGAGGTAAGAGTATTGAGAGATGCTACTTCGGATAGAGATGGGCCAGAAACATCAACGTGTTGTTATTGAGAAATTGGAGATACAAGAACTTCAGATAGTTTTGCCATTTCAACAGGGTCAAAAAGATCATCATATATTACTTCGACCAAGTTTAGAGGACCTGAAGAAGCAGGAATGTCGCTTTCCATGATGGCAGTGGTTTCAGTAGATGGAGGGGTGTTGTGGATGTAAGAGTCATCGAACTTCACATCAAAACTTTCAATGATTAGCCTTGTACGTCTGATGAGAACCCGATACGCAACCTTATTTGTGGAGTAACCGAGAAATATGCCTTCATCAGACTTCGGTGCAAATTTGTTAAGCTGATCTCTATTGTTGATCACAAAACATCTACACCCAAAGATGTGAAAGAAACGAACATTTGGCTTTCGGTTGTTGAGACCCTCATAAGGTGTCTTGTTGAGGCGTTTGCACACAATGCTTTGGTTCTGAACGAATCATGTGGTTGCTACAACTTTAGCCCAGAAGTAAAGAGGAAGACGTGCGAAGTTGAGCATGGATCTGGCTGCTTCAACAAGGGTGCGGTTCCTTCTCTCTACTACACCTTTTTGTTGAGGTGCATACGAAGCTGAAAAGTTATGAGAGATACTTTTTGACACGAAGAAGTTTTTGAGAGGATGATTAGTGAATTCAGTGCCATTGTCACTGTGGATGCGTCTTACAGGAAGCTTGATCTGGAGTTCTATTTCTTTGATGAAATTTATTAGAATCTGTGGTGTTTTGGATTTGAGTCTGAGAAAGACTATCTAAGTGAAGCGAGTGACGTCATCAAATATAACCAGTATATATTTTTTATGATGGAAACTGGCTACAGCTGATGGACCGTACAGATCAATGTGGAGAAGTTCAAGTGGCTCAGATATAGAGGAGTCAATCACCATAGGGTGACTTGCTTTTGATTGCTTACCACATACAGAAGCAGGACATAGAGTGTCATTGCTGAACTTGAGAATGGGTAGACCTCTGACCAATTCTTCAGCGACTAAGGTGTTGATGTATTTGAAGTTAAGATGAGCGAGCTTGCGATGCCATAACCAGCTAACTTCGGATACGGATTTTGAGAGAAAGTACAGCTGCGGTTTACGAATTATGAGAGAGACATCCAGAGGATACATGGTGCCTTCAGATCGTGCCTGGATTAAGCAAGTGCTTCTATCACTCATCATGATGTAACATAATTGATCATCAAATTTCACTCGATGGCCTCCCTTACATAGTTGTCCAACACTGATGAGATTGTGTTTAAGGCTTTCTACATAAGCAACCTTCTGTATTGAGAAGTTCCCCATAGTGATTACAATGTAACCTCGGATAATGCCATTCACATTGTTGTCGAATGTAACATTTCCACCAATGCATATAGGCCTGAAATCCCGAAGGTATTCTAACCTTCCGGTCATGTGCAAGGAGCAGGCATTGTCGATCAACCATTCTTCTTCTTGATCCTCCTTGCACAAAGCCTACAAAAATTAAGTGGTTAATTTGGGCACCCAAGCGAGTTTGGAGCCCGTAGTCACATACGATGTATTAATCGATGCATGATGTGAGGTGGCAGGGACAGGTTTTAAGTCAACTTTCAAGCCTAGTCCTGGGTGTTTGAGATTTTTTAGACTTTTGTGAGACTGTGGATTGTTACGAGTCTTTTGAGAACGATGAGATTTGTCATGAGAGAAGATCTTTTGACACTGACATTGACACATGAACTTTTTGTCATTTCCCCTGACATTTGACTTAGTCTGAGGTTTTGAAGAGAAAGTATTCTTTTGTCCAGTCCGAGGATTGTGAGATTTGACCTTTTTGTTTGTATGTTTTGAAAAGGTGTTTTTTACAGGTCATGCAGGTGTGTAGACACGTGTAGGCCTTTTGTGAGGTGATTTCTTAAACTCTTGAGGTGACCTTTTGAGTGCCGGAGTTGGCAAAATTCCTTTCAATTTTTGAGTTTTTGAAAGTGAGATTGGAAGGGTTGGAGTGGGTAGAATACCTTTCCATTTTGGATTGTCTAAAGAATAGACCTGAAAACCATTTGATCAAAAAGACTTATCCATAGAGTCAAATGATTTTTGAGTAGTGTCAGAAATAGTGAACTCCTTCCTTTTTGTTTTCTTGGAAACAGTTGATTTGAAATGATAATTTTGTTGGAATAGTGTCTAGGGCTGCAACTATATTTGGCAAGGATTTGACCCGGTTGTGCATGGTCCTTTTGGGTTGCCTTCACCATAGCAACTTGACAGGATGATTTATAATGAGAGAACAAATATTATTAATATATTATGAGAATAATATAATGAATAATAATATTGTTATTTGATTAATATAAGTCATAAATTAATTAGGAATTAATTTGGTGACTTAAGGAAATCAATTAAATAGAAGGGCATAAACTGTCAAGTGTATGATAGTTATACTTTGGGTTGTAATTCCTTAAAGATAAAGAGGGACGGTTTTGAGGAATTTGGATACGCCTTGAAATCGTCCAAGGCTTATCATGAAAGGGATTAGGATTGCTTAGGGCCTAAGTTATCCAATTAGGGTTTAAAGGTGAAACCATAGGAGCCTTACAAGTATAAATAGACCATAGGGTTGATGAAATCGGCACTCTTCTACTTAGAAGAACCCTGGCCGAATTTCATCTCCCTCCCCACTCTCTCAAATCATCCTCTTGCTAGTTGGTGTCTGTAAGCCATTAGAGGAGTGACAATTGTGACTCTAAAGCTCCAAGACAAGAAGATCAAGCAAGTGATTCAAGGTAAACTTATAACTCTGTTTCTTATTGTTATTATGATAGGATAACCATTAGAAGTCTTGGATTCATGCATGTTCAATTAGAGAAACCTAGATCCAAGCATTAGGGTTTTGTATGTGCACATAGGAATGTTCATATGGCTAAAACCCATCAGTGGTATCAGAGCCTAGATTGGTTTCTATTGAATTGATGCATTGATTACTTGTTTGTTGCTTGCAAAATTTGTTTTTTTTTGTCCTCTGTCTGATGAACTCGGCGAGTCCCATGGTGGTACTTGGCGAGTAGGCTCAACTCGGCGAGTCCATTGTGGTACTCGGCGAGTTCGAGCGTCAGAAAGAGCTAATTTCGGGATTTCTTGTTGTTTATCTATTGGAAACTTACCTTAATCATGTTAGGTCAATATAAATCCGATTTTAAGATATATTTGAGTATATTCTTGACCTAATTGAAGATATTTATCAATTAATTAAATGATAATTTCCTTATGTGATAATTGATTAATTATTTTAATTAAAATTGGTAAATTGTTTTGCAAGAAATAATTAAATAAATCAATTATGGATAATTATGTGATTAAATGTTAATTTAGATTATTGGTTATTTGATCCTTTATGTTTTGAAAAGTTCAAAACTTGTCCTCAAGTTTTGAAATTTCAGTTTTGTGATTAAAAGTTTAATTTAGACAATTTAAATTTCAAACCCTCGAATTTTACAAGTTTAAAATTCAACCCTATACTAATATAATATTACATGATTAATATATATATATATATATATATATATATATTAATCATGTAATATTATATTAGTATAGGGTTGAATTTTAAACTTGTATATATGTATGTATGTATGATTAAAATGCTAGTCTTACCGTTAGTAGGCCTCATTCACGAAGCCGGTCTATAAGGTGGGTATAAGATTGCTGCCTATAAAATGGCGCTTAATGGGTGAACACTCTCACCCACCGCTTGCTTGATCGGTGGAGGGTCGTTAGTCGAACGGGTAGGATAGGGCAACTCTCTCTCCTCATTAATAACTATAATGAACCTATGTGACAACCCGATATTTCAAGACGATACGATGGGACGCAAGTCAAATTTAGGTCAAAATTTAACTTTCCTAAAATCTTATTTGGGTTAAATAAAGTAGAAGGAACCGTATCAAGGTTTCGAAGCATATAAAGAACACTAAAATCCGAGTTATAACGAAGAAGTTATGACCGTTCTAAGTTTTTCCAACAGAAAAACGGCAATACGAAGTTACGTAAAAACTCGAATCGGAGATCGAGCGACTTTTGGCCGGAATGACCTAAACGGGAATTGAAGGTCTCGTCAATGGTATTTCAGCGGTAAAAAGTCTGGCAAAAACCGACGTCAGATAAAGATGTTATGAATTCTTAAAGAAATTCCTTAATCACGTCATTTTAATAAATAAATAAAAAAATTTATTTCATAATTTGCCGACGGAGTCTAAACGAAAGTTGTAGAGCGTAGTCTCACCTTCGCGTGGATATAAAGAACGTCGAAAACGGAGTTCGTATGAAGGAGATATGAATTTTTGAAGTTTATTTAAAATAATTATAAATTTAAATAAAAACTCCCGGTATTATCCAAAGGGGAGTCATCGGATAGGACCGGAGTACGCCCTGCGTACCCTCGTACGCCCCGCGTACGCAGATCGAAGGCCTCGGAACGTCCACGTCGCCCTATGCGAAGCTACCGACCCGCCGTCCGACCCGCTCCATCCGAAATACGTAAGCAATGACGTCTCGTACATGCTGCGTACCCTCGTACGCCCAACGTACCGAGGCGATTCAGCACCCCTATAAAAGGGATGCGAGGCTTTCCGAAAAACTTGCTCATTTCTCTCCTTTCTCTCGCGGTCTTGCCTCGTTTTCCGTGCCCGTTCAAACCCGAAGCTTTGGCCTTTTTGCTCAAGTCCCGAGGGTTGATTTTACTCCTGAGATTCCCGAGAATCCCGAGAAAAATCCCTTTCCCGAGACGAAACTCTGCCCGGTTTTCCATCTCGCTATCTTCAAACTTTCAGGTGAGTTCATACCCCTATAATCCACACTTTTAAATGTTTTATAAATATTTTTATATGCTTTTAAGGGGGGGAATACAAGTAAAACACACGATGATTATCGTATGTTATATAAAGTTTCGTTTTATACTTTTTATCAACGGAATCGCATGTGATTTATAATTATTATAAAGAAACTTTCGTATGCAAAATGTATCACGATAACATCATATCTTTTGAAATGAAAAGTGTTGTTATTTATATATAAATCAAACACACTGCTTATACTGTATGTATATGTGCCCACCTATCATACTACAAACATACGATTATTTTGGCACGAAAAACATCAATATTTTGGGATACTTCTTGTTAATAAATCAATCTTATGTGATTTATAACTAGTATACAAATGGATTTACTACAAGTTTAACAGTTTCACTAAACATATTACTTCAAATGACTTTCTTAAACGTTTTTACATGATTAAAGCTCGTTATCAAACTGTCTTACATACTGTAAGCTTCCTTTCAAAATCGGTTACAAAGGTGTTTTCAAACAATGGTTTTACGTGTACTTAAACTGTCTTATCAAACAAAATACTTTCAATCATTTTATAAACTGACATCAAGTCACAAATTCTTTATTATACTTTTCAACGGTTTTACAAAACTTCTTTATGCTTTTATATTATAAATTGCATGCCTCTATATGTATAGTTATATAAGAAATGTTTAAAAGACTTAGCAAGGCTATCCACCCTATTTCCTTTTCGCGCCTTGAGATGTGGTCTGGTGGGATATTGGGTATTCGTCCGAAAGTCGTTTAAATATTAGTTATATATCATGTATACATATATGGTCATAAATGTTCCATCAGTTAATTTAGTTCTGATACTCTTAGATAGCAATGGTGTATAAACCTACTTGGTCACTCATCAATTACATTCTAGTAAACTATTATAGGAATAGTTTAGAGTAAACAAAACATTTTCCCTACTACAAGAAATTACACCGGAATCAGTTCATTCATGAGTCTAGACTACATGTTATATGAAAGAATACTCTTACATGAATACTTTTACATAGAGATTATATGGCAAATTACTACTACATGTTATATGAAAGAATACTCTTACATGAATACTTATACATGAATACTTTTACATAGACATTATATGGCAAATTACTACTACATGTTATATGAAAGAATACTCTTACATGAATACCTATACATGAATACTTTTACATAGACATTATATGGAAAATTACTATTACATGTTATATGTCTAAGATACGGTTATATCGTTCGCCTTTCTATCTTTACCTTGTGATTCAATCACATCATCGACGAGATAGATTGGGACTTTATCTCCTAGTACCACATGATACTTTGAGGGACTAACCATTCCGACAACCACTGTTAGCTACAGAGGTAAATGAACAATCTACGGATGTTTTAGGTTGATACCGTCGTGGGTATACATAAGGGACTAACTATTCCTAAACCCGGCTGTTAGCAACAGAGGTAAATGAACAATCTACGGATGTTTTAAGTTGATACCATTTCAGGTATACTTAAGGGGCTACTAATAAGAGTTAATCAGGGAAAAACCGTCATATTTTCAAGAGATGCGTACTTTCAAAACAGTCAGGTCTAGGTAAAAGACTACTTTCAAAACATTCGAGTCTTGGTAGAAGACTACTTTTATACTAGTAGGAAATATGGGATTTTCTAGAGCTTTTCATACTTATACTAAATGTTTCATCGTTCATTCACCAGTCTTTCATATCAATTAATCAAAGCAATGACATTAAATACTTATGAACTCACCAGCTTAAATGTTGATCTACTCTTTCAAAATAACTTGTATTCTCAGGTTACAATTATAGACAGGTGCCGATACAAGGTTTAGAGAAGACGGAGCACTCAAGACTCGTCTTTTATTTTGATAAGTTATTCTCATGTCTTGTAATATGAAAGAAAACACTTGTAACTAAAATTATACTATTAATGCAATGGATGATGTTGTTGCTTGTTTACTACTTTACATTTGTTGTGATGCATACATGACGTCCTCCGCCCCAGAACGTTTCCGCCATTCTCGGTTTTGGGGTGTGACAGATTGGTATCAGAGCATTGTTTATAGTGAATTGAGTATATCAACCCATAAAAGATATACTAACTATAAACACAATGGGATTAAGAATACTCTGATTTAGAGTTTATACTTTAAATAATAAAATATTTAAGTAAGTATACGTGCCTGCATTCATACTAAAATCAGTGTCACTAGGACAGTACAAAAGAATTACGATTGTTGGGCAACACAAGTGGGCTTAGAGACATATGGTCAAAACTGGGAAGATATAGCCTGATCGCCTATATTATCTGAGGGTTGACTAGCATGTGCCTAAGTTTAAGTGTGTGGTCGCAACAATGCTAAAATCTTACCAACCCTACCACAATGAGAACAATAGAACATAACATTAAAATTAAAATACTATAGGAGTATTTGGTGTTACTATAAGTACTTTATACTTGAGAATTAAAACGGGATCCTCATTACTAAGTTGATAGTTTCTAAGTGGATACACTAAGGCTACATATAATTAGGATGTTATAGACTTAGAATCAGTGATAATTTTGCGTTACTCCTATTCTGTGTGAATTTGGAAATAAGGTCACTTATTCGAAGGTCTATCCTGTTTAGATTACACATAGCGGGTATGCACTTCACAAATAGTGATGTAACTAATGAGGGTTTTCTAAATAATTATCTAGATAGTTCGTCTAATAATTATCCACTTACCCTAAGTTCTCGCATAGAAATCATAGTTGGACTCCATCCCCTTGACAACCAGTATCTTCCGAATGAAGTCATAGCTGGTTGGTTTGGAGAAGAACCAGAGAATGATCATCCTATCCACTTGGATGATCACCGTGATGAAGACTTTTCGTATGATGCTAACTCCGAACCAAAGGTTGAGAACCTACCCCGAGCAACTCCCTTTTAATTCCTAACCCTCGTCTTGCTTTTCATGGCCTGACGCCTGAGTCGGTGGAATGCTTGGAAACATGGAGCCAAGAACAAGATCAGCCCATGCCATTTATTGGCGACCGAAACTTTTACGACCTGAGCAATGGGGGCTCAGCATGTAGAATCATGCCAATCATGGTCCGCAGAGTGGCCCAAAATGAGAATGAAGGCAGGACAACCCTACATCAGATTGCAGAAGCAGGCGCCTATGCTAGAATGCATACCCTCCACACCATTCATCTAAAAGATGCTCACGAGAGATCAGAGAGAAACCATGAAACCCTACTGTAAGCATTGACTGAATCACGAGCCGAAGTCACAGGGCTCCAAGTACGCCAGATGGGGTGCGAAAGACACCTACTTGACATGGAACGTCAATTGGTTGAACTAAGAGTTCACCAGAGGAATGACTGTCGCCAGTTGTAGACGCTTTACTTTATTTCCCTTATAAAAAGAGGAATCGTATTTTTCTGTCTATGCCTGATGTGGCATTTTCTATGAAATTATCTTGTACCGTAAGTACTTTAGTTAGCTCTTTATGATGTCAAGAACTATCTCCTATGGATATGATGTAAGGCCTTTTACAAGGTCATTTTCCCAAACTTTTACGTCGTAAATATCAAAGGTATTGACAGTCGTCTAACTTCTGTGTCATACTTTATTCAAGTACTCTTATCATACTCTCATTGGAGTCTATCTGAAACCCGCTTTAGTTAAGTCATTGGACCATAGCAAGTTAGATACGGAGACATTTCCAAGTCTCTTTCAGTGGTTGGATTTTTGTTATTCACCAATCCACGATACCTCAACTTGTACAACAAACGTCTTGAGACCATTCTACGAACTTACCTCTATTCATTACTAGGACTGCATCATAGGGATGTAGGTCAAACCTTCGCGAACATACTTTCATTCTGTACTAGGACTGCATCATAGGGATGTAGGTCAAACTTTCGAGAACATCGTCGTACTCTTTACATGAACAATCTAAGTACATCAGGGTCAACTAGAATTGCTCACAAAATCCTTACTTTTCGTGTTATAGAATCATGTCGTCATCCAGAAGCAATAAGTCGATCAGCGAAACCCCCACTTTTCCTATGGACGCCGCTACCTTTCAAACAACAGTTACAGCTGCCATGGTGGCTGCCGTAACCGCGGTCCTTGCACACCGTAGCGCTAATAGAACAGTCAATACAACTGATGGGAACGAAGTTTCCAATCGTGGTATCTATCCAGGAAGTCGTCAAACATTAACAGTCACAGGCTCGCAAAGCCGAAAAACAGAAATCAGGAAACGAAAGCGTCAAGCCCGGAAGGAACGCAAGAGATCACAAAAGCTGGCTATACAACAGCAGCAAGTGGAAACCCCTGCCATCCCAGTACCGAGCAGGCCATACGAGGGAAAACTACCGAAGTGTGATAAGTGTAGTTTCCATCATCATGGGGCTTTCCATGAGATGCAGTGTTGCAATTGCCTAAACATAGGGTACCATGCTCGTAACTGTGGAGCACCGGCGCGACCCATCACTCAAGTCCCTTTCATCGAGACTCAACCTGCACACAAGATTTCTTATAGCACCGAACGATTTAAGAAGCGGTTTTCAAAGTGGAGTAACGAGGAAGGCACTCGTGTCCACATAACATTGGCTAAACACCGCAATCCCGTCTCCAAGGCTAGTACTAGCCAGTCATGCCACCAATGCGGTGAGGTAGGGCACTTCAAGAAAGATTGCCCGATAACAAAGAACTTTGGCGCAGATGGGAAAATTCTCAGGATCACAGCTGCAGGAGAGCCCACTCCGTAACCACGTTAAATGTAATTTGGGCATTTCGTTGTAACAGACTTATAAACTATCTAGAACTAGTGCAACTAGAGTCTTACCTTTTGCGAGATCATGTCTGTATAGGAATTCTCGTCTTGCGTATACTTGTCTTTAGTAGTATATCATATTCGCAGCAATAGTCTTGTGGTAAATCTAAAGTACCGAAACTCTGTTGATGGTTGCACGGTTGTTTTGTCTGTAAACATCTTTTGTTCAAATCTAATGTCTTTAAGTTTCCTTATGATTACGACATTATCATACTACTTGATTTAATTCTATCCTCACCAAAGCAGCTTCATACGTACATCTATTCCTCCAAAATCGTCTTTCTAGCAAAACCGTTATTCCGGAACAACAAAGTACTCGTTCATAGAGCACCTCATGTTTCTCATCCTCTCCAAAGAGAAATTTAGCAAACCGCCCGAAGTACCACTCGTACAATACGTCAAGTTCAATCCAAAGACCCATAGTTTCAAGCTTATTTATATAGGACTCGTATACCCGAGACTACGAGTGGTGAGCCTGGTATAGGTTCTACTATGAACTTCAGGACGGAGACTGCCCAAGATTTACGAGTGATTATGCTACCATGCGAATGAACTTAGAAGCCAACACGTGCCCTTTCTGTCGATTGGGACAAGAAAGTCAGATAGAACAAAAGTACCTATCCTTTTTCCTTAATTCATGAGTAATCATACTTTATTTTAGATCTTCATGTCATCTAATCAACCACAAGGTTCTGACTTCATAATCAGTATGAATTGGTTTTGTTCTTATACAAGAGGAAAGGTCACTGCCTATACCTCGAGACAGCTTAAGACGCAGGAAGTTAACTATACAGCACATAATCTTGAGTCAGGGACAACGGTAATTGTATGGAAGATCTGGAGGCACTACTTGTAGGATACAAGATGTACTATCCTCACAGTCCACAAAAACATTCAACATACGTTCGACCAAGAAGAGTTATCACACTAGTAAGGCCAACAAAAGAAACAAAGTCGTTCCCCAATAGTGAAAGGTTCGCTAGAAGGCCATGCGAGGATCTAAATTCACTTAGGAATGAAAAGATCAAATAACACTTCTATCTGTAGCGTAGTATCAATTCTGCTTAAAACTCTAATTTCGGGATGAAATTCCCTCTAACGGGGGGATGATGTGACAACCCGATATTTCAAGACGATACGATGGGACGCAAGTCAAATTTAGGTCAAAATTTAACTTTCCTAAAATCTTATTTGGGTTAAATAAAGTAAAAGGAATCGTATCAAGGTTTCCAAGCATATAAAGAACACTAAAATCCGAGTTATAACGAAGAAGTTATGACCGTTCTAAGTTTTTCCAACAGAAAAACGGCAATACGAAGTTACGTAAAAACTCGAATCGGAGATCGAGCGACTTTTGGTCGGAATGACCTAAACGGGAATTGAAGGTCTCGTCAATGGTATTTCAGCGGTAAAAAGTTTGGCAAAAACCGACGTCAGATAAAGATGTTATGAATTTTTAAAGAAATTCCTTAATCACGTCATTTTAATAAATAAATAAAAAAAAATTATTTCATAATTTGCCGACAGAGTCTAAACGAAAGTTGTAGAGCGTAGTCTCACCTTCGCGTGGATATAAAGAACGTCGAAAACGGAGTTCGTATGAAGGAGATATGAATTTTTGAAGTTTATTTAAAATAATTATAAATTTAAATAAAAACTCCTGGTATTATCCGAAGGGGAGTCATCGGATAGGACCGGAGTACGCCCTGCGTACCCTCGTATGCCCCGCGTACTCAGATCGAAGGCCTCGGATCGTCCACGTCGCCCTATGTGAAGCTACCGACCCGCCGTCCGACCCGCCCGTCCGACCCGCTCCATCCGAAATACGTAAGCAATGACGTCTCGTACGCACTGCGTACCCTCGTACGCCCAGCGTACCGAGGCGGTTCAGCACCCCTATAAAAGGGATGCGAGGCTTTCCGAAAAACTTGCTCATTTTTCTCCTTTCTCTCGCGGTCTTGCCTCGTTTTCCGTGCCCGTTCAAACCCGAAGCTCTGGCCTTTTTGCTCAAGTCCCGAGGGTCGATTTTACTCCTGAGATTCCTGAGAATCCCGAGAAAAATCCCTTTCCCGAGACGAAACTCTGCCCGGTTTTCCATCTCGCTATCTTCAAACTTTCAGGTGAGTTCATACCCCTATAATCCACACTTTTAAATGTTTTATAAATATTTTTATATGCTTTTAAGGGGGGGGGGGAATACAAGTAAAACACACGATGATTATCGTATGTTATATAAAGTTTCGTTTTATACTTTTTATCAACAGAATCGCATGTGATTTATAATTATTATAAAGAAACTTTCGTATGCAAAATGTATCACGATAACATCATATCTTTTGAAATGAAAAGTCTGGTTATTTATATATAAATCAAACACACTGCTTATACTGTATGTATATGTGCCCACCTATCATACTACAAACATACGATTATTTTGGCACGAAAAACATCAATATTTTGGGATACTTCTTGTTAATAAATCAATCTTATGTGATTTATAACTAGTATACAAATGGATTTACTACAAGTTTAACAGTTTCACTAAACATATTACTTCAAATGACTTTCTTAAACGTTTTTACATGATTAAAGCTCGTTATCAAACTGTTTTACATACTGTAAGCTTCCTTTCAAAATCGGTTACAAAGGTGTTTTCAAACAATGGTTTTATGTGTACTTAAACTGTCTTATCAAACAAAATACTTTCAATCATTTTATAAACTGACATCAAGTCACAAATTCTTTATTAGACTTTTCATGGGTTTTACAAAATTTCTTTATGCTTTTATATTATAAATTGCATGCCTCTATATGTATAGTTATATAAGAAATGTTTAAAAGACTTAGGAAGGCTATCCACCCTATTTCCTTTTCGCGCCTTGAGATGTGGTTTGGTGGGATATTGGGTATTCGTCCGAAAGTCGTTTAAATATTAGTTATATATCATGTATACATATATGGTCATAAATGTTCCATCAGTTAATTTAGTTCCGATACTCTTAGATAGCAATGGTGTATAAACCTACTTGGTCACTCATCAATTACATTCTAGTAAACTATTATAGGAATAGTTTAGAGTAAACAAAACATTTTCCCTACTACAAGAAATTACACCGGAATCAGTTCATTCATGAGTCTAGACTACATGTTATATGAAAGAATACTCTTACATGAATACTTATACATGAATACTTTTACATGAATACTTTTACATAGACATTATATGGCAAATTACTACTACATGTTATATGAAAGAATACTCTTACATGAATACCTATACATGAATACTTTTACATAGACATTATATGGAAAATTACTATTACATGTTATATGTCTAAGATACGGTTATATCGTTCGCCTTTCTATCTTTACCTTGTGATTCAATCACATCATCGACGAGATAGATTGGGACTTTATCTCCTAGTACCACATGATACTTTGAGGGACTAACCATTCCGACAACCACTGTTAGCTACAGAGGTAAATGAACAATCTATGGATGTTTTAGTTTGATACCATCGTGGGTATACATAAGGGACTAACTATTCCTAAACCCGGCTGTTAGCAACAGAGGTAAATGAACAATCTACGGATGTTTTAAGTTGATACCATTTCAGGTATACTTAAGGGGCTACTAATAAGAGTTAATCAGGGAAAAACCGTCATATTTTCAAGAGATGCGTACTTTCAAAACAGTCATGTCTAGGTAAAAGACTACTTTCAAAACATTTGAGTCTTGGTAGAAGACTACTTTTATACTAGTAGGAAATATGGGATTTTCTAGAGCTTTTCATACTTATACTAAATGTTTCATCGTTCATTCACCAGTCTTTCATATCAATTAATCAAAGCAATGACATTAAATACTTATGAACTCACCAGCTTAAATGTTGATCTACTCTTTCACAATAACTTGTATTCTCAGGTTACAATTATAGACAGGTGCCGATACAAGGTTTAGAGAAGACGGAGCACTCAAGACTCGTCTTTTATTTTGATAAGTTATTCTCATGTCTTGTACTATGAAAGAAAACACTTGTAACTAAAATTATACTATTAATGCAATGGATGATGTTGTTGCTTGTTTACTACTTTACATTTGTTGTGATGCATACATGACGTCCGCCGCCCCAGAACGTTTCCGCCGTTCTCGGTTTTGGGGTGTGACAACCTATAAAGTAACTACATGTTTTTTTCAAAAATTCCCAATCCTAGTTACTTTAGGAAAATTGAATTGATGCAATCCCATGAAATTACACTTTGCACCCTTGCTAAGAAGTTAGTGTAGCGTGTGTGGTTTACCGGCACACTAATTGGTTCTAAGCAAAGGTGGCAAAGGGTGATTCATTTTTTATCATAGTTCGATGGAGCGTGTGTGGTTTACCGGCACGTCGAATAGGTGATTGTTACAATGAAGGCACCATGTGAATTTGCATGGTAATTCACACCCACTTTGTGATCCTCGGTGTCCCAGTCACAAACGAGAGGGGCATATCGAGATTTAAACATGCCATTGAAAAGTTTCAATGAATCTCATCTAAACCTAGGAATTCTCAATACATTTAGACTTAAAGTTATGTTTTATGGTGGAGAATTAGTGAATCGTCATTCACTTACCTTCAAATTGTTTGCATGTTAGATTACGGCATCCCCTTTCTAATATGTAAATATTGTTGTTGGATCCTAGCCCTAATTTTCTTATTGGGTAATAATTAGGGATTCAAATTCTAATCTATCTTTGTCCTTTCTATTTGTAGATGTCGAACACGAACAACGTTGCTGCTAGCTCATTCACATTGATGAGCCTTTGTCAAAAGGTGACTTTCGATGGGACGAAATTTAGCGAATGGATAAGATACATTCGCACAATTTCTCGCTATGAGGACAAAGAGTATGTCCTCGATGAGAAGCTCGAGAAGATCAACCCTAAAATTGCTACTCCGGCTAAAATGGCTGCTTTTGAAACTCACGAGCGTGATGCAACGAAGGTACATTGCATCATGATAGCCACCACGAATGTCGAATTCCAAAAGTCCTATGAGGACATGTATCCGTACGAAATGCACCAAGACTTGTTGGAGAGATACCCCCAAAATGTGAGGCAGGAACGTTACGAGATCTTCACTAACATGATCTCTGCCAAAATGGGTCATGGTGAATCTCTAACCGTGCACCTGCAAAAGATGCAAAGGTATGTCGATCGTCTTCGCAAGTTGAATGTTGACTTTGGGGAAGACTTGGCGATTGACATGGTCCTTCATTCCTTGCCTCTGTGTTACAACCAATTTAGGATGACCTACCACATGAACAAGGAAGAGGTCACCCTAAGTAAGCTCCAAGGTCTCCTTAGGGTTGCTGAGAGCAACCTCAGGGACAAGTCTGTTGCACCTACTCCCAATCCACCCGCTGCTCCTGTTTTGGCCATTGGGCAAGGAAGAGGCAAGAAGAGGAAGGCTCCGTCAAAGAGCCACTGCAAGGGAAAGTCCCGAGATGGCTCCTCTTCTAGTGGGACCAAAGTTGATCCCGCTAAGCCTAACCCTAACCCAAAGGAGGCAGAGTGCCACCACTGCCACAAAATAGGGCATTGGAAGAGAAGCTGCCCAGAGTACCTACAAGCTATAAAGGAAGGAAAGATCAAGCCGTCTTTCGCAGGTATTTATACAATTAAATCTAACGATTCATCTCATGCTATTTGTTGGGTCCTTGATACCGATTGTGGTTACCATATTTGTTCTAAATTGCAGGGACTAAGAAGAAATATGGATGTGGAGCATGGAAGAATAAATCTAATCATGGGGAACAGAAGATCGTTGCATGTGACCAAGATTGGAGTGTATTCTTTAGTGCTTAGGAATGGTTTATGTTTAGATTTGAACAATTGTTGCTATTCGCCAGAAATGGCAAGAAACATCATTTCATTTCATGGTTTGTTTAGACAAGGTTTTAGATTTTCTTTTAATAATGAGAATGGTTCTATTCTTGCTTATCTAAATGGTGTCTTATATTTTGAAGCAATACCATGTAATGGAATTTATGAAACTGTTATGATTCTAGATAACTTAGGAAATGATGTTTTATGCATGGATTCTTCCAATAGTATGGATAGAGCATCCTTGTGGCATTGTCGTCTTGGACATGTCAACAAGAAGCGCATAGCCCAACTCCAAAAGGATGGAGTGTTGGAGTCATTTGACCTTAGGGAAGATGACACATGCGAGTCTTGTTTACTTGGAAAGATGACCAAGTCACCCTTCACTAGTACATGTGAAAGGGGTGAGGGTCTATTGGACCTCATACATACCGATGTATGTGGACCGTTTAGATCAACCACAAAGGATGGGAACCGCTTCTATGTGACTTTTACTGATGACTATAGTAGATATGGGTATATCTATTTAATCAAGCAAAAGTCAGAAACGTTTGAAAAGTTCAAAGAGTTCAAGAATGAAGTGGAGAATTAGTTGGGCAGGAAAATCAAGATGCTTCGATCCGATCGAGGAGGAGAGTACCTAAGTCTTGAATTCCACGACTATCTCAAGGAGTGTGGAATAGTTTCACAATTGACGCCACCTAGGACACCATAGTTGAATGGTGTGGCAGAAAGGCATAATCGAACCTTGTTAGACATGGTTTGCTCTATGATGAGTCGTGCTTCGCTATCTATCTCATTTTGGGGGTATGCCTTAGAGACTGTCGCCTACATCCTTAACCGAGTCCCTACTAAGAAGGTTTCCAAAACAACTGACGATATGTGGACAGGAAAAGCTCCCTCGTTGGCACATATCAAGGTTTCGGGTTGCGAGGCTTTCGTAAGACGAGATACTCACGACAGGCTCGAACCTCGTAGTGAGCGATGTATTTTCATCGGCTACCTGCAGAAATCCTTTGGATATCTCTTCTATAGACCAAAGGACAATGTATTCTTCGTTGCGAGGACAGGAGTTTTCTGAGAGCGAAAACTCATAAGCCAAGGAGACAATGGGAGGCAAATCGAGCTTGAAGAGATTCAAGAGTCGATAGATGAAGGAACCTCTACCGCTGGCACTCAACCCGAGGAGGAAACTCCAGTTGAACTTATTGACCAGTCCTTACCTCTTAGACGTTCCGAAAGAGTTAGAGTTCAACCCCAGTTTTATGGTTTTCATATTACTACTGAAGGGGATAGGTAAGACCGTTGGAATTTGGTTGACAATGGACAGCGAGATCCAGTCCATGTATGACAACCAAGTTTGGAATTTGGTTGATAATGTGCCCGGACGTAAGACCGTTTGGTGCAAATGGATCTTCAAGAAGAAGACCGACATGGATGGAAATGTACACACATATAAGGCACGATTGGTTGCGAAGGGCTTTACTCAAACTCCCGGAGTTGACTATGATGAGACCTTCTCACCAGTTGCGAAGATAAAATCTATTAGAGTGATGCTAGTTATTGCCACATTTCATAATTATGAGATTTGGCAAATGGATGTCAAAACCGCTTTCCTTAACGAGAAGTTGGCTGAGGATGATTACATGGCTCAGCCAGAGGGTTTTGTTGATCCGAAGCATCTGAATAGAGTGTGTAAGCTTGAGAAGTCCATCTATGGACTTAAGCAAGCGTCTCGTAGATGCAATCTTTGCTTCGATGAGAAAGTCAAAGAGTTTGGATTTGTAAGAAGCGAAGATGAATCATGTGTATACGTCAAAGCCAGTGGGAGCATAGTTAGCTTTCTCATTTTGTATGTCGATGACATACTGCTCATAGGAAACGACATCTCGACTCTATAGGAAGTTAAGTCCTGGCTCGGGAAGTGCTTCGCTATGAAGGACCTCGGAGAAGCTTCCTATATTTTGGGAATAAGGATAGTGAGAGAACGAAGTAAGAGACTAATAGGACTTAGTCAGAACACTTACTTAGAGAAAGTACTAAAACGTTTTAGTATGGAAAACTTGAAGAAGGGAGAATTACCAATACAAAGTAATGCCAAGTTGAGTAAGACTCAAAGTCCGAGTACCGAAGCTGAAATAGCAGAAATGAGCCGAGTACCATATGCTTCCGCAGTTGGCTCAATCATGTATGCTATGACTTGTACTCGCCCTGATGTAGCCTTTGCTTTGAGCATGGTTAGTAGATATCAAGGGAACCCAGGCAGAGCCCATTGGATTGCAGTCAAGAATATCCTTAAGTACCTTCGGAGGACGAAGGAATGGTTCTTGGTTCTCGGAGGGAGTGATGACTTGAAGGTGCGAGGGTATAGTGACGCCAGCTTTCAAACCGGCAGAGACAACTACCATTCGCAGTCGGGTTGGGTCTTCACCCTTAATGGAGGAGCAGTGACTTGGAAGAGTTCCAAGCAGGAAACCGTAGCTGATTCAACATGCGAATCAGAGTACATTGCAGCGAGTGAAGCGTCGAAGGAGGCAATATGGTTGAAGAACTTCATCGGTGATCTTGGATTTGTACCTACCATAAAGGAGCCCATGGAGATTTTCTGTGATAATGAAGGAGCAGTTTCCTTGACCAAGGAACCGAGGGATCATGGTAGATCTCAACATATCGACAGAAAATATCACTTTATTAGACATCGTGTAGAAGAAGGACAACTCGTGGTGAAGAGGATATCATCAGAAGATAACCCAGCAGATCCGCTTACGAAGGGACTAAGTAGGGTTAAGCACTTGCAGCATGCTAGGAGTATTGGACTGAAGGATGATATTAGTATAGATTAGATAGTATTAGAAACGTGTAATAGATAAATGTAATTAACATTTGATGATTAAATAAAAGAGTATTATTTATGAGTAATGTTACTGTCTTATGTTAATCATTTAACTATTGTTTCACTTTGCATGTTTTGACTTCCAGAATAATTGAGTTTATTTAGAACAATCGAATTATTCGAATTGTCCACAATCGTTCATACATTGGAAGTAGGTATGAATGAAGATTGTCATGAATTCGTATGTAGATTGTCTAAATGGTATTAGACATAACAAAAGTTTGCTTCAACGTTCATGAGTGCTTATGAACTAGTTTTGAGCATTGGAACAAACCCGCGCTTGCTGGAATCACCTTATGGAATGTGATAAAAGGGTGATCGCAAGACGATAATATCATATGGTCTTAAAACCTAAATATATGGTTTGTTATTTGTTAGTTGGTTGTACATTGATAATGCGAAACCGCATCAGTAAATTGATGTTATAAAATGTATTGTTATGTATGATTAATTAATGAATAAGTAAATGCATATAATTCGAAGTTTATCTGTTACTTTTATCCTAAGAGGCTAAAAGCGATATCTCGGTCGCTCGATGTTTTGATTTGACTTATGTGTCGGGCCCGGTCAGAACTAAATTGATGTGTTTGATTAAGTTCTATGTCAAATAAATCTGAGATCGAGAAACCAAATGCTAGACAATTGGTTCCATAGAAATGTCTGCATGATATCTGAATAGAGGACTGTACGATCCCTTATCTAAAGGACAAGCTTGATAATATCAGAGTTTGACAGCGTCTTTGAGAGCTACGATTGCTAACCGGATTATACTTGTATATATAGTTACTAGACTTATCCAAGTAGGAGACTGTTGGAATAGTGTCTAACGCTGCAACTATATTTGGCAAGTATTTGACCCGGTTGTGCATGGTCCTTTTGGGTTGCTTTCACCATAGCAACTTGACAGGATGATTTATAGTGAGAGAACAAATATTATTAATATATTATGAGAATAATATAATGAATAATAATATTGTTATTTGATTAATATAAGTCATCAATTAATTAGGAATTAATTTGGTGACTTAAGGATATTAATTAAATAGAAGGGCATAAACTGTCAAGTGTATGATAGTTATACTTTGGGTTGTAATTCCTTGAAGATAAAGGGGGACGGTTTTGAGAACTTTGGATAGGCCTTGAAATCGTCTAAGGCTTATCATTAAAGGGATTAGGATTGCTTAGGGCCTAAGTTATCCAATTAGGGTTTAAAGGTGAAACCCTAGGAGCCTTACAAGTATAAATAGACCCATAGGGTTGATGAAATCGGCACTCTTGTACTTAGAAGAACCCTAGCCGAATTTCATCTCCCTCCCCACTCTCTCAAATCATCCTCTTGCTAGTTGGTGTTTGTAAGCCATTAGAGGAGTGACAATTGTGACTCTAAAGCTCCAAGGACAAGAAGATCAAGCAAGTGATTCAAGGTAAACTTATAACTCTGATTTCTTATTGTTATTATGATAGGATAAGCATTAGAAGTCTTGGATTCATGCATGTTCAATTAGGGTTTTGTATGTGCACATAGGAATGTTCATATGGCTAAAAACCATCAAATTTGAGAAAGCAAGTTTTTCTGGACTCTTTGACTTGGGACATTTCACAAATTTCTTTTGTTTTGAATGAATTTCCCGTTGCTTCCCACGGGAGGAAAATTCTTCTTTAAAAGCTCTTTTTGCTTCGGTCTTAGGAGAACCGCAGTCAGTGACATTTAATTGCGGTTTCCTTAAATCTTTTGGAGATTTTGAAAAACAAGGACTTGATTCGTCCGAACTGGAGAAGTCAGGAATTTGAGAACATTGAACAAATTCAAAATTTTCAATTGGTAATTCATGATTAATTGGTTCAATAGTCACAGAACTTTTGACTATAGTCTGTGGTGTAGTGCTTTGGATAACCGCAAACTAAGTCTTGGTGGACACTTTAGTAGGACATTTGATACAGGGTAATGGGGCGGTGTGCAGTTCATGACTGCGGTTAGGAACACTGTGGTCAGTCTGCAGAGATGGGAAGTCTAATGAGACTTCAGGATACAATTTCCTCATCGGCTGCGGATGATGTCTGAGAATCAGAATAAACTATGTTATCAACATGATTAGAAAATTCAGGGAGAATTTCCTCAATAACACAGTTATTAATCAGATCATGGAGTTTACCAAAATGAGCTTGGATATCCTCAAGAAATGTTTTGTTATTGACTGGGAATAAGAAGTTGCGGTCTGGAGGGACATAGGGACGTTCCGGTGTGAACCGATGTCACACCCCAAAACCAAGAACGGCTGAAACGTTCTGGGGTGGAGGACGTCATGTACAGTATCACAGCAATGAAAAGTAGTAAACAAGCAACAGCATCATCCATTGCATTAATAATATAATTATTATACAAGTGTGTTCTATCAAATTTTGATAAACACCAAAGCATAAATCAAAATGAAAGATAAATCTTGAACGAGCTCCATCTTCTCTAAACCTTGCATCGGTACCTGTCTATGTTTGACCTGAGGATACAAGTTATTTTGAAAGAGAGTATCAGCTTTAAAGCTGGTGAGATCATAAGTATATTAGTGTCTTAATTTGTATGTAAGAATTTATATGTATATGAATTGTAAGTATTGAAAATGTATGTAAAACAACTGTAAACGTTTGAAAAACTCTAGAAATCCCTATGATTCCTACTATTATAACAGGATGTCTTCTACCAAGACTTAACTTATCTATATGTAGCCTTCTACCAAGGCATCTAGTGTCTGTGTGTGTCTCTTGTAAGAGTGTGTATTTTCCCAAGTCTGACTATCATTAACCAAAAATATAGTTTCTACATTACCGTGCGTCGTGTGAATGTTCACGAAGTGAATGTAATGGGAAAATGAAATAGTACTATGGTGTAGTGTTCAACTACAACCGTAGCAATTACCTTAAGTCTAGGGTAATTCTTCTAAGTACTTTAGCATTTGTAATAAATAACTACATCGGTACTCAACTGCCTTATTTGAGGGATAAGGTATAATGTGATGTCTAGATCCCAGGCTATATGCTCCCCTGTCAAAGGAATTTTGGGACCTACCCATGACCCCTGCATGTATGCAAGTCGTGAGCATCCACATTACTATGATCATGTATACTCGATATAACTATCACAATTGCATTGTGATTCATCGGTATAGTTAGATCCTGAACTGGTTCCATGTTATAGCACCTAGTGACGTCTGTCCTATGTATATGTAAGTGTGATCATGTAAGCGATCATGTAGTTGTACTCATGTAACAGTGATCGTGTAAACATATCTATGTAATAGTATAGTAATGTACTGTAATGTTCCACGTGTGCTAGCTGTAATGTGTGTTCTCTCTCTATCTAGCATCTATAGTAATATGTTGTAATGTTCTAGCTGTAATGTATGCTCTCTCTATCTAGCAAGTATAGTAACGTACTATAATGTTCTAGAAAGTATTGACTCATGAATGAACTGACTCATTGTATGATATCGCGTTCTAGTAATAGTTCTACTATCTTCCTAAACTACCCATATGGTAGTTTACTAGTAATCTAACTGGTACGTATGGACATGGATGTATACCCTTGCTACCCAAGGGCATTGGATGAACTGGAAGGACCTTTATGACTATATATGTACACATGATATATAACTAATATTTAAACGACCTTCGGACGAGTACCCGATATCCCACCTGACCACATCCAAATCGAGGAAAAGGAAACAGGGTGGATAGCCTTCCTAAGTCCTTTCAACATTTCTTATATAACTATACATATATAGGCATGCAATTTATAATATAAAAGCATAAAATAAGTTTTATAAAACCTTTGAACATAATTATTATCTAAGAAAAGATCGACTTGACGTCAATCTATAAAACAGTTTGGAAGCAAGGGTTTGATAAAACAATTTAAGTATTAGGAAACATTTGTTTGAAACACAATTGTAAATGAGTTTGAATGGAAACATACAGAGTAAAATGTACAGTTTAATAAGGAGTTTTAAACATAAAAAGTGTTTACGATAAACATTTGAAGGAAATTGTTTGGTAAAACGGCTAATGAGTAGCCAATCATTTTAATGTTGTTTATTAATCACAAGTGATTCATATAATAACTACCATGATTCTACTTGTATCCCCCCCCCACAAAACATTTAAAAACAGTTAAAACATTGATTAAGGGGTATGAACTCACCTGTTGTGGGTGATACGGATGAACTGATGAGGTAGGACTGCTAGGTGTCAAGTGAAGACTTTAGACACACACAATGGTCCTAATTATATATGAAGACATATGTATATAAACAATTAGTGATTATAAAACTAATTAAACATGTATAAACATCATAATGTGAGGAAAAGACTTTTGGTTAAGTGCTAGGAGGCTAATGGGTTGCAACAAAGGAGTGCAAGACCTCTTATGGGAGTTTATGGTCAAAAGACCATATGTGTTGGATTTTACGGCCCAGGGGAGTAAACTCCTGGCCGTAAACTCTCTATAGGGTCCCTAAATGAAACTTAAAATTATTAAAACTTAAGTGGTGAAGTGCTTCTAGGCTTGAACAAGTGTTTGGGTGGGTTTAAGGCCTTAAAATGGCCTTGCTTGATGTTCACAACCCTGGGACCACTCCCCCATGAGTTTACGGCCGTAAACTCATGGTAAGGAGTACCATTTGAAGTTTTGAGGTTCCTAACACTTCAAGGATATGATCTAAGTTGGGTTCTAGGCATAAGGAAGGAATTAGGGTGTCATTTGTCTCATTTATAGGGGTTTATGGCCCAAGAACTTGTCTTGGCCATAAACTCCTTTATCCTTGTGATTCCTTATGTTTTCTAGTCTATAAACACTTTAGGGTACATGTTTAAATTAGTCTCTTGGCTTAAGGAAGGATTTAAGGGCATTTTGGCACATAAAATTGGAGTTCACGGCCCTAGAACTTCCTTGGCCGTGAACTCACTTATAGCCTTTGATTCTAATTGATTTTGTGGTCTAAACATGTAATGGTGGCTTCTAGTTTGAGTTCCAAGGCTTTGAGGGACATTGGGCACTCTTTTGGTCCTTAAAAAGGAGTTTACTCTCCAAGTGTTCTTGGGTGGTAAACTCCCAAATCTTGGGGTTTTGATCCGATTTTGATGTTATAAAAGACAATCTAAGTTATATCATATAACTAGATAGAAGTACTCACGATTTGGGATAAAAACCCGAAGATCCGTGAGAGAGAATTCGGCTTTTCTCTAATTGGAAATGTAACTAATGAATAAATATGGTTCAGATTTCTATATATAGTGCTGAGATTTTTGGCAGAAAATATTTTATTCCTGGAATGAACTCTAATATCCTAGAGTATTGGAATAACAGTGTTGCACAAAACCCTAGTGCATCCACTCTCCTGATATCTCCTTAAGTGCTAATCCTGAAATACTCAAACTTATACCCAAAGTCTGGGATTTCACTGTAACTGTTCTAACTTCTATTGGCTTGATATGGTTTGTTCAGAATGAAAATTTCGGGTTGTCACAACCGAGGTGAGGAGTCCATTACGGTTAGGTATCCATTGGACCAACCCCAATTAAAAGTGTTATCAACATTCCCATTATTAACAAGATTCTCAATGGCATCAGTTTCATTTAAAAGCTTTTCAATTAACAGATTTAAGCGTACAATTTCACTCTCTGCTAAATCTCTCTGATTTAAAGCTATTTCTAGTTGTGTTTCACTTAACATCCTAGCATCTTGGCCGTAAACTCCTTTATCCTTGGCTTAAGGAAGGCTTTTAGGGCATTTTGGCACATAAAAATGGAGTTCACGGCCCAAGAAATTCCTTGGCCGTGAACTCACTTCTAGCCTTTGATTCTAATTGATTTTGTGGTCTAAACATGTAATGGTGGCTTCTAGTTTGAGTTCCAAGGCTTTGAGGGACATTGGGCACTCTTTTGGCCCTTAAAAATTAGTTTACTCTCCAAGTGTTCTTGGGCGGTAAACTCCCAAATCTTGGGGTTTTGATCTGATTTTGATGTTATAAAACACAATCTAAGCTACATAATATAACTAGATAGAAGTACTCACGATTTGGGATAAAAACCCGAAGATCCGTGAGATAGAATTTGGCTTTTCTCTAGTTGGAAATGTAACAAATGAATAAATATGGTTCATATTTCTATATATAGTGCTGAGATTTTTAGCAGAAAATATTTTATTCCTGGAATGAACTCTAATATCCTAGAGTATTGGAATAACAGTGTTGCACAAAACCCTAGTGCATCCACTCTCCTGATATCTCCTTAAGTGCTAATCCTGAAATACTCAAACTTATACCCAAAGTCTGGAATTTCACTGTAACTGTTCTAACTTCTATTGGCTTGATATGGTTTGTTCAGAATGAAAATTTCGGGTTGTCACATCATCCCCCTATTAAAGGGAATTTCGTCCCGAAATTAGAATTTAGGCAAGGAAGTAGGTACGAATGATCGATTCATGAGGTGGAAACTTCCTAATCGATTGGTTCTAGCGCTCCTAAGTGAAATCGGGTTCTCGGTTGGTATTCCAACGAACCTTCACAAATGGGCGACGACATTGCTTTGTCCGCTTGACCTCTCGCTCGAGGGTCATTACGGTTCTAATACGAAGGCGAGGATCTCGACGAGTGGACTTACAAGAGTCCTAACGGAAAGGTATGGTTTCACGATTGAGACGCGAAGAGTAGAATGTACGTTACTGAGTTCGCAGAGTAGATCTAGTCTGCGAGATAGAGGACCAATTCTGGTAAGAATCTCGGAGGTCCTATCTATCTTGTATTTAGCTTTCCACGCTTTACGAAGCATATTAAGCCGTTCCCAGAATGAGACTTCCTAAAGAACTTGGTCTCTCACTTCGAATCTCCAAGGTTTCCTTTTCTTGTTTAACTTCCCAGTCAAGGGCCACTCCTTGCTGGGTCAAGGTCGTACGGTTTCCTGTGATTTGCGAGGGGTTCTGGATGAACTATGACAGTAGGTCTGTAAGACCTAGAATTTGGTGAATGTCTGTCGACGTCTCTGGTGTCGGCATATTCTCAATGTTTTTGACAAATTGTAAGAGTACTCGAAATTTCCCACATCACTAGTAGTGTGTCATAGAAATTTGACTCTTCAATTTCAAAACTCGTGCTTAGAGAACTTCGTGAAAAGTACCTCTGAAGGTATTGTTTCCATGGGTTTCTTCTTACTACGAGGGTAGATAAGTAAGTCATTACATGGAGAAATGACGAACTGATCCAAGTAAGAAAGACGTACCCTACTCATTTAGCTCATGAAAACTATGGGCGTATTGGTCCTATCCGAAGGGTATCACTACGGACTTGAAGTGTCCGCATCGAGTTCGGAAGATAGTCTTCCAGACATCCTTCCCTAACACTCGAACTGGTGATATTTGGATCTCAGATCCATTTCTGAAAGTAATTCTTTCCTATGCGAGGCAGAGATAACGATTTCTAATGAAAAATCTTGATGGAGTCCCCGATATCCAAGGTACATACGATGCAATCCGTCGATCTCTGGAAGAATAAGACCGGAGTTCTCTAGGGTGAGAAGCCTGCTCTTCCAATTCTATTTCTGTGTAGTTCACTAAGTTGTCCGGACTGTTCTTGTATCTTCATAGGTGTTTAGACTGTAGGGCGATCGGTTTATAGAAGTCGTACTGGGTTCTAAGTTTGTTCACATGACGATGCGATTACTCGTAGGCTTGGGCAGTTCTCCGTCCTGAAGTTCATATTAGGATTCATACATGGTTTCACAATCACAATCTCGTGTATACGAGTCGTATATAATTAAGATTGAAAAGGTATTCGAATAATTGATTCTTCTTTAAGCTCACATCCTATCGAGGAAAAAGAAGTTAAAACGGAATCATCAATTCTAAACCTGTAGGACCTTAATTATATATCGCCCCTATATATACATTCTTCAGCGATAGATTAACCGTAGGGATCTTTGGATTGAACTTGACGTACTGTACAAGTGGTGCTTCGGGGATTTCTTCGGAAAAGAAAAGAACTATGAGGTACTCCCTGCATGAGTACTTCGGTGTTCTGATATGACGGCTTCGCTAAAACGACGTTTACTGGTAAAGAGATGTACTTAATAAGCTTGTATGGTGTGGATCAAATTGAATCTAGTTGTATGATAATGTCGGAATCATACGGAAACTTAAAGACATTAGATTTGAGCATAAGGCGTTTACAGAAAAAACACAACCGTGCAACCATGAACAGAGTTACAGTACTTTTATATTTACTACAAGATTAATGCTGCGAATAAGGCATACTACAAAAGACAAGTATACGCAGCACGGACATCCCTATACAGACAGGATCTCGCAAAAGGTAAGACTCTAGTTGCACTAGTTTCGGATAGTTTATAAGTATGTTACAACAACACGCCTAAGTTACATTAACGTGGTTCCGGAGTAGGTTCTCCTGCAGCTGTGATCCTGAGAATCTTCCCATCTGCACCTGAGTTCTTCGCTATCGGGCAATCCTTCTTGAGGTGTCCAATTTCACCGTACTAGTGACATATATGGACAACACCAACATTGGTGGTGGAAGTGAAGTGTCGAGTGGGAGTCATGGGGACGCGGGTTCTTTCCTTGATTTCCTTTTTCGGGCAATCTCTTTTATAGTGCCCAAACTCACCACAATTATAGCAAACTAGGCTCGCTCCAGTGGTGGAGGTAGTTCTACAGAAATGAGCGATGTGCCCCATCTTGTTGCAATTATCGCATTGCCATACTCTGCAAATTCCCTCGTGGTGGTAGTTGCACCGGTCGCACTTCGGGAGTGTTCCTTTATATGGTCTGCTCGGTACGGGGATGGCAGAGGTTTCCACTTGCCGTTGTTGCATGGCAAGTTTTTGCGATTTATTGTGTTCTTTCTAGACTTGACGCCTTCGTTTCTTGTTCTCTGTCTTTCGGCTTTGCGAGCCTGTGACTGTTACTGTTTGGCGACTTCCGGGGTGGATACCACGATTGGAAACTTCAATCCCATCATCAGCATTGATTGTGCTGATAGCGATACGGTACGCAAGGACAGCTGTCACGGCAGCCGTCACGACAGTTATAACTGTGGTTTGAAAGGTGGCGGCGTCCATAGGAAAGGCGGAGGTTTCGTTGTTCGACGGATTGCTTCCTGATGACGTCATGATTCTGTGATACGAAAGATAAGGATTTTGTGAGCGATTTTGGTTGACCCTTGATGTACTTCGATTGTTCAAGTAAAGAGTAAGACTATGTTTTCGACACTTTGACCTACATCCCTATGATGCAGTCCTAACACGGATTGGAAGTATGTTCACGGAGGTTTGACCTACATCCCTATGATGCAGTCCTAGTACGGAATGGAAGTGAGTTTGTAGAATGGTCACAAGACGCTTGTCATTCAAGCCGAGGTATTGTTGGTTGGTGAATAACATGATCCAACCACTAAAAGAGACTTAGAAATGTCTCTGGAGTTAAATCACTATAGTCCAATGACTTGACTAAAGCAGGTTTCAGATAGGCTCCAATGAAAGTTTGATAAGAGTACTTGAATAAAGAATGACACAGAAGTTAGCCGACTGTCAAAATCTTTGATATTCATGACGTAAAAGTTCGGGAAAATAACCTTGCAAAAGGTCTTACATCATATCTAGAGAAGATAGTTCTTGACAGCATAAAGACCTAACCAAAAGTACTTATAGTACAAGATAATTTCATAGAAAATGCCACATCGGGCATAGACAGAAAAAAAAAATGATTCTTTTTAATAAGGAAAATAAAGTAAAGCGTCTACTACTAGCAATAGTCATCCCTCTAGTGAACTCTCAGTTCAGCCAGTTGACGTTCCACGTCAAGTAGGTGTCTTTTGTACACCCTCTGGCGTACACAGAGCTCTATGACTTCGGCTCGTGATTCAGCCAGTGCTTGAAGCAGGGTTTCATGGTTTCTCTCTGATCTCTTGTGAGCATCTTCTAGACGAATGGTGCAGAGTGTATGCATTCTCGCATCGGCGACAACTTTGGTAATCTGATGTAGGGCTGTCCTGCCTTGAATCTCATTTCGGGCCACTCTGCAGACCAAGATTGGCAGTGTTCTGTCTACTGAGCCCCCATTGCTTAGGTCATAAAAGCTTCAGTCACCATTAAATGGCATGGGCTGATCTTGTCCTTGGCTCCATGTTTCCAAGCATTCCACCCACTCAGGCTTCGGGCCATGAAAAGTCGGACGAGGGTTAGGAATTGGAAAGGGAGCTGCCTGGGTAGATTCTCAACCTCGGGTTCGGAGTTAGCATCGTCTGAAAGGTTTTCATCATGGTGATCATTCACAGGGTTAGGATGATTGTTCTCTGGTTCTTCTCCAAACCATCCAGCAATGACCTCATTCGGAAGGTACTGGTTGTCGTGGGGATAGAGTCCAGCCATGATATCTACGCGAGAATTGGGATAAGAAAATAACTATTATACGAACTATCTAGATAATTATTTAGAAAATCTTCATTAGTTACATTGCTATTTGTGAAGTGCATACCAGTTATATGTAATCTAAACAGGATAGGCCTTCGAATAAGTGACCTTAACTCCAAATTCACACAGAATAGGGGTAAGTACAATTTTCACAGATTCTAAGTCTATAACATCCTAATTACATATAGCCTTTGTGTATCCACTTAGCAACTATCAACTTAGTAATGAAGATCCCGCTTTAGTGCTCAAGTATAACGTGCTTATAGTAACATCAAATACTCCTATAGTATTTTAAGTTTAATGGTATGTTCTACTGTTCTCATTGTGGTAGGATTGGTAAGATTTTAGACTTGTTGCAACCACACAATTAAACTTAGGCACATGCTAGTCAACCCTCGGATAATATAGGTGATCAGGCTATATCTTCCCAGTTTTGACCATATGTCTCTAAGCCCACCTGTGTTGCCCAACAATCATAATTCTTTTGTACTGTCCTAGTGACACTGATTTTAGTATGAATGCAGGCACGTATACTTTATTAAATATTTTATTATTTAAAGTATAAACTCTTGGTCAGAGTATTTTTAATCCCTTATGTATTTATAGTTAGTATATCTTTTATGGGTTGATATACTTAATTCACTATAAACAATGCTCTGATACCAATCTGTCGCACCCCAAAACCAAGAACGGCGGAAACGTTCTGGGGCGGAGGACGTCATGTACAGTATCACAACAATGAAAAGTAGTAAACAAGCAACAACATCATCCATTGCATTAATAATATAATTATTATACAAGTGTGTTCTGTCAAATTTTGATAAACACCAGAGCATAAATCAAAATGAAAGATGAGTCATGAACGAGCTCCATCTTCTCTAAACCTTGCATCGGTGCCTGTCTATGTTTGACTTGAGGATACAAGTTATTTTGAAAGAGAGTATCAGCTTTAAAGCTGGTGAGATCATAAGTATTTTAGTGTCTTAATTTGTATGTAAGAATTTGTATGTATATGAATTGTAAGTATTGAAAATGTATGTAAAACAACTGTAAACGTTTGAAAAACTCTAGAAATCCCTATGATTCCTACTATTATAACAAGATGTCTTCTACCAAGACTTAACTTATCTATATGTAGCCTTCTACCAAGGCATCTAGTGTGTATGTGTGTGTCTCTTGTAAGAGTGTGTATTTTCCCAAGTCTGACTATCATTAACCAAAAATATAGTTTCTACATTACCGTGCGTCGTGTGAATGTTCACGAAGTGAATGTAATGGGAAAATGAAATAGTACTATGGTGTAGTGTTAAACTACAACCGTACCAATTACCTTAAGTCTAGGGTAATTCTTCTAAGTACTTTAGCATTTGTAATAAATAACTACATCGGTACTCAACTGCCTTATTTGAGGGATAAGCTATAATGTGATGTCTAGATCCCAGGCTATACGCACTCCTGTCAAAGGAATTTTGGGACCTACCCACGACCCCTGCATGTATGCAATCCGTGAGCATCCACATTACTATGATCATGTATACTTGATATAACTATCACAATTGTGTTGTGATTCATCGGTATACCTAGATCTTGAACTGGTTCCATGTTATAGCACCTAGTGATGTCTGTCCTATGTATATGTAAGTGTGATCATGTAAGCGATCATGTAGTTGTACTCATGTAACAGTGATCATGTAAACATATCTATGTAATAGTATAGTAATGTACTGTAATGTTCCACGTGTGCTAGCTGTAATGTGTGTTCTCTCTCTATCTAGCATCTATAGTAATATGTTGTAATGTTCTAGCTGTAATGTATGCTCTCTCTATCTAGCAAGTATAGTAACGTACTATAATGTTCTAGAAAGTATTGACTCATGAATGAACTGACTCATTGTATGATATCGCGTTCTAGTAATAGTTCTACTATCTTCCTAAACTACCCATATGGTAGTTTACTAGTAATCTAACTGGTACGTATGGACATGGATGTATACCCTTGCTACCCAAGGGCATTGGATGAACTGGAAGGACCTTTATCACTATATATGTACGCATGATATATAACTAATATTTAAACGACCTTCGAACGGGTACCCGATATCCCACCAGACCACATCCAAATCAAGGAAAAGGAAACAGGGTGGATAGCCTTCCTAAGTCCTTTCAACATTTCTTATATAACTATACATATATAGGCATGCAATTTATAATATAAAAGCATAAAATAAGTTTTATAAAACCTTTGAACATAATTATTATCTAAGAAAAGATCGACTTGATGTCAATCTATAAAACAGTTTGGAAGCATGGGTTTGATAAAACAATTTAAGTATAAGGAAACATTTGTTTGAAACACAATTGTAAATGAGTTTGAATGGAAACATACAAAGTAAAATGTACAGTTTAATAAGGAGTTTTACACATAATAAGTGTTTACGATAAACATTTGAAGGAAATTGTTTGGTAAAACGGCTAATTAGTAGCCGATCATTTGAATGTTGTTTATTAATCACAAGTGATTGATATAATGACTAGCATGATTCTACTTGTATCCCCCTCCCATAAAACATTTAAAAAAAGTTAAAACATTGATTAAGGGGTATGAACTCACCTGTTGTGGGTGATACGGATGAACTGATGAGGTAGGACTACTTGGTGTCAAGTGAAGACTTTAGACACACACAATGGTCCTAATTACATATGAAGACATATGTATATAAACAATTAGTGATTATAACACTAATTAAACATGTATAAACATCCTAATGCGAGGAAAACACTTTTGGTTAAGTGCTAGGAGGCTAATGGGTTGCAATAAAGGAGTGCAAGACCTCTTATGGGAGTTTATGGTCAAAAGACCATATGTGTTAGATTTTACGGCCCAGGGGAATAAACTCCTGGCCGTAAACTCTCTATAGGGTCCCTAAATGAAGCTTAAAATTATTAAAACTTAAGTGGTGAAGTGCTTCTAGGCTTAAACAAGTGTTTGGGTGGGTTTAAGGCCTTAAAATGGCCTTGCTTGATGTTCACGGCCCTGGGACCACTCCCCCATGAGTTTACGGCCGTAAACTCATGGTAAGGAGTACCATTTGATGTTTTGAGGTTCCTAACACTTCAAGGATATGATCTAAGTTGGGTTCTAGGCATAAGGAAGGAGTTAGGGTGTCATTTGTCCCATTTATAGGGGTTTACGGCCTAAGAACTTGTCTTGGCCGTAAACTCCTTTATCCTTGGCTTAAGGAAGGCTTTTAGGGCATTTTGGCACATAAAAATGGAGTTCACGGCCCAAGAACTTCCTTGGCCGTGAACTCACTTCTAGCCTTTGATTCTAATTGATTTTGTGGTCTAAACATGTAATGGTGGCTTCTAGTTTGAGTTCCAAGGCTTTGAGGGACATTGGGCACTCTTTTGGCCCTTAAAAAGGAGTTTACTCTCCAAGTGTTCTTGGGCGGTAAACTCCCAAATCTTGGGGTTTTGATCTGATTTTGATGTTATAAAACACAATCTAAGCTACATAATATAACTAGATAGAAGTACTCACGATTTGGGATAAAAACCCGAAGATCCGTGAGATAGAATTCGGCTTTTCTCTATTTGGAAATGTAACTAATGAATAAATATGGTTCATATTTCTATATATAGTGCTGAGATTTTTGGCAGAAAATATTTTATTCCTGGAATGAACTCTAATATCCTAGAGTATTGGAATAACAGTGTTGCACAAAACCCTAGTGCATCCACTCTCTTGATATATCCTTAAGTGCTAATCCTGAAATACTCAAACTTATACCCAAAGTCTGGGATTTCACTGTAACTGTTCTAACTTCTATTGGCTTGATATGGTTTGTTCAGAATGAAAATTTCGGGTTGTCACAACCGAGGTGAGGAGTCCATTACGGTTAGGTATCCATTGGACCAACCCCAATTAAAAGTGTTATCAACATTCCCATTATTAACAAGATTCTCAATGGCATCAGTTTCATTTTAAAGCTTTTCAATTAACAGATTTAAGCGTACAATTTCACTCTCTGCTAAATCTCTCTGATTTAAAGCTATTTCTAGTTGTGTTTCACTTAACATCCTAGCATCTTTTTCTAGCATCAAGTCCTTCTCTAACATTGTCATTTTGAGTCTCTTATTGTCCAAAAGTTCTCTAACGTGGAACATCTCCTGCGAAGCGATGTTCTTCTCATATAAGGCTTTATTGTAGACTGTAAGGACGGCATCACATGTGTCATTGAGTGTATCTATGAAAGGTTAACAATCATGCATGTTGTAATTTAAAGTTTGAATCATAAGTTTTACCTGTTCCACAATGCTGAGAGTTCCATCTTTTGCCATATACCAATGGTTCATCTTTAGATTGGTTGAGCCGTCTTCATCAGCAGTTGCTACCATACAGATCTTGCCTTTTCCTTTACTGTGATCGTCTTCATCTTCATCTCCTGATGACCACATTTGATGATTCCTTTTCACTTGAGCAACACAGACTTTTCCCTTTTCTTTGTCTTCCAGTTCTTGAGCCATTCTGAGATAGAGGGCTCTATCTTTCACTACGTTTGCCTTGCAATCCTTGGCAAAATGGTTTTCTATGTTGCACTTGTGACATAACAATGTCACTTTTGTCTTCTAAAGAGGTACCGGAGTCAGTTGATTAAGACTGCGGTGGTACATCTTTAGACAGTGTTTGTTGAGGCTGCGGTGGAGGGAGAGGATTCTTGGTGGAACGAAAGTGAATGTTTTGAAAGTTACGGTTGAAAGATGGTTGATGTATTGTTGGTTTTTGCGAAATGAAGGTGGTAAGCGATTGAATTTTTGACTGATAAGGGCGACGGCATTCTGAAACTCTTCTTCATCGTCATATTATGAGTCAGCTTCATATGACTGCGGTGGTGATTCATACGAAGTGGGATAGGTTTGAGTGTGAGGTGATTATGCTACTAGTGCAAGTGGACCTCCGAAGTCTGAGCAGTCCTTGAGTACGGTGGACTCTTGAGCTTGCAACTCTCCATAGAGCTTATAGAGGGATAACAAGTGAATCTTCCTGTCACCTTGTACAATCGGTTTGGCTGTTGTCCAGTGTCTTCCCAAGCCATTAAGGAACTGTAGGTTTGTTTCATGATTGTTGCAGATGGTGCTCGCATTGGACAGTTTTGTGACAATCAAGTTAAATCTCTTAAAAGAGTCTTCCAAACTTTCACTGGAGTGTTCTTTGAAGTTTTTGAATTCATTGAGTGTCGTAGTGAGCTTCTTGTCTTGAGCCTGCTCTGAACCATCGTACAAGTTTTTGAGAACATCCCAAATATCCTTTGCTGATTTGCAGTTTATGATGATGTCGAAGTTGTCAGGAGTAACTCCACAAGAGATTTCATAAAAGGCAATAGCATCATTTTCCATCTTGTCGAGATCATCTTTGGTGGGACGGTTCAAAGCTGATTGACCTCCTCCTAGCCTTGCTGTGGCTCCATCAGTTTGGACTGGTGTAAGGACTGGGACATGGGGTCCTTCTTCTATGGATCTCCAAACATCTCTACCAAGTCTTCTGAGATATGTTTCCATCCTTTGAGACCACTGATGATATTCATTCGCAACCAGTATTGGGGCTCGATTAGAACCACCAACACTGTTAGATACATTCAGTGATAACGATTGTGCCATTTTGAAGATTTTTGTTTTTAGAAATGAGCTTCAGTGGTGTAGAAAGCTCTTCGAAAAATCAGAGTTCCAATTTTCAAAAAGCAACCACTATGGCTCTGATACCAATTGTTGAGAGAAAAACTTTGAGACACACTTGAACAAATTGTTAGAACAAGTATATAACGGAATAGTTAATCTCGAAGGATCTGTTAGCTCAACAATAATATTAAGAGTTAGAAGTTAGTGAGTTAGATGCGGAAAAGTAAAGAAATGTAAATAACAACAATTGTTATATCAAGTATACACATAAGCATATTCATAACAAGTAATGCATTCAAACCAAGTTAGTAAATGAGATCTAGCTTAGTGATTAAGTCGCAAGTGACTTCCTCCAAAGAGAGATGGTGATTGATTATGAGAGTAAGAAGATTTGATAAGTAAGATAGAATGTGAAATTTGAGATGTGTATTAGAATTTGAAGAGAGATTCACATTGGTACAGATTACATGAGAAATGAACTCTATTTATAGAGACAAGTTTACAACTCTAAGAGTAGCCATGCAAGGCATACTGGACATTAGAGTGTTTTATAAAAAAGACAAAATAAACAAAGTAAATATAAACACTGCGGTGTTGAAGACTTCGGATGACAAGTTGATGAGATTGCTTGACTGCGGTGGCTTGGAGGCTGCGGTACCTAAAGTTTAAGAGGGTCACTTTTTGATTCAACACTTAAGATCATTGATCTTCTACGTGTTGGAACTAGAAATCAACACATCATCAACATTTAATATGAGGATGATGCATGAGGAGCTTAACTTCTTCAAGTAACAACTATGATCTACCTCACGTCTTCTAGACCCACTCCTCCTCATGAAGTTATCAAACTTTAAGTACCGCTCCTTAGAAGTGTTCTTCGTGTCATACATGTTTTCTTTCTTCTTGAATACCAGCTTTTTCTTACCAGCTGTAATAGCACTTTCAGGCTATGCCTTTAAGATGTCTCCTTCCAAGTTATCATAAAGTAGATCATATGTATTCACATCTAGGTGTTCTAGATGGAGATTTTCAGAGGTCACGACATTCATTATAGAAGTATTAGTAGTCATCTTTGCAATTGTAGAATCGTCCTCTCATTTCTATTGTATTCCCTTGATTGTTAGTCTTCCTTTGCAAGTTTTACTACCATCTATCTCATCCTTAACATGTAACATCTTATTGTTCTATAGTCCGCCCAACTTGTCATCCATAGCCTTCTCCCACTATATGGAGTTTATCCTCAAGGACTTGGGTTTTGACACATTCTCACACATCAATGCGTCATTAGTTGATGGATAATAACTCATTGGAGTACTTTAGTTTATGATCCTCTAGATAATATGTTGTTTGATCTTTAAAATACCTACAACTCCACCCTTATAACCATTATCACTAGAGCTCCCACTATTTCTAGGTTTCTTAGAGCTCCCACTACTTCATGAACATCTTCCTATCTTTTGACTAGATATACGTTTTGCATGATTCTGGGATCCTCCCACTGAAGAATCTAAAGTTGGACTGTAAACAATAGAATAAACTAAACTCAACTTCCCAAACATAGGCGGATCTCTTATCTTCACAAAACTGACTTTCTTTTTCTACCAATAGAACATGGCATAGAAGAATCAGTCACATTCTTTGAATCTGGCATCCTCCAACTGGATACAAGCTTCCTCATTCCCTCCTCAGTCATATGAACAAATCTTTTGTGGCATAAAGTGGATATTCCAACTCCTTTAACAGTGCTTGCCTCCTCTTCAGAAAAACTCCACCATGTATAGTGTACCATATTTATGACCCTTGGCAATAATCAAATTTCCCTTCTTCACTTTCCACTTTTGATCACCAAATGTAACATGATAACCTTCATTATCAACTTATCCAACTGATATCAACATCCTCTTTAGATCTGGAATGAACTTGACATTCTTCAAAGTCCAATCCGTACCCAAAGTCGTCTTGAGAACCACATTTCTGATACTCACGATGTATCAGACACTTGTTATCTGCCAGCCTGACCTTCCCTTGGTAATGCCCAATGTTCTACATCACATCTTTGGAATGACTAGCATGAAATGACGCACTAGAATCCAACACCCGTGATTCTATTGAGTTTTCAACTGAACAAATGAGTGCATCACCTTCAAAATCTTCTGCCATATTCATCTCCTTTTGGCCTTTATCTGCTATTAACATTGGTCAATGACTATTGACATGACCACTCTCTTTGCAGTTCCCACATCTCGCATCCCACCTGTGGTTCTGTCCACCTCTCCTTCTCGACTTCGATCTTCCACTACCCCACATCCCTTGTTATACCCCCTCTAATATCTTTAGTACTCAGAAGACTATTGGAAGCTTCTCCAGCACTCTATCTGCATTCATCCTCACCAAGGATTAAATCGCGAATGCCTTCGAATTTAAGCTTAGCACCCCCAGCTGAGATGGTAATTGTTGTCACTATATCGGACCAATTATATAACTAAGATGATAATTGTAGCAATGTCATGACTTCGTCTTCAAACTTAATATCAAACGTCATCAACCTTGATAGGATTGAATTAAATTCATTAACAAGATCAGTCATTGAGCCACCCTCCTTCATCTTCAGATTTACCAATTTTCGAATCAAGTGAACCTTGTTCGCTGCTGAAGGTTTTTCATACATGTTAGATAGTACATTGATCAACTTATGAGTAGTCTTCACATTGACAATGTTGTATGCTACAATCTTTTCCAAGGGTAATCTCACTACACCAAGTGCCTTACAATCTAACATTTCCCAATCCTATTGCTTCATTTATTCAAGTTTACTTTTGGACAATGGTTCATGTAAATTCTTTTGGTAGAGGTAGTCTTCGATTTGCATTTTCTAGAAACCAAAATCGTGCACATTGAATTTGTCGATCTTCACTCTCCCATCTTTAGCCATAGCTCTGATACCAGTTTGTTGGGTGGCAAGAAAACAATTTAATCACTTCATATAAATATCAAAAAAAAACTTTGTTGAGCTTGCGAAAATATAATTTCTAAAAATGTAAATTAGGTGGACAAAATATTTAACGTGGTTCGGTCAACATGACCTACATCCACCAGCAAACGGGAGAGAGAGGATTTTATTAACATCCAAGAACAGTTACAATGATACAAAAGTTACACCACATTTGAGTTCTCAAAACAAAAGAATATATCTTGCTTACTAAATGCTCCAAGGGAGTGCTCTCAACCTTACATTGATTACTCTTAAAATTTTTGCACACACATAATGATTGAGATGAGAGTCTATTTATACTTGAGGGATCATACCTAAAACCCTAAAAGGCCATGCCAACTGGCCTATAGGCCCATGAATGGTGACACCCAATCGTATCCCGCCATGCAACATCTTCTGGAACCTTCATCCCTGTCAAACAACGCAGGAGCATCAGCAACACACATGATGGACCACCTTGACCATAGTGGAGCATCATGATGTACATATGGTGCATCATGAGCACTAATGGCCCAACATCCTTCATGGTGGCACAACAAGGTGTATTTCCTGAGCAAGGCCAACTTATAATGAGCATCCTTGAACGATCTTGAACATCACATAGGACTTAATATCATACGTGGGTCATCAAGGATAGCATGGATCATCAAGGATCCAAAATGACCCATCTTGCACAATGATGGAACAACATGTGCAAGGATGGCGCAACAGGATTCAAGTGTGTTGCAAGAACATCAAGATTAGAGAAACAACACCACCATGGCGCAAGAACATGCATGGCGCAACAAGGCCATGCAAGGCACAAGAACATACCTCATGGTGCAAGAGGGATCCTCATGGCATAAGAGAGAATTATAGTGCAAGAAGGAATACCATGGCGCAGGAGAATCCTTCTTTGCACATCCCACTATCATATGGTGCAACAAGGTCCACTTGTTGCTCCATATCACTCCCAAGTGCTCCAAACCTCTTCTAGGTGCTACAAACCCTCTTCTATATAATTTGTTCCTTTGTTAGATGATCCATTCTTTTCTCATATGATCCATTACTTTGTCACATTCTCCATGAACCTTAAGTGCTCTAGTCAGTTCCAAGTGCTCCACATGCTCCATGAACATGATCCAAATGCTCCATGTTGGACAAGACTTCATACCTCAACAAATTGGACAACTACGGAGTACAAATACTAAGCCACAATCTCTTCTCATTCACTTCCTTTGGTATATTAACAAAATCCCTTAGGTGACCATTGGTAGAGGTGACAATTTAAGGTCAAGAAAATCCAAAGTTCTTTGCGAATATTTCCTTATAGTGAACATCCAATTCAACTCCATAAGGATTGTTTCTTTAACATCTTTGGAACAGTGCTTTGACTTTGAAGTAGCTTCAAAAAATCCATCAAGATTTGCAGAATACCACATAACCAAGTTGGAAGAATGACTTCTTGTACTTTTGGGTTCTAATGACAATCCCTATTTCCGGATCGTCAGTTGCACCATAGTGATGATTGTCGATACCATCATTAGAAGTATCCATCTCAACAAGTAGCTCATGATGATGTTGCTACTTGTGAAATTCTCCATCAATACTCCTAAAGTCAGCTGCTAAATTTCAAGGTGGTTATTCAGAACAGTGTAGGGGAAAGTGTCTTGATGATCTATCTCTTCTTTATATTCGAACCATATATCTCCCCAGCATCAGGAAGTCAACAGGATTCATGAATGGAAATTATGCTTGCGTGACAATATTTTTGTTCCATCACTTCAAAAGAAAATTCTTAGTTCCTGGAATTCATGAACATCCTCTACTTGAGACCTATTCACCTTATGATTGATCTGTTGGAACAAATTTTATCAGTAAATTGAGCCCATGTGTGATGATATCCCAACAATAGATTATGTTCCATAGTCAGCAACTTATCAAGAGGACAATTGAAGCTCATCCTATCATACATTTCCACCATCCTGCATTTGAGGAATTTGGAATATCCCACTGAAAATCATTTTCGACTAGGCTTGATACGAAAACCTAGGAGAATGTTCTTCATCTGTAGCAATGCGGATATCAGGGAGCCATGTGATCTGATATAGGATGTGCTTTTGATGTGCCTTGCTTATGCTACTGATTTTAGGCTCTTCGTCTTAATCTTCATCTTTATCTTTATCTGGAAAACTACTTTTCACCATTCCTTCTTGATGATATTCTTCTTGTAACTTTCTACCAGTCAATTGGTCTTCTTCCACTTGTAGCTTTCTTGCTGCCAGCATTGCCCTTCTTCTTGTAATGGCTGTTTGTAATGTTGGCAGCACCTAACATTGTCCCAGGTCTGTTTAATGGGACCACTCCCCTTAGTCATGTCTTCTATTTATTTCTGTCTTTTGGTTTTTTGTTTAGGAGATAAGAATTAATTTGTAAGGAACTTTGTTCTTCTTTGGAGAGTCAATTCCTCTCAAATGAATGGGATTATCATGTTAATATTATCATAGTTTGACTAACTGTTGAAGAATGTATCAAGAATGTATCGGGGTCTGTCACTCACGTAGGAAGGCAGAAAATAAACCACAAACAAATCATTTCCCACCAAAAGTAAAAGTATGTTAAACCATTCAAACATCATATTTTAAAGCTAAAAAGTATCCAAATGAAAAAACCCGGTTTTATAAGGAAACCAGGCTGTAATAAGAGAACAAGTCCTAGTTGTAAACCCGATACTATTAGATTTTCATTCATATGACTCGCCCAGAACAGGGTTATATAAAGTATTTAACCGGGTCCTTTTATCCTTTTATTAGTAGTGTGGTAGGTGAGGCCATGACCTAATATAATTGGAGCTATTGCCTTGATTATGGTTTCCATCATAACAGTCACCAGTGGCTAGTGCATCCGATATAACTTCTTTAAAGTTCCTCATTGTCACCATGTTCTTGATATTTCTTCCATTGTTCGTAATAAAAGTATTAATCTGGGTGTGTTCTTGAACTCTCTCTAGCATCTTGCATGCTACTATTATTGTTTTTACACAACTAATACTTCCTACCATCACTAATATTCTTCTTCAAAAAAAGCATGCATTTCGTCACAATTTTGAATACACACTACACAGAGGGATATCATAAATTTCGATACCCTCTAGTTTTTCCATACCCTTTTTTCTTGTCAATCCCTTGCAGATATGAAAAGAAAATCCATAGCCGCTATGTCATCCACAACATTATCACCTGAGACTTGTCATGGCCTGAAATCTCCAACATTTGTAAGTTCAGGGGAAGAGGTGTGACTTTGTGCCTGCAAGTTCCTTTGTAACAAAAGTGTTACATCTCTCCTAGAACATTAGTCCATAAGTCAACATTTGTAGTTTCGAACACAATGATTAATTAAATACAATTAAGAAGTTTCTTATCTACTTCCTATCTGCAGCTTCATGATATTAGGGTCGACCTAGCAATGATAAATACACATATCTAACAACCATGTGGACTAGAATCAACATCAAGAGATGGAAGCATTCACGAATTGTACAACTGGTATATATTTTGGTGAATCGTGAATTAAGCTAGTGTCAAGATAATGGGAAACCCATAAAGGCATGCTTTCATTAGATAAAGCTTCAGTTTTAAATTGGTATGAAATAGTGTATGGATGTTAATAATATTGTACGCCCACAAAAAATGTGACACATTAGAAAGCGGGTGGCTACCTGTAACGAATAATATTAATAAAAACTAGAACAGAAGACAGTACTCTAGCCCATGAAAGTAGATAGTAAACTAGTGAGAGGTCAAGTCTTCACATTTTTAATATTTGCAGCAACATACACTTTACTTTCTTAAATTTATTTACATAAGAATTATTGTGTTTGATATCTCAGAGTCAAACTGATGTGATTTCTTCTTGATAGCACTGATACAAGGCTTGGGAGATTTCTTCAATTGACAAATTTTTGCCTCGGGTTGGTTGAAGACACTTTAAAACAAGTTGAGCCAATTGGAATGCTCCCTTTGGAGGATGATCATTATGTTGAAGTAGAGGATCCATAATCATTCCCAAATTTACCTCGTTTGCTAGTAATGGAGTAGCCCATTCCATCAAAATTTTCTGTTGGAGAGGTATCCTTTCATCATACTTCTTCATCCCTGTTAGCATTTTCAGCAGTACCACTCCAAAATCATAGATCTCACTCTGCACTCCAGATTCTGCCAAAGAGATGTTTAATTGGTCAGTCGATAACGTTTGCACAAATAATTCAGAATTTTAGTCAATGGAACACCCTTTTTTTTCAAAAATACTTATAAAGGTATTGTTTTTGGAAGAAAAAAAAAAGATGCCCCTTGTTTTCAGAAAATGAATGTATACATATGCATATAAAATGGTGGTATAAGTGAAACTCATATAAAGGGGTTAGTTAAAATACTTGTACTATAAAAACGACTTAAGAAACTATAGGGAACACTAAAGGAATGTTTTTTTTTATTTTAGAAAAATGTTATAAACTTCATTTAAAATGAAAAGTTGAGAGTAAGCAAACAAGCACACAACTTAAACCATTGCAACCCTTGCAACCTAACCATTATATTTTTACCTTTTCATTTTCTGAAGTAAAAATTCATAAAGTCTGCGGACCACCTCTGCAATCCTCTGCAGTAGAAGAGGTGGACCAAACGGTTGCAGACTGTAATAAGATGTGTATTTGTTTTTTTAACATGTGCATGCTACTCCAAATATTAAAAAATTAAAATAAACTAATTTTATAAACAGAAAATAGTTTTTTTAATACCAAATATTTAATAATATATGACATTTTAGCAAGAATTTTTGATATTTCAGCAAAAAAATAATGATAATTCAATAAAAAAAATAAAGATATTTTAACAAAAAATAATTATAATTCATCAATAAATTATCATTATTCAATAAAAAAAACGAAAAAACATTCAACAAGAATAAACAAAATAAAACAAAATAAAAAAAAGGTGAAATAAGATTTCAGCAACATGAAAAAAAAACAAAAAGAAGAGGTTGGAAGAAACAATATAAGTGTTGCGCCAAACAAACAGGTGTTGAAGTTTTTACTCCGAAGACTTTTAAAAAACAAACAACTGCGAGATAAAAAATGTTGCGCGTTTCCTGCGCCGTGCAACAATAAGAGTTCTGAAGATGTTTTTTCCAAAATATATACAAACAACACCTTAGACTAGGCCAATAGCTCAATGGAGTATTTGAGAACTAGATTATAACCCGTAGAAACCACGCTTGGTATGATTAAAAATTTTATATAGACAAAAAAAATTAACAAAAAAAATTTTTATCATGGAAAAAAAATATCATAAATGACTACTAGATAAAACTAAAAGCTGTTTTATTAGTCTTTTAAAGAATTACCATCCTAAAATTTAAATGGTATTTTAGAAATTAAGATCCAATTAAAAAAAATTGAAAATTCCTTATAAATAGTTCCCATTTTTGAAAAGTTATGTTATAAATACTTACCATTTCAAATATTTATGTTACCAAAAAAATGGATATTTGAAAGATTTTTAGCAATTACCAAAAAAAAAACTGAGAATTAAGAATTCTTTAAAAATTGCCACGTGTCAATTAGTCTATCCAGAAAGGGGACATGTCAGTGGTGCACGCAGACTATTTTAGTAGGGGTATCCCTCATACTTCAAGCGGGTGCACCTAATAGAAAAAATTAAATAAAAAAAAAAGAAAAATTTACACTACAAGCCGGAAATTGAGCAGTGGCCTGGGACCCACAATTCTCAACATAGGTCCACCACTGCACATGTGGCATTTAGAAGTTATGTTTATTAAAAGAGCTAGATGTAGAAAACTTTATTTTTACAAAAGAACATACCATCTCCAGGCATAGATCCAAAAATACAATCCAATTTGTCTCTTTTGAAAGTAGAGCAGCCAGTGGGGGCAAGTAAATTGTCTATTTTATAATCCGAAAGCCGAGCATTAAAATCCTGAAAATATACAAGAGACGAAAAACTAAAATTGATGTTACCTTTTCCGTGCAAAATGCAAGCAAGTCAAAGGCAGTGTACATTACCCTGTCCACCAATATATGATTGCCATCAAAACTATTATAAGCTGGAAGATTCTTCTGATGGAAGAAAGACAGGCCTTTAGCTGCTCCTTGTGCTATTTTCAATCGTGCAGCCCAAGAAAGTGGAGTTCTATCTGGTGCTGTATCAAAATAGTTAACATGTATCCAATCTGTAAGATGGAAGCCCAAAGGGTTCTATAGAAGTAAAAAATAGAAGATATGCTTACAGCTTACCTTTGAATAGATGATCATCTAAACATATCCCTGGAATGAACTCATATACCCAAAACATAGTTACATTAGACAAGCAATATCCCAAAAGTTTAGTAATATTGGGATGACTGAATTCTAATATTTTCAAGTCCAACTGCACAGCCAAATTGTCAATGTGGTTCAGTACCTTAATATATAAGCTAGAAAAAATCACAAAGCATGAAGAATACAAGGTCTAGCCAAATTGTCAATGTAGTTCAGTGCCTTAATATATAAGCTACAAAAAAGATCACAAAGCATGAAAAATACAACGTCCAACCAAATTGTCAATGTAGTTCAGTGCCTTAATATATAAGCTAAAAATTAAAGGTCAAAGAGCATGAAAAATACAAGGTCTATCAAATTTTCTATCCGAAGTAAGTACGACGTCATCATTTTACATACTGAAATTACCTTCCAGGTTAGAATCTCCTCCTTCCTAACATATATTGCCAAACCAACACCAGATTCTGTAGGAGCATATGACTTTTCATCAACCCAACCTTTGTAAATGGATCCATAAGAAGTAGGAGAACCCTCCATGTCTTTGAAATCATTTGTTGCACTTACCAACTCATCGTACGTAAATATTCTGATACTTCCAGTTGTAGATTTCGTGATATTTTGAGCACTAAAATCAGATTTGCTAAGGACTTTATCATCCTTCTTCACTGATTTGCTTCCTCCTGCAACACCAGACATCAAAGATTTCCTTCCTCCTGTAACATCAGGGACCACAAATTTGCTTCTTACTGCAACATCAGACATCACAGATTTGCTTCTTACCCTACCATCTGACATCATGTCAAAGTTGCAAGTAAAAAAATCCCTTACCTTGTAAAGTAATTTTTCTTTATTAACCACAGAAATTTTTTTTTCCCTTTCCTGCGACAGAATAGACTTGAGCTTAAAGACAACCTCAGCCATGGTAGGGCGATCTTTTGGTTTAGTACGTAAACAATGGCCTGCTATGCTTACAAACTGCTTCAAACATTTTTTTGAGATTTGTCTTATCAGTCTAGAGTCAATAATTTCATTGACTTTTCCCTCTTTGATTTGGCTTTGGGCCCACGGTGCTAAGCCCCATTGCTCTTCATCTAGCGTTGAATCTACCGCTTGCCTCCCGGACAACACCTCAAACAATACAACTCCAAACGCGTAAACATCAGATTTTCTTGTCAATTTTCCAGTATGGAAATAGGACGGGTCCATATAGCCAAATGTCCCTTTGACATTGGTGCTGACATAACCTATTGGACCAACTTTGGCCAATCCAAAATCTGAAATTTTAGCTGCAAAGTTTGCATCCAACAAAATATTAGATGCCTTCACATCACGATGTATAACTCCATTTTGGGTTGATGTGCCTGTGTGAAGATAGTCTAATCCGCGAGCGGCACCTAAGCATATCTTGAGTCGTCGTAACCATGATAATTTGGAATCAGTTTTGTGAAGATGATCTTTAAGTGTCCCATTAGGCATGAACTCATAAGCTAGGAGCATCTCATTTCCTTCATTGCAATAACCAACCAGAGACACAAGATTACCATGTCGAAGCTTAGAAAGAACTTTAACTTCCGCTTCAAATTCATGGGCCCCTTGTGTGGACATGGAGTGCAACCTTTTTACTGCAACTTCGCTTACTAACCCTATCTTCATCCTACATTTATACACATTGCCGAATCCTCCACGCCCAATGACTAAAGTCTCGTCAAAGTTGTTGGTTGCCAATTGAATCTCGGAAAGAGTAAACCGTTGACATGCCTGCTCTCCCAGTTGGAGTAAGGCCTTGAGGCGGTTGATAGATGCGTCTGACATTCTCGGGCACCAAGCCTTTGATTCTTGACGCCTCCACTTCTATCCGAAACAGAGCTCCACTTCTATCGTTGATGGTTTTGTGGAACCAGAATAAGAAAACTCAAGGAATTCCAATTCCAATCCCAATCCCAACTACCAACGCTAAGAATCATGTGCTTCTAACCCTAATTAAAGACCTTGTGGTTTTGCTGATGACTTGTTGTTCTATATGTTGTCGCCTGAGCATCTATTAACGCTTCTAAATTAATCAAGCGAGCTGGTGGAGAGAAGGAATAGAGCAAGTGAGGAGGACAGGGTCGAAGAAAGGACTAATGGTAGGTGGTTTTTCTTCTTGCAACGTTGATGTTGAGAGTAGAGACAACTAAGAGAAAAAAAGGAGAGGATTACGAGGTGGGTGAACAATGTTCCAAAACCTGGTTGAACTCGACGGAAACCTAACTCATGATTCCAGGCGGCTTTGTTCGTATGTTTCCTCCCCTCATCGCAAAAATTTGGTCAATTGATGGTTTCATCCGTGTGTGGGAGGTAATCCTAATACAATTTTAAATAAACTAGTAAATTATTATACAGTTTCATATGTAGAAATCGAACTTACGTAATTAATTTTTTTTTTTTGTATGGAACAAGCCTTTCAATATATTAAAGCCTTGTGATTAAAGTGTAAAACACAAAAAATCTACGAAAGTGGCAGTAGTGGGTGGGTTGGTGGGGGAGGACCGGGAGGTGGTGGTTTTAGCTTGGCTAGTGAAACATAGCTGAATTTGAAAATCCTGAATTTAAGTTTTGATCTTAAACTTTTAGTTAAATATTTACTAGATTAATATTAATTTCTATTGTTTTGAGAGACATAAGTCCAAGTCTTACATTATAAAATTTTTACAAAACTTAATGTTTCCAAAAGACAGCATGATGGCTGTGTTTGGAAAACATTCAAGTGTCAACTAATAAGAAACCAACAATTTTTATATGATTAAATACTATCATTTTCAAGGGTCAAAATGAGACAAAAGATATTCTAAAAAGAAGAATAAAAAATAAAAAAATAAAAATAAAAAAAAAATAAAAAAGGTTTAAGTAACTCGCACTTAACTTGCGATCCTTCAATTCAGTGGCGGACCTATTAAGGGCCTTTGGGGTCCCGGGCCACTGCTCAATTTCCGGCACGCAGTGTAAAATTTTTTTTTTTTTTTTTTTGGTTTTTTCTATTAGGTGCACCCGCTTGAAGTACGAGGGACACCCCTACTAAAACAGTCTGCGTCCGCCACTGCTTCAATTGATCGATACTCGTAGTTGCACCTCATAGGCACCACACCCTTTTTAAGTCGGCTTATGTCTCCGTATTCATTAAACTTCACGCAACAAACAATATCGGATAATGTATTTACACCTACAATACATCGTCGACCATTGTTTTGTTGGGTCCAAATGGCTATGCTTCCTCATATCTTCCTTTATTTCTAACTTTTATAGGCAGATGGTGATCTTGAAGACTTGCATCACACAAGTGATGTTCAAATTTTGGCTTGATCGTGTGTTGGATTTATCAGTTGATCTTAATGACGAGAAATTGCAAACCTGATGCTTTGGTTTTCTGATCAAAATCAAAAACATGATGCTTTGATTTATCTGGTCGCAAAAACTAATGATGAGAAAAGCCTACTGATTCAGAGGGTGGCACCAGTTGAAAGTGTTGCATCAATGGAAGGTGTTACAAAATTAAAAAATAATAAAATATTATGCAACCAAAATGGTTTATAATATTTGATATTTTTTAATTTTGAAAATTTTAATAAATTTTCAATTATGTAATTTTTTATAAAGTATATTTCATTTTATTTTTATATAAAATTAATTGATTATGTAATAAAAAATTATTACAGGCCGGGTCATTTAGTATTGTTTGCAGCATTTTCAACTACAAAGAAACAAAATATATTACCAACATATGATAATAGCATTATAATTATACCATTCTACAAAATATCAACATATCAAACCATAACTAACATATCATTATATCATTCTACTTTCCATTATAGCGTTGTACTTTCCAAAAATGACCAAACTACAAAATATCAACATATCAAACCATAATCAACATATCATTATAGCATTCTAATTTCCATTATAGCATTTAATTTTCAAAAATTACCAAACTACAAAATATCAACATATCAAACCATAATCAACATATCATTATAACATTCTACTTTCCATTATAGCATTTACTTTCCAAAAATTACCAAACTAGAAAATATCAACATATCATTATAGCATTCGACTTTCCATTATAGCATTTACTTTCCAAAAATTACCAAACCATAAAGTATCAACATATCAAACCATAATCAACATATCATTATAGCATTCTACTTTCCATTATAGCATTTACTTTCCAAAAATTATCAAACTACAAAATATCAACATATCAAATCATAACCAACATATCATTATAGCATTCTACTTTCCATTATAACATTGTATTTTCCATTATATCTTTATACTTTCAACTTAAACTAACAATTACCTGTGATTGCAGTTGTTCTTGTGTGACTGGTTGTTCTTGATCGTACATGGACACAACAGTTGGGGGTTTACGCCCAATGCCTCTAATATGTCTGCGTCGAACACCCAATATTCTTTCAAAACAATTTTTTTTATATCAGTGGGTGTTAGACCGCTTGCTTCAGAAGTAGCTTGGGTTCGTTGGTTGATCTCCTGGAGTAAAACATTCTATATTTCAAAAAATAATAAAAATCATAAAAATTAGATTACTAAATACCCTCTACGATATAAACACTTATATGAAAATAAAAATTAACCACTTACGTATTGTTGCTTGACTGCATGGCTATAAAATACCCCTTTGGAATTAGCTTTACGAAAAACTTTAATTCAACTGATATCCTATTTAACATTAAAAATTAGATTACTTATACTTTAAATATATATTTAAATATAGCATAAGTTACTTCTTTGAAACATGCATTGTTGTATGAGCTGGACCTCCCTCTGTTTACAACTACTTGTTTTGCACGACATTCTGTTTTTGACGCCAAACACCTTAAAAATTCCGGCGTTTGAAAATGTTCGACTATTTTCGCCCAATTTTCATGTGACATACCATTGGAGGGGGGAGGGGGTTGTTTAATGCGGTGGCAAAAGGGTAATAGCAGCGGCTCCTTGGAGGGAAGAGTCAACGCGTTTTCTACAAATATTGGATTGAAAACAAATCGGACGGATAGGGGTAATTTGATGCAGATAGCCGTTTGCGAGTATTACCAGCGACACCTTTAGCGGCGACATGTAACAAATCGGACGGATAGGGGTAATTTGTCGCTGGTAACGCGTCAGTTACATGTCGCCGCTAAAGGTGTCGCTGGTAATACTCGCAAACGGCTATCTGCATCAAATTACCCCTATCCGTCCGATTTGTTTTCAATCCAATATTTGTAGAAAACGCGTTGACTCTTCCCTCCAAGGAGCCGCTGCTATTACCCTTTTGCCACCGCATTAAACAACCCCCTCCCCCCTCCAATGGTATGTCACATGAAAATTGGGCGAAAATAGTCGAACATTTTCAAACGCCGGAATTTTTAAGGTGTTTGGCGTCAAAAACAGAATGCCGTGCAAAACAAGTAGTTGTAAACAGAGGGAGGTCCAGCTCATACAACAATGCATGTTTCAAAGAAGTAACTTATGCTATATTTAAATATATATTTAAAGTATAAGTAATCTAATTTTTAATGTTAAATAGGATATCAGTTGAATTAAAGTTTTTCGTAAAGCTAATTCCAAAGGGGTATTTTATAGCCATGCAGTCAAGCAACAATACGTAAGTGGTTAATTTTTATTTTCATATAAGTGTTTATATCGTAGAGGGTATTTAGTAATCTAATTTTTATGATTTTTATTATTTTTTGAAATATAGAATGTTTTACTCCAGGAGATCAACCAACGAACCCAAGCTACTTCTGAAGCAAGCGGTCTAACACCCACTGATATAAAAAAAATTGTTTTGAAAGAATATTGGGTGTTCGACGCAGACATATTAGAGGCATTGGGCGTAAACCCCCAACTGTTGTGTCCATGTACGATCAAGAACAACCAGTCACACAAGAACAACTGCAATCACAGGTAATTGTTAGTTTAAGTTGAAAGTATAAAGATATAATGGAAAATACAATGTTATAATGGAAAGTAGAATGCTATAATGATATGTTGGTTATGATTTGATATGTTGATATTTTGTAGTTTGATAATTTTTGGAAAGTAAATGCTATAATGGAAAGTAGAATGCTATAATGATATGTTGATTATGGTTTGATATGTTGATACTTTATGGTTTGGTAATTTTTGGAAAGTAAATGCTATAATGGAAAGTCGAATGCTATAATGATATGTTAATATTTTCTAGTTTGGTAATTTTTGGAAAGTAAATGCTATAATGGAAAGTAGAATGTTATAATGATATGTTGATTATGGTTTGATATGTTGATATTTTGTAGTTTGGTAATTTTTGAAAATTAAATGCTATAATGGAAATTAGAATGCTATAATGATATGTTGATTATGGTTTGATATGTTGATATTTTGTAGTTTGGTCATTTTTGGAAAGTACAACGCTATAATGGAAAGTAGAATGATATAATGATATGTTAGTTATGGTTTGATATGTTGATATTTTGTAGAATGGTATAATTATAATGCTATTATCATATGTTGGTAATATATTTTGTTTCTTTGTAGTTGAAAATGCTGCAAACAATACTAAATGACCCGGCCTGTTCTGCAGCATTAGAAGAGTGGTTTCGCTCATTGCCGCCACTAAATAATGAAGGAAATGATGAGGACGAGTAGTTACTTTAGGATTTTATGAAATATTTTGTAAATTGGAAGAATATTATAGAATGTGGTATGGATTAATATTTTGGATTGGTTGTTATGGATTAATATTTCTATAAAAAGTTATCAGATTTTATAAATGCTATATTGTTTTTTTTATGAATTTAATGTTAAATAAATAGATAAAATAAAATTTAAAAAAAAAAAAAAAAAAAAAAAAACAAAAACGCATTTGCGGCAACATCTTTTGTGGCGCGTACATGTATTAGTGGCGACATACTATTAGCGGCGACTATCATCCTTTAGCGGCGACTACAGGTATATTAGCGACGAAGCGTTACCGGCGACGCATTTGCAGCGACGTGCCACCGCTTAAGGTATTAGTGGCGATTTCCCGATCCTTTAGTGACGACAGGCGTCGCCGCTGTTGCCCAGTCTTCTTGTAGTGACCAGCCCTCTTAACTTGCTCCATTTCGTCCATTAGTTTGTTCTCTTGACATAGTGGGTTTGATAGGTTCGACTTTATAGAGGCGGAAGCATATTGAAAAACGAGATAGCCAACAAGAGATCTTTGACTAGGGTTTTCCCAATATCAAATAAAGGAATAGAGAGTTTCAAATTAGGTTTCTTGAAAAATAGTGGATGATATTCAAAATTGGAATTAGAATTTCAATTAATAAGGGACCAGATTCTAGTGATGTTTTATGAACTAATATCACCGGCTAACCCGATAAAAATGGTAAACGTATTAAAACTGTCGGTAGTTAGGACTTTACAGTAAAAAAAATAAAGTTTAGGATTTTTTGTCAAATCGTTGAAAATATCACGACTTTAGTGTACATATCCCTTTTTTTTGCAATTTAGCCATTGAAACCAGTTATTATTTGCGATTGAGCATTGTTTCCAGGTAAACACATACGATAGCAGGTTTCGATGGTTTGATTGCAAATAGAAATATCAAAGGTGTCTTTGTCATCAATGGCCAAAATATAAGTATTCTTTTTTTTCAATGCATAAGAATTTTTAACCTTAAGTCTTATTTATTTTATAATCTATTTTTTTTAAACACCTATTACAATTTGTTTATTTCTAATATATGATACTAAATAAATATAATTTTTTAATTGTGTTTCTAGTTAATAAAATATAAAAACCGGTTCAAATGTAAAAATATATTGTTATGAACTGTATCTATTACTTTTTATTGATGGAATTAAAACAAAATTTAAACAGTTTTTATATTTAATTAAATAGAAGTGTAAGTAAAAAATAGTATTTATTTATTCTAACGTATTACAAATCAACAAATTGTAACGGTTGCTTCAATAAAAATTGATTATAATTTAGAGAGTGTTTGTGATTTTATTTAAAAACTAGTTATATTGTCTTTTTGGGTTTTTGAAATGTATATCTACCAATTTTTAAAAAATGACTTATTAACTTTCTAACAAAAAAAGAAAATCAAAATAATTTTTTTGACTATTATAAGTCAATAAATCATTTTGCCTAAAACTCATTTTGAGGATCAAAATTAAATCTCAAACACAGTCTTTTGGACATGTTTGGAAGTGGTTTTAAAACTCCTTATTCTCATATTTTGCCTAAAAGTCATTTCGAATATCAAAATGAAATCTCAAACACCCTCTTTGGATATGTTTGGAAGTGGTTTTGAAACTCCTTATTTGTCTTTTGGAAAAACCAAGTATTCCTGACTTTTTGAAAACATAGAAATAAGTTAAGGACTGAATTAACAAATGTGCAATACATTGTAGGTTGACAACAACTTTATTCCCTCAAAAACATAGAAATAAGTTAAGGACTGAATTAACAAATGTGCAATACATTGTATGCCTATAATTTCATTTTCCCTTATTGGAATTGGAGAGTCGTTTGATTTTCTTAATTTAAAGATTTGATGACCCAGTTGGTTAAAATTTGTGAGGACTAGACACGAAGTGAATATTTTGTGACTTGGGAGGTTGATGAGTGAATTTTTGTATCAACTCATTAGCTGTCGGAATTGAGGTGTTGAACAATGTATGTCGATTGTGGTGGTGTCGCTAAATTCTAAAAAGAATAAAAGAAAGATTAGATAGCTAAAATAACTAGAAGTTTTTATAGAAAATCCAAGTCAACTGCATACTTGAGTCATTATATTTTATATCATGATTTCTTTCACATCTAAGTAAACCAAAACTTAAGTAAGTCGTGAACTATAATTTAGTATGCAAAATATCTATATTAGTATAAGAATGGCAAGTTGATACTATTTAGTATTAAATATGCAAGTTGTCTTTTATTAAACAATTTGGCCTTTTAAAAACTGAAAGATACCAAGCCATTCAATGTTTCCTAAAACGATATTAGATGAAGAACAATCAAAGTCAATGGTCTTCATGAAATTATACAAAACAACCACTAGCAGTGCAACACCCAGATGCAACCATCGATTGAGCCTTTTTTAGTTAGAAAAGGAATCCTGAAGTTAATTCAAAGGCCCAGGGAAGAGAAGCTACAAAATGATGTTATCAGCAAGTATCGATGATACCGGCTCCTCATTCGTATTGCCAGAGCACATATGTCAACGCTTTACACTTTCCGAAATTCAGTCGGCCACCCACAACTTTGATGAAGCATTGGTCATTGGCCGTGGAGGATTCGGCAACGTGTATAAATGTTCTAGCAAGATCGGGTCGATAAGGGAAGTTGCAGTTAAACGGTTACATTCCTTGTCCAACCAAGGAGCCCAAGAGTTTGAGGCGGAAATTAAGCTCCTTTCTAAGTTGCGACATGCTAATCTTGTATCTCTGATTGGTTATTGCAATGAGGGAAATGAGATGGTGCTTGTTTATGACTTCATGCCGAATGGGACACTTGAAGATCATCTTCGCAAAGCTGATTCAGTCTTATCGTGGTTACAAAGACTCAAGATATGCATAGGTGCAGGTCGGGGATTAGACTACCTTCACACTGGTACGTCGACTCAACATGGAGTCATACATCGCGATGTGAAGACCTCCAATATTTTGTTGGATGCAAATTTTGCTGCTAAAGTTTCAGACTTCGGATTGGCCAAAGTTGGTCCAATAGATCAGATACGAACTCATGTAAGCACCTGTGTCAAGGGAACATTTGGGTACATGGATCCGTGCTACTTCTATACAGGAAAATTGACAAGAAAATCTGATGTTTATGCTTTTGGGGTTGTACTGTTTGAAGTGTTGTCAGGCAGGCAAGCTGTAGATTCAACACTCGATGAAGAGCAATGGAGTTTAGCAGCTTGGGCTCAAGACCAAATCAAAGAGGGAAACCTCAGTAAAATTATTGACTCTAGACTGATGGGACAAATCTCAAAAAAATGTTTGAAGGAGTTTGCAAACATAGCAGGCCACTGTTTACATTCCCACCCAAAACAACGCCCTACCATGGCGGAGGTTGTAATCAAGCTTGAGTCTATTCTTTCACAAGAAAGAGAACGCACCAATTTTGCTGTTGACGAAGGAAGATTCATTTACAAATTAAGATCTTTTTTTACAGGCAAAGTTGATGTGATGTCGGATGGTGTAGTAGAAAGCATATATCTCATGCCGGATAATACAGTAGGAAGCGAATCTGATTTCAGAGCTCTACGTATTCAGTTAGCTAAGAATCAACGTTTAAAACATTTTACATATGCTGAATTGGTAAGTGCAACAAGTGATTTCAAGCACAAAGAGCATTCCCACACTTTGAATGAACCCATTTATAAAGTTTGGGTTGATGAAACAACATATGCGCCCACAGAATGTGGTGTTGGTTTGGAGATATATGTTAGGAAGAAGAAGATTGATGCTGCGAAGGTACTTTCAATCTGTGAAATGAACCTGATATATTTTTCATGGTTTTTGGTCTGTTCAAGCTTATTGAATTATTGAAAATTTGGCAATACAGCCAGAACTCGATTTTGAAGAATTCAATCATCCCAACCTTATCAAACTCTTGGGATATTGCTGGCATTGGCAAGAATTTTATTGCTTTTACGAGCTCATTCATGGCGCAAGTTTAGATAAATATCTTTTTGGAGGTAAGTATATATTCAGGTTATAGTTTTGCAGAGCCTGTAGACTTAGATCTCATAAAGTGGATACATTTTGATGAAAAGTGCCTTATGTCAACACTTGTTAATAGTACCCTGCTTTTGGGTTCTTCAGGCATAGCCTTGTCGTTACACATAAAATATATTCTACTATATACGCAGATCCAGGTACAATGTCACTTTCTTGGGTTGCACGATTAAAAATAGCAGTAGGAGCAGCTCAAGGTTTGGCTTTCTTACATCTGAGGAAGCTTGCAGCATATACCCAATTTAAGACCAATTGTATTTTGGTGGACACAGTAATTTAGACTTCCTTTGACATGTTTGCAATTTGCATCTCAATATTACATCAGTTTTAGTATCTTTTTCATGCTTATTTACAGGATTTCAATGCTCGGCTTTCGGATTACGAAGTGGAAAATTTATTTGCCACACCTGAGTGGCACTTTTACCAGGAATACAGAATTGATGGTATTCCCAGATGTGAGCCTGAAGACGGTATATTCTGATTTAAAACTAAACTTTTTGTACACTCTCAGTATATATCATCACAGGTCACTCGTATGAGTATTCATTTCCTCTCCAAAACCTATAATCATGAATTATTTGTTCTTGAGTGAAGAGTGAGATTTATGGTTTAAAATATGACCAATCAAACCACTTTGGCAGGTCCTGGAGTGAAGAGTGAGATTTATGCTTTTGGAGTCGTACTGCTCGAAATATTAACAGGGATGAAGGCCGATGATGTGCAGAGACCCCTCACAACGCAAAATTTGGTAAAATGGGCTACTCCATTGCTAGTAAATGAGGTAAAATTGAGAACTATTATGGACCCACAACTTCAACGTAATGGTTATACTCCAAAGGGAGCATTCAAGTTAGCTAAACTTGTTTCAAAATGTCTTCAAAAAAAATTAGACGATCGCCCATCAATGGAAGAAATCGTCCAGGCATTGTGTCGGTGCTATGAAGAAGAAATCAAATTAGTTTGTGCTCCAACATAATCTATAGATAAGGTTTTTGTAAATAATCTAAGAATGTACATGTTAGCCGAATAAATTTGTTAGGCCCTTTTTAGTTTGGGCCCAATGTTTGGCCCTTTAGTCATTTAGATAGGTTTAACCTAATTTGCTTTCCTATTTATTGATATGGTTTAGTAAATAAATCTAAAAATGTACAGTATATGATGCTGGAAATCTCTGAAGAGTTAAAGCCTTGAGCTTCATTGTTTCCCTTTACATTTTTGGTGAAACAGAACCACCCATAACATACCTTTTCGAGCGTGTGATTTATGTTGTGCGGCGGATGTTTTCAACAATCAGGCGCAATTTGGTTTTAATACTATTTGGTTTGTCTTTGTTTGTCATTTATCATATAGAGATTGGCCTAAATTCTCCGAAGCTGCAGTTGTGAATTACAATGTGTTGGAACTTTATATATATAAAGGAATTGCAAGTTGGCAATTTCCTTTATATCCCACATTGGTGGGGGAAGAAACTTTTGAGGGTTTATAAGTTTATTCCCTCGATAGGCATTTAAAGGCTATAGTGGATCAAAGGAATGGGCCAAACCCACGTCCGCGTCTAGCCTAGCATTAGCCGAAGTCGTGGGTGTGAGATTTAGGTGCACTTGGTACAACGCATCGGTCGTTGGGAGTTGAAGAACTTTTATTTTTGACGAGTTCGGGTCAAGCCAGTTTGACCGATCTGGTCAAATGATTGACCGTCATTGACTTCATGGAGGACAAGTCAGGGCATTCTAGAAGGATCAGGAAACGACTTGGTTGGAGAGCAAGTCGTCGCCCTAGGGTTTCTGGGGACCGTTTCATGCCTTCTAGGGTTTCGATACCTATAAATCAACAGACTAATGGACACTACTGCTAGCCTCCACTTAATGAACCAAGAGTTTGCCAAACTTGACCAATTCAATGGTCAGAACTACACCCGTTGGGCCAAGAAGGTAAAGTTCATGCTTTATGTCTTGAAGCTTGCCTTTGTGTTGGACCCAGAACTGGCACCAATTCCTGCTAATCCAATTCCTGAGGCGGGGAAAACTGTGGACCCAGTGGTCATTGCAGAACTAGAAAAGCAAAGGACTCTGCGTATAGAGTCTGAGGAACTATTTGTGGGTCACATCAAGAACTCCCTATCTGATTGACTCTATGATATTTACATGCCGGTCAAAGATCCAAGAGAGCTATGAAATGCGTTGGAACTTAAGTACAAGGCACATAAGGAAGGTACTAATAAATACCTTGTGTCTAAGTACCTAGAGTTTCAAATGGCTGATGACAAATCTATCATGGAGCAAGTGCATGAACTCCAAGTCATGGTCAACAAGTTGAATGCACTCTCCATCTCTATTCCAGAACTCTTTCAGGTTGGTGTGATTATAGCAAAACTACCACACTCATGGAAAATTTTCTCTAAGAGAATGATGCATAAATCTGAGGACTACTCCTTGGAGGATCTGATGAAACACCTCCGCATTGAGGAGGTAACTCACATCAGGGACAAACGTGGTAAAGTCAAATCGAGTGTGCATCACGTGTCAGTTGGGGTTTCTAGTCATAAATGCAAGTCTGGGGGACAAAACAAGAAGAACTTGGGACCCAAGAAACAAAGCTTCAAGAAACCGAGTCATCAGAATCCTAACTCAAAGCCAAAGAGGACCGGACCTTGCCACGTCTATGGAGAGATTGGGCACTATGCGAGGGAATGGAAGATCACAAATCAGGACCGGTTGCACATGCAGTCGAGCAGGTGACTGACATGGTGGCAAGTGTGAACCTTGGAGAGATTTTGATGATCTCCTCCCTTACCCGAGAAATATGTGCTCGAGGATGGTTCGTGGACACTGGAGCCACCGTGAATATTTGTGGGCATCGAGAAAACTTCCGAACTTACCGCCTAATGCCACATGGGACGTTCGTCATTTGTGCTAATGGTCACAGAGCTGAGGTTCTAGGAAGTGGTGATGTTCATGTCAAGTTCACACGTGGTGAATGGGTAACCCTTCGAGATATTCTTCATGTTCCTACTATCTCAAAAGGGTTGGTTTCTACGGACAAGTTTGACAAGGGTGGGTTCAAGATGGTGCTTGAGAAAGGCAAAATTGTGATCACTAAAGGCAGAAGATATGTTGGGAGGGCAAACAATTATTCAGGGATGTATTGTTTATGCCTTAGTGATGAGGGTAGTGTGTGTGGTCCTAGTTTTGAGAGTGGTAGTTCTAGTGTTGCAAATGTGTTAAGTGTTGATAATGATGTAATTAGTGGATTGGTTGCTAATGTGAATGAAGTGAACTTTTCTGGTTATTTTGTTTGTTCAATTTCGTTATGGCATAAACGTTTGGCTCATACTAATGTTAAAAACATTGAAAAAAATGCAAACTAAAGGAATGTTAAAATATGACATAAAATATTTTGAAAAATGTGAAACATGTGTGAAATCAAAGTTCACTAAGAAACCATTTCCATCAGTTAAGAAAAACACATCATTGTTTGAGTTGATTCATTCTGATATATGTGAATTAAATGGAATCCTTACTCGAGGAGGAAAAAGGTATTTCATCACATTTTGTGAGGACTTCAGTTGATATCTACATGTTTATTTAGTGAGATCAAAAGATGAAGCCTTTGATGCATTTAAGCGATATAAGGCTGAGGTGGAAAATCAAATTGAAAGACACATCACAATTCTTCACTCGGATAGAGGCGGGGAATATTTTAACCAAGAGTTTGACACATTCTGTGAAGAGAATGGAATCAAACATGAAAGAACTTCACCATATACTCCCCAACAGAATGGTTTGGCTGAAAGAAAGAACCGAACCCTTTGTGAGATGGTCAATTGTATGTTGAACCAATTGGGTCAACCAAACAATATGTGGGGGGAAGCACTATTGACTGCTTGCTATGTTTATAATAGGATCACTAGTCGTGTGATTCCTACAAGCCCTTATGAGTTATGGAAAGGTAGAAAGCCTAACCTAGACTATTTGAAAATGTGGGGGTGTGTTGCTTATTATCGGACTCCAGATCCTAAGAGAATCAAATTGGGAGCACGAGCTAATAAGAGTTTATTTATTGGATATGCTCACAATAGCAAGGCTTACCGGTTATTAGATACTGAATCAGGTGTGGTTGTGGAATCTAGAGATGTGGAATTCTTTGAGGATAGTTTTTCAAGGGATGAAGAAAAATTCAATCATACAAAACCTACAAGTACTTCTTGAGAAATACTCCCACCTCCTCCTATTGTAGAGGAACCAAGGAGAACTACTAGGGCTAGAATAGAGAAAAGTTTTGGAGACAATTTCTATTCTTATTTGGTCGAAGGAACGCAAAACAAAGTGACGAGGGAGGTCACCTTTGCCATTAATTTGGATGATGATCCTAAGACCTTTACTGAAGCAATGACGTCTCGAGATGCTCCTTTGTGGAAGGAAGCCATCAATGACGAAATGGATTCAATCATGGGTAATGGAACTTAGGAGTGAGTTGATCTACCCAAGGGGAGAAAACCCATAGGATCCAAGTGGATATTCAAGAGAAAGTATCATCCAAATGGATCCATATCTGCCTATAAAGCAAGATTAGTTGCTAAGGGCTATAGGCAGCGAGAAGGTATCGATTATTTTGATAATTATGCCCCAGTTGCTAGGATTAGTTCTATTAGAACTCTCATAGCAATATCAACTTTGATAGGATTGTACATTCATCAAATGGATGTGAAGACAACCTTTCTAAATGGATATCTCAAGGAGGACATTTACTTGGAGCAACCTGAAGGTTTCGTGATACCTGGACAGGAAAACAAAGTGTGTAGACTTGTTAAATCCTTGTACGGGTTGAAGCAAGCTCCTAAACAGTGGCATGAGACATTTGACACCACTGTGACTGCCTTTGGTTTTCAGCACAATAGTGTTGACAGATGTATTTATTCTTAACATACATCCAACTACATAGTAGTTATATGTCTTGATGTTGATGATATGTTGATCATTGGAACTCGCCTATAAGGTATTCTTGAGACCAAGAAATACCTATCCTTGAACTTTAAGATGAAAGATCTTGGAGAAGTTGATACAATTCTTGGTATCAAGGTGAAAAGGACAGGCGGTCAGATTTCTTTGATTCATTCTCATTAAATAGAGAAAATTCTGACAAAGTTTCAATATTTGAACATTAAGGAATTCAACACTCCTTTTGATTCGAGTGTGAAACTAAAGGTGAAATCTGGTCGAGCAGTGGCTCAACTAGAGTATGCTAGTGCAGTTGGAAGCATGATGTATGCTACTCACTGCACTCGACCTGACATCCCATTTGATGTAAGCAAACTAAGTCAGTATACTGTTAATCTAGGGACGGAGCACTGGAAGGCAGTGGATAGAGTGCTAGGATACCTGAAAAGGACAACTACTTTTGAGTTGACGTATTTTTCATCTAATGGAATACTTGAAGGTTATTCCGATGCCAATTGGATTGATCACACCGGTGATTCAAAATCCACAAGTGGTTAGATTTATACTCTACCTGATGGTGATTCAAAATCCACAAGTGATTTGGAGACATCTAAGCAACGAAGATGCTGTAAAACTTTGCCTATATGATCTAGAGGCGGTGCCGCCTCAAGTGAAGATTAGTGGTTTATCTTCTAAAGGATCATGAAAAGGGTTTATAGCGCATGTCTATATTAGTGCTTAGGGAGAGCACAAAGGTGACTTGTGATGTGTGGGGCTAAACCAGAGAGGTCATTAAGGTTGATGGTTTAAACCTATAAGGATACCATTGAATCATTCTCTTCTTATTTTTTTCTCATTAAACTAGGGTTTAATCTTCATGACACCCAAGTGACATCATCTGTCTGAGTGAAAGGAAACTTTCCAACTTGGTGGGGGAATCATGGAACTTTATATATAAAGGAATTGCAAGTTGGAAATTTCCTTTGTATCCCACATTGGTGGGAGGAAGAAACTTTTGTGGGTTTATAAGCTTATTCCCTTCATAGGCCTTCAAAGGCTTTAGTGGATCAAAGGAATGGGCCAAGCCCACGCGCGTGCCTAGCCTAGCCTAGCACTAGCCGACGCAGCGAGTGCGCGGAATGGCGTGATTTAGGCGCACTTGGCACTTTGCATGACGCATTGGTCGCTAGGAGTTGATGAGATTTTATTTTTGATGAGTTCAGGTCAAGCCGGTTTGGCCGATCCGGTCAAATGGTTGACCATCGTTGACTTCATGGAGGACAAGTCGGGGTATTCTAGTAGGATCTGGAAACGGCTTGCTTGGAGAGCAAGTCGTCACCCTAGGGTTTCTGGGGCTGGCCTTTGGGGGCCCGTTTCATGCCTTCTAGGGTTTCGATACCTATAAATACTACTCCTTAGGAGCCATATTCATCTCTTACGAAAAATTGAAGCTCTCTCCCACTCTCTGCGATTTTCTTCCTGTTTCTGAGTATTCACCTTGTGTTTATCGATCTCTAGTGCTATTGGTAAATCGATAGATCTACATTAATCTTGGGGTTTTACTCTGTTGCTTACAACCAGTACAAGCGAAGTAAAAACCCTTAAGGATAGGAGTTCGATCCGTGCAGTTATCTGAAGTTCAAGATCAGCCATCAACATGTCGGTTTTACTTTTCTGTCTTGCGTTTAATTTCGTCCAACAACAGGACAATCTTCTTCTACCTTTCTTATAATCAGATCTAATCGAGAAGGGTTAATCTGGTTTTGGACAAAACTTGGTAAATATAGTAATAATAATTGGATCTATTATTCGCAACTAATCGACATATAATTCTCCATATTATTTGTCGGTTTCCTGGCGTGTCTATTAGTTTGTTTTTCAACACAATCATAGTGTATTGAATTCAATCACAAGGTCGAGATATATTTCACTTCTTAATCAAGAAATCTACTGCTCAAGTCATGCATTGATTCATTTTCATCGACATTAGTGACAAACATGGTGTTCATCACTCAAGTTTAATCAACCAATCAATTATATGTTATATGTTAGACTAGGCACTTAATGTATGGTTTCTTATATTTGTCCGACCCACTTTGAGACGCCATTCTAACATAGCAAAGTATCCGACCTCTTAGCCTTGTAGTATCAAATGTATATATGTAATGTATTTTGTTGATTAGTGAGATAGACAATTATTCCCAATAACATGGTGTAAACTACTGAAGAGTAGAGATGAAAGACTATTAGGGTCTCATTATTTAGTAAGAGTGTATTTAAAAAGAGAAAATACAACTATAAATAAGAAAGTTATCTAGGGCGGCTAAGAAAAGGCTCAAAACAAAATAAGTCCGAAAATTCAATCAACTAACATCATCCATCAAACTCACAATGCGACAACAAAAAGCATGGAAAATTTGTCAAACAAAAAATAAAAACGAGAAGCGGACAAAACCTTTGTAAACACATTAGGAGTCTGTAAGATTGATGGAACATGTGGTAGAGATATAGTCCTATGTTGAAATGATGATGAGTGAAATGACAATCAATCTTAACATGGTTCGTCCGCTTATGAAAAACAGATCCCTTGCAATCTATTTCGTGTTGTTCTTGTCACAATGATATGGTAGGCTAGAAAATGTGAAACCCATGTTTGCAAGAAGCTAACTTAGCCACATAATCTCACAAGTGGTAGCAACGATGACTCAATATTCATTTTATGTTAAAGATCGATAGACAACATCCTGTTTTCTTACTCTTCCATGAAATCAACAAATCTCCAACATACATACATATATATATATATATATATATATATGTATGTATGTATATATATATATATAAACCCAATGGTGGATTTATGATCATGCGGATCACTATCTCAATCAACAACACTATAAGCATGGAGCTCAACAGAGGACATGGAAGGAAACACAAGGATGCGGAATTGAGTGTCTTGAAGATATCTCAAGATACGACTAACAACTCCCCAATAAACATTAGAAGGAGCAGTTACAATTTGGCTAACCATATGAACTACATGAGCTATATTCGGCTAAGTAATACTAAGATAAACAAACTCCCCATAATGGTTTGATATGGATTCATTTTTTTTAAGAGGTCACCGTCAGCTAGAATATACTTTGTTTGGAACAAAATATAACCCTTCGGAGATTTAGCAACTTCAATCCCCAAGAAATAATGCAAGAAGCCCAAGTTTTTCATAGCAAAGTCATAAGCGAAATCAAGCTTCAAAGACTCTATACCATCATGATCATCATGTTGAAGATATCTCTAGCCCAATAGAATCAATGTTATTATCTAGAAGAAGTTAGCATGTTCTAGAATGATCTAGAAGATTCTAGAACATTATGGAATACTATGGACGAGTCTAGAAGACGAAGAAAGACTCTAGAGTATTCTAGAATGACATGGAAGACCCTGGAAGGTTATGGATCATTCTAGAAGACATTGGAGCATTCAAGACCTCTCCAGAACATTATAGAACATTTTAGAAACATGTAGAAGTTTGTAATACATATAGAATACAATAGAAAGTTCTAGAATAGTCATGAATGTATGTAGATCTAGAACCTTCCTATATGGAGGTGAAAACACCTATAAATAGGTATGGAGCTCATTTGCTCCAAACCAATCCCGACATCCAAGTATCCAATAAAGCCTCAAAGAAAGCAAAGTGTGTAGTAGTCTCACAAAGTGTAAGTTCTTCTTAAGTGTCTTAATAAAAGTATTGTTGTTTCCCATATAAAGAGTCGTGTTCAACACATCACTGGTAATAATCATGTAATAAACATATAAAGATAGAAGGGTCTGACCTGCACTTGTACATACGAAGGGCTTTTTTGAGACCATACATGTAACATTCCGGAAATTCATAAGTAAAGTTGAAGGGCTAAAGGTGTAAATAAGAAGGTCGACTCGGTGAGTCGATGTATAGACTCGGCGAGTCGAGTCGCGTTACGGGTCGCGTGTTAAGTGACCAACTCGGCGAGTCACATGGGTGGACTCGACGAGTTTGTGTTGTGTGGAGAAAACCCTAATCCTGGGGGTTGAGCCCTATATAAAGAACATAATACCCTCTCCCTATCCTCTTTACTATCCCTTGAAGTCCATAAACCCTAATATTCGTTTGTGAGAGAATTAGAGAGCATTTGGATCTTGAAGGAGTGTTGTTGAAGAGATCTTTGAAGATTAAGAGGCTTGGAGCAAGGGGCTTTGCAAGGCTTTGGCTTATTCTTCTATTGGAGTCTTCTCTTGAGGTAATGATTCATTGCTTGAGCTGTTATCCATCTAGATCTATCATTTGTGGGATTTTTGGGAGTATATCTAGTGCTATCTTGTGTTTGCTGTAAGATCTGAGGTTGCTACCTCAGATCTAAGTTGTTAATGATCCAGAAAGCCATAAAGTCTATGCCCAAGAGTTGCTGGTGAAGTTCTTTTGTCCCAAACCTTAGCCCAAGAGTGTATTATGCTTAGATCTCCTTGGATTCACGTAAAGTTTGCCAGTTTACATGATGGATGGCTTGTAGAAGAGTATATCTATAGATTGGAGACCCTGCATGGCTTGGAAAGCCTTTGTATGGGTTAAGAGCTAGTGGTACTCGGCGAGTCACATGGGTGTACTCGGAGAGTTTCTTGAAGATAGGCAGTAACTCGAAGAGTTGGAAGAACAACTCGGCGAGTTGGTTGAAGATAGCCTTGGACTCAGTGAGTCTGTTCTTGGACTCGGCGAGTCTGGTCGTGAGGTCCTCACCTTTCCTGGTTGAGCTGTGAATCGGTGAGTCGAGGGACGACTCGGTGAGTTGAGCAGGAAGTGACTCAGAGTTCGTGGGACTCGGCGAGTCTTTGGGCGACTTGGCAAGTTGGGTCGCAATATGGGAGTTTTCAGAGCCTAGGGACTCGACGAGTCAGCGGGCTGACTCGGCAAGTAGAGCCAGTCAGGAAGTTTGACTTTGACTGAGGACTTTGTCTTTGACCAAGGGTTGACCAACTGACTTCCAGGGGTAATTTGGTAATTATTGGTATTTATTGAGTTCAGTCTTTTGGTATTATCAGTGGTGGAGTTCGTGTCGGAGATTGGAGCAACTTGATCTTATCTTTTCAGTTAGCAGTTGCGAGGTGAGTTATCCTCACTATATCAACAGGGTTTACGGCACCAAGGCCGGCCCTTTATCGGATTGTAATCCGGGTATCATTGTTATGTTATTGCTTTGCTATGTTTGCATCCTGGTTGTTAGGATGGTATATGTTAGAGACCTAGTTAAGGTCAGTATCCTGGTATATAGGATGATGCTATGCTAGTGACCGGTTAGGTCGGTATCCTGGTTAGGATGATGTTATGTTATGTGATCTGCTAGATCGGTTTGATTGGATGCGAATTTTTATATGATTGTATGTTTATGTGCACATGGTTGTTGTACTCAGTTTGGGTTGAGGCGGGTCCTGCTTTGTGCCACAGGACAACATACCCAGGGCGGACCAGTTAACCCGAAGGCCCAGTGAGCGGTCTGGATAGGCTGTAGGCCCCGCAAGGGCAGACCAGACGTGCCGAGGCTCGGAGAGTGGACCAGGCCGACTGAAGGCCCGATGCGGGCGGACCAGTCATACTGTAGACTCAGAGAGTGGACCAGGTGGGTTGAAGGCCCGGTGCGGGCGGACCAACCACACTGCAGACTCGATGGATATGGCTAGACTCAGAGGGTACACTAGGTGGACTGAAGGCCCGGTAGGGCAAACGAGTCACACAGTAGAACCGAAGTGCATGGCTGTTCTGTTCGGTTATGATATGTTATGCGTGGTATATGTGGTTGGTATTTTGGGGGTATCTCACTAAGCTTTCGGGCTTACAGTTGTGGTTTAATGTTTTTCAGGTACTTTAGGAGATCGTGGCAAGACGAAGGCGTGATCGTACCGCTCCTCATGTTTATGTTTTACGATATGGTTCTGGGAAGACTCTGATAATAATTGTATTGAAAACCTCTTTGTAATGACTTAACGAAACTGGGTTGTTTTTGAAAAGTTTAAATTGGCTTGAATTTTTGGAGTGTTACAATAGAAAAGCTTTGTGAAGTATTGATATTTACTTTATAATTCTACTAAGAGATCTAGTCTCCTAAATAGAAGTTAATCATTTCGGAATATTAATGTGATCTTATGAAAAATAGTTTAAGTAAATATTCAACAATCAGATAACTGAGACATATATTTAGACATTCTAAGTTTAAAACATACATTGTTCAAAACACACATTGTTTTACAATACAAGAACTTTATGTTCTAAGCATAAATAACAAACTAATCTTCTAGAGTACCATTCCAACTTACTTTTGCTCAGATGGTTACTCTTCTGCAAATATCTGCAAGACCTTTAAAAATATTAGATTTAACATGTAAGTACCAAGTACTTGAGTGTTATATGAAAAGTAAAAATTATATCTAGTAGAATTGGTAAGTGCAACAATTGATTTCAAGCACAAAGAGCATTCCCACACTTTAATTGAACCCATTTATAAAGTTTAGGTTGATGAAACAACATATGTGCCCACATAATGTGGTGTTGGTTTGGAGATATATGTTAGGAAGAAGAAAATTGACACGCTACAGGTAATTTCAATCTGTGAACTGAACATGGTATATTTTTCATGGTTTCTGAACTTTTCTAGCTTAATGATTCATTCAAAATTTGCCAATGCAGCCAGAACTCCATTTGAAGAGTTCAATCATCCCAATCTTATCAAACTCTTGGGATATTGCTCGTATTTTCAAGAATTTTATCATTTTTACGAGATCATTCATGAGATAAGTTTACATAAATATCTTTTTGGAGATAAGTATATATCCAAGCTATAGTTTGAAGACCATTGAGACTGAAATCTCACAAAGTGGACACACTTTGGTGAACCCTGCTGAATAGTAACTTCTTAATAGTACCCTGCTTTTAGGTTGCTCAGGCATAGCCTTCTCATTACCACATATAATATATTCCATCATATACACAGATCCATGTACAATGTCACTTTCTTGGAATGCACGATTGAAAATAGCACTAGGAGCAACTCAAGGCTTGGCTTTCTTACGTCTGAGGAAATATCCGGCGTATAATCAATTTATGACCAATCGAACTTGGTGGACACAGTAATTAAACTTCCTTTGATGGGCTTGCAATTTGCATCTCAATATTACATAAGTTTTAGTTTTCTTTTTCATGCTTATTTACAGGATTTCAATGTCCGACTTTCGGATTATGAAGTGGAAAACTTATTTGCCACACCTCAGTGACACTTTTACCAGGAATACTAAATTGATGGTATCGGCAAATGGTTGACTGAAGATAGTATGTTCTGATTTAAAAGCAAATATTTTATACATGGAGAAGGTCACTCATATGAGTACTCATTTACTCTCAAAAGGCTATAATCATGAGTTATTTGTGCTAGAGTGAAGAGTGATATTGATGCTTTAACATGTCAAACCACTTTGGCAGTTCCTGGATTGAAGAGTAAGAGTTATGCTTTTGGAGTGGTACTTCTCGAAAAATTAACAGGGATGAAGGCGTATGATGTGCAGAGACCCATCAGAATGTAAAATTTGGTGAAATGGAGTACTCCATTGCTAGCAAATGAGGTACAATTAAGAATTATTATGGACACACAACTTCAGCATAACGGTTATACTCTAAAGGGAGCATTCAAGTTAGCGAAACTTGTTTGAAAATGTCTTAAAAAAAGTAGATGATTGCCCATCCATGGAATAAATTGTGCAGGTCTTGTGTCGGTGCTATGAAGAGGAAATCAAATTAGGTGTGGTCCAACATAATATATAGATTTGATTTTTGTAAATAAATCTAAGAATATAAGTGTATGATGCTGGAAATATTTGAAGAGTTCAAGCCTTCAGCTCCCATTGTGTTCCTTTACATTTTTGGTGAAACAGACCCACCCATAACATATCTTTTCGAGCTCGTGTGATTTATATTGTGGAGATGTTTCAGAAGCCGGGCATAACTTTCTTATCATTCTAGAGCTGAAGCTTCAAAAACAGAGGGTTTAATACTATTTGATTTACCAATTATCTTTATAGATTCACTTGATTATGTAAGAGATAACCTATACCTTGATCTCTTCAGATTGACCTACATATGATACGTTTTTCTATCGTTTTCCATTTTTCATATACAGGTTGTGACCTCAAGTATCCATTTTTCATATACAGGTTGTGAACTCAAGTACGCTACTAGTAAAAAATGGAGACAAAATAAAGCTAGGAATTCATTATTATGAGTGAAAGTACAATTACAAAGGGAAAGATTAAATAAATAGGAAAACTAATTAGGTTAAACCTAGCTAAAGTGCTAAACTTGGGTCAAATAAAAAACGCCCAAAAACTTATTAAACTAACATCAGTCCTCAAACTCACAATGTGACAAAAATAAGCATCGAGAGTAGAAAAATATTAAAATTAAGCAGCAATCAACGCTTCCGTAAACATATCAACAGTGTATAGGGTGGATGGAACATGAGGTAGATAAATAGTCCTCAATTGAAAGTGGTGATGAGCGAAATGACAATCAATCTCAATATGTTTTGTTTGCTTATGGAACACCGAATTCTTGACAATCATTATCACACTATGTTGGTCCCAAACCAACTCAACAAGAAATAAATAGAATATAAGAAATAACAAAAAAAGGATTGGAACCAAAGTCTTATCGACTAAAAGGTTTCAATAGTCAAGAGGTAATCGGATAACAGACTCTGACTATGTACGCACTCCTGATCGAATACCCTTACACAAAGGAGCATATATATATATATATATATATATATATATATATATATATATAACACTCGGTGCATGTAGGTATTTTAGATAAGAATCCACATTTTTGCAAAGGGACTCGATGAGTTGGAGGCCCCAAACTCCTCAAGTAGAAGTGGGAATTTGGATGTAGGTAAAGAAACCTACTCGACGAGTTGAGGAGCCCCAACTCGACGTGTAGGATTGCCAGAGTGAAACCCTAATTTTTAGTGTTTGCACCCTATTTAAGGACCTTAACACCACATTATGGCCTCCCTCATCGCCTCCCTAAGTCCCAGTAAACCCTAATTCGTGAGCTTGATCCTCTTGAGTGTGTAGGAGTGAAAAGAGAGTAATTCTTTGGTAATTTCTTGAAGAAGTTGAAGTTAGAGGTTCTTGGTTGATGGAAGGAGCTTTGGATCTAGGGGTTTCTCTGTTAAGGCAACCATATTAAGGTATAAAGTCTATACCTTGACTATTCATTTGCTAGATCTCTCCTTGGAGGAGTTTGAGGATTTTAGTAGCTTGTTGTGGAACCATTCATGGATGCATGCATGTTTGGGTTTTATGACTTCAGATGTGGACGTCCATGGCCTTATGAGACTTAAAGTTGCCAAGTTTATTGAGTATTGGCCATTCTCCGTGCCTTAGATCTCTTTTGGAGCTTAGATTTGGTGTTCTTAGCTTCTTGACACCATGCATGGATGTAAAGTTGGTAACTTTACATGATATATCGACTTTAGGGGACTAGATCTATGGTTTGGAAGTGTTAGATTCAATAGAAAGCGACTTAATGGATTAAGACAAATGGGACTTGACGAGTTGTTTATACGACTCGACGAGTTTGATCGTATACCCCCAACCTTTTCTGTTACTGAGCAAACTCGTTGACTCTAGGAGATGACTCGGTGAGTTGGTCAGGGTTTTGAGTTTTGAAGAGTTAAGGACTCAACTAGTCCAAGGAAGGACTCGACGAGTTCTAGAGAAGAGTCTCGATTCTGTTATAGAGAGGAACTCGTCAAGTTGTGGAAGAATTCGACGATTTGGATCGTAATTTAGGGTTCCTGATTCATGGAACTCGACGAGTTGATCGACCAACTCGATGAGTTGAGTCAACCATAACGTTGTGTTTGACCAGAATTTTGACTTTGAGGTGGACTTTGAACAAGGTTGACTCTTGAAAGGTTATGAAGTACGTAATGGATTCTAGAAGGTTGTCCCATGTAAAGTTTGGGCCCAATTTAGAAAATTGGGCCAATAGGGGGCCATTAGTGGGCGTTTATGGATTTTGAAGTTTTAGACTTGATTGGTTTTAGACCAGCGCCTTAGTTTTGTATCCTATTGGACCAGGGGTAAAAAGGTCATTTTACCCCAAATATATTATGAACCATGGTTTAGGACCAAATTAGTAATTGGGGTGATGTTGTGGTATTGATAGCTCAAGGAGTTACCAGGACAATAGTAAGGAATCCTTGCAGTGGACTTCAGCAATACGAGGTGAGTTACCTTCCAATAGAAGTGGGTCAAAGGCACCAATGTCGGCCCACTAGTAGTTGATTATAGTTGAGATGATTGTCTTTGTGATAATTTTCTGGTATGCCAGTATCGGTTATGCTTTATGTGTTAGTATGTTATGACATTATGTGGTAGTGGTAGGAAAAGGACTAGTCCCCGGTTATCGGCTGTAAGGACCAACAGGGTAGGTCGGGCATCTAGATATGCTTGACAATATGTTATGCTATGTTATTATGTAGTAGTGGTAGGGGTGAAATATTCCCTGTAACTGGTTGAAATAAACCAGAGGGTAGGTCGGGCACCCAGATATGTCTGGCAGGGTAGGTTGAGCACCTATATATGCTTGATAAGGAGTAGGTCGGGCACCCTGGCATGCTTGACAAGGGACGATTGAGCACCCATATATGCTCAGTAGGGTAGGCCGGGCACCCATATATGTCTGACAGTATGTTTATTGTATGGTATGTGGTATGATGGGGGAACTCACTAAGCTTCTTGCTTAGGGTTTTTCAGTTTTGGTTTCAGGTACTTTGTTTTCAAAGGAAAGGAACCAGCGGTCGCAACGCATCACACTATGTTTTTCTCACATGAGATCCTTGGGATTACACTATGATATTGGTTTATGATAACATGTTTTGATTATTGACACTTTGGTTTTGACATGAGATGTTATTATGGATTTTTTTCTTATATTCTTAGTTGTATCATAACTTAATCAAAAATGGAATTTTTGGTCTTGAATTTTGGGATTTTATAAGTTGGTATCAGAGCCTTGGTTTGAGGAATTAGGGCACATTCTCAAGTGTGTTTGAACTTAAAATAAGGACTTGGTATCAAAATTTTCAAAAGAAAAATAATTTAATAAAATAAATTCTTAAAAGAATTTGGAAAGAGAAAAAGAACTTTGAAAAGAACAAGATGTGTGATGCGTGCAATCAACCAGGCTTAATTAAGTTTTCCCCAAGATACCCTTACATTTTATGTTATGTTATGTTATGATACGAATTGAAAATATGTCAACTACATGCTAGATTAGGGCTAAAGATCTAGGAAAGATGCCTTATATGCCTATTATATGTGCTTGTAGAACTGCATGCTACTACTGATTAGTTAGTGATAGGATGGCATGTTTAGGTTATTTCTGATTGTATGAGCTTTAGAATCTCATGCCAGTATAGATTCCTGATAAGAGGATAGAACGATTTGATTGGATCATTTTGGTTAGATTTTCCATTTTCTAAATGTTGCTTGCTTTGTGCTTTGTGGGACACATGGTAATGTGAGTTATCTACTAAGTGAATATGCTAAGTCACATAGGGCACACGCTAGATAATCTCAGAGTGATGGACTTGACCGTATTGTGCAGCTATCGTTTGAGTCTAACCGTTCTAGGGATGAGTCTTTTTGCTTGAAGGATTATCTGATCTCTGTTGCATGTGGCTATATTCATGAGGTAGTTAGTTGACTTTACTGGGAATCTTTTAGCAACTGAGGACTGGGTGGGTTTGAGAACATAAGAAATCCTAGTATATGCTTCAGAGGGGTAGTAGTGAGGTATAGTGATACTTGGGTGCATCAATTTGAAGAAGTGACTTGGAGGGTATGGGAGGATTGCTGAGGAAAGTATGGATAGGTGTGGAAGGTAGTATTGGGCCTGTACTACTGAAAGCACAGGATCCATACTCAAATCGGCAAGAGTTTTGGAGAATCTAAGAAGCTTTGGGGAGGAGAATCCATGAGTATGTTTTGATCTGCGGTTTTGTGCTTTTTCAGTTTGGAGATGAGCACTCAGGGAGGTGATTTTGGTTTAGGTTCTGATACAAATGCAGGTGCGGAATCGATCAGCGAGCAGATGTGGGAGTTCCTTTCGTTGGAGATTACCCCCAGTATGTTGGAGTAGACCCCTATAATATTTGGTTCGGTCAAGGAGGGGATTTTGGAGGTATTGGGTAGTCGTCTCAGGGCCTTTCAGGCTGAGATGGTGACAAGGCAGTTGGGGGCTCATCTGGAGCCCGAAGCTTGTGGATCTCGAGAATCCTTCTGGATGGAGGATCCTATTGTTGGCTCGAGTCATTTGGGATCAGAGGTGGATTATGCACCTCGTCTTTAGGAGAGTCTACCACATGATTGGATCACTGTGGATGTTTTGCGAGCCCTTCGCGAGGAATGGCCTGGTATCATTAGAGAGATCATTGATAGATTTGTTGTCAAATTATAGGAGCGGGCCACACTCTCATGTGCTGCAAGTGCAACTGGTGGGGCCGTTAGTGAAGGAAATATGAGTTTGGAATCGCGGATCAGAAAAAGGAAGTGGACACCTATCTCGGGACGATTGGAAGGAGGTGGAGGGTCCGACTTGGCCGAATCGGGTGGGGGATCCCATGGGTTTACTTGTCACAAGTTTAGGTGTTTCAAGTATAGACAAAGATGGCATGTGCATCGAGATTGTATGAAGGATCAGATACGTTTTCATTATCACCAGCCAAGTCATTTCAAGTCCTGCTGTCTTCCTTGGGTGGCGGAGAGAGTTTAGGTTCCAGCGCCCATCATTCAACAGAAAGTCAAGATCGAGCCATAATAGATCGCAGGTATGTAATCTGAACTCCCCTTTCTGTAATAATAGTATTGTACCTACTTTGGAATCTCACTGAGTTTTAGGTAAGTGTATCTATGGGTCTAAATCCCTGCTTGCATTTAGATATTTATATTTTCAAGAAATGTCATATGCCAATTGCATACCATGAATTATAAATAGTTAGTGAAAGGTCATCCCCTTTTGCTAGATCGGGATGTTCCGTGTTGTTGGGTCGTGTTTTGTACTAAGTGTTGCGTCTATTGGGCTTGTTAGCTAGTCCATTATGTATCTCCGGTATGGGCTTGTCCATCCGTGAGTTTTGTAGGGTTTAGTATATATATAGGTGCTTGCATGCATCTTAGAAACTAACGATAGAATAGAACGATCAAATTATTATTCAGCAAGTTTGTTATTATCGTTCTTGTAACCCTAAAATCCTCTACAGCGGAAGTTCTTAGTCGAGCTCTGCTGAGGATTGTTTGATCTAATCATTCGACACATCTTGATCCATACTTGTGTTATTTATTGCTTTTACATTCATCGCATTACCTATTAAGAAGATCTAATCGATCATTAAGTTTGTTTATAACTTAACAATTGGTATCAGAGCGGGAGGCTGTGTAATTCATACACATCTTTTCTGTGAAAAAGGTTGCGATTAGGGTTATTCCGTATTAACTAATATTTATTGAGCCGTCATCCCATAATTGACGTAACTCAGCATTTATTTGTTTTCCCTAATTTAATATATTACAAGTCTGATCTTTCAAATAGGTTATACGATCAAGCATGGACGAGTCACAATCAAATCCCATTAACATCTCAAACAACATCGGATCAACAACGAAGATTCCCATCCTTTACACCCAGGATTACGAAGTCTGGGCACATCACTTTGAAGATTATGTCATTGGATCTGAAGACAATGGATATCTTATTTGGGAAGCAATCGTGTCTGGACCATTTGCTCATTCAGCAACGTCAAGAATCATTAAAACTCAGAAAGAGTATAATGATCTGTTGAAGGAAATAAAAGATATTGCTCAAGACGAAAAGGATAAATTTCAGTGCAATATTAAAGCATTGAGACTAATCAGATTCGCTCTTCAATCTAATACTTTCAGGCTAGTGAGTTCATGCAACACTGCTAAAGAAATATGGGATAGGCTACGAGAGCTATATTCCACAGACGAAGATCTGGAGCATTCCATTCAAACCTTACTTTTTTCTGAGTTTGGTGAATTTAAGCAGAATCCCGAGGAAACTGTTACACAGACGTTCGATCACTTCAATCATCTTCTCAGTAAGATGATTAAACACGATATTGAAAGGAAGTTGATTGAACAAAAAGTTACGTTTTTAAACGGTCTTAGATCTGAGTGGAGAGCGGTTGTGTCCACTGTTAAAGCCCATGAGCAATTCAAATCTTACTCATTGGCAAAGCTGGTAGGGATTTTGAAATCCCAAGAAAAGATTGTCTTGCAGGAGAAAAATGTGGTTTCAAGCTTGGGATCATTGGCCCTTTTGTCTAAAAGCAAAAGTGTGGTGGAAGATGAAGACCTTAACTTAGAAGACTATGACCTTACCTCTGAAGATTATGCAATGATGGTGTCAAACCCAAAGAGGTTCATTAAGAAAATGTTTCCTACCAATAAGAACTGAAATTGCCAGGGAAGTTATAGTTCTGAAAAAGTCAGGGAAGAACCGAAGGCAGAAGAACCAAAGAAAGAACCGAAAGTTGAAGGAGATTAGGGTGTGAACTGCTACTACTGTGGAGGAAAGAACCACTATGCCAAAGACTGTGTCCTAAAGAAAATGGCAGAAAAGGATGAGGAGAAAGATGAAGAAGCTGTGTTGATGAAAAAGCTGGAAGAGATCAAGAGAAAGAAAGCTGTCACTAACCCTTCAATGAATGCTTTAATTGAGCAGGGTTCGGTAGCGGATGATGAGTTCGATGGCGTGGAGGTCTGGTCAACCGACTTTGAGGATGATGAAGTCAGGAAGCCATCTCATGGAAAGGCTTATGTTGAGAAAGGCGAAGGAAGCGGTGGAAAGTGCTTGATGGTGTCGGATGTATCACAAATGAGGGGATACAACACTAATGGTGGGAATGAAGACACGAAGGAGCGAGAGGACTTGTGCTTCACAACAAAACCTCTCAGCATGCAGTTTAATGAGCTTGATGAATTAATCAAGAAGGTACAATCCATTTTTGTTTCATTCAAAGTCCCACAAAATTCATATGAAAAAGAATTAAAAAATGTAAATTCAGGAATCTCTCATCTAGATAGCAGTTTAACTCAAACACGGGTCACCAATTCTAACCTAACTGACGAAATAAGCAGGGTGTCTTCAAAGAGTGAGGAACGGAGGATGTGGATAGAGCTGAAGGAGTCGGAGTTGATCAAATCCAAAGACGAAAACATTTATTTACAAAGAGACAATTTAAAACTTTTGAAACAAAGAAATGTGTTTTGTTTGATTGCTAAGCATCTTTATTCTAACATCACTCAACTTCATCTTAACTGTGAAATAGGACAGAAAATTCATCGCATGATTTTGCCCTTCCTTGAGTTTAAGGAAGATGAAATCGACGTTGAAGCATACAATTGCGAAAGTGTAGTTTCGTCTGAGGATGTAAATCCGACTTATATGTATGGTCTAGACAAAATCGAATCTTTCATAAAATCCAAGGACCATAAGGACATGTTGAAAAATCTTTTGGATGAAAATGATAAACTGAAACTAAGGACCGAAACCATACAAAAGTTTGACTCATTGAATGCCAACTTGAGCTCAGAAAATAAAATTGATGTTGAAAATGCATCTGAGCTTAATGAGGATGATGATATGAGTGAAATTTTTGTAGAGGATGAAGTTGACTGTTCTGAGTTTGTCAAGAGCGAACCCGAAAACCACAAAAATCTTATTTCAGAAAATTATGTGGAGTTTGCTCGTCTGTCCCAACAAAAGTCCCCGATCCTTGAAGAAAAGGCTGTTGTATACCAAAAGGTAAGGACGACTCCAAATCAGGTGTATAAGGTCACAGGTGTAACCGAACATCAGACAGCCGCACTCACAGCCATTGTAAACGAAGATAATGCTGATGGTTGTGATGAGTTCTTCTGGTCCGCCCCTATCGACAATGCTGACGAAACCGTTGGTCTGTCAGAAAGGACGTCCTGGAAAACCAAAGGCAGATATGTGCCAGAGCCTTTGAACAAGCCTGATAACTTCGACATGCCAAGTACTAGTGGTACAAAAGATGTTCCTGAAGAAAAAGGAGTTTCTGCAAAAGAAGTCACTCCATCAAGCGAAACATCATCAGTTCAAAGTGAACCGGCTGACAAAAAGCAAAAGCAAAAAGCCAATATCCATCGACAACCGAAGCAAGTGAAGAATCAAAAACAACAAAGGAATCAGAGATACAAGAAGAATCTCTCTGAACGAAAATAGTTTTGGCAATCTCAAAACGCCCATTTCTCTTATCATGACAAAAATTCGAAGTCAGAGAAAAGTGCTGTTAGACCGCAAGAAAGTAATAACAACCGAAATGAGAGGTTCGGTTCTGAGGATCATAACAACCAAAAGAACAAGTTCGGTTCTGAAAAATATGACAACCGAAGACAAAGGTTCGGTTCAGAGAACACCAGCTACCGAAAGCATAGGTTCGGTTCCGAGAGCAAAATCGACCAAAGTTCTAGGTTCGGTCCCACTAATGATCAAAAACAAAAGGGTCACTTAGAACCTCAAGTCAAGAAAACATCTCAGTCTAAATTCTCTCGTTCTAATTCCTCTAATTCTTCTAATTCCTCTAAACCTCAATCTAAATCCAATTCCGTTCAAACTCAAAATCCAAAATCTTCCACAGATTTGAAAGGAAAATCGAAGATTTCCTCAGTCAAGACAGATCAAAATCATCCCAAAGTCCAAATACCTAAACCTGAATCCAAACCGACAATAACAAATCCCAATAAAATTAAGGTTTTCACCATTAAAAAGAAAGATGAAACAACGTTAATAAAAAGAACATATCTTGTTGACATCTCTCACTATTCCTGTACCTGTGAAAGGCTCACGTGGACCCAAGAAACTTTGGGTTCCTAAATCTGCTTAATTTTTGCAGGTTATCAGTGACGAGCAGTTTAACGAAGAATGGTATATTGACAGTGGCTGCACATGTCACATGACAGGAAGGAAGGAAGAGCTGAGGGAATTTCGGTCTCTTTCAAACGGTGGAAATGTCAAGTTCGGGAACAACTCTTTCGGCATGATAAAAGGCTATGAAATGATAACAAATGGAGATTTTTCGATTAGAAAGGTTGCATACGTTGAAGGACTGCAACACAACCTCATCAGTGTATCTCAGCTCGTTGGAGGTACCGGTCTCAAGGTCTCATTCGACGATGAGGGTTCAGAGATAATAGAGAAGAAAACGAAAAGAGTTATTCTCAAATCAGAGCACAAAGGCGAAATGTTTCCCCTGAATCTCAAACCCTTAAAAGGAAATCCAGCTATCTGCCTCTTATCCAAAGCACAATCTGACGAAAGTTGGCTGTGGCACCGAAGGCTCTCTCATCTCAACTTCAAGGTTATCAACAAAGTTGTCACCGGAGGTCATGTTCGAGGTCTTCCATTGCTCAAATACGATCGAGAACATTTATGTGTTGTGTGTGAAATGGGAAAGCAGAGTCATCAAAGTCACCCATCGATTATAAACACTAAAGTTGTTGAACCACTAGAGTTAATTCACATTGACTTGTGTGGTGCATCATCTATCGAAAGAATCGGTGGTAGCAAGTATATTCTTGTCATTGTTGATGACTTTTCACGTTTTACATGGGTGTTCTTTCTGAAGCACAAATCTGAAGCAACTCTCAAGCTAAAGATGTTTATCAAGCAGGTTGAAGTGCAGCTGAGGAAAGTCGTTCGCAACATCAGAAGCGATAATGGGCTGGAGTTCAAAAATAAAGAATTCGAAGATTTCTTGGCCGAAAAAGGAACCAGTCACAACTTATCAGCTCCCTACACCCCTCAACAAAACAGGATTGTCGAAAGACGAAATCGATCTTTGTGTGAGGCGGCCCGAACCATGCTAAGTTTTGCTTCTTTACCTTTATATTTTTGGGCTGATGCTATTGCTGCAGCATGTTTTACGCAGAACAGGTCCTATCTCAATAAGCGCTTTATTCTCACTCCTTATGAGATCATCAACAACAGGAAGCCAAACGTCAAATTCTTCCATGTATTCGGCTCACGGTGCTTCATCTTCAATTCTAAAGAACATCGTAACAAGTTCGACGTCAAAGCCGATGAAGGAATTTTCCTGGGATATTTTCTCACTTCGAAAGCCTATCGGGTATTAAACAAGCGTTCAAGGAAGATAGAAGAAACTTATTATGTGACTTTTGATGATAGCTATGTCAAAAAGCTAAAGGCCACTGAAGACATAGTTGGAGAATTTTTTTCTCAAACGGGCCAAGTCACAGCCTCAATTGCAAATCTATTTGAGACGTTTGTTGAGTTATTCGATGAACCAGAGAAGGCTACTCTCTCGGAAGCCAGTGCAGCAGACAACAAAGTAGATCATCTGAAGCAACTCATCAAAGATGCTGCCAAGCAAATGAATGAAGGAGGATCAAGTCCAAACGACCCTCCACAGCACGACACTTCAGTTGAAGGGGAGGATCCACCTTCTTCATCACAGTCGGGCTCACATGTTGAGGGGGAGAACTGTTCTCCATTTGCTCCCGAAAGCCCAGATGTACCCGATAGTCCTGTGGTACCCGAAAGCTCGACACCACCCGAAACTCCTGTAGCTCCGGAAACTCAAGATACACCGGAAAGCTTATCTGTTGAGGGGGAGAATGTAGATATGTCTTATGACGATGATAGTCAATCTGAACTAGAAGAGCTGGTAAATGCTGAATTGGATCCATCTTATGATCCAAATTACCCTCCTCTTGTCAAATGGACCAGAGATCATCCTGTTTCACAGGTTGTCGGTAATGTCTCTGAAAAGGTCCTGACCCGATCACAACTAAAGGCAAAGCAAACTTCCTTATTTTCAAAAGTAGAGTTCTGTATGTTTAACTCCTTCGTCTCAAAAGTTGAACCAAAGACAGTTAACACTACTTTTGATCACTTCGATTGGGTTCAAGCTATGCAAGACGAACTTAATGAATTTGAAAGAAATAAAGTTTGGCGCCTCATTCCAACTCCTCAAGATGCCTTGGTTGTTGGTCTCAAATGGATCTTTAGAAATAAGATGGACAAGGAAGGCAATGTGATAAGAAACAAAGCTCGTCTAGTGGTGAAAGGATACTACCAGGAGGAAGGAATCGACTATGAAGAAACTTTTGCTCCTGTAGCCAGGCTGGAATCCGTTAGAATATTTCTTGCCTATGCTGCACACAAGAGCTTTGAGATCTACCAAATGGATGTCAAGTGCGCATTTCTAGATGGAGAACTTGAAGAAACGGTGTATGTGGAGCAACCTCCTGGATTCGTCAATGAAAGGTACCCCAATCACTATTATATTTTAGACAAAGAGGTATATGGACTGAAACAAGCACCGAGGGCCTGGTATGAAACGCTAACCAAGTTTTTAAAGTTGTCCATATTCAAACAAGGTTCGGTTGACCCGACCTTCTTTCGTAAGAAGGAAGGTAACCATCTTATGATTGTTCAAATCTATGTCGATGACATCATCTTTGGCTCAACGAATCCTAGCTTAACAGCTGAATTCAGAAAGCTGATGGAGACTAAATTTGAAATGAGCTCAATGGGTCTGATTAATTTTTTTCTTGGTTTAAACATTAGACAGGGACCCGAAGGCATCTTTATTAACCAGGAAGCCTACACCAAGACTCTCCTTGCAAAGTTCGGCATGATGGGAGACTCAAAGGTTAAAGTTCCAATGGCGTTCGGCACCAAGCTCACTCCATCCTTGGATAAGCCAGCAGTTGATATTACGCTATATCGCCAGATGATCGGCTCTCTGATGTAGCTTACTGCTAGCAGGCCTGATATAATGTTCTTTATTTGTTACTGTGCTAGATTTCAGGCGAATCCTCGTGAACCTCATATGCTTGCAGTGAAGAACATACTCTGGTATCTCAAGCGAACTACCTCTCTAGGCTTATGGTATCCATCCAACTCAGGATTCTTTGTTCAAGCCTACTCCGATGCAGACCTTGGAGGTTGTGGACTAGACAGGAAAAGCACCACGGGAGGCTGCCAATTCCTTGACGGGAAGTTGGTTAGCTGGCAATCAAAGAAACATACTTGTGTATCTTTGTCTACCGCTGAAGCAAAATACATCGCAGCTGCCTCCTGTACATCTCAAGTGATTTGGATCCAAAGCCAGCTTAGGGACTATGGACTCAATATGAAAAAGATCCCACTGTATTGCGACTCTGAAAGTGCAATAAGGATCTTTCATAACCCAGTGCAACACTCCAAGACTAAGCACATAGCACTGAGGTATCACTTCATTAAGGATCATGTGGAAGATGGGAACGTCGAAATTCATTTTGTTCGAACCACTGATCAACTGGCCGGCATCTTCACTAAAGCTCTTCCTGAAGCATCGTTCAACAAAATTCTACAAGGGCTAGGTATGATGGAATCAGAGTCAGTACCAAAAATTACCTCTCAAGATCCAAAGTAAGAAGCGAAATAGACCGAACGTTCGGGTTCGGGTCTTGTGCTAATGTACTGAAATGAACTGAACGCTCGGGTTCGGTTGCATAATCTGCTTTTCGCTCATCACTCAAAGGTAGTTTCCTTGGTTGTAGATCTGATGTACACAATTTCTCCATCTTATTCGTTTCACCAATGTAACCCTTGAGACTCTCAGACATTACCACTGTGGTTTATGGTTACACAATTTCTGTGTTTATGATCTTAGTTTCGTGGCACTACGAGCTAAGTGAAACCCAAAATTCAATATCCAATACGAATTGACGGTGAACAATTAATTTGCTCTAAGTTTCACTAATGAATTGACGGACGTACCTCCATGAAATCTCAAAATTTTCTTTTGTGTGATTCCTATGAAATTGTTAAATCCAATAACATTTCTTCCCTTGGGATCCAGTTTAAATTTTTGTTGAGATTTTATGTATATATTTCCTAGCCAAATTAAATTATCTCAAACCTGCTTGTTCAACAGACTACACCGGTCTCACAAGTACCTTGTTCGATTTTTGTCTTATTTCAAGATTAGGAATTCTGAATCGAAGCGAAAGCCACCTTCATAAACCTAATTAAAAGAAGCCTTTCAACACTTCTTAATACACCACTGCCTGTTTAGAGCACGTTTTAGGGATCATCCATCGTTGCAAGCAGAACAAAGCGGATGATGTCAAGTACTTTCATGACATGATTCAATGGTACATTCGGTTCAGACAGACTATCCTGGTGCTAATCTCACGTCTGTTTGATACTACGAAGAAAGTTCTCGCTGCAGGCCCAAGCAAGAAGAAGAAGTAGTCTTGCTCCAATTTGATGCAAAGGGGGAGATTGTTGGGTCGTGTTTTGTACTAAGTGTTGCGTCTATTGGGCTCGTTAGCTAGTCCATTATGTATCTCCGGTATGGGCCTGTCCATCCGTGAGTTTTGTAGGGTTTAGTATATATATATAGGTGCTTGCATGCATCTTAGAAACTAACGATAGAATAGAACGATCAGAGTATTATTCAGCAAGTTTGTTATTATCGTTCTTCTAACCCTAAATTCCTCTACAGCAGAAGTTCTTAGTCGAGCTCTACTGAGGATTGTTTGATCTAATCATTCGACACATCTTGATGCATACTTGTGTTATTTATTGCTTTTACATTCATCGCATTACCTGTTAAGAAGATCTAATCGATCATTAAGTTTGTTTATAACTTAACAGGTGTTCTCTCGGTTCGTTGTGGAGATTGGCGAGGAGTACTTTGTGGAAGGCCTGCGGTTAGTTTCATCAAGTTAGTCCACCCGTATCCATGGGATATAATAGTTTTATCATTTGTTGCAGTATGATCAACGATGGCATATGGGAGAACTTCTAGGTTCTAGCACTACCGACACTAGGAAAGGAGTGGTAGCAGATGGATACGGGTGTAGTTGCATAGGTTGTTTGACGATCGGTTGTTCTAATGGAATTGTATATTTTGCATGGGTCGTGGGTGATTAGAATTCAGTGGTTCAATGAGGATTCGTCAGCGTAAAAATTAAATCAATTCGGATTTACTTCTGCTCCCATTAACATTATTTTGGTTCTAATTAAATATTCTAAGCTCAGTACAATCAAGGTTTGGGTCCAAGAACGGATTTTTGTAAGTCATAACATAGCATCCAGGCTAAACACCCCTTCGAGAGGAGTGTACGGCCGCAAACTCGAGTTTACGGCCGTACACCCCCACCCCACCCCCATGGCCGATGTAACAGCCCGGAATTCCAAATATTGATATAATTATGATTTTGGGGGTGTTTTAAGAGGGGACTCGGCGAGTTGGAGCCTAGACTCGCCGAGTAGGATCGCAGACCGGGTCGCGGGTTCGCGACTGGACTCTACGAGTCCAGATATGGACTCGGCGAGTCTGCGCTGTTTAGCGAAAACCCTAACCGTTCAGGTTTGGGACGTATAAGAGGGACTTATTGGCCGTCATTGTTCATTTTAGCATTCTGAGAAGAACCCTAAATCGATTGTGTGCATCTGGAACAAGGTTATAGGCCATTGTTGATTATAGAAGAGTTGTTGTGCAAGGAAGAGAAGGGCTTGGCTAAAAGAACAGCAAGGGAGTCACGTTCTGAGGATTGGGGACACAGAGAGTACATCATCCAGGTAAGAATTCGAGTATACTCTGCTATGTTGATGTGTTTATGGAATTAGGGTTTGTGGAACCCTTTTGTGATTAGATTGAATGCTACCCTAGTCCCCCAAACGATTGTAACCCTGTATTGGGACCTTTGGAGGTCCAGAATGTCCCATGCCTGTACATTTCGGGAATTGATGAAGGTTTTGGATTGGAATCCTTATGCCTTAGGTCAATATGTATGTTATGAATCATGGGGTGTATCATGAGCACTAAAAGGAGGACCTTACGTGATGGATCAGTCTAGGAAGACCAGACCTATGAATGGTCGGAGCAGTTCTGACCTTAGGAAGCAGTTTGAGCGGTTGCATGGCATGGACTGGCCGAGTTTGATGAACAGACTCGGCGAGTAGTTTGAAGATTTACTGGGACTCGTCGAGTTGTTCTTCAGACTCGGCGAGTTGAGTCGGGGTGGCCCCGCGATTCTTCCAGGAGGAACTCGTCGAGTACAAAGGGGATACTCGACGTGTAGAAAGGGTGTCTTAAGGAATCGGTGAGTTAAGGGCGAGTGGACTCAGAGTCGTTGAACTCGGCGAGTCTTGGGGTGACTCGGCGAGTTAGATCGCGGGTTGAGTGAAGTTCTGAGTATGGGGACTCGGCGAGTCATAGGGTTGACTCGGCGAGTAGGGTCAGTCAGGGGTTGACTTTGGCCTTGTCTTTGACCAAGGATTTACCAGTGGTTCCAGGGGTATTTTGGTAATTGTTGTTATTGTTTGAGTTCAGTGCATTGGTGACTGTCCAGAGGTGGAGATCGTATCAGTGATCGGAGCAGCTTGAGCTATCTGTTCAGTCGGCAGTTTCGAGGTGAGTTATCCTCACTATATCGCTAGGGTTTATGGCACCAAGACCGACCCTTTTTATCGGATGGAAATCCGGGTAGTTGTCATTATATGTTACAGGCCAGAAGGCATTACTATGTGGACCAGAAGGTCATGGCCTGGAAAGGCGTATGTATGCATTTAGTATGTTGACTAAGTCATAGGGTAATGTTATGATAGTGACCGGCTAGACCGGTATCTTGTTTAGAGTAATGCTATGATATGTGATCTGTTGATCGATTGTTGTCTATGAACTGCTATATGATTATTTGTTATGTTATATATGCATTTTATGCTTATGGGCCGGAAGGCGATATGTTATGGGCCGGAAGGCAATATGTTGTGTGATGGACCGGAAGGTCGGCGTGGGTAGGACCGGAAGGTTTACCCAGCAGGGACGGAAGTCCCCTGAGACACATGGACCGGAAGGTCAGGGCCTGGTAAGGCGTATATGTGGTTGGTATTCTGGGGGTATCTCACTAAGCTTTCGGGCTTACAGTTGTGGTTTTATGTTTCAGGTTCTCAAGAGTCTGTGGCAAGGCAAAGGCGTGATCGTACCGTTCCACGCGTTGGTATTTTATGATATGAACCTGGGAAATTACTCTGTTTAATAATGTATTGAAAACCTTTTTGCAACAATGTTAATAAAATGGGTGATTTTGAAAAGTTTTAATTGTTTTGAAATTTTGGATGTTACAGCTGAAAACTTCCTCCTATATATGGAGTGCTTGTTCTTCATTTACCACTTTACTCACTTCAAAGGCTTTCTCTCTCTACTCTCTCTCTACATCCATCGAATTTTCTTCAAGATCTTCAAGATTGTAAGTGTTTCTCCACCTTGAATTGAGTTTAATTCCTCTATCTGGTGGTAAATCCATGTTCCTATCTCATTAATCTCATCTTTGTCTAGATCTTCATCTCTCACCAAGAACACTAAGAACACACACTAGTTGTTGGTGGCTAAAAACCCCATTTGAAGCTTCCTAATAATAAGTAACTACTTCCTATGCTCGTTATCTACTAAAAATGCTTGTTCTTCACCTTAAAATCGACCCAAAAGACATGATCATGGAGGGTTTACAACCATAAACCCATGTGTACGGACTTACACCGTTCATTGGCCTTAAACGCTTCCTTAAGCCATGCATAGGAATTAGAACACTTCCGGGAGGCTATAAAGGACCTTGAAACACACCAAATCGACCCTTTCATTGAGAGTGTATGGCCGTAAACCCATGGACCGTACACTCTTGGGTCATAAACTTATGGGCCGAAAACCCCATTGGGCCGCAAACCCATGACCGTACACCCCTTGTGACCGAAAACTCCCCTACTTCAATCACAAGTAATTCTAACACTTAGTTTCAAGTGTTTCCTAGTCCCTAAGGTGATTTCCTTCCATAACTAATAGTATTATACCCTCATCTAATACATATGTGCTGCTATATGTTAAATAGGATCCGTTTTTGTCCAAGACTTCATTCGACACTCAGCATTCCTATTGACTCACTTTGAATCCCATGACGAACAGTGAGTTCATACCCCCTACACTTTTATGATTTTTAAACATTTTCAGGGGGAATACAAGCCAAACATAAAGGTTTTCAACAAGTTAAAACTTATGCTATTCATACAAATCAATGGGTTTCATAAAGCATTTAGATACTTAATCCCTTTTGTATTATGTGGACGTTTTTCCAAATTAAATTGCATAGTTTTTCAGAACATTTCGTGAACATAACATTACAGTCAAACTATAATGGGTATAGTTTGGGGATTTGATTACCAGTTTTACAGATGCAAACTACTTTCACGGTTGAATACAAACTATGACAAATTTAGTTTATAGCATACATTATTACGAGAATACAACAGTAAATAATTACTTAAGTACAATTATTTTTACTCTACAAAACATACATTGAATTCACATATGAAAGAACATTACATTTTATATGTATTATTGCTTGTAAAGTCGTTAACCTAATTGGGAGACAAGTCCTTGGGCGCTTAGAACATTAACTAAGTGGAGGACTACTCTTATGAACCAGAGTCTCCTCGTGGGAGAACGTGGCTTTTGTGTATAGATCTATACAGGATTGACTACCCCGCACCTTGCGGCTAGCTACAGTCGGACTGGCAGGTCTACGGGTGACAAAGTCATAAAGGATATTTATGTCAGATTCACATCGTATCAAGTTTAGTATGGTCATAAAACTCGCCAGTAGTAATGATATATTTACATAATAATATACTTCTCACGAACAATTGCTTTAATAACATAATTATGATACTTATGCCTTACAGTTTCAGAACCATTAAAGCAACAACAAAACACCCATACAAGGGAAAATAAGGGATTTTCCCATATCAAACCTCAGACATTACATACTAGTGGTAGCCACGGTTTTCAAAACGAATCATATTTCACATACATTATCAAATAAATATGTTAGAAAATGTTGAATTTTTCTTGGAAAACATACATACATTTTACAGATCTCTTCACAAGTTTTCATTCCAAAACATGCTTATGAACTCACCAGCTTTATGATGATATATTTTCAAAATCAGTTGTATTCTCAGGTGATCAATAGACAAGTACCTCCTGGAGTTTTGAGAAGACGGGATATTTAGAGCCACGTCTTTTACTTTTGTTATATTTTTGATGTATAAAAACTATGTTTTCAAACAGATGTAAATATTCATATGTTAATTCAATGGTTGTGTTTACTTTGATTACTATGATGCAATTGTTATGATACTACGCATGACGTCCTACACTCTCGAACGTTTCCGCTGTTCTGGTTTGGGGGTGTGATAAATTGGTATCAGAGCTATTGTTTATAGTGAACTAGGTATACCGAAACTTACATGGTATACAACTATAAATACTAAGGGGCCGAAGCACTCTAAACTAAAAGTATACTTTAAAAGGTAAGTATTTTTCAAGAAGTATACAAGTATACATATGTACCAGAAACAATATCATGAGTATAACAAAACAAAAGTAATTAGATGTTGGACACTGCGGTTAAGCCTAGGCAGTTATGTAATCATGTCATGGGTTAATATAGCCTGATCAACTATATCTATTCGAGATGTGACCAACATGTTTGGGAGTGACTGTGATGTTGCAGCAGACCTAAAACTTACCAAGTATTCATACAATAAGATATCCGTATAACAAAGCATACAACTTAAAATACTATAGGAGTATTTTTACTAGAGTCAAACATATTGCAGAGATTCATTTCCAAGTGTTGCTACTCATTTCTTTTAGCAACAGTTTACTTGCATTAGTAACTCTTCCTTGTTTATCGCTTAGTAGAACACTCTATGTATCAGACTGAGATATATCTTGCTTCTTATCTCTTGATTCAAATCTAGGGGACTTACCATCCTCTTCTTCCTGATTACTTTAGAACAAGATGCCTCCGAAGAAAAGACCCAGCAAAAAGAACAACAATCCCCCAACGGATCCGACGTCACCACCTCCTCAATTCGATCCTACCATGTTCCAGGCAGCAGTTACGGCTGCGGTGGCTGCCTCAATGTCACAGATAAATCCTGGCAGCTCTAACGGGTCGGGAAGTGGTGCCCAACCCCTCAATCTTGATGGAAGTCAAGGACACCAGAAGGAGTGTTCCTATAGAGAATTTATGAACACAAAGCTTAAATCCTTCGACGACAATGGAGGTGTTATTTCCCTAACTCGCTGGATTGAAAAGATAGAATCGGTCTTCGAGATCTGTGCATGTCCCGAAGCCAACAAAGTGAAGTTCTCCGCTTGCACTTTCACAGACAGAGCACTGACCTGGTGGAATGGTCGAGTCAAATCCCTAACACTAACAGTGGCGAATGCCATGGATTAGGAAAGTTTGAAGGAACTCATGCTTGCTGAATATTGCCCAAGGGGCGGGATGCAGAAACCGGAGCACGAGCTTTGGAACCTGAAGATGAAAGGTTCGGACGTTTCCTCCTATACAACTAGATTTTGTGATCTGGTTCTCCTCTGTCTGGGAATGGTCACCCCGGAAAGCAAGAAAATAGGGAGGTACATGTGAGGATTGACGCCCCCAACCCAAGGAAACGTCTTGGCTGCTAGGCCTACCACTTTCGACAGTGCCAAGTGCCTGGCGCAAACCTTAATAGATCATGGGGTTGATCTTGATAAAGTGACAGCCGCTCCCGAGCCAACAAAGGCAAGTGCTGGGAAGAGAAAATTCTGGTAGCAGCGAAAGAGCCAGCCTTTGTAGGAGCCCTCCAAGAAACAACAAACGGTAGCACTCAACGCTGCTACTACTCCTGCCGTTGTTCCTACAACTCAAGCCTACTTGTAGGTATGATGGTACTCTTCCTCGGTGCGACAAGTGTAACTATCATCATAACCCCACCTCATGACGTGAAATGCTGTGCTATAGCTGTGGCAAGAAAGGGCACACAACACGAGGTTTCATGACACCAGTTCAACCAATCAGTCAGTCTTCCGGAGCAGGTGTTGGTCAAGCCTGTTATGGCTTTGGAGAAGTCGGGCACTACAAGAGAAATTACCCTAAGGCAACAACTGCTGGCAACACTGGGACAGTGCTAGCAATGGGCCAGGAGGAGGCAGTTGCAGATCCCACCGGTGTTTCGGGTACGTTCCTCCTTGACGACTCTTATGCATGAATTCTTTTCGATTCGGGTGCGGAGAGAAGTTTTTTTAGTCACATATTCAAGCATCTTTTCAAACATAAACCTCAACCTTTGACCGAAACATTTACCATTGAGATGGCTAACGGAAAGAAAGAGAGCACTAACGACATATTCATAGGATGTACCCTTACCCTAAATGATCATTCCAATCGACCTTATGCCAATTTCAATAAAAAGCTTCGATGTCATCAACGGCATGGATTGGTTGAGACCCAATCGTGCTGATATCCTTTTCTATGAAAAATCTATTCGTCTCAATCTTCCCTCTAGGGAAGCCCTCATGATCTACGGTGATAAACTCAGCTCGAGCCTTCGCATCATTTTGTTTATCAAAACCCAAATATTTCTACGAAAGGAGTGCCATGCATTCCTAGCCCATGTGTTTAACAAGAAATGGGAAGTTAAAGACCTCAAGAGCATCCCCGAAGTCTGCAACTTTCTTGATGTCTTTCCCGAAGAGCTCCCGGGAATCCCTCCCGAGCGCCAAATCGAATTTAGCATCGATCTAATCCCCAGAGCTACCCCCGTAGCTAAATCCCCATATCGTATAGCGCCAATAGAAATTCAAGAGTTATCCAGCCAGCTCAATGAGCTCCTCAGGAAAGGATTCATCAGACTGAGTTCCTCGCCCTGGGGAGCCCCAATCTTATTTGTGAAAAAGAAGGATGGATATTTTCGGATGTGCATTGACTATCGCGAACTGAACAAGCTCACTGTCAAAAATCGTTATCCCCTTCGCCGAATCGACAAACTCTTCAACCAACTTCAATGAGCTAGCTACTTCTCAAAAATAGAACTAAGATCAGGGTACCATCAACTACGAGTCCATGAGAATGATGTTCCTAGGACAACATTTCAGGCTCGATATGGTCACTACGAGTTTGTAGTGATGCCCGTTGGTCTAACCAACGCACCGGTGGTATTCATGGATCTGATTAATTGGGTGTGCCGCCTTTTTCTAGACAAGTTCGTGATAGTATTCATTAATGATATACTTGTCTATTCAAGAAGCGAGGAAGATCATATACAACACTTGATGTTAGTGCTGGAAACTCTAAGGGCGGAGAAGTTATATGCGAAATTCTCCAAGTGCGAATTCTGGATTCGAAAAGTGACTTTCCTTGGTCACGTTGTAAGAGAGGAAGGCATACACGTGGAACTTTCCAATATCAAAGCAATAGAAAATTGGCCAGCACCGAAGACGCCTATTGAAATTCATCAATTATTGGGCCTCGCTGGCTATTATCGCAGGTTTATCCAGAATTCCTCCAGGATTGCCAAACCCTTAACCACTCTGACTCAGAAAGGTGTGCCTTTTTGTTGGAGTGGAAAGCAAGATACTGCTTTCCGAACGTTAAAGCAAGCCTTATGCAGTGCACTTATTCTGTCTCTGCCCGAAGGGACGGAAGACTTTGTAGTCTACTGTGATGCATCTAAGCAGGGCCTAGGCTGTATGCTCATGCAACGAGGAAAGTTTGTCGCCTATGCCTCAAGACAGCTGAAAGCACATGAAGTTAACTATACAACTCATGATTTGGTGTTAGGAGGAGTGGTCTTCACATTAAAGATATGGAGACATTATCTCTACGGAACCAAGTGCACTGTCTTCACTGACCATAAAATCCTGCTGCACAGTTTTGACCAGAAGGAGTTGAACATGAGGCAACAACGATGGGTAGAGTTACTCAGCGATTATGAGTGTGAAATACGCTACCATCCTGGCAAGGCCAATATGGTGGCGGATTCCCTCAGCCGGAAGGAGTATTCAGGTAGTAGAGTGAAGGCACTGACAACGACCATCCATTCCCATTCATCCGTGCAAATCAAAGAGGCTCAGTTGGAGGCCTTAAAGCCATAAAACATCCCGGAAGAAGCGTTGAGGGGAACGGAAAAGAACTTAGAGATCAAGGGAGACGAAGTCTATTATTTCATTGACCGGATCTGAACCCCAAAATTCGGTGGATACAGGGAGGTTGTCATGAACAAGGCTCACAAGACCGGATACTCCTTTCACCTAAGTTCGGATAAGATATACCTTGATATCAAGAAGTTGTATTGGTGGCCAAACATGAAAGCGGAGATTGCTACCTTCGTGGGCAAGTGCTTGACTTGCACCAAGGTGAAGGTTGAATATCAGAAGCCCTCAGGTCTGCTCTAGTAGCAGGAGATACCTGAGTTGAAGTGGGAGAGGATTACTATGGATTTTATTAGAAAATTACCCAAATCTCCTAGTGGGTAGGACACCATATGGGTAATAGTCGACCGATTGACAAAATCCGCTCACTTCCTGCCAATCAAAGAAACTTTCAAGATGGAAATACTTACACGGATCTGTATCCAAGAGATAGTTCGTCTGCATGGTGTGCCTGTGTCCATTATCTCCGATCGAGACATTAGATTCACCTCAATACTTTGGCAGTCATTACAGGAAGCTCTCGGAACTAAGCTGGATATGAGCACAACTTACCATCCCCAAACAGACGGACAGAGTGAGAGAACCATTCAGACCTTGGAAGACATGTTAAGAGCATGTGTCATAGATTTTGGTAAGTCGTGGGACCTCCATTTTCCCTTTTTTGAGTTCTCCTACAACAACAATTATCACACCAGTATCAAGGCTACGCCTTTTGAAGCCCTTTATGGTCGCAAGTGCAGGTCCCCTATGTGCTGGGCCGAGGTGGGCGACACACAACTAGCCAAGGGGAAAGTCCATGACAACACTCTCATAGGCCTAGAAATCATCTGTGAAACCACAGAAAAGATCGTACAAATCTAGGAACGACTAAAGTCTTTGAGAGATAGACAAAAGAGCTACGTCGATAAAAGATGAAAACCCTTGGAGTTCCGGGTTGGTGACCATGTTCTTTTAAAGGGCTCACCCTGGAAAGGCATGATACGCTTTGGAAAGCATGGAAAGCTAAATCCGAGGTACATAGGACCATTCGAGATCATTTCTAGGATCGGTCTCATAGCGTACAAACTTCGTTTACCCTAAGAGCTTAGCAACATCCATCCCGTCTTCCACGTCTCGAATTTTAAAAAGTGTTTATCCGACGAGACCCTTATGATCCCTTTCGATGAGATTGAAATCAACAAGAATCTTAACTTCGTGCAAGAACCAGTTGAAATCATGGATCGAGAGATCAAGCGAACAAAACATAGCCGCATATCAATAGTGAAGCTTCGCTGGAATGCCAGGCGGGGACTTGAATTCACTTGGGAGCGCGAAGATTCTATGAAACAATCCGCATCTCTTTTCGAGTCCATGATTTGTATCTTATGTTTAAATTTCGAGATGAAATTCCCTCTAACGGGGGATGATGTGACAACCCGTAATTTATTTTATTCGAACCGTTTAAAAAATAAATGAATTCAGATTTATTTCTGCTCCCGTTAACATTATTTTGGGTCTAATTAAATATTCTAAGCTCAGTACAATCATGGTTTGGGTCCAAGAACGAATTTTTTTAAGTCATAACATAGCATCCGGGCCAAACACCCCTTCGAGAGGAGTGTACGGCCGTAAACTCGAGTTTACGGTCGTACACCCCCACCCCACCCCCATGGCCAAAAACTCCCTCCTATATATGGAGTGCTTGGCCTTCATTTACCACTTTACTTACTTCAAAGACTTTCTCTCTCTACTCTCTCTCTACATCCATCAAATTTTCTTCAAGATCTTCAAGATTGTAAGTGTTTCTCCACCTTGAGTTGAGTTTCATTCCTCTATCTGGTGGTAAATTCATGTTTCTATCGCATTAATCGCATCTTTGTCTAGATCTTCATCTCTCACCAAGAACACCAAGAATACACACTAGATCTTGGTGGCTAAAAACCCCATTTCAAGCTTCCTAATAGTAAGTAACTACTTCCTATGCTTGTTATCTACCTAAAATGCTTGTTCTTCACATTAAAATCGACCCAAAAGACATGATCATGGAGGGTTTACGGCCGTAAACCCATGTGTATGGCCGTACACCCCTCATTGGCCGCAAACTCTAGTTTTTGGTTGATTATTGGCCTTAAACTCGCCATGCATAGGACTTAGAACACTTCTGGGAGGCTAGAAAGGACCTTGAAACACCGCAAATCGCACCTTTCATCAAGAGTGTATGGTCGTAAACCCATAGGCCGTAAACCCATAAACCGTAAACCCATGGGTCGTAAACCCATGGACCGTACACTCTTGGGCCATAAACTTTTGGGCCGAAAACCCCATGGGGCCGCAAACCCATGATCATACACCCCTTGTGACTGCAAACTCCCCTACTTCAATCACAAGTGATTCTAACACTTAGTTTTGAGTGTTTCCTAGTCCCTAAGGTGATTTCCTTCCATAACTAATAGTGTTATACCCTCATCTAATACATATGTGGTGCTATATGTTAAATAGGATCCGTTTGTGTTCGAGACTTCATTTGACACTCAACATTCCTATCGACTCACTTTGAATCCCACGATAAAGAGTGAGTTCATACCTCTACGCTTTTATGATTTTTAAATGTTTTTAGGGGGAATACCAGCCAAACATAAAGGTTTTCAACAAGTCAAACCTATGCAATTTATACAAATCAATGGGTTTCATAAAGCATTTAGATACTTAATCACTTTTGTATTATGCGGAGCATAAGGGAGGTTTTTCTAAATTAAATTGCATAGTTTTTCCGAACATTTCATGAACATAACATTACAATGAAACTATAATGGGTATAGTTTGGGGATTTCATTACCAGTTTTACAGATGCAAACTACTTTCACGGTTGAATATAAACTATGACAAATTTAGTTTATAACATACATTATTACGAGAATACAATAGTAAATAATTACTTAAGTATAATTATTTTTACTCTACAAAACATACATCGAATTGACATACGAAAGAACATTATGTTTTATATGTATTATTACTTGTAAAGTCGTTAACCTAATTGGGAGACAAGTCCTTGGGCGCTTACAACATTAACTAAGTGGAGGACTACTCTTATGAGCCAGAGTCTCCTCGCGGAAGAACGTGGCTTTTGTGTATAGATCTATACGAGATTGACTACCCTGCACCTTGCGGCTAGCTACAGTCAGACCGGCAGGTCTATGGGTGACAAAGTCATAAAGGATATTGGCGTCAGATTCACGTCGTATCAAGTTTAGTATGGTCATAAAACTCGCCAGTAGTAACGATATATTTACATAATAATATTCTTCTCACGAACAATTGCTTTAATAACATAAGTATGATACTTATGCCATACAGTTTCAGAACCATTAAAGCAACAACAACACACACATACAAGGGAAAATAAGGGATTTTCCCAGATCAAACCTCATACATTGCATACTAGTGGTAGTCAGGGTTTTCAAAACGATTCATATTTCACATACATTATCAAATAAATATGTTAGAAAATGTTGGATTTTTCTTGGAAAACATAGATACATTTTACAGATCTCTTCACAAGTTTTCATTACAGAACATGCTTATGAACTCACCAGCTTTATGCTGATTTGTTTTCAAAATCTCTTGTATTCTCAGGTGATCGATAGACAGGTACCTCCTGGAGTTTTGAAAAGACGGAATATTTAGAGCCACGTCTTTTACTTTTGTTATATTTTTGATGTATACAAACTATATTTTCAAACAGATGTAAATATTCATATGTTAATGTAGTGGTTGTGTTTACTTTGATTTCTATGATGCAATTGTTATGATACTACGCATGACGTCCTACACCTCCGAACATTTTCGTCGTTCCGGTTTGATGGTGTGATAGTCAGCCAGAGTAAAGGTTAAGGTTCCTAGTTGCCAACATGGGAACATAGGGAGTTGTTATAGTAGCATGAGAAGTTGATTAAGGTATCGGATTAGACTAGAATTCAAGAGTACTCTTCAAGATTTTAGAGGATAGATGATATTAGGGTTTGACTGGTAATTGATAGCTAACATGGGTAAGCACATGTTGTCGACAGTGGACTATTAGGGAGTAAGAAGGATTGGGAATCCTTTAGTTCTCACATGTCATGAACAATTAGTCAAATCTAAGTGGGGGAGAATCAATCATGTATTTAGGAGCAGAAACAGGGGTGAAACTAGGACAATTTTCGCACACTTTTTAGGAAGAAAGACAGCCTAAGAGGCTGTATGGATTGAGGATAGGGTAAGTTAGATGTCTGGAGACTCACCAACATTGAGATCGCTTTATGTTGATGGTTGATAGCATGCGCTAGGAAACTAGGTCAGGGATTTCAGTCAGGACATGAGTTCATCTTGGGATATTAGATCGTGTATGTATGCTCAACATTAGGTGGGTTCGAATTAGTAATCAGCGATAAGACAATGGTCAACATCTAGTCAACGTGGGAAGTGTTGTAGGACTATGGGATAGTCGTAGCATTCACAAGGTTGTCAGATAGTGTTGGGAGTGTTGTATGTTTGTGAGATAGTCGTAGCATTCATAAGGTTGTCAGATAGTGTTGGGAGTGTTGTAAGTCTACGAGTGTAGCCGTAACATTCACAAGGTTGTCAGATAGCGATAGAAGTGTTGTAAGTCTGCGGGTGTAGCCGTAGCATTCACAAGGTTGTCAGATAGTGTTGGACGTGTTATAAGTCTGCAGGTGTTGCCGTAGCATTCACAAGGTTGTCAGATTGTGTTGGAAGTGTTGTAACTCTGCGGGTGTAGCCATAGCATTCACAAAGTTTTCAGATGGTGGTAGAAGTGTTGTAAGTCTGCGGGTGTAGCCGTAGCATTCATAAGGTTCTCAAATAGTGTTAGAAGTGGTGTAAGTCTGTCGGTGTAGCCGTAGCATTCACAAGGTTGTCAGATAGCATTAGATTGTTGTAAGCCTACGAAGGTAGCCGTAGCTTTCACTAGGTTGATAGATAGTATGGTAGTGATGTTAGATCACGAGAAGAAGAGTAGTACCCATCAGTTTGGTTGCAACAGTGAGGGCATGGCAATCCACAGACTGGGTTACAGAATGGCCTAGATGGATTAAGACTGGATGAGCCAATGATAAGACCGTGGGAACACCATGGCAGTCATGGTATCAAGGGAATGATGGACCACATAAGGTTGTTTGTGATATAATGCTATCTTCAGTCATGTAGAAATCACTTTTAGCCTCGGATTTAGAAATGTCTGGATACGAAAAATGGATGTGATCTGTTGGATCAGGAGTTCATTTGGGCCATAGTGGTAAGATAATTAATGGCGACTATTGACATATGAGAAATTCATTCGAAAGTTGCTTATGACAGCTGTATGGGAGCCTTTAGCTCAGTAAGCAGGTAGGAACCTAGTATCCTAGATGATTGGCAAAAAAATTGAGACTAGGAGGGTCTCAGTGTAATTTGGAAAGCAGACAGGAGGTAGTTCACTGTTTCAGGCAGTTCAGTGTTTTAAGCAGTTCAACATTCAGGCAGTTCAGTGTTTTGGGGCAACTTCGATGTCTCAGGCAGTATTAGTGTTTTAGGTCTGCAAGTACAGACGGAGTAACTGATCGATTGAGAAGCGATAAGTCACTTGCAGTGGGACTAAATAATCTTAGAGTAGTTTATTTGACTTTGATGAGCATCTCTCGTATGAGTCTAATCATTGTAGGGATAAATCTTCTACTCAAAGGATTATCTGATCCTTCTGTCAGGTGTAAGTGTTTTGTAGCCCTTTATGGATAGTGACTTTTCTTTTTCAGTAGCAGTGTGATGAGTGACAGTTTGGTCTGAGGGGTCTGAAAGGGAGCCAAACCACTCAGACCTTAGGGTTCGGATTTCAGGGAAGTAGGATCGGTTTTATTTGAGTGATCGAGGAATTGTTCTTCGTCGAGCTTGAAGAGCTACTCTATGGATGGTTTAGTAGATCGAGATAGGCCGATTGATGATCAAAATTGGAAGGTTTTTCTATCAGATGAGATATTGATAGAGAGTGGTTTCGGTATGAACAAGCTGTCGGGAAGCCAAACTACGATAAGTGTCAGGTCAAAGAAGGTAGAAGTAGCTTATAAGGGTTGAAGGTTTGGGTGATATTTCCTGGGTAGAAGTTTCTGTTACGTTGGGAAGGCCATTAATCGCATTGGGTGATGGTGTTGGGTTTTCAGCATTCTAACACTCCTAAGTGTACATGCAACCCTAAATACCTTGGATCTATGTTTTCTCTATTATACATGCATATATGAACATTCCAAGGTATTATCCTAACTAGCATACAAAACATTGATTCATATGTAATAAAGCAAGTTAGAAGACATACCTTTTGATGTAGCTTGATTCCATGGAGCTTAAGAGCTTAGTGTTGGATTAATGTCTAAGTCCATAACTATAATTAGTAAGACTTGAACCGTCTCGCATGGTCTATTTGGGTTGCATGGCATCGGGACAATTGAATAGACAAGATGAGTAAAAAGGATACTAATGATAAATATTAATATATTATAAGTTCTAATATATTAATATATAATCATATTATTTACTTAGTATTGATCAAGAATTAATTTATAATTAATTAAGTGATCAAAAGGAACTAATTAAATATGGACTCTTAGATATATATGTGTGGTGGGCCAAGTTCATTTAAGTTGGGCTAAGCTTTCATGGATAGTCCATGGAGTGTTTAACCCATGGATCATATGAAATGAAAGGTCATGGGGTCAACCCTAGTCTCCACACTCTATAAGATGTCCTTGGTTGGTGAAATCGGCACTAGTGTGGGTACACTAAGAGGGCTAGCCGATTTCACTAGAGAGAACCAAAGTATCCTTATTCTCAAGGTTATTCCAAGTGTTCATGGTGTTGTGTGAACCATTTGAGGTGTCATACTTAGGGAACTAGGCACTCAAGCTTCATGAAGACAAGTTACAACAAAGAGGTATGTATTCTAACTTGTTATATTACTATGTATCAATGTTTTGGTATGCTAGTTAGGATAATACCTTGTAAAGTTCATATTTCCATGTATAATAGAGAAAACATAGATACAAGGTATTTAGGGTTGAATGTACACTTAGACGTGTTAGAATACCCAAAACCCAACAGTGGTATCACAGACATGGGTTGTTTTCTGTTATATTGATGCAAATGTTTTATTTTCAAAGTTGAAAAAAAAGAAAAAAAACATAACATTTATCAAATTTTAAGATAACTACTTGTTTTTGTGAAAAACTAATTATTTGTAAAATTTGAATCATTTGCTATATGAGTTGAATTAGGTCAAATTTAGTAAAAGATAAAATGATATGATTATTTTATTAGTTTTAAAAGTTTGATCTAAAGGTTTTTTTTTGAAACCTCCATAAGTTATGGATATGAAAAGGTTTTAAAAAAAATTGATTCAAAGTTTTTATGGAGTTAGAAAATTTGGTGTTAATGTTTTAAAAGAATTCCATAACTTATTCGTAAGTTATGGAACATGAAAAGTTTCATTATAAAACAAGCATTTAACTCCATAAGTTATGGATTACTAAAAGTTTTATGTTTCCTTGATTTATGAGTTGCTTTGATTAATAGATAAGTTAATTGATTATGTGTTTTCAATCCATTTTAATCTAAGAGTTGATTCTAAAATGTGTTTGTGTAACTTGTCCTCAAGTTACATGAAAGGTCACATTTAAGTTTCTTAAAAACTCATAAAAGTTGGAAAAGGTTACAAAATGAAGAGTCTTGTGCACTTATGAGTGTTAGAATGCTCAAAACCCTACAGTGGTATCATAATATCGATGGAGCGTGTGTGGTTAACCGTCACATCATTTGAGGGGTAAACATTTAAGGGTACCAAGTAATTTGCATGGTTACTTCACACCTTGTTTTGTGATCCTCGACATCCCAGTCACAAAACCTGAAGGGCACACTCGAGATTGAAACATGCCATTGAAAAGTTCAATGAATCTTTAAAGATCTAGGAGTTTCAAATCCAATTAAAACCTAATAATACATTTCGTTTATCTTGGTGGAAATTGGTGAATCGTCATTCACCTACCTTCAAATATTTTATAGCTTCGATTACGACATCTCTCTTCTAAGTTATAAAATAGTTTGTTGGGTCCTAGCATTAATATTTCATATTGGGTGTTATATTAAGGACTTTAAATCAACTATCTTCAATATCTCCCAAAAGTTGTCTAACTCAGACATCTATGATCTTCACAAATCACTTGGAATTTCAATTCCTCCATCTCATCCAATTATTCTCCCTAACCCACAAGTTCAAGGTCACTAAAGCCCTATTGGCAAGCAAAGTCTATGTGTGCTCACATCTTGGAGATAAAGTCACATATTGACAAGCCGAGAGAGTTGGTTGTCAAAATCTTGAGAAAGTTGGATGTGTTGGGTTTTGAGCATTCTAACACTTCCTAAGTGTACATGCAACCTAAATACCTTGGATCTATGTTTTCTCTATTATACATGCAAATAAGAACATCCAAGGTATTATCCTAATCTAGCATACAAAAACTATGAATGTAACAAGATAGAATACATACCTCTTGATGTAGCTTGATGTCTTCAAGCTTTAAGAGCTTAGCCCCAATAGTGTGGAAGCCTCAAGTGGAATCACAAATCACCAAGACACCTTGGAATACTTTAGAGAATATGATTACTTGGTTCTCTCTAGTGAAATTGGCTAGCCCTTCTTTAGTGTATCCACACTAGTGCCAATTTCACCAACCAAAGACATCTTTATATAGTATGGAGGATTAGGGTTAAAACCTAATACCCATGACCTTTCATTTCCTAGGATCCGTGGGTTAAACACTCCATGGACTATCCATGAAAGCTTAGCCCAACCTAAATGAACTTGGCCCATTCCATATACATAAGAGTCCATATTTAATTAGTTCCTTTTGATCACTTAATTAATTATGAATTAATTCTTGATCAATACTAATTAAATAATATGATTCCATATTAATATATTAGAACTTATAACATATTAATATTAATCATAAACATACTATTCTCAAAAGATTATCCATATAAATTGTGTGGTGAAGTGCAACCCAAATGGACCATGCCGGGTCGGGTCAAGTACATACCAAATATAGTTATGGACTTAGACATTAATCCAACAGTCTCCCACTTGGATAAGTCTAAAACTATTATTGCGTATGACTTCAAACCTAACTGGCAATCGTAGCTCTTAAAGCTGCTGTCGAACTCTGATCTTGTCAACGAACTTGTCCATTAGATAAGGGATCATATATTCCTCCATTCTAGATATCATATGGACTGAGACATGGATTATAATCATTCTCTCTGTCCATTTGTTGTTTCCCGATTTCCGATTTATAACGACTGACTAATTGAACAAATCAAATCAGTCCTGGCCCGACCGAGCACTTCCATTTGTCATCATCAAATCATCGAGGGGCCCACATATATCGCTTTTATCCCGAAGGTAAAAGGAATGGATAAACTTCGACTCATATGGCTTGTTCTACTACTTGTTGAATCATACACAAAGGCACGTTTTATAGCACCGAGTTACCAAATGCGTTTTCGTGCAATCAATGTACAACCAACTCATAGTAACTACTCATATCTCTAGGTTTGAAGAATATAAGATATTATCGTCTCATGATCACTCGTGATAAAATCCATGAAGTGATTCCAATGAGCACGGGTTGAATCCAATACTCAGAACTTATGAGCACTCATGAGTGTTGTAGCCCTTTGTCCAACACCTTAGACCTCTACAAGCCAACCCATGACAGTCTTAATTCATATCTACTTCCAACATATGACCGACTGTGGATGGTTTGAATAACTTAGTCATTCCGGAAGAATAACCTAGTTTATTCGGGAAGTCAAAACATGCAAAGTGAAACACAATAATAATTGAATCCAATATGGTATCAAATCTTTGAACATAAATAAAACACCTTTTATTTATCACCATATGATTACACATTATTCATTGTATACTGTTTCAGCTATCAACTTTATTCTTGAATTTAAAACAATAGTTGTCCCATGCTCCAAGCATGTACACTATGTTTTCTTAAACACTAGTCATGCCACACACCAAGTATGCATACTATGTTTGTCTATGATCCTTACTTTGTGAACTAGATCAATTGAACATAACTTCAATGATTCTCTTTTCACACTCCCAAATCCTTACCGCAAATGCAAGAATTCCAAATTCATGCCATTTACTGAAATCTGTTAGATTCTAAACTTATATGCATTGATCCTCTCGTAATGATTATGCACAAAGTCATAAAGACTTGGAAACAATCATTACAGAGTATTCCAAACGAGATCAACTCCTTGGAAATATCCTTCTTGCATTAAGTTTCCTTAATCTTACACAGATTGAAAATTCTAACTTTGAAACATTTCCAGATTCCAGTTTGACTATCACTTCTGAACAAGAGTTGCCTCCATACAGATTATGTCAATATGGTCCTTCCAGAATTATCACTATACTTCCAATTGTCCTTGAGTAACCAATCTTTGGTAAACCTTAGATTGTCCTCGACAATTGTTTAATCCTTTTAGTCATATCCAGTTCTAAACCTTTTCCCTTCTTAATGCCCCAGGCATTTGGAAAATTTTAGAACGGATGAATATAGCACATGTAATCGATCCTATATCCGAAGCATATGGGACACAATTCATGATGTCTTACATAAAGACTAAACCAGTCTTTTGCTATAATATTTCCATTTCAATTTGCCAAGTTCTCATAATTCAAATTATGAAAAGGGATGCCGTAATCATAATCGAATTTTAGAACGCAAATAATGGACCCATATACAGAATTTCCTTATGTTGAGCCATTCCAACATGAAATTCATATATATCCTTGACTAAATGATTAAAACCTCACGATCTAAGCTTATAGATTTGAGATGAAGCATAATTTCCTCTCCCTTAATTATAGCAAAACAACTTTTTCCCAATTGAAACTTTTGTTTTCTATAATTAACATTGTTGACTTGCAATACTTATCATAATTATCATGCTCCCACTAACATGATGATTATTAGCATAAAACTTATGCTCCCACTAGCTTTGACATGTACTCAGAAATCAGCTGGACAGTCTGAAATTTAGATTCATACACCCTTTCCGTAGATAGCTCACCTGTGTGTCTAAGCAATTTCAAGAACCATGAAAAGGGATACCGTAATCATGGTCTCAATTGCTTAGGCATTTGCCATTTCTCACAAGTCCATGTTAGTGTGCCGGTTAACCACACGCGCTCCACTAACGACTTTTGAAAATGCAAATAACACAATTGATATCTTCGTAAAATCTACTTAGTGAAAGCGTTTCCTCACCACCATTTTCATGAATCGGAGAGAAACCTTATGACACTTAGATTTATATGGTGTATGAGTTCCTACCCATATGAATTTGTCAAACCATAATCACAAGACAAAGATAATGACAAATCCAAAACCATATGGATTGAACTCAATCTTAACTTCTTGCCACCTGGCAGCTCAAGGGCCTGTCATTGCTTCCAAGTTGTTATGCAACAAACTGAGAACTCTAAGAACTCATATGCAAAGCCAACTTTAACTGGAATGGGCACAGATATGTCAACACGATAGGTTATAAACCTCAAGTCGTGTGCTAGTGAAGAACTTCAGGTTTTATTCTTGATTATTTCTTGAGACTTTCAAGACCTTTAAGACTCCCACTGTCCTCTTGACATATAAGACTCCCTTGTCAAACATCCAAGAGATAGTGCGGATTCTAATCAAGAAAAACACTTTACCCAATTGGCCTAAGTTGGTCTTTGTTTTATCCAAAACATCACAACTTACCAATTTCAAATGTACAAGAGTAGAAAATTTTTACTCTTACATTTGACAAGTGTTTTAAACCTTCTTTAAGACATGTCACTCAAATGACAATCTTGGAGTATGACTCTAAGACTTGTATTGGAACGAAGTATGACTCATCTTCTTGATTTAACCATTTCAACAATTCTAGTTCCTCTTCTTAGTCATAAGAATGCACTAAGATTTCCTTAGAGAACTAATTTTGATATGGTTTCTTAATCATTAAGATGATCACAAAAACTGATACTAAAGTACTCTCCCATCTTTTCAGATTTGAAAAACTTTTATCCTTCTGCCTAATTTGATTCTTCTTATTCGCTCTGCCTTACATTGGAACCTTTTCCAATGTCTCAGAGTTACACTTAAGCATGTAAGTATAATCATATTTACTGAGCTTTAGTAAACTATGACGAATAATCTTATCGATCTTTTGTGGTGGACTTAATCAGTGCACAAGACTGTGTACTCGATCCTTTAGTCCTTCACTTGACTCACACATCCATGTGAACCAGTAATTAGTCTTAATTTTTCCAAAACTTGAAAGTTCTCATTCATCATGCTATATAACTTGCATGGTTCCAAGTCCCGGTCCAAATGAAACTTGGGTGATGAGAATCTTTCCTTATTTGGTAAATATAGACATTACCACAAATGAAAGAATCAATTTCATATTTCCACTCTTGCTTTTAATGGAATCATATAAGCAACAATTTTTCCTCAAAAGCCATTGTAAGGATATTTTAAAATAAATAAAATCAAAAAATTTTTCTTTTATTTTAAAACTTTGCGGAAAAACTTATCCTTACAATCCATATGAAAACTTGTTGTTATCTATTCCTAAGCAATATCTCATAACTCCTAAGAAGTTGCTCAAGAATCCGATCTTCAAACTATGCGATAGAAATCCATCTAAGCCATCAGATTCAGCATATTCTTTCTTTAAGTTTCTTCACTTTTCTTTGATTCTTAAAACATCACCATGTGACCCAGTCACATCATGTATCAGGAATCTCAAAATAGAAACTTAACAGAGTTAGATAGTGGTCTTTACCTGAAGTAGAGTCAAACTTATTGACTTTAACATCCTTAGGTAAATTTGGCAGCTTCGCAACCAATGCCCCTTCCCTTGGCAATATAAACATATGGACCCTTTGATAATGGTACACGAGACTATCACAGACTTAGCTTTTCTCTTTACCATTTGGTCAACCGAGTTGACTATGGCCGATCCCTTTCCATTGGGAAGAGAATGCTTTACTGGATATCCAATGTCATCATTGTCAATGTCCATAAAGTTTTAGGAAGTTGATCTTAGCAAATAGATAAGATCGTTAAGGGTCTTGTCATAGTCTGTTTCATAGGTGTCCCAAAGGAACTCACTATGTGACTTAGAAAGTGATTGAACCACCAACTTTCTCAAGACTTTGACACCCAACTCTCCCGGCTTGTCAATATGTGACTACATCTCCAAGATGTGCTCACACCTAGACCTTGCCTTGCCAATAGGGCTTGAGTGACCTTAAACTTTTCAAGAACTTGTGGGTTGGGGAGAATAATTGGAGGAGGTGAAAGAAGTATGATTTCCAAAGGACATCATCTTCATTTAGGAAACCTTGTTTCACTAGATTTGGGAAGATCATAGGTGTCTATTACAGACATCTTTTGGGGGATATTCAAGATAGTTGATTTAAAGTCCTTAATATGACACCCAATATGAAATATTAAGGCTAGGACCCAACAAACTATTTTATAACTTAGAAGAGGTATGCCGTAATCCAAGCTATAAAATATTTGAAGGTAGGTGAATGACGATTCACCAATTTCCACCAAGATAAACGAAATGAATTATTAGGTTTTAATTGGTTTTGAAACTCCTAGATCTTTGAGATTCATTGAACTTTTCAAAGGCATGTTTCAATCTCGAGTGTGCCCTTCAGGTTTTGTGACTGGGATGCCGAGGATCACAAAACAAGGTGTGAAGTAACCATGCAAATCACTTGGTACCCTTAATAAATTACCCCTAAATCGATGTGCCGGTTAACCACACACGCTCCATCGATACTATGATAAATATTAAGTCACCCTTTACCTACCTTGTTAAGTCCAAGTTAGTGTGCCGGTTAACCACACACGCTCCACTAACGACTTAGACAAAGTGTAAAGTATAATTTCATGGGTTAGCACCTTATTCACATTTTTCCTAAGTAACTAAGATTGGGTATTATTAAGAGTTTAGTTACATAGTATTATCATTAATACTTTTAATGAAGGGAGAATTCTAGTCCTGTCAAACCCGTTCGGCTAACGACCCTCCACCAGTCAAGCAAGCGGTGGGTGAGAGTGGACACCCATTAAGTTGCCATTTTATAGGCAACAACCTTATACCCACCTTATAGACCGGCTTCGTGAATGAGGCGTACTAGCGGTAAGACTGACTTTACTCTTATACATATATATATATATATATATATATATATATATATATATATATATATTATTAACTTATAATATTATAAAGTATAAGGGTTGAATTTTAACTTTTAAAATTCTAAGGGCTAACTTGGAATTAAAGTATTCATAAGTGAAAACTTTACAAATTCCAAAACTTGAGGGCAAGTTTTGAAACTATTCAAAACTAATTAATTCCATAACTTATGTGTTTAAAGTAGTTTTAATCCAAAAACTCTTCAAGTTCCATAACTTGAGGACAAGTTATGAAAGACTTTAAACTAATAAAAGAATTAACTTTTCTTTATTTTATAACTTATGGAATTAATTAAGGTTACACCTTTTTTTTTATTTTTTTTTATTTTATTAAATGAAGAGACTCTTGGTCCTCCATAACTTGAGGACAAGTTATGGAGTCATAAAACCATTTAATTAGAACTAGACTCTTCATTTTTTGTAACCTTTGCCAATTTTTATGAGTTTTATGATTCTTAAATGTGACTTTTCATATAACTTGAGGACAAGTTACAAAAACACATTTTAGAATCAATTCTTAGATTAATTTGGATTAAAACCAACTATCACATAATTTTATTCATTAATCTAAATTCACTCATAAAACAAGGTAACACAAAAAACTTTTGGTGATCCATAACTTATTCTTAAGTTATGGAATCCTTTAAACATTAACTCCAAATTTTGTTACTCCAAAAAAAAACTTTGAATCAATTATTTTTTTAAAACCTTTTCATATCCATAACTTATGGAGGTTTCAAAAAATAAAACTCTTTAGATCAAACTTTTAAAACTAATAAAATAATCATATTATTTTATCTTTTATTAAATTTGACCTAATTCAACTCATAAAGCAAATTATTCAAATTTTACAAATAATTAGTTTTTCACAAGAACAAGTAATTATCTTAAAATTTGACAAACTTCATGTTTTTTTTTCAACTTTGAAAATAAAATATTTGCATCAATATAACAGAAAACAACCCGTGTCTCTGATACCACTGTTGGGTTTTGAGCATTCTAACACTTCCTAAGTGTACATGCAACCCTAAATACCTTGGATCTATGTTTTCTCTATTATACATGCAAATAAGAACATCCAAGGTATTAACCTAATCTAGCATACAAAAACTATGAATGTAACAAGATAGAATACATACCTCTTGATGTAGCTTGATGTCTTCAAGCTTTAAGAGCTTAGCCCCAATAGTGTGGAAGCCTCAAGTGGAATCACAAATCACCAAGACACCTTGGAATACTTTAAAGAATATGATTACTTGGTTCTCTCTAGTGAAATTGGCTAGCCCTTCTTTAGTGTATCCACACTAGTGCCAATTTCACCAACCAAAGACATCTTTATATAGTATGGAGGATTAGGGTTAAACCCTAATACCCATGACCTTTCATTTCCTAGGATCCATGGGTTAAACACTCCATGGACTATCCATGAAAGCTTAGCCCAACCTAAATGAACTTGGCCCATTCCATATATATAAGAGTCCATATTTAATTAGTTCCTTTTGATCACTTAATTAATTATGAATTAATTCTTGATCAATACTAATTAAATAATATGATTCCATATTAATATATTAGAACTTATAACATATTAATATTAATCATAAACATACTATTCTCAAAAGATTATCCATATAAATTGTGTGGTGAAGTGCAACCCAAATGGACCATGCCGGGTCGGGTCAAGTACATACCAAATATAGTTATGGACTTAGACATTAATCCAACAGGATGTTCAATCACTTTCTATGTCACATAGTGAGTTCCTTTGGGACTAATACGGAATAGACTATGACATGACCCTTAATGATCTTATCTATTTGCTTGGTGCTTCTAAATCAACAATGATTAGGAGGACTAGTAAAGCAAATTTGATTTGAAGATCAACTTCCCAAACTTCCATGGACATTGAAAATGGTACATGGTAAGGGGCATTGGTTACGAAGCTGCCAAATTTACCTGAAAGATCTTCAGGTAAAGTCCACTATCTAACTCGATTAACTTTCTATTCTGAGATTCTTATTACATGATGTGACTGGGTCACATGTTGATGTTGTAAGAATCAAAGAAAAGTGAAGAAACTTAAAGAAAGAGTATGTTGAATCTGATCGCGTAGATGGATTTCTATTGCATAGTTTGAAGATTGGATTCTTGAGCTACTTCTTAGGAGTTATGATATATTGCTTCGGAATAGATAACAACAAAGTTTTTCATGTGCTTTTGCACTGTAAGGATAGTTTTTCTGCAAAGTTTTTAGAATAAAAGAAAAACATTTTGATTTTATTTATTTTAAAATATCCTTACAATGGCATTTGTGAAAAAAAAATTGTTGCATATATGATTCCATTAATAGCAAGAGTGGAAATATGAATTTGATTCTTTCATTTGTGGTAGTGTCTAAATTTACCAAATAAGGAAAGTTTCTCTTCACCCAAGTTTCAATTGGACCGAAACTTGGAATCATGCAAGTTGTATGACGAATGAGAATTTTCATCTTTGGAAAATTAAGACTAGTTACTTGTTCACATTTATATGTGAGTCAAGTGAAGGACTAAGGGATCGAGTACACATTCTTGTGCACTGATCAAGTCTACCACAAAAGATCTATTAGACTATTCGTCATGATTTAATAAAATTTAGTAAATATGGTTACACTTACAAGTTCAAGTGTAATTCTGATACATTGGAAAATTTTCGATGTATGGCAGAACGAATGAGAAGAACCAAGTTAGGCAGAAGGATAAAATTTTCTCAAATATGAAAAGATGGGAGAGTACTTTAGTAGCATGTAATATGATTATCTTAATTTTTAAGAGACCTTATCACAATTCATCCTCTAAGTGCATTCTGATAGCTAAGAAGAGGAGCTATGAATTGTTGAAGTGGTCAAATCAAGAAGATGTCATATCTCGTTCCAAAGACAATTCTTAGAGTCATACTCCAAGATTGTAACATGAGTGACATATCTTAAAGGAAGGTTTATTAACACTAGTAAAACATAAGAGTAAAGTGTCTCCTACTCTTATACATTTGAAATTGGTGAGTTGTGATGTTTTGGATAAAACAAAGACCAACTAAGACCAATTGTGTGAAGCGTTTGTCTTGATATAGAATCCAAACTATCTCTTGAATATTTTGCAAGATATTCTTATATGTCAAGAGGACAGTGTTGGATTAATGTCTAAGTCCATAACTATATTTGGTATGTACTTGACCCGACCCGGCATGGTCCATTTGGGTTGCACTTCACCGACACAATTTATATGGATAATCTTTTGAGAATAGTATGTTTATGATTAATATTAATATATTATAAGTTCTAATATATTAATATGGAATCATATTATTTAATTAGTATTGATCAAGAATTAATTTATAATTAATTAAGTGATCAAAAGGAACTAATTAAATATGGACTCTTATATATATGGAATGGGCCAAGTTCATTTAGGTTGGGCTAAGCTTTCATGGATAGTCCATGAAGTGTTTAACCCATGGATCCTAGGAAATGAAAGGTCATGGGTATTAGGGTTTAACCCTAATCCTCCATACTATATAAAGATGTCTTTGGTTGGTGAAATAGGCACTAGTGTGGATACACTAAAGAAGGGCTAGCCAATTTCACTAGAGAGAACCAAGTAATCATATTCTCTAAAGTATTCCAAGGTGTCTTGGTGATTTGTGATTCCACTTGAGGCTTCCACACTATTGGGGCTAAGCTCTTAAAGCTTGAAGACATCAAGCTACATCAAGAGGTATGTATTCTATCTTGTTACATTCATAGTTTTTGTATGCTAGATTAGGATAATACCTTGGATGTTCTTATTTGCATGTATAATAGAGAAAACATAGATCCAAGGTATTTAGGGTTGCATGTACACTTAGGAAGTGTTAGAATGCACATAACCCAACAGTGGTATCAGAGCCACGGGTTGTTTTCTGTTATATTGATGCAAATATTTTATTTTCCAAGTTGAAAAAAAAGGAAAAAACCATGAAGTTTGTCAAATTTTAAGATAATTACTTGTTCTTGTGAAAAACTAATTATTTGTAAAATTTGAATAATTTGCTTTATGAGTTGAATTAGGTCAAATTTAATAAAAGATAAAATGATATGATTATTTTATTAGTTTTAAAAGTTTGATCTAAAGAGTTTTATTTTTTGAAACCTCCATAAGTTATGGATATGAAAAGGTTTTTAAAAAAAAATTGATTCAAAGTTTTTATGGAGTTACAAAATTTGGTGTTAATGTTTTAAAGGATTCCATAACTTAAGAATAAGTTATGGATCACCAAAAGTTTTTTGTGTTACCTTGTTTTATGAGTGAATTTAGATTAATGAATAAAATTATGTGATAGTTGGTTTTAATCCAAATTAATCTAAAAGAAGTTCATAAAATGTGTTTATGTAACTTATAAGTCACATTTATGAATCTTAAAACTCATAAAAGTTGGCAAAGGTTACAAAAATGAAGAGTCTAGTTCTAATTAAAAGGTGTTATGACTCCATAATTTGTCCTCAAGTTATGGAGGACCAAGAGTCTCTTCATTAAATAATAAATTAAAAAAAAAATTGTAACCTTAATTAATTCCATAAGTTATAAAATAAAGAAAAAGTTAATTCTTTTATTAGTTTAAAGTCTTCCATAACTTGTCCTCAAGTTATGGAACTTGAAGAGTTTTTGGATTAAAACTACTTTAAACACATAAGTTATGGAATTAATTAGTTTTGAATAGTTTCAAAACTTGCCCTCAAGTTTTGGAATTCGTAAAGTTTTCTCTTATGAATACTTTAATTCCAAGTTAGCCCTTAGAATTTTAAAAGTTAAAATTCAACCCTTATACTTTATAATATTATAAGTTAATAATATATATATGTATAAGAGTAAAGTCAGTCTTACCGCTAGTACGCCTCATTCACGAAGCCGGTCTATAAGGTGGGTATAAGGTTGTTGCCTATAAAATGGCAACTTAATGGGTGTCCACTCTCACCCACCGCTTGCTTGACCGGTGGAGGGTCGTTAGCCGAACGGGTTTGACAAGACTATAATTAACCCTTCATTAAAAGTATTAATGATAAATACTAAGTAACTAAACTCTTAATAATACCCAATCTTAGTTACTTAGAAAAATGTGAATAAGGTGCTAATCCATGAAATTACACTTTGCACTTTGTTTAAGTCGGTTAGTGGAGCGTGTGTGGTTAACCGGCACACTAACTCGTATTTAACAAGGTAGGCAAAGGGTAACTTAATGTTTATCATAGTATCGGTGGAGCGTGTGTGGTTAACCGGCACATTGATTGAGGGGTAAACACTTAAGGGTACCAAGTAATTTGCATGGTTACTTCACAGCTTGTTTTGTGATCCTCGGCATCCCAGTCACAAAACCTGAAGGGCACACTCGAGATTGAAACATGCCTTTGAAAAGTTCAATGAATCTCAAAGATCTAGGAGTTTCAAAACCAATTAAAACCTAATAATTCATTTCGTTTATCTTGGTGGAAATTGGTGAATCGTCATTCACCTACCTTTAAATATTTTATAGCATGGATTATAGCATACCTCTTCTAAGTTATAAAATAGTTTGTTGGGTCGTAGCCTTAATATTTCATATTGGGTGTCATATTAAGGACTTTAAATCAACTATCTTGAATATCTCCCAAAAGATGTCTGTAATAGACACCTATGATCTTCCCAAATCTAGTGAAACAAGGTTTCCTAAATGAAGATGATGTCCTTTGGAAATCATACTTCTTTCACCTCCTCCAATTATTCTCCCCAACCCACAAGTTCTTGAAAAGTTTAAGGTCACTCAAGCCCTATTGGCAAGGCAAGGTCTAGGTGTGAACACATCTTGGAGATGTAGTCACATATTGACAAGCCGGGAGAGTTGGGTGTCAAAGTCTTGAGAAAGTTGGTGGTTCAATCACTTTCTAAGTCACATAGTGAGTTCCTTTGGGACACCTATGAAACAGACTATGACAAGACCCTTAACGATCTTATCTATTTGCTAAGATCAACTTCCTAAAACTTTATGGACATTGACAATGATGACATTGGATATCCAGTAAAGCATTCACTTCCCAATGGAAAGGGATCGGCCATAGTCAACTCGGTTGACCAAATGGTAAAGAGAAAAGCTAAGTCTGTGATAGTCTCGTGTACCATTATCAAAGGGTCCATATGTTTATATTGCCAAGGGAAGGGGCATTGGTTGCGAAGCTGCCAAATTTACCTAAGGATGTTAAAGTCAATAAGTTTCACTCTACTTCAGGTAAAGACCACTATCTAACTCTGTTAAGTTTCTATTCTGAGATTCCTGATACATGATGTGACTGGGTCACATGGTGATGTTTTAAGAATCAAAGAAAAGTGAAGAAACTTAAAGAAAGAATATGCTGAATCTGATGGCGTAGATGGATTTCTATCGCATAGTTTGAAGATCGGATTCTTGAGCAACTTCTTAGGAGTTATGAGATATTGCTTAGGAATAGATAACAACAAGTTTTCATATGGATTGTAAGGATAAGTTTTTCCGCAAAGTTTTAAAATAAAAGAAATTTTTTTTGATTTTATTTATTTTAAAATATCCTTACAATGGCTTTTGAGGAAAAATTGTTGCTTATATGATTCCATTAAGAGCAAGAGTGGAAATATGAAGTTGATTCTTTCATTTGTGGTAATGTCTATATTTACCAAATAAGGAAAGATTCTCATCACCCAAGTTTCATTTGGACCGGGACTTGGAACCATGCAAGTTATATAGCATGATGAATGAGAACTTTCAAGTTTTGGAAAAATTAAGACTAATTACTGGTTCACATGGATGTGTGAGTCAAGTGAAGGACTAAAGGATCGAGTACACAGTCTTGTGCACTGATTAAGTCCACCACAAAAGATCGATAAGATTATTCGTCATAGTTTACTAAAGCTCAGTAAATATGATTATACTTACATGCTTAAGTGTAACTCTGAGACATTGGAAAAGGTTCCAATGTAAGGCAGAGCGAATAAGAAGAATCAAATTAGGCAGAAGGATAAAAGTTTTTCAAATCTGAAAAGATGGGAGAGTACTTTAGTATCAGTTTTTGTGATCATCTTAATGATTAAGAAACCATATCAAAATTAGTTCTCTAAGGAAATCTTAGTGCATTCTTATGACTAAGAAGAGGAACTAGAATTGTTGAAATGGTTAAATCAAGAAGATGAGTCATACTTCGTTCCAATACAAGTCTTAGAGTCATACTCCAAGATTGTCATTTGAGTGACATGTCTTAAAGAAGGTTTAAAACACTTGTCAAATGTAAGAGTAAAAATTTTCTACTCTTGTACATTTGAAATTGGTAAGTTGTGATGTTTTGGATAAAACAAAGACCAACTTAGGCCAATTGGGTAAAGTGTTTTTCTTGATTAGAATCCGCACTATCTCTTGGATGTTTGACAAGGGAGTCTTATATGTCAAGAGGACAGTGGGAGTCTTAAAGGTCTTGAAAGTCTCAAGAAATAATCAAGAATAAAACCTGAAGTTCTTCACTAGCACACGACTTGAGGTTTATAACCTATCGTGTTGACATATCTGTGCCCATTCCAGTTAAAGTTGGCTTTGCATATGAGTTCTTAGAGTTCTCAGTTTGTTGCATAACAACTTGGAAGCAATGACAGGCCCTTGAGCTGCCAGGTGGCAAGAAGTTAAGATTGAGTTCAATCCATATGGTTTTGGATTTGTCATTATCTTTGTCTTGTGATTATGGTTTGACAAATTCATATGGGTAGGAACTCATACACCATATAAATCTAAGTGTCATAAGGTTTCTCTCCGATTCATGAAAATGATGGTGAGGAAACGCTTTCACTAAGTAGATTTTACGAAGATATCAATTGTGTTATTTGCATTTTCAAAAGTCGTTAGTGGAGCGCGTGTGGTTAACCGGCACACTAACATGGACTTGTAAGAAATGGCAAATGCCTAAGCAATTGAGACCATGATTACGGTATCCCTTTTCATGGTTCTTGAAATTGCTTAGACACACAGGTGAGCTATCTACGGAAAGGGTGTGTGAATCTAAATTTCAGACTGTCCAGCTGATTTCTGAGTACATGTCAAAGCTAGTGGGAGCATAAGTGTTATGCTAATAATCATCATGTTAGTGGGAGCATGATAATTATGATAATTATTGCAAGTTAGCAATGTTAATTATAGAAAACAAAAGTTTCAATTGGGAAAAAGTTGTTTTGCTATAATTAAGGGAGAGGAAATTATGCTTCATCTCAAATCTATAAGCTTAGATCGTGAGGTTTTAATCATTTAGTCAAGGATATATATGAATTTCATGTTGGAATGGCTCAACATAAGGAAATTCTGTATATGGGTCCATTATTTGCGTTCTAAAATTCGATTATGATTATGGCATCCCTTTTCATAATCTGAATTATGAGAACTTGGCAAATTGAAATGGAAATATTATAGCAAAAGACTGGTTTAGTCTTTATGTAAGACATCATGAATCGTGTCCCATATGCTTCGGATATAGGATCGATTACATGTGCTATATTCATCCGTTCTAAAATTTTCCAAAATGCCTGGGGCATTAAGAAGGGAAAACGTTTAGAACTGGATATGACTAAAAGGATTAAACAATTGTCGAGGACAGTCTAAGGTTTACCAAAGATTGGTTACTCAAGGACAATTGGAAGTATAGTGATAATTCTGGAAGGACCATATTGACATAATCTGTAAGGAGGCAACTCTTGTTCAGAAGTGATAGTCAAAATGGAATCTGGAAATGTTTCAAAGTTAGAATTTTCAATCTGTGTAAGATTAAGGAAACTTAATGCAAGAAGGATATTTCAAGGAGTTGATCTCCTTTGGAATACTCTGTAATGATTGTTGCCAAGTCTTTGTGACTTTGTGCATAATCGTTACAAGAGGATCAATGCATATAAGTTTAGAATCTAACAGATTTCTGTAAATGGCATGAATTTGGAATTCTTGCATTTGCAGTAAGGATTTGGGAGTGTGAAAAGAGAATCATTGAAGTTATGTTCAATTGATCTAGTTCACAAAATAAAGATCATAGACAAACATAGTATGCATACTTGGTGTGTGGCATGACTAGTGTTTAAGAAAACATAGTGTACATGCTTGGAGCATGGGACAACTATTGTTTTAAATTCAAGAATAAAGTTGATAGCTGAAACAGTATACAATGAATAATGTGTAATCATATGGTGATAAATAAAAGGTGTTTTATTTATGTTCAAAGGGTTGATACCATATTGGATTCAATTATTATTGTGTTTTATTTTGCATGTTTTGACTTCCCGAATAAACTGGGTTATTCTTCCTGAATGACTAAGTTATTCAAACAAACACAGTCGGTCATATGTTGGAAGTAGATATGAATTAAGACTGTCATGGGTTGGCTTGTAGAGGTCTAAGGTGTTGGACAAAGGGCTACAACACTCATGAGTGCTCATAAGTTCTGAGTATTGGATTCAACCCGTGCTCATTGGAATCACTTCATGGATTTTATCACGAGTGATCATGAGACAATAATATCTTATATTCTTCAAACCTAGAGATATGAGTTGTTACTATGAGTTGGTTGTACATTGATTGCACGAAAACGCATTTGGTAACTCGGTGCTATAAAACGTGCCTTTGTGTATGATTCAACAAGTAGTAGAACAAGCCATATGAGTCGAAGTTTATCCATTCCTTTTACCTTCGGGATAAAAGCGATATCTGTGGGCCCCTCGATGATTTGATGATGACAAATGGAAGTGCTCGGCCGGGCCAGGACTGATTTGATTTGTTCAATTAGTCAGTCGTCATAAATCGGAAATCGGGAAACAACAAATGGACAGAGAGAATGATTATAATCCATGTCTCAGTCCATATGATATCTAGAATGGAGGAATATATGATCCCTTATCTAATGGACAAGTTCGTTGACAAGATCAGAGTTCGACAGCAGCTTTAAGAGCTACGATTGCCAGTTAGGTTTGAAGTCATACGCAATAATAGTTTTAGACTTATCCAAGTGGGAGACTGTTGGATTAATGTCTAAGTCCATAACTATATTTGGTATGTACTTGACCCGACCCGGCATGGTCCATTTGGGTTGCACTTCACCGACACAATTTATATGGATAATCTTTTGAGAATAGTATGTTTATGATTAATATTAATATATTATAAGTTCTAATATATTAATATGGAATCATATTATTTAATTAGTATTGATCAAGAATTAATTTATAATTAATTAAGTGATCAAAAGGAACTAATTAAATATGGACTCTTATATATATGGAATAGGCCAAGTTCATTTAGGTTGGGCTAAGCTTTCATGGATAGTCCATGGAGTGTTTAACCCATGGATCCTAGGAAATGAAAGGTCATGGGTATTAGGGTTTAACCCTAATCCTCCATACTATATAAAGATGTCTTTGGTTGGTGAAATAGGCACTAGTGTGGATACACTAAAGAAGGGCTAGCCAATTTCACTAGAGAGAACCAAGTAATCATATTCTCTAAAGTATTCCAAGGTGTCTTGGTGATTTGTGATTCCACTTGAGGCTTCCACACTATTGGGGCTAAGCTCTTAAAGCTTGAAGACATCAAGCTACATCAAGAGGTATGTATTCTATCTTGTTACATTCATAGTTTTTGTATGCTAGATTAGGATAATACCTTGGATGTTCTTATTTGCATGTATAATAGAGAAAACATAGATCCAAGGTATTTAGGGTTGCATGTACACTTAGGAAGTGTTAGAATGCACATAACCCAACAGACAGTGGGAGTATTAAAGATCCTGAAAAGAATTTCAAGATCTAATGAAGAAGAAAAACCTGTAGTTTAACACTAGCACAGGACGTGAGGTTTATAACCTATCGTGTTGACATATTCCAATTTCTGTGCCCATTCCAGTTAAAGTTGGCTTTGCATATGAGTTCTTAGAGTTCTCAATTGGTTGCATAACAACTTGGAAGCAATGGCAGGCCCGTGTGCTGCCAGGTGGCAAGAAGTTAAGAATGCACAAGTTTAATCCATATGGGTTTGGTTTTGTCATTAACCGTGTCTTGTGATTTATGGTTTTGACAAATTCACATGGACAATAACACATATACCATAAAATCTAAGGGTTATAAGGTTTCTCCCCGATTCATGAAAAATGATGGTCAAGAAACACTTCCACCAAGTAGATTTGAAACAGATAACAAAGCTCTAAACAGTTGAAACTATGATTACGGCATCCCTTTTCATAGTTCTAAAATTGTTTAGACTCACCTGTGAGCTATCTAAGATAAGGTGTATGATTTTGATAAAGTCTTATCAAGGCAATCTCGTCTCAGAAATCTGAACTTTGGTAAGAAACTCAGTAAAGTACTGACTTTTACAATTCCAGTTGATTTCTGAGTACATGTTAAAGCTAGTGGGAGCTTAAGTGTTATGGTAACAATCATCATGTTAGTGGGAGCATGATAATTATGATAAAGGTTGCAAGTTAGCAATGTTAATTATAGAAAACAAAAGTTTCAATTCGTGAGGTTGCATGGGTTGAAAAAGTTGTTTTGCTATAATTAAGGGAGAGGAAATTATACTTCATCTCAATTCTAAAATGCTTAGATTGAGATTTTAATCATCTTAGTCAAGTGTATATATATATATATATATATATATATATATATATATATATATATGAATTTTATGCTGGTTTGGTTCAACTTAAGAAAATTCTATATATTGCGTTCTCAAAATTCGATTATGATTACGACATCCCTCTTCATAGTCAAATTTTGAGAACATGCAAATAAAAAATATTGTAGCAAAAGACTGGTCTAGAAGCATGTCTTTATGTGACACATCATGAATCGTGTCCCATTTGTTTTGGGTACAAGATCGATTATATGTGCTATAGTATTTGTCCTTTCTAAATTTTCCAAATGCCTGGGGCATTAAGAGGGAAAAGGTATAGAATTGGATATGACTAAAATGATTAAGCAATTGTCGAGGACAATCTAAGGTTTACCGATGATTGGTTGCTCAGGGAAAGTTGGAAGTATAGTGTTAAGTTTTTGAAAGGACCATATTGACATATTCAGAAAAGAGGCAACTCTTGTTCAGAAGTGATAGTCAAAATGGGAACGTTTCATAGGTGGAAGTTATTAAATCTATGTAACATTAAAAAACTTAATGCAAGAAGGATGTTTCCCATGGAATTGATCTCCTTTTCGATGTAGCTTCATTCCATGGAGCTTAAGAGCCTAGTGGTGGATTAATGTCTCAGTCCATAACTATAATTGGTAAGACTTGACCCAACCCAGCATGGTCCATTTAGGTTGCATGGCATCGGGACAATTGGATAGAAAGGATACTAGTGATATATATATATATATATATATATATATATATATATATATATATATCTATATATATATATATATATATATATATATATTAATATATTAGAAGTTCTAATATATTAATATATAATCATATTATTTACTTAGTATTGATCAAGAATTAATTTATAATTAATTAAGTGATCAAAAGGAACTAATTAAATATTGACTCTTAGATATATATATGTGTGGTGGGCCAAGTTCATTTAGGTTGGGCTAAGCTTTCATGCATAGTCCATGGAGTGTTTAATCCATGGATAATATGAAATGAAAGGTCATGGGTTTAACCCTAGTCTACACACTATATAAAGATGTCATTGGTTGGTGAAATTGGCACTAGCATGGGTACACTAAGAGGGCTAGCCGAATTCACTAGAGAGAACCAAAGTATCCTTATTCTCAAGGTTATTCCAAGTGTTCATGGTGTTTTGTAAACCATTTGAGGTGTCACACTTGGGGCACTGGGCACTCAAGCTTCATGAAGACAAGTTACAACAAAGAGGTATGTATTCTAACTTGTTATATTACTATGTATCAATGTTTTGGTATGCTAGTTAGGATAATACCTTGTAAAGTTCATATTTGCATGTATAATAGAGAAAACATAGATCCAAGGTATTTAGGCTTGCATGTACACTTAGAAGTGTTAGAATGCCCAAAACCCAACACCTAGTGCCTCAAGTGTGACACCTCAAATGGTTCACACACACTACTAGAAAAACAGGCTTTAATGACGTGCAAACAATGACACACAATGATTTACGATACGCAAAAGTGTGCGTCCATAAAATAATGTCATCTCTTATAAAATTTGAAGGATAGAGGACAAGCATTTTGTGCGCGCCCTAAGCTTAGTGTCCAAAAAAAACACGGAGGGCGCATACGATAAAATGTGTGTCGTGTGCGCACGTCGCTTTATATTTTTTTTCATAAACACGCGTTTTAGAAGCTCGCGGGGAAATAAACTTCCAAAAGTTTGAAAAGCCACCATGCTCTCCTCTACCTTCTTTCAATCGTTCTTATCTCTCTCTCTCTCTATCTCTCTCTCTCTCTCAATCAAATACCAAAAATCGACTATTGTTGGAACTAGGGTTCCAGTTCTTAGTGAAATCTAAGGTTTTTTGGTGACCGGGCCATGAAATTGATCAAAGGGGTAAAATTGTTGGAACCACGAATATTGTTGGAACTAGGGTTTTAGTTCATAAACCTTCCATCTACTTCTCTTGATCTTCAGTTCCTCAATTATTTTCTCAGCCTCTCGATCAATAGAAGAGAGCTATATCACGATCGCAAATTTAGAGTGATTTCCATATCAAGTAGAACAACAGCTCCATTACAGTCAAGGTCTCGAAACTCCATGGTCAATCACCATCAACATTCTGCTTCTTTATTTGTTCCAGAGGTTCGAATTCCTTTATTACAAGTTTTATCACCTTTTTAATCGAACTCGATTAGCCCTCGATACCTAATGTTATCTTTTGCGTTGTTGCTTCTGCTCCGTTGTTCTTGAAACCTCCCCACACTCTAATGTCAAATTCGACACTTTTGTCGAAACATACTTTATGATATCAAGTTGGAAATCAACAGAAATGGCTATGAATGCCGGTTGGGTTGGAGGATTCTCTGGAGGACGAGAGAGATTTGGATCAGATTATGGCATATCGTAGGGCTGCAGAGATTGAGCTTGATACCATGGAGGGTGTTGCGTCAAGGGAAAAGCTCCCCCATCATCTCAACGACCAACGTCGGTTAGGGTTTCTGTTTTTTTTGCTGTTTTATTTCCATACCTTCACCATCACCAATGTTACTTTGTGCTTCATCTGATGTACGATTACCTTCTCCTTGTTATGGTTGCAATACTCCTATGGGTCGCTCTGATTCTCCATGGGATAATTTTCCCCTTCTCCTGTTCCAATTAGGGCAATAATGAGAGTGTGATGTTAGAGATGGAGTACAACTCTGAGAGTATAAAGGTTGTTGCAATACATCTTTGCATCAATTATTCCATTAGACTCTCTGTACTGATGTCCTCAAAATAGGGAGCTTAGACATACTCTCAAGTGTCAACATTAAAACAATAGATTGAATTCTTCATTTAATGTAGAAAAATTTGAAAGTTGTAATAAAACTTTATAATGATGTAATAAGGTAACATTAGTATTATAGCTGCAACAAAGTCTACATCTGGTGTGGAATTTCAAAATGATTAGGTTTCATCTCAGGAATCATGGAGCTTAACTTTATTTCAGGAATCATGTACATCCATCTTGGGTTAAATCTGAATTACTAAGCTATAAACAGGTTTCCACATCAATGGTAAAACACATGCTTGATTACGTTTTGGAAAATTCAAGTCCATTAACTGGTACCCCACATGGAAAAAAGAAAAACAAAGTAACAACCCATTTGAAACCTGATGATGCGGGCCATACCCGATGCATCATTTTGTTACTAAAGAGCGACATAGACAACAAGTCTGATCTTAAATTCTTGGATATCTCTAATTTTTTTTCTTCTGACTCAAATCAACAAAGAAATGACATCCCCACAGAGTTGCTAACTATTCCAGCAATACGGTCATATTTGTGATTTGTTACTGCAGACTTGCTAACTATTTAAGCTAATCACATTTTTTTTTGAACTTGAAACTGTTAAATCTTTATATAAAAAATGTTACAGATATGAATCTTAATAGTTTAATAAGGAATTGGGATATCAAGTGGAGGATGCAATCTGAAGTGGGTTCTCAAGTTACACAATCGCTCCTGATTACTGGCTTTTTGTGTCGGATTTATCATGGGGGTGGACCCAACTTTTTGATGAGATTGCTGATGGATCATGGAATATAATTAGTGGTACAGACCATAAGTTTTTTAGGCCAATGACATGATATCCTTTTCATAGTTAAAATTAGATGAGCTGTACATAGGATTAAGTTATCCTATTTATCTTTTTTGCTTCTAAATGTTGTTCTGTCTTCATGATCCTTGATTTTCATAATTACAATTAGATAGCAATATGAAATGTTGGATATTACTTGTCAAACTTCTTTCCGTTGTTCATTTTTTTAATGGTAGTTGTAAACGTATGTTTCATTTTGTCTTGTATGGATAAAGAAAGGTAGATGATTAGCAGATATATATAAGTATTTATAATGTATAGAATGTTTTTGTGTATACATCATACAAATATTCTGGACATAATCCAGAAATCTAGAAAGAACAGTTGCATATGACTTTTCCGGGTTTGGGGAAATATTATATTGAACTAATGAAAACTTCATCATGCAGGTGTTCTTCTTGGGGTAGGCTTATATGGAGAAAAAAGTGCATTAAGTTTAGCTGATGGGATCAAGAATCAGGTGGATGGTAGTTTCTACTTTATAATTTCACATAATTATGAGCCATAAAGAAAATAGAAGGTCCTGGTACATTTTATTTATTTATTTTTGAAACAGGGGGAGGGAAATGAAAAGATCCCTATAGATGTTCAATCTTCTTCTTCTTCTTTTTCTTCTTCACCATCTGGACACCAAAGGAAACCACTAAAACCTCTGTCTCCTTGGATCACTGATTTATTGCTTGCTGCACCTTTAGGTATCAGAAGCGACTACTTTCATTGGTAAGTGCTTGTTTAATTTATTAAAAAAAAAGTTCTTTTTGTGTGTTTTCATGACTATTGCCTTTTCTTACTTATTTAACATTTGTAGGTGTGGGGATGTTATGGGAAAATACGCTGCAGGTGAACTGAAGCCACCTTCTCTTGGTAAGTGGAAAAGTTTTTTTTATACAACTTTTGAAAGAAGGATAATAACGATTAACACAGTAGTAAAATTTTGTGTTTAGTAATGGATTCTACATGTGCATCTGGAAAGCATCCATAGTTAATGCCATCTACACCAAGGTAAATTGGTTAGTAATCGTATGTAAACTAACCTAATTTATATATATGAACTTGGTGTAGAATTATACATTATTGATATATTTTTATTTTTCAGTGGATTAATCCTGTTGTAGATGTTATCAGACATTCGACAATGTTGTTGAGCATCCATTTCACTTTACACACATATATTTTATATATATTACACAATCTCTCCCACCGGCCCCAATCATCCTGAGCTCAAATCTTTCTGGGTATTTGTTACCAAATAAGGAAAGAATGGATAGAGTAAGAACACCAAAGTTGCGTAGATACATAGCAATACTGTGTGTCATTCTGTTTCTAAATATAGAATGTTCAGGGGAGGTAGACATAACCATCATTGAAAGTGTCGCGTCTAAAGGAGCTGGTATGTAGTATGTACTAGTTGATTCATTAGATTAAACCTACATTTCATATCATTATTTCTAATAATAGAAAGTCATAAATTTAGAAAGATTTGATGAGTCTAATTGCTTGAGGTGCAGTTTGTTTAGATGGAAGCCCACCTGCTTACCAGCTTGATAGAGGGTTTGGAGATGGTGTCAATAATTGGTTGGTTCATATATAGGTCTGTCTTCCTTAATTTGTTAAGTACTCATGACTTTCTATTTTTATTTTAATAATAAAACGTTCTTAACTTAGAAAGAACCTATACGTATTGCTTTTCATGAAGCCCAAATACTCGGTGGTCAATCCAATCTCAATTTGCGCATTCACTATGATAAGAGAAACATATTTTTATTTGCATAAAGTATACACGTGTTACGTCTATACAGTGTAGTCATACAATCTAGCAATGGATTTACATCATGCAAAACACCAGAGCATATAGACATGGGTTTAGGCCATAATATGTTTCATCTTATCGAGAACTTCTTGATTTCCCTAATTTGTTGCTGATGCAGTTGAATATCCCACCATCCATTGTTAATTTATCCAATCTTTCATGGTTGGATCTAAGTGATAACAAGCTTCATGGACCCGTTCCTGTCTCTAATGAAACATCCCCAGGTCTGGTCTTGACAGGTTAAAGAATGCAAATTTTTGCCGATCAAGGTGGTGATTCTCATTGGATTTACAAGGAGCAAAGTTATTATTGGTCAAATTTTTTATGTTATGTTCTATACTTCTTATTCTCACCTGAAATTCTATCATAGGGGCCATAGTAAGGTCATGTTAGATGAAAAACATTTTCAATACCTCACTATTTTGATATTCAATCTTCCATTCAAGCAGATGATTCATTGTACTTTCACTAGTAAATGACTGTGTTGCCCTTGTGTCTTTTATCTTTTGTTTAGCTGAGAAATTTAATTTGTATATGATTCCTTTGTTTTGTTCGTAAGGTGGTTTTGATGGTAACTCCATGAAGGTAGCTGAGTTATTGTTCAACAATGGGTTCAAAAGCTTCAGAGTATATATCCATTTGCCAAATCCAAAATCCTCACTGTAAAAGTCAACACAACTACTGGATAAGGGCTGCCATTTTCGTATTTACCCTGGGCGAAACAAGTTGCAGAGTAAAGTGCATATGCAGCACCCTTACACATACAACACTTTATCCAGACAAATATTATCACCATTCAAGACTTAATTGGAAAAAAGAAAGAAACAACCTGTAACACTCGTGTTTCTAGCCTAGGCATTTATATTGAGTTGATAGTCTAGGTTAACCTTTGTAACTCATTTTGAAGAAATGAAAAAGGAATTATGTGAATTATGTGTTTTATGCTTAATTATTAGGGCTTAATTAATTAAGAATAAAAATAACCGTCAAAATTAAAGTGTGAGATAAGCCCGATATCTTTACATAAAGTTGTAGTGGTCAAAACAAGGATTTCGGGGATATAAAGAATACCAAAATCCGAGTTATAACGAAGAAGTTATGACCTGGCGAAGTTTCGCGACAAAACCGGCACGGTGCTGAATGTCGTAAAAAGTGATTTTTCGATAAACTACTTTTTAGCCTTAGTAATCTAAACGAAACTTGTAGTATTCGTTAAACCGAGAAGTTCGATAAAAAGAACGCCCAAATCTGACTTCGTATGAGGAAGTTATGATTTTTCGAAGTTTCAGCGTAGTAGTAGACAGCTAAAAACTCGAATTTTAGATCGAGCGATTTTTAGCCAACACAACCTAAACGAGAATTGAAGGTCTTGTCATTAGGAGCACAACGGTAAAAAGTCTGACGAAAACGGACGTCGGATGAAGAAGTTATGAATTTTTAACGGATTTCCTATCCCGGTCTGTTAAAAATAATAATATAAAATTTAAAGTCAAAATTAGCCGACGAAGTCTAAACGGAAGTTGTAAATCGTAATTTTAGCTACGTGTGCATATAAAGAACGTCAAAAATGGAGCTTGTATACGAAAGTTATGAATTTTAGAAGTTTTGGCGCGAAAACCGAGAAATTTCGCATAGTCACACTTTGCCACGTCACCCTCGCTTAGAATGTGACACGTGTCCTGCTGAGTCACCTGGCTGCTGAGTCATCAGGCTACTGAGTCACCGAGGCTGCTGAGTCATGCGAAGCCACGTTTGATCTTCTGATTCGACCGAGGTGGAGGCCCAATCCGAAGCTACCAGCCTTCTGTCCGAGCCTCGCAGGTGCACCAGTAAGCCGCGGTCCACTTAGAAGCCGCCAGCGAGCCCTCGCATGTGTGAGCCATGTGCGAGCCATCCCCCCCTGCGAAGCCACTTAGCCGTCGGATCAGGAGACTTCTCAGCCCTTGGATCAGAACTTCGGACCCTATAAATAGAAGGGTACCTGCGAAGGCTCCCGGGTACTTTTGGAATTTTGCCATTTTTAGCCCGTCTCTTCATATTTTCTTCATCTTAGAATCCCCCAAAGCCCTGGTATCGATTGTAAAGCCCGGAATACCCCACCAATTGCCCGAGAAGCCCGGAAAATTTATCTTTTCGGTTTCGAAGCCCGACTTTTGCAGAGCCCGATTTCTCAATAAAACTCCCGGTTTTATTAGAAACGATAGTTTTAGGAAACGAAAAACTGCCCGATTTTCACCAATTGAAATTGGAATTTGTCCCAAGGAGATTGTTTTCTACTTTGTGCAGTTTCTTTATAGAAATATATATATATATATATATATATATATATATATATAATATAATATAATTTATGTTTCATTAGGTGGGATGGGTTTGGGTGTGGTAATACTCTTAAAAATTGTAATTCATGTTATGATGCCAAGACAGATTGGAAGACAAAGCACAGAACTCCATCAAATGTGTGAAGTAAGATTCTTATCTTAATTCATAAAACAATAGTCTTTTTATTTCTTTTCTTTTCTTTCTTCTAAGCTCTCATTGGCAAAAATCTGTGAGACACTAATTCTTTTATTTATTTATTTGTAAATCCCATCTCACCTTTTAGTTTTTGTGTTTTTGTTGTTGTTGGCAGCTTCAAAAATAGTCTACACCAGAAGACATTGATGATTTGGATGATGTGGATGCAGTTATAAGCTACATGCCACAAGATTTCTGAGGAACATTAATCAGACAATAATAAGAAAGGTCTGAAAGAAATAAGCAATCAGAAGTTGATGCTTTGGTAAATTCAGGTGGTACCATACGTGATAATGGATTGTATTTTTTGTATCTAATTCGTTTGTAAATTTTTGTTACAACTTCTATTGATTTGTTTTATATTTCCATGGAACGATTATTTGTATGACATTAAATTTATGCAATGGATTCTATTTTTTGTATATGATATTTTATTTTATATTATGAAACATTAAATACAAATTTAATTTGAAAATAAGTAAATCTATAAATAATATTTTTTTAAACATTTAAAATTATGATACGCAAAAACGTGTGTCATCTTCATTTACGACATGGCCTTTCTTGACAGGGGCTTTCTTGATACGCATTGCGTGTCATTAACACGTGCGTCGTAAGGTTACGACACGCGAATGCGTGTCATCTTCCTTTATGAAAGGGCCTTCCTTGATACGCATTGTGTGTCGTAAACGTGCGTCGTAAATGCGCGTCGTCTCTCTTTATGAAAGGGCCTTCCTTGACGCGCATTTGCGCATCGTCTAAGCCTTTTACGACACGCAATGAGCGTCGTAAAAGGCTGTTTTTCTAGTAGTGAAAACATCACCAATATCTTGGAATAACTTGAGAGAAAAGGTTCTTATGCTCAAATTGGCTAGCCTTCATGTGTATACACACTAGTGCCAATTTCTTGAGCCATGCAGTCCTTATATATGGTGGCTATTAGGGTTACACTATCTAACTCATGTCTTTCCATAGTCTTCATGCTCCATGGGTTAAAACCTCCATGGAGTATCCATGGGTTACTTCATGGGTTTAGCGCAACATGAATAACTATGGATCATAAGCCCACATATATAAGAATGAATGATTTACACAATCAATCCCCATATATTTAATTTTTCTCCTTTTGATCACAATATTAATACCAAACTAATTCTTGACCAATACTAATTAAATAACATGATTTCATATTAATATATTACAACTTATAATATATTAACAAATCATAAATATCGTTTTCTCACAAAAGTCTATCCAAATTGTTCCGATGCCATGCAATCTGAATGGACCATTCCAATCGGGTCAAGTACATACAAATTATAATTATGGACTTAGACACTAATCCAACAGTCTCCCACTTGGATAAGTCTAAAACTATTATTGTGTATGACTTCAAAACCTGACTGGCAATCATAGCTCTTGAAAGCCGTTGTCGAACTTTGAACAAATCAATAACGCGTCCATTAGATAAGGGATCATATATTCCTCCATTCTAGATATCATATGGACTGAGACATGGATTATAATCATTCTCTTTGTCCATTTTTTATTTCCCAATTTCCGATTTATGACAACCGACTAATTGAACAAATCAAATTAGTCCAGGCTTGGCCAAGCACTTCGGGGTGTCATCACTAAATCATCGAGGGGCCCACATATATCGCTTTTATCCCTTCATGGGTAAAATGAATGGATAAACTTCGACTCATATGCCTGTTCTACTACTTGTTGAATCACACACAAAGGGACGTTTTATAACATCGAGTTTCCAATGCGTTTTCGTACAATCAATGTATAACCAACTCATAGGCAACAACTCGTATCTCTAGGTTTGAAGAATGTAAAATATTATCATCTCATGATCACTCGTGATAAAATCCATGAAGTGACTCAAATAAGTGTGGGTTGAATCCAATACTCAGAACTTATGAGCACTCATGAATGTTGTAGCAACTCGTGCTATGTCCACTACTCTGGACATCTACAAACTAGCTTCATGACAGTCTTTCCTTAATACCTACTTCCAACGTATTATCGACTGTGGATGGTTTCAATAACTTAGTCATTCAGAAAGAACGACCTAATTATACTGGAAGTCAAAACATGCAAAGTGAAACACAAGAATAATTGAATCTAATATTGTCTCAGAACTTATGAATATAAATAGAACAACTTTTATTTATCACCATATTGATTACACATTATTCATTGGATACCGTTTCAAATTATCAACTTTATACTTGAATTAAAACAATAGTTGTCCCATGCTCCAAGTATGTACACTATGTTTTCTAAACACTAGTTATGCCATACACCAAGTCTGCACACTATGTTTGTCCAAACATTAGTTATGCAATACACCAAGTATGCACACTAAGTTTGTCTATGATCTTTATTTTTGAAATAGATTGATTGGACATAATTCCAATGATTCTCATTTCATAGTCCCAAATCCATACCGCAAATGCAAGAATTCCAAATTCCTGCCATTTACCGAAATCTGTTAGATTTTAAACTTATACACACTAATCCTCTTGTAATGATTATGCACAAAGTCACAAAGACTTGCCAAGAGGCATTAAAGAGTATTCCAATGTAGATCAACTCCATGGAAACATCCTTCTTGCATTATGTTTTCTAATGTTACATAGATTGAATAATTTCTACCTATGAAACATTCCCATTTTGACTATCACTTCTGAAAAAGAGTTGTCTCTTTTTCAAAATATGTCAATACAGTCCTTCCAAAATTAACACTATAATTCCAAATGTCCCTGAGTAACCAATATTTGGTAAACCTAAGATTGTCGTCGACAATTGCTTAATCATTTTAGTCATTTCCAGTTCTAGTACTTTTCCCTCTTAATGCTTTAGGCATTTGGAAAAATTTAGAACAGATGAATACTATAGCACATGCAATCGATCTGAAGCATATGGGACACGATTCATGATGTCTCACATAAAGACATGATAGTAGACCAGTCCTTTTGCTATAATATTTATGTTTTTATTTGCCAAGTTCTCATATTTCAGATTATGAAAAGGGATGCCGTAATCATAATCGAATTTTAGAACGCACATAATGTTCCCATATATAGAATTTCCTTATGTTGAACCATTCCAACATAACATTCATATATATACTCGACTAAATTTGATTAAAATCTCATGATCTAAGCTTTTAGATTTGAAATGAAGTACAATCTCCTCTCCCTTAATTATAACAAAACAACTTTTCCTAATTGAACTTTTGTTTTCTATAATTAACATTTCTAACTTGCAACACTTATCATAATCATCATGCTCAAACTAACATGATGATTATTAGGATAACACTTATGCTCCCACTAGCTTTGACATGTACACAGAAATCTGTTGGACTTCTAGAAATCAATACTTTATTGACTTTCTTACCAAAGTTCAAATTTCTGATACGAGATGCTTTCATAAAACTTTATCAAAATCATACACCTTTTCTTAGGTAGCTCACATGTGTGTCTAAAAAATATTAGAACTATGAAAAGGGATGTCGTAATCATAGTATCAATTGTTTAGACGTTTTCCATTTCTCACAAGTCTATGTTAGTGTGCCGGTTAACCACACACACTCCACTAACGACTTTGAGAATGCAAATATCACATTTGCTATCTACTTAAAATCTACATAGTGAAAGTGTTTCCTCACCATCATTTTCATGAATCGGAGAGAAACCTTATGACACTTAGTGAAAGTGTTTCCTCACAAGGTTAGTGACAATTCCAAATTCATATGGACTGAACTTGTGTAGTCTTATCTTCTTGCCACCTGATAGCACAAGGGCCTTCCATTGCTTCCAAGTTGTTATGCAACCAATTGAGAACTCTCAGAACTCATATGCAACGTCAACTTTAACTGGAATGGGCACAGAAATAGGAATATGTCAACACGATATGCTATAAACCTCACGACGTGTGCTAGTGATAAACTACATGTTTTTATTCTTGATTAGATCTTGAAATTCTTTTAGAATCTTTAAGACTCCCACTGTCCTCTTGACATATAAGAATCTCTTGTCAACTATTCAAGAGATACTACAGATTCTTTAGCAAGACAAACACATCACACAATTAGCCTTAGTTGGTCTGTGTTTAATCCAAAACATCACAACTCACCAATTTCAAATGTACAAGAGTAGGACACATTTTACTCTTACATCTGACAAGTGTTATGAATCTTTTTTAAGATATGTCACTCAAGATACAATCTTGGAGTATGACTCTAAGACTTGTTTTGGTACGAACTATGACTCATCTTCTTGATTTAACCATTTCAACAATTTATGACTCCTCTTCTTAGCCATAAGAATACACTAAGATGTCCTTAGAGGACCAACTGTGATATGGTTTCTTAATCATTAAGATGAACATAAAACATGATACTAAAGTACTCTCCTATCTTTTCATATTTGAGAAACTTTCATCTTTCTGCCTAATTTGATTCTTCTTATTCGTTCTGCCATACATCGAACCTTTTCCAATGTTTCAAAATTATACTTAAACTTGTAAGCACAACCATATTTACTAAGTTTTAGTAAATCATGACGAATAGTCTTATCGATCTTCTGTGGTGCACTTGACCAGTGCACAAGAATGTGTACTCGATCTCTTAGTCATTCACTTGACTCATATATACATATAAACAAGGAATTAGTCTTAATTTTCCCTAAGATGAAAATTCTCATTCATCATACACTTCAACTTGCAAGATTCTAAATTTCTATCCAATTGAAACTTGGGTGATGAGAATCTTTCCTTGTTTGGTAAATTTAGACACTACCACAAATGAAAGAATCAAATTCATATTTCCACTCTTGCTAGTAATGGAATCATATAAACAACAATTTTCCACAAATGCCACTGTAAGGATATTTTAAAATAAATAAACTTAAAAACCCTTTTTTCCTTTTATTTTAAAACTTTGAGGAAAAAATTATCCTTACAGTGCATATGCAAATGAAAAACTTGTTAATTATTCCTAAGCCATATATCATAACTCCTAAGTAACAGCTCAAAATTCTGATCATCGAACCATGTGATCGAGACCCATCTTCGTGATCAGAATCAGCATATACTTCCTTTAAGCATTCCTAATGAAGATGATGTCCCATGGTTGGTTCATGGAAATCATACTTCTTTTCTTTCACCTCCTCCAATTATTCTCCCTAACCCACAACTTCTTGAAAAGTTTAAGGTCACCCAAGCCCTATTGGAAAGCAAAGTCTATGTGTGCTCACATCTTGGATATAAAGTCACATATTGACAAGCCGGGAGAGTTGGGTGTCAAAGTCTAAAGGAATTTGGATGTTTTATCACTTTCTAAGTCACATAGTGAGTTCCTTTGGGACTACTATGAAACAGACTATGACATAAACCTTAATGATCTTATCAATTTGCTTGGTTCTGCTGAATCAGAAATGATTTGAGGACTAGTAAAGCAAATTTGATTAGAAGATCAACTTCCCAAACCTTCAATGGATATTGACAATGGTAACATTAGATACCCAGTAAAAGATTTCTCTTCCCAATGGAAAGGGATCCGCCATAGTCAACTCGGTTGACCAAATGGTAAAGAGAAAGGCTAAGTCTGAGATAGTCCCATGTATCATTACAAAAGAGTCCATATACCACTATTTGGTTTTGAGCATTCTAACACTCTTAAGTGTACATGCAACCCTAAATACCTTGGGTCTACGTTTTCTTTATTATACATGCATATACAAAAATTCCAAGGTATTATCCTAACTAGCATACAAAACATTGATTCATATGTAATAAAGCAAGTTAGAAGACATGCCTTTGTTATGTAGGTTGATTCCATGGAGCTTAAGAGCCTAGTGCCTCAAGTGTGACACCTCAAATGGTTCACACAACATCACCAACATATTGGAATAACTTGAGTGAAAAGGTTCTTATGCTCAAATTGGCTAGCCCTCATGTGTACACACACTAGTGCCAATTTCTTGAGCCATGGGGTCCTTATATATGGTGGCTATTAGGGTTACACCATGTAACTCATGTCTTTCCATATTCTTCATGCTCCATGGGTTAAAACCTCCAAGGAGTATCCATGGGTTACTCCATGGGTTTATCCCAACGTGAAGAACTATGGATCATAAGCCCACATATATAAGAATGAATGATTTACACAATCAATCACCATATATTTAATTAGTCTCCTTTTAATCACAATATTAATACCAAATTAATTCTTGATCAATACTAATTAAATAATATGATTTCATATTAATATATTAGAACTTATAATATATTAACAAATCATAAATATCATTTTCTTAAAAAAGTCTATCCAAATTGTTCCGATGCCATGCAACCCAAATGGACTATGCCAATCGGGTCAAGTACATACCAATTATAGTTATGGACTTAGACACTAATCCAACAGATGGTTGTACCCTCCGAATGGCAGGTGTCAATTCTCGTAAGAAATGATAGTCGGTTCATGGAAAATCTAGGTAGCCATGAGTTTAGCGCGTGAGTCACTTCTGGGTTTGGTGATTGCGGTAGACTTTAAGGATGGAGTTTAAAATATGTGGTGGGGATTTGTAACGCTCGGTTCTTGGTAGGTATTTTAAATAAGAATCCTCATTTTTGCAAAGGGACTCGATGAGTTAGAGGCCCCAAACTCGTCAAGTAGAAGTGGGAATTTGGACGTAGGTAAAGAAATGTACTCGACGAGTTGAGGATCCCCAACTCGACGAGTAGGACTGCCAGAGTGAAACCCTAATTTTTAGGGTTTGCACCCTATATAAGGACCTTAACACTTCATTGTGGCCTCCCTCCTCACCTCCCTAAGTCATGTAAACCCTAATTCGTGAGCTTGAGACTTTTGTGTGTGTAGGAGTGAAAAAAGAGTGATTCTTTGGTAATCTCTTGAAGAAGTTGAAGTTGGAGGTGCTTTGTTGAAAGAAGGAGCTTTGGATCTAGGGGTTTCTCTGCTAAGGAAACCATATTAAGGTATAGAGTCTATACCTTGACTATTCATTTGCTAGATCTCTCCTTGGAATAGTTTAGGGCTTTTAGTAGCTTGTTGTGGAACCATTCATGGATGCAAGCATGTTTGGTGTTATGACTTCGGATCTGGACATCCACGAAATAATTAGAATCAAAGTTGCCAACTTTATTGAGTCTTGTCCCTTCTCCTTGCCTTATATCTCTTTTGGAGCTTAGTTTTAGTGTTCTTAGCTTCTTGACACCATGCATGGACGTCAAGTTGGTAACTTTGCGTGATATATCGACTCTAAGGGACCAGATATATTGTTTGGACGTGTTGGACTCAACATAAATCGACTTAATGGATTAAGACAAAGGGGACTCAACAAGTTGTTTAGACGACTCGACGAGTTGGGTCGTGGTCCCCCAACCTTTTCTGTTATTAAGAAAACTCGTTGATTCTAGGAGATGACTCACTAATTTGGCCAGGGTTTTGAGTTTTGAAGAGTGGAGGACTCGACGAGTCGAAAGAAGGACTCGACGAGTTCAAACGAAAAGTCTCAATTATGTTATAGAGAGGAACTCGTTGAGTTGTGGAAGAACTAGATGATTTGGATCACAATTTAGGGTTCCTGATTCATGGAACTCAAGGAGTTGATGGACCAACTCGGTGAGTTGAGTCAACCAGAATGTTGACTTTGACCAGAATGTTGACTTTGACATGGACTTTGACCATAGTTGACTCTTGAAAGGTTATGAAGTACGGAATTGATTCTAGAAGATTGTCCCATGTAATGTTTGGTCCTAATTTAGAGAATTGGGCCAATAGGGGGCCATTAGTGGGCGTTTATGGATTTTGGAGTTTTAGACTTGATTGGTTTTAAACCGGTGCCCTAGTTTTGTATCCTATTGGACTAGGGGTAAAAAGGTCATTTTACCCAAATATCAATTATGAATCATGGTTTAGGACCCAATTACTAATTGGGGTGATATTATGGTATTGATAGCTCAAGGAGTTACCAGGACAGCAGTAAGGAATCCTTACAGTGGACTTCAGCAATACGAGGTGAGTTACCTTCCAGTAGAAGTGGGTCGAAGGCACCAAGGTCAGCCCACTAGTAGTTGATTATAGTTGAGATGATTGTCTTTGTGATAATTTTCTGGTATACCACTATCGGATATGCTTTATGTGCTAGTATGTTATGATATTATGTGGTGGTGGTAGGAAAGGAACTAGTCCTCGATTATCAGCTGTAAGGACCGACAGGGTAGGTCGGGCACCCAGATATGCCTGACAATATGTTATGCTATGTTATTATGTACTAGTGGTAGGGGTAAAATAGTCCCTATAACTGGTTGAAATAAACCGGAGGGTAGGTCGGGCACCCAGATATGCCTGGCAGCGCAGGTCGAGCACCCATATATGCTTGATAAGGGGTTGGTCAGGCACCCTAGTATACCTGAGAAAGGTAGGTTGAGCACCTAGATATGATCAGCAGGGTAGGCCATGTGCCCATATATGCTTAACAGTATGTTTATTGTATGGTATGTGGTACGATGGGGGAACTCACTAAGCTTCATGCTTACAGTTTTCAGTTTTGGTTTCAGGTACTTCGTTTTCAAGGGAAAGGAGTCGACGATCGCAGCGCATCACATTATGTTTTCTGAACATGAGATCCTTGGGATTTCACTCTAATACTGGTTTATGATAACATGTTTTAATTATTGACACTTTGGTTTTGAGATGGGATGTTATTATGTATGTTTTTTTTATATTGTTGGTTTTATCATAACTTAATCAAATTAAAAATGAAATTTTTGTTTTTGGATTTTGGGATATTACAATATATATATATATATATATATATATATATATGTATATATATATATATATATGTATGTATATATCTTAGAAGACCTAAGATTTTATCCTAACATACAAGATATATAAATAGGGAAATGCAATTCGCTATCAAGATGGTGTCTTCTATTATGGTAACCCAATCTCATATCAATCCATGACACATAAGGATAATATCTTCAATCTTCAGGGCTTGGACATTACAGATCTTCATGAAGCTTACTGATGTCATCTGGGCTGCAACCCTTGATGATCATCAGCGATACTAATACAATCGTTGACAAACAACAATTAACTTATCAAATCCAACCTAGATCCTAACAATTTATACTATTTGATAATGTAAATAATAACCACCAACTATACTAATTATTTATAATAAACAAAAAAGTAAGTATAAATATACAAAAAGATACAAAAGCTTCATAGGAAAACTTCATCAGCCTTGTTGTCGTATTCAACAGCATCAATCAAAACTTTTGGCTTGACGAGTACAAAATCTCTAAGAAGTTCCTCTCTTTTATTTCTAAGTTCAACTACAAGAACCAAGTGGTATCCTTTTCAACTTATTTTCCATTGATCAATTGAAAAACATAAATAAGATGTTGAGGAGGATACATGTGTAGATCAGGAGAAGGTGTTAGGGCAACAAACTTAAGTTTTTGAACCTTTTCCGTGAGCTTCCTAACTATAGTTCTTAATTGCAAATAAAGTCCATTTTTGCTGCTAGAAACAACATTCGTTATCTCCTCCCATTCAAAATAGCCATACTCGGTGAGTTTTAAACCTTGAATTACTTTAGAGTTAAAATCAAGACCTCATTCTCTTATAAGGTGAATAGTTAGCACCATGTTACATTTGCGTGTGGAGCACCCTTCAGGTGGTCGCATCACCGTATGTGTCCTGATGGGCCCTTTAAGGGGCTTGGACAAGTTTTTTCCTTCTAGTAATAACTTGACAAACATTTAGCTGAATAATCTATTGTTCAAAAACCAGAACATGTGTAATAAGATCTTGCAAGAAATCTTCATTTTCTTTATATCATTTCATTCATTTTTATAATGTGTTGCTCCTTTGAAAAAACCTCAAGATCTTCAATTGAACATGCAAGTCAACCAGCAAGAGCAGAAATATCACCAAAATCTATATCCCATCATCATTCTTTTTCGACCTTTTGGAAATGGATGATGTTGAAGGATCAGAGCAAATCTCTTTTTGAAGAGAGACCTAATAGGATTATCATCATCACCAATACAAGATTCTTTAGAGGAGGATTTGTTGAGAGGAATGGAATTAAAGGGAATATCTGCCGCTGGTTCATTTAGGAAATCTACCTCATACATGGTTAGGTCATTATCAATTTTAGATTCATCATTATGGTCCACTTCATCATCTTTATAGATATCCCCCTTAAGAAATTAGTCCCCCCCCCTCAGCTTGAGCCCCCCACCCCCTCCCCCGGGAACTAGATCTCACATGAGGTCTTGAACTTTCCCCCTTATTGACATTATCATTCCTAATACTTGCTAAATGAAGAGGAGTTGGAACATTATTACCCACAGTATGAGTAGGTTTACTTCAAGCAGCAATGGTTGAACCTGGTGTACGAGATGATGGATTAGGGCTTCAAGATCTTCATCCTTGTGAGGTTTTTTAGTACAAGATGGTGATAAAATGGACTTGATAGTAGCTACATCTTTGTCTATGTAATCAATCCGAAGACTCAGAGAATCCACTGAATCTTTTACAGTGGAAGATATTACATTGATGGCTTCATTATTTGAGAAAGAGTGACATGAGAAACACTCTAGGGAGTAGCTTCAAACCGTAGTACCTGTTCACTAATAGTAGTGAATAAAAATCTTTGAGTTTGATGAATGTTGACAGTCTTAGTATCCAATGTTTGATGTTCGAGAGAGTTAGGAATAATAGTGTCATCATTGTAGAAAGATGTAGGAGATGGAGATCTTTGGAAACCAATGATTGCAAATCTTGTTTAAGGGTTAAAGAGCTATGAATAGGAGATGGAGTGGTTAATTTATGTGTGGACCATGATTCAGATTCCCAGACACATCATCCCTAGAAATAGAGTTTTATTCTTGATTTTTCCCTAGGTTTTGCAATTTATCGGGGTAATCGTCATCTGAGACACAAAAGATTGTGTACCTTTTAAATGGAGGAGGGAAAATATGGAAGCATTGTCACTCGCATCATGAAAAATAGTTGGTGGGGGTTACACTGCCTCGGGATATAAGTCCTCATTGGACTCTTGATTTATGTCCGTATCATCTTGGTCCTCATCATTATCATCATTGTTATCATCACTATCATCATCTTCATCATCTTCCTTGTCATTGTTTTCGTCATTATCTTCTTCTTTATTAGGCATTTATTGAAATGGTTGCTCAATCCAAATTCTCATGGCAGGGATGATAGTGGAATCAGTAGGGCAACCGAGTGCTTCAAAAATCTTGGAAGTTAAATGCCTTGACTAAATAAGTGGTCCTGGAAGTTCTGCATATGCCTCATAACCCATGGATTGTTCCATGGTAAAATCCTTGGAAAGGGAACAATCGACTATCTACAGGGAGACTTATGCATCAGGGAGATGAATTAATCAAAGACCATTTCTGAATAGTCCATGTGGTGACCATTATACATAGCAAAAAAATATTCATCTCCTAAAGATTTAATTGATCCCATGCATTGATTTTGTGAGATAGGTACATGTTGATGAGGCCAGTAAGATATTTCCATGTATATGTCATGCAAGCTCTTTTGATTAAAATTTAGGTGTGGTCCTTGTTTGGTGAAGTAATTCCCAATAGCTAGAAGGATATGACACATATATTGATCTAACTGAAGGGGAAAGAGCTCATCAACAACAAGAAGATAAAGAGTAATCCAAAAGTGATCAATGTTGATGGTTACTGGAATACTTTCATTAGTGATATTTCCTTTGATTGACTGACCATCTTCATCATCTTCCACAATGTACTAGAATTCACACAGTTCCTTAGAATTAATTTGAATGGACTCACGAGTAAGTGTAATGGTGAAAGTGATTGATTGAAGATATTAAGAGAAATCTTTGATACCCATTCCCAACTTTTTGAGGAACATCAAACAAAGTAACTTGATTTGAATCCTTTATGGTGACATGTAATAGAGGGGTATTGAATGCAGGTCCTAAATCAAATTCAGGAAAATGGGTGAAGGCAGCGACCATGGTGATCAATGATTCTTTGAGATAAAGAAGTTCTTGTAAGAGAAGAGTTCTGGATATGTTGTTGAAAGGAATTGTGATTCAAAGATACTTTTTATGATACAAATATAGAGGGTTTAGGGTTCCCCAGAAGATAAACATGAACTCATCGGTAGTATATTGTCAGTGGAAAGAGGAAATGTTGACATTGATTACACTAATACTTGACTCAGGACAAAGTTGCATACTAGAAAGCCTCACACATTGTATGTTATAATACAGAGGTACCTAGACATTACGACCTTTTGATATCTCATAAACCATGGGGATGATAGCAGATCAAAAATATTACGGAATGTGGATGACTCTCTTAGACTATTGGGTCGATAGAAGTTCTTAGACAACAAGGGATGGTGATATTCATTAAATATTTTTTTCATAGGAAATCATCAACATTAAGTGCATGTTATGTCTCACTTTGAATTTTGTTTTAATAGAATGATCATAGAAATTGAAGTAAAAATCTAGACCATCTATGCTCTGTAAATTCTTTGGTACAAGGTAAGGTGTCATACCTCAGTTTATGGTAACAATAGATGAGGAGCAAGGATACCAAGTGCATTTTATGTCTCACATAACCTATTGTTATTTTATAAGAGATTGTAGATGTCGCATCCAAAATTTTACATCAAATTTAAACTTTGTCAATCATAAGCAAAACCAAATAGTATTTGTTTACAAAATGTTTTCAAATCATTATTCATCAGAGTGTCCCAATAACTAGATCGAAAGGATGAGGAGCGGTACGATCACGCCTTCGCCTTGTCATGATCTCCTGAAGTACCTGAAACAATAAATTGAAAACTGTAAGCCTAAGGGCTTAGTGAGCTACACCAAAATACCAATACCACGCTGATAATACCATATCAGTAACAGACAATCAATAACATGCATATTGGGCCATCGGCTTGACTGGACCACCCTGCAGGGCCTTCAGTCTATCTGATCCTATCCCGATCTTTCGGCATGACTGGACCGCCACGTGTGCCTATAGTCTCCCCGGACCACTCATAGGGTATGTTGGCCTTCAGCACAAAGCAGGACCGCCTCAACCCAACCAACAAGCAAATAACAAAGTGCGCATAACTATCATATACTGGCATATACAAACATCAAACATATCTATCTCACTGATCATCAATCATAGAAATCTCTCGTAACTAGAGCACCGACCAAGCAGGTCACTAACATACCAATCCCTACGGATCATAAGAGCATAATATACTGTCTATCCTGATTCCGATCTAACAGATCATAACCACATGAAGCACACCATAACAATAGCAACTTAAGGGTCGGCCTTGGTGCTGTAGACCCTATTGATATAGTGAGGATAACTCACCTTGCAGATGTCGACTCGGTAGCTGAACTCCAACTCTCGGATCACTGTCAAAAACTCCACCACCTATTACCATAATATAGTTATACCCATAAGTTCCTAACCTTTCAAGGTACCCCAAAAGCCAACTAATCAAACCCTGGTCAAAATTAAACTCACCAGTCAAGGCCAACAGTCCATGTTGACCCTAACTCGCTGAGTACCCTCGGTTACTCGCTGAGTTCCTTGAAGTACTTGCCCACTCGCCGAGCCGCGGAGTGACACGTCGAGTTCCTTTGGTTTACGATTGAACTCTAAGGCCACTCGTCGAGTTTCCTTCTTGCAACTCGAATGTAACACACGCATACAAAAATTGGGGAAAACCTCAATCAACTCGCCGAGTAGTTCATACAACTCATCAAGCCCTATGGCAATCTTCATCGGACTCGCCGAGTTGTTCATCCAACTCGTCGGGTCCATGCCTATCTTCATATGACTCGCCGAGTCGGCCTTGCAAGTCGCGGAGTTCCTTCAGTCCTTAAGCCATACTGACTCTTTTAAGCCATTTAGTGGCTCCAAATTACAGATCCAAGCTTCTAAGGCATGCATCTCATGCAAAGTTGCAAACTTTACGTGCATGCATGGCTAAAAAGGCTCTTAATGTCAAATCCAAGCTCACAATGGGGGGTTTCATACTCAAGGAGGCTTCATACATGACCAAGCTCAGAGCTTTATGACTCTAGAACCCAAGAAGGGTCCAGATCTAAAGTTACAACTTTAGATCTAGCTGAGATCCTACACTATCATCTCAATCAAACCATAAAAACCCTAAATCTCAACCAAATGAGGTCTAGAAGGAAAATGAAGTAAAGGTGATGAATTGATACCTCTAAATGATGCTAACTGGGGTAGATTTCTGATTCCCACGCCTTCCTTGCTCCTAGTCTCTTTCCCTCCAAGTTCTTCCGTTCCAAAAACCTCCTTTCTAAAGCTTAAGACACACAAGGATGAAACACCACACGAATTAGGGTTTTCTGAGCTCTCAAGGACTGTAAATAGAATTAAGGAGGATTATGCTTCCTTAAATAGGGTGCAAAACCCCAGGATCTAGGGTTTCTTCGGCCAGCTCCTACTCGTCGAGTTCTTCATGGACTCGGCGAGTAGGCCACTAAACACGAGATCCCACCCCGCTGCTACTCGACGAGTAGGCCACTAAACAAACTTGCATTAGAATTTTGTGACTTTTGTTTCCCTTACTTATTCCAAGGACAAAATCTTCGTTAATGGGTGGATAATTGTAACATCTTGTTCTTAGGACTAGAAGTTTTAGACTTTTTGGTAAAAATAAAAAAAACTTCTTTAATTTAAAATAAAATAAATTCAAGTGAAGTAAAGGAATAAATGAAATGAATATTTTAGAATAATAATAATAATAATTTTTTCATTACTTTAGATTAATATATGATAGGGAATCTGGCGTTAAATGAGACTTTTGTAAGAAAGGGACCAACAATCTCAACATATAGAAACTTGTGCTTGGCTCGATAGTTTGAATAAATAAGCACCCCGTGCTAAATTTTTATATGTTATGATGGATTAGGACTACTTATGGATATAATATAAGTTATCATAAAGTTTTAGCTGAGTCATGGATCATCATTGCAAAGATTTTAAGGGGAGGGACCAAAATTGGAAAGTTGGCAAAACTTGTGTCCCTGCTCCGCGCTGTGTTTTTGGAACTAGTAGATTATAAGCAATGATTTTCAGCCTTCTTTCCCTCATTTCTTTAAAACTTTTCTTCTCTACTCGATTCCAACCTCGTTCCCACATTCATAATCGATTTTTTAGTTATATCCATGTTGTTTTAGTGATTGGAATTGTTAGATGTATGATTACTCAAATCATGTCAAGGAAATGGAATGAACCATGTGGAGATCCTTTCTTCTATTCTTTTGAATTTTTATAACTCTGAATTGTTCTCTTAGGTCATTTGATTCGTTTTGAAATTGTATTGAAACTTGGATGCTTAATGAGAAACAAAGCTAATTGATGCATTCTATTATACAATATTCGTGAAACAACTAAAGGGAGGTTGCAACGCATTGCTTGAACTATTTTTTTAGCTTCATGATCTTATTGTGTCTTGGTGTTAGTTCTCTCCTTTTAGATTCTTTGGTTTCCTTAATGCACATTAGAACATTTTTGGAGTACTTTTATATTAGATTGAGGAGTTGACTCATAGAAGAGTAATTTAGTCATTTGACAACTTTTTTTCGTACTAGGTGATTAACTTAAGATGTTTGAAGTTCAAGGTGTGTATTTCAAGTGTAGGAGATCTTAGGTGCTTATATCTTTTGTAATGTCTGGTTCCAGGTCTGTATTTGAATTATAATTATTCATTTTTATAGAGGAAATTGACAAGTTGGGAGCCCTAGACTCGTCGAGTAGAGATGATTTGGGACGCGGGTTAAGAAACCTAGTCAACAAAATCGGAGGCCTCAACTTGAAAAGTAGGCTGGCAGAAATGAAACCCTAATCTTCAGGGTTTTTGTACCCTATTTAAATGCCTTATTGTTTCATTTTGTCCACCCTCATCGTTCCCCTAGTACAGTAAAACCCTAATCGTGCCTCTTTCTCCATTTTGAATGCATGAGAGTCTAAAGAGTGTTGTTTGGTGCTTTTCTTGAAGGAGTGTGAAGTTAGTGGTGCAAAGTTGAAGGGAGAAGCTCTAGATCCAGGATTTTCAGTGTTGTTACAACCATTTGGAGGTATAAAGTCAATACCTTGATTATTTATTTGCTAGATCTCTTCTTTGAGAAATTTATGGCCTTTAGTAGCTTGTTTTCGTGTCATTTACGGATTTGAACATGTTATGAAGCTATGACTTCAGATCTAGACATTTCATAGCCAATTGAGACATAAATTTGCCAGCTTTATCAAGTCTTAGTCCTCTTCCATGCCATAGGTCCCTTATAAAGCTTAGTTTTAGTGTTTTTAGCCTCTTGATACCATGCATGGACATAAAGTTAGCAACTTTACGTGGTATCTCAGCCCAAGGGGACCAGATATATGGTTTGGAGGCATTAAACTCGCTTAGAAGTGACTGAATTAGTTAAGACTACAGAAACTCGATGAGTGGTTTACCTAAATCGGTGAGTTGGATCGTGGTCCCCATATCTTTTCGATTACTGAGTAAACTCGACGAGTTGAAGAGATGACTTCGCGAGTTGAGTAGGACTTTCACTATTTTCTGAAAAAAGAAGGAACTCGACAAGTCCATAAAGAGACTCGACGAGTTGTACTGGAAAGTCCCGATTCTGTTAAGAAGGAGGAAATCGGCGAGTTGAAGGAAAACTTGACGAGCTGGACCGCGATTTCACAATTCTACGATCTATAGGAACTCATCGAGTTGAGGAATGTACTCGACTAGTTGAGTCAACTCAGAGTAGTGACTTTGACTTTGACCACAGTTATACATCCCAAAAATCATGACCAAAAATTTCATTTTCAATTACTAAATAAAACATAGTTATCAAAATTATTTCATCCAAAAACATAAGTCATCGTATCAAATCATAGTATCATATCAAAACACATATCAATATATTAGAGTAACACATCCCAGGCTAAACAAAATGGTGTGTTCACTGCAGTCATCCCGAGCTCTACCCTTTGCTACTGGAAGTACCTGAAACCAAAATTGAAAATTGTATGCACGAAGCTTATTCAGTCTCCCCAAACTACCACATACCATACACATAATCATATAATAACATCATAACATACATGGGCCTTTCCCGCTTCATCAGGCCCGGCCTGGCATCAGACAATGTCCGGCGTCAAGCCTTGCCAGACATCGAGCAAAGTACGGTATACATATAATCATATCAACAATTACATATAAATAATCACATAACATAAGCATATAATCATTCCTCGGGCCCCGCCCAACATCTGACCGAAATCCGGAAGCATACTAACATTCCTCGGGCATTGCCCGACATCAGAGTGAAATCCGGAAACATACAAATAGACACACGAAAGAATCATGAAGACATCAAGCATAAAAACATTCCTTAGGCACCGCCCGACATCGGATTGGAATCCGGAAATATATAAACCTACATCAAGCATTGCTCAACATCGGTCATTAGCCCGGAACATACTATCATACACATACATATCGTCATTGGTGCCTTCGATCCGATCATACAGGAGGATACTCACCTCCTGTGTCAAATGATGGCTGAAACGTCTCTGCCTTAAATCAGCTCCACTCATTGCCTTAATCAAAACAACCCCTCTGCCTAGAATTAGCTCCACTCATTACCTTAATCAAAACAACCCCTTAATTACCATTCCATACTCATAACCCTTAAGGTTCAACTTTGGTCAAGTTAAATTCAACGCTCCAATTTGACTCAACTCTTCGAGTTTATCCTTCAACTCGTCAAGTTCTCATCATTCACGGAATTGTGAAATCACGATCTAACTCATCGACTTTTCCTCCAACTCATCGAGTTCCTCTTTCTTAACAGAAACGGGACTTTCCTAGTATAAATCGTCGAGTTCCCTTGTGGAATCGCCGATTTTTGTTAACAGAATCGAGAATGTTCAACTTAACTCGTTGAGTTCCTTTATGAACTCACCGAGTTCCTTGCATTTCTAGTCTATTCAGCCATTTCCTCAAATGAAAGGTTCCAAAATATAGATCTACATTATTTCCATGGTATATTTTTGTAAGGTTAACAACTTGATTATTGTGCATGCCTAAAATGGATCCAATCTCGAGATATAGCAACCTACTTCTATAGACATGGTCTTTTCATGGATAATAATGGGTTTAGGATCCCTTTTTATGAATCTAATGGCCAAATAACATTGAGAATGGGAGTGTGTAGCTTCAGGGCCATCAAGGTTAACATATTTCCAACAATGGGGTCAAAAAGGCTCATAAAACAAGGCTAAGAGAGATCTGAGTTATGAATCACCAAGTTAGGGACTCTTTACCTTAGAAAGTTGCCAAAGATAGACGAGATCCTTGATCTAGTAGTTCCCCTCAAGCTCAATGACCTTCTAGTTCTTCAAAGTGTACATCCCCGATGAACCCTAGCAACTTGTATTGTCCTATCTTCCACGATCTCTACATCAAGAGGACAGTCTAGCTCTCTTGGAGCTCCAACAAATCACTTGCTCAGCGCGAGTGATACAAAAGATCGGGTAGCCCCCGAATCAAATAATACCAGAGCAGTTATACAGTTCACAAGGACCGATCCTATAATGAAAACACATGAACATAAGCAATAATCAATATAAGTAAAGAGATAAGGAGAAGTTACATACCCATCACAACATCAGGAGTTACACATGTCTCCTCTATTGTCAGCTGAAAGGCCCTGCTCTTCGCCATAGGCGCCTCTGACCGGAATTGATGGCTATCGGTAATCCATAGTGTAGCAGGAGCGGGTACTACCACCCGTACTGTTGTTGCTAAACTCGGGTATTGGGACCACATGTGTCCCCTTTGATTGTACTGGAAACAAATCAGATCTGATACTGTGGTGGTGATGGTGGTAGCAGTACAATCCCTACTGACATGACCTGTTTGGCCGCACTTAAAACAACCCGAACTACCCGCCCTGCACGCCCCCTCATACATCTTGCAGCACTTACCACAACAGTTGTGGCCCTGCTGGCTCATCGATCGGTAATCCAATACCTTGGGTTTCTTTCTCGCACTCCCTACCTGAAGCCCCTCTAGTTTCCTCTTCTTCTACATCTCTAAATCCAGCTCCATTTCCCGAGCCCTCGCAATCATGTCCTATGATGTCTTGTAGCTAGATCGACTCACAAACTGGCGAATATCACTACTCAACATCTCATGGTATCAGGCCTTTTTCATCTCCTCGTCCGCCACATACTGCAGAACAAGAAGGGACCCTCTCCCTGAACATGGAGGTGATCTTAGTCACCGTCTCTGTAGTTAGCTGGAGATCTTGGAACTCCCAAGCAAGCTGGTGCACCTTGATCACAAGTGAAAACTCGGCCCTAAACTTGGTTAAAAAGTCATTCCACTTCATCGCATCAAGAGCGGCATCATCTCCAATGGCATGTCCAACCTCCTCCTACCAATCACATGCCCTGTCGTTCAGAAGGCAGGAAGCAAGTTGGACCTAGTCCCCATTGGGACAACGGCTGGTGCGACAGGCATTGGCGACATCAGCCAATCAACTGCTGCTAGCAATGGGGTCCCAAGCCCTATGATAGTTTGGAGCTCCACAAGCTCAGAACTCCCTGAATGTCATCATTCGTGCCCCTAACATGGCCGCCATCTCGGTGCAGAAAGTACTCAGCCTCTCATCAAGAATCTCCAAGATGCCCTCCTTGACCGTAGCAAAGATTACAGGAGTCTAGTCCAAAATATTATGCGTGATATTAGAAGAAATTAACTCCCTCATCTGATCATATAGCTGGCCAGCTCCAAAGCCCGAGCCTGATCCTTCTTCTACTGTAGAATTGCCAACTACACTCGCGCGTAGCGTCACTATACTGAAAATACACTATAAAAATCATCAAGTACTCATCATAACTCGATCGATCTCACATACTAGAAGTTCCCTGGGTTCATCTCAGCCTTCCATGATTTGAGTAAGGATCCTCTACTTTTAGTAGTATGGGCCCATACTACCTTCCATATCTATCCGTACTTTCCTCAAGAACTGCCTTGATTCTACCATGTCGCTTTCACTACTACTATTTTTCATGCTGATCTCATCCTAGGCTTACCCTAACGTAATCTCCAACCCACACTCCGCCATAAGCTACATAAGAATCCCTGCTACCTTTCCCTAACTAGCTCGGGAATACCATTACATATTACTAAGACCAGATAATTCTTCGAATGAGAGGTCTCTCCCTACAATGGTCAAACTCAAACGAGAGCTGTGAAATAAGGCTTAACCTAACCTTTTGAAATTATTTAGTGCTTGTAATATATAATTTAACATATTCATTTACTAGTTAGTTGAAGATAACTAGAACTCCTATAAGCAAAAAGCAAGCAGCATTCAAGCATTGAGTAAACAAAAACCAATCATATCCTAATCAGACCATCATATCACTAACAAATCAGTACTAGCATGCAGTTCATAAAGCTCATACATATAATAGACATATAAGGCATCATTCCTAGATCCTTAGACCTAATTTGGGATGTATTTCTCATAATCATATCATAGCATAACAAACATGTAAGGGTAATTTGGGAGAACTTACTTGACTTTGGCTGATTGGATGCACCACACTCGTTTCTCTTTTCAAAATCCTTTTATAAAAGTGGTTTTTATTTAAAAAATTTATACCAAGTCCTCAGTTTGAGTTTAGACACACCCAAGACTGTGCCCGAATCCCTCAAACCAAGGCTTTGATACCAACCTGAAACATCCCAAAAATACGGTCCAAAATTTTTGTTTTTAATTATTAATAAAACCATAGTTATCAAATCATTAGATAAAAATCATAAGTCATTGTATCTCAAAAATCATAAACATCTGTCATACATATCAGAGTAAAAACATCCCAGGCTAAAATCATGGTGCGTGCACTATAGCCATCCCGAGCTCTTCCCTTTGCTATCAGAAGTACCTAAAACTAAACCTGAAAATTGTAATCATGAAGCTTAGTGAGTCTCCCCAAAATACTACATACCATACACATAATTACGTAATCACATAATAACATATCATGGGCCTTTCCCACTTCATGGGGCCCCGCCCCGGCATCGGGCCCCGTTTGGCATCAGACTGAAATCCGGCATCGGGCCCCACCCGGCATCGAGCAAAGCTTGGTATACATATAAACATATCACAAATACACATAAATAATCACATAACATAAACATATAAACATTCCTCGGACCCCGCTCGACATCATACCAAAATCCGGAAAAATACAAAACAGACACATGCAAGAATCACGAAGACATCAAGCATACAAACATTCCTCGGATCGGAAATCTGGAAACATATAAACCTGCATCGGGCACTTCCCGACATCGTACCTTGGTCCGAAACATACTAGCATACATATACGAGATAACATTGGTGCCTTCAACCTGTTCATGCATGAGGAAAACTCACCTCGCAATGCTGAATGTTGAATCTCATGGTACAGAATCCCCAACAGCTGCTTCGACGACTCCCGAGCTATCAATGTAACATAACACATAGTTAAAATCCATAAAGCCTTCTTAGGGTAAAATGACCATTTTACTCCTAGTCTAATTAGGACCATAACCTAGGCCCAAATCTATAACATCAATGGTCTAATTTTTATAAAACCTTTCCAAGCCCACTAATGGCCCGCTTTTCTAAATTGGGCCTAACTCTTCAAATGTGCCTTCCTTAACACCAAGCATGGTCTAAGCCTAATAAATGACTTTTAATGGCCCAACAAGGCCCAACAACGAAGAAATCCAAAGAATAGCCCAATCCAAGGCCCAAATGACAAAAAGCCCAAAATCAGCTAGTACACGGGGCGTACTCCTTTGTACGCTAAGCGTACAGGCTGCATAGCTTGTACGCCCGACATACTGGCTTGCACGCCTAGTGTACTATCTTGTTAAGCCATTTTCCTTAAAAGTGCTTAATCCCTTAAGAACTAAAGCTTAAAACACAAATCTGAGACCCCTAACATGTCTTAACCCATAAAGTCGATTACTTGGTGGCTTGCAATCCACCAAATGGACCCAAACTTGGAATATAACAACTATTTTCCATGTAAATAACTAGAACTCATGCATGATCACAAAAGGACCTTCAAGATTGAAACTTTTCTGCTCTTGGGACTCATATAGCACTAAGGGTGGCAACCCTAAGCCTAGAAACGGATTGGAACCATAAAAATCCATTCTTGGAACATAAATAGGTCTAAAACACCATTAACATAGATCTAAGCATTCATGAAGCAAGTTGAGATCTTTTTACCTCAAATGCATGCCAAATGGTGATGTTATGTTAGATCCTTGAGCATAAGCTACTCAAGTTCTTCTTCTTCAACTTCTTCCTTCTCCTTCCAAGCTTCAAATCACCAAAATAAGCTTCACAAGGCCAAAAACACACAAGGATGATTTATGAAAGGTTTTTAGGGTTTTTGAATTGAGGTGGCTGGTAAGGAGGCTAGGTTTTGGAACATAATGTTGTATTTGTATGGCTTAAAAACTAAAAATTAGGGTTTTGAGTCTGCTTGCGTATGTTGCGCGTACGCACCTCCGCCCCCACATTTGATGCTACTTTTACGCCACGCGTATGCCAAGCTTACGCCCAGCGTACGTCTTCAGGCAGCTCAATCTTGTCGGCCTACTTGCTTTGGGCCAACTCAATAGTCCACTATTTCTTTCATAGTCCAACAATTAGTTACAAAAATATAAAATAATTATTATTACCTCAAGTCACGGATGTTACAGAAATAGTAAATGCCTTACCTACCTAAAATAGATTCGAATTTAATTACGACATCCCTCTACAATGTTCGAATTGAAAATATGCGTCGTAGCGTAGCCTTAATTTAAATTTATGGCTTAATAATTAAGGATTAAAATCAACTAACTTGAATTCTCTTTTGTACTTTTATAGATGTCGAGTCAAGACATCAATGGTCTTCCTCATTCTTTTGGAGATGTTTTCCCACTTCCTCCAGAAGATGATCTTCCACGTTTAGATCAATGTCAAAATGTTTCCTCTTGTTCAGGAAATGGTAGGAATAGTTATCATGCTTCTCCAACTCTTCCTCCTCCTCCTACAGTGACTCTCCCTACATCAGGTTTTCCTCGAGTCGAAAGATCTGAAACCACTCAATTTCTATTGGCATATAAACATCAAAATGGAAATTTTGTGTCAATGCATGCTCTGGAAATGACATTGTACATTGACAAATTAGAAACATTGAGTGTCATTTTCTCAAGGAAGCAGGCCATTGATTTGGTTCTTCTTTTGTTTCTTGAGTCATACAGTCTGTTCATTGAGAACTTTTATATGAGCGCCTTCGACGTGATCCTAATTGATCTGACACATATATTGATTGTTGCCGAAGCAAAAAGTCTTAAGAGCACAAGTGAAGTTAAAGTGTTTAAAGGATCTAATTCCAAAATTTCCATGGATGTTGACAATGGTGGCAACGGTGGTCCAGAAAAGATTTATCTTCCCAATGGAAACGGATCGACCAATAATTAAACTCTCTGATCACATGGTAAAGAGAAAGGTTAGTTCTGAGATAGTTCCATGTGTTAATCCTAAAAGGTCCATATGTATCTATTGCCAATTGAAGGGACATTGGTTGCGAAGCTTCCCAGACTACATGAATGATATTAAAGATGGTAAACTTAAGTTGTGTAACTCTACTTTAGGTACATCCATTATCTAACTCCATTATCTTAACTAGTTCCTATTCATAGATTCTTAATACATGATGTGATGGACAAATTTTGTTGGTATTGCAAGATCTAAGAGAAAGAATGAAGCTTAAGAAAAGCGAGCTAATTCTGATCGTGAGAAAAGGATTTCAGTCACATGGTTCGATGATCAGAATTGGAGCTGCTACTTTGAAGTTAGGATAATTTAATAGATTGCTTTGGAAATGTCTAGAAACATAGTTTTGCATTTCATGCATTGTAAGGACAATTTCCAAATTTTTGCCTATTATCAATAAAAGTTAAATTTTGGTTTATTTGATTGCCTTACTTTATATTTTCTTACAACGACATTTATGAAAGTGTTGGTTATGTTTTTCTATTATTATCAATGTTAATTATGTATTTAGTTTTTGTTATATCGCTTGGGGTAATGTCATAATTGACTAAGTGATTACGAACTCCCATCACCTAATTTTCAATTGCATAGAAACTTGGAGTCATGCAATTTGAATTGGTAATGTATGAGAATTTTGATCATTGGAAAATTATGAATAATTCATTGATCACATGTTTATGTGATTCAATGTGAAGGACTAATGGATCCAGTACATGTTGATATGGACTATTCAGATCTACCACAAAGGAAGATAAGTGTACTTGTCATAATTTATTGATGTTTTAGTAAGCATGGTTGTGTTTATAAGATTAAGCATGATTCTGATACTTTGAAAAGATTCAAAGAGTAGTAAAACAACTAAGAAGAATCTATTACGAATAAAGATAAAAGTTTCTCCAATCTAAAACGAAAGGAGAGTACTTTAATATTGTATTTTGTGATAATCTTAATGATTATGGAACTATATCACCATTGATCATCAAAGAACATATTAGTCCAATTGTTAGACTAAGAAGATGAATCAAATATTGTCAAAATGGTTCAATCGAGATATGAGTCATACTTCATATCCGATCAAGTTTTGAAGCCATGCTCTAGTTACTACAAATCGTATGTTGAAACTTATTTCATACGAAGTATGTAACATCCCAACTCCTAAGTATAATAATTAATTAATTTACTTTCATAATTTCAAAGCAACTCGACGAGTTCGATGCACCAAATCGCCATGTAGAGGAGTTAATGGCCGCATAATTTTTAGTGTCTACTCGATGAGTAGGTGCTGAGTGAGAAACTCCTAATTTTCAGGGTTTGTGTCCTATTTAAAGGACCTTAAGCCTTCATATCCACCTCCCTTGTCACCTTCAAACTTTGTGAGAAACCTAATCAAGCTGCATTCGTTGTGTGTGTGTGTGTGAGAGAGAGAGAGAGAGAGAGTAAAATTATGTATTCTTGTGCACTTTTAGAAGGAGGTTAGAGAAAAACAAGGCTTGGAACGAAGAGGGACTTTTGGATACAGTTCTTCAGTGTTAGCTTTTGTTTGGAGGTAAAAAGCTACCACCTTGATCATTTATTTTGTTAGATCTTGATGGGATTAAAACAACTTTTAATCTATGAAGATCGATTAGATCTTGAACAAGTATATGAATATGAAATAGCAAGAACACAATATTAAAAACAAAGCAGAACTCAATAATAAGAACAAACAGCTTGAATCAAACGTGTCGAATGATTAAATAAAATCCTTAGAAGAGCTCGATTAAGAACATCAACTGTAAAGGATTGGAAGATTACAAGAACGATTACTGGAAAATATTATACTCTTGATAAATCGCTATATCGATAATGTCTAGAATCTTATGAATCTTAACCTAATATGAATGCAAGCATTAACTTAAATACTATACATAAAAGGCTCTCGGTTGGACAGGCCCAAACCGGAGAATAAAAAGGCTAATCTAACGAGCCCAAAAGACACAACATAAAAACTCTTTTCAGCCCAACAATCTCCCCCTTTGCGTCAATTTGGAGCGAGACCTTCACTTTCTACTTGGGCCGGCGGCTGAAGCTGGTACCTTCTTCTTCACAGTACTAAACAGACACTTGGTTATGGAAAGGATGGTCTGTCTAAACCGGATGTACCAATTGATCATATCGTTGAAGTACTTGATATCATCAGCCGAATTGTCTTTACACTGCTTGATGATGAATAGGATGTGCTCCAAGCAAGTTGTAGTGTAAAGATGTTTGTCAGTTAAAGCGAAGAGACATTTCTGTCCTTCGGCTCTAGTGAACATCACAGAGTTTCGCCTCGAATCAATCTTGCCCATTTGCATTTGATTCAGATCACTGGCCGATCCCACAAGCTTGACTTTCGGTTTCTTCTTAAAAACTGTGGCAACCTCCTGATCCATTAGGGCCACCTCCATGATATAGCACGCCAGCATCCTTTTGACATGGTCTAAGATGGGACCATATTCGGCTTCGTTTGTCAGCAGGATGTTGTACAAGACTATCCAATCATGAGGGTTCAGATTGGGCAGATCCGCCAGAGAGATCATGTGAGCAGTTCTTGCAGATCCTCGGATAAGCTTGAACTTGACGTTAGTGAATCTCCCCACGGCAAAAGGCTTCATCACCCGAACATTGACAATCTTCTAGGCGCTCCATGTAAGGAATTGAGGGCGAGCGGCCTCCAGGTAGAAGTCAATGAGCTCCCTGTCAAGCTCATCGTTCGGATGCGGGACTTCAGAAATGTTGGAGAAGGCGTGGAAGATAAACGCCTTTCGAGTCAGTGGCATATCGAACTGCGAATCGATGGTGTTGTTGCAGTCGAACGATATCACCGGCTCGAGCCATAGTATGCTTGGAGTCTCTATGGCCTCTTTTATCAAGCGATCCCTGGTCCAGGCAGGGAAGAGCAACTTTCGGCTCTCAAGGAGATCGTGGGCTTCTTTTTGCTTTCGTTCGGCTTCTTCAGCCTCACGCACCACACGACTGGCATCACCTTCAGCATTGCGACTGTTCTTTCGTTTTAACATGTCCGCAATGGTCTCCTTGTCTTCATCTTCATCTTCATCCTCTGCTATGTGTTTGCCCTTGTTCTTCACACCCGAACCCGAGGCATGACCAGTTGGGGGTGGTTCGGTTGTGTGAGTAGCTTTAGAGGACGGAGGTGGTTTCGATCCTTTCTTCTCATCTCCCCCTTGTTTCGGAATGGACACGAAACTCGGCAGGCCTTCAATTTTGCTTAAGAGGTCCATGGCCGGGGAGAGCTTTTCAGCGAGGGTGCGCCTCACTGAATGATTAAGGATGGGGTCGTGTGCTTCCAGGATGTTGGATAGAGCTGCGTGGACATCCGAAACACACGTCTTTATGACTTCCCTCTCGGATCGAAGAGCTTCCAATTGTTCTTGAGAGTTGGAAAGATGCGTGCTCTTGACCTTCAGGGCAGTTGTTTTACTCGCCAGAACGTCCATCAGAGAGTTCTCTGCCGCAAGATCCTCTTGTAGCTTTGCCAGACGGGCATCGATGGAGGCACGGAGTGCCGAGTTGTCGTCGCTGAGATTTTGTCGTAGAGTAGCGAACGAAGTCAACTCCGTCGAGACGAACTTGGCCAATTGCTGAACAATCGGTTCCAGAGTTGTCTTTGTGGCATCGGCGCTTTCCTGCAGAGACTTTAGCAGGGCAGAAGCGTCGGAGAATAGTTTATCGACTTTTTCGGTCGCTGCCTCACAGGCTCGGGTGGAGGCGTCTATCGCAGCAGCTGCTGAAGCCACTGAGTCTTGTTGAGCCCTGGAGAAGGCATCAACTATCTTCTGAAGGGCAGCTTCAGATAAGGTGGACTGCTGGTTTGAAGAGGAGGCGAGAAGTTGATCTACCTTCTCGTTAAGCTCGCGGAGATGCTTCTTTGTCACTGGAGCATCATCCTCCTCATCACTCTGAACTTGAAACGGACTATAATAGACCGAATCAAAGTTCATGTGATCACCACCAAGGAATTGATCATCGCCATCGGAGGCGTCTTCTGGAGATTGAGGCGGTGGTGAAGCTGGGGGTGTTGTGGGTTTGGTTGGTTCAGGTTGAGTGGGTGGGGGGTTAGTTTCGGGTGGTGGTGGTATATGGGTTTCGGTTTGTGGAGGTTCGGTTACGGGAGGGGTTTCGGTTACAGGTGGTGTTTCGGTTGATGTGGTGAATATGGGTGGAGGTATAGGGAATGAGGTTGGTGGTATAGTAGGGGTTATGGTGGGAATGGAAATAGGTATTGTGGGTGGAGGGGAAGGAACTGGTGATTGGTGAAGTTCCATCTCCGGGGTTGGGGACCGAGGGGGTGTGTTACCTCGCTGAGGAGATTCGTCTCCTTGTGAGCCCTCAGAGTCCGAACTCCCACCTTCGGATTCGCTTGAAGAGGAGGGTATGAGGAGCTTTCGCTTCGGTTGGGTCTTCCTCCTTTTCGGTTGTGGGGATGAAGCAGGTTTCTGTTGTTTGCGCTTCTTGGGAGAAGGTTTTGGGGCTTTGGATGGTTTCTTCCCCTTGTCTGCCTTCTTACCCCTAGCCACCGGTTTGTCGGCATCGTGAATCGAGCGCAGCATGTCCGGTGTCAGTTCCCTCGGACCAGATGGCCCTAACTCCTTGATCGCCTTGATCATACTGCTGTCTGAAGGCACACTTCCATACATGGTCTCCGGGATGGAGCCAATGAAGGAGAATTTTGATGCATCCGAGACGATGATCTTCTTGGTATGAAAGGTACCAATAGAAGACATCGGTGCACCGTCAGCAGTTGGGACATCAAACCTGTCCATAGCCCATCTTGTGATCAAGATCCAGAACCGGGCCAGCGACACCTCGGAGTGTCGAGAAGTAGAAGAGAGGCTCTGAAGCAGCTGTTGCCAGAGGACAAATCCATAGTCCAGATTGATCCCGTTGTACACCCCATACATAATTGACAGGAAAAGACGACTGGCCCCGTCCGATCCTGAGCTCCTTTCTGACAGTCCCTTGAAGAGAACTGTAAATAACCCATTCCACTGGGGCGGTAGGCATGACTTCTTGAACCTGGCGACGGAGGTGAGAACTTCCGTGTAGCCCATGTTGTAGAACATGCTATAGAGCATTCCAACTGGAATCGTCTCCGGGTTAACTCGCGAGGAGTCAGTGGGAAACCCTAACAACGTGCAAAAACGTTGGCGAGAAATGGAAGTCTTGTGATCGCCCACTTCAAAGAATACCCGGTCGACGCCCTTGTCGTAGTAGGCCGTCGCATAGACCTGAGATAGAGCTACCAGTGGCACTGTTTCAATTCTGGACAATGCCGGAGCAAGCTGGGAGTACTTGAGGCATTCGATAACCAGCGACATGTAGGGATCATAGGCCAGTGGATTCAGATCAATGACGAGGCATTGTTGAGGTCTGATGGGAAGAATCTGAGAAGTGGCATGAACAGATGAAGAGTCCGCCATTGTTGCAGGTTTTGGAGAAGAAGATAACCGGGAGAGAGTTTGGAAGTAATTTTGCTTTGGGAATTATGGGGGCAGTAAAGAGGTAAAAGGTGGTGTTGATGGGTTTTTATAGTAGGTGATAGGAGAGAGAAAAATCGTTTCAAATCTCTGATGGAAATACGGAACGGGTTTTTGGAGTGACTGATTGGTGACAGTTGGGACGTGCGATGATCACATAGGAGAGAGAGTGTCAGATTCCTAGGATCACGCCGCCCAATAAGCGCCGGTTCAGAGAAAGAAATCGTTTCCATTTCCACACGTGCCTGTAACTTCAGAGATATGACGCTTCGATATTGCACACGCGTCCTCAAGTGTCAGAAAAAGCGCGGCCGTTTCAAATTCACGCGCCCTCCTTTTTACCGTCGTTTGAATTTCTATCCTTTTAACTTCCGCCGAGTCAGCAACTTTTTGTCTTTTCCCCTTTTTTTTTTTTTTTTTATTTAAACGGCTGTTTCCAATTAATGATCCACGTGGCTTATTTTTGACCACAACTTCATTTGTAACCATCCAGTAAATATCCAGCCTGTAAGATAATTAGTAACGGAATTTTTGAAAATCTTGGATTTTCGTGCAAAGAGTGTAAAAAATAAAGAAGTAAAGCAACTCTTTTTAGGATAATATGTGATGTCAATAATGACACGAAACTGATGATCCCGGGCACGAATCTCTTCCTTCAAGGTCAAGAGAGACCTCAAAGTGTTAATGTGGTATCCCGTTGAATTACGATCAAACATTCATTAATAAATGTTGAAAGGCTTCTTTTAATAAGGCAAATTAAGGGTGATTTCGCTTTGATTCAACAATTCAATTCTTGATATAAGAACGAATGTGAACAAAGTACTTGTGAGACCAGTGTAGTCTATTGAACAAGTAGGTTTGAGTTGATTTTGTAGTGGCATGGATTAATATGAAATCTCAGATAAAAATTTAAAACTGGATCCCTTGGGAAGAAATGTCATGGTGTATAGCAATTTCATTGGAACCACGCAAAAAGAAAAGAAATTGAGATTTCATGAAGGTACATTCGTCAATTCATTAGTGAAGACTTGATCAAGTTAATTGGTCACCGTCAATTCGTTGGTGTTGAATTTTGGGTTTCACTCAGCTCGTAGTGACACGAAGCTAAGATCATAAACACAGATGTTGTGTAACCATAAACCTCAGTGGTAGTTTCTGAGAGTCTCAAGGGTTACAGTGATGAAACGAATGTTATGGAGAAGTGTAATGGGGATGGTGAAAGAAGACATAGTACCTCTGCTGCGAACAAAAGGACCAAGCAGGAGACTCTGAACTCATGTGAGAAAAGAGTGAGGTAGCTCACGATTAGAATAAATGAGTTAGCCTTATTGGGAAGACAAGGTTTGTGTATACCAGGTCATGAAGGCTATTATTCAAAATCTTATGAGGCTTGGGACACATACAGCAGCATGCTTCTAGGGACACTTAAGTAATTCAGCAAATATATCCCCATAAATAAACAAACATACAACAAAAAAAAAAAAAAAAAAAAACATATTTTTGGAGTTTTTGAAATTTATAAAAAAAATAAAAGAAAAGAAATAAAAAAATAATAAAAAAATAGAAAAGTAAAAAAAATAAGACAAAAAAAACTTTTGAAAAAAATATGGAAAACCGAACCCGAACGTTCGGTTGGTTTCGGTTGGAAAAAGTTGAAAAACCGAACCCGAACCTTCGGTTGGTTTCGGTTCAGGAAAGTTTTGAAAAACCGAACCCGAACCTTCGGTTGGTTTCGGTTCTTGAAAATTTTGAAAAACCGAACCCGAACCTTCTGGAGGTTTCGGTTTTGGAAAATTTTTAAGAAATCAAGGAGTTTAGATATGCAAAAAAAAAACTTTTTACATAAAGAAAAACAAATTTTGCACAAGAAATATACAACACATAAAAACTACCTTTGAAGTAATGAGCGAGTGAAATGGTTGAACCGAACCCGAACGTTCGGTTGGTTTCGCTTCTTACGTTTGAGATTGAGAGGTAGTGTGAGGGACTGACTCTGATTCCATCATTCCTAGCCCTTGCAATATTTTATTGAACGATGCTTCTGGAAGAGCTTTGGTAAAGACGTCAGCCAGTTGATCAGTGGTTCTTACGAAGTGAACTTCGACATTTCCATCTTCCACATGATCTTTGATGAAGTGATACCGCAGTGCTATGTGTTTGGTTTTAGAGTGTTGCACCGGGTTATGACAGATCCTAATTGCACTCTCAGAGTCACAATATAGAGGGATCTTCTTCATATTGAGTCCATAGTCTCGAAGTTGACTCTGGATCCAAATCACTTGTGATGTGCAGGATGCAGCGGCAATGTATTCCGCTTCAGCAGTAGACAGCGACACACATGTTTGTTTCTTGGATTGCCAGCTGACCAACTTCCCATCAAGAAATTGACAGCCACCAGTTGTGCTTTTGCGGTCGAGTCCACATCCTCCAAGGTCAGCATCAGAATAGGCTTGAACGAAGAAGCCTGAATTGGATGGATACCATAGACCTAAGGAGGCGGTTCGCTTGAGATAGCGTAGGATGTTCTTCACTGCCAGCATGTGAGGTTCGCGTGGGTTAGCCTGAAATCGAGCACAATAACATACAGAAAACATGATATCAGGCCTGCTAGCAGTTAGATACATCAGTGAGCCTATCATTTGACGATAGAGCGTGATGTCGACAGCTGGTTTGTCTAGAGAAGGGGTAAGCTTGGTGCCGAATGCCATTGGGACTTTGACTTTTGAGTCTCCCATCATGCCAAACTTTGTTAGGAGAGTCTTTGTGTAAGCTTCCTGATTGATAAAGATGCCTTCGGGTCCCTGTCTTATATTTAAACCAAGGAAAAAGTTAATAGGACCCATTGAGCTCATTTCAAACTTAGTCTCCATCAACTTTCTGAATTCAGCTGTTAAGCTAGGATTCGTAGAGCCAAAGATGATGTCATCGACATAAATTTGAACTATCATAAGGTGGTTACCTTCCTTTTTGCGAAAGAAGGTTGGGTCAACCGAACCTTGTTTGAATTTGGACATCTTTAAAAATTTTGTAAGCGTTTCATACCAGGCCCTCGGAGCTTGTTTGAGGCCGTACACATCTTTATCCAGAATATAGCAATGATTTGGATACTTTTCGTTGACGAACCCAGGAGGTTGCTCCACATACACAGTTTCTTCAAGTTCTCCATTGAGAAATGCACACTTGACGTCCATTTGGAAGACCTCAAAGTTTTTGTGAGCAGCATAGGCCAGAAATATTCTAACCGATTCTAGCCTAGCTACTGGAGCGAACGTCTCTTCGTAATCTATCCCTTCCACCTGACAGTATCCCTTGACAACCAGAGGAGCCTTGTTCCTTATGACATTACCTTCCTTGTCCATTTTGTTTCTAAAAACCCATTTGAGACCAACAACTGAAGCATCCGGAGGAGTTGGAATGAGGCGCCAGACTTTGTTCCTTTCGAACTCGTTCAGTTCGTCTTACATTGCTTGAACCCAATCCGAGTGATCGAGGGCAGTGTTCACTGTCTTCGGTTCAACTTTTGATACAAATGAGTTAAACATACAAAACTCAACCTTTGTGAATAAGGATGTCTGTTTTGCCTTCAGTTGAGATCGGGTCAGAACCTTTTCAGATACATCACCAACTACTTGAGAGATAGGAATGATCTCTGGTCCATTTTGTAAGAGGAGGGTAATTCGGGTCGAAGGATGGATGTAGTTCAGCATTGATCATCTCTTCGGGCTCAGATTGGCTATCGAAATCAAGCGTCATATCATCATGCTCCCCCTCAATTGATGAGTCTTGAGAAACATGAGTTTCAGGGGTTTCTTGCGGTGCTGAAGTTTCAGGCATTGAAGCACCTTCGTTTGGAGGGGCACCTTCGGTTGGAGAGGTACCTTTGGTTGAAGTGGTAGATCTTTGCTCCCCCTCGACATGAGAACTTGGCTCCCCCTCGACAGATGCAGTGTTGGATGGAGATTCATCAGTGGGCGATTCTCCTTCATGCATTCTTCTTGCAGCATCTTCGACAATCTGCTTCATATGATCTATCTTGTTGTCAGCTACACCTGCTTCGGAGAGAGAAGCTTTTTCCGGTTCGTCAAAGAGTTCCAGAAATCTCTCATACAAATTGGCGATTGAGACTGTGACTTGGCCAGTTTGAGGAAATAATTCCCCGGCAGTGTCATCTATGGCCTGTAGCTTCTTGACGTAGTTATCGTCGAAGGTCACATAGTATGTCTCTTCAATCCTTCTTGATCGTTTCTTTAGGACCCTGTACGCCTTGGATGTGAGTGAGTACCCCAGAAAAATTCCCTCGTCGGCTTTGACATCAAACTTGTTGCGGTGTTCTTTAGAGTTAAAGATGAAACACCTTGAGCCAAAAATGTGGAAAAATTTCACATTGGGCTTCCTGTTGTTTAATATTTCATATGGTGTGATCGTGAATCGCTTGTTGAGATAGGACCTGTTTTGAGTATAACAAGCAGCAGAAATAGCGTCAGCCCAAAAATAAAGGGGTAAGGAAGCGAAACTTAACATAGTTCGGGCAGCTTCACACAGAGATCGGTTTCGTCTTTCGACTATCCCGTTCTGCTGTGGTGTGTAGGGAGCTGAGAAATTATGGCTAATTCCCTTTTCTGCAAGAAACTCTTCAAACTCTCTGTTCTTGAATTCGAGACCATTGTCGCTCCTGATGTTTCGAACGACCTTCTTGAGCTGGACTTCAATTTGCTTGATAAACACTTTCAGCTTTTGAGTCGCTTCAGATTTGAGCTTTAGAAAGAACACCCATGTAAATCGAGAGAAGTCATCAATGATAACAAGAATGTACTTGCTACCACCGATGCTTTCAATAGATGAAGGACCACACAAATCGATATGAAGCAATTCGAGTGGTTCAACAACTTTTGTGTTAATTACGGATGGGTGACTTTGACGACTCTGCTTTCCCATTTCGCATGCAGCACATAAATGCTCTCTGTCAAACTTGAGCAATGGAAGACCCCTAACATGACCTCCAGTGACAAGTCGATTGATATCTTTGAAATTGAGATGAGAGAGTCTTCTGTGCCACAACCAGCTTTCGTCGGATTGAGCTTTTGATAGCAGACATATGGCTGGGTTTCCTTTGATGGGTTTCATGTTCAGAGGAAACATTTCACCCTTTCGCTCTGACTTCAGAATCACTTTCTTTGTCTTTTTCTCTATGATTTCAGAACCTTCATCATCGAATGATATTTTGAGACCTGTACCTCCGACAAGCTGAGATACACTGATGAGGTTGTGTTGAAGTCCTTCCACATAGGCCACCTTCCTTATGGTAAAATCACCATTCGTTATCATCCCATATCCCTTTATGGTGCCGAAAGAGTTATTTCCAAACTTAACGTTGCCACCATTTGCAAGAGATCTGTATTCCCTGAGTTCCTCTTTCCTCCCTGTCATGTGACGCGAGCAGCCACTGTCGATGTACCATTCTTCGTCAAACTGCTCGTCACTTATAACCTGCAAAAATTAAGCAGATTTAGGAACCCAAAGTTTCTTGGGTCCATGTGAGCTTTTCATGGGAACAGGAACAGTAAGAGAGATGTCAACTAGATATGTTCTTTTAATTAGAGTTGTTTCATCTTTCTTTTTAATGGTAAAGACTTTTATTTTATTGACATTAGGGATGTTCGTTTTAGACTCAGGTTTGGATTCATCGACCTTCTGCTTTCCCTTTTGTTCAGCAGATGAATGAGGTTTTTGAGAACCAACGGAATTAGCATTAGAGCAAGATGGAGATGAATGAGAAGAATTAGGAAGAGAGGATTTGGATTTGGATGGAGATGTCTTCCTTGCTGATGACTCTAGGTGACCCTTTTGCTTTTGATCGTTGGTGGGGTAAACCTTTGAGTCTTGTTCTCTTTTGACTTCAGAACCGAACCTCTGTGTTCGGTTGGAGTTGTTCTTGGAACCGAACCTTTGGTTTCGGTTGAAATCCTTTTCAGAACCGAACCTTGACTTTCGGTTGGTATCTTCTTGCGAACCGAACCTTGGCTTTCGGTTGGTATCTTCTTGCGAACCGAACCTTTCCTTTCGGTTGGTATCTTCTTGCGAACCGAACCTTGCCTTTCGGTTGGAGGAACTTTCAGGCTTTCGTACAGGATTGTTTTCATACTTCAGATTCTTGTCCTTGTGTGTATAGTATGCGTTCTGGGAGTGCCAGAATTGTTTCCTTTCAGAAAGATTTTTCATGTATCTTTGGTTCCTCTCTATCTTCTTATCCCTCATCTGCTTAGGTTGATGATGAACGTTCGCTTTCGTTTTTGATGTCACCTTGGCTGGTTCCTTTTGAACTTCAGGAGTTTTTCTTTGAGCCGAGGGAGCAGAGGGAATATCTGAAGAAGATGCAGTTTGCCCTGAGGAAGTGGAAGGAGTATCTGATGAAGTTTCGCTTCGAGCTGTAGGTGTTGAAGGAATGTCTTCTTTTGCTAAACGATCATCCTCTTGAGGAATTTCTTTTGTTCCAATTGTACTTGGTTCACTGAAATTATCAGGATTGTTCAAGGGTTCAGGTATGTACCTCCCTTTCTTCATCCAGGAGGTTCTTTCAGAAAGACCAACGATTTCGTTTCCATTATCAATAGGAGCTTCCCAGAAATACTCATCACAGCCATCAGCATTGTCTTCGTTAACAATAGCTGTGAGTTCAGCTGTTTGATGTTCGGTTACTCCAGTTACCTTGTATACCTGATTTGGAGTGGTCCTGACTTTTTGATACACAACAGCCTTTTCTACCAATTTCGGGGACTTTTGTTGGGACAATCTAGCGAATTCCACAGAATTTTCAGAAATAAGATTTTTGTGGTTTTCAGTTTCGCTTTTAACAAATTCTGAGCAGTCAACCGTATCCTTTACAGAAATTTCACTCATGTTTTCGTCCTCGTTAAGCTCAGATGCATTTTCAACATCGATTTTATTTTCTGAGCTTACTTTGGCGTTTAGAGAGTCAAACTTTTGTATGGTTTCGGTTCTCAGTTTAAGTCTGTCATTTTCATCCAAAAGATTTTTTAGCATGTCCTTGTGGTCTTTGGATTTAATGAAGGACTCAATTTTGTCCAGTCCAATTTTATAAGTTGGGTTGACATCATCAGACGATATCACACTCTCACAGTTGTAAGCTTCGACATCGATTTCATCCTCCTTAAATTCTAGGAAGGGCAAAATCATGCGATGGATCTTTTGGCCTATCTCACAGTCCAAGTGAAGTTGAGTAATATTGGAATATAAACGTTTAGCTATTAAACAAAAAACATTTCGTTGTTTCAACAATTTCAAATTGTCTCTCTGTAAATAAATGTTTTCGTCTTTAACTTTAATTAATTCCGACTCTTTTAACTCAACCCACATTCGCCGCTCCTCACTCTTCGATGCCACCCTGCTTAATTGATCAGTCAGGTTAGAATTGGTGACTCGAGTTTGAGTTAAGCTACTATCTAAATGAGAAATTCTTGTGTTAACGTTTTTTAGTTCTTTCTCATATGAGGATGATGGAACTTTAGATGAAATAAAAGCAGATTGTACCTTCTTTATCAGTTCATCGAGTTCATTGAACTGTTGGCTGAGTGGTTTGGCCGTAAAGCACATATCTTCCTGCACCTTCGGTCCATTGCTTCCTCCATCGGTGTTGTATCCCCTCATTTGAGACACTTCAGTCACCATGAAGCATTTTCCACCACTGCTTTCCTCCTTAGCCACATATGCCTTTCCATGAGTAGGCTTCCTCACTTCTTCATCTTCTGATTCAGTAGACCAAACTTCAGTGCTACCGAACTCATCGTCATTGACCGAACCCTGCACAATAAGAGCATTAATAGAAGGGTTAGCGGTAGACTTCTTCTTTCTCAACTCATCCAATCTCTTCTGCATCACAGCTTCCTCATCATTTCCATTGTCCTTTTCAGCCATTTTCTTAAGAACACAGTCCTTAGCGTAGTGGTTCTTGCCACCACAATAGAAACAGCTTACTCCGGAATCGCCATCTGCTTTCGGTTCCTTTTTGGGCTCCTCAGCTTTCGGTTCATTGTTTGCTTTTTCTGAGCTGTAACTCCCCTGCCAGTTTCGGTTTTTGTTGCTGGGGAATCTCTTCTTTATGAACCTCTTAGGATTGGATACCATCATGGCATAATCCTCAGTTGAGAGGTCATATTCTTCTAAGTTGAGCTCTTCATCCTCCACCACAGCTTTACTTTTAGATAGGAGAGCCAACGAACCAAGACTGGAGACAACATTCTTCTCTTGAACCACAATCTTCTCTTGGGACTTCAGAATACCCACCAGTTTCGCCAAAGAATATGATTTAAACTGTTCATGGGCTTTGACTGTGGAAACAACTGCTCTCCATTCAGATCGCAGTCCGTTCAAGAAAGTAACCTTTTGTTCGATGAGCTTCCTTTCGATGTCGTGTTTGATCATCTTGCTGAGAAGATGATTGAAGCGATCAAACGTCTGGGTCACAGTTTCTTCGGCCCCTTGCCTGAATTCACCAAATTCAGATAGAAGCAAGGTTTGGATGGAATGTTCAAGATCTTCGTCTGTGGAATACAGTTCGCGAAGTCTATCCCACACTTCCTTCGCCGTAGTGCATGAGCTAACCAGCCTGAATGTGTCGGACTGAAGGGCGAATCTGATCAACCTAAGTGCCTTAATATTGCACTGGAGTTTGTCTTTTTCATCTTGCGTGATATTCGTCACGTCCTTGAGCAGATCATTGTACTCTTTTTGCGTCTTAATGATTCTGGCCGTCGTAGAATGAGAAAACGGTCCACTGATGATGGCTTCCCATATGAGATAACCATTGTCCTCCGATCCAATCACATAATCTTCGAAATGATGCGCCCATACTTCATAGTCATGGGTGTACAAGATTGGAATCTTTGTCGTCGAACCGATGCTGTTGGAAATATTAATAGGGTTTGATTGCGTTGCGTCCATAATGATCATAAAAACCTGTTCAAAGATCAGACTTGTAATAAAGCAGATTAGGGCAAAACAATAAATACTAAGATACGTCAATTAAGATGACGGCTCAATAAATATCGATGATTGCGGAAAACCCTAATGGAAATCTTTTTCACAGAAAAGATGTGTATCGATTACACAGCCTCCTGCTCTGATACCAATTGATGGGATTAAAACAACTTTTAATCTATGAAGATCGATTAGATCTTGAACAAGTATATGAATATGAAACAACAAGAACACAATATTAAAAACAAAGCAGAACTCAATAATAAGAACAAACATCTTGAATCAAACGTGTCGAATGATTAAATAAAATCCTTAGAAGAGCTCGATTAAGAACATCAACTGTAAAGGATTGGAAGATTACAAGAACGATTACTGGAAAATATTATACTCTTGATAAATCGCTATATCGATAATGTCTAGAATCTTATGAATCTTAACCTAATATGCATGCAAGCATTAACTTAAATACTATACATAAAAGGCTCTCGGTTGGACAGGCCCAAACCGGAGAATAAAAAGGCTAATCTAACGAGCCCAAAAGACGCAACATAAAAACTCTTTTTAGCCCAACAGATCTCATTCTAAGGGGGTTTTAGGGCTTTCTTCCATCCATCTTTTGGTTATTGAGACTTTTGAGCATGACATCAAATTGAAACATCAGATATGGACTGTGTGAGGTCCTTTGAGCCCAAAGATCCAAGCTTTATCAAGCTAGTGACAAGTGTTTATGCATTAAACCCCATATAGAGCTTATTATGGCATTTCGAGCCTTAGATGTCATGCATAGATGTAAAGCTTGTAGCTTTACGTGGTATTTCATCCTTAGGAGGCCATATCTAGAGTTTGGGACATTATTTATGCTTAGAATTGTCTGAATGAATATTGGGCTAGAGGGACTCGGTGAGTGCGTGAGCCAACTCGACGTGTCAGCTAGGGTTTTTCCTAATAGACTGGACACGCTACAACTCGGCGAGTTGATGAGATAATCGACGAGTTGAGTTGGATTTCCCCAATACTTATGAGAAAATGAAGGAACTCGATGAGTGGCGTAGATGCACTCGATGAGTTTAGTCAACATGGACTGTTGACTTTCGTTGACTTTTAGGCTTTGGTCAACTGTGGATCTTTGAGACCATGGAGGGGTAAAATGTTCTTTTCACCCTTTTTGAGATTCAATGGAGAAGTTATATTAGCATCTCGGAGTGATTATTAGAAATTTGCTAACTAGGGATAATTATATTATTTAGGCGGAGTCTAGAATGTTCGTGGGGGGTGCTAGGTCTACTTGCTTACTTCCGAGGTGAGTCTTCTCACTATACTTACATGAGTGGTAATATTGTGTGACCAAAGGGTTTTATTGAGTTATCGACTGGAGGATCATATGTGCTTATACTGAGTTATGTGATATTATGCATTCAGTCTTTGTGATATATGCTATATTATTCAATGCTTTACTGAGTTAGGACCGGAGGGTCCAAACCGAGTTGTAAGACAGGAGGGTCTTCACCGAGATATAGGACTGTAGGGTCCAACCCGAGTTGTGAGACTGAAGGGTCCTCACTGAGACACATGACCGAAGGGTCCACACCGTGTCGTGAGACCGGAGGGTCTATGCCGAGTTATATCCTTGAGAGGCTTATTATTTGAGTATATGGTATTTTGGGGAACTCACTAAGCTTCATGCTTACCATGTTGTGTGGTATGTGTTTCAGGTACTTCTCAAGATCGCAGGAGCGCGGCGGCTTGATTGTACACACCTGTTCGAGACTATGTCGAGGATTCTAGGATATTATCAGTTGTTTTGTTGAATTGTGTTTTTGACATTTGAGACATTATGGTTTTGAGACAATGTGATACTGATTTTATAATATTTAAAAATGAAAATTTTGTTTGAAATTCTAGAGTGTTACAAAGTAGGTTCGTAACACCTTATGAAATGTGGAGTAATAATGTTTTCTTACTCTAGCACATTTGGAATTGGAAAGTTGTGATGTTTTGCTTAAAATAAATGATAAACTGAGACCAATTATATGATCTGTGTTCTTGTCGAGAATTCACACTAACTTTTGAATAATTGATTTAGCTCGTCAAGGAACGTTCCTTGAGAAAGAAAATCTTATATGTCAAGAAGTCAATGGGAGTCTTATTGATCTTTAGAGTTTCAAGAGTCAATCGAGAATAAACCTTTTAGGTATTATTAGTATAAGACCAGAGGTTGATGACATATCATGTTAAGATGACATATTTTTGTTTTTGCGCACCAACCAGTTGAGTTTGCAATACTATGATTTCTATGGTTCTCATTTGAGTGCAAAAAGCAGAGCATGTTGGCAAGTGAGAGTACATTGATCGATATGGGTGAGCCGCGCAACAACATGGAAGCACCGGTAGGCCTTTGTGCTACCAGAGAGCAAGAAATTTAGAATATGCAAAGTTCAGTTCATGAAAGGAAAACTAAAGTTGAGTTTGGTTTTATCCTAAACCTTATCTTATGATTGTAGGATGGAAATGATAGATTCACATGGATGGGAACATATACACCATAAAACCTAGGTGGCAAAAGGTTTTGTTCTAATTCATGAGAATGATTATGAGGAAACAATTTCGGTAGTAGATTTTAAAGATATGTTAAACATGATTATGGTTAGTAATTGTGTTAATTGCATTCTCAAATTCGCAATATGATTACGACATCCCTTTTCATAGTTCAAATTCTGAGAAATGACAAGGAATTGTTTAAATTTTCAGGACATATGCTATAAGTTCTAAAAGGGTTTGAACACACGCGCATATGATATTTAATAAAGGTGTATAATCTTGAGAAGTCTAGTTGAAGACTTATCAAAGCATCACGTATCAGAAATCTACACTTTAGTAAGAAAGTCAAAGAGTACTGATTTCTAAAAGTCCAGTTGATTTCCAGGTGCATGTCAAAGCTAGTGCGAGCAAATTTTTTGTAATACTATGAGCATAATTTTTATGGTAGTGGGAGAATAATTGTTATGCTAAGTATTGCAAGTTGGTAGTACTATTCATAGGGAAAAAAGTTTTTGAATTTGCAAGTTGCAAAGTTTGGAAATTGTTTCTCTATTAATAGACTTAAGGGAGAGAGCACTCATAGTTTGTTTCAAATATAAAAGTTTAGATTGAAGGGTTTGATAGAGCTTAATCATGGACATATATAAATATCATGTTGAAATGATTCAATATAGGAAATTCGATATATGGAAATATTATAACAAGAGACTGAACAAATATTAGGTCTTTATGAAAGACATAATGAAGCGAGTCCCATATGCCTTAGATATAAGATTGTTTTCATATGATATAATATTCACTTGTTTTGATTTTTCCAAAAATGCCTTGGGCATTAAGAGGGAAAAAGGACTATAACTTTGTAAGACTAAAGTTGTTAAACAACTGTTAAGAACATTCTGAGGTTATACCAAAAGATTGGTTGCTTGTGGACAGTTGGAAGTATAGAATTGTTTGGAAGGGCCATAGTGACATATTTTAGATTGAGATGATTTTTGGTCAAAATTGATGGTCATATGGGAATATGGAAATGTTTCCGTAGTGAGAGTTGATTATTAAAATCAACATTTGAATTGGAAACTTTAATGCAAGAAAGGTGCTCAAGGAGTGTATCTTGAGTTTGAGACTTCGTTACCATGAAAATGTTTTTAATTAGTAGCAAAATTCCAATGCAACATTTTGTAATATCATTGGCTAAGTCTCTATGACTTTTAAGCCTCGACATCACACAAGGACAATGTATGTAAGGTTGGAATTCTAACACATTTAGTAGTGACAAGAATTTGGAATTTTGAAATGAGCATCATTGGAATAATGTCCAGTTGATCTGTTCCAAACGAATGACCATAAAGAGACATAGTATGCATTCTCATAACATGGCATCTATGCAGTTATAGCAGTTCAAAATAAAATATCGGTCAAGGACCGATATTCGATATATAGATTATCGCGGTGGGATATCAGTGGGATATCGGTATTTTTATGTTATGTAGGGCCTTTGTAACCTTGTGTTTTATTGAATGAATACATGGTCATTAACTAAAACATATAGTAAATTAGAAAATGTTTGAACCAAATGTTTATCAATCTCATAAAACGGCCACCATATATCTACGTTTTAATAATAAATGAAGTGACTTAATAAAATATTTAGCTATAAACGCTATTTCACCGCTATCCCACCGATATTTGTCAAATATCAGTCAAATAGCGGTCAAATATCGGTCACTATCGCCGCTATTTGCGGTACCGCTATTTTGGACTCTATTTAGTACCGATATTTTACCACCTGTCGATAACCGCTATCCCACCGCTATTGACTGCATAGCATGGCATGACTAATGTTTAATTCAAGTGGTTAGTTGATTACTCAAAACATTATACAATGAATAAAGTCTTAACTAATATGGTGAGTAAATAATAAGAGTTTCATTTATATTCAATACTTTTGAGACCATAGTTAATTAGGTTATTATTGTGTTTCACTTTGCTTGTTTTACTTCCTAAATAATTTGATTATTCAAAATTCCACAGTTAATCGTACTTTTGGAAGTAAGTAGCGAATTAAGACGAACTAGATTGTAGATTGTCTAAGGGTTTAGACATAACAATAGTTTTGCTGCAATGTTAATGCGTACTTAGTAATGAGGATTTTAAGTATTGGATAAACCTACGCTCAAAGAATTACTTCATGGATTTTATTACGAGTAATTATGAGACGATAATATCTTATATTCTTGAAGCGGAGATATATGAGGTATGGTTTACAAGTCAGTTGTGCATTGATAATACATAAATGCATCAGTAACTTGATGTTATAAAATGTATTATTGTGCATGATTTGATAAGTAATTAGTGAAAAAATATCAGTCAAAGTTTATTCGTTCCATTTCCCCTAGTGAGAAAAGCGATATCTTTGGGCCCCTCTATGATTTGATGTTGACATTTGAAGTGCTTGGCCGAGCCCAGATTAAATTGATGTGTTCAATTAGTAGTCTAAGTTCAGTCGTCATAAATAGGGAAATCAGGAAACAAAATTTTAGACAATGAGATTGATTTCAATCCATGTCTCGTGCCCATATGATATCATGTACAACGAAAGAATATTTGATCACTTATCTTAGGAAATGTAATTGTCTGGGTCAGAGTTCAACAATGACTTTTGGTAGCTACAATTCGCTGATCAATTCGGAAGTTATAATGGCGGTTATAGTTATAGACTAATAAAAGTAGGAGACTATTGGATTATGTGTCTAAGCCATTAACTATAATTTGTATAAACTTGAATTGATGGTAGCATAGCCTTTTGGACTGCCCTCAAACCTAGCAATTGAATAGGATAACTTTTAGAGAGAGAAATTGAATTAATAATTTATTATATGGTCAATAAATTAAGTAGAAATCAAAATAAATAATTTGTTAATATATTATGAGAATAATATATTAATTGGAAATAGTATTATTTAATTAATAATCCATCAAAAATTAAATGGAATTAATTTTGAGATTAATTGTATTAATTAAAAATAGGAGGACTAAAGGTAACAATGTTTAAAAGTTGATCATTGGGCAATTCTAGAAGCTCCCTAGGTAGGGGACGAATTCTAGAAAGCCTTCTAGGGTTTCCTTGGGCATTAAGTGTGTCTTGGATATCTTAGGGAGGAAGTTAAGGGATTAGGGTTATCTTGGAGATACTTGTCTTATCCAATACCTTCCTAGACTCATATATAAACCCTTAAGGGTTTAGAATTTCGTCCATGCATTCTTTAGAAGAATGGGAAAGAAATTTCTACTCCTCTCCTCTTTTCTTCAAGTTCCTTGGTTGCTAGGGTTTGTGTGTGAACCATTAGAGGCACGCACTTGTGGTGCTTGTTGCCAAAAGATTTGAAGAAGGATTCAAGGTTGTGTGCAATAACAATCATCAAGGTAAGTTTCTTGTTCTTATGAATTAGTTTTTCATAGAACAGTTTTGTAGGATAATAAGTCATAGTATGTTGCCTATATGAGAAAGACATAGATCTTTGTTAGGTTGCATGTGCCCTAATCATTTAATTTTTTAAATGTTTTTCCGCTTAGTGCATTGTATTTGTAACCTCCATAACCCAATAGTATTGTCTTCTTAAACCTTTGTGTTGATATTTGGTGTGACACACTCACATGAAAGGTTTTATTAAACCTAAATTGTTTTGGGAATTATAATTTGAGACCGTTATCAACATTTGAACAATGAAAATGTTTTAAATTAAACTTTGGGAGCGATTTCCGCAAACAAATACTACGAGATTATTTTAAAAGATTTGATTATTTATTTCAAATATGCTCTTGCGAAGGGTTTTACATAAACCATGATTAAAGGAGGTAGTCAAGTTTGAGTATAAAGTACTTTTAGTGATATGATTCCAATCACTTTTTCCATAGTTTGATTTGTGTATGCTTTTATTCAAGATATGCATTTATAATCAAATTCCCCTTCTTTGCTGTATGTGTGTTCGTTTAACCTTTAATCAAAGATTCCAACGTTAATTTACTAGCGTTCCCTTAGAATTTAATAACTCAATCTTACCAAAGCTATAGTGTCGTACACTTGTCCAGTTGTGTAATAGTCCAAAACGTTTGTGATATCGATCTATAAATTTAAGATTAGATTTATCACATTAAGTTTTTTTGCGTTGTTTTCGGGGAATGATTTTCAGTTAATTTAGTTTAGTTCAAAATTTGTTATGTTTTCATATTTTTTATTTATTTTATTTTTTCTTTATTTCGATAACATGACACTTCTGGGAAAGGTTTCTACTGTTTTTTTTTACCATATTTGAATTATGAGAATGCACGCGAGGAAACCAGAAGCAAATATATTAAGATACTAAAGTTTGCACTTTGTGTCGCGTCCGAATAGAATATGAACCACGTTTAGTTAAAGGATCACAATATGGCATCTCGTGACCACATCCAATATAATGTGTACCATATCACATTTGCTCGACTGTTTCGAGGATTTCTTCCAAAAAGCTCCGATTTTTTTCGTTATCTTTTGCTTAATCTCCACTAAAGGTAAGCTTTTGGAAACCATGTTTCTTAATTGATGGTTTATTTTGATAATTTTGCTACATTATGCTCTCGTTAACTTGTTTAGGGTTTGTAGTAATACCTACGATTTTGAGCCAATTTTTTGAAATTTATGATTTGTAACCCTTATACGAATTGATATGAACTCAAAATGCATATTCTTGATGAACCATGTTAAATATTTGTCTTTGTGTGTGAGAGAGAGAGATTATTGTTTTATGAAATAACTAAAGGAAATAAAAAAAATAAATGTTAATCCAATAAAAACAATTATAAGAATTAAAAAAAGAAAAGCAAAAGAATCATTTTACTATAAACTTTACATCAAAACTATATTTTTAAAATGAATGTTGGAACAATAAAAACAATTAAAATAATAAAAGAAGCAAAAAGAATCATTTTACTATTAACTTTACATGAAAATTATAGTTGTTGGAAAATTATTTTGAATGTGGACTGAAACTGTGATAATCCGACAACAAAGGACCATTTCTGTAATTTACAATCGCGCCCGGATGAAACCATCCATTGGCTAAATTTTTGGATGAGACGGAAACATATGAACGTCGTTCACTCACCTCGAAATCCTCTCTTTATTTGCTCCTTGTTGTCTCAACTCTCCAACACCTACCAATAATCCCTCTCTTCAACCCTATAATCCTCACTTGCTCCATTCTTTCTCTCCACCAGCTACCAATAAAAGCGTTGAAGTCATCAGGAAAACTAGAGGTGTTTAATTAGTGTTCGTTAGACTCCAATTTAGAAGCAGTGGGTTAGAAAACAGGGTTTTAAAACCACCGGTTGCATTAGAATTGGAATTCCGTGAATGTTCTGATTCTGGTTCTAGAAGTTAGGCGCAGAGCATAGAAACTCAATGGTCATCTACTAGTAGCAAAAGAACCACACAAAATCATTGGTTATTCATCCGCAAGTCTGGAGCTCTGTTTTGGATAGAATTGTTATCGTGAAGAATCAAAGGCCGGTGCCCGAGAATGTCAGATGCACCTATCAATGATACCAACTCCTCAATCCTACTGGGAGAACAGACATGTCAACAGTTTACTCTTGCTGAGATTCAACTGGCAACCAACAACTTTGACGAGACTTTAGTCATTGGGCGTGGTGGATTCGGCAATGTTTATAAATGTCCCATCAATATGGGGTTAGTAAGGGAAGTTGCAGTTAAAAGGTTGCACTGCATGTCCACCCAAGGGGCCCATGAATTTGAGGCGGAAGTTAAGGTTCTTTCTAAGCTGCGACATGGTAATCTTCTATCTCTGGTTGGTTATTGCAATGAAGGAAATGAGATGCTCCTAGCTTATGAGTTCATGCCTAATGGGACACTTAAAGATCATCTTTGCAAAGCTGATTCCACATTATCTTGGTTACAACGACTCAAGATATGCATAGGTGCAGCTCGGGGATTAGACTACCTTCACACAGGCACATCAACACAAAATGGAGTTATACATCGCGATGTGAAGGGGTCCAACATTTTGTTGGATGCAAACTTTGCTGCTAAAATTTCAGATTTTGGATTGGCGAAAGTTGGCCCAATAGATCATACACGAACTTATGTCAGCACCAATGTCAAAGGGACATTTGGCTATATGGACCCGTGCTACTTCTATACTGGAAAATTGACTAGAAAATCTGATGTTTACGCCTTTGGAGTTGTATTGTTTGAGGTGTTGTCCGGGAGGCAAGCGGTAGATTCAACGCTTGATGAAGAGCAATGGGGCTTAGCACCTTGGGCTCAAGACAAAATCAAAGAGGGAAAAGTCAATCAAATTATTGACTCAAAACTGATGGGACAAATCTCGAAAAAATGCTTGAAGCAATTTGTAAGCATAGCAATCCATTGTTTAGGTACCAAACCAAAAGAACGCCCAACCATGGCTGAGGTTGTCTTTAAGCTGGAGTCTATTCTGTCACAAGAAAGGGAAAACAGCAATTCTATCGTTAATGAAGAAAGGTTCATTTACAAGGTAAGGGCTTTTTTTACAGGCAAAGTTGACATTATGTCGGATGGTGCGGTAGGAAGCAAATCTATGAAGCAGGATGGTAAAGTTGTTAGCAAATCTGATTTTAGTGCTCACCATATCAGAAAATTCGCATACAATGAGTTGGTAAGTGCAACAAATAATTTCAAACACATGGAGCGTTGTCCAACTTCTTATACATCCATTTACAAAGGTTGGGTTGATGAAAAGTCATATGCACCAACAAAATGTGGTATTGGTTTGGCGATATATGTTAGGGAGGAGGATATTCTAACCTGGAAATGGAAGGTACTTTCACTATGTAAAATGATGACGTGGGACTTATTTTGGATAGCAAAATAAATAGACCTTGTAGTTTTCACGCTTTTTGATATTTTCTAGTTTATATATTAAGGTACTGAACTACATTGGCAATTTGGCTGTGCAGTTGGACTTGAAACTATTAGAATTCAGTCATCCCAATATTACCAGACTCTTAGGATATTGCTTGACTAATGTAACTATGTTTTGGGTATATGAGCTGATTCCAGGGATATGGTTAGATGATCATCTATTCAAAGGTAAGCTGTAAGCATATCTTCTATTTTTTACATCTATAGAACCCTTTGGACTTCCATCTTACAGATTGGATACATGTTAACTATTTTGATGCAGCACCAGATAGAACTCCACTTTCTTGGGCTGCACGATTGAAAATAGCACATGGAGCAGCTCAAGGCCTGTCTTTCTTCCATCAGAGGAATCGTCCAGCTTATAACAATTTTGAGGGCAATCATATTTTGGTGGACAGGGTAATGTACACTGCCTTTGACTTGCTTGCATTTTGCATGGAAAAAGTAATATAATTTTTAGTTTTTATTTTCTTGTTTATTTTTAGGATTTTAATGCTCGGCTTTCCGATTATGAAATAGACAATTTACTTGCCCCACGTGGCTTCTCTACATTCGAAAGAGACAAATTGGATGGTCTTTTTGGACCTGTGCGTGGAGATGGTATGTTCTTTTGTAAAAATGAAATTTTTTGTACATTCTCAATATATCTGGAAAAATATTGAAATACTCCATTGAACTATTCTTTATTCTTTTTTTTTTCAATCCGAGGTGGACCCCACCTCTCTCTCTCTCTCTCTCTATATATATATATATATATATATATATATATATATATATATATATATATATATATATATGGCAAAAGGGAATATATATTACAGCCCCATCTAAGCTTAGTACTAAACCTCTTGAAAAAATATTGTTTTACTATAAAGAGATTACGGTTAATAGATTCACGATTAATACTTCAACATGTAAATTCAAGATCGACACAATAGGGTTTAGGGCTTAGAGTTTAGGGTTTAGGGTTTAGGTTTATATTTAGGGTTTAGGGTTTAGGGTTTAGGGTTAGGGTTTAGTGTTTAGATTTAGGGTTTAGGGTTTAGCTTTAGTGTTTAGGGTTTAAATTTAGGGTTTAGGTTTAGGTTTAGGGTTTAGTAATGTTCACTTGGATGAAGTAATAAACGATAATTGAGGAAAGAAAACGGAGATGATAAAACGATAATGAAAGAAAGAAATGTTATGGAGAATGATATATTTACCAAGTGAAACCAAACCGGGTATATTTAGCATGTTAAAACGACATATTTTAGAGGTTTAGTACCTAAGCTTAGGTGGGGCTGTAATGTATATTCCCTATCCCCTATATATATATATATATATATATATATATATATATATATATATATATATATATATATATATATATATATATATATATATATAATGGTTAGGTTGCAAGGGTTGCAATGATTAAACTTGCTTACTTACTTTCATCTTTTTCATTTTGGGAAAACTAAAAAATAAAATCCTTACATATTTGCCAAAAACTGAAAATCGTATTCAATTTAACATTTTCGTCCTTTTACCCGGTCAATAGGTGATCCAACTTTTAAAAATTACATTTTTTGGCCCTGATTTCAAATTTTATTACCAATTTTCTCCAAAATTTACACTTTTTGCCCAGATTTTAAATTTTTATTAAAATTGTGGTCCTGATTTTATAAATAGATATTACATATACAAAAAAGTTTTTTTTCTAAATAAAAATTTTTATATAGAAAATATAAGATTTTTATGTGAAAAATATGTTTTTTTTCTATAAATATGATTTTATAAAGACAAAACATATTTGAAACAAAATTTTGAGAAAAAAAATTATAAAAACAACTAAAGTGATGATAAATTTATAACAAAATTCTAAAATTTGGGCCAAAAGGGTAAAATTTTGACCAAATTTGTAATAAAATTTAAAACATGGGCCAAAAGTGTAAATTATGGACCAAGTTTGCAATAAATTTTGAAAATTTGGCCAAAAATGTAAGTTTTGAAAGTTGGATGACCTGTTGACTGGGTAAAAGGGTTAAATTGAATAGGATTATCAGTTTTTGTCATTTAATTGAATAAAAAAAAGATATAAGGACTACATCAATTATAAGACCAATATGTAAGAACTTTAGTGTAGTTTTTCCTTTCATTTTAAATGAAATTTATAACATTTTTCTAACACACACATTCCTTTAGAGTTCCTTGCAATTTCTTACGTCCTTTTATAGTACAAGGATCTTAACTAATCCCTTTATAAGAGTTTGACTTGTAACACCATTTTATATGCATATGTTATATGTATACATTCATTTTCTGAAAACAAGGGGCGGTTTTTTTTTTCCTTTCGAAAGCAGTACCTTTATAAGTATTTCCAAAAACAAGGGTGTTATGTATAATCATCTTCCAAAACCTCTTTAGCAGAATCTGGAGTGCAGAATGAGATCTATGCTTTTGGAGTGGTACTGCTGAAAATGCTAACTGGGATGAAGGAGTATGATGAAAGGATACCCCTCGAACAGAAAAATTTGATGGAATGGGCTACTCCATTGCTAACAAATAAGGTAAATTTGGGAACAATTATGGACCCACAACTTCAGCATAATAATCATCTTCCAAAGGGAGCCTTCGAGTTAGCTCAACTTGTTTCAAAGTGTCTTCAACCAACTCGTGACAAAAATCTGTCAATTGAAGAAATCTCACAAGTCTTGTATCAATGCTATCAAAATGAAATCATATCGGGTTGACTCTGAAATATCAAATACAGTTGTTCTTATGTAAATAAAATAATACAATTATTCTTAGGTAAATAAATATAAGAAAGTAAAATGTACGATGCTGCAAATATTAAAAAGTGTGAAGACTTGACCTCTCACTCGTCTACTATCTGCTTTCATGGGCCAGTGTTCTATTTTCTATTAACCTTCTAATGTGTGACATTATTTTGTAGGTATATAGTATTATTAACATCCGGACACTCTTTCTTACCAATTTAAAGCTGAAGCTTCATCTAATGAACGCATGCTCTAATGAGGTGCCCATTATCTTTATATTAGCTTAATTCACGATTCACCAAAATAAACTAGTTGTATAAATTACGTATGCCTCCATCTCTTGAAGTTGATTCTAATCCACATTTGTTACAAACCAATGGCATCAGGCAGAAAAGGTAGGAGTCGAACACTAAAAATCATGCACATGGTTGTTAGATCTTCATTAGTCGTTTATCATTTCTAGGTCGACCCTAATTTCATGAAGCTGGAGATACGGAGTAGATAAGAAATTTCTTAATTGTATTTGATCATCGTTTTCCAAGCTACAATGGTTGGTGTGTGGACTAATGTTCTAGGATAGATGTAACACTTATGTTACACAGGAACTTGCAGACACAAAGTCAACCTTCTTCCCCTGAAATTACAAATGCTGAAGATTTCAGGCCTCGACAAGTTTTAGGTGATGATGTTGTGGATGACATAGTGGTTGTGGGTTATGTTTTCAGATCCACAAAGGGATGGACAAGTTAAAAGGGTACAGAAAAACAGTAGGGTTTCGAAATTTATGATATCCTCATTGTAGTGTTTATTTAAAATAGTGGCCCTCTAAAGGTAAAAGAGATAGAATGTGTATCCATATATTTTTTACACATAAACAATTACAAAGATTGGCTTAATATAGCTGATCAATACAATTGGAAGGAACCAATCTAGGAGAAAAATTAGGGATACATAATTACAGTGTGTATCTTTGGTCCTTAATACGCCCCCGCAAGATGGGGGATCCGTCAGATATCATGGAGCGAAGTCTGAGAAATGGTGCTCCATAAAGAGGCTTTGTTAAGGCATCTGCTAATGATCATGGGATCTAATGTGTAGTACTTTGAGAGAGGCGTCTGCGACCCTTTTCCTGACAAAGTGGTAGTCTAATGCAACGTGTTTCATCTGAGAGTGATAAAGTGGCTTAGCACATAGGTATGTGGCACTTGTATTGTCACAAAAAAATATGGGTGAAGATGTTTGAGTGACACCAACATCACTGAGAAGTTTTTCCACTCACGAGACCTCAGATGTTGCATTGGCTAATCATTTATACTTAGCTTCAAGGGATCACCTTAAGACATATTTTAGTCGTGTCAATTTCCAAGAGTTAATGTTTGAGCCTAGATAGAGTATATAAGCAGTAGTTGAACAGTCTCCATTCGAGATCCCTCCCCAATATGAGTCCAAAAATGCTTTGAGATTAAGAGAGTTCCCCTTTTTGAGAAATTATTCATGATGAATTGTACCCTTTAAGTAGTGGAGAACATATTTCAAAGCTTGCCAGTGAATCTGAGTGGGAGCATGCATAAACTGGGCAAGAGGATTAATGATAAACGATACGTCTGGCCATGAGATGGCCAAATACTATAATGATCCCACCGGTTTCCGATAAGGTGTAGGATCAACACTAGGTGACCCGTCCACGCAGTTGAGAATAATATAAGAGTTTAGTGGAGTCGCCACATCTTTTGCACCATCCATATGAAGGTTGGTTACGAGATCTTGAATATGGAGATGTTGGGACAGAAATAGGCCATGAGAAGTATAAATAACTTCAATTCCAAGAAAGTGGTGTAGAGAACCAAAATCTTTAATGGAGAAGAAATTTGTTGAGGTGTAAATGAAGTTTGTAAGAAAGGAATATTGTTTCCTGTGAGTACATCATCCACATAGACCATAAAGAAACAGATGATGTTATGATTATAAATGAGTAGAGAGGCATATGTTTGGGATTTACGACAATCACAAGTATGGAGGAAGGCCGTGAGTTCCATATGTTGGATTAGTGTCTAAGTCCATAACTATATTTGGTATGTACTTGACCCGACCCGGCATGGTCCATTTGGGTTGCACTTCACTGACACAATTTATATGGATAATCTTTTAAGAATAGTATGTTTATGATTAATATTAATATATTATAAGTTCTAATATATTATTATGGAATCATATTATTTAATTAGTATTGATCAAGAATTAATTTATAATTAATTAAGTGATCAAAAGGAACTAATTAAATATGGACTCTTATATCTATGGAATGGGCCAAGTTCATTTAGGTTGGGCTAAGCTTTCATGGATAGTCCATGGAGTGTTTAACCCATGGATCCTAGGAAATGAAAGGTCATGGCTTAATCCTAGTCTCCATACTATATAAAGATGTCCTTGGTTGGTGAAATTGGCACTAGTGTGGTACACTAAGAAGGGCTAGCCAATTTCACTAGAGAGAACCAAGTATCCATATTCTCTAAAGTCTTCCAAGGTGTTTTGGTGATTTGTGATTCCACTTGAGGCTTCCACACTATTGGGGCTAAGCTCTTAAGGTTTGAAGACATCAAGCTACATCAAAAGGTATGTCATCTAACTAGTACTTTATAGTATAAGTGCTTCATAATATGCTAGTTAGGATTAAAGCCTTGGAAAGTTCTTATTTGCATGTATAATAGAGAAAACATAGATCCAAGGTTTATAGGGTTGCATGTACACCATAGGAGTGTTAGAATGCTCAAAACCCAACAGTGGTATCAGAGACTAGGCTTGTTTTCTTGTTATACTTGCAAAACTGCTTAAAAAATCGAAATTGTTGCTATCTGATCATCAGACTCGGCGAGTCCATCAGGAGACTCGGCGAGTCCATGCCTAAAAAGTGATCAAATCGATCCAACTCGCCGAGTTGGTTCATGCATTCGACGAGTTGGACCCCCAGACAGCATATTTTCGAGGTTTTTGGCTAGAAATGGACTAGGAACATTACCCTAAGTTGTTTTTTTGAACTTATAAACTTGTTTTTTGAAGTGGTAATGTTCATGCTAATCCAATTTCAAAGATAATTGTCAATAGATTCATGTTTTGTATTAGTTTAAAGTTTAGACTAATTACATTAAAAAGTTTGATTTGAATTATCTTGTTTTTATGAGTTGATTAGATTAATAGGAAAGTTGAGTGAAATAGTTGTTTTCAATCCAAAGTAATCTAAGAGTAGATTCTAAAATGTGTTTTTGTAACTTGTCCTCAAGTTATATGAAAAGTCACATTTAAGTTTCATAAAACTCATAAAAGTTGGCAATGGTTACAAAAGATGAAGAGTCTTGTCCTTAAGTTATGGAGGTTCAAGAGTCACTTCATTAAGTAATAAAATATGTAACCTTAATTAATTCCATAAGTTATAAAATAAAGAAAAGTTAATTCTTTTATTAGTTTAAAGTCTTCCATAACTTGTCCTCAAGTTATGGAACTTGAAGAGTTTTTGGATTAAAACTACTTTAAACACATAAGTTATGGAATTAATTAGTTTTGAAAAGTTACAAAACATGCCCTAAAGTTTTGGAATTTGAAAAGTTTTCCCTTATGAATACTTTAATTCCAAGTTAGCCCTTAGAATTTTAAAAGTTAAAATTCAACCCTTATACTTTATAATATTATAAGTTAATAATATTTATATATATATGTATAAGAGTAAAGTCAGTCTTACCGCTAGTATGCCTCATTCACGAAGCCGGTCTATAAGGTGGGTATAAGGTTGTTACAACTTAATGGGTGTCCACTCTCACCCACCGCTTGCTTGACTGGTGGAGGGTCGTTAGCCGAACGGGTAAGACAAGGACTTATAAATTCTCATTAAAAGTATGATGAATATTATAAAGTAACTAAATGTTTTATTAAATTCCCAATCTTAGTTACTTTAGGAAAAAATGTGAATAAGGTGCTAATCCATGAAATTACACTTTACACTTTGTCTAAGTCGTTGGTAGAGCGTGTGTGGTTAACCGGCACACTAACTTGGACTTAACAAGGTAGGTAAAGGGTGACTTAATATTTATCATAGTATCGATGGAGCGTGTGTGGTTAACCGGCACATCGATTGAGGGGTAATTTATTAAGGGTACCAAGTGATTTGCATGGTTACTTCACACCTCGTTTTGTGATCCTCGGCATCCCAGTCACAAAACTTGGAGGGCACACTCGAGATTGAAACATGCCTTTGAAAAGTTCAATGAATCTCAAAAGATCTAGGAGTTTCAAATCCAATTAAAACCTAATAATACATTTCGTTTATCTTGGTGGAAATTGGTGAATCGTCATTCACCTACCTTCAAATATTTTATAGCTTGGATTACGGCATCCCTCTTCTAAGTTATAAAATAGTTTGTTGGGTCCTAGCCTTAATATTTCATATTGGGTGCCATATTAAGGACTTTAAATCAACTATCTTGAATATCTCCCATAACATGTCTGGTTTAGACATTTATGATCTTCCCAAATCTCTTGAAACAAGCTTTCCTAAATGAAGATGATGTCCCTTGGAAATCATACTTCTTTCACCTCCTCAAATTATTCTCCCCAACCCACAAAGTTCTTGAAAAGTTTAAGGTCACTCAAGCCTTATTGGCAAGGCAAGGTCTAGGTGTGGTCACATCTTGGAGATGTAGTCACATATTGACAAGCCGGGAGAGTTGGGTGTCAAAGTCTTGAGAAAGTTGGTGGTTCAACTACTTTCTAGGTCACATAGTGAGTTCTTTTGGAACACCTATGAAACAGACTATGACAAGACCCTTAATGATCTTATCTATTTGCTAAGATCAACTTCCTAAAACTTTATGGACATTGACAATGATGACATTGGATATCTAGTAAAGCTCTCTCTTCCCAGTGGAAAGGGATCGGCCATAGTCAACTCGGTTGACCAAATGGTAAAGAGAAAAGCTAAGTCTGTGATAGTCTCGTGTACCATTATCAAAGGGTCCATATGTTTAGATTGCCAAAGGAAGGGTCATTAGGTGCGAAGCTGCCAGATTTACCTAAGGATGTTAAAGTCAATAAGTTTGACTCTACTTCAGGTAAAGTCCACTATCTAACTCTGTTAAGTTTCTATTCTGAGATTCTTGATACATGATGTGACTTGGTCACATGGTGATGTTTTAAGAATCAAAGAAAAGTGAAGAAACTTAAAGAAAGAATATGCTGAATCTGATCGCATAGATGGATTTCTATCGCATAGTTTGGAGATCGGATTCTTGAGCTACTTCTTAGGAGTTATGAGATATTGCTTAGGAATAGATAACAACAAGTTTTCATATGGATTGTAAGGATAAGTTTTTCCGCAAAGTTTTAAAATAAAAGAAAATTTTTGATTTTATTTATTTTTAAAATATCCTTACAATGGCATTTGAGGAAAAATTGTTGCTTATATGATTCCATTAAGAGCAAGAGTGGAAATATGAAATTGATTCTTTCATTTGTGGTAATGTCTAGATTTACCAAATAAGGAAAGATTCTCATCACCCAAGTTTCAATTGGACCGGAACTTGGAATCATGCAAGTTGTATAGCATGATGAATGAGAACTTTCAAGTATTGGAAAATTAAGACTTATTACTTGTTCACATGGATGTGTGAGTCAAGTGAAGGACTAAGGGATCGAGTACACATTCTTGTGCACTGGTCAAGTCCACCACAAAAGATTGATAAAACTATTCGTCATAGTTTACTTAAGTTCAGTAAATATGATTATACTTACAAGATTAAGTGTAATTCTGAGACATTGGAAAAAGGTTCCAATGTATGACAGAGCGAATAAGAAGAATCAAATTAGGCAGAAGGATAAAAGTTTCTCAAATCTGAAAAGATGGGAGAGTACTTTAGTATCAGTTTTTGTGATCATCTTAATGATTAAGAAACCATAGCACAATTAGTTCTCTAAGGAAATCTTAGTGCATTCTTATGACTAAGAAGAGGAACTTGAATTGTTGAAATGGTTAAATCAAGAAGATGAGTCATACTTCGTTCCAAAACAATTTTTAGAGTCATACTCCAAGATTGTAACTTGAGTGACATGTCTTAAAGAAGGTTTAAAACACTTGTCAAATGTAAGAGTAAAAGTGTTCTACTCTTGTACATTTGAAATTGGTAAGTTGTGATGTTTTGGATAAAACAAAGACCAACTTAGGCCAATTGTGTGAAGTGTTTGTCTTGATTAGAATCCACACTATCTCTTGGATATTTGACAAGGGAGTCTTATAGGTCAAGAGGACAGTGGGAGTCTTAAAGGTCTTGCAAGTCTCAAGAACTAATCAAGAATAAAACTTGAAGTTCTTCACTAGCACACGACTTGAGGGTTATAACCTATCGTGTTGACATATTCTGTGCCCATTCCAGTTAAAGTTGGCTTTGCATATGAGTTCTTAGAGTTCTCAATTTGTTGCACTACAACTTGGAAGCAATGGCAGGCCCTTGAGCTGCCAGGTGGCAAGAAATTAAGATTGATTTCAATTCATATTAGTTTGGATTTATCATTATCCTTGTCTTGTGATTATGGTTATGACAATTCACATGGATAAGAACACATACACCAGAAAATCTAAGTGTCAAAAGGTTTCTCTCCGATTCATGAAAATGATGGTGAGGAAACACTTTCACTAAGTAGATTTTAGCTAGATAGCAATTGTGATATTTGCATTCTCAAAGTCGTTAGTGGAGCGTGTGTGGTTTACCGGCACACTAACCTGGACTTGTGAGAAGTGGCAAAAAGGTCTAACCATTATGATTACGGCATCCCTCTTCATAATTGTTTAGACACACAAGTGTGCTATCTAAGGGAAGGTGTATGCTTTTGATAAAGTTTTATCAAAACAATCTAGTATCAGAAATCTGAACTTTGGTAAGAAAGTTAGCTGGTTTTTTGAGTACATGTCAAAGCTAGTGGGAGCATAAGTGTTATGCTAATAATCATCATGTTAGTGGGAGCATGATAAGTATTGCAAGTTAGCAATGTTAATTATAGAAAACAAAAGTTTCAATTGGGAAAGAGTTGTTTTGCTATAATTAAGGGAGAGGAAATTATACTTCATCTCAAATCTATAAGCTTAGATTGTGAGGTTTTAATCATTTAGTCAAAGGATATATATATGAATTTCATGTTGGAATGGCTCAACATAAGGAAATTCTGTATATGGGTCCATTATTTGCGTTCTAAAATTCGGTTATGATTACGGCATCCCTTTTCATAATCTGAATTATGAGAACTTGGCAAATTGAAATGGAAATGTTATAGCAAAAAAAACTGGTTTAGTCTTTATGTGAGACATCATGAATCGTGTCCCATATGCTTCGGATATAGGATCGATTACATGTGTTATATTCATCCCTTCTAAAATTTTCCAAATGCCCGGGGCATTAAGAAGGGAAAAGGTTTACACTGGATATGACTAAAAGGATTAAACAATTGTCGTGGACAATCTAAGGTTTACCAAAGATTGGTTGCTCAAGGACAGTTGGAAGTATAGTGATAATTCTAGAAGGACCATATTGACATAATCTGTAAGGAGGCAACTCTTGTTCAGAAGTGATAGTCAAAATGGAATCTGGAAATGTTTCAAAGTTAGAAATTATTTAATCTGTGTAAGATTAGGAAACTTAATGCAAGAAGGATGTTTCCAAGGAGTTGATCTCCTTTGGAATACTCCGTAATGATTAGTGCCAAGTCTTTGTGAATTTGTGCATAAACATTACAAGAGGATCAATGCATATAAGTTTAGAATCTAACAGATTTAAGTAAATGGCATGAATTTGGAATTCTTGCATTTGCAGTAAGGATTTGGGAGTGTGAAAAGAGGATCATTGAAGTTATGTTCAATTGATCTAGTTCACAAAGTAAAGATCATAGACAAACATAGTATGCATACTTGGTGTATGGCATGACTAGTGTTTAAGAAAACATAGTGTACATGCTTGGAGCATGGGACAACTATTGTTTTAAATTCAAGAATAAAGTTGATAGCTGAAATAGTATACAATGAATAATGTGTAATCATATGGTGATAAATAAAAGGTGTTTTATTTATATTCATAAGTTCTGAGACCATATTGGATTCAATTATTATTGTGTTTCACTTTGCATGTTTTGACTTCCCGAATAAACTGGGTTATTCTTCCGGAATGACTAAGTTATTCAAACCATCCACAGTCGGTCATATGTTGGAAGTAGATATGAATTAAGACTGTCATGGGTTGGCTTGTAGAGGTCTAAGGTGTTGGACAAAGGGCTACAACATTCATGAGTGCTCATAAGTTCTGAGTATTGGATTCAACCCGCGCTCATTGGAATCACTTCATGGATTTTATCACGAGTGATCATGAGACAATAATATCTTATATTCTTCAAACCTAGAGATATGAGTTGTTACTATGAGTTGATAGTACATTGATTGCACGAAAACGCATTTGGTAACTCGGTGCTATAAAACGTGCCTTTGTGTATGATTCAACAAGTAGTAGAACAAGCCATATGAATCGAAGTTTATCCATTCCTTTTACCTTCGGGATAAAAGCGATATCTGTGGGCCCCTCGATGATTTGATGATGACAAATGGAAGTGCTCGGCCGGGCTAGGAGTGATTTGATTTGTTCAATTAGTCAGTCTTCATAAATCGGAAATCGAGAAACAACAAATGGACAGAGCGAATGATTATAATCCATGTCTCAGTCCATATGATATCTAGAATGGAGGAATATATGATCCCTTATCTAATGGACAAGTTCGTTGACAAGATCAGAGTTCGACAGCGGCTTTAAGAGCTACGATTGCCAGTTAGGTTTGAAGTCATACGCAATAATAGTTTTAGACTTATCCAAGTGGGAGACTGTTGGATTAGTGTCTAAGTCCATAACTATATTTGGTATGTACTTGACCCGACCCGGCATGGTCCATTTGGGTTGCACTTCACCGACACAATTTATATGGATAATCTTTTAAGAATAGTATGTTTATGATTAATATTAATATATTATAAGTTCTAATATATTATTATGGAATCATATTATTTAATTAGTATTGATCAAGAATTAATTTATAATTAATTAAGTGATCAAAAGGAACTAATTAAATATGGACTCTTATATATATGGAATGGGCCAAGTTCATTTAGGTTGGGCTAAGCTTTCATGGATAGTCCATGGAGTGTTTAACCCATGGATCCTAGGAAATGAAAGGTCATGGGTTTAACCCTGGTCTCCATACTATATAAAGATGTCCTTGGTTGGTGAAATTGGCACTAGTGTGGTACACTAAGAAGGGCTAGCCAATTTCACTAGAGAGAACCAAGTATTCATATTCTCTAAAGTCTTCCAAGGTGTTTTGGTGATTTGTGATTCCACTTGAGGCTTCCACACTATTGTGGCTAAGCTCTTAAGGTTTGAAGACATCAAGCTACATCAAAAGGTATGTCATCTAACTAGTACTTTATAGTATAAGTGCTTCATAATATGCTAGTTAGGATTAAAGCCTTAGAAAGTTCTTATTTGCATGTATAATAGAGAAAACATAGATCCAAGGTTTATAGGGTTGCATGTACACCATAGGAGTGTTAGAATGCTCAAAACCCAACACCATGTACCAGGCCCATGGTGCCTACTTTAGACCATATAGGGACTTTATGAGCTTACAAACTTGATTTGGGAACTGAGGATGAACAAAGCCTGGTGGTTAGTTCATGTAGACCTCTCCATGTAGAGTACCATGAAGGAAAGCATAATTAAAATCAATTTGGCCTTGTGCCTAATTTTGTGAAAGGGAAATAGATAGAATGACAAGTATGGTTATCGGTTTGGTGAATGGACTCAAGGTATCAAAGTAGTCTTGAAAATATTGTTGAAGGAATCATTTTGCAACAAAATGAGCTTTGTATTTAGAGATGGTTCCATCCTGATTTCGTTTGATCCAGAAGACCCATTTACATTGTCACACCCCAAAACCGGAACGGCGGAAACGTTCTGGGGTGGATGACGTCATGTCAAGTATCACAACATATGCAGTATAGTAATCAAAGTACAACAACCATTGAATTAATAGTAATAGTTTCATAGGGTTTACATTACATAGAAACATCAAAGTAATAGAATTAATAATATAGGTGCAACTTGGTACTAACTGTCTTCATCCAAAAGCTCTTGGAATGTACCTGTCTAAAGCTGACCTGAGAATACAAGTTATTTGAAAAGCAAGTATCAACATTTTTATAAATGCTGGTGAGTTCATAAGTATTTAGTGTCATTTTATCCAAATAAGTTTATAAAAGTAGTAGTTTTAAAGTATCAGTGAATTAGAGTCCTTTCCAGAAAATCCTATATTTTCTGATTAAAAGCAATCTTCTACCCAGACTTGACGGAGTTATGTGGTAAAAAGTAATTTTTCCTTAACACTATCATTATCAAATTGTGGTATTGATCTTGAAGAAAGTAGGAGAATAATAGTGAAAAATAACATATGCCTCAACAGTGAAGACTACTGACTAAGGCAAAAAGAAATCATAGACTCCAGGGGAGTATCGAATGAACGATACGTCTGGCTCAGTCTAACAAAAGGGAGACAAAAGACCCCAGACAGTATCAAATGAAAGATACGTCTAGCAAGGTCCAAAAACAGTGAACACAGACCCCAGACAGTATCAACTAAATGATACGTCTAGCAAGGTCTAAAACAGTGAATACAGACCCCAGACAGTACCAACTGAATGATACGTCTAGCAAGGTCTAAAACAGTGAATATAGTGAATACAGACCCCAGACAGTATCAAAGGAATGATACGTCCAGCAAGGTCTAAAAACAGTGAATACAGTGTTAAAACCCATTACCTTAATGCCATGAATTATAAGGTCACCCCGAGATACTCGTAACCATACTGATAGACACTAGAGAACTTGACGTCCTGCAAGCGTCGATGTAAGTATGACATTTGTCACCCCTTGGCTTTGTAGGCCGTGGACTGTAGCTAGCAGTCAGGGTGCGGGGGTGTCAATCCCGTATAGCTATACACAGAATGTCCGCTCTCCCTACAAGAGACTCTGGTTACCAACTTGACAACGGAGAAGGCCGTGTACTGAAGAAGTATCTCGTGTAGTGAGATTTGATGTAAGATACTAAACTAATGATAGAGACTCTCAACTGAACTGACTAATGTAAACCTATACGTCTATGCTTGTATACATAATATATAACTAATGATCAAACGACCTTCGGAGCGACATCCGATCCCACCAGAGCACATCTCAACGAAGAAAAGGAAATAGGGCGAACAAGCCTTCCTAAGTCCTTTAAACATTATATATATATATATATATATATATATATATATACAAGCACAGGCATACATTTAACCAATGGGAACATTTAACGAAGTTGAAGTGTTTAACGAAGTAAAAGCGTTTTATGAAGTAGAAGCGTATCGTGAAGTATAAGTGTATCGTGGAGTATAAGCGTATAGTGAAGTAAAAGTGTATCGTGAAGTATAAGCATATCGTGAAGTAAAAGCGTATCGTGAAGTAAAAGCGTATCGTGAAGTATAAGCGTATCGTGAAGTATAAGCGTATCACAAAGTATAAGTGTTAACAAAGTTGTAGCATTTAACTTAGTAGGAGGTATAACGAAGCAGTAGTATCTAACAAAGTAGGAGTATAAAACATGGAAGAAAACTTTGATGAAAAACTTGGGAAAACTTTTATACTTGAGAAAATCACGTCTTGGTATTCTTTTGTAAAATAAGTTTTAATTGAAACTTTAATAAAACATTTTAGGTAAAGAAAACTTTTGTTTAAATGCTACAGTAACGGAGTTTGAAATAAAACATACAGCACGAGAGACAATTTGAGAAGAGCTTTGAGCAAGTGAAAACATTTTAGAAAACCATTTACAGTATCCTACTTGGTAAAAACAGTTGACAGTGTAGTAAATCCTTGTGCATGCGGGTTACCAATCACATGTGATTGATATGATAACTGGCATGTTTAACTTGTATTCCCCCCCCCCCAATAAAAGCATGTAAAAACATTTAAAAGGTTAGTTCAGGGGTATGAACTCACCTGATGTAAGTGGATCCAACAGAGGTGCAGGTTGGGTGCTCGGTGTCAAGTAAAGACTTGAACACACTTAGTGACCTATTAACATATGATAACATATGTTTACATACAATTAGTACATTTAATACCAATTAAACAAGTATACGCATCCTAAAGTGCGGAAAACACTTTGATAAAATGCTAGGGGTGTCCCGGGTAACATCTAAGAGTGTGTAGGGCCTAGATAGGGAGTTTACTCTTCAAGAGTAAACTCTATATAGAGTTCACAGCCCTAAGACCATGTCCCCATGAGTTTACAGCCGTAAACTCATGGTGGGAGTGTTCTAGGATGCTAAATGACCTTATATCACTTATAGATTTACGCTAGGTCCAAATATAATGCATATGAAGGGATTTAAAGCTCTTAAGGGGCCATTTGAAGAGTTTATGGCCCTAAACTAGGAGTTTACAGCCGTAAGCTCCTACACACTCATTCTTTTGGTGTTTTAAGGTCTTAAATGATAGAGAATAAAATCCTATGCATTTTTCTAAGTCAAATGGGGAGTTTAGGGCACCATTTAACCCCCTTTATAGGAGTTTATGGCCCAGGTACCCATTCATGAGGGGTTTACGGCCATTAACTCCTTATGGAGTTGTTTTAATCAAGTTTAAGGTCCCTAACTTGTTGGTGGTCGATTCTAGAATTTAATCTAAGGCTATTGGTGTGTTTAAGTGGCTTTTAAACACTCAAATATGAATTTCCTCCCCATGAAGAGGAGTTTACGGCCCAAGCATGATCTTGGGCAGTAAACTCATGTTTACTCTCAAAAATTCTAGTTCAAGGTGTTCTAAGTCCGATTCCATAAGCCTACAAGTCATATCTAAGCCTTAGGGGCAATTTGGAGGGGTTTTGGGGCTTAAAAACCCCATTAAATGGTGTTCACGGTCCAAGAGTGTTCTGGGGCCGTAAACGCATGCATTGGCCCCTAATTTATGTTTTAAACACGAATTTGCATGCTAGATAAGCCATACAAGAAGTTAGGATAGATCACTCACTTGTTTGGGGCTCGAAACGGACGATTTTGGCTCGAAAACTAAGTTGTAGAGAGAGAGTATAGAGAGAGGGTGAAAAGGGTGGAAATGAAGTCCACTCCCCTTTATATAGGGGTTGAGCTTGGGGCTCAGTGGAAATCTACCTCATACTGTCGTTAAACGGGGCTTTTTGGTCGCACCCGATTGAGCGGTCGTATTTTGACTTGGTTGAAAACTAAAATTTTTCAAAGGAAAAATTTGGGGTGATTCTATCTTGTTTCAACCCTTACCAAGTCATTATAAAAGTCCCACATTAATTAACTAGTCCAAAAATTAACGGACAGTTAAATAAAACGAGGCTTATTAACGGAAAAGGGTTTAAAAATGACGGAATAAATTTCGAGTTGTCACATCATCCCCCCGTTAGAGGAAATTTCGTCCCGAAATTCAGGTTTAGGCAAGGAAGTAGGTATGAATAACCGAGTAGGGGCAGGAGGGTACTTCCTATTTGGTTTGTCCTTGCACTCCCAAGTGAATTTTTGGCCTGAGTCTGTCATTCCAACAAACCTTCACCTATGGGGTGCGGATTCCGTCTCGTGCGGTTAGCGATTTCCTATAGGTATGTCTACGAAGTTAGGGTTCTCAATGGTTTCTATCAAGATGAGTGGGATACGAAGGGTGACACCGGCCAAGCATGTATCAAGTCTAAGGAGTGGATCGATCTGGGATGAAGCCTGTGGAATATCCGAAAGTAGTAGCGGTCTGACGAGGGTTGGACCAATCTCCGTGAGGATTCTCAGATGGTCCTAAGCTCTCGGAAGGGTAGAGCTTCTGAGTACTTAGAACATAGTGTACTTCTATGGCAAGATCATCACTGGTGTGATCGCCATTCTGAAGTTCCTAACATTCTCTCTCATACTGGATATGTAGTCCTTCAGGTTGGTTCTTAGAAAGCGCGGGTTGTCCTTGGTTTCGCGTTTCTTGTCAATTGGCTTTTAGAGACTTTCTAAATCATTGCATGGATTGCATGTCTACGGGTATCTGTTTGCTGCCGAGTGTCTATCTCAATCTTGTGCAAATGAACTTGCACTTCTGATTCTTGAGATATTTCTAACGGAAACCCTCAGGATCGGGGAGATAGGGTTTCACCAGACGAGTGTTGGACTATCTCGGGAGGTAGTTCCACTATTTCTGGGCAAGATAGTATTCGTGGAACACCTAGTAGTCCAATGAATCTCTAAGATATGCCCTACTATCTAAGGTGTTGGTTTATTCTAGTTGCAGAAAGTGCGTGCTCTCGCATAACCCATCGACTAACACCCAGACTGGTTTCAAGTCAATAATCTCTTCGGGATCTGGGTTATAAGGCTTAACGCAACTACCTTTGTACTTTGATCAAGTATTCCTGGCTGCGAAGGTTATCCTGTGGTTCTCAGTATTCTAGTGTTCGCTTCGGAGAATGCAGTCTATCGTCTATAGGGTGACAGTGACTTCCTCCATGAGAGAGGGAGGAGGATTCTAGGCACTATTTGTCTGTAACTGGGTGGACGAAGTGCCTGAGTAGTGCGAACATCTTCGGAAACTACTCTTCCGAAGGTTCTGAGTTTTCTCGGTCTAGGTCAAATCTAGTGAGTATAGGGTTCCATCACTTGGAACTTTAATCTCCTCATCCACTCTTCTCAGAGTTTAATTTATCGCAGCTCTCGGATTTCCGGGATATTCACTGCGATGCTTAATTTTGGGGGATTAAGCGTGAGTGGATGGTCGTAGTCAATGTCCTTGACTCTTACGACTCAAATTTCTTTATCAACCGAGGGTGTTAGCTACTATGTTGGCTTAACTGGGATGACAACAAATTTCGGATTTGTGGTCATTATAGTAGTTCAACCTGCCATGGTTCTCTTGACTCTAGCTCCTATTCTAAGGAATAGGGTGAAGGGTTTTACTATGAGGTTCGTGGTAGTGCTCATACTTGGCTTAACCACTAATACTTGGTGTATGCAAGCCGTATATAATTGAGGTCGACAGGATGTTCAGTTGTGCGAATCCACCCTAGACCCACAACCCAACAAGGAACAGGGAGTAGGGAGGAAGCACACATCTTAAATCTTTTTTATCTCAATTATATACCACCCTTATTCATATACTCAGTTATAGTGGTCAGTCCCATGAGTTCTATCCTCTTGATTCACGAACCTGATTGCGAGGTGCGAGGGTCTTTCTGGGGAATCTACGGAGTATGCTTCGGGTGGTTATCGAATTCTGGAATAAATGCAGTGCCTTTCGCTTCGGTTTCTATCTGTCTAAGGAGGGTTGGTTAACAGCGCGCGGTACCCCTCTCCTGGGTACTTCGGATGGTTTGAAATAAAAGTGGCGTCTAACGGATCGCATTAGCTTTTATTATTCTTATTTTGTTTAGGTTCGGAAGAACCTTTATTTGCCGCAAGGGCTATGCAGAAAGTTCTTTTACACAACACTAAGGATTTACACATGGTCGCACAAAGTCAAACCATGATCGATAGAGGCGTCGAAGTTGGCACACTTCGACATGATATATAATGAGGGTCGGTAGAGTCCTGTGCGGAACGGGCACACCAGTTCTAGGCGTCTCGGGTTTCGTCCCATGTATCACTATCGCGGATACTTGGACTGATAGAGTCGACGCGGAACTACAGAGGGTCCTGAGTGTTTCTGAGTAGAGTACATTTTCACGAATGGATTTTCACGAGGCATTCCTACAATCGCCTCACATATACTAGTCACGTATACTTAAGGTGGGGAGGACTGTTGACTGAGCGACTCCGCCTTAAATCCACAACCAAACGAGGAACAGGAAATGAGGCGGCCTTCACTCACTCTAGGTCTATCCATCTCACTTATACATGGCCGTAACGTATATGTTTAGCCATTATAGTTTTACCTGATGAAAATTTTAAATTTTTTATAACAGTGCTGCGACTTTCGCCTTAACGGGGAAATAATTTCATTTAGAATTAGCTCTTTTTACGTTCACGGTTAGTTATCTGAGATCGAGTGACGTACCAAAATCTATCGGTCTCCTTGATGCTTCTCCCTACGCATTAAAGTCAGACTCCTTCTGAGTCTTTGTCTTTTCTTTTAGTTGGGCAGTCCTTCTTGAAGTGTCTAATCTCACCACATAGGTGGAAAATTGTATTGGTTGCCACATTGGTGGTTGATGTAATAAACTCAACCGGGGTTTTGCAGACGCGAGCAGTATGCCCCTTTCATGTGGCACCTAGCACAATAGAGTTCTTGACAGATACCATGATGATGGTAGCTACATTTGCTGCAGTGGGGAAGGTTTCCTAGGTATGGTCTTTTTGAAGTCGGGGTGGAAGGTCTGGCAGTGGTATTGACTGTCTCAGCTCGTTGCCCTTCGGAAGGTCCTTAAGCCGAGGTACTTCCCTCCTCGATCTCGATCTTTCTCTTCAGTGGATTTAGTTGAGGTTCTTGGGTGGCTGGGTATGTAGGTGTTGGTTGCTGTTGTCCATTACTAGGATCGGAATTTCCGATAGGGCTCTTACTAACATTGGCGTTGTTAGCATTCAGTTGAGCCAATGCAGCTGCTACGGCTGCCAAAACTACAGCTTGGAACGTAGCTTCATCGAATAGGAGAGTCGGTTTCTTGCCGGCGGATGGGTTACACTTCTTCGGAGGCATGGTTTTTCCTACACGGAAAGATAAGAACGCAAGCTGATGAGAGACGATGGTTAACCCGTAGACGTATCTATCCTTACTATAATAGGCATAAACTTTTCCCGTGCCTCGGGTATTGGTTGTCTGAGTGTCAACCTACATCCCTATGATGTAGTCCTGGTATGTAAGGTAGGAGTATGAGTATCGGAAAAAGCCATAAGATGCGAGTCGTTCCTACTAAGTTACCTTTATACTGGGAAAGGTTTCACTCTCCGGCCTGGAAAGTTATGAGAACAGTTCGGAACAAAGACCGCGGGAAGAAAAGCTCATGAAGACTTATGGCCAAACAACCTCAACAGAGGTGTGGGGATCCGCTCTAAACGTGTTACTGGCAACGGGAAAAAGGCGATTTGCTTAACACATAGCGTGAGTAGTGTAGCCACTAACTCACTAAATTGTATTATTTTATGGGTGTATTAGCGTGACTAACACGAGGAAAAAGACACTTCTCGGGTTCCACGTACAGGTTCCCTCTATCTACCTCGTATTCTTTACTGGGACCGGCATTGGTTTCCTTCGGGTAGTTACCTAGGGTTCTCTTCTCGTATGGACATATTGAATTTCTACTCCGCCTTCCTTCTGATTCTGACTCTGAGTGTTATCACTTCATGATGGATGGCTGGAATCTCAGAAGTTTAGGCGAATTTCTCACCGATGTCCCTAAAAGATATAGACACTTGGTGATTTTCATAGTCTAGACCCAGTTCATTTATTTCTGAACTGGAAATCTTCTCAATGAACCTCTTCTGGGTCTAAATCAACTCTTCTGCCGAGTACTAAAGTGGATAGGGTTTTCTACAGGGTTCGTGCGAGAATGGAAATGTCTAAAGAATCCTAAGAGATTATTAACATTTCACTGGGTGACCCATATCGAGTCCTGCTACGATTACACAGGGTATACAAATCATATATAGCTTAGATCCGATAGGCCTTCGAATATGTGATACTACTCTAGGTCCACATCCCAACGAGGAAAAGGAAATAGGGCGAAACCACACATTCTTAGCCTATGGGATCCTTATTATATATAACCTTGGGAGTATACCCTCTGTAATTGTAGGTATATCAATAAGGATCTTTTAGTTATTCACACAATGTTATCTATGGATCCTAAAATACCCCTATGGTATTTTAATTTCTTGTTTGTTTCTTATCTTCTGAATATGATTATGGGATTAATGTGAGTCTTTTAGTATTCCAAAATACTCCTATAGTATTTTTAAACTTTATGTTTGGCTCTAGCATTCCTAGTTGGTAAGTTTCAGACCTGTTGCAACACCACTATCACTCCCAAGCACACGTTCATCGCATCTTGAATAAATGTAGTTGATCAGGTTACATTTATTCCAGCTTACGATTACATAACTGCCCAGGTTTGACGGCAATGCTCAACATCCGAAGACTTTTATTCTTGTTCTTCTTGTGATACTTGTGTTTGAGTGTTTAGATTCTGGATGTTCTTATACTTTGGTAAAATATGGTTATATTTTAAAGTATAATTCTTGTTCAGAGTGTTTTATCCCTATGTATTTATAGGCTGTATATATTTTATGAATTGATATACTTAGCTCACTATAAACAATGCTTTGATACCAATCTGTCACACCCCAAAACCGGAACGGTGGAAACGTTCTGGGGTGGATGACATTATGTCAAGTATCACAACATATGCAGTATAGTAATCAAAGTACAACCATTGCATTAATAGTAATAGTTTTACAGGGTTTACATTACATAGAAACATCAAAGTAATACAATTAATAATATAGGTGCAACTTGGTACTAACTGTCTTCATCCAAAAGCTCTTGGAATGTACCTGTCTCAAGCTGACCTGAGAATACAAGTTATTTGAAAAGCGGGTATCAACATTTTTATAAATGCTGGTGAGTTCAAAAGTATTTAGTGTCATTTTATCCAAATAAGTTTATAAAAGTAGTAGTTTTAAAGTATCAGTGAATTAGAGTCCTTTTCAGAAAATCCTATATTTTCTGATTAAAAGCAGTCTTCTACCAAGACTGGACGGAGTTATGTGGTAAAATGTAATTTTTCCTTAACACTATCATTATCAAAATGTAGTATTGATCAGTGGGAGAATATAAGTGAAAAATAACATATGCCTCAGCAGTGAAGACTGCTGACTAAGGCAAAAAGAAATCATAGACTCCAGGGGAGTATCGAATGAACGATACGCCTGGCTCAGTCTAACAAAAGGGAGACAAAAGACCCCAGACAGTATCAAATGAAAGATACGTCTAGCAAGGTCTAAAAACAGTGAACACAGACCCCAGACAGTATCAACTGAATGATACGTCTAGCAAGGTCTAAAACAGTGAATACAGACCCCAGACAGTACCAACTGAATGATACGTCTAGCAAGGTCTAAAACAGTGAATACAGACCCCAGACAGTATCAAAGGAATGATACATCCAGCAAGGTCTAAAAACAGTGAATACAATGTTAAAACCCATTACCTTAATGCCATGAATTATAAGGTCACCCCGAGATACTCGTAACCATACTGATAGACACTAGAGAACTTGATGCCCTACAAGCGTTGGTGTAAGTATGACATTTTTCACCCCTTGGCTTGGTAGGCCGTGGACTGTAGCTAGCAGTCAGGGTGCGGGGGTGTCAATCCCGTATAGCTATACATACAATGTCCGCTCTCCCTACAAGAGACTCTGGTTACCAACTTGACAACGGAGAAGGCCGTGTACTGAAGAAGTATCTCGTATAGTGAGATTTGATGTAAGATACTAAACTAATGATAGAGACTCTCAACTGAACTGACTAATGTAAACCTATACGTCTATGCTTGTATACATAATATATAACTAATGATCAAACGACCTTCGGACGGACATCCGATCCCACCAGACCACATCTCAACGAAGAAAAGGAAATAGGGCGAACAAGCCTTCCTAAGTCCTTTAAACATTATATATATATATATATATATATATATATATATACACACACAGGCATACATTTAACCAATGGGAACATTTAACGAAGTTGAAGTGTTTAACGAAGTAAAAGCGTTTTGTGAAGTAGAAGCGTATCGTGAAGTGTAAGCGTATCATGAAGTATAAGTGTATCGTGAAGTATAAGCGTATCGTGAAGTAAAAGTGTATCGTGAAGTATAATCGTATCGTGAAGTATAAGCGTATCATGAAGTAAAAGCATATCGTGAAGTATAAGCGTATCGTGAAGTATAAGCGTATCACAAAGTATAATGTTAACCAAGTAGTAGCATTTAACTAAGTAGGAGGTATAACGAAGTAGTAGTATCTAACAAAGTAGGAGTATAAAACATGGAAGAAAACTTTGATGAAAAACTTGGGAAAACTTTTATACTTGAGAAAATCACGTCTTGGTATTCTTTTGTAAAATAAGTTTTAATTGACACTTTAATAAAACATTTTAGGTAAAGAAAACTTTTGTTTAAATGCTACTGTAACGGAATTTGAAATAAAACATACAACGCGAGAGACAATTTGAGAAGAGCTTTGAAAAAGTGAAAACATTTTAGAAAACTATTTACAGTATCCTACTTGGTAAAAAACAGTTGACAGTGTAGTAAATCCTTGTGCATGCGGGTTACCAATCACATGTGATTGATATGATAACTGGCATGTTTAACTTGTATTCCCCCCCCCCCCCCAATAAAAGCATGTAAAAACATTTAAAAGGTTAGTTCAGGGGTATGAACTCACCTGATGTAAGTGGATCCAACAGAGGTGCAGGTTGGGTGCTCGGTGTCAAGTAAAGACTTGAACACACTTAGTGACCTATTAGCATATGATAACATATGTTTACATACAATTAGTACATTTAATACCAATTAAACAAGTATACGCATCCTAAAGTGCGGAAAACACTTTGATAAAGTGCTAGGGGTGTCTCGGGTAACATCTAAGAGTGTGTAGGGCCTAGATAGGGAGTTTACTCTTCAAGAGTAAACTCTATATAGAGTTCACGGCCCTAAGACCATGTCCGCATGAGTTTACGGCCGTAAACTTGTGGTGGGAGTGTTCTAGGATGCTAAATGACCTTATATCACTTGTAGATTTATGCAAGGTCCAAATATAATGCATATGAAGGGATTTAAAGCTCGTAAGGGACCATTTGAGGAGTTTATGGCCCTAAACTAGGAGTTTACGGCCGTAAGCTTCTACACACTCATTCTTTTGGTGTTTTAAGGTCTTAAATGGTAGAGAATAAAATCCTATGCATTTTTCTAACTCAAATGGGGAGTTTAGGGCACCATTTAACCCCCTTTATAGGAGTTTATGGCCCAGGTACCCATTCATGATGGGTTTACGGCCGTGAACTCCTTATGGAGTTCTTTTAATCAAGTTTAAGGTCCCTAACTTGTTGGTGGTCGATTCTAGAATTTAATCTAAGGCTATTGGTGTGTTTAAGTGGCTTTTAAACACTCAAATATGAGTTTACTCCCCATGATGAGGAGTTTACGGCCCAAGCATGATCTTGGGCAGTAAACTGATGTTTACTCTCCAAAATTCTAGTTCAAGGTGTTCTAAGTCCGATTCCATAAGCCTACAAGTCATATCTAAGCCTTAGGGGCAATTTGGAGGGGTTTTGGGGCTTAAAAACCCCATTAAATGGTGTTCACGGTCCAAGAGTGTTCTTGGGCAATAAACACATGCATTGGCCCCTAATTTATGTTTTAAACACGAATTTGCATGTTAGATAAGCCATATAACAAGTTAGGATAGATCACTCACTTGTTTGGGGCTCGAAACGGACGATTTTGGCTCGAAAACTAAGTTGTAGAGAGAGAGTATAGAGAGAGGGTGAAAAGGGTGGAAATGAAGTCCACTCCCCTTTATATAGGGGTTGAGCTTGGGGCTCAGTGGAAATCTACCTCATACTGTCGTTAAACGGGGCTTTTTGGTCGCACCCGATTGAGCGGTCGTATTTTGACTTGGTTGAAAACTAAAATTTTTCAAAGGAAAAATTTGTGGTGATTCTATCTTGTTTCAACCCTTACCAAGTCATTATAAAAGTCCCACATTAATTAACCAGTCCAAAAATTAACGGACAGTTAAATAAAACGAGGCTTATTAACGGAAAAGGGTTTAAAAATGACGGAATAAATTTCGAGTTGTCACATACATCCAATAGGGTTGTGAGATGCTTTAGGAACTAGTATCGAAACTCCATTTTGCATGAGCTAGGCCATTAAATTCCTGGTTTATAGATTGTCTCCAGTTTTGGTCTTTAAGAGCTTGGTTATAGGTATGGGGTTCAATGATGGGGGAATAGGATGAACTGTGGTGGAGTTTATGAATGAAGGATTGAAATATTTTTTCTTTTGTTTTCTAGTTCTTGATGGAATTGATGAGGGGTGGGTATGGAGGTGGTAGATACAATAGGAGAGGTGGTGGGAGTGGGTGTAGTAAGAGTAGATGGAGAGGTTGGTGTAAGGTCCTCTAGTTGGATAGGAGGAGGTTGATATTGGTAAATGGTGATAGATGGGTCAATAGTGGACTTAGTAGTCTAAGTGGGGTGAGTGGCGGACGTTGGGGAAGGATGGGAAGGGGATTAGTGGATAAATGTTTATTGGGTACAAGAGAAGGTAAAGAAATAGGATGCATAGGAGGTGTTTATGACTATAAGGTGGATGAAGTAGGAATTGGGAAAGAAGTGGTGGATGAATATGGGACATGGGTAATGGTATTATCAGTAGGTAGGATAGGAGATTTGGTGGCATGATAGGGGAAATTAGTTTCTATAAACTCAACATGACGGGAATGATGGAGACATCTGGTGATTTGATCAAAGAATTTATTGGCAGACTTGGAAGTGGACTAGCCAATAAAAATGCTTGGGATGGACCTTGGAGGTAATGTATGGTCTAAGCTACGGAAAACAAAGGCAACCAAATTACTTTAACTTATTGTAGTTTAGTGGTTGATGAAAAATACATTGAAAGGGGTTTTGTTTTTTTATAATGGGTGTGGGAAGACTATTTATGAGATATACTGTAGTTTGGAAAGCATGAGTCTAGTAGGTAAGAGGAATGTTGGCTTAATAAAGTAGGACAAGACCCGTCTCAACAATATGCAGGGATGTCCCAATTTATGATGCCAAGGGAGTGGAAATTTTTTTTGGTGACATTAAGTTGTGAATTGAATGTAAGGTGAGCATAATAAACATCTTCACTGTTCTTGCCTCGCATTAGACGTGCCCCCATGCGAAGATCCTTCACAAAAAAAAAAGAGTAAGGAAAAAATCCCACTGAAACTGCGTTTGTTTTGCATAATTTAGCAACAAAAATAAGATTACGACGTAAATGTGTAACACACAATACATTAGGTAAATATAATTTTTTATTGGGTGTGTTGATGTGTTTAAAACCAATGTGAGAGATGTGTAAATTGTTACCATCACTGAGTATTATCTTATCTAGATCACCATAGTCGGAGACATTTTGTAGTGGGGGTCAACTTGATTTGAAGCACCACTATCGTATAGCCAGGTAGGTGGAAATTTAGATGAGCCATATGTTGTAACATTTTCCACTGGCATTATTGTTGAAGAAGTAACAATAATGTTGTTTATCCAAAGAAGGCGAGAGAGTTTTTTGTAGTCATAGTGTTATGACCTGGGATATTGAAGAAGTGCCTGAAATTGTACCGCGTTGAGCGATTTTCACTTGAGTTATTGTTCATGGCTTGGTTTTAGTTGTGCTAACCCTGTGAGGTGATGTCAATGGACCGATTTGGTTTTGAAAGAGTCATTATGATCATGACGAGGCACTGGGCGGCCTTGATGTCGAGTAGTATAATTGACAGTAGTTAAGATCGATTTAATGGTTGTTCCATTTTATTTGAATGTCCTTTAGAAATCTATTAATTTGTCAAACAATTCTAGATATGACAATGGGTTTTCACATATTTTAGGTGTTGGATTAATGTCTAAGTCCATAACTATATTTGGTATGTACTTGACCCGACCCGGCATGGTCCATTTGGGTTGCACTTCACCGGCACAATTTATATGGATAGTATTTTGAGAATAGTATATTTATGATTTATATTAATATATTATAAGTTCTAATATATTAATATAATCATATTACTTAAATAGTATTGATCAAGAATTAATTTCTAATTAATTAAGTGATCAAAATGAACTAATTAAATATGGACTCTTAGATATATATGTGTAGTGGGCCAAGTTCATTTAGGTTGGGCTAAGTCTTCATGGATAGTCCATGGAGCTTTAACCCATGGATCCTAGGAAATGAAAGGTCATGGGTATTAGGGTTTAACCCTAATCCTCCACACTATATAAAGATGTCCTTGGTTGGTGAAATGGACACTAGTGTGGGTACACTAAGAGGGCTAGCCAATTTCACTAGAGAGAACCAAATATCCATATTCTCTAAAGTCTTCCAAGGTGTTTTGGTGATTTGTGATTCCATTTGAGGCTTCCACACTATTGGGGCTAAGCTCTTAAAGCTTGAAGACATCAAGCTACACCAAAAGGTATGTCATCTAACTAGTCTTTGTAGTATAGTTACCTCATAGTATGCTAGTTAGGATTAAAGCCTTGGAAAGCTCTTATTTGCATGTATAATAGAGAAAACATAGATCCAAGGTTTATAGGGTTGCATGTACACCATAGGAGTGTTAGAATGCTCAAAACCCAAAAGTGGTATCAGAGCCATGGGTTGTTTTCTGTTATATTGATGCAAATGTTTTATTTTCAAAGTTGAAAAAAAAGGAAAAAAAAACATGATGTTTGTCAAATTTTAAGATAATTACTTTTTTTTTATGAAAAACTAATTATTTGTAAAATTTGAATCATTTGCTATATGAGTTGAATTAGGTCAAACTTAGTAATGGATAAAATCATACGATTATTTTATTAGTTTTAAAAGTTTGATCTAAAGAGTTTTTTGAAGCCTCCATAAGTTATGAATATGACAAGTCACATTTATGAATCTTAAAAAACTCATAAAAATGTCTTAGGTTATAAAAAAAATGAAGAGTCTTTTCTTATAAATAGTTTTTATGGCTCCATAACTTGTCCTCAAGTTAGGGATGTCCAAGAGTCTCTTCATTAAAAGTTTTAATACTTTAATTAAAACTCATAAGTTATGAAAATCCAAGAGTTTTGAATAGTTTCAAAACTTGCCCTCAAGTTTTGGAATTTGAAAAGTTTTCTTTTATGAATACTTTAATTCCAAGTTAAGCCCTTAGAATTTTAAAGAGTTAAAATTCAACCCTTATACTTTATAATATTATAAGTTAATAATATTTATATATATATGTATAAGAGTAAAGTCAGTCTTACCGTTAGTAGGCCTCATTCACGAAGCCGGTCTATAAGGGGGGTATAAGGTTACTGCCTATAAAATGACAGTTTAATGGGTGTCCACTCTCACCCACCGCTTCCTTGACTGGTGGAGGGTCGTTAGCCGAACGGGTTTGACAGGACTATAATTCTCCCTTCATTAAAAGTATTAATGATAAATACTAAGTAACTAAACTCTTAATAATACCCAATCTTAGTTACTTAGGAAAATGTGAATAAGGTGCTAATCCATGAAATTACACTTTGCACTTTGTTTAAGTCGGTTAGTGGAGCGTGTGTGGTTAACCGGCACACTAACTCGTATTTAACAAGGTAGGCAAAGGGTAACTTAATGCTTATCATAGTATCGATGGAGCGTGTGTGGTTAACCGGCACATCGATTGAGGGGTAAACACTTAAGGGTACCAAGTAATTTGCATGGTTACTTCACACCTTGTTTTGTGATCCTCGGCATCCCAATCACAAAACCGGAAGGGCACACTCGAGATTGAAACATGCCATTGAAAGTTCAATGAATCTCAAAGATCTAGGAATTTCAAATCCAATTAAAACCTAATTAATTATTTCGTTTTTCATGGTGGAAATTGGTGAATCGTCATTCACCTACCTTCAAATATTCTATAGCTTGGATTACGGCATCCCTCTTCCAAGTTATAAAATAGTTTGTTGGGTCCTAGTCTTAATATTTCATATTGGGTGTTATATTAAGGACTTTAAATCAACTATCTTGAATATCTCCCAAAAGATGTCAAGTTCAGACATCTATGATCTTCCCAAATATCTTGGAACCTCACTTCCTCCACCTCCTCCAATTATTCTCCCTAACCCACAAGTTCAAGGTCACTCAAGCCCTATTGGCAAGGCAAGGTCTAGGTGTGATCACATCTTGGAGATGAAGTCACATGCTGACAAGCCGGGAGAGTTGGGTGTCAAAGTCTTGAGAAAGTTAGTGGTTCAATCACTTTCTAAGTCACATAGTGAGTTCCTTTGGGACTCCTATGAGATAGACTATGACAAGACCCTTAATGATCCTATCTATTTGCTTGGTTCTGCTAAATCAGAAACGATTTAGTGTACTAGTCAAGCAAATTTGATTAGGAGATCAACTTCCCAAAACTTTATGGACAGGGACAATAGTGACATAGGAAATCCAGAAATGCATTCTCTTCCTAATGGAAAAGGATTGGCCATAGTCAACTTGGTTAACCAAATGGTAAAGAGAAAGGCTAAGTCTGAGATAGTCCCATGTACTATTACCTAAGGATCCATATATTTCTATTGCCAAATGAAGGGGCTTTGGTTATGAAGCTGCCAATCTTACCTAAGGATGATAAAGTCAATAAGTTTGACTTTATTTCAGGTAAAGTCCATGGTCTAACTCTATTAAGTTCCTACTTGGAGATTCTTATTACATGATGTGGCTGGGTCACATGTTGATGTTTTAAGAATCAAAGAAAAGTAAAGAAACTTAAAGGAAGTATATGTTGATTCTGATCGCAAAGATGGATTTCGATCGCATGGTTCCGTGATCAGAATTTTGAGCACGTGCTTAAGAGTTATGATAGATTGCTTAGGAATAGATGACAACAAGTTTTCATATACATCTACATTGTAAGGATTAGTTTTTCTGCAAAGTTTTAAAATAAAAGAAAAGTTTTTAATTTTATTTATTTTAAAAAAAATATCCTTACAATGGCATTTGGAAAAAAAAAGATGTTGTTTATATGATTCCATTGATAGCAATATTGGAAATATGAATTTGAGTCTTTCATTTGTGGTACTGTCTAAATTTACCAAATAAGGAAAGATTCCCATCACCCAAGTTTCAGTTGGATAGAAACTTGGAATCATGCAAGTTGTATAGTATGATGAATGAGAACTTTCGAGCATTGGAAAATTAAGACTAACTGCTTGTTCACATGGATATGTGAGTCAAGAGAAGGACTAAGGGATCAAGTACACTTTCTTGTGCACTTGTCAAAGTCCACCACAAAAGATGGGTAAGACTATTCGTCATGATTTACTAAGGTTTAGTAAATATGATTATACTTACAAGCTTAAGTATAATTCTGAAGCATTGGAAAAATTTTCAATGTATGACAGAACGAATAAGAAGAATCAAATTAGGCAGAAGGATAAAAGTTTCTCAAATCTGAAAAGATGGGAGAGTCCTTTTAGTATCATGTTTTAAGATCATCTTAATGATTTTGAGACCTTATCACAATTCATCCTCTAAGTATATTCTGAGAGTTAAGAAGAGGAGTTATGAATTGTTGAAGTGGTTAAATCAAGAAGATGATTCATACTTCATTCGAAAACAGTTCATAGAGTTATACTCTAAGATTGTAACTTGAGTGACATGTCTTAAAACAGGTTTAAAACACTTGTCAAATGTAAGAGTAAAAGTTTTCTACTCTTGTACATTTGAAATTGGTAAGTTGTGATGTTTTGGATAAAACAAAGATCAACTAAGGCTAATTGTGTTAAGTGTCTGCTTGATTAGAATCCACACACTATCTCTTGAATATTTGGCAAGAAAGTCTTATAGGTCAAGGAGACAGTGGGAGTCTAAAAGATCCTGAAAGGGTTTCAAGAAGTAATCAAGAACAAAAACCTGTATTTCATCACTAGCACACAACTAGAGGTTTATAACCTATCGTGTTGACATTTCTGTGCCCATTCCAGTTAAATTGGCTATACATTTGAGTTCTACATGTTCTCAATTGTTTGGATAACTACTTGGAAGCAATGGCAGGCCCTTGAGGTGCCAGGTGGCAAGAAGTTAAGATTGCACAAGCTTAATCCATATGAGTTAGGATTTGTCACTAACCTAGTCATGTGGTTATGGTTTTTACAAATTCACATGGATAGGAACGCTTACACCATAAAATCTAAGTGTCATAAGGTTTCTCTTCGATTCATGAAAATGATGGTAAGGAAACTCTTTCACTAAGTAGATTTTAAGTAGATAGGAATTGTGACTTTTGCAGTTCTCAAAGTCGTTAGTGGAGCGTGTGTGGTTAACCGGCACACTAACATTGACTTATGAGAAATGGCAAAAGGTCTAAACAATTTAGACTATGATTACGGCATCCCTTTTCATAGTTCTGAAATTGTTTAGACACACTTGTGAGCTATCTAAGAGAGGTGTGTGATTTTGATAAAGTCTTATCAAGGCAATCTAGTACCAAAAATCTAAACTTTGGTAAGAAAGTCAATTAAGTATTGATTTCTAGAAGTCCAGTTGATTTCTGGGTACATGTCAAAGCTAGTGGGAGCATAAGTGTTATGCTATTAATCATCATGTTAGTGGGAGCATGATAATTATGATAAAGGTTGCAAGTTAGCAATGTTAATTATAGAAAAACAAAAGGTCTCAATTGGGAAAAAAAAAGAAGTTGTTTTGCTATAATTAAGGGAGAGGAAATTGTACTTCATCTCAAATCTAAAAGCTTAGATTGAGGTTTTAATCATTTAGTCAAGGATATATATATATATATATATATATATATATATATATATATGAATTTCATGTTGGAATGGCTCAACATAAGGAAATTCTATGTATGGGTTCATTATTTGCGTTCTAAAATTCGATTATGATTACGACATCCCTTTTCATAATCTGAATTATGAGAACTTGGCAAATAGAAATGGAAATATTATAGCAAAAGACTGGTTTAGTCTTTATGTGAGACATCATGAATCGTGTCCCATATGCTTTGGATATAGGATTGATTACATGTGCGATATTCATCCTTTCTAAAATTTTCCAAATGCCTGGGGCATTAAGAAGGGAAAAGGTCTAGAATTGGATATGACTAAAATGATTAAGCAATTGTTGAGGACAATCTAAGGTTTACCAAGGATTGGTTGCTCAAGGACAGTTGGAAGTATAGTGTTGACTTTGGAAGGACCATATTGACATAGTCTGAAAATAGGCAACTCTTGTTCGGAAGTGATAGTCAAAATGGAATATGGAAATGGTTCAAAGTTAGAAAGTATTCAATCTGTAAGATTAGGAAACTTAATGCAAGAAGGATGTTTCCAAGGAGTTGATCTCTGTTGGAATACTCTGTAATGATTGTTGCCAAGTCTGGTTGAATTTGTGCATAATCATTACAAGAGGATCAATGCATATAAGTTTAGAATCTAACAGATTTCAGTAAATGGCATGAATTTGGAATTCTTACATTTGCAGTAAGGGTTTGGGACTGTGAAAAGATGATCATTGGAGTTATGCTCAATTGATCTATTTCACAAAGTAAAGATCATAGACAAACATAGTTTGCATACTTTGTGTATGGCATGACTAGTGTTTAGAAAACATAGTGTACATGCTTGGAGCATGGGACAACTATTGTTTTAAATTCAAGTATAAAGTTGATAAAACTGAAACAATGAATAATGAGTAATCAGTATGGTGATAAATAAAAGTGTTTATTTATATTTCATAGGGTTTGATACCATACTTGATTCATTTATTCTTGTGTTTCACTTTGCATGTTTTGACTTCCAGAATAAACTAGGTTATTCTTCTGGAATGACTAAGTTATTCAAACCATCCACAGTCGGTCATATGTTGGAAGTAGATATGAATTAAGACTATCATGGGTTGGCTTGTAGAGGTCTAAGATGTTGGACAAAGGGCTACAACACTCATGAGTGCTCATAAGTTCTGAGTACAGGTCTAATATAAACAACACATTCAAAATACATAGATGTTGGGGATAAATTCTAAAATCAGAAATAGTTTGAGCTCAAAAGCAATAGAAAGAAGATAACAATGAAAAAAATTGTGTTTTTTTAATTAAAATGAAGTCAATTCTGATGGTTTTATACCTAATATTACATACATGTCAGCCACATATTCACATTTCCATATATATATATATATATATATATATATATATATATATATATATATATGGGAGAAATGAATATACATTACAGCCCCACGTAAGCTTAGGTACTAAACCTTATGAAAATACATTGTTTTACCATATAAAGATTGCGGTTAAGGGATACACGATTAACACTTGATGATGTAAATTCAAGATGGACGAAATAGTTTTGATAAGGAAGCAAGTATATTGATTATCTTTGACCTTCGTGACAGTGGAAAAAAGTAATGTTTATTCGGATGAGGTAATAAACGATAATTAAAGAAAGAAAACAAAGATGGTAAAACGATAATGGAGGAAGGAAATGTTAACGAGGATCGTATATTTATAAAGTGAAAACCAAATCGGGTATATTTATTAAGTTAGGGAGAATTTTATATATGCCCCTCTTAAACCTCAAAATATCATATTTTCCCAGGTTAATTTCTTAATATCATATTTACCCTTCATAAACCTTCAAAATATCATATTTGCCCAAATCCTTTCTTATAATGTTTTTAATATTTTATAATCATGTTTATACCTTAGAATTATTATAATAATTAAAAAGTTTAACCATATTATCTTTACGTCTATGATAATGGAATGTGAACTTCTAAATTGTTGGAATGTCGCCCTCTTGACAAACAAAAAGATTCATCTTCAACCCTCTCTATGGAATGTATATTTTGATTGTTTAGTTTTTGTTGTTGTTGATTATTATCATGTTGCAGATGGGGGATATTTTAGATATTACCATTGACGTTTTGATGTTTAAAAAGTACATATAGGATATTTTGATATTCAAGAAGGACATAAATGATATTTTGATGTTTAAAAAGGACAAGTATAATATTTTGAAATTTTATTAATGGTAAGTATGATATTTTGAAATTTTATGAACAGTAAATATGATATTTAGAAACTAAGTCGGGTAAATATCATATTTTGATGTTTAAGAAGAGCATATATGAAGTTATGTCATTAAGTTAAAACGAACATATTTTAGAGGTTTAGTACCTAAATGGTTAAGATGGTGATCAATACCATTTAGCCAATCAAAATAATATAAATTTTGAACAAAAGTAAAAAATTGAATAAATACAGTCCTACACCTCATGCATTCGTCCAAAGACCTACAATTCAAAATCAGACTCTCTCCCTTCTCCATTCTCCTTCTGAAGCATTCTATCCTCAGGGCCAGCCCTAGAGGGAGGGCAAGTTGGGCGACCGCCCCGAGCCTCGCCGAATCTCGGGGCCCCTAAATTTTGCAGATTACTATATATGTGGTTTTAGATAATATATAATATATTAGCGAAAATGAATCAAAGGTACTTGCAGTTAGGATGGTTAAGCCCCTGTAGACATTAAGGGTGTTTGGCTTAGCTTTTGAATGACCAAAAGTCCTTTTAGAAAAAGATCATAGGCAAAAAATATTTGGCAAAAGACTTTTAAAAGCTACTTTTGGATTTTGCAAAGAAGGAAAATCAACTTTTTGGAAAAGTCAAGAAAACTTGATTTTTTGTAACTTTTCCAAAAAGATCTTTTGCCTTTAAAAAGCTAAGTTAAACACCCACTAAAGTTGATATAAGATGCCCGTGTTCGATCCTTAGCTTGTAAAGTTTTTAAAATTTTTACATTTTTCAGTCAGTTCACATTTTTTTTTTTGCGCGTCTGCTACTCGTAAGCGGGAAAAAAGGAAAAGATCCTCACAGCCTCTTAAATCTCCCAGTTCTCTTCCCACCTCCTAAAGCACTTCTTGTTCTCAAGAAGCAATTGTCAAAACGATAGGGAGAATACGCCTCTCAATTTTTGATTTTGAAAACACCTCTGATTTTTGGTTTCTGAAATGGATAATGTCGATATCAGCCTAAAGGTAATTTATTGCTTTTCTTTTTCCATTTTCTTAGTTATTCCATAGATACAAATTTAAGTTTCCATTAATGATTTTGAGTCTGATTATGCCTCTTATTTCTGAAATGGGTTGCGTATATCAACCTAAAAGTAATGTATTGCTTATCTGGTTATATTTTCCAATTTTTCTTGTTCATCGATTTATATATTCCATTTAGGTTCTTTTGCACAAGCTTATTTGATTATTTCCCTCCAAAAAATTTAGGTTCTTTTGAACAAACTTCTTTCCTAGAGAAAAAATATGTGATTTTAGTTGTCTATTAAGTGTTTGATGAAATGTCATAATGAAATCTATTCTATTAATAAAATGTCATGTTTTTATTGTTTGCTATTGATTTTGTTACATAAATAACATGTAACTATTTTCAACAAGTAAACCAACAGTCAACCCATCAAGCAGGAAAAGGAAATGCCAAGTAAGTGGAGGAAAAATGTTTGTAATCTATTATCCAGTCACAACTCGTAAGAACCTTTAGCTACTTCTACAACTCTCCCCATAAATAGTATAAATCTATAGTCTATTAATTCTTTGTTATGTGTAAAAAAACATAGATTAATATTTATTCATCTTGTGCTTGGTCCTCTCTTTCAGTGGTGGAATAATATAAGATTAAAGGATAAATTTTAGTACTTGAAAAGGTGATATTTTGGGGTCCTAAAATTCTTAGTATTAGAAAGGTAACCATTCATTGGTGCATCAACAAATAAACCATTAGCATGTATGTTTATATGTAGATATTCTCTAAACCAAATCTATTTACCTTGGGGTTTTTTACTTTTTATAAGCTACATGAATTAGTATTACTATCTTATATATTTCAAGTGTGCAAGTACCTTCATTTGTCATGTTTTTGTGTCTTGCCCTTTTGCAACCAGGATGTGTCCTAAAAGCAGAGGTCATTATTTGATTGTTTCGTACATTAGTTGTCATTATTTGATTATAATTTTTTTTACTTATAGGGGCCTCATTTTTTATTTTGCCCCGGGCCTCAAATCGTCTTGGACCGGCCCTGTCCATCCTAAATCTGCTACCATAAGCCAACTCCCACCGCTCTCACTCACTTGAAACTAATCACCTTCATGGCCAGCATGTCACCGCCACCACACCTCTCTTTCGCGTTTAATCCTAAACTTCCACTGTCAACACCAACCAACGCTTTCAGCCACATTCTCCCCTCACATTCTCCTCCATTAGCTACTATCGCCAACCTTCGTTGCTCACCCTTTCTCTCTCTTTTTGTGTGCTATCTCACACACTCATAACCATTGCATATCTGAGTTTGTATCTATAATCTCCTTTTTCGATCTGAGAAAAAGAGGAAAGTGAAGATGAAGGGGTGAGTAAGGTACAGAGATAAGCTTTTGGATCTGGTATATGATACAGTTTTTCAGATCCAAAGACTAAAAAAAGTCCTTATTATTTAAATTGTTTTGAACTCAGATTCAATATGTTTTTTGTTTGATTGAGATAGAAATACTATTTTGTATAAAGTAAGCTGAAGGCATGTTTGTCAGTTAGATATCGATGCGTATTTAAGTTCTTATATGTTTATATTAACTACTTATGGATAATATATCTGATATATGTGTTTACTGTTTTTGTTTGAATATGATTGTGTAAAAGAAACAGAACAAGATACATGAAAGAAGTGTTTTGAATGTTAGTATTCCATACATAATAAAACAAGAACAAGTGCCAATGTTTTTCTTAAATAGATTCGAGTAAATGTTTGATGTAACAAGCGTTTAGAATTATTATAAACAAAAAAAACTTTATCACTCTATTTTTAATGGACAAAAAGATAAAATAAAAAAAAATAAAAAATAAAAAATAAAAAAAAAAAGAAAAGAAAGAAAAGTAACAGTTAACATTAAGATGAAGTTTAGAGTTGTTATTGGGAGCTTTGTAATTATCTTTTATATTTTACTGGTTGTTTGTTAGTATTTAATCATATTCAGTTCGTTCATTTTTGAAAGTTTTTGTTATACTTTTTTTTGTATAAATTAACATACTTTATAAAATATGTTATAGTATGCATTTCAAAAAGAGATTCCTTTACAGTAAAAATGGTTGAGTGGTTGAAATAGCAAGACCTGATCTTAAACAATGGAAAACCAAATGTCAAAGAAATTAAAATAAAATAAAATTGTTATAGGTCTATTGTTTTTAGAAAACAAAAATCTAAGTAAATATTCTATAGTTCTTAATAAGCCTGTCGAAAAAACCCGAAACCCGTTCTACCCACCCGACCTATTCCGAATTCGGTTAGAATGGGTGGGGTAGAACGGGTAACGGGTATGAATATTCGGGTAATAGGTTAATCCGATAATAATATAGATTGGGTTTTAGGTATGAATATTTATTTTCGGGTATACCCGAATACCCAAATTCGTTTTTTTAAATAATACCAAATATACAATGCAATTACGTACACACACTTCAAATAAAACAAAACCATTTGTTTCTTTCTTATGAACGAAGACTCGACAGTCGACGTAAAATTGCAAAGCAAATACGACGCTAAAGCTGAAGTCCTGAACCGTCATCCCAATCCTCAGTTTCTCACTATTGCACAGAATGAGATTAAAAAGGTCCATAACATATTATAATGATTTGTATTGTTATTATATATGTATTTGTTAATTGTATGGAGTATTTTCCTACCTGATTCTTTATTAAACCAACCAACATGTAAAAAAAAAAAACAAAAAAAATTATCAATAAGTGTCATTTAAGAAATTTTCGGGTATACCCGATAATTATCCGACCCGACCTCAAACCCGAATACCCGAAACCTGAAAACACGAATTACAATATAGGTCGGGTATCGGGTATTATTTTCTTAAGGAAATACCCGTTCTATCCGAAACCCGAAAATTTTACCCGTTCGGCACCCCTAGTTTTTAATTTGTTACGTTGACTTGTGTAAATACTTACTATTTTTAAATATGAAGATAAACGTTACGATAACCCATTAATTTTTTAGTACAAAAGCAAACCAAATATTATACGTACATAGTTTTCATGTTAGCTATTATGTAACAAAACCTTCAACAACACAGACAAACACAATACGTATGAAAGAATGTGGACAAAAGAATGATCTGATTTACATTGTGTATATTACTTATTAACAATTAACAATAAAGATTACAATGCTTTATTCATTGGACAAATTAATTGTTATAAATATTAAATATGTAGTACAAAAGCAAACCAAATATTATACGTACATAGTTTTCATGTTAGCTATTATGTAACAAAACCTTCAACAACACAGACAAACACAATACGTATGAAAGAATGTGGACAAAAGGATGATCTGATTTACATTGTGATTAACAATAAAGATTACAAATGCTTTATTCATTGGACAAATTAATTGTTATAAATATTAAATAATTATAACAATAAAGATTAAAAATACATAATGAAAAGCTGTAAAACATAAAACTGATTTTAAAATATTCATTTTGGTATGTTTTTTTAGACTGCTCGGTGTGGTATGCGGTTTGGAACCGCGGTGATGTCACGTGGGCCGCGAACACCACCCCCAGGGGCGGACACAGGAATTAGTAATAGGGGTTGCATAATTTTTTTCCCCATCACACATAATATAAAACATTAAAAAAAATTCCGGTCAAACATAATATAAAACATCTATTCATCTAATACAATTTTTTTTTCTGGTTAAACATAATATAACAACGATATACTAGAAATTAAATTTGTCCTCTTCGTGCAGACATCTTTTGAAACCGCTCCATTACTTTTTCATTCTCAACTTTCGCAAGTGCTTCGGTCTCGACATTACACAACAATGCGTCGTTCAAAAATTCATCGCCAATTTTGTTACGCAAGTCGGTCTTCAAGAGCTTGATCTTTGAAAAACATCTTTCTACACTTACGGTCGCTACAGGTAATATCAAAGCCAACTTTAATAGCTTATAAACCAAAGGATAAGATCGATGCTTCCCCGTACTAACCATCAAACGAGAAAGGTCGGAAATTCCTTTCAAACTAGCAAAGCGCTCATCTTTGATGTAAGAGTGATAAAATATCTCAAGTTGTCCTTCAAGGTCTATCATATCTGAATCATCAAAGTCATACTTGTATAACTTACCCAACTTCAATAACTTTGATTTGTCAAATTGTGCAAATGAATCACAAGGGCTCAAAGCACCCATGTATTCTAATAATTGGGTGCTTGTTTCACTAAATCGATCCCGATATTCTATAAGTTGCATATCTACCACCGTGTTGAAGATTTCAACCTCAAAATGAAACCTATTAGTCTTTGTAGTCCTACGGTTTCTCGCACCAATATACAACTCTTCCATATCCAAAGTATCAATTTCGTGTGTTTCACAAAAAGAGGATACTTTTGGCAAAATGCTAGCAAACCCTATGTTTCTAAAAGATTGCAATGCCTCCATTGTCCCTCTAACCATCGAAGCCGCTTCTAAAATGTCTAGATCTTTTCTTTGAAGTTGCTTTGACAATGTACCCGTGAGGTGTAAAATGTCATACATCATATGTAAGTAAAACACGAACTCATATGATTTAAAATATGCTAAGATTCCAGATGCTTGTTGACGGTTTGCCAATGACCCTCCCTCCTCTTTTACAAAATCTAAAACTACAAGAACATCCGCAAATAACTTCATCAAACATGTGAGTGTGTTGAAATGTGAACCCCATCTTGTTTCTCCCGCTCGAACAAGTGTAGTCTCTTGATTTAACCCTCTTCCGGTTTCAAGTTCACCACTACACAAGCCTTTTTGCACCCTTTCTCTTGCTTGCTCTCGTAGTAAGTCTTTTCTTTTACACGATGCACAAACTACATTAACCACCAACGAAATTTGCTCAAAAAAGTCACTAACACCATCATGCTTCTTTGCTACAGCCACAACTACTAATTGAAGTTGGTGTGCAAAGCAATGTACATAAAAATCTGTGTCATTCTCTTGTAATATCAAAGCTTTCAAACCATTGAATTCCCCTCGCATATTGCTAGCCCCATCATAACCTTGTCCTCTTATCTATTAAAATTTAAAACAATTAATATATATATATATATATATATATATATATATATATTAAATTGAAATAACAAAAAAGTAAAGAATAAATTACCCGACTAAAACTCAACTTATTACTTGTAAGCAAGGTTCTAAAAAGCTCGCCATGGCTCCGCCAAGCCGCGCCACGACTCCAAGGCTTGCACCTGCCGCCAAGCTTTGCCAAAACGCTGTCTTAACTCATATATGTGTATAAAAATTAATAATAATTGAAAATATATATAAAAATATTAATTATATAGAAAATTGCCGCCTTAAGTCACGCCTTACAAACGTCATGACTCGCCAAGGCTCGGAAAAGCTTGAGGCTTGACATTGCCGCCAAGTCACGCCTTACGTTATTTAGAACCTTGCTTGTAAGTACTTCATTTATGGCATTTTTGAGTGTCAAAGAAGATGTATCCTTCACATGCACTAGACCTATGAATCTTTCTTTCACAAAGCCAAGAGTATCGACATAACGCAAAACAATAGCCATTTGTTCCTTTTTTGAAACATCACTAAATTCATCAACTAGTAAAGCAAAAACATCTTGACCAATCTCTTCACGAATACTCAAAAGTACTTCTTGTGCAAAACATTGCACAAGTTCTTTTTGAATTTTAGGGGAAATTAGTTTATTGTTTTTTGGAGCCTTTTCTAAAGTCTTGTTGAAAATATATTCACTAGTCTCTCGAATGGCTTTTAACACTTCAATGTATAGCCCTCTATTTTCCGAGTTAACCGACTCGTCATGACCACGAAACGTTAAACCGGTTTTCAATAAAAGTCTAACAACAATAATAGAAACACTTAATCGAGATTTATATTTATGATCCTCTGCTTCGGTTTGCCTCCTCAAGACTACATTGATAGATTGTTTTTCCCTCATTAAAAACTCACACTTTTCTTTTGCTTTGTTGTGAAAACTATCAATACCACCCACATGAGTCCGAAATGCATCTTTTTTATTCCAAGTATCAAAAACTTGGGAAACAAATGCATCTCTCCCTCCTTTTTGTCCCATGAGGTCCCCACATAAATAACAATATAAATAATATGCACTATCCTTTTTCACACTATATTCCAACCAATCAAAGTCATCAAACCATGAAGGAACGAATCTTCTAAATCTATCACCTATTTTTTTTAGGAAACTTATGTGCCCTTACTTGACACGGTCCTTGAAGCAAATATGCTCTTCTTACATCATCTCTTATATTTGGTTTGTAACTTGTAATCAATGGCCTATCCGCCGGGTCCTTTGGAAGATCCTTCAAGTTAACATTATCATTAGGTTGGTTAGAGCATTGTGTTTGTGGAGTTGCATTAGAAACCGAAGGGATTGATTGATTGGTGATTGGTGTTTGTGGAGTTGCATTAGGATTAGAAACGGAAGGCATTGATTGATTGGTGATTGGTATTTGGGAACATTCTTCACCACTTTCATTAGGATTAGGTCTTTGTCTTTTAGTAAAAAAACCACTTAGTTTAACCTATAAAAACATAACAATGACTTCAATAAAACAACTTGTTTTCACCTAATCAAACAATAAATTCAATAAAAACATAACAATTACACCTAATCAAACAATGACTTCAATAAAACAAGTTGGTTTCACCTAATCAAACAATAAATTAAATAAAACATATCAATTTCACCAAATCAAACAATCGATTCAATAAAACAAGTTGCTTTGACCTAATCAAACAATAAATTCAATAAAACATATCAATTTCACCTAATCAAACAATCAATTCAATAAAAAAAACATAGCAATATAACCTAAGAAAACAATATAACTTCAACAAAACAAATCAATTTCACCTAAGTCAATCACTAACTTCAAAAACACATATCAATTTCAAATATCTTAATGAATTGGTAATTGGTAAAACTTACTTGCTTCATTATGAAATCGATCAAGACATCAAGTATTGTGAATTGTGATCGATCCTTTTATGAAATCGATCAAGCCTCAGCCCTCAAGGTCGATTGATCGATTGAATTTTGGAGGCAAAAGTCGATAGTCGTGCCTATTGCCTCGTGCGTCGCCCCTGCCCCTGTGTAATCTTCGATCGTGTTTTTTTTTCTTTCAACCAATGGATTAATTACAAGCAATTAGGATTATTGGGCTATCTTTTTTCCATGCAATTAGCCCAATTGCTAATTTATCAAATTAAGTTTCATTTGGGTTTTAGGGCTTTAGACAATTGGACTAACTACAATTGAATAAAACATTTGGATCGTTATTATTTTTTTTTCGTTCGGTAATTCCCGAAAGAGTGACAATATTTTTTTTATGTAGTTGCACAATTTTTTTAGTAGTTGCACGATTTTTTTTACGTAGTGGCACAATAGGTAAAAATTAAAAAAAAAATTCTACTTCGTACGCGGAAGCTAGGTGTTGCCGGTGCCACACCGGGCACCTAGCTAGGACCGCCCATGCCCCCAGGGTGCAGTTTGGTGCGGTCGAGACCGCAGTGCGGCCATTGAAGACCGCATATGCTGATTGGTTGTTGCTCTTTTCTCTTTTGACCGTTCAAAGATTCGTGTAATTTAATTTTTTTTTTATATTTTTTTAACCATTTACTCCATCTATATATATATATATATATATATATATATATATATATATATATATATATATATATATATATGTTACCATTTTTACATTTACACAACCTTTAAACACATATAAAGACAATCATTTCATCCAATATTCTTTGAAAAAATGTCTTCTTCCAAAAGACATAGCAAAGAAAAAACACCAGTCATAAACACCAACACCCCAATACCTTCATTTGATCAACCGATTTTCTCACCTTCATATTACCACTACGGCGGTATATTTCCTTGTTTTCCACAACGACTAGGGTAACCACATCCACAAACACCACCACTACCACAACCCGACCCGGATTTTAATCCATTTGATTTTTTGTCCCAACCCGAGTTTGTTCAACAAACACAAACGCAACCAGAAATGGTCGTTTCTGATTTTGAACCGGAATTCGTTACAGAAATTCAGCCCACTCGAGCAGCAACTAAAAGAAAAGAGAAGGCGGGGGCTAGATGTTGGGAACCTTTGGAAGCGTTATTGTTGACACAATCTTGGATCGATATTTCAGAAGATGCGACGGTTGGAAAAGACCAAAAGCATGACCGCTTTTTTATTCGTGTTTTACACAGGTTCCATAAAGGAATGAACCGTGGAGAATACCATTCAAAACATCAAGTGTACTCCAAATGGGGGAAGATGAACAAGGAAGTCATGTTGTTTAATGACTTGTGGAACAACATGAAACGTCAATGGAAGCAATGAAGTCATTTTGAAGAAAGCGTTGAAAGTGTATCAAAAAGAAAATCTGAAGGCTTTCAAGTTTCTTGAAGTTTGGAATTTTTTGAAAGATAACAAGAAATGGCTGAGTAGTAAAACATCTGACCAACATATCGACAGTGGGTCAAAACGCAGCAGAACATCTGAGTCCGACCACACTACATCAAATGCCCATGTTCAATTTGATCTGAACGAAGATGAACCTGTTCCAGTTCCACCACCTTCCAGACCATTGGGAAGAGACAAATCAAAAAGCAAAGGCAAAGGCAAAGCGTCGGATTCAGATGATTTGAAAGAAATGGGAACCGACATAAAGGGTATAAAAGACAGAATGGACAAGATTTTGAAAATTGCTTATGAAAGAGAGCTTCGGAAACAAAGGGAGAGCGACATGCGAATACTAGCGATGAACACATCGAATATGATTGGGGCTGAGCTTGAAGTGGTTTGGCGATGAAGGAGGAGGTGAAAAACCGTTACATCAATCGTGGCTAATTTCTAGTTTTTTTTTTTCAAGTTTTTAATGGTTTCTTGTGTGTTTTTTTTAAAGTTTTTTCAAGTTTTTATGTTTCTACTTTGTTTTTCTAAATTTTTAGTTTTTTTTACATTAAGTAATGTATGGTATTTGTATTTTTAATTAATGAAAGATTATGTTTTTAAAATTATGTTTTTTTATTAAAAAAATAAGTTTTATTAAATTAAAATAGTTAACAAACAAAAAAACAAACAAAAAAACAAAAATAAAAATAAAACTAAAACTGTGGCACCACACCAAAGGTGTGGCAAGAAACCACACTTGAGTGGTAAAAAGTGACATGACGCTTACGTGGCGGGGGAGGGAGTGCGGTTTCGGTGACACCACTCCCTCCAGCCTTAACCAATAGCTTCTTATTGAAACTTGAAATGACATACTCATGTCATATCATTAAAAACTAACTTCTTAATTTTTGTTAAGGTTCTTTAGTTGTTTTATAAAAATATAATCAATATATTACGTTTATTTTTCATCATATTAATTTTATTTTTGAATTGTTTCATTTTAATATCTTTTTAGACATTTTATAATCATTTTGTTAATATATTGATGACACTTAAATTACATTACAACCATTATTATTGTTTTATATGAATATTAATAATCATTAACGTTTCATGTTTTTAAACCTAATAATTTTTTATACTTCTTTTAAAGTTGTTTAATATTAAAACACATTTAATATTTTTATTCATTTTTAATTGAGCGGTTTAGCTCAACTGAAAACACGAACATCAAAATCCACAAAAATAAATATGAACGAAAAATCTAAACCTGAACCGAAACAACCTGAATTCGAACATAGAAAAAGAAAATGAAAAGAGTTTGTAGACCGACCAACGATTGAGATGCCCGAAATAGATTGAAGACAAACAATTCGTCGGCCAGGAAAATCTAATTAATCATTGGAATGAAACGATTTGCCGCTCGCTGCATCGCGCGGGTACGCTCCTAGTATATATATATATATATATATATATATATATATATATATATATATATATATATATATATATATATTAAAGGAAGTGGTTCAAATGAGAACCACAAAAGATTAAGAACCCTAAGAACTCTCATATTATAAGTAAATATTTATTGTGAATATGTCTAAATATGTTTAAATCCCAATTTTTGTCTTTTCGGTAAGAAATGGGTAAAATCGTAAAAAAATTTAGTCAAATATTTTCATTCATATCTTAACAGAAAACTTATATGAAATACAAATTTATACAGTCAATTTATAGTTTAATTTACGAAATTCACAGCTTAATACAATCAATTTTCACTAATTCATAAATTTAGAGAATTGTCAAATCCAAACTCTGCCACCACCACCACCACACGCCATCACCAACCACCTACGCCAGTATCGAAATGAGATTTGCATATAAAGTAATGTAATGGCAAGTTAAGTAATACATTCATAATTTAATAAACCTATTAATTTACTCATTTTAAATTTAATACAAAACAATTATAAAAATAAATGCATTCTTACATAAGTATACAACACCAAAATAAATATATTCAGAAGAAAATTTATACAAGAATTCATACGTAAATCATGCATATTTTAACACAAAATTTATAAAAAATTCACAACAAAATGCACTCAATTCACAACTTAATATACCTAATTACCATTTAAAATAGAAAATTTTACAGGTTAATATAATAAACTAACAATTTAATAAATATAAATGTCATATTCTTAACTTAAAACTTACATTTATACCGTCAAATCCGGAGGATAATGCTTCTTTCAAAGTTTAATTTACACAATATTCACAGTTTAAATTTTATATAATTTATTTAAAATTAGTGAAAATCATATATGTGTATAATGGTTCTTTCTTCACATACTTCAGAAGCTAACACAAAATTCATAAAAAAATCACAACTTAAAACGGTCAATTCACAGTTTAAAACACAAAATTCATAGCTTTATACAATAAATTCACAGTTAAATCACAATAGTTATTTATTCACAGCCAAATTCTCAACTTATAACTCACATTTATACGTTCATATCTGGAGGAATTTTTGTGTATTAAATTGTAAATTTTATTATATTAAGATGTGAACAAAATTTACAAATTAATACACAAAATTCATAGTTTAATACACTACATTCACAACTCATTGATAAGTATAATCTCATATCTCAGTGTATAACTATAGCCCATTCACAGTTTAATATATACATAAATTATCGTATATTTCAGAGCCAAACATAAAAGCAAAACATATGCATGAATCATAAAAAATGATAACTTATCTGAAATCAATGAAGAAGATGAAGATGAGTGAGAAATATAACATATACTTACTTTACCACCACCACTAGCATCAACACCGCCAACTACCATACGATGTCAACAACCATCTCGACCACCAACCATCGGTGCCAAAACCGCCAGCATTCGTCCCTTAAAAATCATACTTGAATAAAAAAAATTAGAATTCGCAATTTAATTCATCAATTCAAACACTAATTCACAACATAATACGATATTTCACTGTTTTATTTACACGAAAGTCACAATTTAAAATTTACATATTTTATTCCAAATTAAAGAAAATCATATGTATATAATGTTTCATTAACCTCATATGTAACGCTCTGTTCCGAATTGACTCCTAGTTCGAGGTGGTGGCTCGAAGGTCGGTCATTATAAGGATTATGGCTTTTGGGAAGGTAAGATCTAACCCCTTTTGGGTGCGGGTGATGTATTAGAAGTGATCCGGGTATTCGGTTCGTGTTTTGGAGCCTAAGGGTATTTCAGTAGAATGACAGTTCGGGTTATTGTGGAAAATGGACTCTTGTTTGGAAGGTATTTAGGAAGATATGAGTTGATAGAAGTGTAGGGCTTCTCGTTATCTTTCCGTGGATATAAGGATCGTCGGAAACGGATTTATAACGAAGAAGTTATCGCCTTCGGAAGTTTAGTAGTTTCAGGCTTAGCCGAGTATGTTGGGCGTAGACAAGGACTACACTGGGCGTACTAGTGAAAAAGGTAGTACACTGGGCATACTTTTGGAGTATGCTGGGCGTACACGAGGAGTATGCTGGGCGTACTAGTGAAGAAGGCAGTACGATGGGTGTACTTATGGAGTACGTTGGGCGAACACAAGGAGTACGTTGGTCGTACTAGTAAAGAAGGTATTACGCTGGGCATACTGACCAGGATGGTCGCGAATGTTCTTCGAGGTACGCTGAGCGTACCATATGAATGTTGGGTGTACGCCAATCAAGCCTGAACCCTATTTTAGGGTCTTGGACCCTATTTGAACTCCTTATCTCATAACCTAACCCTAATATCTTTGCCTCCACCCTCTAAACCCTAGAAATTGTCATATATCATCCGTGGTGGCATTTTGAGCTTATGGAGTCCATTTTTGGGGTGTTTGACCCATTTTCAAGAAGATGAAGTTTGATGCAAAGATGAGAATCAAGGAGGATCTTATAGATCTGGCTTTTAGGACTCATTCTCAGCTTGATAAAGGTATAAAGCTTTGAACTTGACCATTGAATGCTTAGATCTATTATGTTTAGTTTTTGGATCTTTTGGTCCCAAGAATCGAGCTTTATGGTTCCAAATCTATTTTTAGGCTTGGGGTTGCCACCCTTGATGCTATTTGAGTCCCTGAGGTAGAAAGTTGCCATCTTGATGGTCTTAATGGGTTCATGCTTGAGTTATGGTCACTTTTATGGAAGTAGGATGCCATTTTTGGAGTTTGGGTTTGTTTGGGGCATGCAAAGTCACAAAGTCAGTGACTTTATGGGTTTAGACATTAAGTATAGTTCAGATCTGTGATTTGTACTTATTGGATCAAGTATTAAGCATTTAATGGATGTTTTGCATGAGTTGTTTGTATGTTGGTCGTACTATGTAGTACACTGCGCGTACAGTCCATTTGCTCAGTACGCTAAGCGTACAGAAGAGGTACGTTGGGCGTACGCTCTCAGGAGGACTTAGGGCTTAGTGAACTTCGGATCTTTGGGTTTGGACTTGCGGTTTGTTTGATTTGAATGTATCTTGGGCCAATATTGGAATAGTTGGGCCTATTGGGCCACAGAAATCGACTTCACATTTGTAGGCCTCAGTTTGGGCCAATTCTTAGAATGGGTTGTTGTGGGCCTTCATGGGCCAATTTGGTCAGAATTATTGACTAAGGAAAATATTGAGCTTTAGTCTAAGGTCTATTAGAAAGGTTTGGGCCCAATTAGGAAAATTGGGCCATTGATGGTTTTAGGGACATTATAATGTTGGGCTTTTGTTTTGGGTTTGGGCCTTTAGTTTTGGATCATATTGCGCCAGGGGTAAAATGGTCATTTTACCCCATGCATTGATTATGGATAATGGTTTGGGACCCAATTGCTAATTGGGTATATTGATTGGTAGTGGCAACTCGGGTAGCTAGTGGGGCAGCAGCTAAGGATTTCTTCAGGAAGCTTCTACATTCGAGGTGAGTCTTCTCACCATACCCATGGGTCTAAGGAACCATGGCCGGCCCATTATGTAGTTATGGTATATGTGTTATTCATTATGTGATTTGATATGCTATGTGATCGGGTGTTATTGCATGGAAGACCCTGGGGGGAGCCCGTGGCATTGGATGTAAGACCATGTGGGGTAGCCCATGGTATTCCTAGGTAAAGACCATGTGGGGTAGCCCATGGCACAATGGTGTATGACCCTGGGGGGAGCCCACGGCATCCTTATAGGTTTAATTGTGTTATTTGTAGGTATTTATGTGATATTTGATATGTTTATGTGATATATGTTATGCTAGTTGTCTTTGTGATACTTGCATGGAAGACCCCGGGGGGAGCCCGTGGCAATTAGATATAAGACCATGTGGGGTAGCCTATGACATTCTCAGGTTAATACCACGTAGGGTAGCCCATGACACAATGGTGTAAGACCCTGGGGGGAGCCCACGACATCCTTATAGGTTTTTGTATGCATGGCTTATGTGTTATATGTTGCTTTTATAGCTAGCAGGAAATGTGATATAGGTAGCTTTTATAGCAACAGGATATGTGATATGTGGTTTGTGTGTATGGTATGCTCTAGGAAACTCACTAAGCTTCGTGCTTACAGGTTTTGTTTATGGTTTCAGGTATCATCATTTTGGAAAGGAAGGGCTTGGATTGATCGTAGTGCACACACCTATGATTTCCGCAATGAATGATTTTGGGATGAACTCTGATAAATGTTTTACTTAATGATGATTTGAATTGTTTAGAATAAATGGTATCAATGTTTTAGCTATATTAAAAATGAAATTTTTACCTTTGATTTTTGGGTCGTTACAAGTTGATATTAGAGCCTTGGTGTGAGGGATTCGGGGATACATTCGGGTGTGTCTGGACTCAAACTGAGGATCTATAAAGCTTTCAAAATTTTCAAAAGAAAATGTTTCAAGGAAAAGGTTTTCTAAGACAAGAAAGGGTGTGGTGCATGCAATCAACCGAGCTCGAGTAAGTTTCCCCAGAATACCCACATTTGTTATCTGTTATGATTTGATTATGAATCTGCGAATCGCATGCTAGTTAGGGCTAGGAGAGATGCCTTTATATATTGGACGTCATGCTGGAATTAGAATGATAATTGGTATTGGTAACTTTTAAGTGTATGTTTTAAAAATTATATACGGTTAGGACTCGTTTCCTGTTCTGTGTACAATTTGCATGTATAAAGGCAGCCGACAGTAAGGATGGATGGATGTGGACAGCGCGAGTCGCAACATGTGGGCAGAATGTTCTATGATAGTTCTTTGGATCGGAGTGCTCCTGCACGAATGTTGCTTGCTTTGTGCTTGGTGGAACTCTTGGGTGATGGGAGCCAGCTACTAAGTGGATATGACGATATCTAGGAGGAGGATGGTTGGCATCATGAGGAGTCCTCAGCAGCTGATGGCAAAGCGAGGTTGGGAACCTAGGGGAGCCTAAGAGGTGCTACGGTAGAGTTTGTCTTGCTGTTTAGCAGCCATTTAGTGTACTGGTGGAGTAAGCGACTTAGAGGATTCAGGAGGATTGCTAAGTAAAGTATGGATAGGTGTGGAAGGTAGTATTGGGCCCGTACTACTGAAAGCACAGGATCCATACTCAAATCGGTGAGAGTCTTGGAGAATCTGAGAAGCTTATGGGAAGGAGAATTCTTGGTTATGCCTTGATCGTGCGAATAGTTGCTTTGCAGAATGAGGATGAGCACGCAGGGATGGGACATGGTTTGGTCCCAGCACCGGTGGTGAGCCAGTAGTGGAAGGACTGCCAGGATTTCGATTTCACCTCAGATCCTTTGTATCAGGCGGCAAGGGTTGATTGTGCGATCTATTTCACATTCGGGTTTGGAGACCAAGTCTCAGGGATAGTTGTAGCCCGGTTTAGAAACGAGATTGCTCTAGCTATTGCATTATAGTCGTGTCGATTGAGCTGGTGAGTGTGTCAGGGTGCGAGACCCTCAATGATACGGATCTCAGAGTCAAGGACGGAAGATTGATTAGGAGTATCTCATGAGAGAGGTTCAGGTTAGGTGAATTTATTAGAGGGTCTCGGGAGGAGACCCAAGAGTTTGGATCAGCATTTGAGAGGCCAGCAGGGGCGGATCCAGTGCAATGCTTGTAGAAACTTTGCGATGAAGTTTCGTTCCAAGGGTTTGGATTATCATTGTGATCGGAAGGAGGTGCTACATTATGTTCTCAGGTTGGTCGGGGTACCATAGGAGGAGGTGGTCAGGAACCCTTCAGATGTTTGTGGATATGCTATCTTTGGCCATTTCCAGTGGATACCGGGTATTTGTAACGCTTGGGGAATTGTGATGAGTTGGATCTCAGGTTGGTTTTCTACTATTGTCTAGGTTAGCAAGGGTTGTCAGATGTCATTTGGCATGTCAAGGAAGCTTTGAGAGATCTTCGGGCGGATGTATCTTGCGAAGCGAATTCCGTGTGTACCGTGATTGCTCCGAGTGGTTATCGAAATCTGTCCAGTGATCTAGGTTGCTACAAGTGTAGCAGGTTTGGCCACGTCAGCTGGGATTGGCCATAGGGAGCAATCCCGTTACTTTTTCGTTGTGTGGACGACAAGGAGGTCGATTGTCTGACGACCGGGGAGGAGTAGTGGGTGCACCTGCTCCAATCATTTTTAGGGTTGGTTCAAGGGCTTGAACAAGGGAATTATGACTAGGTTCCAGTAACCTTAGCAATTATGTTTGGAAAGGCTTTTGGGGTTGTCAAAGGAAGAGAGAAGTGGTCGCCGAAGTGTTGTTGGAAGCATCCAACTTTTGGACTCTGAGATCTGAGTGTGATATTAGTTTGAACAACTAGAGTCATTGGCATTGTCTGTATTCAAGAAGTGTTAGTTGGTTTTCGAGAATCATGTTGTTTTGGAAGGGTTATTCATGGTGTTAAAGCTTTGTTAAGTACTGGTCGTCAGCAGATTGATCATTGGAATGAGAGAAGGTTTGGGAATCCTTCAATTCTCATATGTTGAGTGGACTTAGTTAAATCTAAGTGGGGGAGAGTTATTCAGATATCTAGGATTGAAGCGAGTGTAAGACGAGGATGCCTCTCACATTCCCCTTTAGGGGAGGAAAGTCAGCCTTAGGGGCTGACTGAATATATAGGATATCGTGGATGGGAGTTCGGGAAACTCCTAAACATTTGGTTTGTGTCGTCTGATATCATATAGCAGGCTTTGGGAGAGGGAACCACGTAGAGTTCCAGTTAGTGTTTAAGTTCAGTTATAAGGATAGACCACGTGGGCGCTCAACGTTGAGATGTGTTTGAATTGATAGATGAGTGATAGGGCTATGGTTAGTGATAATGTGAGGGTGAAAGTGTTGTAAGACTACGGGGGAGCCGTAGCATTCACTAGCAGTCGGATAGTGTGGAAAGTGTTGTAAGACTATGGGGGAGCCGTAGCATTCACTAGCAATTGGGTAATGTGAAAAATGTTGTAAGACTACGGGGGAGCCGTAGCGTTCACTATCGGTCAGATAGTGTGGGAAGTGTTGTAAGACTGCAGGGGAGCCGTAGCATTCACTAGCAGTAGAGAGTGTTGTAAGGCTGCTGGGGTGCGTTCATGGATCCTTCCTAGTGAATTGGACTAGGGTAGGCTAGTTCGTAGGGTTGTGGGGGAGCCACAACTTAGTTAGGATTAGGACCAGAGGTGATTGACCGATCAGTTATTCGGGGGCGAGCCCGGATGGTTATGGGAATTTAGGATGGAATCGGTAGAGACTCCTGAGCTAAGGGTTAGACCTTGGGATGCAGGATTTTGTGGTCGAGTAGTGCATGTTTCTGTAGGGCTACGACTGGGTAGCCCTATTATCGGATCTCATAAGAAACTGGTGGTTAGACCGGGTGCGAGACTGGAAGTCTCAGGGAATCGGCTAAGGGTATTTATTTATCGGTCGAGTAAAGGATGACAGGAAGTCATGGTACATTATGCAAATGGCGATTCGAGGATCTTTGGATAGGACCAGAGTGACAATTTGGATTTGGATAGGAACCCGAATCGGAATTCGTGCGGGATTTTGTTTGAATAAGTGGGATGTGGGGAATCTATATGCCAAGGGCATCGACGGCAGAATTCCAGGGTGGTGAACGGATTGGTTTGATGTTAGTTTAAGCCATTGTGATGTGTCTCAGGTGGCTGTATCCGTAATAGAGCCACGACATGTCAAAATCAGGAAACAATGGGTCGATGGAGGCCAGGTATGATGTAAGTCTACAGTTATTCTGGTAGTATTCATCTTTTTGGTGTTGGGTTCAGTGGCGACGGGTTGTCAGCCTATCTCGATCGGATGGATCAATGGGTTGAAGGAGACATGGCAATTATGGTTGGATGAGGTAGTCTATCAGAGGTCGCAGGGGACTGTTGAGTGTATTTTTGGCTTAGCAATCGGGTATGTGTGGGGTGTTCCAGACAGTTGATAGACGTGTAGGGACCAGCAAGGTCCTCAGGTGTTCTCCAGGAAAGCGGCCATGTGGCAGCAATATGAGTAGGAGCGACTTCAGTGATTTAAGGTCTCTATGTGGAATTGCTTGTTATTCGGTAGTTGCGTTTGATCGGTGATATTGTTCCTTAGGAAGCATCAAGGTATTGCATTATAGTGTGGGCGGAATGTTCTGTCTATTGCATTATAGTCATGTCGATTGAGCTGGTGAGTGTGTCAGGGTGCGAGACCCTCAATGATACAGATCTCAGAGTCGAGGACGGAAGATTGATTAGGAGTATCTCATGAGAGAGGTTTAGGTTAGGTGAATTTATTAGAGGGTCTCGGGAGGACACCCAAGAGTTTGGATCAGCATTTGAGAGGCCAGCAGGGGCGAATCCAGTGCAATGCTTGTAGAAACTGCGCGATGAAGTTTCGTTCCAAGGGTTTGGATTATCATTGTGATTGGAAGGAGGTGCTACATTATGTTCTCAGGGTGGTCGGGGTACCATAGGAGGAGGTGGTCAGGAACCCTTCAGATGTTCGTGGATATGCTATCTTCGGCCATTTCCAGTGGATACCAGGTATTTGTAACGCTTGGGGAATTGTGATGAATTGGATCTCAGGTTGGTTTTCTACTATTGTCTAGGTTAGCAAGGGTTGTCAGATGTCATTTGGCATGTCAAGGAAGCTTTGAGAGATCTTCGGGCGGAGGTATCTTGCGAAGTGAATTCCGTGTGTACCGTGATTGCTCCGAGTGGTTATCGAAATCTGTCCAATGATCCAAGTTGCTACAAGTGTAGCAGGTTTGGCCACGTCAGCAGGGATTGGCCATAGACTTTATGATTGATGGATAGGCTCTTGAAATTACAGGATGTGGCTTTTATGATTGATGGATAGGCTTTTATGATTGATGGATAGGCTTTTGATTACATTAGCATTCATCAACATTTTTTTTGAAGGAAAGTGTTGTATGTGTGATTGTCATCAAAACCAGTTTGCATACCTCCATAAGCAATTTTTCTCCATTTTCTTTGACCAATGATATCCTCTATTGCCCCAAATAACTAAATCCAGAAAACAATGGAACTGTTTTAGGATTGTATGTTCTACAGTAATCTGGTGTCTATAGATATAAATTAAATCAGAAAACATGTTTGTATCTATAAATATGCATAATATTAGAAAACTCTTGAGAAAAAATGTCTTTTGGTGGTGATGGAGATGGATCTTCGAGGATCTATTAAGATGTGGGAAATAAAAATTTATATATCAGCAAGAATAAAAGAAAAACCAATATACTGAAGTTGATAAAATTACCTGTAACATAAGATTAACAGGTCCTTTGTTTGCTGTATAAGGAAATTCACCCGTGCGACATTCAAAAAGAGCAAGACCAAGGCTCCAGAGATTAGCTTAATCCATTGCAAGCATTAGCACATACGAGATCCCAACCGAGCAATCAAGAGGCCAATATGTTTTTTTTTCAAGTTGATTTTTAAAGTTCGTTGCTATAACTAGTTAAACCTAGATCTAGGGTGCATGTACACTTAGGTATATCTTTTGATTGTTTTCACTGCCTTAAGATAGTCTATTGCCGTTAATAAAACCCCACAACTCTTAACAATTAAAATCATCAAACAATTCATTTACAAAATGTCTATTCTTAGTACCAATCTTGGTTATTTTAAATTTGTGACCTTTTGGTTGACAAGGTCCTATAATCCAAAATGCTCTTCTTATTTCATCAATTTGGTTTGGGTGATAAGTTGTAATTCTTGGCCTATCCGTTGAGTCCGAAGGAATATTATTAATATCAAAACTTATTGGAGTAAGTTGTGGTTGTCGTTGTGGAGTCATAGTTTGTGGTCTTTTCTCTCCACCAATTTCATCACTACTACTAACATACGGTTTCTCTTGAAAAAACATCCATTGAAACCGGAGAAATTCACAAGAAATTATTGAATTTTAACCTAGTTTCACTATTCACCAACAAATTAACAATAACCATTAATCATAACAAGTAACGATTAAACAACTAAAATTCAAACCTAATTTCAGCATCAACATAAATTATTAATATATTAGTTATATTAAACTTGGAAAGCATCTCCCTATTCTAATAAAAGAGTAGTTTTTAATCTCGTTTTGACATGTGTCATCATATTAAGTCTCATAATTAATGCAAATTTTTTGTCATGTTTCACCTTATTATGTCTTATAATTAATGCATACCATTTTGTCAACATATTGATTCTCCATTTCAAATTTCAAAATTTAAATTTCTCATTCTAATTACATTAAATTAACAATATTAGAATAAAAATTAAAATAAAATTAATACAAACTATAAGTCATATAATTTTACATATTTATTTAAATCAATGATTATAATTTTATATAACTAAAAAAACCTCTTAATTAATAATTTATTTAAAATAAGTTATTAATAATTTTAAATTTTAACTATTAAAGTTTAATTAATTTTATAACCGTAGTTCCCACGGGTTATAAACTAGTTAAATATGATACGGTTTTAAAGAAAATACTTGCTTTATTCTTGATTCTTGCTAGTGGAAAAAAGCCCAACCAAGCCAAGAAGCCTTAAGAAAGAAGAAGCCAAATTTAAGCCAAATTGAGACAGTGTGAAAGTGGGATTTGGCAAAGAAAGACGAAATGAAGAGTTGTTTTCTTGCAGTTTTGCTCTTCACAGGCGAGCATCACTGGAAGGACCATATGTGCTCCCCAATTCCCCTTCCTTGTGTAGGTATACCCCCACCATCATTCCAATTAATCGACCTTTTAGGCTTTTGTTTTTATTTAAATCCAAATGGACTTATGAATGAACAAATCTCATTTATTATAAGCCTAATAAGTTAAAAATATAATTTGGTTAGTGGATTATGAGGTAATCGGCACTAGATTTTGACACAATGAGTTAGCTTTCTTTTTTTAATTAATCTAGAAGTTGCAAAAAAAATTTACTAGTGCACTTGTATATATATAAAAAAATTACACTACTACAAAAAAATTCAAGGCGTGCACATAGTACTTGCTCTAAGCCATTTCCACCACTGAGTGGGCATGAAGTTGATTTGGAAGATGATTTTGCAAGATTTAAGGAAAAACTGGGCAAGGGTTTAATAATCAGAGGTTGAGGTTTATTTGTTGGATGGAATAGGAAAAAAGGGTGGAAGATTTTTTTCAAATTTTAAGTTGGTGGAAACTTAATTCCATAAAGTTTATTGTACTTTCTTATGTGATGATGTATGTTTTAAGAATGTCAGTCTCTACCGTTGTATCAGATTCAACATTTAGTGTCGACAGAGGGTGATTGATGCTACTAGAAGCTCCCTTACAGATGCAACCGCGAAAGCTTTGATTTGTACCCATGATTTGATACATTCCACCTTGATTGATATTTAATTAAAAAGTCAGGCTGTATATGTGGAAGAATTGCAAGGAGCCCATGAATTTGCAGTTAAACGGTTGCGTACCATGTCCAAACAAGGAGCCCATGAATTTGAGGCCGAAGTTAAGGTCCTTTCCAAGCTGCGGCATGCCAATCTTGTATCCCTGGTTGGTTATTGTATTGAAGGGAAAGAGATGGCCCTTGTTTACGAGTTCATGCCCAATGGTACACTTAAAGATCATCTTTGCAAAGCTGATTGTGCCTTATCTTGGTCACAACGACTCAAGATATGCATAGGTGCAGCTCGGGGATTACACTACCTTCACACAGGTACATCAACTCAACATGGAGTTATCCACCGGGATGTAAAGACCTCGAATATTTTGTTGGATGCAAAATTTGCTGCTAAAATTTCTGACTTTGGATTGGCCAAGGTTGCCGCAACAGATCAGAGTATCAGACACGAACTTATGTGATCACCAATATCAAAGGGACATTTGGCTATTTTGACCCGTGCTACTACGAAACTGGAAAATTGAATAGAAAATCTGATGTTTACGCTTTTGGAGTTGTATTGTTTGAGGTGTTGTCCGGAAAGCAGGCAGTAGATTCAACGCTTGATGAAGAGCAATGGGGTTTAGCACCTTGTGCTCAAAGCCAAATCAAAGAGGGAAAACTCGATCAAATTATTGACCCAAAACTGATGGGACAAATCTCTAGAAAATGCTTGAAGAAGTTTGTAAAAATAGCATGCCATTGCTTACGTGACAAACAAAAAGAACGCCCCAACCATGGCTGAGGTTATCTTTAGGCTCGAGTGTATTCTGTCAAAAGAAAGGGAAAACAAAGATTCTATCGTTAATGAAGAAAGATTCCTTTACAAGTTAAGAGCTTGTTTTACAGGCAAAGTTGACATTATGTTGGATCGGGAGGTAGGAAACAAATCTGTGATTCCCGGTGTTGCAGTAGGAAGCAACTCTATAATGTCTGGTGTTGCACCAGGAAACGAATCTGTGATGTCTGGTGTTGTGGTAGGAAGAAATTCTGTGATGCTTGGTGGTGCAGTCAGAAGCAAATCTATGATGTCGGGTGTTGTAGTAGGAAGCAAATCTGTGATGCCCGGTGTTGCAGTAGGAAGCAACTCTGTAATGTCTGGAGTTTCAGTAGGAAGCGAATCTGTGATGTCTGGTGTTGCAGTAGGAAGAAAATGTAAGGCGCTTGGTATTGCAGTCAGAAGAAGCAAATCTGTGATGCCCGATGTTGCAGTAGGAAGCAACTCTGTAATGTCTGGTGTTGCAATAGGAAGCGAATCTGTGATGTCGGGTGTTGCAATAGGAAGCAAATCTGTGATGCCCAGTGTTGCAATAGGAAGCAACTCTGTAATGTCTAGTGTTGCAGAAGGAAGCAAATCTGTAATGTCTGGTGTTGCGGTAGGAAGAAAATCTACGATGCTTGGTGCTGCAATCAGAAGAAGCAAATTTGTGAAGCAGGATGGTAAAGTTGTTAGCAAATCTGAGTTTAGTGCTCACCATATTCAAAATTTTACAACTGGAACTATCAGAACATTTACATACAATGAGTTGGTAAGTGCAACAAATGATTTCAAAGACATGGAGCGTTCTCCAACTTCTTACAAATCCGTTTACAAAGGTTGGATTGATGAAAACTCATATGCACCAACAGAATGTGGTGTTGGCTTGGCGATATATGTTAGGAAGGAGGAGATTCTAACCTGGAAGGTACTTTCAATTTGTGATCGTTTCTAGCTTATATATTAAGGCACTGAACTACATTGACAATTTGGCTATGCAGTTGGACTTGAATCTATTAGAATTCAGTCATCCCAATATTACTAGACTTTTGGGATATTGCTTGTCTAATGTAACGATGTTTTGGGTATACGAGCTCTTTCCAGGGATATCTTTAGATGATCTTCTATTCAAAGGTAAGCATATCTGCTATTTTTACTTGTGTAGTACTCTTCATTTGTTAATCAATTCAACTTGTTAATATATCCAAACAACAAACATGTATGATCCTGCTTTTTAAGTGTCCAGGCATAAACTGGCTTTGAGTGATGGTGGTGTAAAATATATGTTATGGTATATGCAGAGCCAGATACAACTATACTTTCTTGGGCTGCACGATTGAAAATAGCACAAAGAGCAGCTCAAGGCATGTCTTTCTTCCATCAGAGGAATCGTCCCGCTTATAATAGTTTTGATGGCAAGCATATATTGGTGGACAGGGTAATGTACACTGCCTTTGACTTGCTTGCATTTTGCATGGCACAAGTAACATCAATTTTAGTTTATCTTTTCTTGCTTTTTTTCAGGATTTTAACGCTCGTCTTTCGGATTATGAAATAGACAATTTACTTGCCCCACCTGGCCGCTCTACTTTTGAAAGAAACAAATCGAATGGTATTTTTGGACCTGTGCCCGGAGATGGTATGTTCTTTTGTAAAAATGAAGTTTTCTGTACATTTTCAATATATATGTTTTCCTATTTTTAATACGATTGAGGTGGGCTATTATTCTGACAGTTATACATAGGATATTTAGTGTTATTGTTAAGGTAGTTATTTCCATTCACCAAATGAAAAGGTATAATGCTTAGGTGCAAGGGTTGCAATGGTTGAAGTTATGTGCTTGCTTGCTTACTTTCAACTTTTCATTTTAAATTAAATTTATAACATTTTTCTAAAACAAACATTCATTTAGTGTTCCATATAGTTTGTTAAGTCCTTTTATAGAACAATGATCTTAACTAATCCCCTTATAAGTGTTTTAGACTTATAACACCATTTTATATGCATATATACACATTCATTTTCTGATAACAAGGGGCAGCTTTTTTTTTTCTTCCAAAAACAGTACCTTTATAAGTAGTTCTGAAAACAAGGGCGTTACGATATACACATACACACATGCATTAAAACTTGAAGACATCGACATGTCTAAGAATTCATTTATGCCCAACAACTAAAATTCTGAGTTAAAGATTATCAACTGATCAATCAAACACCTCTTTGGCAGAAACCGGAGTGCACAGTGAGATCTATGATTTTGGAGTGGTACTGCTTAAAATGCTAACAGGGATGAAGAAGTATGATGAAAGGATACCTCTCGACCACAAAATTTTGATGGAATGGGCTACTCCATTGCTAACGAATAAGGTAAATTTGGGAATGATTATGGACCCACAACTTCAGCATAATAATCATCTTCCAGAGGGAGCATTTGAGTTGGCTCAACTTGTTACAAAGTGTCTTCAACCAACTCGATACAAAAATCTCTCAATTGAAGAAATCTCCCAAGTCTTGTATCAGTGTTATCAAAATGCAATCACATCGGGTGGACTCTGAAATATCAAATACAATTGTTCTTACGTAAATAAAAAACATACAATTATTCTTATGTAAATAAATATAAGAAAGTAAAGTGTACAATGCTGCAAATATTAAAAAGTGTGAAGACTTGACCTCTCACTCGTCTACTATCTGCTGTCATGGGCCAGAGTGCTGTCTTCTGTTCTATTTTATATTAACCTTCTAATGTGTGACACTATTTTGTAGGGATACAGTATTATTAATATCCGGACACTGTTTCTTACCAATTTAAAGCTGAAGCTTCATCTAATGAACGCATGCTCTAATGAGTTGCCCATTATCTTTATATTAACTTAATTCATGATTCACCAAAATAAACCATATGTATAAATTACTTATGCTTCCATCTCTTGAAGTTGATTTTAATCCACATTTGTTACAACCATTGGCATTGGGCAGAAAACGTAGGAGTCGAACACTAAAAATCATGCACATGCTTGTTAGATCTTCATTAGTCGTTTATCATTTCTAGATCGACCCTAATTTCATAAAGCTGGAGATATGAAGTAGATAAGAAATTTCTTAATTGTATTTGATCATCGTTTTCAAAATACAAACGTTGATGTGTGGGCTAATGTTCTAGGAGAGATTTTTGTCGTGTCGATTTCCAAGAGATAATGTTTGAGCCAAGATAAAGTATGTAAGCAATAGTTGAACGACCTCCATTCGAGACCCCTCCCCAATATGAGTCCAAAAATGATTTGAGATTAACAGAGTTCCTCTTTTTGAGAAATAATCCATGATGAATTGTACCCTTTAAGTAGCAAAGAACTCATTTCAATGCTTGCCAATGAATCTGAAGTGGGAGCATGCATAACCTGGGAAAAACGATTAATGGCAAACGATACGTTTGGCCGTGTGAAGGCCAAATACTATAATGAGCCCACCAGTTTCCGATCAAGTGTAGGATCAACACTAGGTGACCCGTCCATGGAGTTGAGAACGATATAAGAGTTTAGTGGAGTCGCCACATCTTTTGCACCATCCATATGAAAATTGGTTAAGAGATCTTGAATATGGCGATGTTGGGACAGAAATAGGCCATGAGATGTGGGAATAACTTCAATTCCAAAAAAGTGGTGGAGAGAACCGAAATCTTTAATAGAAAAGGGATTTGATGAGGCATGAATGAAGTTTGTAAGAAAGGCATTAGTGTTTTTTGTGAGTACAACATCATCCACATAGACCATAAAGAAGCAAATGATGTTGTTCTGATTATAAATGATTAGAGAGGCATATGCTTGGGATTTACGAAAACCACAAGTGTGGAGGAAGTACGTGAGTTCGATGTACCTGGCCCGTGGTGCCTACTTTAGACCATATAGAGACTTTATGAGCTTACAAACGTGATTTGGGAACTGAGCATGAAGAAAGCTTGGTGGTTAGGTCATGTAGAGCACCATGAAGGAAAGCATAATTAAAATCAAGTTGGCCTAGTGGCCAATTTTGTGAAAAGGAAATAGATAGAATGATAAGTATGGTTATCGGTTTGGTGAATGGACTGAAGGTATCAAAGTAATCTTGTCCATATTCTTGAAGGAATCCTTTAGCAACCAAACGAGCTTTGTATTTATAGATGGTTCCATTCGGATTTCGTTTGATCCAGAAGACCCATTTACAACCAATGGGGTTGTGGGAAGCTTTAGGAACTAGTTCCCATGTTCCGTTTTACATATGAGCATTAAATTCCTGGTTCATGGCTTGTCTCTAGTTTTGGTCTCTAAGAGCTTGGTTATAGGTATTGGATTTAAGGGTGGGGGAATAGGATGAACTATGGTGGAGTTTATGAATGAGGGATCGAAATATTTTTGACTTTGTTTTCTGATTCTTTATGGAAGTGGTGAGGGTGGATATAGAGGTGGTAGATACAGTAAGAGAGGTGGTAGGAGTGGGTGTAGTAAGAGTAGAAGGAGAGGTTGGTATGAGGTCCTCTAGTTGGATAGGAGGAGGTTGATATTTTTGAATGGTGACAGGTGGGTCAGTAGTGGACTCAGTAGTTTGAGTGGGGTGAGTGGGAGACGTTGGGGAAGGATGGGCAAGGGGAGTAGTGGATAAATGTTGATTAGATACATGAGAAGGTAAAGAAGTAGGATGCATATGAGGTGTTTATGACTATAAGGTGGATGAAGTAGGAATTGGGAAAGAAGTGGTGGGTGAATATGGGACAGGAATAAAGGTATCATCAGTTGGTAGGATAGGATATTTGTGGCATGATAGGGGAAATTAGCTTCTATAAACTCAACGTGAAGGGAGTAATAGAGATGTCTGGTGATTAGATCAAAGCATTTATAGGCAGACTTGGAAGTCGAATAGCCAAGAAAAATGTGTGGGATGGACCTTGGTTGAAAGGGCTTTGCTTATTGAAAATGGGTGTGAGAAGACGATTTATGAGATAGACTGTAGTTTGGCAAGCATGAGTCCAGTAGGTAGGAGGAAGGTTGGTGTAATGGAGTAGGGCAAGACCCGTTTCAACAATATGACGGTGACGGTGTTCAACTACATCATTCAGTTCATGGGTGTGAGGTAGGGTAGTGTAGCGAGATATATCATTAGCTTGTAGAAAATGGGGTAGCACAAGGTTTTTGAAGAAAGAGACTAGGTCAGAAGCTGTGAAGTGAGAGATTGGATCGGCAGCTCTTTGGAGCTTGTATGCTATGATACCATATAAAGGTAAAGGAGACAGAATGTGTATGTATATATTTTTTACACATAAACAATTTCAAGGATTGGCTTAATATAGCCGATCATTACAATAGGAAGGAATCAATCTAAGAGAGAAATTAGGGATACATATCAACTTGGATTCTATCCTACAACAACATTTAATCACATACCACTACCCCTGGCATGTGATCTTCCCACTACTTGCCACTTGCAAATCTTACCATTATTCACAACATTTCCACACTTTGAACATGTAACCGACTTAATCCTTCTACAAACTCTATAACTATCATCTTCTCTAGAAACTCTTATTCTTTTCTTTTTTGGCCTACCAATAGGCACATGATGTTTTGATGGTAGTAATGGATCAACAGTGTACTGTAGAAGAAGGTAATTTCTGAACTTATAAAAATCAGATTTTTAGAAATAAACAACAATAGGTCGTGCTCTCCTAGTTCTATGGCCCATTTTGTGAGGCGTCCAGATGTCTCTGGTTTTAAGAGTACCTTCTTGATCGGACAGTTGGTCAATACTTCTATTTGGTGGGCCTAAAAGTATCGGCGAAGTCGCCGAGCCACGTAGATTAAGGAGAGCACCTGCTTCTCGATAATTGGGTAGTTGATTTTGTTGGATTAATGTCTAAGTCAATAACTATAATTGGTAAGACTTGACCCGACCCGGCATGGTCCATTTGGGTTGCATGACATCATGCACTTGGATAGACTAAAATGAGAGAAATAAAACTTAAGGTTTATTAATATATTATAAGTTCTAATATATTAATAAAATTATTTAATCAGTATTGATCAATAATTAATTTAGAATTAATTATGTGGTCAAAAGAAGACTAATTAAATATATGGGTTGATTGTGTAAATCATCCATACTTATATAGTGGGCTAATGCTCCATGGATTATCAAGTTGGGCTCAAACCCATTGGATGCTCCATGGTGTATTTGAACCCATGGATCCATGGAAATGGATAGCCATGACAATTAGGGTTTACCCTAATTGTAACACACTATATAATGATCTCTTTCTTGGGAAAATTGGTGACTATGATATGCATAGAGGGCAAGCCGATTCTTGAAGTGTTCTAATTTATCTCTAGGTTATTCCAAGTGCTTATGGTGTTGTGTGAACCATTTGAGGTGTCACACTTGAGGCACTAGGCACTCAAGCTTCATGAAGACTAGCACCAACAAAAGGTATGTTATTCTAACTTGTGTTATTCAAAGTTTTGTATGCTAGAATAGAACAATACCTTGGAAAGTTGATATTTGCATGTATAATAGAGAAAACATAGATCCAAGGTATTTAGGGTTGCATGTACACTTAGGAGTGTTAGATTGCTCAAAACCCAACAGTGGTATCAGAGCCTAGGCTTGTTTTCTTGTTGTACTTGCTTAAACTGCTTAAAAATCTACTTTTGGTGCTGTCTGCCCAGCAGACTCGCTGAGTCCATGAAGGGACTCAACGAGTCCAAGGCAAAATGCATCCAACTCGCCGAGTTTGTTCATGCACTCGACGAGTTGGACCCCCAGACAGCATATTTTCGAGTTTTGGTGCTGGAATTGGTCTAGAATCATTGCCTTTGACTATTTTGGGGTTATAAAACTTGTTTTGAATGTGGTAATGATTATGTTAAACCAATTTCAATGCTATAATAAAAGTTTCAAGTTTATATGTGTTCATGTTATTCTTGAAAATTGTTGATTATGAATGATCATGCTTATGAGTTTTGCTAGATCATAGGAACTGTGTGCAAATTGTTTGTTGATATAATTCATGATCTTGTTGAAAATTGTATGGAGTTCATAACTTGTCCTCAAGTTATGAATTTTCAAGAATTTTATGTTTCCTTGATTTATGAGTTAGTTTAGATTGATAATGAAAAAATTATGTTTTAGTTGTTTTCAATCCATATTAGTCTAGAAGAAGTTCATAAAATATGTTTTTGTAACTTGTCTTCAAGTTATGTGAAAATTCATATTTATGAATCTTAAAAACTCATAAAAGTTTTGTAGGTTATATAAAATGTAAGAGTTTTTTCCATTAAATAGTTTAATGACTCCATAACTTGTCCTCAAGTTATGGATGTTGAAAAGACACTTCTTTAAAGTGTTTTTAAAGAATAAGGGGTTACATTAAAATGAAGAGTCTTCATTTTAATGAACCATTAAACTCATAAGTTATGATTTAAAGAGTCTTGAAATAGTTTCAAAACTTGCCCTCAAGTTTTGGAATTTGAAAAGTTATTCCTCATGTATACTTTAATTCCAAATTGAACATTGAAATTTTAAAAGGTTTAAAATTCAACCCTTATACTATTATTATAATTTTAATTATATAGATATGTATAAGAGGAAGTCAATCTTACCGTTAGTAGGCCTCATTGACGAAGTCGGTCTATAAGGGGGGTATAAGGTTAGTGCCTATAAGATGGCAGTTTAATGGTTCTCCACTCTCACCCACCGCTTCCTTGACTGGTGGAGGGTCGTTAGCCGAACGGGTAGGAATGGACTATAATTCTCCCTTCATTAAAAGTATAATGAAAAATACTACGTAACTAAACACTTATAAATTCCCAAGCTTAGTTACTTAGGAAAATGTGAAAAGGTGCTAGCCCATAAAATTACACTTTGTACCATACCAAGTCGTTAGTGGAGCGTGTGTGGTTAACCGGCACACTAACATGGACTAGTAAGAGTGGCAAAGGGTAACTTGACTTTATTATAGATCGGTGGAGCATGTGTGGTTAACCGGCACATCGATTAGGTAATATTGTTAAGGGTACCAAGTCAATTTGTATGGTTATTCACACCTTGTTTGTGATCCTCGGCATCCCAGTCACAAATTTGAGAGGGCACAATCGAGATTCAAACATGCCATTAAAAAGTTCAATGTATCTCAAAAAGATCTAGGAGTTTCAAAACCAATAAAACCTAATAATAAAATATTTCGTTTTCATGGTGGAAATTGGTAAATCGTCATTTACCTACCTTCAAGTATTTTATAATTTGGATTACGGCATCCCTCTTCCAATTATAAATAGGTTGTTGGGTCCTAGCCTTAATATTTCATATTGGGTGTTATATTAAGGACTTTAAATCAACTAACTTGAATTTCTCCCATTATAGATGTCTAGTTTAGACAGCTATGGTCTTCCCAAATCTATAGGAACAAGCTTCCTAATGAAGATGATATCCCAAATGGCAATGAAGGTGAAAGATCAATCCCTTTGTTGGGCATTTGTGGGACTAGAAATCATAAATCTCCCTATCCCACAAGTTTTAAGACTTGATAAGTTCTAAGTCACTCAATCCCTATTGGCAAGCAAAGTGTATATGTGCTTAGATCTTGGGGATTAAGCCACATATTGACAAGTCGGGAGACTCGGGTGTCGAAGTCTCGAGGTAGCTGGCTGCTGACTTGTTTCTTCAGTCACTCCCTGATGACAGGTCGCGACAAGAACCTTAATGATCTTACCTATTTGCTAGATGATACTAAATCAGCAGTGATTTGGAGCATTTGTAAAGTAAATTGGATTGGAAGATCTACTTTCCAAACCTATTTGGACATTGACATTGGAGGTCCAGGAAAAACTTTCTCTTCCCAATGGAAAGGGATCGGCCATAGTCAACTCGGTTGACCAAATGGTAAAGAGAAAGGTTAAGTCTGTGATAGTCCCATGTACTGTTTCCAAAGAGTCCATAAGATTTTGTTGCCAAAGGAAAGACATTGGTTGCGAAGCTGCTCAATTTACCTGAAACATCTTTAAGGATGGTAAAGTCAATAGGTTTGACTCTACTTCAGGTAAAGTCCATTGTCTAACTCTATTAAGTTTCTATTCTGAGATTCTTATTGCATAATGTGATGAGGTCACATGTTGATGTTTTAAGAATCAAAGAAAAAGTGAAGACACTTAAAGGAAGTATATGCTGATTCTGATCGTGAAGATGGATTTCGATCGCGTGGTTCGGTGATCAGAATTTTGAGTTGTTACTTAAGTGTTATGATATATTGCTTAGGAATAGATAACAACAAGTTTTCCATATGGATTGTAAGGTTAAATTTTTCCGCAAAGTTTTAAAATATAAGAAAAATGGTTTTGACTTTTTTAAAGTATCCTTACAATGGCATTTGTGAAAAATTGTTGATTATATGTTTCCATTGATAAACAATATGGGTAAATGGATTTGATTCTTTCATTAGTGGAAGTGACATAATTTACCAAATAAGGAAAGATTCTCATCACCCAAGTTTCAGATGGATAGAAACTTGGAATCATGCAACTTGTATTGTATGATCATGAGAATTTTTTATATATTTGGGAAATTAAGTCTAATTCCTTGTTCACATGTATATGTGAATCAAGTGAAGGACAAAGGGATCGGATACACTTGGGTGTGCGCTGATCAAGTCCACCACAAAGTTGATAAGATTATTCATTATGATTTACTAAAGTTAAGTAAATGTGGTTATACTTACAAGTTTAAGTATAGTTCTGGATCATTGGAGAAGTTTCAATGATATACATAATGAGTAAGAAGAATCAAATAAGGCAGAAAGATAAAAGTTTTTCTAATCTGAAGAGATGGGAAAGTACTTGAGTATCTTGTTTTATGATTATCATTGTGATTATGAAACCATGTCACAATTGATCCTCTGAGGACACCTTACTTCATTTTGTTTGACTAAGGAGAGGAATCGTGAATTGTTGAAATGGTTAGATCAAAAGATAAATTATACTTTGTTCCAAAATTAAATCTTAGAGTCATACTCCAAGTTAAGCCTTGAGTGACATAATCTTAATAAAGGTTTAAAACACTTGTTAAATGTAGAGTAAAATGTGTTCTTACTCTTGTACATTTGAAATTGGTAAGTTGTGATGTTTTGGATAAAACAAAGACCAACTAAGACCAATTATGAGAAGTGTTTAACTTGATAAGAATCTGCACTAACTCTTGAATATTCGTTTTTGTCGAGGAATGGTTCTTGACAAAGAGAATCTTATATGTCAAGAGGTCAGTGGGAGTCTTAAAAGGATCTTAAGATAGATTCAAGAACTAATCAAGAGTTTTGTTAATCACTAGACCATGACTTGAGGTTTGTAACCTATCGTGTTGACATATTATGTGCCCATTCCAGTTAAAGTTGGTTTTTCATTGGAGTTCTGAGAGTTCTCAACTGGTTGCATAACAACTTGGAAGCAATGGCAGGCCCTTATGCTACCAGGTGGCAAGAAATTAAGACTGCACAAGTTCTGTCCATATGAATTTGGATTTGTCACTAACCTTGTTGTGTGATTATGGTTATTTCAAATTTACATGGATAGGAACACATACACCATCAAAATCTAAGTGTCATAAGGTTTCTCTCAGATTCATGAAAATGATAGTGAGGAAACTCTTTCACTAAGTAGATTTAAGTGGATAGCAAGTGTGAAGTTTGCATTCTCATGTCGTTAGTGGAGCGTGTGTGGTTAACCGGCACACTAACTAATGAGAATGGAAAAGGTTTTGACTCACATGTGAGCTATCTAAGGAAAGGGTTAGACTCCAGGAGTATGATTTGATAAAGTCTTATCAAGGCAATCTAGTATCTGAAATCTGACTGATTTCTACGTACATGTCAAAGCTAGTGGGAGCATAAAGTGTTATGCTAGTTAGATAATAATCATTATGCTAGTGGGAGGATGATGATTATGTTGCAAGTTAGCAATGTTAATTATAGAAAACAAAAGTTTCAACTCGCTTTGAAAAGTTGTTTTACTATAATTAAGGGAGAGAAATTTATACTTCATTCCAATTCTACAAGCTTAGATTGAGATTTTAATCAAATTTAGTCAAGAATATATATGAATGTTATGTTGGAATGGTTCAACATAAGGAATTTCTATATATGTTGCTTTCTCAAATTCGATTATGATTACGGCATCCGTCTTCATAGTTCGAATTATGAGAACATGGCAAATAAAAAATTTATAGCATGAATCGTATCCCATATGCTTCGGATATAGGATCGATTGCATGTGTTATAATATTCATCCATTCTAATTTTTCCTAATGCTTAGGGCGTTAAGAAGGGAAAAGGGATTAGAACTGGATATGACTAAGATGATTAAGCAATTGTCGAGAACAATTTGGGGTTTTCCAAAGTTTGGTTACTCATGGACAATTGGAAGTATAGAGTAAGGATCGTATTGACATATTTTGGAAAGAGGCAACTCTTGTTCAAAAGTGATGGTAAAGATGGGAATATGGAATTGTTTCCATAGGTGGAAGTTATTCTTTGAATCTGTGTAAGATTAAAGAACTTAATGCAAATAAGGATGTTCAAAGGAATGTACTTTAAATTTGAGACTTCATCTCCATGGAATTGCTTTCCATTGGAATACTTTGTAATGTTTGTTGCCAAGTCTTTGTGACTTGTGTGAATATCATTACAAGAGGATCATTGCATAGATTACGGTAAATGATAAGAACTTTGTATTCTTACATTTACAATAAGGATTGGGATTGTGAAATGAGAATCATTAAAGTCATGTTCAATTGATATACATCTCACAAAGAGATTAATGTCTAAGTCAATAACTATAATTGGTAAGACTTGACCCGACCCGGCATGGTCCATTTGGGTTGCATGGCATCATGCACTTGGATAGACTAAAATGAGAGAAATAACACTTAAGGTTTATTAATATATTATAAGTTCTAATATATTAATAAGATTATTTAATCAGTATTGATCAGTAATTAATTTAGAATTAATTATGTGATCAAAAGAAGACTAATTAAATATATGGGTTGATTGTGTAAATCATTCATACTTATATAGTGGGCTAATGCTCCATGGATTATCAAGTTGGGCTCAAACCCATTGGATGCTCCATGGTGTATTTGAACCCATGGATCCATGGAAATGGATAGCCATGACAATTAGGGTTTACCCTAATTGTAACACACTATATAATGATCTCTTTCTTGGGAAAATTGGTGAATATGATATGCATGGAGGGCAAGCCGATTCTTGAAGTGTTCTAATTTATCTATAAGTTATTCCAAGTGCTTATGGTGTTGTGTGAACCATTTGAGGTGTCACACTTGGGGCACTAGGCACTCAAGCTTCATGAAGACAAGCACCAACAAAAGGTATGTTATTCTAACTTGTGTTATTCAAAGTTTTGTATGCTAGAATAGAACAATACCTTGGAAAGTTGATATTTGCATGTATAATAGAGAAAACATAGATCCAAGGTATTTAGGGTTGCATGTACACTTAGGAGTCTTAGATTGCTCAAAACCCAACAGATTTTTGGTCCCTACAGGGCTAGGCTCACAAAGTAGACCGGAAGTTGTGTTCCTTGCCTTTCGACTACCAATACTAATGAAATAGCGTCCCTTGACGTGGATAGATAGACCTGCAACGTCACATCTGGTACTGGGCTGGCTAGCATAGGGAGCGTGTGCAGTGCGAATTCAACCTCCGACGTCCATCGAAAGTTGTTCTTCTCAATGCATCCCTCGAGCGTGTGAAATAGAGGCATGGCTTTCTCGGATGACTTACAGATAAAAGGATTGAGCACTATTAGTTTACTGTTCAACCCTTGGGCGTCCCTTAGTGTGCTTGGCTAGAGTGTGTCTTTAAGCTCATCAATTTTGACTGGGCTCAACAGGATTCCTTCCTTTGTCACATAGTAACCCAAGAACTACCCCTCTTCTACCCCAAAGGTACACTTTTCAGGGTTCAGTTTCATCTTAGACTTTTCCAAGGTTCGCAATCTCTCCTCCATGTCGTGCAACAGTCTCTGTTCATTCGGGCTTTTGATGACCATGTCATCGGCATAAACTTCGATGTTTTCTACCGATTTGATTGGAAAACAGAGAGTCGACCAGCCGCTGGTAGGTTGCTCCGGTTTGTATAGCAGAAAGCACCATGATCTGTGTAGAAGGTTGTCTTCTCTTTTGTCAACCTTGCTCATTAAGATTTGATGATATCCCTTGTATGCATCCAAAAAACACTTCCACTAGAACCCTTGTAGAGACTCCACCTTTTGGTCTATTTCCGACAATGGGTAGCAGTCTTTGGGTCATTCCTTGTTAAGGTCTGAGTAGTCAATACACATGCACCAACTACCATCATGTTTCTTGACCATTACTGGGTTGACGATCCATGTTCGGAAAATCGCTTCCCTAAGGATCCCGACACTGGTTAACTTGGCCACTTCTGCATTAATTGCCTTGTTTCGATCTCCTCCCTAGACTCGCTTCTTTTTTTACCTCTTTGGCCCCTGGCTTTATCATTATCTTGTGTTCTATAATCCCCTAGTCGACCCCCACCATGTCTGTGGGTGTCCAAGCGAACATGTGTTTGTATTTTTGTAGCACTTGGATCAGCGCTTGCCTTACTGCCGCAGGGAGGGCAGTTCCCACGTTTACTTGCTGACTTGTGTACTCTCTGTTGATTATCTCCCCCACCACTCAATGAATCCGTCTTTGGCCTTTTGGCCTCAGTTGAAATGTCCTTTGGTTGCATAATCTCATAGCATTTGAGCTCCTTTGGAGGGGTGGCTAGGATTGTCCCTAGGCCATGGCTCGTGTTGAACTTTACTATTCCATGAATCGTTGATGATATTGCCCTAAAAGTTAGTCAGGCGGTTCGTCCCAATATGACATTGTGCTAAGATGGGTGTCGTATGACCACGAAATCAACAAGAGTGGTCCGCCGCTTGGTTGTATCTTGACTAGTAAGCGTGAATGGTAAGTGGATCGTACCTAAGGGCTACAGGCTGTGCTCTGTGAATCCTGTGAACTGGCCTACTGTCGGTCTCAATCCCCCCTTCCATGCATTCGGCAGTAGCCGGAAGCAACGCTCGTAGATGATGTATGTGGAACTCCCCGTGTCGACGTATACCCGGTGGATCATGGTATCTCGAATGGACCCCTGTATAACGAGGGGGTTGTCTCCTTTCCATCCAGCTGGGCTTGGGACGGTTGTAGAGAAAGTTAACACTTGCATGGTTTCTGTAATGCTTTGCACGTTGTTTGTGCACTCCGCTCTCCCCCGCTTATGGTAGATCATGAGTATCTCTTGTAGGTAATCTACCCCCTGTATTGTCTTTAGGGTTTTCTGCGTCGAACTTAACTCGCAGACTTTTGGCGATTTCTATCACGTTTCCCTTCAACTTCTTTTCCTCCATTTCCTGCTTTAAAACCGAGCAGTTCATGGTGTCGTGCGTCCTACTCTAGTGGTATTCGCAATATCGTGTCTTAGTACCCTTCGCTGGTGGTTTTTCGGTGACGGCATAAACTTTTGCTCACCTTCCTCGCCTTTCATCCCTTGTGAAAGGTCTGAATCGTCCATGTGGTCGCCTGTCTCGTCCTGAGAACCTACCCCCTAGGAATCGTGGTGGGAGGTTGACTGGTGGTGCCGTTTCCTGGTCGACGAAGACATGGCGTTGAGGTGTGCTTGCTTTGACGCTTCACCTTCTTCTTGGCGTAGGAAACGCTCCGCTCGGTCTTTTAGTTCTGCCCTCGTCTGAGGTTGTTTGCCCATAAGTTTCTGGGATAGTGAAACCGGAAGTATCCCCCAAGTAAACGCTCCTGCAATCAATCCTTCACCGTGCCCCATGACATCTAGTGTTGCCTTGGTGCACCTAGTGAAGTAGTCTTTGACTGTTTCCCCTTCCCTTTGCTTACACCCGATAATGGAGTGACAATCGCCTTTGTATTTTCATAGTTGCATGAAGTTGGTTAAAAAGAGGTATTTCAGTTGGCTGAAGTTGCAGATGCTACCAGGGAGTAACGTTTTGAACCATGTCCTTATGTTGCCATCTAGGGTGGTAGGGAAATACGTGCACCAGAAGCGTTCGTATATCTTAAGTAGCATACTTGAGCCTTCTTGTTCCCATATTCATCCAAATGGCAATCCTTAGTCAAGTGTGGCCCACTGCATTTCTCACATCCAACTCTTATTGCAAGAATTGATTAGTCCATTTGGGTCAATCTCCGGTGCATAGTATTGAGCATCGCCATCATAGTAGCCATCTCTTCAGAATGTGCACCCCCACTGCCTTTTGCTCCATCTTGCCTTGGGTTGTGGTATTCACGAGAGTGTTTTGCGAATTCTTCAACTAACTCCTTGACCTCCCTTGGATTTTTCTTTGTCAGTGGCCCTTGAGAATCAAGCAGTTGCCTTGTCATAACATTGACCCCATCATAGAAAATAGACTTCTCTTGTTGAACATTAAGATCATGTTGAGGAAAATTCCTTAACAGCCCTTTGTAGCACTCCCAAGCTTCGTATATTGACTCCCCCGGTTGTTGCTCAAAGTTGGCTATTGCCTTCTTGAGTTTAGCTATCTTGGAAGGTGGGCAAAACTGATCTAGAAATTTCTCACGAATTTGAGCCCAAGTAGTGATTTTACCAGGTAGAAGTGCTTTCAACCAGTCTTTTGCAGCTCCCTTGAGAGTGACTGGTAGCATCCTTAGTAATAGGGGTGTTCACGGGGCGGTTCGGCTCAGATAGTAATAAAATTGTAAACCGCTATCACGGGGCGGGTATCTTATATGCACTAACCGAAACCGAACCGAATTGTGCAAAAACCCGAACCGAACCGCACCGTTTAAAGGCGGGTAACCACGGTTCGGTTCACGGTTACCCGCTTAATGTAAAAAACAAAATTAATCAAAAAATACAAGCTATAATAAGTCAATTGTAAAATATTCATTCAAAACAAAATCATCCAAAACAAAATAATTCAACAAGAGATATTTTAAAAGTGTTTAACACTAGTTTGATAACATAAAAAACATTCTATTAACCCTTCGACAAATAAAAAACAACAACTCGTCTCAAAATAAGCACCAAACCTGCAAAAAAACATATATATTTAGTACAAATAGCAAAAAACAGCACATATAAAATAGTATAAAAACAACTTAAAAAGCATCACAAACATCACAAAAAAACTGCACAAAACAGCTCAAAAAAACACAAAACAGCACATAAAAAACTGCACAAAACAGTTAAAAAAAACTGCACAAAACATCACAAAAAACTGCACAAAACAGCTTAAAAACACACAAAAACAGCACAAAAATGTATAGGAAACAGCAATAAAATTATAATAAAAAACTGCATATAAACAACATTTTAAAGCACAAAAAAATATAAAATTTTACCATCATAAAACTTCAATCATCCACAGTAAGAGTGGATATAGCTTGAGGTAAGTCCTTCACTTCTGAAACAACAAAAAATTAAACATTAGATTGAATAAAACATGAAACTATAAGAACTATAAAAACAAAGTCATACCGGCTTCAAAATTTTCAAGAGCTTCAAAACTTTCCTCAATATCAATAGGAACATTTTTGGACCTAAGCCAATTTTGAGAACTTATCAATGCTTCAACTGTTTTGGGGGTCAATGAGCTACGAAATGCATCAAGAATGCGTCCCCTGGTACTAAATGAAGATTCTGAGGCTACAGTTGAAGCTGGAATTGCCAAAACATCCCTAGCAATTGCCGCAATAACCGGAAATCTTGCTTGATTTTTCTTCCACCAACTAAGTAAATTGAACTTGTTGTCAAAAGACTCACATTGCTCACTCAAATACCAATCCAACTCGCATTTTGCAGCTACAATTATCACCAAATATTAAAGTAAACAAAAAATTAATTATGTAAGTATAACTAACAAAACTAAAAGAAACACAACTTGTAAATTACCTGTACCACTTGAGTTCTCTTCCAACAATCTTTTGTATTGGTTGTTCAAGAAAGTTGTCGGATCATCATCAACATCAATAAGAATCTCTTCTTCAAAATGTCCGGAACTAGTAGTTGGATTTTCATTAGTAACTCCAACTTCATGTAAGTAATGAGCATACAAGTCTCGCAATACTTTCTCTACTTGATCACACAAATTTTTGGCTTTTTCTTCATCAAACTTTGGCTAATAATGAAGGAAACATAACCTAACTTGTATCATGGATCAAGAATTGGAGCAATAAATAAAAACACATTAATGTTTGATGAATTGCTCCAATACTTATCATATTTCTCCTTCATTTTAGCAGCCATCTTTTTAAAACCCTCATCACTTGCTATCATCTTTTTTTTATTATTGCTCCAATGCCAAAGACTTCATGAAAATAGTTGTTGCTAGTTACATACAAAGAGCCAGAAATACGCAAAGTAGATGTATAAAAACCTTTCAAGAAAGGTAACATACACCTAACATGCTCCCAATCCTCTTCCTTAGGCAACCTCTTCAATGATAAAAGCTTAGACCTGTACTTACTATCTTGCTCCTCCAATAAATCAAAAGCATCTTGAAACTTGATGGCACTTTCTAGCATCAAGTATGTTGAATTCCACCTTGTTTCAACATCAAGACAAACAAGGCTTTTGCTCTCGATTTTCATTTTCTCAACACATCCCTTAAAGCGTTGGAGCCTAGCCGGAGAAGACCTAACATATTTCACAGCTGATCGAATACGAGCAATACTTGTGTCTATATCTTTTAAACCTTCTTTGACAACAAGACTTAAAATGTGGGCACAACATCTCATATGCAAATGTTGACTATCTAACACACTATGCTTCCATGCATTCAGTCTTCTTTTTAAGTATCGAATACAAAGGTCATTTGAACTAGCATTATCAACTGTAACTGTGAAAACCTTGTCAATTCCCCAATCAAGTAAGTTCTTCTCCACATATTTTCCAATTATCTCACCGGAATGACCAAAAACCGGACAAAAGTTGATTATCCTTTTATGAATGGTCCAATCTTTATCGATAAAATGTGTTGTCAAACACATGTAACTAAGATTTTGCCTAGAAGTCCACAGATCTGTTGTTAAAGAAACTCGTTGTCTGTTCTTAGCAAAATACTTCTTCAACTTTTCTGCTTCTGACTTGTATATCTCCAAACAATCATTAGTAATAGTGGTTCTTGAGGGGATTTTGAAATTGTGGTTGCAACATGTTCACAAGGTCACGGAATCCTTCATGTTCGACAGTCTTGAAAGGTAATTCATCAATAATGATCATTCTAGCACACAAATATCTACACTTGGTTTGGTCAAATTTCCAAGGGACAAATGTAGAAACAGTTTCTCCACTTTCTTGTACAGAAGATTGGTTTTGAAACATTAATAACTTTTGTTTTTTATCGATGTTATGAGGGTTCTTAGTGCAACGTGCAGCATGATTCCGCATAGAACTAGTTCCATTCTTACTAGGACAATGCAATCGTCTACTACAATGCTTACAAACAGAGTAATCATGATCATCAGGATCTCTATTAAAATGAGCCCATGCTTCAGAAGTTTCTGATTTTTGCTTTCTCTTTTCATTCTTTTTTGCTTCATCCAGTTTCTTAGCAGAATCTATTGTAGGTGAAGGATTAACACTTGCATTTGAACTTCCAGATTGTTGTGTTGGTAAAGTATCACCATCAACCTCCATTTCAGCCATTTGTTTCTATTATAGACAGTAGACAAAAATCAGGTTACACAGATAATTAGAGATAGACAAAACTTAGATTACAGAAACTCAGAAAGTCAAAAACATACATAAACATATCATACACTAAGTTCAGTTCATCATTCGTATGAATAACATGGTATATAAAAATCACAAATCTTAATATCATATTACATTAACAACTAAGTCATTAACAGAAAAAAAAATCATTATCAACCAAATACTCGAGTATATGTCGAACCAGAAAAAATAAAAGCATTAATCACTTTATCAGATTAACAGCTAAGGCATATGTAGTAAGGCAAATGCAGAAAGAAGAAGAAACGAAAGAAGGAAAGGGGTGTCAAACCAGAGAAATCTGAGGATGTCGACTACCGAGTGCCGATTGGAAGAAGAGTGGTTTGAACTTTGAAGGCACTGGCGAATGGCGATTTCCGTCTTCCGACTCTTGCGTTCAATTCAACTCTTGATGAAGGGCTTCGTCGATTGTAGGAGTGAAAAACAGCCAAATTCCCTAATCGAGAGCGACTAAAGAAGATGCGAGAGCCGAGAGCAGCGAGAGTAGCGACTAGCGAGAGCGACTGAGCGAGTGTAGAACTGTAGATTCGTGATTTCGTGTATTCTTATAGGGCTCTAGGCATTAGCAATGTCTGATCAGAACGTAAGACCGGATTTTGGATTTCCTGATTTAGGAATTAGGATTGTTGATGATTTGGGTCATTGGTCATTATTGGGCTGTTGAGGGAATTTAATTTATATGGGCTAGTAGGCTACTATATATTACAATATTACATAATATATATATATATATATATATATATATATATATATATATATATATATATATATATTAAATGACGGATCAGTTCGGGTACCCGCGGGTATCTAAATACCCAAACCGAAACCGAACCGTATAAATGCGGTTTTTTCGGTTTCGGTTTTTTTCGGTTTCGGATCGGCCGGATCGGTTCAGTTTTGCGGTTTTGCGGTTTTTTTGCACACCCCTACTTAGTAAGATGATATCTCTATTGACATTCGGGACATTGAAGTAGTCAGCAATGTCGTTGACCTCATCTAGATGCTTAAAGGCATCCTCATGATCCTTCCCATAAAATGGGATATCCTTAAGTGCAGTAACGATGTGTCCCTTCAGCTTGAATGTGGCAGTGGCAGGTATCGTTGGTTGTACTAAACCTGGACAAACATCATCTTGAATTCGCTTCTTGTAAGTTCCCATTGACATTTCTTCAATATTTGCCATCTTGTTTCTTGGCTAGTTCTTGGGTTCACTCGTATATAGTCCAAACTCGGTCTTGGAGTCGTACTCGGATTCGGTTGGGATAGGTATTTGATCTAAGCTTTCAACCTTGCTCTTGTTCTTTGAAGATGACATCGACTCTTCCATTCTCTTCCCCGACTTCTTTGAGAACACTGACTTGAATTCTTGTAAGGGTGTCTTCTTTGGTGTTTAATCTTCTTTCACGTTCTTATCCTTCTTTTTGTGAAGGGTCGACTCTGGATCTTCAAGTGGTGGCACCAAAGGTGTGTTAGAGCCTCTGGTCATGAACTCCTGCAAAATAAACAAAATAAAAACATAAAACTAAACAAAAACTAAATAAAAACTTCCTACTGACTGGCCACCACAACGTCGTATAGGCTACCACCTCGTGTTGCCACAGAAAAACTAACAAAAAAGAAAAAAATGAAGAAAACGTAAAATCTACTGAACTCACGTCGTGAGCTAGGTACTGAAACAAAAACCTAAGCTGAAAAAGTAACTTTTTGTAGGTTTTATCCCACAAAAAGGATCGATTAATCTAAAACATATAAATAAACTATCAAATAAGTCGTTCCCTGGCAACGACGCCAAAAACTTGATGCATGCAAATAGCTACACCTAATTTTATACTTATAACCTAACTAACTTAACTAACTAAATTGCACCTAGGCAGTGTACCTAGACAAATTATAGAATAGTTGGGTAAGTCGGGTGTCGATCACATGGAACGGTTTTGACTAGTTAACGTATCTACTATTAAATTAACCTAATTTTCTAAAAACGTTTGGGGTTTTATCTGATTTTGCAAGATCAGAAAAACTTAACTCATAACTCGAATTCAATTATAAACAAACACTTCAGTTAGTTCAAATTCGCTTTCCCTCAATGGCTTATAAATTAGATATGATCATTACTGTTAGTTACCAATTAATAAAGTAATAGCAATTAAGTTCCAAATTTACTAATATTCAATTAATTAATGTAGATCAATGTATGTTCACAAATTAACACATAATTAATTAGTTAATGGATTGGAGCTATGTACGATTTATTTGCAAAACACAATTATATTCATAATTTGTATTCTCTAGCATAACCTAGTTTAATGATTCAACTGCTTAACTAAGATTGGTTTGATCCTAGCTCTAATAATTTAATGCTCACTAAATTATCAGGTATTCTAATTCATGCATATTAATAATCGCTAAGCTACATAGAACAAGAATTGAAAGCAATCAAGTACTAAATCATACATGCTAGGTAAAAATCAATCAACATAAGTCTTAACCAACTAGTAAATCAAATCTAAAATATCAAATCCATGAGTTCCAACTTCATCTAGCTAACAGAAGTAGCTACATTTAGCTGGACATCCTAGCAAACAAACTAACAAGATTCATATTCAGAAAAGTACCAAATCTAACACAAATTATGATCTACTCTACTCCTTTGGTGTTGAAAGCCAATTCCAGAACTTCTCCTTCTCTAAAAATCGTCTCCAAGAACTCATTCAATCAGCAAAAAGTCCCTCAAGTCGTAATGGACAAGGGTTTATATAATTTCCAATTTTTCCAATCTCATGTCGTGAGCTAATAAGCCTCATGCCGTGAGTGCGAAATGAACGTATTCGACAAGGACTCTTCTTTCATAGGGTGCATATCTTCTAGAATACTCTACTCATGTCGTAAGTCTTCAATTACTCACGTCGTGAGTACGTTTTTTTGCTGAGTTTTTATTCTTCTTTCGTTCAAGCCTCCAAAGTTCCATGTTTTGTAAACTTTAGTCCCACTCTTCGAAAATGCTTGTATTTGGCTTCAAAATATAATTTAAGCTTATAAGTATGAATATTCTATGCAAATAACCAAATTATTAGTAAAAATGTAAATAAATATTGCCTAAAAATATGTATAAATATGGCAATATCAATAACAAAGATCAATGTAATAGATTTTGCTATTTGGTTTTGCTTTTACATAGGATGTGAGATACAAGTTAACATCCCATGAGATTTTGAAATAACAATTGTTTTACAAAAAAAAATGATTTTTATTTTCTATTTTTGTAAACTAATAACTTCCTCTATTAAATAATGAATTTACTTTGAAAAAAAAGTACAAAATGTTTTTAAAAAAAAAGTGGATAAAATATGGGGATGGCATAGTCTACAAGGAAGTACTTCAGAGTTTTTAAATACCAGATTTCTCATCAAGATTTAGTTTATAATGTTTGAATATAAGTCACCATAAATGGTATATATAGACATTTGTGTTTTCTATATTTCGTACAACTATTTTGTGATCAATATCTTTGTGCCCTTGTTTACAGAGGCTATCACCTAGTCTCTCTCTCTCTCTCTCTCTCTCTCTCTCTCTCTATGTGTGTGTGTGTGTGTGCGTGGTTGAGAACTCAAAGTTTCCCGAGAACTAAAAGTGGAGCATTGGATCAAAAGTAATTTGTTAAGGACATGATCGTCATCTTACCAATCTCATTTAATGTTTAATTTTTTTTGTGTTATTTAATATATTAATATAAATGTCTAAAAATTTACATCATAAATCACATTTTCAGATTTTTTTTTTTAAATTGTATTATTCGTTTTTTTAAATGCATATTTTTTAATTTTTTTATAGAAAAAATGTATTTTTGAAAAAAATTGAAAAACACATATTTTTTTTTAAACTGCATTTTTTTTTCTTTAAAAAAACTGCATTTTATTTTAAAAAAAAAACTGCAATTTTTTTAAAGAAAACTACATTTTTAACAAAAAACTGCAAGTTTTTTAAAGAAAGTTACATTTTTTTCAAAAAAAAAACTGCATTTAAAAAAAATGCATTAAAAAAAACTATATTTAAAAAAAATAAAAATAAAAATTTTAGGTGCATATATGCATATTTTTTCAAATGCATATATTCATATTTTTATAGTATAATATTTGTAAGTAGATCATAAAAAAAACTTATTTTATTTACCAATTTATAAACACAATATAATAAGTATTTTATTCGATACAAAAAATATTAAAAACAAAAAAATATACAAAATTTCAAAGCGTTTTTATGTCTTCGTGTCAATATTTCCATTTTTTTTTCAATTTATCATCTTCACCTCTTCAATATTCACCACAATTTCTTTCAAATCCACAAAAAAATTTAAAAAAAAATATTTTATTGATGCAAAAACACTCACAAAAATACATATGTGATTAACATATGAATTACAGACGATTCACGTATGAATTACATATGTTGTATATGTGAATTACATGTGATTCACATATGAATTACAGACGATTCACGTATGAATTACATATGTTGTATATGTGAATTACATGTGATTCACATGTGAATCTCATGTAATTCATATGTGAATTACATGTGAATCACATGTAATTCATATGTGAATTACATGTGAATCACATGTAATTCATATATGATTCATATGTGAATTACATATGAATCACATGTAATTTATATGTAAATTACATGTGAATTATATGTGATTTACATGTGAATTACATGTGATTTACATGTGAATCACATGTAATTCATATGTGAATTACATATGATTTACATGTGATTTACATGTGAAGTACATGTAATTCATATGTGATTTACATGTAATTCATATGTGAATCACATGTGATTTACATGTGAATCAGATGTAATTAATATGTGAATTACATATAATTCATATGTGAATTACATGTGATTTATATGCGAATCACATGATTAAAACTCGATAATTTTGCGAATTTATATTGAAACTAAGGAAAAGCTTACTTTACAGGACTGATTTGGTGTATCCAGTTTACACAATGGAAATACATCACATATTCACATATATGCACTAACTTTTTATATGTTTTGTTTTTTATATGGAACAGATACCTTATCAGACCAGAAAATCCTCTCTTGTCATGAAAATTGCTGAGCTAATTCAGAACAAGGTACTCCTCTCATGTATACATATAAGTTCATTATATAAATAGGTTTGATACAAAACTGCACTTGATTCATAATTATGAAAATGATGCAAATGCAACAAATTCTTAGTTTTACACATTTGCTATAGCACCGGTTCTTGGTATGTATTTTATTTAGGTATTTTGCATTTTTGGACTGGGACTCGGAGAGTTAAAGGCCCAACTCATCGAGTAGGAGCGGGTTTGGACACGGGACTTAAGTGACGGACTCGTCGAGTCGGCGGCCAGACTCGACGAGTAGGCTCTGAATGGACAAAAACCCTAATATGAGGGTTTGCACCCTATTTAATCATCTCTTTCAGCCACCACTCGTCCCTATTGCTCCCAAAGACCCTCCATAGCAAACCCTAGCCGAGTGTGTGAAGATCTAAAGGCATTTGTGGTGATTTTGGTGGTTTTGTTCACAAGGAAGAAGGAAGAGCATAGAAGGATCAAGAGGAGACTAAAGGATTCGTGTTTGGGACATAATTTGTAGTCTTTGAAAGGTATAAAGTCTATACCTTGCTTGCTTATTTGTTAGATCCCTTTTTGGGGAAGATTTAGGGCTTTTAAGCCATATGAGGTGACCAACCATGATTTGCAAACATGGTTGGGGGTCAAGACTTCGGATCTAGCACTTGGGAAAAGTCACAAGGCAGATTGGAGTTGCTCTTGCACTCAAGGAAGGTCCCATGCATTATAAGAACCATTTTAGGGCCTTTTAGGCTCAAAAGTCCCATGCATGCATGTAAAGTCCGTAACTTTACATGCTAGATCGAGCTTAGGGGCTTGGATCTATCTTTTGGTCAAAGGTTGTACATCAGATATCGAGGATTTAGGGTGTGGACGTTATCGACTCGGCGAATCCGTTCTTGGGACTCGACGAGTCCAAGGCATAAAGTCCCATATCTGTTGAGGGTCAAAAGAACTCAATTGGGTGTTAGAAAGGTTGTAGCAGGTCAAAAGGAGTGACCCAACGCATTGGACTTAGCTTTAGACCTGGAGTTCATGGGACTCGACGAGTGCTAGAACAGACTTGGCAAGTCCAAGGCAATCTCCTTATGGTTGAAGATGAACTCAACGAGTTGTTCATACAACTCGGCGAGTCAAGGATAGGACTTGTTCTTCAGATGAAGGTGAACTCGACGAGTTGTTCATACAACTCGGCGAGTCGAATGAAGGTTCATTCGATGTTCATATACAAGAGGAACTCATCGAGTCGTTGCCAAACTCGACGAGTCGAGTCGTGGATAAGGACGGGTAAAGGGTTAGGGACTCGATGAGTTGACGGCCCAACTCGGCGAGTCGGGTCAACTTGAAGTTGACTTTGACTGGACTTGAACTAACCCTGTTTAGGGTTGCACGTTCTGTGTGATGACTTGAAGGTTGTCATGTAGGGATCGATGAGTCGACTTGTACGTCGAGGATAGTTCAAACACTGCACGACATTGAGGTGAGTTACCTTCCAGTAGGGGTGGGTCTAAGGCCACAATGTCGGCCCACCAAAAAGGGGTATTTAGAAGATGATTGTCTTTGTGATAATTATCTTGGTATGGTTATGTGCTTTGGTCATGAGATTTATCTGTATGATATGTTATGTGTATAGTAGGGATTAGTTTCCCTGAAAGCGGTCCTTAGGACCGAAGGGTAGCTCAGTACCCGGATATGCCTGATTGTATGTTTATATCTTGTTGTTGTATGCTAGTGGTAGGGGTGGAATAGTCCCCGATTACCGGTTGAAATATACCGATGGCAGTTACCGGTTGAAAGATACCGATGATGATTACCGGTTGAAAGATACCGAGGATGATTACCGGTTGAAAGATACCGATGAAAGTTATCGGTTAAAAGGTACCGACGATATTGTATGGTATGTGGTATGATGGGGGAACTCACTAAGCTTTGTGTTTACAGTTTCAGTTTTGGTTTCAGGTACCTCTTCGTCTAAGGGGAAGGAGCTAGTGGCGTAGCATCGCCTCACACACACACACACACACACACCTGATTCTGCATCGGACGTTCTGGGATCGTACTCTGATTTTTATTGTACCGAGGATATGGATTTTGAGACATGACTTTACAATTTTCTTTATTGGCAATGTTCTGGTGTTATGACTTATGTTATACCTAATTTTAAAAAATGAAATTTTTTGGGCTTGAATTTTGGGATGTTTCATTTGCACAAACGAATCCCTTAATTATTATTAAAAATTTATCAACAGTTTCGCTGCACATTTGAACTAATGCAATATGGAAGCTGATGGCATATATTTACACATGTATACATATAAGTTCATTAAATAAAAAGGAAACAACACCTTAACAACTTAGTGAATTAAAATTCTTGCTCAGTTGGAGGCTTTGAGAGAGACAATTTACTAACCTTTCTCTATCTGTGTTTCTTTCCATTTGTTCAATAGAATGTGAATGTGGCTTTAAATTCACTCTTGGTCTCTCAAGTCCCTGATTGCCATCTTCTGTCGAATTTGCATTTCCATAACTCTCATTTCCACTATCCACAAGATCCATTGGAATCAAAAATCAGAAGTAAGAAAGTAGCAACCAGAAATCAAAAATCAAAAATGAGAAGTTGCAACTAGAAATCAGATTATTACGTAGCAACAATAAATAACAAACGAGAAGTGTAGATTACCACAGGTGGAGCGTGGATACGAAATCAGGTCGTCGTTTGTGAAGATGAAATCAGGTTGTCGATTCAGTGAAGCAACATCGGTAGGAGGAGTTCGTTGACCTCATTTCAGTTCGAAGTGATCAACGGATTTGATCAGAGGATTGTTTTAGATCTAACGAATTGATAGAACAACGAAGGTATGATTTGATTAACTTAATGAGGCGCAGATGTTAATCGCTCGAAAGAGATGAAACGAAACACACAAACCTGTCGTCGGAGATGCTAATCGATCATCGGAGATGAGATGAAGATGTGAATCAGTCACGAGATCTGTTCTCTTCTCATGAGCTAAACAAATAGATCAGTGGCGATGGAGTTATTGAATGAATCATCACCGTCAATGATATAGAGATTAACGAGTTTCTTCCTTTATCGACGACAGAGGTAGCGGTGGTCAATGGAGGGAGGTGGGAAGCGGTAGATGGAGGGAGGTGGTCAATATGCAGAAGACGAAAGAGAGAGAAGACGAGAGAGATAGATAGAGAGAGAGAGAGAGAGTAATTTAGGAGTTTAGATTAATTGATAATTTATATTTTATGAAATTTTGAAACAATACCGAATTTACCCCTAAGATTCATTGATAAAAACCTAAAATGCCACTAAACTCATTTTTAATTACAATTATACCATTGTTAATCTAAGCCATTAAAATCTTTGATCTAACGCTCCACCTTTAGTTCTCGGGTTCTCGGGAAACTATGAGTTCTCAAATGATCATTCCTATATATATATATATATATATATATATATATATATATATATATATATATATTCCATATTTCTCATAAAAATTTTGTTGATAATGTTTGAATATAAGTCATAGTATATGGTTCATAGATAGATATTTGTGTTTGCTATGTTTCGTATTTATTTGTTAAAATATATTTGTTCCAAGCTTCGCAAAACTTCTTCACTTGAAGGCCTATCCCTACCTTTAGCTAAACATCTTAATGCGAGTGTCGCACATTCGAAAGCACCTTTTATGGGGTACTTTTTTTCTAGACGTGGATCCATTATTTTCTTTAGCTTGTTTCTGCTTGCTATGAACGGACTTGCCCATTCTACCAAATTGAATTTATGCTCTAATATTGGACGCCCCGATAAGGTTTCTAGTAACACCACTCCAAAACTATAGATGTCACTACTTACTCGCAAGCGACCTGTAACAAAATTAAAGGATATTTTCATAATCACAAAATAAAGAAATTAATTTTTTTAACAACTACATTGAGTATATTTGTCGAAAACAAAACACTGTATTTGTTAAATTGTGGAATTATGAAGGATTCATTCTTACGATAATGATTTGTTTTGTAAAAAAAAAACTAAACACAATTACACAATATGTGTACATGTTCACTCGTTGGAATATTAATTGAATCACATTATTAAATTGTAACATACCAGTTTTTACATACTCTGGGTCTAAGTAACCTAAGGTACCAGCAAGAGATGTAATAATATATGTTTCCCCGGTTTCAGGGCCAATTCTTGCCCATTCAAAAGCCCCTAGTTTTGCATTAAAATCCTGAAATAAGAAAGAGCCAAGATAAATTGTTAACTTTACCGGCATAAAACGAGAAGCAGTGACGTGGTTCGCTCATCACTCACCACCAAAAATATTAGGTAGCTAAAGGTTACCTCATCGAGCAATATATTAGAGGGTTTAAGATCACGGTGTATGACTTGATCTTTTAATGAATGCATATAGGCAAGTCCACGAGCTACTCCTATCATTATCATTAGTCGTGTTCCCCATGAAAGTGGTCCGGCAACATCTGATGCGTTTTCAAAATTAATCATGTCTATACCAACAGTTTATGAGAGATTCAAGTGTATTACCTCCGAATAAGAAGTGACCGAAATTTTGATTCTGCATGTGCTCATAAACAAGGAAGGATTGGGGTTTTTTATCATTGGAGTATCCCAATAGACGAATAACATTTGGATGAGCCAACCGTCCTAAGACAGTCACCACCGTCTAATCTCACAAAAAAATTACTTATATTTAGCTGATGTATTTAATTATAAGAAAACAATGATAAAGACTCCATACAAATTATATTCACAACAGAAATTAAAATAGTCCTAAACTCAATTCCAGATGATGATTGATGCATTGCATTAGAGATTATACACCACAAATTTCAAGCATGAAGAAATTTAAAATTTCATCCATCGTATTATATTAATAAGTACCTTCACAATGAATTAACATGAAAGAATAACAAGGATAGGTATACTTAATTTACTGATACTTACTTTCCACTCTGGACGAACTTCACTGTACCTTGTAACAGCAACAGCAATTCCAGACCCCTCGGTTGAAGGCGTGAATGTGTTCTTATCAACCCAACCTAAGAATACCTGTCCAAAACCTTCCCTACCCAAGAGCAGATCTTGTCTAAAGTTTCTTGTGGCAAATTTTAAATCATCAAATTTGAATACTTTTATACTTGGAATAGGAATTGTGAAATGTTTGTTGTCAGCCCCAATCGTATCACTGGCATTTGTAGTGTTTCCCTTGCTACTATTTGATAGCTTTGAATCAGCGTCGGCTGAAATAGGTGAATTCGAGAGTATTAGTATAATGGCTATTTAAACTTTTTCACACCATACACTAGTTTCGCTATAGTTCATGTGATAACCAATCAACTGTTTTTCCACTTGGCATTTATATCACTAATAAGAATTCTCAAGTTTATACAATTTTAGTAAGCATGATTAGCTAGGTAAAGAAAATCTCTGAAACCATAAGCTACAAGAAATACGCATCAAGAAGAACATGTATTGCTAATGAAAGTGCTCAATATGCAATATGAACCAAAACTCTGTTACTATACCCAATAACTTAATGAATGAGAAGAATGTGGTTTAGAACTTTAAAACAAATCATGATCTCTAAAACATTTTAAAAACAGCGTCTTGTACTTAATTTTAGAAAAATAGTTAGGGGTATATGATAATCAAGAACTTGGATATCCATAGTAAATTGTGGAAATCACCATGTAATCCCAATAGAACTGTCAACTTCAAGTTTTGTCAGAAAAACATTAAGTCATTTTCTTGATTTGCGTAATGGTGTGTATCAAATTAGAATGATAAGAAAGAGCAGAAATTGTTAAGTACTGGTGTTTACACCCAAAGTTAGATAAGTATCACAAATAAAAGCTAAAAAATGGTTTTGGGTGGTTTTTGGACAGTTACTTTCAGGAGGGTATCACAATGCATTAAACTTACTAGAATTTAATAGATTGACACATCATCATTTACGTTCTCTACAACTCTACATTAGTTTTTTTACAATTCAATAAACTCTATAAAGTTCAATGAAATATATTTTTAATAGTTAAAAGGTTTCCATTTTCCCATTAAAAAGTTCAATGGCCATTGAACTCCATATCCATTGAATGTCAATATAGCATCCAAAATGTCAGAGTTTAATCCATTGAATGCCAATTAGGCATGCCACCTCATTCAACTTTCTCATTTCCAATTAGGAATGCCATTTAGGCATGCCACCTCATTGAACTATACATTAGTAGCAAAAGCATCAGTCGCTGTTCACTCCGCTTGACTAGACCCCACAATGGACTCCACACCTCCTAACTGGTACTAATGTGCTACCACTAGTTTGTAATAGCATAGACTATGTAAAAGAAGTATCGAAGGACTATTATGGAGGTCATCTGAGATGGTACCTCATGTACAGATTAAATGAGAATTCCAACTTCCTGTCATTTGGGAAATTTGGAAATACAGGAACAACCTGATTTATAAAGGAACTAAAAGGAGAAGAGATAGTATATTATTTAATTGTATTATAATATCTTTTAGTTGGATTTCCAACAGATGTAGCAGCGACAAAATACTTTCTTCCCTGTTGGTGCTGCACCCCTGTGTAATTGTGGTTGGTTTGTTTGATTGCTTCTGGACAGCCTATTGTTATTGAATTCCATTTCCAAAAAGGGACATATAAAATCAGATGTTTCGGGTGAAACAAGGAGGTACAAAATTCTATCCAGGAACCGTAGGGATGCTGATAAGCCCCAACTTTACTGGTTTATGGCGAAGGGGTATTTTAGTACTTTTGACATTATTGCAGGTTTTTTATGTTAGTGGTTGACATGGTTAGTGGGATAACATCGTTTGTGTATGTTGAGCTGGAATTCTTCCTTGTCTTATCCTAGTCTTAGTAGTATTTATATCCTGTTAGAAGATAGAATGAGGAGCTAAGAATTAATTTATAAGATAACATTGTTCTTCTTTTGGAGAGACTCTCACCTCTAGAATTGTGAGAAACTATCTTTATGAATGTTATCAAGAATTTCTGTTAGCATGAGTTTTAGAATACCTGGAGTATACAATAGATTTAACAGGGGTCTATCAGATGCTACAAACTCTTAGACGTTCATTCTCCTTGAACAATAAACACTTTACCATACTTTAATTAGTGAAAGGGGTGAAGGTGAACCATACAGTCCCATGCCATGCTCTCCAACTACTAGGCTCCAATTGATATAAAAGGGCACTACGTACCAGTTAGTATGATATAAAAGACCTGTTCTATTGTATGATACATCTTATTAGAATGTGTATTCAGTTGTTTGACATGGGTTACATCTATTTCTGTTTACCTTTTAAATGGAAGAAAAACAATCATAAATTTGCTTATGATGATTAGCATAACTTAATAATTATGAAATATTAAAACAATGAGATAGCGCTGAGTATATGTATGGTTTGATTTGAATCATTAGTGAAAGCACTCTTAGTAATTTCATTCATTAGGACAATGACTAGAATGGTTTTTGTCTTAAAGTTTGAAAGTCCAGGAATTATATTTTTAGAACAAGAAGATGTTAAGCCCCAAACTAATCCTAAAGTGCTTTTAGTTGATTTAATTTATTAGAGTTTTTGTCATCTTTTAGGATTTAGGGGGTAGTTTGGTCTTTTTAGGAGTTATGGTTGTTATTGGTTCTTTTGTTTGTGGGAGCACTGATTGTCCCAGGTCTGTTTTGGGACCACTCCCCTTAGTCTTGTTTTATATTTATTTGCTTCTTGAGGTTTTTGTTGAGCAGCGAAGAATTAATTTGTAAAGAAATTTGTTCTCTTTAGGAGAATCCATTCCTCTCGAATGAATGAGAATTCTATCCTAATTTTCTAGTATTGTTGAGTGTTTTGTTGCCTTGAATCTGTTAGAATGCCTGTGGTATATGATAGATTCAACAAGGATATCAGAGCTGTTGATGCTGGGGAGGAAATAACAGCAATGAGGATAATCAAAACAGATCTGCTAGAGATTGTGAAGCTTGAGGATAATCAAAACAGATCTGCTTGACATTGTGAAGCTAATGGAGATGCATCGTCAGAACCAGATAAAGAGAGAAGAAGAGACAGAAGCTAAAATAGAAAAAATGAAAAAATATTACTACTCAGAGGAAGGAATGGAGGCTGAGAAGGCTAAAGGACACAGATTTATCACTCAAGCTTGAAGGAGAAGGAGAAGTAGACCATGAGGAGGAAGAAGCATCCTTCAAAGTTTATGAGTCAGAATCGGAATGCAAGACCACACCATCGTCATCACTGTCGGAATTTGAAGCAACTAGCGGAGGAATAACAGCCCACAAGGAGGAAGATGAAGTATCATCGGAATTTTCTGAGTTGGAATCGGAATCCAAGTCAAAACCGCAACTCCCACCACCCATGTTGCCGCCGTCACAACCAACACCGCCGCCGACTACACCACCATTATCGCCGCCGTCTCTACCACGGCTACCGTCCCCTCCACCTTTAGTGTTCCAGAACAGAAAAGAAGCTACAATTCTGATCCCTGCAAACCCAAATCAGAATGATGGAAAGATGGAGGTGCACATGTCCGATAGCTATAGACCGCCGCCACCACCACTGTCGGGAATTCTATCAACAGGGAAAAGAACGATGGATTCCATGCCGGACCAGGCGGGAACGAACAAGTTCTGCGATGGGTGTTTTCACAAGACAGAATGCGAACTGTGTTACTGGGAGATAACGGCTCCGTTAGTCAATGGACGGAAGGAAGAGATTGTAGGGTCTTGCAAAAATGAGCTTAAAAGAGATAAGCGGGCTGCGATCAACTTCCTCGGCTCACCAAATGCTGAACATACTATGGACTTAATGGGTAACGTTTTTAATTTAAGCCCAAATTTAATTGTATCAGCTATGACTTTGACTACGAAAGTCAAACAAAGATTAGACCCATGTTATTTTCACGTCACACTAACCAAATTAACCAGACAATTGTCGCTGATTCATCAATCCCGCACCTTTATTTCTCTTCTGCCAGATCGAACCTCAATCGGCCACCTCTTACTCAACCACGAAACCCACGACTTTGAGTTTGGAGGTGTTGGTTTATCCTGATCTCGTTTTTGAAACCCTAGGGTTCAATATCGAATCCCTGTCATCCACAACATCCTCTAAACCCATCAAGAACTTTAAGGGAGAACATGATAAAAACGAGTTTTTGAGCAATCTTGTCGATTCACCTGGGCACGTTGACTTTTCTACTGAGATCACTGTGGTCTTATGTATCATAAACAGTGTTTTAGCTAGTGTTGATTGCGGCAAAGATGTTGGTACCGTGGAAAAAGCTGTCAGTTGCCAAAATGTAACAACCCGAAAATACGACCCAAAAATTTCTTTAAAAACATTACCAAAATCATATTTATAAAAACTGTATCATAAGTCATAACATAATTTCTCGAGTATTGGTTCAAAACATAATATCATTATCAGAGTCAAACATTCCCAGGCTAACTGTCTATGGTGTGTGCACTGCAATCTTCCCGAGCTCCTCCTTTGAAAAACTGAGTACCTGAAACCAAAACTGAAAACCGTAAGCACGAAGCTTAGTGAGCTCCCCCAAACTACCACATACCATGCAATAACATATAATGCACATACTGGGGCCTTGCCCCCTCCATCAGACCGAAGTCCGAAGCTAATTGACTGGGACCTTGTCCCCTACATCGGACCGAAGTCCGAAGCTGACTGACTGGGACCTTGTCCCCTACATCAGACCAAAGTCCGAAGCTGACTGACTGGGACCTTGTCCCCTACATCTGACCGAAGTCCGAAGCTGACTGTCTGGGACCTTGTCCCCTCCATCGGACCGAAGTCCGAAGCTACTGACTGGGACCTTGTCCCCTCCATCGGACCGAAGTCCGAAGCTACTGACTGGGACCTTGTCCCCTACATCGGACCGAAGTCCGAAGCTAACTGACTGGGACCTTGTCCCCTACATCGGACTGAAGTCCGAAGCTAACTGAACACAGCATATCATAACATATCAACTGGCATAAACTCACATATACTGCATACTACATCGGGCCGTAGCCCGGGACACATAAATCCTGTCTGAGCCACGAAGGCATCAAACATACTAACTACTGCATCAGATCAAAATCCGAAAACTACTACTAGCTAAACGGGCCGGCATTGTGGCCTTAGACCCGTTCCTACTGGAAGGAAACTCACCTGAGTCTGCTGAACTGATGCTGCTAATCCTTCTGACTGCTACTTGACCTCTGACTCCGAACTGCTGCTCCACTAGCTCCTCGGGCTACCAATGGCCACATAACACTTAGTCCAACTGACCTCCAAAGGTCAACTAGGTCAACTCTAGTTAAGGTCAAAATCCTGGTCAAAGTCAACCTTCCAGGTCAACCCTACTCGCCGAGTCCACCTAATAACTCGCCGAGTTCAAATGCTCAAGGTCTTTCTATTCGCGACTCGACTCGCCGAGTCAGTCCATGACTCGCCGAGTCAACTATTCCCGAGTCCTGTCCTGTCCAACTCGCTGAGTCACCACCCGACTCACTGATTCGAGTCTCAACTCGAAGGGTTTGGTGATTCGCGACCTGACTCGCCGACTCCAATAATAGACTTGCCGAGTCCAAGGCAATCTTCAACCAACTCGTCGAGTTGTTCTTTCAACTCGTCGAGTCCATGCCTAACTTCATCCGACTCGTCGAGCTGTTCATCCCACTCGTCGAGTTCCTCCTCATCTTCAAGCTACTCGCCGAGTCCACTCGAAGGACTCGCCGAGTCTATTCAGCCCTTAATCCATGCAGTGACTTTTCGAGCCAAACAGGGCTTCCAACTTATAGATCCATACTTATAAGGCCTATCCCCTACGTAAAGTGGCAAACTTTACGTGTAGATTAAGAGATCTAGGCTTAAAACACATTAAACTAGGGTTTATGGCAAACATACTTCTTCAACATACCAAGGGCTGATACTTTAGGGGATTCTAGACCAACACAAGCATGGATCTGAGGTAGCAACCTCAGATCTGGACCTCTAACTCGAAATGGTTACATATCATACCAAAAATGTCCAAAACTCACACATAAGAATAGATCTAAGTGCAAGGGAGTCCAAGTAGCAGCTTATTACCTCCAATTGGTCTGAAACGTCTGCTCAATCCCGGATCTATAGTCCCTTCTTGCATCTCCAAGGTCTTCCTTCCTTATCCAAGCTTCAAAAGCTTCACTAAGGGTAGATCTTGCTCCAAAATGATTATGGCGGCTAGGGTTTAGTGATATGTGCTAGAGAGGCAGTAAAGGAACCCTAGGGGAGAGAATGAGACGTTTAAATAAGCTCCAGGTCCCGGATTTAGGGTTTTCCTTGCTCAGACCAGACTCGCCGAGTTGGTCGCTTACACCTCAACCCGGATCCCGCTCGGACTCGCCGAGTCCCTCCTTGGACTCGCCGAGTCTCCCCTTAAAATTGGGGTTTTCTTTCTTTTCTTGCCTTTCCAAACTTTGGGTGTTACAACTCTCCCCCACTTAAACTAAACTTCGTCCTCGAAGTTTGCTGCGATCCACCGACTGCGATTTGCCTCCAAAATCCCACCAATTAATCCAACACTAGCTGCCTACCTTCGCTGGCCTACCGCTCGGTCATTCTGACTATGCCAATCCTTACAGATAAAAATCTCGGGTCCATCCTGACCCTGAACATTCTGGAAACGCAACTCACTCAACCGACGATCTTTCTGATACTCTCTAATCACTATGCTGACCCTGTAGGGGTTCGCCCCTTCTTTCCTTGCATGATTTCCTTGTTCTTCCCAAGGCGGTGCTCCATAACTACCTACCTCTTCCTTCACTGTGAAGACCCTGTCTCCACCAAATCTATTACTCCTGCTACTCCCAGTACAGGTCATCGTCGCCAGTATCCACTGGGCATTCTTTCCACTACCATTTGGTGTCGAGCACCCCACGAACAACTGACTGAAAATCCTGCTATTCCAAATCTGGCTTCCGGATGAACTGAGACCACCCAGGTCCAACTAATAAGGCTGAACTTGCCGTCCGACGCAAAATTAATACTGCCTAAAATACTGGAACTAACTGAAACACTGAACCGCCTGGAACACTGAACTGCCTGAAACACTGAGTTCCAACTCAACTGTGGAGTCAAAGGACTCCTTACTTAGTCACTCTCACGACTTCTGAACGAATTCTTTCTTTGGAACTAGTTCCCTCTAGTTATCTTGTCACTGTGGCTCTAACAACCTCCCGATCCACCGATCAGGTCCTTACGTCACCTCCTGACATCAACAATTCCACGACTAACAACATGATGGCCCCCAGACTAACGGTAGCCCTTAACGTACCCGAACCCCAACGGTCCACTGCTACTCTGATCTCATAACTGTGGTGACGATCTACTGACAAATCGTCGACTTAACCATAATTGAACCATTTGGGAGATCCAGAATCTAACCCGTGGATTCCCATATCCTTTCTACTGCACCCGAACTGGTGGGTACTACTGCTTTCCCGCATCCAACGACGCGCTCACGCTGCCTACCAATCTGATAAAAGCCACGGCTACACCCGCAGACTCACAACTCTCAAATACTATCTGGCTGCTAAAGAATGCTACGGCTACCCCCGCAGACTTACAGCACCACTACTACTATCTGACTGCTAGTGAATGCTACGGCTACCCCCGCAGACTTACTGCACCACTACTACTATCTAACTGCTAGTGAGTGCTACGGCTACCCCCGCAGACTTACAACACTCTACTACTATCTGACTGCTAGTGAATGCTACGGCTACCCCCGCAGACTTACAACACTCTACTACTATCTGACTGCTAGTGCTACGGCTACCCCCGCAGACTTACATCACCCTACTACTATCTCGAAGACATCCTGACTATCCCTAGTCCCGCTAGTGATTCCTCATCCTGATTTCTCAAAACCAGCCCTCAGTCTTTGAATATTGCATCTTCCTCGACATATTATATCCTTGATATACTTAGCGTTTCGTCGAGGAACTCTTCGAATTGGTTCCCAAACCAACCGTCTACTAATCCGGATACAAGAAGCTATTGTTGGGAAGTTTCCAAACTCCAAACTCCTGAATCTACACAATCCTTCATGCTATCTCTGCCACTGGCTACTAATACCAAAACATCTCTTGCTAACCGTTCTCAGGATCCTCATTCCGACTCACTTGAGCCCTACGGTGGTTCTCCAATCCTGGATTCCCAACCAACTTCTAACCATCTCGATTTCATGAACTATCCGCTAGAAAGGTCCTCGAACTTCCAATTCTGAACTTCTAAATCTATCCATCACTGTGCTACTACCATTTCTTCTCAGAGACCGCGCACTCATTCTGGTTCTACGTGGCTCTTATCCTTGTGTACTCGGAGGGTTCTCCCCCACTCGGATTCGCTAACTCCTTACTGCTCACTGGTCGAAAGGATTTCCAACCTTCCTTCCATTAAAAGGGTGATATGCTGTCTGCCGACGTTTACCCTTGCCAGCGCTCCAACTAACTCTCACCAGATCCTCACCCTTCTTGCTACCTGACTGAGCACCCTTCGATCCTTAACTGTATTTGCTTTAGGGACTACATCCCGATAACCTGCGTTTGGGGTGCACATCCCCAACCCACTTTCTTTCTGACCGCTAGCTACTCCGCTAAAAACTCTGGATTATCACTACTGAGAATATAACTGATCATTATCCGACTAACGCCTTCCGCAGGTAGTAAGACACTACTGAATCTTACACACACATGCTACAGTCACCGCATCTGAAGTAACCTGATCTAGAGGGAACGACATCCAATTCACCATTCTAATTCCAAGGTATGCAGATGGCATAACACTCAGTCACAAGCAGGTAATATGATACCCCAATACATACACTTATAAATATCGCTGCAGCAACATAACAATAATATCTTGAATAATAATTGACAGGAAGGTAAAAGATACGTACCTCCAACACCCAGCGCTGCTCGAATCCCTGCTGAAATCTACCGGAAAACTCGGCTCCGAGCCATAGGCGCCCTTGCCCGGCCCTGACGACCGTTAGCGGCACTCGAAGTCCCAGGGGCAAGAGCTGGCACCTACCCTGCTGTATACAAACTCGGACAGTGGGCCTTCTTGTGGCCCCTCTGACTGCAATGGAAACATAATGGATCAAGTCCCTGGGCGATGGTAACAACACAGTCTCTGCTAAAATGACCAATATGGCCGCACTTGAAACATTCAGCATCGCCACCACTTCTACGCCTGCACACACCCATGTGCGTCCTTCCGCACTTCCCGCATCGACTGCGGTTCTGATAGTTCCTCGTCCTTAAATCCGAACCCTTGAGCCTCTTACCCGAACCTGTGGCTACCTGAGTCTCATCCATTTTCCTCTTCCTTTCCGACTCCCTGCCCGACTCTCGCTCCTGCGTTACCCCATCGGCAACGCCCGTCGACTGAACAACAGTTGTCTGATCCTGGAGCCTCGCGATCAATCTGTCAGTGATCCTCACAACCATGTCGGGCAGATCCTCGCGAATGACTCGCGTAACCTCCTCAACTACCCAATCATGCAAAGGTCTCTCTTGGAGACAGGGTGCCCCACTCACTCCTGTCCCCTGATGGCAAAAACTAGAAATGGGATCTCCTCTCCTGGTGGATCCTTGCTCTCCATAAGAATCGGGACCAAGACGAGCCCCAATCTGTCCTGAAACTATCTCGGCCTTAAAGGCCTCAAGATGACTGTCCATGAGCTCCACAATGGCCTCTCTAACCGAACCGAAAATCATTAGAGTCTGATCAATGATGTTGCGCATGATCTCTGCGGAAATGAAATCCCTCATCTGATCATCAAGCTGCCCGGCTCCAAAGCCCAAGCCAAATCCCTCCTCGACGCCTGAAATGCTAACTGGTAGCTCGTGCAATGTCACCATGCTGAAAATATAACAATTCTTGATCAATTTACACACTACTGCTGAGGGATCTCTCACAGACTCTACTAGTTCCCTGGTTTTGCCTTGGCCCCTCTTGAATCGAGTACGGATCCTCTGCTTTCAGTAGTACGGGTCCCATACTACCTTCCACATCTATCCGTACTTTCCTCAAGAGTTACCTCAACTCCACCAAGTCCCCTTTTCTCTACTACTGATCTCTGCTACTCTCATCCTAGGCTTGCCCTAGGTAAATCTCTGACTCGACTCGAACCAGTCCTCAGCTGCTGAAGGTCTCCTTGCGATGCCAACTAGCCATCACCTGGATACCATCACATGTGACGAGGCTCAGATAAGCCTTCGAGTAAAAGACTCGTCCCTACAACAGTTAGACTCAAACGAGAGTTGCACAGTAGGGTCAAATCCAGCACTCTGAGATTATTCAACCCTGATCACATGTAATGTGACGTATGCACCTAATGGCTAACTCCCATCACTCAGAATCCCACAAAGCACAAAGCAAGCAGCATTTGGATAAAGGAAACATACTCAGGAAAAACTATTCTCATAACAAGAAATTGTACTAGCATACAATGCTAAGCTCATACTATCAGGCATAACATACACAGGCTATCCTACTGCTGTCTACTCAATACTAGCATGTAATTCTCATTAAGCTAAAACACATATAGCAGGCACATAAGGCATCCTCCTAGATCCTTAGTCCTATACTAGCATGCTGTTCTACTGAAACTGAAACTGAAACTGAACTAATAAACTTGTATGGGTAATTTGGGAGTACTTACTTGAGCTCGGCTGATTGCATGCACCACACCTTTTTCTCTTTTAAAAATTCCTTTCTTTCTAAGTGCTTTCAGAATTCTTTAGAAAACATTTTTCCTTTTAAAAATCTTTTTATTTTCCCTTAGTTTGAGTTCAGATACACCCGGAGGTGTATCCGAATCCCTCAAACCAAGGCTCTGATACCAACTCGTAACAACCCGAAAATGCGACCCAAAAATTTCTTTAAAAACATTACCAAAATCATATTTATAAAAACTGTATCATAAGTCATAACATAATTTCTCGAGTATTGGTTCAAAACATAATATCATTATCAGAGTCAAACATTCCCAGGCTAACTGTCTATGGTGTGTGCACTGCAATCTTCCCGAGCTCCTCCTTTGAAAAACTGAGTACCTGAAACCAAAACTGAAAACCGTAAGCACGAAGCTTAGTGAGCTCCCCCAAACTACCACATACCATGCAATAACATATAAAGCACATACTGGGGCCTTGCCCCCTCCATCAGACCGAAGTCCGAAGCTGACTGACTGGGACCTTGTCCCCTACATCGGACCGAAGTCCGAAGCTGACTGACTGGGACCTTGTCCCCTACATCAGACCGAAGTCCGAAGCTGACTGACTGGGACCTTGTCCCCTCCATCGGACCGAAGTCCGAAGCTGACTGTCTGGGACCTTGTCCCCTCCATCGGACCGAAGTCCGTAGCTACTGTCTGGGACCTTGTCCCCTCCATCGGACCGAAGTCCGAAGCTACTGACTGGGACCTTGTCCCCTCCATCGAACTGAAGTCCGAAGCTAACTGGCTGGGACCTTGTCCCCTCCATCGGACCGAAGTCCAAAGCTAACTGACTGGGACCTTGTCCCCTACATCGGACCGAAGTTCAAAGCTAATTGAACACAGCATATCATAACATATCAACTGGCAAAAACTCACATATACTACATACTACATCGGGCCGTAGCCCGGAACACATAAATCCTGTCTGAGCCACGAAGGCATCAAACATACTAACTACTGCATCAGATCAAAATCCGAAAACTACTACTAGCTAAACGGGCCGGCATTGTGGCCTTAGACTCGTTCCTACTGGAAGGAAACTCACCTGAGTCTGCTGAACTGATGCTGCTAATCCTTCTGACTGCTACTTGACCTCTGACTCCGAACTGCTGCTCCACTAGCTCCTCGGGCTACCAATGGCCACATAACACTTAGTCCAACTGACCTCCAAAGGTCAACTAGGTCAACTCTAGTCAAGGTCAAAATCCTGGTCAAAGTCAACCTTCCAGGTCAACCCTACTCGCCGAGTCCACCTAATAACTCGCCGAGTTCAAATGCTCAAGGTCTTTCTATTCGCGACGCGACTCGTCGAGTCAGTCCATGACTCGCCGAGTCAACTATTCCCGAGTCCTGTCCTGTCCAACTCGCTGAGTCACCACCCGACTCACTGATTCGAGTCTCAACTCGAAGGCTTTGGTGCTTCGCGACCTGACTCGCCGAGTCCAATAATAGACTCGTCGAGTCCAAGGCAATCTTCAACCAACTCGTCGAGTTGTTCTTTCAACTCGCCGAGTCCATGCCTAGCTTCATCCGACTCGTCGAGTTGTTCATCCCACTCGTCGAGTTCCTCCTCATCTTCAAGCTACTCGCTGAGTTCACTCAAAGGACTCGTCGAGTCTATTCAGCCCTTAATCCATGCAGTGACTTTTCGAGCCAAACAGGGCTTCCAACTTATAGATCCATACTTCTAAGGCCTATCCCCTACGTAAAGTAGCAAACTTTACGTGTAGATTAAGAGATCTAGGCTTAAAACACATTAAACTAGGGTTTATGGCAAACATACTTCTTCAACATACCAAGGGCTGATACTTTAGGGGATTCTAGACCAACACAAGCATGGATCTGAGGTAGCAACCTCAGATCTGGACCTCTAACTCGAAATGGTTACATATCATACCAAAAATGTCCAAAACTCACACATAAGAATAGATCTAAGTGCAAGGGAGTCCAAGTAGCAGCTTATTACCTCCAATTGGTCTGAAACGTCTGCTCAATCCCGGATCTACAGTCCCTTCTTGCACCTCCAAGGTCTTCCTTCCTTCTCCAAGCTTCAAAAGCTTCACTAAGGGTAGATCTTGCTCCAAAATGATTATGGCGGCTAGGGTTTAGTGATATGTGCTAGAGAGGCAGTAAAGGAACCCTAGGGGAGAGAATGAGACGTTTAAATAAGCTCCAAGTCCCGGATTTAGGGTTTTCCTTGCTCAGACCAGACTCGCCGAGTCACCTTGGCCGAATCGCCGAGTTGGTCGCTTACACCTCAACCCGGATCCCGCTCGGACTCGTTGAGTCCCTCCTTGGACTCGCCGAGTCTCCCCTTAAAATTAGGGTTTTCTTTCTTTTCTTGGCTTTCCAAACTTTGGGTGTTACACAAAACTTTGGAGAAATAATTCAAATTTTCCTTGACTGTTAACAAAAGGGACAAGTATTTCTCTGAACATCAGGTGAAAGAAGAAGAATCATACCAAACATTTCAAAGGATTACTGAAGATTCTAATGTCACCTGGTCCAAACATCAGGACCCCCTCCTGGATGATATCATGGTTCCCCAAGAAAAAGGTAATGTTGCTTTATCTACTGAGCTTCACGGTTGGGTTTTTACTCTAACCGATTTTGCGAAAACCTACGACTCTAAATTTGGTATTTACAAATCAAAGAACATTCGTCAGGGTTGTCAACGAGGGCCTATATGACCAAACTTGGTGATGATTTGAAGTCTGACGAGAAAACCTTGTATGCGAAAGGTGTTGCTAGAACTGTCATTTGGTGGGGGGAAGAAACAAGAAATAGTTTGAGATGCAATTATCGTCTACAACAAACAAAAGAAATCCCTTATAATTCATGGGGTGAGGGTTGATGAGTATTCATCAACTGAAGGAGCATCAGCTGACCCCTCAGTTAGAAATTTAGATGCTCTTGATCTTGCGGTAACAGATGAATCATTTCTAGCATTTGAACCATGTTGTTGGTTTCTGATAGAGCAAGGGAATTGGTGTATGCTTGCTGAAATCAAAATACAGGAGGATTTGAAAAATATTGAGAAGAGCTTGCAGGAAGCATACAAAGAGCTGGTGGAGAACCACGATATCTCAAAGAGACACTACCAATATGATGTTGAACAATACATGTGGAATTCTTAAGCAGGTGGTTCCTTCACGAATACACATGGTATTGACGAAAACTGTGGAAGAAACACAAAGATCACCCTTTTCCTCAAGGGCTACCAACTAGAGTATTGGGAGGACCACAGTTTTAAGGAATTAATCAAGAAGCAGTCCGATTCCATGAGTTACACAATATCCATATAGGTTGAGAAGATGATCAAGCAAGAGATCTCTAACAATGAGAATAGAAATGGTTCAATATTTCCTACATGTTGTCCCCCTATTTTTTCTCTTCATACAAACTTGATCTGCATTCTACTGTTTATATTAGAGATTTTTATGACGACAAAAACAAGAATAATGGTATTAGAATTGGGGTATTAAAAGAAACGGCTGTAGCCATGCAAGCTTGTGGGTTATTTGTTCTGATTACAAAGAGTGTTAATGTCCCACATTTGGAAAAGCATCTGGGATTTCGGATTTGGTATGTGGGGTATTTCCATGAAGATACACTAAGGGTTGGTAATACGGCTGTTAAGATGATGATGTGGGCTGCAAAGCAAAGAAATGTGTGGGTTAATGATTATGGTGGTATGGAGAACACGATAAAAAGAACCGAAGATGGGCTAAAGTTGAGAGAGACAGATGATGAACAGCAGCAGCAGCAGGAGTCTCTCAGGAAGAACCTTGATGGAATTTCTTTCTCTTTTCTTGGGCCACTGGTGCTGTACTTACACAGTTGGTTGCTTTGGGTTTACGTCTCTTTTTTGCCGCTACACGTGATCAAGATGACAAGAATGACTCATTCTTTTCTTCACCTTGAGGACAAGGTGAAAGTGTGGGCCACCGGTATTGTTAAGCCCCAAACTAATCCTAAAATGGTTTTAGTTGATTTGATTTATTAGAGTTTTTGTCGTCTTTTGGATTTAGGGGTAGTTTGGTCTTTTTAGGAGTTATGGTTGTTATCGGTTGTTTTGTTTGTGGGAGCACTGATTGTCCCAGGTCTGTTTTGGGACCACTCCCCTGAGTCTTGTTTTCTATTTATTTGCTTCTTGAGGTTTTTGTTCACCAGGGAAGAATTAATTTGTAAAGAACTTTTCTCTCTTCAGGAGAGTCCATTCCTCTCGAATGAATGGGAATTCTATCCTAATTTTCTAGTATTGATGAGTGTTTTGTTGCCTTGAATCTGTTAGAATGCCTGGGGTATATGATAGATTCAACAAGGATCTATCAGAAGAACAGCTGAAACCCAAATTATAATTATAATGAAGCAATAAGATTGAGATCATAGTTAGTCCTAAATAACTTAAATTCACATGAGTAAAGGAAAAAAAAACGCTTTTGTTAATATCTTTGACCTATTCTAATTGATATCATTTGTCATAGGAAATGAACCAAAATTCTTATCTGATGTTTACTGATTTCGGTTTCATCTTGCTTCGATGAGGGTGAGTTGCTCAAGAGATCCTGGTAATCCTGGTTGCAAGGCTTGAAATCCCTTAATGAATATAATAGGTTCCAAAGTTTTTTCACATCAAATTTGGATATGGTCATCGGAATGAGCTTAAATAAGATGGGATTTTGGTCATGTCCATTTGTATAAAATTATCATAAATGTATAAGTTCAGCACATTGCAAGAGAAGTTCATTTTCAATAAAGAGCTTTGAATAAGTTAGGGTGCGCAGACAAAAAGAGCAAACAGTGTCATCTGAAATGATAAGAGATGCGTATCATCCAAGCATTTAAAAGTATTTGCATGAAGAGAAACTGAACAAAATTTTGTTCGATAAACAACTAAGGTTTTGGGCAAATGTTTACCTCGGAAGAAAGTAAAAGGAATGAATTTGTTGTCATGTCTTTTTAACAATCATTCAAGTAATCTTTAAACTTCAAACTATATATCACATCCGGTCGAATGGACCTAGGGTAGGCGGTTGCATCCGCTAAATTTTTTGGGCTTAATGTTCATTTGGTAAACATGTAGAGATAAAGAGATGATGCGATCATTTTGTCCCAATAAAAAAATTTTAAAATATAGAGCTAACTAATAATTGTAGCTATTGATAGTTTTCAACATGTCTCGGGTTCGACTTTTAATGGTCCAGATGGCACTAATGTTTAGCTTGTACGTATATGAGAAGACAGAGCCAAAAAAAATTTTGAATTTTGTATACAAAATTCAGAAGGAGCTTAAAATACCAGAGTTCTCTCCATTGGAGGGGAGTGGAAACAAATCAAGTACTCTTCCAAAAACTGTTTTGCCTGTAGCTGGCAAGGAACTACGTCCGTTCATTACAGAATCCAAACTGACCACAACCTCAAACATCGTAGGGCGCTGCTTCGGATTGCCAAGCAAACATCTGTCTGCAATTCGAGCAAACTCCTTCAAATGTTTTGTGGATATTTGACCCCTTATATCAGAATCAATTATATGCTTTAAATTTCCCTCTTTGATATAATCTTGAGCCCATGTTACTAAACCCCATTGCTCATCATCAAGACTTCTATCCACTGCACGCTTCCGACACAATACTTCCAACATTACCACCCCAAACGCATACACGTCAGACTTCCTGGTCAGCCTGCCAGTTGTGAAATAATTTGGATCGAAATACCCAAATGTTCCTTTAACAAGTGTGTTGACATAAGTAGATGGCTGATTTGTTGGGCTTATTCTCGACAATCCAAAGTCCGAAATCTTAGCCGCCCAGCTATCATCTAACAAAATATTTGAGGTCTTGATATCGCGGTGTATAACACCTATCTCAATCCCCGTGCCAGTATGGAGGTAGTCTAACCCACGAGCTGCACCTATGCAGATCTTGAGTCGTTGATGCCATGAAAGAGGGGTGCAAAGTTTGTGTAGGTGGTCTTCAAGTGTTCTATTAGGGATATACTCGTAGACGAGGATTTTCTCTTTTTCATAATTACAATAACCGAATAAAGATACAAGATGACAATGACGCAACTTGGAAAGCATCTCGACTTCTGCCCAAAATTCTTCTGCCCCTTGAGTGGACATGGAATCCAACCGTTTAATGGCAGCAGCAACAGGACTTGATCCAATGAGAACTTTACCTTTGTAAACTTTTCCAAACCCTCCTTGCCCAATTACTAATGATTGGTCAAAGTTGTCGGTTGCTAAGAGAATCTCCGGAAATTCAAACTGACGGCATGTGGAATAGGAGGTGGAGGGTTGAGATTCCATGCTATCACCGGTAGCTACCAACAAAATTATTGATGTAGAGGAAAAAAACAGAACTAAAATAAGAATTTGAAATGGTTGTCGACGACTGCATATAATTTCTGAAATTTATGGTCAACGTAGAACATGATAAAGATGAAGCCCAAGGTGACTGCAGTTTATAATCGGTTTATTTAATTCATTTAATGGGTCCTATTACGCGTTTTGTAGTAGTGAACGTAATATACATATTTGGGGTTTAATATTTTTTTTGATAATATTTAAAGAAAGATGATAGGGACTGAAACTTAAACAATGAAAATGTCAATACCGATCCATACTTATTTTATTTACTAATCTATAAAATACAATACAATAAGTATTTTATTCGATATAAAATAAAATATAAAAAACAAAAAGTGCTACAAATTTCATAGGGTTTTCATGTCTTCGTATCAATATTTTCATATTTTCTTCAATTTATAATTTTTCAACTCTTCATTATTCACTACAATTTTTTTCCAAATCTACAAGAAAATTAAAAAGAAATTGATTAATGCAAAACATTCACAAAAATACATATGTGATTTACATGTGAATCACATGTAATTCATATGTGAATTACATTTGATTTACATGTGAATCACATGCAATTCATATGTGAAATTACATGTGATTTACATGTGAATCACATACAATTCATATGTGATTCACTTGTGATTTACATGTGATTCATTTGTGAATCATATGTGAATTGCATATAATTTATAGGTGATTCATGTGCGATTCACATGTGAATCACATGTGATTTATATGTGAATCGCATGTGATTTACTTGTGAATCACATGTGATTTACTTGTGAATCAAGAATAAGAAATGAAATTAGTATCTAGTAAATGAACTTGGCATTTGCAAAGGGAGCACCCATGTAAACTATTAGTTGTACAATGAGCATAACATGTCAATGGATTTGATATTGCTTGTAGTTCTTTTAGTTCCAACTCCTCACCGTCTTCTAGCATAGCATATCGACTTGGTTCTTCACGTTTCCCTTCATTCATAGAAATTCATGTATTGGTTGCTATTTCTTGGTTCATCCTTTTTTTTATTATACTTCTACTTTGAGATTTCATGGTATTTAATATTTAAAAGCAATAAACAAAGAAGCTTACCTCTTGAGGTTTATTAAAACTTTGCAACTCTTCTTCAATAAAAGTCAGCCATCGACTTTATATAACCATATCGTTGATACCAAGACTGGATAATAGCAACATGATGCTTAGACAAAACTTTGTTTTCCCTGCATGTGATTGTGATGTGACTCAAATTAATGAGTTTCAAATCAAGAATCTGACAGAAAATGAAATCAAACATTTATGATTTACCAAAAGATGTTTTGAAGTGCACGTATACTTGACCCAGTTGTGGAAATAGAAAACTGAGGGTAAAGAGGCAACACCACAAGCATCGTGATCCCATCCTTCTTAATCTATCATGGATAAAAAAAGAAACATCATTATTAACAATCTCAATTGATGACCACTTTATGGTAATCTTTAATTTTATTATTATTATTATTATTATTATTATTATTATTATTATTATTATTATTATTATTATTATTATTATTTGATGGAATTGAAATACCTTGTTGATGGAAAACCACTTATTCTCCACTTATTCTCCAAAATGTGTCTTCAAATGAGTAATTACAACGAAAAAGGATGATTAAATGATAATAAGTTAACTACCTGTTGGGCAGCTTCTTCTGTGAAAGGATGCCAGTAACGCATTGCAATGTGGACATTAGCAGGTAATTTCTTAGCTTCAAGTTCTGAATTTAGAGCAACAGTCTACAACAAAAAACTATAATCATAAACAACAACATACTTTCAGCCAACATATTTAATACTGATCTTTTCTTTCATGACTTGCTTCAAGATGGAAAGAGCAATAGTCTCAGCTTCTTTTAGTGTCAAATCCTGTAAATACCGGAATCAGCAAATCCAGCATTTAGGTGAATGGAATTGGAAATATTAAAATAAAATGAAAACTATATAAAACCTTGTTGTATTGCTCCTGAAGAGAACTATCAGCACCTGCAGACCCTGACCCAATAGCTGGCCCATTACATTGCCAAAATGTGCCTGATGGATCTGTATAGTATATGCATATAATATAACAGTTTCATAAATGGTAAATTGCACTTTTATAAATAGCATCTATCACTTATAATGAAACCCTAAAAATTACGTTTGCATAGACAACAAAATTGAGGTTATTTACTTACTTTATTGACACCATCATTCCCTTCTAACATCAGGTAGTACTTCAATGCGTTTTCATGGTGCTTTACAGTCATTAATGAGTCTGCAGCTTCAATAATTGACAAAGGCATGACTAAATTTCAGAATAATTTCAATACTAACAACCTAAAATTGTAAGATATGAAGCATATACAGGTTATATGAGAATCAAACGCTATGCATTCGAAAAATTTTACAGAACCAGATTATAATATAGCTTCTAACACACGGATCTCCAATAGACTTAGGATTCAATTTCCTTACCAATTCAATTTCAGTTTTATTACCGATCAGGATTCAAAGGAAGTACAACATTTCATAATTGATCAAGCGAAACTATTAACATAAACTGCACAGCATACACATAATTGAATGGCATCCATGCTTGTACATAAGGATAATCACATATATACTTACACTTAAGAATTGTGGTTCAATTTGGAGATTGTCAACTCTGATATTTTCACGCTTGACAGAGCATGAGAAGTCGTTGTTGCGTCCATGGTCATTGTTAATACATGTTGGAAGGTTTGTGATATAGAAGCTTTGATCATTGGAGGATTTCAGATTTCATGTCAATTAATGATTACCATAGATAAAATTTGGATCGATTGTGGATCCATAGATGTCAATGAAGAGTCTGAGTGATGATGCGACACAATCAATAGACGATGCAACGACTGGAGGAAGGAAGGAACGGTGGCGGATATTTCATGAATCATGATCTCGACGGACGTTGTAGGCGGTGGTCATGAATCACGATCTCGAAGGCCGTTGTAGGCGGTGGTCATCGATAGAGATACATTGGTGGTTGGAGGCTAAACCATGAGAGAGAGAGAGAGAGGGAGAGGGAGAGAGAATGAGATATTTTTCTCCAGATCTGTGATTTGGATAATATTTAATTTTTTTCTCGTATAATACGCTTTCCCTTTTAAGTTAAGATACCCCCGCCCCAATAAGTTTCTATTTATTTATAAAAATGTCACAAATGATCTTAGTCATTTGTTTTTTTGATCTAACGTTCCACATTTAGTTTTCGGATTCTCGGGAAATTATGAGTTCTCAAATGATCATTATATATATATATATATATATATATATATATATATATATATATATATATATATATATATATATATATATAAGGTTAAAACCCGTGGAACCCACGGGTGTTAATTTTAAATTGAATTTAAAAATTAATTATATAATAAAATTATATTTCATTAATTTAGAAAACTTATGAATTGTAATATTGCATATTTTAATAACTTTGTGATTTGTACGTGTTTAATTACACAGTATATGGTAAGTATTTAATTACAAATGGAGATTTTTAAAACCTTGATTTTTGGTGTATGATTCTCGTTGAACATACAGAGATGATCTCTTACCCATATGTGTAATGAAATTAACATAAAAAAATACAATACGTAATTATAAATAAATAAAATAATATGATGGATTAAGTGTGATTTTCTAATAATGACTAAAAGATCCTACAAAAAAGTCTGTTATAAATTGTGAAAAACTTCCTTATAAACAACATTGGAAGTTTTATTTGTGAGTCTACCATCTTTATCTAAAATTAATAATTTTAATTTCCCTCTGCTTTGAACTCTAGATAAGGCAACATACAATTGCCCATGTGAAAAAACTGGATCTTTGAGAAACAAACCAACCTTTGATAATGATTGTCCTTGACTTTTATTAATAGTCATCACAAAACATACGGCCAAAGGAATCTGTCTTCTTGTGAATTTGAAGGGATTTTTTTTTCTGATGGAATTAAAGACATTCTTGGAATAAAATTTTGGTTTCCAATATTAGTTCTAGTTATTATATGTGTCTTGATAACACGTTTGCCCAATGATATCACCTGTAGTATTGTGTCATTACATAACCCGTTTTTCTTATCAATATGTCTTAGTAACATTACTGGAATACCAATTTTTAAAACTAACTTATGATTTGGTAGACCGGATACTTTGAGACAATTTAATACATCAGGAAAGTATAAATTTGCATCAAACTGATCATGGAGAAATTCAGACTCACATATGCTATCAGAACTTAAATATTCAACCTCATCTCTTGGAAACTTCTTAAGCAAAGGGTCATTTATTTCCTGAACAACTTCATTCTTTGGAGCAAGTATCGCTCTTTCATGGAAATAATTTGTACTGTTATACTTCTACAAAATTGAAGGATATAAAAACTCAATTAACGAACCTATAGGATCACTTGGATCATTAATGAGAATATCATACAGATTATCGATAATCATTTCACTTTCGTTCGGATCACCGAGTTTGCCTTCTCCTATATCCAGTAGCCAATTTGCAAAATCTCTTATTTTTTCTGTATCAGATTGATCCCTTCCAACAGTTAGCCTTATGTTTTTTTTGTTAATCTATGGACTTTGCAATGTTGCCATAAATATGAAGAACTCAAAGAAGCATTAACAATGTTCTGTCTACTGCCACCCAGTACAACAGGTAGAATCTATCTGAAATCTCCTCCAAAGACAATAACTTTACCTCCAAAAGGAATATTTGAGATGCTTGAATTTCCACACCTTAATACATCTTTAAAAGTTCGATCTAAAGCTTCAAATGCATGCTTATGGACCATAGGTGCTTCATCCCAAATTATTAAAGAGGTTTTTCTTATTAAGCTAGCCAACTTACCATCTGGATTTATTTTACAAAAAGAATCCTCTGTAAGTTCAAATGGAAGTATAAATCGAGAGTGTGTTGTTCTACCACCGGACAATAATAATGAAGCAATAGCGCTTGAAGCAACATTTAAAACAATATTACTATCAGATCTAATTGCTGCAGATATTGTCTTCCATAAAAAAAGTTTTACCCGTTCAACCATAACCATTAACGAAGAAGACACCTCCTTTATTTTCTTTAACAACACTCATGATGTTAATGAAAATGTTACTTTGCTCATTTGTTAATACAAGAAACATACGATCACAATCATTCTTTATAACGAGAATGTCGTAATCTAGCTCCTCGGTGATAAGTCGATTGTTTGAAGAAGAAATGGATTCAACATCTGGGTATGTCATCTTTGTGAACTTTTTGAGAGTAGCGTTTGTAACATCCCAAAAACACAGTCTGAAAAGTTTGTTTAATTTAATAATAAAAACTATAGTCAATAAGCCTCATATAAAAATCATAAGCAATGTATCTCAAAATATTATCACAACTATAAAGTATATCAGAGTATAAACATCCAAGGCTGAACAAATGGTGTGTGCATTGCAATCTTCCCGAGTTCCTATTTTGAAAACTGAGTACCTGAAACCAAAACTGAAAATTCTAAGCACAATGAGCTCCCCCAAACTACCACATACCATACAATAAAATATAAACACATATTGGTCCTTTCCCACTGCATCGGACCGAAGTCCGGAACTAACCAGGGCCTTGCCCTCTACATCGGACCGAAGTCCGGAAACTACATTGGACCGAAGTCCGGAAACTAACTAGGGCCTTGCCCTCTGCGTCGGACCGAAGTCCGGAAGCTGACTGAACATAGCTTATCATAATCATATCTGCTAACATAACACATAAACTGCATACTGCATCAGACCGAAGTCTGGAACACATAACACAAAGACATGCTTGAATCACAAAGACATCAAGCACATTGAACTACTGCATCGGACCAAAGTCTGGAACTACTGCTGACTAAACAGGCCGGCATTATGGCCGTAGACCCGTTCTAATAGGAAGGAAACTCACCTCACATGCTGGAGTCCCACTGATAAAACCATAGCTGCTGGATACCAGATTCCCGATCTGTCCATATCAAAATAACACCCAATTAATAATTGGGTTCTAACACATATTCATAAATCCATGCTTGGGGTAAAAGACTACTTTACCCCGCAACTTAGCTTGACTCAAGCCCAAGGCCCAATCCAAAAGCCCAAAAGTCTAATAATGGACCAAGGCCTAACTATGGCCCAATTTTCCAAATTGGGCCCAAACCTCTACATGGACTTCCCTTAAGACCTAATTGTTCAGTCCAATCTAACATGTCTCGTTCTAAGGGCCCAATATCATACAACCATCTAGGCCCAAACTATGGCCCAATTTACTTAATTGGGCCCAATCCTTTATATGGGCCTTACCTTAAAGCCAACCTGATTACTCTAGTCCATTTGATTATTCTTGGATGGCCCAACACAAAGCCCAAGTGAATATTAGGGTTTTCTTACTTAGCCCATTAAGGACTTAATCCATTAAGTCCTTTACTCTACTAGATAATTGATACGGAGAAATTTAGGCTTAATACACAATCCCATCTCAATGGCCCAAAAGTGGGTCCAATAAGTCCAAGGCCCAAATACTTATAATTAGGGTTTTTTCACTCAAACATGGCCCAATAGGCCTGAATAAGTCTTTAAGCCCATTTGGGTCTTGTTAGGTCCATTAGGGTTTGCTTGTGGGGCACCACCCACTACCGCCTCGGGTAGTGGTGGTCAATGGTGGCTCACAGCGGCGGCGACCACCTTACGGTGGTGTTTACTATTATTATTTTCATTATTCCATGCTAATTACAATTACAAGGCTTTTATCCAAAATATACACACTAACTAATACACACACACAGCCACACCATGGTGGTCGGGGGGTGGCTCGTGGTGGTAGTGGCTTCCTTGCTATTTCCGGCTAGACTAAACACAACACACAAAACCAACGGAAAATACACCCACCCACGCTATAATTTTGAAAGCAACTCCAGCCACCCCCTTGGTGGTCCATGGAGGTCTGGCAGCAGCATAGTTGACGGGGACAACCACCATGGCCAGCTGCCATGGTGGTTCTTCATGGATTGCACCCATCAGAAGAGACAAACCAACCTTCAGTCGATGCTGAAACAACAACCCGAACGCACCCAATCCCTTGCAATGGCAGGTGGTGATGGGTGACGACCGGAGCAGTTGGAAGATTGCTTGGTGGCGGCAGTGACCGCTAGCAGCAGCCTAAATGAAACAAAGACGGGAGAACGTTGTCTGCGGCAAGGAGATGATGTGCCCAACACAACAGCGACCACGACGCCAGTAGATGGTCCTAGTCTTCAACCACACCGGAGCAGCATGGCGGTCTTCAACATGGTAGCTCCTGGCTTCGTCGTTGACCGGCATGGCGATAGAGCGGCGGATGCAATGCAGCGACTTTCAGCAGCAATGTACATGGCGGTTACGGAGTGGCAACATCGGAGAATGGAGAAGGAGGGTGGTGGCGGTGCTGCAAGTTGAAGAAGGGGAAGGGAAATGGCGACCAGTGCTTAGAGGTTGGCGGCTGCAACCTTTTCTTTAGGGCTAGGGTTCCCGTAAGGATATATACCCGGTGCCTCTCTAACTTATTTCCATATTAACAGGATCAACCCCTCCTATCCTCTTTTCTCTCAAAAAGAGTCCGTAATTTACCCATTTAACCCTGGCTTTGGAAATCTATTTCAATTTAAATCCATAAATTACCAAACGCACTCTGACCTCCGAAATCCTTTTTAATTTAATCCCGAACATACACTTTTAACCCCTGACTTTTAAAATTCTTCACAAATTAGTCTGGGGCTTACATTTACTAATTTATTCAAATAAACGGGGCGTTACAACTCTCCCCCACTTAAAATAGATTTTGTCCTCGAAATCATTTCTTACCATTCCTTATACACCCAAACACTATAGTGATATGGTCACCATCCTGGGCACACCCTAGCCTTCTCAGGGTAGCCATGACCAATCTTTGCAAAGCCTTAAATTTCACTGGTGAACGGATTCCTCGCAACAATCCACATCTACTTTGTCTGATATCTGCTGTCTTGAGATGGTATGATTCCTGACAGACCACTCATACTGAATCATTATAGATGAACCCTACGATGGGTGACTAAGCATTAGTCAACAATTATCCTACATGATATCCTCAAATACCATTACTGCTGGAGAACTAAAACTGAATGAAACACTGATATGCTCGGAAAATACAAAACTGCTTGAAAAACTGACTGTCTAAAACACTGAATTGCCTGAACACTGAATTGCCTTAAACATTGAACTGCCTGAAACACTGAACTACCTGAAATACTGAACTGCCTGAAACACCGAACTGCCTAAAACACTGAACTGCCTGAGTCACTAAACTGCCTGAAACTGTATGTTGCCACATGGCTGCTTTCCAACATCTATTGAGACCTACCAGGTCTCAATTTATTCGTCATTCATCTGAAATATCAGGTTCCAGCCTGACTACGGAGCCAAAGGACTCCCTATTTAGTCGCCTCACACGACTTCTGAACAAAATCCTTCTCTGGAACTATTTTCCACTAGTTATCATGTCACTGAGGCTCTAACAACCTCCTGATCCAACCGATCGGGTCCATGCGTCGAATCCTGATGTTACCAACCACGGCTAAACGCGATTGCTACATGACCAATTGTAGCCTTATGTCATAAATGACCTTAATCAGTCCACTGCTTCCTTGCTCTCATATCTGTAGTGGTGCTTCTACAATCTTATCTCTAGCTTAACCAGATCTAACCCGTTTGGGTAATTCTGAAATCCAATCCATGGATTTCCATCTCCACTGCTACACCCGAACTGGTGGGTACTAGTGTCCTTCCCGCGTCTTAACAATGCACTCATGCTATCTACCAACCTTGTGAATACTACAGCTACACCTGCAGACTTACAACACTCTATCACTACCTGGCTGCTAGTGAATGCTAAGGCTACTCCCGCAGACTTACAACACTCTAATACTATCTGACTGCTAGTGAATGCTACAGCTACACTCGCAGACTTACATCACTCTAACATTATCTAGCTGCTAGTGAATGCTACGACTACACCCGCAGACTTACAACACTCTAACACTATCTGGCTGCTAGTGAATGCTACAACTACTCCCACAGACTTACAACACTCTAACACTATCTGGCTGCTAGTGAATGCTACGGCTACTCCCGCAGACTTACAATACTCTAGCACTATCTGGCTGCTAGTGAATGCTAAGGCTACTCCCGCAGACTTACAACACTCTAATACTATTTGGCTGCTAGTGAATGCTACAGCTACACCCGTAGACTTACAACACTCTCCATACTGGATCGAACATGCGCTTGAACCGCAATCAGCTGAACTCATGTCCTGACAGGAATCCCTAACCTGATTCCCTAAGGCTTGCTAGCAAACATTACGGGAAAACGATCTCCTTATTGGCATGTTTTTCCGAACTTCCATCTCACATTATCCTCAAACCATACAACAGCTTAGGCTGTCTTCCTTCCAAACAAGGATGTGAAACTTATCCCAGTTTCAAAACTACTCCTACTTCTGAATCCTTGGATGATTCTCCCCCACTTTGCTTCAACTAACGTCTTATGGCACACAATACTGGAAGGACTCTCAATCCTTCTTACCATTCTATGCCCAATCTACTGAAAACCATGTTTACCATTGCTAGTGTTTCAATACTAGTCCGTCCAAAAGGTCACACCACCTCTAAGAACCCGAATAAATCTCCGGTAATAACCCGCTAGACCCAGGAAGCTCCGAATCTTAATTGAAGACCTCGGAATCTGCCACTGCATCACGACCTCTATCTTGGCCGGATCGACTAGAATATCCTTCTGATTGACAAGGTGCCCAAGAAATTGCACCTCGCGCAACCAGAACTCACAATTGAAGAACCTTGCAAAAATTCTCTCCCTCCTCCAAGTCTCTAGCACCTCCCATAGGTGCTTCTCGTGCTGCTCCTCAGTCTTGGAATAAACCAAGATGACGCTGTACTTTCCGAATCCCGTAATCTGGGGAATTGCTCTATCACTATTCGCTAATGCTTCTCGGCATGCAATTGGCATATGACATCTCTTGAAAATATATTTCAAACACAGGTAGAGGATAACCCAGAGTCACACTTACTCAACCCCTGGAACGAAAGGCTACCTTGTGCAATTTCTCACAAGTGCTGTACTGAATCTAAACCTGCTGGTCTCTCAAAAGCTGATCCAAAATCTAGGGTCTCCTCTAGAGACCCCTCAATATAAGCAACTGATCTAATTCCCTCTCACCAATGTGCTCCAAGTCCATATCTCGTTCTCAAGCTCTAGAAGTCATATGATGTTGGGTCTTGCACCCCGTGATACTCATAATCTCTCTGTTATCACTCTGCAATATGTTTTGATAACTTACCTTCTTTATTTCCTCTTCTGCTGCATATTGTGGTACCATATAAGCTCTTTCCCGAGACTTGGCAGTGAGCTCTGCCACAGTCTCCGTCGTTTGGTGGAGATCTAACAACTCTTGCGCCAATTGTTGCGCCTCAATCGCCTGAGCACACTCTGCCCAGAATCTAGTCTAAAAGTCATCCCATGACATAGCATCAACCGCGTCATCACTTAACTCACTACCAACCTCTTCCTATACATCTCGTGCTCTATCCCTCAAGAGATAGGAAGTAAGTCGGATCTTTTCTCCTTTCGAGACAACGTCTGGTATGAAAAATGTTGGCGACATCTGCTGCTAGCAATGGGGTCCCTAATCCCCATGATAATCTAAAGCCTCATAAACTCTAAATGCACGAAACATCAACGTACGGGTCTCTGTCATGACTGCTATCTCAGTGCATAATGCACTCAGCCTCTCATCACAAATCTCTATAATGCCTTCCTTGATCACACTGATGATTACAGGAGTCTGGTCAATGATATTGCATGTAATTATCAGATGGAATGAACTCCCTCATCTGATAATCAATCTGCCCGGCTCCAGAGTCTGAGCCTGATCCCTCATCGACACCGGAGCTACCATCTGGTCTACCTCTAAGCATCACTATACATGGAAATATACAATCACGATCATCATAATACTCATCAAAACTTGAGGGATCTCACACACTACAAGTTCTTTGGTCTTATCTCAGCCTTCCTTGATTCGAGTACGAATCCTATGCTTTCAGTAGTATGGCCCCCTACTACCTTCCACATCTATCCGTACTTTCCTCAAGTACTGCCTCGACTCCACCAAGTCCCTTCTACTACTACTGATCTCTGCTACTCTCATCCTAGGCTTGCCTCAGTGGAATCTCTGACTCCACCCAAACCAGTCCTCAGCTGCTAAAGGCCTCCTTGTAATGCCAATTAGCCATCACCTGAAAACCATCACATGTGACGAGGCTCAGATAATCCTTCGAGTAAAAGACTCGTCCCTACAACAGTTAGACTGAGACGAGAGCTGTGTAATAGGGCCAAATCCAGCACTCCGATATTATTCAACCCTGATCACATGTGACATGACGTATTCACCTAATGGCTAACTCCCATCACTCAGAGACCCACAAAGCATAAAGCAAGCAACATTCAGACACATGAAACTACTTAAGCAAATTTATCCTCATAACAAGAAACTGTACTAGCATACAATGTTAGGCTCATACTATCAGACATAACCTAAACAGGCTATCCTACTACTATCTACTTAATACTAGCATGCAATTCTCATAAAACTGGACGATATATAGCAGGCACATAAGGCATCCTCCTAGATCCTTAGTCCTATTCTAGCATGTTGTTCTACTGAAACTGAAACTGATACTCATAACAAAAACTTGCATGGGTAATTTGAGAGTACTTACTTGAGCTCGGTTGATTGCATGTACAACACCCTTTTCTCTTTTCAAAGTTCTTTTCTTTCTAAAAATTCTTTTTGCTTTTTCTAAAACTCTTTTCTTTTCTCAAAACCCCCTTTTTACAAAAACTGATTTTCATTTTGAAAATTTCTATACCAATTCCTTAGTTTGAGTTCAGACACACACTAAAGTGTGCCCGAATCCCTCAAACCAAGACTCTGATACCAACTTGTAACATCCCAAAAACACAGTCTGAAAATTTCGTTTAGTTTAATAATAAAATCTATAGTGAATAAGCCTCATAAAAAAATCATAAGCAATGTATCTCGAAAATATTATAACAACTGTCAAGTATATCAGAGTATAAACATCCCAGGCTGAACAGATGGTGTGTGCACTACAATCTTCCCGAGCTCCTATTTTGAAAACTGAGTACCTGAAACCAAAACTGAAAACTATAAGCACAAAGCTTAGTGAGCTCCCCCAAACTACCACATACCATACAATAACATATAAACACATATTGGGCCTTTCCCACTGCATCAGACCGAAGTCCGAAAACTGCATCGGACCGAAGTCCGGAACTAACCAGGGCCTTGCCCTCTACATCAGACAGAAGTCTAGAAACTGCATCAGACCGAAGTCCGGAAACTGCATCGGACCGAAGTCCGGAAACTGACTGAACATAGCATATCATAATCATATCTACTAACATAACACATAAATTGCATACTGCATCAGACCGAAGTCCGGAACACATAACACAAAGACATGCTTGATTCACAAAGACAACAAGCACATTGAACTACTGCATCGGACCCATTCCTAATGGAAGGAAACTCACCTCACATGCTGAAGTCCCGCTGATAAAACCATAGCTGCTGGATGACAGATTCCCGATCTGTCCATATCAAAATAACACCCAATTAATAATTGGGTTCTAACACATATTCGTAAATCCATGCTTGGGTTAAAAGACTACTTTACCCCGCAACTTATCTTGACTCAACCCTAAGGCCTAATCCAAAGGCCCAAAAGTCTAATAATGGACCAAGGCCTAACTATGGCCTAAGTTTCCAAATTGGGCCCAAACCTCTAAAAGGACTTCCGTTAATGCCCAATTGTTCAGTCCAGTCCAACATGTCTCATTCTAAGGGCCCAATATCATACAACCATCTAGGCCCAAACTATGGCCCATCTATGGCTCAATTTTCCAAATTAGGCCCAATCCTTCATATGGGCCTTACCTTAATGCCCAACTAATTACTCTAGTCCATTTGATTATTCATGGATAGCCCAACACAAAGCCCAAGTGAATATTAGGGTTTTCTTACTTAGCCTATTAAGGACTTAATCCATTAAGTCCTTTACTCTACTAGATAATTGATATGGAGAAATTTGGGCTTAGTACACAATCCCATCTCAATGGCCCAAAAGTGGGTCCAATAAGTCCAAGGCCCAAATACTTACAATTAGGGTTTTTCACTCAAACATGGCCCAATATTCCCGAATAAGTCTTTAAGCCTGTTTGGGTCTTGCTAGGTCCATTAGGGTTTGCTTGTGGGGCACCACCCACTACCGCCTCGGGTAGTGGTGGTGAATGGCGGCTCGCTGCGACGGTCACCACCTTACCGTGGTGGTTACTATTATTATTTTCATTATTCCATGCTAATTACAATTACAAGGATTTTATCCAAAATACACACACTAACTAATACACACACAGCCACACCATGGTGGTCGGCGGTGGCTTGTGGCGGCAGTCACCACCTCACGGTGGTGGTAGTGGCTTTCTTGCTATTTCCGGCTTGACTAAACACACCACACAAACCCAATGGAAAATACACCCACCCATGCTATAATTTGTCAAGCAACTCCAGCCACCCCCTTGGTGACCCACGGAGGGCCTGCAGCAGCATAGTTGACGGTGACAACCACCATGGCCGGCTGCCATAGTGGTTCTTCACGGCTTGAACCCATCAGAAGAGATCTACCAACCTTCATTCGATCCTGAAACAGCAAACCGAACGCATGCAATCCCTTGCAACGGAAGGCGGTGATGGGTGACGACCAGAGCAGTTGGAAGGTTGCTCGGTGGCGGCAGCGACCGCTAGCAACGACCTGAATGAAACGAAGACGGGAGAACGTTGTCTGCGGCAAGGAGACGATGCGCCCAACATAACAACGAACACGACGCCCATCGATGGTCATAGTCCTTAACCACACCGGAGCAGCATGGCGGTCTTCAACATGGAAGCTCCTGGCTTCATCGTTGACTGACATGACGATAGAGTTGCGGCTGGAATGCAGCGACTCTCAGTAGCAATGCACATGGCGGTGACGGAGTGGCAGCATCGGAGAATGGAGAAGGAGGGTGGTGTCTGCGCTGCAAGTTGAAGAAAAGGAAGGGAAATGGCGATCGATGCTTAGAGGTTGGTGGCTGCAACCTTTTCTTTAGAGCTAGGTTCCCGTAAGGATATATACGCGGTGGCTCTCTAACTTATTTCCATATTAACAGGATCAGCCCCTCCTATCCTCCTTTCTCTCAAAATGAGTCCATAATTTACCCATTTAACCCTGGCTTTGGAAATCTCTTTCAATTTAAATCGATAAATTACCAAACGCACCCTGACCTCCGAAATCCTTTTTAATTTAATCCCGAACTTACACTTTTAACCCCTGACTTTTAAAATTGTTCACAAATTATTTTGGGGCTTACATTTACTAATTTATTTAAATAAATGGGGCGTTACAGAGTTGTTTCAAAGTAAATTTTGTTCTATTTTGAACAAAGTTAAGTTCTTAAGTTCATCTCCACCGAGTGATAATTCTACACGAAAGTATTAAATTATTTATAAAATATGTGGTCGATATTTAATAATTTTATTACTAATTATTTAATGGGTGTTGAATAATAAAAAGAATTTATTTTAAATAAAAAATAAGAAAAAAAATTAATACCTGGAGACTTGAATCTTTGTCGTTGGTTATATAGAATTCCATCTGCCAAATATTCCCATGTATTTTCCCAAATGACCTCTGGTTTAGACATACTATTACACATTAACAATGTAGCAAATAAGAAGCGTAGATAAAAACCATATCCAGAATGAGTTGCTTCTTTAATTACATCGATATATTCCTTGTCACCGTCTAATAGCCCAAGTGCATAACAAGCATCTCTAAAAGAAGAATGTGTTTCACCATTTACTGCGCGAATTTCATCAAATGATGTCGGACCTTTAACTTTATTTAAAAGAATCATTTAGAAATATGCTTCACCTAGATTAGGTGAAACCGAATGAATTCTACCAATGGCTTTTCCTACTTTCCTTCGCTTCCAAAACCGATCATTTAATATCCAAACAAACTTTGTATGAAATTCAACATATGTAAGTTCTCGTGCTTCACTATCAATTGCATTACACTCCATCCAAGATGTGAACTTTGAAGCAACAACAGAAGGTTTGTCCAGAACATAGTCAATATCATCGTCTTCACCATATACAATCTGTTGTTGATTAGGAAGATGAAAAGTTAGTCTAACCATAGAAGGATACCTGCAATGAACATCATATTTAAAAATCCGCCATGATGCTTCACATGCTAATAAATATTAACAATCATAATATTCAACTATTTCATCGACCACATCGTTATTTTGACATTCATTGTTGGCTGGTACAACATAAACTTTAGCTCTATCAGGACCCTTGTTTTTGTATTTAAACAAATACTTTATAGAAGATCCCTGATTGCACTATTCAACATTAATATGTGCTTGATATCGTTTCAATAGATATTTGTTGTATGGAACAACATTTCTATTATCCAACCTGACACCTGACTTTTCTACAAAATGACCTTCGTTTCTTCGCCTAGATAACGGAAAATCATTTTGATCAACAGATGAATGATTACAGAATTGTTTTGGAAAGCTTTTAGAGCACTTTTTATCCACCATGCATGGACAATTCATATTTTCAGCTCCACATGGACCATGAATCATAAACTCATTCACAAATGAATATAATTCTGGATCTTCAATTATGTCTTGTATCTCGACGGAAATTACCGGATCGATAAATTTAACAGTTGGTAGCTTGTTGTCTGAATGCATAAATAGACATATATGACTATGCAACAAACCTCTCTTTTGAAATTCAATGGTATAAACATCTGTAAAATAATTTGTCTATATATATATATATAGATATATATATATATATATATATATGATTAGATTTTAAAAACATATAAAAAATACAATAATAAGAGTAATTTTTTATAAATAATGAAAAAATATAGTTTTAATTACACGCTTGAACTTTGCCGAAAATGTGATTCTCCCTTAAGTGTTTAATGAATGCATCAAGCTTGATCTTAAACAACCTACATAATATATCAGGCCTGTCTTCTGGTTGAAGTGAAGTATCCTTAAGAAACCTTTTAATCTTTGGCCATATTTGATTATACATAAAGGTTATGAAGAAATCCGAATATCCAAACCATTTACATAGTGACATAGCATCCAAATAGTTTTGCAGCATATAGCGTGCGTCACCAGTAAAGGACGCAGGTAATATGACACGTTGGCCGACATTGGAGATATCAGTGGTTTCTTGAGCTTTTCGGTTATGTAAATTCTCATAAGACTCACATCTAAGAACATGTTGTGCCTACGTATGTAGTACAATCTCTCCGTTTCCATCATAGTATAGGCATCTACCAGAAACTGTTGAAACAACCTTTTTAAATTACAAATGAGAGAGAACGAATGATCTCTGTCTTGAATTCTATAGGCGAAATATTCTCTCATTGTACATTTCGCCCGCTTGATTTTGGTCGTAAATGACACACCTCTACGAAGAATGTCAACACCGTAATCATCATCCTCATATGGAAATAACAGTGATATTGGAGAGGAAGGTATGAAGGATGAAATTCACTGATACGTTATAGAGAACCAGTTTTTGTTTGAATGACAATATCCCTCTTGTCAATTGAATCGGAAATGCCACTGACAATTAAAGCGGCAACCTCAGAAGCAGTTGGTAGGTTATATGTTCTTCCATCTTACTCCCTTCTCCCGATAAGTCATAATTTCATATCAACTTCTGGATTTTTCATAAAAGTATCTCTTACCATTTTATAAGATCTAACCAAGACATTATTTGAATCCGACGTCAGCTTAATATCTTCAATAATATCACTATCAATTGATATTGATTGATCCTTTTCCCTGTTAAAGAAATTGAATTTATACATAATATTATTAAAAAAAATAAAAATATTGTAATTAATCATGAATAGAAAATTTGAGAAAATACCCAAAGCATTTTTGTCTATATGAAATTTCGTTCTCAGTATCATAAATGTATAACTGAGAGAACTTTGGTTCCGTTCCTTTTGTTGGTAAAAGGCTTCCAATACTATGATAATTTTGAACACCCTGTCTGAAAATGTATGGAACGATTCCTCTATTGATTGGAGAATCAATTTTACCACCCGTTGACATAAAAGAAAACATTGAATTGTAACTTTGAATGTTTTTCATGAAGTGTTTACTTTTTGAACCTATTGCTCGAAACATTCTTTCATAACTTGGGGGTGCTTTTTGTTGATACGTGAAGTGAACCTCTTAATTTTGTCTACTGCAGTCTACATGCATCCGCAATCAAACTCCTTCAATGTCATCCGAAGTCATTTAAAGCTACCGTAGTCATCTTTCTGTACTTACTTTACTTTTTATCTATCTTTCTATAATACTCTCTATTGTCCAATATGCCTTGCATGGCTACTCTTAGAGAGTGAATCACTTGTACTTCTCGAGTCTCTATAAATAGAGCTCACTTCTTATGAATTAATACAAATCTCTCTTTACTCATCTCTAATTCTTCATTATCTTCAAGTTATTCTTACACATCTCATATCTTTCTTACTCTCAAAAATCCTCTCAAACACAACTGAGCAATATACCTCGGAGCAAGTCATTCATGAATTTATCACTAAGATTGATCTCACTCACTAACTTGGTTTGAATGCATTCCATGTTATGAATCAACTGATGTGTTTACTTGATATATCACGTGCTGTCATTTATGTTTCTTTACTTTTCCACAACTAACTATCTAACCATCTAATATATTAACTTATTATTGTTGAGCTTTTTAGATCCTTTGAGATTAACTAATTCTGCAACTATACTTGTTCTAACATTTGGTCAAGTGTGTCTCAAGTTTTTTTTCTCAACAATTGGTATTAGAGCCATAGTGGTTGCTCTTTGAAAAACGGAACTCTGATCTTTTCAAAAAGCCTTCTATACCACTGAAGCTCATTTTTTTAACCAAAAAACAAAAATGCCACAAGCACTTTCTCTGAATGTTTCCAACAGTGTTGGTGGCTCAAACCGAGCTCTAATATTGGTTGCAAATGAATATCATCACTGGTCTCAAAGAATGGAAAGATACTTAAGGAGACTTGGTAAAGATGTATGGCGATCTGTTGAAGAAGGACCAGATGTCCCTTTTCTTACACCTGTTCAAACTGATGGCGCCACAGCCAGACTAGGAGGAGGACAACTAGTCTTGAACCGTCCCACCAAGGATGATCTCGATAAAATGGAAAATGATGTTGTTGCTTTTTATGAAATCTCTTGTGGAGTTGCTTCTAACAACTTCGAAATCATCATCAACTGTAAATCAGCAAAAGAGATCTGTGACGTTCTTAAGAACTTGTATGAAGGCTCAGAACAAGCTCAAGATAAGAAGCTCACAACTGCACTCAATGATTTCAACAACTTCAAGGCTCAAGCTGGTGAAAGTTTAATGGACTCCTTCAAAAGATTCAACCTGATAGTTACTAAGTTATCAAATGCTGGCACCATCCGCAGTAACCATGAAATAAACCTTTAATTTCTCAACAGTTTAGGAAGACGTTGGACTACTGCCAAAATGATAGTTCAAGGAGACATAAAGATACATTCCCTATCTCTCTATAAGTTGTATGGAGAATTGCAAGCACAAGAATCCACCGTGCTCAAAGATTGTGCTGACTTCGGAGGGCCACTTGTTCTTGTAGCACAAACTCCTCACAACCAGTGTTACTCTTCCTCATATGACACTACACCACAGTCATATGAAGCAGATTCAGAGTATGATGATGAAGAAGAATTTCAGAAGGCTATTGCTCTAGTTAGTAAACAGTTCAACCGACTTCCACCTCACTCTTTTCACAAAACTCAACAATTCAACAAATCACCTTTCAATCATAGCTTCAATCCACAAAATAGTCACCCTCATTATCCTAAAAACTCACATCCACAACCTCAATCTCAAAACAATCAACCAAAGGAAACACCGCAGTCCATTCAAACACCTACTCCGGTACCCCTTCAGAAGACAAAAGAGATGTTGTTATATGTCACAAGTGCAACAAAGAGAATCATTTTGCAAAGGATTGCAAAGCCGCATAGTGAAAGATAGAGCATTCTACCTTAGAATGGCTCAAGAACTGGAGGAAAAGGAAAAGGCTAGGGCATATGTGGCTCATGTTAAAAGAGACCATCAAGTTTGGTCGTCCGGAGATGAAGAAGAAAACAATAACAACATCAAAGGCAAAGGCAAGATCTGCATGCTAGCAATTGCTAATGCTAATGGCTCTACAAAGCTGGAAAGGAACTACTGCTACATGGCAAAGGATGGAACTCTAAGCGTCGTCGATCAGGTAAAACTCATGATCCGACCTCTAAATTATAGCATGCATGACTTTCAACCTTACATAGACAATCTTAATGACACATGTGTTGCTGTCCTTTCAGACTACAACAAAGCCTTAGATGAAAAGAACATAGCGTCCCAGGAGATGTTTCATGTGAGAGGACGACTGGACAACAAAAGACTCAAAATGGAAATGTTAGAAAGAGATGTAGAGTTAGAAAAAAATGCAAGAATGTTGAGTGAAATCCTACTAGAAATAGCTTTGAACCAAAGAGATTTAGCTCAGAGTGAGATTGTACGTTTAAATATTTTAATAGAAAAATTGTTCAATGAAAGTGAAGCTATTGAAAATCTAGTTAATAATGGAACTGTGGACAATAAATACAATTGGGGTTGGTCCAATGGATATCCTATCGCAGAGGATTCCTCACCCCGGTTTAACAAAGATCGACTTTATGTCCCTCCGGACCGAGAATTTCATTTTCCTGTCAAGGACAAGACTTTTCCTGAAGATATCATAACACACTTCGGTAGACTTCATAATCTTAGTAATAATTGTATCATTGAGGAAATTGTGCCTAAGGCTTCGGATCACACATGTGATCAACCTCTTATCTGTGGCACAATCAGTCCAAATTCTCAGACCTCATCTGCTGTTGATGAAGAAATTATCATAAAAGTCCCGAAGTCTTACAGGACTTTCCACCCCTGTCCTCAGACCGTAGTGCTTCTCACTGCTGTCATGATTCTCAGAAAAATTCCATTCCAATCACAACACAGACTTATGCTACGGTAGCTAAGTCTTCATTACCAAAATCCACAATCAAAGGTTCTGTGACACTTCAACCAATTCATCATGAACTACCCATAGAAAATTCTGAAGTAGGTCAATGTTCTCAAAATCCTTAAATTTCAAGTTCTTATGAGTCAAGTTCTCGGTGTCAAAAATTTTCAAAGGCTTCCAGAAAACCGTAGTTAAACACTTATGATTGGGATCTCCAAAAACTTTAGACAAAAAGGCTTTCGAAGAGGATATTCGTTCTCAAGGCACAAATAGACAAAAAAATTTCTAAAAACAAAAAACATACCAGATTTCCAAAATCTAAGAGTCCAGAAAAGTTTGTTTTTGCTCACTTTTTTTTCAAAAAACTCTCCCATCAAGAAACCACAAAAAAAGGAATGTACAGTTTCAGCATCCATTCCTAACTCATCTGACAAAACCCAAAAGAAAGAAAGGTCTTTTCAAAATAATGGTTTTCAAATCTATTCCTTTGATGATCCAAAATGGAAGGGTATCTTACCCACTCCAACACGTTTAAACTCACATCAAAGTTTCAACAAATGTAAATGCATTTTACCAAATCCCAAGAAAAGGTCCAAGGTATCTACACGTGCAACATCTTCTTCGAGACAAACCTTTTCTAAACCCAACAGTTCACGTGTCAAATCTAACCAACCTCGGACGAGTCACAAATCAACTACACCCTTCCGACCGCTGACCAAACAAAGTGCCAAAGCAAAAGACAAAGTTTCAGCATGTCAATGTCAATGTAATTGTTAGAAAAAGTTTTCTAATGTCAAAACTGATACTTTTCAGAAACCTCGTAACTTTTCAACAAGGCACTACACTCCAAAAACTCACAAACACCCAGGACTAGGATTAAAAGTTGTCACGAAACCAGTCCCTTCAACCTCTTTTCATGCATCAATCAGAAGCTTATCTATTGTCCTAGGCTCCAAACTAGTTTGGATGCCTAAACTAACCATGTAATTTTCAGGCCTTGTGCAAGGAAGAACAAGAAGAAGAATTGTTAATTAATAGTGTCTGCTCCTTGCACATGACGGGAAGGTTAGAATACCTTCGAGACTTCAGGCCAATTTGCAACGGTGGAAATGTCACTTTTGGGAACAATCCTCATGGAATAATCTGAGGTTACGGTGTTCTCACTATGGGAAACTTCTCTATTCAAAAAGTTGCTTATGTAGAAGACCTTAAACACAATCTCACCAATGTTGGTCAACTATGTAAAGCAGGCCATCCTGTTGAATTCGATGATCAATTTTGCTATGTAATGACAAGCGATAGAAGCACTTGTCTGATCAAGTCCAGATCCGAAGGTACTATGTACCCTCTGGATGTATTCTTGATCATAGGCAAACCACTGTTATGTTTTCTATCCAAAGCCGTATCCGAAGTCAGCTGGCTATGGCACCGCAAGCTCGCACATCTTAACTTCAGATACATAAACAACTTGGTCACTGGAGAACTAGTCAGAGGTCTTCCAATCCTCAAGTTCAGCAATGATACCCTCTGTCCTGCATGTGAATGTGGAAAGTAGTTCAAGGCAAGTCATCCCACGGTGATTGATTCCTCAATCTCCGAACCATTGGAACTTTCACACATTGCTCTCTGCGGTCCATCTACCGTAGCCAGTCTTCATCACAAAAAATATATATTGGTTATTGTGGACAACTTCACACGTTTCACATGGGTCTTCTTTCTTTGACTCAAGTCAGAAACACCGCAGGTGTTGATCAACTTCATCAAGGAAATTGAACTTCAAATCAAATTACCAGTCAGACGTATCCGAAGTGACAATGGAACTGAGTTTACTAATCATCTTCTAAATAGTTTCTTTGTTTCCAAAGGGATTACACACAACTTCTCATCTCCTTACACACCACAACAAAATGGCGTACTAGAACGAAGAAACCACACTCTAGTAGAAGCTGCCAAATCCATGCTAAATTTTACAAACCGTCCTCTTTACTTCTGGGCCGAAGTAGTGGCCACAGCCTGTTTTGTTTAAAATCAAAGCATTGTGTGCAAACGTCTCAACAAAACAACCTATGTAGATCTTAACAACCGCAAGCCAAATGTTCGATTCTTTCATATTTTTGGGTGTAGATGCTTCGTAATCAACAACAAAGATCACCTGATCAAATTCGCACCGAAGTCTGATGAAGGTATCTTCCTTGGCTACTCCACTAACAAAGTCGCTTATGGAGTTCTCATTAGATGCACAAGGTTAATAATTGAAAGCTTCGATGTGAAGTTTGATGACCATCACATCCGCAACTCAGCCCCATCATCTGAAACCACATCAATATTATAAAGTGATATTCCTGCCACTTCAGGTCCATTAAATCTAGTTGAAGTGAACTATGACGATCTCTTTGATCCGGTAGATACAACCAAGCTATCCGAAGTTCTCGTGTCTCTAGAAGCTCAACAACAAGATGCAAAAGTATCTGGTCCCATTGCGTCCGAATAAGTATCGCTAAATACTTCCACCTTGCCGGTTGAGGGGGAAAATTCAACTCCAGACCAAACAACTACTATCGAGGTTCCAGTACTATAAGATTCAGCTCCAGTCCGCAAAGAGGTTCAACCATCAAACGTTTCTTCGGATTCGGATGACGAAAACATAGAAAACATTGATACAAGAAAAGATTCAAGAATCTTTACCCATCCATCCGCAATACAGGGGGAACACTCGTAGGTCCTTGGCGATCTCCCTTCTACACTCCAGGGGGAACCTTCGCCATCTGCCCAAAATAATTTTGATCCGGCCTTCCGAGTTCAAGACAATTCAGCAAGATGTTCTCAAATCCAAGGGGAACTGCTATCTCCAACCGCAAAGTCTTCTGACATTGAAGACATTCCCTCCACCGCAGCTGTTGATCATCTTCAACCCCGTCTACATGTATAGACAAAAGACCACCCACCAGGTCAAATTATTGGCAACCCATCCACAGGAATCCAGACTCGATCATCCAAGGACTTATCCGATCACTGCCACTACACAGCGTTCTTGTCCTCAGTCGAACCTCGATCGATCAAATAAGCACTACTTGAACCAGACTAGATATTCGCAATGCAAGAAGAGCTAGAAGAATTTAAAAGAAACAAAGTATGGTAGCTAGTTCCAAAACCGAAGGGCCACACCATCGTTGGCACAAGATGGGTGTACAAAAATAAGTTAGATGAATCTGGTGCGGTTGTCAGGAACAAGGCAAGACAAGTTGCCAAAGGCTATAGTCAACTTGAAGGCATTGACTATGATGAAACGTATGCTCCGGTAGCACAAATGGAAGCCATCCAGATCTTCTTGGCATTCGCAGCACACAAAAACATCAAAGTTCATCAAATGGATGTAAAAAGTGCTTTTCTCAATGGGGAATTAAAAGAAGAGGTTTATCTTCATCAACCTCCGGGTTTTGAAAGCATTGAAGTCCCAGACCACTGCTACAAGCTTGAAAAAGCAGTCTATGGTCTAAAACAAGCCCCTAGAGCATGGTATGAGACTCTATCTGAATTTCTTGTTTCTTCAGGTTACAAACGAGGAGTGATTGATCCCACATTATTTCGAAAAGCAAATGGTGATCATCTAATTCTTGTACAAATATATGTGGACGATATCATTTTTGGCTCAATTGATCAAAAGATGGTGGATGAATTTGCAAAACTCATGACCAACAAGTTCCAAATGAGCATGAATAGAGAGATTAATTTCTTTCAAGGACTTCAAGTGAAACAAGTCCCTCAAGGGATATTCATTCATCAAGAAAAATACACCTCAGAACTATTGAAGAAATATTCAATGGATAATTGTTCTTCGGCTAAGGTCCCCATGGCCTTCGGTTATAAGATATTTGTTGATCCCTCAGGTGAATCTGTTGATCTCAAGTCTTATAGAGGTATTATTGGCTCTCTAATGTACCTCACTGCTAGCCGACCAGATATAGTCTTTGCAACGGGTGTATGTGCAAGGTACCAGGCGGATCTTAAAGTGTCTCATATGAACACAGCCAAACAAATCCTACGGTAATTAAAGGGAAGCAAATCTCTAGGATTATGGTACCCCGTAGGGAATGATTTCAGTATTCAAGCATTCACAGATGCGGATCATGCTAGATGCAAACTTGATCGTAAGAGCACCTAAGGTGGATGTCATTTTCTAGGAGGAAGATTAGTCCGCTGGTCCTCAAGGAAGCAAAATTGTGTGTCATTGTCTACCGCAAAAGCTGAATACATGGCCGCAGCCGGCTCCTGTTCTCAAGTCTTATGAATGAAAACACAACTATTGGACTACGGTTACCGAATGTTATGGATACCAATCTATTATGACTCTGAAAGTGCTATAGCAATCTCTCACAATCCTATTCAGCACTCCAAGACCAAGCATATTGAACTACGATTCCACTTCATCAAATACCACATTCTGAAAGATAACATTGAACTAATTTTTGTCCATACTCATGAAGAGATTGCTGATGTTTTCACAAAGGCACTTGACTATACAATACTCAACTAAAATACATATGTAATAGCCCGGATTCCCAGGTATTATTCATTCTTATAATTTTGGTGATTTGTGAGGAGACTCGACGAGTTGGAGCTCAAACTCGCCGAGTATGATCGCGGCTATGGGCACGGGTTCGCGTCTGGACTCGGCGAGTCCAAAAGTGGACTCGGCGAGTCCACGCTGTTTAATGAAACCCTAATTCCCCAGGTTTGGAGCCTATTTAAGGGCACTTATAGCCTCCCATTGCGGCTACCAGTCCCTTGAGAGAACCCTAAGAGAGCTAAATCGTTTTGGGAGAGAGGAAGTCACTTTTGGGCCTTTGCATTCCTTGTTTAGCAAGAAGAAGGTGGCAAGAGCAAGGAGGAGGTGAGATTCCAGCAGATCCAGAGTCCAGAGGCTTCATTTTGAGGTAATAGTTCGAACCTCCTTCAGGTTTAGGGTTGATCTTTAGAGTTAGGGTTTTCTAACCCCCTTTGGAGAGTGATTATGTGAAGCAAATGGTCCCTCTTCGAGTTTGTGCCTTGGATCTGGACTCAAAGAGGTCCAGAGACCCTAACCCTTGGAGCTTTTTGGGTTATTATGGAGTTATTGGACCTAGGTTGTCATCTTTGGGACCAAATCTCCTTTTGATGCCTTGTGGGGGTTATACAAGAATCAAGTTTCGAACTTTACGTGACATTCATGCTTGGGAAGGCCATATCTATGGTTTGGGGAAGCAGATCTGACCTCAGAAGGTCAATAGAGTTGGTGCATGGCATGAACTCGCCGAGTTGTTCTTGAGACTCGGCGAGTAGGGTTGGGTTTCACGTAAATTGTTCAGCGAGTAGACTCGCCGGGTTGGGGGATGACCCAGTGAGTCAGGGAGAGTCAATAGGGGCTGAGTCAAGCCAGAACTCGCCGAGTTGTTCTTGAGACTCGGCGAGTTGAGTCGTGGTGGCCCCGCAATTCATGCCAGGTGGAACTCGTCGAGTTAGGGAAGTACTCGACGTGTCAAGAGAGGATCCGAGGGAGTCAGTGAACACGTATAGACTCGCCGAGTCTCTCTAGTGCACTCGCCGAGTCCGGTCGACCGTTGACCATGGACCAAAGTTGAACAGTGTTGACTTGATAGGGTTAGTCAACCTTAGTTGTGAAAGTGTTAATTAGAGATATATTGTGTTATAGGAGGATTATAGCTCGGGGGATCAAGCGCGAGTGATTTCCGGGATTTGCGAGTTGTCGAGATACGCGAGGTGAGTCTTCTCACTATACTTTACCTTGAGTAGGTAATCAGAGTTATGTGACAGAGTATTTGTATGCTATATGTATGTTATGTGTTGTACTGCATTATTTCTATGTGATTTATGTTGTGCATGTTTATAGAGTTGGAACCGGAAGGTTCACAGAGATAGAACCAGAGGGTTCACAGAGTAGGGTCCACGGACCCACAGAGTTATAGCCTCGAGTGGCTAATATGCGTTATGTGTGGTATTTTGGGGAACTCACTAAGCTTTGTGCTTAAAGTGTTTGGTGTGATTTGTTTCAGGTACTAGTGATGACCGTGGGAAGGCGCCGGCTTGATCAGTACACACACACGGGATTTTTTATGTTATGAGATCTTGGTATTTTTATATGGCATGGATTGAGTTTCAAACATTGATGTTTTTATGAATATTAAATGAATTATGTTTTTATAAAATGCGAAAAATTGATTTGAAATTTACGGTGTTACAAGTTGGTATCAGAGCCTTGGTTTGAGGGATTCGAGTACACCTTCGGGCGTATTTGAACTCAAACTGAGGATTTGAGAAGTATTTTCAAAAAGAGTAAAATATTTTTGGAAAAACGCAGAGCAGATTTGTGTGTACGATCAGTCCGCGCCCGAACGGTGATTTCCCAAAATACCCTCATGTTATGTGATAATGATATGGATATGATGTATTCTCATGCTAGAGTAGGCTAGGTACTCCTATTAGGACTAGAGTGGCCTGATTTGTGATGCCTTAGCCTAGGGAGAGATGAGCTGCTATGAGATGCTTGAGAGTGAGTAGGTAGCAGCGAGGGACTTATGAGAGATTTGTTAGAGAGTGGATTATGCATAATAGAGTACTTGGGATTTGGGATCCGAAGAGGAGGACTTGGGGTGTATTCTAACACGGTGCGGACAATAGTATTGGGCCCATACTACTGAAAGCACCGGGGCGGTGTACAACCCAAGTAAGAATCTTTGGAATGCCAAGAATCAAGGAGGAATGAGTTGTCGAGTGTGAGTATGCTCGAATGGATTCTAATTTATCGTATGTTGTATTTCAGAGGTAGATCATGGTGAGGACACGTCTTATGCCTGAGAGCAGTGGGGCCAGTGATGAGGAGATCCGCCAGATCATCCATGAGGAGGTGGCTGCGGCCATCAGGGCAGAGATACCAGAGATGTTCGGGTCTATTAATACCACGTTGATTGACACTTTTCGACGAGCGTTATGCTGCTCTTTCTGAGGCTGCTGTTGCAGCGGCCACCGCAGCTATTGCTGCCGCGAGGCCGCAGGGTGGTGTTGCTTTGCTGTTCCGAGAGTTCAGCAATACAAAATTGTCGGAGTTTGATGGGACCCAGACCCGGTGGCGGCTATGAGATGGATTTCTGACATAGAGGGGTGTTTCTTCACTTGCTCATCTCTTGAGCATTTGAGAGTTCGGTTCGCGCTGAACCAGCTTCGCTTGGGAGCGAAGGATTGGTGGAAGTTTGTGACGGCGCACTTTACGCCTGCTGAGCCTGCAGCAGTGACCTGGGAGAGGTTCACTGCCATGTTCCGAGATGAGTATGTTCCCCAGGTGGAGAGGGAGTGTTTGGCCCAGGAGTTTCTGACCCTCAAGCAGGGTACTGAGTCTGTTACGGTGATTACCAGGATGTTCCACGAGAGGGCGATGTTCTGCCCTGAGCACGTGTCCACTGAGCAGGCACGTATGAGCCGATATTTGAGTATTTTGAGGCGAGGCATTCGGGAGTTCGTGGCGAACTCCTCGTATCGGACATTTGTTGAGCTTTAGGCATATGCCCAGAAGAGGGAGATCGAGCTAGAGACTCGGGCCAGGGAGGAGGCGGAGTCTCAGGGGAGGGATCGGCGACCGGCACAGTCCCAGCCGGCAGCCAAGCGGGCCAAGCCCGCTGATCCCAAAGCGGGGAGCCAGAAGGGCCGCACTTGTGGAAAGTGCGGCAAGGGTCATGATGGAGTATGTAGAGCTGGATCTTGCTACAAGTGTGGCAAGGAGGGGCATATGGCCAAGGACTGCCCCAAGGGGTTTGCAGTGTGTTTTCACTACAACCAGACCGGACACCGAAAGGCGGAGTGTCCGCAGTTGCGGGGATCAGCTCAGGGAGCACCTCAGGGATTTGCCCCTGCCGCCATCAGAGCTACCGAGAGTCGGCCAGTGAAGGCCGAGGCGCCGAGGGCACGAGGGAGAGCCTTTCAGTTGACCGCGGATGAGGTCTGCGTAGCGCCCGATGTCGTGGTTGGTATGTATTCTTTCGTGTATTTATTTTGATGTTGAGATATTATGCTTATATTATGTTATGCATAGGTACTTTCTTGTGAATTCTGTACCTGCCTTGGTGTTATTTGACTCGGGTGCGAGTCGGTCTTTTGTATCTATGGCTTTTAGTCAGCATATCAGTGTTAGTCGTGAGGCATTGAGTCGGCCTCTGAGAGTTTCCATAGCTGACGAGAGGGTGATATATGCCACAGAGGTTCTCCGGGGGTGCGTGTTCGAGATTTTCGGTGTTGAGTTCCCGATTGATTTGGTTCCTATTGCGATGGGTGATGTCTGTTTCATTGTGGGCATGGACTGGTTGAGCAGATTCGGTGCGGTTATCGACTGCGAGCAACAGCTGGTGACCATACGAGACCCTAGTGGGGGAGTCCTTACGTTGTACGGCGAGGGTACATGTTCTGGGTCAGCGTTTTGTTCGGCCACTAGGGTGAGGCAGTGTCTTCAGCAGGGCTGTAAGGGTTTTGTGGCGTATGTGATGGATACGCGAGTGGATTCCGAGAGGCCGAGGTCAATTGAGGAGGTTCTGATAGTGCGTGAGTTCCCGGATGTATTTCCAGAGGAGTTGTCGGGTGTGCCTCCTGTGAGGCAAGTGGAGTTCAGTATCGATTTGGTTCCGGGGGTCGCGCCTATCGCTAAGGTGCCTTATCGCCTTGCACCTCCAGAGATGTAAGAGTTATCCTCGCAGCTTCAGGAGCTCCTGGGAAAGGGGTTTATTCGGCCGAGCAGCTCGCCGTGGGGAGCGCCTATCCTATTTGTCAAGAAGAAGGATGGTTCACACCGGATGTGCACTGATTACCGGGAGTTGAACAAGCTGACGGTCAAGAATCGTTACCCGTTGCCGAGGATCCATGATTTGTTCGATCAGTTACAGGGAGCATCTTGGTTCTCCAAGATCGATTTGAGGTCTGGATATCATCAGGTGAGGGTGTGAGATGAGGACATCTAGAAGACAGCGTTCAGGACGCGTTATGGGCATTCCGAGTTTGTGGTGATGCCTTTCGGGCTCACCAATGCCCCGACAGTGTTCATGGATCTCATGAACCGAGTGTGCAGGCCGATGCTGGATCGGTCGGTGATTGTATTCATCGATGACATTTTGGTATATTCGAGATCTAGAGAGCAGCATAAGGAGCATTTGAGGGAGATCCTCGGAGTTCTAAGCTCAGAGAGGCTTTATGCCAAATTCTCCAAGTGTGATTTCTGGTTGCGAGAGGTCCGGTTCCTAGGTCATCTCGTTAACCAGAAAGGGATATTGGTCGACCCGGCCAAAGTTGAGGCGGTGATGAGTTGGGAGGTGCCGAGGTCACCCTCCGAGATCAGGATTTTCCTAGGATTGGCAGGTTATTATCGGAGATTTATCAAGGATTTCTCTAAAATCGCAGTGCCACTCACCAGGTTGACCCGGAAGGGTGTCGCTTTTTCATGGGGCCACGAGTAGCAGGCCTCCTTTGAGACGCTTCGCCAAAGGTTATGTGAAGCCCCGGTGTTAGCCCTCCCGGAGGGGATGGAGGACTTTGTGGTATACTTTGATGCATCGATCTTGGGGTTGGGAGCGGTGCTGATGCAGAGAGGGCATGTGATAGCATACGCATCGAGGCAGCTGAAACCTCATGAGACGAGGTATCCCACCCATGATATAGAGTTGGGGGCAGTGGTGTTCGCCCTCAAGATTTGGCGTCACTATCTGTATGGGGTTCGGTGTATGATATACACGGACCATAAGAGCCTGAAGTATTTGATGGATCAGCCCAACCTAAATATGCGGCAGAGGAGGTGGTTGGATGTGGTCAAGGATTATGATTGTGAGATTCTGTACCATCCGGGCAAGGTTAATATGGTAGCCGACGCCCTGAGTCGCAGGGCGGAGAGCGCCCCATTGCGAGGTGTATGTTTGCGATTGACCGTGATGGCTCCGGTGTTGGACACCATTCGTGGAGCACAGGCTGAGGCCGTGAGATCGGGGAACCAGAAGAGAGAGCGAGTTGTTGGGTTGGTATCGGAGTTCGTTACCGATGGTCGGGGACTTATGACTTTTCAGGGGCGTATATGGGTACCGTTTGTGGGAGGGGCGCGTACCATTTTGATGGAAGAGGCTCATCGGTCGAAATTCTCGATCCATCTTGGGGCCACTAAGATGTATTTGGACCTGAGGAGGGAGTATTGGTGGCCTTGTATGAAGAGGGATGTTGCGTGGTTTGTTGAGAGGTGCTTAACCTACCGTAGGGTTAAGGCCGAGCACCAGAGACCGCATGGTAAGTTGCAGCTGTTGGAGGTTCCCGAATGGAAGTGGGAACAGATCACCATGGATTTTATCACCAAATTGCCAAGGACTGCTGGGGGAGTCGATGCAATTTGGGTGATTGTGGACAGGTTGACGAAGAGCGCCCACTTCCTTGCTATTAGTGAGAGCTTCTCCGCAGAAGTTAGCAGAGATGTACGTGAGGGAAGTGGTATCTCGGCATGGGGTGCCGATCTCGATTGTCTTAGACCGGGATGTACGTTTCACTTCCAGATTCTGGAAGAAGTTTCATGAGGAGTTGGGTACCAGGTTGCATTTTAGGACCGCATATCACCCCCAGACAGACGGATAGAGTGAGCGGACGATTCAGACGCTCGAGGACATGCTCCGGGCATGTGTGTTGGATTTCGGGGGGAGTTGGGATACGTACTTGCCCTTGGCAGAGTTTTCCTACAACAACAGCCATCATTCGAGCATTGGTATGCCGCCCTTTAAGCTGTTGTATGGGAGGAGGTGTCGGACCCCCATTTGCTGGAGGACGTCATGTACAGTATCACAACAGTGTAAAGTAGCAAACAAGCAACAACATCATCCATTGCATTAAAAGTAAAGTTTTAATACATGTGTGTTCTTTCAAAGTAATAAGACACCAAAATATACAATCAAAATAAAAGACGAGTCTTGTCTGTGCTCCGTCTTCTCAAGGCCTAGCCATCGTACCTGTCTAACTGGTGACCTGAGAATACAAGTTATTTTGAAAGCGAGTATCAGCCTAAAGCTGGTGAATTCATAAGTATTTAAGTGTCATTGTCTTGTTTTGGAAAGCTGTTATGAATGCCCTATAAATCTTTAAATGAAACAGTTGATGTAAGTAATGAAAGCCCTAGAAAATCCCTTATTTCCTACTAGTATGAAATGTAGTCTTCTACCAAGACCCGAATGTTTTGCTATGAAAATGATAGTTTTTCCTTTCTTTTGACTATTACTAACAGTACTTAGTCTAACTCATCGTTTATGTGAATGTATCACAAAATAAAGTAATAGGAAAATGTACTAATGTAATTGTTATCCTTTTGTATTAGGATTAACACGACATCGCAATTAGCGAAATGTATAACCTTTGAACATCCGTAGATTGTTCAATTGTCCTCTATAGCTGTAGCAGGGGGAGGAAGGGTTAGTCCCGTAAAGGTACTCCTAGTATAAGTATTAACCGTAGGCATCCGTAGATGTTCATCAACCTCTATAGCGAACAGTAGGCCCAAGGAATGGTTAGTCCTGTAAAGGTACTCCTAGTATAAGTAATAACCGTAGGCATCCATAGATGTTCATCAACCACTGTTGCTAACAGGTGAGATTCGGAATGGTTAGTCCCGTCTAGATATCTCGTTGAACTGGGATAGGTAGGACAATTTACACAGAAGGTACTAATAAATCATCCTCGTGAATCGAGATACAAGTATTCATGTAAGTGTATACAGGTAAATGTATCTACGTAAAGGTACTCATGTAATGTATTCATGTAAGGTATTCATGTAAGTGTATCCATGTAAGCGTACTCATGTAAGTGTATTAATGTAACATGTAATGTATAGTATAGACTCATGAATGAACTGACTCTGATGTAATTCCTTGTAATAGGAATAATGTTTTGTATCTTCTAACTATCCCTATAATAGTTAACTGGAAGGTAATTGGTTGTTCAAGCAGGTTTATACACCCTTGCTACACAAAAGTGTGGGAAACTGAATGAAGGATGAAAACTATAACATCAATACATATATAAGAACATAAGTGTATAGGTATAGTTTTGTTCAAGAAGGTAAAAATGGTTTTGTAAGATATCTAAGAGTTTTGAACAATAATTAAGAGTGACTTGATGTCATTTTAATAAACATTTCAAAACTAATACTTTTGTTACCAAGGTATTTTAAGATAGAAAACCATTTCATGCATCATATTTTAAAGTATGTGAAATCTGATGGATGAAAACACAGTTATAAAATACATACGAGTGATTTAATAACATACTATTTTCTACTTGTATTCCCCCCCCCCCCCCATTAAAGCATTTAAAATCATTTAAAACATTGATTAAGGGGTATGAACTCACCTGAAGGTGGTGGTTTGGATGTACTGAACGGTGTAGGATTGTTAGGTGTCAAGTGAGGACTTGTACACACACTATGATCCTAATGAACATATAATCACACATATATGCACCCAATTAGTCTTAAACTACTAATTGTAAATGTTAAGACATCCTAGAACATGATAAACACTTTATATAAGTGTTATAAGCCCTAAAGATTGCATCTAAGTTGTTGTGGGACAAGGCAATTGGGTTTAGGGTTCCAAAGGACCCTATACATGAGTTTACTCTCCAATAAACCTCACACAAGGAGTTTACGGTCGTAAACCCTTGAGTTTACGGCCGTAATCTCCTAAGTTTAATGACATTTTGTGTTTTGATGTGTTACATGATCCCTAGAAGCAATTCTACTTGGTGGTTTAATCCATGGAAGGGTTTAGGGCATTAAGACACTCCTTTGACGAGTTTATGGCACCAAGGCCATTCCCTTTTGAGTTTAATACCGTAAACTCATATGGGAAGGGGTATTTTTATGTTTTCAAGTCTCATGCTCATCTAGGATAGGTTCTAGACATTTATCTAAGGCTAATGAAGGCCTTAAGCACACTTTGGTACCCTTGATTGATGTTCACGGCCCAAAGACCATTTCCATAGGAGATTAAGGCCGTAATATCTCTTTGGGATGGTTCTTTGATGTTTTAAGGTGATTAATACAACTAGGAGTAAATCTAGGTATTTGTCCAAGGCTTTAGGAGTGGTTAAAGCACTCTTTGGCCCTTGAGTTTGGAGTTCACGGTCCAAGAACTTCTTGGGCCGTGAACACCTTAATCTTGGTGTTCATGGGTGATTTCTAGTCTTATATACACTAGCATACAAGTCTAAGGTAGTTACATATCACGGGGGAAGGACTAGGCATCATTGTAAGAGTTTACTCCCCAAGGTGTTCTTGGGCGGTAAACTCTCGAATCTAGTTGTTTTGATATGAAATCTATGTTATTAAGCACATTACTAGCTATATAATACAACTAGAGAGAGGTACTCACGATTTGGGATGAAAACCCGAAGATCCGTGAGAGAGAAAATGGCTTTTCTCTAGTTGGAAATGTAATTAATGAATGAAAATGGCTCAGATTTCTATATATAGTCCTGAGATTTTTGGCAGAAAATATTTTATTCCTGAAATGAACTCTAATGTAATAGAGTTTTGGAATAACAGAGTTGCACAAAATCATAGTGCATCCACTCTCCTGATATCTCCTTAAGTGTAAACCCTGAAATACTCAAACTTATACGGAAAAGTCTGAAATTTTACTGCGACTGTTCTGACTTCTATTGAAGTGATATTGTTTGTTCAGAATAAAATTTCAGATTGTCACATCGGTCCACATAACTGTTTGGGAATCCACATAACCGTTATCAGCGGATCAGTGTACATCTCTGCGGATCAGTGTACACCTCTACAGATCAGTGTACACCCTCTGCGGAACCATTAAATGCTCTGCGGATCCTCTACAGCTCTGCGGAATTGTTGTTTTTTGATTTTTCTTTTCGTTTTTTCGTTTTTTTTTTGCGTTCATTTTTGTTTATTAATATTAATTTTTTTAATACACTAATACCTTATGTGATTATGTAAATAATTTGACAAAAAAAGGTTAAAAATAATAAACTTATGTTTGATATCAGTCCACAAAACTCTTTGGGAATCCACCCTTAGCGGATCCATTAAAGCCTGTGCGAATCTAGCTATAGCTCTGCGGAATGCTGGTTTTTTAATTTTTTTTAAATATTTTTTTTTTTTTTTTTTGCGTTCATTTTCGTTTATTAATATTTTTTTTTAAATACACTTATACTTTATGTGATTATTATCTAAAAAATTTGACCAAAAAAAGGTTAAAAATAATGAAATGTTTTATGTAATACGTTTGTTGTTAATGTATGTTTTTCATGTATTTGTACTGTTTTGTATTTTCTGTTCTATGGAATAAAGTAAAAGTTAACTCAACTGGTTTTGTAAATAACCTAATACAAACGAAATACGTATAAACAATGTAATACAATAATAAGTGTACACCTTTGCGGATTAGTGCACACCTCTAAGGATCGGTGTACACCTCTGTGGATCAGTTTCCGTGGTTCGATTTGAATGAATAAAGTTTATTTCAAAGTATATTTATTATTAGGGTGGTATGTTTATGTTTTTTAAGGTATGTTTTCTAACCTATAAAAAATATGGAATATTTGTATAATTTTAATTAGGTTATTTGTATGCACCGGTTTGTATTACGTTATTTATATGTATTTTGTTTGTATTAGTGTATTTAAAAGAAAAATTAATATAAATAAACTAAAATTAATGCAAAAAAACGAGACAAAAAAACCTTTTTTTGTCAATTTTTTTTACATAATAATAACATAATGTATTAGTGTATTTAAAAAAATAAATAATAATATTAATAAACTAAAATTAACGCAAAAAAAATGAAAAAAAATGAAAAAAATAAAAAAAAACTATATTCCGCAGAGGTGTAGCAAATCCGCAGAGGGCTTAATAGATCCGCAGAGGGCGCTCTGCGGATCCTTTGGTCAAAAATTAAAAAAATTAAAAAAAAAAAACTACATTCCGCAGAGGCGTAACAAATCCGCAGAAGGCTTAATAGATCCGCAGAGGGTGCTCTGTGGATCCTTTGGTCATTTTCTGAAATTTGTTTTTCCTTGGTTATTTTCTTAAAAACACCTATTGTTTTTAGTCATTTTCTGAATTTTCTCATAATACAATAGATAAATGTATAAGTGGTGAATGCATGAAAGTCTTAGATTTAAGACTAAGGGGTCGTTTGATAGTTGCTGACTAGGTTAGAGCTGACTGGGTTAGAAGCTGACTGAGTCCATATCTGACTGAGTTTATGTTGTTTGATTATTTATCTGAATGGTTGTGCTGAATGAAAAAATGATCATATTACCCTTGTGTTGTCTCTTGTGTTGGATAAAAAAAAATTCTAAAAACACAAATTATCATATAAAATTCAAATTAAACATACATCAATTTTGATTTCATATAAATAAATTTTAACAAATTCACACCATATATCACTTTCTTATCTTAACAAATTTTGATTTCTTATCTTAACAAAATTCACAGCATATAACACTTTCTTATCTTAACAAATTTCATACAACATAAGTTTTGATTTCATACAAATAAATTTTGATCTCATAAGCATATAACATTCTCTTGGGCATTTTGTCAAACACGTTGTGTGCACAACTTATCTCCTCCCTTTTCTAGCGGATTTTAGAGTGGCATTGCTCCAAAAATAGATTTACAAACAGATGCACATTCAAGACCATTTGAAACAAGACAATGGAATCAAATCAAGATTCTATATTTTCAAAACCAATAGATTTCTGCACTTGGGTAAAGTCATAAAAAAAAGCAAAAAAAAAAAAAAAAACACAAGAAAACGTTACCTGCAGTAGAGAAGATGGTGCAGGAGGTGTAGATCAAGGATGGCACTGTGTAATCGTCGCCGGAGAAGCTGTTGGCGATGGAGGCGATCAGCTGCAACAGGTGTCGCTTTTGTCTAGGTTAACAGCGAAGGAAGCTGGAGGCGAGCAAGGGTACGCTTCTTATTTTCAGTCAGAAGTTTATTTTTTGCTTACCGTGTAAGTGGATTGACTGACCGAGGTTAATTGGAATGCTGACCGAATCAGCTATATTTTGTATTCATCAAACAGTTGACTGCTGACTGAGTCAGCAGTCAGCGCTGACCGGACCCGGTAAGTTGAAATCAAACAGGCCCTAAGAGGTACAAATTAGGGATGGCAAAAATCCCCATATCCAATGGGGAACCCGAAACCCGCACCCGTTTTCACTGGGGAATCCCCAGGTTGACCGGGGATGGGGACGGGGATGGGGAATACCCGGATAATAAAAGTGGGGATGGGGATGGGGATGGGGATGGGGATACCCTTAATCCCCGACCCTGGACCCGTCCCCGACATATATTAATATATAAAAATAATACAAAACATATATTTATAGTATAGTTTATAATTCATAAAATTTGATCTAAGTAACCTAACTCATTAGTAATTACTTGGTTGAAATTATACCTTTTGCTTTTTCTTTTATCTAATTTAAACTCGTGTATATATATATTTTTCTCTTTAGTTGATCTATTCTACCTTAAATATCAATCTGATAATTTTTTTCTACTTGATTTTTTATGTATGTATTTAAATTTGGTAGAAAATTTATTTATATTTTTTATGCAATTTATGGGTACTTATACATTTTATAAAATCTTTAAACTTATGCTGGTAAAATTGAAATAAAGAGTTTTTCTTACGTAAAAGTTTGCATGTTAAAAGAGAAAAAGAAATATCCGTTTCCCCGTTGGGGATCCCCAGTCCCCGTTGGAGGTGGGGATGGAGGTTTATATATATTCCCCGATGGGGATGGGGATGGGGATTGGAATGAGGATTCGGGGATGGAGATGGGGATTGGGGTCCCCTGTGTTCTCCGCCCCCGTTGTCATATCTAGTACAAATAGACCGTGTTTTACAAAAATTAATGAAAGAAGGGAGAACGGATGATTGGGCGGGCAATTCAAAATAAAGAAAATAGTCGTAGATGTACCTTCTAGGCTTCTCCCACCATTCTTTTCCATTTATTGATTTTGAAATAGAAAAGTTTGCTCCTCCTCTCTCATCCCTAACCCTAATGTCGGCCGCCATCTATCGCACCACCTTCTGTACAACCATTACTGCCACCACGATATCCACCTGCTTACACCTTCTTATTTGCTAATCTGAAAGGCCATCCGACCTCTTTCTTGTGCCTTTTTTTATCCAGCAAGGACCACGACCATGAAGCTTCCAATCCGGGTAAAAGGTATCCAAACCCACCGCTTGCTATTATTTCTTGATTTTTTTCTATTTATGCTTCTGTTCTGGTATTTGTTTACCTGAAAGATTTTTTTTAGGGTTTTGACGAACGATGATTCCTAAAAGAGAGTTTATATTCTGAAATTATGTTATCAAAAGTAACATTTTGCTTCTACCTTTTTGATTATAAGGTTTGCTCTTCTCATTTTGTGCTAAGAAGATCTGCTTCAGTAAGGTCTGTTTACCTTCATTGTGTGTGGTTTGTGGACTTTTAGGTATTTATGGTAACTTTCTGGTAACTGTTATGGTGTTTAAAAGAATATTTTTGATAATTAACTTTTACTTGTATTTTGTTTACATTTTAGTAGATCTGGAAACAAAGATTTATATAAACTAACTATTTATTATATTTACTAGTTTATAACCCGTGGAAACCACGATTACAAAATTAATTAAACTTTCTTAGTGAGAATCCAAAAATTATTAATTAATTATTTTAAAAAATTATTAATTAAAAGATTTTTTTTAGTTATATAAAGTTATAATCGTTAATTTAAATAAATATATGAAATATTATATCATGTACAATTTGTATTAATTTTATTATAATGTTATTAATTTAATTTAATTAGAGTGAGAAATTTAAAATTTGAAATTGAGAATTAATAAATTGACAAGTGGTATGCATTAATTAGGAAGCCTAATATGGTGACACATGACAAAAAGTGAATAAAATATGTATTAATTAGGATGCCTAATACAATGACACATGTCAAAAGGAAATTAAAACTATTCTTTTATTAGAATAGGGATTTTATTTTAGCATATCTTGAAACAACGTTGTATACTTACTATTTCAACGGACATGAAAATAAAGATTTGTAAAAAAAAAAAAAAACTAACATTTTTTTGCATCTTCTAGATTTCAATAGTTCTGAAAATGGTGTTATGTAGCTTCATGATTGTTTGATTTTTATGGTGACGTGATCTTGAAAGAAAGCTAACTAACTAATTTCTTGCAAGTTTAGTTTTGAAGAATATAACTTGTGTATTTGTTATTAACAAGTGATCTTACAAATATTTGTGTATGTGAGTGTTCAACAGATGATCTTCATCATGTGCTAAAAGTTACTAGGAATTAAGAAATCAAAATGGCTGAAGCAATTTAGTGGGAGGCTGCACTTTGGTTATAGTTATTGCTACTCCAACATTGTTGTATTTTTAACTATTATTTACATAGTATTCAACATTCTCACCAATGTTTACCTAGCAATAAAATCTAACAAAGAGCCACTTTGAAATCAGATCTGACATTGACTCTCTCTATTTGATTTGTTTTTTTGTCCATTTAATCCTTTTACAAAAACCCAAAGTTTTACATTTTTAATGTTTTTAAGAAACAGGGGTGAGGTGAAGGAAGAAGAAGGTGTTTCGTTGTTTTTGATATGTTTGATTGATTTTGCTTTTAGTAGTTTATGTGGCAATTGTTTATTTCTTTCTTAACGGGGGCATACTATGGGATTTGATGATTATATAGTGAAATCATCTAAACTGTAAAATCCTTGCTACAATTATTTCCTCTAACCTGACATTTGATTGTTTCATTGTCTTACCATAATAAAAGGAAAGATATGAAAATTACCAATCAATGAATTGTTTGATTTTCGTCGGTTTATTTTTCTGCACATAATCTTGAGTCACTGTCGCATTTGTTTTATACTTTGAAATAAATTTCACTATTCTGTTAATTCCATATGCCAATAACCGTAAATATTTATGCTTCTCTTATCAAACAGGGAATATGACTTATTAAGGTAATTAACTTTTCGGTATGTTTATATATGGGTAACTATCTTTTTTTTTTTTTTTTGTACAAATGTAGGTAACAAACTTGTTGGAAGTGTTTACATATGACCATTATGACCTGTTATAGCAGGTTAAATCTTAGATGTGAACGCTTTCAACAAGTTTATTACCTAGATGTGTACAAAAAAAATAGTTACCCAAATATGAACAAAACGAAAAGTAAAAAATTAAATTATACGAATGGTCCCTGTGATTTGGGGGAATTTGTGTTTTTGGTCCCTAATTTGTTCTTTTAACTTCGATGGTCCCTAATGTTTATTTTTGTTACGCGTTTGGTCCCTGGATTAACTAAAAAGACTAGTGTGCCCTTATTAATTTATTTTTTAATTAATTTTCTTATTTTTGTGTTTATTTTTTACATATTTAAAAAAATTAATAGACCACACATATTTATATCTCCTAGGATGATTCCTACTGTTTATTTTTTAATTAATTAAATTTTTTAACTCGGATGGTCCCTACTGTTTAATTTTGTTACGAACTTGGTCTCTGTTTTATGTAAAAAGACTATTGTGTCCTTATTAATTTTTTTTTAAATTAATTTTCTTGTTTATGTACTTATAAAAAATAAATACATAAATAAGAAAATTAATTTAAAAAATTAATAAGGGAAAAATAGTATTTTTTAGGTAAGACAGAGACCAAACGCGTAACAAAAATAAACAGTAGGAATCATCCGAGTTAAAAAAATAAATTAATTAAAAATAAACAGTAGAGATCATCCGAGGAGATACAAATATGTGTGGTCTATTAATTTTTTTAAATATGTAAAAAATAAATACATAAATAAGAAAATTAATTAAAAAATGAATTAATAAGGGCACAATAATCTTTTTAAGTAAAACAGAGACCAAACGCGTAACAAAAATAAACAGTAGGGACCATCTAAGTTAAAAAAAATAAGTTAGCGACCAAAAACACAAATTCCCCCAAACCACAGGGACCATTCGTGTAATTTAATTTTTACTTTTCGTTTTGTTCATATTTAGATAATTTTTTTTGTATATGTCTAGGTAACAAATTTGTTGAAAGCGTTCACATCTAGGATTTAACCTGTTATAGCAGGTTATAATGGTCATATGTAAACATTTCCAACAAGTTTGTTACCTAAATATGTACAAAAAAAAGATAGTTACCCAGATGTGAACATACTGAAAAGTTAATTACCTTAATAAGTTATATTCCCTATCAAATACGTTGATAAGAGATTGGTACTATTTTTTATTATAATAAAAAACTTTAACTATATAAAAGATGGAGAACGACTTATTTCTACAAGTTGAACAAACTAAAATGGAAACAAGATACATAAGGGGAAAAATACGTTTAATAGCACTAAACTAAACTTTATAAAAAAATAAATAAATGAATTATAATGCTAATTATTGTATTTACGAAAACAGTGACATCTATTTTTTATATAAATCCAACAAATGCAAAACTAAACTGGAGAGAGAGGAAGAGATAGAGATAGAGAGAGAGACTACATAAATGATATGGATTTCCTAAGTGTGATAGGAGGTGCATAGGGGCGGACCAAGAAATTTTCATTTTCTAAAGAAGGAAATTTTCATTTTCTAAAGGAGCAAATATTTTCTTTTTATAACGATTTATGGGGGCAAATATTTTTGAAAAGTCAAAACATATAATTTTGAAGGGTTAAAATATAATATTTTTTTTTAAAAAAAAACTTACTTTTTAATTAATTTTTTTTTGTTGTGGGGCAATTGCCCCTAGGGGTGTAAACGAGCCGAGCCGAGCCCGAGCCTAACCAAGTTCGAGCTCGGCTCGTTTAATTTGAAGAAGCTCGAGTTCGAGCTCGAGCTCGATTCGAGCCTTAAAATGAAGCTCGAGCTCGGCTCGTGAACAATTTAGTGAGCTCGCGAGCCTAAACGAGCCTATATATATATATATATATATATATATATATATATACACACACACACTCTCTCTCTCTCTCTCACACACACACACACACACACATATATATATATATATATATATAGGCTCGTTTAGGCTCATTTAGGCTCGCGAGCCCACTAGCTGAAGCTCGGCCCGAGCTCGTTTAATAAACGAGCCTCATATTTGGGCTCGAGCTCGGCTCGGGCTCGTTTAATTCGATCTCGAGTCGAGCTTTTAACGAGTCGATCCCGAGTAGCTCGCGAGTAGCTCGGCTCACTTACACCCCTAATTGCCCCCCACTCTAGGACTGCCAGTGGAGGTGCATACCTTGTAATCTTTATAATCTCGGTATAAACCGCGTGTCCAGAAAAAACTCACTTGTACATATCTATCATACAACGAAGTGTTTCTCTCGTCTAAAAAAATAACTTGTCCGGAGTGATGAAGCACCAAATTCCATATCCTTATTACGTTTAGATAGAAGCCACTGAAATTAAACTCGGTTATTAAACATAATTCCTCTCGACCTAAAAACTAGATTGGTCCCAACTAAAAGTCATAATCGCTTATTATCTATTAGTTGATAGTCAGGTCCTGACTTCATACAATTTCAGCCAACGGACAAGCAATGCGTACCCCTTCACAACAGGTATGTAGGCCTAATATTTGAACTATGGGGTAAATTACACCAATCGTCCCTCTTGCACATGCCAGAAAACATGTTTAGTTCCAATTTTTAAAAATTAACTAGGACCGTCCCTTGTTTGGTTAAAGCTTACATGTTTCATCCCTCGTTAATTTAATTCTGCACGCTTCATCCCTTATAGTACCTGAAATGACCATTACGCCCTTTTGGTATTTATTTTCTCATTAATTAATTGTTCTTATTGTTGTTAATTGAAAAAAAAAAAGAATACATATTATGACCCACTTAATCTCTTTATTTCCTTTCAAATTCATTTAATGTTCTTCAAGATCCCGATCACCATATTCGTTCACAAACACGGTTCCTGGCACCACCTCCAGTCACCATCTCCGTCTATAGACTTAGTGCACGGCAGCAGCTCCGGTGACCATCTTCGTCCATAAACTCGAAGTTGCGACTCAAATACAAAACAAAAATCCAATCTACAACTTAAACCAAAAACAAAAATCAAAACTGACGAATTAAACCCTCACCTAGTATTCCGACAACGCTTTCAAACTCTTACCCTCTAGTATTCCGGCGATGACATCTATGTGTGAGATCGAGTTGTCAAGAGCTCGAGGATTGGGTTTTCAAATCTAGTTTTTAGCTACGATGGTGGTTGTCGGATCCATGGCCTCGTTCCACACTTGAAATCTGCACCACCATGGAAATCAACCCTCACCTCACCCACCCTGGTTGCCGGTTTAAAGCTCAAGACCACCACCGTCGTTCCATCGAGCACCTGTTTCACCTCCTCCTTATACCATCTGTTACTTGGAAAATAACCATAAACCACCACCTCCTTCACCAACAACATCTTTGTGTACAAACACCAACTGATAACTGAAACATCCCAAAATTACAGTCTAAAAATTTCGTTTTAAATCAGTAATAAAACCATATTCATCGACGTCATATAAGAATCATAAACAATATATCTCAAAATATCATAACAACTGTCAAATATATCAGAGTATAAACATCCCAGGCTGAACAAATGGTGTGTGCACTGCAATCTTCCCGAGCTCCTCTTTTGAAAACTGAGTACCTGAAACCAAAACTGAAACTGTAAGCACGAAGCTTAGTGAGCTCCCCCAAACTACCACATACCATACAATAACATGTAAACACATACTGGGCCTTGCCCTCTGCATCGGACCCAAGTCCGGAAACTGCATTGGGCCGAAGCCCGGACTAACTGGGGCCTTGCCCCCTGCATCGGACCGAAGTCCGGAAACTGCATCGGGCCGAAGCCCAGACTAACTGGGGCCTTGCCCCCTGCATCGGACCGAAGTCCGGAAACTGCATCAGGCCGAAGCTCGGACTAACTGGGGCCTTGCCCCCTGCATCAAACCGAAGTCCGGAAACTGCATCGGACCCAAGTCCGGAAACTGCATCGGGCCGAAGCCCGGACTAACTGGGACCTTGTCCCCTGCATCGGACCGAGGTTCGGAACTGACTGATCATAGCATAGCATAAACACATATCAACTAGTATAAAACACACATATACTGCATACTGCATCGGGCCGTAACCCGGAACACATAACACATAAATCTTGTCTGAGCCATGAAGGCATCAAACATACTAACTACTGCATCGGACTAAAATCCGAAAACTATTGCTAGCTAAACGGGCCGGCATTGTGGCCTTAGACCCGTTCCTACTGGAAGGAAACTCACCTCACACTGCTGAAGTCCCGTAGACACAATCCCACAATGCTGAAGTCCCGCAAACTCAACCCCAGCTGTTGGATGACAGATTCCCGAACTGTCAACACCAAGATAACACCCAATTAATAATTGGGTTCTAGCACATAACTATAAATACATACTTTGGGTATTTACTACATTACCCCTAGCTTGGTTTACCCAAGCCCAAGGCCCAATCCATAGGCCCAAAGTCAACTAGGGATCAAAGCCCAACATATGGCCCAATTTTCCAAATTGGGCCCAAGCCTCTACATGGACTTCCCTGAAGGCCCGATTGCTTGGTCCAGTCCAACATGTCTCATTCTATGGGCCCAATATCATACAACTCTCTAGGCCCAAACTATGGAAAATTGGGCCCAATCCTTCATATGGGCCTTACCCTAGAGCCCAACTAATTACTCTAGTCCATTTGATTATTCTTGGATGGCCCAACACAAGGCCCAAGTGAAATTAGGGTTTCTCATAAAATAATAATTAGGGTTAAGTGTTTCTCACTTAACCCATTAAGGGCTTAACCCACTAAGGACTTAATTCATTAAGTCCATTATTTCTTAGATTGATTTCTGCCAATGATTATTATTCAATATTTCACTTGTTAAATAATTCTCGTGTGTCTTGATAATTTCTTAAATATTAGTATTTTCTCAATTAGCCCATTAAGGACTTAGTCCATTAAGTCCTTTATTCTACTAGATAAATGACATGAAATAGTTTGGGCTTAATTCACAATCCAAACCCAATGGCCCAAAAGTAGGTCCAAATAAGTCCAAGGCCCAAATACTCATAATTAGGGTTTTCCACCCAAACATGGCCCAATAGGCCCAAAACTAATCTCTAAGCCCATTAGGGTTTTCTAGCGAGGCACCACCTACTACCACCTCGGGTAGTGGTGATCAATGGCGGCTCACGGCGGCGGCCACCACCTTACGGTGGTGGTTATTATTATTATTATTATTATTCCATGCTAATTACAGATACAAGGTTTTATCCAAAATAACACACACTCACTAATTAAACACACACACTATACTAAATAATCACACACCCGCAACCACCTAAGGGTGGCCGGCGGTGGCGCTCGGCGGCAGCGACGCGGGAAGGCGGCAGCGGCGGCAGAAGGTGGTTGTGAATCTCTTTCGGTTTCCCTGCCCAAACAAGAATCCATACCACATTAGACTTAGAAAATATGTTCATACACCCGCTAAACCATGCACACAGCCACCTCTCCACGGTGGCTGGTGGCAGCAAAATAGATAACAAGGCGGCAGCCACCATGGTTGGCAACCATGGTGGTGTTTCTCGGGTATTTCCGGCCAATCAACACACCTGCCCCACCACAAATGCCTACAGCAACATGAATGAGCGAACACATACCCCCACAACCACACCAAGGTGGCGGACGTCGCCGGAAAAGTTAGTAATGGCGACTACGAAGGGCAGCGGTGGCAGAAACGCTGCATACAGCTCCGACGAACCGAAAAGGAACGAAAGGGCAGGAGAGTTAGGTTGCGATTCGACTTTACTGAGAGGTTCAGGTTGTTCGCCGCCCGCTGTTCATCGTTCACAGCTTGCACTCCAGCCTCGACAATCTTCCCCGCTATCTTCAACGTCTTCAGCAGCTGCGAGCAATGTAACAGTGGCACTCGCCAACGAGGCAGCAAGCGGAACCGGTGGCTCACGACGGTGTCACGGAGGCGGCAGGCGTCGGCGTTTGAGGCTTCATCTGGTCGGAGCGCAAGGGAGAAACCGATGATGGCGGCTAGAGGAGTGGAGGGGTGGCGGCCGACACTTCTCTAGTGTTAGGGTTCACAATTGATTCATCGGAATATACATATATACCCGGTCCTTATACAAATTTCCCATAAATACAATTCTGGTCCCTCCTTCCTTCTTTTCTTTCAAAATAAGTTCATATTTTACACTTTTAACCCTGCCTTGGGAAATCTTTACAAATTGAATCTAAAACTTACATTTAAGCCCTAATCCTATAAATTTCTTTCATAATAGATCCCTGCATTACCAATAAACCCTTTAGCCCTCAATTCTTTCAATTTAATCTCGATCTTACTCTTTTAACCCCCGACTTCTAAAATTCTTCACAAATTAGTACGGGACTCACATTTACTAATTTATTTAAATAAACGGGGCGTTACAATAACAACTCCAATTCGAAAACCACCTAACCAGTAACCTCATCACCCCAACAACTTCCACTGGAAACCCCACCTACAAGAACTTCAAACACCAACTACAGAATCTCGAATAATCACCATTACTACACAAATACAACCAGTCGACCTCCTTTTTGTAAATCTGTAACCCTCTCGCTAGATGGAGAGGTGGTCCAATGACTTGGTTTCCAGTGAAGGCAATAGGAAAAGGGGAAATGAAAGGGGGAGGGGTGGATTGGGGTGAGGCGTGGTGATGAGGGCTTTATTCTGTTGTCGGAGATGTCTTGGAGTGGCCGGAGATATCTTCGAGTCGCCGGAGTATTGGAGTCAACGGTGATGGCAGTGGTGATGGGGGAAGAGACGAGGTTTGAAGGTGCTTAGATTTAGAGTCAATTTCTTTTTCTAAAGGGCAACAAATAATTATTTTTTATGATAAAAAATCAATAAATCAATAATAAATAACAAATAAATAGAAAATAAACCAAAAAATAAATAATTAAGGGCAAAACGGTCTTTTTATGTTCGGAGGGACTAAGTGTGCAAGAAGAAACACACCCAGGGACGATCCGAGTTAAATTTTGAAAATATAGACTAAACACGCTTTCTGACATATGCACGAGGGACGATTGGTGTAATTTATCCTTGAACTATGTGGTATGGAATATGTGTAACCTTTTTCGTGTTAAACAAAATATGGTTTCTATAACTTTCCGGACATTTTATTTTCAATTCAAAGAACCTTTATATGACTGCAACACATGCTACAAAATATTACAAACTAGCAAATTAAAATATGAAAAATTTATACGAACAAAATCAAAATTATCGTAAAAAAGTATTTTGATTTTCACAAGTTGATACATGTTAAAAATATTACCAACTTCTACAACTTCTAATTTTCGTCTATAAACATAAAATACAAATATAGAGTTAAATAAGTAACCGATTCGGGTATATTCTTTTTGTTTCCAGCCATCGTTTTCGATGAGAATTTGTTAACCTCTTGATAAAAAAAAGTTGTGTAAAAATGAAATAAGAAAAAAATGGTTTATATATGCTTCAAACTAAATTGGGCCTTAGCCCCTTAAGATTTTCGCAGTCAAATGAATTAATATTCACAATCAACGGGCGGAAAACAACTTCATTTTTGCAAAAAAGAATTCAAAGCCACCTCGATTTTTCACATATGACGGCAGACGGCCTACACAAATTATGGTTTTTTTATTTTTTTATTTTTTTTATTTTTTTTATTTTTTTATTTATTTATTTATTTTTTTTTATAATCTATTTGTTTGAAGAGCTTTTGGAAGATCAACTATTATAGTCTTTTTCTCTAACAATGATAAAAATTAGCAGTAAAATACAGATGGCCTCAAACTGTTAAGGATAATACTTTTATTGTCGCTATAATATATATTAGCCGGATAAAAACTATTATCCAAAAATATTATTCTTTTAAGTAACTTTAAAGACCGCCTCAAACTATTAGTTGCAAATTAGCGAAATAATCTAATATATCATTAGCATTCTGTCAGGGAGTCGATTTCAGACCCGTACGACTTTAGTAATCTTGCCGTTAAAGATACTAAGTAAGCCGGAAATTAGAACGGAGGTTGAATAGGCAACACTTGCAAATTAGAAAATCCTGGAATCTCTTTGTATTGATAAGGAAATTCGTGATGTACAAATTAGCCCTATCAAAAGTACCTGTTTACCCGAATTATCCATCCGATTTTTTCGGGTAACGGGTAAATCGGGTATTGGGTTAATTTTTTCGGGTAAGTGGGTAACCCGAATTTTTTTCAGGTCGGATAAAGGGTAAGTTGTTTGGGTTTCGGGTATACCCGATTACCCGAAATATATATAAGAAATAATGTCCCTTTATGTGTTTATCTAACCCTTCCAATTCCCAAATCCCAATTTCCCTCGTTGAGGCTCGTTCTATTTTCCCCACGTCAAAAAACCCTCGTACCTCGTCCCCTCTTCGTTGGTATTCGTCAGCAATGGATGACTACATTGAAGTAGAAGATGAGATGATTGAAGTTGACAACCCAACCAATGATCAAGTTCCATAAGAAAAATACAAAAAAAAAAATAATAATAAAGAATTCAACCCAAGATCGAAAGTTTGGAAAGAATACTTGATATCTCAAATATTATTGAGTAAAAAATCTCAATGTTCAAAGTTTAACACGACATACTTATTTCATTACATTTATTTTTAGGTGTCATTCAAAAATTAAAAAAAAAAATTTAAAAATCGGGTAATACCCGAATTACCCTTACCCGACCTATTACCTGAATTACCCGAATTTAATTTGGGTATGGTAACGGGTAAATTTTTTTATATGAAAAACCCGAATTACCCAAAACCCAAAAATTTTACCCGATAACACCCCTAGTACAAATACAAAAGGGTGGGGCCTTTATATAGAGGCTTGGAATACAAGGATACATGGAATTCCAATAGACAAGTAAACCAACATCCAAGGAAAATGAAAGGACACAATCTAGAAGCTCTCTATCTAATGGGTTGGATTAGACCCATAACTAATTGGACTTAGGCTTGGGTTTTAACACCCTCTCCTACTCGATTTCATCAAGTACTCGTCGCGTCTTCTTGGTAGTGTCAGATCATATCTTCAAACTGGTACAACGCGTCTTCTCGTTCCTAGCTTGACTCTTTTTCTCCTTCGCATTTCCATCGTATAGTATATTCTTTGTAGTCTGGTAACCCTTTGCTTCCGAATTACCCAATCTGCCAAGATACAATCAATCTCTTTGTTAAATTCGTTTGTGATAATGGTGGGTGCCCGTTTGGACTTGCTTCTGTTGGGATCGCCTTTATCTCCATGATACCGTTTCAATCGGCTAACATGTACTACAGGGTAAACCTTGGGTCAAACGTTTCTGAGTTTGGAAATAGCTTGTGGCAATGTTGTCTCTCTTGACGATGAACTAGCTTCCAAACATATAGTGTCGCTAAATGCGCAAGCAATGTATCATAGTTGTCATTTCTTTTTCCTGCACCTGCACCGTATATTGTCTTTTTGTCTCGTTGAGCTTGCAACTTTCATAGACAATGGGATGTCCTTCCTGCGTCAGTGCACCACCTATAGAAAAATTAAAAGCGTCAGTGTGAACTTTAAAGGGGGCATTTATAGTCTAGTAATTTCATAACCAGCTCATAGTGTGAACTTTCGGTAATAGTTCAACAACCCAAAGAAGGTGCACAATTATGGAATCTTCTTTGGGGCCTTCTTTTCATGGTATGAGTTTACCTTTATCAGATCCATCATTAACTTCCTTACTTAGATATGATGCCCAAGCAAATTTACATCCTGTAATGAAAATAGCATTTTTTCCATCTTCAAATACAAGTTGTTTTCCATCAACACCTGGAGGACTTGTCGCAGGTGTTGCTATTGTTCTTTAAGAGTCTTGCTATACACCGCTATATCATCCAAGTAGACCACCACAAACCAATCCATGCAGGGATGAAAGATTTTGTTTATAAGGGTGTAAAATGTTGTCGGGGCGTTTGTAAGCCCAAAATCCATGACAAGGAATTCATATGAACTATATCTTGTGATGCAAGCAGTGTGTGGTTAATCCCCTTACATAATACAGACTTGGTTGTATCTCGATCTAAGATCTAACTTCGAGAAGAACTTGGCAGTGCCCATCTGGTCGAAGAGATCAACTATTAGTGGAATTGGGTACCGGTTTTTCGTTGTGACTTTTTTAAGGATCATGTTCTTTAAGAGTGTTGATATACACCACTATAGCATCTAAGTAGACCACCACAAACTAATCCATGAAGGGCTGAAAGAATTTGTTCATAAGGGTGTAAAATGTTGTCAGGGCTTTTGTAAGCCCAAAATCCATGACAAGGAATTCATACGAACCATATCTTGTGATGCAAGTGGTGTTTGGCTCATCCCCTTCCATGATATGAACTTGGTAGTATCCCGATCTAATATCTAACTCCGAGAGGAACTTGGTAGTGCTCATTTGGTCGAAGAGATCAGCTATTAGTGGAATTAGGTACCGGTTTTCGTTGTGACTTTGTTGAGGGCCTGAGAATTTATGCACATTCGTAGGGATCATGTTTTTCTTTTTCTAGAACAACACCGAGGCACCGAGACGAGCTTGAGATGGTTGAATATAACCGGTTTCAAGAAGTTCTACAACCTGTTTTCACAATTCTACGAACTTTAAGGAGCTATCCGGTAAGGGCTCATTGCTAGGGTCTTTGCTCCTAGTTTCAGATCAATATGGTGGTCTAGTTCTCGCCGTTGGGTAATTGTTTTGGAAGTACTGATGGAATCACATCTTGATACTCTTTCAAAACCTGCTGGATCAAATTAGGTAACTCCTCCATGAGGAAATTCTCATTTTCTACACATCTCTCGGATCGCTACAACATAACACCTACTTTCTTTTACTCCCTTCTCAAATTGTATTTCCAAAATTAGAGATGCATCCTCCTTTGTACATCTCAAGCGATTCACTTGGATGTGGTTATTATCAAGGAAAATAAGGGAGCTCACGGAAGGAATCGGGAAGATTTTAGCTTTTCGAAAGATAGACAACCCCAATAATATCCTAAAATTGAACTAATGGTGAATGTTATATCTATAAATTGATAACAGAGTGAATATGGAGGAAGGATCTTCCAATTTTCAATATTCCTTTACAAGCACAATACATGAATATTTATACAGGGGAATTGATACCGACGTATTTTTCCTTGGGCCTTAATTCTAGGATCTAATAATATCTTTACTATAATTAACAAATCTTATCTAATTTTACATATTGCTCTCGCTAACACTCCCCCTCAAGGTGGAGAATGTATATATAACATTCCCAGCTTATCAAGAGAGCACTCAAACACTCTCCCACATACTGCTTTCGTTAACATATCTGCCGGTTGATCTTCTGAGCTTACATGTGGCAATTCTATTGTTTTTCGCTCCAGGTGATCCTTCAAGAAATGCCTGTCAATTTCAACATGCTTAGTCCTGTCATGTTGAACAGGATTATTGGCTATCTTCACAGCTGATTCGTTATCACAGTAAAGTTTAATAGGGCTCATTAGAGATACACCAATGTCTCGAAGAATTTGCTTTATCCACAGTAGTTCGCATACACCATTCACCATTCCTCTATAGTCAGCTTCTGCATTTGATCTTGAGACCACCTTTTGTTTCTTACTTCTCCAAGTAACCAAATTACCTCCAACAAAGGTGAAATACCCTGAAGTAGATTTACCATCTGTTCGGTCACCTGCCCAATCTGCATCAGTGTATCCCTTCAAACTACGGTCTTGATTCTTCCCAAAAAACAACCCTTTCCCAGGAGTAGCTTTAAGATATCTAAGAATTCGATATACTGCCTTCATATGTTCTTCACTAGGAGCATGCATGAATCTGCTGACAACACTCACAACGTATGCAATGTCAGGCCTCATGTGTGACAAGTAAATAAGTTTTCCAACAAGCTTTTGGTATCTCTCTTTATTGGTTGGGACTTGATTTGGTAATATGGCTAGTCGATGATTTGTTTCAATCGGTATGTCAATGGGCTTACAATCAAGCATCCCAGTTTCTGCTAATAGGTCTAAAATATCTTTCCATTGGCACATATTGATCCCAGTTTTTGACCTTGATACTTCAATACCCAAGAAATACTTAAGCTCACCCAAGTCCTTTAATTCAAATTCAGTGGCAAGCATTGCTTGAAGTTTAGCTATTTCTTCATCATCATTGCCTGTTACTACCATATCATCTACGTACACTACAAGAACTGTGATTTTCTTGTTTTTATTTTTGACAAACAAGGTATGGTTTGCATCACTTTGTTTGTATCCAATCTTCTTCATGAACGCCGAGAATCTACCAAACCAAGCTCGAGGTGATTACTTCAGCCCATACAACGCCTTTTTTAGCTTACAAACTTTCCCATTAAAATTCATACCTGGCGGAGCCTCCATGTAGACTTCTTCTTCTTCTAGATACCCGTTTAGAAACGCGTTTTTTACATCCAATTGTCTCAAGGACCGGTTTTCGTTAGCTGCTATGGAAAATAGCACTCTTATTGTATTCATCTTTGCCACCTGGGCAATGGTATCTCTGTAGTCAATTCCGTATTTCTGTGTGTACCCTTTTGCCACGAGTCTTGCCTTGAACCGATCGATATTTCCACTTGAATCTAACTTCACAGTAAATATCCATCTGCACCCAACTACTTTCTTTTCATAAGGTAGTGTTACAAGCTCCCACGTATGATTTTTAATTAGGGCGTCTATCTCTTCCTTGATTGCCTTCTTCCATCTTTCATCTTTCATAGCTTCATGTACGTCCCGTGGTATCAAAACAGTGGACAAACCATTAATTATCACCATGTTGGAGCTAGCTAAGCGATGTTGTGAGACATAATTACCAATAGGGTACTTAGCTTTTTCCTTCAAGTCAGCTTGGTATTGCGCCTTTGGAATTCCTCGAGTACTTCTTACGAGAAAACGTGATTCAAAGTTACCGCCAGCGGGTACCTGATCTTGGACTGCATGTTCTTGGGCTTGTGATTCGTTGTCCTGGTTTTGGGCTGCATATTCTTGGTTTTGTGATTCGTTTTCCTACACAACATCAGACGTAACACTTTCATTATTAGTTAGATTGTTAGTTTGATCCAGCCCATGAATAGTATCATCGTCATCAGGTTCCGGTTCGATCTCTACTTCGTGGTCCGGTTCGTCTTGATGATCGGTATCTTGAACATGAGTATTAATTTCACCCACTTCAGTGTCAAAAGAGTTTACTTCTTCGTTTCTCTCCCCCCTGAAGTGAACTCTCATCTTGAAAGAATTGTAAGGTTTCATGAAACGACTCATCACGGGATACATATATCTTATTTTCGATTGGATTGTAGCGCCGATAACCCTTTTTATGAGTAGCGTATCCAATGAACACGCATCTCATAGCTCTTGGTTCAAGTTTCCCTATATTTTAATGAACATATGCCGTACACCCAAATATCCGTGGCTCAAGTCCAAGATTAATATGTTGTTGTACAAGCTCTTGAAGTTTTTCCAAAGGCGTGGAAAAATCAATAACACGAGAAGACATTCTATTCATGAGATATGTTGCGGATCGAACTGCCTCACCCCATAAATTTCGCGGTACGTTCATATCGAACAAAGAGGCCCGTACAATTTCAAGAATTTGTCTATTTCTTCGTTCAACCAGTCCATTTTGCTGGGGAGTTCTAGCACAAGAAGTTTGATGTCGGATAGAGTTTTCTTGGCAAAAACATGTCATGGCATGATTTATGTACTCACCTCCATTATCAGACTGTAATATTTGGATATCTCTCCTATATTCAGTATTGATCAGGTGATGTAGTTCTTTGAATGCAAACAATACATCCCCTTTATTTTTCAGCAAAGAAATCCAAATCATCCTAGTACACTCATCAACAAAAGTCACAAAATAACGAGCTCTACGGGGAGTGGAGATTGGGGCAGGCCCCCATACATCTGAATGTATTTTTAAAAAAGGAACAGAGACTTTATTATCACTAGGAGTATACGAAATTCTTGTGTTCTTTGCCAATTCACAAATACCACATTTAAAATCACTTTCATGAAGATTCAAAAATAAATTCGGTTTCAACTTTTTCAAATAACTAAAAGATAAATGTCCTAGACGACGGTGCCATAACATCGCCATAGGCTTATTCCCCTTCTTTATTCCAGTATGAAATGCCTGACTCTTATGATTCTCTTCAAGATAATATAACCGCCCCCTTCTAGTACCATAGCCAAGAATCTTGTGTGTCTCTATGTCCTGAAACACACAATCATTTGGCCAGAAAGTTACATAACAATTCAATGCTTTTGTGATTTGGCTAACTGAGAGTAGGTTAGAAGACAAAGATGGAACAACAAGAACTGAGTCCAGGTTCATAGAACTTGACACCTGTACCACCCCTTCACATTTCACTTTTTCAAGTTCCCCACTCGCAGTATGTATTATACTTTGTTTAGGTGCATGTAAAGTTGTCAAAAGGTTTTTATCATTTATCATGTGGTCAGTAGCACCTATGTCAATTATCTAATTACTAATTTTTGTTTGGTTTTGACAAGACATACCAGAGTCAGTTGTACTGGTGTGTGCAGCCATCAAAGTTTCTTGAGTAGAGGTGGCAACTGTAGCTTGACTTAGCTTTTTTCTAGGTTTCTTCGTGAAGTCCCACCACTCCGGATAACCTATGATCTCATAACACCTTTGCTTTGAGTGGCCTTCTTCTCCACAGTGAGTACATGTAAACAAGTTTTTCTCTGCATTCGAGTTCTTTCCCTTTGAAGGGCCGTTGCGTGAGACCATATGCACCAAGCTATCAGGTTCAACTTTTGGTTCTTCCATGGTTTGTCTTTGGCTGGAGTCTCTTCGAATCTAAGCGTAGCTAGACTCCAAACTCATAGGTGGGTCTTTCCTTAGGATTTCACTTCTAGCTAGGTTAAGCTCAGAGTCCAACCCAGCCAAAAATATGTATACACGGAGACGAGTCATTGTCTTATTTTCGGACACAGTGCCTTTGACAGTCTCTTCTTGCGTAGTAATTCGGGTATCGATTTCTTGGAAGATGCTCACCACTTCGTTGTAGTATGTAGGTAACGCACGTCCATTCTGCCGGGTGTTGAAAGACCGGCGGTTCAATTCGAATAGCTGAGTTTCATCACTTCTGTCGTAGAATGTTTTCCCGACGACCTCCCAGATTTCAGCCGCCATCTGAAGTCGGATAAAGCGGCGGATCAGGGACGGGTTCATGGAATCAATCAGCCAGCTCTTGACACGATTGTTGTCGATCAGCCAAGATTCGAGTTGTTTCTCATTGCCGTTGGTTGGATTCGGTGTTTTTCCGGTGATAAAATCGGACTTGTTATGTGCCCCGATGCGCATCTCCATTAACTGAGACCACAACGGGTAGTTCGTATCGTCGAGGGTAATTCCGGTAGGGAATGGTGTGTCCTGGACATTCTGGACGATCACTGGGTTTGAGTTGGAAGAGTTTTCTTTGTCGCCCATTCATAGATCTTCGATTCGAGGGATTCAGATCAAGTTCAACACTCTTTGGAAGGATCTGATACAATATAGATTGATAACAGCGTGAATATGGAGGAAGGATCTTCCAATTTTCAATATTCCTTTACAAACACAATACATGAATTTATACAGGAGAATTGATACCGACCTATTTTTCCTTGGGCCTTAATTCTAGGATCTAATAATATCTTTACTATGATTAACAAATCTTATCTAATTTTACATATTGCTCTCGCTAACAATATCATTTGTCCAATCATCAATACGAACCTGAAGAGTGGTTATCCCTAAGATCTTCTTGGCTCCCAAGTTAGCTGTCTTGATTATTGTACCATGGCTCGGTGTGGGATGCCCTGGTGTCCAAAAGAGCTGTCAACTTATTTTCGGTCATCACCACATCAACAAAGAGAAAGGCCCTTGTCTTCATTCTCATCTTTTGAAAAGAGCTTTGTTAGAACCCCGAGGTGCCTTATCGATCCTAATTCTTTTTGAGTTTCTACCTCACTATTAGGTTTTCCCACTATGTCATCCACCAATGCATTCATAGCTTTTCAATCGGGCCATTCTTGAGTCCAATGTGGCTAATAGTAGATGAAACATGGTTTTTCTTCAGCCCTTCAGGGTGTCTTGGCTAAACAGATTCTCAAATCTTGGCTTGTCTGTCCTTCAGTCCTTAAAATTATTATGGGCATTTCTATCTCCACCACTTTTGGAAAGAGGCGGGTCAGCTATAGAGACTGTATTGTCCAAGCTATGCACATTCCTTCTACTCAACTTAGCTTTTGCCTAATACGCAACCCTTCCTTGAAACAGAACAATGCTTCCCTGTCAGAAAGATCGTCTATTTCCAGTATTATAGTTATGATATCCTTTGTATAATCCAAATCATACTCCCTTGACGTAATCATCTTAGTTTCCCCATGGCTTCCTCAGTTGCATTGTGGGGGACAAAGTGTTTTCATAGCTCAGCTTTGAACTGCTCCTATGTCTCAATCATGCATAGTCCTTTCTCTCGCTCCTTATACTTTCTCCTCCACCACAAGTGAGTTGATTAATGCAAGAATACAAGGTCATTTCTGATTCTGCTTGTATTATAATGTACTCCACTTGCTTCAAAGTAATGTTCCAGTCCAAAGAGAAAGTTTTCAACCATGGCAGTAGTGCGAGCACCATTGTACACATTTTTTTGGAATCTTGATGTTCGAGCTGGATGAGCCATGTGTTCCATGGTTCCCAAAGAACGGTGGTCGCCTTTTTCCTTCCTGTTTCAAAAGTTCTATCTCTTCTCAGATCCCAAGGATTTCGTCCTTCACAGTCTTCTAATGAACAAGAAACTCCTAAGAAATAATGTTGAATTCTTTCTTGGAATTGATGGTAAAAATCCTCAATCATCGTTTTCCTTGCATGTTGTATCTCGACATTTTCCTTAGTCAACATTCTGACCATCACAAACATTTCACTCATCTGCACTTGCATGCCCTTATGTAGCAACTCAACCTTAGCAACACGAGAGTCCATACTTTTACTAGAACTTTTAGGTAGGGGTGAGCATAATAACCGAAAAACCGAACCATAACCAAATTAACCAATATAATCGAACCATAATAACCGAACTGTTTTAAAAACCGTTGGTTCGGTTTCTAATTTTTGTTAACCGATAACTAACGGTTCGGTTATGGTTTTATAGGTCAACCGGACAATTATTAACCGAACCGCTAACTTTATATTTTATTACATAAAAATTATGGATTATATATAAAATAATATAGTCAAATTTATTTAAGACCTATTAAAATTTCAACATATAATTCATTAATCCTCACTTATCAGGAGACGAACGTGCAATCAAACCATCAAAGGATGATCACGCATATCATGCAGACACACAATTTTCCAATTATGCATTGAGTAAGATTATTGATTAATCTTGTAATTCCTAATCGGCCAATTCTATAATTTGTAAACATTATTCGCAATTAATTTAATTTTCACACTCATAATCCTAATCGGAGGTTTCTCACACCGTTAATCCTAATCAAAGATTGTTTCGACTTTATAATTCTATTCAAACGATTTTTTTTTTTTAATTTATAATCAAAACTTCTAGGTAAGTTAAGTTTTGGTTCTTCTCCACTTCATGATATTTTAAGAATGTATTTTTTTTAAAAAAATTGTCTTTTTTTATTTACTGTTTTTGACTTAATCACATTAAATGTATATAAGTGATCGCTTTTTTTTTTTTTTATCCAAATAACACGTAATATAAATGTTTAGCTATTTTATTTTATAGTTTTTGATTTAATCACTTTGAACGTGTATGGATGTTTGACTTTATTTTAATGTTAATATCAATTATCAATATATGAAGTTATTAATATCATTTTTTAAAATGTTTATACTTTTTATTTAATGTTTTTGATTTTGAATATGTGTTATCTCACTTTAAGTATCAAATGTACACATTTTATTCTATTACTATAAGCTAGGTTACAAACATTGGTGTCGAGGACTTTTTGTATTCTTTTTTCATTTTTTTTATGTAACTATACTTTCGTCATTTATATTATTTTGAACATTATGGTTAACCAATATTAACCATTAACCAAAACCGTTAATCGACAAAAACCATTAACCATAACCAATATTAACCATACCCAATGGTTATTAAAATGCATTAACTAATCATAATGGTTATGGTTCGGTTTTGACCAATAACCGAACCAAACCGCCCCATACACACCCCTACTTTTAGGAGCAGTATGGGCAATCGGAGGGTTATTGACTTGCTTCATGATTTGGTTCTCTTGGTCTTCATTTTCTTAGCCTCCCGACCACGACCATCATCAACAATCTCAGAAGCAACAACTTGATCATCTGCCATCGTGTTGCAATCTTTTTGGAAGTACCAAAAATTGATCCTTTTCTATGATACCACCTGTTACGGAGTCGATTTTATAAATGTGCAGCCTTAGCAATCTTGCTATCAAAGATACTAAGTAAGGCGAAAATTATAAGAGAGGTTAACAAGGCAACACTTACAAATCAAAAAATGCTTGAAACTCTTTGTAGTGATAAGAAAATTTGTGATGTACAAACACAAAGGGAGGGCCTTTATATAGAGGCTTGGAATACAAAGAGACATGAAATTCCAAAGTAAACCAAGAACCAAGGAAAATGAAAAGACACAATCTAGAAGCGTTGTATCTGGTAGGCTGGATCAAACCCAAAAACTATCCATGAACTAGCTGGACTTGGGCTTGGGTCGTAACAGTTCGCTCCAAATACATTTGTAAATAATTAGGGGTGTTAAATCAGACAATCATATTTTATTTTTATTTTAGACAACACGACACAAAATGTTTTATATAACATGAACACAAAACATTGTTATGTTTTTTTTACTAACTCGAAAACGTATCAATTAAAACACAACAAACACTAGATGACACGACACAATAAAGATAACATAACATACCCATTAGTTTATTTACCTCATACTTAATCTATATAACACGCCAAAAACGTAAAACATGAAAACAAAAACAACAAAGACATGCTAAATCAGGTCAATTTCGTGTTGAATTGTGAACACAAATAAGACACCATGCAATAACGTGTTTTTTAAACTTGACACGACACATTCAAATTGTGATTTCATCTCGATTTCGTTTTGTGACGTGTATTTTGGTCGTGTGGTAAGATCTATTGACATCCCTTTGTATAATTTATATAAAAAAATTGTTTGCCAAAAATTTATCACTAATTTGTCTTTTTCCGTCGCAATTTGCTATATTAGAATTTGTGGTAGAGCCATTGGTAATTTACCAATAGTTAGAGAACAATGTTTATAAATATCTATGTGGAACTCAGCTATGTTATAGTGTTTATTTGATAAAAGTATAATAAAAACATAACCCTAAAGAAAAAACGTTGTGACAACGTCGACATATACTTTTTCAAATTAATTAGGGATGTCAAAAAGTCTTGTGGGACCAAGTTCTCGTGGGAGCACCATCCCGTTTGAGGGTCTTTAATAAAAAAATCGAGGACGGAAACAGGGGCGGATGCAAAATTAACCATTGTTTTAATTTCGGGGGCAGGTGGGCAATCCCGTCCCGAAACCCCCATGGGGCCTCCGGGGATAGGAAGGTTGGACATTTGGGGGTAGGGGAACGGAGAAATTTCGGGGGCGGGGGCGAGAGATGCACTCTTCGTCCTGCTTGCCCCGGTTGACAATTATACTTTTGAATATGCTCCACATGATACATTATTATATAAAAGGGCTGATTATGATTGAGTTGGTTTGATACTTTAATTAGAATGTCTCAAACCAACGGGGTGCCAAAGTGGTGGAGAATCAAAGATTTCATATAAAATGTTGAAAAACGTATTATGTAAGCACGTTCATATTTTATGAAAATTGAATAAGTGTGGAGAATCAAGAGTTCTTTTGTATGTTTAGTTTAAACAAAATTACTTATTTTTTTCTTCAAATATGATTAAATATTTACATAAAAAGTTGTAAGAAATTTTAACATTTGTAGATCTATCTATGATTTTACTTTTGATATAGAATACATGGTTAAAATTCGTGGGGAACAAGTTTAAAACCTGTTGAATCAATAAAATGTCTAATGTTACAATTAACATTGGAAAATAATGTTTTTATAGTTAAAATTATTGATTTTTAAATTTAAATTGTATAAGTTTGATCCATCAACATTATACGAGTTACAAAAAACAGATACATTTTGCTGATAACGTTCAGCTAGTCAACTATAGGACGGTGAGTAGCCACCACCAATAGATATTAGCATATAGAAACCATTAAATATTGTTGTTCCAGGCCTCCAATAACTCTCTATAAATACCTCTACGATGTACTCATAATTCATTGCAACAAAATCATTCCTCTTCTTACATAGTTTCTATCTTGCAAATTTATCGATAATGGATTTTTTCACCACCGAGATTGAGGTGACTTCTTCCCTTTCCGCTACTAAACTTTTCAAGGTTTACGCAGACTTTGACACCCTCGCACCTAAGGTGGATCCTCAGACTTTCAAAGCCATCAGTATTATTGAAGGCGATGGTGGTGTTGGAAGCATCAAGAGCATTATCTTTGGTGATGGTAAGTATTACATAGATAACTGACATATTCATACTGCTTAATAAGATATATATTACCTATACGAATCTTGTTAATATATTGATAGTAGTGTCATTTATATATGGTTCCCTAATTTTTCGTCTAATGCATGTGAAGGTGTTCCATTCACAAACTCAAAGCAGAGATTCGATGCAATTGACGTAACCAATCTAAGCGTCAGCTACACAATCTTCGGAGGTGATGCCTTGTTGGATAATGTTGACTCAGCCACTCATCATGTTAAGTTTGTACCTTCTGCTGATGGTGGATCTGTATACAAGCACACGGCTTTGTTTAATTGCAAACCTAATACTCAGCTAGGAGAAGATATTCTTAACTTTACCAAAGAAGCATTCAAGAACACCTTCAAGGCAATGGAGGCCTATGCCATCGCTCATCCTGAAGCTTACTAGTTCTTGAATCAACAAGCATTTCAAAAATTGCTTTGATTATAGACTGTTAAAAATGGAAATGATTTCTTTCTTGTGTTTTCCACTTTTTTTACTTAAATAAATGGATGTTTGCTTTGCTTTACTTTTTTAATGTAATGATGAATGATTAATTAAGTTTATGTTCCATAATATATAATCGCTCTTATCTATAGACAAAAAAATTCTACTCTTATTTAATATGGCACAACAAACAAAAAACAAAACTTGTATTCATCAAGCAATGCAACATGATGCGACAATTACAATTTCCTTTCATGAAAAACAGAGAAGTAATCTCATGTGTAAGCTTTACACAACTTATATCAGTATTAGAAATAACTGAAAATTATCTATGCATACTAAAAATGCTAAACAAACCGTTAGTAATACCTATGTGATTGGACAAAAATGACATTTAAAGATCAACTATCTTTGGGAAATTGCCAACTGAATATTATTATTATTATTATTATTATTATTATTATTATTATTATTATTATTATAAACTACAAATTAGGTCTTCGTGTTCGTGGCTTGTTTGAAAACTATCGAGAATATCCATAAAGTTTCCAACCAGAACCATTTGTCCAAACCATGAAAACTTTTGTGGATTTTGTCTCAACCGCAAAACGACTATTATGTTTTTTTTTTTTTTTGTTGTATATTTTATTTTTTTTAATACTTTAATAATTATAAAAATAGGAAATACTCTCTCTCTCTCTCTCTCTCTCTCTCTCTCTCTCTCTCTCTCTCTCTCTCTCTCTCTCTCTCTCTCTCTCTCTCTCTCTCTCTCTCTCTCTCTCTCTCTCTCTCTCTCTCTCTCTCTCTCTCTCTCTCTCTCTCTCTCTCTCTCTCTCTCTCTCTCTCTCTCTCTCTGTGTGTGTGTGTGTGTGTGTGTGTGTGTGTGTGTATGAGAGAGAGAGAGACTTTTAACAATGCTCTTATTCTCTCCGTTATATATAGTGTATTGGGTGTTATGGTTAAGGTACTCATGAAAAGGTATAAGAGCATTAGGTATGGGTCAGGTTATAACATCAATTTTAAATGTCACCGCAACCATAATACCAGGGGAAAATGGTGTTCTCCATGTTATAACATACTAAGAGGTAGAGAGAGAAAGAAACAAAATGATTTGATTGGTTGATAAATGCAACAACCAATTAAACTTTATGTTGCACCTTGTCTTCGTCACAACGAGATATGCCATAACAGCCAATTAACAAGAAGGGGGGGGGAAGGGGTGGTGTTCATCTTTTTATGAATAGGTTATGAGATGTCGCATCAACAAAAATACCACTTCCCGTTGGCCATAACGTATGCTCTAATGGTTATGTTGCAAGGGTTGAATGGTTGAAGGTATGTCCTTGCTTACTTACTTTCATCTTTTCATTTTAAATGAAATTTATAACATTTTTCTAAAACAAACATTCCTTTAGAGCGATCGGTATAGGCACATAGATACTCGTTATAGTCGATGTGGACATGCCATAATGGCGTTGTAACGGGGGGAACACCGCCCCCTGGTCGTTGTTTCTCGTTACGGGACATCTCATGCTCGATACCACAGGGCAAAACGCATAAAAATCGACGGTTTGAATGCAAACGAACCGTTGTAACAACGGTCATAATGTTTATAAAAAAAAATACCTTTTAAACATTTATATAAGTACAACATCAATCTTCTTTACATCTTTCTTTCTTTCTTTCTCTTTATATTTTATAAAAAATTTCGTACTTTCTTCTCAATCATAAAATTGGAGCAAAACTCAAACACCCCACCCCCCTCCATTATCAAACCCAATCACACAACCAAACAAAACCTCGTCTCTCGGATTTGCGGGTTAGGAAAATTATTTCTACCATATATCATCTCAAGGACCACCACAAATCTCATATCAATGCGCCGCTTTCAATCACACTTCACCACCACTGCATTTTCCAACTCACCTTATCTTCAACAAAATCTATTGGGTCAAAACCCAAATTTACAACAAAATATTCTCCCTACTTTTGTTTCGATGCAACAAACAACCACCCAACCACCACCTCAACACAACCATCGGTTGAAGTGGAAATGTGAGGTTATAAAAGAGAGGGAAAGGGAAAGGAAAAACAAATGGGAAATCGATACCGGTTGAAACGGAAAATGCAGACGTTCAACAGTGATGGACATCGGAAGAGGAATATGCTTTGACGGCGGCATGGTGTACTACTTCAAAAGACGAACTCCGCAAAATGGAATGAATAAAGGTGCTTATTGGGTGGGGGTGGGGCGCTACGTGAAAAATTCCACGCTAATGTTGAAGAAAAAACCGTATCGCAATAATGACATGTTAAACAACAAATTGAGTCAAATAAATAAGCAGTGCAGCAAATTCAACGGTATTTACAATCGAGATGCAACAACAAAGTAGAACCAACAACTTCTATTTGTTCAAATCTGAAAAGAACAATATCGGGTCGAAATGAGATATGTTTTCGAGTTTGAGAAATGATGGGAGTTGTTGAGAGTGGATCCAAAGTGGAATAAAACTCCTACATCGTCGGAGGTTCAATCCAAAAAGTCTCGCAATTCGAGCTCAATCGACGTGTCGGATGCACGGACTCACGTCGACCTAAACGCCGACACCGATGACATCTCAGATGATATCGAGGGGATATTCCCACCACGACGACCGCTCGGACGCGAAAAAGTGAGACGCGCTGCAAGGCTTACAGAGGTGGTTAAGGCGAAAGCAAAAGATGCGGCGAAAATAAGAGCGAAATTCGATGAGCACAATTTATTAATAAAAGAAAAAAATAATTTGAAATGTCGTCACTTGGATTTCCTAGAAACGCAGTCATGGGAGAAGCAGGAGCAAAAAGAGACAACTAATGAAACATCAGTTGTCAATTCTTCGGACTAGCGAGGAGGGTTTGGCGCCTGAAGATCTAGCGGTGCTACAATCAATGAATGATCAAATTAAGAATAAGTATTTGTGTTAATTAGAATTAGTAGTAAAATATTATGATTTTAGGTTTAAGTTAAATGCTATTTGGTTTAGTTGGGACTTGGAAAAAAATGTTACCTTGGAAAATTATATATTTTTTATTGTAATCTTAATTTTTGTTTTTAAATATTATGTCTTTTTTTTTTTTTTTTGTTTTTAAACATTATATTTTATAAAAATGTATTTATTTTATTAATTTAAAAAAGTCAAACAAAAAAAACTCAAAAAAAAAAAAACCTCAAAAAAATGACATGGAAAAAAGTAGGTGTTAGATCTTGTTATAAGTTATAACATGAAAACCATTTCTCCACTTGGTGTTATAACATCATTGGTAATGTGGCATGTGAGATGGCACAAATTTGATGTTATATCTAGTTGTTCACACTCAATGCTCTTAGCATTCCCTGCAGTTTCTTAAGTTCTTTTATAGTACATGGATGTTAACTAATCCCCTATAAGAGTTTGACTTATAACACCATTTTATATGCATATGTACATATTCATTTTCTGAAAACAAGGGGTAGGTTTTTTTCCTTTTTTTTTTCCGAAAACAATACCTTTATAAGATCATCGGGTATGGACGGGTTGTTCGCACGTAAGAGGTGACGTGGAGGGATTATTCAAGCGTGAACAATCCCCCCCCCCCGCCTGCAATAATGAGTGTCGCGCGGTTTGAATCCATTCACAGACGATTACGGGCAATTTTATTGGTTAACGGTTTTTTGACCTTTGTGATTGACCGTTTCGCATTAAATACAACAAAAAAAAATCTTTTTAATTTAAAACTTCACCTATGTATACAAACACATAAACACACATCAAATATCGTACAACAAATACACTCAACAACAACAATATGAATAATTTTTTGGGTGCCATTTCTTCTTCACCTGATGATGAATCCGATGATGATGAGTTGATTTTGTACACATTTTTGTGTGCGGCACACGACTTTGTACGCCAGGGAGGCGAAAGTTCAAATGTTGAGAAGAAATGAAGAAAGTTGATCAAATGGAATTGTATCGCGGCGAATGAACTTTTGGTACGTGATTACTACAGCCCTGATAGTTTTTACAACCTAACAAAATTTAAGAATGATTTTCGTATCATTAGAAATTTATCCATATGTATAGCTAGAGATTTTGAAAACAATTATTGCTAGAGGTAAATGTGGTTTTACTACATTATAAAAATGCACAACAACTCTTAGACAATAGGCGTATGGCATAGCCATAGACGCTTCAAATGAATATTTGAGAATGTATGCGAGGATCGGTCGAGAATGCGCATATCTTTTTTGTGAGTATGTTACAGAGCTTTACGGTGACATATACTTGCGAAATCCGACTAGAAGTGATGTCGAACAGTTGTATGCCGCACATCAGGCTAAACATGGATTTCAAGGAATGCTAGGTACAATTGATTGTACACATTGTGCGTAGGAAAATTGTACCAATGCATGGTGGGGGCGATTCACGCAAGGTGATCATGGTGTGCCTACTATTATACTAGAAGCAGTTGTTTCATAGGAACTCTGGTTTTGGCATGCATTTTTTGGTATGGCAGGGCAAACAACGACCTGAATGTGCTTGGAGCATCTCTGTTATTTAATGATATTTTGCAGGGTAAAGCACCAAACATACCATACGTTGTAAATGGATATGAATCCAATTATGGATATTACTTGGTGATGGGATATATGTAGAGTATACTACATTTGTCATATCATACACATATCTGACTGATGAAAAACAAAAATTGTTCAAGTTAACACATTAATTTGCAATGAAGGATGTAGAGTGGGCATTCAGAGTCCTCAAATAAAAGTGGAACATAATCAAACATGCTGCACCGAGCATGGGATAGGGAAAAATTGGTGAAGGTGATGAAAGCGTGTGTTATTTTATATAATATGATAATAGAAGAAGAGGGTAGGGCTATTTGTACATATAATGCGAACGATATACTCAATCCACCTACAGTAATTCAAGTCGGTAGCCCAGCATACTTTACAAGTCTTTTGGAAATACAAAACAATGAAACACATCACAATCTATGTGAAGCTTTGATTGAGCACATACGACAACAAAAATTTGAAGACCTCAACGATGAGAACGAGGCCGGCGGTGAGGACAACGATGACGACGAGTATTGTATATTTATTTCAAAGTTTTATTAATGTTTTTTATTAGTAAAATGTATGTTAAATTTTAAAATTATTTTTTTTAGTTAATGTTTTTTTATTTAAAAAATATTTATGTATGTTTAATAATTGTGTTTTTTATTTAATATAATGTCAAAAAAAAAAGATAAATAATATGGTGTGATAACCATTTCCACGGGCTAGTGAACATGTAATGGAGGTAATGTCACTACTAGAAAACAACCATTTAATGACGCGCAAACAATGACACATTGATTTACAATACGCATTTTTTGCGTGCCCTAAAAAATATGTCAACTTTTCAAAATTTCAAGGATAAAGGACATGCATTTGTGCGTGCGCTTGAATTAGTGTCCAATAAAAAAATTACAAACACAGATGACGCTTTTATCTTAAATGTGTGTCCTCTACAAATGTCGCTTTATCATTTTTACTCAAACACGCGTTTCTTATCACAAAATAACAGGGATAATTTCTAGGGATTTTTTGAAGAACACTCAAAACACTCATTCGACTCTCTTCTCTCCCCCTCGTCTCTCTATTTTGTTCTCTGATATCCCATTCCATCCATGCCCCCATCTCCGTTGCTCATCCACATCCATCGCCTCTAACCCTCAAAGCTAGAGCCCACAAAGAAGACGAAGAAATGATGCCCCAACTTCCAGTGGCAGATCTATCTTGGAGCCAGGGGTAGCATTTGCTACCCATTAAATGATTCCGTAAATTCCAGATATCCGAGCAGAACTTTTAGCACAACAACAGGCACAAGAGGAACAACAGCCACGCAGATTGGATGGTTAACCTGAGGAGATTGATATCGTATCAATAATCGCTACTTTCCCTTCATAAATACGTGAATAGGCACGTTTTTTCCTTACATTTCCTTTTGAGTAATCTTTTTAAGTTTTAACCTAATTTTTATGTCTTTAGGTTCTTTTAACATCATCAGAACTTGTTCTTTCTAATCTTACTCTTGCTCTTGTGATGAAGAAAAACATGTTGAGAGAGAGGTTTGTCGGTCGCTTCAACCGGACACATTTCGATATGTAACCTAGAAGTAGGAGAGGCAAGTCTTCTAGAAGAGGTGAAGTAACTAGATCACTTGGGGTTGTCACATGTCGGTCAATAGGACATAAGCCTATTGAAACTGATGGAGCTCCTATAGTTGACACAGGTGATCTCAAAGCAATGATTTGGTTATTTGTGTTGGATTAGGTATCTAAGCCCATAACTATAATTTGTATGTACTTGATCCAATAGTAGCATGGTACTTTTGGGCTGCCATCACCATAACAATTTGATAGGATGAATTATGGAGAACGAGGTTAATTATGATTTATTAATATATTAATATATTAATTGAGAAATCATATTATTTAATCAGTATTGATCAGAAATTAATTTGGAATTAATTTGATGATCAAAAGAGACTAATTAAATTATAGGGACTAATATTGCAATTATCTAATACTTGCAATGTTAGGCATATGGATCCCTTGAAAGAGATGGACGAAATTCTATGTGTAGCTTACATAGAATTTTTCCGAAGGGGGATTCCGGAAGGATCTAATGGGTTTATTAAGGCTAAACAAAGAATGAGAGTTCCAGTCAGAAACCCTAGCAACTCAGCTATATAAGGAACCCGTATGACTCCTTAAATCGGTCACTTGATGCCAAGAGGAACCCTAGATGAATTTTAGAGCCTTCCCACCTCTCTCATAATCCTCCATTGCTACTTGGTGTTTGTGATCCAATTGAGGTGCAACATTTGAGGCACTAAGATCTTGAAGGTCAAGATTAAGCAAGCTACAAGAAACGTTATTCATCTAACTTTGTATTAATTGACAATTTCAAAATACTGTAAGCTAGTTAGGGTTCAGGATTTGGATGATTAGTATTGCATTTATAATTTGAGAAAAACCTAGATCCAAAGCATTAGGGTTGGACGTACACCATAGGAATGTTGTAGTGCTCAAAACCCATCAGTGGTATCAGAGCTTATGGTGTTTTTCTATTATATTTGATGCACTAATGAATTATTCAATGCAAAAGAAAAATTGTTTTTTAGTTCTGCCTTATGAACACAATGTGGTCATAATAGACCACGACTTGTTGGTTCTCCACGACGTGTAAATGGCATTACACGTCGTGGAGACAAGTCAGAGAGCATATTTTCGGGAGTTTGGCTTAAATTAGGTTGGGATAATTACCATAAGTTATTTTACTAATTAAAAATTCGAATTTTTCATATGGTAATTGATATCCTAATCAAATTAAAAGATAATAGTCAGATTTTAAGATAATTACAAGTTTTGTGAAAAATTAATTATTTGTGAAATTTTATTTGTATTTATCTTACCAGTTAGAGATGGATTAGGTCAAATTTCGATAAATATAAAATTATATGATTATTTTAATTATCTTAAATTTGATATAGAAGTTTTGAAAAGTTTCAAAACTTGCCCTCAAGTTTTGGAATTTAAAATTTGATTAAAAAGTTTTACTTTTGAAATATTAAATTCTAAAACCTTAGTGTTTTAAAAGTTTAAAATACAATCCTTATACTTATATAATATTAAAAGTTTATTACTTATATATATATATATATATATATATATATATATATATATATATAGGTGCACACAAAAACCGGATCCACGAAATGAAACCGATCCGATCCGAAAACCGGTTTCGGTCAAAACCGGTTTTGACCAAACCGGATCGGATTCAAACCGGTTTGACTTTACAGACTCAAAATCGGATTTAGCCCCAGATCACAAACCGGATTCAACAAAAACCGGTTCTTAAACCGTCGAAAAATCTGGTAAAAGCTTAAAAAATCCGGATCAAACCGGTTTCAAATCGGATTCGGATTCTTGACCAGATTCGGATCGGATTTTGACCGGATTCGGATCGGATTTTACTGGATCGGATTGTTGACCGGATCGGATTCGACCGGATCGGATTGTTGACCGGATCGGATCGGATCGGATCCTGGGTTTGTGCATCTATATATATATATATATATATATATATATATATATATATATATATATATATAAGATTAGTCAGTCTTACCGTTAGTATGCCTCATTTACGAAGCCGATCTATAAGGGGGTATAAGGAAACTGCCTATAAAATGGCAGTTGAATGGGTGTCCATTCTCACCTACCGCTTTCTTGATTGGTGGATGGTCGTTAGCCGAACGGTTAGGATAAGACATTTAAGTCCTCATTAATAAGTATAATGATTATAATAAAGTAACTAAGTCTTTTTACAAATTCTCAATCGTAGTTACTTTAGGAAAAATGTGAAAATGATGTTATTCCATGAAATTGCACTTTGCACCTTGCCAAGTTGTTAGTGGAGCATGTGTGATTAACTGGCACACTAAGTTGGACTAACAAGGGTGGAAAAGGGTAGCTCAATGTTTATCAAATATTAATGGAGTGTGTGTGGTTAACTGGCACATTGATTAGGTGATAAATGACATCAAGAGTACCGAGCAAATTTGCATGCTTATTCACACCTTGTTTGTGATCCTCGGTATCCTAATCACAAATTTGAAGGGCATATTCGAGACTGAAACATGACATTGAAAAGTTCAATGAATCTCAAAGAATCTAGGAATTTCAATTCTTTTAAAACCTAATGTTAATTTTGGTTTTTCATGGTGGAAATTGGTAAATCGTCATTTACATACCTTCAAATATTTTGCAATTGGATTACTACATCTCTCTTCCGAATTGTAGAATATTGTGTTAGGTCCTAGCCTTAATATTTCATTTGGGTGTTATATTAAGGATTCTTATCTAATCTAAACTTTGTCTCTTTTCTTTTTTCAGATAGCAGGATCAAACTCCTCCCACGCCAACTCCTCGAACCCACTTTCTCTCTTGGGCATTTGTAGGAGGGTCACATTTGATGGATCCAACTTTAATGATTGGATTCGCAACATTTGGATGGCCCTAAGGTACGAGGACAAGGAAGAGATTCTCGAAAAATAACTCGTCGAGATCAACAAAACTACTGCTAATATCGAAGAAATCACCGAGTACAAGGCTCGATGCAAAGAGGCAACAAAGGTGCCGTGCATCATGGTAGCCACTATGACTCTCGGGCTTCAAAATTTCTATGAGGACTGTTGGCCTCATGACATGCACCAAGATTTGATGCAAAAGTACAATCAAAGTGCACGTAAAGAGAGGTACGAGATAGTTGCCTCATTAATAACAACCAAAATGAAGGATGGAGAGTCCATCATGACCTACTTGGATGAAGAGTTGGCCATTGATATTATCCTCCACTCTTTACCGCCATCTTATGAACATTTCAAAATGATTTATCATATGAACAATGATGAGGTGACCTTGAGAAAACTTCAAGGGTTGTTAAGAGCTGCTGAAACCCGCTTGAAAGGCATAGCTATCGCATCAACTCTTACTGCTACTGCCCCTATCTTGGCAATTGGACAAGGGAATGGGAAGATGAGGAAAGCTCCTTCTAAGATCCACAAGGGAAAGTCCCATGATGGTTCTTCTTTAAGTGGAACAAAAGGTGGTTCTGCTGCTCCTTCGTCTAATCCGAAAGATGTAGGTGCTTCTACTGTCACGATAAAGGGCATTGGAAATGAAGCCGCCCGAAGTACCTGCAAGATATCAAGGATGGGAAGATAAAGCCCACCTTTGCAATTTAGGGTTTAAGAAGTGAAGCTTGCTCACAGCAAATTCTTCTATATAACCTTGCAACACCCTGTCCAAGGAAATTCACATTACAAAGTTATTCACACTCATACTTTCATACATCGAGATTCAAGTCTAAACGACCACGTATAAGCCCAAAACTCGATCCAATGAGCTAAGTCTACTCATATTTGGGCCTAAGCCCAAGTCTTCTCGACCCAAAACCCCTAATTGGGCCAAGACACTCTTATAGGGCCGGGAAATTTATTCTTAGACCCTAATGGGCTGAAACTCCCTATTAAGCAGTTGTTGGGTTTATGAGAGTTACGTCATTGGGCCTAATGCTTTTGTCTATATTATATATCTGGTTTGGGCCTTTCCAACCGTGGATTATTATTAGGTTCAACTTATATATACTGCATGCATGTATAGCCTTAGAGAAGATCGCTTTAATTAATTGCTGCATTGTAACCCTTGACACCTCTACAGTCGAAGTTCTTAATCGAGCACTTCTGAGGTGTTGATTATTAAGCATTCGACATCGGTTGATCCATTCTTGTGTTCTTTGCTTCATTTTTATTAATTATCTGTTTAGAATCTATCGATCATATTAGCATATTATTCTCATCAATTGGTATCAGAGCTGGAGACTGTGTAATTAATACGCATCTCTTCTGTTTGAAGAATCCTTTAAGGTTTCCGCTTTTATCGAATATATAGAAGCCATCTTCTTCTAGTCGATGGTGTCTCTTGTGTTTGATAAAAACCTAAGTGCAACTTTACAAGTCTGATTCTAGCAGATATTAGAAGAAGCGCATCATGTCTCATGACGACTCTCAATCCAATCCTATCAACATCTCCAACAGCATTGGATCCACTACTAGGATTCCCATTCTCTATACTTAAGATTATGAAGTGTGGACGCACCACTTCGAAGACTATGTCATTGGATCTGAAGATAATGGCTATCTTATCTGGGAGGCGATAACATTGGGTCCGTTGTTCACTCTGGAACGAATAGAAATATCAAGACTCAAAAGGAGTACAATCAACTCTTGATAGACATAGAAAAGAACCCTCAAGCTGAGAAAGACAAGGTGCTATGTAATGTTAAAGCGATGAGGATGATCAGATTCGCTTTGCAAGCTGACACCTTTCGTCTAGTAAGCCCTTACACCACTGCAAAAGAAATATGGGATAGGCTAAAAGAATTATATTCTACTGATGAGGATCTAGAACACTCAATTCAAACTCTGTTGCTCTCTGAGTTCGGTGCTTTCGAAAAAAAACCTAAGGAGAAACTCATTCAAGCATTCGATCGATTCAACCACTTGCTTAGCAAGATGATCAAGCGTGGAATTGGAAGGGAAGTGATCAAAAAAAAGTTACATTTATGAATGGGTTAAGACCCGAATGGATGGTTGTGGTCTCAATTGTGAAGGCAGAGGAGCAATTTAAAAGTTATCGCTGGCAAAGTTGGTAGGAATTCTCAAATATCATGAAAGTGTGGTGTCAAAGGAAGCGAAGGTAGTTTCAGGTGTGGGATCCTTGGCTCTTCTTTCTAAGTGAAAGAGCGTGGTAGAAGAAGAAGAAGAACCAGATATGTCAGAATACGATCTGACCAATGAAGAATATGCGATGTTGGTTACAAACCCAAAGAAGTTTGCTCGGAAGAAGTTTCCTGTCAACAAAAACCGAAACGGGAAACGAAGCCACAGTTCAAAAAAGGCGAAAGTAGAAACAAAGAACACTTCTCAAAAGGAAGACAAAAAGAAGGAAATCAAGCTTGTAGGAGACTCTAGGTACGATTGCAACTACTATCATGGCAAGAACCACTTTGCCAAGGATTGCATGCTAAGAAAAATGGTTGAGAAGAAGGATGGTGAAGATGACGAAGCTTATCACATGCGTAAGATGGAGGAGATAAAGAAGAAGAAAGCAACTAACAGTCCTATGAATGCTCTAATTGTGCAGGAGAACGTTGATAATGATGAGTTCGGTGGAGTGGAGGTCTGGTCTACAGACTCTGAAGATGAAGAGGTATGTGGACCTATGCATGGAAGAACATTTATGGTGAAAGAAGACCTTACTGATTCAATTGGAAGATGCTTGATGGTGACAGCTGGAGTGTCAAGGATGAGGGGATATACAACTGAAGGTGAGCATGATGATGCGAGGCTGATGGAAGACAAATGCTTCGCTGCCAAGCCTATGAGTGAAAGGATTAATGACTGCGATCAGTTGATCGAGAAGGTACAATCCATCCTTGAGTCACATAAAATACCAGTTACAAACTATGAAAAATAATTAAAAGAATTAAAATTAAAGTTTTCTAAATTAAGTGGAAGTCTAATGCAAACAAGCCTAGCAAATACTAACCTAAATGATCAACTCATCAGGGTGACTTCCAAGAGTGAGGGGAGAAAGATGTGGATAGAGCTGAAGGAAACAGAGTTAGTTAGGGCTAGGGATGAACTTATTTATTTGCATGTGACAATTTGATGTTTTTGAAACAAAGGAATGTTTTTTGTTTAATAGCTAAACGTCTATACACAAACATCACTCAGTTTCATTTCGATTGTGAGATTAGTAGGAAGATTCATAAAATGATTTTGCCCTTTCTTGAATTTAAGGAAGATGAAGTCATTGCTGAATGTAAAACCATTGTGTCATCAGATGAGGTTTCAGAAACCTACAAATATGGACTAGACAACATTGAGACCTTTATTGAATTCAAAGAACACAAATGCATGCTTAGGAATTTACTGGACGAAAATGACAATTTAAAAATCAAGACCGAGACCACACAAAAGTTTGACTCATCAAATGCCAAATTAAGTTCAGAACATAAAATTAATTTAGAAAGCACTTCTGAATTCGATGATGACAGTGAGATGAACGAAATCTCAGTAGAAGACGAGGTCGATTGTTCAGAATTTCTTAAGAGCGAACCTGAGTTAGCGAAACCACTCATTCCTGAAAATTTTGTTGAGTTCGCTCGCATATCCAAAGACAAGTCTAAGGTCACAAAGAAAAGGCGGTTGTATATCAAAAGGTGCAAACAGTGTTGAACCAAGTGTATGCCGTTAAAGGAGTAACTAAGAAACAAACGGCAAAATTGATATCCATGGTAGATAAATATAATGTTGAAGGTTGCGAAAACTTCTTCTGGTTTGGTCCAATTGACAATGCAGACGAAACGGTTGGTCTATCGGATCGAACCTCTTGGAGGGTCAAAGGAAGATACGTGGTTGAACCCATCAATAATCCTTCAAGTTTCGATAAACCAAGGTCAAGCGGTACGAAAGAGATACCAAATGAACCAATGAAAGCATCCAGTGTATCTTCAACTACAACCGAAGCTTACGCAGAGAGACTGAAACCTAGATCGAATATTCACAAGTCTCAAGAGCAACTCGTTGAACAGAAAAAGTAGAGGAACAAGAGATACAAGAAGAATCTCAATGAGAGAAAACAGTTTTGGCTGTCTCAAAACCCTAATTATGTTCACCCTAAAAAGACGACCAATCTCAAGGAAAACGAGAAATCAAGAGCTAAATGTCCTTCTTGCAACCACTGCCAGTCATGCAGTCAAAAGGGGCAAAACCTAAAAGGTAGCCTAACTCTACCGGTGCTCAGAACCGAAAGTCCAGTTTCGGTCCTAAATCCTATTCTCCTCATTTCCCATCAAAACCGAACATGGTAAATGATATCAAAGGAAAGGGAAAGCTTAACTCGAATATTGAAGCTCACATTAACAAAACGTCAACTTACCATAGAACTCACACGGCAAATTCCACTAAAATTCTAACTAAAAGTAGATCATCAGAATCACCACAACCAAAACACAATGAAAATAAAATCAAAGTCTATACACTCAAAAGAAAATATGAAACCACTTTAATAAAAATAACATATATGGTTGATCTTTCAATTGCAATTCCCTATTCTGTAAAAGACTCACGAGGACACAAGAAATTTTGGGTTCCTAAATTTGCTTAATTTTTGTAGGTTATCAGTGACAAGTAGTTTGATGACGAATGGTATATCGACAATGGTTGGTCTCGTCACATGATAGGAAGGAGGGAAGAGTTAAGGGAGTTTCGGTCACTTATGGATGGTGGATGTGTTAAATAAGGGAATAACTCATATGGCACGATCAAAGGGTATGGGATGATCGCCAACGGTGATTTCTCAATATGAAAAGTAGGCTACGTGGAGGGATTGCAGCACCATCTCATAAGTATCACTCAACTGGTTGTGGGGACTGGCTTGAAGGTTTCATTCAATGATGAGGGTTCTGAGATAATAGAAAAGAAAACGAGGAAAGTTCTGTTGAAGTCTAAACGCAAAGGAGAGGTGTATCCTCTAAATCTCAACCCAATATGAGGAAAGCCAGCTATATGCCTATTGACAAAGGCGAACTCAGATGAAAGTTGGTTATGGCACTGAAGGCTCTCACACCTGAACTTCAAAGATATTAATAAAATAGTGCTTGGCGATCATGTGTGAGGACTTCCCTTTTTTAAGTTTCATAAGTAACGTTTGTGCGCAACATGAAAAATAGGAAAGCGAAGTCACAAGAGTCATCCTACCCGTATCAATACAAAGATCATCGAACCTCTTGAACTTCTACATATTGAATTATGTGGACCTTCGGCTATTGAAAGCATCGGTGGCAGTAAGTTTATACTGTTATTATAGATGATTTTTCACGCTTCACCTGGGTTTTCTTTCTTAAACAGAAATTAGAAGCAACTCCCAAGCTGAAAGTTTTTATCAAACAAATAGAGCTGCAATTGCGAAAGGTGGTAAGAAACATAAGAAGCGATAATGGGTTCGAGTTCAAAAACAAAGATTTTGATGACTTTCTGGTTGAAAAGGGAGTAACTCAAAATTTCTCTGCTCCCTATACTCCACAACAGAATGGGATCGTTGAAAGGAGAAACCATTTATTATGTGAAGCAGCCCGAACCATGCTAAGCTTCGCTTCTCTTCCACTGTACTTCTGGGCTGATGCAATCACTGCTGCTTGTTACACTTCGAACCGATCCTTCCTCAACAAGCGATTCTCCATCACACTATACGAAATTTTAAATAATCGCAATCCTAATGTGAAGTTTTTCCATGTGTTCAGTTCAAGGTGTTTCATTTTCAACTCGAAAGAAAACTGAAACAAGTTCAATGAAAAGGCCGACGAAGTGATCTCTCTTGGTTACTCGCTTACTTCAAAGGCATATAGGGTTCTGAATAAACGCTCAAAGAAGATTGAAGAAACCTACTATGTTACTTTTGACGATAATTACTTGAAGAAGATTCGAACAAGTGAAAGTCCAACAGGGGAAATCTTTCAAGAATCATGTCAAGTCTCGGTTCCTATTACCAATCTATTTGAGGAGTACATGCTATTCTTTGATGAACCAGAGAAGGCAGTTTACTCGGAAGCGAAAGCAACAGATAATAAAATCGACAACTTGAAGAAGGTTATCAACGAAGCTGCAAAAGATATAGAAAGCGAACCTCAACTCGAGAAGCAAACGCCACGCGTACCTATCGACTCAAGCAAAAGTCTAGCTTCAGTTGACCCTCCAACAGAAAGCTCTATATTCCAGGTGGAGGGTTCATCTACTCCAAAATCAACCGAATTGCCTTTCCAGGGGGAGAATCCATCTCAAACCTCAACCCATGAGAGGGGAACATTGTGAACAAGACATGGGATACGCTTCGCCATTTGAGGGGGAGAATGAAAATACAAATGACGAAGGCGATCAATCAGAACTTGAAGAAGAAATTAACGTTGAATTTGATCCTGCCTACGATCCAAATTACCCTCCTTTCACAAAATGGACAAAAGATCATCCTAAAAATCAAATAATTGGTGAATCATCTGAGGGAGTTCTCACTCGCTCTCAATCAAAAGCGAAGCAAACTGCTTTATTCTCTCAAGTAGAATTTTGCATGTTTAATTCGTTCGTCTCCTAGATTGAACCGAGGACGGTAAATGCTGCTCTTGATCATTCAGATTAGGTGCAAGCTATGCAAGACGAACACCATGAGTTTGAACAAAATCGTGTATGGAGGCTGATTCCCACACCAAAGGATGCATTTGTATTCTGTTTAAAATAGGTTTGCAGGAATAAGTTAGATAAATAGGGTAATGTTATTCGCAACAAAGCGAGGCTGGTGGTAAAATAATATTGTCAGGAAGAAGGAATAGATTATGAACAAACCTTCGCTCCTGTAGTAAGGTTGGAATCAGTACGAATCTTTCTGGTATATGTTGCATATAAAAACTTCGAAGTTTTCCAAATGGATGTAAAATGTGCTCTTTTCAATGGAGAACTAGAAGAAACGGTATATGTAGAGCAACCACCTAGATTTGTGAACGAAAAATATCCTGATCATTGCTACATTCTGGATAAAGCAGTGTACGGGTTGAAGCAAGCACCGAGAGCCTGGTAGGAAACTCTAACACGCTTTCTCAAAATGTATAAATTTAAACAAGGTTTGGTTGACCCAACCTTCTTTCGCAAGAAAGAAGGCAAACGCTTAATGATAGTTCAAATTTATGTTGATGACATCATCTTCAGCTCTATGAATCCTAGCTTGACAGCTGAATTCAGGAAGTTGATGGAGAATAAAATGAGAATAACAACATTATTTAAAACACTTAACGATAGTTCAAATTTATGCCATGATTAGTGATCTATTAGATCTACATGCTTAATTGTTTATATGTATGTACACATGTCTGTCGATTTGGGGTAAAAAAGGTTGAGGCAGGTCCCAGATTCTGCAGTAGGCCAAGACACCCTGGGCGGACCGGGTAGACTGTAGGCCCGGGCCGGGAAAATCTAGTCAGGCTGAAGGCCCCAAAGAGGGCAGTCCTAACATGGCGAGGGCTCGGAGAGTGGTCCAGATAGACTGAGGACCGGGATTTCGGTCCAGTCAGACTTATGGCTCATTATGCATGTTGTTTTGTATTTGTTTGCTTATATGTTATATAATATGGTTATAATGGTTTGACTATTGGAATTTTGGGGGTAACTCACTAAGCCATCGAGCTTACATCTATCGATTATTGTTTCATGTACTTCTAGTGATCACGGGAAGACCAAGGAATGATCATACCGCTCCTCCTGCTATTATGATTTTATGATTTGATCTGGGATACTCTGATAACTATTATTTTGTAAACAATATTTGTAATGTTAAATGGTTTAATATTTTTTGAAAAAGTTTAAATTTGGAATGATTTTATGGATGTTAAAAGTTGGTATCAGAGCCTTGGTTTGAGTGAATTGGAGGAACATTCGTGTGAATCCAGTCTCAAATCAAGGAAAGGTTTTCAAATGATTTCTAAAATGGTTTTGGAAATAAGCAAAGGAGGATGCAGGGTGTACGATCAGTCGGATCCAGTAAGTAGACCCCAAAATACCATACAGTTATTTGATTATGTGATATGTTAGAACAACATGCTAGTACTAGGCTAGGGATCTTCAGGAATAGTATGATAGAATTGCTTGGTTACATGATGCATGCTATCCTAGAGTGTCCTTTATATGAGATTGACATCATTATTGTAGTTTCTTAATGTATGCATCATGGTTACACATAATTAAGGTCTTATAGCCTGAGAATGTTGATTTAGCCTTATGTTCTGTTCTTTTTTGATTGGGAGGTTAGGGTGGGATTAGATATTCGAAAGTCTATGGGGTCCAGCATTATGTATGGCTAGTATATATTAGTGCTGCAGGGTTGGTGGAAGTTTCATGGAAGTGTGAGTTGTTGGGATGAGTCTGTCGACCGTGAGATATTTAGCCTTCCTCTAGGAGTGAGGACTGAGCGTAATGCCATGCTTACCTATAATTTAGGGTGTTGTGATGATTCTTGAGACAAGTATTGGTAGGTGTGGAAGGTAGAATGGTCTCGTACTACTGAAAGCACAGGACCCATATGCATAGCAAGGAAGTCACAACCCCTGAGGTTTTGGTTAGGGAATTGATTCCCGGATTATTAAATGGAATACCTGATATCTGTTTGGTTTGATTGCAGCATCGTGGTTACATGACGATTCGTTCCTAGTCCAAGTCAGGATCAGGAGAGGGCGGACAGGAGGTGTCGTCAGTTCCCAAGACTATCGGCCAAATGAGGTCAGATGAGATGGGCGACACGATCCGGGGGATCCTACAGGACGAGGTTGCTACTATGTTTCGGGCTTAGATGCTGGAGATGTTTCGCTCTATTAAGACCGCTATGGTGGAGTACTTTGATGAGGAATATGCAGCCCTCACTGAGGCGGCTTCCGCAGCAGCCACCGCAGCTGTATTCGCGGCAGGGTTGGGAGCCAGACAAGTTTTCCAGTACCGGGATTTCAATAACACAAAGCCCCCTATTTTTAATGGGACTTAGGATCCCATCAAGGCTATAAGATGGTTATCTGATGTGGAGGGGTGTTTCTTCACATGTTCATGTCCTGCTGACCAGAAGGTCAGATGTGCCCTGAACTTGCTACGGACTAGGGCAAATGATTGGTGGAGACTACTGACCGGGTCATTCACGAAGTCAGTCTATAAGGCGGGTATAAGGTTGCTGCCTATCAAATGGTGCTTAATGGGTGTACACTCACACCCACCGCTTGCTTGATCGGTGGAGGGTCGTTAGCCAAACGGGTAGGATAGGGCAACCTCATCTCTTCATTAAAAGTATAATATGAAATACAAAGTAACTACATGTTTTTCAAAATTTCCCAATCCTAGTTACTTTAGGAAAAGTGAATTGATGCAATCCCATGAAATTACACTTTGCACCCTTGCTAAGAAGTTAGTGGAGTGTATGTGGTTTACTGGCACACTAATTGGTTCTAAGTGAAGGTGGCAAAGGGTGATTCATTGTTTATCATTGTTCGATGGAGCGTGTGTGGTTTACCGGCACATCGAATAGGTGATTGTTACAATGACGGCACCATGTGAATTTGCATGGTAATTCACACCCACTTTGTGATCCTTGGTATCCCAGTCACAAAAGAGAGGGGCATATCGAGATTTAAACATGCCATTGAAAAGTTTCAATGAATCTCATCCAAACCTTGGAATTCTGAATACATTTAGAACTTAAAGTTATGTTTTCGTGATGGAGAATTAGTGAATCGTCATTCACTTACCTTCAAATTGTTTGCATGTTAGATTACGGTATCCCTTTTCTAATATGTAAATATTGCTGTTGGATCCTAGCCCTAATTTTCCTTATTGGGTGATAATTAGGGATTCAAATTCTAATCTATCTTTGTCCTTTCTATTTGTAGATGTCGAACGTGAACAATGTTGCTGCTAGTTCATTCACGTTGATGAGCCTTTGCCAAAAGGTGACTTTCGATGGGACGAACTTTAAAGAATGGATAAGATACATTCGCACGATTGCTCTCTACGAAGATAAGGAGTATGTCCTCGATGAGAAGCTCGAGAAGATCAACCCAGAAATCGCTACTCCGGCTGAAATGACTACTTTTGAGAATCATGAACGTGATGCAATGAAGGTTCATTGCATCATGATAGCCACAATGAACGCCGAATTCCAAAAGTCCTATGAGGACATGTATCCATACGAAATGCACCAAGACTTGTTGGAGAGATACCACCAAAACGCGAGGGAGGAGCATTACGAGATTTTCACTAACATGATTTCCACCAAAATGGGTCATGGAGAATCTCTTACCGTGCACCTGCAAAAGATGGAAAGGTATGTCGATCGTCTTCGCAAGTTGAATGTTGACTTTGGGGAAGACTTGGCGATCGACATGGTGCTTCACTCTTTGCCTCCGTGTTACAATCAATTTAGGATGACCTACCACATGAACAAAGAAGAGGCCACCCTAAGTAAGCTCCAAGGTCTCCTTAGGGTTGCTGAAAGCAACCTCAAGGACAAGTCTGTTGCACCCACTCCCAATCCACCCGCTGCTCCTGTTTTGGCCATTGGGCAAGGAAGAGGCAAGAAGAGGAAGGCTCCGTCTAAGAGCCACCGCAAGGGAAAGTCCTGAGATGGTTCCTCTTCTAGTGGGACCAATGTTGATCCCGCTAATCCTAACCCTAACCCAAAAGAGGCAGAGTGCCATCATTTCCATAAAATAGGGCATTGGAAGAGAAGCTACCCAGACTACCTGCAAGCCATCAGGGAAGGAAAGATGAAGCCATCTTTCGCAGATATATACACAATTAAATCTAATGATTAATCTCATGCTATTTCTTGGGTCCTTGATACCAGTTGTGGTTACCACATTTGTTCTGAATTGCAGGGACTAAGAAGAAATAGGGATGTGGAGCATGGAAGAATAAATCTAATCATGGGGAACAGAAGATCGTCGCCTGTGACCAAGATTGGAGTTTATTCTTTAGTGCTTAGGAATGGTTTATTTTGGATTTGAACAATTGTTGCTATTCGCCAGAAATGGCAAGAAACATCATTTCATTTCATGGTTTGTTTAGACAAGGTTTTAGATTTTCTTTTAATAATGAGAATGGTTCTATTCTTGCTTATCTAAATGGTGTCTTATACTTTGAAGCAATACCGTGTAATGGAATTTATGAAACTGTTATGATTGTAGATAACTTAGGAAATGATGTTTTATGCATGGATTCTTCCAATGGTATGGATAGAGCATCCTTGTGGCATTGTCGTCTTGGACATGTCAACAAGAAGCGCATAGCCCAACTCCAAAAGGATGGAGTGTTGGAGTCATTCGACCTTAAGGAAGATGACACATGCGAGTCTTGTTTGCTTGGAAAGATGACTAAGTCGCCCTTCACTAGTACATGTGAGAGGGGTGAGGGTCTATTGGACCTCATACATACCGATGTATTTGGACCGTTTAGATCAACCACGATGGATGGAAACCGCTTCTATTTGACTTTTACTGATGACTATAGTAGATATGGGTATATCTACTTAATCAAGCAAACGTCAGAAACGTTTGAAAAGTTCAAAGAGTTCAAGAATGAAGTGGAGAATCAATTGGGCAGGAAAATCAAGATGCTTCGATCCGATCGAGGAGGAGAGTACCTAAGTCTTGAATTCCACGACTATCTCAATGAATGTGGAATAGTTTCACAATTGACGCCACCTAGGACACCGCAATTGAATGGTGTGGCAGAAAGGCGTAATCGAACCTTGTTAGACATGGTTCACTCTATGATGAGTCGTGCTTCACTGCCTATCTCTTTTTGGGGGTATGCCTTAGAGACTGCTGCCCATATCCTTAACCGAGTCCCTACTAAGAAGGTTGCCAAAACACCTCACGAGATGTGGACAGGGAAAGCTCCCTCGTTAGCACATATCAAGGTTTGGGGTTGCGAGGCTTTCGTAAGACGAGATACTCACAACAAGCTCGAACCTCGTAGTGAGCGATGTATTTTCATCGGCTACCCGCAGAAATCCTTTGGATATCTCTTCTATAGACCGAAGGACAATGTTGTCTTTGTTGCGAGGAGAGGAGTTTTCCGAGAGCGAGAACTCATAAGCCAAGGAGAAAGTGGGAGGCAAATCAAGCTTGAAGAGATTCAAGAGTCGATAGATGAAGGAACCTCTACCGCTGGCACTCAACCGGAGGAGGAAACTCCGGTTGAACCGATTGACGAGTCATTACCTCTTAGACGTTCCGAAAGAGTTAGAGTTCAACCCCAGTTTTATGGTTTTCATATTACTACCGAAGGGGACACGCATATTAGTGATGGTACACTAATAAAACTTGATGAACCTAATAGCTATAAGGAATCCATGACAGGCCCGGAGTCTGCGAAATGGAAAGTGGCAATGGACAGCGAGATCCAGTCCATGTATGACAACCAAGTTTGGAATTTGGTTGATAATGTGCCCGGATGTAAGACCGTTGGGTGCAAATGGATCTTCAAGAAGAAGATCGACGTGGATGGAAACGTATACACATATAAAGCGCGATTGGTTGCGAAGGGCTTTACTCAAACTCCCGGATTTGACTATGATGAGACCTTCTCACCAGTTGCGAAGATAAAGTCTATTAGAGTGATGCTAGCCATTGCCGCATTTCATGATTATGTGATTTGGCAAATGGATGTCAAAACCGCTTTCCTTAATGGGAAGTTGGCTGAGGATGTTTACATGGCTCAGCCAGAGGGTTTTGTCGATCCGAAGCATCCAAATAGAGTGTGTAAGCTTGAAAAGTCCATTTATGGACTTAAGCAAGCTTCTCATAGATGGAAATTTTGCTTCGATGAGAAATTCAAAGAGTTTGGATTTGTACGAAGCGCAGATGAATCATGTGTATATGTCAAAGCCAGTGAGAGTATAGTAAGCTTCCTCGTTCTGTATGTCGATGACATACTACTCATAGGAAACGATGTCCTGACTCTGCAGGAGGTTATGTCTTGGCTCGGGAAGTGCTTCGCTATGAAGGACCTCAGAGAGGCTTCCTATATTCTGGGAATAAGGATAGTGAGAGAGCGAAGTAAGAGACTAATAGGACTTGGTCAGAACACTTACTTAGATATGGTACTAAAACGTTTTAGTATGGAAAACTCGAAGAAGGGAGAATTACTGATACAAAGTAATGCCAAATTGAGTAAGACTCAAAGTCCGAGTACCGAAGCTGAAATAGCATAAATGAGCTGAGTACCATATGCTTCCGCAGTTGGCTCAATCATGTATGCTATGACTTGTACTCGCCCTGATGTAGCCTTTGCTTTGAGCATGGTTAGCAGGTATCAAGGGAATCCTGGCAGAGCCCATTGGATTGCGGTTAAGAATATCCTTAAGTACCTTCGGAGGACAAAGGAATGGTTCTTAGTCGTTGGAGGGAGTGATGACTTGAAAGTGCGAGAGTATAGTGATGCCAGCTTTCAGACCGACAGGGACAAATACCGTTCGCAGTCGGGTTGGGTCTTTACCCTGAATGGAGGAGCAGTAACTTGGAAAAGTTCCAAGAAGGAAACCGTAGCTAATTCAACGTGCGAATCAGAGTATATTGTAGCGAGCGAAGCGTCGAAGGAGGCAATATGGTTGTAGAACTTCATCGGTGATCTTGGAGTTGTACCTGCCATAAAGGAGCCCATGGAGATTTTCTTTGATAATGAAGGAGCGGTTGCCTTGACCAAGGAACCGAGGGATCATGGTAGATCTCGACATATCGACAGAAAATATCACTTTATTAGACATTGTGTAGAAGAAGGAAAACTCGTAGTGAAGAGGATATCATCAGAAGATAACCCAGCAGATCCGCTTACGAAGAGACTGAGTAGGGTTAAGCACTTGCAGCATGCTAAAAGTATTGGGTTGAAGGATGATATTAGTATAGATTAGATAGTATTGGAAACGTGTAATAGATAAATGTAATTAACATTTGATGATTAAATAAAAGAGTATTATTTATGAGTAATGTTACTGTCTTATGTTAATTGTTTAACTATTGTTTCACTTTGCATGTTTTGACTTCCAGAATAATTGAGTTTATTAAGAATAATCGAATTATTCAAATTGTCCACAATCGTTCATATATTGGAAGTAGGTATGAATGAAGATTGTCATGAATTGGTGTGTAGATTGTCTAAATGGTATTAGACATAGCAAAATTTTGTTGCAACGTTCATGAGTGCTTATGAACTAGTTTTGAGCATGGGAACAAACCCGCGCTTGCTGGAAACACCATATGGAATGTGATAAAAAGGGTGATCGCAAGATGATAATATTATATTGTCTTAAAACCAAGATATATGGTTTGTTATTTGTTAATTGGTTGTACATTGATAATGCGAAAGCGCATCAGTAACTTGAGGTTATAAAACGCATTGTTGTGTATAGTTGATTAATGAATATGTAAATGCATTTAAGTCGAAGTTTATCTGTTACTTTTATCCTAAGAGGGTAAAAGCGATATCTCAACTGCTCGATGATTTGATTTGACTTATGTTCCTGGCCCGGTCAGAACTAAATTGATGTGTTCGATTAAGTTCTATGTCAAATGAAGCGGAGATTGAGAAACCAAATGCTAGACAAATTGTTCCATAGAATTGTCAGCATGATATCTGAACAGAGGACTGTACGATCCCTTATCTAAAGGACAAGATTGATTAGATCAGAGTTTGACGGCGTCTTTGAGAGCTACGATTGCTAATCGGATTATACTTGTATATATAGTTAATAGACTTATCCAAGTGGGAGACTGTTGGAATAGTGTCTAAGGCTGCAACTATATTAGGCAAGTATTTGACCCGGTTGTGCATGGTCCTTTTGGGTTGCCTTCACCATAGCAACTTGACAGGATGATTAATTATGAGAGAAGAAATATTATTAATATATTATAAGAGTAATATAAGGAATAATAATATTATTATTTGATTAATATAAGTCATAAATTAATTAGGAATTAATTTGGTGACTTAAAGAGATTAATTGAATAAAGGGGCATAAACTGTCAATTGATTGATAGTTATACTTTGGGCTATAAATCCCTTATGGATAATGGTGAACGATTTCTAGGGCTTAGGATAGGCTTAGATTTCGTCCAAGGCTTATCAATTAGGGTATTGGATTCCTTAGGGCCTAAGTTATCCAATTAGGGTTTAAGGGTGAAACCCTAGGAGCCTTACAAGTATAAATAGACCCCAAGGGTTAAGGAAATCGACACTTGTGCTTTAGAAAGAAACCCTGGCCGATTTCTCTTCCCTCTCCTCTCTCTCAAATCATCCTCTTGCTATTTGGTGTTTGTAAGCCATTAGAGGAGTGACAATTGTGACTCTAAAGCTCCAAGGACAAGAGGATCAAGCAAGTGATTCAAGGTAAACTTCTAATTCTGATTTCATATTGTTATTATAGTCTATTAGCCATTAGAAGTGTTGGATTGAATGCATGTTTTATTAGAGAAACCTAGATCCAAGCATTAGGGTTTGCATGTGCACATAGGAATGTTCATATGGCTAAAACCCATCAGGGCGGTCTATCGGTGAGTCAGACCAATTCGAGAATTCTAGATTTCAGGTTTCAGGTAAGGTAGAGCTAGTTTTCTATAAGGGATAATGGATTCGTCTTCTTTGGGGTTGGAGAGTTCTACTATATTTGGGTTTGGTAGCCTTGGGAAGGCAGTGTGTGTTCGGGGTTGTGGTTGTATTCTTCAGGCTGTCTGGGTGCCTTGGATACTAAGGAACGATTTCGAGGACAAAATCTAATTCAAGTGGGGTACAGTTGTAATACCCGGAATCTTGAGAAGAAATTGTAAGGACTGAATCGCATTTTCAGGACCGGACACAGCGTGTTGGAGGAATCAACACGGTGTGCCTAGTTAAGGAAAACTGGTACTCTCATTTAGGTTAACATGGTGTGTTGGTGTCTAAACGCGACATGTTCGAAGCTAGGAAGGGAACCCTAATTTTTAGGATGTTGCACCCTATATATTCTCTTTAAGCCCCAAGGGTTGATCTCCTTACTAGCCTCTGTAGACACTAAAACTCTAAAATCAATCCCTAAGTCTCCTAGTGGTGTTCTTGAGCTAGTAAGAAGTTCTTGGTACTCATTTTTTGACTTTTTGAAGGAATAAGAGATCTTGAAGCCGTCTTGCTTGGTGGATTGGATTGGAATCAGAACCATCTTCTTTTGTGCAAGCATTCTAAGGTATCAAGTTTGAGCAATGACATATAGATGTTTAGATCTCTTCTTTTTTGCAAGCATTATAAGGCATCCAAACTAGCATGAAGATGGACTCGGCGAGTGAAAGTATGAACTCGTCTGTAACACCCAAAGTCAGGAAGGCCAGGAAAGGAAAGGAAACCCTAAATTCGGGACTTGGAGCCTATTTAAACGTCTCATTCTCTCCCTAGGGTTCCTTTACTGCCTCTCTAACCCAGAACACCGAACCCTAAGCCCCATTGTTACTCGTTCATGCTTCTAAGCCATTTTTGGGTGATTTGAAGGTAAAAGGAAGAGGGAAATCATTGAAGCTTCAAGGATTGGCCATAGATCCAGAGTTTGTGGAACCTTTCAGAGTTGTTGAAGGTACTAAGTCATTTCCTTCATTTAGATTTATTCTAGTTATGTGTTTTGGGGCTTTTAAGCCATGTTTAGATATTCATATGAGTTAGAAACCAGATATGACGTTGCTACTTCGGATCTAAACACATTTTGGCCTTGTGAAGCATAAAGTAACTGCCCTTGAGTTGATTATAGAGCCTCCTTGCCTTAAACGCTAGTTTATGGTGTGTTTAGCCTACATCTCCTTCTCTACACGTAAAGTTTGCAACTTTACGTGAGGAATAGGCTTGGGGAGGGCAGATCTACAGTTTGGAGTCCACGCATGACTCAAAAGCCCTCTGCATTTATGAAGATCTGAATGGACTCGGCGAGTCCTTTGAGTGGACACGGCGAGTAGAATGAAGATTAGGAGGAACTCGACGAGTGGGATGAACAACTTGTCGATTAGGATGAAGATTGCCTTGGACTTGGAGAGTCTTTTCTTGGACTCGGTGAGTCTGTTCTTGGACTCGGCGAGTCAGGTCGCAAAACCCCAAACCCTTCGAGTTAAGACTCGAATCAGTGAGTCGAGTGGAGACTCGGTGAGTTGGACAGGTCAAGACTCAGAAATCAGTAGACCCGGCGAATCATGGTCTGACTCAGTGAGTCGACTCGCGAATGGAAGGACTCTGAGCATATGAACTCGGCGAGTCAGTAGGTTGACTCGGCGAGTAGGGTTGACCTGGAAGGTTGACCTTGACTAGGATTTTGACTTTGACCAGAGTTGATTTAGTAGACTTTCGGGGGACAGTTAGACTAAGTGTTGCATTGATATTGGTAGCTCGGGGAGCTACTGGAGTAGGAGTTCAGAGAGCTGTCGGGCAGCAACTAGAGGGAGTTATCAGCAAGATCATCAAGTGCAGGTGAGTTTCCCTTTGTGTGAATGGGTCTAAGGCCACAATGTCGGCCCATGTAGTTATGAGTAGAAGACCCGGGGGTTAGCCCTAGGCACAGTATGCTAGCATGATATTCAGGACGAGGTCCAGTGATAGCAAGCGGGTGCCCAAGGAATGCTTTATATGATAGTTTTATATTGGTTGTCTGTGTGATACATGTATGTGCCTAGTAGGGAGGTGAGTGTGGGCGAGGTCCCATACCTCACCAATAGTAGAGGGTGGATGGTGTTCCACATCGCATTAGCAGCAGAACAGGGGTGAGGTCCAAGATAGGGAAAGAGTGAGTGTGGGCTGGGCCCGTATCTCACTACCAGTAGGAGTGTGGGCAGGGTTCCATGACTCACCAGTTGCAGGATATGGGCGAGGCCCAAGACAGGCGAGGCCTTTAGAGCAAGATTCGGTAGCATATGATTAGTTTATCTGTTGTGATATGTTATGTGTTAGTATATGTTGGCGGGTGAGGCCCAGTGACAGGCGAGGCCTAAGCGAAACAGATCTGTATCCGAGCTGGGCTCGAAGCCAGGCAGGGCCTGGGGCGGCGGGGTCGTTGTAGCGGGCGAGGCCCGAGGCAGGGGCGAGGCCCAGGATAGCGGGTGTGGCCCAGTATGTGTAGTATGTGGTTATGCTTGCTATGTGGTAGGGTGGGGAACTCACTAAGCTTCTTGCTTACGGTTTTCAGTATTGGTTTCAGGTACTTCCGGTAGCGGAGGGAAGATCTCGGGGTGATCGCATGGCACACACCATAGATTAGACAGCCTGGGAATGTTTTACTCTAATAACGAACATGTGTTTTGGAAACTAATACTCTGATTATGTTTTGGATTGATAAATTCGCTTTAAGTAATGTTTTATGAAAATAAATTTTTAGTCTTGAATTTTGGGATGTTACAAGTTGGTATCAGAGCCTTGGTTTGAGGGATTTGGACATACTCTCGGGTGTGTCTGAACTCAAACTAAGGAAATGGTATGGAAGTTTTCACAATGAAAAGTCAGCTTTGTAAAAAGAGTTTGAGAAAGAAAACAGTTTTAGAAAAGCAAAAGAATTCAGAAAGAAAAGAACTTTGAAAAGAGAAAAGGGGTTTGGTGCATGCAGTCAGCCGATCTCAAGTACCCCAAAATACCCATACGAGTTTATGTTATGGTTATCAGTTAGTAGAACAGCATGCTAGATTAGGACTAAGGATCTAGGGAGGATGCCTTATGTGCCTATTATATGTGCTTTGAGCTGCATGATAGTGCTGATTAGACAGTAATAGGATAGCCTGTTTAGGTTATGCCTAAGTTTATGAGTTTGTGTTGCATGCTAGTATAGATTCTTGCAATGTGGATATGATTGCTTGAGTATGTTATGGTTAGATTTTCCTTTGTCTGAATGTTGCTTGCTTGGTGCATTGTGGGATCCTGAGTGATGGGAATTAGCCATTAGGTGAATACACCACATCACATGTGATCAGGGTTGAATAATCTCAGAGTACTGGATTTGGCCCTATTGCGTAGCTCTTGTCTGAGACCAACCATTGTAGGGACGAGTCTTTTACTCGAAGGATTACCTGAGCCTCGTCACATGTGATGATATTCAGTTGATGGCTAATTAGCATCACAAGGAGGCCTTTAGCAGCTGAGGACTGGTTTGAGTTGAGTCGGAGGTTCCCTAGGGTAAGCCTAGGATGAGATAGTGCTGGGAGAAGTATTAGTAGAAAAGGGACCTGGTGGAGTCGAAGCAATTCTTGAGGAAAGTACGGATAGATGTGGAAGGTAGTATGGGCATGTACTACTGAAAGCAGAGGATCCGTACTCCATTCGGGAAAGGCCGAGACAAGACCGGGAACCTGGTAGTGCGTGTGTTTGGTCTCGCAACAGTTATATGTATTTTGATAGTGGTTGTGGTATATTTCCAGCATGGTGACGTTGAGAGAGAGGCCAGTGGGCAGAGCAGGTGCCGGAGAGGGATCAAGCTCGGTTTCAGGAGCCGAGCAGCTCGAGAAGCGAATGAGGGAGTTGATATCAGCTGAGGTTACGTGCAGTATTCTAGACCAAACTCCTGTGATCTTTGGCACAGTCAAGGAGGGTATACTGGAGATCTTGGATGAGAGGCTGGGAGCCTTCCGTACCGAGATGATGGCTTTGATGTGTGACAACCCGAACAACTCCTCGCATGCATTCTTCAATTCTTTTCAATATTAGACTTATTTTACTATATGGTAATACCCTTTAGAGTCTAATGAAGCGTTCTAAATGTGATATAATCAAGGTAGGAGTGTTAAAAAGGGTTAACTTGAAGTGTAGGAATCAAAAACCGGGCCAAACACTCCAACACATGGAGTGTGCGGCTACACACTTGAGTGTGCGGCCACACACTCTTGTTTGCGGCCTCACACCCTCCCAACCGCACATTCCACCTATATATACCACCCTTGAATCATTTGTACACACTTCCTTCATTTCTTCAAACATAGAACACGAAAACCCTCTCAAGTATCATCCATTCTCCTTGAAGATCTTCATAAAAGGTACCAAGAACACCAAGAACACCAAGATCTTCATCTGGCCACACACATGGTAGCACACACCACCTGGCAGCACACATGGCCGCACACAGGGCCGCACACATGTGCTGGCAGCACACTAGGCCGCACACCTGGCCGCACACACACATAGAGTGTGTATTTTGGCCATACACTCCATTGTAAAGCCTTATACCCCCTTCATACAATCATATATGGTTGTAACACTTCATTATAAGTGTTTACTAGTCCCTAAGGTGGTCCCAATTCAATAATTAGTTGTTCATAACACTAATTATATTCATATATGTGTCAATATATGCTAAATAGGATACGCGTGTGTACTCAAGTCACCACTTGATACTTAGCAACCAAATCCAACATTGTCATCAGAACCACTCACTATAGGTGAGTTCATACGCCTTTAAAATTAACCTTTGAAATACTTTAAATGTTTTAAATACTTTATGGGGGTGGGGGGAATACAAGTTCAATGCTTATAGTTATTGAAACCACTCACATGTGATTGCATTAATCACATGTGATTAATAACTAGAAAACCAATGATTTTATCAATGTTCAAACTGTTTCACTTCAAAAAGTTTTACAAACTCTTTTACTTATCAAATACTTTTGTTTAAACTTTATTATACTTCTTATAAATTGCATGTCCATATATGCATAGATATATAAGAAATGTTTAAAAGACTTAGGAAGGCCATCCGCCCTATTTCCTTTTCCTCGATTTGGATGTGGTCTGGTGGGATGTCGGGTAGCCGTCCGAGGGTCATTTCAACATTAATTATATATCATATGTGCATATATAGGCATAAAAGTACTTCCATATTCATGCGTATCAGTTACATCATCAGTAAGTTAGCATCGGGGTAACACAAGATCATACTTATACAAATTCTAGATCAATGAGTCAGTTCATTCATGAGTCTATACATTACATTACTACTAGAACATATACAACTATACTAGGAGGAGAACATATACAACTATAATAGAACGAGAAACATTACATTACATATACAAGAATACGTTGACAATTGTGATCCACTATATCAGAGCATGCCTTAAATGTCATGGCCCGAGTTGTAGCCAGAATTCTCTTGGAGGGAGAGCATGAGTTTGCGTATAGATCTTTACTGGATTGACTATCCTACACCTTGTTGCTAGCTACAGCCGGACCTGCAGGTCTGCGGGTGCCAAACGCCATTCCGTTATCACGACCATTCGTATGTCGTTGTTACCAGTCGATAGTATGGTGCAATTATCACATTTTACCTTAATATAAATCCGGTTTAAGGTAGTTAGTACAGCAGTAGTTCCTATAATACAAAACTACAGTACTATAATGATTTACCCATTACATATTTTTACTGATAACCTCACTTAAACATTAATGTACAAACTATATTTGTTAAATGATAGTTACCCTTGGGAAATTACATACTTTTACAACAAACGAGCATACAAAACAGTAAAGCCTTGGTAGAATGCTACTTTAATAAAAAATATAGGTTTTTCTGAGAGAATCAAACTTTTACAAACACTTACATACATTTTACAAACTTATACTTGAGACACGTTCAAACGTTTTGACAATAAACATCGACACTAAAATACTTATGAACTCACCAGCTTAATGCTGATAAACTCTTTCAAAATAACTTGTATTCTCAGGTCATCAGTAGACAGGTACCGAGGCCAGTTTTTTTGAGAAGATGGAGCGCATTCAAGACTCATCATATTATTTTGATTTACATTATACTTTTGGTGTCTAAAACTGTACAGAACACACTTGTATTAAAATTATATATTTAATGCAATGGATGATTTTGTTTGCTTATTTACATTTACTGTGTTGTGATACTGTACATGACGTCTTCCGCCCCAGAACGATTCCGCCGTTCTTGGTTTTGGGGTGTGACAGATTGGTATCAAAGCATTGTTTTTGGTGAATCAAGTATATCAACCTATAAAAGATATACTAAACTATAAACCCATTTGGGATTAAAGCACTCTGACCAAGAGTCTATACTTTAAATATTAGAATATTTAATTAAGTATACTAGTCTGCATTCATACTAAAATCAGTGTCACAATGACAAGAACAAAAGTATTACGATTGTTAAATATCACAAGTGAGCTCGGGGATGTATGATCAGTCCTGGGAATGGCATAGCCTGATCAACTATGCTAGTCCGAGAAGTGATTAGCATATGCCCTAGAATGGTTGTGATGTGTTAACAAGTCTAAAAACTTACCAACAACACCACAAGAAGATCAGTAGAACTTAAACTTAAAATACTATAGGTGTATTTTGTACTACTAGTTACATATATACTATATTCTTATACCTCTCTTCTCGCGTAGATTTAGATGGCTGGATTCCATGACGGCGACCCGTACTTTCCAGATGAAGGCAATGCAGGGTGGATCGAAGAAGAGCCCGAAGATGAGCATCCAATCCCTTTGGATGATCACCTCGCAGAAGGCTTTTCTGATGGATCCGGCTCCGAGCCTGAAGTCAACAATCTACCTCCCATAGGTCAAGCCCCGAACCACGACCCCCGACCAGCATGTCCAGGTCCCACTCCTATGAGTGTAAACAACTTAAATCGTTGGAGTGACGAGCAGGGTCAACCCTTACCTTACTTTGGGGACCGAACCTTTTACAACGTTAGCGAAGTTGGTTCTGCGGATAGAGCCCTGCCTGTCATGGTGCGTAGAATTGCTCGAAATGTCGAACAAGGTAGAGCAGCCATCGACCGAGTCATGGAAGTTGATGCCAACTCAGGCGTTAATATTGTCCGCATTCTACATCTAGAAGAAGCACTCGAAGGGACGAGGAGAACCAATGACACACTGCGAGAGCAATTAACCACCGAAATCGCAGAACTTCGAGTTCGCCAAAGAGCTCACGAACGACACCTTAAAGAAGTGGTTCGCCAACTGGCAGATATGAGGATTCGCCCTAGGAATTCTCGTCTTCGTTAGAAGATGTCTAGTACATCTTTGACTTTTGATTAAGGAATAGCCATTAGTATCTGGACTTCTGGTAACACTTATCTGTAAAATATTCCTAACTTTCAGTACGCTATCTAGGAATCTAGTAACTGTCAAACTTTTCCGTATGGTATGATGTAAGACCTACTGCTAGGTCAATTTTTCCCCTGAACCTATTGCATCAATAATACCAGTAATATTGACAGCTAGCTAATCTGTGAGAAAATCTTTATACTTGCGTTTTCCTACTAGTCTTCCCTATTGTGAATTCAATTCGTACATACATTCAACTATTGGGCTATGGTTAGTTAGTCCATGTGTCACTCTCAATTTGCTTACAATTGATTCTTACCATTGTATCTGTCATTATAAACTTATAGCTGAAAGATGCCTCCTCGCAAATCTCCCAGGAATAACCCTGCACCTCCATCGCCTCCTCCGCCTCCGGTCATCGATATTGCAGCCCTGAATGCTGCCGTAGCTGCAGCAGTGGCGACTGCCATGGCTCAGTATCACTCAACTGATGCCAGCAGAGGTGGAACCCCTTTGGAATCAACCCCGGTTGAAACCCCTGTGCGCTCGAGAGAGTGCTCCTACAAGGATTTCACCAATTGCAAGCCGAAGCCTTTCTATGGCACCGGCGGACTCATTGCCCTCTCGCAATCGTTCGAGAAGACTGAATCAGTCTTCGAAATTTGTTCATGCCCTGCTGCCTGCAAAGTCAAATATGCCGCATGCACCTTCGAAGGAAAAGCCCTAACGTGGTGGAACGGCCACGTTAAAGCTCTAACTCTCGTTGTAGCCAACGACATAGGCTGGGAAACAATGAAAGACCTCGTGACTAAGGAATACTGCCCGAGGGGAGAAATCCAGAAATTGGAGCAAGAGCTGTGGGGCCTAACCATGAAGGGCTCCAACATAGTTGCTTATACCGCCAGGTTCAGTGAACTGGTGGCTCTCTGCCCCAATATGGTTCCCACTGAAGGGAAAAAGATCGAAAGTTACATCTGGGGACTAGTGCCTCCGTACCAAGGAAATGTCCTATCATCAAACCCCACTACTTTCGACAATGCCAAACGGTTGGCACAACGACTCATTGACCATGGAGTCCAATCCCCAACAACAACAACAACAACCCAAGCCGTCTCAGAACCCTCTAAACCCGCTGACACCAAGCGGAAGTTTTGGGACGAAAAGAAGAAGCAACAGGCTGCCAAAAAGCAGCAAATTGTGGCAATGCACGCCGCAATAACCCCTTCTGCTGCTACTACTACTGCTCCGGTGGTTCGGTATGCTGGAAGTTTGCCCAAGTGCAACAAATGCAACTACCACCACAACGGCTCCTGCCGTGAAATGCAATGCTCTAACTTCAACAGAAGAGGAAACACAGTACGATTCTGTAAATTCCCGGCACAATCAATCACCCAGGCCCCTGGCTCTAGCGCGAGCCCGACCTGCTATGAATGTGGCGAAGCAGGCCACTATAAGAGGGACTGCCCCAAAGCAAAGAATGCTGGTGGAGTAGGAAGGGTACTAGCTATAGGCCACGGGGAAGCAGTTGCTGACCCGACAGTGGTGAATGGTACGTTCCTCCTCGATAACTCCTATGCATGCATTCTATTCGATAGTGGAGCGGAGCGAAGCTTCGTAAACCATAAATTTGCTCGCATGCTAAATCAACCACCGCACGTACTCAAAGAACTATTCACAGTAGAAATGGCTAATGGAAAAACTGAAAGTACGAATAGCATATACTTAGGTTGTACCCTAACTCTAGATAACCATTCATTCCCAATCGACCTCATGTGCCGACATCATGTGCTTTGAGAAAGCAGTTCGTCTAAACCTTCCGTCTAACGAAACTCTTATAGTTTACGGCGACAAACCTGGTGCGAATCTTCGTATAATATCAAGTATTCAAGCGCAGAAGTATCTGCATAAAGAATACCATGCATTCCTTGCTCACATCGTCGACACAAGCCTCGAAATGAAAGAACTAAAGAACATCCAAGTAGTGAGCGACTTCCCCGACATTTTCCCAGAAGAACTACCAAGGTTACCTCCGCAACGACAGGTCGAGTTCAGAATCGACTTAGTCCCAGGAGCTACCCCAGTAGCCAAGTCGCCCTACCGCTTAGCACCAGCTGAGATGCAGGAACTCTCTGGTCAACTTAACGAACTGCTCAACAAAGGCTTTATAAGACCAAGTTTCTCGCCATGGGGAGCACCGGTCTTGTTCGTTAAGAAGAAAGACGGATCATTCTGTATGTGTATTGACTGCAGAGAACTCAACAAACTAACGGTCAAGAATCGTTATCCTCTGCCTCGCATAGACGATCTATTTGACCAACTGCAAGGGGCAAATTATTTTTCCAAAATAGATCTGAGATCCGGATATCACCAGTTACGAGTACTAGAGGAGGATGTGCCGAAGACAGCCTTCTGAACTCGTTACAGACATTACGAGTTTGTGGTGATGCCATTCGGATTGACCAATGCGCCTGTAGTCTTCATGGACCTGATGAATAGAGTATGCCGACCCTACTTGGATCAGTTCGTCATCGTTTTCATTGACGACATCCTGATCTACTCCCGAAGTAAGGAAGAGCATGGCAACCACCTGCGACAAGTTCTAGGGACATTACGAAAGGAGAAACTTTATGCGAAGTTCTCGAAATGTGAATTTTGGATCCGAAGAGTCGAATTCTTAAGACACGTGGTAAGCAAAGAGGGAATCCACGTGGACCCATCCAAAATTAAAGCCATTGAGAACTGGTCAGCACCGAAGACGCCTACAGAAATTCGTCAATTTCTAGGCCTCACTGGCTACTACCGCAGATTCATTCAGAACTTCTCCCGAATAGCGAAACCCCTTACAACCCTGACCCAGAAAGGTGTGGCCTTTGACTGGGAAGAGAAACAAGAGGGAGCGTTCCAAACGCTCAAACGAGCCTTGTGCACCGCGCCAGTACTATCCCTTCCTGAAGGGATAGAAGACTTCGTAGTCTATTGCGATGCATCGAATCAAGGGCTCAGGTGTGTTCTGATGTAGCGAGGTAAGGCCATAGCCTATGCCTCGAGACAGTTGAAGACACACGAGGTTAACTACACGACGCACGATCTTGAACCGGGAGCAGTGGTGTTTGCCCTAAAGATCTGGAGACATTACTTGTACGGTATGAAAAGCACTGTCTTTACCGGCCACAAAAGTTTACAACACATTTTCGATCAGAAGGAGCTCAACTTGCATCAACGACGGTGGGTTGAGCTACTCAATGACTATGAATGCGAGATTCGTTATCATCCGGGTAAAGCCAACGTAGTAGCAGACGCCCTAAGTCGGAAGGAATATTCTGGTCGAAGAGTCAAGTCATTATCAATAACCATCCATTCACACTTGTCTAAGCAAATCCAGGCAGCTCAACTTGAAGCCATGAAACCTGAAAATGTGACGAGTGAATCCCTTAGAGGAATGGACAAGAATTTAGAAACCAAGGGTGACGGAGCCTTATATTTCATGAACCGGATCTGGACACCGAAACACGGTGGTTTCCGACACTTGGTTATGACCGAGGCGCACAACACTCGGTATTCCGTCCACCCAGGTTCAGATAAGATGTATCTGGATCTTAAAAAGCTATACTGGTGGCCTAATATGAAAGCAGAGATTGCTACCTTCGTAAGTAAATGCCTTACTTGCGCAAAGGTGAAGGTCGAGTACCAGAAGCCCTCTGGTTTATTGCAACAACCACAGATTCCAGAATGGAAGTGGGAGCGGATCACTATGGATTTCATAACCAAGTTGCCCAAGACAACGGGTGGACTTGATACCATATGGGTCATCGTCGATAGATTGACTAAGTCTGGACACTTCCTGCCTATCAAAGAAACTGACAAGATGGAGAAACTTACGAGAACATACATTAGGGAAATCGTACGACTACATGGTGTACCTATGTCCATTATCTCCGATAGAGATAGTAGGTTCACCTCAAGATTCTGGCAATCAATGCAGCATTCCTTAGGAACAAGGTTGGACATGAGCACAACCTACCATCCACAGACCGACAGAAAGAGTGAGAGGACCATCCAAACACTGGAAGATATGTTGCGAGCCTGCATGATTGACTTTGGGAAGGCATGGGATACTCGTTTACCCCTTGTCGAGTTTTCCTATAATAACAGTTATCACACGAGCATCAAGGTTGCTCCATTTGAAGCTCTCTACGGCCGAAAGTGCAGATCTCCTCTGTGCTGGGCTGAGGTGGGTGATACCCAATTAGCTAGGGGTCAAGCTTCTAACAGTACTCTCACCAGTCCAGAGATCATTCGGGAAACGACAGAGAAAATCGTTCAGATTCGTGAACGATTAAAAGCCTCTAAAGACCGACAGAAGAGCTACGCTGATAAAAGAAGAACACCTTTGGAATTTCAGGTTGGAGACAGAGTCCTTCTCAAAGTCTCACCCTGGAAGGGGTTGATACGCTTCGGAAAGCGTGGAAAGCTAAATCCAAGGTACATTGGGCCTTTCGAGATTCTTGCAAGAATCGGCCCAGTGGCTTACAAACTCAACCTACCGATCGAACTTCGTAACGTATATTCTACCTTCCACGTTTCCAACTTGAAAAAGTGTCTATCCGATGAGACTCTTGTAATCCCACTCGACGAGATCGAGATCAACGAGAGCCTCAACTTCGTGGAAGAACCCGTAGAAGTCATGGACCATGAGGTCAAACAGACGAAGCAAAGCCGTATCCCGATTATGAAGATTAGTTGGAACGCCAAGCGCGGGCCAGAATTCACTTGGGAACGAGAGGATCAGATGAAACCGAAATATCCTCATCTTTTTACTTAGTTATTTGTAATAATCTAGTAACTTAAACTCAAATTTCGGGACGAAATTCCCTTAACAGGGGGATGATGTGACAACCCGAACAACTCCTCGCATGCATTCTTCAATTCTTTTCAATATTAGACTTATTTTACTATATGGTAATACCCTTTAGAGTCTAATGAAGCATTCTAAATGTGATATAAAAGGTAGGAGTGTTAAAAAGGGTTAACTCAAAGTGTAGGAATCAAAAACCAGGCCAAACACTCCAACACATGGAGTGTGCGGCTACACACTTGAATGTGCGGCCACACACTCTTGTTTGCGGCCTCACACCCTCCCAACCGCACACTCCACCTATATATACCACCCTTGAATCATTTGTACACACTTCCTTCATTTCTTCAAACATAGAACACGAAAATCCTCTCAAGTATCATCCACTCTCCTTGAAGATCTTCATAAAAGGTACAAAGAACACCAAAAACACCAAGATCTTCATCTGGACGCACACATGGCAGCACACACCACCTGGCAGCACACATGGCCGCACATAGGGCCGCACACATGTGCTGGTAGCACACTAGGCCACACACCTGGCTGCACACACACATAGAGTGTGTATTTTTGCCATACACTCCATTGTAAAGCCTTATACCCCCTTCATACAATCATATATGGTTGTAACACTTCATTATAAGTGTTTACTAGTCCCTAAGGTGGTCCCAATTCAATAATTAGTTGTTCATAACACTAATTATATTCATATATGTGTCAATATGTGCTAAATAGGATACGCGTGTGTACTCAAGTCACCACTTGATACTTAGCAACCAAATCCAACATTGTCATTAGAACCACTCACTACAGGTGAGTTCATACCCCTTTAAAATTAACCTTTGAAATACTTTAAATGTTTTTAATACTTTATGGGGGGGGGGGGAATACAAGTTCAATGCTTATAGTTATTGAAACCAATCACATGTGATTGCATTAATCACATGTGATTAATAACTAGAAAACCAATGATTTTATCACTGTTCAAACTGTTTATCAAACTGTTTCACTTCAAAATGTTTTACAAACTCTTTTACTTATCAAATACTTTTGTTTAAACTTTATTATACTTCTTATAGATTGCATGTCCATATATGCATAGATATATAAGAAATGTTTAAAAGACTTAGGAAGGCCATCCTCCCTATTTCCTTTTCCTCGATTTGGATGTGGTCTGGTGGGACGTCGGCTAGCCGTCCGAGGGTCATTTCAATATTAATTATATATCATATGTGCATATATAGGCATAAAAGTACTTCCATATTCATACGTATCAGTTACATCATCAGTAAGTTACCATCGAGGTAACAAAGGATCATACTTATACAAATTCTAGATCAATGAGTCAGTTCATTCATGAGTCTATACATTACATTACTACTAGAACATATACAACTATACTAGGAGGAGAACATATACAACTATAATAGAACGAGAAACATTACATTACATATACAAGAATACGTTGACAATTGTGATCCACTATATCGGAGCATGCCTTAAATGTCATGGCCCGAGTTGTAGCCAGAATTCTCTTGGAGGGAGAGCATGAGCTTGCGTATAGATCTTTACTGGATTGACTATCCTACACCTTGTTGCTAGCTACAGCCGGACCTGCAGGTCTGCGGGTGCCAAACGTCATTCCGTTATTACGACCATTCATATGTCGTTGTTACCAGTCGATAGTATGGTGCAATTATCACATTTTACCTTAATATAAATCCGGTTTAAGGTAGTTAGTACAGCAGTAGTTCCTATAATACAAAACTACAGTACTACAATGATTTACCCATTACATATTTTTAGTGATAACCTCACTTAAACATTAATGTACAAACTATATTTGTTAAATGATAGTTACACTTGGGAAATTACATACTTTTACAACAAACGAGCATAAAAAACAGTAAAGCCTTGGTAGAAGGCTACTTTAATAGAAAATATAGGTTTTTCTGAGAGATTCAAACTTTTACAAACACTTACATACATTTTACAAACTTATACTTGAGACACGTTCAAACGTTTTGACAATAAACATCGACACTAAAATACTTATGAACTCACCAGCTTAATGCTGATAAACTCTTTCAAAATAACTTGTATTCTCAGGTCATCAGTAGACAGGTACCGAGGCCAGTTTTTTTTGAGAAGATGGAGTGCATTCAAGACTCATCATATTATTTTGATTTACATTATAGTTTTGGTGTCTAAAACTGTACAGAACACACTTGTATTAAAATTATATATTTAATGCAATGGATGATGTTGTTTGCTTATTTACATTTACTGTGTTGTGATACTGTACATGACGTCCTCCGCCCCAGAATGTTTCCGCCGTTCTTGGTTTTGGGGTGTGACATGATGGGAGCGCATACCTTGACATTTCGGGAGTTCAGGGCTTGCGGGGCACCAGATTATCATGGGGCTAGGGACCCCATCGCTAGCAGCAGATGGTTGGATGATGTTGCCAACACATTCCGTACGAGCCGGTGTCCTGAGGGGGACAAGGTCAGACTCGCTTCCTGTCTTCTGAAGGACAGAGCAAGGGTTTGGTGGGAGGAGATCGGTCATGCTTTGGGGGATGATTCCGCGTTGGACACGATGACATGGAGCAATTTCTCGGCTAGGTTCAGGGCCGAGTTTTCGCTGATTATTGAGGTGCAGCAGTTGGCACAGGAGTTTTAGGGATTGTAATGTTACCACCACGCAGGGATCAGACTTGATGTGTTTTCACTGCAGTCAGTGGGGCCACAAGAAGGCCCAGTACCCCAGTTTGCTTCCGGCAGGATGGGTGATGGCACCTGCCCCTGCAACTTTGAGGATCACAGACGGCCGTCAGGGCCGTGCAGAGGCGCCTGCGGTAGGAGGCAGGCCTTTTCAGATGACTACCTTGGAGACGCGAGCAGCGTCGGACGTTGTAGGTATGCGACTTCCGTTTTCAGTTCTTTTATTTGTGCATGATTATATTGTTATGGTTCTGCATCACTATCGGTATGAGTATTTTAATTTTGTGCGGCTTGCTTGTGATCAAGTTATATGCCATCTGCATACCATGGAAATTTGAATGGTAGTTAAGGGATGGGCTCTATTGGAGAAGGTTACTTAGGATGCAGTAACTGTAAGCATGCCTAGGAGGGATTTGGTATGTCTCGCTAGTTCGGAGCCGTATAGTTTTAGAAATGGACTGGTTAGATCCCTAGCTATGGTAAGCTTGGGGTCCTCAGCAGATTGATTATGGAATGGTAGCAAGGATTGCGATTTCTTTTCGGGCATTGAGCAGCAAGGGGTAAGCAGGATCGAAGTGGGGGAGAATCCTCCGAGTGTGCAAAGGTAAGAGCACGCAGATCCAGAATGAGTGCGCGATCTCCGAGAAGGAAAAGAAGTAGTACAACGCTTGATGGATTGAGGAGTTCAGAGTTAGGAGTTTGAGAAACTCCCAATAAGATAGTGCGGGTAATGGTGATGGTCAGTACATGGTTGGGAATTCAGGTTGGTGGATCGCCTATAGAACTCGAGTGAGTCGGAATGAGGATCTTGAGAACTGATAGCATGGGGTGCTTTCAAATTAGCAGTCAGTGGTATAAAGTGTTGTAAGACTATGGGGAAGCCGTAGCATTCACTAGCAGTCAGTGGTGGAAAGTGTTGTAAGACTATGGGGCAGCCGTAGCATTCACTAGCAGTCAGTGGTGGAAAGTGTTGTAAGACTACGGGGCAGTCGTAGCATTCACTAGCAGTCAGTGATGGAAGGTGATGTAAGATTGCGGGTTAGCCGTAGCATTCTATAGTAGCTTCGTTAGCGGAGTTGGGGCGAGGCCCTTATCTCCTAGTGATCAGATAGGGATCAGGAATGGGTAGTGGATGAGAATAGTATGGAGTTTGCCTATATAGCCCTAGAGAGATGAGACCTTAGGAGAGGCCGCTCCAGGATGTAGTTGGGTGAGAGCCGTGGGCGAGGCCCGTATGAGAGTAGCAGTATAAGTGAGACTTGAGAGCAGGGTTGCTCAGTAGTATGGTTAGGTGAGACCCGTGGGCGAGGCCCGAGCGAGAGTGGTTAGACAAGTGGGACTAGAAGGATAGAGGCGGGTGGGACCCGTGGGCGAGGCCCATGAGTTTTAGCAGTACAGGTGGGACCTGGTAGGGACCTTAGTGTCAAGATACGGGATCGAGGATCCCAGGATTGTAGTGCCAGAATGGCAGGATAGATTGAGCAGTTTTAGGTCGTCGAAGTTTCTTCGAAAGTAGCTGGGAGCGACAAGGAGTTGTGTTGGGTCTAGCGACCGGTGGGAACCAGTAATCCAAATATTGATATATTGGCAGGGACCAGGGTGGTCTCAGTTCATCCGGAAGGCAGATAAAGAATAGCAGCCAGTAGCAGTGCTGGAAAGCGGTCTGCGGTGGAATTTAGTTAGTTGATCGAGGGTCAGGATTGGATTGAGATTATTATCCGCAAGGGTTAATGTTAGTCGGAATGACTGGGCGGAAGACCAACGAAGGTAGGCAGCTGGTGTTGGATTAATTAGTAGGGTATTGGAAGCAAATCGCAGGCGGTGGGCCATAGCAAACTTCAAGGACGAAGTTTAGATTAAGTGGGGGAGAGTTGTAACACCCAAAGTCAGGAAGACCAAGAAAGGAAAGGAAACCCTAAATCCGGGACTTGGAGCCTATTTAAACGTCTCATTCTCTCCCTAGGGTTCCTTTACAGCCTCTCTAACCTAGAACACTGAACCCTAAGCCCCATTGTTACTCATTCAAGCTTCCAAGCCATTTTTGGGTGATTTGAAGGAAGAAGGAAGAGGGAAATCATTGAAGCTTCAAGGATTGGCCATATATCCAGAGTTTGTGGAACCTTTCAGAGTTGTTGAAGGTACTAAGTCGTTTCCTTCATTTAGATCTATTCTAGTTATGAGTTTTGGGGCTTTTAAGCCATGTTTAGATCTTCATATGAGTTAGAAACCAGATCTGAGGTTGCTACTTCGGATCTAAACACATTTTGCCCTTGTGAAGCATAAAGTAACTTCCCTAGAGTTGATTATCGAGCCTCCTTGCCTTAAACCCTAGTTTATGGTGTGTTTAGCCTAGATCTCCTTCTCTACACGTAAAGTTTGCAAATTTACGTGAGGAATAGGCTTAGGGAGGGCAGATCTACAGTTTGGAGTCCATGCATGACTCAAAAGCCCTCTGCATTTATGAAGATCTGAATGGACTTGACGAGTCCTTTGAGTCGACTAGGCAAGTAGAATGAAGATTAGGATGAACTCGATGAGTGGGATGAACAACTCGTCGAGTCGGATGAAGATTGCCTTGGACTCGGTGAGTCTGTTCTTGGACTCGGCGAGTCAGGTCGCGAAACCCCAAACCCTTCGAGTTGAGACTCGAATCAGTGAGTCGAGTGGAGACTCGGTGAGTTGGACAGGTCAGGACTCGGAAATCGGTAGACTCGGCGAGTCGAGTCGCGAATGGAAGGACTCTGAGCATATGAACTCGGCGAGTCAGTAGGTTGACTCGGCGAGTAGGTTTGACCTGGAAGGTTGACCTTGACCTGGACTTTGACTTTGACCAGAGTTGATTTAGTCGACTTTCGTGGGATAGTTAGACTAAGTGTTGCATTGATATTGGTAGCTCGGGGAGCTAATGGAGCAGGAGTTCAGAGAGTTGCTGGGCAGCAACTAGAGGGGGTTATCAGCAAGATCAGCAAGTGCAGGTGAGTTTCCCTTTGTGTGAATGGGTCTAAGGCCACAATGTCGGCCCATGTAGTTATGAGTAGAAGACCCCGGGGTTAGCCATAGGCACAGTATGCTAGTATGATATTCAGGACGAGGTCCAGTGATAGCGGGCGGGTGCCCAAGGAATGGTTTATATGATAGTTTTATATTTGTTGTCTGTGTGATACATGTATGTGCCTGGTACGGAGGTGAGTGTGGGCGAGGTCCCGTACCTCACCAATAGTAGAGGGTGGATGGTGTTCCACATCTCATTAGCAGCAGAACAGGGGCGAGGCCCAAGATAGGGAAAGAGTGAGTGTGGGTTGGGCCCGTATCTCACTACCAGTAGGAGTGTGGGCGGGGTTCCATGACTCACCAGTTGCAGGACATGGGCGAGGCTCAGGACAGGCGAGGCCTTTAGAGTAGGATTCGGTAGCATATTATTAGTTTATGTGTCGTGATATGTTATGTGTTAGTATATGTTGGCGGGCGAGGCCCAGTGACAGGGGAGGCCTAAGCGAAACAGATCTGTATTCGAGCGGGGCTCGAAGCTAGGCGGGGCCTAGGGCGGCGGGGCCGTTGTAGCGGACGAGGCCCGAGGCAAGGGGCGAGGCCCAGGATAGCGGGCGTGGCCCAGTATGTGTAGTATGTTGTTATGCTTGGTATGTGGTAGGGTGGGGAACTCACTAAGCTTCGTGCTTACGGTTTTCAGTTTTTGTTTCAGGTAATTCCAGTAGCAGAGGGAAGAGCTCAGGGTGATCGCATGTCACACACCATAGATTAGACAGCCTGGGAATGTTTTACTCTGATAACGAACATATGTTTCGAAAACTAATACTCTGATTATGTTTTGGATTGATGAATTTGCTTTAAGTAATGTTTTATTAAAATAAATTTTTAGTCTTGAATTTTGGGATGTTACATCGTCAAGTCACTTGTAAAGGGTCCCGACTCTGTATCATGGAAATCGACGAGTTGGTGGACCAACTCAGTGAGTAGACCGAAAGTTGACTTTGAGTTTTACTTTGACCTAAGTTGACCATGAAATGGTAACTAAGGAAGATAATTATGTGTAGGATTTGAGAGGAGTTGATCCCGACAGCGAGGACAGTATAGACACTTCACGACTCTGAGGTGAGTCACCTTCTAGTAGAAGTAGGTCGAAGGCACTAATGCCGACTTACTAGTAGTTGATTATAGTTGAGCTGATTGTCTTTGTGATAATTGTCTAGTTTTCCACTATCGGTTGTGTTTTATGTGCTAGTATGATATGATGTTATGTCATAGTGGTAGTATGGGGAATAGTCCTCGTATCTGGCCGATAGCGCTAAGGGGTAGGTCGGGCACTCCGGTTTGTCTGACAGTATGATTATGTTATGTTTCGATGTGGTAGTAGTAGGAGGTGAAAATAGTCCTCGTAACCGGTTGAGATAAATCGAAGGGGTAGGTCAGACACTCTGGTATGTCCGAAAGGGGTAGGTTAGGCACGCCAGTATGCCTACTAGTGGTAGGTTGAGCACCCCGATATGCTCAGAAGGTTAGGTTGGGCACCCAAATATGTTTGACAATATGTGTTATGTATGGTATGTGATATGAGGGGGGGAACTCACTAAGCTTCACGCTTACAGTTTTCTGTTTTGTTTTAGGTACCTCTTCAGCAAAAGGGAAGGAGCGGGCGTGGTAGTTGCACATCACACGCACCAGATTTCCGCATTATGAGATTCTTGGAATTGTACTTTGATATTATTATTATTCCACAATGTGTTTTATGACATTTGACTGATGGGATTATTATATGATATTGATGGTGTTTTCAGTAAACTATTTTAGAAGTAACACAATTAAAACAAAATTTTTGGCCTTGAAATTTGGGATGTTACAAAAGTAGTTAAACATATTTAAAAATCATGAAAAATTACAAAAGGGTTCTAAATTATAGTTAGATCTGAAATGTAAAGTTTGGAAACCTTTAGAAATGATTCGATTTAGTTTTGGATTTTTAGCTTGTAAAGCCCTTCCAAAAGTGCTAAAATGTATTACAAACAATAACACAAAATCAGATTTGTCACTTGCAAATGTTAATAAGTCAATTGGTATATGGAAATCTGAATTTTCAGAAAAGTATTTGCAACTTGTACAAAACCTAACTTTCACACAATATTGGCATAATTTTATTGTAGAAGTTAAGTATATACTAGTATTAGATTTTGATTAGAGACTCATTAGTGTGTAACATCACTGTAGGAATCGGTAGTGGTACCATTGTAAATTAGTTCAAGGCATCATATGCATCATTTCAAAGTATTATGAGTATTCATTCCTCCCCAATTTTCGGTTTTTAAATGTTTTGGGGTGGAAAAGCATGTCCTAAACTATTTACGTTTGTTGTATTTATCTTGACTCATATAAACTTGGTTGCTATATTTTGCATGTATGTGTATGTTACTTTAATTCATGAGGACTATATCACGGTTAAGTCTCTGGAATCATTTGACACAACTCATTAACTCTTTTGAGCCCATGGTCATTATGGATAACACTATTAGGAGGTAGACAACTCCTCACTCGCACGATTCGCTTGAGTGCATTTTAGCATTTTATACACTATGTTTGTGATAAACATAGTAGTCAATAGGGAATGATTCGGTCATTAGGCTTGGGTTGTGAACTCATGAATGGAAACTTGATGCACATATGAAACATGTATACTTATTTTAGAAATGAAACTTGTATACTCATTTTAGCTACGAAACTTGTATACTCATTTTAGCTATGAAACTTGTATACTGATTTTAGCTATGAAACTAAACTTGTATACTCATTTTAGCTACGAAACTTGTATACTCATTTTAGCAATGAAACTTGTTTTCTTTTTTTAGCAACGAACTTTATTTCCCATGAGAATATGAACTTTGTATCTTATTTTGGCAACGTACTTTATTTCTCATGATGACAACAAACTTTGTTTATGCAAAACTTATTTACTCATTTTAGCAATGTACTTTTATTTATTGAAACTTCTATCAAAACCTTGATTACGATTCATGAAACCAATATTTTTGTAAACCTGTGAACTCACTAGCTATTTCTATGGTTTACAATCATTTTACATGTTTTTTCAGGAATCATCTAGTAAGAGGCACCTAAAGACACATCACTTATAGGAGCATTTGCATTTGCTGTCTTTCAAATGCATTGTAATTTCTTTTAAAAAGTTGTTTAAACTCATTGTAAATTGTAATATTTTTAATACTATGGTTGGTGTTGTCTTTTAACTTTTGTTATGAGACCTTTGTACTGCCACGCCCCGTATTTCTGCTTTAGCGGGGTGTTACAATAATTCTCATGCTATTTCAATTAAGGGTTATAAGGCAGAAGTCTTTCTAAGTATAGTGATACTTAGGTTGATGCATAGAAGGATCACATGAATTTGAAGTTTAGTAGAAACCCTAACTTTAATAACATGTTTTTGGTTACTAATCCCGAAATAATAAACAATACTACAAATATTCCTTAATTCGAGGTTACACGGTAAGATTACTGTATTGGATATTGAAATAGTATTATTGCAATACAAACCTACTATATCTTTTGATTAAATAGATTCCCAATATAGGTTAAATACCATTTATATAAATATAATAGAAATAAAACAATTATCACATATATTCCTCCCTGAAAATGACAAAAGACCTGAAATGGTGCCGTAACACTCAATTGGTTGAAGCTTATGCAAAAAACCAAAGAGAATATGATTTCCAAAAATTAGCAGTTTGGCGCTCCAATGAATAGTATATTTGTTCGGTGACTAGTGATGTTGACCAGTGTGAATAGTAATCAATCGGAGCTTGATCAGAAAACGACTCAAATCTAGCTAGAAAACAGCTCCAACGATGGGCGGATGTAGAGGGTGGCTAACAATGGTTGTCGGTGTTCTTTTTCTCGTAAGAAGTTGCTAGAGTGAGGAGGATGGTCAGAGAGAGCAACACCTGTGGTTACTCGATAGAAACAGGGGAGGCAGTCGGAAAGCTCTGGTCATTCTTGCTTTTCCGGCGAGGTAGAAATGGGTTATCGGTGGTGCTTGTTGGCAATCGGAACTGAGAAAGAGAATGAGAGAGAGAGAGAGAGTGTGTGTGTGTGTGTGTGAGAGAGAGAGATAGAGATCGGTTATAGAGAGAGAAAGGGAGGAAGGGTGAGGTGCAAGAAATGCAGGAGCCCCTCCTCTTTATTTATACAAATTTCAAAAACGATCTAACGGTCCAAAACAAATTTGATGCGACGGTCCACAATCAATCTAGCTTTCAAGCTTATCCAGCCCAGGTGACCTGCTTTCCGTAACTTTCAAGAGACAATATTTTCATTAACTAAATCAAATACTAGACGTTTTTCTAAGAAAAATAGTTTGATTCCTATTCGCAAAAAAATAGCATAGCTATCCTTACTAAGCATTTGAAAGTGTTTTCCGGACGTTATCCGCTTACAGTCGCAATCTTTCACTTCGTAAAAGAGTCGATATAACATGTGACAGAAAAGTTAGCTCTTGAATCAAATACTACATTAAAACTTGATTCATAAAATATAAAAGACTTTTTGATATGAAAGCCATAAATGATTTTATAGGTCATACGAAGATTACTTAAGGAAGAAGGTGAACCTTAGCCGTTTAACCTTATCCTTAACAACTCGGGGTATTTTCAAGCATGAAGATTTAGGAACATGATAATTTCCTATACTGAATGAGACTCATGGGGAAATTGTTCAGGAATAAAAATTCATTTCCTAAGACATCTCGTTTTTCATTTAAATTCAGGCTTTGACACCTATCAGGCGGTAAGCTATTATCCGGTTGTTCATATTTTTAAAACAGTCGTATTTTTTTGCATACTAACTCCGTTTTCGACGTTCTTTATGTCCAAATTTTCCTATTTTCATGGACTATGTGATGAGCCTATTGATACAACATAATAATGTCTAATAAATATGTCTTTCAAACATATGCGTTACCCCGTTTCTTATGTATACTGAAATTGTTCGTTTAATAGGGATTCAAATCAATCCAAGACTTAATTGATATTTTGGATGTATTTCAAAGTTCAAAACCTTATAAACGACAAAATCACAACTTTATTACCTATTAGGTCATTTACAATAGTGATTAGCTTAACATTGTTTGTTTCTGATGTGATCTCACCCAAAATTGAGGTTTGAACACGTTTTGCCCGATCGTTCTTTTGGTTACAGAATTGTAAAACAAAGGTGGAAACCGCGACCCGTTGTCTATAAAGAGACAAGAACCTTGGTATAAAACGCCACAATCAACCCACCAAATTGATTGATAAGTTTGAACGCCACAAGCTATGAAAACCTGATAAGTTCTAAAGTTCACAAAGAACGAAAAAAGAGTTAAAAACTCACAAATTGTATTCAAAACTTGATTTTGGGTGAGATCACATCATTTGGTATCAGAGCCAGATCTATTGGTTTGCATATCCCTTTTTTTTGTTTTTTTTTTATCTTTCTTATTCTCGATTACATGGAATTCAAGATACACGTATTGGTAATGGGTCTTGTCACAGGTTGGCATGGTTCTTACTAGTGTTTATTGAATCTCTAAGTTTTCATCTCCTCGTCTATATTTCTTTTTATTGAATCAAGATACAAGTATTAATAGTGGGTCATATCACAAGTTGGTGTGGTTCTTATTATTGGGTTTTGGTTCAAGTTTTCTTATTTTTTTTCTTGTATTTGTTGAAAAGAACAATCGATGAAAAAGAATGTTCGGAAAAAAATAGAATAAAAAAAGAAAAGAAAAAAAAATGTGAAGAAAGAAGATGAAGAGAAAAAGAAAAAAAAAGAAAGAAAGGGAAAATGAAAAAAAAAAGAGAGAGAAAGAATAAAATTCCAAGTACAACTTTTTTTTTTTTTGCATGATGAACCATCTTGAAAAAAAGGAGAATGATATGAGATGATTCGAGTACAAACAAAATGCTCAACATTATTTAGATTCGAGGTCGAATCATCTTCAAGAAAAGGGGAATGATATGATTCATCTAATAACATTGTGAAAATGGACCACTTGCAAAGGCACGAGCTATAAAGCATTCAATAAGGCTTTAAACGGGCTGATTAGAGAAGTTTGTACTCAAGAAAGTGCATGAAGACCCATTTGACCCGATTAAGGTTGGATTACCATAATTCAAGTCCAAGAAAGATTTACAAGACCCAATAAGAGCCATTAACCAGCCCATTTCGAATTTTTATAATTTAATTATGTAATTTTCGTTTTTATTCTCCTACATAAGTGAGTAGGAGTTGTAAGAGTCATATGTTACTTGAACCCGTCTCATAAGTATGTCTAGATTCATAGTTTTAAGTCATGGAATTTAATGCCTTAAAGTTGAATGAATTAAAGTTGCATCTTTAATTCATGACTTTTGAGGTGTCTCCAGATCGCATATAAATAGGTTGCTTATGTTCTCATTTTGATCAATCAAGTTTGGAATAAAAACAATGTGAGTTTTATACTCTTTATCGTTCTTTTTGGAACTTTAGGAACTTATCAAGTTATGTAACTTGTGGCGTTCAAAACTTATCAATCAACTTGGTGGGTTGGTTGTGGCGTTTCTATACCAAGGTTCTTGTCTCTTTATAGGCAATGGGTCGCGGTTTCCACCATCACATTACAACAACCAATAGAACGATCGGGCAAAGTGTGTTCAAACCTAGTTTTCGGGTGAGATCACATCAGTTTCACTAGTACAAAACTAGTATTTAGCCACGCAAAAATACCTATCATTATAGATACTTTATGACGGGTATTTTTCCATTCAATGTGAAAGGAAATATTGCATCATTAAAGGTAAGTTCTGGTGCCTGTATGTAACGTCCCAAAAATCCCAAGGTAAATATTTCATTTTTATTTCAAACAAAACACCAGTTATCTTTTATTCAGACATTCAAAAGTAATTTATAATAAAAGAGTCGTCATAGTACAATACCAAAATCCTCACATTGCTGAAACATGGGTGGATGCAGTGCAGTCACGCTAGACCCTTCCTTTTTTAGCCGGAAGTACTTGAAACCATAAACAATAAGTCGTAAGCACAAAGCTTAGGGAGTTACCCAAAAATACCACATACCATACATATAACAGAGAATGTTATGTGCCAACCATAATCTTGCCATTATGTCACGATCCGTATCATGGTCTTTCCTTGCTAGGCTAGGGGAAAAAACCTTAGGTCTTACAGACAAGTGCCAGGAGCCACCTCCTAGTATTCCATGCAAGCATCACAAAGAAAACTAGCGTACTATCTATACGCATAAACCATCTACCTATTTTCCAGGGTTCCATCCCTAGTCTTCCATACAATTTTCCAGGAGCCACCTCTGGGTCTTTCATACAATGTCAAGGGCTATCCCCCAGTCTCCCTATATATCATAAGCTAATGGGTCGGGATTGGTGCCTTCAACCCATAGTGTAGTGAGGAGACTCACCTCAAGCTGCTGAATAACACAGACCAAAAGCTTGAACTGCCGATCTGGAAAATCCCCGCGCTAACAATATCAAAAAATACCAAATAAATAACCGGACTTCAACCTATAGCTGGAAACCTAGTCTGATTGTCCAATACTCAAGTTAAAATTCCATTTTAGCCTTTCCTCACATGGCCCAAAATCTATATCCCAAACCTATAGCAACAAAAACCCAGTATGGCCCAATTTCTAAATTGGTCCCAAAACCCATCATGAGCCTATCTAAGAATGCCTAATTTCCTAAATGGCACAAAATATCCAATTGTCAAACCTGATCAAACTTCTGGCCAATGGTCAAAGGTCAAAGAGTCAACAAGTCAAGGAAGCCCAAAACCCCTAATAGCCCAAGGCCAAAAATCGATCCATTAGGCTTCTATTGAGAATGCCTGGTGTTCCACCCTATGACGCCTGCCCTTTGAATGTTGGGCGTTCCCATGAAAATGTTTGACGTTTGCTCACTGATCACCAACTTCCAAACCAATGTCTTAATGGCTTAAGATCTCATGTCCAAACTTCAGATCCAATCATAATGAAACGTCTAAAGCCATAAAGTTGCAAATTTTATGGACATACATGGCTACAATGAACCCAACACCGAGATCCGAACTCAAAATCAACTATAAGGCTCCAAAACTCTTGCATGGAAGGTTATGAGGACCCAAGATTGCATTTTTATGATTCTAGACTCACTATTATGCTTGAAAGGACAGTCCCAACCTCTGGAGCACTCCAAACTCACAAAGATCAAGTCTTTGGGGACCAAAAAGAATATAAACTACCCTAATTCATGATCTAACAAATAAGACATCAAGATCTGAACTCTATACCTCAAAATGATGCTCCAAGATGTCAAGAGTCCAGATCCACCAGCTAGAGAGCAACCATAATACTCCAAAGATCTTCCTTCTCTTATTTAGAACACTAAATGATACCAAAAAGATAAAAGAAGGCTTCAAAATCTCATACACACTTAGGGTTTTCAAAATGAGGATGGGGGATGGAGTGGTGATGGGTTTTGAGGCCATAATGTATCTTTAAGTAGGGTGCAAACCCTAAAAAATAGGGGTTAGATCTCTGCATGCAAACGTCTGACATCCATCATAGAATGTCAGGCATTTGAACGCCAAGCGTCCAATGCGTTTGGACCAAAGTCCCAAAATTTAACACAAGGTTAAAATTGTAAATACCTGGAAATCATGGTGTTACAAATCTCCTCCAATTTATTGGTCGCTTCAGGATTATCGCCCCCTTTCTTTCCAAAAATCCAACCTTTTGACTCTCTAAAATCCTAATCGATTTGACCAAGAAAAAACCCATAAAAATCGTTACTATAAGTAAAAACCATTACCATAGGGTATAAATTTTTGTATTTTTTTCAATCATTTTTTGATAATCGTACCCATAAACTACTTTCCCTCACAAGTTGTTTTGTTTTCATGACTGTTGCTGACTTTTAGTGACACATAACATTTTAAAACATGACCATAAGCTAGTATTAGTCACATATTTTTTCATTTTTCATAGTTATTGTTGACTTTTAGTGACATGTAATATATTAAGCCTTGACTATAAACTACTTTTAGTCACATGTTTTGTTTGTTTGTCATGACTATTATTGACTTTTAATGATACATCTTTTATTAAACTATAACCATAAACTATTACTAGTCACATGGTTTTCATTTGTCATGACTGCTATTTACTTTTAGTCCCACGTAATATATTAATTCATGAACATAAACTACTTTTAGTTGCATCTACTATGGTTTTGATGACTATTATTGACTTTTAATGACACATAATAAATTGAATTATGACTATTGTTAGACTTTTAATCACATTTTTTTCGTTTGTCATGACTACTCTTGTACAACTTAAAATCATTTATAGGTTAAATATTGGCAAAGTAACATCATGTACATTTCTTTGATAAACAACTAAAATTCATAAATAAAAATGAAATACAACATTCACATTTACATTTACATATACACCAAGGATAAAAGCAATGCTAAGAAAGAGACTAAAGTGGTGTTTATTTTTTGTCTACAGATCGTATTGACCTCTTTTGTCTGTACCATGCAGATCACGCACAAACATTAGACTTTGCTGACTATTTGTTTTTTAAAAAACCACAAACCTAAAAAGGTATTTGTGTTCTCTTCTTGACGCACATGTAGACTAGAGTGTTCAAACCACTTCGATAATCTTCTAACTTTAAAAAAAACATCATTCTTATTTTATTCATTTTATATCAAGAGTTTTTAACCGGGTGTAGTGTTTTAAAAAAAATAATTACCAATTAAAGGTAATTTAAAATTTATTTACAAATTAATTAGAGTTTTTATCTAAAAAAACATATACTCCTAACCTCGTTGTTTTACACACGTATTAACTGTTTAACTTCATATTGATTTTATATATTAATTTATTTGTCAATGTTAGTGTGGTACGGTATTTCTTTTACATATTATCTTATTTGTTGCTGTTAGTGTGTTATTATATTTAAATTTTATTGGGGTTGCAATCTCAATTACATATTTCTCTTGTGTAATTATGCAATTTCAATATGAATAATATAAATACGACTAACAAATTACAATATGAAAAAAAAATTAACTGAATTTAAAAAGAATTGTAATATGATAGTATCTTTCAGTTATAAACCTAGAACTATTTTAATTTTAGTATTAAAAACTCTTTTAACTTTAAAAAACCAATATATTTAATGTCAGTTTATTTTAGCAGTTTGCACACGTTCAAAAAACAAACAGTCTTCTTCTTACAAAATCCCGACAATTGGTTCACCTTTTCTATTACAGAGGTCTGCAGATGTAGTTCGCAAACTACAGACCTGTTGCCTCTAGAAAAAACAAACAACGCCTAAGTAAAAACCAAACTAAAACTGCAACCTAAGTATAACACCTGCAAGAACAAAAGAAAACAAAACATTATGGGTGCGTTTGGTTGTAGAAAACTGTTTTCATTTTCTAAAAAAATGTTTTCAGAAAATAGAGTTGAGTTTTCGCTTTCAATTTTCAATGAAAATTTTACAAAACGCGTTTGGTTGAAACCGAGGGAGTTTTCATTTTCCATCATGAAAATTTTGGAAAACTATTAAAATCACTTTTCTAATTTAGATACAATTTGGTAAACTGAAAATTTTCATTTTCTTGGAAAATTTTAGAAAACTGAACGATCAAACGAATTTTCAAAATTTCCGTTTTTCTTGGAAAATTTTCCTAGAAAACTGAAAAATCTTCCACAACCAAACGCACCCTATAATGTTGGATCATTTTTAATATCACCAAGAAGCAACCCCCCTCCACAAAACATTATAATGTTGGGTCATTTTTAATATGGATCAGCCAACAAAAACCTAGCTCAGTGAATCCCTGCACAAAAAATTACCAAAATTAAAAAGCATAAATAATATAAGGATAAAACAAAGCTACCAAAGGTAAACAAAACAATAATGGTACTCCAACAATGAACTTATGAAGTGATCATCAAAAAGGCAACGAACTTTGTAAGAGCAGCTAAACCAAGCATGAAAAGGGAAAAATCGATCACACCAACAAACAAGTAGAAAACCCACCAAATGTTATTATCACTAGGAACCAACAGGGACATAATCCTCTTGTCTAAAATCCCAGCCATATAGATCTTGATATTCCTGAAAACACAAGAAAAAAACTATATAGATCTTGATTTCATGTAAGTATCAAAAGGGATTAATCATGTATTCTAGGGTTTCATTACTTGACATCCACCACGGATTAAGTCATTAAGAATCCAAATTGACACTGAATTTCCTAAACTTCATATCCTAAGTTAACGAAATCACATCTAATCAGTTCATTAACACACAATTCATGGATTAACACATAACATACAAAAATAACCATGTAATGAATTAACACATAATATACAAAAATAACCGATGTAATCAACTGATACCTGAATGAATTCGATTTTTCCTCTATAGCTTCTTCTGAACTGAGCTCGGTTAACACAAAATCACCGGTTTACAATCGTCCGTAGTCGATGTTTTCGACTGAAACTAAACGAACCCAACAGCTTCGGGAGGATTAGAACACTACAAACCAGGTGTAACAGTTGAATAAATTATGGAAGGAGACTGCGGTGGTAGGATGGAGGTGCGGGTGCTGATGCTGCTGACGGCGGCGCTGCTCGAATTGTAATTATGCATAGGTGCATATCCGTGGGTTGGAAACGACGAATATAGAAGAAAAGCGAGAGATTTCAGGTCTGATCTTTTTTTAAAAAGAGTAAAAAGAAAAATTATTTAATTTTTGGGTATGGCAAAAAAAATGTTAAATTTTGGTAAAGACAGGGAAATTGGAATTTTTTTAGAAGATTGTAAAAATTGAACTCCTCCAAATTGAAAATGAAGTCCCTCCAAATTTATGTTTCATTTTTCAATATATAATTATGACTAGATATGTTGCTCATGCTCTGCATAGGTCGTATGCGTCTGATTTGAGTGTCGTTTTTATTAAAAAATGCAGGTGATTGTATTCGTTGGTTCCGTTCATCCTTTGGCATCATATATGTCACCAGGCGAAAATATAAAATCCAATATGAAATTATAATTATCTTTCTCAACCTCATTCGTTCCTTATTCAAAGGAAGTTGTAGTTTCTTTCGAATTACCATCCGTACCGTCAGTTAAAGATGGACCATCTACCATAAGAGAAATGTTTAATTATTAAAAGACGTTCCTGAATAGGGTTGTAGTTTAACAATCTAAAAAGTTAAATAACATATTTGCCATGTTGACATAGCCATAATTAGATAAAAGTTTCAAAGTACAATGCTATAACAGGATAAAATAAAAAGAAAATGTTGATAAAAAATGTTTTAATAGCGGATAATTTTCTTTAGGGCCAGATGAATGACATTTCTTGTTACCGTTACAGATTCAAAACTAATAACATGAGAGTGACAGTTGCAACTGCTGCTTTTTTCTTACCTTTCCCAGTCCTACCATTACACATTTGTTGTTTTTTTATCTGATGTTTGTTTGTATAGAGTTTTACCCCGCTTATTAAGGCTTTACGTAGATATGCTTGAAAATAAATCTTTAAATAGAAAGATGACAATCAAGAAAAAGAACATGTATAGTAAATAGGCTGATGAAGGAAACTGAAAAGGGAATTTGATTTACCTGTAGATAAAGTTGAGAGAGGTTGTAGTCTTGTAGATGACCAAAGTAGCTGAAATAGATTCAACCCTAAAAAAATATAAAAACTCATCAATGCTAACATTAAAAAAAAATACAAATTCTTCCTATTAATCTCACTACTAATGGAATTGAAGTTTGAGAAACAATGAAAGCATAGTGATAGGATGCATAAAGTGAGTGCATCTCGTTGCTATAACACAAATAAAAAAATCTGCAATTCAAATAGGTAATTTACCATAAATTTGATTGTGTAAAAGAGACAAATTTGAGAATCCATCAACAATTAAAAAGCCATTTCTTTATAATATAAAACTAAAACAACATCAATGTGTTAAAGTATAAGTCAAAAATTAACTAAAACTTATTAAGAACTACAAACTTAAAGATAGAGGAATTAAAAGACACCTAACTGTTGATTACATTACCTTTGGCTAAATGTAAAGACCTTGGGTTTGGGGTTAAATGACAAAGCTCATGTGATGTTAAGTTGCTGGGATTGCACAGACTCAGCATTGATATAATGATTAATAACTAACATGCAAAAAGGATTTACTACACATTGACTGTTTTACCAAACAGATTTCTTCAAATGTTTTTCTTAAACGTTTTTATATGTTTAAAACTCTTCATCAAACTGCTTTACATACTGTATGTTTCATTTCAAACTCTTTTACAATTGTGTTCCAAACAAAGGTTTCCTTTATACTTAGACTGTTTTATCAAACAAATACTTTCAAACCGTTTTATAAACTGACATCAAGTAAATCTTTTCTTAGATATTAATCTTTTTCAAAGGTTTTACAAAAATTCTTTTATGCTTTTATATTATCAATTGCATGCCCATATATGTATAGTTATATAAAAAATGTTTAAAAGACTTAGGAAGGCTAGCTCACTTTATTTCATTTTCCTCGTTGGGATGTGGCTATAGGGTATCGATTATCCGTCCGAATGTCGTCTAAATATTAGTTATATATCATGTATACATATATAGACATAAAAGCTTCTTTCCATTAGTTCAGTACCTTTGGGTAGCAAAGGCATGCTTTCGATTATACACGTACACCATTAGTAACTATTATATGTATACTTAGAACATACTACTTACTATTCCAGGTACAATGAATCACACAAGAGTCAGTTCATTCACGAGTCTATACTAATACATTACATGTTACATGATTACGCTTACATAAATACGCTTACATATATACCCTTACTTAGATACGCTTACATGATTACACTTACAAATACATACGCTTACTTAGATACGCTTACATGATTACGCTTACATATACATACGCTTACATAGATACGCTTACATGATTACGCTTACATATATACGCTTACATGAGTACGTTTGCATAGATACGCTTACATGAATAAGGTTACATATACGATAATAGAATAGACATAACTAGGTGCTATAGCATGGAACGATTTCAGGATCTAACTATACCAATGAATCACTAACGCATTGTGATAGTTATATTGGGTATACATGATCATAGTAATGTGGATGTTCATGGCTTGCAATCATGCAGGGGTCGCGTGTGGGTCCCAAAATTTCTTTGACAAGGGAGCGTCTTGCCTGGGATCTAGCCATCACATTATGCCTTAATCCTCAATTAAGGCAAAATAGTACAAAAGTAGTCACTTATTACAAATACTATAGGACTTACGACAATTACAATAGGATATAAAATTCCAGTCAATATATTATTAATAACTTTACTATGTGTCATATTCACATAATCGATGAGGTAGGTTAGATAATAATAATATTAGTCGTACAGTCAGGTCTTAGTAGAAGGCTACTTTCAAAACCGTTGGGTCTTGGTAGAAGACTACTTTCAAAACAGTCGGGTCTTGGTAGAAGACTACTTTCAAAACAGTTAGGTATTGGTAGAAGATTTCTTTTATACTAATAGGAATCATAGGGATTTCTAGGGTTTTTCAAACGTTTTCAACTACTTACAAACATTCTTTCATACTTATAAAATCTTTCTTTCAAAACAATTTGAAGTCTTTCATTACAAGTTATACAAATCAAAGACACATTAAATACTTATGAATTCACCAGCTTTTTGGCTGATACTTGCTTTCAAAATAACTTGTATTCTCGGGTCACAAATAGACAGGTACGACGACCAGGTTTTGTGAAGACGGAGCAATTCAGACTCGTCTTTTATTTTGATTATTCATTATGTTGTTGTATACTATGAAAGAACACACTTGTAATTAAAATTATACTATTAATGCAATGGATGATGTTGTTGCTTGTTTACTACTTTGCATTGTTGTGATACTTTACATGACGTCCTCCACCCCAGAACGTTTCCGCCGTTCTTGGTTTTGGAGGTGTGATAGATTGGTATTAGAGCATTGTTTATAGTGAATTAAGTATATCAACCCATAAACGATATACTAACTATAAATACAATGAGATTAAAAATACTCTGAACAAGAGTTTATACTTTAAATAATAAAATATTTGATTGAGTATATGTGCCTACATTCATACTAAAATCTGTGTCACAATGACAAGAACAAAAGTATTACGATTGTTGAATATCACAGGTAAGCTCGGGGATGTATGGTCAGTCTTAGGAGTGGCAAAGCCTGATCAACTATGCTGGTCCGAGGAGTGATTAGCATATGCCCGAGAATGGTTGTGATATGGCAACAAGTCTAAAAACTAACCAACACCACCACAATGAAATACCATAGAGGTATTTGGTTTTACTATAAGTACTTTATACTTGAGAACTAAATAAACATAGGATCTTCATTACTAGGTCAAACCTTCGTGAACATACTTCCATTCCGTACTAGGACTGCATCATAGGGATGTAGGTCAAACCCTCGAAAATATATTCGTACTCTTTACTTGAACGATCGAACTACATCTAGGTTCAACCATAATCGCTCACGAACTCCTTATCTTTGTATTGCAGAATTAAGTCGTCACCCGGAAATAGACAGCCGAACAATGAAACCCCTGCTTTTCCTATGGACGCCGCTACTTTCCAAGCCGTAGTTACAGCTGCCATGACGGTTGCCGTGGCAGCTGTCCTCGCAAACCGCAACGCTATCAACGCAAGAAAGGCTGAAAAAGGAGTCAGAAATTCCGATCGTTGTACCGATCCGGGAAGCCAACAAATAGTAACAGTCGCCAACACCCAAAACAACAACTCAGAGTTTAAGAAACGGAAGCGTCAAGCCCAAACAGAACGCAGGCGAATTCAAAGGCTTGCGATGCGACAACAACCAGTGGCAACTCCTGCCACCTCAGCACCGGCCAAGCTTTATGAGGGAACACTCCCGAAGTGCAACAAGTGTAACTACAATCATAACAATTGCAACAAGCTGGGGCACATTGCTCGTTTCTGTCAAACCACCGCAACCACCGGAGCCATCCAGGTTTGCTATAGTTGTGGTGAGACAGGACACTATCATAAGAATTGTCCAAAAGGAAAGAACAACGAAAGCACCCACGTCCACGTAACTCCGACTCGACACTTCACTTCCACCACCAATACTAGTACCAGCCAGATATGTCACCAATGCGGTGAAATTGGGCACCTCAAGAAGGATTGTCCAATAACAAAGAACTCCGGTGCAGACGGCAAAATACTAAGGATCACTGCCGCAGGAGAAACTACTCCGGACCCACGTTAATGTAATTAACGCGTTTCATTGTAACAGACTTATAAACCGTTTTAAACTAGTGCAACTAGAGTCTTACCTTTTGCGAGATCCCGTCTGTAAGGGGATCCTCGTGCTGCGTATACTTGTCTTTTGTAGTATACCTAGTTTGCAGCAATAGTCATGTAGTAAATCTATAGTACTGTAACTCGGTTAAAGGTTGCACTGTAGTGTTTTGTCTGTAACGCCTTATGTTCAAATCTGATGTCTTTAAGTTTCCATATGATTCCGACATTATCATACAACTTGAGTCAATTCGATCCTCACAATACCAGTTTCGTGCGCACATCTCTTTCTCCGAAATCGTCTTTCTAGCGAAGCTGTCACTCTAACCGAAGTACTCATGCATAGAGTACCGTATATTTCTTATCCTTTCCGAAGAGAGCTCAGCAAACCTCCCCGAAGTACCACTCGTGCAGTACGTCAAGTTCAATCCAAAGATCCATACGGTTGATCTATCGCTGAAGAATGTATACGTAGGGGTGGTATATAATCAAGGTTCTATAGGTTTAGAACTAATTATTCTACTTTATCTCTTTTCCTCGTTGGGGTGTGAGGTTAAAGAAGAATCATTTATTCGACTACCTTTTTAATCTTAATTATATATGACTCGTATACACGAGACTGTGATTGATGAACCATGTATGACTTTAATATTAACTTCAGGACGGAGACTGCCCAGTACTACGAATAATTGCATCGTCATGCGAACAAAACTTAGAACCCAATACGACTCTTGTAACCATATCGCCCTACGGTCTCGCACCAACGAAGATACAAGAAACATCTGAATAACTTAACGAACTACTCATAAATAGAATGGAAATATCAAGCTTCTCACCCTGGAGGGCTTCGGTCTTATTCTTCAAGAGGATAGACAGATTGCTTCGTAAGTCCATCGACTCCTAAGACCTCGACAAGATTTCAAATAGAAATCATTACCCTCTGCCTCGCTTAGATGAGTCAGTTGACCAAACGCAATGAACTATTTACCTTTCATAAATAGACCTGAGATCCGAATATCACCAGATACGAGTGTCAGCGAAGGATGTCCCGAGGACAATCTTCCAAACTCGATACGGACACTACGAGTCCGTAGTGATACCCATCGGATACGACGCATACACCCGTAGTATTCATGAACGTAATGAATAGGGTACGCCATTCTTACTTGGATCGATTCGTCATTGTCCTTTTAAATGACTTATTTATCTACTCTTGTAGTAAGAAAGGGCAAGGAAACATCTACAACTTAACCTACCCCGTGAAATCAGTAATGTACTTTGTACCCTTACGTCTCGAACTTGAAAACGTACCTTTTTGTCAGGACTCTCGTAATCCCACTCGAAGAGATCGAGATCAACGAGAGCCTCGCCTTCGTGGAAGAACCGTAGTGACCACCGACCGAGAGGTCAAGCAGACGAAGCAACGCCGCATCCCATTAGCGATGGTTCGCTGGAATGCGAACCGGGGTCCCGAATTCACTCAGGAGCGCGAGAATCAATCGATTAGGAAGTATCCCCACCTCTTGACTCGATCATTCATACCTACTTCCTTACCTAAATTATAATTTCAGGACGAAATTCCCTCTAACAGGGGGATGATGTGACAACCCGAAATTTCTATTCTATATAACATTTCCATTCAATAGAAGTCAGAACAATTTCTGCTAATTTTCAGACTTTTTGGAATAAGTTTGAGTATTTTAGGATTAACACTTTAGGAGATATCAGGAGAGAGGATGCCCTAGAGTACTTTGTGCATCTTAAAAGTTTCAAAACTCCAAGATTTTGGAGTTTACAGCTCAAATAATATTTTTGGACCAAAAACTCGACGGACTATATAAAGGGCACTTAGTCATTTTAGTTCATTTCTTCCATTTTCAACTAGAGAAAAACCCGAATTTTCTCCCAAGGATCTTCAATCTTTTGCCCCAAATTGTAAGTACATCTACCCTAGAGTGTTTTAAAGCTTACTACATGTTTAGATATCATAGAAATCACTTAAGAATCACAAGAAAAAGGAGCTTACGGTCCAAGATCTTCTTGGACCGTAAACTCTATTTTTGGTGCCAAAGTGCTCCCAACTCTTCCCTTATGCTTAGAATCTATTGTGGAACCCTTCCTTGATGGTTTTAGCACATGAAAAGCACCATAAAACCCCATTTATATGTGTTTACTATTTGGGGATCTCACAAAACCGTAAACACCCCAAAGTGAGTATAAATGACCCATATTTCCTTCCTTATGCCTTGAATCAAGCCTAGACTTTTACCCTGAAGTGTTTAGGACTTGAAAACATCATAGAACCATGTTCCATATGAGTTTACGGCAGCAAAATCATGGAGAAATGGTCCATGGGCCGTAAACTCCATTTAGGAGTGTATTGATGCCACAAAACATTTCCTAAGGCTTAAACATGAAGTAAGAATGCATGAAATGACTTAGAAGACTTCAAACCAAAAAATGGTCAAATGGTAATGGGCTTACGGCCGTAAACTCAAGGGCTTATGACCGTAAACTCAATGGGTTATGGTCTTTAGGGAGTAAACTCATATTAGGGGTTCCTTTGAACCCTAAACTCAAATAGCTTTGTCCTACAACACTTACATGGAATCCTTAGCACTTATAACACTTATATAAGGTGTTTATCATTCCATAGGATGTCTTAACTTTGTTATTTAGTTATTTAAAGACTAATTAGTTGCATATATGTGATATTATATGTTAACTAGGATCATAGAGTACGTACAAGTCTTCACTTGACACTTAGCATCCTATACAATCCGTTCATCCCAACCACTTGCTACAGGTGAGTTCATACCCCTTAAATGAACCTTTTAAATGTTTCTAAATGTTTTTAAATGCTTTATGGGGGGGATAAAAGTTGAATCATGCTAGTTATTATATCAATCACATGTGATTAATAACTAACATGCAAAAAGGATTTACTACACGTTGACTGTTTTACCAAACAGATTTCTACAAATGTTTTTCTTAAATTTTTTTATATGTTTAAAACTCTCCATCAAACTGATTTACATACTGTATGTTTCATTTCAAACTCTTTTATAATTGTGTTCCAAACAAAGGTTTCCTTTATACTTAGACTGTTTTATCAAACAAATACTTTGAAATCGTTTTATAAACTGACATCAAGTCAATCTTTTCTTAGATATTATTCATTTTCAAAGGTTTTACAAAACTTCTTTTATGCTTTTATATTATCAATTGCATGCCCATATATGTATAGTTATATAAGAAATGTTTAAAAGACTTAGGAAGGCTAGCTCACTTTATTTCCTTTTCCTCGTTGGGATGTGGCTATAGGGTATCGGTTATCCGTCCGAATGTCGTCTAAATGTTAGTTATATATCGTGTATACATATATAGACAAAAAAGTTTCTTTCCATTAGTTTAGTACTTTTGGGTAGCAAAGGCATGCTTTCGATTATACACGTACACCATTAGAAACTATTATAGGTATAGTTAGGAGATACTGCTTACTCTTCCAGGTACAAGGAATCACACAAGAGTCAGTTCATTCATGAGTCTAGACTAATACATGACATGTTACATGATTACGCTTACATAGATACGCTTACATGATTACGCTTACATATATACGCTTACTTAGATACCCTTACATGATTACGCTTACATATACATACGCTTAATTAGATACGCTTACATGATTACACTTACATATACATACACTTACATAGATACGCTTACATGATTATGCTTACATATACGTTTACATAGATACACTTACATGAATAAGGTTACATATACGATAATAGAACAGACATAACTAGGTGCTATAGCGTGGAACGATTTCAGGATCTAACTATACCAATGAATCACTAACGCATTGTGATAGTTATATTGGGTATACATGATCATAGTAATGTGGATGTTCGTGGCTTGCAATCATGAAGGGGTCGCGTGTGGGTCCCAAAATCTCTTTGACAGGGGAGCGTCTAGCCTGGGATCTAGCCATCACATTATGCCTTAACCCTCAATTAAAGCAAAATAGTACAAAAGTAGTCACTTATTATAAATACTACAGTACTTAAGACAATTATAATAGGATATAAAATTCCAGTCAATAAATTATTAATACCTTTACTATGTGTCATATTCACATAATCGATGAGGTAGGTTAGATAATAATAATATTAGTCGTACAGTCAGGTCTTGGTAGAAGGCTACTTTCAAAACAGTTGGGTCTTGGTAGAAGCCTACTTTCAAAACAGTTGGGTCTTGGTAGAAGGCTACTTTCAAAACAGTCGGGTCTTGGTAGAAGACTACTTTCAAAATAGTTCGGTCTTGGTAGAAGATTTCTTTTATACTAATAGGAATCATAGGGATTTCTAGGGTTTTTCAAACGTTTTCAACTACTTACAAACATTCTTTCATAATTATAAAATCTTTCTTTCAAAATAATTTCAAGTCTTTCATTACAAATTATATAAATCAAAGATACATTAAATACTTATGAATTCACCAACTTTTTGGCTGATACTCGCTTTCAAAATAACTTATATTCTCAGGTCACAAATAGACAGGTACGACGACCAGGTTTTGTGAAGACGGAGCAGTTCAGACTCATCTTTTATTTTGATTATTCATTATGTTGTTGTATACTATGAAAGAACACGCTTGTAATTAAAATTATACTATTAATGCAATGGATGATGTTGTTGCTTGTTTACTACTTTGTATTGTTGTGATACTTTACATGACGTCCTCCACCCCAGAACGTTTCGGCCGTTCTTGGTTTTGGGGATGTGACACTATCAAACGACAATTAAAGATTAAAAAGTTCTAAGGGCACCTCTTATTCCGTTTTTTTTGCACTCCCAAAGGAAATGAGTAAGAAACATACTTTATCATCAAGAAATGAAAACATAAGATGAAAATAGAAGAACTTATCGTAGCCATCTTGGATGAAGAAATGTGGTGATTTACTGGTCACAAAAGCAGAAAAATCATTACTTAAATGATTAGTGTATTGAATTGCATACATGTAAACCATTATAGCACAGATAATCAAGCAATCAACAACTTGAAATTGAAGCAAGGAAATTGAAAGGAAAGATATTTGACGAAAATTACCTTATTGTCAGGGGTAAACGATTTCATAGGAAGAACCAAAGAAACAACTTCAGGATGTTACTGTTGATTCATTATTTGAGACGATTCACAGTTTCACACCATATTGACCAAAACGGGTCAAACCTCTTGTTAGTTACTAAATTGTTTGATGCTTATTTACTTATTTTATTATGGGCCATAAAAATAGTGCTCAGTGCTACATGAATGAACAATTAGTAAGGAGGACCTGTAAGTCCATTTTGTGGCAGATATTTTGCCATCAGTCAATAGGAACCATGAAAAAATCAAATTCAAAATATGAAAATTATTAGGTTTGAATCACACTTTGCCATTACTTCAAGCACCTAGTAGACAAAATTGCTCGATGGAAGTGAAACTGTTCTCCATAGCCATAACTTACTATACCAGGTTTACCAACTGTTTGATTATCTTCACTCAATCCTAAAATAAAAAAAAAATGCTACCTTCGAGGAGTCTCTTCGGACTTGCTTCGGATGACAATGAAAATCAGAAGTAGCAAATTCAAATAAACCCTAATTGACGAACATTAAAAAAAATATAACCTATTACCTAGATAAAATTGAACAAAATGGACGAAAAACGAAATAGAAACAGGGTGATCGGGGATGAGGGCTTTATTTAATGTCTGTTGTGGAAGAGAGGGACTCGTATGTGTCTTCTGTGGGTGAAGAAGAATCAACAGCGTTGTCTAGAAACCGATAACTAAAAAAAACACTAAATGATGGTGGTCTACCCGTTTGATCTACGGAAGACACATGCAACACAGGTGGTGGATTTCGATGGTCACAAAGGCGAAGGGGAAACAAAGAGCTTTTCTTAGAGGAGTAGATCATTAACGAACCAATAAATCCCGAGGTATCCGAAGCGGTAACAGGACCAAATGGAAGCAAGTCGGTGGATCTTTGGCGGTGGCGATATGCGCAGGAACTGCGTGTTAGTGAAAGGTTTTGAGGACGAAGGATTCCCGGAGATGTTTGAAGAAGAAGGGATGATGAACAGGGTATACTAACCCCGGTTGGAGGCGGTGTTAATTTGTGAGCGGAAGAGAAACACCGTGAGAGGCAAAAGAAAAGGAGCACCGATCGCAAAGAAAGCAAGAATTGTTCAAGAAGAAAGAAAGCTAATCTGCAAACTTTGGTTGAGTTAAAATAACTGAAGAGCAAAGGTGGAGGAGAGAATACAAAAATGAAGTCCCTATTGGTGGAAAAAAACGGTGAAATAAAGAGAAAGCAATGCGTGGATAAACAATTTAGAAAATGACAAAATATACCCCGGAAACAGGCAAGGAGTGTAAAAACAAACATAAACAGAGGACGAAATGTACCAAAAAGTTAGGAACTTTACTGTTCCTAACTTTCATTTCTTAAATATATATATATATATATATATATATATATATATATATATATATATATATATATTAATAAAATATTTTGAGTGATGTGTTTTTTTTATTGTTATAATTTTATATTTTTAGATACACATAAAAATAAAAACATGACTATAACATATTTTTAATTACATGCTTTATTTTTTAAATGTTATAATAAAATATTTATAGACACATGTTATTCTTTTATATTCAAAATCATTAAGTTTAGACATATATATGAACTTAAACTGTTATCACAAAAACTTATAGTTACATGTTTTTTTAAATGACATAATAAAATAATTACAATCATGATGGCCTAACGTGACTATAAGCTAGTATTTGTCATATTTTTTTACATAAAATAGTGACAAAGTGTGTGAAAATAGTTTGCAATGGTGATGGTTTTTAGCCTATATGTGACTAAAACATTATTGAAATTTGATTGATGACCTTTAGTTATGCAATTAACAAAATCCGTGACAACCTTGTTTCTAGAAAGCGTGACTATAGGTCATTTTTGTACTATTGTTTAATGACGACCTAATTTCTAAAGTTTTTACATTTTCCCCTGGTTAAAAGAATTTTGTCCCGAAATTTTAACTTGTACTTCTCTCTACCACAACATTAATAAAAAGTTAAGGGTACTTGATCTTCATTTGATCCTCCCTTTCTCAGGTAAAATCAAGTCCTCACCTTGAGTCCCATCGTACGTTTACTTTATGAATACCACTTTGTTTCAATCTCTTGACTTCTCGATCCATGATTTCCATAGGTTCCTCCACGAAATGAAGTTTAGAATCAACCTGGATTTCATCGAGAGGAATGATAAGTGTGTCATCAGAAAAACACTTCTTAAGATTTGATACATTCTTGAGTTCCTCAGGCAATTTGAGTCTATATGCTACAGGACCAATTCTAGTTAGAATCACAAATGGTCTTATATATCGCGGATTTCACTTGCCTCACTTTCAAAACCATATCACTCCTTTCTAAGGAAATACTTTTAACATCACCCAATCTCTTACTTGAATTTCTAAAGGCTTGCATCGACGATCAACGTAACTTTTCTGACAGTTACGTGCATCCTTTATCTTGTACCGAATCTAGACAATCTTTTCTGTTGTCTCATGTATAATCTTAGGACCAGTAAGCAGCGAGTCTCCCACATACTTCTTTGCTAGCTGGGTACTCCTACTTCCGTCCAACATATTGTTAATTGACACTTGCATCCGTAAAGAGCTTTGAATGGTGTAAATTTGATGATAGTGTGGTAACTATTATTGTAAGAAAACTCAATGAAGGGTCGATGAGTATCCCATGCATTTATGAAGTCTATCATACAAGCTCCGAGCATGTCTTCTAAAGTCTGTATGGTCCTTTCACTCTAACCATCAGTTTGTGGATGATAAGGTGTGCTCATATCCAAACGTGTTCCTAAGGACTTTTGCAATGATTGCTAGAATCATTAGGTGAATCTACTGTCTCTATCAGAGATAATAGATACGGGCACACCATTGAACTTGATAATTTCCTTAATAAAATTTATGGTCAACTTCTCCATTTTATCTGTCTCATTTATTGGTAGGAAATGAGTAGAAATGGTCAATATGTCAACCAATACCTATATGGTGTCAATGTGTCATAACTTTTTGAATTTTTTGGAAATTTCATTAAAAAAATCCGTAGTTATTTGTTCCCACTTCCACTTAGGTATTTCTAGTTGTTGGATCACTCTCGAGGGTTCTGATATTCAACCTTCACTTTAGCACATGTCATACATTTACTTACATAGGTGGCAATTTCTATTTTCATATTGGGCCACTAATATAATCTTTTCAAATCTAAATACATATTGTCTGAACTAGGGTAGATAAAGTATCTCGATATGTGTGCTTAATCTATGATTAGCTTTCTTGGATCACCGAACTTAAGTGTTCAAATTGGGTTTCATCATCTCTAAGCTCGAACACTTATCCATACCTCATAAGAATTTGTTCGCAACATTCTCTTATCCTAGAGCTTTGAGTTATGCGTCTTGAATTTGTATGATAAGGTTTAACTGAGATGTCATTGTTAGCGCACGGACCCTCCTAGTTTTGGATCGTTCCTTCTAGCTCAAAGCATTTGCTACCACATTTTCTTTGTTGGGATTATAACAAATTTTGCATACATAGTCGTTAAGTAGTTATATCCATCTTCATTGTCTCATATTGAGTTCCTTTTGATCGAGGATCTGCTGCCGACTCTTATGATATGTGAATATTATGCACTTTGTACCATAAAGATAGGGTTTCCATATCTTTAGTACACAGACTACAACTCCCAACTTAAGATTCCGAGTAGTGTAGTTATTTTGATACAGTTTGAGCTGTGTAGAAGCATAAGCAATGACTTTGTTCCTTTACATTAACACATATCCTAATCCTTGACAATACACCATAAAATCCTCTGTTCCTTCTAGGATGGATAGGATCTATGCACTACAAATCATTTGCTTCAGTTTTGAAATACATACTCTTGTTTGTCGTCCCAATTAAATCTCTTATTTTTATAGGTTAACGTTGTGAGAGGCTTGGCTAATTTGGAGAAATTATCTATGAATCTTCTATAATAACCTATGAGCCCTACGAATTTACGCACCTCCATTGGAGTCTTTCTTGCTTCCCAATTGTTAATTGAATCTATCCTAGAGGGATCACCGTGAATTGTTTTGTTACTGACTACACGCTCTATGCCTTTTATATTAGGCTGCACCACATGACACTATCTATATGGCTACTTTATATCTCGTTCTTTGGATATATATATATATATATATATATATATATATATATCCTTACTACTAATCCCTTGCATTGTCACCTGCTTCATTAAGGATCATCTGAAATGCTCTTTATTTGGATTTGACAACACATTTTGCCTTGCAGCTTCGTTTTTCTTTGGGAAGTTCTTCAAAATATGCCCACCATCCCCACATTTGTAACACTTCTTGTTGTCGAATATACAGTCACTGGAATAGTAACCGATCCTCCTACACTTATAACAACCCACTTCTCCTTCGCATCTCCCATAATGCTTCTTCTTGCACTTTTCACACCTATTAGCTCCATACTTTTGGTCATCCAGGTTAGACTTCAAGAATCTTCATTTCTTATCGGATCTTGAGGATACCTCAATCTTCCTCTTTTCTCCTGCTATATCTTTTTTCTAGAGACTTTTCTCTTATCTAGGTCTCTGCATTCTTAGTTGCTCTAACGGTTGTCTTTAAAGTAGTTGCCATTTTGATTGTTGGGCCAAAGTCCGTTAGCAATGCATTATCAAACCTATCTATCTTGCTGCGTTCAATAGGAACCAATTAGTGGAATAGCTTCATCCTTTCATTGAATACGGTGGCATACTTATCAACACTCATCCTCCCTTTCTTCAGGTTCTGAAACTCATTGTTTAGGCCTACCAGATCTATCTCTGAGCAGTGTTGCATTTTCAACTGTTCCATGATGCTTCCCAAGACATTCCCATGGATTTTCCGCATGACATTGTATCTCCCAACAACTTCCACCAACTTAAAACTCCGGTATCTAGTTGTCTATCTACAAAGACGTTTTTCTGCTTGTTTCTACAGCTGCAGCTTTCAGATACCATCTCCAACTTGGAGATTCAGTCCATAATCTTCACTAGCTTTGGTCTTACAGAAAGACTTGGTGGTTTGGCATACAATAAGTTCTTATATATACAGAGTATTAAGTATTATCATACATTTATCTTCTCATTTGTAATACTTATATTATTATTATCATGTAAATACATCTCAATACATATAGAACCATGCCTGGTTCGCATAGCGTATATCATCAAATATACATATAACACATATTTCTAGATAATAAGCATATAACTCACATATAAAATTTCAACATATATTTAATACCTTTAATAATACTTGTATTAAAATCATGTTCATGAAAAAGGACTATGCACTCACTTGTTAAAGTGATGACTCGAAATTTGGGTAGCGCTTCGCTTTTAACAATTTTCCTTTCCTTTGACAAAACCTAGTATCATTATTACTAGATTTTAGCATAATATTTAATTTGACTAATTATCACTCTAGATTCATCATTAACTCAATGTCTACTGTAAGATCTATCAAGTAAGGAACAACCAGGTAGGATCATATCGGAGGTAGGGTCTGTTCGGTATACGAAGTATATTGTATGAAAATCCAAATTTAAACACCTCACTAAATCATAGTCTAAACATCATCCTCATAAGTAGATCAATTAGTATAATGACTTGGAATCACTAATAAATCTTGTTTATAGGTTCATAATAACGATAATGAACTTAAACATAAGTTATACTTACGATATGGTAAGCATAACTCACTTACCTGAGTTTAGCAAGGAACTGGGCTCTGTGCTAGCAAAACTTATGAGCCGGAAGCTCTTCTTATTGGGGTCTTCTGGCGCTCTGGGACTCACTTCTAGCACCTAGGAGGTGCTAGGAAATTTTTTGGAAGGTTTAGGGTGTTTGGGAGAGAAGGTTTGAGAAAGTATGAAGAAAAATGAGTGATTTGTGCCTTTATTTATAGCTTGTCTGAAGGTTGTATGCTGGTCATACTAGATAGATATGTTGGACATACTCATGCTAGGTGTCACCATCTGGTGGCAAGGCATGGAGAGGAAGAAGTGGCTCAGATCGCGCCACGTGTCACTCCTTGGTTACTACAAAAACTAATTATCTTCTAAAATTCGTAACTTTCGCATACAAGCTCTGGTTTTAACGTTCTTTATTTCCACACGTAGGTATCGACAGGATCTACAACTTTCATGTAGACTCCGTAGGCTAATTTTGAATTTACTTTTAATGTTAGGTTTTAACAAACTTAGACAGTTAAAGTCCGTAAAAAATTCATAACTTTGTCATCCGACGTCCGTTTTTGGTTGTCTTTATATCGTTGAGCTCCTATTAACGAGATCCTTAATTCTCATTTAGGTTGTGTCAGCTAAAAATCGATCTGTCTAAAATTCGATTTCTGGGCTGCATATTGATATATATATATATATATATATATATATATATATATATATATATATATATTAAATCTTAGAAAAACTATAACTTCTTCAAACGAAGTAAGATTTGGACGTTCTTGATATGCACGCTCTCGGTTTAATGTATACTCAATAAGCAAAAATCTTTATGAAAGCAAGTCCCATGACTTTTTAGCCTTAAGGGCTTGAAGAAGATAAGGGCATGGAGATTGACCCATCTCTACGACTTTTCTTTTAGGTTACTAAGGCTAAAATGTATTTCATCAAAAATTTACTTTTTAGAATATGCGGAGTCGTGTCGGTTTAATCGCGAAACTTCGACAGGTCATAACTTATTCGTTATAATTGATATGTACGGAATCCTTGTGACATATACTATAAATTTGGTTAAGATTATTTATTTTAAATAATATTCTATCAAAAAGTCATCTTTAACGCTTATTATCTCTAAATTGATTAGCCCGAATCTACAGGCGTTACAATTATCTCCGCCTTAGGATGATTACGACCTGGAATAATCAACGAAACAGGGCATGCATAATGATTCCATGTGTTATCTTTTGATCCTAGGTAATAACCGTAACTCTTATGTCATTTCAAATGAGAATCTAACTCTTGACTGTTGGCGGTGCTTAATCTTGCACCCGCTCTTCATACTATGTTGGACTTTCAATTGTAACCTTCGAGTTACAAACTAGATCCTATTGGAGACTCCCGTTCCTTCTTAAATAGACTTAACTTAATATATTTTCTTTACTTTGATTGTCATAACAAACTAATGGTTTATGTTCTAATGACCTCTAGTTGTATGATGCAACTCTTAGACACGAATCTTTTTGATTCTGATTCCAGATTGGAATATACCTTCCTTCATGTTCTGATGTGTTATAACTTTCTAGCATTTAGTACTTCTAGCTAAAAGCTTCTTATTTTAATGACGATCGAGATACTTCTATTGATCGATTCGATTATCTTTCACTTTCATCTCTTGGCTTAAGTCAGATGCTACATCGAACTTGGTTCTCTCAACCACATAGAGTACATATCTTAGTCGGACTCGATATGATATGACCACTAGGGTCGGAATAATAATCATATTTTTAGTCAGTACCGAAAGATGGTAGCGACATACATAAACAAAAAAGAATCAATGACATTTTGTTTCTTTTGAGACTCAATATTTTGCCAATAAACATTCTTTCTTTCTTTTGTCATTGAAATCCCATTTTCTTTTGAAATCTTTTTTAGTTTGTTCTTTGAAACTTTGAGAATTTGTGACTTGATCTTTAGAAACTGATTCATTTGAAAGTTTTTCTTCATTAACTTTTACTTTCTTAACTTCCCAAACTCTTTTTGTTTTTTTTTTCGTTGAAAGTGGATGAGTTTTTCTTAAGATTGTTTTCGACAGTGCTTTGATTAGAGAAGAATCCTTCTTTTGTTGGTTCTTTATTGTTCTCAACAACAATTTTGTAATCTCAGGATTGAATTTGTCTCCATTTCTTGTCGTAACAGACACTTGATTTGGAAGCACCATGTTATCTGTGCAATTGAAATTAGGATAAACAATAGAATTTTTTTTTCAAGATAATGAAGACCTTTTTTCTTCATAACTTTGTCGAACTTCTTAGTTTCCTCATAGACCTGATCAACTACAACCCGGGGTATGGTTGTTTCATTCGGAACATCTTAGTTATCATCATCACTATCTGTTTAACTATCTTCGACGGTAACATGGTCATGGTCATGATCATGAACTTTAGAAGTTAAGTGTTTGTCAGTGTTACCTTTAACGGAACAATGATTACATATTTCTTTACCCTTAGCCATTGAAGTGACATTAATAATATATAACTAAGAACAATCAACAACTTCATCCTCATTAGTTTCACTAATATTATCTAAATCATCTTTGATATCAGCACAATTGTTTTGAGAGGCAGATGTAGAATTCTCGGTTCTTTTCAAAATTATCATTTGTTTGTTTTTGGTCAAGGTCTTATTTACAATATCAACAAGATCATATGCATCTAAATATTCATCAATTTTAACTACACCATATGCATATGAGTCATTCGGGACCTTGTCAAATTCAGATATTTTCTTTTCACAGTTACAAGAAATATAATCAGTTTTCTCCCTTTTGAAAGCTAAAAAGGGCAAAGTTTCATGTGTTGTTCTTGGCTAATGTAAGAAAAATGATGTAATGGAATTAACATGCCATAGAATCGTTTAGCTGAATTACAATAGGTATTTCTTTGTTTAAACATAATATTATTATCAGTTCTTAAACTATCTCTATCACACATGATATTTGTTAATTGAAGGTCTAAACTATCTATCTTATACTTCTTCGACTCCAAACACATCTGACATTCTAGTAGTAAGGAGTTTGCTTTTTTAGCTTCGCTATTAACAGAAATAACCATGTCATTAAATCAAGATAAAGTGTTATCGAAATCAGACAAAATAGGATCATAAGAACGAAAAGGAATTTCGACGGATTTGAGAAAAGAACATACCTTCGAAGTCATGGGAGACTTGTCAGCACCAGTATTGACGAAGCATCTGCCTGTCACCTTCTCTTCCTCCTAACTCTCTTCTACAAATTCGGCATACATGGCACCATGTGTTGGGTTTCACATCTCTTTATCATCAGATCCAGATGACCAGATCTGATATGTACCGTCACCATCATTTCCCTTAGCAACCAATGATATACCCTTTGTCTTCGCTCTTACCTCCTCAAGCCTCTCCACATAGTAGGCTTTGTCCTTAACCCTCTCTTTCCTCTCATCTCTTTTCCTAATCATACAATCGCTTGCCATGTGGTTAGCACCATTGCAATAATGACAATCGAACCTAGAGTCACCTTTAAGCTTCTTTTCAGTCTTCGTATCCTTAGTCCTAATTTCCTTTTTCTCAACTTTCTTCTCCTCTCTCACTACCTTCCAAGAAGAACTTCCCTTCGACTCACTTGGCTTATACTTTGAACTAAATGTCTTTTTAAAAAATTTCTTGACCTTATTGTTTGAATAGAAGGCCACTACTTCGTCATCAGATTTGACAATAAAACCTTCTTCACCGGAACCTTCTTTCTCAACCAATTCATCATCAACTTCCTTCCCAGAGACTTTCAACATCAATGCAAATGGTCCTCCCAAATTCATCTTTGTTTCCTCAGCAATCTCATTTACGTTGTTTTCATATGCCTTCAACACATTGTAAAGATCACTTAGAGAAAAGTTCTCGAAACATTGTTGAGTTTGTATCATCAAGCTGACATTACACCATTCTTTGCGAAGCCCCATTGTAAACTTTAAATTGTACTCCATTGTTGATTTGTTGACACCATATATGCTACACTTAAAGATTAACTCGTTCAGACGATCATAGTACAACTCAATGTTTTCACCTTCTTTTTGCTCGAAATCTGCTAACTTAAGCAACCATTGCTTAACATAACTCTTTTCAGTTTTCTCACTTCCTTGATATTTCTCCTTAGTGTGTCCCAAATCTCTTCTGCAGAAGAACAACCACAGACATAGTTATACATAACTGGGGGAAGAGCTCCTCTCAATTCACGCATGCATCACTTATCATTTGCATTCTTCTTATCAGCTTGAGCATTAACATCTGTTGAAGAACTAGCACTTCCAACTTCAGTAAGCATCGACGGATGAAAATTACCACTCTTAATACACCTCTAGAGATCATCATCTATGCCAATACGATAATCCTCCATCATGTCAGCCTATTGTTCATATATTTCAAGAATCAACATCGGGATCTTAGTTGATGAGTCGAGAAGATGAGAATAAGAAGTCATGGTGTTCATGTTGAAATTAGCCATTGATGTATGAAAATCATTTTGAGAAAAAACTTCAGAAATTAGGTATTTGATGATAAAAACTTCCAGAAATCGAACCAGAAACACTCGATTATAAAAACAGAAAGCAGAATCGAATCAATACAACATATTTGTAGAGATTTTCAAATTCAAAAGTGCGGAATGATTTTGAGTCTAGAACTAGATTTAAAAACTTTTGAAATCAAAAGAAAATCAGATAGTAGCTGTATGAATCCTACTCTGATACAAAATGTAGTGGTTATAGATCAAGTGTTTGAATGCAATCAAAGTTAAGATTGAAATATGAACACAAAAAGTAAATAGAATATGTATGGGTTGGTTAATGTTTCTGAAAGGTACACAGAGAATATAGAGTAAAGTAGTGAATGCTTCAAAAAGATACCTCTAATTCTAGTACCTATCACCTATTTATAAGGATAACAGAAACATAGAAAAACACATAAGCGCTTATACATTCACGCTTCGACATCACAATATACCCTTATGCAAATAAACAAAACTGACTTCGATAAAAACTATGTAACATCCGGATTCCCAGGATAGTATTTCCATTATTTATTTTGATTAAAGAAGATGGACTCGACGATTTGATGCCTAGACTCATTGAGTAGGATCGCGACTGATGACTCGGATTAGCGAAGGGACTCGACGAGTCGGAAAGGGTGGACTCAACGAGTCCGCGCTGAGGTCAGAAACCCTAAATCTCCAGGCCTGTGTGTCACACCCCAAAACCGATAACAGCGGAATACGTCTCGGGGTGGAGGACGTCATGTACAGTATCATCACAATTGTATAATAGCAAACAAGAAACATACAACCATTGCATTTACATAGTGAATTTAATTACAAGCGTGTTTTATATTGTTCAACAAACACCAAAAGTAATTCAAAAATAAGAGAAGGGTCTTGTATGCTCCACCTTCTCCAAAAATGCTGCATCTGTACCTGTCTATCTTTGACCTAAAGATACAAGTTATTTTGAAAACGAATATCAGCATAAAGCTGGTGAGTTCATAAGGGTTTAGTGTGAGTTTTTGTATAAAAAGCATTAGAACCAATAGTACGAAATGTGTGCCATTTACATTCATAAGCTGTAGAAAACCTAGAAAATCCCATATTTTCCAGGAAATACATTGTAAGTGAAAATATGTGAAAAGTATGGATTCTTCATTTTTGAAAACAGTTTATTGTAAAAGTATATTAGCAAATCTCCAAATAGTAAATGTGATAGTATAGGTTAAGCCTGTAATCAGTGATAGAGGTGCAAGCTTCCTTTAGTGATAGATACTTACTTACTTCGGGATGTATTTTAGCATTTTGTGTAGTATTTTAGTGTAGTTATAGTGTATTCCTTGTATATTACTAATAGTGAGGAAAATAGAGGATCCCACAACCTTCCCAGTCATGCACAGTATAGTGAAGTAATGGCATCCCTGGGCCTGCACGACGCGGACTGAAATTAACAGTCGGGATGTAATAGCGTCTTCCCCGTATAGATCTATACATGTAGTGTCGTCTTCCTGTCGGAAAACTCCGGGCGTAGTGGGTAGCGAATAGAGTATCTCGTAGTGGGTTAGTGTATTATCGTTTGTTTAGTGTTTTCTCTTTTGTTATAGTGTAGTAATCTTTTAGTATGGATCATAGTGTATTCTCTTACTAGTGTATTGTCTGGTAATAGTGAGTATTATAGTGTAGAGAGTAGTGACTTCAGCGAGTAGTAGCAGTAGCAACATTAACTATAACTATTATAGTTAACTTAGTGTGGATGGTTCTTGTCATGTTAGTGGCTTTAGCATCTAGTGAAAGGAGAAATATTCGTGTCCCATACTAATATACAAGTTATATAACTAAGAAATCAACGACAGTCGGACGGATAACTACTACCCTAAGTCCACAATCAAACAAGAACAGGAAATAAGGCGAGATATCGGTCCTAAGTCCTCCAAGTCTTACTTATATAAATATATAAGTGTGGTTACATTTTATAAGTAAATTGATTTAATAAAAGTATTTTCCAAAAGAACATTTAAAATCTTGCTTGCTTGTCCAAAATAGTTTTGAAAACGTATAAATATGTTTGTAAGGCATAGTGATAAATCACATGTGATTTGAACTAAGGATAGTGAATCACATGTGATTAATTCTCGTAACGTGGAAAATCGTTCTGTATAACTTTCCATAAACATGTATAATCAACTTGTATCCCCCCTAAAACATATAAAACATTTGAAAGGTTCATTAAAGGGGTATGAACTCACCTGAAATCGCGTAAATCGGGTGAATCGGGTAAATCGGGTAAAAGTGTCGGTTGAGCGTTTTGTGCCAAATAACGACTTGTGCACCTTTTAGGACCCTAGATTCATATGAAATACGTATTTTACAATAAATTAGACATTTTATGCCTTTCGTTAAAGTATTTGGGCATTCTAGCATCGTTTTAGAGTTTTAGGGCCTAGAAGGGGTTCCCGGAAGTGGTACGAGGCCAAGAAAGGTTTACGGGGGAACCCATGAGCTCACTCCCTTGGAGTTTCGGCCCAAAGGCCACTCCTTGGGAGTTTACGGCCGTAAGCCCCCTAGGCTTGGCCGTAAACTCATGTGGTCCTCCTAAATTGTAAAATAAGGCCTTAAATCACTTCCCTAAATTAGTAGCAAGTGTTTTGAACCAATTTGGAGGGTTTAAACCCTCATTTAGGGATATTTAGGGGAGTTTACGGTCCAGGCTTGTGCTTGGGCCGTAAACTCCATTTTGTTCTTCAAAATGTATGTTTAAATGGTACAACACACTTCCCTTCACCTTAGATAAATACTAGAAGGCCTTAGATGGAGTTTTGGGACATTTTGGCATAAAAATTGGGGAGTTTACGGCCCAAGTATAGACTTGGCCGTAAACTCTTCTTTTGGCTTCAAAATGAGATGCTTAATGGTACAACACACTTCCCTTCACCTTAGATAAATACTAGAAGACCTTAGGTGAAGTTTTAGGGGCATTTTGGCATATTTATTGGGTGTTTACGGCCCAAGCTTAGACTTGGCCGTAAAATCCTATTTTTGCCTCTAAATGGTGTTGTTTAATGTACTACAACATTTCCTAGGGTCATAGCTAAATTCCTACATGCCCTAGATGAGTTTTTGGGACTTTTATCAAAGGTTTTTGGGTGTTTACGGCCTAAGCATAAGCTTGGGCCGTAAACTCCTTTTTAGGCCTCAATTTCTTATGTTTTAATGTCCAAACTCCCCTAGGTAAATCCCTTAATTAGTATATGAGCTTAAAGGAAGGAAAAACAGGGTATTTGGCCAAGTATTGGGTGTTTACGGCCTAAGGGGCTTCCTAGGCCGTAAAATCCTTTTAATCATTCAAATCCTATGTTTTTTTGGCTTCTAAATACAATGAAGTATGTTTAGAACAAGATAGGGAAGAATTCCTTGATGGGTTTTGAGCATTCTAACACTTCCTAAGTGAACATGCAACCCTAAATACCTTGGATTTATGTTTTCTCTATTATACATGCAAATAAGAACATCCAAGGTATTATCCTAATCTAGCATACAAAAACTATGAATGTAACAAGATGGAATACATACCTCTTGATGTAGCTTGATGTCTTCAAGCTTTAAGAGCTTAGCCCTAATAGTGTGGAAGCCTCAAGTGGAATCACAAATCACCAAGACACCTTGGAATACTTTAGAGAATATGGATACTTGGTTTTCTCTTGTGAAATTGGCTAGCCCTTCTTAGTGTATCCACACTAGTGCCCATTTCACCAACCAAGGACATCTTAATATAGTATGGAGACTAGGGTTAAACCCATGACCTTTCATTTCATATGATCCATGGGTTAAACACTCCATGGACTATCCATGAAAGCTTAGCCCAACCTAAATGAACTTGTCCCATTCCATATATATAAGAGTCCATATTTAATTAGTTCCTTTTGATCACTTAATTAATTATAAATTAATTCTTGATCAATACTAACTAAATAATATGATTCCATATTAATATATTAGAACTTATAATATATTAATATTAATCATAAACATACTATTCTCAAAAGATTATCCATATAAATTGTGTCGGTGAAGTGCAACCCAAATGGACCATGTCGGGTCGGGTCAAGTACATACCAAATATAGTTATGGACTTAGACATTAATCCAACAGTCTCCCACTTGGATAAGTCTAAAACTATTATTGCGTATGACTTCAAACCTAACTGGCAATTGTAGCTCTTAAAGCCACTGTCGAACTCTGATCTTGTCAACGAACTTGTCCATTAGATAAGGGATCATATATTCCTCCATTCTAGATATTATATGGACTGAGACATGGATTATAATCATTCTCTCTGTCCATTTGTTGTTTCCCGATTTTCGATTTATGACGACTGACTAATTGAACAAATCAAATCAGTCCTGGCCCGACCGAGCACTTCCATTTGTCATCATCAAATCATCGAGGGGCCCACAGATATCGCTTTTATCTCGAAGGTAAAAGGAACGGATACACTTCGACTCATATGGCTTGTTTTACTACTTGTTGAATCATACACAAAGGCACGTTTTATAGCACCGAGTTACCAAATGCGTTTTCGTGCAATCAATGTACTATCAACTCATAGTAACAACTCATATCTCTAGGTTTGAAGAATATAAGATATTATCGTCTCATGATCACTCGTGATAAAATCCATGAAGTGATTCTAATGAGCGCGGGTTGAATCCAATACTCAGAACTTATGAGCACTCATGAGTGTTGTAGCCCTTTGTCCAACACCTTAGACCTCTACAAGCCAACTCATGACAGTCTTAATTCATATCTACTTCCAACATATGACCGACTATGGATGGTTTGAATAACTTAGTCATTCCGGAAGAATAACCCAGTTTATTCGGGAAGTCAAAAGATGCAAAATGAAACACAATAATAATTGAATCCAATATGGTATCAACTCTTTAAACATAAATAAAACACCTTTTATTTATCACCATATGATTACACATTATTCATTGTATACTGTTTCAGCTATCAACTTTATTCTTGAATTTAAAACAATAGTTGTCCCATGCTCCAAGCATGTGCACTATGTTTTCTTAAACACTAGTCATGCCACACACCAAGTATGCATACTATGTTTGTCTATGATCTTTACTTTGTGAACTAGATCAATTGAACATAACTTCAATGATTCTCTTTTCACACTCCCAAATCCTTACCGCAAATGCAAGAATTCCAAATTCATGCCATTTACTGAAATCTGTTAGATTCTAAACTTATATGCATTGATCCTCTTGTAATGATTATGCACAAAGTCATAAAGACTTGACAACAAACATTACAGAGCATTCCAAAGGAGATCATCTCCTTGGAAACATCCTTCTTGCATTAAGTTTCCTTAATCTTACACAGATTGAATAATTTCTAACTTTGAAAAATTTCCAGATTTCATTTTGACTATCACTTCTAAACAAGAGTTGCCTCCTTCCAGATTATGTCAATATGGTCCTTCCAGAATTATCACTACACTTCCAACCGTCCTTGAGCAAGCAATCTTTTGTAAACCTTAGATTGTTCTCGACAACTGTTTAATCCTTTTAGTCATATCCAGTTCTAAACCTTTTCCCTTCTTAATGCCCCAGGCATTTGGAAAATTTTAGAACGGATGATTATAGCACATGTAATCGATCCTATATCCGAAGCATATGGGACACGATTCATGATGTCTCACATAAAGACTAAACCAGTCTTTTGCTATAACATTTCCATTTCTATTTGCCAAGTTCTCATAATTCAGATTATGAAAAGGGATGCCGTAATCATAATCGAATTTTAGAACGCAAATAATGGACCCATATACAGAATTTCCTTATGTTGAGCCATTCCAACATGAAATTCATATATATCCTTGACTAAATGATTAAAACCTCATGATCTAAGCTTATAGATTTGAGATGAAGTATAATTTCCTCTCCCTTAATTATAGCAAAACAACTTTTTCCCAATTGAAACTTTTGTTTTCTATAATTAACATTGCTAACTTGCAATACTTATCATAATTATCATGCTCCCACTAACATGATGATTATTAGCATAACACTTATGCTCCCACTAGCTTTGACATGTACCTAGAAATCAGTTGGACTTCTAGAAATCAATACTTCATTGACTTTCTTACCAAAGTTCAGATTTCTGATACTAGATTGTTTTGATAAGACTTTATCAAAATCATACACCTTCCCTTAGATAGCACACTTGTGCATCTAAACAATTATGAAGAGGTATGCCGTAATCATAATGGTTAGACCTTTTTGCCACTTCTCACAAGTCCAGGTTAGTGTGCCGGTAAACCACACACGCTCCATTAACGACTTTGAGAATGCAAATATCACAATTGCTATCTAGATAAAATCTACTTAGTGAAAGTGTTTCCTCACCATCATTTTCATGAATCGGAGAGAAACCTTATGACACTTAGATTTACTGGTGTATGTGTTCTTATCCATGTGAATGGTCAAAATCATAGTCACAAGACAAGGATAATGACAAACCCAAACTCATATGGACTGAACTCAATCTTAATTTCTTGCCACCTGGCAGCTCAAGGGCCTGCCATTGCTTCCAAGTTGTTGTGCAACCAATTGAGAACTTTAAGAACTCATATGCAAAGCCAACTTTAACTGGAATGGGCACATAATATGTCAACATGATAGGTTATAAACCTCAAGTCATGTGCTAGAGAAGAACTTCAGGTTTTATTCTTGATTAGTTCTTGAGACTTTCAAGACCTTTAAGACTCCCACTGTCCTCTTGACCTATAAGACTCCCTTGTCAAACATCCAAGAAATAGTGTGGATTCTAATCAAGACAAACACTTCACACAATTGGCCTTAGTTGGTCTTTGTTTTATCCAAAACATCACAACTTACCAATTTCAAATGTACAAGAGTAGAAAACTTTTACTCTTACATTTGACAAGTGTTTTAAACCTTCTTTAAGACATGTCACTCAAATGACAATCTTGGAGTATGACTCTAAGACTTGTATTGGAACGAAGTATGACTCATCTTCTTGATTTAACCATTTCAACAATTCAAGATCCCTCTTCTTAGTCATAAGAATGCACTAAGATTTCCTTAGAGAACTAATTGTGCTATGGTTTCTTAATCATTAAGATGATCACAAAACTGATACTAAAGTACTCTCCCATCTTTTCAGATTTGAGAAACTTTTATCCTTCTGCCTAAGTTGATTCTTCTTATTCGCTCTGCCATACATTGGAACCTTTTTCCAATGTCTCACAATTACACTTAAGCATGTAAGTATAATCATATTTACTGAACTTTAGTAAACTATGACGAATAGTCTTATCAAACTTTTGTGGTGGACTTAATCAGTGCACAAGAATGTGTACTCGATCCTTTAGTCCTTTACTTGACTCACACATCCATGTGAACAAGTAATTAGTCTTAATTTTTCCAAAACTTGAAAGTTCTCATTCATCATGCTATACAACTTGCATGATTCCAAGTTTCGGTCCAATTGAAACTTGGGTGATGAGAATCTTTCCTTATTTGGTAAATATAGACATTACCACAAATGAAAGAATCAATTTCATATTTCCACTCTTGCTCTTAATGGAATCATATAAGCAACAATTTTTCCTCAAATGCCATTGTAAGGATATTTTAAAATAAATAAAATCAAAAATTTCCTTTTATTTTAAAACATTGTGGAAAAACTAATCCTTACAATCCATATGAAAACTTGTTGTTATCTATTCCTAAGCAAAAATATCATAACTCCTAAGAAGTAGCTCAAGAATCCGATTTTCAAGCTATGCGATAGAAATCCATCTACGCGATCAGATTCAGCATATTCTTTCTTTAAGTTTCTTCACTTTTCTTTGATTCTTAAACATCACCATGTGACCCAGTCACATCATGTATCAAGAATCTCAGAATAGAAACTTAACAGAGTTAGATAGTGGACTTTACCTGAAGTAGAGTCAAACTTATTGACTTTAACATCCTTAAGTAAATTTGGCAGCTTCACAATCAATGCCCCTTCCTTTGGCAATATGAACATATGGACCCTTTGATAATGGTACACGAGACTATCATAGACTTAGCTTTTCTCTTTACCATTTGGTCAACCGAGTTGACTATGGCCGATCCCTTTCCACTAGGAAGAGAGAGCTTTACTAGATATCCAATGTCATCATTGTCAATGTCCATAAAGTTTTAGGAAGTTGATCTTAGCAAATAGATAAGATCATTAAGGGTCTTGTCATAGTCTGTTTCATAGGTGTTCCAAAAGAACTCACTATGTGACTTAGAAAGTAGTTGAACCACCAACTTTCTCAAGACTTTGACACCCAACTCTCCCGGCTTGTGAATATGTGACTACATCTCCAAGATGTGATCACACCTAGACCTTGCCTTGCCAATAGGGCTTGAGTGACCTTAAACTTTTCAACAACTTGTGGGTTAGGGAGAATAATTGGAGGAGGTGAAAGAAGTATGATTTCCATGGGACATCATCTTCATTTAGGAAAGCTTGTTTCAAGAGATTTGGGAAGATCATAGGTGTCTAAACCAGACATCTTTTGGGAGATATTGAAGATAGTTGATTTAAAGTCCTTAATATGACACCCAATATGAAATATTAAGGCTAGGACCCAACAAACTATTTTATAACTTAGAAGAGGTATGCCGTAATCCAAGCTATAAAATATTTGAAGGTAGGTGAATGACGATTCACCAATTTCCACCAAGATAAACGAAATGTATTATTAGGTTTTAATTGGTTTTGAAACTCCTAGATCTTTGAGATTCATTGAATTGTTCAAAGGCATGTTTCAATCTCGAGTGTGCCCTTCAGGTTTTGTGACTGGGATGCCGAGGATCACAAAACAAGGTGTGAAGTAACCATGCAAATCACTTGGTACCCTTAATAAATTACCCCTCAATCGATGTGCCGGTTAACCACACACGCTCCATCGATACTATGATAAATATTAAGTCACCCTTTACCTACCTTGTTAAGTCCAAGTGAGTGTGCCGGTTCACCACACACGCTCCACTAACGACTTAGACAAAGTGTAAAGTGTAATTTCATGGGTTAGCACCTTATTCACATTTTTCCTAAGTAACTAAGATTGGGTATTATTAAGAGTTTAGTTACTTAGTATTATCATTAATACTTTTAATGAAGGGAGAATTCTAGTCCTGTCAAACCTGTTCGGCTAACGACCCTCCACCAGTCAAGCAAGCGGTGGGTGAGAGTGGACACCGATTAAGTTGCCATTTTATAGGCAACAACCTTATACCCACCTTATAGACCGGCTTCGTGAATGAGGCGTACTAGCGGTAAGACTGACTTTACTCTTATACATATATATATATATATATATATTATTAACTTATAATATTATAAAGTATAAGGGTTGAATTTTAACTTTTAAAATTCTAAGGGCTAACTTGGAATTAATGTATTCATAAGTGAAAACTTTACAAATTCCAAAACTTGAGGGCAAGTTTTGAAACTATTCAAAACTAATTAATTCCATAACTTATGTGTTTAAAGTAGTTTTAATCCAAAAACTCTTCAAGTTCCATAACTTGAGGACAAGTTATGGAAGACTTTAAACTAATAAAAGAATTAACTTTTCTTTATTTTATAACTTATGAAATTAATTAAGGTTACATATTTTATTACTTAATGAAGTGACTCTTGAACCTCCATAACTTAAGGACAAGACTCTTCATCTTTTGTAACCATTGCCAACTTTTATGAGTTTTATGAAACTTAAATGTGACTTTTCATATAACTTGAGGACAAGTTACAAAAACACATTTTAGAATCAACTCTTAGATTAATTTGGATTGAAAACACATAATCAATTAACTTTTCTATTAATCTAAGCAACTCATAAGAACAAGATAATCCAAATCAAACTTTTTCATGTAATTAGCCTAATCACTAAACTAATTCAAAACATGAATCTATTGATAATTATCTTTGAAATTGGATTAGCATGAACATTACCACATCAAAAACAAGTTTATAAGTTCAAAAACAACTTAGGGTAATGTTCCTAGTCCATTTCTAGCCAAAAAAGTCGAGTTTATGCTGTCTGGGGTTCCAACTCGTCGAGTGCATGAACCAACTCGGCGAGTTGGATCGAATTCATCACTTTTTAGGCATGGACTCGCCGAGTCTCCTGATGGACTCGCCGAGTCTGATGACCAGACAGCAAGAAATTCGATTTTTTAAGCAGTTTTGCAAGTATAACAAGAAAACAAGGCTAGGATCTGATACCACTGATGGGTTTTGAGCATTCTAACACTTCCTAAGTGAACATGCAACCCTAAATACCTTGGATCTATGTTTTCTCTATTATACATGCAAATAAGAACATCCAAGGTATTATCCTAATCTAGCATACAAAAACTATGAATGTAACAAGATGGAATACATACCTCTTGATGTAGCTTGATGTCTTCAAGCTTTAAGAGCTTAGCCCCAATAGTGTGGAAGCCTCAAGTGGAATCACAAATCACCAAGACACCTTGGAATACTTTAGAGAATATGGATACTTGGTTTTCTCTTGTGAAATTGGCTAGCCCTTCTTAGTGTATCCACACTAGTGCCCATTTCACCAACCAAGGACATCTTAATATAGTATGGAGACTAGGGTTAAACCCATGACCTTTCATTTCATATGATCCATGGGTTAAACACTCCATGGACTATCCATGAAAGCTTAGCCCAACCTAAATGAACTTGGCCCATTCCATATATATAAGAGTCCATATTTAATTAGTTCCTTTTGATCACTTAATTAATTATAAATTAATTCTTGATCAATACTAATTAAATAATATGATTCCATATTAATATATTAGAACTTATAATATATTAATATTAATCATAAACATACTATTCTCAAAAGATTATCCATATAAATTGTGTCGGTGAAGTGCAACCCAAATGGACCATGCCGGGTCGGGTCAAGTACATACCAAATATAGTTATGGACTTAGACATTAATCCAACAGTCCTTACGTTTTGGAAGCCGGAATTCGCGGTTTTGGAGTCGGGTTCGGGTCTAGAGAGAGAAAGTAGTGAGAGAGAGTGAAGGTTTGGTAAAAGAGCTTAAATGTAGTGTCCATTTGTTTATATATGTCTCGGGTATTGCACCCGATACACGGCTATCCGATGCTAAAGTTTAACGGGGTTAAAACTTTTTACTCGGGTGAAGTGGTTGAAAAAGTAATATAACTCTATTTGGTTAAACGGTTAACACATACAAGTTATAATTACTTATGATAATATCAAGACATAAATAACTAGATATTTGCTTATTGATGACTCCAATTATTACAGAAAATAGTATATAGCGACACATTCCGTTAGTGAAGATAGAATTTGTAACGGCAATAGATTTGGGGGTTGTCACATCATCCCCCTGTTAGGGGAACTTCATCCCGAAATTTAGAATTTATACAGATAAGAATTACAATACTACTAAGCGAAGAGATGGGGATATTTGAGTTTCATTTGGTCCTCACGCTCCCAAGTGAATTCCGGTCCTCGCTTGGCGTTCCACCGAACCTTCACAATTGGGATGCGGCTTTGTTTCGTCCGTTTTACTTCCCGATCCATAATCTCTGCAGGCTCTTCTACGAAGTTGAGGCTCTCATTGACCTCGATCTCGTCGAGGGGGATCACGAGAGTCTCGTCAGACAAACATTTCTTCAAGTTTGAGACGTGAAAGGTAGGGTGTATGTTACCTAGCTCGTGGGGTAAGTTGAGTTTATAAGCTATGGGGCCGATTCTGGCGAGAATCTCGAAAGGCCCTATGTACCTTGGGTTCAGCTTTCCACGCTTCCCAAAGCGTATAGTGCCCTTCCAGGGCGAGACTTTTAACAGGACTCGGTCTCCCACCTGGAATTCCAAGGGTTTTCTTCGTTTGTCGGCGTAGCTTTTCTGTCGATCCCTACCGGCTTTTAATCGTTCACGTATCTGTATAATCTTCTCGGTCGTCTCTTGTATGATCTCCGGACCAGTGAGGGCGCTGTTAGGAACTCGTCCTTTAGCTAGCTGAGTGTCACCCACCTCAGCCCAGCACAGAGGGGATCTGCACTTCCGGCCATAGAGGGCTTCGAATAGGGCTGCCTTGATGCTCGTATGATAACTATTGTTGTAGGAAAACTCCACAAGAGGCAAGTGTGTATCCCACGATTTCCCGAAGTCGATCACACAAGCTCGCAACATATCTTCTAAGGTTTGGATCGTTCTCTCACTTTGTCCGTCGGTCTGTGGATGGTAGGCTGTACTCATGTCCAGCCTTGTCCCTAGTGCCTTTTGCAATGATTGCCAAAACCTAGAGGTGAATCTACTATCTCTGTCCGAGATAATAGATTTAGGGACGCCATGCAGTCGTACTATTTCTTTTATGTATGTTCTCGTGAGCTTCTCCATCTTGTCCGTCTCCTTGATGGGTAGGAAGTGTGCGGACTTGGTCAACCTGTCAACGATGACCCAAATGGTATCTAATCCACCCGCTGTCTTGGGCAGTTTGGTTATAAAGTCCATTGTGATCCGCTCCCACTTCCATTCCGGTATCTCAGGTTGTTGGAGGAGTCCTGATGGCTTTTGATATTCGACTTTGACCTTCGCGCAAGTAAGGCACTTACTCACAAAGGTAGCGATTTCCGCTTTCATGTTCGGCCACCAGTATAGCTTTTTGAGATCCAGATACATCTTATCTGAACCCGGGTGGATGGAGTAACGAGTGTTGTGTGCTTCCCTTATAACTAAGTCTCTGAAACCTCCATGGCGTGGAGTCCAGATTCGGTCCATGAAGTAGTAGGCTCCGTCACCCTTAACCTCCAGATTTTTATCCATTCCGCGCAGGGATTCTCCTGTCACGTTTTCGGGCCTTAAGGCTTCCAGCTGAGCCTCTTTGATCTGTGTGGATAGATGCGAATGGATAGTCATTGTCAACGACTTGGTCCTTCGACCAGAATATTCCTTTCTACTCAGGGCGTCGGCCACTACGTTGGCTTTCCCCGGATGATATCTAATTTCACAGTCGTAATCGTTAAGTAGCTCGACCCATCGACGCTGTCTCATGTTGAGTTCTTTTTGGTTCGGTATATGTTGGAGGCTTTTATGATCAGTGTACACCACACTCTTCGTCCCATACAAGTAGTGTCTCCAAATTTTTTGTGCGAAGACGACCGCTCCTAACTCGAGGTCGTGAGTAGTGTAGTTCACTTCATGGGTCTTTAGCTGCCTCGAGGCATAGGCGATAACCTTGCCTCGTTGCATCAAGACACAACCGAGCCCCTGATTGGATGCATCACAGTATACAACAAAATCTTCTGTCCCTTCGGGAAGGGACAATACTGGTGCGATGCATAGGGCTCGCTTCAGGGTCTGAAATGCCTTCTCCTGTTTCTCTTCCCAGTCGAATGATACACCTTTCTGTGTTAACATAGTGAGAGGCTTCGCAATTCGAGAGAAATTTTGGATGAATCTGCGGTAGTAGCCAGCGAGGCCTAGAAATTGACGAATTTATGTAGGCATCTTCGGTGCTGACCAGTTCTCAATAACTTTAATTTTGGAGGGATCCACGTGGATTCCGTCTTCACTGACCACGTGCCCTAAGAATTCGACTCTTCGGATCCAAAACTCGCACTTAGAGAACTTCGCATATAATTTCTCGGATCGCAGCGTTTCCAGGACTCGTCGTAAATGATCCCCGTGTTCTTCCTCGCTCCGAGAGTAGACGAGTATATCATCAATAAAGACGATGACGAACTGATCTAGATATGGACGACAAACCCTGTTCATCAAGTCCATGAATACGACGGGGGCGTTAGTCAGTCCAAAGGGCATCACTACAAACTCAAAATGCCCGTAGCGGGTTCGGAAGGCTGTTTTCGGAACATCTTCCTCAAGCACCCGTAATTGATGATACCCGGATCTAAGATCAATCTTGGAGAAGTAACTTGCTCCTTGGAGTTGGTCGAATAGATCGTCGATACGAGGGAGAGGATAGCGATTTTTGACCGTGAGTTTATTGAGTTCCCTATAATCGATGCACATCCAAAACGATCCATCCTTTTTCTTCATGAACAAGACCGGGGCTCCCCAAGGTGAGAAGCTCGGTCTTATAAAGCCCTTGCTGAGCAGTTCGTTGAGTTGGCCGGATAGCTCTTGCATTTCGGTGGGCACTAGACGGTAGGGCGACTTAGCTACGGGGGTAGCTCCTGTGACTAGGTTGATTCTGAATTCAACCTGTCGTTTGGGAGGTAGGCCTGGAAGATCCTCCGGGAAGACATCAGGGAAATCGCATACTACAGGAATGTCTTTTGGATCTTTCGATTTCTGGTTAGTGTCGACAACGTGAGCAAGAAAGGCGCAATATTCCTTGCGCAAGTATTTCTGAGCCTGGATACTAGAGATGATACGAAGGCTCGTACTTGGCTTATCTCCGTATATTAATAGGGTTTCGCGATTTGGAAGGTTCAGGCGAATGGCTTTGTCGGAGCATAGGATATCGGCGTGATGAAGACTCAACCAATCCATACCAACAATGACATCGAAATTTTTGATTGAGACTGGTATAAGATCGATTGAAAATGGGTGATCATATAACGTGAGAGTACAATCTATATAGATTTCGTTAGAGCTTTCTGTTTTCCCATTAGCCATTTCTACGACGAATGTTTCTTTTAGTGGTTGAGGGGTTTGTTTGAGTAAGTGTTTAAAGTTTTGATTTATGAAGCTTCTTTCTGCACCACTATCGAATAAGACACAAGCATAAGAGTTGTTGAGAAGAAGCGTACCCGTGACCACCGTGGGATCAGCTACCGCTTCATTGTGACCGATAGCGAGTAGCCTTCCAATTCCTCCAGCATTTGTGGTCTTCGGACAGTTTTTCTTAAAATGACCCGCTTCACCGCAGCCATAACAAGTTGGGGTCACTCCCGTACCAGGAACCTGCATGATAGGTTTGGGAGGGGCCTTGCAAAATCGGACAGTATGGCCCTTTCGACCGCAGTTGGAACACTGCAATTCACGGCAAGGGCCGTTGTGGTGAAAAGGGCACTTGGGACACTTGGGCAGGTTTCCACTGTAAGCTTTTGGCGGGGCTGGAGCAGCTAGAGTGGCTGGGGTGGTGGCAGCATGGACCGCCACAATTTGCTGGCCCTTGGAGGCGGCTTGAGTTTTCTTGCCTTTCTTCTTATCCCATCGTTTCCTTTTTCGGTCAGATGAATCGGGTGGTGCAGTGGTTGTTGTGGTTGTTGTTGCTGGAGTGGAGGAGATTTCGTGGTTGATCAGACTTTAGGCCAATTCCTTGGCGTTGTCAAAAGTGGTAGGGCGTGAGGCCAGAACATTTCCTTGATACGGGGGCACTAAACCCCAGATTTATCGTTCAATCTTCTTGCTTTCAGAGGGGATCATGTTGGGACACATAGTCGCCAAGTCGCATAACCTGGCCATATAAGCCGCTATGTCAGTCCCTTTTATCTTGAGGTTCCAGAGTTCTTCCTCAAGTTTCTGAACCTCGCCCCTAGGGCAGTACTCCCCTCTCATGAGATCTTTTAGAGTGTCCTAGCCCATGGCATTGGCTGTGACCAAGGAGAGTGCACTGACATGGCCGTTCCACCATGACAAGGCCCTGTTAGTGAGGATAGCAGTAGCGAACTTAATTTTGCTCTCTTCGGGACAAGAGCACATCTCGAATACAGCTTCGGTTCTTTCGAACCATTGGGACAATGCCAGAATTCCTCCCGTACCGTTGAAGAAGGTGGGTTTACAGTTCATAAAATCCTTATAAGTGCATCCCTACACCCTTTGATGGACTTCACCGAACCTGGAGTTACCACCGCTCGCATCACCCGAGTTCATTTGGGCCATCGCTGCTGTTACAGCCGCAGTCACAGTCGTTTGGAATAACACCGGGTCGAACTGCGGAGGAAGGGTTTGAGTTGCGGGTCTTCCTCTGCTGGGACGCTTTTGTGGAGGCATCCTTTACTGGAAGATCATAACTTATTCGTTATAGTTGATATGTACGGAATCCTTGTGACATATACTATAAATTTGGTTAAGATTATTTATTTTAAATAATATTCTATCAAAAAGTCATCTTTAACGCTTATTATCTCTAAATTGATTAGCCCGAATCTACAGGCGTTACAATTATCTCCGCCTTAGGATGATTACGACCTGGAATAATCAACGAAACAGGGCATGCATAATGATTCCATGTGTTATCTTTTGATCCTAGGTAATAACCGTAACTCTTATGTCATTTCAAATGAGAATCTAACTCTTGACTGCTGGCGGTGCTTAATCTTGCACCCGCTCTTCATACTATGTTGGACTTTCAATTGTAACCTTCGAGTTACAAACTAGATCCTATTGGAGACTCCCGTTCCTTCTTAAATAGACTTAACTTAAGATATTTTCTTTACTTTGATTGTCATAACAAACTAATGGTTTATGTTCTAATGACCTCTAGTTGTATGATGCAACTCTTAGACACGAATCTTTTTGATTCTGATTCCAGATTGGAATATACCTTCCTTCATGTTCTGATGTGTTATAACTTTCTAGCATTTAGTACTTCTAGCTAAAAGCTTCTTATTTTAATGACGATCGAGATACTTCTATTGATCGATTCGATTATCTTTCACTTTCATCTCTTGGCTTAAGTCAGATGCTACATCGAACTTGGTTCTCTCAACCACATAGAGTACATATCTTAGTCGGACTCGATATGATATGACCACTAGGGTCGGAATAATAATCATATTTTTAGTCAGTACCGAAAGATGGTAGCGACATACATAAACAAAAAAGAATCAATGACATTTTGTTTCTTTTGAGACTCAATATTTTGCCAATAAACATTCTTTCTTTCTTTTGTCATTGAAATCCCATTTTCTTTTGAAATCTTTTTTAGTTTGTTCTTTGAAACTTTGAGAATTTGTGACTTGATCTTTAGAAACTGATTCATTTGAAAGTTTTTCTTCATTAACTTTTACTTTCTTAACTTCCCAAACTCGTTTTGTTTTTTTTTTTCGTTGAAAGTGGATGAGTTTTTATTAGGATTGTTTTCGACAGTGCTTTGATTAGAGAAGAATCCTTCTTTTGTTGGTTCTTTATTATTCTCAACAACAATTTTGTAATCTCAGGATTGACTTTGTCTCCATTTCCTATCGTAACAGACACTTGATTTGGAAGCACCATGTTATCTGTGCAATTGAAATTAGGATAAACAATAGAATTTTTTTCAAGATAATGAAGACCTTTTTTCTTCATAACTTTGTCGAACTTCTTAGTTTCCTCATAGACCTGATCAACTACAACCCGGGGTATGGTTGTTTCATTCGGAACATCTTAGTTATCATCATCACTATCTGTTTAACTATCTTCGACGGTAACATGGTAATGGTCATGATCATGAACTTTAGAAGTTAAGTGTTTGTCAGTGTTACCTTTAACGGAACAATGATTACATATTTCTTTACCCTTAGCCATTGAAGTGACATTAATAATATATAACTAAGAACAATCAACAACTTCATCCTCATTAGTTTCACTAATATTATCTAAATCATCTTTGATATCAGCATAATTGTTTTGAGAGGCAGATGTAGAATTCTCGGTTCTTTTCAAAATTTTCATTTGTTTGTTTTTGGTCAAGGTCTTATTTACAATATCAACAAGATCATATGCATCTAAATATTCATCAATTTTAACTACACCATATGCATATGAGTCATTCGGGACCTTGTCAAATTCAGATATTTTCTTTTCACAGTTACAAGAAATATAATCAGTTTTCTCCCTTTCGAAAGCTAAAAAGGGCAAAGTTTCATGTGTTGTTCTTGGCTAATGTAAGAAAAATGATGTAATGGAATTAACTTGCCATAGAATCGTTTAGCTGAATTACAATAGGTATTTCTTTCTTTAAGCATAATATTATTATCAGTTCTCAAACTATCTCTATCACACATGATATTTGTTAATTGAAGGTCTAAACTATCTATCTTATACTTCTTCGACTCCAAACACATCTGACATTCTAGTAGTAAGGAGTTTGATTTTTTAGCTTCGCTATTAACAGAAATAAGCATGTCATTAAATCAAGATAAAGTGTTATCGAAATCAGACAAAACAGGATCATAAGAACGAAAAGGAATTTCGACGGATTTGAGAAAAGAACATACCTTCGAAGTCATGGGAGACTTGTCAGCACCAGTATTGACGAAGCATCTGCCTGTCACCTTCTCTTCCTCCTAACTCTCTTCTACAAATTCGGCATACATGGCACCATGTGTTGGGTTTCACATCTCTTTATCATCAGATCCAGATGACCAGATCTGATATGTACCGTCACCATCATTTCCCTTAGCAACCAATGATATACCCTTTGTCTTCGCTCTTACCTCCTCAAGCCTCTCCACATAGTAGGCTTTGTCCTTAACCCTCTCTTTCCTCTCATCTCTTTTCCTAATCATACAATCGCTTGCCATGTGGTTAGCACCATTGCAATAATGACAATCGAACCTAAAGTCACCTTTAAGCTTCTTTTCAGTCTTCGTATCCTTAGTCCTAATTTCCTTTTTCTCAACTTTCTTCTCCTCTCTCACTACCTTCCAAGAAGAACTTCCCTTCGACTCACTTGGCTTATACTTTGAACTAAATGTCTTTTTAAAAAATTTCTTGACCTTATTGTTTGAATAGAAGGCCACTACTTCGTCATCAGATTTGACAATAAAACCTTCTTTTTGCTTGAAATCTGCTAACTTAAGCAACCATTGCTTAACATAACTCTTTTCAGTTTTCTCACTTCCTTGATATTTCTCCTTAGTGTGTCCCAAATCTCTTCTGTAGAAGAACAACCACAGACATAGTTATACACAAATGGGGGAAGAGCTCCTCTCAATTCACGCATGCATCACTTATCATTTGCATTCTTCTTATCAGCTTGAGCATTAACATCTGTTGAAGAACTAGCACTTCCAACTTCAGTAAGCATCGACGGATGAAAATTACCACTCTTAATACACCTCTAGAGATCATCATCTATGCCAATACGATAATCCTCCATCATGTCAGCCCATTGTTCATATATTTCAAGAATCAACATCGGGATCTTAGTTGATGAGCCGAGAAGATGAGAATAAGAAGTCATGGTGTTCATGTTGAAATTAGCCATTGATGTATGAAAATCATTTTGAGAAAAAACTTCAGAAATTAGGTATTTGATGATAAAAACTTCCAGAAATCGAACCAGAAACACTCGATTATAAAAACAGAAAGCAGAATCAAATATATACAACATATTTGTAGAGATTTTCAAATTCAAAAGTGCGGAATGATTTTGAATCTAGAACTAGATTTAAAAACTTTTGAAATCAAAAGAAAATCAGATAGCAGCTGTATGAATCCTACTCTGATACAAAATGTAGTGGTTATAGATCAAGTGTTTGAATGCAATCAAAGTTAAGATTGAAATATGAACAAAAAAAGTAAATAGAATATGTATGGGTTGGTTAATGTTTCTGAAAGGTACACAGAGAATATAGAGTAAAGTAGTGAATGCTTCAAAAAGATACCTCTAATTCTAGTACCTATCACCTATTTATAAGGATAACAGAAACATAGAAAAACACATAAGAGCTTATACATTCACGCTTCGACATCACAATATACCCTTATGCAAATAAACAAAATTGACTTCGATAAAAACTATGTAACATCCGGATTCCCAGGATAGTATTTCCATTATTTATTTTGATTAAAGAAGATGGACTCGACGATTTGACGCCTAGACTCATCGAGTAGGATCGCAACTGATGACTCGGATTAGCGAAGGGACTCGACGAGTCGGAAAGGGTGGACTCGACGAGTCCGCGCTGAGGTCAGAAACCCTAAATCTCCAGGCCTGTGTGTCACACCCCAAAACCAATAACGGCGGAATACGTCTCGGGGTGGAGGACGTCATGTACAGTATCATCAGAATTGTATAATAGCAAACAAGAAACATACAACCATTGCATTTACATAGTGAATTTAATTACAAGCATGTTTTATATTGTTCAACAAACACCAAAAGTAATTCAAAAATAAGAGATGGGTCTTGTATGCTCCACCTTCTCCAAAAATGCTGCGTCTTTACCTGTCTATCTTTGACCTGAAGATACAAGTTATTTTGAAAACGAATATCAACATAAAGCTGGTGAGTTCATAAGGGTTTAGTGTGAGTTTTTGTATAAAAAGCATTAGAACCAATAGTACGAAAAATGTGCCATTTACATTCATAAGCAGTAGAAAACCTAGAAAATCCCATATTTTCCAGAAAGTACATTGTAAGTGAAAATCTGTGAAAAGTATGCATTCTTCATTTTTGAAAACAGTTTATTGTAAAAGTATATTAGCAAATCTCCAAATAGTAAATGTGATAGAATAGGTTAAGCCTGTAATCAGTGATAGAGGTGCAAGCTTCCTTTAGTGATAGATACTTACTTACTTCGGGATGTAGTTTAGCATTTAGTGTAGTATTTTAGTGTAGTTATAGTGTATTCCTTGTATATTACTAATAGTGAGGATAATAGAGGATCCCATGACCTTCCCAGTCATGCACAGTATAGTGAAGTAGTGGCATCCCTGGGCCTGCACGGCGCGGACTGAAATTAACAGTCGGGATGTAATAGCGTCTGCCCCGTATAGATCTATACATGTAGTGTCGTCTTCCTGTCGGAAAACTCCGGGCGTAGTGGGTAGCGAATAGAGTATCTCGTAGTGGGTTAGTGTATTATCGTTTGTTTAGTGTTTTCTCTTTTGTTATAGTGTAGTAATCTTTTAGTATGGATCATAGTGTATTCTCTTACTAGTGTATTGTCTGGTAATAGTGAGTATTATAGTGTAGAGAGTAGTGACTTCAGCGAGTAGTAGCAGTAGCAACATTAACTATAACTATTATAGTTAACTTAGTGTGGATGGTTCTTGTCATGTTAGTGGCTTTAGCATCTAGTGAAAGGAGAAATATTCGTGTCCCATACTAATATACAAGTTATATAACTAAGAAATCAACGACAGTCGGATGGATAACTACTACCCTAAGTCCACAATCAAACAAGAACAGGAAATAAGGCGAGATATCGGTCCTAAGTCCTCCAAGTCTTACTTATATAAATATATAAGTGTGGTTACATTTTATAAGTAAATTGATTTAATAAAAGTATTTTCCAAAAGAACATTTAAAATCTTGCTTGCTTGTCCAAAATAGTTTTGAAAACGTATAAATATGTTTGTAAGGCATAGTGATAAATCACATGTGATTTGAACTAAGGATAGTGAATCACATGTGATTAATTCTCGTAACGTGGAAAATCGTTCTGTATAACTTTCCATAAACATGTATAATCAACTTGTATCCCCCCTAAAACATATAAAACATTTGAAAGGTTCATTAAAGGGGTATGAACTCACCTGAAATCGCGTAAATCGGGTGAATCGGGTAAATCGGGTAAAAGTGTCGGTTGAGCGTTTTGTGCCAAATAACGACTTGTGCACCTTTTAGGACCCTAGATTCATATGAAATACGTATTTTACAATAAATTAGACATTTTATGCCTTTCGTTAAAGTATTTGGGCATTCTAGCATCGTTTTAGAGTTTTAGGGCCTAGAAGGGGTTCCCGGAAGTGGTACGAGGCCAAGAAAGGTTTACGGGGGAACCCATGAGCTCACTCCCTTGGAGTTTCGGCCCAAAGGCCACTCCTTGGGAGTTTACGGCCGTAAGCCCCCTAGGCTTGGCCGTAAACTCATGTGGTCCTCCTAAATTGTAAAATAAGGCCTTAAATCACTTCCCTAAATTAGTAGCAAGTGTTTTGAACCAATTTGGAGGGTTTAAACCCTGATTTAAGGACATTTTGGGGAGTTTACGGTCCAGGCTTGTGCTTGGGCCGTAAACTCCATTTTGTTCTTCAAAATGTATGTTTAAATGGTACAACACACTTCCCTTCACCTTAGATAAATACTAGAAGGCCTTAGATGGAGTTTTGGGACATTTTGGCATAAAAATTGGGGAGTTTATGGCCCAAGTATAGCCTTGGCCGTAAACTCTTCTTTTGGCTTCAAAATGAGATGCTTAATGGTACAACAGACTTCCCTTCACCTTAGATAAATACCAGAAGACCTTAGGTGAAGTTTTAGGGGCATTTTGGCATATTTATTGGGTGTTTACGGCCCAAGCTTAGACTTGGCCGTAAACTCCTCTTTTTGCCTCTAAATGGTGTTGTTTAATGTACTACAACATTTCCTAGGGTCATAACTAAATTCCTACATGCCCTAGATTAGTTTTTGGGACTTTTATCAAAGGTTTTTGGGTGTTTACGGCCTAAGCATAAGCTTGGGCAGTAAACTCCTTTTTAGGCCTCAATTTCTTATGTTTTAATGTCCAAACTCCGCTAGGTAAATCCCTTAATTAGTATATGAGCTTAAAGGAAGGAAAAACGGGGTATTTGGCCAAGTATTGGGTGTTTACGGCCTAAGGGGCTTCCTAGGACGTAAACTCCTTTTAATCATTCAAATCCTATGGTTTTTGGCTTCTAAATACAATGAAGTATCTTTAGAACAAGATAGGGAAGAAGTCCTTACGTTTTGGAAGCCGGAATTCACGGTTTTGGAGTCGGGTTCAGGTCTAGAGAGAGAAAGTAGTGAGAGAGAGTGAAGGTGTGGTAAAAGAGCTTAAATGTAGTGTCCATTTGTTTATATATGTCTCGGGTATTGCACCCGATACACAGCTATCCGATGCTAAAGTTTAACGGGGTTAAAACTTTTTACCCGAGTGAAGTGGTTGAAAAAGTAATATAACTCTATTTGGTTAAACGGTTAACAAATACAAGTTATAATTACTTATGATAATATCAAGACATAAATAACTAGATATTTGCTTATTGACGACTCCAATTATTACAGAAAATAGTATATAGCGACACATTCCGTTAGTGAAGATAGAATTTGTAACGGCAATAGATTTGGGGGTTGTCACATCGTGCCCTATTTAAGGGACCTTATAGCCCCCATTTGTGGCTACCAGTCCAGAGAGAAAACCCTACAGAGCTTGAGCAAGTTATGTGAGAGGGAGAGCTATTTTGATCATTTTTGGTTGTGGCTTTGCAAAGTAGAAGGTGTTTCCATCAAGAGAAGGCCAAGGGGATTGCGATTCTGTGGTTTTTAAGCTTGGGTCTTCATTGTTGAGGTAGTAAATCGATCCCTTCTTCTATTTTGTACAAGATCCTTGAATCTAGGGTTTTCTCTACCCTTTTATTCGCTTGAATTGATGTATATGTTGTCCAATTGAGTATTAGACTCTGGATCTGGACCTTTAGAGGTCCAGAGAGCACTATTGTCACACTCCCGAACCAGACGGCGGAAACGTCCGAGGGCTCGCGTGACTTAAATTGAATATCATTACAATGAATATACATGAATCATAACATAAACATCACCATGCATCAATACATCACAACTGGCATTGTTCACATCAAGTACATTGTTTAAACATTACATATCCATAGCATAAATTGTTTGATAGTTTTCAAAAGCATAACACCATAACATATACTTGGTATTACTCCTCAGCTTACCTGTTACTTGAGAATACAAGGTATTGTGAAAAAACATCAACATATAGAATGTTGGCGAGTTCATAAGCAGGTTTGATATGAAAATGTTTTGTGTAGTTTGTGAAACCCAGAAAATCCAATATTTTCTGAAATGGAAATTGTTTAGATAAAAGTGTGAAGATCCATAAATATAAATATATGCATGATGATTTCAAAACGTGTATAAATGAGAAGTTTTGTATTAAAGTAAAAGTGAATACTGTTGGTCTCCCTCGGAAAACCCGATGTTTTCCAATAACGAAATATCATATAACTGTTTTGAATTGTTATTCAATCACAATGAATGATTTTTGATTTGCCTTGATTACTCGAATAGTATTGGATTTATTTATGTGAGTCGTTATAACCATGCATGATAATGACTAGTTCGTCTGTCTTGGCACTCTGGTGAACGCCATAATTGATCTTAAGATTTGTCACCCTAGACTGGCCAAGTCTAACTGTGGCGAACAACTGAGGTGTGGGGGAGTCACCCCCGTATAGATCTATACACGTTGGTTTTATCGTTGGGCTCAATAAACATTTGTTTTTATCTTTGGGCTAAAAAGATATGTTAATGGGTCACGGAGGCCCAATAGCATGATTTGAGACTTTCAAGCACAAAAATTTGAATGTTTACTTGTTTTAGGTATTGTTTAATCGTTGGAAGGTTTGATTGAACAATTGTTATTGTCGTATTGGCACACGGCCGGTCGGATGCTCATAACGATATTTGGAATTTTATGTATATTCATCCTTCTATTTTCGTTAGTTGTAGTTTGGTATTTTGACACATATATCTTAATAGTAAAATAATTGACTCAAAACATTTGTTTGACCTTTTCTGTCCTTCTTTAATAAAAATGACAATTTTAGTCCCTTATATAAAAAAAGACATTTTAGGCCATTAAACCATTTTTTGTCATTTTTGAGCCATAGACTTGTTTAATTGATGATTTTAGCTCAAAATTTACTCCTTGGCAGTTTCAACCGTTCTAGTAAATTTTTTCTCAGTTTAAGCCCAAACTTTTCGCAACTTTTACAATTTTGGCCAGAAATCCAAAAAGTTTACATTTTTTATCATTGTTTGGAAAATAAATCATTTTAACCCCTGAAATAGTTTTGTTTACCCCTTTTTCCCCTGTTTTGAGTAATATACCATTTCAACTCTTTGAAAATTGTATTTTTTTCGCAATTTTTGGGTTAATGGGCCGAAAGCCCATAATTTGGCCCATTAAGCTATAAATTTCATTTCTAGCCCTTAAAAGAGTATGATATTCATAAAAACATTTATTTCACTGTTTTGACTCTTTTAGTCCTTGAGAAACCAGTGAATAGTAATTTTCAACTCAATTTTTATTTGTTTGACAAATATAGCCCAAAATGAGTTTTATGTTAAAATATGTTTATTTTAATCTTAAAGGGTAATTTTTCTTGACTTGTTTAGTGTAGTATATTTTAGATCATGTTTATCTTCCTCCTAGAGCCATAGATCTCTAGATTTATATTATGTTTTTCACATATTTATCAAATAAACACATGAAATCACACATAACCTACACATACACATATATCTACACATTTTACTTGTATTCTCCCCCATAAAACTTATGAAACCCGAAAAGAGAGGGGTATGAACTCACCTTTGCTTGTTGATCTCGGTTTTGAAGATGAAATGAAAGAAAATGGTGAGATTTTTCGGCCTAGCAAGCTTCTTGGAAGATCTTTGGCTTAGATGGGTTCTAAGAAGCATGATTATGAACTTTAATGAGTTAGAAGGAGATTTATAACAAATTTCAAGAAGCTAAACCATGGATCTAAGAATTAACTTACCTAGAATGATGATTTTAGTGGAAGAACCTCCTTGAAATGCCCTAGATCTCAAAAATTTTGATAGAGGGTAAGAAGACGGCCTAGATGAGTTTTTGGGACTTTTATCAAAGGTTTTTGAGTGTTTACGGCCTAAGCATAAGCTTGGGCCGTAAACTCCTTTTTAGGCCTCAATTTCTTATGTTTTAATGTCCAAACTCCGCTAGGTAAATCCCTTAATTAGTATATGAGCTTAAAGGAAGGAAAAACGGGGTATTTGGCCAAGTATTGGGTGTTTACGGCGTAAGGGGCTTCCTAGGCCGTAAACTCCTTTTAATCATTCAAATCCTATGGTTTTTGGCTTCTAAATACAATGAAGTACGTTTAGAACAAGATAGGGAAGAAGTCCTTACGTTTTGGAAGCCGGAATTCACGGTTTTGGAGTCGGGTTCGGGTCTAGAGAGAGAAAGTAGTGAGAGAGAGTGAAGGTGTGGTAAAAGAGCTTAAATGTAGTGTCCATTTGTTTATATATGTCTCGGGTATTGCACCCGATACACAGCTATCCGATGCTAAAGTTTAACGGGGTTAAAACTTTTTACCCGGGTGAAGTGGTTGAAAAAGTAATATAACTCTATTTGGTTAAACGGTTAACACATACAAGTTATAATTACTTATGATAATATCAAGACATAAATAACTAGATATTTGCTTATTGACGACTCCAATTATTACAGAAAATAGTATATAGCGACACATTCCGTTAGTGAAGATAGAATTTGTAACGGCAATAGATTTGGGGGTTGTCACATCGTGCCCTATTTAAGGGACCTTATAGCCCCCATTTGTGGCTACCAGTCCAGAGAGAAAACCCTACAGAGCTTGAGCAAGTTATGTGAGAGGGAGAGCTATTTTGATCATTTTTGGTTGTGGCTTTGCAAAGTAGAAGGTGTTTCCATCAAGAGAAGGCCAAGGGGATTGCGATTCTGTGGTTTTTAAGCTTGGGTCTTCATTGTTGAGGTAGTAAATCGATCCCTTCTTCTATTTTGTACAAGATCCTTGAATCTAGGGTTTTCTCTACCCTTTTATTCGCTTGAATTGATGTATATGTTGTCCAATTGAGTATTAGACTCTGGATCTGGACCTTTAGAGGTCCAGAGAGCACTATTGTCACACTCCCGAACCAGACGGCGGAAACGTCCGAGGGCTCGCGTGACTTAAATTGAATATCATTACAATGAATATACATGAATCATAACATAAACATCACCATGCATCAATACATCACAACTGGCATTGTTCACATCAAGTACATTGTTTAAACATTACATATCCATAGCATAAATTGTTTGATAGTTTTCAAAAGCATAACACCATAACATATACTTGGTATTACTCCTCAGCTTACCTGTTACTTGAGAATACAAGGTATTGTGAAAAAACATCAACATATAGAATGTTGGCGAGTTCATAAGCAGGTTTGATATGAAAATGTTTTGTGTAGTTTGTGAAACCCAGAAAATCCAATATTTTCTGAAATGGAAATTGTTTAGATAAAAGTGTGAAGATCCATAAATATAAATATATGCATGATGATTTCAAAACGTGTATAAATGAGAAGTTTTGTATTAAAGTAAAAGTGAATACTGTTGGTCTCCCTCGGAAAACCCGATGTTTTCCAATAACGAAATATCATATAACTGTTTTGAATTGTTATTCAATCACAATGAATGATTTTTGATTTGCCTTGATTACTCGAATAGTATTGGATTTATTTATGTGAGTCGTTATAACCATGCATGATAATGACTAGTTCGTCTGTCTTGGCACTCTGGTGAACGCCATAATTGATCTTAAGATTTGTCACCCTAGACTGGCCAAGTCTAACTGTGGCGAACAACTGAGGTGTGGGGGAGTCACCCCCGTATAGATCTATACACGTTGGTTTTATCGTTGGGCTCAATAAACATTTGTTTTTATCTTTGGGCTAAAAAGATATGTTAATGGGTCACGGAGGCCCAATAGCATGATTTGAGACTTTCAAGCACAAAAATTTGAATGTTTACTTGTTTTAGGTATTGTTTAATCGTTGGAAGGTTTGATTGAACAATTGTTATTGTCGTATTGGCACACGGCCGGTCGGATGCTCATAACGATATTTGGAATTTTATGTATATTCATCCTTCTATTTTCGTTAGTTGTAGTTTGGTATTTTTGACACATATATCTTAATAGTAAAATAATTGACTCAAAACATTTGTTTGACCTTTTCTGTCCTTCTTTAATAAAAATGACAATTTTAGTCCCTTATATAAAAAAAGACATTTTAGGCCATTAAACCATTTTTTGTCATTTTTGAGCCATAGACTTGTTTAATTGATGATTTTAGCTCAAAATTTACTCCTTGGCAGTTTCAACCGTTCTAGTAAATTTTTTCTCAGTTTAAGCCCAAACTTTTCGCAACTTTTACAATTTTGGCCAGAAATCCAAAAAGTTTACATTTTTTATCATTGTTTGGAAAATAAATCATTTTAACCCCTGAAATAGTTTTGTTTACCCCTTTTTCCCCTGTTTTGAGTAATATACCATTTCAACTCTTTGAAAATTGTATTTTTTTCGCAATTTTTGGGTTAATGGGCCGAAAGCCCATAATTTGGCCCATTAAGCTATAAATTTCATTTCTAGCCCTTAAAAGAGTATGATATTCATAAAAACATTTATTTCACTGTTTTGACTCTTTTAGTCCTTGAGAAACCAGTGAATAGTAATTTTCAACTCAATTTTTATTTGTTTGACAAATATAGCCCAAAATGAGTTTTATGTTAAAATATGTTTATTTTAATCTTAAAGGGTAATTTTTCTTGACTTGTTTAGTGTAGTATATTTTAGATCATGTTTATCTTCCTCCTAGAGCCATAGATCTCTAGATTTATATTATGTTTTTCACATATTTATCAAATAAACACATGAAATCACACATAACCTACACATACACATATATCTACACATTTTACTTGTATTCTCCCCCATAAAACTTATGAAACCCGAAAAGAGAGGGGTATGAACTCACCTTTGCTTGTTGATCTCGGTTTTGAAGATGAAATGAAAGAAAATGGTGAGATTTTTCGGCCTAGCAAGCTTCTTGGAAGATCTTTGGCTTAGATGGGTTCTAAGAAGCATGATTATGAACTTTAATGAGTTAGAAGGAGATTTATAACAAATTTCAAGAAGCTAAACCATGGATCTAAGAATTAACTTACCTAGAATGATGATTTTAGTGGAAGAACCTCCTTGAAATGCCCTAGATCTCAAAAATTTTGATAGAGGGTAAGAAGACGGCCTAGATGAGTTTTTGGGACTTTTATCAAAGGTTTTTGGGTGTTTACGGCCTAAGCATAAGCTTGGGCCGTAAACTCCTTTTTAGGCCTCAATTTCTTATGTTTTAATGTCCAAACTCCGCTAGGTAAATCCCTTAATTAGTATATGAGCTTAAAGGAAGGAAAAACGGGGTATTTGGCCAAGTATTGGGTGTTTACGGCGTAAGGGGCTTCCTAGGCCGTAAACTCCTTTTAATCATTCAAATCCTATGGTTTTTGGCTTCTAAATACAATGAAGTACGTTTAGAACAAGATAGGGAAGAAGTCCTTACGTTTTGGAAGCCGGAATTCACGGTTTTGGAGTCGGGTTCGGGTCTAGAGAGAGAAAGTAGTGAGAGAGAGTGAAGGTGTGGTAAAAGAGCTTAAATGTAGTGTCCATTTGTTTATATATGTCTCGGGTATTGCACCCGATACACAGCTATCCGATGCTAAAGTTTAACGGGGTTAAAACTTTTTACCCGGGTGAAGTGGTTGAAAAAGTAATATAACTCTATTTGGTTAAACGGTTAACACATACAAGTTATAATTACTTATGATAATATCAAGACATAAATAACTAGATATTTGCTTATTGACGACTCCAATTATTACAGAAAATAGTATATAGCGACACATTCCGTTAGTGAAGATAGAATTTGTAACGGCAATAGATTTGGGGGTTGTCACATCGTGCCCTATTTAAGGGACCTTATAGCCCCCATTTGTGGCTACCAGTCCAGAGAGAAAACCCTACAGAGCTTGAGCAAGTTATGTGAGAGGGAGAGCTATTTTGATCATTTTTGGTTGTGGCTTTGCAAAGTAGAAGGTGTTTCCATCAAGAGAAGGTCAAGGGGATTGCGATTCTGTGGTTTTTAAGCTTGGGTCTTCATTGTTGAGGTAGTAACTCGATCCCTTCTTCTATTTTGTACAAGATCCTTGAATCTAGGGTTTTCTCTACCCTTTTATTCGCTTGAATTGATGTATATGTTGTCCTATTGAGTATTAGACTCTGGATCTGGACCTTTAGAGGTCCAGAGAGCACTATTGTGACACTCCCGAACCAGACGGCGGAAACATCCGAGGGCTCGCGTGACTTAAATTGAATATCATTACAATGAATATACATGAATCATAACATAAACATCACCATGCATCAATACATCACAACTGGCATTATTCACATCAAGTACATTGTTTAAACATTACATATCCATAGCATAAATTGTTTGATAGTTTTCAAAAGCATAACACCGTAACATATACTTGGTATTACTCCTCAGCTTACCTGTTACCTGAGAATACAAGGTATTGTGAAAAAACATCAACATATAGAATGTTGGCGAGTTCATAAGCAGGTTTGATATGAAAATGTTTTGTGTAGTTTGTGAAACCCAGAAAATCCAATATTTTCTGAAATGGAAATTGTTTAGATAAAAGTGTGAAGATCCATAAATATAAATATATGCATGATGATTTCAAAACGTGTATAAATGAGAAGTTTTGTATTAAAGTAAAAGTGAATACTGTTGGTCTCCCCCGGAAAACCCGATGTTTTCCAATAACGAAATATCATATAACTGTTTTGAATTGTTATTCAATCACAATGAATGATTTTTGATTTGCCTTGATTACTCGAATAGTATTGGATTTATTTATGTGAGTCGTTATAACCATGCATGATAATGACTAGTTCGTCTGTCTTGGCACTCTGGTGAACGCCATAATTGATCTTAAGATTTGTCACCCTAGACTGGCCAAGTTTAACTGTGGCGAACAACTGAGGTGTGGGGGAGTCACCCCCGTATAGATCTATACACGTTGGTTTTATCGTTGGGCTCAATAAACATTTGTTTTTATCTTTGGGCTAAAAAGTTATGTTAATGGGTCACGGAGGCCCAATAGCATGATTTGAGACTTTCAAGCACAAAGATTTGAATGTTTACTTGTTTTAGGTATTGTTTAATCGTTGGAAGGTTTGATTGAACAATTGTTATTGTTGTATTGGCACACGGCCGGTCGGATGCTCATAACGATATTTGGAATTTTATGTATATTCATCCTTCTATTTTCGTTAGTTGTAGTTTGGTATTTTTGACACATATATCTTAATAGTAAAATAATTGACTCAAAACATTTGTTTGACCTTTTCTGTCCTTCTTTAATAAAAATGACAATTTTAGTCCCTTATATAAAAAAAGACATTTTAGGCCATTAAACCATTTTTTGTCATTTTTGACCCATAGACTTGTTTAAATGATGATTTTAGCTCAAAATTTACTCCTTGGCAGTTTCAACCGTTCTAGTAAATTTTTTCTCAGTTTAAGCCCAAACTTTTCGCAACTTTTACAATTTTGGCCAGAAATCCAAAAAGTTTACATTTTTTTATCATTGTTTGGAAAATAAATCATTTTAACCCCTGAAATAGTTTTGTTTACCCCTTTTTCCCCTGTTTTGAGTAATATACCATTTCAACTCTTTGAAAATTGTATTTTTTTCGCAATTTTTGGGTTAATGGGCCGAAAGCCCATAATTTGGCCCATTAAGCTATAAATTTCATTTCTAGCCCTTAAAAGAGTATGATATTCATAAAAACATTTATTTCACTGTTTTGACTCTTTTAGTCCTTGAGAAACCAGTGAATAGTAATTTTCAACTCAATTTTTATTTGTTTGACAAATATAGCCCAAAATGAGTTTTATGTTAAAATATGTTTATTTTAATCTTAAAGGGTAATTTTTCTTGACTTGTTTAGTGTAGTATATTTTAGATCATGTTTATCTTCCTCCTAGAGCCATAGATCTCTAGATTTATATTATGTTTTTCACATATTTATCAAATAAACACATGAAATCACACATAACCTACACATACACATATATCTACACATTTTAATTGTATTCTCCCCCATAAAACTTATGAAACCCGAAAAGAGAGGGGTATGAACTCACCTTTGCTTGTTGATCTCGGTTTTGAAGATGAAATGAAAGAAAATGGTGAGATTTTTCGGCCTAGCAAGCTTCTTGGAAGATCTTTGGCTTAGATGGGTTCTAAGAAGCATGATTATGAACTTTAATGAGTTAGAAGGAGATTTATAACAAATTTCAAGAAGCTAAACCATGGATCTAAGAATTAACTTACCTAGAATGATGATTTTAGTGGAAGAACCTCCTTGAAATGCCCTAGATCTCAAAAATTTTGATAGAGGGTAAGAAGACGGCCTAGATGAGTTTTTGGGACTTTTATCAAAGGTTTTTGGGTGTTTACGGCCTAAGCATAAGCTTGGGCCGTAAACTCCTTTTTAGGCCTCAATTTCTTATGTTTTAATGTCCAAACTCCGCTAGGTAAATCCCTTAATTAGTATATGAGCTTAAAGGAAGGAAAAACGGGGTATTTGGCCAAGTATTGGGTGTTTACGGCCTAAGGGGCTTCCTAGGCCGTAAACTCCTTTTAATCATTCAAATCCTATGGTTTTTGGCTTCTAAATACAATGAAGTATGTTTAGAACAAGATAAGGAAGAAGTCCTTACGTTTTGGAAGCCGGAATTCACGGTTTTGGAGTCGGGTTCGGGTCTAGAGAGGGAAAATAGTGAGAGAGAGTGAAGGTGTGGTAAAAGAGCTTAAATGTAGTGTCCATTTGTTTATATATGTCTCGGGTATTGCACCCGATACACAGCTATCCGATGCTAAAGTTTAACGGGGTTAAAACTTTTTACCCGGGTGAAGTGGTTGAAAAAGTAATATAACTCTATTTGGTTAAACGGTTAACACATACAAGTTATAATTACTTATGATAATATCAAGACATAAATAACTAGATATTTGCTCATTGACGACTCCAATTATTACAGAAAATAGTATATAGCGAAACATTCCGTTAGTGAACATAGAATTTGTAACGACAATAGATTTGGGGGTTGTCACATCGTGCCCTATTTAAGGGACCTTATAGCCCCCATTTGTGGCTACCAGTCCAGAGAGAAAACCCTACAGAGCTTGAGCAAGTTATGTGAGAGGGAGAGCTATTTTGATCATTTTTGGTTGTGGCTTTGCAAAGTAGAAGGTGTTTCCATCAAGAGAAGGTCAAGGGGATTGCGATTCTGTGGTTTTTAAGCTTGGGTCTTCATTGTTGAGGTAGTAAATCAATCCCTTCTTCTATTTTGTACAAGATCCTTGAATCTAGGGTTTTCTCTACCCTTTTATTCGCTTGAATTGATGTATATGTTGTCCTATTGAGTATTAGACTCTGGATCTGGACCTTTAGAGGTCCAGAGAGCACTATTGTCACACTCCCGAACCAGACGGCGGAAACGTCCGAGGGCTCGCGTGACTTAAATTGAATATCATTACAATTTATATACATGAATCATAACATAAACATCACCATGCATCAATACATCACAACTGGCATTGTTCACATCAAGTACATTGTTTAAACATTACATATCCATAGCATAAATTGTTTGATAGTTTTCAAAAGCATAACACCGTAACATATACTTGGTATTACTCCTCAGCTTACCTGTTACCTGAGAATACAAGGTATTGTGAAAAAACATCAACATATAGAATGTTGGCGAGTTCATAAGCAGGTTTGATATGAAAATGTTTTGTGTAGTTTGTGAAACCCAGAAAATCCAATATTTTCTGAAATGGAAATTGTTTAGATAAAAGTGTGAAGATCCATAAATATAAATATATGCATGATGATTTCAAAACGTGTATAAATGAGAAGTTTTGTATTAAAGTAAAAGTGAATACTGTTGGTCTCCCCCGGAAAACCCGATGTTTTCCAATAACGAAATATCATATAACTGTTTTGAATTGTTATTCAATCACAATGAATGATTTTTGATTTCCTTGATTACTCGAATAGTATTGGATTTATTTATGTGAGTCGTTATAACCATGCATGATAATGACTAGTTCGTCTGTCTTGGCACTCTGGTGAACGCCATAATTGATCTTAAGATTTGTCACCCTAGACTGGCCAAGTCTAACTGTGGCGAACAACTGAGGTGTGGGGGAGTCACCCCCGTATAGATCTATACACGTTGGTTTTATCGTTGGGCTCAATAAACATTTGTTTTTATCTTTGGGCTAAAAAGTTATGTTAATGGGTCACGGAGGCCCAATAGCATGATTTGAGACTTTCAAGCACAAAGATTTGAATGTTTACTTGTTTTAGGTATTGTTTAATCGTTGGAAGGTTTGATTGAACAATTGTTATTGTCGTATTGGCACACGGCCGGTCGGATGCTCATAACGATATTTGGAATTTTATGTATATTCATCCTTCTATTTTCGTTAGTTGTAGTTTGGTATTTTTGACACATATATCTTAATAGTAAAATAATTGACTCAAAACATTTGTTTGACCTTTTCTGTCCTTCTTTAATAAAAATGACAATTTTAGTCCCTTATATAAAAAAAGACATTTTAGGCCATTAAACCATTTTTTGTCATTTTTGACCCATAGACTTGTTTAAATGATGATTTTAGCTCAAACTTTACTCCTTGGCAGTTTCAACCGTTCTAGTAAATTTTTTCTCAGTTTAAGCCCAAACTTTTCGCAACTTTTACAATTTTGGCCAGAAATCCAAAAAGTTTACATTTTTTATCATTGTTTGGAAAATAAATCATTTTAACCCCTGAAATAGTTTTGTTTACCCCTTTTTCCACTGTTTTGAGTAATATACCATTTCAACTCTTTGAAAATTGTATTTTTTTCGCAATTTTTGGGTTAATGGGCCGAAAGCCCATAATTTGGCCCATTAAGCTATAAATTTCATTTCTAGCCCTTAAAAGAGTATGATATTCATAAAAACATTTATTTCACTGTTTTGACTCTTTTAGTCCTTGAGAAACCAGTGAATAGTAATTTTCAACTCAATTTTTATTTGTTTGACAAATATAGCCCAAAATGAGTTTTATGTTAAAATATGTTTATTTTAATCTTAAGGGGTAATTTTTCTTGACTTGTTTAGTGTAGTATATTTTAGATCATGTTTATCTTCCTCCTAGAGCCATAGATCTCTAGATTTATATTCTGTTTTTCACATATTTATGAAATAAACACATGAAATCACACATAACCTACACATACACATATATCTGCACATTTTACTTGTATTCTCCCCCATAAAACTTATGAAACCCGAAAAGAGAGGGGTATGAACTCACCTTTGCTTGTTGATCTCGGTTTTGAAGATGAAATGAAAGAAAATGGTGAGATTTTTCGGCCTAGCAAGCTTCTTGGAAGATCTTTGGCTTAGATGGGTTCTAAGAAGCATGATTATGAACTTTAATGAGTTAGAAGGAGATTTATAACAAATTTCAAGAAGCTAAACCATGGATCTAAGAATTAACTTACCTAGAATGATGATTTTAGTGGAAGAACCTCCTTGAAATGCCCTAGATCTCAAAAATTTTGATAGAGGGTAAGAAGACGGCCTAGATGAGTTTTTGGGACTTTTATCAAAGGTTTTTGGGTGTTTACGGCCTAAGCATAAGCTTGGGCCGTAAACTCCTTTTTAGGCCTCAATTTCTTATGTTTTAATGTCCAAACTCCGCTAGGTAAATCCCTTAATTAGTATATGAGCTTAAAGGAAGGAAAAACGGGGTATTTGGCCAAGTATTGGGTGTTTACGGCCTAAGGGGCTTCCTAGGCCGTAAACTCCTTTTAATCATTCAAATCCTATGGTTTTTGGCTTCTAAATACAATGAAGTATGTTTAGAACAAGATAAGGAAGAAGTCTTTACGTTTTGGAAGCCGGAATTCACGGTTTTGGAGTCGGGTTCGGGTCTAGAGAGGGAAAGTAGTGAGAGAGAGTGAAGGTGTGGTAAAAGAGCTTAAATGTAGTGTCCATTTGTTTATATATGTCTCGGGTATTGCACCCGATACACAGCTATCCGATGCTAAAGTTTAACGGGGTTAAAACTTTTTACCCGGGTGAAGTGGTTGAAAAAGTAATATAACTCTATTTGGTTAAACGGTTAACACATACAAGTTATAATTACTTATGATAATATCAAGACATAAATAACTAGATATTTGCTCATTGACGACTCCAATTATTACAGAAAATAGTATATAGCGAAACATTCCGTTAGTGAAGATAGAATTTGTAACGACAATAGATTTGGGGGTTGTCACATCGTGCCCTATTTAAGGGACCTTATAGCCCCCATTTGTGGCTACCAGTCCAGAGAGAAAACCCTACAGAGCTTGAGCAAGTTATGTGAGAGGGAGAGCTATTTTGATCATTTTTGGTTGTGGCTTTGCAAAGTAGAAGGTGTTTCCATCAAGAGAAGGTCAAGGGGATTGCGATTCTGTGGTTTTTAAGCTTGGGTCTTCATTGTTGAGGTAGTAAATCAATCCCTTCTTCTATTTTGTACAAGATCCTTGAATCTAGGGTTTTCTCTACCCTTTTATTCGCTTGAATTGATGTATATGTTGTCCTATTGAGTATTAGACTCTGGATCTGGACCTTTAGAGGTCCAGAGAGCACTATTGTCACACTCCCGAACCAGACGGCGGAAACGTCCGAGGGCTCGCGTGACTTAAATTGAATATCATTACAATGAATATACATGAATCATAACATAAACATCACCATGCATCAATACATCACAACTGGCATTGTTCACATCAAGTACATTGTTTAAACATTACATATCCATAGCATAAATTGTTTGATAGTTTTCAAAAGCATAACACCGTAACATATACTTGGTATTACTCCTCAGCTTACCTGTTACCTGAGAATACAAGGTATTGTGAAAAAACATCAACATATAGAATGTTGGCGAGTTCATAAGCAGGTTTGATATGAAAATGTTTTGTGTAGTTTGTGAAACCCAGAAAATCCAATATTTTCTGAAATGGAAATTGTTTAGATAAAAGTGTGAAGATCCATAAATATAAATATATGCATGATGATTTCAAAACGTGTATAAATGAGAAGTTTTGTATTAAAGTAAAAGTGAATACTGTTGGTCTCCCCCGGAAAACCCGATGTTTTCCAATAACGAAATATCATATAACTGTTTTGAATTGTTATTCAATCACAATGAATGATTTTTGATTTCCTTGATTACTCGAATAGTATTGGATTTATTTATGTGAGTCGTTATAACCATGCATGATAATGACTAGTTCGTCTGTCTTGGCACTCTGGTGAACGCCATAATTGATCTTAAGATTTGTCACCCTAGACTGGCCAAGTCTAACTGTGGCGAACAACTGAGGTGTGGGGGAGTCACCCCCGTATAGATCTATACACGTTGGTTTTATCGTTGGGCTCAATAAACATTTGTTTTTATCTTTGGGCTAAAAAGTTATGTTAATGGGTCACGGAGGCCCAATAGCATGATTTGAGACTTTCAAGCACAAAGATTTGAATGTTTACTTGTTTTAGGTATTGTTTAATCGTTGGAAGGTTTGATTGAACAATTGTTATTGTCGTATTGGCACACGGCCGGTCGGATGCTCATAACGATATTTGGAATTTTATGTATATTCATCCTTCTATTTTCGTTAGTTGTAGTTTGGTATTTTTGACACATATATCTTAATAGTAAAATAATTGACTCAAAACATTTGTTTGACCTTTTCTGTCCTTCTTTAATAAAAATGACAATTTTAGTCCCTTATATAAAAAAAGACATTTTAGGCCATTAAACCATTTTTTGTCATTTTTGACCCATAGACTTGTTTAAATGATGATTTTAGCTCAAACTTTACTCCTTGGCAGTTTCAACCGTTCTAGTAAATTTTTTCTCAGTTTAAGCCCAAACTTTTCGCAACTTTTACAATTTTGGCCAGAAATCCAAAAAGTTTACATTTTTTATCATTGTTTGGAAAATAAATCATTTTAACCCCTGAAATAGTTTTGTTTACCCCTTTTTCCACTGTTTTGAGTAATATACCATTTCAACTCTTTGAAAATTGTATTTTTTTCGCAATTTTTGGGTTAATGGGCCGAAAGCCCATAATTTGGCCCATTAAGCTATAAATTTCATTTCTAGCCCTTAAAAGAGTATGATATTCATAAAAACATTTATTTCACTGTTTTGACTCTTTTAGTCCTTGAGAAACCAGTGAATAGTAATTTTCAACTCAATTTTTATTTGTTTGACAAATATAGCCCAAAATGAGTTTTATGTTAAAATATGTTTATTTTAATCTTAAGGGGTAATTTTTCTTGACTTGTTTAGTGTAGTATATTTTAGATCATGTTTATCTTCCTCCTAGAGCCATAGATCTCTAGATTTATATTCTGTTTTTCACATATTTATGAAATAAACACATGAAATCACACATAACCTACACATACACATATATCTGCACATTTTACTTGTATTCTCCCCCATAAAACTTATGAAACCCGAAAAGAGAGGGGTATGAACTCACCTTTGCTTGTTGATCTCGGTTTTGAAGATGAAATGAAAGAAAATGGTGAGATTTTTCGGCCTAGCAAGCTTCTTGGAAGATCTTTGGCTTAGATGGGTTCTAAGAAGCATGATTATGAACTTTAATGAGTTAGAAGGAGATTTATAACAAATTTCAAGAAGCTAAACCATGGATCTAAGAATTAACTTACCTAGAATGATGATTTTAGTGGAAGAACCTCCTTGAAATGCCCTAGATCTCAAAAATTTTGATAGAGGGTAAGAAGACGGCCTAGATGAGTTTTTGGGACTTTTATCAAAGGTTTTTGGGTGTTTACGGCCTAAGCATAAGCTTGGGCCGTAAACTCCTTTTTAGGCCTCAATTTCTTATGTTTTAATGTCCAAACTCCGCTAGGTAAATCCCTTAATTAGTATATGAGCTTAAAGGAAGGAAAAACGGGGTATTTGGCCAAGTATTGGGTGTTTACGGCCTAAGGGGCTTCCTAGGCCGTAAACTCCTTTTAATCATTCAAATCCTATGGTTTTTGGCTTCTAAATACAATGAAGTATGTTTAGAACAAGATAAGGAAGAAGTCTTTACGTTTTGGAAGCCGGAATTCACGGTTTTGGAGTCGGGTTCGGGTCTAGAGAGGGAAAGTAGTGAGAGAGAGTGAAGGTGTGGTAAAAGAGCTTAAATGTAGTGTCCATTTGTTTATATATGTCTCGGGTATTGCACCCGATACACAGCTATCCGATGCTAAAGTTTAACGGGGTTAAAACTTTTTACCCGGGTGAAGTGGTTGAAAAAGTAATATAACTCTATTTGGTTAAACGGTTAACACATACAAGTTATAATTACTTATGATAATATCAAGACATAAATAACTAGATATTTGCTCATTGACGACTCCAATTATTACAGAAAATAGTATATAGCGAAACATTCCGTTAGTGAAGATAGAATTTGTAACGACAATAGATTTGGGGGTTGTCACATCGTGCCCTATTTAAGGGACCTTATAGCCCCCATTTGTGGCTACCAGTCCAGAGAGAAAACCCTACAGAGCTTGAGCAAGTTATGTGAGAGGGAGAGCTATTTTGATCATTTTTGGTTGTGGCTTTGCAAAGTAGAAGGTGTTTCCATCAAGAGAAGGTCAAGGGGATTGCGATTCTGTGGTTTTTAAGCTTGGGTCTTCATTGTTGAGGTAGTAAATCAATCCCTTCTTCTATTTTGTACAAGATCCTTGAATCTAGGGTTTTCTCTACCCTTTTATTCGCTTGAATTGATGTATATGTTGTCCTATTGAGTATTAGACTCTGGATCTGGACCTTTAGAGGTCCAGAGAGCACTATTGTCACACTCCCGAACCAGACGGCGGAAACGTCCGAGGGCTTGCGTGACTTAAATTGAATATCATTACAATTTATATACATGAATCATAACATAAACATCACCATGCATCAATACATCACAACTGGCATTGTTCACATCAAGTACATTGTTTAAACATTACATATCCATAGCATAAATTGTTTGATAGTTTTCAAAAGCATAACACCGTAACATATACTTGGTATTACTCCTCAGCTTACCTGTTACCTGAGAATACAAGGTATTGTGAAAAAACATTAACATATAGAATGTTGGCGAGTTCATAAGCAGGTTTGATATGAAAATGTTTTGTGTAGTTTGTGAAACCCAGAAAATCCAATATTTTCTGAAATGGAAATTGTTTAGATAAAAGTGTGAAGATCCATAAATATAAATATATGCATGATGATTTCAAAACGTGTATAAATGAGAAGTTTTGTATTAAAGTAAAAGTGAATACTGTTGGTCTCCCCCGGAAAACCCGATGTTTTCCAATAACGAAATATCATATAACTGTTTTGAATTGTTATTCAATCACAATGAATGATTTTTGATTTCCTTGATTACTCGAATAGTATTGGATTTATTTATGTGAGTCGTTATAACCATGCATGATAATGACTAGTTCGTCTGTCTTGGCACTCTGGTGAACGCCATAATTGATCTTAAGATTTGTCACCCTAGACTGGCCAAGTCTAACTGTGGCGAACAACTGAGGTGTGGGGGAGTCACCCCCGTATAGATCTATACACGTTGGTTTTATCGTTGGGCTCAATAAACATTTGTTTTTATCTTTGGGCTAAAAAGTTATGTTAATGGGTCACGGAGGCCCAATAGCATGATTTGAGACTTTCAAGCACAAAGATTTGAATGTTTACTTGTTTTAGGTATTGTTTAATCGTTGGAAGGTTTGATTGAACAATTGTTATTGTCGTATTGGCACACGGCCGGTCGGATGCTCATAACGATATTTGGAATTTTATGTATATTCATCCTTCTATTTTCGTTAGTTGTAGTTTGGTATTTTTGACACATATATCTTAATAGTAAAATAATTGACTCAAAACATTTGTTTGACCTTTTCTGTCCTTCTTTAATAAAAATGACAATTTTAGTCCCTTATATAAAAAAAGACATTTTAGGCCATTAAACCATTTTTTGTCATTTTTGACCCATAGACTTGTTTAAATGATGATTTTAGCTCAAACTTTACTCCTTGGCAGTTTCAACCGTTCTAGTAAATTTTTTCTCAGTTTAAGCCCAAACTTTTCGCAACTTTTACAATTTTGGCCAGAAATCCAAAAAGTTTACATTTTTTATCATTGTTTGGAAAATAAATCATTTTAACCCCTGAAATAGTTTTGTTTACCCCTTTTTCCACTGTTTTGAGTAATATACCATTTCAACTCTTTGAAAATTGTATTTTTTTCGCAATTTTTGGGTTAATGGGCCGAAAGCCCATAATTTGGCCCATTAAGCTATAAATTTCATTTCTAGCCCTTAAAAGAGTATGATATTCATAAAAACATTTATTTCACTGTTTTGACTCTTTTAGTCCTTGAGAAACCAGTGAATAGTAATTTTCAACTCAATTTTTATTTGTTTGACAAATATAGCCCAAAATGAGTTTTATGTTAAAATATGTTTATTTTAATCTTAAGGGGTAATTTTTCTTGACTTGTTTAGTGTAGTATATTTTAGATCATGTTTATCTTCCTCCTAGAGCCATAGATCTCTAGATTTATATTCTGTTTTTCACATATTTATGAAATAAACACATGAAATCACACATAACCTACACATACACATATATCTGCACATTTTACTTGTATTCTCCCCCATAAAACTTATGAAACCCGAAAAGAGAGGGGTATGAACTCACCTTTGCTTGTTGATCTCGGTTTTGAAGATGAAATGAAAGAAAATGGTGAGATTTTTCGGCCTAGCAAGCTTCTTGGAAGATCTTTGGCTTAGATGGGTTCTAAGAAGCATGATTATGAACTTTAATGAGTTAGAAGGAGATTTATAACAAATTTCAAGAAGCTAAACCATGGATCTAAGAATTAACTTACCTAGAATGATGATTTTAGTGGAAGAACCTCCTTGAAATGCCCTAGATCTCAAAAATTTTGATAGAGGGTAAGAAGACGGCCTAGATGAGTTTTTGGGACTTTTATCAAAGGTTTTTGGGTGTTTACGGCCTAAGCATAAGCTTGGGCCGTAAACTCCTTTTTAGGCCTCAATTTCTTATGTTTTAATGTCCAAACTCCGCTAGGTAAATCCCTTAATTAGTATATGAGCTTAAAGGAAGGAAAAACGGGGTATTTGGCCAAGTATTGGGTGTTTACGGCCTAAGGGGCTTCCTAGGCCGTAAACTCCTATTAATCATTCAAATCCTATGGTTTTTGGCTTCTAAATACAATGAAGTATGTTTAGAACAAGATAAGGAAGAAGTCCTTACGTTTTGGAAGCCGGAATTCACGGTTTTGGAGTCGGGTTCGGGTCTAGAGAGGGAAAGTAGTGAGAGAGAGTGAAGGTGTGGTAAAAGAGCTTAAATGTAGTGTCCATTTGTTTATATATGTCTCGGGTATTGCACCCGATACACAGCTATCCGATGCTAAAGTTTAACGGGGTTAAAACTTTTTACCCGGGTGAAGTGGTTGAAAAAGTAATATAACTCTATTTGGTTAAACGGTTAACACATACAAGTTATAATTACTTATGATAATATCAAGACATAAATAACTAGATATTTGCTCATTGACGACTCCAATTATTACAGAAAATAGTATATAGCGAAACATTCCGTTAGTGAAGATAGAATTTGTAACGACAATAGATTTGGGGGTTGTCACATCGTGCCCTATTTAAGGGACCTTATAGCCCCCATTTGTGGCTACCAGTCCAGAGAGAAAACCCTACAGAGCTTGAGCAAGTTATGTGAGAGGGAGAGCTATTTTGATCATTTTTGGTTGTGGCTTTGCAAAGTAGAAGGTGTTTCCATCAAGAGCAGGTGAAGGGGATTGCGATTCTGTGGCTTTTAAGCTTGGGTCTTCATTGTTGAGGTAGTAAATCAATCCCTTCATCTATTTTGTACAAGATCCTTGAATCTAGGGTTTTCTCTACCCTTTTATTCGCTTGAATTGATGTATATGTTGTCCTATTGAGTATTAGACTCTGGATCTGGACCTTTAGAGGTCCAGAGAGCACTATTGTCACACTCCCGAACCAGACGGCGGAAACGTCCGAGGGCTCGCGTGACTTAAATTGAATATCATTACAATTTATATACATGAATCATAACATAAACATCACCATGCATCAATACATCACAACTGGCATTGTTCACATCAAGTACATTGTTTAAACATTACATATCCATAGCATAAATTGTTTGATAGTTTTCAAAAGCATAACACCGTAACATATACTTGGTATTACTCCTCAGCTTACCTGTTACCTGAGAATACAAGGTATTGTGAAAAAACATTAACATATAGAATGTTGGCGAGTTCATAAGCAGGTTTGATATGAAAATGTTTTGTGTAGTTTGTGAAACCCAGAAAATCCTATATTTTCTGAAATGGAAATTGTTTAGATAAAAGTGTGAAGATCCATAAATATAAATATATGCATGATGATTTCAAAACGTGTATAAATGAGAAGTTTTGTATTAAAGTAAAAGTGAATACTGTTGGTCTCCCCCGGAAAACCCGATGTTTTCCAATAACGAAATATCATATAACTGTTTTGAATTGTTATTCAATCACAATGAATGATTTTTGATTTCCTTGATTACTCGAATAGTATTGGATTTATTTATGTGAGTCGTTATAACCATGCATGATAATGACTAGTTCGTCTGTCTTGGCACTCTGGTGAACGCCATAATTGATCTTAAGATTTGTCACCCTAGACTGGCCAAGTCTAACTGTGGCGAACAACTGAGGTGTGGGGGAGTCACCCCCGTATAGATCTATACACGTTGGTTTTATCGTTGGGCTCAATAAACATTTGTTTTTATCTTTGGGCTAAAAAGTTATGTTAATGGGTCACGGAGGCCCAATAGCATGATTTGAGACTTTCAAGCACAAAGATTTGAATGTTTACTTGTTTTAGGTATTGTTTAATCGTTGGAAGGTTTGATTGAACAATTGTTATTGTCGTATTGGCACACGGCCGGTCGGATGCTCATAACGATATTTGGAATTTTATGTATATTCATCCTTCTATTTTCGTTAGTTGTAGTTTGGTATTTTTGACACATATATCTTAATAGTAAAATAATTGACTCAAAACATTTGTTTGACCTTTTCTGTCCTTCTTTAATAAAAATGACAATTTTAGTCCCTTATATAAAAAAAGACATTTTAGGCCATTAAACCATTTTTTGTCATTTTTGACCCATAGACTTGTTTAAATGATGATTTTAGCTCAAACTTTACTCCTTGGCAGTTTCAACCGTTCTAGTAAATTTTTTCTCAGTTTAAGCCCAAACTTTTCGCAACTTTTACAATTTTGGCCAGAAATCCAAAAAGTTTACATTTTTTATCATTGTTTGGAAAATAAATCATTTTAACCCCTGAAATAGTTTTGTTTACCCCTTTTTCCACTGTTTTGAGTAATATACCATTTCAACTCTTTGAAAATTGTATTTTTTTCGCAATTTTTGGGTTAATGGGCCGAAAGCCCATAATTTGGCCCATTAAGCTATAAATTTCATTTCTAGCCCTTAAAAGAGTATGATATTCATAAAAACATTTATTTCACTGTTTTGACTCTTTTAGTCCTTGAGAAACCAGTGAATAGTAATTTTCAACTCAATTTTTATTTGTTTGACAAATATAGCCCAAAATGAGTTTTATGTTAAAATATGTTTATTTTAATCTTAAGGGGTAATTTTTCTTGACTTGTTTAGTGTAGTATATTTTAGATCATGTTTATCTTCCTCCTAGAGCCATAGATCTCTAGATTTATATTATGTTTTTCACATATTTATCAAATAAACACATGAAATCACACATAACCTACACATACACATATATCTACACATTTTACTTGTATTCTCCCCCATAAAACTTATGAAACCCGAAAAGAGAGGGGTATGAACTCACCTTTGCTTGTTGATCTCGGTTTTGAAGATGAAATGAAAGAAAATGGTGAGATTTTTCGGCCTAGCAAGCTTCTTGGAAGATCTTTGGCTTAGATGGGTTCTAAGAAGCATGATTATGAACTTTAATGAGTTAGAAGGAGATTTATAACAAATTTCAAGAAGCTAAACCATGGATCTAAGAATTAACTTACCTAGAATGATGATTTTAGTGGAAGAACCTCCTTGAAATGCCCTAGATCTCAAAACTTTTGATAGAGGGTAAGAAGACGGCCTAGATGAGTTTTTGGGACTTTTATCAAAGGTTTTTGGGTGTTTACGGCCTAAGCATAAGCTTGGGCCGTAAACTCCTTTTTAGGCCTCAATTTCTTATGTTTTAATGTCCAAGCTCCGCTAGGTAAATCCCTTAATTAGTATATGAGCTTAAAGGAAGGAAAAACGGGGTATTTGGCCAAGTATTGGGTGTTTACGGCCTAAGGGGCTTCCTAGGCCGTAAACTCCTTTTAATCATTCAAATCCTATGGTTTTTGGCTTCTAAATACAATGAAGTATGTTTAGAACAAGATAGGGAAGAAGTCCTTACGTTTTGGAAGCCGGAATTCACGGTTTTGGAGTCGGGTTCGGGTCTAGAGAGAGAAAGTAGTGAGAGAGAGTGAAGGTGTGGTAAAAGAGCTTAAATGTAGTGTCCATTTGTTTATATATGTCTCGGGTATTGCACCCGATACACAGCTATCCGATGCTAAAGTTTAACAGGGTTAAAACTTTTTACCCGGGTGAAGTGGTTGAAAAAGTAATATAACTCTATTTGGTTAAACGGTTAACACATACAAGTTATAATTACTTATGATAATATCAAGACATAAATAACTAGATATTTGCTTATTGACGACTCCAATTATTACAGAAAATAGTATATAGCGACACATTCCGTTAGTGAAGATAGAATTTGTAACGGCAATAGATTTGGGGGTTGTCACATCGTGCCCTATTTAAGGGACCTTATAGCCCCCATTTGTGGCTACCAGTCCAGAGTGAAAACCCTACAGAGCTTGAGCAAGTTATGTGAGAGGGAGAGCTATTTTGATCATTTTTGGTTGTGGCTTTGCAAAGTAGAAGGTGTTTCCATCAAGAGAAGGTCAAGGGGATTGCGATTCTGTGGTTTTTAAGCTTGGGTCTTCATTGTTGAGGTAGTAAATCGATCCCTTCTTCTATTTTGTACAAGATCCTTGAATCTAGGGTTTTCTCTACCCTTTTATTCGCTTGAATTGATGTATATGTTGTCCTATTGAGTATTAGACTCTGGATCTGGACCTTTAGAGGTCCAGAGAGCACTATTGTCACACTCCCGAACCAGACGGCGGAAACGTCCGAGGGCTCGCGTGACTTAAATTGAATATCATTACAATGAATATACATGAATCATAACATAAACATCACCATGCATCAATACATCACAACTGGCATTGTTCACATCAAGTACATTGTTTAAACATTACATATCCATAGCATAAATTGTTTGATAGTTTTCAAAAGCATAACACCGTAACATATACTTGGTATTACTCCTCAGCTTACCTGTTACCTGAGAATACAAGGTATTGTGAAAAAACATCAACATATAGAATGTTGGCGAGTTCATAAGCAGGTTTGATATGAAAATGTTTTGTGTAGTTTGTGAAACCCAGAAAATCCAATATTTTCTGAAATGGAAATTGTTTAGATAAAAGTGTGAAGATCCATAAATATAAATATATGCATGATGATTTCAAAACGTGTATAAATGAGAAGTTTTGTATTAAAGTAAAAGTGAATACTGTTGGTCTCCCCCGGAAAACCCGATGTTTTCCAATAACGAAATATCATATAACTGTTTTGAATTGTTATTCAATCACAATGAATGATTTTTGATTTGCCTTGATTACTCGAATAGTATTGGATTTATTTATGTGAGTCGTTATAACCATGCATGATAATGACTAGTTCGTCTGTCTTGGCACTCTGGTGAACGCCATAATTGATCTTAAGATTTGTCACCCTAGACTGGCCAAGTCTAACTGTGGCGAACAACTGAGGTGTGGGGGAGTCACCCCCGTATAGATCTATACACGTTGGTTTTATCGTTGGGCTCAATAAACATTTGTTTTTATCTTTGGGCTAAAAAGTTATGTTAATGGGTCACGGAGGCCCAATAGCATGATTTGAGACTTTCAAGCACAAAGATTTGAATGTTTACTTGTTTTAGGTATTGTTTAATCGTTGGAAGGTTTGATTGAACAATTGTTATTGTCGTATTGGCACACGGCCGGTCGGATGCTCATAACGATATTTGGAATTTTATGTATATTCATCCTTCTATTTTCGTTAGTTGTAGTTTGGTATTTTTGACACATATATCTTAATAGTAAAATAATTGACTCAAAACATTTGTTTGACCTTTTCTGTCCTTCTTTAATAAAAATGACAATTTTAGTCCCTTATATAAAAAAAGACATTTTAGGCCATTAAACCATTTTTTGTCATTTTTGACCCGTAGACTTGTTTAATTGATGATTTTAGCTCAAAATTTACTCCTTGGCAGTTTCAACCGTTCTAGTAAATTTTTTCTCAGTTTAAGCCCAAACTTTTCGCAACTTTTACAATTTTGGCCGGAAATCCAAAAAGTTTACATTTTTTATCATTGTTTGGAAAATAAATCATTTTAACCCCTGAAATAGTTTTGTTTACCCCTTTTTCCCCTGTTTTGAGTAATATACCATTTCAACTCTTTGAAAATTGTAGTTTTTTCGCAATTTTTGGGTTAATGGGCCGAAAGCCCATAATTTGGCCCATTAAGCTATAAATTTCATTTCTAGCCCTTAAAAGAGTATGATATTCATAAAAACATTTATTTTCACTGTTTTGACTCTTTTAGTCCTTGAGAAACCAGTGAATAGTAATTTTCAACTAAATTTTTATTTGTTTGACAAATATAGCCCAAAATGAGTTTTATGTTAAAATATGTTTATTTTAATCTTAAAGGGTAATTTTTCTTGACTGGTTTAGTGTAGTATATTTTAGATCATGTTTATCTTCCTCCTAAAGCCATAGATCTCTAGATTTATATTCTGTTTTTCACATATTTATCAAATAAACACATGAAATCACACATAACCTACACATACACATATATCTACACATTTTACTTGTATTCTCCCCCATAAAACTTATGAAACCCGAAAAGAGAGGGGTATGAACTCACCTTTGCTTGTTGATCTCGGTTTTGAAGATGAAATGAAAGAAAATGGTGAGATTTTTCGGCCTAGCAAGCTTCTTGGAAGATCTTTGGCTTAGATGGGTTCTAAGAAGCATGATTATGAACTTTAATGAGTTAGAAGGAGATTTATAACAAATTTCAAGAAGCTAAACCATGGATCTAAGAATTAACTTACCTAGAATGATGATTTTAGTGGAAGAACCTCCTTGAAATGCCCTAGATCTCAAAAATTTTGATAGAGGGTAAGAAGACGGCCTAGATGAGTTTTTGGGACTTTTATCAAAGGTTTTTGGGTGTTTACGGCCTAAGCATAAGCTTGGGCCGTAAACTCCTTTTTAGGCCTCAATTTCTTATGTTTTAATGTCCAAACTCCGCTAGGTAAATCCCTTAATTAGTATATGAGCTTAAAGGAAGGAAAAACGGGGTATTTGGCCAAGTATTGGGTGTTTACGGCCTAAGGGGCTTCCTAGGCCGTAAACTCCTTTTAATCATTCAAATCCTATGGTTTTTGGCTTCTAAATACAATGAAGTATGTTTAGAACAAGATAGGGAAGAAGTCCTTACGTTTTGGAAGCCGGAATTCACGGTTTTGGAGTCGGGTTCGGGTTTAGAGAGAGAAAGTAGTGAGAGAGAGTGAAGGTGTGGTAAAAGAGCTTAAATGTAGTGTCCATTTGTTTATATATGTCTCGGGTATTGCACCCGATACACAGCTATCCGATGCTAAAGTTTAACGGGGTTAAAACTTTTTACCCGGGTGAAGTGGTTGAAAAAGTAATATAACTCTATTTGGTTAAACGGTTAACACATACAAGTTATAATTACTTATGATAATATCAAGACATAAATAACTAGATATTTGCTTATTGACGACTCCAATTATTACAGAAAATAGTATATAGCGACACATTCCGTTAGTGAAGATAGAATTTGTAACGACAATAGATTTGGGGGTTGTCACATCGTGCCCTATTTAAGGGACCTTATAGCCCCCATTTGTGGCTACCAGTCCAGAGAGAAAACCCTACAGAGCTTGAGCAAGTTATGTGAGAGGGAGAGCTATTTTGATCATTTTTGGTTGTGGCTTTGCAAAGTAGAAGGTGTTTCCATCAAGAGAAGGTCAAGGGGATTGTGATTCTGTGGTTTTTAAGCTTGGGTCTTCATTGTTGAGGTAGTAAATCGATCCCTTCTTCTATTTTGTACAAGATCCTTGAATCTAGGGTTTTCTCTACCCTTTTATTCGCTTGAATTGATGTATATGTTGTCCTATTGAGTATTAGACTCTGGATCTGGACCTTTAGAGGTCCAGAGAGCACTATTGTCACACTCCCGAACCAGACGGCGGAAACGTCCGAGGGCTCGCGTGACTTAAATTGAATATCATTACAATGAATATACATGAATCATAACATAAACATCACCATGCATCAATACATCACAACTGGCATTGTTCACATCAAGTACATTGTTTAAACATTACATATCCATAGCATAAATTGTTTGATAGTTTTCAAAAGCATAACACCGTAACATATACTTGGTATTACTCCTCAGCTTACCTGTTACCTGAGAATACAAGGTATTGTGAAAAAACATCAACATATAGAATGTTGGCGAGTTCATAAGCAGGTTTGATATGAAAATGTTTTGTGTAGTTTGTGAAACCCAGAAAATCCAATATTTTCTGAAATGGAAATTGTTTAGATAAAAGTGTGAAGATCCATAAATATAAATATATGCATGATGATTTCAAAACGTGTATAAATGAGAAGTTTTGTATTAAAGTAAAAGTGAATACTGTTGGTCTCCCCCGGAAAACCCGATGTTTTCCAATAACGAAATATCATATAACTGTTTTGAATTGTTATTCAATCACAATGAATGATTTTTGATTTGCCTTGATTACTCGAATAGTATTGGATTTATTTATGTGAGTCGTTATAACCATGCATGATAATGACTAGTTCGTCTGTCTTGGCACTCTGGTGAACGCCATAATTGATCTTAAGATTTGTCACCCTAGACTGGCCAAGTCTAACTGTGGCGAACAACTGAGGTGTGGGGGAGTCACCCCCGTATAGATCTATACACGTTGGTTTTATCGTTGGGCTCAATAAACATTTGTTTTTATCTTTGGGCTAAAAAGTTATGTTAATGGGTCACGGAGGCCCAATAGCATGATTTGAGACTTTCAAGCACAAAGATTTGAATGTTTACTTGTTTTAGGTATTGTTTAATCGTTGGAAGGTTTGATTGAACAATTGTTATTGTCGTATTGGCACACGGCCGGTCGGATGCTCATAACGATATTTGGAATTTTATGTATATTCATCCTTCTATTTTCGTTAGTTGTAGTTTGGTATTTTTGACACATATATCTTAATAGTAAAATAATTGACTCAAAACATTTGTTTGACCTTTTCTGTCCTTCTTTAATAAAAATGACAATTTTAGTCCCTTATATAAAAAAAGACATTTTAGGCCATTAAACCATTTTTTGTCATTTTTGACCCGTAGACTTGTTTAATTGATGATTTTAGCTCAAAATTTACTCCTTGGCAGTTTCAACCGTTCTAGTAAATTTTTTCTCAGTTTAAGCCCAAACTTTTCGCAACTTTTACAATTTTGGCCGGAAATCCAAAAAGTTTACATTTTTTATCATTGTTTGGAAAATAAATCATTTTAACCCCTGAAATAGTTTTGTTTACCCCTTTTTCCCCTGTTTTGAGTAATATACCATTTCAACTCTTTGAAAATTGTAGTTTTTTCGCAATTTTTGGGTTAATGGGCCGAAAGCCCATAATTTGGCCCATTAAGCTATAAATTTCATTTCTAGCCCTTAAAAGAGTATGATATTCATAAAAACATTTATTTTCACTGTTTTGACTCTTTTAGTCCTTGAGAAACCAGTGAATAGTAATTTTCAACTAAATTTTTATTTGTTTGACAAATATAGCCCAAAATGAGTTTTATGTTAAAATATGTTTATTTTAATCTTAAAGGGTAATTTTTCTTGACTGGTTTAGTGTAGTATATTTTAGATCATGTTTATCTTCCTCCTAAAGCCATAGATCTCTAGATTTATATTCTGTTTTTCACATATTTATCAAATAAACACATGAAATCACACATAACCTACACATACACATATATCTACACATTTTACTTGTATTCTCCCCCATAAAACTTATGAAACCCGAAAAGAGAGGGGTATGAACTCACCTTTGCTTGTTGATCTCGGTTTTGAAGATGAAATGAAAGAAAATGGTGAGATTTTTCGGCCTAGCAAGCTTCTTGGAAGATCTTTGGCTTAGATGGGTTCTAAGAAGCATGATTATGAACTTTAATGAGTTAGAAGGAGATTTATAACAAATTTCAAGAAGCTAAACCATGGATCTAAGAATTAACTTACCTAGAATGATGATTTTAGTGGAAGAACCTCCTTGAAATGCCCTAGATCTCAAAAATTTTGATAGAGGGTAAGAAGACGGCCTAGATGAGTTTTTGGGACTTTTATCAAAGGTTTTTGGGTGTTTACGGCCTAAGCATAAGCTTGGGCCGTAAACTCCTTTTTAGGCCTCAATTTCTTATGTTTTAATGTCCAAACTCGGCTAGGTAAATCCCTTAATTAGTATATGAGCTTAAAGGAAGGAAAAACGGGGTATTTGGCCAAGTATTGGGTGTTTACGGCCTAAGGGGCTTCCTAGGCCGTAAACTCCTTTTAATCATTCAAATCCTATGGTTTTTGGCTTCTAAATACAATGAAGTATGTTTAGAACAAGATAGGGAAGAAGTCCTTACGTTTTGGAAGCCGGAATTCACGGTTTTGGAGTCGGGTTCGGGTCTAGAGAGAGAAAGTAGTGAGAGAGAGTGAAGGTGTGGTAAAAGAGCTTAAATGTAGTGTCCATTTGTTTATATATGTCTCGGGTATTGCACCCGATACACAGCTATCCGATGCTAAAGTTTAACGGGGTTAAAACTTTTTACCCGGGTGAAGTGGTTGAAAAAGTAATATAACTCTATTTGGTTAAACGGTTAACACATACAAGTTATAATTACTTATGATAATATCAAGACATAAATAACTAGATATTTGCTTATTGACGACTCCAATTATTACAGAAAATAGTATATAGCGACACATTCCGTTAGTGAAGATAGAATTTGTAACGACAATAGATTTGGGGGTTGTCACATCGTGCCCTATTTAAGGGACCTTATAGCCCCCATTTGTGGCTACCAGTCCAGAGAGAAAACCCTACAGAGCTTGAGCAAGTTATGTGAGAGGGAGAGCTATTTTGATCATTTTTGGTTGTGGCTTTGCAAAGTAGAAGGTGTTTCCATCAAGAGAAGGTCAAGGGGATTGCGATTCTGTGGTTTTTAAGCTTGGGTCTTCATTGTTGAGGTAGTAAATCGATCCCTTCTTCTATTTTGTACAAGATCCTTGAATCTAGGGTTTTCTCTACCCTTTTATTCGCTTGAATTGATGTATATGTTATCCTATTGAGTATTAGACTCTGGATCTGGACCTTTAGAGGTCCAGAGAGCACTATTGTCACACTCCCGAACCAGACGGCGGAAACGTCCGAGGGCTCGCGTGACTTAAATTGAATATCATTACAATGAATATACATGAATCATAACATAAACATCACCATGCATCAATACATCACAACTGGCATTGTTCACATCAAGTACATTGTTTAAACATTACATATCCATAGCATAAATTGTTTGATAGTTTTCAAAAGCATAACACCGTAACATATACTTGGTATTACTCCTCAGCTTACCTGTTACCTGAGAATACAAGGTATTGTGAAAAAACATCAACATATAGAATGTTGGCGAGTTCATAAGCAGGTTTGATATGAAAATGTTTTGTGTAGTTTGTGAAACCCAGAAAATCCAATATTTTCTGAAATGGAAATTGTTTAGATAAAAGTGTGAAGATCCATAAATATAAATATATGCATGATGATTTCAAAACGTGTATAAATGAGAAGTTTTGTATTAAAGTAAAAGTGAATACTGTTGGTCTCCCCCGGAAAACCCGATGTTTTCCAATAACGAAATATCATATAACTGTTTTGAATTGTTATTCAATCACAATGAATGATTTTTGATTTGCCTTGATTACTCGAATAGTATTGGATTTATTTATGTGAGTCGTTATAACCATGCATGATAATGACTAGTTCGTCTGTCTTGGCACTCTGGTGAACGCCATAATTGATCTTAAGATTTGTCACCCTAGACTGGCCAAGTCTAACTGTGGCGAACAACTGAGGTGTGGGGGAGTCACCCCCGTATAGATCTATACACGTTGGTTTTATCGTTGGGCTCAATAAACATTTGTTTTTATCTTTGGGCTAAAAAGTTATGTTAATGGGTCACGGAGGCCCAATAGCATGATTTGAGACTTTCAAGCACAAAGATTTGAATGTTTACTTGTTTTAGGTATTGTTTAATCGTTGGAAGGTTTGATTGAACAATTGTTATTGTCGTATTGGCACACGGCCGGTCGGATGCTCATAACGATATTTGGAATTTTATGTATATTCATCCTTCTATTTTCGTTAGTTGTAGTTTGGTATTTTTGACACATATATCTTAATAGTAAAATAATTGACTCAAAACATTTGTTTGACCTTTTCTGTCCTTCTTTAATAAAAATGACAATTTTAGTCCCTTATATAAAAAAAGACATTTTAGGCCATTAAACCATTTTTTGTCATTTTTGACCCGTAGACTTGTTTAATTGATGATTTTAGCTCAAAATTTACTCCTTGGCAGTTTCAACCGTTCTAGTAAATTTTTTCTCAGTTTAAGCCCAAACTTTTCGCAACTTTTACAATTTTGGCCGGAAATCCAAAAAGTTTACATTTTTTATCATTGTTTGGAAAATAAATCATTTTAACCCCTGAAATAGTTTTGTTTACCCCTTTTTCCCCTGTTTTGAGTAATATACCATTTCAACTCTTTGAAAATTGTATTTTTTTCGCAATTTTTGGGTTAATGGGCCGAAAGCCCATAATTTGGCCCATTAAGCTATAAATTTCATTTCTAGCCCTTAAAAGAGTATGATATTCATAAAAACATTTATTTTCACTGTTTTGACTCTTTTAGTCCTTGAGAAACCAGTGAATAGTAATTTTCAACTAAATTTTTATTTGTTTGACAAATATAGCCCAAAATGAGTTTTATGTTAAAATATGTTTATTTTAATCTTAAAGGGTAATTTTTCTTGACTGGTTTAGTGTAGTATATTTTAGATCATGTTTATCTTCCTCCTAAAGCCATAGATCTCTAGATTTATATTCTGTTTTTCACATATTTATCAAATAAACACATGAAATCACACATAACCTACACATACACATATATCTACACATTTTACTTGTATTCTCCCCCATAAAACTTATGAAACCCGAAAAGAGAGGGGTATGAACTCACCTTTGCTTGTTGATCTCGGTTTTGAAGATGAAATGAAAGAAAATGGTGAGATTTTTCGGCCTAGCAAGCTTCTTGGAAGATCTTTGGCTTAGATGGGTTCTAAGAAGCATGATTATGAACTTTAATGAGTTAGAAGGAGATTTATAACAAATTTCAAGAAGCTAAACCATGGATCTAAGAATTAACTTACCTAGAATGATGATTTTAGTGGAAGAACCTCCTTGAAATGCCCTAGATCTCAAAAATTTTGATAGAGGGTAAGAAGACGGCCTAGATGAGTTTTTGGGACTTTTATCAAAGGTTTTTGGGTGTTTACGGCCTAAGCATAAGCTTGGGCCGTAAACTCCTTTTTAGGCCTCAATTTCTTATGTTTTAATGTCCAAACTCCGCTAGGTAAATCCCTTAATTAGTATATGAGCTTAAAGGAAGGAAAAACGGGGTATTTGGCCAAGTATTGGGTGTTTACGGCCTAAGGGGCTTCCTAGGCCGTAAACTCCTTTTAATCATTCAAATCCTATGGTTTTTGGCTTCTAAATACAATGAAGTATGTTTAGAACAAGATAGGGAAGAAGTCCTTACGTTTTGGAAGCCGGAATTCACGGTTTTGGAGTCGGGTTCGGGTCTAGAGAGAGAAAGTAGTGAGAGAGAGTGAAGGTGTGGTAAAAGAGCTTAAATGTAGTGTCCATTTGTTTATATATGTCTCGGGTATTGCACCCGATACACAGCTATCCGATGCTAAAGTTTAACGGGGTTAAAACTTTTTACCCGGGTGAAGTGGTTGAAAAAGTAATATAACTCTATTTGGTTAAACGGTTAACACATACAAGTTATAATTACTTATGATAATATCAAGACATAAATAACTAGATATTTGCTTATTGACGACTCCAATTATTACAGAAAATAGTATATAGCGACACATTCCGTTAGTGAAGATAGAATTTGTAACGACAATAGATTTGGGGGTTGTCACATCGTGCCCTATTTAAGGGACCTTATAGCCCCCATTTGTGGCTACCAGTCCAGAGAGAAAACCCTACAGAGCTTGAGCAAGTTATGTGAGAGGGAGAGCTATTTTGATCATTTTTGGTTGTGGCTTTGCAAAGTAGAAGGTGTTTCCATCAAGAGAAGGTCAAGGGGATTGCGATTCTGTGGTTTTTAAGCTTGGGTCTTCATTGTTGAGGTAGTAAATCGATCCCTTCTTCTATTTTGTACAAGATCCTTGAATCTAGGGTTTTCTCTACCCTTTTATTCGCTTGAATTGATGTATATGTTGTCCTATTGAGTATTAGACTCTGGATCTGGACCTTTAGAGGTCCAGAGAGCACTATTGTCACACTCCCGAACCAGACGGCGGAAACGTCCGAGGGCTCGCGTGACTTAAATTGAATATCATTACAATGAATATACATGAATCATAACATAAACATCACCATGCATCAATACATCACAACTGGCATTGTTCACATCAAGTACATTGTTTAAACATTACATATCCATAGCATAAATTGTTTGATAGTTTTCAAAAGCATAACACCGTAACATATACTTGGTATTACTCCTCAGCTTACCTGTTACCTGAGAATACAAGGTATTGTGAAAAAACATCAACATATAGAATGTTGGCGAGTTCATAAGCAGGTTTGATATGAAAATGTTTTGTGTAGTTTGTGAAACCCAGAAAATCCAATATTTTCTGAAATGGAAATTGTTTAGATAAAAGTGTGAAGATCCATAAATATAAATATATGCATGATGATTTCAAAACGTGTATAAATGAGAAGTTTTGTATTAAAGTAAAAGTGAATACTGTTGGTCTCCCCCGGAAAACCCGATGTTTTCCAATAACGAAATATCATATAACTGTTTTGAATTGTTATTCAATCACAATGAATGATTTTTGATTTGCCTTGATTACTCGAATAGTATTGGATTTATTTATGTGAGTCGTTATAACCATGCATGATAATGACTAGTTCGTCTGTCTTGGCACTCTGGTGAACGCCATAATTGATCTTAAGATTTGTCACCCTAGACTGGCCAAGTCTAACTGTGGCGAACAACTGAGGTGTGGGGGAGTCACCCCCGTATAGATCTATACACGTTGGTTTTATCGTTGGGCTCAATAAACATTTGTTTTTATCTTTGGGCTAAAAAGTTATGTTAATGGGTCACGGAGGCCCAATAGCATGATTTGAGACTTTCAAGAACAAAGATTTGAATGTTTACTTGTTTTAGGTATTGTTTAATCGTTGGAAGGTTTGATTGAACAATTGTTATTGTCGTATTGGCACACGGCCGGTCGGATGCTCATAACGATATTTGGAATTTTATGTATATTCATCCTTCTATTTTCGTTAGTTGTAGTTTGGTATTTTTGACACATATATCTTAATAGTAAAATAATTGACTCAAAACATTTGTTTGACCTTTTCTGTCCTTCTTTAATAAAAATGACAATTTTAGTCCCTTATATAAAAAAAGACATTTTAGGCCATTAAACCATTTTTTGTCATTTTTGACCCGTAGACTTGTTTAATTGATGATTTTAGCTCAAAATTTACTCCTTGGCAGTTTCAACCATTCTAGTAAATTTTTTCTCAGTTTAAGCCCAAACTTTTCGCAACTTTTACAATTTTGGCCGGAAATCCAAAAAGTTTACATTTTTTATCATTGTTTGGAAAATAAATCATTTTAACCCCTGAAATAGTTTTGTTTACCCCTTTTTCCCCTGTTTTGAGTAATATACCATTTCAACTCTTTGAAAATTGTATTTTTTTCGCAATTTTTGGGTTAATGGGCCGAAAGCCCATAATTTGGCCCATTAAGCTATAAATTTCATTTCTAGCCCTTAAAAGAGTATGATATTCATAAAAACATTTATTTTCACTGTTTTGACTCTTTTAGTCCTTGAGAAACCAGTGAATAGTAATTTTCAACTCAATTTTTATTTGTTTGACAAATATAGCCCAAAATGAGTTTTATGTTAAAATATGTTTATTTTAATCTTAAAGGGTAATTTTTCTTGACTGGTTTAGTGTAGTATATTTTAGATCATGTTTATCTTCCTCCTAGAGCCATAGATCTCTAGATTTATATTCTGTTTTTCACATATTTATCAAATAAACACATGAAATCACACATAACCTACACATACACATATATCTACACATTTTACTTGTATTCTCCCCCATAAAACTTATGAAACCCGAAAAGAGAGGGGTATGAACTCACCTTTGCTTGTTGATCTCGGTTTTGAAGATGAAATGAAAGAAAATGGTGAGATTTTTCGGCCTAGCAAGCTTCTTGGAAGATCTTTGGCTTAGATGGGTTCTAAGAAGCATGATTATGAACTTTAATGAGTTAGAAGGAGATTTATAACAAATTTCAAGAAGCTAAACCATGGATCTAAGAATTAACTTACCTAGAATGATGATTTTAGTGGAAGAACCTCCTTGAAATGCCCTAGATCTCAAAAATTTTGATAGAGGGTAAGAAGACGGCCTAGATGAGTTTTTGGGACTTTTATCAAAGGTTTTTGGGTGTTTACGGCCTAAGCATAAGCTTGGGCCGTAAACTCCTTTTTAGGCCTCAATTTCTTATGTTTTAATGTCCAAACTCCGCTAGGTAAATCCCTTAATTAGTATATGAGCTTAAAGGAAGGAAAAATGGGGTATTTGGCCAAGTATTGGGTGTTTACGGCCTAAGGGGCTTCCTAGGCCGTAAACTCCTTTTAATCATTCAAATCCTATGGTTTTTGGCTTCTAAATACAATGAAGTATGTTTAGAACAAGATAGGGAAGAAGTCCTTACGTTTTGGAAGCCGGAATTCACGGTTTTGGAGTCGGGTTCGGGTCTAGAGAGAGAAAGTAGTGAGAGAGAGTGAAGGTGTGGTAAAAGAGCTTAAATGTAGTGTCCATTTGTTTATATATGTCTCGGGTATTGCACCCGATACACAGCTATCCGATGCTAAAGTTTAACGGGGTTAAAACTTTTTACCCGGGTGAAGTGGTTGAAAAAGTAATATAACTCTATTTGGTTAAACGGTTAACACATACAAGTTATAATTACTTATGATAATATCAAGACATAAATAACTAGATATTTGCTTATTGACGACTCCAATTATTACAGAAAATAGTATATAGCGACACATTCCGTTAGTGAAGATAGAATTTGTAACGGCAATAGATTTGGGGGTTGTCACATCGTGCCCTATTTAAGGGACCTTATAGCCCCCATTTGTGGCTACCAGTCCAGAGAGAAAACCCTACAGAGCTTGAGCAAGTTATGTGAGAGGGAGAGCTATTTTGATCATTTTTGGTTGTGGCTTTGCAAAGTAGAAGGTGTTTCCATCAAGAGAAGGTCAAGGGGATTGCGATTCTGTGGTCTTTAAGCTTGGGTCTTCATTGTTGAGGTAGTAAATCGATCCCTTCTTCTATTTTGTACAAGATCCTTGAATCTAGGGTTTTCTCTACCCTTTTATTCGCTTGAATTGATGTATATGTTGTCCTATTGAGTATTAGACTCTGGATCTGGACCTTTAGAGGTCCAGAGAGCACTATTGTCACACTCCCGAACCAGACGGCGGAAACGTCCGAGGGCTCGCGTGACTTAAATTGAATATCATTACAATGAATATACATGAATCATAACATAAACATCACCATGCATCAATACATCACAACTGGCATTGTTCACATCAAGTACATTGTTTAAACATTACATATCCATAGCATAAATTGTTTGATAGTTTTCAAAAGCATAACACCGTAACATATACTTGGTATTACTCCTCAGCTTACCTGTTACCTGAGAATACAAGGTATTGTGAAAAAACATCAACATATAGAATGTTGGCGAGTTCATAAGCAGGTTTGATATGAAAATGTTTTGTGTAGTTTGTGAAACCCAGAAAATCCAATATTTTCTGAAATGGAAATTGTTTAGATAAAAGTGTGAAGATCCATAAATATAAATATATGCATGATGATTTCAAAACGTGTATAAATGAGAAGTTTTGTATTAAAGTAAAAGTGAATACTGTTGGTCTCCCCCGGAAAACCCGATGTTTTCCAATAACGAAATATCATATAACTGTTTTGAATTGTTATTCAATCACAATGAATGATTTTTGATTTGCCTTGATTACTCGAATAGTATTGGATTTATTTATGTGAGTCGTTATAACCATGCATGATAATGACTAGTTCGTCTGTCTTGGCACTCTGGTGAACGCCATAATTGATCTTAAGATTTGTCACCCTAGACTGGCCAAGTCTAACTGTGGCGAACAACTGAGGTGTGGGGGAGTCACCCCCGTATAGATCTATACACGTTGGTTTTATCGTTGGGCTCAATAAACATTTGTTTTTATCTTTGGGCTAAAAAGTTATGTTAATGGGTCACGGAGGCCCAATAGCATGATTTGAGACTTTCAAGCACAAAGATTTGAATGTTTACTTGTTTTAGGTATTGTTTAATCGTTGGAAGGTTTGATTGAACAATTGTTATTGTCGTATTGGCACACGGCCGGTCGGATGCTCATAACGATATTTGGAATTTTATGTATATTCATCCTTCTATTTTCGTTAGTTGTAGTTTGGTATTTTTGACACATATATCTTAATAGTAAAATAATTGACTCAAAACATTTGTTTGACCTTTTCTGTCCTTCTTTAATAAAAATGACAATTTTAGTCCCTTATATAAAAAAAGACATTTTAGGCCATTAAACCATTTTTTGTCATTTTTGACCCGTAGACTTGTTTAAATGATGATTTTAGCTCAAAATTTACTCCTTGGCAGTTTCAACCGTTCTAGTAAATTTTTTCTCAGTTTAAGCCCAAACTTTTCGCAACTTTTACAATTTTGGCCGGAAATCCAAAAAGTTTACATTTTTTATCATTGTTTGGAAAATAAATCATTTTAACCCCTGAAATAGTTTTGTTTACCCCTTTTTCCCCTGTTTTGAGTAATATACCATTTCAACTCTTTGAAAATTGTATTTTTTTCGCAATTTTTGGGTTAATGGGCCGAAAGCCCATAATTTGGCCCATTAAGCTATAAATTTCATTTCTAGCCCTTAAAAGAGTATGATATTCATAAAAACATTTATTTTCACTGTTTTGACTCTTTTAGTCCTTGAGAAACCAGTGAATAGTAATTTTCAACTCAATTTTTATTTGTTTGACAAATATAGCCCAAAATGAGTTTTATGTTAAAATATGTTTATTTTAATCTTAAAAGGTAATTTTTCTTGACTGGTTTAGTGTAGTATATTTTAGATCATGTTTATCTTCCTCCTAGAGCCATAGATCTCTAGATTTATATTCTGTTTTTCACATATTTATCAAATAAACACATGAAATCACACATAACCTACACATACACATATATCTACACATTTTACTTGTATTCTCCTCCATAAAACTTATGAAACCCGAAAAGAGAGGGGTATGAACTCACCTTTGCTTGTTGATCTCGGTTTTGAAGATGAAATGAAAGAAAATGGTGAGATTTTTCGGCCTAGCAAGCTTCTTGGAAGATCTTTGGCTTAGATGGGTTCTAAGAAGCATGATTATGAACTTTAATGAGTTAGAAGGAGATTTATAACAAATTTCAAGAAGCTAAACCATGGATCTAAGAATTAACTTACCTAGAATGATGATTTTAGTGGAAGAACCTCCTTGAAATGCCCTAGATCTCAAAAATTTTGATAGAGGGTAAAAAGACGGCCTAGATGAGTTTTTGGGACTTTTATCAAAGGTTTTTGGGTGTTTACGGCCTAAGCATAAGCTTGGGCCGTAAACTCCTTTTTAGGCCTCAATTTCTTATGTTTTAATGTCCAAACTCCGCTAGGTAAATCCCTTAATTAGTATATGAGCTTAAAGAAGGAAAAACGGGGTATTTGGCCAAGTATTGGGTGTTTACGGCCTAAGGGGCTTCCTAGGCCGTAAACTCCTTTTAATCATTCAAATCCTATGGTTTTTGGCTTCTAAATACAATGAAGTATGTTTAGAACAAGATAGGGAAGAAGTCCTTACGTTTTGGAAGCCGGAATTCACGGTTTTGGAGTCGGGTTCGGGTCTAGAGAGAGAAAGTAGTGAGAGAGAGTGAAGGTGTGGTAAAAGAGCTTAAATGTAGTGTCCATTTGTTTATATATGTCTCGGGTATTGCACCCGATACACAGCTATCCGATGCTAAAGTTTAACGGGGTTAAAACTTTTTACCCGGGTGAAGTGGTTGAAAAAGTAATATAACTCTATTTGGTTAAACGGTTAACACATACAAGTTATAATTACTTATGATAATATCAAGACATAAATAACTAGATATTTGCTTATTGACGACTCCAATTATTACAGAAAATAGTATATAGCGACACATTCCGTTAGTGAAGATAGAATTTGTAACGGCAATAGATTTGGGGGTTGTCACATCGTGCCCTATTTAAGGGACCTTATAGCCCCCATTTGTGGCTACCAGTCCAGAGAGAAAACCCTACAGAGCTTGAGCAAGTTATGTGAGAGGGAGAGCTATTTTGATCATTTTTGGTTGTGGCTTTGCAAAGTAGAAGGTGTTTCCATCAAGAGAAGGTCAAGGGGATTGCGATTCTGTGGTCTTTAAGCTTGGGTCTTCATTGTTGAGGTAGTAAATCGATCCCTTCTTCTATTTTGTACAAGATCCTTGAATCTAGGGTTTTCTCTACCCTTTTATTCGCTTGAATTGATGTATATGTTGTCCTATTGAGTATTAGACTCTGGATCTGGACCTTTAGAGGTCCAGAGAGCACTATTGTCACACTCCCGAACCAGACGGCGGAAACGTCCGAGGGCTCGCGTGACTTAAATTGAATATCATTACAATGAATATACATGAATCATAACATAAACATCACCATGCATCAATACATCACAACTGGCATTGTTCACATCAAGTACATTGTTTAAACATTACATATCCATAGCATAAATTGTTTGATAGTTTTCAAAAGCATAACACCGTAACATATACTTGGTATTACTCCTCAGCTTACCTGTTACCTGAGAATACAAGGTATTGTGAAAAAACATCAACATATAGAATGTTGGCGAGTTCATAAGCAGGTTTGATATGAAAATGTTTTGTGTAGTTTGTGAAACCCAGAAAATCCAATATTTTCTGAAATGGAAATTGTTTAGATAAAAGTGTGAAGATCCATAAATATAAATATATGCATGATGATTTCAAAACGTGTATAAATGAGAAGTTTTGTATTAAAGTAAAAGTGAATACTGTTGGTCTCCCCCGGAAAACCCGATGTTTTCCAATAACGAAATATCATATAACTGTTTTGAATTGTTATTCAATCACAATGAATGATTTTTGATTTGCCTTGATTACTCGAATAGTATTGGATTTATTTATGTGAGTCGTTATAACCATGCATGATAATGACTAGTTCGTCTGTCTTGGCACTCTGGTGAACGCCATAATTGATCTTAAGATTTGTCACCCTAGACTGGCCAAGTCTAACTGTGGCGAACAACTGAGGTGTGGGGGAGTCACCCCCGTATAGATCTATACACGTTGGTTTTATCGTTGGGCTCAATAAACATTTGTTTTTATCTTTGGGCTAAAAAGTTATGTTAATGGGTCACGGAGGCCCAATAGCATGATTTGAGACTTTCAAGCACAAAGATTTGAATGTTTACTTGTTTTAGGTATTGTTTAATCGTTGGAAGGTTTGATTGAACAATTGTTATTGTCGTATTGGCACACGGCCGGTCGGATGCTCATAACGATATTTGGAATTTTATGTATATTCATCCTTCTATTTTCGTTAGTTGTAGTTTGGTATTTTTGACACATATATCTTAATAGTAAAATAATTGACTCAAAACATTTGTTTGACCTTTTCTGTCCTTCTTTAATAAAAATGACAATTTTAGTCCCTTATATAAAAAAAGACATTTTAGGCCATTAAACCATTTTTTGTCATTTTTGACCCATAGACTTGTTTAAATGATGATTTTAGCTCAAAATTTACTCCTTGGCAGTTTCAACCGTTCTAGTAAATTTTTTCTCAGTTTAAGCCCAAACTTTTCGCAACTTTTACAATTTTGGCCAGAAATCCAAAAAGTTTACATTTTTTATCATTGTTTTTGGAAAATAAATCATTTTAACCCCTGAAATAGTTTTGTTTACCCCTTTTTCCCCTGTTTTGAGTAATATACCATTTCAACTCTTTGAAAATTGTATTTTTTTCGCAATTTTTGGGTTAATGGGCCGAAAGCCCATAATTTGGCCCATTAAGCTATAAATTTCATTTCTAGCCCTTAAAAGAGTATGATATTCATAAAAACATTTATTTTCACTGTTTTGACTCTTTTAGTCCTTGAGAAACCAGTGAATAGTAATTTTCAACTCAATTTTTACTTGTTTGACAAATATAGCCCAAAATGAGTTTTATGTTAAAATATGTTTATTTTAATCTTAAAGGGTAATTTTTCTTGACAGGTTTAGTGTAGTATATTTTAGATCATGTTTATCTTCCTCCTAGAGCCATAGATCTCTAGATTTATATTCTGTTTTTCACATATTTATCAAATAAACACATGAAATCACACATAACCTACACATACACATATATCTACACATTTTACTTGTATTCTCCCCCATAAAACTTATGAAACCCGAAAAGAGAGGGGTATGAACTCACCTTTGCTTGTTGATCTCGGTTTTGAAGATGAAATGAAAGAAAATGGTGAGATTTTTCGGCCTAGCAAGCTTCTTGGAAGATCTTTGGCTTAGATGGGTTCTAAGAAGCATGATTATGAACTTTAATGAGTTAGAAGGAGATTTATAACAAATTTCAAGAAGCTAAACCATGGATCTAAGAATTAACTTACCTAGAATGATGATTTTAGTGGAAGAACCTCCTTGAAATGCCCTAGATCTCAAAAATTTTGATAGAGGTTAAGAAGATGTTCTTGAAGACTTAGAGAGAGTTTGAAAGAAGTTTGAAGGTGTATGTGTGTGTGTTTTTCCTCTTGCTCTCGGCCAAAGAAGAAAAATAGAGGGGGAGAAGAGAGAGAGTTGCATGGATGTATGGGATTGAGTATTGTTTAGTGGTTAGTTTGCATGGATTACCTCCATGTATTAGTGAGGTGGCATGGCTTGGATAATTAGCCAATTTCCACCTTTTTTTGTTTTCTTCTTGGGCCGAGAAAGAGAGAAGAAGGAAAGATTTTGGGCCCTTTTGTGCTTAAGTCCATATTAGGGGCCCACTTTGATGATTTTCGGCCCAAATGGTCTTTGGAGGGGATTCACGGCCCAATATAATTCAAAGAATGAGTTTTATGGCTCATTAGGGCTAATTAAGTCTATTATGGTCCAATAAGGCCCATCAAAGGTAACTAGTTCATTCTAGGCTTGTGAGGCCCAAAATGTTAAGTTTCATGCAAATAGGTCCAATTAGGGTCCACTTAAGGGTCCTAAGCCCAAAGTAGTCATGTAACGACCCAAATTTTTTTGTTTAAATAGTACTAAAGTTACCAATCATTCATAATATATAATAAATTGTACTAAAGTTACCAATCATTCAACATATCATAGTGTCTAAAATAAACTCCTAGGATAAAAGCTGAAGCTGTGGTGTGTGCAATGCCATCATCCCGAGATGTTCCCTTTGCTTGCGGAAGTACCTGAAACCAAAACTAAAACTATAAGCACAAAGCTTAGTGAGCTCCCCAAACTACCACATACCATACAACAACATATAAAGCAGATATTGGGCCTTGCCCACTGCATCAAACTGAAGTCTGGAGACTAACCAGGGCCTTGCCCTCTGCATTGGACCGAAGTCCGGAAACTGCATCGGACCAAAGTCCGGAAACTGCATCGGACCGAAGTGTTGAAACTAACCAGGGCCTTGCCCTCTGCATCGGACCGATGTCTGGAAACTGCGTCGGATCAAAGTCCGGAACTAACTGGGACCTTGTCCCCTACATCGCACCGAAGTCCAGAACTAACTGCATCGGACCGAAGTCCGGAACTGAATGCACATAACATAGCATAAACATATCAACTAGCATGAACACATATACTGCATACTGCATCGGACCAGGGTCTGGAACACATAACACAAACAGGCTTGAATCACAAAAACATCAAGCACACTACTACTGCATCGGACCGAAGTTCGGAAATTCTGCTAACTAAATGGGTCGGCATTGTGGCCGTAGACCCGTTCCTACTTGAAGTAAAACTCACCTTGTAATGCTGGCTTCTGAGATGCTAACTCTAAAAGTGGCTGACTGCTGCTCCGGATACAAATCCCAAAAACACTAGATCAGTTACTTGTAAATACCCTCAGGGTAAGATGACTATTTTACCCCTAGTCAAAGTCAACTCCTTGGTCAAAGTCAACTTCGAGTTGACCGGACTCACCGAGTCAGGGCGCAGACTCGTCGAGGCCCTCCTTTACTAACTCTGAATTTAACTCACCGAGTCCCTTTCCCACTCACTAATTCACCTTGAACTCACAAATCCAAGAAAGACAGGGGACTCGCGACTCGACTCGTCAAGTCCAAACGTGCAGATTCTAAACAGTCGATTCTAACCAATCTAGAGCATCTAACTCGTACATCTAAGCTCCTAGGGCCATCTGAACACGTAAAGTTGCTAACTTTACGTATAACTAAGAAGGAATGAAGCTATTTCACTCAAACACTACTTTACTCAGGAAAACTCATCCGACTCGCCGAGTTGTTCAAACAACTCGTCGAGTCTAAGGCAATCTTCATCGGACTCGCTGAGTTGCACATCCAACTCGTTGAGTCCACGCCTATCTTCATATGACTCGTCGAGTCAACCTTGCGACTCACCGAGTCCATTCAGTCCTTTTTCCATACATACCTGATTTGAGGCATGCAGCGGCTCCAAATCACTGATCCAAGCTTCTAGGGCATGCTTATCACGTAAAGTTGCAAACTTTACGTGCATGCATGGCTTTAAAGGCTTCAAATGCTAACCCTAAGCTCTTAATGGGGTTCCAAGCTCAAGAGGGACCTCAATCACGACAATAACAGAGACTTTACACTTCTCGAATGCAATGAGGGTCCAGATATGAAGTTTCCCTCCAAAGGAGAGTCCATCTCTCAAGTTTGAATCATAAAAGGCTCCAAAGAAGGCATAACAAGCATAAAGGAGGTTTTAATGGAGGAATGCACAAGGTCATAACTTCATTACCTGAATGAGAAATAGATCGAAGCTAACTCCTGGATCTCCTTTCTCTTCTATAGACCATCTTTCCTTCTTTCTCTTCCCAAATCCTCTAAGCTAGCACAAACCCACTCAAACTCAACAATGGGGCTAGGATTTATAAGGGAAATGTTCTGAGAGTGAATGAGGCGAGGTTGGGGGTGTATAAGTGCGTTTAAATAGGGTGCAAACCCTTAAAATTAGGGCTTCATCCTGATAGACGGACTTGCCGAGTCCCAGCGTATGGAGTCGTTGAGTAGCCAACTCAAATCGCGTGATCAACCCGTCCCTACTCGACGAATCGGGCTACAGACTTGTCTAGTACCCCTCAAGAAATGAAAATACATTATTTAAATTACATACCAGAAATGGGGCATTACAAGTCAAGTTGGAAGCTTTTTGGTACATTAGGCCCAATAAGGAAATCCTAGTCCATATGGACTTAAACCGAGATTTACTTTAGGGTTTGCAAGCCTTGTTGACTATTTGAATGTTTGTGTAGAGTGTTTGATGAAATTTTGTTATCATTGATTAAGCATCATACATGTTTTTCAGTTTTAGTCACATTGTTGTTCTTTGATAAGTGCTTTCAATGCATCAGAATTCCTAGTTGTGACAACTATCTATCTTGCTTTATGTTTTTCCATGGAGGAAATGAACCTAGGATGCCATTTTAGAAGCCATTTAACCAAAAGAAGCCTTGGGTGCGTTGCATGAGTGTCAAGATTTGACCTTTATGTGATTATTGGATATGGGGAAGTCAGATCTATAGGTTAGAGAAGCAGATCTGACCTCAGAAGGTCGTTTAGGTGTTGTCATGGAAGAGACTCGCGGAGTCCATATGGGGACTCGACGAGTCGAGTCGGGTTGCCCCGCGACTCCTGACCAGTGGTACCCCGTCGAGTGAAGGGTTAACTCGACGAGCCAAGTAAGGATCTATGAAGATTCATGTAACGCCCCATTCTCGGTATGTATTTATATAAGTTTTTCCATTTTTGAGGAGAACTCGGCAAGTCCGTTGCCCGACTCGCCGAGTAGAGACAGGATGAGTGCGCGCATTTAACCGGCTACTCGGCAAGTCCATACGTTGGACTCGGCGAGTTTGCATGTCTGGATGAAACCCTAATTTCAGGGTTTTGGACCTATTTAAACTCCCTTATGCGACTTAACTCGTCCCTTTTCACCCCAGAGCATTTGCTAACAAAACCCTAGTCGTTCTTAGTGAGTGTGTGTGTTTATTGCTTGTAAAGGCATCTTTGGAGTAAGAAGGAGAAGGTGGAAGTTGGAGAGTCCAAGAAAGAGGAAGTAGATCCGGAATATAAACTCTATTGGTCATCATTTCTGGTATTAAATTCTATACCTTGGCTTTTGATCATATAGATCTATGTTGTCCCTAATTTGTGGGTTCTAAGCTCTAAAACCCCAAATTCTCTATGATTAGGCCTTAAGGCCAGGTTATACTTCTGATCTGGACACTCATGGCATGCTAGAAGTTTAAAGTTTTGGTTGTGATTGTCATTGAAGTCCCTATTGAGCCTAGAACCCCATTAAGAGCTTATTTTGGTCATATGAAGCCTTTAAAGGCATGCATGCACGTAAAGTTAGCAACTTTACGTGAAAAGCGTGCCCTAGAAGTTCAGATCCATGATTGGAATCAACTGCATGGCTCAGATCGGAGCAGTATGGAAAAAGGACTGAAAGAACTCGACGAGTCCCCAGGCTGACTCGGCGAGTTGTACGAAGATAGCCGTTGACTCGGCAAGTTGGAAGAACAACTCGGTGAGTCTGATGAAGTTTGCCTTAGAACTCGACGAATTGCATGAGCAACTCGGCGAGTTGGATGAGTTTTCCCGTATAAAGTGTGTCAAAGAGAAATGGCTTCATTCCTTCGTAGTTACATGTAAAGTTAGCAACTTTACATGTTCAAATGGGTCCAAGAATTCAGATCTACGAGTTAGGAACCATAGATCGGATTCAAAAGCAGTATATGGAGTCTGCACGGTAGAACTCGGCGAGTAGTTCTTTAGACTCGGCGAGTAGTTCGTCACACTCGGCGAGTAGTTCTTTGGACTCAGCGAGTCGAGTCGCGAGTCCCCGTCTTTCTTTGAGTCAAGAGTTCGGAGTGAATCAGTGAGTGAAAGGGGGACTCGGTGAGTAAAAATTAGAGTCAGTAAAGGAATGACTCGGCGAATCTGCGCCCTGACTCGGCAAGTCCGGTCAATTGGAAGTTGACTTTGACCAGGAGGTTGACTTTGACCAGGGGTAAAATAGTCATTTTACTCTCAGTACAGTTATCAGTAATTAATTGAGTGTATTTATGGAAATTGTAGCCGGGGAGGTACCGGAGCAGCAGCAGTCAGTTTCCAGAGCAGTTCATTTAGCAGCCAGTGTACGAGGTGAGTTTCCTTCCAGTAGGAACGGGTCTACGGCCACAATGTCGGCCCGATTAGTTAGCAGTAGTTCCAGGCTTCGGTCCGATGTGGCAGTTAGTGTGTTTGATGCCTTCGTGGCTCAGACAAGATTTATGTGTTATGTGTTCCGGGTTACGACTTGATGCAGTATGCAGTAAATGTGTTCATGCTGGTTGGTATGTTTATGTGCTAGTTGATATGTGTTTATGCTATGCTATGCTCAGTTAGTTCCGGACTTCGGTCCGATGCAGTCAGTTCCGGACTTCGATCCGATGCAGCCAATTCCGGACTTCGGTCCGATGCAGGGGACGAGGTCCCAGTCAGTTCCGGACTTCGGTCCGATGCAGCTTCCGGACTTCGGTCCGATGCAATGGGCGAGGCCCAGTATGTGATTTATATGTATTGTATGGTATGTGGTAGTTTGGGGGAGCTCACTAAGCTTCGTGCTTACAGTTTTAGTTTTGGTTTCTTGTACTTCCGCAAGAAAAGGGAAGAGCTCGTATTGATAGCATCGCACACACCACAACTACGGCAATTTCTTTTCTTGGGAGTTTGATTGGATATTTTCACATGTTTGATACAGTTTGATAAGATACACTTTATGATGTTTTGAGATTTATGACATATGTTTATCAGTATGGTATTCAGTATCATAATTCTAATATTATATAAAAAAAAATTCGGTCGTGTTTTTGGGACGTTACAAGTTGGTATCAGAGCCTTGGTTTGAGGGATTCGATACACTCTCGGGTGCATCTGAACTCAAACTAAGGAAAATGGAAAAGGTTTTTCAAAAGAAAAGCATTTTGTTAAGAACTTAGAAAGAAAAGAGTTTTGATAAAGAGAAAAGGGTGTGGTGCATGCGATCATCCGAGCTCAAGTAAGTACTCCCAAATTACCCATACAAGTTTATATTATGATTAATTGTTTCAGTAGAATAGTATGCTAGTATAGGACTAAGGATCTAGGAGGATGCCTTATGTGCCTGCTTTGTGTATTCCAGCTTTATGAGAATTGCATGTTAGCATCAAGTAGACAGCAGTAGGATAGCCTGTTTAGGTTATGCCTTATAGCACGAGCTTAGCATTGTATGCTAGTACAGTTCCTCATCGCGAGGATAAAATTGTTTGAGTAGTTTCCGTGTCCGAATGCTACTTGCTTTGTGCTTTGTGGGATTCTGAGTGATGGGAGTTAGCCGTTAGGTGAATGTGTCATAGCACATGAGAACAGGGTTGAATAATCTTAGAGTGTTGGATTTGGCCCTGCTGCGCAACTCTTGTTTGAGTCTAACCGTTGTGGGGACGAGTCCTGTACTCGAAGGATTATCTGAGCCTCACCACATGTAATGGTATTCATGTAGTGACTAATTAGCATCACAAGGAGGCCTTTAGCAGCTGAGGACCGATAAGGGTTGAGCCAGATATTTCCCTAGGACAAGCCTAGGATGAGTGTAGTAGAGATCAGCAGCAGTAGTAGTGGTCGGGTGGAGTCGAGGCAGTCCTTGAGGAAAGTACGGATAGATGTGGACGGTAGTAGGGGCCCATACTACTGGACGTAGAGGATCTGTACTCGAATCAAGGAAGGCTGAGATGAGACCGGAGGGTCTGTAGTAGTAGTGATCCCTTGAGATATATCAGTGTTTCTGACATTTATCGTAATGTGTTTTCAGAATGGTGGTTCTACGCTCTAGACCAGCAGGCGGCAGTTCAGGTGCCGGAGAAGGATCGGGATCAGGTTCAAGAGCTGAACAGTTGGATGAGCAGACTAGAGAGTTCTTCACTTCAGAAGTCACTCGTATCATTCTTGAGCAGACTCCAGTGATCTTTGGTTCGATCAAGGAGGGTATACTAGAGTTGATGGAGGAGAAGCTAGATACCTTTCGTGCTGAAGTGGCGACCATGATGGGTTCGCTCACGCTTACTTTTAGGGAGTTCTGGGCATGTGGAGCTCCAGACTACCATGGGGCGCGAGACCCCATAGCGAGTACTAGATGGTTGGCGGACGTGGCCAACGCTTTCCGCTCGAGCAGGTGTCCCGAGGGGGACAAGGTCAGATTGGCGTCCTGTCTTCTGAAGGACAGGGCACGGGATTGGTGGGAGGAGGTTGGTCATGCCATTGGGAATGACGCGGCTTTGGACGCCATGACTTGGGCATACTTTTCTACCAGATTCAGAGGCGATTTTGCACCGGTTATTGAGGTGCAACAGTTAGCACGTGAGTTTCAGGATTTGACCCAGACCACAGAGCTAGTGGCAGAAATTACCGCCAAGTTCAGGGAAAGGGCACTTCTCGTTCCTCAGTACGCAGCTGATGAGGAAATGAAGAAGGCCCGTTATCATGAGATGATGCGGAGTGATATCCGCCAGTTTGTGAGCCGGTCTAGCTGTAAAACGCTGGATGACATGATTGCTAGAGCTCGGGAACGACAGATTGACCTTGAGTTGGAGAGGAAGAGGAAGCCGGAGGTGGCTTCGGTTCCAGGGGGTTCGGACAAAAAGCCCAAAGTTTCTGATCATAGATATAGGAGTCAGCAAAGCCACAGTCGATGTGGCAAGTGTTGGAGATTGCACGACGGGGTGTGCAAGGCAGGGAGTTCCGGCTGCTTTAAATGCGGCCGCACTGGGCATATGAGCAGAGATTGTACGGCCACTACCACCGCCATTGCAATGTCAGATTTGATTTGCTTTCAGTGCAACCAGAGGGGACATAAAAAGTCCCAGTGTCCGAGTTTAGCGGCCGCAGGGAAGGTGTCAGCACCTGCCCCTACTACTTTGAGGATTACAGATGGCCGTCAGGGCCGAGCTGAGACGCCAGTGGCAAAGAGTAGGGCGTTCCAGCTGACAGCAGAGGAGGCAAAGGCATCTCCCGATGTGGTGACGGGTATGTGATTCTCTTTTATCTCTGCATGTTTTTATCGTTTATTTTCTTATGGGTGTATGTTTTGTATAGGGTCGTTCTCAGTGAACGGCATTTCAGCTACAGTGTTGTTTGATTCGGGGGCTACCCGGTCATTTGACTCTCTTCCACTTAGCAAGAGGTTTAGCAGAGCTCCAGGGGAGCTAGATTGTCCACTTGAGGTCGAGATAGCAGCTGATAGGATCGTTAGGGTTGCAAGGGTACACAAAGGGTGTTCTCTGCAGTTATTCGACGAGCAGTTTCCAGTGGATTTGGTCCCTATTCCCCTACGAGGGAATAAGGTCATCGTAGGCATGGATTGGTTGAGCCCTAATAGGGCGGTGATAGATTGTGAGCTACAATTAGTGAGGGTTCGCACTCCCAGTGGGGGAGAGTTAGTAATCCAGGGCGAGAGGCCACAACGCGGACAAGTTCTGTGCTCAACGGCGAGAGCGAGGCTCTATTTTCAGCAGGGTTGCGCCGGTTATCTAGCGTATGTCTTGGATGCCTAGGAGAAGGGCAAGACGACAGTTGACGATGTTCCGGTGGTGCGAGACTATCCGGATGTATTTCCAGAGGATTTGCCGGGAATACCTCCTGAGAGGCAGGTCGAGTTTGGGATTGACCTAATTCCTGGTGCGGCTCCGATAGCGAAGGCACCATATCGGTTGGCACCGTCAGAGATGCAGGAGTTGTCTATACAGTTGAAAGAGCTATTAGACAAAGGTTTTATCAGGCCGAGCAGTTCAACCTGGGGTGCACCGATTTTGTTTGTGAAGAAAAAGGACGGGTTGCACCGTATGTGTATAGATTATCGGGAGCTGAATAAGGTAATGGTGAAGAACCGTTACCCACTTCCGAGGATAGATGATTTGTTTGATCAGCTTCAGGGGGCATCTTGGTTCTCCAAGATCGATTTACGCTCCGGATATCACCAGATGAGGGTCAGAGGCGAGGATGTATAGAAGACTGCTTTCAGGACCAGGTATGGTCATTATGAGTTTGTGGTGATGTCGTTCGGGCTCACCAACGCTCCAGTCGCGTTCATGGATCTCATGAATCGCGTATGCAGGCCGATGCTGGATCGGTATGTGATAGTATTCATAGATGAAATCTTGGTGTATTCCAAGACTTAGGGGCAGCATGAGGAACACCTGAGGGAGGTGCTAGAAGTTTTGAGGAGGGAGAGGCTTTTTGCAAAGTTCTCCAAGTGCGAGTTCTGGTTGTGTGAGGTGCAGTTCCTCGGTCACCTCGTCAACTAGAAGGGTATTTTGGTAGATTCGGCCAAGATAGAGGCCGTAATGCAGTGGGAGGTCCCGAAATCTCCATCCGAGATTCGGAGCTTCCTAGGCTTGGCGGGGTATTACAGGAGATTCATACAGGATTTTTCCAAGGTAGCAGTACCGCTCACTTGACTGACCAAGAAGTCGGTGACGTTTCGTTGGGGGCCTTAGCAGCAGGTAGCGTTTGAGACCCTCAGGCAGAGATTGTGCGAGGCACCGATCCTTACCCTGCCAGAGGGAGTAGAGGATTTTGTAGTCTACTGTGATGCCTCGATCACAGGTATGGGAGGAATGCTGATGTAGAGAGGCCGTGTGATAGCTTACGCCTTGAGACAGTTGAAGCCCCATGAGGCTAACTATCCTATGCATGATTTGGAGTTGGGAGCAGTGGTGTTTGCTCTCAAGATTTGGAGACATTACCTCTATGGGGTCCGGTGTACCATTTACACGGATCACAAGAGCTTGAGGTACCTCATGGATCAGCCGAATCTGAACACGAGGCAGAGAAGGTGGCTAGACGTGTTGAAGGATTATGCTTGTGAGATCCTTTATCACCCTCGGAAGGCCAACGTAGTGGCCGACGCCCTGAGCCGCAAGGTAGTTGCGGCCCCGATCAGAGACATTTGTTTGAGGATGACAGTGATTACTCCATTATTGGAGCAAATCAAGGAGGCACAGGTGGAGGGCCTCAAGGAGGAAAGGCAGAAGTGTGAGAGGATCGTGGGCCGAGTAGCTTCTTTTGACTATGATAGTAGAGGATTGTTAACCCTTCATGGGAGAGTTTGGGTGCCGTACTAGGGCGGAGTACGGCAAGTGTTGATGGATGAGGCTCATAAGTCTCGGTTTTCCATCCATCCATGGGCAACGAAGATGTATAGAGATCTTCGACCCGACTACTGGTAGCCCTGCATGAAGCGGGATGTTGCCTGGTACGTAGAAAGATGCCTGACCTGCAAGAAGGTCAAGGCAGAGCACCAGAGGCCTCACGGAAAGATGCAGCCGCTAGACATTCCAATATGGAAATGGGAGGATATCACCATGGATTTCATCACTAAGCTTCCCAGGACAACGCGTGGGGTGGATTCCATATGGGTAGTAGTGGATTGGTTGACAAAGAGTGCTCATTTCATACCAATCCAGGAGAGTATATCGACCGAGAAGCTAGCCGATATTTACATGAGAGAGGTGGTGGCATGGCACGGAGTGCCTGTTTCAGTGGTGTCAGACCGAGATGTCCGTTTTACCTCCAGATTCTGAAAGCAGTTTCACGACGAGATGGGTACTCGTCTCCATTTCAGCACCGCCTTCCATCCTCAAACGGACGGGTAGAGCGAGAGGACGATTCAGACTCTCGAAGACATGCTGCAGGCATGTGTTCTACACTTAGTGGAAGTTGGGATACGTATCTTCCGTTAGCAGAATTTTCGTATAACAACAGTTACCATGCGAGTATTGATCGGCCTCCCTTCGAGATCCTCTATGGGAGGTAGTGCAGGACCCCAATTTGTTGGGGCGAGGTCGGTCAGCAAGTCATTGGGAGAACCGAAGTGGTTCTCAAGATGACAAAGTTGATCCAGTAGGTTCGTAGCAGGCTGCAGACTGCGTAGACTCGGCAGAAGAGTTACGCCGATAGGAGGCGTTCAGACTTGGAGTTTCAGGTGGGCGATATAGTCCTCCTGAAGGTGTCACCCTGGAAGGGTGTTATCAGGTTTCGGAAGAGGGGCAAGCTGGGCCCCAGGTTCATCGGTCCTTTCAGGGTTTTGGCCCGGGTGGGTCGAGTTGCTTATCGGTTGGATCTTCCGGCAGAGCTCAACCAGATCCACAACACTGTCCATGTTTCTCAGTTGAGGAAGTGCTTGGTGGACGAGACAATAGTAGTTCCCTTGGAGGATACTCAGGTTGATAGCATCCTGAATTACATTGAGAGACCAGTTGCGATTTTGGACCGGAAGAAAAAGACCTTGAGGAACAAGGTGGTTCCGTTGGTGAAGGTGCAGTGGCAGCACCAGAAAGGGTCTGAGTGGACATGGGAGGCAGAAGAAGAGATGAGCAAGCACTATCCAGAGTTGATCCAAGATTTAGCAGCAGTGGACTTCGAGGACGAAGTCTGAGACAAGTGGGGGACAGTTGTAACGCCTCATTCCTGGTATGTATTTATATAAGTTTTTCCATTTTTGAGGAGAACTCGGCGAGTCCGTTGCCCAACTCGCCAAGTAGAGACGGGATGAGTGCGCGCATTTAGCTGGCTACTCGGCGAGTCCATACGCTGGACTCGGCGAGTTTGCCTGTCTGGATGAAACCCTAATTTGAGGGTTTTGGACCTATTTAAACTCCCTTATGCGCCCTAAGTCGTCCCTTTTCACCCCAGAGCATCTGCTAACAAAACCCTATCCGTTCTTAGTGAATGCGTGTGTGTTTATTGCTTGTGAAGGCATCTTTGGAGTAAGAAGGAGAAGGTGGAAGTTGGAGAGTCCAAGAAAGAGGAAGTAGATCTGGAATATACACTCTATTGGTCATATACACTCGGTGAGTCGAGTCGCGAGTCCCCGTCTTTCTTTGAGTCGAGAGTTCGGAGTGAATCAGTAAGTGAAAGAGGGACTCTATGAGTAAAAATTAAAGTCAGTAAAGGAAGGACTCGGCGAGTCTGCGCCCTGCAGGGCGAGTCCGGTCAAATGGAAGTTGACTTTGACCAGGAGGTTGACTTTGACCAGGAGGTTGACTTTGAACAGGAGGTAAAATAGTCATTTTACCCTCAGTACAGTTATCAATAATTAATTGAGTGTATTTATGGAAATTGTAGCAGGGCAGGTACCAGAGCAGCAGTAGTCAGTTTCCAGAGCAGTTCATTTTGCAGCCAATGTACGAGGTGAGTTTCCTTCCAGTAGGAACGGGTCTACGACCACAATGTTGGCCCGATTAGTTAGCAGTAGTTCCGGGCTTCGATCCGATGTAGCAGTTAGTGTGTTTGATGCCTTCATGGTTTAGACAGGATTTATGTGATATGTGTTCCGGGTTACGGCCTGATGTAGTATGCAGTATATGTGTTCATGCTGGTTGGTATGTTTATGTGCTAGTTGATATGTGTTTATGCTATGCTATGCTCAGTTAGTTCCGGATTTCGGTCTGATGCAGTTAGTTCCGGACTTCGGTCTGATGCAGTCAGTTCCGGACTTCCGTCCGATGGAGCCAGTTCCGGACTTCGGTCCGATGCAGGGGACGAAGTCCCAGTCAGTTCTGGATTTCGGTCCGATGCAGCTTCCGAACTTCGGTCCGATGCAGTGGGCGAGGCCCAATATGTGATTTATATGTATTGTATGGTATGTGGTAGTTTGGGGGAGCTCACTAAGCTTCTTGCTTACAGTTTCAGTTTTGGTTTCAGGTACTTCCGCAAGAAAAGGGAAGAGCTCGGATTGATAACATCACACACGCCACAGCTTCAACAGTTTCTTTTCCTGGGAGTTTGATTGGATATTTTCACATGTTTGATACATTTTGATAAGATACACTTTATTATGTTTTGAGATTTATGTCATATGTTTATCAGTATGGTATTAAGTGTCATAATTCTAATATTATATAAAAAAAATTTGGGACGTGTTTTTGGGACGTTACAATTCAGGGGACGCTTGGACTCGCCGAGTCACACGAGTGCACTCGACGAGTCTGGTCAAAGTTTTACCATTGACTTGAGTTGACTTGAGTTGACCTTAGGGTTCTGGTCAACTGATTCTAGAAGAGAGGTCAGGAAGGGGTAGGATGGTCTTCTACCCACTCCTTAGAACTGAGGACAAGAGTAAGTATTGATTAGGGATGTTATCTTGATGATAGGAGGAGGCTAGATCGGGTATTCGAGCACAGGAGGCTATCCGATATCGTACGAGGTGACTCTTCTCACTATACGTTACCTAGAGTGGTAGATATGTGTGACCGGAAGGTCTTATGTGCTATGAAGAGTATGTGATATATGTTGATAGATGATATGTGATATGTATGTGTTATATTATGTTATGAGCAGTATGTTTTGGACCGGAAGGTCATCATGTTATGGACCGGAAGCTCAACAGTATATGGACCGGAAGGTCAAAAGGGTATGGACCGGAAGGTCATTATGGGTAGGACTGGAAGGTCTACCAGGATTGGGACGGAAGTCCCCTGAGACACATGGGCCGGAAGGTCCCATAGAGCTATGGCCTTTAGTGGTGTATGTGTGTATATGGTATTTTGGGGAACTCACTAAACATTTATGCTTACCGTTTTATGTGATATGTGTTTCAGGTGCTAGCGAGGATCGTGGAAAGGCGCCGACATGATCCGTACACACTGAGGGGATTTATGTATCTGAGATCTTGGGATTTGTTTATTTATGATAACATGTGATACAATAGATTTTTATGATATTTTAGGAATGGAAGTATGTTTTAAAAATGAAAATTTGTTTTGAAAATTTACGTTGTTACAAGCTAAGGACATAAGAAACTTCGACACCTTACAATTATTTCGACCCCAACAAATACCATCTATTTGCATACTAAAGAGAATCCCTAATCTGAAATCGAAAGCAGAAGCACATGTAGTGGTGTTTTTGCCGAAAAAATATGCAATGGCGGTGGCCTCGTCGAAGTAGCATTAACAACGGCTTTTTGTGGATTTCCTGATCACAAAAAAAATCTTAGAGTGGACACACTTCAGAGGAGAAAACCGATAGGAGAGATGATAAAATAACTTACCGTCGGTGGTTTTGTGGTTGAAGGGTCGTCGGAAACACAACTAATCGTCGATAAACGCCCCAAATAGCCAATATAAACACCCCGGTGGTGTTCCTGTCGGTCGGAGGTGGTAATCGGTTGGTAAAGGGCCTTAAGCTTTCCAAAGGATGGAGTGAAGTCGTAATCGCCGGAGACGAGAAGTGGGAGTGTTAGTCTGTTAGTGAGAAATCATAACGTTGACAGGGGGTTGAAATCGATGTAAGCTATTACCGACAACGGTAATAGCGACGAAACAAAAAATTAAATGGAGGGAAGGATTTTTGGTCAACATTTTTAGGGTATTAGTAGTGACAGAGTCGCCTGTAATAATTTTGTATGATGCGCATATTTAACCATTGGATTAGAGTTAAGATCGACGACTTTGGACATTTGACATGGATCCAGGTTTTTCTATTAATATTGTGACTGTATTAACGGCGACAAAGACATTACCGATGACATATCAAAAATGACGTCGATAATGCCTTTGTCGCCGCTAATACGGTCGGGAGAATTTCTTGTTGTGTAATGGTCTCATAAAAAAAATCCACAATATAAAGTTTACACGAAAGCTTTATATATTATTATTATTAATATGTCTTTCTTAAGTTTAAGATATTCAATCAAATAAATATATATTAATCATGTTTTAATATATATATATATATATATATATATATATATATATATATATATATATATATATATATATAAGAGTTTATTTGAGACGGACATAATTTTATGAGACTGTAAGACTAAATTTTTTAGTGAAACATTCTATTATTCTATTATTCGTAAAAATAAAACATGCACTACATTCTAGCATTATATCTTTTAAAAAATTTCAATGTAAAATATGTTAAAATTATTGGCTTAAAATATTAAAATATTACACATATTTAATTTTCTAAAAAATAGAATATTAAAATATTTTACTAGAAAAAAATGGTTTCAGTCTCACAAAATTAGATCGTCTCACAAGAACCCTATATATATATATATATATATATATATATATATATATATATATATATATATATATATATATATATATATATATATATATATATATATATATATATATATAGGAGGGTTCAATTGAGAAATAAAAAAAGTTGAGAATGGAGGAATTATTCTCAGCCACTCATTTATTCTTGCCGCAAAAGCATCCGTCATACCAACAGAAATGGGAAGGAAAGGAATAGACATGTGTTTTCCAATGAAACATGTTTCCTTAAATTATGCTAATCATTACTTTAATATATACAAAAACATAGTTTTTTTGTTTTTTTTTTAATTTTTAAGAAACTATTTTTATCGAAAAATGATTTTAAATATATCAAAATTCATGATTTTTTATTCTCTACAAATAGACATTCATATTGATATAGTTTTAAAATAAAATAAAAAAATTATTTTTTTTATATTTTCATCTATCGTTATTCATAAGTGAGTAAAAATGAATCAGGTTTTTACTATAGTACATTCGTTATTCAGTTATGAATAAAAACTATGATTAATTTTATTTATTATTATTATTATTATTTTAAAATTTAACTATCATTCATATATGAATATAACATATAATAAACATAGGATATTCATATTTGTTGGGTCAAAAATATGGTTTATACTTTCCTTTTCTAGGAAAATATATTTTTCATGTAATGTTGTATGTGTTTGCGGTTTGTGTGTACGGCCGCACACCCTATGTACGGCCGTACACAGGGTGTGTGGCTGTACACGTGTGTATGGCTGGAGGTCCATATATATATATATATATATATATATATATATATATATATATATATATATATATATGGGATGAGGAGTGCATGTGAGTGTGAGGCTAGAGGCTAGAGAAGAGAGAGAAAGTTAGAGAGAAGAGTGTGTGTGAGAGAATCTATGTATATGGAGCATCATTCTTATTGAATACATCATTGATTCATCATCTTCTTCTTCTTCTCATTCTCTTCTATTTTGATCTGACATCATCCAATTGATCGGGATTCCACACCATCAATTGGATCTGATTGATACACAAGCAATTTTAGGGACTTACAAGTGGTATCAGAGATTGGTTGTATCAATAAATTTTTTCAGATCTGGAGCTTATTTGATCTTATTTTGAAAAGATAATAGCATTTTTGGATAGATCTCGGAAAATTGGGGGGGGGGGGGGGGTTGCTTCTTTGCATTTTTCATAAAGACGAGTTTTTGATCGAGTTTTAGAGCAAAAAATGGTGAAAAGCGTCGTTTTTTTCGCGAATCTGTTGAAGGTGTGCGGCCCGGTTGAAGGAGTGCTGCTGGTTGAAGGTGTGCGACTCGGAGTATACGGCTCGGTGTGTGCGGCTCGGAATCTGTTGAAGGTGTGCGGCCTGGTTGAAGGAGTGCTGCTGGTTGAAGGTGTGCGGCTCGGAGTATACGGCTCGGTGTGTGCGGCTCAGAGTGTGCGGCTCGGAGTATACAGCTCGGTGTGCGGCTCGGTCTCGCATCGCGTTCAGCAAGCTTCGCAGCAGTCCTCGTAGCACAGCAGCTTCGCATTAAAAATATTGAAACGGATTGCGGGGTGCCGAAGATCGAACCCGGGACCTCTAGGTCATTGGCACAACGCTTTAGCAACTCAGCTAGCGGACACCTTGGTTCCCTCCTTCGAAATTTAATTCATATAGTCTCTCTCTCGGTTCCAAATTTCGAAAATTGACTCTTTTAGCCCAAAATTTCAACTTCTTTAAATTTTAAATTCCATTTTCAAACAAAAGTTTTAGTTTTTAATTTTTATTTTTTATTTTTGCCTTTTAACCTTAAAATTTTGACTTTGACTTTTAAAAGTTGACCTTTGACTTTAAAATTTGACTTTCTCGTTTGACTTTTAATTTTTCAAATTTGGCTTTTCGGTTTGACTTTTAAGTTTGACTTTTAAGTTTGACTTTTGAAGTTTGACCTTTAAGTTTGACTTTTCAAGTTTGACTTTTGAGTTTGACTTTTAAGGTTGACTTTCTCGACTTTTAAGTCAAAGGGCAATTAAAAATAAAAAAAATTTAAAAAATATTAATAAATAATAAAAAAAATAAATGAGTTCCACATCAATTCCGGTAAATAAAGTTTTATGTAATCCATCTTGTGAAACTACTATTAAATTTCTCCAAGATCAAATTGATTTATTAAAAAGAGAAAATGAGGACCTCAAATACGAAGGCTATACTCTTAGGAAAGGACAGAAACCGTTAAAAGCTCAATTAGAAACCAAAATCAAGGATTTTCGGAAATTACAAGAAGATTATAGCAACAAGTGTGAAAATTATGATCACATTAAGAAAAAACTTGATGCTGTAACTGAAGAACTTGACGCTTTGAAAATAAAGTGTGGAAAAACAGATGTTACTTTCAAAAATTACACTGCGTCAAGTAAGACAGTCGAGTCCTTATATGAAAACCAATTAAAATTCAAAGAAAATCAAAACAAGGGTCTAGGGTATGATAGTGTTCCTCCACCTTTCAATCATAACTACACATCCATCCCTATGACACAGGACGAAATCGATAGGGAGGCACATCTTCGATATGGCAAACCAGCTGGATTTGTGTCAGGAGGTATTCAAGTTGAAGATACTAATGCTTCTACTTTATGTGCAGGTAAAGTAGCAGAGGATGAGAACAAGGAGAACACCATTGAACAAACCAACATCTCCTTGAACTCTGAATCTGTTGCTTTGAACTCAACTGCTTCTGATCAACCTGCGGTTGAGAAATACAGGCCACCAATTCCAACGCAACAGAGTTCTTGTTGCAAGTGTGCATGTGGGAACAACAAGAGACAAGGCATGGACACGCCACCAGGGGCAGGAAGAAACAACTTCCCAGTGAAGAAAAAGTCTTGTTTTCACTGTGGAACACCTAGACACATTGCCTGAAACTGTCCAAATCGTGCATACGTTCCCTACTATGCACAAGGGTGGCCGAACACACCAAGAGGGAGATACCCCAAAAGAAACCCTTCGAGGCCACATTCATACAATAGCGACTGGAATGCTCAGAAGGCTAACAATCAAAGCCACAAGGCCAAGAATCAAAATCCCAAGGGCAAGAAGGGAATGTCGGCCAAGAAGCCAAATCCAAGAGATGCTCCCGTGAATCCAAATCCAAAGACATCTCAACGGCCAGATTCAAATTCAAAATTAAGTGTCGAGGCACCCATCAGCTCGAAAAAGAAATGGTTTAAACCCAACTATAAATGGGTACCGAAGGTGCAATCTCCCAAATCATCTAATGCTTCAAATATTTCTACATTTTCTGTTTATGATAAGCAGGACATGTCATGGGAGAGAGTACCATGCAAAGATGACAAAGGTCGACCCATTTTCAAAATGGACTGGGTTCCAAAGACCAACTGATCCCGCTCTGTGACGGAGCAACTATGGAGGCATATCATCAGACTTCGGTTTGTTGGTAGTGGCTATTCCTAGCACTTGGTAGGGGACATCTCTCAACTGTACAACATTCAGACATTTGTTTGAGAGTATGTGTCCTTTGCGGGAAAGGAAGAAAGGAAGAGATCACTCATAGGGTTTGTGCTTAATGACATGAAGAATTTTCGGATCTGTTATGAGATTAGGCGTGTTATTCTCAGACCTTCTGGATGCAAATTCAATCGGTGACTTACGGTTTGAGTTTTCTTCTCTATACTCCTGAGTTTTTCTTAAGCTGATTCGCTTTAAAGACTAATTTTTGTTTTAGGATAGTTTAAATTTGCGCATTTTACTTTCGTTTTTCTCCTATGCACAAATTTAGGGGGAGAAATAAAAACAAAACAAAAATTATAAAATTTAAAAAAAAATCCAAAAACATTAGAAAACCAGAAAAACAAAAAGAAATTATGTTGGTTATGGAATGTGCTTGAGGGAGATGTTTTGGGAAGTGATATTATCAAGTGATAACAGGCAATCTAAGTCTGCGTAATGTACCCAAAGTTGAAGGGTCTATGCTCTGGTTTGATGCGTCGGTAGGCACGAAAGATTCTAAATGGACATGACTAGGCAGAGCTGAACTTAGGAAATCTATAGACCTGACAAATCTTGACCTAGTTAGATGCGTTTAGCCTAACAATACAATGCTTGGATAGGTTGAGCAGGGAGATATATATATATATATATATATATATATATATATATATATATAAATCTACTCGTCACATTAAATGAACCCGTATCTGGAACCGTGGTTTAACTTTTCCTCGATGTGCGGATTCTGTCCTTAATTCCGGTATTGATGTGGCGACTGGTAAATTCCAATGAATTAGGTCTGTAGAAAATTATTTTCTTTCTTTCTTACCGTTAGTCATATGTTGCCTCCTCTGCGTGATTGGAAGAGATCCGACCTGGACTGCAACATATCCAAATCTATTTCTCTGCATATTATATCTATGAAATTCTTCTTATCTGTTAGCCATATGCTGTCTCCTTTGCGTGATTAACATTCCGACCTAGTACACAGCATATGGAACCTTCTACTTCTCTATCCCTCTAAAAACTATAAGTGATAATAATCTAAATCTATTTTCTCTCTTAATGATTGTCTGCTGACCCGATGTAAGGAGTACTCTGGAAGTCCTTGATTATTAGGGCATATCTGGAAGCGGGAAACATGTTCTAGTATAATTAAAATTGAACACTCAAAGATTATCTATAGATCTCGCTGCTCAATTTAGGTGGACAACAATATCCCTGGTCGTCATCAGCTGAATGGTCCTTAAGATATAGTATCTAGAAACTTAGGATCAGATATAATATCTAGAAACTTAGGATCACATTGTCTTGTCACTTATAGTATGTCCTAATTTTGTCACAATTTTTCGTATTTAAGTGGACAACAATACCGGCGATCGACCAGACAAAGACGTGAAGATAGAAGGTACCGACAAGCGGATAAAGGCTGTCTAAAAACTTTGATCCCAAATCATTCTTAAAGTTAGATATCATTTTATTTTTGTTAAATTTGTTCATAGTTTTCCTCTATGCATAATTTTTTAAGTTTATTTTATTTTTTATTTTTTATTTTTTATTTTTTTTTTGTCTTGAAAAGTTAAATTTTCTTTTAGTTTTTTTTTGTTTTTGTCTTGAAAAGTAATTTCAGGCGTAGATGAGACTCGTGGAGACTATATTGAAGATTTTCTGAGCCGAAGCATTATCCATGAGCATCGAAGAATTTTCATTCAAAGGAGCAAGAAATGAAGATTATTCTTTCAACATACAATCTGTCAACCCCAAAAGCATGGTGAAGCTGTACTTGAAGATTATGTGACAGATTGCATTGAAGCTTCCTCAATCAATTTGCTGCTATCTATGAATCTGCTGAAGTGATCCAGAAGATTTGTTCTCTCTGAAGATTCTCAAGCTGAATGCGCTATCTTTCAAGAATCAGTACATCAAGCCTTCTCACCCCATGTGTGTTCAGAGTCAAATCTTGAAGAAAATCCCAACCGCTCGAGATGAAGTGATTCATGAAGATTCATCAAGTTCATCTTGAAGCTGTGAAGAAATCAAAGATTAAAGCTGAAGCCAAAACTCCCATTGAAGATTGACAAGAAAAGCCAGCTACTTTTTAAGGGGAGCTTGTTAGGTCATTTAGAAAAGAAAGCTATAAACCAAGGGGGAGATTGTTGGGTCAAAAATATGGTTTATACTTTGCTTTTCTAGGAAAATATATTTTTTTTATGTAATGTTGTATGTGTTTGCGGTTTGTGTGTACGGCCGCACACCCTGTGTACGGCCGTACACAGGGTGTGCGGCTGTACACATGTGTATGGCTGGAGGTCCATATATATGGGATGAAGAGTGCATGTGAGTGTGAGGCTAGAGGATAGAGAAGAGATAGAAAGTTAGAGAGAAGAGTGTGTGTGTGTGTGTGAGAGAATCTATGTATATGGAGCATCATTCTTATTGAATACATCATAGATTCATCATCATCTTCTTCTCATTCTCTTCTATTTTGATCTGACATCATCCAATTGATCGGGATTCCGCACCATCAATTGGATCTGATTGATACACAAGCAATTTTGCGGACTTAAAATATTTAAATATTAGACGATGCATTCACTTATGAATATTACATAGTATATTCACTTGTGAATATTAGATGGTATATTCAGTTATGAATATTAGATAATATTTTCATATCTGAATATTACATAGTATTACATGGTATATCACATGTGAATATTACATAGTATATTCATTTGTAAATATTAGATGATATATTCACTTATGAATATTACACAGTATATTCACATATGAATATTACACAGTATATTCACATTTGAATATTACAATGTATTTTCACAAATATACATATAATTTTTATATGTTATTCACATATGAATAATATACAGACTTGCATATTTGTTTTTTTGTTTTAATAATCATATACTGAGAAAACATATTCATATATGAATATAACGTGGTGATTTAGTTTATGCATTTCATCAAACAGTTGGAATGCATACAATTTAACTTTTTTTAAAAATGTTAAAAACATGATATTTTGACTATTTAAATCTTACAAAAGAGTAGATTGATAGAGAATTATATGAAATTTTTCAAAAAAAAAAAAAACGATTTGATCTTTTTCTAACCTCAATTTTGAAGTTTTATTTGATAATCGATGTTGAATGAATGATATGAAGTGGATTTTTGTTGATTATCGATGATATTTATCTAATAACGCTGAGAGTATAATTAATCATAGATGTTGAAGATCTGATCATATTCAAACACAATTGAAGGTTGAATTAAAAGAACCAAAAACGAATTTTTGTTGTTAATTGTTGAATCGTGTTGATTATTGACGAAGATCGATGATTGATTAGCACTGGATGATGTTGATGATGGTGTAATTGAAGAAATCTGGATGATTGTTGAAAGTTGGAGAATAAATTTGGATGATGAACGATGAATGAGTTTGAACTGTAATCTAATTATCTACAGATACGTATTTGAGATTGAAGTTTGTTATCATATTTACAAGTTTGCCACCGTGTCTTTTTATACTTAGATAAAATGAATGGCTGAGAATGATTCCCCAATTGTCAACCTTTTTTATATTTCTCAATTGAACCCACCTCTCTCTCTCTCTCTCTCTCTCTCTCTCTATATATATATATATATATATATATATATATATATATATACGGAAAATGACTTATATGAGTAACTATGTTTCAAAATCGTTTAAAAAATACCATTCAAGTTTGGTGTGTCTAAAAAACACCATCCAAGTAAAACATTTGTACAAAAAACACCAACGAAGTAAATTCTTTGTTCAAATTTGACCTTTGGTAACCGGCTATTACCGGTAAAAAATAAGTAAAGGAAAAAAACAATAGGAAATGACTCAAAAAGGTAACTATGTTTCAAAATCATTCAAAAAACACCATCCAAGTTTGGTATGTTCAAAAAACACCATCCAAGTAAACTTTTTGTACAAAAAACACCAACAAACTATACGTTTTGTTCAAATAATACCCACCGGTAACTGGTTCTTACAGGTTAAATGATAACTTGGCTTAACTATTATGACATGGCATAATAATGATTGACAAAACAATAAATGATATATTCCTCCTTTAAAAACCAATTCAGGGTTTCTTCATGAACGAATGACTTCTTCTTCTCCTATGATTGCTCTTCTTCTTCTAAAGTGATGATCTTGAACTCAAGTCCAAAACCCTAACTCTTAATTTAAGGCAAAAATGGCTCCTTTACCCCTACATCAATGGGCCTCCCTCCCCTAAGGCCCAAATCCATAAAAAGCCCAAAAAGGCATTTAAGCCCAACTACGAGGCATCTAAGGCCTAATATGGCCCAAGAACCCCCAACATGGCCGTAAGCCCAAAAAATGACTTGTTACAATCAGGTGGGCCCGATGCCTAACTTAAACAAGTCTGTGTGATCCCAACATATGATGGGACTATGCACAGACTTGTTTAAGTTAGGCATTGGGCCCACCTGATTGTAGCAGGTCATTTTTTGGGCTTAAGGCCATGTTGGCGGTTCTTATGCCATATTAGGCCTTAGATGCCTTGTAGTTAGGCTTGGATGCCTTTTTGGGCTTTTATGGATTGGGCCTTAGGGGGAGGGAGGCCCATTGAGGCAAGGGTAAAGGAGCCCTTTTTGCCTTAAGTTAAGAGTTAGGATTTTGGACTTGAGTTCAAGATCATCACTTTAGAAGAAGAAGAGCAATCATAGGAGAAGAATAAGTCATTCGTCCATGAAGAAACCCTAAATCGGTTTTTAAAGGAGGAATATATCATTTATTGTTTTGTCAATCAATATTATGCCATTTCATAATAGTTAAGCCAAGTTATTATTTAACCTGTAAGAACCAGTTACCGGTGGGTATTATTTGAACAAAAAATATAGTTTGTTGGTGTTTTTTGTACAAAAAGTTTACTTGGATGGTGTTTTTTGAACATACCAAATTTGGATGGTGTTTTTTGAACAATTTTGAAACATAGTTATCTTTTTGAGTCATTTCCTATTTTTTTTTTCCTTTACTTATTTTTTACCGGTAATTGCTGGCTACCAAAAGTTCAAATTTGAACAAAGAATGTACTTCGTTGGTGTTTTTTGTACAAATGCTTTACTTAGATGATGTTTTTTGGACACACCAAACTTGAATGATATTTTTTGAACGATTTTGAAACATAGTTACCCATATAAGTCATTTTCCCATATATATATATATATATATATATATATATATATATATATATATATATAAGATTGTTATATTAAATAAAAAAGATTATTATAGCTTATCATATTTTTTTGGTTGAAGATATTTTTATTAATATATAATATGTATTATTTGTTTTTTAATTTAAATCTCTAAAGTGGATGTGATTTGTTAATATTTTTTTTTATCGTGCAACGTGATTACATGGTCTAGTTTATCATAAGGACCACGTGTCGTTCTTTCCATAAAGCACATGTATTATTTTATGTAATGTTGTCTTTATTTTATTAGATTAACCAAGCAAAACTTTTGCTTTTTGTCGACTAATGAAAATGAAAAGAGATCCCCTATTTACGCTTGGCAACATCTATTCCAACAACAAGTTTATAATATTCAAAAGTATTATCAACTTCAATAATCATCTTCGCTGTAATTCTTTTTCTTGAAAGTGTGCTTGTAATTCAGCTTGTAAACCTACTTCTTCAATAATAATATTCGCTGCTACCGCTGATGGTATGGAAACTCAATCCTCCATGGAATCGTCAGTACAAACATGCCGTCACGTTGACTTTTGTGAGATTCTCTTAGCAACCGCTAACTTTGACGATGCATTAGTAATTGGGAAAGGGGGTTTTGGAAAAGTTTACAAAGGTAACATTATCAATGGATCAAGTGTTGCGGTTGCTGCCATCAAACGGTTGGATTTAGTATCCTCTCAAGGGGCCTCAGAGTTCTGGGCAGAAGTTGAGATGCTTTCAAACTTGCGTCACTGTCACCTTGTATCTTTATTTGGCTATTGTAATTATGAAAAAGAGATGATTCTCATCTACGAATATATGCCCAATGGAACACTTGAAGACCACCTACATAAGCTTGGTACCCCTCTTTCATGGCTTCAACGACTCAAGATCTGCATAGGTGCTGCTCGTGGGTTAGACTACCTACACACTGGTACAGGGATTGAGTTGGGTGTTATACATCGTGATGTCAAGCCCTCAAATATTTTGTTACATGAAAGCTGGTCAGCAAAAATATCAGATTTTGGATTGTCGAAAATAGGGCCAACAAATCAGCCGTGTACTTATATAAACACACTTGTTAAAGGAACTTTTGGGTATTTCGATCCAAATTATTTCACAACTGGAAAGCTAACAAGGAAGTCCGATGTGTATGCTTTTGGTGTGGTACTGTTGGAAGTGCTGTGTCGGAAGCGTGCAGTTGATAATAGTCTTGATGTGGGCCTGGCAACATGGGCTCAAGATTCTATCAAAGAAGGAAATTTAAAACATATTATTGATTCTTCTATAAGGTGTCAGATATCCTCAAAATGTTTGAAGGAGTTTGTTAGAATTGTAGAGAGATGTTTGCTTAGTAATCCAAAGCGGCGTCCTACCATGGCTGAGGTTGTGGTTGGTCTTGAGTCTGTACTGAACTTACAAGAGAAAAGGAATAGTTTGTTGCAACCTGCTGGAAGAACCATATTTGGTCGAATGGTTGATAGGTTCCCCTCCTTGTCTAGCAGAGAGAACTCTGGTATTTTAAGCTCCTATTAAAGTCAGTATACAAAGATTTTAAATTGTGTGTATATATTTACACATACACAACAGTACTCATGCATTGAGGAGCATTGATGTTGAATCATTGTTTATGACTTTCATATCCATACCAAGATTATGCAAACTCAATATGTGAAGAGAGGCAGCATATTACCTAAATTAGTTAGACTTGAAGCTGGTTCATATTACACTTGCAGTAGCAATACATTTATCTGGATGCTTATTAAATCCTGTAGGATATAGTTTATAATTACCTATATAGTTATGAATGCTAAATTTTTGTTAGCAGGAGTACTATTCTTATTAGTCATATCAGTTCCTAGTGGAAAAATAATTTATTGGGTATTATATGACATAAATCAGAAGAACCACTACCGGATGGTGGTGGAACAAACTAAATATGATTGTTTTCATCTATTTCAGCCCATGGTGGTTCAGATCTATCAACTAACAACAAAGGGGACAATAGAAATGTTGGTGATACTGTGGTTGATAACGAAGATTTCACAATTCCTATGCCAAGTTTGAAAGTATTTAAGTTTGTTGATCTAAAAAAAGCTACAAGAAACTTCAGTCAACATTTTCTCTTGGGCAGGGGAGGTTTGGGAGAGGTGTTCTTAGGTTGGGTTGACAAGAACACATTGGCCCCTTCAAGAGAGGGTGTTGGAATTGCTGTTGCTGTTAAAAGGTACTCTGAAGATCTTCCAGAATGGGAGGTAAGTATCAATAAATATACATAAACTTACATCTGTAATAAAGAGTTGATTAACAAGGTCAAGGCTTTTTAATTAGGGGAGATGTAGCTGCATATATGGTAGATTTATATATATAAAAAAAAGTAATAGAACAATGAAAATGTTTTAATTCAGTTTGAATGGTTCCTTTCCTTCTCCACAAAAGTGGCTGGAGAAGACACAAATTTTCTCTTTTCTTGGTTTCTTTCAAAATCAATATGTTTCTGTTCAAAAAGTGGCTCGAGAACACATCCTTATTAACAATAGATGGAGAAAAACATGGCATTTGAACTTGAGAAAAGGAAAGTTATGTGGTGTTGTTGTTAAGAGGTGATATCAAGATATATGAAAATGTTGTTTTCTAAATCTATGTTTTATATTGTGAATACAACGGATGATTCTTGAAATAAAACAATGCTAGAGTTTTCTTATTAATGCTTTTGCTGAAAGTAACATACAATTTTGTGTGATTAGACGGTGGTGACTGGCTTGGGGGAGTTGTCTCATCCAAACATTGTTAGTGTCTTGGGATATTCCGATGATAAAAAACACCAATGCTTGCTTGTTTATGAGTATATACACAACCGAAATCTTGGGCGCTTCTTATTTCAAGGTAATATACGGGTCTCTCTCAACCTATTGTTAATTTGGGTTAACATTACCCAAAAGGTTGAATTGTTAACTAATGTGACATGAATAATTTTTCAGATGAACATGATTTTGTTGAACCACTTTCATGGGGAACACGACTTATGATAATGATAGGAGTAGCTCGTGGGCTTGCTTTTATGCATTCGTCAAAAAATCAAGTCATACACGGTCATGTTGAACCATCTAATATATATTTGGATCAGGTAGTCTTAAGCCACTTAAGATTTTTTTTGGTGATGGAACCACTTCCATGCTTTTTGTTTATGCCATTAAAGAGAAATATTTATTTTGAATACCTTATTCCAGAATTTTAATGCAAAACTAGGGGATTTTGTGTTGGCAAAATTTGGCCCAGAAATCCAGAAGTTGGACAGTATTACTACAGGAGTTATGTGTAGCTTAGGTTATTTCGACTCACAATATCTAAGCACAGGTAAATTACTGCATCCTAGTGATACTTGAATATGTGATATTGACAATAATTGTTTTTGGTTTATGTTTCAAAACAAACCGTTCTAGAAAAGCATAGGAACGAGCCTTTTTAGATACACTGTGCAAACTTAAGAACAATAGTTGGTTTTGAACAATTAGACCCATGTGCAGTGGTTCAAAAAGTTTCTCTCTCTCTCTCTCTCTCTCTATTATATATATATATATATATATATATATATATATATATATATATATATATATATTGTAATTAGAGATAATTAACTTTTAGTGTTTCAGGCCACTTGACTGTGAAGAGTGACATTTATAGCTTTGGAGTGGTGTTGTTGGAAACCTTAATAGGCCATCGAGCAAGGAGTATAGAGTGGCCTATATTTGAGTTTAATTTAGTAGATAGAGACAAGGTAAAGAAAATAATTGATCCACATCTTGGGCATAATTATCCCCTAGAAGTTGCTTTCGATTGTGTTATGCTTGCATTAAGATGTGTTGCTATGGATCCCAAGGATAGGCCTTCAAGTGAGGAAGTTTTGCAAAGCTTAGAACAATTGCATGTTGTCAAAAGCTAATGTATAGAAGGTATGTAGTTATGCTTAGACTTGTGTACTAAATATGTTTTGTTGGTTGTTTCTTTGTGCCTTGTTTCACATGATCTAATCTATTTACTGTTATACACTTAGTTTGGACATTTTCTTGACATCAAAGAAAGGATGTGTCCAAGAAAATCCAGGTTCATTTTTCTACTTCTACTTCTCCTATATTACAACATTAAATGTCTTTTGATCTCAACATCTGATGTTAATATATATGTGATTATAAGTTTATATTTCAATCACAACCCCACTCAAGTCTCATGTGCTTCTCTTAAAATGATCAAAATGTACTTTATAAATTTGCTTAGAACAGAAGAATCATCATAGATAGTTTGTATTTAATTTAAAAGGATATTCATATTCATGCATACACCATCTAAAATATGTGATCAAGCCAACACATTACTAACGTATACTCTCACCACCTTCATGGTTTATGTCTGTGAGGCGTCTTTGCCTATGTACTCTTGAGAGTTAGATGTGCAAAGCAGCTGTAGGCAAAACCTTTTTTGAAGTAACCTTCTAGTGCTTCATCATAACTAGTTAACACATGAAAATATTATGACACAAGTAAACAATCAACAGAATAACAGATATATAACAAACAAAATTGAAAATATAAATACAAGAAGTAATTCACAAGAGAAACATACTTGAATGTGTTATACATAACATAATACAGACTCAAAATTGTTGAAGATTGAGGCCTGTAAACACAGTGTCTTAAGATCGAGATTTCAAGGTTTGGATATGGCTTGAGGATATAACAATCAATACAAGAAGTGATCTTCTAATTTGTCGAAAATCTATGGGTTCCCTTTATCTTCAGAAAAACGAATTTGCAAGAGTTTTTGTGGTGTGATATGTTTTCTATAACCCTCAATAAATAAATAAAAACAAGTATTTATAGGTTTTGATTATACCAGTTGGAAACTATCAAATACCGAAAATAACTACCATAATACCTGTCAATTTTGTAATTACAAATTTTATAAAAAAAATAATTTCATAACTAAAAAATATTTAATTAATCAGGAAGACCCTAAGAGCCCCGAGGCCGAAGGCCCATCTTTTGACCATTAACTATTCTCTTTATATTAGCATAATTTAAGTCCAATTAGGCTAGTCCAACACCATAACCCAAGCCAATCAATCTTAGCCCAATGCTTTATCCATATTGATAAACTAATGAGGCTTAAACTTATAAGGACGAGCTTTTCCTTTCTTGCTTCCAACGTGGGACAAGTCCCACAATGCAAATTATTAATCAAAGTTCCAACAGAAAAAACAGGGAGTCCCTTACTTATACTACTACATGCTTGCAAAAAGTTTAAATATTATTAAAAAACAAGAGAATAAAAACTACAACATACTAAGAAATTTAATACAAGATAAACGAGTTGTGTCCACTTGTTTTTCATTAGTTACATGTTATGTTTTTTGTTATGTTTCTAGCTGTTATGACCTTTTTCCTCTATTTCCATGTACTCTTTTTGCTTATGAGTTTGAATTCAACTCCAACAAATGTACCAGAGAAGGTCAGGTCATTCAGGAGGTGAGGTAAAAGTTAGTCTTTATTGAAGTGGCATAGTTATTAAGGACCTTGAAATTTTAGAGTTCTTGAGATAGCCTTTGGGTGATGTTATGACAATTGAAGTTATGAGTAAGGGTAGGGTTCCCTATGTTAAAATGAATGTTACTACTATTCAACCAAGCATTTTTGTGGAATTTATGCCTCCTAAAGTTACAAGTCTTTTAAAACTGAAGGGCCAAAGTTGTAAATTCAAATTTAAATGTAAAGTTTGTTTCATGAAGAATGTGAAGAATTAAATTGGGACAAAGTTCAAACTAACTTTCGGTGATACATGTGAGCATTTGTACTTCATGATAGTTCTTTTGTCAAGCTATGCATGTTTATTTCAAATGAGACATCTCTTGAAATAGAATTGGCGAGAAATGGAGACAAGATATTGTTTGATGTGAAACAAGTGAGACCTTCCAATCAAAATCAATTGCTTTGTTTGGAGACTGATTAAAGATGGAATTCCCACTTTCGTCAATCTTTCTAAGAGAATAGTGTCTGTTTCTCCTGCAGCATGGCCATTTTGCAAGTTATGGGATGAGAGTGTTGATCTTGTTTTCTTTGCATGTTTTAACGCTTCAAATCTATGGAGTTGGATAATTGGTTGGTCCTCCTAGTTGCAAGGTCTTCCTTCCTCCTATTCAAGGTGGAGTAGTAGAAGGCAGACACATGTGATAAAAATGCTATAAATCTGCATTTAACTCATTGATTCTACCCTTCGGATGATTTAGAAGGCTCAAAATGCTTTAGTGTACCAGAATGATAGGGGAACGGTGATTCTTATTCTGGATGACATTTTCATTACTACTTTTAATTGGGTTAAAAATAGATCCAAACTTCCTCTTTTTTTTGGTAAAATTGGTGTATGTCTCCTATTTCAAACTTATTTTTGTAATTTGGATTGAGCTAATTGCTTAAGTCATTTTTATTTCAAATGTGTTGCATGCTATTAAAAAAAAGCATGTTTATTTCAAACTAAGCATGCACAAAACATTTATTATATGCATGTGAAGAGTAGTTGGTAAAGATGCGTTCTTCTCTCCACACACACACACACACACACACATATATATATATATATATATATATATATATATATATATATATATATATATATATATAACCTGTAACATCCTAATTTTCAAGACCAAAAATTCATTTTTAATATAACGATTTAGAAAACATTTATAAGGAAACATCATCGAGTCACATCATTCCATAAACGATAATCACATGTTTCAAAATCATATCATAAAAAAAATAATAATGTCAGAGTACAATCCCAAGAATCTCAGAATGTGGAAATCCTGTGTGTGTGTGATGCGCTGCTACCGTGCCAACTCCTTCCCCTTCGATGAAGAGGTACCTGAAAACAAAACTGAAAACTGTAAGCATGAATTATAGTGAGTTCCCTCACCATACCACATACCACATAACGAACATACTGTCGGGCAATTCTGGGGTGCCCGACCTATCCTGTCTGGCAATTCTAGGGTGCTGACCTACCCTGTCTGGCATTTCTGGGGTGCCGACCTACCCTGTCTAGCATTTTTTGGGTGTCAACCTACGTTGGCATTTCTAGGGTGCCGACCTACCCTCCGGTTTATCTCAACCGGCTATGGGGACTATTCCACCCCTACTACTACCATATAGTTGATGGGTTTTAGGCATAAGAACAATCCTATGTGCTCATACAAACCCTAATGCTTGGATCTAGGTTTCTCTATTGAACATGAAATGTATCCAAGACTTACAATCTTAGATCTAACATATTATAAACTGAATTAGGGTTTAGAGAATTACCTTTGCTTGTTATTTAGATTGTTATGTAGCAATAACAATCAATTCCTTGCTTGGATTGGCTTCAAAAGCTTAGTGCCTCACGTGCTGCACCTCTAATGGAGTCACAAACACCATATGCAACTTGGATAAAGGGGAGAAGAAAGGAGGCTGCCCAAAACGACTAGAAACCCTAGAGAATCAGTTACCCACGTTTTTGGGGCCGAAGGGGTCCTTTATATACTTGTGTGGGCTGCTAGGGTTTCAGTCAAAACCCTAATGGACAACTTAAACTGTAAGCAACCCATGGACGAAAATATGATGGGCTCCCATCATAATTTCATTCACCCCTTGTTCCTTTAGCATTCCTTAGCCCAATAACTTAATTATCCAATAATTGCAGTCTAGTCCCCTAAATTTAATTAATCTCTTTTTGCCACAAAATTAATTCTTAATTAATTCTTGACTAATATTAATTAAACAATATGATTTCTCCTTTAATATATTATTCTCATAATATATTAATAAATCATATTTAGACCTTTCTCTCCTTAATTCATCCTACATATTGCTATGGTGAAGGCAACACAAAAGGACCATGCTCATAATCGGGTCAAGTACATACCAAAATAGTTATGGACTTAGACACTAATCCAACAGTCTCCCACTTGGATAAGTCTAATAACTATTTTCCGTATGACTTCAGAACCTGATCAGCAATCGTAGCTTTCAAAAGCCACTGTCAACTCTGATCTTATCAGATAGCGTGTCCTCTAGATAAGGGATTATATATTCCTCCATTCTCAAGATATCGTATAGACAAAAGACATGAATTTTAATCATTCTCTCTACACTGTTTCCCGACTTCCGATTTATGACGACTGATACAATTGAACACATCAACTTAGTCCCGGCTTGGCCAAGCACCTAGGCGTCATCACTAAATCATCGAGAGGCCCACAAATATCGCTTTTATCCCACTTTGGGTAAAAGGAATGGATAAACTGCAACTCAAATGCTCGCTTGCATTTATTGATCGAATCACACACAACAATAAGTTTTATAACACCAAGTTACTGGTGCGTTTACTTATTATCAATGTGTAACCGACCAAAAAATAACAACTCACATGTCTCGGTTTAAAGAATATACAATATTATCGTCTCACTAATCACTCGTGATAAATCCATGGAGTGATCCAAGTGAGCGTGGGTTTAATCCAATACTCTAATCTTATCAAAGCACTCATGAACTCTGCAACAAACTTGTGCCATGTCTAAACACTTCAGACAATCTACAGACAGATTCATGACAGTCTTTCTTCATACTTACTTCCAGCGTATGACCGACTATGGATGTTTGAATAAACTAGTTATTCGGGAAGTCAAAACATGCAAACTGAAACATAACAATAATACTTAATCCTATATGGCCCTAAACTTGTGAGAGTAAATAAAACACTTCTATTTATCCCCCATATTGATTACTCATTATTTATCATTTAATGTTTTGGATAATCAACTCATTACTTGAATTACAACAACAATTGTCCCATGCTCTAAGCATGCACACTTTGTTTCCTATGGTCCATGCTTTGTGAAATAGATCAATTGAAAACTTTTCCAATGATTCTCATTTCACAATTCCTTAATCCCCATTATTAGTGTAAGAACACAAGGTTCTTGCCACTATTAGAATATGCTAGATTCTAACATCTTATGCAACGATCCTTTCGTAAAGTCATAGCACAAAAGTCACCAAGACTTGGCTAATGAAATTATGAAGTACTCTATCGGAAATTGTTACAAGACAATTCCATAGACGTGAAGTCTCACATTCAAAGTACATTCATTTGAACATCCTTCCTGCATAAAAGTTTCTAATCTAGGGATAGACTCTCAATATCTAACTCCCAATGTGGAAACATTTCAACATTTGCCATATGACAACTCATTCTTAATAGAATCTTATCTATTCATAATAATGTCAATATGGTCCATCCAATACCATACTTCCAACTACTCAAAAGCGACCAATCCTCAACGAACTTTGGATCGTCCTTTGATAGTTGTTTAATTATTTTAGTCAAAACCGATTCTAGTCCTTTTCCCTCTTAATGCGCTAGTCATTTGGAAAATTTTTGAATGGTTAAATACTATAGCATTTGCAATCGATCCTATACCCGAAGCGTATGGGACACGATGCATAATGTCTTACATAAAGATATGATATTTTATCAATCTTCTGCCATAATATTTTATGTGTTATGTTCTCAAACTCGAACTATGAAGAGGGATGCCGTAATCATAATCAAATTTTGAGAACACAATATGTATCCTTTGACTAAATTTATTAAAATTTCTCAATCTAAGCTTTAGATTTTGAAACAAAGAATAATATTCTCTCCCTTAATTATAGCAAAACAACTTTTCAACCCATGCAACTTTGCAAATTTGAATCTTTGTTTTTCTATAATTAATATTGCTAATTTGCAATAATCATACAAGCATAACACTTATGCTCCCACTATCATGATGATTATTATCATATAAGTATAACACTTATGCTCCCACTAGCTTTGACATATATTTAGAAAACAAATGAACTTCCAGAAAACAATGCCTATTGAATTTCTGAAATTCATATTTCTAATACCAGATGCTTCGATAAGCCTTTATCTAAGCTTCTTAAACTTATACACCTTTGCCTTAGATAGCTCATATGTGTGTTTAAACAATTCAGAACTTATGTTACGTACTAAGTTCCAAATGTTGAAACTAATTGCCAAATCTCACAATTCGAACTATGGAAAGGGATGCCGTAACCATAATCGAATTTGAGAATACAATTTTCACAATCGCTATCTTCTTAAAATCTCTCTTAGTGAAAGCATTTCCTCATAGTCATTTTCATGAAGGAAGGAATCTTATGATACTTTGATTTTATGGTGTATGAGTTCCTATCCATGTGAATTTGCTAAAACCAAAGTTTGTGACAAATCCAAACTCATATGGACTGAACTTTCTTAATCTTGATTTCTTGCCTTATGGTAACACGAGTGCCCACCATGTCTTCCAAGTAGTTGAGCAACTTATCCTTACATATCAGTGTACTTTCCATTGATCAATGTGCTTTTTCTTTAAGCATTTAAATGAGAACTCATAGACCTCACATGCATAATTAACTCAATTGGAATGGCACAGAAACAAAATAATGTCAACACGATAGGTTGCAAGCCTCAAGTCGTGTGCTAGTGATGACCGATAAGGTTTATTCTTGATTTGTTTTCGAAACCTTTTCAAAAACATTAAAACTCTCACTGATTCCTTGACATATAAGGTTCTTTTATCAAGAAGCATTTCTTGATAAACAAATATTCAAGAGTTAGTGTAGCATTTATCAAGACAAAACACTTCACGAATTTGGTCTTAGTTGGTCTTTGTCTTATCCAAGACATCACAGCTAACCAATTTCTAATGTGGAAGAATAAGATAACTTTTCCAAAATCCACATTGGTTAAGTGTTATAAACCTACTAAAGACTTTTTCACTCAAGTCACAATCTTAAATCTAAGACTTGATATTGGAACGAAATATGATTGACTTCTTGATTTAACCATTTATACAATTCTTGTTCCTCTTCTTAGACATGCAAATGCACTAAGACTAACTTAGAGGATCAATTGATACATGGTTCTTAATCATTAATACTTATCATAAAACACAATAAAATGTACTCTCCCTTCTTCTTAGAATAGAGAAACTTTTATCGTTCTACCTACTTGATTCTTCTTTATTCGTTCTACTATTCATTGAAACTCTTTCAATCAAATCAGAATTATACTTAATCTTATCATATTTACTTAACTTTAGCAAATCATGACGAATATCTTTGTCACTCTTGTGGTGGACTTGATCAACGCACAACCTAGTATACTTGATCTCCTAGTCCTTCAATTGACACTTTGTCAAAGAATTAGTCTAAGTTTCCCAAATGTGAAAGTTTTTCATTCATCATACAATACACATTGCATGATTCCAAGTTTCTGTCCAATTGAAACTTGGGCGATGAGAAACTCTCCCTATTTGGTAAACTTTTGATGTTTCCAAAAATAGCATAATTAAGAATCAAATCCATTGTTGCTAATAATAGAAACATTCAAACATCAATTTTTTCATACATGCCATCGCAAGGATAAATAAATAAGATAAAAACAAAATTCATTTCATTGCGGAAAAAATTTGTCCTTACAATGCAACTCAATTGAAAAACTATGTTATTACATATTTCTTAACAATCTAATCTAACTCCAAGTAGTAGCTCAAGAATCCATTCTTCAAGTAATGCGATCGAAATTCATTTCTTCATGATTAGATTCAGCTCACTTCTTCCCTCAAGCTTCCTCTCTTTTCATCGATCCTACAAAACATCAAAATGTAATCTTATCACATCATGTATTAAGAATCTAGAATAGGAACTCAAAAGAGTTAGATAATGGATTTTACCTGAAGTAGAGCCATACATCTTGACTCTCCCATCTCTTAGATTTCTCAGGTAGTTAGGGCAGCTTCGTCTCCAATGCCCCTTCTCGTGGCAATAAAAGCAAATGGACTCCTTTGGCATAGCACATCGGACAATCACAGACTTAGTTCTTTCTGGACTTCCAATGTTGCCAGTGTCCATTGAAGTTTGGGAGTTTGATTCACCAGACAAATTTGCTTGACCAGCACGCCAAATCATTGCTGATTCAGCAACTATAAGCAAATAGGTGAGATTAATGAGGGTCACGTCGTGATCCATCATATAGTACTCTCTAACGAACTCACTATATGATTCAGGAAGTGACTAAAGAACCCAGTCAGCAGCCAACTTGCTTCAAATCTCGACACCCAACATGCTTAACCTATCAAGGTGTGACTTCATCTCTAAGACGTGTGCACAGGTTTCCCATCTTCGTGTTTACTTGCCAAAAGGGCTTGAGTGAGCTTGAACTTTTCAAGCCTTTGAACTTCTGGGTCAGGGAGAACAATTGGAGGAGGTGGAGGAAGTGAAGCATGCCTCTCATTTCCTTGATCGTATCTCGGAACGTCATCTTCATTTGGAACGCTAGTTCCAAAGGATTTGGGAAGACCATTGTAAGATTCAGACATCTACAAAACGGGAGAAAATTCAAGTTATGTTGATTAAAATTCTTGATGTAACACCCAAATGAAACATCAAGCTAGGATCCAACACAATACTCTACAACCTAGAAGAGGGATGCCGTAATCTAGTTGCAGAATATTTGAAGGTAGGTAAATGACGATTTACCAATTTCCACCATGAAAAACGAAAAGGAAGTTTAAGTTTTAAATGAATTGAAACTCCTAGATGTTTTGAGATTCATTGAACTTTTCAATGGCATGTTTAATCTCAATTATGCCCTACTATTTGTGACTGGGATGCCGAGGATCACAAACAAGGTGTGAATAAGCATACGAATCACGTGGTGCACCCAATGCTACTATCACCTAATCAATGTGCCGGTTAGCCACACATGCTCCATTGATCTATGACAAGCATCGAGCCACCCTTCGCCACCAATGTCATCCCCAAATTAGTGTGCCGGTTAACCACACACGCTCCACTAACGTTTGACAAGGGTACGAAGTGTAATTCCATGGGTTACCTTACAATTTCACATTTTTCCTAAAGTAACTACGATTTGAGAATTTGTATAAGCATTTAGTTACTTTGTACTTCATTATACTTATAATGGAAGGTTTCTGTCCTATCCTACCCGTTCGGCTAACGACCCTCCACTAGTCAAGAGTGCGGTGGGTAAGAGTGGATTCCCATTCAATCGCCATTTTATAGGCAATTTCCTTAAACACCCCTTATAGACCAGCCTCGTGAATGAGGCCTACTAACGGTAAGACTGACTGTTTACTCATACATATATATAATATTAGACTTTTAATGTTATATATAGTATAAGGTGTATTTTATACTTTTTAAAATACTAGGTGGTTGAACTTATTAAATTATACTTTTAATTTAATTAAATGTAAACCAAAACTTTATGGGTTTATTAAATCTCCTTTAATTATACACTTTCATTTATTAATAAAACTATAAGGGCGGAATTTGAACTTTTCAAATTACTAGGGTTTTAGAATTTAACATTTCAAAATCAAACTTTTAATCAACTTTTAAATTCCAAAACTTGAGGGCAAGTTTTGAAACTTTTCAAAACATAAGGGATCAAATAACAAATAACATATATTAAACAATTAATTTGGAGATTATCTATATTTGACCTAATCTCATTTTATTCTTAAGATAATTACCAAATAATTTAAATAATCCATATTTATCATATAAGCAAACTATTATTCAAAAGATTTGAAAGTATCTTTTGTTTTATGAAGGATAATGATCCAAATATAATAAAAATCGAATTTTATCATCAAAATACGTTTTTGGTATTAATCCTTCACCAAAACAGCAAGAAATCCCGATATTCCCTTTGTCTGACCCCTGGACTTACCGAGTCAGGGACTGGACTCGCCGAGTCAGACAGACTCGCCGAGTTCATCCACAAACTCGCCGAGTCAGGTCGGGCAGAGGCCAAAAATCGTTTTTCAGTAAATAATTCAACATAGCATCACATACAACAGAAACCAATCAAGGCTCTGATACCACTGATGGGTTTTAGGCATAAGAACAATCTTATGTGCTCATACAAACCCTAATGCTTGGATATAGGTTTCTCTATTGAACATGAAATGTATCCAAGACTTAAAATCTTAGATCTAACATATTATAAACTGAATTAGGGTTTAGAGAATTACCTTTGATTGTTATGTAGATTGTTATGTAGCAATAACAATCAATTCCTTGCTTGGATTGGCTTCAAAAGCTTAGTGCCTCAAGTGCTGCACCTCTAATGGAGTCACAAACACCATATGCAACTTGGATGATGGGGAGAAGAAAGGAGGCTGCCCAAGATGACTAGAAACCCTAGAGAATCAGTTACCCACGTTTTTGGGGCCTAAGGGGTCCTTTATATACTTGTGTGGGCTGCTAGGGTTTCAGTCAAAACTCTAATGGACAGCTTAAACTCTAAGCAACCCATGGAACCTTCTGGATAAGGCCATGGATGAAAATATGATGGGCTCCCATCATAATTTCGTTCACCCCTTATTCCTTTAGCATTCCTTAGCCCAATAACTTATTTATCCAATAATTGCAGTCCAGTCCCCTAAATTTAATTAATCTCTTTTAGCCACAAAATTAAATCTTAATTAATTCTTGAGTAATATTAATTAAACAATATGATTTCTCCTTTAATATATTATTCTCATAATATATTAATAAATCATATTTAGACCTTTCTCTCCTTAATTCATCCTACATATTGCTATGGTGAAGGCAACCCAAAAGGACCATGCTCATAATCGGGTCAAGTACATACCAAAATAGTTATGGACTTAGACACTAATGCAACAATAGTAACCTAACATAAACATACTGCCGGACATATCTAGGGTGCCCAACCTACCCTTTGGCCCTTACGACCGAAACACATGGACTGTTCCCCATACTACCTAACATTATATCATGCTAGCAAATAATCATAATAAATAGCACATATCAGATAATTATCACGAAGACAATCATCTCTACTATAAATCTTACTAGTAGGCCGACATTGGTGCCTTCGACCCACTTCTACTGGAAGGTAATTTACCTCAATGTCGTGAAGTGTCCGAACTGTCCTCGATGATGGTATCAACTCCTCTCAAAATCCTACACATAACAACCTTCCTTAATTACCATTTCATACTCTTAACCCTTTCAAGGATTAACTCAGGTCCATGTCAAACTCATGGTCAACACCTTGGTCAAATTCAACTTTTGGTCAATGTCAACATCTGGTTGACTCAACTCGCCAAGTTCCATAACCCACAAAATACTGGAACTTCGATCCTACTCATTGATTCTTTCAAGAACTCGTCGAGTTCTCCTTCATACAGAATCGGGACCTTTTGCTCATGACTCGCCGAGCTCATCCTTGAACTCGTCGAGTCCTACTTCATACAAGTTGAAGTGTTTAGTCCTTGACTCGCCGAGTTCTTCGGTGAATTCGTCGAGTTCTTCTTCATATAGTTGGGACATTGCCTTGAACTGGCCGAGTTCATCCTTGAACTCTTCGAGTTCTTTGATCTTCAAGCCCATATTCATGTTCATCTTGTCGAGTCCTGTTTTAGACTAAACCAAATCGATCAGAAACAGAAAAGGTTGGGGAACCATAACCTGACTCGCCGAGTCCCATGAATGAATCGTCGAATCCCCCAAAGTCCATGTCTATCCAGTCAGACTTAATGCATCCAAAAGATAGATCTGACCTCCTAGGGTCGATATAGCTTGTAAAGTTACAAACTTTATGTGCATGCATGGGTTAACTAGCTTATAAGGTCTTAAAATGAAGTCTACATGGGGCATGGGACTCCCACGGCCATCAAGTTGGCACCTTTATGCCATAGGAACCCTTAAGGGTTCAAGATCTGAATATACAACCCCAAAGATGCACACAATCCCGAAAATGGCTTCACTATGACTTAGAAAAGGTAAAAACTAGCCCTAAATAGAGATCTAAGAAACGAATAGCCAAGGTATAAGCTTTATACCTCAATTAAGCTGGAAATGTGCCAAAACCTCTAGATCTTGCTTTCTATTGATCTCCCAAGCCTCCTATTTCTTCTCAAGCAGGAACTGTGTATTACAAATCTCCCCCGCTTATTTTAGAATTCATCCTCGAAGTCTGCTGCTGCATCTGGAAAAAGCTAGGGGTAGTGCTCCTTTATCTCATCCTCCGGCTCCTAAGTGCATTCTGATCCCTTGCAGTGCTGCCATTGTGCCTTCACCAGCTCGACCCTCTTGTTTCTCAGCTCCTTCGACTTCCTGTCGAGAATAGCTATTGGTCGCTCGATGTAGTTCAGGCTGTCATCCAACTGAATATCCTCTAGAGGCACCAATGTAGAGTCGTCTACAAGGCACTTCCGCAGTTGGGAGACGTGAAAAGTATTATGAATATGGCTAAGTTCAGCTAGCAGATCTAGCATATACGCTACCTTGCCCACCCGAGCTGCAACCCTGAAAGGTACAATGTATATGGTGCCTAACTTGCCCCGCTTCCTAAACCAGATGACACATTTCCAAGGTGACACCTATAGAAGGACCATATCCCAGACCTAGAACTCCAGGTACAAATGGTGCTTGTCGACATAACTTTTCTGCTGACTCTGAGCAGTCTAAAGCCTGCTCTGGACTTATTGGATCCTCTCAGTCGTCTTGAGCACCACTTCGGTACTCCCCATGACCCTTTTCCCAACTTCACCCCAACATATCTAGGTTTTTCACTTCCTCCCGTATAACATCTCAAAGGGAGGACTGTTAATACTCGTGTGGTAGCTATTATTGTAGGAAAAATCTGCCAAGGGAAGGTAGGTATCCCAGCTACCTCCGAAGTCTAAAACGCAAACCCAAAGAATATCCTCCAAAGTTTGGATGGTGCACTCGCTCTGACCATCCATTTGCAGGTGAAAAGCGGTGCTGAAGTGCAGACGAGTACCCAACTTGTCGTGAAACTTCTTCCAGAATCTAGAAGTGAACCGCACGTCTCGGTCAGAAATCACAGAAATTGGAACTTCGTGTACTACCTCTCGAATATAGATGTCGGTCAGCTTCTCGGCTAAGATGCTCTCCTAGATCGGAATGAAATGGGCACTCTTGGTCAACCGATCCACGATGACCCAAATCGAATCCACTCCCCGTGCGGTCTTGGGAAGCTTCGTGATGAAATCCATAATAATATCCTCCCACTTCCACACAGGGATATCCAATGGCTGCGTCTTTCCATGAGGCATCTAGTGCTTGGCCTTGAACTTCCTACATGTTAGGCATCTCTCAACATACCAGGCTACATCCCGCTTCATGCAGATTCACGAATAATCCAGGACGAATGTCTCTGTACATCTTTATCACCCTGGGATGGATAGAAAACCTAGATTTATGGGCCCCATCCATCAAAATCTGCCATACTCCGCCCCAGTACGGAACCCAGACCCTCCCATGCAGGGTCAACAACCTCGACTTTCATAGTCAAACGCGGCCACCTGGCCTATGATCCGCTCGCACTTCCAGCGCTCCTCCTTCATACCCTCAACTTGTGCCTCTCGGATCTGCTCCAAAAGTGGAGTCACTATCTCAGATCGGGATTGCCTTGTGACTAAGCGCATCGGCCACGACGTTGGCTTTACCCGGGTGGTAGAGGATCTCACAATAATAATCCTTCACCACATCTAGCCACCGACGCTGCTCATGTTCAGATTCGGCTGATCCATGAGATACCTCAAAATCTTATGGTCTGTGTATATGGTACATCGGACCCCATAGAGGTAGTGTCACCAAATCATGAGGATGAATATAACCGCCCCCAACTCCAGATCGTGTGTCGGGTAGTTCGCCTCGTAAGGCTTCAGCTACCTCGAGGCATAGGCGATAACATGCCCCCTCTTTGGCTGGTAATAGCCTGCCCATCCTAGGAAACTCCGAATCTCTGATGGAGACTTCGGAACCTCCTATCTCATCACGGCCTCCACTTTGGTCGGGTCGATCAAAATACCGTTTTGGTTGACAAGGTGCCAAAGAAACTGCACCTCACGCAACTAGAACTCACACTTAGAGAACTTGACATACAAGCTCTCCCTCCTCAAGGTATCCAAAACCTCTCAAAAGTGCTCCTCATGCTGCTCCTGCTTCTTGGATTAAACCAAGATATCATCAATGCAAACTATCACAGACCGGTCCAACATCGGTTTGCATACGCCGAAGGGCATCACCACGAACTCGTAGTGGCCATAACGAGTTCGGAAAGTAGTCTTCTGTACATCCTCGTCTCTGACCCTCATCTGATGGTATCCTGAGCGTAAATATATCTTGGAAAACCAAGATGCCCCCTGTAGCTGGTCGAAAAGATCATCAATCCGCAGGAGTGGGTAACAGTTCTTTGTCGTTACCTTGTTCAGCTCCCGGTAATCTATACACATCTGATGCGACCCATCCTTCTTCTTCTTCACAATCTATGAAAACGTTTGATGAATCCATTGTCTTACAACTCCTATAGTTGTGTAGACATCTCCTACATCTAAGGAGGAGCCAACCGATATGGTGCCTTAGCTTTCGGAGCCGCACCAGGGACTAGGTCGATCCTAAACTCTACATGTCTCTCCGGAAGTATCCCAAGCATCTCCTCTGGAAATACGTCTGAGTACTCTCCAACTACTTGTACATCACTCATAGTCACCTTACCCGCCTTTCTGGTATCCATAACGTAGGCGACATACCCTGCACAACCTTGCTGAAGGTAGCGCCTAGCCCTCGCTGCTAAGAATAAAGTTGGTCCACGATGTGGCCTCTCACCCTGAATCACCAGCTCTTCCCCACTTGGGTTCTTGAGCCGTACCAACTAATGCGCACAGTCGATCACTACCCCATTAGGGCTCAACCAGTCCAGGCCTATGATAACCGTGTTCCCACGCAACAGAATGGGAACCAATTCTACTAGGCAGCGCTCTTCATATAGTATTAAAACACAATCTTTGAAAACTTCTGATGCCCGTACTAATTGGTCTTCAGCAATCTCGAACTCTAAAGGGAAATCCAACATGCCCGAAGACTCAGGGAACCTCTTGCTAAGTGCAAGAGAGACAAATGATTGGGTAGCTCCCGAATCGAATAACACCTGGTTTGGGATACTGTTCACATGTAGCGATCCCGTCACCACGTCGGGTGCAGCACGTGCCTCCTCAGCGGTCAACTGGAAGACTCGGCTCCTCACCACCGGAGCATCTTTCTTGCCCTGTCGGCCATCCGTAAGCCGTAGGGTCGCTGGAGCTGGCGCCGCCACTAGCGCTGCTGCTACTGTCAATCTCGGGCAGTCGGCCTTTTTATGGCCCCTCTAATTGCAATCAAAGTAAATCAGGTCTGATGTCTGAAATGTGGGGGTAGGGCCAATATAATCCTTGCTAAAGTGTCAAGTCTTTCTGCACTTGTAGCAGTCCGATGAGCCCAATCTGCAAACCCCCTCATACGACCTGCCGCATGTCCTGCAGCGGCTTTGGCCCGACTGGCCCTTCGACCTAGTGTTCTTCCACAAAACCCCAGTAACCTATCTATCCCCTTCCTTACTCTTCCTGAGGTGCTCTATATCAATCTCCATCTCCCTCACCCTCGCAATCATGTCATCCAATGTCGGACATCCCGAGTATCTAACATGTTTCTGAATGTCAGCTCTCAACATGTCATGATAGCGGGTCTCTCTCTCTCTCTCTCTCTCTATTTAACATTACCCAAAAAGTTGAATTGCTAACTAATGTGACATGAATAATTTTGTAGATGCACATGATTTTGTTGAACGACTTTCATGGAGAACACGACTTAAGATAATGATAGGAGTAGCTCGTGGGCTTGCTTTTATGCATTCGTCAAAAAATCAAGTCATACACTGTCATGTTGAACCTTCTAATATATATTTGGATCAGGTAGTCTTAAGCCACTTAAGATTTTTTGTGGTGATGGAACCACTTCCATGCTTTTTGTTTATGCCATTAAAGAGAAGTATTTATTTTGAATACCTTTTTCCAGAATTTTAATGCAAAACTGGGGGATTTTGTGTTGGCAAAATTTGGCCTAGAAATCCAAAAATTGGACAGTATTACTACAGGAGTTATGTGTAGCTTAGGTTATTACATCTCACAATATGTAAGCACATGTAAATTACTGCATCCTAGTGATATTTGAATATGTGATCTTGACAATTATTTTGTTTGGTTTATGTTTCAAAACACACCGTTCTTGAAAAGCATAGGAAGGAGCCTTTTTAGATAAAGGGAAAATGAATTACGAGCATATCTAAGTTTCCAAACCGTTCAAAAAAGCAAAATCATATTTTTTCTGTTAAAAAAAAAACCAATGAACTTAACCTTTTGTCTAAAAAAGTCCAACTAAGTTACACTTTTATTTAGTTCTATTGAAGTCAAAGAAGAAAAACAGATGACATCACTTAATACCATATCTAGAAATTGACTTGTTAGACCAACGAAGTTTCCAAAACGTTTAGAAAACTCAAATCATGTTTTGTCTGCTTAAAAAAATACCCAATGAACTTCAACAAAACAAAATTGGTTTTTTTTGAACGGTTTGGAACTTTGTTGTACTTTTTTTAGACAAAATGTTATGTTCGTTTGGTTTTTTTGAACAGAAAAAACATGATTGATGTTTTTTTAATGGTTTGGAAATTTCGTTGGGCTTGTAAGTCAATTCCCTTTAAATAAACTATGAAACTTAAGAACAATGGTTGGTTTTGAACAATTAGACCCATGTGTAGTGGTTCTAAAAGTCTCTCTCTCTCTCTCATATATATATATATATATATATATATATATATATATATAGTGATTAGCGATAATTAACTTTCAGTGTTTCAGGCCACTTGACTGTGAAGAGTGACATTTATAGATTTTGAATGGTGTTGTTGGAAACCTTAATAGGCCATCGAGCATGGAGTATAGAGTGGCCAATATCCAAGTTTAATTTAGTATATAGAGACAAGGTAAAGAAAATAATTGATCCACATCTTGGGCATAATTATCCCCTAGAAGTTGCTTTCGATTGTGTTTTGCTTGCATTGAGATGTGTTTCTATGGATCCCAAGGATAGGCCTTCAAGTGAGGAAGGTTTGCAAAGCTTAGAACAATTGCAGTTTGTCAAAAGCTAATGTACAGAAAGTATGTAGTTTTGCTTAGACTTGTGTAATAAATATGTTTTGTTTGTTGTTTCTTTGTTGCCTTGTTTCACAAGATCTAATCTATTTCCTGTTATACACTTAGTTTTGAGATTTTCTTGACATCAAAGAAAGGATGTGTCAAAGAAAAACCATGTTCATTTTTCTACTTCTACTGCTCCTATATTACAACATTAAACGTTTTTTGTTCTCTTCATCTGATCGGTTAATATATATGTTATTATAAATTTATATTTCAATCGCAACCTCGCTTAAGTCTCATGTGCTTCTCTTAAAATGATCAAAATGAACTTTATAAATTTTCTTAGAACAGAAAAATCATCATAGATGATTTTTATTTAATTTAAAAGGATATTCATATTCATGCATACACCATCTAAAATATGTGATGAAGCCAACACATTACTAACGTATACTATCACCACCTTCATGGTTTATGTCTGTGAGGCGTCTCTACCTATGTACTGTTGAGAATTACAAGTGCAAATTTATTCTCCATTAGAGATCTATATGGGAGAGGAAGAATTAGATGCATGCAACACCGTTTTTGAAGTAACCTTCTAGTGCTTCATCATAACTAGTTAACACATGAAAATATTTTGACAGGAGTAAACAATCAAGAGAATAACAAATATATATAAAACAAAATTCAAAATATAAATAGAAGAAGTAATTCACAAGAAAAACATAATTGAATGTGTTATACATAACATAATACATACTCAAAATTTTTGAAGATTGAGGCATGCAAGCAGTGTCCTAAGATCTAGATTTCAAGATGTAGATATGTCTTTAGGATACAACAATCAATTCAAGAAGTGATCTAGAATCTCTTGAAAATTTCTATGTTCCCTTTATTTTCAAAAGAAATGAATTTGCAAAAGTTTTTGCGGTGTGATATGATTTATGTAATCGTCAACAAACAACTGAAAACAAGTATTTATAGGTTTTAATTATGACAGTTGGAATTTGTCAAATACCGAAAATAACTGCCATAATACCTGTGAATTTAGTAATTACGAATTTAATAAAATTAAAAATAAATTTCGTAATAAAAAAAATTAATTAATCAAGAAGTCCCCAAAAGCCCCGAGTTCAAAGGCCCATCTTTTGCCCGTTAACTATTCTCTTAATATTAGCCTAATTTAAGTCCAATTAGGCTAGCACAACCCACACCCATCAATCTTAGCCTAATGTTTTATCCATATTGATAAACTAATGAGGCTTAGACTTATAAGGATGAGCTTTTCTTTTCTTGCTTCCAATGTCCCACAATGCAAATTGTTAATCAAAGTTCCAACAGAAAAAACAAGGAGTTGCTTACTTATACTACTACATGCTTGCAAAAAGTTTATATATTATTAACAAACAAGAGAATAAAAACTACTAACAAACTAAGAAATTTAATGAAAGATAAACAAGTTGTGTCTACTTGCTTTTTATTAGTTACATGTTATATTTTTGTTTTGTTTCTAGCTGCTATGACCTATTTTTCAGATGAACATGATTTTGTTGAACCACTTTCATGGGGAACATGATTTAAGATAATGATAGGAGTAGCTCGTCGGCTTGCTTTTATGCATTTGTCAAAAAATCAAGTCATACACGGTCAAGTTGAACCTTCTAATATATATTTGGATCAGGTAGTCTTAAGCCACTTAAGATTTTTTGTGGTGATGGTACCACTTCCATGCTTTTTGTTTATGCCATTAAAGAGAAGTATTTATTTTGATTACCTTTTTCCAGAATTTTAATGTAAAACTTGGGGATTTTGTGTTGGCAAAATTTGGCCTAGAAATCCAGAAATTAGACAATATTACTACAGGAGTTATGTGTAGCTTAGGTTATTACATCTCACAATATGTAAGCACATGTAAATTACTGCATCCTAGTGATATTTGAATATGTGATCTTGACAATTATTTTCTTTGGTTTATGTTTCAAAACAAACCGTTCTTGAAAAGCATAGGAAGGAGCCCTTTTAGATAAAGGGAAAATGAATTACGAGCCTATCTAAGTTTCCAAACCATTCAAAAAAATCAAAATCATATTTTTTCTGTTCAAAAAAACCAATGAACTTAACCTTTTGTCTAAAAAAGTCCAACTAAGTTACACTTTTATTTAGTTCTATTGAAGTCAAAGAAGAAAAACAGATGACGTCACTTAATACCATATCTAGAAAATGACTTGTTAGACCAACGAAGTTTCCAAAACGTTTAGAAAACTCAAATCATGTTTTGTTTGCTAAAAAAAATACCCAATGAACTTAAACAAAAAAAAATTGTTGTTTTTTAAACGGTTTGGAACTTTGTTGGACTTTTTTTAGACAAAATGTTATGTTCGTTTGGTTTTTTTAACAGAAAAAACATGATTGATGTTTTTTGAATGGTTTAGAAACTTCGTTGGGCTTGTAAGTCAATTCCTTTTAAATAAACTATGAAACTTAAGAACAATGGTTGGTTTTGAACAATTAGACCCATGTGCAATGGTTCAAAAAGTCTCTCTCTCTCTCTCTCTCATATATATATATATATATATATATATATATATATATATAGTGATTAGCGATAATTAACTTTCAGTGTTTCAGGCCACTTGACTGTGAAGAGTGACATTTATAGATTTTGAATGGTGTTGTTGGAAACCTTAATAGGCCATCGAGCATGGAGTATAGAGTGGCCAATATCCGAGTTTAATTTAGTATATAGAGACAAGGTAAAGAAAATAATTGATCCACAGCTTGGGCATAATTATCCCTAGAAGTTGCTTTCGATTGTGTTGTGCTTGCATTGAGATGTGTTTCTATGGATCCCAAGGATAGGCCTTCAAGTGAGGAAGGTTTGCAAAGCTTAGAACAATTGCAGTTTGTCAAAAGCTAATGTATAGAAAGTATGTAGTTTTGCTTGGACTTGTGTAATAAATATGTTTTCTTTGTTGCCTTGTTTCACAAGATTTAATCTATTTCCTGTTATACACTTAGTTTCGAGATTTTCTTGACATCAAAGAAAGGACGTGTCAAAGAAAACCCATGTTCATTTTTCTACTTCTACTGCTCCTATATTACAACATTAAACGTCTTTTGTTCTCTTCATCCGATCGGTGAATATATATGTTATTATAAATTTATATTTCAATCGCAACCCCGCTCAAGTCTCATGTGCTTCTCTTAAAATTATCAAAATGAATTTTATAAATTTGCTTAGAACAGAAAAATCATCATAGATGATTTTTATTTAATTTAAAAGGATATTCATATTCATGCATACACCATCTAAAATATGTGATGAAGCCAACACATTACTAACGTATACTCTCACCACCTTCATGGTTTATGTCCGTGAGGCGTCTCTACCTATGTACTGTTGAGAATTACAAGTGCAAATTTATTCTCCATTATATATCTAGATGGGAGAGGAAAAATTAGATGCATGCAGCACCTTTTTTGAAGTAACCTTCTAGTGCTTCATCATAACTAGTTAACACATGAAAATATTTTGACAGGAGTAAACAAACAAGAGAATAACAAATATATATAAAAAAAAATTCAAAATATAAATAGAAGAAGTAATTCACAAGAAAAACATAATTGAATGTGTTGTACATAACATAATACATACTCAAAATTGTTGAAGATTAAGGCATGTAAGCAGTGTCCTAAGATCTAGATTTCAGGATGTAGATATGTCTTTAGGATACAACAATCAATTCAAGAAGTGATGTAGAATCTCTCGAAAATTTCTATGTTCCCTTTATCTTCAAAAAAATGAATTTACAAATGTTTTTGCGGTGTGATATGATTTATGTAATCGTCAACAAACAAGTGAAAACAAGTATTTATAGGTTTTAATTATGACAGTTGCAATTGTCAAATACCGAAAATAATTGCCATAATACCTGTGAATTTAGTAATTACGAATTTAATAAAATTAAAAATAAATTTCGTAATAAAAAAATTAATTAATCAAGAAGACCCCAAAAGCCCCGAGTTCAAAGGCCCATCTTTTGCCCATTAACTATTCTCTTAATATTAGCCTAATTTTAGTCCAATTAGGCTAGCACAACACCACAACCCACACCCATCAATCTTAGCCTAATGTTTTATCCATATTAATAAACTAACGAGGCTTAGACTTATAAGGAGGAGCTTTTCTTTTCTTGCTTCCAATGTCCCACAATGCGAATTATTAATCAAAGTTCCAACAAAAAAAACAGGGAGTTGCTTACTTACACTAGTACATGCTTGCAAAAAGTTTAAATATTATTAACAAACAAGAGAATAAAAACTACTAACAAACTAAGAAATTTAATGCAAGATAAACAAGTTGTGTCTAATTGTTTTTTATTAGTTACATGTTATGTTTTTTTTTTTTGTTTCTAGCTAATATGACCTATTTTTCTCTATTTCCAACTACTCATTTTTCTTATGAATTTGAACTCAACTCCAAAAAATGTACCTTAGAAGTTCATTCAGGATAGGTAAAAGTTAGTCTTTATTGAAGTGACATAATTATTAAGGACCTTGAACATTTAGAGTTGTTGAGATAGGTTTTCAGCACAGGGTGATGTTATGACAATTGAAGTTAGGAGTAAGGGTAGGTTTGCCTCTGTTAAAATCAGTTTTAGTACTGTTCAACCAATAATTTTTGTGGAATTTATGCCTCCCAAAGTGATAAGTCAATTAAAATTAAAGGGCCAAAATTGTAACGTCAAATTTAAATATAAAGTTTGTTTCATGAAGAATGTGAAGAATTAAATTAGAAGCAAAGTTCAAATTAACTTTCAGTGACATATGTGAACATTTGGACATCATGTTAGTTCTTTTGTCAAGCTATGCATGTTTATTTCAAGTGAGACATCTCTTGAAATAGAGGTGGCGAGAAATGAAGACAATGGAGAGTTTAATGTTAAAAAAGTGAGGCGCCTCTTGTATATATAAGTGGATAGCAGTTGTAACTCTTGTAAGTGGGTTAACTTAATTCCTATCAAAATCAATTGCTTTTGTTTGGAGACTGATTAAAGATATAACTCCCACTTTTGTCGATCTTACTAAGAGAGGAGTGATTGTTTCTCCTGCAGCAGGGCTATTCTACAGGTTATCAGATAGGACTGTTGATCATGTTTTCTTTAGTTGTCTCTATGCTTCAAAGCTATGGAGTTGGATAATTGGTTGGTCCTCCTAGTTGCAAGGTCTTCCTTCCTCCTATTCAAGGTGGAGTTGTAGAAGGCGAACACATATGATAAAATGTTATAAATCTATATTTAACTCTCATTTACAAGGCGAACACATATGATAAAATGTTATAAATCTATATTTAACTCTAATTTATTCTACCCTCTGGATTAGGGGTTCAAACGAGCCAAGCTACTCGCGAGCTACTCGGGATCGGATCGTTAAAAGCTCGAGTCGAAATCAATTTTAAACGAGCCCGAGCTGAGCTCGAGCTTAATATTAAGCTCGTTTATTAAACGAGCTCGAGCTTGAGCCTATGTCATTAAGCTCGATTAGGCTCGCGAGCCTAAACGAGCATTTACATAATATAATTAATTATTATTTATATATATTAAAATAAAAATATATTACAGGAATTACGGATTTAGAGTATTAGTAAACGAGCTTCTTAACGAGCTCGAGCCGAGCTTAAGCTTATTTAGGCACGTCAGATAACAAATGAGTCAAGCTCGAGCCCGAGCCGAGCTTGGATAATTATTTATGAGCTCGAGCCGAGCTCAGTACAAGAAAGCTCGAATCGAGCCGAGCTCGAGCTCGAGCCTCATATAACTTAAACGAGCCCGAGCCGAGCCTGGCCGGGCTCGGCTCGTTTGCACCCCTACTTTGGATGATTTGGAAGGCTTGGAATGCTTTAGTGTACCAGAACGAGAGAAGCGGTCATTTTTATTACTACTTTTAATTTGGTTAAAAATAGATCCAAACTTCGTCTTTTTGTTTGGTCGGTTTGGTGTATGTCTCGTATTTCAAACTTATTTTTGTAATTTGGCTTGAGCTACTTGCTTAAGTCAATTTTGTTGCTATTGTGTTGCATGCTTATAAAAAAGGCATGTTTATTTGAACTTAAGCATGCACAAAACATTTATCACATGCATGCGAATAGTAGTTGGTAAAGACGGATTCTTCTCTCTACGCATATATATATATATATATATATATATATATATATATATATATATATATATATATAACCAATATGTTTTGAAGGTTAAAAACTAATATCACATATAAAAACACATCACACAATAAATACCGGGCCCGGTTAGAACCAAATTGATGTGTACAGTTTAGTTCTATGTCAAACAAATTGGAAATCGAGAAACAAACTGCTAGAAAATAAGTACAACGTTGTTCCATGTGTTTGTCCTGCTGATCACTTATCCTAAATGGCATATCATCATCATCTCAGTTACGCAAGACTTTGAATGAGCTACGATTGTTGGTCAGTTCCTGAAGTCATACTTGTAACTATAGTTATTAGACTTATCCAAGTGGGAGACTATTGGATAAGGTGTCTAAGTCCATAAATATATTTTGTGTGTACTTGAATCGGCTTGGCATGGTCCCTTTGGGTAGCTTGGAATTACAACAGTTGGATAGACAAAATGTGTCACACCCCAAAACCGAGAACGGCGGAAACGTTCTGGGGCGGAGGACGTCATGTAATGTATCACAGCAATGCAAAGTAATAAACAAGCAACAACATCATCCAATGCATTAATAGTATAATCTTAATTACATTTGAGTTCTTTCATAGTATAATTCTACGAAATGAATATTACAAAATAAAAGACGAGTCTTGACCGCTCCACCTTCACAAATCCTGGTAGTCATACCTATCTATTTGTGACCTGGGAAGACAAGTTATTTTGAAAGTGAGTATCAGCAATAATGCTGGTGAATTCATAAGTATTTATGTGACTTTTATTTGTAAAACTGTAAAGAAAGTCCTGCAATGTTTGTAGGAAAGTTGGTACCAATGAACATGTTTGTAAGTATCTGTAAACGTTTGAAAACTCTAGAAATTCCCATATTTTCTACTAGTATAAAATGTAGTCTTCTACTAAGACCCGACTGTTTTGAATGTTTGCTTTTAGAAATCCAATATTTGCCCAGAAATGGGTGGTAGTTAAAAAGTCCCAAAAAATGAACTATCATGGTATTTTTCCATGCTTAAAATAGTAGATTTGTGTACGTATATAACCGCTTAAGTATTTGATAACCCCGTAAATCAATGTGTTTTTAATACTCCATGTGAGTTTTATAAGCATGCTAAGGACCCAGCCTGCCTGTAACAACGTTCTTTAGGCGTTGGAATTGTTATGACGTTTGTCACCCCAGGCCTGCCGGCCTAGCTGTAGCTAACAGCTTAGGTGTGGGATTGTCAATCCCGTATAGATCTATACACAAGTATCACGCTCCCCTACAAGGGATTATGGTATATAATACAGGACTTAAAAATGCATACTCGAAAGTACGTGAAACATCTCATAACCTATTATAAAATAGATTTATGTACGAAAATGTCCATTTGTTCTTTTATATGAAAATACCTCTTTGATATGGTACTTGTAGTATATAAAATTTTATGAATATCTAGTACACTATCTCATGTAATTGTATCCCTTGAAATGGTATGTCTTGAAATTGTATGCTTTTGTAATTGTATGTAATCGTATCTCTTCGTATTGTATGTAATATATTTGTATAGACTCATGAATAGACTGACTCTTGTATGATTCCTGGTACTTGGAATGGTAAGTAGTATCTCCTAACTATACCTATTATAGTTTCTAGTATTGTACGTGTATAACCGAAATATGCCTTTGCTACTCAAAGGTACTGAACCAACTGACGGGAACTTTTATGTCTATATATGTACATATGATTATATAATTAATATTTAGACGACATTCGGACGAATAACCGATGCCCTAAGGCCACATCCCAACGAGGAAAAGGAAATAAAGCGAGCTAGCCGTCCTAAGTCCTTTAAACATTACTTATATAACTATACATATATAGACATGCATTTGACAATATAAAAATATAAAAGAAGTTTTTCTAAAGCCTTTGAAAAGTTTAATAAATAAGAAATGATGACTTGACGTCAGATTATAAAATGATTTGAAAGCAGTTTGTTTGATAAGAATAGTTTTAAATATAGGAAGACCTTTGTTAGAAACATGGTTCTAACAGCGTTTGAAAGGAAACATAAAGTATGTATGACATTTTGTTAAAGAGTTTTTAGCATGTAAAAATGTTTGTTGTAACTATTATAGTTTTTCCAAAATTTTGTTTCGTTTGTATAGTAAACCCTAGTGAAATGCTCACTCGTTATGTAAAGTGTAACTTTTGTAGTGACATAAATGAACACATATACTCAAAGTATAGAAAAAGTGTTTGTTTCGTATATGTATAACAATGTATTTAATTTTAAAAGACAAGATGTTACCGTGATCTTTTGTGTACGAAAGTTTCCATGTAGTAGTTATGAACCTCATATGTCTTACTTGATAAAAAGAGTACATAATGAAACTCTAGATTACACACGATAATAATCGTGTGTTTACTTGTATTCCCCCCCTAAAAATGTATAAAACGCATTGATAACACATTTGAAAATGTAGTTTATAGGGGTATGAACTCACCGAAGAAAATGCGTGATTTGAAGAAAACGAGATTTTCTCGGGCGGCACCTTGACCGGAAAGTGACAAGATTCTCGGGAATTTCGGGGCTTCGGGACTTCGTCGAGGCTTAGATATGAAACCAGGAAGTCAGGATGTTGTCGGCACGAAAAACGAGGTGAAAATGTGAGCGAAATGAAGAAATTTAGCGAAGGTATCCGGCACCCTCGCACTCTATTTATAGGAGCTGGAGGTCCTCGGTACGCTGGGCGTACTTCGAGCTTACACGGGGCGTACCTCGTACGCTGGGCGTACTCTGAGGGTACGCTGGGCGTTCGCTTGCATCATTGCTGACCGCAGCCTTGGAAGAAGTGATTGGCCGACGTGGATGATCCAGAGCCTAGTATCCGAGTACGTTTGGCGTACTCTGAAGTATGCTGGGGTGTACTCTGAAGTACGCTGGGCGTACTCCTTCGGATAACACTTAGAAGTGCGTGCCAAGAACTTCTAAAATACGTAACTTTCGCATATGAGCTCCGTTTTTGACGTTCTTTATATCCACGCGAAGGTGAGAAAATATTCTACAATTTTCATTTAGACTCCGTCGGATAATTTTGATTTTATTTTTAATTATATTTTAATTAATAGGTCGGGACACGATAACTTCGTTAAAAATCCATAACTCCTTCATCTGGTGTCCATTTTCGTCAGAATTTTTACTGTTGTACTCCTATTGCCGGGGTCTTCATCTTTCGTTTAGGTTGTGTCAGCTAAAGACCGCTCGATCTCTATTTCGAGTTTTTAGCTGTCTACTGCTAGGTCAGAAACTTCGCAAAATCATAACTTCATCATACGAAGTTAGAATTGGGCGTTCTTTTTATGTATGTTCACGGTTTAATGATATCTATGACTTTTGTTTAGATAACAAAGACTAAAAATTATTATATTGAAACTTTGCGTTTTACATCTATCAGCTGTGTCAGTCTTTGCCACGGATCTTAGATTGGTCATAACTTCTTTTTTATAACTCGGATTTTAGTGTTCTTTATATGTACGAAAACCTTGATACGATTCCTACCACTTTATTTAACCCAAATAAGATTTTAGGAAAGTTATATTTTTGCCTAAATTTGACTGGCATTACCCTTTGTTGTCTCAAAATATCAGGTTGTCACATCATCCCCCTGTTAGAGGGTATTTATTCCGAAATTAGAGTTTAACAAAATTAATGATCACGCTACGGATAGAAGTTTTGTTTGCTCCTCGTGTTTTTAAGTGAACTCTGGTCTTCGCTTGGTATTGTAGCAAACCTTTCACTATCGTGATATGACTTTGCTTCTTTTGCTTTCCTTCGCTAGGGTGATAACTCTTCTTGGTCGAATGTATGTTGAATGTTTTTGTGGTTTGTGAACATAGTACACCTTTTACCCTACAAGTAGTGTCTCCAGATCTTTAGAGCAATTACTGCTGCTCCTGACTCAAGATCATGTGTTGAATAGTCAACCTCCTGTATCTTAACCTGTCTTGAGGTATAGATAGTGACCTTTCCTCTTGCTTAAGAACACAACCAAGCCCTTGGTTGGATGCATCGCATTACATCACGAAATATTCTATCCCTTTTAGGAGGGATAATATTGGTGTGATGTATCAGGCTTACTTTAGCGTCAGAACGCTCTTTCTTGTTTACAGACAAGTCCGACGCTCTTCTAAGTTAGAAACTTGTCCTAAAGAAAATCCCCTTCTGAGGAGTTCGTTAAGCTTCCTAGGAAGTTCTTGCATCTCGGTTGTAGCTATACAATAAGGTGATTTTGGCTACTGGGGTAGCCCCCTGGAACTAAGTCGATTCTGAATTCGACTTGACACTGTGGTGGTAGTCTCGGTAGTCCTTCTGGAAGGTGTCGGGAAAGCCGCATACTTCTTGGATGTTCTGAATGTCCTTCATTTCTCGGCATGTCTTGGTGATGTGTGTAAGGAATGCATGATATTCCCTTCGTAAGCATTTTTGAGCTTGCATACACGAAATGATAAGAGGGTTCGTACTTGGTTCGTCGCTGTAAATAACTAGGGCTTTGTTGTTTAGGGAGGTTAGGGAGAATTGCTTTATCAAGGCACCTGATGTCGGCTCGATGTAGACTTAACCAACTCCTACTGATTATGATGTCAAAACTTTGGGGTGGATTAGCTGTCGTGAAGATCTAAAAGAAAGTATGACTACTCATGAATTAGGGAAAAGGATAGGTAATTCTCAGTTTATTCTCACGGAAGCACGATCACTCATAGTCTTGGGCAGTCTCTGTCCTGAAGTTCATAGTAGAACTTATACCTGGTCCATCCATCACAGTCTCGGGTATATGAGTCGTATATAATTAAGATTGAAAAGGTAGTCGAATAAATGATTCTTCTTTAAGCCCACATCCCAACGAGGAAAAGAAGTTAAAGTGGAATCATCAATTCTAAACCTGTAGAACCTTGATTATATACCACCCTTATGTATATATTCTTCAGCGACAAATCATATGTATGGGTCTTTAGATTGAACTTGACGTACTGTACGAGTGATACTTCGGGGAGGTTTGCTGAGGTTTCTTTGGAAAGGATAAGAAATATGAGGTACTCGATGCATGAGTACTTCGGTGTTCTGGAATGACAGCTTCGCTAGAAAGACATTTTCGGAGAAGGAGAAGTACGCACGAAACTGGTATTGCGAGGATCGAATTGAGTCAAGTTGCATGATGATATCGGACTTACTTGGAATAACGGTATTAGATTTGATCATAAGGGTGTTACAGACAAAAATACAACAATGTAAATTTTAACAGAGTTACAGTACTTTGGTTTTACTACAAGACTATTGTTGCGAATAAGGTATACTACAAAAGGCAAGTATAAGCAGCACGAGGGTCCCCTTTACTGACGGGATCTCTTAAAAGATAAGACTCGAGTTGCACTAGTTTAAAACATGTTTAATAACATACCTAATGTTGACGATTGGAAGTGAGCTCCTATTATAGTCGGGTCCTTCATTTCCTTTTTCCATTTTGAGGTCAAACTCCTCCTGTTCCACTGTCATTCTTCTCTGTTGGGCAGTTCGTCTTAAAGTGTCCCATTAAACCACATAGATGGCATATCCGAGAAATTTCGACATTGGTGGTTGAAGTAATGTGTTGGACTCGAGTCCTGCATAAGCGGGTAGTGTGTCCGTTCTTGTTGCAGGTCTTGCAGCGTAACAGACGACAACTACCTAGGTGATGGAAGCTGCACTTATTGCACTTCGGTAGGTTTCCAGCATATTGCCTGGCCGGGTTAGGGATAATTGGGATACTAGTGTTGGTGGTAGGAGTTGCAGATGTCGTGGCTGCGAAGGCTGCCACCGGCGAGGGTTTCTTGTTTGTCCCTCGAGGTGATTTGCATTTAACTCTATCCCAGAATTTTCGTTTATTGCTCTTTGGTTTGAGGTTCGGAGTGTTGTGGTGGTTTGTTACTCGTGGGTGTACTTGGTTATTATTTGGATTGGAATTATTGAAAACCATCCCGTTAACATTTGCATTGTTAGCATTAAGGTGAGTCAGAACAACTGTCACGGCAGCTGAGACTGCAGCTTGAAAGGTAGCTGCATCAATCTGAAGAGTTGGTGTTTGGCTGATGGGTTGATTACTTTTCTTCGGCGACATGATTCTGTAACATGAAAAAGAAGGATTTTGTGAGCGATTTTGGTTGACCCTAAATGTACTTCGATCGCTTAATTAAAGAGTAAGAGTATGTTCTCGAAAGTTTGAACTACATCCTTATGATGCACTCCTAGTACGGATTGGAAGTATGTTCATTATGGTTTGACCTACATCCCTATGATGCAGTCCTAGTACAGAGTAGAAGTGTGTTTGTAGAATGGTTTTGTTGTTCAAGCCGAGGTATCGTTGGTTGTTGAATAACATGATCCAACCACTAAAAGGGACTTGGAAATGTCTCCGGAGTTAAATTACTATAGTCCAATGACTTGACTAAAGCATGTTTCAGATAGACTCCAACGAAGGTATGATGAGGGTTTTTGAACAAAGAGTGACATGAAAATTAGCCGACTGTCAATATCATCGATGTTTTGAGATGTAATAAGTTTAGAAAACTTTGACTTTGAAGAAGGTCTTACCTCATATCCAGAGTAGAAGGTTCTTGATAGCATAAAGACCTAACTACAAGTTCTTACAGTACAAGATAGTTCATAGAGAATTCCGCGTTGAGCATAGACATAAAAATAATTTCTTTAACAAGGGAAATTAGAGTAAGGCGTCTACTATTGGCGACGGTCATCCCTCTGGTGGACTCTCAGCTCAGTCAGTTGATGTACCATATCAAGTAGGTGCCCTTCGTATACCCTTCGGAGTTCTATGACTTCGGCTCGTGTTTCAGCTAATGCTTGTAGCAAGGCCTCATGGCCTCTCTCAGATCGCTCCCGAGTGTTTTCAAGATGATTGGTGCGGATGGTATGTATTCTTGCATTAGCATTTAACCTATTCGATACAATGGATAGCCGAACTGTCCTGAATTTTCATTTCGGGCAACTCTACGGATCAGGATTGGTTGAATTCTGTCTGCTAAGCTCCCTTCGCTTAAGTTGTAGCAGCTTCGGTCTCCTTTAAACAACATAGGTCGATCTTGCTCTTTGCTCCATGTTTCCAAGTATTCTACCTAAGGAGGCGTCGGGCCATGAAGAGCTGGACGAGGGTTAGGGTTTGAATTGGGAGCCACCGGGGGTAGGTTCTCATTTTCGAGTTCGGATTTATCATCATCCAAAAGGTCTTCATTATGGTGATCATTCATAAGGGATTGGAGGATCATTCTTTGGTTCCTTTCTGAAGCATCCAACATTGCCTTTGTTCGGGAAGTACGGGTCGTCATGGGGATGGGGTCTAGCTATGTTATCTAAGCGATAATTGGGGTATAAGAATCTAACACATAAGTAGTTTATAGAATACACAAAATACTCCTATAGTATTTTAGGTTTATGTTTTATTGTCCTCATTGTGGTATTGTGGGTAAGTTTTTAGACTTGTTGCAACTCACAACCACACTTAGGCACATGCTAGTCAACCCTTGGTTAATATAGTTCATCAGGCTATATCATCCTAGTTTTGACTATATGTCTCTAAGTCTACTTGTGCTGTCCAACAATCATAATACTTTTGTTCTGTCTTAGTGACACTGATTTTAGTATGAATGCAGGCATGTATACTTACTTAAACATTTTATTATTTAAAAGTATAGACTCTTTATCATAGTACTTTAATCCCAATTTTAATTTATAGTTCGTATATCTTTTATGGGTTAATATACTCAATTCACTATAAACAATGCTCTGATACCAAACTGTCACACCCCAAAACCGAGAACAGCAGAAACGTTCTGGGGCGGAGGACGTCATGTAATGTATCACAACAATGCAAAGTAGTAAACAAGCAACAACATCATCCATTGCATTAATAGTATAATTCTACAAAATGAATATTACAAAATAAAAGACGAGTCTTGACCACTCTGTCTTCACAAATCCTGGTAGTCATACCTGTCTATTTGTGACCTGGGAAGAGAAGTTATTTTGAAAGCGAGTATCAGCAATAATGCTGGTGAATTCATAAGTATTTATGTGACTTTGATTTGTAAAACTGTAAAGAAAGACCTGCAATGATTGTAGGAAAGTTTGTACCAATGAACATGTTTGTAAGTATATGTAAACGTTTGAAAACTCTAGAAAATCCCATATTTTCTGCTAGTATAAAATGTAGTCTTCTACCAAGACCCGACTGTTTTGAATTTTTTCTTTTAGATATCCAATATTTGCCCAGAAGTGGGTGGTAGTTAAAAAGTCCCTAAAAATGAACTATCATGGTATTTTTCCATGCTTAAAATAGTAGATTTGTGTACGTATATAACTGCTAAAGTATTTGATAACCCCGTAAATCAATGTGTTTTTAATACTCCATGTGAGTTTTATAACCATGCTAATGATCCAGCCTGCCTGTAACAACGTTCTTCACGCGTTGGAATTGTTATGATGTTTGTCACCCCAGGCCTGCCGGCCTAGCTGTAGCTAACAGCTTAGGTGTGGGATTGTCAATCCCGTATAGATCTGTACACAAGTATCACGCTCCCCTACAAGGGATTATGGTATATAATACAGGACTTAAAAATGCATACTCGAAAGTACGTGAAACGTCTCACAACCTAGTATAAAATAGATTTACGTATGAAAATGTCCATTTGTTCTTTTATATGAAAATACCCATTGATATGGTACTTGTAGTATATAAATATCTCATGTAATTGTATCCCTTGAAATGGTATGTCTTGAAATTGTATGCTTTTGTAATTGTATGTAATCCTATCTCTTCTAAACACCATTAACCATCTACAAACCTAATTCATGACAATCTTGATTCATACCTACTTCTGATGTATGACCGATTGTGGAGGTTTGAATAAATTAATTATTCTGGAAGTCAAAACATGCAAAACTGAAACAATAGTAAATAATTGACAATTATAGCAACACTTTACTCATAAATATATCACAAATTTTATTCATCATCAAACGTCAATTACATTTTACAAGTTTCATAAAAGGCTATCTAATCTGTAAAACTAATATTGTCCCTCAGCCCGATGCGCCTCGCATGCTGCAAATGCTTAACCCTCGCCAGTCCCTTCGTGAGGGGATCTGTAGGGTTCTCATCTGACGAAACCCTCTTTGCCACGAGGAGTCCTTTTATCTTGTGTCTTATGAAGTGATATTTTCTGTCAATGTGTCGGGATCTGCCATGATCTCTCGGTTCCTTGCCTAAGGCAACCGCACTATTGCTGTCACAGAAAATCTCCATAGGCTCCTTAATAGATGGTACAACTCCATGGTCTCCGATGAAGTTCTTCAGCCATATCGCCTCCTTCGCTGCTTCACTCACTGCTATATACTCTGATTCACAAGTCGAATCAACCACTGTCTCCTGCTTGGAACTCTTCCAATAGATTGCCCCTCCATTTAGAGGAAAGACCCAGCCCGACTGAGAGCGGAAGCCCTATCAGTCTGAAAGCTAGCATCACTATACCCTAATACTCTCAAGTCATCACTCCCACCAAGGGTAAGGATCTAATCCTTAGTCCTCCGCAGGTACTTGAGAATGTTCTTTAATGCGGTCCAATGAGCCTTGCCAGGGCTCCCTTGATATCTGCTGAGCATGCTCAAAGCAAAGGCTACATCAGGGAGGGTACAAGTAATAGCATACATGATTGAGCCTACAACGGAAGCATGCAGTAATCGACTCATCTCTGCTATCTCGGCCACTGTACTCGGACTCTGAGTCTTACTCAGTTTGGCATGGCTTTGGATCGGTAAATCTCCTTTCTTGGAATTCTGCATGTTGAACCTTTTCAACACCTTATCCAAGTAGGTATTCTGACTAACCCCAATTAGTCTTTTACTCCTTTCTCTTAATATCCTTATCCCTAGAATATAGGTAGCTTCCCATAGGTCCTTCATAGCAAAGCACTTCCCAAGCCAGGACTAAACCTCCTGCAAGGTTGGGATGTCATTTCCTATAAGTAGTATATTATCCACATATAGTACCAAGAAGCTAAGTATACTCCCACTAGCTCTTACATACATGTAAGACTCGTCTTCACTTCTCGAGAAACCAAACTCTTTGACCTTCTCATCGAAACAAAGATTCCAGCTACGAGATGTTTGTTTTAATCCATAAATGGATTTCTCAAGCTTGCACACTCTATTAGGGTATTCTGCACTGAAAAAACCCTTTGGTTGATTCATGTACACATCCTCAACCAACTTTCCATTAAGAAAAGCGATTTTGACATCCATTTGCCATATTTCATAATCATTAAATGCAACAATGGCTAGCATGACCCTAATAGATTTAATCTTTGTTACCGGTGACAAGGTTTCATCGTAATCAATACCCTGAGTCTGAGTAAAACCCTTCGCAACCAGTCGAGCCTTATAAGTGTGCACTTTTCCTTCCATGTCGGTCTTCTTCTTGAAGATTCACTTGCACCCGACTATTTTACGGCCTGGTACATTGTCAACCAAGTTCCAAACTTGATTGTCATACATGGACTGAATCTCGCTATCCATAGCCTCCTTCCATTTAGCAGACTCCGGGCCTGCCATGGCTTCCTTAACACTGCTAGGTTCATCCAAATTTACTAGTGTACTATCGCTGATAAATGTATCACCTTCCGTAGTAATATGAAAACCATAATAAAACTCAGGTGTGTTCGTAACCTGTGTGGAATGCCTCGGAGGTACAGACTCGTTAGCTGGCTCAATAGGAGTTTCCTCCTCAGGTTGATTGCTAGTGTCTGAGGTTCCTTCACTAATTGATTCTTGAACTTCTTCAAGATCAATTTGCTCCCACTGTCTCCTTGGCTCATAAACTCTCTCTCACAAAAGACCCCTCTTCTTGCTACAAAGACCACATTCTCATTGGGTCTGTAGAAGAGATAACCGAAGGATTTCTCTGGGTAGCCGATGAAAATACACCTTTCACTTCGGGGTTCGAGCTTATCGTGAGTCTCACACCTCTCGAAAGCCTCACAACCCCAAATATTGATGTGGTCTAAATTGGGAACCTTCCCAGTCCACATCTCATGAGATGTTTTGGTAACCTTCTTTGTAGGGACTAGATTAGTGATATGGGCGGCAGTCTCTAAGACATACCCCCAAAAAGAGATTGGTAGCGAAGCTCGACTCATCATAGACCGAACCATGTCTAACAAAGTTCGATTATGCCTCTCAACTACACCATTTAGCTGTTATGTCCTGGGAGGAATCAATTGTGAGACAATCCCACACTCCTTAAGATAGTCAAGGAACTCGGTACTAAGATACTCACCACCTCAATCGGATAGAAGCATCTTAATGTTCCTGCCCAATTGTTTTTCTACTTCCTGTTTGAAATCCTTAAACCTTTCAAAGGTTTCTGACTTATGTTTGATCAAGTAGACATAACCTTATCTACTAAAATCATCAATAAAAGTCACATAACATCGATTAGCATCCCTTGTAGCAGTTTTGAATGGCCCACATACATCAGTATGTAGTAGGTCCAACAAACCCTCACCCCTTTCACAAGTAGCAGTGAAGGGTGATTTTTTCATCTTTCCAAGTAGACAAGATTTACAACTATCATCCGATTTAAGGTCGAATGACTCCAAGACTCCATTCTTTTGGAGTTGGCATATGCATTTCTTATTTACATGTCTAAGACGACAGTGCCACAATAATGTTTTATCTAGGCTAGCAGAAGAATCAATATACAATACATTATTTCCAAAGTTGTCTACAATCGACACAGTTTCATACACACGATCACAAGGTAATGCTTACAATCGACACAATTTTATTAAAGAAAGCATTAATACCAACACATTCATTATCAAACGAAAAGGTAAAACCTTATTTGTACAAAGCATGAAAGGAAATAATATTTCTCGCCAATTCAGACGAGTACACACATTTATTCAAATCTAATTTTAACCCATTATTCAGCAACAAAGTATAAACTCCAATCTTGGAAACAGATGAAGCCTTCCTATTCCCCATGATCAAGTTTATCTTTCCGTGCTCCACATCCTCACTTCTTCTTAGGCCCTACAAATTTGAACATATGTGAATACCACATCCTGTATCAAGCACCCCAAGAGTTAGAATATGGTGAGTAATTAGACAATATTGTGTAAATACCTGCATGGGTGGGTTTCACTTTCCCATCCTTCAGATCCTGCAAGTACTTAGGGCAGTTTCGCTTCCAGTGCCCCTTGTCCTGGCAATAGTAGCAATCAACATCCCTGGAAATGGCAGAAGGAGTGATAGAACCGCTCTTGGTCCTTGATGAGGAGCCTTCAAGAGACTTTCCCTTGGTATCCTTCGAAGGTGACTTCCTCTTTTTCCCTTTGCCTTGCCCGATAGCCAAAATAGGGGTAGATGTTGGAGTAGGAGTAGTAGAGGTAACAACCACCTTGCCCTTAAGACCGGTTTCAGCCGTCTTCAAGAGTCCTTGAAGTTTGCTAAGTGTAACTTCCTCCTTGTTCATATGATATGTCATACGAAATTGGTCATAACAAGAAGGTAAGGAGTGCAAAATGATGTCAATTGCCAACTCCTTAGGGAAGTTCACATTCAGCTTGAGCAAACGGTCCACATACCTTTGCATCTTTTGCATGTGGCCTATGATGGATTCACCATCCTTCTTGCGGTTTGTTATCATGGAGGAGATTATTTCATACCGCTCCTGACGAGCACTCTGATGGTACCTTTCCATCAGATCTTGGTGCATCTCAAAAGGGTAGAAGTCCTCATAGGACTTTTGGAGCTCGGCTGTCATTGTGGCCATCATGACGCATGCCACCTTAGTAGCATCTCTCTCATGTGTCCTGAATTCAGCGATCTCCTCATGAGTAGCAGTGGACTCATCAAGCTCCTTTAACTCCTTATCAAGGACATATTCCTTGTCCTCATAATGAGTAACCATCCTGATGTTCCTGATCCAGTCCATCAAGTTGGAACCATCAAAGATGACTCTCCCACAAAGATTCATGAGAGAGAAAGAGCTAGTTGGGTTAGAGCCCGAAGCATTAGTGTTGGAAGACATCTGATAGAAGAAAGCAAGTTTAGATTAGATATATAGAGTCCTTAATAAGACACCCAACTCTAATATTAAGGCTAGGATCCAATCACAATATATTATACTTAGAAGAGGGATGTCGTAATCTAAGTAATAACATATTTTAAAGGTAGGTGAATGACGATTCACCAATTTCCACCATGAAAAAAGAAATGTGTTATTAGGTTTTAATTGGATTTGAAATTCCTAGATTCTTTTGAGATTCATTGAACTCTTCAATGGCATGTTTCAATCTCGATTGTGCCCTTCAAGTTTTGTGACTGGGATGCCGAGGATCAGAAAACAAGGTGTGAATAACCATACTAATTCACTTGGTACCCTTAATATTATCACCTAATCAATGTGCCGGTTAACCACACACGCTCCATTGATCTATGACAAACATTAAGTCACCCTTCGTGATCCTTACTAGTCCAAGTTAGTGTGCCGGTTAACCACACCCGCTCCACCAACGACTTGGTAAGGTACAAAGTGTAAATTCCATGGACTAGCACCATGTTCACATTTTTCCTAAAGTAACTAAGATTGGGAATTAAAATATTTAGTTACTTTATAATAATCATTATACTTTTAATGAGGATTTAAAGTCATTCTCCTACCCATTCGGCTAACGACCCTCCACCGATCAAGGAAGTGGTGGGTGAGAGTGGACACCCATTAAGCTGCCATTTTATAGGCAACAACCTTATACCCCCCTTATAGACCAACTTCATGAATGAGGCCTACTAACGGTAGAACGACCTATTTTTATACATATATATAATAATTAACCATTAATGTTATAAACAGTATAAGTGTTTAATTTTAACTATTAAAACTCTAAGGGTTGGAATTAATGTTTATTAAAGTGTGTGAAACTTTTCAAATTCCTAAACTTGAGGTCAAGTTTTGTAACTATCCAAAACTTTTCATTTCATAACTTATGAATTAAAGGTTCATAAAAATGAAGACTCTTCATTTTTATGTAACTTATGTGCTTAAATGTGTGTTTAAAAGAAGTGATCTTTGGATATCCATAACTTGACGACAAATTATGAACTCCATTAAAACACTTTAATGATCAAGAATTAATCCTAAACAATTCAGCAAATAATTCCTATCATCTTTTCAATTCATAAGACCGTGAACATGATCATCAAAGTTTCAAGAATTATATGAACACATACAAAAAATGAAATTTTTATATAAGCTATTGTAAATGGATTAAAACAACCATTACATCAACTAAAACAAGTTTTAAAACACCAAAACAGTTTAGGGTAATGTTTCTAGTCCATTTCCAGCAGCAAAAGTCGAAAATCTGGATTCTGAGGCTCCTACTCGTCGAGTGCACGAACCTACTCGGCAAGTAAGATGAGTTTACACATGAACTAGGCGAGTCCCCCCATGGACTCGGCGAGTTCATCAGGCAGACAGCAAGAATTCGATTTTTTTTCACTATTTTGCATCAAGTATTAAACAAACAAGCCTAGGCTCTAATACCATTGTTGGGTTTTGAGCATTCTAACACTTCCTAAGTGTACATGCAACCATAATAAACCTTGGATCTATGTTTGTCTAAGGTACATGCAAAAAATTATTTTTCCAAGGTTTATAACCTATCTAGCATGGCATGGGGTACTTTTAAACATAAAAGAACTAGATTAGTTACATACCTTTTGTTTATTGTTGATTCCTTGGAGTTTGAGAGCCAAGCACCAATAATATGAATGCATTAAATGGAAATCACAAATCACCACAAACTTGGAAAACTTTATCAGAGAGTATACACACTCTTAGAAATCGACCACACCTTACACACACACTTTAGGGTGTTTTTCATGCAACATAAGCTTATTTATATAGTGTGCATGGTTAGGGAGAAACCCTAATAACCCATGTCTTTTCCTTTCCAAGGATCCATGGGTTAAAAGCTCCATGGATCATCCATGGACTTCCATATAAGCTTAGCCCACTAACAAATGAGTATTAGCCCACACCATATAAATATAATTGCCCATGATTTAATTAGTCTTCCTTTTAATCACTAAATTAATTCATAATTAATTCAAGATTAAAACTAATTAAATAACATGACTTTATATTAATGTATTATATCTTATAATATATTAATAAATCATAAGTATACAATTCTCATAAAATTATCCATAAATAGTTTGGGTGAAGTGCAACCCAAATGGACCATGCCGGGTGGGGTCAAGTATATACCAAATAAGTTATGGACTTAGACACCTTATCCAACAGTTTCGTCATTGATTTAATGAAAATGGCACTCTCGCTCGCTACAAGGCAAGACTTGTAGCTTATGATCACAGTCAGCAGTAGTGGATTCACTACGATGAGACTTTTAGTCTGATTTTCAAACCAGCCATTATGCGTACAACTCTCAACATTATAGTATCCAAACATTGGCCCATTCACCAAGTTGATGTGAAGAATGCTTTTCTTCATGGCCGCCTTCCGGAGACCATATAAATGTATCGGCCTCATAGATTTTGAGATGGTCATTTTCTTGATTATGTATGACATCTTCAACGCTCTTTATATGGCCTTAATCAGGCCCCAAGAGCCTGGTATCACCGCTTTGCTCAACATGCCACTAACATCAGATTTCAGCAGAGCCACTCAAACTCCTCTCTATTTACTTTCCACACCCCAGACACCAAAACTTACTTACTACTATAAGTTGATAACATCATTCTCACATCCTCATCTATAAACGTTGTTTAGTATATTACTACCAAACTCGGTCATGTGTTTGTCATGACTGACCTTGGGCCATTTAACTATTTTTTGGGTATTTCTATTGTTTGATCTCTGCAAGTTTATTTCTCTCTCAACAAAAGTATGCTTCAATAATACTTGTACGTGTTGATATGGGAACATGCAACGCATGTCGAACACCTACAAAACTAGTTCATAAGCTGAACTCCAAGGGGAAATACGTTGCTGATCCTACATCTTTTTGTAGCCATGTTGGTGCCCTCCAGTATCTCACCTTCACGAGACAGAATAAAGCATTCGTTTTTCAGGAGATATGTCTCTACATGCATGACCCCAGAGAGCCTCATCTTCATGCTCTTAAATGGATACTTCGATACTACTTGGTACAGTTGACCACGGTCTGCAAATCTATTACTCCCCCACTACATCCTTAGTCACTTATTCTAACGTTGACCCGGGGGGGGGGGGATTATGATAACCATCAAAATTCAAGTCAGTTCTACACCTGACTAAACTTAGTTGCACATGTAGGCAGTACCCATGCTAGATTTATTAGCTAGAGACTAAGTCATAACCTACTTGAAACTTGGAAACAAGTAGAATCGAAGGATACTGTACATATATTTCACGTTGATATGTGAATTATGCAAATACTTTAACTGTAATGACTATCAAAATTCAGTTCATTCCTTGACTTGAACATATTTACATGAATAATGTAGACACATCATAAACTTGAGTCAAAGTTGAAACTATGACTAATATACTTGGTTCTTCTATTTCACTTGAATCTCTGAATCACTGCATCAGAATGCCAATAAACCAACAAAAACAAATTTCAATCATTATTTCTAATTTGAATAAGAGTTAGGAAACCCAAAAATAAGAGTTATGAACCTTATAATATCAATTTAAAATGATTAAATTCCGGAAAGTATAGTCAAGAAAAAAGTTAAGCCATTAACATTTACCCATAATTTATAAGTAAAAGATCAAGGTTTTATGAATAAGATCTAGGTTAATGGTATCCGAACTCGTACCAGCTGTTGCTCACAGTCGATCACTACCTCATTGGGGGTCAACTAGTCCATACCCACGATAACCTTACTCTCTCACAGGGGAATAGGGACTAAATCCATGGAAAACTTCTCATCGAACAACTGCAGTGTACATCCCCGATGAACCCTCACAACCCTTACTATCCTATCATCCACGATCTCTACATCAAGAGGACAGTCTAGCTCCCCTGGAGCTCCAACAAATCGCTTGCAAAGTGCGAGCAACACAAAGATCAAGTAGCCCAGAATCAAATAATACCAGAGCAGATACGCCGTTCACTAAGAAGGATCATATAATGAAACACATAAACATAAGCGATAAATCAATATAAATAAAGAAATAAGGAGAACATATATATACTCGTCACCACATCAGGAGCTGCACATGCCTCCTCTACTCTCAGCTAGAAGGCTTTCCTCTTTGCCACAGGCGCCCCTATCTGGCCCTGACGGCCGTCGATAATCCTCAATGTAGCAGGAGTGGGTGCCGCCACTTGTTTTGCTACTGCTAAACTCGGGCACTAGGACCTTTTGTGGCCCCTCTAATTGCACTGGAAGCAAATCAGATCTGGTACTGTGGTGGTGGTGGTAGCAGTACAGTCCCTGCTGACATGACCAGTTCGGCCGCACTTAAAGCAGCCCAAACTACCCGCCTTGCACGCCCCCTTTGTGCATCTTGCCGCACTTGACACAGCGGCTACAACCTTGTTGGCACTTCGATCTGTGATCTGATACCTTGAGCTTTTTGCCCGAACTCCCTGTCTAAACCCCCTCTAGTTTTCTCTTCCTCTCCATCACCAAAATCCAGCTCCCTCTCCCGAGCTCTCACTATCATATCCTCCAGCGTCTTGCAGTTGGAGTGACTAACAAGCTGCCAGGTATCACTCTGCAGCATCTCATGGTATCGGGCCTTTTTCATCTCCACGTTCGCCATTTATACTAACAACCACTTTAGGGTTAACCATGGTCAAAGTCAAGGTCAAGTCAAAGTCAAAGTCAACGCTCCGAGTTGACTCAACTCATCGAGCTCCCATAAATCATAAAATCATGAAATCACGATCTAACTCATTGATTTCCTCTAAGAACTCATCGAGTTCTTCAGTCATTCAGCCTTCCTTAATGCGTAAATCACCATTCTTCACTCCAGGGCCCTATCTTCTGGATCTAAGCTAGAAATACACAACTTTACCCATTAAGAACCTCTCCACAAGGCAAAACTGAAACCCTAACCTTAAATGGTTTAGATCCTAATTCAAAAGCCTTTAAAACTTCAATATAGCCTATGATGTCATAGATTTGGACTCTAGGAACTAAAGGATCACATAAAGCCTTAACCTTTATCCACTTACATGGCTATAAAAGCTTCAAAAGACCAAAATGATGGTCTAAAGGTTGCATGGCACTTCAATGGCTATAAAGTTGGAACCTTTATGCCATGAAGTCCCCTCAAGACCCTAGATCTAAAGGGTTTGCCAAGATGGGACGTCCAAGTCCCAACCGTCAAATTACTTGGACCAAAACATGAATCAAAACATCCTAATATTAGATCTAAGCATATCATGGAAAAGGTTAAAGCTTTATACCACAAATGAATAAAAAATGAAGCCTAACTTCTGGATCTACAACTCCTTCATGTGTCCTCAAGGTTTTCCTTCTTCTAATGGCTTCAATGCACACACTAAAACACTTACGATAACTCACAAACACTCACAATAGCATTAGAGTTTCGAGATTTAGGGTTTGGGACTTAGAGGCTAGAAATGAGGTCAACAGGAAAGATATAAGGTGCATAAATAGGGTGCAAACCCCGAAAATCCCTGCTAGCCTACTCATTGAGTTGAGGTCTCCCAACTCGTCGAGTAGGTTTCTTAAATTACGCAGCCCTTAATCTCTACTCGACGAGTTTGGGCTTCCAACTCATTGAGTTTCACTTATAAATTGAATCATTTAATAAATTAAATACATACCAGGAACTAGGCATTACACTACGACTTTCATTTAGACTACTTAACCTAAAAAGTTATTTATCAAAATCTCACTTTTTACAATTCGCAGAGTCGTGCTGGTATACTTGTGAACCTTCGAAGAAGCATAACTTCTTTATACAAAGTTAGATTTCAACATTTTTATATGTATAGAATCATTGTCACATATACTATAAATTTTGGTAAGATGATTTGTCCTAAATAATCGCCTACCAAAAAGTCATTTTTAATGCTTATTATCTATAAATTGACTAGCCCGAATCTGCGGGCATTACATAGTCTGATCCTAATAACTAAGATAACATTTAAGATATATGTTCTATAAATACAAAGATATCTATAATTACAAGGTGTGTAATCGACTAAATTAAAAAAGTATTGTACTATTATACAAAAGTTCACATCGTCGTTGATACAATGTTGACGTTGGCTGTTAGGTACCTTTTGTGCACCTGTTTGCACACCTTTTAGTCCCTTTTGTGCATCCATTTACATTAATTGTTTTTCATTTTTCTTGCATTTCATCCAAATCATGTTAATTTCTAGAACAACCTTATTTGCACGCTTTAATGGTCTTTTCAGGTAAACTGGAGGTTGAAACGCATTTTGGGAGGTGCCGGAAAGCACGAGTGAAGATTCTGGGATGATTGCATGCAAAATTGAAAAGTTGGAAAAATCAAGATTGGACTTGGAAGCAGGAGCGTACACGAGACATGTTCAATTTACACCGAAAAACGAACACAGGTCGTGTTTGACCAACAAGAAGCTATTGACCATGTCGAACACGACCCGTGTCAGTTTAGCCTGTTTTAACACAGGCTATGTTGACCATGCTGAACACGACCCGTGTCAGTTTAGCCTATTTTGACATGGGCCGTGTTCGACCAATAAATTGCCTGTTGACAGTTTTTCATATCTCTCATAATTCGGGAATTGGGTCATTTTTAGACACACACATCATATCAGAGCACTATTGGTGAGAGGATTTCAAAAGTTTTTGCAAGGGTTTGATCATTTTTCATTTGGAAACATTATTTATGTTATTTGTAAGTTGTAATTGCATACTATTTCCATTTATTGACTTATGATCCTATTCTAGCCACGTGTGGCTACAACCCTAGTTTCTCCAACCTTATGTTTTGACTTCTTAGTTGTGATTTCAATCATATGACTTGATGTTTTCTTTTAGTTTCTATCTAGTTAATTTGATTTTGCTTTAATTGAATGTTTGATTCTAATTAATTGTGATTCTTATTGGCCATTTGAATTAGTGTTAGGTCATTCAAGTTATCTAATTGCAAAATTTGTAATTTTTTTTTTTGTGAATTGGACCGAGTAACAAGCACTAAACTGATTTCCACTTAATCATTTTTGTGTAAATCTTATTCACACACTCTTACGCTCCTGAGCTTGTGAGGAGTATTGGGTGTTGTTGGGAACATTCACATAAAGTTTAAAGCAATCTTTTAATCTAATTCTAAGAGCTTGTGTAGATTAGGTTAGTGAGGTTAGGGTTAATCAAAGAGCTTGTTTTGGTTAATTAATGTAGTGAATGGGAAGTGTTAGGGCTTGTTAACACTTTCAAGTGCCAACTTAGATAGAATTGAGGAATTATGTAGTCATCTTTGAATTGCATTCCTAAGTTTTGATATATAGTGTTGGAGTCCTTACAATTTATGAATTTAGTTCACTTATTTAGTTGATTACTTGTGTCTTTAATTATTTGTTCCAGTTGTTACATACACCCTTCCCTTACTTTTGGTGATCAAAGTACCTTGCGCAAAGAGGTATAGAGTGATTGTCCTGCATCTCTGTTGATTGACCCTACTTGCCTTGTACTACCTTTTTTGCAATATAGTAGTGTTATTTAGGAGTATATCGTACCCTTATTATTTGTTGGGTTTCACACGCCTAACAAATTTGCATCGTTGCCAAGGACATGGTTTTATTAATTGTTTATGCCAAGATTTTTCTGAGCAGGTACATCTATATAAAAAAACAAAACAAAAAGTGTCGCTTAGAAATGAATACTCCTTACATTGAAGACGAACTTTCTATGCTAGATCAGTTAGTTATGATAATTGGAAATGGCCAAAGTGCGCAACCCACAACTATTCCTTGAAATTTTTTCACTCAAAATGGACATCATACTGATATATGTGTCCATATTTACTAAGAGAATAGAAAGAAGTGCAAGAAACGGGAAGCTACTACTGGCCAAACCAATGGGGTTATGATCAACGTCAACATGGTCAATAGTGGGACAACAACCAAGTTTGGGGAAACAACTAATACCAAACATGGGGATACGACCAATACCAACCAACTGCATAGTTCCAACAACCATATCCTCTACCTCCTCAACAAACTGAAATGTTTAGCATGTCCTTGGAAGACATTGTGAAAAGCATTGACACTACTACCCAAATCTTTCAGGAAACAACCAAAGCTAGCCTCAAAAGCTTAGAGCAACAAATGGCACAACTTACTCAATCTGTGAGTATATTGGAAATTCGAGGAAAAGTACCACTGCAGACTAAAGTGGACCCAAGGCATAGCGTTTCTGCCATCACCTTAAACAATGTGGAACATTTTGATTGCCCAATACTACTATTAGAAGACGGGGAAGAGGAGGAAGAAGTAGAAGTGGAGAAGGTTGTCGAGGAAGAAGTAGAAATTAAGAATGCTGACATGGAAGTTGTATAGGAGGCGTTGGAGGTTGACAAAAAAGAGGCTGAGCCACCCACTACCAATGAGAAACTCCTTTCACAGGTAGACCAACCACAAGAGCCAAAAATGTTAAATTTGTTGGACCCTTCAAAGGTTATGTACCCCAACAAGGAAGACACCCAACCGGTCATCAATTTGAACACCTTGTTAAAGAAGGAATATTTGACCATATTATTTGACAAGTACAAGAAAGGGGTCGGTTGGACGATTTTTGTCATTAAGGGTCTATGTCCAACAAGGTTCCGATACAAAAAGAAAGTGAACACTACTAGAAAAGCAGCCTTTTACGACGCACAATGCGTGTCGTAAAATGCTCAGACGACGCACAAATGCTTGTCAATGAAGGCCCTGTCATAACGAGAGACGACACGCTTTTACGACGTGCATTTATGACACACAATGCTTATCATTAAAACCCCTATCAAGAAAGGCCATGTAATAAATGAAGATGACACACATTTTTGCGTATCGTAAATTTAAATGTTTAAAAAAATGTATTCATATATTTACTAATTTTAAAATTAAATTTGCATTTAATGTCTTATAATAGAAAATAAAACACTATATTTAAAAAATACAATCCATTGCACAAAATTGAACCTCATACAAATAATCGTTCCAATAATAGACAAATGTAATACATCAAATGTGAAAGAGATGAAAGTCATCAACAAATACTAGTCGAACTATAAGAACTTGTTGCCGACCTTCATAGCATCTGAGCTACTTTACTTGATACTATACACATCAACCAGACCTACAAATTTGAATAATGCAACCATTAGATTCACATAAACGAACGAATCCCAATAAATTTATTGGGATTTTGTAAAGAGCAACTAAAACCAACTTTTAACCTTTAACTAACACAATGTAAAAGATGAGGGAAGAGAATGCTTACTTGTATGGAAGCAACGATGGAGTGACTATAAGTTTATGGAAGAACACATGCAACTACTTTACACCAGAAATATCCATGTTATGACATTACATCTTTAAATTTTAAGAAGCAAGCCGAAGATAACGGAGCAAAAAAAGATAAGTTTAAAGAACTTTAATACATTGCAATGGTTTGGAAATCTATAACCAAACCCATAATTATAATCATAATTTAGTAATATAATGTAATATGATATGAATATTATTGAAGATTAAAAAAAATTAACCTGGTACCAGAAAACCCTGTCTTCAACTAACATGTTAGACTACAATATGGCAATAATTAGTAGTGAAATGAAAGAATGAAAGTAGCTTGACTTGTCTGCTTACCAGAAAACTCGTGTCTTCAACTAACTTGTCATTAATGTCACAAAGTTTAGCAATACATATAGCTGCTATCTTTCTAACATAAGGATCATAATCCTGATAAGAAGGAGTAGAAAGCTAAATCATTTTATATTAGTTTGTCTTCTTAATATATAAAGGCTCCAACAGTAAACAGATATGTTATGTTACCTTAAACACCTTTGAATGGGATCGAAAAGATAATTTGTAATCTTATCAACTTGGATGAATCCCATTATTCTAACAGCTAAAGCAAGGATAAAAGGAACTGGGTCACACATGATGATTGTTAGTTAAATTTTCTCATGTACATGTAAGTAAATATGAGAGATTTCAAGTGAAAACATGTGCATAAAAGACTTTTCTGCCTCACTTTCTAGTGATGTTATTTTGTCCAACAAGTCCTTGGTTGTACCCTTCCCATCACCAGCATCCTCACGTCTGTGCCTGCTAGATAGTAACCAAAATATGGATAATAAATAGAGGATTCACTGTAATTTTTAACCCAACACTCCAATATCTAAAAAGAGCACTTCACATTCATGAGCATCCAAGCGTTCGACTTCATCCATGATTGCCATATGAGGACCAAGTTTTGCAATGCCTTCCTCTGTCAAAGACCTGGATGGTTGTTTTTTCAACTGCTGATAGGGCATTGGAAGCAGCTCCTGTGGTAAGACATTGATGACACAATTATTTTCGAAAATTTCACAAATTTGATTAAACTAATATTCATAAAACTAACAAGAAAATATATGTTCTTATTATAGTCTTATATGGGTTATTTAGAGTTTTTTAATTCTTCAACAGTGTAGAGTAGAGTTAAAAGAATATTTTTTTTCCCGCTACATTGTATTATGTTATAAATTTATAATCATAACATTATTTTTGTTGCATATTTAGATTGGGATAGCTGATGCTATTGTGGATGTCTTAACCCACTAAGATATGATTTATGAATACACTTTACAAAAAAAAAACTAATCTATAAATCTTTATCTATTAGGCCTTGAACTATTAAGTTCATTAAGTAAAACCAAAACGACACCTTAGTGAAATTACTAAAAGGTAATAATAATAATAATAATAATAATAATAATAATAATAATAATACAAAAGTAGACATAGAGCTGGAGTTGACTTGCTATAGTAAATCTTTTTAGCTTTCATAAGACCTGACTCATTTTCAGCACTAAAACTCCCATGCTGCTTTGATGTACATTCATACACAAATGGTTCAGTTTCAGCCAAAATCTGTATTTTTTTATTGTAACAATTAGAAAAAAATTGATTTTATATTTTTGAAAAACAAAATAAAAAATCTTACAACACCATCATACTGTGGAGCCGACACATTCAAATGAAGGTTTCCATCTCCAAGGTGACCATATCCCACTACATTTCCTTTGCCACGTGTTTTTCTTTTTTAAAACCAAAAGTAGCAAATCATAACAAATTGAAATATTTTTCATCAAAAAAAAAGTTTAACTTTTAACTAAAAAGTATCCTCATTTCTTCAATAAGATCATACATTTTCTTAACTGGAATTGACAGATCATATTTATATACGACTCTAGCTTTCTGCAATGCTTCTGGAATTCCCTCACGAATTTGCCAAAATGATGCTGCTTGATTCAAATCCTGTGATATGGCTCCATCACTTACTAAACCACTTTTCATTGCATCCTCTAGAAAACACTCAACATTCTCCCCACAAAAATCAGATAGATATTATATATAACTATTATTATATATAAATATATAAATAGGTAAAGTAAAATAGAAAAAATTTAGTTACTTGTCATTAGATTCATTGCTTCTAGTTGTCTCGATAAGAACATAGAAGTTGTAAATTAAAGATGCTAACTGATTTCTGACACTGTCTAAATGATCAACAAACTCAAATGCAGATAATATTTCACCCAGTCTTCTTTTAGCTTGGAATAGAAGTTTCTAATACAAACAAAAAAAAGGATATAAGATTTTTTTTCAAAAATCAAAGTGAACAAAAAGAAAAACAATATTTCACCTGACAACTGATATAGTCTTGACAACATGTCCTGCTTTAGATTTAGGAGAAAACACCGGCTTTCAAACCTTTTTTCATGATTAACCTTGACCCTGTATACAATTCCCACAGGAAAATTATGAGAATAAGAGGATTCGACGCCGATTCCTCTTTTATTTCTATTTTTATTTTAATTTTCGATTCATACTCTATCTTGGCACCATCATTAACCCATTCCAAAATTTATTGAATTCATATTTTTGATTAGGATCAGTTATATGGTGAAAAATAATATCCATTTCATTTGCTAAATTGATTTTCAAATTGCAAGGAGAAAGGGGAAGAAAGTTAATTCTTAAAGAGTGAAGGTGCAAAATAATATCCATTTCATAAGGAAGAAAACGGCTGAAAAAACCTTCGGAAACCCTATCGTCGTGGTGCCAGTTACAACAAAAAGGGAAAAAATGAGAGAAAATTCTTAAAGAGTGAAAGTAGAAAGAGAAATTGTTTGTATTTTGATTGGGGAAAAAAGAGAAAATTCTTAAAAACCCAATTGGTGTGGATTTGCGATTATTTTAGATCCATTCCCAAGCCAGCTACTATCCTCTTCCTCATCCTCAATAGGTTGTTCCGCCCTCTCCGAGCATTGGGGACAATGCTTATATTCAAGCTTGGGGAGGGGTAGAGTTGTACATTAGGTTCATCTCCATGCATTTTCATTTTAATGCATTTCATAAAATAAAATAAAAATATTAACTTTCTTATTTTAGTTTATTTTTTCGATCTTGCATTCTGCATTTTAAAATTTATAAAATCCAAAAACGTTTTTCTTTCTATCCTAATTTTAATATTTTTGCATCTCAATCTTTGCATTGCCTATATATATATATATATATATATATATGTATATAAAGCTACCAAATTGTTATTGGAAGTGTAGAATCAGTTGTCGTAACTAGGGGACGCAAACACCGTAATTTGAGACCCCCGCCTTAGATAATAAAAAATGGCATGTTGAAACATTTTTTTTGAGTGGTAATAACAGCTTTGGGATGATTTGTTTTTGAATGTTTATAAACAATATTTATCGACAACTCTAGACCCACAGAACACGGACCTATTTGTTGTCACGTAATACCTTCGCGGTAACAAATAGCTTATGTATCAGATCCACATAGTCAAGAAGGGAGAAAGGGTACAACTATCATATCCGATACCCCAAATCAAAATTTCATGCACACAATTGAAGAAATTTTAAGAAATTCAAAAAGTTGATTGAAGAATTCATGCTCAAAATGAAGATACAAATCCAAGTCAATCAAATCAGAAGCATCTCAAAATCAAATCTGGAGAATGAAGAACTGTGTGATATGATAGTTATGGCTCTCAAAAAAGTGAAAGCATAAGAGCTAGACCCTTTGGGTGGGCTCACTTCTTCAGCAAAAGTTGATTTGCCTTGACGGGTTCTTAGGGATGCGTCGATTCTGATTCTTGACTATCTAGTCTTATGGACATGAGATCCTGGACTGTGCTATTTTTTATCACAAAGCTAATTAAGGTATAAAGTTTAAATAAAACTATGGTTGGATTATTAGGTTACACCATTTCGTGGTCTTCCTCACTTTGAGAATCTGTGATACATGAGAGGTAGTAGGATGGTCGCCATAGTATTAGTGATTGGAGCCCCATCGATGTAAACTCTGATTGTAAAAAAATAAAAATAAAAATAAATTATTTGTGTTTTTGAATTTTTCTTCAATTCATTTTTTCTTAAGCCTCTTTTGTATATGTATATTTCTTTTTCATGGTTTTCATTGCATGCATTCGTTCTTAGCTTTTAGGATCTTTCTATCCCCTTTTGTTCTATGTTTCTTTGGCCATCTAGAAATCGTCTTATTTTGTACGATTCTTATTCTTTCTTGAGGACAAAAAATGTCTAAGCTTGGGGAGATTTGTTATGTGTATTTTTGCACCTTTTGTGCATCCATTTAGCATAATTGTCTTTCATTTTTCTTGCATTTCATCAAAGTCATGTTAATCTCTAGAACAACCTTATCTGCACGCTTTTATGGGCTTTTCAGGTAAACCGGAGGTTGAAAGGCGTTTTAGGAGGTGTTGGGAAGAATGGGTGAAGATTCCAGGATGATTGGATGTAAAACGGATACGTTGGAAAAATCAAGATTGGACTTGGAAGCAAGAGCGTCCATGTAACATCAATAAAAATCATGCCAAATTTAAACTTTTTGAAACATTTCAAACCAATGATTATTACAAAACTTGTTTCCAAAATAGTATAATGTCAAAATATCCCAAAATGAAAGGTCCAGTTAATGGTTTGGTCTAGGCTTTCAGTGTGTATTGTTTTGGATGGAGTCTGTATACTGTTTATGAGTGACAGACTTGTTCACAAAGCCTTTTCACAAAGCTCGATTCGATGTGCTTGTGGAATTTTTAAAAATGATTCGTTTTGAAGATTAAACTTTTTGGTTAGCCTTAGGTTAAATTTGCGCATTTTAGTCATTTCATTCTCTCCCATGCACAAATTTAGGGGGAGAAATAACAAAAAAAATCCAAAATATTTTGTTTCTGTTTTATTTTTTCAAAAAAACATTCAAAAATCCAAAAACATAAAAAATTTAGAAAAATCAAAAATATTGTCGCTAACAGTTCTGCTTGTGATTATTGTATTGGGAAGTGATATGATCATGTGATAACAGGTAAGCTGAGTCTGCGTAACGTACCCAAATTTGAAGGGTCTTTGCTCTGGTCGTCGGTAGGCACGAAAGATTCTAAATGGACTTGACTACGCAGAGTTGAACTTAAGAAATTCTTAGTCTTGACAAATCTTGACCTAGTTAGATCCGTTCAACCAGACAATACGATGCTCGGATAGGTTGAACAGGGAGATATATATGGGAATCCACTCGTCACATTAAATGAACCCGTACTTGGAACCGTGGATTAACTTTTCCTCGATGTGCGGATTCTGTCCTTAATTCCGATATTGATGGGCGACTAGTAAATTGTGATGAATTAGGTCTGTAGAAAATTATTTTCTTTCTTTCTATCTGTCAGTCATATGTTGCACCCTTTGCGTGATTGGAAGAGATCCGACCTGGACTACAACATATGCAAATCTATTTCTCTGCATATTAATTCTATTAAATTCTTCTTATCTGTTAGCCATATGCTGTCTCCTTTGCGTGACTAACAATCCGACCTAGTACACAACATAATCTGAATCTATCTTCTCTCCCAATGATTGTCTGCTCACCCGATGTAACGAGTACTCTGGAAGTTCTTGATTACAGGGGCATATCAGGAAGCGGAAAACATATTCCAGTACAATTAAAATTGAACACTCAAAGATTGTCTATAGATCTCGTTGCTCAATTTAAGTGGACAACAATATCTCTGGTCGTCGGCTGAATGGTCCTTAAGATATAGTATCTAGGAACTTAAGTTCACCTTGTCTTGTAACAATTAGTATGTCCTAAATCTGTCACAATTTTTTCGTGTTTAAGTGGACCACAATTCTGACGATCGACCAGACAAAGATGTGAAGATGAAAGGTATTGATAAGTGGATTAAGGCTGTCTAACAAATTTGATCCCAGTGTCACAAGATTTTGTCAGTAGTGTTGAAATAAATTTTGTCTATTCAAAATTTAAATTTTCCTTTATTTTTATTTTTATTTTTATTTTATTTTAATTTTATTTTATTTTTATAATTGTAAAAAATTTATTTCCTTTTAAATCCTTTAATTCTTAAATTTTCGAAATTAGTTTATTTTATTTTTTTATTTTTTAGTTTAATTTTAGTTTTAATTTTTTTTAAAAATCCTCAAAAAGTTTTATTCTTAAAAATTTTATCGGGATAAAAGACTGGGTTTTACACTATGTGGGAGACTGGTAATTTCGACTGGAGTATAAAAGGAAGAGTTTACTTCCGTAAACCCTTTTCAACTTCCTCCTCTCCTCTTTGTTGCCGCAAACAGCCTTTCTCTCTCTACTCTCTCTCATCAAAAAATTTCCTTGAATCTTTACGAAATCGGCCTACTACATCTCGAATGTATGACAAAACTGACCAAGAATTGTCAGCGTTTACTGTTCATGAGGAGTTTACCGTCTAAGATCATTCAAGAACCGTAAACTCCATCTGGCCTTATGACCGTAAACCCGGTTTTGGTCTTAAGACCGTAAACCCCAGTTTTGGTCTTACGACCGTAAACTCTGGTTTTGGTCTTACGACCGTAAACCCAGTTTACGGTCAGTTGACCAATTTTGACCGTAAACCCATTTTGACTGCTTTTAACCGTAAACTCAATTGTTTCACTATTTTGACTGTAACTCTAATCATTTGTAGTCAAATTAATTATTAAAGGCCAAAATTATATTGTTTAATTAAGAAAACTAAATGATTTAAATTGTTAAAATTTTGTGTTTTCTTACTTGGCTTGTTTAGTATAGAAAAATGGTGAATCTTAAGTTTGCGGACATGCACAACTTGGCGATCGTGTTGGATGATCCTCTAGCAGCTCATGCAGAATTCAAGTCAATGATCTACAGGCTGAGAGTGTGCTGCTTATCCTGTGCTATCACAGTAAATCCCATCATCTATCAGAATATCATCTGGGAGGTTTGGCAGACAGCTAAAATGGACAATGTCAATGGAGAAATTACAACTGAAGCTGTAGTCAAAGGTTGCAAGATCAAGATTACAGAGCAGTACATCAGAGATACTTTGCTGGTCAACGATGAATCCAATTTCCCTACTAAAATTGGAATTGATGATGTACAACGGATTCTTCAGAGGATGGGATATGAGGGTGTCTACCCTTCCACAGTGAAGAAGCTCCTGCCTCCTTACTGGCGATTCTTGGTACACGCGTTCGTCAGCTGCATTTCTGGCAAGAGATCAGGAGCCGATGAGATCTCTCTCAGGAACACAGGGGAAATTGTCTCCTTGGCTGCTGGCATAATGTTTAACTTCTCAAAGTTCATTATCGATGAGTTCCTAGTGAACATCAACGCCATGACCCGGAGAACCAGAGATATATTCTTGCTTTATCCAACGTTCATTCAAGTATTCATTGACGACCAGTTTCCAAAAATGATCAAGGATGGTGACAAGTTGGATATAAAATCCGTGGGCCCTCACATAGTTGGTCTTATCAAGCAAAATAGAAAGGGCAAGGTAGTATTTCAAGGTTTACATCCCCTGGTGAAGTTTAGGAATTTTGTTGAGATTAACGAGTCCTCCGAGTCCCATGGAACGTCCGAAAAGACTTTGTCCGAGCCGACTTCCTCTGAAAGAGTTATTTCTGAAGATGTCATCAAAGTTTCAGATCAAGATGATGACGAAGCTCAAGCTACAATTGCTAAAGTCATCGAGGAACACGAGCTGCAATCTATGCATGTTCAAAGGGATTATAATGATGGATCGGGGAACGAGAAAGAAGTGTACGAGGATGTCGACCTCACGGGATTCGATAACGATGATATTCCATTGAACTTCAGCAGTAATGATGTTTTCATGACTGGAGAAAACCTTGACAACTTGCTTGACGATGTCGATGAAGTTGCTCATACGACAACAGAGACAAGGGAAAAAGAAGACGTTTTCGTAGCTACACCTCCTATTTCGAATCCAACGGCGGAAATAACAACTCCTATGGTGATGGTGTCAGCGATTCCTCCCCTTGATGACGTTTTACCTACATCTACGCCAGTGGAAAGTGATCACACCACCACACAAGCCTCTCCTCCACCAAGCAAAAGACACAGACTCGTTCTGAGATTGACAACTCAGAGTGCTACAACTTAAAATGTTACAGCTCTACCAACAATCACACATGTTATTGTTTCAACTGAACCTTTCAGTATAGGCCCTAGTACCGTTTCGTGAAGCCTCGGCCAGATAACGATGAAGCCTCGGTTAGGCTTGCTAGGATCTTGGCAGAGGAACAATTTTCTACGCCACCCTCTTGCAGCAATGGAATTTTTATCGGGGGTGATGGTTCAAAAGAAGAATCTCCTTCACTTTGTGGACTCCAAAATCAGGTTGACGTTCTACGTCAGAAGAATGTTGATCTTGATCAAAGGATTATTGAGCTAGTCATCAAGGTCGCTGACCTTCAAACTGAAAACACAGAGCTCAGTATTCAAGTGGCCGAGCTTAGTGGAGACAATGCTCTGAAGACGAAGCAAATTGCTGATCTTCAGACACAATTTGGCCTCTTAACCGCCAACTTCCGTGATTTCAAGAAGAATCTAGAAGATAAATTTGGTGATGAATTCAAGTCACCTGTTGATGAATCACATATCAATTCTCCCATTCAAGATGCTCCAAGGGCTGACGCTCCCGTTGTTTCTCAACCAATCAGATCCACCATCATCGTGGATCGTTTTGAAAAAGATTCGAAACAAGCTTCAAGGGTTGTAGCATCAAAAGGTGCTAAAAAGAAGAAGGTTGCTGACAAATTGGCTGACAAAGGCAAATGGTTATTCAAGAGAAGTGTGGATGATAGGGCACCCTGAGATAACCCCCAAATCACCTTCACATATTTGAGCACTCATACTTTCAGGGATACCTATGGTGATAGGTCAGGAATCGTTTCTTGGGGATTCCATGACACTATGGACATGTTTATGTTGAGAAGGAAGAGCAGGAATAAGGAACTATACAAGGATGCTCATGATTTTCCCTCCTTTACTAAGGTTGACCTTATCGAGCTATCCAAAGCTCATTTCTCAAATCCATCAGGAAATCCCAGAGCTAGTCAGTTCACATCTTTCTTGGATGATCAAATGGCCAAAGGCTTTCCATCAATGAAGACTGCGGAATCTTTTGTTGAAGTTCACAAGCGTGTCATTTATACCAAGACAAGTGAGCTTCTTCGTACAGTGATGTGGCCTGCTACTGCTTAAGTCGAACATATCCCCGTTCTTCAAAATTGTCCTGATGGGTCTCTTCAATCCATGCAATATTGGGTGTATGATGAGTCATCAGATGCTGCTATTATCAAGCTCAAGGAAGATTGTATCCGCTTGTATGACAAAAGGGATTTGCTTCAATTTGGCGAGCGGGACATACATCAACTTGCAAATCATCAAATTATGGTAGCTGAAGAAGTTTTTGAGCCTGCTGCAAAAGAATATACACGGATGGTGGCTACGATCATTGAAAAGAGAATATGGAATGGAGCAATGGGAAGATCTGATGTGCTGGTGGTCGACAAGGACTGAGTTCAAGCTAGCACCAAACCAAGGCAAAGATTGAATGGTCCAGTTAATGGTTTGTTCTAGGCTTTCAGTGTGTCTTGTTTTGGATAGAGTTTGTAATATTGTTTATGAGTGGTGTATGCATTTTGGAATGTCTGTGTGTTTAAGACCGTAAACTCTGTTTACAGCCGTAAACCCTGTTTACGGCTGTAAACCCTGTTTACGGTAGCAAACCCAATTTACGGTCTGGTCTTGTATATATAGAGGAGGTGCTTGTCTTTAGTTGGTTGTTGATGCCATTGCGTTTACCGAGAGTCCATCAAGTTGTACCTGACGATTTATTGAATATAATCGTGTGCAAGCTTGGTTTCTTTTTATCTTATTCTTCTTGTGTGATTGATTGTTGCTTAACTACTGGTAAAGATCCATATTTGGACCTTACACAGATTGAAATCATAAAACCATGAAATATGAGGATCACGCCTTCGCCTTCCCGCGATGATCAAAAGTACCTGAAACAATAATTGATAAATGTAAGCTCGAAGTCTTAGTGAGTTACCCTCAAAATACTAACACCATAAAACATATCAATAACATATAAGAAAACCACGTGCATAATGAGCCTTCAGCCTGACTGGACTGCCTCGCAAGGCTTACAACCTATCCGGACCGCTCACTGGGCCTTCTGCATGGACTGGATCGCCTCGCAGGCCTTCAATCTATCCGGGCCGCCCTAGGTATCTTGGCCTTCAGCACACAAAAGGACTGCCTCAACCTAACCCCCAATCAAAAAAACACGTGCACATAAATATCATACGCTAGCAAATATAAAAGTTAAACCGATCTAATAGAGAACTAACCATAGCAACATCCTATAAGACCTAACCGGTCACTAACATATCATTATCCTATATACCAAAATGCCGACCTAACCAGGTCACTAAGCATATCATCATCCGAACTAACAGTATGTAAATCAATAAGCATATCAAGCAATAACCCGGATACAAATCCGTAAAAGGGTCGATATTGGTGCCCTAATTAACACGTCGAGTCCAGGCCGTCAAAGGAGTGGTAAGGGACTGGAGGAATGGACTTATGGTCCTTTAAATAGGATGCAAACCCTAAACTTTAGGGCTTCATCTCCCAGCTCCTAGTCGTCGAGTCTGGATCCTCCGACTCGTTGAGTAGATCCAATGATCCACACGGGCTAAGCCGTCTCGACACGACGAGTTGGGGGCAACCAAATCATTGAGTAGGTCCATTAATATGTATATTATGCTTTGAAACTTGTACCTGGGAGTCGGGGTGTGACAATTCTCCCCCACTTGAACTAGACTTCGTCCTCAAAGTCTGCTGCGGTGAACAAGTCTGGGGAGTGCTCCCACGTCCACTCGGATCCCCTCCTGTGCTCCCACTATACCTTTACCAAAGGTACTTCCTTGTTCCGTAAAACTTTCTCATTCCTCTTAAGAATAGCTATTGGCCTCTCCACGTAATTCAGGCACTCATCAACCTAAATATCATCTAATAACACAAGTGTTTCCTCGTCCGGAACGCACTTCAATAGCTGTGAAACATGGAAAGTGTTGTGGATCTGAATAAGATCCTCAGGGAGATCTAATCTATAAGTCAGATTGCCAACCCTGAAAATAATCCTCAATGGTCCAATGCATTGAGGACCCAAGTTCCCCCTCTTCCTAAAGCGAATCACACTCTTCCAGGTTAGACCATCAGGAGTACCATGTCACTCACCTAGAACTCTAGCTCAGATCGACATTTGTCAGCGTAACTCTTCTGCTGACTCTGAGCGGTCTGCAACCGTTGTCTGATCTACTGGATCCTATCAGTAGTCTACAGAACTACCTCTATCTGTTCCATCACCCAGTTCCCGATCTCACCCCAACAGAGTAGGGTGCAACATCTATGTCCATACAACAACTCATATGGTGGGGTACCAATACTAGAATGAAAGTTGTTGTAGGAGAACTCTGTAAGAGGTAGGTAGGAGTCCCAGCTCCCACCAAAGTCAATGACATAGGCTCTCAGCATATCCTCGACAGTCTGTATGGTCCGCTCACTCTGGCTGCCTGTCTGTGGATGATAGGTTGTGTTGAAGTGCAACCGTGTGCCCAGTTCCTCGTGGAACTTCTGCCAGAAATGGGAGTTAAACTGAACATCACGGTCTAAGATAATAGAGACCGACACCCCATCTCAAGCAATAATCTCGCGTATATATAGTTCGACCAACTTCTCAGCCGATGAACTCTCCCATGTCGCTAAAAATTAGGCGTTCTTAGTCAATAGATCCACGATGACCCAAACAACATTGAAGCCCTTCACCTTCCTCGACAGCTTAGTGATGAAATCCATCGTGATCTGTTCCCACTTCCACATGGGATCTCTAAGGGCTGTAGCTGACCATGCGGTGTCTAGTGCTCAGCGTTGACCATCCGATAGGTTAAGCACCTCTCAACATACCATGTAATATCTCTCTTTATGCCTGGCCACTAGTAACTCAAACATAAATCCCAGTACATCTTCGTGGCCCCCGGGTGGATAGAGAAGTGAGACTTATGAGCCTCCTCCAAAACAATCTATCTGACCCCGCCAGATATCAGAATCCAGACTCAATCATAGTGGGTCAATAGTCCCCAGCTATCCTGCACAAACCGGGTGTTCTCACCCCTAATCTTCTCAAGCTTCAAATTCTCCTGTAAATCCCTAATCTGCCCGTGTATCAGTCAGATCCGTTTGATGGTGCGGAATCCCAATCAAACGGATGATGTAAAATAAAATAGAAGAGAAGAAGAAGAAGAAGAATATGAATCTTTGTATGTATTGATATGAATTAAGATCCGGATACAAAAGATTCACATACAATGCTTTCTAGTTCTCTCTGGCCGGAAGCTCTCTAGTTCATCAAATCATCAATCTCTACTCCTCACCCTAACACCTCTATTTATACTAAGGAACATGGGCCGGACACACATGGGCCATAAATGAGTTTACGGCCGTAAGGTGTTTACGGCCGTAAACTCAGCCGTAAACTAGACCGAAAACTCCATAATTATTACACAAAAATACAATACCCAGAAAAGTAAAGTATAAACCATATTTTGACCCAACAATCTCCCCCTTGGTTTATAGCTTTCTTTTCTTAATGACCCAACAAGCTCCCCCTAAAAGGTAGCTGGCTCTTCTTGTCAATCTTCAATGAGAGCTTGGCTTCAGCTTTAACCTTCGATTTCTTCACAGCATCAGGATGAACATATGAATCTTCAATAATTGACTTCATCTTGAGCGGTTGGGTTTTTCTTCAGAATTTGGCATTGAACGCACATTGGGTGAGGAGGTTTTACGTACTGATTCTTGAAAAATAGCGCTTTCAGCTTGAGAATCTTCAGAGAGAACATCAGAGAGAACAAATCTTCTAGATCACTTCAGCAAGTTCATAGATAGCAGCAGACTGATTGAGGAGGCTTCAATGCAATCCGTCACATATTCTTCAATTGCAGCTTCACCTTGCTTCTGGGGCTGAAGGATTGAATGTTGAAAGAATGATCTTCATTTCTTGCTCCTTCGAATGAGAATTCTTCGATGCTCACGGACGAAGCTTTTGCTCAGAAATCTTCAACACACACTCCATGAGTCTTATCTATACCTGAAATCACTATTCAAGACAAAACAAAACTAAAAGAAAACTTAGCACACAAATTAAAACAGAAACAAAATATTTTTGGATTTTTTTATTTTTCTGAACAATAAATAAAACAGAAATAACACTATTTTCGGATTTTTTAATTTTTCTGATTTTTTTTTTAATTTTTAATTCTCCCCTAATATTTAAATTAGAAGAAACTATAATAAATTTAACAAAAATAAACATGATATATAACTTTAAGGGTGATTTGGGATCAATGTTTTTAGACAGCCTTTATCCACTTGTTGGTACCTTCCATATTCACATCTTTGTCTGGTCGATCGTCGGTATTGCTGTCCACTTAAACACGAAAAATTTGTGACTTATTTAGGGCATACTATTTGATACAAGACAAGGTGAACTTAAGTTCCTAAAAATTATATCTGATCCTACTTCCTTAGATACTATATCTTAAGGACCATTCATCTGACGACGACCAGGGATATTGTTGTCCACCTAAATTGAGCAGCGAGATCTATAGACAATCTTTGAGTGTTCGATTTTAATTGTACTGGAACGTGTTTCCCGCTTCCTGATATGCCCCAGCCATCAAGAACTTCCAGAGTACTCCTTACACCGGGTGAGCAGACAATCATTCAGAGAGAGAAGAGATACAGAATTCTATTGCTAACTACTTCAGAAGGGTTGAGAAGAAGAAGGTTACATATGCTGTGTACCAGGTCGGATTAGAAGTCGCGCAAAGGAGACAGCATATGGCTAATAGATGAGAAGTTTTTCACACATACAGTTCACACATATATTTCAAGCACATATATATTTCCTACAGAGAAATGGAGTTGCATATGTTGTGTACCAGGTCGGATTAGAAGTCGCGCAAAGGAGACAACATATGACTAACAGAAAGAAAGAATGAAAACGATTTTCTACAGACCTAATTTATCGGAATTTACCAGTCGCCCCATCCAACCGGAATTAAGGACATAATCCGCACATCGAGGAAAAGTTAACCCACGGTTCCAAGTACTGGTTCATTTAATGTGACGAGTAGATTCCCATATATATCTCCCTGCTCAACCTATCCGAGCGTCGTATTGTCAGGCTGAACGTATCTAACTAGGTCAAGATTTGCCAAGTCTATAAATTTCCTAAGTTCAAATCTCCCTAGTCAAGTCCATTTAAAATTTTTCGTGCCTACCGACGCATCAAGTCAGAGCATAGACCCTTCAACTTCGGGTACGTTACGCAGACTCAGGTTGCCTGTTATCACTTGATAATATCACTTCCCAAAACATCTCCCTCAAACACATTTCATAACCAATATATATTTTTTATTTTCTGATTTTCTGATTTTTTTTATATTATTTTTTAAATTAAAATTTTCTAATTTTTGTTTTGTTTTTATTTCTCCCCCTAAATTTGTGCATAGGAGAGAAACGAAAGTAAATGCGCAAATTTAAACTATCCTAAAACAAAAATTAGTCTTTAAAGCGAACCAGGTTAAGAAAAACTTAGGAGTATAGAGAAGAAAACGCAAACCGTAATTCACCGATTGAACATCCAGAAGGTCTGAGAACGGCACGCGTAAACTCATAACAGATCCAAAAATTCTTCACATCGTTAAGTACTAACCCCATTTATGATCCCTTCCTTTCTTCCCTTCCCGCAAAGGACACATTCTCCCAAGCAATGTTTTGACTGTTGTACAGATGAGAGATGCATCCTATCATGTGCCTGGAACAGCTACTACCAACAAACCGAAGTATGATGATATGCCTCCATAGCTGCTCCAGCACAGAGCGGGATCAGTTGGTCTTTGGAACCCAGTCCATTTTGAAACTGGGTCGACCTTTATCATCCTTGCACATTACTCTCTCCCATGACATATCCTGCTTGTCACAAACAGAAGATGTAGAAATATTAGAATCGTTAGTTGATTTGGGAGTTTTCACCTTTGGTACCCATTGGTAGTTGGGTTTAACCCATTTCTTTTTCGATCCGATGGGTGCCTCGGCACTTGAATTGGAACTTGAAGCCGATTGCCAAGATGACTTTGACCTAACCGGTCTTGGCTTCACAGTAGTATCTCTTGAACTGGGCTTGTTGGCTGACATTTCCTTCTTGCCCTTGGGATTCGGATTCTTGGCCTTGGGAGTTGAATTCTTGGCCTTCTACGCGTTCCAGTCGTCAATATCTGAACGTGACCTTGAGGGGTTTCTTTTGAAAAATCTCCCTTTTGGCGCGTTCTGCCAGCCTTGTGCATAGTAGGGAACATACGCACGATTAGGACAATTTCTGGCAATGTGTCCAGGTGTTCCACAGTGAAAAAATGTCCTTTTCTTCACTGTGGAGTTGTCTCTTCCTGCCCCTGGTGGCATATCCTTTCCTTGTCTCTTGTTGTGTCCACATGCACACTTGCGACGGGCACTTTGTTGCGCTGGAATTGGAGGCCTATATTTCTCAATGGCAGGTTTGTTAGAAGCATCCGAGTTCGAAGCAACAAATTTAGAGTTCAAGGAGTCATTGGTTTGTTCAGAAGAACTCTCCTTGTTCTCATCCTCTTCTACTTTACCTGCACATGTAACAGAAACATCAATATTTTCAACATTAATAACTCCTCCTGACACAAATCCAGCTGGTTTCCTGTATTTAAGATGTGCGTCCCTGTCAATTTCTTCTTGTTTCATAGGGATGGATGTGTAGTTATGATTGTAAGGCGGAGGTACGCTATCATACCCTAGACCCTTGTTTTGATTCCTTTTAAACTGCATGCTTTGGTCTATCATATTTGCACCCACCTCACTTGAGAAATCATATTTTCTAACATCAAGTTTGGCGGTTTCAAACTTTCCTTTCAAAGATTCAACTTCAGCCACTAGCTCAGCATTTTGTTTGACTACATAATCGTAGTTTTCACATTTGTTACTATAGTCTTCCTGAAGTTTCTTAAAGTCCTTGGTTTTTGCTTCTAATTCAGCCTTCAGGGGTTTCTGTCCTTTCCTGAGTTGATATCCTTTATATCACAGGTCCTCAACTTCCCCTTTTAATAAATCAATTTGTTCCCGAAGAAATTTAATCGTATCTTCACATGATTGAGAACATGAAACTTCACATGAATGAGAACACGACACTTCATTGACCGGAAGGTTTGCTGAACTCATTGTTTTTCGACAATTCAAAGCGTTAAGTTCTTCAATTATATCAGCCAGACTAAGACGATTGGGATCTTTTGTCTTCTTGATGTCAGCCACGTCCATGTCCCACGATTTTGGAAGTGAATTCAACAGCTTTTTGTTGATCTCGGACTTACTCAAGAAGATCCCGGCTATATTCATCTCAGTAGTGAGTGTAGTAAATCTCTGCAATTGAGTTTCGAGGGTTTCTCCAGGGATATTATCGAAAAAGTTGAAATTTTGTCTTAACATATCCTGACAACTCTCTTTCATGTTTTCAAACCCCTTGTAGACTTTAAAATCAATTAATTAAAAAATACAACTAGAAGCTAAAATAAAACTTAAAAGTCAAATGATACCAATTGTAAATCCCTAATCTGCCCATGTATCAGTCAGATCCGTTTGATGGTGCGGAATCCCAATCAAACGGATGATGTAAAATAAAATAGAAGAGAAGAAGAAGAAGAAGAATATGAATCTTTGTATGTATTGATATGAATTAAGATCCGGATACAAAAGATTCACATACAATGCTTTCTAGTTCTCTCTGGCCGGAAGCTCTCTAGTTCATCAAATCATCAATCTCTACTCCTCACCCTAACACCTCTATTTATACTAAGGAACATGGGCCAGACACACATGGGCCGTAACTGAGTTTACGGCCGTAAGGTGTTTACGGCCGTAAACTCAGCCGTAAACTAGACCGAAAACTCCATAATTATTACACAAAAATACAATAACCAGAAAAGTAAAGTATAAACCATATTTTGACCCAACATCTCCTGAGGCATACCCTCAGCTTGAGCTTCTCTGATCAAACTCACAAGTGGATAATCCACTAATATTCTCATACATGTCAACGGAGTAGAAGAACCAGCTGACTTGCGACTCAGAGCGTTCACTACCACATTTGTTTTACCTTGGTGGTAAAGGATCTGACGGTCATAGTCCTTGACTATATCCAGCCACCTGCACTGTCTCATGCTCAGGTTCAGCTGATCCATGATGTGTCTCAAATGCTTGTGGTCTGTGTATATGGTACAATGGAACCTATAGAGGTGATGTCCCAAAATCTTGAGAGCGAATACCACCGCTCCTAACTCTAAATCATGAGTAGGGTATCTCGTCTCGTGCGGCTTCAGTTCTCGCGAAGCATAGGCTATCACTCATTCCCTCTACATGAGGACCAGCTCCCAGTCCTGTGATGGATGCATCACAGAACGCCACAAAATCGTCAACTCCCTCTGGGAGATTCAAAATTGGAGCCTCACAAAGCCGCTGTCTAAGGGTCTTAAATCATCAACACCCAATGATGCTTCGGTGGTTGGACTAAAATGGTTTTTTAGGAACAAGGTGGACAAGGAAGGGAATGTAATTCTCAATAAAGCAGGACTTGTGGTGAAAAGTTACTGTCAGGAAGAAGGGATAGATTATGAGGAGACCTTCGCTCCTGTAGCAAGGTTGGAATCTATAAGAATCTTTCTGGCGTACGCTGCTTATAAAAACTTCGATGTTTTTCAAATGGATGTAAAATGCGCTTTCTTGAATGGAGAACTAGAAGAAACAGTGTATGTTTAGCAACCAACTGGGTTTGTGAACGAGAAATATCCTGATCATTGCTATGTTCCGGATAAAGCAGTATATGGTCTGAGGCAAGCGCCGAGAGCCTGGTATGAAACTCTAACTCGCTTTCTCAAAATGTCGAAATTTAAGCAAGGTTCGGTTGACCCAACCTTCTTTCGTAAGAAAAAAGGCGAACATTTAATGATATCATCTTCGGCTCCAAGAATCCTAGCCTAACGGCTGCATTTAGGATGTTGATGGAGACTAAATTTGAAATGAGCACAATGGGTTCAATTAACTTTTTCCTTGGACTGAATATTAGACAGGGAGCAGAAGGCATATGTATTAACCAGGAGACTTACACCAAGACCCTATTGGAAAAGTTTGGCATGATGGGAGACTCTAAGGTGAAAGTTCCCATGGCGTTTGGCACAAAGCTTACACCTTCTCTAGATAAACCGACTATCGATATGACCCTCTATCGTCAAATGATAGGGTCTCTTATGTATCTAACAGTTAGTAGACCAGATATTATGTTCTCTGTGTGTTATTGTGCTAGGTTTCAAGCTAATCCAAGAGAACCTCATATGGTTTCCGTGAAGAATATTTTTCGGTAACTGAAGCGAACCTCGTCTCTTGGTCTCTGGTATCCAGCAAAATCCGGATTCTTCGTTTAAGCCTTTTCTGATGCAGACCTTCGTGGATGTGGTCTGGACCGAAAGAACACAACTGGTGGACGGCAATTTCTTGATGGCAAACTTGTAAATTAGCAGTCAAAGAAGCAAACTTGTGTGTCTCTCTCAACAGTCGAAGCTGAGTACATCACCGCAGTCTCCTGTACGTCACAAGTCATTTGGATTCAAAGCTAGCTTAGAGATTATGGATTGAATATGAAGAAAATTCCTCTTTACACTGACTAAGAATGTGCGATATGAATATGTCACAATCCAGTGCAACACTCTAAAACCAAACATATTGCACTGAGATACCATTTCATCAAAGACCATGTTGAAGATGGTAATGTGGAAGTTCATTTCGTTCGGTCCTCAGATCAATTGGCTGACATTTTCACTAAGGCCTTACCAGAAGCAAGTTTTAATAGAATATTACAAGGTTTGGGAATGGTGGAAGTAGAGTCAGTACCGAAACCCCTTACATCTCTCTAAAAATTAGCCAAGAAAAATAGAGCGATTGCTCGGTCTATTTTGGCTCCGTAATTTTTAGGAACCGAGATGAACCGAACGCTCGGTCTATTTTGGCTTCAAAATTTTAGGGAACCGAAATAAACTGACCGCTCGGTCTTATTCGCTTCATCTTTTCAAGGCTAGGTTTCGGTTGTATATGTTGTATATTTTGTTCAATGTTTATGCTCCTCTTTCATTGGTCTTTATCTTTATCTGCTATCTTTTATTTTATGTTTTTATTCTTTTTCAGTAATTTCAAAAATACAAAAATATTTTATTTTCTGTTTTTATTCTTTTTCAAGAATTTCAAAAATACAAAAATATTTTATTTTCTGTTTTTATTCTATTTCAGTAATTTCAAAAATACAAAAATATTTTATTTTCTATTTTTATTCTTTTTCAGTAATTTCAAAAATATAAAAATATTTTATTTTCTGTTTTTATTTTTTTCAGTAATTTAAAAAATACAAAAATATTTTATTTTCTGTTTTTATTTTTTTTATTTCGCGTGGTTTCTTTTCCTTCTTTGGTCTCAAGATCACGGAAACGAAATGCAGTGAAGCAAGGGAAGGTACAAATTCTCTTATCCATGAACTAGTTAGGTGTCCCTAGAAGCATGCTGTTGTATGTAGACTGAAGCCTCGAAGACTCTGAGTGAAGCCTTAATAATTCGATTCATACCAATCATTTCTTCCCAATCAGGCTGCTAAATTTACTCAAGTCATGAGCTACCTTACTCTTCTCATATGAGATAATAGTTTTCTGCTTTGTCATTCTTTTATAGCAGAGGTACTTTCGGTTCTGTAACCATCTCTTCTTCTTTCTCCATCACGTTTCATTCCACCAATGTAACCCCTGAGACTCTCATCTATTACCACTGAGGTTTATGGTCACACAAAATCTGAGTTTATGATCTTAGATGTGTACACCACGTGCTGAGTGAAACGCAAAATCCAGCACTAACAATGAATTAACGGTGAATAATTTCTATTCAAGCTATTACTTGTTACCGTATGAAGTCTCTTTTTATTTTTGAGTGATCTTTATGAAATTGTCTGACACCAAGGCATTTCTTCCCAAAAGATCCAGTTTAATTTTTATTTATTTTTATTTTTGAGACTTCTGTTAAACATCATGTCACTACAAACAATATCCAACCTACTTGTTCAACAGACCACATCAATCTCACAAGTACTTCATCCAACTTTTGGACTTATATTATGTTTCGCAGTTCGGTTGAAGATAATCCACCTTTTAAAGCCAATAGTTGAAAAGAATACTTTCGATGTTTATTTACAAACACTCGATCGTCTTTTCACAGGAAACCACACAAGCACTTCATGTCTCTCTTGACTTTAAAGGAAGTGATTCGTTCCCAGAATCATCTTCTTTATGTCTTAAGACATCACTCACGTCCTATACACATTTTGCTTTATTTCTTTATCTGTGACACACTTGCACAAAAATTCTTATGATTTTCCAAAATTCAGGGTGTTAGTTCTAATGGCACCTTTACATTTTATGTTTGAGGAACTAACTGCATTGATGTCTCTTTGTTGTATGGAGCGAAAGTGGTTATATTGAAGCGGAAGAATGATCTATGTTTAACATTGCCTGTATTGGCAGTTGGAGATTGTTTTGAAGAAAGGATATTTGGATAAGAATTTGAACTGAGTCATCGGAAAAGAATTAAATTGGGCACATGAATTTGAAACGGTTCCAAAACCCACGCGTGATGACGTCTATCTGGGGAAACCAAGCTGTCAAATCGCGCTTTTTCAGGCGACGTTTCAGAAATCGTATAATCATTATGTAAGTTTTTTCCTCTCTCCTGGAAACGGTATATAAAGGGTTTCTCACACCTTTTGTACCTCACTATCTTCTTTGATCTCTCTCTCTCGAATACAACATGCGATTGTTTGCTCTTCATCTTCTTTATCACAACAATGGCAGAATCATCTTCTTTGCAAGAACAGAAAGCTTCTTCAAGCTTGCTTCCCATCAAACCCAACCAGAGTCTGATCATCCAACTGAATCCTTTTCTATATGATCACTACATGCTACATGTGGTAGAGGTGTTCAAGTATTCACCATTGGTGATTGATCTTCTTTAATCGAATCAATGCCAATGTCCCTATTATCACAGGTTTATACTACTTCTTCCTATGACAAGAACAAGGAACGCATCTATTTCGAGATCTTTAATCACAAGACCTCCGTCTCTAAAGCCCGATTCAGTTCTTTACTAGGGCTTGCTGTTGATGCATCTGTTATTTCTCCTGATTTCATCACTACGACTTAGTTATTCTCGATGTTCTATGAGATGGGTTATACTGATGTCCTCACTACAGTGACTAAATTCAAGAAGTCTTGTTTGTCACCGCAGTGGAATGGAGTACTGACTCTTATCAACAAGGGTTTGGCGGAACGAGTAGTCGGGTTGGATGGTAGTAGAAAAGGTTTTATGACCATTCTCTATGGTCTTTATCATGGTATTAACTTGGATTATGGTTCTCTTATCTGATCACAACTAGTGTAAAGTATCAACTCCTCTACCAGACATTCAGAGATTTCCTGTGGTCATTTCTAGACCATAGTGACTCGAAGGGCTATTGAGCATTTTCAGATTCCGGTTATGGCTTGTTAGGTCCAGAAGGTGTTGCATCTTGGGCTTGATAGTTAGTCCAGTTTAGTCTCCGGTATGGGCCTGTCCATCCGTGAGTTATTTTGTAGGGTTTTATATATAGATGCTTGCATGCATCCTAGAACGTAAGTTTTTTATAGAGTCTTTAATAGCGTTGATTGTTCTTATCTTTCGTAACCCTAAAATCCTCTACAGCGGAAGTTCTTCGTCGAGCTCTGCTGAGGATTGAATCAATTGAATCATTCGACACATTCAGATTCATTCTTGTACTTTATCTTGCTATTTTTCGCTTTCTTGATTTACCTGTTATAAGATCTAATCGATCAAAGAGTTTTATAAACTCATCAATTGGTATCAGAGCAGGAGGTTGTGTAATTCATACACATCTCTTTTGTGAAAGAAGTGATTAGGGTTTATTCTGCATTAACTGATATTTATTGAGCCGTCACTCCATAATTGACGTATCTCATTATTTATTCGTTTTGCCCTAATATTACATATTACAAGTCTGATCTTGCAACAGGTTAAACGATCAAGCATGGACGATTCTCAATCTAATCCTATCAACATCTCAAACAGTATTGGATCAACAACAATGATTCCAATTCTTTACACTCAAGATTACGAGGTTTGGGCGCATCATTTTGAAGACTATGTCATCGGATCTAAAGATAATGGGTATCTTATATGGGAAGCTATTGTGTCTGGACCATTTGCTCATTCAGGAACATCCAGAATGAGTACAATGATCTGTTAAAAGATGTGAAAGACGTTGCTCAAGACGAAAAGGAGAAGTTTCAGTGCAACATCAAAGCATTGAGACTGATCCGATTCGCTCTTCAATCTGACACGTTTAGGTTGGTGAGTTCCTGCAGTACAGCTAAAGAAATCTGGGATCGGCTGTGGGAGCTGTATTCCACAGATGAAGATTTGGAGCACTCAATTCAGACCTTGCTTTTGTCTGAGTTTGGAGAGTTCAAGCAAAATCCCGATGAGTCTATTACACAGACGTTTGATCGCTTCAATCAACTCCTCAGTAAGATGATCAAACATGATATCGAAAGGAAGCTTATTGAACAGAAGGTCACCTTTCTGAATGGCTTAAGATCCGAATGGAGAGCTGTTGTCTCTACAGTTAAAGCGCATGAGCAACTCAAGTCATATTCGCTGGTGAAACTGGTGGGAATTCTGAAATCCCAAGAAAAGATAGTGATGCAAGAGAAGAGTGTGGTCTCAAACTTGGGGTCCTTGGCCCTCCTGTCTAAAAGCAAGAACGCAGTAGAAGATGAAGATCTGAACCTAGAGATCTAACTTCAGAAGATTATGCTATGATGGTATCCAATCCCAAAAGGTTCATCAAGAACAAGCTTCCTACCAATAAAAATAGAAATTGGCAGGGAAGCTACAGTTCTGAAAAGGTAAGGGAGGAGCCGAAGACTGAGGAACAAAAGAAAGAGGTGAAGGTTGAAGCAGATTCTGGAGTCAACTGATATTACTGTGGAGGAAAGAATCATTATGCCAAAGATTGTGTTTTGAAGAAAATGGCAGAGAAAGATGAGGAGAAAGATGAAGAGGCAATCCTTATGAAAAATCTGGAGGAAATTAAGAGGAAGAAAGCTGCTATTAATCCCTCTATGAATGCTCTTATTGTACAGGGTTCGGCAGAGGATGACGAGTTCGGTGGCGTACAGGTGTGGTCAACCGACTCAGAAGATGATGAGGTAAGAAAGCCTTCTCATGGAACGGCTTATGTCGCAAGAGGTGGTGAAAGCAGTGAAAAGTGTCTGATGGTGACTGATGTATCTCATATGAGAGGATACAATACTGATGGTGGAAATGAGGACACCAAGGAGCGAGAGGACTTATGTTTCACAGCAAAACCTCTCAGTGTGCAGATCAGTGAACTTGATGAACTGATCAAGAAGGTACAATCTCTTTTTATTTCGTACAAAATTCCACAGAAATCATATGAAAAGGAATTAAATAACTTAAATTTAAGAATCTCAATTCTGGATAGTTGTTTAACTCAAACACGGGTCACAAATTCTAACCTAAATGACCAAATAAGCAGGGTGTCATCCAAGAGTAAGGAGCGAAAGATGTGGATTGAGCAGAAGGAGTTGGAGCTAATTAAGTCTAAGGATGAAAACATTTATTTACAAAGAGACAATTTGAAATTGTTAAAATTACTCAACTGCATCTCAATTGTGAAATAGGACAGAAGATACATCGCATGATTCTACCCTTCCTTGAGTTTAAGGAGGATGAAATCGATGCCGAAGCATACAACTGCGAAAGTGTTGTATCTTTCGATGATGTGAATCCTACTTATATGTATGGTCTGGACAAAATAGAATCTTTTATAAAGTCCAAAGACCATAAGGACATGCTTAAAAATCTTTTGGATGAAAACGATAAGCTGAAACTCAGGACCGAAACCATACAAAAATTTGACTAACTGAGTGCCAATTTAAGTTCAGAAAATAAAATTGATGTTGAAAACGCATCTGAGCTTAATGAGGATGATGATATGAGTGAAATTTCTATAGAGGATGAAGTCGATTGTTCTGAGTTTGTCAAGAGCGAACCCGAAAAACACAAAAATCTGATTTCTGAAAATTCTGTGGAATTCGCTCGTTTGTCCAAAAACAAGTCCACGGTTCTTGAAGAAAAGGTTGTTGTGTACCAAAAGGTGAGAACCACACCGAATCAAGTATATAAGGTCACAAGAGTAACCGAACATCAAACAGCCGAACTCACTGCCATAGTGAACGAAGATAACGCAGACGGCTGTGATGAGTTTTTCTGGTCAGCTCCTATAGATAATGCAGATGGAACAGTTGTTCTGTCAGAGCGAATGTCCTGGAAAACCAAAGGAAGATACGTACCAGAGCTGTTGAATAAGCCTGACAACTTTGATGTGCCAAGTACAAGTGGCACAAAAGAAACACCTGTAGAAGAAGTCACCTCCACAAACGAAAACTCATCTATGAAGAGTGAACCGGCTACCAAGAAGCTGAAACAAAAAGCTAACATCCACAGACAGCCGAAACAGGTGAAAAATCAAAAGCAACAGAGAAACCTGAGATACAAAAAGAATCTCTTAGATCGAAAGCAGTTTTGGCGCTCTCAAAACACTCATTTCTCTTATCCTGATAAAAATTCAAAGTCAGAGAAAAAGACTTTCAGGCCGCATGAGGAACAGAACCTAAAGGATAGGTTCGGTCCTGAAAGCAACAGCAACCGAAAGGACAGGTTCGGTCCTGAAAGCAACCACAACCGAAAGGAGAGGTTCTGTCCTAATAGCGACAAGAACCGAAAGGATAGGTTCGATCCAATCAACAACACTCAAACATCCAACTTCAGCTCTTCAGCAAGTAGCTACCGAAGGTCCAGGTTCGGTCCCTCTAATGACCATAAACAAATGGGTCATTTCGAACCTCAAGTCAGGAAAAATTCCCATTCTAAATTCTCTTTTTCTAATTCTTCTCATTCTCAATCCTCTTCTAAGCCCAACTCTGTTCCAGCACAAAATTCAAAATCATCAACGAAGATTCCCTCAGTCAAAGAAGACCGAAAGTAGACTAATGCTCAAAAACCTGAATCTGAAACCAAAACAACTATAGCTAACCCTAACAAAATCAAAGTGTTTACCATTAAAAGAAAAGATGAAACAACCTTAGTAAAACGGACATACCTTGTTGATATTTCTCTTGCTATTCCAGTTCCTGTGAAAAACTCACGTGGACCCAAGAAACTTTGGGTTCCTAAATCTGCTTAATTTTTGCAGGCTATTAGTGACGATCAGTTCGACGAAGAATGGTACATTGACAGTGGCTACTCACGTGACATGACAGGAAGGAAGGAAGAGCTGAGGGAGTTTCGATCTCTTAAAAATGGTGGTAATGTCAAGTTCGGTAACAACTCCTATGGAACAATAAAAGGTTATGGGATGATCACTAATGGAGACTTCACAATACGAAAGGTGTCGTACGTTGAAGGGTTGCAGCATAATCTCATCAGTGTCTCTCAACTGGTGGGCGGTACCGGTCTCAAAGTTTCGTTTGACGATGAAGGTTCAGAAATTATAGAGAAGAAATCCAACAAGGTCATTCTCGAATCAGACCGAAAAGGCGAAATGTTTCCTCAAAATTTCAAACCAATCAAAGGAAATCCAACGATATGTCTTTTATCCAAAGCTCATTCTGACGAAAGCTGGTTGTGGCACCGAAGGCTCTCACATCTCAACTTGAAAGACATCAACAAGCTTGTCACCGGAGGTCATGTTCGGGGTCTTCCCTTGCTCAAGTTCGATCGAGAACATTTGTGTGCGGCATGCGAAATGGGGAAACAAAGTCGTCAAAGTCACCCATCAATTATCAACACAAAAGTTGTTGAACAACTTGAGTTGCTTCACATCGACTTATGTGGTCCATCTTCAATCGAAAGCATTGGTGGTAGTAAGTTTATTCTTGTTATTGTTGATGATTTCTCACGTTTTACATGGGTGTTCTTTCTGAAGCACAAATCTGAGACCTCTCCAAAGCTAAAGCTGTTTATCAAGCAGGTTGAAGTGCAGCTGAGAAAAATTGTTCGCAACATTAGGAGCGACAATGGACTGGAGTTCAAGAACAAAGAATTTGAAGACTTTTTGGCAGAAAAAGGAACCAGTCACAACTTCTCTGCCCCCTACACGCCTCAACAGAACGAAATTGTCGAAAGGCGAAACCGATCCTTGTGTGAGGCGGCCCGAACTATGCTAAGTTTTGCTTCTCTTCGACTGTATTTATGGGCTGATACTATTGCTGCAGCATGTTTTACGCAGAATAGGTCTTATCTCAACAAGCGTTTTTCTCTTACTCCTTATGAGATCATCAATAACAGGAAGCCGAACGTAAAATTCTTCCATGTGTTCGGTTTGCGATGTTTCATCTTCAATTCTAAAGAACATCGTAACAAGTTTGACGTTAAAGCTGATGAAGGAATTTTTCTGGGATATTCTCTTACTTCAAAAGCATACCGGGTTTTAAATAAGTGTTCTAGAAAGATTGAAGAAACATATTATGTGACTTTCGATGATAGCTACGTCAAAAAGCTCAAGACTACTGAAGGAGCAATTGGAGAGATTTTCTCTCAAACAAGTCAAGTCACGGCCACGGTTGCCAATTTGTTCGATCAGTTTATGGACTTATTCGATGAACCTGAGAAACCTACTCTCTCGGAAGCCAAGGCAGCAAACAACAAAATCGATTAGCTAAAGCAAATTGTCGAAGATGCAGCCAAACAAATGAGTGAAGGTGCACAAGTTCCAAACGAACCTCCTCGGCAGGGCACTTCAGTTGAGGGGGAGAATCCTTTTTCTTCAAATCAACCGGACTCACACTTTCAGGGGGAGAATTCTATTCCTGTAGCACTCGAAAGCTTAACTACACCTGAATGTCCTGTAGCACCCGAAAGCTCAACTGCACCCGAAAGTCCTGTAGCACCCGAAAGCTTAACTGCACCCGAAAGTCCTGTAGCACCAGAAAGTCTAGCTACACCTGAGATTTCTGTTGCACCCGAAGGTACGAACCAACCTGAAAATCAAAGAGACTCATCAGTCGAGGGGGAGAATTCCGATATGTTCTACGATGACGATAGTTAATCTGAATTGGAAGAAATGGTTAACGCTGAATTGGATCCATCTTATGATCCAAATTATCCTCCTCTTCTTAAATGGACCAGAGATCATCCTGTATCTCAGATAGTGGGTAATGTCTCTGAAAAGGTCCTGACCCGATCCCAACTGAAGGCAAAGCAATCATCTCTGTTCTCCAAAGTAGAGTTATGCATGTACAATTCTTTCGTTTCCAAAGTTGAGCCGAAGACAGTTAACACAGCTCTTGATCATTCCGATTGGGTTCAGGTATTGAATTCCTAAAGTTCAATTTTACCTAGTTAGAATTAAAATGTTTCGTGCCTACCAGCACATCGAATACAGAGCGTAGACACTTCAACTTAGGTACATTATGCAGATCCAAATTGCCCGTTATCACCTGCTAATTTCACTTCCCAAAACATCTCCCTCAAGCACATTTCATAACCAGCATATTTTTGGATTTTCTGATTTTTCTAATGTTTTTGGATTTTCTGATTTTTTAATGTTTTTGGATTTTCTGATTTTTCTAATTTTTGTTTTGTTTTATTTCTCCCCCTAAATTTGTGCATAGAAAAGAAACAAAAGTAAATGCACAAATTTAAACTAAGCTAAAACAAAAAATTAATCCTCAAAACGAATCATTTTCAAAAATCCCACAAGCACATCGAATCGAGCTTTGTTAAACGGCTTAGTGAACAGATCCGCCACATTATTAGCAGTGGGAACCTGTTCGAGCCGGATGAGCGAACGCTCATAACAATCTCTTATGAAATGAGTTTTGATGTCAATGTGCTTGGTTTTGGAATGTCGGACAAGATTTTTAGTTATTTAAATAGCAGCATCATTATCATAGTGAATTGGGGTTTCTAGATAGTTCAAACCGTAATCCAACAGCTGATGTTGTATCCCGATAACTTGAGAGCAGCACGCTGATACAGCAACTTATTCCGCTTCTGCTGTAGAAGTAGATACCGTATGCTGTTTCTTGCATTGCCACGACACCAGTCTATCACCAAGGAACTGACACCCTCCTGATGTTGATTTCTTGTCAAGCTCACAGCCTCCGTAATTACTGTCAGCAAAAGCATATAAATCAGATTCAGAATTTTTCGGATACCAAAGACCCAGTTTTGGACTGCCTTTGATATACCAAAAAATCCTTTTGACAGCAATAAGATGTGAAAGTTTAGGATTAGCCTGATAGCAAGCGCATTGACACACTACAAACATGATGTCAGAACGACTTGCAGTGAGATACATCAAGGAACCGATCATCGATCTGTAGTGAGTTTGATCTACGGATTCGCCATCAATATCTGGAGTCAGCAGGGGTCTTTCAGCCATGGGAGTTGATGCAGGCTTCGCGTCTGAAAATCCAAACTTCTCAAGAATATCTTCAACATACTTTGCTTGATGGAGCAGGATTCTGGTTGAATTCTGATTGACCTGAAGCCCCAGAAACATTGTCATTTCCTCTAGAGAACTCATATCAAATCTCTTCTTCATCACGCCTTCAAATTCTATGCAAAGCTTTGGACACGTGGACCCGAAGATGATGTCGTCAACATAGATTTGAACCAATATCTGATCATCACCCACATGCTTGATGAATAAAGTTTGATCAATAGTGCCACGAGAGTATCTATGTTCGAGTAAGTGCTTTGTTAGAGTTGCATACCACGCTCGAGGAGCTTGATGTAACCCATACAACGCGTTGTCCAACTTGTAGACATGATTAGGGAACTTTGAGTCAACAAACCCAGGGGGTTGATCAACATAAATTTCTTCCTTCACCTTGCCATACAAGAAGCATATGCGAGAAAGATTCGAATAGCTTCCAGACGAGCAAAGGGAGCATACCCCTCAGTATAATCAAGAACCTCGACTTTTCGAAACCTGCGGAACACCAACCTTGCTTTATTGCGAACGATTACACTAGAATCATCTTGCTTATTACGATAGACCTAATGCGTGTCAAGAGACCGTTTGCCCTTTGGTAGCTCAACCAATTTCCAAACCCCAAGATTTTCAAATTGATTTAGCTCTTCATGCATCGCATCTACCCAGCTGGGCTCATTCAACGCCATTTCAACGTTTTTGGGCTCTACTTGAGATATAAAGCAAGAGTAAAGACATTCGTTTACGTCTCCACTCTGACTTCTGGTTTTAACTCCATCACCCAGCAGGCCAATGCCATTTTCGATCAGATGATCGTGTTGAATTCTGGAGGGTATGTCTTGGCTGATATCATTGATAGAAACAGGAAGAGTGTGAATGTTGAAACCTCCATCATCTGCTGGTTGAGTCCTATTAGATGACTCTGCTACAAACTCATTTGCAATTTCTTCAGGAAAGAGGAGTTCCATAAATGTTGGATTGATTGCGGAAGCATCTCTAGACATGAACTCTCTCTCAATGGGTGTAAGAGGTGTAGCTGCACCATTAGGAGTTTCAGTCGGAGTGTTAGACACTGGACTAGTTGGTTGCACAAATGACTCCCCCCTCAGATGGAGCAGAGGACTCCCCCTCAAATGGAGCAGAAGATTCCCTTGCAATCGTTGGGGGTCTGTAGACAAATTCTTCATCTTTGTCTTCGTCTGCAAAAACATTCTTCAAACTAGAAGAAGGTCCACTTGAATTATTCGAAGACACATTGCAAGATCTGAATAGGGATGTGTAATCAAATAACCAGTCGGGACCCACTCTAGCGTCTATTTCATTCTCCTCTAGCCAACTCACGTCATAATATTCAATGATCTGCTTAGTCCTTTTGTTGTAAACCCTATAAGCGGTGCATGTAGAATACCCCACGAAGTAGCAATCATCAGCTTTGGGATTGAATTTAGGGTTGGATTCTAAGTGAAGAAGGGTGTAAGGGCAGCCAAATACACAGAAGTGGCTGACAGAAGGCTTGTGTCCATAGAGAATTTCGTACGGTGCCTTCATTTGTGCTTTGTTGATTAGAACACGATTCTGCACGTAACAAGCAGTGTTAATCGCCTCGGCCCAAAAGAAAACAGGTAGTTTGGAATCACAAAGCATTGTCCTTGCGGCGTCTTTCAATGTTCTGTTTCTCCTTTCAGCAACACCATTTTGTTGAGGCGTGTGAGCAGAGCTATATTGACGCATTGTTCCCATTTCTGCGCAAAAGTGGTCAAGAACAGCATTCTTGAACTCAGTTCCATTGTCAGTACGAAGCGCCTTCACTTGATTATTGGTTTGCTTCTCAATCATCACAACGAACTTCTTTATCAGATCAGCAACCCCCGTTTTGTTGGATAAGAAGAAGACCCACATAAATCTAGAGAAATCATCAATCACAACAAGACAATACGAGCTTCTGTTGATGCTCAGGACATTGACTGGACCAAATAAGTCCATATGCAATAGTTGGAGCACTTGACTAATTGAGATGATTTGCTTGGGAAGATGTAGTTATCGATGATATTTTCCTTGAGCACAGGAAACACACTTTTCAAATGTAATAAAGTCTCTGACAGGAAGGCCTCAGACCATCTCATTTTTCGCAAGACGATTCAGGTTTTTCTCATTAGCATGACCGAGTATTCGATGCCACAACATTGCATTATGTTCGGAGACCTTTAAGAATAGACAAGTGACTTGTTCATGTAGTTTACTGTTCATATCAATGATGTAAGCATTCCCATCCCGTTTAGATTTAACTAGAATCCACTCTTCTGGGATGACAATGTCTGGCTTGAGAATCATACACTCTTTATCAGTAAAATGAGTAGAGTAGCCTTTGTCACATATTTGGGAAACGCTCAACAAGCTGTGCATTAACTCGGGAGCATAATTGACATTTTCGAAGCTCAGCACTCCATTCGTAATGGTTCCGCGCTGTGTGATCTTTCCATCATCTCCCCCCGCAAAGGAAACATAACCCCTATTAGAAGATTGAATTTCGCTCAGTTGGGAGATGTATCCAGTCATATGCCGGGAGCATCCGCTGTCGATGTACCAAGGACGAACGACATTCCTCCGTAACTGTCCTTGCAAAGTGAGCGGAATCATTTAGACTTAGGAACCCAGGTCATCACAAAACTGGTCTTCCCTCTTGGTTTCTTTGAATCATTTTTCAGTATTTTCAAATTTGGATCTTCATTCGCACTTTCTTTAGAGGATTTCAATGATGAATTAGAAAGGGATTTGGGCTTCCATTGATATTTAGGTTTTACCAAATGATCAGTTGATTTTGAAACTGGTTTCTTAAAGGTTTGCTTTGAGCCTTTGGATTTTCCACCAGAGGAGGTTGAAGATCCAGAGCTGCCTTTTGAAGAAGCCGATCTTGGTGCAACCTTGTTCGGTTTTGGCAAATGATTGTGAGTTTTGTTAGTAAAAACTTTTTTATTCTTTTGTGAAACAGCCCTTTTTATGTGTCTATCAGCTTTCCAATTATCACTTTGAGAACGAGATCTTAAGGATTTTCTAATTAAAGACCTTTCACGAGACTCATTCTCTCCTCTTAGTGACAAGTAATTCACAAAGATCCTGTTTTGACAATTCCTAGCTATATGACCACCAACACCACAATTAAAACAAATATGTTTATTATTTGAACTTGTATTGCATTTTTCAGATTTATTTTCTTTACATACACTCTTACTCTTCTCAGAAGAACATGTATGAGAAATAGATTGTGAGATAAGTGAAGGTGCCTCAGTCGTTTTGACTTGTGGAGTTGATGAATCTTCATGAGAATCACAAGCATTATAATTACCAAAAAATTCATCAAACATATCAAAAAAATTAAATTCAACAGTATTAGATGATGAGCCAACACAAGAAACATGCTCAGTCTTAATATCAAAAACACAATCAAGTTTGTTAACAACAGAAATATCAGATTTAAAAACAGAAACAGATTCTCTAGCTTCACGCTTGGCTTGATCTAATGGTTGATCTGCAGAGGAAGTAGAAACATTAGTACATTCAATGTTAATAAAACCTCTTGAGACAAAACTAGCTGGTTTGCCATATCGAAGATGTGGCTCACTGTCAGTTTCGTTCTGTGTCAAAGGGATGGATGTGTAGTTATGATTGAAAGGTGGAGGAACATTATCATACCCTAGACCCTTTGTAACATCCCAAAAATACGACCCAAAAGAAAATTGTTTTAAAAATAATAAAAGTCATATACTGAACGTCATATCATAAACCATACGTCAAATATCTCAAACCATAATAAAATGTCGTGATAAAACTGTATCTAATCAAACTAAGTATCAAAACAATCTCCCAGGACAAAAACTGAAGCTGTGGTGTGTGCGATGCCATCATCCCGAGCTCTTCCCTTTACTTGCGGAAGTACCTGAAACCAAAATTGAAACGGTAAGCACGAAGCTTAGTGAGCTCCCCCAAATTACCACATACCATACAACCATATAAAAATTACTGGGCCTTGCCCACTGCATCGGACCGAAGTTTGGAAACTGCATCGAACCGAAGTCTGGAACTGACCAGGGCCTTGCCCTCTGCATCGGACCGAAGTCCGGAAACTGCATCGGACCGAAGTCCGGAACTAATTGCATCGGACCAAAGTACGGAACTGACTGCATCGGACCGAGGTACAGAACTACTGAGCAAAGCATAGCATAAACATATCAACTAACACAAAACATATACTGCATACTGTTTTGGGCCATAACCCGGGACACCTAACACACAAACCTGTCTGAGCCACGAAGGCATCAAACATACCAACTACTACATCAGACCGATGTCCGGGAACTACTACTAATTGAACGGGCCGGCATTGTGGCCTTAGACCCGTTCCTACTTGAAAGGAACTCACCTCGTAAACTGGCTGCTGAGTGTATGGCTCTAAAAGCTATCTGCTGTAGCTCCGGTATCTCCCCGGCTACCATCCCATAAAGACACTCAATCAAATACTAATAACTGTATTGGGGTAAAATGACTCTTTTACCCTTGGTCAAAGTCAACTCTCCCGGTCAAAGTCAACTTTCAGTTGACCGACTCGCCGAGTTGGGCCGCCAACTCGCCGAGTCCCTATTCTCACTTCTGGACCCTGTTCGCTGCTACTCGTCGAGTATGGCATCAACTCGACGGGTCTCCTTTCGATTCTAGAACTCAGGCCATCTTCATCCGACTCATCGAGTTATATGAACAACTCGACGAGTTGTTCTTGAACTTAAGAAGATTGCCTTGGACTCACCGAGTTGTATGAACAACTCGTCGAGTCCCTCCATTACTGAGTCTGACCCCAGCTCACTGAGTCCATTCTACTACTCACTAGTCCCCACTCGGAATCACTCAAAAAGGGGGAAAAATCGGGGACTCGCGGCTCGACTCGCCGAGTCCGAAGAACGACTCGACGAGTCGCATGCATACAGATACTATGAACTCGATTCTGCTTGAATCTAGCGCATGTAACTTGTAGATCTGGGCTCCCTAGGCTCGACTAACACGTAAATATTCTATCTTTACGTGCCCATAAGCATCCATAAGGATTAAAAGGCTCAAAAGCATAATAAAGGCTAGATCTAGGGTTCTCATGCAAAGCAACTCCGAAAAAGGCAATAGATCAGAGCTCTACAACCCCTAAGTGAATAGATCTAAGGATATCTCGACCCATCAAGGCATCCATACAACTAATAGGCTTGGAACTTACATTAAATGAGTCCTAGTGGTGTTCCAATGGAGGTTTTAAGCACAAAACAGAGAGATTCCGACATATACCTCAATGAACTCCGATTCTGGCCTTGGATCTTTGCTCCACACCTCTTCCTCTTGGTCCTTTCTTCTTTTCCTTCTTTAAACCTTCAAGAATCCACACAAAACACTTTAATCACACAAAGAATGGTTTAGGGTTGCTCACAGGCTCTCTGAGGGTGAAGGAGGCGAGTTTGGGGCACATATCATTGCTTAAATAGTGAGCAAACTTGGGAATTTAGGGTTTCTTCCAGACAGGTGGACTCGCCGAGTCCGGAATATAGACTCGTCGAGTTGCCAACTTACACGTGCTCGAAATCCCATCTCTACTCGACGAGTCAGGTTATAGACTCACCGAGTCCCTCAGGAAAAATTCTAAATAAATAACATGAAAACACACATACCGGAGACGAGGCGTTACAACTCTCCCCCACTTGACTCAGACTTCGTCCTCGAAGTCTGCTACGACTGAATCTGCAAATAACTACGAGTAGTGCTCCCTCATCTCTTCCTCAGCCTCCCACGTCCACTCAAACCCCTTCCGATGCTACCACTGCACCTTCACTAACTCAACCACCTTGCTCCTCAAGGTCTTCGTCTTCCGATCCAAGATCGCTACCGGTCTCTCAATATAATTCAGGCTGCTATCGACCTGAATGTCCTCCAAAGGCACCACCGCTGACTCGTCCACCAAACACTTCCTCAATTGAGAAACATGGAAAGTGTTGTGAATTTGGCTAAGCTCCGCTGGAAGATCTAACCGATACGCAACCCGTCCAACCCGGGTCAAAACCCTAAAAGGACCGATGAACCCGGTCCCCAACTTGCCCCTCTTCCGAAATCTAATAACACCCTTCCAGGGTGACACCTTCAGGAGGACCATATCGTCCACCTGAAACTCCAAGTCAGAACGCCTCCTATCGGCGTAGCCCTTCTACCGACTCTGCGTAGTCTGCAGCCTGCTACGGACCTGTTGGATCAAATCTGTCGTCTTGAGCACCATTTCGGTGATCCTAATGACTCGCTGACCGACCTCGCCCCAACAAATTGGGGTCCTACACTTCCTCCCATAGAGCATCTCGAAGGGAGGCCGATCAATTCTCGCATGGTAAGTGGTAACTGTTGATATACGAAAATTCTGCTAACGGAAAATATGTATCCCAACTGCCACTGAAGTCTAGGACACATGCACGGAGCATGTCCTCGAGAGTCTGAATTGTCCTCTCGGTCTGCCCGTCCATCTGAGGGTGGAAAGCGGTGCTGAAATGGAGACGAGTACCCATCTCGTCGTGAAACCGCTTCCAAAACCTGGATGTAAAACGGAAGTCTCGGTCTGACACCACCGATACCGGCACTCCATAACGTGCCACTACCTCCCGCACATAGATTTAGGCTAACTTTTCCGCCGATATGATCTCCTGGATCAGTATAAAGTGAGCACTCTTTGTCAACCGATCCACTATTACCCAAATCGAATCTACCCCACATGCGGTCCTGGGAAGCTTCGTTATAAAATCCATGGTGATGTCCTCCCATTTCCACACAGGAATGTCTAACGGCTAGATCTTACCGTGAGGCCTCTGGTGTTCTGCCTTGACCTTCCTGCAGGTCAGACACCTCTCTACATACCAGGCAACATCCCGCTTCATGCAGGGCCACCAGTAATCTGGTCGAAGATTTCTATACATCTTCGTCGCCTCTAGGTGGATAGAAAATCAAGACTTATGAGCCTCATCCATTAGCACCTGCCATACTCCGCCTTAGTACGGTACCCACAATCTCCCATGAAGAGTCGACAACCCTCGACTATCATAATCAAATGAAGCCACTCGGCCCACTACCCTCTCGCACTTCTGCCTTTCCTCCTTGAGGCCCTCAACCTGTGCCTCTCTTATCTGCTCCAACAGCGGAGTAATCACCGTCATCCTCAGACATAAGTCTCTGATGGGGGCTGATGTCGCCTTGCGGCTTAGGGCGTCGGCCACTACGTTGGCCTTCCCTGGATGGTAAAGGATCTCACAATCATAATCCTTCAGCACATCCAACCACCGTCTCTGCCGCATGTTTAGATTCGGCTGATCCATAAGGTACCTCAAGCTCTTGTGATCTGTGAAGATGGTAGAACGGACCCCATAGAGGTAATGTCTCCAAATCATGAGGGAAAAGACCACCACCCCCAGCTCTAAATCATGAGTAGGATAGTTAGCCTCGTGAGGCTTCAACTGTCTTGAGGCGTAAGCTATCACATGGCCTCGCTGCATCAATACTGCTCCCATACCTATGATTAAGGCATCACAGTAGACTACAAAATCCTCCACTCCCTCTGGCAGAGTAAGGATCGGAGCCTCACACAATCTCTGCCTGAGGGTCTCAAACGCCATCTGCTGCTCAGGCCCCAACGAAACACCACCGACTTCTTGGTCAGTCGGGTGAGCGGTACTGCTATCTTGGAGAAATCCTGAATGAATCTTCTGTGATACCCTGCCAAACCTAGGAGGCTCTGAATCTCGGATGGAGACTTCGGGACTTCCCACTGCATCACAGCCTCTATCTTGGCCGGATCTACTAAAATACCCTTCTGGTTGACGAGGTGACCAAGGAACTGCACCTCACACAACCAGAACTCGCACTTGGAGAACTTTGCGAAAAGTCTCGACCTCCTCAAAACTTCTAGCACCTCCCTCAGGTGATCCTCGTGCTACTCCTGAGTCTTGGAATACACCAAGATATCATCTATGAATACTATCACAGACTGATCTAGCATCGGTCTGCATACGCGATTCATGAGATCCATGAACGCGGCTGGAGCATTAGTGAGCCCAAAAGGCATCACCACGAACTCGAAATGACAATAGCGGGTCCTGAAGGCAGTCTTCTACACATCCTCGTCCCTAATTCGCATCTGATGATATCCGGAGCGTAAGTCGATCTTGGAGAACCAAGACGCTCCCTGCAGTTGATCAAACAAATCGTTTATCCTCAGGAGTGGGTAACAGTTCTTCACCGTTACCTTATTCAACTCTCGGTGGTATATACAGATATGGTGCGACCCATCATTCTTCTTCACAAACAGGATCGGCGCTCCCCAAGGTGAGCTACTCGGCCGAATAAAACCTTTGTCTAGTAGCTCTTGCAGCTGCATAGACAACTCTTGCATCTCAGGGGGAGCTAACCAGTACGGTGCCGCACCCGGAACCAGGTCGATCCTAAACTCGACCTGTCTCTATGGAGGTATTCCAGGCAAATCCTCTGGAAATACATCAGGGTAGTCTCGCACTACCGGGACATCATCTACCGCCGTCTTACCCTTTTCCCGGGCATCTAAAACATAAGCTACATATCCGGCGCAACCTTGCTGGAAATAGCACATCGCTCTCGCGGCTGAACAAATAACTAGTCCGCGTTGTGGCCTCTCGCCCGGAATCACTAACTCTCCCCCGCTGGGAGTGCGAACCCTCTCTAGCTACAATTCGCAATCAATCACCGCCCAATTGGGACTCAACCAATCCATACCCATTATAACCTTATTCCCTCACAGGGGAATAGGGATCAAGTCCACCGAAAACTGCTCGTCGAACAACTAAAGAGAACATCCTCTGTGCACCCTAGCGACCCTCACGGTCCTGTCGTTTGCTATCTCAACCTCTAATGGACAAGCCATCACCCCCGGAGCTCTACTAAATCTCTTGCTAAGCGCTAGCGATACAAACGATCGGGTAGCCCCCGAATCAAATAATATTGTAGCAGAAATGTCGTTCACAGAGAACGACCCTATACAAAACATATAACCATAAGCAATAATCAATAATAAATACCAAGATGAAGGAAGGATACATACTCGTCACCACATCAGGAGTCGCTCGTGCCTCCTCTGCTGTCATCTGAAAAGCTCTACTCTTCGCCACTGGCGCCTCGGCTCGGCCCTGACGGCCCTCAGTAATCCTCAAAGTAGCAGGGCCAGGTGCCGCCACCTTCCCCGCTGCAGCTAAACTCGGGCACTGGAAATTTTTATGTCCCCTCTGATTGCACTGAAAGCAAATCAGATCTGATGTCGCAATGACGGTAGCAGGTGCTGGATAATCTCTGCTAAAATGCCAGTCCGACCGCACTTGTAGCAGCCGGAACTCCCTGCTTTGCACACTCCATCGTGCAATCTCCCACACTTGCCACATCGACCGTGGCTCTGCTGACTCCTGGATTTGTGATCTGAAACCTTGGGCTTTTTGCCCGAACTACCTGTACCTGAAGCCGCCTCTGGCTACCTCTTCCTCTCCATTTCAAGGTCAATCTCCCTCTCCCGAGCCCTAGAAATCATGTCATCCAGCGTTTTACAGTTGGACCGGCTCACGAACTGGTGGATATCACTCCGTAGCATCTCATGATAACGGGCCTTATTCATTTCCTCATCAGCTGCATACTGGGGAACAAGAAGAGCCCTCTCCCTGAACTTGGCGGTGATCTCCGCCACGGTCTCCGTAGTCTGGGTGAGGTCCAGAAACTCCCTGGCTAACTGCTGCACCTCAATAACCGGTGCAAACTCCGCCCTGAACCTGGTAGAGAAATCATCCCAGGTCATGGCATCTAATGCTGCATCATCTCCAATGGCATGTCCAACCTCCTCCCACCAATCCTGTGCCCTGTCCTTTAGAAGACAGGACGCTAATATGACCTTGTCCTTCTCGGGACACCTACTCGTGCGGAAAGCGTTAGCCACATCCGCCAACCATCTAGTACTCACTATGGGGTCCCGCGCCCCGTGATAATCCAGACCTCCACACGCCTTGAACTCCCTGAAAGTAAGCATGCGCGACCCCATCATGGCCGCCATCTCGGCACGGAAGGTGCCCGACCTCTCATCCATCAACTCTAGTATGCCCTCCTTGATCGAACCAAAGATCACTGGAGTCTGCTCAAGAATGATACGAGTGACTTCTAAAGTGAAGAACTCTCTGGTCTGTTCATCCAATTATTCGACTCTTGAGCCTGATCCCGATCCTTCTCCAGCGCCTGAACTGCCGCCTGCTGGTCTAGAGCGTAAAACCACCATTTTGAAAACACATTACAATAAATGTCAGTACAGATCCTCTACTTCCAATAGTATGGGCCCCTACTACCTTCCATATCTATCCGTACTTTCCTCAAGAACTGCCTCGACTCCACCTAACCACTACTACTGCTACCGATCTCTACTACACTCATCCTAGGCTTGCCCTAGGGAAATATCTGTCTCAACCCTTACCTGTCCTCAGCTGCTGAAGGCCTCCCTGTGATGCCAGTTAGTCATTACATAAATGCCATCACATGTGGCGAGGCTCAGATAATCCTTCGAGTACAGAATTCGTCCCCACAACGGTTAGACTCAAACGAGAGCTACATAGTAGGGCCAAATCCAACACTCTGAGATTATTCAACCATGTTCACATGTGTTGTGGCGCATTCACCTAACGGCTAACTCCCATCACTCAGAGTCCCAAAAAGCACAAAGCAAGTAGCATTTGGACACGGGAACTACTCAAGCAATTCTATCATTTTAATGAGAAACTGTACTAGCATACAATGCTAAGCTCGAGCTATCAGGCATAACCTAAAAAGGCTATCCTACTGTTGTCTACTTGATGCTATCATACAATTCTCATAAAGCTGGAACACACAAAGCAGGCACATAAGGCATCCTCCTAGATCCTTAGTCCTATACTAGCATGTTGTTCTACTGAAACCGAAACAATTAAATATAAACTTGTATGGGTCATTTGGGAGTACTTACTTGAGCTCGGCTGATCGCATGCACCACACCCTTATCTCGTTTTCAAAACACTTTTCTTTCTAAGCTTTTTTCAAAAATTTCTTTTGAAAACATTTTCCTTTTGAAAACCTTCTTATCTTTCCCTTAGTTTGAGTCCAGACACACATGAGAGTGTATCCGAATCCCTCAAACCAGGGCTTTGATACCAACTTGTGACATCCCAAAAATACGACCCAAAAAAAATTTGTTATAATAATAATAAAAGCCGTATATTGAACATCATATCATAAACCATATGTCAAATATCTCAAACCATAATAAAATGTCGTGATAAAACTGTATCCAATCAAACTAAGTATCAAAACAATCTCCCAGGACAAAAACTGAAGTTGTGGTGTGTGCGATGCCATCGTCCCGAGCTCTTCCCTTTACTTGCGGAAGTACCTGAAACCAAAATTGAAACGGTCAGCACGAAGCTTAGTGAGCTCCTCCAAATTACCACATACCATACAACCATATAACAATTACTGGGCCTTGCCCACTACATCGGACCAAAGTCTAGAAACTGCATTGGACCGAAGTCCGGAACTGACTAGGGCCTTGCCCTCTGCATCGGACCGAAGTCCGGAAACTGCATCGGACCGAAGTCCGGAACTACTGAGGCCTTGCCTCCTGCATCGGACTGAAGTCCGGAACTAACTGCATCGGAACAAAGTCTGAATCTGACTGCATCATACCGAGGTCCGGAACTACTGAGCAAAGCATAGCATAAACATATCAACAAACACAAAAGATATACTGCATACTGTTTCGGGCCATAACCCGGGACACCTAACACGCAAACCTGTCTGAGCCACGAAGGCATCAAACATACTAACTACTGCATCAAACCGAAGTCCGGGAACTACTACTAATTGAACGGGCCGGCATTATGGCCTTAGACCCGTTCCTACTGGAAAGGAACTCACCTCGTAAACTGGCTGCTGAGTGTATGGCTCTCGAAGCTATCTGCTGCTGCTTCGGTATCTCCCCAGCTACCATCCTATAAACACACTCAATCAAATACTAATAACTGTATTGGGGTAAAATGACTCTTTTACCCCTGGTCAACGTCAACTCTCCCGGTCAAAGTCAACTTTCAGTTGACTGACTCGCCGAGTTGGGCCGCCAACTCGTCGAGTCCCTATTCTCACTTCTCGACCCTGTTCGCTGCAACTCGTTGAGTATGGCATCAACTCGACGGGTCTCCTTTCGATTCTAGAACTCAGGCCATCTTCATCCGACTGGCCAAGTTGTATGAACAACTCGACGAGTTGTTCTTGAACTTAAGAAGATTGCCTTAGACTCGCCAAGTTGTATGAACAACTCGTCGAGTCCCTCCATTACTGAGTCTGACCCCAGCTCACTGAGTCCATTCTACTACTCACTAGTCCCCACTCGGAATCACTCAAAAAGGGGGAAAAATCGGGGACTCGCGGCTCGACTCGCCGAGTCCGAAGAACGACTCGACGAGTCGCATGCATGCAGATACTATGAACTCGAGTCTGCTTGAATCCAGCGCATGTAACTTGTAGATCTGGGATCCCTAGGCTCGATTAACACGTAAAGATTCTATCTTTACGTGCCCATAAGCATCCATAAGGATTAAAAGGCTCAAAAGCATAATAAAGGCTAGATCTTGGGTTCTCATGCAACGCAACTCCGAAAAAGGCAACAGATCAGGGCTCTACAACCCCTAAGTGAACAGATCTAAGGATATCTCGACCCATCAAGGCATCCATACAACTAATAGGCTTGGAACTTACATTAAATGAGTCCTAGTGGTGTTCCAATGGAGGTTTTAAGCACAAAACAGAGAGATTCCGAGATATACCTCAATGAACTCCGATTCTGGCCTTGGATCTTTGCTCCACACCTCTTCCTCTTGGTCCTTTCTTCTTTTCCTTTTTCAAACTTCAAGAATCCACACAAAACACTTTAATCACACAAAGAATGGTTTAGGGTTGCTCACAGGCTCTCTGAGGGTGAAGGAGGCGAGTTTGGGGCACATATCATTGCTTAAATAGTGAGCAAACTCGGGGATTTAGGGTTTCTTCCAGACAGGCGGACTCGCCGAGTCCGGAATATAGACTCGTCGAGTCGCCGACTTACGCATGCTCGAAATCCCGTCTCTACTCGACGAGTCGGGATATAGACTCGCCGAGTCCCTCAGGAAAACTTCTAAATAAATAACATGAAAACACATACCAGAGACAGGGCGTTACACCCTTGTTTTGATTTTCTTTGAATTTCAATTGTGTTTCATATAAGGACTCGACTGTCTTACTTGACGTAGAATAATTTTTGAAACTAACATCTATTTTTCCACTTTTAATTTTCAAATCATCAAGTTCTTTGGTTACAACATCAAGTTGTCTCTTAGTATAGTCATAAATTTCACATTTTTCATTGAATTCTGATTAAATTCTTCTAAAGTCTTTTATTTTAGCTTCTAGTTGGGCCTTAAGGGGGTTTTTGTCCTTTCCTAAGTTGATAACCCTCATATCTAAGGTCTTCTACTTGCTTACGTAAGGTTTGAATTTCATGTCGAAGAACTTTAACATATTCTTTGCAGGCAAACGAACAGGACGGTAGATTTACCTCGCTTTTCTTGGGCTCGGAAGAGGTAGATACCATTAGGGCAAGCTGTAGTTCCACCATCTCTGCCTCGGGATCAGCATCATTATTCTTTGAAGCAACATCATCAATTTGAGCTAGGTGAGCATTTTCTGGCCCTAAAATATTTAAGGCTTGAATTTGGTCCTCCCAGTCAAATGATTGAGCAACCATAGTTTTTTCTCCATTGGCTGTAGCTCCTACATGATTGTTTCCAACTACAACCATCTGCCTGTTGTTGTGGATTCTGCGATCTGGCTTTGGGAAATCATGAGCAAAATGACCCGGCTCGTGGCAGTTGAAACATCTCAGCATGCTTTTGTTGAATCCTACCTTTTTGTCAGCATTCATGGCCCAGTTGTTTTTCCCGATCTTCTTGGCGAATTATTTGGCTCTGAAAACAGCCATGGCAATTTCCCAAGTGATGTCCATTTCCTCCACATCTTCAGGATGTATCTGGTCTAAATTGGCAAAGGATAGCTGAGGTGGAAGATCTCCAGCTACAAAGTCATTGTAAGAGTTAACTAGCCCAGTGCCTAGAGCCAGATTTTCATCAGATTCTTTGGTGTTTGAAGAAGAAGCTTTAGCTGACACATTGGGAGCAGAAATAGTTTGTGGAATGACCAATGTCACATTTGAAGTTTGATGGTGAGGTATGGATGGTACAACATTGAAGGTTTGAATCTGAGGTTGTTGAACTGTGGAAGCTTGACCTGAGGAAGTCATGAAAGACGATAGAGCATTGTTGGATGAAACTCCAAGATTTGCAGTGGAGTATGACTTCATATGGTTAATTTCTCTCTATTTTTCATCAATGTCACAAGCTTTGATGACTGCCATGATTTCTGCAAGAGTGAGGCGATTCAGGTCCTTGGTTTTCTTAATCACAGCAACATTCATATCCCATGATCGAGGAAGTGCATTCAGAAGTTTCTTGTTGATTTCTGACTTGGTCAAGAAAATCCCTGAAATCTTCATGTCAGTTGTGAGAGCAGTGAACCTTTACAATTGAGCTTCAAGAGTCTCTCCTGGAATGTAGTTGAACATGTTGAATTTATGTCTTAGCATGTCCTGCCGACTCTCTTTCATATCTTTATTGCCCTCATAGACCTCAATAAGAGCTTCCCATAGACCTTTAGCTGAAGTGTACTCATGAAAACCTTGAGCAATATCAGGAGATAATGCCATGGTTAAAGTGGCTAATGCTCTTTCTTGTTCCTCAACCAATTCAAATTCCTCATCAGTGTAGTTTTCAATAGCTTTGTCAATCAATTGACCTCCAACTGTCATAGTGACTCTGACAGGACCTCTAAGAATGCTTCTCCAGATCTTGAAATCTTTCATTTTAATGTGTTTCTCTATTCTGTACTTCCACTCGGGAAAACCTTCAGCAGACATTAACCTTGGAATGCGTGTAGTAGTGCCCATGACAACATCAAGTTCTTGAATGAGTTTGACTTTGAGAATCCATTTGAAATTAAAGTGATTTGAAGTTCCAAAAAGATTTACGGTTAAGAAAGAAAAATTAAGTTGATTACGGCCGTAAACAGAGTTTAAGGTAGATAAGTTTGCGACCGTAAACCGGGTTTACGATATAAGCTCACAGTTTTGGAGTTTACGGTTTATGAGTTTGCTGTTCTTTGATCCTGATTACGGTGCTTGAATGTTAAGAGTTTACGGTTCTTGAGTGTCTCCTTTTACGACCGTAAGCTGAGTTTACGGTTGGCAGTAAACTCTCAAACAGCCTTCAAAACTCGATTTTCAGATGAAATACGTCCCTTCAAAGCCTAGAACGTAGAAGTCAGTGATCAAACAGTGAGAATGACAACTTGAACGCTCAAAATCTCGATCGAATGACTTTTTGATACCATTTTACGCTCGGATACCAGTTGTTAGGTCCGGATCTGGATCTTTCACTAGTAATCAAACAATCACAAGTCGAGAATAACAATAATATGAATAAGAATTGAGCTTGCACACGTTTATATCAAATAACCGTCTGGTACAACTCAAAGACTTTCCGTAAACTATCTGGCATCCAACCATACAAATGACCAACTCCTAGTCCTTATATACTCGCCTGTACCGCAAACAGAGTTTGCCGCCGTAAACGTGTTTACGGTCGTGAACAAGACAAAATACAAACAACTCAAAAATGCAATTACAGACTTAAGACCAAACAAATCACATAGAAAGCCTAGCGCAAACCATTTTGCATGACCCTTCAAAGAGAGATCATGGAGAGAGACTCACCAAAATTGATCAAATTGCGACAAAAATTTGCCAAACTGAGAATCGTTCTTCAAATATCACCTTGATCTTGAAGACCCGCTCTGATACCAATTGTTGTGACAAAGAACATGGTTTGGCATGTGGAATTAAAGCTTGCACAATTGAACATGGTGATTTGGGTGTTTAAGAGATATATTGAATGTATATGGTGTTACAAAAAAGGACATATATCTACATCTACATAATTAACACACACTTACACACTCACTTATACATCTCTCAAGCACACCTCTACAAGTGGACAAACCTACCTGATATAGAGGTGTTTACATGTCTCTCTCTCACTTTCATTAACAAATGGGTCTAAAGGCTAATGCACCACATGCAAGTGGGTCTACACAAATCAACCCATTACAATGTCATACATGAAGAACTTTGCACCCCAAAAATAAGAGTAATATTTTGAAAATGACTTCAATGATGGCTAATGGACAAGTTACAAAGGTTGATTCTATAAAAGTGCAAAGTGAGAACAATCTTTGTGGGTAAGTTAGTTACACGTACTTAAATTAGGATGATTTTGAAGTAGTTTTTACAATGGATGAGCTGATTGGTGCTGTCATTGTGTGTTATATGATGTAAGTGCAACAAATTTAATTTAAGTAACTATTCTGGATACAAAAGTTGTTTAATCAATTTAGTGTTTGTATGATAACAGGGTGTTGTTTAAAAAAATCAAGTATGGCCCGCCAGAAAGATATCATGGAATTTGCTTTGTGAACCCCACTGTAATCTCACCAAGTATGTGTAAAGGGAAATCTAAGAATATTGATGATGAAGTTGAGGTGTTGCAGATCGGTTGTCTACTAGAAAGGGAAATGACATCATCTTATTTCCCTACAATCCTGGGTTTGATTTGGCTATTTTATTTTGAAAATGACTGCAATTATGTTATTTGACTTAATTTCGTTTGTGGTTTTTGTATAAGACATTGGGTGTTAGGTGTACTAGACATGATATCGGATACTTTCTATTATCTTGATTCCTTGAATTCTAGAATTTTCAATATGCAGTTGAAGCAAATTGTTGATTCATAAGTAATTTAGATTATCAAAAAATTTGATGTGAATACAATAAATACCTATGTGTTAATGTTTTTTTATAGGGAAATGGTTGTGTATGCTACACAAAGTGGATCCAACAGGAGGGTTAAATTAAATTGGCTCAATGTTACAGTCAACACTTAATTCCTTATTGAAATTACAGCTTTAACTTTATTTTTTGGATCAATTGCAATGGTCATTTATATGTAATTGTGTAGTGTCCAGTTTAGCCCGGATCTATCAAGTGTGGCTACTATATGTTAAGGTTCACGAAAGAGATAGTTGAGGAAGGAATTGAAGTGTTGGTCAAAGACAATGTAATGATATAGCATTCTACTTTCACTATTATAATAATTTACTATGGAAGGAATTGAAAATGATCCTTTTATGGCATCTGACTCTCACAATTATAATTGAAATATTAGGTTGCATGCAAAAATGACAATGTGCTTTCATTCATTTGAAAGTACGATGTTGTATTAAGAAATCATATTATTTAATTGGTATTGATCAGAAAACTAATTTGGAATTAGTTTAGTGATCAAAAGAGACTGATTAAATTTTTGGGGACTGATTAGGTAAATCAGTAATACTTATAGTTTGGACTAATGATCCAGGTTGATTAGGGATGGGCTAAAACTATGCGAGAATCCATGAAAAGTTAGTCCAAAGGGCCTATCATATGGATCATTGGAATACCTAAAGGTTTAGGTAAATTAGAGTTTTATGTATGAAAGCCTAGAAATTCCACACTATAAATGTAACCCCTAGCTTCCCAAAATCATGCATTCTATTCCATAATGAAACCCTAGCTAATTTTGGTGATTCATCACCTCTCTCTCATAAGCCTCTTCTTGCTTTTGGTGTTTGTACCATAATAGAGTTATCACACTTAAGGTACTAAGTTCTTAAAAGGCCAAGAACTACAAGCTACAACAAAGAGGTATCCATCTAACTATTTTTTATGTTGTATATCTCTAATTGCATGCTAGCTAGGGTATAGGCTTTGGATAAAATGAAATTGCATGTATAACTTAAGAAAACTTAGTTCCAAAGCATTAGGGTTCAATGTGCACCATAGTGATGTTATTGTGCTCAAAACCCAACAGTGGTATCAGAGACTAGGGTGTTTTCTGTTATATTGATGTAATTGTTTTGTTTTCAAAGCTGAAAAAGTTTTTTTTTTGCCTCTGACTGCTAGACTCGACGAGTCCCATGTGGGAACTTAACGAGTTGGATCGTCTGGTGATGAAATCGACGAGTCCATGCCCTGACTTGACGAGTTGGACCGCCTGTTGGCAGATTTTTCGAGTTTTTGGCCTGAATTGGATTAGGATCATTACCACAAACTATTTTGAATCATAAAATTAGATTTTTCAGATATGGTAGTTATTATCCTGATCTAATTAAAAGATAAATTGACAAATTTTAAGATAATTATTTGATTATATGATAAGTTGATTATTTGTATCATTTGATTTGAATTGTCTTGCTATATGAGTTGAATTAGGTCAAATTAGTAAAATATAAAATTATATGATTATTTTATTAGTTTAAAATTTTGATCTAAAAGATTTTTAAGAGTTTCAAAATTTTCCCTCAAGTTTTGGAATTTAAAAAGTCTTAATTATGAAATATTAAATTCTAAAACCCAAGTAATTTGAAAATGTTCAAAAGTGCACGTCTTGGTTTTGTAACTTAAAAATTAATTAAATAGGCTTAATTTTGGAATCTTAAATATAGAACATTGATATTTTGAATAGTTCAAATTACACCGTTATGGTTTTATTAAATTAATTAAGTGTTTAATTAAAAGAGAGAATTAATAAATCCATAATGACATGACTTAAGTTTAAGTAAATTTATTAATAGATTAAACCACTTAGTATTTTGACAGTGTAAAATACACTCTTATACTATATAAAATTAAAAGTTTAGTTGGCCTCATTCACAAAGCTGATCTATAATGGGTGTTTAAGGAAATTACCTATAAAATGACGATTGAATGAGTGTCCACTCTCACCCACTGCACTCTTGACCAGTGGAGAGTCGTTAGCCAAACGGGTAGGATAGGACACAAAATTTCATTAATAAGTATAATGAAATACAGGTAACTAAATATTTTATAAATTCCCAATCTTAGTTACTTAGGAAAAATGTGAATTTGGTGCTAATCCATGAAATTGCACATTGCACCTTCTTGGTCATTAGTGGAGCGTGTGTGCTTAACCGATACACTGATATGAGACTAATGAAGGATGGAAATGGGTAGCTTCTAGATTATCAAAGATTAATGGAGCATGTGTGGCTAACTGGCACATTGATTAGATGACAAATGACTTTGAGTGTACCAAACTAATTTGCATGGTTATTCACACCTTGTTCGTGATCCTCGGTATCCCAGTAGCAAACTCGAAGGGCATAATCAAGATTAAACATGCCATTTAAAAGTTTAATGAATCTCAAAAGATCTAGGAGTTTCATTTAAAACTTAATTCGTTTAAAATTTTGTTTTCATGGTGGAATTGGTAAATCACTATTTACCTACCTAAAATAATTTACAATTGGATTACGACATCCCTCTTCTGAATTGTGAATTATTGTGTTGGGTCCTAGCCTTAATATTTCATTTGGGTGTTATATTAAGGACTAAATCAACTAACTTGAATTTATCCCTTTTTGAGTTAGCTGGTTTTGAAAACTATGGTCTTCTGAAATCTTTTGGAAAAAGCTTTCCTCATGAAGATGATGTTCCAAGTTTTGATCAAGGAATTGGAAATCATTCTTCACTTCCTCCACCTCCTCCAATTATTCTTCCTGACTCACATGTTCGTCGAGTTGAAAAGTTCAAGGTCACTCAAGCCCTATTGGCAAACAAACACGAAGATATAAACTTTATATGTGCTCATGTCTTGTAGATGAAGTTGCATATTGACAGGTTGGAAATGTTGGGTATCACTTTCTCGAGGAAGTTGGATGTTGACTTGGTTCTTCAGTCACTTACCGAGTCGTATGGTTAGTTTGTTAAAGACTACTATATGACAGATCATGATTTGACCCTTATCGATCTTACATATTTGCTAATTGCTGCTGAATCAGCAATGAGTTGGCACTGGTAAAGCAAATTTGAATGGAAGCACTGCATCCTAAATTTCCATGGACCTTAACAATGACAAAGGTGATAGTCCAGAAATGGTTTCTTCTCCCAAGTGAGAGAAATCGGTCATGATCGAAAAGTTTGATCATAAGAGAAAGGCCGAGTCTGAGATAACCCCATGCGCCATTCCAAAAGAGTCAGTTTTATTTCTACTGCAAAGAGAAGCGGCATTGGATGCGAAACCGCTGTATCTACCTGAAGGATCGTCAGGATGGAAAAGTCAAAATGTATGACTCTACTTCAGGTAAGTCCACTATCTAACTCTATTAAGTTCATATTTATAGATTCTTAATACATTATGTGATAAGATCGCATTTTGATGTTTTGTAGGATTAAAGAAAAGAAAGGAAGCTTAAAGGAAGAGTGAGTTGAGTCTGGTCGCGAAGAGATGGATTTCGATCGCATGGTTCGATGATCAGATTTTTGATCTGCTATTTAGGAGTCATGATAGATTGCTTAAGAATATTTAGAAACATAGTTTGCATATGTATTTGCATTGTAAGGACAAGTTTTTTGCATTTTATAAATAAATAAAGTTTTGATTTGATCTTATTTATGTTTCCTTGCAATGACATTTGTGAGAATTGTTTTTTTTAATGTTTCTAATAATAACAAAGTTGAAAATGGTTTCATTATTTGTTATATCGATTGTGGTATTGTCATAATTTTCTAAGTAAGAAAAGATTCTCATCGCCCAAGTTTCAATTGGATAGAAACTTGTAATCATGTGATTTAAATTATACGATGTATGAAAATCTTGGTACATGGGAAAATTAGGACTAATTCCTTGTTCACATATATATGTGAGTCAAGTGAAGGAATAGAGGATCTAGTATAGATTGATGTGCACTGTTCAGATCCACCACAAAGGATGATAAAGTCTATTCATCACGATTTACTGAAAGTCCAGTAAATATGGTTATGCTTACAAGATTAAGTGTAATTATGAATGATTGATAAAATTTCAATGTATAGTGGAACAAATAAGAAAAATCAATTAGGCAGAAAGATAAAAGTTTCTCCAATCTGGAAGGAAAGGAGAGTACTTTAGTGTCGTGTTTTATGATCATCCTAATGATTATGGAACCATGTTACAATTGATCCTCAAAGTACACCTTAGTGCATTTACATGACTAAGAAGAGGTATAAGAAATTGTTGAAATGGTTAAATCAAGAAGGTGAGTCATACTTCGTTCCAAAATTAAGTCTTAGAGTTAAACTCCAAGATTGTGTCTTGAGTGACATGTCCTATGTAGGTTTATAACACATCATGAAATGTGGAGTAGAAAAGTTTTCTTTCTCATGCACATTTGATATTGGTAGTTGTGATGTTTTGGAAAAAACAAGGACCGATTATATGAAGTTTTTTTCTTGATAAGAATCCACACTAACTCTTGAATATTTGTTTGTCAAGGAATGTTTCTTGACAAGAAAATCTTATACGACAATAGGTTAGTGGGAGTCTTGATGATCTTGAATAATAACTAATCAAGAATATACCTATTGTTTATCAGCAGCACACGACTTGAGGTTTGTAACCTATTATGTTGACACATTCTTGTTTTTATGACATTCTACTTAAGTTGACTATACATATGAGTCCTATGAGTTCTCATTTGACTGTGTAGGGAAAAGCACCTTGATGAGTGAAAGTTCATTGGTTAGTAAGGGTGAGCTACTCAATAACTTGGAAGCAATGATAGGCCTTTGTGGTGTCAAATGGCAAGAAATTATGATAAGAAAGTTCATTCCATATGAGTTTGGATTTGTCATAAACCTTGTCTTATAATAGTGGTTAGAAATGAAATATTCACATAGATAGGAACACATACACCATAAAAATCTAAGTGGTAAGAGGTTTCTCTCTACATCATGAAAATGATTGTGAGGAAACACTTACACGAGTAGATTTTAAAGGATTAGAGTAAGCAATTGTGATAAATGCATTCTCAAATTCAAGTATGATTAAGACATCCTTCATATTTCGAATTGTGAGAAACGGAAAAAGGTTTGAACATTTGGGACTCATCTCTATAAGTGTGACACCCCCAAACCTGAACGGCGGAAACATTTGGGGGCGGATGACTTCATGTGGTAACGTAACAAATGAATACATAGTAAAGAAAGCAATACAACCATCATATATATAATTGAAACTTTACATTTGTCAAAAGTTACATGTTCAAAACCAATTATAATATGATGTCAAAATATGAGATTAAACTGGAGCCGCAACATCCCTTCTTCAAAAGCATATTGATACCTGAAATTACTGAATCCCTGGGACATACAAGTAATTTTAAAAGAGTAGATCAGCATTTAAGCTGGTGAGTTTCATATGTATTAAATGACAAAGTTTTGTTATGAAATGAGATGTTTTGTCCTTGTTTGTTTGTTTCTAGAAAATCCTATATTTTCCACTAGTATAAAAGTAGCTTTCTCTCAAGACCAATGTTTGTTTCTTAAATGTATGTAAGTGTAAAATAACCAATACGTTTGAAAACCTCGTAAATCAATGCATTTTTAATACCCCATGTGAGTTTTATAACCATACTATTGACTCGGAATGCCTATACACAACGTTCTTCAGGCGTTGGAATGTTATGACGTTTGTCACCCCAAATGATGGACTGTAGCTAACAGTCAAGGCGCGGGTTGTCAAGACCGTATAGATCTATACACAAACACCATGCTCCCCCTCCAAGGGATTCTGGTATATAATACAGGACTTGAAATGTGTACTCGAACGTACGTGAAGTTAATGTCTCACAAACCGTGGTATAAAAACAGACTTATGTGTTAAAATGTTTCGCTTGTTCTTGTATATGAAAGTGACTTCTTGAAAATCGTTTTTCTAGTATGTAAAAGTTAGCAATTTCCTCATAAAACTATATCTATTATAGTTTTCTAAAAGTGTGTCTCGTTTGTTTAGAAATACCTAGAAAAGGAATCACTTGTTACGAAAGTATAGATTTTTGTAGAGCCTAAGATAGACAAGTATACATATAATCTAAGAAAATGTTTAGTTTATACATGCATTACAACAATTTATATTTCAAAAGATAGAATGCTATTGTAACATATTTTATGTACGAGAGTTCCCTATAAAGTTTATAAATCACATATGATTTGGTTATATAAAAGCATATAAAAATTGTTTATATAACACACGATGATACTCGTGTGTTTTACTTGTATTCCCCCCTTGAAAGCATATAAAAGCATTTATAGAACATTTAAAAGGTTAATTAAGGGGTATGAACTCACTTTGAAAGTTTGAAGAAAGCGAGATGGAAACCGGGCAGAGTTTCGTCTCGGGAAACGGATTTTTCTCGGGATTCTCGGGAGTAAAATCGACCTTCGGGACTTGAGCAAAATGACCAGGGCTTCGGGTTAGAACGGGCACGGAAAACGAGGCAAGAACGCAAAGGAAATGAGAGAAATGGAGCCCTTTCTTCGGAACCCTCGCATCCCTTTTATAGGGGCTGGGAACCGCCTCGGTACACAGGGCGCACGAGGGTATGTGGGGCGTTGCGTACGTCATGCATGACCGAGTCCTCGACTGCCTCGGACTTCGGATGGGACAACACTACTTCGCATAGACCGGGACGTGGACGATCCGAGGCCTTGGCCTTGAGTACGTGGGGCGTACGAGGGTATGCAGGGCGTACTTCGACCCTATCTGCTGACTCCCTTCGGATAATACCAAGAGTTTATAATTAAATTTTTATTTAATTTAATTAATAAACTTCTAAAATTCATATCTTCTTCATACAAATTCCGTTTTCGATGGTCTTTATATCCACGCGTAGGTGAGACTACGCTCTACAACTTTCGTTTAGACTCCGTCGGCAAATTTTGAAATTATTATTAGTATTTATTTTTAAAAGGGTCGTGTTTAAGGAATTTCTTTAGAAATTCATAACTTCTTTATCTGACGTTGGTTTTTGCCAGACTTTTTACCGCTGAATTACGATTGATGAGACCTTCGATTCTCGTTTAGGTCATTCCGGCCAAAAGTCGCTCGATCTCCGATTCGAGTTTTTAGCTGTCTACTGCTAAGCCGAACTTGGAAAAATCATAACTTCAATATACGAAGTCGGATTTGGGCGTTCTTTTTACGTACCGTCACGGTTTAATGACATTAATCATAGCAGGAATTTAAATAGAAACCTTTTGGACATTTTATTATCAAAGTTAATTTTATTAACTCAAAGGTGGTTACAATACTTGACTTTTTAGGTCATTACAAAGAGTTGAAATATCGAGTTGTCACAATAAGTTCTGAAAAGGTTTAGACACACACGTGAGTTGTCTAATGAATGGTGTATGAACTTGAGAAGCATAGATAAAGGATTATCGAAGCATCTCGTATCAAGAGTCTAAAATTTGGTAGGAAAGTCAATAAGTATTGATTTCTAGAAGTCCAACTAATTTCTAGATACATGTCAAAGTTAGTGGGAGCATAAGTGTTATGCTTGTAAGTGTGTAATCATTATGCTAGTGGGAGCACAGTTATTATGTTGAGTGTTACAAGTTAGCAATGCTATATATATATATATATATATATATATATATATATATATATATATATATATATATATATATATAGGAAACAAAGTTTTAATTTGCAAAGTAGAGTTTGAAAAGTTGTCTCGCTATAGTAGGATTTAAGGGTGAATATACTCGTACTTCATTTCGAATCTAAAAGATTAGATTGAAATTTTAATGGAACTTAGTCATGGATATATGTGAATGTCATGTTGAAATGTTTAAACATTTGAAATTCTATATATGGAAAAATTATAGCAAGAGACTGGTCTAGTATCATATCTTTATGTGAGACATTATGGATCATATACCGTATGCTTTGGGTATAGAATCGATTGCATATGTTATAATATTCGCCTGTTCTGAATGCCTAGAACATTAAGAGGGAAAAGGACTAGAACTTGATATGAATAAAGTTGTTAAATAACTGTCAAGGACAATCTAAGGTTCGCTGAAGATTGGTTGCTCCTGAATAGTTGGAGGTATAAGAATATCGACCATATTGATATAATTCTGAGTGGATAGGATTCTATTTAGAATGGATAGTCATATGACAATTATGGAAATGGTTCCATAATGGGAGTTGGACATTAAGAATCTTTGTGTGAATTAGAAACTTTAATACGAGAAAGATGTTCAAGTAATGCTCTTTGAATGTGAGACTTCAATGCCAGGGAATTGCGTGGTAGCATTCTCAAATGGAATACTTTGTAACATCATTAGCTAAGTCTCTGTGACATTACGAAAGTAACATTGCATGTATGTATAGACTCTAATAGATTCTAGTAGTGGCAAGAATCTGGTATTCTTACACTTGTGATAAGGATTAGGAAATTGTGAAATGAGTATCATTAGAAATGTGTTCAATTGATCTACTTTGTAAAGAAAGGACCACAGGTGAACATTGTATGCATGATTGGAGCATGGGATAACTATTGTTTTAATTCAAGTATTAAGTTGATTGTTCGAAACATTATACAGTTAATTAGTTCTAATCAATATGGTGATTAAATAATAAGTGTTTTATTTATATTCAAAAGTTTTGAGACAATATTTGATCGTTTAATTCTTGTGTTTCACTTCGCATGTTTTACTTCCCGAATAATAAGATTATTCAAACATCCACAGTCGATCATACTTTGGAAGTAAGTAATGAGGCAAGACGATCATGAATTTGACTGTAGATTGTCTAAGTGCTTAGACATGACACAAGTTTGTTGCAACATTCATGAATACTCTTGAAATAAGAATTTGAGTGTTGGATTAAACCCACGCTCATTTGAATCACTTCATGGATTTTATCACGAGCGATTGTGAGACGATAATATCTTATATTCTTGAATCAAAGAAATATGAGTTGTAGTTTACAAGTTAGTTGCACATTGATGATACGTAAACACACCAGTAACTTGATGTTATAAAATGTCTTGTTGTATGTGATTTGATGAGTAAATTAAGCAAACATATGAGTCAAAGTTTATCCGTTCTTTTTACCCTATGAGGGATAAAAGGTGGTGATAGTTACCGGAGATGTGTGGGTCTATTAAGACCTCCATGGTTGAGTATTTCGACGAGCGCTATGCAACCATTGTTAAGACGGCCGCCACAACAACTTCAACAACTTTAACGTCGGCAGGGGGAGGAGCCAGTCGGGCTTTCCAACATCGGGACTTCGATAACGTGAAGCCCTGACCTTCGGTAGGGTTTAAGACCTGATTATACCCATGAGGTGGCCATATGATATGGAGGGATGTTGCTTCACATGTTCATGTCCTATTGACCAAAAGGTCAGGCACGCTCTGAACCTGCTGAGGTTCGGGGCGAAGGACTGGTTGGAACTTGTTACTGGGACGTGTTCTGATGAGCAGAGGGTTGCAGTTATCTCGGATGAGAAAGATGACCTGTACTCGTTATGTTTCTGCGGGTTGAGCGGGAGAGGCTAACACATGAGTTTCTAGATTTTAGGCTCGGGGGTTTGCTCGAGGACAGAATGAGAGTCGCAGGGACTCCGGAAAGGAGTGATGACTATGTCCAGCTGGGGTTTTGCAGCTGGAAGTGGAATGGTTAATTGATAGATTGGATTGTCGTTTTGTAGGGCAAGAACTGTGCCCTCTCATTTTTTCGAGCTCAAAGGAGTGAACAGGCTTGTGACCCCAGGATCAGGTTGTATTCCATCATGGGGTTAGTAGGTGGCAGGGATAGACAACATTATTTCAGCACCGGTAAGCGCATATGGGTCGATGTGGCATAAGTGTGTTGTGAAGTCTGGTTCACCTTGGATCTCTTATATTGGGTGGTTAGGATTGATTGTGTGATCTATTGCACTTTTAGGATTGTAGACTTTGTCTTGGGAGTAGTTGTAGCCTGATTTAGGGAGAAGGATGTTTTTAGTTCAGCTGTGGATGATCGAGCAGGTGAGTGAGTAAGGGTGCGAGACCCTCAATGATATGATTTCTAGAGCCGAGAGTGGGAGATTTTTTGGAGCACTTTGGGAAGAAGGGTATTATATGGGAGGTCTGCGGAAAGGGTTCCACAAGATGGTTATTCAGCATTGTAATGAATCAGTGGTTTTAGTAAGCATTATTAACCGGTGGAGGAAAGCGCCAAGGGAAGTAGCTCGTTGTTGAGACATTAGTTAAGAGTATCTATCTTTAGACTTCAAGATTTGGGTGCAGAATAATTCGAGCATTCAAGACTGTGGGTTTCCTTAAGATTCAGGAAGTGTTCATCTAGTTATTAGAAGTGTGTGATTATTTTAGGGTTGGCTAGTAAAGGAATACTAGTTTGAAGGGTCTACTTGTCATCATATCAATCGTTAGAAAGTAAGAAGGATTGGGAATTGTCAAACTTTAATGTATTCTGAAGACTTAGTCGAATCTAAGCGGGGGAGAATTATCGCGGGATTCGGAAGAAGGATTGGTTTGAAAACGGGATAAGTTTCGCATCGTGGTCAGGAAGGAAGACCACCCAAGTGACTGTTAGGTTTGAGGGTTGTGTGAGTTGGGAGTTAGGTAAAACTCCCCAGCATGGGAATCGCGCCTTCTCAGTGCTTGATAGTAGAATTTGGGAAATTAGGTTGGAATTTTAGCCATGAATTTAGTTCAGTTGTGTGTTAGGCCGAGTTCGTGTTTGACCCGGTTGGAAAGTGTTGTAAGACTGCAGAGGTAGCTGTAGCATTCACTAGTGATTAGTTAGCATGGAAAGTGTAGTAAGCTTGCGGGGTACCCGTAGCATTCACTAGCGGTCAGATAGTGATAGAGTGTCGTGAAACTGCGGTTGTAGCCGTAGCATTCACTAGGTTGGTAGATGGCATAAGCGTGTTGTTAGAATGCGGAAGGAATAATAGTATCCACCAGTTCGGGTGTAGTGGTAAGGATATGGAAATCCGCGGAGTGGATTTCGGAAATTACCCAGATGGATTAGATCTGGTTAAGCCAGTAATAAGACTATGGTAACGTCACTACAGTTATGAGATCAGGGAAGCAATGGATTGCTTAAGGCCATTTGATATAGAAGTCTACCGTTGGACACATAGCAATCACTTTTACCCTTGGATTTGGTGATGTCAGGATTTGACGGATGGACCCGTCGTAGGCATGCCTGGTATTCCAGCCCGACGCTGATTGGCCCAGGTATGAGTGTTTGAGCTTATGAGCCGGTCATTATATGTATGTGATTCAGCGAACTAAAGGAAACATTGTTATGTTGATCCAAAAGGGGTCATTACCCAGTTTACATCTCGTTGTTCATTATATCGCTATGGATTGGATATCATAACGAATTTCTCTAGAAAGAGTACCTAATCTCTTATCGAGGAGAGAGTTATAGGTAGCAGTGTGGGAATTGTGATTCTATTTCGGGTGGGAACCCAGGTTATTAACAATTGAGTAGCTAGTTGGGAGAAAAGTGCAAAGAACTCGACAATGATCCAGTATGGGCGGTCTGTCAGGACGGCATACCATTTTGAGACTCTAGATTTCAGATGGATTAAGCGTGATCATATTGTAAGGGATTTGTTTATTTTCCCGATTTTAGGACCCTTCAATGGTTAGACATTGCTGCCTTGGAGAGGCTAGAGTTTCACTCGGGATTGTAGCCAAGTAGTTCAAGTTGTTTGGCGTGTAAGAATGATAAGAAACGATTTCGAGAACAAAATCAAATTTAAGTGGGGGAGAGTCGTAACATCCCATTTTAAGAAGAGTAATTAAATAATAAATCAGGAACCCCAGGAAGTAATTATTATGATTATTTTATATTATTAGATCTCAAAATTAAATAATAATTAGTGGGGTGTTGGTTTCGGGGAGCCATATGACAAGATTTGAATCTCTAGGGGTTAAAGTGTGATTGTGGGACTTAATTTGTAAAGATTTTCATGAATCATGGGGTTTTTGGTATTATTTGGACTTGAATTGTAAGGGTTTTCAGAAGGAGGGGTCGAAATAGTAAATTCTGGATTAGTTTTGAAAGAAATAATACAAGGAGGGACTGTTTTTGTTAGTATGGGAAAAAGTTCAAAGGAATCGGGGTATATAACCGATCGCTACTCTCTCTAACCCTAACCCTATGTGCAGCCGCCTGGATGATCTTTCATCCGTCTTCCCCTCATCGGCGCTGCCACCCTTATCTTTTCCCCTCCGACCGCCAACCTCCTTCCCCCACCATCAGCCGCCGCCATCTATGTTGGAACCAAAAATCTGTCGGTTCGAATAACTCTGGTCGACGACAGATGACCACTTGGCAGGTGTCGTTGTCTCCATTGTTGTTGAAGACGCTGGTTCCACTGCTGCTGCTGCGCCGCCGACGACAGCGACTAGAAGAAGCCGTCACCTTTCTCCTTCTCCTCCTTCAGCCGACAACAACAAAGAGTTTCACGTTGAGATGAATCTGTGGGACGCCGAGTAAGATTTGCATGGCCGTTGATTCGCCATGAACACCACCGCCACACTACTGCTGTCGGAGACATTGTGGGCAGTTCGATTGACCGTCGGAGGCTGATGGACTGACGTGTTCGCTGCTGCATGGTTGTGAGCAACCGGGGATTTTCTGGGTTGAGAATCAAGCTAATCACCGCCACCTGCTGCCGCCAAACACCACCAGGTGTGTGGTTGGGTCTATTTTGCAAGTCAGAGGCGTATGTGTATGTGTGTTGTACTTGGTTTTGTTGGCTGGAACCCTCAAGATCAGCCACTACCACCATCGTAAGGTGGTGGCTGCCACCACTTACCACCGCCGACCACCACTAGGTTGTTGTTTATATGTGTTTGTATTAGTAGTGGTTGTGTGTGTTTAGCTGGGATTAGCATTGTAAAATATAACTAGAAATTGGAATAATGAAATGAAACCCTAACCACCATCGTGAGGTGGTGGCTGCTACCACCGGCGTCGTGTCGGGTGGAGGTGTTCTTTGATTGTGTTTGGACCTCGTTTGGGGGATGTTTGGACAATGTGGGACCAATGAAACCCTAATTGGCCCAAAAAAACCCTAGTGGGCCAATAAGGCCCAATGTGATCTAAAAGCCCAACCAATGGACTAATGAAGTAGTATTGGGTTAGAAAAACCCTAAGGGCATAAAACCCTAACTTGTGGAAATTGATCGGGACACACACTGGAATTATTTGATAAACTTGAAATATTAAATAATAATCATTGGCAAACTAACTTAAGGCAAAAATGGATTTAATGGATTAAGTCCTCAATGGGTTAAGTGAGAAACACTTAACCCTAATTGTCATTTTATATGAAACCCTAATTTCACTTGAGCCTTTATTTGGGCCTTTCTATTGGGCTTTGGTAATTAGATTATTAATGGGCCACCCAGGAATAATAATAAGGACTAGAATATGTTGATGGGTTTCATATAAAATGTTTAGGCCTTGATGATAATATGATATTGGACCATTGGAAATGCCAAATGTTTGGGCTGGACTAAGTAGTTGGGCCTTTAATTATGACCATGTAGAGGTCTAGGCCCAATTTAGAAAATTAGGCCATATGTTGGGCTTTGGCCTATTACTTGACTATTGAACCTTTAGTGTGTGAGTTGGACTTTGGGCTTGGAATCCAATTATTAATTGGGTGTTGTTTGATGTTGACAGTTTGGGAATCTGTCAACCAACAGTTGAAGTTTTATCGGCGGGACTTCAGCAGTGTCAGGTGAGTTATTCTCATTATTTCAATAGGGTCAAAGGCACCAAGGCCGACCCTTTATGGATTGTATTCGGATTATTGCATGTTATGATTACTTATTTACATTCTGGTAGTTAGGATGGTGATTTGTCATGCTTTAGTGACCCGGTTGGGTCGGTATCTTAATATATAGAATGAGGCTATGTTAGTAACATGTTAGGTCGATATCCTGGTTATGGATTGTTGCTATGCTTTATGATTTGTTAGATCAGTTTGACTGTTATATATATATATATATATATATATATATATATATATATATATACATACATACATACATACATGCTAGTGTTATATGATCTCTATGTGCACATGATTGTCCTGTTATAGGATGATGCTATGTTAGTGACCGGTTAGGTCTATATCCCGGTTATTGGGATGTTGCAATGATTAGTGATATGTTAGATTGGTTTGACTATTATATGATATGTGCTAGCGTATGATATTTGTGTGCACATGATTGTTTGATTGGGGGTTCGGTTGAGGCGGTCCTGCTTTGTGTTGTAGGCCAACATACCCGGTGAGAGTTCGGGATAGGCTGTAGGCCCTGTGTGGCAGTCCAGTCATGTTGAAGGCTCGAGAGTGGTGCAGATAGGCTGTAGGCCCTACGAGGCTGTCCAGTCTGGTTGAAGGCTCATTATGCATGTTGTTCTATATTTGTTATATGAAATGGTTATGTTTGTATGGATTTGGTATTTTGGGGATACTCACTAAGCTTTAGGCTTACAGTTGTTGATTTTATTTTATGTATTTCTGATGACCGCGGGAAGGTGAAGGCGTGATTGTGCACCTCCTCATATTTTCATGATTGATTTTGGGGATACTCTAATGCATAAACTATTTTGAAAATAAATTGTAATAACTTAATGGTGTTAAATGTTTTAAAAAGTTTTAAATTGGCTTGAATTTTATGGGTGTTATAGTAATTCCAAACTTAAAAACTGTTTTGAAAGAAACCAAGTCCATGGTCGTACGGGTAACGAATAAAGATTTCTGTCAAGGTTGTACTTAACGACCTCAGATACGGATAAACAGACATACGGATATATGGATAAAGTTATCTGCCAAGGTTGATCTTAACAACCGCAGATACGGATAAACAGATAAACAACAAGTATATTTGGTAAGTATACACATAAAAACATACGATACTTGTTTAAAGAGTTGACAAAACTTAGTATGGTATACACAGGAACATGTATGAGCCTAAGATACAAGTTCTATAACTTGTATGAATGTATAAACCTATATATTTATGTGATAAACAGACATGCATATATATGGATAATGTTATCTGCCAAGGTTGAACTTAACAATCATAGATACGGATAAACAGATAAACAACAACTATATTTGATAAGCATACACGTAAAGTGTACGATACTTGTTTAAACAGTTTATAAAACCTTGAGTACAAGCACATAAACTAGCCTAAGATACAACCTCTATAACTCGTATAAATATATAAACTTATATATGTTTGTGTATGTATGAGGTATAATTAGACTACCAAGTTGATAACCGGCTATACAATCATAGCACAATTTTTGTCGGAATGTATATGTTATTTTCATTAGTTGTATCATCTTAACAACATAACATATGAAGTTAATGAGGTTTATAACGATTTTGTTTACTTAACATGTAAGCGTTTAAACAAATATTTCTAAAACTGGTAAAGTATTTACACAAATTAATCAACGATTTTTTGTTTGTGTATTTTGTATTATAAATATTACTCAGTACACATACTACCATGCATAGACGAGGGCCAAACATGAAACACCGAGGGCAAAATCATTTTAGCAATTAAGCTGTTCTGAAATCCAACAACATGTGCGGCCCTTCAAACTAGATTCCCCGTACCGTAAGTAGTAGCGTAATAAATACTATTTTCATGTGATTTATGTTGCATAAAAACGATGGTGTTGTTTGTTTAAACAAAGTATTTAGAGAATAGATATATATACTAGATATACAAGTAATACATGTATTCCCCCCCCCCCCCCCCCCCCCCCCCCCCGAAAAAATGCAAAAGTAGGGCCGTAGCACTCACCTTAACGAGCAGTTATCGAGTTGTTTTGAAAATTGGGATGTTTTGTCTTGATGTCGTAATGTCCGGGTTTAATCCGATTTCCTACAATTTCGTTATATATTAATATTTGGACATGATTTGGTATTATAATGCTTCATTGAATAATTTCCTTAGTTTTGCCGATTCAAAATTTATTTAAATAATTAAATAAATTTTATCTAAATAAAGAATATTTATTTTTAATAGTTTCCAAAATTTGTAAATAATCCCAAAATTAATTAAGTTTAAAAATATAAAAACTTTAGTAATTCGATATTAAAATAGATAACTAAATAAATAGAATATATAAAAACTTTATAAATAATTTGTTTTATTAAAATTTGGGTCACGTTGAAAAGGATTTTCCAAATGGTGGTTATTTTTGCACATTCTAATACAAGTTTCATTTACATAGGGTTAGTTTTGAAAGGGTATTTGGTTTGGGGGTTAAAATAATTAATCTCAAATGAAGGAATGGCCAAATCTGTACAAGTTCGAAAGTTGAGGGACTAAGAGTATTTAATTTGTTTTAAAGTTTGGTTTCATTGTGTTTCATAAAAGGAGGCACTTTGCCTCCTGTTCGTCGTCCCTCGCATGGAAACAAAGAAAAAAAAATGCAGCGATTGTACTGTGGTTATTTCATGATTTACGAAGGATTACCAATGATTAAAGGGGGTGTTTGGAGATTACCTACAACCGTATGGATTGCTGGAGGTGGCGGAAGTCGGTGGCGCAAGGTGGCAGTGACGATGATGCTATGAAGATTGAGAATGTCCAGCAGCATCCTGCTGCCGATTTTTCTTGCCTTTTCCGGCAAGTTCAAAGGTAGAGGGGGCTGAGGAACTTCACAAGCAGATGTTTGGTAGCAATGGGGGTGTTTCGTGGTTTTTAGGTGGTGTTAAGTGGTATACCGGGAGAGGAATAGAGAGAGCTTTAGAGAGAGACAATGGAGATCTTAGATATGTAGAAGAAAACCGGAGTTTGAGGTGTGATTTTGGAGGTGATCTAAGCTTCTTTTTATAGCCAAAAATCCCCTCACACAACACAAGTAAGCCCATACTTCCAACTCATCATATACTCTCTTAGTGAAACTTGCACGCAAAGAAGGAGAGGGGGCGAAGATATAGTCAAGTGGGATGATACAAAGGAGGGAAAAATGAGATTTTTGGGCTCCTTAAGTCATATGTGGGCCCCACATGGGTTATTCCCTCTTTTAATTGCCAAACCACTTAAAACCGGGTGCCTCGCGATCCGTGAGTCGAATTTTTTTTTCGAGAGTACCATTAGATAGAGTTTAATTCAAGGATTTCGGAACATCAAACAGATTAATTTTTGGAGTTACGGATCTCCGGAACATTGTGTTTGAAATTTTACATCTAAACGGCTCGCGTTTTCCTTTTTCACGATTTTTGTGAATATTTTTGTTAAAAATATTTCGATTGTGAAATTAAATAATAGATTATACCCTGAGTCCAAAAATGCTCTCGAAAATCCCATCGGCAAAGCATGATGCCTTAATGGTGTGAAATGGTTTACTTAGAACAGGTAAAATCAGTGTTATACCAGTTTGATTTCTTAAAACTGTTGTATCTTTTACATACGAACTACGTTTTGGGTGTTCTTTATTTTTTCGGAAACAGGTAAACACTTACTCTGAGGCTAGGATAATTGCTTCGCTTAAAATGACATTTTTTGAATTTTTAGTTTTTCAGACGTATTCCTAAGGTTACAGTCTGTACGATTTGATCAGTTAAGCATTTGAAAGCATGATATCATAAGGTATCATATAATAGTTAGAATGAAATTAGTTGTCCTTCCTAAGATACACTAAAACATAGTAATTCGGATATAACATGAGATTCACGGATAGATTGGCAGTTATAATAATAGCCCTAAATTTCAGGTTGTCACAATGATCCATATGGATGTGATGCACCAAGTGGCTAAAGATGCTCCAAGTTCTTGAACATGCTTAAATGTGCTTGAACATGGTCCAAGTTTGTGAAGATGCTCCATGTTCTTGAACTTGCTCCAATTTGCTTCCAGTTGATCCAAGGTAGTATAGATGGTCCATGATGATCCAAGTGATCAAGTTGATGAATATGGTCCAAGATACCTTAAGATGATCAAGATGAATGAAGATGCTTCATTCGTTCGGCTACTTGGTCCAAAGAAATGGAGATGGGCCAAGAGCATGCAGTTGCTCCAAGTTCGATGAAGATGGTCTAAGTGATCAGGGTTTTGAAGTTGCTTCAAAGTACTTCTAGTTGGTCCAAGTTAATGAAGTTTCTCCAAGAGAATCTAAGATACTCCAAGTTGAAAGTTGTTGTTCCAAATTTGGTCCATGTATCTGAAGTCGCTCCATGTTGGTCTAAGTGCATGAAATTGCTTCAAGATGCTTTTGGTTGGTCCAAGATGGTTCACAGATGGTTTACTTGAAGACGATGGTCCACTTGTCATAAGATGATCCCCTTGACTAATGATGTTTCATGATCAAGTAAGTGATATTCTCTATCTAACATAGCTACTTTACCTAGATTCTAAGGCAATGATTAAACAAAAAGTATGAAAATGCAAACACTATATAATCTAACTTTTATGGTGATGTATGTGCATTTGGATAGAGAATCTGAGAAGGACATAGTAACATTTGGTGAAGTGTGTGCATGTGATAAAAATAATCTTAAGGAAGTATTAAACTTAGAAGGATGACTGATTTAGAAGCATTGTGGATTATCTTGTTATAACTTACATATTTATCAAGCAACTAAATTCTGTGTACGATACTTCACTTTGCATTTAAAAGAATTTCATTTGTTGGTTATTACTTTTGAACTTATTAACATCACATAAAATAACCCGATTTGCACTCACCAGTTATGTCTTACTGCAATGAGTATCTTTGTGACTAGGGCCTAGTTACTTCCTAATCCTAAATACTGAAAATCCTCATAAACGTTCCCCACTGATTTTGAACTACATTCATTTTTTTTATTCCTACCACCTATACCTTTTTATTTACCCCTTTCGTTGCAAAAGGTATCACCAAATTCTAAGTGACACAACTTTAAAAGAAAATTATGTTATATAATAATTGAATTAAATTATAACTACACTTCTTTATATTTTTTTAGATCTCTTTTTTATACTCTCTAATGGAAACATCAGAATGTGAAATAATTCCATAGTCAAAATACTTTTCATATCAGAATCATTTCCTCTCGAAATAAATTAAATCATTTTACGTGTCTTTTTGTTTAACCTCTTCTTCTTGTTTTAAGTTGTACAACTTTCGTCATCTCTTGAAGATTATGACCAATATAGATACATTGGTGTGTTTGTATTGATCTATCCTCGGAATCTATCTCAAAAGAAGTGTTATGAAGTCCACCTCAGAATTCAAGTCCGAAATGGTAATCTGCATTCACCTATTACCACTGTCCGAGCTCTGACCCTTCATGTCTCGGAATCTCAAATCTGTTTAAAATTGTTCTCTAAGATCTTCATGTATTTTACCTATGATATTCAGTCTAAGAGTGTGCCATCTTGAAATCTATATCATGTACTAATGACGTGTTCATATCTTCATTGAAGTATCTTATGACATCTCATCTCGAAATTTCCTTATTCCAAGATCCTCTGTTTTGGAAAGAAGTTCAAAGGTTTTCATTAAAAAAAATTTCTTAATTAAATTAATGGTTATTTTTTGAATGATTATCCTTAACTCCTCAATAAACGCGCTTTTTGCACACATCTCTATAAAGTTCACATAAACTTAAACTAAAATGATGGTTTTCTCATTTTATACGTATAGACATCGGATCTTTCGTCCTTGCAGTTTATAAGCATGATAATATTGGAAATGCATTTAATGCAATCCATTTTCCAAGGGTGTCATCATTACACTTTTTTTCAAGCCCGGCCAGAAAGCCCAACCTATAAAAGTTTTTCAAACTCCTACTAGTCATTTTTTATGCCTTTATCCATCTTATTCTCCAATATTCTCTCTGCAATTGTTCTTCAAGATTTCATACCTACAAAAATGGCTTCCATTCAAAACATCCCTGAAACCTCAAATCCTGTTACAAAGAAGAAATCATCAAAGGGTTTAGCCTTATCTTCATTTACAGAACCAATCCTATGTGAAACAATCCAACTGTTTTCAGTCGATCCTAAGGATTACAATGAATCTATTCAAGTTATGATCGAGTTCATCTCACACCACTCCATTTCCATCCCACTAACAAATACACCAAACCCTCAAATCCCTCTACGCATCCTTCAAACAGCCTTCGAGAGAATAAAAATTCAAGACGGTTTTCAAGAGATAAAAATCACTATTGTTCCTATTTCCATGCAAACGTTCCTCAAATCAATTTGGATTCCTAAAAATCCTAAGGGGTTTCAAGTAAAAGAACCCTCATCTGAAGAGTTTCAGAAGATCCTCAATGAAATTGGGTACAATATAGAGCTCAAAGCACAAAAATTCAAAAAATCAGTGGTTCCTGGGCTTTAGACCGTGTTGATGCACCTCATTCTTTGAGGTCTATTATGCAAACCTCGAGGGACAAACACAATGAGAAAAGATCGGTTGTATGTCATCTACAACATCTATTCAAGAATGAAAAATGCAGTCGATTTGACCGAGGTCGTATGGGAAGACATTCAAAAGTTTGCCATCAAAAGAAAGCTAAATGAGATTTCAAGTCTGAGGTTTTGGGCTCTGACTCTACAGTAACTTTACAAGGAAAGATGAGAGCCAATCCCTATCAACACGGAACCAAAAGAGGTATTTACAAGGAAAGATGAGAGCCAATCCCTCTCGCAAGGAATAATACATTGACATTCGGACTGACTCTGGTCATCCGATTACCCCACTTGGCCACTCTTATGAAGTACCCTTCGAAGCTTCAATATTAGTTGTACACAGTCACAGGGAGTCTCCAGATAATCCACTCTCATTTTCCTAAAAATAGGATGCAGGTGCTGGCAAAAGTTCCTTGCAGCCCCCTGGAATAAAGCCACGTGTCACTTCGTACATTCCCTTACTTTCTTGACATGCACGATCTAAGGGCCCTGCCTTAGATTCTAATCTCTTAGAAGCTGAATTTGTCCCTCAAACTTCTAGATCCCCAACTGGTATGTTACATGGTTAAGGTAAATGGCGATCAGGTTCTGCTAATGATAAGTGGAATGACTTTTTGACAAGGCTCATACGATACATCCGGAGCTGACTCGAGCTCAAATTGAATCCACTCTCATCTCCATGTGAAAATGGGCTATTTAGAGCAACTTCTCATTCGTTGCTCCCATATACAAATAAACAGACCAAGATTTTGTTGCAGGAGAAGCTCATGCTACCACAATTATCCTAGATGATTCTCCCAAGTCTCCACACACTGATACCTTCCAACCGCCCTTAGATGAAAAACACTCAATAGGGTTCATGTTTGATGATGATAGTGCTTCCGTTGGCGCACTTCCACTATTCTCCTCATTCAAGATGATGCAAAATCCTTCTTCCACAAAGGAAATATATGACTTCAGACTGTCATCATCTTCCTTGGAACGTGTACATGAAGAAATCCAGATTGATGACAACGTTCAAGCAACTTAAGTAGGTGAAACAAAAACAAATCCTTCTTAAGGAAATCCAACAGAAAATAATCCTTCTCCTTCGGAACCTCAAGGCGATAAAGGTGGTGATGATGATAAGTCTGAGAGTTCCACCTCAGACACTGGATCATCATATGAAAATATCGGTGATCCATTTTCCCTTCTGGAACTCCGATACAATGTAGCAACAACTTTCTCGAAGGTTGATTCACTTGACAAACCTTTGGCGCAATTAGACTCCAAGCTTGATGAAAAAATTTCCATCCTTGACTCAAAGCTTGATGTCATCCTCAAACCTCTTTCTATGATTAAACAACCTGGGCTCTTGGAAGCTGAAAGACCAGATCAACTTGATCAACTCATCTCCCTACATTTCAAGCATAATGTGGAAGAGGTAGAACAAAAATACAATGACAGCTTGGATCATCACATCTCCACCACCACCATCATGCTGAAAATCCACGATGACATGATCAAAGAAAGAAACGAGCTGATCCAACAAACTGTAAGATCCCTAAACTGAGAATCCAAACAGTGATCAAACAGATATCAATCGAACAAACAGAGAATGGAGTAGAAGATAGATTTGTTGGGTTTTGAGCATTCTAACACTCCTAAGTGTACACACAACCCTAACTACCTTGGATCTATGTTTTCTCTATTATACATGGAAATATGAATATCCAAAGTATTATCCTAACTAGCATACAAAACATTGATTCATATGAATATAACAAGTTAGAAGAACATACCTTTTGGTGTAGCTTGATTCCATGGAGCTTAAGAGCCTAGTGCCCCAAGTGTGACACCTCAAATGGTTCACACAGCATAAAATGCACTTGGAATAACTTAGAGAGAAAATCCACACTTCATGAAATCGGCTTGCCCTCTACATACACACATAGTGGCCGATTTCTTCAATCATAAGATCATTATATAGTTAGTCAAAACTAGGGTAAACCCTAATTGTCATGGCTTTCCATTTCCTTGGATCCATGGGTTCATATACACCATGGAGCATCCTATAGGTTTTGGCCCAACTTGATAATCCATGGAGCATTAGCCCAATATATAAGTATGGATGATTTACACAATCAACCCATATATTTAATTATTCTTCTTTTGATCACTTAATTAATTCTAGATTAATTCTTGATCAATACTAATTAAATAATCTTATTAATATATTAGAACTTATAATATATTAATAAACCTTAAGTGTTATTTCTCTCATTTTAGTCTATCCAAATGCATGATCCCATGCAACCCAAATGGACCATCCCGGGTCAGGTCAAGTATATACCAATTATAGTTATGGACTTAGACACTAATCCAACAGTCTCCCACTTGGATAAGTCTAATAACTATTATTGCAAGTACACCTTCACTACCTGACCAGCAATCGTAGCTCTTAAAAGCTGCTGCCGAACTCTAAAGAAATCAATGACCCGTCTACTAGATAAGTGGTCATATATTCCTCCATTCTAGATATCATATGGACTAAGACATGGATTATAATCATTCTCTTTGTCCATTAATTGTTTCTAGATTTTCAATTTATGACGACTGACTCATTGAACAAATCAAATCAGTCTAGGCCCGGCCGAGCACTTACATTTTGTCATCACTAAATCATCGAGTGGCCCATAGATATTGCTTTTATCCCTTTGAGGGTAAAAGGAAGGGATAAACTTCGACTCATATGATTGTACTGACTACTTGTTGAATCATACACAAAGGCACGTTTTATAACATCGAGTTACCAATGCCTTTTCATGCAATCAATGTATAACCAACTCGTAGTCAACAACTCATATCTCTAGGTTTGAAGAATATAAGATATTATCGTCTCATGATTCACTCGTGATAAAATCCATGAAGTGAAACCAAATGAGCATGGGTTGAATCCAATACTCAGGCCTTATGAGTACTTATGAATTTTGCAGCAACCATTACTATGGCTAAAGCACATTAGACAAATCATACAAACCAAATTCATGACAGTGTTGATTCATATCTACTTTTGGCATATGACCGACTGTGGATGGTTTGAATAACTTAGTCATTCGGGAAGAATGACCTAGTTATTGTGGAAGTTAAAACATGCAAAGTGAAACACAAAAATAATACTAATCATGTATGTCCCCGACACTTTAAGTGTAAATAAAACAACTTTTATCTAAGCACCATATTGATTAATCATTATTCATGTTTCGATTAATCAACTTAATACTTGAATTGAAACAATAGTCATGTCATGCTCCAAGCATGCACACTATGTTCGTCCAAGCAATAGCTATGCCATATTCCAAGTATGCACACTATGTTTACATGTGGTCCTCTCTTTGTGAAACATATTGATTGACAACATTTCAATGATGCTCATTTCACAATCCCAAATCCTTTACAATAAATGTAAGAACACCAAATTCTTATCATTTACCGTAATCTTGTTAGATTCTAAACTTATATGTAATGATCCACTTGTAATGAATATGCACACAAGTCACAAAGACTTGACAACAGACATTACAAAGTATTCCAATGGAAAGAAATTCCATGGAAATGAAGTCTCAAATTCAAAGTACATTCCTCTGAACATCCTTCTTTGCATTAAGTTCTTTAATCTTACACAGATTCAAAGAATAACTTCCACCTATAGAAACAATTCCATTATTCCCATTTTGACCATCACTTTTGAACAAGAGTTGCCTCTTTTCAAAATATAACAATATGGTCCTTACTCTATACTTCCAATTATCCACGAGTAACCAACCTTTGGAAAACCTCAAATTGTTCTCGACAATTGCTTAATCATTTAGTCATATCCAGTTCTAATCCCTTTTCACTTCTTAATGCCCTAAGCATTCGGAAAATTTAGAATGGATGAATGTTATAGCACATGCAATCGATTCTATATTCGAAGCATATGGGACACGATTCATGCTATAAAAATTTTTATTTTCCATGTTCCCATAATTCGAACTACGAAGAGGTATGCCGTAATCATAATAGAATTTTGAGAACGCAACATATATAGAATTTCCTTATGTTGAACCATTCCAACATAACATTCATATATACCCTTGACTAAAGTTGATTAAAATCTCAATCTAAGCTTGTAGAATTGGAATGAAGTATAAAATCCTCTCCCTTAATTATAGGAAAACAACTTTTCAAAGTGAATTGAAACTTTTGTTTTCTATAATTAACATTGTTAACTTGCAATATAATCATCATGGTCCTACTATCATAATGATTATTATCATACTAGCATAACACTTATGCTCCCACTAGCTTTGACATGTACCCAAAAATCAACTGGACTTCTAGAAATCAATACTTTATTGACTTTTTTACCAAAGTTCAGATTTTTGATACGAAATTGCTTTGATAAGACTTTATCAAAATCATACACCTTTCCTTAGATAGCTCACATGTGTTTCTAAACAATTATGAAGAGCGATACCGTAATCATAATGTTTTGACCTTTTTTCATTCTCACAATTGCTATTTACTCAAAATCTACTCAGTGAAAGAGTTTCCTCACCATCATTTTCATGAATCAAAGAGAAACCTTATGACACTTAGATTTTATGGTATAAGTGTTCCTATCCATGTGAATTTTTCATAACCATAATCGCAATACAAGGTTACTAGCAAATCCAAACACATATGGACTGAACTTGTTCAATCTTAATTTATTGCCACCCTACAGCACAAGCGCCTACCATTGCTTCCAGGTTGTGATACTGTTGGAAGTGTGTCCAAGATCATTAACTAGTTGGTGATATTTCTAATAATAGCAGGGTCCACTTGGGTTGCCCTCAAGACTCAAGATTGAGTAGAAGATATTAGTTTATTAATTATTATGGTTTAATAATTAATTAGAAACTAATTGGAAAACAATTTGGGAATTAATTAACAGTTTAATTACTAGAAGAGTTGAATGTGAATTAATCAATAGTTGATTGATCAGGGAACATTCCAGAAGCCTAGAAGGAAGGGGGTTGGACGAAAATTCCATCTGGATAAAGGTAATTTCGTTCCTAGCATATCCCATCCCATATGGGTGGAAGGATAAAACCCTAAGAGGTATCCATGACTATAAATAGGGCCTTAGGGATTCATTCATGCTTGCTCATTTTTGGCTTGAGTATTCGCCACCTTCTTTCTCCTTCATTGTGGAAGAACTTTTCGTGAGTTCATCCCTCTTAGTTTATATTTGTTTCTACTCTTTTGAGTTCATTGGGTGTGAACCGAGAGATGGATTCTAGTTTTGATCCTCATCATCCAAACAAGGTGGCACACACAAGGAGTCAAGCTCGAAGATCATTGGCTGCTAAAGAGGTTAGTATTATTCTTGTATATTCGTTTTTCCTAGGGTAGAAGTAATAGTATGAAGCCATAGATCCATAGGGTGCATGTACACTTAAGTAAATCATTTTTGTTGTTTCGATTATTTCGCTGCCTAGTTATAGAGTGTATTTGATGCATATGTTGCCCAATAGTGGTATCAGAGCCATTGGTTCATGGTTACTATCACCCTACATCCATGTTTTCTGAAAATATTGCTTTATCTTGCATGGATAATTACCTGATTAGATTAGATCTGGAAAAATTTCAAAATAGATAAATATTATTTAAATGAGGTTATTTAAATTAGAATATTTGTTTGTTATTTAATTGGTGATTTTAATATTATTTATAATAGAGTATTATGAATTTGAATATTTACCCCTCATGTTTTATTAATTGTTATATTGCATCCTTGTAATTAATCTGAATTAATAATAGACAACTAGATTTAAAATGTTTTAAATTTTCCCCTTTATATATATGTAAGATCCATATATTGTATAAAAGAACTGCAATATGCGCCCTCGCGTATTTTAAATATTGACATTGTCGGTCTTATATCGACTAGGCTCACCCGTTCTAATGTAGGGGTTTAAGGAGGTCTCTATGATTCCTAATGAGGTCAGTTTTTAATATGCTTCGCGCTTACCACCCTCACCGCCCTATTGCATTTTTTGAATGGAGTTACCGAAAGGTTTTGATAGTGATAATAGTAAATCTAGAATTATTTTAAATACAAGTATAAAACAAAATCCCATTTTATTTAAATAAAGTGAATCTTATGTTGTCCGTAAAAATTGCACATTCTCTTTATAACTTGTTGATGGAGCCCGTGTGGTTAACCGACACATCAATTTGAGAGTATAAGTAGAGAATGATGCGAGACTCGCGAATCTCAAGCGTAACTTGAGCCGGGGACCACACAATTTTGTATGGGTGATTCGCCATCTATTCAATGACCCGCGACATCCCCATCATTGAATTTGAGATGAACATAATCCGAGATGAACATGCCATTGATAGTCAATGAATCTCAAAGATCTAGGAATTTCTTGGTGATTGAAATTGACAAAGAGCTTTGTCTACCTAAATAACTTTGTGGTGTGTTTATGGCATCCCTTTACGCATCTTCAAGCCAAACATGGATCCTCAATCCAATAATTCATTTAGGGTAATTATTAATTAAGGACTTATATCAAACTAATTGGAGTCTTATGTTTTGTAGATGTCGAACCAAGCAGAAAAAAACAACAACAACAATTTGCCTCTTCCTCCTCCTCCTCTTCCAACTCAAAACTCAAGCTTCTCTCTCATGCCGGTTCTTAATAGGGAGAAACTCAAAGAAGATGGATCCAAGTATCTTTATTGGATCAGAACCTTGAGGATTACGTTAAGATATAAGAACAAAGAGTATGTTCTCGACGAAGATGTCCACGTGCTTGGAAAAAACCCTACCTCAAAAGAAGTTATTGCCAACAACAAACATTATGATGAATCGACCAAAGTGGCTTGCGTTATGTTAGGGACCATGGGTTTTGGTCTCCCAAAGAACTTTGAGACATGGGGTGCTTTTGACATCAACCAGCAGCTCGAGGAAATGTTTCAAGAGGAAGCAAGGCAAGAACGATTCGAGATCGTTAAATCCCTTATGGCATGTAAGCTACAAGAGGGAGCTTTTGTGTGTGTTGTGACAAAGAACATGGTTTGGCATGTGGAAATAAAGCTTGCACAATTGAACATGGTGATTTGGGTGTTTAAGAGATATTTTGAATGTATATGGTGTTACAAAAAAGGACATAGATCTACATCTACATAATTAACACACACTTACACACTCACTTCTACATCTCTCAAGCACACCTCTACAAGTGGAAAAACTCACCTTATATAGAGGTGTTTACATGTCTCTCTCTCACTCTCACTAACAAATGGGTCTAAAGGCTAATGCACCACATGCAAGTGGGTCTACACAAGTCAACCCATTACAAAGTCATACATGAAGAACTTTGCACCCCAACATTCTCCCCCTCAAAGTTAGGAATGGATGACCCACTTCAACTCTTCCAAAATCAAGCACTACGCGGTTCAAGCCTCAAAGGTGACACATGTCAAAACAAACTTCAATCTTCAATTCTTCCATGACTCTTCAATTTGGGCTCTAGGATGTGAGACCATACAAACCGAGCAGCAACGAATGATAAAGAGTATTCCAAACTCCAAATAATCACCCAAATGTTGCGCATAAATACACATCCTAAAAATCTTCTATAAAACCAAACCCATTTCGAATATATCACTTTCGAACTTCCAATTGGATCACTCATAGGCTTCAAAACATCAAGATCACTTCGGTCTTCAAATCCGCGTAATATGAAAAATTCAAGTTCGAATTTCCATATTAAACTTCTACCCCTTTAATCGAAATTAGATTACAAAACTCCTAAGGAAAAAGAACATTCTCTATTCGGAATTTTTCGTGTCAAAACTCCCCCTTAACATGTGGCATAAACTTTGTGCTTCAATCCAGAAAACCCAAAAAAAGTAATCAATTTTAATGTCGTTCACCGATCGCCTTAGACAAATTTTCTCAAAAATGGGTATAAATTGTCAATTTCAAAATTTTGCAGTGACCCGGTGCGCCTAAAACAACAAAATATGCAAAACTCTCCCCCTTTTTCAAAGCTGGGTAGAAAGCGTAAATTTGCACAAACTGTAGGGGCCTGAAATGCATTTTCCTTAATTTTCAGCAAAAAATATGCAAAACTCTCCCCCTTTGTGCTCTGATACCAATTGTTGTGACAAAGAACATGGTTTGGCATGCGGAATTAAAGCATGAACAATTGAACATGGTGATTTGGGTGTATAAGAGATATATTGAATGTATATGGTGTTACAAAAAAGGACATAAATGTACATCTACATAATTAACACACACTTACACACTCACTTCTACATCTCTCAAGTACACCTCTACAAGTGGACAAACCCACCTTATATAGAGGTGTTTACATGTCTCTCTCTCTCACTCGCACTAACAAATAGGTCTAAAGGCTAATGCACCACATGCAAGTGGGTCTACACAAGTCAACCCATTACAAAGTTATACATGAAGAACTTTTCACCCCAACAGTGTGCGCACGTCTAAAAGATGAAGTCGTACATAGACAGACTTGGGAATCTAGGTGTCGAGCTGCCTAAGGAGTTGTCCATTGACATGGTCTTGAACTCGCTTACTAGTTCGTATTCTCAGTTCATCATGAACTTCAATATGAATGGCCTCGACAAGACCTTGATGGAGTTACGTGGCATGCTCAAAACTGCTGAAGCGAGCATGAAGAAACCCAACAACTCTAACCGTACTGCTCCCGTGCTGGCTATTGACCGTGGTTCAACCAGAAGGAAAAGGGCGCCTCAACCCATAGAAAAGGGTAAGGGTAAGGTCGGACAGTCTGGTCCTCCTCCAATGAAAAAGGGCCCAAGCTGAAATAGCTCCTTCTTCAGATCCAAGTGAGGCCGTTTGTTTTTACTGCCAGGAAAAGGGACACTAGAAGCGTAGTTTCCCTAAATACCTCGAGGACCTTAAGAAGGGCAAAGTCAAGGTGGCTAGCAACTCAGGTATGTTCATGATAGAACTCCATAGCACATTTACTTCTAACTCTTAGATTCTTGATACAGGATGTGGTACTCACATTTGCTCTGATATGCAGGGACTAAGACAAAGTAGGAAGTTGAGCTGTTACAAGGATTGGGAACTATGAGCTAATGCTTAGTGGTGGTGTTTATCTTAGTTTATTAAATTGTTGCTACTCACCTGATATGGCACGAAACATTATTTCTTTTCATGCACTTTATAGGGATGGTTGTCGATTTTCTTTTGATAATGATAATGGTGACATTTTGGTTTATAAGAATGGTTGTTTTATTTTCAAAGCTAGTCCTTGTAAAGGTGTGTATGAAAGTATTGTTTGTAATCGTGATATTGATAAACTAATTATGAATGTTGGTTTATGTAATAGTGAATTAGATAAATCATGTTTGTGGCATTGTCGACTTGGCCATATAAACAAGAAACGCATTGCCAAGCTCCAATATGATGGAATCTGGGAATCATTTGATGTCAAATCGGATGATGTATGCAAATCTTGCTTACTTGGCAAGATGACAAAGGCACCATTCACAGGCCACTGTGAAAGAGGCAAGGATTTGTTAGACCTCATCCACATAGATGTTTGTGGACCCTTCAAATCCGCCACAAGACATGAAGAAAGATACTTCGTGACTTTTACCGATGATTTTAGTAGATATGGATTTATCTATCTAATCAAGCATAAGTCGGAAACCTTTGAGGTGTTCAAGGAGTTTCAAGACAAAGTAGAAAACCAATTGGGTAGAAAGATCAAGATGCTCCGATCCGATAGAGGTGGAGAGTATTTAACTCTTGAATTCTACGATCATCTTAAGAATTGTGGTATAGTTTCACAATTGTCTCCTCCTAGAACACCACAGTTGAATGGTGTAGCTGAAAAGAGAAATTGAACATTGTTAGACATGGTTCGATCTATGATGAGTCGAGCTACACTTCCGATATCTTTTTGGGGGTATGCCTCAGAGACATCCGCCCATATCCTAAACCTCGTACCTACTAAGAAGGTTGCTAAAACACCCTCTGAAATGTGGAGTGGGACACGTCCTTCTCTAGCACATGTAAAGGTTTGGGGATGCGAAGATTTTGTTCGTCACGAGGTGAATGACAAGCTTGAACCCCGAATGGGATTCTTCCTTGAGAGGGATCTCATTTCCAAAGAGGACAGTGGGAGCCGCATAGATCTTGAAGAACTGCAAGAATCTAATGAAGAAGAACCTTTAGTAGACACTAGCACTCAACTTGAGGTGCAGCAGCCTGTTGAGGAAACTCAAACCAGGGCTGAGCAACCTGTTGAACAAAATGATATATCTCCACCTCCCCTTCGTAGATCCAATAAAGTTTGTCTTCCTCCTGAATTCTATGGTTTCCATGTGAGTACAGAAGGAGACGTATTGATCAGTGATCATACACTGGTTGATATGGATGAGCCATCCAACTATAAGGAAGCGATGGCGGGCATTGAACCTGCTAAGTGGAAGGAAAGCATGGAGAGTGAGATTCATTCTATGCATGACAACCAAGTTTGGAATTTGGTTGATCCAGCACTTGGCACTAAAATTGTTAGGTGCAAATGGATCTTCAAGATGAAGAAAGGCGTGGATGGGAATATGCACACATTCAAGGCTAGGTTGGTTGCAAAGGGTTACACTCAGACTCAAGGAATTGATTATGAGGAAACCTTTTCAGCAGTAGCCAAGATCAATTCTATTAGGATATTACTTGCCATAACAGCCTTTCATGATTATGAAGTATGGCAAATGGATGTGAAGACCACTTTCCTTAATGGAAAACTCACAGAGGAAGTGTATATGGCACAACCTGAAGGTTTCATAGATCCAAAATATCCAAGTAGAGTGTGTATGCTTCAAAGGTCCATATATGGACTAAAACAAGCGTCTCGCAGCTGGAACCTTTGCTTTCATGAAAGGATCAAGGAGTTTGGTTTTTCAAGAAGTGAAGGAAACTTGACGTATATATCAAAGCTAGTAGGAGTAATGTAGTCTTCGTAGTATTGTATGTGGATAACATACTCCTTATAGGAAATGATATCCCGACGTTGCAAGGTGTTAAGACGTGGCTTGGGAGTTGTTTCGCTATGAAGGGTCTAGGAGAGGCTGCATACATACTTGGTATAAGGATCTATAGAGAGATCAAAATGTCTAATAGGACTGAACCAAAGTACATACTTGGATAAGATTTTGAAGAAATTCAAGATGCAGGACTCCAAGAAAGGTTATCTACCTATGCAACGTGGCACGAAATTGAGTAAAACACAATGTCCTGATTCTAGTGATGAACAGGAAAGAATGAGTCGAGTCCCATATGCTTATGCTATAGGATCGATCATGTATGCCATGACGTGTACTCGTCCTGACGTCTCATTTGCTCTGAGTATGGTGAGTCGTTTTTAGGACAACCCAGGCGAAAGTCATTGTACGACAGTAAAGAACATTATGAAATACCTAAGAAGAACAAAGGATATGTTCGTGGTATATGGGGGTAAGGATGAGTTGAGAGTTACAGGTTATACAGATGCTGTTGGATATAGTGTCTAAGTCCATAACTATATTTGGTATGTACTTGACCCGACCCGGCATGGTCCATTTGGGTTGCACTTCACCCGAACAATTTATGGATAATATTTGAGAATAGTACAAGTTATGATTTATTAATATATTATAAGTTCTAATATATTAATATAAGATCATATTATTTAATTAGTAGTGATCTATAATTAATCTAGGATTAATTTAGTGATCAAAGATATTACTAATTAAATATGGGCTTCTATATTTATATAGTGTGGGCTTATGCTTATTTGGAATAAGCTAGGCTTGGATGGAGAAGTCCATGGATACTCCATGGAGCTTTAACCCATGGATCTCATGGAAATGAAGAGACATGAGTATTAGGGTTTACATGGATGTAACCCTAATCCACCACACTATATAAAGGAGGCTTTGGCTCTTGAAATCAAGCTAGTGAACACTAGTTGACAGATGTTGAGGTGAGGGCCGATTTCAAGAGAAGTGTGACTATTCTCTCAAAGTTCCAAGTTTGTGGTGATTTGTGACTTTCATTTGAGGCATCCACATTATTGGTTCTAGGCTCTTAAACTCCAAGGAATCAACTACAACTACAAGGTAAGTGTTTCTACTAGCTTTATTTGATTCAAGTTCCCCATGCCATGCTAGTTAGGATATAAGCCTTGGAAAAATAATTATTTGCATGTATCTTAGACAAACATAGATCCAAGGTTTATTAGGGTTGCATGTACACTTAGGAAGTGTTAGAATGCTCAAAACCCATCAGTGGTATCAGAGCCTAGGCTTGTTTGTTTGATACTTGTTGCAATATGCTTGAAAAAGTCAAAATCTTGCCGTCTGACTGATGGACTCGCCGAGTCCACTTGTATCTTCAACCTACTCGCCGAGTAGGTTCATGCACTCGACGAGTAGGGTCGACAGAGTGCAGTTTCTCGACTTTAGTTGCTGGAAATGGATTAGAAACATTACCCTAAACTGTTTTGGTACTTGAAAACTTGTTTTAGAAGGTGTAATGTCTTTTCTAACTCATTTACAACAACTAGTTATCAAAATTACAAAGATTAAGTGTGATTTTGATATATGAAAGTGTTCATGTTCATGATCTTGTTCTTATGATGTTTAGATGATCATAGGAATTATTTGTAACCTATGTGGTAGATTAATTCTTGATCATAATGTTATTTAATGGAGTCCATAACTTGTCCTCAAGTTATGGAAAACCAAAAGTCTCTTGGATTGAAAACCATTAAAAGAACACAAGAGTTAGAAAAATGAAGAGTCTTCATTTTATTACTCTATTAAACTCATAAGTTACAAGATATGAAAAGTTTTGAAAGTTTACAAAACTTGCCCTCAAGTTTTGGAACAAGTAAAGCCAAGTTAAAACTTTAGTTCCAATCCTTAGAATTTTAAAAGTTAAAATTCAACCCTTATACTTATATTATTATGATTTAATAATTATATATATATATATATATATATATATATATATATATATATATATATGTATGTATACGAACAAAGTCGTCTTACCGCTAGTACGCGTCATTCACGAAGCCGGTCTATAAGGTGGGTATAAGGTTGTTGCCTATAAAATGGTGACTTAATGGGTGTCCACTCTCACCCACCGCTTGCTTGACTGGTGGAGGGTCGTTAGCCGAACGGGTAAGACAAGGACTTATAAATTCTCATTAAAAGTATGATGAATATTATAAAGTAACTAAATGTTTTATTAAATTCCCAATCTTAGTTACTTTAGGAAAAATGTGAATAAGGTGCTAATCCATGAAATCACACTTTACACTTTGATTAAGTCGTTGGTGGAGCGTGTGTGGTTAACCGGCACACTAACTTGGACTTAACAAGGTAGGTAAAGGGTGACTTAGGGTTTATTATGGTATCGATGGAGCGTGTGTGGTTTACCGGCACATCGATTGAGTGATAAATCTTAAGGGTACCAAGTGATTTGCATGGTTACTTCACACCTCGTTTTGTGATCCTCGGCATCCCAGTCACAAAACTTGGAGGGCACACTCGAGATTGAAACATGCCTTTGAAAAGTTCATTGAATCTCAAAGAATCTAGGAATTTCTAAGAACCAATCAAAAACCTAATACTTAAATATTTCGGTTTTCGTGGTGGAAATTGGTGAATCGTCATTCACCTACCTTTCAAATATGGTATACCTCTTCTAAGTTATATTATATTGTGATTGGATCCTAGCCTTAATATTACATTTGGGTGTTTTATTAAGGACTCTCTTATATCTAAACTAATCTTGTTCTCTTCTTTTTAGATGTCTTCAAACAATGATGCTTCTGACTCTAATCCTAATGGCTCCTTTACCCTTATGAACTTGTGTGGGAAAGTCACCTTTGATGGATCCAACTTCAATGAGTGGATCAGAAACATCAGGATGATTACCCGCTACGAGGACAAAGAATATGTCCTTGACAAGGAGCTTAAGGAGATTGATGAGACCACTGCAACTCCTTAGGAGATCGCTGAATTTCGGGCACATGAAAGGGATGCTACGAAAGTGGCTTGCATCATGATGGCCACGATGACAGCGGAACTCCAAAAGTCTTATGAGGATTTCTACCCTTATGAAATGCACCAAGATTTGATGGAAAGATACCATCAAAGTGCAAGACAAGAGAGGTATGAAATCATCTGCTCCATGATAACAACCATGATGAAGGACGGGGAATCCGTCACGAGCCACATGCAGAAAATGCAAAGGTATGTGGATCGTTTGCTGAAGCTTAATGTGAACTTCCCTGAGGATCTTGCAATAGATATCATTTTGCACTCCTTACCATCATGCTATGATCAATTCCGCATGACATATCACATGAATAAGGAAGAGGTCACACTCAGCAAACTTCAGGGACTTCTCAAGACCACAAAATCAGGTCTTTAGGGGAAGTCGGTTGCTATCACTCCTACTCCAAACTCAACTCCGGTTTTGGCAATTGGGAAAGGTCCATGGAGGAAGAGAAAGAGATCCTCGAAGGGTACCAAGGCTCGGACCCTTGATGGCTCTTCTTCAAGTGGAACCAAGAAAGGTTTCGTCACTCCTTCTTCTGACCCAAAAGAGGCTGAATGCTTCTATTGCCATGAAAAGTCTCATTGGAAGCGGAACTGCCCAAAGTACCAGCAGGATGTGAAGGATGGGAAAGTCAAACCCAGCCATGCAAGTACTTACACTATCATTTCTAATAACTCACCCCATTCTAAATCTTGGGTCCTTGATACCGGTTGTGGTATTCATATTTGTTGTGACTTGCAGGGACTAAGAAGAAGTGAGAATGTGGAGCAAGGAAGAATAAACTTGATCATGGGGAATAGGAAAGCTTTACCTGTTACCAAGATTAGAGTTTATACTTTATCGCTATGTAGTGGGTTTAATTTAGATTTGAATAAATGTTGTTATTCGTCAGGAATGGCAAGAAATATTATTTCCTTTCATGCTTTGTACAAACAAGGGTTTACCTTTTCATTTAATAATGAAGTTGCTTCTATAGATGTTTTCTATAATAATGTTTTTTTATTTTAAAGCATTACCTTGTGATGGTGTGTATGAAGCTGTATCTGTTGTAGATAACTTAGGAAATAATGTTTTGTGTATTGATTCTACTACTAATAATAACTTGGATAAAGCATCATTATGGCATTGTCATCTTGGACATATAAGAAACAAACGCATAGGCCAACTCCAAAAGGATGGAGTCTTGGAGTCGTTTGACCTAAAGTCAGATGATAGTTGCGAATCATGCTTACTTGGAAAAATGACAAAGTCACCCTTCACAGGCTCATGTGAGAGGGGTGAAGGTTTGTTGGACCTTATACACACGGATGTGTGTGGACCATTCAAACATGCCACAAGGGATGCTAATCGTTATTATTTGACTTTTACTGATGATTACAGTAGATATGGATATGTCTACTTAATCAAGCATAAGTCAGAGACTTTCGAGAGGTTTAAGGAATTTAAACAGGAAGTCAAGAATCAATTGGGCAGGAACATTAAGATGCTTCGATCCGATCGAGGAGGTGAGTATCTTAGTTCAGAGTTCCTCGACTATCTTAGGGAATGTGGGATTGTCTCACAATTGACACCTCCCAGGACACCACAGTTGAATGGTGTGGCTGAGAGGCGTAATCGAACCTTGTTGGATATGGTTCGTTCCATGATGAGTCGAGCTACGCTACCAATCTCATTCTGGGGGTATGCCTTAGAGACTGCCGCCCATATTCTTAATCTTGTCCCTACAAAGAAAGTTGCCAAAACTCCTCACGAGATATGGACTGGCAAAGTACCTAAGCTAGACCACATCAAGATTTGGGGTTGTGAGGCTTTCGTGAGACGCGAGACTCATGATAAGCTCGAACCTCGAAGCGAGAGGTGTATTTTCATCGGCTACCCACAGCAATCCTTTGGTTACCTCTTCTACAGACCTAGTGACAATGTGGTCTTTATAGCAGGAAGAGGAGTCTTTCGAGAGAGAGAATTTATAAGCCAAGGAGACAGTGGGATGCAAATTGATCTTGAAGAAATTCAAGAATCAAGCAGTGAAGGAACTTCAAACACTAGCCCTCAACTTGAGGAGGAAACTCCTGTTGAGCCAGTTGATGAGCATGTACCTCTGAGGCGTTCCATGAGAGTTAGGAATGCACCTGAGCATTACTATGGTTTCCATATTACTGCGGAAGGTGAGACACTTATTAGTGATGAGACACTAGTAGGTCTGGATGAACCTAACAGCTACACGGAAGCCATGGCAGGCCCTGAGGCTGCTAAATGGAAAGAGGCCATGGATAGCGAGATACAATCCATGTATGACAATCAAGTTTGGAACTTGGTTGATAATGTATCTGGTCGTAAGACTGTAGGGTGCAAATGGGTCTTCAAGAAGAAGACCGACATGGATGGTAATGTACACACTTATAAGGCTAGACTGGTTGCAAAGGGCTTCTCTCAAATTCCTGGAGTGGACTATGATGAGACCTTTTCACCAGTAGCCAAGATTAAGTCTATTCGGGTTCTGTTGGCCATAGCTGCATTTCATGATTATGAAATATGGCAAATGGATGTCAAAACCGCTTTCCTTAATGGAAAGTTGGCTGAAGATGTTTACATGAGTCAGTCAGAGGGTTTTGTCAGCAACGAGTACCCTAATAGAGTGTGTAAACTCGAGAAATCCATTTATGGATTGAAACAGGCACCTCGCAGGTGGAATCTTTGCTTTGATGAGAAAGTCAAGGAATTTGGCTTTTCGAGGAGTGAAGATGAATCTTGCGTCTATATCAAGGCTAGTGGGAGCATAGTAAGTTTTTTGGTACTGTATGTTGATGACATACTACTCATAGGAAATGACATCCCAACCCTACAGGAAGTAAAGTCCTGGCTTGGGAAGTGTTTCGCTATGAAGGGCCTTGGTGAAGCTGCCTATATCCTAGGGATAAAGATTTTGAGAAATAGGAGTAAAAGGCTAATTGGACTTAGCCAAAGTACCTACTTGGACAAAGTGTTGAAAAGATTCAACATGCATAACTCCAAGAAAGGTGAGCTACCCATTCAGTGTAACGCCAGATTGAGTAAGACACAAAGCCCTAGTAGTGAGGCTGAGATAGCAAAAATGAGTCGATTTCCTTATGCTTCAGCTGTAGGATCGATCATGTATGCCATGACGTGTACTCGACCTGATGTAGCTTTTGCTTTGAGCATGGTTAGCAGGTATCAGGCGAACCCTGGCAAGGAACACTGGACTGCGGTAAAGAATATCCTCAAGTACCTGCGAAGGACTAAGGACTGGGTCCTTACTTTCGGTGGGAGTGATGACTTGGGAGTTGTAGGGTATAGTGATGCTAGCTTCCAGACTGATAGGGATAATTTCCGCTCTCAGTCAGGCTGGGTCTTTACCCTAAACGGAGGAGCAATTTCTTGGAAGAGTTCCAAGCAGGAGACAGTGGCTGATTCCACTTGTGAATCAGAGTATATAGCAGCGAGCGAGGCAGCAAAGGAGGCGATATGGCTAAAGAACTTCATCGGGGACCTTGGAGTTGTACCAGCTATAAAAGAGCCAATGGATATTTTCTGTGACAGCAATAGTGCGGTTGCCTTAGCCAAGGAACCAAGGGATCACGGGAGATCCAGACACATCGACAGAAAATACCATTTTATCAGACATCGAATTGAAGAAGGACTCCTCATGGCGAAGAGGGTATCATCGGATGAGAACCCGGCAGATCCCCTCACGAAGGGACTGATTAGGGTTAAGCATCTCCAGCATGCTCGGAGCATAGGGCTGAAGGATGATATAAGTTTTAGTAGTTAGATAACCCAGAAATTTGTAAAGTGTAATTGACATTAGATGATGAATAAAAGGTGTTTTATTTATGAGTAAAGTGTTGCTATCTCTTGTCGATCTTTTACTATATTTCTTTTGCATGTTTTGACTTCCAGAATAATTATGTTTGGTATATCATATTATTCAAACCTCCACAGTCGGTCATATGTCGGAAGTAGGTATGAATCAAGACTGTCATGATTGGTTGCAGAGGTCTAAGGTGTTGGACATGGCTACAACAATCATGAGTGCTCATAAGTTCTGAGCATTGGACTCAACCCACGCTCACTGGAATCACTTCATGGAATTTTATCTCGAGTGATCATGAGACGGTAATATCATATAAGTCTTCAAACCTAGAGATATGATTTGTTACTTACGAGTTGGTTATGCATTGATTGTACGTAAACGCATTGGTAACTCGATGTTATAAAACGTGCTTTTGTGTGTAATTCAATGAGTGGTAGAACAAACATATGAGTCGAAGTTTATCTGTTCCTTCTTGGATTAGAAGCTGATATCTGGGCCCCTCGATGATTTTGTTTTGACCTATGTACCGGGCCCGGTCAGAACTAAATTGATGTGTTCAGTTGAGTTCTATGTCAAACAAATCGGAAATCGGGAAACAAATGCTGGACAATAAGCAAGACAATGTTCCATGTGTTTGTCCGGCTGATATCTAGAACAAAGGATTATATGATCACTTATCTAAATGGCGCGTTCTAGTTCAACAAAATTTAAAGAGCTACGATTGTTGATCGGTTCCTGAAGTTATACTTGCAAATATAGTTACTAGACTTATCCAAGTGGGAGACTGTTGGATATAGTGTCTAAGTCCATAACTATATTTGGTATGTACTTGACCCGACCCGGCATGGTCCATTTGGGTTGCACTTCACCCGAACAATTTATGGATAATATTTGAGAATAGTACAAGTTATGATTTATTAATATATTATAAGTTCTAATATATTAATATAAGATCATATTATTTAATTAGTAGTGATCTATAATTAATCTAGGATTAATTTAGTGATCAAAGATATTACTAATTAAATATGGGCTTCTATAATTATATAGTGTGGGCTTATGCTTATTTGGAATGGGCTAGGCTTGGATGGAGAAGTCCATGGATACTCCATGGAGCTTTAACCCATGGATCTCATGGAAATGAAGAGACATGGGTATTAGGGTTTACATGGATGTAACCCTAATCTACCACACTATATAAAGGAGGCTTTGGCTCTTGAAATCAAGCTAGTGAACACTAGTTGACACATGTTGAGGTGAGGGCCGATTTCAAGAGAAGTGTGACTATTCTCTCAAAGTTCCAAGTTTGTGGTGATTTGTGACTTTCATTTGAGGCATCCACATTATTGGTGCTAGGCTCTTAAACTCCAAGGAATCAACTACAACTACAAGGTAAGTGTTTCTACTAGCTCTATTTGATTCAAGTTCCCCATGCCATGCTAGTTAGGATATAAGCCTTGGAAAAATAATTATTTGCATGTATCTTAGACAAACATAGATCCAAGGTTTATTAGGGTTGCATGTACACTTAGGAAGTGTTAGAATGCTCAAAACCCATCAGATGCAAGTTTCCAAACTGATAGGGACAACTCATGTTCGCAGTCAGGATGGGTATTCTTGCTTAATGGAGGAGCGGTCACTTGGAAGAGTTCCAAGCAGTCGACAGTGGCAGACTCTACGTGCGAGTCAGAGTATATAGCAGCTAGTGAAGCTACAAAAGAAGCTACATGGTTGAAGAAATTCATTGATGATCTTGGTGTCGTTCCGAGCATCAAGGATCCCTTGGAAATCTTCTGTGACAATGATGGTGCAGTCGCATTGACTAAAGAACCCAAAGACCATGGTAACTCAATACATATACTTAGAAAGTTCCACCATGTAAGACATCGAGTCGAGCAGAGTATCGTCAGAGGAGAATCCAGCCGATCCGTTCACTAAACCACTATCAAGGATCAAGCATGATAGTCATACGAGATCTATTGGCATAAGATTTGTTGAAGATATGGAATAGTTGTTTAGTTATTTAGTTTGATAATCCTTGAAACATTGAGTAGTATGAATTTGTAATAGAAGTGATGTTTGTTTTGTAGAGACTTAATAAAGTGCCGGATTGCTATCATTTCTGTATATTTATTACTGTGTTTCACTTTTGCATGTTTAGAACCCACTTCCCGAGTACTAACTACTCAAACCTCCACAGTCGATCATACTCTTGGAAGTAAGGAGTGATTCAAGACTGTCATGAGTGTTGGTGGATTGACCATTTTGATTGGCATAACATAGTGATTGTGTCAACACTCGTGAGTGCTTAATGGAGATTTAAGCATTGGAACAACCCGAACTTGGAGATTGCTTCATGGATTTAGTCACAAGTAATTCTAAGATGATAATATCTTTCGTTCTTCAAACTGAGATACATGTGGGGCTTTGCTCTAGGATTCTGTTATGCTTTGGTGTACTTCAACGCTATTCGTAACTGGTGGCTATAACGGGTACATTCATTTGTGATATGATGAAATAGACAAGGACTATGTAGTCAAAGTTTATTCGTCCCTTCTGCCTTAATAGGAGAAGCGATATCTATAGGCCCCTCGATGATTTGGTGCTGACATCTTAAAACCTGGCTAGGTACTGACTAGAATTGATGTGTTCGATTTAGTAGTCAGATGTAGTCGTCACAAATCTATATCGTGAAACATAATTTTGAATTATGGGATTGACCATTATCCATGTCTCGAATTCATATAGATATCACTAGGATGAAGGAATAATTGATCACTTATCTGAGGGCTGAAACTGATTAGATCAGTGTTCGGCAGATGCATTGGATGGCATTCTCTCTGTTGATTATTTGAGAAATATAGAACCCTGCATATCTAGTTGATGACTTGTCCAAGTGGGAGACTGTTGGAAGTGTGTCTAAGATCATTAACTAGTTGGTGATATTTCTAATAATAGCAGGGTCCTCTTGGGTTTCCCTCAAGAGTCAAGATTGAGTAGAATATATTAGTTTATTAATTATTATGGTTTAATAATTAATTAGAAACTAATTAGAAAACAATTTGGGAATTAATTAACAGTTTAATTAATAGAAGGGTGAATGTGAATTAATCAATAGTTGATTGATCAGGGAACATTCCAGACTCCTAGAAGGAAGAGGGTTGGACGAAAATTCCCTTTGGATAAAGGGAATTTCGTTCCTAGCATATCCCATCCCACATTGGTGGAAGGATAAAACCCTAGGAGGTATCCAAGGCTATAAATAGTGCCTTAGGGATTTATTCCTGCTTGCTCATTTTTGGCTTGAGTATTTGCCACCTTCTTTCTCCCTCATTGTGGAAAAACTTTTCGTGAGTTCATCCCTCCTAGTTTATATTTGTTTCTACTCTTTTGAGTTCATTGGTTGTGAACTGAGAGAGGGATTCTAGTTTGGATCCTCATCATCCAAAGAAGGTGGCATGCACAAGGAGTCAAGCTCGAAGATCATTGGCTGCTAAAGAGGTTAGTATTATTTTTCTATTTTCGGTTTTCCTAGGGTAGAAGTATTAGTATGCAGCCATAGATCCATAGGGTGCATGTACACTTAGGTAAATCGTTTTTGTTGTTTCGATTATTCCGCTGCCTAGTTATAGAGTGTATTTGATGCATATGTTTCCCAACAATGCAAACAATTGAGTACTCACAAAACTTATAAGCATAGTTAACTTTTAACTGGAATAGACACAAAAATAAGAATATGTCAACACGATAGGTTACAAACCTCAAGTCGTGGGCTAGTGATTAACAATCCTCTTGATTAGTTCATGAAACTATCTCAAGATCATTTAAACTCCCACTTTCCTCTTGACAAATAAGACTCTCTTTGTCAAGAACCATTACTTGACAAAACAAACATTCAAGAGCTAGTGCGGATTCTTATCAAGTTAAACACTTCTCACAATTGGTCTTAGTTGGTCTTTGTTTTATCCAAAACATCACAACTTACCAATCTAAAATGTACAAGAATAGGAAACATCTTACTTCTACATTTGACAAGTGTTATGAACATTCTAAAGATTAAGTCACTCAAGGCTCAATCTTGGAGTATGACTCTAAGATTTGATTTTGGAACTAAGTATGATTTATCTTTTGATTTAACCATTTCAACAATTCATGACTCCTCTACTTAGTCAAACAAAAGTAATAAGGTGTCCTTAGAGGATCAACTGTGATGTGGTTTCATAATCACTAAGATAATAATAAAACAAGATACTCAAGTACTCTCCCATCTTTTCAGATTGGAGAAACTTTTATCTTTCTGCCTTATTTTATTCTTCTTATCCGTTCTTCCATACATTGAAACTTTTCCAATGTTTCAGAATTACACTTAAACTTGTAAGCATAACCATATTTACTAAACTTTAGTAAATCATAACGAATAATATTGTCAACCTTTGTGGTGGACCTGACCAGCACACAGCCTAATGTACTCGATCCGATAGTCCTTCACTTGACTCACATACACATATACATGGAACCTTTGGAAATAGTATATGGGACTATCATAGACTTAGCCTTTCTCTTTACAATTTGGTTAACCGAGTTGACTATGGCCGATCCCTTTCCATTGGGAAGAGAAAGTTTTTTCTGGATTTCCAGTGTCACCACTTTCAATGTCCATGAAGTTTTGGGAAGTTGATCTTTCTAAGCAAATTTGCTTTACCAGTGTTCCAAATCATTGCTTATTCAGCAGCACCAAGCAAATAGATAAGATCATTAAAGGGTCATGTCGTGATCTGTCATCAGGGAGTGACTGAAGAACCAAGTCAACAGCCAGCTACCTCGAGACTTCGACACCCAACTCTCCCGGCTTGTCAATATGTGGCTTAACCTCTAAGATGTAAGCACATATAGACTTTGATTGCCAATAAGGATTGAGTGAATTAGACCTTATCAAGCCTTGAAACTTGTGGGATATGGAAAATTATTGGAGGAGGTGGAGGAAGTAAAGTATAATTTCCAGTCCCACTAATGCACAGATCTTTCACCTTGATTGCCATTTGGGATATCATCTTCATTTGGAAGCTTCTTCTTAAAGATTTGGGAAGAACATAGCTTTTTAAACTAAAAATCTATAATGGGAGGAATTCAAGTTAGTTGATTTAAAGTCCTTAATATAACACCCAATATGAAATATTAAAGCTAGGACCCAACAACCTATTTATAACTGGAAGAGGGATGCCGTAATCCAAGTTATAAAATAGTTAAAGGAAGGTAAATGACGATTTACCAATTTCCACCATGAAAAAATGAAATATAATTAAGTTTTAATTGGATTTGAAAATCCTAGATCTTTTGAGATACATTGAACTTTCAATGGCATGTTTGAATCTCGATTTTTCCCTCTCAAGTTTGTGACTGGGATGTCGAGGATCATAAACAAGGTGTGAATAACCATGCAAATTGACTTGGTACCCTTAACTTTATCACCTAATCGATGTTCCAGTTAACCACACACGCTCCACCGATCTATAATAAAGTCAAGTTACCCTTTGCCACTTTTACTAGTTCTTATTAGTGTGTCGGTTAACCATACACGCTCTACTAACGACTTGGTAAAGTACAAAGTGTAATTTCATGGTTTAGCACCTATTTCACATTTTCCTAAGTAACTAACATTAGGAATTTATAAGTGTTTGGTTACTTAGTATTTATCATTATACTTTTAATGAAGGGTGAATTATAGTTCTTTCCTACCCGTTCGGCTAACAACCCTCCACCAGTCAAGGAAGCAGTGGGTGAGAGTGGACACCCATTAAACTGCCATTTTATAGGCAGTAACCTTGTAACCCCTTTATAGACCGGCTTCGTGAATGAGGCATATACTAATGGTAAGATTGACTTTATCTTATAGATATATATGTAATTAAAATTATAATAATAGTATAAGGGTGTATTTTAAACACTTAAAATACTTGGTGGTTTAATCTATTAATTAAAATATATTATTAATTTAATTAAACTTAAACCATATCTTTATGGAATTATTAACTCTTTTAATTAAACGCTTTAATTAATTTAATGAAGTCCATAAAGTTTGAATTTTAACCTTTCAAAGTTCTAGGGTTTGGAATTAAAGTGTACATAGGGTGACTTTACAAATTCCAAAACTTGAGGGCAAATTTTGAAACTATTCAAAACCTTTCATATTCATAACTTATGAGTTTAATGTACATTAAAATGAAGACTCTTCATTTTATGTAATTCCTTATTCTTTAATGACATCTTTTAAAGAAGTGACTATTTAACATCCATAACTTGAGGACAAGTTATAGAGTCATAATACTATTTAATGGAAAAGAATCTTCATTTTTATGTAACCATTGACACTTTTATGAGTTTTAAGATTCATAAATATGACTTTTCCTATAACTTGAAGACAAGTTACAAAAACATATTTTATGAGCTAACTCTAGATTCATTTGGATTAAAAACAACTAAAACATAATTTTTTTTTCATTAATCTAAACTAACTCATAAATCAAGGAAACACAAAACTCTTGGTAATCCATAATTTGAGGACAAGTTATGGACTCCATACAATTTCATTGAGACCAATAATCATACTAACAAATAATTTGCACATAATTCCTATGATCTACCAAAACTCATAAGCATGAACATTTATAATCAACATTTTTCAAGAATTACATAAACACATATAAAACTTGAAACTTTGATTATAGCATTGAAAGTGTTTTAGCATAATCATTACCACTTAAAAAATAGGTTTTATAAGTCCACAACCGTTAAAGGTAATGATTCTAGACCAATTCCAGCACCAAAACTCAAAGATATGTTGTTTGGGATTCCAACTCGTCGACTGCATGAACCAACTCGGCAAGTTAGATGAGTGTACGCTTGGACATGTCGAGTCCCTTCATGGACTCGGCGAGTCTGCTATGTAGACAACACCAAAATTCGATTTTCAGCCAATTTGCATCAAGTATAAGTGAAAACAATCCTAGGCTCTGATACCACTGTTTGATTTTGAGCATTCTAACACTCCTAAGTGTACATAAACCCTAAATACCTTGGAACTATGTTTTCTCTATTATACATGCAAATATAAATATCCAAGGTATTATCCTAACTTGCATACAATACAGTGATTCATATGAATATAAAAAGTTAGATGAACATACCTTTTGGTGTAGCTTGATTCCATGGAGCTTAAGAGCCTAGTGCCCTATGTGTGACACCTCAAATGGTTCACACAACATCAAATGCACTTGTAATAACTTAGAGAGAAAATGCACACTTCATGAAATCAGCTTGCCCTCTATATACACACATAGTGGTCGATTTATTCAATCATAAGATCATTATATAGTTAGTCACAACTAGGGTAAACCCTAACTGTCATGGCTTTCCATTTCCTTGGATCCATGGGTTCAAATACACCATGGAGCATCCTATGGGTTTTGGCCCAACTTGATAATCCATGGAGCATTAGCCTAATATATAAGTATGGATGATTTACACAATCAACCCATATACTTAATTAGCCTTCTTTTGATCACTTAATTAATTCTAGATTAATTCTTGATCAATACTAATTAAATAATCTTATTAATATATTAGAACTTATAATATATTAATAAACCTTAAGTGTTATTTCTCTCATTTTAGTCTATCCAAAGGCATGATGCCATGCAACCCAAATGGACCATCTCGGGTCGGGTCAAGTATATACCAATTATAGTTATAGACTTAGACACTAATCCAAGAAGATTAATCCAAGCATGTGCATGTTTTATATCAAATAAACATCGGATACACCTTGGGCAATAAACTATAAGAGACACTCTGTGATTCGTCAACAACTCTGACACACCCTATATATAGGGGGTTTGTTGGCCGTAAACAGGTTTACGACCATAAACCTGTTTACGGCCGTACACACAAAACTCAGCCGTAAACTATAAAAAGTAAGCTAACATGACCATGAAATTTAATAAGACTTATACATATAATTGTCTAGCCCAAACCACAAAATAATGACCTATCAATCTCCCCCTTGGTTTGAGGCTAGCATGAGCTCAGTCTTTTTCAACAACCAGCACGTCAGATCTTCCCATTGCTCCCATTCACATTCTTTTGCTGATAATTTCAGAGATCATGCCTGTGAATTATTTTGCAGCCAGTTCCAGAACATCCTGCTCACAAATGATTTGATGAGTTGCCAATGTGTGAATGTCCTTCTCACCAAATTGTAGAAGATGCCTATTGTCGATTATACGGAATACACCATCTTTAAACTTGATAACCTCTTAGGTTGTGGCTTCATCATATACCTAGTATAGCATATTGTGCAAAGAACCATCACAAAAATTCTAAATGATAGGAATCTTTGTCAACTGCTTCGTTGGAGGCCACATGACATTTTTAATAGCCTTCATGGTGATCAGGTCATAGACGTGTTTAGCAGTCTTCATATTGTCAAATCGTCTCCTCACCTGATTTTCCAAGAAGTGTTTGAAAGCTATCGCTTGAGGATTATTGGAGGGATTGTAAAAGGGAGCAGTAGACAATTCGGCAAGATCCACCTTGGTAAGCGAAGAAAAGTCATTCTGATGTTTGTAATACTCCATTGTGTTGCTCTTCCTTTTAACCAGCCATCAATTGATTCTATCATGAAAGCCACACATACGAATTCCTGACCGATCTCCGTATTTGTGCTAGAACTTTTTCTTTTGTAGATCAGTCATTATTAGTTGGGGCTGATCACCACGAATATTCTGGTCAGAATTCTTCATAAAGAGCAAGCCTCCCCTTTTTTTAGATGTGACCATTCTCCTTCCTCGCTTAATAGTGATTCGGGGCGGTGCTTGTTCAGGTTCCGTCTCAAAGTGGTCAACAGCCGTTGCGGTTCTGACTAGCACATTATCAGATTGTTTAATCATTGATGTAGCGGTTGGGGCGGTTACAGGGACCTGAGAAACACTTGGGCCTTCAGCTGCTGTCTAAAACTTATCTCCAAATTCCACAATAAGTCTACTTTTCAGATCAAAGTAGCCAGCTGATAGAGCGCTAAGGTTGAGTTGGAGATCAGAAATTTATTTAGCTTTCTGAATATTATCTTGCTGAAGTTTAGATATTTGATCAGACTTTAAAGAACTTTCAGCTTCGAGCACAGAGATATGAGAATCGAGATTCTCAATTTGAAGATCATTTTCTATTATTTATACTGAAGCATTGTAATCTCCTCCCTGAACTCTAGTTTTGATGTGTCTGCCCCCTTCAAGCTGCCTTCCTCTATAGATATACCTTTATCACAAGAAGGAAGATATGTTTCATTTTCATCCAAGAACCTGGCAAGCCTTTCATAGTCAATATCATCCATTGGCCTTGTAGGGGAGACATCTCTAGGAGCTGAAGAGCTCCCAGCTTCAAAAGTGGTTCTCGAATGTTCACAATCATAAGAAGTTGTGGTGGTCGGAGTCGTGGTTGATGTAGTAAGTACGAGCTGAACAGTTTGGTTCTGTTCCTGAATCAGTACCCCTGGCCTTGGATCATGTCTTCTTCTTTTTAAGGAAGGCACTAAGGTATGTGTCTTAATTGGATCACATACAGATGCAACAAATGTAGGAATTTCAACATTTAGGGAGGAAGCCTTGAAGTTGAATCCATAGGATTGGAAGTGTCGGTAGTCTGATCAACAAGCGGAGGCATTGTTTCTTGAAAATCATCTATACATTTCTCTGTTGTGTGTTGCATAACATCATCGTAATCATTGAAGAACGAGTCCAGGTCCTCGTGTGATGGGAAATAATTGTCTACAAAATCAAGATCGAGCTCTATATCGTCATGATGGGACAAATTAGCTCCAAAAATGGAATCATCATCATCAAAACCCTCATCATCATTATCATCATCATCATCTTCACTTCTGCTGAAATCACTCTGCACATGCACCGATGTCAAATCATGTTCCTCGGCCAAAATTGCAACAGGAGGAACTCTATTCTCTCCATGGTCGGACACAATTATCACATCGTCGTCTACTGTCATATGATCAGATGACTCATGAGACACAAAAGCTTCACTAGACTCTGCAAACATGCCAAATTTCTCCTGAGGGTATTTTCCTTGAAAAGTAACTTTACCCTTATGGTTTTGCTTGATCAACCCAATGGTATTTGGTCCAAGAGACTTCATGTCCAAGGTTTCACCTTCTTTAGTGATCTCCACAAACTGCTCATCGATAATTATTTGGAGAAACCTTGGATACATCAAAAACTTGTCTCTTGTCTTTCCTTTTATGTTCACAACAAGTTCATCCAGAATAAACTATGAGAAGTTAAAGCCAAGTCCAGCAACAAGAGCAGCAATAGGTCCTGTGTTTCTTAACAAGATCTCATCTGCATCAGACCTTCTTCCTGAAATGCAACTTACAAAAACATGAGCCATAAACCTCTAATAAGGTGGTAATAGCTTCTTTAAGGTAGGAGGAAATTCACCCTCATAACCCATTTTGCCTAGGAGCTCTTGAGCTTAATCCAATTCAATCTCTGTTGGAAAGCTTGATTCGTTGCCAATCTTCAGGACATCTCTGATTATTTGCTCTGTAGCAGTGATCTTGCATCCTTTAACGTGAGCTTCAACGAACACAGAGCCATCATTCCCTTTCTTTACTGTTGTAGATTTCTAGAATTCTCTTATTAGACGTTGATAAATTGTTGGATTCAAAGTTAGAGCTGTGGCCAAGCAACATCCATTTAAGCCATGAATCATGGACTTGAATTCACTTTGAGCAACAGGTCAAGTAGTAAGATTGCCAGATTGCGATTTTCTACAAATTTGAGTTCTGCCATTTTGACCTACATGAACCGAGTCAAGTGAGAAAACAGAGTATTTGAAAAATAAGACATATGTTTTGTGCAAAAAGATGTAATTTTGGTTTTAATTTCAAACAAAATTGAGTTTTCAGCTGGAAGAGGGTTTACGGCTGTAAACGAGTTTACGACAGTGAGCCCTTCATTAGTTGTAAACGCCGATAATCCTATTTTTTTTATTTTAGCTTCGATCCAACGATGGTTTTATGTTAGAACATCTTTGTGATGGTCAAAATGCAGATACCTACACGTTCGAACTGTTAATTTTGAGATTAAGCACGAATTTTGGTGAGTCGGTGAACAGTGAATTGAGAGAGAAAGTGTAGTTTACGGTCGTAAATTCAAAAGTGGGCATAAATGTTTTTACAGCCGGAAACTGTGCTATATATACCGGACCCATGGGCTGCACCACTCTTAATTCCATGTCCAATACCACAAACTATTTTAAAAATAATACATTTTGAGGAATTTTTTTAAAACACTAAAATAAAATAAAACAAAATAAATTCTAAAAATTTAAACTAAAATAAAATTAAATTTTAATTTTTAATTTTTAGCAAAATAAAATTAAAAATAAAATAGAATAGCAATAAGATTGAAAATATTGAAAGATTAACACAAATTTCTCTTTCACCAAGGCTAATAGAATGTTGTGAGACTGGGATCAAAGTTCTTAGACAACATCCGTTTGTCAGTACCTTCTCCTTCATGAATATATTTGGTCGATCGCCGGTATAGTGGTCCACTTAAGCAAGAAAGATTGAGACAAAATTAGGATGTACTACAAGTGACAAGACACTGTGACTTTTTAACAAAATTCCTAATGACCATTCATCTGATGATGACCAGGGATATTCTTGTCCACCTAAGTCAAGCAGCGAGATCTACAAACAACCTATTTATTGATTGATTTTAGATGTATTAGAACATGTTTCCTGCTTCCTGATATACCCCAAAAATCGAGAACTTCTGAGATATTCCTTACTTTAGGTGAGGAGATAATTATTATGGGAGAAGACAGATTTAGAGTGCATATGTTGTACACCCAGGTCGGATCTTCTGATCACGTAGAGGGTGAAACATATGTCTAACTAGATTCAAAGGTATTGAGAAATATAATGGTGCATATGTTGTGTACCAGCTCGGATTATCAGTCACGCAGAGGAGACAACATATGGCTAACAGGTAGAAAGAATGGCATAGAAACGTATGCAGAGAGACAGAGTTGCATATGTTGTAGTCCAGGTCGGATCTTTCGATCACATAGAGAAGGCAACATATGACTAACAGAAAGAAAGCAAGAAAATAATATCCTGCATACCTATCTTATCGGAATTTCCCGGCCGTCCCGTCAACATCGGAATTAAGGACAACGTACATACATCGAGGAAAAGTTAAGCCGCGGTTCTAGATACAAATTATTTAATTTAATCTGTAGATTCCCATCTATATCTCCCTGCTCAACCTATCCAAGTGTCATGTTGTCAGGCTAAATGGATCAGTGTAGGTCAAGATTTGTCAAGTCATTTGACTCCTTAAGTTCATCTATGTCTAGTCAATTCCAAATTAAAACTTTCGTGCCTACCACCGCATCGAACACAGAGCCTAGACAATTCAACTTTGATACTTTACACAAATTCAAATTACCTATTATCACCAAGTTTATATCACTTCCCCACACAATATCTACAAGGCAGGAATAACACACAATATTTTTGGGTTTTTTAAAATTTTCGATAAAAAATAAAGCAGAAAAAATATTTTTGAATTTTTGAATTATTTTAAAATTTTATGTTTTGGTTTTTGTTTATTTCCCCCCCCCCCCCTAAATTTGTGCATGGGAGAGAATAAAAACTAAATGGACAAATTTAAAATAACCGAAAAACAAAAAGTTATTCCTCAAAACACAACATTTTCAAAAATCCAACAAGCACATCGAACCAAGCTTTGTTAAAAGGTTTTGTGAACAAATCTGCCACATTATCAGCAGTGGGAACTTATTCCAACCAAATGAGCGAGTGCTCATAACAATCTCTGATAAAATGCACTTTGATATAGATGTGCTTAGTTTTTGAGTGTTGGACATGATTTTTGGCAATTTGAATTGCAACGTCATTGTCACAGAAGATAGGGGTTTCTAGAAAATTCAAACCGTAATCCAGGAGCTGATGTTGTATCCAGATTACTTGAGAACAACAAGTTGAAGCGGTTATATATTCTGCCTCTGCTGTTGAGGTGGAGACAATATGCGGTTTCTTGCACTGCCATGACACCAATGGATCACCGAGAAATTGACATCCTGCAGACGTTGATTTCCTGTCAAGCTCACAGCCTCCAAAATTACTGTCACCAAAACATGTAAATCAAATTCGGAATTTTTAGAATACCAAAGACCCAATTTTGGGCTGCCTTTGAGGTACCGAAAGATTCTTTTGACAGCAATAAGATGTGAAAGTTTTGGATTAGTCGGATGTCGTGCGCATTGATAAACTGTGAACATGATGTCTGGCCTTCTTGCGGTTAAGTACATCAACGATCTGATTATTGATTTGTAGTCGATCTGATCTATGGATTTGACATCAATATCTAGAGTCAACAGTGGTCTCTCAACCATTGGCGTCGGTGCAAGTTTTGTATCTCGAAACCCGAACTTCTCTAGCATATCTTCAACATACTTAGCTTGATGTAGCAGAATCCCGTTTCATTGTTGTTTGACCTGAAGCCACAAAAACATGGTCATCTCCCCCAAGGAACTCATCTCGAACCTCTTCTTCATAACGTTTTCGAAATCTTTGCACATTTTGAACTCGTCGACCCAAAAATGATATCATCGACATAGATTTAAACAAGAATTTGATCGGAACCAACATGTTTAATGAATAAGGTTTGATCAATTATCCCCTGCGAATAGCCATGCTCGAGCAAATACTTCGTAAGGGTAGCATACCACGCCCTTGGAGCTTGGTGTAACCCATATAAAGCTTTGTCCAAGTTGTAGATGTGATTCGGAAATTTTGAATTGACAAACCTAGGAGGTTGATCAACATAGATCTCTTCCTTCACAGCACCGTACAAGAAGGCACTCTTGTTGTCCATATGGTAAACCATGAAGTTCATGTAAGAAGCATATGCATGGAAGATGCGAATAGCCTCCAAGCGAGCTACCGGAGCAAAAACTCTGGTGTAGTTAAGACCCTCAATCTGACGAAATCCACGTATAACCAATCGAGCCTTATTTCGCACAATAACCCCTGAATCATCTTGCTTGTTTCGATATACCCAATGTGTGTCGAGTGAATTCTTGCCCTTAGGTAATTCAACCAGCTTCCAAACCCCAAGATTTTCAAATTGATTAAATTCTTGATGCATAGCATCCACCCAACTGGACTCATTCAAAGTCATTTGAATATTCTTTGGCTCTATTTAAGATATGAAGCAAGAATAGAGACATGCATTTACATCTCCACTTCGACTTCGTGTTCTAACACCATCACCCAGCTAGCCAATGACGTGTTCAATCTGGTGATCGCGTTGAATTTTGGAAGGTAGCTCCTGGCTGATGTCATTGAGTGATATAGGAAGATTGTGAATATTGACAAATCCATCATCTGCTGATTGATCCACCTCAGATGGTCTAGGATCATGAGAGGAACTCGCTACGAACTCATTAACAATCGGATCGGGAAAGATAAGTTTCATAAACGTTTGAGTAGCAGCGGAAGCATCTCTTCACATAAACTCTATTTCATCAGGAGTAAGGGGAGTAGCATCAGCATCTTGATTGTTTTCTTTATTCTGAGAACCGGAAAAATTACTTGGAACAAATGAATCCACTGAAGGAGTCTTAGAAGACACCACAGGTGGTCTGTAAATAACTTCTTCGTCCTCATCCTCAATCATAGTCTTCGAGCCAGAATAGGAACCAAATAGATCATCTGAAAACACATTGAGCGATTTAAACCGAGATGTATAGTCAAACAGCCAATCTGGGCCGACTCTAGCATCCGTCTCGTTCTCCTCCAACCAGCGCACGTTGAAGGATTCCACGATTTTCTTTGTCTTCTTATTGTAGACCCTATACGTCGTGCGAGCAGCATACCCCACAAAATAATAGTCGTCAGATTTTGCATTGAATTTTGGGTTGGAATCCAGATGAAGGAGGGTGCAAGGACAGCCAAATATATGGACGTAACTAACAGATGGTTTGTAACCATAGAGAATTTCGTACGGGGTCTTCATCTGAGCTTTGTTGATCAGTACACGATTTTGGATATAAAACGCCATATTAATCGCCTCGGCCTAAAAGAAGACTGGAAGTTTGGAGTCACATAACATTGTCCTTGCAGTATCTTTTAACGTCCGATTTCGCCGCTCAGCAACACCATTTTGATGCGGTGTGTGAGCAACACTAAACTGACGCAAAATCTCTTTTTCCTCACAAAAAGGATCAAGGACAACATTCTTGAATTTTGTCCTATTGTCAGTTCTTAGCGCCTTCACCCGTTGGTTGGTTTCGTTCTCTATCATCACAATCAACTTGTTAATCAAGTCAGTAACCCCAACTTTGTTGGATAGAAAGAAAACCCACGTGAATAGCGAGAAGTCGTCGATCACAACAAGACAATATGAATTTCTGTTGATGCTGAGGACGTTGACTGGACCAAATAAGTCCATATGTAGCAATTGGAGCACTTGGCTGATTGAATTGACCCTTTTTGGGTAGTTTTGGCTTTATGTGATGTTTTCCTTGAGTGCATGCCACACACTTTTCAAATGTGATGAAATCTTTGACAGGAAGCCCACACATTATTTTATTTTTAGCAAGTCGATTCAAGTTCTTTGCGTTGGCATGTCTGAGTCTTTGATGCCACAACATAGCATTGTGCTCTGCAACCTTTGAGAAAAGGCGAGTGACTTGTTCAGGAAGATTATTTTTCATGTCAATGATGTATGCATTGCCGTCCCATTTGTATTTAACAAGGATCCAATCATCTGGGATAACAATTCCTGGCTTAATAATTAAACATTCTTTATCTGTGAAATGTGTTGAGTAGCCCTTGTCATGGCTCTGAGAGACACTTAACAAACTGTGCTTTAACTCGGACGCATAATTGACATTCTCGAAATTCAGCTCTCCATTTGAAACAATTCCTTTCTGAGTGATTTTGCCACCATCTCCTCCCGCAAAGGAAACATATCCCCTATTAAAATTATGAATGTTGTACAGTTGGGAGATGTCTCCTGTCATGTGCCTAGAACAACCGTTGTCGAAATACCAACGTCTGGCAAAATTCCTCCGCAACTGTTCCTGCACAATGAGCGAGACATATTTAGTTTTGGGAACCCAGGTCATTACAGTCCTGGGTCTACCCTTCATGTTCACAGATTTATCCTTTTGTTTTTGTAACTTCACATCATATACATTTTGAAAGGAAGACGATGATTTGGAAATTAAAGATTTAGGCACCCATTCATAGTTAGGTTTTGAAATTTTTACAAGTGAATTAAGAACAATTTTCCTCTTCTTTGAGCGCTAAGATTTTCGGCTATGAGTAGTCAAAGTTCTAGACGCACCCTTTGACAAAATTGACCTTGGCTCAGCCATAGTCGATTTCGACAAAACACCTGTAGCGGATTTATATAAAACCTGTTTGTTCGGTTTAGGATTCGCCCATTTCTTATTATTATGAATTTTGCAATCATCTTCACGAAGACGAGATCTCAGAGACTTTCTAGTTAAAGGCCTTCCTCGAGACTCATTTTTTTCCTTGGTGTTGAAAAATGTACAAACATTCGGTTGGAACAATTTTGAGCAATATGACGGGTAGTACCACAGTTAAAACAAATTTGTTTATTTTCAGAAGATTTGGTATTGCCTTTTACAATTTTCATGCTCTTATTGACCTTCCTACTATTTCCACAAGTGCATGTGCATGATTCAGGTTGTGTGACAGGCATGGATGAAGTGGAAGTGCTAGTGACAGATTCAGATTTAGTAGAATTTACAAAATAACAGCACAACTATCAGAAGTTTTAATGTTTGACACCACATTATCACCATGTAAAACATCAGTCTTAACATCAAAAACAAGTTCATCATCTTTTGAAAAAGGAACAAAAAATTTAGACACACAATTATTATCAGAATCAATTCTTTCATTCTCCTGCTTTTCTTGGCTTACTAATGAGTCTGCATCGAAAGTAGAAACGTTAGTATCTAAATTCCTATCACTACAATCTGTTGCCTGTTCAGCAGCTGATTTACCATAAACCATAAATGGTTCACGATCAATCTCAACTTGAGTCAATGTAGAAGCAATGTAATTGTGATTGAAAGGGGGGGGGGGACACTTCCATAACCTATTCCTACTTGTTTCTGGTCCTTCCATCTCATTTGGTGTTCAATTATTGTTGCAACCTTTTCACTTGACACATCGAATTTTTTAAAGTTAATTTCAGCATTTGCAAAACGAGTCTTCAATGTGTCAAGCTCAGCGGTTACAACATCGAAGTCCATTTTAAGATATCTATAATGAACACACTTGTCACGATAACCTGATTGCAATTTCTTATAGTCATTTTTTTGGCCTCTAATTGGCCTTTAAATAGTTTTTGGCCTTTTCTTAATTGGTATCCCTCATACTTAAGTTCCTCAATTTCTCGTCGCATTAAATCAGCCTGTTCAGGCAAAAAAAAATTTAGTTTTAGTCCAAGCAGAAGAACAAGAAACTTCACTGACCTCAGAATTTTCAGGCTCTGGTGTATTCTAAACCATGAATGCAAACTAAAGATTCATCATCTCCTCCTCTGCATCTATCTCAGCTTCTCCTTGGGCATTGTCGTTGATTTGAGCATGATGCACATTTTTAGGTCCTGAGATGTTTAGGGAATGAATTTGGTCATCCCAATCAAATGACTATGCCACCACAACAAGATTCACAGCTTGATTGTTAGTTGTAGCTCCCTTGTTGTTGCCAGCTGTCACCATCATTCTTTTGTGATTTTTTCTTCTGTCAGGCTTTGGGCGATCTCTGGCAAAGTGCCAGGCTCATGATAGTTATAACAACGGAGCTTAGATTTGCTGAATCCCACTTTCTTCTCTTAATTCATTCCCCAGTTATTCTTGCCAGTCTTCTTGGAGAACTATTTTGCACAAAATACCGCCATAGCAATTTGTCAGGTTATATCCATTTCCTCTACATCTTCGGGGTGAATTTAATCCAAGTCGGCAAATGACAATTGAGGAGGTAGTTCACCTGCCACAAAAGCATTATAACAGTTAACCAGACCAGTTGCAAGAGCCAAGTTGTCTTCATTTTCTTTGGAAATATGAATTTGAGCAGGAGCTAGAACATTTGTCTTTGAAGAAGAAGCAAATTGGGGATATGGTTGGGGAGCAGCAAATGAAGGTTGAACAGCAAAGGATGATTGAAGAGGAAAAAATGATGACTGAGAAGCAGCAAAGGGTGGAACTTGAGGATTAGTGAAAGATGAGAAAGCATTGTTTGACTGAATTCCAAGATTTGAAGAAGAATAGGAATTAATGTGATTGATCTCTCTTTGTTTGTCATCCAGATCAAATGCTTTAATAATGGCCATGATTTCAGCCAAACTAAGTCGATTAAGGTCTTTTGTTTTCTTGATGATAGCTACATTCATATCCCAAGTTTTTGGAAGAGATTTTAGTAACTTCTTGTTCACTTCTGACCTTGACACAAAGACACCAGCTGAATTCATTTCAATGGTGAGTGTGATGAAGCGTTGAAGTTGAGCTTACAGAGTTTCTCCAAGGACATGATTAAACATGTTGAATTTATACCTCAACGTGTCTTGATGGCTCTGTTTCATGTCCTCATTTCCTTAAGACACCTCTATCAAGGCTTCGCACAGAGCTTTAGCATATTTGTATTGCCAAAACCCTATGCAATTTCAGGAGAAAGAGCCATATTGAGGGTAGCAAGTGCTCTTTCATATTGTTCAATCTTGTCGAATTCGTCATCAGTGTACTCTTCAATACCTTTGTCGATAATTATTTTGTCCCGACGTGTGGTGGTGATTCTGATGGGGGCCTTTCAAAATACATCTCCAAATTTTGAAATCTTTCATTTTGTTGTATTTCTCCATACGATACTTCCATTCTAGAAACCCATCAACAGACAGCAGACGGGGTATGCGAGTGGTAGTGCCCATAATAGAATCAAGTTCATGATGAGAATTTTGAGAATCCATTTTTAGTTTTCTGATTTTGATTAATTAATTTATATTATTAACTTGCAGAACCAAACGTTAGACTGTTTACGGCCATGAGTTTACGGTCGTAAGCTTGTTTGCGGCTGGAGGAGTTTACAACCGAAGGCTTGTTTACGGCCATACACAAGTTTCCTATCTTGGCAGATTATGGTCTTTTACAGATCAGCTGTTTACGACCGTAGAAAGATTTTACGACCGTACTCCCTTCAACAGTACAAACTGGAAACTTCCAGATAAAGGAAAAACACATGTTTTTTCATCAAATTGAATCCCTTTAGCTATGAAAACGTAGAATCGAGCCTTGATCAATTAATAGGTTGAAAATAATTTAACCTTGCTCTGATACCAATTGTATGGTCCCTAAACTGAGAATCCAAACAGTAATCAAACAGATATCAATCGAACAAACAGAGAGTGGAGTAGAAGACAGATTAATCCAAGCATGCACATGTTTTATATCAAATAAACGTCGGATACACCTTGGACTGTAAACTATAAGAGACACTATGCGATTCTTCAACAACTCTGACACACCCAATATATATGGGGTTTGTTGGTTGTAAACAGGTTTACGACCGTAAACCTGTTTTAGCCGTACACACAAAACTCAACCGTAAACTACAAAAAGTAAGCTAACATGACCATGATTTTCAATAAGACTTACACATATAATTGCCTAGCCTAAACCTCAAAATAATGACCTATCACAAACACATGTCCATCATGAAAACATATGTAGAGGTTAGAGAAAGAAATCAGGAAGAAGGACGAACAAAACCTCATCATGAAATAGGTCCTCATCAGGTTACTTTGAGTTTGTTGGAACATCTTTAACGTTTCGACCAACAAGTTCAACAAAATGCTCTTCATCCTTGCCTCTTTATTCGATCATTTGAAAGCCTAAGCCCCCACTATCAAAGCATACGATGCTCTCCCCAAGCAAATATATATGATATGTCATAGAGTATTCGAATGCTTATCCGAAGTTCAATCCAATGATATACTTTCCTCAGATGCCTGGCCTTTTAAAGAAAGAGGGAAAGAAGGACCTAGTCGAAAGGTTCGAAGCATTAAATGGAAACCTGCCTTGGAGTTTACTCTCCGAAATGAATCTGATGATGATGTTTTACTGGTCGAATCCATGGACCCTCCAACCAAAGATGCTGAAGAAGAAGAAGATGACGATTTAATCGCAATGTTGTAGGACTTCAAGCTCCAAGTTTCATTGTTATAATGAGCAAACAAATTCGTTGCTACAGGGAGCAAACAATTTCATTGCTAAAACTAGTATATAAGTTTCAAGTAATAAAAGTTCGTTGCTAGAGTGAGAAACAAAGTTCATTGCTATAATAAGTTAGCTAGCTTGAATGTATATGAGCAAAAAACGAGTTCACAACCAAGCCTATGATTGATTCCCTATCAAGATCTATGCTTATCGTTCCATAGATTATATGGTATCATGCACTCCAACAATTAGGCGAGTGAGGAGTTGTCAATTCTTAATAGCACTATCCATAATGAACATTGGCTTAAAGAGTTAATGGATGGAGTAAAGTGTAAGGGAAGGGACATAAGATGATAAGGCCTATGTTTCAAGTTGCATAGAAATACATAGCAAAATGTAGCAATCAAGTTTGATACAAATCAATTTAAATACAACGATCAATAAATAGTTTTTCGGACACAGTTTTCCACCCCAAAACATAAAAACCGAAAATAGAGGGAGTCATGAATACTCACAATGCTTTCAGATGATGCAAATGATTCCTTTGAACTAAGTTCCACTTGTACCACTATCGATTCCTACACGATGTTACACACTAATGAGTCTCTAACCGAAATCTAATACTTTTATACTTACTACTACAATAGAATTATCTCAATATTGTGTAAAAATTTAATATTGTTATGTTACAAACATTTTTCTATGAAATTTAGATTTCTATGAATCAATTTGTTGAATAACAAATTCAAGTGGAATTTCTCATTATTGATATGTTAAAATATAATGTTTTAAGAAGTGTTCCAATGATTAAATATTCAAAAACTAAATCAATTTAGTTTTATAATTTCCCAAAGTTTGTATATCAGTTTCAACTGAAGTCAAAGTTGTTCAGATAAATTTTCTTGAAAATTTGATTTATCTAACTATTTTTCACCGTTTTAATGCCTTGAATAATCATAAAATCATGGAAAAATACTAAATTATCATGAAAAATTCTTATAGTTCTTGTGTAATTGTTTTACAGTGTACATAATCTGGAAAAAATAATAAAATGTATTTTCAAATAGTTTAACATGATTTTTCTGATTTTTGTATATTTATTCTATCAAAATAGAGATAAATAGAAAACAGTTTCAAAACTTCTCCAAACTTTGTTTACTATTGTTATTACATATTTAAAAGCTTGGAAAATATAAAAGTTGGTTTCCATACAGTTTAGATATTTTCTTTGATTTTTTTGCTTAAATAAACATTAATTCGTGAATAATTATTAAACAGTTAAGGAAAATTACCAAGCTTTTTGTAAACTTCATATACAGTGTAAATAATCTGGGAAAAATACCAAAATTGATTTTTTAAATAGTGTAACGTGATTTTATGATTTTTGTGTGTTTATTTTAGCAAAAATAAAGATAATTAGAAAATAGTATGTAAAATCCCCCAACTTTTACATTTCGGTTTTATTAAACATATATAACATGGGAAAAAGGCCAATGGTGATTGTCATGTATAGGAGTCTGATTTTCATAATTCATGTGTATTTAATGAATAAAAATTTGAATAAATAGTAAAGAGTTAGGATAATTCTTGAAAAAAATTTTAAATTATTTGATGTATTATATAGTATGGGAAAAATATCAAGAGTCATTTTTATATAGTGGAGTTCGATTTTTGGATTTGTGAATATTTAATGTTATAAAAATATAACAAAAATAGCATACATCCAGCTTTTTATATAGCATCTTAATGTAATATAAGATGTTCTGGTAATTTTGATGAATTTTCGATGAGTAACTATTTTTCCCAATTTTAGTCTATCATAAAATCAAAAGTCATTGAAAAATATAAATACATTATGAAAAATCCCCAAAATATTTTTCTGATTATGAAACATGACCAAAAATTAGAAAAAGCAATTAAATGCTTTTTTAAAATCGTGGAACTTGGTTTTATGATTTATTTGAGTTAAACATAAAGAATAACATAAATCATAGAAAATAGTAACAAAAATTGATGAAACTTCGTGAGAGATGTTTATTAACTTTAAGGGTCATCCATGAATTTATTCTGGATTTATGGACCTCAGAAAGTATTTTATATGAATTATTGCTCTATTTTCTTGCAATAATTATAATAATTCAAGAAAAATAAATTATTTTCTAAACATTTATAGATCATCTTATTTTATTGTTTAGATTCTTGGAAAAATCGTATTTAAACAGAAAAGAAGTTTTAAATATTTATTTGGGAATAAATCTTTTATGAACATATTTAAAAGCTTTTAATAACAAACTTTGATGATCTAGCATCTAAGCTTGAAGATCATCACATGCATGTTTGTTTGAAGACCATTCATGAGTTTGAAATGTTCAAAGGTCAATTTTGAAAGAAAACTTAGGATGCATGTGGTCATTTTCGACTAAAACATGTAGAAAAGTACATTTCCTGGTTTTTGACTTAGGTTTAGGTCATTGGACATCCCCATCTACAACATGCATGTTGTTTTTCGGTGAAATCCTACCACCATCATCATCAAAATCGTGAGTAGGTACAAGTGTTCAAGATTTTACAATAGAATGGAGTAGATGATGGAGAAAATGCAAGAAAAATAGTAAAACTTGAAGGAAACGTGAAATAAAAATCTATTTTAGCTTTAAGAACACAATAGGATGGTGAATATTTCATGTTTAAGGAGTGTTTTTGGGTTCATTTTAAGGAAAAATTTGTGAGATTGAGAGAGAAGAAGATAGAAAACGGAGTGGTGGTGATGTAGAGTGTGAGAGAGAATGAGAGGTAGAGTGAGAGAGTGATTAATTGTTTTGGGAATCAAAATTTTGAAGTATGAGAGAAGGTGGCAGACTTTTGAGGGTAAAATGCCCTTCCTCTCTTTTAATTTTATAAAAAAAAATTCAACTCTTTTAAAAAAATATCAAACTATTTATAAAATATATAACCTAATTAAGTTTTTATTCATGAAACCATGATTTTTGACTTCCAAATTAAGGGTAAATGTTAATAACATAATTTTTATTTTCCTTGATGATATTTTCCTGAATTTAATTATTTTAAAGTGATATTATAAGGTTCATAACAAATTTTATGCTGTTTTAGGTGTTAAAGTTTATAAATTTGAGTTTTTAGGGCTTTTAGGGTTTTGGAGTTTAATACATCTTTGGATATCAAAATAAATTGAATCTTTGAGACTTCAAATTATTTTTGTGATTCCTAACTCTTATTTAAGTTAAAAATAATCTCTGTAGCTTAGTTTTTTTATCGGTTTGTTAGCATTCTATGTAGTGGTTTCAAGATTCAAGTGAAATTGAGGAATCAAGTATACTAGTCCTAGTTTTCAACTTTGACTTAAGTTCCTACAAGTCTCAGACCTAATTTATACCATTAGTTCAAGTGCATGATGTGTGTATATGATTCAGGAAAAGGTGTTCAAGTCTAGGAATGACCCAAATTTGAATAGTTGTTATAGTTAAAAGTAAATTTAGAAGTCACATACCAATGTGAAATCAAAGTACACTATCCTTCGATTCTACTTGTTTCCAAGTTTCTAGTAGGTTATAACATAGCTCCTAGTTACAAAGTGTAGTATGTTTCATGCCTATATGTGAAACTAAATTTATTCAAATCTAAAGTTGTCTCAAATTTTGACGGTTATCACACAAGAGGTTATCTCATTTGAATTTCAAGAATATATCAAAGATTTCAATGAATCAGCATGTAAGAAAAATTCCTAAGATGCAATTGTCAGAGATAAGTGTAAGCGTTATAATATGTTGTAATTAGTCGAAGTCCGAAATGTACCCTTCTTATATTTTGTAATGTATATACTAAGGAACTTTAGTTCGAAGCTTAGTGTCTATGCCTTAGTATTTTTTGTACGCATTCTCTGTTTCCTATAAATAGGGATGTTTACTATAGTTAGAAAGTGGACTTCTTTACAAAATATTTCTTTGTACTCTATAAAACATTGAGAGCGTAATTGAGCTGAAACCAAATCTTATTTGCATCCATTGTTCAATCTCGCATTCTTACATACTCTGATTTCTTACTTACTCGATTCATTGATTCATCAATTGGTATCAGAGCAGGAATTACAATCTACGATCAGATTTTCATCCTGTTTCAAAAAGGTTTTGAATCAATTTTAATTCATAAAGTTTCCACACTTTTTGAAAGTGAAAAATTCTATTAGATTTAAGATTGTGATTCGATTATGCATCAGAATTGTTGAATCGAGTTTTCAACTTGATTTTGTGAATCATTTCAGCTAATCGTTCTCAAATTCTTGTTGTTATTTGAAAAATCTCTAAAACCTTCATTTGTTCATCAATGGAGAATTTCCATCTTAATTCGATGACCTCGTTTTCTCATCTAGGATCATCGACCAAAATTCCAATGCTAATTCCTGAATACTATGATCAGTGGGTTGATCGTATGCATGATTATCTGAATGGTGTTGATGAAGAATTATGGACATGCATCTTTGGAAATGTCAATCCTCCAACAAATGTTCAACCGATTGGATCATCTTCTGGAGGTTCTGGTGTTGAAAATCAAACTGATCGTCTGAAAAAATTGGAAAAGAGGTGTATGAGAGAATTGCAAGGAGCATTACCTCCAGTTGTGTACAATTATGTAAGGAGTTGTACAACTGCAAAAGAAATCTGGAACAATCTGAAAGAGAAATTCCAAGGAAGTGATCAGAAAACCAAAATCAATTCGGTCAAACAATGCTTGGTTGAGTTGAAGGACTTCATACAAAATGAAGGTGAAACAATTGAAGTGTACTATGATCGTCTGAACGAGTTAATCTATTGATGCAATCGTTATGGAATCACCAGAACTGCAATGGAATTCAATCTCATTTTTGTAATGGGTCTTCGTAAAGAATGGCGAAGCTTTAGCATGATGGTAAAGAACCAGCAAAGTTTTGATACATCAACTCTTAACGATTTATACAATCAATTGAAGGCACACGAAAATGAGGTAAATGACATTGCTGAGGAGTCGAAGATCAGTTTGGGAGGTCTATTAGCTCTAATTTCAAAGGTGTCTGAGAAAGAAACATGCGAAAAAGGTGATTCAGAGGAGGGGGAAGGATTCATCATGTGTCACACCCCCAAACCAAGGATGGCAGAAACGTCCGGGGGTGGAGGACTTCATGTATACTATCATAACAACAATGGCAATAGCAATGAAAGTAAATACAACCAACATATATATATATATATATATATATATATATATATATATATATATATATATATAATTGAAAGAGTTACATCATTATATGCATTACATGTTTCAAAATCAATTACAATATGTTGACAAAATATGAAATGTTTGACGCCTTAACGTCCCATCCTCAAAAGCAGTACTTGGTTACCTGTTTAGTGATTTCCTCAGAATACAAGTTGTTTGAAAAAGTGTCAACACAAAGGTTGGCGATTCATAAGCTTTTGATAGTGATAAGTTTAAAACTAAACTTGAAGATCGATTAGATCTTAAACAGGTAAAATAAAGAGTAAACAGCAAGAACACTCGAATTAATCAAACGTGTCGAATGATTATAAAACAATCCTCAGAAGAGCTCGATAAAGAACATCAACTGTAGAGGATTAAAGGGTTTACAAGAACGATAAAGAAATCTGCAAAGCTATCGTAATTCTATCAATCGTATTCTAGATCGTTAACCTAATATGCATGCAAGCATATTATTATATACTAAACCCTACAGCTCACGGTTGGACAGGCCCAAACCGGAGTGCAAAACATGGACTATTAGCCGAGCCCAATGATGCAATACAAACAAAGCTATGCTACCCAACAATCTCCCCCTTTGTGTCAATTGGAGCGAGATTATTACTTCTCGCTTGGGCCAGCAGCAACAGGAACCTTCTTCTTTACAGTCTGAAACAGACGCGAAATAAGGGCAAGTATCGTCTGTCTGAATCGGATGTACCACTGAATCATGTCGTCGAAGTATTTGATATCATCCACTGTATTCTCTTTACACCGATGGATGATCCCCAGCACGTGCTCAAGACAAGTAGTGGTATAAAGATGTTTATCCGCTAAGGCAAAGAGACATTTCTGTCCTTCAGCCCTAGTGAACATGACCGAGTTTCGCCTTGGGTCAATCTTTCCCATCTTCATCTGGTTGAGATCACTGGCCGAGCCAACAGGAGATATCTTCGGTTTCTTCTTGAAGACATTGGCAATCTCCTGATCCATCAAGGCGACCTCCATGATATAGCACACCAACATCCTTTTGAGATGGTCTATTATTGGACCATATTCAGCTTCATTCGTCAAGAGGATGTTGTGCAGAACGATCCACTCATGGGGGTTGAGGTTCGGTAGATCTGCTAGAGAGATGAGATGTTCGGTTTTTGCAGACCCTCTGATCACCCTGAACCGAACGTTCATGAATCTCCCTTCAGTGTAAGGCTTTAGCACCCGAACGTTGACGATCCTCTGAGCGATCCAGGTTTGATACTGGGGTTGAGCGGCCTTCAGATAGAACTCAATCAATTCTCGATCAAACTCCGGATGAGGATGAGGGACTTCGGCAACGTTGACGAAGGCGTGGAAGATAAACGCCTTTTGGGTTAAGGGCATGTCGAATTGCGAGTCGACAGAATTGTAGCAGTCGAAGGAGATCACCGGTGATGCTCGGAGTATCGATAGCCTCCTTTATCATTCTCTCTCGAGTCCAAGCAGGGAAAAGAGTCTTCCTGCTCTCGAGGAGATCGTGGGCTTCTTTCTTTTTGCGTTCAACTTCTTCAGCTTCTCGCGCCACACGGATGTTGTCATTATCAACATTGCGACTATTTTTGCGTTTCAGCAAGTCGGCAATGGTTTCTTGATCATCTTCATCTTCTTCCTCAGCTATCTTCTTTCCTTTATCCTTCACACCTGAACCCGAAGTTTGACATGTAGGAGAAGGTTCGGTTGTGTGAGCAATTTTTGAGGAAGGAGGTGGTTTCGATCCGGACTAATTTTCTCCCCCTTGTTTCGGAGTGGACACGAAACTAGGTAGCCCTTCAATTTTGCTGAGAAGATCCAGGGCAGGGGCGAGTTTTTCTGCAAGGGTTCGCCTTACAGTGTGGTTCAGAATGGGATCGTGCGCTTCCAGGATGTTGGATATTGCTGAGTGTACATCCGAAACACACGTCCTTATTACCTCCCATTCGGATCGAAGAGCGTCAAGTTGTTGTTGAGAACTTGAAAGTTGAGCACTCTTGACCTTGAGGGCAGTGGTCTTCCTTGCGAGAGCGTCCATCAACGAGTTATCATAAGCAAGATCCTCTTGAAGTTTAGAGAGGCGCTCGTCGATAGAGGTCCGAAGGGCAGAGTTGTCGTCTGTCAAAGATTGACGAAGGGTGGCGAACGACTTCAACTCTGTTGAGACGAACGTGGCCAATTGTTGAACAATTGGTTCCAGCGTTGTCTTGGTTGCAGCAGTACTCTCCTGTAAAGATTGTAACAGGGCAGAGGCATTTGAGAATAGTTTATCGACTTTTTCGGTTGCAGCCTCACAAGCTTTCGTCGAGGCGTCAATTGCAGCAGTGGCAGAAGCGACGGAATCATGTTGAGCCCTGGAGAAGGCATCAACAATCTTCTAAAGAGCGGCTTCAGAGAGAGAGGATTGAGAATTGGAAGATGAGGCAATAAGCAGGTCAACCTTCTCATGCAGCTCCTTAAGGTGCTTCTTTGTTACTGGAGCTTCCTCATCGTCATCGCTTTGGACCTGAAACGGACTGAAGTAGACCGAATCGAAGGTCATATTTTCCCCTCCAAGGAAAGGGTTATCTCCATCAGAGGCATGACCTGGAGATGTTGGGGGTGGTGAAGCTGGGGGTGTTGTGGTATGAGTAGGTTCTGGTTGAGTGTGAGTGGGGGTAGTTTCGGGTGGTTGTTGAGTATGGGTAGGTTCGGGTGGTGGTTGGGTTTCAGTTGTATTCATAGGTTCGGTTACAGGTGGTGGTTCGGTTGCATCGGTATGAACCCCCGTATCAGATACGTTGGTCGTAACCTTTGCAGTGGTTGTTGTTGTTGTATCAGTGAAAATGGGTGGTGGTATAGGGAAAGAAGTTTTTGGAATTGTGGTAGAGGGGTTTATGGTGGGAATGGAAGTGGGAATTGTTTGAGTGCGAGAGGGAATGGGTGAGATATGGATTTCCATATCAGGTGTAGGTGATCGGGGTGGGGTGTTGCCTCTTGGAGGGGTTTCGCCTCTTTGAGAGCTGTCCGAATCTGAACTCTCACCTTCTGATTCACTCAAAGAGGAAGCGATTATGAGCTTTCGCTTCGGTTGAGTCTTTCGCCTCTTCGGCTGCATGGACTGAGCAGCTTTAGGAGCCTTCCTCTTTTTAGGAGAAGGGCCTTTAGCCCCTTTGGTCACTTGCTTCCCTTTGTCTGCCTTTTTGCCTCTATGAACAGGCTTATCAGCATCATGAATGGACTTGAGCATCTCCTGCGTGAGATCCCTCGGTCCAGACTGCTTGAACTCCTTGATAGTCCGGATGATTCTGCTGTCTGCTGGGACATCAGCATACATGGTCTCCGGAATGGAACCAATGAAAGAGAACTTCGATGCATCTGAGACGATAATCTTCGTGGTATGGAATGTACCAATCGAAGACATCGATGCACCGACAGCAGTGGGGACATCGTACTTATCCATTGCCCACTTAGCAACGATGGTCCAAAACCTGGCATACGACACCTCAGAATGTCGTGAAGACGATGATAAACTCTGGATGAGTTGTTGCCAGAGAACCAACCCATAATCAACGTTGACGCCGTTGTAAACCCCGTACATGATGGAGAGGAAGAGTCGACTGGAGCCGTCTGAACCGGAGCTCCATTCTGAAAGACCCTTGAAAAGGACAGTGAACATGCCGTTCCACTATGGCGGCAAACACGACTTTTTAAATTTTGTGATGGAGGTGAGCGCCTCCGTGTACCCCATATTGTAGAACATATTGTAGAGGTGTCCTATCGGAATCGTCTCCGGATGAACCCTAGAAGGGTCAGCAGCAAACCCTAGCAATAAGGCAAATCGTTGCCTGGAAATCGAGGCTTTGTGATCAGAAACCTCGAAGAAAATTCTATCGACTGCTTTATCATAATGTGCAGTCGCATAGATCTGTGATAAAAGCTCCATGGGCATTGATTCCACCCGTGAAAGTGCAGGTGCTATCGGCGAGTATTTCAGGCACTCGATGATGGGAAACATATAGGAGTCGTACCCCTGAGGGGTTAAATCGATCACCAAACACTGTTGAGCGCGAATGGGAAGGATGTGGGAAGTAGCGTGAACAGACGATGATTCTGCCATTGTTGAAGTTGGGAAGAAGATGATGAACAGTGAGGGTTTCAGGGAAATTTTTCTCTTTTGGAAATTTGGATGCGGTAAAGAGGTAAAAGGGAGATGAGGTTGCCTTTTATAGTGGTTGTAAGGAGAGAGAAAAATCTGTTCAAATCTTCTATCGAAATACGAAAGGTTTTCCCAGAATGACAGATGCGTGATAGTTAAGGTAAGCGATGATCACGCATGAGAGAGAGTGTCAGATTCCTTGGAACACGCCGCCCAACCAGCACCGTTTCTGAAGAAACCGTTTCAAATCCACACGCGCCTTTTTGTGCCAGAGAGGAACCGCTTCATATTCGCACACGCGTCCACGACGTCAGTTAAAGAATGGACGTTTGAAATTCGCATGCGTCCCTTTTTACCGCCGTTTGAAATTCAATCCATTAGACTCCCGCCTGAGTCAGCAACCCTTCATCTTATCCCTGTAACGGCATCTTTCGAATAATACTCACACGTGGATTATTTTTGACCACATCTTTTAAGTAACCACCAATTCAGTAAAACAGCTTGTAATTATTAGTACCAGAATTTTGGAAAATCAAAGATTTTCGTGCTAAGAGTGTAAAAAGAAAAGAAATAGAGCAAATCTTTTTAGGAATAAATTTGATGTCAATAAAGACACAAAACAAATGATCCCGGGCACGAATCTCTTCCTTCAAAGTCAAGAGAGACTTTAAAGTGTTAGTGTGGTTTCCCGTTGAATGACGATCAAACACTTATTAATAAGTGTTGAAAGGCCTCTTTTAATTATGCTCCTTAGGGTGGCTTTATCTTTGATTCGGCAGTAGACAAAGACACGCAGGTTTGTTTCTTTGATTGCCAGCTAACCAACTTCTCGTCAAGGAATTGGCAGCCACCAGTGGTGCTTTTCCTGGCGAGTCCACATCCTCCAAGGTCTGCATCTGAGTAGGCTTGAACGAAGAAGCCTGAGTTGGAAGGATACCATAGACCTAAAGAGGCAGTTCGCTTGAGATATCGTAGAATGTTCTTCACTGCAAGCATGTGAGGTTCGCGTGGGTTTGCCTGAAATCTAGCACAGTAACACACAGAAAACGTTATGTCAGGCCTGCTAGCAGTAAGATACATCAGAGAGCCTATCATTTGATGATAAAGCGTGATATCAACAGCTGGTTTGTCCAGGGATGGGGTGAGCTTGGTGCCGAACGCCATTGGGACTTTGACTTTGGAATCACCCATCATGCCAAATTTTGCTAGGAGAGTCTTCGTGTAAGCTTCCTGATTAATAAAGATGCCTTCGGGTCCCTGTCTAATATTTAAACCAAGGAAAAAGTTAATAGGACCCATTGAGCTCATTTCAAATTTAGTCTCCATCAGCTTTCTGAATTCAGCTGTTAGGCTAGGATTCGTTGAGCCAAAGATGATATCATCGACATAAATTTGAACGATCATAAGGTGGTTACCTTCCTTCTTACGAAAGAAGGTTGGGTCAACTGAACCTTGATTGAATTTGGACATCTTTAGAAATTTAGTCAGCATTTCATACCAGGCTCTCGGAGCTTGTTTCAGTCCATACACAGCTTTATCCAGAATGTAGCAATGATTATGATACTTTTCGTTCACGAAACCAGGAGGTTGCTCCACATACACTGTTTCTTCGAGTTCTCCATTAAGAAATGCACACTTGACATCCATTTGGAAAACCTCAAAGTTTTTGTGGGCAACATAAGCTAGAAATATTCTTACAGATTCCAGCCTAGCTACAAGAGCGAAAGTCTCTTCATAATCAATCCCTTCCTCCTGACAATATCCTTTCACTACCAGACGAGCTTTGTTCCTTATAACGTTCCCTTCCTTGTCCATTTTGTTCCTAAAGACCCATTTGAGACCAACAACCGAGGCATCTGGAGGAGTTGGAATGAGACGCCAGACTTTGTTCCTTTCAAATTCGTTCAGTTCATCTTGCATGGCTTGAACCCAATCGGAGTGATCAAGAGCAGTATTAACTGTCTTTGGTTCAACTTTTGATACGAATGAGTTAAACATGCAGAATTCAACTTTGGAAAATGAGGATGTCTGTTTTGCCTTGAGTTGTGATCGGGTCAGAACCTTTTCAGAGACATCACCAACTACTTGAGAGACAGGATGATCTCTGGTCCATTTGGTGAGAGGAGGGTAGTTTGGATCAAAGGTTGGATCTAATTCAGCATTTATCATTTCTTCTGGTTCGGACTGGCTTTCATAGTCGTATGACATATCAGCTTGCTCCCCCTCGATAGATGATCTTTCAGGAATGCTTTGCGAATCTTGAGCTTCTGAGGTTCCTTGTGGTGCTGAGCTTTCAGACGTTGATGCACCTTCGGATGGTGAGGCACTCTCGGTTGGCAAAGTGCTTTCGGGAGCAGTTGGAGACCTTGGCTCCCCCTCAACATGTGAGGTTGGCTGAGATGACGATGGTTGATCCTCCCCCTCGACTGAAGCATTGTTTGATGGAGGTTCGTCAGAACTCGATCCTCCTTTATTCATTCTCCTTGCAGCATCTTCAACAATTTGTTTCATGTGATCTACTTTATTGTCTGCTGCACCTGCTTCTGAGAGAGTGGCTTTCTCAGGTTCATCAAAAAGCTCCATGAACTTCTCGAATAGATTAGCGATCGAGACTGTGACTTGGCCAGTTTGAGGAAAGATTTCTTCATCTGTGTCTTCTTTGGCCTGTAGCTTTTTGACATAGCTATCATCGAAAGTCACGTAATAATTCTCTTCGATTTTCCTCGAACGCTTGTTTAATACCCTGTACGCTTTGGAAGTGAGAGAATAGCCCAGAAAGATTCCCTCGTCAGCTTTAACATCGAACTTGTTGCGGTGTTCTTTAGAATTAAAGATGAAACACCGTGAACCGAACACATGGAAATATTTCACATTGGGCTTCCTGTTGTTGAGAATCTCATAGGGAGTGAACGTGAATCGCTTGTTGAGATATGACCTGTTCTGTGTAAAAAAAAGCAGCAGATATGACTTGTTGAGATATGACCTGTCCTGATGTTGCGAACGACCTTCTTCAGCTGTACTTCAATCTGCTTGATAAACACTTTCAGCTTGTGAGTCGCTTCAGAAAGAACACCCATGTAAAACGCGAAAAGTCATCAACGATAACAAGAATATACTTGCTACCACCGATGCTTTCGATAGATGATGGACCACACAAATCAATATGAAGTAATTCTAGTGGTTCAACAACTTTAGTGTTTATTATAGATGGATGACTTTGACGACTCTGCTTCCCTATTTCGCATGCAGCACACAAATGATCTCTATCGAACTTGAGCAATGGAAGACCTCGAACATGACCTCCAGTGACAAGTTTGTTAATGTCCTTAAAGTTAAGATGAGAGAGCCTTCGGTGCCACAACCAGCTTTCGTCAGATTGTGCTTTGGATAACAGGCAAATAGTTGGGTCTCCTTTGATGGGTTCGAGGTTTAGAGGAAACATTTCACCCTTACGCTCCGATTTGAGAATAACTCTTTTCATCTTCTTCTCTATTATTTCAGAACCTTCATCGTCGAATGAGACTTTGAGACCGATACCTCCAACAAGCTGAGATACACTGATGAGGTTGTGTTGTAGTCCTTCCACATATGCCACTTTCCTTATCGTGAAATCACCATTAGTAATCATTCCATAGCCTTTTATGGTGCCGAAGGAGTTGTTTCCAAACTTGACGTTTCCACCATTTGAAAGAGATCGGTATTCCCTGAGTTCTTCTTTCCTTCCTGTCATGTGATGCGAGCAGTCACTATCAATGTACCATTCTTCGTCAAACTGCTCGTCACTGATAACCTGCAAAAATTAAGCAGATTTAGGAACCCAAAGTTTCTTGGGTCCACGTGAGCCTTTCACAGGAACAGGAATAGTAAGAGAGATGTCAACTAAATATGTTCGTTTTATTAGTGTTGTTTCATCTTTCTTTTTGATGGTAAAAACTTTAATTTTATTAGGGTTTGGTGCTTTCGGTTTTGACTCAGGTTTAGACACCGAAACCTTTTGTTTCCCTTTTTGTTCAGCTGAAGATTGAGATTTTTGAGAAGCAACATACTGGAATTTAGAACGAGTTGCAGAGGAATTGGAAGAATTAGAAGAATTAGATGAGTGAGAATGAGAGGGTTTAGATTGAGATGACTTCTTGGCTGGAGACTCTAGGTGACCCTTTTGCTTTTCATCATTGGTGGGACCAACCTTAGAGTTTTGATCTCTTTTGATTTCAGAACCGAACCTTTGCTTTCGGTTGGTTTCGTTCTCTGAACTGAACTTCTGCTTTCGGTTAAAGTCATTCTCAGAACCGAACCTTTGCTTTCGGTTGGAATCATTTTCTGAACTGAACCTTTGCTTTCGGTTGATGTTTTTCTCCGAACCGAACCTCTGCTTTCGGTTGTTGCAATTCTCTTGCGATTCAACTGGATTTTTCTCAGACTTTAGGTTCTTGTCTTGATGTGAGAAATAAGCATTCTGGGATTGCCAGAACTGTTTTCTTTCAGAGAGATTCTTCCTATATCTCTGATTCCTTTGACGTTTTTGATTTCTCATCTGCTTCGGTTGATGATGGATGTTAGCTTTCGGTTTCGGTTTTTCTACAGCTGGTTCACTTTTAACTGATGAAGTTTCACTAGAGGGAGCGTCTTCTTTTGCCAAACTTCCTTTTTCTTGAGGAATGTCTTTCGTACCACTAGTACTTGGCACATCAAAGTTATCAGGCTTGTTCAAGGGTTCTGACACGTATCTGCCTTTGCTTTTCCATGAGGTCCTTTCAGACAAACCTACTGTTTCATCAACATTATCGATTGGAGCTGACCAAAAGAACTCATCGCATCCATCAACATTGTCTTCGTTTACAATAGCTGTGAGTTCAGCAGTCTGATGTTCGGTTACGCCTGTGACCTTGTATACTTGATTTGGAGTAGTTCTAACCTTTTGATATACTACGGCCTTCTCTGCAAGAATCGGGGACTTTTGTTGGGACAATCGAGCGAACTCCACTGAATTTTCTGAAATTAGATTCTTGTGGTTTTCAGGTTCGCTTTTCACAAAATCTGAGCAGTCAACCGTGTCCTCTAAAGAAATTTCACTCATATTGTCATCCTCATTAAGCTCAGATGCATTTTCAACATCAATTTTGTTTTCTGAGCTCAAGTTGGAGTTTAAAGAGTCAACTTTTTGTATGGTTTCGGCTCTCAGTTTCAGTCTATCATTTTCATCCAAAAGGTTTTTGAGCATGTCGTTATGGTCCTTGGATTTAATGAAAGATTCTATTTTTTCCAGTCCATACATATAGGTCGGATTAACGTCCTCAGATGATATCACACTCTCACAATTATACGCTTCAGCATCAATTTCATCCTCCTTAAACTCAAGGAAGGGCAAAATCATGCGATGAATCTTTTGTACTATTTCACAATCCAAATGAAGCTGAGTAATATTAGAGTAAAGACGTTTAGCAATCAGACAAAACACATTTCGCTGTTTCAAAAGCTTTAAATTGTCTCTTTGTAAATAAATGTTTTCATCTTTTATTTTGATTAATTCCGACTCCTTCAGTTCGATCCACATGCGCCGTTCCTCACTCTTCTAAGACACGCTGCTTAATTGATCAGTTAGGTTAGAATTGGTGACTCGAGTTTGAGTTAAACTACTATCTAGATGAGAGATTCTTGAATTAACACTTTTTAGTTCTTTTTCATATGAGCATTGTGGGACTTTAAATGAGACAAAAACCGATTGTACCTTCTTAATCAGTTCATCGAGCTCGTTGAACTGGACGCTGAGCGGTTTGGCTGTAAAGCACATATCCTGTTGTTCCTTCGGTTCATTACTCCCACCATCAGTGTTGTATCCCCTCATCTGAGATACGTCAGATACCATCAAGCACCTTCCTCCACTGCTTTCTTCTTTTGCCACACAAGCCTTTCCATGAGAAGGCTTCCTTACTTCATCATCTTCAGAGTCGGTTGACCAAATCTCCACGCCACCGAACTCGTCATCAGCAACCGAACCCTGCACAATTAGAGCATTCATAGAAGGGTTAGCGGTAGATTTCTTCTTTCTGATCTCATCAAGCTTTTTCTGCAGCAAAGCTTCCCCATCCTTTTCAGCCATCTTTTTGAGGACACAATCCTTTGCGTAGTGGTTCTTTCCTCCACAATAGTAGCAGCTTACTCTAGAATCACCTTCTACCTTCGGTTCCTTCTTAGACTCTTCAACCTTCGGTTCATCTTTAACCTTTTCTGAACTGTAACTCCCCTGCCAGTTTCGGTTTTTGTTAGAGGGGAATCTCTTTTTGATGAACCTCTTGGGGTTAGACATCATCATAGCATAATCCTCAAAAGTGAGGTCATAATCCTCCAAGTTGAGGTCTTCATCCTCCATCACAACTTTACTTTTGGACCGGAAGGCCAACGAACCTTGGCTTGAAACTACATTCTTCTCCTACAACACAATCTTCTCCTGAGATTTCAAGATGCCCACCAGTTTCGCCAAAGAATATGATTTAAATTGCTCGTGGGCTTTAACTGTGGACACAACTGCTCTCCACTCTGATCTGAGACCATTTAAGAACGTAACCTTCTGCTCAATAAGCTTCCTTTCGATGTCATGTTTGATCATCTTGCTAAGAAGATGATTGAAGCGATCGAACGTTTGGGTCACAGTTTCTTCGGCTCCTTGCCTGAATTCACCAAACTCAGACAAGAGTAAGGTTTGAATTGAGTGTTCAAGGTCTTCGTCTGTAGAGTACAATTCACGTAGCCTGTCCCAAATCTCCTTTGCCGTCGTGCATGAACTCACCAGTCTAAAAGTATCGGACTGAAGGGCGAATCTGATCAATCTTAACGCCTTGATATTGCACTGAAATTTATCTTTTTCATCTTGCGCAATATCTTTAACATCTTTCAGAAGATCATTGTACTCCTTTTGAGTTTTAATAATCCTTGAAGTTGCAGAATGAGAAAACGGTCCAGAAATCATTGCTTCCCAGATGAGGTATCCATTATCCTCAGATCCTATAACATAATCTTCAAAGTGATGCGCACAGACTTCATAATCATGGGTGTATAGGATGAGAATCTTCGTGGTTGATCCAATGTTGTTCGAAATATTGATGGGATTCGATTGCGACTCGTCCATAATGATTGAATAACCTGTTCAAAGATCAGACTTGTAATAAATCAAATTCGGGCAAAACAATAAATATCGAGATACGTCAATAATGAGATGACGGCTCAATCAATATCAATAATTGCGGAATAACCCTAATCGAAACCTTTTTCACAGAAAAGAAGTGTATCGATTACACAGCCTCGTGCTCTGATACCAATTGATAACTTTAAAACTAAACTTGAAGATCGATTAGATCTTAAACAGGTAAAATAAAGAGTAAACAGCAAGAACACTCGAATTAATCAAACGTGTCGAATGATTATAAAACAATCCTCAGAAGAGCTCGATAAAGAACATCAACTGTAGAGGATTAAAGGGTTTACAGGAACGATAAAGAAATCTGCAAAGCTATCGTAATTCTATCAATCATATTCTAGATCGTTAACCTAATATGCATGAAAGCATATTATTATATACTAAACCCTACAACTCACGGTTGGACAGGCCCAAACCGGAGTGCAAAACATGGACTATTAGCCGAGCCCAATGACGCTATACAAACAAAGCTATGCTACCCAACAGATAGTAAGAGTTTGAAAATCAATCTTTGTAATGAGTTGTATGTTACCAAGAAAAATCCAATATTTTCCTCATAAAAGTTATATGGTCCTAAATACCAGGACCAAAAATGAACAAGTATTTGTCATACTTAAAGATATAAAAAGTGATCTTAAATCAACATAAAACCCCTTTTTATTTATAAAAATTCTTGTAAACTTTATGTGTTGTTAACTCCCTATGTGAGTCGCTATAACCATACTATGAATAGAGGTAACATGCACAACGTCTTTCAGACGCCCTGATCCTATGACTCTTGTCATCCACAAACCTGCCGGTCCGGCTATAGCTAGCAGCGAGGTGTGGGATGTCAACCCCAATATAGATCTATACACAATTATCACGCTCTCCCTACAAGATATTCTGGTTGTAACTTACAGTAATTTATATCCCGTACTCGTACGTACGGGGAGAGAATGTCTCACAACTTAAGTTAACAAGTTTACGTGTAGTGTGCGTGAGTGTAGAAACTTTTTCTGTGGGAATAAAACTTTCGAAAAGTGTTTGTCGTATTAATGGAAACATAAACCATACCTACAATAGTTTGTCAAAACAAGGGTAGTAGTAGTAATGTACATAAACTATACTTAACATAGTTTATTCAAACGTTTGTGTGTAATGGATGTAATTTGATTTTTAATACATTGTTATTTCTATGCTTTATCTAGTAAAAAACCATTGGTTAACTGATGTATATCTATATACTAAGACAAAATGTCATATATTGCAATTACACGTAATCACATAATGATATATACCTTGCTCAACATGTTACAAGGTGAAATGAAATTGATAGTATTTTTCTGTTGATAACATTTTCTGTCACTGTTCTTAGAAAATTTGTAGAAAAATCATCAAATGCTCAAATCAAATTCCGTCAATCCTGAGAGTTTGGAAAATGAGTCTAGTTTATTCATAAAGTTTCCCCTGATTTTTAGTGACTTCTAACTTGTGTGAACAAGTCCATAATCACAGACTGGTCAGGATTGATGTTTGAAATGATAGACAGTTTTGTAAAAATCACCATAAATTGTAGAAAAATCGTATGGAGATGTTCAAGTAGTAAATTTAAAGCTAAAAACTTGAGATAGATGCATCTAAAACAGTTTTGAAAACTAAAATGTTTAAGTTGCCCAATACAGTCCGTGAATGGGGTGTAACTTTTCTGATGAAAGTTGTTAGAAGAATTTAGTTATGTTCTTGATGATTTAACTTGCATTCTCCCCCTTAAAACTTAAGAAAACATGAAAATGTTGGGGTATGAACTCATCTTGAGTGATTTCGGTGGATGAATGTTGGATTAGGGAAGTGTTCAACTCAAGAACACTTGAAGATTTTCGAGAATCTAACACCAAAATGATGGAATTTTTGTAAGCAATCTATGATTGGAGTAGAATGGAGTGTAATTAGCACAAGGAAGATGAATTATACATACCAAGAATGTAAGAAAGCTTGATTATCAGCCTTGGAATCTCGAAATTAATGGAGAAAGTTTGAGAGAGAAGTGGAGTTGGATCTTTGGTGAAATGAGAGCAAATGAGAGAAGTGAGGAGAGAGGATGGGTTGTTCCAGCTCTTTGAATGTGGGAGAGGCTAAAATTGAGTGGGAAAAGGACTATGATGTGACCTAGGTACGGTGGGGAGGTGTGGCTGGTCATAGAGTGGGTGTGGGGGTGGTTGCTTGTGTCATAAGGTAAAGCAAAGTCAACACTTCACCTCAATTATTCACCCACTAGATTTTATTCCTTTAATAAAGATTTTCATAAAAATATGTTCAAATTATAATTATTTAGGGTCTTATATGTTAAAATATGATTTTTGGTGAAAATCCCGCGTTAAAATAATGAAAATCGGGCAAAAATGGCAAAAATATGAATTTCTAGCCGAAATTGCGAGGGTTCGACTCCTAAGGAGCATAGAACCAAGGCCGAAGTTCGGTTGCACTATGGGACCGAAAGTGGAGAAAGACCGAGAGGGGAAGGAGAAAAGAGCCGAAGGTGCGAAGGTGGGATGGGAGAAGGCGAGACTCAGTCTCGGTCTCGGCTGGGACAGCGAGGCTTGGTCTCGGTCTCGGCTGGGACAACAAGGCTCAGTCTTGGTCTCAGCTGAGGCAGCGAGGCTCGGTCATGGTCTCTAAGAGGTTTTGGCCTCTAAGAGGAGTTTCGGCTCCTCAAGGCTGTTTTCGCGCTTTTACCCCATTTCAAGCCATTTTTGACCTGGTTAAGGGTCGGGATGGCCTGAATGACTATAAAAAGTTATAGGAACCCTTGAGAGAAATTTGGGAGAGATTTAAAATAGAGAGAGATAGAGTGAAAATGATTGAGAGAGGTTTCGTTTGTGATATTTTTGAGTGTCCGGCTTCGCAACGCAAGGTCTGTAAACCCCGTTAAGCCATGATTTAGTGTCGTACACACTCCCAATGAGTGTGAAATGGTGTATTATCACTTTGGCTCTATGCTTAGCATTGTTGAGGCTACGAGAAATTAAACACACAAATTTTCGAAATGATGTTTTCTCATTAAAATAGCGCATTGAATAGCAATTACATAACGTGAAACCTAATACACAAGGGTTAATCGAGTCGATCGGTTTGACTTGTTGACTTTGATTTTACTCGAAATTGATGATTGTCACATCATCCCCCCGTTAGAGGGAATTTCGTCCCGAAATTTAAATTCTGACTGGGACTTCAAGGGTTTGGGAAGAGATGCATGTATTTTTGTTTCATTTGGTCTTCGCGTTCCCAGGTGAACTCAGGTCCTCGTTTCGTGTTCCAACAGACCTTCACAGTTGGAATACGAATTTGTTTTGTTCTCTTGATCTCCCGATCCATGACTTCGACCAGTTCTTTCATGAAGTGGAGGTTTTTGTTAACTTTGATTTCGTCGAGGGGTATCACGAGAGTCTCGTCGGATAGGCACTTTTTCATGTTGGATACGTGGAAGGTAGGGTGTACGTTATTAAGTTCTTGCGGTAATTGGAGTTTGTACGCCACGGGACCAATTCTGGCAAGTATCTCGAATGGACCAATGTACCTTGGATTTAGTTTTCCATGCTTTCCGAATCGTATCATTCCTTTTCAAGGGGAAACTTTTAGTAGTACTCGATCACCGACCTGGAATTCCAAAGGTTTGCGTCGCTTATCCGGGTAACTCTTTTGCCGATCTCGGGATGCCTTCAGCCTTTCCCGAATTCGAAGAATCTTTTCTGTGGTCTCCCTTATGATTTCAGGACTAGTAAGGGTGCTATTAGGGACTTTCCCCCTAGCTAGCTGAGTATCCCCCACTTCGGCCCAACACAGGGGTGATCTGCACTTGCAACCATAGAGAGCTTCAAACGGATCGACTTTAATGCTAGTGTGATAGCTGTTATTATAGGAGAATTTGATAAGCGGTAAATGGGTATCCCATGCTTTACCAAAGTCTATCACACAGGCTCTCAACATGTCTTCCAATGTCTGGATGGTTCTTTCGCTTTGCCTGTCGGTTTATGGATGGTAGGCCGTACTCATGTCACGCTTAGTTCCCAGAGATTTCTGTAAGGACTGCCAGAGCTGTGAGGTGAATCTACTATCTCGGTTGGAGATAATGGATATTGGTACACCATGGAGTCGCACAATCTCTTTGATGTACGTCCTGGTTAACTTCTCCATCTTGTTTGTTTCTTTTATTGGCAGGAAGTGCGCAGACTTGGTCAATCTGTCAACGATAACCCATTTGCTATCAAGCCCGCCCGATGTCTTAGGTAGCTTGGTTATGAAGTCCATGGTTATCCACTCCCACTTCCACTCGGGTATATCCGGCTGTTGAAGTAGTCCTAATGGCTTCTGATATTCTACTTTTACCTTTGGCGCAAGTCAGGCACTTGCTCACATAAGTAGCAATTTCAGCCTTCATGTTTGGCCACTAGTAAAACTTTTTGAGGTCTAGATACATCTTATTTGACCCAGGTTGGATGGAGTATTGAGTCTTGTGTGCTTCATTCATGACGATGTTTCGGAACCCACCGAACTTCGGTGTCCAGATTCGGTTCATTAGATAACGAGCTCCATCATCCTTGACTTCCAAGTTCTTATCCATCCCCCTTAATTCCTTGTTTGCCACATTTTCTGGTTTCAAGGCTTCTAGCTGAGCATCCATGATCTACGTGGCCAGGTGGGAATGGATGGTTATGGTTAAACATTTTACTCAGCGGCCTGAAGATTCCTTATTGCTTAAGGCATCGGCCACTACATTGGCCTTGCCCGGGTGGTAGCGAATTTCACACTCGTAATCGTTCAGCAGCTCTACCCATCTTCTTTGCCGCATGTTAAGTTCTTTTTGATTGAGAATATGCTGAAGACTTTTGTGATCAATGAAAATAGTGCACTTTGTGCCGTAGAGGTAGTGCCTCCAGATCTTTAAGGCGAACACTACTGCTCCCATCTCAAGGTCGTGGGTGGTGTAATTAACTCCGTGTGTCTTAAGTTGCCTTGATGCGTAAGCGATGACTTTCCCTCTCTGCATGAGCACGCATCCAAGGCCTTTTTTTGAGGCATCATAATATACCACAAAGTCATTGGTTCCTTCTGGAAGAGACAAAACCGGTGCGCTGCATACGGCTTGTTTTAACGTTTGGAAAGCGGCTTCTTGTTTATCTTCCCACTTGAATACCACACGTTTCTGAGTCAAGGTGGTTAGTGGTTTGGCGATCTTGGAGAAGTTTTGTATGAATCTTCGGTAGTAGTTGGCGAGCCCTAAAAATTGTCGAACTTCTGTCGGCGTTGTAGGTGCTAACCAGTTTTTGATAGCTTTGATTTTGGAGTGATCCACATGTATCCCCTTCTTGCTGATCACATGGCCAAGAAAATTCACTTCTCTGATCCAGAATTCGCACTTAGAGAATTTGGCATAAAGCTTCTCCACCCTTAGTGTTTCGAAGATTAGTCAGAGATGTTGACCGTGCTCTTCCTCGCTTCGGGATTAGATTAAAATATCATCGATGAATAGGATAACGAATTTATCTAAGTAGGGTCGGCACACTCGATTCATCAGGTCCATGAATCCTGCTGGTGCGTTCGTTCATCCAAAGGGCATTACCACAAATTCGTAGTTCCCATAGCGAGTTCTGAACGCAATCTTGGGAATATCCTCTTCTTGAACTCGTAGTTGATGATAACTTGACCTCAGGTCGATTTTTGAAAAGTAGCTTGCTCCTTATAGTTGGTCGAAGAGGTTGTCGATTCAGGGTAGGGGATATCGGTTCTTGATAGTGAGTTTGTTTAGATACCGATAGTCTATGCACATGCAAAAAGTTCCATTCTTCTTCTTTACAAACAGGACCGGTGCTCCCCAAGGTGAGAAGCTTGGTCTGATGAACCCTTTTCTCAACAGTTCATTCAACTGGATGGACTGTTCTTGCATTTCTGCCAGTGCTAAGCGATATGGAGCTTTGGCGACGGGGGTAGCTCCAGGAATTAATTCGATTCAGAATTCGACTTGTCGTGCGAGGGGTACAATTGGAAGATCTTCGGGGAATACATCGGGGTAGTTGCACACCTCAGGAATGTCTTTGATGTCCTTCACCTCTTGTTTCGTATCTACTACGTGGGCTAAGAATGTGTGGGATTCCTTTCGGAGATACTTTTGGGCCTTGACGCAAAAGATGATTTGCAAATTTGAACTGGGTTTATTGCCATAGATGAAGAGGGTTTCACCATTTGGCAGATTAAGGCGAACTGCTCTTTCGTAACATAGAATGTCGGCATGATGGGAACTTAAACAATCCATACCGATGACAATGTCAAAACATTTTATTGTGACCAGCATCAAGTCTATTTTAAATGAGTGGTTATCTAGAGTGAGGGTACACCCTGAGTATATATCATTAGTGCATTCTTCTTTTCAATTTGCCATTTCAACTATGTATGTATCTTTTAATGAATGATGGGTCTGTTTAAGTAATTGTTTGAATTGGTGGCTCACAAAACTCTTCTCTGCTCCACTATCAAATAGTACGCATGCATATGTGTTATTGAGGAAAAACGTACCGGTAACCACGGTGGGGTCCCTGACTGCTTCCCCGTGTCCTAAAGTTAGCACTCTTCCTGCATTCCCGATATTTGTGTTTCGTGCTTTTAAGCAGTTTCTTTTTTAGTGCCCTGTCTCTCCGCAGCCATAACAGGTTTGGCTTGCTCCGGTGCTGGCGGCCGTGGTGGCTTGAGTGGTGGGTTGGGTCGACGCTTTACAGAATCGTGCAGTGCGTCCCTTCTTGTTGCATTTATAGCAGTGTAACTCTCGACAAGCACCATTGTGGTGGTAGCTGCACTTGTTGCACTTGGGGAGAGTTCCGACATATTGCTTCTGTGGTGCCAGGGTAGATTGAGTGGTGGCGGCATGGAGGGCAACAGTTTGTTGCTTCTTGGTGGACTATGGCACTGGCTGTTTCTTCTTATTGTTCCAGAACTTTCTTTTGTTGTTTCCTCCTTTTTTTTGATCGGGGGCGGCGATCATGGTACCACGACTAGCCTTATGATCGATAAGCTATTGTGCCAATTCATTGGCACTTTCAAAGGTAGTGGGTTTTGAGGCCAGTACACTATCTTGAATCTGGGATGACAGCCCCCAGAGGTATCGCTCCACCTTCTTCTCATCTGGAGTGACCATTGCTGGAAAGAGGAGTGCTAGATCATTGAAACGGGCAGTATAAGTTTCAAGATTTGTGCCCGACATTCTGAGGTTCCAGAGTTCTTCTTCGATTTTTTGTATTTCACCCCTCGGGCAATACTCCTTTAACATCAATGCTTTTAAGTCTTCCCGGCTTATAGAATTAGCCACTACATGAGTAAGTGACTTAACTCGACAATTCCACCAAGTTAGAGATTTTTCGGTGAAACTGAATGCCACATACTTGACCTTGCTCGCTTCGGGACAAGCACAAATTTTGAAGACTTCTTCGGTCCTTTCGAACCATTTCATTAGCGTGATGACGCCCCCGCTTCCATTGAAAGGATCGGGTTTGCGATTCGTGAAGTCTTTGTAAGAACACTCCTTCGTACGCCCTGTGCTGTCCCCATGATTTGAATTAGTAGCCCCGGATCTAGAACCGTCAGAACCATTTGTACCCATTTGCGACATTGCTACTGCCACGACTGCCCTTACTGCAGCCTAAAACATCACAGGATAAAACTGCGGAGGTAGTGGCGGAGGGGGCGGTGCTGTGTTGCCGGAAGGTCTTGGTCTTTTCCTTGGTGGCATAGTTCTGTCATAAATTTAAAAAAATGACCAGTCGGTAAGACTTCAATAGTAATAACGAATCGAGTGTTACTTGTTTCATCTCATTTGTATTTTTATCCCGACTTTATTGTATTTGTAAGCTATTTGTGTTATCGAGTTATGAAGTCCAGTGCCAAACATTCAATAAAATAAAATAAAATGCATGCCAAATTCATTGATAAACTTTTAGTACATAATGTTTTGGGGAAAATTTGACCTCATAAGGGTCTACATTACATCAATGCAAAAGATATTTTTGACAGCACAAAAACCCTTTGAATAGTGTAATCACTTGATCGTAGGGTCAAGTTACATACAAAAGAGTAGCACCAACGTGTACTCATAAACTTGTACTTCGAAGATGTGAGAATAGTAATGAGTTCTAATCATGACGATCCTTCCCTGATTGAGCCTGGGATGATGTCGATGCGCCCTGTAGTTCTGCCAATCTCCGTTCGGCTGCGACCATTCTCTCCTCGAGCGCCATGTATCTTTCCCGATACACCCTTGCTTCTGCTCGAGCAGCGAGAAGATCCTGAATGAGTTGGTCTCTATAGTGGGAGTCTCGTTCCAGGTCTCTGGTGTGAGCAGTGGTAGACTCTGTGATGGCACTTAGCTCTTGGACCTGATCGGTTGTCGTCCTACCGCGATCATCCATAATCGCTATCTGTCGAGTCATGACTGGGAGTGCTCTATTGGCCGGTCCCCCATGGCTGAGGTCGTAGTTACCACGTTGGTCGCCATTTTGGTGACCGTCGGCACTGTTGTCGGCTCCACCATTCGATTTTTGTTGCCCAACAGGGCTCAGGCCCGTTGTACCCAAAGCGGTTTGTAGGTACCCTTGCAATGTAAGGGGGGTTGAAGACTTCTGGTTCTTCTTCACTTTCATCCTCATCGATGTCTACTTCGACGTCTTCTTCTTCGGCATCCTCTTCGGGATCTTCTTCGGGATCCCCTTCGATTGGTTCTTCGGGTTCCTCTTCAATCCAGCCGGCATTTCCCTGATTGGGAAAGTACGGGTCTTCTGTTAGATGAAATCCTGCAATGTCGTCTGCACGAGAAAAGGGGGGGGGGTAAGAAGCACATAACGGATATTAATAATACTGCGCTATAGCAACATACAAATACTCCTATATTATTTTTAAATGTTTATATTTGGCTCTTAGAGCGTTCCTTGTAGAGTGGAGTTAGGTTATTAGAGTTTTTGCCATTACGACTATCCCCCAGTAGGCTTAAGTCACTTCTCGGACGGATATAGTTGATCAGGCTATATCCTTCCTAGAACTGATTACACATGCTAAGGCATACTCATAGTGTTCAACTACTCTTCTTTCACTTTATGTTCTCCTTAGTTATGACACTATGCGAGCATGTAATGTATGTATGTACACTTTAACAAGAAAACTATTTATTTTTTAAAATTATATTCAATTGAGAAATGTTTAAAATCATAGACTTTTAGTCCCAAATGTGTTTATAGTTTGTATATCTTATGTGGTTTGATATACATAATTCACTATAAACCGTGCTCTGATACCAATCTGTCACACCCCGAAACCAAGGATGGCGGAAACGTCCGGGGGTGGAGGACTTCATGTGTAGTATCATAACAACAATGGCAATAGCAATGAAAGTAAACACAACCAACATATATATATATATATATATATATATATATATATATATATATAATTGAAAGAGTTACATCATTGTATGTATTACATGTTTCAATATCAATTACAATATGTTGACAAAATATGAAATGTTTGACGCCTTAACGTCCCATCCTCAAAAGCACTTGGTTACCTGTTTAATGATTTCCTGAGAATACAAGTTGTTTGAAAAAGTGTCAACACAAAGGTTGGTGAGTTCATAAGCTTTTGATAGTAAGAGTTTGAAAATCGATCTTTGTAATGAGTTTTATGTTACCAAGAAAAATCCAATATTTTCCTCATAAAAGTTATGTGGTCCTGAATACCAGGACCGAAAATGAACAAGTATTTGTCATACTTAAAGATATAAAAAGTGATATTAAAACGACATAAAACCCCTTTTTATTTATAAAAATTCCCATAAAATTTTAGTGTTAACTCCATATGTGAGTCGCTATAACCATACTATGACTAGAGGTAAACTGCACAACGTCTTTCCGACACCCTGATCCTATGACTCTTGTCACCCACAGACCTGTCGGTCCAGCTGTAGCTAGCAGCGAGGTGTGGGATGTCAATCCTAATATAGATCTATAAACGATTATCACACTCTCTCTACAAGAGATTCTGGTTGTAACTTACAGGAATTTATATTCTGTACTCGTACGTACGGGGAGAGAATATCTCACAAGTTAAGTTAACAAGTTTACGGGTATTGTGCGTGAGTGTAGAACCTTTTTCTGTGGGAATAATACTTTCGAAAAGTGTTTGTTGTATTAATGGAAACATAAACCATACCTATTATAGTTTATCAAAACAAGGGTAGTAGTAGTAATGTACATAAACTATACTTAACATAGTTTATTCAAACGTTTGTGTGTAATGGATATAATTTGATTTTCAACACATTGTTATTTCTATTATTTATCTAGCAAAAAAACATTGGTTAGCTGATGTATATCTATATACTAAGACAAAATGTCATATATTGTAATTACACGTAATCACATAAAGATATATACCTTGCTCAACATTTTACAAGGTGAAATGAAATTGATAGTATTTTTCTGTTGATAACATTTTCTCTAACTGTTCTTAGAAAATTTGTAGAAAAATCATCAAATGCCCAAATCAAATTCCGTAAATTCTGAGAGTTTGGAAAATGAGATTAGTTTATTCATAAACTTTCCCCTGATTTTTAGTGACTTCTAACTTGTGTGAACAAGTCCACAATCACAGACTGGTCCGGATTGATGTTTGAAATGATAGACAGTTTTGTAAAAATCACCATAAATTGTAGAAAAATCTTATGGAGACGTGCATGTAGTCATGTTAAATCTAAAAAGTTGAACTACATGAACCTAAAACAGTTTTGAAAACTAAAATGTTAAAGTTGCCCAAAACAGTCCGTGAATAGGGTGTAACTTTTCTGATGAAAGATGTTAGAAGAATTTAGTTATGTTTTGATGATTTAACTTGTATTCTCCCCCTTAAAACTTAAGAAAACATGAAAACGTTGGGGTATGAAATCATCTTGAGTGATTTCAGTGGATGAAAGTTGGATTAGGGAAGTCTTCAACTTACGAACACTTGAAGATTATCGAGAATCTAACACCAAAATGATGGAATTTATGTAAGCAATCTATGATTGGATTAGAATGGAGTGTAATTATCACAAGGAAGATGAATTATACTTACCAAGAATGTAAGAGAGCTTGATGATCAGCCTTGGAATCTCGAAATTGATGGAGAAAGTTTGAGAGAGAAGTGGAGTTGGATCTTTGGTGAAATAAGAGCAAATGAGAGAAGTGAGGAGAGAGGATGGGTTGTTCCAGCTCTTTGAATGTGGGAGAGGATGAAATTGAGTGGGAAAAGAACTATGATGTGACCTAGGTAAGGTGGGGAGGTGTGGCTGGTCATAGAGTGGGTGTGGGGGTGGTTGCTGGTGTCATAAGTAAAGCAAAGTCAACACTCCACCTCAATTATTCACCCACTAGATTTTATTCCTTTAATAAATATTTTCATAAAATAATGTTTAAACTATAATTATTTAGGGTCTTATATGTTAAAATATGTTTTTTTGGAGAAAATCCTGCGTTAAAATAATGGAAATCGGGCAAAAAATGGCAAAAATATGAATTTCTGGTCGAAATTGTGAGGGTTCGGCTCCTAAAGAGCTTAGAACCGAGGCTGAAGTTCGGTTGCACTATGCGACTGAAAGTGGAGAAAGACCGAGAGGGGAAGGAGAAAAGAGCCATAGGTGCGAAGGTGGGAAGGGAGAAGGCGAGGCTCGGTCTCGGTCTCGGCTGGGACAGTGAGGCTCGGTCTTGGTCTCGGCTGGGACAGTGAGGCTCGGTCTCGGTCTCGGCTGAGGCAGCGAGGCTCGGTCTTGGTCTCTAAGAGGTTTCGGCCTCTAAGAGGAGTTTCGGCTCCTCAAGGCTGTTTTTTGTGTTTTTACCCCGTTTCAAGCCGTTTTTGACACGGTTAAGGGTCGGGATGGCCCAAATGACTATAAAAAGTTATAGGAACCCTTGAGAGAGATTTAGGAGAGATTGAAAATAGAGAGAGATAGAGTGAAAACGATTGAGTGAGGTTTCTTTTGTGATATTTTTGAGTGTCCGGCTTCGCAACGCAAGGTCCGTAAACCCCGTTAAGCCATGATTTAGTGTCGTACACACTCCCGGTGAGTGTGAAATGGCGTGTTATCACTTTGGCTCTATGTTTAGCATTGTTAAGGCTACAAAAAATTAAACACACAAATTTTCCAAATGATGCTTTCTCATTAAAATAGTGCATTGAATAGCAATTACATAACGTGTACCCTAATACACAAGGGTTAATCGAATCAATCGGTTTGACTTGTTGACTTTGACTTGACTCGAAATTGACGATTGTCACATCATGAACTCAAATGATGAAGAAATAGCATTTTACTCAAACAATCGTGTAAAGAAGTTTTTCAAGAAGCCGTTCAATTCGAAAGCAAAGAAAACTGTGGGAAAAGGAAGTGTGATGCGTAAAACTGTTAATGTGGAGAAGATGAAGGTCCGAAGAACGATTCGAAGGTGTCTGAAGTAAAGAGTGAAAAAAAGTTGAAGGGTGATTCAGGTGTGGATTGCCACTACTACAATGGAGCCAATCATCTTGCTAATGACTGTATGCTTCTAAAGAAGGATGAAAGGAAGAATAAGGTCAAAGATGAAGCTTATTACTCTGAGAATCTTTAGGAGGTTCGTATGAAAGCAAAGAATTTGTCTCTGGTAGCAAGAGGTCTAAAGGATGAAGATGGAACTTATCAAATATGGTTGTCTGGATCAGATGATGAGGAAATGAGAAATCCCACTCATGGTGCGATGTATGCGAAATTGGGAGAGGATTCGGATGAAGAGGAGTTTGAAGTGAAAGGCAGATGTTTCATATAAAAGACAACTGACAAATATCCTATGACAACTAAGGTACGTAATATTCTTGAATATTTTAATATTCCAGTAAATGCATATAACTCTGAACTAGTATCTTTTGATGAAAATGTTACTTATTTTGACTTGATTGTTGTGTCTGCTAGCAATGAAGCTATGAAACTGTCCATGGAATGGTTAGAGACCAAAAAAAATTTAGATGCGAGAATAAGTAAAGTTGAATGTTAAGAGTTACAGATCACTAATATCATGTGTGATAGGGATTCTTTATCCAGTGATTTTAAACTCTTGTTAGCACAGAGAAACATATATTGTAATTCAGCTAAGAGTTTATATGGAAAATTAACTGAGTTGCATCATTCGTGTGAAATCAGTAAAGAGCAACATACAAAATTACTGCCTTTTCTAGAATATGAGAGGGCGAAGGTAGATAATATTTTGTATGATTATGGGAAAATAATTGTTGAATTTGACAAAGTTCCTGATGATAGATATAAATATGGAATTGTCAAAATTGATGAATGTCTTGATACGAATGATTTAGTAAACATTGTGAATGATACTTTGACTAAATCTGAACAAATCAAAGTTTTTAAAAAAACTGAGAATTCAACTTCTGATTCTCAATCTAATTTTGCTAATATCGAAGATGATTCTGATAATATTAGTGAAATTAGTAAGCTAGAGGATGTTGATTGTTCCCAGTTGTCTATTGTTAATGTTGCATCAACAACTAAAGGGATAGAAAAAGTTATGGATTTGATGGTTAAGACTGAAAATGACAAACCCTCATGTTCAAAAGATTGTGATTGGGATTTCGCGGACATCAGAGATAGTCAAACTGATGATAGTGATGATGAAAATGAAGAGAAATTTCGAATAAAAAGAAATCTTCAAAAGAAAAAGAAATTCCACGAATAGTAGTTGACTAAGTGTATGTTGATATAGAAAAGTTTGAAAAAGTGTTGAATGAACAAGGTGCTCGTTTTTTGGAAACAAACACTGTAATCTATCCAAAATTTAAGTGTTTGGATGATGTCATATTTGGAAATCAAGTATTTGTGACTACTGTAAATGTTGAAAATGTCAAACCTGAATTCAACAGTTAGTTTAAGAAGATAATTCGAAAACAACAGATGATGGTTTCTTTGCAAATCAAAGCACTAATGGAAACACCTTAACAAAGAATTCATATGTTTTCAATGACAAAAACCACAAAAGGAAATGGGTTGAAAAGTCGAAAGTTAAGAAGGAAACTTTTGTCAAATTAAATTTGTCACACCCCCGAACCGTCAGGAAATCAACGGCGGAAACATCCGGGGGCGGGAGACGTCATATGTAGTATCACAACCATTGTACATAGTAAGCATAGTAAACACAACCATTACATTGCAATAAGAATATTTACATTTGTTTAAAAGCATTGAAAAAATAGTTTATATACATCAGTATAATCATAAGTAAAGACGAGACTTCTATATGCGCCGCCTTCTCCAAAAGTAAGCGAGGTACATGTCTAACGTGGACCTGAGAATACAAGTGGTTTGAAAATATATCTGCATAAAGCTGGTGAGTTCATAAGCATGATTTTTGTAATGAAAACTGGTCACTGAATTTATGAAAATACTTCATTTTTATGAAGTTAGTATCGAAAACCATTGTTACCGAGTTATGAAATACGTATGCATGTTTTTCAAGAAAATCCCATATTTTGCAACATGTTTGTTGGTTTCTATTTGATAAGTACATTCTGTTTGAAAACCCTAGTTACCACCAGTAAGTATAGTAGTTTTATTACTAAAAATAAAACCATAAGTTGTGTCCTTGGAATACCCTCCAGTAAGTAGGTAGGTAGTTTTATTTCATAAAAGAAACCATGGAAGAAACAAATCCCATAAACAATGTTAATATATACATATTGTGAGTCGTATAACCATACTAATTTGACCCGTGACCTCCTTGACGTTCTTTAGGCGTCGTACAATTACAAGATTTTTCACCCCAGGTACGCCCGCCTAACTATAGCTAGCAGTTCAGGTGTGGGATTGTCCGTCCCGAATAGATCTATTCACAAATTTCACATTCTCCTTCCAAGAGACTCTGGTTATACTACAGGAGAGGATTTATTGGTGCCCCGAGGGGCATAACGAAGATAAATCTCAAAATCTTGTATTAATTAGTTTACGTTTTGTTCGGTTGTTCTCGAGTTCGAAATCGTTTGTAATGGTGTAGAGTATAATAATAATACACAAGATAATTACTTGGCAAGACACTCTAGGTTAGTAATGGATAAACTAAATCTGACATAGTTTATATTTTTGAATTTGCATGAAATTCGAATCTGTAAACTAGGTAATGAAATCCCAAACTATACCCATTATAGTTTGAGTGGTTTGTTAACTTCCTGTGCTATTTTGAAAAACTATGTAATTATATTTAGAAAGCGTCCCTTATGCTCCGCATATTACAAAAAGGATAAATGTATCTAAATGTTTGATAGAGAACGGTTTTAATTACATTAGTTTTTAAGTTACGAAATCCTTTTTGATTAGCTTCTATCCCCCCCCCCTGAAAACATGAAAAATTCGAAAAAGTGTAGGGGTATGAACTCACCTGCAGTGGGTGGAGTGGATGGAAGTGTCGGGTAGGATGCTAGGTGTTAAATGAGGACTTGAGCACACACCAGGATCCTATGTAACATGTAAAAATACATTTAAGTATCTAATTAGTTATTTAATCACTAATTATGTAAGTAAAACACACTAATGCGTGAAAACACTTTGATGCAAGTGCTAGGAGTGATACAAGTTGCATCTAAGGAGTGTATGGCCTCACTGTGGAGTTTACTCCTCAAGTGAAGGCTCTTTGGGGTGTTTACGGTTTCATGACCATATCCCCTATTAGTTTATGGCCGTAAACTCATGGAAATGGTTTCATTAGGTGCTCAAAGGTCTTAAACTACTCAAGGAATTATGCTAGACTCGAATCAAGGACTTAGGAAGTGGTTGGGGCTCCAGATGACCCTTCTTCGGAGTTTACGGTTTTTGAACCTCTCCTTGGGGCATTTACGGTCGGAAACACACGAGTTTACGGCTGTAAATTCATGTTTGTCCCTTTCTTTCACTTTTGGTGCTTCTAGGGTAAGCATGCAAGGTTCCTAGTCCATTAACCAAGCATTGGAAGGAGTTTGGGGCATCAATACCCCCTTTTGGGGTGTTTACGATTTTGGGAGGTTCCCAAACCGTAAACCCATGTTCTTGGGGTTTTTGGGTGTTTAGTCCATGGATTTGCAAGTATACTAGGCAAACAACTAGCTAAGAGGGATTTACTTACTTATGTGAAGCTTGTAGGAGTGTTTAGGACCTAAAAACACTAATGTGTTCTTGGTGTTTTGAAGATCACTTGAATATATAGCAAAGATGAGATTTAATGGAATGAAAACATGGATTCATCACTTAGAAGGGATTAAAACACATGAAAGGTGATGAATCACTTACCTTCTTGATGTTCTTGTTCAAAACCCAAAATTGTAGAGAGAGAGAGAGAGTAGAGAGAGAAAGCTTCTTAAAGTGTGAAAAAGGTTGAAAAGGAAGGCCACTAAACCCTTATATAGGGTGCTTTTATGGCCAGGGGGTGGTGTCCACTCAACACCGACAACAAACAGAGTTTATGGTCGTACATGAGTTTACGGCCGTAAACCCGCCTTAGCCGTGAACTAGTAGCTATTCGAGGGAATCGAGGGTTTTCGCATGATTTTTCTTTTTCTGACATGTGTGAAATTACGACAATAACCCTAATTGATTTACTTAACTCAAGATGTTAATGGAAAAATTTTAATAAAAATAAATTTTATTTATCAGAAATGGATTACAATGACGGAATAAATTTCGGGTTGTCACATCATCCCCCCGTTAGAGGAAATTACGTCCCGAAATTTGAAAATAAGATACAAATCATGGATTTGGAAAGAGATGTGGATATTTCTGTTTCATTGAATCTTCACGCTCCCAAGTGAATTCAGGTCCCTGCTTGGCATTCCAATGAACCTTCACTATCGGGATGCGGCTTTGTTTTGTACGTTGGACTTCCCGATCCATGATTTTGATTGGTTCTTCCACAAAGTTGAGGTTCTCAAAGATTTCGATCTCATCAAGAGGGACAAGGGTTTCATCGGATAGGCACTTTTTAAGATTAGAGATGTGGAATACAGGATGGATGTTGCTAAGCTCTTGAGGTAATCGGAGTTTGTAGGCTACGGGACCGATCCTAGCAAGGATCTCGAATGGTCCTATGTACCTTGGGTTTAGTTTTCCGTGCCTTCCAAAGCGTATCATGCCTTTCCAGGGCGAGACCTTCAACAGGACACGATCTCCAACCTGGAATTCCAAGGGTTTTCGTCGTTTATCGGCATATCTCTTTTGTCTATCTCTAGAGGCTTTCAATCGTTCTCGGATTTGAATGATCTTTTTGGTGGGTTTGCGGATGATTTAAGGGCCAGTGAGAGTACTTTCAGGGACTCGTCCCTTGGCTAGCTGCGTGTCCCTCATCTCGGCCCAGCACATAGGGGATCTACACTTGCGACCATAGAGGGCTTCGAACGGAGCAGCCTTGATACTGGTGTGGTAACTGTTGTTATAAGAGAACTCAACCAACAGTAAATGAGTGTCCCATGACTTTCCGAAATCGATGACACATGCTGTCAACATGTCTTCCAAGGTCTGGATGATTCTCTCACTCTACTCATCTGTCTGAGGATGATAAGCTGTGGTCATGTCTAGCTTAGTTCCAAGAGCCTTTTGTAGGGATTGCCAAAATCTCGAGGTAAACATGCTATCTCGATCGGAGATAATGGACACAGGCACACCATGCAGTCAGACCACTTCTTGAATGTAGATTCGCGTGAGACTTTCCGTTTTGAACGTTTCTTTGATTGGTAGGTGTCACACCCCAAAACCAAGAATGGCGGAAACGTTCTGGGGCGGAGGACGTCATGTAAGGTAATCATAACACAGTAAATGTAAATAGGCAAACAACATCATCCATTGCATTAAATATATAATTTTAATACATGCGTGTTCTGTACAGTTTTAGACACCAAAACTATACCGTAAATCAAAATAATAAAATGATGAGTCTTGAGTACGCTCCATCATCTCAAAAGCTGGCATCGGTACCTGTCTACTGATGACCTGAGAATACAAGTTATTTTGAAAGAGTTTATCAGCATTAAGCTGGTGAGTTCATAAGTATTTTTGTGTCAATGTTCGTTGTCAAAAACGTTTGAACCTGTCTCAATGTATAAGTTTGTAAAAGTTTGAATCTCTCAGAAAATCCTATATTTTCTATAAAAGTAGCCTTCTACCAAGGCTTAACTGTTTTGTAAACTCGTCTGTTGTAAAAGTGTGTAATTACCCAAGTATAACTATCATTTGATAAAATATAGTTTGTACATTAATGCTTAAGTGAGATTATCACCAAAATATGTAATGGGTAAATCATTGTAGTACTGTAGCTTTGTATAATAAGAACTACTGTTGTACTAATTACTACTACCTTAAACCAGATTTATATTAAGGTATAATGTGATAATTGCACCATACTATCGACTGATAACAACGACAAAAAGAACGGTCGTAATAACGGAATGACGTTTGGCACCCGCAGACCTGCAGGTCCGGCTGTAGCTAGCAGCAAGGTGTAGGATAGTCAATCCAGTATAGATCTATACGCAAACTCAACGCTCTCCCTCCAAGAGAATTCTGGCTACAACTCGGGCCATGACATTTAAGGCATGCTCCGATACAGTGGATCACATTTGTTATCGTATTCTTGCATATGTGATGAAATGTTTCTTGTTCTAGTATAGTTGTATATGTTCTCGTAGTATAGTTGTATATATTCTCTTCCTAGTATAGACTCATGAATGAACTGACTCATTGATCTAGCAGTTGTAATAGTATAGTTCTGTGTCACCCCGATGGTAGCTTGTTAACGGTGCGTCTAGTACGTATGATTATGGAAGTACTTTTATGTCTATATATGTATATTTGATATGTAATTAACATGGAAACGACCTTCGGATGGTCACCCAAAATCCCACCAGACCACATCCAAATCGAGGAAAAGGAAATAGGGTGGATGGCCTTCCTAAGCCCTTTAAACATTATTTATACGTCTATACATATATGGGCATGCAATTTATAATATAAAAACATAAATAAGTATTTATAAGACATTTGAAACATAAGTATTATTTTTAAAGAAAGATTGACTTGATGTCAATCTATAAAACAATTTGAAGGCGTAGATTTGATTAAAACAGATTAAGTATAAGGAACATTTGTTTAAATCACAGTTGCAGTGTAAATTCGAAAAGTAAATGGGTTTGGAAAACATTTAGAAGTAAAACAGTTTGATAGGTAGTTTGAATAGTGATAAAATCATGGTTTCCCTAGTTATTAATCACATGTGCTTAATGCAATCACATGTGATTTAAACAATAACTATAAGTATTTAACTTGTATCCCCCCCCCCCTTGAAAGCATATAAAAGCATTTAGAATATTTAACAGGTTGATTAAGGGGTATGAAACTCACTTGATTGATTGAAGAAAGCGAGATGGAAAACCGGGCAGAGTTTCGTCTCGGAAAACGGATTTTTCTCGGGATTCTCGGGAATCTCGGGAGTAAAATCGACCCTCGGGACTTGAGCAAAAAGACCAGAGCTTCGGGTTATAACGGGCACGGAAAACGAGGCAAGGTTGTGAGAGAGAGGAGAGAAATGAGCAACATTTTCGGAAAGCCTCGCATCCTATTTATAGGAAGGCGGAACCGCCTCCGAACGCGGGGCGTACGCTCGTACGCAGCGCGTACGCGTACGTCATGCATGACCGAAGCCTCGACTGCCTCGGTTCGGATGGGACGGGTTGCTGGGTACGCGGGTCGGATGGGACGGCGGGTCGGACGGGACAGCGGGTCGGACGGGTCGGAGCTTCGGACGGGTCGGACGGGTTAGATTCTTCGGATAGTGCGACGTGGACGATCCGAGACCCTCGATCTCAGTACGCGGGGCGTACGAAGGTACGCAGGGCGTACTTCGGTCCAATCCGATGACTCCCCTTCGGATATTACCGGGAATTTATAATTAAATTCATATTTATTTTAAATAAACTTCAAAAATTCATATCTCCCTCATACGAACTCCGTTTTTGACGTTCTTTATATCCACGCGAAGGTGAGACCATGATCTACAACTTTCGTTTAGATTCCGTTGGAAAATTCCGAAATTATTTTTATTATTTATTTATTAAAATGACGTGATTAAGGAATTTCTTCAAAAATTCATAACTTCCTCATACGAAGTCAGATTTGGACGTTCTTTTTATGTACGCAAACCTTGATATGATTCCTACTACTTTATTTAACCCGAATAAGATTTTAGGAAGGTTACATTTTGACCTAAATTTGATTGGTTTTACATTATATTGACTCGAAATATCGGGTTGTCACATCATCCCCCCGTTAGAAGGAATTTCGTCCCGAAATTAAAATTTTAAGTAAGATAGAAATTACAAATAACTAAGCAAAAAGGTGAGGGTATTTCAGTTTCATCTGATCCTCATGTTCCCAAGTGAATTTCGGTCCTCGCTTGGCATTCCAGCGAACCTTCACGATAGGGATACGTCTTTGCTTTGTCTGCTTGACCTCACTGTCCATGATCTCTACAGGTTCTTCCACGAAGTTGAGGCTCTCGTTGATTTCGATCTCGTCGAGTGGGATTACTAGAGTCTCGTCGGATAGACACTTTTTCAAGTTAGATGCGTGGAATGTAGAATGTACGTTACGAAGTGCGTCTAGTAGTTTGAGTTTGTAAGCTACGGGGCTGACTCTTGCAAGAATCTCGAAAGGCCCTATGTACCCTGGATTAAGCTTTCCACGCTTGCCGAAGCGTATCAAGCCCTTCCAGGGTGAGACTTTGAGGAGGACTCGGTCTCCCACCTGAAATTCCAAAGGTTTCCTTCATTTATCAGCGTAGCTCTTATGTCGGTCTCTAGAGGCTTTCAATCGTTCACGGATCTGAACGATTTTCTCTGTTGTTTCCAGAATGATCTCCGGACCGGTGAGAGTACTGTCGGAAGTTTGCCCCCTGGCTAATTGGGTATCACCCACCTCAGCCCAGCACAGAGGGGATCTGCACTTACGGCCGTAGAGAGCTTCAAATGGAGCAGCCTTGATGCTCGTGTGATAACTGTTATTATAGGAAAACTCGAAAAGGGGTAAATGAGTATCCCATGCCTTCCCAAAGTCAATCACGCAGGCTCGCAACATATCTTCTAGAGTTTGGATGGTCCTCTCACTCTGTCCATCGGTTTGAGGATGGTAGGCTGTGCTCATGTCCAGCCTTGTTCCTAGGGAATGTTGTAGTGATTGCCAAAATCTTGAGGTGAACCTACTATCTCTATCGGAGATAATGGACATAGGTACACCATGTAGCCGTACGATTTCCCTAATGTACGTTCTCGTAAGTTTCTCCATCTTGTCGGTTTCTTTGATAGGCAGGAAGTGTGCAGACTTGGTCAATCTATCAGCGATGACCCATATGGTGTCAAGTCCACCCGTTGTCTTGGGCAACTTGGTTATGAAATCCATAGTGATCCACTCCCACTTCCATTCCGGGATCTCTGGTTGCTGCAATAACCCAGAGGGCTTCTGGTACTCGACCTTAACCTTTGCGCAAGTAAGGCATTTACTTACGAAGGTAGCAATCTCTGCTTTCATATTAGGCCACCAGTATAGCTTCTTAAGATCCAGATACATCTTATCTGAACCTGGGTGGACGGAATACCGAGTGTTGTGCGCCTCGGTCATGACCAAGTCTCGGAAACCACCATGTTTCGGTGTCCAGATCCGGTTCATGAAGTATAAAGCTCCGTCACCCTTGGCTTCTAAATTGTTGTCCATTCCTCTAAGGGATTCACTTGACATATTTTCAGGTTTCATGGCCTCAAGTTGAGCTGCCTGAATTTGCTTAGTCAGGTGTGAATGGATGGTTATCGCTAATGACTTGACTTTGCGACCAGAATATTCCTTCCGACTTAGGGCGTCTGCTACTACGTTGGCTTTACTCGGATGATAACGAATATCGCATTCGTAATCACTGAGTAGTTCGACCCACCGTCGTTGTCTCATGTTGAGCTCCTTCTGATCGAAAATGTGTTGTAAACTCTTGTGGTCGGTAAAGATAGTGCTCTTCGTTCCATACAAGTAATGTCTCCAGATCTTCAGAGCAAACACTACTGCTCCTAGTTCAAGATCGTGGGTCGTGTAGTTAACCTCGTGTGTCTTCAATTGTCTCGAGGCGTAGGCGATGACCTTACCTCGCTGCATCAGAACACATCCGAGTCCTTGGTTTGATGCATCACAATAAACTACGAAGTCTTCTATTCCTTCGGGAAGGGATAGTATTGGTGCGGTGCACAAGGCTCATTTGAGCGTTTGGAACGCTCTTTCTTGTTTCTCTTCCCAGTCAAAGGCCACGCCTTTCTGGGTTAGGGTTGTAAGAGGCTTCGCTATTCGTGAGAAGTTCTGAATGAATCTGCGGTAGTAGCCAGCGAGGCCTAGAAATTGACGAATTTCTGTAGGCGTCTTCGGTGCTGACCAGTTCTCAATGGCCTTAATTTTGGATGGGTCCACGTGGATTCCCTCTTCGCTTACCACGTGTCCTAAGAATTCGACTCTTCGGATCCAAAATTCACATTTTGAGAACTTCGCATAAAGTTTCTCTTTTCGTAATGTCCCTAGAACTTGTCGTAGGTGATCGCCATGTTCTTTCTTACTTCGGGAGTAGATTAGGATGTCGTCAATGAAAACGATGACGAACTGATCCAAGTAGGGTCGGCATACTCTATTCATCAGATCCATGAAGACTGCGGGCGCATTGGTCAATCCGAATGGCATCACCACGAACTCGTAATGTCCGTAACGAGTTCGGAAGGCGGTATTCGGCACATCCTCCTCTAGCACTCGTAACTGGTGATATCCGGATCTCAGATCAATCTTAGAAAAATAGTTCGCCCCTTGCAGTTGGTCGAATAGATCATCTATGCGTGGCAGAGGGTAACGATTCTTGACCGTCAGTTTGTTGAGTTCTCTGTAGTCAATACACATACGGAAGGATCCGTCCTTCTTCTTAACGAACAAGACCGGTGCTCCCCAAGGTGAGAAACTTGGCCTTATAAAGCCCTTGATGAGCAGTTCGTTAAGTTGACCAGAGAGTTCTTGCATCTCGGCTGGTGCTAAACGGTAGGGCGACTTGGCTACTGTGGTAGCTCCTGGGACCAAATCGATTCTGAACTCGACTTGTCGTTGTGGAGGCAACCCGGGTAGTTCTTCTGGGAAAATGTCGGGGAAGTCGCTCACTACTGGGAGGTTCTTTAGTTCTTTCGTTTCTAGGTTCGTGTCGACGACGTGAGCAAGGAATGCGTGGTATTCCTTACGCAGGTATTTATGTGCTTGAATACTTGATATGATGCGAAGACTTGCACCGGGTTTGTCGCCATAGACTATAAGAGTTTCGTTAGACGGAAGGTTTAGACGGACTGCTTTCTCGAAGCACATGATGTCGGCACGATGAAGGCTTAACCAGTCCATGCCAATGATAACGTCGAAACTTTTTATTGAGACTGGCATGAGGTCGATTGGAAATGAATGGTTATCTAGAGTTAGGGTACAACCTAAGTATATGCTACTCGTATTTTCAGTTTTTCCATTAGCCATTTCTACGGTGAATAGTTCTTTGAGTGCGTGCGGTGGTTGATTAAGCATGCGAGCAAATTTATGGTTTACGAAGCTTCGCTCCGCTCCACTATCGAACAGAATGCATGCATAGGAGTTATCGAGGAGGAACGTACCGGTCACCACTGTCGGGTCAGCAACTGCTTCCCCGTGGCCTATAGCCAGTACCCTCCCTGCTCCCCCAGCATTCCTCGCTTTGGGGCAGTCCCTCTTAAAGTGGCCTGCTTCACCACATCCATAGCAGGTTGGGCTTGCGCCAGAGCCAGGGACTTGCTTGATAGGTTGTGCCGGGAACTTACAGAATCGGACGGTGTGTCCTTTCCTGTTGCAGTTAGAGCACTGCAATTCACGGCAGGGGCCGTTGTGGTGGTAGCTGCATTTGTTGCACTTGGGCGAACTTCCAGCATAACGACTCACCGGAGCAGTAGTAGTAGCAGTAGGGGTTACTGCGGCATGAATTGCCACCAATTGCTGCTTTTTGGCAACTTGATGCTTCTTCCTTTCATCCCAGAATTTCCGCTTAGTATTGGCGGGTTTGGAGGGTTCCGGGATGGCTAGGGTGGTTGTAGTTGCAGGGGTTTTGACTCCATGGTCAATGAGTCGTTGTGCCAATCGTTTGGCACTGTCGAAGGTAGCGGGGTTTGACGCTAGCACATTCCCCTGATACGGAGGCACTAGTCCCCATATGTACCTCTCGATCTTCTTCCCCTCGGTGGGAACCATATTGGGGCAGAGGGCCACCAGCTCGCTGAAGCGGGCAGTATAAGCGACCACATTTGTGCCCTTCATTGACAGGTTCCAGAGTTCCTGCTCCAGCTTCTGGATCTCGCCCCTCGGGCAGTATTCCTCAGTCATGAGGTATTTCATTGTTTCCCAGCCCATGTCGTTGGCTACGACGAGAGTTAGTGCTTTGACGTGGCCGTTCCACCACGTTAGGGCTTTACCCTCAAAGGTGCATGCGGCATATTTCACTTTGCACGCATCAGGGCATGAACAGATTTCGAAGACTGATTCAGTCTTCTCGAACCATTGCGAGAGAGCAATGACTCCACCGATGCCATAGAAAGGCTTCGACTTGCAGTTTGTAAAATCCTTGTAAGAGCACTCCCTTGAGCGCATAGGGATTTCGATCGGAATAGATTCCACAGGGGTTCCACCTCTGCTGGCATCAGAAGAGTGATACTGAGCCATGGCAGTTGCCACTGCTGCAGCTACGACAACATTCAGGGCTATAGTATCGATGACCGGAGGCGGAGGAGGTGGAGGTGCAGGATTATTCCTATTCCTGGGAGACTTGAGAGGAGGCATCCTTTAGCTAAAAGTTTATAAAGATAAGAAAGATGGTAAGAATCAATTTGTAAGCAACGTGAAGGTGACACATGGACTAACTAACCATAGTCCAACAGTTGAAAGAGTGTTTGAAACCATAATAAGAAATATTAGTAGGAAAGCACAAGTGTATAGATTTTTCCCAGATAGATAGATCTCAAAAATACTGGTATTACTGATGTAATAAGTTCAGGGAAAAATCGACCTAGCAGTAGGTCATACATCATACCATATAGAAAAGTTTGATAGTTCTTAGATTTCAAATTTTGAGTACGGAAGTTAGAAACATTTTACACACAAGTGCTACTTGGAGCACAGATGTTAAAGGCTATCCTTTAATTAAAAGACGAAGATGTACTAGACATCAACCAACGGCGATGGGAAAAATCCCGGGCGAGTACTGCAGTCGGACACTTGACGAAACACCTCTTGAATGGGTCGATCCTGAGTCCTCTGACGAGCTCGAAGTTCCAAGATTTCAGCTCGTGAGGCAGCCAACTGCTACTGCAGGGTTTTATTTGTCCTCCGGGTCCGTTCCACGTCTTCTCCAAGACGGCGGATGCGGACTGTGTTGACACCTGAGTCGGCATCAATCTCTATGACCCGGTCGACGGCTGCTCCACCTTGCTCGACAATACGAGCTATTCTGTGGATAAAGACAGGCAGAGCTCGGTCAGTAGAGCCACCATCGTTGACGTTGTAAAAGGTTCGGTCCCCAAAGTATGGTAAGGGTTGACCCTGATCATCACTCCAACGGTTCAGGTTGTTTGCCCACAAGGGAGTAGGACCTGGAAACGCTGGTCGTGGGTTGTTGTTCGGGGCTTGACCTACAATCGGTAGGTTTGTTGACTTCAGGCTCGGAGTCGGATCCATCCGAAAAGCCTTCTGCGGGGTGATCATCCAAAGGGATTGGATGCTCAACTCCGGGCTCTTCATCGATCCACCCGGCATTGCCTTCATTGGGAAAGTACGGGTCGCCATGATGGATATCTAGCCATCAAGATCTACGTGAGAGTAGAGGTATAAGAATATAGTATACGTGTAACTAGTAGCACAAAATACTCCTATAGTATTTTAAGTTTAAGTTTTACTGACCTTTTTGTGGTATTGTTGGTAAGTTTTTAGACTTGTTAACCTATCACAACCATTCTAAGGCATGTGCTAATCACTCCTAGGACCAGCATAGTTGATCAGGCTATGCCATTCCCAGGACTGACCATACATCCCCGAGCTCACTTGTGATATTTAACAATCGTAATACTTTTGTTCTTGTCATTGTGACACTTATTTTAGTATGAATGCAGACTAGTATACTTAGTTAAATATTTTATTATTTAAAGTATAGACTCTTGGTCAGAGTTTAATCCCTAATGGGTTTATAGTTTAGTATATCTTTTATGGGTTGATATACTCAATTCACTATAAACAATGCTCTGATACCAATCTGTCACACCCCAAAACCAAGAACGGCGGAAACGTTCTGGGGCGGAGGACGTCATGTAAGGTAATCATAACACAGTAAATGTAAATAGGCAAACAACATCATCCGTTGCATTAAATATATAATTTTAATACATGCGTGTTCTGTACAGTTTTAGACACCAAAAATATACCGTAAATCAAAATAATAAAATGATGAGTCTTGAGTACGCTCCATCATCTCAAAAGCTGGCATCGGTACCTGTCTACTGATGACCTGAGAATACAAGTTATTTTGAAAGAGTTGTCAAAAACGTTTGAACCTGTCTCAATGTATAAGTTTGTAAAAGTTTGAATCTCTCAGAAAATCCTATATTTTCTATAAAAGTAGCCTTCTACCAAGGCTTAACTGTTTTGTAAACTCGTCTGTTGTAAAAGTGTGTAATTACCCAAGTATAACTATCATTTGATAAAATATAGTTTGTACATTAATGCTTAAGTGAGATTATCACCAAAATATGTAATGGGTAAATCATTGTAGTACTGTAGCTTTGTATAATAAGAACTACTGTTGTACTAATTACTACTACCTTAAACCGGATTTATATTAAGGTATAATGTGATAATTGCACCATACTATCGACTGATAACAACGACATAAAGAACGGTCGTAATAACGGAATGACGTTTGGCACCCGCAGACCTGCAGGTCCGGCTGTAGCTAGCAGCAAAGTGTAGGATAGTCAATCCAGTATAGATCTATACGCAAACTCAACGCTCTCCCTCCAAGAGAATTCTGGCTACAACTCGGGCCATGACATTTAAGGCATGCTCCGATACAGTGGATCACATTTGTTATCGTATTCTTGCATATGTGATGAAATGTTTCTTGTTCTAGTATAGTTGTATATGTTCTCGTAGTATAGTTGTATATATTCTCTTCCTAGTATAGACTCATGAATGAACTGACTCATTGATCTAGCAGTTGTAATAGTATAGTTCTGTGTCACCCCGATGGTAGCTTGTTAACGGTGCGTCTAGTACGTATGATTATGGAAGTACTTTTATGTCTATATATGTATATTTGATATGTAATTAACATGGAAACGACCTTCGGATGGTCACCCAAAATCCCACCAGACCACATCCAAATCGAGGAAAAGGAAATAGGGTGGATGGCCTTCCTAAGCCCTTTAAACATTATTTATACGTCTATACATATATGGGCATGCAATTTATAATATAAAACATAAATAAGTATTTATAAGAAATTTGAAACATAAGTATTATTTTTAAAGAAAGATTGACTTGATGTCAATCTATAAAACAATTTGAAGGCGTAGATTTGATTAAAACAGATTAAGTATAAGGAACATTTGTTTAAATCACAGTTGCAGTGTAAATTCGAAAAGTAAATGGGTTTGGAAAACATTTAGAAGTAAAACAGTTTGATAGGTAGTTTGAATAGTGATAAAATCATGGTTTCCCTAGTTATTAATCACATGTGCTTAATGCAATCACATGTGATTTAAACAATAACTATAAGTATTTAACTTGTATCCCCCCCCCTTGAAAGCATATAAAAGCATTTAGAATATTTAACAGGTTGATTAAGGGGTATGAAACTCACTTGATTGATTGAAGAAAGCGAGATGGAAAACCGGGCAGAGTTTCGTCTCGGAAAACGGATTTTTCTCGGGATTCTCGGGAATCTCGGGAGTAAAATCGACCCTCGGGACTTGAGCAAAAAGACCAGAGCTTCGGGTTATAACGGGCACGGAAAACGAGGCAAGGTTGTGAGAGAGAGGAGAGAAATGAGCAACATTTTCGGAAAGCCTCGCATCCTATTTATAGGAAGGCTGAACCGCCTCCGAACGCGGGGCGTATGCTCGTACGCAGCGCGTACGCGTACGTCATGCATGACCGAAGCCTCGACTGCCTCGGTTCGGATGGGACGGGTTGCTGGGTACGCGGGTCGGATGGGACGGCGGGTCGGACGGGACAGCGGGTCGGACGGGTCGGAGCTTCGGACAGGTTAGATTCTTCGGATAGTGCGACGTGGACGATCCGAGACCCTCGATCTCAGTACGCGGGGCGTACGAAGGTTCGCAGGGCGTACTTCGGTCCAATCCGATGACTCCCCTTCGGATATTACCGGGAATTTATAATTAAATTCATATTTATTTTAAATAAACTTCAAAAATTCATATCTCCCTCATACGAACTCCGTTTTTGACGTTCTTTATATGCACGCGAAGGTGTGACCATGATCTACAACTTTCGTTTAGATTCCGTTGGAAAATTTCGAAATTATTTTTATTATTTATTTATTAAAATGACGTGATTAAGGAATTTCTTCAAAAATTCATAACTTCCTCATACGAAGTCAGATTTGGACGTTCTTTTTATGTACGCAAACCTTGATATGATTCCTACTACTTTATTTAACCCGAATAAGATTTTAGGAAGGTTACATTTTGACCTAAATTTGATTGGTTTTACATTATATTGACTCGAAATATCGGGTTGTCACAGTAGGAAGTGGGCGGATTTTGTCAATTGATCGATAATTACCCAAATGGTATCGTACCCACTCGAAGATTTGGGTAATTTGGTAATGAAATCCATACAAATCATCTCCCACTTCCACTCAGGTATCTCGGGCTGCTGGAGCAGACCTGAGGGTTTCTAATATTCGACCTTCACCTTGGCGAAAGTCAGACACTTGCCCACGAAGGTAGTGATTTCGGATTTCATGTTTGGCCACCAATATAGTTTCTTAAGATCCACGTACATCTTATCTGAACCTGGGTGCACAGAGTACTTAGTCTTGTGAGCTTCGTTCATGACAACCTCCTTGAAACCTCTGAACTTTTGGGTCCAGATCCGATCCATGAAATAATAGACTCCGTGTCTTCTGATCTCAAAATTTTTATCCATTACCCTCAAGGCTTCATTCAACATGTTCTCTGGTGTTAGGGCTTCCAGCTGAGCCTCTCGGATTTTTGCAGATAAGTGGGAATGAATGGTCATTGTCAGTGTCTTCACCTTGCGGCTTAAACTTTCTTTTCGGCTAAGGGCATCTGCCACTACATTGGTCTTTTCGGGATGGTAGCGGATTTCGCACTCATAGTCACTGCGCAGTTCTACCCATCAGTGTTGTCTCATATTTAAGTCTTTCTGATCAAAGATGTGTTGTAGGCTTTTATGGTCAGTGAAGATCATGCACTTGGTCCCGTAGAGGTAATGTCTCCAAATCTTCAGTGCGAAGACCACTGCTCCCAACTCTAGGTCGTGAGTTGTATAATTGATTTCATGTGATTTCAGCTGTCTCGAGGCATAACAGTAACCTTTCCTCGCTGCATAAGCACAGAACCTAAGCCCTGGTTGGATGCATCGCAGTAGACAACGAAGTCCTCCGTCCCATCGGGCAGAGACAGGATAGGTGTGTTGCATAGGGTTCGCTTCAATCTTTGGAATGCAGTGACTTGCTTTTCACTCCAACAAAACGGTACACCTTTCTGTGTCAGAGTGGTTAGGGGTTTGGCAATCCTGGAGAAGTTATGTGTCACACCCCAAAACCGAGAACGGCGGAAACGTTCTGGGGCGGAGGACGTCATGTATAATATCAACAACAATGTAAAGTAGTAAACAAGCAACAACATCATCCATTGCATTAATAAAATAATTATTATACAATTGTATTGTGTCAAATTTTGATAAACACTAAAGCATAAATCAAAATGAAAAGATAAGTCTTGAACAAGCTCCATCTTCCTTTCTCCTTGCATCGGTATCTGTCTATGATGACCTGAGGATACAAGTAATTTTGAAAGCGAGTATCAGCTTTAAAGCTGGTGAATTCATAAGTATATAAGTGTCATTGCCTTGTTGGTGAAAATTTGTTATGAAAGCCATGTAAACCTTTAAATGAAAATGTTGTGTTAAGTATGAAATCCCTAGAAAAACCCTTATTTTCTATAAGTATGAAATGTAGTCTTCTAACAAGACCCGAATGTTCTGTACGTATGAAGTGTAGTCTTCTACCAAGACTCGAATGTTTTGTAAGTATGAAGTGTAGTCTTCTACCAAGACCCAATGTAGTCTTAAACGGGAAAAATATAATCATGTAAGTGTTAGCCGGAGGTACTGGTGCTAACAAGACGAATGTAAATGTTGAGGTAAGTATGAAATCCCTAGAAAAACCCTTATTTTCTATAAGTATGAAATGTAGTCTTCTACCAAGACCCGAATGTTCTGTACGTATGAGGTGTAGTCTTCTACCAAGACCCGAATGTTCTGTACGTATGAGGTGTAGTCTTCTACCAAGACCCAAATGTTTTGTAAGTAAGAAGTGTAGTCTTCTACCAAGACTAGAATGTTTTGTAAGTATGAAGTGTAGTCTTCTACCAAGACCCGAATGTTCTGTTTGTAAAATGATAGTTTTTCCTTTGTTTTCACTAGTACTAAAAGTGCTTAGTCTAACTCATCGTTTATGTGAATTGTATCACAAAATAAAGTAAACAGGAAAAATGTAATATTGTATGTGTTGTCACCGGGTACTAGGACCAACACAACATCGCATTAAGCAAAATGTATAACCTAATGAACATCCGAAGATTGTCCAATTGTCCTCTGTAGCAGCAGCAGGTGGGCGGAAGGGTTAGTCCCAAATCGATCTTCCTAATATAAGTTGTAACCTTAGATCTCCGTAGATGGTCATCGACCACTGGTGCTAATCAGTGGGGTTCGGAATGGTGAGTCCCGCCTAGATATCCCATTGAACCGGGATAGGAAAGATAATTTACATAGAAAGTACTAATAAATTATCCTCTTAGTTCTAAGTACAAGTATCCAGGTAAGTGAATACAGGATAATGCACCTATGTAAAAGTATTCCGATATGACATTCATGTATGTGTCTCTTAGTAACAGGTAAGTATATGTAACCATATTCATGTATCAGGTAAACATCTGTAAGTACTCATGTATCAGGTAATGTACTAGTATAGACTCATGAATGAACTGACTCTTGTGTGATTCCTTGTAATAGAAGTAATGCTTGATATCTTCAAATTATCCCTATGATAATCTACTGTAATATAACTGGATGATCATGTAGGTTTATACACTCTAACTACTCAAGGGTGTGGGAAACTAAATGAAAGATGTAAACTATAACATCAATACATATATAAGAATATAGGTGTATATGCATAGTCTAGTTCAAGAATGTAAAAATGGTTTTGTAAGACCTCTTATAGGTTTTGAACAACAATTAACAATGACTTGATGTCATTTTAATAAAAATTTCAAAGGTAAAACATTTGGTAACAATGTGTTTTTAAGATGTAAAACCATTTCATGCATCACATTTTGTAGCATGTGAAATCCGTTAAATGACAAACATAGTTATAAAATACATATCAATGATTCAATAACATGTTTGTTTCTACTTGTATTCCCCCCCCCCCCCCGCCCCCCCCCCCATTAAAGCATTTAAAATCATATAAAATATTGATTAGGGGTATGAACTCACTTGATTGAAGTGGTTGATTTGAAGTAGTCGAGAGAAGAATCGAGCAGAACTTCGACAGGAAGAGTTGAAAACGCGGGAAAATCTCGGGAATCTCGAGAACACAAAACCTTCCTTCGGGACTTGAAGGTGAAAACCGGGGCTTTGGGAGGTTCTCGGGGGCTTAAACGCAGAGTTTCGGCGCGAGAAAGAAGGGAACTGACCAATGGAACTCGGAGCCCTTGAAATCTATTTATAGGGGCATTTTTGGGGTGTGCCACGTCGTGGCAAGTGATGGTCACGTCGTGGGGAGTCAAACCTATCCTCTTCCATTGATTGGACGCCCTCAGTCACTTGCCGGGTCGCGGCAAGCTTGTGCCACGTCGTGGGGCCTGACAGCCTCGAATTTTGGACCCCGAACTTGTAAAATCCATAACTTTCGCGTACAAGCTCCGTTTTCGACGTTCTTTATATGAACGCGTAGCTAAAACATGATCTACAACTCTCGTTTAGACATCATCGGCAAATTCTAACTTTATTTTTAATTATTTATTTTTAACGGGCCGGGACACGAAAAGTCCGTTAAAATTCCATAACTTCTTCATCTTATGTCCGTTTTCGTCAGACTTTTCGCGGTTGCGCTACTATTGTTGAGACCTTAGATTCTCATTTAGGTTGTTTTGGTCAAAAGTATCTCGAGCTCTATTTCGAGTTTTTAGCTATCTACTGCTATACCCGAATCTTGGAAAAATCATAACTTCGTCATAGGAAGTCAGATTTGGACGTTCTTTTTATGTACGCTCACGGTTTGGGGTTATCTATAGCTTTCATTTAGATACTTAAGGCTATAAACTATTGTATTGAAACTTTGCGTTTTTCGTTTAATCCGTGTTGCCGGTTTTGCCGAGAATCTTCGGTTGGTCATAACTTCTTCGTTATAACTCGGATTTTAGGGTTCTTTATATGAACGAAAACCTTGATACGATTCCTACTACTTTATTTAACCCAAATAAGATTTTAGGAAAGTTAAATTTTGACCTAAATTTGATTGGTTTTACATTACCTTGTCTCGAGATATCGGGTTGTCACATCATCCCCCCGTTAGAAGGAATTTCGTCCCGAAATTAGAACTTAAGCAAGGAAGTATGCACGAATGATCGAGTCGTGAGGAGGAAACTCCCTAATCGATTGGTTCTAGCGCACCTAAGTGATAACGGGTTCTCGGTTAGCATTCCAACGAACCTTCACTAACTGGCGATGACATTTCTTCGTCCGCTTGACGTCTCGGTCAAGGGTCACTACGGTTCCAATACGAAGGCGAGGATCTCGACGAGTGGACTTGCAGGAGTCCTAACGGAAAGGTATGGTTTCACGATCGAGATGCGAAGAGTAAAAAGTATGTTACTGAGTTCACGGAGTAGGCTCTCCTGTAGCTGTGATCCTGAGAATTTAGATTGTTCATGTAAAGAGTACGACGATGTTCTCGAAAGTTTGACCTACATCCCTATGATGCAGTCCTAGTACAGAACGAAAGTATGTTCGCGAAGGTTTGACCTACATCCCTATGATGCAGTCCTAGTAATGAGTAGAGGTAAGTTCGTAGAATGGTCTCAAGACGTTTGTTGTACAAGTTGAGGTATCGTGGGTTGGTGAATAACAAAATCCAACCACTGAAAGAGACTTGGAAATGTCTCCGTATCTAACTTGCTATGGTCCATGACTTAACTAAAGCAGGTTTCAGATAGACTCCAATGAAAGTATGATAAGAGTACTTGAATGAAGGAAATGACACAAAAGTTAGCCGGCTGTCAATATCTTGGATATTTACGACGTAAAGGTTCAGGAAAATGACCTTGTAAAGGTCTTACATCATATCCATAGGAGATAGTTCCTGACAGTATAAAGACCTAACTAAAGTACTTACGGTACAAGATAATTTCATAGAAAATGCCACATCAGGCATAGACAGAAAAAATAGGATTCCTCTTTATAAGGAAATAAAGTAAAGCGTCTACTAATGGCGACAGTCATCCCTCTGGTGAACTCTTAGTTCAGCCAATTGACGTTCCATGTCACGTATGTGTCTTTCGCACACCATTTGGTGTACTCGGAGCCCTATGACTTCGGCTCGTGATTCAGTCAGTGCTTGCAGTAGGATTTCATGGTTTCTCTCTGATCTCTCATGAGCATCTTCTAGATGAATGGTGTGGAGGGTATGCATTCTAGCATAGGCGCCTACTTCTGCAATCTGATGTAGGGCTGTCCTGCCTTGAATCTCATTTCGGGCCTCTCTACGGACCAAGATTGGCAAGACTCTATCTGCTGAGCCCCCATTGCTCAAGTCGTAAAAGCTTCGGTCGCCATCAAATAGCATAAACTGATCTTGTCCTTGGCTCCCTGTTTCCAAGCATTCCACTCACTCGGGGTCGGGCCATGAAAAGTCGGACGAGGGTTAGGAATTGGAAAGGAGCTGCTTGGGGTAGGTTCTCAACCTCTGGTTCGGAGTTAGCATCATACGAAAAGTCTTCATCACGGTGATCATCCAAGGGGATAGGATGATCATTCTCTGGTTCTTCTCCAAACCAACCAACTATGACTTCATTCGGAAGATACTGGTTGTCAAGGGGATGGAGTCCAGCTATGATTTCTATGCGAGAATTTAGGGTAAGTGGATAATTATTAGACGAACTATCTAGATAATTATTTAGAAAACCCTCATTAGTTACATCACTATTTGTGAAGTGCATACCAGCTATGTGTAATCTAAACAGGATAGACCTTCGAATAAGTGACCTTATTTCCAAATTCACACAGAATAGGGGTAAGGCAAAATTATCATTGATTCTAAGTCTATAACATCCTAATTACATGTAGCCTTAGTGTATCCACTTAGCAACTATCAACTTAGTAATGAAGATCCCGTTTTAATTCTCAAGTATAAAGTACTTATAGTAACACCAAATACTCCTATAGTATTTTAATTTTAATGTTATGTTCTATTGTTCTCATTGTGGTAGGGTTGGTAAGATTTTAGCATTGTTGCAACCACACACTTAAACTTAGGCACAGGCTAGCCAACCCTCGGATAATATAGGTGATCAGGCTATATCTTCCCAGTTTTGACCATATGTCTCTAAGCCCACTTGTGTTGCCCAACAATCGTAATTCTTTTGTACTGTCCTAGTGACACTGATTTTAGTATGAATGTAGCACGTATACTTACTTAAATATTTTACTATTTAAAGTATAAACTCTTGGTCAGAGTGTTTTTAATCCCTTATGTATTTATAGTTAGTATATCTTTTATGGGTTGATATACTTAATTCACTATAAACAATGCTCTGATACCAATCTGTCACACCCCAAAACCGAGAACGGCGGAAACATTCTGGGGCGGAGGACGTCATGTAAAATATCAAGAACAATGTAAAGTAGTAAACAAGCAACAACATCATCCATTGCATTAATAAAATAATTATTATACAATTGTATTCTGTCAAATTTTGATAAACACTAAAGCATAAATCAAAATGAAAGATAAGTCTTGAACAAGCTCCATCTTCCTTTCTCCTTGCATCGGTATCTGTCTATGATGACCTGAGGATACAAGTAATTTTTAAAGCGAGTATCAGCTTTAAAGCTAGTGAATTCATAAGTATATAAGTGTCATTGCCTTGTTTATGAAAATCTGTTATGAAAGCCATGTAAACCTTTAAATGAAAATGTTGTGTTAAGTATGAAATCCTTAGAAAAACCCTTATTTTCTATAAGTATGAAATGTAGTCTTCTACCAAGACCCGAATGTTCTGTACGTATAAAGTGTAGTCTTCTACCAAGACCCAATGTAGTCTTAAACAGGAAAAATATAATCATGTAAGTGTTAGCCGGAGGTACTGGTGCTAACAAGACGAATGTAAATGTTGAGGTAAGTATGAAATCCCTAGAAAAACCCTTATTTTCTATAAGTATGAAATGTAGTCTTCTACCAAGACCCGAATGTTCTGTACGTATGAGGTGTAGTCTTCTACCAAGACCCGAATGTTCTGTACGTATGAGGTGTAGTCTTCTACCAAGACCCAAATGTTTTGTAAGTAAGAAGTGTAGTCTTCTACCAAGACTAGAATGTTTTGTAAGTATGAAGTGTAGTCTTCTACCAAGACCCGAATGTTCTGTTTGTAAAATGATAGTTTTTCCTTTGTTTTCACTAGTACTAAAAGTGCTTAGTCTAACTCATCGTTTATGTGAATTGTATCACAAAATAAAGTAAACAGGAAAAATGTAATATTGTATGTGTTGTCACTGGGTACTAGGACCAACACAACATCGCATTAAGCGAAATGTATAACCTAATGAACATCCGAATATTGTCCAATTGTCCTCTGTAGCAGCAGCAGGTGGGCGGAAGGGTTAGTCCCAAATCGATCTTCCTAATATAAGTAGTAACCTTAGACCTCCGTAGATGGTCATCGACCACTGGTGCTAATCAGTGCGGTTCGGAATGGTGAGTCCCGCCTAGATATCCCATTGAACCGGGATAGGAAAGATAATTTACATAGAAAGTACTAATAAATTATCCTCTTAGTTCTAAGTACAAGTATCCAGGTAAGTGAATACAGGATAATGCACCTATGTAAAAGTATTCCGATATGGCATTCAAGTATGTGTGTCTTAGTAACAGGTAAGTATATGTAACCATATTCATGTATCAGGTAAACATCTGTAAGTACTCATGTATCAGGTAATGTACTAGTATAGACTCATGAATGAACTGACTCTTGTGTGATTCCTTGTAATAGAAGTAATGCTTGATATCTTCAAATTATCCCTATGATAATCTACTGTAATATAACTGGATGATCATGTAGGTTTATACACTCTAACTACTCAAGGGTGTGGGAAACTAAATGAAAGATGTAAACTATAACATCAATACATATATAAGAATATAGGTGTATATGCATAGTCTAGTTCAAGAATGTAAAAATGGTTTTGTAAGACCTCTTATGGGTTTTGAACAACAATTAACAATGACTTGATGTCATTTTAATAAACATTTCAAAGGTAAAACATTTGGTAACAATGTGTTTTTAAGATGTAAAACCATTTCATGCATCACATTTTGTAGCATGTGAAATCCGTTAAATGACAAACATAGTTATAAAATACATATCAATGATTCAATAACATGTTTGTTTCTACTTGTATCCCCCCACGCCCCCCCCCCATTAAAGCATTTAAAATCATATAAAATATTGATTAGGGGTATGAACTCACTTGATTGAAGTGGTTGATTTGAAGTAGTCGAGAGAAGAATCGAGCAGAACTTCGACAGGAAGAGTTGAAAACGCGGGAAAATCTCGGGAATCTCGAGAACACAAAACCTTCCTTCGGGACTTGAAGGTGAAAACCGGGGCTTTGGGAGGTTCTCGGGGGCTTAAACGCAGAGTTTCGGCGCGAGAAAGAAGGGAACTGAGCAATGGAACTCGGAGCCCTTGAAATCTATTTATAGGGGCATTTTTGGGGTGTGCCACGTCGTGGCAAGTGATGGTCACGTCGTGGGGAGTCAAACCTATCCTCTTCCATTGATTGGACGCCCTCAGTCACTTGCCGGGTCGCGACAAGCTTGTGCCACGTCGTGGGGCCTGACAGCCTCGGATTTTGGACCCCGAACCTGTAAAATCCATAACATTCGCGTACCAACTCCGTTTTCGACGTTCTTTATATGCACGCGTAGCTAAAAACATGATCTACAACTCTCGTTTAGACTTCATCGGCAAATTCTGACTTTATTTTTAATTATTTATTTTTAACGGGTCGGGACACGAAAAGTCCGTTAAAATTCCATAACTTCTTCATCCGATGTCCGTTTTCGTCAGACTTTTCGCCGTTGCGCTACTAATGTTGAGACCTTAGATTCTCATTTAGGTTGTTTTGGTCAAAAGTATCTCGAGCTCTATTTCGAGTTTTTAGCTGTCTACTGCTATACCCGAATCTTGGAAAAATCATAACTTCCTCATACGAAGTCAGATTTGGACGTTCTTTTTATGTACGCTCACGGTTTGGGGTTATCTGTAACTTTCATTTAGATACTTAAGGCTATAAACTATTGTATTGAAACTTTGCGTTTTTTGTTTAATCGGTGTTGCCGATTTTGCCGAGAATCTTCGGTTGGTCATAACTTCTTCGTTATAACTCGGATTTTAGGGTTCTTTATATGAACGAAAAACTTGATACGATTCCTACTACTTTATTTAACCCAAATAAGATTTTAGGAAAGTTAAATTTTGACCTAAATTTGATTGGTTTTACATTACCTTGTCTCGAAATATCGGATTGTCACATTATGGATGAATCTACGATAATAGCCAGCAAGACCCAAGAATTGACGGATTTCTGTGGGTGTCTTCGTTGTTGACCAATTCTCTATCGCTTTGATTTTGGAAGGGTCCACGTGTATGCCTTCCTCTCTTACCACGTGACCTAATAAAGTTGCTTTCCGAATCCAGAATTTGCACTTAGAGAACTTTGCGTATAGCTTTTCTGATCTTAGAGTTTCCAACACTAATCTCAAGTGTTGTTTGTGATCTTCCTCGCTTTTGGAATAAGAAAATATATCGTCAATGAACACAATAACGAACTTGTCCAGAAAATAACGACACACCCAGTTCATCAGGTCCATGAACACTGTCGCTGCGTTGGTTAGACCAAAGGGCATCACTACAAACTCGTAGTGACCATATTGAGTCCTGAATGTTGTCTTGGGAACATCATTCTCATGAACTCCCAACTGATGGTACCCTGATCTAAGGTCTATTTTTAAGAAGTAACTGGCTCCCTGGAGTTGATCGAAAAGGTCGTCTATTTGAGGAAGAGGATAACGATTTTTGACGATTAGCTTGTTCAACTCACGATAGTCTATACACATCCGAAAGGATCCATCTTTCTTTTTCACGAATAACATCGGGGCTCCCCAGGGTGAGGAACTCGGTCTGATAAAGCCTTTGCTGAGTAGCTCATTGAGCTGGATGGATAACTCTTGCATTTCTGCTGGCGCTAAGCGATATGGAGATTTAGCTACAGGGGTAGCTCTGGGAATTAAGTCGACGCAAAACTCAACTTGGCATTCGGGAGGAATTCCTGGAAGCTCTTCGGGAAAGATATCAGGAAAGTTGCAGACTTCGGGGATGCTCTCGAGGTCTTTAACTTCCTGTTTTTCGTTAATTACATGAGCTAGAAATGCATGACACTCCTTTCACATAAGTTTTTGGGCTTTGATGCATGAAATGATGCAAAGGTTGGAGCTAAGTTTATCACCATAGATCATGAGGGTTTTGCCAGAGTGGAGATTGAGACGGATAGCTTTTTCGTAACAAAGGATATCAGCATGATTGGGGCTCAACTAATCCATGCCAATGATAACATCGAAGCTTTTTATAGAGACTGGCATAAGGTCGATGTGAAAAGAATGATCGTTGAGGGTAAGGGTGCAGCCTATGAATATATCATTAGCGTTCTCTTTCTCACCGCTAGCCATCTCGATGGTAAATGTTTCGGTTAGCGGTTGGGGATTATGTTTAAGAAGATGTTTGAATGAATGGCTAACAAAACTTCTTTCCGCACCAGAATCGAAAAGGATGTATGCATAAGAGTTGTCGAGAAGGAACGTACCCGTGACAACGGTGGGATCGGCGACTGCCTCCTCTTTCCCCATCATTAAAACTCTCCCGGTGTTGTTAGTCCTTGTTTTGGGGCAGTTTCTCTTGTAATGCCCGACCTCACCACAACCATAACAGGCTTGACTGACACCTGCTCCGGATGCTTAATTGGTTGGTTGGGCTGGTGTTCTGTAGTTTCGAGCAATGTGGCCCTTCTTGCCACAGTTTTTGCAGACCATTTCACGACATGGGCCGAGGATACGATGGTGGTAACTGCACTTTTTTCACCAAGGGAGGGTACCAGTATATCCACTGGTAGGTGCTTGAGCTGTTGGAGCAGCGATATGAGTAGTAGCAGCATGGACTGCCATAGTTTGTTGTTTCTTGGAGGATCCTTGCGAACCCTGACCCTTCCGCTTGTTCTAGAATTTATTTTTATTCTCACCACTTTCCTTTGCTGGTTCAGAAGTTGCTGATGCCTTGTCCAGATCGACCACATGATTTACGAGGGTCTGCGCCAGGCACTTGGCGCTATCGAATGTGTTTGGCCTAGCAGCCAAGACATTCCCTTGAGTTAGGGGAGTCAATCCCCAAATGTATCTCCCTATCTTCTTGCTTTCCAAGGTGACCATTCCCGGGCAAAGGAGTGCTAGGTCTTCAAACCTAGATGTGTAGGCAGCAACATCGGAACCCTTCATCTTTAGGTTTGCCTCGTGGGCAGTACTCGGCAAGCATGAGCTCTTTGAAGCTCTCCCAACCCATAGCATTTGCTACTGGCAGGGTTAAGGATTTGACTCGGCCATTCCACCAAGTCAATGCGCTACCGGTGAAAGTGCAGGCGGCGAATTTCACCTTGTTGGCTTGCAAACAAGAACAAATTTCAAAGATAGACTCGATCTTTTCGAACCATTGAGTCAGGACAATAACTCCTCCAGTGCCATCGAAATATGTGGGTTTCACATTCATGAAATGTTTATAGGAACACTCATTCTGGTGTCCCTGAACACCTTCTTGATTCTAAGGGTGGGTACCACCCACTGGCGGGCCAGGGTTCATCGGTGACATTGCAGCAGCCACAGCGGCAGTAACAGCTGCCTGAAACATGAAAGGATCGAACTGAGGAGGTGCTAGCGGAGGATTGTTGTTCTTTGAGCTGGGTCTTTTCCTTGGAGGCATCTTCTTCTGAAATGATCAGGATGGAGAGGATGGTAAGTCCTCTAGGTTGAATCAAGAGATATGAAGCAAGAGATATCTCATTATGATAGATAGAGTGTTCTACTATACGATAATATATAGGAAAAACTATCAATGCACGAGAATTATCGCTAAAGGAAATGAGTAGCAACACTTGGATGTGGACCTTTACAACGAATTTGACTCTAGAAAATACTCCTATAGTATTTTATGTTTTGTAGTGACGATGACTTGTTGTATGAATATTTGGTAAGTTTTAGGGCCTATTGTACACCACAGCCACTCCCAAACACATGTTGGGCATGTCTAAAATGAATATAGTTGATCAGGCTATATTGACCCTAGACATGACTACATAACTGCCCAGGTTTAACCGTAGTGTCCAACACCCATTTACTTTTATTTTGTTCTACTCGCGGTTACTGTTTCTGATATATAGGTATTCTTGTATACTTCTTACAAAATACTTGTATTTTAAAGTTTACTTTTATTTCAGAGTGCTTCGGCCCCTTAGTGTTTACATTTGTATACCATGTAAGGTTCTGCATACTTACTTCACTATAAACAAAAGCTCTGATACCAATCTGTCACACCCTCGAAACGTCCAGGGGCGGGAGACGTCATATGTAGTTGTTGGATAAGGTGTCTAAAGTCCAAAACTATTTCTGGTATGTACTTGACCCGACCCGGCATGCTCCATTTGGGTTGCATGGCACCATGCAACTGGATAAACTAAATGAGAGAAATAACACATATGGTGTATTAATATATTATAAGTTCTAATATATTAATAATATTATTTAATTAGTTTTGATCAAGAATTAATTTAGAATTAATTAAGTGATCAAAAAGATAACTAATTAAATATATGGGTAGATTATGTAAATCTGCCATATCTTATATAGTGGGCTAAAAGGCTCCATGGATTATCAAGTTGGGTTCCACCCATAGGATGCTCCATGGACTTAACCCATGGATTGAGAAATGAAGAGTCATGTTACATTAGGGTTTTACCTAATGCAACACACTATATAAAGACCATGTCTCTCCCCAAAATCGGCTATACTAAGTGAAACAAGAGGGCTTGGCTGATTTTGAGTGTGTTAGAGTATTCTCTCAAGTTTATACTTTGCATTTGGTGCTGTGTGAAGCATTTGAGGCATCACACTTGAGGTGCTAGGCTCACAAGGTTTCAAATAACACTTTCATCAACAAGGTATGTATTTCTATCTTTTATACAAAAAAAATTGTTCCCCATGTATGCTAGATATGTTCATAACCTTGGTAAAACAACTTTGCATGATTATTAGACAAACATAGATCCAAGGTTATTAGGGTTGCATGTACACTTAGGAAGTGTAAGAATGCTCAAAACATTTTAGTGGTATCAGAGCCTAGGCTTGCTTGTTTGATTTTTGTGCAAACTGCTTGAAAAATCGAGTTTCTGCTTTCTGGCCGTATGAACTCGCCGAGTGCATGGGGAGACTCGACCAGTCCATGACCAAATGTAAGCTACTCGTCGAGTCAGTTCATGAACTCGACGAGTAGAGGCTGCAGTTTTCAGAATTTCGATCTTTGTTGCTGGAAATGGACTAGGAACATTACCCTAAACTATTTTGGTGTTTTAAAACTTGTTTTAGTTGGTGTAATGTTCATGTTAATCCATTTACAATGACAAATTATCAAAAATTACAAGTTTTAAGTGTAAATTTTTTAGATTCATGAAAGTGTTCATATTCATGTTCTTGATTTTATGATGTTTAGATGATCATAGGAATTTTTTGTAACCTTCTTGGTAGTTTAATTCTTGATCATAATGTGTTTTAATGGAGTCCATAACTTGTCCTCAAGTTATGGAAAACCAAGAGTCACTCTTGAATTATAACCATTAAAAGAACACAAAAGTTAGAAAAATGAAGAGTCTTCATTTTATTACTCTATTTAACTCATAACTTACAAGAAATGAAAAGTTTTGAAAGTTAAAATTAAACCCATAAAATTTTAAAAGTTAAAATTCAACCCTTACACTTATATTATTATAAGTTAATAATATATATATATATACATATATATATATATATATATATATATATATATATATATATATATATATATATATATATATATATATGTATAAGATCAAAGTCGTCTTACCGCTAGCACACCTCATTCACGAAGCCAGTCTATAAGGTGGGTATAAGGTTGTTGCCTATAAAATGGAAACTTAATGGGTGTCCACTCTCACCCACCGCTTGCTTGACTGGTGGAAGGTCGTTAGCCGAACGGGTAGGACAAGGACTTATAAATTCTCATTAAAAGTATGATGAATATTATAAAGTAACTAACTGTTTATTAAATTCCCAATCTTAGTTACTTTAGGAAAAATGTGAATAAGGTGCTAATCCATGAAATTACACTTTACACTTTGTCTAAGTCGTTAGTGGAGCGTGTGTGGTTAACCGGCACACTAACTTGGACTTAACAAGGTAGGTAAAGGGTGACTTAATATTTATCATAGCATCGATCGAGCGTGTGTGGTTAACCGACACATCGATTGAGGGGTAAACATTGAGGGTACCAAGTGATTTGCATGGTTACTTCACACCTCGTTTTGTGATCCTCGGTATCTCAGTCACAAAACTTGGAGGGCACACTCGAGATTGAAACATGTCTTTGAAAAGCTCATTGAATCTCAAAAGAATCTAGGAATTTATAAGTACCAAATTAAAACTTAATATTTAATATTTCGTTTTTTGCTGGAAATTGGTGAATCGTCATTCACCTACCTTTCAAATAAGTTATAGCTTGGATTATGGCATACCTCTTCTAATTTATATTATATTGTGATTGGATCCTAGACTTAATACTACATCTGGGTGTTATTAAGGACTATCTCTATATCTAAACTAAAACCATCTTTCTTCTTTTTCCAGATGTCTAAAAACACCATTGTTTCTGGCTCTAATCCTAGTGGCTCCTTTACTCTTATGAACTTGTGTGGGAAAGTCACTTTTGATGGATCCAACTTTAATGAATTTATCAGAAACATCAGAATCATTACTCGCTATGAGGACAAGGAATATGTCTTCGATAAGGAGCTTAAGAAGATTGATGAGACAATTGCTACTCCTCAATAGATCGCTGATTTTTGGGGACATGAAAGAAATGCCACCAAAGTGGCATGCATCATGATGGCCACCATGACCGCGGATCTCCAAAAATCCTATGAAGATTTCTACTCCTATGAGATGCACCAAGACTTGATGGAAAGATACGATCAAAGTGCTCGTCAAGAGAGGTATGAAATCATCTCCTCCATGATAACAACTCGCATGAAGGATGGTGAACCCATCACGGGCCACATGCAAAAAATGCAAAGATTTGTGGACCGTTTGCTGAAGCTTAATGTGAACTTCCTCGAGGAGCTTGCAATAGATATCATTTTGCACTCCTTACCTTCATGTTATGATCAATTCCACATGACATACCGCATGAACAAGGAAGAAGTCACTCTCAGCAAACTTCAAGGACTCTTAAAGACTGCGGAAAGTAGTCTTAAGGGTAAGGCGGTTGTTACTACTCCTACTCCTACCAACTCCGCCCCTGTCTTGGCAATCGGGAAAGGACGAGGGAAGAAGAGAAAGAGTTCTTCGAAGGGTACCAAGGTTAGGACCCTAGATGGCTCTTCTTCAAGTGGAACCAAGAAAGGTTTCATCACTCCTTCTTCTGACCCAAAAGAGGCTGAATGCTTCTATTGTCATGAAAAGGCACATTAGAAGCGGAACTGCCCAAAATAGCAGCAAGACGTGAAGGATGGGAAAGTTAAACCTAACCATGCAGGTATTTACATTATCTTATCTAATAACTCACCCCATTCTAACTCATGGGTCCTTGATACCGGTTGTGGTATTCATATCTGTTCTTATTTGTAGGGACTAAGAAGAAGTGAGAATGTGGAGCAAGGAAGAATAAACTTGATCATGGGAAACAGGAAAGCTTCACCTGTCACCAAGATTGGAGTTTATACTTTATCGCTAAGTAGTGGGTTTAGTTTAGATTTGAATAAATGTTTTTATTCGCCAGAAATGGCAAGAAATATTATTTCCTTTCATGCATTGTACAAACAAGGTTTTACGTTTTCATTTAATAATGAAGTTGGTTCTATTGATGATTTCTTTAATAATGTTCTTTATTTTAAAGCATTACCTTGTGATGGCGTGTATGAAACAGTATCTGTGGTTGATAACTTAGGAAACAATGTGATGTGTATTGATTCTATTAATAATAGTAACTTGGATAAAGCATCATTATGTCATTGTCGTCTTGGACATATAAGCAAGAAACGCATCAGCCAACTCCAAAAGGATGGAGTCTTGGAGTCATTTGACCTAAAGTTAGATGATAGTTGTGAATCATGCTTACATGGAAAAATGACAAAGTCACCCTTCACAGGTTCTTGTGAGAGGGGTGAAGGTTTATTGGACGTTGTACACACGGATGTGTGTGGACCATTCCAACATGCCATAAGGGATGCTAATCGTTATTATTTGACTTTTAATGATGATTACAGTAGATATGGATATGTCTACTTAATCAATCATAAGTCAGAGACTTTCGAAAGGTTTAAGGAATTTAAACAGGAAGTCGAGAATCAATTGGGCAGGAACATTCAGATGATTCGATCCGATCGAGGTGGTGAGTATCTTAGTTCAGAGTTCCTTGACTGTCTTAGGGAATGTGGGATTGTCTCACAATTGACACCTCCCAGGACACCGCAGTTGAATGGTGTAGCTGAGAGGCATAATCGAACCTTGTTGGATATGGTTCGTTCCATGATGAGTCGAGCTTCACTACCAATCTCATTTTGGGGGTATGCCTTAGAGACTGCCGCCCATATCCTTAACCCAGTCCCTACAAAGAAAGTTGCCAAAACTCCTCACGAGATGTGGACTGGTAAAGTACCCAAACTAGACCACATCAAGATTTGGGGTTGCGAGGCTTTTGTGAGGCGCGAGTCTCATGATAAGCTAGAACCCCGAAGCGAGAGGTGTATTTTCATCGGCTACCCACAAAAATCCTTTGGTTACCTCTTCTACAGACCTAGTGATAAAGTGGTCTTTTGTAGCAAGAATAGGAGTCTTTCGAGAGAGAGAGTTTATAAGCCAAGGAGACAGTGGGAGGCAAATTGACCTTGAAGAAATTCAAGAGTGAAGTGGTGAAGGAACTTCAAACCCTAGCACTCAACTTGAGGAGGAAACTCCTGTTGAGCCAATTAACGAGTTTGTACCTTTGAGGCGTTCCACGAGGGTTAGGAATGCACCTGAGCACTACTATGGTTTTCATATTACTACGGAAGGTGAGACACTTATTAGTGATGAGACACTAGTAGGTCTTGATGAACCTAACAGTTACGTAGAAGCCATGGCAGACCCCGAGTCTGCAAAATGGAAAGAGGCTATGGATAGCGAGATACAATCCATGTATGACAATCAAGTTTGGAACTTGGTTGAGAATGTACCAAGTCGTAAGACTGTAGGGTGCAAATGGATCTTCAAGAAGAAGACCGACATGGATGGTAATGTACACACTTGTAAGGCTCGACTGGTTGCAAAGGGTTTCTCTCAGATTCCTGGAGTGGATTATGATGAGACCTTTTCTCCAGTAGCCAAGATTAAGTCTATTAGGGTTATGTTAGCCATAGCTGCATTTCATGACTATGAAATTTGGCAAATGGGTGTCAAAACCGCTTTCCTTAATGGAAAGTTGACTTAAGATGTTTACATGAGTCATCCAGAAGGTTTTGTCAGCAACGAGTACCCTAATAGAGTGTGTAAGCTTGAGAAATCCATTTATGGATTAAAGCAAGCACCTCGTAGATGGAATCTTTGCTTTGATGAAAAGGTAAGGGAATTTGACTTTTCTAGGAGTGAAGATGAATCTTGTGTTTATGTCAATGCTAGTGGGAGTATAGTTAGCTTTTTGGTATTGTATGTGGATGACATACTACTCATAGGAAATGACATCCCAACTCTGCAGGAGGTTAAGTCCTGGATTGGGAAGTGTTTCTCTATGAAGGACCTAAGAGAAGCTGCCTATATTCTAGGGATAAGGATTTTGAGAGACCGGAGTAAAAGACTAATTGGACTTAGTCAAAGTACCTACTTGGACAAGGTCCTAAAGAGATTCAGCATGGAGAACTCCAAGAAAGGAGAATTACCTATCCAGAGTAACGCCAGATTGAGTAAAGCTCAGAGCCCAAGTACTGAGGCTGAGATAGCAGAAATGACTCGAGTGCCTTATGCTTCGGCAGTAGGCTCAATCATGTATGTTTATGACTTGTACTCGACCTGATGTAGCCTTTGCCTTGAGCATGGTTAGTAGGTATCAGGGGAACCCTGGCAAGGCTCACTGGACTGCGGTAAAGAATATCCTCAAGTACCTACGGAGGACTAAGGACTGGGTCCTTACCCTCGGTGGGAGTGATGACTTTAGAGTTGTAGGGTATTGTGATGCTGGTTTCCAGACTGATAGGGATAATTTCCGCTCTCATTCGGGATGGGTCTTCACCCTAAACGGAGGAGCAATCACTTGGAAGAGTTCCAAGCAGGAGACAGTGGCTGATTCCACTTGTGAATTAGAGAATATAGCAGCGAGCGAGGCAGCAAAGGAGGCTATATGGCTGAAGAACTTCATTGGAGACCTTGGAGTTGTACCAGCTATAAAGGAGCCCATGGAAATTTTCTGTGATAGTGAAAGTGTTGTTGCCTTAGCCAAGGAACCAAGGGATCATGGGAGATCCAGACACATCGACAGAAAATATCATTTTATCAGACATCGCATAGAAGAAGGAATCCTCGTGGCAAAGAGGGTATCATCAGATGAAAACCCAGTAGATCCCTTTACGAAGGGACTGAGTAGGGTCAAGCATCTTCAGCATGCTCGGAGCATAGGGCTAAAGGATGATATAAGTTTTAGTAGTTAGATAAATTATGAAATTTGTAAAGTGTAATTGACATTTGATGATGAATAAAATTTGTGATTATTTATGAGTAAAGTTTTACTATCTTTTGTCAATCATTTACTATAATTTCTTTTGCATGTTTTCACTTCCAGAATAGTATGTTGTGATTTTACATATTATTCAAATTTTCCACATTCAGTCATATGTTGGAAGTAGATATGAAGTAAGACTGTCATGATTGGTTGCAGAGGTCTAAGGTGTTGGACATGGCTACAACAATTATGAATGCTCATAAGTTCTGAGTATTGGAATCAACCCACTCTCACTGGAATCACTACATGGAATTTTATCTCGAGTGATCGTGAGACGGTAATATCATATAAGTCTTCAAACCTAGAGATATGATTTGTTGCCTATGAATTGGTTATGCATTGATTGTACGAAAACACATTGGTAACTCGATGTTGTAAAACATGCTTTTGTGTATGATTCAACTAGTAGTAGAACAAACATATGAGTCGAAGTTTATATGTTCCTTCATGGATTAGAAGCTGATATCTGGGCCCCTCGATGATTTTGTTTTGACCTATGTACCGGGCCCGGTCAGAACCTAATTGATGTATTAAATTTAGTTCTTTTTCAAACAAATCAGAAATCGGGAAACAAACTGCTGGACAATAAGTAAGACATTGTTCCATGTAATTGTCCGGCTGATATCTAGAATAGAGGATTATATGATCACTTATCTTAAATGGCGTATCAACATCTTCTTAGTTCCGAGAGACCTTGAAAGAGCTACGATTGCTAATCGGTTCCTGAAGTACTATAGTTATAGTTATTAGACTTATCCAAGTGGGAGACTGCTGAATAAGGTGTCTAAGTCCATAACTATTTCTGGTATGTACTTGACCCGACCCGGCATGGTCCATTTGGGTTGCATGGTACCATGCAATTGGATAAACTAAATGAGAGAAATAAAACATATGGTGTATTAATATATTATAAGTTCTAATATATTAATAATATTATTTAATTAGTTTTGATCAAGAATTAATTTAGAATTAATTAAGTGATCAAAAAGATAACTAATTAAATATATGGGTAGATTATGTAAATCTTCCATATCTTATATAGTGGGCTAAAAGGCTCCATGGATTATCAAGTTGGGTTTCACCCATAGGATGCTCGATGGAGTTAACCCATGGATTGAGAAATGAACAGTCATGTTACATTAGGGTTTTACCTAATGCAACACACTATATAAAGACCATGCCTCTCCCCAAAATCGGCTATACTAAGTGAAACAAGAGGGATTGGCTGATTTTGAGTGTGTTAGAGTATTCTCTTAAGTTTATACATTGCATTTGGTGTTGTGTAAAGCATTTGAGGCATCACACTTGAGGTGCTAGGCTCACAAGGTTTCAAAGAACACTTTCATCAACAAGGTATGTAGTTCTATCTTTTATACAAAGAAAATTGTTCCCCATGTATGCTAGATAGGTACATCACCTTGGTAAAACAACTTTGCATGATTATTAGACAAACAAATATCCAAGGTTATTAGGGTTGCATGTACACTTAGGAAGTGTTAAAATGCTCAAAACCCTTCTGTAGTATCACAACCATTGTACATAGTAAGCATAGTAAACACAACCATTACATTGCAATAAGAATATTTACATTTGTTTAAAAGCATTGAAAAAATAGTTTATATACATCAGTATAATCATAAGTAAAGACGAGACTTCTATATGCTCCGCGTTCTCCAAAAGTAAGCGAGGTACCTGTCTAACATGGACTTGAGAATACAAGCGGTTTGAAAATATATCAGCATAAAGCTGGTGAGTTCATAAGCACGATTTTTTTTAATGAAAACTGGTCACTGAATTTATGAAAATACTTCATTTTTATGAAGTTAGTATCGAAAACCATTGTTACCGAGTTATGAAATACGTATGCATGTTTTTCAAGAAAATCCCATATTTTCTAACATGTTCGTTGGTTTCTATTTGATAAGTACATTCTGTTTGAATACCCTCCAGTAAGTAGATAGGTAGTTTTATTTCATAAAAAAAACCATAGAAGAAAGAAATCCCATGAACAAGGTTAATATATACATATTGTGAGTCGTATAACCATACTAATTTGACCCGTGACCTCCTTGACGTTCTTCAGGCGTCGTACGATTACAAAATTTGTCACCCCAGGCGTGCCCGCCAAACTATAGCTAGCAAATCAAGTGTGAGATTGTCCATCCCGAATAGATCTATTCACAAATTTCACACTCTCCTTCTAAGAGACTATGGTTATACTACCGAAGAGGATTTATTGGTACCCCGAGGGGCATAACGAAGATAAATCTCACAATCTTGTATTAATTAGTTTACATTTTGTTCGGTTGTTCTCGAGTTCGAAATTGTTTGTAATGGTGTAGAGTATAATAATTATACACAAGATAATTACTTAGCAAGATACTCTAGGTTAGTAATGGATAAACGAAATCTGACATAGTTTATATTTTTGACTTTGCATGAAATTCGAATCTGTAAACTAGGTAATGAAATCCCAAACTATACCCATTATAGTTTGAATAATTTGTTAAGCTCCTGTGCAGTTTTCAAAAACTATGTAATTTTGGTTAGAATGCGTCCCTTATGCTCCGCATATTACAAAAGGGATGAATGTATCTAAATGGTTGATAGAAAACCGTTGTAATTACATCAGTTTTTAAGTTATGAAATCCTTTATGATTAGCTTGTATTCCCCCTGAAAACATGAAAAACTCGGAAAAGTGTAAGGGTATGAACTCACCTGCAGTGGGTGGAGTGGATGGAAGTGTCGGGTAGGATGCTAGGTGTTAGATGAGGACTTGAACACACACGAGGATCCTATGTAACATGTAATGATACATTTAAGTATCTAATTATTTATTTAATCACTAATTAAGTAAGTAAAAACACTCTAATGCGTGAAAACACTTTGATTCAAGTGTTAGGAGTGATACGGGTTGCATCTAAGGAGTGTATGGCCTCACTATGGAGTTTACTCCTCAAGTGATGGCTCTTAGGGGTGCTTACGGTTTCAAGACCATATTCCCCATGAGTTTACAGCTGTAAACTCATGGGAATGGTGTCATTGGGTGCTCAAAGGTCTTAAACTACTCAAGGAATTATGCTAGACTCGAATCAAGGGCTTACGAAGTGATTGGGCTCCAAATGACCCTTCTTTGGAGTTTACGGTTTTTGAACCTCTCCTTGGGGAGTTTACGGTCGTAAACACATGAGTTTATGGCTATAAACTCATTTTTGTCCCTTTATTTTATGTTTTGGTGCTTCTACGGTAAGCATGAAATGTTCCTAGTCCATTAGCCAAGCATTGGAAGGAGTTTGGGGTATCAAAACCCCCTTTTGGGGTCTTTACGGTTTTGGGAGGTTCCCAAACCATAAACCCATGTTTTTGGGGTTTTGGGGTGTTTAGTCCATGGATTTGCAAGTATACTCAGCAAACAACTAGCTAGGAGGGATTTACTTACTTATGTGAAGCTTGTAGGAGTGTTTAGGACACAAAAACACTAATGTGTTCATGGTGTTTTGAAGATTACTTGAATATCTCACAAAGATGAGATTTAATGGAATGAAAACATGGATTCATCACTTAGAAGGGATTAAAACACAAGAATGGTGATGAATCACTTACCTTCTTGATGTTCTTGATTAAAATCCGAAATTGTAGAGAGAGAGAGAGAGAGAGTAGAGAGAGAAAGCTTCTTAGATTGTGAGAAAGCGTGAAAAGGAAGGCCACTCAACCCTTATATAGGGTGAGTTTACGGCCAGGGGGTGGGGGTCCACTCAACACCGACAGCAAACGGAGTTTACGGTCGTACACGAGTTTACGGCTGTAAACCCGCCTTGGCCGTGAACTAGTGGCTATTCGAGGGAATCGAGGGTTTTTTGCGTGATTTTTCGTTTTCCGACACGTATGAAATTACGAAAATAACCCTAATTGATTTACTTAACTCAAGATGTTAACGGAAAATTTTTGATAAAAATAAATTTTTGTTTAACAGAAATGGATTACAATGATGGAATAAATTTCAGGTTGTCACTAAATTCAAAAGAATTCAAAGAATAAATTGACAAGCTTTCAGAAAAATACAAATTTTCAAAAAGACAAGCAAGAAAGAAAATTTTCTGGCAAATGATTGAAACACGCAAGAATCAAAATGATTTGAAAACATATATATTCAAAAATAAAAAGACTAAATTTGTTAAGACTAAGTCTTCATCTTTCTTTTCAGATAAACAGATAAATCCAGCTCCAAAATATATCCCAAAGTCTGAATTGAAATCAAAAATCATTTTTTCATACAAAAATTCCTCAAATAACTTTCGAGTCCAAAAGTTGAAAATCATTTTTCAAAACATCCAAAACAAAGGTTTTATCAAAATCACATTTCAAAACCAAAATCATTTTCAGAAAACTCAACAAAGTTTCAAAATAAATTTTCTCAAAACAAACAGGTTGAAAACAAGGTTCAAGGTAAAAATGCTTTTGCATATCGTTCGAAAACAGATGTTGTTTTTGTTCCACAAAAGCCAAATTTCCAAATCCCATAAGAAAAATGAATCTGAAAGTTTCACAAGAAAAATAGAGGACTTCAAGGAAAAATATTGATCATTGACTTGAAGGGAAATGAAAAATGTACTAGTCAAGTAAATATTCTCAGGAAGAAATTCACAAAGCATATGAGAAGTATGTGAATACTTCTCCGAATGGCAGTACATCTTCTAAGGATTCGAATATATCTGTCAAAGCTTGGAAACCGGTTGAGAAAACAAAGAATGTTCAATCATAAACTAAGAACACGAAGAGTATTGTCAGTAAACATTTGAAAACATCAAATTCTTATGTTTCGGATCCTTTACTTGATGAAGTAGACTTAATAGATAGTCTCAAAACCAAAGTTTGTGATTGGGTTAAAAGCTATTCATTACATTCTATGTTTCAATCTAATTTTCAAGGACCCAAAAAGTCTTGGGTACCTAAAATTTTCCACTGATTGCATGTACTATGTGACGAGCAATATGATAACAAATGGTACATTGATAGTGGTTGCTCTCGTCACATGATGGGGAAGAAGGATAACTTAAGATATTTCTGAAGTTTAACGAATGGAGGACGTTAAGTATTTTAGTGTTGCGTCTTGGGCCTTTTGGTTTTGTAATCAGGTTGGGCTTGTCCATCCGTGTTTATCTAGATTAGTTTCCTTTTTCTAGATAAGTTGTTAGGGTTATAGTATAAATATATGCATGCATGTATGCGTATAATATAGAATAGTCGATTACGCTGATTCTTGTAACCCTAAATACCTCTACAGATTGAAGTTGTTTATCGAGCTCTTCTGGCGTATCTTTGCATTAATCATTCAACATATTCAGTGCCATACTTGTGTTCTTCATTACGTTCTTATTTATATTTTGATTAGAATCATACGATCCTGATAGAACAATGTTCTAACAATTGGTATCAGAGCAGGAGATTGTGTGATCAATACACTTTGCTTCTATATTCGCAATTCTTTAGGGTTTCCGCTTTTATCGAAGTCGTCGTCTTCTTAACGACGACTACTCTGTTTTTGATAAAACCCTAATCTCAAGTTTATAGGTAAGATTCTAGTAGCTCACCATGTCTCACGACGATACGCATACAAACCCAATTAACATCTCAAACAACATCGGATCAAAAACTAGAGTACCCATACTCTACACTCAAGACTACGAAGTATGGGTTCATCACTTTGAAGATTACATGTTTGGATCTGAAGATAATGGCTATCTCATCTGGCAAGCTATCATTCTTGGACCGTTTGTGCATTCAGAGACAAACACAATCGTTAAGACGCAGAAGGATTACAACAAGTTGGTGACAGATGTTCAGAAGATGCCACAAGATGAGAAGGACAAGATCTTATGTAATGTTAAAGCCATGCGAATGATAAGATTTGCCTTACAATCTGACACTTTTCGGCTTGTAGGCTCATGAACAACTGCTAAAGAGATCTGGGATAGGTTGAAGTAACTTTACTCACCTGATGAAGATCTGGAACACTCCATTCAAACTGTGTTGCTGTCAGAATTTGGAGATTTTGAACAGAAACCTGAAGAGAAGCTCATTCAAACCTTTGATTGGTTCAATCATCTCTTAAGTAAGATGATCAAGCATGGAATTGAGAGGAAGCTAATCGAGCAGAAAGTTACATTCATGAACGGGCTCAGACCAGAATGGATGGCTGTGGTTTCCACTGTGAAGGTGCATGAAGAGTTCAAATCCTACTCACTGGCGAAACTAGTTGGGATACTAAAGTCACATGAAAGTGTTGTAACTAAGGAGGCGAAAGTGGTCTCTGGTATGGGATCGCTGGCTCTTGTCTCTAAAGGAAAAACTGCTGTTGAAGAAGAAGAAGAGTCAGACATGTCAGAATGTGATCTTATAAGTGAAGAGTATGCTTTAATGATAACAAATCCAAAGAAATTCGCAAGAAGAAAATTTCCCACCAATAAGAACCGAAACTGGCAGGGAAGTTACAGTTCTGAGAAAACGAAAGATGAACCGAAAGTCTCTTCTCAAAAGGTTGAAGAGAAAAAGGAAAACAAACTTGCAGGAGACTCTGGATACGACTGCAACTATTGTCACGGCAAGAACCACTTTGCTAAAGATTGCATGTTAAGAAAGATGCCTGAGAAGAGAGAGGGTGAAGATGATGAAGCGTATTACATGCGTAAGCTAGAAGAAGTCAAGAAGAAAAAGGCTTCCAACAGCTCAATGAATGCATTAATTGTACAAGAAAATGCAGGGGAAGATGAGTTTGGTGGCGTAGAAGTCAGGTCAACTGACTCAGAAGACAAAGAGGTTAGAAGACCCACTCATGGAAAGGCGTTTGTGGCAAAGAATGAAGGTTCTGGTGGAAAATGCTTTATCGTCACTAATGGTCCATCAACCGAAAGTGCAGATACGGAACCGAACCTGACAGAAAACAAGTGTTTTGGAGCCAAGCCGGTGAGTGAGAAGATCAACGACTACGATCGATTAATCAAAAAGGTACATTCTATCCTTGAATCTCTTAAAATTCCAAAAACTGAATATCTAGAAGAATTAAATGAATTAAACTTTAAATTTTCCAACCTAAGTAGTAGCCTCATGCAAACCCGCTTAGCAAACTCTAACCTAACTGACCAACTCGGCAGGGCGTCTTCAAGAAGTGAGGAGAGGAGGATCTGGATTGAACAGAAGGAAGCAGAGTTAGTTAGGGCTAAGGATGAGAGTATTTATTTGCAAAGAGACAATTTAAAATTTTTAAAACAAAGAAATGTTTTCAGTTTAATTGTCAAGCGTCTTTATACTAATATTGCTCAATTACATCAAAATTGTGAAATTGGAAAGAAAATACATAAAATGATTTTGCCCTTCCTTGAATTTAAGGAAGATGATGTTATAGCAGAGTGTGAATCAGAAGTATCCTCTGAAGAAACATCCATGTCGTATTGGCTAGGTTTAGATAAGATAGAAACTTTCATCGATTCTAAGGAACATAAAAGTATGTTAAAAAATATCTTAGTTGAAAATGACAGGCTAAAAATTAAAACCGAAACTATACAAACATTCAATGAGTCAAATGCCAAAATTGTCAAAGATAATAAAATAAACATAGATAATTCATCTGAATTTGAAACAGAGAGTGAAATGAGTGAAATCTTAGTAGAGGATGTTGTTGATTGTTCTAAGTTTGTGAAAAATGAAACCAAGAGCGAAAAACCTCTCATTTCAGAAAATCCGGTTGAGTTTGCTCGTCTGTCAAAGGAACATAAACCGAAACTCAAAGAAAAGGCCTTGGTCTATCAAAAGGTACAGACCGTGCCAAATCAAGTTTATGCTATGACTGGAGTCACTCGAAGACAAACAACAGAATGACGGATAATAGTTGACGAGGATAACCCTGAAGGATGTGAAGACTATCTCTGGTCTGCTCCCATTGACAATGCAGATGAAACTGTGGGATTGTCTGAGAAAACCACATGGAGAGTCAAAGGACGATACATACCAGAACCCATCAATAAACCTTCCAGTTTTGATATTCCCAGCAAAAGCGGAACTAAAGATGTTCCTGAAGAACCATTAGTTGAACCTGATGTTCCAATCGAGAGGAAAGAACCGAAAGGTCCACTCAAGAGACAGGAAGCACCGGAAGTTCAAACTAAGGAAAGCACCGAATCCAGAATGGAAGATAAGACAACTACAACTAAGAAGGAGAAACCACAGGCCAGCTTCAATGTTCACAAATCTCAGAAAGAGCTAGCTGAACAGAAAAGACTCAGAAATCAAAGATATGCCTCGAATCTGAATGAACAGAAAAAGCATTGGAATTCTCAAAATACTAACTATGAGCCTCCTAGGAAAGAATCCATGGATAAAGGAAACGAAATGTCAAAGGAAAATTTCAGTCCAAATTCTTATTATTCCAAATCCCAAAACCGAAAGTCAAGTATCAATTCTAAACCCAAGCTCGGTCCTCAACCCAATTTCAGTCATCAACCCAGTTTCGGTCCTCAACCCAAGTTCGGTCCTAAACCCAGATTCGGCTCTCGATCCAGATTCGGTCCTAAACCAGTTTCGGTCCCAATTCTAGACTTGGATCCTCCAGGTCCCAAGATGAAACAAATTCCTTAAAGGACATCAAAGGAAAAGGAAAGCTGGTATCAGACTCTGAAAATGAAAATAAGAGATCCTCCACTAAACCTAGGAATCATACGAAAAACACTAAACCATCTAAAGAAATACCAAAAGATACATTAAAATTTAAAGAAGATAAAACAAAAATCAACGTGTTTACCATCAAAAGAAAAGATCAAACAACTCTTGTTAAACGAACTTATTTAGTTGATGCTTCTATTGTTATTCCTTTCTCTATGAAAAACTCACTAGGACCGAAGAAACTTTGGGTTCCTAAATCTGCTTGAATTTGCAGGTAATCAGTGACGAGCAGTTTGACGACGAATGGTATATAGACAGTGGCTGCTCGCGTCACGTGACAGGGAGAAAGGAGGAATTAAGGGAGTTTCGGTCTCTAAAGGATGGTGGATCTGTGATGTTTGGAAACAATTCCTATGGCACAATCAAAGGATATGGGATGATAACTAATGGCGACTTCTCCATCAGAAAGGTGGCTTATGTAGAGGGATTGCAGCACAACCTCATCAATGTATCACAATTAGTTGCGGGCACAGGCTTGAAGGTATCATTTGATGATGAAGGATCTGAGATAATGGAAAAACAAACTAAGAAAGTTCTGCTGAAATCTGCACAAAAAGGAGAAATGTATCCTCTGAATCTTAATCCTATTCGGGGGACACCAGCTATCTGTCTGCTATCAAAAGCAAAAACTGATGAAAGCTGGCTTTGGCGTCGACGTCTATCTCACCTGAACTTCAAAGATATCAACAAATTAGTGATTGGTGATTACGTTCGAGGTCTTCCTCTTCTCAAGTTCGATAAGGAGCATTTATGTGTAGCATGTGAGATGGGCAAGCAGAGCAAAAAAAGCCACCCTACGCGCATTAATACTAAGATAGTGGAAGCACTTGAATTGCTACATATCGATTTGTGTGGACCTTCTACTATAGAAAGTATCGGTGGAAGTAAGTATATTATGGTTATTGTAGATGATTTTTCACGCTTCACGTGGGTTTTCTTTCTTAAACAGAAATCAGATGCAACTCCCAAGCTGAAGATGTTTATCAAGCAAGTAGAAGTTCAATTAAAGAAGACAGTGAGAAACATCATAAGTGACAAAGGGCTGGAATTCAAAAACAAGGATTTCGAAGACTTTTTGGCTGATAAGGGGATAACACATAATTTTTCGGCCCCTTGTACACCACAGCAAAACGGGATTGTTGAAAGACGAAACCGATCGTTGTGTGAAGCAGCAAGAACCATGCTCAGTTATGCTTCTCTGCCTCTATACTTTTGGGTTGATGCCATTGTTGCTGCCTGCTATACTTAGAATCAGTCCTTTCTTAACAAGAGATTCTCGATAACTCCTTATGAGATCTTAAACAATCGGAAACCAAACGTCAAGTTTTTCCATATTTTCGGTTCCAGGTGCTTTATCTTTAACTCTTTAGAAAACCGAAATAAGTTTGATGTAAAAGCCGATGAGGGCATCTTTCTGGGTTACTCTCTGTCATCAAAAGCATATCGGGTGTTGAACGAACGTTCTAAAAGAATAGAAGAGACTTATTATGCCACCTTTGATGATAATTACATGAAGAAGGTTCAAAGAACAGAAGATGCTTCCGGAGACATATTTCAAGAATCTGGTTAGGTCTCGGTTCCAATATCCAACCTGTTTGATGAATACATTCTGTTATTTGATGAACCAGAAAAGGCAATTCATTCGGAGGCAACAACAGCATACAACAAAGTAGATAATCTGAAGAAAGTCATAGACGATGCTGCCAAATCAATGGAAAATGAACCACCTATTTCTAAACCATCAACTAGTACTTCAAACACCGATTCAACGTTCCAGGGGGAGAACTCTACCACTTTCAAACCATCTGAAGTTCCTGTTGAGGGGGAGAATCCCAATTCATCCCCAATATCTACAAGTTCAAATGATACTCAAACAACTGAACCGAAATCAACAGGTGATAGTCCAATCGAGGGGGAGATACCCACTACAGATTCTGCTGAAGACAAAGGTTTCACTTCGCCAGTTGAGGAGGAGAAAGAGAAAACAAGTGATAGTTCTACTGATGAAGGTGAAGGGGATCAGTCAGATGTTGAAGTTGAAGTAGAAGCAGAACTGAATCCAGAATATGATCCAAGCTATCCTCCGCTAGTAAAATGGACAAAAGACCATCCCAAAGAGCAAATTATTGGTGAAACCTCCAAAAGTGTTCTTACTAGATCTCAACTGAAGGCGAAACAAACAACATTATTCTCTAAAGTGGAATTTTGTATGTTTAACTCATTTATCTCCAAAACAGAGCCAAAAACCGTAAATGTTGCACTTGATCATTCCGATTGGGTTCAAGCAATGCAGGATGAGCTCAATGAATTCAAACGCAACAGAGTTTGGAGATTTATTCCTACACCGAAAGATGCCTCTGTTGTCGGCTTGAAATGGGTGTTTAGGAATAAGCAGGACAAAGAAGGGAATGTCATTCGTAACAAGGCTCGGTTGGTTGTAAAAGGCTATTGTCAAGAAGAAGGGATTGATTATGAAGAAACTTTTGCGCCTATGGCAAGGTTAGAGTCTGTTCGGATTTTTCTAGCATATGCCGCTCACAAGAACTTCGAAGTGTTCCAAATGGATGTCAAATCTGCATTCTTGAATGGAGAATTAGAAGAAACTGTCTATGTTGAGCAACCACCTGGTTTTGTGAATGAAAAGTACCCAAATCATTGTTATGTGTTGGATAAAGTTGTCTATGGGCTAAAGCAAGCACCGAGAGCCTGGTATGAAATGCTTACTCGCTTTCTAAAAATGTCAAAGTTTAAACAAGGTTCGGTTGACCCAACCTTCTTTCGAAAGAAGGAAGGAGAACATTTGATGATTTTTTAGATTTATGTCGATGATATCATATTCGGCTCCACGAATCCTAGCTTAACCGCTGAATTCAGAAAGCTAATGGAGACTAAATTTGAAATGAGCACAACGGGTCCAATTAACTTTTTCCTTGGTTTGAATATTAGATAGGGACCAGAAGGTATCTTTATAAACCAATAAGCATACACCAAAAATCTGTTGACTAAATTTGGAATGAAGGGTGATTCAAAAGTAAAGGTTCCTATGGCATTCGGCACCAAGCTAACTCCATCCCTGGAGAAACCGGCTGTGGACAAAACTCTTTATCGACAAATAATAGGATCCTTTATGTATCTAACAACTAGTAGACCAGATATCATGTTTTCTGTTTGTTACTGTGCCAGGTTTCAAGCCAATCCAAGAGAACCCCACATGCTCGCTGTGAAGAATATTTTTCGATATCTGAAGAAAACTTCATCTCTCGGTCTCTAGTATCCTGCAAGATCTAGATTCTTCATACAAGCCTTTTCGGATGCTGATCTTGGAGGATGTGGAGTGGACAGGAAAAGTACTACCGGAGGATGTCAATTCCTTGACGGAAAACTTGTCAGTTGGCAATCTAAGAAACAAACTTGTGTTACATTATCCACAACAGAAGCAGAATACATTGCTGCCGCATCATGTACCTCTCAAGTTGTTTGGATTCAAAGTCAGTTAAGAGATTATGGGCTAAGTATGAAAAAGATTCCTCTCTATTGTGACTCTAAAAGTGCAATCAGGAATTGTCATAATCTAGTGCAACATTCGAAAACCAAGCACATTATAGTTAGGTGTCATTTCATCAAGGATCATGTAGAAGACGGGAACGTAGAAGTACATTTTGTTCGTTCTGCTGATCAACTGGCTGACATCTTTACTAAAGCCTTACCAAAAACAACCTTCAATAAAATCTTACAAGGTTTGGGCATGATGGAAGGAGAGTCGGTACCGAATCCTCAAATCTCTCATTAAAATTAAGACAACAGAAATAGACAGACCGCTCGGTCTATCTCTGCTCTAGATTTTTAGGGAACCGACATGGACAGACCGCTCTGTCTATCTCGGCTCCGTAATTCTCCGAAACAGAAGTAAATCGAATGATCGATCTATGTTACTTCTCTCATTAAAAGGATAAGGTTTCTGTTGTATATTATGTAAGTCTTTATGTTTTTATTCTTTTCAGAAAATTTTCAAAAATCCAAAAATATTTTATCTTTCTGTTTTTATTCCTTTTTAGAAAATTACCAAAAACTCAAAAATATTTTATTTGTTTCAATTGCTTGTTTGTTCGGTGTCCTTCTTTTATAGGTAAACACAAGTATAACCGATGATGGATCTAAAGCAGGTATGTTTCAACTTTCACACAACCTAGTTAAGAGTCCCTAGAAGCATGCTGATGTATGTTGTCTTAAGCCTCTATGATCTTGAGTAAACCTTAATGATTCGATTGATACCCATCGTCTCTTCCAAATCAGGCTATATTACCTCACTCGGTCTAGAGCTACCTTACTCTTCTCATATGAGTTAAGAGTTTCTCTTCTCTGTTGCGCTTATCTAGCAGAAGGTACATTCGGTTCCTAAACCACCTCCTCGTATTCTCCATCTACTTTCGGTTCACTAACGTAACCCTTGAGACTCTCGGTCTTTACCACTGAGGTTTATGGTTACACAACATCTGTGTTTATGATCTTGGATACGATTACCACGTTCTAAGTGAAACCCAAAATCTGACACCAAAAAATGAATTCATAGCGAGGGATAAATTCAAGCATTTACTGGTTACCTAAGGAAATCTCTTTTTGTTTTGCGTGATCTTTTATGAAATTGTCTACAACCAAGACATTTCTTCCCAAAGAGGTCCAGTTTGTTTTTTTTTTTTTTGAGATTTCTGCTTCCTATAAGTCATAAACATAATAAATCCCACCTACCTATTCAACAGATCACATCGGTCTCACAGGTACCTCTACCAACAATCGGTTTTATGTTAAAACTCGATGTTCGGTTGGAGGACAGCCACCCAATGCCTATGCTTAAAAGAAGCCTTTCAATGTTTATTAACAAACAGTTGATCGTATTTTTCGGGAAACCACACAAGCACTTCAAGTCTCTCTTGACTTTGAAGGAAGTGATTCTTGCCCAGAATCCTCTGCTTTCTGTCTTCTAATAAGACATCACTCACATCCCATACACACTTGCTTTATTTCTTTATCTTTCACACTCTTATGCACGAAAATTAAGATTTTCTAACATTCTTATTGTTGTTTGGTATGAGTTTTAGTTATCTATTGTGACCAAACAAGGGGATATATGGAATTTCAAACGGTATGAAGATAAGATTTAGGCGTGTGAATTTGAGTCGTTTCCAAACCTACGCGTGCTAACGTTTTCCTGGGATTAACCACACTGTCAAATCGCGCTTTTTCAGGCAATGCTTTAGCAACCTCATCATCACGTTTTTCTCTCTCTTGGAAACGGTATAAATAGGGGTGATCATTTTACTTGTCTTTTACCAATCTCAAATTATCTCACTCCTACACGATCCTACTGTTCATCTTCTTCTTGGTTCATCAATGGCGACTTCTTCTTCTGCACATGATCAAACTGCAACATCCTCCTTTCTCGCAATCAAACCCAACCAAAACATGATTATCGAAATGAGTCCATTCGTATATGACTCATATATGCTACATGTTGTGGAGTGTCTAAAGTATTCCCCCTGGTGTTGGCCCTAACCCAGGTTGAAGCGGTTCCAATATCGCTGTTATCTCAAGTCTACTCATCGGCGACTTATGAAAGAATAAAGATCGCATCTACTTCACCACTCATGACAAGAAATCCTCGATGTCTAACGAGAAGTTTTGTTCCATTCTGGGGCTTGCAGGTTATTCTTCGATCATCTCGCCTGATTTTGTCACTACAACGCAACTATTCACGATGATGTATGAGATGGGGTACACAGATGTGCTTACAACAATTGCAAAGGTCAAGAAATCGTGTTTGCCATCGCAATGGAATGGGTTGCTGACATTGCTAATCAAGGGCTTGGCTGAAAGATGTGGTGGTTCAGATACAACAAGAAAAGGCTTTCTTACTATTCTTTATGGTTTATACAACGGGATCAACCTAGATTATGGCACTATAATCTGGTCCCAAGTGGTGCAGAGTTTAAACACAACGACCCGTCATTCAGAGATTTCTTGTGGTCGTTTCTGGACCCTGATTACAAAGAAGGCCATGGATTCTCTAGAGATACCTGTCATGAAGGATGCTCTTCTTGCCTCTATTGCAACATTCCACACAAAGAAGATCATCATATCCGATCAACGTAAGTTTCTCCACTATGGATTGATTCCAGAATCCATGTACAGGTGCGTTTCGGCACCAAGCAACGTGATGGCCGATTATCGTAAACTCTCTCCCATTGGTCCAAGGTTCTGTCTGAAGAACAACAAGCCGCACTGGATGCCTTGGATCAGCCTGCTAATAGGGGCAAACGGGTCACAAAGAAAGAGAAAGAAGAAGTTAAGGAGGGTAAGCCAAAATCTTCAAAACGAAAGTCTGGTGAAGGATATTCTTCTCAATCAAAACCGAAGAAGATAAAGAAGATGACTAATAGACCCAAGGGGAACTCTTCTCCAGGACCTGATATGGTTGAAGATCAAGACGTAGAAGCGGAGAATCCTCACGTCTAAACCAGAGAGCCCACTCCTCCAAGATCTCCAACCCCACCTCCATCTCCCAAAACTACCAAAACTCCAACTCCACCAGCCTCTCCTAAAACTACTAAAATTCCAACTCCACCCCCATCTCCTAAACTCACTAAAATTTGCACTCCACCTCCATCACCAAAACAGAAAACTCCACTTTCTGCTCCCACAGATATACCACCCATTCTTACTGAACCAACATCTCTACCCACCTCAACAATCATTACTTTGTTCCTGTCTCAACTATACCTATCTCAACTCCTATTATAACCGAATCCATCACTACCACCATTCCCAAAATCATAGTGGAAGTCAATGTATCTAATACAGGGGCTACTACTGTGATTGATACTTCTGTTATTAACATACCACCATCCCCAACCCCATCCTCTACCTCCGATGCTGCTCTTGGTGGAGATGATCAAGATTATGACTCTTTGTATTACAGTCCATATCGCATTCCAACAGATAATGATGCTGATGCTCTTGCCACCAGTCAACATATACAAGAGATCAATGAGAAGTTGGATCGACTGCTTGCTGATAACAAAGCTTATGGCAGTGATGTTTTAAAAGCCTTCTTGGAGATTGCCATTAAGCAATACACCGATGCTAGTGATAAATCAACAGAAGCAGTTGATAAGTCAGCCACTTCTTGTTCAAAGGCCACAAAGGATGTTACTGAGGTTGTTCACACAACTCAGATTTTCCTTGATTCTCTAAAAGCTCATGCTGACACAAATGAGGCTAAATATCAAACTTCGGTGGACTCTTTCTCTAAAACTCTTCAGGATGAAACCACAAAATTTGAAGCCCTTCGTACTGATCTCAAAACAGAATCCACATCTTTTCTCCAATCTCTGGATTCTCGTTTTGCTTCTCTTACTGTAGAAAGTACGTTGAAGGAGGACTTGATAAAACATCAAGCCATAATTGATTTAAAGAAAGTTCAACTGGCTCAGGCAGAAAAAGAGATCTCTCTATTAAAGACTCAAAGGGCAGTTTATCAAAGTTGTGCTGGTGATGTTAAAAATATCCTGGCCAATCTTCTTGAAGCTCATGATCCCTTCTTGACTTTAACTATCCGGAAGCATCTCCAGTCTAAACTCCTTCCTGCAATTACAATTCTAAGTGAGATGAAAGGTGTCTCGGAGAAGGTTGTTCTTCCGAAACAAGGGGAGAAGAGAGTGAAAATCTGAAGGACAAGACAGATTCGAAGGTTAATTTAGCTTCGGGTTCTGGAAAGAAAATTCAAGTTGATAGTGATAGTGACACTGAAGAGACTATCGCTGAAGCCCTTAAAAGAAAGAAGAAGGACAAAGAGCTTGATGAAACGATGAAGGTGGCACAAGAGGCAGAAGAGAAAGAGAGAAAGAATAAGGAAAAGGAGGATGTCTTGCAATGCAAGAAGACTTTGTTTCCAGAATGGGACAGAGATACACTCATCAATCAAGCGATTGAGTTTCCTTCTATGTACTGGTTGGAACCGATTGCTTTGTTTGATTGTGATAACTCAAAGGACTCGCAGTTTGACATGCCAATCACAACAAAAGAATTTACCTTTCACTGCTTCGATGTCACTGCCGAGGTTCCTCATCCGAATCTGAAGGTTGACAGAGAGTTAATAGACTTCTATTTGAAGAATGGTCAAGCACAGTACTTGACTTGGAGTGCACAGAAAATTATAAAAGTCAAGGTACTGAAACCGTCACCTGCTGGGAGATTTGTGAACCTAAAGTTCAAGATCAACCGTGGTTCAGCAAACACGGAATATTTTATTTCTCTGGCAGATCTTCCCAACCTTAATCCACATGATTGGATTCTGCTATACAACATTCTGCTCTCAAATCAAAGGGAGTATGAGCCGATTCTGAAACATCTAAAGAGAATGTTGGCCTCCTACGTCCATGAGCTTGCCACTATGGATCAGGAGATAGCAAAGGTGATGAACAAGAAACCGTCTGTCAATCCAACGTCTAAACCTGGTGATGTGAACAAGATGAAGTTGGGGCAGATTGATTTGACGAATTTGACTGTCATGTTCACGAAGGGTGAGAGGCACAAGTTTTTGTTTGCTTTGGTTGACAAGCATCTGTTTTCAACAGACTGTCTGGAGCATATAATCAATATCATTCACCGATGCAAGCAGAACTCAACAGCGGATAAGAAGAACTTCACAGATATGCTTCGGTGGTACATAACGTTTAGACATCACATTATGGCCATTATATCGAGGATATTTGAAACCGTGAAGAAGCCCTCTGTTGCAAAAAGGGAATGAAGTTTCTGCTCCAAGGACGCAAAGGGGGAGATTGTTAAGTATTTTAGTGTTGCGTCTTGGGCCTTTTGGTTTTGTAATCGGGTTGGGCTTGTCCATCCGTGTTTATCTAGATTAGTTTCCTTTTTCTAGATAAGTTGTTAGGGTTAAAGTATAAATATATGCATGCATGTATGCGTATAATATAGAATAGTCGATTACAATGATTCTTGTAACCCTAAATACCTCTACAGATTGAAGTTCTTTATCGAGCTCTTCTGGGGTATCTTTGCATTAATCATTCGACATATTCAGTGCAATACTTGTGTTCTTCATTACGTTCTTATTTATATTTTTCTTAGAATCATACGATCCTGATAGAACATTGTTTTAACAGAGGAGTTATGAAATTTGGTAACAACCACAAATGTAAAGTCAAATGATATGGGAAAATTACGAATGGTCTATTCATGGTGAATCGGGTTGCTAATGTTGAAGGTCTTCAACATACCTTGATAAGTGTATCACAACTTGTTGTGGGCACTGGCAATTAAGTACTTTTCAACGAAGAGGGAAGCATCATTTTGAATGTTAACACAAAAGAAGTTTTTCTCAAGTCAAAGAGGAGAGGTGACATGTTCACATTGGATATCAATCCGATTGTCGGCAAACCTTTTGTATGCCTTCTTTCGAAAGCTACATCGAACATCAGTTGGCTTTGGCATCGAAGACTTTCACATCTCAACTTTCGAAACATCAACAAACTTGTTGTACAAGATTTGGTAAGAGGTATACCTATACTTAAATTTGATAATGATTCTTTATGTGCAGCTTGTGAAGTTGGCAAGCAACATAAACAAGGTCATCTAATCACGATCGATTCGAAAATTATCGAACCACTGGAACTCTTACATATTGATTTGTGTGGACCATCGACGTTTTCAACACTCAACAAGAAACGGTATATTTTAGTAATTGTTGATGATTTTTCAAGATTCACGTGGGTTTATTTTCTCAGTCTTAAATCTGAAGTTGCACAAATCATGATTGACTTTATCAAGAAGATGGAAATCACATTAAAGAAAATTGTTCGAAAAATTAAGAGTGATCATGGAACTATATTTAAGAACAATGTTCTTGATTCATTTTTTGTGGACAAATGAATTTCGCATAATTTTTCGTCTCCATATACACCACAACAAAATGATGTCGTAGAACGAAGATATAGATCTTTATGCGAAGCAGCAAGAACAATGCTGGCATATGCACCACATGTTTTACTCAAAAAAGATCTTTGGGCTGAAGTAGTATCCACCGCATGTTTTACTCAAAAAAGATATTTCGTCCATCGTCGTTTTAATGTCACTCCATACAAAATTATTAATAATCGAAAACCTAATGTGAAATTCTTTCATGTTTGCGGATGCAGGTTTTTTATTATGAATATCAAGGATAATCTTTCGAAATTTCAAGCTAAAGCAGATGAAGGGATTTTCTTGGGATATTCGCATAATTCTGTCGCATATTGAGTGTTAAACAAAAGGACACGAAAAGTGGAAGAAACTTTTAATCTTACATTTGATGATTACTATATTAAACAAACAGAAGTGCATTTTGAAAATCATCATATTCTATAAGAAAAACAAGATGAATATGACACTTCACAATCATTGGATGTTGATCATGATTTAATTTTTGGTATTTCAGATCATGTTGTTGATGATGAAATTAAAGCAAATGATAATCATATTTCTAAACTAACAAAGGTTACTGATGATTCAACATCAAATCCTCAATAAATAGGCGAAAGTATGCAAATTAATGCAGTAGAGGGGCAGCACTTGGATTCGAATATTCCAGTTGAAGGGGAGCATTCTTTCGAGGGGGGGAATGAGAGATTGGATGCTGATGTTGAGGGGGAGCATAATCATGTTGAGGGGGAGTATTCAGAAAATAATGAAATTCTTCATGATATTAATGATGAATGTTCAATTGCAGGTTCAGACATTGATGATTTACATGAAGATGCACCTTTAGACTTTGATCCGACTTATCCACCAATAGACAAATGGACAAGATATCATCCGAAGAATCAAATAATTAGAAATCCATTAGAGGGAGTATTAACAAGAGCTCAAATTCTTGCAAAGAATGAGGTGTTAAATACTCATCAAGAGTTTTGCATGTTCAATGTTTTGATATCTAAAATAGAACCAAAGACAGTTACGGTTGCAATCGAACACTCAGACTGGGTTGTTGCGATGCAATCTGAATTATCTGAATTTGAACGAAACAAGGTATGGAGATTAATTCCTAAGCCAAATGATGTTTCTATTGTAGGGCTAAAATGGATTTTTAAAAATAAAACCGACAAAGATGGAAACATTGCTCGAAACAAAGCCAGACTTGTTGTTAAAGGTTGATCGTAACAAGAAGGAATAGATTACGAAGAAACTTTTGCCCCTGTCGCAAGACTCGAGGTTGTTCGTATATTTCTGGCTTATGCAGCTCACAAAGACTTTGATGTTTATTAAATGGTTGTGAAGTGTGCATTCTTGAATGAAGAGCTTGAAGAAACAGTTTACGTAGAACAACCCCTAGGATTTATTAACGAAGAACATCCTAATCATGTGTATAGCTTAGATAAGGCAGTTTATGGTTTAAAACAAGCACCACGAGCATGGTATGCAACTCTTACTTCATTTTTGAAACAATCTAAACTTAAACAAGGATCAGTTGACCCCACATTATTTCGAAATAAAGATGGGAATCATCTAATGCTTGTTCAAATTTATGTTCATGATACAATTTTTGGCTCAACTAACCCTACTTTATCTAGTGAATTCGAAAATTAGATGAAAAGTAAGTTTTAAATTAGCATCATGGGAAAAATCAATAATTTTCTTGGTTTGAATATTCGTCAAAACAGAGAAGGAATTTTTATCAATCAAGAAAAATATATGAAGAATCTGTTAGAGAAGTTTGGATTGACAAATAGCACGAAATTATGAGTTCCTATGGCAACTGGCTTAAGTTGACACCTTCGTTAGATAAACTTGCAGTTGACCTAACTCTTTACAGGAGCATAATTGGTTAGTTACTTTATCTTACTACTAGTCGATCTGATATCATGTTTTATGTGTGTAATTATGCTAGGGATTAGTCAAATCCACGAGAACCACATCTCACTGCTATGAAGAATATATTTAGTTTTCTTAAGGGAACAATTTCGTTAGGATTGTGGTATCCTTCGAAAACTGGGTTCTTTGTTCAAGCTTATTCGGATGCAGATTTTGGTGGGTGTAATCTTGATAGAAAAAGCACAAGTGGCGGATGTCAACGATGGCAAGTTGGTAAGCTGGCAGTTGAAAAAGCAAACGTATGTATCAATTTCAACTGCTGAAGCAGAAAATGTGGTTATTGCTGCCTGTACATCACAAATAATTTGGATTCAAAGTCAATTGCATGTTTATGCAAATAATATGAAAAAGATTCCATTATATTGTGATTCTCAAAGTGCAACAAGAATTTGTCATACTCCTATGCAGTATTCGAAGACTAAACATATAGCTCTTCACTATCATTTCATCAAGGATCACGTGGAGGATGGAAATATTGAAGTGCATTTTGTGAAAACAATTGGTCAGTTCGCTGATATTTTAACAAAACCTTTAGAAGAAAAGTCATTTGTAAGAATCTTAGAAAGACATGGAATGATCGATGGAAATTTTGTTCCATGCGAAAAGGAAGAATAATGGTTGAGCAAGAGTGGTTCAGAGGCGTTGAATAAAAGAAAAAGGAATGTCATTCAGTATTCAGAGGTTACTGTTCGTATGTAACGCTTCAACCCCTTCGATTTCGTCAATTTGTCACTTTTCAGGGGTTGATTAAATTTTGTGTGTTTGCAACTAGTACATTTTGTTTGTCATTTCATTTTCGAAAAATCATAAACTTCAAAAGGATTTTATCTTTTCTTTTGTATTTCATTTTCGAAAAATTCAAAAAATACCAAAAAGATTTTTGTTTGTTATGTATTTTCATTATCGAAAAATCAAAAATTCCAAAAAGATTTTTTTTGTTATGGTTTTTCTTTTCGAAAATTCAAAAAGAACAAAAATATTTTGTTTCTCTTTTCTATTTCGTGTTTTGTTGCAGATTTTCATGTTGATCCATCTTGGATAATGGTTGCAGTTCTAGGGTTAGGTACATATTCGAATACTTTGAACTAGTTAAGGTGTCCCTAGAATCCTGTTGCAGCATGTTGACCAAAGCCTCCATTAACTCAATGTGTGTGTACGAAAGCCTTAATGAAATCTTTCATACGAAAATTTCTACCCAATCAGGCTTGTATTCACGTTAGTCTTCTGAACTACCTGACTCTTCTCACATGAGTTAAGAGTTTACTGTTTTGTCCAAATATAACAGATGTACATTTCGTGTCTTACGCCAATATTTTTGATCTAAAAATTCTTACACATTCACACACGAAGACATATGTCCAAGAGGTATCTAATCAAACCAATCGAAACCTAGACATATCAAAAATCTGTGTTTATGATCTAACATCATGAGACCGTGATAAACGTGAAACCTAACCATCTAACCTTTTAAGGAATTGATGGGAAACTTTGTTCCAGATTTTCACGAAACATTTGTTTCAGTACCTACATTCGAAACTCCAACTCATATCCATTTCTTCTGAGTGGTCTTGATCAAACATTCGAAACCCACGATGTTTTTTACCCAGCAAGATCCAACACACAATTTTTTTTATGAATATGATTTCCATGAGAGTTTTATTTGAAGTTCAAAGTCATTTAAAAATTTTCCAAAGCAAACTTGTCATTGACTACACTGGTCAAACAAATAATTTATGTTACAATTTCTCACCTTATGTTTAGGACGATATGTAACGAAATTCAGAAACCTACCCATGAAGCCTAATAAAAGAAGCCCTTCGATATTTCTTTATAAATATTGGATTGTATATCATGGGAACATACACAAGAAATTGATCATTTCCCTTGATGATTAATGAAGTAATCTTTGCCCGGGGTTTATTCTGCTTTTATGTCGAAAAATTGGTCGACATCACTGACTTCCATATTTTTCTTTTTATTGCTTCTCAGCTAACTCTTTGGAACACTGCACACACGAAATCCTTGAGGTTTTGAGTAACACCAACTTAGGCTGATGATTTTGAACATATGGCAAATGACTTTACTTTAAAACCCAAAAGTAAAAGAGCCTTACTTCCATAGGAAGGATTCCAACGGTTACAATTCTATTAAGGAAAAAAAAACCAGCCTGTTTGAGGTGACGTTTTGTATTCTGTCCAGGTTTTGAGGAGATGTGACAGTTACTTTTTCATGCATGGCGAATTTATCGTCATCATGGTGCGACTTTCAAGGTGCCACGTAGGATTCAATTAATGCACATCCCGCTTCAAATTCAAATATCAGCGGTACATATAAAAGGGGATTCAAGGGTCAATTATCAGTTTATGCTTTTAAGAACAAAAATTCTCAAATTTTCTCTGATATTCAAAAATTTCAAACCCTAACAATGGCAACTTCTGCTAATGTCAATGTTCCTTCTCACAATACCGATGATGCGACTTAATTGCCGATCATGAAGATTCAAGGAACTGACTATCAAGTAGAGGCTAATATTGCTACTAATCCCAACGAACTCAAGATGCTGGTCATTGCTTTACAAATTTCTGTTTTGTCTACGGCTACATTCCGATCATTTGTTGTTCCTTTGTCCTAGTTATCTCAAGCAGGATCCACTGCTACGTACAACAAAGCTCTGGAAATCATCACTTTCAATCTTGTGAATGACAAAAAGGTTAGAATCACTAAGAAACTCTTTTGTCAAATACTGGAAATTCGCAATTCTCCACCCTTCATTGATCTGCTATTTCCCCGAATCGCCCATATGTTCAACGACATGGGACATCAACCACAACTAACCAAGATCAGTGATTTCAAGAAATCGGGTCTTCCTAGTATCTGGAACTTTCTTTTTGGAATATTTTTGAGGTGTTTGATAGGTCGGACTGTTGGTCTTGAAAAAATATGGATGGAAGTATAAGCCATGGTAGCAGGGCTATACTATGATATTCTAGTGGAATATTTTAAACAACTTTGGAAGGAATTTCAAAAGAGTGTGGAAAACAAGAATGTCATTCAGGGAATTTCGTGTGCTAGGTATTGGAGCTTGATTCTACAATATTTTTATGAGAAGGAAGGAATTTTAGTAAATGCTTATGAAGAGAAGGCTGAATTTCAAACATATCACTTTCCGAAGGATGATACAGATAATGCTGAGGTGTTTCCGTTTGTGGCTTGTATTCCTGATGATATGTTAAAAAGAGTTGATCCTACAAATTCAGTCTTGGTGACTTATTTGAAAAACATTGATAGTAATGTTGAAACTGGGATCTTGTTGCCAAGGGAGGAGAAGAAGTCACAACGATCAAAGAAGAATGAACCTGGTTCTTCTGAAAAGCCAGTCAAGGAGTATATGTCTAAAAATGTTCAACAGAAGCTGCAACTTATTGTTGAAGAGCCAGTGGTACACGAAGTATTTGTTGCTGAGACTAAATCGATTGAGCCTGTTGTTGATGAAAGTCAAGAGCAATTGGTCATTCCTTCGAAGACCAGTGTTTTTCATACAATCAAAATGAAGTCTAAGAATGTAAGAAAGTCTCCAAATCCTAATGTCGTCCGAAAGCCTCATGTTACTCATCAGGGTCTTATTATACGTGAAATTCCAGCTCCAATTTCACCACTATCTAAGAAACATATGGCTGAAGATATGGCTAAAAATCTTTCACAAAAGAAGAAGAAGAAGACAAGAAAACTTGTGATCTCTACTGAATCCACCGAAGATGAGGATGAACAAATTCCAGAAACCCCTGATGCAAATCTAACAAAAGTTAGTTCAACTCCTGAGCAGACAATAGCCATACCGCCCAAAGTCTCGGTGACCAAATCAGTTTTTGAGGAGGTACGAACTTCATACATCACTGTACACATATCTAATATGGATACACATGTCAAACTGGTAGTAGGAGATTAGATGAATGAACCTAAATGTACTCCTGCTTCTGTTGTCTTAGAAACTCTTGTTTCTTTACCTCCACAAATCACACCTATCACACCCATTACTTCAACCACATACTCACTCACATTTGAAACAATTCTCAATCAACCTATTACTTCCATATTCTCTTCTCAATCCACTGATCCACCCAAAACTACTTCACTTGTATAAGAATCCATGGAGATTGCTATTGATATTGAAGGTTTTGGAGGAACTTTTGAAGAATTGGGGTTTGATGAAGAATAAGCAGATTTTCCAGATCATATGTTGATGACGATGAAACAATTTAAGATTTTGAATAAGAAGTTGAATTCCATTCTTCAATCTCAAGCAGATACCAGGGGAGGTCATTCTGTTTCTAGTTTGGAGGTTGATGGGTTGTTGAAATTGTTAGAATGAAGAATTAGTTCAAAAGTCTCTGGTATGATTAGGGATTCTGAGGCTCAGATTTTAGATAAGGTGGATCATTCTAATCAAAACAACGAGTTGAGGATTAATTCTCAAAATTCGACATTTGCGGGAGATTTGAAGGAATTCAAAAGTGTGGCCAAGGAACGACACGTTTTGTTCATTCAAGATGTCAAGAAGGTTCATGAAGATGTAAATTTGCAGATTCACGAGCTTCGACAAGATATGCAAAAAGAGATTGCTTGTGTTCAGCAGGACTATGCATCTCTCAATCAGAAGATTGACATCATTTGTGATGCGACTACCATATTCGTCAAGTTGTACGAAAGTATGAGTCCTCAACTTACTCAACTTTCTACAACAGAAAATAAAAATTTTATGGAGGTGATTACTTTTATAAAGGAGCTCAAAGAATTGTCTACCAAGCCAGTTTCATCTTCTCAAATCACTCCTGAATTTTTGTCACAAAATTTCACTCAATTCGAAAATATTCTCCACAAACAACTGGCCCCCCTTACCAGGATTTCAATCCTTCTACCATCAATGGATGCCCTACATGTTTTTACAGGGGTGCAAGGGGGAGAAAGGAAATTTGAAGATATGAAGGATGGGGGTGAAGATGCGAAGGTTGTGAGAAAGGTGTTTTCTTCGAAGATCCCTACAACAAAGCCTTTTTTTGCATCTGTTGGGCCGGTTATTTCAACGGTTATAACAACTATACCAATTACAAGACCAGTTTTGAAAGGAATTGTGATCGGTAAATCTGCTGATACTAGTGGGAGTGTTTCAAAAAACAAAAGAGGTTATAGATGAGTTAGCTTCAAAAGATAAAGCAAAAACTATCTTGATTGAAAAATCGATGGATGAAAAGAAAGCTGAAGCTGAAGCTGAACTTGAAAGGATGAGTTTAATTCAAAGTATCATGACTCAACGTGCAAGTGATCCTCCAGGTCTGAATAAAGGTGATCCATCTAAGCATTACAATTACGAAACAATCGAAGCCAAAGTTGCATTTAACCACATGTATTCATTCGAAAAGAAGCCAAACCAGAGTTACATTGTAATTAATACAGGTGCAAGCCAATTGGATTTTCCAATGAATGAGATGATGTTTATCATGCCTCAATTCAAAGCAGAAGAAATTTCAAAGACAAAAATGAAGGTACACAGATGAAGATTTAATTCCATGCTGTTCTTGCCAAATCTGTTGAGGAAGTCTGGTCATTAGTGAAGATTAAAAAGGTGATTAGTATTAAGAAGGATGTGGTTTTTGAAAACACAGTCGAAAATGTTAAGTATGTTGTGACCAGGGCAAATGGAAATAATTGTGATTTCGCAATTGAAGATTTTTCATTAATGAACTTGTATGACCTTATACAAGTTGCATTACTTTTTAAGGATAAATCTTTTTCTTATCTTAAAAATACTGAACCTGATGAATTCAAGCTTGGAGTTGCTCACATCAAAATTTTCATTAAGAATTACTACGAGTGCCTGGCACTAACTGATGTTGAATTAGCAACTGCTAAGGTTATGGAAATAAAACTTCCAATGGCACATACAAAGACCCAAGCTGAATTAATGAAATATGCAAATTGGGAGATTTGTCTGAAGCCTTTTGGGTTGGTCTTTGCAGGAAAAGACAAAGCTGGAAAAGCAAAGCCTTTTTTGTTCTAGGCAAGTGAAGTGGAGAGATATTCGACATCTCAGAATACAAACTTAATCATCTGTATGAATCATTGTAAGAAGAACAATAAAGGTGAAAGAATGAGCTTAAGAAGATCATATCCTGGTACACCGAGATACGAAGGGTGATGCTTTATTCCATCCAGCTACTCACAAATTAAGGTGTTCGACTATGATTACAAAGTGGGAGATTGTAAGGGTTATAATATGATGTAATTAGTCGAAGTCTTAAATGCACCCTTCGTATATTTTGTAATGTATTTACTAAGGCAGTTTATTTCGAAGCTTAGTGTCTATGCCTTAGAATTTTTTGTATGCATTCTCTGTTTCCTATAAATAGGGATGTTTACTAGAGTTAGAAAGGGGAATTTTTTACAGAATATTTATTTGTACTCTGTAGAACATTGAGAGCGTAATTGATCTGAAACCAGATCTTATTTACATCCATTTTTCAATCTCGCATTCTTACATACTCTGATTTGTTACTTACTCGATTCATTGATTCATCAATAAGCTTTGCTCAACATGTGAAAAAGGAAAGAAAACCATGTGTTCATTCAAGCCAAAGTCGTTTTCCTCCATTAACAAACCTCTTCATCTCCTCCACATGGATCTCTTTGGACCGGTCCCGATTAACTCAAGAGCTGGGGAAAACTATACTCGTATTATTGTGGACAAACTTTTAGGATTTATGATGGTAGTATTTTTACGAAAGAAGAGTCATGTTGCTGATTAAATCACTTCTCTTTTTAAGCAATGGTAAGTGATCCATGATCACAAAGTCAGAAAATCATGTAGTGATCATGGAACTGAGTTTAGAAACTCCTCCTTAGAAGAATTTTGCTCAAGCTCAGGAGTTTCCTAAAATTTCTCTGTTGTTAGAAATGCCCAACAAAATGGTACTACATAAAGAAGGAACATGAGACTCATTGAGCTGGAAGAACTATGGTTCTTGAACCTAGTCTTCCTTTGTCTTTTTGGATTGAGACTGTCAACACAACGTGTTATACCAAAAACTGGTTAATTGTTGTTAAACGTCATGGTAAAAATTGCCTATGATCTACTTAAGGGAAGGAAACTTGACATCTTTTATTTTCATCTATTGGGGTATGTTTGATACATCCTGAACTAAAGAGATCAGCGCTCGAAGTTTATACATAAATCCGGTGAAGGAGTGTTTCTAGGTTATTCTAGTGTATCCAAAGCTTTTAGGGTATTCGAACTTTAAGCAAAACGATTGAAGAAATACTTCATGTAGCTTTTGATAAAGACTCATCCATTCATGATCAGATTGATCATCCCTCATCAATTCTGAATGAACATACTTACACTCCTTCAGACCTTGTTCCCGATTTCTTTCCAAATAACACTAAGCCTACTGTTCCTAATGTTTATCAAATTATCAACTCATAACCTATGTTTGAGGACCAGCCTATTATCTCTAAAGAAGATGAACAATCAAATCAAGAAGATTATGTTTCAAAGAATATGAATGACTGTTCTAATCCTATAACTATTCAAGATCATCCTAAATCTAAAATCATTGGAGATGTAAATGTTAGGATTCTCACTCGTAGGAGAGTCATTAGCGACTTCTGCATGTCTGTGGTATTTGTTTCAATGATTAAACCTAAGAATGTCAATGGGGCTCTGAAAGAAGTTCACTAGAACAAGGCTATGCAGGATGAGCTGAATGAATTCAAACGTAACTTTATGTCTCAAGGTTTTTGTCAACTGGAAGGCTTAGACTATTACGAAACATTTTATCCTATTGGTAGACTTAAAGCAATTCGTCTATTTCTTGCCTTTGCTAGACTTATGGCTCAAGAAAGAAATATCCAAGAGGTTGCTGCAGCAGCCCTTCACTGCCTCAACTAGCGTAGAAATCAGCTTGCTACCTTCGTCTTCTTTTTATCGATCTGCCATGAATCGGAGATCTTTATTTCGTTTTACCTCTAGAGACGAAGCTAAAAGGGCCATGGAAGATTGCTAATCTCGACTGTATCTTCCTTTCTCGACGATTCTAAGCTGCCGAACCAATGACTCACAATGATGTTCGCCCTTCTCCTTCTTCGAATCAGTCCAGAAGCACTTGAGATGATTCCCGAATTCTTGCTTTTATTCTTTCTTTCCTTCCCGATCCAACGAGAACCAAAATCCCTACCCCTATTTTGTTTGACTAATTTGGCCATCTCCACCCTCCATTTCAATATTTTCACTAAAACAACCCCCCATTGGATTACTTTATCAAATCAATCTCTTGATAGTTTTAAAAGATCAAATCAGCCCCTTGCTTGATTTGATTGACAAGAACAACTCCTTATTGTATTAACTTCACCAAAACACAACTTCGTTTGGTAGTTATTGGCCAAATCAATCCTTCCAATCATTATACAAAATTTAAACTACCCTTTCAATTTAAATCATTACAAACCAAGTCAATTTATTTTTTTATAAAATAGTGCCGAATGGGTTTAAAAAATCGAGAATGGTTAATTTCCAGTTTCTAACGTAAAGCTTTTCAAAAACGGTTAATTTGCAGTTTCTACAACCCCTCTTTTATGGTTTAAATATTTGGGGGAGAATATATGTGTTTCTGTTAAATTTTTGATGATTTTCAAGTTTTATATACAAAATAGCATCATACTTTATTACTGATCAAAAGTTTATGAAATAACAATCTAAAAATGTGATAAATCACCAATAAATCTATTAAGTTAAAGTAGATTGTTAAAAGAAGATATATTTATATTTTATGTGAAATATGAATATAATTATTAATGAAAAACACAAGATTATAATTAAATTGCTATAATAACACGATTGCTACTATAAGTCACAAAAAAGAAATTTACCAAAAACATTACTTGCATATAAAATGAATGTACATTGTCATATTTGGTAGAAAAATCAAATTTATGAAATCGTGTAACTAGTAGTAAAAATTATAGAAATTTAACTTTTAATATACATAAGTTATGTAAAAATGAATACAAAATTTATTAATAAATTTATATTAATCATAAAAATAAGACATTTTTACTAAGTTATGGGTTTCTATTGCAATAAATAACATGATCGACTCAAAGTCTTAAGTGTCGTTATTTGCAAAATATTGTATTGTATTGATCACATGAATTATAAATATCATGGGAATTTTTGGATTCATGTTGGTTGAAAAGTGGAAAATATTATAAAGGCCCTCATTATGTTGCCCAAATTTTTTCATAACAGACAATAGAAATTTGGAAATCCCTTAAATCTTACATATCTTGAATACTAAAAGACTTCAATCAAATAGTTTCCCTAAACAAAAAATCATAAATAATCAACAATATTATAACGAGATGCTTAGGACTAGGATGTCTAGACACATATCCAACACACTAGGGTCTCCCTGTTGGTGTCACATTGTTTTTAAAGCCGTATCAGATAAGTTCATTTCCTAAGACATTTGGGCATGTTGTTGGGTATATTAAGAATGTGTGTATTGGTGAAAACCTTCTATTTTTATAACCATTAATCTACAAAGAACGACTAACGATAGGTATATGTGCCATACTATTGATCTTATACAGTTCTCCCACCAGCCTGTAGTTGCAAGCTACAACTAACGTCTAATGAGACAAATTTAGGTGTTGACGTTTAATTTTTATGAACATTACCATGTGCTATAATGAGGTGAATGACTTCAGCATGTCCTACTATGGAGCCATTGCAAAAACGTTTAGTGTCATAGTTCGGTTATAAGCTTATTATAGATCTCAGGTTTGTTTTATTATCGTATAGAAACAACATTTGATTTAGGTGGTGTTTTTATTCTATTATTCTTGTGTCAAGATAATATATGTAGTGGGATAGTTTAGGACTCAAAATGATAAGTGTCAGTACCAAAAATGAATTCATAGAACACTTAATGAATAGCATGACACGGCTGATAAAGGATTAATAACTCATAATTAATAAGTTGTTCTGTCACACCCCCGAACCAGAACAACAGAAACGTCTGGGGGTTAGGTGACTTCATCTTGTAATATCATCACAGTGTATATAATTGAAACAAGACAACATCATCATCACACATACAATAATACAACATACTGGGTTTACATCATTGTAATTATTTACAAAAGATACATCCCAAAAATAATAAGTGCATGATAGAAACAAGATACTACACATTCCACAAGTTCTTGATGATCAACTTGCTTGTCGTGTCCCTGAGAATACAAGTTATTTTGAAAACGTTAACATATATAATGTTGGTCAGTTCATAAGCATATTTGTATGAAAGGTTTTGTATCACCTTGTAAACACTAAAAAATTCGATATTTTCTTTAAAAATGGTATGAAAGTTGTGTATCAAATCTTGTATTAAAGCATGTGTGTTTCTATCTTGAAAATGTATAAAGAGAGTATTCCAGAAAATCCTATATTTTCTATTATAAGTAGAAGGTAATGTATAATGTAAGTTTCCCAGAAAATCCGATATTTTCTTACCCTAAGACCGAGTAACAGTGTATGTATGTTTGTGCATAATTAGAAATGTATATGTATTCCGATAATTTACAGTGGAGTTAATCTCTATGTGACTTGTCATAACCATGCTTGATATAACTGTTATGCTTGTCTTTACGTTCTTCAGGCATCGCTTGTTTAAGGTAAGACGTTTGTCACCCTAGACCGGCCTAGTCTAGCTATAGTGAACAACTCAGGTGTGGGGTGTCCATCTCGTATAGATCTATACACAAACTCTCTCTCTCCCTCCAGGAGACTCTAGTTATAATTAAAGGACTTACAATTGCATACTAGGTTGGTACGAATGAAGGAAGTGTCTCACAAGAGCCTTAACTAAATTTACGAGAACAGTGTATCACATTGTTTACCGTTTCAAATAATGTTCCGAGTATGGCTTTAGTTACAAAACATCGGTAATAAAATACCATTTGTTTTTATCAAAATGTCTAGTATTGTATGTTAATAACTCGATTAACATAAAATGTGTCGTGAGGCACAATATGATAATCAGTGGGCCTATAAGGCCCAAAAAACATGTATTGAATATGTTAGGCCTAATAAACATGAAATGTGTATTCAAGGCCCAATTAGCATGTAAATGGGTCACTAATGCCCAATAAACATGAAAAGAGTATACAAGGCCCAATAAGGAGTGGAAATGACGTAATTAACCTATTTGTTATTATAATGCATTGTTTTAGCTTAATTAATATCAAATTGGCATAAAAGGTCCACTTTTATTGAAATTGACATTCTTTGCCCAATAAGCTGAGAATTTACATTATAAGTCTATTTTTGATAAAAATGACACTTTATGCCCATTAAGTCTGAAAGTTTACAGTTTATGCCCAAATTTAATAGAAATGACATTTTAAGTCCATAAAGCCCAAAAATTATATTTTAAGCCCATGAAACTGTGAATTTCTAAATAAGGCCTATTTTTATGAAAATTGATCATTTTAGCCCATTAAAACCGTAAACGCCCAAATAGAAAATCATTTTGTGAAAATTAACACTTTTGGCCCCTTTAAAACCATGAATATCATAAAGATCCATTTTTATCGAAAAATGACTCTTTTGTTCCTTTCAAAACCATGAGTTAACATAAAGACTTCACTTTTTGTTTATTTGTCAAATTTGGCCCCTGTTACGGTTTTATTTAGTTTCATACTATTCCTTAACATGTTTAATCCTTTTAACTTCATAGTAAGCTTCATAAAGTGATTTAGTTTCCAAACATGACCAAGTTTTAGTAGATATTTCGAGTTTCGTGAAGGTTTAACATGTTTTCATAGCATAATCTCGACATATAACATGAAAATACACACATACATGCAAAAATACTTAGATCTAAAAGAAAAGCAACTTGTATCCTCCCCCAAAAACATAGTAAAACTGAAAACAAGGGGATATGAACTCACCTTGGTGATGGATATGGTTTTGAAGAAGAAAAGGAGGTGTTTTCGGTCTAGCAAGCTCTCTTGATGAGATTTTCAGACATAAGGAGTTCTGGGAAGAAAGAATCATGAAATGGGGTTGATTATGAGTGATAAGTTTATCGTAAAGTGAAGTTACACACCTTGAATACAAAGTAACTTACCAAAAATGTATGAACTTTGATGAAGTTTTTTGAAACAAACACACAAGCACACAGGAAATTTTGAAGAGGAAGGATGAGTGAGTTCTAGAGAGAATTTAGAAATGAGATGAAGTGTGAAATGGAGTGTCAAAGGTTAGAGGTCTCGGCCGAGATTTAGAGAGGGAAAAGAGTAAGAGAATTAGAGGTTATTACATGGAGGATTAGCTTGAAACTCATAAATGTTTGGTGGTTATTGCATGGATTACCATCATGCAATTATGAGGTGTCATGAATTAATTTCGTCATTTGTTTTTCTTATATATATATATATATATATATATATATATATATATATATATATATAACCGATAATGGAGAAAGGGAAATATTGGGCTTGGGTTGGGTATTTGGCAACTGAGAATGCTTCAACCCAGTCAATATTTTTCGGACCATTGGGCCCACATTTGTGTTTACAGCCTAAAATGATAAAAGGAATGGGTTTTCGGCCCATTAAAATTAATTATGTCGTTTTCAGCCCAATAAGGCCCATGATGGGTCTTATGGCCCATAATGCTATAGTTTAATGAATGTGGGTCCAACTAGGGCCCAAATGAGGTTTCTTAACCCAAAATTATCAAGTTGAGGGTTTATTGGCCCATTAGGCCCAATAAGAGGATCATGGTCCAATAAGAGTTTAAACCGAGAAATTACGGTTACAACGCAAAGTTGAGTGAACATAGTGCACTGAATTAGGTTTAGGGCTTCACGAGTGAGTTTTGATTCGAATAGTTGTTTTTGAATGAGTAATATGTATAACATCAAACTTGGAGATATGAGATACATTAGAAGTTGATTACATCTGGACAAAATTTCCTAGCCCAAAATGCCAATTGTGACATCCTCCCCCGTTAGAGGGAGTTTCGTGAAATTCTTTTGAAATTTATTCGTAGGAACTAGAGAAATGGTGATGGTACTTTTGCATCATTTGGTCTTCACTTTAATTTCATCCAAGGGAACAACGAGAGTTTCATCTGACAAGCACTTTTTCAGATTCGACACGTGAAACACGGGGTGTACGTTGCTGAGCTCTGTGGGTAGTTGCAACTTATAAGCCACTGGACCAATCCGGGCAAGAATCTCGAATGGTCCGATGTATCGTGGATTTACTTTTCCTGCTTCCCAAACCTCATCATCCTTTTCTAGAGAGAGACCTTCAGCAACACCCGATCTCCGACTTGAAATTCCAAAGGCTTTCGCCGTTTATCAGCATAACTCTTTTGCCGGTCTCACGATGCTTATAGTCGTGCCTTGACTTAGCTATTTTCTCCATCATTTCCTGAATGATCTTGGGTCCTGTGAGAGTGTTGTTTGGTGTTTGTCCTATTGCCAACTGAGTGCCTGCCACCTCAGCCCAACAAAGAGGTGATCTGTATTTGCGGCCATACAATGCTTCAAAAGGAGCAACCTTAATGCTCGTGTGATAGTTGTTATTATGCAAGAACACGATTAAGGAAGAGTGGGTATCCCATGCCTTGCCAGAATCAATAACATAGGATCAGAGCATATCTTCTAGCGTTTGAATTGTTCGTTCAATTTGGCCATCAGTTTGGGGGTGGTAGGAAGTGCTCATCTCTGGTTGTGTTCCTAAATCTTTCTGGAGCGACTGCAAAAATCGTGAAGTGAATCTACTATCTTGATCGTAAATAATAGATATCGGTACCCCATGGAGTCTCACCACTTCTTTTATGTATATTTGAGTAAACCTTTCCATCTTGAATGACTCTTTTATTGGTAGGAAACGGGAGGACTTGGTCAACCGATCGAAAATCACCCAGATATCATCCAATCCTTCTGTTGCCTTAGGTAAATTGGTTATGAATTCAATTGTAATCCTTTCCGTTTCCACTTGGGAATTTCAGGTTGTTGCAGTAATCCCAAGGGCTTCTAGTTTTCCACTTTAATTTTGGCACAAGTGAGACTCTTGCCCATGTTAGTGGCAATTTCTGCCTTCATGTTCGGCCACCAATAATGTTGTTTAATGTCTAGGTACATCTTATTGGAACCTGGATGGACAAAATATCACATCTTATGGGCATCATTCATGACCATGTCTCTAAACCCTCCAAATTTTGGGACCCAGATTCGACTTATGAAATAGTATGCTCCGCCCTCTTCAATTTCAAGAGCCTTCTCCAACATGTGTATCGCTTCATTTGTAGAATTTTCTGGTTTCAAGGCTTCTAATTGAGCTTCCTTGATTTGTGAAGTTAGGTGAGAGTGGATGGTCATTGATAATGTTTTCACCCAACGACCTGAGTATTCTTTTCTGCTTAAGCATCGGCCACCATGTTAGCTTTTCCTGGGTAATACTTTATCTTGCATTTGTAGTCATTCAGCAGCTCGACCCATCGATGTTGCCTCATGTTCAGTTCCTTTTGGATCAGAATATGCTGGAGGCTTTTGTGATATGTGGAAATGGTGCACTTGGTACCATAAAGGTAGTACCTCCAAATTTTTGCAGCGAACACCACGGCTCCCAGCTCGAGATTATGAGAGGTATAGTTTACTGCATGGGTTTTTAATTGTTTGGATGCGTATGCCATTACTTTTCCACGCTGAATCAAGACTCGTCCTAACCCTTGATTTGAAGTGTCACAATACAACGCAAAATCATTCGTTCCCTCTGGCGGAGACAGTACCGGAGCACTATAGAGGGCTCCCTAAAGGGTTTGAAAAGCAGCTTCCTGTTTGACACTCCACTTGAAAGGTACGACTTTCTGGGTTAGAGTGGTGAGGGGTTGGCTATCTTGGAGAAGTTCTAAATAATCCTTCTATAGTAGCCTGCAAGGCCCAAGAATTGTCGGATCTCCGTTGATGTTCTTAGAGTTGTCCAACGTTCAATAGATTTGATCTTAGAAGGGTCCATATGTATCCCCTCTTTACTAACCACATGACCCAAGAAGTTTACCTTGCGAATCCAAAATTCTCACTTGGAGAGTTTCGCGTACAACTTTTCAGCTCTAAGAGTTTCCAAGATCTGTCGTAGATGTTGACTGTGCTCCTCCTTGCTTTGAGAATATATGAGTATGTCATCAATGAAAACAATTACAAAATTATCGAGGAATGGGCGGTAGACTCGGTTCATGAGGTCCATAAATGTTGCGGGAGAATTCTTCAGACCGAAGGCCATAACAACGAATTCATAATGGTCGTATCGAGTTCGAAAAGCAGTTTTAGGAATATCTTCTTCCTGGACTCGGAACTGATGGTAACCAGATCTTAGGACTATTTTAGAAAAATAACTAGCTCCTTGGAGTTGGTCGAGTAGATCGTCAATTCAAGGAAGTGGTTATTGGGTACTTATTGTATTGTGACAAGTTAATCACATGTTGATTATAGGTAGTCAAGGAGGAGCAGTGCATGGGATATCTCTGATCTTAGCTTTTCAGTTCAGCATTCGAGAGGTGAGTCTTCTCACCAAACCAATGAGTCTAAGGCACCAAGACTGGCCCATTCTATGATATCTGGATTGTCGATTGATTATGCATTATGTTAGTATGATATTCGCATGAAAGACCCCGGGGGGGGGGGGGGGGGGGCCCGTGGCAATAGACTAAGACCACATGGGGGTTCCCATAGTATTTAGTATAAGACCTTGGAAGGTTTCCATGGTATCCTGGCTTATTTGCATGTCTAGTTGTATGATATTTGCTTGGTAGTGAAGACTATGCAGGGGTTCCCATGGCAGTTAGAAAAGACCATGTGGGGGTTCCCATTGCAGGAAGACCATGTGAGGGTTCCCATGGCAGGTAGTTAAGACCACGTGAGGGTTCCATTGGCACTAGGTGTAAGACCCTGGAGGGTTTCCATAGCCTCATTATATGGTGTATGCATGGCTTATGTGATATATGTAGCTTTATAGCTAATATGATATGTTATGTGGATTATGTGTGGAGTATGCTCTGGGGGACTCACTAACCATTAGTTAACAGTTTATCGATTTGTTTAGGTAAATCTGAGCCCAAGGGCAAGGGCAACGCTTCATGGCGGGGTGTACAATTTCTCTCAGGTGTTTTTATGGGAAACTTTGATGATTGGAATTGTATTGTTATTGTTATGAATTTTGGAAGACACATGTATTGAGATTTTATGGTTTATGGAAAATGTTTTTAACTATTTAAAACTGAAAACAATTTGTTTTGAAAACTGGGTTGTTACATCAAAACTAAAACAAATATGTTATAAAAAATTTCAAACATTATATTTCAGTTTTAGTTAAAATAAAAGACCTCCAGAAAAATTTTCATGAGTTTTTGATATTGCAAAGTATTATTCACCATTTATTTCATTAAATAATCAGAAAATAATGAAAAAATAGTAAATGATCATGAAAAACTATTGGAGTTTTTGTGTAACTTTTTCATGGTGTGCATAAATTGGGAAAATATTAAATTACACATTTGATTGATAAAACCCAGTTTATATAATTTAAGTGTGTTTTATAACAAGAAAATCTAATTAAATAGGAAATGTTAAGTAAAAAGCACCAAACCTTTTATTTGTGATCCAAATATAGCCGAACACTTCCGGATAATTTTTCATGAGTTTTAGATACATATATCTATTTTTCCTATAATTAATCTCTTGAATCACCACAAATTCACGGAAAAATAGAAAATTGTTATGATAAACCCTCAAACTTTATGGGTAATTTACTTACAATATCTTACTTATAGGATCTTGAAGCTTGGGAAAATGGTCAATTAACTTTGTAAACTGTGAAATTCGTTTTTATGATTTTATATGTCTTTAATGCCAAGAAATTAGAAATAAATAGGAAAAAGATAATATAAATAATTAAACTTTTAACTTTTGGTTAAACTATAATATAAGACTTCCTGGTATTTCTTGTGATATTTAGAATATTTTAGCTATTTTACTTGATTTATTATTTTAAATAGTCATTTAATTTGAAAGAATTAGTAAATAGTAGATGAAACTTGTCAACCTTTTTATTTGGCGTCCTATAGCAATGGAAGATGCGCTGGTATATTTTAATGAAATATGGGTAAGTTGATCGTAGTTGTTGTATGGATCAAAAATAAACCAACTAATCTAAGTAGATATGGTAAGCCGTGTCGAATCCATAAGGAGTTTGTGGTTAAACTTTCTGTCAAAATAATTAATAAAAATAAATGTATTACTAGCAATTGTCACGAAAAAAAAATATTAAAGCAAGATCAAACAAAATCTTTGAAATTTATTAGTTAAAAGTGAAAATCACAATGAGGCAACTAGAGTACTCCCTGTCCAGTTATGGACAATTTAAACTCACACACTTTCTTCCCTAAAATCCTAACTCAATTACTTAGATGTAATTGGTATTTATTAAATTATTGTAACACATAGTTGTGACAACCCGATATTTCAACTCCTTCTAATGACCTAAATGGATCAAGTATTCTAACCACTTTTGAGTAATAAAATTTACTTTCATAATAAAATGAAAAAAACTAGTTCTATTTAAATTCCTTCTATGTTTAAATGTCTTTAAACCATGATCGTACGTAAAAAGAACGCCCAAATCCGACTTCATATATCGAAGTTATGATTTTTCCAAGTTCAGCTTAGCAACAGACAGCTAAAAACTCGAATCGGAGATCGAGCGACTTTTGGCCGGAATGACCTAAACGAGAATCGAAGGTCTCGACAATGGTATTTCAGCGGTAAAAAGTCTGGCAAAAACCGACATCAGATAAAGAAGTTATGAATTTTCAAAGAAATTCCTTAAACACGATGAGTTTAATATAAATAATAAAAAAATAATTTCGGAATTTGCCGACGGAGTCTAAACGAAAGTTGTAGAGCGTAGTCTCACCTACGCGTGGATATAAAGACCATCGAAAACGGAGTTCGTATGAAGAAGATATGAATTTTTGAAGTTTATTAAATAAATTATATATTTATTTAATTCAAAATTCTGATCGTCCACGTCGCCCTATCCGAGGCTTCCGACCCGTCCGTCCGACCGCCGCGTCTGACCCGCTGTCCCATCCGACCCGTCGTCCCATCCGACCCGCCTCCCCACCGACCCGTCCCATCCGAAGCCGAGGCAGTCGAGGCTTCGGTCATGCATGACGTATGCGTACGAGCGTACGCCCCGCGTACCGAGGCGGTTCAGCCTTCCTATAAATAGAATGCGAGGGCTTCCGAGAAAAATGCTCATTTCTCTCCTCTCTCTCACAATCTTGCCTCGTTTTCCGTGCCCGTTCAAACCCGAAGCTCTGGTCTTTTTGCTCAAGTCCCAAGGGTCGATTTTACTCCCGAGATTCCCGAGAATCCCGAGGAAAATCCGTTTCCCGAGACGAAACTCTGCCCGGTTTTCCATCTTGCTATCTTCAAACTTTCAAGTGAGTTTCATACCCCTTAATTTACCTTTTAAATATTCTATAAATTCTTTTATATGCTTTCAAGGGGGGGATTACAAGTAAAACACACGAGTATTATCGTGTGTTACATAAACAATTATTTTATGTGCTTTTATATATCCAAATCGCATGTGATTTACAAACTTTTAAGGAACTTTCATATATATAACATATGTTAAAATAGCATTCTATCTTTTGAAATATAAATTTGTTGTACTGCATGTATAAACTAAACTTTTCTTAGATTATTCTTGTCTATCTTAGACTCTACACCAAAAATCTATGCTTTCATTAACAAATGATTCCTTTTCTAGGTATTTCTAAGCAAATGAGACACACTTTTAGAAAACTATAATAGGTATAGTTTTACGAACAAATTTCTAACTCTTATGTACTAGAACCATGAATTTCAAGAAATTTACTTTCGTATACAAGAACAAACGTAACATTTTAACAAGTAGATCTGTTTTTATACCACGTTTTTGTGAGACACTAACTTCACGTACGTTCGAGTACACATTTCAAGTCATGTATTATATACCAGAATCCCTTGGAGGGGGAGCATGGTGTTTGTGTATAGATCTATACGGGCTTGACAACCCACGCCCTGACTGTTAGCTGCAGTCCACCGTTTGGGGTGACAAACGTCATAACATTCCAACGCCTGAAGAACGTTGTGTATAGGCATTCTGAGTCAATAGTATGGTTATAAAACTCACATGGAGTATTAAAAATGCATTTATTTACAAGTTTTTTCAAAACACATTGGTTAGTTTACACTTACATACATTTTGGAAACAAACATTGGTCTTGAGAGAAGGCTACTTTTATACTAGTAGAAAATATAGGATTTTCTAAATACAAACAAACAAAGACAAAACATTTCATTTCATACAAACATTGTCACTTAAATACTTATGAAACTCACCAGCTTAAATGCTGATCTACTCTTTCAAAATTACTTGTATGTCCCAGGAAATCAGTAATTTCAGGTATTCATTACGCTTTTGATGAAGGGATGCTGCGGCGCCAGTTTAATCTCGTATTTTTGACATCATATTGTAATTGGTTTTGAACATGTAACTTTTGACAAATGTAAACTTTCAATTATATATATGATGGTTGTATTGCTTTCTTTACTATGTATTCATTTGTTACATTACCACATGTAGTCATCCGCCCCCGAACGTTTCCGTCGTTCAGGTTTGGGGGTGTGACAGATTGGTATCAGAGCAATGTTTATAGTGAACTAAGTATATCGAACAACATAAGATATACAAACTATAAATGCTTAAGGGACTAATACTCTCTGACAAAACATTTTTCTTTTTACGCTTAAACAGCGTTACGTTTAACTTAAATTGATAGTTCATTTAAGTACAATTACATGCATACAACAAATTATTTTCATCATATCTAACTATACAACAAGTATTTAGACAAGTTGACACTACGATTAAGACTCTATATATGTAATCAGATTTGGGACAAATATAGCGTGATCAACTATATTTGCCCGAGATTGGACCAACGTATATCGAGGAATGATCGTAGTAAGCAACAAGTCAAACCTTACCAAACCATTACAAGAATTAAAATACTATAGGAGTATTTGCTATCTAAACTAGTTTAACTTACATGTTTTGCATGTTCCAACTTTATTCAATTTTTATAACCCTATTTCTCGTACAATCAAATGGCTAGATTTCACCACCCTGACGACCCCTACTTTCCCAACCAAGGCAACGGAGGATGGATCGAAGATGATCCCGAAGAGGACGAGGAACCCATAGAAGTGGGTGATGACTCCGGTACCGACTCAGAGCCGGAAGTTATCGATCCACCACCCATTCAACCTCCCGTCTTCGTAAGGAACTTTCAAGGACCGACTCCCGTCTTGGGAAGTCACCTCCACCATTGGAGCCAACAGCAAAACCTACTCCCTCCCTACGGCATGTGCCGGGACTTCTATGATGTCCGTGGCGGAGGTTCGGCTGATCGAGCACTCCCGGTAATGGTTGGTAAGTTAGCCAATCAGTCCTATCAGTCTGGAGTTCAAGCTAGTCGACTCCGGGATGTCAACGTGGAAGTACAGGTTCACACTTCTGACATCCGTAGGCTGGACAAGATACAAGACAATGCTCAACTCCAAAACGAAGCATTTCAAGCGCAAATGATTGCAGCCCTCGCCGAACTGAGGGAACAGCAAGCCGCTTTTGATAGGCGTCTAATGGAGTCGAAGCAATCAGATGCGGAGTCAAGCTCCAAGCACAACCTACGTCGCAAGTAGTGCTTGTCAAAGACTCAAATTTTGTTATAGCTTAGGACATCGGCTAAAAGTCTTTAATTTCTCGAACTTTGTAATCGGAGACCCTTATAGGGGTCAAATTTTCATGATCGTTGTAACAACTTTTATATAAATATAAGTGACACTATTACTACTATGTTAAGTATTTCGTTCAAACCTTGAAAGGTCTTTGTGAAACCAAATACTTGTTTCATACTTTCAGTCTTACAAATAACTTTCATTCTTCTATTTTAAGACTCATACTATCATCTGTTGTTGAAGTATAGCGATTTAGTTCATGAGACACATACATTTTCTATTCTACGAAATTCTTATCCTTGTCTTTTCAACCTATAGTTGAAGGATGCCTCCGCGTAGGAACCCAAGGCGAAACAACGGTGGAGAAACACCTGTACCACCACCACCTCCACCACCTCAATTTGATGTTGTTATGTTTCAAGCAGCAGTCACCGCAGCGGTGGCAGCTTCCATGTCACAGATAAATAACTCGAGTACTAATGGCTCGGGATCTGGCACCACCCATCCAACCATGGCGAAAGTCATGGACCACCTCGAGAATGTACCTATAAGGACTTCACTAATGCCAAGCCCCGAATATTTTATGGAACTGGTGGTGTGATGGCCCTGAGGCAGTGGATTGAAAGGACGGAGGCAGTCTTTGAAATCTGCTCTTGTCCCGAGCACAACAAAGTCAAATTTGCAACTTTCACCTTTATTGATAAAGCTTTGACTTGGTGGAATGGCCACATTAAAGTACTTACCCTAATCGTGGTAAACTCCATAAGCTGGGAGAGCCTGAAAGCCATGATGATGAGAGAATACTGCCCACGGGGAGAGATTCAAAAGCTTGAACACGAGCTATGGACTCTCGGAATGGTTGGTATCGACATCGCTACTTATACCAACAGATTCTGCGAGCTGGCAATTCTTTGTCCAGATATGATTGCTCCCGAGAGCAAGAAAATAGAAAGGTACATCTGGGGACTGACGCCCCAAATACGATCAAGCGTGTTATCTTCCAAACCTGACACCTTTGAAAGTGCTAAGGAACTGGCACAATCTCTGATTGACTACGGAGGTCATCAGAACTCAACCACTTCTGTACCAGAACCACAGAAAGGAAACAACAACAACAACTACAACAACAACAACAACAACAACAACAACAACAACAAACAACCACAATAGCAGGAAGAGAGTGTGGAATACAGGGAAGGGTGGGTCTTCCCAGGAATCCGCAAAGAAACAACTGGTTTCAGTAAATGCTGCCACTGTACCTACTATAGCTCCTACAAATACCTACCCAACAAAGCCTTATGTAGGTAACCTCCCAAAGTGCACTAAATCCAATTACCACCACCATGGACCTTGTCGGGAAATGCAGTGCGCCAACTGCAACAGGAAGGGACACACAGCCCATTTCTGCAAGGACCCCGCAAGGCCGATAACTCAAGTTCTCGGTGCGGGTGTAGGGCAGACTTGCTACGGTTGTGGCGAGGTGGGCCACTACAAGAGGAACTGTCCTAAGGCAGCAGGCACCGGAGGTGTGGGACGAGTTTTGGCAATAGGCCATGATGAAGCTGTAGTTGACCCAACTATAGTTGCTGGTACGTTCCTTCTCGATAATTCATATGCATGCATATTATTCGATAGTGGAGCGGAGAGAAGCTTCGTGAGTCAAAATTTTATTCATTTACTCAAACCTAAACCTAGCAAGTTACAAAAATCATTCACTGTAGAGATGGCCAATGGAAAAACCGAAAACACTAACTGCATATACATGGGCTGTACGTTAAATTTAGACGGCCATTCTTTCCTAATCAATCTCATGCCGGTCCAAATTAAAAGTTTCGACGTCATAGTCGGCATGGATTGGTTGAGTCTTCTTCGCGTCGACATCATGTGCTTTGAGAAAGCAGTCCGTCTTAATCTCCCTAACAACAAAACATTAGTTATCTACGGTGACAAATCTAGTACAAACCTTCGCATCATTTCGTGCATCCAAGCTCGCAAGTGCTTGCGGAAGGATTGTCGAGCATTCCTAGCGCACATCGTTGATACAAGTCAAGAACTGAAGGACATCAAGAACATCTCGGTAGTATGCGACTTTCCCGATATCTTTCCAGAAGAACTACCAGGATTACCACCGCAACGCCAAGTCGAGTTCAGAATCGACTTAGTTCCAGGGGCTACCCCAGTAGCGAAGTCGCGTTATCACCTCACACCAGCAGAGATGCAGGAACTTTCCAGTCAACTTAATGAACTCCTTCAAAAAGGATTCATAAGACCAAGTTTCTCAGCTTGGGGAGCACCGGTCTTGTTTGTAAAGAAGAAAGACGGATCGTTCCGTATGTGCATCGACTACAGAGAGCTGAACAAACTTACTGTCAAGAACCGCTATCCTCTACCCCGTATTGACAACCTATTCGATCAACTTCAAGGAGCGAACTACTTCTCCAAAATAGATCTACGATCCGGATATCACCAATTACGAGTTCTAGAGGGGGACATTCCAAAGACAGCTTTCCAAACTCGTTATGGACACTACGAATTTGTAGTGATGCTGTTCGGATTAACCAATGCACCAGCAGTATTTATGGACCTAATGAATAGGGTATGCCGTCCTTACTTGGATCAGTTCGTCATCGTCTTTATCGATGATATACTTGTCTACTCCCGAAGTGAGGAAGAGCATAGTCAGCACCTACGAAAAGTCCTAGAAACACTGCGAACGGAGAAACTCTATGCGAAGTTCTCTAAATGCGAATTTTGGATTCGAAGAGTCGAATTTTTAGGCCACGTTGTTAGCGAGAAAGGTATACACGTGGACCCCTCCAAAATTAAGGCCATTGAGAACTGGTCGGCACCCAAGACACCTACATAAATTCGTCAATTTCTAGGTCTCGCTGGCTACTCGCGTGGCCTTTGGCTGGGAAGCGAAACAAGAGAAGGCATTCCAGACGCTAAAACAGGCCTTGTGCACCGCACTGATACTATCCCTCCCCGAAGGGATAGAAGACTTCGTAGTGTATTGCGATGCGTCAAATCAAGGACTTGGTTGTGTTCTTATGCAGAGAGGGAAGGTTATTGCTTATGCCTCCCGACAGCTTAAGACACACGAAGTGAACTATACGACACACGATCTCGAGTTAGGAGCAGTGGTATTTCCTCTGAAGATCTGGAGGCACTACTTATACGGAACAAAGAGTACTATTTTCACCGATCACAAGAGCCTTCAACACATTTTCGATCAAAAGGAACTCAACATGCGACAACGACGATGGGTTGAGTTACTAAATGACTACGAATGCGAAATTCGTTATCATCCTGGCAAGGCCAACGTAGTAGCTGACGCCCTCAGTCGAAAAAAATACACTGATCGGAGGGTCAAATCTCTGACTATGACCATCCATTCCCACTTATCCACACAAATTAAGGAGGCACAAATGGAAGCTTTGCAACCTGAAAATGTGGCGGGTGAATCCCTGCGAGGAATGGAAAAGAATCTAGAAGTCAAGGGTGGCGAAGCCTACTATCTCATGGACCGAATCTGGACCCCGAAACATGGTGGTTTCAGAAACGTAGTCATGATCGAAGCTCACAACTCAAGGTATTCCGTTCACCCGGGTTCAGATAAAATGTATCTGGATCTTAAGAAACTTTACTGGTGGCCTAACATGAAAGCAGAAATTGCTACCTTCGTGAGTAAATGTCTTACTTGCGCTAAGGTTAAGGTTGAGTATCAGAAACCGTCAGGATTACTACAACAACCAGAGATACCAGAATGGAAATGGGAGCGGATTACTATGGACTTCATAACCAAGTTACCCAAGACGACAAGTGGACTCGATACCATATGGGTCATTGTCGACAGATTGACCAAATCCGCGCATTTCCTACCCATCAAGGAGACTGATAAAATGGAGAAGCTTACAAGAACTTACTTAAGGGAAGTAGTGCGACTGCATGGTGTTCCGATATCCATTATCTCCGATCAAGATAGTAGATTCACTTCAAGATTCTGGTAGTCACTACAAAGTTCCCTGGGAACTAGGCTAGACATGAGTACAGCCTACCACCCACAAACAGACGGAAAAAGTGAGAGAACAATACAAACTTTAGAAGATATGCTGAGAGCCTATGTGATTGACTTTGGAAAGGCATGGGATATCCATTTACCCCTTGTCGAATTTTCATACAACAATAGTTATCATACAAGCATAAAGGCTGCTCCGTTTGAAGCCCTCTATGGTCGAAAGTGCAGATCCCCTCTGTGTTGGACTGAAGTTGGCGATACCCAATTAGCTAGAGGAAGAGTTCCTGAAAGCACTCTCACCGGTCCGGAAATCATACGAGAAACGACAGAAAAGATCGTTCAGATTCGTGAACGATTGAAAGCCTCTAGAGACCGACAGAAAAGCTACGCTGACCAAAGGAGGAAACCTTTGGAATTCCAGGTAGGAGACCATGTCTTATTAAAGGTCTCACCGTGGAAGGGTTTAATACGATTTGCAAAGCGTGGGAAACTAAATCCAAGATACATAGGGCCTTTCGAGATTCTAGCCAGAATCGGCCCTGTGGCTTACAAGCTTAACCTACTGCGCGAACTTAGTAACATCTATCCAACCTTCCACCTCTCAATCTTGAAAAAGTGTCTATCCGACGAGACTCTTGTTATTCCAATCGACGAGATCGAGATCAACGAGAGCCTCAACTTTGTGCAAGAACCAGTAGAAATCATGGACCGAGAGGTCAAACAAACAAAACAAAGTCGCATACCCATCGTGAAGGTTCGCTGGAACGCCAAGCGGGGACCTGAATTCACATGGGAAAGCGAAGATCAGATGAAACAAAACTACCCTCATCTCTTTCATGTTCACTAGTAGCTTTACTACTTTAAATTTCGGGACGAAATTCTCTCTAACGGGGGGAAGATGTGACAACCCGATATTTCAACTCCTTTTAATGACCTAAATGGGTCAAGTATTGTAACCACTTTTGAGTAATAAAATTTACTTTCATAATAAAATGAAAAAAAATAGTTCTATTTAAATTCCATCTATGTTTAAATGTCTTTAAACCATGATCGTACGTAAAAAGAACGCCCAAATCCGACTTCATATATCGAAGTTATGATTTTTCCAAGTTCAGCTTAGCAACAGACAGCTAAAAACTCGAATCGGAGATCGAGCGACTTTTGGCCGGAATGACCTAAACGAGAATCGAAGGTCTCGACAATAGTATTTCAGCGGTAAAAAGTCTGGCAAAAACCGACATCAGATAAAGAAGTGATGAATTTTCAAAGAAATTCCTTAAATACGATGAGTTTAATATAAATAATAAAAAAATAATTTCGGAACTTGTTGACGGAGTCTAAACGAAAGTTGTAGAGCGTAGTCTCACCTACGCGTGGATATAAAGACCATCGAAAACGGAGTTCGTATGAAGAAGATATGATTTTTTGAAGTTTATTAAATAAATTATATATTTATTTAATTCAAAATTCAGACCTTATCCGAAGAGGAGTCAGCGTCCTCATCCGAGGTACGCGCTGCGTACCCCTGTACGCCCTGCGTACCCGAGAGACTTGGCCTCTGATCGTCCACGTCGCCCTATCCGAGGCTTCCGACCCGTCCGACCCGCCGTCCCATCCGACCCGCCGTCCCATCCGACCCGCCTCCCCACCGACCCGTCCCATCCGAAGCCGAGGCAGTCGAGGCTTCGGTCATGCATGACGTACGCGTACGCGCTGCGTACGAGCGTACACCCCGTGTACCGAGGCGGTTCAGCCTTCCTATAAATAGAATGCGAGGGCTTCCGAGAAAAATGCTCATTTCTCTCCTCTCTCACAATCTTGCCTCGTTTTCCGTGCCCGTTCAAACCCAAAGCTCTGGTCTTTTTGCTCAAGTCCCCGAGGGTCGATTTTACTCCCGAGATTTCCGAGAATCCCGAGGAAAATCCGTTTCCCGAGACGAAACTCTGCCCGGTTTTCCATCTCGCTATCTTCAAACTTTCAAGTGATTTCATACCCCTTAATTTACCTTTTAAATATTCTATAAATTCTTTTATATGCTTTCAAGGGGGGGATTACAAGTAAAACACACGAGTATTATCGTGTGTTACATAAACAATTATTTTATGTGCTTTTATATATCCAAATCGCATGTGATTTACAAACTTTTAAGGAACTTTCATATATATAACATATGTTAAAATAGCATTCTATCTTTTGAAATATAAATTTGTTGTACTGCATGTATAAACTAAACTTTTCTTAGATTATTCTTGTCTATCTTAGACTCTACACCAAAAATCTATGCATTCATAAACAAATGATTCCTTTTCTAGGTATTTCTAAACAAATAAGACACACTTTTAGAAAACTATAATAGGTATAGTTTTACGAACAAATTTCTAACTCTTATGTACTAGAACCATGAATTTCAAGAAGTTTACTTTCGTATACAAGAACAAACGTAACATTTTAACAAGTAGATCTGTTTTTATACCACGGTTTTGTGAGACACTAACTTCACGTACGTTCGAGTACACATTTCAAGTCCTGTACTATATACCAGAATCCCTTGGAGGGGGAGCATGGTGTTTGTGTATAGATCTATACGAGCTTGACAACCCGCGCCCTGACTATTAGCTGTAGTCCACCGTTTGGGGTGACAAACGTCATAACATTCCAACGCCTGAAGAACGTTGTGTATAGGCATTCCGAGTCAATAGTATGGTTATAAAAATCACATGGGGTATTAAAAATGCATTGATTTACAAGGTTTTTCAAAACACATTGGTTATTTTACACTTACATACATTTTGGAAACAAACATTGGTCTTGAGAGAAGGCTACTTATATACTAGTAGAAAATATAGGATTTTCTAAATACAAACAAACAAAGACAAAACATTTCATTTCATACAAACATTGTCACTTAAATACTTATGAAACTCACCAGCTTAAATGCTGATCTACTCTTTCCAAATTACTTGTATGTCCCAGGAAATCAGTAATTTCAGGTATTCATTATGCTTTTGATGAACGGATGCTGCGGCGCCAGTTTAATCTCGTATTATTGACATCATATTGTAATTGGTTTTGAACATGTAACTTTTGACAAATGTAAACTTTCAATTATATATATGATGGTTGTATTGCTTTCTTTACTATGTATTCATTTGTTACGTTACCACATGAAGTCATCCGCCCCCGAACGTTTCCGCCGTTCAGGTTTGGGGGTGTGACAATAGTTGTCGGCACACGATATGTTCATTCAACTAGTTGTCTTACTCCTTACGAGTAGATGGATTAGGAACAATTAGTAAACTGGCAATAAAATGTCTTACAACTACCTATTACTGCATTAAGATTCAGTATCATAAGTTAGAATAATATATGTTGATTCAATAACTTGTCTTTGTTCCTAAACTAATTGAACTTGGAACAAATGATGAATTGACAATAGACTATCTTAATTATGATATTAAATAAATTCATACAATCCAATTTTAATTATCATTACCAAATACCATCACATGAAGCATAAAACAACGTCTAAAATTAACTAGAATCAAGTAATAATCAAGTGTGTTCATCCAAAAGTCATAAACATCCTCGAAAGTAACCTAATGATTTAGCCTTCCATTGAATTCATAAAAACATTATCTTGAATGAAATAAATGAAATGATTAATAAAATCCATAAACAAAATTAGAATCATCAAATAATGTAGCCTAATGATTATCAAAGTATAGACAATTAAGCCTTGGGGAAGAAGAAATAATTTCTAGAAAATAAAGAACTAATGAAGATTAACCAATGAAATGATCTTCACTTGTAGCTTGATGACAAAATCGATGAACTCTTGCCTTGATTCTGGATTGAAATGGAATGTATTTATGTTTCCAAAGGTTTTAAATGCCTCAACAACACAGAAAAAAGCTCTGAAAATCGAAGGTGTAACACTAAAAACAAATTCCTAGATCCTTATTTATATTATTTGGCAGAAAATAGTGAAACCGGACGATGTGGGACATTGGACGTCCTAGGAGACGTCTTAGAAGTCATATATAACGTCTGGACGTTCTTCGTACGTCTTTGCATTCCTTGTATCGTCTTTGAAATACACTGAAAATTAGCCTAAAATGCTAAACATCTTAGGAGACATCTTAGACTCATTCTAGGACGTTCTTCATTAGTTCGTGCACTTTCCGTACCTCGTTGTTCCAACATGATACACCTCTAAAACGCTTCGGTGTCTGTAACATCCCGATTTTAATGGAGTAATTAAATAGTAAACTAGGAGTCCCGAGAAGTAATTTTATTATTGTTGTATTTTATTATAGCCCTTGGAGAAGTTATGTTGAGTCCCAGGGAGTTTAGGGGCTAAAGTTGAAACTTTGGGCCAAAGAGGGGTACGCTAAGCGTACATAAGAGTACGCTGGGTGTACTAGGCGTGCCCTAGTACGCTGAGTGTAAGCCTATGTATGTTGGGCGTACTCACGTCAGCTAAAAACCCTAATGTTCGGGGTAAAGACTATATAAACACCCTTAAGGCTCATTCTTTACCCTCACATCAGCCTCCATACCTCAGAGAACGCCTCAAAACCCTAGTTGATGTGTGAAGAGTGAGTTAGTGTGCATCTTGAGCTTTGAAGAGTGGAGTTATTGCACCAAGAAGCTAGCGGAGGAAAGCAAGGCCTTCGATCTAAAGTTGGGTTACACCATTAAAGCTCCAGTAGGTAAAAAGATTGAACCTTTATGCTTATTTACCTTAGATCTAGACATTTTAGATTTTTGAGGGTCTTTTGGTCCCTAGATTTCCCAAGTTGATGCATGGGAAGTTATAGACGAAATAAGTTGTCCTTTCAGCCGTTTTGAGAGGCCTTGAGTGATAAAAATCGGTTCTTGTTAGCTAAACTTGATCCATGCATGTGATAAGAAGGTCTTAATGGGTTAAGACTATGAGTTAAGGACTTTTTGGACGTCCAAAGTGATAAAGTTTGAGACTTTATCAGTCTATGGCATATTTGGTCGATGGATCTGCAATATGGGTTCAAGAGCTCAACCCATTTAGCACTTATTAAGACTTTGGTAAATCCTTGCGTACGCCCCGCGTAAGATTTGTACGTCCAGCATACGTGGTCAGCGGTCCCGATGATGGTCAAAGAGGGACTACGCTAAGCCCAGTGTAACTGGAAGGTACGCCCCGCATACGCTCTTTGTTGGACTTTTAGCTTGTGGGCCTGATGCTTTGGGCCGGTTATGGGTCAATTGGATTAATCCCTTAATGGGCTAGGGACTTAATGCTGTGTGGGTCAAGTTGGACTCGTAGGTCTCATGTAGGCCCAATAGCGGGATGGGCCCAATTTGATAAATTGGGCCAATAATAGATTTGGGTCTCGTTGATTAGTTCATATTCTTTATCTCTCAGTCGAGGGTGTCGGGCCTAGCATTTGAAGACTCTTAGTTCAGTTCCGCACTATCTCTAGGTGAGTTATCCTCACTATATCAACAGGGTCTATGACACCATGGCCGGCCCTTATGGAATGTATTCGGATTATCGTATGATATGCTTACTGATTTACATCCTGGTAGTTAGGATGGTGATATGCTATGCTTTGTGATCCTGTTAAGTCGGTATCTTGTTTAGAGGATGTTGCTATGGTTAGAGATCTGCTAGATTGGTTTGACTGTTATCTGCATGATATTGTTTGTATGTTATCCATGAGCACATGATTGTTTGTTTGGGGATTGGGTTGAGGCGGTGTCCTGCTTTGTGCGGTTGAGGCCAGCATACCTAGGGCGGTCCAGATAGGCTGTAGGCCCATAGGAGGCGGTCCAGTCATGCTGAAGGCCCGACGAGCGGTCTGGATAGGTTGTAGGCCTGTAGGAGGTGGTCCAGTCACGTCGAAGGCTCGGGAGCGGTCCAGATAGGTTGTAGGCCCGTAGGAGGCGGTCCAGTCATGCTGAAGGCTCATTATGCATGTTGTTCTATATTTTTATTGATATGATATTTGTTTTGGTTAGTATGGGTTGGTATTTTAGGGGTAACTCACTAAGCCTTCGAGCTTACATTTTATCGTTTATTTTTTCAGGTATTTTGATGAATGTAGGAAGGCAAAGGCATGATCATGCACCTCCTCATATTTTTATGTTTGATTCTAGGGATACTCTATTGTTTAAACTATTTTGAAAACAGATTGTAATAACTTAATGGTTTTAATTGTTTTAAAAAGTATTAAATTGGCTTGAATTTTCCGATTGTTACAAGTTGGTATCAGAGCCTTGGTTTGAGTGAATTGGAAGACAGACCATTCGTGTGAATCCAGTCTCAAATCAAGGAGGGATTTTCAAAATGGTTTTCAAAAGGTTTTTCGAAATAAGTAAAGGAGGATGCAGAGGGTACGATTAGCCAGAGCCAATAAGTAGACCCCAATATACCATACAATTTATTTGATTATGTGATATGTTAGAACAGCATGCTTGTACTAGGCTAGGGATCTTCAGGAATTGCATGATAGAATTGCTTGATTATATGATGCCTGCTAGCCTAGGGTTTCCTTTGTATGAAATTTACATCATTACTGTAGCTATTTAGCATATGCATCACGGTTATACATAATTAAGATCTTATAGCCTGAGAATGTTTGATTTGGCCTTATGTTATGTTCTTCTTTGATTTGGAGCTTAGGGTAGGATTGAATATTCGAAAGTCTATAGGGTCCAGCATTATGTATGGCTAGCATACACTAGTGTTGTAGGGTTGGTGAAAGTTTCATGGATGGGTGGGTTGTGTGTGGTCGGGAGGCCAGTTATGTGATATTTAGCATTCCTCTAGGAGTGAGGTTGAGCGACCATCATGTGTATGTATAATATTAGGGTGTTGTGGTGACACTTGAGACAAATATGGGTAGGTGTGGAAGGTAGTATGTGCCCGTACTACTGAAAGCACAGGACCTATACGTGTAGCAAGGAAGTCACAACCCCTAGGGTTCGGTTGGGAGTTGGTTCCCTGTTAGCATATGTGTTATTCGATGTCTTTCTGATGTATTGCCAGAATGGTGATTACAAGGCGTTTTGAGACCGGATCCAGGTCAGGATCGAGAACTGTCAGTTAGGATACGTCATTATTGTCAGAGGATCGTGATAGAGGATGAGAGGGAAATTGTCAGAGATGAGTGGGTCTATCAAGACCATCATGGTTGAGTATTTCGACGAGCGATATGCAGCCATTGCAGGGACGGTTGTTGCGGTGGCTACAACAGTTGTAACTACGGTAGGAGGAAGGAGTTGGTCGAGCTTGCAGTACCTGGACTTGTCACTGGGACATATTCTGATGAGCAGTGGGCTGCAGTTACTTGGGATTGGGGGAAATGTTCCATACTCGTTGCACTCCATGGGTTGAGTGGGAGAAGTTAGTCTATTAGTTTCCTGGTTTGAGGCTTCAGGGTCTTGCTCGAGGCCGGGATTCAAGTTGCAGGGACTCTAGAAGGGAGTGAAGATTATGATCAGTTAGAGTTTTGTAGCTGGAAGTAGAATGGATAATAGATGGATAAGAATGTCGTTTCCTAGGGCAAGGATTATGCCCTTCCAGTTGTTCGAGCTCCAAGCATTGATCAGGCTTGCGACCCTAGGATCAGCTTGTGTTCCAGCTCGGGTTAGTTGGTCACCACGAATGGCGACAATATTTCGGCGCTAGTGAGCATGGGTGGGTTGATGTGGCATGAGTATTTTGTGAGGTCCGGTTCGCCTTGGATCTCTTGTATAAAGCTGTAAGGATTGATTGTACGATCTATTTCACTTTTGAGGATTGGAGACTATGTCTTGGGAGTAGTTTGTAGGCCGTTTAGGGTAGAGGTTGCTTCAGCTACTGTAGTTCAGATATGGATGATCGAGCTGGTGAGTAAGTCAGGGTGCGAGACCCTGAATGATATTATTTCTAGAGCAGAGGGTGGGAGACTTGTTGGAACACTTTGGGAAGAAGGGTATTATGTGGGAGGTCTACGGAGAAGTTCCCACAGTATGGTTATTCAGCATTGTCAGAATTCAATGGTTTTAGTAACCATTATTGATTGGCGGATGAAAGAGCCAAAGGAAGTAGCTCGTTGCTTAGGTATTAGTGGGGGTATCTGTCTTTTCGTCTTCAAGATCTGAGTGTGGGATCATTCAGGCATTAGGGACTGTTGGTTTCACGGGGATTCAGAAAGTGTTCATCTAGTTGTTAGAAGCGTTTGATCATTTAAGGTTGGCTAGTAAAGGAGTACCAGTTGGAAAGGTCTGGTTGTCATCAGATCGATCGTTTGAAAGTGAAGGATCGGGAATTCTCAAATTTTCATGCATTGTGAAGGCTTAGTCGAATCTAATTAGGGGAGAGTTACCCTAGGATACAGAAGCAGGAGTGGTTTTGAAACTGGGATAAGTTTTTCCTCCTTGTCAGGAAGAAAGGCAGCCCAAGTGGTTAACGGTTTGAGAGTTGTGTGGGTTGGGAGTTCGGTAAAACTCCCCATCATGTGTATCGCGTCTTCTCAGTGCTTGATAGCAGAGTTTGGGGAATCAGGTTGGGATTCTAGCCATGAATTACGTTTAGTTATGTGTTAGGTCGGATGTGTATTCGACCGGTATGGAAAGTGTTGTAAGACTGCGGGGGTAACCGTAGCATTCACTAGCGATTAGGTAGTATGGAAAGTGTTGTAGGACTGCGGGGGTAGCCATAGCATTCACTAGCAGTAGATAGTGCTAGATTGATGTAAGTCTGTGGGTGTAGCAATCACCTTTATCATTGGATTTGGTGACGTCAGGCTTTGACGCTTGGACCCGATCATTTAGATCATAAGGTTATTAGAGCCTCAGTGACATGATAACTAGTGGCAACTAGTTCTAGGAAAGGATTTTGTTCGGGAGTTGTGTGAGGCAACTATGTAGGAGTCCTTTAGCTCCGCGACCGGGCTGGGACCCGGTATGTCAGATGATTGGTGAACGTATTGAGACAAGGGAGGTGTCGGTAGATTTTAGAAAGCTGTCATGTGACAGCATACTGCTTTAGGCAGATTAGTGTGCGGGCAGTTTCCGCTTTGGGCAGTATTGGTAATTGTGTTGGGTTGCGAATACGGACAGAATAATAGATTGCTTTGGTTAGGCTAAATGACCTACAGGGATAATTGGGTCTGTGATTTCAATTTTCACATAGGGAGCCTAAAGAGGACAGTATTGTGATATGTGCCAGTGGGGGATGTTACAGATGATTCACTATGAGCAGTCTGTCAAGAAGCCAGATCATCTCAAGACTCCAGATTTCAGATTGATTAAATGTGATCATATTGTAAGGGATTCGTTTATCTCCAGTTTTTAGAGCCCTACGAGGGTTGGCTACGATTGCCTTGAAAAGGCTAGGGTTATATTCATGATTGTAGCCAAGTAGTTCAAGTTTTTTGGTGTGTAAGCGATGATAAGAAACGATTTCAAGGACAAAATCAAATTTAAGTGGGGGAGAGTTGTAACATCCCGATTGTAATGGAGTAATTAAATAGTAAACTAGGAGTCTCGGGAAGTAATTTTATTATTCTCGTATTTTATTATAGCCCTTGGAGAAGTCATCTTGAGTCCCAGGGAGTTTAGGGGCTAAAGTTGAAACTTTGGGCCAAAGAGGGGTATGCTAAGCGTACATAAGAGTACGCTGGGCGTACTAGGCGTGCCCTAGTATGCTGAGTGTAAGCCTATGTACGTTGGGCATACTCGCATCAGCTAAAAAGCCTAATGTTCGGGGTAGAGACTATATAAACACCCTTATGGCTCATTCTTTACCCTCACCTCAGCCTCCATACCTCAGAGAACGCCTCAAAACCCTTGTTGGTGTGTGAAGAGTGAGTTAGTGTGCATCTTGAGCTTTGGAGAGTGGAGTTATTGCACCAAGAAGCTAGAGGAGGAAAGCAAGGCCTTGGATCTGAAGTTGGGTTACACCGTTAGAGATCCAGCAGGTAAAAAGATTGAACCTTTATGCTTATTTACCTTAGATCTAGACATTTTAGCTTTTTGAGGGTCTTTTGGTCCCTAGATTTCCTAAGTTGACGCATGGGAAGCTATAGACGAAATAAGTTTTCCTTTCAGACGTTTTGAGAGGCCTTGAGTGATAAAAATCGGTTCTTGTTAGCTAAACTTGATCCATGCATGTGATAAGAAGGTCTTAATGGGTTAAGACTATGAGTTAAGGACTTCTTGGACGTCCAAAGTGACAAAGTTTGAGACTTTATCAGTCTATGGCATATTTGGTCGATGGATCTGCAATATGGGTTCAAGAGCTCAACCCATTAAGCACTTATTAAGACTTTGGTAAATCCCCGCATACGCCCCATGTAAGATTTGTACGTCCAGCGTACATGGTCAGCGGTCCCGATGATGGTCAAAGAGGGACTACGCTACGCCCAGCATAACTGGAAGGTACGCCCCGCATACGCTCCCTGTTGGACTTTTAGCTTGTGGGCCTTATGCTTTGGGCCAGTTATGGGTCAATTGGATTAATTCCTTAATGGGCTAGGGACTTAATGTTGTGTGGGTCAAGTTGGACTCGTAGGTCTCGTGTAGGCCCAATAGCGGGATGGGCCCGATTTGATAAATTAGGCCAATAATAGACTTGGGTCTCGTTGATTAATTCATATACTTTATCTCTCACTCGAGGGTGTGGGGCCTAGCAGTTCAATACTTTCAGTTCAGTTCCGCACTATCGCTAGGTGAGTTATCCTCACTATTTCAACATGGTCTATGACACCAAGGCCGACCCTTATGGATTCTATTCGGATTATCGTATGTTATGCTTACTGATTTACATCCTGGTAGTTAGGATGGTGATATGTTCTGCTCAGTGATCTTGTTAGGTCGGTATCTTGTTTACAGGATATTTCTATGGTTAGAGATCTGCTAGATTGGTTTGACTATTATATGCATGATATTGTTTGTATGTTATCCATGTGCACATGATTGTTTTTTGGGGGTTGGGTTGAGGCGGTGTCCTGCTTTGTGCGGTTGAGGCCAACATACTCGGGGCGGTCCGGATAGGTTGTAGGCCCGTCGGAGGCGGTCCAGTCATGTCGAAGGCTTGGGAGCGGTCCAGATAGGCTGTAGGCCTGTAGGAGGTGGTCCAGTCATGCGTAAGGCTCATTATGCATGTTGTTATGTATTTGTATTGACATGATATTTGTTTTGGTTAGTATGGGTTGGTATTTTGGGGTTAACTCACTAAGACTTCGAGCTTACATTTTATCGTTTATTGTTTCAGGTATTTTGATGAACGCAGGAAGGCAAAGGCGTGATCGTGCACCTCCTCATATTTTCATGTTTGATTCTGGGGATACTCTAATGTTTTAAATTGGCTTGAATTTTACGGGTGTTACAATGTCCTAAGGGACATCTTAGATGCCTGCTAGGATGTCGACGAAGCTTTCCTCGTGATCTTGGCTCTGCAATCTGACACGGACGTGGACCGTTTCACTTGGACGTCCTAGGGGATGTCTTAGATGCCAGGAGGCATCCTTCTTCATTTATGCAAGTTTTAGTGGTCAAAACGACATAATTAGCAGAAACTCAAAACATGAAAGTTGTAAGAAATCTTCTCTAGTTTTTGAGACATCTTCATTCATGTCAAGCGGAGCTCCGGAACTTGAGATATGATCAAAATATTGAAGAGTTGTCAGCTTTCCCAACAACATTTTCATCATTCCTTACCAATCTGTATCCCATTGTTAGGTCACATTTTGTTGGTTCTGGCTAGCCATTCACTTGTATGATTCTTGTTAGTCTTTGTTTTAGTGTTTATAGGGTTTACGGTTGGGTGAACCTAAAACAGGGTGTTTTTGGTTCAACTGGTGTTTGCGGTTGTATGTTTGTTTTCGGCTGTGAACTTGCTTACAGTTCATGTTCCCTATATATAGTGTCAGTGTTGTCAGAAGTAGGGCGTGGTTGTGTGGTTGTTAGGTCATATATGTGTGTTTCCATTGTATCAGACGTTTGTCGTTCAATAGAAATGTGTGCAATTTGGATCATTCTTGCTTCTACTCCTTCTTATTCTCATTGATTATTGTTGGTTCTTGTGTTTGATCACTATTCGGTTCCAGATTTGGTGACTTACAATTGGTATCAGAGCCATACTAGTGTTAAAACTATTCAGGTTGTGTTTTCAGTTGGAGTTATTCTTCATTTTTGTGATTGTTCAAGCTTGTTTATTGATTTTCTGCTGTTGATCGTGATTTCAAGGCCAAAGGGATTGAAAATCCGCTCAAAATCATATGTTTTCATCAAGATCTTGGAGTTTTTGGCTGTAAATTGTTCATCAGTTTACAGCTGTAAACATACTAAGCTTTCGGCTGTAAACTCTTTTCGACTGCAAACAACCTGTTTTCGACTCTAAACTGCTCTTTCACTGTAAACTGCTTTGACCATGAACTGTTTTCGACTGCAAACCCGTGTACGTCCGTAAACCCTTTTTAGTCGTAAACTCATTCTTGGCTGTAAACTTAGTTTTCGGTTGTGCTTTATTTATAACTTTTGTTTTCAATCAATGAAGAAAATTAAAAAAGAATGGAATCAAAAAAGATGACAGTTCATCAGGAGTTGGATTCAATCATGGGAACTACCACAATAATCTTGTGTCTTCTATCAGCTGAAGGGCTTCCTGAATGGAAATACAAAATGGAGAAATACATTAAAATGAAGGATTTCAAGATATGGCGCATCATTCTGAAGGGTCCGGTTAGAATCACTACCACACTTGAAAATGGAACCATTGTCGATAATGATTTTGCAAATTACACAGATGAGGATTTGGAGAAAAATGAAGAGCAAGAAAAGGCTCTCGCAATACTAACAATCGCTTTATCTCCATAAATTGCACAAGGATTTACGGAGTATAACTCAGCCAAATCTCTATACGAAGCATTGATTGAAGTGTATGAGGGAAATGAAGGCATGAAGCAGAGCCGACAAGACATGCTCAGAAAAAAGCTCAACATGTTTAATCATATTCTTGTAGAATCACTGGAGGCTCAACTACAGTGATTTATTACTTTTACCACTGAGATGAGTTATGCTGGAATTTCAATGTCCCGATCAGAGATTAACAAGAAACTATTGAACTGTATCCCCAAGTCATGGGACATGAATGTTTCTGTTATCAAGAAGACAAAGGATCTCAACCGATTCAATCTTGCAGAAACAATGGCAATCATTAAAGCATGTGATCTTGATGACAAGTAAATGGAAATTTACCATGTGAACTCTTATTCGACTGCAAATCTGGGGATTTCATTAAACAGTGCCTTCTCATCCTTTACTACTCCACAAAATCAATCTTTTGCTGTTCCACAACCACCATCCCATGTTGTTCCACCATCCATGCCTTATCCACATGTAGCCTCCTCCTCAAAAGCTCTTGTTACCACCTCTGCTCCCAAAGAAGCCAAAGAGAACATGGCCCTAGCCTTTGGCCTGGTGAATTGTTATAATGCCTTTGTGGCTGGAGAATTGCCTCCTCAGATTTCTTTCGCTGATCTTGATCAGATTCACCCAGAGGATGTAGAAGAAATGGACATTACCTGGAAGCTTGCAATGGCAGTATTCAGGGCTAAGCATTTTGCCAAGAAAACTGGAAAGAATAATTAGGGGATGAATGCAGAGAAGAAGGTTGGATTCAACAAAGGAAAGTTGAGGTGCTTCAATTGTCTCGAGCCTGGTCACTTTGCTTGTGATTTTCCGAAGCCTAATAGAATAGTGAATCATGAAAGGAAAATGGTGTCGGTCGAAAATAACAGGGGAGCTGCTGCCAATAATGAGATCGCAAATCTAGTGGTGGTAGCTCAGTCATTTGATTGGGAAGACCAAATTCAGGCCTTGAACATTTCAGGACCTGAAAATGCACATTTGGCCCAGATAAGTGAGGTCACCAAGGAGAATGTTGAAGAGGACCCTGAAGAATATATGATGGAGTTGCAGTTTTCCTTCATGGTATCTACTATGTTGAGCCCGAGAAAAAGGAGTTCAGTCAAATTTCTTGTTCTCAAACATGCATTGATACTGTTAAAAATTTACGTGCACAAATCAAATTATTAAGTAGAGAAAACGAGGACCTAAAATACGATGGATATAACCTTAGGAAGGGCCAAAGACCACTAATAGAACAATTAGAGGCCAAAACTAAGGATTTTAGAAAACTACAGGAAGAGTATAGCAACAAGTGTGAGAAATACAATTTTATCAAGAAACAACTTGCCACTGTGACTGACAAGCTTGACACATTAAAAATTCGATTTGAAAATGCTGATTTTAATTTCAAAAAGTTTGATGTGTCAAGTGAGATAGTTGCAACCATGATAGAGAAACAAATGAGATGGAAAGACAAGAAGCAGGTAGGTCTAGGGTATGAGAGTGTCCTTCCTTTATTTAATAACAATTATACTTCTATCCCTATGACCTAGGAAGAAATAGACAGAGAGGAATATCTTGTGTATGGCAAACCTGTTGTACCTGTGCCGAAGATTAGTGATAGGGAAAATGATACTAACATTTCTACTTCCAATGCAGATTCACCATTAAGTCATGGAAAGCAAGTAGATGGAGAGAGTGTTTCAAATAATAATATTGTTTCAAAATCTGATGTTTTTGTTTCAAAAAATGATGCTTTTGTTTCTAACTCTAAAACTGATGTTTTGATTTCTGATGATTCTATGTCAAAGTCTAATAATTCAGATGTTATTGATAAGTGTGGTGATGTGTTTGATAAAATCTGATGTTCCTATTACTAGCACATAGACTCCACCTACACCTGTCACACAACTTGAATCTTGCACATGCACTTATGGGAAGAGTAAGGGAGTCAATAAGAACACTAGACCAGAAAAGAACGGTACTAGTTTTTATGCGAAGAAACACACATGCTTTACCTGTGGTCCTACTGGTCATATTGCACACAATTGTCGAAATCAGGAATGTGTTCCTTTTTATACACAAAGAAGAGAGAACAAGTCACGAGGAAGATCTCTCATTAGAAAATTCACGAGATCTCGTTCTCATGATGGTGATTGGAATGTCAATAAAGACAGAAAACAGGCTAAGCTTGAAATGAATAAACAGCTTTTACATGAAAATACAACAGGTACTTTAATGGAACTAAACGTGGCTAAGCCAAGATCGGGAACTCGTCTGGGTCTTCAGCTAATCTTAGACGGAAACCCAAATGATCAAAACCAAAGCAAAATATTTCAAAATCACTTGTAAATGTTTACAAACCTAAATAATTCATTGGATATCAAAATAATTTAACTTTTTGAGGCTTCAAATTATTTTAGAGTCTTATAAATCTTTTCCAATTACAAAAATGCTTGACATTAGTTTTGTCGGTTTATTGGCATTTCTATGTAGTGATTCCGAGATTTAAAATAGAAGAATCAACTATACTAGTCCAAGTTTCAACCTTAACTTAAGTTTCTACGAGACTCTGACCTAATTTCTGGTACGAGGTCCAGTACATGATGTATACATGATTCATGCAAAGATGTTCAATTCAAGGAATGACTAGAATTTGGATAGTTGTTATAGTTAAAGTAGCCATAGATGTCATGTAAAAATGTGGAATCTAAGTACATTATCCATCATTTCTACTTGTGTCCACACTTCTAGTAGGCTATAACTTAGTTTCTAGTCACTAAGTCTAGAATGTGTCGTGCCTACACGTGCAACTGAGTTTATTCAAGTCTAGAACAAAATCTAACTTTGGTGGTTGTTACCTCTCCCCTAGTTTAAAGATTTTTCCCCGAAATTTAATTGGTCTCATATTCTATTAGACTTTAGTCAGATACAAATATGTGGTTAGGGAGGTGTTGACTTGAAGAGCCTTTTGACCATATTGGAGTAATTACTCAAGGGAGAGTCAAATCATTTAGCTATAATCGGGTTAGTGTTTCTCCAATTCAAGTTTTGTAGTCTAGATTATGGAAAATTAGGATCATGGGAATCATGATCCAACCATGGCGAACTAGTCGAAAAACGATTATCTATTTAGATATTCTCTAAATTATGAGAGTGTTATAAGTTCTATTGAAGCACCAATTGCATTGAGTGCTAAGTCCGCATTGATCTTTAAGTCACATTCTAAATCAACACTAAGTGTAAATTTTCCACCTAATAAAGAAGAGATTATGGACAATTTGATCACGTTCGGGTTGGCTACTAGATATGTAAAAGATGTATTCTAAAATGGGAAGAGGTGGCATAAATGAAAGAAAAGAAATCGAACGTAAGTTCCTAAGGATACATACTAAGGGTGAGCAACAATGTTTTAATACATCTCAAATGTAAAGATTATTTAAGTTTCATCTAAAAAATAAATTACAAAATGATCGAGGATTTCAAAGCTATATTTACTACTATGTTTACTCTTATTATAAAAGAAACATATTCTAAGAATATATATTTAGAGTGTCATTCTTGCTAATTTAGTCGATGAAAGTTTATGATAAGTTAAAACACATTATCTAGATAGCATTTGGAGTGTTTAGAAATGATAAGTAATCTCATTGTTATAAAAAATATAATAATTCCAAGAGAATGAAGATACATGTGTGGCGATCAAATGAAATAGTAAAATAATAAAGAGATTAATTAAAGTTAAAGGTTTAAGTTGTCAATGAAAAATTTTATATAGAAATATTTGGATTACTCTTTTGAAAAATTCTCTAATTGTTTAAATCAAGAAAAATACAAGTTTACGAGGAGTTAGAATATTTATGAAAACAAGTTTGGGAGTTTAGGAATTCACTAGAAATTGCAAAGTAGAATGCTATTTTTAAGAAAGGTGTCAAAATATCGATCATTGAAAATGGTGCATTCTTAATTTAGTGATTCTAAGACAACATTCTCTTGCAGGATAGGTAATCGTAGCATTAAAAAAAATTACGTTTTTAAAGAAGAGACGAAACATAAGAATGTATATATATATATATATATATATATATATATATATATATATATATATATATATATATTGGATTTAGAAAATGATATGCACAAGGATATTCATATTGTGTATTAATTGTAAGGGAAATACAATGAAAATTGCATTTTTAATCAAATTTCTAAATTTAGAACAAAAGAAAAATGAAAATAAGGATTACTCATTTATGGTAGATTTGATAATAAAAGTAAAAGGTATATGATAAGAGGTGTGGTTGAATATATTAAGGTTGACCAAGTCAAAATTATGCCTCATGACTATACATGTATTAATCGCTCAGAACGAAAAGTTAGGCTTGTAATCTATATGTGTACGGATATGGTACCAAGGGGAGGAATATAGACAAAAACAAACTTAGAGCATGTATTGTGTTATTATTATGGGTCTGTGAGATCTCAAATCAGATATAGAGCAACAAATCAAGTGTCGAGTAAAGAAAAAGGAAGGTAGCGACAACAATAATTGCTATTGTTAAAATTTTAAATAGAATATTTGTAGCTAGATTTTAAAACTAGGTTGGGATATAATACAAACACAAAATCATTGATGTATATTAATGATTAAATAGACATGTGTAAGTTTTAAGGTGTTTGCTAACGTTTGGTTAAAATTCATGAGTTATATATTAAGTTAAACTTCATTTGTGAAAAAGAAGCAACACTAAAACTGGTAATGAATTGAAAACCTGATAGTTTTGACTTCTTAGACTAGAGTCTAATAATGGTTAAAACAGATAAAGTAAAGACTCAATATATTTAGAATAATAAATATATAGTGTCAAGAGTTATTGAAAATTTAAAGTGAACACTAAGTTTTCCAATGCTTTAAATTTTAGAATCTTTACAGATTATAAAGCTAATTTGAAAGAAACCAAACAAACGATATATGTTTTGAAATGTAGGCGTTAAGTGAATGTCTTATAAACATTCTTGAAGTAGAAAGTTGTAGAAATATCATGTTAGGTGTCGAGAAAACACATTAAAGTAAAGGCCCCATGAAGCTTTTACACATAACATCAATGTCATATGTTTAAGTTTTATAGCATAGAGTTTAAAAAGTTTTATAAAATAAAATGTTTTAAAGGCTTTTTTTAAATGTGCTAAAATGGTAACAAGGTTTAAAATGGTTTTATGGGCCCTTAAAAGGCACATCTGGCTATTGAAATAGTTTTGAAACGACTTTGAAATGACAAGGTTAAAATAAACATTGGTTAAATTAAGTTTGAACAAAAGTGCTAAGTTAATGGAATTTAGCAAAAGTAAAGTCGGTTGCTTTTAGCAAAAATTATGGCTTACATGGTTAGGAAGTGTCTAGTAAACTATATGTAATGGTTATAAAATAAAATACTATGACTAAATAAAACTGTTGAAATGAAATAGGTTCTTAATGGAATAATAAGAAGTAAGGTATAAGTGGATTGGTGTACCTAGTCGTACCTAATACTAAGGCGGACACAAGGTGAGCACCAGCAACTTTCCTCTAAAACAGAGGACATGAAAAAAAATTATAACATTTTATAGTATAGATGAAGTTCCACACCTTTTATAGCGGACGAAGGTTAAGTCATAGGTTTGGTATGTGGCATAAAACGATGTAATCCTTGATAATGATAGAATTGTCAATTATATCGATAAGGAGTCAAACAAAAGTATGAAAATGATAATGTCGAAGGAGGATTCAAAATTAAAGGAAATATTCATACAGCAAAGTAGTGTGACATTAGATCAGTAATGAAAATTTTAAGATTGAAGGTTAGGAGTGAAAATGATAGTAATTTGGGAGTGTAAGATGATGGTATACTTAAGATGATTAGTAACACATCTTGGGGCCTCAAACTAAGGCATGTAAATTTTTTTCATAAATCGGATGGTTTGTGGTTGAATTCAGATATGTAAAGTAATGATGGTATGGTAAGAACTACCTAAAGAAAAGTTTTTGGGTCAAAGAGATATCCTAGGTTAAGTTTTAAGCTCGGGATGGAAACAACATAAAGCAAAAATTGTAGCGTACAAGAGAAGTCTCACGTATCGGTAACAATATGTTAAACATATGTGCATCATTGTGAGTCAAATTAGGAATGCACGCAGATGGTATCCAACTGATTACTTGTGGCGAATCATCTACCTCCTAACACGATGCTCCAATTCTCATCCGTGTCGATATCGGAACGCTTTTCCTAGTCAAACACTAGTACGCATGCGATATAGTGATATTGAGGTAATATTAATATTAGTGTCGACTTATGATTGTCACGAGTGGTTCTATAGCTTCCAACCTTACGTCTGGAGTCAATAGTTACCGAGGAATACTCGTTATTAGGACTAATTGGATTGTTCCTAGAGTGGCTAGTGATATAACCTAATTGGTTAGCCTAACACTTGATAAAGGATAAGAATATTTCTAAACAAAGACATTGTGATAAAAGTGCACTTAGTTTCTAAGTATACCTAGATGCATGCCTATAATATGCAATGCTTATACGCATACCGAAAATCTTTCATTTTCAAAAGTTTAAGCTAAAAATCGTTTTTAAACATAATTCTACTATAACCATTTCCAGCGCACATTAATTTTTCTTAATTAAGCATACTTGGCCAGAGATACACATAATTAAAATCCAATAATGTATACTCGACTTAGTTACACCAGTAGTATGTTCAATAGTTTTGAAAGCCATTTTGAAATTTTTTTGCTACAGTTTGGGTTCCACAAAGGAAACCCAATATTGTTTATATCATTCAACTCTGATACTATTCTCTGTCACAACCCACTAAATTAGAACACAAGGCACAATAGTATAAAGTGTCTCTTAGAGGAAGTTGACAGATAACATCAACCATAGTAAAAATCATTATAATTTACAAAGATTTTGAAAAACATTGAAAAGAAATTATAATGTATTTGAAAAACAAAACACGTGAATCCTCCTACAAGTGATGTGCCCCTACGTGCCATCTTACTAGATGACTCTTAAAAAAGCATGAAAATGAGCGGTCAACTACCGAAATAGTTGGTGAGTTCACAGGTTCATAACATAGTTTTCAAATCATGAAAACCAGAATATTGATAAATGTTTCCATAAATGAAAGTGTGTTCCTAAATGTGCAATAAAGTTTCCAATAATAGAAGTTTGTTGCTATAATGAGTAACCAATTTTTTCATCAACAATAGTTCATTAGTAAAATGAGAAATAAAGTTTGTTACCATCATGAGAAAGAATGTTCGATGCTAATACGAGAAACAAGTGTATATGTGTAAAATAAACAAACAAGTATGTTGATATTATTAGTAAGCTAGTTTGTATGTGTAGAATAAGTCAAACAATGAGTTAACAACAAAGCCTATACCTACCGCCATAACAATATCTATGATTATCGTTCCATAGATAGAGATGGTATTATGCATTGAAGCATTCAGCGAGTAAGGAATTGTGAAATCCTAAAAGTGCTATCCACAATAACCATTGGCTAAACTAGTTAATGGTTGGAGCAGAGTGTAAGCAACTTAGTGACGATAAGGCCTCATGTTTTAAGTTCCATATACATACATTGAAAAATATAGCAATCAAGTTTGATACAATTCAGTTTAAATAAAATGAACAATAAATAGTTTTCAGACATGCATTCCTCCCCAAAACGTAAAACCCAAAAATCGATGTTGTTAATACTCACAACATATTTCACGATGATGCTAATGATGCTTTGAACTATGTTCCACTTATATCACTACCGATTCCTATAATAGTGTCACACATCAGTGAGTCTCTAATCAAAATCCAATACTAGTATACACATCTTATACAATAGAATTATGCCAATAATGTGTCAAAAGTTTGGGTTTGAATAGGTTATAATATTTGTTTGGAAAATTCGGAATTCCATGAATCAATTTGTAAAATAACAATTTAAATGGAAAATCCCATTTTTGCAATGGCAATTGTGATGTACTTATAACATTTTGGAAAGTGTTTCAAATGATTAATATTTAAAATTAAATCGAATCAGTTATAAAAATTATCAAACGTTATATTTTAGTTCTAATTATAATAAAAGACTTCTACATAACTCGGATGGTTTGGGCTTGAATTCAGATACGTAAAGTAATGATGGTAGGGTAAGAACTACCTACAGAAAAGTTTTTGGGTCAAAGAGATATCCTAGGTTAAGTTTTAAGTTCGGGATGGAAACAACATAAAGCAAAAATTGTAGCGTACAAGAGAAGTCTCACGTATCGGTAACAATATGTTAAACATATGTGTATCATTGTGAGTCAAATTAGGAATGCTCGCAGATGGTATCCAACCGATTACTTGTGGCGAATCATCTACCTCCTAACATGATGCTCCAATTATCATCCGTGTCGATATCGGAACGCTTTTCCTAGTCAAACACTAGTACGCATGCGATATAGTGATATTGAGGTAATATTAATATTAGTGTCGACTTATGATTGTCACGAGTGGTTCTATAGCTTCTAACCTTACGTCTGGAGTCAATAGCTACCGAGGAATACTCGTTATCAGGACTAATTGGATTGTTCCAAGAGTGGCTAGTGATATAACCTAATTGGTTAGCCTAACACTTGATAAAGGATAAGAATATTTCTGAACAAAGACGTTGTGATAAAAGTGCATTAGTTTCTAAGTTTACCTAGATGCATGCCTATAATATGTAATGCTTATTCGCATACCGAAAATCTTTCATTTTCAGAAGTTTAAGTTAAAAATCGTTTTTAAACATAATTCTCTTATAACCATTTCCAGCTCACATTAATTTTTCTTAATTATGCATACTTGGCCAGAGATACACATAATTAAAATCCAATAATGTATACTCAACTTAGTTACACCAATAGTATGTTCAACAGTTTTGAAAGCCATTTTGAGAATTTTTTGCTACAGTTTGGGTTCCACAAAGGAAACCCAATATTCTCTATATCATGCAACTCTGATACTATTCTCTGTCACAACCCATTAAATTAGAACACAAGGCACAACAGTATAAAGTGTCTCATAGAAGAAGTTGAAAGATAACATCAACCATACTATTAAAAATCATTATAATTTACCAAGAGTTTGAAAAACATTCAAAAGAAATTATAATGTATTTGAAAAACAAAACATGTGAATCCTCCTACAAGTGATGTGTCCCTACGTGCCATCTTACTAGATGACTCCTAAAAAAGCATGAAAATGAGCGGTCAACTACCGAAATAGTTGGTGAGTTCATAGGTTCATAACATAGTTTTTAAATCATGAAAACCAGAATATTGATAAACGTTTCCATAAATGAAAGTGCATTCCTAAATGTGCAATAAAGTTTCCAATAATAGAAGTTTGTTGCTATAATGAGTAAACAATTTTTTCATAAACAGTAGTTCATTACTAAAATGAGAAATAAAGTTTGTTACCATCATGAGAAACAAAGTTCGATGCTAATACGAGAAACAAGTGTATATGTGTAAAATAAACAAACAAGTACGTTGATATTATTAGTAAGCTAGTTTGTATGTGTAGAATAAGTCAAACAACGAGTTAACAACAAAGCCTATGCCTACAGCCATATCAATATCTATGATTATCGTTCCATAGATAGAGATAGTATTATGCATTGAAGCATTCAGCGAGTAAGGAATTGTGAATTCCTAAAAGTGCTATCCACAATAACCATTGGCTAAAAGAGTTAATGGTTGGAGTAGAGTGTAAGCAACTTAGTGACGATAAGGCCTCATGTTTCAAGTTCTGTATACATACATTGAAAAATATAGCAATCAAGTTTGACACAATTAAATTTAAATACTATGAACAATAAATAGTTTTCAGACATGCTTTCCTCCCCAAAACGTAAAACCCAAAAATCGAGGTTGTTAATACTCACAACATATTTCACGATGATGCTAATGATGCCTTGAATTATGTTCCACTTATATCACTACCGATTCCTACAATAATGTCACACATCAGTGAGTCTCTAATCAAAATCCAATACTAGTATACTCATCTTATACAATAGAATTATGCCAATAATGTGTCAAAAGTTTGGGTTTGAATAGGTTATAATATTTGTTTGGAAAATTCGGAATTCCATGAATCAATTTGTAAAATAACAATTTAAATGGAAAATCCCATTTTTGCAATGATAATTGTGATGTACTTAAAACATTTTGGAAGGTGTTTCAAATGATTAAATATTTAAAATTTGTAACAATCCAAAGTTGTCGATCATCGAAAACCCGTTCTAACCGTAAAAATTCGTCGTTTATGAATTCGTTCCGATTTCGTTTTGGACTAAATTATTTAAACTTATATGTTTATTATAATCTAATGAGTGTCCAAACCCGTTAGGAACTCATGAAATTAGCCCAAAATGTTTATTTCAGAAATTTTAGAAACGTCCCCGCCGGGTTATGGAAACTTAATCGGGTGCGACCAAAAGCCCCGTTTAATGCCGGTATCAGGTAGAATTCCTCCGTGTCCAAGTTTTGGGACCTATTTAAACGTGTTCAAGCTTTCATTTGAAGCTTTTGCTTCCTCTCTCTACTCTCTCTCTAACCTCTCTCCTCAAACAAGTTTAAGGGTCCAAAACCACAAATTTAAGGCTTCTAATCACCAAGGTACCTTCCCTAACTCCTACTATAACATCTTTGGCCTTCCAAATCGAGATTAAACCATTATTTAGAGCCTTGTTCATGTGTTTACATCCCTGGAGCATGCTTGGGCCGTAAACACATATAAAAGGGGTTTTTATGCCATTAAACCCTTCCAAAACTCCATTAAGGCTTAGATACGACTTGTAGAATTATGGAATTGGCCTTGGAACACCTTGAACATCAATTTAGAGGAGTAAACTTGAGTTTACTTCCCAAGAACATTCTTGGGCCGTAAACTCATATTCTTGGGGAGTAAACTCCTCTAAATGTGTTAAGATGCCACTTAAACACACCTTAAGCCTTGGGATAAATTCTAGAAGTTTTTACCATCAATTTAGAAGCCTTAAAACATAATAAAACACCCATCTAAGGATTTCATGGCAATGAGGGGGGTCATGGGCCGTAAACTCCTAAAACCATGTCCAAAGTCCCCCAAAAATCCATACAAGGCTTGGAAAAATCATTGGAATCACATGTGATTGATTAAAGACCCAAAACATTCAGGATTGGGTGTGAGGGGGAGTTTACGGCCATAAACTCCATGTTTACTACCGTAAACCTCAATAAATGGTCTTTAAGTGAGCCTAAATTCATCCTAATGCCCTAGATAAAATCCTAGCTAAATTATCCTTGTGTTATGAAGCCACTTTGCACCCAAAAGAACCATCCATGAGTTCACGGCCATGAACTCATGTGGAGGAGGTATATAGGGCCGAAAACTCTTGTATGAGTTTACTCTTGAAGACTAAACTCAATATCCAAGCCTCATGTGTCCCCAAATGCCACCCGGGTCCTTCCAAACACTTGTAATGGGGTGTTTCCGCAACTAGAAGTGTATGTCCTTAACAAATAAATTAATCAAGTCTAATTAGATACAAATGTGTATCATTTCATAATCTATGGGAATCTTGTGCGTTCGCGAACCCGGAACTGACGTTTAGGATCCAAACTGACGCGTTTCTCAACCGGTGAGTTCATACCCCTACCCTATTTCAAATGTTTTTCAAATGTTTTTAGGGGGGAATACAAGAAAAGGTACAAGGAAATCTTGTACTTAAACTTATTTTTAGTTCAAATGTTTTACTTCATGTATGTTTCTAATATCGGAAATCATGATAGATAATGGTTCGAATTGCAGGGTAAACTGTTAGACTAAAGTCAGATTTCTTTAAAAAGTGTTTTAAACTATATTACTTTTTGTAAAATAAATCATATTAATCATAACTAAGACGAATATGAATACGAATATAACCAATAGGATAGTACGAATACGAATACGAATATAACCAATAGGATAGTATGAATACGAATACGAATATAACCAATAGGATAGTACGAATACGAATATGAATACGAATATATCCAGTAGGTTAGTATGAATACGAATACGAATATGAATACGAATACGAATCCAAATAGGAATACGAATGCGAAGTAACGCCTTTGGATGACAACAAGACTTCGAATATATAGTTAGTGTATGCCTTGAGTGTCACTAGAGTTTCGAAATTAATTTGAAAGTACGCCTCTGGACCTCTACTGAGTTTCGAATACATCCGCCTCAGAATGTCGCCAGAGATTCTAAAATACATCTAATGTACTCTTTTGGAAATCACCAGAACTTCGAAAATACTATAATGTACGTTTCTGTGTGAATCCAAATATTCGAAAATACAACTAAGTTATTAGATGATAGACATTCGAATGTAGGATAACTAAGAGTTTAGAATACTTAACTAATACTGCAAATATGGTAATTATTAGTACTTCGAAATCAAACCTAAGAACCAACCTCAACACATAGGAAAATATGGGATTTTCCTGAAGTAACATAACAACTAGTAACGAGATTAGAAACGAATAGATAACTCAACACATAGGAAAATACGGGATTTTCCTGAAGTAACATAACAACTAGTAACGAGATTAGAAATGAATAGATAACTCAACACATGGGAAAATATGGGATTTTCCTTGGATAGCATAACAACTCATAAACGAATAAAGTAACAAACAAATAACTAAACTATTAGGAAAATATGGGATTTTCCTGGAATGACATAACAAATTGTTTTCGAAATGATAACAAAAGATAACTAAACTATTTTCATAAGAAAATTGGGATTTTTTTGAATAACAACTTTTTCAAAAAGTAAACGAAACTCGTTCTTTTCAAAACTAAACCGCTTATAAACTCGCCAGCTTTATGCTGATTTTCAATCTGCTTGTATTCTCAGGTCAGCGTTAGACAGGTACATTGCTATCCTTTGGAGAAGACGGAGCATTCCGAAGACTCGTCTTTGCTTTTGTTCATATGATATGTGTATATAACACTTGTATAACTTTTCTTTCAAACGGATGTAAACAATATTATGTAATGTAATGTTTCATGTTTACTGTTTTACTATGTGCATTGGATTTGATACTCAACGTGGAGTCAACCCCGGAAATGTTTCCGCCTTTGGTTGTCGGGGTGTGACGGATTGGTATCAGAGCCCTTGTTTTTAGTGAACTAGTATACCAAAGCTTACATGGTATAAGATTATAAACATTAAGGGGCCTAAGTGCTCTGAACTAAAAGTATACTCTACAAATATAAGTATTTTCTAAAGTATACAAGTATACCGAACCGTCGAAATCCGTAACTACAAGTAGAACAAAATATAAGTAAATGGGTGTTGTACGCTACGGTTAAACCTGGGCAGTTATGTAGTCGTGTCTAGGATCAATATAGCCTGGCCAACTATATTCATTCGAGACACGGCCAACATGTGCTTGGGAGAGACTGTGGTACGCAGCATACCTAAAACTTACCCAATATCCCAAACAACAAGCCATCGTTGCAGCAAATCATGAAATACTATGGGAGTATTTCTTGATCCGATCCATTGTAGAAGTTTTCATTCAAGCGTTGTTCCTTGATCATTCCTTTAGCGATAAATTATCTGCTTTGATAACTCCTTCCTGTTTGATCGCTTAATAGAATATCTGTCTTAATGAGATATCCCCTGTTCCGTATCTCTTGATTCGATTCAGAGGACTTATGATCCTCTCTTTCCTGGTTATTTTAGATCAAGATGCCTCCGAGGAAAATACCTAGCTCAAATACCAACAACCCTCCACCGTCAGCACCTCCTCCTCAAATCGATCTGGAAAACACTTCAGGCAGCCATTACTGCCGCAGTGTCAGCCACCCTATCTCACTTAAACCCCAGTGGTTCAGGGGGTGGTACCCAAACCCAAAACCTGGAAGGTAATCAGGGACACCGGAAGGAGTGTTCCTATAATGACTTTATGAATGCAAAACCCACGTTCTTCGATGGCACAGGGGTTGTCATTGTTCTAACTCGATGGTTAGAAAAGATTGAATCTATTTTCTAGATTTTTGCTTGTTCGGAATCTGATCAGGTGAAATTTGCTGCCTGCACGCTCACCGATAAAGCTTTGACTTGTTGGAACGGCCGAGTCAAATCCCTAACTCTATTTGTAGCTAATGCTATGGGGTGGGAAGTTATGAAGGAACTACTGCGCATGGAGTATTGCCCTTGGGGTGAAATTCAGAAGTTGGAGAATGAACTCTGGAACCTAAAGATGAAGGTTTCCGATATCGCCACCTACACATCCAGATTTGATGACTTAGCACTGCTTTGTCCGAGGTTAGTTACCCCGGAGAGCAAAAAGATTAAGGGGTTCATCTGGGGATTAACCCAGCCAACAAAAGGGAACGTTTTAGCTGCGAAGCCGGATACCTATGACAGCGCCAAATGTCTAGCGCAAACCCTGATCGATCACAATGATGACCAAGAAGAAGCAGACACCACTCCCGAGCCATCAGAAAAGACTGCTGAGAAAAGAAAGTTTTGGAAAAAGAAGAAGAAGAGTCAGTCTTCCTCGGAACCCTCGAAGAAACAGCAGATGGTGGCAGTCCACGCTGCCACTACCCCTGTTGCTGTATCTGTTGTAGGTTCCTCAGCACAAGCACCTGTCACCGGATATGCCGGTATTCTCCCGTGGTGTGACCGATGTAGTTACCAGCATCATATCTCTGGTCCTTGTCGTGCAAACTTTTGTAAGAGTTGTGGCCAGGAAGGTCACCTCGTGCGAAGCTGCAGAACCCCAACCCAATCAACTAGTCAAGCTTCCGGAGCTGGTATCGGTCAAACTTGCTACTGTTGTGGAGAGTTCGGGCATTATAAACAAAAATGTCCTAAGGCAGTAACATCTGGAAACACCGGGAGAGTCCTAACTATGGGACAAGAAAGGACAGCCGCCGACCCCACCGTTGCCACAGGTATACTTCTCCTCGATGAAACTTGTGCCCGTGATCCTTTTCGATTCTAATGCTGAAAGAATTTGCTAACCATTCATTCAAATATCTTTCTAAACTAAATCCTTCGTTAGTAATCGAAACGTGTACCGTCGAGATGACCAACAATTGAGAAAGAGAACGTTAACGTCATACCCATAGATCGTATCCTCAGTTCGGATGATTATTCCTTTCCATTCAATCTAATGGCAAACTTTTCATGAAAGGCTTTGATGCGATCTTGGCATGGAATGACTGAGTCTCATTCATTCTGTTATTCTTAATTTCGAAAGGGTCGTCCGTCCGAATCTTTCCTCTGACCTGACTCTCATGATCTTCAGCATCAAACCTAAATCCAACCTTTGCATATTCGTGCATCAAAGCTTAGAAAGTTTCCCATGCATTCCTCGTCTGTGTGATATTCGGGAAACGAGAAGTCTGCAACTCTTTCCATGATTCCTTTCCCGAAAATTCTCGAGAATTCCTTCCGAACGTCTAGTCAAGTGTAGTATCGACCTAATTCCTGGAACTACCTCGTAGCCGAACCTCCGGGAGGATGATGTGTCCAATACAGCGACCAGGACCTGATATGATCACCACGAGTTCGTAGTGGTGCCCTTCGGTCAAACCATTTTCCCTGGTTATGTAGCTAAGCAAAGCAGTCATACCGGTGAACCTTTCCAACAACTAAGGCGATAGGGAATTAGTCGGCGCCGGAAAATACCCATAGAAACCTATCGATTCTTGGGTCCCATCGACTATTATCGCAGACCTACCCATAAATTTCTTCTAAAACTATCAGACCCTTAGCTACTCGGCTCCATGAAGATGTGCTTTCCTGTTGGAGCGTGTGTCATGTTGAAGGCTTTACCCCAGAAAAACATGATATACTTTGAGGAGTGCGAACTACTTCCCTCGTGATACATTAGACCCTTTGCGATCCTCGTAGGATCGATTCCGTAACCTTCAAACTTTGGCTACCCGCAGAACTTAGTAACATTCCTATGGTACTTCACGTCTCGGTCCTTAAGAAGTATCTACCCAACGAATCAAATACGTGTCCCGATGGTGAGGGTTCGCTAGAACGCGAAGCGGAGACCCGATTCCAATAGGGAGCGTGAAAACTCGGAGCAGCAAATCCATTCGTATCTCATTCCAATTCATGATCTGTATCTTAATCTTTGAATTTCGGGACGAAATTTCCTCTAACGGGGGGATAATGTAACAACCTAAAGTTGTCCATCGCCGAAAACCCGTTCTACCCGTAAAAATTCGCCGTTTATGAATTCGTTCCGATTTCGTTTTGGACTAAATTATTTAAACTTATATGTTTATTATAATCTAAAGAGTGTCCAAACCCCTTAGCAACTCATGAAATTAGCCCAAAATGTTTATTTCATAAATTTTAGAAACGTCCCCGCCGGGTTACGGAAACTTAATCGGGTGCGACCAAAAGCCTCGTTTAATGTCGGTATCGGGTAGAATTCCTCCGTGTCCAAGTTTTGGGACCTATTTAAACGTGTTCAAGCTTTCATTTGAAGCTTTTGCTGCCTCTCTCTACTCTCTCTCTAACCTCTCTCCTCAAACAAATTTAAGGGTCCAAAACCTCAAATTTAAGGCTTCTAATCACCAAGGTACCTTCCCTAACTCCTAGTATAGCATCTTTGGCCTTCCAAATCGAGATTAAACCATTATTTAGAGCCTTGTTCATGTGTTTACAGCCCTGGAGCATGCTTGGGCCGTAAACACATATAAAAGGGGTTTTTATGCGCTTAACCCATTCCAAAACTCCATTGAGGCTTAGATACGACTTGTAGAATTATGGAATTGGTCTTGGAACACCTTGAACATCAATTTATAGGAGTAAACTTGAGTTTACTGCCCAAGAACATGCTTGGGCCGTAAACTCATGTTCTTGGGGAGTAAACTCCTCTAAATGTGTTAAGATGCAACTTAAACACACCTTAAGCCATGGGATAAATTCTAGAAGTGTCTACCATCAATTTAGAAGCCTTAAAACATAATAAAACACCCATCTAAGGAGTTCACGGCCATGAGGGGGTTCATGGGCCGTAAACTCCTAAAACCATGTCCAAAGTCCCCCAAAAATCCATGCAAGGCTTGGAAAAATCATTGGAATCACATGTGATTGATTAAGGACCCAAAACATTAAGGATTGGGTGTGAGGGGGAGTTTACGGCCGTAAACTCCATGTTTACTGCCGTAAACCCCAATAAATGGTCTTTAAGTGAGCCTAAATTCATCCTAATGCCCTAAATAAAATCCTAGCTAAATTATCCTTGTGTTATGAAGCCACTTTGCACCCAAAAGAACCATCCATGAGTTCACGGCTATGAACTCATGTGGAGGAGGTATATACGGCCGAAAACTCTTGTATGAGTTTACTCTTGAAGAGTACTCAATATCCAAGCCTCCTGTGTCCCCAAATGCCACCCGGGTCCTTCCAAACACTTGTAATGGGGTGTTTCCGAAACTAGAAGTGTATGTCCTTAAAAAATAAATTAATCAAGTCCTACTTAGACACAAATGTCTACCATTTCATAATCCATCGGAGTCTTGTGCATTTGCGAACCCAGAACTAACGTTTAGGATCCAAACTGACGTGTTTCTCAACCGGTGAGTTCATACCCCTACCCTTTTTCAATTGTTTTTCAATGTTTTTCAAATGTTTTCAGGGGGGAATACAAGCAAAGGTACAAGGAAATCTTGTACTTAAACTTATTTTCAGTTCAAATGTTTTACTTCATGTATGTTTCTAATATCGAAAATCGTGATAGCTAATGGTTCGAATTGCAGGGTAAACTGTAAGACTAAAGTCAGATTTCTGTAAAAAGTGCTTTAAACTATATTACTTTTTGTAAAAGAAATCACATTAATCATAACTAAGAAGAATATGAATAAGAATATAACCAATAGGATAGTACGAATACGAATATAACCAATAGGATAGTACGAATACGAATATAACCAATAGGATAGTTCGAATACGAATACGAATATAACCAATAGGATCGTACGAACACGAATACAAACAATAGGATAGTACAAATACGAATACGAATACGAATATAACCAATAGGATAGTATGAATACGAATACGAATATGAATAGAAATAGAAATACGAATGCGAAGTAACGCCTTTGGATGACACCAAGACTTCGAATATATAGTTAGTGTATGCCTTGAGCGTCACCAGAGTTTCGAATTTAATTCAAAAGTACGCCTCTGTACCTCTACTTAGTTTCGAATACATCCGCCTCAGAATGTCGCCAGAGATTTGAAAATACATCTAATGTACTCTTTTGGAAATCACCAAAACTTCGAAAATACTATAATGTACGTTTCTGTGTGAATCCAAATATTCGAAAATACAACTAAGTTATTAGATGATAGACATTCGAATGTAGGATAACTAAGAGTTTAGAATACTTAACTAATACTGCAAATATGGTAATTATTAGTACTTCGAAATCAAACCTAAGAACCAGCCTCAACACATAGGAAAATATGGGATTTTCCTGAAGTAACATAACAACTAGTAACGAGATTAGAAACGAATAGATAACTCAACACATAGGAAAATATGAGATTTTCCTGAAGTAACATAACAACTAGTAACGAGATTATAAACAAATAGATAACTCAACACATAGGAAAATATGGGATTTTCCTGGGATAGCATAACAACTCATAAACGAATAAAGTAACAAACGAGTAACTAAACTATTAGGAAAATATGGGATTTTCCTAAATTGACATAACTAATTGTTTTCGAAATGGTAACAAAAGATAACTAAACTGTTTTCATAGGAAAATTGAGATTTTCTTGAATAACAACTTTTTTCAGAAAGTAAAGGAAACTCGTTCTTTTCAAAACTAAACCGCTTATGAACTCACCAGCTTTATGCTGATTTTCAAACTGCTTGTATTCTCAGGTCAGCATTAGAAGGTACACCGCTATCCTTTGGAGAAGACGGAGCATTCCGAAGACTCGTCTTTGCTTTTTTTCATATGATATATGTATATAACACTTGTATAACTTTTCTTTCAAACAGATCTAAACAATATTATGTAACGTAATGTTTTGTGTTTACTGTTTTACTATGTGCATTGGATTTGATACTCAACATGGAGTCAACCCCGGAAATGTTTCCGCCTTTGGTTTTTGGGGTGTGACAAAATTAAATCAAATCAGTTATAAAAATTTTCAAACGTTAGATTTTAGTTCTAATTATAATAAAAGACTTCTACATAACTCGGATGGTTTGTGCTTGAATTCAGATACGTAAAGTAATGATGGTAGGGTAAGAACTACCTAAAGAAAAGTTTTTGGGTCAAAGAGATATCCTAGGTTAAGTTTTAAGCTCGGGATGGAAACAACATAAAGCAAAAGTTGTAGCGTACAAGAGAAGTCTCACGTATCGGTAATAATATGTTAAACATATATGTACCATTGTGAGTCAAATTAGGAATGCTCGCAGATGGTATCCAACCGATTACTTGTGGTGAATCATCTACCTCCTAACACGATGCTCCAATTCTCATCCGTGTCGATATCGGAACGCTTTTCCTAGTCAATCACTAGTACGCATGCGATATAGTGATATTGAGGTAATATTAATATTAGTTTCGACTTATGATTGTCACGAGTGGTTCTATAGCTTCTAACCTTACGTCTGGAGTCAATAGCTACCGAGGAATACTCGTTATCAGGACTAATTGGATTGTTCCTAGAGTGGCTAGTGAGATAACCTAATTGGTTAGCCTATCACTTTATAAAGGATAAGAATATTTCTAAACAAAGACGTTGTGATAAAAGTGCACTTAGTTTCTAAGTTTACCTAGATGCATGCCTATAATATGCAATGCTTATACGCATACCGAAAATCTTTCATTTTCAAAAGTTTAAGCTAAAAATCATTTTTAAACATAATTCTACTATAACCATTTCCAGCTCACATTAATTTTTCTTAATTAAGCATACATGTCCAGAGATACACATAATTAAAATCAATAATGTATACTCGACTTAGTTACACCAATAGTATGTTCAATAGTTTTGAAAGCCATTTTGAAATATTTTTGCTACAGTTTGGGTTCCACAAAGGAAACCCAATATTCTCTGTATCATTCAACTCTGATACTATTCTCTGTCACAACCCACTAAATTAGAACACAAGGCACAACAGTATAAAGTGTCTCATAGAAGAAGTTGAAAGATAACATCAACCATAGTATTAAAAATCATTATAATTTACAAAGAGTTTGAAAAACATTGAAAAGACATTATAATGTATTTGTGACTACCCAAATTTATTTCCGTTACATAATCCCGTTTTCACTAACGGAATTCGTCGCTTTATAAAAAGTTCCGTAATATTTGGTGTATTCCATAAATGAATATCCATTTATTTATATTCCTTGTTATTATTAATTGATATAAGTAAATATAACTTGTTAAATGTTTATCCCGTATAACAAAATAAAGTGATATTACTCTTCAACCACTTCACCCGGGTAAAAAGTTTTAACCCCGTTAAACTTTAGCATCGGGTAGCAGTGTACCAGGTGCAATACCCGAGGCATATATAAAGGAAGTGGACACCACTTTGAACAGTTTTTACCACCCACACACTCTCTCTCTCACTACTTTCTCTCTCTAGACCCGAATTCAACTCCAAAACCGTGAATTCCTGCTTCCAAACGTAAGATTTCTTTCCTAACTTGGTTTAATCATACATCAAAGTTTTTATATCTAGAAAATCATAAGAATGAGGGGCAAATAAGGAGTTTACGGCATAAGAAGCTCCTTAGGCTGTAAACACCCCAAAACTTGGCCAAACCCCAATTTTTCCTTCCTTTAGGCTTGCATGCTAATTAGGGGATATACCTAGATGAGTTTGGACACCAAAACACAATTTTTTAGGACCTAAAGGAGAGTTTTTGGCCCAAGCAAAAGCTTAGGCCGTAAACACCCAATTTCCATGTTAAATTGCCCCAAAAACTCATCTAAGGCATGCTAGAATTTAGTTATGATTTTAGCAAGTGCTTAGGGCCATTTAACAACACATTTTGAGGGACAAAATGGAGTTTACGGCCCAAGCATAAGCTAGGACCGTAAACTCCCACAAACACAACCAAATGAAGGTTTTAAACCCCCAAATAGGTCCTAGTCATTCACTAGAAATATAGGGGATTGATTTAGGGCCTTAACATCCATTTTTGGGAGGAGAACAAGAGTTCAGGCCAAGCCCAGGGGCTTATAGCCGTAAACTCCCAATGAGTGGCCTTTGGGCCGTAAACTACAAGGGAGTAAACTCTTGGACTCCCCCGTAAACCCTTCTTGGCCTTGTACAATTCCCAAAAACCACCTCTAAGCCCTAAGACCCTAAATCAATGCTAGAATATCTAAATGTTTTAATAAAAAGCATAAAATGTCCAATTTCTTGTAAAACACATATTCCACATGTTAATAGGGTCTTAAAAGGTGTACAAGTCCTTATTTGGTACAAAACGCTCAACCGACACTTTCACCCGATTTACCCGATTTACTCGGTTTCAGGTGAGTTCATACCCCTTAATGAACCTTTCAAATGTTTTTATATGTTTTAGGGGGGGATACAAGTCAAATATAGTTGTTTATGAAAGTTAATCACATGTGATTCACTACGCGTAGTTCAAATCACATGTGATTTACCACTATGACTTATAAAAGCAATATGCCTTTTGAAAACTACTTTGGATAAATAAAATGTTTTCTAAATGTTTTCTTTGTATAAGATTTTCATTAAATAAGTTTTCTTATAAAATGTAACCACACTAATATATTTATATAAGTAAGACTTGAAGGACTTAGGACCGATAGCTCGTCTTATTTCCTGTTCTTGTTTGATTGTGGGCTTAGGGTAGTTGTTATCCGTCCGACTGTCGTTGATTTCTTAGTTATATAACATGTATATTAGTGTTTGATACGAGCTTTTTCATTCCATTCAATGCCTACACTACTTAATTGCGAAGAATCATACACACTAAGTTAACTATAATAGGTATAGTTAAGGCCACTACTATTCATTACTGCCACTACTTTACTTACTATAATACACACTATTACGAGATGAGACACTAATAAGAAAACACACTACGAGCTATACAAAAGACTACTACACTATAATACAAGAGTAAGCACTAATCAGGAGATAAAGCACTAACTCACTACGAGATACGCTATTCGCTACATACTATGCCTAAAGTTTTCCGGCAGGAAGACGACGCTACATGTATAGATCTATACGGGGCAAACACTATTACATCCCGACTATCAACTTCAGTCCGAGCCGTGCAGGCCCAGGGATGCCACTACTTCACTACACTGTGCATGACCAGGAAGGTCATGGGGTCCTCTATTACTCACACTATCAGTAGCATACAAGGATTACACTACATCCAAACTAAAATACTAACATTAAAGAATAAGTTGAGATCCCGAAGTAAATAAGTACCTATTATTAATGGGAGTTTGCACCACTATTACTGATATCAGGCATAACTTTTCTTATTACATTACCTATTGGAGACTCACTAATATACCTTTACAACAAACGGTTTTCAATAATGATAATTACATGCAACTTAAAGGCTTTCACTTACAATGAATTTTCTGGAAAATATAGGATTTTCTAGAGTTTTCTATTACTTACAAATGTAAACTGCAACTTTTCACACTATCTGTACTAAAGCATTTGATACTAAAACTCACACTAAACTCTTATGAACTCACCAGCTTTATGCTGATACTTGTTTTCAAAATAACTTGTATCCTCAGGTCAAAGATAGACAGGTACAGGTGCAGCATTTTGGAGAAGGTGGAGCATACAAGATCCATCTCTTATTTTTGTATTACTTTTGGTGTTTGTTGAACATTACAAAACACACTTGTAATTAAACTCACTATGTAAATACAATGGTTGTACGTTTCTTGTTTTTACTATTATGCAATTGTCATGATATTGTACATGACGTCCTCCACCCCGAAACGTATTCCGCCGTTATTGGTTTCGGGGTGTGACAGATTGGTATCAGAGCATTGTTTATAGTGAATCAAGTATATCAACCTATAAAAGATATACGAACTATAAACACTTCGGGACTAAAACACTATGACCAAGAATATATACTGTTAAGTATCTAAAAGATTTAACTAAGTATATATATACACACATCACTATAAAACACAGAAGTCAGTATCACACTAGAACAGAACAAAAGTATTAAGATTGTTGGATAGCACAATTGGGCTTAGAGACATATAGTCACATTTGGGGGGGGGGGATGTAGCCTGATCAACTACGTTTTCCTGGGAGTGACTAGCATGTGCCTAAGCTTAGTTGTGGTGTTGCAACAAGTCTAAAACTTACCAACACTACCACAATAACGTTAGCATAAGAATACTATAGGAGTATTCTGTATCTCTAAAACATACATATGTGAGAACTAAAAAGGGTCGTTACTAGTGGAGCAATGGTTGCTAAATGGATACTTTCCGGTTGCTTGTGATTACGGTGTTATAGACTTAGAATCTGTGATCTTTGCTTTACTTCTTGTTCCTTGTTTGGTTGTGGATTTAGAGTTAGGGTCACTTATTCGACAGACTATCCTGCCCCGGTCACATGTAATTAGTATGCGTTATGCAAGTATTGGTCTAACTCGTGACGATCATCTTACTAGATGACTCCTAAAAAAGCATGAAAATGAGCGGTCAACTAACAAAATAGTTGGTGAGTTCACAGGTTCATAACATAGTTTTTAATTCATGAAAACCAGAATATTGATAAATGTTTCCATAAATGAAGGTGCGTTCCTAAATGTGCAATAAAGTTTCCAATAATAGAAGTTTGTTGCTATAATGAGTAAACAATTTTTTCATAAACAGTAGTTCATTACTAAAATGAGAAATAAAGTTTGTTACCATCATGAGAAACAAAGTTCGATGCTAATACGAGAAACAAGTGTATATGTGTAAAATAAACAAACAAGTACGTTGGTATTATTAGTAAGCTAGTTTGTATGTGTAGAATAAGTCAAACAATGAGTTAACAACAAAGCCTATGCCTACAGCCATATCAATATCTATGATTATCGTTCCATAGATAGAGATAGTATTATGCATTGAAGCATTCAGCGAGTAAGGAATTGTGAATTCCTAAAAGTGCTATCCACAATAACCATTGGCTAAAAGAGTTAATGGTTGGAGTAGAGTGTAAGCAACTTAGTGACGATAAGGCCTCATGTTTCAAGTTCTGTATACATACATTGAAAAATATAGCAATCAAGTTTGATACAATTCAATTTAAATACAATGAACAATAAATTTTCAGACATGCTTTCCTCCCCAAAACGTAAAACCCGAAAATCGAGGTTGTTAATATTCACAACATATTTCACGATGATGCTAATGATGCCTTGAATTATGTTCCACTTATATCACTACCGATTCCTACAATAATGTCACACATCCGTGAGTCTCTAATCAAAATCCAATACTAGTATACTCATCTTATACAATAGAATTATGCCAATAATGTGTCAAAAGTTTGGGTTTGAATAGGTTATAATATTTGTTTGGAAAATTCGGAATTCCATGAATCAATTTGTAAAATAACCATTTAAATGGAAAATCCCATTTTTGCAATGATAATTGTGATGTACTTATAACATTTTGGAAGGTGTTTCAAATGATTAAATATTTAAAATTAAATCAAATCAGTTATAAAAATTTTCAAACGTTATATTTTAGTTCTAATTATAATAAAATACTTCTACATAACATTTCATGAGTTTTTGATATGCCAAAGTATTTTTTACCATTTAATTCCTTGAATAATCATAAAATCATGGGAAAATAGTATATGATTGTGAAAAATTCATGGAATTTTTGTGTAACTATTTCACAGTATTCCTAAACTAGGAAAAATATGAAATGACACTTTTGATCAATAAAACATGGTTCTTATAATTTAATTGTGTTTATAACAAGAAAATCTAATTAAATAGTAAACAGTAAGTAAAAACCACAAAACTTTTTATTTGTGGTCTAAGTGTAGTAAAAGACTTCCAAATAAGTTTTGATGAGTTTTAGATTCCAATAATTAATCACTTGAATCAACACAAATTAATCGAAAAATAGTAAACAGTTAAGATAAATCCTCAAAAAATTTGGGTAATTTATATATATATATATATATATATATATATATATATATATATATATATATATATATATAGGGAAAAGTGAATATACCCTTAAGGGTATATAAACTTAGGTACTCAAACTCACTATACTACGTCATTTTATATTATATATGTACATTGTAATTGTCCAATGTTCTTATAATTCAACTTTTAACTTGATTTATTTCCAAGATTTTTAAAAATTTCACATTTATCTTCTTCTCATATAATTGTCATTATAAACTATAGTATATATAGCTTAGTAGGTGTTCGGCAAAAAGATATAATTTAAGATGAAGATAATAGTGAAATTTTGAAAATCTTGAAAGTAAATCAAGTTAGGATTGATGTTTAAAAACATTATAATGAATATATCAAACAAAATGACGCGTTATGATAGGTTTGGGTACGTAAGCTTATATACCCTTAAGGGTATATTCACTTTTCCCATATATATATATATATATATATATATATATATATATATATATATATATATATATATATAGTATTTTGAAGCTAAGGAAAATTGTTAATGAACTTTGTAAACTGTAAAACCCATTTTTATAATTTTAAATGTGTTTAATGCCAAGAAATTTAAAATAAAAAGTAAAGGGTTTGATAAGTTAAAAACTAACTTGAAGATCGTTTAGATCTTTAAAACAGGTAAAATAATAAACGAGTAAACAGCAAGAACACAAGAGTGGATCAAAGATGTCGAATGATTAATCAACAATCCTCAGCAGAGATCGATAAAGAACTTCTATTGTAGAGGATTTAGGGTTTACAAGAACGATGATGAAATAATCTATGATCTATCGTAATCGCTATCAATCGTTTCTATCGATCGTTAACCTAATATGCATGCAAACACATTAATTTATATTAAACCCTATCAGCTCACGGTTGGACAGGCCCAAACCGGAGTAACAAAACTTGGACTATGAAGCGAGCCCAATGGACGCAATACAAAATAAATCCGCTACCCAACAATCTCCCCCTTTGCGTCAAATTGGAGCGAGATCACTTCTTCTTCTTACTCGGGCCAGCAGCGGGAACCTTCTTCTTTACAGTATCAAAAAGACGTGAGATAAGCGCCAGGATTGTCTGTCTGAACCGAATGTACCATTGTATCATATCGTCAAAATACTTGATATCATCCGCTGTATTATCCTTGCATCTATGGATGATCCCCAGCACATGCTCTAGACAAGCAGTGGTATACAAATGTTTATCCGCTAAGGCAAAGAGACATTTTTGTCCTTCATCCCTAGTGAACATGACGGAGTTTCGCGTTGCATTAATCTTGCCCATCTGCATCTGGTTCAGATCACTGGCCGAGCCAACAGGAGAGATCTTCGGTTTCTTCTTGAAGACGCTCGCAATCTCCTGATCCATTAGGGCAACCTCCATGATGTAGCACACCAGCATCCTCTTGAGATGGTCGATGATCAGACCATATTCAGCTTCGTTGGTCAGCAGGATGTTGTGCAAGATGATCCAGTCATGGGGATTGAGGTTCGGTAGATCTGCTAATGAAATGCCATGTTCGGTTTTTGCAGATCCCCTGAGCACCTTGAACCGAACATTGATAAACTTCCCTTCAGTGTACGGTTTCAAGACCCGAACGTTGATGATCTTCTGAGCGCTCCAGGTTTGGTATTGAGGATGAGCAGCCTTCAGATAAAAATCAATCGAGTCCTGATCAACCTCCGGATGAGGATGAGGGAACTCAGAAACATTGGAGAAGGCGTGAAAGATGAACGCCTTTCGGGTCAGTGGCATGTCGAACTGAGAGTCGACAGTGTTGGAACAGTCAAATGAAATAACTGGTTCCAACCACAAGATGCTAGGAGTGTCGATTGCCTCCTTTATCATCCTCTCGAGAGTCCAAGCAGGAAAAAGAGTCTTCCTACTCTCGAGAAGGTCGTGGCCTTCCTTCTGATTTCGCTCAGCTTCTTCAGCTTCTCTTGCCACACGAATAGTATCATCATCATCATTGCGTCGACTTTTGCATTTCAGCGAGTCGGCAATGGTTTCATTGTCTTCTTCCTCTTCTTCATCAGCAAGTTTCTTGCCTTTATCCTTCACACCCGAACCGGAGGCTTGGCCTACATGAGGAGGTTCGGTTGTGTGAGTTGCCTTTGAGGAATGAGGTGGTTGAGATCCAGACTCCTTTTCTCCCCCTTGTTTCGGATTGGACACGAAATCGGGTAGCCCTTCAATTTTGCTTAAGAGATCCAGGGCAGGAGCGAGCTTCTCTGCAAGGGTACGCCTCACAGAATGGTTTAGGATCAGATCGTGCGCTTTGAGGATGTTGGAGATGGCTGAGTGTACATCCGAAACACACAATTTAACAACCTCCCGTTCGGACCGAAGAGTGTCAATCTGTTGTTGAGAGTGGGAAAGTTGAGCACTCTTGACCTTGAGGGCGGTGGTCTTCTTTGCGAAGACATCCATTAACGAGTTCTCAGCGGCCAAATCCTCTTGAAGTTTAGAGAGGCGCTCGTCAATGGAAGCACGGAGGGTTGAGTTGTCGTCAGTGAGCGATTGACGAAGTGTGGCAAAGGACTTCAACTCCGTGGAGACAAACGTGGCCAACTGTTGAACAATTGGTTCCAACGTAGTCTTAGTGGCAGTTGCACTCTCCTGTAAAGACTGTAACAAGGTAGAGGCATCAGAGAATAGTTTATCGACTTTTTCGGTCGCAGCCTCACAGGCTTTCGTCGAGGCATTGATGGCGGCGGTTGCAGAAGCGACCGAATCTTGCTGAGCCCTTGAGAAGGAATTAACAATCTTCTGAAGAGCAGCTTCAGAGAGGGATGATTGAGAGGTGGAAGAAGAAGCAATGAGCAAGTCAACCTTGTCATGTAGCTCCTTAAGATGCTTCTTTGTGACCGGAGCGTCATCATCATCGTCGCTCTGCACTTGAAACGGACTGTAATAGACCGAATCAAATGTCATGTTTTCCCCGCCAAGGAAAGTATCATCCACGTCAGAGGCATGACCGGGAGATGGTGGTGGTGGTGAAGCTGGGGGTTCTGTGGTATGGGTAGGTTCGGGTTGGGTTGTTTCGGGTGTAGGTGTAGGGGTAGGTTCGGGTTGTTTTTGAGTTTCGTTTGTGTGTATGGGTTCGGTTGCATCGGTATGAACCCCCGTATCAGATACGTTGGTTGTAACCTTTGTAGTGGATGTTGTTGTTGCATCGGTGAAGATGGGTGGTTGCATTGGGAATGAGGTTTTTGGAATGTGGGTAAAGGGGTTTATGGTGCGAATGGAAGTAGGAATAGTTGGAGGAGGAGAGGGAATTGGAGAGGAAGAGATTTGAATCTCCGGGGTAGGAGATCGGGGTGGGGTGTTGCCTCTTGGAGGTGTGTTGCCTCTTGGAGAGTCGTCAGAATCCGAACTCTCACCCTCCGACTCACTGGAAGAGGAAGCGATAATCAGCTTTCTCTTTGGTTGTGTCTTTCGCCTCTTCTGCTGCGGGGACTGAGAAGCTTTAGTGGGTTTCCTCTTCTTAGGAGAAGGGCCTTTAGCCCCTTTCGCCACCTGTTTCCCTTTGTCTACCTTTCAGCATCTCCGGCGTGAGATCCCTGGGACCAGACCATTTGAACTCTTTGTAGGTCCGGATGATCCTGCTGTCAGCTGGAACGTCAGCATACATGGTTTCCGGAATGGAACCATTGAATGGGAATTTGGATGCATCTGAGACGATGATCTTCATGGTGTGGAATGTACCAATCGAAGACATCGGTGCGCCGGCGACAGTGGGAATCTTGTACTTGTCCATGACCCACTTCGTAATCAGGGTCCAAAACCTAGCATACGACACCTCAGAATGCCGTGAAGAAGAAGATAGACTCTGGATGAGTTGTTGCCAGAGAACAAATCCATCATCGACGTTGATGCCGTTGTAGACACCATACAAGATGGACAGGAATAGTCGACTGGAGCCATCTGAACCAGAGCTTCTTTCAGAGAGACCTTTGAATAGGACAATGAACATCCCGTTCCACTGTGGCAGCAAACACGACTTCTTGAACTTGGCGACGGAAGTAAGCGCCTCCGTATACCCCATATTGTAGAACATGTTGAAGAGGTGCCCCATTGGAATAGTCTCTGGATTAACCCTCGTAGGATCAGCTTCAAACCCTAGCAGTGAGCAAAATCGTTGCTTCGAGATGGATGCTTTGTGATGAGAAACTTCGAAGAATATCCTGTCGACGACTTTGTCGTAATGAGCCGTCGCGTAGATCTGCGACAGGAACTCCATTGGTACTGATTCCGCCCTTGAAAGTGCATGTGCAATCGGCGAATACTTCAAACACTCGATGATTAGGAACATGTAGGAATCATAGGCGTGAGGGGTTAAGTCGATAATGAGGCATTGTTGAGGGCGAATGGGCAGGATGTGAGAATTGGCGTGAACAGAGGATGAATCTGCCATTGTTGAAGAGAGTGAAGAAGAGGATGAACAGTTAGGGTTCAGGGAATTCTTGCGCTCTGGGAAATTTGATTGCAGTAAAGAGGTAAATGGTAGATGATGTCGCCTTTTATACTGGGGTTTAAGGAGAGAGAAAGATCTTCCCAAATCTTCTATCGAAATACCAAGAGTTTTCCGGAGTGTGACTGATGCGTGACAGTTAGGGTAACCGATGATCACGCATGAGAGAGAGTGTCAGATTCCGAAGAACACGCCTCCCATCAAGCGCCGTTTATGATAAACCGTTTCAAATTCACACGTGCCCTTTCTGTGCCAGAGAAGAACCGTTTCAAATTCGCACACGCATCTGCGACGTCAGTTAGAGATTAGACGTTTCAAATTCGCACGCGTTCCCAAATCAATTAAACTCCCGCCTGTGTCAGCAACTCTTCATCTTATCCCTTTAAAGTGTAACGGCATCTTTTGAATAATACTCCCACGTGGATTAAAATTGACCACAACTTATAATTAATCACCAATCCAATGAAAAAGCCTGTAATTATTAGAACCAGAATTTTGGAAAATCAAAGATTTTTTTGCTAAGAGTGTAAAAGAAAAGAAATAAAGCAATCCTTTTTAGGAAAAATTGTGATGTCAATAAAGACACGAAACAAATGATCCCGGGCACGAATCTCTTCCTTCAAAGTCAAGAGAGACCTTAAAGTGTTAGTGTGGTTCCCCGTTGAATAACGATCAAACACTTATTAAGAAGTGTTGAAAGGCTTCTTTTAATTAGGCTTCTTAGGGTGGCTTTAGCTTTGATTCAATAGTCCTAATCTTGAAATAATATAGAAAGTGAACAAAGTACTTGTGAGACCGGTGTAGTTTGTTGAACAAGTAGGTAGGAAATAATTTTAAAGTGGCTTGTAAGATATAAAATCTCAACAAAAAATTAAAAATTGGATCCCAAGGGAAGAAATGTTATGGTGTTTAACAATTTCATAGGAATCACATAAAATAAAATTTTGAGATTTCATGAAAATACGTCCGTCAATCCATTAGTTAGAACTTGAGCAAATTAATTGTTCACCGTCAATTCAGATTTGGTATTGAATTTTGGGTTTCACTCAGCTCGTAGTGGCACGAAACTAAGATCATAAACGCAGTTTTTTAGTAACCATAAACCTCAGTGGTAATTTCTGAGAGTCTCAAGGGTTATGTTTGTGAAACAAATTTAATGGAGAAATGTAATAGAGATGGTGTAAGAAATCAAAGTACCTCTGCTGTGAAAAGTAGGACCAAGCAGAAAACTCTTATCTCATGTGAGAAGAGAGTTAGGTAGCTCATGATAAAAATAAGTGTGGTAGTCTAATTGGGAAGACAAGGTTTGTGTATACCAAGTCATTAAGGCTATTATTCAGAATCTGATGAGGCTTTGGGCACATACAACAGCATGCTTCTAGGGACACTTAACTAATTCAACAATTTCCCCATAAACAACCACACATATAAAAAAAATTAAAGACAAAAAGCAAATAAAGAACAAAATATTTTTGGTGTTTTTGATATTAGAAGAAAAGAAATATTTTTCTAATTTTTGATATATTAAAAAAAATTAAAAAAAATTAAGACTGAGAAAGAAAATAAAAGGATAAAAAAAACTTTGGAAAAAAAAACTTTGGAAAAAAAAACTTAGGAACCGAACCCGACCGTTCGGTTGATTTCGGTTGTGACAAATTTTGAAAAACCGAACCCGAGCGTTCGGTTGGTTTCGGTTTTGAAAAATTTTGAATAACCGAACCCGAGCGTTCGGTTGGTTTGGGTTTTGAAAAATTTTGGAAAACCGAACTCGAACCTTCGGTTGGTTTCGGTTTTGAAAAATTTTGAAAAACTGAACCCGAGCGTTCGGTTGGTTTCGGTTTTGAAATTTTTTGGAAAACCGAACCCGAACGTTCGGTCTATTTCGGTTACCGAAGAAATTAGATTTCCAGAAAGGAAATACTTTTGACAATAAAAGAAATGAAATAGAAACAATTATACATGAAATTTACAACCAAGAAAACCACCTTTAATTGATGAGCGAAGTGCAGATTATTCAGCCGAACCCGAGCGTTCGGTTTATTTCGGTACATGAGTACAAAACCGAACTCGAACGTTCGGTCTATTTCGCTTCTTACTTGTGAGTTTGAGAAGTAGTTTGTGGTACTGACTCTGATTCCATCATACCTAGCCCTTGTAAAATTTTGTTGAACGACGCTTCAGGAAGAGCTTTGGTAAAGACATCAGCCAGTTGATCAGTGGTTCTAACAAAGTGAATTTCAACGTTTCCATCTTCCACATGATCTTTGATGAAGTGATACCTCAGTGCTATGTGCTTAGTCTTAGAGTGTTGCACTGGGTTATGACAGATCCTAATTGCACTTTTAGAGTCACAATATAGTGGGATCTTTTTCATATTAAGTCCATAATCTCGGAGTTGACTCTGGATCCAAATCACTTGAGAGGTACAGGATGCAGCTGCAATGTATTCTGCTTCAGCTGTAGACAATGACACACACGTTTGTTTCTTTGATTGCCAGCTAACCAACTTCCCGTCAAGGAATTGCCAGCCTCCAGTGGTGCTTTTCCTGTCTAGTCCACAACCTCCAAGGTTTGCATCTTAGTAGGCTTGAACAAAGAAGCCTGAGTTGGAAGGATACCATAGACCTAAAGAGGTAGTTCGCTTGAGATATCGTAGAATGTTCTTCACTGCAAGCATGTGTGGTTCGCGAGGGTTGGCCTGAAATCTAGCACAGTAACAAACAGAGAACATTATGTCAGGCCTGCTAGCAGTAAGATACATCAGAGAACCGATCATCTGGCGATAAATCGTAATATCAACAGCCGGTTTATCCAAGGATGGAGTGAGCTTGGTGCCGAACGCCATTGGAACTTTGACTTTTGAATCTCCCATCATGCCAAATTTTGCAAGGAGAGTCTTCGTGTAAGCTTCTTGATTAATAAAGATGCCTTCGGGTCCCTGTCTAATATTTAAACCAAGGAAAAAGTTAATAGGACCCATTGAGCTCATTTCAAATTTAGTCACCATCAGCTTTCTGAATTCAGCTATTAAGCTAGGATTCGTTGAGCCAAAGATGATATCATCGACGTAAATCTGAACAATCATAAGGTGGTTACCTTCCTTCTTACGAAAGAAGGTTGGGTCAACCGAACCTTGTTTGAATTTGGACATCTTTAAAAACTTTGTCAGCATTTCATACCAGGCTCTCGGAGCTTGTTTCAGTCCATACACGGCTTTATCCAAAATATAACAATGATTAGGATACCTTTCATTCACGAATCCAGGAGGTTGCTCCACGTACACAGTTTCTTCAAGTTCTCCATTGAGAAATGCACACTTGACGTCCATTTGGTAGACCTCAAAGTTTTTGTGTGCAGCATAGGCGAGAAATATTCTAACTGATTTCAGCCTAGCTACAGGAGCAAAAGTCTCTTCATAGTCAATTCCTTCCTCCTGAGAGTATCCTTTCACTACCAGACGTGCTTTGTTTCGTATCACGTTCCCTTCCTTGTCCATTTTATTCCTGAACACCCATTTGAGACCAACAACCGAGGCATCTGGAGGAGTTGGAATGAGTCGCCAAACTTTGTTCCTTTCGAATTCATTCAGTTCGTCTTGCATAGCTTGAACCCAATCGAAGTGATCAAGAACAATGTTAACTGTCTTTGGTTCAACTTTTGATACGAAGGAGTTAAACATACAGAATTCGACTTTTGAAAACAAGGAAGTCTGTTTTGCCTTGAGTTGTGATCGAGTCAGAACCTTTTCAGATACATCACCAACAACTTGAGAGACAGGATGATCTCTGGTCCATTTGATGAGAGGAGGGTAGTTTGGATCAAAGGTTGGATCCAATTCAGCGTTTATCATTTCTTCTGGTTCGGATTGACTTTCATATTCGTAAGTCATATCAGCATGCTCCCCCTCGACAGATAAGCTTTCAGGAATGTCTTGAGTATCTTGAGCTACAGATGTTTCTTGTGGTGTTGAGCTTTCGGGCGTTGATGCACCTTCGGGTGGTGAGGCACTTTCGGTTGGTGAAGTGCTTTCAGGAGCAGTTTGAGACCTTAGCTCCCCCTCAACATGTGAGCTCGACTGTAATGACAATGGCGGATCCTCCCCCTCGACTGAAGCATTGTGTGGTGGAGCTTCGTCAAAACTTGATCCTCCTTCATTCATTCTCCTTGCAGCATCTTCGACAATTTGCTTCATATGATCTACCTTGTTGTCTGCTGCGCTGGCTTCTGAGAGAGTGGCCTTCTCTGGTTCATCAAATAGCTCAACGGACTTCTCAAATAGATTAGCGATCGAGGCTGTGACTTGGCCAGTTTGAGGAAAGATTTCTCCTTCTGTGTCTTTGTTGGCCTTTAGGTTTTTGACATAGCTATCATCAAAAGTCATGTAATAAGTTTCTTCTATTTTCCTCGAACGCTTGTTTAATACCCTGTACGCTTTAGAAGTGAGAGAATAGCCCAGAAATATCCCTTCGTCGGCTTTGACATCGAACTTGTTGCGGTGTTCTTTAGAATTGAAGATGAAACACCGTGAACCAAACACATGGAAGAATTTGATATTTGGCTTCCTGTTGTTGAGGATCTCATAAGGAGTGAGAGTGAAGCGCTTGTTGAGATATGACCTGTTCTGTGTGAAACAAGCAGCAGAAATAGCATCAGCCCAAAAATATAAAGGTAAGGAAGCGAAACTTAGCATGGTTCGGGCTGCTTCACACAAAGATTGGTTTCGTCTTTCGACAATTCCGTTTTGTTGAGGTGTGTAGGGAGCTGAGAAGTTGTGACTAATTCCCTTTTCTGCCAGGAATTCTTCGAATTCTTTATTTTTGAACTCCAGTCCATTGTCGCTCCTGATGTTGCGAACGACTTTCTTCAGCTGTACTTCAATCTGCTTGATGAACACCTTTAGCTTGTGAGTCGCTTCAGATTTAAGCTTCAGAAAGAACACCCATGTAAAACGTGAAAAATCATCAACAATAACAAGAATGTACTTGCTACCACCGATACTTTCGATAGATGATGGACCACATAAATCAATATGAAGTAATTCTAGTGGTTCAACAACTTTAGTGTTTATTATAGATGGATGACTTTGACGACTCTGCTTCCCCATTTCACATGCAGCACACAAATGATCTCTATCGTACTTGAGCAATGGAAGACCTCGAACATGACCTCCAGTGACAAGTTTGTTGATATCCTTAAAGTTAAGATGAGAGAGCCTTCGGTGCCACAACCAGCTTTCGTCAGATTGTGCTTTGGATAACAGGCAGATAGTTGGGTTTCCTTTGATGGGTTTGAGGTTTAGGGGAAACATTTCACCTTTACGCTCCGATTTGAGAATAACTCTTTTCGTCTTCTTCTCAATTATTTCAGAACCCTCATCGTCAAATGAGACTTTGAGACCGGTACCTCCAACAAGCTGAGATACACTGATGAGGTTGTGTTGTAGTCCTTCCACATATGCAACCTTCCTTATCGTGAAATCACCGTTTGTAACCATTCCGTAGCCTTTTATGGTGCCGAAGGAGTTGTTCCCGAACTTGACATTTCCACCGTTTGAAAGAGACCTGTATTCCCTTAACTCTTCCTTCCTTCCTGTCATGTGACGCGAGCAGCCACTGTCAATGTACCATTCTTCGTCAAACTGCTTGTCACTGATAACCTGCAAAAATTAAGCAGATTTAGGAACCCAAAGTTTCTTGGGTCCACGTGAGCCTTTCACAAGAACAGGAATAGTAAGAGAGATGTCAACAAGATATGTTTTTTTTATTAGTGTTGTTTCATCTTTCTTTTTGATAGTGAAAACCTTAATTTTATTGGGATTCGTTGCTTTAGGTTTAGACTCTAGTTTAACTGATGAGACCTTCTGTTTTCCTTTTTGTTCAGTTGATGATTGAGATTTTTGAGAAGGAACAGAATGGAATTTAGAATGGGGTTGAGAAGAATTAGAGGAATTTGAAGAATTAGAAGAATTAGAATGAGAGAGCTTAGATTGAGATGATTTCTTGGTTGGAGACTCTAGGTGACCCTTTTGCTTTTGATCATTAGTGGGACCGACCCTAGAATTTTGATCTCTTTAGTTCTCAGAACCGAACCTTTGCTTTCGGTTGATGTAGTTCTCTGAACCGAACTTCTGCTTTCGGTTGGAGTCATTCTCTGAACCGAACCTTTGCTTTCAGTTGATGTTTTTCTCTGAACCGAACCTCTGCTTTCGGTTGTTATTGCACTCTTGTGATTCAACAGGACTTTTCTCTGACTTTAAGTTCTTGTCACGATATGAGAAATAGGCATTTTGAGATTGCCAAAACTGTTTTCTTTCAGAGAGATTCTTCTTGTATCTCTGATTCCTTTGTTGTTTTTGATTTCTCATCTGCTTTGGTTGATGATGGATATTGGCTTTCGGTTTCTGTATTTCTTTAGCTGGTTCACTCTCAACTGATAAAGTTTCACTTGAAGGAGTGACTTCTTTTGCAGGAATTCCTTTTTCTTGAGGAACATCCTTTGTACCACTAGTACTTGGCACATCAAAGCTATCAGGTTTATTCAAAGGTTCTGGCACATATCTGCCTTTGCTTTTCTATGAAGTCCTTTCAGACAAGCCTACCGTTTCATCAACGTTGTCGATGGGAGCTGAACAGAAGAACTCGTCGCAGCCATCAGCATTGTCTTCGTTTACAATTGCTGTAAGTTCAGCAGTCTGATGTTCGGTTACGCCTGTGACCTTATAGACCTGATTTGGAGTGGTTCTTACTTTTTGGTATACTACTGCCTTCTCAGCAAGAATCGGGGGCTTTTGTTGGGACATACGAGCGAACTCCACTGAATTTTATGAAATGAGATTCTTGTGGTTTTCGGGTTCGCTCTTGACAAATTCTGAACAGTCAACTGTGTCCTCTACAGAAATTTCACTCATATTGTCGTCCTCATTAAGCTCAGATGCATTTTCAACATCAATTTTATTTTCTGAGCTCAAGTTGGCATTTAATGAGTCAAATTTTTGTATGGTTTCGGTCCTCAGTTTCAGTTTATCATTTTCATCCAAAAGGTTTTTAAGCATGTCCTTATGGTCCTTGGACTTTATGAAAGATTCGATTTTGTCTAGTCCATACATATACGTCGGATTAACATCCTCAGATGAAATAACACTTTCACAATTATACGCTTCAGCATCAATTTCATCCTCCTTAAACTCAAGGAAGGGTAAAATCATGCGATGAATCTTTTGTCCTATTTCACAATCCAAATGAAGCTGAGTAATATTAGTGTAAAGACGTTTAGCAATCAAACAAAAAACATTTCACTGTTTTAAAAGCTTTAAATTGTCTCTTTGCAAATAAATGTTTTCATCTTTTATTTTGATTAACTCCGACTCCTTCAGTTCGATCCACATCCACCATTCCTCACTCTTCGAAGACACCCTGCTTAATTGGTCAGTTAGGTTAGAATTGGTGACTCGAGTTTGAGTTAAACTACTGTCTAGATGAGAGATTCTCGAATTAACACTTTTTAATTCTTTTTCGTATGAGCATTGTGGGACTTTGAATGAAACAAAAACGGATTGTACCTTCTTGATCAGTTCATCAAGCTCGTTGAACTGCACGCTGAGTGGTTTAGCTGTAAAGAACAAATTATGTTGCTCCTTCGTGTCTTCATTCCCACCATCTGTGTTGTATCCCCTCATCTGAGATACGTCGAACACCATCAAGCACTTTCCTCCACTGCTCTCTTCTTTCGCCACATAAGCCTTTCCATGAGAAGGCTTCCTTACTTCATCATCTTCAGAGTCGGTTGACCAGACCTCCACGCCACCGAACTCATCATCAGCTACCGAACCCTGCACAATTAAAGCATTCATAGAAGGGTTAGCAGTAGATTTCTTCTTCCTGACTTCATCCAGCTTTTTCTGCAACAAGGCTTCTTCATCCTTTTCTGCCATTTTCTTGAGGACACAGTCCTTTGCATAGTGGTTCTTTCCTCCACAATAATAGCAGCTCACTCCCGAATCTCCTTCAGCTTTCGGTTCCTTCTTTGATTCTTCAGCCTTCGGTTCATCTTTGACCTTTTCAGAACTATAACTCCCCTGCCAATTTTGGTTTTTGTTGGTGGGAAATCTCTTCTTGATGAACCTCTTGGGGTTTGACACCATCATAGCATAGTCCTCAAAAGTGAGGTCATAGTCCTCCAAATTGAGGTCTTCTTCTTCCATCACCGCTTTGCTTTTGGACAGGAGGGCCAATGAACCCAAGCTTGAAACCACATTTTTCTCCTGTAACATGATCTTTTCTTGAGATTTTAGGATGCCCACCAGTTTCTCCAAAGAGTAGGATTTGAATTGCTCATGCGCTTTAACTGTGGACACAACTGCTCTCCACTCAGATCTGAGGCCGTTCAAAAACGTAACCTTCTACTCAATAAGCTTCCTTTCGATGTCATGTTTAATCATCTTGCTAAGAAGATGATTGAAGCGATCGAACGTTTGAGTCACGGTTTCTTCGGCTCCCTGCTTGAATTCACCAAACTCGGACAAGAGTAGGGTTTGAATGGAATGTTCAAGATCTTCGTCCGTAGAGTACAATTCTCGTAGCCTGTCCCATATTTCTTTTGCGGTTGTGCATGAACTCACTAGCCTGAAACTATCGGATTGAAGAGCGAATCTGATTAATCTCAATGCTTTGATGTTGCACTGAAATTTATCTTTTTCGTCTTGAGCAATATCTTTAACATCTTTCAAACGATCATTATACTCCTTTTGAGTTTTAATAATCCTTGAAGTTGCTGAATGAGAAAAGGGTCCAGAAACGATTGCTTCCCAGATGAGGTATCCATTGTCCTCAGATCCTATAACATAATCTTCAAAGTGATGTGCCCAGACTTCATAATCATGGGTGTAAACGATGGGAATCTTCGTTGTTGATCCAATACTGTTCGAAATATTAATGGGATTGGATTGCGACTCGTCCATACTTGATCGAATAACTTGTTCAAAGATCAGACTTGTAATATATTAAATTAGGGCAAAACAATAAATATCGAGGTACGTCAATTATGAGATGACGGCTCAATAATTATCAGTAAATGCGGAATAACCCTAATCGAAACCTTTTTCACAGAAAAGAAGTGTATCAATTACACAGCCTCCTGCTCTGATACCAATTGATAAGTTAAAAACTAACTTGAAGATCGTTTAGATCTTTAAAACAGGGAAAATAATAAACGAGTAAACAGCAAGAACACAAGAGTGGATTGAAGATGTCGAATGATTAATCAACAATCCTCAGCAGAGCTCGATAAAGAACTTCTACTGTAGAGGATTTAGGGTTTACAAGAACGATGAAGAAATAATCTATGATCTATCGTAATCGCTATCAATCGTTTCTATCGATCGTTAACCTAATATGCATGCAAGCACATTAATTTATATTAAACCCTATCAGCTCACGGTTGGACAAGCCCAATCCGGAGTAACAAAACTTGGACTATGAAGTGAGCCCAATGGACGCAATACAAAATAAATCCGCTACCCAACACGGTTAATATAAATCATGAAACTTTTACTTTTGGTTAAACTATAATATATGGGTTGCTGGTAATTTCTTATGAGATGTAGAATAATTTAACTTTTTTTCCTTGATTTATTATCTTGAATATGCATTTAATTCGTGAAAAATAGTAAACAGTAGATGAAAATTATGAACCTTTTTATTTGGCATCCTAGTATAATAGAAGATGTCTAGGTAAACTTTCCTGAATTACAGATTAGTGTAACTATATTTGTTTTTTTTGTTTGTTATTATTATTATTATTATCATTATTTATTATTTTTTTATTATCAATTTAACCCCTTAAACATTCATTAAATCCACGAAAAATAAGAAAGTCATGAAAAAAATTCTAAATGTTTGTATTGAGGTTTTATAGTATCCAGAAAGTGCGAAAATTATCAAAAATCGTTTTCAACATTCATAACTATATTATACCATTTATTTTTCCTAAACAAAAATAAAATCAAAAAAATTAGAAAAAAGCCATACAAATTCGTGAAACTTCATAAAAGGTATGTGCACAATGTGCAGTACATCGCAAAATGTTTCTAGAACTTATTGACCTTAAAAATAATTTTATGTGAATTATTGATCTATTTGCTTACAAAAATTATAATAATTCGATAAAAATGAATAATTTTCTGAAAATTTATAGTTCTTCTTATTTAATTGTTTGAATTTTGGGAAAAATCGGATTTAGGCTGAAACAGAGTTTTAGATGTTTGTTTGTGAATAATTCCTTTGTGAACTTATTGGAAAGCTTTTTAGCAATAAATTTTAGGAGAGGGTGGGGAAGAGAGAGAATGAAGTGGTTGTGGTGAAAAAATGGGAGAGTGGCGAAGGAGGTGGAGTGCGTGAGAGATGGAAATGATTATGTGAGTTGGGAAGTGAGGTGTTGGGGAAGGGTTTGTTGAAAAGAGAGGAAATTTTATTATTATTATTATTATTATTATTATTATTATTATTATTATTATTATTATTATTATTCCTTAATTTTTATAAAAGTTCTCCTAATTTAGATAAATGTGCATTTTTGTATAAAATTTATTCATAAATCTTGGATTTTTGGTTTATAAAAATAAGTTGAAATGTTAATGAATTAAATTTAGGTCCTTGATGATATTTCCACATTTCAAATATTTTAAAAGGATGTTATATGCTTCATAATCCTTTTTATAGAATTCTTGATGTTAAACCTTATAAAATTTCGGTGTTTATGCCTTTTAGGGTTTGGTATTTAATAATTCTTTGAATATCAAAATAATTTGACTTTTTGAGAATTCAAATTACTTTAGAGTCTTATAACTCTTTTCCAATTACAAAAATGCTTGAGATTTGTTTTCATCGGTTTATTGGCATTTATATTTAGTTATTTCGAGATTCAAGCTAAATTGAAGACTCAAATATACTAGTCCTAGTTTCAACCTTAGCTTAAGTTCCTACGAGACTCTGATATCACTACAAGAAATTTCGGTGTTTACCTACACACATTAGGTGTGGGTAAAAACCTCTTATGTGTTGGTAGTTGGCTTTATCCACACATAAATTAAATCTCATTATATGTTGCTCATGACTGTAGATAAAGATTATTACCTACACATCGATTATGCGTAGAAATAAGTATAGCTATGCCTACACATGCATGTATTGCTAAAAGTAGTAAGTATGTGTGGGTAGAAGTGATATGATTTGTTTAGGTAGCCGATGACATGGTTGATGACCTGGCCAATGACATGGACTAGATGGATGACATGTCAAGTTACATGGCATGTTCTTTAAAATTATTGATGACAGTCAAATATGTAAGTTAAAATATCTTAATGTGTAGATAAAGATGATAGATGTGTGAATATTTATTTTAATGTATAGGAAAAAAACTGATTTACTGGTAAGAGGATACTTATGTGTGGATCAGGTTGTTCAGTATATTGTTTATTTTTTCTGCATTTAATCCATAATTTATCAACATAGATACAAAATCTAAGCTGCATAAAATTTATATAAATTCTATAGCTCAAAAAAGAATGAATTGGACCCACTGAAGAAGATAGAATTCTGATAAATCCTAAACATTACAAAGATGAACAAAAAAAACAAGATTAAAATTTACAAAGTTAAGGAGGCTACAACTTTAAAAATAATACAAAACTATGTCACCATCTTTGTTGTGGAAGCCTCTTCTTAATCAATGATCTTCTTCGATGAAATGTAACCTTCCAATACCCTAAGACTTTTGCTCCGGAATGCATGAGTTTGATCTATACAAGTCATATCATCACAATATTAAAATTTTATAACATTGGAATGTCCAAACTCCAGATAACGATGAAAATTAAAGTCCGGGATTACTGAGAGTATGAAATCGACGGAATAAACACATTTGATCAATTTGGAACCAAACCCTTTACCAAATCGATTGACGACGTCAAATTTAAGGGCGTTTGTAACTGCAATTGAAGAGATCAGTGATTTTAGTAACCTAAGTAAACGAAAAAGAAGAAAGGGTAGTCGTACCTCAAATTGAATGATGACAAAAGGCGATGAGGGCATCAAATGAAAGGTCGGCGTGGAGAGAGGAAGCAAAGATTAGTGGTTTGTGTTTATATATATGTACAGGGGAGGGGGAATTAAAATGAGGGATCTGAAAAGAATATTATTAGAGGGAAAAGAAATTTAATAGGAGGGAAATGAAAATTTAGAATTTTATTATTGTTCCATGCATTCTGTTATCGTTTTGAACTATGTTTTGTGGTGGACAAATTTAATGGAACAACTGTGACCATCTATAGCCATAGTCTTGCCATTTTCGAAAGATATTATACCAATCTCGAAATCTCATCTTAATTTACATTGTTCCATGTTGTTTTAATTTCAATTTTAGTTTTAATTACTTTGTCTTTTTTTAAGTGTTGATTTATATTTTTTTTCCATGTCATTTTATATTTATCTACATATTTTTTATAATAGTATTATATGTACGTAATATGAACATGTTAGGCACACATATTTTCATATCATAACTATATGTAAGTTTTCAATTTTGCACGTCATTAAAAAATAGTAGTATATTAACTTTATTTTAACATATAAATATTATGTGTACAGTGTATCTAAATTTTCAAAAATTACCTACACATATATTAAGTTTCTACATATGTGTAGATAGTTTACCCACATATAAATAAAATTTGACACATGTGTTGGTAATTTAACATGTAATCTATCGCCAAATTTTGAGGGGAATTTTTCAACCAAAATAAAAAGTGTGGCTAAAAGATATTACCAACATATATTAAGTGTTCATGTTTATGAAATAGAATTATTGACACTTATCCACACATATACAAACATGTGTGGGTGGTTACCCACACATTAACATATGTAGCTAAATTATGTGTGGGTAAACACCCCAATTCCTTGTAGTGATATTAGGTCAAGTGCAAGATGTATCTATATGATTCATGCAAAGATGTTCAAGTTAAGGAATGATTCTAGTTTAAATAGTTGTTATAGTTAAAGTAGCTATAGAAGTCACGTAACAATGTGAAATGTAAGTAAACTATACCTCGTTTCTACTTGTTTCCAAGCTTCTAGTAGGTTACAACTTAGTTTCTAGTCACTAAGTCTAGAATATGACGTGCCTACACGTGCACCCTGAGTTTATTCAAATATAGACAAACTTCAATTTTGACGGTTGTTAAAGAAATCAGCAGGAAGGTTATGGTGTACAACACGGTCATATACTTCCCCTCTATTTGCGATGTATGTCAGCATACCAATACCTACTCCTTCGTCTTCTATAATAATATTATGCAATATAATGCATGTGTACATCAAGCTACTTATTTGTTTGCTTGATATTGCGAGTATATGCCCACGTCTTTTTAGAACACCAAAGGCTCACTCAATATACATGAAAAAGATTGAGAAAATGTAGTTAACTGAAGTATATCCCATCAATAAGGTAATACACATTCTTGTATGATGTCCCATCTTCTGCAAACGACACATCATACAATTTCCCAAGGTAGACGTCGGTGATTGTCAATGATTAGTCTAGAACATTACTGTCGTTGTTGGCACCTGGTGCACCAAAAAGTGCATGCCATATCCAACGAACACAGGATGCCACGGCTTCTAAAATTGTTGTCGAATGCTTCTGATCTCCTTGCATAACTTGGGCGCACCATGCATTAGGGAACATTGAATACCCCCGATGCATATCATCAATACTACCACGCATTTTAGGGAACCCATGCTTATTTTCATGTATTGTATACAATTGATAGATGTTGCTAATTATAGGCTCGCATAAACACCGACCACGATAGATGATCATCACTACTTTTGCAAACGTGTATAAAAATATTGTGTCGTTCACTCTGACATCTTCAAATACTTATCTCATTAGTACGCTCTAGTGTGAAATGATATTTAATGAATTGTAGATGTATATTTTTGGATTGTAGAGAAACTCTTTGGTTTTGCCCGACTTCATGATTTATCCATAATGGAGAATATCTCATTTTTGAACGCGAATTGTGGCTTCAATTTATTGTAAATAAGAGAAAGTTGTTTACATGACATCTCTGATTCCTCTTACTACAAAGTTAACGTATCCAACATAGTGGATGACGATGAATATGCTTTGGAATTATGAATCTAAGGTATATGGAAGTCTTTTGGTGTTTGTTTTGTGTTTTAAAATGAGAAGTGGTAGTGTTTATTTATAGTAGAGGAAAAAATCAAATCTTTTCTAATATATCCATTTAAAAATGGTAAAAAAATATATGTGTGGTGAGACTACCTTGTGTATTGGCCTCACTGCAATCTCGACCCCCGGTCAGTGTTGGTTCAGCGCACCGCAGGGTGCGATAGATGGCCACTTTGATCGGTTTAATGCATTACCACATGATCCACATGCAAGCAACTTTAATGTGTTTGATCTATGCAACTTTGAACGTGCAAAATGCGTTAATAATGAGAGTATGAGACCTTCATGCTTTTAGCCATAGTTAAGGTAATTTTGCGGTGTGTTGGCTTGATAACATATTATATCTATGCCATTAATATTCTTGATTTTTATAAACAAGTCATATATTATTACCTAGCAAAAGCATCTATAATGATTTCTTTTTGTTCTAAGTAATAATATAAACTTCATTTAACCTTTCTAGGATGAGAACATTAAACTTTGTTGCCATTTCGAGTAAGTCAATATCGAATTTGGTTTATGTTGGTTAATATGTACATCTAAAATAGAGATATAAACCCCGCAATGGGAGTCTAATAATTTAGAAGTGGAATTTCATATAGGAGGTATATGGTTCAAATCCTGACACACCTAAAATATGACTAAAGTTCCTTGATTAATCTCCCACGTAGGCCTTGGGACGGGTTGGCTTGGGCTACGGTGTAGTTTACAATTTTTTTTACAATTGAGACATAATGTTTAGAATGAAGAAAAGTTATATGGAGTAAACATAATAACCATTCGTGTTCTTTTAGTATTCCTCTAAAGAAACCAAGTTCTAAGCATAACATTATATCTATTATTGTTATTTGGTCGCAGCATATATTTGTTCCAACCCCCGCAAAACTTCTTCACTTGAAGGCCTATCTTTCGGATTCTCAGTTACACATCTTGCTGCAAGTTTTGCGCATTCGAAAGCTCCTTCAAGGGAGTAATTTTGTTCAAGGCGTGGATCCATTATTTTCTTTAGCTTGATTGTATCTGCGAAGAATGGACTTGCCCATTTTGTCAAATAGCGGTCATGATTAAGCCGCTTCATGTCATATGCCCGTTGGCCTGTTAGGGTTTCCAGCATTACCACACCAAAACTATAGATGTCACTCCGCGCAGTAAAGCAATCTGTAACAACAATGAAGGGTATCGTTTATAATCATAAAAGAGCGAGATTAACTTTACGAATCACCACACTCACTCAAGCAATCTATAACTATCCATATTGTGGGATATCACTCAGTTAGAATATAACCTACGCGTAAAAATATAAGTTGGGTCTAAATAACCAAAGGTGCCCGCAACATGTGGGTTCCCGATATCACGGCCAACTAGTGCCCTCCCAAAACCCCCGAGTTTTGCATTAAAATCCTGAAATAAGAAAGGGTAAACAACAAGTTGTTAACTTTAATGAGATAAAACCAAAAGCATTGAAGTGATTCTATCAACACTAAAAATCTTAGGGGGCTTAATTAACAGTGCCAGTACCTTATCAAGAAAAATATTAGAGGACTTCACATCACAATGTATGACTTCATTTATTGATGAATGCATATAAGCGAGCCCTCGGACTACTCCTATTATTATCAAGATTCGTCTTTCCCAAGAAAGTGGTCTGCCGAGATCTTCTGCAAGGTGAATTTATGCATGTTACATCAGCTACCTCATTGCAACAACTCAACCTATGAGTAAAGATAAAATAATAATAGTTTTTTAGAGAGATTTAAGTATACCTCCGAATAAGAAGTGACCAAAATTTTGTTGCTGCATGTACTCATAAACAAGCAAGCATCGGGGTTGTTTATCGATGGAGTATCCCAAGAGACGAATAATATTTGGATGAGACAACCGTCCTAAGGCGTTTACCACTCTCTGATCTAAAAAAAAATAGTTACATTCAGCACAGGGATTTATAAAAGAAATATTATAGCCTTGTTCCATGATAAAGACTCGTCAATTGCATTCACAACATAAAACAAACGTATAAAGCTAAACATAACATTTTTACATAATCTCATCTCTCACTTGTCAAAAGCCATAGTATACATAAGTATAAGTCATTTCCCTTGGTTCAGATGCCATATCCATTTCCATCTTTTATTAATAGGGAAAATGAATTATAAGCCCAATAAAGTTTCCAAATTGTTCAAAAACCCTAATTATGTTTTATCTGTTTAAAAAAACCTAATGAACTTAAACTTTTGTCTAAAAAGCCCAACTAACTTTCACTTTTCATTTAGGGTCAATCGGCTAATGAAAGTCAACGAATGACATGGCTTATGACGTGTAATTAAATATCGATAAACGACTTGTAAGACCAACAAAGATTCAAAACCGCTCAGAAAACCTCAATCATGTTTTGTTTGTTGAAAAAAACCCAACAAACTTACGTTTTTGTTCAATTCTTATTAGATGCAACCAGATTAATTAGGTATACAACTAATTGGCAAATGACATGGCATTATATTTAATCACATGGAATAAACAGATTAGAATTGCCCTTTATATATCGATTTAGGGCTTGGAGAAGAGAAAAACGAATGATGTCTATGTTACCTTAGCTACCTCATTGCAACAACTTAATCTATTTATTCCATGTCGTTAAATATAATGTCATGTCATTTGCCAACTAGTTGTATCCATAATGAATCTGGTTGCCTTTAATGAGGATTGAACAAAAGCGTAAGTTCATTGGGTTTTTTTTCAACAAACAAAACATGATTTGGGTTTTTTGAACGGTTTTGAAACTTCATTTGTCTTACAAGTCATTTTCTGATATTTAATTACACATCATAAGCCATGTCGTTAGTTGATTTTCATTAGCCAGTTGACCCTAAATGAGAAGTGAACGAAAGTGCAAATTAGTTGGGCTTTTTTAGACAAAATGTTAAGTTTGTTGAGTTTTCTTGAACTGACAAAACATATTGGGTTTTTTGAACGGTTTAAAAACTTCATTGGACTTATAAGTCATTTTTCCTTATTAATAAGGTTATGTTCTTGGGGAATTTTTTTTATTTCTTAATAGAAAGATTTGACAAGAACACTAGATTTGTAGTTTGAGCATCATGTAGCCTTTGGGTGAGATTCTATACCACAAACACTAAGCATAAAAAAAAAAAAGAAAAAAAAAAGATAGGAGTTGATCCATACAGAACATGTTTTCTTCATACACAACAATTTATTTTTAGAACGTTGTACTGTAGAATCATATAAAGTATAAATTGTTGTGTAAAGAGAAAAAATGTTATGCACTAATCACTTCCCCCTATTTAATAATAAACTGACTATGAAGTGAAGTGAGAGAATCAAAACTTGTATACATTTATAGATACTTACCTGGCACTTTGGCTGAAGTTCACTATACCATTTAACTGCAACTTCAATTCCCATCCCCCAAAGTGAAGGTGTGAATGTGTTCCTGTCAACCCAACCTATGAATAAGTCTCGAGAACCAAGACATAGGAACGAGAAGTTTTGTGTAGCCACTTCTAAATCATCAAACTTATATACTTCCAATTTTGGAACAGTTCTTACGGAATCTTTGTTGTCAACTGGTAGAGTATCATCAGCATTTCTTCTACTGGTGTCTTTTATATTACTTTATGGCTTTGAATCGCCATGGGCTGTAACAGATGAATACAGTTTGATTAAATAATCACAATTCACAATCCTAGCTATTCCAACAATTCAAAAGGGCATAGTGGCTAGAAGTATCAAGAGTGGTGTCGAAGGTTCATGTGCTGCTTGGGATGAAAGGTGTATATTTAGGAGTACATTAAGGAGAGGGGTAGCCAATAAAAAACAATAGAGTGCTTCTTCCTATTTACTTCAGGTGATACCCAATTAGGTGTATTTTCCACTTTGTTTGATATGACTAATTATAGGAACCAGGAAGTCTTTAGTTTGGCCATTCTTATTATGCATGACTTTGTAAAGAACACGTCAGAAACTATATGCTACAGGCAATAAAGCATTGACAATATGCTACAGCATACAGAGAATAAATTATTAAAATTCAGCCACTGCACTCAATATTTTTCTGAATGAGAAAAATGTGGTGAAGAGCATTAATACTACCATGATCTCTAAATCATGCATAACAGTGTAATTGAGCCTGCAGTAATGAGCAAGCACTGGTTAGTAAGAGCATAGAGACCATAAATACAGATCGATGAAGGAATGCTAGCAACCCTTAAATGGTAATAAGACTGTGAGCATAGAGAAGAGTAAACTACCCAACAGGGAACAAGAAGAGCTGTAGAAGAAAGTAGGAAGCACAAGTCAGGAAAATAAACTGCATACAAGTTGGGTATTTCTGATTTCCTCTTCGACGATTCCAGCCTATCCCAACTAGTATGATATTAAGAAATTCTCTTGTCGTAAGATACATCAGAATATTTGTATTCAACTGTTTAGTACATGGTTTAAATCTTTATTTACCTGTTAGATTAAATTACAGTTTTGGTCCCAGTGGATTACACCCTTTTGCAGGCTTGGTCCTAGTTTCCGAAATTTGACACAATTGTTACTTATGGTTGGCATATCCTTCGGTTTTGGTCCTATCTTAGTTACCGTCTATACCATTTCATCCGAAAATGGGATTGTCTTCCTTCTTATAATCAGATCAGATCGCGAAAGATCGATCTGGTTTCTGGCCGAAACTTGCGATCTATAAATAATAATTGTATTATTATTCGCAATTAATCGACATATAGTTTTCAATATTATTTGTCGATTTCCTTACATGACTATTTGATTTTTCAACACTAGACACAAGGTTTCAAATCCTTAATTTAATCCCAAAGTATTTCCCAAAAATCATACCTTCCATACTTGTTTTGTATCAAATTCTAAATTGGGATCGACATCCCATCGCCATGAATTCCATAAATTAGCAATAAAGGAATGCAAAGACCGATATAGTCATAACATCTGAATGTACTGTTATAAGATGTAAATTTGGTAATATCCATGTCAATAAAATGAAAAAACATGAACATGTCCACCACATAGTAGACAAAATGTATATGTACCTAACACAAGATTATGAATAGGTTGGGTTGAGCACATGAAATAGCAAGGGAAGCCTTGGTGAGCATATCATTAACTATGCAGATATCCCGGTCAAAAATCTAATAGCCATCGAGGGCTGCTCTTTGAAATAGTTGTTTTCAGTGTGGTATAGCAGTGATATAGTTGTTTTAATATATATATATATATATATATATATATATATATATATATATATATATATAATGTTTAATTCAAAATTTCACACATTAATCATGTTCTTTAGATAATCTTTAATTGGTTCCACATACCATAATAATATTTAAAGTTTTTAAGTTTAATCTTAAGCCTTAATTAGTCTATTAGTATTACTCAACAATAGCACAAAGCAAAAGAATTCTAACAAAAAGTAAATTAAGGACATAGGTCATACCAGGAAGGGGCGTCGTATACCGAAGGGGGGTCATTAGGAAATAGGAAAATAGAAATTAAATTGCCTCCTCTTTTTTATGCATACAAATATTACTACCCACTAACATTATGACATATGCTATAATTTCACTGGTCAATTTAATTTGATTTGATATATTTCAAATATACTCTTAATGAGAGACTTAAAAAAATATGGAATGGTTATACGTGTAATAATATTAGTAGGTAGGAATATTTGTAGGTTTAAATGTGTGAATCAATTTAATTTCTCTATTTAAAACAGTTATAAAATTTAAATAATTATTAATGAGAAAAACAATAATAATATAATAGGAAACATTTAAATTTGATATATTAAATATGACATCAATTGTTATAAACGAAAGGGGTTATAAAACAACCAAACAAATAAGGAAATACAACAAAGTTATATGTAGATAAAAAAAATAATAATAATAAAAGAACTACAAAATGTGAACTACTTTTGTATTCTAAGTAATAGAGAACTAAGTCATAGGAGAATTTAAAGGAACAAAAAGTAGGAGGATTTTTAATTTCTCTTAATGAAAACACAACATTAGGCTTACTTTGGGCCATATTGTGATAGAAATAACAAAGATGGAAGGTAGACAGAAATAACAAAGACGGAAGGTGGAAACAATGTCTAGAAAAGAGCGGTGCTACAACTAATATAGGGTTATTCAAAAAGGGAGTTGATATTTCCACTTAATAAATTGATTAATCCATATGAGGTACAACACCTTTGTAACTATCATACAAGTTAGTAAAACATACATTTCAAGTTGATGAATCAATTTATTAAGTGGTAATATCACTTCCATTCAAAAAGCAGTGAAATAGTCACCAATACCGGCGATTTGACCAAAAGTGGAATCATAATTTTACACCAATAAATTGAAATCATGTTTCTCTTAGGTCCACATACTATTGCGCGCCATTAACTGTTTAGATCATTAATACAATTAAAAATTATTTTGGTGGATGAGAAAGGGGCAAAAATTCTGCTTCTAAAACAAAATAAGGTTTTTGTAATGGTTGACAATACCAGAAGGTGGAAGGCATGAGGTGGTTGCTAAATTATTTCCACTAAGGTCATTTTAAATAGTTGTCCTTAAAATCAGGGAATAGATATGAAAGCCAGTAAACAATTAGTCAACATGATTAGGCTATCTTAAACTATAAAGTATAACCTCCATAGACAAATTAACTTCATTACTTTTGTATATGGCCTTCTTATGTTGTCTTAATTTTGTGCTAATATGGATAAACAAAAGCTTAGAGAACTAGTATGCACAATTCATATAGGAGATTGAAATACCAGAGTTCTCTCCGTTGGAGGCGAAGGGAAACATATCAAGCAATTTTCCAAATATTGTTTTGTCTGTAGCCTGCAAGGAAATGTTGAGTTTCTCCTGTAAGGTCAGTACATAATTGAGACGTACCACAACCTCAGCCATCATAGGGCGCCGCTTTGGATTGCTGAGCAAACATCTCTCTGCAATTCGAACAAACTCTTTTAAACACTTTGGAGAGATTTCACCCCTTATGCCGTTGTCAATTATATGCTTTAAATTGCCTTCTTTGATAGATTCTTGCACCCATCTTGCTAAATTCCATTGCTCTTCACCAAGGCTTTCATCCACTGCACGCTTACGACAAAGCACTTCCAGCAATACCACCCCAAAAGCATAGACATCAGACTTCCTTGTCAACCTTCCTGTGAAGGAATAATCTGGATCTAGATACCCAAAAGTTCCTCTAACAAGTGTGTGGACATGAGTCAATGGCTGATTTGTTGGACCTATTTTGGACAACCCAAAATCTGAAATTTTAGCTGCCCAACTTTCATGCAACAAAATATTGGAGCTCTTGACATCTCGATGTATAACCCCAACATCAATCCCTGTACCAGTGTGGAGATAGTCTAACCCACGAGCTGCACTTATGCAGATCTTGAGTCGTTGAAGCCAAGAAAGAGGTGTACCAAGTGAATGGAGGTGATCTTCGAGTGTTCCATTGGGCATATATTCATAAACGAGGATCATTTCATTTTCATGACTACAATAACCAAACAAGGATACAAGGCGACAGTGACGCAAATTTGAAAGCATCTCAACTTCTGCCCAGAATTCTGTTGCACCTTGACTGGACATAGAATCCAACCGTTTAAAGGCAGCAACAGAAACAATTGATCCATTAATAATGTTACCTTTGTAAAGTTTTCCAAACCCTCCATGCCCAATTACTAATGATTCGTCAAAGTTATTGGTTGCTAAGAGAATCTCAGGAAACTCAAAGTGTCGGCATGATTTTGATGATTCTGTAGAGGAAAAGGAGGTGGAGAGTTGAGTTTCGTTGAGATCGCCGGTAGCAGAAGACATAGTTTTTGATGCAGAACAATTGGAAGTTGAAGCAGATTTTGAAAATTGTCGTTCAGTATATGGTAATTTCTTCCTGGAAAGAGAGATGGAGCCATCGTGTGTCACCAGGCATTTGTATTTAAATTGTTTTTAAATCAACTAAACGCTGAAGTGGCTCCAAAACAGCAACTTAAGTTTTATCACCTAAATGGACAATGCCACAATGGGACAACGGAGATATAAGTGATAAAGAAATTATGTTTTACCGATCATATATTTATAGTTTTATCACCTACAACGCCGACTCCCACAAAACCCACGATCCATGCTGTCAACTGATTTTTAGGGTTTATTGAAAGAAGATATTGAAGTGGATTGGATCAGAACATCAAATACGCCCAAACCAGAAGAGTAGGAATCAAAAGGAGCCGATGTTAAGGCTTATACAAGATTTAAAACCATACAAATACAGATTTGTGAACTTGTGTGCTGTTCAAAAAGTGAGTATATCGAAAATCATACCAAGAGTCCGTGTCTGCTTTTTCTATTATTGATTTTTATTTTATGTTTTAATTGATGAAATCGTCAAATGTCGATTATTTTATTTTATTAATATATATTACAAAATACACATAATTTTTATAAGAGAAATTAAATATCGTTTTTCCTAACATCTTTCCACACTTATGATCGTAACATCTGTCCTATTTAATAAAAATATTTTTTTTTACTATACTTGTATCATCAATAAATTGTAGAAAGATAGGAAGAAAGAATAAATAGTAGGATACTTGGATTCTCTTTTTCAAAATTTTAGAGTTGACCAAGGACCATCTCGATTAGAAACCGTACATTTTTCGATAACCGCACCAGTTTGGTTATAAACCCAAAAAACCAAATAATATTTACAACATGATTAAATGTCGAATAGAACCAAAAAAAAAAAACATAATAAATCGAAAAAACCGGATTGTTTGGTATTTTTCATTAAAAAAACTTAGGGTTTATTTTTCAATACTCTCTGTTTAGGAGCATGTATGAGATCTCATAGAATATAGAACAAAAACTTGCATGTAAACTATGTAAAGAGTATGTTAAATTGTAAACTGCAAATAGTTCCGTGGAATGGAATATAAAATTACCTTTAACACCAAACTTGCAAAAAAGCCTTCTCCAACTCCATCACAATATTCAATATGATGGGAACATGTGATGTGTGTTTGATAGATCAAGGAGGGAAATCATGGATTAAAGAAACTCAATTTCCGGTTTCGGTTCCTTTAGAACCAATTAAGAAGTTATTTGGGTAACCCGGATCGAAATACCCGAAACCAAATAAGCATAAAATACATAACCGAGAACCGAGAAAGATATCTTATTCGGTCATAATTCGGTTCAATTTCTATTCGAATCCGTTTTTGATTCCGATGTTCGGTCAAAACGCTCATCCATACTATATATAGTGGTCCACAAAACATATAAGTTATAAACAACGAGCTACATGTAGTTACATATATTTTTTTTAACTTAAGGGTCTTTGTCCTAATGGTATGGGTGTGTGTAGCCGTTCAAAAAAATTATTTAAATTTTGTTATTTCTATTACCTAAACAATAGTCTTGGTTATTGGGTACGAACTAGGTAACAACGTTGAGAGGCCGACCAAGCCAACCTAAAAGGAGTGGAGACTATTGAAACACCACCACATACCAACGTGTAACATCCCGTTTATTAAATAAATTAATGGATAAAATTTAATAAACGAATAGTGGCCCTAGATCCGTAATAAGTTACCATTGTGTGTCATAAGGGCTAAATGACATAATTCCTAGTAAAATGGGGACTTAAATTGTAATGTTTCGAGAACGAAGTGCTGAACATATCATAAGTTGGATTTTTTATTTATTTATTTTTTTTTTTGGGGGGGGGGGGGGGGGCTAAGTGTAATTTTGGGATTTGTTTTGCAAAAGATTCTCAAAGCGGAGGGTTGTTTAGTAAGTATTGGACCTGAATTGAAATGGATTTTGAATGCTGAGGGCTAAAAGGGTAAATTATGGATTTACTTTGAAAAGAGTTTTAGAAGTCAGGGTATGATTGGAAACTTTCTGGGACTTATTATGGAAGGATTTTTTTGGAGGCAAGGGCTAAAGGGTAAATGTTGGACTTAAGTTGGAAAGGTTTTGTGGGGGAGGGACTAAACTCGTTAAAAATGATGAAAGTTTGATATTGAGCATGGGACTTGAACCCGACGATCTTCCCTCCTGTTTTAAGGCTGCTAATTCCAAACCCTAACCCTAATCATAAACAACAGTTGCCACCTTATACCGACTAGCCATCAGACGCCGTCACCACCCATCTAGTTCGTTTTCTGACCAGCTAGCGGCCACCAAGCGACCACCAAACGTCCACCATTCTCCTTATTCTTCTTTTTGTTTATGCCATTGCTCTATCTCCATAATCAGCTGCCATTCTAGTTGTCGGAAGCAACCACAACAGCCTCAGCTGCCGGAGATGGTGGTGCACCGTATGAGCCACCGAAGACTGATAAGTGAAGCTACGAGCGTCGTCTTTTACGCGGGCCATGAACGAGTTGCTTTTCTGGCTCATTCTCCTTCTACACCTTCCTTCGCTCTTGTGTCACCACCATCGCCCTAACCACGGTTCTTTTCCGTTGTTGAGCTCCAACCGCTGCACGCCACCAGGTAGGTGGTTTGTTCGAATTTAGCATGTGTTACTGTTGCTGATTATGTTTATTATGTATGCTTGATTGCCAAGCCGGAGATCGAGAGAAAAACCCACCATGGCAGTCGACCGTGCTGGTTGTTGCCCTGAAACCGCTTTCTGCCACCACAAGCCACGATGAGGTGGTGGTTGTGTGAGTGAATCCTTGGATGAGTTTGTTTTTGGAGTCGTTTGCGCAATATATGGCCAGAAAACCCACGACCACCACTGTGAGGTGGTCGCTGCCACCTCCAACCACCGCCTGCCGCCACAAGGGTGGCTGGGTGTGTATGTTTGTGTGTATGTGTTGATTGTGTGTGTGTGTGTGTTCATTTGAATATTCCGTTGTAATATTGTATTTTGATCGGGATAATTAAGGAAATCTGTCACCGCCAATATGAGGTGGTGGCCGCCACCATGAGCCGCCATTGATCACCACTACCCAAGGTGGTAGTGGGTGATGCCCGAATTAATTAACAATTAATTAGCTTAAAAACCTAACAATCGGACTAATTGGGTTGTGTTTGAGTTGGAAATCCTAATTAGGGTTTAGAAAACCCTAATTTTGGAAAATATTAGTTTTGGATTGTCGGGACCTGCGTTTGAATTGTTAGACTGGAATTTTGATTTATGTCCAACTACATTATACGAATGGCCTAATGGAGTGATGGACTTAATGGATTAAGTCCTTAATAGGTTATGTCATTAATAGGTTAAGTAAGAATACTTAACCCTAAACGTCATTTCATGTGAGATACCCTAACTTGTTTGGGCCTTGAGTTTGGCCTTTCTGTTGGGTTTTAGGGATTGGGCTCTTGATGGGCGATCCAAGAACAAATATATGGACTAGAATATTTATATTGGGCTTTAGGATATATCCAATTGGAAAGGTTTGGTCCTAATTTGGAAAATTGGGTCATAGGTGGGCCATTGGATTGCCAAGTGTTTGGACCAGAATAAATGATTGGGCCTTAAGGTAAGACCATGAGAGGGGTTGGGCTCAACATGGAAAATTAGGCCATAGTTGGGCCTTGGTTGGTTATTGGACTTTTGGGCTTGCAGGGAATATGTTAAGACTTAATCATGGACAAAGGAGGAACTTGAGAGAGAATCTCCATGCACCTAAGACCACCATGAACTCCCAGAATACACCGGTGTCGATTTTAGGCAATGAAGTATGTATTTATATGTGAGATTTCTAGGGTCATAGATATAACCCAAATCCATATTCATGGGTCTTATGATCCATGGTTTATGTGGCCCAACTCTTTATGTATCCATACATAAACTTGGTCCAACATGGATCATAAGTCCAACACACATAACTATAACTAATTAACATAATTAGTCCCCATAGATTTAATTAGTCTCTTTCTGATCACTAAATCAATTCTAACTTAATTCTTGATCAATAATAATTAAAACCATATGATTTCCTATTAATATATTTGTACTTATAGTATATTAATAAATCATATATAACATTCTCTCAAGAGTCCATCCTAACAAATTATCCTGATGATATGCAACCCAAATAGACCATGCTACTCTCAGGTCAAGTACATACCAATAATAATTATGGGCTTAGACATCTAATCCAACAGTCTCTCATTTGGATAAGTCTAAAACTATTATTGCAAGTACGACTTCATAACCCGACTAGCAATCGTAGCTCTTAAAGCCGTTGTCGAACTCTGAACAAATCAATGATGCGTCCATTAGATAAGTGATCATATATTCCTCCATTCCATATATCATATGGACTGAGACATGGATTATAATCATTATCTCTGTCTATTTGTTGTTTCCTGATTTTCGACTTATGACAACTGACTAATTGGACTAATCAAATCAGTCCAGGCTTGGCCAAGCACTTAGGGGTGTCATCACTAAATCATCGAGGGGCCCACAGATATCACTTTTATCCTTATGTGGTAAAAGGAATGGATAAACTTCGACTCATATGCTTGTACTAACTACTTGTTGAATCATACACAAAGGCACGTTTTATAACATCAAGTTACTGATGCATTTTCATACAATCAATGTATAACCAACTCATAGTCAAAAACTCATATCTCTAGGTTTAAAGAATATTAGATATTATCGTCTCATGATTCACTCGTGATAAAATCCATGAAGTGATTCAAATGAGCGTGGGTTTAATCCAATACTCGAATCCTATTCCAGGAGCACTCATGAATAGTGTAGCTAAGTCTAGCCACCAAGACAAACTACAGACCCATTTATGACAGTCTTGCCTCAATACCTACTTCCAAAGTATGATTGATTGTGGATGGTTTGAATAACCTAGTTATTCGGGAAGTCAAAACATGCAAAGTGAAACACAAGAATAATATTAATCCTATATGGCCCCAACACTTTGAGAGTAAATAAAAAAACACATTTTATCTAAGCACCATATTGATTACTCATTATTCATGTAACGTTTCAAATTATCAACTTAATACTAGAATTAAAACAATAGTTATGCCATGCTCTAAGAATACACACTATGTTTACCTATGGTCCTTTCTTTTGTGAAATAGATCAATTGAACAGGACTCCAATGATGTTAATTTCACAATCCCAATCCCTTTTATAAATGTAAGAATACCAAACTCTTGCCATTTACTGTAATCTGTTAGATTCTAAACTTATATGTAACGATTATCTTGTAATGACTATGCACAAAAGTCACAAAGACTTGGCAACAGACATTACAAATTATTCCAATGGAGATCAATTCCATGGAAACGAAGTCTCATCTTCAAAGTACATTCCTTTGAACATCCTTCTTTGCATTAAGTTTTATAATCTTATAAAGATTAAGAGAATAACTTCCACATATGGAAACAATTCCACATTTCCATTTTTACCATCACTTCTAAACAAGAGTTACCTCTTTTTGAAAATATGTCAATATGGTCCTTTCCAAAGTTTACAATATACTTCTAATTCTCCACGAGCAACCAATCTTTGGTAAACCTCAGATTGTCCTCGACAATTGCTTAATCACTTTAGTCATATCCGGTTCTATTCCTTTTTCCCACTTAATGCCCTAAGCATTTGAAAAATTTAGAATGGATGTAATCGATCCTATACCCGAAGCATATGGGACGTGATTCATGCTATATAATTTTTTATTTGCCATGTTCTCACAATCCGAATTATGAAGAGGGATGTTGTAATCATAATCAAATTTTGAGAACGCAACATATATAGAATTTCCTTATGTTGAACTATTCCAACATAACATTCATATATATCATTGACTAAAGTTGATTAAAATCTCAATCTAAGCTTGTAGAATTGAAATGAAGTATAAAATCCTCTCCCTTAATTATAACAAAACAACTTTTCAAAGCGAATTGAAACTTTTGTTTTCTATAATTATCATTGCTAACTTGAAACACGTAACATAATAATCATGCTCCTACTAACATGATAATTATAATTTAACTAGCATAACACTTTATGTTCCCACTAGCTTTGACATGTACGTAGAAATCAGCTGGACTTCTAGAAAACAATACTTTATTGACTTTCTTACCAAAGTTCAGTTTTCTGATACGAGATACTTTGATAAGACTTTATCAAAGTCATACACGTTTCCTTAGATAGCTTAAATGTATGTCTAAACAATTTTAGAACTATGAAAACGGATGTCGTAATCATAGCCTCAATTGTTTAGACCTTTTCCATTTCTCACAAGTCTATGTTAGTGTGTCCGTTACCCACACATGCTCCACTAACGACTTTCAGAATGCAAATATCACAATTGCTATCTACTTAAAACCTACTTAGTGAAACCGTTTCCTCACCATCATTTTCATGAATACGAGATAAATCTTATGACACTTAGATTTTATTTTTACCGTGTAAGTGTTCCTATCCATGCGAATTTGTCAAAACCGTAATCATAAGACAAGATTAGTGACAAATCTAAACTCATATGGACTGAAGTTGCCCTCTCATTTTCTTGCCACTTAGTAGCACAAGGGCCTACCATTGCTTCTAGGTTGGTATGCAAACAGTTGAGAACTTATACAACTCACAAGCATAGTCAACTTAAATTGGAGTGGACACAGAAATATGCCAGCACAATGGGTTACAAACCTCAAGTTGTCTGCTAGCGATTAAAGAATGGGTTTTATTCTTGATTAGTTCTTGAAAATTTTCCAAGATCTTTATGACTCCCACTGTCCTCTTGACATATAAGATTCTCTTGTCAAGATCCATTCCTTGACAAAACAAATATTCATGAGTTAGCGCAGATTCTTATGAACATTAACACTTCTCACCATTGGTCTTATTTGATCTCTGTTTTATCCAAAACATCAGTACTTACCAATTTCAGATGTACAAGAGTAAGGAACATATTACTCTACATTTGATAAGTGTTATAAACCTTTCTTAAAATTATGTCACTCAAGTTACAATCATAGAGTATGAATCTAAGACTTGTTTTGGAACGAATTATGACTCATCTTCTTGATTTAACGATTTCAACAACTCATGACTCCTCTTCTTAGAGTATGATTTCTTATCATTAAGATGTTCACAAAACATGATACTAAAGTACTCTCGCATCCTTTCAGATTTGAGAAATTTTTATCTTTGTGCCTAATTTGATTCTTCTCATCCATTCTGCCATACATTGAAACCTTTCCAAATTTTTAAGAATTACACTTAAACTTTTAAGCATAACCATATTTACTAGACCATAGTAAATCATGAAGAATAGTCTTATCCTTACTTGTGGTGGACTTGACGAGCACACAACCAAGTGTACCTGATCCCCTTGTCCTTTATTTGACTAACACATACATGTGAACAAGGACTTAGTTTTAATTTCCCAAAGAAGAAAGTTCTCATTTATCATACAATACAAGTTGCACGATTTCAATTTTCAATCCAACTGAAACTTGGGTGATGAGAATCTTTCATTATTTGGTAAACTATGACACTGTCACAAATGAAAGAATCAAATCCATTTTCCAATATTGCTATCAATGGAATCATATAAACAACAATTTTTTCAGAAACGCCATTATAAGAATGCTTAAAATAAATAAAATCAAAAATTTTCTTTTATTCTAAAACTTGCGGAAAAACTTATCCGTACAATGCAAATACATATGAAAAACATGTTGTTATCTGTTCCTAAGCAATCTATCATAACTCTTTAAGCAGCAGCTCAAAATTCTGATCACTAAACCATGCGATTGAAATGCATTTTCGCGATCAGAATCAGCATACCCTTTTTTAGGTTTCCTTTGATTCTTCCAAAACATCAAAATGTAATTACATCATGTATTAAGAATCTCCAAAATAGACTTCATAGAGTTAGACAATGGAATTTACCTGAAGTAGAGTCAGCCTTTTTGACTATACCATCCTTATGATCTTTCAGGTAAATTGGACAGCTTCGCAACCATTGTCCCTTATCTTAGCAATAGAAGCACAAGAACTCTTTGGAAATGGTACACGAGACTATCTCAAACTTAGCCTTTCTCTTTACCATTCGGTCAAATGACTTGACCATGGCCAATCCTTTTCCATTCGGAAGAGAATGTTTTTCTGGACTTTCAATGTTACCATTACCAATGTCCATGGAAACATGGGAAGTAGATCTTCCAATTAAATTTGCTTTACCATTGCTCTAAATCATTGCTGATTCAGTAGCATCGAGCAAATATGTATGATCATTAAGGGTCATGTCATGGTCTGTCACATAGTAGTCCTTAAAGAACTCACTATATGACTTGGGAAGTGATTGAAGAACCCAGTCAGCAGTCAACTTCCTTGAGACTTTGACACCCTCCCAGCTTTCCAGTAGGGATTGAGTGACTTAGAACTTTTCAGGTATTGAAACTTGTGGGATAGGGAGAATTATTGGAGGAGGTGGAGGAAGTGAAGTATGATTTCCAGTCCCATTAATGCACAGCAAAGGGATTAAACTTTCACCTTGATTGACATTTGGGATATCATCTTCATTAAGAAAGCTCTATCCAAAAGGATGAGGAACACCATAGCTGCCTGAACTTAGACATCTGTGAGGGAGAAATTCATGTTTCGGTTGATTTAAGTCCTTAACATAACACCCAATATGAAATATTAAGGCTAGGACCCAAAATACTATTTTATAAATTGGAAGAGGGATGCCGTAGTCCAAGCTACAAATATTTGAAGGTAGGTAAATGCCGATTTACCAATTTCCACCATGAAAAATAAAATAAATTATTAAGTTTTAATTGGATTGAAACTCCTAGATCTTTTGAGATTCATTGAACGTTCAATGGCATGTTTAAATCTTGATTGTGCCCTCTCAAGTTTGTGACTGGGATGCCGAGGATCACAAACAAGGTGTGAATAACCATGCAAATTGACTTAGTACCCTTAATTTTATCACCCAATCGATGTGTCGGTTAACCACACGTGCTCCACCAATCTATGATAAAACTTAAATCACCCTTTGCCACACATTGACAGTCCCATGTTAGTGTGACGGTTAACCACATGCGCTCCACCAACGACTTAACAAGGGTGGAAAGTGTAATTGCATGGGTTAGCACCATTTCGAGGGGGAGAATGAAAATAGGAATCATCAAGTTGAGGGGGAGCATTCACAAAATCAACAAGAATATCAAGTTGAGGGGGAGCATTCGCATAATCAACAGGAACATCATTTTGAGGGGGAGCATGATGAAACACAAACAATTAATCTTGATGAAAATGATGAGTTTCATGAACTAAATGATAATTTTTCTGTTGCAGGATCTGAAAATGAACATATATATGAAGATGCACCATCGGAATTTGATCCTAATTTTCCACCACTTGAGAAATGGACAAGAAATCATCCAAAAGATCAGGTAATTGGTAATCCACAAGATGGTGTGTTGACAAGAGCTCAAATTCGTGCGAAAAAAGAGGTACTGAATGCGAACCAAGAACTATGTATGTTTAATGTCTTTATTTCGAAAATAGAGCCAAAGACAGTGAAGGATGCTATGGAACACTCAGATTGGGTTGTTGCTATGCAATCTGAACAGGCTGAATTTGAACGAAACAAGGTTTGGAGATTAATTCCTAAACCTTCTAATGTTTCGATTGTCGGATTAAAATGGATTTTAAAAAAAAAACCGACAATGATGGCAATATTATTCGAAATAAAGCTAGACTAGTGGTTAAAGGATATTCTCAACAAGAAGGAATAGATTGTGAAGAAACATTTGCTCCTGTTGCAAGACTCGAAGCAGTTCGCATATTTTTAGCATATGCAGCACACAAAGACTTTGATGTTTATCAAATGGATGTTAAGTGTGCTTTCTTAAATGGAGAACTTGAAGAAACAGTGTATGTTGAACAACCACCAGGATTCATAAACGAGGAACATCCTAATTATGTCTACATTCTTGACAAAGCTGTTTATGGGTTAAAACAAGCACCGAGAGCCTGGTATGCAACTCTTACAAATTTCTTGAAACAATCTAAATTTAAACAAGGATCAGTTGACCCCACTTTGTTTCGCAAGAAAATTGGGAATCATCTTATGTTTGTTCAAATTTATGTTGATGATATTATTTTTGGCTCAACTGACCCAGCATTGTCAATTGAATTTGAAAATCTAATGAAAAGTCAATTTGAAATGAGCCTGATGGGAAAGATTAATAATTTTCTTGGATTGAATATAAGACAGAACAGGGATGGAATCTTAATCAATCAAGAAAAATATACGAAGAACTTGCTTGAAAAGTTTGGAATGACAAATAACACGAAACTAAGTGTACCAATGTCAGTGGGTACAAGATTAACGCCTTCGTTAGATGCTCCTGCTGTTGATTTAACAATATATCGAAGCATGATAGGGTCTTTATTGTACTTAACTGCAAGTAGACCCGATATTCAATCCAAGAGAACCTCATTTGACTGCAGTGAAAATTATTTTTCGCTATCTTAAGGGTACAATTTCATTAGGACTTTGGTATCCTTCGAAATCTGGATTTTTCATTCAAGCTTTTTCAGATTCAGATCTAGGAGGATGTACTTTGGATAGGAAAAGTACAAGTGGTGGATATCAATTGTTGGATGGAAAGTTGGTAAGTTGGCAATCAAAGAAACAAACTTGTGTTGCAATTTCAACTGCTGAGGCTGAATACATTGCTGCTGCTGCCTGCACTTCGCAAATCATTTGGATTCAGAGTCAACTTCGTGATTATGCAATCAATATGAAAAAGATTCCCTTGTATTGTGATTCGCAAAGTGCAATTCGCATTTGTCATAATCCAGTACAACATTCAAAGACAAAATACATTGCTCTTCGATATCATTTTATCAAAGATCATGTGGAAGATGAGAATATTGAAATTCATTTTGTTAAAACAACTGAACAACTTGTTGATATTTTTACAAAACCTCTTGATGAAAAATCATTTGTTAGAATTTTAGGAGGGTTGGGGATGATTGATGCGAATTTAGTTCCAAAAACTCAAGCATGAAAGTCTCGTTCAGCAGTTATGAGTAACACTTGTTCAAATGTTATTGTTCATCCAGAGGCTTCGCATGGCTTCGCATCCACATCTTTTTGCATTTGCGATCATAACAACTAAGGTTAGGTTTACAATTCATTTTGTAGTTTTTAATTTTTGAAAAATCAAAAATCCAAAAAGATTTTAATTTTTTCTTGTTTTGTTTTTGAAAAATTAAAAATCCAAAAAGATTTTATTTTGTTATGTTTTTAATTTTGAAAAATTAAAAAATCACAAAAATAGTTTTTTTCGTTGTTCTTTAAATATTGTGTGCTGAGAACTTAGTACAGGGCTTAATGCGAAGAGGTCATGCTTAGGTGTTTCTACGGGAAGGTATCAAATTTTTTTTAAAACTAGTTAGGATGTCCCTAGAAGCATGCTGCTGTATGTAGACCAAAAGCCCCAACAAGACTCTATGTGTGAGAAAAGAAAGCCTTAATGAAATTATCTCATGAAAATTTCTTCATAAAAGGCTTATATTCGCATAAGTCAAAAGAGCTACTTACTATTCTCAAATGATTTAAGAGTTTTCTGTTTTGTCCATTATAACAGAGGTACACTTCGATTCTTAACCAATCTTTTTATACCAAACAATTCTTTCAATCCGAATTTTTGAAGAGATTTGTCCTTGAGGTCTTTGATCAAACCAAGCAAAACCTAGACAAATCACAAGTCTGTGCTTATGATCTAACATCATGAGACCGTGATGGAAGTGAAACCCAAATATCATAAACCTTAAGGAATTGACGGGGAACATCGTTCCAGATTTTAACGAAACCTTTGTTTCAGTATCAAAATTTCGGAACTCCAAATCATATTCAATTCGCATGTGTGGTCTTGATCAAACATTCGCAACCCACGATGTTTGTTACCCAACAAGATCCAGTTCAATTTTTTTTGAATATGATTTTTGTGTGAGTTTTATTCGCAAATCCTAGTCATGATAAATATTTTCAAAAGCCAACTTGTCATTGACTACACTGGTCAAACAAGTAATTTCATTTACAATTTCTCACCTTATGTTAAGGCTGATATGTAATGAAATTTGAAACCAACCCAAATCGATACTTATCAACAAGTATTCGATTGTAATTCACGGGAAACTACACAAGCTGTTGATTGTCTCTCTTGATGAATAATGAAGCAACCTTTGCCTGGGGTTTAACTGCATTCATGTCAAATTAAATTTTTGACGTCACAGAATTCCAAATTTTTTTTTTGTTTCTCATCTTATTTTGTTGACACAATGCACACACGAAATCCTTGAGGTTCTGAGTAAAACCAACTCAGGCTGATGATTTCGCAAATCTGGCATATGACTTCACTTTACATCCCAAAAGTGAAAGAGCCTTGCCTCCACGCGAAAGGTTTTATCGGTTCAGATTCTATAACGGGAAACTTGACAAGCTGTGTACTCAAGATGGTTGATATTCTATCTGTTTTTCAAGGAGATGGGACAGTTACTTTTTACAGCATGCTTATCTTTTACAGTATTGATCCGATTTTCAAGGTGCCACATCGGATAACATTAAATGCATCCCGCTTTAATTTCAAATCAATTTTGGGTAACCTATAAAAGCGGGATCATGAACACTATATACGGTTATGCGAACAGAATTCTCACAAACCTCCAAAGATTCAAACTTCTTCATCTTCATCCTTTCTTTCAAACCCTAGAAATGGCCGGAACTCAATCCAACACTGATGAAGTTCTTTCTCAATCCCTGATGAAAATCCAAAGCACAAATTATCAGGTTGATCCGAATGTTTCTTCTTAACCCGAAGAATTGAAGATGCTTATCGTTGCTCTGATACGATCCTCTCTGGCCACTGCAATGTTCAAATCTTTCTCAGCTCCGATGACTTGGTTTTCATTGGCTACATCTTCTGCTTCACACAACTTCACCACAAATGTTATAACCTTCAACCTCATCAACAACAAACGGGTGAAACTCACGAAGAAGATGTTCGTTGAGTTTTTGGAAATTCCCAACAACCCTCCATTTTTCAAACCCGTTAATTCTCAAATCATCCATATGTTTAATGAAATGGGTCATCAACCAGAGCTTGAGAAGATAAGTGACTTTCGAAAGTCTGGGTTGTCGTGCATATGGATTTTCTTATTTGAAATTTTTCTCTGATGCCTAACAGGAATAACAGTTGGTCTGGATAGAGGGCGAATGGAAGTGTATTCCATGGTTATGGGCTTGTACTCCGATATCAGTGTCGATTATGAAACCCAGTTGTGGAAGGAATTTTTCAAGAGTCTAGAAAACACAAAATCTGAAAAAGGAATTTCGTGTGCGAGGTATTGGAGTTTGATTCTAGAAAAGCTGTATGGAAGAGAAGGGATTGCTGTCCCTGAGGATGTTGAAGTTGCTGAATTCTCTTTATATCAATTTCCGAAGGTAGTAGAAGATGATGAGGCAATTTTTACTCATGTTGCTCGCATTCAAGATGCGATGCTTCGCAAGGTCTCTCAAACTCACAAGGTCTTAGTGAGATATTTAAAAACAATTGATCAATCGGTGCAGACAGGAGTGTTAATAGAGGTTGTTGCATCATCAAAGAAGAAGAAATCTACAAAGAAGGATGCGAAAGGTCCATCTTCGCAACAGGCTCCGGATGCAGATGTTCATATTGAAGAAACTTCATCTCAATCGAAGAAAGAAACAATACCTTCCAAGTCTGGGGTATTGAAAAAGATTCGCAAGACTGAGGTGAGCAGTAAAGGGGTTACAATTCTCAGTATTCCAACTCCGGTCTCTCTAGGAAAGAAAAGGAAAAGAGCTGAAGATGTTGCGAAAAACATGCAACGTACTCTAACAAAAAGACGGAAGCTGGTGGTTCGGAATGAATCGTCTGATGAAGAGATAGTTCCAGAAACTCCACCGGTGACGTCTAAGGTAAATGTTTCCTTACCCATCATTTCCGTTCAACCTACTTCGCAAATATCTACCACCACTCCACTCATAGAACCACTTGAAATAGTCACTACTGAATCAATTTCTGAGGAGGTACCTATTTCTGATACGGTTGTCAACGTATCTGATATGCGGGCACCTATCACAAGTGTTGATACAACAATGCCCATCAACCTACTAATTACCTTTCCCATTTCCACTATCACTGTTTCCACCTCATTACAACCTTTTTCACTCCCAACATCTACACTCACCTCATCTTCGATATTGACCATGTTCTGAAACACCCTTTCACCACTCTATTTCCTTCGCAATCACCTGAAACTCCTCAGCCTACACAGCACATGTCTGATGATGAAACGGAAGGAGGAGGTTTCGGAGGAACCTTTGAGGCGTTACACTTTGACTCTAAAGAGGAGGAAATACCGGATCACATGCTTATGTCTGGTAAACAGTTCAAGATTTTGAATCGCAAGTTGAATGCAATTATTCAATCACAAGCAGACTCAGGGTCTAAATCTTCTATGTCCGAGGTAGAGGTGGAATACTTGATCAAGGAGGCTGAAAAACATATTCTTGAAAAAGTTGATCAAGTAGACAAAAATACAGAGCTTCGCATTCAAGCTCAAGGGAGTACATTTTCGGGTGTAGTAAAGGAGTTAAAAGCTGTCACAAAAGAACGGCATGTTCTATTTGTACAGGATGTGAAGAAGGTAAGAGAGGACGTAAATTTCAAGATTCATGAATTGAAGAATGAGATTGCGAAGGTGCTTAAGGATATTCATTCTCAACATCTTGAAGTCCAGAAGCAGGTTGATGTGGTGGCTACTGAACTCAACAAGGTTGTTACTGCCCCTATTCTTGAAGCTCACCACAAAGAGACCAAAGACAAATTTGATCAACTTCTTAAGATGGTAACTGAGCTCAAACAGGTGGTTTCGCAATCTTCACCACAACAAATCCTTACCCCTGAGTTCTTGTCTCTGAAGGTTAATACTTTAGAGCAAGCAATTCATAAAGCATTAGCACCCATCGCAAATTTCACTTATTTACTCCCAAAGAATGCCCCACCTGCTTTCACAGGGGTGCAAGGGGGAGAGACGGGTAAAGAAGATGCGAAGACGGTTGGGAAAGTTATTTGGACCCAACTCAAGACAACTCTTCCTACATTCACAATGCATGTTTCCTCGACAATTTTGACCACGAGACCAATAGCCAAAGGTATATCCATTGGGTCAAAAGAAGGAGAAAGTTCAAGTGCGAAACCTCCAACTGATGACGTGGGAAAAGGGAAGGGCATTGCATATGAAAAGTCTAAGGAGGATAAGAAAGCCGAAGCTGAAGCAGAGATTGAGTGAATGAGGAAGGTATAGTGCATTATGAGGCTCAGGGCTGGTGATCCTCCCATAATGAACAAAGGTGATACTGAAAAGCTTTATTCATATGAAACAATCGAATCAAAGTTTGTGGGGGTAGATATGTACGAATTTGAGAAGAAGCCTAAGGTGAGCTATGATATTGCTAATTCGGACAAATGCCAACTAGATTTTTCGATAAATGAGATGCTCTTCATTACTGCTCAATACAAGATCAATGAGAAGTTTGACAATGTTGATGATTATATACACATGAAAATCAGATTTCATGCTGTATTGGCGAAGAATCTGGAGGAAGTGTGGTCTTTAATGAAAATAAAGAAAGTGCTAACTATCAAGAAAGACGCAATGTTCGAAGATATGCTACAAAATTTTCGATATTTTGTCATGTGAGTTGATGACAAACAATACGACTTCACCATTGCTGATTTTCCTCTAATGAATTGCTATGATCTAATTCAAGTAGCAATGATTTTGAAGCATATGGAGGATCACAAGCTCAAGGGATCAAAGACAGAAGTGTTCAGAGTCAGCTTCGCACATATCAAAGTCTTTATTGATAGTTATTACGATTGCTTAGCAATGAATGATGAAGAATTAGCCACGAGCTTGGGGAGAAAGGTGACAGTTCCCTGGGAAACCACATTGACCCAGTCAGTATTATCAAAATATGCTGATGGGGAAATTTGCCTTAAACCTTTTGGCATGGTGTTCTCAGGAAGGGATACAAAGGGTAAACCTAAGAAGTTTTTGTTCAAGGTCTCCGAGATAGAAAGATATACCTCTGCGCAATATACGAACTTTATTGTTCGTATGAACAATTGCAAGAGAAAAAATGAAGGAGACAAGAAGGAGCTGAAGAAGGTGATCAACTGGTATTCCGAAGTGCGAAAGGCTATCCACTCAGCTGTTCAGAGGCTTATATATGAATAGCTTCGACTGTTTACAAAGGGGGAGATTGTAGCGTCATTTTGTTGTAAAAGTCGAAGTGGCTATGTCTTTGTAATATTCGCATTTTAGTTATTTTACTATGTCATTTATGTGAAACCTTAATGTTTAGACTTAGTATATTTTTTGTACACTCAGGTTCCCTACAAATAGGGACTTAGGTTAGAAGTAGAGGACAACTTTTTGCAACTCAAATATCCTTCTGCTTATTTTGTGTAATCAGTCTTTCTTAATACAAGATATGATTAATATTTACTCTTCGTGTTCTTATTTCATAATAATTTAATTCATAATTGCATTCATAATCTCGATAACAATTCTCTACAGATTGAGACAACGTGGAAAGTGTTGTAAGACTACGGGATAGCCGTAGCATTCACTAGCAGCCAAATAGTATGAGAGAGTGATGTAAGTCAGTGGGTGTAGTCGTAGCATTCACAAGATTGGCAGATAATGCTAGAGTGATGTAAGTCTGTGGGTGTAGTAGTAGCATTCACAAGGTTGGCAGATAGCGATATAGTGATGTAAGTCTGCAGGTGTATTCGTAGCATTCAGGAGGCTGGCAGATAGTGAGGGAAGTGTTGGGTGACTGCGAGATGACCCGTGTCATTCATGGATTCTTTCAGATGATTAGACCAGTGTGGCCTAGTTCACAAGAGTGTGGGTAGACCACAACATGATTAGAATTCGAAAACGGAAGGTCGTTGGAGACCGAGCAGCGTATAAGGCTACAGTTATTCTGGTAGCATTCACTTTTCATATTGGATTCAGTGGTGACAGGTTGTTACGCTATTAGTATCGGATGGAACAGAAGGATTGATGGATCCAGGAGTGGCGATATAGCTAAGGTGGATACTGCTAATAGGAGTTTCCTTTGGAAGTCACCTGGGGCAACTGTGAGATTGCTCTGGCTCAGCAACCGGGCATGACTTCAGCATTCCAGATAAGCTGGAACCAGGGAGGTCGCGGTGAATTTTGGGAAGCAGCCATGTAGCAACATGATATTTTCGGAAAGTATTAGTATTGTAGGATTTCATGTATGGTTAGACTAACAGATTACTTGGGTAATGCTAAGTCACTCACAGCGAGATTCAACTATAATGATTCTATATGGGCAGTCTATCAGGGAGTCCGACCATATCGATACTTCAAATTTCAGACTGAGTAATGTGATCATAATGCAAGGAATTCGTTCATCCTTGAGTTTTAAAACCCTGTATGGGTTGGCTTTGATTGCCTTGGGAAGGATGGGTTTATGCTCGGGATTGTGGCTATGTCGTTCAAGCTGTCGGGCGTGTAAGGGATAGTAACGAATGATTTCGAGGGCAAAATCTAATTTAAGTGGGGGAGAGTTGTAACATCCCGTTTATTAAATAAATAAATGGATAAATTTTAATAAAAGAGTAGTGGCCCTCGATCCGTAATAAGTTACCATTGTGTGTCATAAGGGCTAAAGGACATAATTCCTAGTAAAATGGGGACTTAAATTGTAATGTTTTGAGAAGGAAGGGCTGAACACACCATAAGTTAGATTTTTTTTTTTGGGTGGGGGGGAGGCTAAGTGTAATTTGGAGATTAAAAGGTAATTTGTTGATTAGTTTTGCAAAAGATTCTGAAAGTGGAGGGTTGCTTGGTAAGTATTGGACCTGAATTGAAATGGATTTTGAATGCTGAGGGCTAAAAGGGTAAATCATAGATTTACTTTGAAAAGTTATTTAGAAGTCAGGGTATGATTGCAAACTTTCTGGGACATATTATGGAAGGATTTTGGGAGGCAAGGGCTAAAGGGTAAATGTTAGACTTAAGTTGGAAAGGTTTTGTGGAGGAGGGAATAAACTCGTTAAAAAGGACGAAAGTTTGATATTGAGCACGAGACTTTAACTCGACGATCTTCCCTCCCATTTTAAGCCTGCTACTTCCAAACCCTAACCCTAATCATAAACAACAGCCACAACGATATACCTCCTAGCCACCGGCCGCCGTCACCACCCATCTAGTTCGTTTTCCGACCAGTTAGCGGCCACCAAGCGACCACCAAACGTCCACCATTCTCCTTTTTCTTCCTTTTGATTATGATGCCGCTCTATCGCCACCATCAGCTGCCATTCCAGTCGTCGAAAGCCACCATAACAACCCTAGGTTCCGGAGACATTGGTGCACCGTAGGAGCCGCTGAAGACTGATAACTGCAGCTGCAAGTGTCACACCCCGAAAACCGAAGGCGAAACATTTCTGGGGTTGACTCCACGTTGAGTATCAAATCCAATGCACATAGTAAGTAAAGTAAAACAACCATTACATTACATATAGAAAAGTTTTACAATTGTTTCAAAAGTAAAGTTATACATGTGATACATAGCATATATAAACAAAAATGAAATGGGTCTTCTGCGCACTCCATCTTCGAACAAAAGGATCTTTGGGTACATGTCTAACTGTGACAACCCAAGTTGTTCCATTACATTTCCCCGTTACCGTTAACGGAATATTCCAGTTTATAAAAGTTCCGTTAATTAGAGGACGTCAATTTAATAAACATTCCATTTGTTTACATTTAATATGCCGTTAAATCGTGATAAAAGGAAATAAAAACACATAACACACATTTCCATTTAATTGGAAAATGTTAGTTTTTATTATTATTACCACTAAATCGGGTGCGACCAAAAGCCTCATTTAACGGCAGTATCGGGTAGAATACCACTGAGCCCCGACTCAAACCCCTATATAAAGGTGAGAGGAGTCCATTGGAGACCTTTTTTTACACTCCCTAAACACTCTCTCTCTATACTCTCTCAGAGAGTAAACTCCATTCCTAAGCCATACACACCTTTAGACGCTACCCGGGACACCCCAAACACTTAACCAAAGTTTTTTCCATTCCTTTGAGCGCGTATACTTGTTTAATTAGTATTAAATATACTAATTGTGTGTGAACATATGTTATCATATGTAAAATAGGTCATTGAGTGTGTTCGAGTGCTTACGTGACACCGAACGCCCAAACGGTACCTTCATCGGACCTACTTACACCAGGTGAGTTCATACACCTGAATGAACCTTTTAAATGTTTTTACATGTTTTATAGGGGGGGAATACAAGTTAAACATGCCAGTTATCATATCAACCACATGTGATTGATAACCCGCATGCAATAGATTTTACCACACTGTAAACTGTTTAACCGAGTAGGACACTATAATGGTTTTCAAAAGGGATTTCAATTGTTTCAAAACTTTTACTTATACTGTTTTACCTAAATTCATTTTAAATTGGTTTATGAAAGATTCCAAAGATTTCTAAAGGTTTTCACATTTATTTTACCAAAGAATACCAAATGTGATTTTCCCTGAATATAAAGGTTTTTCCAAGGCTTTCATCGAAGTTCCCATTTTACGACGTATACTTTTACTTCTTTGTTACTATCGCTTCGCTTTCAGTTATTTTATACTCCTACTTGGTAACGCATTCACTTCTTGAAGAGCTTATACCTATTATTGCCTCTATTTCACTTATACTGGTAGTCACTTATACCGATAGACACTCTTACTTCACCAGTTGTCGCTTCTACTTCACTTATACTTTATAACGTTTTCACTTCGTGATACACTTATACTTGGTACACTTATACCTCACGATTCGATTATCCCACTCTGTACGCTTATACTTCACGACTCGGATATTCCACTATACGCTTATACTTTACGACTCAGATATTTCACTGTACGCTTATACTTCAGAAGTCGGTTATTCCACACTGTACACTTATACTTTACGATATGATTCCACTTGATACACACTCAAGCGTAGTTAGATGTATGTATGTGCTTGTATAGATGCATATAAATAATGATTGAAGGACTTAGGAAGGCTTGTCCGCCCTATTTCCTTTTCTTCGTTGAGATGTGGTCTGGTGGGATCGGATGTCCATCCGAAGGTCGTTTGATTCATTAGTTATATATTATGTACACAAGCATAGACATATAGGTTTACTTCAGTCAATTCAGTTATGAGTCTCTACCTCAAGTTCAGCACTTACATTAGAAACCCACTATTTGGAAGTCTCTACCCACTATTTGGGATGCATCTTCAGGACATGGCCTTCTCCATCGTCTAGTTGGTAACCAGAGTTTGCTGTAGGGAGAGCAAACATTGTGTGTATAGATCAATACGGTATTGACACCCCCGCACCCTGACTGCTAGCTACAGTCCACGGCCTACCAAGCCAAGGGGTGACAAATGTCATATTTTAGACGCTTGTAGGGTGTCTGGAACTCTAGTCAGTATGGTTACGAGTATCCCAGGTTACCTTATAATTCATGGCTTAAGGTAACGGTATTTCACTGGCAATTTACACTGTATGCTGGTAACTCATTTTCAGAGTCGCACTGCTTTGACCTTTCAAGACGTATCTTAAATTTGATACTGTCTGGGGTCTGTATTCACTGTTTTAGACCTTACCGGCTATACCTTTCATTTGGTACCTTCTGGGGTCTGTGCCTCCATTGTTAGACTGAACCAGGCGTGTCGTTCATTCGATACTTTCCTGGAGTCTATGATTCGTTGCCATAGTCAGCAGTCCTCACTGCTGAGGCATATGTTATTCCCTGATGTCATTTGCTTTCCTCAATAATCAAATTCGGTATTTTGATAATGATAGCAATTTAGGGAAAATGACTTTTTACCACATAACACTGACCAGTCTTGGTAGAAGGTGACTTTATTAAAGAAAATATAGGATTTTTTGGAAAGAACTCTAATACACAGTAAACACTTAAACTACTACTTTATAAAGTTATTCAAATAAATGTCACTAAATACTTATGAACTCACTAGCATTTGTAAAAATGCTGATACTCGCTTTCCAAATAACTTGTATTCTTAGGTCAGAAATTAGACAGGTACATCCCAGGAGCTGTTGATGAAGATAGCGTAGTACCTTGCTGTACTTATTACATTTGTCTGTATTACTTTGATGTATTGTAATGTAACCATGTAAAATTATTACTATTAATGCAATTTTTTGTTGTACTTTGATTACTATAATGCATGTGTTGCGATACTTGACATGACATCATCCACCCCAGAACATTTCCGCCGTTCCGGTTTTGGGGTGTGACAGATTGGTATCAGAGCGTTGTTTATAGTGAGCTAAGTATATCAATTCATAAAAGATATATAACCTATAAACACAAAGGGATAAAACACTCTGACCAAGAATTATACTTTAAAATATAACCATATTTTACCAAATTATAATAACATCCAAAACCTAAACACTCGTACACAAGTATCACAAGAACAACAAGAATAAAAGTCTTCGGATGTTCAGCATTACCGTCAAACCTGGGCAGCTATGTAATCGTAAGCTGGGATAAATGTAACCTGATCAACTACATTTATCCGAGATGCGATGAACATGTGCTTGGGAGTGATAGTGGTGTACAACAGGTCTGAAACTTACCAACTAGGAATGCTAGAGCCAAATATAAAGTCAAAATACTATAGGAGTATTTTGGAACACTAAAAGATTCACACTAATCCCAGAATCATAATCAGAAGATAAGAAACAAACAAGAATTAAAATACCATAGGGGTATTTTAGGATCCATAACTAACCTTGTGTGAAGAACTAAAAAGATCCTTATTGATATACCTACAACTACAGAGGGTATACTCCCAAGGTTATATATAATAAGGATCCCATAGGCTAAGAATGTGTGGTTTTGCTGTACTTCCTTTTCCTTGTTTGGATGTGGATACCGAGTAGTATCACATATTCGAAGGCCTATCGGATCTAAGCTATATATGATTTGTATACCCTGTGTAATCGTAGCAGGACTCGATATGGATCATCCAGTGAAATGTTAACAATCTCTTAGGATTCTTTAGACATTTCCATTCTCGCACGAACCCTGTAGAAAACCCTATCCACTTTAGTGTTTAACAGAAGAGTTGAGTCCGACCCCGAAGAAGTTCATTGAGAAGATTTCCAGCAAGGAAACGAATGAACTAGGTCGAGACTATCGAATTCACCAAGTGCCTATCTCTTTTAGGGACATCGGTGAGAAAATTCACCTAAGCTTCCGAGATTCCCAGTCGTCCACCATGAAGTGATGACACCCAGAGTCGGAATCAGAAGAAAGGAGGAGTAGAAATTCAATGTGTTCATACGAGGAGACATCCCTAGTTAACTACTCAAAGGAAACCAACGCCGACTTCAGTCAAAGATACGAGGCAGACAGCGGGAGCCAGTACATGGAACCCGAGAATTGTCTTTTCCTCGTGTTCGTCACGCTAATACACCCTTAAAATAATACAATTTAGTGAGTTAGTGGTTGCACTACTCACGCTATGTGTTAGGTAAAATCGTCGTTTCCCATTGCCAGATACACGATTAGGGCGGATCCCCACACCTTGTTGAGAGAATTTTAGCCATCTGCCCTTGTGAGCCTCTCTTTCCGCAGTTCGTTACAAACCGTTCTCAAATCTCTCCAGGACGGAGAGTGAAACCTTTCCCAGTATAAGGGTAACGTAGTAGGAATGACTCGCATCTTATGGCCTTTTCCGATACTCATACACTCCTACCTTGATCACCAGGACTACATCATAGGGATGTAGGTCGACACTCAGACAACCAGTACCCGAGGCACGGGAAAGTTTATGCCTAATACAGTCAGGACAGATATGTCCAGGGCTAGCCATCGTCTCTGATTATCTTGTATTCCTTTCCGTGTAGGAAAAACCAAGCCTCCAAAGAAACGCAACCAGTCCACAAGCAAGAAACCTACTCTCTTATTTGATGAAGCTACGTTCCAAGCTGCAGTCTCGGCAGCCGTAGCAGCTGTCATGGCTCACCTGAATGCTAACACCGCCAATGTTAGCAAGGGCCCTGTCGGGATTTCCGATCCTAGCAATGGACAGCAGCAACCAACACTTTCATACCCAGTCACCCAAGAACCTCACTCAAACCCACTAAAGAGAAAGATCAAGATCGAGGAGGGAAGTACCTCGGCTCAAGGACCATCCGAAGGGCAACGAGCTGAGACGGCCAATGCTCCTGTAAATCCTTCCCTCCCGACTCCAAGAAGACCGTACCTAGGAGACCTTCCCCACTGCATCAAGTGCAGCTACCATCATCATGGTGCCTGCCAGGAACTCTATTGTTCTAGGTGCAACATGAAGGGACATACTGCTCGCGTATGCAGAACTCCAGTGGAGCGTATTGCATCAATCACTAATGTGACGACCAATCCAGTTTGTTGTCTATGTGGTGAGAGTGGACACTTCAAGAAGGATTGCCCAACTGAAGGAAACAACAAGGACACATGAGGAGCCTAACTCTACTGCTTAGGGAGAAGCGTCAAGGAACTCGGTAGATTTATGGTACGTCTCTCGATCTCGGATAACTAAACTAAAAACAATAAAAGACTAATTCAAATGTAAATTCTTTCCAGTAGGGCGAAAGTCACAACACTGTTATAAAATTTAAAAATTCATCAGGTAAAACTATAATGGCTAAACATATACGTTACGACCATGTATATTTAAGATGGACAGACCTAGAGTGAGCGAATGCCGCCTCATTTCCTGTTCCTCGTTTGGTTGTTGATTTAGGGCGGGGTCGCTCAGTCAACAGTCCTCCCCACCTTAAATATACATGACTAGTATATGTGAGGCGATTATAGAAATGCCTTGTGAGAATCCACTCCTGAAAAGGTACTCTATTTAGAAACACTTAGGACCCTCTATAGTTCCGCGTCGACTCTATCGTTCCAAGTATCCACGGTAGTGATACATAGGACGAAACCCGAGACGCCTAGAACTTGTGTGCCCGTTCGGCGCATGACTCTACCGATCTTCATTTTATATCATGTTGGAGTGTGCCAACTTCGACGACTCTATTGATCATGGTTTGACTACGTGCAACCATGTGTACATTCTTAGTGTTGTGTAAAAAGAACTTTCCCCGTAGCCATGTCGGAAAATAAAGGCTCTCCCGAACCTAAACCTAACACAAATAAATCAAACCTAATGCGATTCGTCAATCGTCCCTCTTATCTCAAACATTTCGAAGTACCCAGGAGAGGTGTACCACGCGCTGTTAACCAGCCCTCCTTAGACAGATAAGAACCGAAGCAAAAGGCACTGCATGCATTCCAGAAGACGATAACAACCCGAAGCATACCTAGTAGATTCCCTAGAAAGACCCTTCATCCTATCCCATGGAACGGGAGCTAGAGTCACGAGAACCACTGCGGGTTGAGCTACTATGATGACCACAAATCCGAAGTTGTTGTCACTCCGCTTGAGCCAACATAGTAGCTAACACCCTCGGTTGGTAAAGAAATCTGAGTCGAAAAAGTCAAGGACATTGACTACAACCATCCATTCACGCTTAATTCTCCGAATTAAGCATCGCAGCGAATATCCCGAAAATCCGAGAGCTGCGATAAAGTAAGCTCTAATAAGAATGGATGAAAAGATTAAAGTTCCGAGTGATGGGAACCTATACTCAATAGATTCGACCTAGACCAAGAAAACTCAAAACCTTCGGAAGAATAGTTGCAGTAGATGCCCACACTACTCAGGCACTTTGTCCACCCTGTTATAGACAAATAGTGCCTATCATCCTCCGCCCTCTCGCATGGAGGAAGTCATCGCCTTGTAGACGATAGACTACATTCTCTGGAGTGAACACTAGGATACCGAGAACCACAAGATAATCTTCACAGCCAGGAATACTTGATCAAAGTGCGAAAGTAGTTGCATTAAGCCTCATGACCCAGATCCCGAAGAGATTAGAGACTTGACACCAACCATGGTGTTAGTCGAAGGGTTATGCAGGAGCATACGCTTTCCACACTAGAATAAACCAAAGTCTTGGAAAATCCTTGGATTATTAAGTGTTCGACGAATACTATCTCACGCAGAGATAGTAGAACCACCTCCTGAGATAGTCCAACACTCGTCTGGTGAAACCCTATCTCCCCGACCCTCAGAGTCTCCGCATCTCAAGGGCCTTTAGTGTAGATTCATTTTGCACAAGCTTGAGATAGACACCCTACAGCAAACCGATAACCATAGTCACGCAACCCACTCGATGATCTAGAAAGTCTCTATCAGCCAGTTGACAGGAAACGCGAAACTGAAAGACCACTCGAGATTCCTAAGAACCAACCTGAAGGACTACACACACAGTACTAGTGAGAACGTTAGGAACTTTAGAATGGCGATCACGCCAGTGATGATCTTGCCATAGAAGTACACTATGTTCTGAGTACTGAAAAGCTCTACTATTCTGAGAGCTTAGGACCATATGAGAATTCTCATGGAGATTTGGTCCAACCCTATTCAGGCCGATACTACCTTCGGATACCCCACAAGACTCACACTCGATCAATCCACTTCTTAGACGTGATATGCAATTGCCCGACATCACTCTTCGTACCCCACTCATCTTGATAGAAACCATTGAGAACCCTAACCTCGTAGATACACCAGTCGGAAACCACTAGTTACACGAGACGAAATCCGCATCTCGTACGTAAAGGTCTGTTGGAATGACAAACACAGACTAAAGTTCACTGGGTAATGCGAGGACAAACCATATAGGAAGTACTCTCTTACCTCTACTTGGCCATTCACACCTACTTCCTTGCCTAGACCTGAATTTCAGGACGAAATTCCCTCTAACGGGGGGATGATGTGACAACCCAAGTTGTTCCGTTACATTTCCCCGTTACCGTTAACGGAATATTCCAGTTTATAAAAGTTCCGTTAATTAGAGGTCATCAATTTAATAAACATTCCATTTGTTTACATTTAATATGCCGTTAAATCGTGAAAAAAGGAAATAAAAACACATAACACACATTTCCATTTAATTGGAAAATGTTAGTTTTTATTATTATTACCACTAAATCGGGTGCGACCAAAAGCACCGTTTAACGGCAGTATCGGGTAGAATACCACTGAGCCCTGACTCGAACCCCTATATAAAAGTGAGTGGAGTCCATTGGAGACTTTTTTTTACACTCCCTAAACACTCTCTCTATATACTCTCTCTAGACCCGTTTTCGCCCCAAATCCGCAACCAAACGCTTCCAAATCGTAAGTCCGCTTATCCTAGCTTGTTCTAAACATATTGATTCATGTTTATAGCTTAAAAATCGGACTTAGAAGCTAAGGAAGAGGAGTTTACGGCCTAAGATCCTCCTTAGGCCGTAAACACCTTAAATGAGGCCAAAATGACCCCAAAATGTCCCTAAAGGCTTGGAAATAAATTAGAGGATTTATCTAGGAGTGTTTGACCATTTAAAACAAACAAAATGGGAAATAAAAGGGAGTTTATGGCCTAGGCATATGCCAAGGCCGTAAACACCTCTAAACCATGTCTAAATGTCCCAAAAACACTCCTAAAACACCCTTGGACTTCATACATAAATTAGGGGCTTATACTCTTGGGTTTAGATCATTTAAACATAAGGATTTGGAGGATTAAAAGGAGTTTACAGCCCAGACATGTGTCAAGGCTGTAAACTCCCCAAACCAAGCCAAAAATGTGGTTTTTGCCCCGCAAATGGCCTTAGACTATTTTTATAAAATGCTAGGAATGATTTAAGGGCTTAAAACTCCATTAAATCCATGAAATAGGAGTTCACGGCCGTGAACTCCCTTAGGAGTGGTTCATGGGCCGTAAACTCCATAATGGTGCCCTTATAAGCCTTAAACTCATCCATACCACTTAGATTTGGACCTAGAAAAATTCCACTAACAAGATTGAAGCTTTAAAACACACTAGAACCCCTCAGCATGAGTTTACGGCCGTAACCTCATGGTGAGTAGTCCCTGGGCCGTAAACTAAGTGATAAGAGTTTACTCTCAGAGAGTAAACTCCATTCCTAAGCCATACACACCTTTAGACGCTACCCAGGACACCCAAACACTTAACCAAAGTGTTTTCCGCTCCTTTGAGCGCGTATACTTGTTTAATTAGTATTAAATATACTAATTGTGTGTGAACATATGTTATCATATGTTAAATAGGTCATTGAGTGTGTTCGAGTCCTTACGTGACACCGAACGCCCAAACGACACCTTCGTCGGACCTACTTACACCAAGTGAGTTCATACCCCTGAATGAACCTTTTAAATGTTTTTATATGTTTTATAGGGGGGGGGAATACAAGTTAAACATGCCAGTTGTCATATCAATCACATATGATTGATAACCCGCATGCAGACGATTTTACCACACTGTACACTGTTTAACCGAGTAGGACACTATAATGGTTTTCAAAAGGGATTTCAATTGTTTCAAAACTTTTACTTATACTGTTTTACCTAAATTCATTTTAAACTGGTTTATGAAAGATTCCAAAGATTTCTAAAGGTTTTCACACTTATTTTACCAAAGAATACCAAATGTGATTTTCCCTGAATATAAAGGTTTTTCCAAGGCTTTCATCGAAGTTCCCATTTTACGACGTATGCTTTTACTTCTTAGTTACTGTCACTTCGCTTTCACTTATTTTATACTCCTATTTGGTAACGCATTCACTTCTTGAAGCGCTTATACTTGTTATTGCCTCTATTTCACTTATACTGGTAGTCACTTATACCGATAGACACTCTTACTTCACCAGTTGTCACTTCTACTTCACTTATACTTGATAACGTTTTCACTTCGTGATACACTTATACTTGGTACACTTATACCTCATGATTCGATTATCCCACTCTGTACGCTTATACTTCACGACTCGGATATTCCACTGTACGCTTATACTTCACGACTCGGATATATCACTATACGCTTATAGTTCACAAGTCGGTTATTCCACATTGTACACTTATACTTTACGATATGATTCCACTTGATACACACTCAAGCGTAGTTAGATGTATGTTTGTGCTTGTATAGATGCATATAAATAATGATTGAAGGACTTAGGAAGGCTTGTCCGCCCTATTTCCTTTTCTTCGTTGAGATGTGGTCTGGTGGGATCGGATGTCCATCCGAAGGTCATTTGATTCATTAGTTATATATTATGTACACAAGCATAGACATATGGGTTTACTTCAATCAATTCAGTTATGAGTCTCTACCTCTAGTTCAGCACTTACATTAGAAACCCACTATTTGGAAGACTCTACCCACTATTTGGGATGCATCTTCAGGACACGGCCTTCTCCGGCCTACCAAGCCAAGGGGTGACAAATGTCATATTTTAGACGCTTGTAGGGCGTCTGGAACTCTAGTTAGTATGGTTACGAGTATCCGGGATTACCTTATAATTCATGGCCTTAAGGTAACGGTATTTCACCGGCAATTTACACTGTATGCTGGTAGCTCATTTTCAGAGTTGCACTATTTTGACCTTTCAAGACGTATCTTTCATTTGATATTGTCTGGGGTATGTATTCACTGTTTCAGACCTTACCGGCTGTACCTTTCATTTGGTATCATCTGGGGTCTGTGCCTCCATTGTTAGACTGAACCAGGCGTGTCGTTCGTTCGATACTTTCCTGGACTCTATGATTCCTTGCCATAGTCAGCAGTCCTCACTGCTGAGGCATATGTTATTCTCTGATGTCGTTTGCTTTCCTCAATAATCAAATTCAGTATTTTTATAATGATAGCTATTTAGGGAAAATGACTTTTTACCACATAACACTGACCAGTCTTGGTAGAAGGCTCCTTTATTAAAGAAAATATAGGATTTTTTGGAAAGAACTCTAATACACAGTAAACACTTAAAGTACTACTTTATAAAGTTATTCGAATAAATGTCAATAAATACTTATGAACTCACTAGCATTTGTAAAAATGCTAATACTCGCTTTTCAAATAACTTGTATTCTCAGGTCAGAAATTAGACAGGTACATCCCAGGAGCCGTTGATGAAGATAGCTTAGTACCTTGCTGTACTTATTACATTTGTCCGTATTACTTTGATGTATTGTAATGTAACCATGTAAAATTATTACTATTAATGCAATGTTTTTTTGTACTTGGATTACTATAATGCATGTGTTGCGATACTTGACATGACGTCATCCACCCCAGAACGTTTCCGACGTTCTGCTTTTGGGGTGTCACACCAACGCTGACCTGAGAATACAAGCGGTTTGAAAATCAGCATAATGCTTGTGAGTTCATAAGCGGTTTTGTTTTGTGAAAAATGTATAAGTTTCCTTTCCGTTTCTGAAAATGTTACACACACCAAGAAAATCCCATATTTTCTTAAAAGTTGGTTATAGAATCTCAAAATGTAATGTAAAGTTGTACACTGAAAACATGTTTACCCTTTTTAATTGTAAAGTTATATGGTTTGTTACACTATTCTGGTTATGTACAAATGTTTCCCAGGAAAATCCCATATTTTCCTAAATGTTGGTTACCAAATGTGAAAGATGTATACTGAAATCCTGGTTATCTTGTGAAATATATTAGTTTTAACACGTATATAAAACTAATATTTACAAAGTAAATTAAATAATTTATTCATTATTACTATTAAGTAAGTTTCTGTTATCCTAATTGTGAGTTCCATAACCATACAATAGACTAGATATGGCAATAAGTAGTCCACGTCACCTTACGACTTTCGTCACCCTTGAACAATTTCGGTTCGGCTGTAGCTAGCAGCTAGGTGTGGGGTAGTCAGCCCCGTATAGATCTATACACTCAAGTCATGCTCCTTATCTAAGAGATTCTGGTTACGGTTGCGGTCCTCCACTGTCACACCCCAAAACCGAGAACGGCGGAAACGTTCTGGGGCGGAGGACGTCATGTATGCATCACAACAAATGTATAGTAGTAAACAAGCAACAACATCATCCATTGCATTAATAGTATAATTTTAGTTACAAGTGTTTTCTTTCATAGTACAAGACATGATGATAACTTATCAAAATAAAATACGAGTCTTGACTGCTCCGTCTTCTCTAAACCTTGTATCGACACCTGTCTATTTGTAACCTGAGAATACAAGTTATTTTGAAAGAGTAGATCAGCATTTAAGCTGGTGAGTTCATAAGTATTTAATGTCATTGCTTTGATTAGTTGATATGAAAGACTGGTAGATGAATGATGAAACATTTAGTATAAGTATGAAAAGCTCTAGAAAATCCCATATTTCCTACTAGTATAAAAGTAGTCTTCTACCAAGACTCGAATGTTTTGAAAGTAGTCTTTTACCTAGACCTGACTGTTTTGAAAGTACGCATCTCTTGAAAATGTGATGGTTTTTCCCTGTTTAACTATTATTAGTAGTCCTTTAAGTATACCTGAAATGGTATCAACCTAGAACATCCGTAGTCTGTTCATTTACCTCTGTTGCTAACAGCCGGGTTTAGGAATAGTTAGTCCCTTATGTATACCCACAATGGTATCAACCTAGAACATCCGTAGATTGTTCATTTACCTTTGTAGCTAACAGTGGTTGTCGGAATGGTTAGTCCCTCAAAGTATGATGTGGTACTAGGAGATAAAGTCCCAGTCTATCTCGTCGATGATGTGATTGAATCACAAGGTAAAGATAGAAAGGCGAACAATATAACCGTATCTAGACATATAACATGTAATAGAAATTTGCCATATAATGTCTATGTAAAAGTATTCATGTATAAGTATTCATGTAAGAGTATTCCTTCATATAACATGTAGTAGTAATTTGCCATATAATGTCTATGTAAAAGTATTCATGTATAAGTATTCATGTAAGAGTATTCGTTCATATAACATGTAGTAGTAATTTGCCATATAATGTCTATGTAAAAGTATTCATGTATAAGTATTCATGTAAGAGTATTCCTTCATATAACATGTAGTCTGGACTCATGAATGAACTGACTCTGGTGTAATTTCTTGTAGTAGGGAAAATGTTTTGTTTACTCTAAACTATTCCTATAATAGTTTACTAGAATGTAATTGATGAGTGACCAAGTAGGTTTATAAACTATTGCTATCTACGAGTATCGGAACTAAAGTAACTGATGGAACATTTATGACCATATATGTATACATGATATATAACTAATATTTAAACGACTTTCGGACGAATGCCCAATATCCCACCAGACCACATCTCAAGGCGCGAAAAGGAAATAGGGTGGATAGCCTTCCTAAGTCTTTTAAACATTTCTTATATAACTATACATATAGAGGCATGCAATTTATAATATAAAAGCATAAAGAAGTTTTGTAAAACCGTTGAAAAGTCTAATAAAGAATTTGTGGCTTGATGTCAGTTTATAAAATGATTGAAAGTATTTTGTTTGATAAGACAGTTTAAGTACACGGAAAACCATTGTTTGAAAACACCTTTGTAACCGATTTTGAAAGGAAGCTTACAGTATGTAAGACAGTTTGATAACGAGCTTTAATCATGTAAAAACGTTTAAGAAAGTCATTTGAAGTAATATGTTTAGTGAAACTGTTAAACTTGTAGTAAATCCATTTGCATACTAGTTATAAATCACATAAGATTGATTTATTAACAAGAAGTATCCCAAAATATTGATGTTTTTCGTGATACATTTTGCATACGAAAGTTTCTTTATAATAATTATAAATCACATGCGATTCCGTTGATAAAAAGTATAAAACGAAACTTTATATAACATACGATAATCATCGTGTGTTTTACTTGTGTTCCCCCCCCCCCCCTTAAAAGCATATAAAAATATTTATAAAACATTTAAAAGTGTGGATTATAGGGGTATGAACTCACCTGAAAGTTTGAAGATAGCGAGATGGAAAACCGGGCAGAGTTTCATCTCGGGAAATGGATTTTTCTCGGGATTCTCGGGAGTAAAATCGACCATCGGGTCTTGAGCAAAAAGGCCAGAGCTTCGGGTTTGAATGGGCACGGAAAACGAGGCAAGACCGCGAGAGAAATGAGAGAATTGAGCAAATTTTTCGGAAAGCCTCGCATCCTATTTATAGGAAGGCTGAACCGCCTCGGTACGCGGGGCGTACGCTCGTACGCAGCGCGTACGCGTACGTCATGCATGACCGAAGCCTTGACTGCCTTGGCTTCGGATGGGACGGGTTGCTGGGGAGGCGGGTCGGATGGGACGGCGGTTCGGACGGGTCGGACGCTTTGGACGGGTCGGACGGGTCGGACACCTCGGATAGGGCGACGTGGACGATCCGAGGCCCCTTGATCTTAGTACACGGGGCGTACGAAGGTACGCAGGGCGTACTTCGGTCCTATCCGATGACTCCCCTTCGGATAATACCGGGGGTTTTTAATTAAATTTATAATTATTTTAATTAAACTTCAAAAATTCATATCTCCTTCATACGAACTCCGTTTTCGACGTTCTTTATATCCACGCGAAGGTGAGACTATGATCTACAACTTTCGTTTAGATTCCGTTGGCAAATTAATAAATAATTTTTATTATTTATTTATTAAAATGACGTGATTAAGGAATTTCTTTAAAAATTCATAACATCTTTATCTGACGTCGGTTGTTGCCAGACTTTTTACCGCTGAAATACCATTGACGAGACCTTCAATTCTCGTTTAGGTCATTTCGGCCAAAAGTCGCTCGATCTCCGATTCGAGTTTTTACGTAACTTCGTATTGTCGTTTTTCTGACGGAAAAACTTAGAATGGTCATAACTCATTCGTTATAACTCGGATTTTAGTGTTCTTTATATGCTTGGAAACCTTGATACGATTCCTTCTACTTTATTTAACCCAAATAAGATATTAGGAAAGTTAAATTTTGACCTAAATTTGACTTGCGTCCCAACATATCGTCTTGAAATATCGGGTTGTCACATCCACTTGCGTATCTCTGTGGAGTGTTCGCCGACGATGTGTCTCCAATTATATAGGACTAACAAATTTACTAGTAATAATACGATAATCCTCCACTCGCGTATCTCTTTGGAGTGTTACCGAGGACAAAACAATGTATAAAGTTTTATGTTCAAAGGTTCTAATGTTATACTTTTTAACTGATAAAAATGTGGAAAAACCATTTCTGAAATAATAAATATAACAGCTTATAACTAATTTCACAAATAATTGTATATGATTATCCTGCAAGTTTCAAACGGTTATCTGTTATAATTATCAGTGTTAAAAGCATATGGATTACCAAAACACACACATGAAAACAAGTTTTTAAGTACAATTATCCATTGTACTTTGCTTGTATTCCCCCTTGAAAATAGTGAAAAACAGTGAAAAAGGGTAGGGGTATGAACTCACCAGGCGAGCAGACGCAACTGTTTCGGACACTAAACATTGGTTCGGGGCTTGTTAACGCGCGAGGTTCCTATGTAATATTAAATAATACACAAATATATCTAATTAGATTTAAATCACTAATTAGATGCACTTAAACATTCCAAGACGCGAAAACATATCAATTCGAGTGTTTTGAGTGACCTGGGTGACGTTTCCGGACATGAATGGCTAGGATATGGAGTTTACTCTTCAAGAGTAAATTCTAAGGAGTGTTCATGGCCCTATACACCACATCCCCATGAGTTTACGGCCGTAAACTCATGGTGGGTGTTTTTATGTACTAAATGGCCTTAAGTCAAATGAGGGGTGTTGCTAGGTTTGGTTTTAGGACATTTGAAAGGGACTAAATCAAACATATGGACGAATTTGTGAGTTCACGGCAGTAAACTAAGTTTTACGGCTGTGAAATCTCACACACATCATTCTTAAGTGTTTTGAAGGTCAATGATTTATCACAAGTGATTCTACTCAATTTTACAAGCCAAAGGGTGAGTTTAGGGCATCAAATGACTCATCTTTAGGAGTTTATGGCCCTGGAACATATTCATGGGGTGTCATGGCCGTAAACACCTAATTAGAGGTGTTTGACATGTTTAAGGTCCCCAAACTATTCTTAGATGATTCTAGGATTTATTCCAAGGCTATTGGTGGAGTTATATGGCTTTTTAACATGCAAAAATGAGTTTACTCCCCATGTATGAGGAGTTTACGGCCCAAGCAAGTTCTTGGGCAGTAAACTCAATTTTAATCCTTAAATCTCATGTTTAGGGTGTTCCAAGTCCAGAATGATAAGCCATATAGTCGTATCTAAGTCCCAAAGTTGATTTGGAGGGGTTAAATTGCTCAAAAAGCCATTTATTAAGTGTTTACCGCCCAAGCATGCTCCTTGGCCGTAAACACATGTTCCAAGTCCAAAGTGATAATTTAAACACGAATTTGAAGGCCTAAGAGGTTAAACAACAAGTTAGGGATGTTACCTCAAAGATTTGGAGACTTAATTCAATGTTTTAGACCTCTACTCTTGGTTGAGGAGAAAGGTTAGAGAGGGTAGTGAGATGAAGAAAAAGCTTCAAATGGAAGCTTAGAACACTTTAAATAGTGTTTGGGATTTGGACACGGTGGAATTCTACCCGATACCGGCTTTAGACGGGGCTTTTGGTCGCACCCGACCAAGTTGCTGTAACCCGATATGGTTGATTCTATAAAATTTCCGATTACTAATACGGGGTGTTAAAATGAGTTCTAGAGGTATTAGGACACCCATTAAGTCATAATATCAATTATAATTTAATGACTTAATTAAATGGCTAAATCGGAAACGAATTTGAAAACGACGATTGGTTGATCGAAATGGATTACGAAAAGGGTTACAAGCAATGATACGAAATTTCGGGTTGTTACATTATCCCCCCGTTAGAGGGAATTTCGTCCCGAAATTCAAAATTAAGATACAAGTCAAGATACAAATCATGGATCTAGAAAGAGATGCGGATACTTCTGTTTCATCGATTCTTCACGCTCCCATGTGAACTCCGGTCCCCGCTTGGCATTCCAGCGAACCTTCACTAACGGGATGCGGCTTTTTCTTTGTACGTTTGACTACTCGATCCATGATTTCGATTGGTTCCTCCATGAAGTTGAGGTTTTCATTGATCTCTATCTCGTCCAAGGGAATCACTAGGGTTTCATCGGATAGGCACTTCTTGAGATTTGAAACATGGAAGACGGGATGGATGTTACTGAGCTCATGGGGTAAACAAAGTTTATAGGCTACCGGACTGATCCTGGCAAGGATCTCGAAGGGTCCAATGTACCTAGGGTTAAGTTTCCCACGCTTTCCAAAGCGTACCGTGCCTTTCCAATGCGAGACCTTCAACAGGACACGGTCTCCAACCTGGAATTCTAGAGGTTTTCGTCGGTTATCAGCGTAACTCTTTTGGCGATCTCGTGAAGCTTTCAATCGTTCCCGGATCTGGATGATCTTCTCGGTGGTTTTGCGGATGATTTCAGGACCAGTGAGAGCACTGTCGGGGACTCGACTCTTGGCTAGCTGCGTGTCCCCCACCTCGGCCCAGCACAGAGGGGATATGCACTTACGACCGTATAGGGCTTCAAACAGGGCAGCCCTGATGCTGGTGTGGTAACTGTTGTTGTACGAGAACTCGATCAAGGGTAGATGTGTGTCCCACGACTTTCCAAAATCAATGAAACATGCCCTAAGCATGTCCTCCAGGGTTTGGATTGTTCTCTCACTTTGTCCATCGATTTGAGGATGATAGGCCGTGCTCATGTCTAGTTTGGTTCCAAGAGCCTTCTGGAGAGACTGCCAGAATCTATAGGTAAAATTGCTATCTCGATCAAAGATAATGGACACAGGTACACCGTGCAATCGGACTACCTCTTGGATGTAAATTCGTGCGAGTCTTTCCATCTTGAATTATTCTTTGATCGGGATGAAGTGAGCGGACTTTGTCAAACGATCGACAATTACCCAAATGGTGTCGTACCCACTCGGACACTTGGGTAGTTTGGTTATGAAATCCATGGTAATCATCTCCCATTTCCATTCGGGTATCTCGGGCTGCTGGAGCAGACCGAGCGTTTCTGGTGCTCGACTTTCACCTTGGCGCAAGTCAGACACTTGCCCACGAACGTAGCTATCTCAGCTTTCATGTTTGGCCACCAACATTGTTTCTTGAGATCCAGGTACATCTTATCCGAACCCGGGTGAACAGAGTATCTAGTCTTGTGTGCTTCCTCTAAGATAATTTCCCTGAATCCTCTGAACTTTGGAATCCAGATTCGATCCATGAAACAGTAGACTTCGTCACCTCTGATCTCAAGTTTCTTATCCGTTCCCCTCAAGGCTTCGATCGACGCATTCTCGGGTTTGAGGGCTTCTAACTGGGCTTCTTGGATTTGCATGGACAAATGGGAATGGATTGTCATCGTCAGGTTCTTCACTTTATGGCTTGAACTCTCCTTTCGGCTAAGGGCATCTGCTACCACATTGGCCTTGCCGGGATGGTAACGGATTTCACACTCATAATCGCTGAGTAGTTCTACCCATCGCCTTTGCCGCATGTTTAAGTCTTTGTGATCAAAGATGTGCTGCAGGCTCTTGTGGTCAATGAAGATCGTACACTTGGTTCCGTAGAGATAATGCCTCCAAATCTTCAGTGCAAAAACTACGGCTCCTAATTCCAAGTCATGTGTGGTATAGTTGACCTCGTGTGCTTTCAGCTGTCTAGAGGCATCAACAATTGCTTTTCCTCTTTGCATGAGCACGCAGCCTAAGCCTTGATTAGACGCATCGCAGTAGACAACAAAGTCCTCTGTCCCTTCGGGTAGGGACAGAATAGGCGCGCTGCACAAGGCTTTCTTCAACGTCTGGAATGCAGTTTCTTGTTTAGCTCTCCAACAAAAGGGTACACCTTTATGTGTTAGAGTGGTTAAAGGTTTGGTGATTCTGGAAAAGTTCTAGATAAATCTCCGATAATAGCCAGCGAGACCCAAGAATTGCCGGATTTTTGTGGATGTCTTTGGTGCCGTCCAATTCTCTATCGCTTTAATCTTGGAAGGATCCAAATGAATACCCTCCTCACTTACCACGTGACCTAGGAAAGTTACCTTCCGAATCCAGAACTCACACTTGGAAAATTTCGCGTTCAACTTCTTGGATCTAAGGGTTTCCATCACTAGCCTCAAGTGCTGTTTGTGATCTTCTTCGCTTCGGGAATAGACAAGTATGTCATGAATGAATACAATGACGAACTTGTCCAGATAAGAACGACACACCCGGTTCATCAGGTCCATGAACACTCCCGGTGCGTTAGTTAGACCGAAGGGCATCACTATGAACTTGTAGTGTCCATATCGAGTCCTGAATGTTGTTTTGGAAACATCACTCTCATGAACTCATAGCTGATGGTATCCTGATCGAAGGTCTATCTTGGAGAAGTAACTGGCTCCCAGGAGTTGATCGAAGAGGTCATCTATTCACGGAAGAGGATATCGGTTTTTGACGGTCAACTTGTTCAGCTCACGATAATGAATCCTTTATTGAGCAATTCATTGAGTTGGGTGGATAACTCCTGCATTTCTGCTGGAGCTAAGCGATACGGAGATTTCGCCATAAGGGTAGCTCTAGGGATTAGGTCAATACGAAACTCGACCTGACGCTCAGGAGGAATTCTTGGAAGCTCTTCGGGAAGTACATCAGGAAAGTTACAGACTTCGGGGATGCTCGCGAGGCCTTTAACTTCCTGTTTCTCGTTGATTACATGGGCTAAGAATGCAATGCACTCCTTTCGCAGGAGCTTATGAGCTTTGATGCAGGAAATGATACGAAGGTTGGAACTGAGTTTATCGCCATAGATTACGAGAGTTTGACCCGAAGGAAGGTTGAGACGAATGGATTTTTTGAAACAAAGGATATTTGCATGATTGGCACTCAACCAATCCATGCCAATGATGACATCAAAGCTCTTTATGGAAACTGGCATCAGATCAATAGGAAACGAATGGTCATTCAGGGTAAGGGTACAACCTACGAACACCTAGCTGGCGCTTTCTTTTTCACCGTTAGTCATCTCGACGGTAAACGTTTCAGTTAAAGGTTGGGGATTATGTTTTAGGTTATGTTTGAACGCATCACTAACAAAGCTGCTTTCAGCACCTAAATCGAAAAGAATACTAGCATATGAGTTGTCGAGAAGGAACGTACCCGAGACAATAATGGGATCGACCACTGCTTCCTCCCGTCCCATGACTAGAACTCTCTTGGTATTATCAGTTGTTGACTTCTTGGGGCAGTTCCTTTTAAAATGTCCAACCTCTTCACAGTTATAGCATGCTTGACCAACGCCTTCTCCAGATGATTGATTGGCCGATTGGGCTGGAGATTTGCAGAATCAGACCGTGTGTCCCTTCTTACCACAATTGGTGCAAGATAATTCTCAGCAGGGGCCGTGGTTGTGGTGGTATTTGCACTTGTCACACAGAGGAAGATTACCAGAATATCTGCTAGTAGGAGTTGGAGTTGTGGATCCCACAACAGAAGCAGCAGCAACGGGGGTAGTAGCAGCATGGACTGCTACAGTCTGCTGTTTCTTCGAGGATTATTGAGAAGATCGACCCTTCTTCTTCTTCCAGAACTTTCTTTTCTCACCACTCCTTTTAGTCGGCTCAGGAGTGGTGGTGGTTTCCTCGACATCATCACTGTGATCAATCAGGGTCTGGGCTAAACTCTTGGCACTATCATAAGTATCCGGATGTGTAGCTAAGACATTTCCCTTTGTTGGCTGGGTCAGCCCCCAGATGAACCTTTCTATCTTTTTACTTTCAGGAGTGACCAATCCCGGGCAGAGAAGTGCGAGATCATCGAATCGGGAAGTGTATGCAGCAATATCGGAACCTTTCATCTTCAGGTTCCAGAGCTCGTGCTCTAGTTTCTGCATTTCACCACGGGGACAATACTCAGCAATGAGGAGTTCTTTCATTTCTTCCCAGCCCATGGCATTGGCTACGGGTAGGGTCAAGGATTTGACTCGGCCGTTCCACCAAGTAATGGCTTTATCGATAATGGTACAAGCTGCGAACTTAACTTTATCAGATTCCGCACAGGCACAGATTTCAAAGATGGATTCGATTTTATCGAACCATCGGGATAAGGAAATGACACCTCCAGTGCCATCAAAGGATGTTGGTTTCACATTCATGAAGTCCTTATAGGAACCCTCCTTTCGGTGTCCCTGATTCCTTTCTTGGTTCTGATTTTGATTGCCACCTCCCGAACCACCGGAACCACCGGTGTTTAGTTGAGACATAGGAGCTGCCACCGCGGTGGTAACAACTGCTTGGAATACCACAGGGTCAATTTCTGGAGGAGGTGGTGGCGGAGGGTTGTTGGTCTTGGAGCTAGGTCTCTTTCTGGGAGGCATCTTGATCTAATAATATCAAGAAAGAGAGAGGATGGTAAGTCCTCTAAATCGAATCTAGAGATATCATAGATATATAAATATTCAGAATAAGCGATAAAACAAGAAAGAGTTATCGAAGCAGATAAGTTATCGCTAACGGAATGATAAAACAACAACGAATGAACGAGGATTTCTACAAAGAATTGGCTCGAGAAATACTCCCATATATTTCATGATTTATTACGACACTGGTTGGATGTTTGTGGTATTAGGGTAAGTTTTAGGCATGTCGCATACCACAGTCACTCCCAAGCACATGTTGGCCGTGTCTCGAATGAATATAGTTGGCCAGACTATATTAATCCTAGACACGACTACATAACTGTCTAGGTTTAACCGCAGTACACAACACCCATTTACTTATGTTTTGTTCTACTTGTAGTTACGGATCTCGACGGTTCGATATACTTGTATACTTTTGAAAATACTTATAGTTTGAAGATACTTTAAATTCAGAGCACTTAGGCTCTTTAGTGTTTATAGTTTTATACCATGTAAGGTTTGGTATACTTTATTTACTATAAACAATGGCTCTGATACCAATATATCACACCCTGAAACCGAAGGTGGAAACATTTCGGGGGTTGACTCCACGTTGAGTATCAAATCCAATGCACATAGTAAGTAAAGTAAAACAACCATTACATTACATACAGAAAAGTTTTACGATTGTTTCAAAAGTAAAGTTGTACATGTGATACATAGTATATAAACAAAATGAAACGGGTGTTCTGCGCACTCCATCTTCGAACAAAACGATCTTCGGGTACCTGTCTAACGATGACCTGAGAATACAAGTGGTTTGAAAATCAGCATAATGCTGGTGAGTTCATAAGCGGTTTTGTTTTGTGAAAAATGTATAAGTTTCCTTTCCATTTCTGAAAATGTTACACACACCAAAAAAATCCCATATTTTCTTAAAAGTTGGTTATAGAATCTCAAAATGTAATGTAAAGTTGCACACTAAAAACATGTTTACCCTTTTTAATTGTAAAGTTATCTAGTTTGTTACACTATTCTGGTTATGTACAGATGTTTCCCAGGAAAATCCCATATTTTCCTAAATGTTGGTTCCCAGGCGTGTCGTTCGTTCGATACTTTCCTGGAGTCTATGATTCCTTGCCATAGTCAGCAGTCCTCACTACTGAGGCATATGTTATTCCCTGATGTCGTTTGCTTTCCTCAATAATCAAATTCGGTATTTTGATAATGATAGCAATTTAGGGAAAATGACTTTTTACCACATAACACTGACCAGTCTTGGTAGAAGGCTGCTTTATTAAAGAAAATATAGGATTTTCTGGAAAGAACTCTAATACATAGTAAACACTTAACCTACTACTTTATAAAGTTATTCGAATAAATGTCACTAAATACTTATGAACTCACCAGCATTGGTAAAAATGCTAATACTCGCTTTCCAAATAACTTGTATTCTTAGGTCAGAAATTAGACAGGTACATCCCAGGAGCTGTTGATGAAGATAGCGTAGTACCTTGCTGTACTTATTACATTTGTCTGTATTACTTTGATGTATTGTAATGTAACCATGTAAAATTATTACTATTAATGCAATGTTTTGTTGTACTTTGATTACTATAATGCATGTGTTGCGATACTTGACATGACGTCATCCACCCCAGAACGTTTCCGCCGTTCCGGTTTTGGGGTGTGACACTAACGCTGACCTGAGAATACAACCGGTTTGAAAATCAGCATAAATGCTGGTGAGTTCATAAGCAGTTTTGTTTTGTGAAAAATGTATAAGTTTCCTTTCCGTTTCTGAAATGTTACACACACCAAGAAAATCCCATATTTTCTTAAAAGTTGGTTATAGAATCTCAAAATGTAATGTAAAGTTGTACACTGAAAACATGTTTACCCTTTTTAATTGTAAGGTTATCTAGTTTGTTACACTATTCTGCTTATGTACAAATGTTTCCCAGGAAAATCCCATATTTTCCTAAATATTGGTTACCAAATGTGAAAGATGTATACTGAAATCCTGGTTATCTTGTGAAATATATTAGTTTTAACACGTATATAAAACTAATATTTACAAAGTAAATTAAATACTTTATTCATTATTACTATTAAGTAAGTTTCTGTTATCCTAATTGCGAGTTCCATAACCATACAATAGACTAGATATGACAATAAGTAGTCCACGTCACCTTATGACTTTCGTCACCCTTGAACCATTTCGGTTCGGCTGTAGCTAGCAGCCAGGTGTGGGGTAGTCAGCCCCGTATAGATCTATACACTCAAGTCACGCTCCTTATCTAAGAGATTCTGCGTACGGTTGAGGTCCTCCACTCGCGTATCTCTGTGGAGTGTTCGCCGACGACGTGTCTCCAATTATATAGGACTAACAAATTTACTAGTAATAATACGATAATCCTCCACTTGCGTATCTCTGTGGAGTGTTACCGACAACAAAACCGTGTATAAAGTTTTATGTTCAATGGTTCTAATGTTATGCTTTTTAACTGATAAAATTGTGGAAAAAATATTTGTGAAATAATAAACATAACAGCTTATAACTAACTTCACAAATAATTGTATATGATTATCCTGCAAGTTTCAAACGGTTATCTGTTATAATTATCAGTGTTAAAAGCATATGGATTACGAAACACACACATCAAAACAAGTTTTTAAGTACAATTATCCATTGTACTTTGCTTGTATTCCCCCTGAAAACAGTGAAAAACAGTGAAAAAGGGTAGGGGTATGAAATCACCAGGCGAGCAGACGCAACTGTTTCGGACACTAAACGTTGGTTCGGGGCTTGTTAACGCACGAGGTTCCTATGTAATATTAAATAATACACAAATATATCTAATTAGATTTAAATCACTAATTAGATACACTTAAACATTCCAAGACGCGAAAACATATCAATTCGAGTGTTTTGAGTGACCCGGGTGACGTTTCCGGACATGAATGGCTAGGATATGGAGTTTACTCTTCAAGAGTAAACTCTAAGGAGTGTTCATGGCCCTATACACCACATCCCCATGAGTTTACGGCCGTAAACTCATGGTGGGTGTTCTTATGTACTAAATGGCCTTAAGTCAAATGAGGGGTGTTGCTAGGTTTGGTTTTAGGACATTTGGAAGGGACTAAATCAAACATATGGACGAATTTGTGAGTTCACGGTAGTAAACTAAGTTTTTACAGATGAAAAATCTCACACACATCATTCTTAAGTGTTTTGAAGGTCAATGATTTATCACAAGTGATTCTACTCAATTTTACAAGCCAAGGGGTGAGTTTAGGGCATCAAATGACTCATCTTTAGGAGTTTACGGCCCTGGAACATATTCATGGGGAGTCATGGCCGTAAACACCTAATTGGATGGTGTTTGACATGTTTAAGGTCCCCAAACTATTTTTAGATGATTCTAGGATTTATTCAAAGGCTATTGGTGGAGTTATATGGCTTTTTAACATGCAAAAATGAGTTTACTCCCCATGTATGAGGAGTTTACGGCCCAAGAAAGTTCTTGGGCAGTAAACTCAATTTTAATCCTCAAATATCATGTTTAGGGTGTTCCAAGTCCAGAATGATAAGCTATATAATCGTATCTAAGTTCCAAAGTTTTTTGGAGGGGTTAAATTGCTAAAAAAAAACCCGTTTATTAAGTCTTTACGGCCCAAGCATGCTCCTTGGCCGTAAACACATGTCCCAGGTCGAAAATGATAATTTAAACACGAATTTGAAGGCCTAAGAGGTTAAACAACAAGTTAGGGATGTTTCCTTAAAGATTTGGAGCCTTAATTCAATGTTTAGGACCTTGATTCTTGGTTGAGGAGAGCGGTTAAAGAGAGAGTAGTGAGATGAAGCAAAAGCTCCAAATGGAAGCTTAGAACACTTTAAATAGTGTTTGGGATTTAGACATGGAGGAATTCTACCCGATACCGGCTTTAGACGGGGCATTTGGTCGCACCCGACCAAGTTGCCGTAACTCGATATGGTTGATTCTATAAATTTTCCGATTACTAATACGGGGTGTTAAAATGAGTTCTAGAGGTATTAGGACACCCATTAAGTCATAATATCAATTATAATTTAATGACTTAATTAAATAGCTAAATCGGAAACGAATTTGAAAACGACAATTGGTTGATCGAAATGGATTACGAAAAGGGTTACAAGAAATGATACGAAATTTCGGGTTGTTACAGCAAGCATCGTCGTTGTGCGGGCTGTGAGCGAGTTTCTTTTCTGGCTCATTCTCCTTCTCCACCTTCTTGCAATGTTACGACATCACTGCCACCCCAGCGGATGTTCCTTTCCGTTGCCGACCTGCGACTGCTACACGCCACCAGGTGGGTGGTTTGTTCGAATTTCGCATATGATGCTATTTCATATTATGTTTGTTGTGTGTGCCTGATTGTTAGGCCGGACATCGTGAGAAAAACCCACTGTGGCAGCCGACCGTGGTGGTTGTTGCCCTGAAACCGCAAACAGCCACCACAAGCCACCGTGAGGTGGTGACTGTGTGAGTGAATCCTTGGATGCGTGTGTTTTTGGAGTTTTTTGCGCAATATATGGCCAGAAAACCCACCACCACCACCGTGAGGTGGTGGCTGCCACCTCCAACCAACGCTTGCCGCCACAAGGGTGGCTGGGTGTGTGTATATGTGTTATTTTTTTGTGTGCGTTCATTTCAATATTTTGTTGTAATATTGTATTTTGATCGGGATAATTAATGAAATCTGCCACCGCCACCGTGAGCCGCCATTGACCACCACTACCTGAGGTGGTAGAGGGTGGTGCCCGACTTAATTAATAATTAATTAGCTTAAAACTTAACTATTTTACTAATTAGGTTGCGTTTGGTTTGGAAACCCTAATTAGTGTTTAGAAAACCCTAATTAGTGTTTAGAAAACCCTAATTTTGGAAAATATTAGTTATTGACTGTCGGGACCCGCGTTTGGACTGTTAAACTGGAATTTTGATTTATGTCCAACTACATTGTATGAATGGCGTATTGGACTGATGGACTTAATGGATTAAGTCCTTAATGGGTTAAGTAAGAATACTAAACCATGATCGTCATTTGATGTGAGAAACCCTAACTTTGTTGGGCCTTGAGTTGGGCGTTTCTGTTGGGTTTTAGGGATTAGGCTCTTGATGGTCCATCCAAGAACAAATATATGGACTAGAATATTTGGATTGGGCTTTAGGACAAGGCCCATTGGAAAGGTTTGGGCCCAATTTGGAAATTTTGGCCATAGATGGCCCACAATTGGGCCTTGATGATTATGAGATATTGGACAATTCACCTAGTATGTTTTTCGAAATTGGTCATTGATAATGGGTTTCTGCCCATATAATTAGGATTCTTGGATGATGTATCCATCCTCAACCCGCTTCTAAATGTGGTGATGTTTCATGAGTATATTACTAGACTTCCTGTGATACTTATGTAGTGTCTAAAAGCCCAGAACCAAAAATTTTATTTTTATATTAAATAAAACATCAACCAAACATGTTTATCAATACCTGAAGGAAATCATACTATATCCATAATCATCTAAAATACATCCATTTTAATAAAGCGGGAAATCATTGTGTATGTGATGCGATCATCTCGATCTCTTCCCCTTCGATCCGGAAGTACCTGAAACATAAACTGAAACCATAAGCACAAAGCTTAGTGAAATCCCCAAAATACCACATACCATACATACAATGGGCCTTGCCCGACATCGACCCCTCCCGGAACAGATTTCTCGGTAGCATGCGATGAGCCCCGCGCAACACACTCGTCAGCCCCTGCCCGACATACATATAACACATACATCACATGAAAGAGTAACATAGAAAACTAGCATAACAAGTAACAATAATCCATGGGTTGACAATGGTTCCTTCGACCTGCCAAACACTAGAAGCAGACTCACTTCAATCTACTGAAAAATCAGTTAAATGCTCAGACTCCTGATCTGGGAGATCTCCACACTTAATATGATCAAGTAATAGCCTAATTAACAATTAAATCATAAACCATAACCGAGATTCAAAATCCATAATCCCAATTCTTAAGGTAAAAGACTATTTTACCCCTCAAAGCTAAATCCATTCACTAAAGGACCAAATCCTCAAAATAGCCAAAAAAAAGCAACCTAGGCCTATAGTACGCAGTACGCCGTACGTACCTGACCTGTACGCCTCTAATACTCAAGTGACTTCCATCGGGCCTCATACCCAGTACTCATAGCGTACTAAGATGCACGCCTGACATACTATGAAGTACGCATGGCGTATTGGCCAGAGTCCAATTCCTTAACCAAAAGTATTATTCCCTTAAGACCTTTATGTCCAACACTTAGATCTAGGTCTAAATAAGGTGATAATCAATAATGTTAGCAACTTTATTTTTATGCATATCTTAATGGGACCCAAAAACCGATTTATCCATCTAGGTCCATAATATGAACACTAACTCTAGCAAGCTTCGTCAACAACCATCAATACGACCTTTTTATGCACTAACAACATCAGAAATGCTAAGGTCTAACTTTCTAAGATCCTGGTGTAGCTCATTCTCACCATAATCACTCAAGGGACCAAAATATGAACAAAACAAGTCCTAGATTAGATATAACACATAGAATCATCAAGATAGACGCTTTATACATCTAATTGCTATCAAATCTGATGAAGACTCTGGATCTAAGAGCTTTACTCCAATCAAGGCTTTTACACCAAGCTCCTTCTTCCTTAAAATGAGCAAAAACACCAAAAGTTAACCACCAAAGCCTAAGAACACTCAAGAACAAGCTAAGATATCGTGGGGTATCTTTAGAGGAATGTAGGTTGATAAGGGAAAGGGTCTTGAGACCATAATGATGCTTAAATAGGGTGTAAACCCTAAAAAATATGGTTTATCCCCAAACAACGTACGGCTTGTATACTAGAAGAACGCCAAACGTACACACCCCTTCCTAAAAGTTTCACTTTTCAACCCTTGGGACCAAAATTACAAACTAATTTAATATCAAAGGTCAAAATAAGATATAACAAGAAATCAATTGTTAGAATTCTTCCCCACCTGAATTAGATTTAATTCTCGAATTCTGCTGCCACAAATAACTCTGAGTAATGCTCCCTCATCTCCTCCTCAGACTCCCAAATCCACTCTGAACCCTTTTGGTGTTGCCATTAAACCTTCACGAGATCCACCACCTTGTTCTGCAAGGTCTTCCTCCTCCTATTAAGGATCGCCGCTGATCTCTTTATATAATTTAGGCGATCATCCACCTGAATGTCCTCCAACAGAACTACTACCGAATTATCAACCAAACATCTCCGCAACTTAGAGAGATGAAAAGTACTATGGATCTGACTGAGCTCCTCTGGCAGTTCCAAAGGATACAAAACCCTGCCCACTTGGGCTATCACCCTGAAAGGACCAATATACATAGGACCTAGCTTACCCCACTTCCTAAATTGGATGACACCTTTCTAAGGTGGCACCTTCAGGTGTACCATGTCCCGTAGCTAGAACTCCAATTCAGATTGGAGTCTATCTGCATTACTCTTCTGTTAGATTTGTGCCATCTAAAATCTTTCGCGAACCTACTGAATCAATTTCGTCATTTTTAGTACCACCTCTACACTCCCCAGGACCCGTTGACCGACCTCACCCTAACATATCGGGGTCCTACACTTCGTCCCATAGAGCATCTCAAAAAGCAGTCGATTAATGCTAGCATGACAACTGTTGTTATATGAAAATTCCACCAAAGGATGATACGTATCCCAAATCCCACCAAAATCCAGTACAGATTTGCACAACATGTCCTCCTATGTATGGATAGTCTGCTCACTCCAACCATCAGTCTGCAGGTGGAAAATTGTTTGGAAGTGCAGAAAAGTACCAAAATACTCATGGAATCTCTTCCAGAACTTAGTAGTAAACCGACCATCCCTATCGAAGATCACAGAAATAGGCACCCCATGCTATATCACCACTTCCCAAAATGTAGATAGCAGTCAGTTTCTCTGTTGAAATACTATATTGGGTTGAAATAAAATGTGCGGTATTGGTCAATCGACCCACGATGACCCATATTGAATCCACTCTGCATGTCCTCCATGGCAATTTGGTGATAAAATCTATCGTAATTTCATCCCATTTCCAAACAGGGACTTCCACCAACTCCATTTTTCCGTGAGGTCAATGATACCCGGCCTTGACTTTCCTACAAGTGAAGAACCTCTCCACATACTAGGAAACTTCTCTCTTCACTCCCAGATGAATAAATAATATCAACTTGTATGCCTCCTCCATCAAAACCTAACATGAACCACCCTACTAGGGAACCCACACCCTCCAATGAAGGGTCAATAATCCGCGACTATCATAATCAAAGGAAGCCACCTAACCCAATATGCGCTCACTCTTCCGGTGCTCTTCCTTCATAGCCACCAACTGAGCCTCTAGAATATGCTCTAAGAGTAAGGTAATCATTCTCATTGTCAAACACATATCCATGATCAAGGTAGTAACCGCCTTGTCGCTAAGAACATCGGCCACCACATTGGCCTTCCCCGGGTCATAAAGGATCTTACAATCATAATCCTTTACCACTTCCAACCCTCAACGTTGACTCGTGTCTAGATTTGGCTTATCCATCAGATACCTCAAACTCTTGTGATCCATGTAAATAGTACAAAGGACCCCATAAAGATAATTTCACCAAATCTTGTGGGCGAAAACCACCGCCCCTAGCTCCAAATCATTCATACGATAATTTGACTCATGAGGCTTCAGCTGCCTCAAAACGTAAGCAATCACGTGACCCCGCTGCTTTAGTATCATACCTAAACCTGTGATTGATGCATCACCATATACCACAAAATCCTTAACACCATCTGGCAGGGTAAGAATCTACGCCTCACATAGTCTTCGCCTCAAAGTCTCAAAAACTGCCTACTACTCAGGCCCCCAACAAAATGTGATGGCATCTTTGTCAACTGGGTCAAAGGAACCGCTATCATGCAGAAATCCTTTATGAATTTGTGATAGTAATCTACCAATCCAAGGAAACTCGTAATCTTATATGGAGACCACGAAATATCCCGCCACATCACCACCACAATCTAGGATGGATCGACCAGAATACAGTTGTGGTCGACAAGGTGCCCTAGAAACTGCACCTTGCGCAACCAGATCTCATACTTGGAGAACTTCACATACAACCTTTCCCTCCTCAGAGTCTCCAACACCTCCCTTAGATGCTCCTCATGCTGCTTCAATGTCTTGTAATATTTTAGGATGTCATTAATAAAAACAATCATAGATTGATCCATCATAGGCCTTCATACGCGATTCATGAGATCCATGAATGCAGCTGGAGCATTGGTGAGCCCAAACGGCATCACCACGAACTCGTAATGACCATAAGGAATCTGAAAGGTTGTCTTCTACATATACTCCTTTGTGACCCTCATCCTATGATAACCTGGACTCAGATCAATCTTGGAGAACCAAGATGCACCCTAAAGCTGGTCAAATAAATCACAAAACTTTAGAAGCGGATAACAGTTCTTTACTGTTAGCTTATTCAGCTCCCAATAATTGATACAAATTCGATGCGACACATGCTTCTTCTTCACAAACAAGATCCATGCTCCCCATGGTGAACTACTTAGCCGAGTAAATCCGTTTTCTAAATGCTCATGTAGCTACGTAGACCACTCATGCATCACCAGGGGGGCTAACCAATAAGGTGATTTGGCTATCAGAGCCACACCAAGAACCATGGCAATCCAAAATTCAACCTACCGCTTCGGAGGCAAGCCCGCCAAATCCTCAAGGGACAGATCCGGGTACTCTGGGAACATACGCTTCATCCTATATAATTTCCTTACCCTTCTTTCAGGTATCCATGACATTAGTAACAAATCCAAAACAACCCTACTAAAGGTAACACCTGGCCTGAGCTGTTGAATAGAGAGTTGGTCCATGCTAAACAACCTCTCCCTAAATCACTAACTCGCCCTTTCTTGGGGTTTGAATATGTATCATCTGATGCCCACAATCAATCATTTCCCCATTGGGCCTCAACCAATCTATATGCATAGATTCAAGAAAGCTACCATTAATCTAACACATATATTCATAAAGATAGAAGATTTATACCTCCAAATGCTAGCAAAACTGATGAAAACTCTAGATCTAAGAGCTCTACTCCAACCAAGGCTTCAAAACCAAGTTCCTTCTTCTTTAAAGTGAGCAAAAACAACAAAAGTTAACCACCAAAGCTCAAGAACACTACCATTGGGTTGGAAAAACTCACTAAGCTTTTGCTTACAGTCTGTATTGTGGTTTCAGGTACTTTCAATACTAAAAGGAAGGGCCAGACATGATGGCACAACATTCACTCCCTACTATTTTCCTCACTTAATGATATTTAATGATTTGATATGATGATTATGTAAATGATTTCGAGAAGAAAATTATGATTTTAAATCTTAATTAAAATGAAAAATATATTATCCTATTTTTGGCTGTTACACTTAATTTCATAATATAACACAGTTTCCTCGTACATCAATCATAGTCTCCCTTTTTGCGAGTTGGCATGAAATATGTTGCAATTAGAACACTACCATTAATCTTCTCGGGAAACATAGTCCCCCCTGCTACCTTAACCGTTTCATCTTAGCCTAACCCGACTTGTGGTAATCGGAGATTTAATGGTTGACACGGGCATATTTAGTCATATAATTCATGCATTATCTTAATAATTTATGTTGTTTTTATCTCAAATATTGAACAAAAGGTACATAATTAGTTTAAAATTTCTTTTTTTAGCAACAAAGACATGCTCGAAAGGAAAAGGAAGTGGAATTGGCGATTGAGATCTTGGATTTTGGATTTTGAAGAAAGAAAATGAAAATGTAGAAGAACACGGCATGTTATCCTTGAACACAACGTGTTGATATGAAAACCCTGATAAAATCGTGCCTTGTCATACACACATTTTTAGTGAAGAACACGATGTGTTGGGTCCTCAAACACGACGTGTTACACCGATTTTCAGCATCTATTCAAGGATCGTTTCTATTTGAAAACCTAATGTTGAGTGAAAAACTTAGGTTGAACACTTGAACAAATGTAAGTACAATATAATAAGTTGCGGAATAAGTTAATCTCAAGGATCTCGTTAGCTTAACAATAATAAAAGTTAGAAGAATTAGAAGGTTAGAAGTTAGAAGTTAGATGCGAAAAGTAAAGGAAATGTAAATGATAGCAAGTTAAATCAAGTATACACCAAGCTGTTTCATAACAAGGTTTGCTTTCAAACACAAGTTAGTTAGAGTTATCAGATTAAGGTGAAGAGGATATCAAATATTAGATAAGATAGAGATTTGAGAGAATGATCTTCGTATTTCAATGAAAGTTCAGAACGATCATGAAAGTGGTGGTAATACATGAAGACAAAGACTCTATTTATAGAGTCGTAAAAGTTACAATTGAAATAAACTAATAATAAACTACTAACTTCAATGACCATGCAAGGTTCACTGGATAAAACTATGTTAACATGCTAAGTCAGTGAATATCATCTAGGTCTTCATGTTCATATCATTCTTCTCTTCGGTAGTAATTGATGTTGCGGTTGCGGCTCACAAAATCTCCATTGCGGTACTTCATAAACAGAAGCTTCTCTGGTAGTGACTTATTCTGCAGTATCATCAAAAGCAGATAGCTGCGGTTCTAAGCTAAAGAAGGTCACTTTTTTTCTCAACACCTAACGAACTCTTGGAGTTTTAATCGAGCTTTGGAGGCCAGAGACATCCATAGGAGCCGTGGTTTACAGAATTCGACTAGAAGTATTGTTTTGAAGCAATCTAAGGAAAAACTCATTAGTAACATACTTAATTATTTTTTTACATCATGTTTGGATTGATGAATTTCATTTTCATGATTGTTTATGCTAAAGTTAGGGGCTAAACCCCATACATTAAATTAGAGTAGAGGATCTTATGATTATGGTTTGATTAGTGGCTTTACATTATATTGATTTGATTATTTATCATGTGAAACTTGTTAAATGAACCTTATGTGTTAATGACAATTATTTTATGTTGATGACTACGTATACTGAGATTGTATGAACATTGTCTTGATTACTTGACTCTTATGATTTTGTGAAAACAAGATTATAAGCCTAGAGCTGTGAACATAACCTAGGTTTAACTAGCGAATAAGTAAATTAATGTGTGAGCTATATATGATGACCAACCATATATAACTTAATTGAGCCAACCAATTTAATTAGCTACTATTACAATTCATGCTTGATTGGAACTGAACACTAGTAAACTCTTTAGTTTAGTCACTTAATCACTACTTGAAATGATTTTTTTCTAAAGGATTAGTAATAGTTAACATGAACCTAATCAAAATAGAAATCGATAACTGATGATATGTTAATCCATTACACTTGGGACAAAATAAACAATAGGAATATGTGAATCGAATCTAAACAAGTGTCTCTTAAATATTATTGAGTCTAGTTGTCTTTTGTTCTTATATTAGTCGGTAATTGTTATTTGTGAAGTGTTTAAGTAATTTCTTAAGTTTCCAGTCTTGCTAAACTAGAGAAAAACCCCTTCTTTAATAATTGTTTTAATGAGCTAACATTAGTAACAGTTGTAATTTTTTGTCGTTCCCTGTGTTCGATACCTTACTGACCTTCACTAAACTAGCAGTCGATAGGTACACTTCCGACCATGTTTTTGTTTTTGTTTAAGTTAGTTAGGATTAAAGCTAGTAATTTTATTTGCTAATCATTATCGATCCTTTGTGTGAGATTTATCTCATATAAAGTTACACGTTTTCTCTTTTAAGTTTTATTGTCGTTTTATTATGTATTTTCCAAATCATGATGCCCTTGATGCTTTTCTTGAGGAAGTATTATAGGAATTTGAGAAAGAAGATGAGGAGTATGACTCAGATGAAGATTTGAAAAAATTAGGAAGATAGTTACATAACATCTTGCCTAACAAACAAGAGCAATCTGAGTTAAAAGAGCTTGAGTTAAAAATGAAGAATTTAATCACGCAAAAGATTTGGAGGAGCTGGAAAGATTGCTAGCAGAGAGGACTGACGAAAAATAGGAACGATATGAATTAAAGGAATGACGACATGGTTTGACCATTCCCACGATTTGGTCTCCTATTTTTCCGGTTTGTGTTTCGAAGCATGGGGTGACGACTCCAACTTTGGAGAAAGTTTTGAAGCGCGATCCACTTTTTATTAGTATCTAATTGGTCCCAAACCTTATCAAGATTCTTGGGATTTATATATTTAAGCTCGTTTCGCCAATTTTAGAAGCAAAGAGCCAAAATTTTCAAATTGGTCCAAAAAATATATTCAATGCAATGGGTGAATCGACATTGAGTTTATTAGAAGTTTATTAAGTTGAGAGTATATCTCAAGACTCGCACAAAAAGAAGCGCTTGCGGGAGGCAACCTGTCCTTTGAGTTTGCTTTTGTTCTCCCTTTATCTTTCTTTCTTTTAGTTTTTCATTTTCTTTCTTTTATTTCATAGTGTTTTGTTAAGGATTTCAATCTTTGTCTTCTAAATAATTAAAATGTTGCTTGAGGGAAAACAAGGCTTAAGTGTGGGGTGTGGTAAAACCTTTTGTGAAGAAACGTAAATTGTTTTTGTTATGAACACCCAACACAGCATCTATTAGTTGTTCACACCCCGTGTTTTGACAATTTTTTGTGATTTTTTTTCAGAAACCGTGTTAACACGGCTTGTTGGTTACCTAACACGGTGTGTTTCCTTTTCAGTTACTGAAAATATATTATTTTTAAACTCAGTCAAAAACATTTATTTAGCCCTAAAAGGAAAAAGTATTTCACTGTTCACCCACTACCCCACAAGAACATGACGAGTTCCTTCAAGCACAGCAACCATCCACTCTTTCGATTTTTCATTCCATTTCGACACAAAAATGTAAGATCTTTAACCCCTAAATCTGTTAAACTTAATGTTTTTCGGGTTTTATGTGAAATTTGCAGTTTAAAATGGATTCCAGGACCTTGCATAAATTTTTAGGGTTCCGATTTTGTTTAAATTAAGGTGTTTCAACTAGATTTTCTTGTGATATTATGCATAATATAGTGTTCTAAACAAACCCATGAACTTCTTTGATATTTATCTGGTCATATAGGTTCGAATTGGAAGTTGTTACTCGAAATGTTCATTGAACATGGCATATTGTTCACACAACACAACATGTTTGATGCTCAGATAGCCCAGTTTTCCTGAAAATATTATTTTTAACTTCTTTTGGTCTTTGGTTTTCTCTTGTGTTGTTTATTTGTGCAGAAAGATGAGGAGAGGACACAGAAACAACAAGCTCCAGGAGAACAAGGGGAATTTACAAGGTATAATTTTCCGGAGGTTGTTTTTCCGAGGGTTCTAGCGAAATGGAGGAACAAGATAGAGAAGATAAAGATAAGAGAACATTACATTGCCAATGAGGTGAACTGGTAATGGTTTGAGCAGGCTGGACTGGTTGAGGCAATGAAACCATATCTTACAAAGATTTTCATGGATGAGGGGCTGAGGATTACATGCACCGGTTGTAGGAGATTATTTCAGTTATAGGAACTAGACTACAAGGGAGTTTGCTTGGAATTTTATGCTACTGTTCGGTTTATAGGGAGAAGTGATGCAATTTACCCGAAAAACATGAATTTCTATTTTTGTGGTAAACGGAGGGAGTGCAGTGTAGTTGAGTTGGCATGGAGGTTGGATATCTACAACCACTCCGAAGCCATGACTGAAACCTTTGGTGTATTTTTGGAACATTGTCACACGGAATTCTCGGAGGGCGTTAATGGGACGAACTAGTGGACCAAAATTGCTAAAGGAGTGCACATCCCATCGATTGTTGTGACAACCTGAAATTTCTATCTTGTACAGTCATTCAAATAAATCACATTCAGACTTGTTTCTGCTATCTTTTAGCATTCTTTAGGGCCTTTTTGAGTGTTCTAAGCCGAGTACATTCAAGGTTTGGGTTTAGGGATGAGTTAACTTATGTTCATCGGGTTGCATTCGGGCTAAACACTCCATCAAGAGGAGTGTATGACCGTACACCCAAGGTGGCCTTGAACCCAAACCTATATATACGCTTTTCCCTCATTCTTTCACACTTTCTCACACTTTCACCTCAAGAATTTGGATTCTTGCACAACTATTATCAAGTTTCTCACCTAAATCTTCAAAGATGTAAGTATTCCTTCCATTGATTAGTTGATACATGGCTTTATCTAGTAAAGATTAATGTTTTCATCCATGAAATCATCTAATTTGGTTAGATCTTCAAATCTTCATCCATTTCACCAAGAAAACCAAGAATACACACTTGTTCTTGGGCCGTGAACCCTCTAAAGACCCTCAGAAGTGTGAGTATAACTTCTGTCATCTTGTTAGACATGTTAAACACTTGATTCAAATGCTTGAAACATCATCCAACTCAAGATCATCAAGGGTGTACGGCTGTACACACTTGGTATGGTCGTACACACCTCAAAACCTTCCAAAATGATAGTTTTTTCCATCCTCTTGTTGTGTAATTGTCACACTAGTTTCCCCAAGGATCAAACACCCTATATATGCATGTTTTCCCATGAGTGTACGGTCGTACACTCCCATGAGTGGTCGTGAACTCCCTTTAGTCAATCATATGTGATTGTAACACTTCAATCTAAGTGTTTCCTAGTCCCTAAGGTGATTTACCTGATTTATTAGTTGTATATACACTAATTTTATCCATATATGTATCATTATATGCTAATAGGATCCGTTTGTGTTCAAGACTTCACTTGACACTTAGCATCCTACCTCGACCTTTCATTCGAATCACTCACTACAGGTGAGTTCATACCCTTGTATTTTCATAGTTTTTACTATTTTAAGGGTGGGTGGGGGGGGGTGGGGAATACAAGTCTAACACAAAGATTTTGTGTTATAAACTTATATTTCTACCAAAAATCATAATTTATATAAATAAGATTTAAAAGGCTTAGGACTGATAACCCATTTTGGTTTTTTTTCCTTGTTTGGATGTGGGATTACAAGTATCATTTGTTTGTCCGAGTGTCATTTAAATTTTACTTATATATATTTGTATATGTATACAAGTATAAAAGCTAGTCCATTAAGTTCAATTACCCTTTGTAATATGTTGAGCAAGGGGTTGCATTCATGAATACTCAGTATCAGTTCAGAAAGTACATATAAATTATAATAGGTATAATTTATGATTCACAGAACACCAATTCACTATTCAAGTATACGAAAGTACATTGTTTTATAAGAATAAAGGTTTGACTCAAAACTAATCAAGAGTACACATCTTTCAGATACCAATTCAAGAACATACAGTCTGTCATTTATTTTAGAACGATCAGGTTTTTTTTTAACTATTATCAACAGTTTTCAGCGCATTCATAGCGTTGGGTCAGGCCATCTAGTCAGTATGGTTATAATAACTAATATAAAAGTTATTAACACTACGTTAATGTATAATTAACTATAATTATGTACATTTTCAAAGTACTATTTTACAAGATACAGTTGATAGTATTACATTACAGTTTACAACAACAATTGATGAAATCAGGCAGACTCTCAGATATAAATGTATAAAAGAATTAAAAATACAGAACATTGGTTTACAAATAGAACAGTTTTATGTAACTAAAACCACTTTTCATATACAGCAGAAAATATAGGATTTTTCTGGAATAGTTTACATATCCAAGAAACAAAAAACATTCTTTCAAACATAAATACTTATGGACTCACTCGACTTGATTTTGATACTTTCTTTTCAAATTACTTGTATTCTCATTGAACCAGTAGACAGGTAGTCCCAGTGCTTTTGAGAAGATAGAGCTATTTATGTCTTGTCTTCTACTTTTGTATAACTATTTGGTTTCAGTATACAATGATGAAACATATGTAAATACTTATACTTTTTAAATACAGTGGTTTTTTGTACTCTGATTACTATAATGCATGTGTTGTGATACTACAAATGAATTCCTCCACCCCTGGACGTTTCCGACGTCTGGTTTGGGGGCGTGACATATTGGTATCAGAGCATTGTTTAGAGTGAACTCAGTATATCAATCCCTAAAATATATAGAAACTATAAATACATTTGGGGCTAAGAGCTCTGACTACAAGTATACTTTTAAGAAATTTAAGTATTTTTACAAGAAGTATACTAACACTTATACCTACAAGTACAATATCACGGTCGTAAGAACATAAAAGTATTTGGATGTTGGACATTATAGTCAATCCTGGGAAGCTATGTAATCATATCAGGGATTAATATAGTCTGATCAACTATATTGATTTAAGATATGACCAACATGTTTTTGGGAGTGATGGTGGTGTTGTGACATTTCTAAATCTTACCAACCATACTTATTCGGAAGAACTCTAGAACAGAACATAAACATTAAAGTAATACAGGGGTATTTTAGGCACTATGTACTAATAACAAACATGTGACAACAATACAACAATTGAGGGTAGAACTATAAATATTAAGGGTATATTACAATTATATATAATTAAAGTTATATAGACTTAGAATATGTGATCTAGCTTCATTTCCTGTTCCTTGTTTGGTTGTGGATCTAGAGCCGGATCATTTAATTGAAGGTCGGTTATACCCAAGTTATATATAATTAGTATACACTTTATACTTATAGTAATACCTCGAACAAGTCATAAAGAATACATTACTTGTTAACTGTCAGTCTCTCTCGTAGAAATTTGTATCCTTAATCTATCGTTACTAACTATATTCTATATCTCTTATCCTTATTCTCGCTTAGATTATAATGGTTGGATTTCACTTACCTGGAGACCCATACTTTCCCAATCAAGGACTAGATGCAGAGCCAGAAGATAATCATGCAATTTCATTGGATGATGACTTCGCAGAGAACTTTCCGGAGAATTCTGACTCCGATCCAGAGGTCAATGATCTACCCTTAGTAGCTCCAATCCCAAATCCTAACCCCCGTCCAGCTTTTCAAGGCCCGACGCCTCGATGGGCGGAATGCTTGGAAACCTGGAGTCAAGAGCATGGTCAACCTATGCCATACAACGGAGATAGAAGCTTCTACAACCTGACCAAAGGAGGCTCGGCAGACAAAGTCCTACCAATTCTGGTCCGTAGGTTTGCTCGAAATGAAATACAGGGTGGGACAGCCATCAACCGAATCATGGAATTTGATGCTAATGCAGGAGTTAATATAATTTGCATTCGTCGTCTTGATGATGCTCGTGAGAAGCCAATGAGAGACAATGAAGCCTTATTGCAAGAGTTAGCTAAAACTCGAGTTGAAGTCATAGAGCTTCGAGCACGCGTGACAGTAAATGAAAGGCATCTGCTTGCTGTGGAGCGTTAGCTGGCTGAGTTGAGGGTTCGTCCAACTGATAGACGTCGCCAGTAGGAGATGATCTACCCATTCTCTGTTCACTCTTTTGATCATAGTTAAAGTCTACGAATATGTTCTAGCGTTATTTTTCATGTTTTTCAGTACGAACACGAAAATCTTATTTTTGGTAGGTCTGTATGATGTCGGTGTTTCTCCCAAAATTTGATATATTGTAGATCTGTTTAGGGTACAGTTTTTCAGACTTCAAGTTTTCAATATACCAATTTAATCGACATGCATTTTCATACTCTTTGAAAAATAACCACTCAATTTCATATCATCCTGTCACAAGTTGTACATGTTGTAGACTTCTATTGCCAATTCATTACAAGATTCATGTAGAACTAAATGTTTTAGTTTAGAGATATCAAATTCATATTCACTCTTGATATCTTACAATCTTTTTATCTTCTAACTTTTATAGAAAAATATGCCTCCTCGTAGAAATCCAAGACGTAACACTGTTAATGAAGCACCGATGCCACCTCCGTCACCACCTCCTCAGTTCCACGCTGCTATGTTCCAAGCGGCGGTCACGACGGTTGTAGCTGTTGTCACGTCTCATATCAATACTCCTGGTGCTAGTGGGTCGGGAGCTGGTGCACATCCTTCTAACCATGGCGAGATTCATGGGCACTCACAAGAGTGCTCTTATAAAGATTTTTCGAATGCCAAACCCAGAACCTTTAATCGAACTGGAGGAGTTATGGCATTAAGACAGTGGAAAGAGAAGACATAAGCATTTTTTGAAATCTGCTTCTGTCCAGAGAGCAGCAAAGTCAAATTCGCTGCTTTTACCTTTTCCGATAGAGCTTTAACGTAGTGGAATGGCCACGTTAAATCACTTACTCTGGTAGTGGCTGACTCGATAAGCTGGGAGAACTTAAAAGCCACGCTAATGCGGGAATACTGTCCGTGAGGGGTAATTTAGAAACTCGAACAAGAGCTCTGGGGTCTTGCAATGGTTGGTTCTGATATATCAACCTATACTAGTAGATTTTGTGAACTGGCAATTCCTTGCCCAAATATAGTTGCTCTGGAGAGCAAAAAGATTGAGAGATATATTTGAAGACTGTCGTCCCAAATTTAGTCAAGTGTTTTAGCTTCGAGGCCTGTTACCTTTGACAATGCCAAAGAGCTGGCACAGTCTCTTATTGACCATTGAGCCTGTCAAAAATCAGTGGTTGTTGCACCAGAACAACCGAATGGAAACAACAACAATAACAACAACAACAGCAAGAAGAAAGATCGGAACCAGAGGAAGGGAAAGTTTTCACATGAATCATCAAACAAGCAACAGCTAGTTGCAGTCAACGCTGCTACAGTACCTACTGTTATTCCTATTAAACCTATACCAGCTAAGCCTTATAGTGGTAACCTCCCCAAGTGCAACAACTGCAATTATCACTATAATGAAAAATTTTGAGAAATGCAGTCTGGTAACTGAAATAGAAAAGGGCAAACTGCCCGATTCTGTTGAGAACCACCTCAACCACTTAACCAAGTACCTGCTGCTGCAGTAGGTCAAACATGCTACCAATGTGGTGAAGTGGGGCATTTGATGAAATATTGTCCTAAAGCTAGAAATGTCGTTGGAGTTGGGAGAATTTTAGCCTTGGGTCACGATGAAGCGGTAGCAGACCCCGCACTAGTCATAGGTACATTCCTTCTAAACAACACTTATGCATGCATTATATTTTATTGTGGTGTTGAGAAGAGATTTGTGAGCCATAATTTCAAACACTTGCTAAATCAAAACTCCCAACCACTAAACGAAACATTCACAGTCAAAATGGCTAATGGGAAATCTGAATCCACCAACGATATATACATAGGATGTATTCTTACCTTGAATAACTTTTCGTTCCCAATAGACCTTATGTCGGTCTCTATCAAAAGTTTTGACGTCATAATTGGTATGGATTGGTTGTGCCCTAACCATGCTGACATCCTATGCTATGAAAGAGCCATTTGTCTGAATATGCCAACTAAAGAAACTCTTATTATTTACGACGACAAACCAGGAACGAACCTCCAGATCATTTCTTGTGTCAAGGAAAAAAAGTACCTTCGCAAAGAGCATTGTGCTTTCTTAGCTCACGTGATAGAAAAAAAGAAAGAAGTGAAAGATATCGCGAGCATTCCGGAGGTCTGCAACTTTCCTGACATATTTCATGATGATCTTCCAGGAGTGCCTCCCTAACGACAAGTCGAATTCATAATCAACTTAATCCCTAGGGCTATCCCTGTAGCCAAATCCCCCTATCGTCTTGCACCTTCTAAAATGCTGGAATTATCCAGCCAGCTTAACGAACTCCTTAGCAAAGGTTTCATATGACCAAGCTTATCACCCTGGGGAGCACCAATTTTATTCGTGAACAAGAAGGATGGATCATTCCGTATGTGCATAGACTACCGTGACCTGAATAAACATACCATCAAGAACCGATATTCTCTGCCTCGCATTGATGATCTGTTCGATCAACTTCATGGTGTGAGCTACTTCTCAAAAATAGATTTAAGATCCTGGTATCTATTGGATTAGTGTCGAACTCCATAACTATAATTGGTATGTATTTGACCTAACTCGGCATGGTCTATTTGGTTTGCATGGCATCAGCACTTTCGGATAGACCGTTTGTGAGGAGAGGACATTTGTGACATATTAATATATTATAATTCTAATATATTAATATGAAATCATGTTATTTAATTAGTATTGATCAAGAATTAATTTGGACTTGACTTAGTGATCAAACGAGACTAATTAAATATGTGGGGATTGATTGTGTAAATCATTCATTCTTATATATGTGGGCTTATGACCCATGATTCCGTATGTTGGGTTTAACCCATGTGCTAACCCATGGATACTTAATGGAGGTTAAAACCCATGGAGCTTAAGGAATGGGTAAAGTCATGGGTTACATGGTGTAACTCTAATGCACACACTATATAAGGACCCCTTTAGCTCAAGAAATTGGCACTAGTGATACATATATTAGGGCTAGTCGATTTGAGCATGAGTATCTTCTTCTCATGGTTATTCCATGTGTTGGTGATGTTGTGTGAACCATTTTAGGTGTCACACTTCGGGCACTAGGCTCTCGAGCTTCATGGAGTCAAGCTACATCAAGAGGTATGTATTCTAACTTGTTATATTACCCGAGTATCAAAGAATTGTATGCTAGATAGGGTAATACCTTGGAATATTCATATGTGCATGTATAATAGAGAAAAACATAGATCCAAGGTATTTAGGGTTGCATGTACACTTAGGAGTGTTAGAATGCTCATAACCCAATAGTGGTATCAGAGCCTAGGCTTGTTTAAAATTATACTTGATGCAAAGTGCTGAAAAATGCTGAAAGAATCGATTTTCGGGCTGTCTGGGCACTGGACTCGCCAAGTCCATGAAGAAACTCATCCTACTCGTCGAGTAGGTTCATACACTCGACGAGTAGGACCCCCAGACAACATATTTTCGAGGTTTTTGGTTAGAATTGGACTAGAAACAATACCCTAAGCTGTTTTTCAACTTATAAACCTGTTTTTGATGTGGTAATGTTCATTCTAATACAATTTCAAAGATAATTGTCAATAGATTCATGTTTGGTATTAGTTTAAGGATTAGGCTAGTTACATGAAAAAGTTTGATTTGAATTATCTTGTTGTTATGAGTTGAATAGATTAATATAACAGTTATATGATAATGTGTTTTCAATCCAAATTAATCTAAGAGTTGATCATAAAATGTGTTTTTGTAGCTTGTCCTCAAGTTGTATGAAAATTCACATTTAAGATTCAGAAAACTCATAAAGATTTCCATAAGTTATGAATAAGGAAGAGTCACATTCGTTTAATAGTTTAAAGTCTTTCATAACTTGTCCTCAAGTTGTGGAACTTGAAAAGTTTTTTTAATTAAAACTACTTTAAACACATAAGTTACAAAATTGAATAGTTTTGAATAGTATCAAAAACTTGCCCTCAAGTTTTGGAATTTGAAAAGTTTTCCCTTATGAATACTTTAATTCCAAGTTAAGCCCTTAGAATTTTAAAAGTTAAAATTCAACCCTTATACTTTATAGTATTATAAGTTAATAATATATATATATATATATATATATATATATATATATATATATATATATGTATAAAAGCAAGTCAGTTTTACCGTTAGTAGGCCTCATTCATTAAGCCAGTCTATAATGGGGGTATAAGGTTACTGCCTATAAAACGGCAGTTTAATGGGTGTCCACTCTCACCCACCGCTTCCTTGACTAGTGGAGGGTCGTTAGCCGAACAGTTAAGACAAGGACTAGAACGCTCCCTTCATTAAAAGTATTAATGATAAATACCAAGTAACTAAACTTTTATAAATTCCCAATCTTAGCTACCTTGGAAAATGTGAATTTGGTGCTAACCCATGAAATTACACTTTACACTTTGCTTAAGTCAGTTAGTGGAGCGTGTGTGGTTAACCAGAAAACTTGTTGGATTTAACAAGGTAGGCAAAGGGTAACTTAATGTGTATCATAGTATCGGTGGAGCGCATGTGGTTAACCAACACATCGATTGAGTGATAAATATTAATGGTACCAAGTATATTTGCATGGTTATTCACACCTTGGTTTGTGATCCTCGGCATCCCAGTCACAAAACTTGAGTGGGCATACTTGAGATTGAAACATTTAATTAAAAATTTCAATGAATCTCAACCGTCTGTTTCATGGATCCCCCCAATTTACGGACCCAAGTACCCGATGCCAATTACACACCTCATCAGTCATCACTATACATTTAGAGATTTTTCCAGTAATATGCATAATATCTACACAAGTTGTGGGGTGTATCCGTGATGTTTTTTTTAGTCTCTTCCAAGGAAGGCAAGGTACTCATCATCTTTTTAAGTTGTCGCAAGTTGGGTTCCCCACTCTATCAGTAGCACATAACTAATCAGTTTGGGCTATTTGATTCCTGCTTCAAGAATGCATTTGGGGAAAAAATAATTAAGGCTTGGTGATGCAAACAAGGTGATTCTTTTTCTGCCCGCCAAGTGTTTAATAAAATGCCTAAATGAGTTTTTCAAGTGTTGTTGCAAAATTTTGACTCAAGCTTATGCAGAGTTTCTACCCGGTGTGGGTTCCATTGTGCATAGTCCAGCCTTTTGTTGAAGTGCCACTTTTTCCTTTAGGTTAGTGCTTCTAATTTTAGGTCTCACCTTGAGGCTTAAATAAACTTTATTTGTTGGTTTATTGCGTCCTCTCATTCCTTTGAGAGCGGGGCTTGGCCGTGTCCTTTTCGGGGGTTTCATTGTTGCCCAAATGGTATTGTTGGAAATAAAGGGATTTCCCATATTATATCTCATCTCAAGAGCTTACACATCCATACAGATGAACACAGAGTTGTGTTACGGGAGGCTATTTCTTTTGACATTGGATTGTTTATGTCTGTGCAACAACTTTGAAGGAGTTTGGTCAATGGATATGTGGGAATTGCATGAAGCTTCATGCCCTGAGTTGTTCATCTCACCACTTGGGTGGCTTGATTAATTTTATTGACGGGGGTTGATGACATGAGCATGCATATTGTTGCCATTCCAAAGCCGCTACCCAATGAACCGGAAGCCTACCTCAAGGATGGGTTGGTGATGGATGCTCAACTACTTGATCGTGTTTATAAGTTGTCTATCACCACTTTCTAAAGCATCCCTCATAATTGGCGTATGGCTTTCTCTCAAGCTTTGAAAGTAGCCCTTTCCAAGGTGGTTGCTCATCTCGGATCCTTTTGAAGCGTGGGTTGCTTTGTTAATTCTTCCTAGGTGTACTCTTCAGGTGTTCAGGCCCAAGAATATGAAAGAAAGTAGGTCTGACAACAAGAAGACTTTGCAACATCGTAATATCTTGAGCGCTTTAGCCACTTGGGGGACTGAAGACGGTATCACCAAGCTAGTTAAAATATTGGTTGACAATGCAAGACTGGAGCAACAAGATAAAAAAGAAGAGTACATTCAGGAGAGAAGAACACCGGGCAGCACCAATGTTAGACAATGTCTTCATAAGGTTGCTAATGGACATTTTATAGCAGCAGTGAAAGTTTTATGTTCTTCGGGGGTTGCTCCATTTGGGGGTGATACCACGAAGGCATTGAAGGATAATCATCCATACAAGCCACCGCCTTCCATGACCAACACCATATTTTCAGAACCTCCCCTAGTAGTGGATGTTGACAATGTCCTTGGGGGAATTAAATCCTTCCCTAAAGGTACCTCGTGTGGGAGGGACGGGTTGAGAGCTTAACACATTTTATATGCCCTTTGTGGAGAAGGTTCGGATATAGCCAAATACCTCCTACATGTTATTACTTATGTGGTTAATCTATGGATAGGGGGAAGATGCCCTTCGAGCTTGGTAGAATTTTTTTCCTCTGCTCCTCTCATGCCGCTCTTAAAACCTGACAAGGGAATACGACCTATTGTAGTAGGTACTATATGGAGACGTTTGGTTTCCAAGTTGGCCATGAAAGGGGTTGGTAAAGAAATGGCCAAATATCTCAATGATTTTCAGTTCGGAGTCGGGGTATCGGGTGGCACTGAGGCCGTTTTACATAGCGCCAGTAGGTTGTTGAGTGAGCACCACGATGAAAAATCTCTCTACGTGCTTACAGTGGACTTCTCTAATTCCTTTAACCTTGTTGATAGATCCACATTACTTCATGAGGTCAGATTGAGTTGTCCCTCTATTTCCTTGTGGGTAGAATTCCTATATGGTCAAGCAGCAAGGTTATATCTAGGCAAAACAAATATTCGGTCTTCTACTGGGGTTCAGCAAGGAGACCCTTGGGACCACTTCTCTTAACCGTTGTGTTTCACCCGCTCTTGCATAAGATTAGAGAAAATTTCAAGCTTCTTCTCCATGCATGGCACTTGGATGATGGCACACTTATCGGAGATTCGGAGGAGGTGGCTAAAGCATTGGACATCATTACGGTGATTGGCCCAAAATTGGGCCTTCAGCTAAATATCAAGAAAACCGAGCTCTGTTGGCCCTCGTGTGATGGTAGGAAGTTACGGTTGGGGCTATTTTTGGCGGACATCGGGAGGCCACCTTTAGGGGTGAAACCTCTTGGGGGAGCTGTTAGTATAAATGCTAGTTTCATTTGTAGGTTAGCCATAAAGAGAGCCGAAAACGCTGTGAAATTGATGCGCCTTCTTCCACAATTTTCTGAACCCCAGAGTGAGCTCCTTCTTCTTCAGTCTTGTATGGGTATTTCTATGCTTTTATTTGGGTTGAGGATGTTCCAACCCGTTCACATGGAGGAGGCATCAATATTCTTTGACAATGGATTGCGCGGGGCGATTGAGGACATTGTGGTTTGTAGGCGCCCTTTCTTTGGTGACATACAATGGCGAATTGCTTCCTTACCTCCTATGATTTTGTTGCCTCAAGGGCCTAATCTTGGGTATTGCAAGACCACATCTTACAGGATATCGGTATACATGGTATGGATTCTGATTATGATTGTGCCTTGGCATCCCTTCGCAACAAGCTTCCAGATTTTGACCTTAACAATTTTACTACTAAAGACACACCCCCCCCCCCCTAAATCCCAGAATACACTAGCGAGTGCCCTTTTTCGTAAAATTGTCCAAGATATGGAAGTGGATCTCGACATAATGTCTTGGCAGAAAGCAGTTTTCCAGTGCTTACGTGCACCACATGCTCGAGATTTTATTGTGGCTATCCCTATAGATGGGCTTGGCCAACACATGTCTCACATGGGGTATCGTACTATTCTCAAATATCGACTCATGATTCCCATATTCCCAACTGACGAGATATGTTCTGTGTGTCACAAGGCATGTTTGGAGTCTTTTGGAGAGCATGCAGTTCACTATAAAGAACCCTCGGGGTTCAAATACAGGCACGATATGGTTAGGGACATTTTTTTTGACATATTTAAGTGTGCCGAGGTTTCCGCTAAGAAATAGGCACCTGCTAATTTCTTGACTGACCCGATAGAAGGAAGGTCAACCCTCAGACCGGCTGACATTTTGATTTTTGGATGGGCTGGAGGGAAACATGCATGTGTGGATCTTACAAGGGTATCCCCTCTCGTATGTCTGAGGGTTGGGGGTTTCACGGTGGGAAATGTTGCTTTAAAAGCAGCTATAGGCAAAGTCACCAAACATGAGAAATCATGCATGAAAAATCAACACGTGTTCATACCATTTGCATTTGATAAGTTTGGTTTCCTCGCACCAGATGCGGTAGAGCTTCTTAAAAGAGTACAACGAGTCATGCATAGTAATGTTAAATCCCCAAGATCTTCGGATGTAGTCTTTAAAAGAATTACCTTTACCACTCAAAAAGGCTTAGCGGCACAGCTTGTTTCCCATTTGTCATCTCACTCATTGAACGATGACAATTAAAATATATGGTTTGTTGAATCGAAAAAAAAAGAATCTAGGAGTTTCAAAACCAATTAAAACCTAATAATACATTTCGTTTATCGTGGTGGAACGTGGTGAATCATCATTAACCTACCTTCAAGTAATTTATAGCTTGGGTTACGGCATCCCTCTTCCAAGTTATAAAATATTTTGTTGGGTCCTAGCCTTAATATTTCATATTGGGTGTTATATTAAGGACTTAAATCAACTAACTTGAATTTCTCCCATTGTAGATGTCTGGTTCAGACAACAATGATCTTCCCAAATCTCATGGATATCATATTTCCCTTCATCCTCCTCCTTTAATTATTCTCCCTAAACCACAAGCTCAAAGACTTGAAAAGTTCAAGATCACTCACTCACTAGTCACAATGAAGCATAAAGATGGAAGCCCTGTGTGCACTCATGTCTTAGGAATGAAGTCACATATTTATAGGTTGAGAATGTTGGGTGTCGTTGTCCCAAGGAAATTGGTTATTGACTAGGTTCTTCAGTCACTTCCTGAGTCATATAGTAAGTTTATTAAAGACTACTATGTGACAGATCACGACATGACCCTAATAGATCTTTCTTATTTGCTTATTGTTGTTGAATCATAAATGATGTGGCGCAATAGTCAATAAAATCTAGGTGGAAGGTCTATTTCTCAAACTTCCATGGACATGGACAATGGTAACATTGGAAGTCCAGAAAAGCTTTCTCTTCCTAATGGAAAAGGATTGGCCATGGTCAACCCGGTTGACCGGAAGGTAAAGAGAAAGTCTAAGTCTAGGATAGCCACTTGTACCATTCCCAAAGAGTCTATATCTTTTCATTGTGAAGAAAGGGGCATTGGAAGCGAAGCTTCCCTAGCTACTTGAAAGAAAGAAGAATAAAAAAGTTTGACTTTGCTTCAGGTAAGTCCGCTATCTAACTCTGTTAAGTTCCCAGTTGATGATTCTTAATACAAAATGTGACTTGGTTGCATTTTGATATTTAGCAAGATCAAGCAAAAGGAAGAAAACTTAAAGAAAGAGTATGCTGAATCTAATTGCGTAGATGGATTTCTATCGCATGGTTTGAAGATCGGATTCTTGAGCTATTTCTTAGGAGTTATGATAGATTGCTAGGAAACATTTAATAGCATAGTTTTCATTTCCAGTTGCATTGTAAGGAAAAGTTATTTCTGCATTCTTATAAATAAATAAAAGTTTTACTTTATTTTATATTTCCTTTCAATGGCATTTATGAAAACTTGATGTTTGTATGTTTCTAGCACTATTGGAAATATGAATTTGATTCTTTCATTTTTGCTAGTGTCAAAATTTACCAATTAAGGAAAGGGTCTCGTCACCCAAGGTTCAATTGTACCGAAGCTTGGTATCATGCAAGTTGTATAGTATGATGAATGAGAAGTTATATTTTTGGAAAATTAAGACTAGTTCCTTGTTGACATGTATATGTGACTCAAGAGAAGGACTAAGGGATCAAGTACACATTCTTGTACACTAGCCAAAGTCCGCCACAAAAGGTAGATAAGACTATTCGTCATGATTTACTAAGGTTTAGTAACTATGGTTATTCTTACAAGCTTAACTATTATTCTAAGACATTGGAAAAGTTTCAATGTATGGCAGAGTGAATAAGAAGAATCAAATTAGGCAGAATGATAAAATTTTATCAAATATGAAATGATGGGAGAGTACTTTAGTATCATGTTATAAGGTCATCTTAATGATTAAGAGACCTTATCACAATTCATCCTCTAAGTGCATTCTGATAGCTAAGAAGAGGAGTTATGAATTGTTGAAATTGTTAAGTCAAGAATAGGAGTCATACTTCGTTCCAAAAAATAATTCTTAGAATCATACTCCAAGATTGTAACTTGAGTGACACATCTTAAAGAAGGCTTATAACACGTGTCAAATGTAAGAGTGAAAGTTTTCTATTCTTGTATATTTGGAGTTGGTAAGTTGTGTTGTTGTGGATAAAAAAAGACCAACTAAGGCTAATTGAGGGAAGTGTTTGTCTTGATTAGGATCCACACTATCTCTTGAATATTAGGCAAAAAGTCTTATAGGTCAAGAGGACAATGGAAGTCTAAAAGATCCTGAAATAGTTTCAAGAACTGATCAAGAATAAAACCTGTATTTCATCACTAGCACGCGACTAGAGGTTTATAACCTATCATGTTGATATTCCTGTGCCCCATTCCAATTAAACTTGGCTATACATTTGAGTTCTCCATTTTCTTAATTTTTTGCATAACTACTTGGAAGCAATGACAGACCCTTGTACTGCCCGGTGGCAAGAAGATTGCACAAGTTCAGTCCATATGAGTTTGGATTTGTCACTAACCTAGTCTTGTGATTATAGTTTTGACAAATTCATGTGGATAAGAACTCATACACCATAAAATCTAAGGGTCATAAGGTTTATCTCCGATTCATGTAAATGATGGTGAGGAAACACTTCCACCAAGTAGATTTTAAGTAAGATAGCAATTATGATATTTCCATTCCCAAAGTCGTTAGTGGAGCGTGCGTGGTTAATCGGCACACTAACATGGACTTATGAGAAATGCCAAAAGTCTAAATAATCGAGACTATGATTATGTCATCCCTTTTCATAGTTCTAAAATTGTTTAGACACACATGTGAGCTATCTAAGATAAGGTGTCTGATTTTGATAAAGTCTTATCAAAGTAATATCGTATCAGAAATCTGAAATTTGGTACGTAAGAAAGTCAACAAAGTATTGACTTCTAGAAGTCCAACTGTTCCTTGGATACATGTCAAAGCTAGTAGGACCATAAGTGTTATGCTAATAATCATCATGTTACTGGTAGCATGATAATTATGATAAGTATTGCAAGTTAGCAATGTTAATTATAAAAAACAAAAGTTTCAATTCGTGAGGTTGCAGGGGTTGAAAAAGTTGCTTTGCTATAATTAAGGGAGAGGAAATTATACTTCATTTCAATTCTAAAAGGCTTAGATTGAGATTTTAACCATCTTTAGTCAAGAATATATATATATATATATATATATATATATATATATATATATATATATATATATATATGAATTTTATGGTGGTTTGGTTCAACTTAAGAAAATTCTATATATTGTGTTCTCAAAATTCGATTATGATTACGGCATCACTCTTCCTAGTCAAATTTTCAAAAGATGGTAAATAAAAAATATTGTAGCAAAAGACTGGTCTAGAATCATGTCTTTATGTGAGACATCGTGAATTGTGTCCCATTTGGTTTGGGTACAGGATCGATTGCATGTGCTATAATACTTATCCTTTCTAAATTTTCCAAATGCCTAGGCCATTAAGAAGGGGAAAAGGTCTAGATTTGGATATGACTAAAATGATTAAGCAATTGTTGAGGACAATCTAAGGTTTACCAAAGATTGGTCACTCAGGGACAGTTGGAAGTATAGTGTTAACTTTGGAAGGACCATATTGACATATTCTAAAAAGAGGCAACTCTGGTTCCGAAATGATAGTCAAAATGGGAATATGGAGTTGTCTCCATAAATGGAAGCAATATGTATAAGATGGAGTTGTCTCCATAAATGCAAGAAGCATGTTCAAAGCAATGTACTTTGAATATGAGACTTTGTTTCGATGGAGCAGATTTTCATTGGAATACCCTGTAATGATTGTTGACAAGTCTTTGTGACTTTGTACATATTCATTACAAGAGGGCAGTGCATATAAGTTTAAAATCTAACAGATTTCGATAAATGATAAGAATTTGGAATTCTTACATTTAGGATAAGGATTTGGGAGTGTGAAATTAGAATCATTGAAATTATGTTTAATTGGTTTATTTCACAAAGTAAGGATCATAGACAAACATAGAGTGCATACTTGGTGTATGGCAAAGCTATTGTTTAGAAAAACATAGTGTACATGCTTGGAGCATGGGATAACTAGTGTTTTTAATTCAGGTATAAAGTTAATAAAACCGAAACAAGGAATAATGAGTAATCAATATGGTGATAAATAAAAAGTGTTCTATTTATATTCATAGGTTTTGATACCTTATTGGATTCAATTATTCTTGTGTTTCATTTTGCATGTTTTGACTTCCAAAATAAACTAGGTCATTCTTACCGAATGACTAAGTTATTCAAACCATCCACAGTCGGTCATATGTTGGAAGTAGATATGAGTCAAGATTGTCATGAGTTGGTTTGTAGATGTATAAGATGTTGGACATAGCAAGAGTTGCTACAACACTCATGAGACGATAATATCTTATATTCTTGAAAGCTAGAGATATGAGTTGTTACTATGAGTTGGTTATACATTAATTGCACGAAAACGCATTGGTAACTCGATGTTATAAAACATGCCTTTGTGTATGATTTAAGAAGTAGTAGATCAAGCCATATGAGTCGAAGTTTATCCATTCCGTTTACCTTCAGGATAAAAGCGATATTTGTGGGCCCCTCGATAAATTAATGATGACACATGTAGGTGCTTGGCCAAGCCAGGACTGATTTGATATGTTCAATCAATCAGTCATCATGAATCGCAAATCAGGAAACAACAAATGGACAGAGAGAATGATTTCCAATCCATGTGTTAGTCCATATGATATCTAGAATGGAGGAATATATGATTCCTTATCTAATGGACAAGTCATTGACAAAGGTTAGAGTTCATCAACAAGGTCAGAGATCGACAGTGGCTTTTAAGAGCTATGATTGCCAGTTGGTTCTTGAAGTCATATGCAATAATAGTTTTAGACTTATCCAAGTGGGAGACTGTTGGATTAGGGTCTAACTCCATAACTAAAATTGGTATGTACTTGACCCGACTTGGCATGGTCCATTTGGGTTGCATGGCATCAGAACATTTGGATAGACCGTTTGTGAGGAGAGGACATTAGTGACATATTAATATATTATAAGTTCTAATATATTAATATGAAATCATGTTATTTAATTAGTATTGATCAAGAATTAATTTGCACTTAACTTAGAGTTCAAAAGAGACTAATTAAATAGATGGGGATTGATTGTGTAAATCATTCATTCTTATATATGTGGGCTAATGATCAATGATTCCTTATGTTGGGTTTAACCCATGTGGTGACCCATGGATACTCCATGGAGGTTAAAACCCATGGAGCTTAAGGAATGGGTAAAGTCATGGGTTACATGGTGTAACCCTAATGTGCACACTATATAAGGACCCTTTTAGCTCAAGAAATTAGCACTACTGATACATATAAGAGGGCTAGTCGATTTGAGCATGAGTGTCTTCTTCTCATGGTTATTTCATGTGTTGGTGATGTTGTGTGAACCATTTGAGGTGTCACACTTGGGGCACTTGGCTCTCGGCTTCATAGAGTCAAGCTACATCAAGAGGTATGTATTCTAACTTGTTATATTACACGAGTATCAAAGAATTGTATGCTAGATAGGGTAATACCTTGGAATATTCATATTTGCATGTATAATAAAGAACACATAGATCGAAGGTATTTAGGGTTGCATGTACACATAGGAGTGTTAGAATGCTCATAACCCAACAGTATCACCAGTTACGGATTTTGGAGAATGGCATTCCCAAAACCGCGTTTAGAACTCGTTATGGTCATTACGAGTTCGTAGTGATGCCATTCGGATTGACGAATGCACCTGTTGTGTTCATCGATCTAATGAACTGAGTGTGTCGTCCATTCCTGGAAAACATCGTCATACTCTTCATTGAAGACATCCTTATCTACTCAAGAAGTGAAGAGGAACATGGCCAACATCTTCGTCAAGTATTGAAAACTCTTAGATTAGAGAAACTCTATGTAAAGTTTTTGAAGTGTGAATTTTGGATCAGGAAGGTTGATTTCCTATGTCACGTGGTCAGTTTAGAAGGTATACATGTCGACCCTTCTAAAATAAAGGCAATTGAAAACTGGTCAGCACCCAAAACACCTATAGAAATCCGTTAATTCTTAAGTCTTGTTGGCTACTATCGCAAATTCATCTAGAATTTCTCTCGAATAGCTAAGCCTCTTACCACCCTGACGCAAAAGGGTGTAACTTTTAGTTGGGGAGAAAAGCAAAAAACGGCATTCCAAACGCTGAAACGAGCCTTGTGTAGTGCACCAATCCTGTCTCTTCCTAAAGGGAGAGAGGATTTCGTAGTGTAATGTGATGCTTCTAATCAAGGGCTTGGATGTGTTCTTATGCAAAGAGGAAGGGTTATATCCTATGCCTCAAGACAGATAAAGACACATGAAGTCAACTATACAACACATGACCTTGCACTAGGAGCAGTGGTATTACCTCTGAAGATCTGGAGACATTACTTATATGGCATGAAATGCATAGTATTCACAGACCATAAAAGTCTCCAGCATATCTTCAATCAAAAAGAGTTGAACATGAGACAAAGGAGATGGGTGGAGCTACTGAACGACTACGATTGTGAGATTCTTTATCACCCTGGTAAAGCTAACGTGGTAGCTGATACCCTTAGTTGAAAACAATACTCAGGACGCCGAGTAAAGTCGTTAACCATGACAATCCATTCACATCTGTCCACACAGATCATAGAGGCTCAACTCGAGGCCTTAAAACAGGAAAACATGGCAGGTGAAACCTTGAGAGGAATGGATAAAAACTCAGAGTCAGGGATGATGGAGTCTATTGTTTCATGAACCAAATCTGGACACCAAAGTTTGATGGTTACAGAGACATAGTTATGAATGAAGCACACAAAACCCGATACTCCATTCATCCAGGTTCAGACAAGATGTATCTGGACCTCAAGAAACTATACTGATGGCCTAACATGAAGGCTGAAATTGTTACCTTTGTGGGCAAGTGCCTTACTTGTGCCAAAGTCAAGGTAGAATACCAGAAACCTTCAGGTTTATTACGAAAACCTGAAATCCCTGAATGGAAGTGGGAGCGGATTACAATGGATTTGATAACCAAGTTACCAAAGACATCGGGTGGTTATGATACTATTTGGGTAATATTTGATAGATTAACCAAATCCGCACACTTCTTACCAATCAAAGAGACCGACAAGATGGAGAAGCTAACAATAACTTACCTCAAGGAAATCGTAATACTGCATGGTGTGCTAATATCTATTATTTCTAACGGAGATAGTAGATTAACTTCTCGTTTTTGGCAGTCTTTACAAAAAACTTTGGGAACTACGCTAGACATGAGTACAGCCTACCATCCACAAACAGGCGGACAAAGTGAGAGGACGATTTAGACTCTAGAAGACATGTTGCGAGCCTGCGTGATAGAAGACATGAGTGCCTACACGTAGGACCACATTAATATATAATCTATTGTAATAATACTTTTACAGTATACTTATCAAAAATTCCAGTTCAGCATCAACGGACCAAACATGTGGAGCTTGACATTCATTTTGTATGCGAAAAGGTTCACATTGGTGTTGTTCATGTAGTCCACATACCGCCGGACTACAAATACGCCGACAACTTTACCAAAGGCCTGTCATGACAACTTTTCACCAATTATCGATCCGGTCTATGCTTGCGTCCTTCGGCCCATACAAAGGGGGTGTATTAGTCGTATAAATTCTTTGAATAATGATATTCTGTTGTATCTTACATAAGAATAGTTTGTTTCCTTATTTATAGATTTCGATCTTTTGTATATAAACGGTATTCCTATCAATAAAAGTCTTTGACCTTTTCTAAAGAATTTACACTTAGTTCATGCACCAAAGTTCAAGAAAGAGGAGAGAGAATGAGGGCTTCAAAACCACAAAATGGCACCTCTTTTTGAGAGGAAAAATAGATGAAAAACTAATTAGTTTTGGTCTCTTATCAAAAAATATAAAAAAGAAAAAAAAAAAAAAAGAATAAAAATAGAGATTTTTCAGCGGAAAGTATGATTCAAATTAAACCTCTGATGTTAAAATTTTAACATGTATCCCAAACACAATATCCCAATTTAGAAAAAATAATGCAAGTCTTACAAATAGCATAATTCCTTCTCCATACCCCAGCCAAACGAATCTACGTATGAAATCATACCTTTAATTTATCCATTATTTGTTTACAACGTATATTTGTTCCAAGCCCCACAAAACTTCTTCACTTGTAGGTCTATCCTTAGGATCCTTAGCTAAACATCTTAAAGCCAGTGCAGCACATTCAAAAGCACGTTCCAGGGGGTAGTTTTGTTCAAGACGTGGATCTATTATTTTCTTTAGCTCTCTTCTGTCTGCTAAGAATGGAGTTGTCCATTTTACCAAATCAAACTGATAAGGCGGACGTTTCGAATCCAATGCTCGTTGGCCTGTTAAGATTTCCAACAAAATCACTCCAAAACTATAAATGTCAGTCTTCATGCTCAATTCACCTGCAATATTAAAGTGTATACTTTATAATCACAAAAGAGATGGATAAACTTTTGGAACCACCATACTTGGGTATATTTATTGAAAACAAGCCATCATAATTGTAAAAATAAGAGTTTAGACAAAATGTACAAGTATGATGTTTTTTCTTCATATTTAAGTTAGGGAATGTTGCTGAGCGGGCTCATACTTATGGTTTTGTAAGAAGGATTTGTTTTGTAAATAATATCACTTTGTTACAAGGTAACCTACCATCTATATTCCCAATATCATTACAAAATCTTGCCATCTCAAAACTCCCTAGTTTTGCATTAAAGTCCTGTAATAACAAGTAAAAATTAAAGGTATAAAACCAAAGCATTGAAGTAGTTCTCCAACCAACAAAAAACATAACTAGCTTAGGACTACCTGATCGATCAATATACTACAACTTTTAAGAAAACCATGTATGACTTGATGTTTTGACATATGCATATAAGCAAGTCCATTTGCTACTCCTATCATTATCATAAGTCGTGTTCCCCATGAAAGTTGTTGCACAACACCTGGTGCATTGAAAAATAATTACACATCACATGAGCTACTACATTAAAAAAATCCAAATTTTGAGTAAAAAATAAATCCAACAAGAGAGATTCAAGTATATTACCTCGGAATAAAAAGTTACTCAATTTTTGGTTCTGCACGTACTCATAAACAAGAAAGTATTTGTGTTCTTTATCATCGCAGTATCCCAAGAGACTAACAATATTTGAATGAGCCAACAATCCTAAAACTGTCACCACTTTCTGATCACACAAAATTTTGAGTTACACTCAGCAAAAATGAGTAAATAAAATTGTAGCATCGTACACATGATGAAAATTTTCAGCTATCTTTTGCTTTCTCTCCAACGCAAGGAAATGATAAAAAGTAAAACGGGCTTACTAGACCATGCACAAAAATTTTACCCTTTCTTTTCTCTTCTTTCATTTTCATATTGTTTTCAATAAGAGAGTTGCTTCACCAGGTTAGAATGATATGACCTTTTTTTTTATCAAGTATTAACATTTGTCCATGTCATAACATATAGACTTTGGAGGTAACTTTCAATGAAACTTCATCATGTCTTGTTCTACACAAGTAATTTATTAACTTTTATTTCTTAAAGTAAACTGACTTACTTAACCCCTAAAAAAGGTTAAGAAAACAAGACCAATCCCAGATCTGTAGTTTGGGCATTTAACTTTTTGTATGAGAAACTGTTCAGCAGAAACCTCAAACATAATGAATATTAATTTAATGTGAAATTAAGGAGAACAAAGACTTAAGAATCCAATGGAAATCTAAAGTTCTTGTCTTGATTATAGATTTAAGTTTAGGTATATTTATTGATACTTACCTGCCATTGTTGAAGATCCTTTGACCTTTTAACAGCAACAGCAAAGCCTGTACTTTGTGTTGAAGGTGCGAATGTTTTCTTGTCAATCCAACCTAAGAACACCTCTCCAAAATCATCCATACACAAATCCTGACTAAAGTTTCTTGTAGCCTTTTTCAAATCAGAAAATTTAAATACTTTCAGACTTGGAATAGCGCTGGTGCAATCAATGTTGTTAGACCCTAATGTATCACCTGCAAGTCTATTCTTGGCCTTGTAATTATCTGATACCTTTGAATCACCTGGGACTGAAATAGATGAATACAAGAAGATTATATAATCACTATATTAACTGTTATACGATGTGATTTTGTTCATACTCATTTCACTGAAATCAACATACATGTACAATTGTACAGGTCCACTGTCACAAAGGAAGTGTACATGGACTTCAAAGGACTTTGAATGAGTTAGGTTGAACATATAAAGTGGTCAAACAGTGTCATATGAAACGACAAGAAAAGCATTGGTGCACATGATTTTATCACATTTGTACAAATCAACATCAATACTCTTTAACGCATAAGTAATGTTTCGACTTTTGAGGTTGGAAGATGACATTCTTATATTATCATTAATGTTCTGCTAATATATGCGAAGATGAACCTAGACATATTTAAAGAATCTATATAATTAAATGGAAGGTCAAATTAAGTACCAGAGTTCTCTCCATCCAAGGTGGAGGGAAACATATCAAACATTTTTCCACATATTGTTTTGCCCACACCCTGCGAAGATGTATTGGTTTTCTCTTGTAAAGTCATTAGAGAATCGAGACTGACCACAACCTCAGCCATTGTAGGCCGCTGCTTTGGATTGCTGAGCAAACATCTCTCTACAATTCGAACAAACTCCTTCAAACATTTTGTGGATATTTGTCCCCTTATTTCAGAATCAACTATGAGCTTTAAACTGCCTTCTTTGATAGAACCTTGAGCCCATGTCACTAAACCCCATTGCTCCTCATCAAGACTTCTATCCACTGCACGTTTTCGACATAACACTTCCAACAAAACCACCCCAAAAGCGTACACGTCAGACTTCCTAGTCAGCCTTCCAGTTGTGAAATAATTTGGATCCAAATATCCAAAAGTACCTTTCACAAGTGTATTGACATAAGTAGATGGCTGATTAGTTGGGCCTATTCTAGACAACCCGAAGTCCGAAATTTTAGCTGCCCAACTTTCATGTAACAATATATTTGAGCTTTTGATATCACGATGTATAACCCCGACATCAATCCCTGTGCCAGTGTGGAGATAGTCTAATCCACGAGCTGCACTTATGCAGATCTTGAGTCGTTGAAGCCAAGAAAGAGGTGTACCAAGTTTATGGAGGTGGTCTTCGAGTGTTCCATTGGGCATATACTCATAGATGAGGATCTTTTCTTTTTCGTGATTGCAATAACCAAACAAAGACACTAGATGGCAATGACGCAACTTTGAAAGCATCTCAACTTCTGCCCAGAACTCGATTGCCCCTTGAGTGGACATGGAATCCAACCGTTTAATGGCAGCAACCACAAGACTTGATCCATTGATACTCTTACCTTTGTAAACTTTTCCAAAACCTCCCTTCCCAATTACTAATGATTCATCAAAGTTATCAGTTGCTAAGAGAATCTCAGGAAATTCGAACCTACGGCATGCTTGTGAGCACTCTGTAGAGGGTTGTGATTCCTTGCCATTGCTATTAGTAGACAACATGATCACTGATGAAGAAGAAAAGAAAGTAGAAATTGAATAAGAATTTGCAATGGTTCGTACTTCATATTTGTCAACTTAGAAAATGATAATCTTCTTACCTGGAAAGAGAGATGGACCCCAGGTTGCTGACATTTGTGATGGATTGTTTTGACTTTTATAGTGTAAAATTCGTAGTTGGTCTCTACATCTGGTATGGTAATGTTTAAAGAAAGTTTCTTGGACGTGTTTGTATTTAAATATTATGGTTTAAGCTATTCTGGGATTGTGTCAACTTGACAGAGTAAAACATCATGAAAGATAACTTCAAAACAAATGAAACTTTCATAACCAAAATAGTCAACAAAGAATCTTCTACATTGTAAAGCGTCAAGAGTAAAATGTTTGTTTTTTCATAGGAAATGATAAATTTGATATATATTGGGGACCTAAAATACCCCTAAGCTAGCGATTTTTATTTGCATGGCATTGGAATGTGGTTCCTAATAACCACACCGAATTTAATAATAAAATTAAGATGTTAAGTTTTATCCATTATATATTATGAATTCCAATACATTCTGTTTTTTCTACCCTTGCCTCCTCACAATGGATGCACCTACCAAAATCGGATCTTCCGTCTGATTTGCTGTCTTGCATCTTTCCAACAGTGATATTTATTTTACAAAAGTGTTGCCCTAATGGATCTATAAACGTAAAGGGCGACTAGAACTTTCCTTTCCCATGGAGTAAGAATTATTATCAAATAAATAACTTTTTGTGGCGTTGATTGAAATCAGTTATGTGGTGGATTTTGAAGGGTAGAAACCAGCGTTTGATGACGTGGTGTTATTCGACAACTAAGTTAAATATGTCGAGAAGAGTACCAATCAAATTACCCTAAAATTTGAAGATGTAAAAAACATTATCATCAATAGCAACATCTAACAAGATGATTACAACACAATCATGAAAACAATTTATTTTCAGTGGAAACCTAATTTTATGTTTTCAACAGATGTCTAAAATTTTGATTTTTTCAATTACACACCCAATTTCAAACTTCAAAGGAAAGCACGAAAGTTACTTGTTGAGTTGTTTTGAAGGAAAGTAGTAAAAGACGAAAGAATAGTTCTCTTTGTGTAACATCCCGAAAGTATTTTATTGGGTGTATTTATTTTTTAAATTTACTGAGTGACTCGACGAGTTGTGAGCCCAACTCATCGAGTAGAGTCGGGATGGCTACGTGGGATTAATGAATGGACTCGACGAGTCAAAGAGCCGACTCGCCGAGTTGGTGCTGTGTAATGAAACGTTAATTTCCTGAGATTGGGGCCTATATAAGAGAACTTATGTCCTCATTTCCGCGTCACCAGCCACCTTGCATCCTTGAGAGAAACCCTAATCATCCATTTGAGCTAAAGAATGAGAGATGAGCTAATCTTCTGATTAGTAGTACACTTTTTGAAGGTGAAGTGAAGAGCATCATGCCTGGATCAAGAGGGGACTTTGGGTCTAGAGGTTCATCAGGGTTTTGCTTCAAGAGCAGGTAAAAAGATGCTAACTTAATCATGTCCTTATAAGATCTTGGTTTAGGGAGTTTTCTAGGGTTTTCTCCCATCCTTTTTGTCATGGAGTCCTTTGAGCATGATTTAAGGTTAAAACCTCAGATATGGATTGTAGGAGGTCTTGTGAGTCCAAAGACGTAAACTTTATTGAGCTAAAGGCAAGATCTTGTGCATTTAACCCTTGTTGGAGCTTGTGTTGGCATTATGGAGCAAATATGCCATTCATGAACGTAAAGATCGAAACTTTACGTGACCTTCGAGCCTTGGGATGTTAGATCTAGAGTTTAGAGTGGCAAATATGCCTTAAACGTTTGAATGAGGATTTAGGCTAAAGGGACTCGCCGAGTCAATAGGATGACTCGACGAGTCGGATAGGGTTTTGTCCCGGTGAGCTTGATCATGCGATATCTCGGCGAGTTGGAGGGTTAACTCGACGAGTTGAGTTGGACTTTCATGAGACTTATGAGGAAACGAAGGGACTCGACGAGTTGGGGTCAACATGGACTGTTGATACGAGTTTGACTTCTGTTGACATTAGGGTTTGGTCAAATATGAGTAATTGAGACCATGGAGGGGTAAAAATCAACAATACATAGGGACCAAAATATAATGATTGAAATATGAATTGGGGTCACCAGAGCCACAAATAATGACCGAAATTGTAAAAATCAACAATACATAGTGACCAAAATATAATTTATCATCCAACTCAAGTGTTAATAAAAAAACACCGTAAATCTAATCAATCCTTCGTATGTAACTCGACCACTTGGTTTCTCAACTACTCTTGACAGATGCAATGCAGGAGCAACACCTTAACATTCAAACATAGTGACAAAGTTTTTTTTTAATCAAAAATACCCATAAAATAGTTATATTTGAGAAAATATACCTTGCATTCCAACTAGATTCTTTTTTACTTTTCCCCCATCAAGCTTGTAAGAATATGATAAACCTTGATCATTCTTGGAGCTTATAGAATGCAAATCAGCCCGATTCTCTCAAATATGTAGATTCCGAGAAACTCACTATCAGTTATGTCATTCAAGTTATGACATTCAGTTATGCCATTCATCTAACAAAATAATGAGAAAATCCCCAAGCTTACCCGTTACGTAACATGATAAACATTTGGGGTGAGCATTTGGACCGGTGGACCGGACTGTTTTTTTGGACCCCCGGGGCGGTTCTCGATTCTAGGAATCCATCAAAAACGGTTCGGTTTTTTTCCCGGTCCGGTCTGGTTTTTATCGGATTTAGAACTAGTTGGACCCGATTTTAAAAAAAATGTAATCAATGAATTTTTTTAAACAATCATAACTCATTCGTTTTAAGTCGGATTGACACGCGGTTTTCTCCAATGTTTAACTTACAGTTTGTAGATGAATGTAGACTATAATTTTTTTTTATTTTGGTATTATATTTAATGAGTGACAGTCTTTCAAAGTTGAGCTATCAAAACTGAAAACTTTAAGCTTTTCAGCAACATTTTTAAAATTTTGTAATCTGTGAAATTTTTTAAACAACCATAACTCATTCGTTTTAAGTGGGATCAACACACGTTTTTTTTCCTACGTTTAATTTATAGTTTGCATATGAAATTAGAATATAATTTTGTTGATTTTGGTATTGTATTCAATGAGTTACAGTATTTCAAAGTTGAGCTAACAAAGCTGAAAATTTTTAGTTTTTCCAGCAAGTTTTTTAAAATTTTGTAATATGTGAAATTTTTTAAACAACCATAACTTATTCGTTTTAAGTCGGATTGGCCTGTGGTTTTTTCCAACATTTAGCTTACAGTTTGTAGATAAATTTAGACTATAATTTTGTTGATTTTCGTATTATATTCAATGAGTTACAATCTTTCAAAGTTGAGCTATCAAAACTGAAATATTTCAACTTTTTAACTATTATTTTAGTCTATAATTCTGAATTTTATGTATCTTTGACAGATAAATCATATGAAAGGGATACTGGTGAACTTGATTTATATGTTAGTTGATTTTATTTGGAAAATTAATTTTGCAAGTTATAATATTATAACATCAAGGTAGATTAGTTATGCATGAAACGGAAACGTAATCATTTTTACAAGTTGTACCGTATTAAACCCAAAAACTTATTTTAATGACTTGTACTCTATGCAATTAAAGTTGTACCGGTCCAAATGGGTCCAAGAACCGGAAAACCCGAACCTGGACTCAAACCCAGACACGGACACGGACACGACTCATCCGGTTCGGTCCACGGTCCACAATATTCTCCATAACCGGTCCGGTCCGGTTCGGTCCAAATGCTCACCCCTAATAAACATACTATCAATGTCCCTATATTAATATTTCTAATTTCTGAGCAAAAATCTCTAAATTCTTGTAAAATCAACATTAAGTATAAACCCATTTGTAGTTCCATATATTCAAAAATTATAAAAAAAATAAAATAAAAAACATAGAGAAAACAAATCTTACCATCCATAACGTCTTTAGGATTGATGATTTCCACCCTTTCATGCCAAGAAACACAAACACACATACAATTAAGCATATACACATAAAGAGTAAGAGAGAGGAACCGATATATATATATATATATATATATATATATATATATATATATATATATACACACACAGAGAGAGAGAGAGAGATACCAAATTAGAACACTTAAAAGGTTGAGAACGTGAGAATAGTTCTGGACCAATCAATATATAAGAGCATATTAGTAAGTGTATATTTTAATTAAAATAAAATAAAATAAAATTCAATCAAATTCCCTTAAATTTAGGATAAGTTACCAAAAAACAAAGAAATATTCAGTTTTTTTCTTATTAATAGAATATAAAAAACATTTTTACTCAAATTTATTTTAAATCTGAAAGAAAAACAAATTCTTAAAAACATCATTTTGTTCTCCTATTTCATGTTTTTTTTTCAAAAAAAAAAAGTAGAAATTCAATCCCAGATCAATACACTTGTATTCACAAACGAAATTTTTCTTCAAAAACCTAATACTACTCCAATCACAAATGAGTGTATATCAATTTACAAATAATTCAATGCATTTTTCATCAATTGAAAATAAAAATAGTGTAGAAATTATCATTTCTTTATAAAATGAATACATCTAATCATAAATAAATACACTCGTTTATATGAATACACTATTCATAATAAATACAATTCACATATGAATACACTGTTATTCGCAAATGAATACACTGTTAAAATATAGCCATCTAAAAATGTGGAAACCTTCACAAATGAATAAAACACTAAAATGCTTTCTTCCCTCACAATCCCATCTTCATTGTCACACACGAATACACTGGTGTTCACAAATGAATACACTGCTAAAATATAGCCATCTGAAAATGTAGAAACCTTCACAAATTAATACAACGCTACAATGCTTTCTTCCCTCAGAATCCCATCTTCAGTGAAGTGACAAATAATAATAAAGTAAAGTTGTTCTGAAAATCAAATATTTTTTTTAATAATAGTTTACGAATCAAGCTCCAAGAAATAAAAATTAGACATATAAAATAACTCACTAGACTTAAGTTTTTTAGCTTAAAATATAGCCATTTGAAAATGTAGAAACCTTCCTTAAAAAATTTTAGAAACCTTCCTTAAAAAATCGATTTGCAAGATTCAATCTAAGAAAAGAATAATGAATAAAATAGGTTCTTATTTTCTTTTGTGTATCTGCATCGATGAAAGCAACGACGATAGAGGAGTATACGAGGCAGAAAACGCGCAAAGGAGGTCACCCCCGACCTTTTATCACTCCAGAAACCCTTATTCCATAGTGTTTCGCCACTAACAACCCTATCGGGGATATTTTTTTCCTTCTCTCTCTCTCTCTCTCTCTCTCTCTCTCTGAATCCTCTTGCAAGTGATGGCATTTAGACAAGGTGGAAGTTTGATTGTGGCTGCGATAATTGATAATGATGGCGCTAAGAAGGAGACGCCTCATTTGGTCTCATCGGTTGAATAAGAAACAATGCCCAAACCAAAAAACGTGTTTGACTAACAGAAGATGCTCGACCCAAAAACCTTGTCGGCTGAAACCCTAACCCAAAAACGGCGGCGTTGAGTTGGCGACTTGCGATGGTCCGATTAAAGCTACAAAAATCGAAGGTGCGATGGAGGTAGGATGAGAGATGAAGAGATCGTGGTGTGCAGATAATGGAGGTGGTAGAGAGAGAGAGAGAGAGAGAGAGAGAGAGATGAATAAGGAGAATGGAAATAAGAGTGAGAATGAGAAATTATAGGATTGACCTAAAGTTTCAACTACAGTTATACACTTATGCCATTTTAAAAGACACTTTAATACCAATAGTTTTAGAATTAACATAAATGACCCGCTTGATAATAGCCTTAGATTTGAATATTTAGATGGGTCAGATATTTTCTCGCGTTCTCAACCTTTTTGGTGTTCTCAATTTATCCTACTCTTATATATATATATATATATATATATATATATATATATATAGAGAGAGAGAGAGAGAGAGAGAGATACAATACTCTTTCCTGGGCAAAAACTATGTGTGGTGATGAATCCAACGACTGGAGGTAGCGATGGAGTGGTGGATTAAGGTTTGATTGCAACATTCTTGGTTCCCACAGCCTAGCATAGCTCACATTTCAAAAAAAATTCATCAAGATGTTAACCTTCACTTAGACATTATATCAAACAGTTGGGGTGTATAATCTGAAAGTTGAAAAACACCAAATTACCCTTCTTCCATAATTTCTCCCATTTTCTTGAACTTTCATCTTCAATGAATCGCTATGTAAATGAAATTAAGATACGACGTAAAAAACAAAGATAAAAGTTTTGTCACATATTTCAATAACCATTTTTAGCCAATCAAATGCAACAAACAACAATATACTTTTATTTTATTTTTTGTTTACTAACTATTATTGTAGAATCAGCCTTTCATTTACTCCTGATACAACAATTTATTATCATAGTTCATTTCCTTCACAAGAAAAAAAATTGTGTGATTGAAAGAACTAATAGTCGAATGCGATAATAAACAAATAAATGAAATATGTTGCTATTTCTATCACTTAAAGATGAAAAAATTGGGATTATTTTTATAGGTTAGAAGACCACATAACAATAATTTAACAAGGCAGTGAGTGCATTTACAATGGCAAGTGGGAGATAGAACAAGGACTAAAAAGGAATTCATCATTGACACAAATATGAATTTAATATTTAAAGATTGTTATTAGTAAATTTCAAAATCAAGGATATTTTAATTAAAACTTACCATGGACATACTACCTTTTAATCCCTTAGGCTCATCGCACAAGTGAGGCAATATCCCTTAGAATGAAAATTCCTCAAATCTTTCTAAAAAATTGTTAATTTTTGGGACATATGGAGTAGGAAAAAAGCAAAAATAGAAAAAGACACAAAGTATAGAAGAACTTCTGCCAATAGCACAAAAAATGGGGCAAACTGTCATGGAAAGATAAAGAGGGGCAAATAAGTCTTTCAACAATCAAGACATGAGATATATGAATAAAAAATTGTCATTACTTATTATCATACTGTTGGATTAGGTGTTTAGCCAATAACTAAATTAGTATATACTTGAATTATTAACAAAGTTCCTTTGGGTTGCCCTCAAACCTAGTAGTTGAATATGATGACATTTACAGAGAGAGAGAGAGAGAGAGATAGAGAGAGAGAGAGAGAGAGAGAGAAAATGATTTATTGATTTATTATAAGATTAATAAATATGTCACACGCCGCTAAAGCGGAAACACAAGGCACAAAAGTACAAAGGGTCTCATTGCAAAAAGTTAAAAGACAACACTAACCATAGTGTTAAAAGAATTAGAATTTACAATGAGTTTGAACAATTTTAAAAAATTACAATGTATTTGAAAAAAAACAACCCATGTGAATGATCCTACATATGATGGTCCCTAAGTTCCATCTTATAGACGAGTTCTTGAAAAAGCATGTAAAATGAGCATTCGACTACCAAAATAGTTAGCGAGTTCACAAGTTTACAAGATAAAAGATTTATAAGTCAAGAACTTTAGTTTTTAAAAATAAGTGCGATAATTAAAAGTACATTGCTAAGATGACTAAAAAAAGTTCATTTTTATCATGAGAAAATAAAGTTCCTTATTATCATAAGAAATAAAATTCGATGCTAACATGAGAAACGAGGTTCATTGTTATCATGAGAAATAAAGTTTGTTATTATCATGCGAAATAAATTTCGATGCTAACATGAGAACCAAAGTTCATTGTTATCATGAGAAATAAAGTTTGTTATTATCATGAGAAATAAAGTTTGATGCTAAAATGAGAAACAAATTTCGTTACCATCATCAGAAACAAAGATTGATACCAACATATGAACCAAAGTTCATATGTGCAAAGTGATCAACCTATGAGTTCACTACCCAAGCCTATGACCGAGGAGTGCCCTCTTGAATACTATATCTATCACTAACATACTAGAAAATATGGTAAAATACACCCTGTGAACTGCGCGGGTGAGGTGTAGTCTACTTCCTAATGGCGCTATCCATAATGACCATGGACTCTAAAGAGTTAATGAGATGTGTGAAATGAATCCAGGGACTTGACCATGATACATGCCTCATGAATCAACAATTTCAAACACATACATAAAAAATCACATCTGATACAATTTAAAATAAGTACAACGAACATAATTGTATAACCCACATGCTTTTCAACCCAAAATATTAAAAACCAAAAATAGGGTTTGTGAATACTCACAACTTATTTCGTGATGACGTTAACCATGCCTTGAGTTAAATTCCACTCGTACCACTACCGATGTCCTACAATAATGGTATACACTAGTGAGTCTTTAATTGAAATCTAATATTAGTATATTTTATCTTATACAATAGAATTATACCAATAATATGTAAAAAATTTGATATTGATAAATTACAAACATTTTTATGTGAAACTTGATTTCGATGAATCAATTTATCATATAACAAATTCAAGTGAAAATTCTCATTATTGAAATGTTAAAAGTTCACATTTTAGGAGGTGTTCCAAAGATTAAATATTCAAAAACTAAATCAATTTACTTCTAAATTTCCCAAACATTGTATTTCAGTTTTACCTAAAGTCAAAGACCTTAAGATAAATTTTCTTGAATTTTTTATTTGTCTAACTATTTTTCACCATTTTAATTTCTTAAATAATAACAAAATCACAGAAAAATAATAAATGATCATGAAAAATTCTTATAGTTTTTGTGTAACTGTTTCACAGTATCCTTAAACTAGGAAAAATATTAAATGGCACTTTTGATCAATAAAACCTGGTTTTGAAATTTAGTTATGTTTTACACCATGAAATTCTAATTAAATAGAAAATAGCAATTAAAAGTCACAAAACTTTTTATTTGTGTCCTAATTGCAATCAACAACTTCTAGAAAATGTTTCATAAATTTTACATATGCATAGCTAGTTTTCTCATATTTAACCACTTGAATCCTCACAAATTCATGGAAAAATAGTAAATAGTTAAGCAAAATTATCAATCTTTTTTATAGAAGTGTAATACAATAAACGTAAGCTGGGAAAATTTTCGAAAGTGATTTTCAAAAAGTGGAGTCTGATTTTGGATTTATAGATCTTTAATCTTAGGAAATTGGAAATATATAGCAAATAGTTGAAATAAATCCTCAAACTTTTTGGCTAATTTATTTACAGTATTTTGGAAGCTTGGAAAAATGATTATTGAACTTTATAAGCTGTAAAACCCATTTTTATAGTTTTAGATTTGTTTAATACCAAGAAATTCGAAATAAATAGTAGGTAGAAAAGAAAAATTACTAAACAATTTTATTTGAGATTCTACTGTAATAAAAGATGTTTGGGAAATTTTTCATGAATTATGGATAAGTGAAGCGATTTTTATCAATTTAACCCCTTAAACATTCATTAGATACAGGAAAAATAAGAAATGGTCAAGGAAAAATCTATAAATTTTTGTATGGAGGTTTTATAATGTCAATAAGGTGCGAAAAGTAACAAAAATGGTTTTTAACAGTCATAACTATATTTTACCATTTACTTCTTCTCAACAATAATAAAATTGAAATAAATAGAATAGCCATAAAAATTCATGAAACTTAATAAACTGTCTTGCACCGATGAATAGGTCATTGTAGAATTTTTCTCAAAATTTATTGACATTAAAAGTATTTTATGTGAATTATTGCTTTATTTTCTTGAAAATATTACAACAATTCGAGAAAAATGAATTATTTTCTGAAAATTTCCAGATCATCATATTTTGTTGTTTTGATTCAGGGAAAAATCGGATTTGAACAAAAAAGGATTTTTAGGTATTTGTTGTAAATAAATCCTTTATGAACCTTCTTAACAATATAATTTGATCACCAAGCATTTACGCTTGATGTTCATCACATGCATTATGATTTAAAGACCATGAATGAACTTATTTTGTGCAAAATAATGTTTATAAATGAAATTTTTTAATGCATGTTGTTTTTTTATATATAAAACTTGTTAAAACTCAAGTTTATGGATTTGATTTAGGTTTTGGTCACTGGATTTCACCTTCTAATAACATGCACATTGTATTTAGGTGAAATCCTAGCACCATCATCATCAAATTCAACATGCATGAACATGGATATGAATTTTCATAAAGAATGGTGTAGAAGAGGAAGAAAAATGCAAGAAAACTTGAAATTTTTGAAAGAAAATGGAAGGAAATTGATTTTACCTTGAAAATCAAATTCAAATGATGAAGATTCTTGAGTAAGATGAGGGATATTTGCTGGTAATTTCATAGGTTTTGGAGCTAATTCATAAAGGGGAAGAATGGGGGTTTTAGAGAGAAGAAAGTTGTAACGACCATAAAATTCGAGCCAAATTAAAACATTTTAATTCATTCAAAACCATTAAGTTCATACATTTGTTTTCAAAATAGTTTAAACATCAGAGCATTTCCCATAACCATATCACATAAATCATAAAACATGAGGAGCAGTACGATCACGCCTTCACCTTGCCAGGGCCTCCTAAAGTACCTGAAACAATACATTGAAACTGTAAGCCCGAAAGCTTAGTGAGTTACCCCCAAAATACCAACCACAATACCATACACATAACATATCATATCATGAACAGAACAACAATGCATATCGAGTCTATAGTGTGACTGGTCCGCCTGCACCAGGCCTTCAGTTCACCCGGTCCACTCTATGAGTCTACAGTATGACTGGTCCGCCCGCACCGGGCATTCAGTCTATCTGGTCCACTCTCTGAGCCTCGGCACGTCTGGTCCACCCTCATGGGGCCTTCAGCCTATCCGAACCCCTCGTCGGGCCTTCGGTCTAACCGGTCCGCCCTGGGTATGTTGGCCTACAGCACAAAGCAGGACCCACCTCAACCCAACCCCAGTCCAACAACCATGTACACATAAACATATAATCATATATCAATTCACAACTAGTCAACCGATCTAGAAAATCACATAACATAGCAACATCCTAACCAGGATACCGACCTAACCAGGTCTCTATCATAGCATCATCCTATATACCAAGATACCGACCTTAACCAGGCCTCTAACATAGCATTATCCTATATACCAGGATACCGACCTTAACCAGGTCTCTAACATAGCATCATCCTACATACCAGGATACTGACCTTAACCAGGTCTATAACATAGCATCATCCTATATACCAGGATACCGATCTTAACCAGGTCTCTAACATAGCATCATCCTATTTACCAGGATACCAACCTTAACCAGGTCTCTAACATAGCATCATCCTATATACCAGGATACCGACCTTAACCAGGTCTCTAACATAGCATCATCCTATATACTAGGATACCAACCTTAACCAGGTCTCTAACATATACCATCCTAACTACCAGGATGCAGGCATAGCAAAACAATAACATAACAAACAACTACCCGGATACCCATCTAATAAAGGGCCGACCTTGGTGCCTTAGACCCTGTCTAGTGAGGATAACTCACCTGCAACTGCCGACTTGAAGAAGCAAGAACACGCTGCTTCGACCACCAGCACGAACTCCACCACTGGTCATTACCAAATAACCAATCCAATAGATACCAATAATTACCAAAATACCCCTGGAAGTCAACTAGTCAACCCTTGGTCAAAGTCAAGGTCCTCACTCAAAGTCAACCTTCCTGGTTGACCCTATTCGCCGAGTCAACCCGTTGACTCGTCGAGTTCCTATGCTCAGAACTCCCATGCGACGACTCAACTCGCCGAGTCACCCCAAGATTCGTCGAGTCCAACAAACTCTAAGTCCCTTCCTGCTCAACTCACCGAGTCATCCCTCGACTCACCGATTGACAGCTCAAAGAGAAAAGGTTATGGTTCCATGACCAGACTCGCCGAGTCCAAGACAATCTTCAACAGACTCGTCGAGTTGTTCTTCTAACTCGCCGAGTCCATGCGCATACTCATACAACTCGTCGAGTGCATCCATGTGACTCGCCGAGTCTCTTCAGTTCTCATTCCATGCAGAGGCTTTTCAAGCTATGTAAGGACTCAAATCTATAGATCCACTCTTCTACAGCCTAGCCCTCACATAAAGTTGCAAACTTTACGTGGAACCAAGGTGATATAAGCTCAAAACACTTTAGGGCTAAGGCTAAAGACGAAAGGGCTTCACCAACGACTCTTAAACAGAGCTTTATGACATATAGGACCATCACAAGCTTAGATCTGAAGTAGCATCCTCAGATCCAAGCTTCTATCTCGAATTAGTCCTCATATCTATCACCATACATGAATCCATGAAGAAATAGTTTAAGGAAATGGTTCCTTATCCCTGAAATGAGCCCAAACAACTATAAATTTCTAATCTCTCCAAGCTTCCTGATACAAGCCTCCAAACCATCAAGCCTCAAATACCAAAGATCCTCCTCCAAGCTCTAATTCACTCAACAATGGGGTTTCCTCACGAATTAGGCTTTCTGGATCTCCATTGGCAGCAAAGAGGCTGAGGGGAAAACATAAGGGTCTTTAAATAGGGTGCTAACCCTAAAAATAGGGTCTCATTCCAGCACCGACTCGCCGAGTCAGTCACTTAGCACGTGACCAAATCGCGACTCGACTCGCCGAGTCTATCCATAGACTTGTTGAGTCGATCTTTCTTAATTACGCCAACAACCCTGAACTTGCACTTCTGAACTTGGGGTGTTACAATTCTCCCCCACTTAAATTAGGCTTCACCCTCGAAGCCTGGAGCAACACATCCCAGATGATACTCCCGCAATACAGCTCTTGGTCTCAACCGACCCAAGTTCCTCCAAACACTACTATCAAACCTCTGTAAAGTCTAACTCTCCCTTCATAGAGTCACGATAACTGCTTCAAGCCGGCCACCGACTTCTTTCTCTGATAACAACACTCATCAACCAATGATCACCCGATGCTACTTCCCTTATTCCAAATCACAACAATCACTTGACTCTTACAAAGCTAGATATCACCCTGAACCACCGGGTCCTGACCCGGTATCAAGCTACTACCCCCTTTCCTTGACTGGAATATCCTTTATCGCATTTACTTTTGGGACTTACCCGCTTTCCTTTCCGAATCCAACTCATTTCTTTCCACGCTGCCAGGATGACACATCCTTCAGCTTCGGAGCAACTCCCATGAGCTCTCCTCTGCAATCACATATAATGTTGAATCTGCTCTAACATCCTCGGGCTGGAAAACTTGACATACTAATGATACCTCCAGACATCCCCAGGATGAATTACCGCTACATACATAACCTCCTGATCACAACCATACTGGAAACCAAAGGCTCCCTCCTTGCATCCCTTCCGAACTCCTCTGGTTCTACACCATCGGAAATCCTTCCGTGACCTCAATCTATACCCAAACCGGATGTGCTTCCATACCACTGGCACAATCACAATGCTCAATAACCATAATCAAAATACTCTCAATCATCCATTCACACTGCTGCTTTCACTTCCATGAACCAATACTCCCTCCCGGAGTTACACGCGTTTCCCTTTCCTTATCCAAGGGAATCTACTGGTCAACCTTGCCACTTCATACAAGTGCCACGGTGCTCACACCCCACTCTACACTATCCCTTGTAGAGTAACCACTACTCCATGCATTGCAATGCTCTGAATCTACTCGCAAGGACTCTCGGTTCCATGCACTGCCTTCCGCTAACATGATCAATACCCAGGGCCAGACCCATTGTTTGCTATCGCATCGCAACATACTCAATCCATCTCCTCATATAGATCTATCAACACATACAGAGTCTTCAGCATGACTGGACCGCCTTACTAGGCCTTCAACCAATCTGGACAACTCTCAGAACCTTCAGCATGTCTGGACCGCCCTCTAGGGCCTTCAGCTTGTCTGGACCATTCTCCGAGCCTTCGGCCTGACTGGTATGCCCACAGGCCTTCAGTCTCTCCGGACTACTCAAACTATCATACATCGCCCCGAACTATCCTTCTTGGGAAATTTTCCTGTACATACTGTTCTAGCCCTCTAGGGGTTCCGAACTCTAACTCCATCCCACCTACTCAGATATCGGCCTAATCCTAGACCTCATAACAACCAATCACCCTTTCCTGAAAACCTTGGTCTATACCCCGCCCCATTCGCCTGTCACTTACTCATACCATCCTACACTCTTGGCTGACTGAAACACTGTTGAATCCCAAACAGCTAATCAACCTCTAATGGTTGTCGATCCTCCTGAGAGTTTTCCATTTCTCCCCACTTAGAAAACTGCCTACCAACCACCGGTGACTCGACCGACATAAATCAATCATCCCTACTCAAAACGCTCCTCTTATCCGTGAACTGATTTCCTCTGAAACGAGCAACCTCCACAAAATCACTTCCCTACATCACAGATCACGAACTCTAAGGGAGTTCGACTCTCCGCTGAACACTTCTCAAATCGCAATTTCTATACCCGACAACAAGACCATACAACCAAATTTTAAACATCAATCCTTTGGATGCTAATCGCCTACAACTCCTAGTTACTAACACCCCCAACTAAACCATGAAGCACGCAAAACGGCGAATAAAATGCAACACTACATAGATAACCAGATAACCAGATAACAACGGAACGAAAACATACCCGCAACTGCATCCGGCTCTGCCCTGACCTCCTCTGCTGTGAGCTGAAAAGCACGACCCTGAGCCCTCGAAGGCTCCGCTCCACCCTGACCCCCGCCAGTAATCCTCAAAGTGGCCGGTACTGGAGCCTGCACCGGTCTGGCAACAAGTTGTGGATAGTTGGCCCTCAAGTGACCAACCTGGCGGCAATGATAACAATCCTCACATCCTGAACCAGGGCTGACTACCGACAATCCCTCACGTAATGCCCCTCTCTCCCGCACTTGCAACACGCACCACCAGACCTACAAACTCCGGTATGACCCTTCACGCACCTTTCGCAAGTGCGACTGCTCTGACTTCCCAACCTGGAATCAATGGTCTTGGACCGTTTCGGCACCGGCCAGGGCCTGCATCTGCTCTCTCGACTACAACTCAATCTCTAACTCACGCCGCCGAGCGGCCTCCTGCAACTCTAGTAAGGTCTCGCACCTCTACATACACACAAACTGCCTGATATCCCTCTTGAGCATACTCAGATATCGGGACATCTGAGCCTATTCCGAAGAAAATTTAGGGCAAAACATCGCCCTTTTAGTGAACATCCTGGTGATCTCAGTCGCCAACTCCGAATCCTGTCTCAGTTCTAAGAATTCCTGAGCCAACCTCTCCCTTTCAACCCGTGGAACATAACGGGTATTGAACATCTCCCGGAACTGATTCCATGAAATCGCAGCCTGCTGTGCATCCGAATAAGATCCCGAGGTCAACCTCCACCAATCCTTCGCCCCGAGCCTCAAAAGGTTCAGAGCACACCTCACCCTCTGACCCGCAAGGCATGAACACGTGAAGAAACAACCCTCCACGTCTGACAACCACCTCATAGCAACGATCAGATCTTGAACTCCATCGAAAGTAGGGGGCTTCGTATTATCGAAGTCCCGATACTGAAACCCTCGAACGGTTCCTCCCCTGCCGCTGATACAGCCGATGTAGCAGCCGCGGCAGCCGCCTCTGTGAGAGCTGCATAGCGCTCATCAAAGTACTCAACCATGGCGGTCTTGATCGACCCAAACATCTCTGGCAACTCAGCCCGAAACGTAGCATCCACCCCATCATGCAGGATATTACGACTCCTGGCATCCAACTCGTCCGTACTCATCTGACCAATGACCTCATGTGGTACCGATCCACCCTAATCACCCTCTCCTGATCCCGATCCCGAACCGGATCCTGCCCTGAGACGTCTCGTAATCGCCAAACCGAAAATATGCTACAAGAATATAAGGCATTCCTCATAATAATCTCGAGAACTAGCTCCCAACAAAACCCTAGGGGTTGTGACTTCCTTGATAAGCGTATGGGTCCTGTGCTTTCAGTAGTACGGACCCATACTACCTTCCACACCTACCCATATTTGTATCAAGTATCGCCACAACACCCTAACAATAACATATGCATAATGAACACTCCATCCCCACCCCTAGAGGAGCACCACTAACCCATAACCGACCAACCGGTCTCTCGCAACCCACCCATCCATGAAACTTCCACCGACCCTATAGCATTAACGTATACTAGCCACACATAATGCTGGACCCGATAGACTTTCGAATATCCAACTCTACCCTAAGGTCGAATCAAACATTCTCAGGCTATAAGATCTTGATTATGCACAGTTGTGATGCATACACTAAACAACTACAATAAGGATGTCAATTTCATATAAGGAAAACCCTAGGCTAATAGGCATCATGAAATCAGGCGATTCTATCATGGAATTCCTGAAGATCCCTAGCCTAGTACTAGCATGTTGTTCTAACATATCACATAATCAAATAACTTGTGTGGTATTTTGGGGTCTACTTACTGGCTCTGGCTGATCGTACCCTCTGCATCCTCCTTAAGTTATTTCGAAAACCTTTTGAAAAACATTTTGTAAATCCCTCCTTGATTTGAGATTGGATTCACACGAACGTTCTTCCAATTCACTCAAACCAAGGCTCAGATACCAACTTGTAACGACCATAAAATATGAGCCAAATTAAAACATTTTAATTCATTCAAAACCATTAAGTTCATACATTTGTTTTCAAAATAGTTTAAACATTAGAGAACTTCCCAGAAACATATCACATAAATCATAAAACATGAGGAGTGGTACGATCATGCCTTCGCCTTGCCACGACCTCCTGAAGTACATGAAACAATACACTGAAACTGTAAGCCCGAAAGCTTAGTGAGTTACCCCCAAAATACCAACCACAATACCATACACATAACATATCATATCATGAATAAAGCAACCATGCATATCGAGTCTACAGTGTGACTGGTCCACCTGCACCAGGCCTTCAGTCTACCTGGTCCACTCTTTGAGTCTACATTATGACTGGTCCGTCTGCACTGGGCTTTCGGTCTGTCTGGTCCACTCTCCGAGCCTCGGCACATCTGGTCCGCCCTCATGGGGCCTTCAGCCTATCTGGACCGCTCGCAGGGCCTTCGGCCTAACCGGTCCACCCTGGGTATGTTGTCCTATAGCACAAAGCAGGACCCGCCTCAACCCAACCCCAGTCCAACAACCATGTGCACATAAACATATAATCATATAGCAATTCACAACTAATCAACCGATCTAGCAGATCACATAACATAGCTACATCCTAACCAGGATACCGACCTAACCAGGTCTCTAACATAGCATCATCCTATATACCAGGATACCGACCTTAACCAGGCTTCTAACATAGCATCATCCTATATACCAGGATACCGACCTTAACCAGGTCTCTAACATAGCATCATCCTATATACCAGGATACTGACTTTAACCAGGTCTCTAACATAGCATCATCCTATATACCAAGATACCGATCTTAACCACGTCTCTAACATAGCATCATCCTATTTACCAGGATACTGACCTTAACCAGGTCTCTAACATAGCATCATCCTATATACCAGGATACTAACCTTAACCATGTCTCTGACATAGCATCATCCTATATACTAGGATACCGACCTTAAACAGGTCTCTAACATATACCATCCTAACTACCAGGATGCAGGCATAGCAAAACAATAACATAACAAACAACTACTCGGATTCCCATCCGATAAAGGGCTAGCCTTGGTGCCTTAGACCCTGTCCATATAGTGAGGATAACTCACCTACAACTGCCGACTTGAAGAAGTAAGACCAAACTACTTCGACCACCAGCACAGACTCCACCACTGATCATTACCAAATAACCAATCCAATAAATACCAATAATTACCAAAATACCCCTGGAAGTCAACTAGTCAACCCTTGGTCAAAGTCAAGGTCCTCACTCAATGTCAACCTTCCTGGTTGACCCTACTCGCCGAGTCAACCCGTTGAATCATCGAGTTCCTATGCTTAGAACTCCCATGCCACGACTAAATTCGCCAAGTTGCCCCAAGACTTGTTGAGTCCAACAAACTCTGAGTCCCTTCCTGCTCAACTCACCGATTGACAGCTCAAAGAGAAAAGGTTATGGTTCCACGACCAGATTCATCGAGTCCAAGAACAGACTCGCCGAGTCCAAGGAAATTTTCAACAGACTCGCCAAGTTGTTCTTCTAACCGCCGAGTCCATGCACATACTCATACAACTCGTCGAGTGCACCCATGTGACTCGCCGAGTCTCTTCAGTTCTCATTCCATGCAGAGGCTTTTCAAGCCAGTAGGGACTCAAATCTATAAATCCACTCTTCTGCAGCCCAGCCTTCACATAAAGTTGCAAACTTTACGTGGAACCAAGGTGATATAAGTTCAAAACACTCTAGGGCTAAGGCTAAAGACGAAAGGGCTTCACCAATGACTCTTAAATAGAGCTTTATGACATATAGGACCATCACAAGCTTAGATCTGAAGTAGCATCCTCAGATCCAAGCTTCTATCTCGAATTAGTTCTCATATCTATCACCATACATGTATCCGTGAAGAAATAGTTTAAGGAAATGGTTCCTTACCCCTAAAATGAGCCCAAACAACTGTAGATTTCCGATCTCCCCAAGCTTCCTGATACAAGCCTCCAAACCTTCAAGCTTCAAATACTAAAGATCCTCTTCCAAGCTCTAATTCATTCAACAATGGCATTTCCTCACGAATTAGGGTTTCTGGATCTCAATGGACAGCAAAGAGGCTGAGGGGAAAACATCAGGTTCTTTAAATAGGGTGCAAACCCTGAAAATAGGGTTTCTCATTCCAGCACCAACTCACCGAGTTTAGTTGCCAACTCGCCGAGTCGGTCACTTAGCACGTGACCAAATTGCGACTCGACTCGCCGAGTCTATCCATACACTCGCCGAGTCGATCTTTCTTAATTACACCAAGAACCCTGAACTTGCACTTCTGAACTTGGGGTGTTACAAAAGTAGAGAAAAGAAAGATTATGTTTCTCTTGATACCCAATCTCTCTCGTCATCTCTTTGGGGTTTCACTCCACCAAAATCGATCACCAAATTATAGGAACGTATTTAAGCTCATGAAGAATCGAATGGCTAAATATCTCGCACATATTTGTCTTCTAAGTTCATTGTTTCTAGAGAGAAGGAAGATAGAAGTTTTAAAAGAGAGAAATGAGGAAGAATAAGTGTGTGGTTTTGGGTTAAAAGATTTAAATTGGGAATATAGATGGTGGGAGCGAATGATGGCCGAAATTATGAGGTGTAATACCCTCGTTTTCCTATTTGTCATTATAAAATTTAAAATATTTTTATAAAAATATCAAACTTTTATAAAATATGCAACATAACCTAGTTTTTATTCATAAAACTTTTCATTTTTAAATTAATAATTAGGGATATATGTTGATACCTTTACTTAGACTTTCATTGATTATATTTCTAAATTTTAATTATTCTAAGATGATATTATAAGTTTCATAACCATTTTTTTTTTAAATTTCGATGTTAGATTTAACAAATTTAGGGTTTTAGGACTTTTAGGGTATTGGGATTTAACGAATCTTTGGACATTAAAATAATTTGAATTTTTGATATTTGAAATTATTTTAAAGTCTTATATATAACTCTTTTACAGTTACTAATAATGCTTACCACTTGTTTTTGGACGATTTATTGGCATTTCTATGTGGTGATTCCAAGATTCAAGTGAAATTGAAGAATCAAGTATATTAGTCTTAGTTTTCAAATTTAACTTAAGTTCCTATGAGACTCTGACCTAATTTCTATTGCTAAGTCAAGTGTATGATATATCTACATGAATGTACAAAGATGCTCGAGTCGAAGAATGACTTTAATTTGATAGTCATTACAATTAAAGTAGTTGTAGAATTCACATGTCAATGTGAAATCTAAGTACCAAATCCCTTGTTTTTAATTGTTTCCAAGTTTCTAGTAGGTCTTGACTTACCTTCAAGCTACCAAGTTTCGCATGTGTCGTGCCTATACGTGCAACTAAGTTTAGTCAAAATTAGAACCGACTCAAATTTTGATGATTTTCACAAAATGGAAATAAATGAAATTATTAATATATTATGGAAATAATATATCAATTAGAAATAGTAATATTTAATTAAGAATTAATCAAAAATTAATTAGAATTAGTTTTAGGATTAATTGGATTAATTAAAAGTGCAAGTGTTAAAGTGCAATTGTTCAATAATTCAATAAGAGAGGTTCTAAAACCTTCCTTGGAAGGGTGGACGGTTTCTAAGGTATTCTAGGGAATGTGGAATATTCCTTGCAGATATAGAGGAAGCTGGATAATTACCAATTTGAGTTAATTTTATTTTATTCATTTAAGGGTTATCTGGGGTTTCCAAGTTGCGCTATAAAAGGCACCCTTGGCCTTGGATTCTCAACCACTCCTCATTTTTAATAGAGATAGTCGAAAATTCTATCATCCCTCTCCTCTCTCTTAAAGTTTCCTAGTTGCTAGGGTTGGCTATGAACCATGAGAGACACGAGATTTCTGGTGCATGCTTCCAAAATCCTTAAGGAAGGGTTTTAGTTTTGTTTACTATAACAAATCAAGAGGTATTCAATATTCCTTTATGAATTCTGATTTCATTAGGTTTATTGTAGTTTGATACTTCATAGTATGTTGCCTTTATGTGAAAGACATTGATCCCTTTAGGTTGGATGTGCCCTAATAATCTAAATGTTAAATATTTTTTCCGCTTACAGAATTGTTGTAGTAACCTACGGTTTCCATCAGTGGTATCAGAGCCTATGTCTTTCTTTTATCTAATTTCAAATAAGTGACTTGAAAATACAAAAAAAAAAAATTCGGGTTTTGGATCTCACGACGTGCGAGTTGATGCTCACAACGTGAGATCTGAAAAAAAAATCGATATTTTTGATTTTATCTGCCTAATCTGTTATGTATGCTTAATATTTGGAAATTATTTATGTTATATCTGCCAAATCCGAAGTTTTTATATATTTGATAATTAAATAAGTCAGTCGGGTCGCTAGTATGCCTCATTCAAGAAGTTGAACCATACGATGAGTATAAGGAAATTTCCTATAAAATGGTAGTTGAATGGGTGTCTACTCTCACCCACCGCTTCCTTCTTTGGTGGAGGGTTGTTAGCATAACGGATCTAATAGGACATTAACTTCATTAAAAGTATGATGCTATTAAAGTAACTAAACTACCTTTTATAAAATCTCACTCTTAGTTACTTTAGGAAACACATGAAAGGTATGCTAATCCATAAAATAGCACATTATACTTTATAGTAGTTAGTAGAGCGTGTGCGGTTAACCGATACACTAATAGTGACTATAAAGAGTAATAATGGGCATCTCAAAAATTATCGTTGATTAATTGAGCATGTGTGGTTAATCGGCACATTAAAATGAGATGATAGATGACATCGAGAGTGCCAAGCATATTTGTGTAGTTATTTACTTGTTATTTGTGACCCTCGCTATCCTAGTCACAAATATTAGAGAATAATATAAGATTAAACATGTAATTGATAGATTTAATGAATCTCAAAAGCTCTAGGAATTTCGTTTTGATTGAAATTCATAAATTTCTTTTACCTACCTTTATAAAATTTACAATTAGATTACGGCATCCATTTTCTAGATTATGAATTGGATAGATGGGTCCTAGCCTCAAATATTTATTATGGGTTAACTAGTAAGGATTATTGTCATCTAACTAAAACTACTTTCTTTCTTTATTGATGTCTACTCCAGCTGATGATTCAACTCCATCGTCATCTACCCACAACTCGGGTTTCACCCTACCCTCTATCGTGTCCAAGGTGACCTTTGATGGAATAACTACAATGATTGGATGTGAAACATCAAGATGGCTCTTTGATTCAAGTTCAAAGAATATGTCCTTGAAAATGAACTCGTTGAAATAGATGAAGCCACTGGTACTCCAGAACAACTAGCCTCCTACAAGAAACAGTACAACTATGCAACAAAAGTTGCTTGCATCATGATCACCACGATGGGCCCCTAATGCAAAGGTTCTATGAGAAATATTGGTCCTATGAGATGAAGAATGACCTTGTGGAAAATTACCAAAAGAGAGCTCATCAAAAGAAGTATGACGTGTTCAAAGCTCTCAAGGCTTACAAGATGAAAGAGGGGGAGTCTATATGAAACCACGTGCAGACAAAGAAAAGGTACACGGAACGCCTTGTTAGGCTCAACGTGCATTTCAACGAGGAGTGGGCCATTGACATGGTCTTGAACTCCTTGCAAAGTTGTTATGATCAGTTCATTTTGGCCTATCATTTGAACAACATGAAAACAACATTAGCCCAACTCCACAACTTGTTGCAGACCGCTGAGTCGGGAATGAATGAAAATAATCAAGCCCTACCAGTACTGCTAGTGCTCTCATTCTCGCCGTTGGGGAAAGCAAAGGGAAGAAGAGGAAGGCAACTGCCAAAGCTAACTGGAAGAACAAGGCCCAAGCTGGATCATCTAGAAATGGCCCAAAATTGAGGCCCAGTTCAGATATTCCAGCTATTAGTGACCCCAAAGATGCAATTTGTTACTATTTGAATGACAAGGGACATTAGAAGAGGATTTTCCCCAAGTAATTTCAATACATCAAGGATGGCAAGGTGAAGCCATCGTCAATAGGTATGTACACTATTCAAACTAATAACGTACAATCTACTCATTATTGGTTCCTTGATATAGGTGTGATTTTCACATTTATTCTGATTTGCAGGGGCTAAAATAAAGTGTGGAGGTGGATCATGGGAGGATGAATCTGATCATGGGAAATAGGCGATCTTCTCTTGTTATCAAGATTGGGACTTATCAGCTTGTACGTAGTAGTGATGTTAGGACTAGTTTAATTAATTGTTTTTATTCGTCAGAAATGACACGGAACACTATTTTCATTTCATGCATTGTTCAGACAAGGTTTTTATTACTCTTTTGATGATTTGAATGGTTTAATTATAGCTTATAAAAATGATGTTTTTATATTTGAAGCTTTACCTTGTAATGGTGTGTATGAAATAGTGACCTGGGTTGATAGGTTAGGCAATAGTGTATTTCACATTGATTTGTCTAATGGTTTAGACAAGGCATGCTTGTGGCATTATCGCCTTGATCATATTAACAGGAAACGCATCGCCCAACTCCAAAATGAAGGAGTGTTGGAATCATTTTACCTAAGGCCATATGATGGTTGCAAATCTTATGTTTTGGGAAAGATGAGAAAATCACCTTTTACTGGATCTTGTGAAATAGATGAAGGTTTGTTGGAAATCATACACACAAATGTGTGGACGCTTTAGATCTAGTAAAAGAGATGCTAATCAGTTTTTGTAACATTTACGGATGATTATAATAGGTATGGTTATATCTACTTGATCAACCATAAATTAAAAACCTTTGAAAAGTTCAAAGAGTTTAAACATGAAGCCGAGAATCAATTAGGCAGGAAAATAAAGATGCTTTGAGCTGATAGATGAAGAGATTATCTTAGTATTGAGTACCATTACTACCTCAAGAAAAATGTGGAATAGCTTCACAATTCACTCCTCCTAGAAAACCACAACCTAATGGTTTGGATGAGAGGCACAATTGGACCTTGTTGGACATAGTTCGTTCCATGATAAGTTAATCCAGTCTTACAATTTCTATATGGTGGTATGCCTTAGAGACAACCACCTATATCCTAAATCTTCTCCCAACTAAAAAGGTTAATTACCAAAACACCTCATGAGATGTGAACAAACAAAGTTACCTCGCTGGCACATATCAAAGTTTGGAGTTGTGAAGCTTTCATTAGATGAGAGACTCATGACAAGCTAGAAGCCAAAAGTGAGAAGTGTATTTTCATTGGCTACCACAAAAGTATTTTGGATATTTGTTCTACAGGCTTAGTGAAAACATGGTCTTTATAGCACGTAGATGAGTCTTTAACGAAAGAGAGCTCATATAACTACAAGAAACACACATTTTTGCTACGGATGGAATCTGTTGCGAAAAGCTGGAATTCCGTTGCAAAAGACGAATAACGACAGAATTTGCAACGACCTATTTGCGTCCCTAAAAACGCCGTAGCGAGGGTTTGCAACGGAAAAGATAATTTTGTCATAAATGTGACAACATAATAAAATCCATGGTAGGTGGAACTACGTCATGTATTCCGTAGTAGGATTCCATCGAACAATCTTTGGTAGTAATTCCATCACAAGTTTTGTGGTGGTGATTCCCTAGCCAATTTTGTGGTGGTGATTCCCTAGAAAATTCCGTGGTGGTGATTCCATAGAAAATTTTGTGGGGATGATTCCCTAGCAAATTCCGTGGTGATGAATCTATAGCAAATTCCGTGGTGGTGATTCTCTAGTAAATTTTGTGGTGGTCATTCCCTAGTAAATTCCATGGTGGTCATTCCCTAGTAAATTCCGTGGTGGTGATTCTGTAGCAAATTTCGTCATGTTGAATCCCTATCAAATTATGTTTGATGATTTCCTATCAAATTCCATGGTCATGAATCCCTAGCGAATTCCGTTTGATGACTTCCTAGCAAATTCCGTGGACATGAATCCCTAGCAATTTTAGTGGTGTATATTATATACCAGATTCTATATGGACCAATGGATAATTGATTTATAAATTATATCCAAATAATTTGTAGTAATATATGAAAAACAAAAATCCAACAAAAAAAATCATAACCATTATATCATAAAATAATAAAATAATTATTTATTACATTGAAAAAAAGAAAGTTGCTACTCTAAAATACATAATCTGCAATAAACATATATTAACTTACTACTCATGTTGTTTTGTAAACTCATTAATAAGATCCAATGTCTTTTGAATTTGTTTTTCAAGATGCCCGACCCTTTCTTTGTTTTCCTCTTGTTGGGCGTTCATCATTTCTTTAAGCTCTTCGTTTTGCTATTTTTGTTTAGCAACAAGCTCCCTCGTTTCTTCTATTTCATCATATTTTGTAGAATGTAAGATACATCCGTTTTACCATTCCTATTGGGGACCGCCTTTGCAAAAGATCTTAATCCATAAAGTCTTCTTTTTATATCATGAACACCAAAAACAGCATAAAATAGTTTCTCCTCATCAAATTCAATACCTTCAGCTTCTAACTCTTCCCGTTTTTCTATATAGGCCGCCTACAAAATAAAAATATTATAACTTAAAAGATATCAAATGTAGGAATGATATTATGGAGTAGCTACAATATAAATGTTTAAACTGAAACATATATTACATGAATTTGTCTATCTTTTTCATTTGTGAAAGTGACTCCATCGTGATTCTTCCTGTGTGTATACAGGAACAATTCACTATGGGGTGGCTCATGTCCTAATTTCATCTTCTGCATAAATACCATATAAAATGTCAAATATAGAGATAAACATATACAAACATTGATATGATGTACCATTTAAAAAATTACCAAATCAAAAGCTATCTTCAAATGACTTGCGGATCCAGTGTTATTTGTAGGTTTTGCTACTCCATCATCCACACCGTTAAGCCTATTTTTCTTGTTCTTCTCAGATTTTAGCTTGTATTCTTCTATATTCCAATTTAATTGCTAGGAGTTCCAGACTTCCTATGGAATATGATCTGGTTTAAAGCCATGTTTGTTTCTTTTTGGGTTCCTCATGTTGAAGAGATATTGACCATAACTTTCGGCCGCTTTCCTTGCGCAAGCTTGCCTCACCACCGAGTCTATTGTTTCATCCCATCAACATTTTTTCTACACATTAACAATATAAACATAAGTTTAAGTGTAAATGTTTAACAAACAACAATTTATATCACATATAGTTAATTACCCGAAACTCCTCCCAATATAATTCGCGCATTTCTTTGCTTACTTTTGCCTAAGAGTACCCTTCTGGATATACTCTTTGTTTAAAGGGCTGAGTAATAAATTGTACACAAGGGCCTAGTGGTATTAGCCTGCAAGTAATCATGTGATGTGTTAAGTTATTAATTGATATGTACGTGTAAACCAAAAGTTAATACATAAACAAAGTTGTAATTAAGATTTGATTGGTAACTCACGTTTTTTTCCAAACATGAACAATTAAACGTCCATCTGGTCCACAATCTTCAGAGGAATTGTTTTCACCTTCTACATTTTCCACTAAAGATCCATTCATGGTTGGTTGTGTTGGTGATGGGGTAGATTCTGGGATAAGTGTTGTTGATGGGGTATATTATGTGGTAGGTGTTGGGATAGATGTATATGTTGAGGATGTGGTAGTTCCTTTACTTAAGGAGGGTGTGGTAGTTACTGTAGTTGTGGAGGATGGTAGTGTAGATGCAGGTTTTGAGGTTGTGGTAGTAGATATAGGTGTTGATGATGTGGTAGTGGGTGTCGGTGTTGAGGATGGTTCAGATGATTTAGGTGTTGAAGTTTTGGTTATTGATGTAAGTGTTGAGGATTGTATTGTTCTAGTTTCTAAATTTTTAGATGTATTTTCTAAGGACGGTGTGGATGTTGTAAGTGATGTCGAGGTAGTGGTAGACATGGTTGATGTTAATGATATAGGTTTAGGGGTTTTGTTGGTAGATGCTATAAGTGCTTTGGATGTGGTTGTTGGTATTGGGAAGTCGATTTCTTCATCTTGTAATTGTTTGTTGTTTATGAATTTTGCACCTGAAATCCTATTGTGTTTCATAACCTGTGGTGCAATAAATTTAGTTGGCTTCACACTGGATGCTAAACTATTGATAAGAAGAGAGAAACAAACAATAAAAATAAATTATATACGAAGGCATTACCACGCATGCAAAGTATTGAATACAATCAAAACCAATTTACTTCTAATTTAAGATGATAATATATATGAAGATGATCAGAGAACAATAAATAATCATCACGATAACAATAAATTAAATAAAAATTAATTTTAGATGAGTGACAACCTATATCGCCAAATTCAGTGCACAAACGTATAATGAACAAAGATTTCGATCAATTAGCTGCCGGAGATGATGATTACAGAAAATATAAACCCTATCTCTAAACAATAAACTTACCCTAATATGCAGCTTAAACATGTGTAGGTTGGAAGGAAACGATTTTCAAGATGTTTTGAACCTCCGCTAATCAAAATTTCAAACTGTGCTAATTACCACTAAATATTTAGTAATTCAAATTTAATAAATTAGTTCCAAAGTGATAGATAGTGTATATACATCAAGCTAACGTCAAGAAAGAACATACACTAACGAGTTGTTCATAGTATAATTTTAATTAAAAATTATAAACAAAGATTAAACATTAATAAACTATTCATCTTTATGCTTTTATAATTAAACCAAAATTTATATACAAACGAACTACGAGCCATGTCAATATATATGGTAGTTGCTTATGGTGTCATGGCATCACCCATGGATGACATATGGGTCATTAGTGAACATGCTAGTTGCTTATGGTGTCCATGGATGTCATGTGGGTCATTGGTCAACATGATAGTTGCTTATGGTGTCCATGGATGACATATGGATGACATATGGGTCATTAGTCAACATGGTAGATCCTTATGGTGTCTATGGATGACATATGGGTCGTTTGTCAACATGGTAGTTGCTTATGGTGTCTATGGATGAGATATAGATAACATATGGGTCATTGGTCAACATGGTAGTTCCTTATGGTGTCCATGGATGATATATGGGTCATCAGTTAACATGGTAGTTGCTTATGGTGTGCATGGATGACATATAGGTCATTGGTCAACATGGTAGTTACTTATGGTGTGCATGGATGACATATGGATAACATATGGGTCATTGGTCAACATGGTAGTTCCTTATAGTGTCCATGGATGACATATGGATGACATATGGGTCATTGGTTAACATGGTAGTTGCTTATGGTGTCCATGGATCACATATGGATGGAATATGGGTCATTGGTCAACATGGTAGTTCCTTATGGTGTCCATGGAAGACATATGGGATGCAATATTAAGGAACATAATATTATGGTTTTTCAATTAGAAGAAACGGATGTTAATTTACTTTAGCTCGCAAACGTGTCTCACTTCCCACCCGAAGTCGCATGTTCGAATCCTACTTATGTCAATAATTTTATTTAAATTCGTCTCTATAATTATAATGAATAATTTTATTTAACTTCATCTTTTTAAATTTCAACTATTAATTTATTTACAAAAATGCCCATAGGTATTTACAAAAATACCCTAACCATTTACGTAGTAATCTTTGATAGTTAAAGGGCAATTATGTCAATTCACAGTCAACACAATTAGGCACCATAATTGTAGTTAGAGTCATGCCGTCGATTCAGTTTATCGGCGATTAATCATCTAAATTCCATTCCGAAAAGTCAAAATTTTGGCACGTTGATCAATAAACCCTAAAATAGTTGTTGTTATACAATTTGAATTACACTCGACGCAGTTCAAGATAATGCCCAGGATGTTTATTTGTGTTTTTTATGTCAAAATACAAAACTATTGACTGTAAAGCCCAAGAGTGTAAAAGTGGCTAAAGAATCGTGGAAAAAACCTAAATTTTTTTCGTGTATATCGTGCCAAATGTATAATTTTTTATAATAAGGACTAAAAGTGTCAAACTGGCGAAAAAATTGTTGCAAAAATCTAAAGTTTTTTTGTGTTTTTTTAACCAAAATGTAAAAGTATTGTTTCCAAGGGCCAAAAGTGTCAAAGTTACCAAAAAATGTGGCAAAAATCTTAATGTCCAAAAAGTTCCTATTGCTAACTATTTTGTGCTTATATATATATATATATATATATATATATATATATATATATATATATATATATATATATATATATAATGTATTACATTATAGATTATGATATATATGTTATTTTTGTCTTTTCCATTTCAACAATCAAAATTCCATTGTTACCTATAAAAGGTTATAATATTTGAATAATGTGTTTTGACATAAATATCCTTAGTATTCACATATTTGAAATGATTTCAAGGGCACTTTGGTCTTTTTGCACTATGAAGCGTTGAGGCGCCATCATACCTTTGACGTCATACCGGCGTTATCAGTTCTTCAACCATTCAGAACGTCTCAACTATTCTGGATAATAAATCTCCATAGAAACACTAAAACCCCCCAAATCGTCGAAGGGTAATTGTTCTTAAAATCGATTTTCTCCGATAATAGACACTCCTGTACACCTCGCGGAAAGATCATCATAAAGTAAGTATTTTTTTCCATACCCTGTTCCACTATTTTTCATAGTTACACTTATTTTTTAAAAAGAAATTAAAATCAACTACTCCAATGTCTTTTTTGTTAGTAGAATGTCGATTACTAGAAGTCGTCGTTCGTTAGATGATCTCCCATTAGAGATTTTGAGTTGGATATTTGTAGTATTAGGGTCAGAATTCGCGAAAGACATCGTCTCTGCAAAGACTTTGGTAATTCTCAATAAACATCAACTAATGAATGTATATTTGATAAAATACAACTTTCTTTATTTGTTTACTATGTATTTAAATTTTTGAAGTTCAAAGAAGATGTATGAAGTGGGGGGTGATCCTCAAGTGGTCAGAACAACATGCATTGACAAGATTGAAGGAATGGGTCCCAAAAATCTGAATGCTGATTCATTTATACGCACATGTGCATTTCATAATAACATTAAAGCCATGTTCAGAAAATGAATTCTATGTGTAATTTCATTAGTTATATGTAATCTATACCATTTATTAATATTTTGTGTCATTGATGTTATATATTGATATTGTTATTCTGTCAAGAGGAAGAGTGCTTCTATTATGACCATTTTGATTTAGGATTCTCTTTGTTGAGACAAGCAGCAAATGAAGATCATCTTGAGGAAATTTATTTGCTTGGAATGATCTACATTTAAAGAGGGTCTCATCAATGTAATGAATGTTTGTATATATGGTATATATGTAAATTAAATTATATATATAGTTAATTCAAGGCATGTTTGTAGTTTGGGGTTAGTATTTAGTTGTGTTTTCTTGTATAATATTTATTGTTGTATTCAAAAGGATACATTGGATTATTTGATGGATATTTTAATGTGTAGGTTTACAATTACTTGATATCTGTTTTGGCTGGGTAGTTCTGGATGATGGGGAGTACACGGGTGTTCTTGATAGTGCCAAAGAGTTGTTGCGGGCTGTTGATGTTGTTCATAGACTTACAAAGAATAACATCACATTGCAATGTAAAGACCTACAGTATTCTGTTAAAGGTGCATTTGCAATAGGCCATGAAGAGGATGAAGATCGACAAAGATATTGCACGGTTTGTCGTTGGTATGAAGAGTAGGGTAGGTTTTGTATATTTCTTAAAAATATTAATGGGTGATAATAGATTGGACATTGGATATTATTGTTCTTATTGTATTGTATATCAAATTGTATAGTACTACTATAATTTTATTTTGGTTTTGTGTTTACATCATTTTGTTAAAAGGGCATTTTAGTCATTTTTTCTTGCTATGTTGTTTGAGTAGGATGAAGTATACATAAAACCCATGTTATTTTTGTGATGAAGTATACTTAATGTAATTAAAAATAAGTTTGTAATGAATTCATTATTAAGGAAAATAATCTACATACATTATATACTTTAACATGCCCGGTTAAGGTAACTAAACATAAGTTTGTAATGACTTCGTTGTTAATTACTCATTACATACTATGTTTTCAAGAAATTATACACAACTTGAATAGTACAACTAGCTTAACCGCGCCCTTTTCTAGCATAAGCTTAAGTTCGAGTCCGCTTGCTAGTAATATCTACTTTATAATTTATTTTTACATCTTTTAGCCATTAGTTTATGTCACATATTAGCAATTCAAAAACATTTCATTCAAACCATATCTTAGAAATTCCATTAATCATAATAATAATTCATCCATAGTATAACAAAATTAATTAACCATACAACATCCCAATAAATGTCATCACAAATTAGCTATGCGTTTTGTTCCATAGCAAAACAAGCAAAAGAAATCATATTTCATAGCAGAATTCTCTAGCAAATACCTACGAATGGTACTTCCATAGCAATTCAACTATGGAATTGGTTTCCGTCACAAACTCCGTTTCATGCTAACCACGATGATGAATTCCATAGCAGCAGTACAACGGAAAGTGATTTGGTAACAAATGTCGTTGGGAAATTCCTATGAATGTTTGTTCCATAGAACTATCGGTAGCATAATACCAACGGAAACGGAGTCGGTAGCATTTTCCCTAGCAACTCCCACTCTCGATACCAGAAATAAAATCCGTAGACAATGTGGTAGCAACATTGCTATGGAACGACATCCCATAGCACGTTCCATTGCAAATTAACAATGAAAATACATTCCATAGCAATCTTCCGTAGCAAAATCGCGTTTTTCTTGTAGTGTATGCAAATAGGACAGTGGGAGCACAGTTGACATTGAAGAGATTCAAGAGTCAAGCAATGGAGGAACCATAGAAGACATTAGAACTCAATCGGAGGAAGAAATTCCAATTGATGCAGTTCACAATTCGTTACCTCTTCGTTGTTCCGGTAGAGTTAGCATGCCACCTCAGTTCTATGGTTTCCATATAACTACACACGGTGATACGTTTATCAATGATTATACACTGATAAATTTAGAAGAACTAGCTAAATACAAGGAGGCAATGGCAGGCCCTAAGGCTGCTAAGTGGAAAGAAGCAATGGATAGCGAGATCAAGTTTATGTATGATAACCAAGTTTGGAATTTGGTTGATCAAGAACCTAATCGGAAGACAGTTGGGTGCAAATGGATCGTCAAGAAGAAGATCGACATGGATGGAAATGTGAACACATTCAAGGAACGACCAGTTGTGAAGGGATTTACTCAAACTCTAGGGATTGACTATGATGAGACCTTCTCACCAGTGGCTAAGACAAAATCTATTAGGATAATGATCTCTATAGCTGCCTTTCATGATTATGAAATATGACATATGGATGACAAAACCGCTTTCGTTAATGGGAAGTTGGTTGAGGATATTTATATGAGTCAGCCACAAGTTTTTTTTGATGCAAAGTTCCCCAATAGAGTGTGTAAGCTTGAAAAATCTATTTATGGATTAAAACAAACATCTCACAGTTGGAATCTTTGTTTCCATGGGAAAGGAAAAGAATTTGGTTTCTCCAAGAGTGAAGATGAGGTATGTGTGTATGTCAAAGCTAGTGGGAGTATAGTAACCTTTCTAGTATTGTATGTTGATGACATACTACTTATAGGAAATGACATTCCAACCTTGCAAAAAGTGAAATCTTGGCTTGGAAAGTGTTTTGTTATAAAGGATCTAGGATAGACAACCTATGTTCTCAGTATATGGATTTTGAGAGATAGAAATAGAAGACTAATTGGACTTAGTCAAAGTACATACAAGGACAAGGTACTAAAACGGTTTAGTATGGAAAATTCTAAGAAATGAGAGATACATATTGAGAGCAATGACAAATTGAGTAAGACTCAATGTCCATGTATGGATGAAGAGATAGCTAATATGAGTCTAGTCCCTTATGCTTCAGCTATAGGATCGATCATATACATTATGATATATACTTGCCCTGATGTGTCATTTGCTTTAAGCATGGTCAGTCTCTATCTTTGTTTAAATCCTAGCAGAGATCATTGGAAAATTGTTAAGAACATTCTTAAGTATCTGCGATGAACAAAGGAAATGATTCTAGTCTTTGGAGGAAGTGATACATTAAGAGTGACTGATTATAGTGATGCCAGCTTTTAAACAGACAGAGAAAACTTTCATTCTCAATCTAGATGGCTGTTAAAGTTAAATTTTGGAGCAGTTACTTGGAAAAGTTCCAAGCAAGATACAATGGTTGATTCTACATGCAAATCAGAGTACATATCAGCGAGTGAAGCATCAAAGGAAGCATGTTGGTTGAGAAACTTCATTGGAGATCTAGGAGTAGTTCCAACCATTCAAGAACCGATGGAACTTTTCTACGATAATGAATGTGCGGTTGCTTTGACTAAAGACCGAGAGACCATGGAAAATAAAGAAATATTGACAGAAGTACCATTATATCAGACATAGAGTAGAATAAGGTCACCTCATTATGAGGAGGGTATCATTTAAATAGAATCTTGCAGATCCTTTGACGAAGGCTCGGAGTAGGGTCAAGCATAGTCAACATGCTTGGAGCATTGGATTAAGAGATGATATTAGTTTTAGTAGTTAGATAATTAGTTTTGAAACTTGTAACAAAAATAAATGTAGTTTATTTTTTGTGGTTAAATATTAGAAATTATTTATGAGTTTGTTTATTGCCTTTGTCAATTATTTATTCTTGTGTTTCGTTTTGCTTGCTTTACTTCTCGGATAATGTAATTGTTCAAAATTCCACAGTCACTCATATTTTGGGAAGTAAGTAGTGAATTAAGACTATCATGAATTGGATTGTAGATTGTCTAAGGAGGTTAGACATAGCAGTTGTATTGCTACAACATTCATGGGTACTTAGAAATGGATATTTAAGTACTGGATTAACCCATGCTCTGATAATTACTTCATGGATTATATCACGAGTAAATGTGAGACGATAATGTCTTATATTCTTGAAACAGAGATATATAAGTTGTAATTTACATGTCAGTATGCATTAGTATTGTGAAAATGCATCAGTAACATGATGTTATAAAATGCAGTATCATGTATGATTTTGTGAATAAGGATACAAGCATATAAGTCAAAGTTTATTCGTTCCTTTTTCCCTAACGGGAAAAGTGATATCTTTAGGACCCTCGATAATTTGGTGTTGACTTATAGTGCTAGGCCCAACCAGGTACTCAATTGATGTGTTTTATTTAAAGTCTTATGTCGTCATCATAAATCAGAAATCGGGAAACAAAAATTGGATTATGAGACTGATTGTAATCCAAGTCTCATGCCCGTACGATATATAGAAGAACGGAGGATATTTGATCACTTATCTTAGGACCAATGTTTGTATAGTTTAGAGTTTGACAGTTGCTATGGAAGCACTCTTTACAATTTAATTTAGAAGTTATACTGGTAATTGCAGTTATGGACTTATCCAAGTGAGATACTGTTAGATTAAGTGTTTAAGCCAATAACTGAATTAATATATACTTGAATTATTAGTAAAGTCCTTTTGGGTTACCCTTAAACCTAGTAATTGAATATGATGACTTTTAGAGAGAGAGCGCGAGAGACTGATTTATTGATTTATTATATGATTAATAAACGGAAATAAATGAATTTATTAATATATTATGGAAATAATATATTAATTATAAATAGTAATATTTAGTTAAGAATTAATAAAAATTAATTAGCATTAATTTTGGGATTAATTGGATTAAATAAAAGTGTAAGAGTTAAAGTGGAATTGTTCAATAGTTCAACAAGAAAGGTTTCAGAACCTTCCTTGGAAGAGGTGGACGGTTTCTAGGGTATTCCAAGGAATCCGGATTATTCATAGCAGATAAATAGGAAGTTGGATAATTACCAATTTGAATTAATATTATTTTATTCATTTAAGGGTTATATGGGGTTTCCAAGTTGCACTATTGTGACAACCGTCAATTTTCGGTCAAGTCAAAGTCAACAAAAGACAACAAGTCAAACCGGTCAACCCAATTTGCCGTGAGTACTAGAGTTTACGTTACGTAACTTCTAAACAACTCTCTATTTTAATGAGAGATCATAAATCGAAAAGTGCGTTCACCTAAATCTCCTTAACCTGAAACGGTGGTACGTAGAAAGCCAAACCGATACGACAATGTTACATACTCATCGGGAGTATGCAAGATCCCTAATCAAGGCTTAACGGGGTTTAAGGACCTTGCAGTGCGTAGCCGGACACTCAAAAAGGTCACCAGTGAAACCTCTCCCACATATCTCTAAGCATGTGAAACCTCTCCCACATGTCTCTAAGTATGTGAAACCTCTCCCACATATCTCTAAGTATGTGAAACCTCTCCCACATATCTCTAAGTATGTGAAATCTCTCCAAGTATGTCAAATCTCTCCCAAATCTCTCTAAGTATGTCAAATCTCTCCCAAATCTCTGCAAGAATGTCAAATCTCTCCCAAATCTCTCTAAGTATGTGAAATCTCTCTCACATATCTCTTTGTATGTGAAATCTCTCCAAGTATGTCAAATCTCTCCCAAATCTCTCTAAGTATGTGAAATCTCTCTCACATATCTCTTTGTATGCGAAATCTCTCCAAGTATGCCAAATCTCTCCCAAATCTCTCCAAGTATGTCAAATCTCTCCCAAATCTCTCTAAGTATGTGAAATCTCTCTCACATATCTCTTTGTATGTGAAATCTCTCCAAGTATGTCAAATCTCTCCCAAATCTCTCTAAGTATGTGAAATCTCTCTCACATATCTCTTTGTATGCGAAATCTCTCCAAGTATGCCAAATCTCTCCCAAATCTCTCCAAGTATGTCAAATCTCTCCCAAATCTCTCTAAGTATGTGAAATCTCTCTCACGTATCTCTTCGTATGCGAAATCTCTCCAAGTACGTCGAATCTCTCCCAAATCTCTCTGAGAACGAGGAATCTCTCTCAAACCTCTCTCGAAATCTCTCCCAACTTTCTATAATCACTCGGGGCATCCCGACCCTCGAATTTGGCGAAAATAGCCCAAGAACGGAAGTCTACGCGAAAAACGGACTTAAGGAAACGAACCCTCTGAACCGAAAGTACTATTCATGAACCGAACCGAAAGCACTATTCATGAGGGTCCGAACCGAAAGTACTGTTCATGAGCTGAACCGAAAGTACTGTTCATCCGAACCGAACCATGCAAGGAGGAAGGGTCCGAACCGAACCATGCAAGGAAGAAGGGTCCGAACCGAAAGTACTGTTCATTACTGTTCACAACAGTACCTTCGGTTCTAGCCTGCCTCGGACCGAACCTCTACCTTCCGCTTCTCGCCTTCGCTTCGGACTGCATCGCTTCGGACCGAGCTTGTTCGCCTTTCGCCTCCCCGCCTCAGCCACCCGCGTCCGAACCTTCGCCCAGAGAACCGAGCCTCGGCCGAGATCCGAAGGGTCTCGCTGGGCAGCTCGGATTTCGCCTATTTTTACATATTTTTGCATTTTAAACCCATTTCTGATTATTTTAACATGGGATTTTCACCCAAAACTTTATTTTTAATTATAAGACCCCTAAATTAATGATTTAATCACATTTTAAGGGTAAAATCTTATTTAAAAAGGAGTTGGTAAAGTACAAAAAGAAGAAGTGTTGACCTTACCTTAGTTATGACGCAAGCAACCCCCTCACCCACTCCATGACAACCCACACTCCTCCCCACCATACCTTGTACTTTTTACCTCCCTCACAAGCCACCTCCATGCTTTGAGGGCTGGATAATCATCCTCTCTCCTCATTTTTCTTTCATTTGTTCTCATTTCACAAGAAGATCAAACTCCTTTCTCTCTCACTTTCTCTCTCTAGAAATCCGAGATTCAAGGGCTGATCTTGAGAGTTTCCTCCATCTTTGGTAAGCATATCCATTTCCTTTATGATTACCTCAATTATTTCCACTCAAATCATGGATATCTTACACAAACTCCATTATATTTGTGTTAGAGCTTCGAATCTTCAAACGGTTCTTCTAGTATTCTTGGGTTGAACACTTCTCTTCTTCATCACTTATCTACTGAAATCACACAAGGTGAGTTCATACCCCTACATTTTCACGTTTTCTCAAGTTTTTAGGGGGGGAATACAAGTTAAAATGCTTAGAACATAACTACATTCTTCTAACAGCTTTCATCAGAAAAGTTTCACTCCATTCACGGACTGTTTTGGACATCTTAAATATTTTTGTTTTCAAAACTGTTTTAGGTGCATGTAGTTCCACTTCTTAGCTTTAAAATGACTACTTGCACATCTCCATACGATTTTTCTACAATTTATGGTGATTTTTACAAAACCACCTATCATTTCAAACATCAATCCGGACCAGTCTGTGATTATGGACTTTTTCACCCAAGTTAGAGATCATTAAAAATTATAATAAAAATTATGAACAAACTAGACTCATTTTCCAAACTCTCAGAAGTTACAGAACCTGATTTGGACATTTTATGATTTTTCTACAATTTTTCCAATAACAGTTACAGAAAATGTTATTAACAGAAAAACACAATAAATTTCATTTCACCTTGTAACATGTTGAGCAAGGTATACATTGTTATGTGATTATGTGTAGTTGCAATATATGACAAATTTTGTATTCTTACATAGAGATACATCAGAAAACAAGTGGATTTACACCTTCACAAGTATGACAAATATATATATATATATATATATATATATATATATATATATATATATATATATATATATATATATATACGATATTACGAGGCTATATCCATTAAAATATAAACATTGATAAATTATGACAAGTAAGGCCTATGCTCATTTCCCACGAAATCAATCGATAAACTATAATAGGTATAGTTTAGGTTTATTTATATAACAAATACAATATTAAAGGTCTTACACTTACAAAAGAGTTATTGCCGCTATGGATGATTAAGATAATCTATAATAGGTATAGTTTATGTTTCATCTACCCTAGGAACTTAATTACAAGAAAGGAATTCACCATCACTTTCGATAAGCTATTCATATGCATAGATCAGGTTCACTAATCTCTATTACTCCCCGGTGAACTATGATATGTATAGGTTATATTCACATTCACCATCACATTTGATATGTATAGGTTATATTCACCATCACATCACTTTCGATAAGCTATTCATATGCATAGTTCAGGTTCACTAATCTCTATTACTCCCCGGTGAACTATGATATGTATAGGTTATATTCACATTCACCATCACTTTTGATATGTATAGGTTATATTCACCATCACATCACTTTCGATAAGCTATTCATATGCATAGTTCAGGTTCACTAATCTCTATTACTCCCCGGTGAACTATGATATGTATAGGTTATATTCACATTCACCATCACTTTTGATATGTATAGGTTATATTCACCATCACATCACTTTCGATAAGCTATTCATATGCATAGTTCAGGTTCACTAATCTCTATTACTCCCCGGTGAACTATGATATGTATAGGTTATATTCACATTCACCATCACTTTTGATATGTATAGGTTATATTCACCATCACATCACTTTCGATAAGCTATTCATATGCATAGTTCAGGTTCACTAATCTCTATTACTCCCCGGTGAACTATGATATGTATAGGTTATATTCACATTAAAGGTTCACATTGTTAGACTTCAACTATAATCGTTGAGCGTATATGCTTGAGTCATACAAGAATTTAGTCTGGATTGGCTTAGAATTGGTGGTGCCCGCCTCATCTCCTGTTCCTCGTTGGGTTGTGGACCTAGGGCAGACCCACTACATTCGACGTTTTATCTAACTTAAATCTTCTATAACTTATATACGCTGGATGATTATAGAGGAAATCTACGGGTCAATCTAGGATACATTAACACATCATATAGGTTATATTCACCATCACTTTTGATAAGCTATCATATGCATAGTTCAGGTTCACTAATCTCTATTACTCCCCGGTGAACTATGGTATGTATAGGTTATATTCACATTAAAGGTTAGCATTGTTAGACTTCAACTATAATCATTGAGCGTATATGCTTGAGTCATACAAGAATTTAGTCTGGATTGGCTTAGAATTGGTGGTGCCCGCCTCATCTCCTGTTCCTCGTTGGGTTGTGGACCTAGGGCAGACCCACTACATTCGACGTTTTATCTGACTTAAATCTTCTATAACTTATACACGCTGGATGATTATAGAGGAAATCTACGGGTCAATCTAGGGTTCATCAACACATCATATAGGAATATTTTGTCTACACCTAACTAAGAAAATATTGGATTTTCTGGATTCATATCCTATCGCTTTTAAAAAGGAAAACGGTTTCTACTCCAAACAAAACTCTTATGAACTCACCAACTTAATTGTTGACACTTTTTCAAAACTACTTGTATTCTCAGGAAATCAGTGAAACAGGAGAACTTCAGCGCTTTGAGGATGGGACGTTAAACCGTCAACAATTTATTTTTATCATCACAATGTAATTGATTTTGAAACATGTAAACATATACTTTGGTGTACCTTTTTCAATTATATTTATGATGGTTGTATTTACTTTGAGCACTATTATACACGTTGTTGTGATACTGTACATGAAGTCCTCCACCCCTGGACGTTTCCGCCATCCTTGGTTTGGGGGTGTGACAACTATGAAAGGCACCCTTGGCCTTGGATTTTCGGCAACTCCTCTTTTTTACTAGAGATAACTGAAAATTCTATCATCCCTCTCCTCTCTCTCTCTCTCTCTTCAAGTCGCCTAGTTGCTACGGTTGGGTGTGAATGATCAGAGACACGAGATTTCTAGTGCTTGCTTCCAAAAGCTTTGAAGAAGGGTTTTAGATTTCTTTACTATAACAAATCAAGAGGTATGCAATCTTCCTCTATTAATTTTGATTTCATTAGGGTTATTGTAGTTTGATACTTCATTGTATGTTGCCTTTGTGTGAAAGACATAAATCACTTTAGGTTGCATGTGCCCTAATGATTTAATTATTAAATGTTTTTCCGCTTAGAGTATTGTTGTTGTAACCTACGTTTTCCATCAAGGTAAGGACTTTAGCATACTTCCATGTATGAAATGCATAACCTTATAAAATTACTTGGTAAACTTGATATTTCATTAACGAAAAAAGATCGCCTTATAAAATTACTTGGTAAACTTGATATTTCATTAACGGAACAAGATCGCCTTGATTCTGAGATTTCTCGATATTTAGATCCTCTTGATTTCTATTTACATGATCTTTATATTTCCTTCTCGTTTTGAACGAGTTCCTACTAACTTGGAATTTCGAAAATGCATCAGCCTTTTAGAGATGTTATTTGAAGATTCTGTATAGAGTTACTTACATGATATCTTCTTGTGCATGAATGTTTGCATATTTTTAACTATGATTACCAGTAGTATCATTATTCTTTGAGGATGTGCTTCTTGATGTAGTGTTACCAACTTTATATATTGCAATGTAAGCGTGATCTTTGACCTCTTCCAGATAAAAAACTTAAAACTAAAGCCCTAAAATGTTTTTAGAAATTAGTTGTATATGCGACTATTAAACGTGGAAAGAAGGTACTGAGAAGATAGTCATTGAATTATAACTATCGTATTGTCCAAATTAAGTTCTACAAATTGTGTTCGTTTTACCTTTGCATGGATATAATGTTATCCTCTTGGCTGACGATGGTGGCAACAAAATATTGAGCGACCAATCCTGAGAGAGTTGAGCCACAATCTAGTCATTGAAGTTAATTATGCTAAAATATAAGTTTGACAACAATATACAACATCCAAAGAAAAACACCTAAGTACAAAAGATATTTGGCTAAATCAATGGTTTAGGTTACCCAACGAGATAGAGAAAAACTTACCGGAATAGTGGTAACATACCGAATGTTGTTACAAATTCTTAAAAACGACAATCTGGGAATGAAATTAAAAAGAAACTAAGGAACTTTAGTATCAAATTCCACAAATGAAGTTATAAACTAAATCATTTCTACTCTGAAAAAAAAATCGACTGCTTCCATAAAAATACGCCAATATGTAGTGGATTTAGTGTGGACTTGAAATTAGGGTTTGAGCATAGACCTGCGAGTGGAGAGGCTTGAGGATTTAAGGGTTTAACCAACGAACATGGTAAGGAATGTGAGTTGATAATTAGAACCATACCTGATGTCATGATGCAAAGAGATGGTATGCAACTTCTGTTTCGATGGCCCGTCTCTGATGATGTGCGATCGATTGATTAGAAATAAGCGCCCATTCATTTTGGAGAGGAAAATAAGAAATGAAAATTCAATTTCTTTTAGTGGCACAAAAACAAATCAATGAAACATACCATAAAAATTTAGTGGCATATAGAAAAGTGTATGATACAAAATATAAAGTTTTAAGTAGCATTTTAAATTTTTATGCTGCTAATAATTTTAATATTAGTGACACAAATTGTTAAGTGTCATTAGATGTATTAATTTTATCATGGCATATATAAAGTATGCCACTAAAAACATAATTTAATGGCATAAAAACGATATGTCATTAAAAATGTGTGCCGCCAAATGTCATTTTGTTTGTAATGGCTCCTTCCAGTTATTTGTCACATTTGACTAAGAGCCCACACCAATAAACGATTCACAGATCCATTTAGACGGTATTTATTGGGCGTTTAGCCTTTTGGAATTTAAGCTTTGGGTTGTAGGGTAGCACATCATGTTTGCTAGGGGTAGCACATAGTGTTCTTCTATTGTAGGCATCTCCATTCCTTAATTTCTTATATTGTTTAGGGATTTTTTAGGGGTAGTACACGCCACGCCAGGCTACCACATAGACATGCTCTTGTTACGAACGTATTCGGGTGGGTTCAAGTGTGGCACAAATAAGAAGAATGTTATTGAGACGACTATAGTTAATTAATTATGGTACATATGGGGTGTCGTAATAACCAAGTGTTTGGAGATGGTAAGATGCGAAAATATATCTTTTTTACTCTATTATGGAGTTTTTTTTTATTATTATTTATTTATTTTTATTTTTTTTCTTTGGGTTCATAGTAGATTTACTAAGCATGCTTTTAATGGGTTATGCAACATCCATTAAACAATTTGTAGGGCGTGTTTGGCAAAACTAGTTGGTAGCGGGTAGCTTGTAGCTTGTAGCGTTTTGTTAAATGATACATGAAATAGCATTTGGATTTGGAGCATTTTGATTAAAATAAACGCTAAAAGCTTGTAGTGCCAAACGAGGTTTTTTGTTTTAAACAGAACGTTTTGTCAAATGATAGAAGCTAAAAGCTCTCAAACGCTTCGTGCCGAACACGCCCGTAATGTTTTTTCTTTTTCTCTACCTCCTTGCTAGAGTTTCTCTTTTTAATATATGGCTGGCAGTTTAAAAAAATTGAGTCATACGAATTTATCGTAAGTACTAGATTAGCTCAATCTTATTTTTTCATTATAGAAAGGCCTGTTCAAAAAGTTTACATCTCCTATCAAATTAAATTACATTAGACTTTGATTTGATGACTCAGATCAACCCCTTTCTTTAGTGAAAAGTGGGTGCAAGGCTTAAAATCTTGAATTGAGTCATAAAGCAATTTCAGAATTGTTTAACATTAAATTCTTATATGCTTTCAAACATCCCATCACCAATATTGATTCCTTGTATTGACGTCTCACCAAACTGTATAAGATATACCTTTGTTCATATCAATTCCATTAAAATGATGATACATGAAGAAGACCACCACATTGCAGAGGAAGAGTATATTTAGCGACTATAGAAAAGCATTGATGGACATGTAAGTAGTGGTGGAGCCACCTTGTTAGAGGTGCGGTCCAAGCACCCCACTTGGAAGAGGATTACAGCAATTATATTACCAAATGTATCCTTAAACAAGTTTTATTTTACTAAGAAGCCCTCTCCATGGCAAACACTCTTACAAGAAAAGTCCCTTTGTTGACATTTCTTTTTGCTGAAAAAAACTAAAAATATACAAAAATTTCAAAATGGTCTATTTTTATTTGTTTTTTAATATATAATGGACCCCAGTTAACTTCCATCTTGGATCTACTTACATGATGTAACTGATACAATTAGAAAAAGCATCGATGAACATGTCATTGATGCAATTAAAAAACATTTTCATAAAGAGATAAAAAGTATGTTTGTTAACAAAATAAGGTTGTTGTGTGTTTTCTCATGGTAAGAAAGTAAAAAGGCATGAAGTTGTTGGTAAATCTTTGTTACTATTATTCAAGTAATTTGATGCTAAGAACATATTAGCACATTCATAGACAAATCAAGTAAATCTTTGTTACTATTATTCAAGTAACTTCCATCTTGGATCTACTTACATGATGTAACTGATACAATTAGAAAAAGCATCGATGAACATGTCATTGATGTAATTAAAAAACATTTTCGTAAAGAGATAAAAAGTATGTTTGTTAACAAAATAAGGTTGTTGTGTGTTTTCTCGTGGTAAGAAAGTAAAAAGGCATGAAGTTGTTGGTAAATCTTTGTTACTATTATTCAAGTAATTTCATGCTAAGAACATATTAGCACATTCATAGACAAATCAACATCAATACTCTTTAATGCATAAGAAGTACACCAAGGGGCCTCGATCAAATACCAAAGTATGGCATTCTTATGTTTCCATTAGTGTCCTCTTTTATTATCAAACATTCTACGAAAAATTGTTCTGTGTGAAAGCTGCAACGGACTATTCATTTTTTCCTGTATGGTCCGTATATGCACAAGAAGGCCAACAACCTCAGCCATAGTAGGACGCTGCTTTGGACTGCTGTGCAAACATCCTTCCACAAGTCGAATGAACTCCTTCAAACAATATGGGGAGATTTGATCTCTTATATCAAAATCAATTATATGCTTTAAATTCCCTTCTTTGATAGATTGTTGTGCCCATGTTGCTAAAGCCCATGTCTCCACATCAAGACTTCTCTCTATTGCACGCTTCCGACAGAGAACTTCTAACAATACCACCCCAAAAGAATACACATCAGACTTCCGTGTCAACCTTCCCGTTGAGTAATAATCTGGATCGAGATACCCTAAAGTCCCTTTAATAAGCGTGTTGACAAAAGTCAATGACTGATCAGCTGGACCTATTTTGGACAACGCAAAGCTGGAAATTTTAGCTTCCCAGTTTTCATGTAGCAAAATAGTTGAGGTATTGACATTGCGATGTACAACAAAGTCGATCCCCATTCCAGTGTGTAGGTAGTCTAACCCACGAGCAGCACCTATGCAGATATTGAGTCGCTGAAGCCAAGAAAGAGGGGTACCAAGTTTATGGAGGTGGTGTTCAAGTGTTCCATTGGGCAAATAGTTGTAGATGAGGATCATCTCTTTTTCATAGTTACAATAACCCAACAAAGACACAAGGTGATAATGACGCAACTTGGAAAGCGTCTCAACTTCCGCCCAAAACACTGATGCTCCTTCACTAGACATGGTATTCAACCGTTTAATGGCAGCAACTTCAGCACTTGATCCATTGATAATGTTACCTTTGTAAACTTTTCCAAACCCTCCTACCCCAATTAATAATGACTCGTGAAAGTTATGGGTCGCTAAGAGAATCTCAGGAAAGTCAAACTGACGACATGGGTGTGAGGGTTCTCTGAAGCTTGAAATACTAGAGTTCTCTTCGTTGGAGGGGAGGGGGACAACGGTTCTACCTGGATGTTGCAACAAAAAAAAATAATTTTCTCTTATAAGTAAAGAATACCATGGTCCACGCCTCAAGAACACATGCATGTCCCTCAAAACTGTGGGAATTATCAATGTATAATGCTTGAGAGAAACGCTATTAAACCAAGGAAACAAGTTATTGAGGTTATTCAGATTCTTTCTTAATCTACAATCAATCCCATTCCTAGATATCAACATATATACTAATGAAAGCCACAGGACTCTTATTTTTTTGACATTTGGAGATGCCATGCAAAGATGAATACACACAAACCTGAAGAACTTAAACACATAATTCAACAGAGATTGTAATACCAGAGTTCTCTCCGTTGGAGGGTAAGGGAAAGGTATCAAGGTTTTTTCTGTCGTCAGGAGGGAAGAAACTACTGGTCTTTTCTTCTGACGCCAGTACAGAATTAAGACCCACCACAATCTCAGCCATTGTGGGGCGTAGTTTTGGATTTCGAAGTAAACATTTCTCTGCAATTTGAACAAACTCGTTTAAGCATTTTGTGGATATTTGACCCCTTACACCGGAATCAATTATATGCTTTAAATTTCCCTCTTTGATGGAGTCTTGAGCCCACATCACTAAACCCCAATGGTCCTCATCAATAGTTCTATCCACTGCACGCTTCCGACACAACACTTCCATCAACACCACTCCAAAAGCATACACATCAGACTTCCTAGTAAGCTTTCCAGTCGTGAAATAATTTGGATCGAAGTATCCGAAAGTTCCTTTAACGCCTGTGATGACTGTAGTAGATGGCTGATTGGTTGGACCTATTTTTGACAAACCAAAATCTGAAATTTTAGCTGCCCATCTTTCATGTAACAAGATATTGGAGCTCTTGACATCACGATGTATAACACCAAACTCAATCCCTGTACCAGTGTGAAGGTAGTCTAACCCACGAGCAGCACCTATGCAGATCTTCAGTCGTTGAAGCCATGAAAGAGGGGTACCAAGTTTATGCAGGTGGTCTTCTAGCGTTCCATTTGGTATATATTCGTAGATGAGAATCATCTCTTTTTCATAATTACAATAGCCAAACAAAGAAACAAGGTGACAGTGACGCAACTTTGAAAGCATCTCAACTTCCGCCCAAAACTCTGTTGCCCCTTGAGTGGACATGGAATCCAAGCGTTTAATGGCAGCAACCACAAGACTTGATCCATTGATAATGTTACCTTTGTAAACTTTTCCAAAACCTCCCTTCCCAATTACTAATGATTCATCGAAGTTATCAGTTGCTAAGAGAATCTCCGAAAATTCAAACTTGCGGCATGTTTGTGGGGACTCTGTGGAAGGATGATCAGATTCCTTGCCATCGCCACTAGCTGCCAACATAATTAAGGAAAAAAAAGTAGAGTAGTATGATTAGAAATTGTCAATGGTTTTCCACCGTATATGATATTGTCCGTTTAAGTCAAGCACAAATTAATAGTCTTGTTCCTGATGAGAGAGATGGAGCCCATTTGTATTTTTTTGACTTTCGTGTTGAAAATCCGTAGTTGTCTTTTATATTTTGTCTGGCAATACTTACAGAAAATTCGTCTTTGTTTTATAATATTATCGTTCTAACTATTATTGGATTGTTTCAAATAAGGCATTATTAAAGTTGATATTAAGACTTCATAACGAAAATGATTAAAACAGAATCTTAGAAGATTGTAATAAATATTTAAATGCCACATGATTTTTCTTATTATTTTCATTTTATTTTTTTCACATGTGTTTTTCTATTTTATTAAATTTCATATAATATTTAAATGTAATAAATAATAATAAATGCATATCAATTTTATTAATAGATTTTCCTTTTAATTTTAAAATTACTAAATTAAAACCTCATTAGTTTAGTTTGTTTATTTATCTAAATTATTTGTTTAAATTTAAAACCTCATTATTTGTTTAAATTTAAAATTAAAAAAAAAAAAAACCATAATTTTAATAATTCAATATTTTTTTCAATTTTCTTATAAATTCAATATTTACAAATGTTTAGAATTTCATATTTATTTTTTCTTTTAATTAAACTTATATAATATATGAGTCTCACACCTAGTTTGTGAATATTTTAAATAAATATAAAATGCAGACATAAACAAATAAAACAGTACTCATGTTCTATTAAAGATAATATATACACCTAGTTTGTGATATAATAATTTGCATGCTAAATTAATATAATATATTGATTATTTTGAATATAAGATAATATATACATCTATTAAAAATGTATAATCTCATTCGTTTCAATGACCTCTACATGCGAGTTACTAATGAATAAAATTAAATATAATATATGATTTAATGTTATTTATTATCGTTGCTAATTAATTTTTTAAAATTTATTTGTTTCGCATTTTAATTTATATCATTGTAATTATTTAGAATCTCAGACGTTGTTTCTTGTTTTGAAAGATAACAATATAATTATTTATATAGAATTATTTTAACTATCGTTATTGTAAGTCATTTTAAGTTACTTATTTGAAAATTTTTAATAATTATATTTAGAAAATATTTTACTTAAATTGATATTATAATTTAGTTTTTGCATTACTACAATTTATCACTTTTAACTATTCACAAAAAAAAAATGTTTGGGTTTCTTAAGTAGAATTGAAATTTATATTTAAGTTGACTATCTAATGTTATATTTAAATTAACAATTTAATTATTTTATCCAAATTGTTCAAAAGTTGTAACTTTAAACTAATAATGGTTTACATATAACAACATATTAAATCTAATAAATTAAATTTAATATGTTAAAAGTTAAAGACATAACTTTATAAGTAGAAGTAAATATATTATTTTACTATTGAAATTTAGTTTATTTATGATTAGACTTTAGGTTTGATATTTATTTAATCTTAATAACCAACTTATAATCATTATTAAAAAGACATTATAATTTATCACTTTTAGCTATTTACAAAATATTCTTTGGGTTATTTAAGTTGAACTAAAATTTATATTTAAGTTGACCTGTAATGTAATATTTAAATTAAAATTTTAAGTATTTATTCAAATTGTTCAAAAGCTCTAGCTTTAAAATGATAATGGTTTACATACAACATAATACAAAAACTAATAAATAAAGTATACTATGTTAATAGTTAAAGATACAACTTTATAAGTAGAAGTAAAGATATTATTTTAATATTGAAATTTAGTTTCTATATGATTATACTTTAGGTATGATATTTTGAAACATCCATAAACTTAATGAAAAATATTAAACTTTTAAATTTTAATCAACCAATCATCATTGTTTACAAATTAGTATCCAAAACAAATTTAACATCAGAGTTTTCCCAAAATCATAAATCAACCACGAGGAGGTGTACGATCACACCTTCGTCTTCCGACGATCGTCTTAAGTACCTGAAACATAATCCAAAACTGTAAGCCCAAAAGCTTAGTGAATTCCCCCAAAGTACCAACACAATACATATAACAATTACAAATAACATGCAATCTAAGCCTTCAGCCTGACTGGACCGCCTCGTAGGGCCTACAACATATCTAGACCGCTCCCGAGCTGTCAACATGATTGGACAACCTTGTAGGACCTACAGCCTATCCGAACTGCTTGTTTGGCCCTGACTAGACCGTCCATGATATCTTGGCCTTCAGCTCAAAGCATGACCGCCTCAACTCAATCACACATAACTATATACATTACTTATAACCGGTCAGCAAACAGCAAGCATATCTAACAGATCACTACAACATAGTAACATCCTATATACCAGGATACAAATCTAACAGATCACTACAACATAACAACATACGATAAAACAGGATGTCAATCAATGGGCCGACCTTGGTGCCTTCGACCCATAAGTACAATGACGAAAATGAACCTCCCAACTAAACAGAATAATAAGATCCGAGTCATAATCTCTATTGTCTAACCGATACCTAATTCCATCAAATGACCAATTCCATCAAAATTGTAAAATACCTAAAATACCTTCAAGCTCATACTTGGTCAAACTTGGTCAAAGTCAAAGTCCATTGGTCAAACCCACTAAGCCAAATGAGTTAACCAGGTCGAGTCAACTCAACTGAGTCAACTCAAAAGCTGACCCATATGAATATACGGGGCGTACCCCGGAGGTACACTTAGTGTATGTAGAGCCTCGTATTGACCACCATCGTGGTGGTTGACTTAGTACGTGGGGCATACTTCTTCTTACATTGGGCGTAACCTCACAACCCCAAAACTTCATTAAGTGCTTAATGGCGTAAGCACTCAAGCCCATAATTCAGATCCATTGTCCAAATCTAGCCTAGAGTCATAAAGTTTCCTACATTATGACTACCCATGCCTACAAAGAGCTTAACATAAGATCTTAATCCATTAATACCTCCTACAATATGCATGATGCAAAACTAACTAAAGGGGCTTCATTTTGTGGCTAAGGACTCCTCCTAGAGTACGAAGGGACAACTTAAAACGTCCAAAACATGCCGTTGTCAAGATAAGGCTTTTCAGACCAAAAATATGACACGAAACTCCCATAACTAGATCTACAAGATTAATTGGTAAACGTGAAAGCTTTATACCTTGAAAGGCTTGCAAATAAAGGATGAATCCCAAATCTAAGTTGCTTCTTGCTCCAAGCTGAGCTTTATCTTCTTCCTTCCTATTCAAACCACACAAACACACTCTTTTACACTTGAAATTTCCTCACAAGGTGCTTCTAGGGTTTCAGATCACAAAGAGAGGGTAGAGGCTGGTTAGGTGAAGAGAAATGAGCCCAATAAGATGATTATATACCACCCAAACTCTAAAAATTAGGGTTTTCATCTTTCTTTAGTATGCCCCACATACATTAGTGTACGCCTAGCGTACTAGGGTGCGCCCTAGTACGCTCAGTGTACACACATGTACGCTTACCGTACCTCTCCTACCTAAAATTACAAGAATGCCACTAGGGCTTCATGGTATCATAGCCATATTTGGTTTGTCATTTATGATTGTTGGAAGCATGTTGTACGTAAAGTTACGGCATTTATCGAATCGATTGTTTGAGGGTTCCAATTCTTGTTGGTTTTGTTTGATATTCATCATTTTTCACGTCATGATTTGGGTTGCGCCGCTGTGAAATTACCCTTTCATTGATATCTCGCCGCGATTTTATTTTTGTGCCGCAATTTAAGTTTAGAGTAATGTTTCAGCGCTATCATGTCCTGAATTTATTATTAAGCTTCGATATTTTGGACAGAAAACATCTTTTTACCATTTTGGTTGATTTTCGAAGTTTAGTTTGTTTGGTTATTGTTACTACTTGTCGATTTTGAGGTTTTGTTGTTTTGTTTGACTGTTGTTGTTCATTATTGGTTTCGATGATTGGTTTTGTTTGTCTATTGTTGGTTTGGGATTCTTATTTGATTGTTTACTATCAATCTGGATCCAAAGCATAGACCAGTTTGAAGAGTTAATTTTGATGAATGTGCTTACTGCACACAATAGAACCATTGGAAGTCTTAGTGTGCATTGTTATTGAACAAGGAAAAACAACAAATAGATATATCATCAAGATAGATCAGTCATCATTTCACCCAAAAATAGAAACAAATGTCTACACTACCACCACGTCATATTCTGCATTGGATCCTCAAATTCTTGAGCAGCTTAGAAAATTATTTGTTCTCGATTATGCAACTATGTCTATATCTACATCTCATTCAGGTCTTTCGTCACGTAGTACTCCAGGTATTCCTTCACATATGTAACGACCCAAAATACAAGACCAAAAATTTTGTTTTATTAAGTTATTACATAAAACCATCAGTATAAAATAGTCATAATAATATCTCATGTCAAACCAGTGTGTCAAAAATCAAGCATGTCATCATAAAATAATATCAGAGTGTAATCCCAAAGATCTCATGTACAAAAAACGTAGTGTGATGCGTTGCAATCGAGTTCGCTCCTTTCCTTTGAAAATAAAGAACCTGAAACCATAAACAAAACATGTAAGCACGAAGCTTAGTGAGTTTCCCAGAGCATACCATACATACAATCCACATATCACATATCCTGTTAGTTATAAAAGCTACATGTACCACATATCCTGCTAGCTATAAAAGCTACATATAACACATAAACCATGCATACAAAAACCTTTAAGAATGTCATGGGCTACCCCACATGGTCGTTACCTAGGACTGTCATGGGATACCCCACATGACCTTACATCCAATGCCATGGGCTACCCCACATGGTCTTACATCCAATGCCATGGGCTACCACATGGTCTTTACCTAGGACTGCCATGGGCTACCCCACATGGTCTACATCCAATGCCACGGGCTCCCCTCGGGGTCTTCCATGCAAGTATAACACATATAATATAATTACTAGCATACCACATAGCATAAAGCTAACTATCATACCACATATCTCTACTACAGCTAGTGTACCACATAACATAAAATGGGCTGATCTTTGTGCCTTAGACCCATTGGTATGGTGAGAAGACTTACCTCACACTGCTGAAGTCCCGCGGATGAATTGCCAACATCAAACAATACCCAAATTAATAACTGGGTCCTAACACATAACCAAAATACATACTTGGATAATTACTACATTACCCCAAGGTTGGCTTTATTCAAGCCCAAGGCTCAATCCATAGGCCCAAATTCAACTATGAATCAAAGCCCAACATATGGCCTAATTTTCCAAATTGGGCCCAAAACTTTGCATGGTCTCATTCTAAGGCCCAACCAAAAGTCCAGTCCATCATTTGGTATTTTTAATGGCCCAATATGTCATAATCACCAAGGCCCAAACTATGCCCCATTTATGGCCCAATTTTCCAAATTGGGCCGAAAATCTCATATGGGTCTTACCCTAAGCCCATCAATGTATTCTAGTCCATAAGATTATTCTTGGATGTCCCATTAATAATCCAATTACCAAATCCCAATGGAAAGGCCCAACTCAACGCCCAAGTAAAATTTCACATTAAATGATGATTAGGGTTAAGTGTCCCTTCTTAACCCATTAAGGACTCAATCCATTAAGTCCCACACGGCCTTAGGTTAATTTGCAATGATTATTAATTAATATTTTAAGTTCATTGATTAATTTCGATGCGGTCCCGATCAGTCCCAACTTAAGGTTTCATGGCATTAAGGGTTTCCAACCCATCTTAGCCCAAATAGGCCCTATCGTTAGGTCTTTTGACCATTTAGGGTTCACTAGACCCATTAGGGTTTCACTAAGTCCATTAGTCATATGTTTGGGCTGTTAGGTCTAATAGGGCTTCATTGGGCCCATTAGGGTTTCAAGCACCCCAAACGATTCAAAATCAACACGGCACGCACACCGCCACCCGACACGGCGGCTGGTGGTGGTTTGGGTTTCTTTTCATTATACTTTATCTAATTACAATATACAATGCCTTAACCAAGAATAAACACACACTAACTACATCAACACACACACACACATGGTGGCTTATGGTGGCAGCCACCACCTCACGGTGGCGATGGTGGTTGTTCTTATGATTTCGGCCAAATACTATGCAACCAACTTCAAAACACACTAATCTAAGGATTTTCTCACACAGCCACCACCTCACGGTGGCCTGTGGAGGCAGAAAACGGTTTCAGGGTAACAACCACCATGGTCGGCGGCCATGGTGGGTTTTTCTATCGATCTCCGGCTAAGCTTTCACGCACACACACAGCAAACATAATCAGTAGCAACAGCACACGATAACTCCGACAAATCTTCACTTGATGGTGTGCGACAGATGAAGCTCACAGTTCCCTCATTCGTCTTTGGCGGCTCCAACGGTGCATCAATATCTCCAGCAGCAGCGAAAGACTTCGTCACAACAGGCAAGGGAACGTCGACGGGGTGATGGTGGTGAGTGGGCTAAGGCAGCAACGCAGAAGCAAACAGCATCAACATCCACGAACGCATTTCCCGATCTCTTCGTGCCTCTCTGTCTTCGCCGGCGACGGAATAAGGTAGCTGCTCGGGTGGTTTTTTGGTGGTGGCGATGAGATGGCAGCTAGAAGAGAGAGAGCTATCGGTTTGCGGCTGAAGGAGGAAGAGGGAATGGGGGTGCGGCCATCCTTCTCTTAGGGTTAGGGTTTGGCAACCCTTAAATACCCACTCCATTTTAAATGTTCTCCATAATGAATAAAATGGTCCCTCCAGCTCTTATTTATTTCAAAATAGATCCATATTTTACCTTTTTAACCCTGTCTCTTAAAACCCTTTACAAATCAAGTCCAATACTTACCTAATTGCCCCTTAGCCTCCAAAATCTTTTCAAAATAAATTCCTAAAATTACTTTTTAACCCCCGAATAATTAGATTTATAACATTTGGCTTCCCAAAACCAACATCCCACTACTAATATAGATTTAGGGCATTTATTTATTTATTAAAACTTTATCTATTTATTTATTAATTAAACAGGATGTTACAACTCTCCCCCACTTAAATTAGATTTTGTCCTCGAAATCATTCTTTACCATACCTTACACACCCGATAACATGGGCGACATGGTCATAATCCTAGGTACACCCTAGCCTTCCCAGGGTAACTGTGACCAGCCTTTTCAAGGCAAACATAAGTCACTCTAGAAGGGTTCTAAAACTTGAAGATGAGCGAATTCCCTATAAAAAGATCACATCTACTCCATCTGAAATCTGTTGTCTTGAGATAGTCTGATTCCCTGACAGACCACTCATACTGAATCATTATCATTGAATCCAGTCTATTTGCCTCTCAACTGTCTTCTCAACTTCTGATAACTCGAGGTTCTCACTATAAAACAGGGTCATAGACCCAATCATCCTTGCAGATCCCTCTTACATGGCCAAGGCTCAGAGACTCCCACTGTAAGTAACTTGTCGCTCCCCAAATCATCTAGATGATCTGAGCATATGTGCAACCCAAAACACAATTACTAGCAGTATGCTGCCACATGGCCGCTTGCCAAAATCTATCGAGACCTCCCTGGTCTCAATTCCTTCACCAATCATCTGAAATATTGGGTTTCGGCCCGACTGCGGAACCAAAAGAACTCCCACTTAATCACCTCACATGACTCCCGAATGAAATTCTTCACTAGACTAGTTCCCACAAGTTATCACGTCACTGAGGCTCTAATAATCTGCTGATCTAGCTGATCGGATCCATGCGTCGAATCCTGGCGTCACCAAATCCAAGACTAAAGTGAATGCTACCTGACCAATGGTAGCCTTATATCACCAGAAATCTTATACAATCCATTGCTTCCCTGATCCTATAACAATAGTGATGTTCATATTGTCTTATCACTGGATTAACCAGATCTAATCCTTCTAAGGAATTCCAAAATCCAATCTGTGGATTTCCATATCCTCACTGTTGTACCCGAACTGGTGGATACTCTTCTTCCTTCCGTGACTTAACAACACGCTCATGCTATCTACCAACCTAGTGAATGCTACGACTACACCCGCAGACTTACAACACTCTCGCACTAGCTGCCAACCCATGTGAATGCTACGGCTACACCCGCAGACTTACAACACTTCCCACACTACCTGATCGCAAGTGAATGCTATAGATACCCCCGTAGTCTTACAACACTTACCACAATATCTGACTACTAGTGAATGCTACGGCTCCCTCGTAGTCTTACAACACTTTTACCCTACTGACCATGAGTGAATTCTATGTCTCCCTCGTATTCATACAACACTTCCATACCAACTGACCATCAGTGAATGCTAGGGATCCCCCGTAGTCTTACAACACTTCCATAACAAATGATGATCAGTGAATGCTACGGCTCCCCCGTAGTCTTAAATCACTTGCTTCCTAACACAACCGTAGCCCAATACCTTACCCCTGACATATTGATTCGAAAGGCATACAGCGTCGAGCATGCACTCCACTAAACACCCAAATGGAACTTCATTCGTGACTAGAGCCCCAGCCTGTCTCCCCAAATTATGTTATCAAACCCCCAAGAAGACACGATTCACGTGATGGAAAGTCTTACCATACTCCAAATTCGCACAACCCTCAAACCAAATAGCCACTTGGGCCGCCATTTTCCTCAATAAGGATGAGAAGTCCATCCCGGTCTAATACACACCCTGTCCTGAATACCTATGTGATTCTCCCCCACTTAGATTCAACTAAGTCTTCATAATACATGAGATTTGAAGGATTCCCGATCCTTCTTACTCTTTAATAACCAACTTCCGACAACTTGTTTCTTGTCCATGCGAGTGTTCTATTACGGCCCAAATCCCAAGGACCACGCAACTCATAAAGATCAGACAAACACTTCCCGAATCCCAGCGAGACTGATAATCTCAGACGCCTTTAAATGATGCCCTACCTATATCTTGAGGTTCGAATAACCGAGGTCTAGGCCAAGCCTCAACAGCAACCCACTTTCCCTCGCGCTTCCAGAATCCGACTCGAGCATAATGGCCGAGTTACCAATCCTATATGTAGGCCTTCCGGATCATGTCTCAGAACCGGTCCCGACTACCAACCTAAACAACATTGGACGCTCCAACCCATCAGAAAGGGAAGTGATTATTCACTAACAATCCCGTAACTTACGATATGCAAACAACATAAGACAATGTTTGAAGGTATACCCCAAACACAATCGGGGAAGCAAACCCCGATATGCACTTGCTAAAACCCTTGAAACGAAAGCCCTCATGCAGTTTCCCACGAGAACTGAACTGAATCCTCCCTTGTTGGCCCCTCAAAACCTGGCCCTAACTCTTGGGTCTCTTCCCGAGACCCTCCAATATAGGCACTTGATCTGTTCCCCTCTTCTTAATGTGCTCCTATCAATCCCTACTCTTGCGCTGTAGAGATCATATCATTCAGGGTCTCACACCCTGGCCCACTCACCAATTCAATCTTCTACGACCAAACATTTGTAACTGAGGCAATCTCTGCCCTAAACCGGGCTACCAACTACCCCCACAACATAGTATCCAATCCCAAAAGTGCAATAGATCGCACAATCAATCCTTTCCGCCTAATACGAGAGATCCAAGGCGAACTCAAAATCCTGGAAGTCCTTCCACGATCTGGCTCACTACCGGAGCCGGGACCAAACCCTGGTCCTTCTCCTTGCGTGCTCATCCGCATTCTACATAGCAGCTATCCTCACGGTCCAATCATAATCAATGATCCTCTTTCCTAGGCTTCTTAGATTATCCAAGACTCTCAATAATTCGAGTATGGATCCTGTGCTTTCAGTAGTACGGGCCCATACTACCTTCCACACCTTTCCATACTTTCCTAAGCAATCCTCCCGAATCCTCTAAGTCACCCACCCAATTGACACACCGAACATCCGCTAAACAACAACACAATATCCACCAAAGCACCTACTAGGCTTCCCTAAGCTGCCAACCTCACCCTGCCATTAGATGGTGAAGAACTCTCCATGATGCCAGCCATCTACCTCCTGGATATTGTTACATCCACTTAGTAGATGACTCCCATCACTTAAGAGTTCCATAAAGCACAAAGCAAGCATCATTCGTGCAGTTGCACTCCAAACCAATGAACTGCCATAAAACATTCAGTCCACATATCGCAGCTCGCGCTATCCACATCCATCAATCCTCACTGCCGGCAGCCTTATGCATGCAAATTATACATAGAACAAGATCCAATAGACTGTCGAATAATAGACTCTACCCTAGGACTACAACCAAACAAGGAACGGGAAATAAGGCCAAATCTATTATTCTAAGGCTATAAGATCCTAACCATATACAATTTTAAAAGCATACACATAGCAGTTACAAATACCAATTATCATTCTCATTCCTCCATGGCATCTGATATTCCAAGGCTACAAGCATCACATGTCAGGCCAACCTATTGTTGATTACTCAGCACTAGCATGCAAGTATACCAGCTCATACAGCATATACAGGCATCTCTACTAGCCCTAACTAGCATGCAAGTCACAGATTCATAAACCAAGTCATAATAGACAACATATGTGGGTATTCTGGGGAAACTTACCTGAGCTTGACTGGTTGCACGCATCACACACATTGCTCTATTCAAAGTACTTTTCCCTTTCTAGCTTCTTTTTCAAATTCCTTTTTGTAAAATATTGATTTTCTTTTGGAAAATCTAATACCAAGTCCTTATCTGAGTCTAGACACACCCGAAAGTGTGCCCGAATCTCTCAAACCAAGGCTCTAATACCAACTTGTAACGACCCAAAATTCAAGACCAAAAATTTTGTTTTATTAAGTTATTACATAAAACCATCAGTATAAAATAGTCATAATAATATCTCATGTCAAACCAGTGTGTCAAAAATCAAGCATGTCATCATAAAATAATATCAGAGTGTAATCCCAAAGATCTCATGTACAAAAAACGTAGTGTGATGCGTTGCAATCGAGTTCGCTCCTTTCCTTTGAAAATAAAGAACCTGAAACCATAAACAAAACATGTAAGCACGAAGCTTAGTGAGTTTCCCAGAGCATACCATACATACAATCCACATATCACATATCCTGTTAGTTATAAAAGCTACATGTACCACATATCCTGCTAGCTATAAAAGCTACATATAACACATAAACCATGCATACAAAAACCTTTAAGAATGTCATGGGCTACCCCACATGGTCTTACATCCAATGCCACTGGCTCCCCCCAGGGTCTTCCATGCAAGTATAACACATATCATATAATCACTAGCATACCACTTAGCATAAAGCTAACTATCATACCACATATATCTACTATATCTAGTGTACCACATAACATATAATGGGCCGACCTTGGTGCCTTAGACCCATTGGTATGGTGAGAAGACTTACCTCACACTGTTGAAGTCCCACGGATGAACTGCCAACATCAAACAATACCCAAATTAATAATTAGGTCCTAACACATAACCAAATACATACTTGGATAATTACTACATTACCCCAAGGTTGGCTTTGTTCAAGCCCAAGGCCCAATCCATAGGCCCAAATTCAACTATGAATCAAAGCCCAACATATGGTCTAATTTTCCAAATTGGGCCCAAACCTTTGCATGGTCTCATTCTAAGGCCCAACCAAAAGTCCAGTCCATCATTTGGTATTTTTAATGGCCCAATATCTCATAATCACCAAGGCCCAAACTATGGCTCATCTATGGCCCAATTTTCCAAATTCGGCCCAAAATCTCATATGGGTTATACCGTAAGCCCATCAACGTATTCTAGTCCATAAGATTATTCTTGGATGTCCCATTAATAATCCAATTACCAAAGCCTAATGGAAAGGCCCAACTCAAGGCCCAAGTGAAATTTCACATTAAATGATGATTAGGGTTAAGTGTCCCTTCTTAACCCATTAGGGACTCGATTTGTTAAGTCCCTCATGGTCTTAGGTTAATTTGCAATGATTATTAATTAATATTTTAAGTTCATTGATTAATTATGATGCGATCCTGATCAGTCTTAACTTAGGGTTTCATGGCATTAAGGTTTTCCAAACCCTAATTAGGGTTTCCAACCCATCTTAGCCCAAATAGACCCAATTGCTAGGTCTTTTGACCATTTAGGGTTCACTAGACCCATTAGCGTTTCACTAAGTCCATTAGTCACATGTTTCGGCTTTTAGGTCTAATAGTGCTTCATTGGGCCCGTTAGGGTTTCAAGCACCCCGAATGATTCAAACTCAACAAGGCAGGCACACCGCCACCCGACACGGCGGCCGGTGGCGGCAGCCACCACCCTAAGGTGGTGGTTTGGGTTTCTTTTCATTATACTTTAGCTAAGTACAATTTACAATGTCTGAACCAATAATAAACACACACACTAACTACATCAACACACACACATGGTGGCTTATGGTGGAAGCGACCACCTCACGGTGGTGGTGGTGGTGGTGGTTGATCTTGTGATTCCGGCCAAATACTATGCAACCAACTTCAAAACACACTAATCCAAGGATTTTATCACACAACCACCACCTCACGGTCGCCTGTGGTGGTGGAAAATAGTTTCAGGGTAACTACCACCATGGTCTACGGCCATGGTGGGTTTTTCTAATGATCTCTGGCTAAGCTTTCATGCACACACACAACAAACATAATCAGTAGCAACAGCACACAATAACTCGGACAAATCTTCACCTGATGGTGTGCGACAGACGAAGCTCGCAGTTCCCTCATCCATCTTTGGCGGCTCCAACGGCGCATCAACTTCTCCGGCACCAAACTTCATCATCACTGGCAAGGGAACGTCGGCAGGGTGACGGTGGTAAATGTGGGTTAAAGCAGCAACCCAGAAGCGAACAGCAGCAGCATCCATGAACAAGTATCCCAATCTCTTTGTGCCACTCTGTCTTCGCCGGCGACGGAATTGGGTAGCTGCTCGGGTGGTCCTTTGTTGGTGGCGATGAGATGACGGCTGGGAGAGAGAGCTATAGGTTTGCGACTGAAGGAGGAAGATGGAATGGGGGTGCGGCCGACCTTATCTTAGGGTTAGGTTTTGGCAAGCCTTAAATACCCACTCCATTTTAAATGTTCGCCATAATGACCAAAATGGTCCCTCCAGCTCCTATTTATTTCAAAATAGATCCATATTTTACCTTTTTAACCCTGTCTCTTAAAACCCTTTACAAATCAAGTGCAATACTTACCAAATTTTCCCTTAGCCTCCAAAATCTTTTCAAAATAAATTCCCAAAATTACTTTTTAACCCCTGAATAATCAGATTTATAACATTTGGCTTCCCAAAACCAACATCCCACTACTAATATAGATTTAGGGAAATTATTTGTTTATTAAAATTTTATCTATTTATTTATTAATTAAACAGGATGTCACAATATATATGGATATTGGACTCTGGTGCATCTCATTATATGTCACCTTACTTGTCATACTTTCTTTTTTGTCTTATAGATCATCTCTTTCAGTCATGTCTACTAGCTCTACTCTTATGCCTCTAAAGAGTGTTGGTTCAGTTGTCACTCCTTATGTATCTCTTAATTTTTTCTATTACATTCCCATACTTGCTTTAAATCTTGCATCGGTTAGTCAGTTGTGTAAATCTGGTTATTAGGTTTTCTTTTCTTATTCTCTTTGTTGTGTTCTTGATTCTCACTCCCAGAGAGTGATTTGTACCCGCCGTAAGTTACGAGAATTATATGTCTTGGATCAACTCAAAAAGTTTGGTATTGCTGCCAGTAGTGTTAATTTTTCTGATGTCACTGCCAATTGTGTTGATTTGTCTTATTTTCGTATGAGTGATTCTTCTTATGACTTTTATTGTGTATGATTCTTTATTTCCTAGCATGATTATATGATATTGTTTGTATGTGTATAGTGAGCGGGGCCTAGTGACAAGCGGGGACTAAGAGAAACATATATGTATACTCTAATTTGATCTTTGGAGTACTATGACTTATGTTTTTACGGAATGATTTTAATAACTATGGTTTTATTTATTGGTTTAAAATGAAATTTTTGGTCATGAATTCTTGGGATGTTACATTTTGAGACTCTTACACAACGATTGTGTGAGGCACCGATTCTAACCCTGCCAGAGAGTGTTGATGATTTTATGGTTTGTTTTGATGCATCGATCAAGGGTTAGGTGCAGTTTTGATGCAACAGGGTCGCGTGATCGTTTATGCTTCGTGGTAGTTAAAGCCTCATGAGGCGAATTACCCGACGCATGATTTGGAATTGGGGGCTATGCTTTTCGCCCACAAGATTTGGCGGCAATACCTCTATGGGGTTAAATTTACTATTTATGCAGATCACAAAAGTCTAAGGTATTTGATGGATCAACCGAAGTTGAATATGAGGCAGCGTCGTTGGTTGGATGTCGTTGGTTGGCATCATGTACCACCCATGGAAGGCCAATGTAGTGGCCGATGCTCTCATCCACAAGGCAGTCGCAGCTCCAATCAAGGATATATGTTTGAGGATGACAGTGGTTACACCGTTATTGGAGCAGATTCGGGAAACTCGTGTCAAGGATATGAATGAGAAGCGTCGGAAGTGTAAGTGGATTGTAGGCCAGGTGGCCTACTTTGATTATGATAGCAGTGGATTGTTGACCCTACATCAGAGAGTCTGGGTTTCGTATTGGGGCGGTGTACACCAAGTTCTGATGGAGGAGGCTCATAAGTCGAGATTATCCATTCATCCCAGGGCGATGAATTGTATCGGGATCTTCGCCTTGATTACTGGTGGCCCTACATGAAGTGGGATATAGCATGGTTCGTGGAGCGGTGCTTGACTTGCTGAAAAGTCAAGACCGAACATCAGCGACCTCACGTCAAGATGCAGTTGTTGGAGATTCCCTTACGGAAATTGGAAGACATCACGATGGATTTTATCACAAAGCTTCAAAGGACTAAGCATGGGGTAGACTCTATTTGGGTCATCGTGGATCGATTGACCAAGCGCGCGCATTTCATCTCGATCCAGAAGAGCATTTTTGTAGAGAAGCTAGACGAGATATATGTTCGAGAGGTAGTGACATGTCGTGGGGTACCGGTATCAGTAGTATCATACCTGGATGTTCTCTTTACTTCCAGATTTTGGAAGCTTTTAAATGATGAGATGGGTACTCGTCTCCATTTCAGTACAGCTTTCCACCCGCAGACTGATGGGCAGAGTGAGCGGATGATTCAGACCCTTGAGGATATGTTACGTGTGTGCGTATTAGATTTTGGTGGGAGTTGGGATACGTATCTTCCGTTAGCGGAATTTTCGTGTAATAATAGCTATCACGCTAGTATTGATTGGCCTTTTTTGAGATGCTCTATAGGAGGAAATGTAGGACCCCGATTTTTTCGGGCGAGGTCGGTCAATGAGTCATGGGGAGTACCACGGTGGTACTCAAGACTACTGAGATGATTCAGCAGGTTTGGAGTCGGCTTCAGTAGTATCAGACAGGGATGTTCACTTTACTTCGAGATTTTGGAAGCGGTTTCATGACGAGATGGGTACTCGTCTCCATTTCAATATAGCTTTCCACCCGCAGACTGATGGGCAGAGTGAGCGGACGATTAAGATTCTTGAGGATATGTTGTGTGCGTGCATATTAGATTTCAGTCGGAGTTAGGATACGTATCTTTCATTAGCGAAATTTTTGTATAACAACAGTTATCACGCTAGCATTGATTGACCTCCTTTTAAGATGCTCTATGGGAGGAAACGTAGGACCCCGATTTGTTTGGGCAAGGTCGTGTTGGATTAATGTCTAAGTCCATAACTATAATTGGTAAGACTTGACCCGACCCGGCATGGTCCATTTGGGTTGCATGGCATCATGCACTTGGATAGACTATAATGAGAGAAATAAGACACTTATGGTTATTAATATATTATAAGTCCTAGTATATTAATAATAAGAATAATAAGATTATTTAATTAGTATTGATCAAGAATTAATCTAGGATTAATTAAGTGATCAAAAGAAGACTAATTAAATATATGGGTTGATTGTGTAAATCATCCATACTTGTATAGTGGGCTAATGCTCCATGGATAATCAAGTTGGGCTAAAACCCATAGGATGGTCCATGGATGCTCCATGGTGTATTTGTACCCATGGATCATGGAAATGAAAGGCCATGTCAATTAGGGTTTACATGGTGTAACCCTAACTATATAAGCATCTTATTCTTGACCAAAATCGGCCACTAGTGTGTGAAGTGAAAGGGCTAGCCGATTTCATGAGTTGTAGAATTCTCTCAAAGTTATTCTAAGTGTTTTGGTGATTGTGATTCCATTTGAGGCTTCCACACTATTGGGGCTAGGCACTCAAGCTTCATGAAGACTTTCTACATCAAAGAGGTATGTATTCTATCTTGTTACATTCATTGTTTTTTGTATGCTAGATTAGGATAATACCTTGGAAGTTCTTATTTGCATGTATAATAGAGAAAACATAGATCCAAGGTATTTAGGGTTGCATGTACACTTAGGAGTGTTAGAATGCTCAAAACCCAACAGTGGTATAAGAGCCTAGGCTTGTTTTCTTGTTATACCTGCAATAGAAGCTGAAAAAACGAATTTGTTGCTGTCTGATCATCAGACTCGGCGAGTCCATCAGGAGACTCGGCGAGTCCATGCCTAAAAAGTGATCAAATCGATCCAACTCGCCGAGTTGGTTCATGCACTCGGCGAGTTGGACCCCCAAACAGCATATTTTCGAGGTTTTTGGCTAGAAATGGACTAGGAACATTACCCTAAGTTGTTTTTGAACTTATAAACTTGTTTTTGATATGGTAATGTTCATGCTAATCCAATTTCAAAGATAATTGTCAATAGTTTCATGTTTTGTATTAGTTTAAGGTTTAGACTAATTACATGAAAAAGTTTGATTTGAATTATCTTGTTCTTATGAGTTGCTTAGATTAATAGAAAAATTAATTGAAATAGTTGTTTTCAATCCATTTTAATCTAAGAGTTGAGTATAAAATGTGTTTGTGTAACTTGTCCTCAAGTTACATGAAGAGTCACATTAAAGACTCATAAAACTCATAAAAGTTGGCAATGGTTACAAAATGAAGAGTCTTGTGTCATTGAATAATTTTTATGACTCCATAACTTGTCCTCAAGTTATGGAAGTTCAAGAGTCACTTCATTAAAGAATAAATATGTAACCATAATTAAATCCATAAGTTATAAAATAAAGAAAAGTTAGTTCTTTTATTAGTTTAAAGTCTTCCATAACTTGTCCTCAAGTTATGGAACTTGAAGAGTTTTTGGATTAAAACTACTTTAAACACATAAGTTATGGAATTAATTAGTTTTGAATAGTTTCAAAACTTGCCCTCAAGTTTTGGAATTTGAAAAGTTTTCCTTATGAATACTTTAATTCCAAGTTAGCCCTTAGAATTTTAAAAGTTAAAATTTAACCCTTATACTTTATAATATTATAAGTTAATAATATATATATGTATAAGAGTAAAGTCAGTCTTACCGCTAGTACGCCTCATTCACGAAGCCGGTCTATAAGGTGGGTATAAGGTTGTTGCCTATAAAATGGCAACTTAATGGGTGTTCACTCTCACCCACCGCTTGCTTGACTGGTGGAGGGTCGTTAGCCGAACGGGTTTGACAGGACTAGAATTCTCCCTTCATTAAAAGTATTAATGATAATACTAAGTAACTAAACTCTTAATAATACCCAATATTAGTTACTTAGGAAAAATGTGAATAAGGTGCTAACCCATGAAATTACACTTTACACTTTGTCTAAGTCGTTAGTGGAGCGTGTGTGGTTAACCGGCACACTAACTTGGACTTAACAAGGTAGGTAAAGGGTGACTTAATATTTATCATAGTATCGATGGAGCGTGTGTGGTTAACCGGCACATCGATTGAGGGGTAATTTATTAAGGGTACCAAGTGATTTGCATGGTTACTTCACACCTTGTTTTGTGATCCTCGTCATCCCAGTCACAAAACCTGAAGGGCACACTCGAGATTGAAACATGCCTTTGAACAGTTCAATGAATCTCAAAGATCTAGGAGTTTCAAAACCAATTAAAACCTAATAATACATTTCGTTTATCTTGGTGGAAATTGGTGAATCGTCATTCACCTACCTTCAAATATTTTATAGCTTGGATTACGGCATACCTCTTCTAAGTTATAAAATAGTTTGTTGGGTCCTAGCCTTAATATTTCATATTGGGTGTCATATTAAGGACTTAAAATCAACTATCTTGAATATCTCCCAAAAGATGTCTGGTTTAGACACCTATGATCTTCCCAAATCTCTTGAAACAAGGTTTCCTAATGAAGATGATGTCCCATGGATATCATACTTCTTTCTCCTCCTCCAACCATTCTCCTTAACCCACAAGTTCTTGAAAAGTTTAAGGTCACTCAAGCCCTATTGGCAAGGCAAGGTCTAGGTGTGAACACATCTTGGAGATGTAGTCACATGTTGACAAGCCGGGAGAGTTGGGTGTCAAAGTCTTGAGAAAGTTGGTGGTTCAATCACTTTCTAAGTCACATAGTGAGTTCCTTTGGGACACCTATGAAACAGACTATGACAAGACCCTTAATGATCTTATCTATTTTCTAAGATTAACTTCCTAAACTTCATGGACATTGACAATGATATCTAGTAAAGCTCTCTCTTCCCGGTGGAAAGGGATCGGCCATAGTCAACTCGGTTGCCCAAATGGTAAAGAGAAAAGCTAAGTCTATGATAGTCTCGTGTACCATTATCAAAGGGTCCATATGTTTATATTGCCAAAGGAAGGGGCATTGGTTGCGAAGCTGCCAAATTTACCTAAGGATGTTAAAGTCAATAAGTTTGACTCTACTTAAGGTAAAGTCCACTATCTAACTCTGTTAAGTTTCTATTCTGAGATTCTTGATACATGATGTGACTGGGTCACATGGTGATGTTTTAAGAATCAAAGAAAAGTGAAGAAACTTAAAGAAAGAATATGCTGAATCTGATCGCGTAGATGGATTTCTATCGCGTAGTTTGAAGATCGGATTCCTCAGCTACTTCTTAAGAGTTATGAGATATTGCCTAGGAATAGATAACAACAAGTTTTCATATGGATTGTAAGGATAAGTTTTTCCTCGAAGTTTTAAAATAAAAGAAAAATTTTTGATTTTATTTATTTTAAAATATCCTTACAATGGCATTTGAGGAAAAATTGTTGCTTATATGATTCCATTAAGAGCAAGAGTGGAAATATGAAATTGATTCTTTCATTTGTGGTAATGTCTAGATTTACCAAATAAGGAAAGATTCTCATCACCCAAGTTTCAATTGGACCGGAACTTGGAATTATGCAAGTTGTATAGCATGATGAATGAGAACTTTCAAGTTTTGGAAAATTAAGACTAATTACTTGTTCACATGGATGTGTGAGTCAAGTAATGGACTAAGGGAACGAGTACACATTCTTGTGCATTGATTAAGTCCACCACAAAAGATCGATAAGATTATTCGTCATAGTTTACTAAAGTTCAGTAAATATGATTATACTTACAAGCTTAAGTGTAACTCTGAGACATTGGAAAAGGTTCCAATGTATGGCAGAGCGAATAAGAAGAATCAAATTAGGCAGAAGGATAAAATTTTCTCAAATCTGAAAAGATGGGAGAGTACTTTAGTATCGTTTTTTGTGATCATCTTAATGATTAAGAAACCATAGCACAATTAGTTCTCTAAGGAAGTCTTAGTGCATTCTTATGACTAAGAAGAGGGATCTTGAATTGTTGAAATGGTTAAATCAAGAAGATGAGTCATACTTCGTTCCAAAACTATTTTTAGAGTCATACTCCAAAAATTATAACTTGGGTGACATGTCTTAAAGAAGGTTTAAAACACTTGTCAAATGTAAGAGTAAAAGTTTTCTACTCTTGTACATTTGAAATTGGTAAGTTGTGATGTTTTGGATAAAACAAAGACCAACTTAGGCCAATTGTGTGAAGTGTTTGTCTTGATTAGAATCCGTACTATCTCTTGGTTGTTTGACAAGGGAGTCTTATATGTCAAGAGGACAGTGGGAGTCTTAAAGGTCTTGAAAGTCTCAAGAACTAATCAAGAATAGAACCTGAAGTTCTTCACTAGCACACGAATTGAGGTTTATAACCTATCGTGCTGACATATCTGTGCCCATTCCAGTTAAAGTTGGCTTTGCATATGAGTTCTTAGAGTTCTCAGTTTGTTGCACAACAACTTGGAAGCAATGGCAGGCCCTTGAGCTGCCAGGTGGCAAGAAATTAAGATTGAGTTCAGTCCATATGAGTTTGGATTTGTCATTATCCTTGTCTTGTGACTATAGTTATGACAACTCACATGGATAAGAACATATACACCATTAAATCTAAGTGTCATAAGGTTTCTCTCCGATTCATGAAAATGATGGTGAGGAAACACTTTCACTAAGTAGATTTTAGCTAGATAGCAATTGTGATATTTCCATTCTCAAAGTCGTTAGTGGAGCGTGTGTGGTTTACCGGCACACTAACCTGGACTTATGAGAAGTGGCAAAAAGGTCTAACCATTATGATTACGGCATACCTCTTCATAATTGTTTAGACACACAAGTGTGCTATCTAAGGGAAGGTGTATGATTTTGATAAAGTTTTATCAAAACAATCTAGCATCAGAAATCTGAACTTTGGTAAGAAAGTCAATGAAGTATTGATTTCTAGAAGTCCAGCTGATTTCTGAGTACATGTCAAAGCTAGTGGGAGCATAAGTGATATGCTAATAATCATCATGTTAGTGGTAGCATGATAATTATGATAAGTATTGCAAGTTAGCAATGTTAATTATAGAAAACAAAAGTTTCAATTGGGAAAGAGTTGTTTTGCTATAATTAAGGGAGAGGAAATTATACTTCATCTCAAATCTATAAGCTTAGATCGTGAGGTTTTAATCATTTAGTCAAGGATATATATATATATATATATATATATATATATATATATATATATATATATATGAATTTCATGTTGGAATGGATCAACATAGGGAAATTTTGTATATGAGTCCATTATTTGCGTTCTAAAATTCGATTATGATTACGGCATCCCTTTTCATAATCTGAATTATGAGAACTTGGCAAATAGAAATGGAAATGTTATAGCAAAAGACTGGTTTAGTCTTTATGTGAGACATCATTAATCGAGTCCCATATGCTTCGGATATAGGATCGATTACATGTGCTATATTCATCCGTTCTAAAATTTTCCAAATGCCTGGGGCATTAAGAAGGGAAAAGGTTTAGAACTGGATATGACTAAAAGGATTAAACAATTGTCGAGGACAATCTAAGGTTTACCAAAGATTGGTTACTCAAGGACAATTGGAAGTATAGTGATAATTCTGGAAGGACCATATTGACATAGTCTGTAAGGAGGCAACTCTTGTTCAGAAGTGATAGTCAAAATGGAATCTGGAAATGTTTCAAAGTTAGAATTTTCAATCTGTTTAAGATTAGGAAACTTAATGCAAGAAGGATGTTTCCAAGGAGCTGATCTCCTTTGGAATACTATGTAATGATTGTTGTCAAGTCTTTCTGATTTTGTACATAATCATTACAAGAAGATCAATGCATATAAGTTTAGAATCTAACAGATTTCAGTAAATGGCATGAATTTGGAATTCTTGCATTTGCAGTAAGGATTTGGGAGTGTGAAAAGAGAATCATTGGAGGTATGTTCAATTGATTTATTTCACAAAGTAAAGATCATAGACAAACATAGTGTGCATACTTGGTGTGTGGCATGATTAGTGTTTAGAAAAACATAGTGTACATGCTTGGAGCATGGGACAACTATTGTTTTAAATTCAAGAATAAAGTTGATAGCTGAAACAGTATACAATGAATAATGTGTAATCATATGGTGATAAATAAAAGGTGTTTTATTTATGTTCAAAGGGTTGATACCATATTGGATTCAATTATTATTGTGTTTCATTTTGCATGTTTTGACTTCCCGAATAAACTAGGTTATTCTTCCGGAATGACTAAGTTATTCAAACCATCCACAGTCGGTCATATGTTGGAAGTAGATATGAATGAAGACTGTCATGGGTTGGCTTGTAGAGGTCTAAGGTGTTGGACAAAGGGCTACAACACTCATGAGTGCTCATAAGTTCTGAGTATTGGATTCAACCCGCGCTCATTGGAATCACTTCATGGATTTTATCACGAGTGATCATGAGACGATAATATCTTATATTCTTCAAACCTAGAGATATGAGTTGTTACTATGAGTTGATAGTACATTGATTGCACGAAAACGCATTCGGTAACTCGGTGCTATAAAACGTGCCTTTGTGTATGATTCAACAAGTAGTAGAACAAGCCATATGAGTCGAAGTTTATCCGTTCCTTTTACCTTCGGGATAAAAGCGATATCTGTGGGCCCCTCGATGATTTGATGATGACAAATGGAAGTGCTCGGTCGGGCCAGGACTGATTTGATTTGTTCAATTAGTCAGTCGTCATAAATCGCAAATCGGGAAACAACAAATCGACAGAGAGAATGATTATAATCCATGTCTCAGTCCATATGATATCTAGAATGGAGGAATATATGATCCCTTATCTAATGGACAAGTCATTGACAAAGGTTAGAGTTCATCGACAAGGTCAGAGTTTGACAGAAGCTTTTGAGAGCTACGATTGCCAGTTGGTTCCTGAAGTCATACGCAATATTAGTTTTAGACTTATCCAAGTGGGAGACTGTTGGATTAATGTCTAAGTCCATAACTATAATTGGTAAGACTTGACCCGACCCGGCATGGTCCATTTGGGTTACATGGCATCATGCACTTGGATAGACTATAATGAGAGAAATAAGACACTTATGGTTATTAATATATTATAAGTCCTAGTATATTAATAATAAGAATAATAAGATTATTTAATTAGTATTGATCAAGAATTAATCTAGGATTAATTAAGTGATCAAAAGAAGACTAATTAAATATATGGGTTGATTGTGTAAATCATCCATACTTGTATAGTGGGCTAATGCTCCATGGATAATCAAGTTGGGCTAAAACCCATAGGATGGTCCATGGATGCTCCATGGTGTATTTGTACCCATGGATCATGGAAATGAAAGGCCATGTCAATTAGGGTTTACATGGTGTAACCCTAACTATATAAGCATCTTATTCTTGACCAAAATTAGCCACTAGTGTGTGAAGTGAAAGGGCTAGCCGATTTCATGAGTTGTAGAATTCTCTCAAAGTTATTCTAAGTGTTTTGGTGATTGTGATTCCATTTGAGGCTTCCACACTATTGGGGCTAGGCACTCAAGCTTCATGAAGACTTTCTACATCAAAGAGGTATGTATTCTATCTTGTTACATTCATTGTTTTTGTATGCTAGATTAGGATAATACCTTGGAAGATCTTATTTGCATGTATAATAGAGAAAACATAGATCCAAGGTATTTAGGGTTGCATGTACACTTAGGAGTGTTAGAATGCTCAAAACCCAACAGGTCGGTCAGCGAGTCATAAGGAGTACCGAGGTGGCACTCAAGACTACTGAGATGATTCAGCAGGTTCGGAGCCTGCTTCAGAAAGCTCAGAGTCGGCAAAAGAGTTATGTCGACAAATGTCACACACTCGAACCAGACGGCGGAAACGTCCGAGGGCTCGTGTGACTATAAATTGAAATATCATCACAATGAATATACATGAAATATAACACAATCATCACCAAACATTACATAGTACAACTAGTATTGTTCACATCAAGTACGTTGTTTTACAGTACATATTCCAAAACATAAAGTGTACGATGATTGACATTTCATGAAAAGAAATTCCTAAAATACTCTTGATGGGTCTTCAGCTTATCGATTAGCTGAGAATACAAGTTATTTTGAAAATGGTCAACATATAAAAATGCTGGTGAGTTCATAAGCATGTTTGACTGAAAGATTTTGTATTGTTTGTATAACCTAGAAAATCCGATATTTGCTGTAAATTGTATGAGAATAATGTAATGATCAAGTATAAATGTATGTGTGATTTCCATTGTAAAAACATGTATAAGTAAGCAATTCAAAATTTCCTTGTATTGTATCTGTTGTAAGTAAAAGGTAATGAATAATAGTATTTCCCTAGAAAATCTGATATTTTTTGATTTATCAAAGTGTCGTAGTCCTAGTATTATCGTATGAATTGTTTCGTATTATTATGATTTAAGCACTTTGATTCCCGTAATGTATCAATGATAATGGATCTCTATGTGAGTCATTATAACCATGCATGATAATGACTAATTTGCCTGTCTTGGCATTTTTCCAAATGCCGGTTTTTTATCAAGATCTTGTCACCCTAGACTGGCCTAGTCTAACTGTAGTGAACAGCTCAGGTGTGGGGGAGTCACCCCGTATAGATCTATACATAAAATCTCGCTCTCCCTCCAAGAGACTTTGATTATAACTATAGGCTACGTCCATACACTCAATGGTGTCTACCAAAAAGTCTCACTAGATCCTAATTGTTGCCACATGAATATGTTTAATGTTATATGTATTTTAATTTACAAACACCAAATGATACTTGAATGTGAAAGGACACGACCCAACAAACATGAAAAGGGACAGTTGTGGCCCATTAGACATGTAAGTTATTTTCAGGCTTGATAGTACGCAAATGGACATATTAAAGCCCATTAAGCATATGATGAGTTTTTTTCTAGGCTAAATTAGCATGTAAATGGGTCATTAAGGCCCAATAACATGTAAAGCTAATTTAGGCACATTAAGCATGTAATTGGGTCACTAAGGCCCAATAGACATGTAATGAATATATTGGGCCCAATAAACATGCAAATGGATCAAGAAGACCCAATAAGCATGTATAGCAAGTACTAGGCCTAATATTCGTACCGTTATTGAATTTCATTTGTTTGTTATAGTATGCATTCTTTTGGTTGAAACGTTTACTCATAATGTTATAAAAGTCAAATGTTCGGTTTTAACGATATTTTTAGTTTTAGAAAATAATACCATTTTAACCCTTATTTAAATAAAACGACATTTTTGTTCCTTTTTGGTAAAAATAACATTTTTAGTCCGTTAAATCATTTAACTTAGAATTTTCGGCCCAATTATAAATTAAATTACAATTTCAGCCCAAAATGCAATTAATAGAAATTCCAGCCCTTTATGGTAAAAGTTTACATTTTTTGGCCCCTTTCAGTAAATTTTACATTTTTGGCCCAAATTCCAAAAACTTTGCATTTTTAGCCCAATTTAGAAATAAGTGTCCTTTTTAACACTTATTTTGGTTTATTTACGTTTTCGGCTCGAGCTTTCGATCAAATAACATTTTTAATCCCTAATTTCACATTTTTCACAATTTGGGCCCAAAAATCATGAGGCCCAAAATTTAAGTCCAAAATGCTAAAATTTACATCTTTAGTCCTTTAAAAAGAGTGATTGTCAAAAAAATTCAGTTTCATCCAAATATAACCTCTTTGATCCTTATAAAATCGAAAATGTCACTTTTAACCTCATATGTTACTTTATTTGCCAAAGTATTCTTATGTAAGATTTTTGTTTTGTTTTAAACATCTTGGTCATGCAATACACTTTTGTCTTTGTAATATGGTGTAGAAAGTGTTTTAGTTTATGGATTTTACCCATTATTGTTAAAGACCTCGAGATTTGTCAAGATCTAACACTTATTCACAACATAAATCAAGAAATCACACATAACATGCATAAAACACATACATATACACATTTTACTTTTATTCTCCCCTAAAATCATATAAAAACCGAAAAACAAGGAGGGTATGAATTCACCTTTACTTTGATGTTTCGGTTTTGAAGATGAAATGAAGGAGATGATGTGACTTTCGGCTCTAGCTAGATCCCTGAGTGGACTTTCAAACTTAGATGAGTTCTAGCAAGTTAGATCATGAAGTAAAGTTATATAAGAAGGAGTTCTTAATATTAAAATGGAAGGAGATGTTTGTGTTTGACAACAACTTACCAAGGGTTGAAAATACTTGATGAAAATCCTTGAAACACAAGCAAAATTTCAAGATCCTTTATGGAAGAAGGAGGATGATCTTGAAAGTGTTTTGGAGAGAATTTAAAAGTGTGTGTGTGTATGTGTGTGTGTCTGTTGCTAGCTCTCGGCCGAGAGAGATAAAGAGAGAGGGTGAGGGGACGTTTTGCATGGAAACATGAGAAGTACCTTGTTGTATGTTGTATAAAATGCCTTGTTGTCCTCTAAACAACAATGATGTGGCATGGTTTGGGTAAATTAGCCATTTTTTTGACATATGGGCTGAGAAAGGGAAAGAATGGAGGGGCTTGGGCCTTTTCTTAATTTGGCTCGAGGTTAAAAGGCCCATAGTGAAGGTTTTTGGCCCATTGGGCCTTTAGGTGTGTTCACGGCCTAATGAAAATCCATTAAGTATTTTTATGACTCTTTAGGGTGATTAGAGTTGCTATGGCCCAATAAGGCCCATTAGGGATAAACTAAACCATTTTAGGTCCACATGGCCTAAAATATTAAGTTTTGAAGATGTAGGTCCATTTAGATCCCATTTAAGGGTTCTAAGCCCAACATAATCAAATTGGATGCTTATTGGTCCATTAGGCCCAATAAGAAAATCCTAGTCCATACTGAAACTGGGATTCTTAGGGTTTTCAAATTCCTAGTTGACTATTTGAAACGTTTTGTATAAAGCTTTGAACTTTTACTGGATGAACCTTGATTGAATTTGTTGTCATTGGTTTAGCATAATGTTTGATATTAGTAAGAATTACATGTATTACAACTGATGATGCTTACAGGAGTACAGAATTTCCTAGCTAAAATTGCTAGTTGTGACAACAAACTCCGGTAAAATTTAGAGTTCCCTATGATTCTCCTGAAGGTTTCACCTTAGAAAGGTGTCATCTGGTTCAGGAAGCGAGGCAAGTTGGGCCCCATAGATATCAATCCTTTCAGGGTTTTGGGTCGGGTGGGCCGATTTGTGTATCGTTTAGATATTCCAGCTGTGCTCAACAATATTCATAGAACTTTCCATGACTCTCAGTTGCAGAAGTGTTTGGTGGATGATTCTGTAGTTGTACCCTTGTAGGATATTCAGGTGGATAACCGTCTGAATTATGTTGAGAAGCCAGTGGCAATTTTGGATCGAAAGACAAAAACCTTGAGGAATAAGGTGGTTGAGCTTGTGAAGGTGTAGTGGCTGCACCGCAAGGGGTCGAAGTGGACTTGGGAGCCCGAGGAGGAGATGAGGGAGCATTGTCCAGGATTATTCGAGACGGCGGACTTCGAGGATGAAGTTTGATTCAAGTGTGGGAGATTTATAATGCCTTAATTTTGGTATAAATTTAATTCAATTTTTGGATTTTTCCTAAAGAACTTGTCGAGTTGGAAGCCCCAACTCAAAGTGTTGAAGTTGTTTTGGCCGCGGGTTTACTTGAGGCAACTCGACGATTTGGGGAGTCTCAACTTGACGAGTAAGCCGCTCAGTAGGAAACCCTAATCTTAGGGTTTTGCACCCTATTTAAACACCTTAAGTCCCAGGTGTTGGTCTTATTCCCAGCCTCCATAGTCCCTAACCTTAATCTCGAACCCTAAAGCCATTTTTAGTGTGGTGTGGTATGTTTGAAGCCTTAGAAGAAAGAGAAACTTGGTGCAGGTGGTGATTCAAGTAGGAGCCTTCAAGATCTCGATTTTTTGCATCATTTCCAACATATTTCTGGTATAGAGTTCTAACCTTGCTCAATATTGGATTAGATCTCTTTTTGAGTTAGTTTTGAGGCTTTTAGCCATGTTTTGGTGATTGGTGGGGTTCAAGGTCGTCCTAAGTGCTATCTTTCCGGATCTGTGGGCCTTTTGAAATCTTTTGGCATAAAGGTGCCAACTTTATGGTCTTAAGATCTCCATGAATGCCTTAAGTCCATCATATGACTTCTTTTGGACATTTGAGCCTCTTCTAAGAATATTTGAGAGTAAAGTTGGAAACTTTACGTGTTATTGCAGCCTTTAAGGACCATATATGTATTTTGGGGCATTGTCTTGGTGAATAAGTGCTTATTGTTGAACCTTAACCTTTTAAGCTTAGGGTTTAGGTTCTATACCCATTAGGATGGTCCTTAAGGGTAAAGTTGGAAACTTTACCCTTCTAAGTCGATTTTGTAGTCAATATCTGAGTAGTGGGCCTCTTAGTTTTGAGAATGGTGACTTAATAAATTAAGAGGTGTGTTTCCTGAAGAACTCGACGAGTTAATAGGTGAACTCGGCAAGTTTGATCGACTTTTCCTGATTCTGTTGGCTATAGGGGAAACTTAGCGAGTTCATGGGTGAACTCAGCGAGTTGGACCGGTTTCTCACAATCTTGTTGATTAATGAGGAAACTCGGCGAGTTGAGTCAACTCGAAACATTGACTTTGACTTTAACTTTGACCAAGTTTGACCTTTTATGGGTTTTGAAATATTGATCGGTATCTAAAGAATTGTTTCTGTTTAAGGATTAAGTAGAGCTAATTTCCGAGGCTAAGATTTATCTAGTTATCATCCAACTTTCGAGGTGAGTTTCCTCACCAGGTTTTACAGGTCTAAGGCACCAAGGCCGACCCTTGTTTGATCATGTTGTTATACTTGTTGTCAGTGTGATGCTTGTATGTGCTTGTATATGAATGACTATTAGGTGGGACCCCTTATATGAGTGTAAGCGGGGCCCGTTATCCTAGTGTGGGTGGAGCCCGTATCTCACTATTATTAGAGTGTGGGTGGGGCCCATATCTTATTATTTCTTGATATGTATGGTATGCGGTATTATGGGTGAACTCACTAAGCTTTGTGCTTACGGTTTTCAATTTATGTTTCAGGTGCTTCTTGTTCCAATGGGAACATCTCTGGATGACTGCATCGCACACACCATTGGGATTCCGCACATGATGTTTTACTCTGATTTCATGACAATTGATATATTGGTTTTAATTTGAAATGAATGGATTATATTGGAATTACTACTTTATCTATTATTAAAATTTAAAATTTTTTGGACCATATTTTTGGATGTTTCAATGGTTATATATAACTAAGATTTTATATTCTAAGAATGTTTTACTTATCCCTATTACATGTTTCTTGTCTGGTTATAATAGGTTTAGGATAGAATCAATCAACGATGTTGTGCAGATGCTTTTTTTATTTGGAAGTGTAAAACTCCTATGATAAAGGATACAACATGCTTTCTTTCTTTTATGTGGAAACTAATGGAAGCCGAGTACTTAATGGATAACAAAATAACTTTTTTCTTTCTTTTATTTCTAGGGAAAGTAATGGAATCGGGGTACTTAATGGATAACAAAATAACTTGGGGCTCTGATTATCTATTAGCATTATAGCTATCGGTTTGTACCCTCGTTAAAGTGTGTGTTTCTAATTTTGTGCATGTGTTTGAGTGTTTAAAATTTTCAAAGAATGTGTGTGTGAGGTGTGTGTACGTGTTGGAGTTGGAGGTCAATTGTGTGTGTTTTTTCTTAATTTCAGTGTGTATCTATGTTGAAGTGTGTGTGTGGGTTTATTGTAGAAGTGAGAATATGTGATAAAGAAGATGATTTAGAGAGATAGAGAGAGAGAGAGAGAGAGATGCTTAAATCTATTTATTATTATTTATTTTTAAATTAAAACATATTAAAATAAATATAAAAAACAAAAATAAAATTAGAATGAAAAAACAATCCTTACAATTTTTATGTACAATTCTTTTTTTATATTAGACTATTACAAATTAACTAGAGAAGAACCCTTCCTTATGGGGTGAGAATTAGTTTAGTTTTTTTTTTGGAAAAAAAATCAAAACAAAGAAAAAAAAACATGTAAATTGGAAGTACATTGCTATTCAATATATTTTCCAACTAAATATGGAAAATGCACCAAATGGCATTGCACTTTGTTTTTTGGTAAAGAACGTAAAAGTAATTGCAAAAAAATAAATAAATAAATAAATAGGTTTAAATTTAAAGTACATTGCTATTTAAGGCATTTAACTCGTAAGAATAGATGATGAACCTAAAAAAATAGGTGTAAATTCAAGGTATATTTCCATTAGGGCATTTAACTCCTAAAAATAGATGATGAACGTAATGACAATGTAGTTAGTTTCATTAAACAAATTTAAAAAAATACAAAAAAAAAAATGGAGGTACATTGCTATTTACCACCTGAATGTGGAAAACGTACCAAATGGCAATCTACTTTGTAGCTCTTGAAAGCGCACGGGGACAAAAGCTGTAACATAGTCTAGACTCTAGAATATATTGCATTTTTTGTTTATGAGTTTAGTAGTTTTTTCGTTTGTAGTTTCTAAAGGAATCACTTAGCAATTTTGGTTAATGTTTCATAATGATTTTGGTCCCTTAATCCTTAAAAGATCATTCTGCCTGTGGGAAAAAACCCAAAGAAATTCTATCCTTGGGACAAAACCCAAAGAAATAGTGTATAACTTGGACAAAATGGTCACTTTAAAGTTACTAATAGCTAGATAGATTTGATTAACAATTCATGGGCCAAAATTTCAAACTTACGGTTTACATCCATAGTTTTTTTGCGAAAGCCAAAGGACCAAATTAGTTTTTTGCAAAAGCGATAGGCCCAAATTTGTAGTTTACCAATTAAGAACATAATCCATGCCAATGAATAATTGTGTGCAATTTCAAAGTGTTTGATGCATTGCTATTTATTTTTCAACATGCTAAATAGTGAACCATATCAAGCATCCAAGCTTTTCATGTATTCCCATAATTATAATTCAATGTAGATTTCTCTAATGTGTCGATTGTCTTAATTTATTTAGAACTAATTTTGAGACCCATGTATTGCATTAGTTAATTTTTTTTTTTTTAAAAGTTAAATATAAAAGTCAAAATATTTAACAACTTTAAATTTATAAAAAAATAAAAAAAAAATAATGAATTATTATAATGAAAATGTTTTTTGCCTTTTAAATCTAAAAAGAAATATAAAGAAAAGAAACTAATGAGCTTTAATTTTAAGAATTTTGAAATTAAAAGTTAAATTTATTACTATATTTATTGTAATTATTATATTAAAATATATGTGCAATTTAATAAAATAAAAAACCTCATAAATTGACATGTGAAAAAAATTAACTCAAAATAACCACAAAATGACATTTGGCAAATTCAATAAAAATGTGATAAATGGTAAAAAAAAAAAAAAAAAAAAAAAAAAACATTCATTTATTAAGCAAGTATGCATATCACTATCCTTCCAAAAATACAACTACTCGTTATCCTTAATTTGCAAACAAATAATCACCTATAAGGATTTCTATTCACAAAGTAATAGTATGAAATTCATTATAACCATTTTGGGACCAGCATGGGATGGTGATTGGCTGTTGAAACTTGGCATTTATAATGGAGATGTAAACACTTATTACATTGTGCAAAATAAGAAAAGTAAAAGCAGAAAAATGAAATTTACCATAATAAATAGGAACCCACGGGCAAACAAAAGCTAATTTCGTTTAGTATACATCCATTATACACCACAAATCCAAGTACTACATCATATCTTTTATCAATTGTTTGTCATCATCATATATTTGTTCCAAGCTCCGCAAAACTTCTTCACTTGAAGGCCTATCCTTACGATTACTCGATACACATCTTAATGCAAGTGTGGCAAATTCAAAAGCACCTTCTATAGGGTAATTTTGTTGAAGACTTGGATCCATTATTTTTTCTAACTCGCTTCTGTCCACTAGTAGTAGTCTTGCCCATTCTACCAAACTCACCTCATCACCGTATCCCTTTATGTTATTGTTCAATGCATATTTGCCTGTTAAGGTTTCCAGCAACACAACTCCAAAACTATACACATCACTCCCCACACTCAAGCGACCTGAAACAATGTAAGGTCGTTCATTTTCACAACTTATGAACTGAAAACAAATAGTTCATGTATGATGTAATTAATTTCTTCATATTTACCCTCCAGAATTTATCTAAAATCGCTCATTCTTATGCTTAGCAATAATGATCCGTTTCGTATAAAAAAAATAACAAAAGTTGATTTATTCAAAATATCACGTTGCTAAGTTGTAACCTACAGGTGATTGCATACTCTGGGTCTAGATAACCAAAGGTGCCAGCAACAGATGTAGTAATATCTGTAGTCTCTGTTTCATGGCCAACTCTTGCGAGCTCAAAATCCCCTAGTTTTGCATTAAAATCCTGAAATGAGAAAGAATCAAAATGAATGGTTAACTTTAATGGCATAAAAACAAAAATCTTAATTCGATTATGACTACCTGATCCAGTAATATATTAGAAGGTTTGACATCACGGTGTATGACTTGATCTTTTAACGAATGTATAAAAGCAAGTGCCCGTGCTACTCCTATCATTATATGTAGTCTTGCTCCCCATGAAAGTGGCTGGGATGAACCTAGTGCATTGTAAAATTATTTGTCACTTCAGAAACATCATTGCAACAACTCAAGTTTTGAGTGTGATAATCCAATAATAGTTTTTCAGAGAGATTTGAGTGTATTAATTACCTTCGTATAAGAAGTGACGCAAATTTCGGTTATCCATGTACTCATAAACAAGCAAGCATCCATCTTTCTTATCATCACAATATCCCAAGAGACTAATAATATTTGGATGAGCCAACGATCCTAAAACGGTTATCACACTCTGATCTCACAAAAAAAAATTGTTACATTAAGAAAAAAGATTTATAAAACAAAAAGTCTAGTAGTGTCATTTTCACACATGCTCAGCTCTCACTTGATAACAACCACATTTTTCATAAGTGTCATTTCAAATAGTTCAAATGCCATGTTCATTTACATCTATTGTTAATAAGGTTATGTTCTAGAATCAAATATTATGGATAAAGAGAGAGATATTGGTTGGGAAAGAACACCAGATCTTTAGTTTGAGGATCATTTAGACCATGTGTGAGAAACTCTACACCGGAAACATCAACCATAATGAAAATAAAATATCCATCATCCATATCATATGAACGAGTAAACTCACAATGAAATCATGTGAAAGGAGAAAAAACACTTATGTATATTTATTGATACTTACATGGCTAGGTCGACGAGCTTTGCTGTATCTTTTAACTACAACAGCAATCCCAAGCCCCTCTGTTGAAGGTGCGAATGTGTTCTTGTCAACCCAACACAAGAATATATGTCCAAAACCTCCATTACCCAAGAGCAAATCTTGATTAAAGTTTCTTGTTGCCCTTTTTAAATCAGCAAACTTAAACAGTTTCAAACTTGGAACATGAATTATGGAATTGTTAGCCTCCATAGTATCACCAGCATTTCTACTCTTAGACTTGCTATTACTTGATAACTTTGAATCACCATGGGCTGAAATGAATGAACACAAACGAATCATTTAATCTGTATTACTTTAACTTTCCCACCAACACTCATCTTGGAGTGGTTCTTCTTCTTCCCATTTACATCATGACCAAGAGAATTTAACACATCTGTAATGTACTAATGTATTTTGCCATTGAGATGACATTCTTATATTTTCATTAATTCTTTTCTAATATATGCAAATGGATGCACACAAATATAACAAATATGTATATATAGTCAAAAGGAGCTTGAAGTACCAGAGTTCTCTCTATTGGAGGGGGAGGCAAACCTATCAAGCATTCTTCCAAATATTGTTTTGCCGGCAGCCTGCAAGGAACTATTGCTTTTCTCTTGTAAGGTCAGTATAGAATCAAGATTGACCACAACCTCGGCCATTGTGGGGCGATGTTTTGGATTGTTGAGCAAACATCTCTCTACAATTTGAACAAACTCTTTCAAACATTTTGTTGATATTTGACCCCTTATATCATAATCAATTATATTCTTTAGATTCCCCTCTTTGATAGAATCTTGAGCCCACGTCACTAAACCCCATTGCTCCTCATCAAGACTTCTATCCACTGCCCGCTTCCGACATAGTATTTCCAACAGTACCACACCAAAAGCGTACACATCGGACTTCCTAGTTAGCTTTCCAGTTGTGAAATAATTTGGATCGAAATACCCAAAAGTTCCTTTTACAAGTGTGTTGACATAAGTAGACGGCTGATTTGTTGGGCCTATTTTAGACAATCCAAAATCTGAAATTTTAGCTGCCCAGCTTTCATGTAATAAGATATTGGAGCTCTTGACATCACGATGTATAACACCCGACTCAATCCCGGTGCCAGTGTGTAGGTAGTCTAACCCACGAGCAGCACCTATGCATATCTTGAGTCGTTGAACCCAGGAAAGACGGGTTTGAAGTTTGTGGATGTGGTTTTCCAGTGTTCCATTGGGCATGTATTCATACACGAGGATCTTTTCTTCTTTATAATTGCAATAACCAAATAAAGACACCAGATGACAGTGACGCAACTTGGAAAGCATCTGAACTTCAGCCCAAAATTCTTCTTCCCCTTGGGTGGACATGGAATCCAACCGTTTAATGGCAGCAACGACAAGACTAGATCCAATGATAACATTACCTTTGTAAACTTTTCCAAAACCCCCTTGCCCGATTACTAATGATTCATCAAAGTTATCGGTTGCTAACAAAATCTCAGGAAATTCAAAGTGATGGCATGGTTGTGACCATTCAACAGAGGAGGAGGTGGAGGATTGAGATTCCTTTCCAGCGCCAAATGGGTCAAACATATTTACCGATAAAAAACTAGACGCGGAATAAGATTTTAATTTTAGTGTCAACCAAAAAGTGCACAAAAAAGGTAAAAAATCAAAAGTCGGGTTGGAGTTGAATCGTTCATCTTTTCTTAATAAAAAAAAAATGTTTTTTTAACACGCCGCCCACCTGTGAGATTCAAATCTGATCAACTTCACTCCAAAATGGAGTGTTTCGTACCAATTAATCACCGTTATGCAAGCTTCATGGTGAAATTAGAAATTAGATAGATGAATCAAAACAGCATCATCCACCAGATTCTTTAGTTACATTAATACGAACAGAAATGAAAAACAGAGAGATAAATGTTAGTTAAAGATGGGTGTAATTAAATACTTTACAGAGATTGAAGCAGCGGACTCGACTTCAGGAACTAATTCTTTTACACAGAATATGATACTCTGAGAGAAAATAGAGGCCGATGTTGATTGCGAAAATTGTGTTGCCCTAACCATGTTTATCGGTCAAAAAGAGCCGAACGGTCGGCCATAAAAACATACATACATTAATCGATAAAAAAACAAAAATAAATCAATAAATAAATAAAAATACACATAGGATGCTCTAAGATCACCATCTAAATCGCCATGCCACAGCTCATTATTCCTCCAACCACTATAGTACACCAAAATTTTTACTTTTATTTTAATTTGTTACAACCATATTTAATAATATTAAAATTTAATTTCTTTTAATAAAAGTAAAGAATTATATATATATATATATATATATATATATATATATATATATATATATTACAGCGTCATCTAAGTTTAGGTATAAAATCTCATGAAAATATATGGTTTTATTATCTAAAGATTATGATTAGGGGATTCACAATTAACACTTAAAGATGCAGATTCAAGATTAACACAATAATTGAGATAGCAAAGTAAGAATATTGATTACCGTTGACTTTCATGATAATGGAAAAAAAGTAATGTCCACTAGGGTAATTAATAAACGATAAAAAAAAATAAGAAAACATGGATGATAATGTTGGAAAGGAATATTATCGAGGATGTTATATTTACCCAATGAAAACCAAACAGGCTATATTTATTAAGTTAAAACGACACGTTTTAAAGGTTTAGTACTTACGTTTAGGTAGGGTTGTAATGTGTGTGTGTGCGTGTATATATATATATATATATATATATATATATATATATATGTTCAATTGAGAAAAAAATAAAAAAGGTTGAGAATGAGAGAATCATTCTCACTCACTCATTTATTTTTGCCGCAAAAGCGTCCGTTGTACCAGCGGAAATGGATAAGCAATACACATGTATTTCCAACAAAACATGTTTTCTTAAAATATGCTAATCAATACCTTAATATATACAAAACATAGTTTTTTTTTCATCTTTTTTAATTTCAAAGAGACTATTTTTATCGAAAAATGATTTTAAATATACCAAAATTCATGATTTTTTATTCTCTACAAATAGACATCCCTATTGATATACTTTTAAGATAAAATAAAAAATTTATTTTTTTATATTTTCAGCTATCGTTATTAATAAGTGAATAAAAATGCATTAGATTTTAGCTACAGTACATTCGTTATCCACTTATGAATAAAAATATATAATTATTTTTTTTTTACAGTTTTAAGTATCATTTATACTACTTATTCATATATAAATAACAAATTTGTTGTAACAAAAATCTGATAAATTTTTTATTCATATATGAATATAAAATATGACGACAACTAATACACGTTTTATTCATATATAAATAAAATATATGACGAAAGATTATGTAAAAAATAAATTTTAAGTAAGAAAACTTTATTACGTGTCATATTCATATATGAATGATACATAACTATAAAAAAAATTAAGCATGCGTTTTATTCATAAGTGAATAACGAATGTACTGTAATAAAAATCTGATAAATTTTTATTCACTTATGAATAACGAGAGCTGAAACTCTAAAAAAAAGTTTATTTTATCTTAAAACTATATCAATATTGATGTCTATTTATAGAGAATAAAAAATTATGAATTTTGATATATTTAAAATAATTTTTCGATAAAAATGGCTTTCTAAAAATTAAAAAAAATAAAAAAATAAAAAATAAAAAACTATGTTTTTGTGTATATTAGGGTAATGATTAGCATAGTTTAAGGAAATATGTTTGGTTGGAAAACACATGTTTATTCGTTATCCATTTCCGACACTTATGAGTGTTGAATACATGGAATGTAAAATGCCTAACCGAGCTCTTGGGTTAATCGGAGACTATGGATTATCGAACCTTTCTCTGCGAGGCCTTTGGAATGGTCTTCTAGGAATCGGAATCTTGGTGTCCTAGAAGTAGAATTTTCTGGCCTTAAGAGTTGGTACTATGGTCACCAAGGTTGAGCCTGCGTGAGGTAGTTAACTTTATGAGTCTTTGATTATCTTGGGAGTTTTCTCCCTAGGGTCTTTCCAAGATAATGGTAGGTTGGTCTTTGCCAGTTCCTTGCTGGTGGTTGATCATGTCTCTGATTCGGGGTAGGGAGTATCAATCCTTGAGGATGGGTTTGTTTGGCTTATTCGTAGTCAGTGGTGCCTATGACAGTTTCGTCTTTCTCCCCTTATGAGTTAGACAGGTGCTTCCTGTGGTTAGGGATTGGGTATGATGTTTCCTTTACATAATATGCCGATCTTGTGATCAGACACTATTTGTTCTTGTGACCATGCTAAGTGTCATCGGGTGTTTGGTCATTGAGGTGGTTCCAAGAGTCGGGGTGATTCTATCTCCGCTTAGCACATGGTTGGGGTTTTCTAAGAGATTTTGGGAATCTCTGGAGGAATGTTGGAAGCCTTCTGAATTCCTTCTTATGCCCTTTGCTCCTTGATTTTCCATCTTTATTGGGGCTAGGGAAGGGTGTGGTATTTCTTATGCTAGAACTTAGGCGTTTGGTTGATAGGGATTTCGTCGTTATCGACTGAAAGAGTTTTGTTATTCGGTTGAGTAAGATGAAAGTCTATTTTCAGAGCTCGAGGTTTGTAAAATGAAAATCAAGCCTGTCTGTGTCAACTGATGACATTGGACTCCTTGTTGTTACGTTGATTTGAGGAGTATTGGTTGCTAGGAATGACAAGGTGTTTTATTTTCATGCTCCTATCGTTACTTGTTTTTTTTTGTTGTTACCGTTGGGTTTATCTCGTTTCTGCTTGTTAGGTGTTCTAGTGTTCATGTTCTTATCGTTGCTAGTTTTGTTTTCATTGTCACCATTGGGTCTATCTCGTTTCTGCCTGTTAGGTGTTCTTGGCGACACGAGGGTGCTGTTATAAGGAAAGGGAATTCGTAATCTTAATTCTGCCAGGTCCTTTCACTATAGATGGATGTGACCTAACCGCACATACTTAGGATTTTAAAAGGTAATTGACTGTGGGGTTCTATCCCAATCAACATTCAGACCAGGGACAGGAAAGTGATGCGGGATCGCACACGCTTAGTTTATGGAATCCTAACTATATACGATACTAACGTTCATAGGGAACCATCATGGTCCATTAGTGAGGATCCATAGCTTCCAGTGATTTACAGGATTGGCTCTAATGAGAAAATAGTTTTTGGATTATACTTTTAATTGACAAAAACTTTTGTGACAGTTCAATGCTTAAGTTTATCATGGAACATACCAAATGTTACGGTAGGGTTCCTTGTCGTCTCTTCCTATCTAGTTGTCAACTCCCTCGTCAGTCATCTCTGTTGGACAATTTCTCTTGAAATGTCCTATTGCACCGCACTTGTGACAAACTGGTCTTACTTCTAGGTTGAGGGGTGGGGCGACGCATGGGGCTAGGGCCCTACAGTAGCGGGAGGTGTGTCCCATCTTGTTGCATCTTCTGCAACGAAATTTGCGACAGGCTCCCCGATGATGGTATTTGCACTTGTTGCAGGGTGGATGGTTCCTAAGGTACGGTTGTATCGATGTGGAAGGAGTAGGGTTAGTAGGGGTAGGGACTGATCCCGCTTGTTGCCTTTTAGTAAGCCTCTGAGTTGAACTTCCTTCTTTTTCGTTTCCGGTCTTTCGTTTCTTGTTCTTAGATTTAGGTTTTTTAGTGCATTTGTGAGTTGCTCTTCGTTGGTTTTCGTGGTTGTTGTTATGGTTGAAATTACTGACATTGCTTCCAACTTTGTTTGTGTTTTTTGCATTGAAGTATGCCATGGCGGCTATCACATCGGCTATTACAGTGGCTTGGAAAGTGGCGGAGTCTATTCGTAGGACCGGTGTATAGTCGGGGTACTTATTGTCTTTACGAGAAGACATGACTCTGTTGCACACAAAAGGTAATCTCGTAAGTACTCACAATTAGTTTCAAATAATTTTACTCGTATAATCTTAACATACTGGTGTTAATTATGTCAACCTACATCCCCGTGATGCAATTATGGTGTTTAGTGAAAACATATATTGCATGGCTTTAAGTCCGCCAAAATAACACAATAGTTAGCGGTATAGTTAACGGATTTGGTTGTATGGATTCTTGAAGGGTGTACTCCTCTTGGTTTACTACTGCTGGTTGCGATTAAGGGCATTACGAACCTAAGGCGAGTAGTGAGGTGATTCTCTTTTGGCGCACAAAGTGCTTGCCCATTCCACTTATATTATGAGTTCCCTTTTGTTTTCCTTCGAGGCTAAGGCTGTCCTATCCTTGATTGCTATGAGTTGTGGTCTCCAAATGACCATTTCCTCTTTTAAAGAGTGCACATGGTCTACATAGTTTTCCGGTCCTACTGGTGGGTTTCGTAAGGCATTTAGAATGGTGTTCTTGTTATTCGTTAGGGATCGGATTTACATTCCCATATATCAGGGTTTGCTTATGGTCTCCATTATGACAGAGGGTTGGAAACTGGGAGTCACTTTGGGTTACTTGTGGCCTAGACAGAGGTGATGTCTGATTCGTGAGGGTGTTGGCTATGGGATTTCGGTGCACGTCAATTGTGGATCAGATTGTCTTTCGGGGAGATACGCCCTAAATGGGATACGAGCCAATTTCTCACCTTGTTTTTGAGTGGGTATCGTTTTGTTTTTAGGTATGTTCACTCTAGGAGTACTTATATGGGGTATTTATGTATCTGGGAAGAGAAAGGTGAAAGGGTCTCTGATCTACTATCAATTGGGTGGAGCTTCATCAAGGGTTTCCTTGGCGTTTTTATCCTTGCTAGGTTCTTAGTCGGAATCCTCCTTTCACGATTCATCTCTCGGAGTTCCTTAGGATCCACTTCTGGATTTTCCTCTTGGACTTCTTTTGGTCTCTTCTTGCCCCATCCACAATCACCGGGACAGGGTAGTAGAATTCTTGGCAAGGGATTTCAACTACGTCGTTGGTGCAAGATCTGCGGCACGAGATATACGGGGGTAGTTTAGGCGTGTGAGGAGTTTATAGTATCCTAAAATACTCCTATAGTATTTTAAACTTGATGTTCGAATTCTAGTATTCTCTTGTACGCATAGTTGGTAGGTGTTAGATTTGTCGCAACACCATCATCACTCCCAAGCACATGTTGGTCATACCTCAAATAAATATAGTTGATCAGACTATATTACCCCATATATGATTACATAACTGCCCAAGTTTGACTATAGTGCTCAACCATTAGTTACTTTTGGTTTCTTCTCGTTATGATATTGGGTTAGTAATTATGTATACTTTTATAAAATACTTATCTTCTTAAAGTATACTTTTAGGCAGAGTTTGTTTTAGTCCCATTGTATTTATAGTTGTATATCTTGTATGGCTAGATATACCAGTTCACTATAAACAATGCTCTGATACCAATCTGTCACACCCCCAAAACAGACGGCGGAAACGTCCGAAGGCGGGTGACTTCATTGTGCAATATCATAACAATTGAATATAAATGAAACAGGGAAATCCAAACATCATACATTGGAATAACAAACTTACATGGTTTACATATTGTATTTGTTCATCGAGTTACACAAAAGATACATAAATAGAAAAATTCCAAACTACAACTAAAGAGTCCAGCATTCGCGCCCCTGGTTATGTGCTTACTAGATTCCTGAGAATACAAGTCGTTTTGAAAAGCGTCAACTAAAAAGTTGGTGAGTTCATAAGCATTTTTTGTATAAAATCGTTTGCACTTGTTTAGAATCGTTCTCATTGCACTTTCAGAAAATCCGATATTTTCTTTGAAATCGTTTGAAGTCTTGCCTTGAAAATCATGGATATATGTGTGTATGTCATCACTTTTGTTAAGCCTTGTAAGGAGTGATTTTGAAAAGTAGTGTGATTTGTAAAAGTGAGGTGTGTATGAAAATAGTCCTTTTTGAATAGTAATAGTCAATTGTTTAATAATCTCAAATTTTCAAAAGGAAAATATGATTGAGAATCTTGTTCCTCTTATCGAGTAAAATTGAGTGTGCGTTCTAGTTTATCATTATCGAAATCGTAGAAAAATCGTTTTCTCCAGAAAATCCTATATTTTCTGTTATAAAATATTTGAAATTCTAGTTCCAACTATGTATGTGTGTAGGTTGGTTTATCGTTTTCAAAATCGTTTACAAACGTTTCCCATAGAGTCCTATGCTTTTTAATTTGTAAAAATAGCAGTATTTCGACCCTGTACTTGTTAGGAGAAGGAGTCAACATGGCAATTGTGGGCGTTCTACGTAATGAAAAAGGACAATCAACACAACAAATGCGGACCATCACCTATCACGTGTAGGATAGTTGACACAACATGCCAAAATTTATTTATGATGTGTTCCTTACATAAATTTCTAGTTATTATAACATATTCTAGTGAGTCGTTTTAACTATACTAATCTGACAGAGTTCCTGTCTTGGTGTTTCTCTGGCGCCCTTGGTTCGGAAAAGACATTTGTCACCCTAGACTAGCCTGTCTAGCTGTAGCGAATAGCGAAGGTGCGGGGTGTCAACCCCATATATATCTATACACAAATTCCCGCTCTCCCTCCAGGAGACTATGGCTATAACTCCTTACAGGACTTAGACGTACACTAATATTTTTATATTTAGGTACTTTTGAGATTTGTCTGACTAGAATATTAACAACCCTTTGAGAAATCGTTAGAGATCCATTATTTGTTAGATAAATAATGTGACATCCCCATTTTCACGGCCAGAAAATACCGATTTTGTTTATGCTTTATAAAAATCAGAGTACTTCATTTTATAAAAATGTTGCGGAATTTGTTCCCAGAAAAACATGGTAAATACGTTATTAAAACATTTTCGATGAAACGTATTTATTTCATTTTAAAACGTTTGGGATGTCATCGTTAATACAGAAACATAAGCATAAATAGAACTTACAATTATTTACACTAGTGATCTACATCTCTTTAAATCTCTCAGTGTATTGTGACTTCATATCAACACCTGTGATAAAAATAAACTGAGTGGGTCAGGTTGGGAAACCTGGTGAGCACATAGGGTTTTCAACCCACAATAATATAATTATTATTTTTAAACATCAAACAATCAACCCAATTACCCATTCCCGTTATCCTCACATTACGTCCCTAAAACATCTAACACAAGGGACCTAGTCAAAGGGCTATCATTGGGATGGAGTATATCTGGTGAGCACACAGTTCACACAGTTCGAATAAACACACAGTTCGAATAAACACACAGTTCGGTTAAACACAAAGTTCGAATAAACACCTACAGGTTGCGAGCCTGTTAGTGTTCCACTGGACTGTCTAGAATAGTCCGTGGTCGTCATCTATACTCCGCTAGATGACTAGATCATCAAGAACATCTATAACGAGGCATCTCATTATTTCATTTTATCACACAGCAACTAATACATCTACCCATGTTTTACCCAACACATTTTGTAGATATAAAATACATATACAGTTTAAATCATTGAAAACATGTATAAAACGTTCATCCAGCATAGATAGCAAGTATACAGATAATATACACACACAGCACGTAATTTATATAAAATACTTCATATCTATGTGTAAGCTGAAAGTAACTATGCACTCACCTGAGAAGGTGGTGACTCGGTACTCGGACAGCGCTTCGTTTACTTTAAAATAATTTCCTTTGACGAAACCTAGTATTATCACCACTAGATTTTAGTCTAATATTACCGTGACTAATTATTATTATTATTATTATTATTATTATTATTATTATATAAGCGTTTAAACAATACTTTCCAACTACTATGTACAGACAGGGGCCAGACATAAAACACCGGAGGGCAGGACCATTTTGGCGTATAGCACTTCTGAAATCCAACAACCCTATGCGGCCCTTTAAACCAGATTCCCCGTACCGCGAGTAGTTAAAAGATATTATAACGACACTTATATAAGTCATAATAATAGCCCAAATATTTATTATAAATTTATAATAACAATACTAATTTTAAATATAAACTATATTTAAAATAGGGTAAACATAACTTACTTTCAAGGGGATTTTAGCTAGGAGTCGGGCTCTGCAGGGGCAGAACTTCGTCGCTAAATCTTTCTAAGAAAGATTCGTGCAGCGCTTCAGCGCTCACCTTACTATACTAAAACTACAGAAAGAGAAGTCGAATCACGAGGGACCGAAATGCTCGGGGGATAAGGAGAGAAAGACTCTTGAATCAAGAGAATGGTGCAAGAAATATGAGAGCCCAAGGCTCTTATTTATACTAATTGAATTTTCAAAAACTACCCTCCATAATTACTTAATGACCTTTTAGTTATATAAACAACTAAACACCCCTCTATAATACTATTTTAAATGGATTTAATGATCTTTGTACTAAACTAATGTCGAAAGAACTCAACATTAGTTTTATAATAACCGCATCGTCGATACCTTTCTAATGATATATACATATGTATATATATGTGTACGTATACATGATTTATACTTTATTTTAATACGTAAATATACTACTATAATTTGTAACTCGCTCATACGAACTCCGTTTTTGACGTTATTTATATCCACGCGTAGGTGGAGACATACTCTACAACTTTCGTTTAGACTCCGTTGGTTAATTTTGACTTTATTTTTAAAGTTATATTTTTAACAGGTCAGGACAGGATTGGTCCGTTAAAATCTCATAACTTCTTTATTCGATGTCCATTTTCGTCTGTATTTTTATCGTTACGCTACTAATAACGAGATCTTCGATTCTTGTTTAGGTTGTGTCGGCTAAAAATCAATCGATCTAAAATTCGAATTTCGGGTTGTACACCGCTAATCCGAAACTTCGAAAAATCATAACTTCTTCATACGAAGTCAGATTTGGGCGTTCTTTTTATCGATGTTCTTAGTTTAACATATTCTACGACTTTTGTTTAGAGCGCTAAGGCTAAATCTCTATATATCATAAATTTACTTTTACGCTTCCCGGCGCCGTGCCGGTTCCGACGCGAAACTTCGACGGGTCATAACTTCTTCGTTATAACTCGGATTTCAGCGTTCTTTATATGTACGGAAACCTTGTGACATATTCTACAAATTGGTTAAGATTATTTATTCTAAATAATCTTTTTGTCAAAAAGTCGTTTTCGACCCCTATTGCCTCTAAATTGACTAGCCCGGATCTGCGGGCGTTACAAATAATAAAATCCGTACTTATTGAATAGAAATATCGTTCTCGTTCCATATCATTGATTGTGCTCGTTAACTAGGTGCTCGTGTTCGTTCTTTTTCTTTTATTGAAAAACAAGTCGTTTTAAATAAAGAGAAAAAGTGTCAAGTTATAATTTGTATAAATTTATAACTGCCGGTTATGACACGCATTTTCTGTTTCATGACATATAAAACATTACTTATGTTGTTGGAGGTTTTACGACAGCAGTTTATGACATGCAAATATTTCTGTCATAAAGGCTCTATTTGTGTATTTTCTTGGCGCAAAACTTTTATATTGAATATTTATAAAATACTGCCTGATAGTTTGCAAAATAGTCACAAAGTTTCCAGTTTCGAAAAGTCACTAGAAATAGTGTCAACTTATCAAGATCCATATTTATAAGTTTTATCTCTAGACATGAGAGCATAGATATAAAGGGGTTAAGTTTGACACAACCAATAGTTGGGAGGCTCTTTTGTTCACAAAGTATCATCTATTTCTTATGAAGTCATGAAATCTTACGTTCATGAGGATATTATTAAAAATATAATTTATTAACATTTCACACACATACAAACATACGTATACATGTAATTATTCAAGTATTTAGGCAAGATTTGACTTGTACTCTCCTCCAAAAACATTAAAATATTGAAAAAGGTGGGGTATGAAGCTCACCTTGAGTTGGTTGAGGAGATGTTTGGAGTTATGGAGTGAAGATCTCAAGCTTAAACTCTTGGCTGGGATGAGGAACTTCCTTGGGAGGAAGGTTATCTTTAAGGTGTTCATCACATATTATTATGAATAAAATAATATGGATTCATCTTGGAATATTATAAAATATTATATGAGTGGAGGAATTTACCTTACAACTCCAGGGAGAAATTTAGAATTTTGTTTTTAGTAAGATCTTGTTCTTGCTCTTGAAATGAATCCTTGAGAGAAAATGAGAGGAAAGTGAGAGGGAAATGTGAAAAGTCCAAATTTCCTTCTACCGTCGTGCTTAAGAGTGAGAAATTAGAGGGAATCTGTGGTGCATGGGGATCTGATGGTCCATGCATGGATATTTGGTGGGTAAAGCATTGAATACTATGATTTGCATGGGAAATGAGGATTCCATCAACTCACAAAGTCAACCTCTTTGTCCTTATCTTGATTTTGGATAATGTTTTCCTAAATCCCAAACATTTATTTTTATGAAAAATATGTTTAAAATAATTAATTTTAACATTAAATAGGGGTTTTTGGGGTCTTGGTTAAGAAAAACACAAGTTTGGTGGGATTCCAAACGTCAAAATACCTTAAAATGATAAAAAGGTGCGAAATGGTCTAAAATATGAAACTTAGAGGCAACTTCCGAGGCTGTAGTTCAATTTCTGGAGCATTTCTCAAAATTCTGGAGTCAACAAGAGGGTTCCGAAGTGTAATTCCTCTTGGCTCCTAAGAAGGTATTCCGGACTAAGAGGGTTCCGGAGCAAGAGGTTCAGGAACAAGAGGTTCAGGGGCAAGATGTTCAAGAGCAAGAGGTTCAGGAGCAAGTCGTTCAGGAGCAAGAGGTTCAGGAGTAAGATGTTCAGGAGCAAGACGTTCAGGAGCAAGACGTTCAAGAGCAAGATGTTAAGGAGCAAGACGTTCAGGAGCAAGACGGTTCCTTTTGGGGTTTCCTATTCCGGTTTTGAGCTGTTTTCGACTGAGGAAGGTACTTAAGGAGATTTGAGAGAGATTTGAGATACGTGGAGAGATTTGGGAATGATTTCACATTCTTGGAGAGATTTAGGAGAGATTTCACATACTTGGATAGATTTGGGAGAGATTTCACACACTTGGAGAGATTTGGGAGAGATCTCACACACTTGGAGAGATTTGGGAGATATTTCACATACTTGGAGAGATTTCTCATACTAACACTTCATGGCTCCTTAGGAACTCATATTGTACTCTTAGGTGTGCTATCACAAGTCTCACAATAGTCCTTGCTTACTTAAGGATGGAATTTCCTTGGTCAAAAGGCTAGTTGTGACACATGTCATTGTTAATATGTGTTCACGTTGGAGTATTCCTACTGACAATGATGGATAGCAACTTCATCAACCCGAAGAGCAGCCAAGACAAGGGTGTAGGAATGTGAAAGCATGGGGTGCAAGGGGTCAACAACAAGAACCACCTCAACCATTTGGGGGTAGGGTACCAACTGAATCGTTTCAAAGTCGGGGTGGTACTTATTTGGATATTCTTCACAGTGGGGTGAATTATCATAACAAAGCCATTGATGTCTTGTTTTCTCAATTTCACATCAAGAGACTACCCTCGGTGTCTCCTCATTATCCATACATTCTAACCTGGGAGGAACTTTGGTCACAACAAGGAGATGGAGTCGGGCTAAGCTGGACAAGAGACGATGGGGATGACTATTGATATTTATCCTTTTTATTTTTAGTCATTTTATTTTCTTAGTATTGTTGATGTGTTTTATTTTGTGATTTTTTTTGTACGATTTAAAACATGTAACCAAATTATGTGATGGTTGTTTTCTACTTTCCACCAAATTTTTGTTTTGGTCGTAGAATTATTAGCGTATTGATAGAAGAAGAAAAGAGACAAGAGAAAGCGAGAGAAGTCGTGTGTTTTAGAGAAACGAGTTGAATCTCATAATCTTTGACTAGTGTGGGGTGAATATCGTGTGCGAAGAGAGTTTAGAGAAAAGAGAGGGTTCTAGAAAAATAAGGGTCTTAGAAGAGTCTTAATCCATTAAGAGATCAATTGCATATTATTTGAAAAAAAGAATTGTTGCAAATCTGCAATATGTAAAGACCCAATTTTCACGATGCGAGCCTTTACTCCTTACGTCGTGAGCTCGATGCCATCACGTTTACAAGATTAGTTTATATCACACTCACATCATGAGCTTCACTACACACATCGTGCATGGCTAAATATGGCATTTTACTCTACTCTTTAAACCTTACAATGTGACGTATGCTTTCCCACATTGAGATTCATTTTTTTGAAGATTGTATGCACGACACTTTTTGAAGATGCAAGTTTCTGATTGACATCTTTCTAGGAGAGCTTATGTAGTCATTACAAATAAACTAATATCTCCAACAAAAAAAGTTGAAGTTAAGCTCCCTTGCTTAAGCATGTAGGAATTGAGCGAAAAAAAAAGTGAGATATATATAAAAAAACAGAAAAAATAGCAAAAGTTGTAAGAATTTTGGAGTTGTCAAAGTACGAAGATCAAAAGATCAAAAGTTCTGAAGAATCAAAAGTTTAAGATACCAAAAATCAAACAAAATGGTGGTGAATTCAAAGAAATCAAAGAGAAATTATGAAAGAAGAGATGAATTCCTAGGAGCTCCATTGTGGTACCAAAGTTTTAATTCTTTCTAGATAATGTATGCTTGGGTAGCTTAACCAAAAATAATTTGAGGTTAAGAAAGATTTATGAGGATTGATTTGGAGGGTTGCAAAAATGAGTGTCGTATAAAATAAAGGGTGAATGTTCATAAGGATTGTGATTATTTAAGACTGGGAAGTTTTTGAAGAACCTAGACACAAATATGCGCATTGAGGTCTTGGTATAATGGACGAGATCAAATGGATTGTCTTGTGTGATATTTGTGATGAAAGTTCAATTTAAAAAATTAGTTTTGCTTGGGGCCTGCAAAAGATAAGTGTGGGGTATTTTGATATTGTCATATTTATACATATTTTTAGGCAATATTTTAATGCATTTTAAGAAATATTTTGGTTAATTGCAAAGATATGTGATATTTATTGAATTAATTTACATTTTGCGGCTAAATAGGACACTCTTGAAGAATAAGGACCAGAAGTGACAAGCATTGGAACTTTGGAGGATTGGAGCTTAAAGAAGAAGATTTCAGCTAAAATAACCAAGCCCCATGACGGGAGACATCAATTCTCACAACGTGAGAAGGGAAATTCTAGAAGATTACTGCATAGAAGCCAAAATCCTTACACGATACAGATAAATACCAATCTAACGACATGAGACTCCTATCTCACGAAGTGATGTAACACCCGCAGATTCGGGCTAGTCAATTTAGAGACAATTAGCGTAAAAAATGAGTTTTGATGGAAGAATATTTAGAAGGATTAACATGAACCAAGTTATAGTATATGTTACAAGGGTCTCGTACATATAAAGAACACCGAAATCCGAGTTATAACGAAGAAGTTATGGCTCGTCGAAGTTTTACGGCGAATTCGACACGCCACCGCGTAACGTAAAAAGTGACTGTTTGATAAACTAATTTTTAGCCTTAGTGATCTAAACAAAAGTTGTAGTATACGTTAAACCGAGAACATACAAAAAAATGACGCTTAAATTTGACTTCCTATGAGGAAGTTATAATTTTTCGAAGTTTCGGTTTAGCAGTGTACAACCCGAAATTCGAATATTAGATCGAGTGGTTTTTAGCCGACACAACCTAAATGAGAATCGAAGATCTCGTTAATAGTAACGTAACGATAAAAAGACAGACGAAAACGGACGTCGGATGATGATGTTATGATTTTTTAAGGGTATGGTCCCGCCTACATGTGGATATAAAGAACGTCAAAAACGGAGTTCGTATGAACGAGTTATAAAATATAATAGCATATTTACGTATTAAAATAAAATATAAATCATATATATATATATACACACACACACACAAATGTATATATCATTAGAAATGTATTGATGATGCGGTCATTATAAGACTATTGTTGAGTATTTTCGATATTAGTTTAGTACAATAATCGTTAAATCTATTTAAAATAGTACTATGAAAGGGTGTTTAGTCATTTATATAACTATAAGGTCATTAAGTAATTATGGAGGGTAGTTTTTGTAAATTCAATTACTATAAATAAGATCCTTGGGCTCTCAAATTTCTTACACCATTCTCTTGATTCAAGAGTCTTTCTCTTCTTATCCCCCAAGCATTTCGGTCCCTCGTGATTCGACTTCTCTTTCTGTAGTTTTAGTATAGTAAGGTGAGCGCTGAAGCGCTACACGAATCTTTCTTAGAAAGATTCAGCGACGAAGTTCTGCCCCTGCAGAGCCCGACTCCTAGCTAAAACCCCCTTGTAAGTAAGTTATGCTTACCATATTTTAAATATAGTTTATATTTAAAATTAGTATTGTCATTATTAACTTATAATAAATATTTGAGCTATTATTATGAATTATATAAGTGTCGTTATAATATCTTTTTAACTACTCGCGATACGGGAAATCTGATTTAAATGTCCCCATAGGGTTGTTGGATTTCAGAAGTGCTATATGCCAAAATGGTCCTGCCCTCCGGTGTTTTATGTCTGGCCCTGTATGTACATAGTGGTTGGAAAGTATTGTTTAAACACTTATATAATAATAATAATAATAATAATAATAATAATAATTAGTCACAGTAAATATTAGACTAAAATCTAGTGGTAATAATATTAGGTTTCATCGAATGAAATTATTTTAAATAAACGAAGCGTTGTACGAGTACCGAGTCACCACCTTATCAAGTGAGTGCACGGTCCCTTTCATCTTGCACATTGATATGAAGTATTTTATATAAATTACGTGATGTGAGTGCATAGTTACTTTCATTTTACACATAGATATGAAGTATTTTATATAAATTAAGTGCTATGTGTGCATATTATTTGAATAGTTGTTGTTTATGTTGGATAAATGATTTTTTACATGTTTTAAATGATCTAAACTGTATATTTATTTTATATCTACAAATATGTTGGGATAAAGCATGGGTAGATGAAATAGTTGGTGTGTGAAGAAATAAAATGATGAGAGATAGGTGGTGATATAAAGGTGATGATAATTAGATAAACAGATTGTGACAACCCGAAGTTTGTTCCATCGCCGTAACCCGTTCCGTCCGTAAAACTCGTTTTTAGCGAATTGTTCAGATTTCGTTTTTGAATTAAGTTATCTAAATTGATATTTTTATTATTATGATCTCGTAAGTGTTCAAACCCATTAGAAACTCATGAAATCGCCCCAAATTATTAATTTAAGAATTTTTAGATTCGACCCCGCCGGGTTACGACAACTTAATCGGGTGCGACCAAAAGCCCCGTTTAACGTCAGTATCGGGTAGAATTCCACCGTGTCTCAAATTCAAATCATATTTAAAGTTGAGTGGGCTTCATTTGAAGCTTTTTCCACTCTTTCTCCTCAAATCCAAGTTCTATGTTCAAAATCACTCAATTTAAGCTCCAAATCGACAAGGTAACAATCCTAGCTCATAGTATAACCCCTTTGGCTTTCAAATTCGTGCTTAAATCATGGAATAGGACCATAAACATGTGTTTACGGCCCTAACAGTCTTGGGCCGCAAACACACATAAAAGGGGTTTTTAAGCCCCAAAACCCTCCCAAATCACTTATGGAACTTGGAAATGGCTTAAGGACTTATTTGAATGGACTAGGAACACCATAAAATCATCATTTAAGGGATAAGTATGAGTTTACTTCCCAAGAACATGCTTGGGCCGTAAACACCCTTTCATGGGCAGTAAACACCATTTTAGGTGTTAAGATGCCCCTTAAACACCTCCTAAGCCTTGAACTAATGACTAGAAGCAACCACAAACGAGTTAGGGGCCTTAAACTTGATAAAAAAAAACACCCCCATAGGAGCTTACGGCCGTACACCCCCAAGGAAAGTTTCCTAGGCCGTAAACTCCTATATCTTGGTTAAATGGTGCCCTAAATTCACTCTATGGCTTGTAAAATGAGTTTGAATCACATGTGATTAATCTAGGACCATCAAAACATCAAAGGAAGGTGTGTGAGGGAGCTTACGGCCGTAAACTATTGGTTTACTACCGTAAACTCCTTGTAATGGTCCATATGTTGGTTTAATCACTTCCATAGCCTTAGAACCAAGCCTAGCATTACCCCACAAGAGTTGTAAGAACATTTAGCACCCAAGAACACCCCACCATGATTTTACGGCCGTAAACTCATGGGGAGTTGGTCATTGGGCCGAAAACTCCATTAGGAGTTTACTCTTGAAGAGCAAACTCCATATTCAAGCCATGCACACACTTAGATGTCACCCGGGTCACTCCGAGCACTTGAATTGAAGTGTTTTCGCGCCTCGGATTGTTTATTCATTTTAAATAGTAGATCAAGGTCTAATTAGATACATTTTATGTATATCTTCATATTACATATGAATCTTGTGCGTTTGCAATCCCCGAGCTGGCGTTTAGCATCCAAACCAACATGTTCCTCGACTGGTGAGTTCATACCCCTACACCTTTTTCCGTGTTTTCAAATGTTTTCAGGGGGGAATACAAGCAAAAGTACAAGGAAATCTTGTACTCAAACTTATTATTTTCAGTTCAAATGTTTCATATTATGTATGCTTTTAATACCGAAAATCGTATTAATCAACAGTTTGACTTGCAGAGTTAGTCTTCATACTAAACGAGAAAATCATTATAAAATGTTATAATACATGTTATAATTTGTAATCTACAAAGAATCCATTCAAATCGTTAATAAAGTATGTACTAATAAAGCTCGCCTTTGGATACCGTTAGAGTTCAAAAACACGTCTAAGATACGTCGTTGGATATCGATAGAACTTCGAAAATATGTCTAATAAGATACGCCTTCGAATAGTACTAGGACTTCGAAATTATAGTTAGTGCACGCCTTTGGATATCGACAAAGTTTCGGAACAGTTCGAATGTACGCCTTTGAATATCGACAAAGTTTCGGAAATAATTCGAAAGTACGCCTTTGGACATCGACAGAGTTTCGAAAACATACGCCTTTGGATGTCGACAGAGCTTCGGAAATACGTCTAAAACACGCCTTTGGATGTCACCAGAACTTTGAATATACAGTTAGAGTACGTCTCTGAGTGACTCCAAAGATTCAAAATTGCGAATGAGTATAGTAGATATTCGACATGTGTGTGTAGGATAACCAAACTTTCAGAATACTTATCTAATAATAACGGTATGGTAGATACTAGTACATGGAAATCCAAACTAAGAACTAAACCATGACTTTTAGGAAAATAAGGGTTTTTCCTGGGATAACATAACCGCTCATAATCGAACTATGTAACGAATGGATAATTAAACTGTTTTTATATAAGAAAATATGGGATTTTCTTGGATAACAACTTTTTCAGAAAACCAAAGGAAACTTGTTCTTTTTCGAAAATAAACCGCTTATGAACTCACCAGCTTTATGCTAATTTTCAAACTTCTTGTATTCTCAGGTCCACATTAGACAAGTACCCAGCGATCCTTTTGGCGAAGACGGAGTACGTAGAAGACACGTCTTTACTTTTGTTCATTTTTGATGTATATATCTATAATCATGTATAACTTTACTTTCAAACAAATGTAAATGATTCTATGTAATGTAATGTTTTGTGTTTACTATGCTTACTATGTACATTGGTTGTGATACTATGCATGACGTCACCTCCGCCCCGAAACGTTTCCGCCTTCGGTTTCGGGGTGTAACACAGATGATGATGATGAATAGGTGATGTAGGATGAAAGGAGATACCATAACCTTAACCGGCAATTTGGCGATGTAGTCATCTACCAGAGTATAGATGGCGACCACAGACTATTCTAGACAACCTCTTGGAAACACCAGCTAGCTCATAACTCGTAGGTGATGAATTACGAGTTCGGGCGATGTTGTAACTACGTATTCATGTGATGATACTCTAAACCTTACTATGAATTACGAGTTTAGGCAATGTTGTAACTATGTATTCATGCGATGATACTCCAACCCTTACTAGGCACGTATGGAGAGAGTAATCCCCGAATCATTACTGTGTATGCGATGTAGGCGATGATCCTTAGGAAAAGTCCTTAGGAAAGAACATGTAAGGAAATGCGATGTAAAGAGATGAGTGGTAAATACGATATAGGAGATGACCCTTAAGATAGTTCTTTAGGGAATATTAAATGAAGAAAATGGGGATGGGTAATTGGGTTAATTGTTTGACATGTATTATGTGAAGAAACAAATTAACTATATTATTGTGGGTTGAAAACCCTATGTACTCACCAGGTTTCCCAACCTGACCCACTCAGTTTACTTTTATCACAGGTGACGATATGAAGTTACATTACACTGAGAGATTAAGGAGATATAGATCACTAGTATAAATAAATGTAAGTTCTGTTTATGCTTATGTTTCTGTATTGACGATGACATCCCGAATGTTTTAAAATGAATAAAATACGTTTCATCGGAAATGCTTTGATAACATATTTATCATGTTTTTTTCTAGGAACAAATTCCGCAAAATTTTTATTAAAAGAGGTACTCTGATTTTTATAAAGCATAAATAAAATCGGTCTTTTCTGGCCGTGAAAATGGGGATGTCACATGTGAGCCACATATTTTCAAAAAATATATAAATCCCTTTGCATATACGATTTTGAAGGCTTTCGGAGAAGGATATTCTAAGATACTTGAATTTGGAAGTCAGAAACCTGCGAAAAACACACTTTAGAATAGGAGTTGCTTGAAGATTAAGAATTTGAAGATCAAATCATTACACTTGGTTTGCATTACTTGAATCATGTCAATTCCTATTGAATTTGTGTGATTGATTTTTGTTATGTGTAGCTAAATTAGTTTACTTTCATTTAGCTGGATGAAACCTTAAAACTATGGTTTAGTTTATTATTTTATGGATTTATAAAGTTGGAGTTATGCTTGTGTTTGATTATCATTACCTAGCATGTTAAAGTTTGTGAATTGGTTGCTTAAATTCAAGTTTAGTGTAGCTTGGTGAGCATTAAATAACATGAACTTATTTACCTAGTAGTTTAGTTACTATTAAATTGCTAGAGCTAGGAGTGACCACATCTAGATCAAGTAATAAAAGTAACAAACTTAATTGTGTTAGAGAACATAATTGTGACCATAATTGTGTTTGCTTAATTGCTTTAGATAAATCTTACATAACTCAATTATAATTGATAACTAACTTTGTGTTTGATTGTGTATGACCATACCTAGTAGTACATGAGTTGGTGAAAATATTAGTAAATTGGACCAAAATTACTAATTATATAATAATTGGTAACCAACTTTATTAATCCTTAAATAGTAACTACCCATAGGAAAAAGTTGGATTCGATGTTTTTTTTATATATATTGAGTAAAACCGTTTTAGTTGAGCATTTAAGTTTTTTTGAACTTGAAAAATTAGATAAAAACCCCTTTTAACTATGTTTGCTTTTAGATTATTCATTTAGTAGTTATGTTAGTATACTAAATTCATTCCTCGAGTTTGATTCCCGACTATTCGAGCTATACTATTTGTGAGTAGGTACAATGCCTTAAACGTAATAATTAGTTAAATAGTTGGTAAAACTAGGAGGTATAATATTATGCATCACACATACTAGTAGTGTTATAAGTGTCTTTTGTTATAGGCTCGATGAAGCATTTTTACATGTCAAAATTTATACTTTTTTGGTTAGAAAAAGTATACTTTTTATGAAAGTTGGTCAATTTTATAAAAACACTTTTTGTTATAAAGTACAATGTATCAAAACCTGTAGAACTCATGAACTTTACATTGATGTATTTTAAAACACGTGTATTCTTAGGATCAATAGCAGCTGGAAGAACTTGCATTGATGACTTCACATTATTGCACTACGTTTTGTAAATGCCAAACTATTATGTATGTGTCGTGATTTGGAAATAAACAACAACAATGTAAGCCTATTTCAGTAATAATAGAAGTTACTATTTTTGTATTGTTCGATGTATGGTCAATAACTATGATCTATGACTATGTCGCATAGCCCGACGTTTCTACCGCTAACCCGAGGTGTGACAATAATGAGCATTTGTGTGCTGCCTATGAATGAGAAAAACAATCAAAGAAGGGTCGCCATGTTCTCATCCGAAATCCATTTCTGAACCCCTTAAACTTCTTCATATTGACCTTTGTAGTCCTTCAACAGTTACTTTTTGGTGATTATCGATGACTATAGCTGGTTTACCAGGCTTTAAGGATGAAAGATTTCATAAAGTGGAAGAAGGTTATGGACGATGAGTTGAGCTCGCTTGACAAGAGCCATTCCTATTCGTTGGTTAAGCTCTCAGCATGGACGAAAGCACAACAAAACAAATGTGTATTTTGGGTTAAAGACGACATTAATGGCACCAAACGATGCAAGGCAACTATGGTGGTCAAGGAGTTATAACAGAAGAAAAGAACTTATTACAAAGAGATATTCCCTCAAGTTGTGAAAATGGACTACAATCATAATGTTCTTGGGTATCGTAGCCTCTAAAGATCTCCATCTAGAGCAACAAGATGTGAATGCAGTTTGTCTTCATTGTGACCTGAAAGAAGACATCCACATGACACAACCAGAAGGTTTTCCCATAGTTGGTAAGGAAAATATAGTATGAAAACTGATGAAAATTTTGTATGGATTCAAGCAAGTTCCAACACAATAGTACTTGAAGTGGATAACTTCATGCAAAGGAGTGGGTGCAACAAATGTAAGATAGATCAATGTACTGTGACATCCTCATTTTTATGGTCATATTAAAACCTTTTGTTTATGCTTATTTAAAACATTTGTTATTGCGGAATTAGTCCCAAGATATCCTTGACATGATATAATATTAAAATCAAGGCATTTCAGAAGATTTTGTATTTTTAAATGTCTAGGATGTCATAATTAATACAAGAAACATAAGCATAAAATGAGACTTACTATGTCTCAATATACCAATAGTCGACATCTCCTTAAATCTCTCATCATTCATGTATGTTTGTACCGCTACTTGTGATACAAAGAAGCTGAATGGGTCAGGTTGGGAAACCTGGTGAGTATACACGGTTTTCATCCCACAAAAATATAGTTAATATGTTTAATTATCAAACAGCTTACCTAATTAACCATACTTATTTTCTCTCTATTTATTTCTAAAGATCATCACCTACATTACATTTATTATATAGTCATCACCTATCATCACATTATATATTTTCATCGGTAAGGACATCTCCTAATCATCGCATTGAATACATAGTTCTTACATCGTCTGAACTCATAATTCGCCGGTTGAGCACATCACATGAATAAACGGTTCATACATTGTTTGAGCTTGTAAATTCATCACCTACAGATTGCAAGCATGTCAATATTCCATCGGACTATTTAGATTAGTTTGTGGTCGTCATCTATACTCTGATAAATGACTACATCGCAATCATCACAACTAAAGGTCAAGGCATCTCCTACATCTTATCTCCCATTTCTCATCAACCATCACTACCTGATATATATATATATATATATATATATATATATATATATATATAATATGTACAAGGGTTATATGCATATGTCTTAAATTTAAGATTCAAGTTTAAGAGGTACAATGATTTGATGCATGAATCAAAAACTAGATTAGAGAAGGCAGACATCGGACGAATGCTTTGAGTTCTAATTGTACATGTTAACAAACTTATTTCACACGGATCCATTAGTGGTGATCCATGGAGTTAAATTTAAAACAATAAGAAAAAACACAAAAAAACACTTGAAGAACAGTACAAGGACTATAAAATAAAATGACCAGTTAAACTTTCTTTTAAATATACAATATACTTTTTCTCTTATCTCTCTAGAAAGACGATCCTCTAGCCACCTCCACAGCTCCACCTTCAAACACCATCTTCTACCCCCACCTTTGGTACAACCCTATCGCTTCAGCCACCTTGCTACCACTGCCACAACCATAGTCATCAGCTTCCCTTACCACCATCGCGGCTCAAAACCAACGCATTCAAGTATATTGGTTATAACTGGTAAACACATCATTGTAGATGTCATTGATACCTCTACCTCCACAAGTGTCGTTGTTAGCCACTGAAGGCACCTAGATCTAAACAACGATCTCTTCGAACTAACCTAGATTTAACCTTGATTTACCTCTCTCTTTCTCTCTAACAACTTTGTTTGGGTTGAATGCTTTATACTTGTGATCTTTTAGCTTTTTAGTTTTGATTTTCAGATATGTAAATATAAATGAATCGCTGAGGTTTATGCGTAGATTAGTCAGGTAAGAAGTAAAGCAGTAAAGGATGACCAAAATTTGAATATATAAGTTGTTATATTTTGTTAGATCTGATTTTTTTCCCAATACGCAGGGCGTGTTTGACACGGAGCTTTTGGAAGCATTTTGAAGCTTTTAACTTTTAGCTTTTGGTAAAACGCACTAGTTTAAATAAAAAGTTTCGTTTGGCAGTACGAGCATTTAGCTTTTAGTTTTAACAAAGCGTTCCGATTCTAAAAGCTATTTCATGTAGCGTTTAAGAAAACGCTCCTGAGCTTTTGAAATCAATTTCCATAATTACCCTTAAAAATATATTTATATATTTATTTATTTTTAATCAATTGTCATTTTATGTAATTTTATATATTTCAAAAGCTTCTAGCTACTTTTGCCAAATATTCATATAACAAATAAAAGCTACAGCTTCCCGCTACCAACTACCAACTATCCACTACTAGCTAACCGCTATCCGCTTCCAGCTAACAGCTACTTTTGCCAAACACACCCGTAGGAATCATGTTTTGTAATATGATTTGGTAATGGTGTTTGATATAGATCCATAAATCTGAACTTTGGCGGTCAAATAACAAATAAAAATGTCTAAGTGATTTAGATTTATAAAACATTTGAATTGATTTTTTATTTTAATGGAGGAACTTATGATACAATTATATTTTATAAATCAAGAAATTTTAAGAATTCATTATCGAAAATAATATTTGGTATAAAAAATTAAGAAATGATTTGGGAAGCATTCTATACAAATTGAGATAATTTAAATACAATGAATTTATTTTATACAAGATATTAAATATTTCAAGAAATCAAATAAATTGTAAATAGTGTCAATTTATTCTAAAAGAGACATTAGCATGTATTACTTTTAGTCTTTTTAAAATTGTTGTTAAAAAACTACAAAAATACCCTAACAAATTCTTGAATGTGCTCCGTAATTTGGGGAATTTTTTTTTGCACAAATAACCTATAGCTTAATTATTTTATTTAAAAATTTCATTTTCAATCATTCCTTTTTTACTTATAATATTAAGTACGAGAGATGGTGATTTTTTGCCTTTAATTAGAATGCAAGAAGAATAAAATTTTGCCATTAGTTACAATTCAAGAAGAATAGACTCAATAGAACGAAAATCAATGACTGTTTATTAAGAAACCACAAAAACATTATTATTATTATTTTTTATTGTTTAGAACGGTAGGTATATATTGAAAAAAACTAGCTAGAGGCTAGGAGGTACAAAATATCCAAGAACAAATAGACAAAGCAACATAAAAAAGAAAGGAAAAGGGAAAGAAAAATAAAAAGAAAAAAATAACTATTGCAATAGCACTCCAAAATTGGATCCCAACACCTCTTTTTGCTAATGAACTTAGTACAGCAGTTTTTCAATCAAGAAAATGTAGCATTGGACCTTCCACCTATCCATATTGGAGTGCTGCTATATTTGTACAAAGAAGGGAGACGCCATCAATTTTTTGGTTGGTCATAATTACATGATTGTCGTATTAAAATATGGGATATATACAGTTAAGTTCCAATATTTTTATCGATTTGACAAGAAAGTCCTAAATTGTATTTTTTTGACAGTAAAGTCCAAATTACCGGCAGTTGTTGACACTTTTGCCATTTTTTCCCGGTTAGCCGGTAATTAGGATTTTTTTGTCAAAAAAATAAAGTTTAGGACTTTCTTGTCAAATCGTCAATTAGGACTTTACTGTCAAAAAAATAAAGTTTAGGATTTTTTTGTCAAATCGTTGAAAATATTGGGACTTTAGTGTATATATAATTATTTTTGGTTAGAAATTTAATGGTATGATACTCTTTAAGTATAAGAGTTATTGAAATCTTCTCTAATTAGCTAGATTCTATTGAAATCGTTTACGTTTGCTTCTTGTTAAATCGTTTTTTTAATCTCAACAAACCGACATTATAAAAAATTGAGATAATCAAGAAAGAAAGAAAGAATCAGGGTTATTTTGGCTTTTTGCAGTCTCAAAAATGGAGAAATTAGAAACCTAAAAAAACGAAATTGCCCTGGCTTTATACAAACACAAACAACACATGCCTAGTCAAAAGGGTGTGAATGTTAAGAAGGGAAAAAATGATAATTTCGTTTTTTTTGGTTTCTTATTTCTCCATTTTTTAAACTGCAAAAAGCTAACACAACCCTCGTTCTTTCTTTCTTTTTTGATTATCTTAATTTTTTTCAATGTCGGTTTGTTGAGATTAAAAAAACGATGTAACAAAAAGCAAACGTAAAGGATTTCATTAGGATCTAGCTAATTAGAGAAGGTTTCAATAACTCTTATGCTTAAAGAGTATCATACCATTAAAATTCTAACAAAAAAAATTATATATACACTAAAGTCCCAATATTTTCAACGATTTAACAATAAAGTCCTAAACTTTATTTTTTTGACAATAAAGTCCTAATTGACGATTTACAAGAAAGTCCTAAACTTTATTTTGTTGACAAAAAAGTCCTAATTACTGGCTAACCGGGGAAAATGGTAAAAGTGTCAAAAACTGCCGGTAATTTGGACTTTACTATCAAAAAAATAAAGTTTAGGACTTTCTTGTCAAATCGATGAAAATATTGGGACTTTACTGTATATATATCCCTTCAAATATCTTAATATTATAGGATTATTTTTAAGAATTGGCTAAAAAGATATCCCATTTTTCTTTGTACACATCATCATATTCCATCCTTACTACACACCACTTTATGTTACCTATGACTTTCTCTTTGTTTACCAATTTCCGTTCAAAAGGCTGTCAAGTATATATATATTTTTTAAATAGGAAATAAAATAAAATAAAAAAAAAAGAAAAAGTTGGAGCCAATAAAGATAAAATTGATCGCTAAATGGGGAGAGGAGGAGTTAGGCTCTATCCAACCCAATGGAGTTTAAATTTCCAAAAAATCTTCTTTTTATTAACTTTTTTAGATTATATCCAAATCTTAAAAAAAAAAAAATGCCGTAGACATCATATTTTGGCTGCCACAAAAACTTTAATACATCAATTTTTTTTTTAATTTATAAAAAATACCAACATGCGTCATAAGTTTATAAGTTTTTTTTAAATGTTTACTACTAATAGATATATATGTTTACGTAAAATAAAATATAAAATTTAATCTTATTATATTTTAGTTCTTTTTGTTTTATCTTGTGGTGAAATTATCTTTGTTTGGTATAAAAAACATAAAGTAAAATACAAAATTATGTTTTGATTTTTAATTGTTTAATATATTATTTAACAAATACATTTTCATGTATAAAAAACTGATTGTAAAAACAAATTTATCAAAATAATATTGTTTTTATTTATTAAAAAATATACACCTAAGAAAAAATATGTAATTTTTAAAATATAAAAAGTAAAAAAAAAAACATCCCAAGTATAAAGTTTTAAACATTGTAAAAAGTTGTTTTAAACATTGTAAAATGTATACGTAACTTTTTTACAACTCATAAACAATTTTTAATAAAGATTTTTTTCGTGAAAAAAGTATAAAAAAAATGTTCAATGTTAAAAGAATAAATCTAAAGTTTCAAACATTGTAAAAAGTTTAAAAAAAACTTGAAAAATGTAAGAAAAATTATAGAAAAAATATGAAAACCGTTAAGCAAAAGCTTGTACAAAAGTTTTAAAATATTAAAATATCATAAAACATTTAAAGTAAACTTGAAATATGTGTAAGTAAAAAAAAAGTTTAAAAAACATGAAAAATATTAATAAAAAAGCTTTAAATTAATTTAAAAAGTATGATGTTTAGTTTAAAAAAGGACTTATAATAAATAGTATTAAGTTTGTGGTTTACTACTAAAAATAAAGATAAAAAACTGATGAAAGTTTATCCGGAATTATATTTTTTTATAATATTATTTATATTATTATATTATAAAAATAATATAATTGTTTTTTTTTTATTTTAATAAAAAATAAATTTAAATCTTAATCAAAATGATAATTATAATATTAATATTAAAGTTTTAATGATTAGGTTATAATAAAGTAAAAAGTATAAAAGTTAGTAAAAATGATAATTATATTATAATGATTACCTAAAAAGAAACCGTAGTAATATATAATATATATAGAATGGTGTGTGTAAAGTAGGATCGTTTGGATATTTAGACAACCCTACAACCAATCATTACATAATAATTATTTTTGAATTATGATTATCTCTTAGTTTTCAACATGTCCTTTATTATTCACAAATTTAATCCTTAAAAATTAATTGAGTCAAATTTAGTCCCTAAAAATTAGTTGTATCAATTTTCTTCAAAAATTGGGTTTTTCGTAAATTTGTTCATGCAATATGATTATAAAATAGTATAATCGATAAAATTTATATTACTTTTTGGAACTTCTATTCGTACATTCACTAAATCTACTTTAAAATTTATATAATTCTTTTACTTATCTACCCACTAAATATATTCTTAAATTTATATATTTTAAAGTTTTTCTTGTTTTACAATGGATAAGCAGGGACACATTTTTATTGTTTTTTAAAGTTTTTCTTATTTTATAATTTTTTTACTTATCTTGTTTTACAATTGATAAGTGGATACATTTTTATCGTTTTTTAAAGTTTTTATTGTTTTATAATTTTTTTTACTTATCTACCCACTACATCTATTCTCAAATTTATATATTTTAAAGTTTTTCTTGTTTTACAATTGATAATGGGGACATATTTTTATTCTTTGTGGCCAGATAAAGTTTAAAACCAAGAAATGTTCAAAATGCATACCATGATTACTTATTACTTTTGATTTTTTAAACAAAAAATTATTATAATGAATATCATAAATACGTTATTAATAAATGAAAATTGATTCAACAACAATAGTCCAACTTAATAAAATCATCTTCAAATACAAAACATAAATAATACTCTTCAACAATCATCTGTAGTTATAAAATCACGCTTACAAGGTTTCAGTTGTCTATAACTTTGCAGACGTGATATAAACATCGTTTTCCATCCAGCTGCACACGGAGCTCTATGGCGGATCCAGTAAGCAGAAATGGTAGGCATCAGAAAATATTCTTTTAATTGTACCATAACATAATGATTACCATGTACAATTGAAATTGTAATAATTCGATGGTCCAAAAATTCTTCCGGACCTTTCCAAAGAGGAAAGAAAGTTAAGGAACCATGATTGGTTAAGAAAGTAAGGACCACACCAAACCTGTTAGCAATCAGAATACCTGTTGCGGGCATAAGCATCCAATGTTCCGTAGGTGCACTTGGTCCGAAGAAATACAACGAAGTCCACAATTAATGGATTCCATCTATGAAAACTGTTGCATATACATCAGATGCACTTTGTAACTCGTCTACTAGTTGTTCTCGAACGTAGAGCCATTGATCTTCGCCATACCCGAGACAAACATATATCAATCAAAATCCACAATGTCCATCACCCTTAAAATTTTGTATACGTGAGACGTATGGATGAAACACGAGTGGAATTTCATCCATTAATGGATGAATGTTAATATCATGATAAATATAATACCCGTGTGGTAGAAAACGATGATGTCGCCGTTATGTTCTCAACGCTTTCATTTGAAATATTTCCATTCGGTTTCCGCATATTTTGTTAAACACTGCAGAAAAAATAAAGATTTATAAAAAATAAAATTATATATGAAATACTAATTTTAAAAAAATATATTTTATAAAAATATTAGTAAATACTAATTTAAAAATAAATATGTTTTATAAAAATGCCCATTTCATAGTGTAGAAAACGTGATAGTCCAAATGCCCATTTCATTAAAAATGTGTGAGGCCATCTATTAGCCCATCTGTAAGCCTCAATATAGTCTCCATATAAATAAAACAAAAACCCTAGAATTCATTAGCCACCACTCAAAATCCATCGTCTCTTTTGTCTCTCTTCGTCTCTCCACTCTCTCATAGGAATCAACCTCCTGTTCTTCCTCTTTTCTTTGTATCTTAAAACACCGGCTTCCCGATCGAAACCCGACACAGGAGTCAGAACGAGCACCACACCAGCAGAAAAGACGCACCACCACCTATGCTCCCGTCGACCACTGCCGTTATCTCTTTCCCTCCGTTGTCTTCTCCGATTCTTCCTTCATACGATATACTTCAACGAACTCATGGCTGCTGCCATCGTATATGGTCTTGACAAGAACGAAGGTATTGGCCATGGTGATGGAACCTCGATTCTCGACAAAATTCTCCACTCTTCACTCTCACTTTCAACTCCGGAACACTCTATTCTATACTCGTCGGTATACCACCGTCGGACCACCGGTGTCGGTGAAGGTGGCAGCATTATGATAAATACTTCAAAAATTGATTTGAGATTTAGAATAGATTATTTACCTTGATTTTGGTGTGTGCACTGTTAATTTGTGTCACCGGGCTTATAAATTAAGAGAGTTTTTTTTTTTTTTTTTTTTTTTTTTTTTTTTTTTTTTTTAAAATTAAGTGGTTAGTGGGTACTATGAACAAGTTTCAATATAATAAATTTAATTCTTATTAACGACACGTTGTTCAAAATCTGGTTAGTGGTTGCTGAATTGAAATTTATGACCAGTAAAACAACAATTTATGCGAAAAGAAAAAAAATTGAAATGTATAAAAACAATTTACGTCAAAAGAAAAAAAAAGTTTAAATGTATAAAATTATTAACAATTTATCTGTTTGAAATGTGAGTTTGATTTAAAAGATATAATAGCTAAAGTTGTCATTTTGTTTTTTTTATAAGGAACTAAACTGTAAATTGTCCAAATATGTTTCTTTGTTGAATCTTAGGTTGTCCAGACGTAAATCCCAATACAAAAATCTATTAATCATAAATATAAATAAATATAAAGTTTAATTAGTAGAGGGAGTATTTGACTTTTAAAAATATACTTTTTGAGGTAAAAAATATAATAGTTTCGGAGATGAAACACTATTTACTCCATTTTTTATTTCATTTATAGGATGAAAACTAAGATGAGTTGGAGATGGTCTTAACAGCATCATCCTTGTTTTTAAAGGGTTTGTACAAAACAAACCAAATTTGAATTTTTTTTTAAAAGAATAACTATTTTTTAATAACATTTTACAAAAATTATCACCAATTTTGCAATTAGATCTTTATATAATAGATTGTATTAGAATTTGTTTTTTTATTAATTATATATTTACGTCTTAATTATTATTTGAGACCTAAGGAAGAATGTTTTTTTTTTTTTTACAAATGTTTATTTATGTTTCATATACACATTGATAAATGAGAGGACATCCTTACTTTCAAGTTATATTTAAGTGCAATATTTTTTATTTTGAAAATTATTGAAGATTTACAAAAAGATGGATTTGTTTTTTCCCTATAAAAATACTATGAAACAAGATTTTATATGCACTTTTTTTTTTTTTTTTTATTTTGATGAAATCCTTCTTCGAAAAAATTATTTTATTTTTTATGAATATTGATGTTCTTTGTAGAATATATATATATATATATATATATATATATATATATATATATATATATATATATATATATATATATATATATATATATGAAGGATCATTTGGGAACCTATAGTTTCCCGAGAACCAAACAAAGACCGTTAGATCAAAATAATAGAATATTAAGATGATTTGTGACATTATTGTAAAAACTTCAAACAAAGAAACACGGGGGCATCTGATTTACATTAATTGGAGGGCATTTCAGGGATAAGAACTTATTTGGTCAAACCATTTCCTTATCCTCTTTCCTCTTCAACTCGTCTATCTCCTGTTCATCAAACTTTCAACTATCTCTCATCAGACCATCTGTGTTCCATAATCTACAGATCATCGACGAGGAATCAAAGAATCAGCAAGTCGACGTTGTATTATGGAATAACAGATCGGTGACATTCTGATCATTCCATCTCGATTGTCTACACCTTCCACCTTGATAATGGATGCCATTGTTATACTCCTCACCTTTCCTATGCCATCGTTAGGGCTTTCGCTGATCTTTCACACAGCTATATGAATCTCATCTCGAAACCTTCTTACAAAGCTTTGTTCAACTCGGATGCAGAATCAACAGACGAAGTGATGATCCGTTAGTTCAAGAAAGAGGTGAAAGAGCAGATTAATGTAAATCATTCGGTGGTGGATCGACGAATTGCTATTCGTCACGTCATACTGAAAACGATATCCAACAGAGCCAGACGATAGCGTCGTTTCTGCCTCCATCAGATGGCTCCGTCAGGTGGCTTTATGTGCTATTTGGTTCATACATTTAAGATAAAGGATAATGGAACATGATAGGTGCTCAAAATCTTATATAATCGATCGATTTCTAGTGTTCAATCTTCAATATGTTTGTGTTGGATTTCTCTTCTTCATATGTTATTTCATTTATACATGACAGAGGATAATAGTGTTTGGAATCTCATATAATCAACAAAATTATACTGTTTTGGTGTTTGTTGTTGGTTTGAACTTTGAATGATATCTTCACTTCCACCATGTCTCCTAATCTTGACTTTGTTAATGAGCAGGAAGATGTAAATTTCTTATTGAAGATCGGAGGTGGATCATTGGCAGGTGCAACAACCATTAAGTTCGGCAGCATACTGGTGCCATAGATCACACACCTAAACATCACTGAAGCTTTCATTATATCGGATTGCTGAAGCATGTGATGAGACTGTCAATGACTAGCTTAAAAGCTACAGGTGTAAAAGATGTTGTTGCTTCTATAACTGCCATTACAAATACAAAACTAAAAGCTGAGAAAGTGGTTGTTGCTGGTAAAAAAAAGACATGTATCTCATCTATATTGCTTTTCTGATAAACTAAAGTGGCAAATCAATCATCCAAACCATACCATACATTATGTTTTCTGCAATTAGCATGCACTTTTTTTAACATATGTTTTATTATTATCTATAACAGGGGGAAAGAAGAAACAGTTGTTGGTTTGTACTCCTATTTTTTTTATTAATGTTTTTATCGGGTGAAGATATAATTATAAAATTTGATCCCATTTTTCAGTTTTTTCTTTAGTTAACGACATTCACTTATTATTTTTTGTGTATGTAATCCATCCAATGTTTTGTTGTTGTTATTATGAGGATAAGAGAACCCAAAACTACATCACTATTCTTTGCTTCTGGGAAAATGGCAAGTTTTTATTCTAAATTTATATTTTATTGTTAAGAAAATATCATTGTATTCAAAGTATCGTGTTATTTCCCCTTTAGGTTTGCACATGAGCCAAGAGTGAACAATAATCAAAGTTAGCAACACAAAAGCTACATGAATATTATTATTATAATCTTTTAGTTTAAAAATGCAGAATCTTTACAAACATTCTGATATTTAAATTATTTTTTTGGACATAAACCAATTATATAGTGCACTAATAGTCATCATCTGCTTCTTTAGTTGTTGGATGGTTATATCTCTCTCTTCATTTGTCTTGTTTAATTCATTCATTTTGTTGGTAAATGAAATGAAACTCCCGATAAACCTGAAATCACATATGAATTACATGTGATTCACATGTAATTCGCATATGAATCACAAGTGATTCACATGTAAATCACAATTACACGTGATTCACATGTAAATCACATGTGATTCACATGTAAATCACACTTACACGTGATTCACATGTAAATCACATATAATTCACATATGAATAACCTGCAATTCACATGTAAATCACAAGTTGGCCACATATGATTCACATGTAAATCACATTTACACGTGATTCACATGTAATTCACATATGAATCACATGTGATTCACACGTAAATCACAAGTGATTCACACGTAAATCACATGCGATTCACACGTAAATCACATGCGATTCACACGTAAATCATATGCGATTCACATGTAAATCATATGCGATTCACATGTGATTCATATGTGAATCGCATGTGATTCATAAGTCATCATCTGCTTCTTTAGTTGTTGGATGGTTATATCTCTCTCTTCATTTGTCTTGTTTAATTCATTCATTTTGTTGGTAAATGAAATGAAACTCCCGATAAACCTGAAATCACATATGAATTACATGTGATTCACATGTAATTCGCATATGAATCACAAGTGATTCACATGTAAATCACAATTACACGTGATTCACATGTAAATCACATGTGATTCACATGTAAATCACACTTACACGTGATTCACATGTAAATCACATATAATTCACATATGAATAACCTGCAATTCACATGTAAATCACAAGTTGGCCACATATGATTCACATGTAAATCACATTTACACGTGATTCACATGTAATTCACATATGAATCACATGTGATTCACACGTAAATCACAAGTGATTCACACGTAAATCACATGCGATTCACATGTAAATCATATGTGATTCACATGTGATTCATATGTGAATCGCATGTGATTCATATGTCAATCACATATGTATTTTTGTGAGTGTTTTTGCATCAACAATATATATATATATATATATATATATATATATTGTAATTTTCTTGTAGATTTGGAAGAAATTGTGGTGAGTATTGAAGAGGTGAAAAATGATAAATTAAAGAAAATAAAGAAATATTGACATGAAGACATGAAAACGCTTTGAAATTTGTAGCATTTTTTATTTTTTATATTTCATTTTGTATTGAATAAAGTACTTGTACTATTATGTTTATAGATTAATTAATAAGTGTTGAAAAATGTTTTGTACGTGACCTTGTATGTGACTATCACTGAAATAAGATGAATTGTTTTTGTATTATCTAACAAATATTATCAGTTATTTCAGGTTGCATGAATGCGTGATCAAAACGGAAAATACGAAAACACACGAATGACGAAAACACATATGCGTGACTAAACAGTTTCAACAATATATATATATATATATATATATACGTATGTATATATATGTATTATATATATGTATGTGCTATATGTATATATTATATATGCATGTATTATATATGTATATATGTATTATATATATAGATATGTTGTGTTGAATAGTCAAACCAAGAAAAGTCAACAAAGCATGGAGATGAAGTAGCAAACCCTTCCCATGTTTTTTTTGCCTCCTACTCTACATCAACTTGCAGCCAACTCTCCAAACACTCAAGTGTACTACAAGATATTTGTTTCTTATATATATACATGTGTATGTAGTGTATGTTTGTGTCAGATAATAGAAGAGAGTAAGAGAGATAGATATGTTATAGTGAGTTTTCCTTGTAAAACTACACCCTCTCAATCTTCATCCCTGGAGCTAAATGAAGAACACCAAGATCAAACAAGAATAAAGTGAAGAACACCAAGATCATCAACAATGAAATGAAGAACACCATCAACCATCTTCATCTTCTTCATTGAAACTCAAGGTTTTTCATCTTCACCACCTTTGTTCATCACATCATACACCACCAAACACTTTCCTTACATCAAAACACCAAAACACAACCATGAAACAACCCAAAACCTTCTGCTTCTGACGAAGCTGACAATGAACAAGCACAATCAAACTTCTGCTTCGTAGCTGGTGTTGAAATACCTTCAAGAGCTCCAAATGTCATAGAACAGGTATGGTCTATGATCTTTGAACTTGGTTTTTCCAAAACAATTTTTGAGTCCCACATCACCAAAATTGAGACTAGTCTTGAAGCTGATCTCAAAACATATCATGACACAATGGTCAATTATGATATTTGCAAATCTGAGTTACAAACCTTGCAACTCAAATTTGGAGAATCAACAAGAACTAAAAGCAAATTGGAAAGAGAAGTTGAAAGAAAATCAGAAGATTATAATCACGTCTTGGAACAATTAAATCAGTCCCTAATTCAGAAAAGGGATTTGGAACTAAAAAATCAGTCAATCATTTCTTCTGAAATAAAAGATGTTTTAGAAATAGAAATCCTTCAGTTGAAACAAGACTTTCAAGAATCATCTGATAAATACAATATTCTAAATGAAAAACTGGATGATTCTTTAAAACAAATCAATTCTCTTAAAACCGAGAATAAAAGACCGATATGGAATATGGATTCTATCAAAGTTGCCAGAAAACTAAGTGATGATATTTTCACTAAGGCAAACACCTTAGGAACTAGCAAAATTAATACGAATTATAGACCAGGAATTGGAAGAGAATCCTTTGAAATTGAACAAGCAAAACAGAAAAACATGACGAATTGTGAAAACCCTGAATCTATTCTACCAGATCTTTTCACATCTGTTAATGAGGAAGATTCAGATGACAACTGTAGTCCAGATGATACTGCTTTCAGTGTTTCCAAAAAGTCTTTCAAAAGAGTTGTAAATTCTGAAACAGACTCTGCAAGTTCTTTAACTCACCAAATCAAACATACCGATGAAACCACTAAACTCAAAAACTTTTTGAATGGAGAAAATTCCTCTTATGAGGATGATAGTACTTCTATACCAACTGCTTTTCCTACAATGACTTCTTCAATTGTTGGAAAAACTAGTCTAGGACAAAAATACTCCAAGAAACAACAAACAAGCAAAAATCCATTCAGGTCACCAAAACCCCACTTATCAAGCCAAACATTTTTGAAAACCAACCAAAGAAACCAGTTAAACCCTACGTCATACCTCATAAACAGGTTTCCAAACAAAAACCAAAACCTTTTCAAAAACCTTTTGAAAACCGCTTTCAAGATATCACTTTTAATCATTCAAGGAACTTTCAAAAACCATCACATCAAAAAGTTTCAAACCATCATCATCAAAAAGCTTTTCAAAATCACCCATCACATCCCAGATATGAAGAAAACTGTAACAACGTAAATTTTCAAACAAAATTTTCATTTAAAAAATAAAGCATTTTCATTCAAACAAGGCATAAACATTCCAAGTGTCATGTCAAAATGCAAATCATATAAATCCCAAGACCACAAAACATCTATCATTGTGTACAGATCATGCCGGCGCCTTCCCACGGTCCTCGCTAGTACCTGAAAATCATACACAAAACTGTAAGCATAAATGCTTAGTGAGTTCCCCAAAATACAACTTACGCACATACGCCTTTCCAGTCCCTGACCTTCCGGTCCATGTGTCTCAGGGGACTTCCGTCCCTGCTGGGTAAACCTTCCGGTCCTACCCACGCCAACCTTACGGTCCACAACACAACGCCTTCCGGCCCATAACATAATCGCCTTCCGGCCCTTAACATAATGCCTTCCGGCCCACATAACATACATAGCACGTATAACAATTTAACTTATCACATATAGCACATGTATCACATATCATATCTGACCTTCCGGTCACACAGTCAAACCCTTCCGGGTACAGTATAGTGAGAAGACTCACCTCGTGAATATCGAAAGCTAGCAAATCCCGAAATCACTCGTGCTCGATCCGCCGAGCTACAATCTCCCTATAACATCATATATCTCTTATTAACACTTTTATCTTCTAAGTTTGACTATCCCTAAGAAGTCAGACATAGGTCAACTCTGGTCAACGGTCAACGGTCAACTTGACCGGACTCGGCGAGTGCTAGGGCGACTCGGCGAGTCTAGACGTCCTCACCAATTCTCTAAGATTCCCTTTCTACACGTCGAGTATCCCTCTTGACTCGACGAGTTCCTCCTGGAAGAATCGCGGGGCCACCCCGACTCAACTCGCCGAGTCTGAAGAACAACTCGGTGAGTCCCAGTTAATCTTCAAGCTACTCGCTGAGTCTGTTCATCGGACTCGGCGAGTCCATGCCATGCAACCGCTCAAACTGTTTTCTAAGGTCAGATCTGCTCCGACCATTCATAGGTCTGGCCTTCCTAGACTGATTCATCACGTAAGGTCCTCATTTCGGTGCTCATAATACACCCCATGACTCATAATTTACATTTTGACCTAAGGCATAAGGATTCCAATCCAAAACCTCCATTGATTCCCGAAATGCTCAGGCATGGGACATTCTGGACTTCTAAAGGTCCCAATACAGGGTTCCAATCGCTTGGGGGACTAAGGTAACACTCAATCTAGCCACAAAAGGGTTCAATAAACCCTAAATCCATATACACATCAACATAGAAGAACGCAACTCGAAATATTACCTGAATAACGTGCTCTCTGTGTCCCCAATCCTCAGAATGTGGCTTCTCTTGTTGTTCCCTTAACCAAGCCTCCTCTTCCTTGCAAAACAACACTTCCAAAATCAACAATGGCCTTCTACCTTGCTCCAGATGCTCACAATCGAGTTAGGGTTTCTCTCAGAGGACTAGGGTGAACAATGACGGCCATAAGGCCCCTCATATACGTCCCAAACCTGAACGGTTAGGGTTTTCGCTAAACAGCGCAGACTCGCCGAGTCCATATCCGGACTCGTCGAGTCCAGTCGCGAACCCGCGACCAGATCCGCGATCCTACTCGGCGAGTCTGGGCTCCAACTCGCCGAGTCCCCTCTTAAAACACCCAAAATCATAAATACAACGATACCTGGAATTCCGGGCTGTTACAAAAACTTTTCAAACGAACCTTCACATCTAGGATATCTTTCACCAAATCACAGATCTTATCAACCCACAGGCTTTCAAAAACAAATCACATTTTGGGTAAAATTGATAGATCAAATAAAACCTCAACCATTCCATCGTTATAAACCAAACCATTACAATAATGTGAAGTCAAATGATAAAAGAAATTCATTAAGCAAAGCACCCAAAATAACAACTGACAAACCAGGACCCATTCATATTTGGGTACCTAAACTTTCTGTCTGATTGCAGGTACTTAATTCTGGAGAGCCCAATGATGATACATGGTATATTGATAGTGGCTGCTCCAAGCATATGACAGGAAACCGGAACTACTTATGTGCCTTCAAACCTATACAAACCAATCAAGATGTTACCTTCGGCAACAACATGAAAGCAAAAATCAAAGGTTATGGAAACATAACAAATGGTAATTTTACCATAAAGAAAGTTGCCTTCGTCGATGACCTGAAACACAACCTCATCAGTGTTTCTCAACTGTGTGATAACAATATTGAAGTTCTTTTCACCAAACAACGAAGCTTGATCATGGACGCCAAAACCAAAGATGTTATAGTTGATTCTGACCGTGCCGGAAATATGTATCCACTTGACATGAATCTTATCTATGGTAAACCCGATATATGTCTGCTATCTAAAGCCCCAACAGATATTAGTTGGTTATGGCACCGTCGCCTTTCCCATCTAAACTTTGGGTACATCAACAAATTAATCGGCGATGATCTTGTTCGAGGGCTACCACTTCTGAAGCTCGATAACGAAACTCTTTGTGCCGCATGTGAAAAAGTAAAACTTTCCAAATCCACTCACAAAAGCATCTCAGAATCTAGTGTATCCGAACCACTAGAGTTGTTGCACATAGATCTTTGTAGCCCTGCCAAAACCCAAACCATACAAGGGAAGAAGTACATTCTTGTTGTCGTTGATGGTTTCTCGCACTTTACTTGGGTCTTTTTCTTAAGACTAAAATTAGAAGCACCTGAAGAGACGATCAACTTCATCAAACAAATCGAACTGAAGCTCAAACGACCTGTTCGAAGAATCCGAAGTGATAATGGTTTAGAGTTCAAAAACAAGACTCTAGATTCATTTCTTAAAGACAAAGGGATTGAACATAACTTCTCAGCCCTATACACTCCACAATAGAACGGTGTTGTCGAAAGAAGGAACTGAACTCTATGTGAAGCTGCAAGATCAATGCTTATCTTCGCTGATCTGCCACAATACTTCTGGGCAGAAGCAATAGCCAAAACTTGCTACACTCAAAATCTTTCCTTAATCCATAAACATCTTCATAAAAAACCATATGAAGTCATTAACAACTGAAAACCAAACATCAAAATTTTCCATATTTTTGGTTGTTGATGCTTCGTAAAGAACAATAAAGATCACCTTTCAAAATTTGAATCAAGGTCGGACGAAGGAATTTTCCTTGGTTACTCATTTTCTTCAGCTGCTTATCGAGTATTGAACAAACGTACTAGAGTAATTGAAGAAAGTACCGATGTTCATTTCGATGAATTTTATGTCAGGAAATTGGATCGTGGGCATTTTGGTTCAAAAATAATTGAAAATATTTTTCAAAATCCAATTCAACAAACACCTTCTTCTGACATAGACATTGAAATCGATCTTGATTTGCTTTTTGAACAACCAAAAACCGCTTACAATTCTGAACTTCTAACTACTTCAATTGACCCTACAGGAACACCCACTGAAGTTATTACCCAAACAAACCAAAATGATGCAGATCAATTCGAGGGGGAACCACCAACACATACTTCTTCTTTGGAACAAACACCAAATCCTCCTTTAAATACCCAATCCCCAAATAGCCAAAACAACCCCGATGCATCATTTATGGGGGAACCTTCAAACCTATTCCAAGATGAAACACACGGAGAAGAACAATGGGATACTGAAACTCCAATTATTATAGCGGAAGAGAATCACTTAATAAAGTGGACCAGAAACCATCCAACAGACCAAATCATCGGAGATCCAAACTTAGGCATTCAGACTAGAGCCGCATCCACAAATGAATGTTTATTTGGAGCCTTCTTATCCGTGACTGAACCCAAAACCATACATTCTGCTATAAAAGATCCAGACTGGGTAAAAGCTATGCAAGAAGAGCTAGCAGAATTTGAAAGAAACGACGTATGGAATCTTGTTCCTACTCCACCCGATGTTACTGTTATAGGTTCAAGATGGGTATACAGAAACAAGACTGACGATCAAGGAATCATATGTCGAAACAAGGCACGTCTTGTAGTCAAAGGATATTCACAACAAGAAGGAATCGACTACGATGAAACATATGCTCCAGTTGCCAGAATTGAAGTAATTCACATCTTTCTTGCATATGCTGCACATAAGAATTTCAAAGTATTCCAAATGGACGTTAAATGTGCATTCCTACACGGAGAGATAGATCGTGAAGTATACATCCAACAACCACCAGGTTTCGAAGATCCCAAATTTCCAAATCATAGCTTTAAATTGCAGAAAGCTGTCTACGGCTTGAAACAAGCACCCCGAGCCTGGTATGCTACGTTGTCAACCTTTCTCAAAGAATCAGGTTTTATAAGAGGTTCTATCGATCAAACCCTTTTTCGTAAAATCTTTAATAAACATCTATTAATCGTACAAATATATGTTGATGACATTATTTTCGGTTCTACAGATGAATCTCTAAGTGTTAAGTTTGCAGATTTAATGAAGAGCAAATTTGAAATGAGCATGATTGGGGAGATGACTACTTTTCTCGGACTTCAAATCAAACAGTCAACTGATGGCATTTTCATCAACCAAGAGAATTATATCAAAAGCCTACTCACTCGCTTTTGAATGGAAAATCCAATACCGCAAAAACCCCAATGGCCTTTGGATACAAAATTGATGCAGACTTAAATGGAAAACCCGTTGACCAAAAAAGATATCGTGGAATGATCGGATCGCTCTTGTACCTCATTGCCAGTAGACCTGACATCATATTTTCTACATGTGTCTGTGCCAGATACCAAGCAAATCCTATGGAATCCCATGTAGTTGCTGTGAAACGCATCTTCAAATACCTTAAAGGCACTCCCAAATACCTTAAAGGCATTCCCAAACTTGGCCTTCGGTATCCAGCTAAATCCGATTTTCAGCTGAACGCTTTCACCGACTCAGACTACGGAGGATGCAAGCTAGATAGGAAGAGTACATCTGGTAGCTGTCAATTCCTAGGAGGTAGATTAGTGAGTTGGACTTCAAAGAAACAGACTTGTGTGTCCACATCAACAGCAGAAGCTGAATACGTTGCTGCCGCCAGCTGTTGTTCACAAGTCATATGGATGCAAACTCAACTACGTGACTATGGCTTCAAAATCTCACAAATTCCCATATTTTGTGACTCAACCAGTTCAATTGCCATTTCTCACAATCCCGTTCACCATTCCATGACAAAGCACATCGACATTCGATATCACTTTATCAAAGACAACATTCAAAAGGGTCATATCGAATTGCACTTCATCAATACCGAAGATCAAATTGCCGATGTATTCACTAAGGCTCTCGATGAAACAAAGTTTCAATACTTCCTAGGCCATCTAGGAATGTTAAATCCAGATAACATCCATCCTTAAACTTTTACTTTTTGTTTGTAAAAAAGTGTGTTTACTTTCATTCAAAAAGAAAATTCAAAAACAATTGAAAATTGCTTTCTTTTCAAAAATACCAAAAGCATTCAAATAACCAATATTTCCAAAAACATTCAGAAAACAAATCTTCAAAAACATAATAAAAGACTTGCCATAATAAGCTTTTATAGAACCTTGTGATTAATCGTGTATTGACTAAATTTTCAGATGCTTATGATCAATGAAGATTTTAAGTCATATTGATTCTCAATTGGAGTGAAGGTTCAAATCTCCTACTTTTCATAATGTATATAACTTTATTTCCTTCAATTTTATTTCATTATTGATGATTTTAAAAAGGGACATAAGGTTAGGAGGTTCAGATGAAAACAAAAACCCATGTGAGAATTTGTGCCTCGTCAATCTGAATCATTGTGGAATTCATTTCTTGTGAGCTTAGGTATGTCACTATTGCTTATAAGGTATATCCGATTATACCTTGTCACGGTCTCATTTTTGCTTAGATATCAAAATGACCAGGGACGATACATTCATTTCTTACATACTAGACAAACTGTCTATTATGCCACCAATCCCTACCTAGATATAAGCCAACTAAGAAAAGACGAAACGAAAAGGATTTCAACAATCACTTATGAAAGAAAAACAAAGTTCTATCCACATCCAATCGTCAAAGACGAATCAAGATAAAGATGAATCAACAAGAAAGCCAAATCATTCACCAAAGAAATACCAAACAAAAAAAACTCTACATTTGGTATTTTCAAACAAAGCTTCAACCAAATGGTTATTTCAAAACAAACATCAAAAGATCCCTTGATTTGTTTTTTAACCATTTTTCACAAAAAGGGATATCTTAATCCCGCAAGACAGATACTCTCAAAAATCCAAATTTTCTCAAATGTAGCAAATTCTCGATAAAACAAAATATATGTTTACAAAAAATCGATATTGATCAACAAAAAGGATTCCATCAAGGAATAAGCTGCAACAACAATGGATTTCCCGGGATAGTGTAGCCTTTATCACTGAAGAATCTTAGTTGCAAACTGTGTTGGATTAGTGTCTAAGTCCATAACTATTTTGGTATGTACTTGACCCGATGGTGCATGGTCCTTTTGGGTTGCCTTCACCAAAGCAACTTGATAGGATGAATTATGGAGAGAAAGGATTAAATATGATTTATTAATATATTATGAGAATAATATATTAAAGGAGAAATCATATTGTTTAATTAATATTAGTCAATAATTAATTGGTAATTAGTTTTGTGACTAAAAGAGATTAATTAAACTTAAGGGACTGGAATTGTAATTATAAGATAATTGTAATTTGGGCCATGGATTGCCCGTGACATCCCCAAAATCTCGGCCAGAAAAGACCGATTTCATTTATGCTTTTAAAATAATTTCAGAGTAAATCCTTTTGATTTGAAAGAGTTGCGGAATTTGTTCCCAAAAACAAAACATGATAAAACAATGTTTACCAAAGCATTTCATAAAAGAAATGTATTTTTCATTATATAATCAAAACTCGGGGTGTCATGTTCCGATACAGACCAATAAGCATAAACGATAGCATTACAAGTCATTCAACAAATATATACATATACAGACTTGTAAACAAAACAACTGATGGTTCATCCATCTCATGCCCTCGCGCCACTTCCTGTAATACAAATAAAACTGAGTGGGTCAGGCTTGGGAGCCTGGTGAGCATATAGGGTTTTCAACCCACAATAAATAATCATATTTAATTTTTCACCAACCAACAATAACCCAATTACCCATTCCCGTTATTCTCACTTTATGTCCCTAAAACAACTAACATAAGGGACCTAATCTAACAATATTTCATCGGGGCGACAACACATGCTTCGGGGGTTCCTCAGCAATATAAGTCAAATAAGGCAACCATGAGGGGGATGGAGTACAACGAATGAACACCCAAGTTCATTAACACCTACATGTGGCGAACCTGCTAATGTTTCCACAAGACTATCTAGAAAAGTATGTGGTCGTCATCTAAACTCCGCTAGATGACTAAATCAAACAACAACGAGGCCTCTCATCTGTTTATTACACACCAACTATCTACCCATGTTCTACCCAACATATTAGCAGATAAAAATATACATTTTATACATAGCTTAAAAAAAACTGTATAGCATGCTTTAATCAACACATATTTCACATAACAGATGAGGCACACACACACATAACACATATCTCATAGAGAATAAATCATATCTATGGGAAAGAAGAAAGTGAATACACATTCACACATATAAACAACTTTATATTATACACATAGCACGTATTTTATAGAAAATACTTAATATTTATGTGTTAGAAGAAGGTAACTACACACTCACTTGCTCAGAAGATGATCGGACAGCACTATGACTTGCAGAAGGTAGTAATCCTCAGCAGATCTGGAAGATCTCTACAAAAATCGAACTTCTCGCGGGCAGAGCTTCGGCTCGGGAACCGCACTTCTCGGGATCGTCGGGATCTCGGGACTTGCCTCGGGGCTCGAGAATGATACCGGGGTTTCGGGGTATTTCTGGCATGAAAAACGATGCAAAACGGGAGAGAGAAGATAGAAAATGAACAAAAGAATCGGCTGCCTTCGGATCCTATTTATAGGAGGCTGGAGCCTCGGAGTACGCGGGGCGTACTGGTCCGAAAAACGTCACTGCTTATGCATCCGAAGCCACTTACTGCGAGTGTCGACATCTTCGGTGTATGCGGGGCGTACTTCGGATCGGATTGCTGACTCCCCTTCGGATAATGCCTCCGAATTAAAGATTTAATTTAAATACAAAATATTTAATAAACTTCGGAAATTCATATCTTCTTCATACGAACTCCGTTTTCGACGTTCTTTATATCCACGCGAAGGTGAGACTACGCTCTACAACTTTCATTTAGACTCCGTTGGCTAATTTCAACTTTATTTTTATTATTTATTTTTAATAGGCCGCGACAGAAAAACTTCGTTATAAATTCATAACTTCTTCGTTTGACATCCGTTCTCGCCTAACTTTTTATCACTTCGATACCAACAACGAGACCTTCGATCCTCGTTTAGATTGTTTCGACTAAAAACCGCTCGATCTCAAATCGAGTATTTCGGGCTGCACACCGCTAAGCCGAAACTTCGATAAATCATAACTTCCTCATACGAAGTCAGATTTGGGCGTTCTATATATATTCGGAAACCTCGTTTCAACTACTACAACATTATTCAAAGATATTAAGTTTATTTTACACTTAAATTTTGACGCTTAGTTTTTATTCTTAATTAATCAAACCACATAATTAAGAAATTAAGCACAAAACACACAATACTTAAATAATACAATCTTTATTATTTCAAAACGGGTTACAGAGGCTAACCTAGATTATTTCAAAACGGGTTACAGAGGCTAACCTAGCCCGGAAACACAGGCGTTACAATTCTCTCCACCTTAGAATGATTCCGTCCCCGGAATCACACATCAACAAACAAATGCGGATAGCGACTCAACATGTCACTCTCCGTCTCCCAGGTGAGATTCGGCCCATTCGTGTGTTTCCATCGGACAAGCACTAACCCAACCATTTTGCGTCGCAACTTCTTAGTCTTTCGGTCAACAATTGCCTCTGGTTCTTCAATCAACCTTTTGTTCTCATCAATTCTCAATTTAGAAATTAGAATTATGTCGGGAACTTCTCCCGTGAACTTCCTCAAATAACACACATGAAAAGTGTTGTGAATTCCATTCAGTTCTTCAGGTAATTCGAGCTTGTAAGCTTGGTTCCCAATCCTCTGAAGAACTTTAAACGGTCCAATAAACCTTGGACTCAACTTTCCCCTTTTACCAAATCTTATAAGTCCCTTCCACGGCGAGACTTTAAGCAAAACCGAATCTCCAATTTCAAAAGTCATCGGTCTTCGCTTCTTGTCAGCATAGCTCTATTGACGATCTTGAGCTGCTAACATTCTTTCCTTAATTATTTTCAACTTTTCAGCAGTTTGATGAACCATCTCCGGTCCCATAAACTGCTTTTCCCCAGCCTCAAGCCAACAAGACGGCGTACGACACTTCTGTCCATACAAGGCTTGATAAGGTGCCATCTTAATGCTCGAGTGGAAACTATTATTATAGGAAAATTCTACCAAAGGTAAATGTTCATCCCAATTACCTAGGAATTCCAAGGTACATTCTCTCAACATATCTTCAAGTGTTTGTATCGTTCTTTCACTCTGACCATCAGTCTGCAGATGGTAAGCTGTACTTAAACATAACTTGGTACCCATTTCCTCTTGTAGACTTTTCCAAAACCTTGAGGTGAAACGACTATCACGATCCGATACAATCGTTAAGGGAACACCGTGAAGCCTCACAATTTCCTTCACGTAAGAATTCGCAAGCTTTTCCATAGACCACTTGTCACAACCAGAAATTTTGTGTCTTGTAATCACAACACTCAAGTAAAATGTTGAATCAAAAAGTTAAGAGCATGTAATATACTTACTTCATGGCAACAAAATTTCAATCAAGTACACCATACAAGCATTTCAAATAGTCAACAAGTAATTGGAAACCCTAGAAGTTCTTGTGTAGGTCCATTTTGGACTAGGACTTCCTTATTGGGCCCAAGGGGCCAATAAGCTTCCAACTTGGCTATCTTGAGCTTAGAACCTTAAATGGGCTCTAATTGGACCCACTTTCATTTATTCCAACATTTTGGGCCACATCGGGCCTAGAATGAAATGAATTAAATATTATGAACCATTAGGAACCATAATTAACTTAAACTAGCCCAACAAAGTATAAAAAAATCACACTTATATTTTATAGGGCCAACAATCATTCAACCTAACTCTAGCATGGTCTTAGGGGCAATAAAGCCCAAAAATCTTTTTTTCCCTCTCCATTCTCGGCCTAAGGCAAGCCCAAGAAGAAGGGTTGACTTTACTTGCCACCTCATTTTTATATAGTTATCTAAGCTTTTGCACTTCAAACATCCATGCAATCTCATCTTCCCATGCAAGCACTTCTTTTCTTCTCCCTCTCTCTCTCTTGCTCTCGGCCATTTTCAAGCAGACACACACACACACATTTCACCCATTTTCTCTCAAGAAACTCTCTCATTTCTCCTCCATAATTTCGAGATCTAAGGAGCTTTCAAGAAGATATCTCCACAAATTCTTCACCTAAGAAACCCTCTAAGTTCGAGATCTTCCAAGGAGAGGTACTAAGGCCAAATTTTCTTCTCACTTTCTTCCAAAAGCCGAAACCACACCCAAAGGTGAGCTTCATACCCCCCTATTTTTCGGTTTTTATAAGTTTTGTGGGGGGGGGGGGGAATACAAGCAAATGTGTAGATCTATGAGTATATGTATGCTTTGTATGATTTCTATGTTTATTTACATGTTCTTATGTGATTATGGTGTTGAAACCAGTCAAAAAGTCCTAAAAATCGAGATTTGCATTAGGATGTATGAATCAAGTATTAAACATATTATTATACACAAATCATTTCTAGAAAAATAACCAAGTTGGTTAAGATGAACTCCTTGGGCTAAAAATCCCATTTTTGGACTAAAAATGTTAAAAATATAAGGTTAAAGGGCCCAAAATGACAAAATACAAATTCTGATGGATGAAATGAGTCAAAACAGTTTCAATAATGTATTTTTCTGGAAATATTCTCTTTGAAGGATTAAATGTGAAAATTTTAAGCATAATGGGCCAAAAATGAATTTTTCGGCCCAATAAAGCCCAATATGCGAGATTTTCAAATTAGAGGGGCTGAAACTGTATTTTTCTATAAAACAGGGGACTACTAGTGCTCCAAGTCCATTTCAAGGGTTAAAAATGCTTTTCATATTTAAAAGGGACCAAAGATGCAAAAATTTTCTACTTTGGGCCAAAAGTGTAAAAATTGCGAAAATAAGGGTTTCAGCCAAGAAAAATTTCATTTGAGGGACTAAAACGGTTTTTCAAATAACTTTGAGCTGAAAAATACCTTTCCTACAAGTTTTGATACTAAAGTGTCAAGAAAAACGGTTTAAGGACTAAAATAGAAATTCTTTTATACAAAGGGTCAAAAGTGTAAATTTATCCAAAAGAAAGGGGCTGCAAAAATGTAAAATTTTAATGTTTTAAACAATAAATCTGACATGATGAAATACTAGTACCTCGACTATCGGCGAAATATAATACACCTTCAACACCAAAAATCGTTATCAAACGAATTGATTCGGTCTCGAATCAATAATGAATCCGAAATTACTAACACGACGATACTTCAATACACACGCGGAAATCTCGGGAATTCAATACACACACGGAAATTTTGGGAGGTCAATACACACGTGGGAATACACCAGACGTCGATACACCATCTTTCACAACATTACTTATGAACTCACCAACATTTCATATGTTGACGTTTTTCCAAAATAACTTGTATTCTCAGGTAACAGGTAAACCGAAGAATAAGTACCAAGTGATGTCATGGTGTTTTGCTTAGATTTATTATCGAACGGTTTATGTTATGGAATTGTAATGTTTAAAACAATGTACTGAATGTAAACAATATCAATTGTAATATTTCAATGCATGGTGATGAATGATGTTATGATTCATGTATAATCATTGTGATGGTATTCAATTAAGTCACAATAGCCCTCAGACGTTTCTACCGTCTGGTTCGGGGGTGTGACAGGTTGGTATTAGAGCTCTGTTTATAATGAACTAGCATATCTAACCACACATTGATATGCAACTATAAACCTAAAGAGGGACTAACACAACTCTGAACAAAACAAGTAAAACATAACAATAAAAACACCCTTGATTGCATTATGAACAAGAACATAATATCGAACCAAACAAGATAATGCTAGTATCTCGGTTAAGCCACAACTGTTCTAGTCATATCAAGGAGTGGATGTAGCCTGATCAACTACATTCCCTCCAAGGTATAACTATCACACGTCCTGAGGAGATCGTGATAGCTAGGGAACCTAAAAACAAACCCCTTTATCACCAAGAAGAGAACATCCGTTTAGTCTATACAATAGTTGTAGCGTCCTAGGAATAATGTTAGCATATTTACACACTCTCGCAGACAGCATGGATGGTTTCCATCACCCCGGAGATCCTTACTTCCCTAACCAGGGAAATAACGGATGGTTAGACGAAGAGCCTGAGGAAGACCCCGAGGAGGAATCTGACGGGGAACCGGAGGCAGAAGTCGAGGGCGAGCCTGCCGAACCAGAAGAAGAACAGGAGGAGGAAGAAGATGAAGGAAGCTTTGAGGAGGAACCCGACGACAGTGAAGGGGGTGATTCGGACGCGGAGTCCGAAGTCATCAACCCCCTTACCCGATTAGGGTGCCCGCTTACCGGGTGGGCCCCACTGGTCCTACACCCCCCAGGGGTATTAATCTTTGGAGGTGGAGCAGACAGCAGGGACAACGACCCCCGTTCGGCATGTCACGTGAGTTCTTTGACCTGAGGGACCGAGGACCGGCCGATCGAGCCCTTCCGGTGACGGTGAGACGGTTACGGAACACCGGCAACCTCGCTCAGAGCATCGCCGACCAGGTACGCCAGATGTGGACTAGGGTCGAGCGTGCAGGGCAGGAGACACGGAATGTTCTTCGAGAGTTCCATATGAGGCAGGTGAGCTGAGAGTCTCGGCTCCAGGACACAGAACGACAGGTGGCTCGTCTTCAGGGAGCATCCACTTCCTCAGCACCACCCCCGGGCACAGCTCACCGCGATTAGGGATGGGCTTATCTTACTAGGTCATTAGGATCTATGCTATGTACCTCGACTCTATGTTTAAGTGATTACACTACTCATAGAGCCGTTATGCTGTCGAACTAATATCACTTATGTATGCTCTTTCGAGCAAAATTTTCATGTATCAAATGCGGATAATATTAGTAAAATTTTGTGTGTTTTACTTTGATGTTGTAATCTGCTATGTGTACGAATCCATGACTGTGTGCCAAATTGTGAAAGTACCTAAGTTAGTGCCTTACACCTAGCTCATAGGATCACGCTCTCACAAAAAGCACGGATACTCAACATCTTTCTGTTCCTTGGCAGAAAGATGCCTCGACGACCCACTCGCGGAAACCCTGGACCAACCCCACCCAAAGTTGACTCAACTGCATTCCAGGCAGCTGTATCTGCTACGGTCACCGCAACAATGGCACAAATTCACCAAGGGAACAATGGAGGAGCCAACGGACCAGGCGTTGGAAGCTCAAACAATGGGGTGAATCAAGGACCTATAACATGCTCCTACAAGGACTTCACCAACGCCAAACCACGAACCTTCAACGGAACTGGGGAAATCTACATTGGATGTACCCTAACTCTAAATCAACATGTTTTCCGAATAGACTTAATGCCTGTTTGCATCAGGAGTTGTGATGTGATTGTTGGCATGGACTGGTTAAGCCTCCACCATGCTGAAATTATGTGTCACGAGAAGGCCGTTCGCCTTCACCTTCCCAATCACGAAACCCTAGTTATTTACGGAGACAAACCTAGCACGAACCTTCACCTCATATCGTGCATCCAGGCACAGAAGCATCTGCGAAAGAACGATTTGACGTTCCTGGCTCATATAGTGGATAAAACCAAGGGAGAGGTTAATATCCAAGACATTCCAGTAGCACGTGAATTCCCAAACGTATTTCCTGAAGATCTTCCTGGAGTACCCCCAGAGAGACAAGTTGAGTTCCGAATTGATCTCGTTCCAGGAGCGACTCCTCTCGCTAAATCGCCTTACCGACTAGCTCCTACTGAAATGCAGGAATTGTCCAGCCAACTCAGCGAACTCCTGGACAAGGGATTCATTCGACCCAGCTACTCGCCATGGGGAGCTCCGGTCCTCTTTTTCAAAAAGAAGGACGGATCTTTTAGAATGTGCATCGATTATAGGGAGCTAAAAAAACTCACTGTCAACAATCGCTATCCACTCCCATGAATCGACGATCTATTTGACCAGCTCCAAGGAGCTAGTTACTTCTCTAAGATAGATCTACGGTCCGGGTACCATCAACTCAAGGTCCGGGAAGAGGATATTCCCAAAACCGCTTTCCGAACTTGTTACGGACATTATGAATTTGTCGTAATGCCCTTCGGTCTAACGAATGCCCCTGCCGCATTTATGGACCTGATGAACCGAATCTGTCGACCATTCCTCAACAACTTGTTATCGTCTTCATTGACAACATTCTAGTCTATTCCCGAAGCGAAGAAGAACATAGCCAACATCTCCGACAAATCCTGGAAACCCTGCGGACGGGGAAGCTATACGCAAAACTCTCCAAGTGTGAGTTCTGGCTCCATAGCGTGAACTTCCTAGGTCATGTTGTTAGTCGGGAAGGAATACATGTGGATCCTTCTAAGGTCAAAGCCGTTGAAGGATGGGCAGTCCCGACGACACCCACAAAAATTCGCCAATTCTTAGGCCTAGGAGGCTACTATAGGAGGTTCATTCAAAACTTCTCTAAGATCGCCAAGCCACTTACCTCGCTTACACAAAAGGGCGTACCATTCAAATGGACGGACAAACAATAAGTTGCATTCCGAACTCTGAAGTAAGCACTCTGCAGTGCCCCGGTACTATCTCTACCAGAGGGAACGGAAGATTTCGTGGTCTACTGTGACGCGTCAAATCAGGGTTTAGGTTGCGTTCTCATGCAGCGTGGAAGAGTGATAGCTTACGCATCTCGCCAACTAAAGACACACGAAGTGAATTATACAACCCATGATCTGGAATTGGGAGCAGTGGTCTTTGCTCTGAAGATTTGGAGGCATTACCTTTATGGTACGAAGTGCACCATCTTCACGGACCACTAGAGTCTCCAGCACATCTTGAACCAGAAAGAGCTGAATATGAGGTAACGAAGATGGGTTGAACTATTAAACGATTACGAGTGTGAAATCAAGTACCACCCAGGCAAGGCCAACGTGGTAGCTGATGCCTTGAGCCAGAAGGAGTACTCTAATCGTCGTGCGAAAACTCTCTCAATAACCATCTAATCTCACCTAACCACTCAGATCGGGGTAGCCTAGTCAGATGCCATGAAGACGGAAAACAGAGCAAGCGAAGCATTATGCGGAATGGAGAAGAATCTAGAGGTAAAAGAGGACGGAGTATACTATTTTATGAACCATATTTGGGTCCCTAAACTCGGAGGATTTAGGGAGGTAGTCATGAATGAAGCTCACAAGACGCGATACTCCATCCATCCAGGTTCGGACAAAATGTACTTGGATATTAAACAACAATATTGGTGGCCTAACATGAAGGCAGAAATTGCCACATATGTCAGCAAGTGCCTTACTTGCGCCAAAGTAAAGGTGGAATACCAGAAGCCCTCGGGGTTATTACAGCAACCCCCCGAGTGGAAATGGGAAGGGATTTCCATGGACTTTGTGACCAAGCTACCCAAGACGTCAGATGGATTAGACACTATATAGGTAATAGTTGACCGACTGACGAAATCCGCCTATTTTCTGCCAATAAAAGAATCCTACAAGATGGAGAGATTGACACAAATATACATTCGAGAAATCATGAGACTTCACGGAGTGCCAGTATCTTTCATTTCAGATAGAGATAGTAGATTCACATCACGTTTTTGGCAATCACTTCAGAAAGCACTGGGAACCCATCTCGATATGAGCACTGCTTATCACCCACAAACGGACGGTCAAAGCGAACGAACAATCCAGACGCTCGAAGACATGCTTCGCGCATGTGTGATAGACTTTGGGAAGTCTTGGGATACCCACTTACCCTTAGTTGAATTCTCGTATAACAACAGCTACCATTCGAGCATCAAAGTCGCTCCTTTCAAAGCGCTATATAGACGTAAGTGTAGATCACCGTTGTGTTGGGCTGAAGTGGACGACACCCAGCTAGCGAGGGAAATAACATCAGACAAGACGTTAACGGGACTGGAGATCATACGTGAAACCACGGAAAAGATAATTCAAATCAGAGCTCGACTACAAGCCTCGCGCGACCGACAAAAGAGCTACGCCGATAAACGGCGAAAGCCCTTAGAGTTTCAGGTCGGGGATCGAGTGATGTTAAAAGTTTCACCTTGGAAAGGGGTCATTCGTTTCGGAAAACGGGGAAAACTGAACCCACGATACATTGGACCTTTCGAGATCGTTGCCCGAATAGGTCCAGTAGCATACAAACTGCAGCTACCCGCTGAGCTAAGCAGTGTACACCCCGTGTTCCATGTTTCCAATCTAAAGAAGTGCCTATCAGATGAAACTCTCGTCATTCCCCTTGACGAAATTGAAATCAACGAGAATCTCCTGTTCGTTGAAGAACTAGTCGAAATCATGGACAGGGAGGTGAAGCGTACTAAACAAAGTCGCATCCCGATCGTGAAAGTACGGTGGAACGCGAAGCGTGGGCCAGAATTCATGTGGGAACGCGAAGACCAAATGAAGCAAAAGTACCCTCACCTATTCTAGCATTCTCAAATCTAGCTTTCAAAAGAATTTCGGGACGAAATTCCCTCTAATGGGGGGATGATGTCACAACTAGAAATTTTTGTGCCTTGTAACTACAACACTTAAGCCAAATTATGAATCAAAGACATGAGAGCATGTATGATGCTTACTCTATGACAACAGAATTTCAATCAAACACCTCATACAAGCATTTCAAGTAGTCAATAAGCAAATGGGAAACCCTAGAAGTTCTTGTTTAAGTCCAGTTTGGACTAGGACTTCCTTATTGGGCCCAATGGACCAATAAGCTTCCAATTTGACCATCTTGGGCTTAGAACTATTAAATGGGCTCTAATTGGACCCACTTCCATTTATTTCAATATTTTGGGCCATATTGGGCCTAGAATGAAATAAATTAATTAAATGAACCATATTGGGCCATAATTAACCTAATTTATTCCTAATAGGTCATAAAAATCCCACTTATATTTATTTGGACCAAACATCACTTAACATAACCATGAAAAAGGCTTAAGCATACAAGGCCCAATTCTTTTCTTTTTCCTCTCCAATTCTCGGCCCAAGCCCAACCCAAGGAATGACAAGTTGACTTCTTGCATGACACCTCATCTTTATATGGAAGATATCTAGGTTTTACACTTCAAACATCCATGCCATCTCATGTTTTCATGCAAATCACTTCAAAACCTCTCTTCTCTTCTCTCTCTCTTGCTCTCGGCCGAATCCAAGCACACGTACACACACATTTCACTCACAATTCTCTCAAGAAACTCTCTTATTTCCTCTCCATATTTTCGAGATCTAAGAGGTGTTCAAGGGACTCTTCCATAAAAATCATCATCTAAGGTAAGATATTGCTTAGATCCATAAGCTAGCTATTTCATTCCATTCAAGAATCATCTCTTAATTCATTCAAACTTATGATTTAGCACCTTAGAAGCATCCAAGTTCGAGATCTTCCAAGAAAGGTTGCTAGGGTCGAATTCTTCTCATCTTTTCCTTCCAAAACCGAAACCACACCCAAGGTGAGCTTCATACCCCCTTTCTTTCGGTTTTTATGAGTTTTTATGGGGGAGAATACAAGCAAATGTGTAGATCTATGAGTAAATGTATGCTATGTGTGATTTGATGCATGTTTGTGTGTAATATCATGTGTTGTGATGAATATGTTATCCAAAAAGTATCTAAAAACCGAGATCTATAACACGAGGAATGAAATAAACATAACTTAAACCATTTTACACTATTCAAGTAAAGAAAAATAGTTCATTTGGTTAGGATGAACATATTTGGACATAAAACCCATTTTTGGGCTTAAATTGTCAAAAATACAAAACTAAGGGCCCAAAATGACAAATTATAATTTCTGGAGGTTAAAAAGGGTCCAAATAGTTTCTATAACAATTTTTCTGAATATCAACATTTTTGAGGGGCTTAAAATGTAAAATTTGAACTTAATGGGCTAAAATGGGCTTTTCGGCCCAATAAGCTTCAATTTGCGAGATTTTTAAATTTGAGGGGCTGGAAATGCAAGTTTCTGTAAAACAGGGGATTTCAAGTGTATTAATACCATTTCAAAGGTCAAAAATGTTTTTCAAATTCAAAAGGGATCAAAAATGCAAAAATTTTCTATTTTGGGCCAAAACTGTAAAAGTTGCGAAAATGGGTGTTCCAACAGAGAAAACTTCATTTTGGAAGGACTTAAGTTGTTTGCAAAGTAAATTTGGGCTGAAAATGTCTTTTCAATAAGTTATGATACTAAAGTGTCAAGAAAAATGGTTTAAGGACTAAAATGGAAATTCTTTTATATAAAGGACTAAAAGTGCAAATTTTATCCAAGAAGGGTCGTGAAAAGGTAAAATCTTACTTTTAAACAAATAAATCCCTTAAGACAAAATACGAGATCCACGACTACCGGCGAAACGTAATAACAAATACACTTTTAACACCAATATCTTTACCAAACGAATTGATTCGGTCTCGAATCAATAACAAAACAAAAATAAATAAACAATAGTACTTCAATAAACACGCGAGATCTACGAGGGGTCAATATTCATTCTTTGGGCTTGAAAGTTTCAAATCGTGCTTGTTGGGCCTTGCTATCCCAATAACATGATCTTTAGGCCCGAAGGGAACGTGCTTACATGTTAATGGGCCTTCTATGACCTAATTCCATGTAAAAGGACTTTCAATAGCTCTATTGTGATGTTGGGCCCCAAGGGTCCATTGGTGCTGCTAGTGAAGTCGAGAAGTCAAATGCGAGTCGGGCCAAGTGCTTTTCGCATTCTCGATAGCCTTGAACAACTTGTGGAAATAAAGGGGGCTTCGTACCCTCCTTTCCCCTCGGTTGTGGGGCTATGTGAAATTGAGTAGACAGATTCGTGGCGTAAATCAAGAGAAGTCAGGGTGGTTGGATTAAGTGAGTAGTACGGACGACGCCTAAAGGATCGTTTGTAATTGGTAGTTATAAACTAGTCATTTTCATTAATGCATGATTATAACGACTCACAACCCATAATTAATCTAATGTCACTTGGGTAATCAATAACAATCGTTGTACCGGTATAACAATAAATAAGACACATAATTTTATGTATTGGGAAAACATCGGGTTTTCTCGGGAAGTTCAACACTTTTACCTATGTGATGTATACAAAGTTCAACAATTATACATGTTTACAAAAATCGACAAGCATACTTACGGATCTTCACACTTTTTTTTATAAACAATACTCTTTTAAGAAAATATCGGATTTTCTGGGTTTTCAAACTTCACAAAAATCATTTTTCACAACATTACTTATGAACTCACCAACATTTCATATGTTGACGTTTTTCCAAAATAACTTGTATTCTCAGGTAACAGGTAAACCGAAGAATAAGTACCAAGTGATGTCATGGTGTTTTGCTTATATTTATTATCGAACGGTTTATGTTATGGAATTGTAATGTTTAAAATAATGTACTGAATGTAAACAATATCAGTTGTAATATTTCAATGCATGGTGATGAATGATGTTATGATTCATGTATAATCATTGTGATGGTATTCAATTAAGTCACAATAGCCCTCAGACGTTTCTGCCGTCTGGTTCGGGGGTGTGACAATCAACCACAAAACCCATCACTATTCATCATCATCTTCATAGAAATTTCACCACCTTTACCACCTTATATCAACCTCCTTCCAACCTCTAAACAACCTTGAAAACATCCTCAAAACACCATAACACCATTACCCTAGCCAAAACATCACAAACAAAACTTATCTTCAAATCACAAAAATCCCGAAATTGACTCAGACGCGAACACGCCCCGTGTTAAAACCAAGGCTAAATCTGACACGCCCCGTGTTGCCCTCTGTTTTCTTTCTGCATGCTTCTGTATCTCAACACGCCCCGTGTTAAATCCAAGGCTAAATCTAACACGCCCCATGTCAGCATCAACATCATCAGCACGCCCCGTGTTAAATCCAAGGCAAAAATCAACATGCCCCGTGTCAGCATCATTATCAAGAAAACCCTCCAAAACCCTCCTAAACCTTCCTACATGACCCGTGTCACTTGTGCCTTATCTTACACGACCCGTGTGCATGTTTTTACCCAAAAATACCTCAAATACAAATACATAAACCCATGTATTTTGTACCCTTTTGTAGACACTTGTTTTACATAAAACTGAGCTTTAAATGAACTTTTTGTTACTTATCCAATGCCGGATTGATCTTTGAACAAATATCGACCATTCGTTCCAAGAGTCCCAATATCGACCAGTCATTCAAAGAACAAATATCGACCAGTCGCTCCAAGAGTCCCAATATCGACCAGTCCATTCAAAGAAAAAATATCGACTAGTCGTTCCATGAGTCCAGTTCAGTCAATTTATTGGCGAACCTACTTGATATATATTTATATACTTATATACTTTATTATAGCTTTACGTCATTTAAATACAGTCATTTACATTATTTATAGCTTTACGTCATTTAAATACTGCCATTTATATTATTATAGCTTTCAGTCATTTATAGCTTTCATATTTATACTTATTCCGCAATTATTATTCTTTATATATATATATATATATATATATATCTACATATTATATCTTAAACTTACATATCTGTCACACAGTAACTGGTAACCGAGCCTCTTGTTGTGGTGATCAGATTGTTATATTTCCAACAATCGGTATATGAGCTGATATATAAAAGGAATAATATCCAACAATTGGTATCAGAGCTTGTGTGATTTACCTTGAAATTTTTGTCGAAAAACTTTTGGTTATAGCGTTTATAAACCTTCCATAAGCTTTTCTTTAAAAATTTCATTTTAATATCACTTGTTCAAAATCCTTTCAAAATTTTCAAAAAATGTCTTTGGCAAATTACTCCAGCATGAACTCTGTCTCCATTGCAAATAGCTTAGGATCTGGTTCACGGGCACCCATACTTATTCCTGAAGAGTATAATTCGTGGGTTGGCCGTATGAATCTTCATCTTAACGCTATAAATGAAGATATCTGGAAGTGTGTAGAAGGAACATATGTTACTCCAGAAAATATGGCTACTCTTGCTACAAATCAAGCCATTCAAACCGATATCATAAGAAAGTTGGAACTCCAAGCCAAAAAGGAACTTGTGTCTGGAATACCTCACAGTATTCTAAGTCAAATGGATGACATTATTATGTTAACCACAAATCAAATTTGGGAAAATTTGAAAAATCGTTTTTGTGGAAATAAAAGAATTATCGGAAACAAAAGAACATCTGTTTTGAATGACTTCGATAATTTCAAAATGCTTTCATCAGAAACTATCCATGATGCTCATGATAGGTTCAATTTGATTATGGTTAAAATGAACAATTTGGGTATCAAAAAGACACAACACGAGATAAATCTCAAGTTTGTAAACAATCTTTTCGAAAGCTGGAAAATGGTTAAACTCATTATACAAGGAAACCCAGCTATTCATACCGAATCTTTGTACAATTTGTATGGAGAAATTCAATCGTATGAATCCTCGATTGACCCACCAACCATTGCAGCTTTTGGAGGACCACTTGCTCTTGTGTCCACAACTTCTCAAAACAAAACACCTTACAATGATCAAAACTTTAATCATTTTAATCAGACTACATCTTTTCAAAACCAATCCTTCTAGTCTGATTCAAATGATGAAGTAGATTATCAACAACTGTGTGCTTTGGTTGCAAACATAAATCTCCAGAGATTTATCCCAAATCATGGTCAACCAAATTTAAGACCAAATTTTCAACCAAGACCATCTTTTGGACAAAATAACTCAAGTTTTCAACCAAGATCATCTTTTGGACAAAACAACTCAGGTTTTCAACCAAGACCTTACTTTGGACAAAATTCTCAAAGACCTTTTTTCCAAAATAACTCAAACCAAGGTTTTCAAAACCAGGGATTTCAAAACGATCCCAACTCAGGTCATAATCATAATCCAAACAACAGTTTTCAAAATCAAAACAAAGGTTTCCAAAATCAAGGTTACAATAATCAAAACAATGGTTTTCAAAACAACCAAAATTTTGGATTCCAACAAAACCATTCTCAACCTTCCCAACAAACCCAAACTCAAGCACCTGAAAGACTTCCCATTAAAAGTCAAAAGGATGACAGTGATGAAGAAGTGATCATTTGTCACAACTGCAAAGGAACAAAACACAATGCCAGAGAATGCCGAGCCAAAAACAAAACCAAAATCAAAGACTCAACATACTATGCTCAAAGAGCCGATGAATTGAAGAAACTGGAAAACCAAGAAAAGCAAAAAGCATTGATGGCAATCCATGAACCAAGCGTGGAATACTGGCCAACATCTGATGACGAAGCTGACAATGAACAAGCACAATCAAACTTCTGCTTCGTAGTTGGTGTTGAAATACCTTCAAGAGCTCCAAATGTCATAGAACAGGTATGGTCTATGATCTATGAACTTGGTTTTTCCAAAACAATTTTTGAGTCCCACATCACCAAAATTGAGACTAGTCTTGAAGCTGATCTCAAAACATATCATGACACAATGGTCAATTATGATATTTGCAAATCTGAGTTACAAACCTTGCAACTCAAATTTGGAGAATCAACAAGAACTAAAAGCAAATTGGAAAGAGAAGTTGAAAGAAAATCAGAAGATTATAATCACGTCTTGGAACAATTAAATCAGTCCCTAATTCAGAAAAGGGATTTGGAACTAAAAAATCAGTCAATCATTTCTTCTGAAATAAAAGATGTTTTAGAAATAGAAATCCTTCAGTTGAAACAAGACTTTCAAGAATCATCTGATAAATACAATATTCTAAATGAAAAACTGGCTGATTCTTTAAAACAAATCAATTCTCTTAAAACCGAGAATAAAAGACCGATATGGAATATGGATTCTATCAAAGTTGCCAGAAAACTAAGTGATGATATTTTCACTAAGGCAAACACCTTAGGAACTAGCAAAATTAATACGAATTATAGACCAGGAATTGGAAGAGAATCCTTTGAAATTGAACAAGCAAAACAGAAAAACATGACGAATTGTGAAAACCCTGAATCTATTCTACCAGATCTTTTCACATCTGTTAATGAGGAAGATTCAGATGACAACTGTAGTCCAGATGATACTGCTTTCAGTGTTTCCAAAAAGTCTTTCAAAAGAGTTGTAAATTCTGAAACAGACTCTGCAAGTTCTTTAACTCACCAAATCAAACATACCGATGAAACCACTAAACTCAAAAACTTTTTGAATGGAGAAAATTCCTCTTATGAGGATGATAGTACTTCTATACCAACTGCTTTTCCTACAATGACTTCTTCAATTGTTGGAAAAACTAGTCTAGGACAAAAATACTCCAAGAAACAACAAACAAGCAAAAATCCATTCAGGTCACCAAAACCCCACTTATCAAGCCAAACATTTTTGAAAACCAACCAAAGAAACCAGTTAAACCCTACGTCATACCTCATAAACAGGTTTCCAAACAAAAACCAAAACCTTTTCAAAAACCTTTTGAAAACCGCTTTCAAGATATCACTTTTAATCATTCAAGGAACTTTCAAAAACCATCACATCAAAAAGTTTCAAACCATCATCATCAAAAAGCTTTTCAAAATCACCCATCACATCCCAGATATGAAGAAAACTGTAACAACGTAAATTTTCAAACAAAATTTTCATTTAAAAAATAAAGCATTTTCATTCAAACAAGGCATAAACATTCCAAGTGTCATGTCAAAATGCAAATCATATAAATCCCAAGACCACAAAACATCTATCATTGTGTACAGATCATGCCGGCGCCTTCCCACGGTCCTCGCTAGTACCTGAAAATCATACACAAAACTGTAAGCATAAATGCTTAGTGAGTTCCCCAAAATACAACTTACGCACATACGCCTTTCCAGTCCCTGACCTTCCGGTCCATGTGTCTCAGGGGACTTCCGTCCCTGCTGGGTAAACCTTCCGGTCCTACCCACGCCAACCTTACGGTCCACAACACAACGCCTTCCGGCCCATAACATAATCGCCTTCCGGCCCTTAACATAATGCCTTCCGGCCCACATAACATACATAGCACGTATAACAATTTAACTTATCACATATAGCACATGTATCACATATCATATCTGACCTTCCGGTCACACAGTCAAACCCTTCCGGGTACAGTATAGTGAGAAGACTCACCTCGTGAATATCGAAAGCTAGCAAATCCCGAAATCACTCGTGCTCGATCCGCCGAGCTACAATCTCCCTATAACATCATATATCTCTTATTAACACTTTTATCTTCTAAGTTTGACTATCCCTAAGAAGTCAGACATAGGTCAACTCTGGTCAACGGTCAACGGTCAACTTGACCGGACTCGGCGAGTGCTAGGGCGACTCGGCGAGTCTAGACGTCCTCACCAATTCTCTAAGATTCCCTTTCTACACGTCGAGTATCCCTCTTGACTCGACGAGTTCCTCCTGGAAGAATCGCGGGGCCACCCCGACTCAACTCGCCGAGTCTGAAGAACAACTCGGTGAGTCCCAGTTAATCTTCAAGCTACTCGCTGAGTCTGTTCATCGGACTCGGCGAGTCCATGCCATGCAACCGCTCAAACTGTTTTCTAAGGTCAGATCTGCTCCGACCATTCATAGGTCTGGCCTTCCTAGACTGATTCATCACGTAAGGTCCTCATTTCGGTGCTCATAATACACCCCATGACTCATAATTTACATTTTGACCTAAGGCATAAGGATTCCAATCCAAAACCTCCATTGATTCCCGAAATGCTCAGGCATGGGACATTCTGGACTTCTAAAGGTCCCAATACAGGGTTCCAATCGCTTGGGGGACTAAGGTAACACTCAATCTAGCCACAAAAGGGTTCAATAAACCCTAAATCCATATACACATCAACATAGAAGAACGCAACTCGAAATATTACCTGAATAACGTGCTCTCTGTGTCCCCAATCCTCAGAATGTGGCTTCTCTTGTTGTTCCCTTAACCAAGCCTCCTCTTCCTTGCAAAACAACACTTCCAAAATCAACAATGGCCTTCTACCTTGCTCCAGATGCTCACAATCGAGTTAGGGTTTCTCTCAGAGGACTAGGGTGAACAATGACGGCCATAAGGCCCCTCATATACGTCCCAAACCTGAACGGTTAGGGTTTTCGCTAAACAGCGCAGACTCGCCGAGTCCATATCCGGACTCGTCGAGTCCAGTCGCGAACCCGCGACCAGATCCGCGATCCTACTCGGCGAGTCTGGGCTCCAACTCGCCGAGTCCCCTCTTAAAACACCCAAAATCATAAATACAACGATACCTGGAATTCCGGGCTGTTACAACTCTCCCCCACTAGGAATAGACTTTGCCCTCGAAGTCTCACTCTGAAAATAACTCCGGATGCTGCTCCCGCATCTCACGCTCCGGCTCCCAGGTCATTTCTGATCCCTTCCGGTGCTGCCACTGAACTAACACCAAAGGTATCTCCTTATTCCTCAGAACCTTGATCTTCCGATCTCTGATGGCCACTGGTCTCTCGACATAATTTAGGCTCGCATCCACCTGAATGTCCTCTAATGGAACCACTGCTGACTCATCGGCTATACACTTTCTCAATTGCGACACATGAAAAGTGTCGTGGATCTGTCTCAATTCCGTTGGCAACTCCAAACGGTAGGCCACCCGGCCTACCCTCGCAATCACACGAAAAGGCCCAATATATCGGGGCCCCAACTTGCCCCTCTTCCTGAATCCAATCACTCCTTTCCAAGGAGAGACCTTCAGGAGTACGAAGTCGCCGACCTGAAACTCAAGCTCGGACCGGCGTCTGTCTGCATAACTTTTCTGTCGGCTCTGGGCGGTCAATAACCTCTGTCTAACCTGCTGAATCTGCTCTGTCGTCTGAAGCATGATCTCTGTACTGCCCATCACTCTCTGTCCCACCTCTCCCCAGCAAATGGGGGTCCGACACCTCCTACCATACAACAGCTCAAAGGGTGGCATACCAATGCTCGAATGATGGCTGTTGTTGTAGGAAAACTCTGCCAAGGGTAAATACGCATCCCAGCTACCCCCGAAATCTAACACACACGCTCGAAGCATGTCCTCCAGTGTCTGAATCGTTCGTTCGCTCTGACCGTCTGTCTGGGGATGGTATGCAGTACTAAAATGCAATTTAGTACCTAGCTCCTCATGGAATTTCTTCCAGAATCTGGAAGTGAAGCGCACATCACGGTCTGAAACAATCGAGATCGGCACCCCATGCCGAGATACCACTTCTCTCACATATATCTCCGCCAACTTCTCCGCTGAAGAACTCTCACTGATGGCAAGGAAGTGTGCACTCTTCGTCAACCTATCCACAATCACCCAAATTGCATCGACTCCTCTGGCAGTCCTCGGCAATTTGGTGATGAAATCCATAGTGATCTGTTCCCACTTCCACTCGGGAACCTCCAATGGCTGCAACTTGCCATGCGGTCTCTGGTGTTCGGCCTTAACCCTACGGCAGGTCAAGCACCTCTCAACGAACCATGCGACGTCCCTCTTCATACAGGGCCACCAATACTCTTTCCTCAAATCCAAATACATCTTCGTAGCCCCGAGATGGATTGAGAATTTCGATCAATGAGCCTCTTCCATCAAAGTAATACGCGTACCGCCCACGAACGGTACCCAAATCCGACCCTGAAACGTCATAAGCCCTCGTCCATCCTTAACGAACTCTGAAACCAACCCAATGACCCGCTCTCTCTTCTGCATCTCTGGTCACACAGCCTCGGCCTGTGCCCCACGAATAGCATTCAATACTGGAGCTATCACAGTCAATCTCAAACATACATCTCGCAGTGGAGTGCTCTCCGCCCTGCGGCTCAATGCATCGGCTACCACATTAGCCTTGCCTGGGTGGTACAGGATCTCACAATCATAATCCTTGACCACATCCAACCACCTCCTCTGACGCATATTTAGGTTGGGCTGATCCATCAAATACTTCAAGCTCTTATGGTCCGTGTATATCGTACATCGAACCCCATACAAGTAGTGACGCCAAATCTTGAGAGCGAACACTACTGCTCCCAACTCTAAATCATGCGTGGGATATCTCGCCTCATGAGGCTTCAACTGCCTCGACGCATAAGCTATCACATGACCCCTCTGCATCAACACTGCACCCAGCCCCGAAATCGATGCATCGCAATATACTACAAAATCCTCCATCCCTTCCGGGAGAGCTAATACCGGGGCTTCGCACAACCTTTGGCGAAGTGTCTCAAAGGAGGTCTGCTGCTCGGGTCCCCATGAGAATGCAACACCCTTCCGGGTCAATCTGGTGAGCGGTACTGCGATCTTGGAGAAATCCTTAATAAATCTCCGATAATACCCTGCCAACCCAAGGAAGCTCCTGATCTCAGAGGGTGACTTCGGCACCTCCCAACTCATCACCGCCTCAACCTTGGCCGGATCGACCAATATCCCTTCCTGATTAACAACATGTCCTAGGAATTGGACCTCCCGCAACCAGAAGTCACATTTGGAGAACTTTGCGTAAAGCTTCTCCGATCTCAATACCTCAAGGACCTCCCTCAAATGCTCCTCATGCTGCTCTCTAGATCTCGAATACACTAGAATATCGTCGATAAATAAAATCACTGACCGATCCAACATCGGCCTGCATACCCTGTTCATGAGATCCATGAACACAGCCGGGGCATTGGTGAGCCCGAAAAGCATCACCACAAACTCATAATGCCCATATCGCGTCCTAAACGCTGTCTTCTGGACGTCCTCATCCCGCACTCTCACCTGATGGTACCCTGACCTCAGATCGATCTTGGAAAACCAAGATGCTCCCTGCAACTGATCGAATAAGTCATCGATCCTCGGTAACGGGTACCCTCGCCGTACACCGAAAGAACTCCCCCACTAGGGTCTCGTATAGTCACCAGCTGACGCTCACAGTCGATGACGGCGCCGAATCGGCTCAACCAGTCCATGCCCACAATGACACAGACATCACCCATCGCAATAGGAATTAGATCAATCGGAAACTCAACCCCGAAAATCTCTAACACACATCCCCGGAGAACCTCCGTGGCACAAATCACTCTCTCGTCAGCTATAGAAACTCTCAGAGGCCGACTCAACAACTCACGACTAACGCTGATATGCTGACTAAAAGCCAAAGATACAAAGGACCTACTCGCACCCGAGTCAAATAACACTAAAGCAGGCACAGAGTTCACAAGGAAAGTACCTACGCGTATCATAACATAAGCATAACATCTCGACATCAAAATAAATACATGAAATAAAGCATACCTGCCACAACATCGGGCGCAGCGCGGACCTCCTCCGCAGTCAGCTGAAAGGCTCTCCCACGAGCCCTCGGGGCCTCGGCCTTCACCGGTCGAGTCGCAGTAGCCCTGGCAGTAGGTGCAGATCCCTGAAGAAGCTGAGGGCACTCGGCCTTCCGATGGCCTGTCTGGTTGCAATGAAAGCAAACCGTAAACCCCTTGGGGCAATCCCTAGCGATGTGCCCCTCCTTGCCACACTTGTAGCAAGCACCAGATCGACATGCCCCATCATGACCCTTGCCGCACTTTTCGCAAGTGCGGCCCTTCGGACCTCCCGTCCTCGAATCGGCGGACTTAGTCCGCTTGGCTGCCGGCTGAGACTGAGCCGGCCGCCGGTCCACCCGCTGAGACTCGGCCTCCTCCCTGGCCTGGGTCTCCAACTCAATCTCGCGCTTCCTGGCATTCGCCTGAAGCTCAGCAAAGGTATGATAGGTGGAGTTTGACACAAACTCCCGGATATCCCTCCTCAAAACACCCAAGTACCGACTCATCCAAGCCTGCTCTGTGGACACCAGCTCGGGGCAGAACATCGCCCTCTCATGAAACTTCCGCGTGATCACCGCAACCGAATCAGTACCCTGCTTGAGGGTCAAGAACTCCTGAACCAGTCGTTCCCTTTCCACCGGGGGAACGTACTCGTCTCTGAACATAGAGGTAAACCCCTCCCATGTCACTGCTGAAATCTCTACCAAAGTGAAGTTCGCCGTCACGAACTTCCACAATCCTTCGCTCCCAGACGGAGATGGTTCAAAGCGAACCGTACCCTCAGATGCTCCGGACATGAACAAGTGTAGAAGCACCCCTCAATATCAGCGATCCACCTCATCGCAGCAATCGGATCCTGCGTCCCATCAAACTCAGGTGGCTTCGTGTTGCTGAACTCCCGAAACAGCAACGAGTCACCCCCCTATGGCCTGGCAGCGGCCACAGCTGCGGTAGCTGCAGCGGCTGCAGCCTCAGTCAATGCGGCATACCGCTCTTCAAAAGTCTCCATCAAGGTGGTCTTAATAGACCCAAACATCTCCGGAATCTCAGCCCGGATCGCTGCAGCCACCTCCTCATGAATCATCTGACGAATTTCCTCGTCACTCACACCGCTCGAACTCGCTCCGTGGCGTGGTCTAACCATGATGTCTCTGAAATACAACATAAAACTATCAGAGACTCCATCGAGTATAATCGCACTCGAGAACGCAACCCTACTCAGTCTCCGATATCCAGGGATTCTTACTTGGGTCTCCCACTGACCCGGTGTCTTCGGTAGTACGGGCCCAATACTACCGACCACACCGCATCAGCATTCATCCCAAATCTTCCTCCCCAAACCCCGGATAGTGAGTACCCTACTTTTGATATGCACTATCTATCTGCACGCTATCAAAGCATCTCATATCGGCAAAACTCCCTAGACTAAGGCATCACAAATCAGGCCACTCTAGTCCTATCATGAATACCTAGTCTTCTAGCATGCATAACAATTCATATCATATCTTATCTCTTAACATAACATTGTAAGGTATTTTGGGGATCTTTACCGTTCGGGCGCTGACTGATCGTACACACTGCTTCTCTCTTGTTTACCACAAAATTATTTATAAAAGTTTATGCCTTTATTTTAAAAGTTTTCCTCAAATCCTCGGTTTGAGTTCAGTTACGCCCGAAGGTGCACCCGAATCCCTCAAACCAAGGCTCTGATACCAATTGTAACAACGTAAATATTCAAACAAATTTTTCATTTAAAAAATAAAGCATTTTCATTCAAACAAGGCATAAACATTCTGATATGTGCATATTTAGTGTGTATTTAGTATAGTTTTTTATTCATATATTGGCTAAATTATCGCATATTATGGACAAAAGGTACTTAAAAGTGTTAAATTATGGTTTTCAGTCCAAAAATGAAGTTCGGAAGCAAAAGGAAGCAAGAGAAGCGGTTAGAAGATTGAGAGTGGAATGAAGAAGGAAAACACTGAAAAAGAAGCTTCTACTCGTCGAGTCATATATCTACTCGACGAGTCCGGTCGAGGAATCAGAAGGATAACGACTCGGGATCCCAGATAGTTATCACAATACGTAGAATGTGAGAGGGACTCGACGAGTCACCACTTGACTCGACGAGTCGGACCGCTTATTTAAAGATAATTCCACAGATCGAGAAAAAAAAGTTCTGGGACGATTCAGAAGTGCTTAGCTGCGAATAAGAAGCCAGAAGAACCCTAGAAGTCGACCAAGGAAGCTAGAATCCAATTCCGGAAGTAATTAAGGCATAATTCCACCATTCTACTTATTTCTTTTGTTTTGTCAACATGATTAAGCAACTTGAACTTATTTGTTTGCTGTTATTTACCTTAGTTATGAGCTAAATTCTTTAAACTTCTATTTGGGGATACGAAATTGGTAATATGGTTTGATTCTTGGTAGGATTAATTCTATGTTGGTTAATTTAGTTATTTTAGCTTGCTAAAGAACCTTGTGTATGAATGATAATTGATTTTCTGTTAATAGGGAGATAATTAATTAGCATGAACATCTATTAGTTATCAATCTCATATACTTAGTGAACACTTTTTGTCATATGTCTAGTGTAATGAACATGAAACTAGGATTAATAAGAAAACCAAGTAAATTTATGTGCAAGCTTGTGAGATGACCATTAAACAAGAAGTTAATTAAAAGATAAATTAATTAGCTATTGCAAGTCTAACTTAACCCGAATATTATATCTAGTAAATTTAATTGAAATAGACAACTGGCCATTGTTTAAATTGATTTATTTGCTAAGGATTAATGAAGTGAATACGGAACTAATCAATTGAATCGGTAACTAGCAAAAGAATTAATCCATTGCACTTTTACCTTGAAATCAACCATAGGATCAATTAAGTTGAACTAAATAGAAGTACTTCTCCGTTATTGAATCTAGTCAAGTCTTTGTTTTCTAGTTTAAGTTAGTAATAATTAGTAAGTTTCTAGTCTTGTAAAACTAGAGAAAACCCCTACTTATTAGTTAAATTAGATAAATTAGGTTTTAGTATTTAATTTGCCGTTCCCTGTGTTCGATACCCTACTTGCTTGAACTATACCACAATTGATAGGTTCACTGCCTTTTGTGTGTTATTTGATAATTAAAAGTACGTTTAAAACTAGTGGGTTTTACACACATCAAGTTTTTGGCGCCGTTGCCGAGGAACGGTTCTAAAATTAATAGCAAAATCTAGTTTAATCGATCCTTTGTGTGGGATTTATCTTACACAAAGTTATTTATAAAGCAAATCAGTAAGTAGATTTGGTTTTAATAAAATTTCGTTTTTAGAATAACTAGAAATATTTATTTTCTGTTTTTGCCTTGAACTCGCCGAGTGCATTCGAGCAGACTCGGCGAGTCCATCGCTGTTTCAGTCTTTATTTTTTATTTCGTTTTTATTCCTTTTACGCGTTTCGTTTCTTTTGTTTCGTTTTTTTTAGCTGTTTCATGACCCAAGGATCGGACACACCTCTAGTACCACCTTTGGAAGACCCGGAATCCGCACTAAAGAGAAGCAAGGGAAAAGCCGTAGGAGAAACCGCAACTTCAAAGAACTCACCACTCAAGAACTTGAAATCCGTTTTCAGCAAGAAGAAAGGCAGCAAATCAGGAGTATCCAGTGCCTCATTAACAATTGAAGAACCAATTCACGAAGGTAGCGAGTACGAGACCGATTCCGAAGAAGAGTTAGCTATCACTATGGCTAACATCGATGAAGTCCCCATGGGGGAGTGGAAGAAAAGGATGCGTGATGACACCGGGCCGGGACTTGTGCAACCCGCAATTCCCGCAACCGCTACGTCTGAGCTAAAGGGCCATATTCTCGCTCAACTCAAGGAGATCCCTTTTTACGGAAGAGATCATGAAGTCGCTTACAAGCATTTGGACGAAGTAAATGATGTGGCCGACTACTTCAGCGTGCCTAATGTTCCACGCGAGACCCAGCTTCTTCGAATGCTCCCTGTCACGTTTAAAGGCGCTGCGAAAGATTGGTTAAAATCATTTCCTCCCGGATCGGTCACCACATGGGCCAAGATGAAAGAAGAGTTCATTGACCATTTCTGCCCGCCTTCCAAGATAGCCAAGCTAAAGAAAGCCATTGCCAACTTCGAGCAACAACCCGGAGAATCTCTTTATGAAGCTTGGGAAAGGTACAAGAGCCTACTTAGAAATTGCCCACACCATGATCTTAATAGCCAACAGGAGGTCTCCATCTTTTATGATGGAGTTAATGTCACCACAAGGCAACTACTCGATTCACAAGGCCCGCTCACCTGAAAGCCACCTCTGGAAATAAAGGAATTAATTGAAGAATTCTCTAAGCATTCTAGAGAATACCACAATCCGAGGAATGAAGTGAGTCGTGGAGCAGTAAACTCGGTGAACGATGGCATGGCGGCAGTAATAGCTAAACTCGATAGCCTAGACCGAAGAATGACGAAAATGGATCAAACGATCCATGCTATTAGGGTAGGATGCGAAAATTGTGGCGGCCCCCATCTTACTAAGGAATGTGATCGAGACGGGAATGGAAATAAAAAGGCTCAAGTATTTTATTCCAGTGGCGATAGATACGATGAAGACTGGAGGAAACCAAAGAAGGAATGGCTCCCATACGAAGAGTATAAAAAGGCTAAAGAGGAGAAATACAAACAGAGGGAGAGGGGATTCTATCAAAAGGAAGAGCCGGTGGCGGAAAAGAAAGCAAATTTAGAAGATATACTCACAAGGTTCATAACCGCATCCGAGAAAAGACATAATGATCACGATGTAGCAATGCAAGAAACCAGGAACATGTTGAGGAATCAGCAAGCTTCCATTCTCAACATTGAGAAACAGCTGGGACAGCTTGCACATCAAGTGAATGAAAGAAGACCGGGTCAACTTCCGAGCAACACCGAGCCCAATCCAAGAAAGGAGAACGTGAGCGTAATAACCTCCAGCAGTGAAGAAGAATTTACAGAAACACTAAGAGTCTCCAAGAAGAAGGCAGGGAAGGAAGAAAAACCAGAACCAGAAAAACCCGACCAGACTCGCCGAGTCACTCTCATGGACTCGACGAGTCCAGTCGGGAATAAAGATACTGCCAGTCTCCTAAAGCCATACAACCCTCCTTTGCCATACCCAACCAGAGCCATGCCTGCAGAAAAAATTCAAGCCTTAAGAACCTTCATGGAGCATGTTAAAGCTTTACAAGTCAATATGCCATTTGTGGAAACAATGCTCCAAACTCCTAAATACTTTAACTTGCTTAAAGGCCTTTTTGCTGCTAGGAAGGATTTGGCTGAAGTCGCAGAGATATTGATGAGTGAGCTGCCTGAGAAGAAGGGTGATCCGGGTAACATAGTAATTCCATGCCAATTTGGTAATGAAGTTTCTACACGAGCATTGGCTGATTCAGGTGCAAGCATTAATTTGATGCCCTACTCATTCTTTAAGAAGCTAAATTTACCAGCACCAAGGCCGGTAAATATGAGAATCCATTTGGCAAACAAAACGATAATTAATCCACAAGGCATTTGTGAAAACCTCCTTATCAAAGTGGACAAGTTTATTTTTCCAGTAGACTTCGTGGTGGTGGAAATGGAAGAAGACCCCGAAATACCAATTATTTTGGGAAGATCATTCTTAAACACCGCGTGTGCCCTAATTGACATATGTGAGTCTACATTGACATTAAGAGTGGGGGATGAGTCGGTGATGTTTAAAGCTATTCCAGAAGTCAAGCAAGAAGAAGAAAAGAGAGAAGAAATCTCATTTATCCAATTGGATGATGAGGTATTACAAAAAGAGCTTGAAATTTTACTAAAAGAAGACCCAAGTAAGTTCACACTATACTCTGAAGGAGTTGAAGATGCTAACAAGGACTTGGAGGAGCTAGAAAAGCTACTGGAAGGAGCCAACTCAGAAAACACTCCAAGATTGATCGAATCCGATCAGACTCGCCGAGTCGTCATAATGGACTCGACGAGTCCAGTCGATTTGGATAAAAACTTGACCAAAACTGATCTGTTTATTGATAGTTCTTCACATACCCGGGGTTCAGTTACTGTTTCGGATTCTTTGGAAGAACAATTGGCAGAAGAAGTAAAGGGGATGGAGGTCCAACACGCCAATGTGGCATGCCTTGATGCGGTCAAATTTGGAGAAGGGTTAAGCACGGGAAAGGATGCAGGAATAAAGGATAGGAAGGAAGAAGCTGATCACCAATTCACCACTAAACCTAGAGCACGGACCATCATGAAATATGAAGTCATTAAATTTAAAGAGAAGGATGTTCAAGAGTTGGTGAAAAAGAAGAGGGTAAAGCAGAAAAAGAGAAAAAGGAAAGCCCAAGCAGCTGAAGATGAAGCAATGAAAAGGAGAAGAGACGAATTGAAGAGGGCTTACAAGAAAAAGATTTACGCCTACAAGACCAAGCATAAACCACAAAAAGTGAGGCGTACATTCCCGATGCTTGAAGATGACAAAACGTAAATGGGAAGGAGTCTAGCTAATGACTCCTCAAAAAGAAGCGCTTGGCGGGAGGCAACCCGTTCAATAGAGTTTGCTTTCTTTTACTTTTTAGTCTTCTTTTTATTTTTCGTTTTATTTTCCCTTCGTTTTTATTCTTAAATCTTCTAAATCATCGGGCATGTCTGCTTGAGAGTTGCATAGCCTAAGTGTGGGGTGAAATGATTCATAATAAACAGAAAAATTTTGAAAAATATGCAAATTTTTAAATGACTCGCCGAGTCTGACCACGACTCGACGAGTCCACATTGATTCCAGAAAAGCATTTAACTTCGCGACCAGACTCGGCGAGTCTAACCACAACTCGACGAGTCGGTCTTATTTACAGAAAAAAAAAAAATTAAATTAATTTCGAAATTACTTTTACATCTGGTAAATAGGGTTTTAACCCTAAAAATTCAATTTCCACATCACACTCGCCGGGTACCCCATTCGCAAACACTCTCAAGCATTCAAAGAAATCTTCAAATCTTCTTCAATTTCTCAAGGTTTAAACTCAAAAGGTAACAACTTTCTTCTTGATTTCTAGAAAGAATGTGATTATAAGGCCATCTATACCTGCAATTGCATGAAAAAAGCCGTTTTTGAAAAGTAATGAAATTTTAGGGTTTCGATTTTTCATGAGTATTGTTGTTTTAAATGGTTATTTTGGCCTTATTACTTAGTAGGAAGTCCCTGAACAAAACCCTTGACAGAAATTACAGGTTTTATGGTCCAATTTCATGCGACCCGTCGACTGACTCGTGCAGGTTGCGCGACTCGGCGAGTCGGGCATGGACTCGACGAGTCCAGTCGATTTACAGATACAATCCAGTTTTTAATTATATTCTGTGTTTTCTGGGTTTTTGTTTATATGTTTTGCAGAAATCATGTTCAGAAGGGGGCAAACTTCCAGTGGCAACCAAGGCGATTTTCCGTGGTTAAATTTCCCGCAAATTGAGTCCGCTTCAACAATACGGAAATGGAAGAAGAAGTTGGCTGATATTAAGAAGAAGGAGGTCTATGTGCCCAACCGGATCGACTGGGAATGGTTGCGAAATGTGCGTTATGAGGAGGAACTCGCTCCTTATCTTTTAAAGGAGTTTCATTATAATGGCGAAACTATGGTGTGTGACGGGTGGAGCCGGGTCTTCCGTATTCAAGAACCGGTTTATTTGGAGCTTTGCTTGGAGTTCTTCTCTACGGTATCTTTTACCGGGGGGGTAGATGTTTTTCACCTGACGAGCTTCAGTTTCTGCCTTGGGGGAGAGTTCCATCAATGCTCAGTGGTGGATCTTGCATGCCGATTGGGGGTTTATGACCAGCCCTTGGTCTCGACACCAATCTTTCGGGCCTTCATAGCACAAACCCATATGGCATTTCCCGAAGGAATTACAAGTGCGGGCTGGTGGAATATCATTGGCAACAAAGTCTACATCCCAAAGTCTGCACAAGAAGGGAGCATCCGATCCCCGACTCACCGCCTCATTCACCGCCTTATTTCTTCCACCATCAACCAAAGGAAAGACGATGACAAGGTCTCCAACCTTGATGTCTTTTTCCTATGGAGCATCATTACACCCGACGTCTTTTGCAACATTCCATGGTGTATTGCTTCATACCTTTCGGAGGGTGCGGTCAAAGATCGCAAAACCTCCCGTATCAATGGAGGAATGTTTGTCACTCGATTGGCTAATTCATTCGGGTTGATGAACCGCGGAGCCTGGAACTTCATGACAATGATCCCGATGCCCCCGTTTAATCCCATTCTTTTCCGACGAGCATGGATAATTGAAGACTATGGTGGTGGCCATTATGCCATTCCAAATGATGACCCCGTTGTTGGTCCCGGTGCACCGGGAAGGAGGGTGAGATCGAGAAGAGAATGGGATGTGGAGGACGAGCCGCCAGTGATTCCGGTCGAAAATGAAGATGTACCAATGGATTGGTACAATGAAGAGATGAGGCGGATGCAGGATCAATTGGCAAGGGGGCTGAATTTTAGCAACCAATCCCACATTCGACTTTTTGACCACTTCAATATCCCACATATTGATGGTGGGAATTACCCATTCATTCCATCTTGGGATGAGAGGATTGCTGCGAGACGAAGCGGAGCCGGGGGAAGTGGAGCCGCTAATGATGATGAGGAAGATGAAGATTGATGTTTTTGTGTTTTTAATCAAACAATTTTAATTTATTTGTTTTATTATTTGGTGTGTATGCTTTGAGATTTTGTTATGTTTAATGGTTGTTTGCTTTAGTTATTTTCAGGAGTGAATTATGATTGCTTGCTTAGGATGGTTTAGAGATGTAAAGCATGGATGTTTTCTAGAGTAAGAGCGAGTCAAGGAAGCGAGTTTTTAACGTCAAAGTGTCGAGTCCGGTCCTAGGGGATATGAGCAATTGAGTCCAAATGTGAGGAAGGGTTAAAGAAGTTTTTAGAAGCTAAAACAGTTGCAAAATACCAAGATTTTTCGTTCAGTGGCCTACTCGACGAGTGCACTAAGCAGACTCGCCGAGTCGCCTTGTATTTCTACATATTCTGAGAAGGCGCGTTGGTACTCGACGAGTCCACTACAAGACTCGACGAGTCGATCATTTTTTTATACCGATGGACTGCTGATTTGATGCTGCTACTGGTCCCACTTGCTCACTTATTCTTCCATTTCCTTTCTTGAAGATCTTACACTGATTTCCGCGTATTTGGAGCGACCCACATGAGTTTTGACACCCAAGGCATGGATGAGATGTTACCATGTCTAAAGTTGATTGAAGTTGGAGCTTAAAATGGTTATGATCAGCCTATCGACTGCTATCCCAGGGGAGTTTGTTCCAATTCTCTTCTTATTTTTATTGTTCTTTATCATGCATCATATGCAATGAGGGCATTGCATTACATAAGTGTGGGGTAGGGGGTTGGTTACATACTAGTCAATTTTAAAAAAATTTTGCATACCAAAAGTATTATTTAGGATTTAATTAGAAAATTTTGGTAAAAATTAGGATTCCATGTTAGAATGGTGTTAATAATTACATGAAGACCCAAATGTTTAGTTGAGCCTATATACGTTCTAGTGCATTTGTGGCTTCCTTATTCTAGTGAAATCATGAGACAAAAACACGACCTTGCTCGGCCTGAGGGATGCAATATGTTTAGCAGCCTAAACCTGAAATGTATCCAGGAAAATTTTTATCATTAGCCAATAAAGGTTGAGATTGAGCGCCCCTGCTTAAGCATGTAGGGATTTGAGTGAAAAAAAAAATATTGAAAAAAAAAAAGAGAGAAAAAATTACAAGAAAAGTTATAAGAATTTTGGAGCATCAAAGTTAAGTATGAAGTTCAAAGATCAAAATTCCAAAAATTCAAAAAAGTTGAAGATACCAAAAGCTAGTACAAGTTGGTGAATTCAAAGATATCAAAGATGAAATGTTCAAAGAAGTGAAGAATTCAAAGAATTCCATAGTGGTATCGGATAAATTGTAATTTTCTAGAATATGTATGCTTGGGTTGCTCGATTAAAAATACCTTGAGGGTAAAGAGGTTTTCTGCGGATGGATTCGGAGGGTTGCATAAAATGAGCATAGTTCGGGGTGAGTGGGTGAATGTTTATGAGGATTGTGAGTATTTGGAATATGGGGGGTTCTTTAGGAAAAATTTTAGACACAAATGCATGCGTTGCGGTCTTGGCATAATGGCTGGGTTAGATTGGAATTGTTATACATAATTCTAATGTGATTAAAATTCAGTTTTGCTTGGGGGCAAGCAAAAGACAAGTGTGGGGTATTTTGATATGTGCATATTTAGTGTGTATTTAGTATAGTTTTTTATTCATATATTGGCTAAATTATCGCATATTATGGACAAAAGGTACTTAAAAGTGTTAAATTATGGTTTTCAGTCCAAAAATGAAGTTCGGAAGCAAAAGGAAGCAAGAGAAGCGGTTAGAAGATTGAGAGTGGAATGAAGAAGGAAAACACTGAAAAAGAAGCTTCTACTCGTCGAGTCATATATCTACTCGACGAGTCCGGTCGAGGAATCAGAAGGATAACGACTCGGGATCCCAGATAGTTATCACAATACGTAGAATGTGAGAGGGACTCGACGAGTCACCACTTGACTCGACGAGTCGGACCGCTTATTTAAAGATAATTCCACAGATCGAGAAAAAAAAGTTCTGGGACGATTCAGAAGTGCTTAGCTGCGAATAAGAAGCCAGAAGAACCCTAGAAGTCGACCAAGGAAGCTAGAATCCAATTCCGGAAGTAATTAAGGCATAATTCCACCATTCTACTTATTTCTTTTGTTTTGTCAACATGATTAAGCAACTTGAACTTATTTGTTTGTTGTTATTTACCTTAGTTATGAGCTAAATTCTTTAAACTTCTATTTGGGGATACAAAATTGGTAATATGGTTTGATTCTTGGTAGGATTAATTCTATGTTGGTTAATTTAGTTATTTTAGCTTGCTAAAGAACCTTGTGTATGAATGATAATTGATTTTCTGTTAATAGGGAGATAATTAATTAGCATGAACATCTATTAGTTATCAATCTCATATGCTTAGTGAACACTTTTTGTCATATGTCTAGTGTAATGAACATGAAACTAGGATTAATAAGAAAACCAAGTAAATTTATGTGCAAGCTTGTGAGATGACCATTAAACAAGACGTTAATTAAAAGATAAATTAATTAGCTATTGCAAGTCTAACTTAACCCGAATATTATATCTAGTAAATTTAATTGAAATAGACAACTGGCCATTGTTTAAATTGATTTATTTGCTAAGGATTAATGAAGTGAATACGGAACTAATCAATTGAATCGGTAACTAGCAAAAGAATTAATCCATTGCACTTTTACCTTGAAATCAACCATAGGATCAATTAAGTTGAACTAAATAGAAGTACTTCTCCGTTATTGAATCTAGTCAAGTCTTTGTTTTCTAGTTTAAGTTAGTAATAATTAGTAAGTTTCTAGTCTTGTAAAACTAGAGAAAACCCCTACTAATTAGTTAAATTAGATAAATTAGGTTTTAGTATTTAATTTGCCGTTCCCTGTGTTCGATACCCTACTTGCTTGAACTATACCACAATTGATAGGTTCACTGCCTTTTGTGTGTTATTTGATAATTAAAAGTAGGTTTAAAACTAGTGGGTTTTACACACATCATATTCCAAGTGTCATGTCAAAATGCAAATCATATAAATCCCAAGACCACAAAACATCTATCAGTGTGTACAGATCATGCCGGCGCCTTCCCACGGTCCTCGCTAGTACCTGAAACACATACACAAAACTGTAAGCATAAATGCTTAGTGAGTTCCCCAAAATACAACTTACGCACATACGCCTTTCCAGGCCCCGACCTTCCGGTCCATGTGTCTCAGGGGACTTCCGTCCCTGCTGGGTAAACCTTCCGGTCCTACCCACGCCAACCTTACGGTCCACAACACAACGCCTTCCGGCCCATAACATAATCGCCTTCCGGCCCTTAACATAATGCCTTCCGGCCCACATAACATACATAGCACGTATAACAATTTAACTTATCACATATAGCACATGTATCTCATATCATATCTGACCTTCCGGTCACACAGTCAAACCCTTCCGGGTACAGTATAGTGAGAAGACTCACCTCGTGAATATCGAAAGCTAGCAAATCCCGAAATCACTCATGCTCGATCCGCCGAGCTACAATCTCCCTATAACATCATATATCTCTTATTAACACTTTTATCTTCTAAGTTTGACTATCCCTAAGAAGTCAGACATAGGTCAACTCTGGTCAACGGTCAACGGTCAACTTGACCGGACTCGGCGAGTGCTAGGGCGACTCGGCGAGTCTAGACGTCCTCACCAATTCTCTAAGATTCCCTTTCTACACGTCGAGTATCCCTCTTGACTCGACGAGTTCCTCCTGGAAGAATCGTGGGGCCACCCCGACTCAACTCGCCGAGTCTGAAGAACAACTCGGCGAGTCCCAGTTAATCTTCAAGCTACTCGCCGAGTCTGTTCATCGGACTCGGCGAGTCCATGCCATGCAACCGCTCAAACTGTTTTCTAAGGTCAGATCTGCTCCGACCATTCATAGGTCTAGCCTTCCTAGACTGATTCATCACGTAAGGTCCTCATTTCGGTGCTCATAATACACCCCATGACTCATAATTTACATTTTGATCTAAGGCATAAGGATTCCAATCCAAAACCTCCATTGATTCCCGAAATGCTCAGGCATGGGACATTCTGGACTTCCAAAGGTCCCAATACAGGGTTCCAATCGCTTGGGGGACTAAGGTAACACTCAATCTAGCCACAAAAGGGTTCAATAAACCCTAAATCCATATACACATCAACATAGAAGAATGCAACTCGAAATATTACCTGAATAACGTGCTCTCTGTGTCCCCAATCCTCAGAATGTGGCTTCTCTTGTTGTTCCCTTAACCAAGCCTCCTCTTCCTTGCAAAACAACACTTCCAAAATCAACAATGGCCTTCTACCTTGCTCCAGATGCTCACAATCGAGTTAGGGTTTCTCTCAGAGGAATAGGGTGAACAATGACGGCCATAAGGCCCCTCATATACGTCCCAAACCTGAACGGTTAGGGTTTTCGCTAAACAGCGCAGACTCGCCGAGTCCATATCCGGACTCGTCGAGTCCAGTCGCGAACCCGCGACCAGATCCGCGATCCTACTCGGCGAGTCTGGGCTCCAACTCGCCGAGTCCCCTCTTAAAACACCCAAAATCATAAATACAACGATACCTGGAATTCCGGGCTGTTACAAAAACTTTTCAAATGAACCTTCACATCTAGGATATCTTTCACCAAATCACAAATCTTATCAACCCACAGGCTTTCAAAAACAAATCACATTTTGGGTAAAATTGATAGATCAAATAAAACCTCAACCATTCCATCGTTATAAACCAAACCATTACAATAATGTGAAGTCAAATGATAAAAGAAATTCGTTAAGCAAAGCACCCAAAATAACAACTGACAAACCAGGACCCATTCAGATTTGGGTACCTAAACTTTCTGTCTGATTGCAGGTACTTAATTCTGGAGAACCCAATGATGATACATGGTATATTGATAGTGGCTGCTCCAAGCATATGACAGGAAACCGGAACTACTTATGTGCCTTCAAACCTATACAAACCAATCAAGATGTTACCTTCGGCAACAACATGAAAGCAAAAATCAAAGGTTATGGAAACATAACAAATGGTAATTTTACCATAAAGAAAGTTGCCTTCGTCGATGACCTGAAACACAACCTCATCAGTGTTTCTCAACTGTGTGATAACAATATTGAAGTTCTTTTCACCAAACAACGAAGCTTGATCATGGACGCCAAAACCAAAGATGTTATAGTTGATTCTGACCATGCCGGAAATATGTATCCACTTGACATGAATCTTATCTATGGTAAACCCGATATATGTCTGCTATCTAAAGCCCCAACAGATATTAGTTGGTTATGGCACCGTCGCCTTTCCCATCTAAACTTTGGGTACATCAACAAATTAATCGGCGATGATCTAATTCGAGGGCTACCACTTCTGAAGCTCGATAACGAAACTCTTTGTGCCGCATGTGAAAAAGTAAAACTTTCCAAATCCACTCACAAAAGCATCTCAGAATCTAGTGTATCCGAACCACTAGAGTTGTTGCACATAGATCTTTGTGGCCCTGCCAAAACCCAAACCATACAAGGGAAGAAGTACATTCTTGTTGTCGTTGATGGTTTCTCGCGCTTTACTTGGGTCTTTTTCTTAAGACTAAAATCAGAAGCACCTGAAGAGACGATCAACTTCATCAAACAAATCGAACTGAAGCTCAAACGACTTGTTCGAAGAATCTGAAGTGATAATGGTTTAGAGTTCAAAAACAAGACTCTAGATTCATTTCTTAAAGACAAAGGGATTGAACATAACTTCTCAGCCCTATACACTCCACAACAGAACGGTGTTGTCGAAAGAAGGAACTGAACTCTATGTGAAGCTGCAAGATCAATGCTTATCTTCGCTGATCTGCCACAATACTTCTAGGCAGAAGCAATAGCCAAAACTTGCTACACTCAAAATCTTTCCTTAATCCATAAACATCTTCATAAAAAACCATATGAAGTCATTAACAACCGAAAACCAAACATCAAAATTTTCCATATTTTTGGTTGTTGATGCTTCGTAAAGAACAATAAAGATCACCTTTCAAAATTTGAATCAAGGTCGGACGAAGGAATTTTCCTTGGTTACTCATTTTCTTCAGCTGCTTATCGAGTACTGAACAAACGTACTAGAGTAATGGAAGAAAGTACCGATGTTCATTTCGATGAATTTTATGTCAGGAAATTGGATCGTGGGCATTTTGGTTCAAAAATGATTGAAAATATTTTTCAAAATCCAATTCAACAAACACCTTCTTTTGACATAGACATTGAAATCGATCTTGATTTGCTTTTTGAACAACCAAAAACCGCTTACAATTCTGAACTTCTAACTACTTCAATTGACCCTACAGGAACACCCACTGAAGTTATTACCCAAACAAACCAAAATGATGCAGATCAATTCGAGGGGGAACCACCAACACATACTTCTTCTTTGGAACAAACACCAAATCCTCCTTTAAATACCCAATCCCCAAATAGCCAAAACAACCCCGATGCATCATTTATGGGGGAACCTTCAAACCTATTCCAAGATGAAACACACGAAGAAGAACAATGGGATACTGAAACTCCAATTATTATAGCGGAAGAGAATCACTTAATAAAGTGGACCAGAAACCATCCAACAGACCAAATCATCGGAGATCCAAACTTAGGCATTCAGACTAGAGCCGCATCCACAAATGAATGTTTATTTGGAGCCTTCTTATCCGTGACTGAACCCAAAACCATACATTCTGCTATAAAAGATCCAGACTGGGTAAAAGCTATGCAAGAAGAGCTAGCAGAATTTGAAAGAAACGACGTATGGAATCTTGTTCCTACTCCACCCGATGTTACTGTTATAGGTTCAAGATGGGTATACAGAAACAAGACTGACGATCAAGGAATCATATGTCGAAACAAGGCACGTCTTGTAGTCAAAGGATATTCACAACAAGAAGGAATCGACTACGATGAAACATATGCTCCAGTTGCCAGAATTGAAGTAATTCACATCTTTCTTGCATATGCTGCACATAAGAATTTCAAAGTATTCCAAATGGACGTTAAATGTGCATTCCTACACGGAGAGATAGATTGTGAAGTATACATCCAACAACCACCAGGTTTCGAAGATCCCAAATTTCCAAATCACAGCTTTAAATTGCAGAAAGCTGTCTATGGCTTGAAACAAGCACCCCGAGCCTGGTATGCTACGTTGTCAACCTTTCTCAAAGAATCAGGTTTTATAAGAGGTTCTATCGATCAAACCCTTTTTCGTAAAATCTTTAATAAACATCTATTAATCGTACAAATATATGTTGATGACATTATTTTCGGTTCTACAGATGAATCTCTAAGTGTTAAGTTTGCAGATTTAATGAAGAGCAAATTTGAAATGAGCATGATTGGGGAGATGACTACTTTTCTCGGACTTCAAATCAAACAGTCAGCTGATGGCATTTTCATCAACCAAGAGAATTATATCAAAAGCCTACTCACTCGCTTTTCAATGGACAAATCCAATACCGCAAAAACCCCAATGGCCTTTGGATACAAAATTGATGCAGACTTAAATGGAAAACCCGTTGACCAAAAAAGATATCGTGGAATGATCGGATCGCTCTTGTACCTCATTGCCAGTAGACCTGACATCATATTTTCTACATGTGTCTGTGCCAGATACCAAGCAAATCCTATGGAATCCCATGTAGTTGCTGTGAAACGCATCTTCAAATACCTTAAAGGCACTCCTAAATACCTTAAAGGAACTCCCAAACTTGGCCTTCGGTATCCAGCTAAATCCGATTTTCAGCTGAACGCTTTCACCGACTCAGACTACGGAGGATGCAAGCTAGATAGGAAGAGTACATCTGGTAACTGTCAATTCCTAGGAGGTAGATTAGTGAGTTGGACTTCAAAGAAACAGACTTGTGTGTCCACATCAACAGCAGAAGTTGAATACGTTGCTGCCGCCAGCTGTTGTTCACAAGTCATATGGATGCAAACTCAACTACATGACTATGGCTTCAAAATCTCACAAATTCCCATATTTTGTGACTCAACCAGTGCAATTGCCATTTCTCACAATCCCGTTCACCATTCCATGACAAAGCACATCGACATTCGATATCACTTTATCAAAGACAACATTCAAAAGGGTCATATCGAATTGCACTTCATCAATACCGAAGATCAAATTGCCGATGTATTCACTAAGGCTCTCGATGAAACAAAGTTTCAATACTTCCTAGGCCATCTAGGAATGTTAAATCCAGATAACATCCATCCTTAAACTTTTACTTTTTGTTTGTAAAAAAGTGTGTTTACTTTCATTCAAAAAGAAAATTCAAAAACAATTGAAAATTGCTTTCTTTTCAAAAATACCAAAAGCATTCAAATAACCAATATTTCCAAAAACATTCAGAAAAACAAATCTTCAAAAACATAATAAAAGACTTGCCATAATAAGCTTTTATAGAACCTTGTGATTAATCGTGTATTGACTAAATTTTCAGATGCTTATGATCAATGAAGATTTTAAGTCATATTGATTCTCAATTGGAGTGAAGGTTCAAATCTCCTACTTTTCATAATGTATATAACTTTATTTCCTTCAATTTTATTTCATTATTGATGATTTTAAAAAGGGACATAAGGTTAGGAGGTTCAGATGCAAACAAAAACCCATGTGAGAATTTGTGCCTCGTCAATCTGAATCATTGTGGAATTCATTTCTTGTGAGCTTAGGTATGTCACTATTGCTTATAAGGTATATCCGATTATACCTTGTCACGGTCTCATTTTTGCTTAGATATCAAAATGACCAGGGACGATACATTCATTTCTTACATACTAGACAAACTGTCTATTATGCCACCAATCCCTACCTAGATATAAGCCAACCAAGAAAAGACGAAACGAAAAGGATTTCAACAATCACTTATCAAAGAAAAACAAAGTTCTATCCACATCCAATCGTCAAAGACGAATCAAGATAAAGATGAATCAACAAGAAAGCCAAATCATTCACCAAAGAAATACCAAACAAAAAAAAAAACTCTACATTTGGTATTTTCAAACAAAGTTTCAACCAAATGGTTATTTCAAAACAAACATCAAAAGATCCCTTGATTTGTTTTTTAACCATTTTTCACAAAAAGGGATATCTTAATCCCGCAAGACAGATACTCTCAAAAATCCAAATTTTCTCAAATGTAGCAAATTCTCAATAAAACAAAATATATTTTTACAAAAAATCGATATTGATCAACAAAAAGGATTCCATCAAGGAATAAGCTGCAACAACAATGGATTTCCCGGGATACTGTAACCTTCATCACTGAAGAATCTTAGTTGCAAACTGTGTTGGATTTGTGTCTAAGTCCATAACTATTTTGGTATGTACTTGACCCGATGGTGCATGGTCCTTTTGGGTTGCCTTCACCAAAGCAACTTGATAGGATGAATTATGGAGAGAAAGGATTAAATATGATTTATTAATATATTATGAGAATAATATATTAAAGGAGAAATCATATTGTTTAATTAATATTAGTCAATAATTAATTGGTAATTAGTTTTGTGACTAAAAGAGATTAATTAAACTTAAGGGACTGGAATTGTAATTATAAGATAATTGTAATTTGGGCCATGGATTGCCCGTGACATCCCCAAAATCTCGGCCAGAAAAGACCGATTTCATTTATGCTTTTAAAATAATTTCAGAGTAAATCCTTTTGATTTGAAAGAGTTGCGGAATTTGTTCCCAAAAACAAAACATGATAAAACAATGTTTACCAAAGCATTTCATAAAAGAAATGTATTTTTCATTATATAATCAAAACTCGGGGTGTCATGTTCCGATACAGACCAATAAGCATAAACGATAGCATTACAAGTCATTCAACAAATATATACATATACAGACTTGTAAACAAAACAACTGATGGTTCATCCATCTCATGCCCTCGCGCCACTTCCTGTAATACAAATAAAACTGAGTGGGTCAGGCTTGGGAGCCTGGTGAGCATATAGGGTTTTCAACCCATAATAAATAATCATATTTAATTTTTCACCAACCAACAATAACCCAATTACCCATTCCCGTTATTCTCACTTTATGTCCCTAAAACAACTAACATAAGGGACCTAATCTAAGAATATTTCATCGGGGCGACAACACATGCTTCGGGGGTTCCTCAACAATATAAGTCAAATAAGGCAACCATGAGGGGGATGGAGTACAACGAATGAACACCCAAGTTCATTAACACCTACAAGTGGCGAACCTGCTAATGTTTCCACAAGACTATCTAGAAAAGTATGTGGTCGTCATCTAAACTCCGCTAGATGACTAAATCAAACAACAACGAGGCCTCTCATCTGTTTATTACACACCAACTATCTACCCATGTTCTACCCAACATATTAGCAGATAAAAATATACATTTTATACATAGCTTAAAAAAAACTGTATAGCATGCTTTAATCAACACATATTTCACATAACAGATGAGGCACACACACACATAACACATATCTCATAGAGAATAAATCATATCTATGGGATAGAAGAAAGTGAATACTCATTCACACATATAAACAACTTTATATTATACACATAGCACGTATTTTATAGAAAATACTTAATATTTATGTGTTAGAAGAAGGTAACTACACACTCACTTGATCAGAAGATGATCGGACAGCACTACGACTTGCAGAAGGTAGTAATCTTCAGCAGATCTGGAAGATCTCTACAAAAATCGAACTTCTCGCGGGCAGAGCTTCGGCTTGGGAACCGCACTTCTCGGTATCGTCGGGATCTCGAGACTTGCCTCGGGGCTCGAGAATGATACCGGGGCTTCGGGGTATTTCTGGCATGCAAAACGATGCAAAACGGGAGAGAGAAGAGAGAAAATGAACAAAAGAATCGGCTGCCTTCGGATCCTATTTATAGGAGGCTGGAGCCTCGGAGTACGCGGGGCGTACTGGTCCGAAAAACGTCACTGCTTATGCATCCGAAGCCACTTACTGCGAGTGTCGACATCTTCGGTGTATGCGGGGGGTACTTCAGATCGGATTGCTGACTCCCCTTCGGATAATGCCTCCGAATTAAAGATTTAATTTAAATACAAAATATTTAATAAACTTCGGAAATTCATATCTTCTTCATACGAACTCCGTTTTCGACGTTCTTTATATCCACGCGAAGGTGAGACTACGCTCTACAACTTTCGTTTAGACTCCGTTGGCTAATTTCGACTTTATTTTTATTATTTATTTTTAATAGGCCGCGACAGAAAAACTTCGTTATAAATTCATAACTTCTTCGTTTGACATCCGTTCTCGCCTAACTTTTTATCGCTTCGATACCAACAACGAGACCTTCGATCCTCGTTTAGATTGTTTCGACTAAAAACCGCTCGATCTCAAATCGAGTATTTCGGGCTGCACACCGCTAAGCCGAAATTTCGATAAATCATAACTTCCTCATACGAAGTCAGATTTGGGCGTTCTATATATATTCGGAAACCTCGTTTCAACTACTACAACATTATTCAAAGATATTAAGTTTATTTTACACTTAAATTTTGACGCTTAGTTTTTATTCTTAATTAATCAAACCACATAATTAAGCAATTAAGCACAAAACACACAATACTTAAATAATACAATCTTTATTATTTCAAAACGGGTTACAGAGGCTAACCTAGACTATTACATTGCTAAAAAATGGCAAGCCCGGAAACACAGGCGTTACAATTCTCTCCACCTTAGAATGATTCTGTCCCCGGAATCACACATCAACAAACAAATGCGGATAGCGACTCAACATGTCACTCTCCGTCTCCCAGGTGAGATTCGGCCCATTCGTGTGTTTCCATCGGACAAGCACTAACCCAACCATTTTGCGTCGCAACTTCTTAGTCTTTCGGTCAACAATTGCCTCTGGTTCTTCAATCAACCTTTTGTTCTCATCAATTCTCAATTTAGAAATTGGAATTATGTCGGGAACTTCTCCCGTGAACTTCCTCAAATAACACACATGAAAAGTGTTGTGAATTCCATTCAGTTCTTCGGGTAATTCGAGCTTGTAAGCTTGGTTCCCAATCCTCTGAAGAACTTTAAACGGTCCAATAAACCTTGGACTCAACTTTCCCCTTTTACCAAATCTTATAAGTCCCTTCCACGGCGAGACTTTAAGAAAAACCGAATCTCCAATTTCAAAAGTCATCGGTCTTCGCTTCTTGTCAGCATAGCTCTATTGACGATCTTGAGCTGCTAACATTCTTTCCTTAATTATTTTTAACTTTTCAGCAGTTTGATGAACCATCTCCGGTCCCATAAACTGCTTTTCCCCAGCCTCAAGCCAACAAGACGACGTACGACACTTTTGTCCATACAAGGCTTGATAAGGTGCCATCTTAATGCTCGAGTGGAAACTATTATTATAGGAAAATTCTACCAAAGGTAAATGTTCATCCCAATTACCTAGGAATTCCAAGGTACATTCTCTCAGCATATCTTCAAGTGTTTGTATCGTTCTTTCACTCTGACCATCAGTCTGCAGATGGTAAGCTGTACTTAAACATAACTTGGTACCCATTTCCTCTTGTAGACTTTTCCAAAACCTTGAGGTGAAATGGCTATCACGATCCGATACAATCGTTAAGGGAACACCGTGAAGCCTCACAATTTCCTTCACGTAAGAATTCGCAAGCTTTTCCATAGACCACTTGTCACAACCAGAAATTTTGTGTCTTGTAATCACAACACTCAAGTAAAATGTTGAATCAAAAAGTTAAGAGCATGTAATATACTTACTTCATGGCAACAAAATTTCAATCAAGTACACCATACAAGCATTTCAAATAGTCAACAAGTAATTGGAAACCCTAGAAGTTCTTGTGTAAGTCCATTTTGGACTAGGACTTCCTTATTGGGCCCAAGGGGCCAATAAGCTTCCAACTTGGCTATCTTGAGCTTATAACCTTAAATGGGCTCTAATTGGACCCACTTTCATTTATTCCAACATTTTTGGCCACATTGGGCCTAGAATGAAATGAATTAAATATTATGAACCATTAGGAACCATAATTAACTTAAACTAGCCCAACAAAGTATAAAAAAATCACACTTATATTTTATAGGGCCAACAATCATTCAACCTAACTCTAGCATGGGCTTAGGGGCAATAAAGCCCAAATATCTTTTTTTCCCTCTCCATTCTCGGCCTAAGGCAAGCCCAAGAAGAAGGGTTGACTTTACTTGCCACCTCATTTTTATATAGTGGATATCTAAGCTTTTGCACTTCAAACATCCATGCAATCTCATCTTCCCATGCAAGCACTTCTTTTCTTCTCCCTCTCTCTCTTGCTCTCGGCCATTTTCAAGCAGACACACACACACACACATTTCACCCATTTTCTCTCAAGAAACTCTCTCATTTCTCCTCCATAATTTCGAGATCTAAGGAGCTTTCAAGAAGATATCTCCACAAATTCTTCACCTAAGAAACCCTCTAAGTTCGAGATCTTCCAAGGAGAGGTACTAAGGCCAAATTTTCTTCTCACTTTCTTCCAAAAGCCGAAACCACACCCAAAGGTGAGCTTCATACCCCCTATTTTTCGGTTTTTATAAGTTTTGTGGGGGGGGGGGGGGAATACAAGCAAATGTGTAGATCTATGAGTATATGTATGCTTTGTATGATTTCTATGTTTATTTACATGTTCTTATGTGATTATGGTGTTGAAACCAATCAAAAAGTCCTAAAAATCGAGATTTGCATTAGGATGTATGAATCAAGTATTAAACATATTATTACACACAAATCATTTCTAGAAAAATAACCAAGTTGGTTAAGATGAACTCCTTGGGCTAAAAATCCCATTTTTGGACTAAAAATGTTAAAAATATAAGGTTAAAGGGCCCAAAATGACAAAATACAAATTCTGATGGATGAAATGAGTCAAAACAGTTTCAATAATGTATTTTTCTGGAAATATTCTCTTTGAAGGATTAAATGTGAAAATTTTAAGCATAATGGACCAAAAATGAAATTTTCGGCCCAATAAAGCCCAATATGCGAGATTTTCAAATTAGAGGGGCTGAAACTGTATTTTTCTATAAAACAGGGGACTACTAGTGCTCCAAGTCCATTTCAAGGGTTAAAAATGCTTTTCATATTTAAAAGGGACCAAAGATGCAAAAATTTTCTACTTTGGGCCAAAAGTGTAAAAATTGCGAAAATAAGGGTTTCAGCCAAGAAAAATTTCATTTTAGGGACTAAAACGGTTTTTCAAATAACTTTGAGCTGAAAAATACCTTTCCTACAAGTTTTGATACTAAAGTGTCAAGAAAAACGGTTGAAGGACTAAAATAGAAATTCTTTTATACAAAGGGTCAAAAGTGTAAATTTATCCAAAAGAAAGGGGCTGCAAAAATGTAAAATTTTAATGTTTTAAACAATAAATCTGACATGATGAAATACTAGTACCTCGACTATCGGCGAAATATAATACACCTTCAACACCAAAAATCGTTATCAAACGAATTGATTCGGTCTCGAATAAATAATGAATCCGAAATTACTAACACGACGATACTTCAATACACAGGCGGAAATCTCGGGAATTCAATACACACACGGAAACTTTGGGAGGTCAATACACACGTGGGAATACACTAGACGTCGATACACCATCTTTGGGCCCGAAAGTTTCAAATCGTGCTTGTTGGGCCTAGCTAGCCCAATGACATGATCTTTAGGCCCGAAGGAAACTCGCTTACATGTTGTTGGGTCTTATATGACCTAAATCCATGTAAAAGGACTTTCACTGGCTTTTGTGCTGTTGGACCCCAAGGGTCCTTTGGTACTGCTAGCAAAGTCGAGAATTCACCAAACGAATTGATTCGGTCTCGAATCAATAATTAATCAAAAATCTATACACGACGATACTACAATACACACGCTGAAATTACGGGAAGTCAATACACACGCGGGAATTCACCAGACGTTGATACACCATCTTTGGGCCCGAAAGTTTCAAATCGTGTTTGTTGGGCCCAGCTAGCCCAATGACATGATCTTTAGGCCCGAAGGAACTCGCTTACATGTTGTTGGGTCTTATATGACCTAAATCCATGTAAAAGGACTTTCACTGGCTTTTGTGCTGTTGGACCCCAAGGGTCTTTTGGTACTGCTAGCAAAGTCGAGAATTCACCAATGCGATTCGGGCCAAGGGCCTTTCGCATTCACGATAGCCTTGAATGACTTATGGAAATAGCGGGGGCTTCGCACCCTCTTTTCGCCTCGGTTGTGGGGCTATGAGAAGTTAGGGTGGTTGGATTAAGTGAATAGTACAGACGACGCCTAAGGGATCGTTGGTATAGTTGTAAACTAGTCGTTCTCATTAATGCGTGTTTATAACAAATCACAACCCATAATTAATCCAATGTCACCTGGAATTATCAAATACACACGTCACAACGGTATAACAAAATATAAAACGCGTAATTCAAAGTATTAGGAAAACATCGGGTTTTCCTAGGGTTTTCAATTCATACACCTACAAGATGCATACCAGGTCTAACAATTTTTTTTACATTTATAGAAACAAACAAGCATACTTACGGATCTTCACACTTTTTACACGATACTCTTTTCAGAAAATATCGGATTTTCTGGTGGTTTTCAAAACAATACAAAACATTATATTTCAAACATTACTTATGAACTCACCAACATTTCATATGTTGACGTTTTTCAAAATACTTGTATTCTCAGGTAACAGGTAAATCGAAGGGAAAAATGCATTCAGTGATGTCTTGTTGTTTGTTTAACTAATATCGAACAATCTAACTTTTGGGAATGTAATGTTATGAAACAATGTACTAAATGTAAACACTACCAGTTGTACTATTTCAATGAATGGTGATGAATGATGTTATGTTTCATGTATATTCACTGTGATGGTATTCAATTGAGTCACAACAGCCCTTGGACGTTTCCGCCGTCTAGTTTGGGGGTGTGACAGGTTGGTATCAGAGCTCTGTTTATAGTGAACTAGCATATATAACCACACATTGATATGCAACTATAAACCAAAAGAGGGACTAACACAACTCTGAAGAAAACAAGTAAAACATAACATTAAAAAAACCCTTGCTTGTATTAGGAAAAAGAACATAATACCGAACCAAACAAGATAAGACTAGTATCTCGGTTAAGCCAGGACTGTTGTTAGTTGTATCAAGGAATGGATGTAGCCTGATCAACTACATTCCCTCCAAGGTACAACCATCACATGTCTGGAAGAAATCGTGATAGCTAGGGAATCTAAAAACATACCCCTTAATCTCCAAGAAGGGAACCTCAACTAAATCTATGCAATAGTTGTAGAATTATAGGAGTAATTTGTAATGTATTTGTTTCTAGTATTCATAGCCCTTCGTGCAATACGCTATAGACAAGTATCATTAGCCAGGAAACCCTATCTCCCTAGTCAAGGAATAGTAGGGTGGCTCGACCCAGAGGAAGAACCACAGGAGGAACACGAAGTAGAACTCGCAGGTGAACCCGCCGAGTCAGTAAGTGGACCTCGAAGAGGAAGAGCCAGAGGGCAATGATGATGATGACTCGGATGTAGAATCCGATGACATCAATCCTCCATGTAAAGCCAAAGTACCGACATATCGTGTGGGCCCCGGTGGCCCCATGCCCCCTTAGGCACACGATATTTGGAGATAGAGTCACCAGCAGGGGATACGACCACACCAGGGTAGGAACCGAGGTCTCTCCGACCATTAGCCATAGAGGACCAGCTGACCGGGCCCTCCCAGTCATGGTCCGACGCACCCGAGGTATTGATAACCAAGCTCAGGACACTCCAAATCAAATGGAACAAATGCGGTTTGCTATTGAGAGATGAGAGGCAAACATTGGAAGTGAACGGAGACTCCCAAGCGAGACAGTTAGTGTGAGAAGTACGACTACGAGATACCGAGCAACAAGTAGCTCGTCTCCGAGTCGCATCTACTTCATCAGCACCACCACCAGACACTTTCCACCACAATTAGGATCAACCTTTTCTTTTCCCCCTCACTATCCGATATGACTCTCTTTCGTGTACTAAGATGGTACTTAAGGATCTCGAAACCGAAACAATCCATATCCTCTGGGGTAGACGTAACGATCGTGCCAAATCTGTGATTACCTAGTACCATAAATACATCATAGGGATGTAGATGGGAGCAGTAAGAATTATATAACAAGATGCAAAATTTCTAGAGTACAACCAGGAATGACTATAATTACGATCTAGCTTATCAACATGCAGCAGGAAAATGTTGCCCCGCAAGAATAACAAGCGCACCCGTGAGACACCGCTCCTGCAGATGGACTCTGCTACTTTCCAAGCTGCTGTAACGACGGTAGTAACCGCTGCGATGGCACAAATCAATGCAAACAACCCTAATAGAGGTGGGAACAACATTGACAACTTCAGCGAAAGGAACGAACATGGAAACCAACAAGTGACAACCTACCAAGGAATTCCAAACCCCAAGCTTAAGAGCAGGATGCTGAGGTCTGGAAGTAAGAGAAAGGGACAACACACTCAAGGATTCTCAAGGAAGAAACATGTTGTTGCTGTTCATGCGACCATGACCCCTATTATACCAACAACCAGGAGACCATATGCTGGAAGCTTTCCAAAATGCAACCAGTGCAAATTTCAGCATAATGGAGCCTGCTAGGAGATGCATTGTAACAAATGCAACCAAAAGAATCACACCGCCAAATTCTATAGAACTTATCCATGTCAGAATCGTCATCCCAATGAAAACGACAACAATCGCAACAACCCTAACAACAACACCAATGATGAGACCAGTCACACCTGCTATGGGTGTGGAGGAACCGGTCACTTCAGGCGTAATTGCCCCAAGGATAACAACCAAGGAGCGGAAGGATCGGAAATGGTCCTGACCTTGGGTCAAGGCGAAGCAATCCAAGACCCAACGGTTGTTATTGGTATGTTCCCACTTAACAACTATTTCGTTTACCTCTTATTAAATAGTGAAGCTGAGCGAAGCTTCGTTAGTAACAAATTCGAGCACTTACTAAAACAACAATCACAGAGGCTAAACTAATCCTTAACAGTGGAGATGATGAATGGGAAAACCGAATCAACCAAAGATATTTATGTAGGGAACACCTTAACACTAAACAATCATTCATTCCAATAGACTTGATGCCAGTAAATATTCAGAGTTTTGACGTGATAATCGGCATGGATGGGTTAAGCCCCCACCATGCTGATGTTATGTGTCGCGAGAAGGCCGTTTGCCTTCACCTTCCTAATCACGAAACTCTAATAATCCATGGTGATAAACCTGGCGCCAATCCTCTTCCTATCTCATGCATCAAGGCACAGAAGTGCCTACACCAGAAGAACTACGTTTTCCTCACTCTTGTTATGGACAAGACCAAGGATGAAGTAAGCATACAAGGTATTCCTTTAGCATGCGATTTTCCGGATGTATTTCCTGAAGAACTTCCGGGAATACCTCCAGAAAGACAAGTCGAATTTCAAATCGACCTCCTACTGGGAACTACATCAATTGCCAATTCACCCTATAGGATGACTCTCGCCGAAAAATTCACGAGTTACCCAGTCAATTGAGAAGAATTGTTGCACAAAGGACTCATCAGACCAAGCTCCTCATCCCGAAGAGCTCCGATCTTGTTCTTCAAGGAGACAAATTCTGCTGAAGGTACATCGATTTTAGGAAATTGAATAAACTCCCTATCCAAAAATCAATACCCACTTCCTCGGACTGACGACCTATTTGGCTAGCTCCAAGGAGCTAGTTACCTCTTTAAAATAGATCTAAGAATCGATTATCATCAACTTCGAGTCCGAGAAGGCGACAATTCAAAAACCGCCTTCCAAACTCGTCACGACCATTTCAAATTCATTGTGATACCCTTCGGTCTAACGAATGCTCCCACACTATTCATGGACCCTACGAACCAAGTTTTCTCAACCATTCCTAGTTAGCCTTTTCATTATTTTCATCAACAACATACTCGTCTGCCCACGTAGCGAGAACGAAACACTGTCAACACCTACTACCAGCCTTGAAAGCATCAAATCCGGAGAATATCGTGAAGAAAGCACTGCATGGATGGATAAAACTCTCGGAGTTGAAAGACGAAGCTTATAGGTATGCAAGTTGAATTGGGCGTTATCTGGGCGATCATCGATAGATTAAACCAAACTGCCTATTTCCTGCTAATACTGAAATCAAACAAGACAGAAAGATTTACATGGATCTATATCAAAGAGATCGTGAGACTCCATGAAATATTAGTATCTGTTATCTTGGATCGAGATAACAGGATTACTTCAAGACTTTGACAGTCATTTCAGAAGGTTATGGGAACATAGCTAAATATGAGCATTGTTTACTACTCTCAAACCACTAGCCAAAGCAAACGAACCATTCAACCACTCGAATTCATGCAACAAGTCTGGGTGTTTGAGTTCAACAAGTCAGGGGATACCCAGTTTCCCTTGATTGACTTCTCATACCATAACAGCTAACGCACAAGCTTCAAGATTGCTCCCTTCGAAACTCTTTATAGTCATAACTGCAGATCACTCGCCAGTACTCTCATGAGACCAGAAACCACTTGCGAAACAACATAGAAAATAATCCAAATCAAAGCTTGATTTCAAGCATCGCGAGACCGACAAAAGAGCTATTCTAACAAACGGCGTAAGCCATTAGGATGTCAAGTCGGGGATCGCGTGTTATTAAAGGAATCTCCCTGGAAAGGAATGATTCGCTTTAGGAAACGAGAACTAAATCCACGATACATCGGATTGTTCAAGATTCTTGCTCGGATTGGTCCAAAGACTTATAGGCTGCAGCTGCCTGTAGAGCTCAGCAACGTACACCCTATGTTCAACATATTAAATATGAAAAAGTGTCTATCAGGCAAAATTCTTATCATTCCTTTATAAGGGGATCGAAATAAACAAGAATCTCCTGTTCTTAGAAGAACTAGTCGAGGCATTACATAGAAAGGTAAAGCATACAAAACAAAGCCTCATTCCGATTGTGAAGGCTCAATGGAACGCGAAATGTAGATCGGAATTCACAAGTGAACACGAAGGCTAGATTAAGCAGAAGTACCCTCACCTATTCTAGCATTCTCAAATCTAGCTTTCAAACATAATTTCGGGACGAAATTCCCTCTAACGGGGGGATGATGTCACAACTAGAAATTTTGTGTCTTGTAATCACAACACTCAAGTAAAATGTTGAATCAAAAACTTAAGAGCATGTAAGATACTTACTTCATGGCAACAAAATTTCAATCAAGTACACCATACAAGCATTTCGAATAGTCAACAAGTAATTGGAAACCCTAGAAGTTCTTGTGTAAGTCCATTTTGGACTAGGACTTCCTTATTGGGCCCAAGGGGCCAATAAGCTTCCAACTTGGCTATCTTGAGCTTAGAACCTTAAATGGGCTCTAATTGGACCCACTTTCATTTATTCCAACATTTTGGGCCACATTGGGCCTAGAATGAAATGAATTAAATATTATGAACCATTAGGAACCATAATTAACTTAAACTAGCCCAACAAAGTATAAAAAAATCACACTTATATTTTATAGGGCCAACAATCATTCAACCTAACTCTAGCATGGACTTAGGGGCAATAAAGCCCAAAAATCTTTTTTTTCCCTCTCCATTCTCGGCCCAAGGCAAGCCCAAGAAGAAGGGTCGACTTTACTTGCCACCTCATTTTTATATAGTAGATATCTAAGCTTTTGCACTTCAAACATCCATGCAATCTCATCTTCCCATGCAAGCACTTCTTTTCTTCTCCCTCTCTCTCTTGCTCTTGGCCATTTTTAAGTACACACACACACATTTCACCCATTTTCTCTCAAGAAACTCTCTCATTTCTCCTCCATAATTTCGAGATCTAAGGAGCTTTCAAGAAGATATCTCCACAAATTCTTCACCTAAGAAACCCTCTAAGTTCGAGATCTTCCAAGGAGAGGTACTAAGGCCAAATTTTCTTCTCACTTTCTTCCAAAAGCCGAAACCACACCCAAAGGTGAGCTTCATACCCCCTATTTTTCGGTTTTTATAAGTTTTGTGTGTGTGTGGGGGGGGGGGATACAAGCAAATGTGTAGATCTATGAGTATATGTATGCTTTGTATGATTTCTATGTTTATTTACATGTTCTTATGTGATTATGGTGTTGAAACTAGTCAAAAAGTCCTAAAAATCGAGATTTGCATTAGGATGTATGAATCAAGTATTAAACATATTATTACACACAAATCATTTCTAGAAAAATAACCAAGTTGGTTAAGATGATCTCCTTGGGCTAAAAATCCCATTTTTGGACTCAAAATGTTAAAAATATAAGGTTAAAGGGCCCAAAATGACAAAATACAAATTCTGATGGATGAAATGAGTCAAAACAGTTTCAATAATGTATTTTTCTGGAAATATTCTCTTTGAAGGATTAAATGTGAAATTTTTAAGCATAATGGGCCAAAAATGAATTTTTCGGCCCAATAAAGCCCAATATGCGAGATTTTCAAATTAGAGGGGCTGAAACTGTATTTTTCTGTAAAACAGGGGACTACTAGTGCTCCAAGTCCATTTCAAGGGTTAAAAATGCTTTTCATATTTAAAAGGGACCAAAGATGCAAAAATTTTCTACTTTGGGCCAAAAGTGTAAAAATTGCGAAAATAAGGGTTTCAGCCAAGAAAAATTTCATTTTAGGGACTAAAACGGTTTTTCAAATAACTTTGAGCTGAAAAATACCTTTCCTACAAGTTTTGATACTAAAGTGTCAAGAAAAATGGTTTAAGGACTAAAATAGAAATTCTTTTATACAAAGGGTCAAAAGTGTAAATTTATCCAAAAGAAAGGGGCTGCAAAAATGTAAAATGTTAATGTTTTAAACAATAAATCCGACATGATGAAATACTAGTACCTCGACTATCGGCGAAATATAATACACCTTCAACACCAAAAATCGTTATCAAACGAATTGATTCGGTCTCGAATCAATAATGAATCCGAAATTACTAACACGACGATACTTCAATACACACGCGGAAATCTTGGGAATTCAATACACACGTGGAAATTTTAGGAAGTCAATACACACGTGGGAATACACCAGACGTCGATACACCATCTTTGGGCCCGAAAGTTTCAAATCGTGCTTGTTGGGCCTAGCTAGCCCAATGACATGATCTTTAGGCCCGAAGGAAACTCGCTTACATGTTGTTGGGTCTTATATGACCTAAATCCATGTAAAAGGACTTTCACTGGCTTTTGTGCTGTTGGACCCCAAGGGTCCTTTGGTACTGCTAGCAAAGTCGAGAATTCACCAAACGAATTGATTCGGTCTCGAATCAATAATTAATCAAAAATCTATACACGACGATACTACAATACACACGCTGAAATTACGGGAAGTCAATACACACGCGGGAATTCACCAGACGTTGATACACCATCTTTGGGCCCGAAAGTTTCAAATCGTGTTTGTTGGGCCCAGCTAGCCCAATGACATGATCTTTAGGCCCGAAGGAACTCGCTTACATGTTGTTGGGTCTTATATGACCTAAATCCATGTAAAAGGACTTTCACTGGCTTTTGTGCTGTTGGACCCCAAGGGTCTTTTGGTACTGCTAGCAAAGTCGAGAATTCACCAATGCGATTCGGGCCAAGGGCCTTTCGCATTCACGATAGCCTTGAATGACTTATGGAAATAGCGGGGGCTTCGCACCCTCTTTTCTCCTCGGTTGTGGGGCTATGAGAAGTTAGGGTGGTTGGATTAAGTGAATAGTACAGACGACACCTAAGGGATCGTTGGTATAGTTGTAAACTAGTCGTTCTCATTAATGCGTGTTTATAACAAATCATAACCCATAATTAATCCAATGTCACCTGGAATTATCAAATACACACGTTACAACGGTATAACAAAATATAAAACGCGTAATTCAAAGTATTAGGAAAACATCGGGTTTTCCTAGGGTTTTCAATTCATACACCTACAAGATGCATACCAGGTCTAACAATTTTTTTTACATTTATAGAAACAAACAAGCATACTTACGGATCTTCACACTTTTTACACGATACTCTTTTCAGAAAATATCGGATTTTCTGGTGGTTTTCAAAACAATACAAAACATTATATTTCAAACATTACTTATGAACTCACCAACATTTCATATGTTGACGTTTTTCAAAATACTTGTATTCTCAGGTAACAGGTAAATCGAAGGGAAAAATGCATTCAGTGATGTCTTGTTGTTTGTTTAACTAATATCGAACAATCTAACTTTTGGGAATGTAATGTTATGAAACAATGTACTAAATGTAAACACTACCAGTTGTACTATTTCAATGCATGGTGATGAATGATGTTATGTTTCATGTATATTCACTGTGATGGTATTCAATTGAGTCACAACAGCCCTCGGAGATTTCCGCCGTCTGGTTCGGGGGTGTGACACCACTTCTCCTTGGCCGCTATGAAATGCGCACTCTTAGTGAATCGATCAACGACCACCCAAATCATGTCGTGACCATTCTTCTTTCTGGGCAGTTTAGTGACAAAATCCATAGCAATGTCTTCCTACTTACCCATAGGCACAGGCAATGGTTCTAAACTCCCGTACGGTTTCTGATGTTGTGTTTTTACTCTCGCACAAGTCACACACTCAGCCACATACTTTGCAACATCAAGCTTCATCGTCGGCCACTAGTAGTAGGGTTTCAGGTCCCTATACATTTTAGTGCTACCAGGATGAATTGAGTACATGGTTTTGTGAGCTTCTTCCATCAGAAGATCCCTAATTCCTCCTGACTTAGGTACCCAAATACGATCTTGGAATACCTTCAGTCCATGACCGTTAGTACCAAACACCAACGTTTTACCCAAACGTTCCTCCTTTCGGTCATTTTTCTCAGAAGCTTCCTCTTGAGCTTTCTTTATACTTTCCACAATGGTTGAGACAACTTCAATTCTCAACGCTCTTGGCCTTTTCCTTTCAAGTTTGACTTTCCGACTGAGAGCATCAGCAACAACATTAGCTTTACCGGGGTGGTAAAGTATCTCACAGTCGTAGTCCTTGAGTAACTCTAGCCAGCGTCGTTGCCTCATATTCAATTCTTTCTGATTAAAGAGATATTGGAGACTCTTATGATCAGTGAAAAGTTTGCACTTCGTGCCATAGAGGTAATGCCTCAATATTTTCAGTGCGAAAACTACCGTTGCCAACTCCAAATCATGAGTCGGGTAATTCTTTTCATGCTCCTTCAGCTGTCGAGACGCATATGCTATCACCTTTTCTCTTTGGGTCAAAACACAACCCAAACCACCCCAGACGCATCACTATAAACAACAAAGTCTTCAACTCCATCAGGTAGAGAAAGTATCGGTGCCTCGCATAGCTTCTTCTTTAGTTTCTCGAATGCTTCTTTATGCTTATCACTCCAAGCATAAGTAGCTCCTTTGTGGGTCAAAGCTGTTAATGGAGTAGCAATCGAAGAAAAACCTTGGATAAACCTTCGGTAATATCCGGCTAATCCTAAAAAGCTTCGAATCTCCGTGGGACTTTTCGGTTGTTCCCACTTCATCATAACTTCGATCTTCGCTGGATCAACCATTATCCCTTCTTGGTTGACCACGTGACCCAAGAATTGGACTTCACGAATCCAAAAATCACATTTAGAGAACTTTGCATACAGCTTCTCCTGCTTCAAAACTTCTAACACTTCTCGCAAGTGTCTGCCATGTTCCTCCTGGCTTTTCGAGTAAATCAGAATGTCGTCTATGAACAGTATCACAGATTTATCAAGGAACGGGTTACAAACCCTATTCATCAAATCCATGAACGCTGCTGGAGCATTGGTTAGTCCAAACGACATAACCAAGAACTCGTAGTGTCCATATCTAGTTCTGAATGCAGTCTTCTCGATATCTTGCTCTCTTACTTTCAGCTGATGATATCCTGACCTTAGATCGATCTTCAAGAAATAGCTCGAACCTTGCAATTGATCAAATAGGTCATCAATCCTTGGCAACGGATATCTATTCTTTATTGTTGCCTTGTTCAGCTCTCTGTAATTGATGCACATTCTCATACTTCCATCTTTCTTCTTCACGAATAACACCGGAGCTCCCCAGGGCGATGAACTAGGTCTAATGAAACCTTTGTCCAATAACTCCTGAAGTTGTATCATCAGCTCCTTCATCTCCGTCGGTGCTAATCGATAAGGTGCTTTTGCTATTGGCGTGGTTCCTGGTAACAAGTCTATTCTGAACTCCACTTATCTATCAGGTGGTAATCTAGGAAGATCTTCGGGAAATACTTCCGGATAATCACACACCATAGGAATACTCTGCATCACCTTCTTTTCTTTCTTAGCATCAATCACGAATGCTAAATATGATGTACATCCCTTGGTCAAACACTTTCTGGCTTTCATTAGAGAAATGATTCCAGAATTCACTCTGCGTTTGTCCCCATACACCATAAATGAATCTTTACCAGGCGGGTTTACTTTAACTATCTTCTTCTTGCATAAAATTTCGGCATCATTGGCGCTAAGCCAATCCATTCCCAACACGATGTCGAAACCATTAAGTTCGATGGGCAATAATTCCTCGTGAAACTTATTCCCATTAAGGTCGATTAAAATGTTTTTCATACGATGGCTAACAGGTACAAACTTGCCACTAGCTACTTCGACTAATAAAGCATCATCTAGTCTATCAATAGGCAAAGCTAGCTTTCTACCAAACTCATGCGAAATAAAGGAGTAGTTGGCTCCAGAATCAAACAAAATTTGAGCAGGTAATTCGTTTACGAGAAAGGTACCTGAAGCGACATCAGCTTCATCTTTAGCAGCCTCAAGTGTCATCTGGAAGGCTCTCGCCTTCGGCTTTGGTGGAATGTTGGGCCTAGCTGCCTCCTTCTTCTTCGGACAGTCTTTCAAAATATGCCCCTCTTCATTACAACCAAAACACATCCTTTTGTTGTTCGGACATTCATTGGCAAAATGTCCAACCTTTCCACACTTGTAGCAGGTCACATCCTTGCTACATTTCCCAAAGTGCTTTTTCTTACACTTATCACACCACTTTGCTTCGCCTCCTTTTCCTCCAAACTTTTTCGAATCAGATTTTGAAAATTTGCCCTTCTTACCGGAACCAGATGTTCCCTCAAACTTCCTTTTCTCACCAACCTCAACCTTGACGGTGGTTCTTCCCTTAATCATGTTCTCAACAGACTTGGCAGCCTAGATAGCTGCCTCTAGAGTAACTGCCTGACGTACTGGCACCTCGTACTCCCATGGGAGTCCCTTCGCATACCGGTCCACCTTTGTCAACTCGTCTGGGATGATACGCAAGGCAAACTCCATCTTATCGGTGAAGTTATTGGTGTATTCATCAACTGACATGCTGCCTTTCGTCAATGTCAGGAACTTGTTCTCCAATTCCAATAAATTTTGAGCCGAACAGAACTTGCGCTTGAACTGCGCCAAGAATTCTGCCCATGACAATTGCAGTGGCTCATTAGGGCTCAACGTCTTCCCTAGAGTGTTCCACCAATGAACGGCTCCACCTCGGAACTGACGCACGGCATAGATAGTCTGCAACTTGCCTCTGTAGCCACATGTCATGAAAGCTAACTCCATTTCGGAGATCCAATCCATAACTCCGATCGGATCCTCCTTTTCATTGAAGGTCGATGGTTTGCAAGTTAGAAATTCCTTGTACTTGCATCCTATTCCATCATTCCTTCCATCATGGTTGTTTTGCCTAACTATCGGTGGGTTGGCTTGACCAATAGACCCACTAAAGTTTCCCCCTTCCGAGTGCCCTTCATTTAATTTAGGCTCTTCCACACGAATTGACAGTTCTTCACGATTCTGTTGAAGCAACCGTCTAGTTTCATCCATCTGACGATCCAACATCGTCTGAATCATCATTTGCACACCAGTTATGGTTATTGGCTCAGGTGCTGCTGCTACGACAGGTACTTGTTCAATCACTGGTGGTTGATTCTTGTTTTCGTCAGCATTTCCAACTCCACTTCTTGTTCTTACCATTTTGATCTACACACCGAATAAGGTGAAATTAGATCCTCAATCATGATAGATATTCAAATCATCCTTATCACTCCGAAACATTTACATGCTAGTTCTAATATCGTAGACGCACGCTTAGAATCCTACACACATAAGGTTTCTAGATCCGGTCGGCAACAGACCATAGATCCGAACAAATAATATCATATATGGCAACATATAACATTTAGCACATAAAGCATTTTAGGCAACTTTCCTAAAATAAACCAGTGCTCGTGTCTAAAACACAACAGACACACATCTCAAAATTTCACTTAGCATTCTAAGTTTAAGTCTAGAAATCCTACAAATTCCTAGTTCGCTTAAACTAATGCTCTGATACCAACTGTGACATCCCCAAAATCTCGGCCAGAAAAGACCGATTTCATTTATGCTTTTAAAATAATTTCAGAGTAAATCCTTTTGATTTGAAAGAGTTGCGGAATTTGTTCCTAAAAACAAAACATGATAAACAATGTTTACCAAAGCATTTCATAAAAGAAATGTATTTTTCATTATATAATCAAAACTCGGGGTGTCATGTTCCGATACAGAACAATAAGCATAAACGATAGCATTACAAGTTATTCAACAAATATATACATATACAGACTTGTAAACAAAACAACTGATGGTTCATCCATCTCATGCCCTCGCGCCACTTCCTGTAATACAAATAAAACTGAGTGGGTCAAGCTTGGGAGTCTGGTGAGCATATAGGGTTTTCAACCCACAATAAATAATCATATTTAATTTTTCACCAACCAACAATAACCCAATTACCCATTCCTGTTATTCTCACTTTATGTCCCTAAAACAACTAACATAAGGGACCTAATCTAAGAATATTTCATCGGGGCGACAACACATGCTTCGGGGGTTCGTCAGCAATATAAGTCAAATAAGGCAACCATGAGGGGGATGGAGTACAACGAATGAACACCCAAGTTCATTAACACCTACAGGTGGCGAACCTGCTAATGTTTCCACAAGACTATCTAGAAAAGTATGTGGTCGTCATCTAAACTCCGCTAGATGACTAAATCAAACAACAACGAGGCCTCTCATCTGTTTATTACACACCAACTATCTACCCATGTTCTACCCAACATATTAGCAGATAAAAATATACATTTTATACATAGCTTAAAAAAAATTGTATAGCATGCTTTAATCAACACATATTTCACATAACAGATGAGGCACACACACACATAACACATATCTCATAGAGAATAAATCATATCTATGGGATAGAAGAAAGTGAATACACATTCACACATATAAACAACTTTATATTATACACATAGCACGTATTTTATAGAAAATACTTAATATTTATGTGTTAGAAGAAGGTAACTACACACTCACTTGATCAGAAGATGATCGGACAACACTACGACTTGCAAAAGTAGTAATCCTCAGCAGATCTGGAAGATCTCTACAAAAATCGAACTTCTCGCGGGCAGAGCTTCGGCTCGGGAACCGCACTTCTCGGGATTGTCGGGATCTCGGGACTTGCCTCGGGGCTCGAGAATGATACCGGGGCTTCGGGGTATTTCTGGCATGCAAAACGATGCAAAATGGGAGAGAGAAGAGAGAAAATGAACAAAAGAATCGGCTGCCTTCGGATCCTATTTATAGGAGGCTGGAGCCTCGGAGTACGCGGGGCGTACGCCAGTACACGGGGCGTACTGGTCCGAAAAACATCACTGCTTACGCATCCGAAGCCACTTGTTGCGAGTGTCGGCACCTTCGGTGTACGCGGGGCGTACTTCAAATCGGATTGCTGACTCCCCTTCGGATAATGCCCCCGAATTAAAGATTTAATTTAAATACAAAATATTTAATAAACTTCGGAAATTCATATCTTCTTCATACGAACTCCGTTTTCGACGTTCTTTATATCCACGCGAAGGTGAGACTACGCTCTACAACTTTCGTTTAGACTCTGTCGGCTAATTTCGACTTTATTTTTATTATTTATTTTTAATAGGCCGCGACAGAAAAACTTCGTTATAAATTCATAACTTCTTCGTTTGACGTCCGTTCTCGCCTAACTTTTTATCGCTTCGATACCAACAACGAGACCTTCGATCCTCGTTTAGATTGTTTCGACTAAAAACCGCTCGATCTCAAATCGAGTATTTCGGGCTGCACACCGCTAAGCCGAAACTTCGATAAATCATAACTTCCTCATACGAAGTCAGATTTGGGCGTTCTATATATATTTGGAAACCTCGTTTCAACTACTACAACATTATTCAAAGATATTAAGTTTATTTTACACTTAAATTTTGACGCTTATTTTTTATTCTTAATTAATCAAACCACATAATTAAGCAATTAAGCACAAAACACACAATACTTAAATAATACAATCTTTATTATTTCAAAACGGGTTACAGAGGCTAACCTAGACTATTACATTGCTAAAAAAATGGCAAGCTCGGAAACACAGGCGTTACATTGACTTATATTAAGGAGTGGACGAATTCTATGGGGAAGCCCATAAGAAATCGTCCAAGGCCTTAAGGAAAGGGATCCATGGGTTGCTTAGGGCTTAAGCATCCAAATTAGGGTTTCCTTGTTAGATAACCCTAATAGCCTCCTATATATATAGATCCCTTATGACCTAAAAACGTGGTGAAGCTTTCTTCTAGGGTTAGAACACGTTTTGGGCAGCCTCCATCCTCTCTCCTCTTCATCCTCTTGTTTATGGTGTTTGTGAACCATTAGAGGAGTGACATTTGTGACTCTATGCTTTCTAAAGTCAATACAAGGAGATTTGGGATTGTTATTGCTACATAACAATAAGGTAACATCTTAAACCCATTCTTATGTTAATATGATTAATTCAATGCTATAATTAGGGTTTATAGTCTTGGATAACTTGCATGTACAATAGAGAAACCTATATCCAAGCATTAGGGTTTGTATGAGCACATAGGATGTTCTTAGGACCAAAACCCATCAGTGGTATCAGAGACTAGACTGGTTTCTATTGTATTGATGCATTGTATGATTGAAAAATTCGATTTTTGTGGTTCTGGAGGCTGGACTCGCCGAGTCCATAGATGAACTCGCCGAGTCCATAGATGAACTCGCCGAGTCCATGCTGACTCGACGAGTCCATGCCTGACTCGGCGAGTCGGCTCGTCAGAAGGAGGGAAAACCGGGATTTCTTGCTGTTTTTGCTTAAGGATAGTTGCCTTATCATATTAGATCAATATAAATCCGATTTTATGATATATTTGACTATATTCTTGATCTAATTGAAGATATTTATCAATTAATAAAATATTTGTTTCCTTATGTGATAATTGATTAATTATTTTGATTAAATTGGTAAATTGTTTTGCAAGAAATCATTAAATAAATCAAATATGGATAACTATGTGATTAATTGTTAATTAAGATTATTTGTTATTTGATCCTTGTGTTATGAAAAGTTTCATATTTTCCCCTTTAGGTTTTATAGTTTAAATTTGAACCCAAAAGTTTTGTTGTTTTGAAATTTAAATAGTTAAAACCCTAATGTTTTGAAAAAGGTTTCAAAACTTGCCCTCAAGTTTTGGAATTTAAATTTTGATTAATTGTTTAATTTTTATGTATATTTAAATTCTAAACCCTAATGTTTTGAAATGTTTCAAAACTTGCCCTCAAGTTTTGGAATTTAAAAGTTGATTAAAAGTTTAATTAGGAATGTTAAATTCTAAAACCCTAGTATTGTTTGAAAAGTTCAAATCACACCCTTATGGTTTTATTAATTAATTAAGGTGTATAATTAAAAGAGGGTTAATAAATCCATAAAGTTTTTGGTTTAAAATTTAATTGAATTAAAAGTATAATTGTTAAATTTGACCACCTAATATTTTAAAAGTGTAGAATACACCCTATACTATATATATATAACATTAAAAGTCTAACACTGTATATATGTATGAGTAAAAGTCAGTCTTACCGTTAGTAGGCCTCATTCACGAAGCTGGTCCATAAGGGGTGTTTAAGGAAATTGCCTATAAAATGGCGATTGAATGGGTATCCACTCTTACCCACCGCACTCTTGACTAGTGGAGGGTCGTTAGCCGAACGGGTAGGATAGGACGAAACCTTCCACTATAAGTATAATGAATTACTAAAGTAACTAAATGTTTTAAAACTTCCCAATCTTAGTTACTTAGGCTAAAGTGAATTGATGCAATTCCATGAAATTACACTTTATGCCCTTGCGAAGACGTTAGTGGAGCGTGTGTGTTTACCGGCACACTAAATGGTTCTAAGCAAAGGTAGCAAAGGGTGACTCAATGTTTGTCATAGTTCGGTGGAGCATGTGTGGTTTACCGGCACATCGAATAGATGACTGTAACATGTGAGGGCACCATGTAAGTTTGCATGGTTATTCACACCCGCTTTGTGATCCTCGGCATCCCATTCACAAACAAGAGGGGCATATCGAGATTTAAACATGCCATTGAAATGTTCAATGAATCTCATAGGATCTAGGAGTTTTCATAGGTTTAAAACTTAAATTTCTTTTTTCATTTTTCATGGTGGAAATTAGTGAATCGTCATTCACTTACCTTCAAATGTTTTGCAATTTGGGTTACGGCATCCCTCTCCCGAGGTGTAGAATATTGTGTTGGGTCCTAGCCTTAGTATCTCATTTGGGTGATTTACTAAGGACTCAATCAATCAACTAACTTGAATTCGTTTTCTCCCGTTTTGTAGATGTCAAAGTTCGACAACTATGGTCTTCCAAAATCCCGTGGAACCAGCATTCCACATGAAGATGGTATTCCACGATTCGATCGAGGAACAAGAAATCATGCTTCACTTCCTCCACCTCCTCGAATTGTTCTCCCTAACCCACAAGTTCAAAAGCTTGAAAAGTTCAAGATCACTCAAGCCCTTTTGGCAAGTAAACATAAAGAAGGAAAGTCGGTGTGTGCACACGTCCTAGGGATGAAGTCACACATTGATAGGCTAAGAATGTTGGGATCCGTTGTCTGTGAGGAGATGGCTGTTGATTGGGTTCTTCAGTCACTTCCTAACTCATATAGTGATTTCGTAAGAGAGTACTATATGATGAACTGCGACGTGACCCTTATAGATCTCACCTCTATGCTTATTGCTACTGAATCAGCAATGGTTTGGCGCAATAGAAAAGCACAGTTGATTGGTGAATCTGCCTTCAAGAATTGCATTGTAAGGAAAAAAAATAAGATTGCTAAGAAAGATGTATTAGCATATGTTTTTCAATGAATTGCATTGTAAGGAAAAAAAATTCCGCAATAAAATAAATTTTTATTTTATATTATTTATTTATCCTTGCAATGGCGTATTTGAAAAATTGATGTTTGAATATTAGCAATAATGGATTTGGTTCTTATTATGTTATTTATGGAAAGTCGAGAATTTACCAAATAGGGAGAGTTTCTCATCGCCCAAGTTTCAATTGGACAGAAACTTGGAATCATGCGACTTGGTTGCACGATGAATGAGAAATTTCATATTTTGGAAATTAGACTAATTCATTGACAAAGTGTCAAGTGAAGGACTAGGAGATCGAGCACACAAAGTTGCGTGTTGATCAAGTCCGCCATAAGAGTAACAATGATATTCGTCATGATTCACTAAAGGTTTAGTAAATATGATAATACTTACAAGATTAAGTGTAATTATGAATTGATTGAAAAAGTTTAAATCAATAGCAAAACGAATAAGAAGAATCAAGTAGGCAGAAAGATAAAAGTTTCTCCATTCTAAGAAGAAGGGAGAGTAGCTTTTATGCTTTATGATAGGTCTTAATGATTAAGAACCATATCTCAATTGATCCTCTAAGTGAGTCTTAGTACAACTGTATGTTTAAGAAGAGGAATCAAGGATTGAAGAAATGGTTAAATCAAGAAGTCAATCATACTTCGTTCCAATAACAAGTCTTCAAGTTAAGATTGTGACATTGAGTGAAAAGTATTAAGAAGGTTTGTAACATTCATCAAATGTGGAAAGTTGTGATGTCTTGGATAAGACAAAGACCAACTAGGACCAATTTATGAAGAGTTTTGATAAAAGCTACACTAACTCTTGAATATTTGTTTGTCAAGAAATGTTTTGACAAGAGAATATTATATGTCAAGGAGTCAGTAGGAGTCTTAATGGTCTTGAAAGGTTTCAAGAACAAATCAAATAAACCTTATCAATCATCACTAGCACACGAGTTGAGGTTTACAACCTATCGTGTTGACATTATTTTGTTTCTATGCCGTTCCAATTGAGTTAATTATGCATATGAGTTCTATGAGTTCTCGTTCGAATGCATAAAAGCCAAGGACCTTGATCAATGAAGAGTACATTGATAGGAAAGGGTGAGCGCTTAAGTACTTGGAAGACGTGGTGGGTAGCTGTGCTACCATAAGGCAAGAAATCAAGATTAAGAAAGTTCGGTCCATATGAGTTTGAATTTGTCGTAAACTTTGGTTTTGACAAATTCACATGGATAGGAACGCATACACCATTAAAATCTAAGTGTCATAAGATTCCATCCTTCATGAAAATGACTGTGAGGAAATACTTTCACTAAGAAAGATTTTAAGAAGATAGTGATTCTCGAATTCGACCATGGTTACGGTATCCCTTTCCATGATTTGAATTGTGAGGTTTGACAATTAATCTTAATTGTTTAGACACACATATGAAATATCTAAGGCAAAGGTGTATAAGTTCAAGAAGCCTTGATAAAAGATTATCAAAGCATTAAGTATTAGAAACATGGACTTAAGAAATTCAATAGGTATTGTTTTTCTGAAAAGTTAAGATGTTTATGAATACATGTCGAAGCTAGTGGGAGCATAAGTGTTATGTTTATAATAATCATCATGATGGTGGGAGCATAAAAGTTATGATTGTATGATTATTAAGGAAAGTATTGCAAGTTGGCAATATTAATTATAGAAAACAAGAGTCATTCTTTGCAAAGTCGTAAGGATGAAATAGTTGGTTTGCTATAATTAAGGGAGAGAATATTATGCTTCATTTCAAATCTAAAGGCTTAGGTTGTGGAATGTTAATAACTAAGTCAAAGAAACATAGTGTGTTCTTAAAATTTCGATTATGATTACGGCATTCCTTTTCACAATTCGAATTTTGAGAACATAGCAAATGAAATATTATGGCGGAAGATTGATAAAGTATCAAATCTTTATGTAAGACATTATGCATTGTGTCCCATACGCTTCGGGTATAGGATCGATTGCAAATGCTATAATATTTGACCATTCTAAAATTTTCCAAATGTCTAGCGCATTTAGAAGGAAAAAGGACAAGAATCGGTTTTGACTAAGATAATTAAACAACTATCAAAGGACAATCCAAAGTTCGCCGAGGATTGGTCGCTTGTGAGTAGTTGGAAGTATAGTATTGGAAACTATGGAAATGTTCCCATATTGGATGGACCATATCGACATTATTATGAATAGATAAGATTCTATTAAGAATGAGTTGTCATATGGAAAAATATGGAAACGGTTCCATATTGGGAATTGAATATTGAAAACCTATGACTAGATTAGAAACTTTTATGCAAAAAGATGTTCAAAGGAATGTACTTTGAGTGAGAGACATCATGTCTAAGGAATTGTATTGTAACAATCTCCGATAGAGGACTTTGTAATATCATTGGCAATAGTCTTTGTGACTTTGGTGCAGTGACATTACGAAAGGATCGTTGCATAGAATGTTAGAATCTAGCATATTCTATAAGTAGCAAGAATTTGATATTCTTTCACTTATGAAAAAGGATTTGGAGTTGTGAAATGAGAATGATTGGAAATGTGCTCAATTTGGTCTATTTCACAAAGTAAGAACCATAGGTAAACATTGTGTGCATGCTAAGAGCATGGGACAAGTGTAATAATTCAAGTAAGAAGTTGATTACCCGAAACGAAAAAATAATGAGTAATCGATATGGTGATAAATAAAAGGTGTTTTATTTATACTCAAAGGTTTGAGGCCATATGAGATTAGTATTATTCTTGTGTTTCACATTTGCATGTTTTGACTTCCTGAATAATTTAATTGGTTTAGAACAGTTAAATTATTCGAACGGGCCACAGTCGTTCATATGTTGGAAGTAGATATGAATGAAGACTGTCATGAATTGGTGTGTGGAATGTCTAAATGAGTATTAGACATAAGCAAATGTTTGTTGCAACGTTCATGAGTGCTTATGAATATGAATTTGAGCATTGGATTAAACCCACGCTCACTTGGATCACTCCATGAATTGTGTCACGAGTGATTGGTGAGACGATAACATTTTATATTCTTGAAACCGAGATGTGTGAGTTGTATCTTGCAAATCGGTTGCACATTGATAATATGTAAACACACTAGTAATTTGGTGTTATAAAACATATTGTTGTGTGTAATTTGGTGAGTAAGTGCAAGCAAGCATTGTATCAAAGTTTATCCGTTCCTTTTATCTAAAGTAGGATAAAAGCGATATCTTTGGGCCCCTCGATGATTTAGTGATGACAAACGTAAATGCTCGGCCGGGCTAGGGCTAATTTAATTTGTTCAATTAGTCAGTCGTCATAAATCGTGAATCAAGATATAGTACAAATAGAATGATTCGAAATCATATCTCATATGATATCTAGAATGGAGGAATATATGATCCCTTATCTTAAGGACACGCGTATCTGATAGGATCAGAGTTGACAGCGGCTTTGGAAAGCTACGACTGCAGATCAGGATCTAAAGTCATACACATAAAAGTTATTAGACTTATCGAAGTGGGAGACTGTTGGATTAGTGTCTAAGTCCATAACTATTTTGGTATGTACTTGACCCGATGGTGCATGGTCCTTTTGGGTTGCCTTCACCAAAGCAACTTGATAGGATGAATTATGGAGAGAAAGGATTAAATATGATTTATTAATATATTATGAGAATAATATATTAAAGGAGAAATCATATTGTTTAATTAATATTAGTCAATAATTAATTGGTAATTAGTTTTGTGACTAAAAGAGATTAATTAAACTTAAGGGACTGGAATTGTAATTATAAGATAATTGTAATTTGGGCCGTGGATTGCCTTATATTAAGGAGTGAACGAATTCTATAGGGAAGCCCATAAGAAATCGTCCAAGGCCTTAAGGAAAGGGATCCATGGGTTGCTTAGGGCTTAAGCATCCAAATTAGGGTTTCCTTGTTAGATAACCCTAATAGCCTCCTATATATATAGATTCCTTATGACCTAAAAACGTGGTGAAGCTTTCTTCTAGGGTTAGCACATGTTATGGGCAGCCTCCATCCTCTCTCCTCTTCATCCTCTTGCTTATGGTGTTTGTGAACCATTAGAGGAGTGACATTTGTGGCTCTATGCTTTCTAAAGTCAATACAAGGAGATTTGGGATTGTTATTGCTACATAACAATCAAGGTAACATCTTAAACCCATTCTTATGTTAATATGATTACTTAAATGATAGAATTAGGGTTTATAGTCTTGGATAACTTGCATGTACAATAGAGAAACCCCTCTACATGTATTTCCCGACGGAGAGAGAGTGAACTTTAATGGCATAAATGAAGAAACCTGCTGAGTAATGCCGAAACCAGTCTTATGTGATTGATTATATAATAATGAGACTAAGTGACCTTTTGGGAAAAGCATAGCTGAATACCTCCAATATGAGTGTTAGTCGTCCCAGAGAGATCTCACTCATTTTTAGTGATCATTAACTTGTTCTGCTGCCAGAACAACCAAACACCCAAGTGCAGTGTGAGCTATACCTATGAGCGTTCATCTGAATCGACCTGTTAGACCACTTGTCGTCATTAATAATGTTATAAAATCTTAAGAAATTTCTTTAGATACATATATGGCTACCCTTTGATAACCGAACCCAAGACTTTGATTCGGAAACTAATTTCTGAAAATCTTTTACATAAATATGCTAAACCAAGTCACAAACTTTCAAAACAATCACTATGTTTTATATATATATCTTATCTATTGACAAATCTTTTATATCGAATCTTCAAAATTTCAAAACTGTCAATATGATTATATCATACATGTCCTTATTTCAGCAATGATCACATAGGGTGAAATTGTTGAAAAATGTTTTGTACGTGACCTTGTATGTGACCATCACTGAAATAAGATGAACTGTTTTTGTATTATCTAACAAATATTATCAGTTATTTCAGGTTGCATGAATGCGTGATCAAAATGGAAAATACGAAAACACGCGAATGACGAAAACACATATGTGTGACTAAACGGTTTCAACAATATATATATATATATATATATATATATATATATATATATATATATATATATATATAAATATATATATATATATATATATATCTATATATATACGTATGTATATATATGTATTATATATATATATGTCTCTCTCTCTCTCTCTTTATATATATATATATGTATATATATATATATATATATATATATATATATATATATATATATATATATATATATATAGATATGTTGTGTTGAATAGTCAAACCAAGAGAAGTCAACAAAGCATGGAGATGAAGTAGCAAACCCTTCCCACGTTTTTTGTTGCCTCCTACTCTACATCAACTTGCAGCCAACTCTCCAAACACTCAAGTGTACTATGAGATATTTGTTTCTCATATATATACATGTGTATGTAGTGTGTGTTTGTGTTAGATAATAGAAGAGAGTAAGAGAGATAGATATGTTATAGTGAGTTTTCCTTTGTAAAACTACACCCTCTCAATCTTCATCCCTGGAGCTAAATGAAGAACACCAAGATTAAACAAGAATGAAGTGAAGAACACCAAGATCATCAACAATGAAATGAAGAACACCATCAACCATCTTCATCTTCTTCATTGAAACTCAAGGTTTTTCATCTTCACCACCTTTGGTCATCACATCATACACCACCAAACACTATCCTTACATCAAAACACCAAAACACAACCATGAAAGAACCTAAAACCTTCTGCATCAAGATCAATGTCACAACTAGAAAATTTTGTGCCTTGTAACTACAACACTTAAGCCAAATTATGAATCAAAGACATGAGAGCATGTACGATGCTTACTCTATGACAACAGAATTTCAATCAAACACCTCATACAAACATTTCAAGTAGTCAATAAGCAAATGGGAAACCCTAGAAGTTGTTGTTTAAGTCCATTTTGGACTTGGACTTCCTTTTTGGGCCTAATGGACCAATAAGCTTCCAATTTGACCATCTTGGGCTTAGAACTCTTAAATGGGCTCTCATTGGACCCACTTCCATTTATTTCAATATTTTGGGCCATATTGGGCCTAGAATGAAATAAATTAATTAAATGAACCATATTGGGCCATAATTAACCTAATTTAGCCCTAATATGTCATAAAAATCCCATTTATATTTATTTGGACCAAACATCACTTAACATAACCATGAAAAAGGCTTAAGCATGCAAGGCCCAATTCTTTTCTTTTTCCTCTCCAATTCTCGGCCCAAGCCCAACCCAAGGAATGAAAAGTTGACTTCTTGCATGACACCTCATCTTTATATGGAAGATATCTAGGTTTTACACTTCAAACATCCATGCCATCTCATCTTTTCATGCAAATCACTTCAAAACCTCTCTTCTCTTCTCTCTCTCTTGCTCTCGGCCGAATCCAAGCGCACACACATACACACACATTTCACTCACAATTCTCTCAAGAAACTCTCTCATTTCCTCTCCATATTTTCGAGATCTAAGAGGTGTTCAAGGGACTCTTCCATAAAAATCATCATCTAAGGTAAGATATTGCTTAGATCCATAAGCTAGCTATTTCATTCCATTCAAGAATCATCTCTTAATTCATTCAAACTTATGATTTAGCACCTTAGAAACATCCAAGTTCGAGATCTTCCAAGAAAGGTTGCTAGGGTCGAATTCTTCTCATCTTTTCCTTCCAAAACCGAAACCACACCCAAGGTGAGCTTCATACCCCCTTTCTTTCGGTTTTTATGAGTTTTTATGGGGGAGAATACAAGCAAATGTGTAGATCTATGAGTAAATGTATGCTATGTGTGATTTGATGCATGTTTGTGTGTAATATCATGTGTTGTGATGAATATGTTATCCAAAAAGTATCTAAAAACCGAGATCTATAACATGAGGAATGAAATAAACATAACTTAAACCATTTTACACTATTCAAGTCAAGAAAAATAGTTCATTTGGTTAGGATGAACATATTTGGACATAAAACCCATTTTTGGGCTTAAATTGTCAAAAATACAAAACTAAGGGCCCAAAACGACAAATTATAATTTCTGGAGGTTAAAAAGGGTCCAAATAGTTTCTATAACAATTTTTCTGAATATCAACATTTTTGAGGGGCTTAAAATGTAAAATTTGAACTTAATGGGCTAAAATGGGCTTTTCGGCCCAATAAGCTTCAATTTGCGAGATTTTTAAATTTGAGGGGCTGGAAATGCAACTTTCTGTAAAACAGGGGATTTCAAGTGTATTAAAACCATTTCAAAGGTCAAAAATGTTTTTCAAATTCAAAAGGGATCAAAGATGCAAAATTTTTCTATTTTGGGCCAAAACTGTAAAAGTTGCGAAAATGGGGGTTCCAACCGATAAAACTTCATTTTAGAAGGACTTAAGCTGTTTGCAAAGTAAATTTGGGCTGAAAATGTCTTTTCAATAAGTTATGATACTAAAGTGTCAAGAAAAATGGTCTAAGGACTAAAATGGAAATTCTTTTATATAAAGGACCAAAAGTGCAAATTTTATCCAAGAAGGGTCGTGAAAAGGTAAAATCTTACTTTTAAACAAATAAATCCCTTATGACAAAATACGAGATCCACGACTACCGGCGAAACGTAATAACAAATACACTTTTAACACCAATATCGTTACCAAACGAATTGATTCGGTCTCGAATCAATAACAAAACAAAAATCAATAAACAATAGTACTTCAATAAACTCGCGAGATCTACGAGGAGTCAATATTCAATCTTTGGGCTTGAAAGTTTCAAATCGTGCTTATTGGGCCTTGCTAGCCCAATAACATGATCTTTAGGCCCGAAGGGAACGCGCTTACATGTTAATGGGCCTTCTATGACCTAATTCCATGTAAAAGGACTTTCAATAGCTCTATTGTGATGTTGGGCCCTAAGGGTCCATTGGAGCTGCTAGCGAAGTCGAGAAGTCAAATGCGAGTCGGGCCAAGTGCTTTTCGCATTCTCGATAGCCTTGAACAACTTGTGGAAATAAAGGGGGCTTCGTACCCTCCTTTCCCGTCGGTTGTGGGGCTATGTGAAATTGAGTAGACAGATTCATGGCGTAAATCAAGAGAAGTTAGGGTGGTTGGATTAAGTGAGTAGTACGGACGACGCCTAAAGGATCGTTTGTAATTGGTAGTTATAAACTAGTCATTTTCATTAATGCATGATTATAACGACTCACAACCCATAATTAATCCAATGTCACTTGGCTAATCAAGAACAATCATTGTATCGGTATAACAATAAATAAGAAACGTAATTTTATGTATTGGGAAAACATCGGGTTTTCTCGGGAAGTTCAACACTTTTACCAATGTGATGTATACAAAGTTCAACAATTATGCATGTTTATAAAAATCGACAAGCATACTTATGGATCTTCACACTTTTTTTTATAAACAATACTCTTTTCAGAAAATATCGGATTTTCTGGGTTTTCAAACTTCACAAAAATCATTTTTCACAACATTACTTATGAACTCACCAACATTTCATATGTTGACGTTTTTCCAAAATAACTTGTATTCTCAGGTAACAGGTAAACCGAAGAATAAGTACCAAGTGATGTCATGGTGTTTTGCTTAGATTTATTATCGAACGGTTTATGTTATGGAATTGTAATGTTTAAAACAATGTACTAAATGTAAACAATATCAGTTGTAATATTTCAATGCATGGTGATGAATGATGTTATGATTCATGTATAATCATTGTGATGGTATTCAATTAAGTCACAATAGCCATCGGACGTTTCTGCTGTCTGGTTCGGGGGTGTGACAGGTTGGTATCAGAGCTCTGTTTATAATGAACTAGTATATCTAACCACACATTGATATGCAACTATAAACCTAAAGAGGGACTAACACAACTCTGAACAAAACAAGTAAAACATAACAATAAAAACACCCTTGATTGCATTATGAACAAGAACATAATATCGAACCAAACAAGATAATGCTAGTATCTCGGTTAAGCCACAACTGTTCTAGTCATATCAAGGAGTGGATGTAGCCTGATCAACTACATTCCCTCCAAGGTATAACTATCACACGTCCTGAGGAGATCGTGATAGCTAGGGAACCTAAAAACAAACCCCTTTATCACCAAGAAGAGAACATCCGTTTAGTCTATACAATAGTTGTAGCGTCTTAGGAATAATGTTAGCATATTTACACACTCTCGCAGACAGCATGGCTGGTTTCCATCACCCTAGAGATCCTTACTTCCCTAACCAGGGAAATAACGGATGGTTAGACGAAGAGCCTGAAGAAGACCCCGAGGAGGAATCTGACGGGGAACCGGAGGCAGAAGTCGAGGGCGAGCCTGCTGAACCAGAAGAAGAACAGGAGGAGGAAGAAGATGAAGGAAGCTTTGAGGAGGAACCCGACGACAATGAAGGGGGTGATTCGGACGCGGAGTCCGAAGTCATCAACCCCCTTACCCGATTAGGGTGCCCGCTTACCGGGTGGGCCCCACTGGTCCTACACCCCCTGGGGTATTGATCTTTGGAGGTGGAGCAGACAGCAGGGACAGCGACCCCCGTTCGGCATGTTACGCGAGTTCTTTGACCTGAGGGACCGAGGACCGGCCGATCGAGCCCTTCCGGTGATGGTGAGACGGTTATGGAACACCGGCGACCTCGCTCAGAGCATCGCCGACTAGGTACGCCAGATGTGGACTAGGGTCGAGCGTGCAGAGCAGGAGACACAGGACGTTCTTCGAGAGTTCCATATGAGGCAGGTGAGCTGAGAGTCTCGACTCCAGGACGCAGAACGACAGGTGGCTCGTCTTCAGGGAGCATCCACTTCCTCAGCACCACCCCCGGGCACAGCTCACCGCGATTAGGGATGGACTTATCTTACTAGGTCATTAGGATCTATGCTATGTAACCCGACTCTATGTTTAAGTGATTACACTACTCATAGAGCCGTTATGCTGTCGAACTAATATCACTTATGTATGCTCTTTCGAGCAAAATTTTCATGTATCAAATGCGGATAATATTAGTAAAATTTTATGTGTTTTACTTTGATGTTGTAATCTGCTATGTGTACGAATCCATGACTGTGTGCCAAATTGTGAAAGTACGTAAGTTAGTGCCTTACACCTAGCTCATAGGATCACGCTCTCACAAAAAGCACGGATACTCAACATCTTTCTGTTCCTTGGCAGAAAGATGCCTCGACGACCCACTCGCGGAAACCCTGGACCAACCCCACCCGAAGTTGACTCAACTGCATTCCCGGCAGCTGTATCTGCTGTGGTCACCGCAACAATGGCACAAATTCACCAAGGGAACAATGGAGGAGCCAACGGACCAGGCGTTGGAAGCTCAAACAATGGGGTGAATCAAGGACCTATAACATGCTCCTACAAGGACTTCACCAACGGCAAACCACGAACCTTCAACGGAACTGGGGAAATCTACATTGGATGTACCCTAACTCTAAATCAACATGTTTTCCGAATAGAATTAATGCCTGTTTGCATCAGGAGTTGTGATGTGATTGTTGGCATGGACTGGTTAAGCCTCCACCATGCTGAAATTATGTGTCACGAGAAGGCCGTTCGCCTTCACCTTCGCAATCACGAAACCCTAGTTATTTACGGAGACAAACCTAGCACGAACCTTCACCTCATATCGTGCATCCAGGCACAGAAGCATCTGCGAAAGAACGATTTGACGTTCCTGGCTCATATAGTGGATAAAACCAAGGGAGAGGTTAATATCCAAGACATTCCAGTAGCACGTGAATTCCCAAACGTATTTCCTGAAGATCTTCCTGGAGTACCCCCAGAGAGACAAGTTGAGTTCCGAATTGATCTCATTCCAGGAGCGACTCCTCTCGCTAAATCGCCTTACCGACTAGCTCCTGCTGAAATGCAGGAATTGTCCAGCCAACTTAGCGAACTCCTGGACAAGGGATTCATCTAACCCAGCTACTCGCCATGGGGAGCTCCGGTCCTCTTTTTCAAAAAGAAGGACGGATCTTTTAGAATGTGCATCGATTATAGGGAGCTAAAAAAACTCACTGTCAACAATCGCTATCCACTCCCATGAATCGACGATCTATTTGACCAGCTCCAAGGAGCTAGTTACTTCTCTAAGATAGATCTACGGTCCGGGTACCATCAACTCAAGGTCCGGGAAGAGGATATTCCCAAAACCGCTTTCCGAACTTGTTACGGACATTATGAATTTGTCGTAATGCCCTTCGGTCTAACGAATGCCCCTGCCGCATTTATGGACCTGATGAACCGAATCTGTCGACCATTCCTCGACAGCTTGTTATCGTCTTCATTGAAAACATTCTAGTCTATTCCCGAAGCGAAGAAGAGCATAGCCAACATCTCCGACAAATCCTGGAAACCCTGCGGACGGGGAAGCTATACGCAAAACTCTCCAAGTGTGAGTTCTGGCTCCGTAGCGTGAACTTCCTAGGTCATGTTGTTAGTCGGGAAGGAATACATGTGGATCCTTCTAAGGTCAAAGCCGTTGAAGGATGGGCAGTCCCGACGACACCCACAAAAATTCGCCAATTCTTAGGCCTAGTAGGCTACTATAGGAGGTTCATTCAAAAATTCTCTAAGATCGCCAAGCCACTTACCTCGCTTACACAAAAGGGCGTACCATTCAAATGGACGGACAAACAAGAAGTTGCATTCCGAACTCTGAAGTAAGCACTCTGCAGTGCCCTGGTACTATCTCTACCAGAGGGAACAGAAGATTTCGTGGTCTACTGTGACGCGTCAAATCAGGGTTTAGGTTGCGTTCTCATGCAGCGTGGAAGAGTGATAGCTTACGCATCTCGCCAACTAAAGACACACGAAGTGAATTATACAACCCATGATCTGGAATTGGGAGCAGTGGTCTTTGCTCTGAAGATTTGGAGGCATTACCTTTATGGTACGAAGTGCACCATCTTCACGGACCACAAGAGTCTCCAGCACATCTTGAACCAGAAAGAGTTGAATATGAGGTAACGAAGATGGGTTGAACTATTAAACGATTACGAGTGTGAAATCAAGTACCACCCAGGCAAGGCCAACGTGGTAGCTGATGCCTTGAGCCAGAAGGAGTACTCTAATCGTCGTGCGAAAACTCTCTCAATAACCATCTAATCTCACCTAACCACTCAGATCGGGGTAGCCTAGTCAGATGCCATGAAGACGGAAAACAGAGCAAGCGAAGCATTATGCGGAATGGAGAAGAATCTAGAGGTAAAAGAGGACGGAGTATACTATTTCATGAACCATATTTGGGTCCCTAAACTCGGAGGATTTAGGGAGGTAGTCATGAATGAAGCTCACAAGACGCGATACTCCATCCATCCAGGTTCGGACAAAATGTACTTGGATATTAAACAACAATATTGGTGGCCTAACATGAAGGCAGAAATTGCCACATATGTCAGCAAGTGCCTTACTTGCGCCAAAGTAAAGGTAGAATACCAGAAGCCCTCGGGGTTATTACAGCAACCGGTGATCCCCGAGTGGAAATGGGAAGGGATTTCCATGGACTTTGTGACCAAGCTACCCAAGACGTCAGACGGATTAGACACTATATGGGTAATAGTTGACCGACTGACGAAATCCGCCTATTTTCTGCCAATAAAAGAATCCTACAAGATGGAGAGACTGACACAAATATACATTCGAGAAATCGTGAGACTTCACGGAGTGCCAGTATCTATCATCTCAGATAGAGATAGTAGATTCACATCACGTTTTTGGCAATCACTTCAGAAAGCACTGGGAACCCATCTCGATATGAGCACTGCTTATCACCCACAAACGGACGGTCAAAGTGAACGAACAATCCAGAGGCTCGAAGACATTCTTCGCGCATGTGTGATAGACTTTGGGAAGTCTTGGGACACCCACTTACCCTTAGTTGAATTCTTGTATAACAACAGCTACCATTCGAGCATCAAAGTCGCTCCTTTCAAAGCGCTATATAGACGTAAGTGTAGATCACCGTTGTGTTGGGCTGAAGTGGACGACACCCAGCTAGCGAGGGAACTAACATCAGACAAGACGTTAACGGGACCGGAGATCATACGTGAAACCACGGAAAAGATAATTCAAATCAGAGCTCGACTACAAGCCTCGCACGACCGACAAAAGAGCTACGCCGATAAACGGCGAAAGCCCTTAGAGTTTCAGGTCGGGGATCGAGTGCTGTTAAAACTTTCAGCTTGGAAAGGGGTCATTCATTTCGGAAAACGGGGAAAACTGAACCCACGATACATTGGACCTTTCGAGATCGTTGCCCGAATAGGTCCAGTGGCGTACAAACTGCAGCTACCCGCTGAGCTAAGCAGTGTACACCCCGTGTTCCATGTTTCCAATCTAAAGAAGTGCCTATCAGATGAAACTCTCGTCATTCCCCTTGACGAAATTGAAATCAACGAGAATCTCCTGTTCGTTGAAGAACCAGTCGAAATCATGGACAGGGAGGTGAAGCGTACTAAACAAAGTCGCATCCCGATCGTGAAAGTACGGTGGAACGCGAAGCGTGGGCCAGAATTCATGTGGGAACGCGAAGACCAAATGAAGCAAAAGTACCCTCACCTATTCTAGCATTCTCAAATCTAGCTTTCAAAAGAATTTCGGGACGAAATTCCCTCTAATAGGGGGATGATGTCACAACTAGAAATTTTTGTGCCTTGTAACTACAACACTTAAGCCAAATTATGAATCAAAGACATGAGAGCATGTATGATGCTTACTCTATGACAACAGAATTTCAATCAAACACCTCATACAAGCATTTCAAGTAGTCAATAAGCAAATGGGAAACCCTAGAAGTTCTTGTTTAAGTCCATTTTGGACTAGGACTTCCTTATTGGGTCCAATGGACCAATAAGCTTCCAATTTGACCATCTTGGGCTTAGAACTCTTAAATGGGCTCTAATTGGACCCACTTCCATTTATTTCAATATTTTGGGCCATATTGGGCCTAGAATGAAATAAATTAATTAAATGAACCATATTGGGCCATAATTAACCTAATTTATTCCTAATAGGTCATAAAAATCCCACTTATATTTATTTGGACCAAACATCACTTAACATAACCATGAAAAAGGCTTAAGCATACAAGGCCCAATTCTTTTCTTTTTCCTCTCCAATTCTCGGCCCAAGCCCAACCCAAGGAAAGACAAGTTGACTTCTTGCATGACACCTCATCTTTATATGGAAGATATCTAGGTTTGACACTTCAAACATCCATGCCATCTCATGTTTTCATGAAAATCACTTCAAAACCTCTCTTCTCTTCTCTCTCTCTTGCTCTCGGTCGAATCCAAGCACACACACACACACACACACATTTCACTCACAATTCTCTCAAGAAACTCTCTCATTTCCTCTCCATATTTTCGAGATCTAAGAGGTGTTCAAGGGACTCTTCCATAAAAATCATCATCTAAGGTAAGATATTGCTTAGATCCATAAGCTAGCTATTTCATTCCATTCAAGAATCATCTCTTAATTCATTCAAACTTATGATTTAGCACCTTAGAAGCATCCAAGTTCGAGATCTTCCAAGAAAGGTTGCTAGGGTCGAATTCTTCTCATCTTTTCCTTCCAAAACCGAAACCACACCCAAGGTGAGCTTCATACCCCCTTTCTTTCAGTTTTTATGAGTTTTATGGGGGAGAATACAAGCAAATGTGTAGATCTATGAGTAAATGTATGCTATGTGTGATTTGATGCATGTTTGTGTGTAATATCATGTGTTGTGATGAATATGTTATCCAAAAAGTATCTAAAAACCGAGATCTATAACATGAGGAATGAAATAAACATAACTTAAACCGTTTTACACTATTCAAGTCAAGAAAAATAGTTCATTTGGTTGGGATGAACATATTTGGACATAAAACCCATTTTTGGGCTTAAATTGTCAAAAATACAAAACTAAGGGCCCAAAACGACAAATTATAATTTCTGGAGGTTAAAAAGGGTCCAAATAGTTTCTATAACAATTTTTCTGAATATCAACATTTTTGAGGGGCTTAAAATGTAAAATTTGAACTTAATGGGCTAAAATGGGCTTTTCGTCCCAATAAGCTTCAATTTGTGAGATTTTTAAATTTGAGGGGCTGGAAATGCAACTTTCTGTAAAACAGGGGATTTCAAGTGTATTAAAACCATTTCAAAGGTCAAAAATGTTTTTCAAATTCAAAAGGGATCAAAAATGCTAAATTTTTCTATTTTGGGCCAAAACTGTAAAAGTTTCGAAAATGGGTGTTCCAACAGAGAAAACTTCATTTTGGAAGGACTTAAGTTGTTTGCGAAGTAAATTTGGGCTGAAAATGTCTTTTCAATAAGTTATGATACTAAAGTGTCAAGAAAAATGGTTTAAGGACTAAAATGGAAATTCTTTTATATAAAGGACTAAAAGTGCAAATTTTATCCAAGAAGGGTCGTGAAAAGGTAAATTCTTACTTTTAAACAAATAAATCCCTTAAGACAAAATACGAGATCCACGACTACCGGCGAAACGTAATAACAAATACAATTTTAACACCAATATCGTCACCAAACGAATTGATTCGGTCTCGAATCAATAACAAAACAAAAATCAATAAACAATAGTATTTAAATAAACACGCGAGATCTACGAGGGGTCAATATTCATTCTTTGGGCTTGAAAGTTTCAAATCGTGCTTGTTGGGCCTTGCTATCCCAATAACATGATCTTTAGGCCCGAAGGGAACGTGCTTACATGTTAATGGGCCTTCTATGACCTAATTCCATGTAAAAGGACTTTCAATAACTCTATTGTGATGTTGGGCCCCAAGGATCCATTGGTGCTGCTAGTGAAGTCGAGAAGTCAAATGCGAGTCGGGCTAAGTGATTTTCGCATTCTCGATAGCCTTGAACAACTTGTGGAAATAAAGGGGGCTTCGTACCCTCCTTTCCCCTCGGTTGTGGGGCTATGTGAAATTGAGTAGACAGATTCGTGGCGTAAATCAAGAGAAGTCAGGGTGGTTGGATTAAGTGAGTAGTATGGACGACGCCTAAAGGATCGTTTGTAATTGGTAGTTATAAACTAGTCATTTTCATTAATGCATGATTATAACGACTCACAACCCATAAGTAATCCAATGTCACTTGGGTAATCAATAACAATCGTTGTATCGGTATAACAATAAATAAGACACGTAATTTTATGTATTGGGAAAACATCGGGTTTTCTCGGGAAGTTCAACACTTTTACCTATGTGATGTATACAAAGTTCAACAATTATACATGATTACAAAAATCGACAAGCATACTTACGGATCTTCACACTTTTTTTTATAAACAATACTCTTTTCAGAAAATATCGGATTTTCTGGGTTTTCAAACTTCACAAAAATCATTTTTCACAACATTACTTATGAACTCACCAACATTTCATATGTTGACGTTTTTCCAAAATAACTTGTATTCTCAGGTAACAGGTAAACCGAAGAATAAGTACCAAGTGATGTCATGGTGTTTTGCTTAGATTTATTATCGAACGGTTTATGTTATGGAATTGTAATGTTTAAAACAATGTACTAAATGTAAACAATATCAATTGTAATATTTCAATGCATGGTGATGAATGATGTTATGATTCATGTATAATCATTGTGATGGTATTCAATTAAGTCACAATAGCCCTTAGACGTTTCTGCCGTCTGGTTCGGGGGTGTGACAATCAACCACAAAACCCATCACTATTCATCATCATCTTCATAGAAATTTCACCACCTTTACCACCTTATATCAACCTCCTTCCAACCTCTAAACAACCTTGAAAACATCCTCAAAACAGCATAACACCATTACCCTAGCCAAAACATCACAAACAAAACTTACCTTCAAATCACAAAAATCCCGAAATTGACTCAGACGCGAACACACCCCGTGTTAAAACTAAGGCTAAATCTAACACGCCCCGTGTTGCCCTCTGTTTGCTTTCTGCATGCTTCTGTACCTCAACATGCCACGTGTTAAATCCAAGGCTAAATCTTGCACGCCCCGTGTCAGCATCATCATCATCAACACGCCCCGTGTTAAATCCAAGGCAAAAATCAACATGCCCCGTGTCAGCATCATTATCAAGAAAACCCTCCAAAACCCTCCTAAACCTTCCTACACGACCCGTGTCACTTGTGCCTTATCTTACACGACCCGTGTGCATGTTTTAACCCAAAAATACCTCAAATACAAATACATAAACCCATGTATTTTGAACCCTTTTGTAGACACTTGTTTTACATAAAACCGAGCTTTAAATGAACTTTTTGTTACTTATCCAATGTCGGATTGATCCTTGAACAAATATCGACCAGTCGTTCCAAGAGTCCCAATATCGACCAATCATTCAAAGAACAAATATCGACCAGTTGCTCCAAGAGTCCCAATAACGACCAGTCCATTCAAAGAACAAATATCGACCAGTCGTTCCATGAGTCCAGTTCAGTCAATTTATTGACGAACCTACTTGATATATATTTATATACTTATATACTTTATTATAGCTTTACGTCATTTAAATACAGTCATTTACATTATTTATAACTTTACATCATTTAAATACTGTCATATATATTATTATAGTTTTCAGTCATTTATAGCTTTCATATTTATACTTATTCCGCAATTATTATTCTTTATATATATATATATATATATATATATATATATATATATATATATAGATATATATATATATATATATATATCTTAAACTTACATATCTGTCACACAGTAACTGGTAACCGAGCCTCTTGTTGTGGTGATCAAATTGTTATATTTCCAACAATCGGTATCTGAGCTGATATATAAAAGGAATAATATCCAACAATAACAATAAGATTTTTTGTGATTTACTTACGAATATTATACTATAAGAAATATACATCTATGCATTTGAAAAAAATATGCATATATGCACCTAAAAATTTATTTTTCTTAAAAAAAACGTAGTTTTTTTGTTTTTTGAAAAATTGCAGTTTTTTTTTTAAATGAAGTTTTTTTATAAAAAAAAAATGTAACTTTCTTTAAAAATTTGCAGTTTTTTTTTGAAAAATTTATAGTTTTTTTTTATTTAAAAATTGAGTTCTTTTAAAAATATTGTAGTTTTTCTGAAAAAATGTAGTTTTCTTTAGAAAAATTGCAGTTTGTCTGAAAAAAATGCAGTTAAAAAAAAGAATATTTTTTTCAAAAATTCATGTTTTCTATAAAAAATTAAAAAATCTGCATTTAAGAAAAACAAAAAAAATACTATATTTAAAAAAATTTTAAAATTTAATTTATAATGTAAAATTTTAGACATTTTTATTAATATATTAAATAACACAAAAAAAAAAATTAAACATTAAATGAGGTTGGTAAGAAGACGATCATGTCCTTAATGAATTACTTTTGATCCAACGCTCCACTTTTAGTTCTTGGGTTCTCGGAAAAATATGAGTTCTCAACCGATCTCAACCGTATATATATATATATATATATATAAATATATATATATATATATATATATATATATATATATATATACACACACACACATACATACACACTACATGTTCTACAAATTTTTTTATTTTCTTATTTTAATTGAGTTTCATTTACTAGATTAAAAGTATAATTTATTGTATTAACCGAGTTATAAGTTATATATATGCATGTTTTTTAAGTTTTCTATCTTTAATCAAATTGAAGTTATATATATGCATTTTTTTTTAAAGTTTTGTATGTTTATTCTAATTGTGTTTACATTTAGTTGGTTCTTAATATTAGAATTGTGGATATTCGATTTTCAATATAACAACCTATATCTACGTACTCAGCAAGAAACTATTCGCCCAAATGAAATTTACAACACAAAACCTCCATCAAAAGACTGAAACGGATTATCGGACACGAATAGGAACTTAATCGCCACATGAAAACTATCTGCCGAAAGGTACTATTTGGCGCCGCCACATCGGGCGGGTACACTAATAGTGTGTATATATATATATATATATATATATATATATATATATATGTATGTATGTATATATAGGGTCCGGTTTCTGTGAGGACTCGTAAGGACACCTTAAAAAAATTGGAAAAAAATACAAAAAAAAATACAAAAAAAAATACAAATCATAAAATTGAGCATAGATCTATGTCTAGGAGAAAAAAATTGGAATTTTTTTTGCATCATTAAAATTGATCCATGATTCAATTTTAATTTTTAATTTTACATCATTATGATCTTTGATTCAATTTTAATGATCCAAATTTCTTTGTAACACCCCATTTATTAAATAAATAAATTAATGATCAAATACCAACCTTAAAATCAATAATTATATAGCAAGGTGTTGGTCTGGAGGAGGTAATTGTCACAAATTTAGAAGTCGGGGGTTTAAAAGCGTAAATTTCGGATTCAGTTTGTAAATATTTATGAAGTTAGGGGCTCCGTGGCAACTATAGGGACTTAATTTGAAAGAAAAAGATAAGGAGGGCTGAATATGTCATAAGTGAGGGTTGGGGGTTAAAAGGTGAATTCTAGATCAATTTTGCAAAAGATTCTCAAAGTTGAGGGTTGTTTGGTAAAGTTCGGATTTAATTTGTAAGGATTTCAGGGGGCAGGGTTTAAATGGTAAATTAAGGACTAGTTTGGAAAGATTCTGATGGGGGAGGGGCCATATTTGTCATTATGGGAAAGCTAGTCATGACCGGGTATACAACCTTCCCATTGTTTAAACCCTAACCCTGATACTCAACATATTCTCCAGCCGCCAACCTCGTGACCAGCCGCTATCGTCGTCGGAGCTGGGAAGCACCAGTCGAGGGTTGTTGTCGCCGTTCTGCTGCTGACGAAGGTGAGAAGTTGTTGACCGTTGTTGCCGCCACTTATCTCGCCCATTCTCCGACCACCTTTCACCGCCGAGCAGCCTCTAGGCGTTGCTGCTTCATTGGTCGGCATCAGCAACCAGCACAACAGAACCCCTTTTCCACCTCATTGTTGTCGCTGCGGTTAATTCCGACAAGAAGACGAAGCCGCCGACAGCTGTCGCTGCTGAAGACAAGGACGGAGCGCCTCCTGCCGCCGCTTCTATTGTTCATGGTTCCACCATCCTTCTCGTCCCTTCGCCGGTTATTTGTTCCAAGCCTTAGCCATCGTCTGTCACTGCTCTAGAGATGTCAAAAACCCCCGTGGGACCCCGATACCGTACGAGACTAAATTTTTAAAAAAACCGGGAGCAGGAGCGGGGGTGGGAGCAAAAGTAAACCCCGTTTATTTTCGGGACCGGGGGTGGGAGTCAGTATTTCCGTCCCGTACTCCCGCAGGGGCCCTGGTTGTACATTTATGTAAAAAATATATATTAAATATAAAATACATATACAAAATAGATTTTATAATTTTAGGTTTAGATTAGGTTTCACTTTCCCGTTACCAACTAATGGATGTAGAAGATATAGTGAATCGATCACATATTGTTGGACATGTAAGTAATTTATATTTGTAACGTTGGATTTGTCGTTTTTTATATTTGTAAGATTGTTGGAATTGTTGTTTTTTAATGTTGGATTCGTAATGTTGAATTTTTGATTTTCTGGTTTCTAAAAGATAAGATTTTAAGCTATTAAAGTTATTAAAAATAGTGTTTTTAGCCTAAAAAAAAACAGTTTTTTAGCAAAAAAATCGAAAAATTTAAGCCTATAAATCGAAGGAACCGGGGGAACTGGGGCGGGAGTGGGGGCGATGGAGGTAACCGGGGGCGGGACCGGGGGCAATGTAAGCCGGTGATCCGGGGGCGGGACCGGTATTTGGGGGCGGGAGTGGGGCAGCTATTTCCGCTCCTATTTGGTCCTGTTGACATCCCTACGCGGCTCAGATTAGTCACCAAGGGTGTTGCCAACCACTAGGACCGCCGCTGCCGTTTCTGCCTTATTCCGCCACCACCATCCACCGTGGGAGGTGGCTGTGGGTGTATATATATATCAGTGAGTGTTCATGTGTTATTGTTGTTTCCGGTTATGATGAGGTTGTATGAATGTTTTGTAGACGGGAAAAAGCCACTGCCACCATCGTGAGGTAGTGGTTACCACCACGTGCCACTGCCGGCCACCACTAGGGTGGCTGTGTGTGTGTGTGTTTATGTTAGTTAGTGTGTGTACTTATTTTTGGATTAAAACATTGTAATTTTAATTAGCAAAAGAATAATGAAAAAGAAACTCAAAAACCACCACCGTAAGGTGGTGGCCACCACCTTGAGCTGTCGTTGACCACCACTACCTGAGGTGGTAGTGGGTGGTGCCCCATTTGCAAAATCCTAATTGAACTAATGAAACCCTAATGGGCTTAAAGATTTAGTTGTGGGCCTATTGGGTTATGATTGGGTGGGAAACCCTAATTAGGGTTTAGAAAACCCTAATTTTGGATATATGGGCATTGGACTTATCGGGACCTACTTTTGGGCCATTGGAATTGTGAATTTCACCAACCACACCATATGATTTATCTAGTAGAGTGATGGACTTAATGGATTAAGTCCTTAATGGGTTAAGTGAAAAACACTTAACCCTAATTGTCATTTTATATGAAACCCTAATTTCACTTGGGCTTGACTTGGGCCTTTCTTATGGTTTTGGTACTTACGCCAATAATGGGTCATCCAAGAATGATCGTATGGACTAGAATATTTAGATGGGCTTAAGGGTAATGTGACATCCCCATTTTCACAGCTAGAAAAGACCAATTTTGTTTATGCTTTATAAAATAAGAGTATCTCTTTTAATAAAAATGTTGCGGAATTTGTTCCCAGAAAAACACGATAAATACGTTATCAAAGCATTTCCAAAGAAATGCATTTTTATTCATTTTAAAACATTTGGGATGTCATCGTCAATACAGAAACATAAGCATAAACATAACTTATATTCATTATCATTAGTGATTTATATCTCCTGAATCTCTTAGTGTAATGTAACTTCATATCGACACCTGTGATACAAATAAGCTTGAGTGGGTCAGGTTTGGAAACCTAGTGAGTACATAGGGTTTTCAACCCACAATAATATAATTATGATATTTATACATCAAACAATCAACCCAATTATCCATCCCCGTTATCTTCTTTACTCTTAGGGATCTACCCTAAGAATCGCCTATTCCTCGTTAATTAATTCCTAAGGATCATCCTAAGGAAAAGGCACGAAGTCCATCGTTACCAGGGTTTATAAATTACAATCGGTGAACACGTAGTCCAAACCATTTGGTGAACACTTAGTTCAAAAATAACTAGTGAACACACTTAGTTCAAAATACCAAGGGAACACACTCAGTTCAAAAATACCTAGTGAACACACTTAGTTCAAAAATACTTCATGAGCACCTAGTTCAAAAACACCTACAGGTTACAAGCCTGCTAGCATTCCACTGGACTGTCTAGAATAGTCGGTGTTCTTCATTTATACTCGCTAGATGACCGGATCACTTACAACATTGCGCTCTTTCACCGTTTTATCACACAACAACTATTTCATCTACCCATGTTTTACCCAACATATTGTAGATATAAAATACATATACAGTTTAAATCATTTAAAACATGTATATAAAAACATTCATCCAGCACAGACAACAAGTATTCAGATAATAAACACACATAGCACGTAATTTATAAAATACTTCATATCTATGTGTAAGATGAAAGTAACTATGCACTCACCTGATAACGTGATGATTCAGCACTCGGACAACACTTCCTTACTCTTAAAACAATTTTCCCGTGACAAAACCTAGTATCGTTTCCACTAGAGTTTAGTCTAATATTCACTGAGACTAATTATTAGTCTAAGCATTATTACTATTATATAAATACGAAACAATATTTCTCAACCACTATGTATAGATAGGGGTTAGACATGAAACACTGGAGGGCAGGATCATTTCGACATATAGCACTTTTGAATCCAGCAACCCAAGCGGCCTTCCAAACCAGATTCCCCGTACCGCGAGTGGTTAAAAATGCATTATAACTGTTGGATATAATGTCTAAGTCCATACTATATTTGGTATGTAGTTGACCCGACCCGACATGGTCCATTTGGGTTGCATGGCATTGAAATACTTGGACAGACAAAATGAGAGAAAGAACACTTATGGTTATTAATATATTATAAGTTGTAATATATTAATAATATTATTATTTAATTATTATTGATCAAGAATTAATTTAGAATTAATTTGGTGATCAAAATGAGACTAATTAAATATGTGAGGTTGATTATGTAAATCATCCGTTCTTTTATAGTGGGCTAATGATCCATTGTTTATGGAATTGGGATAATAAGGTGCTCCATGGATAGTCCATGGGGGTTACAAACCCATGGATCATGAGAAATGAAAATTCATGAAAATTAGGGCATACATGTGGAAACCCTACTTGTGACCCAACTATAAAAGGACCCCATTACTGTAACGCCCGCAGATCCGGGCTAGTCAATTTAGAGGCAATAGGGATCGAAAACGACTTTTCGACAAAATATTATTTAGAATAAATAATCTTAACCAATTTGTAGAATATGTCTCAAGGTTTCCGTACATATAAAGAACGCCGAAATCCAAGTTATAACGAAGAAGATATGGCCCGTCGAAGTTTTACGGCGAAACCGACATGACACCGGGAAGCGTAAATAGTGAATTTACGATAGAGAGAGATTTAGACTTAGATACATAAAAAAACTTGTAGAATATGTTAAACTGAGAAAATCCATAAAAAGAACGCCCAAATCTGACTTCGTATGAGGAAGTTATGATTTTTCGAAATTTCGCAATTTCGGCTTAGCAGCGTACAACCCGAAACTCGAATTTTAGTTCGAGTGGTTTTTGGCTTACGCGACCTAAATGAGAGTTGAAGATCTCATTAATAGGAACTCAACGGTAAAAATATAGACGAAAACGGAGTCCGTATGAAGGAGTTACGAATTCTTCGCGGTCATTTAACAGTCTAAACGCCTCCAACTGTTAAATTTGAGATCGGTCGAGAATTAGCCGACGGAGGCTAAATGAAAGTTGTAGATCTTGTTTTTACCTACGCGTGGAATAAAAGAAAGTCAAAAACAGAGCTCGTATGCGAGAGTTATGATTTTTCTAAGTCGGGAGGCTGCTGTGCGAAATCGGGTGACGTGGCGCAATCCTGGCCGTTGCTTCCTCCCCAAGGCTAGCCACCAGATGGTGACACCTGGCCTGGAACTCGACGAGTTTGAGGCCAAATCGACGAGTTTTTGGCTTTTACGGCCTATAAAAACGGAGCCGGGGCACCCTCATTTCTCACACCTTTCCCCACTTCTTTCTCTCTCTAAACTTTGTCTCTAACCCCCCAAACCCCCATAAAAGCCTAGGTAAACCCCCTAGCACCCGAAGAAGCCCCAAGGCTCCCGGAGTCTCGAGAAAAAGGGTCTTTCGGTTTGAAAAAGCTGCTCCAGCGAAGCCCGGTTTTCAAGAAAACCCGCTGTAAGTGAGCTACGCCTAACCTATCTTTAGTATAGCTTATGTTTCAATATAGTAATGTTATTAGGACCTTAAAATAATTATTTAGGCTATTATTATGAGTTATATTGAGTGTTATTTAATGCTTATATAATAATAATAATAGCTAGACTATTAATTAGTCGTGGTTAATGTCAGACTAAACCCTAGTCATATTGATACTAGGTTTTATCGAAGGAAAATTGTTTTAAGAGTATCGAAGCGCTGTCCGAGTGCTGAGTCACCACCTTTCAGGTGAGTGCATAGTTACTTTCAGCTTACACATAGATATGAAGTATTTTATATAAATTATGTGTTGTGTGTGCATGTTATCTGTATACTTGCTATCTATGCTGGATGAATGATTTCATACACGTTTTAAATGATTTAAACTGTATATGTATTTTATATCTATGAAAATGTTGGGGTAAAACTGTTGGATTAGTGTCTAAGTCCATAACTATTTTGGTATGTACTTGACCCGATGGTGCATGGACCTTTTGGGTTGCCTTCACCAAAGCAACTTGATAGGATGAATTATGGAGAGAAAGGATTAAATATGATTTGTCAATATGTTATGAGAATAATATATTAAAGGAGAAATCATATTGTTTAATTAATATTAGTCAAGAATTAATTGGTAATTAGTTTTGTGACTAAAAGAGATTAATTAAACTTAAGGGACTGGAATTGTAATTATAAGATAATTGCAATTTGGGCCATGGATTGCCTTATATTAAGGAGTGGACGAATTCTATGGGGAAACCCATAAGGAAATCGTCCAAGGCCCTAATTAAAGGAGTCCATGGGTTGCTTAGGGCTTAAGCATCCAAATTAGGGTTTCCTTGTTAGATAACCCTAATAGCCTCACTATATATATGACCCTTATGACCCAAAAACGTGGTGAAGCTTTATTCTAGGGTTAGAACACGTTTTGGGCAGCCTCCATCCTCTCTCCTCTTCATCCTCTTGCTTATGGTGTTTGTGAACCATTAGAGGAGTGACAATTGTGACTCTAAGCTTTCTAAAGTCAATACAAGGAGATTTGGGATTGTTATTACTACATAACAATCAAGGTAACATCTTAAACCTATTCTTATGTTAATATGATTACTTGAATGCTAGAATTAGGGTTTATAGTCTTGGATAACTTGCATGTACAATAGAGAAACCTAGATCCAAACATTAGGGTTTGTATGAGCACATAAGATGTCTTATGACCAAAACGCATCAGTGGTATCAGAGCCTAGACTGGTTTCTATTGTATTGATGCATTGTATGATTGAAAAATTCGTTTTTTGTGGTTCTGGAGGCTGAACTCGCCGAGTCCATAGATGAACTCGCCGAGTCCATGCTGACTCGACGAGTCCATGCCTGACTCGGCGAGTCGACTCGTCAAAAGGAGGGAAAACCGGGATTTCTTACTGTTTTTGCTTAATGATAGATGCCTTATCATATTAGATCAATATAAATCCGATTTTATGATATATTTGACTATATTCTTGATCTAATTAAAGATATTTATCAATTAATAAAATATTTGTTTCCTTATGTGATAATTGATTAATTATTTTAATTGAATTGATAAATTGTTTTGCAAGAAATCATTAAATAAATCAAATATGGATAATTATGTGATTAAATGTTAATTTAGATTATTTGTTATTTGATCCTTGTGTTATGAAATGTTTCATATTTTCCCCTTTAGGTTTTATAGTTTAAATTTGACCTCAAAAGTTTTGTTGTTTTGAAATTTAAATAGTTGAAACCCTAATGTTTTGAAAAAGGTTTCAAAACTTGCCCTCAAGTTTTGGAATTTAAATTTTGATTAATCGTTTAATTTTGATGCATATTTAAATTCTAAACCCTAATGTTTTGAAATGTTTCAAAACTTGCCCTCAAGTTTTGGAATTTAAAAGTTGATTAAAAGTTTAATTAGGAATGTTAAATTCTAAAACTCTAGTATTGTTTTGAAAAAGTTCAAATCACACCCTTACGGTTTTATTAATTAATTAAGGAGTATAATTAAAAGAGGTTTAATAAATCCATAAAAGTTTTGGTTTACAATTTAATTGAATTAAAAGTATAATTGTTAATTTTGACAACCTAATATTTTAAAAGTGTAAAATATACCCTATAATATATATAACATTAAAAGTCTAACATTATATATATGTATGAGTAAAAGTCAGTCTTACCGTTAGTAGGCCTTATTCACGAAGCTGGTCTATAAGGGGTGTTTAAGGAAATTGCCTATAAAATGGCGATTGAATGGGTATCCACTCTTACCCACCGCACTCTTGATTAGTGGAGGGTCGTTAGCCGAACGGGTAGGATAGGACGAAACCTTCCATTATAAGTATAATGAATTACTAAAGTAACTAAATCTTTTAAAAATTCCCAATCTTAGTTACTTAGGCTAAAGTGAATTGATGCAATTCCATGAAATTACACTTTGTGCCCTTGCGAAGACGTTAGTGGAGCGTGTGTGGTTTACCGACACACTAAATGGTTCTAAGCAAAGGTAGCAAAGGGTGACTCAATGTTTTTCATAGTTCGGTGGAGCGTGTGTGGTTTACCGGCACATCGAATAGATGACTGTAACATGTGAGGGCACCATGTAAGTTTGCATGGTTATTCACACCCGCTTTGTGATCCTCGGCATCCCAGTCACAAACAAGAGGGGCATATCGAGATTTAAACATGCCATTGAAATGTTCAATGAATCTCATAGGATCTAGGAGTTTTCATAGATTTAAAACTTAAATTTCTTTTTTCGTTTTTCATGGTGGAAATTAGTGAATCGCCATTCACTTACCTTCAAATGTTCTGCAATTTGGGTTACGGCATCCATCTCCCGAGTTGTAGAATATTGTGTTGGGTCCTAGCCTTAGTATCTCATTTGGGTGATTTACTAAGGACTCAATCAATCAACTAACTTGAATTCATTTTCTCCCGTACGACAACTATGGTCTTCCCAAATCCTGTGGAACAAGCATTCCGCATGAAGATGATATTACACGATTTGATCGAGGAACAAGAGATCATGCTTCACTTCCTCCACCTCCTCCAATTATTCTCCCTAACCCACAAGTTCGAAGACTTGAAAAGTTCAAGCTCACTCAAGCCCTTTTGGCAAGTAAACATAAAGAAGGAAAGTCGGTGTGTGCACACGTCCTAGGGATGAAGTCACCCATTGATAGGTTAAAAATGTTGGGATCCGTTGTCTATGAGGAGACGGCTGTTGATTGGGTTCTTCAGTCACTTCCTAACTCATATAGTGAGTTCGTAAAAGAGTACTATATGATGAACCGCGGTGTGACCCTTATAGATCTCACCTATATGCTTATTGCTGCTGAATCAACAATGGTTTGGCGCAATAGAAAAGCACAGTTGATTGGTGAATCTGCCTTCAAGACCTCTATGGATATAGACAATGGAAACGAAAGACATGCTATGATCGAAAAGTTTGATCATAAGAGAAAGGCAATGTCTGAAGTAGTTCCATGTCCTGTTCCAAAAGAGTCAATTTGCTTTTATTGCCAAGAGAAGGGGCATTGGAGACGAAGCTGCCCCATTTACCTAAAAGATCTAAGAGATGGGAGAGTCGAAACGTATGGCTCTAATATAGGTAAAATCCATTAACTAACTATTTTAAGCTTCTATTCTAGATTCTTAATACATAATGTGATAAGATTACAATCGATGTTTTGTAGGATCGAAGAAAAGAAAGGAAGCTTAAGGGAAGAAGTGAGCAGAATCAAACCATGAAGGAATGGATTTCGATCGCATTTCTTGAAGATTAGATTCTTGAGCTACTACTTAGAGTTAGAATAAGATTGTTAAGAAAGATGTATTAGCATAAGTTTTTCAATGAATTGCATTGTAAGGAAAAAAATTCCGCAATAAAATAAATTTTGATTTTATATTATTTATTTATCCTTGCAATGGCGTATATGAAAAATTGATGTTTGAATATTAGCAATAATGGATTTGGTTCTTATTATGTTATTTATGGAAAGTCGAGAATTTACCAAATAGGGAGAGTTTCTCATCACCCAAGTTTCAATTGGACAGAAACTTGGAATCATGCGACTTGGTTGCACAATGAATGAGAAATTTCATATTTTGGAAATTAGACTAATTCATTGACAAAGTGTCAAGTGAAGGACTAGGAGATCGAGCACACAAAGTTGCATGTTGATCAAGTCCGCCATAAGAGTAACAATGATATTCGTCATGATTCACTAAAGGTTTAGTAAATATGATGCTTACAAGATTAAGTGTAATTATGAATTGATTGAAAAAGTTTAAATCAATAGCAAAACGAATAAGAAGAATCAAGTAGGCAGAAAGATAAAAGTTTCTCCATTCTAAGAAGAAGGGAGAGTAGCTTTTATGCTTTATGATAGGTCTTAATGATTAAGAACCATATCTCAATTGATCCTCTAAGTGAGTCTTAGTACAACTGTATGTTTAAGAAGAGGAATCAAGGATTGAAGAAATGGTTAAATCAAGAAGTCAATCATACTTCGTTCCAATAACAAGTCTTAAAGTTAAGATTGTGACATTGAGTGAAAAGTATTAAGAAGATTTGTAACATTCATCAAATGTGGAAAGTTGTGATGTCTTGGATAAGACAAAGACCAACTAGGACCAATTTATGAAGAGTTTTGATAAAAGCTACACTAACTCTTGAATATTTGTTTGTCAAGAAATGTTTTGACAAGAGAATCTTATATGTCAAGGAGTCAGTGGGAGTCTTAATGGTCTTGAAAGGTTTCAAGAACAAATCAAATAAACCTTATCAATCATCACTAGCACACGAGTTGAGGTTTACAACCTATCGTGTTGACATTATTTTGTTTGTATGCCGTTCCAATTAAGTTAATTATGCATATGAGTTCTATGAGTTCTCGTTCGAATGCATAAAAGGCAAGGACCTTGATCAATGAAGAGTACATTGATAGGAAAGGGTGAACTGCTTAACTACTTGGAAGACGTGGTGGGCAGCTGTGCTACCATAAGGCAAGAAATCAAGATTAAGAAAGTTCGGTCCATATGAGTTTGAATTTGTCGTAAACTTTGGTTTTGACAAATTCACATGGATAGGAACGCATACACCATTAAGATCTAGGTGTCATAAGATTCCCTCCTTCATGAAAATGACTGTGAGGAAATACTTTCACTAAGAAAGATTTTAAGAAGATAGTGATTGTAAAATTGCGTTCTCGAATTCGACCATGGTTACGGTATCCCTTTCCATGATTTGAATTGTGAGGTTTGACAATTAGTCTTAATTGTTTAGACACACATATGAACTATCTAAGGCAAAGGTGTATAAGTTCAAGAAGCCTTGATAAAAGATTATCAAAACATTAAGTATTAGAAACATGGACTTAAGAAATTCAATAGGTATTGTTTTTCTGAAAAGTTAAGATGTTTATAAATACATGTCGAAGCTAGTGGGAGCATAAGTGTTATGTTTATAATAATCATCATGATGGTGGGAGCATAAAAGTTATGATTGTATGATTATTAAGGAAAGTATTGCAAGTTGGCAATATTAATTATAGAAAACAAGAGTCATTCTTTGCAAAGTCGTAAGGATGAAATAGTTGTTTGGTTATAATTAAGGGAGAGAATATTATGCTTCATTTCAAATCTAAAGGCTTAGGTTGTGGAATGTTAATAACTTAGTCAAAGAAACATAGTGCATTCTTAAAATTTCGATTATGATTACGACATTCCTTTTCACAATTCGAATTTTGAGAACATAGCAAATGAAATATTATGGCGGAAGATTGATAAAGTATCAAATCTTTATGTAAGACATTATGCATTGTGTCCCATACGCTTCGGGTATAGGATCGATTGCAAATGCTATAATATTTGACCATTCTAAAATTTTCCAAATGTCTAGCGCATTTAGAAGGAAAAAGGACAAGAATCGGTTTTGACTAAGATAATTAAACAACTATCAAAGGACAATCCAAAGTTCGCCGAGGATTGGTCGCTTGTGAGTAGTTGGAAGTATAGTATTGGAAAATATGGAAATGTTCCCATATTGGATGGACCATATCGACATTATTATGAATAGATAAGATTCTATTAAGAATGAGTTGTCATATGGAAAAATATGGAAACGGTTCCATATTGGGAATTGAATATTGAAAACCTATGACTAGATTAGAAACTTTTATGAAAAAGGATGTTCAAAGGAATGTACTTTGAGTGAGAGACATCATGTCTAAGGAATTGTATTGTAACAATCTCCGATAGAGGACTTTGTAATATCATTGGCAATAGTCTTTGTGACTTTGGTGCAGTGACATTACGAAAGGATCGTTGCATAGAATGTTAGAATCTAGCATATTCTATAAGTAGCAAGAATTTGATATTCTTTCACTTATGAAAAAGGATTTGGAGTTGTGAAATGAAAATGATTGGAAATGTGCTCAATTTGGTCTATTTCACAAAGTAAGAACCATAGGTAAACATTGTGTGCATGCTAAGAGCATGGGACAAGTGTAATAATTCAAGTAAGAAGTTGATTACCCGAAACGACAAAATAATGAGTAATCCATATGGTGATAAATAAAAGGTGTTTTATTTATACTCAAAGGTTTGAGGCCATATGGGATTAGTATTATTCTTGTGTTTCACATTTGCATGTTTTGACTCCCTGAATAATTTAATTGGTTTAGAACGGTTAAATTATTCGAACGGGCCACAGTCGTTCATATGTTGGAAGTAGGTATGAATGAAGATTGTCATGAATTGGTGTGTGGAATGTCTAAAAGAGTATTAGACATAAGCAAATGTTTGCTGCAACGTTCATGAGTGCTTATGAATATGAATTTGAGCATTGGATTACACCCACGCTCACTTGGATCACTCCATGGATTGTGTCACGAGTGATTGGTGAGACGATAACATTTTATATTCTTGAAACCGAGATGTGTGAGTTGTATCTTGCAAATCGGTTGCACATTGATAATATGTAAACGCACTAGTAACTTGGTGTTATAAAACATATTGTTGTGTGTGATTTGGTGAGTAAGTACAAGCAAGCATTGTATCAAAGTTTATCTGTTCCTTTTATCCAAAGTATGATAAAAGCGATATCTTTGGGACCCTCGACGATTTAGTGATGACAAACGTAAATGCTCGGCCGGGCTAGGGCTAATTTGATTTGTTCAATTAGTCAGTCGTCATAAATCAGGAATCGAGATATAGTACAAAGAGAATGATTTGAAATCATATCTCATATGATATCTAGAATGGAGGAATATATGATCCCTTATCTAAGGACACGCGTATCTGATAGGATCAGAGTTGACAACGGCTTTAGAAAGCTACGATTGAAGATCAGGATCTGAAGTAATACGCATAATAGTTATTAGACTTATCCAAGTGGGAGACTGTTGGATTAGTGTCTAAGTCCATAACTATTTTGGTATGTACTTGACCCGATGGTGCATGGTCCTTTTGGGTTGCCTTCACCAAAGCAACTTGATAGGATGCTTTATGGAGAGAAAGGATTAAATATGATTTGTTAATATGGTATGAGAATAATATATTAAAGGAGAAATCATATTGTTTATTTAATATTAGTCAAGAATTAATTGGTAATTAGTTTTGTGACTAAAAGAGATTAATTAAACTTAAGGGACTGGAATTGTAATTATAAGATAATTGCAATTTGGGCCATGGATTGCCTTATATTAAGGAGTGGACGAATTCTATGGGGAACCCCATAAGGAAATCGTCCAAGGCCCTAATTAAAGGAGTCCATGGGTTGCTTAGGGCTTAAGCATCCAAATTAGGGTTTCCTTGTTAGATAACCCTAATAGCCTCAGTATATATATGACCTTTATGAGCCAAAAACGTGGTGAAGCTTTATTCTAGGGTTGGAACAAATTTTGGGCAGCCTCCATCCTCTCTCCTCTTCATCCTCTTGCTTATGGTGTTTGTGAACCATTAGAGGAGTGACAATTGTGACTCTAAGCTTTCTAAAGTCAATACAATGAGATTTGGGATTGTTATTACTACATAACAATCAAGGTAACATCTTAAACCTATTCTTATGTTAATATGATTACTTGAATGCTAGAATTAGGGTTTATAGTCTTGGATAACTTGCATGTACAATAGAGAAACCTAGATCCAAGCATTAGGGTTTGTATGAGCACATAGGATGTCTTATGACCAAAACCCATCAAAAACATGGGTAGATGTAATAGTTGTTGTGTGATAAAATAAAATAATGAGAGGCCTCGTTATAGATGTTATTGATGATCCAGTCATCTAGCGGAGTATAGATGTCGACCACGGACTATACTAGACAGTCCAGTGGAACACTAGCAGGCTTGCAACCTGTAGGTGTTTATTCGAACTGTGTGTTTATTTGAACCGTGTGCTCACCAGGTGTACTCCATCCCCCACATGGTTGCCTTTAGGACATTCATTGCTGAGGAATCCCCTTAGCAGTAGTGTCCATCCCGATGATAGTCCTTAGACTAGGTCCCTTGTGTTAGATGTTTTAGGGACGTAATGTGAGGATAACGGGAATGGGTAATTGGGTTGATTGTTTGATGTTTAAATATAATTATTATATTATTGTGGGTTGAAAACCCTATGTGCTCACCAGGTTTCCCAACCTGATCCACTCAGTTTATTATTATCACAGGTGTTGATATGAAGTCTCTTTACACTGAGAGATTAAAGAGATGTAGATCACTAGTGTAAATAAATGTAAGTTCTGTTTATGCTTATGTTTCTGTATTGATGATGACATCCCAAACGTTTTAAAATGAATAAAATACGTTTCATTGAAAATGATTTGATAACGTATTTATCATGTTTTTCTGGGAACAAATTCCGCAACATTTTTATGAAAAGAAGTGCTTTGATTTTTATAAAGCATAAACAAAATCGATCTTTTTTGACCGTGAAAATGGGGATGTCACAATTACCTAGCAAAATTGGCACTAAGGGTGTTCCAAAGAGGGCTATCCGATTTTGAGTGATAAGTGTAACTTCTCTCTAGTTATTCCAAGTGTTGTGGTGTTGTGTGAAACCTTTGAGGCATCACATTTAGGGTGCTAGGCTCACAAAGTCTTGAAGGAATCCAAGTGACTCACTACAACGAAAAGGTATGTAATTCTATCTAGAATTTTTTGTTATTCATGTACCTAGGATTGCATGCTAGATATGATAAGGCTTTGGAAATCATTTTACATGTATAATACAGAAAACATAGTTCCAAAGCTTCTAGGGTTGTAAGTGCACCTTAAGGATGTTAGGATGCACCCATCAGTGGTATCAGAGCCTAGGCTTGTTTTCTGTTATATTGTTGCTTATGTGATTTTGCAAAGTTAAAAACTGCACAGACCATAAAACTCGATGAGTTTATGTAAAAACTTGACGAGTTCATCATTTTGGGCATGAACTCGACGAGTTCCTCAAGGAGCTCGACGAGTTTTGTGTGCTGACAGCTTGCTGTTTGAGTTTTTTTTTGCCAGAATTGGATTAGGATCATTACCTATAACTATTTTGAATCATTTAAACTGTTTTTTATGATATGGTAATGATTATCCTAATCTAATTACAAGGTAATTGTCATATTTTCAAGATTAGTGTTAATATGTTTATGTTAAATGTCTTGAATTTGATGATATGAATTGTCTTGCACTATGAGTTTGAATATGATAATGCATGTGTTATTTGATTATTATGATTAGTTAAATCCATGATCTATATGTTTTAATGTAGTCTATAATTTGTCCTCAACTTATGGATTACCAAAAGTCATTTTTCCTTTAAAGGCCATTAAAGAACTCATATGTTACATAAAATGAAGAGTCTTCATTTTAACTGGCCATTAACTTATAAGTTATGAATTGAAGAGTCTTGAATAGTTTCAAAAATTGCCCTCAAGTTTTGGAATTTTTGAAGTCTTACACCTTAATACTTTAATTCAAAATTAAACCTTAGAATTTTAAAAGTTTAAAATTCAACCCTTATACTATTATTATAATTTTAATTATATAGATATGTATAAGAATAAGTCAGTCTTACCGTTAGTAGGTCTCATTCACGAAGCCGGCCTATAAGGGGGGGTCTAAGATTACTGCCTATAAAATGGCAGTTTAATGAATGTCCACTCTCACCCACCGCTTCCTTGATTAGTGGAGGGTCGTTAGCCAAACGGGTAGGATATGACCTTAATCCTCATTAAAAGTATAATGAAATTATAAAGTAACTAAACCTTTATTAATTCCCAATCTTAGTTACTTTAGGAAAATATGAATTACGTGCTAACCCATTAAATTACACTTTCTACCTTACCAAGTCGTTAGTGGAGTGCGTGTGGTTAACCAACACACTAACAAGGACTAGTAAGAGTGGCAAAGGGTGACTTAAGTTTATCATTGATCGGTGGAGCGTGTGTGGTCAACCGGCACATTGATTAGGTGATAAAATTAAGGATACCAAGTTAATTTGCATGGTTATTCACACCTTGTTTGTGATCCTCGGCATCCCAATCACAAACTTGAGAGGTCACAATTGAGATTCAAACATGCCATTGAAAGTTCAAAGTATCTCAAAAGATCTAGGAGTTTCAAATCCAATTAAAACTTAACAAATTATATTTCTTTTTATGGTGGAAATCGGTAAATCGTCATTTACATACCTTCAAATATTTTATAACATGGATTACGACATCCCTCTTCCAACTATAAATAGTTTGTTGGATCATATCCTTAATATTTCATTTGGGTGACTTATTAAGGACTCTTAATCTATTAAAACTTGCCCTTCTTTCTTTCAGATGTCTTGCAACACTGCTGCTGGCTCAAACCATACAGGTTCCTTTTCCCTCATGAACTTGTGTGGGAAAGTCACTTTTTTTGACAACCCGATATTTCAACTCTTTGTAATGACCTAAAAAGTCAAGTATTGTAACCACCTTTGAGTTAATAAAATTAACTTTGATAATAAAATGTCCAAAAAGTATCTATTTAAATTCCTACTATGTTTAATTCCATTAAACCGTGTTCGTACATAAAAAGAGCGCCCAATTCCGACTTCGTATGTTTAAGTTATGATTTTTCCAAATTCGGCATAGCAGCAGTCAGCTAAAAACTTGAATCGGAGATCGAGCGACTTTTGGCCAGAATGACCTAAATGAGAATCAAAGCTCTCAACAATGGTAATTCAGCGGTAAAAAGTCTGGCAAAAACCGACGTCAGATAAAGAAGTTATGAATTTTAGAAGAAATTCATTAAACGCGACCCTTTTAAAAATAAATAATAAAAATAATTTCGGAATTTGCCGACGGAATCTAAACGAAAGTTGTAGAGTATGGTCTCACCTTCGCGGGGATATAAAGAACGTCGAAAACGCAGTTCGTATGAAGAAGATATGGTTTTTTGAAGTTTATTAAATAAATTATATATAAATTTAAATAAAAAATCCGGTAATATCCGAAGGGGGAGTCAGCGTTCTCATCCGAGTTACACGCCGCGTAACCCCGTACGCCCCGCGTACGCGAAGGCCTTGGTCTCGGTCCATCCACGTCGCCCCTATGCGAGCCTAGCCGACCCGTCCCATCCGAAGCGAAGCAGTCGAGGACTCGGTCACGGGTGACGCACGAGTACGCCCCGCGTACCGAGGCTTCTCAGACCCCTATAAATAGAGATGCGAGGGTTCCGGAAAAATCACACCATTTCTCTCATTTCTTTCATGATATTGCCTCGATTTCCGTGCCCACACTACCCTGAAGCCCTGGTCATTTTGCTCAAGTCCCGAAGGTCGATTTTACTCCCGAGATTCCCGAGAATCCCGAGAAAAATCCGTTTCCCGAGACGAAACTCTGCCCGGTTTTCTTCTCGCTTTCTTCAAACTTTCAAGTGAGTTCATACCCCTACAAACACACTTTAAATACGTTTTAAATGTTTTTTTTATACTCTTTTAGGGGGGAAATACAAGTAAACATACGGTTATTATCGTGTATTTCATAAAATTTCACTTTACTCGTTTTTATCAAATGAATCACTTGTGATTTATTACTACTATGTGAAAACTCTTGTCATACTTTGCATGCACTAGATTTATACAAAGTATTTAGTAATTCCAAAGTATCATTCGGTGCTAAACCGTTTTAATACATTTTAAAAACTTATGATTTACGCATTGTCAAAACTTTGTGAGAAAGGATGATCTTTGCATGCAAAACTATTACTTTAATACAGACTTAGTTGAGAATCCGTGAGACATGTACATCTTTAAATACTGCCTTTTTGTTAGAAGGTATCGCTACAAGTCATGTCTATAACCAGAGTCTCCCGTTCGGAGAACGTGTCAAATGTGTATAGATCTATACGGGAAGTCATGATCACACGCCCTGACTGTTAGCTACAGTCCTTCCTTTGGGGTGACAGTTTGTCATAACGCTACGACGCCTGAAGAACGTCGCTACAGGCATATTATGTTTAGTATGGTTATAAAACTCATCGGATATACAATTATTATAGTACTTCTGATTTATGAATGAGTAGTTATTAAAACTATTATTCATCTAACAAACTGAAATCTTCTAATAGGTTTTATTATATAAATCTATGCTTCAACCTTCTAAAGCATGTCTTTTGCTTTCGGTTTTTAGTCTGGGACATTAGGCTAACTATTACTTTAGGAAAATATGGGATTTTCCTTGTATACAAAACAAACGACTAATAGGAAAATAAGGGATTTTCTTGATTCAACTGTCTATATTATTCAATACATATATTCTCATGCATTTCACACTTTTATAAGAAAATAAGGGATTTTCTTGGAAAACATACACTCAATTTGGAATGGCATGCAAACTTTCTAAACCACTTATGAACTCACCAACTTAATTGTTGACACTTTCTTTTTGAAATAATTTGTATTCTCAGGGAACCGCTAAGCAGGTTTGGAAATCAACTTTTGGGGATTAACGCGTTGGCGTTAATTACTTCTTTTGAAAGATGTTTATGCATTTATCTTTTGAGCATGTAATGAATACAATGATGTAAACATTTTTAAAACCTTTATATATGTATGGTGGTGTGTACTTTCCTTTCTATGAACTGTTATGATAGTGAATATGATGTCCTCCGCCCCCAAACGTTTCCGCCGTTCTGGTTTGGGGGTGTGACAGATTGGTATCAGAGCATCGTTTATAGTGAATTAAGTATATCAAAACCATTTTTGGTATACAACTATAAACTCAACTGGGCAAAAAACACTCTGAGAAGAGTCATACTTTTGAAATTAAATTTATTTAGTTTTTGTAAAGTAAGCATGCACTCATTTCATACTAATAACAGTTTCACATCGGACCATTTTAGAAGTATTATAAATAAGTTGTGCAGTGCAAGTACGCCTTGGGACATGTAATCAGAACTGGGAAGAATATAGCCTGATCAACTATATTTGTCCGAGAGCCGACTAACATGTGCCGAGGAGTGTCTGCAGTGGACAACAAATTTAAAACTTACCAAAAACATATCGTTAAATGAGACTAAGGGAGTATTTGAGTATCAACAACCATTAAACTTAAGGGTAAATTTCATGTACTCTAGCTTATAGTAAATTCTTAACCCTATTCTTGTACAGACTCAATGGCTGGATTCCGCCACCCCAATGACCCATACTACCCCAACCAAGGTAATGGAGGATGGATCGAAGAAGATTCCGAAGAAGACGAAGAACCGATAGAATTGGATGAGGGAGATGACTCTGGTACAGATTCAGAGCCAGAGGTTATCAATCCACCGGCCCCACAACCTCGTGTCCATGTGAGGAACTTCCAAGGACCCACTCCTGTGTGGGGGAATCACCTCCACCATTGGAGCCAACACCAAAGCTTACGCCCTCCCTACGGCATGTGCCGAGACTTTTATGATGTTAGAGGCGGGGGATCGGCAAACCGAGCACTTCCGGTCATGGTTGGCAAACTAGCCAACCAATGCTATCAATCCGGAGTTCAAGCCAACCGGATCCGCGAGATCAACGTAGAAGTACAGGTTCACACTTCTGACATCCGTAGGCTGGATGGGATTCAGGACCATGCCCAACTCCAAACTGAGGCATTTCAGGCACAAATGATTGCAGCCCTAGCCGAATTAAGGGAACAACAAGCCGCTTTTGATAGGCGTCTAATGGAATTGAAGCAATCAGATGCGGAGTCAAGCTCCAAGCGCAACCTACGTCGCAAGTAGTGCTTGCCAGGATTTCAAATTTTGTTATAAATTAGGACTTCGGATAAGAATATAATTTTCTTTAAAACTTTCTGTAATCGGAGACCTTTAGAAAGGTCAAAATTTTTTGTCTAAACTCGGATGTAACACAACTATATGTTTAATATATATAGGGCATATCTCTTTCTTATTTTAATTATGTGTAGTTCGTCAATTCATAAGTACATCTATTCAAACTTTACTTATAAATCAAGCTCAAAACCCTGTGTTGGCCAAACCAAATTCTTAAACTATTAAAGGAAGTTAACTTAATATCATTCAACTCGCAACCACCAAAACTTATGATCTCTCATTTTTTTCTTTTGGCAGCGCAATGCCTCCTCGTAGATCAGCACGTACAAACACAACCCCACCACCACCTCCACCACTAACTTATGATCCGGCAATGGTCCAGGCTGCTATCACAGCAGCAGTAACAGCAGCTTTGTCACAAATAAACTCCAATGCAAATGGAGGTACAAGAAGCAGCACGAATCATTCAAATCGTGGCACCGGCCATTGTCAATTAAGGGAGTGTACCTACAAGGAGTTCTCCAACTCAAAGCCAAAGACTTTTAATGGCATTGGAGGAGTCATTGCACTAATGCAATGGTTCGAAAAGACCGAAACAGTCTTCGAGATCTGCTCGTGCCAAGAAACAAGCAAGGTTAAGTTCGCTGCTTGTACCTTCATAGATCGAGCCCTCACTTGGTGGAAAAGCCATGTGAATTCAGTGACGCTCACTGTCGCCAACGCCGTGAGTTGGGAAGATCTGAAGGTTCTACTACTGGAAGAATACTGCCCAAGAGGCGAAGTGCAAAAGCTTGAGCAGGAGCTCTGGAATCTGAAAATGACTGGGTCTGATCTAGTCGCCTACACAGCTAGGTTCAACGACCTCGCTGCATTGTGCCCTACCATGGTCAACCCAGAATCAAAGAAGGTGGATAGGTACATTTAGGGGTTTTCACCCCAGATTCAAGGGCATGTCTTAGCTTCCAACCCTATTACCTACAACAGCGCTAAACGCCTGGCTCAACGACTCATCGACCACGGGGTGAAACAGGGTACCATTGCAGCTACCGCCAATCCATCTAAGGAGGCACAGGGCCAGAATAGGCCTTGGAACAAGAGAAGGGGACAAACCCTACAGGAGAACCCCAAGAAACAACAAGTAGTAGCGATCCACGCTATTACTGTACCTACCAGCACTGCCCCCACAAGCTCATACAATGGGAAACTTCCGAAATGCAACCAATGCAACTTCCACCACCACGGTCTCTGCCGTGACCTTCAATGCACCAGGTGCAATAAGAAGGGACATACAGCCCGCTATTGCAAAGAGCCAACCCAACAATCCGCCCCCACTGCTAATACCGGAGTAAGTCGCGCCTGCTTTGAGTGCGGAGACACGGGGCACTACCGCAGGGACTGCCCGAAGGCAAACAACAGGATTACCGGCGGAAGGGGCCGAGTATTCGCAATGGGACAAGATGAAGTCGTTGCGGACCCCACTATTGTTACGGGTACGTTTCTTCTCGATAACTCGTATGCATGCATTTTGTTTGATAGTGGAGCGGAGAGAAGTTTTATGAGTCACGATTTTAAAGGCCTGCTAAAGCCATTATCTCAATCACTAAGTGAGCCGTTTATAGTAGAAATGGCCAACGGTAAGACTAAAGACACTAAGGAGATATACTTAAACTGTACTCTAACTCTAAACGACAATCCCTTTCCAATCAACCTCATGCCAGTCTCGATTAAGAGTTTCGATGTCATCATTGGCATGGATTGGCTGAGTTCACATCATGCGGACATTTTATGTTACGATAAGGCCGTTCGCCTTAATCGGCCAACCGGCGAAACCTTCCTTGTCTTGGGCGACAAACCTGGTACCACTCTTCGTATCATCTCAAGTATCCAAGCTCAGAAGTGCCTACGCAAGGAGTGTCACACGTTTTTGGCACATGTTGTAGATGTGAAATGCGAAGTCCAAGACGTCAAGAATGTGCCCGACGTATGCGATTTTCCCGACGTTTTTCCTGAGGACCTTCCAGGAATACCACCCGCAAGACAAGTCGAGTTCAAAATCGATCTGGTTCCCGAGGCTACCCCAGTAGCCAAAGCGCCCTATCGATTAGCCCCGGCAGAGATGCAGGAGCTATCCAGCCAACTGAATGAGCTACTTGGAAAAGGATTCATCAGGCCGAGCTTCTCGCCATGGGGAGCACCCGTGTTGTTCGTGAAAAAGAAGGATGGATCGTTCAGGATGTGCATCGACTACCGAGAACTCAACAAACTTACCATCAAGAACCGATACCCCTACCCCGAATCGACGACTTATTCGATAAACTCCAAGGAGCCAACTACTTCTCCAAGATCGATCTGAGGTCGGGATATCACCAGCTGCGAGTCCTGGAGAGTGATGTTCCCAAGATGGCCTTCTGAACGAGATACGGACATTACGAGTTCGTAGTGATGCCGTTCGGACTAACCAATGCCCCGGCTGTATTCATGGATCTAATGAATTGGGTATGTTGTCCATTCTTGGATAAATTTGAAATAGTATTCATAGACGACATACTCATTTATTCAAAGAATAAAGTAGAGCATAGTCAACATCTGAGACAAGTCTTAGAGACGTTACGGACTGAGAGACTATATGCAAAATTCCCAAAATGTGAGTTTTGGATTAGAAAGGTGGACTTCCTCGGTCACGTAGTCAGCAAGGAAGGAATCCACGTGGACCCATCAAAAATCAAGGCTATCAAAAACTGGTATGCACCAACTACTCCAACAGAGATTCACCAATTTCTAGGTCTTGCTGGTTATTATTGAAGGTTCATTCAGAATTTCTCCAGCATTGCAAAGCCTCTTACCGCTTTAACCCAGAAAGGTGTGACCTACAATTGGGGAGAAAAGCAAGATGCTGCATTTCAGACATTGAAACAGGCCCTTTGTAGTGCACCCATCCTTTCTCTTCCAGAGGGGACCGAAGATTTTGTGGTGTATTGCGACGCTTCAAAACATGGACTGGGCTGTGTGCTAATGCAGAGGGGAAAGGTTATTGCATATGCCTCACGACAACTGAAAACACATGAGGTCAATTACACCACTCATGACTTAGAACTTGGAGTGGTGGTCTTCGCTCTTAAAATCGGGAGGCACTACCTATACGATACCAAGTGCACTATCTTTATAGACCACAAGAGCCTCCAACACATCTTCGACCAGAAGGAGTTAAACATGAGACAGCGACGTTGGGTCAAATTGCTCAACGACTACGAATGTGAGATTCGCTGTCATCCGGGAAAGGCAAACGTCGTGGCCGATGCCCTTAGTCGAAAGGAGTACTCTGGCCGAAGAGTGAAGTCATTAGCCATGTCGATCCATTCGCACCTGTCAGCGCAAGTCAAGGAAGCTCAAATAGAGGCCTTGAAACCCGAAACGTAACAGGTGAGGCCCTTAGGGGAATGGACAAGAACTTAGAAATCAAGAGTGACGGAGCACGCTACCTCATGAACCGGATCTGGACACCCAAGTTTGGTGGATTCAGAGAGGTAGTTATGAGCGAGGCACACAGGACTCCATACTCCGTACACCCAGGGTCAGACAAGATGTATCTAGATCTCAAGCAACTCTACTGGTGGCCAAACATGAAAGCGGAGATTGCTACCTATGTGAGCAAGTGTTTGAATTGCCCCAAAATAAAAATAGAACACCAGAAACCCTCAGGTCTACTCCAACAACCTGAAATACCTGAGTGGAAATGGGAGCAGATTTCCATGGACTTTATAACGAAACTACCCAACACTCAGGGTGGCCAAGATACTATTTGGGTGATCGTCAACAAATTAACCAAGTTCGCTCATTTCTTACTGATCAAGGAAACTGATAAGATGGAAAAACTATCAAGAACCTACACCCGGGAGATCGTACGACTTCATGGAGTACCGATGTCCATCATCTCAGATAGAGACAGCAGATTCACTTCCAGATTCTGGCAATCATTGCAAAAATCCATGGGAACAAGGTTGCATATGAGTACAGCATACCACCCACAAACTGATGGACAGAGAGTGAGAGAACAATCCAAAGCTTGGAAGACATGTTACGAGCATGTGTAATCGACTTTGGTAAAGCGTGGGATGTTCACTTACCTTTGGTCGAGTTCTCTTATAACAATAGTTATCATACTAGTATCAAGACTGCTCCATTTGAGGCCCTTTACAGCCGTAAGTGCAGATCACCTCTGTACAGGACAGAAGTGGGCGACACACAATTGGCAAAAGGTCTAGTCCCTGATAGCACCTTCACTGGTCCAGAGATCATCAGAGAAACGACTGAAAAGATCGTGCAAATACGAGAACGACTGAAATCCTCAAGGGATAGGCAAAAGAGCTATGCCGACAAAAGACGTAAACCCTTGGAACTTCAGATTGGCGACCGTGTACTACTGAAAGTCTCACCCTGGAAGGGCATGATACGCTTTGGAAAACGTGGGAAGCTAAATCCTAGGTACATTGGACCCTTCGAAATCATTTCAAGAGTTGGTCTAGTGGCCTACAAACTCCGACTTCCAATCAAGCTTAACAAAGTACATCCAGTATTCCACGTATCGAACCTGAAAAAGTGTTTGTCCGACGAAACACTTGTAATTCCACTCGATGAAATCGAACTAAATGAAAATCTTAACTTTGTGGAAGAACCCGTCGAGGTCATGGATAGGGAAGTTAAGCGAACTAAACAGAGTCGCATTCCAATAGTAAAGGTTCGTTGGAACGCTAAGCGAGGACCTGAGTTCACGTGGGAACGAGAAGATCAAATGAAACAAAAGTACCCTCATCTTTTTCTCTGATCCACTAGTATCTTTACTACTTTAAATTTCGGGACGAAATTCCCTCTAACGGGGGGATGATGTGACAACCCGATATTTCAACTCTTTGTAATGACCTAAAAAGTCAAGTATTGTAATCACCTTTGAGTTAATAAAATTAACTTTGATAATAAAATGTCCAAAAAGTATCTATTTAAATTCCTACTATGTTTAATTCCATTAAACCGTGTTCGTACATAAAAAGAGCGCCCAATTCCGACTTCGTATGTTTAAGTTATGATTTTTCCAAGTTCGGCATAGCAGCAGTCAGCTAAAAACTCGAATCGGAGATCGAGCGACTTTTGGCCAGAATGACCTAAATGAGAATCAAAGCTCTCAACAATGGTAATTCAGCGGTAAAAAGTCTGGCAAAAACCGACGTCAGATAAAGAAGTTATGAATTTTAGAAGAAATTCTTTAAACACGACCCTTTTAAAAATAAATAATAAAAATAATTTCGGAATTTGCCGACGGAATCTAAACGAAAGTTGTAGAGTATGGTCTCACCTTCGCGGGGATATAAAGAACGTCGAAAACGGAGTTCGTATGAAAAAGATATGGTTTTTTGAAGTTTATTAAATAAATTATATATAAATTTAAATAAAAAATCCGGTAATATCCGAAGGGGGAGTCAGCGTTCTCATCCGAGTTACGCGCCGCGTAACCCCGTACGCCCCGCGTACGCGAAGGCCTTGGTCTCGGTCCGTCCACGTCGCCCCTATGCGAGCCTAGCCGACCCGTCCCATCCGAAGCGAAGCAGTCGAGGACTCGGTCACGGGTGACGCACGAGTACGCCCCGCGTACCGAGGCTTCTCAGACCCCTATAAATAGAGATGCGAGGGTTCCGGAAAAATCACACCATTTCTCTCATTTCTTTCATGATATTGCCTCGATTTCCGTGCCCACACTACCCTGAAGCCCTGGTCATTTTGCTCAAGTCCCGAAGGTCGATTTTACTCCCGAGATTCCCGAGAATCCCGAGAAAAATCCGTTTCCCGAGACGAAAGTCTTCCCGGTTTTCTTCTCGCTTTCTTCAAACTTTCAAGTGAGTTCATACCCCTACAAACACACTTTAAATACGTTTTAAATGTTTTTTTTATACTCTTTTAGGGGGAAATACAAGTAAACATACGGTTATTATCGTGTATTTCATAAAATTTCACTTTACTCGTTTTTATCAAATGAATCACTTGTTATTTATTACTACTATGTGAAAACTCTTGTCATACTTTGCATGCACTAGATTTATACAAAGTATTTAGTAATTCCAAAGTATCCTTCGTTGCTAAACCGTTTTAATATATTTTAAAAACTTATGATTTACGCATTGTCAAAACTTTGTGAGAACGGATGATCTTTGCATGCAAAACTATTACTTTAATACAGACTTAGTTGAGAATCCGTGAGACATGTACATCTTCAAATACTGCCTTTTTGTTAGAAGGTATCGCTACAAGTCCTGTCTATAACCAGAGTCTCCCGTTCGGAGAACGTGTTAAATGTGTATAGATCTATACAGGAAGTCATGATCCCGCGCCCTGACTGTTAGCTACAGTCCTTCCTTTGGGGTGACAGTTTGTCATAACGCTACGACGCCTGAAGAACGTCGCTACAGGCATATTATGTTTAGTATGGTTATAAAACTCATCGGATATACAATTATTATAGTACTTCTGATTTATGAATGAGTAGTTATTAAAACTATTATTCATCTAACAAACTGAAATCTTATAATAGGTTTAATTATATAAATTTATGCTTCAACCTTCTAAAGCATGTCTTTTGCTTTCGGTTTTTAGTCTGGGACATTAGGCTAACTATTACTTTAGGAAAATATGGGATTTTCCTTGTATACAAAACAAACGACTAATAGGAAAATAAGGGATTTTCTTGATTCAACTATCTATATTATTCAATACATATATTCTCATGCATTTCACACTTTTATAAGAAAATAAGGGATTTTCTTGGAAAACATACACTCAATTTGGAATGGCATACAAACTTTCTAAACCAATTATGAACTCACCAACTTAATTGTTGACACTTTCTCTTTGAAATAACTTGTATTCTCAAGGAACCGCTAAGCAGGTTTGGAAATCAACTTTTGGGGATTAACGCGCTGGCGTTAATTACTTCTTTTGAAAGATGTTTATGCATTTATCTTTTGAGCATGTAATGAATACAATGATGTAAACATTTTTAAAACCTTTATATATGTATGGTGGTGTGTACTTTTGCTTTCTATGAACTGTTATGATAGTGAATATGACGTCCTCCGCCCCCGAACGTTTCTGCCGTTCTGGTTTGGGGGTGTGACACTTTTGATGGTTCTAATTTTAATGAATGGATTAGGAACATCAGAATGATTACCCGCCATGAGGACAAGGAATATATCCTTGACAATGAGCTTAAGGTCGTCAACGAGTCTACTGCTACTCCAGAGGAGATTGCGGAGTTTACTACACATGAGAAGGATGCTACTAAAGTGTCCTGCATCATGTTGGCTACTATGGCTCCCAAAATCTAGAAATCTTATGAAGATTTCTACCCCTATGAGATGCACCAAGATCTGATGGACAGATGCCATCAGAGTGCTTGTCAAGAGAGGTATGAAATCATCTCCTCCATGATAATAGCCAGGATGAAGGATGGTGAACCCATCACCGGTCAGTTGCAGAAAATGCAAAGGTTCATGGATCGGTTGCTCAAGCTTAATGTGGACTTCCCTGAGGACATGACGATTGATATCATTCTCCATTCCTTACCTCCAAGTTATGATCAATTTCGTATGACTTATCATATGAACAAGGAGGAAGTCATGCTTAGAAAACTTCAAGGACTTTTAAGGACCGCTGAGAATGGCCTTAAAGGTAAATCAGTTGTTACTTCTACTCCTACTCCTTCAACAGCCCATGTTCAGGCAATTGGGTAGGGAAAGGGAAGAAGAGGAAGACCCCTTCGAAGGGTACCAAGGGAAAGTATCTTGATGGCTCCTCTTCAAGTGGGACCAAGAAAGGTCCCATTCATCCTTCTTCAAACCCAAAGGAAACACAATGCTTCTACTGCCATGAAAAGAGGCAATGGAAGTGAAGCTGCCCCAAATACTTGCAGGATGTAAGGGATGGGAAAGTTAAACCTACCCATGCAGGTATTTATACTATATTGTCTAATAACTCATCACATACTAATTCTTGGGTGCTTGATATAGATTGTGGTATTCACATTTGTACTGATTTGCAAGGCCTAAGAAGTAGTGAAGAAGTGGAGCACGGGAAGATAAACTTAATCATGGGCAATAGGAAAGCATCACCTGTGACCAAGATTGAAGTTTATTCTTTATTTCTTAATAATGGGTTAACTTTATATTTGAATAAATGTTGTTACTCGTTAGAAATGGTGAGAAATATTATTTCCTTACATAGTTTGTACAAGCAAGGATTCACATTTTCATTTGATAATAAAATTGGTGCTATTGATGCTTTTTATAAAGATGCGTTTTATTTTAAAGCATTAACTTGTGATGGTGTATATGAAACTGTGTCGATTGTAGACAACTTAGGGAAGAATGCACTTCATATTGGTTCTTTGATTAGCTTGGATAAAGCATCTTTTTGGCATTTCCGTCTTGGAGATGTCAACAAGAAGCGCATAGGCCAACTACAGAAGGCTGGAGTTTTGGAATCATTTGACCTAAAATCAGATGATAGTTGCGAGTCTTGCTTACTTGGAAAAATGATAGTCACCCTTCACTGGTACTTGTGAGAGGGGTGAAGGTTTGTTGGACCTCATACACACTGATTGAAACGACATAAATTTTCAAACCAAAATTTTCACTTTTAAAAGTCATAAATCCCATGTTACATTATCAAACTCCAATATCAGTCAACAAAGTTTTCAAAACATTATATCAAAATCCAGGATCCACAATATAACTCCATCTCAACAATGTGTGTACAATTATGCTGGTGCCTTTCCACGATCCTATAAACTACCTGAAGCACATATCGCACAACACGGAAAGCACGGATGCCTAGTGAGTTCCCCAAAATACCACACACACATATTAGCCACTCGAGGCTATAACTTTGTAGGACCTTCCGGTCGATGTGTCTCAGGGGGACCCTCCAGTCCCCTGCTTTTTTGGACCCTCTGGTCTGGTCTAAGAATAATCCGAACATAACATACAACACATATCACATATATCATGCATAACTCAATAAGCACATATCACCCACTGGTCACACATAATTACCACTCTAGGTAAGGTATACTGAGAAGACTCTCCTTGAAGCTAGAAAGAACAAATACGCATTGGGGCACTCCCGAACTATCCTCCACCTAAATACATCAAACAAGTGTTTAATCAATATATCTCTTTTACCCATTTAACCCCTAAGTTCTCTTATTCTCTCTTAACCCCCGAGATGGGTAAAAGACCCTCTTTCCCATCTAAGGTTCCAGAAGCTACTAATTGGTTCACTCACAAAGTCAATAGAAGTCCAGATGAGTTAATAGTCCAATTCCAACCAAACTCGCCGAGTGCACTCGAGTGACTCGTCGAGTCCTATCGTTCCTCGGTGATTCTCAGAAAGGTCCAACTCAACGAGTTAACCCCAACTCGTCGGGTTACCTCATGGTTCAGTATTTGGGACAAACCCTGAACTACTCGCCGATTCTGCCCATCAACTCGCTGAGTCCCTTCAGACCCTCCTGCATTCAGACGATTTCAGGGCAGGATACTTCCCCAAACTTCAGATCTATGCTACTAGGGCCTATTAATCTCGTAAATTCATAAACTTTACGTCCATGCATGGCATATAGAGAAAGAAATGCCAATAACATGATAAAAAGGGTTATACATACTTAAGACTTGCCAAAACTGGATAAAGCAGGGACCTCAAGGCATTTGGGACCTCCTAGGGTCCAGATCTGGGGTTAAACTCCCTCATAAACCACAAATCCACAAAACCCCAAAAAAGAAGAAGAAAAGAACCCTAATCTACCCAAATTGAGAGATCTACAACAATAATAGGTGAAAATCGAGCTCAATACCTCCAACTGAAGCTTGAGTGTGAATACCAGCAGATCCAACACCCTTCTTTGATCCTCTAGCTTGAAACCCTCTCCTTCCTTAAAAAACACCCACCAAAAGTTCACAATAGCTCTCTCTCTCATGCTAAGCACTCAAGTCTCGTTTACGGTTTTCTCTTCTTAAGGATAGCCGCAATAGGAGGCCATAAGGGCCTTTAAATAGGTCACAGGCCCGAGAAATTAGGGCTTCCTTCAGCAGCGCTGACTCAGCGAGTCCGTTATCCGACTCGTCGAGTCCATTCATTTAACACGTCACCAAGTTGTGACCCTACTCGACGAGTTGAGGCACCAACTAGTCGAGTCCCTCCAAAATCCTTAAAATTAAATAATTAAAATAAGGTACCTGGAAATCTGGATGTTACACTGATGTGTATGGAACCTTCAAAACCGCTATAAGGGATGCTAATCACTACTATGTGACTTTTACTGATGATTACAATATATATGGATATATCTACTTAATCAAGCATAAGTCAGAAACCTTTGAAAAGTTCAAAGAGTTTAAGCAGGAAGTCGAGAATCAATTGGGCAGGAACATCAAGATACTCCGATCCGATCGAGGATGAGAGTATCTTAGTATTGAGTTCCTTCACTATCTTAAGGAATGTGGGATAGTCTCACAATTGACACCTCCTAGGACACCGCAACTGAATGGTGTGGCTGAGAGGCGCAATCGAACCTTGTTAGACATGGTTCGTTCCATGATGAGTCGAGCTTCGTTACCAATACCATTCTGGGGGCGTGCCTTAGAGACTACTGCCCATATCCTTAATCTAGTCCCTACTGAAAAGGTTGCCAAAACACCTCACGAGATGTGGACTGGGAAAGTTTCCAATATAGACCCCATCAAGATTTGGGGTTTCGAGGCTTTCATGAGGCGCGAGTCTCATGACAAGCTCGAACCTCGAAGTGAGAGGTGTATTTTTATCGGCTACCCACAAAAATCCTTTGGTTACCTCTTCTATAGACCGAGTGAGAATGTGGCCTTTGTAGCAAGAAGGGAAGTCTTTTGTGAGAGAGAATTTATAAGCCAAGGAGATAGTGGGAGGAAAATTGACCTTGAAGAGCTTCAAGAGTCAAGTAGTGAAGGAACCTCAAACACTACCGACCAACCTGAGGAGGAAACTCTTGTTGAGTCGATAGATGAGTCTCTAACTCCGAGGTGTTCCACTAGAGTTAGGAACACACCTGATTTCTATTATGCTTATCATATCACTACTGAAGGTGATGCATGTATCAGTGATAGTACACTGATAGATTTGGATGAACCTAATAATTAAAGGGAAGCCATGGCAGGCCCCGAGTTTGCTAAATGGAAGGGGGCAATGGACAGTGAGATTCAGTCCATGTATGACAATCAAGTTTGGAACTTGGTTGACAATGTAATAGGTCACAAGACAGTTGAGTGCAAATGATTCTTCAAGAAGAATACCGACATGGATGGGAAGGTACACACTTACAAAGCGCGACTAGTGGTGAGGGGCTTTACTCAAACTCCGGGAGTTGACTATGATGAGACCTTCTCACCAGTAGCAAAGATTAAGTCTATTAGGGTTTTTCTAGCCATAGCTGGATTTCATGATTATGAAATATGGAAAATGGATGTCAAAACCGCTTTCCTTAATGAAAAGTTGGCTGAGGATGTTTACATGAATTAGCCAGAGGGTTTTTTCGATGCAAAATACCCTAATAGAGTGTGTAAGCTTGAGAAATCTTTTTATGGATTAAAGAAACCATCTCGCAGATGGAATCTTTGCTTCGATGAGAAAGTCAAAGAGTTTGGCTTTTCGAGGAGCGAGGATGAGTCATGTGTATATGTTAGGGCTACTGGGAGTATATTTAGCTTTTTGGTGTTGTATGTGGATGCCATACTACTCATAGGAAATGACATTCCAACCTTGCAGGAGGTTAAGTCCTGGCTTGGGAAGTGTTTCACTATGAAGGACCATGGAGAAGCTGCCTATATCCTAGGAATAAGGATATTGAGAGACATGCGTAAAAGACTAATCAGACTTAGTCAGAGTACTTACTTGGATAAGGCGCTGAAGAGGTTCGGTATGCAGGATTCCAAGAAAGGGGATTTACTAAGACTCAGAGTCTGAGTACAGAGGCTGAGATAGCTGAGATGATTCATATGCCATATGCTTCCGCTGTGGGCTCAATCATGTATGCTATGACTTGTAGTCGCCCTGATGTGGCGTTTGCTTTGAGCATGGTCGGTTGATATCAAGGGAACCCTATCAAGGCCCACTGTAATGCGGTAAAGAATATTCTCAAGTATCTGCAGAGGACTAAGGACTGGATCCTTACTCTCGGTGGCAGTGATGACTTAAGAGTGGTAGGATATTGTGATGCTGGTTTTCAGACTGATAGGGATAATTTCTGCTCTCAGTCAGGCTGGGTCTTTATCCTAAATGGAGGAGCAATTACTTGGAAAAGTTCCAAGGAGGAGACAGTAGCTAATTCAACTTGCGAATCAGAGTATATAGCAACAAGCGAGGCAGCAAAGGAGGCAGTATGGCTAAAGAACTTTATCGGAGACCTTGGAGTTATACCAGCTATAAAAGAGCCAATGGAAATTTTCTGTGACAGAGAAAGTGCGGTTGCCTTAGCTAAGAAACCAAGGGATCACAGGAGATCCATACAGATTGATAGAAAATACCATTTCATCAGACATCGAATAGAAGAAGGAATCATCGTGGCAAAAAGGGTATTATCAGATGAGAACCCAGCAGATCCCCTCACGAAGGGACTCAGTAGGGTTAAGCATTTACAGCATGCAAGGCGCATCGGGCTGAAGGATGATATTAGTTTTAATAATTAGATCTCTGAAACTTGTAAAATATAATTGACATTTGATGATTAAATAAAAGTTGTTATTTATTTACGAGTAAAGTGTTACTATCATATGTTAATCATTTACTATCGTTTCTATCTTGCATGTTTTGACTTCCAGGATAATTATATTATTCAAACTTTCCACAGTCAATCATACTTTGGAAGTAGGTATTGATTTAAGGCTGTCATGAATTTGGCTTGTATGATTTGTCTAAAGTTCATTAGACATAGCAATGGTTGCTGCAACATTCATGAGTACTCATAAGGTCTGAGTATTGGATTCAACCAATGCTCACTTGTATCACTTCATGGAATTTATCTCGAGTGATCGCGAAATGGTAATATCATATAAATCTTCAAACCTAGAGATATGAGTTGTTGACTATGAGTTGGTTATCCATTGAGTGTACAAAACCGCATCAGTAATATGATGTCATAAAACGTGCTTTTGTGCATAATTCAACAAGTAGTCAGTACAAGCATATGAGTCGATGTTTATCTGTTCCTACTAGGATTAGAAGCGATATTTGGGCCCCTCGATGATTTGGTATGTACCGGGCCCGGTCAGAACCTAATTGATGTGTTAAAATTAGTTCTATGTTGAAACAAATTAGAGATCAAGAAAAAATGCTGGACAATACGCAAGACCATGTTCCATGTATTTGTCCGGCTAATATCTTGAGAGCAGAGGATTATATGATCACTTATCTTAAATGGTGTATTATCATCATCTCAGTTCCGAGAGACTTTGAATGATCTATGATTGCTAGTTAGATTATGAAGTCATATCTGTAACTATAGTTATTAGACTTATCTAAGTGGAAGACTGTTGGATATAGTGTCTAAGTCCATAACTATATTTGGTATGTACTTGACTCGACCCGGCATGGTCCATTTGGGTTGCATGGAATTGCATTACTTGGATAGACAAAATGAGAGAAAGGACACTTATGGTTATTAATATATTATAAATTCTAATATATTAATAATAATATTATTTAATTAGTATTGATCAAGAATTAATTTGGTGATCAAAATGAGACTAATTAAATATGTAGGGTTGATTATGTAAATCATCTGTTCTTTTATAGTGGGCTAATGATCCATGGTTTATGGAATTGGGCTAATAAGGTGCTCCATGGATAGTCCAAGGGGGTTACAAACCCATGGAACATGAGAAATGAAAAGTCATGACAATTAGGGCATACATGTGGAAACCCTACTTGTGACACAACTATAAAAGGACCCCATTACCTAGCGAAATTGGGACTAAGGGTGTTACAAAGAGGGCTAGCCGATTTTAAGTGATCAGTGTAACTTCTATCTAGTTATTCCAAGTATTGTGGTGTTGTGTGAAGCATTTGAGGCATCACATTTGGGGTGCTAGGCTCACAAAGTCTTGAAGGAATCCAAGTTACTCACTACAAGGAAAAGGTATGTAATGTTATCTAGATTTTTTTGTTATTCATGTACCTAGGATTGCATGCTGGATATGATAAGGCTTTGGAAATCATTTTGCATGTATAATAGAGAAAACATAGTTCCAAAGCTTCTAGGGTTGTATGTGCACCTTAAGGATGTTAGGATGCTCAAAATCCATCAATAAGGAAACTTATATAACTCATAATAATAGCCCATATATTTATTATAGGGTCCTAATAACATTACTATATTAAAACATAAGCTATGCTAAAGATAGGATAGGCGTAGCTCACTTACAGCGGGTTTTTCTCAACACCAGGCTTCACCGGAGCAGCATTCCCGATCCAAAAGGCTCTTCTTCTTGGAGTCGTCGGGCGCTCCAGGGCTTCCGCCTCATGCTAGGGAGGTTCCCTAGGCTTTTTGGGGGGTTTCGGGGCTAGAGAGAGGTTCTAGAGAGAGGGAGAAGTGATGGGAGGTGTGAGGAATGAAGAGGGCTTCACCTTTTATTTATAGGGGCTAGAGGCAAAATTGCGTCATGAGTTTTAAGATGCTCACGTCGTGAGCCAGCTGGATACAGCCAGACACAGCCTGGTGCTGACACGTGGCATCACACACAGGGTGGAAATCAGCCGATTTTCAAAAATAAGAGCTCCGTTTTCGACATTCTTTATGTCCACGCGTAGGTAAAAATAAGATCTACAACTTTCAGTTTGAATCCGTCGGATAATTCTTGACCGATCTTAAATCTAACAGTAGAAGGAGATTATATTGTTAAATGACCGCGTAAAATTCGTAACTCCTTCATAAAAACTCAGTTTATGTCTGTCTTTTTATCGTTGAGTTTCTATTAATGAGATCTTCAACTCTCATTTAGGTCGCATTGACCAAAAACCGCTCGATCTAAAATTCGAGTTTCGGGTTATGCATTGCAAAGCCAAATCTTAGAAAATTCATAACTTCCTCATACGCAGTCAGATTTGGGCGTTCGTTTTATGGACGTTCTCAGTTTAACGTATACTACAACTTTTGTTTAGATTATGAAGCTAAAAAGTCCTCTAATCGTAAATTCATTATTTACATCGCGTAGTGTCGTGACGGTTTCGTTGCCAAACATCGACGCGCCATAACTTCTTCGTTATATCTCGAATTTCGGCGATATTTATATGTACGGAACCCCTGTAACATATGCTACGACTTGGTTAAGATTACTACCTCTAAATAATCTTCCATAAAAAATTCATTTTTGATGCTCATTGTCTCTAAATTGACTAGACCGAATCTACGGACGTTACAATTATCTCACCCTTAGGATGATTACGTACCGGAATCATCCACGAAATATGGTTGTATAATGACTCCTTACGTTATCTCTTCATCCTAGGTAATAATCATATCTTCTATGTTGCTTCGAACGAGTATCTAACTCTTCGACTTCTTGACTGTAGGCGGTGCTCGATCTTGCACCCGCTCTCTATCCCATGTTAGATTTTAAATCATGACCTTCATGTCAAAATCTCGATCTTTATCAGAGAGTCCTTATTCTTCTTAAAAAAATTAAGATAAGTTGTTTTATTTACTCAATAGACCTATGGGTCGCGTTCTAATGACCTCTCATCGTGTGCTTAGACTCGAGTCTCTTAGAGTCAAATTCTGGAATGGAATATACTTTCCTTCATGTTATAATGTGATATAATAAAATCATTTTTAGAAAATAAAATCATTTTTACAAAGAAACTTTAAAAGAAAAGAACTTTAAAAAGAGAAAAAGGGTGTGGTGCACGCAATCATACCGAGTTCAAGTAATTCTCCCAAATTACCCATACAAGTTTATGTTATGATACATGTATCAGCTTATTGAGAGCTGCATGCTAGAGTAGGACTAAGGATCTAGGAAGGATGCCTTATGTGCCTATTATATGTGTCAGCTTTATAAGAATTGCGTGCTAGTTAGGACTAAGGATCTAAGGAGGATGCCTTATGTGCCTGTTATATATATATATATATATATATATATATATATATATATATATATATATATATATATATATATATATATCAGCTTTATGAACCATATGCTAGTACATATTAGTTAGTGATGGCCTGAATGAGATATGCTTGATTATGTGTACTCGATGCTCGAATGTTGCTTGCTTTGTGCTTTTAGGAGTTCTAGTTATCTCTTACTAACTAGTAAATGAATATGTTAAGTTACATATTGTGAGGATAAAATAATTTCAGAAGGTTAGGTCTAGCTCTATTGCGCAGCTCTTGTTTGAGTCCAACCGTTGTAAGGCAGGATCCCTCATTCGAAGAATTATCTAGTCTTAGTGATATGTAATAGTAGTCACAAGCTAGTTAGGGGGAGGTAGCAGGGACTTTTTATGCAGCTGATAGCTGAGAGTGGTTTGGTGATTACCCTAGGGCAAGCCAAGGATGAGTTTAGCATGAGATCAACAATAGTGGTAGAAGGGACGTGGTGGAGTCAAGGCAGTTCTTGAGGAAAGTACAGATATATGTGGAAGGTAGTATGGGCCTGTACTACTGGAAGCAGAGGATCCGTACCTGAATCAAGGAAGGCTGAGATGAATCCAAGAAACTTGTAGTGTGTGAGATCCCTCGAGTTATGATGAGTATTATGACATTAGTGATGGTATATTACCGAGTATAGTGACGCTACATGGTAGACCAGATGTCAGTTCTGGTGCCAGCGAGGGATCAGGTTCGGACTCTGGATCCGGGCAGCTTGATGGTTAGATAAGGGAGTTCATTCCATCTTAGGGTACGTGCAGTATCATTGACCAGACTCTTGTGATCTTCAGTATGATCAAGGAGGCTATTTTAGAGATTTCTGATGAGAGGCTAAGTGCATTTTGCACTGAGATAGCAGCCATGATAGGGACGTGTACGTTGATGATTCGAGAGTTCAGATCTTTTAAAGCTCTAGATTATTATGGGGCTAGGGACCCCATTGCTAGCAGCAGACGACTGGCAGACGTCGCCAATATTTGTGTGCCAGTCGTAGTCTCGAAATGGGACAAGGATCGACTTGCTTCCTGCCTCCTGAAGGACAGAACACATGATTGATGGAACGAGATTGGTATAAGGTTGAGTGATGATGCGGTTGATGCTATGTCATGGGATGACTTTTAGACCAGATGCTATGCAGTGTGTGTCCAGAGCATTGAGGCGTAGCAGTTAGCGCAAGAGTTATTAGATCACCGCTAGATTATGGAGACTATGGCAGAGATCACTGTCAAGTCTCGGGAGAGAGCTTAGTTGGAACCATAGTAGGTTAGCAGATGAAGAAATGAAGAAGGTAAGATATCAGGACATATTGCAGAATGATAGCAGTGAGATTATGAGTATCTCTAGATGTGAGACCCTGAGTGATATGACTTTTAGAGCCCGAGAATGGGAATTTGACTTGGAGCACATTGGGAAGAGGGAATCAAATCATTTGCTTATATTGGAGGATCTCGGGAGGAGACCCAAGATTTCAGATCAGCTTTTGAAGGGCCAACAGGGTCAGATTCGGTGCATCACTTGTGGGAAACTGCACAGTGGAGCCTTTAGTTCCAAGGGTTTGAGAAAGTGTAATTCAAGGCTATCCTCTGTCTGTGTTTGAACTATATTTTCAAGAGAGTTCATACGCCAATTTCATAAAGAGAATTATTAGTGGGTAGCGGAAGGTCATTTCCCTAATTATGAATTCGGGAAGTATTTACCAGGTTCTTAGAAATTGTGTAACTTTGTCGATGGGATGGTATTGAAACACTAGCAATGGTAAGCATGGTTTCCAGCAGATTGGTCATGGGATGGTAAGAAGGATTGAGAATCTTTCCGGTTTTGTGTGCTGTAAGACGATAGTTGAATCAAAGTGGGGGTGGGGGCATCTAAAGGATTCAGAAGTAGGAGTAATTTTGAAACTGGGATAAGTTTCTCATCCTTGTTAGGAAGGAAGACAGCCCTAGTGGTTGTATGGTTTGAGATAGTGTGAGAGAGTTTTGTAAGTCTATGGGTGTAGCCGTAACATCCACTAGGTTGGTAGATAGCATGGGAGTGTTGTTAGATCGTAGAAGGAACAGTAGTACCAACCAGTTTGGGTGCAGCAATGAGGGCGTGGCAAGTCCACAGATTGGTTTACGGATTTCCCAGATGAATTAGATCAGTTTGAGCCAGTAATAAGACCATAGGAACATCACTGGAGTTATGAGATCAGGGAAGCAATGGACCGAATAAGATTGCTTGTAATATCAGGCTACTGTTGGTTAGGTAGCAATCATTTTTAGCCTTGGATTTGGTGACGTCGGGATTCGACGCATGGACCCGATCGGTTGGATCGGGAGATTGTTAGAGCCACAGTGGCATGATAATTAGTGGCAACTAGTTCCAGAGGAGGATTTCGTTCAAAAGTCGCATAAAGCGACTGCGTGTGAGTCCTTTGGCTCCGCAATTGGGTCAGGACCCGGTATTTCAGATGACTGACGAATGAATTGGGACCAGGAAGGTCTCGGTAGATTTTAGAAAGCAGCCGTGTGGCAACATACTGCTTCAGGCAGTCCAATGTTCGGGCAGTTCCAACGTTTGGGCAGTATTAGTAATTGTGTTTTAGGTTGTAAGTATGGACGGAATAACAGACTACTTAGGTTATGCTAAATGATCTGCATGGATAATTGGGTCTATGAATTCAGTTTTCTAGTGAGAACCTCAAGTTATTAGAAGTTGAGTAGTCAGTTGAGGGATAAACGGACTGGATTCAATGATAATGACTCAGTATGAGTGGTCTGTCAGGGAAACAGACCATCTCAAGACTGCAAATTCCAGAAGGAGTAGATGTGGTCAGGTTGCAAGGAATTCGTTCACCTGCGAATTTTAGGTCTTTGGGAAGATTGGTCACAGCTACTCTGGGAAGGCTAGGGTGTGCCCAGAATGATGACTATGTTACTAGAGTGGTTGGGCGTGTAAGGAATGGTTAGGAATGGTTTCGAGGACAAAATCTAATTTAAGTGGGGGAGAGTTGTAACACCCCATTTATTAAATAATAAATAAATGACTGAATAGCAACCCTAAAATCAATAATTATACAGCAAGGTGTTGGTCTTGAGGAGCTAATTGTCACAATTTTAGAAGTCGGGGTTTTATAAACGTAAGTTCCGGATTCAGTTTGTAAATATTTATGAAGTCAGGGGCTCCATGGTAATTATTGGGACTTAATTTGAAAGAAAAAGAGAAGGGACAGATGAATATGTCATAAGTGAGGGTTGGGGATTTAAAAGGTAAATTCTGGATTAGTTTTGCAAAAGATTCTCAAAGTTGAGGGCTGTTTGGTAAAGTTCACATTTAATTTATAAGCATTTCAGGGGGCTGTTTCGAAAGGTTCTGATAGGGGAGGGGCCATATTTTTCATTATGGGAAAGTTAGTTATGACCGGGTATATAGCCTTCCCATTATTTAAACCCTAACCCTAATACTTAACATATTCTCCAGCCGCCAACCTCGTGACCAACCGCCATCGTCGTCGGAGTTGGGAACCACCAGTCGAGGGTTGTTGTCGCCGCTCCGCTTCCGAAAAAGGTGAGAAGTTGATGATTGTTTCCGCCACCACTTATCTCGTCCATTCTCCGACCACCTTTCACCGTTGAGCAGCCTCCAGGCGTTGCTGCTTCATCGGTTGGTATTAGCAACCAGCGCAACCGAACCCCTTTGTCGCCTCACTGCCCTCGCTGCGGTCAATTCCGACGAGAAGACGAAGCCGCCGACAGTCGTCTCTGCTGAATACAAGGACATAGTGCCTACTGCCGTCGCTTCTATCGCTCACGGTTCCACCATCCCTCTCGCCCCTCGTCGGTGATTGGTTACAAGCCATAGCCACCGTCTGCCGCCGCTCAGATTAGTTGCCAAAGGGTGCTGCCAACCACTAGGACCACCGCTGCCGTTTTTGCCTTATTACACCACAAGCAGCCACCGTGGGAGGTGGCTGGTGGTGGCAGAATAAGTCAAAAACAGCAGCGGCGGTCCTAGTAGGTTGTGGGTGTATATATGAGTGCGTATTCATGTGTTATTGTTGTTTCCGGTTGTGATGAGGTTATATGTGTGTTTTGTGGTCGGGAAAAAGCCATTGCCACCACCGTGAGGTAGTGGCTGCCACCACGTGCCACTGTCGGCCACCACTAGGGTGGCTATGTGTGTGTGTGTGCTTATTTTTGGATTAAAGCATTGTAATTGTAATTAGTAAAAGAATAATGAAAAAGAAACTAAAAAACCACCACCATAAGGTGGTGGCTGCCGCCTCGAGCTGCCGTTGACCACCACTACTCGAGGTAGTAGTGGGTGGTGCCCCACTGGCAAAACCCTAACTTACTTAGTGAAACCTTAATGGTCTTAAGGATTTAGTTGTGGACCTATTGGGCTATGATTGGGTGGGAAACCATAATTAGGGTTTAGAAAACCCTAATTTTGGATATATGGGCCTTGGACTTATCGGGACCCATTTTGGGCCATTGGAATTGTGAATTTCACCAATCACACCATATGATTTATCTAGTAGAGTGATGGACTTAATGGATTAAGTGAGAAACACTTAACCCTAGTTATCATTTTATGTGAAACCCTAATCTCACTTGGGCCTTGAGTTGGGCCTTTCTTTTGGATTTCGGTAATTAGGCCAATAGTGGGCCATCCAAGAATGATCATATGGACTAGAATATTTAGATGGGCTTAAGGGTAAGGCCCATATGAGTATTTGGGCCCAATTTGGAAAATTGGGCCATAGATGGGCCATAGTTTGGGGCTTGATGGTTATATGATATTGGGCCCTTAAAATTCCAAATGTTGGATTGGACTAAATGGTTGGGCTTTAAGGGAAGATCATGTTGAGGTTTGGGCCCAATTTGGAAAATTGGGCCATATGATGGGCTTGGGTTCATTATTAGACTTTTAGGCCTTTGGATTGGGCCTTGGGCTTGAATAAAGCTAAGATAGGGCTAAAGCAGTCTTTTACCCCAAGCATGGACTTATAGATATGTGTTGGGACCTAATTATTAATTGGGTATAGTTTTGATTTTGACAGTTCGGGAAGCTGTCATCTAGTAGTACGGGTTTTCGTCTGCGAGACTTCAGCAGTGTGAAGTGAGTCCTCTTCCAGTAGGAATGGGTCTAAGGTACCAAGGCCGGCCTGTATATGAGATATGTTAGTAGCTGAGTGTGGGCGGGGCCTGTATCTCATTATTACCAGAGAATAGATAACGGTCAGATTGTTGGATTGCTATAATTGTTGTCTGTGTGATACTTGTATGTGTCTGTTTATGCATGTGAGTGTGGGCGGGGCCCGTATCTCATCATTAGATAAGTGTGAGCAGGGCCCATATCTCATCATTACTTGAGTATGGTTATTGCTATGTTGGTAGATTGTGTACATGTTGTCTGTGTGATGCTTGTATGTTTTATTTATGTATGTGAGTATGGGCGGGGCCCGTATCTTAGTATTATACGAGTGTGGGCAGGGCCCGTATCTCCTACTCAATGGAGTGTGGGCAGGGCCCGTATCTCCTACTCAACGGAGTGTGGGCGGGGCTCGTATCTCCTAGTCAGTGGAGTGTGGGCGGGGCCCGTATCTCCTAGTTAGTGGAGTGCGGACGTGACCCGTATCTCCTAGTTAGCGGAGTGTGGGCAGGGCCCATATCTCATAGAGTGTGGGCGGGGTCTGTATTCTCTCAGTAGCATGATTATGTGTATGGTATATGGTAGTTTGGGGAGACTCAATACGCTTCATGCTTATAGTTTTCAGTTTTGGTTTCAGGTACTTCAGTTTTTTAACAGAGGAGCTCGGGAAGATTGCAGTGCACACACTCTTATTAATGGGATGTTTATACTCTGATATACTTTCACATGTGACTTTGATATATGAATTATGACTTTTATATGTTGAGGATATTTATGATCTTATTAATGGTTCAAAACAAAAATTTTTGACTATATTTTTGGGATGTTTCATTTTTTTTCCAATTTTTTCACCCAGTCATAGATTTATGCTCGATTTTATGATTTGTATTTTTTTTAGATTTTTTTTTTCAATATTTTGAAGATGCCCTCACGAGTCCTCACTTTAAAATGAGTCCTCACCCGATCTTATATATATATATATATATATATATATATATAAAATAAAAATTAGCTCATTTAGTTTCATCTAATACAAAAGGTTTCAATCACAAATAATAGGCACACATATCACTTTAATTATCTAAATACTTCATTTCTATGTGTAAGATGAAAGTAACTCTGAACTCACTTGATAAAAGTGGATGCCTTGAAATTTAGGCAGAACTTCGCCTTGGAACTTTATCTTTTCTTATGACGTGACCTAGGTTTGAATATCACTAAGTCTTAGTCATATATTTCTAGCGATTAATGATAGTATAGATTCCTCACTAATCCTATTGTATACATGAAAATATATCAAGTAAGGAACAACCAAGTAAGATCATATTAGAGGTGTGGTCCGTTTGGTATACAGAGTATACTGTTTGGAAATCTCACTTTAAACACTTTACTAAATCCAGCTTAGACATCATCCTCGTAAGTAAATCAATCAGTAATATGACATTGGAATCACTGACAAATCTGACTATGAATTTAAATATAAATTACACTAATATAAAATAGAGTGTAATTTTACTTGTAGAGATTCCCTAGACAAAATTCTGGAAATTGCGCTGGCAGATCTTCTGCTTGAAAGCTACTACTTGTTAGACACTCAGAAATCGTTGGGCTTCATCGAAATACCAAAAACTAAGGGAAGATCGGCTAAAAGTAGAAGAATGTCTAGAGAGAATGGGTAGAAGATGTGGGGAATGAACTTAGCTGAAGGCATCAATATATTTGGCATTTTGGTTTGCACGCCATGCACCTGGTCAGAAGGGGTGATGTGTCATTCTCTGCATGGTTCCATGACAACATTTAGGGTGGTGTGGAATGCATGTCACGCCTACTGTCATTACACGCGAGCGCACACGAGGAATTTCTGTTTCTTCAAAAATTCATTTCTTCTTCATACGAGCTCCATTTTCAACGAGTTTTATATCTACACGTAGCTATCGACGAGGTCTAGAACTTTCATATACACTTTTCCGGCCAATTTTGATTCCTTTTTTAAAATTATCTTTTAACAGGCTTAGACAGTTAAAGTCTGTTAAAAAATCATAACTTGCTCATATGGTATCCGTTCTTAACTGTCTTTATATTGATGAATAGGTGTTGATGAGATCTTCAACTCTCATTTAAATTATTTTTCCTAATATTCAACTGATTTCAATTACGGTTTTTGAGTCGTATACTGCTACATTGAAATAATAGAAAATTCATAACTTCCTCTTATGGAGTTAGATTTAAACGTTCTCTATATGTATGGAATCATTGTCACATATACTATAACCTTGGTTAAGATTATTTATCCTAAATAATATTTTATCAAAATGTCACTTTTAATGCTTATTATGGTTAGCCTGAATTTGCGGGTGTTACATGTTACTTGAAGAAATTCAAATCCACATACACGGTCATATTATTGTATTTTGATGACATGTTGATAATTGGGTCCGACATGTAGGAAATCAACAAGCTTAAGAAGCAGCTGTCTAGAGAGTTTCGAGATAAAGCAATTAGGGGCTGCTAAGAAGATATTGGGCATGAGCATAGCTAGGAACAAAGTTACCGGTATGCTAAAACTTTCACAAGCTAATACATCAAGAAAGTTTTAGAAAAGTTCAGCATGACATATTTTAAATCCGGATGTACAGCTTTGGGTAGTTAGCTAAGACGCTCATCGAAACAATCCCCAAAGACAGAAGGAAACAAGAAACATGTGGCTAAATTTCTCTACGCATCTACAGTGGGTTGCTTGATATATGCTATGGTATGCACCAGAAAAGATATTTCTCATGTAGTGAGAGTAGTAAGTATGTTAACGTCAAATCCAAAAAGAGAGCTTTGGGAGGGAGTAAAGTGGTTGTTGTTCTACTTTAAAGGAACAACTAGGTGGTCCTATGTTTCAGAACAAACCGGTGGTCTTAGAGGGGTTCGCTGATGTATGTTGATAAAAATGAGAAGTTTCAGTTTGATAGTGTGACAACTATTGATGGTGATATGTATTGGGGCTTAGGAATTATGTAACAAGTTACTTGATTTTCAACATTGAAACAAATTCAATGTTCAGATAATCTCTACCAGGTAGGTATTGTTTATTTGGAAATGCGTGATACTCCTTACAGGGTCAATTTGTGGTTATTCTATTTTTGAGCCCTAGATTTAGTGTTGAATTAACTGATGGGATTTCCATGTAATGTGGTGTGAACTTATTGTTTTGTTTAATGAAATATTATTATATTTGATGAATACGCAATCCTTTATTCCTATGACATAACTTCCAAATTATTTAACATATCATTATCTGCTCCAAAGGAAATATCTTGCAGCTTCTGGGCAAATGGTAAGTTGGTATATTACATTGGTCTTAGACACGAGTATTTAAATCCTTTCACCATGATTGCTAACAAAGGATGTTTAATATAAGGCTTCATTAGCTATTTGGCGGGTCCTATTAAAGATGCAAGTGTATTTCAAAAGAAAATAAAGATATGACCCACAAAACAGAGCATCCTATTAGGAGATTACATCTAAGAAATCTAAATACATGATTTTAAGAATGGCTGTGAGATTATTCTCATGAATTCTTAATATGTTGATGATTTGCGTAATGAGTGTTGGCTGATCCAACATTTTATCAAGGTTCACATACGCTTGTAAATGGCAAACTATCCTACTCCTAAACTAATCATAAACACCACCTATGTCTCCTAGTGAGACTTGAACCATGACCTCACATTTTGATAGTGAGACTTGAACCATGACCTCTCATTTTGAAAGAGTCGCTCCTTGTCACTAGGCCAAAGGCCCTTTGGTATATGTGTGTATTTACTTAACTGTATCCAACTGTCGACTTATAATATTCAAGCATGTTATGAACAAATCTACTTAATGACATCAATTCCAATGTGAGATATGAACTTTCATAAATACATGAACAATCTGCTCACCAGATTCTCTCTTACTCTCCTCTAATTTACAACTATATATGTTTTGTTGTTGATATTTTGAGAATAAGATTTTTCATGTATTTGCTTGTTAAATTTCTACATAGGATTACTTAATGCAATACTTTTTGTTATGTCAATCTTGAAGTAATATTACTGGCGAAACTAATGAAAAGCCTCTAGGGGTACTACTAATCCGTAATATTTAAATAATTAAAACTGACTTGTTTCCAAGCTTCTATAAATGATAGATTAATCATCCCTAATAAATGAAAATGATTTTGCCAAATGTCATTCTCTCATTCATTATGCCACATGTCATTTTGTCATAATTTTGAAATATTTATTTTCCACTTGTCATTTACTTCATTTTTCATTTTTCAATATATCATTGATTTAGTTTCCATAAATTAAACATATCATAATTACTATATTAATGTAATTTTCAAATTTCAAATTTAATTTTAAATAAATTTACAGTTTAAACCTTTGTATTAAACATTTTGTTATAATTAACACGTTTAGTACATCGGTCTGACAACTAAACAAACAATTTTAATTTTTTTCATGTTTTTTTTCTTATAATTTTATAATTATTTTAAAGTTCAAATTAAAATAAACTTCCCATTTAATCATTCGTATTTAACATTTTATTTTAATCAATCTGTATAACATACGGGTTTCACACCTAGTAAGAAATAATGAGTGGAGATTTTAATACATCCATATGGCTCGATAAAACTCATGTGGAGTCATTATTAGATAAAATCATAAAAAACTAAACAAGAGTTTTCCGTAGGAGTTGGTATGCATGCTGAAAGAAACACAAAGAGGTCAAATGAGCATCTAGAAACAGAGGAAAAACAGAGCATATTAGTGAGAGAAAAAAAAAACGCCCTTGTTCTTTGTGTACATACATGAAACTGATGGAAGTTATATTAAAGGGTCCCATGTAAAAGAGAATGCCAACCTCCAGTTTGGAAATTCAGATGCTCTAATATGAAATTGATACATCTAAGTAGGAGATATATTTTGATCGTGTTTGTTCACTGTTCTTAAGCAATATTTCAACCCTAATTTCCTGCAAGACACAAAATTAGGTATGAGAATAATCTAAAAAAGAATGCCAACCTCAATTTTTCGGGCACAAAACTAGAAGCTCAGAATATATAGTGACTTTGAAAATCACCAATATCCTCAATATAGAGTAGTTTAAGCTTAAGTAAAACATATGGCTTTCTAACTTGTTCGATATTAGGGATAAAATGATTGTTGCATTCTTTTATTAACTTTCTAAGGTATGGGATCATGAAGACCACATCAAAGTTTGAGAGTAAGAATGACTTTATTGGATAACACCCCCTGTTTTGAACACCCTCTTTGAATTGAGAAAAATTAGTCATTTCGACATGTGTGTGAAAACGATTCTTGGGCTCATATGATTAAGAGTTTCTGCATGTAACTATTTACCCATTCATGTTTTGATATACTTACATTTTTATTATATGTTTATTTATCTATTACATGTCAGTAAAACTCATGGAATCTCTAAACCTTAAGCTTACCCTTTATGTGATGAGTATTTTAGGATAGCATTGATGGAAGCTTGTGTAAAAGGCAAGATATAAGTGTTATACTATTGTTGTATGCATGTAAAGGATTAAGAGATAGTAACTTCCGCTAAAATCACGTAGTATTCTTTAAACGACTTTTGAATACACCCATTGGATGTTGATGACTTTTCCAATTTATTACAATAGGAATAATAAAAATCTCCAGTTTAATTTAGTCATTTTCGGTATGCAAGTAAAGGAAAGGTCACAAACCATATATTCGTTCCAAAGTATGCCAAACTTCTGCACTTGAAGGCCTATCCTTAGAAACCTCAGCTATACATCTTGATGCGAGAGTAGCGCATTCAAAAGCATCCTTGAAGGAGTAATTTTGTTCAAGACGTGGATCCATTATCTTCTTTAGCTCGGTTGTGTCTGCAAGGTATGATCGTGCCCATGTTGCCAAATTACGTTGATGTTCGGGTCGATCAAAGGAGATTGCCTGTTGGCCTGTAAGGATCTCCAGCAACACCACTCCAAAACTATAGATGTCACTCCCCAAACTCACACGACCTGAAACATTGGAGCATAATGACATCACAATCACAAAATAGAGAGATCGAACATTTTGCGTCAATACACTTAAGTATATTGGTTAAAACAAACCCATTGGTTTTTTGAAAACATATACTTTAGAAAAAAATTACTAGTATGATTTTTTTTTCTTGATATTCCTTACACAGTTAAACTAACCGATGGTTTTAAAAGGATAGCATGAAAGAACAAAAAGGATTTCTTTTGTAAAAAAAAAACAAACACAATAGTTGAAACATTACTTTGTTAGATGGTAACCTACCGGTACTAAGATATTCTGGGTCTAAATAACCTAAGGAACCCATAACACGTGTGGTAACATCTATTCTCCCGATTTCAGGGAAAAATCTTGCTGACCCAAAACCCGCTAGTTGTGCATTAAAATGCTGGAATAAGAAAGAGACGAAACAAATATTGGCCAACTTTAATGGTGTAAAACCAAACCCATTGAATTTGTTCACTAAATCTCAATTAGATTAAGATTACCTCATCCAGTAATATTTTGGCGGATTTAACATCACGGTGTATGACTTGACCTACAAACGAATGCATATAAGCAAGTCCTCGGGCTACTCCTACCATTATCTTAACCCGTATTGCCCATGGAAGTTGTTTGGAAACATCATCACCTGATACATTGCAAAATTATTCATGTACATGAGCCTACTTCATTGTAACATTTAAGCATTGGATTAAAAATAACCCAAGAATAGTTTCTGAGAGAGATTATAGTATGTTACCTCCACTTAAGAATTGACGTAAATTTGAATGCTTCATGAACTCATAGACAAGCAAGTGTTCGTTTTTTTTATCATGGCAATATCCCAGGAGGCAAATAATATTTCGATGAGCCAACCCTCCTAAAATGTTCACCTCCGTCTGATCTCACATAATTATTAGTTAGATTCATCAAAACGCTTCATAAAACAAAATTTCCGGCATTGTAATAGGAGAAAGAGTTTGCAGTCAGTTAGTTTCATTCACATCATATAGTCGAATCTACACAAGTGACATTTCCTATGATACAAATACCATGTTCAATTCCATCTGTTGTTATTTAGGATGTGTTCCCGTGCAACTTTACTCGATAAAAAAACATAGCGATCAGTAAAGAAACAAAGAAAAGCGCGCGCGCGTGTATATATATATATATATATATATATATATATATATATATATATATATATGTGTGTGTGGGGGTTATGTTTGAATTTTTTGTTGAGCGAAGAGAAATACTACCTCTGGAGAAATTTTCGATTATCTTCTCCCCAAAGATATTCCTCACATGTGTAGAAGATATGGAGAGAAAGCAAAGATACTTACGCAAAAAGCTATTACTCCCTCCGTCCCAAAATAATTGTCCATCTTATTATTTTAGTTTGTCCCAAAATTATTGTCCACTACCAAAAATAGATATACATTTTTACCATATTGTCCTTAACATTTAATAAAATAACTATAATAATTACAAATGCACATTTCCTATTGGTTTTAGAAAACGGCAAGAAGGTCATTTTACTAAAAAAAAAATGCAAAACCAATCATTGTTTTTTCTTAAACTGTATGTTTTTTGTCTGGACGATAATTTTGGGACGGAAGGAGTATTTTTTGTCTTACCAAACTACCTCGGACTCCATCTAACCTATTATACAAACTCATTAGTTGTCAACTTTGTTTCAGTTTCTCTCTAACTGAGGGAGCATAGTAAAAATTTAAGGATGATTTTAAAAGGAGAGCATGCAGCAACAGCAATTCCAACATAAAATCAGACTTGTAGTTTGAGAGTCATTTAGAGTTTGTATGAAAAATTCTACAACAAATACTTTAAGCATAAAAAGTTAATATTTCATTATTCATATCATACATACGAGCAAACGTCCCATGAACTGATATTCACCTGCCAACGTTGAAGATGTATTTCATGATCAGCTGGCGTGTACCTTTTAACAGCAACAGCAACTTCAACACCCTCCGTTGAATTAACCCAACCTAAGAACACCTCTCCACAATCTCCCATATCCAGAAGCAAATCCTGACTGAAATGTCTTGTAGCCCTTTTCAAATCTTTAAACTTAAATACTATTAACCTTGTATTTCTATTGTATCCCTTGCTCGATAGCTTTGAATCACCACGGGCTGAAATAGATGAATATAAGCACATTATGAAATTGTTATTTTAACTTTTCCACCATCATACATTGGATCTTTGGATTTACTTCATATAATACCCAATCAAATTTTTCCACATGGTTTTGATATGACAAATAAGAACTCTCCACTTTACCCATTTTTAGTATGCATGACTGTGTAAAGGAAATGTCACAACGATACGCTACATGCAATAAGCATTGAGAAGAATGATGTGAAAACAGCAAGTACTCTTGTATTATGACATTGGGAAATGGAATTCCTATATTTGTCATTAATCTTATGCTTATATATGCAACTAAGGATATATATATATATATATATATATATATATATATATATATTTAAAGAATGTGTATACACAATTAAATGGGAGTTTGAAATTAAATACCAGAGTTCTCTCTGTTGGAGGTAGAGGGAAACATATCAAGCACTTTTCCGAATATTGTTTTATTGGCAGCCTGCAAGGAAGTATTGGTTTTCTCTTGTAAGGTCATTAGAGAATCGAGACTGACCACAACCTCAGCCATTGTAGGGCGCTGCTTTGGATTGCTGAGCAAACATCTCTCTACAATTCTAACAAACTCCTTCAAACATTTTGTGGATATTTCACCCCTTATATCACAATCAATTATACTCTTTAAATTGCCTTCTTTGATTGAACTTTGAGCCCATGCAACTAAACCCCATTGCTCCTCATCAAGACTTCTATCAACTGCACGTTTTCGACATAACACTTCCAACAAAATCACCCCAAAAGCATACACATCAGACTTCCTAGTCAGCCTTCCAGTTGTGAAATAATTTGGATCCAAATATCCAAAAGTACCTTTCACAAGTGTATTGACATAAGTAGATGGCTGATTAGTTGGGCCTATTCTAGACAACCCGAAGTCCGAAATTTTAGCTGCCCAACTTTCATGTAACAATATATTTGAGCTTTTGATATCACGATGTATAACCCCGACATCAATCCCTGTGCCAGTGTGGAGATAGTCTAACCCACGAGCTGCACTTATGCAGATCTTGAGTCGTTGAAGCCAAGAAAGAGAGGTACCAAGTTTATGTAGGTGGTCTTCTAGTGTTCCATTTGGCATATACTCATAGATGAGGATCTTTTCTTTTTCGTGATTGCAGTAACCAAACAAAGACACAAGATGACAATGACGCAACTTTGAAAGCATCTCAACTTCTGCCCAGAACTCAGTTGCCCCTTGAGTGGACATGGAATCCAACCGTTTAATAGCAGCAACCACAAGAATTGGTCCATTGATAATGTTACCTTTGTAAACTTTTCCAAAACCCCCCTTCCCAATTACTAATGATTCGTCAAAGTTAGCAGTTGCTAAGAGAATCTCATGAAATTCAAAGTAACGGCATGGTCGTGATGATTCTATGGAGGAGAATGTGGAGGGCTGAGATTGGTTGAGATCGCCGGTAGCAGAAAACATAGTTATTGATGAAGAAGAAGTAAAAGTTGAAGCAGATTTTGCAATCGTTGTTCCATAGATTGTAATCTTCTTCCTGGAAAGAGAGATGGAGCCCACGTGTGACCCAGGGTTTGTATTTAATTTCTTTTAAAATCAACTATATGCTGGAGTGCCTCCAAAACTGCAACTTAAGTTTTATCATCTAGACGGGCAAAAGGACAACGTAGACACTAATGATAAAGAAATTAAGTTTTATGCACCATATATTATAAATTAGGTGTAAGACACGTGTACTACACGGGTTTATTAAAAATAAAAATTTAATATCAATATTTAAACATTAAATTTAATATCAATATCAATTTTAGAGCTCTCATTAATTATGTCATTTATTACATTATAAATATATTATTTCTTTTTCAAGGAATTATTTATTTCTCTCAATATTGTAACCGAAATAAGTTATGATATGTGAACAAATCAGAAAATTTCATGTGGAAATAAATAAATTCTAAAAATCTATTAAGATGTCATGTGTCCAAATCAATGAGGACATGACATGTGGCAGAAAATGGGTTTTATTTATTAGTATAGATATTTCAGTTTTTTCCCCTCGATATAGCCTGCAAAAACTGGGTCTTTCTCCATCTATTGCTACTCAACCCATAATTATGGGCTACTGCCCTGATTCAGACAAACCTTAAATCCTTGTTGCCAACTGCTTTTTAGGGTTTATTGAAATTAGATATGTGAAGGGTAGAAAGTCAGGTGTAATAATGAAGTGGATTATATCAACAAATAAGGAATCAAAGAGAGCCCATATTAAGGTTTATACAAATATTAAAAACCTGCAAACAGAAATATATCGCCTTGTGTGTTGTCTAAAAAGTGAGATTTATCGAAAATCATACCAAGTGCGTGGAGGAACAGAGCGTAAACATCCTGTATGTTCTCATTTTTGTGGATATTGTTGTTTGTATCGAACAAGCTAATCAATGTCTTGTGCTTCTAGTTTATGATTTTTATTTTTGATTTTGAATGGGTGTTTGGGATTGCTTTTATAATGACTTTTGACTTTTAACTTTTTCAAAAAGTTAAAAAGATGTTTGGGTAATAGAAAAGTTTTTTTTTAAAATGACTTTTTGTATAGAGTAAAATGAGGGGTTTCAAAAAGTCACAAAAACCTGACTTTTTGTGATTTTATATGTAAAAGTTAAGCTAAAAGTCCTTTTGCTAATCCAAACACTTTTTAAAGAGTTTCTTTTACAAAAAGTCATTCTACAAAAAGTCCTTCTACAAAAAGGACTTTTGATGTTTAAAAGCAATCCCAAACACCCCCGAAATCTCTACCGGAGTAGAGGGAAGATTGGATTATGGAGGAAACTCAAGAAGTATCATGAAGTTCCATGGGGTGGGTTTTGTTTCTATGAGCTGTGATAATCATGTAACTACAATTGTCCTTCCGAGTGATAAAGCGATAATTAACTTCTTTTATGAAATTATGATAGGACCAAATAACCAATGATTGCGTAGGTATTTTAATACAGTGAAATATGACGGATTAACTTCTTTTATTCTCTTTATTTTTATACGTAGGGACTTACTAACAGACCTATCAAAGAGAAATTTAATTTTGTTATTTTCACCATTAAGATTATTTCCTTCTATATTAACAACTGATATATCAAATTTAATTTATAAATTCTTTTTTGTTGGTTGGACACTTTTGACCTTGTCGCCCTCAACTCCCTTGGTGCTATCTCACAAAGGGTCCTACCCTTTCTCTAAACCAAGAGTTTAACACATTGTGTGAGGAGAATGAAATCAAACATGAGGGAACTTCACAGTATACTCTCCAACAGAATGGTTTGGCTGAGAGAAAGAATAAAACCCTTTTTGTGATGGTCAATTGCATGTTGAACCAATCTGGTCTACCAAACAATGTATCAGGGAAAAAACTATTGACAACTGCTTGTTATGTTCATAATAGGATCAATAGTCGTGTGATTCCTACAAGCCCTTATGAGTTGTGAAAAGGTAGAAAGCCTAACCTAGACTATTTGAAAGTATGGGGTGTGTAGCTTATTATCGGACACCTGATCCTAAGAGATCCAAATTAGGCTCGAGCTACGAATAGCGTGTTTATTGCATATGCTCATAACAACAAAGATTACTGATTATTGGATGATGAATTTGATGTTGTTGTGGAATCCAGAGATATGGAATTCTTTGAAGACAAGTTTTCTAGAAATGATGAAAACCCAAATAATACAACACCTACAAGTACTTCTATAACACCCCAATATCAGGTAAATTTCCATTTTTAACCCTAAGTGAAAATCTTATGCAAAATTGGTCCTTACACCATGCATACTTGGGGTGTACGCATGGCATATCTCCCTTAAAAGGGACGCATGTTTTTTATGCGTACGCAGGGCGTACATGGCAAATGTGAAAATCCTAATTTTTAGGGTTTGAGAACTATTTAAATCACGTTAACCCCTCAAGACCTTTTCCCTCATCATCCTTCATCTCCTAAATCATCCATTGTTAACCCTGATCCATTGTGTGAGCATTTTTGAGCTTGAGAGTGTAGTTTTGTTGTTCTTATAGTAATAAGGAGGAAGTGAAAACACCTTGGAAGCTCAATACAACCTAAATCCAGAAGCATCTCATCCGCTAGCTTCATTTGAAGGTATAAAGTCTGAAACTTGATGAGTTATTTGCTTAGATCTTGCTAGCCTAGAGTTTGTGTTCATTTTTGGTCCCTTGAGCTTAGTGTTCATGAGTATGGCTTACTCTAACCATAAAAGCTGCCCTTTCAGATGTTTTTAGCTGCTAATAACCATAAAAATGGGATCTTGGTCTGTTTTCTTTCTTCATGCATGTGTTATGAGGTTTTGGTAGTGTATTATATTAGGGTTTGGTTGTTGCACTGATTCTAGCCATGGAAAGTCATAAAGTAGGAAATTTATGAATTAGAAATTTTTTTAGGACTTGATATGAGGTTTGGACATTAAGGCCTAATGGATTAAGCACTTAATAAGAAAGAGAAATTTTAGGCATAGTATGTTGGGCATACCAGGGTGTATGTTGCATATTTTAGCCAAGAGCCCCATAATCTAGTAGGACCGTGACTATACTCAACATAGTGACAGAGTACACAATGTGTACTCAATCTTTGTAACGACCCAATTTTCACGTCCAAAAATTTCATTTTTAAAACATTACTTTCGAAAACATTGATAAATAACACATTGTTTAAACAAACCATGTCACAAACGTAAACCAAATTTGAAAACCATAACATATAAACAACCAAAATATCAGAGTATCAATCCCAGAATAATCTCATAACTACGGATTCAAGAGTGTGTAGGATGTGCGGCTACTGCGCCAGCTCCTTCCCCTTCAATGAAGAGGTACCTGAAACCAAAACTGTAAACTGTAAGCACAAAGCTTAGTGAGTTCCCCCCCCCCCCAACATACCACATACCATACAATTACATAACATACATATACTGTTGGGCATATCTGGGTGTCCAACCTACCTCTTCGGTCCTCTCGACCGGATATTGCCTCGCATACCTGGGTGCTGGCCTCCCCTTCGGTCCTCTCGACCGGATATTGCCTCGATATATTAGAGACCCCTTTGAGTATAATCACACTCGATAACTCCACCCGACTTGTTCCTTAGTGCCCTAAGGATTCTTACTTGGTCTGCGCACCAACCCGGTATCTTCAGTAGTACGGGCCCGATACTACCGTCCATACCGCATCGACATTCATCCCAAGTCCTCCTCCTTGAGCCCCAAATCCCAAGTACTCTACTCTCTCTATCATGTTCTACTCACTAGCAAATCTCTCATAAGCACCTCGCTACTATCTAAGTCACTCTTAAGCATCTCTAGCAGCAAAACCCCTAGACTAAGGCATCATATATCAGGCCACCCTAGTCCTAATAAGAATACCTAGTCTACTCTAGCATGCATATCGTAACTCATCATGTAGCATAACATAACATCTCTGATAATCACTTATTATGAGGGTATTCTGGGAAATCACTGTTCGGGCGCTGGCCGATCGTACACACGACTCTGCTCTGCATTTTTCAAAAATCTTTACCTTTTTGAAAATATTTCTCAAATCCTCAGTTTGAGTTCAAATAAGCCCGAAGTTGTACTCGAATCCCTCAAACCAAGGCTCTGATACCAACTTGTAACACCGTAAATTTCAAAACAATTTTTCGCATTTTATAAAAACATAATTCATTTATTATTCATAAAAACATCATTGTTTAAAACTCAAATTCATAGCATATAACAATCCCAAGATCTCATAACCTAAAAATCCCGTGTGTGTACTGATCATGTCGGCGCCTTCCCGCGATCCTCACTAGTACCTGAAACAAATAACACCAAACACTGTAAGCACAAAGCTTAGTGAGTTCCCCAAAATACCATCCATATATATATATATATATATATATATATATATATATAACACATATTAGCCACTCGAGGCCATAACTCTGGGAGTCCGTGCACCCAACTCTATGAACCCTCAGGTTCTAACTCTGCAAACATGCACAACATAAATCACATAGAAGAATGCAGTGCAACACATAACACATATATAGCATACAAACACTGTATCACATAACTCTATTCACTTACTCAAGGTAAAGTATAGTAAGAAGACTCACCTCGCGTATCTCGGTAACTCGTAAATCCCTGAAATCACTAGTGCTCGATCTCCTGAGCTATAGTCCTCCTATAACACAAATATATCCCTAATTAACACTTTCCCCACTAGGGTTGACTAACTCTATCAAGTCAACACCGGTCAACTCTAGTCAATGGTCAACGGTCAACCCAACTCGCCGAGTCTGGCGTGGACTCGCCGAGTCCCTACGGGGACCTGATTCCTCTGAATCCCTTCCGACTCACCGAGTCACTCACCCAACTCAGTTACTCAACCCCTGGTTCGAAAACACGGAACAACTCGCTCCAACTCGGCGAGTCTGCCAATGGACTCGATGAGTGCATTCCATGCACAACCCCAAACGACCTTCTAAGGTCAGATCTGTTCCCCTAACTCGTAGATCCAGTCTTTCCAAGCTTGTTTGTCACGTAAAGTCTATGTCTTGGCGCTCAAAACACATCTATTGACTCGTAAATGGTGTTTTAACCTCAAACACAATGATCCCAAACCAAAACCTCCATAGACTCATATAAAGCTTGGACAAAGAGGCACTCTGGACCTCCATGGGTCCAGATCCAGAACCTAACTCGCCTAAGGGACGATGGGAGCACTAGATCTAGTCACAAAAGGGCTCAATAAGCCCTAAATCAACATGAACATCACCTCAACAGAAAATGGTTCGAAAATAGTACCTCAAACGTGATGTTCTGGACCTCAGATCTTCAGGAAGTTAACCCTCTTGCTTCCTCTTGTCTATAGCTTCCTTTCCCTTGCTAGAAAACACCTCCAAGGTCGACAATGGCTCCTTCTCTCACTCCAAACGCTCAAGCTCACTAGGGTTTCGATCTGGGGGCTGGTGAGCACAAATAACGGCCATAAGGCCCTTTAAATAGGCCCCAAACCCAAGAAATTAGGGTTTCATTAAACAGCGCGGACTCGCCGAGTCCCCAATGCGACTCGTCGAGTCCGGTCATTAATCCGGGTGAGAAATCGCGTCTCTACTTGGCGAGTCTACGCACCAACTCGTCGAGTTCTTCCACAAAACTCAAAATAAAATAAATAAATATAATACCTGAAATTTCGGATGTTACAAATTTTCCCCTATTTTAAATCTTGAATTTCCGGTTATAAAGGTTTTAAAATAGTCAAATTTAAAAAGATATTACTGAAAACCATTTCAATTAAGGCATTAAATATCAACCATTAATATAAATCCATTTATATTAGCAAACCATTAATATAAAATCCATTTTTATTAGGAAACCATTAATACCCAAAAATCATATTCAAATTATCACATACATATACAATTCATCCTTGCATTTGCGGCTCACATTTATTTTCGATTGTTGATTTTCTTCAAACCTTCTCCTATAAAATCATTTTTATTGTTTATCACTTCCATCATCATTATCTGCTTCAAACCTTCATTGTTGTGCACTAGAAGGCCAGTACATTCTTTCGCTTTTTTATATTTTTTTCGATTATTTTTTGTTCCCGTATCAAATATACGTATTCATATATATATATATATATATATATATATATATATATATATATATATATATATATATATATATATATTTTGATATTCTTTGTCACAGCTTACATGAAATCGATTAACATCATTCCGTCTGGATCAAGTCAAACAAAACAAAAATGTACAATTTTTTATATTAAATTCTTAACCTATTAACTTGGACTCGATACTCAACAACCTCTACAAACTGCAATAGCTATGTGATTTTTTTACAATTTATAGCAACATACTTACCATGAAAAAAGAACTTTTAATTTAAACTACAACTTAGTTTTTTATCGGTAACAATAATATACAACACTTAATATCAACATCATTTCCTACCGGTTCCTCTAAATAATAATACATGAACCATATCAAAAGTAGGCTAAGAAGTTAGAATCTAAACTAGGAATGATCTTATTTCCCTGAATATCATATTTACGGTATTATAGAAATTTTTTTATTTGATTTTAGAATCAAATTGCATAATTACAATTAACATTGTTTTTATTAAACTTTGTATTTAGGTATGAAACAACAATAAGTATATTTTTGAAGGAACAGTGTTCAAAATAATTTGTATAATCTAAATACATGTTAATTTAGTTCATTTCTATACTTTCCTGTAACATTGGATTTTTTTTGTCATGTTACATTCAAAATATGGATTATTATAATAGACACCTTAGGTGTTTGACGAAATGTCTCAAAAAATCTGACACAAGTTTTCTACGCTCACCTCACAACCATGTATAAATTTTGGTTTTCTTTTTCTAGATTTTTAGCATCATGTGTTTTTTATGTTTGCAACTTCGTAGTGTTACATGTTTTTTTTTCTCATCCTCAGGTTTTTCTATCTCTGATAGGGCTTTATTTTTTATATTTATTGTAAACTATCGATTCAATCTATGTCACTTTGTTATGACTTTTATCAGCGTGATAAGATTCTAATAAATTGTCAATTTCTTGATCTTTTAGAAAAAGATGTTCTAACTGGATTATCACTACGCTGGTGGTATTCTATTTTGTTGATGAAGCGATCTATGATTTGGCCATGATGGTTTTTACGGATTATGTTTGGGCTGATAATTGTTCTTGTCATAAAAAAATTACATCTAACAAAAAGTGAAAGATAATTTTTTAAATTAATATCATCATTTAACTTTAAAGGAATTTTTTCAACTTTGATGGTATGTAACAGAGTTTTGGCTGAAATTTTCAATTTTGTCTGCATATAACAGGTTATGACTTAAATAATGATATTAGATATTTGGGCAATCAGGTTTTCTTCGGTTCTTAAATTATTTTGCAGAAAGTGGTCCGATTTGGTATTATTGATCTCACAAAAGGCAAGTCTCATGTCTCTTTTAGCATATCCATTGAGTTTAATAGTTTATTGTTCATATTTGTTTTTAAAAAAAATGTTAAATCTTGTTTTAATGAATGCAAGTCAGTAGGAAGTAAAGGTGTAAGAAGAGAAAAATATTAAATATGGGATGATCATGGTTATTTCAAGCCAAAATAAAATTCTAAAGTAACACTTGTAATGCGGAATACATATTATACTTCCCAAATAAGTAACCAAAAACTAACCTCATCCCCAAATAATTTACATATTAACTAACATCATTAAATTATGATTATAGTGTCTTGGTTTTTAATTATACAATATAGAGAGTCGGTTAATATGTAGTCATTATTTTTATATTCGTATCGGTTTTGGACTACAAAAACTATATTCAAATAATAAAAATGAAATGTAACATATACGATGGTAATAATGCAAAAATAACCTTCAAATTTTGTTTGATACAAAAAAAAAGTCTAAAACTTATTTCTAAAAACAACAAGAAATAACAACGAACTTTCAAAAAGAAATGAGAAATTGCAACGAACTTTAAAAAAACATCAAGAATGTATAAATATAGGATGATAATAATGCTTAAAAACACCGAGTTTGGTCTGATGCGAAAAAAGTAATTTTATATGAAAGTAGGATTGCAGTAATATTAAAAGAACCTATATGTTTCTTATCTGATGCAAAAGTGGTCGAAACATACTTCTAAATTGGCAAGAAATAGCAATGAACTTTTAATTCATCTTGAATAACCATTTAATAGCTATATGTGAAAGATATGAATAATCAGCAGTTAAGACCATAGACCTTATTCACACGTCCACAAATGTCTTGAAGTAAGCATTCATTTTTCCATTATTTTATCATTGTCATAAAATAAAAATAAAAAATCATCATTTGTTTAAATTGTTTAATTCGTCTCATAATAACAACTAAGTTGTGTGCCAATTATGTATTTTGACATTTTCAATGAGTCATGGGCAATATCTAAATCGAGCAAGTATAAATGTTTTTATATTTCTTTGTTAGAGTTTTTTATATTTAATATTGTATGTGTGTGTGTGGGGGGGGGAGGAGGGGGGTTATGTGGTTCATTTCAAATAAACATAAATAAGTTGCCATTTTTTAAAATAAACAATTTTATTTTGCAATATAACCATAAAATAACAATGTATTTTGAAAGTACATTGTCAAACGTTGGATTATACTTGCGTAGACCCGTTTTTGTGCATGGTTAACTATATGTAGCTGTTTCCGGTGTCACAAGTAAAAAATGTTTAAAGGCACTTTGTGGCGATGAAGGTCGTTCAACTAATAAAAACAAAAATGTTGTCTACAAAGAGGTCCTTCAACAACTATATATATATATATATATATATATATATATATATATATATATATATATATATATATATATATATTTACCAACCTCAGTGTATTTTATATACATTTCAATAATATCAATAACCCTGATTTTTTTTATAATTATTCTGCAATATCTCTATACATTTATATTTTATTTATGTGTTCCCCGCATTTAACGCGGGTCATAATCTAGTTTTTATACTTAAATAGGGCTTGAAACTTATAAGTTTGTGTCTCCACATGCTCCAAAAGATAGTGTCTTCTAGTTTTATAACTTGAAAGGTATGGACTGCTTTCCCTTTTATTATATTAATAAGAACTAATAGAATTATGATTGAGAGGTTAACAGTAGCCAAATGAGATCGAAACTTATTGGTGTTCATAGATTGAAGAGGAAAAAACACACGTCAAGTATGAACTTTCCATGGTCACCATGCGAAAGGAAAGAAATGTTGGAGATTACAGTCCATTATCCTATACGATGTCAAACCTTATGAAATAAAATGCATACTAAACACACACATGACTGCAAACCAACATATACCCAAAACACATCGCAGCTCACTAAAATTGACCAAAGCCCAACCCCTAAGAATGTTTTTCCTATTTCTTACTACAACCATGGATAGCAGCCTAAAAGGCTCAAACATCTTTCCTTATTGCTATTTGATTAATTGAATCAGCCTAATGGTGTTCTTCTGACAATTCAAAACTGAAAACCTGCATGGAATTAGATAATAACACTACAAGAAAAACACATGTACACCAAGGTATGCCCTTCCCCAATAACCCCACGAAAAGAGAGAAAATCACAAAAAAGGCGTGCCTGAGGTTGCAGACCACAAAACCTATCATGTAACTTGTCTAAATTTTATTTTGTACAATGTAAGGTCACTTGCACAATTTTTCTTCAAGACGAAGTGTATGACTATGAAGCTCTTGCCGCATACCAATCAAAGAATAAGAGATTAAAAGAATTGATGATTCATACGATCAAAAAATTTCACAATTCATATGTTTGTACAGAGAATCTAAGAATCATACGCACACACAGAAAATCAATATGTTTAATTGTTAAAAAACTTTGACAAAGCATTCATATAACAATGACGGTGCTTGAGAATTGATAATAAAAATGATAGTGATTGAGAGTCAGAGATTGAAACTTCATACGCATACACATGGTTTTAACAGAATCATAGAATTAGAATCACTTACCATTTGAGAATGGGGGGATGAAGGAGGTGCCCTGATGAGAAAGCGAGAATAAGGAAGGAGTGTCAGTCGTTTGCAAACATATCATTTAATCTTTTTCTCCATTTAATAGCTAAAAAAGTTAATTGAAGGGCACAACTGGAATACAGATAAATTCTAATGGATTGATAAAAACTAGAAGGGAATCATGCGCGCCGTTGGCGCTATGTTCATTTTTTTTCTCTTGTCAGCAAAAAATCTCATCTGATAACAGTCAAAACATTAGTCAACAGAAGGTTCTAGAATTATGGAAAAATGTTTGAATTATTATTAATAACTTGAGTACTAGTTGGACCAAAAACGCGGTTGAATTGAAACAACTTTTTCAGGTCTAATCCTGCGGTAAACCTGAATGTTTCCTGAAAATTTAAAGATTGTGGAAGGTAAATACAACATTTTAGTAATGTTTAAAGTTTAACAAAAATAAAAATAAGTTATTTACCTTTTAAATCTTCGACCATGTTGTATAAAGTCTGATTTTCTTTCACAACCTTATAGTATCCATTTGCAGCGATTGACAATACCTCTACCTAACTCTCTGAAATAATCAGCAAAAAAATAAATTTGTTAATGTTAATTTGTGTATAGGCCTTTCTTTTTTTCTTCAATGTAAGCACGGTTAAGCAATCTATCAAATTGTCAATGATTACAAATTGTTAGAAGAAGGTATTATAACTTTTTCGAGAAAAAAAATATATAACAAACCATTTATAGCTGTTTCTTTTTTATATAATGAGCTTAATCAGGAAAAATATAAACATATATGAGTATATATGTACGTTATATACCTATCTATTGCAGCAGCATGATATTGGATTTGTCATGATTTCATAACATCATCATTCTCATCAACAAATAATTCCTTTGACCCATAGTGATGTCTTCCAGCTCTTCCTACCTATTATAAATTATAATAATGTTGTGAGAACAATTAAGAAAAAAAAATAGAAGAATGGAATTGAATTTAAATTATATTGATACATAAATATGAAAAAAATGAAAATTTAAGAAGTAATAATACGGAGATCAACATGCTCACAAGGGCTTCCACTTCCAAAAACTATATTTTCACAAGGATTCTAAAGGAATCTGATAGAATTGGAATTCGTGATTCCTTTTTGTTCATTATTCCTAGGATTGGGTGGAAGGAATTTAATTTCATTATTCATTTTTATTTTGCCAAATGACCAAAATACCTTCATTGTCCTTCAAAAATATTATGCGAATAATGGATTCAGAAAGACAAACCATTCAAAGTGGGATTGGACATGGCGAAAATAGAAGGTTTAGTGGAATCCAAGTCTTCGTATGGCTCTAAGCACCTGAATATAGAATACAACAACAAAAACATGGACTCATAAGTGTATGCAACAAAAGTAAATTTAGAAGTTTCTTTTAAAAGGGAAAAACAAATACTTATTTGCAAAAAAATTATCTCATATTTAGGTAGTAGATATCTTAGGACAATGTGTAAAAATATTTCTATAAAGTTTAAGGACAAATCATAGAAAAACAATTGTATTTTGAAAAAGTTTAAGGTTTAATCACTTAATATTCTTTTTTTCAATCAAGCCATGAAAGATTCGAACATTTTTTTCCAAAATAATTATTTTAACATGATAAAATGTAACATGCTAACGTGCCAAAATGGTTAATATGGGAAAATATCTTTTTATTTTGTGGTTTGATGGGAAAAAAATATAGTACCTACAAAAAAACATAAATTTGTCATCCCCATTTCTAAAGTATATAAAATTTTTTAAAGTGTTTCGTTTTCATATAATTAGTTAAATAAACACAATTATTCCAAAAATAGATATATTAGTATACCTCAAGAAGATCCGATCCCTCATGGAGGTCCAATATCTTTAGCAAATGGTGCAACTGCTGAGTGAATACAACCTATCTCCTTTGTGATTAAACCCTGCATCCAAAAAAATTTTAAACTCGATATCCATAATAGCAACGTAGTTACGTTTCTCTTTATGTTTTACTCAAATTATTAATCGAATGAAAACAATAGAAAACAAATAAGATGGCAAGTTAGACGAGGGCATTTTCATAAAATCATACTTCTTTGTCAAATAAGGAAAATTGAGGTTTTGCTTCTACGCCTGATAGATCATTGTAACACCCCATTCTGGTATGTGATTTAAATAAAGTATTTTCATTTATTAAGGGGCACTCGACGAGTCTGTAGCCCAACTCGTCGAGTAGAGACGGGATGATCACGAAAATTGAGTTGGCTACTCGACGAGTCCATACACTGGGACTCGGCGAGTCCGCCTGTCTGAATGAAACCCTAATTTTAAGGGTTTACACCCTATTTAAACGCATAAATGCACCCCAACCTCGCCTCCATCACCCTCATAGCATCTCTTACCAAACCCTAGCCCCCCTTAAAGAGTGTGTGAGTGATTGTTACTTTGTGAAGGAACTTTTGGAGCAAGTAGAAGAAGGAGAAGGTTGAAGAGTTCAAGGAAGAAGAAGAAGTAGATCCAGAACACACTCCTTTGTGATCATCTTTTCTGGTAATAAAGTCTCCATCTTGCTTATTGATCTAGTAGATCTTGTTTGTCCCAAAATTGTTGGTTTTAAGCCCAAAACCCCCCCCCCCCCCCAAATCCTTTGTGATAAAGCCTTATGATCGGGTTATACTTCAGATCTGGACCCTCATTGCATTCTAGAAGTGTAAAGTTTCAGTTTTGGTCGTGATTGAGGTCCCTCTTGAGCTTGGAACCCCATTAAGAGCTTAGATTTGGCATTTGAAGCCTTTAAAGCCATGCATGCACATAAAGTTTGCAACTTTACGTGATAAGCATGCCCTAGAAGCTTGGATCTGTGATTTGGAGCCGGTGCATGGCTCAAATCAAGTCTGTATAGAAAAAGGACTGAATGGACACGGCGAGTCGCAAGGTCGACTCAGCGAGTCCAATGAAGATTACCTTAGACTCGACGAGTTGTATGAACAACTCGGCGAGCTGGATGAGTTTTCCCCATTAAAGTAGAGTTTGAGTGAAATAGCTTCATTCTTCTTAGTTACATGTAAAGTTAGCAACTTTACGTGTTCGGATGGTCCCAAGAGCTTAGATCTACGAGTTAGATGCTCTGAAATGGATTAGAATCGACTGTATGAAATCTGCATATTAGGACTCGGTGAGTTGTTCTTCGGACTCGACAAGTCGAGTCGCGAGTCCCCCGTCTTTCTTCGATTTGTGAGTTCAGGGTGAATCAGTGAGTGGGGAAGGGACTCGGTGAGTTAAGGTCAGAGTTAGTAATGGAAGGACTCGGCGAGTCTGCGCCCTGACTCGGCGAGTCTGGTCTACTGGAAGTTGACTTTGACCAGGGATTTCACTTTGACCAGGTAGTTGACTTTGACCAGGGGTAAAATAGTCGTTTTACCCTGAGGGCATATATAGGTACATGATCTAGTGTTTTTGGGATTTGTAGATGGACAATTCCGGAGCAGCAGTCTGCCACTTTTAGAGTTAGCATCTCAGTAGCCAACATTACGAGGTGAGTTTCCTTCCAGTAGGAACGAGTCTAGGGCCACAATGCCGACCCGTTTAGTTAGCAGTAGTTTCGGACTTCGGTCTGATGCAGTAGTAGTGTGCTTGATGTCTTTGTGATTCAAGCATGTTTGTGTTATGTGTTCCGGACCCTGGTCCGATGCAGTATGCAGTATATGTGTTCATGCTGGTTGATATGTTTATGTTATGTTATGTTCAGTCAGTTCCGGACTTCGGTCCGATGCAGTTAGTTCTGGACTTCGGTCTAATGCAGGGGACAAGGTCTCAGTTAGTTCTGGACTTCGTCCGATACAGTTTTCGGGCTTCGGGCCGATGCAAAGGGCAAGGCCCTAGTTAGTTTCCGGACTTCGGTCCGATGCAGTGGGCAAGGCCCTGGTTAGTTTCCGGACTTCGGTTCGATGCAGTGGGCAAGGCCCAATATGTGTTTTATATGTTATTGTATGGTATATGGTAGTTTAAGGGAGCTCACTAAGCTTTGTGCTTACAGTTTTCAGTTTTGGTTTCAGGTACTTCCGCTAGCAAAGGAAAGAGCTCGGGATGATGGCATCGCACACACCACAGCTTCAGCTTTTTATCCTGGGAGTTTATTTCAGATACTATGATATGTTGATACAGTTCTCTTTGTTATGACACATCTATTATAACTTTTTGGGATTTGTGACGTACGGTTTCATTATATATTATGGATGATTGTTAGCTTTTAGTACTACTTAAACAAAAAATTTTGGGTCGTATTTTGGGTCGTTACAACCACTTTATGAACACCAAGCGCTACACTGAAAATCATACAACAAGTTAACATGAATCATAATTTCTGCAAATTACCAACCAATAAAATGAGAGAATAATGTATGATAAAAAGCAATCTGAATAAAAAAAATGAAACCATGCATTCCACACTACACGAAAAGTAGAATGTTTCAACAAAAACATCAAAAAAAGAAACTATGTTCCAAGTTGAAGTAAAAGTTCTTATTATAAAAATATATTTAAAAATGCAGAAAACATAAACACAAAACATTTTTTATAAAAAAAAGTGACACCTTTCCCATACATATCTCGGGTTACTATCACACAAAATTCCAGGTAGTTAACTATCAGATAAGTAAATTGTCAAACAAAAAAAACAGAAACTTGAATTTCAACTTTCTTTGACTTCAAAAGTCGACAAATTTGTCCTTACTTCAAGCCGTTCATTGATCCCAGTGTCATAAAGTTGAGATAGAAAGGACAAATCAGGTAGGAAGAAGAACAAAATCTTCTCCACTTCCTCACCTTCATGGTGTCCTGTTCTGAAACCAATGATTAATAACAAATAAGAAAATCATAAGTAAAAATATATACACAGGTAAAAATGGTACCGTATTATGGTCAACTGCACCAATTGCAGCCTAATAAACAGGCATGATGGTGAAATCTGAAGGTTTAACTATACATATGTGGAAAAATTAACAAAGAATACATGAATGTGTGAAAACTTTTGAAAAATATAAATAACGATGTAAACAGTTGATGAAAAGTTAAAATTATTGATTATTAGTTATTACGGAAAATTTTATAAATTTCTGAGCCTGAGATATAAAAATGGAAAACGATACGGATCGACATAAAATCAAATCAACAATACATATATATACAACACAATAAATTAATTAACCCGCACTTTGACAGCTGTATCCAATTATATCATTAATCGTTTAGAAAAAATGTTATTATAGCAGTAAATATGTTTTGTATTTGGATCATACCTTTTCTTTGTATAATTCTTCAATCTTTGTTGAAATTGTTTGTATCGAGGGAATGTATTTGGGTTTGTTCTCGGTATGTTATTCGTAAATTTTCCCAAACCTGCCAAAAGATCACATGTTTTATTTCCATTTGAAAAGTCAATTTACAAAAAACTAAAGAAAATGGATTGAAGTTTCGTAAAATGTGTCAATTTAAAAAGAACGAACCTTTGTGGGTTCCAGCATAGTACTGTTGTACATGTGATTTTTTTTTCTTTTTCATATTTTGATTTTTCATCACCTATAATAAAACATAAATTAATATAATATTACAATTGCAATTAAATCTTTTAGATTAGAGTGTGAGCTTATCTCTTAACAGATACATGACGAAGGTGTTGTAATTGAGAAATTCCTTCTTCGGAAGGTTGATTAGTCAAATAGCATAAGGTAATCGCAAGTGCATCAAGCAAGACGTTTTTAGGCCTTTTGTGTTGGGCTAAAATGTATGCAAAAAGATATAAAAAAAATAGTCTAAATAAAAAAAATTAATGAAGGAGATGAGCTCATGAGCATATCTTACACCAGCATCAAGCATTTCTTCAAAAACAGCTAATGGTTCTTCTCTTAGGACATTTCCATACGAACTAATGAGTAGAGTCTGAACCCATTACCAGTTTCAGTTTTAGATAGCCCTTAATCATGTTCCACACCACCATGATAAGAGTTTAATATAAAGATTACACAGCAACATAAAAATCATATTGAAAATAAGTTCAAATATTAACATAAATAATACATAACTTAAAGTTGAATATATTAAAAATAATAATTCTTACACTATAGAGCAAATATATTATAAACTGATAGATTATATGCACATATTAAGCATTATACACCTAAAAAATTAAAAGACTTGTTAACATAAAGATTACACAGCAACATAAAAATCATATTGAAAATAAGTTCAAATATTAACATAAATAATACATAACTTACAGTTGAATATATTAAAAATAATAATTCTTACACTATAGAGCAAATATATTATAAACTGATAGATTATATGCACATATTAAGCATTATACACCTAAAAAATTAAAAGACTTGTTAACATAAAGATTACACAGCAACATAAAAATCATATTGAAAATAAGTTCAAATATTAACATAAATAATACATAACTTAAAGTTGAATATATTAAAAATAATAATTCTTACACTATAGAGCAAATATATTATAAACTGATAGATTATATGCACATATTAAGCATTATACACCTAAAAAATTAAAAGACTTGTTAACATAAAGATTACACAGCAACATAAAAATCATATTGAAAATAAGTTCAAATATTAACATAAATAATACATAACTTAAAGTTGAATATATTAAAAATAATAATTCTTACACTATAGAGCAAATATATTATAAACTGATAGATTATATGCACATATTAAGCATTATACACCTAAAAAATTAAGACTTGTTAACATAAAGATTACACAGCAACATAAAAATCATATTGAAAATAAGTTCAAATATTAACATAAATAATACATAACTTAAAGTTGAATATATTAAAAATAATAATTCTTACACTATAGAGCAAATATATTATAAACTGATAGATTATATGCACATATTAAGCATTATACACCTAAAAAATTAATAGACTTATTAAAATAAAGATTACACAACAACATAAAAATCATATTGAAAATAAGTTCAAATATTAACATAAATAATACATAACTTAAAGTTGAATATATTAAAAATAATAATTCTTACACTATAGAGCAAATATATTATAAACTGATAGATTATATGCACATATTAAGCATTATACACCTAAAAAATTAAAAGACTTGTTAACAACATAAAAATCATATTGAAAATAAGTTCAAATATTAACATAAATAATACATAACTTAAAGTTGAATATATTAAAAATAATAATTCTTACACTATAGAGCAAATATATTATAAACTGATAGATTATATGCACATATTAAGCATTATACACCTAAAAAATTAAAAGACTTGTTAACATAAAGATTACACAGCAACATAAAAATCATATTGAAAATAAGTTCCAATATTAACATAAATAATACATAACTTAAAGTTGAATATATTAAAAATAATAATTCTTACACTATAGAGCAAATATATTATAAACTGATAGATTATATGCACATATTAAGCATTATACACCTAAAAAATTAAAAGACTTGTTAACATAAAGATTACACAGCAATATAAAAATCATATTGAAAATAAGTTCAAATATTAACATAAATAATACATAACTTAAAGTTGAATATATTAAAAATAATAATTCTTACACTATAGAGCAAATATATTATAAACTGATAGATTATGTGCACATATTAAGCATTATACACCTAAAAAATTAAAAGACTTGTTAACATAAAGATTACACAGCAACATAAAAATCATATTGAAAATAAGTTCAAATATTAACATAAATAATACATAACTTAAAGTTGAATATATTAAAAATAATAATTCTTACACTATAGAGCAAATATATTATAAACTGATAGATTATATGCACATATTAAGCATTATACACCTAAAAAATTAAAAGACTTGTTAACATAAAGATTACACAGCAACATAAAAATCATATTGAAAATAAGTTCGAATATTAACATAAATAATACATAACTTAAAGTTGAATATATTAAAAATAATAATTCTTACACTATAGAGCAAATATATTATAAACTGATAGATTATATGCACATATTAAGCATTATACACCTAACAAATTAAAAGACTTGTTAACATAAAGATTACACAGCAACATAAAAATCATATTGAAAATAAGTTAAAATATTAACATAAATAATACATAACTTAAAGTTGAATATATTAAAAATAATAATTCTTACACTATAGAGCAAATATATTATAAACTGATAGATTATATGCACATATTAAGCATTATACACCTAAAAAATTAAAAGACTTGTTAACATAAAGATTACACAGCAACATAAAAATCATATTGAAAATAAGTTCAAATATTAACATAAATAATACATAACTTAAAGTTGAATATATTAAAAATAATAATTCTTACACTATAGAGCAAATATATTATAAACTGATAGATTATATGCACATATTAAGCATTATACACCTAAAAAATTAAAAGACTTGTTAACATAAAGATTACACAGCAACATAAAAATCATATTGAAAATAAGTTCAAATATTAACATAAATAATACATAACTTAAAGTTGAATATATTAAAAATAATAATTCTTACACTATAGAGCAAATATATTATAAACTGATAGATTATATGCACATATTAAGCATTATACACCTAAAAAATTCAAAGACTTGTTAACATAAAGATTACACAGCAACATAAGAATCATATTGAAAATAAGTTCAAATATTAACATAAATAATACATAATTTAAAGTTGAATATATTAAAAATAATAATTCTTACACTATAGAGCAAATATATTATAAACTGATAGATTATATGCACATATTAAGCATTATACACCTAAAAAATTAAAAGACTTGTTAACATAAAGATTACACAGCAACATAAAAATCATATTGAAAATAAGTTCAAATATTAACATAAATAATACATAACTTAAAGTTGAATATATTAAAAATAATAATTCTTACACTATAGAGCAAATATATTATAAACTGATAGATTATGTGCACATATTAAGCATTATACACCTAAAAAATTAAAAGACTTGTTAACATAAAGATTACACAGCAACATAAAAATCATATTGAAAATAAGTTCAAATATTAACATAAATAATACATAACTTAAAGTTGAATATATTAAAAATAATAATTCTTACACTATAGAGCAAATATATTATAAACTGATAGATTATATGCACATATTAAGCATTATACACCTAAAAAATTAAAAGACTTGTTAACATAAAGATTACACAGCAACATAAAAATCATATTGAAAATAAGTTCGAATATTAACATAAATAATACATAACTTAAAGTTGAATATATTAAAAATAATAATTCTTACACTATAGAGCAAATATATTATAAACTGATAGATTATATGCACATATTAAGCATTATACACCTAAAAAATTAAAAGACTTGTTAACATAAAGATTACACAGCAACATAAAAATCATATTGAAAATAAGTTAAAATATTAACATAAATAATACATAACTTAAAGTTGAATATATTAAAAATAATAATTCTTACACTATAGAGCAAATATATTATAAACTGATAGATTATATGCACATATTAAGCATTATACACCTAAAAAATTAAAAGACTTGTTAACATAAAGATTACACAGCAACATAAAAATCATATTGAAAATAAGTTCAAATATTAACATAAATAATACATAACTTAAAGTTGAATATATTAAAAATAATAATTCTTACACTATAGAGCAAATATATTATAAACTGATAGATTATATGCACATATTAAGCATTATACACCTAAAAAATTAAAAGACTTGTTAACATAAAGATTACACAGCAACATAAAAATCATATTGAAAATAAGTTCAAATATTAACATAAATAATACATAACTTAAAGTTGAATATATTAAAAATAATAATTCTTACACTATAGAGCAAATATATTATAAACTGATAGATTATATGCACATATTAAGCATTATACACCTAAAAAATTCAAAGACTTGTTAACATAAAGATTACACAGCAACATAAGAATCATATTGAAAATAAGTTCAAATATTAACATAAATAATACATAATTTAAAGTTGAATATATTAAAAATAATAATTCTTACACTATAGAGCAAATATATTATAAACTGATAGATTATATGCACATATTAAGCATTATACACCTAAAAAATTAAAAGACTTGTTAACATAAAGATTACACAGCAACATAAAAATCATATTGAAAATAAGTTCAAATATTAACATAAATAATACATAACTTAAAGTTGAATATATTAAAAATAATAATTCTTACACTATAGAGCAAATATATTATAAACTGATAGATTATGTGCACATATTAAGCATTATACACCTGAAAAATTAAAAGACTTGTTAACATAAAGATTACACAGCAACATAAAAATCATATTGAAAATAAGTTCAAATATTAACATAAATAATACATAACTTAAAGTTGAATATATTAAAAATAATAATTCTTACACTATAGAGCAAATATATTATAAACTGATAGATTATATGCACATATTAAGCATTATACACCTAAAAAATTAAAAGACTTGTTAACATAAAGATTACACAGCAACATAAAAATCATATTGAAAATAAGTTCAAATATTAACATAAATAATACATAACTTAAAGTTGAATATATTAAAAATAATAATTCTTACACTATAGAGCAAATATATTATAAACTGATAGATTATATGCACATATTAAGCATTATACACCTAAAAAATTAAAAGACTTGTTAACATAAAGATTACACAGCAACATAAAAATCATATTGAAAATAAGTTCGAATATTAACATAAATAATACATAACTTAAAGTTGAATATATTAAAAATAATAATTCTTACACTATAGAGCAAATATATTATAAACTGATAGATTATATGCACATATTAAGCATTATACACCTAAAAAATTAAAAGACTTGTTAACATAAAGATTACACAGCAACATAAAAATCATACTGAAAATAAGTTCAAATATTAACATAAATAATACATAACTTAAAGTTGAATATATTAAAAATAATAATTCTTACACTATAGAGCAAATATATTATAAACTGATAGATTATATGCACATATTAAGCATTATACACCTAAAAAATTAAAAGACTTGTTAACATAAAGATTACACAGCAACATAAAAATCATATTGAAAATAAGTTCGAATATTAACATAAATAATACATAACTTAAAGTTGAATATATTAAAAATAATAATTCTTACACTATAGAGCAAATATATTATAAACTGATAGATTATATGCACATATTAAGCATTATACACCTAAAAAATTAAAAGACTTGTTAACATAAAGATTACACAGCAACATAAAAATCATATTGAAAATAAGTTCAAATATTAACATAAATAATACATAACTTAAAGTTGAATATATTAAAAATAATAATTCTTACACTATAGAGCAAATATATTATAAACTGATAGATTATGTGCACATATTAAGCATTATACACCTAAAAAATTAAAAGACTTGTTAACATAAAGATTACACAGCAACATAAAAATCATATTGAAAATAAGTTCAAATATTAACATAAATAATACATAACTTAAAGTTGAATATATTAAAAATAATAATTCTTACACTATAGAGCAAATATATTATAAACTGATAGATTATATGCACATATTAAGCATTATACACCTAAAAAATTAAAAGACTTGTTAACATAAAGATTACACAGCAACATAAAAATGATATTGAAAATAAGTTCAAATATTAACATAAATAATACATAACTTAAAGTTGAATATATTAAAAATAATAATTCTTACACTATAGAGCAAATATATTATAAACTGATAGATTATGTGCACATATTAAGCATTATACACCTAAAAAATTAAAAGACTTGTTAACATAAAGATTACACAGCAACATAAAAATGATATTGAAAATAAGTTCAAATATTAACATAAATAATACATAACTTAAAGTTGAATATATTAAAAATAATAATTCTTACACTATAGAGCAAATATATTATAAACTGATAGATTATGTGCACATATTAAGCATTATACACCTAAAAAATTAAAAGACTTGTTAACATAAAGATTACACAGCAACATAAAAATCATATTGAAAATAAGTTCAAATATTAACATAAATAATACATAACTTAAAGTTGAATATATTAAAAATAATAATTCTTACACTATAGAGCAAATATATTATAAACTGATAGATTATATGCACATATTAAGCATTATACACCTAAAAAATTAAAAGACTTGTTAACATAAAGATTACACAGCAACATAAAAATCATATTGAAAATAAGTTCAAATATTAACATAAATAATACATAACTTAAAGTTGAATATATTAAAAATAATAATTCTTACACTATAGAGCAAATATATTATAAACTGATAGATTATATGCACATATTAAGCATTATACACCTAAAAAATTAAAAGACTTGTTAACATAAAGATTACACAGCAACATAAAAATCATATTGAAAATAAGTTCGAATATTAACATAAATAATACATAACTTAAAGTTGAATATATTAAAAATAATAATTCTTACACTATAGAGCAAATATATTATAAACTGATAGATTATATGCACATATTAAGCATTATACACCTAAAAAATTAAAAGACTTGTTAACATAAAGATTACACAGCAACATAAAAATCATATTGAAAATAAGTTCAAATATTAACATAAATAATACATAACTTAAAGTTGAATATATTAAAAATAATAATTCTTACACTATAGAGCAAATATATTATAAACGGATAGATTATATGCACATATTAAGCATTATACACCTAAAAAATTAAAAGACTTGTTAACATAAAGATTACACAGCAACATAAAAATCATATTGAAAATAAGTTCAAATATTAACATAAATAATACATAACTTAAAGTTGAATATATTAAAAATAATAATTCTTACACTATAGAGCAAATATATTATAAACTGATAGATTATATGCACATATTAAGCATTATACACCTAAAAAATTAAAAGACTTGTTAACATAAAGATTACACAGCAACATAAAAATCATATTGAAAATAAGTTCAAATATTTACATAAATAATACATAACTTAAAGTTGAATATATTAAAAATAATAATTCTTACACTATAGAGCAAATATATTATAAACTGATAGATTATATGCACATATTAAGCATTATACACCTAAAAAATTAAAAGACTTGTTAACATAAAGCTTACACAGCAACATAAAAATCATATTGAAAATAAGTTCAAATATTAACATAAATAATACATAACTTAAAGTTGAATATATTAAAAATAATAATTCTTACACCATAGAGCAAATATATTATAAACTGATAGATTATATGCACATATTAAGCATTATACACCTAAAAAATTAAAAGACTTGTTAACATAAAGATTACACAGCAACATAAAAATCATATTGAAAATAAGTTCAAATATTAACATAAATAATACATAACTTAAAGTTGAATATATTAAAAATAATAATTCTTACACTATAGAGCAAATATATTATAAACTGATAGATTATATGCACATATTAAGCATTATACACCTAAAAAATCAAAAGACTTGTTAACATAAAGATTACACAGCAACATAAAAATCATATTGAAAATAAGTTCAAATATTAACATAAATAATACATAACTTAAAGTTGAATATATTAAAAATAATAATTCTTACACTATAGAGCAAATATATTATAAACTTATAGATTATATGCACATATTAAGCATTATACACCTGAAAAATTAAAAGACTTGTTAACATAAAGATTACACAGCAACATAAAAATCATATTGAAAATAAGTTCAAATATTAACATAAATAATACATAACTTAAAGTTGAATATATTAAAAATAATAATTTTTACACTATAGAGCAAATATATTATAAACTGATAGATTATATGCACATATTAAGCATTATACACCTAAAAAATTAAAAGACTTGTTAACATAAAGATTACACAGCAACATAAAAATCATATTGAAAATAAGTTCAAATATTAACATAAATAATACATAACTTAAAGTTGAATATATTAAAAATAATAATTCTTACACTATAGAGCAAATATATTATAAACTGATAGATTATATGCACATATTAAGCATTATACACCTAAAAAATTAAAAGACTTGTTACCATAAAGATTACACAGCAACATAAAAATCATATTGAAAATAAGTTCCAATATTAACATAAATAATACATAACTTAAAGTTGAATATATTAAAAATAATAATTCTTACACTATAGAGCAAATATATTATAAACTGATAGATTATATGCACATATTAAGCATTATACACCTAAAAAATTAAAAGACTTGTTAACATAAAGATTACACAGCAACATAAAAATCATATTGAAAATAAGTTAAAATATTAACATAAATAATACATAACTTAAAGTTGAATATATTAAAAATAATAATTCTTACACTATAGAGAAAATATATTATAAACTGATAGATTATATGCACATATTAAGCATTATACACCTAAAAAATTAAAAGACTTGTTAACATAAAGATTACACAGCAACATAAAAATCATATTGAAAATAAGTTCAAATATTAACATAAATAATACATAACTTAAAGTTGAATATATTAAAAATAATAATTCTTACACTATAGAGCAAATATATTATAAACTGATAGATTATATGCACATATTAAGCATTATACACCTAAAAAATTAAAAGACTTGTTAACATAAAGATTACACAGCAACATAAAAATCATATTGAAAATAAGTTCAAATATTTACATAAATAATACATAACTTAAAGTTGAATATATTAAAAATAATAATTCTTACACTATAGAGCAAATATATTATAAACTGATAGATTATATGCACATATTAAGCATTATACACCTAAAAAATTAAAAGACTTGTTAACATAAAGCTTACACAGCAACATAAAAATCATATTGAAAATAAGTTCAAATATTAACATAAATAATACATAACTTAAAGTTGAATATATTAAAAATAATAATTCTTACACCATAGAGCAAATATATTATAAACTGATAGATTATATGCACATATTAAGCATTATACACCTAAAAAATTAAAAGACTTGTTAACATAAAGATTACACAGCAACATAAAAATCATATTGAAAATAAGTTCAAATATTAACATAAATAATACATAACTTAAAGTTGAATATATTAAAAATAATAATTCTTACACTATAGAGCAAATATATTATAAACTGATAGATTATATGCACATATTAAGCATTATACACCTAAAAAATCAAAAGACTTGTTAACATAAAGATTACACAGCAACATAAAAATCATATTGAAAATAAGTTCAAATATTAACATAAATAATACATAACTTAAAGTTGAATATATTAAAAATAATAATTCTTACACTATAGAGCAAATATATTATAAACTTATAGATTATATGCACATATTAAGCATTATACACCTGAAAAATTAAAAGACTTGTTAACATAAAGATTACACAGCAACATAAAAATCATATTGAAAATAAGTTCAAATATTAACATAAATAATACATAACTTAAAGTTGAATATATTAAAAATAATAATTTTTACACTATAGAGCAAATATATTATAAACTGATAGATTATATGCACATATTAAGCATTATACACCTAAAAAATTAAAAGACTTGTTAACATAAAGATTACACAGCAACATAAAAATCATATTGAAAATAAGTTCAAATATTAACATAAATAATACATAACTTAAAGTTGAATATATTAAAAATAATAATTCTTACACTATAGAGCAAATATATTATAAACTGATAGATTATATGCACATATTAAGCATTATACACCTAAAAAATTAAAAGACTTGTTACCATAAAGATTACACAGCAACATAAAAATCATATTGAAAATAAGTTCAAATATTAACATAAATAATACATAACTTAAAGTTGAATATATTAAAAATAATAATTCTTACACTATAGAGCAAATATATTATAAACTGATAGATTATATGCACATATTAAGCATTATACACCTAAAAAATTAAAAGACTTGTTAACATAAAGATTACACAGCAACATAAAAATCATATTGAAAATAAGTTAAAATATTAACATAAATAATACATAACTTAAAGTTGAATATATTAAAAATAATAATTCTTACACTATAGAGAAAATATATTATAAACTGATAGATTATATGCACATATTAAGCATTATACACCTAAAAAATTAAAAGACTTGTTAACATAAAGATTACACAGCAACATAAAAATCATATTGAAAATAAGTTCAAATATTAACATAAATAATACATAACTTAAAGTTGAATATATTAAAAATAATAATTCTTACACTATAGAGCAAATATATTATAAACTGATAGATTATATGCACATATTAAGCATTATACACCTAAAAAATTAAAAGACTTGTTACCATAAAGATTACACAGCAACATAAAAATCATATTGAAAATAAGTTCAAATATTAACATAAATAATACATAACTTAAAGTTGAATATATTAAAAATAATAATTCTTACACTATAGAGCAAATATATTATAAACTGATAGATTATATGCACATATTAAGCATTATACACCTAAAAAATTAAAAGACTTGTTAACATAAAGATTACACAGCAACATAAAAATCATATTGAAAATAAGTTCAAATATTAACATAAATAATACATAACTTAAAGTTGAATATATTAAAAATAATAATTCTTACACTATAGAGCAAATATATTATAAACTGATAGATTATATGCACATATTAAGCATTATACACCTAAAAAATTAAAAGACTTGTTAACATAAAGATTACACAGCAACATAAAAATCATATTGAAAATAAGTTCAAATATTAACATAAATAATACATAACTTAAAGTTGAATATATTAAAAATAATAATTCTTACACTATAGAGCAAATATATTATAAACTGATAGATTATATGCACATATTAAGCATTATACACCTAAAAAATTAAAAGACTTGTTAACATAAAGATTACACAGCAACATAAAAATCATATTGAAAATAAGTTCGAATATTAACATAAATAATACATAACTTAAAGTTGAATATATTAAAAATAATAATTCTTACACTATAGAGCAAATATATTATAAACTGATAGATTATATGCACATATTAAGCATTATACACCTAAAAAATTAAAAGACTTGTTAACATAAAGATTACACAGCAACATAAAAATCATATTGAAAATAAGTTCAAATATTAACATAAATAATACATAACTTAAAGTTGAATATATTAAAAATAATAATTCTTACACTATAGAGCAAATATATTATAAACTGATAGATTATATGCACATATTAAGCATTATACACCTAAAAAATTAAAAGACTTGTTAACATAAAGATTACACAGCAACATAAAAATCATATTGAAAATAAGTTCGAATATTAACATAAATAATACATAACTTAAAGTTGAATATATTAAAAATAATAATTCTTACACTATAGAGCAAATATATTATAAACTGATAGATTATATGCACATATTAAGCATTATACACCTAAAAAATTAAAAGACTTGTTAACATAAAGATTACACAGCAACATAAAAATCATATTGAAAATAAGTTCAAATATTAACATAAATAATACATAACTTAAAGTTGAATATATTAAAAATAATAATTCTTACACTATAGAGCAAATATATTATAAACTGATAGATTATGTGCACATATTAAGCATTATACACCTAAAAAATTAAAAGACTTGTTAACATAAAGATTACACAGCAACATAAAAATCATATTGAAAATAAGTTCAAATATTAACATAAATAATACATAACTTAAAGTTGAATATATTAAAAATAATAATTCTTACACTATAGAGCAAATATATTATAAACTGATAGATTATATGCACATATTAAGCATTATACACCTAAAAAATTAAAAGACTTGTTAACATAAAGATTACACAGCAACATAAAAATGATATTGAAAATAAGTTCAAATATTAACATAAATAATACATAACTTAAAGTTGAATATATTAAAAATAATAATTCTTACACTATAGAGCAAATATATTATAAACTGATAGATTATGTGCACATATTAAGCATTATACACCTAAAAAATTAAAAGACTTGTTAACATAAAGATTACACAGCAACATAAAAATGATATTGAAAATAAGTTCAAATATTAACATAAATAATACATAACTTAAAGTTGAATATATTAAAAATAATAATTCTTACACTATAGAGCAAATATATTATAAACTGATAGATTATGTGCACATATTAAGCATTATACACCTAAAAAATTAAAAGACTTGTTAACATAAAGATTACACAGCAACATAAAAATCATATTGAAAATAAGTTCAAATATTAACATAAATAATACATAACTTAAAGTTGAATATATTAAAAATAATAATTCTTACACTATAGAGCAAATATATTATAAACTGATAGATTATATGCACATATTAAGCATTATACACCTAAAAAATTAAAAGACTTGTTAACATAAAGATTACACAGCAACATAAAAATCATATTGAAAATAAGTTCAAATATTAACATAAATAATACATAACTTAAAGTTGAATATATTAAAAATAATAATTCTTACACTATAGAGCAAATATATTATAAACTGATAGATTATATGCACATATTAAGCATTATACACCTAAAAAATTAAAAGACTTGTTAACATAAAGATTACACAGCAACATAAAAATCATATTGAAAATAAGTTCGAATATTAACATAAATAATACATAACTTAAAGTTGAATATATTAAAAATAATAATTCTTACACTATAGAGCAAATATATTATAAACTGATAGATTATATGCACATATTAAGCATTATACACCTAAAAAATTAAAAGACTTGTTAACATAAAGATTACACAGCAACATAAAAATCATATTGAAAATAAGTTCAAATATTAACATAAATAATACATAACTTAAAGTTGAATATATTAAAAATAATAATTCTTACACTATAGAGCAAATATATTATAAACGGATAGATTATATGCACATATTAAGCATTATACACCTAAAAAATTAAAAGACTTGTTAACATAAAGATTACACAGCAACATAAAAATCATATTGAAAATAAGTTCAAATATTAACATAAATAATACATAACTTAAAGTTGAATATATTAAAAATAATAATTCTTACACTATAGAGCAAATATATTATAAACTGATAGATTATATGCACATATTAAGCATTATACACCTAAAAAATTAAAAGACTTGTTAACATAAAGATTACACAGCAACATAAAAATCATATTGAAAATAAGTTCGAATATTAACATAAATAATACATAACTTAAAGTTGAATATATTAAAAATAATAATTCTTACACTATAGAGCAAATATATTATAAACTGATAGATTATATGCACATATTAAGCATTATACACCTAAAAAATTAAAAGACTTGTTAACATAAAGATTACACAGCAACATAAAAATCATATTGAAAATAAGTTCAAATATTAACATAAATAATACATAACTTAAAGTTGAATATATTAAAAATAATAATTCTTACACTATAGAGCAAATATATTATAAACTGATAGATTATATGCACATATTAAGCATTATACACCTAAAAAATTAAAAGACTTGTTAACATAAAGATTACACAGCAACATAAAAATCATATTGAAAATAAGTTCGAATATTAACATAAATAATACATAACTTAAAGTTGAATATATTAAAAATAATAATTCTTACACTATAGAGCAAATATATTATAAACTGATAGATTATATGCACATATTAAGCATTATACACCTAAAAAATTAAAAGACTTGTTAACATAAAGATTACACAGCAACATAAAAATCATATTGAAAATAAGTTCAAATATTAACATAAATAATACATAACTTAAAGTTGAATATATTAAAAATAATAATTCTTACACTATAGAGCAAATATATTATAAACTGATAGATTATGTGCACATATTAAGCATTATACACCTAAAAAATTAAAAGACTTGTTAACATAAAGATTACACAGCAACATAAAAATCATATTGAAAATAAGTTCAAATATTAACATAAATAATACATAACTTAAAGTTGAATATATTAAAAATAATAATTCTTACACTATAGAGCAAATATATTATAAACTGATAGATTATATGCACATATTAAGCATTATACACCTAAAAAATTAAAAGACTTGTTAACATAAAGATTACACAGCAACATAAAAATGATATTGAAAATAAGTTCAAATATTAACATAAATAATACATAACTTAAAGTTGAATATATTAAAAATAATAATTCTTACACTATAGAGCAAATATATTATAAACTGATAGATTATGTGCACATATTAAGCATTATACACCTAAAAAATTAAAAGACTTGTTAACATAAAGATTACACAGCAACATAAAAATGATATTGAAAATAAGTTCAAATATTAACATAAATAATACATAACTTAAAGTTGAATATATTAAAAATAATAATTCTTACACTATAGAGCAAATATATTATAAACTGATAGATTATGTGCACATATTAAGCATTATACACCTAAAAAATTAAAAGACTTGTTAACATAAAGATTACACAGCAACATAAAAATCATATTGAAAATAAGTTCAAATATTAACATAAATAATACATAACTTAAAGTTGAATATATTAAAAATAATAATTCTTACACTATAGAGCAAATATATTATAAACTGATAGATTATATGCACATATTAAGCATTATACACCTAAAAAATTAAAAGACTTGTTAACATAAAGATTACACAGCAACATAAAAATCATATTGAAAATAAGTTCAAATATTAACATAAATAATACATAACTTAAAGTTGAATATATTAAAAATAATAATTCTTACACTATAGAGCAAATATATTATAAACTGATAGATTATATGCACATATTAAGCATTATACACCTAAAAAATTAAAAGACTTGTTAACATAAAGATTACACAGCAACATAAAAATCATATTGAAAATAAGTTCGAATATTAACATAAATAATACATAACTTAAAGTTGAATATATTAAAAATAATAATTCTTACACTATAGAGCAAATATATTATAAACTGATAGATTATATGCACATATTAAGCATTATACACCTAAAAAATTAAAAGACTTGTTAACATAAAGATTACACAGCAACATAAAAATCATATTGAAAATAAGTTCAAATATTAACATAAATAATACATAACTTAAAGTTGAATATATTAAAAATAATAATTCTTACACTATAGAGCAAATATATTATAAACTGATAGATTATGTGCACATATTAAGCATTATACACCTAAAAAATTAAAAGACTTGTTAACATAAAGATTACACAGCAACATAAAAATCATATTGAAAATAAGTTCAAATATTAACATAAATAATACATAACTTAAAGTTGAATATATTAAAAATAATAATTCTTACACTATAGAGCAAATATATTATAAACTGATAGATTATATGCACATATTAAGCATTATACACCTAAAAAATTAAAAGACTTGTTAACATAAAGATTACACAGCAACATAAAAATGATATTGAAAATAAGTTCAAATATTAACATAAATAATACATAACTTAAAGTTGAATATATTAAAAATAATAATTCTTACACTATAGAGCAAATATATTATAAACTGATAGATTATGTGCACATATTAAGCATTATACACCTAAAAAATTAAAAGACTTGTTAACATAAAGATTACACAGCAACATAAAAATGATATTGAAAATAAGTTCAAATATTAACATAAATAATACATAACTTAAAGTTGAATATATTAAAAATAATAATTCTTACACTATAGAGCAAATATATTATAAACTGATAGATTATGTGCACATATTAAGCATTATACACCTAAAAAATTAAAAGACTTGTTAACATAAAGATTACACAGCAACATAAAAATCATATTGAAAATAAGTTCAAATATTAACATAAATAATACATAACTTAAAGTTGAATATATTAAAAATAATAATTCTTACACTATAGAGCAAATATATTATAAACTGATAGATTATATGCACATATTAAGCATTATACACCTAAAAAATTAAAAGACTTGTTAACATAAAGATTACACAGCAACATAAAAATCATATTGAAAATAAGTTCAAATATTAACATAAATAATACATAACTTAAAGTTGAATATATTAAAAATAATAATTCTTACACTATAGAGCAAATATATTATAAACTGATAGATTATATGCACATATTAAGCATTATACACCTAAAAAATTAAAAGACTTGTTAACATAAAGATTACACAGCAACATAAAAATCATATTGAAAATAAGTTCAAATATTAACATAAATAATACATAACTTAAAGTTGAATATATTAAAAATAATAATTCTTACACTATAGAGCAAATATATTATAAACTGATAGATTATATGCACATATTAAGCATTATACACCTAAAAAATTAAAAGACTTGTTAACATAAAGATTACACAGCAACATAAAAATCATATTGAAAATAAGTTCAAATATTAACATAAATAATACATAACTTAAAGTTGAATATATTAAAAATAATAATTCTTACACTATAGAGCAAATATATTATAAACTGATAGATTATATGCACATATTAAGCATTATACACCTAAAAAATTAAAAGACTTGTTAACATAAAGATTACACAGCAACATAAAAATCATATTGAAAATAAGTTCAAATATTAACATAAATAATACATAACTTAAAGTTGAATATATTAAAAATAATAATTCTTACACTATAGAGCAAATATATTATAAACTGATAGATTATATGCACATATTAAGCATTATACACCTAAAAAATTAAAAGACTTGTTAACATAAAGATTACACAGCAACATAAAAATCATATTGAAAATAAGTTCAAATATTAACATAAATAATACATAACTTAAAGTTGAATATATTAAAAATAATAATTCTTACACTATAGAGCAAATATATTATAAACTGATAGATTATATGCACATATTAAGCATTATACACCTAAAAAATTAAAAGACTTGTTAACATAAAGATTACACAGCAACATAAAAATCATATTGAAAATAAGTTCAAATATTAACATAAATAATACATAACTTAAAGTTGAATATATTAAAAATAATAATTCTTACACTATAGAGCAAATATATTATAAACTGATAGATTATATGCACATATTAAGCATTATACACCTAAAAAATTAAAAGACTTGTTAACATAAAGATTACACAGCAACATAAAAATCATATTGAAAATAAGTTCAAATATTAACATAAATAATACATAACTTAAAAGTTGAATATATTAAAAATAATAATTCTTACACTATAGAGCAAATATATTATAAACTGATAGATTATATGCACATATTAAGCATTATACACCTAAAAAATTAAAAGACTTGTTAACATAAAATTAAAAGACTTGTTAACAACATAAAAATCATATTGAAAATAAGTTCAAATATTAACATAAATAATACATAACTTAAAGTTGAATATATTAAAAATAATAATTCTTACACTATAGAGCAAATATATTATAAACTGATAGATTATATGCACATATTAAGCATTATACACCTAAAAAATTAAAAGACTTGTTAACATAAAGATTACACAGCAACATAAAAATCATATTGAAAATAAGTTCAAATATTAACATAAATAATACATAACTTAAAGTTGAATATATTAAAAATAATAATTCTTACACTATAGAGCAAATATATTATAAACTGATAGATTATATGCACATATTAAGCATTATACACCTAAAAAATTAAAAGACTTGTTAACATAAAGATTACACAGCAACATAAAAATCATATTGAAAATAAGTTCAAATATTAACATAAATAATACATAACTTAAAGTTGAATATATTAAAAATAATAATTCTTACACTATAGAGCAAATATATTATAAACTGATAGATTATATGCACATATTAAGCATTATACACCTAAAAAATTAAAAGACTTGTTAACATAAAGATTACACAGCAACATAAAAATCATATTGAAAATAAGTTCAAATATTAACATAAATAATACATAACTTAAAGTTGAATATATTAAAAATAATAATTCTTACACTATAGAGCAAATATATTATAAACTGATAGATTATATGCACATATTAAGCATTATACACCTAAAAAATTAAAAGACTTGTTAACATAAAGATTACACAGCAACATAAAAATCATATTGAAAATAAGTTCAAATATTAACATAAATAATACATAACTTAAAGTTGAATATATTAAAAATAATAATTCTTACACTATAGAGCAAATATATTATAAACTGATAGATTATATGCACATATTAAGCATTATACACCTAAAAAATTAAAAGACTTGTTAACATAAAGATTACACAGCAACATAAAAATCATATTGAAAATAAGTTCAAATATTAACATAAATAATACATAACTTAAAGTTGAATATATTAAAAATAATAATTCTTACACTATAGAGCAAATATATTATAAACTGATAGATTATATGCACATATTAAGCATTATACACCTAAAAAATTAAAAGACTTGTTAACATAAAGATTACACAGCAACATAAAAATCATATTGAAAATAAGTTCAAATATTAACATAAATAATACATAACTTAAAGTTGAATATATTAAAAATAATAATTCTTACACTATATAGCAAATATATTATAAACTGATAGATTATATGCACATATTAAGCATTATACACCTAAAAAATTAAAAGACTTGTTAACATAAAGATTACACAGCAACATAAAAATCATATTGAAAATAAGTTCAAATATTAACATAAATAATACATAACTTAAAGTTGAATATATTAAAAATAATAATTCTTACACTATAGAGCAAATATATTATAAACTGATAGATTATATGCACATATTAAGCATTATACACCTAAAAAATTAAAAGACATGTTAACATAAAGATTACACAGCAACATAAAAATCATATTGAAAATAAGTTCAAATATTAACATAAATAATACATAACTTAAAGTTGAATATATTAAAAATAATAATTCTTACACTATAGAGCAAATATATTATAAATTTATAGATTATATGCACATATTAAGCATTATACACCTAAAAAATTAAAAGACTTGTTAACAACATAAAAATCATATTGAAAATAAGTTCAAATATTAACATAAATAATACATAACTTAAAGTTGAATATATTAAAAATAATAATTCTTACACTATAGAGCAAATATATTATAAACTGATAGATTATATGCACATATTAAGCATTATAGACCTAAAAAATTAAAAGACTTGTTAACATAAAGATTACACAGCAACATAAAAATCATATTGAAAATAAGTTCAAATATTAACATAAATAATACATAACTTAAAGTTGAATATATTAAAAATAATAATTCTTACACTATAGAGCAAATATATTATAAACTGATAGATTATATGCACATATTAAGCATTATACACCTAAAAAATTAAAAGACTTGTTAACATAAAGATTACACAGCAACATAAAAATCATATTGAAAATAAGTTCAAATATTAACATAAATAATACATAACTTCAAGTTGAATATATTAAAAATAATAATTCTTACACTATATAGCAAATATATTATAAACTGATAGATTATATGCACATATTAAGCATTATACACCTAAAAAATTAAAAGACTTGTTAACATAAAGATTACACAGCAACATAAAAATCATATTGAAAATAAGTTCAAATATTAACATAAATAATACATAACTTAAAGTTGAATATATTAAAAATAATAATTCTTACACTATAGAGCAAATATATTATAAACTGATAGATTATATGCACATATTAAGCATTATACACCTAAAAAATTAAAAGACTTGTTAACATAAAGATTACACAGCAACATAAAAATCATATTGAAAATAAGTTCAAATATTAACATAAATAATACATAACTTAAAGTTGAATATATTAAAAATAATAATTCTTACACTATAGAGCAAATATATTATAAATTGATAGATTATATGCACATATTAAGCATTATACACCTAAAAAATTAAAAGACTTGTTAACAACATAAAAATCATATTGAAAATAAGTTCAAATATTAACATAAATAATACATAACTTAAAGTTGAATATATTAAAAATAATACTTCTTACACTATAGAGCAAATATATTATAAACTGATAGATTATATGCACATATTAAGCATTATACACCTAAAAAATTAAAAGACTTGTTAACATAAAGATTACACAGCAACATAAAAATCATATTGAAAATAAGTTCAAATATTAACATAAATAATACATAACTTAAAGTTGAATATATTAAAAATAATAATTCTTACACTATAGAGCAAATATATTATAAACTGATAGATTATATGCACATATTAAGCATTATACACCTAAAAAATTAAAAGACTTGTTAACATAAAGATTACACAGCAACATAAAAATCATATTGAAAATAAGTTCAAATATTAAGATAAATAATACATAACTTAAAGTTGAATATATTAAAAATAATAATTCTTACACTATAGAGCAAATATATTATAAACTGATAGATTATATGCACATATTAAGCATTATACACCTAAAAAATTAAAAGACTTGTTAACATAAAGATTACACAGCAACATAAAAATCATATTGAAAATAATGTCAAATATTAACATAAATAATACATAACTTAAAGTTGAATATATTAAAAATAATAATTCTTACACTATAGAGCAAATATATTATAAACTGATAGATTATATGCACATATTAAGCATTATACACCTAAAAAATTAAAAGACTTGTTAACATAAAGATTACACAGCAACATAAAAATCATATTGAAAATAAGTTCAAATATTAACATAAATAATACATAACTTAAAGTTGAATATATTAAAAATAATAATTCTTACACTATAGAGCAAATATATTATAAACTGATAGATTATATGCACATATTAAGCATTATACACCTAAAAAATTAAAAGACTTGTTAACATAAAGATTACACAGCAACATAAAAATCATATTGAAAATAAGTTCAAATATTAACATAAATAATACATAACTTAAAGTTGAATATATTAAAAATAATAATTCTTACACTATAGAGCAAATATCTTATAAACTGATAGATTATATGCACATATTAAGCATTATACACCTAAAAAATTAAAAGACTTGTTAACATAAAGATTACACAGCAACATAAAAATCATATTGAAAATAAGTTCAAATATTAACATAAATAATACATAACTTAAAGTTGAATATATTAAAAATAATAATTCTTACACTATAGAGCAAATATATTATAAACTGATAGATTATATGCACATATTAAGCATTATACACCTAAAAAATTAAAAGACTTGTTAACATAAAGATTACACAGCAACATAAAAATCATATTGAAAATAAGTTCAAATATTAACATAAATAATACATAACTTAAAGTTGAATATATTAAAAATAATAATTCTTACACTATAGAGCAAATATATTATAAACTGATAGATTATATGCACATATTAAGCATTATACACCTAAAAAATTAAAAGACTTGTTAACATAAAGATTACACAGCAACATAAAAATCATATTGAAAATAAGTTCAAATATTAACATAAATAATACATAACTTAAAGTTGAATATATTAAAAATAATAATTCTTACACTATAGAGCAAATATATTATAAACTGATAGATTATATGCACATATTAAGCATTATACACCTAAAAAATTAAAAGACTTGTTAACATAAAGATTACACAGCAACATAAAAATCATACTGAAAATAAGTTCAAATATTAACATAAATAATACATAACTTAAAGTTGAATATATTAAAAATAATAATTCTTACACTATAGAGCAAATATATTATAAACTGATAGATTATATGCACATATTAAGCATTATACACCTAAAAAATTAAAAGACTTGTTAACATAAAGATTACACAGCAACATAAAAATCATATTGAAAATAAGTTCAAATATTAACATAAATAATACATAACTTAAAGTTGAATATATTAAAAATAATAATTCTTACACTATAGAGCAAATATATTATAAACTGATAGATTATATGCACATATTAAGCATTATACACCTAAAAAATTAAAAGACTTGTTAACATAAAGATTACACAGCAACATAAAAATCATACTGAAAATAAGTTCAAATATTAACATAAATAATACATAACTTAAAGTTGAATATATTAAAAATAATAATTCTTACACTATAGAGCAAATATATTATAAACTGATAGATTATATGCACATATTAAGCATTATACACCTAAAAAATTAAAAGACTTGTTAACATAAAGATTACACAGCAACATAAAAATCATACTGAAAATAAGTTCAAATATTAACATAAATAATACATAACTTAAAGTTGAATATATTAAAAATAATAATTCTTACACTATAGAGCAAATATATTATAAACTGATAAATTATATGCACATATTAAGCATTATACACCTAAAAAATTAAAAGACTTGTTAACATAAAGATTACACAGCAACATAAAAATCATATTGAAAATAAGTTCAAATATTAACATAAATAATACATAACTTAAAGTTGAATATATTAAAAATAATAATTCTTACACTATAGAGCAAATATATTATAAACTGATAGATTATATGCACATATTAAGCATTATACACCTAAAAAATTAAAAGACTTGTTAACATAAAGATTACACAGCAACATAAAAATCATATTGAAAATAAGTTCAAATATTAACATAAATAATACATAACTTAAAGTTGAATATATTAAAAATAATAATTCTTACACTATAGAGCAAATATATTATAAACTGATAGATTATATGCACATATTAAGCATTATACACCTAAAAAATTAAAAGACTTGTTAACATAAAGATTACACAGCAACATAAAAATCATATTGAAAATAAGTTCAAATATTAACATAAATAATACATAACTTAAAGTTGAATATATTAAAAATAATAATTCTTACACTATAGAGCAAATATATTATAAACTGATAGATTATATGCACATATTAAGCATTATACACCTAATAAATTAAAAGACTTGTTAACATAAAGATTACACAGCAACATAAAAATCATACTGAAAATAAGTTCAAATATTAACATAAATAATACATAACTTAAAGTTGAATATATTAAAAATAATAATTCTTACACTATAGAGCAAATATATTATAAACTGATAGATTATATGCACATATTAAGCATTATACACCTAAAAAATTAAAAGACTTGTTAACATAAAGATTACACAGCAACATAAAAATCATATTGAAATAAGTTCAAATATTAACATAAATAATACATAACTTAAAGTTGAATATATTAAAAATAATAATTCTTACACTATAGAGCAAATATATTATAAACTGATAGATTATATGCACATATTAAGCATTATACACCTAAAAAATTAAAAGACTTGTTAACATAAAGATTACACAGCAACATAAAAATCATATTGAAAATAAGTTCAAATATTAACATAAATAATACATAACTTAAAGTTGAATATATTAAAAATAATAATTCTTACACTATAGAGCAAATATATTATAAACTGATAGATTATATGCACATATTAAGCATTATACACCTAAAAAATTAAAAGACTTGTTAACATAAAGATTACACTAGCAACATAAAAATCATATTGAAAATAAGTTCAAATATTAACATAAATAATACATAACTTAAAGTTGAATATATTAAAAATAATAATTCTTACACTATAGAGCAAATATATTATAAACTGATAGATTATATGCACATATTAAGCATTATACACCTAAAAAATTAAAAGACTTGTTAACATAAAGATTACACAGCAACATAAAAATCATATTGAAAATAAGTTCAAATATTAACATAAATAATACATAACTTAAAGTTGAATATATTAAAAATAATAATTCTTACACTATAGAGCAAATATATTATAAACTGATAGATTATATGCACATATTAAGCACTATACACCTAAAAAATTAAAAGACTTGTTAACATAAAGATTACACAGCAACATAAAAATCATATTGAAAATAAGTTCAAATATTAACATAAATAATACATAACTTAAAGTTGAATATATTAAAAATAATAATTCTTACACTATAGAGCAAATATATTATAAACTGATAGATTATATGCACATATTAAGCATTATACACCTAAAAAATTAAAAGACTTGTTAACATACAGATTACACAGCAACATAAAAATCATATTGAAAATAAGTTCAAATATTAACATAAATAATACATAACTTAAAGTTGAATATATTAAAAATAATAATTCTTACACTATAGAGCAAATATATTATAAACTGATAGATTATATGCACATATTAAGCATTATAGCACCTAAAAAATTAAAAGACTTGTTAACATAAAGATTACACAGCAACATAAAAATCATATTGAAAATAAGTTCAAATATTAACATAAATAATACATAACTTAAAGTTGAATATATTAAAAATAATAATTCTTCCACTATAGAGCAAATATATTATAAACTGATAGATTATATGCACATATTAAGCATTATAGTCCTAAAAAATTAAAAGACTTGTTAACATAAAGATTACACAGCAACATAAAAATCATATTGAAAATAAGTTCAAATATTAACATAAATAATACATAACTTAAAGTTGAATATATTAAAAATAATAATTCTTCCACTATAGAGCAAATATATTATAAACTGATAGATTATATGCACATATTAAGCATTATACACCTAAAAAATTAAAAGACTTGTTAACATAAAGATTACACAGCAACATAAAAATCATATTGAAAATAAGTTCAAATATTAACATAAATAATACATAACTTAAAGTTGAATATATTAAAAATAATAATTCTTACACTATAGAGCAAATATATTATAAACTGATAGATTATATGCACATATTAAGCACTATACACCTAAAAAATTAAAAGACTTGTTAACATAAAGATTACACAGCAACATAAAAATCATATTGAAAATAAGTTCAAATATTAACATAAATAATACATAACTTAAAGTTGAATATATTAAAAATAATAATTCTTACACTATAGAGCAAATATATTATAAACTGATAGATTATATGCACATATTAAGCATTATAGACCTAAAAAATTAAAAGACTTGTTAACATAAAGATTACACAGCAACATAAAAATCATATTGAAAATAAGTTCAAATATTAACATAAATAATACATAACTTAAAGTTGAATATATTAAAAATAATAATTCTTACACTATAGAGCAAATATATTATAAACTGATAGATTATATGCACATATTAAGCATTATAGACCTAAAAAATTAAAAGACTTGTTAACATAAAGATTACACAGCAACATAAAAATCATATTGAAAATAAGTTCAAATATTAACATAAATAATACATAACTTAAAGTTGAATATATTAAAAATAATAATTCTTACACTATAGAGCAAATATATTATAAACTGATAGATTATATGCACATATTAAGCATTATAGACCTAAAAAATTAAAAGACTTGTTAACATAAAGATTACACAGCAACATAAAAATCATATTGAAAATAAGTTCAAATATTAACATAAATAATACATAACTTAAAGTTGAATATATTAAAAATAATAATTCTTACACTATAGAGCAAATATATTATAAACTGATAGATTATATGCACATATTAAGCACTATACACCTAAAAAATTAAAAGACTTGTTAACATAAAGATTACACAGCAACATAAAAATCATATTGAAAATAAGTTCAAATATTAACATAAATAATACATAACTTAAAGTTGAATATATTAAAAATAATAATTCTTACACTATAGAGCAAATATATTATAAACTGATAGATTATATGCACATATTAAGCATTATACACCTAAAAAATTAAAAGACTTGTTAACATAAAGATTACACAGCAACATAAAAATCATATTGAAAATAAGTTCAAATATTAACATAAATAATACATAACTTAAAGTTGAATATATTAAAAATAATAATTCTTACACTATAGAGCAAATATATTATAAACTGATAGATTATATGCACATATTAAGCATTATAGACCTAAAAAATTAAAAGACTTGTTAACATAAAGATTACACAGCAACATAAAAATCATATTGAAAATAAGTTCAAATATTAACATAAATAATACATAACTTAAAGTTGAATATATTAAAAATAATAATTCTTACACTATAGAGCAAATATATTATAAACTGATAGATTATATGCACATATTAAGCATTTATAGACCTAAAAAATTAAAAGACTTGTTAACATAAAGATTACACAGCAACATAAAAATCATATTGAAAATAAGTTCAAATATTAACATAAATAATACATAACTTAAAGTTGAATATATTAAAAATAATAATTCTTACACTATAGAGCAAATATATTATAAACTGATAGATTATATGCACATATTAAGCATTATACACCTAAAAAATTAAAAGACTTGTTAACATAAAGATTACACAGCAACATAAAAATCATATTGAAAATAAGTTCAAATATTAACATAAATAATACATAACTTAAAGTTGAATATATTAAAAATAATAATTCTTACACTATAGAGCAAATATATTATAAACTGATAGATTATATGCACATATTAAGCATTATACACCTAAAAAATTAAAAGACTTGTTAACATAAAGATTACACAGCAACATAAAAATCATATTGAAAATAAGTTCAAATATTAACATAAATAATACATAACTTAAAGTTGAATATATTAAAAATAATAATTCTTACACTATAGAGCAAATATATTATAAACTGATAGATTATATGCACATATTAAGCATTATACACCTAAAAAATTAAAAGACTTGTTAACATAAAGATTACACAGCAACATAAAAATCATATTGAAAATAAGTTCAAATATTAACATAAATAATACATAACTTAAAGTTGAATATATTAAAAATAATAATTCTTACACTATAGAGCAAATATATTATAAACTGATAGATTATATGCACATATTAAGCATTATACACCTAAAAAATTAAAAGACTTGTTAACATAAAGATTACACAGCAACATAAAAATCATATTGAAAATAAGTTCAAATATTAACATAAATAATACATAACTTAAAGTTGAATATATTAAAAATAATAATTCTTACACTATAGAGCAAATATATTATAAACTGATAGATTATATGCAGATATTAAGCATTATACACCTAAAAAATTAAAAGACTTGTTAACATAAAGATTACACAGCAACATAAAAATCATATTGAAAATAAGTTCAAATATTAACATAAATAATACATAACTTAAAGTTGAATATATTAAAAATAATAATTCTTACACTATAGAGCAAATATATTATAAACTAATAGATTATATGCACATATTAAGCATTATACACCTAAAAAATTAAAAGACTTGTTAACATAAAGATTACACAACAACATAAAAATCATATTGAAAATAAGTTCAAATATTAACATAAATAATACATAACTTAAAGTTGAATATATTAAAAATAATAATTCTTACACTATAGAGCAAATATATTATAAACTGATAGATTATATGCACATATTAAGCATTATACACCTAAAAAATTAAAAGACTTGTTAACATAAAGATTACACAGCAACATAAAAATCATATTGAAAATAAGTTCAAATATTAACATAAATAATACATAACTTAAAGTTGAATATATTAAAAATAATAATTCTTACACTATAGAGCAAATATATTATAAACTCATAGATTATATGCACATATTAAGCATTATCACCTAAAAAATTAAAAGACTTGTTAACATAAAGATTACACAGCAACATAAAAATCATATTGAAAATAAGTTCAAATATTAACATAAATAATACATAGCTTAAGGTTGAATATATTAAAAATAATAATTCTTACACTATAGAGCAAATATATTATAAACTTATAGATTATATGCACATATTAAGCATTATACACCTGAAAAATTAAAAGACTTGTTAACATAAAGATTACACAGCAACATAAAAATCATATTGAAAATAAGTTCAAATATTAACATAAATAATACATAACTTAAAGTTGAATATATTAAAAATAATAATTCTTACACTATAGAGCAAATATATTATAAACTGATAGATTATATGCACATATTAAGCATTATACACCTAAAAAATTAAAAGACTTGTTAACATAAAGATTACACAGCAACATAAAAATCATATTGAAAATAAGTTCAAATATTAACATAAATAATACATAACTTAAAGTTGAATATATTAAAAATAATAATTCTTACACTATAGAGCAAATATATTATAAACTGATAGATTATATGCACATATTAAGCATTATACACCTAAAAAATTAAAAGACTTGTTACCATAAAGATTACACAGCAACATAAAAATCATATTGAAAATAAGTTCAAATATTAACATAAATAATACATAACTTAAAGTTGAATATATTAAAAATAATAATTCTTACACTATAGAGAAAATATATTATAAACTGATAGATTATATGCACATATTAAGCATTATACACCTAAAAAATTAAAAGACTTGTTAACATAAAGATTACACAGCAACATAAAAATCATATTGAAAATAAGTTCAAATATTAACATAAATAATACATAACTTAAAGTTGAATATATTAAAAATAATAATTCTTACACTATAGAGCAAATATATTATAAACTGATAGATTATATGCACATATTAAGCATTATACACCTAAAAAATTAAAAGACTTGTTAACATAAAGATTACACAGCAACATAAAAATCATATTGAAAATAAGTTCAAATATTAACATAAATAATACATAACTTAAAGTTGAATATATTAAAAATAATAATTCTTACACTATAGAGCAAATATATTATAAACTGATAGATTATATGCACATATTAAGCATTATACACCTAAAAAATTAAAAGACTTGTTAACATAAAGATTACACAGCAACATAAAAATCATATTGAAAATAAGTTCAAATATTAACATAAATAATACATAACTTAAAGTTGAATATATTAAAAATAATAATTCTTACACTATAGAGCAAATATATTATAAACTGATAGATTATATGCACATATTAAGCATTATACACCTAAAAAATAAAGACTTGTTAACATAAAGATTACACAGCAACATAAAAATCATATTGAAAATAAGTTCAAATATTAACATAAATAATACATAGCTTAAGGTTGAATATATTAAAAATAATAATTCTTACACTATAGAGCAAATATATTATAAACTTATAGATTATATGCACATATTAAGCATTATACACCTGAAAAATTAAAAGACTTGTTAACATAAAGATTACACAGCAACATAAAAATCATATTGAAAATAAGTTCAAATATTAACATAAATAATACATAACTTAAAGTTGAATATATTAAAAATAATAATTCTTACACTATAGAGCAAATATATTATAAACTGATAGATTATATGCACATATTAAGCATTATACACCTAAAAAATTAAAAGACTTGTTAACATAAAGATTACACAGCAACATAAAAATCATATTGAAAATAAGTTCAAATATTAACATAAATAATACATAACTTAAAGTTGAATATATTAAAAATAATAATTCTTACACTATAGAGCAAATATATTATAAACTGATAGATTATATGCACATATTAAGCATTATACACCTAAAAAATTAAAAGACTTGTTACCATAAAGATTACACAGCAACATAAAAATCATATTGAAAATAAGTTCAAATATTAACATAAATAATACATAACTTAAAGTTGAATATATTAAAAATAATAATTCTTACACTATAGAGCAAATATATTATAAACTTATAGATTATATGCACATATTAAGCATTATACACCTGAAAAAATTAAAAGACTTGTTAACATAAAGATTACACAGCAACATAAAAATCATATTGAAAATAAGTTCAAATATTAACATAAATAATACATAACTTAAAGTTGAATATATTAAAAATAATAATTCTTACACTATAGAGCAAATATATTATAAACTGATAGATTATATGCACATATTAAGCATTATACACCTAAAAAATTAAAAGACTTGTTAACATAAAGATTACACAGCAACATAAAAATCATATTGAAAATAAGTTCAAATATTAACATAAATAATACATAACTTAAAGTTGAATATATTAAAAATAATAATTCTTACACTATAGAGCAAATATATTATAAACTGATAGATTATATGCACATATTAAGCATTATACACCTAAAAAAATTAAAAGACTTGTTAACATAAAGATTACACAGCAACATAAAAATCATATTGAAAATAAGTTAAAATATTAACATAAATAATACATAACTTAAAGTTGAATATATTAAAAATAATAATTCTTACACTATAGAGCAAATATATTATAAACTGATAGATTATATGCACATATTAAGCATTATACACCTAAAAAATTAAAAGACTTGTTAACATAAAGATTGCACAGCAACATAAAAATCATATTGAAAATAAGTTCAAATATTAACATAAATAATACATAACTTAAAGTTGAATATATTAAAAATAATAATTCTTACACTATAGAGCAAATATATTATAAACTGATAGATTATATGCACATATTAAGCATTATACACCTAAAAAATTAAAAGACTTGTGAACATAAAGATTACACAACAACATTAAAATCATATTGAAAATAAGTTCAAATATTAACATAAATAATACATAACTTAAAGTTGAATATATTAAAAATAATAATTCTTACACTATAGAGCAAATATATTATAAACTGATAGATTATATGCACATATTAAGCATTATACACCTAAAAAATTAATAGACTTGTTAACATAAAGATTACACAGCAACATAAAAATCATATTGAAAATAAGTTCAAATATTTACATAAATAATACATAACTTAAAGTTGAATATATTAAAAATAATAATTCTTACACTATAGAGCAAATATATTATAATCTGATAGATTATATGCACATATTAAGCATTATACACCTAAAAACTTAAAAGACTTGTTAACATAAAGATTACACAGCAACATAAAAATCATATTGAAAATAAGTTCAAATATTAACATAAATAATACATAACTTAAAGTTGAATATATTAAAAATAATAATTCTTACACTATAGAGCAAATATATTATAAACTGATAGATTATATGCACATATTAAGCATTATACACCTAAAAAATTAAAAGACTTGTTAACATAAAGATTACACAGCAACATAAAAATCATATTGAAAATAAGTTCAAATATTAACATAAATAATACATAACTTAAAGTTGAATATATTAAAAATAATAATTCTTACACTATAGAGCAAATATATTATAAACTGATAGATTATATGCACATATTAAGCATTATACACCTAAAAAATTAAAAGACTTGTTAACATAAAGATTACACAGCAACATAAAAATCATATTGAAAATAAGTTCAAATATTAACATAAATAATACATAACTTAAAGTTGAATATATTAAAAATAATAATTCTTACACTACAGAGCAAATATATTATAAACTGATAGATTATATGCACATATTAAGCATTATACACCTAAAAAATTAAAAGACTTGTTACCATAAAGATTACACAGCAACATAAAAATCATATTGAAAATAAGTTCAAATATTAACATAAATAATACATAACTTAAAGTTGAATATATTAAAAATAATAATTCTTACACTATAGAGCAAATATATTATAAACTGATAGATTATATGCACATATTAAGCATTATACACCTAAAAAATTAAAAGACTTGTTAACATAAAGATTACACAGCAACATAAAAATCATATTGAAAATAAGTTCAAATATTAACATAAATAATACATAACTTAAAGTTGAATATATTAAAAATAATAATTCTTACACTATAGAGCAAATATATTATAAACTTATAGATTATATGCACATATTAAGCATTATACACCTGAAAAATTAAAAGACTTGTTAACATAAAGATTACACAGCAACATAAAAATCATATTGAAAATAAGTTCAAATATTAACATAAATAATACATAACTTAAAGTTGAATATATTAAAAATAATAATTCTTACACTATAGAGCAAATATATTATAAACTGATAGATTATATGCACATATTAAGCATTATACACCTAAAAAATTAAAAGACTTGTTAACATAAAGATTACACAGCAACATAAAAATCATATTGAAAATAAGTTCAAATATTAACATAAATAATACATAACTTAAAGTTGAATATATTAAAAATAATAATTCTTACACTACAGAGCAAATATATTAGAAACTGATAGATTATATGCACATATTAAGCATTATACACCTAAAAAATTAAAAGACTTGTTACCATAAAGATTACACAGCAACATAAAAATCATATTGAAAATAAGTTCAAATATTAACATAAATAATACATAACTTAAAGTTGAATATATTAAAAATAATAATTCTTACACTATAGAGCAAATATATTATAAACTGATAGATTATATGCACATATTAAGCATTATACACCTAAAAAATTAAAAGACTTGTTAACATAAAGATTACACAGCAACATAAAAATCATATTGAAAATAAGTTAAAATATTAACATAAATAATACATAACTTAAAGTTGAATATATTAAAAATAATAATTCTTACACTATAGAGCAAATATATTATAAACTGATAGATTATATGCACATATTAAGCATTATACACCTAAAAAATTAAAAGACTTGTTAACATAAAGATTACACAGCAACATAAAAATCATATTGAAAATAAGTTCAAATATTAACATAAATAATACATAACTTAAAGTTGAATATATTAAAAATAATAATTCTTACACTATAGAGCAAATATATTATAAACTGATAGATTATATGCACATATTAAGCATTATACACCTAAAAAATTAAAAGACTTGTTAACATAAAGATTACACAACAACATTAAAATCATATTGAAAATAAGTTCAAATATTAACATAAATAATACATAACTTAAAGTTGAATATATTAAAAATAATAATTCTTACACTATAGAGCAAATATATTATAAACTGATAGATTATATGCACATATTAAGCATTATACACCTAAAAAATTAAAAGACTTGTTAACATAAAGATTACACAGCAACATAAAAATCATATTGAAAATAAGTTCAAATATTTACATAAATAATACATAACTTAAAGTTGAATATATTAAAAATAATAATTCTTACACTATAGAGCAAATATATTATAATCTGATAGATTATATGCACATATTAAGCATTATACACCTAAAAACTTAAAAGACTTGTTAACATAAAGATTACACAGCAACATAAAAATCATATTGAAAATAAGTTCAAATATTAACATAAATAATACATAACTTAAAGTTGAATATATTAAAAATAATAATTCTTACACTATAGAGCAAATATATTATAAACTGATAGATTATATGCACATATTAAGCATTATACACCTAAAAAATTAAAAGACTTGTTAACATAAAGATTACACAGCAACATAAAAATCATATTGAAAATAAGTTCAAATATTAACATAAATAATACATAACTTAAAGTTGAATATATTAAAAATAATAATTCTTACACTATAGAGCAAATATATTATAAACTGATAGATTATATGCACATATTAAGCATTATACACCTAAAAAATTAAAAGACTTGTTAACATAAAGATTACACAGCAACATAAAAATCATATTGAAAATAAGTTCAAATATTAACATAAATAATACATAACTTAAAGTTGAATATATTAAAAATAATAATTCTTACACTATAGAGCAAATATATTATAAACTGATAGATTATATGCACATATTAAGCATTATACACCTAAAAAATTAAAAGACTTGTTAACATAAAGATTACACAGCAAAATAAAAATCATATTGAAAATAAGTTCAAATATTAACATAAATAATACATAACTTAAAGTTGAATATATTAAAAATAATAATTCTTACACTATAGAGCAAATATATTATAAATTGATAGATTATATGCACATATTAAGCATTATACACCTAAAAAATTAAAAGACTTGTTAACAACATAAAAATCATATTGAAAATAAGTTCAAATATTAACATAAATAATACATAACTTAAAGTTGAATATATTAAAAATAATAATTCTTACACTATAGAGCAAATATATTATAAACTGATAGATTATATGCACATATTAAGCATTATACACCTAAAAAATTAAAAGACTTGTTAACATAAAGATTACACAGCAACATAAAAATCATATTGAAAATAAGTTCAAATATTTACATAAATAATACATAACTTAAAGTTGAATATATTAAAAATAATAATTCTTACACTATAGAGCAAATATATTATAAACTGATAGATTATATGCACATATTAAGCATTATACACCTAAAAAATTAAAAGACTTGTTAACATAAAGATTACACAGCAACATAAAAATCATATTGAAAATAAGTTCAAATATTTACATAAATAATACATAACTTAAAGTTGAATATATTAAAAATAATAATTCTTACACTATAGAGCAAATATATTATAAACTGATAGATTATATGCACATATTAAGCATTATACACCTAAAAAATTAAAAGACTTGTTAACATAAAGATTACACAGCAACATAAAAATCATATTGAAAATAAGTTCAAATATTAACATAAATAATACATAACTTAAAGTTGAATATATTAAAAATAATAATTCTTACACTATAGAGCAAATATATTATAAACTGATAGATTATATGCACATATTAAGCATTATACACCTAAAAAATTAAAAGACTTGTTAACATAAAGATTACACAGCAACATAAAAATCATATTGAAAATAAGTTCAAATATTAACATAAATAATACATAACTTAAAGTTGAATATATTAAAAATAATAATTCTTACACTATAGAGCAAATATATTATAAATTGATAGATTATATGCACATATTAAGCATTATACACCTAAAAAATTAAAAGACTTGTTAACAACATAAAAATCATATTGAAAATAAGTTCAAATATTAACATAAATAATACATAACTTAAAGTTGAATATATTAAAAATAATAATTCTTACACTATAGAGCAAATATATTATAAACTGATAGATTATATGCACATATTAAGCATTATACACCTAAAAAATTAAAAGACTTGTTAACATAAAGATTACACAGCAACATAAAAATCATATTGAAAATAAGTTCAAATATTTACATAAATAATACATAACTTAAAGTTGAATATATTAAAAATAATAATTCTTACACTATAGAGCAAATATATTATAAACTGATAGATTATATGCACATATTAAGCATTATACACCTAAAAAATTAAAAGACTTGTTAACATAAAGATTACACAGCAACATAAAAATCATATTGAAAATAAGTTCAAATATTAACATAAATAATACATAACTTAAAGTTGAATATATTAAAAATAATAATTCTTACACTATAGAGCAAATATATTATAAACTGATAGATTATATGCACATATTAAGCATTATACACCTAAAAAATTAAAAGACTTGTTAACATAAAGATTACACAGCAACATAAAAATCATATTGAAAATAAGTTAAAATATTAACATAAATAATACATAACTTAAAGTTGAATATATTAAAAATAATAATTCTTACACTATAGAGCAAATATATTATAAACTGATAGATTATATGCACATATTAAGCATTATACACCTAAAAAATTAAAAGACTTGTTAACATAAAGATTACACAGCAACATAAAAATCATATTGAAAATAAGTTTAAATATTAACATAAATAATACATAACTTAAAGTTGAATATATTAAAAATAATAATTCTTACACTATAGAGCAAATATATTATAAACTGATAGATTATATGCACATATTAAGCATTATACACCTAAAAAATTAAAAGACTTGTTAACATAAAGATTACACAACAACATAAAAATCATATTGAAAATAAGTTCAAATATTAACATAAATAATACATAACTTAAAGTTGAATATATTAAAAATAATAATTCTTACACTATAGAGCAAATATATTATAAACTTATAGATTATATGCACATATTAAGCATTATACACCTAAAAAATTAAAAGACTTGTTAACATAAAGATTACACAGCAACATAAAAATCATATTGAAAATAAGTTCCAATATTAACATAAATAATACATAACTTAAAGTTGAATATATTAAAAATAATAATTCTTACACTATAGAGCAAATATATTATAAACTGATAGATTATATGCACATATTAAGCATTATACACCTAAAAAATTAAAAGACTTGTTAACATATAGATTACACAGCAACATAAAAATCATATTGAAAATAAGTTCAAATATTTACATAAATAATACATAACTTAAAGTTGAATATATTAAAAATAATAATTCTTACACTATAGAGCAAATATATTATAAACTGATAGATTATATGCACATATTAAGCATTATACACCTAAAAAATTAAAAGACTTGTTAACATAAAGCTTACACAGCAACATAAAAATCATATTGAAAATAAGTTCAAATATTAACATAAATAATACATAACTTAAAGTTGAATATATTAAAAATAATAATTCTTACACTATAGAGCAAATATATTATAAACTGATAGATTATATGCACATATTAAGCATTATACACCTAAAAAATTAAAAGACTTGTTAACATAAAGATTACACAGCAACATAAAAATCATATTGAAAATAAGTTAAAATATTAACATAAATAATACATAACTTAAAGTTGAATATATTAAAAATAATAATTCTTACACTATAGAGCAAATATATTATAAACTGATAGATTATATGCACATATTAAGCATTATACACCTAAAAAATTAAAAGACTTGTTAACATAAAGATTACACAGCAACATAAAAATCATATTGAAAATAAGTTTAAATATTAACATAAATAATACATAACTTAAAGTTGAATATATTAAAAATAATAATTCTTACACTATAGAGCAAATATATTATAAACTGATAGATTATATGCACATATTAAGCATTATACACCTAAAAAATTAAAAGACTTGTTAACATAAAGATTACACAACAACATAAAAATCATATTGAAAATAAGTTCAAATATTAACATAAATAATACATAACTTAAAGTTGAATATATTAAAAATAATAATTCTTACACTATAGAGCAAATATATTATAAAATTATAGATTATATGCACATATTAAGCATTATACACCTAAAAAATTAAAAGACTTGTTAACATAAAGATTACACAGCAACATAAAAATCATATTGAAAATAAGTTCCAATATTAACATAAATAATACATAACTTAAAGTTGAATATATTAAAAATAATAATTCTTACACTATAGAGCAAATATATTATAAACTGATAGATTATATGCACATATTAAGCATTATACACCTAAAAAATTAAAAGACTTGTTAACATATAGATTACACAGCAACATAAAAATCATATTGAAAATAAGTTCAAATATTTACATAAATAATACATAACTTAAAGTTGAATATATTAAAAATAATAATTCTTACACTATAGAGCAAATATATTATAAACTGATAGATTATATGCACATATTAAGCATTATACACCTAAAAAATTAAAAGACTTGTTAACATAAAGATTACACAGCAACATAAAAATCATATTGAAAATAAGTTCAAATATTAACATAAATAATACATAACTTAAAGTTGAATATATTAAAAATAATAATTCTTACACTATAGAGCAAATATATTATAAACTGATAGATTATATGCACATATTAAGCATTATACACCTAAAAAATTAAAAGACTTGTTAACATAAAGATTACACAGCAACATAAAAATCATATTGAAAATAAGTTAAAATATTAACATAAATAATACATAACTTAAAGTTGAATATATTAAAAATAATAATTCTTACACTATAGAGCAAATATATTATAAACTGATAGATTATATGCACATATTAAGCATTATACACCTAAAAAATTAAAAGACTTGTTAACATAAAGATTACACAGCAACATAAAAATCATATTGAAAATAAGTTCAAATATTAACATAAATAATACATAACTTAAAGTTGAATATATTAAAAATAATAATTCTTACACTATAGAGCAAATATATTATAAACTGATAGATTATATGCACATATTAAGCATTATACACCTAAAAAATTAAAAGACTTGTTAACATAAAGATTACACAACAACATAAAAATCATATTGAAAATAAGTTCAAATATTAACATAAATAATACATAACTTAAAGTTGAATATATTAAAAATAATAATTCTTACACTATAGAGCAAATATATTATAAACTGATAGATTATATGCACATATTAAGCATTATACACCTAAAAAATTAAAAGACTTGTTAACATAAAGATTACACAGCAACATAAAAATCATATTGAAAATAAGTTCAAATATTTACATAAATAATACATAACTTAAAGTTGAATATATTAAAAATAATAATTCTTACACTATAGAGCAAATATATTATAAACTGATAGATTATATGCACATATGAAGCATTATACACCTAAAAAATTAAAAGACTTGTTAACATAAAGATTACACAGCAACATAAAAATCATATTGAAAATAAGTTCAAATATTAACATAAATAATACATAACTTAAAGTTGAATATATTAAAAATAATAATTCTTACACTATAGAGCAAATATATTATAAACTGATAGATTATATGCACATATTAAGCATTATACACCTAAAAAATTAAAAGACTTGTTAACATAAAGATTACACAGCAACATAAAAATCATATTGAAAATAAGTTCAAATATTAACATAAATAATACATAACTTAAAGTTGAATATATTAAAAATAATAATTCTTACACTATAGAGCAAATATATTATAAACTGATAGATTATATGCACATATTAAGCATTATACACCTAAAAAATTAAAAGACTTGTTAACATAAAGATTACACAGCAACATAAAAATCATATTGAAAATAAGTTAAAATATTAACATAAATAATACATAACTTAAAGTTGAATATATTAAAAATAATAATTCTTACACTATAGAGCAAATATATTATAAACTGATAGATTATATGCACATATTAAGCATTATACACCTAAAAAATTAAAAGACTTGTTAACATAAAGATTACACAGCAACATAAAAATCATATTGAAAATAAGTTCAAATATTAACATAAATAATACATAACTTAAAGTTGAATATATTAAAAATAATAATTCTTACACTATAGAGCAAATATATTATAAACTGATAGATTATATGCACATATTAAGCATTATACACCTAAAAGATTAAAAGACTTGTTAACATAAAGATTACACAGCAACATAAAAATCATATTGAAAATAAGTTCAAATATTTACATAAATAATACATAACTTAAAGTTGAATATATTAAAAATAATAATTCTTACACTATAGAGCAAATATATTATAAACTGATAGATTATATGCACATATTAAGCATTATACACCTAAAAAATTAAAAGACTTGTTAACATAAAGATTACACAGCAACATAAAAATCATATTGAAAATAAGTTCAAATATTAACATAAATAATACATAACTTAAAGTTGAATATATTAAAAATAATAATTCTTACACTATAGAGCAAATATATTATAAACTGATAGATTATATGCACATATTAAGCATTATACACCTAAAAAATTAAAAGACTTGTTAACATAAAGATTACACAGCAACATAAAAATCATATTGAAAATAAGTTAAAATATTAACATAAATAATACATAACTTAAAGTTGAATATATTAAAAATAATAATTCTTACACTATAGAGCAAATATATTATAAACTGATAGATTATATGCACATATTAAGCATTATACACCTAAAAAATTAAAAGACTTGTTAACATAAAGATTACACAGCAACATAAAAATCATATTGAAAATAAGTTCAAATATTAACATAAATAATACATAACTTAAAGTTGAATATATTAAAAATAATAATTCTTACACTATAGAGCAAATATATTATAAACTGATAGATTATATGCACATATTAAGCATTATACACCTAAAAAATTAAAAGACTTGTTAACATAAAGATTACACACCAACATAAAAATCATATTGAAAATAAGTTCATATATTAACATAAATAATACATAACATAAAGTTGAATATATTAAAAATAATAATTCTTACACTATAGAGCAAATATATTATAAACTGATAGATTATATGCACATATTAAGCATTATACACCTAAAAAATTAAAAGACTTGTTAACATAAAGATTACACAGCAACATAAAAATCATATTGAAAATAAGTTCAAATATTTACATAAATAATACATAACTTAAAGTTGAATATATTAAAAATAATAATTCTTACACTATAGAGCAAATATATTATAAACTGATAGATTATATGCACATATTAAGCATTATACACCTAAAAAATTAAAAGACTTGTTAACATAAAGATTACACAGCAACATAAAAATCATATTGAAAATAAGTTCAAATATTAACATAAATAATACATAACTTAAAGTTGAATATATTAAAAATAATAATTCTTACACTATAGAGAAAATATATTATAAACTGATAGATTATATGCACATATTAAGCATTATACACCTAACAAATTAAAAGACTTGTTAACATAAAGATTACACAGCAACATAAAAATCATATTGAAAATAAGTTCAAATATTAACATAAATAATACATAACTTAAAGTTGAATATATTAAAAATAATAATTCTTACACTATAGAGCAAATATATTATAAACTGATAGATTATATGCACATATTAAGCATTATACACCTAAAAAATTAAAAGACTTGTTAACAACATAAAAATCATATTGAAAATAAGTTCAAATATTAACATAAATAATACATAACTTAAAGTTGAATATATTAAAAATAATAATTCTTACACTATAGAGCAAATATATTATAAACTGATAGATTATATGCACATATTAAGCATTATACACCTAAAAAATTAAAAGACTTGTTAACATAAAGATTACACAGCAACATAAAAATCATATTGAAAATAAGTTCAAATATTTACATAAATAATACATAACTTAAAGTTGAATATATTAAAAATAATAATTCTTAGACTATAGAGCAAATATATTATAAACTGATAGATTATATGCACATATTAAGCATTATACACCTAAAAAATTAAAAGACTTGTTAACATAAAGATTACACAGCAACATAAAAATCATATTGAAAATAAGTTCAAATATTAACATAAATAATACATAACTTAAAGTTGACTATATTAAAAATAATAATTCTTACACTATAGAGCAAATATATTATAAACTGATAGATTATATGCACATATTAAGCATTATACACCTAAAAAATTAAAAGACTTGTTAACAAACATAAAAATCATATTGAAAATAAGTTCAAATATTAACATAAATAATACATAACTTAAAGTTGAATATATTAAAAATAATAATTCTTACACTATAGAGCAAATATATTATAAAATGATAGATTATATGCACATATTAAGCATTATACACCTAAAAAATTAAAAGACTTGTTAACATAAAGATTACACAGCAACATAAAAATCATATTGAAAATAAGTTCAAATATTTACATAAATAATACATAACTTAAAGTTGAATATATTAAAAATAATAATTCTTACACTATAGAGCAAATATATTATAAACTGATAGATTATATGCACATATTAAGCATTATACACCTAAAAAATTAAAAGACTTGTTAACATAAAGATTACACAGCAACATAAAAATCATATTGAAAATAAGTTCAAATATTAACATAAATAATACATAACTTAAAGTTGAATATATTAAAAATAATAATTCTTACACTATAGAGCAAATATATTATAAACTGATAGATTATATGCACATATTAAGCATTATACACCTAAAAAATTAAAAGACTTGTTAACATAAAGATTACACAGCAACATAAAAATCATATTGAAAATAAGTTAAAATATTAACATAAATAATACATAACTTAAAGTTGAATATATTAAAAATAATAATTCTTACACTATAGAGCAAATATATTATAAACTGATAGATTATATGCACATATTAAGCATTATACACCTAAAAAATTAAAAGACTTGTTAACATAAAGATTACACAGCAACATAAAAATCATATTGAAAATAAGTTCAAATATTAACATAAATAATACATAACTTAAAGTTGAATATATTAAAAATAATAATTCTTACACTATAGAGCAAATATATTATAAACTGATAGATTATATGCACATATTAAGCATTATACACCTAAAAAATTAAAAGACTTGTTAACATAAAGATTACACACCAACATAAAAATCATATTGAAAATAAGTTCATATATTAACATAAATAATACATAACATAAAGTTGAATATATTAAAAATAATAATTCTTACACTATAGAGCAAATATATTATAAACTGATAGATTATATGCACATATTAAGCATTATACACCTAAAAAATTAAAAGACTTGTTAACATAAAGATTACACAGCAACATAAAAATCATATTGAAAATAAGTTCAAATATTTACATAAATAATACATAACTTAAAGTTGAATATATTAAAAATAATAATTCTTACACTATAGAGCAAATATATTATAAACTGATAGATTATATGCACATATTAAGCATTATACACCTAAAAAATTAAAAGACTTGTTAACATAAAGATTACACAGCAACATAAAAATCATATTGAAAATAAGTTCAAATATTAACATAAATAATACATAACTTAAAGTTGAATATATTAAAAATAATAATTCTTACACTATAGAGAAAATATATTATAAACTGATAGATTATATGCACATATTAAGCATTATACACCTAAAAAATTAAAAGACTTGTTAACATAAAGATTACACAGCAACATAAAAATCATATTGAAAATAAGTTCAAATATTAACATAAATAATACATAACTTAAAGTTGAATATATTAAAAATAATAATTCTTACACTATAGAGCAAATATATTATAAACTGATAGATTATATGCACATATTAAGCATTATACACCTAAAAAATTAAAAGACTTGTTAACAACATAAAAATCATATTGAAAATAAGTTCAAATATTAACATAAATAATACATAACTTAAAGTTGAATATATTAAAAATAATAATTCTTACACTATAGAGCAAATATATTATAAACTGATAGATTATATGCACATATTAAGCATTATACACCTAAAAAATTAAAAGACTTGTTAACATAAAGATTACACAGCAACATAAAAATCATATTGAAAATAAGTTCAAATATTTACATAAATAATACATAACTTAAAGTTGAATATATTAAAAATAATAATTCTTAGACTATAGAGCAAATATATTATAAACTGATAGATTATATGCACATATTAAGCATTATACACCTAAAAAATTAAAAGACTTGTTAACATAAAGATTACACAGCAACATAAAAATCATATTGAAAATAAGTTCAAATATTAACATAAATAATACATAACTTAAAGTTGACTATATTAAAAATAATAATTCTTACACTATAGAGCAAATATATTATAAACTGATAGATTATATGCACATATTAAGCATTATACACCTAAAAAATTAAAAGACTTGTTAACAACATAAAAATCATATTGAAAATAAGTTCAAATATTAACATAAATAATACATAACTTAAAGTTGAATATATTAAAAATAATAATTCTTACACTATAGAGCAAATATATTATAAACTGATAGATTATATGCACATATTAAGCATTATACACCTAAAAAATTAAAAGACTTGTTAACATAAAGATTACACAGCAACATAAAAATCATATTGAAAATAAGTTCAAATATTTACATAAATAATACATAACTTAAAGTTGAATATATTAAAAATAATAATTCTTAGACTATAGAGCAAATATATTATAAACTGATAGATTATATGCACATATTAAGCATTATACACCTAAAAAATTAAAAGACTTGTTAACATAAAGATTACACAGCAACATAAAAATCATATTGAAAATAAGTTCAAATATTAACATAAATAATACATAACTTAAAGTTGACTATATTAAAAATAATAATTCTTACACTATAGAGCAAATATATTATAAACTGATAGATTATATGCACATATTAAGCATTATACACCTAAAAAATTAAAAGACTTGTTAACAACATAAAAATCATATTGAAAATAAGTTCAAATATTAACATAAATAATACATAACTTAAAGTTGAATATATTAAAAATAATAATTCTTACACTATAGAGCAAATATATTATAAACTGATAGATTATATGCACATATTAAGCATTATACACCTAAAAAATTAAAAGACTTGTTAACATAAAGATTACACAGCAACATAAAAATCATATTGAAAATAAGTTCAAATATTTACATAAATAATACATAACTTAAAGTTGAATATATTAAAAATAATAATTCTTACACTATAGAGCAAATATATTATAAACTGATAGATTATATGCACATATTAAGCATTATACACCTAAAAAATTAAAAGACTTGTTAACATAAACATTACACAGCAACATAAAAATCATATTGAAAATAAGTTCAAATATTAACATAAATAATACATAACTTAAAGTTGAATATATTAAAAATAATAATTCTTACACTATAGAGCAAATATATTATAAACTGATAGATTATATGCACATATTAAGCATTATACACCTAAAAAATTAAAAGACTTGTTAACATAAAGATTACACAGCAACATAAAAATCATATTGAAAATAAGTTCAAATATTAACATAAATAATACATAACTTAAAGTTGAATATATTAAAAATAATAATTCTTACACTATAGAGCAAATATATTATAAACTGATAGATTATATGCACATATTAAGCATTATACACCTAAAAAATTAAAAGACTTGTTAACATAAAGATTACACAGCAACATAAAAATCATATTGAAAATAAGTTCAAATATTAACATAAATAATACATAACTTAAAGTTGAATATATTAAAAATAATAATTCTTACACTATAGAGCAAATATATTATAAACTGATAGATTATATGCACATATTAAGCATTATACACCTAAAAAATTAAAAGACTTGTTAACATAAAGATTACACAGCAACATAAAAATCATATTGAAAATAAGTTCAAATAGTAACATAAATAATACATAACTTAAAGTTGAATATATTAAAAATAATAATTCTTACACTATAGAGCAAATATATTATAAACTGATAGATTATATGCACATATTAAGCATTATACACCTAAAAAATTAAAAGACTTGTTAACATAAAGATTACACAGCAACATAAAAATCATATTGAAAATAAGTTCAAATATTAACATAAATAATACATAACTTAAAGTTGACTATATTAAAAATAATAATTCTTACACTATAGAGCAAATATATTATAAACTGATAGATTATATGCACATATTAAGCATTATACACCTAAAAAATTAAAAGACTTGTTAACATAAAGATACACACAACATAAAAATCATATTGAAAATAAGTTCAAATATTAACATAAATAATACATAACTTAAAGTTGAATATATTAAAAATAATAATTCTTACACTATAGAGCAAATATATTATAAACTGATAGATTATATGCACATATTAAGCATTATACACCTAAAAAATTAAAAGACTTGTTAACATAAAGATTACACAGCAACATAAAAATCATATTGAAAATAAGTTCAAATATTTACATAAATAATACATAACTTAAAGTTGAATATATTAAAAATAATAATTCTTACACTATAGAGCAAATATATTATAAACTGATAGATTATATGCACATATTAAGCATTATACACCTAAAAAATTAAAAGACTTGTTAACATAAAGATTACACAGCAACATAAAAATCATATTGAAAATAAGTTCAAATATTAACATAAATAATACATAACTTAAAGTTGACTATATTAAAAATAATAATTCTTACACTATAGAGCAAATATATTATAAACTGATAGATTATATGCACATATTAAGCATTATACACCTAAAAAATTAAAAGACTTGTTAACAACATAAAAATCATATTGAAAATAAGTTCAAATATTAACATAAATAATACATAACTTAAAGTTGAATATATTAAAAATAATAATTCTTACACTATAGAGCAAATATATTATAAACTGATAGATTATATGCACATATTAAGCATTATACACCTAAAAAATTAAAAGACTTGTTAACATAAAGATTACACAGCAACATAAAAATCATATTGAAAATAAGTTCAAATATTTACATAAATAATACATAACTTAAAGTTGAATATATTAAAAATAATAATTCTTACACTATAGAGCAAATATATTATAAACTGATAGATTATATGCACATATTAAGCATTATACACCTAAAAAATTAAAAGACTTGTTAACATAAACATTACACAGCAACATAAAAATCATATTGAAAATAAGTTCAAATATTAACATAAATAATACATAACTTAAAGTTGAATATATTAAAAATAATAATTCTTACACTATAGAGCAAATATATTATAAACTGATAGATTATATGCACATATTAAGCATTATACACCTAAAAAATTAAAAGACTTGTTAACATAAAGATTACACAGCAACATAAAAATCATATTGAAAATAAGTTCAAATATTAACATAAATAATACATAACTTAAAGTTGAATATATTAAAAATAATAATTCTTACACTATAGAGCAAATATATTATAAACTGATAGATTATATGCACATATTAAGCATTATACACCTAAAAAATTAAAAGACTTGTTAACATAAAGATTACACAGCAACATAAAAATCATATTGAAAATAAGTTCAAATATTAACATAAATAATACATAACTTAAAGTTGAATATATTAAAAATAATAATTCTTACACTATAGAGCAAATATATTATAAACTGATAGATTATATGCACATATTAAGCATTATACACCTAAAAAATTAAAAGACTTGTTAACATAAAGATTACACAGCAACATAAAAATCATATTGAAAATAAGTTCAAATAGTAACATAAATAATACATAACTTAAAGTTGAATATATTAAAAATAATAATTCTTACACTATAGAGCAAATATATTATAAACTGATAGATTATATGCACATATTAAGCATTATACACCTAAAAAATTAAAAGACTTGTTAACATAAAGATTACACAGCAACATAAAAATCATATTGAAAATAAGTTCAAATATTAACATAAATAATACATAACTTAAAGTTGACTATATTAAAAATAATAATTCTTACACTATAGAGCAAATATATTATAAACTGATAGATTATATGCACATATTAAGCATTATACACCTAAAAAATTAAAAGACTTGTTAACAACATAAAAATCATATTGAAAATAAGTTCAAATATTAACATAAATAATACATAACTTAAAGTTGAATATATTAAAAATAATAATTCTTACACTATAGAGCAAATATATTATAAACTGATAGATTATATGCACATATTAAGCATTATACACCTAAAAAATTAAAAGACTTGTTAACATAAAGATTACACAGCAACATAAAAATCATATTGAAAATAAGTTCAAATATTTACATAAATAATACATAACTTAAAGTTGAATATATTAAAAATAATAATTCTTAGACTATAGAGCAAATATATTATAAACTGATAGATTATATGCACATATTAAGCATTATACACCTAAAAAATTAAAAGACTTGTTAACATAAAGATTACACAGCAACATAAAAATCATATTGAAAATAAGTTCAAATATTAACATAAATAATACATAACTTAAAGTTGACTATATTAAAAATAATAATTCTTACACTATAGAGCAAATATATTATAAAGTGATAGATTATATGCACATATTAAGCATTATACACCTAAAAAATTAAAAGACTTGCTAACAACATAAAAATCATATTGAAAATAAGTTCAAATATTAACATAAATAATACATAACTTAAAGTTGAATATATTAAAAATAATAATTCTTACACTATAGAGCAAATATATTATAAACTGATAGATTATATGCACATATTAAGCATTATACACCTAAAAAATTAAAAGACTTGTTAACATAAAGATTACACAGCAACATAAAAATCATATTGAAAATAAGTTCAAATATTTACATAAATAATACATAACTTAAAGTTGAATATATTAAAAATAATAATTCTTACACTATAGAGCAAATATATTATAAACTGATAGATTATATGCACATATTAAGCATTATACACCTAAAAAATTAAAAGACTTGTTAACATAAACATTACACAGCAACATAAAAATCATATTGAAAATAAGTTCAAATATTAACATAAATAATACATAACTTAAAGTTGAATATATTAAAAATAATAATTCTTACACTATAGAGCAAATATATTATAAACTGATAGATTATATGCACATATTAAGCATTATACACCTAAAAAATTAAAAGACTTGTTAACATAAAGATTACACAGCAACATAAAAATCATATTGAAAATAAGTTCAAATATTAACATAAATAATACATAACTTAAAGTTGAATATATTAAAAATAATAATTCTTACACTATAGAGCAAATATATTATAAACTGATAGATTATATGCACATATTAAGCATTATACACCTAAAAAATTAAAAGACTTGTTAACATAAAGATTACACAGCAACATAAAAATCATATTGAAAATAAGTTCAAATATTAACATAAATAATACATAACTTAAAGTTGAATATATTAAAAATAATAATTCTTACACTATAGAGCAAATATATTATAAACTGATAGATTATATGCACATATTAAGCATTATACACCTAAAAAATTAAAAGACTTGTTAACATAAAGATTACACAGCAACATAAAAATCATATTGAAAATAAGTTCAAATATTAACATAAATAATACATAACTTAAAGTTGAATATATTAAAAATAATAATTCTTACACTATAGAGCAAATATATTATAAACTTATAGATTATATGCACATATTAAGCATTATACACCTAAAAAATTAAAAGACTTGTTAACATAAAGATTACACAGCAACATAAAAATCATATTGAAAATAAGTTCAAATATTAACATAAATAATACATAACTTAAAGTTGAATATATTAAAAATAATAATTCTTACACTATAGAGCAAATATATTATAAACTGATAGATTATATGCACATATTAAGCATTATACACCTAAAAAATTAAAAGACTTGTTAACATAAAGATTACACAGCAACATAAAAATCATATTGAAAATAAGTTCAAATATTAACATAAATAATACATAACTTAAAGTTGAATATATTAAAAATAATAATTCTTACACTATAGAGCAAATATATTATAAACTGATAGATTATATGCACATATTAAGCATTATACACCTAAAAAATTAAAAGACTTGTTAACATAAAGATTACACAGCAACATAAAAATCATATTGAAAATAAGTTCAAATATTAACATAAATAATACATAACTTAAAGTTGAATATATTAAAAATAATAATTCTTACACTATAGAGCAAATATATTATAAACTGATAGATTATATGCACATATTAAGCATTATACACCTAAAAAATTAAAAGACTTGTTAACATAAAGATTACACAGCAACATAAAAATCATATTGAAAATAAGTTCAAATATTAACATAAATAATACATAACTTAAAGTTGAATATATTAAAAATAATAATTCTTACACTATAGAGCAAATATATTATAAACTGATAGATTATATGCACATATTAAGCATTATACACCTAAAAAATTAAAAGACTTGTTAACAACATAAAAATCATATTGAAAATAAGTTCAAATATTAACATAAATAATACATAACTTAAAGTTGAATATATTAAAAATAATAATTCTTACACTATAGAGCAAATATATTATAAACTGATAGATTATATGCACATATTAAGCATTATACACCTAAAAAATTAAAAGACTTGTTAACATAAAGATTACACAGCAACATAAAAATCATATTGAAAATAAGTTCAAATATTTACATAAATAATACATAACTTAAAGTTGAATATATTAAAAATAATAATTCTTACACTATAGAGCAAATATATTATAAACTGATAGATTATATGCACATATTAAGCATTATACACCTAAAAAATTAAAAGACTTGTTAACATAAACATTACACAGCAACATAAAAATCATATTGAAAATAAGTTCAAATATTAACATAAATAATACATAACTTAAAGTTGAATATATTAAAAATAATAATTCTTACACTATAGAGCAAATATATTATAAACTGATAGATTATATGCACATATTAAGCATTATACACCTAAAAAATTAAAAGACTTGTTAACATAAAGATTACACAGCAACATAAAAATCATATTGAAAATAAGTTCAAATATTAACATAAATAATACATAACTTAAAGTTGAATATATTAAAAATAATAATTCTTACACTATAGAGCAAATATATTATAAACTGATAGATTATATGCACATATTAAGCATTATACACCTAAAAAATTAAAAGACTTGTTAACATAAAGATTACACAGCAACATAAAAATCATATTGAAAATAAGTTCAAATATTAACATAAATAATACATAACTTAAAGTTGAATATATTAAAAATAATAATTCTTACACTATAGAGCAAATATATTATAAACTGATAGATTATATGCACATATTAAGCATTATACACCTAAAAAATTAAAAGACTTGTTAACAACATAAAAATCATATTGAAAATAAGTTCAAATATTAACATAAATAATACATAACTTAAAGTTGAATATATTAAAAATAATAATTCTTACACTATAGAGCAAATATATTATAAACTGATAGATTATATGCACATATTAAGCATTATACACCTAAAAAATTAAAAGACTTGTTAACATAAAGATTACACAGCAACATAAAAATCATATTGAAAATAAGTTCAAATATTTACATAAATAATACATAACTTAAAGTTGAATATATTAAAAATAATAATTCTTACACTATAGAGCAAATATATTATAAACTGATAGATTATATGCACATATTAAGCATTATACACCTAAAAAATTAAATTACTTGTTAACATAAACATTACACAGCAACATAAAAATCATATTGAAAATAAGTTCAAATATTAACATAAATAATACATAACTTAAAGTTGAATATATTAAAAATAATAATTCTTACACTATAGAGCAAATATATTATAAACTGATAGATTATATGCACATATTAAGCATTATACACCTAAAAAATTAAAAGACTTGTTAACATAAAGATTACACAGCAACATAAAAATCATATTGAAAATAAGTTCAAATATTAACATAAATAATACATAACTTAAAGTTGAATATATTAAAAATAATAATTCTTACACTATAGAGCAAATATATTATAAACTGATAGATTATATGCACATATTAAGCATTATACACCTAAAAAATTAAAAGACTTGTTAACATAAAGATTACACAGCAACATAAAAATCATATTGAAAATAAGTTCAAATATTAACATAAATAATACATAACTTAAAGTTGAATATATTAAAAATAATAATTCTTACACTATAGAGCAAATATATTATAAACTGATAGATTATATGCACATATTAAGCATTATACACCTAAAAAATTAAAAGACTTGTTAACATAAAGATTACACAGCAACATAAAAATCATATTGAAAATAAGTTCAAATATTAACATAAATAATACATAACTTAAAGTTGAATATATTAAAAATAATAACTCTTATACTATAGAGCAAATATATTATAAACTTATAGATTATATGCACATATTAAGCATTATACACCTAAAAAATTAAAAGACTTGTTAACATAAAGATTACACAGCAACATAAAAATCATATTGAAAATAAGTTCAAATATTAACATAAATAATACATAACTTAAAGTTGAATATATTAAAAATAATAATTCTTACACTATAGAGCAAATATATTATAAACTGATAGATTATATGCACATATTAAGCATTATACACCTAAAAAATTAAAAGACTTGTTAACATAAAGATTACACAGCAACATAAAAATCATATTGAAAATAAGTTCAAATATTAACATAAATAATACATAACTTAAAGTTGAATATATTAAAAATAATAATTCTTACACTATAGAGCAAATATATTATAAACTGATAGATTATATGCACATATTAAGCATTATACACCTAAAAAATTAAAAGACTTGTTAACATAAAGATTACACAGCAACATAAAAATCATATTGAAAATAAGTTCAAATATTAACATAAATAATACATAACTTAAAGTTGAATATATTAAAAATAATAATTCTTACACTATAGAGCAAATATATTATAAACTGATAGATTATATGCACATATTAAGCATTATACACCTAAAAAATTAAAAGACTTGTTAACATAAAGATTACACAGCAACATAAAAATCATATTGAAAATAAGTTCAAATATTAACATAAATAATACATAACTTAAAGTTGAATATATTAAAAATAATAACTCTTACACTATAGAGCAAATATATTATAAACTTATAGATTATATGCACATATTAAGCATTATACACCTAAAAAATTAAAAGACTTGTTAACATAAAGATTACACAGCAACATAAAAATCATATTGAAAATAAGTTCAAATATTAACATAAATAATACATAACTTAAAGTTGAATATATTAAAAATAATAATTCTTACACTATAGAGCAAATATATTATAAACTGATAGATTATATGCACATATTAAGCATTATACACCTAAAAAATTAAAAGACTTGTTAACATAAAGATTACACAGCAACATAAAAATCATATTGAAAATAAGTTCAAATATTAACATAAATAATACATAACTTAAAGTTGAATATATTAAAAATAATAATTCTTACACTATAGAGCAAATATATTATAAACTGATAGATTATATGCACATATTAAGCATTATACACCTAAAACTTAAAAGACTTGTTAACAACATAAAAATCATATTGAAAATAAGTTCAAATATTAACATAAATAATACATAACTTAAAGTTGAATATATTAAAAATAATACTTCTTACACTATAGAGCAAATATATTATAAACTGATAGATTATATGCACATATTAAGCATTATACACCTAAAAAATTAAAAGACTGGTTAACATAAAGATTACACAGCAACATAAAAATCATATTGAAAATAAGTTCAAATATTTACATAAATAATACATAACTTAAAGTTGAATATATTAAAAATAATAATTCTTACACTATAGAGCAAATATATTATAAACTGATAGATTATATGCACATATTAAGCATTATACACCTAAAAAATTAAAAGACTTGTTAACATAAACATTACATAGCAACATAAAAATCATATTGAAAATAAGTTCAAATATTAACATAAATAATACATAACTTAAAGTTGAATATATTAAAAATAATAATTCTTACACTATAGAGCAAATATATTATAAACTGATAGATTATATGCACATATTAAGCATTATACACCTAAAAAATTAAAAGACTTGTTAACATAAAGATTACACAGCAACATAAAAATCATATTGAAAATAAGTTCGAATATTAACATGAATAATACATAACTTAAAGTTGAATATATTAAAAATAATAATTCTTACACTATAGAGCAAATATATTATAAACTGATAGATTATATGCACATATTAAGCATTATACACCTAAAAAATTAAAAGACTTGTTAACATAAAGATTACACAGCAACATAAAAATCATATTGAAAATAAGTTCAAATATTAACATAAATAATACATAACTTAAAGTTGAATATATTAAAAATAATAATTCTTACACTATAGAGCAAATATATTATAAACTGATAGATTATATGCACATATTAAGCATTATACACCTAAAAAATTAAAAGACTTGTTAACATAAAGATTACACAGCAACATAAAAATCATATTGAAAATAAGTTCAAATATTAACATAAATAATACATAACTTAAAGTTGAATATATTAAAAATAATAACTCTTATACTATAGAGCAAATATATTATAAACTTATAGATTATATGCACATATTAAGCATTATACACCTAAAAAATTAAAAGACTTGTTAACATAAAGATTACACAGCAACATAAAAATCATATTGAAAATAAGTTCAAATATTAACATAAATAATACATAACTTAAAGTTGAATATATTAAAAATAATAATTCTTACACTATAGAGCAAATATATTATAAACTGATAGATTATATGCACATATTAAGCATTATACACCTAAAAAATTAAAAGACTTGTTAACATAAACATTACATAGCAACATAAAAATCATATTGAAAATAAGTTCAAATATTAACATAAATAATACATAACTTAAAGTTGAATATATTAAAAATAATAATTCTTACACTATAGAGCAAATATATTATAAACTGATAGATTATATGCACATATTAAGCATTATACACCTAAAAAATTAAAAGACTTGTTAACATAAAGATTACACAGCAACATAAAAATCATATTGAAAATAAGTTCGAATATTAACATGAATAATACATAACTTAAAGTTGAATATATTAAAAATAATAATTCTTACACTATAGAGCAAATATATTATAAACTGATAGATTATATGCACATATTAAGCATTATACACCTAAAAAATTAAAAGACTTGTTAACATAAAGATTACACAGCAACATAAAAATCATATTGAAAATAAGTTCAAATATTAACATAAATAATACATAACTTAAAGTTGAATATATTAAAAATAATAATTCTTACACTATAGAGCAAATATATTATAAACTGATAGATTATATGCACATATTAAGCATTATACACCTAAAAAATTAAAAGACTTGTTAACATAAAGATTACACAGCAACATAAAAATCATATTGAAAATAAGTTCAAATATTAACATAAATAATACATAACTTAAAGTTGAATATATTAAAAATAATAACTCTTATACTATAGAGCAAATATATTATAAACTTATAGATTATATGCACATATTAAGCATTATACACCTAAAAAATTAAAAGACTTGTTAACATAAAGATTACACAGCAACATAAAAATCATATTGAAAATAAGTTCAAATATTAACATAAATAATACATAACTTAAAGTTGAATATATTAAAAATAATAATTCTTACACTATAGAGCAAATATATTATAAACTGATAGATTATATGCACATATTAAGCATTATACACCTAAAAAATTAAAAGACTTGTTAACATAAAGATTACACAGCAACATAAAAATCATATTGAAAATAAGTTCAAATATTAACATAAATAATACATAACTTAAAGTTGAATATATTAAAAATAATAATTCTTACACTATAGAGCAAATATATTATAAACTGATAGATTATATGCACATATTAAGCATTATACACCTAAAAAATTAAAAGACTTGTTAACATAAAGATTACACAGCAACATAAAAATCATATTGAAAATAAGTTCAAATATTAACATAAATAATACATAACTTAAAGTTGAATATATTAAAAATAATAATTCTTACACTATAGAGCAAATATATTATAAACTGATAGATTATATGCACATATTAAGCATTATACACCTAAAAAATTAAAAGACTTGTTAACATAAAGATTACACAGCAACATAAAAATCATATTGAAAATAAGTTCAAATATTAACATAAATAATACATAACTTAAAGTTGAATATATTAAAAATAATAATTCTTACACTATAGAGCAAATATATTATAAACTGATAGATTATATGCACATATTAAGCATTATACACCTAAAAAATTAAAAGACTTGTTAACATAAACATTACATAGCAACATAAAAATCATATTGAAAATAAGTTCAAATATTAACATAAATAATACATAACTTAAAGTTGAATATATTAAAAATAATAATTCTTACACTATAGAGCAAATATATTATAAACTGATAGATTATATGCACATATTAAGCATTATACACCTAAAAAATTAAAAGACTTGTTAACATAAAGATTACACAGCAACATAAAAATCATATTGAAAATAAGTTCGAATATTAACATGAATAATACATAACTTAAAGTTGAATATATTAAAAATAATAATTCTTACACTATAGAGCAAATATATTATAAACTGATAGATTATATGCACATATTAAGCATTATACACCTAAAAAATTAAAAGACTTGTTAACATAAAGATTACACAGCAACATAAAAATCATATTGAAAATAAGTTCAAATATTAACATAAATAATACATAACTTAAAGTTGAATATATTAAAAATAATAATTCTTACACTATAGAGCAAATATATTATAAACTGATAGATTATATGCACATATTAAGCATTATACACCTAAAAAATTAAAAGACTTGTTAACATAAAGATTACACAGCAACATAAAAATCATATTGAAAATAAGTTCAAATATTAACATAAATAATACATAACTTAAAGTTGAATATATTAAAAATAATAACTCTTATACTATAGAGCAAATATATTATAAACTTATAGATTATATGCACATATTAAGCATTATACACCTAAAAAATTAAAAGACTTGTTAACATAAAGATTACACAGCAACATAAAAATCATATTGAAAATAAGTTCAAATATTAACATAAATAATACATAACTTAAAGTTGAATATATTAAAAATAATAATTCTTACACTATAGAGCAAATATATTATAAACTGATAGATTATATGCACATATTAAGCATTATACACCTAAAAAATTAAAAGACTTGTTAACATAAAGATTACACAGCAACATAAAAATCATATTGAAAATAAGTTCAAATATTAACATAAATAATACATAACTTAAAGTTGAATATATTAAAAATAATAATTCTTACACTATAGAGCAAATATATTATAAACTGATAGATTATATGCACATATTAAGCATTATACACCTAAAAAATTAAAAGACTTGTTAACATAAAGATTACACAGCAACATAAAAATCATATTGAAAATAAGTTCAAATATTAACATAAATAATACATAACTTAAAGTTGAATATATTAAAAATAATAATTCTTACACTATAGAGCAAATATATTATAAACTGATAGATTATATGCACATATTAAGCATTATACACCTAAAAAATTAAAAGACTTGTTAACATAAAGATTACACAGCAACATAAAAATCATATTGAAAATAAGTTCAAATATTAACATAAATAATACATAACTTAAAGTTGAATATATTAAAAATAATAACTCTTACACTATAGAGCAAATATATTATTAACTTATAGATTATATGCACATATTAAGCATTATACACCTAAAAAATTAAAAGACTTGTTAACATAAAGATTACACAGCAACATAAAAATCATATTGAAAATAAGTTCAAATATTAACATAAATAATACATAACTTAAAGTTGAATATATTAAAAATAATAATTCTTACACTATAGAGCAAATATATTATAAACTGATAGATTATATGCACATATTAAGCATTATACACCTAAAAAATTAAAAGACTTGTTAACATAAAGATTACACAGCAACATAAAAATCATATTGAAAATAAGTTCAAATATTAACATAAATAATACATAACTTAAAGTTGAATATATTAAAAATAATAATTCTTACACTATAGAGCAAATATATTATAAACTGATAGATTATATGCACATATTAAGCATTATACACCTAAAAAATTAAAAGACTTGTTAACAACATAAAAATCATATTGAAAATAAGTTCAAATATTAACATAAATAATACATAACTTAAAGTTGAATATATTAAAAATAATAATTCTTACACTATAGAGCAAATATATTATAAACTGATAGATTATATGCACATATTAAGCATTATACACCTAAAAAATTAAAAGACTGGTTAACATAAAGATTACACAGCAACATAAAAATCATATTGAAAATAAGTTCAAATATTTACATAAATAATACATAACTTAAAGTTGAATATATTAAAAATAATAATTCTTACACTATAGAGCAAATATATTATAAACTGATAGATTATATGCACATATTAAGCATTATACACCTAAAAAATTAAAAGACTTGTTAACATAAAGATTACACAGCAACATCAAAATCATATTGAAAATAAGTTCAAATATTAACATAAATAATACATAACTTAAAGTTGAATATATTAAAAATAATAATTCTTACACTATAGAGCAAATATATTATAAACTGATAGATTATATGCACATATTAAGCATTATACACCTAAAAAATTAAAAGACTTGTTAACATAAAGATTACACAGCAACATAAAAATCATATTGAAAATAAGTTCAAATATTAACATAAATAATACATAACTTAAAGTTGAATATATTAAAAATAATAATTCTTACACTATAGAGCAAATATATTATAAACTTATAGATTATATGCACATATTAAGCATTATACACCTAAAAAATTAAAAGACTTGTTAACATAAAGATTACACAGCAACATAAAAATCATATTGAAAATAAGTTCAAATATTAACATAAATAATACATAACTTAAAGTTGAATATATTAAAAATAATAATTCTTACACTATAGAGCAAATATATTATAAACTGATAGATTATATGCACATATTAAGCATTATACACCTAAAAAATTAAAAGACTTGTTAACATAAAGATTACACAGCAACATAAAAATCATATTGAAAATAAGTTCAAATATTAACATAAATAATACATAACTTAAAGTTGAATATATTAAAAATAATAATTCTTACACTATAGAGCAAATATATTATAAACTGATAGATTATATGCACATATTAAGCATTATACACCTAAAAAATTAAAAGACTTGTTAACATAAAGATTACACAGCAACATAAAAATCATATTGAAAATAAGTTCAAATATTTACATAAATAATACATAACTTAAAGTTGAATATATTAAAAATAATAATTCTTACACTATAGAGCAAATATATTATAAACTGATAGATTATATGCACATATTAAGCATTATACACCTAAAAAATTAAAAGACTTGTTAACATAAACATTACACAGCAACATAAAAATCATATTGAAAATAAGTTCAAATATTAACATAAATAATACATAACTTAAAGTTGAATATATTAAAAATAATAATTCTTACACTATAGAGCAAATATATTATAAACTGATAGATTATATGCACATATTAAGCATTATACACCTAAAAAATTAAAAGACTTGTTAACATAAAGATTACACAACAACATAAAAATCATATTGAAAATAAGTTCAAATATTAACATAAATAATACATAACTTAAAGTTGAATATATTAAAAATAATAATTCTTACACTATAGAGCAAATATATTATAAACTGATAGATTATATGCACATATTAAGCATTATACACCTAAAAAATTAAAAGACTTGTTAACATAAAGATTACACAGCAACATAAAAATCATATTGAAAATAAGTTCAAATATTAACATAAATAATACATAACTTAAAGTTGAATATATTAAAAATAATAATTCTTACACTATAGAGCAAATATATTATAAACTGATAGATTATATGCACATATTAAGCATTATACACCTAAAAAATTAAAAGACTTGTTAACATAAAGATTACACAGCAACATAAAAATCATATTGAAAATAAGTTCAAATATTAACATAAATAATACATAACTTAAAGTTGAATATATTAAAAATAATAATTCTTACACTATAGAGCAAATATAATATAAACTGATAGATTATATGCACATACTAAGCATTATACACCTAAAAAATTAAAAGACTTGTTAACATAAAGATTACACAGCAACATAAAAATCATATTGAAAATAAGTTCAAATATTAACATAAATAATACATAACTTAAAGTTGAATATATTAAAAATAATAATTCTTACACTATAGAGCAAATATATTATAAACTGATAGATTATATGCACATATTAAGCATTATACACCTAAAAAATTAAAAGACTTGTTAACATAAAGATTACACAGCAACATAAAAATCATATTGAAAATAAGTTCAAATATTAACATAAATAATACATAACTTAAAGTTGAATATATTAAAAATAATAATTCTTACACTATAGAGCAAATATATTATAAACTTATAGATTATATGCACATATTAAGCATTATACACCTAAAAAATTAAAAGACTTGTTAACATAAAGATTACACAGCAACATAAAAATCATATTGAAAAATAAGTTCAAATATTAACATAAATAATACATAACTTAAAGTTGAATATATTAAAAATAATAATTCTTACACTATAGAGCAAATATATTATAAACTGATAGATTATATGCACATATTAAGCATTATACACCTAAAAAATTAAAAGACTTGTTAACATAAAGATTACACAGCAACATAAAAATCATATTGAAAATAAGTTCAAATATTAACATAAATAATACATAACTTAAAGTTGAATATATTAAAAATAATAATTCTTACACTATAGAGCAAATATATTATAAACTGATAGATTATATGCACATATTAAGCATTATACACCTAAAAAATTAAAAGACTTGTTAACATAAAGATTACACAGCAACATAAAAATCATATTGAAAATAAGTTCAAATATTTACATAAATAATACATAACTTAAAGTTGAATATATTAAAAATAATAATTCTTACACTATAGAGCAAATATATTATAAACTGATAGATTATATGCACATATTAAGCATTATACACCTAAAAAATTAAAAGACTTGTTAACATAAAGATTACACAGCAACATAAAAATCATATTGAAAATAAGTTCAAATATTAACATAAATAATACATAACTTAAAGTTGAATATATTAAAAATAATAATTCTTACACTATAGAGCAAATATATTATAAACTGATAGATTATATGCACATATTAAGCATTATACACCTAAAAAATTAAAAGACTTGTTAACATAAAGATTACACAGCAACATAAAAATCATATTGAAAATAAGTTCAAATATTAACATAAATAATACATAACTTAAAGTTGAATATATTAAAAATAATAATTCTTACACTATAGAGCAAATATATTATAAACTGATAGATTATATGCACATATTAAGCATTATACACCTAAAAAATTAAAAGACTTGTTAACATAAAGATTACACAGCAACATAAAAATCATATTGAAAATAAGTTCAAATATTAACATAAATAATACATAACTTAAAGTTGAATATATTAAAAATAATAATTCTTACACTATAGAGCAAATATATTATAAACTGATAGATTATATGCACATATTAAGCATTATACACCTAAAAAATTAAAAGACTTGTTAACATAAAGATTACACAGCAACATAAAAATCATATTGAAAATAAGTTCAAATATTACATAAATAATACATAACTTAAAGTTGAATATATTAAAAATAATAATTCTTACACTATAGAGCAAATATATTATAAACTGATAGATTATATGCACATATTAAGCATTATACACCTAAAAAATTAAAAGACTTGTTAACATAAACATTACACAGCAACATAAAAATCATATTGAAAATAAGTTCAAATATTAACATAAATAATACATAACTTAAAGTTGAATATATTAAAAATAATAATTCTTACACTATAGAGCAAATATATTATAAACTGATAGATTATATGCACATATTAAGCATTATACACCTAAAAAATTAAAAGACTTGTTAACATAAAGATTACACAACAACATAAAAATCATATTGAAAATAAGTTCAAATATTAACATAAATAATACATAACTTAAAGTTGAATATATTAAAAATAATAATTCTTACACTATAGAGCAAATATATTATAAACTGATAGATTATATGCACATATTAAGCATTATACACCTAAAAAATTAAAAGACTTGTTAACATAAAGATTACACAGCAACATAAAAATCATATTGAAAATAAGTTCAAATATTAACATAAATAATACATAACTTAAAGTTGAATATATTAAAAATAATAATTCTTACACTATAGAGCAAATATATTATAAACTGATAGATTATATGCACATATTAAGCATTATACACCTAAAAAATTAAAAGACTTGTTAACATAAAGATTACACAGCAACATAAAAATCATATTGAAAATAAGTTCAAATATTAACATAAATAATACATAACTTAAAGTTGAATATATTAAAAATAATAATTCTTACACTATAGAGCAAATATAATATAAACTGATAGATTATATGCACATATTAAGCATTATACACCTAAAAAATTAAAAGACTTGTTAACATAAAGATTACACAGCAACATAAAAATCATATTGAAAATAAGTTCAAATATTAACATAAATAATACATAACTTAAAGTTGAATATATTAAAAATAATAATTCTTACACTATAGAGCAAATATATTATAAACTGATAGATTATATGCACATATTAAGCATTATACACCTAAAAAATTAAAAGACTTTTTGATTAACGAACATAAAAATCATATTAAAAATAAGTTCAAATATTTAACATAAATAATACATAACTTAAAGTTGAATATATTAAAATAATAATTCTTACACTATAGAGCAAATATATTATAAACTGATAGATTATATGCACATATTAAGCATAATACACCTAAAAAATTAAAAGACTTGTTAACATAAAGATTACACAGCAACATAAAAATCATATTGAAAATAAGTTCAAATATTTACATAAATAATACATAACTTAAAGTTGAATATATTAAAAATAATAATTCTTACACTATAGAGCAAATATATTATAAACTTATAGATTATATGCACATATTAAGCATTATACACCTAAAAAATTAAAAGACTTGTTAACATAAAGATTACACAGCAACATAAAAATCATATTGAAAATAAGTTCAAATATTAACATAAATAATACATAACTTAAAGTTGAATATATTAAAAATAATAATTCTTACACTATAGAGCAAATATATTATAAACTGATAGATTATATGCACATATTAAGCATTATACACCTAAAAAATTAAAAGACTTGTTAACATAAAGATTACACAGCAACATAAAAATCATATTGAAAATAAGTTCAAATATTTACATAAATAATACATAACTTAAAGTTGAATATATTAAAAATAATAATTCTTACACTATAGAGCAAATATATTATAAACTGATAGATTATATGCACATATTAAGCATTATACACCTAAAAAATTAAAAGACTTGTTAACATAAAGATTACACAGCAACATAAAAATCATATTGAAAATAAGTTCAAATATTACATAAATAATACATAACTTAAAGTTGAATATATTAAAAATAATAATTCTTACACTATAGAGCAAATATATTATAAACTGATAGATTATATGCACATATTAAGCATTATACACCTAAAAAATTAAAAGACTTGTTAACATAAAGAATTACACAGCAACATAAAAATCATATTGAAAATAAGTTCAAATATTAACATAAATAATACATAACTTAAAGTTGAATATATTAAAAATAATAATTCTTACACTATAGAGCAAATATATTATAAACTGATAGATTATATGCACATATTAAGCATTATACACCTAAAAAATTAAAAGACTTGTTAACATAAAGATTACACAGCAACATAAAAATCATATTGAAAATAAGTTCAAATATTAACATAAATAATACATAACTTAAAGTTGAATATATTAAAAATAATAATTCCTTACACTATAGAGCAAATATATTATAAACTGATAGATTATATGCACATATTAAGCATTATACACCTAAAAAATTAAAAGACTTGTTAACATAAAATTACACAGCAACATAAAAATCATATTGAAAATAAGTTCAAATATTAACATAAATAATACATAACTTAAAGTTGAATATATTAAAAATAATAATTCTTACACTATAGAGCAAATATATTATAAACTGATAGATTATATGCACATATTAAGCATTATACACCTAAAAAATTAAAAGACTTGTTAACATAAAGATTACACAGCAACATAAAAATCATATTGAAAATAAGTTCAAATATTAACATAAATAATACATAACTTAATGTTGAATATATTAAAAATAATAATTCTTACACTATAGAGCAAATATAATATAAACTGATAGATTATATGCACATACTAAGCATTATACACCTAAAAAATTAAAAGACTTGTTAACATAAAGATTACACAGCAACATAAAAATCATATTGAAAATAAGTTCAAATATTAACATAAATAATACATAACTTAAAGTTGAATATATTAAAAATAATAATTCTTACACTATAGAGCAAATATATTATAAACTGATAGATTATATGCACATATTAAGCATTATACACCTAATAAATTAAAAGACTTGTTAACAACATAAAAATCATATTAAAAATAAGTTCAAATATTAACATAAATAATACATAACTTAAAGTTGAATATATTAAAAATAATAATTCTTACACTATAGAGCAAATATATTATAAACTGATAGATTATATGCACATATTAAGCATTATACACCTAAAAAATTAAAAGACTTGTTAACATAAAGATTACACAGCAACATAAAAATCATATTGAAAATAAGTTCAAATATTTACATAAATAATACATAACTTAAAGTTGAATATATTAAAAATAATAATTCTTACACTATAGAGCAAATATATTATAAACTGATAGATTATATGCACATATTAAGCATTATACACCTAAAAAATTAAAAGACTTGTTAACATAAAGATTACACAGCAACATAAAAATCATATTGAAAATAAGTTCAAATATTAACATAAATAATACATAACTTAAAGTTGAATATAGTAAAAATAATAATTCTTACACTATAGAGCAAATATATTATAAACTGATAGATTATATGCACATATTAAGCATTATACACCTAAAAAATTAAAAGACTTGTTAACATAAAGATTACACAGCAACATAAAAATCATATTGAAAATAAGTTCAAATATTAACATAAATAATACATAACTTAAAGTTGAATATATTAAAAATAATAATTCTTACACTATAGAGCAAATATATTATAAACTGATAGATTATATGCACATATTAAGCATTATACACCTAAAAAATTAAAAGACTTGTTAACAACATAAAAATCATATTGAAAATAAGTTCAAATATTAACATAAATAATACATAACTTAAAGTTGAATATATTAAAAATAATAATTCTTACACTATAGAGCAAATATATTATAAACTGATAGATTATATGCACACATTAAGCATTATACACCTAAAAAATTAAAAGACTTGTTAACATAAAGATTACACAGCAACATAAAAATCATATTGAAAATAAGTTCCAATATTAACATAAATAATACATAACTTAAAGTTGAATATATTAAAAATAATAATTCTTACACTATAGAGCAAATATATTATAAACTGATAGATTATATGCACATATTAAGCATTATACACCTAAAAAATTAAAAGACTTGTTAACATAAAGATTACACAGCAACATAAAAATCATATGGAAAATAAGTTCAAATATTAACATAAATAATACATAACTTAAAGTTGAATATATTAAAAATAATAATTCTTACACTATAGTGCAAATATATTATAAACTGATAGATTATATGCAAATATTAAGCATTATACACCTAAAAAATTAAAAGACTTGTTAACATAAAGATTACACAGCAACATAAAACTCATATTGAAAATAAGTTCAAATATTAACATAAATAATACATAACTTAAAGTTGAATATATTAAAAATAATAATTCTTACACTATAGAGTAAATATATTATAAACTGATAGATTATATGCACATATTAACCATTATACACCTAAAAAATTAAAAGACTTGTTAACATAAAGATTACACAGCAACATAAAATCATATTGAAAATAAGTTCCAATATTAACATAAATAATACATAACTTAAAGTTGAATATATTAAAAATAATAATTCTTACACTATAGAGCAAATATATTATAAACTGATAGATTATATGCACATATTAAGCATTATACACCTAAAAAATTAAAAGACTTGTTAACATAAAGATTACACAGCAACATAAAAATCATATTGAAAATAAGTTCAAATATTAACATAAATAATACATAACTTAAAGTTGAATATATTAAAAATAATAATTCTTACACTATAGAGCAAATATATTATAAACTGATAGATTATATGCACATATTAAGCATTATACACCTAAAAAATTAAAAGACTTGTTAACAACATAAAAATCATATTGAAAATAAGTTCAAATATTAACATAAATAGTACATAACTTAAAGTTGAATATATTAAAAATAATAATTCTTACACTATAGAGCAAATATATTATAAACTGATAGATTATATGCACATATTAAGCATTATACACCTAAAAAATTAAAAGACCTGTTAACATAAAGATTACACAGCACCATAAAAATCATATTGAAAATAAGTTCCAATATTAACATAAATAATACATAACTTAAAGTTGAATATATTAAAAATAATAATTCTTACACTATAGAGCAAATATATTATAAACTGATAGATTATATGCACATATTAAGCATTATACACCTAAAAAATTAAAAGACTTGTTAACATAAAGATTACACAGCAACATAAAAATCATATTGAAAATAAGTTCAAATATTAACATAAATAATACATAACTTAAAGTTGAATATATTAAAAATAATAATTCTTACACTATAGTGCAAATATATTATAAACTGATAGATTATATGCAAATATTAAGCATTATACACCTAAAAAATTAAAAGACTTGTTAACATAAAGATTACACAGCAACATAAAACTCATATTGAAAATAAGTTCAAATATTAACATAAATAATACATAACTTAAAGTTGAATATATTAAAAATAATAATTCTTACACTATAGAGTAAATATATTATAAACTGATAGATTATATGCACATATTAAGCATTATACACCTAAAAAATTAAAAGACTTGTTAACATAAAGATTACACAGCAACATAAAAATCATATTGAAAATAAGTTCCAATATTAACATAAATAATACATAACTTAAAGTTGAATATATTAAAAATAATAATTCTTACACTATAGAGCAAATATATTATAAACTGATAGATTATATGCACATATTAAGCATTATACACCTAAAAAATTAAAAGACTTGTTAACAACATAAAAATCATATTGAAAATAAGTTCAAATATTAACATAAATAATACATAACTTAAAGTTGAATATATTAAAAATAATAATTCTTACACTATAGAGCAAATATATTATAAACTGATAGATTATATGCACATATTAAGCATTATACACCTAAAAAATTAAAAGACTTGTTAACATAAAGATTACACAGCAACATAAAAATCATATTGAAAATAAGTTCAAATATTAACATAAATAATACATAACTTAAAGTTGAATATATTAAAAATAATAATTCTTACACTATAGAGCAAATATATTATAAACTGATAGATTATATGCACATATTAAGCATTATACACCTAAAAAATTAAAAGACTTGTTAACATAAAGATTACACAGCAACATAAAAATCATATTGAAAATAAGTTCAAATATTAACATAAATAATACATAACTTAAAGTTGAATATATTAAAAATAATAATTCTTACACTATAGAGCAAATATATTATAAACTGATAGATTATATGCACATATTAAGCATTATACACCTAAAAAATTAAAAGACTTGTTAACATAAAGATTACACAGCAACATAAAAATCATATTGAAAATAAGTTCAAATATTAACATAAATAATACATAACTTAAAGTTGAATATATTAAAAATAATAATTCTTACACTATAGAGCAAATATATTATAAACTGATAGATTATATGCACATATGAAGCATTATACACCTAAAAAATTAAAAGACTTGTTAACATAAAGATTACACAGCAACATAAAAATCATATTGAAAATAAGTTCAAATATTAACATAAATAATACATAACTAAAAGTTGAATATATTAAAAATAATAATTCTTACACTATAGAGCAAATATATTATAAACTGATAGATTATATGCACATATTAAGCATTATACACCTAAAAAATTAAAAGACTTGTTAACATAAAGATTACACAGCAACATAAAAATCATATTGAAAATAAGTTCAAATATTAACATAAATAATACATAACTTAAAGTTGAATATATTAAAAATAATAATTCTTACACTATAGTGCAAATATATTATAAACTGATAGATTATATGCAAATATTAAGCATTATACACCTAAAAAAATTAAAAGACTTGTTAACATAAAGATTACACAGCAACATAAAACTCATATTGAAAATAAGTTCAAATATTAACATAAATAATACATAACTTAAAGTTGAATATATTAAAAATAATAATTCTTACACTATAGAGCAAATATATTATAAACTGATAGATTATATGCACATATTAAGCATTATACACCTAAAAAATTAAAAGACTTGTTAACATAAAGATTACACAACAACATAAAAATCATATTGAAAATAAGTTCAAATATTAACATAAATAATACATAACTTAAAGTTGAATATATTAAAAATAATAATTCTTACACTATAGAGCAAATATATTATAAACTGATAGATTATATGCACATATTAAGCATTATACACCTAAAAAATTAAAAGACTTGTTAACATAAAGATTACACAGCAACATAAAAATCATATTGAAAATAAGTTCAAATATTAACATAAATAATACATAACTTAAAGTTGAATATATTAAAAATAATAATTCTTACACTATAGAGCAAATATATTATAAACTGATAGATTATATGCACATATTAAGCATTATACACCTAAAAAATTAAAAGACTTGTTAACATAAAGATTACACAGCAACATAAAAATCATATTGAAAATAAGTTCAAATATTAACATAAATAATACATAACTTAAAGTTGAATATATTAAAAATAATAATTCTTACACTATAGAGCAAATATATTATAAACTGATAGATTATATGCACATATGAAGCATTATACACCTAAAAAATTAAAAGACTTGTTAACATAAAGATTACACAGCAACATAAAAATCATATTGAAAATAAGTTCAAATATTAACATAAATAATACATAACTTAAAGTTGAATATATTAGAAATAATAATTCTTACACTATAGAGCAAATATATTATAAACTGATAGATTATATGCACATATTAAGCATTATACACCTAAAAAATTAAAAGACTTGTTAACATAAAGATTACACAACAACATAAAAATCATATTGAAAATAAGTTCAAATATTAACATAAATAATACATAAATTAAAGTTGAATATATTAAAAATAATAATTCTTACACTATAGAGCAAATATATTATAAACTGATAGATTATATGCACATATTAAGCATTATACACCTAAAAAATTAAAAGACTTGTTAACATAAAGATTACACAGCAACATAAAAATCATATTGAACATAAGTTCAAATATTAACATAAATAATACATAACTTAAAGTTGAATATATTAAAAATAATAATTCTTACACTATAGAGCAAATATATTATAAACTGATAGATTATATGCAAATATTAAGCATTATACACCTAAAAAATTAAAAGACTTGTTAACAACATAAAAATCATATTGAAAATAAGTTCAAATATTAACATAAATAATACATAACTTAAAGTTGAATATATTAAAAATAATAATTCTTACACTATAGAGCAAATATATTATAAACTGATAGATTATATGCACATATGAAGCATTATACACCTAAAAAATTAAAAGACTTGTTAACATAAAGATTACACAGCAACATAAAAATCATATTGAAAATAAGTTCAAATATTAACATAAATAATACATAACTTAAAGTTGAATATATTAAAAATAATAATTCTTACACTATAGAGCAAATATATTATAAACTGATAGATTATATGCACATATTAAGCATTATACACCTAAAAAATTAAAAGACTTGTTAACATAAAGATTACACAGCAACATAAAAATCATATTGAACATAAGTTCAAATATTAAGATAAATAATACATAACTTAAAGTTGAATATATTAAAAATAATAATTCTTACACTATAGAGCAAATATATTATAAACTGATAGATTATATGCACATATTAAGCATTATACACCTAAAAAATTAAAAGACTTGTTAACAACATAAAAATCATATTGAAAATAAGTTCAAATATTAACATAAATAATACATAACTTAAAGTTGAATATATTAAAAATAATAATTCTTACACTATAGAGCAAATATATTATAAACTGATAGATTATATGCACATATTAAGCATTATACACCTAAAAAATTAAAAGACTTGTTAACATAAAGATTACACAGCAACATAAAAATCATATTGAAAATAAGTTCCAATATTAACATAAATAATACATAACTTAAAGTTGAATATATTAAAAATAATAATTCTTACACTATAGAGCAAATATATTATAAACTGATAGATTATATGCACATATTAAGCATTATACACCTAAAAAATTAAAAGACTTGTTAACATAAAGATTACACAGCAACATAAAAATCATATTGAAAATAAGTTCAAATATTAACATAAATAATACATAACTTAAAGTTGAATATATTAAAAATAATAATTCTTACACTATAGTGCAAATATATTATAAACTGATAGATTATATGCAAATATTAAGCATTATACACCTAAAAAATTAAAAGACTTGTTAACATAAAGATTACACAGCAACATAAAACTCAGATTGAAAATAAGTTCAAATATTAACATAAATAATACATAACTTAAAGTTGAATATATTAAAAATAATAATTCTTACACTATAGAGTAAATATATTATAAACTGATAGATTATATGCACATATTAAGCATTATACACCTAAAAAATTAAAAGACTTGTTAACATAAAGATTACATAGCAACATAAAAATCATATTGAAAATAAGTTCCAATATTAACATAAATAATACATAACTTAAAGTTGAATATATTAAAAATAATAATTCTTACACTATAGAGCAAATATATTATAAACTGATAGATTATATGCACATATTAAGCATTATACACCTAAAAAATTAAAAGACTTGTTAACAACATAAAAATCATATTGAAAATAAGTTCAAATATTAACATAAATAATACATAACTTAAAGTTGAATATATTAAAAATAATAATTCTTACACTATAGAGCAAATATATTATAAACTGATAGATTATATGCACATATTAAGCATTATACACCTAAAAAATTAAAAGACTTGTTAACATAAAGATTACACAGCAACATAAAAATCATATTGAAAATAAGTTCAAATATTAACATAAATAATACATAACTTAAAGTTGAATATATTAAAAATAATAATTCTTACACTATAGAGCAAATATATTATAAACTGATAGATTATATGCACATATTAAGCATTATACACCTAAAAAATTAAAAGACTTGTTAACATAAAGATTACACAGCAACATAAAAATCATATTGAAAATAAGTTCAAATATTAACATAAATAATACATAACTTAAAGTTGAATATATTAAAAATAATAATTCTTACACTATAGAGCAAATATATTATAAACTGATAGATTATATGCACATATTAAGCATTATACACCTAAAAAATTAAAAGACTTGTTAACATAAAGATTACACAGCAACATAAAAATCATATTGAAAATAAGTTCAAATATTAACATAAATAATACATAACTTAAAGTTGAATATATTAACAATAATAATTCTTACACTATAGAGCAAATATATTATAAACTGATAGATTATATGCACATATGAAGCATTATACACCTAAAAAATTAAAAGACTTGTTAACATAAAGATTACACAGCAACATAAAAATCATATTGAAAATAAGTTCAAATATTAACATAAATAATACATAACTTAAAGTTGAATATATTAAAAATAATAATTCTTACACTATAGAGCAAATATATTATAAACTGATAGATTATATGCACATATTAAGCATTATACACCTAAAAAATTAAAAGACTTGTTAACATAAAGATTACACAGCACCATAAAAATCATATTGAAAATAAGTTCCAATATTAACATAAATAATACATAACTTAAAGTTGAATATATTAAAAATAATAAGTCTTACACTATAGAGCAAATATATTATAAACTGATAGATTATATGCACATATTAAGCATTATACACCTAAAAAATTAAAAGACTTGTTAACATAAAGATTACACAGCAACATAAAAATCATATTGAAAATAAGTTCAAATATTAACATAAATAATACATAACTTAAAGTTGAATATATTAAAAATAATAATTCTTACACTATAGTGCAAATATATTATAAACTGATAGATTATATGCAAATATTAAGCATTATACACCTAAAAAATTAAAAGACTTGTTAACATAAAGATTACACAGCAACATAAAACTCATATTGAAAATAAGTTCAAATATTAACATAAATAATACATAACTTAAAGTTGAATATATTAAAAATAATAATTCTTACACTATAGAGTAAATATATTATAAACTGATAGATTATATGCACATATTAAGCATTATACACCTAAAAAATTAAAAGACTTGTTAACATAAAGATTACACAGCAACATAAAAATCATATTGAAAATAAGTTCCAATATTAACATAAATAATACATAACTTAAAGTTGAATATATTAAAAATAATAATTCTTACACTATAGAGCAAATATATTATAAACTGATAGATTATATGCACATATTAAGCATTATACACCTAAAAAATTAAAAGACTTGTTAACAACATAAAAATCATATTGAAAATAAGTTCAAATATTAACATAAATAATACATAACTTAAAGTTGAATATATTAAAAATAATAATTCTTACACTATAGAGCAAATATATTATAAACTGATAGATTATATGCACATATTAAGCATTATACACCTAAAAAATTAAAAGACTTGTTAACATAAAGATTACACAGCAACATAAAAATCATATTGAAAATAAGTTCAAATATTAACATAAATAATACATAACTTAAAGTTGAATATATTAAAAATAATAATTCTTACACTATAGAGCAAATATATTATAAACTGATAGATTATATGCACATATTAAGCATTATACACCTAAAAAATTAAAAGACTTGTTAACATAAAGATTACACAGCAACATAAAAATCATATTGAAAATAAGTTCAAATATTAACATAAATAATACATAACTTAAAGTTGAATATATTAAAAATAATAATTCTTACACTATAGAGCAAATATATTATAAACTGATAGATTATATGCACATATTAAGCATTATACACCTAAAAAATTAAAAGACTTGTTAACATAAAGATTACACAGCAACATAAAAATCATATTGAAAATAAGTTCAAATATTAACATAAATAATACATAACTTAAAGTTGAATATATTAAAAATAATAATTCTTACACTATAGAGCAAATATATTATAAAATGATAGATTATATGCACATATGAAGCATTATACACCTAAAAAATTAAAAGACTTGTTAACATAAAGATTACACAGCAACATAAAAATCATATTGAAAATAAGTTCAAATATTAACATAAATAATACATAACTAAAAGTTGAATATATTAAAAATAATAATTCTTACACTATAGAGCAAATATATTATAAACTGATAGATTATATGCACATATTAAGCATTATACACCTAAAAAATTAAAAGACTTGTTAACATAAAGATTACACAGCAACATAAAAATCATATTGAAAATAAGTTCAAATATTAACATAAATAATACATAACTTAAAGTTGAATATATTAAAAATAATAATTCTTACACTATAGTGCAAATATATTATAAACTGATAGATTATATGCAAATATTAAGCATTATACACCTAAAAAAATTAAAAGACTTGTTAACATAAAGATTACACAGCAACATAAAACTCATATTGAAAATACGTTCAAATATTAACATAAATAATACATAACTTAAAGTTGAATATATTAAAAATAATAATTCTTACACTATAGAGCAAATATATTATAAACTGATAGATTATATGCACATATTAAGCATTATACACCTAAAAAATTAAAAGACTTGTTAACATAAAGATTACACAACAACATAAAAATCATATTGAAAATAAGTTCAAATATTAACAATAATAATACATAACTTAAAGTTGAATATATTAAAAATAATAATTCTTACACTATAGAGCAAATATATTATAAACTGATAGATTATATGCACATATTAAGCATTATACACCTAAAAAATTAAAAGACTTGTTAACATAAAGATTACACAGCAACATAAAAATCATATTGAAAATAAGTTCAAATATTAACATAAATAATACATAACTTAAAGTTGAATATATTAAAAATAATTATTCTTACACTATAGAGCAAATATATTATAAACTGATAGATTATATGCACATATTAAGCATTATACACCTAAAAAATTAAAAGACTTGTTAACATAAAGATTACACAGCAACATAAAAATCATATTGAAAATAAGTTCAAATATTAACATAAATAATACATAACTTAAAGTTGAATATATTAAAAATAATAATTCTTACACTATAGAGCAAATATATTATAAACTGATAGATTATATGCACATATGAAGCATTATACACCTAAAAAATTAAAAGACTTGTTAACATAAAGATTACACAGCAACATAAAAATCATATTGAAAATAAGTTCAAATATTAACATAAATAATACATAACTTAAACTTGAATATATTAGAAATAATAATTCTTACACTATAGAGCAAATATATTATAAACTGATAGATTATATGCACATATTAAGCATTATACACCTAAAAAATTAAAAGACTTGTTAACATAAAGATTACACAACAACATAAAAATCATATTGAAAATAAGTTCAAATATTAACATAAATAATACATAAATTAAAGTTGAATATATTAAAAATAATAATTCTTACACTATAGAGCAAATATATTATAAACTGATAGATTATATGCACATATTAAGCATTATACACCTAAAAAATTAAAAGACTTGTTAACATAAAGATTACACAGCAACATAAAAATCATATTGAACATAAGTTCAAATATTAACATAAATAATACATAACTTAAAGTTGAATATATTAAAAATAATAATTCTTACACTATAGAGCAAATATATTATAAACTGATAGATTATATGCAAATATTAAGCATTATACACCTAAAAAATTAAAAGACTTGTTAACAACATAAAAATCATATTGAAAATAAGTTCAAATATTAACATAAATAATACATAACTTAAAGTTGAATATATTAAAAATAATAATTCTTACACTATAGAGCAAATATATTATAAACTGATAGATTATATGCACATATGAAGCATTATACACCTAAAAAATTAAAAGACTTGTTAACATAAAGATTACACAGCAACATAAAAATCATATTGAAAATAAGTTCAAATATTAACATAAATAATACATAACTTAAAGTTGAATATATTAAAAATAATAATTCTTACACTATAGAGCAAATATATTATAAACTGATAGATTATATGCACATATTAAGCATTATACACCTAAAAAATTAAAAGACTTGTTAACATAAAGATTACACAGCAACATAAAAATCATATTGAACATAAGTTCAAATATTAACATAAATAATACATAACTTAAAGTTGAATATATTAAAAATAATAATTCTTACACTATAGAGCAAATATATTATAAACTGATAGATTATATGCACATATTAAGCATTATACACCTAAAAAATTAAAAGACTTGTTAACAACATAAAAATCATATTGAAAATAAGTTCAAATATTAACATAAATAATACATAACTTAAAGTTGAATATATTAAAAATAATAATTCTTACACTATAGTGCAAATATATTATAAACTGATAGATTATATGCAAATATTAAGCATTATACACCTAAAAAATTAAAAGACTTGTTAACATAAAGATTACACAGCAACATAAAACTCAGATTGAAAATAAGTTCAAATATTAACATAAATAATACATAACTTAAAGTTGAATATATTAAAAATAATAATTCTTACACTATAGAGTAAATATATTATAAACTGATAGATTATATGCACATATTAAGCATTATACACCTAAAAAATTAAAAGACTTGTTAACATAAAGATTACACAGCAACATAAAAATCATATTGAAAATAAGTTCCAATATTAACATAAATAATACATAACTTAAAGTTGAATATATTAAAAATAATAATTCTTACACTATAGAGCAAATATATTATAAACTGATAGATTATATGCACATATTAAGCATTATACACCTAAAAAATTAAAAGACTTGTTAACAACATAAAAATCATATTGAAAATAAGTTCAAATATTAACATAAATAATACATAACTTAAAGTTGAATATATTAAAAATAATAATTCTTACACTATAGAGCAAATATATTATAAACTGATAGATTATATGCACATATTAAGCATTATACACCTAAAAAATTAAAAGACTTGTTAACATAAAGATTACACAGCAACATAAAAATCATATTGAAAATAAGTTCAAATATTAACATAAATAATACATAACTTAAAGTTGAATATATTAAAAATAATAATTCTTACACTATAGAGCAAATATATTATAAACTGATAGATTATATGCACATATTAAGCATTATACACCTAAAAAATTAAAAGACTTGTTAACATAAAGATTACACAGCAACATAAAAATCATATTGAAAATAAGTTCAAATATTAACATAAATAATACATAACTTAAAGTTGAATATATTAAAAATAATAATTCTTACACTATAGAGCAAATATATTATAAACTGATAGATTATATGCACATATTAAGCATTATACACCTAAAAAATTAAAAGACTTGTTAACATAAAGATTACACAGCAACATAAAAATCATATTGAAAATAAGTTCAAATATTAACATAAATAATACATAACTTAAAGTTGAATATATTAAAAATAATAATTCTTACACTATAGAGCAAATATATTATAAACTGATAGATTATATGCACATATTAAGCATTATACACCTAAAAAATTAAAAGACTTGTTAACATAAAGATTACACAGCAACATAAAAATCATATTGAAAATAAGTTCAAATATTAACATAAATAATACATAACTTAAAGTTGAATATATTAAAAATAATAATTCTTACACTATAGAGCAAATATATTATAAACTGATAGATTATATGCACATATGAAGCATTATACACCTAAAAAATTAAAAGACTTGTTAAAATAAAGATTACACAGCAACATAAAAATCATATTGAAAATAAGTTCAAATATTAACATAAATAATACATAACTTAAAGTTGAATATATTAAAAATAATAATTCTTACACTATAGAGCAAATATATTATAAACTGATAGATTATATGCACATATTAAGCATTATACACCTAAAAAATTAAAAGACTTGTTAACATAAAGATTACACAGCAACATAAAAATCATATTGAAAATAAGTTCAAATATTAACATAAATAATACATAACTTAAAGTTGAATATATTAAAAATAATAATTCTTACACTATAGTGCAAATATATTATAAACTGATAGATTATATGCAAATATTAAGCATTATACACCTAAAAAAATTAAAAGACTTGTTAACATAAAGATTACACAGCAACATAAAACTCATATTGAAAATAAGTTCAAATATTAACATAAATAATACATAACTTAAAGTTGAATATATTAAAAATAATAATTCTTACACTATAGAGCAAATATATTATAAACTGATAGATTATATGCACATATTAAGCATTATACACCTAAAAAATTAAAAGACTTGTTAACATAAAGATTACACAACAACATAAAAATCATATTGAAAATAAGTTCAAATATTAACATAAATAATACATAACTTAAAGTTGAATATATTAAAAATAATAATTCTTACACTATAGAGCAAATATATTATAAACTGATAGATTATATGCACATATTAAGCATTATACACCTAAAAAATTAAAAGACTTATTAACATAAAGATTACACAGCAACATAAAAATCATATTGAACATAAGTTCAAATATTAACATAAATAATACATAACTTAAAGTTGAATATATTAAAAATAATAATTCTTACACTATAGAGCAAATATATTATAAACTGATAGATTATATGCACATATTAAGCATTATACACCTAAAAAATTAAAAGACTTGTTAACAACATAAAAATCATATTGAAAATAAGTTCAAATATTAACATAAATAATACATAACTTAAAGTTGAATATATTAAAAATAATAATTCTTACACTATAGAGCAAATATATTATAAACTGATAGATTATATGCACATATTAAGCATTATACACCTAAAAAATTAAAAGACTTGTTAACATAAAGATTACACAGCAACATAAAAATCATATTGAAAATAAGTTCCAATATTAACATAAATAATACATAACTTAAAGTTGAATATATTAAAAATAATAATTCTTACACTATAGAGCAAATATATTATAAACTGATAGATTATATGCACATATTAAGCATTATACACCTAAAAAATTAAAAGACTTGTTAACATAAAGATTACACAGCAACATAAAAATCATATTGAAAATAAGTTCAAATATTAACATAAATAATACATAACTTAAAGTTGAATATATTAAAAATAATAATTCTTACACTATAGTGCAAATATATTATAAACTGATAGATTATATGCAAATATTAAGCATTATACACCTAAAAAATTAAAAGACTTGTTAACATAAAGATTACACAGCAACATAAAACTCAGATTGAAAATAAGTTCAAATATTAACATAAATAATACATAACTTAAAGTTGAATATATTAAAAATAATAATTCTTACACTATAGAGTAAATATATTATAAACTGATAGATTATATGCACATATTAAGCATTATACACCTAAAAAATTAAAAGACTTGTTAACATAAAGATTACACAGCAACATAAAAATCATATTGAAAATAAGTTCCAATATTAACATAAATAATACATAACTTAAAGTTGAATATATTAAAAATAATAATTCTTACACTATAGAGCAAATATATTATAAACTGATAGATTATATGCACATATTAAGCATTATACACCTAAAAAATTAAAAGACTTGTTAACAACATAAAAATCATATTGAAAATAAGTTCAAATATTAACATAAATAATACATAACTTAAAGTTGAATATATTAAAAATAATAATTCTTACACTATAGAGCAAATATATTATAAACTGATAGATTATATGCACATATTAAGCATTATACACCTAAAAAATTAAAAGACTTGTTAACATAAAGATTACACAGCAACATAAAAATCATATTGAAAATAAGTTCAAATATTAACATAAATAATACATAACTTAAAGTTGAATATATTAAAAATAATAATTCTTACACTATAGAGCAAATATATTATAAACTGATAGATTATATGCACATATTAAGCATTATACACCTAAAAAATTAAAAGACTTGTTAACATAAAGATTACACAGCAACATAAAAATCATATTGAAAATAAGTTCAAATATTAACATAAATAATACATAACTTAAAGTTGAATATATTAAAAATAATAATTCTTACACTATAGAGCAAATATATTATAAACTGATAGATTATATGCACATATTAAGCATTATACACCTAAAAAATTAAAAGACTTGTTAACATAAAGATTACACAGCAACATAAAAATCATATTGAAAATAAGTTCAAATATTAACATAAATAATACCTAACTTAAAGTTGAATATATTAAAAATAATAATTCTTACACTATAGAGCAAATATATTATAAACTGATAGATTATATGCACATATTAAGCATTATACACCTAAAAAATTAAAAGACTTGTTAACATAAAGATTACACAGCAACATAAAAATCATATTGAAAATAAGTTCAAATATTAACATAAATAATACATAACTTAAAGTTGAATATATTAAAAATAATAATTCTTACACTATAGAGCAAATATATTATAAACTGATAGATTATATGCACATATTAAGCATTATACACCTAAAAAATTAAAAGACTTGTTAAAATAAAGATTACACAGCAACATAAAAATCATATTGAAAATAAGTTCAAATATTAACATAAATAATACATAACTTAAAGTTGAATATATTAAAAATAATAATTCTTACACTATAGAGCAAATATATTATAAACTGATAGATTATATGCACATATTAAGCATTATACACCTAAAAAATTAAAAGACTTGTTAACATAAAGATTACACAGCAACATAAAAATCATATTGAAAATAAGTTCAAATATTAACATAAATAATACATAACTTAAAGTTGAATATATTAAAAATAATAATTCTTACACTATAGTGCAAATATATTATAAACTGATAGATTATATGCAAATATTAAGCATTATACACCTAAAAAAATTAAAAGACTTGTTAACATAAAGATTACACAGCAACATAAAACTCATATTGAAAATAAGTTCAAATATTAACATAAATAATACATAACTTAAAGTTGAATATATTAAAAATAATAATTCTTACACTATAGAGCAAATATATTATAAACTGATAGATTATATGCACATATTAAGCATTATACACCTAAAAAATTAAAAGACTTGTTAACATAAAGATTACACAACAACATAAAAATCATATTGAAAATAAGTTCAAATATTAACATAAATAATACATAACTTAAAGTTGAATATATTAAAAATAATAATTCTTACACTATAGAGAAAATATATTATAAACTGATAGATTATATGCACATATTAAGCATTATACACCTAAAAAATTAAAAGACTTGTTAACATAAAGATTACACAGCAACATAAAAATCATATTGAAAATAAGTTCAAATATTAACATAAATAATACATAACTTAAAGTTGAATATATTAAAAATAATAATTCTTACACTATAGAGCAAATATATTATAAACTGATAGATTATATGCACATATTAAGCATTATACACCTAAAAAATTAAAAGACTTGTTAACATAAAGATTACACAGCAACATAAAAATCATATTGAAAATAAGTTCAAATATTAACATAAATAATACATAACTTAAAGTTGAATATATTAAAAATAATAATTCTTACACTATAGAGCAAATATATTATAAACTGATAGATTATATGCACATATTAAGCATTATACACCTAAAAAATTAAAAGACTTGTTAACATAAAGATTACACAACAACATAAAAATCATATTGAAAATAAGTTCAAATATTAACATAAATAATACATAACTTAAAGTTGAATATATTAAAAATAATAATTCTTACACTATAGAGCAAATATATTATAAACTGATAGATTATATGCACATATGAAGCATTATACACCTAAAAAATTAAAAGACTTGTTAAAATAAAGATTACACAGCAACATAAAAATCATATTGAAAATAAGTTCAAATATTAACATAAATAATACATAACTTAAAGTTGAATATATTAAAAATAATAATTCTTACACTATAGAGCAAATATATTATAAACTGATAGATTATATGCAGATATTAAGCATTATACACCTAAAAAATTAAAAGACTTGTTAACATAAAGATTACACAGCAACATAAAAATCATATTGAAAATAAGTTCAAATATTAACATAAATAATACATAACTTAAAGTTGAATATATTAAAAATAATAATTCTTACACTATAGTGCAAATATATTATAAACTGATAGATTATATGCAAATATTAAGCATTATACACCTAAAAAAATTAAAAGACTTGTTAACATAAAGATTACACAGCAACATAAAACTCATATTGAAAATAAGTTCAAATATTAACATAAATAATACATAACTTAAAGTTGAATATATTAAAAATAATAATTCTTACACTATAGAGCAAATATATTATAAACTGATAGATTATATGCACATATTAAGCATTATACACCTAAAAAATTAAAAGACTTGTTAACATAAAGATTACACAACAACATAAAAATCATATTGAAAATAAGTTCAAATATTAACATAAATAATACATAACTTAAAGTTGAATATATTAAAAATAATAATTCTTACACTATAGAGCAAATATATTATAAACTGATAGATTATATGCACATATTAAGCATTATACACCTAAAAAATTAAAAGACTTGTTAACATAAAGATTACACAGCAACATAAAAATCATATTGAAAATAAGTTCAAATATTAACATAAATAATACATAACTTAAAGTTGAATATATTAAAAATAATAATTCTTACACTATAGAGCAAATATATTATAAACTGATAGATTATATGCACATATTAAGCATTATACACCTAAAAAATTAAAAGACTTGTTAACATAAAGATTACACAGCAACATAAAAATCATATTGAAAATAAGTTCAAATATTAACATAAATAATACATAACTTAAAGTTGAATATATTAAAAATAATAATTCTTACACTATAGAGCAAATATATTATAAACTGATAGATTATATGCACATATGAAGCATTATACACCTAAAAAATTAAAAGACTTGTTAACATAAAGATTACACAGCAACATAAAAATCATATTGAAAATAAGTTCAAATATTAACATAAATAATACATAACTTAAAGTTGAATATATTAGAAATAATAATTCTTACACTATAGAGCAAATATATTATAAACTGATAGATTATATGCACATATTAAGCATTATACACCTAAAAAATTAAAAGACTTGTTAACATAAAGATTACACAACAACATAAAAATCATATTGAAAATAAGTTCAAATATTAACATAAATAATACATAAATTAAAGTTGAATATATTAAAAATAATAATTCTTACACTATAGAGCAAATATATTATAAACTGATAGATTATATGCACATATTAAGCATTATACACCTAAAAAATTAAAAGACTTGTTAACATAAAGATTACACAGCAACATAAAAATCATATTGAACATAAGTTCAAATATTAACATAAATAATACATAACTTAAAGTTGAATATATTAAAAATAATAATTCTTACACTATAGAGCAAATATATTATAAACTGATAGATTATATGCAAATATTAAGCATTATACACCTAAAAAATTAAAAGACTTGTTAACAACATAAAAATCATATTGAAAATAAGTTCAAATATTAACATAAATAATACATAACTTAAAGTTGAATATATTAAAAATAATAATTCTTACACTATAGAGCAAATATATTATAAACTGATAGATTATATGCACATATTAAGCATTATACACCTAAAAAATTAAAAGACTTGTTAACATAAAGATTACACAGCAACATAAAAATCATATTGAAAATAAGTTCCAATATTAACATAAATAATACATAACTTAAAGTTGAATATATTAAAAATAATAATTCTTACACTATAGAGCAAATATATTATAAACTGATAGATTATATGCACATATTAAGCATTATACACCTAAAAAATTAAAAGACTTGTTAACATAAAGATTACACAGCAACATAAAAATCATATTGAAAATAAGTTCAAATATTAACATAAATAATACATAACTTAAAGTTGAATATATTAAAAATAATAATTCTTACACTATAGTGCAAATATATTATAAACTGATAGATTATATGCAAATATTAAGCATTATACACCTAAAAAATTAAAAGACTTGTTAACATAAAGATTACACAGCAACATAAAACTCATATTGAAAATAAGTTCAAATATTAACATAAATAATACATAACTTAAAGTTGAATATATTAAAAATAATAATTCTTACACTATAGAGTAAATATATTATAAACTGATAGATTATATGCACATATTAAGCATTATACACCTAAAAAATTAAAAGACTTGTTAACATAAAGATTACACAGCAACATAAAAATCATATTGAAAATAAGTTCCAATATTAACATAAATAATACATAACTTAAAGTTGAATATATTAAAAATAATAATTCTTACACTATAGAGCAAATATATTATAAACTGATAGATTATATGCACATATTAAGCATTATACACCTAAAAAATTAAAAGACTTGTTAACATAAAGATTACACAACAACATAAAAATCATATTGAAAATAAGTTCAAATATTAACATAAATAATACATAAATTAAAGTTGAATATATTAAAAATAATAATTCTTACACTATAGAGCAAATATATTATAAACTGATAGATTATATGCACATATTAAGCATTATACACCTAAAAAATTAAAAGACTTGTTAACATAAAGATTACACAGCAACATAAAAATCATATTGAACATAAGTTCAAATATTAACATAAATAATACATAACTTAAAGTTGAATATATTAAAAATAATAATTCTTACACTATAGAGCAAATATATTATAAACTGATAGATTATATGCAAATATTAAGCATTATACACCTAAAAAATTAAAAGACTTGTTAACAACATAAAAATCATATTGAAAATAAGTTCAAATATTAACATAAATAATACATAACTTAAAGTTGAATATATTAAAAATAATAATTCTTACACTATAGAGCAAATATATTATAAACTGATAGATTATATGCACATATTAAGCATTATACACCTAAAAAATTAAAAGACTTGTTAACATAAAGATTACACAGCAACATAAAAATCATATTGAAAATAAGTTCCAATATTAACATAAATAATACATAACTTAAAGTTGAATATATTAAAAATAATAATTCTTACACTATAGAGCAAATATATTATAAACTGATAGATTATATGCACATATTAAGCATTATACACCTAAAAAATTAAAAGACTTGTTAACATAAAGATTACACAGCAACATAAAAATCATATTGAAAATAAGTTCAAATATTAACATAAATAATACATAACTTAAAGTTGAATATATTAAAAATAATAATTCTTACACTATAGTGCAAATATATTATAAACTGATAGATTATATGCAAATATTAAGCATTATACACCTAAAAAATTAAAAGACTTGTTAACATAAAGATTACACAGCAACATAAAACTCATATTGAAAATAAGTTCAAATATTAACATAAATAATACATAACTTAAAGTTGAATATATTAAAAATAATAATTCTTACACTATAGAGTAAATATATTATAAACTGATAGATTATATGCACATATTAAGCATTATACACCTAAAAAATTAAAAGACTTGTTAACATAAAGATTACACAGCAACATAAAAATCATATTGAAAATAAGTTCCAATATTAACATAAATAATACATAACTTAAAGTTGAATATATTAAAAATAATAATTCTTACACTATAGAGAAAATATATTATAAACTGATAGATTATATGCACATATTAAGCATTATACACCTAAAAAATTAAAAGACTTGTTAACAACATAAAAATCATATTGAAAATAAGTTCAAATATTAACATAAATAATACATAACTTAAAGTTGAATATATTAAAAATAATAATTCTTACACTATAGAGCAAATATATTATAAACTGATAGATTATATGCACATATTAAGCATTATACACCTAAAAAATTAAAAGACTTGTTAACATAAAGATTACACAGCAACATAAAAATCATATTGAAAATAAGTTCAAATATTAACATAAATAATACATAACTTAAAGTTGAATATATTAAAAATAATAATTCTTACACTATAGAGCAAATATATTATAAACTGATAGATTATATGCACATATTAAGCATTATACACCTAAAAAATTAAAAGACTTGTTAACATAAAGATTACACAGCAACATAAAAATCATATTGAAAATAAGTTCAAATATTAACATAAATAATACATAACTTAAAGTTGAATATATTAAAAATAATAATTCTTACACTATAGAGCAAATATATTATAAACTGATAGATTATATGCACATATTAAGCATTATACACCTAAAAAATTAAAAGACTTGTTAACATAAAGATTACACAGCAACATAAAAATCATATTGAAAATAAGTTCAAATATTAACATAAATAATACATAACTTAAAGTTGAATATATTAAAAATAATAATTCTTACACTATAGAGCAAATATATTATAAACTGATAGATTATATGCACATATGAAGCATTATACACCTAAAAAATTAAAAGACTTGTTAACATAAAGATTACACAGCAACATAAAAATCATATTGAAAATAAGTTCAAATATTAACATAAATAATACATAACTTAAAGTTGAATATATTAAAAATAATAATTCTTACACTATAGAGCAAATATATTATAAACTGATAGATTATATGCACATATTAAGCATTATACACCTAAAAAATTAAAAGACTTGTTAACATAAAGATTACACAGCAACATAAAAATCATATTGAAAATAAGTTCAAATATTAACATAAATAATACATAACTTAAAGTTGAATATATTAAAAATAATAATTCTTACACTATAGTGCAAATATATTATAAACTGATAGATTATATGCAAATATTAAGCATTATACACCTAAAAAAATTAAAAGACTTGTTAACATAAAGATTACACAGCAACATAAAACTCATATTGAAAATAAGTTCAAATATTAACATAAATAATACATAACTTAAAGTTGAATATATTAAAAATAATAATTCTTACACTATAGAGCAAATATATTATAAACTGATAGATTATATGCACATATTAAGCATTATACACCTAAAAAATTAAAAGACTTGTTAACATAAAGATTACACAACAACATAAAAATCATATTGAAAATAAGTTCAAATATTAACATAAATAATACATAACTTAAAGTTGAATATATTAAAAATAATAATTCTTACACTATAGAGCAAATATATTATAAACTGATAGATTATATGCACATATTAAGCATTATACACCTAAAAAATTAAAAGACTTGTTAACATAAAGATTACACAGCAACATAAAAATCATATTGAAAATAAGTTCAAATATTAACATAAATAATACATAACTTAAAGTTGAATATATTAAAAATAATAATTCTTACACTATAGAGCAAATATATTATAAACTGATAGATTATATGCACATATTAAGCATTATACACCTAAAAAATTAAAAGACTTGTTAACATAAAGATTACACAGCAACATAAAAATCATATTGAAAATAAGTTCAAATATTAACATAAATAATACATAACTTAAAGTTGAATATATTAAAAATAATAATTCTTACACTATAGAGCAAATATATTATAAACTGATAGATTATATGCACATATGAAGCATTATACACCTAAAAAATTAAAAGACTTGTTAACATAAAGATTACACAGCAACATAAAAATCATATTGAAAATAAGTTCAAATATTAACATAAATAATACATAACTTAAAGTTGAATATATTAGAAATAATAATTCTTACACTATAGAGCAAATATATTATAAACTGATAGATTATATGCACATATTAAGCATTATACACCTAAAAAATTAAAAGACTTGTTAACATAAAGATTACACAACAACATAAAAATCATATTGAAAATAAGTTCAAATATTAACATAAATAATACATAAATTAAAGTTGAATATATTAAAAATAATAATTCTTACACTATAGAGCAAATATATTATAAACTGATAGATTATATGCACATATTAAGCATTATACACCTAAAAAATTAAAAGACTTGTTAACATAAAGATTACACAGCAACATAAAAATCATATTGAACATAAGTTCAAATATTAACATAAATAAAACATAACTTAAAGTTGAATATATTAAAAATAATAATTCTTACACTATAGAGCAAATATATTATAAACTGATAGATTATATGCAAATATTAAGCATTATACACCTAAAAAATTAAAAGACTTGTTAACAACATATAAATCATATTGAAAATAAGTTCAAATATTAACATAAATAATACATAACTTAAAGTTGAATATATTAAAAATAATAATTCTTACACTATAGAGCAAATATATTATAAACTGATAGATTATATGCACATATGAAGCATTATACACCTAAAAAATTAAAAGACTTGTTAACATAAAGATTACACAGCAACATAAAAATCATATTGAAAATAAGTTCAAATATTAACATAAATAATACATAACTTAAAGTTGAATATATTAAAAATAATAATTCTTACACTATAGAGCAAATATATTATAAACTGATAGATTATATGCACATATTAAGCATTATACACCTAAAAAATTAAAAGACTTGTTAACATAAAGATTACACAGCAACATAAAAATCATATTGAACATAAGTTCAAATATTAACATAAATAATACATAACTTAAAGTTGAATATATTAAAAATAATAATTCTTACACTATAGAGCAAATATATTATAAACTGATAGATTATATGCAAATATTAAGCATTATACACCTAAAAAATTAAAAGACTTGTTAACAACATAAAAATCATATTGAAAATAAGTTCAAATATTAACATAAATAATACATAACTTAAAGTTGAATATATTAAAAATAATAATTCTTACACTATAGAGAAAATATATTATAAACTGATAGATTATATGCACATATTAAGCATTATACACCTAAAAAATTAAAAGACTTGTTAACATAAAGATTACACAGCAACATAAAAATCATATTGAAAATAAGTTCCAATATTAACATAAATAATACATAACTTAAAGTTGAATATATTAAAAATAATAATTCTTACACTATAGAGAAAATATATTATAAACTGATAGATTATATGCACATATTAAGCATTATACACCTAAAAAATTAAAAGACTTGTTAACATAAAGATTACACAGCAACATAAAAATCATATTGAAAATAAGTTCAAATATTAACATAAATAATACATAACTTAAAGTTGAATATAATAAAAATAATAATTCTTACACTATAGAGCAAATATATTATAAACTGATAGATTATATGCACATATGAAGCATTATACACCTAAAAAATTAAAAGACTTGTTAACATAAAGATTACACAGCAACATAAAAATCATATTGAAAATAAGTTCAAATATTAACATAAATAATACATAACTTAAAGTTGAATATATTAAAAATAATAATTCTTACACTATAGAGCAAATATATTATAAACTGATAGATTATATGCACATATTAAGCATTATACACCTAAAAAATTAAAAGACTTGTTAACATAAAGATTACACAGCAACATAAAAATCATATTGAAAATAAGTTCAAATATTAACATAAATAATACATAACTTAAAGTTGAATATATTAAAAATAATAATTCTTACACTATAGAGCAAATATATTATAAACTGATAGATTATATGCATATATTAAGCATTATACACCTAAAAAATTAAAAGACTTGTTAACAACATAAAAATCATATTGAAAATAAGTTCAAATATTAACATAAATAATACATAACTTAAAGTTGAATATATTAAAAATAATAATTCTTACACTATAGAGCAAATATATTATAAACTGATAGATTATATGCACATATTAAGCATTATACACCTAAAAAATTAAAAGACTTGTTAACAACATAAAAATCATATTGAAAATAAGTTCAAATATTAACATAAATAATACATAACTTAAAGTTGAATATATTAAAAATAATAATTCTTACACTATAGAGCAAATATATTATAAACTGATAGATTATATGCACATATTAAGCATTATACACCTAAAAAATTAAAAGACTTGTTAACATAAAGATTACACAGCAACATAAAAATCATATTGAAAATAAGTTACAATATTAACATAAATAATACATAACTTAAAGTTGAATATATTAAAAATAATAATTCTTACACTATAGAGCAAATATATTATAAACTGATAGATTATATGCACATATTAAGCATTATACACCTAAAAAATTAAAAGACTTGTTAACATAAAGATTACACAGCAACATAAAAATCATATTGAAAATAAGTTCAAATATTAACATAAATAATACATAACTTAAAGTTGAATATATTAAAAATAATAATTCTTACACTATAGAGCAAATATATTATAAACTGATAGATTATATGCACATATTAAGCATTATACACCTAAAAAATTAAAAGACTTGTTAACAACATAAAAATCATATTGAAAATAAGTTCAAATATTAACATAAATAATACATAACTTAAAGTTGAATATATTAAAAATAATAATTCTTACACTATAGAGCAAATATAATATAAACTGATAGATTATATGCACATATTAAGCATTATACACCTAAAAAATTAAAAGACTTGTTAACATAAAGATTACACAGCAACATAAAAATCATATTGAAAATAAGTGACAATATTAACATAAATAATACATAACTTAAAGTTGAATATATTAAAAATAATAATTCTTACACTATAGAGCAAATATATTATAAACTGATAGATTATATGCACATATTAAGCATTATACACCTAAAAAATTAAAAGACTTGTTAACATAAAGATTACACTGCAACATAAAAATCATATTGAAAATAAGTTCAAATATGAACATAAATAATACATAACTTAAAGTTGAATATATTAAAAATAATAATTCTTACACTATAGAGCAAATATATTATAAACTGATAGATTATATGCATATATTAAGCATTATACACCTAAAAAATTAAAAGACTTGTTAACAACATAAAAATCATATTGAAAATAAGTTCAAATATTAACATAAATAATACATAACTTAAAGTTGAATATATTAAAAATAATAATTCTTACACTATAGAGCAAATATATTATAAACTGATAGATTATATGCACATATTAAGCATTATACACCTAAAAAATTAAAAGACTTGTTAACAACATAAAAATCATATTGAAAATAAGTTCAAATATTAACATAAATAATACATAACTTAAAGTTGAATATATTAAAAATAATAATTCTTACACTATAGAGCAAATATAATATAAACTGATAGATTATATGCACATATTAAGCATTATACACCTAAAAAATTAAAAGACTTGTTAACATAAAGATTACACAGCAACATAAAAATCATATTGAAAATAAGTGACAATATTAACATAAATAATACATAACTTAAAGTTGAATATATTAAAAATAATAATTCTTACACTATAGAGCAAATATATTATAAACTGATAGATTATATGCACATATTAAGCATTATACACCTAAAAAATTAAAAGACTTGTTAACATAAAGATTACACAGCAACATAAAAATCATATTGAAAATAAGTTCAAATATTAACATAAATAATACATAACTTAAAGTTGAATATATTAAAAATAATAATTCTTACACTATAGAGCAAATATATTATAAACTGATAGATTATATGCATATATTAAGCATTATACACCTAAAAAATTAAAAGACTTGTTAACAACATAAAAATCATATTGAAAATAAGTTCAAATATTAACATAAATAATACATAACTTAAAGTTGAATATATTAAAAATAATAATTCTTACACTATAGAGCAAATATATTATAAACTGATAGATTATATGCACATATTAAGCATTATACACCTAAAAAATTAAAAGACTTGTTAACAACATAAAAATCATATTGAAAATAAGTTCAAATATTAACATAAATAATACATAACTTAAAGTTGAATATATTAAAAATAATAATTCTTACACTATAGAGCAAATATATTATAAACTGATAGATTATATGCACATATTAAGCATTATACACCTAAAAAATTAAAAGACTTGTTAACATAAAGATTACACAGCAACATAAAAATCATATTGAAAATAAGTTACAATATTAACATAAATAATACATAACTTAAAGTTGAATATATTAAAAATAATAATTCTTACACTATAGAGCAAATATATTATAAACTGATAGATTATATGCACATATTAAGCATTATACACCTAAAAAATTAAAAGACTTGTTAACATAAAGATTACACAGCAACATAAAAATCATATTGAAAATAAGTTCAAATATTAACATAAATAACACATAACTTAAAGTTGAATATATTAAAAATAATAATTCTTACACTATAGAGCAAATATATTATAAACTGATAGATTATATGCACATATTAAGCATTATACACCTAAAAAATTAAAAGACTTGTTAACATAAAGATTACACAGCAACATAAAAATCATATTGAAAATAAGTTCAAATATTAACATAAATAATACATAACTTAAAGTTGAATATATTAAAAATAATAATTCTTACACTATAGAGCAAATATATTATAAACTGATAGATTATATGCAGATATTAAGCATTATACACCTAAAAAATTAAAAGACTTGTTAACATAAAGATTACACAGCAACATAAAAATCATATTGAAAATAAGTTCAAATATTAACATAAATAATACATAACTTAAAGTTGAATATATTAAAAATAATAATTCTTACACTATAGAGCAAATATATTATAAACTGATAGATTATATGCACATATTAAGCATTATACACCTAAAAAATTAAAAGACTTGTTAACATAAAGATTACACAACAACATAAAAATCATATTGAAAATAAGTTCAAATATTAACATAAATAATACATAACTTAAAGTTGAATATATTAAAAATAATAATTCTTACACTATAGAGCAAATATATTATAAACTGATAGATTATATGCACATATTAAGCATTATACACCTAAAAAATTAAAAGACTTGTTAACATAAAGATTACACAGCAACATAAAAATCATATTGAAAATAAGTTCAAATATTAACATAAATAATACATAACTTAAAGTTGAATATATTAAAAATAATAATTCTTACACTATAGAGCAAATATATTATAAACTGATAGATTATATGCACATATTAAGCATTATACACCTAAAAAATTAAAAGACTTGTTAACATAAAGATTACACAGCAACATAAAAATCATATTGAAAATAAGTTCAAATATTAACATAAATAATACATAACTTAAAGTTGAATATATTAAAAATAATAATTCTTACACTATAGAGCAAATATATTATAAACTGATAGATTATATGCACATATTAAGCATTATACACCTAAAAAATTGAAAGACTTGTTAACAACATAAAAATCATATTGAAAATAAGTTCAAATATTAACATAAATAATACATAACTTAAAGTTGAATATATTAAAAATAATAATTCTTACACTATAGAGCAAATATATTATAAACTGATAGATTATATGCACATATTAAGCATTATACACCTAAAAAATTAAAAGACTTGTTAACATAAAGATTACACAGCAACATAAAAATCATATTGAAAATAAGTTCAAATATTAACATAAATAATACATAACTTAAAGTTGAATATATTAAAAATAATAATTCTTACACTATAGAGCAAATATATTATAAACTGATAGATTATATGCACATATTAAGCATTATACACCTAAAAAATTAAAAGACTTGTTAACATAAAGATTACACAACAACATAAAAATCATATTGAAAATAAGTTCAAATATTAACATAAATAATACATAACTTAAAGTTGAATATATTAAAAATAATAATTCTTACACTATAGAGCAAATATATTATAAACTGATAGATTATATGCACATATTAAGCATTATACACCTAAAAAATTAAAAGACTTGTTAACATAAATATTACACAGCAACATAAAAATCATATTGAAAATAAGTTCAAATATTAACATAAATAATACATAACTTAAAGTTGAATATATTAAAAATAATAATTCTTACACTATAGAGCAAATATATTATAAACTGATAGATTATATGCACATACTAAGCATTATACACCTAAAAAATTAAAAGACTTGTTAACATAAAGATTACACAGCAACATAAAAATCATATTGAAAATAAGTTCAAATATTAACATAAATAATACATAACTTAAAGTTGAATATATTAAAAATAATAATTCTTACACTATAGAGCAAATATATTATAAACTGATAGATTATATGCACATATTAAGCATTATACACCTAAAAAATTGAAAGACTTGTTAACAACATAAAAATCATATTGAAAATAAGTTCAAATATTAACATAAATAATACATAACTTAAAGTTGAATATATTAAAAATAATAATTCTTACACTATAGAGCAAATATATTATAAACTGATAGATTATATGCACATATTAAGCATTATACACCTAAAAAATTAAAAGACTTGTTAACATAAAGATTACACAGCAACATAAAAATCATATTGAAAATAAGTTCAAATATTAACATAAATAATACATAACTTAAAGTTGAATATATTAAAAATAATAATTCTTACACTATAGAGCAAATATATTATAAACTGATAGATTATATGCACATATTAAGCATTATACACCTAAAAAATTAAAAGACTTGTTAACATAAAGATTACACAGCAACATAAAAATCATATTGAAAATAAGTTCAAATATTAACATAAATAATACATAACTTAAAATTGAATATATTAAAAATAATAATTCTTACACTATAGAGCAAATATATTATAAACTGATAGATTATATGCACATATTAAGCATTATACACCTAAAAAATTAAAAGACTTGTTAACATAAAGATTACACAGCAACATAAAAATCATATTGAAAATAAGTTCAAATATTAACATAAATAATACATAACTTAAAGTTGAATATATTAAAAATAACAATTCTTACACTATAGAGCAAATATATTATAAACTGATAGATTATATGCACATATTAAGCATTATACACCTAAAAAATTAAAAGACTTGTTAACATAAAGATTACACAGCAACATAAAAATCATATTGAAAATAAGTTCAAATATTAACATAAATAATACATAACTTAAAGTTGAATATATTAAAAATAATAATTCTTACACTATAGAGCAAATATATTATAAACTGATAGATTATATGCACATATTAAGCATTATACACCTAAAAAATTAAAAGACTTGTTAACATAAAGATTACACAGCAACATAAAAATCATATTGAAAATAAGTTCAAATATTAACATAAATAATACATAACTTAAAGTTGAATATATTAAAATTAATAATTCTTACACTATAGAGCAAATATATTATAAACTGATAGATTATATGCACATATTAAGCATTATACACCTAAAAAATTAAAAGACTTGTTAACATAAAGATTACACAACAACATAAAAATCATATTGAAAATAAGTTCAAATATTAACATAAATAATACATAACTTAAAGTTGAATATATTAAAAATAATAATTCTTACACTATAGAGCAAATATATTATAAACTGATAGATTGTATGCACATATTAAGCATTATACACCTAAAAAATTAAAAGACTTGTTAACATAAAGATTACACAGCAACATAAAAATCATATTGAAAATAAGTTCAAATATTAACATAAATAATACATAACTTAAAGTTGAATATATTAAAAATAATAATTCTTACACTATAGAGCAAATATATTATAAACTGATAGATTGTATGCACATATTAAGCATTATACACCTAAAAAATTAAAAGACTTGTTAACATAAAGATTACACAGCAACATAAAAATCATATTGAAAATAAGTTCAAATATTAACATAAATAATACATAACTTAAAGTTGAATATATTAAAAATAATAATTCTTACACTATAGAGCAAATATATTATAAACTGATAGATTATATGCACATATTAAGCATTATACACCTAAAAAATTAAAAGACTTGTTAACATAAAGATTACACAGCAACATAAAAATCATATTGAAAATAAGTTCAAATATTAACATAAATAATACATAACTTAAAGTTGAATATATTAAAAATAATAATTCTTACACTATAGAGCAAATATATTATAAACTGATAGATTATATGCACATATTAAGCATTATACACCTAAAAAATTGAAAGACTTGTTAACAACATAAAAATCATATTGAAAATAAGTTCAAATATTAACATAAATAATACATAACTTAAAGTTGAATATATTAAAAATAATAATTCTTACACTATAGAGCAAATATATTATAAACTGATAGATTATATGCACATATTAAGCATTATACACCTAAAAAATTAAAAGACTTGTTAACATAAAGATTACACAGCAACATAAAAATCATATTGAAAATAAGTTCAAATATTAACATAAATAATACATAACTTAAAGTTGAATATATTAAAAATAATAATTCTTACACTATAGAGCAAATATATTATAAACTGATAGATTATATGCACATATTAAGCATTATACACCTAAAAAATTAAAAGACTTGTTAACATAAAGATTACACAGCAACATAAAAATCATATTGAAAATAAGTTCAAATATTAACATAAATAATACATAACTTAAAATTGAATATATTAAAAATAATAATTCTTACACTATAGAGCAAATATATTATAAACTGATAGATTATATGCACATATTAAGCATTATACACCTAAAAAATTAAAAGACTTGTTAACATAAAGATTACACAGCAACATAAAAATCATATTGAAAATAAGTTCAAATATTAACATAAATAATACATAACTTAAAGTTGAATATATTAAAAATAATAATTCTTACACTATAGAGCAAATATATTATAAACTGATAGATTATATGCACATATTAAGCATTATACACCTAAAAAATTAAAAGACTTGTTAACATAAAGATTACACAGCAACATAAAAATCATATTGAAAATAAGTTCAAATATTAACATAAATAATACATAACTTAAAGTTGAATATATTAAAAATAATAATTCTTACACTATAGAGCAAATATTTTATAAACTGATAGATTATATGCACATATTAAGCATTATACACCTAAAAATTGAAAGACTTGTTAACAACATAAAAATCATATTGAAAATAAGTTCAAATATTAACATAAATAATACATAACTTAAAGTTGAATATATTAAAAATAATAATTCTTACACTATAGAGCAAATATATTATAAACTGATAGATTATATGCACATATTAAGCATTATACACCTAAAAAATTAAAAGACTTGTTAACATAAAGATTACACAGCAACATAAAAATCATATTGAAAATAAGTTCAAATATTAACATAAATAATACATAACTTAAAGTTGAATATATTAAAAATAATAATTCTTACACTATAGAGCAAATATATTATAAACTGATAGATTATATGCACATATTAAGCATTATACACCTAAAAAATTAAAAGACTTGTTAACATAAAGATTACACAGCAACATAAAAATCATATTGAAAATAAGTTCAAATATTAACATAAATAATACATAACTTAAAGTTGAATATATTAAAAATAATAATTCTTACACTATAGAGCAAATATATTATAAACTGATAGATTATATGCACATATTAAGCATTATACACCTAAAAAATTAAAAGACTTGTTAACATAAAGATTACACAGCAACATAAAAATCATATTGAAAATAAGTTCAAATATTAACATAAATAATACATAACTTAAAATTGAATATATTAAAAATAATAATTCTTACACTATAGAGCAAATATATTATAAACTGATAGATTATATGCACATATTAAGCATTATACACCTAAAAAATTAAAAGACTTGTTAACATAAAGATTACACAGCAACATAAAAATCATATTGAAAATAAGTTCAAATATTAACATAAATAATACATAACTTAAAGTTGAATATATTAAAAATAATAATTCTTACACTATAGAGCAAATATATTATAAACTGATAGATTATATGCACATATTAAGCATTATACACCTAAAAAATTAAAAGACTTGTTAACATAAAGATTACACAGCAACATAAAAATCATATTGAAAATAAGTTCAAATATTAACATAAATAATACATAAATTAAAGTTGAATATATTAAAAATAATAATTCTTACACTATAGAGCAAATATATTATAAACTGATAGATTATATGCACATATTAAGCATTATACACCTAAAAATTGAAAGACTTGTTAACAACATAAAAATCATATTGAAAATAAGTTCAAATATTAACATAAATAATACATAACTTAAAGTTGAATATATTAAAAATAATAATTCTTACACTATAGAGCAAATATATTATAAACTGATAGATTATATGCACATATTAAGCATTATACACCTAAAAAATTGAAAGACTTGTTAACAACATAAAAATCATATTGAAAATAAGTTCAAATATTAACATAAATAATACATAACTTAAAGTTGAATATATTAAAAATAATAATTCTTACACTATAGAGCAAATATATTATAAACTGATAGATTATATGCACATATTAAGCATTATACACCTAAAAAATTAAAAGACTTGTTAACATAAAGATTACACAGCAACATAAAAATCATATTGAAAATAAGTTCAAATATTAACATAAATAATACATAACTTAAAGTTGAATATATTAAAAATAATAATTCTTACACTATAGAGCAAATATATTATAAACTGATAGATTATATGCACATATTAAGCATTATACACCTAAAAAATTAAAAGACTTGTTAACATAAAGATTACACAGCAACATAAAAATCATATTGAAAATAAGTTCAAATATTAACATAAATAATACATAACTTAAAATTGAATATATTAAAAATAATAATTCTTACACTATAGAGCAAATATATTATAAACTGATAGATTATATGCACATATTAAGCATTATACACCTAAAAAATTAAAAGACTTGTTAACATAAAGATTACACAGCAACATAAAAATCATATTGAAAATAAGTTCAAATATTAACATAAATAATACATAACTTAAAGTTGAATATATTAAAAATAATAATTCTTACACTATAGAGCAAATATATTATAAACTGATAGATTATATGCACATATTAAGCATTATACACCTAAAAAATTAAAAGACTTGTTAACATAAAGATTACACAGCAACATAAAAATCATATTGAAAATAAGTTCAAATATTAACATAAATAATACATAACTTAAAGTTGAATATATTAAAAATAATAATTCTTACACTATAGAGCAAATATTTTATAAACTGATAGATTATATGCACATATTAAGCATTATACACCTAAAAATTGAAAGACTTGTTAACAACATAAAAATCATATTGAAAATAAGTTCAAATATTAACATAAATAATACATAACTTAAAGTTGAATATATTAAAAATAATAATTCTTACACTATAGAGCAAATATATTATAAACTGATAGATTATATGCACATATTAAGCATTATACACCTAAAAAATTAAAAGACTTGTTAACATAAAGATTACACAGCAACATAAAAATCATATTGAAAATAAGTTCAAATATTAACATAAATAATACATAACTTAAAGTTGAATATATTAAAAATAATAATTCTTACACTATAGAGCAAATATATTATAAACTGATAGATTATATGCACATATTAAGCATTATACACCTAAAAAATTAAAAGACTTGTTAACATAAAGATTACACAGCAACATAAAAATCATATTGAAAATAAGTTCAAATATTAACATAAATAATACATAACTTAAAGTTGAATATATTAAAAATAATAATTCTTACACTATAGAGCAAATATATTATAAACTGATAGATTATATGCACATATTAAGCATTATACACCTAAAAAATTAAAAGACTTGTTAACATAAAGATTACACAGCAACATAAAAATCATATTGAAAATAAGTTCAAATATTAACATAAATAATACATAACTTAAAATTGAATATATTAAAAATAATAATTCTTACACTATAGAGCAAATATATTATAAACTGATAGATTATATGCACATATTAAGCATTATACACCTAAAAAATTAAAAGACTTGTTAACATAAAGATTACACAGCAACATAAAAATCATATTGAAAATAAGTTCAAATATTAACATAAATAATACATAACTTAAAGTTGAATATATTAAAAATAATAATTCTTACACTATAGAGCAAATATATTATAAACTGATAGATTATATGCACATATTAAGCATTATACACCTAAAAAATTAAAAGACTTGTTAACATAAAGATTACACAGCAACATAAAAATCATATTGAAAATAAGTTCAAATATTAACATAAATAATACATAAATTAAAGTTGAATATATTAAAAATAATAATTCTTACACTATAGAGCAAATATATTATAAACTGATAGATTATATGCACATATTAAGCATTATACACCTAAAAATTGAAAGACTTGTTAACAACATAAAAATCATATTGAAAATAAGTTCAAATATTAACATAAATAATACATAACTTAAAGTTGAATATATTAAAAATAATAATTCTTACACTATAGAGCAAATATATTATAAACTGATAGATTATATGCACATATTAAGCATTATACACCTAAAAAATTAAAAGACTTGTTAACATAAAGATTACACAGCAACATAAAAATCATATTGAAAATAAGTTCAAATATTAACATAAATAATACATAACTTAAAGTTGAATATATTAAAAATAATAATTCTTACACTATAGAGCAAATATATTATAAACTGATAGATTATATGCACATATTAAGCATTATACACCTAAAAAATTAAAAGACTTGTTAACATAAAGATTACACAGCAACATAAAAATCATATTGAAAATAACTTCAAATATTAACATAAATAATACATAACTTAAAGTTGAATATATTAAAAATAATAATTCTTACACTATAGAGCAAATATATTATAAACTGATAGATTATATGCACATATTAAGCATTATATACCTAAAAAATTAAAAGACTTGTTAACATAAAGATTACACAGCAACATAAAAATCATATTGAAAATAAGTTCAAATATTAACATAAATAATACATAACTTAAAGTTGAATATATTAAAAATAATAATTCTTACACTATAGAGCAAATATATTATAAACTGATAGATTATATGCACATATTAAGCATTATACACCTAAAAAATAAAAAGACTTGTTAAAACAAAGATTACACAGCAACATAAAAATCATATTGAAAATAAGTTCAAATATTAACATAAATAATACATAACTTAAAGTTGAATATATTAAAAATAATAATTCTTACACTATAGAGCAAATATATTATAAACTGATAGATTATATGCACATATTAAGCATTGTACACCTAAAAAATTAAAAGACTTGTTAACATAAAGATTACACAGCTCTTAAAAATCATATTGAAAATAAGTTCAAATATTAACATAAATAATACATAACTTAAAGTTGAATATATTAAAAATAATAATTCTTACACTATAGAGCAAATATATTATAAACTGATATATTATATGCACATATTAAGCATTGTACACCTAAAAAATTAAAAGACTTGTTAACATAAAGATTACACAGCAACATAAAAATCATATTGAAAATAAGTTCAAATATTAACATAAATAATACATAACTTAAAGTTGAATATATTAAAAATAATAATTCTTACACTATAGAGCAAATATATTATAAACTTATAGATTATACGCACATATTAAGCATTATACACCTAAAAAATTAAAAGACTTGTTAACATAAAGATTACACAGCAACATAAAAATCATATTGAAAATAAGTTCAAATATTAACATAAATAATACATAACTTAAAGTTGAATATATTAAAAATAATCATTCTTACACTATAGAGCAAATATATTATAAACTGATAGATTATATGCACATATTAAGCATTATACACCTAAAAAATTAAAAGACTTGTTAACATAAAGATTACACAGCAACATAAAAATCATATTGAAAATAAGTTCAAATATTAACATAAATAATACATAACTTAAAGTTGAATATATTAAAAATAATAATTCTTACACTATAGAGCAAATATATTATAAACTGATAGATTATATGCACATATTAAGCATTATACACCTAAAAAATTAAAAGACTTGTTAACATAAAGATTACTGCAATGACTTATAAAAATCATATTGAAAATAAATTCAAATATTAACATAAATGACATAACTTAAAGATTGAATATATTAAAAATAATAATTCACACATATAGAGCAAATATATTATAAGTGATAGATTATATGCATATTAAGCATTATACTACTAAAATTAAAGACTTGTTAACATAAAAGTTAAATAACATAAAAATCATAATGAAAATAAGTTCAAATATTAACATAAATAATACATAACTTAAAGTTGAATATATTAAAAATAATAGTTCTTACACTATGAAACAAATATATTATAAATTGATAGATTATATGCACATATTAAGCATTATACACCTAAAAAATTAAGACTTGTTAACATAAAGTGCAACCAACATAAAAATCATGAAAATAAGTTCAAGTAACAACAAATAATACATAACTTAAAATTGAATATATTAAAAATAATAATTCTTACACTATAGAGCAAATATATTATAAAATACGATAGATTATGTACATATTAAGCATTATACACCTAAAAAATTAAAAGACTTGTTAACATAAAGATTACACAGCAACATAAAAATCATGGTAAAAATGGGTTAAATATTATTATAAATAATACACAACGGATTAAGATATATAAAAATAATAATTCTTACACTATAAACCAAATATATTATAGTGATAGATTATATGCACATATTAAGCATTATACCTAAAAAAATTAAAGACTGCCAACATAAAAAAAGATTACGACTCATAAGTGTATTGAAAATAAGTTCAAATATTAACATAAATAATACGCTTAAAGTTGAATATATTAAAAGCTAATAATTCTTACACTATGAAACAAATATATTATAAAGCTGATGAATTATATGTACATGTAAGCATTGTACACTAAAAATTAAAAGACTTGTTAACATAAAGATTATGACAACATAAAAATCATATTGAAAATAAGTTCAAATATTAACATAAATAATATATAACTTAAAGTTGAATATATTAAAATAATAATTCTTGCTATAGAGCAAATATATTATAAACTTATAGATTATACGCACATATTAAGCATTATACTTTAAAAATTAAAAGACTTGTTAACATAAAGATTACAACCAACATAAAAATCATATTGAAAATAAGTTCAAATATTAACATAAATAATACATAACTTAAAGTTGAATATGTTAAAAATAATCATTCTTACACTATAGAGCAAATATATTATAAAAATACAGTAGATTATGTGCACATATTAAGCATTATACACCTAAAAATTAAAAGACTTGTTAACATAAAGATTACATACGCAACATAAAAATCATATTGAAAGTAAGTTCAAATATTAACATAAATAATACATAACTTAAAGTTGAATATATTAAAAATAATAAATTATTACACTATAGAGCAAATGTATTATATTTGATAGATTATATGCACATATTAAGCATTATACACCTAAAAAATTAAAGACTTGATAACATAAGTTACTGCAATGGCTTATAAAATCATATTGAAAATAAGTTAAAATAATAACATAAATAATACATAACCAAGAGATTGAATATATTAAAAATAATAATTCTTACACTATAGAGCAAATATATTATAAAAATACAGTAGATTATGTACATATTAAGCATTATACCCTAAAGAATTAAAGGGCATTATAAAAGATTACCACGACAACATAAAAATCATATTGAAAATAAGTTTAAATATTAACCTTAAATAATACATAACTAAAGTTGAATATATTAAAAATAATAATTCTTACACTATAGAGCAAATATATTATAAATGATAAATTATATGCACATATTAATAATTATACACCTAAAAAATTAAAAAGACTGTTAACATAAAGATTATAAATAACATAAAAAATCATATTGAAAATAAGTTGATATTAACATAAATAATACATAACTTAAAGTTGAATATATTAAAAATAATAATTCTTACACTATAGAGCAAATATATTATAAATGATAGATTATATGCACATATTAAGCATTATACACCTAAAGAATTAAAAGACTTCTTAACATAAAGATTACGGCAACATAAAAATCATATTGAAAATAAGTTCAAATATTAACATAAATAATACATAACTTAAAGTTGAGTATATTAAAAATAATTCTTACACTATAGAGCAAATATATTATAAGTGATAGATTATATGCACATATTAAGCATTATACACTAAAAAAATTAAAAGACTTGTTAACATAAAGATTACCTGACAACATAAAAATCATATTGAAAATAAGTTCAAATATTAACATAAATAATACATAACTTAAAGTTGAATATTAAAAATAATAATTCTTACACTATAGAGAAAATATATTAAAAATACGTCAAGATTATATGCACATATTAATCATTATACACCTAAAAAATTAAAAGACTTGTTAACATAAAGATTACTGACAACATAAAAATCATATTGAAAATAAGTTCAAATATTAACATAAATAATACATAACTTAAAGTTGAATATATTAAAAATAATAATTCTTACTGTATAGAACAAATATATTATAAACTTATAGATTATACGTAATATTAAGCATTATACACCTAAAAAATTAAAAGACTTGTTAACATAAAGATTACTGACCACATAAAAATCATATTGAAAATAAGTTCAAATATTAACATAAATAATACATAACAAAAGTTGAATATATTAAAAATAATAATTCTTACACTATAGAGCAAATATATTATAAAAGTGATAGATTATATGCACATATTAAGCATTATACACCTAAAAAATTAAAAGACTTGTTAACATAAAGATTACTACTGACAACATAAAAATCATATTGAAAATAAGTTCAAATATTAACATAAATAATACATAACTTAAAGTTGAATATATTAAAAATAATAATTCTTACTATAGAGCAAATATATTATATTTATAGATTATCGCACATATTAAACGTGATTATACACCTAAAATTAAAAGACTTGTTAACATAAAGATTACTGACAACATAAAAATCATATTGAAAATAAGTTCAAATATTAACATAAATAATACATAACTTAAGGATTGAATATATTAAAAATAATAATTCTTACACTATAGAGCAAATATATTATAAAAATACATTAGATTATATGCACATATTAAGCATTATACACCTAAAAAATTAAAAGACTTGTTAACATAAAGATTACTGCAATAACATAAAAATCATATTGAAAATAAGTTCAAATATTAACATAAATAATACATAACTTAAAGTTGAATATATTAAAAATAATAATTCTTACACTATAGGCAAATATATTATAAATTGATAGATTATATGCACATAAGCATTATACACCTAAAAAATTAAAAGACTTGTTAACATAAAGATTACATGACAACATAAAAATCATATTGAAAATAAGTTCAAATATTAACATAAATAATACATAACTTAAAGTTGAATATATTAAAAATAATAATTCTTACACTATAGAGCAAATATATTATAAAGTGATAGATTAACTGCATATTAAGCATTATACACCTAAAAAATTAAAAGACTTGTTAACATAGTTACCGCGACAACATAAAAAATCATATTGAAAATAAGTTCAAATATTAACATAAATAATACATAACTTAAAGTTGAATATATTAAAAATAATAATTCTTACACTATAGAGCAAATATATTATAAAGCGATAGATTATATGCACATATTAAGCATTATACACCTAAAAAATTAAAAGACTTGTTAACATAAAATTCTGCAAATAACATAAAATCATATTGAAAATAAGTTTAAATATTAACATAAATAATACATAACTTAAAGTTGAATATATTAAAAATAATAATTCTTACACTATAGAGCAAATATATTATAAAAGTGATAGATTATATGCACATATTAAGTATCGCCCTAAAAATTAAAAGACTTGTTAATATAAAGATTACTGCAGTAACATAAAAATCATATTGAAAATAAGTTCAAATATTAACATAAATAATACATAACTTAAAGTTGAATATATTAAAAATAATAATTCTTACACTATAGAACAAATATATTATAAAGCGATGAATTATATGCATATTAAGCATTATACACCTAAAAAATTAAAGACTTCTAACAACATAAAGATTATGACAACATAAAAATCATATTGAAAATAAGTTCAAATATTAACATAAATAATACATAACTTAAAGTTGAATATATTAAAAATAATAATTCTTACACTATAGAGCAAATATATTATAAATGATAGATTATATGCACATATTAAGCATTATACACCTAAAAAAAATTAAAAGACTTGTTAACATAAGATTACGACAACATGAAAAATCATATTGAAAATAAGTTCAAATATTAACATAAATAATACATAACTTAAAGTTGAATATATTAAAAATAATAATTCTTACACTATAAATAATATATTAATAATTATATATTATATTAAATCGATATACTAAAATTAAAGATATTATTATAAAATTACATAATATTAAATTATTTAATAAGTTAATGTATATAAATAATGCATAACTTAAAGTTGAATATATTAAAAATAATAATTCTTGAACTATAGAGCAAATATATTATAAAAGTGATAGATTATATGCACATATTAAGCATTATGCCTTAAAAATTAAAAAACTTATTAACATAAAGATTACGTACATAAAAATCGTATTGAAAATAAGTTGAATATTAACATAAATAATACATAACTTAAGTTGAATATATTAAAAATAATAATTCTTACACTATAGAGCAAATATATTATAAAGTGATGAATTATATGCACATATTAAGCGTTACACCTAAAAAATTAAAAGACTTGTTAACATAAGATTACTGCAAATAATATAAAAATCATAACAAATAAGTTCAAATATTAACATAAATAATAGATAACTTAAAGTTGAATATATTAAAAATAATAATTCTTACACTATAGAGCAAATATATTATAAAAGTGATAGATTATATGCACATATTAATTATACACCTAAAAATTAAAAGACTTGTTAACATAAAGATTACCATGACAACATAAAAATCATATTGAAAATAAGTTCAAATATTAACATAAATAATACATAACTTAAAGTTGAATATATAAAAATAATAATTCTTACACTATGAAACAAATATATTATAAGGCCCGATAGATTATATGCACGTATTAAGCATTGCACACCTAAAAATTAAAAAGACTTGTTAACATAAAGATTACTTTTGACAACATAAAAATCATATTGAAAATAAGTTCAAATATTAACATAAATTATACATAACTTAAAGTTGAATGTATTAAAATAATAATTCTTACACTATAGAGCAAATATATTATGGGGCCCGATAGATTATACGCTTTTGTATTAAGCATTATACCTAAAATTAAAAGACTTGTTAACATAAAGATTATATGACAACATAAAAATCATATTGAAAATAAGTTCAAATATTAACATAAATAATACATAACTTAAAGTTGAATATATTAAAAATAATAATTCTTACACTATGAAACAAATATATTATAAAGCGATAGATTATATGCACGCATATTAAACATTATACACCTAAAAAATTAAAAGACATTGTATAAAGATTACAAGCAACATAAAAATCATATTGAAAATGATTCAAATATTAACATAAATAATACATAACTTAAAGTTGAATATATTAAAAATAATAATTCTTACACTATCGGCAAAATATATTATAAATGCGATGAATTATATGCACATATTAAGCATTATACCTAAAAATTAAAGACTTGTTAACATAAAGATTACGATAACATAAAAATCATATTGAAAATAAGTTCAAATATTAACATAAATAATACATAACTTAAAGTTGAATATATTAAAAATAATAATTCTTACACTATAGAGCAAATATATTATTTGATAGATTATATGCACATATTAAGCATTATACACCTAAAAAATTAAAAGACTTGTTAACATAAAATTACTACAAATAACATAAAAATCATATTGAAAATAAGTTCAAATATTAACATAAATAATACATAACTTAAAGTTGAATATATTAAAAATAATAATTCTTACACTATAGAGCAAATATATTATAAAGCTGATAGATTATATGCACATATTAAGCATTGTACATAAAGTGCAAAAGACTTGTTAACATAAGATTACTGACAACAAAAATCAACATGTTAGAAAATAAGTTCAAATATTAACATAAATTATACATAACTTAAAGTTGAATGTATTAAAAATAATAATTCTTACACTATAGAGCAAATATATTATAAATGATAGATTATACATACATAGTAAGCATTATACACCTAAAAATTAAAAGACTTGTTAACCGCGAGTTACATGACAACATAAAAATCATATTGAAAATAAGTTCAAATATTAACATAAATAATACATAACTTAAAGTTGAATATATTAAAAATAATAATTCTTACACTATAGAGCAAATATATTATAAAAGTGATAGATTATATGCACATATTAAGCATTATACACCTAAAAAATTAAAAGACTTGTTAACATAAAGATTACGGCAACATAAAAATCATATTAGAAAATAAGTTCAAATATTAACATAAATAATACATAACTTAAAGTTGAATATATTTAAAATAATAATTCTTACACTATAGAGCAAATATATTATAAGCCGATAGATTATGCGCACATATTAAGCATTATACCTAAAAATTAATGAACTTGTTAACATAAAGATTACTGACAACATAAAAATCATATTAAAATAAGTTCAAATATTAACATAAATAATAGATAACTTAAAGTTGAATATATTAAAAATAATAATTCTTACACTATAGAGCAAATATATTATGTTGATAGATTATATGCATATTAAGCATTATACACCTAAAAAATTAAAAAACTTGTTAACATAAAGATTACTGCAAGTAACATAAAAATCATATTGAAAATAAGTTCAAATATTAACATAAATAATGCATAACTTAAAGTTGAATATTAACATAAATAATACATAGCAAGTTGAATATATTTAAAATAATAATTCTTACACTATAGAGCAAATATATTATAAGCTGATAGATTATATGCACATATTAAGCATTATACACCTAAAATTAATAGACTTGTTAACATAAAGATTACTGACAACATAAAAATCATATTGAAAATAAGTTAGAATATTAACATAAATAATAGATAACTTAAAGTTGAATATATTAAAAATAATAATTCTTACACTATAAATCAAATATATTATAAAAATGATAGATTATATGCACATATTAAGCATTATACACCTAAAAAATTAAAAGACTTGTTAACATAAAGATTACGGCAACATAAAAATCATATTGAAAATAAAGTTCAAATATTAACATAAATAATACATAACTTAAAGTTGAATATATTAAAAATAATAATTCTTACACTATAGAGCAAATATATTATAAACTGATAGATTATATGCACATATTAAGCATTTGTACACCTAAAAAATTAAAAGACTTGTTAACATAAAGATTACACAGCAACATAAAAATCATATTGAAAATAAGTTCAAATATTAACATAAATTATACATAACTTAAAGTTGAATGTATTAAAAATAATAATTCTTACACTATAGAGCAAATATATTATAAACTGATAGATTATACGCACATATTAAGCATTATACACCTAAAAAATTAAAAGACTTGTTAACATAAAGATTACACAGCAACATAAAAATCATATTGAAAATAAGTTCAAATATTAACATAAATAATACATAACTTAAAGTTGAATATATTAAAAATAATAATTCTTACACTATAGAGCAAATATATTATAAACTGATAGATTATATGCACATATTAAGCATTATACACCTAAAAAATTAAAAGACTTGTTAACATAAAGATTACACAGCAACATAAAAATCATATTGAAAATAAGTTCAAATATTAACATAAATAATACATAACTTAAAGTTGAATATATTAAAAATAATAATTCTTACACTATAGAGCAAATATATTATAAACTGATAGATTATATGCACATATTAAGCATTATACACCTAAAAAATTAAAAGACTTGTTAACATAAAGATTACACAGCAACATAAAAATCATATTGAAAATAAGTTCAAATATTAACATAAATAATACATAACTTAAAGTTGAATATATTAAAAATAATAATTCTTACACTATAGAGCAAATATATTATAAACTGATAGATTATATGCACATATTAAGCATTATACACCTAAAAAATTAAAAGACTTGTTAACATAAAGATTACACAGCAACATAAAAATCATATTGAAAATAAGTTCAAATATTAACATAAATAATACATAACTTAAAGTTGAATATATTAAAAATAATAATTCTTACACTATAGAGCAAATATATTATAAACTGATAGATTATATGCACATATTAAGCATTGTACACCTAAAAAATTAAAAGACTTGTTAACATAAAGATTACACAGCAACATAAAAATCATATTGAAAATAAGTTCAAATATTAACATAAATAATACATAACTTAAAGTTGAATATATTAAAAATAATAATTCTTACACTATAGAGCAAATATATTATAAACTGATAGATTATATGCACATATTAAGCATTATACACCTAAAAAATTAAAAGACTTGTTAACATAAAGATTACACAGCAACATAAAAATCATATTGAAAATAAGTTCAAATATTAACATAAATAATACATAACTTAAAGTTGAATATATTAAAAATAATAATTCTTACACTATAGAGCAAATATATTATAAACTGATAGATTATATGCACATATTAAGCATTATACACCTAAAAAATTAAAAGACTTGTTAACATAAAGATTACACAGCAACATAAAAATCATATTGAAAATAAGTTCAAATATTAACATAAATAATACATAACTTAAAGTTGAATATATTTAAAATAATAATTCTTACACTATAGAGCAAATATATTATAAACTGATAGATTATATGCACATATTAAGCATTATACACCTAAAAAATTAAAAGACTTGTTAACATAAAGATTACACAGCAACATAAAAATCATATTGAAAATAAGTTCAAATATTAACATAAATAATACATAACTTAAAGTTGAATATATTAAAAATAATAATTCTTACACTATAGAGCAAATATATTATAAACTGATAGATTATATGCACATATTAAGCATTGTACACCTAAAAAATTAAAAGACTTGTTAACATAAAGATTACACAGCAACATAAAAATCATATTGAAAATAAGTTCAAATATTAACATAAATTATACATAACTTAAAGTTGAATGTATTAAAAATAATAATTCTTACACTATAGAGCAAATATATTATAAACTGATAGATTATACGCACATATTAAGCATTATACACCTAAAAAATTAAAAGACTTGTTAACATAAAGATTACACAGCAACATAAAAATCATATTGAAAATAAGTTCAAATATTAACATAAATAATACATAACTTAAAGTTGAATATATTAAAAATAATAATTCTTACACTATAGAGCAAATATATTATAAACTGATAGATTATATGCACATATTAAGCATTATACACCTAAAAAATTAAAAGACTTGTTAACATAAAGATTACACAGCAACATAAAAATCATATTGAAAATAAGTTCAAATATTAACATAAATAATAGATAACTTAAAGTTGAATATATTAAAAATAATAATTCTTACACTATAGAGCAAATATATTATAAACTGATAGATTATATGCACATATTAAGCATTATACACCTAAAAAATTAAAAGACTTGTTAACATAAAGATTACACAACAACATAAAAATCATATTGAAAATAAGTTCAAATATTAACATAAATAATACATAACTTAAAGTTGAATATATTAAAAATAATAATTCTTACACTATAGAGCAAATATATTATAAACTGATAGATTATATGCACATATTAAGCATTGTACACCTAAAAAATTAAAAGACTTGTTAACATAAAGATTACACAGCAACATAAAAATCATATTGAAAATAAGTTCAAATATTAACATAAATTATACATAACTTAAAGTTGAATGTATTAAAAATAATAATTCTTACACTATAGAGCAAATATATTATAAACTGATAGATTATACGCACATATTAAGCATTATACACCTAAAAAATTAAAAGACTTGTTAACATAAAGATTACACAGCAACATAAAAATCATATTGAAAATAAGTTCAAATATTAACATAAATAATACATAACTTAAAGTTGAATATATTAAAAATAATAATTCTTACACTATAGAGCAAATATATTATAAACTGATAGATTATATGCACATATTAAGCATTATACACCTAAAAAATTAAAAGACTTGTTAACATAAAGATTACACAGCAACATAAAAATCATATTGAAAATAAGTTCAAATATTAACATAAATAATACATAACTTAAAGTTGAATATATTAAAAATAATAATTCTTACACTATAGAGCAAATATATTATAAACTGATAGATTATATGCACATATTAAGCATTATACACCTAAAAAATTAAAAGACTTGTTAACATAAAGATTACACAGCAACATAAAAATCATATTGAAAATAAGTTCAAATATTAACATAAATAATACATAACTTAAAGTTGAATATATTAAAAATAATAATTCTTACACTATAGAGCAAATATATTATAAACTGATAGATTATATGCACATATTAAGCATTATACACCTAAAAAAGTAAAAGACTTGTTAACATAAAGATTACACAGCAACATAAAAATCATATTGAAAATAAGTTCAAATATTAACATAAATAATACATAACTTAAAGTTGAATATAGTAAAAATAATAATTCTTACACTATAGAGCAAATATATTATAAACTGATAGATTATATGCACATATTAAGCATTATACACCTAAAAAATTAAAAGACTTGTTAACATAAAGATTACACAGCAACATAAAAATCATATTGAAAATAAGTTCAAATATTAACATAAATAATACATAACTTAAAGTTGAATATATTAAAAATAATAATTCTTACACTATAGAGCAAATATATTATAAACTGATAGATTATATGCACATATTAAGCATTATACACCTAAAAAAGTAAAAGACTTGTTAACATAAAGATTACACAGCAACATAAAAATCATATTGAAAATAAGTTCAAATATTAACATAAATAATACATAACTTAAAGTTGAATATAGTAAAAATAATAATTCTTACACTATAGAGCAAATATATTATAAACTGATAGATTATATGCACATATTAAGCATTATACACCTAAAAAATTAAAAGACTTGTTAACATAAAGATTACACAGCAACATAAAAATCATATTGAAAATAAGTTCAAATATTAACATAAATAATACATAACTTAAAGTTGAATGTATTAAAAATAATAATTCTTACACTATAGAGCAAATATATTATAAACTGATAGATTATATGCACATATTAAGCATTATACACCTAAAAAATTAAAAGACTTGTTAACATAAAGATTACACAGCAACATAAAAATCATATTGAAAATAAGTTCAAATATTAACATAAATAATACATAACTTAAAGTTGAATATATTAAAAATAATAATTCTTACACTATAGAGCAAATCTATTATAAACTGATAGATTATAAGCACATATTAAGCATTGTACACCTAAAAAATTAAAAGACTTGTTAACATAAAGATTACACAGCAACATAAAAATCATATTGAAAATAAGTTCAAATATTAACATAAATTATACATAACTTAAAGTTGAATGTATTAAAAATAATAATTCTTACACTATAGAGCAAATATATTATAAACTGATAGATTATACGCACATATTAAGCATTATACACCTAAAAAATTAAAAGACTTGTTAACATAAAGATTACACAGCAACATAAAAATCATATTGAAAATAAGTTCAAATATTAACATAAATAATACATAACTTAAAGTTGAATATATTAAAAATAATAATTCTTACACTATAGAGCAAATATATTATAAACTGATAGATTATATGCACATATTAAGCATTATACACCTAAAAAATTAAAAGACTTGTTAACATAAAGATTACACAGCAACATAAAAATCATATTGAAAATAAGTTCAAATATTAACATAAATAATACATAACTTAAAGTTGAATATATTAAAAATAATAATTCTTACACTATAGAGCAAATATATTATAAACTGATAGATTATATGCACATATTAAGCATTATACACCTAAAAAATTAAAAGACTTGTTAACATAAAGATTACACAGCAACATAAAAATCATATTGAAAATAAGTTCAAATATTAACATAAATAATACATAACTTAAAGTTGAATATATTAAAAATAATAATTCTTACACTATAGAGCAAATCTATTATAAACTGATAGATTATAAGCACATATTAAGCATTGTACACCTAAAAAATTAAAAGACTTGTTAACATAAAGATTACACAGCAACATAAAAATCATATTGAAAATAAGTTCAAATATTAACATAAATTATACATAACTTAAAGTTGAATGTATTAAAAATAATAATTCTTACACTATAGAGCAAATATATTATAAACTGATAGATTATACGCACATATTAAGCATTATACACCTAAAAAATTAAAAGACTTGTTAACATAAAGATTACACAGCAACATAAAAATCATATTGAAAATAAGTTCAAATATTAACATAAATAATACATAACTTAAAGTTGAATATATTAAAAATAATAATTCTTACACTATAGAGCAAATATATTATAAACTGATAGATTATATGCACATATTAAGCATTATACACCTAAAAAATTAAAAGACTTGTTAACATAAAGATTACACAGCAACATAAAAATCATATTGAAAATAAGTTCAAATATTAACATAAATAATAGATAACTTAAAGTTGAATATATTAAAAATAATAATTCTTACACTATTGAGCAAATATATTATAAACTGATAGATTATATGCACATATTAAGCATTATACACCTAAAAAATTAAAAGACTTGTTAACATAAAGATTACACAGCAACATAAAAATCATATTGAAAATAAGTTCAAATATTAACATAAATAATACATAACTTAAAGTTGAATATATTAAAAATAATAATTCTTACACTATAGAGCAAATATATTATAAACTGATAGATTATATGCACATATTAAGCATTATACACCTAAAAAATTAAAAGACTTGTTAACATAAAGATTACACAGCAACATAAAAATCATATTGAAAATAAGTTCAAATATTAACATAAATAATAGATAACTTAAAGTTGAATATATTAAAAATAATAATTCTTACACTATAGAGCAAATATATTATAAACTGATAGATTATATGCACATATTAAGCATTATACACCTAAAAAATTAAAAGACTTGTTAACATAAAGATTACACAGCAACATAAAAATCATATTGAAAATAAGTTCAAATATTAACATAAATAATACATAACTTAAAGTTGAATATATTAAAAATAATAATTCTTACACTATAGAGCAAATATATTATAAACTGATAGATTATATGCACATATTAAGCATTATACACCTAAAAAATTAAAAGACTTGTTAACATAAAGATTACACAGCAACATAAAAATCATATTGAAAATAAGTTCAAATATTAACATAAATAATACATAACTTAAAGTTGAATATATTAAAAATAATAATTCTTACACTATAGAGCAAATATATTATAAACTGATAGATTATATGCACATATTAAGCATTGTACACCTAAAAAATTAAAAGACTTGTTAACATAAAGATTACACAGCAACATAAAAATCATATTGAAAATAAGTTCAAATATTAACATAAATTATACATAACTTAAAGTTGAATGTATTAAAAATAATAATTCTTACACTATAGAGCAAATATATTATAAACTGATAGATTATACGCACATATTAAGCATTATACACCTAAAAAATTAAAAGACTTGTTAACATAAAGATTACACAGCAACATAAAAATCATATTGAAAATAAGTTCAAATATTAACATAAATAATACATAACTTAAAGTTGAATATATTAAAAATAATAATTCTTACACTATAGAGCAAATATATTATAAACTGATAGATTATATGCACATATTAAGCATTATACACCTAAAAAATTAAAAGACTTGTTAACATAAAGATTACACAGCAACATAAAAATCATATTGAAAATAAGTTCAAATATTAACATAAATAATAGATAACTTAAAGTTGAATATATTAAAAATAATAATTCTTACACTATAGAGCAAATATATTATAAACTGATAGATTATATGCACATATTAAGCATTATACACCTAAAAAATTAAAAGAGTTGTTAACATAAAGATTACACAGCAACATAAAAATCATATTGAAAATAAGTTCAAATATTAACATAAATAATACATAACTTAAAGTTGAATATATTAAAAATAATAATTCTTACACTATAGAGCAAATATATTATAAACTGATAGATTATATGCACATATTAAGCATTATACACCTAAAAAATTAAAAGACTTGTTAACATAAAGATTACACAGCAACATAAAAATCATATTGAAAATAAGTTCAAATTTTAACATAAATAATACATAACTTAAAGTTGAATATATTAAAAATAATAATTCTTACACTATAGAGCAAATATATTATAAACTGATAGATTATATGCACATATTAAGCATTATACACCTAAAAAATTAAAAGACTTGTTAACATAAAGATTACACAGCAACATAAAAATCATATTGAAAATAAGTTCAAATATTAACATAAATAATACATAACTTAAAGTTGAATATATTAAAAATAATAATTCTTACACTATTGAGCAAATATATTATAAACTGATAGATTATATGCACATATTAAGCATTATACACCTAAAAAAGTAAAAGACTTGTTAACATAAAGATTACACAGCAACATAAAAATCATATTGAAAATAAGTTCAAATATTAACATAAATAATACATAACTTAAAGTTGAATATATTAAAAATAATAATTCTTACACTATAGAGCAAATATATTATAAACTGATAGATTATATGCACATATTAAGCATTATACACCTAAAAAATTAAAAGACTTGTTAACATAAAGATTACACAGCAACATAAAAATCATATTGAAAATAAGTTCAAATATTAACATAAATAATAGATAACTTAAAGTTGAATATATTAAAAATAATAATTCTTACACTATAGAGCAAATATATTATAAACTGATAGATTATATGCACATATTAAGCATTGTACACCTAAAAAATTAAAAGACTTGTTAACATAAAGATTACACAGCAACATAAAAATCATATTGAAAATAAGTTCAAATATTAACATAAATTATACATAACTTAAAGTTGAATGTATTAAAAATAATAATTCTTACACTATAGAGCAAATATATTATAAACTGATAGATTATACGCACATATTAAGCATTATACACCTAAAAAATTAAAAGACTTGTTAACATAAAGATTACACAGCAACATAAAAATCATATTGAAAATAAGTTCAAATATTAACATAAATAATACATAACTTAAAGTTGAATATATTAAAAATAATAATTCTTACACTATAGAGCAAATATATTATAAACTGATAGATTATATGCACATATTAAGCATTATACACCTAAAAAATTAAAAGACTTGTTAACATAAAGATTACACAGCAACATAAAAATCATATTGAAAATAAGTTCAAATATTAACATAAATAATACATAACTTAAAGTTGAATATATTAAAAATAATAATTCTTACACTATAGAGCAAATCTATTATAAACTGATAGATTATATGCACATATTAAGCATTGTACACCTAAAAAATTAAAAGACTTGTTAACATAAAGATTACACAGCAACATAAAAATCATATTGAAAATAAGTTCAAATATTAACATAAATAATACATAACTTAAAGTTGAATGTATTAAAAATAATAATTCTTACACTATAGAGCAAATATATTATAAACTGATAGATTATATGCACATATTAAGCATTATACACCTAAAAAATTAAAAGACTTGTTAACATAAAGATTACACAGCAACATAAAAATCATATTGAAAATAAGTTCAAATATTAACATAAATAATACATAACTTAAAGTTGAATATATTAAAAATAATAATTCTTACACTATAGAGCAAATCTATTATAAACTGATAGATTATATGCACATATTAAGCATTGTACACCTAAAAAATTAAAAGACTTGTTAACATAAAGATTACACAGCAACATAAAAATCATATTGAAAATAAGTTCAAATATTAACATAAATTATACATAACTTAAAGTTGAATGTATTAAAAATAATAATTCTTACACTATAGAGCAAATATATTATAAACTGATAGATTATACGCACATATTAAGCATTATACACCTAAAAAATTAAAAGACTTGTTAACATAAAGATTACACAGCAACATAAAAATCATATTGAAAATAAGTTCAAATATTAACATAAATAATACATAACTTAAAGTTGAATATATTAATACATAACTTAAAGTTGAATATATTAAAAATAATAATTCTTACACTATAGAGCAAATATATTATAAACTGATAGATTATATGCACATATTAAGCATTATACACTAAATTAAAAGACTTGTTCATAAGATTAACAGCAACTAAAATCAAATATTAACATAAATAATACATAACTTAAAGTTGAATATATTAAAAATAATAATTCTTACACTATAGAGCAAATATATTATAAACTGATAGATTATATGCACATATTAAGCATTATACACCTAAAAAAGTAAAAGACTTGTTAACATAAAGATTACACAGCAACATAAAAATCATATTGAAAATAAGTTCAAATATTAACATAAATAATACATAACTTAAAGTTGAATATATTAAAAATAATAATTCTTACACTATAGAGCAAATATATTATAAACTGATAGATTATATGCACATATTAAGCATTATACACCTAAAAAATTAAAAGACTTGTTAACATAAAGATTACACAGCAACATAAAAATCATATTGAAAATAAGTTCAAATATTAACATAAATAATAGATAACTTAAAGTTGAATATATTAAAAATAATAATTCTTACACTATAGAGCAAATATATTATAAACTGATAGATTATATGCACATATTAAGCATTATACACCTAAAAAATTAAAAGACTTGTTAACATAAAGATTACACAGCAACATAAAAATCATATTGAAAATAAGTTCAAATATTAACATAAATAATACATAACTTAAAGTTGAATATATTAAAAATAATAATTCTTACACTATAGAGCAAATATATTATAAACTGATAGATTATATGCACATATTAAGCATTATACACCTAAAAAATTAAAAGACTTGTTAACATAAAGATTACACAGCAACATAAAAATCATATTGAAAATAAGTTCAAATATTAACATAAATAATACATAACTTAAAGTTGAATATATTAAAAATAATAATTCTTACACTATAGAGCAAATCTATTATAAACTGATAGATTATATGCACATATTAAGCATTGTACACCTAAAAAATTAAAAGACTTGTTAACATAAAGATTACACAGCAACATAAAAATCATATTGAAAATAAGTTCAAATATTAACATAAATTATACATAACTTAAAGTTGAATGTATTAAAAATAATAATTCTTACACTATAGAGCAAATATATTATAAACTGATAGATTATACGCACATATTAAGCATTATACACCTAAAAAATTAAAAGACTTGTTAACATAAAGATTACACAGCAACATAAAAATCATATTGAAAATAAGTTCAAATATTAACATAAATAATACATAACTTAAAGTTGAATATATTAAAAATAATAATTCTTACACTATAGAGCAAATATATTATAAACTGATAGATTATATGCACATATTAAGCATTATACACCTAAAAAATTAAAAGACTTGTTAACATAAAGATTACACAGCAACATAAAAATCATATTGAAAATAAGTTCAAATATTAACATAAATAATAGATAACTTAAAGTTGAATATATTAAAAATAATAATTCTTACACTATAGAGCAAATATATTATAAACTGATAGATTATATGCACATATTAAGCATTATACACCTAAAAAAGTAAAAGACTTGTTAACATAAAGATTACACAGCAACATAAAAATCATATTGAAAATAAGTTCAAATATTAACATAAATAATACATAACTTAAAGTTGAATATATTAAAAATAATAATTCTTACACTATAGAGCAAATATATTATAAACTGATAGATTATATGCACATATTAAGCATTATACACCTAAAAAATTAAAAGACTTGTTAACATAAAGATTACACAGCAACATAAAAATCATATTGAAAATAAGTTCAAATTTTAACATAAATAATACATAACTTAAAGTTGAATATATTAAAAATAATAATTCTTACACTATAGAGCAAATATATTATAAACTGATAGATTATATGCACATATTAAGCATTATACACCTAAAAAAGTAAAAGACTTGTTAACATAAAGATTACACAGCAACATAAAAATCATATTGAAAATAAGTTCAAATATTAACATAAATAATACATAACTTAAAGTTGAATATATTAAAAATAATAATTCTTACACTATAGAGCAAATATATTATAAACTGATAGATTATATGCACATATTAAGCATTATACACCTAAAAAATTAAAAGACTTGTTAACATAAAGATTACACAGCAACATAAAAATCATATTGAAAATAAGTTCAAATATTAACATAAATAATAGATAACTTAAAGTTGAATATATTAAAAATAATAATTCTTACACTATAGAGCAAATATATTATAAACTGATAGATTATATGCACATATTAAGCATTATACACCTAAAAAATTAAAAGACTTGTTAACATAAAGATTACACAGCAACATAAAAATCATATTGAAAATAAGTTCAAATATTAACATAAATAATACATAACTTAAAGTTGAATATATTAAAAATAATAATTCTTACACTATAGAGCAAATATATTATAAACTGATAGATTATATGCACATATTAAGCATTATACACCTAAAAAATTAAAAGACTTGTTAACATAAAGATTACACAGCAACATAAAAATCATATTGAAAATAAGTTCAAATATTAACATAAATAATACATAACTTAAAGTTGAATATATTAAAAATAATAATTCTTACACTATAGAGCAAATATATTATAAACTGATAGATTATACGCACATATTAAGCATTATACACCTAAAAAATTAAAAGACTTGTTAACATAAAGATTACACAGCAACATAAAAATCATATTGAAAATAAGTTCAAATATTAACATAAATAATACATAACTTAAAGTTGAATATATTAAAAATAATAATTCTTACACTATAGAGCAAATATATTATAAACTGATAGATTATATGCACATATTAAGCATTATACACCTAAAAAATTAAAAGACTTGTTAACATAAAGATTACACAGCAACATAAAAATCATATTGAAAATAAGTTCAAATATTAACATAAATAATACATAACTTAAAGTTGAATATATTAAAAATAATAATTCTTACACTATAGAGCAAATATATTATAAACTGATAGATTATATGCACATATTAAGCATTATACACCTAAAAAATTAAAAGACTTGTTAACATAAAGATTACACAGCAACATAAAAATCATATTGAAAATAAGTTCAAATATTAACATAAATAATAGATAACTTAAAGTTGAATATATTAAAAATAATAATTCTTACACTATAGAGCAAATATATTATAAACTGATAGATTATATGCACATATTAAGCATTATACACCTAAAAAATTAAAAGACTTGTTAACATAAAGATTACACAGCAACATAAAAATCATATTGAAAATAAGTTCAAATATTAACATAAATAATACATAACTTAAAGTTGAATATATTAAAAATAATAATTCTTACACTATAGAGCAAATATATTATAAACTGATAGATTATATGCACATATTAAGCATTATACACCTAAAAAATTAAAAGACTTGTTAACATAAAGATTACACAGCAACATAAAAATCATATTGAAAATAAGTTCAAATATTAACATAAATAATACATAACTTAAAGTTGAATATATTAAAAATAATAATTCTTACACTATAGAGCAAATATATTATAAACTGATAGATTATATGCACATATTAAGCATTATACACCTAAAAAATTAAAAGACTTGTTAACATAAAGATTACACAGCAACATAAAAATCATATTGAAAATAAGTTCAAATATTAACATAAATAATACATAACTTAAAGTTGAATATATTAAAAATAATAATTCTTACACTATAGAGCAAATATATTATAAACTGATAGATTATATGCACATATTAAGCATTATACACCTAAAAAAGTAAAAGACTTGTTAACATAAAGATTACACAGCAACATAAAAATCATATTGAAAATAAGTTCAAATATTAACATAAATAATACATAACTTAAAGTTGAATATATTAAAAATAATAATTCTTACACTATAGAGCAAATATATTATAAACTGATAGATTATATGCACATATTAAGCATTATACACCTAAAAAATTAAAAGACTTGTTAACATAAAGATTACACAGCAACATAAAAATCATATTGAAAATAAGTTCAAATATTAACATAAATAATAGATAACTTAAAGTTGAATATATTAAAAATAATAATTCTTACACTATAGAGCAAATATATTATAAACTGATAGATTATATGCACATATTAAGCATTATACACCTAAAAAATTAAAAGACTTGTTAACATAAAGATTACACAGCAACATAAAAATCATATTGAAAATAAGTTCAAATATTAACATAAATAATACATAACTTAAAGTTGAATATATTAAAAATAATAATTCTTACACTATAGAGCAAATATATTATAAACTGATAGATTATATGCACATATTAAGCATTATACACCTAAAAAATTAAAAGACTTGTTAACATAAAGATTACACAGCAACATAAAAATCATATTGAAAATAAGTTCAAATATTAACATAAATAATACATAACTTAAAGTTGAATATATTAAAAATAATAATTCTTACACTATAGAGCAAATCTATTATAAACTGATAGATTATAAGCACATATTAAGCATTGTACACCTAAAAAATTAAAAGACTTGTTAACATAAAGATTACACAGCAACATAAAAATCATATTGAAAATAAGTTCAAATATTAACATAAATTATACATAACTTAAAGTTAAATGTATTAAAAATAATAATTCTTACACTATAGAGCAAATATATTATAAACTGATAGATTATACGCACATATTAAGCATTATACACCTAAAAAATTAAAAGACTTGTTAACATAAAGATTACACAGCAACATAAAAATCATATTGAAAATAAGTTCAAATATTAACATAAATAATACATAACTTAAAGTTGAATATATTAAAAATAATAATTCTTACACTATAGAGCAAATATATTATAAACTGATAGATTATATGCACATATTAAGCATTATACACCTAAAAAATTAAAAGACTTGTTAACATAAAGATTACACAGCAACATAAAAATCATATTGAAAATAAGTTCAAATATTAACATAAATAATACATAACTTAAAGTTGAATATATTAAAAATAATAATTCTTACACTATAGAGCAAATATATTATAAACTGATAGATTATATGCACATATTAAGCATTATACACCTAAAAAAGTAAAAGACTTGTTAACATAAAGATTACACAGCAACATAAAAATCATATTGAAAATAAGTTCAAATATTAACATAAATAATACATAACTTAAAGTTGAATATATTAAAAATAATAATTCTTACACTATAGAGCAAATATATTATAAACTGATAGATTATATGCACATATTAAGCATTATACACCTAAAAAATTAAAAGACTTGTTAACATAAAGATTACACAGCAACATAAAAATCATATTGAAAATAAGTTCAAATATTAACATAAATAATAGATAACTTAAAGTTGAATATATTAAAAATAATAATTCTTACACTATAGAGCAAATATATTATAAACTGATAGATTATATGCACATATTAAGCATTATACACCTAAAAAATTAAAAGACTTGTTAACATAAAGATTACACAGCAACATAAAAATCATATTGAAAATAAGTTCAAATATTAACATAAATAATACATAACTTAAAGTTGAATATATTAAAAATAATAATTCTTACACTATAGAGCAAATATATTATAAACTGATAGATTATATGCACATATTAAGCATTATACACCTAAAAAATTAAAAGACTTGTTAACATAAAGATTACACAGCAACATAAAAATCATATTGAAAATAAGTTCAAATATTAACATAAATAATACATAACTTAAAGTTGAATATATTAAAAATAATAATTCTTACACTATAGAGCAAATCTATTATAAACTGATAGATTATATGCACATATTAAGCATTGTACACCTAAAAAATTAAAAGACTTGTTAACATAAAGATTACACAGCAACATAAAAATCATATTGAAAATAAGTTCAAATATTAACATAAATTATACATAACTTAAAGTTGAATGTATTAAAAATAATAATTCTTACACTATAGAGCAAATATATTATAAACTGATAGATTATACGCACATATTAAGCATTATACACCTAAAAAATTAAAAGACTTGTTAACATAAAGATTACACAGCAACATAAAAATCATATTGAAAATAAGTTCAAATATTAACATAAATAATACATAACTTAAAGTTGAATATATTAAAAATAATAATTCTTACACTATAGAGCAAATATATTATAAACTGATAGATTATATGCACATATTAAGCATTATACACCTAAAAAATTAAAAGACTTGTTAACATAAAGATTACACAGCAACATAAAAATCATATTGAAAATAAGTTCAAATATTAACATAAATAATAGATAACTTAAAGTTGAATATATTAAAAATAATAATTCTTACACTATAGAGCAAATATATTATAAACTGATAGATTATATGCACATATTAAGCATTATACACCTAAAAAATTAAAAGAGTTGTTAACATAAAGATTACACAGCAACATAAAAATCATATTGAAAATAAGTTCAAATATTAACATAAATAATACATAACTTAAAGTTGAATATATTAAAAATAATAATTCTTACACTATAGAGCAAATATATTATAAACTGATAGATTATATGCACATATTAAGCATTATACACCTAAAAAATTAAAAGACTTGTTAACATAAAGATTACACAGCAACATAAAAATCATATTGAAAATAAGTTCAAATTTTAACATAAATAATACATAACTTAAAGTTGAATATATTAAAAATAATAATTCTTACACTATAGAGCAAATATATTATAAACTGATAGATTATATGCACATATTAAGCATTATACACCTAAAAAAGTAAAAGACTTGTTAACATAAAGATTACACAGCAACATAAAAATCATATTGAAAATAAGTTCAAATATTAACATAAATAATACATAACTTAAAGTTGAATATATTAAAAATAATAATTCTTACACTATAGAGCAAATATATTATAAACTGATAGATTATATGCACATATTAAGCATTATACACCTAAAAAATTAAAAGACTTGTTAACATAAAGATTACACAGCAACATAAAAATCATATTGAAAATAAGTTCAAATATTAACATAAATAATAGATAACTTAAAGTTGAATATATTAAAAATAATAATTCTTACACTATAGAGCAAATATATTATAAACTGATAGATTATATGCACATATTAAGCATTATACACCTAAAAAATTAAAAGACTTGTTAACATAAAGATTACACAGCAACATAAAAATCATATTGAAAATAAGTTCAAATATTAACATAAATAATACATAACTTAAAGTTGAATATATTAAAAATAATAATTCTTACACTATAGAGCAAATATATTATAAACTGATAGATTATATGCACATATTAAGCATTATACACCTAAAAAATTAAAAGACTTGTTAACATAAAGATTACACAGCAACATAAAAATCATATTGAAAATAAGTTCAAATATTAACATAAATAATACATAACTTAAAGTTGAATATATTAAAAATAATAATTCTTACACTATAGAGCAAATCTATGATAAACTGATAGATTATATGCACATATTAAGCATTGTACACCTAAAAAATTAAAAGACTTGTTAACATAAAGATTACACAGCTCTTAAAAATCATATTGAAAATAAGTTCAAATATTAACATAAATAATACATAACTTAAAGTTGAATATATTAAAAATAATAATTCTTACACTATAGAGCAAATATATTATAAACTGATAGATTATATGCACATATTAAGCATTATACACCTAAAAAATTAAAAGACTTGTTAACATAAAGATTACACAGCAACATAAAAATCATATTGAAAATAAGTTCAAATATGAACATAAATAATACATAACTTAAAGTTGAATATATTAAAAATAATAATTCTTACACTATAGAGCAAATATATTATAAACTGATAGATTATATGCACATATTAAGCATTGTACACCTAAAAAATTAAAAGACTTGTTAACATAAAGATTACACAGCTCTTAAAAATCATATTGAAAATAAGTTCAAATATTAACATAAATAATACATAACTTAAAGTTGAATATATTAAAAATAATAATTCTTACACTATAGAGCAAATATATTATAAACTGATAGATTATATGCACATATTAAGCATTGTACACCTAAAAAATTAAAAGACTTGTTAACATAAAGATTACACAGCAACATAAAAATCATATTGAAAATAAGTTCAAATATTAACATAAATAATACATAACTTAAAGTTGAATATATTAAAAATAATAATTCTTACACTATAGAGCAAATATATTATAAACTGATAGATTATACGCACATATTAAGCATTATACACCTAAAAAATTAAAAGACTTGTTAACATAAAGATTACACAGCAACATAAAAATCATATTGAAAATAAGTTCAAATATTAACATAAATAATACATAACTTAAAGTTGAATATATTAAAAATAATAATTCTTACACTATAGAGCAAATATATTATAAACTGATAGATTATATGCACATATTAAGCATTATACACCTAAAAAATTAAAAGACTTGTTAACATAAAGATTACACAGCAACATAAAAATCATATTGAAAATAAGTTCAAATATTAACATAAATAATAGATATCTTAAAGTTGAATATATTAAAAATAATAATTCTTACACTATAGAGCAAATATATTATAAACTGATAGATTATATGCACATATTAAGCATTATACACCTAAAAAATTAAAAGACTTGTTAACATAAAGATTACACAGCAACATAAAAATCATATTGAAAATAAGTTCAAATATTAACATAAATAATAGATAACTTAAAGTTGAATATATTAAAAATAATAATTCTTACACTATAGAGCAAATATATTATAAACTGATAGATTATATGCACATATTAAGCATTGTACACCTAAAAAATTAAAAGACTTGTTAACATAAAGATTACACAGCAACATAAAAATCGTATTGAAAACAAGTTCAAATATTAACATAAATTATACATAACTTAAAGTTGAATATATTAAAAATAATAATTCTTACACTATAGAGCAAATATATTATAAACTGATAGATTATACGCACATATTAAGCATTATACACCTAAAAAATTAAAAGACTTGTTAACATAAAGATTACACAGCAACATAAAAATCATATTGAAAATAAGTTCAAATATTAACATAAATAATACATAACTTAAAGTTGAATATATTAAAAATAATAATTCTTACACTATAGAGCAAATATATTATAAACTGATAGATTATATGCACATATTAAGCATTATACACCTAAAAAATTAAAAGACTTGTTAACATAAAGATTACACAGCAACATAAAAATCATATTGAAAATAAGTTCAAATATTAACATAAATAATAGATAACTTAAAGTTGAATATATTAAAAATAATAATTCTTACACTATAGAGCAAATATATTATAAACTGATAGATTATATGCACATATTAAGCATTATACACCTAAAAAATTAAAAGACTTGTTAACATAAAGATTACACAGCAACATAAAAATCATATTGAAAATAAGTTCAAATATTAACATAAATAATACATAACTTAAAGTTGAATATATTAAAAATAATAATTCTTACACTATAGAGCAAATATATTATAAACTGATAGATTATATGCACATATTAAGCATTATACACCTAAAAAATTAAAAGACTTGTTAACATAAAGATTACACAGCAACATAAAAATCATATTGAAAATAAGTTCAAATATTAACATAAATAATACATAACTTAAAGTTGAATATATTAAAAATAATAATTCTTACACTATAGAGCAAATATATTATAAACTGATAGATTATATGCACATATTAAGCATTATACACCTAAAAAATTAAAAGACTTGTTAACATAAAGATTACACGGCAACATAAAAATCATATTGAAAATAAGTTCAAATATTAACATAAATAATACATAACTTAAAGTTGAATATATTAAAAATAATAATTCTTACACTATAGAGCAAATATATTATAAACTGATAGATTATATGCACATATTAAGCATTGTACACCTAAAAAATTAAAAGACTTGTTAACATAAAGATTACACAGCAACATAAAAATCATATTGAAAATAAGTTCAAATATTAACATAAATTATACATAACTTAAAGTTGAATGTATTAAAAATAATAATTCTTACACTATAGAGCAAATATATTATAAACTGATAGATTATACGCACATATTAAGCATTATACACCTAAAAAATTAAAAGACTTGTTAACATAAAGATTACACAGCAACATAAAAATCATATTGAAAATAAGTTCAAATATTAACATAAATAATACATAACTTAAAGTTGAATATATTAAAAATAATAATTCTTACACTATAGAGCAAATATATTATAAACTGATAGATTATATGCAAATATTAAGCATTATACACCTAAAAAATTAAAAGACTTGTTAACATAAAGATTACACAGCAACATAAAAATCATATTGAAAATAAGTTCAAATATTAACATAAATAATACATAACTTAAAGTTGAATATATTAAAAATAATAATTCTTACACTATAGAGCAAATATATTATAAACTGATAGATTATATGCACATATTAAGAATTATACACCTAAAAAATTAAAAGAGTTGTTAACATAAAGATTACACAGCAACATAAAAATCATATTGAAAACAAGTTCAAATATTAACATAAATTATACATAACTTAAAGTTGAATATATTAAAAATAATAATTCTTACACTATAGAGCAAATATATTATAAACTGATAGATTATACGCACATATTAAGCATTATACACCTAAAAAATTAAAAGACTTGTTAACATAAAGATTACACAGCAACATAAAAATCATATTGAAAATAAGTTCAAATATTAACATAAATAATACATAACTTAAAGTTGAATATATTAAAAATAATAATTCTTACACTATAGAGCAAATATATTATAAACTGATAGATTATATGCACATATTAAGCATTATACACCTAAAAAATTAAAAGACTTGTTAACATAAAGATTACACAGCAACATAAAAATCATATTGAAAATAAGTTCAAATATTAACATAAATAATACATAACTTAAAGTTGAATATATTAAAAATAATAATTCTTACACTATAGAGCAAATATATTATAAACTGATAGATTATATGCACATATTAAGCATTATACACCTAAAAAATTAAAAGACTTGTTAACATAAAGATTACACAGCAACATAAAAATCATATTGAAAATAAGTTCAAATATTAACATAAATAATAGATAACTTAAAGTTGAATATATTAAAAATAATAATTCTTACACTATAGAGCAAATATATTATAAACTGATAGATTATATGCACATATTAAGCATTATACACCTAAAAAATTAAAAGACTTGTTAACATAAAGATTACACAGCAACATAAAAATCATATTGAAAATAAGTTCAAATATTAACATAAATAATACATAACTTAAAGTTGAATATATTAAAAATAATAATTCTTACACTATAGAGCAAATATATTATAAACTGATAGATTATATGCACATATTAAGCATTGTACACCTAAAAAATTAAAAGACTTGTTAACATAAAGATTACACAGCAACATAAAAATCATATTGAAAATAAGTTCAAATATTAACATAAATAATACATAACTTAAAGTTGAATATATTAAAAATAATAATTCTTACACTATAGAGCAAATATATTATAAACTGATAGATTATACGCACATATTAAGCATTATACACCTAAAAAATTAAAAGAGTTGTTAACATAAAGATTACACAGCAACATAAAAATCATATTGAAAATAAGTTCAAATATTAACATAAATAATACATAACTTAAAGTTGAATATATTAAAAATAATAATTCTTACACTATAGAGCAAATATATTATAAACTGATAGATTATACGCACATATTAAGCATTATACACCTAAAAAATTAAAAGACTTGTTAACATAAAGATTACACAGCAACATAAAAATCATATTGAAAATAAGTTCAAATATTAACATAAATAATACATAACTTAAAGTTGAATATATTAAAAATAATAATTCTTACACTATAGAGCAAATATATTATAAACTGATAGATTATACGCACATATTAAGCATTATACACCTAAAAAATTAAAAGACTTGTTAACATAAAGATTACACAGCAACATAAAAATCATATTGAAAATAAGTTCAAATATTAACATAAATAATAGATAACTTAAAGTTGAATATATTAAAAATAATAATTCTTACACTATAGAGCAAATATATTATAAACTGATAGATTATATGCACATATTAAGCATTATACACCTAAAAAATTAAAAGACTTGTTAACATAAAGATTACACAGCAACATAAAAATCATATTGAAAATAAGTTCAAATATTAACATAAATAATACATAACTTAAAGTTGAATATATTAAAAATAATAATTCTTACACTATAGAGCAAATATATTATAAACTGATAGATTATATGCACATATTAAGCATTATACACCTAAAAAATTAAAAGACTTGTTAACATAAAGATTACACGGCAACATAAAAATCATATTGAAAATAAGTTCAAATATTAACATAAATAATACATAACTTAAAGTTGAATATATTAAAAATAATAATTCTTACACTATAGAGCAAATATATTATAAACTGATAGATTATATGCACATATTAAGCATTGTACACCTAAAAAATTAAAAGACTTGTTAACATAAAGATTACACAGCAACATAAAAATCATATTGAAAATAAGTTCAAATATTAACATAAATTATACATAACTTAAAGTTGAATGTATTAAAAATAATAATTCTTACACTATAGAGCAAATATATTATAAACTGATAGATTATACGCACATATTAAGCATTATACACCTAAAAAATTAAAAGACTTGTTAACATAAAGATTACACAGCAACATAAAAATCATATTGAAAATAAGTTCAAATATTAACATAAATAATACATAACTTAAAGTTGAATATATTAAAAATAATAATTCTTACACTATAGAGCAAATATATTATAAACTGATAGATTATATGCAAATATTAAGCATTATACACCTAAAAAATTAAAAGACTTGTTAACATAAAGATTACACAGCAACATAAAAATCATATTGAAAATAAGTTCAAATATTAACATAAATAATACATAACTTAAAGTTGAATATATTAAAAATAATAATTCTTACACTATAGAGCAAATATATTATAAACTGATAGATTATATGCACATATTAAGAATTATACACCTAAAAAATTAAAAGAGTTGTTAACATAAAGATTACACAGCAACATAAAAATCATATTGAAAATAAGTTCAAATATTAACATAAATAATACATAACTTAAAGTTGAATATATTAAAAATAATAATTCTTACACTATAGAGCAAATATATTATAAACTGATAGATTATATGCACATATTAAGCATTATACACCTAAAAAATTAAAAGACTTGTTAACATAAAGATTACACAGCAACATAAAAATCATATTGAAAATAAGTTCAAATATTAACATAAATAATACATAACTTAAAGTTGAATATATTAAAAATAATAATTCTTACACTATAGAGCAAATATATTATAAACTGATAGATTATATGCACATATTAAGCATTATACACCTAAAAAAGTAAAAGACTTGTTAACATAAAGATTACACAGCAACATAAAAATCATATTGAAAATAAGTTCAAATATTAACATAAATAATACATAACTTAAAGTTGAATATATTAAAAATAATAATTCTTACACTATAGAGCAAATATATTATAAACTGATAGATTATATGCACATATTAAGCATTATACACCTAAAAAATTAAAAGACTTGTTAACATAAAGATTACACAGCAACATAAAAATCATATTGAAAATAAGTTCAAATATTAACATAAATAATAGATAACTTAAAGTTGAATATATTAAAAATAATAATTCTTACACTATAGAGCAAATATATTATAAACTGATAGATTATATGCACATATTAAGCATTATACACCTAAAAAATTAAAAGACTTGTTAACATAAAGATTACACAGCAACATAAAAATCATATTGAAAATAAGTTCAAATATTAACATAAATAATACATAACTTAAAGTTGAATATATTAAAAATAATAATTCTTACACTATAGAGCAAATATATTATAAACTGATAGATTATATGCACATATTAAGCATTGTACACCTAAAAAATTAAAAGACTTGTTAACATAAAGATTACACAGCAACATAAAAATCATATTGAAAATAAGTTCAAATATTAACATAAATAATACATAACTTAAAGTTGAATATATTAAAAATAATAATTCTTACACTATAGAGCAAATATATTATAAACTGATAGATTATACGCACATATTAAGCATTATACACCTAAAAAATTAAAAGAGTTGTTAACATAAAGATTACACAGCAACATAAAAATCATATTGAAAATAAGTTCAAATATTAACATAAATAATACATAACTTAAAGTTGAATATATTAAAAATAATAATTCTTACACTATAGAGCAAATATATTATAAACTGATAGATTATACGCACATATTAAGCATTATACACCTAAAAAATTAAAAGACTTGTTAACATAAAGATTACACAGCAACATAAAAATCATATTGAAAATAAGTTCAAATATTAACATAAATAATACATAACTTAAAGTTGAATATATTAAAAATAATAATTCTTACACTATAGAGCAAATATATTATAAACTGATAGATTATACGCACATATTAAGCATTATACACCTAAAAAATTAAAAGACTTGTTAACATAAAGATTACACAGCAACATAAAAATCATATTGAAAATAAGTTCAAATATTAACATAAATAATACATAACTTAAAGTTGAATATATTAAAAATAATAATTCTTACACTATAGAGCAAATATATTATAAACTGATAGATTATATGCACATATTAAGCATTATACACCTAAAAAATTAAAAGACTTGTTAACATAAAGATTACACAGCAACATAAAAATCATATTGAAAATAAGTTCAAATATTAACATAAATAATACATAACTTAAAGTTGAATATATTAAAAATAATAATTCTTACACTATAGAGCAAATATATTATAAACTGATAGATTATATGCACATATTAAGCATTATACACCTAAAAAATTAAAAGACTTGTTAACATAAAGATTACACAGCAACATAAAAATCATATTGAAAATAAGTTCAAATATTAACATAAATAATACATAACTTAAAGTTGAATATATTAAAAATTATAATTCTTACACTATAGAGCAAATATATTATAAACTGATAGATTATATGCACATATTAAGCATTATACACCTAAAAAATTAAAAGACTTGTTAACATAAAGATTACACAGCAACATAAAAATCATATTGAAAATAAGTTCAAATATTAACATAAATAATACATAACTTAAAGTTGAATATATTAAAAATAATAATTCTTACACTATAGAGCAAATATATTATAAACTGATAGATTATATGCACATATTAAGCATTATACACCTAAAAAATTAAAAGACTTGTTAACATAAAGATTACACAGCAACATAAAAATCATATTGAAAATAAGTTCAAATATTAACATAAATAATAGATAACTTAAAGTTGAATATATTAAAAATAATAATTCTTACACTATAGAGCAAATATATTATAAACTGATAGATTATATGCACATATTAAGCATTATACACCTAAAAAATTAAAAGACTTGTTAACATAAAGATTACACAGCAACATAAAAATCATATTGAAAATAAGTTCAAATATTAACATAAATAATAGATAACTTAAAGTTGAATATATTAAAAATAATAATTCTTACACTATAGAGCAAATATATTATAAACTGATAGATTATATGCACATATTAAGCATTATACACCTAAAAAATTAAAACACTTGTTAACATAAAGATTACACATCAACATAAAAATCATATTGAAAATAAGTTCAAATATTAACATAAATAATACATAACTTAAAGTTGAATATATTAAAAATAATAATTCTTACACTATAGAGCAAATATATTATAAACTGATAGATTATATGCACATATTAAGCATTATACACCTAAAAAATTAAAAGACTTGTTAACATAAAGATTACACAGCAACATAAAAATCATATTGAAAATAAGTTCAAATATTAACATAAATAATACATAACTTAAAGTTGAATATATTAAAAATAATAATTCTTACACTATAGAGCAAATATATTATAAACTGATTGATTATATGCACATATTAAGCATTGTACACCTAAAAAATTAAAAGACTTGTTAACATAAAGATTACACAGCTCTTAAAAATCATATTGAAAATAAGTTCAAATATTAACATAAATAATACATAACTTAAAGTTGAATATATTAAAAATAATAATTCTTACACTATAGAGCAAATATATTATAAACTGATAGATTATATGCACATATTAAGCATTATACACCTAAAAAATTAAAAGACTTGTTAACATAAATATTACACAGCAACATAAAAATCATATTGAAAATAAGTTCAAATATTAACATAAATAATACATAACTTAAAGTTGAATATATTAAAAATAATAATTCTTACACTATAGAGCAAATATATTATAAACTGATAGATTATATGCACATATTAAGCATTGTACACCTAAAAAATTAAAAGACTTGTTAACATAAGGATTACACAGCAACATAAAAATCATATTGAAAATAAGTTCAAATATTAACATAAATAATACATAACTTAAAGTTGAATATATTAAAAATAATAATTCTTACACTATAGAGCAAATATATTATAAACTGATAGATTATATGCACATATTAAGCATTGTACACCTAAAAAATTAAAAGACTTGTTAACATAAAGATTACACAGCTCTTAAAAATCATATTGAAAATAAGTTCCAATATTAACATAAATAATACATAACTTAAAGTTGAATATATTAAAAATAATAATTCTTACACTATAGAGCAAATATATTATAAACTGATAGATTATATGCACATATTAAGCATTGTACACCTAAAAAATTAAAAGACCTGTTAACATAAGGATTACACAGCAACATAAAAATCATATTGAAAATAAGTTCAAATATTAACATAAATAATACATAACTTAAAGTTGAATATATTAAAAATAATAATTCTTACACTATAGAGCAAATATATTATAAACTGATAGATTATACGCACATATTAAGCATTATACACCTAAAAAATTAAAAGACTTGTTAACATAAAGATTACACAGCAACATAAAAATCATATTGAAAATAAGTTCAAATATTAACATAAATAATACATAACTTCAAGTTGAATATATTAAAAATAATAATTATTACACTATAGAGCAAATATATTATAAACTGATAGATTATATGCACATATTAAGCATTATACACTTAAAAAATTAAAAGACTTGTTAACATAAAGATTACACAGCAACATAAAAATCATATTGAAAATAAGTTCAAATATTAACATAAATAATACATAACTTAAAGTTGAATATATTAAAAATAATAATTCTTACACTATAGAGCAAATATATTATAAACTGATAGATTATATGCACATATTAAGCATTATACACCTAAAAAATTAAAAGACTTGTTAACATAAAGATTACACAGCAACATAAAAATCATATTGAAAATAAGTTCAAATATTAACATAAATAATACATAACTTAAAGTTGAATATATTAAAAATAATAATTCTTACACTATAGAGCAAATATATTATAAACTGATAGATTATATGCACATATTAAGCATTATACACCTAAAAAATTAAAAGACTTGTTAACATAAAGATTACACAGCAACATAAAAATCATATTGAAAATAAGTTCAAATATTAACATAAATAATAGATAACTTAAAGTTGAATATATTAAAAATAATAATTCTTACACTATAGAGCAAATATATTATAAACTGATAGATTATATGCACATATTAAGCATTATACACCTAAAAAATTAAAAGACTTGTTAACATAAAGATTACACAGCAACATAAAAATCATATTGAAAATAAGTTCAAATATTAACATAAATAATAGATAACTTAAAGTTGAATATATTAAAAATAATAATTCTTACACTATAGAGCAAATATATTATAAACTGATAGATTATATGCACATATTAAGCATTATACACCTCAAAAATTAAAACACTTGTTAACATAAAGATTACACATCAACATAAAAATCATATTGAAAATAAGTTCAAATATTAACATAAATAATACATAACTTAAAGTTGAATATATTAAAAATAATAATTCTTACACTATAGAGCAAATATATTATAAACTGATAGATTATATGCACATATTAAGCATTATACACCTAAAAAATTAAAAGACTTGTTAACATAAAGATTACACAGCAACATAAAAATCATATTGAAAATAAGTTCAAATATTAACATAAATAATACATAACTTAAAGTTGAATATATTAAAAATAATAATTCTTACACTATAGAGCAAATATATTATAAACTGATTGATTATATGCACATATTAAGCATTGTACACCTAAAAAATTAAAAGACTTGTTAACATAAAGATTACACAGCTCTTAAAAATCATATTGAAAATAAGTTCAAATATTAACATAAATAATACATAACTTAAAGTTGAATATATTAAAAATAATAATTCTTACACTATAGAGCAAATATATTATAAACTGATAGATTATATGCACATATTAAGCATTATACACCTAAAAAATTAAAAGACTTGTTAACATAAAGATTACACAGCAACATAAAAATCATATTGAAAATAAGTTCAAATATTAACATAAATAATACATAACTTAAAGTTGAATATATTAAAAATAATAATTCTTACACTATAGAGCAAATATATTATAAACTGATAGATTATATGCACATATTAAGCATTGTACACCTAAAAAATTAAAAGACTTGTTAACATAAAGATTACACAGCTCTTAAAAATCATATTGAAAATAAGTTCAAATATTAACATAAATAATACATAACTTAAAGTTGAATATATTAAAAATAATAATTCTTACACTATAGAGCAAATATATTATAAACTGATAGATTATATGCACATATTAAGCATTGTACACCTAAAAAATTAAAAGACTTGTTAACATAAGGATTACACAGCAACATAAAAATCATATTGAAAATAAGTTCAAATATTAACATAAATAATACATAACTTAAAGTTGAATATATTAAAAATAATAATTCTTACACTATAGAGCAAATATATTATAAACTGATAGATTATATGCACATATTAAGCATTATACACCTAAAAAATTAAAAGACTTGTTAACATAAAGATTACACAGCAACATAAAAATCATATTGAAAATAAGTTCAAATATTAACATAAATAATACATAACTTAAAGTTGAATATATTAAAAATAATAATTCTTACACTATAGAGCAAATATATTATAAACTGATAGATTATATGCACATATTAAGCATTGTACACCTAAAAAATTAAAAGACTTGTTAACATAAAGATTACACAGCTCTTAAAAATCATATTGAAAATAAGTTCAAATATTAACATAAATAATACATAATTTAAAGTTGAATATATTAAAAATAATAATTCTTCCACTATAGAGCAAATATATTATAAACTGATAGATTATATGCACATATTAAGCATTGTACACCTAAAAAATTAAAAGACTTGTTAACATAAAGATTACACAGCTCTTAAAAATCATATTGAAAATAAGTTCAAATATTAACATAAATAATACATAACTTAAAGTTGAATATATTAAAAATAATAATTCTTACACTATAGAGCAAATATATTATAAACTGATAGATTATATGCACATATTAAGCATTGTACACCTAAAAAATTAAAAGACTTGTTAACATAAGGATTACACAGCAACATAAAAATCATATTGAAAATAAGTTCAAATATTAACATAAATAATACATAACTTAAAGTTGAATATATTAAAAATAATAATTCTTACACTATAGAGCAAATATATTATAAACTGATAGATTATATGCACATATTAAGCATTATACACCTAAAAAATTAAAAGACTTGTTAACATAAAGATTACACAGCAACATAAAAATCATATTGAAAATAAGTTCAAATATTAACATAAATAATACATAACTTAAAGTTGAATATATTAAAAATAATAATTCTTACACTATAGAGCAAATATATTATAAACTGATAGATTATATGCACATATTAAGCATTGTACACCTAAAAAATTAAAAGACTTGTTAACATAAGGATTACACAGCAACATAAAAATCATATTGAAAATAAGTTCAAATATTAACATAAATAATACATAACTTAAAGTTGAATATATTAAAAATAATAATTCTTACACTATAGAGCAAATATATTATAAACTGATAGATTATATGCACATATTAAGCATTATACACCTAAAAAATTAAAAGACTTGTTAACATAAAGATTACACAGCAACATAAAAATCATATTGAAAATAAGTTCAAATATTAACATAAATAATACATAACTTAAAGTTGAATATATTAAAAATAATAATTCTTACACTATAGAGCAAATATATTATAAACTGATAGATTATATGCACATATTAAGCATTATACACCTAAAAAATTAAAAGACTTGTTAACATAAAGATTACACAGCAACATAAAAATCATATTGAAAATAAGTTCAAATATTAACATAAATAATACATAACTTAAAGTTGAATATATTAAAAATAATAATTCTTACACTATAGAGCAAATATATTATAAACTGATAGATTATATGCACATATTAAGCATTATACACCTAAAAAATTAAAAGACTTGTTAACATAAAGATTACACAGCAACATAAAAGTCATATTGAAAATAAGTTCAAATATTAACATAAATAATACATAACTTAAAGTTGAATATATTAAAAATAATAATTCTTACACTATAGAGCAAATATATTATAAACTGATAGATTATATGCACATATTAAGCATTGTACACCTAAAAAATTAAAAGATTTGTTAACATAAAGATTACACAGCTCTTAAAAATCATATTGAAAATAAGTTCAAATATTAACATAAATAATACATAACTTAAAGTTGAATATATTAAAAATAATAATTCTTACACTATAGAGCAAATATATTATAAACTGATAGATTATATGCACATATTAAGCATTGTACACCTAAAAAATTAAAAGACTTGTTAACATAAAGATTACACAGCAACATAAAAATCATATTGAAAATAAGTTCAAATATTAACATAAATAATAGATAACTTAAAGTTGAATATATTAAAAATAATAATTCTTACACTATAGAGCAAATATATTATAAACTGATGGATTATATGCACATATTAAGCATTGTACACCTAAAAAATTAAAAGACTTGTTAACATAAAGATTACACAGCTCTTAAAAATCTTATTGAAAATAAGTTCAAATATTAACATAAATAATACATAACTTAAAGTTGAATATATTAAAAATAATAATTCTTACACTATAGAGCAAATATATTATAAACTGATAGATTATATGCACATATTAAGCATTATACACCTAAAAAAATTAAAAGACTTGTTAACATAAAGATTACACAGCAACATAAAAATCATATTGAAAATAAGTTCAAATATTAACATAAATAATACATAACTTAAAGTTGAATATATTAAAAATAATAATTCTTACACTATAGAGCAAATATATTATAAACTGATAGATTATATGCACATATTAAGCATTGTACACCTAAAAAATTAAAAGACTTGTTAACATAAAGATTACACAGCTCTTAAAAATCATATTGAAAATAAGTTCAAATATTAACATAAATAATACATAACTTAAAGTTGAATATATTAAAAATAATAATTCTTCCACTATAGAGCAAATATATTATAAACTGATAGATTATATGCACATATTAAGCATTGTACACCTAAAAAATTAAAAGACTTGTTAACATAAAGATTACACAGCAACATAAAAATCATATTGAAAATAAGTTCAAATATTAACATAAATAATACATAACTTAAAGTTGAATATATATTAAAAATAATAATTCTTACACTATAGAGCAAATATATTATAAACTGATAGATTATACGCACATATTAAGCATTATACACCTAAAAAATTAAAAGACTTGTTAACATAAAGATTACACAGCAACATAAAAATCATATTGTAAATAAGTTCAAATATTAACATAAATAATACATAACTTAAAGTTGAATATATTAAAAATAATAATCCTTACACTATAGAGCAAATATATTATAAACTGATAGATTATATGCACATATTAAGCATTATACACCTAAAAAATTAAAAGACTTGTTAACATAAAGATTACACAGCAACATAAAAATCATATTGAAAATAAGTTCAAATATTAACATAAATAATACATAACTTAAAGTTGAATATATTAAAAATAATAATTCTTACACTATAGAGCAAATATATTATAAACTGATAGATTATATGCACATATTAAGCATTATACACCTAAAAAATTAAAAGACTTGTTAACATAAAGATTACACAGCAACATAAAAATCATATTGAAAATAAGTTCAAATATTAACATAAATAATACACAACTTAAAGTTGAATATATTAAAAATAATAATTCTTACACTATAGAGCAAATATATTATAAACTGATAGATTATATGCACATATTAAGCATTATACACCTAAAAAATTAAAAGACTTGTTAATATAAAGATTACACAGCAACATAAAAATCATACTGAAAATAAGTTCAAATATTAACATAAATAATACATAACTTAAAGTTGAATATATTAAAAATAATAATTCTTACACTATAGAGCAAATATATTATAAACTGATAGATTATATGCACATATTAAGCATTATACACCTAAAAAATTAAAAGACTTGTTAACATAAAGATTACACAGCAACATAAAAGTCATATTGAAAATAAGTTCAAATATTAACATAAATAATACATAACTTAAAGTTGAATATATTAAAAATGATAATTCTTACACTATAGAGCAAATATATTATAAACTGATAGATTATATGCACATATTAAGCATTATACACCTAAAAAATTAAAAGACTTGTTAACATAAAGATTACACAGCAACATAAAAATCATATTGAAAATAAGTTCAAATATTAACATAAATAATACATAACTTAAAGTTGAATATATTAAAAATAATAATTCTTACACTATAGAGCAAATATATTATAAACTGATAGATTATATGCACATATTAAGCATTATACACCTAAAAAAATTAAAAGACTTGTTAACATAAAGATTACACAGCAACATAAAAATCATATTGAAAATAAGTTCAAATATTAACATAAATAATACATAACTTAAAGTTGAATATATTAAAAATAATAATTCTTACACTATAGAGCAAATATATTATAAACTGATAGATTATATGCACATATTAAGCATTGTACACCTAAAAAATTAAAAGACTTGTTAACATAAAGATTACACAGCTCTTAAAAATCATATTGAAAATAAGTTCAAATATTAACATAAATAATACATAACTTAAAGTTGAATATATTAAAAATAATAATTCTTACACTATAGAGCAAATATATTATAAACTGATAGATTATATGCACATATTAAGCATTATACACCTAAAAAATTAAAAGACTTGTTAACATAAAGATTACACAGCAACATAAAAATCATATTGAAAATAAGTTCAAATATTAACATAAATAATACACAACTTAAAGTTGAATATATTAAAAATAATAATTCTTACACTATAGAGCAAATATATTATAAACTGATAGATTATATGCACATATTAAGCATTATACACCTAAAAAATTAAAAGACTTGTTAATATAAAGATTACACAGCAACATAAAAATCATACTGAAAATAAGTTCAAATATTAACATAAATAATACATAACTTAAAGTTGAATATATTAAAAATAATAATTCTTACACTATAGAGCAAATATATTATAAACTGATAGATTATATGCACATATTAAGCATTATACACCTAAAAAATTAAAAGACTTGTTAACATAAAGATTACACAGCAACATAAAAGTCATATTGAAAATAAGTTCAAATATTAACATAAATAATACATAACTTAAAGTTGAATATATTAAAAATGATAATTCTTACACTATAGAGCAAATATATTATAAACTGATAGATTATATGCACATATTAAGCATTATACACCTAAAAAATTAAAAGACTTGTTAACATAAAGATTACACAGCAACATAAAAATCATATTGAAAATAAGTTCAAATATTAACATAAATAATACATAACTTAAAGTTGAATATATTAAAAATAATAATTCTTACACTATAGAGCAAATATATTATAAACTGATAGATTATATGCACATATTAAGCATTATACACCTAAAAAATTAAAAGACTTGTTAACATAAAGATTACACAGCAACATAAAAATCATATTGAAAATAAGTTCAAATATTAACATAAATAATACACAACTTAAAGTTGAATATATTAAAAATAATAATTCTTACACTATAGAGCAAATATATTATAAACTGATAGATTATATGCACATATTAAGCATTATACACCTAAAAAATTAAAAGACTTGTTGATATAAAGATTACACAGCAACATAAAAATCATATTGAAAATAAGTTCAAATATTAACATAAATAATACATAACTTAAAGTTGAATATATTAAAAATAATAATTCTTACACTATAGAGCAAATATATTATAAACTGATAGATTATATGCACATATTAAGCATTATACACCTAAAAAATTAAAAGACTTGTTAACATAATGATTACACAGCAACATAAAAGTCATATTGAAAATAAGTTCAAATATTAACATAAATAATACATAACTTAAAGTTGAATATATTAAAAATGATAATTCTTACACTATAGAGCAAATATATTATAAACTGATAGATTATATGCACATATTAAGCATTATACACCTAAAAAATTAAAAGACTTGTTAACATAAATATTACACAGCAACATAAAAATCATATTGAAAATAAGTTCAAATATTAACATAAATAATACATAACTTAAAGTTGAATATATTAAAAATAATAATTCTTACACTATAGAGCAAATATATTATAAACTGATAGATTATATGCACATATTAAGCATTATACACCTAAAAAATTAAAAGACTTGTTAACATAAAGATTACACAGCAACATAAAAATCATATTGAAAATAAGTTCAAATATTAACATAAATAATAGATAACTTAAAGTTGAATATATTAAAAATAATAATTCTTACACTATAGAGCAAATATATTATAAACTGATAGATTATATGCACATATTAAGCATTATACACCTAAAAAATTAAAAGACTTGTTAACATAAAGATTACACAGCAACATAAAAATCATATTGAAAATAAGTTCAAATATTAACATAAATAATAGATAACTTAAAGTTGAATATATTAAAAATAATAATTCTTACACTATAGAGCAAATATATTATAAACTGATAGATTATATGCACATATTAAGCATTATACACCTAAAAAATTAAAAGACTTGTTAACATAAATATTACACATCAACATAAAAATCATATTGAAAATAAGTTCAAATATTAACATAAATAATACATAACTTAAAGTTGAATATATTAAAAATAATAATTCTTACACTATAGAGCAAATATATTATAAACTGATAGATTATATGCACATATTAAGCATTATACACCTAAAAAATTAAAAGACTTGTTAACATAAAGATTACACAGCAACATAAAAATCATATTGAAAATAAGTTCAAATATTAACATAAATAATACATAACTTAAAGTTGAATATATTAAAAATAATAATTCTTACACTATAGAGCAAATATATTATAAACTGATAGATTATATGCACATATTAAGCATTGTACACCTAAAAAATTAAAAGACTTGTTAACATAAAGATTACACAGCTCTTAAAAATCATATTGAAAATAAGTTCAAATATTAACATAAATAATACATAACTTAAAGTTGAATATATTAAAAATAATAATTCTTACACTATAGAGCAAATATATTATAAACTGATAGATTATATGCACATATTAAGCATTATACACCTAAAAAATTAAAAGACTTGTTAACATAAAGATTACACAGCAACATCAAAATCATATTGAAAATAAGTTCAAATATTAACATAAATAATACATAACTTAAAGTTGAATATATTAAAAATAATAATTCTTACACTATAGAGCAAATATATTATAAACTGATAGATTATATGCAAATATTAAGCATTATACACCTAAAAAATTAAAAGACTTGTTAACATAAAGATTACACAGCAACATAAAAGTCATATTGAAAATAAGTTCAAATATTAACATAAATAATACATAACTTAAAGTTGAATATATTAAAAATAATAATTCTTACACTATAGAGCAAATATATTATAAACTGATAGACTATATGCACATATTAAGCATTATACACCTAAAAAATTAAAAGACTTGTTAACATAAATATTACACAGCAACATAAAAATCATATTGAAAATAAGTTCAAATATTAACATAAATAATACATAACTTAAAGTTGAATATATTAAAAATAATAATTCTTACACTATAGAGCAAATATATTATAAACTGATAGATTATATGCACATATTAAGCATTATACACCTAAAAAATTAAAAGACTTGTTAACATAAAGATTACACAGCAACATAAAAATCATATTGAAAATAAGTTCAAATATTAACATAAATAATACACAACTTAAAGTTGAATATATTAAAAATAATAATTCTTACACTATAGAGCAAATATATTATAAACTGATAGATTATATGCACATATTAAGCATTATACACCTAAAAAATTAAAAGACTTGTTGATATAAAGATTACACAGCAACATAAAAATCATATTGAAAATAAGTTCAAATATTAACATAAATAATACATAACTTAAAGTTGAATATATTAAAAATAATAATTCTTACACTATAGAGCAAATATATTATAAACTGATAGATTATATGCACATATTAAGCATTATACACCTAAAAAATTAAAAGACTTGTTAACATAATGATTACACAGCAACATAAAAGTCATATTGAAAATAAGTTCAAATATTAACATAAATAATACATAACTTAAAGTTGAATATATTAAAAATGATAATTCTTACACTATAGAGCAAATATATTATAAACTGATAGATTATATGCACATATTAAGCATTATACACCTAAAAAATTAAAAGACTTGTTAACATAAATATTACACAGCAACATAAAAATCATATTGAAAATAAGTTCAAATATTAACATAAATAATACATAACTTAAAGTTGAATATATTAAAAATAATAATTCTTACACTATAGAGCAAATATATTATAAACTGATAGATTATATGCACATATTAAGCATTATACACCTAAAAAATTAAAAGACTTGTTAACATAAAGATTACACAGCAACATAAAAATCATATTGAAAATAAGTTCAAATATTAACATAAATAATAGATAACTTAAAGTTGAATATATTAAAAATAATAATTCTTACACTATAGAGCAAATATATTATAAACTGATAGATTATATGCACATATTAAGCATTATACACCTAAAAAATTAAAAGACTTGTTAACATAAAGATTACACAGCAACATAAAAATCATATTGAAAATAAGTTCAAATATTAACATAAATAATAGATAACTTAAAGTTGAATATATTAAAAATAATAATTCTTACACTATAGAGCAAATATATTATAAACTGATAGATTATATGCACATATTAAGCATTATACACCTAAAAAATTAAAAGACTTGTTAACATAAAGATTACACATCAACATAAAAATCATATTGAAAATAAGTTCAAATATTAACATAAATAATACATAACTTAAAGTTGAATATATTAAAAATAATAATTCTTACACTATAGAGCAAATATATTATAAACTGATAGATTATATGCACATATTAAGCATTATACACCTAAAAAATTAAAAGACTTGTTAACATAAAGATTACACAGCAACATAAAAATCATATTGAAAATAAGTTCAAATATTAACATAAATAATACATAACTTAAAGTTGAATATATTAAAAATAATAATTCTTACACTATAGAGCAAATATATTATAAACTGATAGATTATATGCACATATTAAGCATTGTACACCTAAAAAATTAAAAGACTTGTTAACATAAAGATTACACAGCTCTTAAAAATCATATTGAAAATAAGTTCAAATATTAACATAAATAATACATAACTTAAAGTTGAATATATTAAAAATAATAATTCTTACACTATAGAGCAAATATATTATAAACTGATAGATTATATGCACATATTAAGCATTATACACCTAAAAAATTAAAAGACTTGTTAACATAAAGATTACACAGCAACATCAAAATCATATTGAAAATAAGTTCAAATATTAACATAAATAATACATAACTTAAAGTTGAATATATTAAAAATAATAATTCTTACACTATAGAGCAAATATATTATAAACTGATAGATTATATGCAAATATTAAGCATTATACACCTAAAAAATTAAAAGACTTGTTAACATAAAGATTACACAGCAACATAAAAGTCATATTGAAAATAAGTTCAAATATTAACATAAATAATACATAACTTAAAGTTGAATATATTAAAAATAATAATTCTTACACTATAGAGCAAATATATTATAAACTGATAGACTATATGCACATATTAAGCATTATACACCTAAAAAATTAAAAGACTTGTTAACATAAATATTACACAGCAACATAAAAATCATATTGAAAATAAGTTCAAATATTAACATAAATAATACATAACTTAAAGTTGAATATATTAAAAATAATAATTCTTACACTATAGAGCAAATATATTATAAACTGATAGATTATATGCACATATTAAGCATTATACACCTAAAAAATTAAAAGACTTGTTAACATAAAGATTACACAGCAACATAAAAATCATATTGAAAATAAGTTCAAATATTAACATAAATAATAGATAACTTAAAGTTGAATATATTAAAAATAATAATTCTTACACTATAGAGCAAATATATTATAAACTGATAGATTATATGCACATATTAAGCATTATACACCTAAAAAATTAAAAGACTTGTTAACATAAATATTACACAGCAACATAAAAATCATATTGAAAATAAGTTCAAATATTAACATAAATAATACATAACTTAAAGTTGAATATATTAAAAATAATAATTCTTACACTATAGAGCAAATATATTATAAACTGATAGATTATATGCACATATTAAGCATTATACACCTAAAAAATTAAAAGACTTGTTAACATAAAGATTACACAGCAACATAAAAATCATATTGAAAATAAGTTCAAATATTAACATAAATAATAGATAACTTAAAGTTGAATATATTAAAAATAATAATTCTTACACTATAGAGCAAATATATTATAAACTGATAGATTATATGCACATATTAAGCATTATACACCTAAAAAATTAAAAGACTTGTTAACATAAAGATTACACAGCAACATAAAAATCATATTGAAAATAAGTTCAAATATTAACATAAATAATAGATAACTTAAAGTTGAATATATTAAAAATAATAATTCTTACACTATAGAGCAAATATATTATAAACTGATAGATTATATGCACATATTACGCATTATACACCTAAAAAATTAAAAGACTTGTTAACATAAAGATTACACATCAACATAAAAATCATATTGAAAATAAGTTCAAATATTAACATAAATAATACATAACTTAAAGTTGAATATATTAAAAATAATAATTCTTACACTATAGAGCAAATATATTATAAACTGATAGATTATATGCACATATTAAGCATTATACACCTAAAAAATTAAAAGACTTGTTAACATAAAGATTACACAGCAACATCAAAATCATATTGAAAATAAGTTCAAATATTAACATAAATAATACATAACTTAAAGTTGAATATATTAAAAATAATAATTCTTACACTATAGAGCAAATATATTATAAACTGATAGATTATATGCACATATTAAGCATTGTACACCTAAAAAATTAAAAGACTTGTTAACATAAAGATTACACAGCTCTTAAAAATCATATTGAAAATAAGTTCAAATATTAACATAAATAATACATAACTTAAAGTTGAATATATTAAAAATAATAATTCTTACACTATAGAGCAAATATATTATAAACTGATAGATTATATGCACATATTAAGCATTGTACACCTAAAAAATTAAAAGACTTGTTAACATAAAGATTACACAGCAACATAAAAATCATATTGAAAATAAGTTCAAATATTAACATAAATAATACATAACTTAAAGTTGAATATATTAAAAATAATAATTCTTACACTATAGAGCAAATATATTATAAACTGATAGATTATACGCACATATTAAGCATTATACACTTAAAAAATTAAAAGACTTGTTAACATAAAGATTACACAGCAACATAAAAATCATATTGAAAATAAGTTCAAATATTAACATAAATAATACATAACTTAAAGTTGAATATATTAAAAATAATAATTCTTACACTATAGAGCAAATATATTATAAACTGATAGATTATATGCACATATTAAGCATTATACACCTAAAAAATTAAAAGACTTGTTAACATAAAGATTACACAGCAACATAAAAATCATATTGAAAATAAGTTCAAATATTAACATAAATAATACATAACTTAAAGTTGAATATATTAAAAATAATAATTCTTACACTATAGAGCAAATATATTATAAACTGATAGATTATATGCACATATTAAGCATTATACACCTAAAAAATTAAAAGACTTGTTAACATAAAGATTACACAGCAACATAAAAATCATATTGAAAATAAGTTCAAATATTAACATAAATAATACACAACTTAAAGTTGAATATATTAAAAATAATAATTCTTACACTATAGACCAAATATATTATAAACTGATAGATTATATGCACATATTAAGCATTATACACCTAAAAAATTAAAAGACTTGTTAATATAAAGATTACACAGCAACATAAAAATCATATTGAAAATAAGTTCAAATATTAACATAAATAATACATAACTTAAAGTTGAATATATTAAAAATAATAATTCTTACACTATAGAGCAAATATATTATAAACTGATAGATTATATGCACATATTAAGCATTATACACCTAAAAAATTAAAAGACTTGTTAACATAAAGATTACACAGCAACATAAAAATCATATTGAAAATAAGTTTAAATATTAACATAAATAATACATAACTTAAAGTTGAATATATTAAAAATAATAATTCTTACACTATAGAGCAAATATATTATAAACTGATAGATTATATGCACATATTAAGCATTGTACACCTAAAAAATTAAAAGACTTGTTAACATAAAGATTACACAGCAACATAAAAATCATATTGAAAATAAGTTCAAATATTAACATAAATAATACATAACTTAAAGTTGAATATATTAAAAATAATAATTCTTACACTATAGAGCAAATATATTATAAACTGATAGATTATACGCACATATTAAGCATTATACACCTAAAAAATTAAAAGACTTGTTAACATAAAGATTACACAGCAACATAAAAATCATATTGAAAATAAGTTCAAATATTAACATAAATAATACATAACTTAAAGTTGAATATATTAAAAATAATAATTCTTACACTATAGAGCAAATATATTATAAACTGATAGATTATATGCACATATTAAGCATTATACACCTAAAAAATTAAAAGACTTGTTAACATAAAGATTACACAGCAACATAAAAATCATATTGAAAATAAGTTCAAATATTAACATAAATAATACATAACTTAAAGTTGAATATATTAAAAATAATAATTCTTACACTATAGAGCAAATATATTATAAACTGATAGATTATATGCACATATTAAGCATGATACACCTAAAAAATTAAAAGACTTGTTAACATAAAGATTACACAGCAACATAAAAATCATACTGAAAATAAGTTCAAATATTAACATAAATAATACATAACTTAAAGTTGAATATATTAAAAATAATAATTCTTACACTATAGAGCAAATATATTATAAACTGATAGATTATATGCACATATTAAGCATTATACACCTAAAAAATTAAAAGACTTGTTAACATAAAGATTACACAGCAACATCAAAATCATATTGAAAATAAGTTCAAATATTAACATAAATAATACATAACTTAAAGTTGAATATATTAAAAATAATAATTCTTACACTATAGAGCAAATATATTATAAACTGATAGATTATATGCACATATTAAGCATTATACACCTAAAAAATTAAAAGACTTGTTAACATATAGATTACACAGCTCTTAAAAATCATATTGAAAATAAGTTCAAATATTAACATAAATAATACATAACTTAAAGTTGAATATATTAAAAATAATAATTCTTACACTATAGAGCAAATATATTATAAACTGATAGATTATATGCACATATTAAGCATTGTACACCTAAAAAATTAAAAGACTTGTTAACATAAAGATTACACAGCAACATAAAAATCATATTGAAAATAAGTTCAAATATTAACATAAATAATACATAACTTAAAGTTGAATATATTAAAAATAATAATTCTTACACTATAGAGCAAATATATTATAAACTGATAGATTATACGCACATATTAAGCATTATACACCTAAAAAATTAAAAGACTTGTTAACATAAAGATTACACAGCAACATAAAAATCATATTGAAAATAAGTTCAAATATTAACATAAATAATACATAACTTAAAGTTGAATATATTAAAAATAATAATTCTTACACTATAGAGCAAATATATTATAAACTGATAGATTATATGCACATATTAAGCATTGTACACCTAAAAAATTAAAAGACTTGTTAACATAAAGATTACACAGCAACATAAAAATCATATTGAAAATAAGTTCAAATATTAACATAAATAATAGATAACTTAAAGTTGAATATATTAAAAATAATAATTCTTACACTATAGAGCAAATATATTATAAACTGATAGATTATATGCACATATTAAGCATTATACACCTAAAAAATTAAAAGACTTGTTAACATAAAGATTACACAGCAACATAAAAATCATATTGAAAATAAGTTCAAATATTAACATAAATAATACATAACTTAAAGTTGAATATATTAAAAATAATAATTCTTACCTTATAGAGCAAATATATTATAAACTGATAGATTATATGCACATATTAAGCATGATCCACCTAAAAAATTAAAAGACTTGTTAACATAAAGATTACACAGCAACATAAAAATCATATTGAAAATAAGTTCAAATATTAACATAAATAATACATAACTTAAAGTTGAATATATTAAAAATAATAATTCTTACACTATAGAGCAAATATATTATAAACTGATAGATTATATGCACATATTAAGCATTATACACCTAAAAAATTAAAAGACTTGTTAACATAAAGATTACACAGCAACATAAAAATCATATTGAAAACAAGTTCAAATATTAACATAAATAATACATAGCTTAAAGTTGAATATATTAAAAATAATAATTCTTACACTATAGAGCAAATATATTATAAACTGATAGATTATATGCACATATTAAGCATTGTACACCTAAAAAATTAAAAGACTTGTTAACATAAAGATTACACAGCAACATAAAAATCATATTGAAAATAAGTTCAAATATTAACATAAATAATAGATAACTTAAAGTTGAATATATTAAAAATAATAATTCTTACACTATAGAGCAAATATATTATAAACTGATAGATTATATGCACATATTAAGCATTATACACCTAAAAAATTAAAAGACTTGTTAACATAAAGATTACACAGCAACATAAAAATCATATTGAAAATAAGTTCAAATATTAACATAAATAATACATAACTTAAAGTTGAATATATTAAAAATAATAATTCTTACACTATAGAGGAAATATATTATAAACTGATAGATTATATGCACATATTAAGCATTATACACCTAAAAAATTAAAAGACTTGTTAACATAAAGATTACACAGCAACATAAAAATCATATTGAAAATAAGTTCAAATATTAACATAAATAATACATAACTTAAAGTTGAATATATTAAAAATAATAATTCTTACACTATAGAGCAAATATTTTATAAACTGATAGATTATATGCACATATTAAGCATTATACACCTAAAAAATTAAAAGACTTGTTAACATAAAGATTACACAGCAACATAAAAATCATATTGAAAATAAGTTCAAATATTAACATAAATAATACATAACTTAAAGTTGAATATATTAAAAATAATAATTCTTACACTATAGAGCAAATATATTATAAACTGATAGATTATATGCACATATTAAGCATTGTACACCTAAAAAATTAAAAGACTTGTTAACATAAAGATTACACAGCAACATAAAAATCATATTGAAAATAAGTTCAAATATTAACATAAATAATAGATAACTTAAAGTTGAATATATTAAAAATAATAATTCTTACACTATAGAGCAAATATATTATAAACTGATAGATTATATGCACATATTAAGCATTATACACCTAAAAAATTAAAAGACTTGTTAACATAAAGATTACACAGCAACATAAAAATCATATTGAAAATAAGTTCAAATATTAACATAAATAATACATAACTTAAAGTTGAATATATTAAAAATAATAATTCTTACACTATAGAGCAAATATATTATAAACTGATAGATTATATGCACATATTAAGCATTATACACCTAAAAAATTAAAAGACTTGTTAACATAAAGATTACACAGCAACATAAAAATCATATTGAAAATAAGTTCAAATATTAACATAAATAATACATAACTTAAAGTTGAATATATTAAAAATAATAATTCTTACACTATAGAGCAAATATATTATAAACTGATAGATTATATGCACATATTAAGCATTGTACACCTAAAAAATTAAAAGACTTGTTAACATAAAGATTACACAGCAACATAAAAATCATATTGAAAATAAGTTCAAATATTAACATAAATAATAGATAACTTAAAGTTGAATATATTAAAAATAATAATTCTTACACTATAGAGCAAATATATTATAAACTGATAGATTATATGCACATATTAAGCATTATACACCTAAAAAATTAAAAGACTTGTTAACATAAAGATTACACAGCAACATAAAAATCATATTGAAAATAAGTTCAAATATTAACATAAATAATACATAACTTAAAGTTGAATATATTAAAAATAATAATTCTTTCACTATAGAGCAAATATATTATAAACTGATAGATTATATGCACATATTAAGCATTATACACCTAAAAAATTAAAAGACTTGTTAACATAAAGATTACACAGCAACATAAAAATCATATTGAAAATAAGTTCAAATATTAACATAAATAATACATAACTTAAAGTTGAATATATTAAAAATAATAATTCTTACACTATAGAGCAAATATATTATAAACTGATAGATTATATGCACATATTAAGCATGATCCACCTAAAAAATTAAAAGACTTGTTAACATAAAGATTACACAGCAACATAAAAATCATATTGAAAATAAGTTCAAATATTAACATAAATAATACATAACTTAAAGTTGAATATATTAAAAATAATAATTCTTACACTATAGAGCAAATATATTATAAACTGATAGATTATATGCACATATTAAGCATTATACACCTAAAAAATTAAAAGACTTGTTAACATAAAGATTACACAGCAACATAAAAATCATATTGAAAATAAGTTCAAATATTAACATAAATAATACATAACTTAAAGTTGAATATATTAAAAATAATAATTCTTACAGTATAGAGCAAATATATTATAAACTGATAGATTATATGCACATATTAAGCATGATACACCTAAAAAATTAAAAGACTTGTTAACATAAAGATTACACAGCAACATAAAAATCATACTGAAAATAAGTTCAAATATTAACATAAATAATACATAACTTAAAGTTGAATATATTAAAAATAATAATTCTTACACTATAGAGCAAATATATTATAAACTGATAGATTATATGCACATATTAAGCATTATACACCTTAAAAATTAAAAGACTGGTTAACATAAAGATTACACAGCAACATAAAAATCATATTGAAAATAAGTTCAAATATTAATATAAATAATACATAACTTAAAGTTAAATATATTAAAAATAATAATTCTTACACTATAGAGCAAATATATTATAAACTGATAGATTATATGCACATATTAAGCATTATACACCTAAAAAATTAAAAGACTTGTTAACATAAAGATTACACAGCTCTTAAAAATCATATTGAAAATAAGTTCAAATATTAACATAAATAATACATAACTTAAAGTTGAATATATTAAAAATAATAATTCTTACACTATAGAGCAAATATATTATAAACTGATAGATTATATGCACATATTAAGCATTGTACACCTAAAAAATTAAAAGACTTGTTAACATAAAGATTACACAGCAACATAAAAATCATATTGAAAATAAGTTCAAATATTAACATAAATAATACATAACTTAAAGTTGAATATATTAAAAATAATAATTCTTACACTATAGAGCAAATATATTATAAACTGATAGATTATACGCACATATTAAGCATTATACACCTAAAAAATTAAAAGACTTGTTAACATAAAGATTACACAGCAACATAAAAATCATATTGAAAATAAGTTCAAATATTAACATAAATAATACATAACTTAAAGTTGAATATATTAAAAATAATAATTCTTACACTATAGAGCAAATATATTATAAACTGATAGATTATATTCACATATTAAGCATTATACACCTAAAAAATTAAAAGACTTGTTAACATAAAGATTACACAGCAACATAAAAATCATATTGAAAATAAGTTCAAATACTAACATAAATAATAGATAACTTAAAGTTGAATATATTAAAAATAATAATTCTTACACTATAGAGCAAATATATTATAAACTGATAGATTATATGCACATATTAAGCATTATACACCTAAAAAATTAAAAGACTTGTTAACATAAAGATTACACAGCAACATAAAAATCATATTGAAAATAAGTTCAAATATTAACATAAATAATACATAACTTAAAGTTGAATATATTAAAAATAATAATTCTTACACTATAGAGCAAATATATTATAAACTGATAGATTATATGCACATATTAAGCATTGTACACCTAAAAAATTAAAAGACTTGTTAACATAAAGATTACACAGCAACATAAAAATCATATTGAAAATAAGTTCAAATATTAACATAAATAATACATAACTTAAAGTTGAATATATTAAAAATAATAATTCTTACACTATAGAGCAAATATATTATAAACTGATAGATTATACGCACATATTAAGCATTATACACCTAAAAAATTAAAAGACTTGTTAACATAAAGATTACACAGCAACATAAAAATCATATTGAAAATAAGTTCAAATATTAACATAAATAATACATAACTTAAAGTTGAATATATTAAAAATAATAATTCTTACACTATAGAGCAAATATATTATAAACTGATAGATTATATTCACATATTAAGCATTATACACCTAAAAAATTAAAAGACTTGTTAACATAAAGATTACACAGCAACATAAAAATCATATTGAAAATAAGTTCAAATACTAACATAAATAATAGATAACTTAAAGTTGAATATATTAAAAATAATAATTCTTACACTATAGAGCAAATATATTATAAACTGATAGATTATATGCACATATTAAGCATTATACACCTAAAAAATTAAAAGACTTGTTAACATAAAGATTACACAGCAACATAAAAATCATATTGAAAATAAGTTCAAATATTAACATAAATAATACATAACTTAAAGTTGAATATATTAAAAATAATAATTCTTACACTATAGAGCAAATATATTATAAACTGATAGATTATACGCACATATTAAGCATTATACACCTAAAAAATTAAAAGACTTGTTAACATAAAGATTACACAGCAACATAAAAATCATATTGAAAATAAGTTCAAATATTAACATAAATAATACATAACTTAAAGTTGAATATATTAAAAATAATAATTCTTACACTATAGAGCAAATATATTATAAACTGATAGATTATATTCACATATTAAGCATTATACACCTAAAAAATTAAAAGACTTGTTAACATAAAGATTACACAGCAACATAAAAATCATATTGAAAATAAGTTCAAATACTAACATAAATAATAGATAACTTAAAGTTGAATATATTAAAAATAATAATTCTTACACTATAGAGCAAATATATTATAAACTGATAGATTATATGCACATATTAAGCATTATACACCTAAAAAATTAAAAGACTTGTTAACATAAAGATTACACAGCAACATAAAAATCATATTGAAAATAAGTTCAAATATTAACATAAATAATACATAACTTAAAGTTGAATATATTAAAAATAATAATTCTTACACTATAGAGCAAATATATTATAAACTGATAGATTATATGCACATATTAAGCATTGTACACCTAAAAAATTAAAAGACTTGTTAACATAAAGATTACACAGCAACATAAAAATCATATTGAAAATAAGTTCAAATATTAACATAAATAATAGATAACTTAAAGTTGAATATATTAAAAATAATAATTCTTACACTATAGAGCAAATATATTATAAACTGATAGATTATACGCACATATTAAGCATTATACACCTAAAAAATTAAAAGACTTGTTAACATAAAGATTACACAGCAACATAAAAATCATATTGAAAATAAGTTCAAATATTAACATAAATAATAGATAACTTGAAGTTGAATATATTAAAAATAATAATTCTTACACTATAGAGCAAATATATTATAAACTGATAGATTATATGCACATATTAAGCATTATACACCTAAAAAATTAAAAGACTTGTTAACATAAAGATTACACAGCAACATAAAAATCATATTGAAAATAAGTTCAAATATTAACATAAATAATAGATAACTTAAAGTTGAATATATTAAAAATAATAATTCTTACACTATAGAGCAAATATATTATAAACTGATAGATTATATGCACATATTAAGCATTATACACCTAAAAAATTAAAAGACTTGTTAACATAAAGATTACACAGCAACATAAAAATCATATTGAAAATAAGTTCAAATATTAACATAAATAATACATAACTTAAAGTTGAATATATTAAAAATAATAATTATTACACTATAGAGCAAATATATTATAAACTGATAGATTATATGCACATATTAAGCATTATACACCTAAAAAATTAAAAGACTTGTTAACATAAAGATTACACATCAACATAAAAATCATATTGAAAATAAGTTCAAATATTAACATAAATAATACATAACTTAAAGTTGAATATATTAAAAATAATAATTCTTACACTATAGAGCAAATATATTATAAACTGATAGATTATATGCACATATTAAGCATTATACACCTAAAAAATTAAAAGACTTGTTAACAAAAAGATTACACAGCAACATAAAAATCATATTGAAAATAAGTTCAAATATTAACATAAATAATACATAACTTAAAGTTGAATATATTAAAAATAATAATTCTTACACTATAGAGCAAATATATTATAAACTGATAGATTATATGCACATATTAAGCATTGTACACCTAAAAAATTAAAAGACTTGTTAACATAAAGATTACACAGCTCTTAAAAATCATATTGAAAATAAGTTCAAATATTAACATAAATAATACATAACTTAAAGTTGAATGTATTAAAAATAATAATTCTTACACTATAGAGCAAATATATTATAAACTGATAGATTATATGCACATATTAAGCATTATATACCTAAAAAATTAAAAGACTTGTTAACATAAAGATTACACAGCAACATAAAAATCATATTGAAAATAAGTTCAAATATTAACATAAATAATACATAACTTAAAGTTGAATATATTAAAAATAATAATTCTTACACTATAGAGCAAATATATTATAAACTGATAGATTATATGCACATATTAAGCATTGTACACCTAAAAAATTAAAAGACTTGTTAACATAAAGATTACACAGCTCTTAAAAATCATATTGAAAATAAGTTCAAATATTAACATAAATAATACATAACTTAAAGTTGAATATATTAAAAATAATAATTCTTACACTATAGAGCAAATATATTATAAACTGATAGATTATATGCACATATTAAGCATTGTACACCTAAAAAATTAAAAGACTTGTTAACATAAAGATTACACAGCAACATAAAAATCATATTGAAAATAAGTTCAAATATTAACATAAATAATACATAACTTAAAGTTGAATATATTAAAAATAATAATTCTTACACTATAGAGCAAATATATTATAAACTGATAGATTATATGCACATATTAAGCATTATACACCTAAAAAATTAAAAGACTTGTTAACAAAAAGATTACACAGCAACATAAAAATCATATTGAAAATAAGTTCAAATATTAACATAAATAATACATAACTTAAAGTTGAATATATTAAAAATAATAATTCTTACACTATAGAGCAAATATATTATAAACTGATAGATTATATGCACATATTAAGCATTGTACACCTAAAAAATTAAAAGACTTGTTAACATAAAGATTACACAGCAACATAAAAATCATATTGAAAATAAGTTCAAATATTAACATAAATAATACATAACTTAAAGTTGAATATATTAAAAATAATAATTCTTACACTATAGAGCAAATATATTATAAACTGATAGATTATATGCACATATTAAGCATTATACACCTAAAAAATTAAAAGACTTGTTAACAAAAAGATTACACAGCAACATAAAAATCATATTGAAAATAAGTTCAAATATTAACATAAATAATACATAACTTAAAGTTGAATATATTAAAAATAATAATTCTTACACTATAGAGCAAATATATTATAAACTGATAGATTATATGCACATATTAAGCATTATACACCTAAAAAATTAAAAGACTTGTTAATATAAAGATTACATAGCAACATAAAAATCATATTGAAAATAAGTTCAAATATTAACATAAATAATACATAACTTAAAGTTGAATATATTAAAAATAATAATTCTTACACTATAGAGCAAATATATTATAAACTGATAGATTATATGCACATATTAAGCATTATACACCTAAAAAATTAAAAGACTTGTTAACATAAAGATTACACAGCAACATAAAAGTCATATTGAAAATAAGTTCAAATATTAACATAAATAATACATAACTTAAAGTTGAATATATTAAAAATAATAATTCTTACACTATAGAGCAAATATATTATAAACTGATAGATTATATGCACATATTAAGCATTGTACACCTAAAAAATTAAAAGACTTGTTAACATAAAGATTACACAGCAACATAAAAATCATATTGAAAATAAGTTCAAATATTAACATAAATAATACATAACTTAAAGTTGAATATATTAAAAATAATAATTCTTACACTATAGAGCAAATATATTATAAACTGATAGATTATACGCACATATTAAGCATTATACACCTAAAAAATTAAAAGACTTGTTAACATAAAGATTACACAGCAACATAAAAATCATATTGAAAATAAGTTCAAATATTAACATAAATAATACATAACTTAAAGTTGAATATATTAAAAATAATAATTCTTACACTATAGAGCAAATATATTATAAACTGATAGATTATATTCACATATTAAGCATTATACACCTAAAAAATTAAAAGACTTGTTAACATAAAGATTACACAGCAACATAAAAATCATATTGAAAATAAGTTCAAATACTAACATAAATAATAGATAACTTAAAGTTGAATATATTAAAAATAATAATTCTTACACTATAGAGCAAATATATTATAAACTGATAGATTATATGCACATATTAAGCATTATACACCTAAAAAATTAAAAGACTTGTTAACATAAAGATTACACAGCAACATAAAAATCATATTGAAAATAAGTTCAAATATTAACATAAATAATACATAACTTAAAGTTGAATATATTAAAAATAATAATTCTTACACTATAGAGCAAATATATTATAAACTGATAGATTATATGCACATATTAAGCATTGTACACCTAAAAAATTAAAAGACTTGTTAACATAAAGATTACACAGCAACATAAAAATCATATTGAAAATAAGTTCAAATATTAACATAAATAATAGATAACTTAAAGTTGAATATATTAAAAATAATAATTCTTACACTATAGAGCAAATATATTATAAACTGATAGATTATACGCACATATTAAGCATTATACACCTAAAAAATTAAAAGACTTGTTAACATAAAGATTACACAGCAACATAAAAATCATATTGAAAATAAGTTCAAATATTAACATAAATAATACATAACTTAAAGTTGAATATATTAAAAATAATAATTCTTACACTATAGAGCAAATATATTATAAACTGATAGATTATATGCACATATTAAGCATTATACACCTAAAAAATTAAAAGACTTGTTAACATAAAGATTACACAGCAACATAAAAATCATATTGAAAATAAGTTCAAATATTAACATAAATAATATATAACTTAAAGTTGAATATATTAAAAATAATAATTCTTACACTATAGAGCAAATATATTATAAACTGATAGATTATATGCACATATTAAGCATTGTACACCTAAAAAATTAAAAGACTTGTTAACATAAAGATTACACAGCAACATAAAAATCATATTGAAAATAAGTTCAAATATTAACATAAACAATAGATAACTTAAAGTTGAATATATTAAAAATAATAATTCTTACACTATAGAGCAAATATATTATAAACTGATAGATTATACGCACATATTAAGCATTATACACCTAAAAAATTAAAAGACTTGTTAACATAAAGATTACACAGCAACATAAAAATCATATTGAAAATAAGTTCAAATATTAACATAAATAATACATAACTTAAAGTTGAATATATTAAAAATAATAATTCTTACACTATAGAGCAAATATATTATAAACTGATAGATTATATGCACATATTAAGCATTATACACCTAAAAAATTAAAAGACTTGTTAACATAAAGATTACACAGCAACATAAAAATCATATTGAAAATAAGTTCAAATATTAACATAAATAATAGATAACTTGAAGTTGAATATATTAAAAATAATAATTCTTACACTATAGAGCAAATATATTATAAACTGATAGATTATACGCACATATTAAGCATTATACACCTAAAAAATTAAAAGACTTGTTAACATAAAGATTACACAGCAACATAAAAATCATATTGAAAATAAGTTCAAATATTAACATAAATAATAGATAACTTAAAGTTGAATATATTAAAAATAATAATTCTTACACTATAGAGCAAATATATTATAAACTGATAGATTATATGCACATATTAAGCATTATACACCTAAAAAATTAAAAGACTTGTTAACATAAAGATTACACAGCAACATAAAAATCATATTGAAAATAAGTTCAAATATTAACATAAATAATACATAACTTAAAGTTGAATATATTAAAAATAATAATTATTACACTATAGAGCAAATATATTATAAACTGATAGATTATATGCACATATTAAGCATTATACACCTAAAAAATTAAAAGACTTGTTAACATAAAGATTACACATCAACATAAAAATCATATTGAAAATAAGTTCAAATATTAACATAAATAATACATAACTTAAAGTTGAATATATTAAAAATAATAATTCTTACACTATAGAGCAAATATATTATAAACTGATAGATTATATGCACATATTAAGCATTATACACCTAAAAAATTAAAAGACTTGTTAACAAAAAGATTACACAGCAACATAAAAATCATATTGAAAATAAGTTCAAATATTAACATAAATAATACATAACTTAAAGTTGAATATATTAAAAATAATAATTCTTACACTATAGAGCAAATATATTATAAACTGATAGATTATATGCACATATTAAGCATTGTACACCTAAAAAATTAAAAGACTTGTTAACATAAAGATTACACAGCTCTTAAAAATCATATTGAAAATAAGTTCAAATATTAACATAAATAATACATAACTTAAAGTTGAATGTATTAAAAATAATAATTCTTACACTATAGAGCAAATATATTATAAACTGATAGATTATATGCACATATTAAGCATTATATACCTAAAAAATTAAAAGACTTGTTAACATAAAGATTACACAGCAACATAAAAATCATATTGAAAATAAGTTCAAATATTAACATAAATAATACATAACTTAAAGTTGAATATATTAAAAATAATAATTCTTACACTATAGAGCAAATATATTATAAACTGATAGATTATATGCACATATTAAGCATTGTACACCTAAAAAATTAAAAGACTTGTTAACATAAAGATTACACAGCTCTTAAAAATCATATTGAAAATAAGTTCAAATATTAACATAAATAATACATAACTTAAAGTTGAATATATTAAAAATAATAATTCTTACACTATAGAGCAAATATATTATAAACTGATAGATTATATGCACATATTAAGCATTGTACACCTAAAAAATTAAAAGACTTGTTAACATAAAGATTACACAGCAACATAAAAATCATATTGAAAATAAGTTCAAATATTAACATAAATAATACATAACTTAAAGTTGAATATATTAAAAATAATAATTCTTACACTATAGAGCAAATATATTATAAACTGATAGATTATATGCACATATTAAGCATTATACACCTAAAAAATTAAAAGACTTGTTAACAAAAAGATTACACAGCAACATAAAAATCATATTGAAAATAAGTTCAAATATTAACATAAATAATACATAACTTAAAGTTGAATATATTAAAAATAATAATTCTTACACTATAGAGCAAATATATTATAAACTGATAGATTATATGCACATATTAAGCATTATACACCTAAAAAATTAAAAGACTTGTTAATATAAAGATTACATAGCAACATAAAAATCATATTGAAAATAAGTTCAAATATTAACATAAATAATACATAACTTAAAGTTGAATATATTAAAAATAATAATTCTTACACTATAGAGCAAATATATTATAAACTGATAGATTATATGCACATATTAAGCATTATACACCTAAAAAATTAAAAGACTTGTTAACATAAAGATTACACAGCAACATAAAAGTCATATTGAAAATAAGTTCAAATATTAACATAAATAATACATAACTTAAAGTTGAATATATTAAAAATAATAATTCTTACACTATAGAGCAAATATATTATAAACTGATAGATTATATGCACATATTAAGCATTATACACCTAAAAAGTTAAAAGACTTGTTAACATAAATATTACACAGCAACATAAAAATCATATTGAAAATAAGTTCAAATATTAACATAAATAATACATAACTTAAAGTTGAATATATTAAAAATAATAATTCTTACACTATAGAGCAAATATATTATAAACTGATAGATTATATGCACATATTAAGCATTATACACCTAAAAAATTAACAGACTTGTTAACATAAAGATTACACAGCAACATAAAAATCATATTGAAAATAAGTTCAAATATTAACATAAATAATAGATAAATTAAGGTTGAATATATTAAAAATAATAATTCTTACACTATGGAGCAAATATATTATAAACTGATAGATTATATGCACATATTAAGCATTATACACCTAAAAAATTAAAAGACTTGTTAACATAAAGATTACACAGCAACATAAAAATCATATTGAAAATAAGTTCAAATATTAACATATATAATAGATAACTTAAAGTTGAATATATTAAAAATAATAATTCTTACACTATAGAGCAAATATATTATAAACTGATAGATTATATGCACATATTAAGCATTATACACCTAAAAAATTAAAAGACTTGTTAACATAAAGATTACACATCAACATAAAAATCATATTGAAAATAAGTTCAAATATTAACATAAATAATACATAACTTAAAGTTGAATATATTAAAAATAATAATTCTTACACTATAGAGCAAATATATTATAAACTGATAGATTATATGCACATATTAAGCATTATACAACTAAAAAATTAAAAGACTTGTTAACATAAAGATTACACAGCAACATAAAAATCATATTGAAAATAAGTTCAAATATTAACATAAATAATAGATAACTTAAAGTTGAATATATTAAAAATAATAATTCTTACACTATAGAGCAAATATATTATAAACTGATAGATTATATGCACATATTAAGCATTGTACACCTAAAAAATTAAAAGACTTGTTAACATAAAGATTACACATCAACATAAAAATCATATTGAAAATAAGTTCAAATATTAACATAAATAATACATAACTTAAAGTTGAATATATTAAAAATAATAATTCTTACACTATAGAGCAAATATATTATAAACTGATAGATTATATGCACATATTAAGCATTATACACCTAAAAAATTAAAAGACTTGTTAACATAAAGATTACACAGCAACATAAAAATCATATTGAAAATAAGTTCAAATATTAACATAAATAATACATAACTTAAAGTTGAATATATTAAAAATAATAATTCTTACACTATAGAGCAAATATATTATAAACTGATAGATTATATGCACATATTAAGCATTGTACACCTAAAAAATTAAAAGACTTGTTAACATAAAGATTACACAGCTCTTAAAAATCATATTGAAAATAAGTTCAAATATTAACATAAATAATACATAACTTAAAGTTGAATATATTAAAAATAATAATTCTTACACTATAGAGCAAATATATTATAAACTGATAGATTATATGCACATATTAAGCATTATACACCTAAAAAATTAAAAGACTTGTTAACATAAAGATTACACAGCAACATAAAAATCATATTGAAAATAAGTTCAAATATTAACATAAATAATACATAACTTAAAGTTGAATATATTAAAAATAATAATTCTTACACTATAGAGCAAATATATTATAAACTGATAGATTATATGCACATATTAAGCATTGTACACCTAAAAAATTAAAAGACTTGTTAACATAAAGATTACACAGCTCTTAAAAATCATATTAAAAATAAGTTCAAATATTAACATAAATAATACATAACTTAAAGTTGAATATATTAAAACTAATAATTCTTACACTATAGAGAAAATATATTATAAACTGATAGATTATATGCACATATTAAGCATTGTACACCTAAAAAATTAAAAGACTTGTTAACATAAAGATTACACAACAACATAAAAATCATATTGAAAATAAGTTCAAATATTAACATAAATAATACATAACTTAAAGTTGAATATATTAAAAATAATAATTCTTACACTATAGAGCAAATATATTATAAACTGATAGATTATATGCACATATTAAGCATTATACATCTAAAAAATTAAAAGACTTGTTTACATAAAGATTACACAGCAACATAAAAATCATATTGAAAATAAGTTCAAATATTAACATAAATAATACATAACTTAAAGTTGAATATATTAAAAATAATAATTCTTACACTATAGAGCAAATATATTATAAACTGATAGATTATATGCACATATTAAGCATTATACACCTAAAAAATTAAAAGACTTGTTAACATAAAGATTACACAGCAACATAAAAATCATATTGAAAATAAGTTCAAATATTAACATAAATAATACACAACTTAAAGTTGAATATATTAAAAATAATAATTCTTACACTATAGAGCAAATATATTATAAACTGATAGATTATATGCACATATTAAGCATTATACACCTAAAAAATTAAAAGACTTGTTAATATAAAGATTACACAGCAACATAAAAATCATATTGAAAATAAGTTCAAATATTAACATAAATAATACATAACTTAAAGTTGAATATATTAAAAATAATAATTCTTACACTATAGAACAAATATATTATAAACTAATAGATTATATGCACATATTAAGCATTATACACCCAAAAAATTAAAAGACTTGTTAACATAAAGATTACACAGCAACATAAAAATCATATTGAAAATAAGTTCAAATATTAACATAAATAATAGATAACTTAAAGTTGAATATATTAAAAATAATAATTCTTACACTATAGAGCAAATATATTATAAACTGATAGATTATATGCACATATTAAGCATTATACACCTAAAAAATTAAAAGACTTGTTAACATAAAGATTACACAGCAACATAAAAATCATATTGAAAATAAGTTCAAATATTAACATAAATAATACATAACTTAAAGTTGAATATATTAAAAATAATAATTCTTACACTATAGAGCAAATATATTATAAACTGATAGATTATATGCACATATTAAGCATTATACACCTAAAAAATTAAAAGACTTGTTAACATAAAGATTACACAACAACATAAAAATCATATTGAAAATAAGTTCAAATATTAACATAAATAATACATAACTTAAAGTTGAATATATTAAAAATAATAATTCTTACAGTATAGAGCAAATATATTATAAACTGATAGATTATATGCACATATTAAGCATGATACACCTAAAAAATTAAAAGACTTGTTAACATAAAGATTACACAGCAACATAAAAATCATATTGAAAATAAGTTCAAATATTAACATAAATAATACATAACTTAAAGTTGAATATATTAAAAATAATAATTCTTACACTATAGAGCAAATATATTATAAACTGATAGATTATATGCACATATTAAGCATTATACACCTAAAAAATTAAAAGACTTGTTAACATAAAGATTACACAGCAACATAAAAATCATATTGAAAATAAGTTCAAATATTAACATAAATAATACATAACTTAAAGTTGAATATATTAAAAATAATAATTCTTACAGTATAGAGCAAATATATTATAAACTGATAGATTATATGCACATATTAAGCATGATACACCTAAAAAATTAAAAGACTTGTTAACATAAAGATTACACAGCAACATAAAAATCATACTGAAAATAAGTTCAAATATTAACATAAATAATACATAACTTAAAGTTGAATATATTAAAAATAATAATTCTTACACTATAGAGCAAATATATTATAAACTGATAGATTATATGCACATATTAAGCATTATACACCTAAAAAATTAAAAGACTGGTTAACATAAAGATTACACAGCAACATAAAAATCATATTGAAAATAAGTTCAAATATTAACATAAATAATACATAACTTAAAGTTAAATATATTAAAAATAATAATTCTTACACTATAGAGCAAATATATTATAAACTGATAGATTATATGCACATATTAAGCATTATACACCTAAAAAATTAAAAGACTTGTTAACATAAAGATTACACAGCAACATAAAAATCATATTGAAAATAAGTTCAAATATTAACATAAATAATACATAACTTAAAGTTGAATATATTAAAAATAATAATTCTTACACTATAGAGCAAATATATTATAAACTGATAGATTATATGCACATATTAAGCATTATACACCTAAAAAATTAAAAGACTTGTTAACATAAATATTACACAGCAACATAAAAATCATATTGAAAATAAGTGCAAATATTAACATAAATAATACATAACTTAAAGTTGAATATATTAAAAATAATAATTCTTACACTATAGAGCAAATATATTATAAACTGATAGATTATATGCACATATTAAGCATTATGCACCTAAAAAATTAAAAGACTTGTTAACATAAAGATTACATAGCAACATAAAAATCATATTGAAAATAAGTTCAAATATTAACATAAATAATACATAACTTAAAGTTGAATATATTAAAAATAATAATTCTTACACTATAGAGCAAATATATTATAAACTGATAGATTATATGCACATATTAAGCATTATACACCTAAAAAATTAAAAGACTTGTTAACATAAAGATTACACAGCAACATAAAAATCATATTGAAAATAAGTTCAAATATTAACATAAATAATACATAACTTAAAGTTGAATATATTAAAAATAATAATTCTTACAGTATAGAGCAAATATATTATAAACTGATAGATTATATGCACATATTAAGCATGATACACCTAAAAAATTAAAAGACTTGTTAACATAAAGATTACACAGCAACATAAAAATCATATTGAAAATAAGTTCAAATATTAACATAAATAATACATAACTTAAAGTTGAATATATTAAAAATAATAATTCTTACACTATAGAGCAAATATATTATAAACTGATAGATTATATGCACATATTAAGCATTATACACCTAAAAAATTAAAAGACTTGTTAACATAAAGATTACACAGCAACATAAAAATCATATTGAAAATAAGTTCAAATATTAACATAAATAATACATAACTTAAAGTTGAATATATTAAAAATAATAATTCTTACAGTATAGAGCAAATATATTATAAACTGATAGATTATATGCACATATTAAGCATGATACACCTAAAAAATTAAAAGACTTGTTAACATAAAGATTACACAGCAACATAAAAATCATATTGAAAATAAGTTCAAATATTAACATAAATAATACATAACTTAAAGTTGAATATATTAAAAATAATAATTCTTACACTATAGAGCAAATATATTATAAACTGATAGATTATACGCACATATTAAGCATTATACACCTAAAAAATTAAAAGACTTGTTAACATAAAGATTACACAGCAACATAAAAATCATATTGAAAATAAGTTCAAATATTAACATAAATAATACATAACTTAAAGTTGAATATATTTAAAATAATAATTCTTACACTATAGAGCAAATATATTATAAACTGATAGATTATATGCACATATTAAGCATTATACACCTAAAAAATTAAAAGACTTGTTAACATAAAGATTACACAGCAACATAAAAATCATATTGAAAATAAGTTCAAATATTAACATAAATAATACATAACTTAAAGTTGAATATATTAAAAATAATAATTCTTACACTATAGAGCAAATATATTATAAACTGATAGATTATATGCACATATTAAGCATTATACACCTAAAAAATTAAAAGACTTGTTAACATAAAGATTACACATCAACATAAAAATCATATTGAAAATAAGTTCAAATATTAACATAAATAATACATAACTTAAAGTTGAATATATTTAAAATAATAATTCTTACACTATAGAGCAAATATATTATAAACTGATAGATTATATGCACATATTAAGCATTATACACCTAAAAAATTAAAAGACTTGTTAACATAAAGATTACACAGCAACATAAAAATCATATTGAAAATAAGTTCAAATATTAACATAAATAATACATAACTTAAAGTTGAATATATTAAAAATAATAATTCTTACACTATAGAGCAAATATATTATACACTGATAGATTATATGCACATATTAAGCATTGTACACCTAAAAAATTAAAAGACTTGTTAACGTAAAGATTACACACCTCTTAAAAATCATATTGAAAATAAGTTCAAATATTAACATAAATAATACATAACTTAAAGTTGAATATATTAAAAATAATAATTCTTACACTATAGAGCAAATATATTATAAACCGATAGATTATATGCACATATTAAGCATTATACACCTAAAAAATTAAAAGACTTGTTAACATAAAGATTACACAGCAACATAAAAATCATATTGAAAATAAGTTTAAATATTAACATAAATAATACATAACTTAAAGTTAAATATATTAAAAATAATAATTCTTACACTATAGAGCAAATATATTATAAACTGATAGATTATATGCACATATTAAGCATTATACACCTAAAAAATTAAAAGACTTGTTAACATAAAGATTACACAGCAACATAAAAATCATATTGAAAATAAGTTCAAATATTAACATAAATAATACATAACTTAAAGTTGAATATATTAAAAATAATAATTCTTACACTATAGAGCAAATATATTATAAACTGATAGATTATATGCACATATTAAGCATTATACACCTAAAAAATTAAAAGACTTGTTAACATAAATATTACACAGCAACATAAAAATCATATTGAAAATAAGTGCAAATATTAACATAAATAATACATAACTTAAAGTTGAATATATTAAAAATAATAATTCTTACACTATAGAGCAAATATATTATAAACTGATAGATTATATGCACATACTAAGCATTATGCACCTAAAAAATTAAAAGACTTGTTAACATAAAGATTACACAGCAACATAAAAATCATATTGAAAATAAGTTCAAATATTAACATAAATAATACATAACTTAAAGTTGAATATATTAAAAATAATAATTCTTACACTATAGAGCAAATATATTATAAACTGATAGATTATATGCACATATTAAGCATTATACACCTAAAAAATTAAAAGACTTGTTAACATAAAGATTACACAGCAACATAAAAATCATATTGAAAATAAGTTCAAATATTAACATAAATAATACATAACTTAAAGTTGAATATATTAAAAATAATAATTCTTACAGTATAGAGCAAATATATTATAAACTGATAGATTATATGCACATATTAAGCATGATACACCTAAAAAATTAAAAGACTTGTTAACATAAAGATTACACAGCAACATAAAAATCATATTGAAAATAAGTTCAAATATTAACATAAATAATACATAACTTAAAGTTGAATATATTAAAAATAATAATTCTTACACTATAGAGCAAATATATTATAAACTGATAGATTATATGCACATATTAAGCATTATACACCTAAAAAATTAAAAGACTTGTTAACATAAAGATTACACAGCAACATAAAAATCATATTGAAAATAAGTTCAAATATTAACATAAATAATACATAACTTAAAGTTGAATATATTAAAAATAATAATTCTTACAGTATAGAGCAAATATATTATAAACTGATAGATTATATGCACATATTAAGCATGATACACCTAAAAAATTAAAAGACTTGTTAACATAAAGATTACACAGCAACATAAAAATCATATTGAAAATAAGTTCAAATATTAACATAAATAATACATAACTTAAAGTTGAATATATTAAAAATAATAATTCTTACACTATAGAGCAAATATATTATAAACTGATAGATTATACGCACATATTAAGCATTATACACCTAAAAAATTAAAAGACTTGTTAACATAAAGATTACACAGCAACATAAAAATCATATTGAAAATAAGTTCAAATATTAACATAAATAATACATAACTTAAAGTTGAATATATTTAAAATAATAATTCTTACACTATAGAGCAAATATATTATAAACTGATAGATTATATGCACATATTAAGCATTATACACCTAAAAAATTAAAAGACTTGTTAACATAAAGATTACACAGCAACATAAAAATCATATTGAAAATAAGTTCAAATATTAACATAAATAATACATAACTTAAAGTTGAATATATTAAAAATAATAATTCTTACACTATAGAGCAAATATATTATAAACTGATAGATTATATGCACATATTAAGCATTATACACCTAAAAATTTAAAAGACTTGTTAACATAAAGATTACACATCAACATAAAAATCATATTGAAAATAAGTTCAAATATTAACATAAATAATACATAACTTAAAGTTGAATATATTTAAAATAATAATTCTTACACTATAGAGCAAATATATTATAAACTGATAGATTATATGCACATATTAAGCATTATACACCTAAAAAATTAAAAGACTTGTTAACATAAAGATTACACAGCAACATAAAAATCATATTGAAAATAAGTTCAAATATTAACATAAATAATACATAACTTAAAGTTGAATATATTAAAAATAATAATTCTTACACTATAGAGCAAATATATTATACACTGATAGATTATATGCACATATTAAGCATTGTACACCTAAAAAATTAAAAGACTTGTTAACGTAAAGATTACACACCTCTTAAAAATCATATTGAAAATAAGTTCAAATATTAACATAAATAATACATAACTTAAAGTTGAATATATTAAAAATAATAATTCTTACACTATAGAGCAAATATATTATAAACCGATAGATTATATGCACATATTAAGCATTATACACCTAAAAAATTAAAAGACTTGTTAACATAAAGATTACACAGCAACATCAAAATCATATTGAAAATAAGTTCAAATATTAACATAAATAATACATAACTTAAAGTTGAATATATTAAAAATAATAATTCTTACACTATAGAGCAAATATATTATAAACTGATAGATTATATGCACATATTAAGCATTGTACACCTAAAAAATTAAAAGACTTGTTAACATAAAGATTACACAGCTCTTAAAAATCATATTGAAAATAAGTTCAAATATTAACATAAATAATACATAACTTAAAGTTGAATATATTAAAAATAATAATTCTTACACTATAGAGCAAATATATTATAAACTGATAGATTATATGCACATATTAAGCATTGTACACCTAAAAAATTAAAAGACTTGTTAACATAAAGATTACACAGCAACATAAAAATCATATTGAAAATAAGTTCAAATATTAACATAAATAATACATAACTTAAAGTTGAATATATTAAAAATAATAATTCTTACACTATAGAGCAAATATATTATAAACTGATAGATTATACGCACATATTAAGCATTATACACCTAAAAAATTAAAAGACTTGTTAACATAAAGATTACACAGCAACATAAAAATCATATTGAAAATAAGTTCAAATATTAACATAAATAATACATAACTTAAAGTTGAATATATTAAAAATAATAATTCTTACACTATAGAGCAAATATATTATAAACTGATAGATTATATGCACATATTAAGCATTATACACCTAAAAAATTAAAAGACTTGTTAACATAAAGATTACACAGCAACATAAAAATCAGATAGAAAATAAGTTCAAATATTAACATAAATAATACATAACTTAAAGTTGAATATATTAAAAATAATAATTCTTACACTATAGAGCAAATATATTATAAACTGATAGATTATATGCACATATTAAGCATTATACACCTAAAAAATTAAAAGACTTGTTAACATAAAGATTACACAGCAACATAAAAATCATATTGAAAATAAGTTCAAATATTAACATAAATAATACACAACTTAAAGTTGAATATATTAAAAATAATAATTCTTACACTATAGAGCAAATATATTATAAACTGATAGATTATATGCACATATTAAGCATTATACACCTAAAAAATTAAAAGACTTGTTAATATAAAGATTACACAGCAACATAAAAATCATATTGAAAATAAGTTCAAATATTAACATAAATAATACACAACTTAAAGTTGAATATATTAAAAATAATAATTCTTACACTATAGAGCAAATATATTATAAACTGATAGATTATATGCACATATTAAGCATTATACACCTAAAAAATTAAAAGACTTGTTAATATAAAGATTACACAGCAACATAAAAATCATATTGAAAATAAGTTCAAATATTAACATAAATAATACATAACTTAAAGTTGAATATATTAAAAATAATAATTCTTACACTATAGAGCAAATATATTATAAACTGATAGATTATATGCACATATTAAGCATTATACACCTAAAAAATTAAAAGACTTGTTAACATAAAGATTACACAGCAACATAAAAGTCATATTGAAAATAAGTTCAAATATTAACATAAATAATACATAACTTAAAGTTGAATATATTAAAAATAATAATTCTTACACTATAGAGCAAATATATTATAAACTGATAGATTATATGCACATGTTAAGCATTATACACCTAAAAAATTAAAAGACTGGTTAACATAAAGATTACACAGCAACATAAAAATCATATTGAAAATAAGTTCAAATAATAACATAAATAATACATAACTTAAAGTTGAATATATTAAAAATAATAATTCTGACACTATAGAGCAAATATATTATAAACTGATAGATTATATGCACATATTAAGCATTGTACACCTAAAAAATTAAAAGACTTGTTAACATAAAGATTACACAGCAACATAAAAATCATATTGAAAATAAGTTCAAATATTAACATAAATAATACATAACTTAAAGTTGAATATATTAAAAATAATAATTCTTACACTATAGAGCAAATATATTATAAACTGATAGATTATATGCACATATTAAGCATTATACACCTAAAAAATTAAAAGACTTGTTAACATAAATATTACACAGCAACATAAAAATCATATTGAAAATAAGTGCAAATATTAACATAAATAATACATAACTTAAAGTTGAATATATTAAAAATAATAATTCTTACACTATAGAGCAAATATATTATAAACTGATAGATTATATGCACATATTAAGCATTATACACCTAAAAAATTAAAAGACTTGTTAACATAAAGATTACACAGCAACATAAAAATCATATTGAAAATAAGTTCAAATATTAACATAAATAATACATAACTTAAAGTTGAATATATTAAAAATAATAATTCTTACACTATAGAGCAAATATATTATAAACTGATAGATTATATGCACATATTAAGCATTATACACCTAAAAAATTAAAAGACTTGTTAACATAAAGATTACACAGCAACATAAAAATCATATTGAAAATAAGTTCAAATATTAACATAAATAATACATAACTTAAAGTTGAATATATTAAAAATAATAATTCTTACACTATAGAGCAAATATATTATAAACTGATAGATTATATGCACATATTAAGCATTATACACCTAAAAAATTAAAAGACTTGTTAACATAAAGATTACACAGCAACATAAAAATCATATAGAAAATAAGTTCAAATATTAACATAAATAATACATAACTTAAAGTTGAATATATTAAAAATAATAATTCTTACACTATAGAGCAAATATATTATAAACTGATAGATTATATGCACATATTAAGCATTATACACCTAAAAAATTAAAAGACTTGTTAACATAAAGATTACACAGCAACATAAAAATCATATTGAAAATAAGTTCAAATATTAACATAAATAATACACAACTTAAAGTTGAATATATTAAAAATAATAATTCTTACACTATAGAGCAAATATATTATAAACTGATAGATTATATGCACATATTAAGCATTATACACCTAAAAAATTAAAAGACTTGTTAATATAAAGATTACACAACAACATAAAAATCATATTGAAAATAAGTTCAAATATTAACATAAATAATACATAACTTAAAGTTGAATATATTAAAAATAATAATTCTTACACTATAGAGCAAATATATTATAAACTGATAGATTATATGCACATATTAAGCATTATACACCTAAAAAATTAAAAGACTTGTTAACATAAAGATTACACAGCAACATAAAAATCATATTGAAAATAAGTTCAAATATTAACATAAATAATACACAACTTAAAGTTGAATATATTAAAAATAATAATTCTTACACTATAGAGCAAATATATTATAAACTGATAGATTATATGCACATATTAAGCATTATACACCTAAAAAATTAAAAGACTTGTTAATATAAAGATTACACAGCAACATAAAAATCATATTGAAAATAAGTTCAAATATTAACATAAATAATACATAACTTAAAGTTGAATATATTAAAAATAATAATTCTTACACTATAGAGCAAATATATTATAAACTGATAGATTATATGCACATATTAAGCATTATACACCTAAAAAATTAAAAGACTTGTTAACATAAAGATTACACAGCAACATAAAAGTCATATTGAAAATAAGTTCAAATATTAACATAAATAATACATAACTTAAAGTTGAATATATTAAAAATAATAATTCTTACACTATAGAGCAAATATATTATAAACTGATAGATTATATGTACATGTTAAGCATTATACACCTAAAAAATTAAAAGACTGGTTAACATAAAGATTACACAGCAACATAAAAATCATATTGAAAATAAGTTCAAATAATAACATAAATAATACATAACTTAAAGTTGAATATATTAAAAATAATAATTCTGACACTATAGAGCAAATATATTATAAACTGATAGATTATATGCACATATTAAGCATTGTACACCTAAAAAATTAAAAGACTTGTTAACATAAAGATTACACAGCAACATAAAAATCATATTGAAAATAAGTTCAAATATTAACATAAATAATACATAACTTAAAGTTGAATATATTAAAAATAATAATTCTTACACTATAGAGCAAATATATTATAAACTGATAGATTATATGCACATATTAAGCATTATACACCTAAAAAATTAAAAGACTTGTTAACATAAATATTACACAGCAACATAAAAATCATATTGAAAATAAGTGCAAATATTAACATAAATAATACATAACTTAAAGTTGAATATATTAAAAATAATAATTCTTACACTATAGAGCAAATATATTATAAACTGATAGATTATATGCACATATTAAGCATTATACACCTAAAAAATTAAAAGACTTGTTAACATAAAGATTACACAGCAACATAAAAATCATATTGAAAATAAGTTCAAATATTAACATAAATAATACATAACTTAAAGTTGAATATATTAAAAATAATAATTCTTACACTATAGAGCAAATATATTATAAACTGATAGATTATATGCACATATTAAGCATTATACACCTAAAAAATTAAAAGACTTGTTAACATAAAGATTACACAGCAACATAAAAATCATATTGAAAATAAGTTCAAATATTAACATAAATAATACATAACTTAAAGTTGAATATATTAAAAATAATAATTCTTACACTATAGAGCAAATATATTATAAACTGATAGATTATATGCACATATTAAGCATTATACACCTAAAAAATTAAAAGACTTGTTAACATAAAGATTACACAGCAACATAAAAATCATATAGAAAATAAGTTCAAATATTAACATAAATAATACATAACTTAAAGTTGAATATATTAAAAATAATAATTCTTACACTATAGAGCAAATATATTATAAACTGATAGATTATATGCACATATTAAGCATTATACACCTAAAAAATTAAAAGACTTGTTAACATTAAGATTACACAGCAACATAAAAATCATATTGAAAATAAGTTCAAATATTAACATAAATAATACACAACTTAAAGTTGAATATATTAAAAATAATAATTCTTACACTATAGAGCAAATATATTATAAACTGATAGATTATATGCACATATTAAGCATTATACACCTAAAAAATTAAAAGACTTGTTAATATAAAGATTACACAGCGACATAAAAATCATATTGAAAATAAGTTCAAATATTAACATAAATAATACATAACTTAAAGTTGAATATATTAAAAATAATAATTCTTACACTATAGAGCAAATATATTATAAACTGATAGATTATATGCACATATTAAGCATTATACACCTAAAAAATTAAAAGACTTGTTAACATAAAGATTACACAGCAACATAAAAATCATATTGAAAATAAGTTCAAATATTAACATAAATAATACACAACTTAAAGTTGAATATATTAAAAATAATAATTCTTACACTATAGAGCAAATATATTATAAACTGATAGATTATATGCACATATTAAGCATTATACACCTAAAAAATTAAAAGACTTGTTAATATAAAGATTACACAGCAACATAAAAATCATATTGAAAATAAGTTCAAATATTAACATAAATAATACATAACTTAAAGTTGAATATATTAAAAATAATAATTCTTACACTATAGAGCAAATATATTATAAACTGATAGATTTTATGCACATATTAAGCATTATACACCTAAAAAATTAAAAGACTTGTTAACATAAAGATTACACAGCAACATAAAAGTCATATTGAAAATAAGTTCAAATATTAACATAAATAATACATAACTTAAAGTTGAATATATTAAAAATAATAATTCTTACACTATAGAGCAAATATATTATAAACTGATAGATTATATGCACATGTTAAGCATTATACACCTAAAAAATTAAAAGACTGGTTAACATAAAGATTACACAGCAACATAAAAATCATATTGAAAATAAGTTCAAATAATAACATAAATAATACATAACTTAAAGTTGAATATATTAAAAATAATAATTCTGACACTATAGAGCAAATATATTATAAACTGATAGATTATATGCACATATTAAGCATTGTACACCTAAAAAATTAAAAGACTTGTTAACATAAAGATTACACAGCAACATAAAAATCATATTGAAAATAAGTTCAAATATTAACATAAATAATACATAACTTAAAGTTGAATATATTAAAAATAATAATTCTTACACTATAGAGCAAATATATTATAAACTGATAGATTATATGCACATATTAAGCATTATACACCTAAAAAATTAAAAGACTTGTTAACATAAATATTACACAGCAACATAAAAATCATATTGAAAATAAGTGCAAATATTAACATAAATAATACATAACTTAAAGTTGAATATATTAAAAATAATAATTCTTACACTATAGAGCAAATATATTATAAACTGATAGATTATATGCACATATTAAGCATTATACACCTAAAAAATTAAAAGACTTGTTAACATAAAGATTACACAGCAACATAAAAATCATATTGAAAATAAGTTCAAATATTAACATAAATAATACATAACTTAAAGTTGAATATATTAAAAATAATAATTCTTACACTATAGAGCAAATATATTATAAACTGATAGATTATATGCACATATTAAGCATTATACACCTAAAAAATTAAAAGACTTGTTAACATAAAGATTACACAGCAACATAAAAATCATATTGAAAATAAGTTCAAATATTAACATAAATAATACATAACTTAAAGTTGAATATATTAAAAATAATAATTCTTACACTATAGAGCAAATATATTATAAACTGATAGATTATATGCACATATTAAGCATTGTACACCTAAAAAATTAAAAGACTTGTTAACATAAAGATTACACAGCTCTTAAAAATCATATTGAAAATAAGTTCAAATATTAACATAAATAATACATAACTTAAAGTTGAATATATTAAAAATAATAATTCTTACACTATAGAGCAAATATATTATAAACTGATAGATTATATGCACATATTAAGCATTATACACCTAAAAAATTAAAAGACTTGTTAACATAAAGATTACACAGCAACATCAAAATCATATTGAAAATAAGTTCAAATATTAACATAAATAATACATAACTTAAAGTTGAATATATTAAAAATAATAATTCTTACACTATAGAGCAAATATATTATAAACTGATAGATTATATGCACATATTAAGCATTATACACCTAAAAAATTAAAAGACTTGTTAACATAAAGATTACACAGCTCTTAAAAATCATATTGAAAATAAGTTCAAATATTAACATAAATAATACATAACTTAAAGTTGAATATATTAAAAATAATAATTCTTACACTATAGAGCAAATATATTATAAACTGATAGATTATATGCACATATTAAGCATTATTCACCTAAAAAATTAAAAGACTTGTTAACATAAAGATTACACAGCAACATAAAAATCATATTGAAAATAAGTTCAAATATTAACATAAATAATAGATAACTTAAAGTTGAATATATTAAAAATAATAATTCTTACACTATAGAGCAAATATATTATAAACTGATAGATTATATGCACATATTAAGCATTATACACCTAAAAAATTAAAAGACTTGTTAACATAAAGATTACACAGCAACATAAAAATCATATTGAAAATAAGTTCAAATATTAACATAAATAATACATAACTTAAAGTTGAATATATTAAAAATAATAATTCTTACACTATAGAGCAAATATATTATAAACTGATAGATTATATGCACATATTAAGCATTGTACACCTAAAAAATTAAAAGACTTGTTAACATAAAGATTACACAGCAACATAAAAATCATATTGAAAATAAGTTCAAATATTAACATAAATAATAGATAACTTAAAGTTGAATATATTAAAAATAATAATTCTTACACTATAGAGTAAATATATTATAAACTGATAGATTATACGCACATATTAAGCATTATACACCTAAAAAATTAAAAGACTTGTTAACATAAAGATTACACAGCAACATAAAAATCATATTGAAAATAAGTTCAAATATTAACATAAATAATACATAACTTAAAGTTGAATATATTAAAAATAATAATTCTTACACTATAGAGCAAATATATTATAAACTGATAGATTATATGCACATATTAAGCATTATACACCTAAAAAATTAAAAGACTTGTTAACATAAAGATTACACAGCAACATAAAAATCATATTGAAAATAAGTTCAAATATTAACATAAATAATACATAACTTAAAGTTGAATATATTAAAAATAATAATTCTTACACTATAGAGCAAATATATTATAAACTGATAGATTATATGCACATATTAAGCATTATACACCTAAAAAATTAAAAGACTTGTTAACATAAAGATTACACAGCAACATAAAAATCATATTGAAAATAAGTTCACATATTAACATAAATAATACACAACTTAAAGTTGAATATATTAAAAATAATAATTCTTACACTATAGAGCAAATATATTATAAACTGATAGATTATATGCACATATTAAGCATTATACACCTAAAAAATTAAAAGACTTGTTAATATAAAGATTACACAGCAACATAAAAATCATATTGAAAATAAGTTCAAATATTAACATAAATAATAGATAACTTAAAGTTGAATATATTAAAAATAATAATTCTTACACTATAGAGCAAATATATAACAAACTGATAGATTATATGCACATATTAAGCATTATACACCTAAAAAATTAAAAGACTTGTTAACATAAAGATTACACAGCAACATAAAAGTCATATTGAAAATAAGTTCAAATATTAACATAAATAATACATAACTTAAAGTTGAATATATTAAAAATAATAATTCTTACACTATAGAGCAAATATATTATAAACTGATAGATTATATGCACATATTAAGCATTATACACCTAAAAAATTAAAAGACTTGTTAACATAAAGATTACACAGCAACATAAAAATCATATTGAAAATAAGTTCAAATATTAACATAAATAATACATAACTTAAAGTTGAATATATTAAAAATAATAATTCTTACACTATAGAGCAAATATATTATAAACTGATAGATTATATGCACATATTAAGCATTATACACCTAAAAAATTAAAAGACTTGTTAACATAAAGATTACACAGCAACATAAAAATCATATTGAAAATAAGTTCAAATATTAACATAAATAACACATAACTTAAAGTTGAATATATTAAAAATAATAATTCTTACACTATAGAGCAAATGTATTATAAACTGATAGATTATATGCACATATTAAGCATTATACACCTAAAAAATTAAAAGACTTGTTAACATAAAGATTACACAGCAACATAAAAATCATATTGAAAATAAGTTCAAATATTAACATAAATAACACATAACTTAAAGTTGAATATATTAAAAATAATAATTCTTACACTATAGAGCAAATGTATTATAAACTGATAGATTATATGCACATATTAAGCAATATACACCTAAAAAATTAAAAGACTTGTTAACATAAAGATTACACAGCAACATAAAAATCATATTGAAAATAAGTTCAAATATTAACATAAATAATACACAACTTAAAGTTGAATATATTAAAAATAATAATTCTTACACTATAGAGCAAATATATTATAAACTGATAGATTATATGCACATATTAAGCATTATACACCTAAAAAATTAAAACACTTGTTAACATAAAGATTACACAGCAACATAAAAATCATATTGAAAATAAGTTCAAATATTAACATAAATAATACATAACTTAAAGTTGAATATATTAAAAATAATAATTCTTACACTATAGAGCAAATATATTATAAACTGATAGATTATATGCACATATTAAGCATTATACACCTAAAAAATTAAAAGACTTGTTAACATAAAGATTACACAGCAACATAAAAATCATATTGAAAATAAGTTCAAATATTAACATAAATAATACACAACTTAAAGTTGAATATATTAAAAATAATAATTCTTACACTATAGAGCAAATATATTATAAACTGATAGATTATATGCACATATTAAGCATTATACACCTAAAAAATTAAAAGACTTGTTAATATAAAGATTACACAGCAACATAAAAATCATATTGAAAATAAGTTCAAATATTAACATAAATAATACATAACTTAAAGTTGAATATATTAAAAATAATAATTCTTACACTATAGAGCAAATATATTATAAACTGATAGATTATATGCACATATTAAGCATTATACACCTAAAAAATTAAAAGACTTGTTAACATAAAGATTACACAGCAACATAAAAGTCATATTGAAAATAAGTTCAAATATTAACATAAATAATACATAACTTAAAGTTGAATATATTAAAAATAATAATTCTTACACTATAGAGCAAATATATTATAAACTGATAGATTATATGCACATATTAAGCATTGTACACCTAAAAAATTAAAAGACTTGTTAACATAAAGATTACACAGCAACATAAAAATCATATTGAAAATAAGTTCAAATATTAACATAAATAATACATAACTTAAAGTTGAATATATTAAAAATAATAATTCTTACACTATAGAGCAAATATATTATAAACTGATAGATTATATGCACATATTAAGCATTATACACCTAAAAAATTAAAAGACTTGTTAACATAAAGATTACACAGCAACATAAAAATCATATTGAAAATAAGTTCAAATATTAACATAAATAATACACAACTTAAAGTTGAATATATTAAAAATAATAATTCTTACACTATAGAGCAAATATATTATAAACTGATAGATTATATGCACATATTAAGCATTATACACCTAAAAAATTAAAAGACTTGTTAATATAAAGATTACACAGCAACATAAAAATCATATTGAAAATAAGTTCAAATATTAACATAAATAATACATAACTTAAAGTTGAATATATTAAAAATAATAATTCTTACACTATAGAGCAAATATATTATAAACTGATAGATTATATGCACATATTAAGCATTATACACCTAAAAAATTAAAAGACTTGTTAACATAAAGATTACACAGCAACATAAAAGTCATATTGAAAATAAGTTCAAATATTAACATAAATAATACATAACTTAAAGTTGAATATATTAAAAATAATAATTCTTACACTATAGAGCAAATATATTATAAACTGATAGATTATATGCACATATTAAGCATTATACACCTAAAAAATTAAAAGACTTGTTAACATAAAGATTACACAGCAACATAAAAATCATATTGAAAATAAGTTCAAATATTAACATAAATAATACATAACTTAAAGTTGAATATATTAAAAATAATAATTCTTACACTATAGAGCAAATATATTATAAACTGATAGATTATATGCACATATTAAGCATTATACACCTAAAAAATTAAAAGACTTGTTAACATAAAGATTACACAGCAACATAAAAATCATATTGAAAATAAGTTCAAATATTAACATAAATAATACATAACTTAAAGTTGAATATATTAAAAATAATAATTCTTACACTATAGAGCAAATATATTATAAACTGATAGATTATATGCACATATTAAGCATTATACACCTAAAAAATTAAAAGACTTGTTAACATAAAGATTACAGAGCAACATAAAAATCATATTGAAAATAAGTTCAAATATTAACATAAATAATACATAACTTAAAGTTGAATATATTAAAAATAATAATTCTTACACTATAGAGCAAATATATTATAAACTGATAGATTATATGCACATATTAAGCATTATACACCTAAAAAATTAAAAGACTTGTTAACATAAAGATTACACAGCAACATAAAAATCATATTGAAAATAAGTTCAAATATTAACATAAATAATACACAACTTAAAGTTGAATATATTAAAAATAATAATTCTTACACTATAGAGCAAATATATTATAAACTGATAGATTATATGCACATATTAAGCATTATACACCTAAAAAATTAAAAGACTTGTTAACATAAAGATTACACAGCAACATAAAAATCATATTGAAAATAAGTTCAAATATTAACATAAATAATACATAACTTAAAGTTGAATATATTAAAAATAATAATTCTTACACTATAGAGCAAATATATTATAAACTGATAGATTATATGCACATATTAAGCATTATACACCTAAAAAATTAAAAGACTTGTTAACATAAAGATTACACAGCAACATAAAAATCATATTGAAAATAAGTTCAAATATTAACATAAATAATACACAACTTAAAGTTGAATATATTAAAAATAATAATTCTTACACTATAGAGCAAATATATTATAAACTGATAGATTATATGCACATATTAAGCATTATACACCTAAAAAATTAAAAGACTTGTTAACATAAAGATTACACAGCAACATAAAAATCATATTGAAAATAAGTTCAAATATTAACATAAATAATACATAACTTAAAGTTGAATATATTAAAAATAATAATTCTTACACTATAGAGCAAATATATTATAAACTGATAGATTATATGCACATATTAAGCATTATACACCTAAAAAATTAAAAGACTTGTTAACATAAAGATTACACAGCAACATAAAAGTCATATTGAAAATAAGTTCAAATATTAACATAAATAATACATAACTTAAAGTTGAATATATTAAAAATAATAATTCTTACACTATAGAGCAAATATATTATAAACTGATAGATTATATGCACATATTAAGCATTATACACCTAAAAAATTAAAAGACTTGTTAACATAAAGATTACACAGCAACATAAAAATCATGTTGAAAATAAGTTCAAATATTAACATAAATAATACATAACTTAAAGTTGAATATATTAAAAATAATAATTCTTACACTATAGAGCAAATATATTATAAACTGATAGATTATATGCACATATTAAGCATTATACACCTAAAAAATTAAAAGACTTGTTAACATAAAGATTACACAGCAACATAAAAATCATATTGAAAATAAGTTCAATTATTAACATAAATAATAGATAACTTAAAGTTGAATATATTAAAAATAATAATTCTTACACTATAGAGCAAATATATTATAAACTGATAGATTATATGCACATATTAAGCATTATACACCTAAAAAATTAAAAGACTTGTTAACATAAAGATTACACAGCAACATAAAAATCATATTGAAAATAAGTTCAAATATTAACATAAATAATAGATAACTTAAAGTTGAATATATTAAAAATAATAATTCTTACACTATAGAGCAAATATATTATAAACTGATAGATTATATGCACATATTAAGCATTATACACCTAAAAAATTAAAAGACTTGTTAACATAAAGATTACACATCAACATAAAAATCATATTGAAAATAAGTTCAAATATTAACATAAATAATACATAACTTAAAGTTGAATATATTAAAAATAATAATTCTTACACTATAGAGCAAATATATTATAAACTGATAGATTATATGCACATATTAAGCATTATACACCTAAAAAATTAAAAGACTTGTTAACAAAAAGATTACACAGCAACATAAAAATCATATTGAAAATAAGTTCAAATATTAACATAAATAATACATAACTTAAAGTTGAATATATTAAAAATAATAATTCTTACACTATAGAGCAAATATATTATAAACTGATAGATTATATGCACATATTAAGCATTGTACACCTAAAAAATTAAAAGACTTGTTAACATAAAGATTACACAGCTCTTAAAAAATCATATTGAAAATAAGTTCAAATATTAACATAAATAATACATAACTTAAAGTTGAATGTATTAAAAATAATAATTCTTACACTATAGAGCAAATATATTATAAACTGATAGATTATATGCACATATTAAGCATTATATACCTAAAAAATTAAAAGACTTGTTAACATAAAGATTACACAGCAACATAAAAATCATATTGAAAATAAGTTCAAATATTAACATAAATAATACATAACTTAAAGTTGAATATATTAAAAATAATAATTCTTACACTATAGAGCAAATATATTATAAACTGATAGATTATATTCACATATTAAGCATTGTACACCTAAAAAATTAAAAGACTTGTTAACATAAAGATTACACAGCTCTTAAAAATCATATTGAAAATAAGTTCAAATATTAACATAAATAATACATAACTTAAAGTTGAATATATTAAAAATAATAATTCATACACTATAGAGCAAATATATTATAAACTAATAGATTATATGCACATATTAAGCATTATACACCTAAAAAATTAAAAGACTTGTTAACATAAAGATTACACAGCAACATAAAAATCATATTGAAAATAAGTTCAAATATTAACATAAATAATACATAACTTAAAGTTGAATATATTAAAAATAATAATTCTTACACTATAGAGCAAATATATTATAAACTGATAGATTATATGCACATATTAAGCATTGTACACCTAAAAAATTAAAAGACTTGTTAACAAAAAGATTACACAGCAACATAAAAATCATATTGAAAATAAGTTCAAATACTTACACTATAGAGCAAATATATTATAAACTGATAGATTATAAGCACATATTAAGCATTATACACCTAAAAAATTAAAAGACTTGTTAACATAAAGAATACACAGCAACATAAAAATCATATTGAAAATAAGTTCAAATATTAACATAAATAATACATAACTTAAAGTTGAATATATTAAAAATAATAATTCTTACACTATAGAGCAAATATATTATAAACTGATAGATTATATGCACATATTAAGCATTATACACCTAAAAAATTAAAAGACTTGTTAACATAAAGATTACACAGCAACATAAAAATCATATTGAAAATAAGTTCAAATATTAACATCAATAATACATAACTTAAAGTTGAATATATTAAAAATAATAATTCTTACACTATAGAGCAAATATATTATAAACTGATAGATTATATGCACATATTAAGCATTATACACCTAAAAAATTAAAAGACTTGTTAACATAAAGATTACACAGCAACATAAAAATCATATTGAAAATAAGTTCAAATATTAACATAAATAATACATAACTTAAAGTTGAATATATTAAAAATAATAATTCTTACACTATAGAGCAAATATATTATAAACTGATAGATTATATGCACATATTAAGCATTGTACACCTAAAAAATTAAAAGACTTGTTAACATAAAGATTACACAGCTCTTAAAAATCATATTGAAAATAAGTTCAAATATTAACATAAATAATACATAACTTAAAGTTGAATATATTAAAAATAATAATTCTTACACTATAGAGCAAATATATTATAAATTGATAGATTATATGCACATATTAAGCATTATACACCTAAAAAATTAAAAGACTTGTTAACATAAAGATTACACAGCAACATAAAAATCATATTGAAAATAAGTTCAAATATTAACATAAATAATACATAACTTAAAGTTGAATATATTAAAAATAATAATTCTTACACTATAGAGCAAATATATTATAAACTGATAGATTATATGCACATATTAAGCATTGTACACCTAAAAAATTAAAAGACTTGTTAACATAAAGATTACACAGCAACATAAAAATCATATTGAAAATAAGTTCAAATATTAACATAAATAATAGATAACTTAAAGTTGAATATATTAAAAATAATAATTCTTACACTATAGAGCAAATATATTATAAACTGATAGATTATATGCACATATTAAGCATTATACACCTAAAAAATTAAAAGACTTGTTAACATAAAGATTACACAGCAACATAAAAATCATATTGAAAATAAGTTCAAATATTAACATAAATAATACATAACTTAAAGTTGAATATATTAAAAATAATAATTCTTACACTATAGAGCAAATATATTATAAACTGATAGATTATATGCACATATTAAGCATTATACACCTAAAAAATTAAAAGACTTGTTAACATAAAGATTACACAGCAACATAAAAATCATATTGAAAATAAGTTCAAATATTAACATAAATAATACATAACTTAAAGTTGAATATATTAAAAATAATAATTCTTACACTATAGAGCAAATATATTATAAACTGATAGATTATATGCACATATTAAGCATTGTACACCTAAAAAATTAAAAGACTTGTTAACAAAAAGATTACACAGCAACATAAAAATCATATTGAAAATAAGTTCAAATACTTACACTATAGAGCAAATATATTATAAACTGATAGATTATAAGCACATATTAAGCATTATACACCTAAAAATTTAAAAGACTTGTTAACATAAAGAATACACAGCAACATAAAAATCATATTGAAAATAAGTTCAAATATTAACATAAATAATACATAACTTAAAGTTGAATATATTAAAAATAATAATTCTTACACTATAGAGCAAATATATTATAAACTGATAGATTATATGCACATATTAAGCATTATACACCTAAAAAATTAAAAGACTTCTTAACATAAAGATTACACAGCAACATAAAAATCATATTGAAAATAAGTTCAAATATTAACATAAATAATACATAACTTAAAGTTGAATATATTAAAAATAATAATTCTTACACTATAGAGCAAATATATTATAAACTGATAGATTATATGCACATATTAAGCATTATACACCTAAAAAATTAAAAGACTTGTTAACATAAAGATTACACAGCAACATAAAAATCATATTGAAAATAAGTTCAAATATTAACATAAATAATACATAACTTAAAGTTGAATATATTAAAAATAATAATTCTTACACTATAGAGCAAATATATTATAAACTGATAGATTATATGCACATATTAAGCATTGTACACCTAAAAAATTAAAAGACTTGTTAACATAAAGATTACACAGCTCTTAAAAATCATATTGAAAATAAGTTCAAATATTAACATAAATAATACATAACTTAAAGTTGAATATATTAAAAATAATAATTCTTACACTATAGAGCAAATATATTATAAACTGATAGATTATATGCACATATTAAGCATTATACACCTAAAAAATTAAAAGACTTGTTAACATAAAGATTACACAGCAACATAAAAATCATATTGAAAATAAGTTCAAATATTAACATAAATAATACATAACTTAAAGTTGAATATATTAAAAATAATAATTCTTACACTATAGAGCAAATATATTATAAACTGATAGATTATATGCACATATTAAGCATTGTACACCTAAAAAATTAAAAGACTTGTTAACATAAAGATTACACAGCAACATAAAAATCATATTGAAAATAAGTTCAAATATTAACATAAATAATAGATAACTTAAAGTTGAATATATTAAAAATAATAATTCTTACACTATAGAGCAAATATATTATAAACTGATAGATTATATGCACATATTAAGCATTATACACCTAAAAAATTAAAAGACTTGTTAACATAAAGATTACACAGCAACATAAAAATCATATTGAAAATAAGTTCAAATATTAACATAAATAATACATAACTTAAAGTTGAATATATTAAAAATAATAATTCTTACACTATAGAGCAAATATATTATAAACTGATAGATTATATGCACATATTAAGCATTATACACCTAAAAAATTAAAAGACTTGTTAACATAAAGATTACACAGCAACATAAAAATCATATTGAAAATAAGTTCAAATATTAACATAAATAATACATAACTTAAAGTTGAATATATTAAAAATAATAATTCTTACACTATAGAGCAAATATATTATAAACTGATAGATTATATGCACATATTAAGCATTGTACACCTAAAAAATTAAAAGACTTGTTAACAAAAAGATTACACAGCAACATAAAAATCATATTGAAAATAAGTTCAAATACTTACACTATAGAGCAAATATATTATAAACTGATAGATTATAAGCACATATTAAGCATTATACACCTAAAAAATTAAAAGACTTGTTAACATAAAGAATACACAGCAACATAAAAATCATATTGAAAATAAGTTCAAATATTAACATAAATAATACATAACTTAAAGTTGAATATATTAAAAATAATAATTCTTACACTATAGAGCAAATATATTATAAACTGATAGATTATATGCACATATTAAGCATTATACACCTAAAAAATTAAAAGACTTGTTAACATAAAGATTACACAGCAACATAAAAATCATATTGAAAATAAGTTCAAATATTAACATAAATAATACATAACTTAAAGTTGAATATATTAAAAATAATAATTCTTACACTATAGAGCAAATATATTATAAACTGATAGATTATATGCACATATTAAGCATTATACACCTAAAAAATTAAAAGACTTGTTAACATAAAGATTACACAGCAACATAAAAATCATATTGAAAATAAGTTCAAATATTAACATAAATAATACATAACTTAAAGTTGAATATATTAAAAATAATAATTCTTACACTATAGAGCAAATATATTATAAACTGATAGATTATATGCACATATTAAGCATTGTACACCTAAAAAATTAAAAGACTTGTTAACATAAAGATTACACAGCTCTTAAAAATCATATTGAAAATAAGTTCAAATATTAACATAAATAATACATAACTTAAAGTTGAATATATTAAAAATAATAATTCTTACACTATAGAGCAAATATATTATAAACTGATAGATTATATGCACATATTAAGCATTATACACCTAAAAAATTAAAAGACTTGTTAACATAAAGATTACACAGCAACATAAAAATCATATTGAAAATAAGTTCAAATATTAACATAAATAATACATAACTTAAAGTTGAATATATTAAAAATAATAATTCTTACACTATAGAGCAAATATATTATAAACTGATAGATTATATGCACATATTAAGCATTGTACACCTAAAAAATTAAAAGACTTGTTAACATAAAGATTACACAGCAACATAAAAATCATATTGAAAATAAGTTCAAATATTAACATAAATAATAGATAACTTAAAGTTGAATATATTAAAAATAATAATTCTTACACTATAGAGCAAATATATTATAAACTGATAGATTATATGCACATATTAAGCATTATACACCTAAAAAATTAAAAGACTTGTTAACATAAAGATTACACAGCAACATAAAAATCATATTGAAAATAAGTTCAAATATTAACATAAATAATACATAACTTAAAGTTGAATATATTAAAAATAATAATTCTTACACTATAGAGCAAATATATTATAAACTGATAGATTATATGCACATATTAAGCATTATACACCTAAAAAATTAAAAGACTTGTTAACATAAAGATTACACATCAACATAAAAATCATATTGAAAATAAGTTCAAATATTAACATAAATAATACATAACTTAAAGTTGAATATATTAAAAATAATAATTCTTACACTATAGAGCAAATATATTATAAACTGATAGATTATATGCACATATTAAGCATTATACACCTAAAAAATTAAAAGACTGGTTAACATAAAGATTACACAGCAACATAAAAATCATATTGAAAATAAGTTCAAATATTAACATAAATAATACATAACTTAAAGTTGAATATATTAAAAATAATAATTCTTACACTATAGAGCAAATATATTATAAACTGATAGATTATATGCACATATTAAGCATTATTCACCTAAAAAATTAAAAGACTTGTTAACATAAAGATTACACAGCAACATAAAAATCATATTGAAAATAAGTTCAAATATTAACATAAATAATACATAACTTAAAGTTGAATATATTAAAAATAATAATTCTTACACTATAGAGCAAATATATTATAAACTGATAGATTATATGCACATATTAAGCATTGTACACCTAAAAAATTAAAAGACTTGTTAACATAAAGATTACACAGCTCTTAAAAATCATATTGAAAATAAGTTCAAATATTAACATAAATAATACATAACTTAAAGTTGAATATATTAAAAATAATAATTCTTACACTATAGAGCAAATATATTATAAACTGATAGATTATATGCACATATTAAGCATTGTACACCTAAAAAATTAAAAGACTTGTTAACATAAAGATTACACAGCTCTTAAAAAATCATATTGAAAATAAGTTCAAATATTAACATAAATAATACATAACTTAAAGTTGAATGTATTAAAAATAATAATTCTTACACTATAGAGCAAATATATTATAAACTGATAGATTATATGCACATATTAAGCATTATATACCTAAAAAATTAAAAGACTTGTTAACATAAAGATTACACAGCAACATAAAAATCATATTGAAAATAAGTTCAAATATTAACATAAATAATACATAACTTAAAGTTGAATATATTAAAAATAATAATTCTTACACTATAGAGCAAATATATTATAAACTGATAGATTATATTCACATATTAAGCATTGTACACCTAAAAAATTAAAAGACTTGTTAACATAAAGATTACACAGCTCTTAAAAATCATATTGAAAATAAGTTCAAATATTAACATAAATAATACATAACTTAAAGTTGAATATATTAAAAATAATAATTCATACACTATAGAGCAAATATATTATAAACTGATAGATTATATGCACATATTAAGCATTATACACCTAAAAAATTAAAAGACTTGTTAACATAAAGATTACACAGCAACATAAAAATCATATTGAAAATAAGTTCAAATATTAACATAAATAATACATAACTTAAAGTTGAATATATTAAAAATAATAATTCTTACACTATAGAGCAAATATATTATAAACTGATAGATTATATGCACATATTAAGCATTGTACACCTAAAAAATTAAAAGACTTGTTAACAAAAAGATTACACAGCAACATAAAAATCATATTGAAAATAAGTTCAAATACTTACACTATAGAGCAAATATATTATAAACTGATAGATTATATGCACATATTAAGCATTATACACCTAAAAAATTAAAAGACTTGTTAACATAAAGAATACACAGCAACATAAAAATCATATTGAAAATAAGTTCAAATATTAACATAAATAATACATAACTTAAAGTTGAATATATTAAAAATAATAATTCTTACACTATAGAGCAAATATATTATAAACTGATAGATTATATGCACATATTAAGCATTATACACCTAAAAAATTAAAAGACTTGTTAACATAAAGATTACACAGCAACATAAAAATCATATTGAAAATAAGTTCAAATATTAACATAAATAATACATAACTTAAAGTTGAATATATTAAAAATAATAATTCTTACACTATAGAGCAAATATATTATAAACTGATAGATTATATGCACATATTAAGCATTATATACCTAAAAAATTAAAAGACTTGTTAACATAAAGATTACACAGCAACATAAAAATCATATTGAAAATAAGTTCAAATATTAACATAAATAATACATAACTTAAAGTTGAATATATTAAAAATAATAATTCTTACACTATAGAGCAAATATATTATAAACTGATAGATTATATGCACATATTAAGCATTGTACACCTAAAAAATTAAAAGACTTGTTAACATAAAGATTACACAGCTCTTAAAAATCATATTGAAAATAAGTTCAAATATTAACATAAATAATACATAACTTAAAGTTGAATATATTAAAAATAATAATTCTTACACTATAGAGCAAATATATTATAAACTGATAGATTATATGCACATATTAAGCATTGTACACCTAAAAAATTAAAAGACTTGTTAACATAAAGATTACACAGCAACATAAAAATCATATTGAAAATAAGTTCAAATATTAACATAAATAATAGATAACTTAAAGTTGAATATATTAAAAATAATAATTCTTACACTATAGAGCAAATATATTATAAACTGATAGATTATATGCACATATTAAGCATTATACACCTAAAAAATTAAAAGACTTGTTAACATAAAGATTACACAGCAACATAAAAATCATATTGAAAATAAGTTCAAATATTAACATAAATAATACATAACTTAAAGTTGAATATATTAAAAATAATAATTCTTACACTATAGAGCAAATATATTATAAACTGATAGATTATATGCACATATTAAGCATTATACACCTAAAAAATTAAAAGACTTGTTAACATAAAGATTACACATCAACATAAAAATCATATTGAAAATAAGTTCAAATATTAACATAAATAATACATAACTTAAAGTTGAATATATTAAAAATAATAATTCTTACACTATAGAGCAAATATATTATAAACTGATAGATTATATGCACATATTAAGCATTATACACCTAAAAAATTAAAAGACTTGTTAACAAAAAGATTACACAGCAACATAAAAATCATATTGAAAATAAGTTCAAATATTAACATAAATAATACATAACTTAAAGTTGAATATATTAAAAATAATAATTCTTACACTATAGAGCAAATATATTATAAACTGATAGATTATATGCACATATTAAGCATTGTACACCTAAAAAATTAAAAGACTTGTTAACATAAAGATTACACAGCTCTTAAAAATCATATTGAAAATAAGTTCAAATATTAACATAAATAATACATAACTTAAAGTTGAATATATTAAAAATAATAATTCTTACACTATAGAGCAAATATATTATAAACTGATAGATTATATGCACATATTAAGCATTGTACACCTAAAAAATTAAAAGACTTGTTAACATAAAGATTACACAGCAACATAAAAATCATATTGAAAATAAGTTCAAATATTAACATAAATAATACATAACTTAAAGTTGAATATATTAAAAATAATAATTCTTACACTATAGAGCAAATATATTATAAACTGATAGATTATATTCACATATTAAGCATTGTACACCTAAAAAATTAAAAGACTTGTTAACATAAAGATTACACAGCTCTTAAAAATCATATTGAAAATAAGTTCAAATATTAACATAAATAATACATAACTTAAAGTTGAATATATTAAAAATAATAATTCATACACTATAGAGCAAATATATTATAAACTGATAGATTATATGCACATATTAAGCATTATACACCTAAAAAATTAAAAGACTTGTTAACATAAAGATTACACAGCAACATAAAAATCATATTGAAAATAAGTTCAAATATTAACATAAATAATACATAACTTAAAGTTGAATATATTAAAAATAATAATTCTTACACTATAGAGCAAATATATTATAAACTGATAGATTATATGCACATATTAAGCATTATACACCTAAAAAATTAAAAGACTTGTTAACATTAAGATTACACAGCAACATAAAAATCATATTGAAAATAAGTTCAAATATTAACATAAATAATACATAACTTAAAGTTGAATATATTAAAAATAATAATTCTTACACTATAGAGCAAATATATTATAAACTGATAGATTATATGCACATATTAAGCATTATATACCTAAAAAATTAAAAGACTTGTTAACATAAAGATTACACAGCAACATAAAAATCATATTGAAAATAAGTTCAAATATTAACATAAATAATACATAACTTAAAGTTGAATATATTAAAAATAATAATTCTTACACTATAGAGCAAATATATTATAAACTGATAGATTATATTCACATATTAAGCATTGTACACCTAAAAAATTAAAAGACTTGTTAACATAAAGATTACACAGCTCTTAAAAATCATATTGAAAATAAGTTCAAATATTAACATAAATAATACATAACTTAAAGTTGAATATATTAAAAATAATAATTCTTACACTATAGAGCAAATATATTATAAACTGATAGATTATATGCACATATTAAGCATTATACACCTAAAAAATTAAAAGACTTGTTAACATTAAGATTACACAGCAACATAAAAATCATATTGAAAATAAGTTCAAATATTAACATAAATAATACATAACTTAAAGTTGAATATATTAAAAATAATAATTCTTACACTATAGAGCAAATATATTATAAACTGATAGATTATATGCACATATTAAGCATTATATACCTAAAAAATTAAAAGACTTGTTAACATAAAGATTACACAGCAACATAAAAATCATATTGAAAATAAGTTCAAATATTAACATAAATAATACATAACTTAAAGTTGAATATATTAAAAATAATAATTCTTACACTATAGAGCAAATATATTATAAACTGATAGATTATATTCACATATTAAGCATTGTACACCTAAAAAATTAAAAGACTTGTTAACATAAAGATTACACAGCTCTTAAAAATCATATTGAAAATAAGTTCAAATATTAACATAAATAATACATAACTTAAAGTTGAATATATTAAAAATAATAATTCTTACACTATAGAGCAAATATATTATAAACTGATAGATTATATGCACATATTAAGCATTGTACACCTAAAAAATTAAAAGACTTGTTAACATAAAGATTACACAGCAACATAAAAATCATATTGAAAATAAGTTCAAATATTAACATAAATAATACATAACTTAAAGTTGAATATATTAAAAATAATAATTCTTACACTATAGAGCAAATATATTATAAACTGATAGATTATATTCACATATTAAGCATTGTACACCTAAAAAATTAAAAGACTTGTTAACATAAAGATTACACAGCTCTTAAAAATCATATTGAAAATAAGTTCAAATATTAACATAAATAATACATAACTTAAAGTTGAATATATTAAAAATAATAATTCATACACTATAGAGCAAATATATTATAAACTGATAGATTATATGCACATATTAAGCATTGTACACCTAAAAAATTAAAAGACTTGTTAACATAAAGATTACACAGCAACATAAAAATCATATTGAAAATAAGTTCAAATATTAACATAAATAATAGATAACTTAAAGTTGAATATATTAAAAATAATAATTCTTACACTATAGAGCAAATATATTATAAACTGATAGATTATATGCACATATTAAGCATTATACACCTAAAAAATTAAAAGACTTGTTAACATAAAGATTACACAGCAACATAAAAATCATATTGAAAATAAGTTCAAATATTAACATAAATAATACATAACTTAAAGTTGAATATATTAAAAATAATAATTCTTACACTATAGAGCAAATATATTATAAACTGATAGATTATATGCACATATTAAGCATTATACACCTAAAAAATTAAAAGACTTGTTAACATAAAGATTACACATCAACATAAAAATCATATTGAAAATAAGTTCAAATATTAACATAAATAATACATAACTTAAAGTTGAATATATTAAAAATAATAATTCTTACACTATAGAGCAAATATATTATAAACTGATAGATTATATGCACATATTAAGCATTATACACCTAAAAAATTAAAAGACTTGTTAACAAAAAGATTACACAGCAACATAAAAATCATATTGAAAATAAGTTCAAATATTAACATAAATAATACATAACTTAAAGTTGAATATATTAAAAATAATAATTCTTACACTATAGAGCAAATATATTATAAACTGATAGATTATATGCACATATTAAGCATTGTACACCTAAAAAATTAAAAGACTTGTTAACATAAAGATTACACAGCTCTTAAAAATCATATTGAAAATAAGTTCAAATATTAACATAAATAATACATAACTTAAAGTTGAATATATTAAAAATAATAATTCTTACACTATAGAGCAAATATATTATAAACTGATAGATTATATGCACATATTAAGCATTGTACACCTAAAAAATTAAAAGACTTGTTAACATAAAGATTACACAGCAACATAAAAATCATATTGAAAATAAGTTCAAATATTAACATAAATAATACATAACTTAAAGTTGAATATATTAAAAATAATAATTCTTACACTATAGAGCAAATATATTATAAACTGATAGATTATATTCACATATTAAGCATTGTACACCTAAAAAATTAAAAGACTTGTTAACATAAAGATTACACAGCTCTTAAAAATCATATTGAAAATAAGTTCAAATATTAACATAAATAATACATAACTTAAAGTTGAATATATTAAAAATAATAATTCATACACTATAGAGCAAATATATTATAAACTGATAGATTATATGCACATATTAAGCATTATACACCTAAAAAATTAAAAGACTTGTTAACATAAAGATTACACAGCAACATAAAAATCATATTGAAAATAAGTTCAAATATTAACATAAATAATACATAACTTAAAGTTGAATATATTAAAAATAATAATTCTTACACTATAGAGCAAATATATTATAAACTGATAGATTATATGCACATATTAAGCATTATACACCTAAAAAATTAAAAGACTTGTTAACATTAAGATTACACAGCAACATAAAAATCATATTGAAAATAAGTTCAAATATTAACATAAATAATACATAACTTAAAGTTGAATATATTAAAAATAATAATTCTTACACTATAGAGCAAATATATTATAAACTGATAGATTATATGCACATATTAAGCATTATATACCTAAAAAATTAAAAGACTTGTTAACATAAAGATTACACAGCAACATAAAAATCATATTGAAAATAAGTTCAAATATTAACATAAATAATACATAACTTAAAGTTGAATATATTAAAAATAATAATTCTTACACTATAGAGCAAATATATTATAAACTGATAGATTATATTCACATATTAAGCATTGTACACCTAAAAAATTAAAAGACTTGTTAACATAAAGATTACACAGCTCTTAAAAATCATATTGAAAATAAGTTCAAATATTAACATAAATAATACATAACTTAAAGTTGAATATATTAAAAATAATAATTCTTACACTATAGAGCAAATATATTATAAACTGATAGATTATATACACATATTAAGCATTATACACCTAAAAAATTAAAAGACTTGTTAACATAAAGATTACACAGCAACATAAAAATCATATTGAAAATAAGTTCAAATATTAACATAAATAATACATAACTTAAAGTTGAATATATTAAAAATAATAATTCTTACACTATAGAGCAAATATATTATAAACTGATAGATTATATGCACATATTAAGCATTATACACCTAAAAAATTAAAAGACTTGTTAACATAAAGATTACACATCAACATAAAAATCATATTGAAAATAAGTTCAAATATTAACATAAATAATACATAACTTAAAGTTGAATATATTAAAAATAATAATTCTTACACTATAGAGCAAATATATTATAAACTGATAGATTATATGCACATATTAAGCATTATACACCTAAAAAATTAAAAGACTTGTTAACAAAAAGATTACACAGCAACATAAAAATCATATTGAAAATAAGTTCAAATATTAACATAAATAATACATAACTTAAAGTTGAATATATTAAAAATAATAATTCTTACACTATAGAGCAAATATATTATAAACTGATAGATTATATGCACATATTAAGCATTGTACACCTAAAAAATTAAAAGACTTGTTAACATAAAGATTACACAGCTCTTAAAAATCATATTGAAAATAAGTTCAAATATTAACATAAATAATACATAACTTAAAGTTGAATATATTAAAACTAATAATTCTTACACTATAGAGCAAATATATTATAAACTGATAGATTATATGCACATATTAAGCATTGTACACCTAAAAAATTAAAAGACTTGTTAACATAAAGATTACACAGCAACATAAAAATCATATTGAAAATAAGTTCAAATATTAACATAAATAATACATAACTTAAAGTTGAATATATTAAAAATAATAATTCTTACACTATAGAGCAAATATATTATAAACTGATAGATTATATGCACATATTAAGCATTATACACCTAAAAAATTAAAAGACTTGTTAACATTAAGATTACACAGCAACATAAAAATCATATTGAAAATAAGTTCAAATATTAACATAAATAATACATAACTTAAAGTTGAATATATTAAAAATAATAATTCTTACACTATAGAGCAAATATATTATAAACTGATAGATTATATGCACATATTAAGCATTATACACCTAAAAAATTAAAAGACTTGTTAACATAAAGATTACACAGCAACATAAAAATCATATTGAAAATAAGTTCAAATATTAACATAAATAATACATAACTTAAAGTTGAATATATTAAAAATAATAATTCTTACACTATAGAGCAAATATATTATAAACTGATAGATTATATTCACATATTAAGCATTGTACACCTAAAAAATTAAAAGACTTGTTAACATAAAGATTACACATCAACATAAAAATCATATTGAAAATAAGTTCAAATATTAACATAAATAATACATAACTTAAAGTTGAATATATTAAAAATAATAATTCTTACACTATAGAGCAAATATATTATAAACTGATAGATTATATGCACATATTAAGCATTATACACCTAAAAAATTAAAAGACTTGTTAACATAAAGATTACACAGCAACATAAAAATCATATTGAAAATAAGTTCAAATATTAACATAAATAATACATAACTTAAAGTTGAATATATTAAAAATAATAATTCTTACACTATAGAGCAAATATATTATAAACTGATAGATTATATGCACATATTAAGCATTATATACCTAAAAAATTAAAAGACTTGTTAACATAAAGATTACACAGCAACATAAAAATCATATTGAAAATAAGTTCAAATATTAACATAAATAATACATAACTTAAAGTTGAATATATTAAAAATAATAATTCTTACACTATAGAGCAAATATATTATAAACTGATAGATTATATGCACATATTAAGCATTGTACACCTAAAAAATTAAAAGACTTGTTAACATAAAGATTACACAGCTCTTAAAAATCATATTGAAAATAAGTTCAAATATTAACATAAATAATACATAACTTAAAGTTGAATATATTAAAAATAATAATTCTTACACTATAGAGCAAATATATTATAAACTGATAGATTATATGCACATATTAAGCATTGTACACCTAAAAAATTAAAAGACTTGTTAACATAAAGATTACACAGCAACATAAAAATCATATTGAAAATAAGTTCAAATATTAACATAAATAATAGATAACTTAAAGTTGAATATATTAAAAATAATAATTCTTACACTATAGAGCAAATATATTATAAACTGATAGATTATATGCACATATTAAGCATTATACACCTAAAAAATTAAAAGACTTGTTAACATAAAGATTACACAGCAACATAAAAATCATATTGAAAATAAGTTCAAATATTAACATAAATAATACATAACTTAAAGTTGAATATATTAAAAATAATAATTCTTACACTATAGAGCAAATATATTATAAACTGATAGATTATATGCACATATTAAGCATTATACACCTAAAAAATTAAAAGACTTGTTAACATAAAGATTACACATCAACATAAAAATCATATTGAAAATAAGTTCAAATATTAACATAAATAATACATAACTTAAAGTTGAATATATTAAAAATAATAATTCTTACACTATAGAGCAAATATATTATAAACTGATAGATTATATGCACATATTAAGCATTATACACCTAAAAAATTAAAAGACTTGTTAACAAAAAGATTACACAGCAACATAAAAATCATATTGAAAATAAGTTCAAATATTAACATAAATAATACATAACTTAAAGTTGAATATATTAAAAATAATAATTCTTACACTATAGAGCAAATATATTATAAACTGATAGATTATATGCACATATTAAGCATTGTACACCTAAAAAATTAAAAGACTTGTTAACATAAAGATTACACAGCTCTTAAAAATCATATTGAAAATAAGTTCAAATATTAACATAAATAATACATAACTTAAAGTTGAATATATTAAAAATAATAATTCTTACACTATAGAGCAAATATATTATAAACTGATAGATTATATGCACATATTAAGCATTGTACACCTAAAAAATTAAAAGACTTGTTAACATAAAGATTACACAGCAACATAAAAATCATATTGAAAATAAGTTCAAATATTAACATAAATAATACATAACTTAAAGTTGAATATATTAAAAATAATAATTCTTACACTATAGAGCAAATATATTATAAACTGATAGATTATATTCACATATTAAGCATTGTACACCTAAAAAATTAAAAGACTTGTTAACATAAAGATTACACAGCTCTTAAAAATCATATTGAAAATAAGTTCAAATATTAACATAAATAATACATAACTTAAAGTTGAATATATTAAAAATAATAATTCATACACTATAGAGCAAATATATTATAAACTGATAGATTATATGCACATATTAAGCATTATACACCTAAAAAATTAAAAGACTTGTTAACATAAAGATTACACAGCAACATAAAAATCATATTGAAAATAAGTTCAAATATTAACATAAATAATACATAACTTAAAGTTGAATATATTAAAAATAATAATTCTTACACTATAGAGCAAATATATTATAAACTGATAGATTATATGCACATATTAAGCATTATACACCTAAAAAATTAAAAGACTTGTTAACATTAAGATTACACAGCAACATAAAAATCATATTGAAAATAAGTTCAAATATTAACATAAATAATACATAACTTAAAGTTGAATATATTAAAAATAATAATTCTTACACTATAGAGCAAATATATTATAAACTGATAGATTATATGCACATATTAAGCATTGTACACCTAAAAAATTAAAAGACTTGTTAACATAAAGATTACACAGCAACATAAAAATCATATTGAAAATAAGTTCAAATATTAACATAAATAATACATAACTTAAAGTTGAATATATTAAAAATAATAATTCTTACACTATAGAGCAAATATATTATAAACTGATAGATTATATTCACATATTAAGCATTGTACACCTAAAAAATTAAAAGACTTGTTAACATAAAGATTACACAGCTCTTAAAAATCATATTGAAAATAAGTTCAAATATTAACATAAATAATACATAACTTAAAGTTGAATATATTAAAAATAATAATTCATACACTATAGAGCAAATATATTATAAACTGATAGATTATATGCACATATTAAGCATTATACACCTAAAAAATTAAAAGACTTGTTAACATAAAGATTACACAGCAACATAAAAATCATATTGAAAATAAGTTCAAATATTAACATAAATAATACATAACTTAAAGTTGAATATATTAAAAATAATAATTCTTACACTATAGAGCAAATATATTATAAACTGATAGATTATATGCACATATTAAGCATTATACACCTAAAAAATTAAAAGACTTGTTAACATTAAGATTACACAGCAACATAAAAATCATATTGAAAATAAGTTCAAATATTAACATAAATAATACATAACTTAAAGTTGAATATATTAAAAATAATAATTCTTACACTATAGAGCAAATATATTATAAACTGATAGATTATATGCACATATTAAGCATTATATACCTAAAAAATTAAAAGACTTGTTAACATAAAGATTACACAGCAACATAAAAATCATATTGAAAATAAGTTCAAATATTAACATAAATAATACATAACTTAAAGTTGAATATATTAAAAATAATAATTCTTACACTATAGAGCAAATATATTATAAACTGATAGATTATATTCACATATTAAGCATTGTACACCTAAAAAATTAAAAGACTTGTTAACATAAAGATTACACAGCTCTTAAAAATCATATTGAAAATAAGTTCAAATATTAACATAAATAATACATAACTTAAAGTTGAATATATTAAAAATAATAATTCTTACACTATAGAGCAAATATATTATAAACTGATAGATTATATGCACATATTAAGCATTATACACCTAAAAAATTAAAAGACTTGTTAACATAAAGATTACACAGCAACATAAAAATCATATTGAAAATAAGTTCAAATATTAACATAAATAATACATAACTTAAAGTTGAATATATTAAAAATAATAATTCTTACACTATAGAGCAAATATATTATAAACTGATAGATTATATGCACATATTAAGCATTATACACCTAAAAAATTAAAAGACTTGTTAACATAAAGATTACACATCAACATAAAAATCATATTGAAAATAAGTTCAAATATTAACATAAATAATACATAACTTAAAGTTGAATATATTAAAAATAATAATTCTTACACTATAGAGCAAATATATTATAAACTGATAGATTATATGCACATATTAAGCATTATACACCTAAAAAATTAAAAGACTTGTTAACAAAAAGATTACACAGCAACATAAAAATCATATTGAAAATAAGTTCAAATATTAACATAAATAATACATAACTTAAAGTTGAATATATTAAAAATAATAATTCTTACACTATAGAGCAAATATATTATAAACTGATAGATTATATGCACATATTAAGCATTGTACACCTAAAAAATTAAAAGACTTGTTAACATAAAGATTACACAGCTCTTAAAAATCATATTGAAAATAAGTTCAAATATTAACATAAATAATACATAACTTAAAGTTGAATATATTAAAAATAATAATTCTTACACTATAGAGCAAATATATTATAAACTGATAGATTATATGCACATATTAAGCATTGTACACCTAAAAAATTAAAAGACTTGTTAACATAAAGATTACACAGCAACATAAAAATCATATTGAAAATAAGTTCAAATATTAACATAAATAATACATAACTTAAAGTTGAATATATTAAAAATAATAATTCTTACACTATAGAGCAAATATATTATAAACTGATAGATTATATTCACATATTAAGCATTGTACACCTAAAAAATTAAAAGACTTGTTAACATAAAGATTACACAGCTCTTAAAAATCATATTGAAAATAAGTTCAAATATTAACATAAATAATACATAACTTAAAGTTGAATATATTAAAAATAATAATTCATACACTATAGAGCAAATATATTATAAACTGATAGATTATATGCACATATTAAGCATTATACACCTAAAAAATTAAAAGACTTGTTAACATAAAGATTACACAGCAACATAAAAATCATATTGAAAATAAGTTCAAATATTAACATAAATAATACATAACTTAAAGTTGAATATATTAAAAATAATAATTCTTACACTATAGAGCAAATATATTATAAACTGATAGATTATATGCACATATTAAGCATTATACACCTAAAAAATTAAAAGACTTGTTAACATTAAGATTACACAGCAACATAAAAATCATATTGAAAATAAGTTCAAATATTAACATAAATAATACATAACTTAAAGTTGAATATATTAAAAATAATAATTCTTACACTATAGAGCAAATATATTATAAACTGATAGATTATATGCACATATTAAGCATTGTACACCTAAAAAATTAAAAGACTTGTTAACATAAAGATTACACAGCAACATAAAAATCATATTGAAAATAAGTTCAAATATTAACATAAATAATACATAACTTAAAGTTGAATATATTAAAAATAATAATTCTTACACTATAGAGCAAATATATTATAAACTGATAGATTATATTCACATATTAAGCATTGTACACCTAAAAAATTAAAAGACTTGTTAACATAAAGATTACACAGCTCTTAAAAATCATATTGAAAATAAGTTCAAATATTAACATAAATAATACATAACTTAAAGTTGAATATATTAAAAATAATAATTCATACACTATAGAGCAAATATATTATAAACTGATAGATTATATGCACATATTAAGCATTATACACCTAAAAAATTAAAAGACTTGTTAACATAAAGATTACACAGCAACATAAAAATCATATTGAAAATAAGTTCAAATATTAACATAAATAATACATAACTTAAAGTTGAATATATTAAAAATAATAATTCTTACACTATAGAGCAAATATATTATAAACTGATAGATTATATGCACATATTAAGCATTATACACCTAAAAAATTAAAAGACTTGTTAACATTAAGATTACACAGCAACATAAAAATCATATTGAAAATAAGTTCAAATATTAACATAAATAATACATAACTTAAAGTTGAATATATTAAAAATAATAATTCTTACACTATAGAGCAAATATATTATAAACTGATAGATTATATGCACATATTAAGCATTATATACCTAAAAAATTAAAAGACTTGTTAACATAAAGATTACACAGCAACATAAAAATCATATTGAAAATAAGTTCAAATATTAACATAAATAATACATAACTTAAAGTTGAATATATTAAAAATAATAATTCTTACACTATAGAGCAAATATATTATAAACTGATAGATTATATTCACATATTAAGCATTGTACACCTAAAAAATTAAAAGACTTGTTAACATAAAGATTACACAGCTCTTAAAAATCATATTGAAAATAAGTTCAAATATTAACATAAATAATACATAACTTAAAGTTGAATATATTAAAAATAATAATTCTTACACTATAGAGCAAATATATTATAAACTGATAGATTATATGCACATATTAAGCATTATACACCTAAAAAATTAAAAGACTTGTTAACATAAAGATTACACAGCAACATAAAAATCATATTGAAAATAAGTTCAAATATTAACATAAATAATACATAACTTAAAGTTGAATATATTAAAAATAATAATTCTTACACTATAGAGCAAATATATTATAAACTGATAGATTATATGCACATATTAAGCATTATACACCTAAAAAATTAAAAGACTTGTTAACATAAAGATTACACATCAACATAAAAATCATATTGAAAATAAGTTCAAATATTAACATAAATAATACATAACTTAAAGTTGAATATATTAAAAATAATAATTCTTACACTATAGAGCAAATATATTATAAACTGATAGATTATATGCACATATTAAGCATTATACACCTAAAAAATTAAAAGACTTGTTAACAAAAAGATTACACAGCAACATAAAAATCATATTGAAAATAAGTTCAAATATTAACATAAATAATACATAACTTAAAGTTGAATATATTAAAAATAATAATTCTTACACTATAGAGCAAATATATTATAAACTGATAGATTATATGCACATATTAAGCATTGTACACCTAAAAAATTAAAAGACTTGTTAACATAAAGATTACACAGCTCTTAAAAATCATATTGAAAATAAGTTCAAATATTAACATAAATAATACATAACTTAAAGTTGAATATATTAAAAATAATAATTCTTACACTATAGAGCAAATATATTATAAACTGATAGATTATATGCACATATTAAGCATTGTACACCTAAAAAATTAAAAGACTTGTTAACATAAAGATTACACAGCAACATAAAAATCATATTGAAAATAAGTTCAAATATTAACATAAATAATACATAACTTAAAGTTGAATATATTAAAAATAATAATTCTTACACTATAGAGCAAATATATTATAAACTGATAGATTATATTCACATATTAAGCATTGTACACCTAAAAAATTAAAAGACTTGTTAACATAAAGATTACACAGCTCTTAAAAATCATATTGAAAATAAGTTCAAATATTAACATAAATAATACATAACTTAAAGTTGAATATATTAAAAATAATAATTCATACACTATAGAGCAAATATATTATAAACTGATAGATTATATGCACATATTAAGCATTATACACCTAAAAAATTAAAAGACTTGTTAACATAAAGATTACACAGCAACATAAAAATCATATTGAAAATAAGTTCAAATATTAACATAAATAATACATAACTTAAAGTTGAATATATTAAAAATAATAATTCTTACACTATAGAGCAAATATATTATAAACTGATAGATTATATGCACATATTAAGCATTATACACCTAAAAAATTAAAAGACTTGTTAACATTAAGATTACACAGCAACATAAAAATCATATTGAAAATAAGTTCAAATATTAACATAAATAATACATAACTTAAAGTTGAATATATTAAAAATAATAATTCTTACACTATAGAGCAAATATATTATAAACTGATAGATTATATGCACATATTAAGCATTATATACCTAAAAAATTAAAAGACTTGTTAACATAAAGATTACACAGCAACATAAAAATCATATTGAAAATAAGTTCAAATATTAACATAAATAATACATAACTTAAAGTTGAATATATTAAAAATAATAATTCTTACACTATAGAGCAAATATATTATAAACTGATAGATTATATTCACATATTAAGCATTGTACACCTAAAAAATTAAAAGACTTGTTAACATAAAGATTACACAGCTCTTAAAAATCATATTGAAAATAAGTTCAAATATTAACATAAATAATACATAACTTAAAGTTGAATATATTAAAAATAATAATTCATACACTATAGAGCAAATATATTATAAACTGATAGATTATATGCACATATTAAGCATTATACACCTAAAAAATTAAAAGACTTGTTAACATAAAGATTACACAGCAACATAAAAATCATATTGAAAATAAGTTCAAATATTAACATAAATAATACATAACTTAAAGTTGAATATATTAAAAATAATAATTCTTACACTATAGAGCAAATATATTATAAACTGATAGATTATATGCACATATTAAGCATTGTACACCTAAAAAATTAAAAGACTTGTTAACAAAAAGATTACACAGCAACATAAAAATCATATTGAAAATAAGTTCAAATACTTACACTATAGAGCAAATATATTATAAACTGATAGATTATATGCACATATTAAGCATTATACACCTAAAAAATTAAAAGACTTGTTAACATAAAGAATACACAGCAACATAAAAATCATATTGAAAATAAGTTCAAATATTAACATAAATAATACATAACTTAAAGTTGAATATATTAAAAATAATAATTCTTACACTATAGAGCAAATATATTATAAACTGATAGATTATATGCACATATTAAGCATTGTACACCTAAAAAATTAAAAGACTTGTTAACATAAAGATTACACAGCTCTTAAAAATCATATTGAAAATAAGTTCAAATATTAACATAAATAATACATAACTTAAAGTTGAATATATTAAAAATAATAATTCTTACACTATAGAGCAAATATATTATAAACTGATAGATTATATGCACATATTAAGCATTATACACCTAAAAAATTAAAAGACTTGTTAACATAAAGATTACACAGCAACATAAAAATCATATTGAAAATAAGTTCAAATATTAACATAAATAATACATAACTTAAAGTTGAATATATTAAAAATAATAATTCTTACACTATAGAGCAAATATATTATAAACTGATAGATTATATGCACATATTAAGCATTGTACACCTAAAAAATTAAAAGACTTGTTAACATAAAGATTACACAGCAACATAAAAATCATATTGAAAATAAGTTCAAATATTAACATAAATAATAGATAACTTAAAGTTGAATATATTAAAAATAATAATTCTTACACTATAGAGCAAATATATTATAAACTGATAGATTATATGCACATATTAAGCATTATACACCTAAAAAATTAAAAGACTTGTTAACATAAAGATTACACAGCAACATAAAAATCATATTGAAAATAAGTTCAAATATTAACATAAATAATACATAACTTAAAGTTGAATATATTAAAAATAATAATTCTTACACTATAGAGCAAATATATTATAAACTGATAGATTATATGCACATATTAAGCATTATACACCTAAAAAATTAAAAGACTTGTTAACATAAAGATTACACATCAACATAAAAATCATATTGAAAATAAGTTCAAATATTAACATAAATAATACATAACTTAAAGTTGAATATATTAAAAATAATAATTCTTACACTATAGAGCAAATATATTATAAACTGATAGATTATATGCACATATTAAGCATTATACACCTAAAAAATTAAAAGACTTGTTAACAAAAAGATTACACAGCAACATAAAAATCATATTGAAAATAAGTTCAAATATTAACATAAATAATACATAACTTAAAGTTGAATATATTAAAAATAATAATTCTTACACTATAGAGCAAATATATTATAAACTGATAGATTATATGCACATATTAAGCATTGTACACCTAAAAAATTAAAAGACTTGTTAACATAAAGATTACACAGCTCTTAAAAATCATATTGAAAATAAGTTCAAATATTAACATAAATAATACATAACTTAAAGTTGAATATATTAAAAATAATAATTCTTACACTATAGAGCAAATATATTATAAACTGATAGATTATATGCACATATTAAGCATTGTACACCTAAAAAATTAAAAGACTTGTTAACATAAAGATTACACAGCAACATAAAAATCATATTGAAAATAAGTTCAAATATTAACATAAATAATAGATAACTTAAAGTTGAATATATTAAAAATAATAATTCTTACACTATAGAGCAAATATATTATAAACTGATAGATTATATGCACATATTAAGCATTATACACCTAAAAAATTAAAAGACTTGTTAACTTAAAGATTACACAGCAACATAAAAATCATATTGAAAATAAGTTCAAATATTAACATAAATAATACATAACTTAAAGTTGAATATATTAAAAATAATAATTCTTACACTATAGAGCAAATATATTATAAACTGATAGATTATATGCACATATTAAGCATTATACACCTAAAAAATTAAAAGACTTGTTAACATAAAGATTACACAGCAACATAAAAATCATATTGAAAATAAGTTCAAATATTAACATAAATAATACATAACTTAAAGTTGAATATATTAAAAATAATAATTCTCACACTATAGAGCAAATATATTATAAACTGATAGATTATATGCACATATTAAGCATTATAGACCTAAAAAATTAAAAGACTTGTTAACATAAAGATTACACAGCAACATAAAAATCATATTGAAAATAAGTTCAAATATTAACATAAATAATACATAACTTAAAGTTGAATATATTAAAAATAATAATTCTTACACTATAGAGCAAATATATTATAAACTGATAGATTATATGCACATATTAAGCATTATACACCTAAAAAATTAAAAGACTTGTTAACATAAAGATTACACAGCAACATAAAAATCATATTGAAAATAAGTTAAAATATTAACATAAATAATACATAACTTAAAGTTGAATATATTAAAAATAATAATTCTTACACTATAGAGCAAATATATTATAAACTGATAGATTATATGCACATATTAAGCATTATACACCTAAAAAATTAAAAGACTTGTTAACATAAAGATTACACAGCAACATAAAAATCATATTGAAAATAAGTTCAAATATTAACATAAATAATACATAACTTAAAGTTGAATATATTAAAAATAATAATTCTTACACTATAGAGCAAATATATTATAAACTGATAGATTATATGCACATATTAAGCATTATACACCTAAAAAATTAAAAGACTTGTTAACATAAAGATTACACAGCAACATAAAAATCATATTGAAAATAAGTTCAAATATTAACATAAATAATACATAACTTAAAGTTGAATATATTAAAAATAATAATTCTTACACTATAGAGCAAATATATTATAAACTGATAGATTATATGCACATATTAAGCATGATACACCTAAAAAATTAAAAGACTTGTTAACATAAAGATTACACAGCAACATAAAAATCATATTGAAAATAAGTTCAAATATTAACATAAATAATACATAACTTAAAGTTGAATATATTAAAAATAATAATTCTTACACTATAGAGCAAATATATTATAAACTGATAGATTATATGCACATATTAAGCATTATACACCTAAAAAATTAAAAGACTTGTTAACAAAAAGATTACACAGCAACATCAAAATCATATTGAAAATAAGTTCAAATATTAACATAAATAATACATAACTTAAAGTTGAATATATTAAAAATAATAATTCTTACACTATAGAGCAAATATATTATAAACTGATAGATTATATGCACATATTAAGCATTATACACCTAAAAAATTAAAAGACTTGTTAACAAAAAGATTACACAGCAACATAAAAATCATATTGAAAATAAGTTCAAATATTAACATAAATAATACATAACTTAAAGTTGAATATATTAAAAATAATAATTCTTACACTATAGAGCAAATATATTATAAACTGATAGATTATATGCACATATTAAGCATTGTACACCTAAAAAATTAAAAGACTTGTTAACATAAAGATTACACAGCTCTTAAAAATCATATTGAAAATAAGTTCAAATATTAACATAAATAATACATAACTTAAAGTTGAATGTATTAAAAATAATAATTCTTACACTATAGAGCAAATATATTATAAACTGATAGATTATATGCAAATATTAAGCATTATATACCTAAAAAATTAAAAGACTTGTTAACATAAAGATTACACAGCAACATAAAAATCATATTGAAAATAAGTTCAAATATTAACATAAATAATACATAACTTAAAGTTGAATATATTAAAAATAATAATTCTTACACTATAGAGCAAATATATTATAAACTGATAGATTATATTCACATATTAAGCATTGTACACCTAAAAAATTAAAAGACTTGTTAACATAAAGATTACACAGCTCTTAAAAATCATATTGAAAATAAGTTCAAATATTAACATAAATAATACATAACTTAAAGTTGAATATATTAAAAATAATAATTCATACACTATAGAGCAAATATATTATAAACTGATAGATTATATGCACATATTAAGCATTATACACCTAAAAAATTAAAAGACTTGTTAACATAAAGATTACACAGCAACATAAAAATCATATTGAAAATAAGTTCAAATATTAACATAAATAATACATAACTTAAAGTTGAATATATTAAAAATAATAATTCTTACACTATAGAGCAAATATATTATAAACTGATAGATTATATGCACATATTAAGCATTGTACACCTAAAAAATTAAAAGACTTGTTAACATAAAGATTACACAGCAACATAAAAATCATATTGAAAATAAGTTCAAATATTAACATAAATAATAGATAACTTAAAGTTGAATATATTAAAAATAATAATTCTTACACTATAGAGCAAATATATTATAAACTGATAGATTATATGCACATATTAAGCATTATACACCTAAAAAATTAAAAGACTTGTTAACATAAAGATTACACAGCAACATAAAAATCATATTGAAAATAAGTTCAAATATTAACATAAATAATAGATAACTTAAAGTTGAATATATTAAAAATAATAATTCTTACACTATAGAGCAAATATATTATAAACTGATAGATTATATGCACATATTAAGCATTATACACCTAAAAAATTAAAAGACTTGTTAACATAAAGATTACACACCAACATAAAAATCATATTGAAAATAAGTTCAAATATTAACATAAATAATAGATAACTTAAAGTTGAATATATTAAAAATAATAATTCTTACACTATAGAGCAAATATATTATAAACTGATAGATTATATGCACATATTAAGCATTATACACCTAAAAAATTAAAAGACTTGTTAACATAAAGATTACACATCAACATAAAAATCATATTGAAAATAAGTTCAAATATTAACATAAATAATACATAACTTAAAGTTGAATATATTAAAAATAATAATTCTTACACTATAGAGCAAATATATTATAAACTGATAGATTATATGCACATATTAAGCATTATACACCTAAAAAATTAAAAGACTTGTTAACAAAAAGATTACACAGCAACATAAAAATCATATTGAAAATAAGTTCAAATATTAACATAAATAATACATAACTTAAAGTTGAATATATTAAAAATAATAATTCTTACACTATAGAGCAAATATATTATAAACTGATAGATTATATGCACATATTAAGCATTGTACACCTAAAAAATTAAAAGACTTGTTAACATAAAGATTACACAGCTCTTAAAAATCATATTGAAAATAAGTTCAAATATTAACATAAATAATACATAACTTAAAGTTGAATGTATTAAAAATAATAATTCTTACACTATAGAGCAAATATATTATAAACTAATAGATTATATGCACATATTAAGCATTATACACCTAAAAAATTAAAAGACTTGTTAACAAAAAGATTACACAGCAACATAAAAATCATATTGAAAATAAGTTCAAATATTAACATAAATAATACATAACTTAAAGTTGAATATATTAAAAATAATAATTCTTACACTATAGAGCAAATATATTATAAACTGATAGATTATATGCACATATTAAGCATTGTACACCTAAAAAATTAAAAGACTTGTTAACATAAAGATTACATAGCTCTTAAAAATCATATTGAAAATAAGTTCAAATATTAACATAAATAATACATAACTTAAAGTTGAATGTATTAAAAATAATAATTCTTACACTATAGAGCAAATATATTATAAACTGATAGATTATATGCAAATATTAAGCATTATATACCTAAAAAATTAAAAGACTTGTTAACATAAAGATTACACAGCAACATAAAAATCATATTGAAAATAAGTTCAAATATTAACATAAATAATACATAACTTAAAGTTGAATATATTAAAAATAATAATTCTTACACTATAGAGCAAATATATTATAAACTGATAGATTATATGCACATATTAAGCATTGTACACCTAAAAAATTAAAAGACTTGTTAACATAAAGATTACACAGCAACATAAAAATCATATTGAAAATAAGTTCAAATTTTAACATAAATAATACATAACTTAAAGTTGAATATATTAAAAATAATAATTCTTACACTATAGAGCAAATATATTATAAACTGATAGATTATATGCACATATTAAGCATTGTACACCTAAAAAATTAAAAGACTTGTTAACATAAAGATTACACAGCTCTTAAAAATCATATTGAAAATAAGTTCAAATATTAACATAAATAATACATAACTTAAAGTTGAATATATTAAAAATAATAATTCTTACACTATAGAGCAAATATATTATAAACTGATAGATTATATGCACATATTAAGCATTGTACACCTAAAAAATTAAAAGACTTGTTAACATAAAGATTACACAGCAACATAAAAATCATATTGAAAATAAGTTCAAATATTAACATAAATAATAGATAACTTAAAGTTGAATATATTAAAAATAATAATTCTTACACTATAGAGCAAATATATTATAAACTGATAGATTATATGCACATATTAAGCATTATACACCTAAAAAATTAAAAGACTTGTTAACATAAAGATTACACAGCAACATAAAAATCATATTGAAAATAAGTTCAAATATTAACATAAATAATAGATAACTTAAAGTTGAATATATTAAAAATAATAAGTCTTACACTATAGAGCAAATATATTATAAACTGATAGATTATATGCACATATTAAGCATTATACACCTAAAAAATTAAAAGACTTGTTAACATAAAGATTACACAGCAACATAAAAATCATATTGAAAATAAGTTCAAATATTAACATAAATAATAGATAACTTAAAGTTGAATATATTAAAAATAATAATTCTTACACTATAGAGCAAATATATTATAAACTGATAGATTATATGCACATATTAAGCATTATACACCTAAAAAATTAAAAGACTTGTTAACATAAAGATTACACAGCAACATAAAAATCATATTGAAAATAAGTTCAAATATTAACATAAATAATAGATAACTTAAAGTTGAATATATTAAAAATAATAATTCTTACACTATAGAGCAAATATATTATAAACTGATAGATTATATGCACATATTAAGCATTATACACCTAAAAAATTAAAAGACTTGTTAACATAAAGATTACACACCAACATAAAAATCATATTGAAAATAAGTTCAAATATTAACATAAATAATAGATAACTTAAAGTTGAATATATTAAAAATAATAATTCTTACACTATAGAGCAAATATATTATAAACTGATAGATTATATGCACATATTAAGCATTATACACCTAAAAAATTAAAAGACTTGTTAACATAAAGATTACACATCAACATAAAAATCATATTGAAAATAAGTTCAAATATTAACATAAATAATACATAACTTAAAGTTGAATATATTAAAAATAATAATTCTTACACTATAGAGCAAATATATTATAAACTGATAGATTATATGCACATATTAAGCATTATACACCTAAAAAATTAAAAGACTTGTTAACAAAAAGATTACACAGCAACATAAAAATCATATTGAAAATAAGTTCAAATATTAACATAAATAATACATAACTTAAAGTTGAATATATTAAAAATAATAATTCTTACACTATAGAGCAAATATATTATAAACTGATAGATTATATGCACATATTAAGCATTGTACACCTAAAAAATTAAAAGACTTGTTAACATAAAGATTACACAGCTCTTAAAAATCATATTGAAAATAAGTTCAAATATTAACATAAATAATACATAACTTAAAGTTGAATGTATTAAAAATAATAATTCTTACACTATAGAGCAAATATATTATAAACTAATAGATTATATGCACATATTAAGCATTATACACCTAAAAAATTAAAAGACTTGTTAACATAAAGATTACACAGCAACATAAAAATCATATTGAAAATAAGTTCAAATATTAACATAAATAATACATAACTTAAAGTTGAATATATTAAAAATAATAATTCTTACACTATAGAGCAAATATATTATAAACTGATAGATTATATGCACATATTAAGCATTGTACACCTAAAAAATTAAAAGACTTGTTAACATAAAGATTACATAGCTCTTAAAAATCATATTGAAAATAAGTTCAAATATTAACATAAATAATACATAACTTAAAGTTGAATGTATTAAAAATAATAATTCTTACACTATAGAGCAAATATATTATAAACTGATAGATTATATGCAAATATTAAGCATTATATACCTAAAAAATTAAAAGACTTGTTAACATAAAGATTACACAGCAACATAAAAATCATATTGAAAATAAGTTCAAATATTAACATAAATAATACATAACTTAAAGTTGAATATATTAAAAATAATAATTCTTACACTATAGAGCAAATATATTATAAACTGATAGATTATATGCACATATTAAGCATTGTACACCTAAAAAATTAAAAGACTTGTTAACATAAAGATTACACAGCAACATAAAAATCATATTGAAAATAAGTTCAAATTTTAACATAAATAATACATAACTTAAAGTTGAATATATTAAAAATAATAATTCTTACACTATAGAGCAAATATATTATAAACTGATAGATTATATGCACATATTAAGCATTGTACACCTAAAAAATTAAAAGACTTGTTAACATAAAGATTACACAGCTCTTAAAAATCATATTGAAAATAAGTTCAAATATTAACATAAATAATACATAACTTAAAGTTGAATATATTAAAAATAATAATTCTTACACTATAGAGCAAATATATTATAAACTGATAGATTATATGCACATATTAAGCATTGTACACCTAAAAAATTAAAAGACTTGTTAACATAAAGATTACACAGCAACATAAAAATCATATTGAAAATAAGTTCAAATATTAACATAAATAATAGATAACTTAAAGTTGAATATATTAAAAATAATAATTCTTACACTATAGAGCAAATATATTATAAACTGATAGATTATATGCACATATTAAGCATTATACACCTAAAAAATTAAAAGACTTGTTAACATAAAGATTACACAGCAACATAAAAATCATATTGAAAATAAGTTCAAATATTAACATAAATAATAGATAACTTAAAGTTGAATATATTAAAAATAATAAGTCTTACACTATAGAGCAAATATATTATAAACTGATAGATTATATGCACATATTAAGCATTATACACCTAAAAAATTAAAAGACTTGTTAACATAAAGATTACACAGCAACATAAAAATCATATTGAAAATAAGTTCAAATATTAACATAAATAATACATAACTTAAAGTTGAATATATTAAAAATAATAATTCTTACACTATAGAGCAAATATATTATAAACTGATAGATTATATGCACATATTAAGCATTATACACCTAAAAAATTAAAAGACTTGTTAACATAAAGATTACACATCAACATAAAAATCATATTGAGAATAAGTTCAAATATTAACATAAATAATACATAACTTAAAGTTGAATATATTAAAAATAATAATTCTTACACTATAGAGCAAATATATTATAAACTGATAGATTATATGCACATATTAAGCATTATACACCTAAAAAATTAAAAGACTTGTTAACAAAAAGATTACACAGCAACATAAAAATCATATTGAAAATAAGTTCAAATATTAACATAAATAATACATAACTTAAAGTTGAATATATTAAAAATAATAATTCTTACACTATAGAGCAAATATATTATAAACTGATAGATTATATGCACATATTAAGCATTGTACACCTAAAAAATTAAAAGACTTGTTAACATAAAGATTACACAGCTCTTAAAAATCATATTGAAAATAAGTTCAAATATTAACATAAATAATACATAACTTAAAGTTGAATGTATTAAAAATAATAATTCTTACACTATAGAGCAAATATATTATAAACTGATAGATTATATGCACATATTAAGCATTATACACCTAAAAAATTAAAAGACTTGTTAACAAAAAGATTACACAGCAACATAAAAATCATATTGAAAATAAGTTCAAATATTAACATAAATAATACATAACTTAAAGTTGAATATATTAAAAATAATAATTCTTACACTATAGAGCAAATATATTATAAACTGATAGATTATATGCACATATTAAGTATTGTACACCTAAAAAATTAAAAGACTTGTTAACATAAAGATTACACAGCTCTTAAAAATCATATTGAAAATAAGTTCAAATATTAACATAAATAATACATAACTTAAAGTTGAATGTATTAAAAATAATAATTCTTACACTATAGAGCAAATATATTATAAACTGATAGATTATATGCAAATATTAAGCATTATAGACCTAAAAAATTAAAAGACTTGTTAACATAAAGATTACACAGCAACATAAAAATCATATTGAAAATAAGTTCAAATATTAACATAAATAATACATAACTTAAAGTTGAATATATTAAAAATAATAATTCTTACACTATAGAGCAAATATATTATAAACTGATAGATTATATTCACATATTAAGCATTGTACACCTAAAAAATTAAAAGACTTGTTAACATAAAGATTACACAGCAACATAAAAATCATATTGAAAATAAGTTCAAATTTTAACATAAATAATACATAACTTAAAGTTGAATATATTAAAAATAATAATTCTTACACTATAGAGAAAATATATTATAAACTGATAGATTATATGCACATATTAAGCATTATACACCTAAAAAATTAAAAGACTTGTTAACAAAAAGATTACACAGCAACATAAAAATCATATTGAAAATAAGTTCAAATATTAACATAAATAATACATAACTTAAAGTTGAATATATTAAAAATAATAATTCTTACACTATAGAGCAAATATATTATAAACTGATAGATTATATGCACATATTAAGCATTGTACACCTAAAAAATTAAAAGACTTGTTAACATAAAGATTACACAGCTCTTAAAAATCATATTGAAAATAAGTTCAAATATTAACATAAATAATACATAACTTAAAGTTGAATGTATTAAAAATAATAATTCTTACACTATAGAGCAAATATATTATAAACTGATAGATTATATGCACATATTAAGCATTATATACCTAAAAAATTAAAAGACTTGTTAACATAAAGATTACACAGCAACATAAAAATCATATTGAAAATAAGTTCAAATATTAACATAAATAATACATAACTTAAAGTTGAATATATTAAAAATAATAATTCTTACACTATAGAGCAAATATATTATAAACTGATAGATTATATGCACATATTAAGCATTATACACCTAAAAAATTAAAAGACTTGTTAACATAAAGATTACACAGCAACATAAAAATCATATTGAAAATAAGTTCAAATATTAACATAAATAATACATAACTTAAAGTTGAATATATTAAAAATAATAATTCTTACACTATAGAGCAAATATATTATAAACTGATAGATTATATGCACATATTAAGCATTATACACCTAAAAAATTAACAGACTTGTTAACATAAAGATTACACAACAACATAAAAATCATATTGAAAATAAGTTCAAATATTAACATAAATAATAGATAAATTAAGGTTGAATATATTAAAAATAATAATTCTTACACTATAGAGCAAATATATTATAAACTGATAGATTATATGCACATATTAAGCATTATCCACCTAAAAAATTAAAAGACTTGTTAACATAAAGATTACACAGCAACATAAAAATCATATTGAAAATAAGTTTAAATATTAACATAAATAATAGATAACTTAAAGTTGAATATATTAAAAATAATAATTCTTACACTATAGAGCAAATATATTATAAACTGATAGATTATATGCACATATTAAGCATTATACACCTAAAAAATTAAAAGACTTGTTAACATAAAGATTACACATCAACATAAAAATCATATTGAAAATAAGTTCAAATATTAACATAAATAATACATAACTTAAAGTTGAATATATTAAAAATAATAATTCTTACACTATAGAGCAAATATATTATAAACTGATAGATTATATGCACATATTAAGCATTATACACCTAAAAAATTAAAAGACTTGTTAACATAAAGATTACACAGCAACATAAAAATAATATTGAAAATAAGTTCAAATATTAACATAAATAATACATAACTTAAAGTTGAATATATTAAAAATAATAATTCTTACACTATAGAGCAAATATATTATAAACTGATAGATTATATGCACATATTAAGCATTGTACACCTAAAAAATTAAAAGACTTGTTAACATAAAGATTACACAGCTCTTAAAAATCATATTGAAAATAAGTTCAAATATTAACATAAATAATACATAACTTAAAGTTGAATATATTAAAAATAATAATTCTTACACTATAGAGCAAATATATTATAAACTGATAGATTATATGCACATATTAAGCATTATACACCTAAAAAATTAAAAGACTTGTTAACATAAAGATTACACAGCAACATAAAAATCATATTGAAAATAAGTTCAAATATTAACATAAATAATACATAACTTAAAGTTGAATATATTAAAAATAATAATTCTTACACTATAGAGCAAATATATTATAAACTGATAGATTATATGGACATATTAAGCATTGTACACCTAAAAAATTAAAAGACTTGTTAACATAAAGATTACACAGCTCTTAAAAATCATATTGAAAATAAGTTCAAATATTAACATAAATAATACATAACTTAAAGTTGAATATATTAAAACTAATAATTCTTACACTATAGAGCAAATATATTATAAACTGATAGATTATATGCACATATTAAGCATTGTACACCTAAAAAATTAAAAGACTTGTTAACATAAAGATTACACAGCAACATAAAAATCATATTGAAAATAAGTTCAAATATTAACATAAATAATACATAACTTAAAGTTGAATATATTAAAAATAATAATTCTTACACTATAGAGCAAATATATTATAAACTGATAGATTATACGCACATATTAAGCATTATACACCTAAAAAATTAAAAGACTTGTTAACATAAAGATTACACAGCAACATAAAAATCATATTGAAAATAAGTTCAAATATTAACATAAATAATACATAACTTAAAGTTGAATATATTAAAAATAATAATTCTTACACTATAGAGCAAATATATTATAAACTGATAGATTATATGCACATATTAAGCATTATACACCTAAAAAATTAAAAGACTTGTTAACATAAAGATTACACAGCAACATAAAAATCATATTGAAAATAAGTTCAAATTTAACATAAATAATACATAACTTAAAGTTGAATATATTAAAAATAATAATTCTTACACTATAGAGCAAATATATTATAAACTGATAGATTATATGCACATATTAAGCATTATACACCTAAAAAATTAAAAGACTTGTTAACATAAAGATTACACAGCAACATAAAAATCATATTGAAAATAAGTTCAAATATTAACATAAATAATACATAACTTAAAGTTGAATATATTAAAAATAATAATTCTTACACTATAGAGCAAATATATTATAAACTGATAGATTATATGCACATATTAAGCATTATACACCTAAAAAATTAAAAGACTTGTTAACATAAAGATTACACAGCAACATAAAAATCATATTGAAAATAAGTTCAAATATTAACATAAATAATACATAACTTAAAGTTGAATATATTAAAAATAATAATTCTTACACTATAGAGCAAATATATTATAAACTGATAGATTATATGCACATATTAAGCATTATACACCTAAAAAATTAAAAGACTTGTTAACATAAAGATTACACAGCAACATAAAAATCATATTGAAAATAAGTTCAAATATTAACATAAATAATACATAACTTAAAGTTGAATATATTAAAAATAATAATTCTTACACTATAGAGCAAATATATTATAAACTGATAGATTATATGCACATATTAAGCATTATACACCTAAAAAATTAAAAGACTTGTTAACATAAAGATTACACAGCAACATAAAAATCATATTGAAAATAAGTTCAAATATTAACATAAATAATAGATAACTTAAAGTTGAATATATTAAAAATAATAATTCTTACACTATAGAGCAAATATATTATAAACTGATAGATTATATGCACATATTAAGCATTATACACCTAAAAAATTAAAAGACTTGTTAACATAAAGATTACACAGCAACATAAAAATCATATTGAAAATAAGTTCAAATATTAACATAAATAATACATAACTTAAAGTTGAATATATTAAAAATAATAATTCTTACACTATAGAGCAAATATATTATAAACTGATAGATTATATGGACATATTAAGCATTGTACACCTAAAAAATTAAAAGACTTGTTAACATAAAGATTACACAGCTCTTAAAAATCATATTGAAAATAAGTTCAAATATTAACATAAATAATACATAACTTAAAGTTGAATATATTAAAACTAATAATTCTTACACTATAGAGCAAATATATTATAAACTGATAGATTATATGCACATATTAAGCATTGTACACCTAAAAAATTAAAAGACTTGTTAACATAAAGATTACACAGCAACATAAAAATCATATTGAAAATAAGTTCAAATATTAACATAAATAATACATAACTTAAAGTTGAATATATTAAAAATAATAATTCATACACTATAGAGCAAATATATTATAAACTGATAGATTATATGCACATATTAAGCATTGTACACCTAAAAAATTAAAAGACTTGTTAACATAAAGATTACACAGCTCTTAAAAATCATATTGAAAATAAGTTCAAATATTAACATAAATAATACATAACTTAAAGTTGAATATATTAAAACTAATAATTCTTACACTATAGAGCAAATATATTATAAACTGATAGATTATATGCACATATTAAGCATTGTACACCTAAAAAATTAAAAGACTTGTTAACATAAAGATTACACAGCAACATAAAAATCATATTGAAAATAAGTTCAAATATTAACATAAATAATACATAACTTAAAGTTGAATATATTAAAAATAATAATTCTTACACTATAGAGCAAATATATTATAAACTGATAGATTATACGCACATATTAAGCATTATACACCTAAAAAATTAAAAGACTTGTTAACATAAAGATTACACAGCAACATAAAAATCATATTGAAAATAAGTTCAAATATTAACATAAATAATACATAACTTAAAGTTGAATATATTAAAAATAATAATTCTTACACTATAGAGCAAATATATTATAAACTGATAGATTATATGCACATATTAAGCATTATACACCTAAAAAATTAAAAGACTTGTTAACATAAAGATTACACAGCAACATAAAAATCATATTGAAAATAAGTTCAAATTTAACATAAATAATACATAACTTAAAGTTGAATATATTAAAAATAATAATTCTTACACTATAGAGCAAATATATTATAAACTGATAGATTATATGCACATATTAAGCATTATACACCTAAAAAATTAAAAGACTTGTTAACATAAAGATTACACAGCAACATAAAAATCATATTGAAAATAAGTTCAAATATTAACATAAATAATACATAACTTAAAGTTGAATATATTAAAAATAATAATTCTTACACTATAGAGCAAATATATTATAAACTGATAGATTATATGCACATATTAAGCATTATACACCTAAAAAATTAAAAGACTTGTTAACATAAAGATTACACAGCAACATAAAAATCATATTGAAAATAAGTTCAAATATTAACATAAATAATACATAACTTAAAGTTGAATATATTAAAAATAATAATTCTTACACTATAGAGCAAATATATTATAAACTGATAGATTATATGCACATATTAAGCATTATACACCTAAAAAATTAAAAGACTTGTTAACATAAAGATTACACAGCAACATAAAAATCATATTGAAAATAAGTTCAAATATTAACATAAATAATACATAACTTAAAGTTGAATATATTAAAAATAATAATTCTTACACTATAGAGCAAATATATTATAAACTGATAGATTATATGCACATATTAAGCATTATACACCTAAAAAATTAAAAGACTTGTTAACATAAAGATTACACAGCAACATAAAAATCATATTGAAAATAAGTTCAAATATTAACATAAATAATAGATAACTTAAAGTTGAATATATTAAAAATAATAATTCTTACACTATAGAGCAAATATATTATAAACTGATAGATTATATGCACATATTAAGCATTATACACCTAAAAAATTAAAAGACTTGTTAACATAAAGATTACACAGCAACATAAAAATCATATTGAAAATAAGTTCAAATATTAACATAAATAATACATAACTTAAAGTTGAATATATTAAAAATAATAATTCTTACACTATAGAGCAAATATATTATAAACTGATAGATTATATGGACATATTAAGCATTGTACACCTAAAAAATTAAAAGACTTGTTAACATAAAGATTACACAGCTCTTAAAAATCATATTGAAAATAAGTTCAAATATTAACATAAATAATACATAACTTAAAGTTGAATATATTAAAACTAATAATTCTTACACTATAGAGCAAATATATTATAAACTGATAGATTATATGCACATATTAAGCATTGTACACCTAAAAAATTAAAAGACTTGTTAACATAAAGATTACACAGCAACATAAAAATCATATTGAAAATAAGTTCAAATATTAACATAAATAATACATAACTTAAAGTTGAATATATTAAAAATAATAATTCTTACACTATAGAGCAAATATATTATAAACTGATAGATTATACGCACATATTAAGCATTATACACCTAAAAAATTAAAAGACTTGTTAACATAAAGATTACACAGCAACATAAAAATCATATTGAAAATAAGTTCAAATATTAACATAAATAATACATAACTTAAAGTTGAATATATTAAAAATAATAATTCTTACACTATAGAGCAAATATATTATAAACTGATAGATTATATGCACATATTAAGCATTATACACCTAAAAAATTAAAAGACTTGTTAACATAAAGATTACACAGCAACATAAAAATCATATTGAAAATAAGTTCAAATTTAACATAAATAATACATAACTTAAAGTTGAATATATTAAAAATAATAATTCTTACACTATAGAGCAAATATATTATAAACTGATAGATTATATGCACATATTAAGCATTATACACCTAAAAAATTAAAAGACTTGTTAACATAAAGATTACACAGCAACATAAAAATCATATTGAAAATAAGTTCAAATATTAACATAAATAATACATAACTTAAAGTTGAATATATTAAAAATAATAATTCTTACACTATAGAGCAAATATATTATAAACTGATAGATTATATGCACATATTAAGCATTATACACCTAAAAAATTAAAAGACTTGTTAACATAAAGATTACATAGCAACATAAAAATCATATTGAAAATAAGTTCAAATATTAACATAAATAATACATAACTTAAAGTTGAATATATTAAAAATAATAATTCTTACACTATAGAGCAAATATATTATAAACTGATAGATTATATGCACATATTAAGCATTATACACCTAAAAAATTAAAAGACTTGTTAACATAAAGATTACACAGCAACATAAAAATCATATTGAAAATAAGTTCAAATATTAACATAAATAATACATAACTTAAAGTTGAATATATTAAAAATAATAATTCTTACACTATAGAGCAAATATATTATAAACTGATAGATTATATGCACATATTAAGCATTATACACCTAAAAAATTAAAAGACTTGTTAACATAAAGATTACACAGCAACATAAAAATCATATTGAAAATAAGTTCAAATATTAACATAAATAATAGATAACTTAAAGTTGAATATATTAAAAATAATAATTCTTACACTATAGAGCAAATATATTATAAACTGATAGATTATATGCACATATTAAGCATTATACACCTAAAAAATTAAAAGACTTGTTAACATAAAGATTACACAGCAACATAAAAATCATATTGAAAATAAGTTCAAATATTAACATAAATAATACATAACTTAAAGTTGAATATATTAAAAATAATAATTCTTACACTACAGAGCAAATATATTATAAACTGATAGATTATATGCACATATTAAGCATTATACACCTAAAAAATTAAAAGACTTGTTAACATAAAGATTACACAACAACATAAAAATCATATTGAAAATAAGTTCAAATATTAACATAAATAATACATAACTTAAAGTTGAATATATTAAAAATAATAATTCTTACAGTATAGAGCAAATATATTATAAACTGATAGATTATATGCACATATTAAGCATGATACACCTAAAAAATTAAAAGACTTGTTAACATAAAGATTACACAGCAACATAAAAATCATACTGAAAATAAGTTCAAATATTAACATAAATAATACATAACTTAAAGTTGAATATATTAAAAATAATAATTCTTACACTATAGAGCAAATATATTATAAACTGATAGATTATATGCACATATTAAGCATTATACACCTAAAAAATTAAAAGACTGGTTAACATAAAGATTACACAGCAACATAAAAATCATATTGAAAATAAGTTCAAATATTAACATAAATAATACATAAATTAAAGTTGAATATATTAAAAATAATAATTCTTACACTATAGAGCAAATATATTATAAACTGATAGATTATATGCACATATTAAGCATTATACACCTAAAAAATTAAAAGACTTGTTAACATAAAGATTACACAGCAACATAAAAATCATATTGAAAATAAGTTCAAATATTAACATAAATAATACATAACTTAAAGTTGAATATATTAAAAATAATAATTCTTACACTATAGAGCAAATATATTATAAACTGATAGATTATATGCACATATTAAGCATTATACACCTAAAAAATTAAAAGACTTGTTAACATAAAGATTACACAGCAACATAAAAATCATATTGAAAATAAGTTCAAATATTAACATAAATAATAGATAACTTAAAGTTGAATATATTAAAAATAATAATTCTTACACTATAGAGCAAATATATTATAAACTGATAGATTATATGCACATATTAAGCATTATACACCTAAAAAATTAAAAGACTTGTTAACATAAAGATTACACAGCAACATAAAAATCATATTGAAAATAAGTTCAAATATTAACATAAATAATACATAACTTAAAGTTGAATATATTAAAAATAATAATTCTTACACTACAGAGCAAATATATTATAAACTGATAGATTATATGCACATATTAAGCATTATACACCTAAAAAATTAAAAGACTTGTTAACATAAAGATTACACAACAACATAAAAATCATATTGAAAATAAGTTCAAATATTAACATAAATAATACATAACTTAAAGTTGAATATATTAAAAATAATAATTCTTACAGTATAGAGCAAATATATTATAAACTGATAGATTATATGCACATATTAAGCATGATACACCTAAAAAATTAAAAGACTTGTTAACATAAAGATTACACAGCAACATAAAAATCATACTGAAAATAAGTTCAAATATTAACATAAATAATACATAACTTAAAGTTGAATATATTAAAAATAATAATTCTTACACTATAGAGCAAATATATTATAAACTGATAGATTATATGCACATATTAAGCATTATACACCTAAAAAATTAAAAGACTTGTTAACATAAAGATTACACAGCGACATAAAAATCATAGTTAAAATAAGTTCAAATATTAACATAAATAATACATAAATTAAAGTTGAATATATTAAAAATAATAATTCTTACACTATAGAGCAAATATATTATAAACTGATAGATTATATGCACATATTAAGCATTATACACCTAAAAAATTAAAAGACTTGTTAACATAAAGATTACACAGCAACATAAAAATCATATTGAAAATAAGTTCAAATATTAACATAAATAATACATAACTTAAAGTTGAATATATTAAAAATAATAATTCTTACACTATAGAGCAAATATATTATAAACTTATAGATTATATGCACATATTAAGCATTATACACCTAAAAAATTAAAAGACTTGTTAACATAAAGATTACACAGCAACATAAAAATCATATTGAAAATAAGTTCAAATATTAACATAAATAATACATAACTTAAAGTTGAATATATTAAAAATAATAATTCTTACACTATAGAGCAAATATATTATAAACTGATAGATTATATGCACATATTAAGCATTATACACCTAAAAAATTAAAAGACTTGTTAACATAAAGATTACACAGCAACATAAAAATAATATTGAAAATAAGTTCAAATATTAACATAAATAATAGATAACTTAAAGTTGAATATATTAAAAATAATAATTCTTACACTATAGAGCAAATATATTATAAACTGATAGATTATATGCACATATTAAGCATTATACACCTAAAAAATTAAAAGACTTGTTAACATAAAGATTACACAGCAACATAAAAATCATATTGAAAATAAGTTCAAATATTAACATAAATAATAGATAACTTAAAGTTGAATATATTAAAAATAATAATTCTTACACTATAGAGCAAATATATTATAAACTGATAGATTATATGCACATATTAAGCATTATACACCTAAAAAATTAAAAGACTTGTTAACATAAAGATTACACATCAACATAAAAATCATATTGAGAATAAGTTCAAATATTAACATAAATAATACATAACTTAAAGTTGAATATATTAAAAATAATAATTCTTACACTATAGAGCAAATATATTATAAACTGATAGATTATATGCACATATTAAGCATTATACACCTAAAAAATTAAAAGACTTGTTAACAAAAAGATTACACAGCAACATAAAAATCATATTGAAAATAAGTTCAAATATTAACATAAATAATACATAACTTAAAGTTGAATATATTAAAAATAATAATTCTTACACTATAGAGCAAATATATTATAAACTGATAGATTATATGCACATATTAAGCATTGTACACCTAAAAAATTAAAAGACTTGTTAACATAAAGATTACACAGCTCTTAAAAATCATATTGAAAATAAGTTCAAATATTAACATAAATAATACATAACTTAAAGTTGAATGTATTAAAAATAATAATTCTTACACTATAGAGCAAATATATTATAAACTGATAGATTATATGCACATATTAAGCATTATACACCTAAAAAATTAAAAGACTTGTTAACAAAAAGATTACACAGCAACATAAAAATCATATTGAAAATAAGTTCAAATATTAACATAAATAATACATAACTTAAAGTTGAATATATTAAAAATAATAATTCTTACACTATAGAGCAAATATATTATAAACTGATAGATTATATGCACATATTAAGTATTGTACACCTAAAAAATTAAAAGACTTGTTAACATAAAGATTACACAGCTCTTAAAAATCATATTGAAAATAAGTTCAAATATTAACATAAATAATACATAACTTAAAGTTGAATGTATTAAAAATAATAATTCTTACACTATAGAGCAAATATATTATAAACTGATAGATTATATGCAAATATTAAGCATTATAGACCTAAAAAATTAAAAGACTTGTTAACATAAAGATTACACAGCAACATAAAAATCATATTGAAAATAAGTTCAAATATTAACATAAATAATACATAACTTAAAGTTGAATATATTAAAAATAATAATTCTTACACTATAGAGCAAATATATTATAAACTGATAGATTATATTCACATATTAAGCATTCTACACCTAAAAAATTAAAAGACTTGTTAACATAAAGATTACACAGCAACATAAAAATCATATTGAAAATAAGTTCAAATTTTAACATAAATAATACATAACTTAAAGTTGAATATATTAAAAATAATAATTCTTACACTATAGAGAAAATATATTATAAACTGATAGATTATATGCACATATTAAGCATTATACACCTAAAAAATTAAAAGACTTGTTAACAAAAAGATTACACAGCAACATAAAAATCATATTGAAAATAAGTTCAAATATTAACATAAATAATACATAACTTAAAGTTGAATATATTAAAAATAATAATTCTTACACTATAGAGCAAATATATTATAAACTGATAGATTATATGCACATATTAAGCATTGTACACCTAAAAAATTAAAAGACTTGTTAACATAAAGATTACACAGCTCTTAAAAATCATATTGAAAATAAGTTCAAATATTAACATAAATAATACATAACTTAAAGTTGAATGTATTAAAAATAATAATTCTTACACTATAGAGCAAATATATTATAAACTGATAGATTATATGCACATATTAAGCATTATATACCTAAAAAATTAAAAGACTTGTTAACATAAAGATTACACAGCAACATAAAAATCATATTGAAAATAAGTTCAAATATTAACATAAATAATACATAACTTAAAGTTGAATATATTAAAAATAATAATTCTTACACTATAGAGCAAATATATTATAAACTGATAGATTATATGCACATATTAAGCATTATACACCTAAAAAATTAAAAGACTTGTTAACATAAAGATTACACAGCAACATAAAAATCATATTGAAAATAAGTTCAAATATTAACATAAATAATACATAACTTAAAGTTGAATATATTAAAAATAATAATTCTTACACTATAGAGCAAATATATTATAAACTGATAGATTATATGCACATATTAAGCATTATACACCTAAAAAATTAACAGACTTGTTAACATAAAGATTACACAGCAACATAAAAATCATATTGAAAATAAGTTCAAATATTAACATAAATAATAGATAAATTAAGGTTGAATATATTAAAAATAATAATTCTTACACTATAGAGCAAATATATTATAAACTGATAGATTATATGCACATATTAAGCATTATCCACCTAAAAAATTAAAAGACTTGTTAACATAAAGATTACACAGCAACATAAAAATCATATTGAAAATAAGTTTAAATATTAACATAAATAATAGATAACTTAAAGTTGAATATATTAAAAATAATAATTCTTACACTATAGAGCAAATATATTATAAACTGATAGATTATATGCACATATTAAGCATTATACACCTAAAAAATTAAAAGACTTGTTAACATAAAGATTACACATCAACATAAAAATCATATTGAAAATAAGTTCAAATATTAACATAAATAATACATAACTTAAAGTTAAATATATTAAAAATAATAATTCTTACACTATAGAGCAAATATATTATAAACTGATAGATTATATGCACATATTAAGCATTATACACCTAAAAAATTAAAAGACTTGTTAACATAAAGATTACACAGCAACATAAAAATAATATTGAAAATAAGTTCAAATATTAACATAAATAATACATAACTTAAAGTTGAATATATTAAAAATAATAATTCTTACACTATAGAGCAAATATATTATAAACTGATAGATTATATGCACATATTAAGCATTGTACACCTAAAAAATTAAAAGACTTGTTAACATAAAGATTACACAGCTCTTAAAAATCATATTGAAAATAAGTTCAAATATTAACATAAATAATACATAACTTAAAGTTGAATATATTAAAAATAATAATTCTTACACTATAGAGCAAATATATTATAAACTGATAGATTATATGCACATATTAAGCATTATACACCTAAAAAATTAAAAGACTTGTTAACATAAAGATTACACAGCAACATAAAAATCATATTGAAAATAAGTTCAAATATTAACATAAATAATACATAACTTAAAGTTGAATATATTAAAAATAATAATTCTTACACTATAGAGCAAATATATTATAAACTGATAGATTATATGGACATATTAAGCATTGTACACCTAAAAAATTAAAAGACTTGTTAACATAAAGATTACACAGCTCTTAAAAATCATATTGAAAATAAGTTCAAATATTAACATAAATAATACATAACTTAAAGTTGAATATATTAAAACTAATAATTCTTACACTATAGAGCAAATATATTATAAACTGATAGATTATATGCACATATTAAGCATTGTACACCTAAAAAATTAAAAGACTTGTTAACATAAAGATTACACAGCAACATAAAAATCATATTGAAAATAAGTTCAAATATTAACATAAATAATACATAACTTAAAGTTGAATATATTAAAAATAATAATTCTTACACTATAGAGCAAATATATTATAAACTGATAGATTATACGCACATATTAAGCATTATACACCTAAAAAATTAAAAGACTTGTTAACATAAAGATTACACAGCAACATAAAAATCATATTGAAAATAAGTTCAAATATTAACATAAATAATACATAACTTAAAGTTGAATATATTAAAAATAATAATTCTTACACTATAGAGCAAATATATTATAAACTGATAGATTATATGCACATATTAAGCATTATACACCTAAAAAATTAAAAGACTTGTTAACATAAAGATTACACAGCAACATAAAAATCATATTGAAAATAAGTTCAAATTTAACATAAATAATACATAACTTAAAGTTGAATATATTAAAAATAATAATTCTTACACTATAGAGCAAATATATTATAAACTGATAGATTATATGCACATATTAAGCATTATACACCTAAAAAATTAAAAGACTTGTTAACATAAAGATTACACAGCAACATAAAAATCATATTGAAAATAAGTTCAAATATTAACATAAATAATACATAACTTAAAGTTGAATATATTAAAAATAATAATTCTTACAGTATAGAGCAAATATATTATAAACTGATAGATTATATGCACATATTAAGCATTATACACCTAAAAAATTAAAAGACTTGTTAACATAAAGATTACACAGCAACATAAAAATCATATTGAAAATAAGTTCAAATATTAACATAAATAATACATAACTTAAAGTTGAATATATTAAAAATAATAATTCTTACACTATAGAGCAAATATATTATAAACTGATAGATTATATGCACATATTAAGCATTATACACCTAAAAAATTAAAAGACTTGTTAACATAAAGATTACACAGCAACATAAAAATCATATTGAAAATAAGTTCAAATATTAACATAAATAATACATAACTTAAAGTTGAATATATTAAAAATAATAATTCTTACACTATAGAGCAAATATATTATAAACTGATAGATTATATGCACATATTAAGCATTATACACCTAAAAAATTAAAAGACTTGTTAACATAAAGATTACACAGCAACATAAAAATCATATTGAAAATAAGTTCAAATATTAACATAAATAATAGATAACTTAAAGTTGAATATATTAAAAATAATAATTCTTACACTATAGAGCAAATATATTATAAACTGATAGATTATATGCACATATTAAGCATTATACACCTAAAAAATTAAAAGACTTGTTAACATAAAGATTACACAGCAACATAAAAATCATATTGAAAATAAGTTCAAATATTAACATAAATAATACATAACTTAAAGTTGAATATATTAAAAATAATAATTCTTACACTATAGAGCAAATATATTATAAACTGATAGATTATATGCACATATTAAGCATTATACACCTAAAAAATTAAAAGACTTGTTAACATAAAGATTACACAACAACATAAAAATCATATTGAAAATAAGTTCAAATATTAACATAAATAATACATAACTTAAAGTTGAATATATTAAAAATAATAATTCTTACAGTATAGAGCAAATATATTATAAACTGATAGATTATATGCACATATTAAGCATGATACACCTAAAAAATTAAAAGACTTGTTAACATAAAGATTACACAGCAACATAAAAATCATACTGAAAATAAGTTCAAATATTAACATAAATAATACATAACTTAAAGTTGAATATATTAAAAATAATAATTCTTACACTATAGAGCAAATATATTATAAACTGATAGATTATATGCACATATTAAGCATTATACACCTAAAAAATTAAAAGACTTGTTAACATAAAGATTACACAGCAACATAAAAATCATATTGAAAATAAGTTTAAATATTAACATAAATAATAGATAACTTAAAGTTGAATATATTAAAAATAATAATTCTTACACTATAGAGCAAATATATTATAAACTGATAGATTATATGCACATATTAAGCATTATACACCTAAAAAATTAAAAGACTTGTTAACATAAAGATTACACATCAACATAAAAATCATATTGAAAATAAGTTCAAATATTAACATAAATAATACATAACTTAAAGTTAAATATATTAAAAATAATAATTCTTACACTATAGAGCAAATATATTATAAACTGATAGATTATATGCACATATTAAGCATTATACACCTAAAAAATTAAAAGACTTGTTAACATAAAGATTACACAGCAACATAAAAATAATATTGAAAATAAGTTCAAATATTAACATAAATAATACATAACTTAAAGTTGAATATATTAAAAATAATAATTCTTACACTATAGAGCAAATATATTATAAACTGATAGATTATATGCACATATTAAGCATTGTACACCTAAAAAATTAAAAGACTTGTTAACATAAAGATTACACAGCTCTTAAAAATCATATTGAAAATAAGTTCAAATATTAACATAAATAATACATAACTTAAAGTTGAATATATTAAAAATAATAATTCTTACACTATAGAGCAAATATATTATAAACTGATAGATTATATGCACATATTAAGCATTATACACCTAAAAAATTAAAAGACTTGTTAACATAAAGATTACACAGCAACATAAAAATCATATTGAAAATAAGTTCAAATATTAACATAAATAATACATAACTTAAAGTTGAATATATTAAAAATAATAATTCTTACACTATAGAGCAAATATATTATAAACTGATAGATTATATGGACATATTAAGCATTGTACACCTAAAAAATTAAAAGACTTGTTAACATAAAGATTACACAGCTCTTAAAAATCATATTGAAAATAAGTTCAAATATTAACATAAATAATACATAACTTAAAGTTGAATATATTAAAACTAATAATTCTTACACTATAGAGCAAATATATTATAAACTGATAGATTATATGCACATATTAAGCATTGTACACCTAAAAAATTAAAAGACTTGTTAACATAAAGATTACACAGCAACATAAAAATCATATTGAAAATAAGTTCAAATATTAACATAAATAATACATAACTTAAAGTTGAATATATTAAAAATAATAATTCTTACACTATAGAGCAAATATATTATAAACTGATAGATTATACGCACATATTAAGCATTATACACCTAAAAAATTAAAAGACTTGTTAACATAAAGATTACACAGCAACATAAAAATCATATTGAAAATAAGTTCAAATATTAACATAAATAATACATAACTTAAAGTTGAATATATTAAAAATAATAATTCTTACACTATAGAGCAAATATATTATAAACTGATAGATTATATGCACATATTAAGCATTATACACCTAAAAAATTAAAAGACTTGTTAACATAAAGATTACACAGCAACATAAAAATCATATTGAAAATAAGTTCAAATTTAACATAAATAATACATAACTTAAAGTTGAATATATTAAAAATAATAATTCTTACACTATAGAGCAAATATATTATAAACTGATAGATTATATGCACATATTAAGCATTATACACCTAAAAAATTAAAAGACTTGTTAACATAAAGATTACACAGCAACATAAAAATCATATTGAAAATAAGTTCAAATATTAACATAAATAATACATAACTTAAAGTTGAATATATTAAAAATAATAATTCTTACAGTATAGAGCAAATATATTATAAACTGATAGATTATATGCACATATTAAGCATTATACACCTAAAAAATTAAAAGACTTGTTAACATAAAGATTACACAGCAACATAAAAATCATATTGAAAATAAGTTCAAATATTAACATAAATAATACATAACTTAAAGTTGAATATATTAAAAATAATAATTCTTACACTATAGAGCAAATATATTATAAACTGATAGATTATATGCACATATTAAGCATTATACACCTAAAAAATTAAAAGACTTGTTAACATAAAGATTACACAGCAACATAAAAATCATATTGAAAATAAGTTCAAATATTAACATAAATAATACATAACTTAAAGTTGAATATATTAAAAATAATAATTCTTACACTATAGAGCAAATATATTATAAACTGATAGATTATATGCACATATTAAGCATTATACACCTAAAAAATTAAAAGACTTGTTAACATAAAGATTACACAGCAACATAAAAATCATATTGAAAATAAGTTCAAATATTAACATAAATAATAGATAACTTAAAGTTGAATATATTAAAAATAATAATTCTTACACTATAGAGCAAATATATTATAAACTGATAGATTATATGCACATATTAAGCATTATACACCTAAAAAATTAAAAGACTTGTTAACATAAAGATTACACAGCAACATAAAAATCATATTGAAAATAAGTTCAAATATTAACATAAATAATACATAACTTAAAGTTGAATATATTAAAAATAATAATTCTTACACTATAGAGCAAATATATTATAAACTGATAGATTATATGCACATATTAAGCATTATACACCTAAAAAATTAAAAGACTTGTTAACATAAAGATTACACAACAACATAAAAATCATATTGAAAATAAGTTCAAATATTAACATAAATAATACATAACTTAAAGTTGAATATATTAAAAATAATAATTCTTACAGTATAGAGCAAATATATTATAAACTGATAGATTATATGCACATATTAAGCATGATACACCTAAAAAATTAAAAGACTTGTTAACATAAAGATTACACAGCAACATAAAAATCATACTGAAAATAAGTTCAAATATTAACATAAATAATACATAACTTAAAGTTGAATATATTAAAAATAATAATTCTTACACTATAGAGCAAATATATTATAAACTGATAGATTATATGCACATATTAAGCATTATACACCTAAAAAATTAAAAGACTGGTTAACATAAAGATTACACAGCAACATAAAAATCATATTGAAAATAAGTTCAAATATTAACATAAATAATACATAAATTAAAGTTGAATATATTAAAAATAATAATTCTTACACTATAGAGCAAATATATTATAAACTGATAGATTATATGCACATATTAAGCATTATACACCTAAAAAATTAAAAGACTTGTTAACATAAAGATTACACAGCAACATAAAAATCATATTGAAAATAAGTTCAAATATTAACATAAATAATACATAACTTAAAGTTGAATATATTAAAAATAATAATTCTTACACTATAGAGCAAATATATTATAAACTGATAGATTATATGCACATATTAAGCATTATACACCTAAAAAATTAAAAGACTTGTTAACATATATATTACACAGCAACATAAAAATCATATTGAAAATAAGTGCAAATATTAACATAAATAATACATAACTTAAAGTTGAATATATTAAAAATAATAATTCTTACACTATAGAGCAAATATATTATAAACTGATAGATTATATGCACATATTAAGCATTATACACCTAAAAAATTAAAAGACTTGTTAACATAAAGATTAGACAGCAACATAAAAATCATATTGAAAATAAGTTCAAATATTAACATAAATAATACATAACTTAAAGTTGAATATATTAAAAATAATAATTCTTACACTATAGAGCAAATATATTATAAACTGATAGATTATATGCACATATTAAGCATTATACACCTAAAAAATTAATAGACTTGTTAACATAAAGATTACACAGCAACATAAAAATCATATTGAAAATAAGTTCAAATATTAACATAAATAATACATAACTTAAAGTTGAATATATTAAAAATAATAATTCTTACACTATAGAGCAAATATATTATAAACTGATAGATTATATGCACATATTAAGCATTGTACACCTAAAAAATTAAAAGACTTGTTAACATAAAGATTACACAGCTCTTAAAAATCATATTGAAAATAAGTTCAAATATTAACATAAATAATACATAACTTAAAGTTGAATGTATTAAAAATAATAATTCTTACACTATAGAGCAAATATATTATAAACTGATAGATTATATGCACATATTAAGCATTATATACCTAAAAAATTAAAAGACTTGTTAACATAAAGATTACACAGCAACATAAAAATCATATTGAAAATAAGTTCAAATATTAACATAAATAATACATAACTTAAAGTTGAATATATTAAAAATAATAATTCTTACACTATAGAGCAAATATATTATAAACTGATAGATTATATGCACATATTAAGCATTATACACCTAAAAAATTAAAAGACTGGTTAACATAAAGATTACACAGCAACATAAAAATCATATTGAAAATAAGTTCAAATATTAACATAAATAATACATAACTTAAAGTTGAATATATTAAAAATAATAATTCTTACACAATAGAGCAAATATATTATAAACTGATAGATTATATGCACATATTAAGCATTATACACCTAAAAAATTAAAAGACTTGTTAACATAAAGATTACACAGCAACATAAAAATCATATTGAAAATAAGTTCAAATATTAACATAAATAATACATAACTTAAAGTTGAATATATAAAAAATAATAATTCTTACACTATAGAGCAAATATATTATAAACTGATAGATTATATGCACATATTAAGCATTATACACCTAAAAAATTAAAAGACTTGTTAACATAAATATTACACAGCAACATAAAAATCATATTGAAAATAAGTTCAAATATTAACATAAATAATACATAACTTAAAGTTAAATATATTAAAAATAATAATTCTTACACTATAGAGCAAATATATTATAAACTGATAGATTATATGCACATATTAAGCATTATACACCTAAAAAATTAAAAGACTTGTTAACATAAAGATTAGACAGCAACATAAAAATCATATTGAAAATAAGTTCAAATATTAACATAAATAATACATAACTTAAAGTTGAATATATTAAAAATAATAATTCTTACACTATAGAGCAAATATATTATAAACTGATAGATTATATGCACATATTAAGCATTATACACCTAAAAAATTAATAGACTTGTTAACATAAAGATTACACAGCAACATAAAAATCATATTGAAAATAAGTTCAAATATTAACATAAATAATACATAACTTAAAGTTGAATATATTAAAAATAATAATTCTTACACTATAGAGCAAATATATTATAAACTGATAGATTATATGCACATATTAAGCATTGTACACCTAAAAAATTAAAAGACTTGTTAACATAAAGATTACACAGCTCTTAAAAATCATATTGAAAATAAGTTCAAATATTAACATAAATAATACATAACTTAAAGTTGAATGTATTAAAAATAATAATTCTTACACTATAGAGCAAATATATTATAAACTGATAGATTATATGCACATATTAAGCATTATATACCTAAAAAATTAAAAGACTTGTTAACATAAAGATTACACAGCAACATAAAAATCATATTGAAAATAAGTTCAAATATTAACATAAACAATACATAACTTAAAGTTGAATATATTAAAAATAATAATTCTTACACTATAGAGCAAATATATTATAAACTGATAGATTATATGCACATATTAAGCATTATACACCTAAAAAATTAAAAGACTGGTTAACATAAAGATTACACAGCAACATAAAAATCATATTGAAAATAAGTTCAAATATTAACATAAATAATACATAACTTAAAGTTGAATATATTAAAAATAATAATTCTTACACAATAGAGCAAATATATTATAAACTGATAGATTATATGCACATATTAAGCATTATACACCTAAAAAATTAAAAGACTTGTTAACATAAAGATTACACAGCAACATAAAAATCATATTGAAAATAAGTTCAAATATTAACATAAATAATACATAACTTAAAGTTGAATATATAAAAAATAATAATTCTTACACTATAGAGCAAATATATTATAAACTGATAGATTATATGCACATATTAAGCATTATACACCTAAAAAATTAAAAGACTTGTTAACATAAATATTACACAGCAACATAAAAATCATATTGAAAATAAGTTCAAATATTAACATAAATAATACATAACTTAAAGTTAAATATATTAAAAATAATAATTCTTACACTATAGAGCAAATATATTATAAACTGATAGATTATATGCACATATTAAGCATTATACACCTAAAAAATTAAAAGACTTGTTAACATAAAGATTACACAGCAACATAAAAATCATATTGAAAATAAGTTCAAATATTAACATAAATAATACATAACTTAAAGTTGAATAAATTAAAAATAATAATTCTTACACTATAGAGCAAATATATTATAAACTGATAGATTATATGCACATATTAAGCATTATACACCTAAAAAATTAAAAGACTTGTTAACATAAAGATTACACAGCAACATAAAAATCATATTGAAAATAAGTGCAAATATTAACATAAATAATACATAACTTAAAGTTGAATATATTAAAAATAATAATTCTTACACTATAGAGCAAATATATTATAAACTGATAGATTATATGCACATATTAAGCATTATACACCTAAAAAATTAAAAGACTTGTTAACATAAAGATTACACAGCAACATCAAAATCATATTGAAAATAAGTTCAAATATTAACATAAATAATACATAACTTAAAGTTGAATATATTAAAAATAATAATTCTTACACTATAGAGCAAATATATTATAAACTGATAGATTATATGCACATATTAAGCATTATACACCTAAAAAATTAAAAGACTTGTTAACATAAAGATTACACAGCAACATAAAAATCATATTGAAAATAAGTTCAAATATTAACATAAATAATACATAACTTAAAGTTGAATATATTAAAAATAATAATTCTTACACTATAGAGCAAATATATTATAAACTGATAGATTATATGCACATATTAAGCATTGTACACCTAAAAAATTAAAAGACTTGTTAACATAAAGATTACACAGCTCTTAAAAATCATATTGAAAATAAGTTCAAATATTAACATAAATAATACATAACTTAAAGTTGAATGTATTAAAAATAATAATTCTTACACTATAGAGCAAATATATTATAAACTGATAGATTATATGCACATATTAAGCATTATATACCTAAAAAATTAAAAGACTTGTTAACATAAAGATTACACAGCAACATAAAAATCATATTGAAAATAAGTTCAAATATTAACATAAATAATACATAACTTAAAGTTGAATATATTAAAAATAATAATTCTTACACTATAGAGCAAATATATTATAAACTGATAGATTATATGCACATATTAAGCATTATACACCTAAAAAATTAAAAGACTGGTTAACATAAAGATTACACAGCAACATAAAAATCATATTGAAAATAAGTTCAAATATTAACATAAATAATACATAACTTAAAGTTGAATATATTAAAAATAATAATTCTTACACTATAGAGCAAATATATTATAAACTGATAGATTATATGCACATATTAAGCATTATACACCTAAAAAATTAAAAGACTTGTTAACATAAAGATTACACAGCAACATAAAAATCATATTGAAAATAAGTTCAAATATTAACATAAATAATACATAACTTAAAGTTGAATATATAAAAAATAATAATTCTTACACTATAGAGCAAATATATTATAAACTGATAGATTATATGCACATATTAAGCATTATACACCTAAAAAATTAAAAGACTTGTTAACATAAATATTACACAGCAACATAAAAATCATATTGAAAATAAGTTCAAATATTAACATAAATAATACATAACTTAAAGTTAAATATATTAAAAATAATAATTCTTACACTATAGAGCAAATATATTATAAACTGATAGATTATATGCACATATTAAGCATTATACACCTAAAAAATTAAAAGACTTGTTAACATAAAGATTACACAGCAACATAAAAATCATATTGAAAATAAGTTCAAATATTAACATAAATAATACATAACTTAAAGTTGAATATATTAAAAATAATAATTCTTACACTATAGAGCAAATATATTATAAACTGATAGATTATATGCACATATTAAGCATTATACACCTAAAAAATTAAAAGACTTGTTAACATAAAGATTACACAGCAACATAAAAATCATATTGAAAATAAGTGCAAATATTAACATAAATAATACATAACTTAAAGTTGAATATATTAAAAATAATAATTCTTACACTATAGAGCAAATATATTATAAACTGATAGATTATATGCACATATTAAGCATTATACACCTAAAAAATTAAAAGACTTGTTAACATAAAGATTACACAGCAACATCAAAATCATATTGAAAATAAGTTCAAATATTAACATAAATAATACATAACTTAAAGTTGAATATATTAAAAATAATAATTCTTACACTATAGAGCAAATATATTATAAACTGATAGATTATATGCACATATTAAGCATTATACACCTAAAAAATTAAAAGACTTGTTAACATAAAGATTACACAGCAACATAAAAATCATATTGAAAATAAGTTCAAATATTAACATAAATAATACATAACTTAAAGTTGAATATATTAAAAATAATAATTCTTACACTATAGAGCAAATATATTATAAACTGATAGATTATATGCACATATTAAGCATTGTACACCTAAAAAATTAAAAGACTTGTTAACATAAAGATTACACAGCTCTTAAAAATCATATTGAAAATAAGTTCAAATATTAACATAAATAATACATAACTTAAAGTTGAATGTATTAAAAATAATAATTCTTACACTATAGAGCAAATATATTATAAACTGATAGATTATATGCACATATTAAGCATTATATACCTAAAAAATTAAAAGACTTGTTAACATAAAGATTACACAGCAACATAAAAATCATATTGAAAATAAGTTCAAATATTAACATAAATAATACATAACTTAAAGTTGAATATATTAAAAATAATAATTCTTACACTATAGAGCAAATATATTATAAACTGATAGATTATATGCACATATTAAGCATTATACACCTAAAAAATTAAAAGACTGGTTAACATAAAGATTACACAGCAACATAAAAATCATATTGAAAATAAGTTCAAATATTAACATAAATAATACATAACTTAAAGTTGAATATATTAAAAATAATAATTCTTACACTATAGAGCAAATATATTATAAACTGATAGATTATATGCACATATTAAGCATTATACACCTAAAAAATTAAAAGACTTGTTAACATAAAGATTACACAGCAACATAAAAATCATATTGAAAATAAGTTCAAATATAAACATAAATAATACATAACTTAAAGTTGAATATATAAAAAATAATAATTCTTACACTATAGAGCAAATATATTATAAACTGATAGATTATATGCACATATTAAGCATTATACACCTAAAAAATTAAAAGACTTGTTAACATAAATATTACACAGCAACATAAAAATCATATTGAAAATAAGTTCAAATATTAACATAAATAATACATAACTTAAAGTTAAATATATTAAAAATAATAATTCTTACACTATAGAGCAAATATATTATAAACTGATAGATTATATGCACATATTAAACATTATACACCTAAAAAATTAAAAGACTTGTTAACATAAAGATTACACAGCAACATAAAAATCATATTGAAAATAAGTTCAAATATTAACATAAATAATACATAACTTAAAGATGAATATATTAAAAATAATAATTCTTACACTATAGAGCAAATATATTATAAACTGATAGATTATATGCACATATTAAGCATTATACACCTAAAAAATTAAAAGACTTGTTAACATAAAGATTACACAGCAACATAAAAATCATATTGAAAATAAGTTCAAATATTAACATAAATAATACATAACTTAAAGTTGAATATATTAAAAATAATAATTCTTACACTATAGAGCAAATATATTATAAACTGATAGATTATATGCACATATTAAGCATTATACACCTAAAAATTAAAAGACTTGTTAACATAAAGATTACACAGCAACATAAAAATCATATTGAAAATAAGTTCAAATATTAACATAAATAATACATAACTTAAAGTTGAATATATTAAAAATAATAATTCTTACACTATAGAGCAAATATATTATAAACTGATAGATTATATGCACATATTAAGCATTATACACCTAAAAAATTAAAAGACTTGTTAACATAAAGATTACACAGCAACATAAAAATCATATTGAAAATAAGTTCAAATATTAACATAAATAATACATAACTTAAAGTTGAATATATTAAAAATAATAATTCTTACACTATAGAGCAAATATATTATAAACTGATAGATTATATGCACATATTAAGCATTGTACACCTAAAAAATTAAAAGACTTGTTAACATAAAGATTACACAGCTCTTAAAAATCATATTGAAAATAAGTTCAAATATTAACATAAATAATACATAACTTAAAGTTGAATGTATTAAAAATAATAATTCTTACACTATAGAGCAAATATATTATAAACTGATAGATTATATGCACATATTAAGCATTATATACCTAAAAAATTAAAAGACTTGTTAACATAAAGATTACACAGCAACATAAAAATCATATTGAAAATAAGTTCAAATATTAACATAAATAATACATAACTTAAAGTTGAATATATTAAAAATAATAATTCTTACACTATAGAGCAAATATATTATAAACTGATAGATTATATGCACATATTAAGCATTATACACCTAAAAAATTAAAAGACTGGTTAACATAAAGATTACACAGCAACATAAAAATCATATTGAAAATAAGTTCAAATATTAACATAAATAATACATAACTTAAAGTTGAATATATTAAAAATAATAATTCTTACACTATAGAGCAAATATATTATAAACTGATAGATTATATGCACATATTAAGCATTATACACCTAAAAAATTAAAAGACTTGTTAACATAAAGATTACACAGCAACATAAAAATCATATTGAAAATAAGTTCAAATATTAACATAAATAATACATAACTTAAAGTTGAATATATAAAAAATAATAATTCTTACACTATAGAGCAAATATATTATAAACTGATAGATTATATGCACATATTAAGCATTATACACCTAAAAAATTAAAAGACTTGTTAACATAAAGATTACACAGCAACATAAAAATCATATTGAAAATAAGTTCAAATATTAACATAAATAATACATAACTTAAAGTTGAATATATTAAAAATAATAATTCTTACACTATAGAGCAAATATATTATAAACTGATAGATTATATGCACATATTAAGCATTATACACCTAAAAATTAAAAGACTTGTTAACATAAAGATTACACAGCAACATAAAAATCATATTGAAAATAAGTTCAAATATTAACATAAATAATACATAACTTAAAGTTGAATATATTAAAAATAATAATTCTTACACTATAGAGCAAATATATTATAAACTGATAGATTATATGCACATATTAAGCATTATACACCTAAAAAATTAAAAGACTTGTTAACATAAAGATTACACAGCAACATAAAAATCATATTGAAAATAAGTTCAAATATTAACATAAATAATACATAACTTAAAGTTGAATATATTAAAAATAATAATTCTTACACTATAGAGCAAATATATTATAAACTGATAGATTATATGCACATATTAAGCATTGTACACCTAAAAAATTAAAAGACTTGTTAACATAAAGATTACACAGCTCTTAAAAATCATATTGAAAATAAGTTCAAATATTAACATAAATAATACATAACTTAAAGTTGAATGTATTAAAAATAATAATTCTTACACTATAGAGCAAATATATTATAAACTGATAGATTATATGCACATATTAAGCATTATATACCTAAAAAATTAAAAGACTTGTTAACATAAAGATTACACAGCAACATAAAAATCATATTGAAAATAAGTTCAAATATTAACATAAATAATACATAACTTAAAGTTGAATATATTAAAAATAATAATTCTTACACTATAGAGCAAATATATTATAAACTGATAGATTATATGCACATATTAAGCATTATACACCTAAAAAATTAAAAGACTGGTTAACATAAAGATTACACAGCAACATAAAAATCATATTGAAAATAAGTTCAAATATTAACATAAATAATACATAACTTAAAGTTGAATATATTAAAAATAATAATTCTTACACTATAGAGCAAATATATTATAAACTGATAGATTATATGCACATATTAAGCATTATACACCTAAAAAATTAAAAGACTTGTTAACATAAAGATTACACAGCAACATAAAAATCATATTGAAAATAAGTTCAAATATTAACATAAATAATACATAACTTAAAGTTGAATATATAAAAAATAATAATTCTTACACTATAGAGCAAATATATTATAAACTGATAGATTATATGCACATATTAAGCATTATACACCTAAAAAATTAAAAGACTTGTTAACATAAATATTACACAGCAACATAAAAATCATATTGAAAATAAGTTCAAATATTAACATAAATAATACATAACTTAAAGTTAAATATATTAAAAATAATAATTCTTACACTATAGAGCAAATATATTATAAACTGATAGATTATATGCACATATTAAACATTATACACCTAAAAAATTAAAAGACTTGTTAACATAAAGATTACACAGCAACATAAAAATCATATTGAAAATAAGTTCAAATATTAACATAAATAATACATAACTTAAAGTTGAATATATTAAAAATAATAATTCTTACACTATAGAGCAAATATATTATAAACTGATAGATTATATGCACATATTAAGCATTATACACCTAAAAAATTAAAAGACTTGTTAACATAAAGATTACACAGCAACATAAAAATCATATTGAAAATAAGTTCAAATATTAACATAAATAATACATAACTTAAAGTTGAATATATTAAAAATAATAATTCTTACACTATAGAGCAAATATATTATAAACTGATAGATTATATGCACATATTAAGCATTATACACCTAAAAAATTAAAAGACTTGTTAACATAAAGATTACACAGCAACATAAAAATCATATTGAAAATAAGTTCAAATATTAACATAAATAATACATAACTTAAAGTTGAATATATTAAAAATAATAATTCTTACACTATAGAGCAAATATATTATAAACTGATAGATTATATGCACATATTAAGCATTATACACCTAAAAAATTAAAAGACTTGTTAACATAAAGATTACACAGCAACATAAAAATCATATTGAAAATAAGTTCAAATATTAACATAAATAATACATAACTTAAAGTTGAATATATTAAAAATAATAATTCTTACACTATAGAGCAAATATATTATAAACTGATAGATTATATGCACATATTAAGCATTATACACCTAAAAAATTAAAAGACTTGTTAACATAAAGATTACACAGCAACATAAAAATCATATTGAAAATAAGTTCAAATATTAACATAAATAATACATAACTTAAACTTGAATATATTAAAAATAATAATTCTTACACTATAGAGCAAATATATTATAAACTGATAGATTATATGCAAATATTAAACATTATACACCTAAAAAATTAAAAGACTTGTTAACATAAAGATTACACAGCAACATAAAAATCATATTGAAAATAAGTTCAAATATTAACATAAATAATACATAACTTAAAGTTGAATATATTAAAAATAATAATTCTTACACTATAGAGCAAATATATTATAAACTGATAGATTATATGCACATATTAAGCATTATACACCTAAAAAATTAAAAGACTGGTTAACATAAAGATTACACAGCAACATAAAAATCATATTGAAAATAAGTTCAAATATTAACATAAATAATACATAACTTAAAGTTGAATATATTAAAAATAATAATTCTTACAGTATAGAGCAAATATATTATAAACTGATAGATTATATGCACATATTAATCATGATACACCTAAAAAATTAAAAGACTTGTTAACATAAACATTACACAGCAACATAAAAATCATACTGAAAATAAGTTCAAATATTAACATAAATAATACATAACTTAAAGTTGAATATATTAAAAATAATAATTCTTACACTATAGAGCAAATATATTATAAACTGATAGATTATATGCACATATTAAGCATTATACACCTAAAAAATTAAAAGACTGGTTAACATAAAGATTATACAGCAACATAAAAATCATATTGAAAATAAGTTCAAATATTAACATAAATAATACATAACTTAAAGTTGAATATATTAAAAATAATAATTCTTACACTATAGAGCAAATATATTATAAACTGATAGATTATATGCACATATTAAGCATTATACACATAAAAAATTAAAAGACTTGTTAACATAAAGATTACACAGCAACATAAAAATCATATTGAAAATAAGTTCAAATATTAACATAAATAATACATAACTTAAAGTTGAATATATTAAAAATAATAATTCTTACACTATAGAGCAAATATATTATAAACTGATAGATTATATGCACATATTAAGCATTATACACCTAAAAAATTAAAAGACTTGTTAACATAAATATTACACAGCAACATAAAAATCATATTGAAAATAAGTTCAAATATTAACATAAATAATACATAACTTAAAGTTGAATATATTAAAAATAATAATTCTTACACAATAGAGAAAATATATTATAAACTGATAGATTATATGCACATATTAAGCATTATACACCTAAAAAATTAAAAGACTTGTTAACATAAAGATTACACAGCAACATAAAAATCATATTGAAAATAAGTTCAAATATTAACATAAATAATACATAACTTTAAGTTGAATATATTAAAAATAATAATTCTTACACTATAGAGCAAATATATTATAAACTGATAGATTATATGCACATATTAAGCATTATACACCTAAAAAAATTAAAAGACTCGTTAACATAAAGATTACACAGCAACATAAAAATCATATTGAAAATAAGTTCAAATATTAACATAAATAATACATAACTTAAAGTTGAATATATTAAAAATAATAATTCTTACACTATAGAGCAAATATATTATAAACTGATAGATTATATGCACATATTAAGAATTATACACCTAAAAAATTAAAAGACTTGTTAACATAAAGATTACACAGCAACATAAAAATCATATTGAAAATAAGTTCAAATATTAACATAAATAATACATAACTTAAAGTTGAATATATTAAAAATAATAATTCTTACACTATAGAGCAAATATATTATAAACTGATAGATTATATGCACATATTAAGCATTATACACCTAAAAAATTAAAAGACTTGTTAACATAAAGATTAGACAGCAACATAAAAATCATATTGAAAATAAGTTCAAATATTAACATAAATAATACATAACTTAAAGTTGAATATATAAAAAATAATAATTCTTACACTATAGAGCAAATATATTATAAACTGATAGATTATATGCACATATTAAGCATTATACACCTAAAAAATTAAAAGACTTGTTAACATAAATATTACACAGCAACATAAAAATCATATTGAAAATAAGTTCAAATATTAACATAAATAATACATAACTTAAAGTTAAATATATTAAAAATAATAATTCTTACACTATAGAGCAAATATATTATAAACTGATAGATTATATGCACATATTAAGCATTATACACCTAAAAAATTAAAAGACTTGTTAACATAAAGATTACACAGCAACATAAAAATCATATTGAAAATAAGTTCAAATATTAACATAAATAATACATAACTTAAAGTTGAATATATTAAAAATAATAATTCTTACACTATAGAGCAAATATATTATAAACTGATAGATTATATGCACATATTAAGCATTATACACTTAAAAAATTAAAAGACTTGTTAACATAAAGATTACACAGCAACATAAAAATCATATTGAAAATAAGTGCAAATATTAACATAAATAATACATAACTTAAAGTTGAATATATTAAAAATAATAATTCTTACACTATAGAGCAAATATATTATAAACTGATAGATTATATGCACATATTAAGCATTATACACCTAAAAAATTAAAAGACTTGTTAACATAAAGATTAGACAGCAACATAAAAATCATATTGAAAATAAGTTCAAATATTAACATAAATAATACATAACTTAAAGTTGAATATATTAAAAATAATAATTCTTACACTATAGAGCAAATATATTATAAACTGATAGATTATATGCACATATTAAGCATTATACACCTAAAAAATTAAAAGACTTGTTAACATAAAGATTACACAGCAACATAAAAATCATATTGAAAATAAGTTCAAATATTAACATAAATAATACATAACTTAAAGTTGAATATATTAAAAATAATAATTCTTACACTATAGAGCAAATATATTATAAACTGATAGATTATATGCACATATTAAGCATTGTACACCTAAAAAATTAAAAGACTTGTTAACATAAAGATTACACAGCTCTTAAAAATCATATTGAAAATAAGTTCAAATATTAACATAAATAATACATAACTTAAAGTTGAATGTATTAAAAATAATAATTCTTACACTATAGAGCAAATATATTATAAACTGATAGATTATATGCACATATTAAGCATTATATACCTAAAAAATTAAAAGACTTGTTAACATAAAGATTACACAGCAACATAAAAATCATATTGAAAATAAGTTCAAATATTAACATAAATAATACATAACTTAAAGTTGAATATATTAAAAATAATAATTCTTACACTATAGAGCAAATATATTATAAACTGATAGATTATATGCACATATTAAGCATTATACACCTAAAAAATTAAAAGACTGGTTAACATAAAGATTACACAGCAACATAAAAATCATATTGAAAATAAGTTCAAATATTAACATAAATAATACATAACTTAAAGTTGAATATATTAAAAATAATAATTCTTACACTATAGAGCAAATATATTATAAACTGATAGATTATATGCACATATTAAGCATTATACACCTAAAAAATTAAAAGACTTGTTAACATAAAGATTACACAGCAACATAAAAATCATATTGAAAATAAGTTCAAATATTAACATAAATAATACATAACTTAAAGTTGAATATATAAAAAATAATAATTCTTACACTATAGAGCAAATATATTATAAACTGATAGATTATATGCACATATTAAGCATTATACACCTAAAAAATTAAAAGACTTGTTAACATAAAGATTACACAGCAACATAAAAATCATATTGAAAATAAGTTCAAATATTAACATAAATAATACATAACTTAAAGTTGAATATATAAAAAATAATAATTCTTACACTATAGAGCAAATATATTATAAACTGATAGATTATATGCACATATTAAGCATTATACACCTAAAAAATTAAAAGACTTGTTAACATAAATATTACACAGCAACATAAAAATCATATTGAAAATAAGTTCAAATATTAACATAAATAATACATAACTTAAAGTTAAATATATTAAAAATAATAATTCTTACACTATAGAGCAAATATATTATAAACTGATAGATTATATGCACATATTAAGCATTATACACCTAAAAAATTAAAAGACTTGTTAACATAAAGATTACACAGCAACATAAAAATCATATTGAAAATAAGTTCAAATATTAACATAAATAATACATAACTTAAAGTTGAATATATTAAAAATAATAATTCTTACACTATAGAGCAAATATATTATAAACTGATAGATTATATGCACATATTAAGCATTATACACCTAAAAAATTAAAAGACTGGTTAACATAAAGATTATACAGCAACATAAAAATCATATTGAAAATAAGTTCAAATATTAACATAAATAATACATAACTTAAAGTTGAATATATTAAAAATAATAATTCTTACACTATAGAGCAAGTATATTATAAACTGATAGATTATATGCACATATTAAGCATTATACACAAAAAAAATTAAAAGACTTGTTAACATAAAGATTACACAGCAACATAAAAATCATATTGAAAATAAGTTCAAATATTAACATAAATAATACATAACTTAAAGTTGAATATATTAAAAATAATAATTCTTACACTATAGAGCAAATATATTATAAACTGATAGATTATATGCACATATTAAGCATTATACACCTAAAAAATTAAAAGACTTGTTAACATAAATATTACACAGCAACATAAAAATCATATTGAAAATAAGTTCAAATATTAACATAAATAATACATAACTTAAAGTTGAATATATTAAAAATAATAATTCTTACACAATAGAGAAAATATATTATAAACTGATAGATTATATGCACATATTAAGCATTATACACCTAAAAAATTAAAAGACTTGTTAACATAAAGATTACACAGCAACATAAAAATCATATTGAAAATAAGTTCAAATATTATCATAAATAATACATAACTTAAAGTTGAATATATTAAAAATAATAATTCTTACACTATAGAGCAAATATATTATAAACTGATAGATTATATGCACATATTAAGCATTATACACCTAAAAAATTAAAAGACTTGTTAACATAAAGATTACACAGCAACATAAAAATCATATTGAAAATAAGTTCAAATATTAACATAAATAATACATAACTTAAAGTTGAATATATTAAAAATAATAATTCTTACACTATAGAGCAAATATATTATAAACTGATAGATTATATGCACATATTAAGCATTATACACCTAAAAAATTAAAAGACTTGTTAACATAAAGATTACACAGCAACATAAAAATCATATTGAAAATAAGTTCAAATATTAACATAAATAATACATAACTTAAAGTTGAATATATTAAAAATAATAATTATTACACTATAGAGCAAATATATTATAAACTGATAGATTATATGCACATATTAAGCATTATACACCTAAAAAATTAAAAGACTTGTTAACATAAAGATTACACAGCAACATAAAAATCATATTGAAAATAAGTTCAAATATTAACATAAATAATATATAACTTAAAGTTGAATATATTAAAAATAATAATTCTTACACTATAGAGCAAATATATTATAAACTGATAGATTATATGCACATATTAAGCATTATACACCTAAAAAATTAAAAGACTTGTTAACATAAAGATTACACAGCAACATAAAAATCATATTGAAAATAAGTTCAAATATTAACATAAATAATACATAACTTAAAGTTAAATATATTAAAAATAATAATTCTTACACTATAGAGCAAATATATTATAAACTGATAGATTATATGCACATATTAAGCATTATACACCTAAAAAATTAAAAGACTTGTTAACATAAAGATTACACAGCAACATAAAAATCATATTGAAAATAAGTTCAAATATTAACATAAATAATACATAACTTAAAGTTGAATATATTAAAAATAATAATTCTTACACTATAGAGCAAATATATTATAAACTGATAGATTATATGCACATATTAAGCATTATACACCTAAAAAATTAAAAGACTTGTTGACATAAAGATTACACAACAACATAAAAATCATATTGAAAATAAGTTCAAATATTAACATAAATAATACATAACTTAAAGTTGAATATATTAAAAATAATAATTCTTACACTATAGAGCAAATATATTATAAACTGATAGATTATATGCACATATTAAGCATTATACACCTAAAAAATTAAAAGACTTGTTAACATAAAGATTACACAGCAACATAAAAATCATATTGAAAATAAGTTCAAATATTAACATAAATAATACATAACTTAAAGTTGAATATATTAAAAATAATAATTCTTACACTATAGAGCAAATATATTATAAACTGATAGATTATATGCACATATTAAGCATTATACACCTAAAAAATTAAAAGACTTGTTAACATAAAGATTACACAGCAACATAAAAATCATATTGAAAATAAGTTCAAATATTAACATAAATAATACATAACTTAAAGTTGAATATATTAAAAATAATAATTCTTACACTATAGAGCAAATATATTATAAACTGATAGATTATATGCACATATTAAGCATTATACACCTAAAAAATTAAAAGACTTGTTAACATAAAGATTACACAGCAACATAAAAATCATATTGAAAATAAGTTCAAATATTAACATAAATAATACATAACTTAAACTTGAATATATTAAAAATAATAATTCTTACACTATAGAGCAAATATATTATAAACTGATAGATTATATGCAAATATTAAACATTATACACCTAAAAAATTAAAAGACTTGTTAACATAAAGATTACACAGCAACATAAAAATCATATTGAAAATAAGTTCAAATATTAACATAAATAATACATAACTTAAAGTTGAATATATTAAAAATAATAATTCTTACACTATAGAGCAAATATATTATAAACTGATAGATTATATGCACATATTAAGCATTATACACCTAAAAAATTAAAAGAATGGTTAACATAAAGATTACACAGCAACATAAAAATCATATTGAAAATAAGTTCAAATATTAACATAAATAATACATAACTTAAAGTTGAATATATTAAAAATAATAATTCTTATAGTATAGAGCAAATATATTATAAACTGATAGATTATATGCACATATTAATCATGATACACCTAAAAAATTAAAAGACTTGTTAACATAAAGATTACACAGCAACATAAAAATCATACTGAAAATAAGTTCAAATATTAACATAAATAATACATAACTTAAAGTTGAATATATTAAAAATAATAATTCTTACACTATAGAGCAAATATATTATAAACTGATAGATTATATGCACATATTAAGCATTATACACCTAAAAAATTAAAAGACTGGTTAACATAAAGATTATACAGCAACATAAAAATCATATTGAAAATAAGTTCAAATATTAACATAAATAATACATAACTTAAAGTTGAATATATTAAAAATAATAATTCTTACACTATAGAGCAAGTATATTATAAACTGATAGATTATATGCACATATTAAGCATTATACACAAAAAAAATTAAAAGACTTGTTAACATAAAGATTACACAGCAACATAAAAATCATATTGAAAATAAGTTCAAATATTAACATAAATAATACATAACTTAAAGTTGAATATATTAAAAATAATAATTCTTACACTATAGAGCAAATATATTATAAACTGATAGATTATATGCACATATTAAGCATTATACACCTAAAAAATTAAAAGACTTGTTAACATAAATATTACACAGCAACATAAAAATCATATTGAAAATAAGTTCAAATATTAACATAAATAATACATAACTTAAAGTTGAATATATTAAAAATAATAATTCTTACACAATAGAGAAAATATATTATAAACTGATAGATTATATGCACATATTAAGCATTATACACCTAAAAAATTAAAAGACTTGTTAACATAAAGATTACACAGCAACATAAAAATCATATTGAAAATAAGTTCAAATATTATCATAAATAATACATAACTTAAAGTTGAATATATTAAAAATAATAATTCTTACACTATAGAGCAAATATATTATAAACTGATAGATTATATGCACATATTAAGCATTATACACCTAAAAAATTAAAAGACTTGTTAACATAAAGATTACACAGCAACATAAAAATCATATTGAAAATAAGTTCAAATATTAACATAAATAATACATAACTTAAAGTTGAATATATTAAAAATAATAATTCTTACACTATAGAGCAAATATATTATAAACTGATAGATTATATGCACATATTAAGCATTATACACCTAAAAAATTAAAAGACTTGTTAACATAAAGATTACACAGCAACATAAAAATCATATTGAAAATAAGTTCAAATATTAACATAAATAATACATAACTTAAAGTTGAATATATTAAAAATAATAATTATTACACTATAGAGCAAATATATTATAAACTGATAGATTATATGCACATATTAAGCATTATACACCTAAAAAATTAAAAGACTTGTTAACATAAAGATTACACAGCAACATAAAAATCATATTGAAAATAAGTTCAAATATTAACATAAATAATATATAACTTAAAGTTGAATATATTAAAAATAATAATTCTTACACTATAGAGCAAATATATTATAAACTGATAGATTATATGCACATATTAAGCATTATACACCTAAAAAATTAAAAGACTTGTTAACATAAAGATTACACAGCAACATAAAAATCATATTGAAAATAAGTTCAAATATTAACATAAATAATACATAACTTAAAGTTGAATATATTAAAAATAATAATTCTTACACTATAGAGCAAATATATTATAAACGCAAATATATTATAAACTGATAGATTATATGCACATATTAAGCATTATACACCTAAAAAATTAAAAGACTTGTTAACATAAAGATTACACAGCAACATAAAAATCATATTGAAAATAAGTTCAAATATTAACATAAATAATACATAACTTAAAGTTGAATATATTAAAAATAATAATTATTACACTATAGAGCAAATATATTATAAACTGATAGATTATATGCACATATTAAGCATTATACACCTAAAAAATTAAAAGACTTGTTAACATAAAGATTACACAGCAACATAAAAATCATATTGAAAATAAGTTCAAATATTAACATAAATAATACATAACTTAAAGTTGAATATATTAAAAATAATAATTCTTACACTATAGAGCAAATATATTATAAACTGATAGATTATATGCACATATTAAGCATTGTACACCTAAAAAATTAAAAGACTTGTTAACATAAAGATTACACAGCTCTTAAAAATCATATTGAAAATAAGTTCAAATATTAACATAAATAATACATAACTTAAAGTTGAATGTATTAAAAATAATAATTCTTACACTATAGAGCAAATATATTATAAACTGATAGATTATATGCACATATTAAGCATTATATACCTAAAAAATTAAAAGACTTGTTAACATAAAGATTACACAGCAACATAAAAATCATATTGAAAATAAGTTCAAATATTAACATAAATAATACATAACTTAAAGTTGAATATATTAAAAATAATAATTCTTACACTATAGAGCAAATATATTATAAACTGATAGATTATATGCACATATTAAGCATTATACACCTAAAAAATTAAAAGACTGGTTAACATAAAGATTACACAGCAACATAAAAATCATATTGAAAATAAGTTCAAATATTAACATAAATAATACATAACTTAAAGTTGAATATATTAAAAATAATAATTCTTACACTATAGAGCAAATATATTATAAACTGATAGATTATATGCACATATTAAGCATTATACACCTAAAAAATTAAAAGACTTGTTAACATAAAGATTACACAGCAACATAAAAATCATATTGAAAATAAGTTCAAATATTAACATAAATAATACATAACTTAAAGTTGAATATATAAAAAATAATAATTCTTACACTATAGAGCAAATATATTATAAACTGATAGATTATATGCACATATTAAGCATTATACACCTAAAAAATTAAAAGACTTGTTAACATAAAGATTACACAGCAACATAAAAATCATATTGAAAATAAGTTCAAATATTAACATAAATAATACATAACTTAAAGTTGAATATATAAAAAATAATAATTCTTACACTATAGAGCAAATATATTATAAACTGATAGATTATATGCACATATTAAGCATTATACACCTAAAAAATTAAAAGACTTGTTAACATAAATATTACACAGCAACATAAAAATCATATTGAAAATAAGTTCAAATATTAACATAAATAATACATAACTTAAAGTTAAATATATTAAAAATAATAATTCTTACACTATAGAGCAAATATATTATAAACTGATAGATTATATGCACATATTAAGCATTATACACCTAAAAAATTAAAAGACTTGTTAACATAAAGATTACACAGCAACATAAAAATCATATTGAAAATAAGTTCAAATATTAACATAAATAATACATAACTTAAAGTTGAATATATTAAAAATAATAATTCTTACACTATAGAGCAAATATATTATAAACTGATAGATTATATGCACATATTAAGCATTATACACCTAAAAAATTAAAAGACTTGTTAACATAAAGATTACACAGCAACATAAAAATCATATTGAAAATAAGTGCAAATATTAACATAAATAATACATAACTTAAAGTTGAATATATTAAAAATAATAATTCTTACACTATAGAGCAAATATATTATAAACTGATAGATTATATGCACATATTAAGCATTATACACCTAAAAAATTAAAAGACTTGTTAACATAAAGATTAGACAGCAACATAAAAATCATATTGAAAATAAGTTCAAATATTAACATAAATAATACATAACTTAAAGTTAAATATATTAAAAATAATAATTCTTACACTGTAGAGCAAATATATTATAAACTGATAGATTATATGCACATATTAAGCATTATACACCTAAAAAATTAAAAGACTTGTTAACATAAAGATTACACAGCAACATAAAAATCATATTGAAAATAAGTTCAAATATTAACATAAATAATACATAACTTAAAGTTGAATATATTAAAAATAATAATTCTTACACTATAGAGCAAATATATTATAAACTGATAGATTATATGCACATATTAAGCATTGTACACCTAAAAAATTAAAAGACTTGTTAACATAAAGATTACACAGCTCTTAAAAATCATATTGAAAATAAGTTCAAATATTAACATAAATAATACATAACTTAAAGTTGAATGTATTAAAAATAATAATTCTTACACTATAGAGCAAATATATTATAAACTGATAGATTATATGCACATATTAAGCATTATATACCTAAAAAATTAAAAGACTTGTTAACATAAAGATTACACAGCAACATAAAAATCATATTGAAAATAAGTTCAAATATTAACATAAATAATACATAACTTAAAGTTGAATATATTAAAAATAATAATTCTTACACTATAGAGCAAATATATTATAAACTGATAGATTATATGCACATATTAAGCATTATACACCTAAAAAATTAAAAGACTGGTTAACATAAAGATTACACAGCAACATAAAAATCATATTGAAAATAAGTTGAAATATTAACATAAATAATACATAACTTAAAGTTGAATATATTAAAAATAATAATTCTTACACTATAGAGCAAATATATTATAAACTGATAGATTATATGCACATATTAAGCATTATACACCTAAAAAATTAAAAGACTTGTTAACATAAAGATTACACAGCAACATAAAAATCATATTGAAAATAAGTTCAAATATTAACATAAATAATACATAACTTAAAGTTGAATATATAAAAAATAATAATTCTTACACTATAGAGCAAATATATTATAAACTGATAGATTATATGCACATATTAAGCATTATACACCTAAAAAATTAAAAGACTTGTTAACATAAAGATTACACAGCAACATAAAAATCATATTGAAAATAAGTTCAAATATTAACATAAATAATACATAACTTAAAGTTAAATATATTAAAAATAATAATTCTTACACTATAGAGCAAATATATTATAAACTGATAGATTATATGCACATATTAAGCATTATACACCTAAAAAATTAAAAGACTTGTTAACATAAAGATTACACAGCAACATAAAAATCATATTGAAAATAAGTTCAAATATTAACATAAATAATACATAACTTAAAGTTGAATATATTAAAAATAATAATTCTTATAGTATAGAGCAAATATATTATAAACTGATAGATTATATGCACATATTAATCATGATACACCTAAAAAATTAAAAGACTTGTTAACATAAAGATTACACAGCAACATAAAAATCATATTGAAAATAAGTTCAAATATTAACATAAATAATACATAACTTAAAGTTGAATATATTAAAAATAATAATTCTTACACTATAGAGCAAATATATTATAAACTGATAGATGATATGCACATATTAAGCATTATACACCTAAAAAATTAAAAGACTTGTTGACATAAAGATTACACAACAACATAAAAATCATATTGAAAATAAGTTCAAATATTAACATAAATAATACATAACTTAAAGTTGAATATATTAAAAATAATAATTCTTACACTATAGAGCAAATATATTATAAACTGATAGATTATATGCACATATTAAGCATTATACACCTAAAAAATTAAAAGACTTGTTAACATAAAGATTACACAGCAACATAAAAATCATATTGAAAATAAGTTCAAATATTAACATAAATAATACATAACTTAAAGTTGAATATATTAAAAATAATAATTCTTACACTATAGAGCAAATATATTATAAACTGATAGATTATATGCACATATTAAGCATTATACACCTAAAAAATTAAAAGACTTGTTAACATAAAGATTACACAGCAACATAAAAATCATATTCAAAATAAGTTCAAATATTAACATAAATAATACATAACTTAAATTTGAATATATTAAAAATAATAATTCTTACACTATAGAGCAAATATATTATAAACTGATAGATTATATGCACATATTAAGCATTATACACCTAAAAAATTAAAAGACTTGTTAACATAAAGATTACACAGCAACATAAAAATCATATTGAAAATAAGTTCAAATATTAACATAAATAATACATAACTTAAAGTTGAATATATTAAAAATAATAATTCTTACACTATAGAGCAAATATATTATAAACTGATAGATTATATGCAAATATTAAACATTATACACCTAAAAAATTAAAAGACTTGTTAACATAAAGATTACACAGCAACATAAAAATCATATAGAAAATAAGTTCAAATATTAACATAAATAATACATAACTTAAAGTTGAATATATTAAAAATAATAATTCTTACACTATAGAGCAAATATATTATAAACTGATAGATTATATGCACATATTAAGCATTATACACCTAAAAAATTAAAAGACTGGTTAACATAAAGATTACACAGCAACATAAAAATCATATTGAAAATAAGTTCAAATATTAACATAAATAATACATAACTTAAAGTTGAATATATTAAAAATAATAATTCTTATAGTATAGAGCAAATATATTATAAACTGATAGATTATATGCACATATTAATCATGATACACCTAAAAAATTAAAAGACTTGTTAACATAAAGATTACACAGCAACATAAAAATCATACTGAAAATAAGTTCAAATATTAACATAAATAATACATAACTTAAAGTTGAATATATTAAAAATAATAATTCTTACACTATAGAGCAAATATATTATAAACTGATAGATTATATGCACATATTAAGCATTATACACCTAAAAAATTAAAAGACTGGTTAACATAAAGATTATACAGCAACATAAAAATCATATTGAAAATAAGTTCAAATATTAACATAAATAATACATAACTTAAAGTTGAATATATTAAAAATAATAATTCTTACACTATAGAGCAAATATATTATAAACTGATAGATTATATGCACATATTAGGCATTATACACAAAAAAAATTAAAAGACTTGTTAACATAAAGATTACACAGCAACATAAAAATCATATTGAAAATAAGTTCAAATATTAACATAAATAATACATAACTTAAAGTTGAATATATTAAAAATAATAATTCTTACACTATAGAGCAAATATATTATAAACTGATAGATTATATGCACATATTAAGCATTATACACCTAAAAAATTAAAAGACTTGTTAACATAAATATTACACAGCAACATAAAAATCATATTGAAAATAAGTTCAAATATTAACATAAATAATACATAACTTAAAGTTGAATATATTAAAAATAATAATTCTTACACAATAGAGAAAATATATTATAAACTGATAGATTATATGCACATATTAAGCATTATACACCTAAAAAATTAAAAGACTTGTTAACATAAAGATTACACAGCAACATAAAAATCATATTGAAAATAAGTTCAAATATTATCATAAATAATACATAACTTAAAGTTGAATATATTAAAAATAATAATTCTTACACTATAGAGCAAATATATTATAAACTGATAGATTATATGCACATATTAAGCATTATACACCTAAAAAATTAAAAGTCTTGTTAACATAAAGATTACACAGCAACATAAAAATCATATTGAAAATAAGTTCAAATATTAACATAAATAATACATAACTTAAAGTTGAATATATTAAAAATAATAATTCTTACACTATAGAGCAAATATATTATAAACTGATAGATTATATGCACATATTAAGCATTATACACCTAAAAAATTAAAAGACTTGTTAACATAAAGATTACACAGCAACATAAAAATCATATTGAAAATAAGTTCAAATATTAACATAAATAATACATAACTTAAAGTTGAATATATTAAAAATAATAATTATTACACTATAGAGCAAATATATTATAAACTGATAGATTATATGCACATATTAAGCATTATACACCTAAAAAATTAAAAGACTTGTTAACATAAAGATTACACAACAACATAAAAATCATATTGAAAATAAGTTCAAATATTAACATAAATAATATATAACTTAAAGTTGAATATATTAAAAATAATAATTCTTACACTATAGAGCAAATATATTATAAACTGATAGATTATATGCACATATTAAGCATTATACACCTAAAAAATTAAAAGACTTGTTAACATAAAGATTACACAGCAACATAAAAATCATATTGAAAATAAGTTCAAATATTAACATAAATAATACATAACTTAAAGTTGAATATATTAAAAATAATAATTCTTACACTATAGAGCAAATATATTATAAACTGATAGATTATATGCACATATTAAGCATTATACACCTAAAAAATTAAAAGACTTGTTAACATAAAGATTACACAGCAACATAAAAATCATATTGAAAATAAGTTCAAATATTAACATAAATAATACATAACTTAAAGTTGAATATATTAAAAATAATAATTATTACACTATAGAGCAAATATATTATAAACTGATAGATTATATGCACATATTAAGCATTATACACCTAAAAAATTAAAAGACTTGTTAACATAAAGATTACACAACAACATAAAAATCATATTGAAAATAAGTTCAAATATTAACATAAATAATATATAACTTAAAGTTGAATATATTAAAAATAATAATTCTTACACTATAGAGCAAATATATTATAAACTGATAGATTATATGCACATATTAAGCATTATACACCTAAAAAATTAAAAGACTTGTTAACATAAAGATTACACAGCAACATAAAAATCATATTGAAAATAAGTTCAAATATTAACATAAATAATACATAACTTAAAGTTGAATATATTAAAAATAATAATTCTTACACTATAGAGCAAATATATTATAAACGCAAATATATTATAAACTGATAGATTATATGCACATATTAAGCATTATACACCTAAAAAATTAAAAGACTTGTTAACATAAAGATTACACAGCAACATAAAAATCATATTGAAAATAAGTTCAAATATTAACATAAATAATACATAACTTAAAGTTGAATATATTAAAAATAATAATTCTTACACTATAGAGCAAATATATTATAAACTGATAGATTATATGCACATATTAAGCATTATACACCTAAAAAATTAAAAGACTTGTTAACATAAAGATTACACAGCAACATAAAAATCATATTGAAAATAAGTTCAAATATTAACATAAATAATACATAACTTAAAGTTGAATATATTAAAAATAATAATTCTTACACTATAGAGCAAATATATTATAAACTGATAGATTATATGCACATATTAAGCATTATACACCTAAAAAATTAAAAGACTTGTTAACATAAAGATTACACAGCAACATAAAAATCATATTGAAAATAAGTTCAAATATTAACATAAATAATACATAACTTAAAGTTGAATATATTAAAAATAATAATTATTACACTATAGAGCAAATATATTATAAACTGATAGATTATATGCACATATTAAGCATTATACACCTAAAAAATTAAAAGACTTGTTAACATAAAGATTACACAGCAACATAAAAATCATATTGAAAATAAGTTCAAATATTAACATAAATAATATATAACTTAAAGTTGAATATATTAAAAATAATAATTCTTACACTATAGAGCAAATATATTATAAACTGATAGATTATATGCACATATTAAGCATTATACACCTAAAAAATTAAAAGACTTGTTAACATAAAGATTACACAGCAACATAAAAATCATATTGAAAATAAGTTCAAATATTAACATAAATAATACATAACTTAAAGTTGAATATATTAAAAATAATAATACTTACACTATAGAGCAAATATATTATAAACGCAAATATATTATAAACTGATAGATTATATGCACATATTAAGCATTATACACCTAAAAAATTAAAAGACTTGTTAACATAAAGATTACACAGCAACATAAAAATCATATTGAAAATAAGTTCAAATATTAACATAAATAATACATAACTTAAAGTTGAATATATTAAAAATAATAATTCTTACACTATAGAGCAAATATATTATAAACTGATAGATTATATGCACATATTAAGCATTATACACCTAAAAAATTAAAAGACTTGTTAACATAAAGATTACACAGCAACATAAAAATCATATTGAAAATAAGTTCAAATATTAACATAAATAATACATAACTTAAACTTGAATATATTAAAAATAATAATTCTTACACTATAGAGCAAATATATTATAAACTGATAGATTATATGCAAATATTAAACATTATACACCTAAAAAATTAAAAGACTTGTTAACATAAAGATTACACAGCAACATAAAAATCATATTGAAAATAAGTTCAAATATTAACATAAATAATACATAACTTAAAGTTGAATATATTAAAAATAATAATTCTTACACTATAGAGCAAATATATTATAAACTGATAGATTATATGCACATATTAAGCATTATACACCTAAAAAATTAAAAGACTGGTTAACATAAAGATTACACAGCAACATAAAAATCATATTGAAAATAAGTTCAAATATTAACATAAATAATACATAACTTAAAGTTGAATATATTAAAAATAATAATTCTTATAGTATAGAGCAAATATATTATAAACTGATAGATTATATGCACATATTAATCATGATACACCTAAAAAATTAAAAGACTTGTTAACATAAAGATTACACAGCAACATAAAAATCATACTGAAAATAAGTTCAAATATTAACATAAATAATACATAACTTAAAGTTGAATATATTAAAAATAATAATTCTTACACTATAGAGCAAATATATTATAAACTGATAGATTATATGCACATATTAAGCATTATACACCTAAAAAATTAAAAGACTGGTTAACATAAAGATTATACAGCAACATAAAAATCATATTGAAAATAAGTTCAAATATTAACATAAATAATACATAACTTAAAGTTGAATATATTAAAAATAATAATTCTTACACTATAGAGCAAATATATTATAAACTGATAGATTATATGCACATATTAAGCATTATACACAAAAAAAATTAAAAGACTTGTTAACATAAAGATTACACAGCAACATAAAAATCATATTGAAAATAAGTTCAAATATTAACATAAATAATACATAACTTAAAGTTGAATATATTAAAAATAATAATTCTTACACTATAAAGCAAATATATTATAAACTGATAGATTATATGCACATATTAAGCATTATACACCTAAAAAATTAAAAGACTTGTTAACATAAATATTACACAGCAACATAAAAATCATATTGAAAATAAGTTCAAATATTAACATAAATAATACATAACTTAAAGTTGAATATATTAAAAATAATAATTCTTACACAATAGAGAAAATATATTATAAACTGATAGATTATATGCACATATTAAGCATTATACACCTAAAAAATTAAAAGACTTGTTAACATAAAGATTACACAGCAACATAAAAATCATATTGAAAATAAGTTCAAATATTAACATAAATAATACATAACTTAAAGTTGAATATATTAAAAATAATAATTCTTACACTATAGAGCAAATATATTATAAACTGATAGATTATATGCACATATTAAGCATTATACACCTAAAAAATTAAAAGACTTGTTAACATAAAGATTACACAGCAACATAAAAATCATATTGAAAATAAGTTCAAATATTAACATAAATAATACATAACTTAAAGTTGAATATATTAAAAATAATAATTCTTACACTATAGAGCAAATATATTATAAACTGATAGATTATATGCACATATTAAGCATTATACACCTAAAAAATTAAAAGACTTGTTAACATAAAGATTACACAGCAACATAAAAATCATATTGAAAATAAGTTCAAATATTAACATAAATAATACATAACTTAAAGTTGAATATATTAAAAATAATAATTATTACACTATAGAGCAAATATATTATAAACTGATAGATTATATGCACATATTAAGCATTATACACCTAAAAAATTAAAAGACTTGTTAACATAAAGATTACACAGCAACATAAAAATCATATTGAAAATAAGTTCAAATATTAACATAAATAATATATAACTTAAAGTTGAATATATTAAAAATAATAATTCTTACACTATAGAGCAAATATATTATAAACTGATAGATTATATGCACATATTAAGCATTATACACCTAAAAAATTAAAAGACTTGTTAACATAAAGATTACACAGCAACATAAAAATCATATTGAAAATAAGTTCAAATATTAACATAAATAATACATAACTTAAAGTTGAATATATTAAAAATAATAATTCTTACACTATAGAGCAAATATATTATAAACGCAAATATATTATAAACTGATAGATTATATGCACATATTAAGCATTATACACCTAAAAAATTAAAAGACTTGTTAACATAAAGATTACACAGCAACATAAAAATCATATTGAAAATAAGTTCAAATATTAACATAAATAATACATAACTTAAAGTTGAATATATTAAAAATAATAATTCTTACACTATAGAGCAAATATATTATAAACTGATAGATTATATGCACATATTAAGCATTATACACCTAAAAAATTAAAAGACTTGTTAACATAAAGATTACACAGCAACATAAAAATCATATTGAAAATAAGTTCAAATATTAACATAAATAATACATAACTTAAAGTTGAATATATTAAAAATAATAATTCTTACACTATAGAGCAAATATATTATAAACTGATAGATTATATGCACATATTAAGCATTATACACCTAAAAAATTAAAAGACTTGTTAACATAAAGATTACACAGCAACATAAAAATCATATTGAAAATAAGTTCAAATATTAACATAAATAATACATAACTTAAAGTTGAATATATTAAAAATAATAATTATTACACTATAGAGCAAATATATTATAAACTGATAGATTATATGCACATATTAAGCATTATACACCTAAAAAATTAAAAGACTTGTTAACATAAAGATTACACAGCAACATAAAAATCATATTGAAAATAAGTTCAAATATTAACATAAATAATATATAACTTAAAGTTGAATATATTAAAAATAATAATTCTTACACTATAGAGCAAATATATTATAAACTGATAGATTATATGCACATATTAAGCATTATACACCTAAAAAATTAAAAGACTTGTTAACATAAAGATTACACAGCAACATAAAAATCATATTGAAAATAAGTTCAAATATTAACATAAATAATACATAACTTAAAGTTGAATATATTAAAAATAATAATTCTTACACTATAGAGCAAATATATTATAAACGCAAATATATTATAAACTGATAGATTATATGCACATATTAAGCATTATACACCTAAAAAATTAAAAGACTTGTTAACATAAAGATTACACAGCAACATAAAAATCATATTGAAAATAAGTTCAAATATTAACATAAATAATACATAACTTAAAGTTGAATATATTAAAAATAATAATTCTTACACTATAGAGCAAATATATTATAAACTGATAGATTATATGCACATATTAAGCATTATACACCTAAAAAATTAAAAGACTTGTTAACATAAAGATTACACAGCAACATAAAAATCATATTGAAAATAAGTTCAAATATTAACATAAATAATACATAACTTAAAGTTGAATATATTAAAAATAATAATTCTTACACTATAGAACAAATATATTATAAACTGATAGATTATATGCACATATTAAGCATTATACACCTAAAAAATTAAAAGACTTGTTAACATAAAGATTACACAGCAACATAAAAATCATATTGAAAATAAGTTCAAATATTAACATAAATAATACATAACTTAAAGTTGAATATATTAAAAATAATAATTCTTACACTATAGAGCAAATATATTATAAACTGATAGATTATATGCACATATTAAGCATTACACACCTAAAAAATTAAAAGACTTGTTAACATAAAGATTACACAGCAACATAAAAATCATATTGAAAATAAGTTCAAATATTAACATAAATAATACATAACTTAAAGTTGAATATATTAAAAATAATAATTCTTACACTATAGAGCAAATATATTATAAACTGATAGATTATATGCACATATTAAGCATTATACACCTAAAAAATTAAAAGACTTGTTAACATAAAGATTACACAGCAACATAAAAATCATATTGAAAATAAGTTCAAATATTAACATAAATAATACATAACTTAAAGTTGAATATATTAAAAATAATAATTCTTACACTATAGAGCAAATATATTATAAACTAATAGATTATATGCACATATTAAGCATTATACACCTAAAAAATTAAAAGACTTGTTAACAACATAAAAATCATATTGAAAATAAGTTCAAATATTAACATAAATAATACATAACTTAAAGTTGAATATATTAAAAATAATAATTCTTACACTATAGAGCAAATATATTATAAACTGATAGATTATATGCACATATTAAGCATTATACACCTAAAAAGTTAAAAGACTTGTTAAAATAAAGATTACACAGCAACATAAAAATCATATTGAAAATAAGTTCAAATATTAACATAAATAATACATAACTTAAAGTTGAATATATTAAAAATAATAATTCTTACACTATAGAGCAAATATATTATAAACTGATAGATTATATGCACATATTAAGCATTATACACCTAAAAAATTAAAAGACTTGTTAAAATAAAGATTACACAGCAACATAAAAATCATATTGAAAATAAGTTCAAATATTAACATAAATAATACATAACTTAAAGTTGAATATATTAAAAATAATAATTATTACACTATAGAGCAAATATATTATAAACTGATAGATTATATGCACATATTAAGCATTATACACCTAAAAAATTAAAAGACTTGTTAACATAAAGATTACACAGCAACATAAAAATCATATTGAAAATAAGTTCAAATATTAACATAAATAATATATAACTTAAAGTTGAATATATTAAAAATAATAATTCTTACACTATAGAGCAAATATATTATAAACTGATAGATTATATGCACATATTAAGCATTATACACCTAAAAAATTAAAAGACTTGTTAACATAAAGATTACACAGCAACATAAAAATCATATTGAAAATAAGTTCAAATATTAACATAAATAATACATAACTTAAAGTTGAATATATTAAAAATAATAATTCTTACACTATAGAGCAAATATATTATAAACGCAAATATATTATAAACTGATAGATTATATGCACATATTAAGCATTATACACCTAAAAAATTAAAAGACTTGTTAACATAAAGATTACACAGCAACATAAAAATCATATTGAAAATAAGTTCAAATATTAACATAAATAATACATAACTTAAAGTTGAATATATTAAAAATAATAATTCTTACACTATAGAGCAAATATATTATAAACTGATAGATTATATGCACATATTAAGCATTATACACCTAAAAAATTAAAAGACTTGTTAACATAAAGATTACACAGCAACATAAAAATCATATTGAAAATAAGTTCAAATATTAACATAAATAATACATAACTTAAAGTTGAATATATTAAAAATAATAATTCTTACACTATAGAGCAAATATATTATAAACTGATAGATTATATGCACATATTAAGCATTATACACCTAAAAAATTAAAAGACTTGTTAACATAAAGATTACACAGCAACATAAAAATCATATTGAAAATAAGTTCAAATATTAACATAAATAATACATAACTTAAAGTTGAATATATTAAAAATAATAATTATTACACTATAGAGCAAATATATTATAAACTGATAGATTATATGCACATATTAAGCATTATACACCTAAAAAATTAAAAGACTTGTTAACATAAAGATTACACAGCAACATAAAAATCATATTGAAAATAAGTTCAAATATTAACAAAAATAATATATAACTTAAAGTTGAATATATTAAAAATAATAATTCTTACACTATAGAGCAAATATATTATAAACTGATAGATTATATGCACATATTAAGCATTATACACCTAAAAAATTAAAAGACTTGTTAACATAAAGATTACACAGCAACATAAAAATCATATTGAAAATAAGTTCAAATATTAACATAAATAATACATAACTTAAAGTTGAATATATTAAAAATAATAATTCTTACACTATAGAGCAAATATATTATAAACGCAAATATATTATAAACTGATAGATTATATGCACATATTAAGCATTATACACCTAAAAAATTAAAAGACTTGTTAACATAAAGATTACACAGCAACATAAAAATCATATTGAAAATAAGTTCAAATATTAACATAAATAATACATAACTTAAAGTTGAATATATTAAAAATAATAATTCTTACACTATAGAGCAAATATATTATAAACTGATAGATTATATGCACATATTAAGCATTATACACCTAAAAAGTTAAAAGACTTGTTAAAATAAAGATTACACAGCAACATAAAAATCATATTGAAAATAAGTTCAAATATTAACATAAATAATACATAACTTAAAGTTGAATATATTAAAAATAATAATTCTTACACTATAGAGCAAATATATTATAAACTGATAGATTATATGCACATATTAAGCATTATACACCTAAAAAATTAAAAGACTTGTTAAAATAAAGATTACACAGCAACATAAAAATCATATTGAAAATAAGTTCAAATATTAACATAAATAATACATAACTTAAAGTTGAATATATTAAAAATAATAATTATTACACTATAGAGCAAATATATTATAAACTGATAGATTATATGCACATATTAAGCATTATACACCTAAAAAATTAAAAGACTTGTTAACATAAAGATTACACAGCAACATAAAAATCATATTGAAAATAAGTTCAAATATTAACATAAATAATATATAACTTAAAGTTGAATATATTAAAAATAATAATTCTTACACTATAGAGCAAATATATTATAAACTGATAGATTATATGCACATATTAAGCATTATACACCTAAAAAATTAAAAGACTTGTTAACATAAAGATTACACAGCAACATAAAAATCATATTGAAAATAAGTTCAAATATTAACATAAATAATACATAACTTAAAGTTGAATATATTAAAAATAATAATTCTTACACTATAGAGCAAATATATTATAAACGCAAATATATTATAAACTGATAGATTATATGCACATATTAAGCATTATACACCTAAAAAATTAAAAGACTTGTTAACATAAAGATTACACAGCAACATAAAAATCATATTGAAAATAAGTTCAAATATTAACATAAATAATACATAACTTAAAGTTGAATATATTAAAAATAATAATTCTTACACTATAGAGCAAATATATTATAAACTGATAGATTATATGCACATATTAAGCATTATACACCTAAAAAATTAAAAGACTTGTTAACATAAAGATTACACAGCAACATAAAAATCATATTGAAAATAAGTTCAAATATTAACATAAATAATACATAACTTAAAGTTGAATATATTAAAAATAATAATTCTTACACTATAGAGCAAATATATTATAAACTGATAGATTATATGCACATATTAAGCATTATACACCTAAAAAATTAAAAGACTTGTTAACATAAAGATTACACAGCAACATAAAAATCATATTGAAAATAAGTTCAAATATTAACATAAATAATACATAACTTAAAGTTGAATATATTAAAAATAATAATTATTACACTATAGAGCAAATATATTATAAACTGATAGATTATATGCACATATTAAGCATTATACACCTAAAAAATTAAAAGACTTGTTAACATAAAGATTACACAGCAACATAAAAATCATATTGAAAATAAGTTCAAATATTAACAAAAATAATATATAACTTAAAGTTGAATATATTAAAAATAATAATTCTTACACTATAGAGCAAATATATTATAAACTGATAGATTATATGCACATATTAAGCATTATACACCTAAAAAATTAAAAGACTTGTTAACATAAAGATTACACAGCAACATAAAAATCATATTGAAAATAAGTTCAAATATTAACATAAATAATACATAACTTAAAGTTGAATATATTAAAAATAATAATTCTTACACTATAGAGCAAATATATTATAAACGCAAATATATTATAAACTGATAGATTATATGCACATATTAAGCATTATACACCTAAAAAATTAAAAGACTTGTTAACATAAAGATTACACAGCAACATAAAAATCATATTGAAAATAAGTTCAAATATTAACATAAATAATACATAACTTAATGTTGAATATATTAAAAATAATAATTCTTACACTATAGAGCAAATATATTATAAACTGATAGATTATATGCACATATTAAGCATTATACACCTAAAAAATTAAAAGACTTGTTAACATAAAGATTACACAGCAACATAAAAATCATATTGAAAATAAGTTCAAATATTAACATAAATAATACATAACTTAAAGTTGAATATATTAAAAATAATAATTCTTACACTATAGAACAAATATATTATAAACTGATAGATTATATGCACATATTAAGCATTATACACCTAAAAAATTAAAAGACTTGTTAACATAAAGATTACACAGCAACATAAAAATCATATTGAAAATAAGTTCAAATATTAACATAAATAATACATAACTTAAAGTTGAATATATTAAAAATAATAATTCTTACACTATAGAGCAAATATATTATAAACTGATAGATTATATGCAAATATTAAGCATTACACACCTAAAAAATTAAAAGACTTGTTAACATAAAGATTACACAGCAACATAAAAATCATATTGAAAATAAGTTCAAATATTAACATAAATAATACATAACTTAAAGTTGAATATATTAAAAATAATAATTCTTACACTATAGAGCAAATATATTATAAACTGATAGATTATATGCACATATTAAGCATTATACACCTAAAAAATTAAAAGACTTGTTAACATAAAGATTACACAGCAACATAAAAATCATATTGAAAATAAGTTCAAATATTAACATAAATAATACATAACTTAAAGTTGAATATATTAAAAATAATAATTCTTACACTATAGAGCAAATATATTATAAACTAATAGATTATATGCACATATTAAGCATTATACACCTAAAAAATTAAAAGACTTGTTAACATAAAATTACACAGCAACATAAAAATCATATTGAAAATAAGTTCAAATATTAACATAAATAATACATAACTTAAAGTTGAATATATTAAAAATAATAATTCTTACACTATAGAGCAAATATATTATAAACTGATAGATTATATGCACATATTAAGCATTATACACCTAAAAAATTAAAAGACTTGTTAAAATAAAGATTACACAGCAACATAAAAATCATATTGAAAATAAGTTCAAATATTAACATAAATAATACATAACTTAAAGTTGAATATATTAAAAATAATAATTCTTACACTATAGAGCAAATATATTATAAACTGATAGATTATATGCACATATTAAGCATTATACACCTAAAAAATTAAAAGACTTGTTAACATAAAGATTACACAGCAACATAAAAATCATATTGAAAATAAGTTCAAATATTAACATAAATAATACATAACTTAAAGTTGAATATATTAAAAATAATAATTCTTACACTATAGAGCAAATATATTATAAACTGATAGATTATATGCACATATTAAGCATTATACACCTAAAAAATTAAAAGACTTGTTAACATAAAGATTACACAGCAACATAAAAATCATATTGAAAATAAGTTCAAATATTAACATAAATAATACATAACTTAAAGTTGAATATATTAAAAATAATAATTCTTACACTATAGAGCAAATATATTATAAACTGATAGATTATATGCACATATTAAGCATTATACACCTAAAAAATTAAAAGACTTGTTAACATAAAGATTACACAGCAACATAAAAATCATATTGAAAATAAGTTCAAATATTAACATAAATAATACATAACTTAAAGTTGAATATATTAAAAATAATAATTCTTACACTATAGAGCAAATATATTATAAACTGATAGATTATATACACATATTAAGCATTATACACCTAAAAAATTAAAAGACTTGTTAACATAAAGATTACACAGCAACATAAAAATCATATTGAAAATAAGTTCAAATATTAACATAAATAATACATAACTTAAAGTTGAATATATTAAAAATAATAATTCTTACACTATAGAGCAAATATATTATAAACTGATAGATTATATGCACATATTAAGCATTATACACCTAAAAAACTAAAAGACTTGTTAACATAAAGATTACACAGCAACATAAAAATCATATTGAAAATAAGTTCAAATATTAACATAAATAATACATAACTTAAAGTTGAATATATTAAAAATAATAATTCTTACACTATAGAGTAAATATATTATAAACTGATAGATTATATGCACATATTAAGCATTATACACCTAAAAAATTAAAAGACTTGTTAACATAAAGATTACACAGCAACATAAAAATCATATTGAAAATAAGTTCAAATATTAACATAAATAATACATAACTTAAAGTTGAATATATTAAAAATAATAATTCTTACACTATAGAGCAAATATATTATAAACTGATAGATTATATGCACATATTAAGCATTATACACCTAAAAAATTAAAAGACTTGTTAACATAAAGATTACACAGCAACATAAAAATCATATTGAAAATAAGTTCAAATATTAACATAAATAATACATAACTTAAAGTTGAATATATTAAAAATAATAATTCCTACACTATAGAGCAAATATATTATAAACTGATAGATTATATGCACATATTAAGCATTATACACCTAAAAAATTAAAAGACTTGTTAACATAAAGATTACACAGCAACATACAAATCATATTGAAAATAAGTTCAAATATTAACATAAATAATACATAACTTAAAGTTGAATATATTAAAAATAATAATTCTTACACTATAGAGCAAATATATTATAAACTGATAGATTATATGCACATATTAAGCATTATACACCTAAAAAATTAAAAGACATGTTAACATAAAGATTACACAGCAACATAAAAATCATATTGAAAATAAGTTCAAATATTAACATAAATAATACATAACTTAAAGTTGAATATATTAAAAATAATAATTCTTACACTATAGAGCAAATATATTATAAACTGATAGATAATATGCACATATTAAGCATTATACACCTAAAAAATTAAAAGACTTGTTAACAACATAAAAATCATATTGAAAATAAGTTCAAATATTAACATAAATAATACATAACTTAAAGTTGAATATATTAAAAATAATAATTCTTACACTATAGAGCAAATATATTATAAACTGATAGATTATATGCACATATTAAGCATTATACACCTAAAAAATTAAAAGACTTGTTAACATAAAGATTACACAGCAACATAAAAATCATATTGAAAATAAGTTCAAATATTAACATAAATAATACATAACTTAAAGTTGAATATATTAAAAATAATAATTCTTACACTATAGAGCAAATATATTATAAACTGATAGATTATATGCACATATTAAGCATTATACACCTAAAAAATTAGAAGACTTGTTAACATAAAGATTACACAGCAACATAAAAATCATATTGAAAATAAGTTCAAATATTAACATAAATAATACATAACTTAAAGTTGAATATATTAAAAATAATAATTTTTACACTAGAGAGGAAATATATTATAAACTGATAGATTATATGCACATATTAAGCATTATACACCTAAAAAATTAAAAGACTTGTTAACAACATAAAAATCATATTGAAAATAAGTTCAAATATTAACATAAATAATACATAACTTAAAGTTGAATATATTAAAAATAATAATTCTTACACTATAGAGCAAATATATTATAAACTGATAGATTATATGTACATATTAAGCATTATACACCTAAAAAATTAAAAGACTTGTTAACATAAAGATTACACAGCAACATAAAAATCATATTGAAAATAAGTTCAAATATTAACATAAATAATACATAACTTAAAGTTGAATATATTAAAAATAATAATTCTTACACTATAGAGCAAATATATTATAAACTGATAGATTATATGCACATATTAAGCATTATACACCTAAAAAACTAAAAGACTTGTTAACATAAAGATTACACAGCAACATAAAAATCATATTGAAAATAAGTTCAAATATTAACATAAATAATACATAACTTAAAGTTGAATATATTAAAAATAATAATTCTTACACTATAGAGCAAATATATTATAAACTGATAGATTATATGCACAAATTAAGCATTATACACCTAAAAAATTAAAAGACTTGTTAACATAAAGATTACACAGCAACATAAAAATCATATTGAAAATAAGTTCAAATATAAACATAAATAATACATAACTTAAAGTTGAATATATTAAAAATAATAATTCTTACACTATAGAGCAAATATATTATAAACTGATAGATTATATGCACATATTAAGCATTATACACCTAAAAAATTAAAAGACTTGTTAACATAAAGATTACACAGCAACATAAAAATCATATTGAAAATAAGTTCAAATATTAACATAAATAATACATAACTTAAAGTTGAATATATTAAAAATAATAATTCCTACACTATAGAGCAAATATATTATAAACTGATAGATTATATGCACATATTAAGCATTATACACCTAAAAAATTAAAAGACTTGTTAACATAAAGATTACACAGCAACATAAAAATCATATTGAAAATAAGTTCAAATATTAACATAAATAATACATAACTTAAAGTTGAATATATTAAAAATAATAATTCTTACACTATAGAGCAAATATATTATAAACTGATAGATTATATGCACATATTAAGCATTATACACCTAAAAAATTAAAAGACATGTTAACATAAAGATTACACAGCAAAATAAAAATCATATTGAAAATAAGTTCAAATATTAACATAAATAATACATAACTTAAAGTTGAATATGTTAAAAATAATAATTCTTACACTATAGAGCAAATATATTATAAACTGATAGATAATATGCACATATTAAGCATTATACACCTAAAAAATTAAAAGACTTGTTAACAACATAAAAACCATATTGAAAATAAGTTCAAATATTAACATAAATAATACATAACTTAAAGTTGAATATATTAAAAATAATAATTCTTACACTATAGAGCAAATATATTATAAACTGATAGATTATATGCACATATTAAGCATTATACACCTAAAAAATTAAAAGACTTGTTAACATAAAGATTACACAGCAACATAAAAATCATATTGAAAATAAGTTCAAATATTAACATAAATAATACATAACTTAAAGTTGAATATATTAAAAATAATAATTCTTACACTATAGAGCAAATATATTATAAACTGATAGATTATATGCACATATTAAGCATTATACACCTAAAAAATTAAAAGACTTGTTAACATAAAGATTACACAGCAACATAAAAATCATATTGAAAATAAGTTCAAATATAAACATAAATAATACATAACTTAAAGTTGAATATATTAAAAATAATAATTCTTACACTATAGAGCAAATATATTATAAACTGATAGATTATATGCACATATTAAGCATTATACACCTAAAAAATTAAAAGACTTGTTAACATAAAGATTACACAGCAACATAAAAATCATATTGAAAATAAGTTCAAATATTAACATAAATAATACATAACTTAAAGTTGAATATATTAAAAATAATAATTCTTAAACTATAGAGCAAATATATTATAAACTGATAGATTATATGCACATATTAAGCATTATACACCTAAAAAATTAAAAGACTTGTTAACATAAAGATTACACAGCAACATAAAAATCATATTGAAAATAAGTTCAAATATTAACATAAATAATACATAACTTAAAGTTGAATATATTAAAAATAATAATTCTTACACTATAGAGCAAATATATTATAAACTGATAGATTATATGCACATATTAAGCATTATACACCTAAAAAATTAGAAGACTTGTTAACATAAAGATTACACAGCAACATAAAAATCATATTGAAAATAAGTTCAAATATTAACATAAATAATACATAACTTAAAGTTGAATATATTAAAAATAATAATTTTTACACTAGAGAGCAAATATATTATAAACTGATAGATTATATGCACATATTAAGCATTATACACCTAAAAAATTAAAAGACTTGTTAACAACATAAAAATCATATTGAAAATAAGTTCAAATATTAACATAAATAATACATAACTTAAAGTTGAATATATTAAAAATAATAATTCTTACACTATAGAGCAAATATATTATAAACTGATAGATTATATGTACATATTAAGCATTATACACCTAAAAAATTAAAAGACTTGTTAACATAAAGATTACACAGCAACATAAAAATCATATTGAAAATAAGTTCAAATATTAACATAAATAATACATAACTTAAAGTTGAATATATTAAAAATAATAATTCTTACACTATAGAGCAAATATATTATAAACTGATAGATTATATGCACATATTAAGCATTATACACCTAAAAAATTAAAAGACTTGTTAACATAAAGATTACACAGCAACATAAAAATCATATTGAAAATAAGTTCAAATATTAACATAAATAATACATAACTTAAAGTTGAATATATTAAAAATAATAATTCTTACACTATAGAGCAAATATATTATAAACTGATAGATTATATGCACATATTAAGCATTATACACCTAAAAAACTAAAAGACTTGTTAACATAAAGATTACACAGCAACATAAAAATCATATTGAAAATAAGTTCAAATATTAACATAAATAATACATAACTTAAAGTTGAATATATTAAAAATAATAATTCTTACACTATAGAGCAAATATATTATAAACTGATAGATTATATGCACATATTAAGCATTATACACCTAAAAAATTAAAAGACTTGTTAACATAAAGATTACACAGCAACATAAAAATCATATTGAAAATAAGTTCAAATATTAACATAAATAATACATAACTTAAAGTTGAATATATTAAAAATAATAATTCTTACACTATAGAGCAAATATATTATAAACTGATAGATTATATGCACATATTAAGCATTATACACCTAAAAAATTAAAAGACTTGTTAACATAAAGATTACACAGCAACATAAAAATCATATTGAAAATAAGTTCAAATATTAACATAAATAATACATAACTTAAAGTTGAATATATTAAAAATAATAATTCCTACACTATAGAGCAAATATATTATAAACTGATAGATTATATGCACATATTAAGCATTATACACCTAAAAAATTAAAAGACTTGTTAACAACATAAAAATCATATTGAAAATAAGTTCAAATATTAACATAAATAATACATAACTTAAAGTTGAATATATTAAAAATAATAATTCTTACACTATAGAGCAAATATATTATAAACTGATAGATTATATGTACATATTAAGCATTATACACCTAAAAAATTAAAAGACTTGTTAACATAAAGATTAGACAGCAACATAAAAATCATATTGAAAATAAGTTCAAATATTAACATAAATAATACATAACTTAAAGTTGAATATATTAAAAATAATAATTCTTACACTATAGAGCAAATATATTATAAACTGATAGATTATATGCACATATTAAGCATTATACACCTAAAAAATTAAAAGACTTGTTAACATAAAGATTACACAGCAACATAAAAATCATATTGAAAATAAATTCAAATATAAACATAAATAATACATAACTTAAAGTTGAATATATTAAAAATAATAATTCTTACACTATAGAGCAAATATATTATAAACTGATAGATTATATGCACATATTAAGCATTATACACCTAAAAAATTAAAAGACTTGTTAACATAAAGATTACACAGCAACATAAAAATCATATTGAAAATAAGTTCAAATATTAACATAAATAATACATAACTTAAAGTTGAATATATTAAAAATAATAATTCTTACACTATAGAGCAAATATATTATAAACTGATAGATTATATGCACATATTAAGCATTATACACCTAAAAAATTAAAAGACTTGTTAACATAAAGATTACACAGCAACATAAAAATCATATTGAAAATAAGTTCAAATATTAACATAAATAATACATAACTTAAAGTTGAATATATTAAAAATAATAATTCTTACACTATAGAGCAAATATATTATAAACTGATAGATTATATGTACATATTAAGCATTATACACCTAAAAAATTAGAAGACTTGTTAACATAAAGATTACACAGCAACATAAAAATCATATTGAAAATAAGTTCAAATATTAACATAAATAATACATAACTTAAAGTTGAATATATTAAAAATAATAATTTTTACACTAGAGAGCAAATATATTATAAACTGATAGATTATATGCACATATTAAGCATTATACACCTAAAAAATTAAAAGACTTGTTAACAACATAAAAATCATATTGAAAATAAGTTCAAATATTAACATAAATAATACATAACTTAAAGTTGAATATATTAAAAATAATAATTCTTACACTATAGAGCAAATATATTATAAACTGATAGATTATATGTACATATTAAGCATTATACACCTAAAAAATTAAAAGACTTGTTAACATAAAGATTACACAGCAACATAAAAATCATATTGAAAATAAGTTCAAATATTAACATAAATAATACATAACTTAAAGTTGAATATATTAAAAATAATAATTCTTACACTATAGAGCAAATATATTATAAACTGATAGATTATATGCACATATTAAGCATTATACACCTAAAAAATTAAAAGACTTGTTAACATAAAGATTACACAGCAACATAAAAATCATATTGAAAATAAGTTCAAATATAAACATAAATAATACATAACTTAAAGTTGAATATATTAAAAATAATAATTCTTACACTATAGAGCAAATATATTATAAACTGATAGATTATATGCACATATTAAGCATTATACACCTAAAAAATTAAAAGACTTGTTAACATAAAGATTACACAGCAACATAAAAATCATATTGAAAATAAGTTCAAATATTAACATAAATAATACATAACTTAAAGTTGAATATATTAAAAATAATAATTCTTACAGTATAGAGCAAATATATTATAAACTGATAGATTATATGCACATATTAAGCATTATACACCTAAAAAATTAAAAGACTTGTTAACATAAAGATTACACAGCAACATTAAAATCATATTGAAAATAAGTTCAAATATTAACATAAATAATACATAACTTAAAGTTGAATATATTAAAAATAATAATTCTTACACTATAGAGCAAATATATTATAAACAGATAGATTATATGCACATATTAAGAATTATACACCTAAAAAATTAGAAGACTTGTTAACATAAAGATTACACAGCAACATAAAAATCATATTGAAAATAAGTTCAAATATTAACATAAATAATACATAACTTAAAGTTGAATATATTAAAAATAACAATTCTTACACTATAGAGCAAATATATTATAAACTGATAGATTATATGCACATATTAAACATTATACACCTAAAAAACTAAAAGACTTGTTAACATAAAGATTACACAGCAACATAAAAATCATATTGAAAATAAGTTCAAATATTAACATAAATAATACATAACTTAAAGTTGAATATATTAAAAATAATAATTCTTACACTATAGAGCAAATATATTATAAACTGATAGATTATATGCACATATTAAGCATTATACACCTAAAAAATTAAAAGACTTGTTAACATAAAGATTACACAGCAACATAAAAATCATATTGAAAATAAGTTCAAATATTAACATAAATAATACATAACTTAAAGTTGAATATATTAAAAATAATAATTCTTACACTATAGAGCAAATATATTATAAACTGATAGATTATATGCACATATTAAGCATTATACACCTAAAAAATTAAAAGACTTGTTAACATAAAGATTACACAGCAACATAAAAATCATATTGAAAATAAGTTCAAATATTAACATAAATAATACATAACTTAAAGTTGAATATATTAAAAATAATAATTCCTACACTATAGAGCAAATATATTATAAACTGATAGATTATATGCACATATTAAGCATTATACACCTAAAAAATTAAAAGACTTGTTAACATAAAGATTACACAGCAACATAAAAATCATATTGAAAATAAGTTCAAATATTAACATAAATAAAACATAACTTAAAGTTGAATATATTAAAAATAATAATTCTTACACTATAGAGCAAATATATTATAAACTGATAGATTATATGCACATATTAAGCATTATACACCTAAAAAATTAAAAGACATGTTAACATAAAGATTACACAGCAACATAAAAATCATATTGAAAATAAGTTCAAATATTAACATAAATAATACATAACTTAAAGTTGAATATATTAAAAATAATAATTCTTACACTATAGAGCAAATATATTATAAACTGATAGATAATATGCACATATTAAGCATTATACACCTAAAAAATTAAAAGACTTGTTAACAACATAAAAATCATATTGAAAATAAGTTCAAATATTAACATAAATAATACATAACTTAAAGTTGAATATATTAAAAATAATAATTCTTACACTATAGAGCAAATATATTATAAACTGATAGATTATATGCACATATTAAGCATTATACACCTAAAAAATTAAAAGACTTGTTAACATAAAGATTACACAGCAACATAAAAATCATATTGAAAATAAGTTCAAATATTAACATAAATAATACATAACTTAAAGTTGAATATATTAAAAATAATAATTCTTACACTATAGAGCAAATATATTATAAACTGATAGATTATATGCACATATTAAGCATTATACACCTAAAAAATTAAAAGACTTGTTAACATAAAGATTACACAGCAACATAAAAATCATATTGAAAATAAGTTCAAATATTAACATAAATAATACATAACTTAAAGTTGAATATATTAAAAATAATAATTCTTACACTATAGAGCAAATATATTATAAACAGATAGATTATATGCACATATTAAGAATTATACACCTAAAAAATTAGAAGACTTGTTAACATAAAGATTACACAGCAACATAAAAATCATATTGAAAATAAGTTCAAATATTAACATAAATAATACATAACTTAAAGTTGAATATATTAAAAATAATAATTTTTACACTAGAGAGCAAATATATTATAAACTGATAGATTATATGCACATATTAAGCATTATACACCTAAAAAATTAAAAGACTTGTTAACAACATAAAAATCATATTTAAAATAAGTTCAAATATTAACATAAATAATACATAACTTAAAGTTGAATATATTAAAAATAATAATTCTTACACTATAGAGCAAATATATTATAAACTGATAGATTATATGTACATATTAAGCATTATACACCTAAAAAATTAAAAGACTTGTTAACATAAAGATTACACAGCAACATAAAAATCATATTGAAAATAAGTTCAAATATTAACATAAATAATACATAACTTAAAGTTGAATATATTAAAAATAATAATTCTTACACTATAGAGCAAATATATTATAAACTGATAGATTATATGCACATATTAAGCATTATACACCTAAAAAACTAAAAGACTTGTTAACATAAAGATTACACAGCAACATAAAAATCATACTGAAAATAAGTTCAAATATTAACATAAATAATACATAACTTAAAGTTGAATATATTAAAAATAATAATTCTTACACTATAGAGCAAATATATTACAAACTGATAGATTATATGCACATATTAAGCATTATACACCTAAAAAATTAAAAGACTTGTTAACATAAAGATTACACAGCAACATAAAAATCATATTGAAAATAAGTTCAAATATTAACATAAATAATACATAACTTAAAGTTGAATATATTAAAAATAATAATTCTTACACTATAGAGCAAATATATTATAAACTGATAGATTATATGCACATATTAAACATTATACACCTAAAAAATTAAAAGACTTGTTAACATAAAGATTACACAGCAACATAAAAATCATATTGAAAATAAGTTCAAATATTAACATAAATAATACATAACTTAAAGTTGAATATATTAAAAATAATAATTCCTACACTATAGAGCAAATATATTATAAACTGATAGATTATATGCACATATTAAGCATTATACACCTAAAAAATTAAAAGACTTGTTAACATAAAGATTACACAGCAACATAAAAATCATATTGAAAATAAATTCAAATATTAACATAAATAATACATAACTTAAAGTTGAATATATTAAAAATAATAATTCTTACACTATAGAGCAAATATATTATAAACTGATAGATTATATGCACATATTAAGCATTATACACCTAAAAAATTAAAAGACATGTTAACATAAAGATTACACAGCAACATAAAAATCATATTGAAAATAAGTTCAAATATTAACATAAATAATACATAACTTAAATTTGAATATATTAAAAATAATAATTCTTACACTATAGAGCAAATATATTATAAACTGATAGATAATATGCACATATTAAGCATTATACACCTAAAAAATTAAAAGACTTGTTAACAACATAAAAATCATATTGAAAATAAGTTCAAATATTAACATAAATAATACATAACTTAAAGTTGAATATATTAAAAATAATAATTCTTACACTATAGAGCAAATATATTATAAACTGATAGATTATATGCACATATTAAACATTATACACCTAAAAAATTAAAAGACTTGTTAACATAAAGATTACACAGCAACATAAAAATCATATTGAAAATAAGTTCAAATATTAACATAAATAATACATAACTTAAAGTTGAATATATTAAAAATAATAATTCCTACACTATAGAGCAAATATATTATAAACTGATAGATTATATGCACATATTAAGCATTATACACCTAAAAAATTAAAAGACTTGTTAACATAAAGATTACACAGCAACATAAAAATCATATTGAAAATAAATTCAAATATTAACATAAATAATACATAACTTAAAGTTGAATATATTAAAAATAATAATTCTTACACTATAGAGCAAATATATTATAAACTGATAGATTATATGCACATATTAAGCATTATACACCTAAAAAATTAAAAGACATGTTAACATAAAGATTACACAGCAACATAAAAATCATATTCAAAATAAGTTCAAATATTAACATAAATAATACATAACTTAAATTTGAATATATTAAAAATAATAATTCTTACACTATAGAGCAAATATATTATAAACTGATAGATAATATGCACATATTAAGCATTATACACCGAAAAAATTAAAAGACTTGTTAACAACATAAAAATCATATTGAAAATAAGTTCAAATATTAACATAAATAATACATAACTTAAAGTTGAATATATTAAAAATAATAATTCTTACACTATAGAGCAAATATATTATAAACTGATAGATTATATGCACATATTAAGCATTATACACCTAAAAAATTAAAAGACTTGTTAACATAAAGATTACACAGCAACATAAAAATCATATTGAAAATAAGTTCAAATATTAACATAAATAATACATAACTTAAAGTTGAATATATTAAAAATAATAATTCTTACACTATAGAGCAAATATATTATAAACTGATAGATTATATGCACATATTAAGCATTATACACCTAAAAAATTAAAAGACTTGTTAACATAAAGATTACACAGCAACATAAAAATCATATTGAAAATAAGTTCAAATATAAACATAAATAATACATAACTTAAAGTTGAATATATTAAAAATAATAATTCTTACACTATAGAGCAAATATATTATAAACTGATAGATTATATGCACATATTAAGCATTATACACCTAAAAAATTAAAAGACTTGTTAACATAAAGATTACACAGCAACATAAAAATCATATTGAAAATAAGTTCAAATATTAACATAAATAATACATAACTTAAAGTTGAATATATTAAAAATAATAATTCTTACACTATAGAGCAAATATATTATAAACTGATAGATTATATGCACATATTAAGAATTATACACCTAAAAAATTAAAAGACTTGTTAACATAAAGATTACACAGCAACATAAAAATCATATTGAAAATAAGTTCAAATATTAACATAAATAATATATAACTTAAAGTTGAATATATTAAAAATAATAATTCTTACACTATAGAGCAAATATATTATAAACTGATAGATTATATGCACATATTAAGCATTATACACCTAAAAAATTAAAAGATTTGTTAACATAAAGATTACACAGCAACATAAAAATCATATTGAAAATAAGTTCAAATATTAACATAAATAATACATAACTTAAAGTTGAATATATTAAAAATAATAATTCTTACACTATAGAGCAAATATATTATAAACTGATAGATTATATGCACATATTAAGCATTATACACCTAAAAAATTAGAAGACTTGTTAACATAAAGATTACACAGCAACATAAAAATCATATTGAAAATAAGTTCAAATATTAACATAAATACACATAACTTAAAGTTGAATATATTAAAAATAATAATTTTTACACTAGAGAGCAAATATTTTATAAACTGATAGATTATATGCACATGTTAAGCATTATACACCTAAAAAATTAAAAGACTTGTTAACAACATAAAAATCATATTGAAAATAAGTTCAAATATTAACATAAATAATACATAACTTAAAGTTGAATATATTAAAAATAATAATTCTTACACTATAGAGCAAATATATTATAAACTGATAGATTATATGCACATGTTAAGCATTATACACCTAAAAAATTAAAAGACTTGTTAACATAAAGATTACACAGCAACATAAAAATCATATTGAAAATAAGTTCAAATATAAACATAAATAATACATAACTCAAAGTTGAATATATTAAAAATAATAACTCTTACACTATAGAGCAAATATATTATAAACTGATAGATTATATGCACATATTAAGCATTATACACCTAAAAAATTAAAAGACTTGTTAACATAAAGATTACACAGCAACATAAAAATCATATTGAAAATAAGTTCAAATATTAACATAAATAATACATAACTTAAAGTTGAATATATTAAAAATAATAATTCTTACACTATAGAGCAAATATATTATAAACTGATAGATTATATGCACATATTAAGCATTATACACCTAAAAAATTAAAAGACTTGTTAACATAAAGATTACACAGCAACATAAAAATCATATTGAAAATAAGTTCAAATATTAACATAAATAATACATAACTTAAAGTTGAATATATTAAAAATAATAATTCTTACACTATAGAGCAAATATATTATAAACTGATAGATTATATGCACATATTAAGCATTATACACCTGAAAAATTAGAATACTTGTTAACATAAAGATTACACAGCAACATAAAAATCATATTGAAAATAAGTTCAAATATTAACATAAATAATACATAACTTAAAGTTGAATATATTAAAAATAATAATTTTTACACTTGAGAGCAAATATATTATAAACTGATAGATTATATGCACATATTAAGCATTATACACCTAAAAAATTAAAAGACTTGTTAACAACATAAAAATCATATTGAAAATAAGTTCAAATATTAACATAAATAATACATAACTTAAAGTTGAATATATTAAAAATAATAATTCTTACACTATAGAGAAAATATATTATAAACTGATAGATTATATGCACATGTTAAGCATTATACACCTAAAAAATTAAAAGACTTGTTAACATAAAGATTATACAGCAACATAAAAATCATATTGAAAATAAGTTCAAATATTAACATAAATAATACATAACTTAAAGTTGAATATATTAAAAATAATAATTCTTACACTATAGAGCAAATATATTATAAACTGATAGATTATATGCACATATTAAGCATTATACACCTAAAAAATTAAAAGACTTGTTAACAACATAAAAATCATATTGAAAATAAGTTCAAATATTAACATAAATAATACATAACTTAAAGTTGAATATATTAAAAATAATAATTCTTACACTATAGAGCAAATATATTATAAACTGATAGATTATATGCACATATTAAGCATTATACACCTAAAAAATTAAAAGACTTGTTAACATAAAGATTACACAGCAACATAAAAATCATATTGAAAATAAGTTCAAATATTAACATAAATAATACATAACTTAAAGTTGAATATATTAAAAATAATAATTCTTACACTATAAAGCAAATATATTATAAACTGATAGATTATATGCACATATTAAACATTATACACCTAAAAAATTAAAAGACTTGTTAACATAAAGATTACACAGCAACATAAAAATCATATTGAAAATAAGTTCAAATATTAACATAAATAATACATAACTTAAAGTTGAATATATTAAAAATAATAATTCCTACACTATAGAGCAAATATATTATAAACTGATAGATTATATGCACATATTAAGCATTATACACCTAAAAAATTAAAAGACTTGTTAACATAAAGATTACACAGCAACATAAAAATCATATTGAAAATAAATTCAAATATTAACATAAATAATACATAACTTAAAGTTGAATATATTAAAAATAATAATTCTTACACTATAGAGCAAATATATTATAAACTGATAGATTATATGCACATATTAAGCATTATACACCTAAAAAATTAAAAGACATGTTAACATAAAGATTACACAGCAACATAAAAATCATATTGAAAATAAGTTCAAATATTAACATAAATAATACATAACTTAAATTTGAATATATTAAAAATAATAATTCTTACACTATAGAGCAAATATATTATAAACTGATAGATAATATGCACATATTAAGCATTATACACCTAAAAAATTAAAAGACTTGTTAACAACATAAAAATCATATTGAAAATAAGTTCAAATATTAACATAAATAATACATAACTTAAAGTTGAATATATTAAAAATAATAATTCTTACACTATAGAGCAAATATATTATAAACTGATAGATTATATGCACATATTAAACATTATACACCTAAAAAATTAAAAGACTTGTTAACATAAAGATTACACAGCAACATAAAAATCATATTGAAAATAAGTTCAAATATTAACATAAATAATACATAACTTAAAGTTGAATATATTAAAAATAATAATTCCTACACTATAGAGAAAATATATTATAAACTGATAGATTATATGCACATATTAAGCATTATACACCTAAAAAATTAAAAGACTTGTTAACAACATAAAAATCATATTGAAAATAAGTTCAAATATTAACATAAATAATACATAACTTAAAGTTGAATATATTAAAAATAATAATTCTTACACTATAGAGCAAATATATTATAAACTGATAGATTATATGCACATGTTAAGCATTATACACCTAAAAAATTAAAAGACTTGTTAACATAAAGATTACACAGCAACATAAAAATCATATTGAAAATAAGTTCAAATATAAACATAAATAATACATAACTTAAAGTTGAATATATTAAAAATAATAATTCTTACACTATAGAGCAAATATATTATAAACTGATAGATTATATGCACATATTAAGCATTATACACCTAAAAAATTAAAAGACTTGTTAACATAAAGATTACACAGCAACATAAAAATCATATTGAAAATAAGTTCAAATATTAACATAAATAATACATAACTTAAAGTTGAATATATTAAAAATAATAATTCTTACACTATAGAGCAAATATATTATAAACTGATAGATTATATGCACATATTAAGCATTATACACCTAAAAAATTAGAAGACTTGTTAACATAAAGATTACACAGCAACATAAAAATCATATTGAAAATAAGTTCAAATATTAACATAAATACACATAACTTAAAGTTGAATATATTAAAAATAATAATTTTTACACTAGAGAGCAAATATTTTATAAACTGATAGATTATATGCACATGTTAAGCATTATACACCTAAAAAATTAAAAGACTTGTTAACAACATAAAAATCATATTGAAAATAAGTTCAAATATTAACATAAATAATACATAACTTAAAGTTGAATATATTAAAAATAATAATTCTTACACTATAGAGCAAATATATTATAAACTGATAGATTATATGCACATGTTAAGCATTATACACCTAAAAAATTAAAAGACTTGTTAACATAAAGATTACACAGCAACATAAAAATCATATTGAAAATAAGTTCAAATATAAACATAAATAATACATAACTCAAAGTTGAATATATTAAAAATAATAACTCTTACACTATAGAGCAAATATATTATAAACTGATAGATTATATGCACATATTAAGCATTATACACCTAAAAAATTAAAAGACTTGTTAACATAAAGATTACACAGCAACATAAAAATCATATTGAAAATAAGTTCAAATATTAACATAAATAATACATAACTTAAAGTTGAATATATTAAAAATAATAATTCTTACACTATAGAGCAAATATATTATAAACTGATAGATTATATGCACATATTAAGCATTATACACCTAAAAAATTAAAAGACTTGTTAACATAAAGATTACACAGCAACATAAAAATCATATTGAAAATAAGTTCAAATATTAACATAAATAATACATAACTTAAAGTTGAATATATTAAAAATAATAATTCTTACACTATAGAGCAAATATATTATAAACTGATAGATTATATGCACATATTAAGCATTATACACCTGAAAAATTAGAATACTTGTTAACATAAAGATTACACAGCAACATAAAAATCATATTGAAAATAAGTTCAAATATTAACATAAATAATACATAACTTAAAGTTGAATATATTAAAAATAATAATTTTTACACTAGAGAGCAAATATATTATAAACTGATAGATTATATGCACATATTAAGCATTATACACCTAAAAAATTAAAAGACTTGTTAACAACATAAAAATCATATTGAAAATAAGTTCAAATATTAACATAAATAATACATAACTTAAAGTTGAATATATTAAAAATAATAATTCTTACACTATAGAGAAAATATATTATAAACTGATAGATTATATGCACATGTTAAGCATTATACACCTAAAAAATTAAAAGACTTGTTAACATAAAGATTATACAGCAACATAAAAATCATATTGAAAATAAGTTCAAATATTAACATAAATAATACATAACTTAAAGTTGAATATATTAAAAATAATAATTCTTACACTATAGAGCAAATATATTATAAACTGATAGATTATATGCACATATTAAGCATTATACACCTAAAAAATTAAAAGACTTGTTAACAACATAAAAATCATATTGAAAATAAGTTCAAATATTAACATAAATAATACATAACTTAAAGTTGAATATATTAAAAATAATAATTCTTACACTATAGAGCAAATATATTATAAACTGATAGATTATATGCACATATTAAGCATTATACACCTAAAAAATTAAAAGACTTGTTAACATAAAGATTATACAGCAACATAAAAATCATATTGAAAATAAGTTCAAATATTAACATAAATAATACATAACTTAAAGTTGAATATATTAAAAATAATAATTCTTACACTATAAAGCAAATATATTATAAACTGATAGATTATATGCACATATTAAACATTATACACCTAAAAAATTAAAAGACTTGTTAACATAAAGATTACACAGCAACATAAAAATCATATTGAAAATAAGTTCAAATATTAACATAAATAATACATAACTTAAAGTTGAATATATTAAAAATAATAATTCTTACACTATAGAGCAAATATATTATAAACTGATAGATTATATGCACATATTAAGCATTATACACCTAAAAAATTAAAAGACTTGTTAACATAAAGATTACACAGCAACATAAAAATCATATTGAAAATAAATTCAAATATTAACATAAATAATACATAACTTAAAGTTGAATATATTAAAAATAATAATTCTTACACTATAGAGCAAATATATTATAAACTGATAGATTATATGCACATATTAAGCATTATACACCTAAAAAATTAAAAGACTTGTTAACATAAAGATTACACAGCAACATAAAAATCATATTGAAAATAAGTTCAAATATTAACATAAATAATACATAACTTAAATTTGAATATATTAAAAATAATAATTCTTACACTATAGAGCAAATATATTATAAACTGATAGATAATATGCACATATTAAGCATTATACACCTAAAAAATTAAAAGACTTGTTAACAACATAAAAATCATATTGAAAATAAGTTCAAATATTAACATAAATAATACATAACTTAAAGTTGAATATATTAAAAATAATAATTCTTACACTATAGAGCAAATATATTATAAACTGATAGATTATATGCACATATTAAGCATTATACACCTAAAAAATTAAAAGACATGTTAACATAAAGATTACACAGCAACATAAAAATCATATTGAAAATAAGTTCAAATATTAACATAAATAATACATAACTTAAAGTTGAATATATTAAAAATAATAATTCCTACACTATAGAGCAAATATATTATAAACTGATAGATAATATGCACATATTAAGCATTATACACCTAAAAAATTAAAAGACTTGTTAACAACATAAAAATCATATTGAAAATAAGTTCAAATATTAACATAAATAATACATAACTTAAAGTTGAATATATTAAAAATAATAATTCTTACACTATAGAGCAAATATATTATAAACTGATAGATTATATGCACATATTAAACATTATACACCTAAAAAATTAAAAGACTTGTTAACATAAAGATTACACAGCAACATAAAAATCATATTGAAAATAAGTTCAAATATAAACATAAATAATACATAACTTAAAGTTGAATATATTAAAAATAATAATTCTTACACTATAGAGCAAATATATTATAAACTGATAGATTATATGCACATATTAAGCATTATACACCTAAAAAATTAAAAGACTTGTTAACATAAAGATTACACAGCAACATAAAAATCATATTGAAAATAAGTTCAAATATTAACATAAATAATACATAACTTAAAGTTGAATATATTAAAAATAATAATTCTTACACTATAGAGCAAATATATTATAAACTGATAGATTATATGCACATATTAAGCATTATACACCTAAAAAATTAAAAGACTTGTTAACATAAAGATTACACAGCAACATAAAAATCATATTGAAAATAAGTTCAAATATTAACATAAATAATACATAACTTAAAGTTGAATATATTAAAAATAATAATTCTTACACTATAGAGCAAATATATTATAAACTGATAGATTATATGCACATATTAAGCATTATACACCTAAAAAATTAAAAGACTTGTTAACATAAAGATTACACAGCAACATAAAAATCATATTGAAAATAAGTTCAAATATTAACATAAATAATACATAACTTAAAGTTGAATATATTAAAAATAATAATTCTTACACTATAGAGCAAATATATTATAAACTGATAGATTATATGCACATATTAAGCATTATACACCTAAAAAATTAAAAGACTTGTTAACATAAAGATTACACAGCAACATAAAAATCATATTGAAAATAAGTTCAAATATTAACATAAATAATACATAACTTAAAGTTGAATATATTAAAAATAATAATTCTTACACTATAGAGCAAATATATTATAAACTGATAGATTATATGCACATATTAAGCATTATACACCTAAAAAATTAAAAGACTTGTTAACATAAAGATTACACAGCAACATAAAAATCATATTGAAAATAAGTTCAAATATTAACATAAATAATACATAACTTAAAGTTGAATATATTAAAAATAATAATTCTTACACTATAGAGCAAATATATTATAAACTGATAGATTATATGCACATATTAAGCATTATACACCTAAAAAATTAAAAGACTTGTTAACATAAAGATTACACAGCAACATAAAAATCATATTGAAAATAAGTTCAAATATTAACATAAATAATACATAACTTAAAGTTGAATATATTAAAAATAATAATTCTTACACTATAGAGCAAATATATTATAAACTGATAGATTATATACACATATTAAGCATTATACACCTAAAAAATTAAAAGACTTATTAACATAAAGATTACACAGCAACATAAAAATCATATTGAAAATAAGTTCAAATATTAACATAAATAATACATAACTTAAAGTTGAATATATTAAAAATAATAATTCTTACACTATAGAGCAAATATATTATAAACTGATAGATTATATGCACATATTAAGCATTATACACCTAAAAAATTAAAAGACTTGTTAACATAAAGATTACACAGCAACATAAAAATCATATTGAAAATAAGTTCAAATATTAACATAAATAATACATAACTTAAAGTTGAATATATTAAAAATAATAATTCTTACAGTATAGAGCAAATATATTATAAACTGATAGATTATATGCACATATTAAGCATTATACACCTAAAAAATTAAAAGACTTGTTAACATAAAGATTACACAGCAACATAAAAATCATATTGAAAATAAGTTCAAATATTAACATAAATAATACATAACTTAAAGTTGAATATATTAAAAATAATAATTCTTACACTATAGAGCAAATATATTATAAACTGATAGATTATATGCACATATTAAGCATTATACACCTAAAAAATTAAAAGACTTGTTAACATAAAGATTACACAGCAACATAAAAATCATATTGAAAATAAGTTCAAATATTAACATAAATAATGAATAACTTAAAGTTGAATATATTAAAAATAATAATTCTTACACTATAGAGCAAATATATTATAAACTGATAGATTATATGCACATATTAAGCATTATACACCTAAAAAATTAAAAGACTTGTTAACATAAATATTACACAGCAACATAAAAATCATATTGAAAATAAGTTTAAATATTAACATAAATAATACATAACTTAAATTTGAATATATTAAAAATAATAATTCTTACACTATAGAGCAAATATATTATAAACTGATAGATTATATGCACATATTAAGCATTATACACCTAAAAAATTAAAAGACTTGTTAACATAAAGATTACACAGCAACATAAAAATCATATTGAAAATAAGTTCAAATATTAACATAAATAATACATAACTTAAAGTTGAATATATTAAAAATAATAATTTTTACACTATAGAGCAAATATATTATAAACTGATAGATTATATGCACATATTAAGCATTATACACCTAAAAAATTAGAAGACTTGTTAACATAAAGATTACACAGCAACATAAAAATCATATTGAAAATAAGTTCAAATATTAAGATAAATAATACATAACTTAAAGTTGAATATATTAAAAATAATAATTTTTACACTAGAGAGCAAATATATTATAAACTGATAGATTATATGCACATATTAAGCATTATACACCTAAAAAATTAAAAGACTTGTTAACAACATAAAAATCATATTGAAAATAAGTTCAAATATTAACATAAATAATACATAACTTAAAGTTGAATATATTAAAAATAATAATTCTTACACTATAGAGCAAATATATTATAAACTGATAGATTATATGCACATATTAAGCATTATACACCTAAAAAATTAAAAGACTTGTTAACATAAAGATTACACAGCAACATAAAAATCATATTGAAAATAAGTTCAAATATTAACATAAATAATACATAACTTAAAGTAGAATATATTAAAAATAATAATTCTTACACTATAGAGCAAATATATTATAAACTGATAGATTATATGCATATATTAAGCATTATACACCTAAAAAATTAAAAGACTTGTTAACATAAAGATTACACAGCAACATAAAAATCATATTGAAAATAAGTTCAAATATTAACATAAATAATACATAACTTAAAGTTGAATATATTAAAAATAATAATTCTTACACTATAGAGAAAATATATTATAAACTGATAGATTATATGCATATATTAAGCATTATACACCTAAAAAATTAAAAGACTTGTTAACATAAAGATTACACAGCAACATAAAAATCATATTGAAAATAAGTTCAAATATTAACATAAATAATACATAACTTAAAGTTGAATATATTAAAAATAATAATTCTTACACTATAGAGCAAATATATTATAAACTGATAGATTATATGCACATATTAAGCATTATATACCTAAAAAATTAAAAGACTTGTTAACATAAAGATTACACAGCAACATAAAAATCATATTGAAAATAAGTTCAAATATTAACATAAATAATACATAACTTAAAGTTGAATATATTAAAAATAATAATTCTTACACTATAGAGCAAATATATTATAAACTGATAGATTAAATGCACATATTAAGCATTATACACCTAAAAAATTAAAAGACTTGTTAACATAAAGATTACACAGCAACATAAAAATCATATTGAAAATAAGTTCAAATATTAGCATAAATAATACATAACTTAAAGTTGAATATATTAAAAATAATAATTCTTACACTATAGAGCAAATATATTATAAACTGATAGATTATATGCACATATTAAGCATTATACACCTAAAAAATTAAAAGACTTGTTAACATAAAGATTACACAGCAACATAAAAATCATATTGAAAATAAGTTCAAATATTAACATAAATAATATATAACTTAAAGTTGAATATATTAAAAATAATAATTCTTACACTATAGAGCAAATATATTATAAACTGATAGATTATATGCACATATTAAGCATTATACACCTAAAAAATTAAAAGACTTGTTAACATAAAGATTACACAGCAACATAAAAATCATATTGAAAATAAGTTCAAATATTAACATAAATAATACATAGCTTAAAGTTGAATATATTAAAAATAATAATTCTTACACTATAGAGCAAATATATTATAAACTGATAGATTATATGCACATATTAAGCATTATACACCTAAAAAATTAAAAGACTTGTTAACATAAAGATTTCACAGCAACATAAAAATCATATTGAAAATAAGTTCAAATATTAACATAAATAATACATAACTTAAAGTTGAATATATTAAAAATAATAATTCTTACACTATAGAGTAAATATATTATAAACTGATAGATTATATGCACATATTAAGCATTATACACCTAAAAAATTAAAAGACTTGTTAACATAAAGATTACACAGCAACATAAAAATCATATTGAAAATAAGTTCAAATATTAACATAAATAATACATAACTTAAAGTTGAATATATTAAAAATAATAATTGTTACACTATAGAGCAAATATATTATAAACTGATAGATTATATGCACATATTAAGCATTATACACCTAAAAAATTAGAAGACTTGTTAACATAAAGATTACACAGCAACATAAAAATCATATTGAAAATAAGTTCAAATATTAACATAAATAATACATAACTTAAAGTTGAATATATTAAAAATAATAATTCTTACACTATAGAGCAAATATATTATAAAATGATAGATTATATGCACATATTAAGCATTATACACCTAAAAAATTAAAAGACTTGTTAACATAAAGATTACACAGCAACATAAAAATCATATTGAAAATAAGTTCAAATATTAACATAAATAATACATAACTTAAAGTTGAATATATTAAAAATAATAATTCTTACAGTATAGAGCAAATATATTATAAACTGATAGATTATATGCACATATTAAGCATTATACACCTAAAAAATTAGAAGACTTGTTAACATAAAGATTACACAGCAACATAAAAATCATATTGAAAATAAGTTCAAATATTAACATAAATAATACATAACTTAAAGTTGAATATATTAAAAATAATAATTCTTACACTATAGAGCAAATATATTATAAACTGATAGATTATATGCACATATTAAGCATTATACACCTAAAAAATTAAAAGACTTGTTAACATAAAGATTACACAGCAACATAAAAATCATATTGAAAATAAGTTCAAATATTAACATAAATAATACATAACTTAAAGTTGAATATATTAAAAATAATAATTCTTACACTATAGAGTAAATATATTATAAACTGATAGATTATATGCATATATTAAGCATTATACACCTAAAAAATTAAAAGACTTGTTAACATAAAGATTACACAGCAACATAAAAATCATTTTGAAAATAAGTTCAAATATTAACATAAATAATACATAACTTAAAGTTGAATATATTAAAAATAATAATTCTTACACTATAGAGCAAATATATTATAAACTGATAGATTATATGCACATATTAAGCATTATATACCTAAAAAATTAAAAGACTTGTTAACATAAAGATTACACAGCAACATAAAAATCATATTGAAAATAAGTTCAAATATTAACATAAATAATACATAACTTAAAGTTGAATATATTAAAAATAATAATTCTAACACTATAGAGCAAATATATTATAAACTGATAGATTAAATGCACATATTAAGCATTATACACCTAAAAAATTAAAAGACTTGTTAACATAAAGATTACACACCAACATAAAAATCATATTGAAAATAAGTTCAAATATTAGCATAAATAATACATAACTTAAAGTTGAATATATTAAAAATAATAATTCTTACACTATAGAGCAAATATATTATAAACTGATAGATTATATGCACATATTAAGCATTATACACCTAAAAAATTAAAAGACTTGTTAACATAAAGATTACACAGCAACATAAAAATCATATTGAAAATAAGTTCAAATATTAACATAAATAATATATAACTTAAAGTTGAATATATTAAAAATAATAATTCTTACACTATAGAGCAAATATATTATAAACTGATAGATTATATGCACATATTAAGCATTATACACCTAAAAAATTAAAAGACTTGTTAACATAAAGATTACACAGCAACATAAAAATCATATTGAAAATAAGTTCAAATATTAACATAAATAATACATAACTTAAAGTTGAATATATTAAAAATAATAATTCTTACAGTATAGAGCAAATATATTATAAACTGATAGATTATATGCACATATTAAGCATTATACACCTAAAAAATTAAAAGACTTGTTAACATAAAGATTACACAGCAACATAAAAATCATATTGAAAATAAGTTCAAATATTAACATAAATAATACATAACTTAAAGTTGAATATATTAAAAATAATAATTCTTACACTATAGAGCAAATATATTATAAACTGATAGATTATATGCACATATTAAGCATTATACACCTAAAAAATTAAAAGACTTGTTAACATAAAGATTACACAGCAACATAAAAATCATATTAAAAATAAGTTCAAATATTAACATAAATAATAAATAACTTAAAGTTGAATATATTAAAAATAATAATTCTTACACTATAGAGCAAATATATTATAAACTGATAGATTATATGCACATATTAAGCATTATACACCTAAAAAATTAAAAGACTTGTTAACATAAATATTACACAGCAACATAAAAATCATATTGAAAATAAGTTTAAATATTAACATAAATAATACATAACTTAAATTTGAATATATTAAAAATAATAATTCTTACACTATAGAGCAAATATATTATAAACTGATAGATTATATGCACATATTAAGCATTATACACCTAAAAAATTAAAAGACTTGTTAACATAAAGATTACAAAGCAACATAAAAATCATATTGAAAATAAGTTCAAATATTAACATAAATAATACATAACTTAAAGTTGAATATATTAAAAATAATAATTCTTACACTATAGAGCAAATATATTATAAACTGATAGATTATATGCACATATTAAGCATTATACACCTAAAAAATTAGAAGACTTGTTAACATAAAGATTACACAGCAACATAAAAATCATATTGAAAATAAGTTCAAATATTAAGATAAATAATACATAACTTAAAGTTGAATATATTAAAAATAATAATTTTTACACTAGAGAGCAAATATATTATAAACTGATAGATTATATGCACATATTAAGCATTATACACCTAGAAAATTAAAAGACTTGTTAACATAAAGATTACACAGCAACATAAAAATCATATTGAAAATAAGTTCAAATATTAACATAAATAATATATAACTTAAAGTTGAATATATTAAAAATAATAATTCTTACACTATAGAGCAAATATATTATAAACTGATAGATTATATGCACATATTAAGCATTATACACCTAAAAAATTAAAAGACTTGTTAACATAAAGATTACACAGCAACATAAAAATCATATTGAAAATAAGTTCAAATATTAACATAAATAATACATAACTTAAAGTTGAATATATTAAAAATAATAATTCTTACAGTATAGAGCAAATATATTATAAACTGATAGATTATATGCACATATTAAGCATTATACACCTAAAAAATTAAAAGACTTGTTAACATAAAGATTACACAGCAACATAAAAATCATATTGAAAATAAGTTCAAATATTAACATAAATAATACATAACTTAAAGTTGAATATATTAAAAATAATAATTCTTACACTATAGAGCAAATATATTATAAACTGATAGATTATATGCACATATTAAGCATTATACACCTAAAAAATTAAAAGACTTGTTAACATAAAGATTACACAGCAACATAAAAATCATATTAAAAATAAGTTCAAATATTAACATAAATAATAAATAACTTAAAGTTGAATATATTAAAAATAATAATTCTTACACTATAGAGCAAATATATTATAAACTGATAGATTATATGCACATATTAAGCATTATACACCTAAAAAATTAAAAGACTTGTTAACATAAATATTACACAGCAACATAAAAATCATATTGAAAATAAGTTTAAATATTAACATAAATAATACATAACTTAAATTTGAATATATTAAAAATAATAATTCTTACACTATAGAGCAAATATATTATAAACTGATAGATTATATGCACATATTAAGCATTATACACCTAAAAAATTAAAAGACTTGTTAACATAAAGATTACACAGCAACATAAAAATCATATTGAAAATAAGTTCAAATATTAACATAAATAATACATAACTTAAAGTTGAATATATTAAAAATAATAATTCTTACACTATAGAGAAAATATATTATAAACTGATAGATTATATGCATATATTAAGCATTATACACCTAAAAAATTAAAAGACTTGTTAACATAAAGATTACACAGCAACATAAAAATCATATTGAAAATAAGTTCAAATATTAACATAAATAATACATAACTTAAAGTTGAATATATTAAAAATAATAATTCTTACACTATAGAGCAAATATATTATAAACTGATAGATTATATGCACATATTAAGCATTATATACCTAAAAAATTAAAAGACTTGTTAACATAAAGATTACACAGCAACATAAAAATCATATTGAAAATAAGTTCAAATATTAACATAAATAATACATAACTTAAAGTTGAATATATTAAAAATAATAATTCTTACACTATAGAGCAAATATATTATAAACTGATAGATTAAATGCACATATTAAGCATTATACACCTAAAAAATTAAAAGACTTGTTAACATAAAGATTACACAGCAACATAAAAATCATATTGAAAATAAGTTCAAATATTAGCATAAATAATACATAACTTAAAGTTGAATATATTAAAAATAATAATTCTTACACTATAGAGCAAATATATTATAAACTGATAGATTATATGCACATATTAAGCATTATAGACCTAAAAAATTAAAAGACTTGTTAACATAAAGATTACACAGCAACATAAAAATCATATTGAAAATAAGTTCAAATATTAACATAAATAATATATAACTTAAAGTTGAATATATTAAAAATAATAATTCTTACACTATAGAGCAAATATATTATAAACTGATAGATTATATGCACATATTAAGCATTATACACCTAAAAAATTAAAAGACTTGTTAACATAAAGATTACACAGCAACATAAAAATCATATTGAAAATAAGTTCAAATATTAACATAAATAATACATAACTTAAAGTTGAATATATTAAAAATAATAATTCTTACACTATAGAGCAAATATATTATAAACTGATAGATTATATGCACATATTAAGCATTATACACCTAAAAAATTAGAAGACTTGTTAACATAAAGATTACACAGCAACATAAAAATCATATTGAAAATAAGTTCAAATATTAAGATAAATAATACATAACTTAAAGTTGAATATATTAAAAATAATAATTTTTACACTAGAGAGCAAATATATTATAAACTGATAGATTATATGCACATATTAAGCATTATACACCTAGAAAATTAAAAGACTTGTTAACAACATAAAAATCATATTGAAAATAAGTTCAAATATTAACATAAATAATACATAACTTAAAGTTGAATATATTAAAAATAATAATTCTTACACTATAGAGCAAATATATTATAAACTGATAGATTATATGCACATATTAAGCATTATACACCTAAAAAATTAAAAGACTTGTTAACATAAAGATTACACAGCAACATAAAAATCATATTGAAAATAAGTTCAAATATTAACATAAATAATACATAACTTAAAGTAGAATATATTAAAAATAATAATTCTTACACTATAGAGCAAATATATTATAAACTGATAGATTATATGCACATATTAAGCATTATACACCTAAAAAATTAAAAGACTTGTTAACATAAATATTACACAGCAACATAAAAATCATATTGAAAATAAGTTTAAATATTAACATAAATAATACATAACTTAAATTTGAATATATTAAAAATAATAATTCTTACACTATAGAGCAAATATATTATAAACTGATAGATTATATGCACATATTAAGCATTATACACCTAAAAAATTAAAAGACTTGTTAACATAAAGATTACAAAGCAACATAAAAATCATATTGAAAATAAGTTCAAATATTAACATAAATAATACATAACTTAAAGTTGAATATATTAAAAATAATAATTCTTACACTATAGAGCAAATATATTATAAACTGATAGATTATATGCACATATTAAGCATTATACACCTAAAAAATTAGAAGACTTGTTAACATAAAGATTACACAGCAACATAAAAATCATATTGAAAATAAGTTCAAATATTAAGATAAATAATACATAACTTAAAGTTGAATATATTAAAAATAATAATTTTTACACTAGAGAGCAAATATATTATAAACTGATAGATTATATGCACATATTAAGCATTATACACCTAGAAAATTAAAAGACTTGTTAACATAAAGATTACACAGCAACATAAAAATCATATTGAAAATAAGTTCAAATATTAACATAAATAATATATAACTTAAAGTTGAATATATTAAAAATAATAATTCTTACACTATAGAGCAAATATATTATAAACTGATAGATTATATGCACATATTAAGCATTATACACCTAAAAAATTAAAAGACTTGTTAACATAAAGATTACACAGCAACATAAAAATCATATTGAAAATAAGTTCAAATATTAACATAAATAATACATAACTTAAAGTTGAATATATTAAAAATAATAATTCTTACAGTATAGAGCAAATATATTATAAACTGATAGATTATATGCACATATTAAGCATTATACACCTAAAAAATTAAAAGACTTGTTAACATAAAGATTACACAGCAACATAAAAATCATATTGAAAATAAGTTCAAATATTAACATAAATAATACATAACTTAAAGTTGAATATATTAAAAATAATAATTCTTACACTATAGAGCAAATATATTATAAACTGATAGATTATATGCACATATTAAGCATTATACACCTAAAAAATTAAAAGACTTGTTAACATAAAGATTACACAGCAACATAAAAATCATATTAAAAATAAGTTCAAATATTAACATAAATAATAAATAACTTAAAGTTGAATATATTAAAAATAATAATTCTTACACTATAGAGCAAATATATTATAAACTGATAGATTATATGCACATATTAAGCATTATACACCTAAAAAATTAAAAGACTTGTTAACATAAATATTACACAGCAACATAAAAATCATATTGAAAATAAGTTTAAATATTAACATAAATAATACATAACTTAAATTTGAATATATTAAAAATAATAATTCTTACACTATAGAGCAAATATATTATAAACTGATAGATTATATGCACATATTAAGCATTATACACCTAAAAAATTAAAAGACTTGTTAACATAAAGATTACACAGCAACATCAAAATCATATTGAAAATAAGTTCAAATATTAACATAAATAATACATAACTTAAAGTTGAATATATTAAAAATAATAATTCTTACACTATAGAGCAAATATATTATAAACTGATAGATTATATGCACATATTAAGCATTATACACCTAAAAAATTAGAAGACTTGTTAACATAAAGATTACACAGCAACATAAAAATCATATTGAAAATAAGTTCAAATATTAAGATAAATAATACATAACTTAAAGTTGAATATATTAAAAATAATAATTTTTACACTAGAGAGCAAATATATTATAAACTGATAGATTATATGCACATATTAAGCATTATACACCTAGAAAATTAAAAGACTTGTTAACAACATAAAAATCATATTGAAAATAAGTTCAAATATTAACATAAATAATACATAACTTAAAGTTGAATATATTAAAAATAATAATTCTTACACTATAGAGCAAATATATTATAAACTGATAGATTATATGCACATATTAAGCATTATACACCTAAAAAATTAAAAGACTTGTTAACATAAAGATTACACAGCAACATAAAAATCATATTGAAAATAAGTTCAAATATTAACATAAATAATACATAACTTAAAGTAGAATATATTAAAAATAATAATTCTTACACTATAGAGCAAATATATTATAAACTGATAGATTATATGCACATATTAAGCATTATACACCTAAAAAATTAAAAGACTTGTTAACATAAAGATTACACAGCAACATAAAAATCATATTGAAAATAAGTTCAAATATTAACATAAATAATACATAACTTAAAGTTGAATATATTAAAAATAATAATTCTTACACTATAGAGAAAATATATTATAAACTGATAGATTATATGCATATATTAAGCATTATACACCTAAAAAATTAAAAGACTTGTTAACATAAAGATTACACAGCAACATAAAAATCATATTGAAAATAAGTTCAAATATTAACATAAATAATACATAACTTAAAGTTGAATATATTAAAAATAATAATTCTTACACTATAGAGCAAATATATTATAAACTGATAGATTATATGCACATATTAAGCATTATATACCTAAAAAATTAAAAGACTTGTTAACATAAAGATTACACAGCAACATAAAAATCATATTGAAAATAAGTTCAAATATTAACATAAATAATACATAACTTAAAGTTGAATATATTAAAAATAATAATTCTTACACTATAGAGCAAATATATTATAAACTGATAGATTAAATGCACATATTAAGCATTATACACCTAAAAAATTAAAAGACTTGTTAACATAAAGATTACACAGCAACATAAAAATCATATTGAAAATAAGTTCAAATATTAGCATAAATAATACATAACTTAAAGTTGAATATATTAAAAATAATAATTCTTACACTATAGAGCAAATATATTATAAACTGATAGATTATATGCACATATTAAGCATTATAGACCTAAAAAATTAAAAGACTTGTTAACATAAAGATTACACAGCAACATAAAAATCATATTGAAAATAAGTTCAAATATTAACATAAATAATATATAACTTAAAGTTGAATATATTAAAAATAATAATTCTTACACTATAGAGCAAATATATTATAAACTGATAGATTATATGCACATATTAAGCATTATACACCTAAAAAATTAAAAGACTTGTTAACATAAAGATTACACAGCAACATAAAAATCATATTGAAAATAAGTTCAAATATTAACATAAATAATACATAACTTAAAGTTGAATATATTAAAAATAATAATTCTTACACTATAGAGCAAATATATTATAAACTGATAGATTAAATGCACATATTAAGCATTATACACCTAAAAAATTAAAAGACTTGTTAACATAAAGATTACACAGCAACATAAAAATCATATTGAAAATAAGTTCAAATATTAGCATAAATAATACATAACTTAAAGTTGAATATATTAAAAATAATAATTCTTACACTATAGAGCAAATATATTATAAACTGATAGATTATATGCACATATTAAGCATTATAGACCTAAAAAATTAAAAGACTTGTTAACATAAAGATTACACAGCAACATAAAAATCATATTGAAAATAAGTTCAAATATTAACATAAATAATATATAACTTAAAGTTGAATATATTAAAAATAATAATTCTTACACTATAGAGCAAATATATTATAAACTGATAGATTATATGCACATATTAAGCATTATACACCTAAAAAATTAAAAGACTTGTTAACATAAAGATTACACAGCAACATAAAAATCATATTGAAAATAAGTTCAAATATTAACATAAATAATACATAACTTAAAGTTGAATATATTAAAAATAATAATTCTTACACTATAGAGCAAATATATTATAAACTGATAGATTATATGCACATATTAAGCATTATACACCTAAAAAATTAAAAGACTTGTTAACATAAAGATTACACAGCAACATAAAAATCATATTGAAAATAAGTTCAAATATTAACATAAATAATACATAACTTAAAGTTGAATATATTAAAAATAATAATTCTTACACTATAGAGTAATATATTATAAACTGATAGATTATATGCACATATTAAGCATTATACACCTAAAAAATTAAAAGACTTGTTAACATAAAGATTACACAGCAACATAAAAATCATATTGAAAATAAGTTCAAATATTAACATAAATAATACATAACTTAAAGTTGAATATATTAAAAATAATAATTGTTACACTATAGAGCAAATATATTATAAACTGATAGATTATATGCACATATTAAGCATTATACACCTAAAAAATTAAAAGACTTGTTAACATAAAGATTACACAGCAACATAAAAATCATATTGAAAATAAGTTCAAATATTAACATAAATAATACATAACTTAAAGTTGAATATATTAAAAATAATAATTCTTACACTATAGAGCAAATATATTATAAACTGATAGATTATATGCACATATTAAGCATTATACACCTAAAAAATTAAAAGACTTGTTAACATAAAGATTACACAGCAACATAAAAATCATATTGAAAATAAGTTCAAATATTAACATAAATAATACATAACTTAAAGTGGAATATATTAAAAATAATAATTCTTACAGTATAGAGCAAATATATTATAAACTGATAGATTATATGCACATATTAAGCATTATACACCTAAAAAATTAGAAGACTTGTTAACATAAAGATTACACAGCAACATAAAAATCATATTGAAAATAAGTTCAAATATTAACATAAATAATACATAACTTAAAGTTGAATATATTAAAAATAATAATTCTTACACTATAGAGCAAATATATTATAAACTGATAGATTATATGCACATATTAAGCATTATACACCTAAAAAATTAAAAGACTTGTTAACATAAATATTACACAGCAACATAAAAATCATATTGAAAATAAGTTTAAATATTAACATAAATAATACATAACTTAAATTTGAATATATTGAAAATAATAATTCTTACACTATAGAGCAAATATATTATAAACTGATAGATTATATGCACATATTAAGCATTATACACCTACAAAATTAAAAGACTTGTTAACATAAAGATTACACAGCAACATAAAAATCATATTGAAAATAAGTTCAAATATTAACATAAATAATACATAACTTAAAGTTGAATATATTAAAAATAATAATTCTTACACTATAGAGCAAATATATTATAAACTGATAGATTATATGCACATATTAAGCATTATACACCTAAAAAATTAGAAGACTTGTTAACATAAAGATTACACAGCAACATAAAAATCATATTGAAAATCAGTTCAAATATTAAGATAAATAATACATAACTTAAAGTTGAATATATTAAAAATAATAATTTTTACACTAGAGAGCAAATATATTATAAACTGATAGATTATATGCACATATTAAGCATTATACACCTAAAAAATTAAAAGACTTGTTAACAACATAAAAATCATATTGAAAATAAGTTCAAATATTAACATAAATAATACATAACTTAAAGTTGAATATATTAAAAATAATAATTCTTACAGTATAGAGCAAATATATTATAAACTGATAGATTATATGCACATATTAAGCATTATACACCTAAAAAATTAGAAGACTTGTTAACATAAAGATTACACAGCAACATAAAAATCATATTGAAAATAAGTTCAAATATTAACATAAATAATACATAACTTAAAGTTGAATATATTAAAAATAATAATTTTTACACTAGAGAGCAAATATATTATAAACTGATAGATTATATGCACATATTAAGCATTATACACCTAAAAAATTAAAAGACTTGTTAACAACATAAAAATCATATTGAAAATAAGTTCAAATATTAACATAAATAATACATAACTTAAAGTTGAATATATTAAAAATAATAATTCTTACACTATAGAGTAAATATATTATAAACTGATAGATTATATGCACATATTAAGCATTATACACCTAAAAAATTAAAAGACTTGTTAACATAAAGATTACACAGCAACATAAAAATCATATTGAAAATAAGTTCAAATATTAACATAAATAATACATAACTTAAAGTTGAATATATTAAAAATAATAATTCTTACACTATAGAGCAAATATATTATAAACTGATAGATTATATGCACATATTAAGCATTATACACCTAAAAAATTAAAAGACTTGTTAACATAAAGATTACACAGCAACATAAAAATCATATTGAAAATAAGTTCAAATATTAACATAAATAATACATAACTTAAAGTTGAATATATTAAAAATAATAATTCTTACACTATAGAGCAAATATATTATAAACTGATAGATTATATGCACATATTAAGCATTATACACCTAAAAAATTAAAAGACTTGTTAACATAAAGATTACACAGCAACATAAAAATCATATTGAAAATAAGTTCAAATATTAACATAAATAATACATAACTTAAAGTAGAATATATTAAAAATAATAATTCTTACACTATAGAGCAAATATATTATAAACTGATAGATTATATGCACATATTAAGCATTATACACCTAAAAAATTAAAAGACTTGTTAACATAAAGATTACACAGCAACATAAAAATCATATTGAAAATAAGTTCAAATATTAACATAAATAATACATAACTTAAAGTTGAATATATTAAAAATAATAATTCTTACACTATAGAGTAAATATATTATAAACTGATAGATTATATGCACATATTAAGCATTATACACCTAAAAAATTAAAAGACTTGTTAACATAAAGATTACACAGCAACATAAAAATCATATTGAAAATAAGTTCAAATATTAACATAAATAATACATAACTTAAAGTTGAATATATTAAAAATAATAATTCTTACACTATAGAGCAAATATATTATAAACTGATAGATTATATGCACATATTAAGCATTATACACCTAAAAAATTAAAAGACTTGTTAACATAAAGATTACACAGCAACATAAAAATCATATTGAAAATAAGTTCAAATATTAACATAAATAATACATAACTTAAAGTTGAATATATTAAAAATAATAATTCTTACACTATAGAGCAAATATATTATAAACTGATAGATTATATGCACATATTAAGCATTATACACCTAAAAAATTAAAAGACTTGTTAACATAAAGATTACACAGCAACATAAAAATCATATTGAAAATAAGTTCAAATATTAACATAAATAATACATAACTTAAAGTTGAATATATTAAAAATAATAATTCTTACAGTATAGAGCAAATATATTATAAACTGATAGATTATATGCACATATTAAGCATTATACACCTAAAAAATTAGAAGACTTGTTAACATAAAGATTACACAGCAACATAAAAATCATATTGAAAATAAGTTCAAATATTAACATAAATAATACATAACTTAAAGTTGAATATATTAAAAATAATAATTTTTACACTAGAGAGCAAATATATTATAAACTGATAGATTATATGCACATATTAAGCATTATACACCTAAAAAATTAAAAGACTTGTTAACAACATAAAAATCATATTGAAAATAAGTTCAAATATTAACATAAATAATACATAACTTAAAGTTGAATATATTAAAAATAATAATTCTTACACTATAGAGTAAATATATTATTAACTGATAGATTATATGCACATATTAAGCATTATACACCTAAAAAATTAAAAGACTTGTTAACATAAAGATTACACAGCAACATAAAAATCATATTGAAAATAAGTTCAAATATTAACATAAATAATACATAACTTAAAGTTGAATATATTAAAAATAATAATTCTTACACTATAGAGCAAATATATTATAAACTGATAGATTATATGCACATATTAAGCATTATACACCTAAAAAATTAAAAGACTTGTTAACATAAAGATTACACAGCAACATAAAAATCATATTGAAAATAAGTTCAAATATTAACATAAATAATACATAACTTAAAGTTGAATATATTAAAAATAATAATTCTTACACTATAGAGCAAATATATTATAAACTGATAGATTATATGCACATATTAAGCATTATACACCTAAAAAATTAAAAGACTTGTTAACATAAAGATTACACAGCAACATAAAAATCATATTGAAAATAAGTTCAAATATTAACATAAATAATACATAACTTAAAGTTGAATATATTAAAAATAATAATTCTTACAGTATAGAGCAAATATATTATAAACTGATAGATTATATGCACATATTAAGCATTATACACCTAAAAAATTAGAAGACTTGTTAACATAAAGATTACACAGCAACATAAAAATCATATTGAAAATAAGTTCAAATATTAACATAAATAATACATAACTTAAAGTTGAATATATTAAAAATAATAATTTTTACACTAGAGAGCAAATATATTATAAACTGATAGATTATATGCACATATTAAGCATTATACACCTAAAAAATTAAAAGACTTGTTAACAACATAAAAATCATATTGAAAATAAGTTCAAATATTAACATAAATAATACATAACTTAAAGTTGAATATATTAAAAATAATAATTCTTACACTATAGAGCAAATATATTATAAACTGATAGATTATATGCACATATTAAGCATTATACACCTAAAAAATTAAAAGACTTGTTAACATAAAGATTACACAGCAACATAAAAATCATATTGAAAATAAGTTCAAATATTAACATAAATAATACATAACTTAAAGTTGAATATATTAAAAATAATAATTCTTACACTATAGAGCAAATATATTATAAACTAATAGATTATATACACATATTAAGCATTATACACCTAAAAAATTAAAAGACTTGTTAACATAAAGATTACACAACAACATAAAAATCATATTGAAAATAAGTTCAAATATTAACATAAATAATACATAACTTAAAGTTGAATATATTAAAAATAATAATTCTTACACTATAGAGCAAATATATTATAAACTGATAGATTATATGCACATATTAAGCATTATACACCTAAAAAATTAAAAGACTTGTTAACATAAAGATTACACAGCAACATAAAAATCATATTGAAAATAAGTTCAAATATTAACATAAATAATACATAACTTAAAGTTGAATATATTAAAAATAATAATTCTTACACTATAGAGCAAATATATTATAAACTGATAGATTATATGCACATATTAAGCATTATACACCTAAAAAATTAAAAGACTTGTTAACATAAAGATTACACAGCAACATAAAAATCATATTGAAAATAAGTTCAAATATTAACATAAATAATACATAACTTAAAGTTGAATATATTAAAAATAATAATTCTTACACTATAGAGCAAATATATTATAAACTGATAGATTATATGCACATATTAAGCATTATACACCTAAAAAATTAAAAGACTTGTTAACATAAATATTACACAGCAACATAAAAATCATATTGAAAATAAGTTCAAATATTAACATAAATAATACATAACTTAAAGTTGAATATATTAAAAATAATAATTCTTACACTATAGAGCAAATATATTATAAACTGATAGATTATATGCACATATTAAGCATTATACACCTAAAAAATTAAAAGACTTGTTAACATAAAGATTACACAGCAACATAAAAATCATATTGAAAATAAGTTCAAATATTAACATAAATAATACATAACTTAAAGTTGAATATATTAAAAATAATAATTCTTACACTATAGAGAAAATATATTATAAACTGATAGATTATATGCACATATTAAGCATTATACACCTAAAAAATTAAAAGACTTGTTAACATAAAGATTACACAGCAACATAAAAATCATATTGAAAATAAGTTCAAATATTAACATAAATAATACATAACTTAAAGTTGAATATATTAAAAATAATAATTCTTACACTATAGAGCAAATATATTATAAACTGATAGATTATATGCACATATTAAGCATTATACACCTAAAAAATTAAAAGACTTGTTAACATAAAGATTACACAGCAACATAAAAATCATATTGAAAATAAGTTCAAATATTAACATAAATAATACATAACTTAAAGTTGAATATATTAAAAATAATAATTCTTACACTATAGAGCAAATATATTATAAACTGATAGATTATATGCACATATTAAGCATTATACACCTAAAATATTAGAAGAATTGTTAACATAAAGATTACACAGCAACATAAAAATCATATTGAAAATAAGTTCAAATATTAACATAAATATTACATAACTTAAAGTTGAATATATTAAAAATAATAATTTTTACACTAGAGAGCAAATATATTATAAACTGATAGATTATATGCACATATTAAGCATTATACACCTAAAAAATTAAAAGACTTGTTAACAACATAAAAATCATATTGAAAATAAGTTCAAATATTAACATAAATAATACATAACTTAAAGTTGAATATATTAAAAATAATAATTCTTACACTATAGAGCAAATATATTATAAACTGATAGATTATATGCACATATTAAGCATTATACACCTAAAAAATTAAAAGACTTGTTAACATAAAGATTACACAGCAACATAAAAATCATATTGAAAATAAGTTCAAATATTAACATAAATAATACATAACTTAAAGTTGAATATATTAAAAATAATAATTCTTACACTATAGAGAAAATATATTATAAACTGATAGATTATATGCACATATTAAGCATTATACACCTAAAAAATTAAAAGACTTGTTAACATAAAGATTACACAGCAACATAAAAATCATATTGAAAATAAGTTCAAATATTAACATAAATAATACATAACTTAAAGTTGAATATATTAAAAATAATAATTCTTACACTATAGAGCAAATATATTATAAACTGATAGATTATATGCACATATTAAGCATTATACACCTAAAAAATTAAAAGACTTGTTAACATAAAGATTACACAGCAACATAAAAATCATATTGAAAATAAGTTCAAATATTAACATAAATAATACATAACTTAAAGTTGAATATATTAAAAATAATAATTCTTACACTATAGAGCAAATATATTATAAACTGATAGATTATATGCACATATTAAGCATTATACACCTAAAAAATTAAAAGACTTGTTAACATAAAGATTACACAGCAACATAAAAATCATATTGAAAATAAGTTCAAATATTAACATAAATAATACATAACTTAAAGTTGAATATATTAAAAATAATAATTCTTACACTATAGAGCAAATATATTATAAACTGATAGATTATATGCACATATTAAGCATTATACACCTAAAAAATTAAAAGACTTGTTAACATAAAGATTACACAGCAACAAAAAAATCATATTGAAAATAAGTTCAAATATTAATATAAATAATACATAACTTAAAGTTGAATATATTAAAAATAATAATTCTTACACTATAGAGAAAATATATTATAAACTGATAGATTATATGCACATATTAAGCATTATACACCTAAAAAATTAAAAGACTTGTTAACAACATAAAAATCATATTGAAAATAAGTTCAAATATTTACATAAATAATACATAACTTATAGTTGAATATATTAAAAATAATAATTCTTACACTATAGAGCAAATATATTATAAACTGATAGATTATATGCACATATTAAGCATTATACACCTAAAAAATTAAAAGACTTGTTAACATAAAGATTACACAGCAACATAAAAATCATATTGAAAATAAGTTCAAATATTAACATAAATAATACATAACTTAAAGTTGAATATATTAAAAATAATAATTCTTACACTATAGAGCAAATATATTATAAACTGATAGATTATATGCACATATTAAGCATTATACACCTAAAAAATTAAAAGACTTGTTAACATAAAGATTACACAGCAACATAAAAATCATATTGAAAATAAGTTCAAATATTAACATAAATAATACATAACTTAAAGTTGAATATATTAAAAATAATAATTCTTACACTATAGAGCAAATATATTATAAACTGATAGATTATATGCACATATTAAGCATTATACACCTAAAAAATTAAAAGACTTGTTAACATAAAGATTACACAGCAACATAAAAATCATATTGAAAATAAGTTCAAATATTAACATAAATAATACATAACTTAAAGTTGAATATATTAAAAATAATAATTCTTACACTATAGAGCAAATATATTATAAACTGATAGATTATATGCACATATTAAGCATTATACACCTAAAAAATTAAAAGACTTGTTAACATAAAGATTACACAGCAACATAAAAATCATATTGAAAATAAGTTCAAATATTAACATAAATAATACATAACTTAAAGTTGAATATATTAAAAATAATAATTCTTACACTATAGAGCAAATATATTATAAACTGATAGATTATATGCACATATTAAGCATTATACACCTAAAAAATTAGAAGACTTGTTAACATAAAGATTACACAGCAACATAAAAATCATATTGAAAATAAGTTCAAATATTAACATAAATATTACATAACTTAAAGTTGAATATATTAAAAATAATAATTTTTACACTAGAGAGCAAATATATTATAAACTGATAGATTATATGCACATATTAAGCATTATACACCTAAAAAATTAAAAGACTTGTTAACATAAAGATTACACAGCAACAAAAAAATCATATTGAAAATAAGTTCAAATATTAATATAAATAATACATAACTTAAAGTTGAATATATTAAAAATAATAATTCTTACACTATAGAGAAAATATATTATAAACTGATAGATTATATGCACATATTAAGCATTATACACCTAAAAAATTAAAAGACTTGTTAACAACATAAAAATCATATTGAAAATAAGTTCAAATATTAACATAAATAATACATAACTTATAGTTGAATATATTAAAAATAATAATTCTTACACTATAGAGCAAATATATTATAAACTGATAGATTATATGCACATATTAAGCATTATACACCTAAAAAATTAAAAGACTTGTTAACATAAAGATTACACAGCAACATAAAAATCATATTGAAAATAAGTTCAAATATTAACATAAATAATACATAACTTAAAGTTGAATATATTAAAAATAATAATTCTTACACTATAGAGCAAATATATTATAAACTGATAGATTATATGCACATATTAAGCATTATACACCTAAAAAATTAAAAGACTTGTTAACATAAAGATTACACAGCAACATAAAAATCATATTGAAAATAAGTTCAAATATTAACATAAATAATACATAACTTAAAGTTGAATATATTAAAAATAATAATTCTTACACTATAGAGCAAATATATTATAAACTGATAGATTATATGCACATATTAAGCATTATACACCTAAAAAATTAAAAGACTTGTTAACATAAAGATTACACAGCAACATAAAAATCATATTGAAAATAAGTTCAAATATTAACATAAATAATACATAACTTAAAGTTGAATATATTAAAAATAATAATTCTTACACTATAGAGCAAATATATTATAAACTGATAGATTATATGCACATATTAAGCATTATACACCTAAAAAATTAAAAGACTTGTTAACATAAAGATTACACAGCAACATAAAAATCATATTGAAAATAAGTTCAAATATTAACATAAATAATACATAACTTAAAGTTGAATATATTAAAAATAATAATTCTTACACTATAGAGCAAATATATTATAAACTGATAGATTATATGCACATATTAAGCATTATACACCTAAAAAATTAGAAGACTTGTTAACATAAAGATTACACAGCAACATAAAAATCATATTGAAAATAAGTTCAAATATTAACATAAATATTACATAACTTAAAGTTGAATATATTAAAAATAATAATTTTTACACTAGAGAGCAAATATATTATAAACTGATAGATTATATGCACATATTAAGCATTATACACCTAAAAAATTAAAAGACTTGTTAACATAAAGATTACACAGCAACAAAAAAATCATATTGAAAATAAGTTCAAATATTAATATAAATAATACATAACTTAAAGTTGAATATATTAAAAATAATAATTCTTACACTATAGAGAAAATATATTATAAACTGATAGATTATATGCACATATTAAGCATTATACACCTAAAAAATTAAAAGACTTGTTAACAACATAAAAATCATATTGAAAATAAGTTCAAATATTAACATAAATAATACATAACTTATAGTTGAATATATTAAAAATAATAATTCTTACACTATAGAGCAAATATATTATAAACTGATAGATTATATGCACATATTAAGCATTATACACCTAAAAAATTAAAAGACTTGTTAACATTAAGATTACACAGCAACATAAAAATCATATTGAAAATAAGTTCAAATATTAACATAAATAATACATAACTTAAAGTTGAATATATTAAAAATAATAATTCTTACACTATAGAGCAAATATATTATAAACTGATAGATTATATGCACATATTAAGCATTATACACCTAAAAAATTAAAAGACTTGTTAACATAAAGATTACACAGCAACATAAAAATCATATTGAAAATAAGTTCAAATATTAACATAAATAATACATAACTTAAAGTTGAATATATTAAAAATAATAATTCTTACACTATAGAGCAAATATATTATAAACTGATAGATTATATGCACATATTAAGCATTATACACCTAAAAAATTAAAAGACTTGTTAACATAAAGATTACACAGCAACATAAAAATCATATTGAAAATAAGTTCAAATATTAACATAAATAATACATAACTTAAAGTTGAATATATTAAAAATAATAATTCTTACACTATAGAGCAAATATATTATAAACTGATAGATTATATGCACATATTAAGCATTATACACCTAAAAAATTAAAAGACTTGTTAACATAAAGATTACACAGCAACATAAAAATCATATTGAAAATAAGTTCAAATATTAACATAAATAATACATAACTTAAAGTTGAATATATTAAAAATAATAATTCTTACACTATAGAGCAAATATATTATAAACTGATAGATTATATGCACATATTAAGCATTATACACCTAAAAAATTAGAAGACTTGTTAACATAAAGATTACACAGCAACATAAAAATCATATTGAAAATAAGTTCAAATATTAACATAAATATTACATAACTTAAAGTTGAATATATTAAAAATAATAATTTTTACACTAGAGAGCAAATATATTATAAACTGATAGATTATATGCACATATTAAGCATTATACACCTAAAAAATTAAAAGACTTGTTAACATAAAGATTACACAGCAACAAAAAAATCATATTGAAAATAAGTTCAAATATTAATATAAATAATACATAACTTAAAGTTGAATATATTAAAAATAATAATTCTTACACTATAGAGAAAATATATTATAAACTGATAGATTATATGCACATATTAAGCATTATACACCTAAAAAATTAAAAGACTTGTTAACAACATAAAAATCATATTGAAAATAAGTTCAAATATTAACATAAATAATACATAACTTATAGTTGAATATATTAAAAATAATAATTCTTACACTATAGAGCAAATATATTATAAACTGATAGATTATATGCACATATTAAGCATTATACACCTAAAAAATTAAAAGACTTGTTAACATAAAGATTACACAGCAACATAAAAATCATATTGAAAATAAGTTCAAATATTAACATAAATAATACATAACTTAAAGTTGAATATATTAAAAATAATAATTCTTACACTATAGAGCAAATATATTATAAACTGATAGATTATATGCACATATTAAGCATTATACACCTAAAAAATTAAAAGACTTGTTAACATAAAGATTACACAGCAACATAAAAATCATATTGAAAATAAGTTCAAATATTAACATAAATAATACATAACTTAAAGTTGAATATATTAAAAATAATAATTCTTACACTATAGAGCAAATATATTATAAACTGATAGATTATATGCACATATTAAGCATTATACACCTAAAAAATTAAAAGACTTGTTAACATAAAGATTACACAGCAACATAAAAATCATATTGAAAATAAGTTCAAATATTAACATAAATAATACATAACTTAAAGTTGAATATATTAAAAATAATAATTCTTACACTATAGAGCAAATATATTATAAACTGATAGATTATATGCACATATTAAGCATTATACACCTAAAATATTAGAAGAATTGTTAACATAAAGATTACACAGCAACATAAAAATCATATTGAAAATAAGTTCAAATATTAACATAAATATTACATAACTTAAAGTTGAATATATTAAAAATAATAATTTTTACACTAGAGAGCAAATATATTATAAACTGATAGATTATATGCACATATTAAGCACTATACACCTAAAAAATTAAAAGACTTGTTAACAACATAAAAATCATATTGAAAATAAGTTCAAATATTAACATAAATAATACATAACTTAAAGTTGAATATATTAAAAATAATAATTCTTACACTATAGAGCAAATATATTATAAACTGATAGATTATATGCACATATTAAGCATTATACACCTAAAAAATTAAAAGACTTGTTAACATAAAGATTACACAGCAACATAAAAATCATATTGAAAATAAGTTCAAATATTAACATAAATAATACATAACTTAAAGTTGAATATATTAAAAATAATAATTCTTACACTATAGAGAAAATATATTATAAACTGATAGATTATATGCACATATTAAGCATTATACACCTAAAAAATTAAAAGACTTGTTAACATAAAGATTACACAGCAACATAAAAATCATATTGAAAATAAGTTCAAATATTAACATAAATAATACATAACTTAAAGTTGAATATATTAAAAATAATAATTCTTACACTATAGAGCAAATATATTATAAACTGATAGATTATATGCACATATTAAGCATTATACACCTAAAAAATTAAAAGACTTGTTAACATAAAGATTACACAGCAAAATAAAAATCATATTGAAAATAAGTTCAAATATTAACATAAATAATACATAACTTAAAGTTGAATATATTAAAAATAATAATTCTTACACTATAGAGCAAATATATTATAAACTGATAGATTATATGCACATATTAAGCATTATACACCTAAAAAATTAAAAGACTTGTTAACATAAAGATTACACAGCAACATAAAAATCATATTGAAAATAAGTTCAAATATTAACATAAATAATACATAACTTAAAGTTGAATATATTAAAAATAATAATTCTTACACTATAGAGCAAATATATTATAAACTGATAGATTATATGCACATATTAAGCATTATACACCTAAAAAATTAAAAGACTTGTTAACATAAAGATTACACAGCAACATAAAAATCATATTGAAAATAAGTTCAAATATTAACATAAATAATACATAACTTAAAGTTGAATATATTAAAAATAATAATTCTTACACTATAGAGCAAATATATTATAAACTGATAGATTATATGCACATATTAAGCATTATACACCTAAAAAATTAGAAGACTTGTTAACATAAAGATTACACAGCAACATAAAAATCATATTGAAAATAAGTTCAAATATTAACATAAATATTACATAACTTAAAGTTGAATATATTAAAAATAATAATTTTTACACTAGAGAGCAAATATATTATAAACTGATAGATTATATGCACATATTAAGCATTATACACCTAAAAAATTAAAAGACTTGTTAACATAAAGATTACACAGCAACAAAAAAATCATATTGAAAATAAGTTCAAATATTAATATAAATAATACATAACTTAAAGTTGAATATATTAAAAATAATAATTCTTACACTATAGAGAAAATATATTATAAACTGATAGATTATATGCACATATTAAGCATTATACACCTAAAAAATTAAAAGACTTGTTAACAACATAAAAATCATATTGAAAATAAGTTCAAATATTAACATAAATAATACATAACTTATAGTTGAATATATTAAAAATAATAATTCTTACACTATAGAGCAAATATATTATAAACTGATAGATTATATGCACATATTAAGCATTATACACCTAAAAAATTAAAAGACTTGTTAACATAAAGATTACACAGCAACATAAAAATCATATTGAAAATAAGTTCAAATATTAACATAAATAATACATAACTTAAAGTTGAATATATTAAAAATAATAATTCTTACACTATAGAGCAAATATATTATAAACTGATAGATTATATGCACATATTAAGCATTATACACCTAAAAAATTAAAAGACTTGTTAACATAAAGATTACACAGCAACATAAAAATCATATTGAAAATAAGTTCAAATATTAACATAAATAATACATAACTTAAAGTTGAATATATTAAAAATAATAATTCTTACACTATAGAGCAAATATATTATAAACTGATAGATTATATGCACATATTAAGCATTATACACCTAAAAAATTAAAAGACTTGTTAACATAAAGATTACACAGCAACATAAAAATCATATTGAAAATAAGTTCAAATATTAACATAAATAATACATAACTTAAAGTTGAATATATTAAAAATAATAATTCTTACACTATAGAGCAAATATATTATAAACTGATAGATTATATGCACATATTAAGCATTATACACCTAAAATATTAGAAGAATTGTTAACATAAAGATTACACAGCAACATAAAAATCATATTGAAAATAAGTTCAAATATTAACATAAATATTACATAACTTAAAGTTGAATATATTAAAAATAATAATTTTTACACTAGAGAGCAAATATATTATAAACTGATAGATTATATGCACATATTAAGCACTATACACCTAAAAAATTAAAAGACTTGTTAACAACATAAAAATCATATTGAAAATAAGTTCAAATATTAACATAAATAATACATAACTTAAAGTTGAATATATTAAAAATAATAATTCTTACACTATAGAGCAAATATATTATAAACTGATAGATTATATGCACATATTAAGCATTATACACCTAAAAAATTAAAAGACTTGTTAACATAAAGATTACACAGCAACATAAAAATCATATTGAAAATAAGTTCAAATATTAACATAAATAATACATAACTTAAAGTTGAATATATTAAAAATAATAATTCTTACACTATAGAGAAAATATATTATAAACTGATAGATTATATGCACATATTAAGCATTATACACCTAAAAAATTAAAAGACTTGTTAACATAAAGATTACACAGCAACATAAAAATCATATTGAAAATAAGTTCAAATATTAACATAAATAATACATAACTTAAAGTTGAATATATTAAAAATAATAATTCTTACACTATAGAGCAAATATATTATAAACTGATAGATTATATGCACATATTAAGCATTATACACCTAAAAAATTAAAAGACTTGTTAACATAAAGATTACACAGCAACATAAAAATCATATTGAAAATAAGTTCAAATATTAACATAAATAATACATAACTTAAAGTTGAATATATTAAAAATAATAATTCTTACACTATAGAGCAAATATATTATAAACTGATAGATTATATGCACATATTAAGCATTATACACCTAAAAAATTAGAAGAATTGTTAACATAAAGATTACACAGCAACATAAAAATCATATTGAAAATAAGTTCAAATATTAACATAAATATTACATAACTTAAAGTTGAATATATTAAAAATAATAATTTTTACACTAGAGAGCAAATATATTATAAACTGATAGATTATATGCACATATTAAGCATTATACACCTAAAAAATTAAAAGACTTGTTAACAACATAAAAATCATATTGAAAATAAGTTCAAATATTAACATAAATAATACATAACTTAAAGTTGAATATATTAAAAATAATAATTCTTACACTATAGAGCAAATATATTATAAACTGATAGATTATATGCACATGTTAAGCATTATACACCTAAAAAATTAAAAGACTTGTTAGCATAAAGATTACACAGCAACATAAAAATCATATTGAAAATAAGTTCAAATATTAACATAAATAATACATAACTTAAAGTTGAATATATTAAAAATAATAATTCTTACACTATAGAGCAAATATATTATAAACTGATAGATTATATGCACATATTAAGCATTATACACCTAAAAAATTAAAAGACTTGTTAACATAAAGATTACACAGCAACAAAAAAATCATATTGAAAATAAGTTCAAATATTAATATAAATAATACATAACTTAAAGTTGAATATATTAAAAATAATAATTCTTACACTATAGAGAAAATATATTATAAACTGATAGATTATATGCACATATTAAGCATTATACACCTAAAAAATTAAAAGACTTGTTAACAACATAAAAATCATATTGAAAATAAGTTCAAATATTAACATAAATAATACATAACTTATAGTTGAATATATTAAAAATAATAATTCTTACACTATAGAGCAAATATATTATAAACTGATAGATTATATGCACATATTAAGCATTATACACCTAAAAAATTAAAAGACTTGTTAACATAAAGATTACACAGCAACATAAAAATCATATTGAAAATAAGTTCAAATATTAACATCAATAATACATAACTTAAAGTTGAATATATTAAAAATAATAATTCTTACACTATAGAGCAAATATATTATAAACTGATAGATTATATGCACATATTAAGCATTATACACCTAAAAAATTAAAAGACTTGTTAACATAAAGATTACACAGCAACATAAAAATCATATTGAAAATAAGTTCAAATATTAACATAAATAATACATAACTTAAAGTTGAATATATTAAAAATAATAATTCTTACACTATAGAGCAAATATATTATAAACTGATAGATTATATGCACATATTAAGCATTATACACCTAAAAAATTAGAAGACTTGTTAACATAAAGATTACACAGCAACATAAAAATCATATTGAAAATAAGTTCAAATATTAACATAAATATTACATAACTTAAAGTTGAATATATTAAAAATAATAATTTTTACACTAGAGAGCAAATATATTATAAACTGATAGATTATATGCACATATTAAGCATTATACACCTAAAAAATTAAAAGACTTGTTAACAACATAAAAATCATATTGAAAATAAGTTCAAATATTAACATAAATAATACATAACTTAAAGTTGAATATATTAAAAATAATAATTCTTACACAATAGAGCAAATATATTATAAACTGATAGATTATATGCACATGTTAAGCATTATACACCTAAAAAATTAAAAGACTTGTTAACATAAAGATTACACAGCAACATAAAAATCATATTGAAAATAAGTTCAAATATTAACATAAATAATACATAACTTAAAGTTGAATATATTAAAAATAATAATTCTTACACTATAGAGCAAATATATTATAAACTGATAGATTATATGCACATATTAAGCATTATACACCTAAAAAATTAAAAGACTTGTTAACATAAAGATTACACAGCAACATAAAAATCATATTGAAAATAAGTTCAAATATTAACATAAATAATACATAACTTAAAGTTGAATATATTAAAAATAATACTTCTTACACTATAGAGAAAATATATTATAAACTGATAGATTATATGCAAATATTAAGCATTATACACCTAAAAAATTAAAAGACTTGTTAACATAAAGATTACACAGCAACATAAAAATCATATTGAAAATAAGTTCAAATATTAACATAAATAATACATAACTTATAGTTGAATATATTAAAAATAATAATTCTTACACTATAGAGCAAATATATTATAAACTGATAGATTATATGCACATATTAAGCATTATACACCTAAAAAATTAAAAGACTTGTTAACATAAAGATTACACAGCAACATAAAAATCATATTGAAAATAAGTTCAAATATTTACATAAATAATACATAACTTAAAGTTGAATATATTAAAAATACTAATTCTTACACTATAGAGCAAATATATTATAAACTGATAGATTATATGCACATATTAAGCATTATACACCTAAAAAATTAAAAGACTTGTTAACATAAAGATTACACAGCAACATAAAAATCATATTGAAAATAAGTTCAAATATTAACATAAATAATACATAATTTAAAGTTGAAAATATTAAAAATAATAATTCTTACACTATAGAGCAAATATATTATAAACTGATAGATTATATGCACATATTAAGCATTATACACCTAAAAAATTAAAAGACTTGTTAACAACATAAAAATCATATTGAAAATAAGTTCAAATATTAACATAAATAATACATAACTTAAAGTTGAATATATTAAAAATAATAATTCTTACACAATAGAGCAAATATATTATAAACTGATAGATTATATGCACATGTTAAGCATTATACACCTAAAAAATTAAAAGACTTGTTAACATAAAGATTACACAGCAACATAAAAATCATATTGAAAATAAGTTCAAATATTAACATAAATAATACATAACTTAAAGTTGAATATATTAAAAATAATAATTCTTACACTATAGAGCAAATATATTATAAACTGATAGATTATATGCACATATTAAGCATTATACACCTAAAAAATTAAAAGACTTGTTAACATAAAGATTACACAGCAACATAAAAATCATATTGAAAATAAGTTCAAATATTAACATAAATAATACATAACTTAAAGTTGAATATATTAAAAATAATACTTCTTACACTATAGAGAAAATATATTATAAACTGATAGATTATATGCAAATATTAAGCATTATACACCTAAAAAATTAAAAGACTTGTTAACATAAAGATTACACAGCAACATAAAAATCATATTGAAAATAAGTTCAAATATTAACATAAATAATACATAACTTAAAGTTGAATATATTAAAAATAATACTTCTTACACTATAGAGAAAATATATTATAAACTGATAGATTATATGCAAATATTAAGCATTATACACCTAAAAAATTAAAAGACTTGTTAACATAAAGATTACACAGCAACATAAAAATCATATTGAAAATAAGTTCAAATATTAACATAAATAATACATAACTTAAAGTTGAATATATTAAAAATAATACTTCTTACACTATAGAGAAAATATATTATAAACTGATAGATTATATGCAAATATTAAGCATTATACACCTAAAAAATTAAAAGACTTGTTAACATAAAGATTACACAGCAACATAAAAATCATATTGAAAATAAGTTCAAATATTAACATAAATAATACATAACTTATAGTTGAATATATTAAAAATAATAATTCTTACACTATAGAGCAAATATATTATAAACTGATAGATTATATGCACATATTAAGCATTATACACCTAAAAAATTAAAAGACTTGTTAACATAAAGATTACACAGCAACATAAAAATCATATTGAAAATAAGTTCAAATATTTACATAAATAATACATAACTTAAAGTTGAATATATTAAAAATACTAATTCTTACACTATAGAGCAAATATATTATAAACTGATAGATTATATGCACATATTAAGCATTATACACCTAAAAAATTAAAAGACTTGTTAACATAAAGATTACACAGCAACATAAAAATCATATTGAAAATAAGTTCAAATATTAACATAAATAATACATAATTTAAAGTTGAAAATATTAAAAATAATAATTCTTACACTATAGAGCAAATATATTATAAACTGATAGATTATATGCACATATTAAGCATTATACACCTAAAAAATTAAAAGACTTGTTAACAACATAAAAATCATATTGAAAATAAGTTCAAATATTAACATAAATAATACATAACTTAAAGTTGAATATATTAAAAATAATAATTCTTACACAATAGAGCAAATATATTATAAACTGATAGATTATATGCACATGTTAAGCATTATACACCTAAAAAATTAAAAGACTTGTTAACATAAAGATTACACAGCAACATAAAAATCATATTGAAAATAAGTTCAAATATTAACATAAATAATACATAACTTAAAGTTGAATATATTAAAAATAATAATTCTTACACTATAGAGCAAATATATTATAAACTGATAGATTATATGCACATATTAAGCATTATACACCTAAAAAATTAAAAGACTTGTTAACATAAAGATTACACAGCAACATAAAAATCATATTGAAAATAAGTTCAAATATTAACATAAATAATACATAACTTAAAGTTGAATATATTAAAAATAATACTTCTTACACTATAGAGAAAATATATTATAAACTGATAGATTATATGCAAATATTAAGCATTATACACCTAAAAAATTAAAAGACTTGTTAACATAAAGATTACACAGCAACATAAAAATCATATTGAAAATAAGTTCAAATATTAACATAAATAATACATAACTTAAAGTTGAATATATTAAAAATAATACTTCTTACACTATAGAGAAAATATATTATAAACTGATAGATTATATGCAAATATTAAGCATTATACACCTAAAAAATTAAAAGACTTGTTAACATAAAGATTACACAGCAACATAAAAATCATATTGAAAATAAGTTCAAATATTAACATAAATAATACATAACTTATAGTTGAATATATTAAAAATAATAATTCTTACACTATAGAGCAAATATATTATAAACTGATAGATTATATGCACATATTAAGCATTATACACCTAAAAAATTAAAAGACTTGTTAACATAAAGATTACACAGCAACATAAAAATCATATTGAAAATAAGTTCAAATATTTACATAAATAATACATAACTTAAAGTTGAATATATTAAAAATACTAATTCTTACACTATAGAGCAAATATATTATAAACTGATAGATTATATGCACATATTAAGCATTATACACCTAAAAAATTAAAAGACTTGTTAACATAAAGATTACACAGCAACATAAAAATCATATTGAAAATAAGTTCAAATATTAACATAAATAATACATAATTTAAAGTTGAAAATATTAAAAATAATAATTCTTACACTATAGAGCAAATATATTATAAACTGATAGATTATATGCACATATTAAGCATTATACACCTAAAAAATTAAAAGACTTGTTAACATAAAGATTACACAGCAACATAAAAATCATATTGAAAATAAGTTCAAATATTAACATAAATAATACATAACTTAAATTTGAATATATTAAAAATAATAATTCTTACACTATAGAGCAAATATATTATAAACTGATAGATTATATGCACATATTAAGCATTATACACCTAAAAAATTAAAAGACTTGTTAACATAAAGATTACACAGCAACATAAAAATCATATTGAAAATAAGTTCAAATATTAACATAACTAATACATAACTTAAAGTTGAATATATTAAAAATAATAATTCTTACACTATAGAGCAAATATATTATAAACTGATAGATTATATGCACATATTAAGCATTATACACCTAAAAAATTAAAAGACTTGTTAACATAAAGATTACACAGCAACATAAAAATCATATTGAAAATAAGTTCAAATATTAACATAACTAATACATAACTTAAAGTTGAATATATTAAAAATAATAATTCTTACACTATAGAGCAAATATATTATAAACTGATAGATTATATGCACATATTAAGCATTATACACCTAAAAAATTAAAAGACTTGTTAACATAAAGATTACACAGCAACATAAAAATCATATTGAAAATAAGTTCAAATATTAACATAAATAATACATAACTTAAAGTTGAATATATTAAAAATAATAATTCTTACACTATAGAGCAAATATATTATAAACTGATAGATTATATGCACATATTAAGCATTATACACCTAAAAAATTAAAAGACTTGTTAACATAAAGATTACACAGCAACATAAAAATCATATTGAAAATAAGTTCAAATATTAACATAAATAATACATAACTTAAAGTTGAATATATTAAAAATAATAATTCTTACACTATAGAGCAAATATATTATAAACTGATAGATTATATGCACATATTAAGCATTATACACCTAAAAAATTAAAAGACTTGTTAACATAAAGATTACACAGCAACATAAAAATCATATTGAAAATAAGTTCAAATATTAACATAAATAATACATAACTTAAAGTTGAATATATTAAAAATAATAATTCTTACACTATAGAGCAAATATATTATAAACTGATAGATTATATGCACATATTAAGCATTATACACCTAAAAAATTAGAAGACTTGTTAACATAAAGATTACACAGCAACATAAAAATCATATTGAAAATAAGTTCAAATATTAACATAAATATTACATAACTTAAAGTTGAATATATTAAAAATAATAATTTTTACACTAGAGAGCAAATATATTATAAACTGATAGATTATATGCACATATTAAGCATTATACACCTAAAAAATTAAAACACTTGTTAACAACATAAAAATCATATTGAAAATAAGTTCAAATATTAACATAAATAATACATAACTTAAAGTTGAATATATTAAAAATAATAATTCTTACACTATAGAGCAAATATATTATAAACTGATAGATTACATGCACATGTTAAGCATTATACACCTAAAAAATTAAAAGACTTGTTAACATAAAAATTACACAGCAACATAAAAATCATATTGAAAATAAGTTCAAATATTAACATAAATAATACATAACTTAAAGTTGAATATATTAAAAATAATAATTCTTACACTATAGAGCAAATATATTATAAACTGATAGATTATATGCACATATTAAGCATTATATACCTAAAAAATTAAAAGACTTGTTAACATAAAGATTACACAGCAACATAAAAATCATATTGAAAATAAGTTCAAATATTAACATAAATAATACATAACTTAAAGTTGAATATATTAAAAATAATAATTCTTACACTATAGAGAAAATATATTATAAACTGATAGATTATATGCAAATATTAAGCATTATACACCTAAAAAATTAAAAGACTTGTTAACATAAAGATTACACAGCAACATAAAAATCATATTGAAAATAAGTTCAAATATTAACACAAATAATACATAACTTATAGTTGAATATATTAAAAATAATAATTCTTACACTATAGAGCAAATATATTATAAACTGATAGATTATATGCACATATTAAGCATTATACACCTAAAAAATTAAAAGACTTGTTAACATAAAGATTACACAGCAACATAAAAATCATATTGAAAATAAGTTCAAATATTAACATAAATAATACATAACTTAAAGTTGAATATATTAAAAATAATAATTCTTACACTATAGAGAAAATATATTATAAACTGATAGATTATATGCACATATTAAGCATTATACACCTAAAAAATTAAAAGACTTGTTAACATAAAGATTACACAGCAACATAAAAATCATATTGAAAATAAGTTCAAATATTAACATAAATAATACATAACTTAAAGTTGAATATATTAAAAATAATAATTCTTACACTATAGAGCAAATATATTATAAACTGATAGATTATATGCACATATTAAGCATTATACACCTAAAAAATTAAAAGACTTGTTAACATAAAGATTACACAGCAACATAAAAATCATATTGAAAATAAGTTCAAATATTAACATAAATAATACATAACTTAAATTTGAATATATTAAAAATAATAATTCTTACACTATAGAGCAAATATATTATAAACTGATAGATTATATGCACATATTAAGCATTATACACCTAAAAAATTAAAAGACTTGTTAACATAAAGATTACACAGCAACATAAAAATCATATTGAAAATAAGTTCAAATATTAACATAACTAATACATAACTTAAAGTTGAATATATTAAAAATAATAATTCTTACACTATAGAGCAAATATATTATAAACTGATAGATTATATGCACATATTAAGCATTATACACCTAAAAAATTAAAAGACTTGTTAACATAAAGATTACACAGCAACATAAAAATCATATTGAAAATAAGTTCAAATATTAACATAAATAATACATAACTTAAAGTTGAATATATTAAAAATAATAATTCTTACACTATAGAGCAAATATATTATAAACTGATAGATTATATGCACATATTAAGCATTATACACCTAAAAAATTAAAAGACTTGTTAACATAAAGATTACACAGCAACATAAAAATCATATTGAAAATAAGTTCAAATATTAACATAAATAATACATAACTTAAAGTTGAATATATTAAAAATAATAATTCTTACACTATAGAGCAAATATATTATAAACTGATAGATTATATGCACATATTAAGCATTATACACCTAAAAAATTAGAAGACTTGTTAACATAAAGATTACACAGCAACATAAAAATCATATTGAAAATAAGTTCAAATATTAACATAAATATTACATAACTTAAAGTTGAATATATTAAAAATAATAATTTTTACACTAGAGAGCAAATATATTATAAACTGATAGATTATATGCACATATTAAGCATTATACACCTAAAAAATTAAAAGACTTGTTAACAACATAAAAATCATATTGAAAATAAGTTCAAATATTAACATAAATAATACATAACTTAAAGTTGAATATATTAAAAATAATAATTCTTACACTATAGAGCAAATATATTATAAACTGATAGATTATATGCACATGTTAAGCATTATACACCTAAAAAATTAAAAGACTTGTTAACATAAAGATTACACAGCAACATAAAAATCATATTGAAAATAAGTTCAAATATTAACATAAATAATACATAACTTAAAGTTGAATATATTAAAAATAATAATGCTTACACTATAGAGCAAATATATTATAAACTGATAGATTATATGCACATATTAAGCATTATACACCTAAAAAATTAAAAGACTTGTTAACATAAAGATTACACAGCAACATAAAAATCATATTGAAAATAAGTTCAAATATTAACATAAATAATACATAACTTAAAGTTGAATATATTAAAAATAATAATTCTTACACTATAGAGAAAATATATTATAAACTGATAGATTATATGCAAATATTAAGCATTATACACCTAAAAAATTAAAAGACTTGTTAACATAAAGATTACACAGCAACATAAAAATCATATTGAAAATAAGTTCAAATATTAACATAAATAATACATAACTTATAGTTGAATATATTAAAAATAATAATTCTTACACTATAGAGCAAATATATTATAAACTGATAGATTATATGCACATATTAAGCATTATACACCTAAAAAATTAAAAGACTTGTTAACATAAAGATTACACAGCAACATAAAAATCATATTGAAAATAAGTTCAAATATTAACATAAATAATACATAACTTAAAGTTGAATATATTAAAAATAATAATTCTTACACTATAGAGCAAATATATTATAAACTGATAGATTATATGCACATATTAAGCATTATACACCTAAAAAATTAAAAGACTTGTTAACCTAAAGATTACACAGCAACATAAAAATCATATTGAAAATAAGTTCAAATATTAACATAAATAATACATAACTTAAAGTTGAATATATTAAAAATAATAATTCTTACACTATAGAGCAAATATATTATAAACTGATAGATTATATGCACATATTAAGCATTATACACCTAAAAAATTAAAAGACTTGTTAACATAAAGATTACACAGCAACATAAAAATCATATTGAAAATAAGTTCAAATATTAACATAAATAATACATAACTTAAAGTTGAATATATTAAAAATAATAATTCTTACACTATAGAGAAAATATATTATAAACTGATAGATTATATGCAAATATTAAGCATTATACACCTAAAAAATTAAAAGACTTGTTAACATAAAGATTACACAGCAACATAAAAATCATATTGAAAATAAGTTCAAATATTAACATAAATAATACATAACTTATAGTTGAATATATTAAAAATAATAATTCTTACACTATAGAGAAAATATATTATAAACTGATAGATTATATGCACATATTAAGCATTATACACCTAAAAAATTAAAAGACTTGTTAACATAAAGATTACACAGCAACATAAAAATCATATTGAAAATAAGTTCAAATATTAACATAAATAATACATAACTTAAAGTTGAATATATTAAAAATAATAATTCTTACACTATAGAGAAAATATATTATAAACTGATAGATTATATGCACATATTAAGCATTATACACCTAAAAAATTAAAAGACTTGTTAACATAAAGATTACACAGCAACATAAAAATCATATTGAAAATAAGTTCAAATATTAACATAAATAATACATAACTTAAAGTTGAATATATTAAAAATAATAATTCTTACACTATAGAGCAAATATATTATAAACTGATAGATTATATGCACATATTAAGCATTATACACCTAAAAAATTAAAAGACTTGTTAACATAAAGATTACACAGCAACATAAAAATCATATTGAAAATAAGTTCAAATATTAACATAAATAATACATAACTTAAATTTGAATATATTAAAAATAATAATTCTTACACTATAGAGCAAATATATTATAAACTGATAGATTATATGCACATATTAAGCATTATACACCTAAAAAATTAAAAGACTTGTTAACATAAAGATTACACAGCAACATAAAAATCATATTGAAAATAAGTTCAAATATTAACATAACTAATACATAACTTAAAGTTGAATATATTAAAAATAATAATTCTTACACTATAGAGCAAATATATTATAAACTGATAGATTATATGCACATATTAAGCATTATACACCTAAAAAATTAAAAGACTTGTTAACATAAAGATTACACAGCAACATAAAAATCATATTGAAAATAAGTTCAAATATTAACATAAATAATACATAACTTAAAGTTGAATATATTAAAAATAATAATTCTTACACTATAGAGCAAATATATTATAAACTGATAGATTATATGCACATATTAAGCATTATACACCTAAAAAATTAAAAGACTTGTTAACATAAAGATTACACAGCAACATAAAAATCATATTGAAAATAAGTTCAAATATTAACATAAATAATACATAACTTAAAGTTGAATATATTAAAAATAATAATTCTTACACTATAGAGGAAATATATTATAAACTGATAGATTATATGCACATATTAAGCATTATACACCTAAAAAATTAAAAGACTTGTTAACATAAAGATTACACAGCAACATAAAAATCATATTGAAAATAAGTTCAAATATTAACATAAATAATACATAACTTAAAGTTGAATATATTAAAAATAATAATTCTTACACTATAGAGCAAATATATTATAAACTGATAGATTATATGCACATATTAAGCATTATACACCTAAAAAATTAGAAGACTTGTTAACATAAAGATTACACAGCAACATAAAAATCATATTGAAAATAAGTTCAAATATTAACATAAATATTACATAACTTAAAGTTGAATATATTAAAAATAATAATTTTTACACTAGAGAGCAAATATATTATAAACTGATAGATTATATGCACATATTAAGCATTATACACCTAAAAAATTAAAAGACTTGTTAACAACATAAAAATCATATTGAAAATAAGTTCAAATATTAACATAAATAATACATAACTTAAAGTTGAATATATTAAAAATAATAATTCTTACACTATAGAGCAAATATATTATAAACTGATAGATTATATGCACATGTTAAGCATTATACACCTAAAAAATTAAAAGACTTGTTAACATAAAGATTACACAGCAACATAAAAATCATATTGAAAATAAGTTCAAATATTAACATAAATAATACATAACTTAAAGTTGAATATATTAAAAATAATAATTCTTACACTATAGAGCAAATATATTATAAACTGATAGATTATATGCACATATTAAGCATTATACACCTAAAAAATTAAAAGACTTGTTAACATAAAGATTACACAGCAACATAAAAATCATATTGAAAATAAGTTCAAATATTAACATAAATAATACATAACTTAAAGTTGAATATATTAAAAATAATAATTCTTACACTATAGAGAAAATATATTATAAACTGATAGATTATATGCAAATATTAAGCATTATACACCTAAAAAATTAAAAGACTTGTTAACATAAAGATTACACAGCAACATAAAAATCATATTGAAAATAAGTTCAAATATTAACATAAATAATACATAACTTATAGTTGAATATATTAAAAATAATAATTCTTACACTATAGAGCAAATATATTATAAACTGATAGATTATATGCACATATTAAGCATTATACACCTAAAAAATTAAAAGACTTGTTAACATAAAGATTACACAGCAACATAAAAATCATATTGAAAATAAGTTCAAATATTAACATAAATAATACATAACTTAAAGTTGAATATATTAAAAATAATAATTCTTACACTATAGAGCAAATATATTATAAACTGATAGATTATATGCACATATTAAGCATTATACACCTAAAAAATTAAAAGACTTGTTAACATAAAGATTACACAGCAACATAAAAATCATATTGAAAATAAGTTCAAATATTAACATAAATAATACATAACTTAAAGTTGAATATATTAAAAATAATAATTCTTACACTATAGAGCAAATATATTATAAACTGATAGATTATATGCACATATTAAGCATTATACACCTAAAAAATTAAAAGACTTGTTAACATAAAGATTACACAGCAACATAAAAATCATATTGAAAATAAGTTCAAATATTAACATAAATAATACATAACTTAAAGTTGAATATATTAAAAATAATAATTCTTACACTATAGAGAAAATATATTATAAACTGATAGATTATATGCAAATATTAAGCATTATACACCTAAAAAATTAAAAGACTTGTTAACATAAAGATTACACAGCAACATAAAAATCATATTGAAAATAAGTTCAAATATTAACATAAATAATACATAACTTATAGTTGAATATATTAAAAATAATAATTCTTACACTATAGAGCAAATATATTATAAACTGATAGATTATATGCACATATTAAGCATTATACACCTAAAAAATTAAAAGACTTGTTAACATAAAGATTACACAGCAACATAAAAATCATATTGAAAATAAGTTCAAATATTAACATAAATAATACATAACTTAAAGTTGAATATATTAAAAATAATAATTCTTACACTATAGAGAAAATATATTATAAACTGATAGATTATATGCACATATTAAGCATTTTACACCTAAAAAATTAAAAGACTTGTTAACATAAAGATTACACAGCAACATAAAAATCATATTGAAAATAAGTTCAAATATTAACATAAATAATACATAACTTAAAGTTGAATATATTAAAAATAATAATTCTTACACTATAGAGCAAATATATTATAAACTGATAGATTATATGCACATATTAAGCATTATACACCTAAAAAATTAAAAGACTTGTTAACATAAAGATTACACAGCAACATAAAAATCATATTGAAAATAAGTTCAAATATTAACATAAATAATACATAACTTAAAGTTGAATATATTAAAAATAATAATTCTTACACTATAGAGCAAATATATTATAAACTGATAGATTATATGCACATATTAAGCATTATACACCTAAAAAATTAAAAGACTTGTTAACATAAAGATTACACAGCAACATAAAAATCATATTGAAAATAAGTTCAAATATTAACATAAATAATACATAACTTAAAGTTGAATATATTAAAAATAATAATTCTTACACTATAGAGCAAATATATTATAAACTGATAGATTATATGCACATATTAAGCATTATACACCTAAAAAATTAGAAGACTTGTTAACATAAAGATTACACAGCAACATAAAAATCATATTGAAAATAAGTTCAAATATTAACATAAATATTACATAACTTAAAGTTGAATATATTAAAAATAATAATTTTTACACTAGAGAGCAAATATATTATAAACTGATAGATTATATGCACATATTAAGCATTATACACCTAAAAAATTAAAAGACTTGTTAACAACATAAAAATCATATTGAAAATAAGTTCAAATATTAACATAAATAATACATAACTTAAAGTTGAATATATTAAAAATAATAATTCTTACACTATAGAGCAAATATATTATAAACTGATAGATTATATGCACATGTTAAGCATTATACACCTAAAAAATTAAAAGACTTGTTAACATAAAGATTACACAGCAACATAAAAATCATATTGAAAATAAGTTCAAATATTAACATAAATAATACATAACTTAAAGTTGAATATATTAAAAATAATAATTCTTACACTATAGAGCAAATATATTATAAACTGATAGATTATATGCACATATTAAGCATTATACACCTAAAAAATTAAAAGACTTGTTAACATAAAGATTACACAGCAACATAAAAATCATATTGAAAATAAGTTCAAATATTAACATAAATAATACATAACTTAAAGTTGAATATATTAAAAATAATAATTCTTACACTATAGAGAAAATATATTATAAACTGATAGATTATATGCAAATATTAAGCATTATACACCTAAAAAATTAAAAGACTTGTTAACATAAAGATTACACAGCAACATAAAAATCATATTGAAAATAAGTTCAAATATTAACATAAATAATACATAACTTATAGTTGAATATATTAAAAATAATAATTCTTACACTATAGAGCAAATATATTATAAACTGATAGATTATATGCACATATTAAGCATTATACACCTAAAAAATTAAAAGACTTGTTAACATAAAGATTACACAGCAACATAAAAATCATATTGAAAATAAGTTCAAATATTAACATAAATAATACATAACTTAAAGTTGAATATATTAAAAATAATAATTCTTACACTATAGAGCAAATATATTATAAACTGATAGATTATATGCACATATTAAGCATTATACACCTAAAAAATTAAAAGACTTGTTAACATAAAGATTACACAGCAACATAAAAATCATATTGAAAATAAGTTCAAATATTAACATAAATAATACATAACTTAAAGTTGAATATATTAAAAATAATAATTCTTACACTATAGAGCAAATATATTATAAACTGATAGATTATATGCACATATTAAGCATTATACACCTAAAAAATTAAAAGACTTGTTAACATAAAGATTACACAGCAACATAAAAATCATATTGAAAATAAGTTCAAATATTAACATAAATAATACATAACTTAAAGTTGAATATATTAAAAATAATAATTCTTACACTATAGAGAAAATATATTATAAACTGATAGATTATATGCAAATATTAAGCATTATACACCTAAAAAATTAAAAGACTTGTTAACATAAAGATTACACAGCAACATAAAAATCATATTGAAAATAAGTTCAAATATTAACATAAATAATACATAACTTATAGTTGAATATATTAAAAATAATAATTCTTACACTATAGAGCAAATATATTATAAACTGATAGATTATATGCACATATTAAGCATTATACACCTAAAAAATTAAAAGACTTGTTAACATAAAGATTACACAGCAACATAAAAATCATATTGAAAATAAGTTCAAATATTAACATAAATAATACATAACTTAAAGTTGAATATATTAAAAATAATAATTCTTACACTATAGAGAAAATATATTATAAACTGATAGATTATATGCACATATTAAGCATTTTACACCTAAAAAATTAAAAGACTTGTTAACATAAAGATTACACAGCAACATAAAAATCATATTGAAAATAAGTTCAAATATTAACATAAATAATACATAACTTAAAGTTGAATATATTAAAAATAATAATTCTTACACTATAGAGCAAATATATTATAAACTGATAGATTATATGCACATATTAAGCATTATACACCTAAAAAATTAAAAGACTTGTTAACATAAAGATTACACAGCAACATAAAAATCATATTGAAAATAAGTTCAAATATTAACATAAATAATACATAACTTAAATTTGAATATATTAAAAATAATAATTCTTACACTATAGAGCAAATATATTATAAACTGATAGATTATATGCACACATTAAGCATTATACACCTAAAAAATTAAAAGACTTGTTAACATAAAGATTACACAGCAACATAAAAATCATATTGAAAATAAGTTCAAATATTAACATAACTAATACATAACTTAAAGTTGAATATATTAAAAATAATAATTCTTACACTATAGAGCAAATATATTATAAACTGATAGATTATATGCACATATTAAGGATTATACACCTAAAAAATTAAAAGACTTGTTAACATAAAGATTACACAGCAACATAAAAATCATATTGAAAATAAGTTCAAATATTAACATAAATAATACATAACTTAAAGTTGAATATATTAAAAATAATAATTCTTACACTATAGAGCAAATATATTATAAACTGATAGATTATATGCACATATTAAGCATTATACACCTAAAAAATTAAAAGACTTGTTAACATAAAGATTACACAGCAACATAAAAATCATATTGAAAATAAGTTCAAATATTAACATAAATAATACATAACTTAAAGTTGAATATATTAAAAATAATAATTCTTACACTATAGAGCAAATATATTATAAACTGATAGATTATATGCACATATTAAGCATTATACACCTAAAAAATTAGAAGACTTGTTAACATAAAGATTACACAGCAACATAAAAATCATATTGAAAATAAGTTCAAATATTAACATAAATATTACATAACTTAAAGTTGAATATATTAAAAATAATAATTTTTACACTAGAGAGCAAATATATTATAAACTGATAGATTATATGCACATATTAAGCATTATACACCTAAAAAATTAAAAGACTTGTTAACAACATAAAAATCATATTGAAAATAAGTTCAAATATTAACATAAATAATACATAACTTAAAGTTGAATATATTAAAAATAATAATTCTTACACTATAGAGCAAATATATTATAAACTGATAGATTATATGCACATGTTAAGCATTATACACCTAAAAAATTAAAAGACTTGTTAACATAAAGATTACACAGCAACATAAAAATCATATTGAAAATAAGTTCAAATATTAACATAAATAATACATAACTTAAAGTTGAATATATTAAAAATAATAATTCTTACACTATAGAGCAAATATATTATAAACTGATAGATTATATGCACATATTAAGCATTATACACCTAAAAAATTAAAAGACTTGTTAACATAAAGATTACACAGCAACATAAAAATCATATTGAAAATAAGTTCAAATATTAACATAAATAATACATAACTTAAAGTTGAATATATTAAAAATAATAATTCTTACACTATAGAGAAAATATATTATAAACTGATAGATTATATGCAAATATTAAGCATTATACACCTAAAAAATTAAAAGACTTGTTAACATAAAGATTACACAGCAACATAAAAATCATATTGAAAATAAGTTCAAATATTAACATAAATAATACATAACTTATAGTTGAATATATTAAAAATAATAATTCTTACACTATAGAGCAAATATATTATAAACTGATAGATTATATGCACATATTAAGCATTATACACCTAAAAAATTAAAAGACTTGTTAACATAAAGATTACACAGCAACATAAAAATCATATTGAAAATAAGTTCAAATATTAACATAAATAATACATAACTTAAAGTTGAATATATTAAAAATAATAATTCTTACACTATAGAGCAAATATATTATAAACTGATAGATTATATGCACATATTAAGCATTATACACCTAAAAAATTAAAAGACTTGTTAACATAAAGATTACACAGCAACATAAAAATCATATTGAAAATAAGTTCAAATATTAACATAAATAATACATAACTTAAAGTTGAATATATTAAAAATAATAATTCTTACACTATAGAGCAAATATATTATAAACTGATAGATTATATGCACATATTAAGCATTATACACCTAAAAAATTAAAAGACTTGTTAACATAAAGATTACACAGCAACATAAAAATCATATTGAAAATAAGTTCAAATATTAACATAAATAATACATAACTTAAAGTTGAATATATTAAAAATAATAATTCTTACACTATAGAGAAAATATATTATAAACTGATAGATTATATGCAAATATTAAGCATTATACACCTAAAAAATTAAAAGACTTGTTAACATAAAGATTACACAGCAACATAAAAATCATATTGAAAATAAGTTCAAATATTAACATAAATAATACATAACTTATAGTTGAATATATTAAAAATAATAATTCTTACACTATAGAGCAAATATATTATAAACTGATAGATTATATGCACATATTAAGCATTATACACCTAAAAAATTAAAAGACTTGTTAACATAAAGATTACACAGCAACATAAAAATCATATTGAAAATAAGTTCAAATATTAACATAAATAATACATAACTTAAAGTTGAATATATTAACAATAATAATTCTTACACTATAGAGAAAATATATTATAAACTGATAGATTATATGCACATATTAAGCATTATACACCTAAAAAATTAAAAGACTTGTTAACATAAAGATTACACAGCAACATAAAAATCATATTGAAAATAAGTTCAAATATTAACATAAATAATACATAACTTAAAGTTGAATATATTAAAAATAATAATTCTTACACTATAGAGCAAATATATTATAAACTGATAGATTATATGCACATATTAAGCATTATACACCTAAAAAATTAAAAGACTTGTTAACATAAAGATTACACAGCAACATAAAAATCATATTGAAAATAAGTTCAAATATTAACATAAATAATACATAACTTAAATTTGAATATATTAAAAATAATAATTCTTACACTATAGAGCAAATATATTATAAACTGATAGATTATATGCACATATTAAGCATTATACACCTAAAAAATTAAAAGACTTGTTAACATAAAGATTACACAGCAACATAAAAATCATATTGAAAATAAGTTCAAATATTAACATAACTAATACATAACTTAAAGTTGAATATATTAAAAATAATAATTCTTACACTATAGAGCAAATATATTATAAACTGATAGATTATATGCACATATTAAGCATTATACACCTAAAAAATTAAAAGACTTGTTAACATAAAGATTACACAGCAACATAAAAATCATATTGAAAATAAGTTCAAATATTAACATAAATAATACATAACTTAAAGTTGAATATATTAAAAATAATAATTCTTACACTATAGAGCAAATATATTATAAACTGATAGATTAAATGCACATATTAAGCATTATACACCTAAAAAATTAAAAGACTTGTTAACATAAAGATTACACAGCAACATAAAAATCATATTGAAAATAAGTTCAAATATTAACATAAATAATACATAACTTAAAGTTGAATATATTAAAAATAATAATTCTTACACTATAGAGCAAATATATTATAAACTGATAGATTATATGCACATATTAAGCATTATACACCTAAAAAATTAAAAGACTTGTTAACATAAAGATTACACAGCAACATAAAAATCATATTGAAAATAAGTTCAAATATTAACATAAATAATACATAACTTAAAGTTGAATATATTAAAAATAATAATTCTTACACTATAGAGCAAATATATTATAAACTGATAGATTATATGCACATATTAAGCATTATACACCTAAAAAATTAAAAGACTTGTTAACATAAAGATTACACAGCAACATAAAAATCATATTGAAAATAAGTTCAAATATTAACATAAATAATACATAACTTAAAGTTGAATATATTAAAAATAATAATTCTTACACTATAGAGCAAATATATTATAAACTGATAGATTATATGCACATATTAAGCATTATACACCTAAAAAATTAAAAGACTTGTTAACATAAAGATTACACAGCAACATAAAAATCATATTGAAAATAAGTTCAAATATTAACATAAATAATACATAACTTAAAGTTGAATATATTAAAAATAATAATTCTTACACTATAGAGGAAATATATTATAAACTGATAGATTATATGCACATATTAAGCATTATACACCTAAAAAATTAGAAGACTTGTTAACATAAAGATTACACAGCAACATAAAAATCATATTGAAAATAAGTTCAAATATTAACATAAATATTACATAACTTAAAGTTGAATATATTAAAAATAATAATTTTTACACTAGAGAGCAAATATATTATAAACTGATAGATTATATGCACATATTAAGCATTATACACCTAAAAAATTAAAAGACTTGTTAACATAAAGATTACACAACAACATAAAAATCATATTGAAAATAAGTTCAAATATTAACATAAATAATACATAACTTAAAGTTGAATATATTAAAAATAATAATTCTTACACTATAGAGCAAATATATTATAAACTGATAGATTATATGCACATATTAAGCATTATACACCTAAAAAATTAAAAGACTTGTTAACATAAAGATTACACAGCAACATAAAAATCATATTGAAAATAAGTTCAAATATTAACATAAATAATACATAACTTAAAGTTGAATATATTAAAAATAATAATTCTTACACTATAGAGAAAATATATTATAAACTGATAGATTATATGCAAATATTAAGCATTATACACCTAAAAAATTAAAAGACTTGTTAACATAAAGATTACACAGCAACATAAAAATCATATTGAAAATAAGTTCAAATATTAACATAAATAATACATAACTTATAGTTGAATATATTAAAAATAATAATTCTTACACTATAGAGCAAATATATTATAAACTGATAGATTATATGCACATATTAAGCATTATACACCTAAAAAATTAAAAGACTTGTTAACATAAAGATTACACAGCAACATAAAAATCATATTGAAAATAAGTTCAAATATTAACATAAATAATACATAACTTAAAGTTGAATATATTAAAAATAATAATTCTTACACTATAGAGAAAATATATTATAAACTGATAGATTATATGCACATATTAAGCATTATACACCTAAAAAATTAAAAGACTTGTTAACATAAAGATTACACAGCAACATAAAAATCATATTGAAAATAAGTTCAAATATTAACATAAATAATACATAACTTAAAGTTGAATATATTAAAAATAATAATTCTTACACTATAGAGCAAATATATTATAAACTGATAGATTATATGCACATATTAAGCATTATACACCTAAAAAATTAAAAGACTTGTTAACATAAAGATTACACAGCAACATAAAAATCATATTGAAAATAAGTTCAAATATTAACATAAATAATACATAACTTAAATTTGAATATATTAAAAATAATAATTCTTACACTATAGAGCAAATATATTATAAACTGATAGATTATATGCACATATTAAGCATTATACACCTAAAAAATTAAAAGACTTGTTAACATAAAGATTACACAGCAACATAAAAATCATATTGAAAATAAGTTCAAATATTAACATAACTAATACATAACTTAAAGTTGAATATATTAAAAATAATAATTCTTACACTATAGAGCAAATATATTATAAACTGATAGATTATATGCACATATTAAGCATTATACACCTAAAAAATTAAAAGACTTGTTAACATAAAGATTACACAGCAACATAAAAATCATATTGAAAATAAGTTCAAATATTAACATAAATAATACATAACTTAAAGTTGAATATATTAAAAATAATAATTCTTACACTATAGAGCAAATATATTATAAACTGATAGATTAAATGCACATATTAAGCATTATACACCTAAAAAATTAAAAGACTTGTTAACATAAAGATTACACAGCAACATAAAAATCATATTGAAAATAAGTTCAAATATTAACATAAATAATACAAAACTTAAAGTTGAATATATTAAAAATAATAATTCTTACACTATAGAGCAAATATATTATAAACTGATAGATTATATGCACATATTAAGCATTATACACCTAAAAAATTAAAAGACTTGTTAACATAAAGATTACACAGCAACATAAAAATCATATTGAAAATAAGTTCAAATATTAACATAAATAATACATAACTTAAAGTTGAATATATTAAAAATAATAATTCTTACACTATAGAGCAAATATATTATAAACTGATAGATTATATGCACATATTAAGCATTATACACCTAAAAAATTAAAAGACTTGTTAACATAAAGATTACACAGCAACATAAAAATCATATTGAAAATAAGTTCAAATATTAACATAAATAATACATAACTTAAAGTTGAATATATTAAAAATAATAATTCTTACACTATAGAGCAAATATATTATAAACTGATAGATTATATGCACATATTAAGCATTATACACCTAAAAAATTAAAAGACTTGTTAACATAAAGATTACACAGCAACATAAAAATCATATTGAAAATAAGTTCAAATATTAACATAAATAATACATAACTTAAAGTTGAATATATTAAAAATAATAATTCTTACACTATAGAGCAAATATATTATAAACTGATAGATTATATGCACATATTAAGCATTATACACCTAAAAAATTAGAAGACTTGTTAACATAAAGATTACACAGCAACATAAAAATCATATTGAAAATAAGTTCAAATATTAACATAAATATTACATAACTTAAAGTTGAATATATTAAAAATAATAATTTTTACACTAGAGAGCAAATATATTATAAACTGATAGATTATATGCACATATTAAGCATTATACACCTAAAAAATTAAAAGACTTGTTAACAACATAAAAATCATATTGAAAATAAGTTCAAATATTAACATAAATAATACATAACTTAAAGTTGAATATATTAAAAATAATAATTCTTACACTATAGAGCAAATATATTATAAACTGATAGATTATATGCACATGTTAAGCATTATACACCTAAAAAATTAAAAGACTTGTTAACATAAAGATTACACAGCAACATAAAAATCATATTGAAAATAAGTTCAAATATTAACATAAATAATACATAACTTAAAGTTGAATATATTAAAAATAATAATTCTTACACTATAGAGCAAATATATTATAAACTGATAGATTATATGCACATATTAAGCATTATACACCTAAAAATTAAAAGACTTGTTAACATAAAGATTACACAGCAACATAAAAATCATATTGAAAATAAGTTCAAATATTAACATAAATAATACATAACTTAAAGTTGAATATATTAAAAATAATAATTCTTACACTATAGAGAAAATATATTATAAACTGATAGATTATATGCAAATATTAAGCATTATACACCAAAAAAATTAAAAGACTTGTTAACATAAAGATTACACAGCAACATAAAAATCATATTGAAAATAAGTTCAAATATTAACATAAATAATACATAACTTATAGTTGAATATATTAAAAATAATAATTCTTACACTATAGAGCAAATATATTATAAACTGATAGATTATATGCACATATTAAGCATTATACACCTAAAAAATTAAAAGACTTGTTAACATAAAGATTACACAGCAACATAAAAATCATATTGAAAATAAGTTCAAATATTAACATAAATAATACATAACTTAAAGTTGAATATATTAAAAATAATAATTCTTACACTATAGAGCAAATATATTATAAACTGATAGATTATACGCACATATTAAGCATTATACACCTAAAAAATTAAAAGACTTGTTAACATAAAGATTACACAGCAACATAAAAATCATATTGAAAATAAGTTCAAATATTAACATAAATAATACATAACTTAAAGTTGAATATATTAAAAATAATAATTCTTACACTATAGAGCAAATATATTATAAACTGATAGATTATATGCACATATTAAGCATTATACACCTAAAAAATTAAAAGACTTGTTAACATAAAGATTACACAGCAACATAAAAATCATATTGAAAATAAGTTCAAATATTAACATAAATAATACATAACTTAAAGTTGAATATATTAAAAATAATAATTCTTACACTATAGAGAAAATATATTATAAACTGATAGATTATATGCAAATATTAAGCATTATACACCTAAAAAATTAAAAGACTTGTTAACATAAAGATTACACAGCAACATAAAAATCATATTGAAAATAAGTTCAAATATTAACATAAATAATACATAACTTATAGTTGAATATATTAAAAATAATAATTCTTACACTATAGAGCAAATATATTATAAACTGATAGATTATATGCACATATTAAGCATTATACACCTAAAAAATTAAAAGACTTGTTAACATAAAGATTACACAACAACATAAAAATCATATTGAAAATAAGTTCAAATATTAACATAAATAATACATAACTTAAAGTTGAATATATTAAAAATAATAATTCTTACACTATAGAGCAAATATATTATAAACTGATAGATTATATGCACATATTAAGCATTATACACCTAAAAAATTAAAAGACTTGTTAACATAAAGATTATACAGCAACATAAAAATCATATTGAAAATAAGTTCAAATATTAACATAAATAATACATAACTTAAAGTTGAATATATTAAAAATAATAATTCTTACACTATAGAGCAAATATATTATAAACTGATAGATTATATGCACATATTAAGCATTATACACCTAAAAAATTAAAAGACTTGTTAACATAAAGATTACACAGCAACATAAAAATCATATTGAAAATAAGTTCAAATATTAACATAAATAATACATAACTTAAAGTTGAATATATTAAAAATAATAATTCTTACACTATAGAGCAAATATATTATAAACTGATAGATTATATGCACATATTAAGCATTATACACCTAAAAAATTAAAAGACTTGTTAACATAAAGATTACACAGCAACATAAAAATCATATTGAAAATAAGTTCAAATATTAACATAAATAATACATAACTTAAAGTTGAATATATTAAAAATAATAATTCTTACACTATAGAGCAAATATATTATAAACTGATAGATTATATGCACATATTAAGCATTATACACCTAAAAAATTAAAAGACTTGTTAACATAAAGATTACACAGCAACATAAAAATCATATTGAAAATAAGTTCAAATATTAACATAAATAATACATAACTTAAAGTTGAATATATTAAAAATAATAATTCTTACACTATAGAGAAAATATATTATAAACTGATAGATTATATGGACATATTAAGCATTATACACCTAGAAAATTAAAAGACTTGTTAACATAAAGATTACATAGCAACATAAAAATCATATTGAAAATAAGTTCAAATATTAACATAAATAATACATAACTTCAAGTTGAATATATTAAAAATAATAATTCTTACACTATAGAGCAAATATATTATAAACTGATAGATTATATGCACATATTAAGCATTATACACCTAAAAAATTAAAAGACTTGTTAACAACATAAAAATCATATTGAAAATAAGTTCAAATATTAACATAAATAATACATAACTTAAAGTTGAATATATTAAAAATAATAATTCTTACACTATAGAGCAAATATATTATAAACTGATAGATTATATGCACATATTAAGCATTATACACCTAAAAAATTAAAAGACTTGTTAACATAAAGATTATACAGCAACATAAAAATCATATTGAAAATAAGTTCAAATATTATCATAAATAATACATAACTTAAAGTTGAATATATTAAAAATAATAATTCTTACACTATAGAGCAAATATATTATAAACTGATAGATTATATGCACATATTAAGCATTATACACCTAAAAAATTAAAAGACTTGTTAACATAAAGATTACACAGCAACATAAAAATCATATTGAAAATAAGTTCAAATATTAACATAAATAATACATAACTTAAAGTTGAATATATTAAAAATAATAATTCTTACACTATAGAGCAAATATATTATAAACTGATAGATTATATGCACATATTAAGCATTATATACCTAAAAAATTAAAAGACTTGTTAACATAAAGATTACACAGCAACATAAAAATCATATTGAAAATAAGTTCAAATATTAACATAAATAATACATAACTTAAAGTTGAATATATTAAAAATAATAATTCTTACACTATAGAGCAAATATATTATAAACTGATAGATTATATGCACATATTAAGCATTATACACCTAAAAAATTAAAAGACTTGTTAACATAAAGATTACACAGCATCATAAAAATCATATTGAAAATAAGTTCAAATATTAACATAAATAATACATCACTTAAAGTTGAATATATTAAAAATAATAATTCTTACACTATAGAGCAAATATATTATAAACTGATAGATTATATGCACATATTAAGCATTATACACCTAAAAAATTAAAAGACTTGTTAACAACATAAAAATCATATTGAAAATAAGTTCAAATATTAACATAAATAATACATAACTTAAAGTTGAATATATTAAAAATAATAATTCTTACACTATAGAGCAAATATATTATAAACTGATAGATTATATGCACATATTAAGCATTATACACCTAAAAAATTAAAAGACTTGTTAACATAAAGATTATACAGCAACATAAAAATCATATTGAAAATAAGTTCAAATATTAACATAAATAATACATAACTTAAAGTTGAATATATTAAAAATAATAATTCTTACACTATAGAGCAAATATATTATAAACTGATAGATTATATGCACATATTAAGCATTATACACCTAAAAAATTAAAAGACTTGTTAACATAAAGATTACACAGCAACATAAAAATCATATTGAAAATAAGTTCAAATATTAACATAAATAATACATAACTTAAAGTTGAATATATTAAAAATAATAATTCTTACACTATAGAGAAAATATATTATAAACTGATAGATTATATGCACATATTAAGCATTATACACCTAAAAAATTAAAAGACTTGTTAACATAAAGATTACACAGCAACATAAAAATCATATTGAAAATAAGTTCAAATATTAACATAAATAATACATAACTTAAAGTTGAATATATTAAAAATAATAATTCTTACACTATAGAGCAAATATATTATAAACTGATAGATTATATGCACATATTAAGCATTATACACCTAAAAAATTAAAAGACTTGTTAACATAAAGATTACACAGCAACATAAAAATCATATTGAAAATAAGTTCAAATATTAACATAAATAATACATAACTTAAAGTTGAATATATTAAAAATAATAATTCTTACACTATAGAGCAAATATATTATAAACTGATAGATTATATGCACATATTAAGCATTATACACCTAAAAAATTAAAAGACTTGTTAACATAAAGATTACACAGCAACATAAAAATCATATTGAAAATAAGTTCAAATATTAACATAAATAATACATAACTTAAAGTTGAATATATTAAAAATAATAATTCTTACACTATAGAGCAAATATATTATAAACTGATAGATTATATGCACATATTAAGCATTATACACCTAAAAAATTAAAAGACTTGTTAACATAAAGATTACACAGCAACATAAAAATCATATTGAAAATAAGTTCAAATATTAACATAAATAATACATAACTTAAAGTTGAATATATTAAAAATAATAATTCTTACACTATAGAGCAAATATATTATAAACTGATAGATTATATGCACATATTAAGCATTATACACCTAAAAAATTAGAAGACTTGTTAACATAAAGATTACACAGCAACATAAAAATCATATTGAAAATAAGTTCAAATATTAACATAAATATTACATAACTTAAAGTTGAATATATTAAAAATAATAATTTTTACACTAGAGAGCAAATATATTATAAACTGATAGATTATATGCACATATTAAGCATTATACACCTAAAAAATTAAAAGACTTGTTAACAACATAAAAATCATATTGAAAATAAGTTCAAATATTAACATAAATAATACATAACTTAAAGTTGAATATATTAAAAATAATAATTCTTACACTATAGAGCAAATATATTATAAACTGATAGATTATATGCACATGTTAAGCATTATACACCTAAAAAATTAAAAGACTTGTTAACATAAAGATTACACAGCAACATAAAAATCATATTGAAAATAAGTTCAAATATTAACATAAATAATACATAACTTAAAGTTGAATATATTAAAAATAATAATTCTTACACTATAGAGCAAATATATTATAAACTGATAGATTATATGCACATATTAAGCATTATACACCTAAAAATTAAAAGACTTGTTAACATAAAGATTACACAGCAACATAAAAATCATATTGAAAATAAGTTCAAATATTAACATAAATAATACATAACTTAAAGTTGAATATATTAAAAATAATAATTCTTACACTATAGAGAAAATATATTATAAACTGATAGATTATATGCAAATATTAAGCATTATACACCAAAAAAATTAAAAGACTTGTTAACATAAAGATTACACAGCAACGTAAAAATCATATTGAAAATAAGTTCAAATATTAACATAAATAATACATAACTTATAGTTGAATATATTAAAAATAATAATTCTTACACTATAGAGCAAATATATTATAAACTGATAGATTATATGCACATATTAAGCATTATACACCTAAAAAATTAAAAGACTTGTTAACATAAAGATTACACAGCAACATAAAAATCATATTGAAAATAAGTTCAAATATTAACATAAATAATACATAACTTAAAGTTGAATATATTAAAAATAATAATTCTTACACTATAGAGCAAATATATTATAAACTGATAGATTATACGCACATATTAAGCATTATACACCTAAAAAATTAAAAGACTTGTTAACATAAAGATTACACAGCAACATAAAAATCATATTGAAAATAAGTTCAAATATTAACATAAATAATACATAACTTAAAGTTGAATATATTAAAAATAATAATTCTTACACTATAGAGCAAATATATTATAAACTGATAGATTATATGCACATATTAAGCATTATACACCTAAAAAATTAAAAGACTTGTTAACATAAAGATTACACAGCAACATAAAAATCATATTGAAAATAAGTTCAAATATTAACATAAATAATACATAACTTAAAGTTGAATATATTAAAAATAATAATTCTTACACTATAGAGAAAATATATTATAAACTGATAGATTATATGCAAATATTAAGCATTATACACCTAAAAAATTAAAAGACTTGTTAACATAAAGATTACACAGCAACATAAAAATCATATTGAAAATAAGTTCAAATATTAACATAAATAATACATAACTTATAGTTGAATATATTAAAAATAATAATTCTTACACTATAGAGCAAATATATTATAAACTGATAGATTATATGCACATATTAAGCATTATACACCTAAAAAATTAAAAGACTTGTTAACATAAAGATTACACAACAACATAAAAATCATATTGAAAATAAGTTCAAATATTAACATAAATAATACATAACTTAAAGTTGAATATATTAAAAATAATAATTCTTACACTATAGAGCAAATATATTATAAACTGATAGATTATATGCACATATTAAGCATTATACACCTAAAAAATTAAAAGACTTGTTAACATAAAGATTATACAGCAACATAAAAATCATATTGAAAATAAGTTCAAATATTAACATAAATAATACATAACTTAAAGTTGAATATATTAAAAATAATAATTCTTACACTATAGAGCAAATATATTATAAACTGATAGATTATATGCACATATTAAGCATTATACACCTAAAAAATTAAAAGACTTGTTAACATAAAGATTACACAGCAACATAAAAATCATATTGAAAATAAGTTCAAATATTAACATAAATAATACATAACTTAAAGTTGAATATATTAAAAATAATAATTCTTACACTATAGAGCAAATATATTATAAACTGATAGATTATATGCACATATTAAGCATTATACACCTAAAAAATTAAAAGACTTGTTAACATAAAGATTACACAGCAACATAAAAATCATATTGAAAATAAGTTCAAATATTAACATAAATAATACATAACTTAAAGTTGAATATATTAAAAATAATAATTCTTACACTATAGAGCAAATATATTATAAACTGATAGATTATATGCACATATTAAGCATTATACACCTAAAAAATTAAAAGACTTGTTAACATAAAGATTACACAGCAACATAAAAATCATATTGAAAATAAGTTCAAATATTAACATAAATAATACATAACTTAAAGTTGAATATATTAAAAATAATAATTCTTACACTATAGAGAAAATATATTATAAACTGATAGATTATATGGACATATTAAGCATTATACACCTAGAAAATTAAAAGACTTGTTAACATAAAGATTACATAGCAACATAAAAATCATATTGAAAATAAGTTCAAATATTAACATAAATAATACATAACTTCAAGTTGAATATATTAAAAATAATAATTCTTACACTATAGAGCAAATATATTATAAACTGATAGATTATATGCACATATTAAGCATTATACACCTAAAAAATTAAAAGACTTGTTAACAACATAAAAATCATATTGAAAATAAGTTCAAATATTAACATAAATAATACATAACTTAAAGTTGAATATATTAAAAATAATAATTCTTACACTATAGAGCAAATATATTATAAACTGATAGATTATATGCACATATTAAGCATTATACACCTAAAAAATTAAAAGACTTGTTAACATAAAGATTATACAGCAACATAAAAATCATATTGAAAATAAGTTCAAATATTATCATAAATAATACATAACTTAAAGTTGAATATATTAAAAATAATAATTCTTACACTATAGAGCAAATATATTATAAACTGATAGATTATATGCACATATTAAGCATTATACACCTAAAAAATTAAAAGACTTGTTAACATAAAGATTACACAGCAACATAAAAATCATATTGAAAATAAGTTCAAATATTAACATAAATAATACATAACTTAAAGTTGAATATATTAAAAATAATAATTCTTACACTATAGAGCAAATATATTATAAACTGATAGATTATATGCACATATTAAGCATTATATACCTAAAAAATTAAAAGACTTGTTAACATAAAGATTACACAGCAACATAAAAATCATATTGAAAATAAGTTCAAATATTAACATAAATAATACATAACTTAAAGTTGAATATATTAAAAATAATAATTCTTACACTATAGAGCAAATATATTATAAACTGATAGATTATATGCACATATTAAGCATTATACACCTAAAAAATTAAAAGACTTGTTAACATAAAGATTACACAGCATCATAAAAATCATATTGAAAATAAGTTCAAATATTAACATAAATAATACATCACTTAAAGTTGAATATATTAAAAATAATAATTCTTACACTATAGAGCAAATATATTATAAACTGATAGATTATATGCACATATTAAGCATTATACACCTAAAAAATTAAAAGACTTGTTAACAACATAAAAATCATATTGAAAATAAGTTCAAATATTAACATAAATAATACATAACTTAAAGTTGAATATATTAAAAATAATAATTCTTACACTATAGAGCAAATATATTATAAACTGATAGATTATATGCACATATTAAGCATTATACACCTAAAAAATTAAAAGACTTGTTAACATAAAGATTATACAGCAACATAAAAATCATATTGAAAATAAGTTCAAATATTAACATAAATAATACATAACTTAAAGTTGAATATATTAAAAATAATAATTCTTACACTATAGAGCAAATATATTATAAACTGATAGATTATATGCACATATTAAGCATTATACACCTAAAAAATTAAAAGACTTGTTAACATAAAGATTACACAGCAACATAAAAATCATATTGAAAATAAGTTCAAATATTAACATAAATAATACATAACTTAAAGTTGAATATATTAAAAATAATAATTCTTACACTATAGAGAAAATATATTATAAACTGATAGATTATATGCACATATTAAGCATTATACACCTAAAAAATTAAAAGACTTGTTAACATAAAGATTACACAGCAACATAAAAATCATATTGAAAATAAGTTCAAATATTAACATAAATAATACATAACTTAAAGTTGAATATATTAAAAATAATAATTCTTACACTATAGAACAAATATATTATAAACTGATAGATTATATGCACATATTAAGCATTTTACACCTAAAAAATTAAAAGACTTGTTAACATAAAGATTACACAGCAACATAAAAATCATATTGAAAATAAGTTCAAATATTAACATAAATAATACATAACTTAAAGTTGAATATATTAAAAATAATAATTCTTACACTATAGAGCAAATATATTATAAACTGATAGATTATATGCACATATTAAGCATTATACACCTAAAAAATTAAAAGACTTGTTAACATAAAGATTACATAGCAACATAAAAATCATATTGAAAATAAGTTCAAATATTAACATAAATAATACATAACTTCAAGTTGAATATATTAAAAATAATAATTCTTACACTATAGAGCAAATATATTATAAACTGATAGATTATATGCACATATTAAGCATTATACACCTAAAAAATTAAAAGACTTGTTAACAACATAAAAATCATATTGAAAATAAGTTCAAATATTAACATAAATAATACATAACTTAAAGTTGAATATATTAAAAATAATAATTCTTACACTATAGAGCAAATATATTATAAACTGATAGATTATATGCACATATTAAGCATTATACACCTAAAAAATTAAAAGACTTGTTAACATAAAGATTACACGGCAACATAAAAATCATATTGAAAATAAGTTCAAATATTAACATAAATAATACATAACTTAAAGTTGAATATATTAAAAATAATAATTCTTACACTATAGAGCAAATATATTATAAACTGATAGATTATATGCACATATTAAGCATTATACACCTAAAAAATTAAAAGACTTGTTAACATAAAGATTACACAGCAACATAAAAATCATATTGAAAATAAGTTCAAATATTAACATAAATAATACATAACTTAAAGTTGAATATATTAAAAATAATAATTCTTACACTATAGAGCAAATATATTATAAACTGATAGATTATATGCACATATTAAGCATTATACACCTAAAAAATTAAAAGACTTGTTAACATAAAGATTACACAGCAACATAAAAATCATATTGAAAATAAGTTCAAATATTAACATAAATAATACATAACTTAAAGTTGAATATATTAAAAATAATAATTCTTACACTATAGAGAAAATATATTATAAACTGATAGATTATATGGACATATTAAGCATTATACACCTAGAAAATTAAAAGACTTGTTAACATAAAGATTACATAGCAACATAAAAATCATATTGAAAATAAGTTCAAATATTAACATAAATAATACATAACTTCAAGTTGAATATATTAAAAATAATAATTCTTACACTATAGAGCAAATATATTATAAACTGATAGATTATATGCACATATTAAGCATTATACACCTAAAAAATTAAAAGACTTGTTAACAACATAAAAATCATATTGAAAATAAGTTCAAATATTAACATAAATAATACATAACTTAAAGTTGAATATATTAAAAATATTAATTCTTACACTATAGAGCAAATATATTATAAACTGATAGATTATATGCACATATTAAGCATTATACACCTAAAAAATTAAAAGACTTGTTAACATAAAGATTATACAGCAACATAAAAATCATATTGAAAATAAGTTCAAATATTATCATAAATAATACATAACTTAAAGTTGAATATATTAAAAATAATAATTCTTACACTATAGAGCAAATATATTATAAACTGATAGATTATATGCACATATTAAGCATTATACACCTAAAAAATTAAAAGACTTGTTAACATAAAGATTACACAGCAACATAAAAATCATATTGAAAATAAGTTCAAATATTAACATAAATAATACATAACTTAAAGTTGAATATATTAAAAATAATAATTCTTACACTATAGAGCAAATATATTATAAACTGATAGATTATATGCACATATTAAGCATTATATACCTAAAAAATTAAAAGACTTGTTAACATAAAGATTACACAGCAACATAAAAATCATATTGAAAATAAGTTCAAATATTAACATAAATAATACATAACTTAAAGTTGAATATATTAAAAATAATAATTCTTACACTATAGAGCAAATATATTATAAACTGATAGATTATATGCACATATTAAGCATTATACACCTAAAAAATTAAAAGACTTGTTAACATAAAGATTACACAGCATCATAAAAATCATATTGAAAATAAGTTCAAATATTAACATAAATAATACATCACTTAAAGTTGAATATATTAAAAATAATAATTCTTACACTATAGAGCAAATATATTATAAACTGATAGATTATATGCACATATTAAGCATTATACACCTAAAAAATTAAAAGACTTGTTAACAACATAAAAATCATATTGAAAATAAGTTCAAATATTAACATAAATAATACATAACTTAAAGTTGAATATATTAAAAATAATAATTCTTACACTATAGAGCAAATATATTATAAACTGATAGATTATATGCACATATTAAGCATTATACACCTAAAAAATTAAAAGACTTGTTAACATAAAGATTATACAGCAACATAAAAATCATATTGAAAATAAGTTCAAATATTAACATAAATAATACATAACTTAAAGTTGAATATATTAAAAATAATAATTCTTACACTATAGAGCAAATATATTATAAACTGATAGATTATATGCACATATTAAGCATTATACACCTAAAAAATTAAAAGACTTGTTAACATAAAGATTACACAGCAACATAAAAATCATATTGAAAATAAGTTCAAATATTAAGATAAATAATACATAACTTAAAGTTGAATATATTAAAAATAATAATTCTTACACTATAGAGAAAATATATTATAAACTGATAGATTATATGCACATATTAAGCATTATACACCTAAAAAATTAAAAGACTTGTTAACATAAAGATTACACAGCAACATAAAAATCATATTGAAAATAAGTTCAAATATTAACATAAATAATACATAACTTAAAGTTGAATATATTAAAAATAATAATTCTTACACTATAGAGCAAATATATTATAAACTGATAGATTATATGCACATATTAAGCATTTTACACCTAAAAAATTAAAAGACTTGTTAACATAAAGATTACACAGCAACATAAAAATCATATTGAAAATAAGTTCAAATATTAACATAAATAATACATAACTTAAAGTTGAATATATTAAAAATAATAATTCTTACACTATAGAGCAAATATATTATAAACTGATAGATTATATGCACATATTAAGCATTATACACCTAAAAAATTAAAAGACTTGTTAACATAAAGATTACATAGCAACATAAAAATCATATTGAAAATAAGTTCAAATATTAACATAAATAATACATAACTTCAAGTTGAATATATTAAAAATAATAATTCTTACACTATAGAGCAAATATATTATAAACTGATAGATTATATGCACATATTAAGCATTATACACCTAAAAAATTAAAAGACTTGTTAACAACATAAAAATCATATTGAAAATAAGTTCAAATATTAACATAAATAATACATAACTTAAAGTTGAATATATTAAAAATAATAATTCTTACACTATAGAGCAAATATATTATAAACTGATAGATTATATGCACATATTAAGCATTATACACCTAAAAAATTAAAAGACTTGTTAACATAAAGATTACACGGCAACATAAAAATCATATTGAAAATAAGTTCAAATATTAACATAAATAATACATAACTTAAAGTTGAATATATTAAAAATAATAATTCTTACACTATAGAGCAAATATATTATAAACTGATAGATTATATGCACATATTAAGCATTATACACCTAAAAAATTAAAAGACTTGTTAACATAAAGATTACACAGCAACATAAAAATCATATTGAAATAAGTTCAAATATTAACATAAATAATACATAACTTAAAGTTGAATATATTAAAAATAATAATTCTTACACTATAGAGCAAATATATTATAAACTGATAGATTATATGCACATATTAAGCATTATACACCTAAAAAATTAAAAGACTTGTTAACATAAAGATTACACAGCAACATAAAAATCATATTGAAAATAAGTTCAAATATTAACATAAATAATACATAACTTAAAGTTGAATATATTAAAAATAATAATTCTTACACTATAGAGAAAATATATTATAAACTGATAGATTATATGGACATATTAAGCATTATACACCTAGAAAATTAAAAGACTTGTTAACATAAAGATTACATAGCAACATAAAAATCATATTGAAAATAAGTTCAAATATTAACATAAATAATACATAACTTCATGTTGAATATATTAAAAATAATAATTCTTACACTATAGAGCAAATATATTATAAACTGATAGATTATATGCACATATTAAGCATTATACACCTAAAAAATTAAAAGACTTGTTAACAACATAAAAATCATATTGAAAATAAGTTCAAATATTAACATAAATAATACATAACTTAAAGTTGAATATATTAAAAATAATAATTCTTACACTATAGAGCAAATATATTATAAACTGATAGATTATATGCACATATTAAGCATTATACACCTAAAAAATTAAAAGACTTGTTAACATAAAGATTATACAGCAACATAAAAATCATATTGAAAATAAGTTCAAATATTATCATAAATAATACATAACTTAAAGTTGAATATATTAAAAATAATAATTCTTACACTATAGAGCAAATATATTATAAACTGATAGATTATATGCACATATTAAGCATTATACACCTAAAAAATTAAAAGACTTGTTAACATAAAGATTACACAGCAACATAAAAATCATATTGAAAATAAGTTCAAATATTAACATAAATAATACATAACTTAAAGTTGAATATATTAAAAATAATAATTCTTACACTATAGAGCAAATATATTATAAACTGATAGATTATATGCACATATTAAGCATTATATACCTAAAAAATTAAAAGACTTGTTAACATAAAGATTACACAGCAACATAAAAATCATATTGAAAATAAGTTCAAATATTAACATAAATAATACATAACTTAAAGTTGAATATATTAAAAATAATAATTCTTACACTATAGAGCAAATATATTATAAACTGATAGATTATATGCACATATTAAGCATTATACACCTAAAAAATTAAAAGACTTGTTAACATAAAGATTACACAGCATCATAAAAATCATATTGAAAATAAGTTCAAATATTAACATAAATAATACATCACTTAAAGTTGAATATATTAAAAATAATAATTCTTACACTATAGAGCAAATATATTATAAACTGATAGATTATATGCACATATTAAGCATTATACACCTAAAAAATTAAAAGACTTGTTAACAACATAAAAATCATATTGAAAATAAGTTCAAATATTAACATAAATAATACATAACTTAAAGTTGAATATATTAAAAATAATAATTCTTACACTATAGAGCAAATATATTATAAACTGATAGATTATATGCACATATTAAGCATTATACACCTAAAAAATTAAAAGACTTGTTAACATAAAGATTACACAGCAACATAAAAATCATATTGAAAATAAGTTCAAATATTAACATAAATAATACATAACTTAAAGTTGAATATATTAAAAATAATAATTCTTACACTATAGAGCAAATATATTATAAACTGATAGATTATATGCACATATTAAGCATTTTACACCTAAAAAATTAAAAGACTTGTTAACATAAAGATTACACAGCAACATAAAAATCATATTGAAAATAAGTTCAAATATTAACATAAATAATACATAACTTAAAGTTGAATATATTAAAAATAATAATTCTTACACTATAGAGCAAATATATTATAAACTGATAGATTATATGCACATATTAAGCATTATACACCTAAAAAATTAAAAGACTTGTTAACATAAAGATTACATAGCAACATAAAAATCATATTGAAAATAAGTTCAAATATTAACATAAATAATACATAACTTCAAGTTGAATATATTAAAAATAATAATTCTTACACTATAGAGCAAATATATTATAAACTGATAGATTATATGCACATATTAAGCATTATACACCTAAAAAATTAAAAGACTTGTTAACAACATAAAAATCATATTGAAAATAAGTTCAAATATTAACATAAATAATACATAACTTAAAGTTGAATATATTAAAAATAATAATTCTTACACTATAGAGCAAATATATTATAAACTGATAGATTATATGCACATATTAAGCATTATACACCTAAAAAATTAAAAGACTTGTTAACATAAAGATTACACGGCAACATAAAAATCATATTGAAAATAAGTTCAAATATTAACATAAATAATACATAACTTAAAGTTGAATATATTAAAAATAATAATTCTTACACTATAGAGCAAATATATTATAAACTGATAGATTATATGCACATATTAAGCATTATACACCTAAAAAATTAAAAGACTTGTTAACATAAAGATTACACAGCAACATAAAAATCATATTGAAAATAAGTTCAAATATTAACATAAATAATACATAACTTAAAGTTGAATATATTAAAAATAATAATTCTTACACTATAGAGCAAATATATTATAAACTGATAGATTATATGCACATATTAAGCATTATACACCTAAAAAATTAAAAGACTTGTTAACATAAAGATTACACAGCAACATAAAAATCATATTGAAAATAAGTTCAAATATTAACATAAATAATACATAACTTAAAGTTGAATATATTAAAAATAATAATTCTTACACTATAGAGAAAATATATTATAAACTGATAGATTATATGGACATATTAAGCATTATACACCTAGAAAATTAAAAGACTTGTTAACATAAAGATTACATAGCAACATAAAAATCATATTGAAAATAAGTTCAAATATTAACATAAATAATACATAACTTCAAGTTGAATATATTAAAAATAATAATTCTTACACTATAGAGCAAATATATTATAAACTGATAGATTATATGCACATATTAAGCATTATACACCTAAAAAATTAAAAGACTTGTTAACAACATAAAAATCATATTGAAAATAAGTTCAAATATTAACATAAATAATACATAACTTAAAGTTGAATATATTAAAAATAATAATTCTTACACTATAGAGCAAATATATTATAAACTGATAGATTATATGCACATATTAAGCATTATACACCTAAAAAATTAAAAGACTTGTTAACATAAAGATTATACAGCAACATAAAAATCATATTGAAAATAAGTTCAAATATTATCATAAATAATACATAACTTAAAGTTGAATATATTAAAAATAATAATTCTTACACTATAGAGCAAATATATTATAAACTGATAGATTATATGCACATATTAAGCATTATACACCTAAAAAATTAAAAGACTTGTTAACATAAAGATTACACAGCAACATAAAAATCATATTGAAAATAAGTTCAAATATTAACATAAATAATACATAACTTAAAGTTGAATATATTAAAAATAATAATTCTTACAGTATAGAGCAAATATATTATAAACTGATAGATTATATGCACATATTAAGCATTATACACCTAAAAAATTAAAAGACTTGTTAACATAAAGATTACACAGCAACATAAAAATCATATTGAAAATAAGTTCAAATATTAACATAAATAATACATAACTTAAAGTTGAATATATTAAAAATAATAATTCTTACACTATAGAGCAAATATATTATAAACTGATAGATTATATGCACATATTAAGCATTATACACCTAAAAAATTAAAAGACTTGTTAACAACATAAAAATCATATTGAAAATAAGTTCAAATATTAACATAAATAATACATAACTTAAAGTTGAATATATTAAAAATAATAATTCTTACACTATAGAGCAAATATATTATAAACTGATAGATTATATGCACATATTAAGCATTATACACCTAAAAAATTAAAAGACTTGTTAACATAAAGATTATACAGCAACATAAAAATCATATTGAAAATAAGTTCAAATATTATCATAAATAATACATAACTTAAAGTTGAATATATTAAAAATAATAATTCTTACACTATAGAGCAAATATATTATAAACTGATAGATTATATGCACATATTAAGCATTATACACCTAAAAAATTAAAAGACTTGTTAACATAAAGATTACACAGCAACATAAAAATCATATTGAAAATAAGTTCAAATATTAACATAAATAATACATAACTTAAAGTTGAATATATTAAAAATAATAATTCTTACACTATAGAGCAAATATATTATAAACTGATAGATTATATGCACATATTAAGCATTATATACCTAAAAAATTAAAAGACTTGTTAACATAAAGATTACACAGCAACATAAAAATCATATTGAAAATAAGTTCAAATATTAACATAAATAATACATAACTTAAAGTTGAATATATTAAAAATAATAATTCTTACACTATAGAGCAAATATATTATAAACTGATAGATTATATGCACATATTAAGCATTATACACCTAAAAAATTAAAAGACTTGTTAACATAAAGATTACACAGCATCATAAAAATCATATTGAAAATAAGTTCAAATATTAACATAAATAATACATCACTTAAAGTTGAATATATTAAAAATAATAATTCTTACACTATAGAGCAAATATATTATAAACTGATAGATTATATGCACATATTAAGCATTATACACCTAAAAAATTAAAAGACTTGTTAACAACATAAAAATCATATTGAAAATAAGTTCAAATATTAACATAAATAATACATAACTTAAAGTTGAATATATTAAAAATAATAATTCTTACACTATAGAGCAAATATATTATAAACTGATAGATTATATGCACATATTAAGCATTATACACCTAAAAAATTAAAAGACTTGTTAACATAAAGATTATACAGCAACATAAAAATCATATTGAAAATAAGTTCAAATATTAACATAAATAATACATAACTTAAAGTTGAATATATTAAAAATAATAATTCTTACACTATAGAGCAAATATATTATAAACTGATAGATTATATGCACATATTAAGCATTATACACCTAAAAAATTAAAAGACTTGTTAACATAAAGATTACACAGCAACATAAAAATCATATTGAAAATAAGTTCAAATATTAACATAAATAATACATAACTTAAAGTTGAATATATTAAAAATAATAATTCTTACACTATAGAGAAAATATATTATAAACTGATAGATTATATGCACATATTAAGCATTATACACCTAAAAAATTAAAAGACTTGTTAACATAAAGATTACACAGCAACATAAAAATCATATTGAAAATAAGTTCAAATATTAACATAAATAATACATAACTTAAAGTTGAATATATTAAAAATAATAATTCTTACACTATAGAGCAAATATATTATAAACTGATAGATTATATGCACATATTAAGCATTTTACACCTAAAAAATTAAAAGACTTGTTAACATAAAGATTACACAGCAACATAAAAATCATATTGAAAATAAGTTCAAATATTAACATAAATAATACATAACTTAAAGTTGAATATATTAAAAATAATAATTCTTACACTATAGAGCAAATATATTATAAACTGATAGATTATATGCACATATTAAGCATTATACACCTAAAAAATTAAAAGACTTGTTAACATAAAGATTACATAGCAACATAAAAATCATATTGAAAATAAGTTCAAATATTAACATAAATAATACATAACTTCAAGTTGAATATATTAAAAATAATAATTCTTACACTATAGAGCAAATATATTATAAACTGATAGATTATATGCACATATTAAGCATTATACACCTAAAAAATTAAAAGACTTGTTAACAACATAAAAATCATATTGAAAATAAGTTCAAATATTAACATAAATAATACATAACTTAAAGTTGAATATATTAAAAATAATAATTCTTACACTATAGAGCAAATATATTATAAACTGATAGATTATATGCACATATTAAGCATTATACACCTAAAAAATTAAAAGACTTGTTAACATAAAGATTACACGGCAACATAAAAATCATATTGAAAATAAGTTCAAATATTAACATAAATAATACATAACTTAAAGTTGAATATATTAAAAATAATAATTCTTACACTATAGAGCAAATATATTATAAACTGATAGATTATATGCACATATTAAGCATTATATACCTAAAAAATTAAAAGACTTGTTAACATAAAGATTACACAGCAACATAAAAATCATATTGAAAATAAGTTCAAATATTAACATAAATAATACATAACTTAAAGTTGAATATATTAAAAATAATAATTCTTACACTATAGAGCAAATATATTATAAACTGATAGATTATATGCACATATTAAGCATTATACACCTAAAAAATTAAAAGACTTGTTAACATAAAGATTACACAGCATCATAAAAATCATATTGAAAATAAGTTCAAATATTAACATAAATAATACATAACTTAAAGTTGAATATATTAAAAATAATAATTCTTACACTATAGAGCAAATATATTATAAACTGATAGATTATATGCACATATTAAGCATTATATACCTAAAAAATTAAAAGACTTGTTAACATAAAGATTACACAGCAACATAAAAATCATATTGAAAATAAGTTCAAATATTAACATAAATAATACATAACTTAAAGTTGAATATATTAAAAATAATAATTCTTACACTATAGAGCAAATATATTATAAACTGATAGATTATATGCACATATTAAGCATTATACACCTAAAAAATTAAAAGACTTGTTAACATAAAGATTACACAGCATCATAAAAATCATATTGAAAATAAGTTCAAATATTAACATAAATAATACATCACTTAAAGTTGAATATATTAAAAATAATAATTCTTACACTATAGAGCAAATATATTATAAACTGATAGATTATATGCACATATTAAGCATTATACACCTAAAAAATTAAAAGACTTGTTAACAACATAAAAATCATATTGAAAATAAGTTCAAATATTAACATAAATAATACATAACTTAAAGTTGAATATATTAAAAATAATAATTCTTACACTATAGAGCAAATATATTATAAACTGATAGATTATATGCACATATTAAGCATTATACACCTAAAAAATTAAAAGACTTGTTAACATAAAGATTATACAGCAACATAAAAATCATATTGAAAATAAGTTCAAATATTAACATAAATAATACATAACTTAAAGTTGAATATATTAAAAATAATAATTCTTACACTATAGAGCAAATATATTATAAACTGATAGATTATATGCACATATTAAACATTATACACCTAAAAAATTAAAAGACTTGTTAACATAAAGATTACACAGCAACATAAAAATCATATTGAAAATAAGTTCAAATATTAACATAAATAATACATAACTTAAAGTTGAATATATTAAAAATAATAATTCTTACACTATAGAGAAAATATATTATAAACTGATAGATTATATGCACATATTAAGCATTATACACCTAAAAAATTAAAAGACTTGTTAACATAAAGATTACACAGCAACATAAAAATCATATTGAAAATAAGTTCAAATATTAACATAAATAATACATAACTTAAAGTTGAATATATTAAAAATAATAATTCTTACACTATAGAGAAAATATATTATAAACTGATAGATTATATGCACATATTAAGCATTATACACCTAAAAAATTAAAAGACTTGTTAACAACATAAAAATCATATTGAAAATAAGTTCAAATATTAACATAAATAATACATAACTTAAAGTTGAATATATTAAAAATAATAATTCTTACACTATAGAGCAAATATATTATAAACTGATAGATTATATGCACATATTAAGCATTATACACCTAAAAAATTAAAAGACTTGTTAACATAAAGATTACACAGCAACATAAAAATCATATTGAAAATAAGTTCAAATATTAACATAAATAATACATAACTTAAAGTTGAATATATTAAAAATAATAATTCTTACACTATAGAGCAAATATATTATAAACTGATAGATTATATGCACATATTAAGCATTATATACCTAAAAAATTAAAAGACTTGTTAACATAAAGATTACACAGCAACATAAAAATCATATTGAAAATAAGTTCAAATATTAACATAAATAATACATAACTTAAAGTTGAATATATTAAAAATAATAATTCTTACACTATAGAGCAAATATATTATAAACTGATAGATTATATGCACATATTAAGCATTATACACCTAAAAAATTAAAAGACTTGTTAACATAAAGATTACACAGCATCATAAAAATCATATTGAAAATAAGTTCAAATATTAACATAAATAATACATCACTTAAAGTTGAATATATTAAAAATAATAATTCTTACACTATAGAGCAAATATATTATAAACTGATAGATTATATGCACATATTAAGCATTATACACCTAAAAAATTAAAAGACTTGTTAACAACATAAAAATCATATTGAAAATAAGTTCAAATATTAACATAAATAATACATAACTTAAAGTTGAATATATTAAAAATAATAATTCTTACACTATAGAGCAAATATATTATAAACTGATAGATTATATGCACATATTAAGCATTATACACCTAAAAAATTAAAAGACTTGTTAACATAAAGATTATACAGCAACATAAAAATCATATTGAAAATAAGTTCAAATATTAACATAAATAATACATAACTTAAAGTTGAATATATTAAAAATAATAATTCTTACACTATAGAGCAAATATATTATAAACTGATAGATTATATGCACATATTAAGCATTATACACCTAAAAAATTAAAAGACTTGTTAACATAAAGATTACACAGCAACATAAAAATCATATTGAAAATAAGTTCAAATATTAACATAAATAATACATAACTTAAAGTTGAATATATTAAAAATAATAATTCTTACACTATAGAGAAAATATATTATAAACTGATAGATTATATGCACATATTAAGCATTATACACCTAAAAAATTAAAAGACTTGTTAACATAAAGATTACACAGCAACATAAAAATCATATTGAAAATAAGTTCAAATATTAACATAAATAATACATAACTTAAAGTTGAATATATTAAAAATAATAATTCTTACACTATAGAGCAAATATATTATAAACTGATAGATTATATGCACATATTAAGCATTTTACACCTAAAAAATTAAAAGACTTGTTAACATAAAGATTACACAGCAACATAAAAATCATATTGAAAATAAGTTCAAATATTAACATAAATAATACATAACTTAAAGTTGAATATATTAAAAATAATAATTCTTACACTATAGAGCAAATATATTATAAACTGATAGATTATATGCACATATTAAGCATTATACACCTAAAAAATTAAAAGACTTGTTAACATAAAGATTACATAGCAACATAAAAATCATATTGAAAATAAGTTCAAATATTAACATAAATAATACATAACTTCAAGTTGAATATATTAAAAATAATAATTCTTACACTATAGAGCAAATATATTATAAACTGATAGATTATATGCACATATTAAGCATTATACACCTAAAAAATTAAAAGACTTGTTAACAACATAAAAATCATATTGAAAATAAGTTCAAATATTAACATAAATAATACATAACTTAAAGTTGAATATATTAAAAATAATAATTCTTACACTATAGAGCAAATATATTATAAACTGATAGATTATATGCACATATTAAGCATTATACACCTAAAAAATTAAAAGACTTGTTAACATAAAGATTACACGGCAACATAAAAATCATATTGAAAATAAGTTCAAATATTAACATAAATAATACATAACTTAAAGTTGAATATATTAAAAATAATAATTCTTACACTATAGAGCAAATATATTATAAACTGATAGATTATATGCACATATTAAGCATTATATACCTAAAAAATTAAAAGACTTGTTAACATAAAGATTACACAGCAACATAAAAATCATATTGAAAATAAGTTCAAATATTAACATAAATAATACATAACTTAAAGTTGAATATATTAAAAATAATAATTCTTACACTATAGAGCAAATATATTATAAACTGATAGATTATATGCACATATTAAGCATTATACACCTAAAAAATTAAAAGACTTGTTAACATAAAGATTACACAGCATCATAAAAATCATATTGAAAATAAGTTCAAATATTAACATAAATAATACATAACTTAAAGTTGAATATATTAAAAATAATAATTCTTACACTATAGAGCAAATATATTATAAACTGATAGATTATATGCACATATTAAGCATTATATACCTAAAAAATTAAAAGACTTGTTAACATAAAGATTACACAGCAACATAAAAATCATATTGAAAATAAGTTCAAATATTAACATAAATAATACATAACTTAAAGTTGAATATATTAAAAATAATAATTCTTACACTATAGAGCAAATATATTATAAACTGATAGATTATATGCACATATTAAGCATTATACACCTAAAAAATTAAAAGACTTGTTAACATAAAGATTACACAGCATCATAAAAATCATATTGAAAATAAGTTCAAATATTAACATAAATAATACATCACTTAAAGTTGAATATATTAAAAATAATAATTCTTACACTATAGAGCAAATATATTATAAACTGATAGATTATATGCACATATTAAGCATTATACACCTAAAAAATTAAAAGACTTGTTAACAACATAAAAATCATATTGAAAATAAGTTCAAATATTAACATAAATAATACATAACTTAAAGTTGAATATATTAAAAATAATAATTCTTACACTATAGAGCAAATATATTATAAACTGATAGATTATATGCACATATTAAGCATTATACACCTAAAAAATTAAAAGACTTGTTAACATAAAGATTATACAGCAACATAAAAATCATATTGAAAATAAGTTCAAATATTAACATAAATAATACATAACTTAAAGTTGAATATATTAAAAATAATAATTCTTACACTATAGAGCAAATATATTATAAACTGATAGATTATATGCACATATTAAACATTATACACCTAAAAAATTAAAAGACTTGTTAACATAAAGATTACACAGCAACATAAAAATCATATTGAAAATAAGTTCAAATATTAACATAAATAATACATAACTTAAAGTTGAATATATTAAAAATAATAATTCTTACACTATAGAGAAAATATATTATAAACTGATAGATTATATGCACATATTAAGCATTATACACCTAAAAAATTAAAAGACTTGTTAACATAAAGATTACACAGCAACATAAAAATCATATTGAAAATAAGTTCAAATATTAACATAAATAATACATAACTTAAAGTTGAATATATTAAAAATAATAATTCTTACACTATAGAGAAAATATATTATAAACTGATAGATTATATGCACATATTAAGCATTATACACCTAAAAAATTAAAAGACTTGTTAACAACATAAAAATCATATTGAAAATAAGTTCAAATATTAACATAAATAATACATAACTTAAAGTTGAATATATTAAAAATAATAATTCTTACACTATAGAGCAAATATATTATAAACTGATAGATTATATGCACATATTAAGCATTATACACCTAAAAAATTAAAAGACTTGTTAACATAAAGATTATACAGCAACATAAAAATCATATTGAAAATAAGTTCAAATATTAACATAAATAATACATAACTTAAAGTTGAATATATTAAAAATAATAATTCTTACACTATAGAGCAAATATATTATAAACTGATAGATTATATGCACATATTAAACATTATACACCTAAAAAATTAAAAGACTTGTTAACATAAAGATTACACAGCAACATAAAAATCATATTGAAAATAAGTTCAAATATTAACATAAATAATACATAACTTAAAGTTGAATATATTAAAAATAATAATTCTTACACTATAGAGAAAATATATTATAAACTGATAGATTATATGCACATATTAAGCATTATACACCTAAAAAATTAAAAGACTTGTTAACATAAAGATTACACAGCAACATAAAAATCATATTGAAAATAAGTTCAAATATTAACATAAATAATACATAACTTAAAGTTGAATATATTAAAAATAATAATTCTTACACTATAGAGAAAATATATTATAAACTGATAGATTATATGCACATATTAAGCATTTTACACCTAAAAAATTAAAAGACTTGTTAACATAAAGATTACACAGCAACATAAAAATCATATTGAAAATAAGTTCAAATATTAACATAAATAATACATAACTTAAAGTTGAATATATTAAAAATAATAATTCTTACACTATAGAGCAAATATATTATAAACTGATAGATTATATGCACATATTAAGCATTATACACCTAAAAAATTAAAAGACTTGTTAACATAAAGATTACATAGCAACATAAAAATCATATTGAAAATAAGTTCAAATATTAACATAAATAATACATAACTTCAAGTTGAATATATTAAAAATAATAATTCTTACACTATAGAGCAAATATATTATAAACTGATAGATTATATGCACATATTAAGCATTATACACCTAAAAAATTAAAAGACTTGTTAACAACATAAAAATCATATTGAAAATAAGTTCAAATATTAACATAAATAATACATAACTTAAAGTTGAATATATTAAAAATAATAATTCTTACACTATAGAGCAAATATATTATAAACTGATAGATTATATGTACATATTAAGCATTATACACCTAAAAAATTAAAAGACTTGTTAACATAAAGATTACACGGCAACATAAAAATCATATTGAAAATAAGTTCAAATATTAACATAAATAATACATAACTTAAAGTTGAATATATTAAAAATAATAATTCTTACACTATAGAGCAAATATATTATAAACTGATAGATTATATGCACATATTAAGCATTATACACCTAAAAAATTAAAAGACTTGTTAACATAAAGATTATACAGCAACATAAAAATCATATTGAAAATAAGTTCAAATATTAACATAGATAATACATAACTTAAAGTTGAATATATTAAAAATAATAATTCTTACACTATAGAGCAAATATATTATAAACTGATAGATTATATGCACATATTAAGCATTATACACCTAAAAAATTAAAAGACTTGTTCACATAAAGATTACACAGCAACATAAAAATCATATTGAAAATAAGTTCAAATATTAACATAAATAATACATAACTTAAAGTTGAATATATTAAAAATAATAATTCTTACACTATAGAGAAAATATATTATAAACTGATAGATTATATGCACATATTAAACATTATACACCTAAAAAATTAAAAGACTTGTTAACATAAAGATTACACAGCAACATAAAAATCATATTGAAAATAAGTTCAAATATTAACATAAATAATACATAACTTAAAGTTGAATATATTAAAAATAATAATTCTTACACTATAGAGCAAATATATTATAAACTGATAGATTATATGCACATATTAAGCATTTTACACCTAAAAAATTAAAAGACTTGTTAACATAAAGATTACACAGCAACATAAAAATCATATTGAAAATAAGTTCAAATATTAACATAAATAATACATAACTTAAAGTTGAATATATTAAAAATAATAATTCTTACACTATAGAGCAAATATATTATAAACTGATAGATTATATGCACATATTAAGCATTATACACCTAAAAAATTAAAAGACTTGTTAACATAAAGATTACATAGCAACATAAAAATCATATTGAAAATAAGTTCAAATATTAACATAAATAATACATAACTTCAAGTTGAATATATTAAAAATAATAATTCTTACACTATAGAGCAAATATATTATAAACTGATAGATTATATGCACATATTAAGCATTATACACCTAAAAAATTAAAAGACTTGTTAACAACATAAAAATCATATTGAAAATAAGTTCAAATATTAACATAAATAATACATAACTTAAAGTTGAATATATTAAAAATAATAATTCTTACACTATAGAGCAAATATATTATAAACTGATAGATTATATGCACATATTAAGCATTATACACCTAAAAAATTAAAAGACTTGTTAACATAAAGATTACACGGCAACATAAAAATCATATTGAAAATAAGTTCAAATATTAACATAAATAATACATAACTTAAAGTTGAATATATTAAAAATAATAATTCTTACACTATAGAGCAAATATATTATAAACTGATAGATTATATGCACATATTAAGCATTATACACCTAAAAAATTAAAAGACTTGTTAACATAAAGATTACACAGCAACATAAAAATCATATTGAAAATAAGTTCAAATATTAACATAAATAATACATAACATAAAGTTGAATATATTAAAAATAATAATTCTTACACTATAGAGCAAATATATTATAAACTGATAGATTATATGCACATATTAAGCATTATACACCTAAAAAATTAAAAGACTTGTTAACATAAAGATTACACAGCAACATAAAAATCATATTGAAAATAAGTTCAAATATTAACATAAATAATACATAACTTAAAGTTGAATATATTAAAAATAATAATTCTTACACTATAGAGCAAATATATTATAAACTGATAGATTATATGCACATATTAAGCATTATACACCTAAAAAATTAAAAGACTTGTTAACATAAAGATTACACAGCAACATAAAAATCATATTGAAAATAAGTTCAAATATTAACATAAATAATACATAACTTAAAGTTGAATATATTAAAAATAATAATTCTTACACTATAGAGCAAATATATTATAAACTGATAGATTATATGCACATATTAAGCATTATACACCTAAAAAATTAAAAGACTTGTTAACATAAAGATTACACAGCAACATAAAAATCATATTGAAAATAAGTTCAAATATTAACATAAATAATACATAACTTAAAGTTGAATATATTAAAAATAATAATTCTTACACTATAGAGCAAATATATTATAAACTGATAGATTATATGCACATATTAAGCATTATACACCTAAAAAATTAAAAGACTTGTTAACATAAAGATTACATAGCAACATAAAAATCATATTGAAAATAAGTTCAAATATTAACATAAATAATACATAACTTAAAGTTGAATATATTAAAAATAATAATTCTTACACTATAGAGCAAATATATTATAAACTGATAGATTATATGCACATATTAAGCATTATACACCTAAAAAATTAAAAGACTTGTTAACAACATAAAAATCATCTTGAAAATAAGTTCAAATATTAACATAAATAATACATAACTTAAAGTTGAATATATTAAAAATAATAATTCTTACACTATAGAGCAAATATATTATAAACTGATAGATTATATGCACATATTAAGCATTATACACCTAAAAAATTAAAAGACTTGTTAACATAAAGATTACACAGCAACATAAAAATCATATTGAAAATAAGTTCAAATATTAACATAAATAATACATAACTTAAAGTTGAATATATTAAAAATAATAATTCTTACACTATAGAGAAAATATATTATAAACTGATAGATTATATACACATATTAAGCATTATACACCTAAAAAATTAAAAGACTTGTTAACATAAAGATTACACAGCAACATAAAAATCATATTGAAAATAAGTTCAAATATTAACATAAATAATACATAACTTAAAGTTGAATATATTAAAAATAATAATTCTTACACTATAGAGCAAATATATTATAAACTGATAGATTATATGCACATATTAAGCATTATACACCTAAAAAATTAAAAGACTTGTTAACATAAAGATTACACAGCAACATAAAAATCATATTGAAAATAAGTTCAAATATTAACATAAATAATACATAACTTAAAGTTGAATATATTAAAAATAATAATTCTTACACTATAGAGCAAATATATTATAAACTGATAGATTATATGCACATATTAAGCATTATACACCTAAAAAATTAAAAGACTTGTTAACATAAAGATTACATAGCAACATAAAAATCATATTGAAAATAAGTTCAAATATTAACATAAATAATACATAACTTAAAGTTGAATATATTAAAAATAATAATTCTTACACTATAGAGCAAATATATTATAAACTGATAGATTATATGCACATATTAAGCATTATACACCTAAAAAATTAAAAGACTTGTTAACAACATAAAAATCATCTTGAAAATAAGTTCAAATATTAACATAAATAATACATAACTTAAAGTTGAATATATTAAAAATAATAATTCTTACACTATAGAGCAAATATATTATAAACTGATAGATTATATGCACATATTAAGCATTATACACCTAAAAAATTAAAAGACTTGTTAACATAAAGATTACACAGCAACATAAAAATCATATTGAAAATAAGTTCAAATATTAACATAAATAATACATAACTTAAAGTTGAATATATTAAAAATAATAATTCTTACACTATAGAGCAAATATATTATAAACTGATAGATTATATACACATATTAAGCATTATACACCTAAAAAATTAAAAGACTTGTTAACATAAAGATTACACAGCAACATAAAAATCATATTGAAAATAAGTTCAAATATTAACATAAATAATACATAACTTAAAGTTGAATATATTAAAAATAATAATTCTTACACTATAGAGAAAATATATTATAAACTGATAGATTATATGCACATATTAAGCATTATACACCTAAAAAATTAAAAGACTTGTTAACATAAAGATTACACAACAACATAAAAATCATATTGAAAATAAGTTCAAATATTAACATAAATAATACATAACTTAAAGTTGAATATATTAAAAATAATAATTCTTACACTATAGAGCAAATATATTATAAACTGATAGATTATATGCACATATTAAGCATTATACACCTAAAAAATTAAAAGACTTGTTAACATAAAGATTACATAGCAACATAAAAATCATATTGAAAATAAGTTCAAATATTAACATAAATAATACATAACTTAAAGTTGAATATATTAAAAATAATAATTCTTACACTATAGAGCAAATATATTATAAACTGATAGATTATATGCACATATTAAGCATTATACACCTAAAAAATTAAAAGACTTGTTAACAACATAAAAATCATCTTGAAAATAAGTTCAAATATTAACATAAATAATACATAACTTAAAGTTGAATATATTAAAAATAATAATTCTTACACTATAGAGCAAATATATTATAAACTGATAGATTATATGCACATATTAAGCATTATACACCTAAAAAATTAAAAGACTTGTTAACATAAAGATTACACAGCAACATAAAAATCATATTGAAAATAAGTTCAAATATTAACATAAATAATACATAACTTAAAGTTGAATATATTAAAAATAATAATTCTTACACTATAGAGCAAATATATTATAAAGTGATAGATTATATGCACATATTAAGCATTATACACCTAAAAAATTAAAAGACTTGTTAACATAAAGATTACACAGCAACATAAAAATCATATTGAAAATAAGTTCAAATATTAACATAAATAATACATAACTTAAAGTTGAATATATTAAAAATAATAATTCTTACACTATAGAGCAAATATATTATAAACTGATAGATTATATGCACATATTAAGCATTATACACCTAAAAAATTAAAAGACTTGTTAACATAAAGATTACACAGCAACATAAAAATCATATTGAAAATAAGTTCAAATATTAACATAAATAATACATAACTTAAAGTTGAATATATTAAAAATAATAATTCTTACACTATAGAGCAAATATATTATAAACTGATAGATTATATGCACATATTAAGCATTATACACCTAAAAAATTAAAAGACTTGTTAACATAAAGATTACATAGCAACATAAAAATCATATTGAAAATAAGTTCAAATATTAACATAAATAATACATAACTTAAAGTTGAATATATTAAAAATAATAATTCTTACACTATAGAGCAAATATATTATAAACTGATAGATTATATGCACATATTAAGCATTATACACCTAAAAAATTAAAAGACTTGTTAACAACATAAAAATCATCTTGAAAATAAGTTCAAATATTAACATAAATAATACATAACTTAAAGTTGAATATATTAAAAATAATAATTCTTACACTATAGAGCAAATATATTATAAACTGATAGATTATATGCACATATTAAGCATTATACACCTAAAAAATTAAAAGACTTGTTAACATAAAGATTACACAGCAACATAAAAATCATATTGAAAATAAGTTCAAATATTAACATAAATAATACATAACTTAAAGTTGAATATATTAAAAATAATAATTCTTACACTATAGAGAAAATATATTATAAACTGATAGATTATATACACATATTAAGCATTATACACCTAAAAAATTAAAAGACTTGTTAACATAAAGATTACACAGCAACATAAAAATCATATTGAAAATAAGTTCAAATATTAACATAAATAATACATAACTTAAAGTTGAATATATTAAAAATAATAATTCTTACACTATAGAGCAAATATATTATAAACTGATAGATTATATGCACATATTAAGCATTATACACCTAAAAAATTAAAAGACTTGTTAACATAAAGATTACACAGCAACATAAAAATCATATTGAAAATAAGTTCAAATATTAACATAAATAATACATAACTTAAAGTTGAATATATTAAAAATAATAATTCTTACACTATAGAGCAAATATATTATAAACTGATAGATTATATGCACATATTAAGCATTATACACCTAAAAAATTAAAAGACTTGTTAACATAAAGATTACACAGCAACATAAAAATCATATTGAAAATAAGTTCAAATATTAACATAAATAATACATAACTTAAAGTTGAATATATTAAAAATAATAATTCTTACACTATAGAGCAAATATATTATAAACTGATAGATTATATGCACATATTAAGCATTATACACCTAAAAAATTAAAAGACTTGTTAACATAAAGATTACATAGCAACATAAAAATCATATTGAAAATAAGTTCAAATATTAACATAAATAATACATAACTTAAAGTTGAATATATTAAAAATAATAATTCTTACACTATAGAGCAAATATATTATAAACTGATAGATTATATGCACATATTAAGCATTATACACCTAAAAAATTAAAAGACTTGTTAACAACATAAAAATCATCTTGAAAATAAGTTCAAATATTAACATAAATAATACATAACTTAAAGTTGAATATATTAAAAATAATAATTCTTACACTATAGAGCAAATATATTATAAACTGATAGATTATATGCACATATTAAGCATTATACACCGAAAAAATTAAAAGACTTGTTAACATAAAGATTACACAGCAACATAAAAATCATATTGAAAATAAGTTCAAATATTAACATAAATAATACATAACTTAAAGTTGAATATATTAAAAATAATAATTCTTACACTATAGAGCAAATATATTATAAACTGATAGATTATATACACATATTAAGCATTATACACCTAAAAAATTAAAAGACTTGTTAACATAAAGATTACACAGCAACATAAAAATCATATTGAAAATAAGTTCAAATATTAACATAAATAATACATAACTTAAAGTTGAATATATTAAAAATAATAATTCTTACACTATAGAGAAAATATATTATAAACTGATAGATTATATGCACATATTAAGCATTATACACCTAAAAAATTAAAAGACTTGTTAACATAAAGATTACACAACAACATAAAAATCATATTGAAAATAAGTTCAAATATTAACATAAATAATACATAACTTAAAGTTGAATATATTAAAAATAATAATTCTTACACTATAGAGCAAATATATTATAAACTGATAGATTATATGCACATATTAAGCATTATACACCTAAAAAATTAAAAGACTTGTTAACATAAAGATTACATAGCAACATAAAAATCATATTGAAAATAAGTTCAAATATTAACATAAATAATACATAACTTAAAGTTGAATATATTAAAAATAATAATTCTTACACTATAGAGCAAATATATTATAAACTGATAGATTATATGCACATATTAAGCATTATACACCTAAAAAATTAAAAGACTTGTTAACAACATAAAAATCATCTTGAAAATAAGTTCAAATATTAACATAAATAATACATAACTTAAAGTTGAATATATTAAAAATAATAATTCTTACACTATAGAGCAAATATATTATAAACTGATAGATTATATGCACATATTAAGCATTATACACCTAAAAAATTAAAAGACTTGTTAACATAAAGATTACACAGCAACATAAAAATCATATTGAAAATAAGTTCAAATATTAACATAAATAATACATAACTTAAAGTTGAATATATTAAAAATAATAATTCTTACACTATAGAGCAAATATATTATAAACTGATAGATTATATACACATATTAAGCATTATACACCTAAAAAATTAAAAGACTTGTTAACATAAAGATTACACAGCAACATAAAAATCATATTGAAAATAAGTTCAAATATTAACATAAATAATACATAACTTAAAGTTGAATATATTAAAAATAATAATTCTTACACTATAGAGAAAATATATTATAAACTGATAGATTATATGCACATATTAAGCATTATACACCTAAAAAATTAAAAGACTTGTTAACATAAAGATTACACAACAACATAAAAATCATCTTGAAAATAAGTTCAAATATTAACATAAATAATACATAACTTAAAGTTGAATATATTAAAAATAATAATTCTTACACTATAGAGAAAATATATTATAAACTGATAGATTATATGCACATATTAAGCATTATACACCTAAAAAATTAAAAGACTTGTTAACATAAAGATTACATAGCAACATAAAAATCATATTGAAAATAAGTTCAAATATTAACATAAATAATACATAACTTAAAGTTGAATATATTAAAAATAATAATTCTTACACTATAGAGCAAATATATTATAAACTGATAGATTAAATGCACATATTAAGCATTATACACCTAAAAAATTAAAAGACTTGTTAACATAAAGATTACACAGCAACATAAAAATCATATTGAAAATAAGTTCAAATATTAACATAAATAATACATAACTTAAAGTTGAATATATTAAAAATAATAATTCTTACACTATAGAGAAAATATATTATAAACTGATAGATTATATGCACATATTAAGCATTATACACCTAAAAAATTAAAAGACTTGTTAACATAAAGATTACACAACAACATAAAAATCATATTGAAAATAAGTTCAAATATTAACATAAATAATACATAACTTAAAGTTGAATATATTAAAAATAATAATTCTTACACTATAGAGCAAATATATTATAAACTGATAGATTATATGCACATATTAAGCATTATACACCTAAAAAATTAAAAGACTTGTTAACATAAAGATTACATAGCAACATAAAAATCATATTGAAAATAAGTTCAAATATTAACATAAATAATACATAACTTAAAGTTGAATATATTAAAAATAATAATTCTTACACTATAGAGCAAATATATTATAAACTGATAGATTATATGCACATATTAAGCATTATACACCTAAAAAATTAAAAGACTTGTTAACAACATAAAAATCATCTTGAAAATAAGTTCAAATATTAACATAAATAATACATAACTTAAAGTTGAATATATTAAAAATAATAATTCTTACACTATAGAGCAAATATATTATAAACTGATAGATTATATGCACATATTAAGCATTATACACCTAAAAAATTAAAAGACTTGTTAACATAAAGATTACATAGCAACATAAAAATCATATTGAAAATAAGTTCAAATATTAACATAAATAATACATAACTTAAAGTTGAATATATTAAAAATAATAATTCTTACACTATAGAGCAAATATATTATAAACTGATAGATTATATGCACATATTAAGCATTATACACCTAAAAAATTAAAAGACTTGTTAACAACATAAAAATCATCTTGAAAATAAGTTCAAATATTAACATAAATAATACATAACTTAAAGTTGAATATATTAAAAATAATAATTCTTACACTATAGAGCAAATATATTATAAACTGATAGATTATATGCACATATTAAGCATTATACACCTAAAAAATTAAAAGACTTGTTAACATAAAGATTACACAGCAACATAAAAATCATATTGAAAATAAGTTCAAATATTAACATAAATAATACATAACTTAAAGTTGAATATATTAAAAATAATAATTCTTACACTATAGAGCAAATATATTATAAACTGATAGATTATATACACATATTAAGCATTATACACCTAAAAAATTAAAAGACTTGTTAACATAAAGATTACACAGCAACATAAAAATCATATTGAAAATAAGTTCAAATATTAACATAAATAATACATAACTTAAAGTTGAATATATTAAAAATAATAATTCTTACACTATAGAGAAAATATATTATAAACTGATAGATTATATGCACATATTAAGCATTATACACCTAAAAAATTAAAAGACTTGTTAACATAAAGATTACACAACAACATAAAAATCATCTTGAAAATAAGTTCAAATATTAACATAAATAATACATAACTTAAAGTTGAATATATTAAAAATAATAATTCTTACACTATAGAGAAAATATATTATAAACTGATAGATTATATGCACATATTAAGCATTATACACCTAAAAAATTAAAAGACTTGTTAACATAAAGATTACATAGCAACATAAAAATCATATTGAAAATAAGTTCAAATATTAACATAAATAATACATAACTTAAAGTTGAATATATTAAAAATAATAATTCTTACACTATAGAGCAAATATATTATAAACTGATAGATTAAATGCACATATTAAGCATTATACACCTAAAAAATTAAAAGACTTGTTAACATAAAGATTACACAGCAACATAAAAATCATATTGAAAATAAGTTCAAATATTAACATAAATAATACATAACTTAAAGTTGAATATATTAAAAATAATAATTCTTACACTATAGAGAAAATATATTATAAACTGATAGATTATATGCACATATTAAGCATTATACACCTAAAAAATTAAAAGACTTGTTAACATAAAGATTACACAACAACATAAAAATCATATTGAAAATAAGTTCAAATATTAACATAAATAATACATAACTTAAAGTTGAATATATTAAAAATAATAATTCTTACACTATAGAGCAAATATATTATAAACTGATAGATTATATGCACATATTAAGCATTATACACCTAAAAAATTAAAAGACTTGTTAACATAAAGATTACATAGCAACATAAAAATCATATTGAAAATAAGTTCAAATATTAACATAAATAATACATAACTTAAAGTTGAATATATTAAAAATAATAATTCTTACACTATAGAGCAAATATATTATAAACTGATAGATTATATGCACATATTAAGCATTATACACCTAAAAAATTAAAAGACTTGTTAACAACATAAAAATCATCTTGAAAATAAGTTCAAATATTAACATAAATAATACATAACTTAAAGTTGAATATATTAAAAATAATAATTCTTACACTATAGAGCAAATATATTATAAACTGATAGATTATATGCACATATTAAGCATTATACACCTAAAAAATTAAAAGACTTGTTAACATAAAGATTACACAGCAACATAAAAATCATATTGAAAATAAGTTCAAATATTAACATAAATAATACATAACTTAAAGTTGAATATATTAAAAATAATAATTCTTACACTATAGAGCAAATATATTATAAACTGATAGATTATATACACATATTAAGCATTATACACCTAAAAAATTAAAAGACTTGTTAACATAAAGATTACACAGCAACATAAAAATCATATTGAAAATAAGTTCAAATATTAACATAAATAATACATAACTTAAAGTTGAATATATTAAAAATAATAATTCTTACACTATAGAGAAAATATATTATAAACTGATAGATTATATGCACATATTAAGCATTATACACCTAAAAAATTAAAAGACTTGTTAACATAAAGATTACACAACAACATAAAAATCATATTGAAAATAAGTTCAAATATTAACATAAATAATACATAACTTAAAGTTGAATATATTAAAAATAATAATTCTTACACTATAGAGCAAATATATTATAAACTGATAGATTATATGCACATATTAAGCATTATACACCTAAAAAATTAAAAGACTTGTTAACATAAAGATTACATAGCAACATAAAAATCATATTGAAAATAAGTTCAAATATTAACATAAATAATACATAACTTAAAGTTGAATATATTAAAAATAATAATTCTTACACTATAGAGCAAATATATTATAAACTGATAGATTATATGCACATATTAAGCATTATACACCTAAAAAATTAAAAGACTTGTTAACAACATAAAAATCATCTTGAAAATAAGTTCAAATATTAACATAAATAATACATAACTTAAAGTTGAATATATTAAAAATAATAATTCTTACACTATAGAGCAAATATATTATAAACTGATAGATTATATGCACATATTAAGCATTATACACCTAAAAAATTAAAAGACTTGTTAACATAAAGATTACACAGCAACATAAAAATCATATTGAAAATAAGTTCAAATATTAACATAAATAATACATAACTTAAAGTTGAATATATTAAAAATAATAATTCTTACACTATAGAGCAAATATATTATAAACTGATAGATTATATACACATATTAAGCATTATACACCTAAAAAATTAAAAGACTTGTTAACATAAAGATTACACAGCAACATAAAAATCATATTGAAAATAAGTTCAAATATTAACATAAATAATACATAACTTAAAGTTGAATATATTAAAAATAATAATTCTTACACTATAGAGAAAATATATTATAAACTGATAGATTATATGCACATATTAAGCATTATACACCTAAAAAATTAAAAGACTTGTTAACATAAAGATTACACAACAACATAAAAATCATATTGAAAATAAGTTCAAATATTAACATAAATAATACATAACTTAAAGTTGAATATATTAAAAATAATAATTCTTACACTATAGAGCAAATATATTATAAACTGATAGATTATATGCACATATTAAGCATTATACACCTAAAAAATTAAAAGACTTGTTAACATAAAGATTACATAGCAACATAAAAATCATATTGAAAATAAGTTCAAATATTAACATAAATAATACATAACTTAAAGTTGAATATATTAAAAATAATAATTCTTACACTATAGAGAAAATATATTATAAACTGATAGATTATATGCACATATTAAGCATTATACACCTAAAAAATTAAAAGACTTGTTAACATAAAGATTAGACAACAACATAAAAATCATATTGAAAATAAGTTCAAATATTAACATAAATAATACATAACTTAAAGTTGAATATATTAAAAATAATAATTCTTACACTATAGAGCAAATATATTATAAACTGATAGATTATATGCACATATTAAGCATTATACACCTAAAAAATTAAAAGACTTGTTAACAACATAAAAATCATCTTGAAAATAAGTTCAAATATTAACATAAATAATACATAACTTAAAGTTGAATATATTAAAAATAATAATTCTTACACTATAGAGCAAATATATTATAAACTGATAGATTATATGCACATATTAAGCATTATACACCTAAAAAATTAAAAGACTTGTTAACATAAAGATTACACAGCAACATAAAAATCATATTGAAAATAAGTTCAAATATTAACATAAATAATACATAACTTAAAGTTGAATATATTAAAAATAATAATTCTTACACTATAGAGCAAATATATTATAAACTGATAGATTATATACACATATTAAGCATTATACACCTAAAAAATTAAAAGACTTGTTAACATAAAGATTACACAGCAACATAAAAATCATATTGAAAATAAGTTCAAATATTAACATAAATAATACATAACTTAAAGTTGAATATATTAAAAATAATAATTCTTACACTATAGAGCAAATATATTATAAACTGATAGATTATATGCACATATTAAGCATTATACACCTAAAAAATTAAAAGACTTGTTAACAACATAAAAATCATCTTGAAAATAAGTTCAAATATTAACATAAATAATACATAACTTAAAGTTGAATATATTAAAAATAATAATTCTTACACTATAGAGCAAATATATTATAAACTGATAGATTATATGCACATATTAAGCATTATACACCTAAAAAATTAAAAGACTTGTTAACATAAAGATTACACAGCAACATAAAAATCATATTGAAAATAAGTTCAAATATTAACATAAATAATACATAACTTAAAGTTGAATATATTAAAAATAATAATTCTTACACTATAGAGCAAATATATTATAAACTGATAGATTATATACACATATTAAGCATTATACACCTAAAAAATTAAAAGACTTGTTAACATAAAGATTACACAGCAACATAAAAATCATATTGAAAATAAGTTCAAATATTAACATAAATAATACATAACTTAAAGTTGAATATATTAAAAATAATAATTCTTACACTATAGAGAAAATATATTATAAACTGATAGATTATATGCACATATTAAGCATTATACACCTAAAAAATTAAAAGACTTGTTAACATAAAGATTACACAGCAACATAAAAATCATATTGAAAATAAGTTCAAATATTAACATAAATAATACATAACTTAAAGTTGAATATATTAAAAATAATAATTCTTACACTATAGAGCAAATATATTATAAACTGATAGATTATATGCACATATTAAGCATTATACACCTAAAAAATTAAAAGACTTGTTAACATAAAGATTACATAGCAACATAAAAATCATATTGAAAATAAGTTCAAATATTAACATAAATAATACATAACTTAAAGTTGAATATATTAAAAATAATAATTCTTACACTATAGAGCAAATATATTATAAACTGATAGATTATATGCACATATTAAGCATTATACACCTAAAAAATTAAAAGACTTGTTAACATAAAGATTACATAGCAACATAAAAATCATATTGAAAATAAGTTCAAATATTAACATAAATAATACATAACTTAAAGTTGAATATATTAAAAATAATAATTCTTACACTATAGAGCAAATATATTATAAACTGATAGATTATATGCACATATTAAGCATTATACACCTAAAAAATTAAAAGACTTGTTAACAACATAAAAATCATCTTGAAAATAAGTTTAAATATTAACATAAATAATACATAACTTAAAGTTGAATATATTAAAAATAATAATTCTTACACTATAGAGCAAATATATTATAAACTGATAGATTATATGCACATATTAAGCATTATACACCTAAAAAATTAAAAGACTTGTTAACATAAAGATTACACAGCAACATAAAAATCATATTGAAAATAAGTTCAAATATTAACATAAATAATACATAACTTAAAGTTGAATATATTAAAAATAATAATTCTTACACTATAGAGCAAATATATTATAAACTGATAGATTATATACACATATTAAGCATTATACACCTAAAAAATTAAAAGACTTGTTAACATAAAGATTACACAGCAACATAAAAATCATATTGAAAATAAGTTCAAATATTAACATAAATAATACATAACTTAAAGTTGAATATATTAAAAATAATAATTCTTACACTATAGAGAAAATATATTATAAACTGATAGATTATATGGACATATTAAGCATTATACACCTAAAAAATTAAAAGACTTGTTAACATAAAGATTACACAGCAACATAAAAATCATATTGAAAATAAGTTCAAATATTAACATAAATAATACATAACTTAAAGTTGAATATATTAAAAATAATAATTCTTACACTATAGAGCAAATATATTATAAACTGATAGATTATATGCACATATTAAGCATTATACACCTAAAAAATTAAAAGACTTGTTAACATAAAGATTACATAGCAACATAAAAATCATATTGAAAATAAGTTCAAATATTAACATAAATAATACATAACTTAAAGTTGAATATATTAAAAATAATAATTCTTACACTATAGAGCAAATATATTATAAACTGATAGATTATATGCACATATTAAGCATTATACACCTAAAAAATTAAAAGACTTGTTAACAACATAAAAATCATCTTGAAAATAAGTTCAAATATTAACATAAATAATACATAACTTAAAGTTGAATATATTAAAAATAATAATTCTTACACTATAGAGCAAATATATTATAAACTGATAGATTATATGCACATATTAAGCATTATACACCTAAAAAATTAAAAGACTTGTTAACATAAAGATTACACAGCAACATAAAAATCATATTGAAAATAAGTTCAAATATTAACATAAATAATACATAACTTAAAGTTGAATATATTAAAAATAATAATTCTTACACTATAGAGCAAATATATTATAAACTGATAGATTATATACACATATTAAGCATTATACACCTAAAAAATTAAAAGACTTGTTAACATAAAGATTACACAGCAACATAAAAATCATATTGAAAATAAGTTCAAATATTAACATAAATAATACATAACTTAAAGTTGAATATATTAAAAATAATAATTCTTACACTATAGAGAAAATATATTATAAACTGATAGATTATATGCACATATTAAGCATTATACACCTAAAAAATTAAAAGACTTGTTAACAACATAAAAATCATCTTGAAAATAAGTTCAAATATTAACATAAATAATACATAACTTAAAGTTGAATATATTAAAAATAATAATTCTTACACTATAGAGCAAATATATTATAAACTGATAGATTATATGCACATATTAAGCATTATACACCTAAAAAATTAAAAGACTTGTTAACATAAAGATTACATAGCAACATAAAAATCATATTGAAAATAAGTTCAAATATTAACATAAATAATACATAACTTAAAGTTGAATATATTAAAAATAATAATTCTTACACTATAGAGAAAATATATTATAAACTGATAGATTATATGCACATATTAAGCATTATACACCTAAAAAATTAAAAGACTTGTTAACATAAAGATTACACAACAACATAAAAATCATATTGAAAATAAGTTCAAATATTAACATAAATAATACATAACTTAAAGTTGAATATATTAAAAATAATAATTCTTACACTATAGAGCAAATATATTATAAACTGATAGATTATATGCACATATTAAGCATTATACACCTAAAAAATTAAAAGACTTGTTAACAACATAAAAATCATCTTGAAAATAAGTTCAAATATTAACATAAATAATACATAACTTAAAGTTGAATATATTAAAAATAATAATTCTTACACTATAGAGCAAATATATTATAAACTGATAGATTATATGCACATATTAAGCATTATACACCTAAAAAATTAAAAGACTTGTTAACATAAAGATTACACAGCAACATAAAAATCATATTGAAAATAAGTTCAAATATTAACATAAATAATACATAACTTAAAGTTGAATATATTAAAAATAATAATTCTTACACTATAGAGCAAATATATTATAAACTGATAGATTATATACACATATTAAGCATTATACACCTAAAAAATTAAAAGACTTGTTAACATAAAGATTACACAGCAACATAAAAATCATATTGAAAATAAGTTCAAATATTAACATAAATAATACATAACTTAAAGTTGAATATATTAAAAATAATAATTCTTACACTATAGAGCAAATATATTATAAACTGATAGATTAAATGCACATATTAAGCATTATACACCTAAAAAATTAAAAGACTTGTTAACAACATAAAAATCATCTTGAAAATAAGTTCAAATATTAACATAAATAATACATAACTTAAAGTTGAATATATTAAAAATAATAATTCTTACACTATAGAGCAAATATATTATAAACTGATAGATTATATACACATATTAAGCATTATACACCTAAAAAATTAAAAGACTTGTTAACATAAAGATTACACAGCAACATAAAAATCATATTGAAAATAAGTTCAAATATTAACATAAATAATACATAACTTAAAGTTGAATATATTAAAAATAATAATTCTTACACTATAGAGCAAATATATTATAAACTGATAGATTATATACACATATTAAGCATTATACACCTAAAAAATTAAAAGACTTGTTAACATAAAGATTACACAGCAACATAAAAATCATATTGAAAATAAGTTCAAATATTAACATAAATAATACATAACTTAAAGTTGAATATATTAAAAATAATAATTCTTACACTATAGAGAAAATATATTATAAACTGATAGATTATATGCACATATTAAGCATTATACACCTAAAAAATTAAAAGACTTGTTAACATAAAGATTACACAGCAACATAAAAATCATATTGAAAATAAGTTCAAATATTAACATAAATAATACATAACTTAAAGTTGAATATATTAAAAATAATAATTCTTACACTATAGAGCAAATATATTATAAACTGATAGATTATATGCACATATTAAGCATTATACACCTAAAAAATTAAAAGACTTGTTAACATAAAGATTACATAGCAACATAAAAATCATATTGAAAATAAGTTCAAATATTAACATAAATAATACATAACTTAAAGTTGAATATATTAAAAATAATAATTCTTACACTATAGAGCAAATATATTATAAACTGATAGATTATATGCACATATTAAGCATTATACACCTAAAAAATTAAAAGACTTGTTAACATAAAGATTACATAGCAACATAAAAATCATATTGAAAATAAGTTCAAATATTAACATAAATAATACATAACTTAAAGTTGAATATATTAAAAATAATAATTCTTACACTATAGAGCAAATATATTATAAACTGATAGATTATATGCACATATTAAGCATTATACACCTAAAAAATTAAAAGACTTGTTAACAACATAAAAATCATCTTGAAAATAAGTTTAAATATTAACATAAATAATACATAACTTAAAGTTGAATATATTAAAAATAATAATTCTTACACTATAGAGCAAATATATTATAAACTGATAGATTATATGCACATATTAAGCATTATACACCTAAAAAATTAAAAGACTTGTTAACATAAAGATTACACAGCAACATAAAAATCATATTGAAAATAAGTTCAAATATTAACATAAATAATACATAACTTAAAGTTGAATATATTAAAAATAATAATTCTTACACTATAGAGCAAATATATTATAAACTGATAGATTATATACACATATTAAGCATTATACACCTAAAAAATTAAAAGACTTGTTAACATAAAGATTACACAGCAACATAAAAATCATATTGAAAATAAGTTCAAATATTAACATAAATAATACATAACTTAAAGTTGAATATATTAAAAATAATAATTCTTACACTATAGAGAAAATATATTATAAACTGATAGATTATATGGACATATTAAGCATTATACACCTAAAAAATTAAAAGACTTGTTAACATAAAGATTACACAGCAACATAAAAATCATATTGAAAATAAGTTCAAATATTAACATAAATAATACATAACTTAAAGTTGAATATATTAAAAATAATAATTCTTACACTATAGAGCAAATATATTATAAACTGATAGATTATATGCACATATTAAGCATTATACACCTAAAAAATTAAAAGACTTGTTAACATAAAGATTACATAGCAACATAAAAATCATATTGAAAATAAGTTCAAATATTAACATAAATAATACATAACTTAAAGTTGAATATATTAAAAATAATAATTCTTACACTATAGAGCAAATATATTATAAACTGATAGATTATATGCACATATTAAGCATTATACACCTAAAAAATTAAAAGACTTGTTAACAACATAAAAATCATCTTGAAAATAAGTTCAAATATTAACATAAATAATACATAACTTAAAGTTGAATATATTAAAAATAATAATTCTTACACTATAGAGCAAATATATTATAAACTGATAGATTATATGCACATATTAAGCATTATACACCTAAAAAATTAAAAGACTTGTTAACATAAAGATTACACAGCAACATAAAAATCATATTGAAAATAAGTTCAAATATTAACATAAATAATACATAACTTAAAGTTGAATATATTAAAAATAATAATTCTTACACTATAGAGCAAATATATTATAAACTGATAGATTATATACACATATTAAGCATTATACACCTAAAAAATTAAAAGACTTGTTAACATAAAGATTACACAGCAACATAAAAATCATATTGAAAATAAGTTCAAATATTAACATAAATAATACATAACTTAAAGTTGAATATATTAAAAATAATAATTCTTACAGTATAGAGCAAATATATTATAAACTGATAGATTATATGCACATATTAAGCATTATACACCTAAAAAATTAAAAGACTTGTTAACATAAAGATTACACAGCAACATAAAAATCATATTGAAAATAAGTTCAAATATTAACATAAATAATACATAACTTAAAGTTGAATATATTAAAAATAATAATTCTTACACTATAGAGCAAATATATTATAAACTGATAGATTATATGCACATATTAAGCATTATACACCTAAAAAATTAAAAGACTTGTTAACATAAAGATTACACAGCAACATAAAAATCATATTGAAAATAAGTTCAAATATTAACATAAATAATACATAACTTAAAGTTGAATATATTAAAAATAATAATTTTTACACTAGAGAGCAAATATATTATAAACTGATAGATTATATGCACATATTAAGCATTATACACCTAAAAAATTAAAAGACTTGTTAACAACATAAAAATCATATTGAAAATAAGTTCAAATATTAACATAAATAATACATAACTTAAAGTTGAATATATTAAAAATAATAATTCTTACACTATAGAGCAAATATATTATAAACTGATAGATTATATACACATATTAAGCATTATACACCTAAAAAATTAAAAGACTTGTTAACATAAAGATTACACAGCAACATAAAAATCATATTGAAAATAAGTTCAAATATTAACATAAATAATACATAACTTAAAGTTGAATATATTAAAAATAATAATTCTTACACTATAGAGCAAATATATTATAAACTGATAGATTATATGCACATATTAAGCATTATACACCTAAAAAATTAAAAGACTTGTTAACATAAAGATTACACAGCAACATAAAAATCATATTGAAAATAAGTTCAAATATTAACATAAATAATACATAACTTAAAGTTGAATATATTAAAAATAATAATTCTTACACTATAGAGCAAATATATTATAAACTGATAGATTATATGCACATATTAAGCATTATACACCTAAAAAATTAAAAGACTTGTTAACATAAAGATTACACAGCAACATAAAAATCATATTGAAAATAAGTTCAAATATTAACATAAATAATACATAACTTAAAGTTGAATATATTAAAAATAATAATTCTTACACTATAGAGCAAATATATTATAAACTGATAGATTATATGCACATATTAAGCATTATACACCTAAAAAATTAAAAGACTTGTTAACATAAAGATTACACAGCAACATAAAAATCATATTGAAAATAAGTTCAAATATTAACATAAATAATACATAACTTAAAGTTGAATATATTAAAAATAATAATTCTTACACTACAGAGCAAATATATTATAAACTGATAGATTATATGCACATATTAAGCATTATACACCTAAAAAATTAGAAGACTTGTTAACATAAAGATTACACAGCAACATAAAAATCATATTGAAAATAAGTTCAAATATTAACATAAATAATACATAACTTAAAGTTGAATATATTAAAAATAATAATTTTCACACTAGAGAGCAAATATATTATAAATTGATAGATTATATGCACATATTAAGCATTATACACCTAAAAAATTAAAAGACTTGTTAACAACATAAAAATCATATTGAAAATAAGTTCAAATATTAACATAAATAATACATAACTTAAAGTTGAATATATTAAAAATAATAATTCTTACACTATAGAGCAAATATATTATAAACTGATAGATTATATGCACATATTAAGCATTATACACCTAAAAAATTAAAAGACTTGTTAACATAAAGATTACACAGCAACATAAAAATCATATTGAAAATAAGTTCAAATATTAACATAAATAATACATAACTTAAAGTAGAATATATTAAAAAAAATAATTCTTACACTATAGAGCAAATATATTATAAACTGATAGATTATATGCACATATTAAGCATTATACACCTAAAAAATTAAAAGACTTGTTAACATAAAGATTACACAGCAACATAAAAATCATATTGAAAATAAGTTCAAATATTAACATAAATAATACATAACTTAAAGTTGAATATATTAAAAATAATAATTCTTACACTATAGAGAAAATATATTATAAACTGATAGATTATATGCATATATTAAGCATTATACACCTAAAAAATTAAAAGACTTGTTAACATAAAGATTACACAGCAACATAAAAATCATATTGAAAATAAGTTCAAATATTAACATAAATAATACATAACTTAAAGTTGAATATATTAAAAATAATAATTCTTACACTATAGAGCAAATATATTATAAACTAATAGATTATATGCACATATTAAGCATTATACACCTAAAAAATTAAAAGACTTGTTAACATAAAGATTACACAGCAACATAAAAATCATATTGAAAATAAGTTCAAATATTAACATAAATAATACATAAATTAAAGTTGAATATATTAAAAATAATAATTCTTACACTATAGAGCAAATATATTATAAACTGATAGATTAAATGCACATATTAAGCATTATACACCTAAAAAATTAAAAGACTTGTTAACATAAAGATTACACAGCAACATAAAAATCATATTGAAAATAAGTTCAAATATTAACATAAATAATACATAACTTAAAGTTGAATATATTAAAAATAATAATTCTTACACTATAGAGCAAATATATTATAAACTAATAGATTATATGCACATATTAAGCATTATACACCTAAAAAATTAAAAGACTTGTTAACATAAAGATTACACAGCAACATAAAAATCATATTGAAAATAAGTTCAAATATTAACATAAATAATACATAACTTAAAGTTGAATATATTAAAAATAATAATTCTTACACTATAGAGCAAATATATTATAAACTGATAGATTAAATGCACATATTAAGCATTATACACCTAAAAAATTAAAAGACTTGTTAACATAAAGATTACACAGCAACATAAAAATCATATTGAAAATAAGTTCAAATATTAACATAAATAATACATAACTTAAAGTTGAATATATTAAAAATAATAATTCTTACACTATAGAGCAAATATATTATAAACTGATAGATTATATGCACATATTAAGCATTATACACCTAAAAAATTAAAAGACTTGTTAACATAAAGATTACACAGCAACATAAAAATCATATTGAAAATAAGTTCAAATATTAACATAAATAATACATAACTTAAAGTTGAATATATTAAAAATAATAATTCTTACACTATAGAGCAAATATATTATAAACTGATAGATTATATGCACATATTAAGCATTATACACCTAAAAAATTAAAAGACTTGTTAACATAAAGATTACACAGCAACATAAAAATCATATTGAAAATAAGTTCAAATATTAACATAAATAATACATAACTTAAAGTTGAATATATTAAAAATAATAATTCTTACACTATAGAGCAAATATATTATAAACTGATAGATTATATGCACATATTAAGCATTATACACCTAAAAAATTAGAAGACTTGTTAACATAAAGATTACACAGCAACATAAAAATCATATTGAAAATAAGTTCAAATATTAACATAAATAATACATAACTTAAAGTTGAATATATTAAAAATAATAATTTTCACACTAGAGAGCAAATATATTATAAATTGATAGATTATATGCACATATTAAGCATTATACACCTAAAAAATTAAAAGACTTGTTAACAACATAAAAATCATATTGAAAATAAGTTCAAATATTAACATAAATAATACATAACTTAAAGTTGAATATATTAAAAATAATAATTCTTACACTATAGAGCAAATATATTATAAACTGATAGATTATATGCACATATTAAGCATTATACACCTAAAAAATTAAAAGACTTGTTAACATAAAGATTACACAGCAACATAAAAATCATATTGAAAATAAGTTCAAATATTAACATAAATAATACATAACTTAAAGTAGAATATATTAAAAAAAACAATTCTTACACTATAGAGCAAATATATTATAAACTGATAGATTATATGCACATATTAAGCATTATACACCTAAAAAATTAAAAGACTTGTTAACATAAAGATTACACAGCAACATAAAAATCCTATTGAAAATAAGTTCAAATATTAACATAAATAATACATAACTTAAAGTTGAATATATTAAAAATAATAATTCTTACACTATAGAGAAAATATATTATAAACTGATAGATTATATGCATATATTAAGCATTATACACCTAAAAAATTAAAAGACTTGTTAACATAAAGATTACACAGCAACATAAAAATCATATTGAAAATAAGTTCAAATATTAACATAAATAATACATAACTTAAAGTTGAATATATTAAAAATAATAATTCTTACACTATAGAGCAAATATATTATAAACTAATAGATTATATGCACATATTAAGCATTATACACCTAAAAAATTAAAAGACTTGTTAACATAAAGATTACACAGCAACATAAAAATCATATTGAAAATAAGTTCAAATATTAACATAAATAATACATAACTTAAAGTTGAATATATTAAAAATAATAATTCTTACACTATAGAGCAAATATATTATAAACTGATAGATTAAATGCACATATTAAGCATTATACACCTAAAAAATTAAAAGACTTGTTAACATAAAGATTACACAGCAACAGAAAAATCATATTGAAAATAAGTTCAAATATTAACATAAATAATACATAACTTAAAGTTGAATATATTAAAAATAATAATTCTTACACTATAGAGCAAATATATTATAAACTAATAGATTATATGCACATATTAAGCATTATACACCTAAAAAATTAAAAGACTTGTTAACATAAAGATTACACAGCAACATAAAAATCATATTGAAAATAAGTTCAAATATTAACATAAATAATACATAACTTAAAGTTGAATATATTAAAAATAATAATTCTTACACTATAGAGCAAATATATTATAAACTGATAGATTAAATGCACATATTAAGCATTAACACCTAAAAAATTAAAAGACTTGTTAACATAAAGATTACACAGCAACATAAAAATCATATTGAAAATAAGTTCAAATATTAACATAAATAATACATAACTTAAAGTTGAATATATTAAAAATAATAATTCTTACACTATAGAGCAAATATATTATAAACTGATAGATTATATGCACATATTAAGCATTATACACCTAAAAAATTAAAAGACTTGTTAACATAAAGATTACACAGCAACATAAAAATCATATTGAAAATAAGTTCAAATATTAACATAAATAATACATAACTTAAAGTTGAATATATTAAAAATAATAATTCTTACACTATAGAGCAAATATATTATAAACTGATAGATTATATGCACATATTAAGCATTATACACCTAAAAAATTAAAAGACTTGTTAACATAAAGATTACACAGCAACATAAAAATCATATTGAAAATAAGTTCAAATATTAACATAACTAATACATAACTTAAAGTTGAATATATTAAAAATAATAATTCTTACACTATAGAGCAAATATATTATAAACTGATAGATTATATGCACATATTAAGCATTATACACCTAAAAAATTAAAAGACTTCTTAACATAAAGATTACACAGCAACATAAAAATCATATTGAAAATAAGTTCAAATATTAACATAAATAATACATAACTTAAAGTTGAATATATTAAAAATAATAATTCTTACACTATAGAGCAAATATATTATAAACTGATAGATTAAATGCACATATTAAGCATTATACACCTAAAAAATTAAAAGACTTGTTAACATAAAGATTACACAGCAACATAAAAATCATATTGAAAATAAGTTCAAATATTAACATAAATAATACATAACTTAAAGTTGAATATATTAAAAATAATAATTCTTACACTATAGAGCAACTATATTATAAACTAATAGATTATATGCACATATTAAGCATTATACACCTAAAAAATTAAAAGACTTGTTAACATAAAGATTACACAGCAACATAAAAATCATATTGAAAATAAGTTCAAATATTAACATAAATAATACATAACTTAAAGTTGAATATATTAAAAATAATAATTCTTACACTATAGAGCAAATATATTATAAACTGATAGATTAAATGCACATATTAAGCATTAACACCTAAAAAATTAAAAGACTTGTTAACATAAAGATTACACAGCAACATAAAAATCATATTGAAAATAAGTTCAAATATTAACATAAATAATACATAACTTAAAGTTGAATATATTAAAAATAATAATTCTTACACTATAGAGCAAATATATTATAAACTGATAGATTATATGCACATATTAAGCATTATACACCTAAAAAATTAAAAGACTTGTTAACATAAAGATTACACAGCAACATAAAAATCATATTGAAAATAAGTTCAAATATTAACATAAATAAGACATAACTTAAAGTTGAATATATTAAAAATAATAATTCTTACACTATAGAGCAAATATATTATAAACTGATAGATTATATGCACATATTAAGCATTATACACCTAAAAAATTAAAAGACTTGTTAACATAAAGATTACACAGCAACATAAAAATCATATTGAAAATAAGTTCAAATATTAACATAAATAATACATAACTTAAAGTTGAATATATTAAAAATAATAATTCTTACACTATAGAGCAAATATATTATAAACTGATAGATTATATGCACATATTAAGCATTATACACCTAAAAAATTAAAAGACTTGTTAACATAAAGATTACACAGCAACATAAAAATCATATTGAAAATAAGTTCAAATATTAACATAAATAATACATAACTTAAATTTGAATATATTAAAAATAATAATTCTTACACTATAGAGCAAATATATTATAAACTGATAGATTATATGCACATATTAAGCATTATACACCTAAAAAATTAAAAGACTTGTTAACATAAAGATTACACAGCAACATAAAAATCATATTGAAAATAAGTTCAAATATTAACATAAATAATACATAACTTAAAGTTGATTATATTAAAAATAATAATTCTTACACTATAGAGCAAATATATTATAAACTGATAGATTATATGCACATATTTAGCATTATACACCTAAAAAATTAAAAGACTTGTTAACATAAAGATTACACAGCAACATAAAAATCATATTGAAAATAAGTTCAAATATTAACATAAATAATACATAACTTAAAGTTGAATATATTAAAAATAATAATTCTTACACTATAGAGCAAATATATTATAAACTGATAGATTATATGCACATATTAAGCATTATACACCTAAAAAATTAAAAGTCTTGTTAACATAAAGATTACACAGCAACATAAAAATCATATTGAAAATAAGTTCAAATATTAACATAAATAATACATAACTTAAAGTTGAATATATTAAAAATAATAATTCTTACACTATAGAGCAAATATATTATAAACTGATAGATTATATGCACATATTAAGCATTATATACCTAAAAAATTAAAAGTCTTGTTAACATAAAGATTACACAGCAACATAAAAATCATATTGAAAATAAGTTCAAATATTAACATAAATAATACATAACTTAAAGTTGAATATATTAAAAATAATAATTCTTACACTATAGAGCAAATATATTATAATTTGATAGATTATATGCACATATTAAGCATTATACACCTAAAAAATTTAAAGACTTGTTAACATAAAGATTACACAGCAACATAAAAATCATATTGAAAATAAGTTCAAATATTAACATAAATAATACATAACTTAAAGTTGAATATATTAAAAATAATAATTCTTACACTATAGAGCAAATATATTATAAACTGATAGATTATACGCACATATTAAGCATTATACACCTAAAAAATTAGAAGACTTGTTAACATAAAGATTACACAGCAACATAAAAATCATATTGAAAATAAGTTCAAATATTAACATAAATAATACATAACTTAAAGTTGAATATATTAAAAATAATAATTTTTACACTAGAGAGCAAATATATTATAAACTGATAGATTATATGCACATATTAAGCATTATACACCTAAAAAATTAAAAGACTTGTTAACAACATAAAAATCATATTGAAAATAAGTTCAAATATTAACATAAATAATACATAACTTAAAGTTGAATATATTAAAAATAATAATTCTTACACTATAGAGCAAATATATTATAAACTGATAGATTATATGCACATATTAAGCATTATACACCTAAAAAATTAAAAGACTTGTTAACATAAAGATTACACAGCAACATAAAAATCATATTGAAAATAAGTTCAAATATTAACATAAATAATACATAACTTAAAGTTGAATATATTAAAAATAATAATTCTTACACTATAGAGCAAATATATTATAAACTGATAGATTATATGCACATATTAAGCACAATACACCTAAAAAATTAAAAGACTTGTTAACATAAAGATTACACAGCAACATAAAAATCATATTGAAAATAAGTTCAAATATTAACATAAATAATACATAACTTAAAGTTGAATATATTAAAAATAATAATTCTTACACTATAGAGCAAATATATTATAAACTGATAGATTATATGCACATATTAAGCATTATACACCTAAAAAATTAAAAGACTTGTTAACATACAGATTACACAGCAACATAAAAATCATATTGAAAATAAGTTCAAATATTAACATAAATAATACATAACTTAAAGTTGAATATATTAAAAATAATAATTCTTACACTATAGAGCAAATATATTATAAACTGATAGATTATATGCACATATTAAGCATCATACACCTAAAAAATTAAAAGACTTGTTAACATAAAGATTACACAGCAACATAAAAATCATATTGAAAATAAGTTCAAATATTAACATAAATAATACATAACTTAAAGTTGAATATATTAAAAATAATAATTCTTACACTATAGAGCAAATATATTATAAACTGATAGATTATATGCACATATTAAGCATTATACACCTAAAAAATTAAAAGACTTGTTAACATAAAGATTACACAGCAACATAAAAATCATATTGAAAATAAGTTCAAATATTAACATAAATAATACATAACTTAAAGTTGAATATATTAAAAATAATAATTCTTACACTATAGAGCAAATATATTATAAACTGATAGATTATATGCACATATTAAGCATTATACACCTAAAAAATTAAAAGACTTGTTAACATAAAGATTACACAGCAACATAAAAATCATATTGAAAATAAGTTCAAATATTGACATAAATAATACATAACTAAAAGTTGAATATATTAAAAATAATAATTCTTACACTATAGAGCAAATATATTATAAAGTGATAGATTATATGCACATATTAAGCATTATACACCTAAAAAATTAAAAGACTTGTTAACATAAAGATTACACAGCAACATAAAAATCATATTGAAAATAAGTTCAAATACTAACATAAATAATACATAACTTAAAGTTGAATATATTAAAAATAATAATTCTTACACTATAGAGCAAATATATTATAAACTGATAGATTATATGCACATATTAAGCATTATACACCTAAAAAATTAAAAGACTTGTTAACATAAAGATTACACAGCAACATAAAAATCATATTGAAAATAAGTTCAAATATTAACATAAATAATACATAACTTAAAGTTGAATATATTAAAAATAATAATTCTTACACTATAGAGCAAATATATTATAAACTGATAGATTATATGCACATATTAAGCATTATACACCTAAAAAATTAAAAGACTTGTTAACATAAAGATTACACAGCAACATAAAAATCATATTGAAAATAAGTTCAAATATTAACATAAATAATACATAACTTAAAGTTGAATATATTAAAAATAATAATTCTTACACTATAGAGCAAATATATTATAAACTGATAGATTATATGCACATATTAAGCATTATACACCTAAAAAATTAAAAGACTTGTTAACATAAAGATTACACAGCAACATAAAAATCATATTGAAAATAAGTTCAAATATTAACATAAATAATACATAACTTAAAGTTGAATATATTAAAAATAATAATTCTTACACTATAGAGCAAATATATTATAAACTGATAGATTATATGCACATATTAAGCATTATACACCTAAAAAATTAAAAGACTTGTTAACATAAAGATTACACAGCAACATAAAAATCATATTGAAAATAAGTTCAAATATTAACATAAATAATACATAACTTAAAGTTGAATATATTAAAAATAATAATTCTTACACTATAGAGCAAATATATTATAAACTGATAGATTATATGCACATATTAAGCATTATACACCTAAAAAATTAAAAGACTTGTTAACATAAAGATTACACAGCAACATAAAAATCATATTGAAAATAAGTTCAAATATTAACATAAATAATACATAACTTAAAGTTGAATATATTAAAAATAATAATTCTTACACTATAGAGCAAATATATTATAAACTGATAGATTATATGCACATATTAAGCATTATACACCTAAAAAATTAAAAGACTTGTTAACATAAAGATTACACAGCAACATAAAAATCATATTGAAAATAAGTTCAAATATTAACATAAATAATACATAACTTAAAGTTGAATATATTAAAAATAATAATTCTTACACTATAGAGTAAATATATTATAAACTGATAGATTATATGCACATATTAAGCATTATACACCTAAAAAATTAAAAGACTTGTTAACATAAAGATTACACAGCAACATAAAAATCATATTGAAAATAAGTTCAAATATTAACATAAATAATACATAACTTAAAGTTGAATATATTAAAAATAATAATTTTTACACTATAGAGCAAATATATTATAAACTGATAGATTATATGCACATATTAAGCATTATACACCTAAAAAATTAAAAGACTTGTTAACATAAAGATTACACAGCAACATAAAAATCATATTGAAAATAAGTTCAAATATTAACATAAATAATACATAACTTAAAGTTGAATATATTAAAAATAATAATTCTTACACTATAGAGCAAATATATTATAAACTGATAGATTATATGCACATATTAAGCACTATACACCTAAAAAATTAAAAGACTTGTTAACATAAAGATTACACAGCAACATAAAAATCATATTGAAAATAAGTTCAAATATTAACATAAATAATACATAACTTAAAGTTGAATATATTAAAAATAATAATTCTTACACTATAGAGCAAATATATTATAAACTGATAGATTATATGCACATATTAAGCATTATACACCTAAAAAATTAAAAGACTTGTTAACATAAAGATTACACAGCAACATAGAAATCATATTGAAAATAAGTTCAAATATTAACATAAATAATACATAACTTAAAGTTGAATATATTAAAAATAATAATTCTTACACTATAGAGCAAATATATTATAAACTGATAGATTATATGCACATATTAAGCATTATACACCTAAAAAATTAAAAGACTTGTTAACATAAAGATTACACAGCAACATAAAAATCATATTGAAAATAAGTTCAAATATTAACATAAATAATACATAACTTAAAGTTGAATATATTAAAAATAATAATTCTTACACTATAGAGCAAATATATTATAAACTGATAGATTATATGCACATATTAAGCATTATACACCTAAAAAATTAAAAGACTTGTTAACATAAAGATTACACAGCAACATAAAAATCATATTGAAAATAAGTTCAAATATTAACATAAATAATACATAACTTAAAGTTGAATATATTAAAAATAATAATTCTTACACTATAGAGCAAATATATTATAAACTGATAGATTATATGCACATATTAAGCATTATACACCTAAAAAATTAAAAGACTTGTTAACATAAAGATTACACAGCAACATAGAAATCATATTGAAAATAAGTTCAAATATTAACATAAATAATACATAACTTAAAGTTGAATATATTAAAAATAATAATTCTTACACTATAGAGCAAATATATTATAAACTGATAGATTATATGCACATATTAAGCATTATACACCTAAAAAATTAAAAGACTTGTTAACATAAAGATTACACAGCAACATAAAAATCATATTGAAAATAAGTTCAAATATTAACATAAATAATACATAACTTAAAGTTGAATATATTAAAAATAATAATTCTTACACTATAGAGCAAATATATTATAAACTGATAGATTATATGCACATATTAAGCATTATACACCTAAAAAATTAAAAGACTTGTTAACATAAAGATTACACAGCAACATAAAAATCATATTGAAAATAAGTTAAAATATTAACATAAATAATACATAACTTAAAGTTGAGTATATTAAAAATAATAATTCTTACACTATAGAGCAAATATATTATAAACTGATAGATTATATGCACATATTAAGCATTATACACCTAAAAAATTAAAAGACTTGTTAACATAAAGATTACACAGCAACATAAAAATCATATTGAAAATAAGTTCAAATATTAACATAAATAATACATAACTTAAAGTTGAATATATTAAAAATAATAATTCTTACACTATAGAGCAAATATATTATAAACTGATAGATTATATGCACATATTAAGCATTATACACCTAAAAAATTAAAAGACTTGTTAACATAAAGATTACACAGCAACATAAAAATCATATTGAAAATAAGTTCAAATATTAACATAAATAATACATAACTTAAAGTTGAATATATTAAAAATAATAATTCTTACACTATAGAGCAAATATATTATAAACTGATAGATTATATGCACATATTAAGCATTATACACCTAAAAAATTAAAAGACTTGTTAACATAAAGATTACACAGCAACATAAAAATCATATTGAAAATAAGTTCAAATATTAACATAAATAATACATAACTTAAAGTTGAATATATTAAAAATAATAATTCTTACACTATAGAGCAAATATATTATAAACTGATAGATTATATGCACATATTAAGCATTATACACCTAAAAAATTAAAAGACTTGTTAACATAAAGATTACACAGCAACATAAAAATCATATTGAAAATAAGTTCAAATATTAACATAAATAATACATAACTTAAAGTTGAATATATTAAAAATAATAATTCTTACACTATAGAGCAAATATATTATAAACTGATAGATTATATGCACATATTAAGCATTATACACCTAAAAAATTAAAAGACTTGTTAACATAAAGATTACACAGCAACATAAAAATCATATTGAAAATAAGTTCAAATATTAACATAAATAATACATAACTTAAAGTTGAATATATTAAAAATAATAATTCTTACACTATAGAGCAAATATATTATAAACTGATAGATTATATGCACATATTAAGCATTATACACCTAAAAAATTAAAAGACTTGTTAACATAAAGATTACACAGCAACATAAAAATCATATTGAAAATAAGTTCAAATATTAACATAAATAATACATAACTTAAAGTTGAATATATTAAAAATAATAATTCTTACACTATAGAGCAAATATATTATAAACTGATAGATTATATGCACATATTAAGCATTATACACCTAAAAAATTAAAAGACTTGTTAACATAAAGATTACACAGCAACATAAAAATCATATTGAAAATAAGTTCAAATATTAACATAAATAATACATAACTTAAAGTTGAATATATTAAAAATAATAATTCTTACACTATAGAGCAAATATATTATAAACTGATAGATTATATGCACATATTAAGCATTATACACCTAAAAAATTAAAAGACTTGTTAACATAAAGATTACACAGCAACATAAAAATCATATTGAAAATAAGTTCAAATATTAACATAAATAATACATAACTTAAAGTTGAATATATTAAAAATAATAATTCTTACACTATAGAGCAAATATATTATAAACTGATAGATTATATGCACATATTAAGCATTATACACCTAAAAAATTAAAAGACTTGTTAACATAAAGATTACACAGCAACATAAAAATCATATTGAAAATAAGTTCAAATATTAACATAAATAATACATAACTTAAAGTTGAATATATTAAAAATAATAATTCTTACACTATAGAGCAAATATATTATAAACTGATAGATTATATGCACATATTAAGCATTATACACCTAAAAAATTAAAAGACTTGTTAACATAAAGATTACACAGCAACATAAAAATCATATTGAAAATAAGTTAAAATATTAACATAAATAATACATAACTTAAAGTTGAATATATTAAAAATAATAATTTTTACACTATAGAGCAAATATATTATAAACTGATAGATTATACGCACATATTAAGCATTATACACCTAAAAAATTAAAAGACTTGTTAACATAAAGATTACACAGCAACATAAAAATCATATTGAAAATAAGTTCAAATATTAACATAAATAATACATAACTTAAAGTTGAATATATTAAAAATAATAATTTTTACACTAGAGAGCAAATATATTATAAACTGATAGATTATATGCACATATTAAGCATTATACACCTAAAAAATTAAAAGACTTGTTAACAACATAAAAATCATATTGAAAATAAGTTCAAATATTAACATAAATAATACATAACTTAAAGTTGAATATATTAAAAATAATAATTCTTACACTATAGAGCAAATATATTATAAACTGATAGATTATATGCACATATTAAGCATTATACACCTAAAAAATTAAAAGACTTGTTAACATAAAGATTACACAGCAACATAAAAATCATATTGAAAATAAGTTCAAATATTAACATAAATAATACATAACTTAAAGTTGAATATATTAAAAATAATAATTTTTACACTAGAGAGCAAATATATTATAAACTGATAGATTATATGCACATATTAAGCATTATACACCTAAAAAATTAAAAGACTTGTTAACAACATAAAAATCATATTGAAAATAAGTTCAAATATTAACATAAATAATACATAACTTAAAGTTGAATATATTAAAAATAATAATTCTTACACTATAGAGCAAATATATTATAAACTGATAGATTATATACACATATTAAGCATTATACACCTAAAAAATTAAAAGACTTGTTAACATAAAGATTACACAGCAACATAAAAATCATATTGAAAATAAGTTCAAATATTAACATAAATAATACATAACTTAAAGTTGAATATATTAAAAATAATAATTCTTACACTATAGAGCAAATATATTATAAACTGATAGATTATATGCACATATTAAGCATTATACACCTAAAAAATTAAAAGACTTGTTAACATAAAGATTACACAGCAACATAAAAATCATATTGAAAATAAGTTCAAATATTAACATAAATAATACATAACTTAAAGTTGAATATATTAAAAATAATAATTCTTACACTATAGAGCAAATATATTATAAACTGATAGATTATATGCACATATTAAGCATTATACACCTAAAAAATTAAAAGACTTGTTAACATAAAGATTACACAGCAACATAAAAATCATATTGAAAATAAGTTCAAATATTAACATAAATAATACATAACTTAAAGTTGAATATATTAAAAATAATAATTCTTATACTATAGAGCAAATATATTATAAACTGATAGATTATATGCACATATTAAGCATTATACACCTAAAAAATTAAAAGACTTGTTAACATAAAGATTACACAGCAACATAAAAATCATATTGAAAATAAGTTCAAATATTAACATAAATAATACATAACTTAAAGTTGAATATATTAAAAATAATAATTCTTACACTATAGAGCAAATATATTATAAACTGATAGATTATATGCACATATTAAGCATTATACACCTAAAAAATTAAAAGACTTGTTAACATAAAGATTACACAGCAACATAAAAATCATATTGAAAATAAGTTAAAATATTAACATAAATAATACATAACTTAAAGTTGAATATATTAAAAATAATAATTCTTACACTATAGAGCAAATATATTATAAACTGATAGATTATATGCACATATTAAGCATTATACACCTAAAAAATTAAAAGACTTGTTAACATAAAGATTACACAGCAACATAAAAATCATATTGAAAATAAGTTCAAATATTAAGATAAATAATACATAACTTAAAGTTGAATATATTAAAAATAATAATTCTTACACTATAGAGCAAATATATTATAAACTGATAGATTATATGCACATATTAAGCATTATAGACCTAAAAAATTAAAAGACTTGTTAACATAAAGATTACACAACAACATAAAAATCATATTGAAAATAAGTTCAAATATTAACATAAATAATACATAACTTAAAGTTGAATATATTAAAAATAATAATTCTTACACTATAGAGCAAATATATTATAAACTGATAGATTATATGCACATATTAAGCATTATACACCTAAAAAATTAAAAGACTTGTTAACATTAAGATTACATAGCAACATAAAAATCATATTGAAAATAAGTTCAAATATTAACATAAATAAAACATAACTTAAAGTTGAATATATTAAAAATAATAATTCTTACACTATAGAGCAAATATATTATAAACTGATAGATTATATGCACATATTAAGCATTATACACCTAAAAAATTAAAAGACTTGTTAACAACATAAAAATCATATTGAAAATAAGTTCAAATATTAACATAAATAATACATAACTTAAAGTTGAATATATTAAAAATAATAATTCTTACACTATAGAGCAAATATATTATAAACTGATAGATTATATGCACATATTAAGCATTATACACCTAAAAAATTAAAAGACTTGTTAACATAAAGATTACACAGCAACATAAAAATCATATTGAAAATAATTTCAAATATTAACATAAATAATACATAACTTAAAGTTGAATATATTAAAAATAATAATTCTTACACTATAGAGCAAATATATTATAAACTGATAGATTATATGCACATATTAAGCATTATACACCTAAAAAATTAAAAGACTTGTTAACATAAAGATTACACAGCAACATAAAAATCATATTGAAAATAAGTTCAAATATTAACATAAATAATACATAACTTAAAGTTGAATATATTAAAAATAATAATTCTTACACTATAGAGCAAATATATTATAAACTGATAGATTATATGCACATATTAAGCATTATACACCTAACAAATTAAAAGACTTGTTAACATAAAGATTACACAGCAACATAAAAATCATATTGAAAATAAGTTCAAATATTAACATAAATAATACATAACTTAAAGTTGAATATATTAAAAATAATAATTCTTACACTATAGAGCAAATATATTATAAACTGATAGATTATATGCACATATTAAGCATTATACACCTAAAAAATTAAAAGACTTGTTAACATAAAGATTACACAGCAACATAAAAATCATATTGAAAATAAGTTCAAATATTAACATAAATAATACATAACTTAAAGTTGAATATATTAAAAATAATAATTCTTACACTATAGAGCAAATACATTATAAACTGATAGATTATATGCACATATTAAGCATTATACACCTAAAAAATTAAAAGACTTGTTAACATAAAGATTACACAGCAACATAAAAATCATATTGAAAATAAGTTCAAATATTAACATAAATAATACATAACTTAAAGTTGAATATATTAAAAATAATAATTCTTACACTATAGAGCAAATATATTATAAACTGATAGATTATATGCACATATTAAGCATTATACACCTAAAAAATTAAAAGACTTGTTAACATAAAGATTACACAGCAACATAAAAATCATATTGAAAATAAGTTCAAATATTAACATAAATAATACATAACTTAAAGTTGAATATATTAAAAATAATAATTCTTACACTATAGAGCAAATATATTATAAACTGATAGATTATATGCACATATTAAGCATTATACACCTAAAAAATTAAAAGACTTGTTAACATAAAGATTACACAGCAACATAAAAATCATATTGAAAATAAGTTCAAATATTAACATAAATAAAACATAACTTAAAGTTGAATATATTAAAAATAATAATTCTTACACTATAGAGCAAATATATTATAAACTGATAGATTATATGCACATATTAAGCATTATACACCTAAAAAATTAAAAGACTTGTTAACATAAAGATTACACAGCAACATAAAAATCATATTGAAAATAAGTTCAAATACTAACATAAATAATACATAACTTAAAGTTGAATATATTAAAAATAATAATTCTTACACTATAGAGCAAATATATTATAAACTGATAGATTATATGCACATATTAAGCATTATACACCTAAAAAATTAAAAGACTTGTTAACATAAAGATTACACAGCAACATAAAAATCATATTGAAAATAAGTTCAAATATTAACATAAATAATACATAACTTAAAGTTGAATATATTAAAAATAATAATTCTTACACTATAGAGCAAATATATTATAAACTGATAGATTATATGCACATATTAAGCATTATACACCTAAAAAATTAAAAGACTTGTTAACATAAAGATTACACAGCAACATAAAAATCATATTGAAAATAAGTTCAAATATTAACATAAATAATACATAACTTAAAGTTGAATATATTAAAAATAATAATTCTTACACTATAGAGCAAATATATTATAAACTGATAGATTATATGCACATATTAAGCATTATACACCTAAAAAATTAAAAGACTTGTTAACATAAAGATTACACAGCAACATAAAAATCATATTGAAAATAAGTTCAAATATTAACATAAATAATACATAACTTAAAGTTGAATATATTAAAAATAATAATTCTTACACTATAGAGCAAATATATTATAAACTGATAGATTATATGCACATATTAAGCATTATACACCTAAAAAATTAAAAGACTTGTTAACATAAAGATTACACAGCAACATAAAAATCATATTGAAAATAAGTTCAAATATTAACATAAATAATACATAACTTAAAGTTGAATATATTAAAAATAATAATTCTTACACTATAGAGCAAATATATTATAAACTGATAGATTATATGCACATATTAAGCATTATACACCTAAAAAATTAAAAGACTTGTTAACATAAAGATTACACAGCAACATAAAAATCATATTGAAAATAAGTTCAAATATTAACATAAATAATACATAACTTAAAGTTGAATATATTAAAAATAATAATTCTTACACTATAGAGCAAATATATTATAAACTGATAGATTATATGCACATATTAAGCATTATACACCTAAAAAATTAAAAGACTTGTTAACATAAAGATTACACAGCAACATAAAAATCATATTGAAAATAAGTTCAAATATTAACATAAATAATACATAACTTAAAGTTGAATATATTAAAAATAATAATTCTTACACTATAGAGCAAATACATTATAAACTGATAGATTATATGCACATATTAAGCATTATACACCTAAAAAATTAAAAGACTTGTTAACATAAAGATTACACAGCAACATAAAAATCATATTGAAAATAAGTTCAAATATTAACATAAATAATACATAACTTAAAGTTGAATATATTAAAAATAATAATTCTTACACTATAGAGCAAATATATTATAAACTGATAGATTATATGCACATATTAAGCATTATACACCTAAAAAATTAAAAGACTTGTTAACATAAAGATTACACAGCAACATAAAAATCATATTGAAAATAAGTTCAAATATTAACATAAATAATACATAACTTAAAGTTGAATATATTAAAAATAATAATTCTTACACTATAGAGCAAATATATTATAAACTGATAGATTATATGCACATATTAAGCATTATACACCTAAAAAATTAAAAGACTTGTTAACATAAAGATTACACAGCAACATAAAAATCATATTGAAAATAAGTTCAAATATTAACATAAATAAAACATAACTTAAAGTTGAATATATTAAAAATAATAATTCTTACACTATAGAGCAAATATATTATAAACTGATAGATTATATGCACATATTAAGCATTATACACCTATAAAATTAAAAGACTTGTTAACATAAAGATTACACAGCAACATAAAAATCATATTGAAAATAAGTTCAAATATTAACATAAATAATACATAACTTAAAGTTGAATATATTAAAAATAATAATTCTTACACTATAGAGCAAATATATTATAAACTGATAGATTATATGCACATATTAAGCATTATACACCTAAAAAATTAAAAGACTTGTTAACATAAAGATTACACAGCAACATAAAAATCATATTGAAAATAAGTTCAAATATTAACATAAATAATACATAACTTAAAGTTGAATATATTAAAAATAATAATTCTTACACTATAGAGCAAATATATTATAAACTGATAGATTATATGGACATATTAAGCATTATACACCTAAAAAATTAAAAGACTTGTTAACATAAAGATTACACAGCAACATAAAAATCATATTGAAAATAAGTTCAAATATTAACATAAATAATACATAACTTAAAGTTGAATATATTAAAAATAATAATTCTTACACTATAGAGCAAATATATTATAAACTGATAGATTATATGCACATATTAAGCATTATACACCTAAAAAATTAAAAGACTTGTTAACATAAAGATTACACAGCAACATAAAAATCATATTGAAAATAAGTTCAAATATTAACATAAATAATACATAACTTAAAGTTGAATATATTAAAAATAATAATTCTTACACTATAGAGCAAATATATTATAAACTGATAGATTATATGCACATATTAAGCATTATACACCTAAAAAATTAAAAGACTTGTTAACATAAAGATTACACAGCAACATAAAAATCATATTGAAAATAAGTTCAAATATTAACATAAATAATACATAACTTAAAGTTGAATATATTAAAAATAATAATTCTTACACTATAGAGCAAATATATTATAAACTGATAGATTATATGCACATATTAAGCATTATACACCTAAAAAATTAAAAGACTTGTTAACATAAAGATTACACAGCAACATAAAAATCATATTGAAAATAAGTTCAAATATTAACATAAATAATACATAACTTAAAGTTGAATATATTAAAAATAATAATTCTTACACTATAGAGCAAATATATTATAAACTGATAGATTATATGCACATATTAAGCATTATACACCTAAAAAATTAAAAGACTTGTTAACATAAAGATTACACAGCAACATAAAAATCATATTGAAAATAAGTTCAAATATTAACATAAATAATACATAACTTAAAGTTGAATATATTAAAAATAATAATTCTTACACTATAGAGCAAATATATTATAAACTGATAGATTATATGCACATATTAAGCATTATACACCTAAAAAATTAAAAGACTTGTTAACATAAAGATTACACAGCAACATAAAAATCATATTGAAAATAAGTTCAAATATTAACATAAATAATACATAACTTAAAGTTGAATATATTAAAAATAATAATTCTTACACTATAGAGCAAATATATTATAAACTGATAGATTATATGCACATATTAAGCATTATACACCTAAAAAATTAAAAGACTTGTTAACATAAAGATTACACAGCAACATAAAAATCATATTGAAAATAAGTTCAAATATTAACATAAATAATACATAACTTAAAGTTGAATATATTAAAAATAATAATTCTTACACTATAGAGCAAATATATTATAAACTGATAGATTATATGCACATATTAAGCATTATACACCTAAAAAATTAAAAGACTTGTTAACATAAAGATTACACAGCAACATAAAAATCATATTGAAAATAAGTTCAAATATTAACATAAATAATACATAACTTAAAGTTGAATATATTAAAAATAATAATTCTTACACTATAGAGCAAATATATTATAAACTGATAGATTATATGCACATATTAAGCATTATAAACCTAAAAAATTAAAAGACTTGTTAACATAAAGATTACACAGCAACATAAAAATCATATTGAAAATAAGTTCAAATATTAACATAAATAATACATAACTTAAAGTTGAATATATTAAAAATAATAATTCTTACACTATAGAGCAAATACATTATAAACTGATAGATTATATGCACATATTAAGCATTATACACCTAAAAAATTAAAAGACTTGTTAACATAAAGATTACACAGCAACATAAAAATCATATTGAAAATAAGTTAAAATATTAACATAAATAATACATAACTTAAAGTTGAATATATTAAAAATTAATAATTCTTACACTATAGAGCAAATATATTATAAACTGATAGATTATATGCACATATTAAGCATTATACACCTAAAAAATTAAAAGACTTGTTAACATAAAGATTACACAGCAACATAAAAATCATATTGAAAATAAGTTCAAATATTAACATAAATAATACATAACTTAAAGTTGAATATATTAAAAATAATAATTCTTACACTATAGAGCAAATATATTATAAACTGATAGATTATATGCACATATTAAGCATTATACACCTAAAAAATTAAAAGACTTGTTAACATAAAGATTACACAGCAACATAAAAATCATATTGAAAATAAGTTAAAATATTAACATAAATAATACATAACTTAAAGTTGAATATATTAAAAATAATAATTCTTACACTATAGAGCAAATATATTATAAACTGATAGATTATATGCACATATTAAGCATTATACACCTAAAAAATTAAAAGACTTGTTAACATAAAGATTACACAGCAACATAAAAATCATATTGAAAATAAGTTCAAATATTAACATAAATAATACATAACTTAAAGTTGAATATATTAAAAATAATAATTCTTACACTATAGAGCAAATATATTATAAACTGATAGATTATATGCACATATTAAGCATTATACACCTAAAAAATTAAAAGACTTGTTAACATAAAGATTACACAGCAACATAAAAATCATATTGAAAATAAGTTCAAATATTAACATAAATAATACATAACTTAAAGTTGAATATATTAAAAATAATAATTCTTACACTATAGAGCAAATATATTATAAACTGATAGATTATATGCACATATTAAGCATTATACACCTAAAAAATTAAAAGACTTGTTAACATAAAGATTACACAGCAACATAAAAATCATATTGAAAATAAGTTCAAATATTAACATAAATAATACATAACTTAAAGTTGAATATATTAAAAATAATAATTCTTACACTATAGAGCAAATATATTATAAACTGATAGATTATATGCACATATTAAGCATTATACACCTAAAAAATTAAAAGACTTGTTAACATAAAGATTACACAGCAACATAAAAATCATATTGAAAATAAGTTCAAATATTAACATAAATAATACATAACTTAAAGTTGAATATATTAAAAATAATAATTCTTACACTATAGAGCAAATATATTATAAACTGATAGATTATATGCACATATTAAGCATTATACACCTAAAAAATTAAAAGACTTGTTAACATAAAGATTACACAGCAACATAAAAATCATATTGAAAATAAGTTCAAATATTAACATAAATAATACATAACTTAAAGTTGAATATATTAAAAATAATAATTCTTACACTATAGAGCAAATATATTATAAACTGATAGATTATATGCACATATTAAGCATTATACACCTAAAAAATTAAAAGACTTGTTAACATAAAGATTACACAGCAACATAAAAATCATATTGAAAATAAGTTCAAATATTAACATAAATAATACATAACTTAAAGTTGAATATATTAAAAATAATAATTCTTACACTATAGAGCAAATATATTATAAACTGATAGATTATTTGCACATATTAAGCATTATAGACCTAAAAAATTAAAAGACTTGTTAACATAAAGATTACACAGCAACATAAAAATCATATTGAAAATAAGTTCAAATATTAACATAAATAATACATAACTTAAAGTTGAATATATTAAAAATAATAATTCTTACACTATAGAGCAAATATATTATAAACTGATAGATTATATGCACATATTAAGCATTATACACCTAAAAAATTAAAAGACTTGTTAACATAAAGATTACACAGCAACATAAAAATCATATTGAAAATAAGTTCAAATATTAACATAAATAATACATAACTTAAAGTTGAATATATTAAAAATAATAATTCTTACACTATAGAGCAAATATATTATAAACTGATAGATTATATGCACATATTAAGCATTATACACCTAAAAAATTAAAAGACTTGTTAACATAAAGATTACACAGCAACATAAAAATCATATTGAAAATAAGTTCAAATATTAACATAAATAATACATAACTTAAAGTTGAATATATTAAAAATAATAATTCTTACACTATAGAGCAAATATATTATAAACTGATAGATTATATGCACATATTAAGCATTATACACCTAAAAAATTAAAAGACTTGTTAACATAAAGATTACACAGCAACATAAAAATCATATTGAAAATAAGTTCAAATATTAACATAAATAATACATAACTTAAAGTTGAATATATTAAAAATAATAATTCTTACACTATAGAGCAAATATATTATAAACTGATAGATTATATGCACATATTAAGCATTATAGACCTAAAAAATTAAAAGACTTGTTAACATAAAGATTACACAGCAACATAAAAATCATATTGAAAATAAGTTCAAATATTAACATAAATAATACATAACTTAAAGTTGAATATATTAAAAATAATAATTCTTACACTATAGAGCAAATATATTATAAACTGATAGATTATATGCACATATTAAGCATTATACACCTAAAAAATTAAAAGACTTGTTAACATAAAGATTACACAGCAACATAAAAATCATATTGAAAATAAGTTCAAATATTAACATAAATAATACATAACTTAAAGTTGAATATATTAAAAATAATAATTCTTACACTATAGAGCAAATATATTATAAACTGATAGATTATATGCACATATTAAGCATTATAGACCTAAAAAATTAAAAGACTTGTTAACATAAAGATTACACAGCAACATAAAAATCATATTGAAAATAAGTTCAAATATTAACATAAATAATACATAACTTAAAGTTGAATATATTAAAAATAATAATTCTTACACTATAGAGCAAATATATTATAAACTGATAGATTATATGCACATATTAAGCATTATACACCTAAAAAATTAAAAGACTTGTTAACATAAAGATTACACAGCAACATAAAAATCATATTGAAAATAAGTTCAAATATTAACATAAATAATACATAACTTAAAGTTGAATATATTAAAAATAATAATTCTTACACTATAGAGCAAATATATTATAAACTGATAGATTATATGCACATATTAAGCATTATACACCTAAAAAATTAAAAGACTTGTTAACATAAAGATTAAACATAAAAATCATATTGAAAATAAGTTCAAATATTAACATAAATAATACATAACTTAAAGTTGAATATATTAAAAATAATAATTCTTACACTATAGAGCAAATATATTATAAACTGATAGATTATATGCACATATTAAGCATTATACACCTAAAAAATTAAAAGACTTGTTAACATAAAGATTACACAGCAACATAAAAATCATATTGAAAATAAGTTCAAATATTAACATAAATAATACATAACTTAAAGTTGAATATATTAAAAATAATAATTCTTACACTATAGAGCAAATATATTATAAACTGATAGATTATATGCACATATTAAGCATTATAGACCTAAAAAATTAAAAGACTTGTTAACATAAAGATTACACAGCAACATAAAAATCATATTGAAAATAAGTTCAAATATTAACATAAATAATACATAACTTAAAGTTGAATATATTAAAAATAATAATTCTTACACTATAGAGCAAATATATTATAAACTGATAGATTATATGCACATATTAAGCATTATACACCTAAAAAATTAAAAGACTTGTTAACATAAAGATTACACAGCAACATAAAAATCATATTGAAAATAAGTTCAAATATTAACATAAATAATACATAACTTAAAGTTGAATATATTAAAAATAATAATTCTTACACTATAGAGCAAATATATTATAAACTGATAGATTATATGCACATATTAAGCATTATACACCTAAAAAATTAAAAGACTTGTTAACATAAAGATTACACAGCAACATAAAAATCATATTGAAAATAAGTTCAAATATTAACATAAATAATACATAACTTAAAGTTGAATATATTAAAAATAATAATTCTTACACTATAGAGCAAATATATTATAAACTGATAGATTATATGCACATATTAAGCATTATACACCTAAAAAATTAAAAGACTTGTTAACATAAAGATTACACAGCAACATAAAAATCATATTGAAAATAAGTTCAAATATTAACATAAATAATACATAACTTAAAGTTGAATATATTAAAAATAATAATTCTTACACTATAGAGCAAATATATTATAAACTGATAGATTATATGCACATATTAAGCATTATACACCTAAAAAATTAAAAGACTTGTTAACATAAAGATTACACAGCAACATAAAAATCATATTGAAAATAAGTTCAAATATTAACATAAATAATACATAACTTAAAGTTGAATATATTAAAAATAATAATTCTTACACTATAGAGCAAATATATTATAAACTGATAGATTATATGCACATATTAAGCATTATACACCTAAAAAATTAAAAGACTTGTTAACATAAAGATTACACAGCAACATAAAAATCATATTGAAAATAAGTTCAAATATTAACATAAATAATACATAACTTAAAGTTGAATATATTAAAAATAATAATTCTTACACTATAGAGCAAATATATTATAAACTGATAGATTATATGCACATATTAAGCATTATACACCTAAAAAATTAAAAGACTTGTTAACATAAAGATTACACAGCAACATAAAAATCATATTGAAAATAAGTTCAAATATTAACATAAATAATACATAACTTAAAGTTGAATATATTAAAAATAATAATTCTTACACTATAGAGCAAATATATTATAAACTGATAGATTATATGCACATATTAAGCATTATACACCTAAAAAAATTAAAAGACTTGTTAACATAAAGATTACACAGCAACATAAAAATCATATTGAAAATAAGTTCAAATATTAACATAAATAATACATAACTTAAAGTTGAATATATTAAAAATAATAATTCTTACACTATAGAGCAAATATATTATAAACTGATAGATTATATGCACATATTAAGCATTATACACCTAAAAAATTAAAAGACTTGTTAACATAAAGATTACACAGCAACATAAAAATCATATTGAAAATAAGTTCAAATATTAACATAAATAATACATAACTTAAAGTTGAATATATTAAAAATAATAATTCTTACACTATAGAGCAAATATATTATAAACTGATAGATTATATGCACATATTAAGCATTATAGACCTAAAAAATTAAAAGACTTGTTAACATAAAGATTACACAGCAACATAAAAATCATATTGAAAATAAGTTCAAATATTAACATAAATAATACATAACTTAAAGTTGAATATATTAAAAATAATAATTCTTACACTATAGAGCAAATATATTATAAACTGATAGATTATATGCACATATTAAGCATTATACACCTAAAAAATTAAAAGACTTGTTAACATAAAGATTACACAGCAACATAAAAATCATATTGAAAATAAGTTAAAATATTAACATAAATAATACATAACTTAAAGTTGAATATATTAAAAATAATAATTCTTACACTATAGAGCAAATATATTATAAACTGATAGATTATATGCACATATTAAGCATTATACACCTAAAAAATTAAAAGACTTGTTAACATAAAGATTACACAGCAACATAAAAATCATATTGAAAATAAGTTCAAATATTAACATAAATAATACATAACTTAAAGTTGAATATATTAAAAATAATAATTCTTACACTATAGAGCAAATATATTATAAACTGATAGATTATATGCACATATTAAGCATTATACACCTAAAAAATTAAAAGACTTGTTAACATTAAGATTACACAGCAACATAAAAATCATATTGAAAATAAGTTCAAATATTAACATAAATAATACATAACTTAAAGTTGAATATATTAAAAATAATAATTCTTACACAATAGAGCAAATATATTATAAACTGATAGATTATATGCACATATTAAGCATTATACACCTAAAAAATTAAAAGACTTGTTAACATAAAGATTACACAGCAACATAAAAATCATATTGAAAATAAGTTCAAATATTAACATAAATAATACATAACTTAAAGTTGAATATATTAAAAATAATAATTCTTACACTATAGAGCAAATATATTATAAACTGATAGATTATATGCACATATTAAGCATTATACACCTAAAAAATTAAAAGACTTGTTAACATAAAGATTACACAGCAACATAAAAATCATATTGAAAATAAGTTCAAATATTAACATAAATAATACATAACTTAAAGTTGAATATATTAAAAATAATAATTCTTACACTATAGAGCAAATATATTATAAACTGATAGATTATATGCACATATTAAGCATTATAGACCTAAAAAATTAAAAGACTTGTTAACATAAAGATTACACAGCAACATAAAAATCATATTGAAAATAAGTTCAAATATTAACATAAATAATACATAACTTAAAGTTGAATATATTAAAAATAATAATTCTTACACTATAGAGCAAATATATTATAAACTGATAGATTATATGCACATATTAAGCATTATACACCTAAAAAATTAAAAGACTTGTTAACATAAAGATTACACAGCAACATAAAAATCATATTGAAAATAAGTTAAAATATTAACATAAATAATACATAACTTAAAGTTGAATATATTAAAAATAATAATTCTTACACTATAGAGCAAATATATTATAAACTGATAGATTATATGCACATATTAAGCATTATACACCTAAAAAATTAAAAGACTTGTTAACATAAAGATTACACAGCAACATAAAAATCATATTGAAAATAAGTTCAAATATTAACATAAATAATACATAACTTAAAGTTGAATATATTAAAAATAATAATTCTTACACTATAGAGCAAATATATTATAAACTGATAGATTATATGCACATATTAAGCATTATACACCTAAAAAATTAAAAGACTTGTTAACATTAAGATTACACAGCAACATAAAAATCATATTGAAAATAAGTTCAAATATTAACATAAATAATACATAACTTAAAGTTGAATATATTAAAAATAATAATTCTTACACTATAGAGCAAATATATTATAAACTGATAGATTATATGCACATATTAAGCATTATACACCTAAAAAATTAAAAGACTTGTTAACATAAAGATTACACAGCAACATAAAAATCATATTGAAAATAAGTTCAAATATTAACATAAATAATACATAACTTAAAGTTGAATATATTAAAAATAATAATTCTTACACTATAGAGCAAATATATTATAAACTGATAGATTATATGCACATATTAAGCATTATAGACCTAAAAAATTAAAAGACTTGTTAACATAAAGATTACACAGCAACATAAAAATCATATTGAAAATAAGTTCAAATATTAACATAAATAATACATAACTTAAAGTTGAATATATTAAAAATAATAATTCTTACACTATAGAGCAAATATATTATAAACTGATAGATTATATGCACATATTAAGCATTATAGACCTAAAAAATTAAAAGACTTGTTAACATAAAGATTACACAGCAACATAAAAATCATATTGAAAATAAGTTCAAATATTAACATAAATAATACATAACTTAAAGTTGAATATATTAAAAATAATAATTCTTACACTATAGAGCAAATATATTATAAACTGATAGATTATATGCACATATTAAGCATTATACACCTAAAAAATTAAAAGACTTGTTAACATAAAGATTACACAGCAACATAAAAATCATATTGAAAATAAGTTCAAATATTAACATAAATAATACATAACTTAAAGTTGAATATATTAAAAATAATAATTCTTACACTATAGAGCAAATATATTATAAACTGATAGATTATATGCACATATTAAGCATTATAGACCTAAAAAATTAAAAGACTTGTTAACATAAAGATTACACAGCAACATAAAAATCATATTGAAAATAAGTTCAAATATTAACATAAATAATACATAACTTAAAGTTGAATATATTAAAAATAATAATTCTTACACTATAGAGCAAATATATTATAAACTGATAGATTATATGCACATATTAAGCATTATACACCTAAATTAAAAGACTTGTTAACATAAAGATTACACAGCAACATAAAAATCATATTGAAAATAAGTTCAAATATTAACATAAATAATACATAACTTAAAGTTGAATATATTAAAAATAATAATTCTTACACTATATAGCAAATATATTATAAACTGATAGATTATATGCACATATTAAGCATTATACACCTAAAAAATTAAAAGACTTGTTAACATAAAGATTACACAGCAACATAAAAATCATATTGAAAATAAGTTCAAATATTAACATAAATAATACATAACTTAAAGTTGAATATATTAAAAATAATAATTCTTACACTATAGAGCAAATATATTATAAACTGATAGATTATATGCACATATTAAGCATTATACACCTAAAAAATTAAAAGACTTGTTAACATAAAGATTACACAGCAACATAAAAATCATATTGAAAATAAGTTCAAATATTAACATAAATAATACATAACTTAAAGTTGAATATATTAAAAATAATAATTCTTACACTATAGAGCAAATATATTATAAACTGATAGATTATATGCACATATTAAGCATTATACACCTAAAAAATTAAAAGACTTGTAAAATAACAATAGATTACACAGCAACATAAAAATCATATTGAAAATAAGTTCAAATATTAACATAAATAATACATAACTTAAAGTTGAATATATTAAAAATAATAATTCTTACACTATAGAGCAAATATATTATAAACTGATAGATTATATGCACATATTAAGCATTATAGACCTAAAAAATTAAAAGACTTGTTAACATAAAGATTACACAGCAACATAAAAATCATATTGAAAATAAGTTCAAATATTAACATAAATAATACATAACTTAAAGTTGAATATATTAAAAATAATAATTCTTACACTATAGAGCAAATATATTATAAACTGATAGATTATATGCACATATTAAGCATTATACACCTAAAAAATTAAAAGACTTGTTAACATAAAGATTACACAGCAACATAAAAATCATATTGAAAATAAGTTCAAATATTAACATAAATAATACATAACTTAAAGTTGAATATATTAAAAATAATAATTCTTACACTATAGAGCAAATATATTATAAACTGATAGATTATATGCACATATTAAGCATTATACACCTAAAAAATTAAAAGACTTGTTAACATAAAGATTACACAGCAACATAAAAATCATATTGAAAATAAGTTCAAATATTAACATAAATAATACATAACTTAAAGTTGAATATATTAAAAATAATAATTCTTACACTATAGAGCAAATATATTATAAACTGATAGATTATATGCACATATTAAGCATTATACACCTAAAAAATTAAAAGACTTGTTAACATAAAGATTACACAGCAACATAAAAATCATATTGAAAATAAGTTCAAATATTAACATAAATAATACATAACTTAAAGTTGAATATATTAAAAATAATAATTCTTACACTATAGAGCAAATATATTATAAACTGATAGATTATATGCACATATTAAGCATTATACACCTAAAAAATTAAAAGACTTGTTAACATAAAGATTACCAACATAAAAATCATATTGAAAATAAGTTCAAATATTAACATAAATAATACATAACTTAAAGTTGAATATATTAAAAATAATACTTCTTACACTATAGAGCAAATATATTATAAACTGATAGATTATATGCACATATTAAGCATTATACACCTAAAAAATTAAAAGACTTGTTAACATAAAGATTACACAGCAACATAAAAATCATATTGAAAATAAGTTCAAATATTAACATAAATAATACATAACTTAAAGTTGAATATATTAAAAATAATAATTCTTACACTATAGAGCAAATATATTATAAACTGATAGATTATATGCACATATTAAGCATTATACACCTAAAAAATTAAAAGACTTGTTAACATAAAGATTACACAGCAACATAAAAATCATATTGAAAATAAGTTCAAATATTAACATAAATAATACATAACTTAAAGTTGAATATATTAAAAATAATAATTCTTACACTATAGAGCAAATATATTATAAACTGATAGATTATATGCACATATTAAGCATTATACACCTAAAAAATTAAAAGACTTGTTAACATAAAGATTACACAGCAACATAAAAATCATATTGAAAATAAGTTCAAATATTAACATAAATAATACATAACTTAAAGTTGAATATATTAAAAATAATAATTCTTACACTATAGAGCAAATATATTATAAACTGATAGATTATATGCACATATTAAGCATTATACACCTAAAAAATTAAAAGACTTGTTAACATAAAGATTACACAGCAACATAAAAATCATATTGAAAATAAGTTCAAATATTAACATAAATAATACATAACTTAAAGTTGAATATATTAAAAATAATAATTCTTACACTATAGAGCAAATATATTATAAACTGATAGATTATATGCACATATTAAGCATTATACACCTAAAAAATTAAAAGACTTGTTAACATAAAGATTACACAGCAACATAAAAATCATATTGAAAATAAGTTCAAATATTAACATAAATAATACATAACTTAAAGTTGAATATATTAAAAATAATAATTCTTACACTATAGAGCAAATATATTATAAACTGATAGATTATATGCACATATTAAGCATTATACACCTAAAAAATTAAAAGACTTGTTAACATAAAGATTACACAGCAACATAAAAATCATATTGAAAATAAGTTCAAATATTAACATAAATAATACATAACTTAAAGTTGAATATATTAAAAATAATAATTCTTACACTATAGAGCAAATATATTATAAACTGATAGATTATATGCACATATTAAGCATTATACACCTAAAAAATTAAAAGACTTGTTAACATAAAGATTACACAGCAACATAAAAATCATATTGAAAATAAGTTCAAATATTAACATAAATAATACATAACTTAAAGTTGAATATATTAAAAATAATAATTCTTACACTATAGAGCAAATATATTATAAACTGATAGATTATATGCACATATTAAGCATTATACACCTAAAAAATTAAAAGACTTGTTAACATAAAGATTACACAGCAACATAAAAATCATATTGAAAATAAGTTCAAATATTAACATAAATAATACATAACTTAAAGTTGAATATATTAAAAATAATAATTCTTACACTATAGAGCAAATATATTATAAACTGATAGATTATATGCACATATTAAGCATTATACACCTAAAAAATTAAAAGACTTGTTAACATAAAGATTACACAGCAACATAAAAATCATATTGAAAATAAGTTCAAATATTAACATAAATAATACATAACTTAAAGTTGAATATATTAAAAATAATAATTCTTACACTATAGAGCAAATATATTATAAACTGATAGATTATATGCACATATTAAGCATTATACACCTAAAAAATTAAAAGACTTGTTAACATAAAGATTACACAGCAACATAAAAATCATACTGAAAATAAGTTCAAATATTAACATAAATAATACATAACTTAAAGTTGAATATATTAAAAATAATAATTCTTACACTATAGAGCAAATATATTATAAACTGATAGATTATATGCACATATTAAGCATTATACACCTAAAAAATTAAAAGACTTGTTAACATAAAGATTACACAGCAACATAAAAATCATACTGAAAATAAGTTCAAATATTAACATAAATAATACATAACTTAAAGTTGAATATATTAAAAATAATAATTCTTACACTATAGAGCAAATATATTATAAACTGATAGATTATATGCACATATTAAGCATTATACACCTAAAAAATTAAAAGACTTGTTAACATAAAGATTACACAGCAACATAAAAATCATACTGAAAATAAGTTCAAATATTAACATAAATAATACATAACTTAAAGTTGAATATATTAAAAATAATAATTCTTACACTATAGAGCAAATATATTATAAACTGATAGATTATATGCACATATTAAGCATTATACACCTAAAAAATTAAAAGACTTGTTAACATAAAGATTACACAGCAACATAAAAATCATATTGAAAATAAGTTCAAATATTAACATAAATAATACATAACTTAAAGTTGAATATATTAAAAATAATAATTCTTACACTATAGAGCAAATATATTATAAACTGATAGATTATATGCACATATTAAGCATTATACACCTAAAAAATTAAAAGACTTGTTAACATAAAGATTACACAGCAACATAAAAATCATATTGAAAATAAGTTCAAATATTAACATAAATAATACATAACTTAAAGTTGAATATATTAAAAATAATAATTCTTACACTATAGAGCAAATATATTATAAACTGATAGATTATATGCACATATTAAGCATTATACACCTAAAAAATTAAAAGACTTGTTAACATAAAGATTACACAGCAACATAAAAATCATATTGAAAATAAGTTCAAATATTAACATAAATAATACATAACTTAAAGTTGAATATATTAAAAATAATAATTCTTACACTATAGAGCAAATATATTATAAACTGATAGATTATATGCACATATTAAGCATTATACACCTAATAAATTAAAAGACTTGTTAACATAAAGATTACACAGCAACATAAAAATCATACTGAAAATAAGTTCAAATATTAACATAAATAATACATAACTTAAAGTTGAATATATTAAAAATAATAATTCTTACACTATATAGCAAATATATTATAAACTGATAGATTATATGCACATATTAAGCATTATAGACCTAAAAAGAATTAAAAGACTTGTTAACATAAAGATTACACAGCAACATAAAAATCATATTGAAAATAAGTTCAAATATTAACATAAATAATACATAACTTAAAGTTGAATATATTAAAAATAATAATTCTTACACTATAGAGCAAATATATTATAAACTGATAGATTATATGCACATACCAAGCATTATACACCTAAAAAATTAAAAGACTTGTTAACATAAAGATTACACGGCAACATAAAAATCATATTGAAAATAAGTTCAAATATTAACATAAATAATACATAACTTAAAGTTGAATATATTAAAAATAATAATTCTTACACTATAGAGCAAATATATTATAAACTGATAGATTATATACACATATTAAACATTATAGACCTAAAAATTAAAAGACTTGTTAACATAAAGATTACATTTGACTTAACATAAAAATCATATTGAAAATAAGTTCAAATATTAACATAAATAATACTTAACTTAAAGTTGAATATATTAAAAATAATAATTCTTACACTATAGAGCAAATATATTATAAAGTGATAGATTATATGCACATATTAAGCATTATACACCTAAAAATTAAAAGACTTGTTAACATAAGATTACACGAACATAAAAATCATATTGAAAATAAGTTAAAATATTAACATAAATAATACATAACTTAAAAGTTGAATATATTAAAAATAATAATTCTTACACTATAGAGCAAATATATTATAAGCGATAGATTATATGCACATATTAAGCATTATAGACCTAAAAAATTAAAAGACTTGTTAACATAAGATTACCACTGACAACATAAAAATCATATTGAAAATAAGTTCAAATATTAACATAAGTAATACATAACTTAAAGTTGAATATATTAAAAATAATAATTCTTACACTATGAAGCAAATATATTATAAACTGATAGATTATATACATATTAAGCATTATACACCTAAAAATTAAAAGACTTGTTAACATAAAGATTACACGGCAACATAAAAATCATATTGAAAATAAGTTCGAAATATTAACATAAATAATACATAACTTAAAGTTGAATATATTAAAAATAATAATTCTTACACTATAGAGCAAATATATTATAAACAAGTAGTTAATATTAAGCATTATAGACCTAAAAAATTAAAAGACTTGTTAACATAAAGATTACACAGCAACATAAAAATCATATTGAAAATAAGTTCAAATATTAACATAAATAATACATAACTTAAAGTTGAATATATTAAAAATAATAATTCTTACACTATAGAGCAAATATATTATAAACTGATAGATTATATGCACATATTAAGCACTATACACCTAAAAAATTAAAAGACTTGTTAACATAAAGATTACACAGCAACATAAAAATCATATTGAAAATAAGTTCAAATATTAACATAAATAATACATAACTTAAAGTTGAATATATTAAAAATAATAATTCTTACACTATAGAGCAAATATATTATAAACTGATAGATTATATGCACATATTAAGCATTATACACCTAAAAAATTAAAAGACTTGTTAACATACAGATTACACAGCAACATAAAAATCATATTGAAAATAAGTTCAAATATTAACATAAATAATACATAACTTAAAGTTGAATATATTAAAAATAATAATTCTTACACTATAGAGCAAATATATTATAAACTGATAGATTATATGCACATATTAAGCATTATAGACCTAAAAAATTAAAAGACTTGTTAACATAAAGATTACACAGCAACATAAAAATCATATTGAAAATAAGTTCAAATATTAACATAAATAATACATAACTTAAAGTTGAATATATTAAAAATAATAATTCTTACACTATAGAGCAAATATATTATAAACTGATAGATTATATGCACATATTAAGCATTATAGACCTAAAAAATTAAAAGACTTGTTAACATAAAGATTACACAGCAACATAAAAATCATATTGAAAATAAGTTCAAATATTAACATAAATAATACATAACTTAAAGTTGAATATATTAAAAATAATAATTCTTACACTATAGAGCAAATATATTATAAACTGATAGATTATATGCACATATTAAGCACTATACACCTAAAAAATTAAAAGACTTGTTAACATAAAGATTACACAGCAACATAAAAATCATATTGAAAATAAGTTCAAATATTAACATAAATAATACATAACTTAAAGTTGAATATATTAAAAATAATAATTCTTACACTATAGAGCAAATATATTATAAACTGATAGATTATATGCAGATATTAAGCATTATACACCTAAAAAATTAAAAGACTTGTTAACATAAAGATTACACAGCAACATAAAAATCATATTGAAAATAAGTTCAAATATTAACATAAATAATACATAACTTAAAGTTGAATATATTAAAAATAATAATTCTTACACTATAGAGCAAATATATTATAAACTAATAGATTATATGCACATATTAAGCATTATACACCTAAAAAATTAAAAGACTTGTTAACATAAAGATTACACAGCAACATAAAAATCATATTGAAAATAAGTTCAAATATTAACATAAATAATACATAACTTAAAGTTGAATATATTAAAAATAATAATTCTTACACTATAGAGCAAATATATTATAAACTGATAGATTATATGCACATATTAAGCATTATACACCTAAAAAATTAAAAGACTTGTTAACATAAAGATTACACAGCAACATAAAAATCATATTGAAAATAAGTTCAAATATTAACATAAATAATACATAACTTAAAGTTGAATATATTAAAAATAATAATTCTTACACTATAGAGCAAATATATTATAAACTGATAGATTATATGCAGATATTAAGCATTATACACCTAAAAAATTAAAAGACTTGTTAACATAAAGATTACACAGCAACATAAAAATCATATTGAAAATAAGTTCAAATATTAACATAAATAATACATAACTTAAAGTTGAATATATTAAAAATAATAATTCTTACACTATAGAGCAAATATATTATAAACTAATAGATTATATGCACATATTAAGCATTATACACCTAAAAAATTAAAAGACTTGTTAACATAAAGATTACACAACAACATAAAAATCATATTGAAAATAAGTTCAAATATTAACATAAATAATACATAACTTAAAGTTGAATATATTAAAAATAATAATTCTTACACTATAGAGCAAATATATTATAAACTGATAGATTATATGCACATATTAAGCATTATACACCTAAAAAATTAAAAGACTTGTTAACATAAAGATTACACAGCAACATAAAAATCATATTGAAAATAAGTTCAAATATTAACATAAATAATACATAACTTAAAGTTGAATATATTAAAAATAATAATTCTTACACTATAGAGCAAATATATTATAAACTCATAGATTATATGCACATATTAAGCATTATACACCTAAAAAATTAAAAGACTTGTTAACATAAAGATTACACAGCAACATAAAAATCATATTGACAATAAGTTCAAATATTAACATAAATAATACATAACTTAAAGTTGAATATATTAAAAATAATAATTCTTACACTATAGAGCAAATATATTATAAACTGATAGATTATATGCACATATTAAGCACTATACACCTAAAAAATTAAAAGACTTGTTAACATAAAGATTACACAGCAACATAAAAATCATATTGAAAATAAGTTCAAATATTAACATAAATAATACATAACTTAAAGTTGAATATATTAAAAATAATAATTCTTACACTATAGAGCAAATATATTATAAACTGATAGATTATATGCAGATATTAAGCATTATACACCTAAAAAATTAAAAGACTTGTTAACATAAAGATTACACAGCAACATAAAAATCATATTGAAAATAAGTTCAAATATTAACATAAATAATACATAACTTAAAGTTGAATATATTAAAAATAATAATTCTTACACTATAGAGCAAATATATTATAAACTAATAGATTATATGCACATATTAAGCATTATACACCTAAAAAATTAAAAGACTTGTTAACATAAAGATTACACAACAACATAAAAATCATATTGAAAATAAGTTCAAATATTAACATAAATAATACATAACTTAAAGTTGAATATATTAAAAATAATAATTCTTACACTATAGAGCAAATATATTATAAACTGATAGATTATATGCACATATTAAGCATTATCACCTAAAAAATTAAAAGACTTGTTAACATAAAGATTACACAGCAACATAAAAATCATATTGAAAATAAGTTCAAATATTAACATAAATAATACATAACTTAAAGTTGAATATATTAAAAATAATAATTCTTACACTATAGAGCAAATATATTATAAACTGATAGATTATATGCACATATTAAGCATTATACACCTAAAAAATTAAAAGACTTGTTAACATAAAGATTACACAGCAACATAAAAATCATATTGAAAATAAGTTCAAATATTAACATAAATAATACATAACTTAAAGTTGAATATATTAAAAATAATAATTCTTACACTATAGAGCAAATATATTATAAACTGATAGATTATATGCACATATTAACCATTATACACCTAAAAAATTAAAAGACTTGTTAACATAAAGATTACACAGCAACATAAAAATCATATTGAAAATAAGTTCAAATATTAACATAAATAATACATAACTTAAAGTTGAATATATTAAAAATAATAATTCTTACACTATAGAGCAAATATATTATAAACTGATAGATTATATGCACATATTAAGCACTATACACCTAAAAAATTAAAAGACTTGTTAACATAAAGATTACACAGCAACATAAAAATCATATTGAAAATAAGTTCAAATATTAACATAAATAATACATAACTTAAAGTTGAATATATTAAAAATAATAATTCTTACACTATAGAGCAAATATATTATAAACTGATAGATTATATGCACATATTAAGCATTATACACCTAAAAAATTAAAAGACTTGTTAACATACAGATTACACAGCAACATAAAAATCATATTGAAAATAAGTTCAAATATTAACATAAATAATACATAACTTAAAGTTGAATATATTAAAAATAATAATTCTTACACTATAGAGCAAATATATTATAAACTGATAGATTATATGCACATATTAAGCATTATACACCTAAAAAATTAAAAGACTTGTTAACATCAAGATTACACAGCAACATAAAAATCATATTGAAAATAAGTTCAAATATTAACATAAATAATACATAACTTAAAGTTGAATATATTAAAAATAATAATTCTTACACTATAGAGCAAATATATTATAAACTGATAGATTATATGCACATATTAAGCATTATAGACCTAAAAAATTAAAAGACTTGTTAACATAAAGATTACACAGCAACATAAAAATCATATTGAAAATAAGTTCAAATATTAACATAAATAATACATAACTTAAAGTTGAATATATTAAAAATAATAATTCTTACACTATAGAGCAAATATATTATAAACTGATAGATTATATGCACATATTAAGCATTATACACCTAAAAAATTAAAAGACTTGTTAACATAAAGATTACACAGCAACATAAAAATCATATTGAAAATAAGTTCAAATATTAACATAAATAATACATAACTTAAAGTTGAATATATTAAAAATAATAATTCTTACACTATAGAGCAAATATATTATAAACAGATAGATTATATGCACATATTAAGCACTATACACCTAAACAATTAAAAGACTTGTTAACATAAAGATTACACAGCAACATAAAAATCATATTGAAAATAAGTTCAAATATTAACATAAATAATACATAACTTAAAGTTGAATATATTAAAAATAATAATTCTTACACTATAGAGCAAATATATTATAAACTGATAGATTATATGCACATATTAACCATTATACACCTAAAAAATTAAAAGACTTGTTAACATAAAGATTACATAGCAACATAAAAATCATATTGAAAATAAGTTCAAATATTAACATAAATAATACATAACTTAAAGTTGAATATATTAAAAATAATAATTCTTACACTATAGAGCAAATATATTATAAACTGATAGATTATATGCACATATTAAGCATTATACACCTAAAAAATTAAAAGACTTGTTAACATAAAGATTACACAGCAACATAAAAATCATATTGAAAATAAGTTCAAATATTAACATAAATAATACATAACTTAAAGTTGAATATATTAAAAATAATAATTCTTACACTATAGAGCAAATATATTATAAACTGATAGATTATATGCACATATTAAGCATTATACACCTAAAAAATTAAAAGACTTGTTAACATAAAGATTACACAGCAACATAAAAATCATATTGAAAATAAGTTCAAATATTAACATAAATAATACATAACTTAAAGTTGAATATATTAAAAATAATAATTCTTACACTATAGAGCAAATATATTATAAACTGATAGATTATATGCACATATTAAGCATTATACACCTAAATAATTAAAAGACTTGTTAACATAAAGATTACACAGCAACATAAAAATCATATTGAAAATAAGTTCAAATATTAACATAAATAATACATAACTTAAAGTTGAATATATTAAAAATAATAATTCTTACACTATAGAGCAAATATATTATAAACTGATAGATTATATGCACATATTAAGCATTATACACCTAAAAAATTAAAAGACTTGTTAACATACAGATTACACAGCAACATAAAAATCATATTGAAAATAAGTTCAAATATTAACATAAATAATACATAACTTAAAGTTGAATATATTAAAAATAATAATTCTTACACTATAGAGCAAATATATTATAAACTGATAGATTATATGCACATATTAAGCATTATACACCTAAAAAATTAAAAGACTTGTTAACATAAAGATTACACAGCAACATAAAAATCATATTGAAAATAAGTTCAAATATTAACATAAATAATACATAACTTAAAGTTGAATATATTAAAAATAATAATTCTTACACTATAGAGCAAATATATTATAAACTGATAGATTATATGCACATATTAAGCATTATAGACCTAAAAAATTAAAAGACTTGTTAACATAAAGATTACACAGCAACATAAAAATCATATTGAAAATAAGTTCAAATATTAACATAAATAATACATAACTTAAAGTTGAATATATTAAAAATAATAATTCTTACACTATAGAGCAAATATATTATAAACTGATAGATTATATGCACATATTAAGCATTATACACCTAAAAAATTAAAAGACTTGTTAACATAAAGATTACACAGCAACATAAAAATCATATTGAAAATAAGTTCAAATATTAACATAAATAATACATAACTTAAAGTTGAATATATTAAAAATAATAATTCTTACACTATAGAGCAAATATATTATAAACAGATAGATTATATGCACATATTAAGCACTATACACCTAAAAAATTAAAAGACTTGTTAACATAAAGATTACACAGCAACATAAAAATCATATTGAAAATAAGTTCAAATATTAACATAAATAATACATAACTTAAAGTTGAATATATTAAAAATAATAATTCTTACACTATAGAGCAAATATATTATAAACTGATAGATTATATGCACATATTAACCATTATACACCTAAAAAATTAAAAGACTTGTTAACATAAAGATTACACAGCAACATAAAAATCATATTGAAAATAAGTTCAAATATTAACATAAATAATACATAACTTAAAGTTGAATATATTAAAAATAATAATTCTTACACTATAGAGCAAATATATTATAAACTGATAGATTATATGCACATATTAAGCATTATACACCTAAAAAATTAAAAGACTTGTTAACATAAAGATTACACAGCAACATAAAAATCATATTGAAAATAAGTTCAAATATTAACATAAATAATACATAACTTAAAGTTGAATATATTAAAAATAATAATTCTTACACTATAGAGCAAATATATTATAAACTGATAGATTATATGCACATATTAAGCATTATACACCTAAAAAATTAAAAGACTTGTTAACATAAAGATTACACAGCAACATAAAAATCATATTGAAAATAAGTTCAAATATTAACATAAATAATACATAACTTAAAGTTGAATATATTAAAAATAATAATTCTTACACTATAGAGCAAATATATTATAAACTGATAGATTATATGCACATATTAAGCATTATACACCTAAAAAATTAAAAGACTTGTTAACATAAAGATTACACAGCAACATAAAAATCATATTGAAAATAAGTTCAAATATTAACATAAATAATACATAACTTAAAGTTGAATATATTAAAAATAATAATTCTTACACTATAGAGCAAATATATTATAAACTGATAGATTATATGCACATATTAAGCATTATACACCTAAAAAATTAAAAGACTTGTTAACATAAAGATTACACAGCAACATAAAAATCATATTGAAAATAAGTTCAAATATTACCATAAATAATACATAACTTAAAGTTGAATATATTAAAAATAATAATTCTTACACTATAGAGCAAATATATTATAAACTGATAGATTATATGCACATATTAAGCATTATACACCTAAAAAATTAAAAGACTTGGTAACATACAGATTACACAGCAACATAAAAATCATATTGAAAATAAGTTCAAATATTAACATAAATAATACATAACTTAAAGTTGAATATATTAAAAATAATAATTCTTACACTATAGAGCAAATATATTATAAACTGATAGATTATATGCACATATTAAGCATTATACACCTAAAAAATTAAAAGACTTGTTAACATAAAGATTACACAGCAACATAAAAATCATATTGAAAATAAGTTCAAATATTAACATAAATAATACATAACTTAAAGTTGAATATATTAAAAATAATAATTCTTACATTATAGAGCAAATATATTATAAACTGATAGATTATATGCACATATTAAGCATTATACACCTAAAAAATTAAAAGACTTGTTAACATAAAGATTACACAGCAACATAAAAATCATATTGAAAATAAGTTCAAATATTAACATAAATAATACATAACTTAAAGTTGAATATACTAAAAATAATAATTCTTACACTATAGAGCAAATATATTATAAACTGATAGATTATATGCACATATTAAGCATTATACACCTAAAAAATTAAAAGACTTGTTAACATAAAGATTACACAGCAACATAAAAATCATATTGAAAATAAGTTCAAATATTAACATAAATAATACATAACTTAAAGTTGAATATATTAAAAATAATAATTCTTACACTATAGAGCAAATATATTATAAACTGATAGATTATATGCACATATTAAGCATTATACACCTAAAAAATTAAAAGACTTGTTAACATAAAGATTACACAGCAACATAAAAATCATATTGAAAATAAGTTCAAATATTAACATAAATAATACATAACTTAAAGTTGAATATATTAAAAATAATAATTCTTACACTATAGAGCAAATATATTATAAACTGATAGATTATATGCACATATTAAGCATTATACACCTAAAAAATTAAAAGACTTGTTAACATAAAGATTACACAGCAACATAAAAATCATATTGAAAATAAGTTCAAATATTAACATAAATAATACATAACCTAAAGTTGAATATATTAAAAATAATAATTCTTACACTATAGAGCAAATATATTATAAACTGATAGATTATATGCACATATTAAGCATTATACACCTAAAAAATTAAAAGACTTGTTAACATAAAGATTACACAGCAACATAAAAATCATATTGAAAATAAGTTCAAATATTAACATAAATAATACATAACTTAAAGTTGAATATATTAAAAATAATAATTCTTACACTATAGAGCAAATATATTATAAACTGATAGATTATATGCACATATTAAGCATTATACACCTAAAAAATTAAAAGACTTGTTAACATAAAGATTAGACAGCAACATAAAAATCATATTGAAAATAAGTTCAAATATTAACATAAATAATACATAACTTAAAGTTGAATATATTAAAAATAATAATTCTTACACTATAGAGCAAATATATTATAAACTGATAGATTATATGCACATATTAAGCATTATACACCTAAAAAATTAAAAGACTTGTTAACATAAAGATTACACAGCAACATAAAAATCATATTGAAAATAAGTTCAAATATTAACATAAATAATACATAACTTAAAGTTGAATATATTAAAAATAATAATTCTTACACTATAGAGCAAATATATTATAAACTGATAGATTATATGCACATATTAAGCATTATACACCTAAAAAATTAAAAGACTTGTTAACATAAAGATTACACAGCAACATAAAAATCATATTGAAAATAAGTTCATATATTAACATAAATAATACATAACTTAAAGTTGAATATATTAAAAATAATAATTCTTACACTATAGAGCAAATATATTATAAACTGATAGATTATATGCACATATTAAGCATTATACACCTAAAAAATTAAAAGACTTGTTAACATAAAGATTACACAGCAACATAAAAATCATATTGAAAATAAGTTCAAATATTAACATAAATAATACATAACTTAAAGTTGAATATATTAAAAATAATAATTCTTACACTATAGAGCAAATATATTATAAACTGATAGATTATATGCACATATTAAGCATTATACACCTAAAAAATTAAAAGACTTGTTAACATAAAGATTACACAGCAACATAAAAATCATATTGAAAATAAGTTCAAATATTAACATAAATAATACATAACTTAAAGTTGAATATATTAAAAATAATAATTCTTACACTATAGAGCAAATATATTATAAACTGATAGATTATATGCACATATTAAGCATTATACACCTAAAAAATTAAAAGACTTGTTAACATAAAGATTAGACAGCAACATAAAAATCATATTGAAAATAAGTTCAAATATTAACATAAATAATACATAACTTAAAGTTGAATATATTAAAAATAATAATTCTTACACTATAGAGCAAATATATTATAAACTGATAGATTATATGCACATATTAAGCATTATACACCTAAAAAATTAAAAGACTTGTTAACATAAAGATTACACAGCAACATAAAAATCATATTGAAAATAAGTTCAAATATTAACATAAATAATACATAACTTAAAGTTGAATATATTAAAAATAATAATTCTTACACTATAGAGCAAATATATTATAAACTGATAGATTATATGCACATATTAAGCATTATACACCTAAAAAATTAAAAGACTTGTTAACATAAAGATTACACAGCAACATAAAAATCATATTGAAAATAAGTTCAAATATTAACATAAATAATACATAACTTAAAGTTGAATATATTAAAAATAATAATTCTTACACTATAGAGCAAATATATTATAAACTGATAGATTATATGCACATATTAAGCATTATACACCTAAAAAATTAAAAGACTTGTTAACATAAAGATTACACAGCAACATAAAAATCATATTGAAAATAAGTTCAAATATTAACATAAATAATACATAACTTAAAGTTGAATATATTAAAAATAATAATTCTTACACTATAGAGCAAATATATTATAAACTGATAGATTATATGCACATATTAAGCATTATACACCTAAAAAATTAAAAGACTTGTTAACATAAAGATTACACAGCAACATAAAAATCATATTGAAAATAAGTTCAAATATTAACATAAATAATACATAACTTAAAGTTGAATATATTAAAAATAATAATTCTTACACTATAGAGCAAATATATTATAAACTGATAGATTATATGCACATATTAAGCATTATACACCTAAAAAATTAAAAGACTTGTTAACATAAAGATTACACAGCAACATAAAAATCATATTGAAAATAAGTTCAAATATTAACATAAATAATACATAACTTAAAGTTGAATATATTAAAAATAATAATTCTTACACTATAGAGCAAATATATTATAAACTGATAGATTATATGCACATATTAAGCATTATACACCTAAAAAATTAAAAGGCTTGTTAACATAAAGATTACACAGCAACATAAAAATCATATTGAAAATAAGTTCAAATATTAACATAAATAATACATAACTTAAAGTTGAATATATTAAAAATAATAATTCTTACACTATAGAGCAAATATATTATAAACTGATAGATTATATGCACATATTAAGCATTATACACCTAAAAAATTAAAAGACTTGTTAACATAAAGATTACACAGCAACATAAAAATCATATTGAAAATAAGTTCAAATATTACCATAAATAATACATAACTTAAAGTTGAATATATTAAAAATAATAATTCTTACACTATAGAGCAAATATATTATAAACTGATAGATTATATGCACATATTAAGCATTATACACCTAAAAAATTAAAAGACTTGGTAACATACAGATTACACAGCAACATAAAAATCATATTGAAAATAAGTTCAAATATTAACATAAATAATACATAACTTAAAGTTGAATATATTAAAAATAATAATTCTTACACTATAGAGCAAATATATTATAAACTGATAGATTATATGCACATATTAAGCATTATACACCTAAAAAATTAAAAGACTTGTTAACATAAAGATTACACAGCAACATAAAAATCATATTGAAAATAAGTTCAAATATTAACATAAATAATACATAACTTAAAGTTTAATATATTAAAAATAATAATTCTTACACTATAGAGCAAATATATTATAAACTGATAGATTATATGCACATATTAAGCATTATACACCTAAAAAATTAAAAGACTTGTTAACATAAAGATTACACAGCAACATAAAAATCATATTGAAAATAAGTTCAAATATTAACATAAATAATACATAACTTAAAGTTGAATATACTAAAAATAATAATTCTTACACTATAGAGCAAATATATTATAAACTGATAGATTATATGCACATATTAAGCATTATACACCTAAAAAATTAAAAGACTTGTTAACATAAAGATTACACAGCAACATAAAAATCATATTGAAAATAAGTTCAAATATTAACATAAATAATACATAACTTAAAGTTGAATATATTAAAAATAATAATTCTTACACTATAGAGCAAATATATTATAAACTGATAGATTATATGCACATATTAAGCATTATACACCTAAAAAATTAAAAGACTTGTTAACATAAAGATTACACAGCAACATAAAAATCATATTGAAAATAAGTTCAAATATTAACATAAATAATACATAACTTAAAGTTGAATATATTAAAAATAATAATTCTTACACTATAGAGCAAATATATTATAAACTGATAGATTATATGCACATATTAAGCATTATACACCTAAAAAATTAAAAGACTTGTTAACATAAAGATTACACAGCAACATAAAAATCATATTGAAAATAAGTTCAAATATTAACATAAATAATACATAACCTAAAGTTGAATATATTAAAAATAATAATTCTTACACTATAGAGCAAATATATTATAAACTGATAGATTATATGCACATATTAAGCATTATACACCTAAAAAATTAAAAGACTTGTTAACATAAAGATTACACAGCAACATAAAAATCATATTGAAAATAAGTTCAAATATTAACATAAATAATACATAACTTAAAGTTGAATATATTAAAAATAATAATTCTTACACTATAGAGCAAATATATTATAAACTGATAGATTATATGCACATATTAAGCATTATACACCTAAAAAATTAAAAGACTTGTTAACATAAAGATTAGACAGCAACATAAAAATCATATTGAAAATAAGTTCAAATATTAACATAAATAATACATAACTTAAAGTTGAATATATTAAAAATAATAATTCTTACACTATAGAGCAAATATATTATAAACTGATAGATTATATGCACATATTAAGCATTATACACCTAAAAAATTAAAAGACTTGTTAACATAAAGATTACACAGCAACATAAAAATCATATTGAAAATAAGTTCAAATATTAACATAAATAATACATAACTTAAAGTTGAATATATTAAAAATAATAATTCTTACACTATAGAGCAAATATATTATAAACTGATAGATTATATGCACATATTAAGCATTATACACCTAAAAAATTAAAAGACTTGTTAACATAAAGATTACACAGCAACATAAAAATCATATTGAAAATAAGTTCATATATTAACATAAATAATACATAACTTAAAGTTGAATATATTAAAAATAATAATTCTTACACTATAGAGCAAATATATTATAAACTGATAGATTATATGCACATATTAAGCATTATACACCTAAAAAATTAAAAGACTTGTTAACATAAAGATTACACAGCAACATAAAAATCATATTGAAAATAAGTTCAAATATTAACATAAATAATACATAACTTAAAGTTGAATATATTAAAAATAATAATTCTTACACTATAGAGCAAATATATTATAAACTGATAGATTATATGCACATATTAAGCATTATACACCTAAAAAATTAAAAGACTTGTTAACATAAAGATTACACAGCAACATAAAAATCATATTGAAAATAAGTTCAAATATTAACATAAATAATACATAACTTAAAGTTGAATATATTAAAAATAATAATTCTTACACTATAGAGCAAATATATTATAAACTGATAGATTATATGCACATATTAAGCATTATACACCTAAAAAATTAAAAGACTTGTTAACATAAAGATTACACAGCAACATAAAAATCATATTGAAAATAAGTTCAAATATTAACATAAATAATACATAACTTAAAGTTGAATATATTAAAAATAATAATTCTTACACTATAGAGCAAATATATTATAAACTGATAGATTATATGCACATATTAAGCATTATACACCTAAAAAATTAAAAGACTTGTTAACATAAAGATTACACAGCAACATAAAAATCATATTGAAAATAAGTTCAAATATTAACATAAATAATACATAACTTAAAGTTGAATATATTAAAAATAATAATTCTTACACTATAGAGCAAATATATTATAAACTGATAGATTATATGCACATATTAAGCATTATACACCTAAAAAATTAAAAGACTTGTTAACATAAAGATTACACAGCAACATAAAAATCATATTGAAAATAAGTTCAAATATTAACATAAATAATACATAACTTAAAGTTGAATATATTAAAAATAATAATTCTTACACTATAGAGCAAATATATTATAAACTGATAGATTATATGCACATATTAAGCATTATACACCTAAAAAATTAAAAGACTTGTTAACATAAAGATTACACAGCAACATAAAAATCATATTGAAAATAAGTTCAAATATTAACATAAATAATACATAACTTAAAGTTGAATATATTAAAAATAATAATTCTTACACTATAGAGCAAATATATTATAAACTGATAGATTATATGCACATATTAAGCATTATACACCTAAAAAATTAAAAGACTTGTTAACATAAAGATTACACAGCAACATAAAAATCATATTGAAAATAAGTTCAAATATTAACATAAATAATACATAACTTAAAGTTGAATATATTAAAAATAATAATTCTTACACTATAGAGCAAATATATTATAAACTGATAGATTATATGCACATATTAAGCATTATACACCTAAAAAATTAAAAGACTTGTTAACATAAAGATTACACAGCAACATAAAAATCATATTGAAAATAAGTTCAAATATTAACATAAATAATACATAACTTAAAGTTGAATATATTAAAAATAATAATTCTTACACTATAGAGCAAATATATTATAAACTGATAGATTATATGCACATATTAAGCATTATACACCTAAAAAATTAAAAGACTTGTTAACATAAAGATTACACAGCAACATAAAAATCATATTGAAAATAAGTTCAAATATTAACATAAATAATACATAACTTAAAGTTGAATATATTAAAAATAATAATTCTTACACTATAGAGCAAATATATTATAAACTGATAGATTATATGCACATATTAAGCATTATACACCTAAAAAATTAAAAGACTTGTTAACATAAAGATTACACAGCAACATAAAAATCATATTGAAAATAAGTTCAAATATTAACATAAATAATACATAACTTAAAGTTGAATATATTAAAAATAATAATTCTTACACTATAGAGCAAATATATTATAAACTGATAGATTATATGCACATATTAAGCATTATACACCTAAAAAATTAAAAGACTTGTTAACATAAAGATTACACAGCAACATAAAAATCATATTGAAAATAAGTTCAAATATTAACATAAATAATACATAACTTAAAGTTGAATATATTAAAAATAATAATTCTTACACTATAGAGCAAATATATTATAAACTGATAGATTATATGCACATATTAAGCATTATACACCTAAAAAATTAAAAGACTTGTTAACATAAAGATTACACAGCAACATAAAAATCATATTGAAAATAAGTTCAAATATTAACATAAATAATACATAACTTAAAGTTGAATATATTAAAAATAATAATTCTTACACTATAGAGCAAATATATTATAAACTGATAGATTATATGCACATATTAAGCATTATACACCTAAAAATTAAAAGACTGGTTAACATAAAGATTACACAGTAAAATCATATAAAATAAGTCAAATATTCATATAAGCATTATAGACCTAAAAAATTAAAAGACTTGTTAACCATAAAGATTACAACAGCAACATAAAAATCATATTGAAAATAAGTTTCAACTATACATATTAAGCATTATGAATATAAAAAATTAAAAAGACTTGTTAACATAAGATTACCACGGTAACAAAAATCACTTAATTGAAAATGATTCAAATATTAACATAAATAATACATAACTTAAAGTTGAATATATTAAAAATAATAATTCTTACACTATAGAGCAAATATATTATAAAGCTGATAGATTATGTACATAATAAGCATTATACACTAAAAAATTAAAAGACTTGTTAACATAAAGATTACTATGACAACATAAAAATCATATTGAAAATAAGTTCAAATATTAACATAAATAATACATAACTTAAAGTTGAATATATTAAAAATAATAATTTCATACACTATAGAGCAAATATATTATAAACGAGGATAGATTATATACATAGTAAGCACTATACACAAATATTAAAAGACTTGTTAACATAAAGATTACACAGCAGCAACATAAAAATCATATTGAAAATAGTTCAAATATGTAAATAATACATAACTTAAAGTTGAATATATTAAAAATAATAATTCTTACACTATAGAGCAAATATATTATAAAGTGATAGATTATATACATATTAAGCATTATACACAAAAAATTAAAAGACTTGTTAACATAAAGATTACACAGCAACACAAAAATCATATTGAAAATAGTTCAAATATTAAACATAAATAATACATAACTTAAAGTTGAATATATTAAAAATAATAATTCTTACACTATAGAGCAAATATATTATAAAAGTGATAGATTATATACATATTAAGCATTATACACCTAAAAAATTAAAAGACTTGTTAACATAAAGATTACACAGCAACATAAAAATCATATTGAAAATAAGTTCAAATATTAACATAAATAATACATAACTTAAGTTGAATATATTAAAAATAATAATTCTTTTACTATAGAGCAAATATATTATAAAAATTTGATAGATTATATGCACATATTAAACATTATACACAAAAATTAAAAGACTTGTTAACATAAAGATTACACAGCAACATAAAAAATCATATTGAAAATAAAGTTCAAATATTAACATAAATAATACATAACTTAAAGTTGAATATCTTAAAGCTAATAATTCTTACACTATAGAGCAAATATATTATAAATGATAGATTATATGCACATATTAACCATTATACACCTAAAGAATTAAAAGACTTGTTAACATAAAATTTTGTACGCCGTCATATTGAAAATAAGTTCAAATATTAACATAAATAATACATAACTTAAGTTGAATATATTAAAAACATAATTCTTACACTATAGAGCAAATATATTATATTTAGTGGATATATACATATTAAGCGTATACACTAAAAAATTAAAAGGCTTGTTAACATAAAGATTACACAGCAACATAAAAATCATATTGAAAATAAGTTGAAATATTAACATAAATAATACATAACTTAAAGTTGAATATATTAAAAATAATAATTCTTACACTATAGAGCAAATATATTATATTTGATAGATTATATACATAATTAAGCATTATACACCACAAAAATTAAAAGGCTTGTTAACATAAAGATTACACAGCAACATAAAAATCATATTGAAAATAAGTTAAATATTAACATAAATAATACATAACTTAAAGTTGAATATATTAAAAATAATAATTCTTACACTATAGAGCAAATATATTATAAGGCGATAGATTAACCTTTGCATATTAAGCATTATACACCTAAAAATTAAAAGACTTGGTAACATACAGATTACACAGCAACATAAAAATCATATTGAAAATAAGTTCAAATATTAACATAAATAATACATAACTTAAAGTTGAATATATTAAAAATAATAATTCTTACACTATAGAGCAAATATATTATAAACTGATAGATTATATGCACATATTAAGCATTATACACCTAAAAAATTAAAAGACTTGTTAACATAAAGATTACACAGCAACATAAAAATCATATTGAAAATAAGTTCAAATATTAACATAAATAATACATAACTTAAAGTTTAATATATTAAAAATAATAATTCTTACACTATAGAGCAAATATATTATAAACTGATAGATTATATGCACATATTAAGCATTATACACCTAAAAAATTAAAAGACTTGTTAACATAAAGATTACACAGCAACATAAAAATCATATTGAAAATAAGTTCAAATATTAACATAAATAATACATAACTTAAAGTTGAATATATTAAAAATAATAATTCTTACACTATAGAGCAAATATATTATAAACTGATAGATTATATGCACATATTAAGCATTATACACCTAAAAAATTAAAAGACTTGTTAACATAAAGATTACACAGCAACATAAAAATCATATTGAAAATAAGTTCAAATATTAACATAAATAATACATAACTTAAAGTTGAATATATTAAAAATAATAATTCTTACACTATAGAGCAAATATATTATAAACTGATAGATTATATGCACATATTAAACATTATACACCTAAAAAATTAAAAGACTTGTTAACATAAAGATTACACAGCAACATAAAAATCATATTGAAAATAAGTTCAAATATTAACATAAATAATACATAACTTAAAGTTGAATATATTAAAAATAATAATTCTTACACTATAGAGCAAATATATTATAAACTGATAGATTATATGCACATATTAAGCATTATACACCTAAAAAATTAAAAGACTTGTTAACATAAAGATTACACAGCAACATAAAAATCATATTGAAAATAAGTTCAAATATTAACATAAATAATACATAACTTAAAGTTGAATATATTAAAAATAATAATTCTTACACTATAGAGCAAATATATTATAAACTGATAGATTATATGCACATATTAAGCATTATACACCTAAAAAATTAAAAGACTTGTTAACATAAAGATTACACAGCAACATAAAAATCATATTGAAAATAAGTTCAAATATTAACATAAATAATACATAACTTAAAGTTGAATATATTAAAAATAATAATTCTTACACTATAGAGCAAATATATTATAAACTGATAGATTATATGCACATATTAAGCATTATACACCTAAAAAATTAAAAGACTTGTTAACATAAAGATTACACAGCAACATAAAAATCATATTGAAAATAAGTTCAAATATTAACATAAATAATACATAACTTAAAGTTGAATATATTAAAAATAATAATTCTTACACTATAGAGCAAATATATTATAAACTGATAGATTATATGCACATATTAAGCATTATACACCTAAAAAATTAAAAGACTTGTTAACATAAAGATTACACAGCAACATAAAAATCATATTGAAAATAAGTTCAAATATTAACATAAATAATACATAACTTAAAGTTGAATATATTAAAAATAATAATTCTTACACTATAGAGCAAATATATTATAAACTGATAGATTATATGCACATATTAAGCATTATACACCTAAAAAATTAAAAGACTTGTTAACATAAAGATTACACAGCAACATAAAAATCATATTGAAAATAAGTTCAAATATTAACATAAATAATACATAACTTAAAGTTGAATATATTAAAAATAATAATTCTTACACTATAGAGCAAATATATTATAAACTGATAGATTATATGCACATATTAAGCATTATACACCTAAAAAATTAAAAGACTTGTTAACATAAAGATTACACAGCAACATAAAAATCATATTGAAAATAAGTTCAAATATTAACATAAATAATACATAACTTAAAGTTGAATATATTAAAAATAATAATTCTTACACTATAGAGCAAATATATTATAAACTGATAGATTATATGCACATATTAAGCATTATACACCTAAAAAATTAAAAGACTTGTTAACATAAAGATTACACAGCAACATAAAAATCATATTGAAAATAAGTTCAAATATTAACATAAATAATACATAACTTAAAGTTGAATATATTAAAAATAATAATTCTTACACTATAGAGCAAATATATTATAAACTGATAGATTATATGCACATATTAAGCATTATACACCTAAAAAATTAAAAGACTTGTTAACATAAAGATTACACAGCAACATAAAAATCATATTGAAAATAAGTTCAAATATTAACATAAATAATACATAACTTAAAGTTGAATATATTAAAAATAATAATTCTTACACTATAGAGCAAATATATTATAAACTGATAGATTATATGCACATATTAAGCATTATACACCTAAAAAATTAAAAGACTTGTTAACATAAAGATTACACAGCAACATAAAAATCATATTGAAAATAAGTTCAAATATTAACATAAATAATACATAACTTAAAGTTGAATATATTAAAAATAATAATTCTTACACTATAGAGCAAATATATTATAAACTGATAGATTATATGCACATATTAAGCATTATACACCTAAAAAATTAAAAGACTTGTTAACATTAAGATTACACAGCAACATAAAAATCATATTGAAAATAAGTTCAAATATTAACATAAATAATACATAACTTAAAGTTGAATATATTAAAAATAATAATTCTTACACTATAGAGCAAATATATTATAAACTGATAGATTATATGCACATATTAAGCATTATAGACCTAAAAAATTAAAAGACTTGTTAACATAAAGATTACACAGCAACATAAAAATCATATTGAAAATAAGTTCAAATATTAACATAAATAATACATAACTTAAAGTTGAATATATTAAAAATAATAATTCTTACACTATAGAGCAAATATATTATAAACTGATAGATTATATGCACATATTAAGCATTATACACCTAAAAAATTAAAAGACTTGTTAACATAAAGATTACACAGCAACATAAAAATCATATTGAAAATAAGTTCAAATATTAACATAAATAATACATAACTTAAAGTTGAATATATTAAAAATAATAATTCTTACACTATAGAGCAAATATATTATAAACAGATAGATTATATGCACATATTAAGCACTATACACCTAAAAAATTAAAAGACTTGTTAACATAAAGATTACACAACAACATAAAAATCATATTGAAAATAAGTTCAAATATTAACATAAATAATACATAACTTAAAGTTGAATATATTAAAAATAATAATTCTTACACTATAGAGCAAATATATTATAAACTGATAGATTATATGCACATATTAAGCATTATACACCTAAAAAATTAAAAGACTTGTTAACATAAAGATTACACAGCAACATAAAAATCATATTGAAAATAAGTTCAAATATTAACATAAATAATACATAACTTAAAGTTGAATATATTAAAAATAATAATTCTTACACTATAGAGCAAATATATTATAAACTGATAGATTATATGCACATATTAAGCATTATACACCTAAAAAATTAAAAGACTTGTTAACATAAAGATTACACAGCAACATAAAAATCATATTGAAAATAAGTTCAAATATTAACATAAATAATACATAACTTAAAGTTGAATATATTAAAAATAATAATTCTTACACTATAGAGCAAATATATTATAAACTGATAGATTATATGCACATATTAAGCATTATACACCTAAAAAATTAAAAGGCTTGTTAACATAAAGATTACACAGCAACATAAAAATCATATTGAAAATAAGTTGAAATATTAACATAAATAATACATAACTTAAAGTTGAATATATTAAAAATAATAATTCTTACACTATAGAGCAAATATATTATAAACTGATAGATTATATGCACATATTAAGCATTATACACCTAAAAAATTAAAAGACTTGTTAACATAAAGATTACACAGCAACATAAAAATCATATTGAAAATAAGTTCAAATATTAACATAAATAATACATAACTTAAAGTTGAATATATTAAAAATAATAATTCTTACACTATAAAGCAAATATATTATAAACTGATAGATTATATGCACATATTAAGCATTATACACCTAAAAAATTAAAAGGCTTGTTAACATAAAGATTACACAGCAACATAAAAATCATATTGAAAATAAGTTGAAATATTAACATAAATAATACATAACTTAAAGTTGAATATATTAAAAATAATAATTCTTACACTATAGAGCAAATATATTATAAACTGATAGATTATATGCACATATTAAGCATTATACACCTAAAAAATTAAAAGACTTGTTAACATAAAGATTACACAGCAACATAAAAATCATATTGAAAATAAGTTCAAATATTAACATAAATAATACATAACTTAAAGTTGAATATATTAAAAATAATAATTCTTACACTATAGAGCAAATATATTATAAACTGATAGATTATATGCACATATTAAGCATTATACACCTAAAAAATTAAAAGACTTGGTAACATACAGATTACACAGCAACATAAAAATCATATTGAAAATAAGTTGAAATATTAACATAAATAATACATAACTTAAAGTTGAATATATTAAAAATAATAATTCTTACACTATAGAGCAAATATATTATAAATTGATAGATTATATGCACATATTAAGCATTATACACCTAAAAAATTAAAAGACTTGTTAACATAAAGATTACACAGCAACATAAAAATCATATTGAAAATAAGTTCAAATATTAACATAAATAATACATAACTTAAAGTTGAATATATTAAAAATAATAATTCTTACACTATAGAGCAAATATATTATAAACTGATAGATTATATGCACATATTAAGCATTATACACCTAAAAAATTAAAAGACTTGGTAACATACAGATTACACAGCAACATAAAAATCATATTGAAAATAAGTTCAAATATTAACATAAATAATACATAACTTAAAGTTGAATATATTAAAAATAATAATTCTTACACTATAGAGCAAATATATTATAAACTGATAGATTATATGCACATATTAAGCATTATACACCTAAAAAATTAAAAGACTTGTTAACATAAAGATTACACAGCAACATAAAAATCATATTGAAAATAAGTTCAAATATTAACATAAATAATACATAACTTAAAGTTGAATATATTAAAAATAATAATTCTTACACTATAGAGCAAATATATTATAAACTGATAGATTATATGCACATATTAAGCATTATACACCTAAAAAATTAAAAGACTTGGTAACATACAGATTACACAGCAACATAAAAATCATATTGAAAATAAGTTGAAATATTAACATAAATAATACATAACTTAAAGTTGAATATATTAAAAATAATAATTCTTACACTATAGAGCAAATATATTATAAACTGATAGATTATATGCACATATTAAGCATTATACACCTAAAAAATTAAAAGACTTGTTAACATAAAGATTACACAGCAACATAAAAATCATATTGAAAATAAGTTCAAATATTAACATAAATAATACATAACTTAAAGTTGAATATATTAAAAATAATAATTCTTACACTATAGAGCAAATATATTATAAACTGATAGATTATATGCACATATTAAGCATTATACACCTAAAAAATTAAAAGACTTGGTAACATACAGATTACACAGCAACATAAAAATCATATTGAAAATAAGTTCAAATATTAACATAAATAATACATAACTTAAAGTTGAATATATTAAAAATAATAATTCTTACACTATAGAGCAAATATATTATAAACTGATAGATTATATGCACATATTAAGCATTATACACCTAAAAAATTAAAAGACTTGTTAACATAAAGATTACACAGCAACATAAAAATCATATTGAAAATAAGTTCAAATATTAACATAAATAATACATAACTTAAAGTTTAATATATTAAAAATAATAATTCTTACACTATAGAGCAAATATATTATAAACTGATAGATTATATGCACATATTAAGCATTATACACCTAAAAAATTAAAAGGCTTGTTAACATAAAGATTACACAGCAACATAAAAATCATATTGAAAATAAGTTCAAATATTAACATAAATAATACATAACTTAAAGTTGAATATATTAAAAATAATAATTCTTACACTATAGAGCAAATATATTATAAACTGATAGATTATATGCACATATTAAGCATTATACACCTAAAAAATTAAAAGACTTGTTAACATAAAGATTACACAGCAACATAAAAATCATATTGAAAATAAGTTCAAATATTAACATAAATAATACATAACTTAAAGTTGAATATATTAAAAATAATAATTCTTACACTATAGAGCAAATATATTATAAACTGATAGATTATATGCACATATTAAGCATTATACACCTAAAAAATTAAAAGGCTTGTTAACATAAAGATTACACAGCAACATAAAAATCATATTGAAAATAAGTTGAAATATTAACATAAATAATACATAACTTAAAGTTGAATATATTAAAAATAATAATTCTTACACTATAGAGCAAATATATTATAAACTGATAGATTATATGCACATATTAAGCATTATACACCTAAAAAATTAAAAGACTTGTTAACATAAAGATTACACAGCAACATAAAAATCATATTGAAAATAAGTTCAAATATTAACATAAATAATACATAACTTAAAGTTGAATATATTAAAAATAATAATTCTTACACTATAAAGCAAATATATTATAAACTGATAGATTATATGCACATATTAAGCATTATACACCTAAAAAATTAAAAGGCTTGTTAACATAAAGATTACACAGCAACATAAAAATCATATTGAAAATAAGTTGAAATATTAACATAAATAATACATAACTTAAAGTTGAATATATTAAAAATAATAATTCTTACACTATAGAGCAAATATATTATAAACTGATAGATTATATGCACATATTAAGCATTATACACCTAAAAAATTAAAAGACTTGTTAACATAAAGATTACACAGCAACATAAAAATCATATTGAAAATAAGTTCAAATATTAACATAAATAATACATAACTTAAAGTTGAATATATTAAAAATAATAATTCTTACACTATAGAGCAAATATATTATAAACTGATAGATTATATGCACATATTAAGCATTATACACCTAAAAAATTAAAAGACTTGGTAACATACAGATTACACAGCAACATAAAAATCATATTGAAAATAAGTTGAAATATTAACATAAATAATACATAACTTAAAGTTGAATATATTAAAAATAATAATTCTTACACTATAGAGCAAATATATTATAAATTGATAGATTATATGCACATATTAAGCATTATACACCTAAAAAATTAAAAGACTTGTTAACATAAAGATTACACAGCAACATAAAAATCATATTGAAAATAAGTTCAAATATTAACATAAATAATACATAACTTAAAGTTGAATATATTAAAAATAATAATTCTTACACTATAGAGCAAATATATTATAAACTGATAGATTATATGCACATATTAAGCATTATACACCTAAAAAATTAAAAGACTTGGTAACATACAGATTACACAGCAACATAAAAATCATATTGAAAATAAGTTCAAATATTAACATAAATAATACATAACTTAAAGTTGAATATATTAAAAATAATAATTCTTACACTATAGAGCAAATATATTATAAACTGATAGATTATATGCACATATTAAGCATTATACACCTAAAAAATTAAAAGACTTGTTAACATAAAGATTACACAGCAACATAAAAATCATATTGAAAATAAGTTCAAATATTAACATAAATAATACATAACTTAAAGTTGAATATATTAAAAATAATAATTCTTACACTATAGAGCAAATATATTATAAACTGATAGATTATATGCACATATTAAGCATTATACACCTAAAAAATTAAAAGACTTGGTAACATACAGATTACACAGCAACATAAAAATCATATTGAAAATAAGTTGAAATATTAACATAAATAATACATAACTTAAAGTTGAATATATTAAAAATAATAATTCTTACACTATAGAGCAAATATATTATAAACTGATAGATTATATGCACATATTAAGCATTATACACCTAAAAAATTAAAAGACTTGTTAACATAAAGATTACACAGCAACATAAAAATCATATTGAAAATAAGTTCAAATATTAACATAAATAATACATAACTTAAAGTTGAATATATTAAAAATAATAATTCTTACACTATAGAGCAAATATATTATAAACTGATAGATTATATGCACATATTAAGCATTATACACCTAAAAAATTAAAAGACTTGGTAACATACAGATTACACAGCAACATAAAAATCATATTGAAAATAAGTTCAAATATTAACATAAATAATACATAACTTAAAGTTGAATATATTAAAAATAATAATTCTTACACTATAGAGCAAATATATTATAAACTGATAGATTATATGCACATATTAAGCATTATACACCTAAAAAATTAAAAGACTTGTTAACATAAAGATTACACAGCAACATAAAAATCATATTGAAAATAAGTTCAAATATTAACATAAATAATACATAACTTAAAGTTTAATATATTAAAAATAATAATTCTTACACTATAGAGCAAATATATTATAAACTGATAGATTATATGCACATATTAAGCATTATACACCTAAAAAATTAAAAGACTTGTTAACATAAAGATTACACAGCAACATAAAAATCATATTGAAAATAAGTTCAAATATTAACATAAATAATACATAACTTAAAGTTGAATATATTAAAAATAATAATTCTTACACTATAGAGCAAATATATTATAAACTGATAGATTATATGCACATATTAAGCATTATACACCTAAAAAATTAAAAGACTTGTTAACATAAAGATTACACAGCAACATAAAAATCATATTGAAAATAAGTTCAAATATTAACATAAATAATACATAACTTAAAGTTGAATATATTAAAAATAATAATTCTTACACTATAGAGCAAATATATTATAAACTGATAGATTATATGCACATATTAAGCATTATACACCTAAAAAATTAAAAGACTTGTTAACATAAAGATTACACAGCAACATAAAAATCATATTGAAAATAAGTTCAAATATTAACATAAATAATACATAACTTAAAGTTGAATATATTAAAAATAATAATTCTTACACTATAGAGCAAATATATTATAAACTGATAGATTATATGCACATATTAAGCATTATACACCTAAAAAATTAAAAGACTTGTTAACATAAAGATTACACAGCAACATAAAAATCATATTGAAAATAAGTTCAAATATTAACATAAATAATACATAACTTAAAGTTGAATATATTAAAAATAATAATTCTTACACTATAGAGCAAATATATTATAAACTGATAGATTATATGCACATATTAAGCATTATACACCTAAAAAATTAAAAGGCTTGTTAACATAAAGATTACACAGCAACATAAAAATCATATTGAAAATAAGTTGAAATATTAACATAAATAATACATAACTTAAAGTTGAATATATTAAAAATAATAATTCTTACACTATAGAGCAAATATATTATAAACTGATAGATTATATGCACATATTAAGCATTATACACCTAAAAAATTAAAAGACTTGTTAACATAAAGATTACACAGCAACATAAAAATCATATTGAAAATAAGTTCAAATATTAACATAAATAATACATAACTTAAAGTTGAATATATTAAAAATAATAATTCTTACACTATAGAGCAAATATATTATAAACTGATAGATTATATGCACATATTAAGCATTATACACCTAAAAAATTAAAAGACTTGTTAACATAAAGATTACACAGCAACATAAAAATCATATTGAAAATAAGTTCAAATATTAACATAAATAATACATAACTTAAAGTTGAATATATTAAAAATAATAATTCTTACACTATAGAGCAAATATATTATAAACTGATAGATTATATGCACATATTAAGCATTATACACCTAAAAAATTAAAAGACTTGTTAACATAAAGATTACACAGCAACATAAAAATCATATTGAAAATAAGTTCAAATATTAACATAAATAATACATAACTTAAAGTTGAATATATTAAAAATAATAATTCTTACACTATAGAGCAAATATATTATAAACTGATAGATTATATGCACATATTATGCATTATACACCTAAAAAATTAAAAGACTTGTTAACATAAAGATTACACAGCAACATAAAAATCATATTGAAAATAAGTTCAAATATTAACATAAATAATACATAACTTAAAGTTGAATATATTAAAAATAATAATTCTTACACTATAGAGCAAATATATTATAAACTGATAGATTATATGCACATATTAAGCATTATACACCTAAAAAATTAAAAGACTTGTTAACATAAAGATTACACAGCAACATAAAAATCATATTGAAAATAAGTTCAAATATTAACATAAATAATACATAACTTAAAGTTGAATATATTAAAAATAATAATTCTTACACTATAGAGCAAATATATTATAAACTGATAGATTATATGCACATATTAAGCATTATACACCTAAAAAATTAAAAGACTTGTTAACATAAAGATTACACAGCAACATAAAAATCATATTGAAAATAAGTTCAAATATTAACATAAATAATACATAACTTAAAGTTGAATATATTAAAAATAATAATTCTTACACTATAGAGCAAATATATTATAAACTGATAGATTATATGCACATATTAAGCACTATACACCTAAAAAATTAAAAGACTTGTTAACATAAAGATTACACAGCAACATAAAAATCATATTGAAAATAAGTTCAAATATTAACATAAATAATACATAACTTAAAGTTGAATATATTAAAAATAATAATTCTTACACTATAGAGCAAATATATTATAAACTGATAGATTATATGCACATATTAAGCATTATACACCTAAAAAATTAAAAGACTTGTTAACATAAAGATTACACAGCAACATAAAAATCATATTGAAAATAAGTTCAAATATTAACATAAATAATACATAACTTAAAGTTGAATATATTAAAAATAATAATTCTTACACTATAGAGCAAATATATTATAAACTGATAGATTATATGCACGTATTAAGCATTATACACCTAAAAAATTAAAAGACTTGTTAACATAAAGATTACACAGCAACATAAAAATCATATTGAAAATAAGTTCAAATATTAACATAAATAATACATAACTTAAAGTTGAATATATTAAAAATAATAATTCTTACACTATAGAGCAAATATATTATAAACTGATAGATTATATGCACATATTAAGCATTATACACCTAAAAAATTAAAAGACTTGTTAACATAAAGATTACACAGCAACATAAAAATCATATTGAAAATAAGTTCAAATATTAACATAAATAATACATAACTTAAAGTTGAATATATTAAAAATAATAATTCTTACAGTATAGAGCAAATATATTATAAACTGATAGATTATATGCACATATTAAGCATTATACACCTAAAAAATTAAAAGACTTGTTAACATAAAGATTACACAGCAATATAAAAATCATATTGAAAATAAGTTCAAATATTAACATAAATAATACATAACTTAAAGTTGAATATATTAAAAATAATAATTCTTACACTATAGAGCAAATATATTATAAACTGATAGATTATATGCAGATATTAAGCACTATACACCTAAAAAATTAAAAGACTTGTTAACATAAAGATTACACAGCAACATAAAAATCATATTGAAAATAAGTTCAAATATTAACATAAATAATACATAACTTAAAGTTGAATATATTAAAAATAATAATTCTTACAGTATAGAGCAAATATATTATAAACTGATAGATTATATGCACATATTAAGCATTATACACCTAAAAAATTAAAAGACTTGTTAACATAAAGATTACACAGCAATATAAAAATCATATTGAAAATAAGTTCAAATATTAACATAAATAATACATAACTTAAAGTTGAATATATTAAAAATAATAATTCTTACACTATAGAGCAAATATATTATAAACTGATAGATTATATGCAGATATTAAGCACTATACACCTAAAAAATTAAAAGACTTGTTAACATAAAGATTACACAGCAACATAAAAATCATATTGAAAATAAGTTCAAATATTAACATAAATAATACATAACTTAAAGTTGAATATATTTAAAATAATAATTCTTACACTATAGAGCAAATATATTATAAACTGATAGATTATAGGCACATATTAAGCACTATACACCTAAAAAATTAAAAGACTTGTTAACATAAAGATTACACAGCAACATAAAAATCATATTGAAAATAAGTTCAAATATTAACATAAATAATACATAACTTAAAGTTGAATATATTAAAAATAATAATTCTTACACTATAGAGCAAATATATTATAAACTGATAGATTATATGCACATATTAAGCATTATACACCTAAAAAATTAAAAGACTTGTTAACATACAGATTACACAGCAACATAAAAATCATATTGAAAATAAGTTCAAATATTAACATAAATAATACATAACTTAAAGTTGAATATATTAAAAATAATAATTCTTACACTATAGAGCAAATATATTATAAACTGATAGATTATATGCACATATTAAGCATTATACACCTAAAAAATTAAAAGACTTGTTAACATAAAGATTACACAGCAACATAAAAATCATATTGAAAATAAGTTCAAATATTAACATAAATAATACATAACTTAAAGTTGAATATATTAAAAATAATAATTCTTACACTATAGAGCAAATATATTATAAACTGATAGATTATATGCACATATTAAGCATTATACACCTAAAAAATTAAAAGACTTGTTAACATACAGATTACACAGCAACATAAAAATCATATTGAAAATAAGTTCAAATATTAACATAAATAATACATAACTTAAAGTTGAATATATTAAAAATAATAATTCTTACACTATAGAGCAAATATATTATAAACTGATAGATTATATGCACATATTAAGCATTATACACCTAAAAAATTAAAAGACTTGTTAACATAAAGATTACACAGCAACATAAAAATCATATTGAAAATAAGTTCAAATATTAACATAAATAATACATAACTTAAAGTTGAATATATTAAAAATAATAATTCTTACACTATAGAGAAAATATATTATAAACTGATAGATTATATACACATATTAAGCATTATACACCTAAAAAATTAAAAGACTTGTTAACATAAAGATTACACAGCAACATAAAAATCATATTGAAAATAAGTTCAAATATTAACATAAATAATACATAACTTAAAGTTGAATATATTAAAAATAATAATTCTTACACTATAGAGCAAATATATTATAAATTGATAGATTATATGCACATATTAAGCATTATACACCTAAAAAATTAAAAGACTTGTTAACATAAAGATTACACAGCAACATAAAAATCATATTGAAAATAAGTTCAAATATTAACATAAATAATACATAACTTAAAGTTGAATATATTAAAAATAATAATTCTTACACTATAGAGCAAATATATTATAAACTGATAGATTATATGCACATATTAAGCATTATACACCTAAAAAATTAAAAGACTTGTTAACATAAAGATTACATAGCAACATAAAAATCATATTGAAAATAAGTTCAAATATTAACATAAATAATACATAACTTAAAGTTGAATATATTAAAAATAATAATTCTTACACTATAGAGCAAATATATTATAAACTGATAGATTATATGCACATATTAAGCATTATACACCTAAAAAATTAAAAGACTTGTTAACAACATAAAAATCATCTTGAAAATAAGTTCAAATATTAACATAAATAATACATAACTTAAAGTTGAATATATTAAAAATAATAATTCTTACACTATAGAGCAAATATATTATAAACTGATAGATTATATGCACATATTAAGCATTATACACCTAAAAAATTAAAAGACTTGTTAACATAAAGATTACACAGCAACATAAAAATCATATTGAAAATTAGTTCAAATATTAACATAAATAATACATAACTTAAAGTTGAATATATTAAAAATAATAATTCTTACACTATAGAGCAAATATATTATAAACTGATAGATTATATACACATATTAAGCATTATACACCTAAAAAATTAAAAGACTTGTTAACATAAAGATTACACAGCAACATAAAAATCATATTGAAAATAAGTTCAAATATTAACATAAATAATACATAACTTAAAGTTGAATATATTAAAAATAATAATTCTTACACTATAGAGAAAATATATTACAAACTGATAGATTATATGCACATATTAAGCATTATACACATAAAAAATTAAAAGACTTGTTAACATAAAGATTACACAGCAACATAAAAATCATATTGAAAATAAGTTCAAATATTAACATAAATAATACATAACTTAAAGTTGAATATATTAAAAATAATAATTCTTACACTATAGAGCAAATATATTATAAACTGATAGATTATATGCACATATTAAGCATTATACACCTAAAAAATTAAAAGACTTGTTAACATAAAGATTACATAGCAACATAAAAATCATATTGAAAATAAGTTCAAATATTAACATAAATAATACATAACTTAAAGTTGAATATATTAAAAATAATAATTCTTACACTATAGAGCAAATATATTATAAACTGATAGATTATATGCACATATTAAGCATTATACACCTAAAAAATTAAAAGACTTGTTAACAACATAAAAATCATCTTGAAAATAAGTTCAAATATTAACATAAATAATACATAACTTAAAGTTGAATATATTAAAAATAATAATTCTTACACTATAGAGCAAATATATTATAAACTGATAGATTATATGCACATATTAAGCATTATACACCTAAAAAATTAAAAGACTTGTTAACATAAAGATTACACAGCAACATAAAAATCATATTGAAAATAAGTTCAAATATTAACATAAATAATACATAACTTAAAGTTGAATATATTAAAAATAATAATTCTTACACTATAGAGCAAATATATTATAAACTGATAGATTATATGCACATATTAAGCATTATACACCTAAAAAATTAAAAGACTTGTTAACATAAAGATTACACAGCAACATAAAAATCATATTGAAAATAAGTTCAAATATTAACATAAATAATACATAACTTAAAGTTGAATATATTAAAAATAATAATTCTTACACTATAGAGCAAATATATTATAAACTGATAGATTATATGCACATATTAAGCATTATACACCTAAAAAATTAAAAGACTTGTTAACATAAAGATTACACAGCAACATAAAAATCATATTGAAAATAAGTTCAAATATTAACATAAATAATACATAACTTAAAGTTGAATATATTAAAAATAATAATTCTTACACTATAGAGCAAATATATTATAAACTGATAGATTATATGCACATATTAAGCATTATACACCTAAAAAATTAAAACACTTGTTAACATAAAGATTACACAGCAACATAAAAATCATATTGAAAATAAGTTCAAATATTAACATAAATAATACATAACTTAAAGTTGAATATATTAAAAATAATAATTCTTACACTATAGAGCAAATATATTATAAACTGATAGATTATATGCACATATTAAGCATTATACACCTAAAAAATTAAAAGACTTGTTAACATAAAGATTACACAGCAACATAAAAATCATATTGAAAATAAGTTCAAATATTAACATAAATAATACATAACTTAAAGTTGAATATATTAAAAATAATAATTCTTACACTATATAGCAAATATATTATAAACTGATAGATTATATGCACATATTAAGCATTATACACCTAAAAAATTAAAAGACTTGTTAACATAAAGATTACACAGCAACATAAAAATCATATTGAAAATAAGTTCAAATATTAACATAAATAATACATAACTTAAAGTTGAATATATTAAAAATAATAATTCTTACACTATAGAGCAAATATATTATAAACTGATAGATTATATGCACATATTAAGCATTATACACCTAAAAAATTAAAAGACTTGTTAACATACAGATTACACAGCAACATAAAAATCATATTGAAAATAAGTTCAAATATTAACATAAATAATACATAACTTAAAGTTGAATATATTAAAAATAATAATTCTTACACTATAGAGAAAATATATTATAAACTGATAGATTATATGCACATATTAAGCACAATACACCTAAAAAATTAAAAGACTTGTTAACATAAAGATTACACAGCAACATAAAAATCATATTGAAAATAAGTTCAAATATTAACATAAATAATACATAACTTAAAGTTGAATATATTAAAAATAATAATTCTTACACTATAGAGCAAATATATTATAAACTGATAGATTATATGCACATATTAAGCATTATACACCTAAAAAATTAAAAGACTTGTTAACATAAAGATTACACAGCAACATAAAAATCATATTGAAAATAAGTTCAAATATTAACATAAATAATACATAACTTAAAGTTGAATATATTAAAAATAATAATTCTTACACTATAGAGCAAATATATTATAAACTGATAGATTATATGCACATATTAAGCATTATACACCTAAAAAATTAAAAGACTTGTTAACATAAAGATTACACAGCAACATAAAAATCATATTGAAAATAAGTTCAAATATTAACATAAATAATACATAACTTAAAGTTGAATATATTAAAAATAATAATTCTTACACTATAGAGCAAATATATTATAAACTGATAGATTATATGCACATATTAAGCATTATACACCTAAAAAATTAAAACACTTGTTAACATACAGATTACACAGCAACATAAAAATCATATTGAAAATAAGTTCAAATATTAACATAAATAATACATAACTTAAAGTTGAATATATTAAAAATAATAATTCTTACACTATAGAGCAAATATATTATAAACTGATAGATTATATGCACATATTAAGCATTATACACCTAAAAAATTAAAAGACTTGTTAACATAAAGATTACACAGCAACATAAAAATCATATTGAAAATAAGTTCAAATATTAACATAAATAATACATAACTTAAAGTTGAATATATTAAAAATAATAATTCTTACACTATATAGCAAATATATTATAAACTGATAGATTATATGCACATATTAAGCATTATACACCTAAAAAATTAAAAGACTTGTTAACATAAAGATTACACAGCAACATAAAAATCATATTGAAAATAAGTTCAAATATTAACATAAATAATACATAACTTAAAGTTGAATATATTAAAAATAATAATTCTTACACTATAGAGCAAATATATTATAAACTGATAGATTATATGCACATATTAAGCATTATACACCTAAAAAATTAAAAGACTTGTTAACATACAGATTACACAGCAACATAAAAATCATATTGAAAATAAGTTCAAATATTAACATAAATAATACATAACTTAAAGTTGAATATATTAAAAATAATAATTCTTACACTATAGAGAAAATATATTATAAACTGATAGATTATATGCACATATTAAGCACAATACACCTAAAAAATTAAAAGACTTGTTAACATAAAGATTACACAGCAACATAAAAATCATATTGAAAATAAGTTCAAATATTAACATAAATAATACATAACTTAAAGTTGAATATATTAAAAATAATAATTCTTACACTATAGAGCAAATATATTATAAACTGATAGATTATATGCACATATTAAGCATTATACACCTAAAAAATTAAAAGACTTGTTAACATAAAGATTACACAGCAACATAAAAATCATATTGAAAATAAGTTCAAATATTAACATAAATAATACATAACTTAAAGTTGAATATATTAAAAATAATAATTCTTACACTATAGAGCAAATATATTATAAACTGATAGATTATATGCACATATTAAGCATTATACACCTAAAAAATTAAAACACTTGTTAACATACAGATTACACAGCAACATAAAAATCATATTGAAAATAAGTTCAAATATTAACATAAATAATACATAACTTAAAGTTGAATATATTAAAAATAATAATTCTTACACTATAGAGCAAATATATTATAAACTGATAGATTATATGCACATATTAAGCATTATACACCTAAAAAATTAAAAGACTTGTTAACATAAAGATTACACAGCAACATAAAAATCATATTGAAAATAAGTTCAAATATTAACATAAATAATACATAACTTAAAGTTGAATATATTAAAAATAATAATTCTTACACTATATAGCAAATATATTATAAACTGATAGATTATATGCACATATTAAGCATTATACACCTAAAAAATTGAAAGACTTGTTAACATAAAGATTACACAGCAACATAAAAATCATATTGAAAATAAGTTCAAATATTAACATAAATAATACATAACTTAAAGTTGAATATATTAAAAATAATAATTCTTACACTATAGAGCAAATATATTATAAACTGATAGATTATATGCACATATTAAGCATTATACACCTAAAAAATTAAAAGACTTGTTAACATACAGATTACACAGCAACATAAAAATCATATTGAAAATAAGTTCAAATATTAACATAAATAATACATAACTTAAAGTTGAATATATTAAAAATAATAATTCTTACACTATAGAGAAAATATATTATAAACTGATAGATTATATGCACATATTAAGCACAATACACCTAAAAAATTAAAAGACTTGTTAACATAAAGATTACACAGCAACATAAAAATCATATTGAAAATAAGTTCAAATATTAACATAAATAATACATAACTTAAAGTTGAATATATTAAAAATAATAATTCTTACACTATAGAGCAAATATATTATAAACTGATAGATTATATGCACATATTAAGCATTATACACCTAAAAAATTAAAAGACTTGTTAACATACAGATTACACAGCAACATAAAAATCATATTGAAAATAAGTTCAAATATTAACATAAATAATACATAACTTAAAGTTGAATATATTAAAAATAATAATTCTTACACTATAGAGCAAATATATTATAAACTGATAGATTATATGCACATATTAAGCATTATACACCTAAAAAATTAAAAGACTTGTTAACATAAAGATTACACAGCAACATAAAAATCATATTGAAAATAAGTTCAAATATTAACATAAATAATACATAACTTAAAGTTGAATATATTAAAAATAATAATTCTTACACTATATAGCAAATATATTATAAACTGATAGATTATATGCACATATTAAGCATTATACACCTAAAAAATTAAAAGACTTGTTAACATAAAGATTACACAGCAACATAAAAATCATATTGAAAATAAGTTCAAATATTAACATAAATAATACATAACTTAAAGTTGAATATATTAAAAATAATAATTCTTACACTATAGAGCAAATATATTATAAACTGATAGATTATATACACATATTAAGCATTATACACCTAAAAAATTAAAAGACTTGTTAACATAAAGATTACACAGCAACATAAAAATCATATTGAAAATAAGTTCAAATATTAACATAAATAATACATAACTTAAAGTTGAATATATTAAAAATAATAATTCTTACACTATAGAGCAAATATATTATAAACTGACAGATTATATGCACATATTAAGCACTATACACCTAAAAAATTAAAAGACTTGTTAACATAAAGATTACACAGCAACATAAAAATCATATTGAAAATAAGTTCAAATATTAACATAAATAATACATAACTTAAAGTTGAATATATTAAAAATAATAATTCTTACACTATAGAGCAAATATATTATAAACTGATAGATTATATGCACATATTAAGCTTATACACCTAAAAAATTAAAAGACTTGTTAACATACAGATTACACAGCAACATAAAAATCATATTGAAAATAAGTTCAAATATTAATATAAATAATACATAACTTAAAGTTGAATTTATTAAAAATAATAATTCTTACACTATAGAGCAAATATATTATAAACTGATAGATTATATGCACATATTAAGCATTATACACCTAAAAAATTAAAAGACTTGTTAACATAAAGATTACACAGCAACATAAAAATCATATTGAAAATAAGTTCAAATATTAACATAAATAATACATAACTTAAAGTTGAATATATTAAAAATAATAATTCTTACACTATAGAGCAAATATATTATAAACTGATAGATTATATGCACATATTAAGCATTATACACCTAAAAAATTAAAAGACTTGTTACATAAAGATTACACAGCAACATAAAAATCATATTGAAAATAAGTTCAAATATTAACATAAATAATACATAACTTAAAGTTGAATATATTAAAAATAATAATTCTTACACTATAGAGCAAATATATTATAAACTGATAGATTATATGCACATATTAAGCATTATACACCTAAAAAATTAAAAGACTTGTTAACATAAAGATTACACAGCAACATAAAAATCATATTGAAAATATGTTCAAATATTAACATAAATAATACATAACTTAAAGTTGAATATATTAAAAATAATAATTCTTACACTATAGAGCAAATATATTATAAACTGATATTTATATGCACATATTAAGCATTATACACCTAAATAATTAAAAGACTTGTTAACATAATGATTACACAGCAACATTAAAATCATATTGAAAATAAGTTCAAATATTAACATAAATAATACATAACTTAAAGTTGAATATATTAAAAATAATAATTCTTACACTATACAGCAAATATATTATAAACTGATAGATTATATGCACATATTAAGCATTATACACCTAAAAAATTAAAAGACTTGTTAACATAAAGATTACACAGCAACATAAAAATCATATTGAAAATAAGTTCAAATATTAACATAAATAATACATAACTTAAAGTTGAATATATTAAAAATAATAATTCTTACACTATAGAGCAAATATATTATAAACTGATAGATTATATGCACATATTAAGCATTATACACCTAAAAAATTAAAAGACTTGTTAACATAAAGATTACACAGCAACATAAAAATCATATTGAAAATAAGTTCAAATATTAACATAAATAATACATAACTTAAAGTTGAATATATTAAAAATAATAATTCTTACACAATAGAGCAAATATATTATAAACTAATAGATTATATGCACATATTAAGCATTATACACCTAAAAAATTAAAAGACTTGTTAACATAAAGATTACACAGCAACATAAAAATCATATTGAAAATAAGTTCAAATATTAACATAAATAATACATAACTTAAAGTTGAATATATTAAAAATAATAATTCTTACACTATAGAGCAAATATATTATAAACTGATAGATTATATGCACATATTAAGCATTATACACCTAAAAAATTAAAAGACTTGTTAACATAAAGATTACACAGCAACATAAAAATCATATTGAAAATAAGTTCAAATATTAACATAAATAATACATAACTTAAAGTTGAATATATTAAAAATAATAATTCTTACACTATAGAGCAAATATATTATAAACTGATAGATTATATGCACATATTAAGCATTATAGACCTAAAAAATTAAAAGACTTGTTAACATAAAGATTACACAGCAACATAAAAATCATATTGAAAATAAGTTCAAATATTAACATAAATAATACATAACTTAAAGTTGAATATATTAAAAATAATAATTCTTACACTATAGAGCAAATATATTATAAACTGATAGATTATATGCACATATTAAGCATTATACACCTAAAAAATTAAAAGACTTGTTAACATAAAGATTACACAGCAACATAAAAATCATATTGAAAATAAGTTCAAATATTAACATAAATAATACATAACTTAAAGTTGAATATATTAAAAATAATAATTCTTATACTATAGAGCAAATATATTATAAACTGATAGATTATATGCACATATTAAGCATTATACACCTAAAAAATTAAAAGACTTGTTAACATAAAGATTACACAGCAACATAAAAATCATATTGAAAATAAGTTCAAATATTAACATAAATAATACATAACTTAAAGTTGAATATATTAAAAATAATAATTCTTACACTATAGAGCAAATATATTATAAACTGATAGATTATATGCACATATTAAGCATTATACACCTAAAAAATTAAAAGACTTGTTAACATAAAGATTACACAGCAACATAAAAATCATATTGAAAATAAGTTCAAATATTAACATAAATAATACATAACTTAAAGTTGAATATATTAAAAATAATAATTCTTACACTATAGAGAAAATATATTATAAACTGATAGATTATATGCACATATTAAGCATTATACACCTAAAAAATTAAAAGACTTGTTAACATAAAGATTACACAGCAACATAAAAATCATATTGAAAATAAGTTCAAATATTAACATAAATAATACATAACTTAAAGTTGAATTTATTAAAAATAATAATTCTTACACTATAGAGCAAATATATTATAAACTGATAGATTATATGCACATATTAAGCATTATACACCTAAAAAATTAAAAGACTTGTTAACATAAAGATTACACAGCAACATAAAAATCATATTGAAAATAAGTTCAAATATTAACATAAATAATACATAACTTAAAGTTGAATTTATTAAAAATAATAATTCTTACACTATAGAGCAAATATATTATAAACTGATAGATTATATGCACATATTAAGCATTATACACCTAAAAAATTAAAAGACTTGTTAACATAAAGATTACACAGCAACATAAAAATCATATTGAAAATAAGTTCAAATATTAACATAAATAATACATAACTTAAAGTTGAATATATTAAAAATAATAATTCTTACACTATAGAGCAAATATATTATAAACTGATAGATTATATGCACATATTAAGCATTATACACCTAAAAAATTAAAAGACTTGTTAACATAAAGATTACATAGCAACATAAAAATCATATTGAAAATAAGTTCAAATATTAACATAAATAATACATAACTTAAAGTTGAATATATTAAAAATAATAATTCTTACACTATAGAGCAAATATATTATAAACTGATAGACTATATGCACATATTAAACATTATACACCTAAAAAATTAAAAGACTTGTTAACATAAAGATTACACAGCAACATAAAAATCATATTGAAAATAAGTTCAAATATTAACATAAATAATACATAACTTAAAGTTGAATATATTAAAAATAATAATTCTTACACTATAGAGCAAATATATTATAAACTGATAGATTATATGCACATATTAAGCATTATACACCTAAAAAATTAAAAGACTTGTTAACATAAAGATTACACAGCAACATAAAAATCATATTGAAAATAAGTTCAAATATTAACATAAATAATACATAACTTAAAGTTGAATATATTAAAAATAATAATTCTTACACTATAGAGCAAATATATTATAAACTGATAGATTATATGCACATATTAAGCATTATACACCTAAAAAATTAAAAGACTTGTTAACATAAAGATTACACAGCAACATAAAAATCATATTGAAAATAAGTTCAAATATTAACATAAATAATACATAACTTAAAGTTGAATATATTAAAAATAATAATTCTTACACTATAGAGCAAATATATTATAAACTAATAGATTATATGCACATATTAAGCATTATACACCTAAAAAATTAAAAGACTTGTTAACATAAAGATTACACAGCAACATAAAAATCATATTGAAAATAAGTTCAAATATTAACATAAATAATACATAACTTAAAGTTGAATATATTAAAAATAATAATTCTTACACTATAGAGCAAATATATTATAAACTGATAGATTATATGCACATATTAAGCATTATACACCTAAAAAATTAAAAGACTTGTTAACATAAAGATTACACAGCAACATAAAAATCATATTGAAAATAAGTTCAAATATTAACATAAATAATACATAACTTAAAGTTGAATATATTAAAAATAATAATTCTTACACTATAGAGCAAATATATTATAAACTGATAGATTATATGCACATATTAAGCATTATAGACCTAAAAAATTAAAAGACTTGTTAACATAAAGATTACACAGCAACATAAAAATCATATTGAAAATAAGTTCAAATATTAACATAAATAATACATAACTTAAAGTTGAATATATTAAAAATAATAATTCTTACACTATAGAGCAAATATATTATAAACTGATAGATTATATGCACATATTAAGCATTATACACCTAAAAAATTAAAAGACTTGTTAACATAAAGATTACACAGCAACATAAAAATCATATTGAAAATAAGTTCAAATATTAACATAAATAATACATAACTTAAAGTTGAATATATTAAAAATAATAATTCTTATACTATAGAGCAAATATATTATAAACTGATAGATTATATGCACATATTAACCATTATACACCTAAAAAATTAAAAGACTTGTTAACATAAAGATTACACAGCAACATAAAAATCATATTGAAAATAAGTTCAAATATTAACATAAATAATACATAACTTAAAGTTGAATATATTAAAAATAATAATTCTTACACTATAGAGCAAATATATTATAAACTGATAGATTATATGCACATATTAAGCATTATACACCTAAAAAATTAAAAGACTTGTTAACATAAAGATTACACAGCAACATAAAAATCATATTGAAAATAAGTTCAAATATTAACATAAATAATACATAACTTAAAGTTGAATATATTAAAAATAATAATTCTTACACTATAGAGAAAATATATTATAAACTGATAGATTATATGCACATATTAAGCATTATACACCTAAAAAATTAAAAGACTTGTTAACATAAAGATTACACAGCAACATAAAAATCATATTGAAAATAAGTTCAAATATTAACATAAATAATACATAACTTAAAGTTGAATTTATTAAAAATAATAATTCTTACACTATAGAGCAAATATATTATAAACTGATAGATTATATGCACATATTAAGCATTATACACCTAAAAAATTAAAAGACTTGTTAACATAAAGATTACACAGCAACATAAAAATCATATTGAAAATAAGTTCAAATATTAACATAAATAATACATAACTTAAAGTTGAATTTATTAAAAATAATAATTCTTACACTATAGAGCAAATATATTATAAACTGATAGATTATATGCACATATTAAGCATTATACACCTAAAAAATTAAAAGACTTGTTAACATAAAGATTACACAGCAACATAAAAATCATATTGAAAATAAGTTCAAATATTAACATAAATAATACATAACTTAAAGTTGAATATATTAAAAATAATAATTCTTACACTATAGAGCAAATATATTATAAACTGATAGATTATATGCACATATTAAGCATTATACACCTAAAAAATTAAAAGACTTGTTAACATAAAGATTACATAGCAACATAAAAATCATATTGAAAATAAGTTCAAATATTAACATAAATAATACATAACTTAAAGTTGAATATATTAAAAATAATAATTCTTACACTATAGAGCAAATATATTATAAACTGATAGATTATATGCACATATTAAACATTATACACCTAAAAAATTAAAAGACTTGTTAACATAAAGATTACACAGCAACATAAAAATCATATTGAAAATAAGTTCAAATATTAACATAAATAATACATAACTTAAAGTTGAATATATTAAAAATAATAATTCTTATACTATAGAGCAAATATATTATAAACTGATAGATTATATGCACATATTAAGCATTATACACCTAAAAAATTAAAAGACTTGTTAACATAAAGATTACACAGCAACATAAAAATCATATTGAAAATAAGTTCAAATATTAACATAAATAATACATAACTTAAAGTTGAATATATTAAAAATAATAATTCTTACACTATAGAGCAAATATATTATAAACTGATAGATTATATGCACATATTAAACATTATACACCTAAAAAATTAAAAGACTTGTTAACATAAAGATTACACAGCAACATAAAAATCATATTGAAAATAAGTTCAAATATTAACATAAATAATACATAACTTAAAGTTGAATATATTAAAAATAATAATTCTTACACTATAGAGCAAATATATTATAAACTGATAGATTATATGCACATATTAAGCATTATACACCTAAAAAATTAAAAGACTTGTTAACATAAAGATTACACAGCAACATAAAAATCATATTGAAAATAAGTTCAAATATTAACATAAATAATACATAACTTAAAGTTGAATATATTAAAAATAATAATTCTTACACTATAGAGCAAATATATTATAAACTGATAGATTATATGCACATATTAAGCATTATACACCTAAAAAATTAAAAGACTTATTAACATAAAGATTACACAGCAACATAAAAATCATATTGAAAATAAGTTCAAATATTAACATAAATAATACATAACTTAAAGTTGAATATATTAAAAATAATAATTCTTACACTATAGAGCAAATATATTATAAACTGACAGATTATATGCACATATTAAGCACTATACACCTAAAAAATTAAAAGACTTGTTAACATAAAGATTACACAGCAACATAAAAATCATATTGAAAATAAGTTCAAATATTAACATAAATAATACATAACTTAAAGTTGAATATATTAAAAATAATAATTCTTACACTATAGAGCAAATATATTATAAACTGATAGATTATATGCACATAATAAGCATTATACACCTAAAAAATTAAAAGACTTGTTAACATACAGATTACACAGCAACATAAAAATCATATTGAAAATAAGTTCAAATATTAACATAAATAATACATAACTTAAAGTTGAATATATTAAAAATAATAATTCTTACACTATAGAGCAAATATATTATAAACTGATAGATTATATGCACATATTAAGCATTATACACCTAAAAAATTAAAAGACTTGTTAACATAAAGATTACACAGCAACATAAAAATCATATTGAAAATAAGTTCAAATATTAACATAAATAATAAACAACTTAAAGTTGAATATATTAAAAATAATAATTCTTACACTATAGAGCAAATATATTATAAACTGATAGATTATATGCACATAATAAGCATTATACACCTAAAAAATTAAAAGACTTGTTAACATACAGATTACACAGCAACATAAAAATCATATTGAAAATAAGTTCAAATATTAACATAAATAATACATAACTTAAAGTTGAATATATTAAAAATAATAATTCTTACACTATAGAGCAAATATATTATAAACTGATAGATTATATGCACATATTAAGCATTATACACCTAAAAAATTAAAAGACTTATTAACATAAAGATTACACAGCAACATAAAAATCATATTGAAAATAAGTTCAAATATTAACATAAATAATACATAACTTAAAGTTGAATATATTAAAAATAATAATTCTTACACTATAGAGCAAATATATTATAAACTGACAGATTATATGCACATATTAAGCACTATACACCTAAAAAATTAAAAGACTTGTTAACATAAAGATTACACAGCAACATAAAAATCATATTGAAAATAAGTTCAAATATTAACATAAATAATACATAACTTAAAGTTGAATATATTAAAAATAATAATTCTTACACTATAGAGCAAATATATTATAAACTGATAGATTATATGCACATAATAAGCATTATACACCTAAAAAATTAAAAGACTTGTTAACATACAGATTACACAGCAACATAAAAATCATATTGAAAATAAGTTCAAATATTAACATAAATAATACATAACTTAAAGTTGAATATATTAAAAATAATAATTCTTACACTATAGAGCAAATATATTATAAACTGATAGATTATATGCACATATTAAGCATTATACACCTAAAAAATTAAAAGACTTGTTAACATAAAGATTACACAGCAACATAAAAATCATATTGAAAATAAGTTCAAATATTAACATAAATAATAAACAACTTAAAGTTGAATATATTAAAAATAATAATTCTTACACTATAGAGCAAATATATTATAAACTGATAGATTATATGCACATAATAAGCATTATACACCTAAAAAATTAAAAGACTTGTTAACATACAGATTACACAGCAACATAAAAATCATATTGAAAATAAGTTCAAATATTAACATAAATAATACATAACTTAAAGTTGAATATATTAAAAATAATAATTCTTACACTATAGAGCAAATATATTATAAACTGATAGATTATATGCACATATTAAGCATTATACACCTAAAAAATTAAAAGACTTGTTAACATAAAGATTACACAGCAACATAAAAATCATATTGAAAATAAGTTCAAATATTAACATAAATAATAAACAACTTAAAGTTGAATATATTAAAAATAATAATTCTTACACTATAGAGCAAATATATTATAAACTGATAGATTATATGCACATATTAAGCATTATACACCTAAAAAATTAAAAGACTTGTTAACATAAAGATTACACAGCAACATAAAAATCATATTGAAAATAAGTTCAAATATTAACATAAATAATACATAACTTAAAGTTGAATATATTAAAAATAATAATTCTTACACTATAGAGCAAATATATTATAAACTGATAGATTATATGCACATATTAAGCATTATACACCTAAAAAATTAAAAGACTTGTTAACATAAAGATTACACAGCAACATAAAAATCATATTGAAAATAAGTTCAAATATTAACATAAATAATACATAACTTAAAGTTGAATATATTAAAAATAATAATTCTTACACTATAGAGCAAATATATTATAAACTGATAGATTATATGCACATATTAAGCATTATACACCTAAAAAATTAAAAGACTTGTTAACATAAAGATTACACAGCAACATAAAAATCATATTGAAAATAAGTTCAAATATTAACATAAATAATACATAACTTAAAGTTGAATATATTAAAAATAATAATTCTTACACTATAGAGCAAATATATTATAAACTGATAGATTATATGCACATATTAAGCATTATACACCTAAAAAATTAAAAGACTTGTTAACATAAAGATTACAAAGCAACATAAAAATCATATTGAAAATAAGTTCAAATATTAACATAAATAATACATAACTTAAAGTTGAATATATTAAAAATAATAATTCTTACACTATAGAGCAAATATATTATAAACTGATAGATTATATGCACATATTAAGCATTATAGACCTAAAAAATTAAAAGACTTGTTAACATAAAGATTACACAGCAACATAAAAATCATATTGAAAATAAGTTCAAATATTAACATAAATAATACATAACTTAAAGTTGAATATATTAAAAATAATAATTCTTACACTATAGAGCAAATATATTATAAACTGATAGATTATATGCACATATTAAGCATTATACACCTAAAAAATTAAAAGACTTGTTAACATAAAGATTACACAGCAACATAAAAATCATATTGAAAATAAGTTCAAATATTAACATAAATAATACATAACTTAAAGTTGAATATATTAAAAATAATAATTCTTACACTATAGAGCAAATATATTATAAACTGATAGATTATATGCACATATTAAGCATTATACACCTAAAAAATTAAAAGACTTGTTAACATAAAGATTAGACAGCAACATAAAAATCATATTGAAAATAAGTTCAAATATTAACATAAATAATACATAACTTAAAGTTGAATATATTAAAAATAATAATTCTTACACTATAGAGCAAATATATTATAAACTGATAGATTATATGCACATATTAAGCATTATACACCTAAAAAATTAAAAGACTTGTTAACATAAAGATTACACAGCAACATAAAAATCATATTGAAAATAAGTTCAAATATTAACATAAATAATACATAACTTAAAGTTGAATATATTAAAAATAATAATTCTTACACTATAGAGCAAATATATTATAAACTGATAGATTATATGCACATATTAAGCATTATACACCTAAAAAATTAAAAGACTTGTTAACATAAAGATTACACAGCAACATAAAAATCATATTGAAAATAAGTTCAAATATTAACATAAATAATACATAACTTAAAGTTGAATATATTAAAAATAATAATTCTTACACTATAGAGCAAATATATTATAAACTGATAGATTATATGCACATATTAAGCATTATACACCTAAAAAATTAAAAGACTTGTTAACATAAAGATTACACAGCAACATAAAAATCATATTGAAAATAAGTTCAAATATTAACATAAATAATACATAACTTAAAGTTGAATATATTAAAAATAATAATTCTTACACTATAGAGCAAATATATTATAAACTGATAGATTATATGCACATATTAAGCATTATACACCTAAAAAATTAAAAGACTTGTTAACATAAAGATTACAAAGCAACATAAAAATCATATTGAAAATAAGTTCAAATATTAACATAAATAATACATAACTTAAAGTTGAATATATTAAAAATAATAATTCTTACACTATAGAGCAAATATATTATAAACTGATAGATTATATGCACATATTAAGCATTATAGACCTAAAAAATTAAAAGACTTGTTAACATAAAGATTACACAGCAACATAAAAATCATATTGAAAATAAGTTCAAATATTAACATAAATAATACATAACTTAAAGTTGAATATATTAAAAATAATAATTCTTACACTATAGAGCAAATATATTATAAACTGATAGATTATATGCACATATTAAGCATTATACACCTAAAAAATTAAAAGACTTGTTAACATAAAGATTACACAGCAACATAAAAATCATATTGAAAATAAGTTCAAATATTAACATAAATAATACATAACTTAAAGTTGAATATATTAAAAATAATAATTCTTACACTATAGAGCAAATATATTATAAACTGATAGATTATATGCACATATTAAGCATTATACACCTAAAAAATTAAAAGACTTGTTAACATAAAGATTAGACAGCAACATAAAAATCATATTGAAAATAAGTTCAAATATTAACATAAATAATACATAACTTAAAGTTGAATATATTAAAAATAATAATTCTTACACTATAGAGCAAATATATTATAAACTGACAGATTATATGCACATATTAAGCACTATACACCTAAAAAATTAAAAGACTTGTTAACATAAAGATTACACAGCAACATAAAAATCATATTGAAAATAAGTTCAACTATTAACATAAATAATACATAACTTAAAGTTGAATATATTAAAAATAATAATTCTTACACTATAGAGCAAATATATTATAAACTGATAGATTATATGCACATAATAAGCATTATACACCTAAAAAATTAAAAGACTTGTTAACATACAGATTACACAGCAACATAAAAATCATATTGAAAATAAGTTCAAATATTAACATAAATAATACATAACTTAAAGTTGAATATATTAAAAATAATAATTCTTACACTATAGAGCAAATATATTATAAACTGATAGATTATATGCACATATTAAGCATTATACACCTAAAAAATTAAAAGACTTGTTAACATAAAGATTACACAGCAACATAAAAATCATATTGAAAATAAGTTCAAATATTAACATAAATAATAAACAACTTAAAGTTGAATATATTAAAAATAATAATTCTTACAATATAGAGCAAATATATTATAAACTGATAGATTATATGCACATAATAAGCATTATACACCTAAAAAATTAAAAGACTTGTTAACATACAGATTACACAGCAACATAAAAATCATATTGAAAATAAGTTCAAATATTAACATAAATAATACATAACTTAAAGTTGAATATATTAAAAATAATAATTCTTACACTATAGAGCAAATATATTATAAACTGATAGATTATATGCACATATTAAGCATTATACACCTAAAAAATTAAAAGACTTGTTAACATAAAGATTACACAGCAACATAAAAATCATATTGAAAATAAGTTCAAATATTAACATAAATAATAAACAACTTAAAGTTGAATATATTAAAAATAATAATTCTTACACTATAGAGCAAATATATTATAAACTGATAGATTATATGCACATATTAAGCATTATACACCTAAAAAATTAAAAGACTTGTTAACATAAAGATTACACAGCAACATAAAAATCATATTGAAAATAAGTTCAAATATTAACATAAATAATAAACAACTTAAAGTTGAATATATTAAAAATAATAATTCTTACAATATAGAGCAAATATATTATAAACTGATAGATTATATGCACATAATAAGCATTATACACCTAAAAAATTAAAAGACTTGTTAACATACAGATTACACAGCAACATAAAAATCATATTGAAAATAAGTTCAAATATTAACATAAATAATACATAACTTAAAGTTGAATATATTAAAAATAATAATTCTTACACTATAGAGCAAATATATTATAAACTGATAGATTATATGCACATATTAAGCATTATACACCTAAAAAATTAAAAGACTTGTTAACATAAAGATTACACAGCAACATAAAAATCATATTGAAAATAAGTTCAAATATTAACATAAATAATAAACAACTTAAAGTTGAATATATTAAAAATAATAATTCTTACACTATAGAGCAAATATATTATAAACTGATAGATTATATGCACATATTAAGCATTATACACCTAAAAAATTAAAAGACTTGTTAACATAAAGATTACACAGCAACATAAAAATCATATTGAAAATAAGTTCAAATATTAACATAAATAATACATAACTTAAAGTTGAATATATTAAAAATAATAATTCTTACACTATAGAGCAAATATATTATAAACTGATAGATTATATGCACATATTAAGCATTATACACCTAAAAAATTAAAAGACTTGTTAACATAAAGATTACACAGCAACATAAAAATCATATTGAAAATAAGTTCAAATATTAACATAAATAATACATAACTTAAAGTTGAATATATTAAAAATAATAATTCTTACACTATAGAGCAAATATATTATAAACTGATAGATTATATGCACATATTAAGCATTATACACCTAAAAAATTAAAAGACTTGTTAACATAAAGATTACACAGCAACATAAAAATCATATTGAAAATAAGTTCAAATATTAACATAAATAATAAACAACTTAAAGTTGAATATATTAAAAATAATAATTCTTACACTATAGAGCAAATATATTATAAACTGATAGATTATATGCACATAATAAGCATTATACACCTAAAAAATTAAAAGACTTGTTAACATACAGATTACACAGCAACATAAAAATCATATTGAAAATAAGTTCAAATATTAACATAAATAATACATAACTTAAAGTTGAATATATTAAAAATAATAATTCTTACACTATAGAGCAAATATATTATAAACTGATAGATTATATGCACATATTAAGCATTATACACCTAAAAAATTAAAAGACTTGTTAACATAAAGATTACACAGCAACATAAAAATCATATTGAAAATAAGTTCAAATATTAACATAAATAATAAACAACTTAAAGTTGAATATATTAAAAATAATAATTCTTACACTATAGAGCAAATATATTATAAACTGATAGATTATATGCACATATTAAGCATTATACACCTAAAAAATTAAAAGACTTGTTAACATAAAGATTACACAGCAACATAAAAATCATATTGAAAATAAGTTCAAATATTAACATAAATAATACATAACTTAAAGTTGAATATATTAAAAATAATAATTCTTACACTATAGAGCAAATATATTATAAACTGATAGATTATATGCACATATTAAGCATTATACACCTAAAAAATTAAAAGACTTGTTAACATAAAGATTACACAGCAACATAAAAATCATATTGAAAATAAGTTCAAATATTAACATAAATAATACATAACTTAAAGTTGAATATATTAAAAATAATAATTCTTACACTATAGAGCAAATATATTATAAACTGATAGATTATATGCACATATTAAGCATTATACACCTAAAAAATTAAAAGACTTGTTAACATAAAGATTACACAGCAACATAAAAATCATATTGAAAATAAGTTCAAATATTAACATAAATAATACATAACTTAAAGTTGAATATATTAAAAATAATAATTCTTACACTATAGAGCAAATATATTATAAACTGATAGATTATATGCACATATTAAGCATTATACACCTAAAAAATTAAAAGACTTGTTAACATAAAGATTACAAAGCAACATAAAAATCATATTGAAAATAAGTTCAAATATTAACATAAATAATACATAACTTAAAGTTGAATATATTAAAAATAATAATTCTTACACTATAGAGCAAATATATTATAAACTGATAGATTATATGCACATATTAAGCATTATAGACCTAAAAAATTAAAAGACTTGTTAACATAAAGATTACACAGCAACATAAAAATCATATTGAAAATAAGTTCAAATATTAACATAAATAATACATAACTTAAAGTTGAATATATTAAAAATAATAATTCTTACACTATAGAGCAAATATATTATAAACTGATAGATTATATGCACATATTAAGCATTATACACCTAAAAAATTAAAAGACTTGTTAACATAAAGATTACACAGCAACATAAAAATCATATTGAAAATAAGTTCAAATATTAACATAAATAATACATAACTTAAAGTTGAATATATTAAAAATAATAATTCTTACACTATAGAGCAAATATATTATAAACTGATAGATTATATGCACATATTAAGCATTATACACCTAAAAAATTAAAAGACTTGTTAACATAAAGATTAGACAGCAACATAAAAATCATATTGAAAATAAGTTCAAATATTAACATAAATAATACATAACTTAAAGTTGAATATATTAAAAATAATAATTCTTACACTATAGAGCAAATATATTATAAACTGACAGATTATATGCACATATTAAGCACTATACACCTAAAAAATTAAAAGACTTGTTAACATAAAGATTACACAGCAACATAAAAATCATATTGAAAATAAGTTCAACTATTAACATAAATAATACATAACTTAAAGTTGAATATATTAAAAATAATAATTCTTACACTATAGAGCAAATATATTATAAACTGATAGATTATATGCACATAATAAGCATTATACACCTAAAAAATTAAAAGACTTGTTAACATACAGATTACACAGCAACATAAAAATCATATTGAAAATAAGTTCAAATATTAACATAAATAATACATAACTTAAAGTTGAATATATTAAAAATAATAATTCTTACACTATAGAGCAAATATATTATAAACTGATAGATTATATGCACATATTAAGCATTATACACCTAAAAAATTAAAAGACTTGTTAACATAAAGATTACACAGCAACATAAAAATCATATTGAAAATAAGTTCAAATATTAACATAAATAATAAACAACTTAAAGTTGAATATATTAAAAATAATAATTCTTACACTATAGAGCAAATATATTATAAACTGATAGATTATATGCACATATTAAGCATTATACACCTAAAAAATTAAAAGACTTGTTAACATAAAGATTACACAGCAACATAAAAATCATATTGAAAATAAGTTCAAATATTAACATAAATAATACATAACTTAAAGTTGAATATATTAAAAATAATAATTCTTACACTATAGAGCAAATATATTATAAACTGATAGATTATATGCACATATTAAGCATTATACACCTAAAAAATTAAAAGACTTGTTAACATAAAGATTACACAGCAACATAAAAATCATATTGAAAATAAGTTCAAATATTAACATAAATAATACATAACTTAAAGTTGAATATATTAAAAATAATAATTCTTACACTATAGAGCAAATATATTATAAACTGATAGATTATATGCACATATTAAGCATTATACACCTAAAAAATTAAAAGACTTGTTAACATAAAGATTACACAGCAACATAAAAATCATATTGAAAATAAGTTCAAATATTAACATAAATAATACATAACTTAAAGTTGAATATATTAAAAATAATAATTCTTACACTATAGAGCAAATATATTATAAACTGATAGATTATATGCACATATTAAGCATTATACACCTAAAAAATTAAAAGACTTGTTAACATAAAGATTACAAAGCAACATAAAAATCATATTGAAAATAAGTTCAAATATTAACATAAATAATACATAACTTAAAGTTGAATATATTAAAAATAATAATTCTTACACTATAGAGCAAATATATTATAAACTGATAGATTATATGCACATATTAAGCATTATAGACCTAAAAAATTAAAAGACTTGTTAACATAAAGATTACACAGCAACATAAAAATCATATTGAAAATAAGTTCAAATATTAACATAAATAATACATAACTTAAAGTTGAATATATTAAAAATAATAATTCTTACACTATAGAGCAAATATATTATAAACTGATAGATTATATGCACATATTAAGCATTATACACCTAAAAAATTAAAAGACTTGTTAACATAAAGATTACACAGCAACATAAAAATCATATTGAAAATAAGTTCAAATATTAACATAAATAATACATAACTTAAAGTTGAATATATTAAAAATAATAATTCTTACACTATAGAGCAAATATATTATAAACTGATAGATTATATGCACATATTAAGCATTATACACCTAAAAAATTAAAAGACTTGTTAACATAAAGATTAGACAGCAACATAAAAATCATATTGAAAATAAGTTCAAATATTAACATAAATAATACATAACTTAAAGTTGAATATATTAAAAATAATAATTCTTACACTATAGAGCAAATATATTATAAACTGACAGATTATATGCACATATTAAGCACTATACACCTAAAAAATTAAAAGACTTGTTAACATAAAGATTACACAGCAACATAAAAATCATATTGAAAATAAGTTCAACTATTAACATAAATAATACATAACTTAAAGTTGAATATATTAAAAATAATAATTCTTACACTATAGAGCAAATATATTATAAACTGATAGATTATATGCACATAATAAGCATTATACACCTAAAAAATTAAAAGACTTGTTAACATACAGATTACACAGCAACATAAAAATCATATTGAAAATAAGTTCAAATATTAACATAAATAATACATAACTTAAAGTTGAATATATTAAAAATAATAATTCTTACACTATAGAGCAAATATATTATAAACTGATAGATTATATGCACATATTAAGCATTATACACCTAAAAAATTAAAAGACTTGTTAACATAAAGATTACACAGCAACATAAAAATCATATTGAAAATAAGTTCAAATATTAACATAAATAATACATAACTTAAAGTTGAATATATTAAAAATAATAATTCTTACACTATAGAGCAAATATATTATAAACTGATAGATTATATGCACATATTAAGCATTATACACCTAAAAAATTAAAAGACTTGTTAACATAAAGATTACACAGCAACATAAAAATCATATTGAAAATAAGTTCAAATATTAACATAAATAATACATAACTTAAAGTTGAATATATTAAAAATAATAATTCTTACACTATAGAGCAAATATATTATAAACTGATAGATTATATGCACATATTAAGCATTATACACCTAAAAAATTAAAAGACTTGTTAACATAAAGATTAGACAGCAACATAAAAATCATATTGAAAATAAGTTCAAATATTAACATAAATAATACATAACTTAAAGTTGAATATATTAAAAATAATAATTCTTACACTATAGAGCAAATATATTATAAACTGACAGATTATATGCACATATTAAGCACTATACACCTAAAAAATTAAAAGACTTGTTAACATAAAGATTACACAGCAACATAAAAATCATATTGAAAATAAGTTCAACTATTAACATAAATAATACATAACTTAAAGTTGAATATATTAAAAATAATAATTCTTACACTATAGAGCAAATATATTATAAACTGATAGATTATATGCACATAATAAGCATTATACACCTAAAAAATTAAAAGACTTGTTAACATACAGATTACACAGCAACATAAAAATCATATTGAAAATAAGTTCAAATATTAACATAAATAATACATAACTTAAAGTTGAATATATTAAAAATAATAATTCTTACACTATAGAGCAAATATATTATAAACTGATAGATTATATGCACATATTAAGCATTATACACCTAAAAAATTAAAAGACTTGTTAACATAAAGATTACACAGCAACATAAAAATCATATTGAAAATAAGTTCAAATATTAACATAAATAATAAACAACTTAAAGTTGAATATATTAAAAATAATAATTCTTACAATATAGAGCAAATATATTATAAACTGATAGATTATATGCACATAATAAGCATTATACACCTAAAAAATTAAAAGACTTGTTAACATACAGATTACACAGCAACATAAAAATCATATTGAAAATAAGTTCAAATATTAACATAAATAATACATAACTTAAAGTTGAATATATTAAAAATAATAATTCTTACACTATAGAGCAAATATATTATAAACTGATAGATTATATGCACATATTAAGCATTATACACCTAAAAAATTAAAAGACTTGTTAACATAAAGATTACACAGCAACATAAAAATCATATTGAAAATAAGTTCAAATATTAACATAAATAATAAACAACTTAAAGTTGAATATATTAAAAATAATAATTCTTACACTATAGAGCAAATATATTATAAACTGATAGATTATATGCACATATTAAGCATTATACACCTAAAAAATTAAAAGACTTGTTAACATAAAGATTACACAGCAACATAAAAATCATATTGAAAATAAGTTCAAATATTAACATAAATAATAAACAACTTAAAGTTGAATATATTAAAAATAATAATTCTTACAATATAGAGCAAATATATTATAAACTGATAGATTATATGCACATAATAAGCATTATACACCTAAAAAATTAAAAGACTTGTTAACATACAGATTACACAGCAACATAAAAATCATATTGAAAATAAGTTCAAATATTAACATAAATAATACATAACTTAAAGTTGAATATATTAAAAATAATAATTCTTACACTATAGAGCAAATATATTATAAACTGATAGATTATATGCACATATTAAGCATTATACACCTAAAAAATTAAAAGACTTGTTAACATAAAGATTACACAGCAACATAAAAATCATATTGAAAATAAGTTCAAATATTAACATAAATAATAAACAACTTAAAGTTGAATATATTAAAAATAATAATTCTTACACTATAGAGCAAATATATTATAAACTGATAGATTATATGCACATATTAAGCATTATACACCTAAAAAATTAAAAGACTTGTTAACATAAAGATTACACAGCAACATAAAAATCATATTGAAAATAAGTTCAAATATTAACATAAATAATACATAACTTAAAGTTGAATATATTAAAAATAATAATTCTTACACTATAGAGCAAATATATTATAAACTGATAGATTATATGCACATATTAAGCATTATACACCTAAAAAATTAAAAGACTTGTTAACATAAAGATTACACAGCAACATAAAAATCATATTGAAAATAAGTTCAAATATTAACATAAATAATACATAACTTAAAGTTGAATATATTAAAAATAATAATTCTTACACTATAGAGCAAATATATTATAAACTGATAGATTATATGCACATATTAAGCATTATACACCTAAAAAATTAAAAGACTTGTTAACATAAAGATTACACAGCAACATAAAAATCATATTGAAAATAAGTTCAAATATTAACATAAATAATACATAACTTAAAGTTGAATATATTAAAAATAATAATTCTTACACTATAGAGCAAATATATTATAAACTGATAGATTATATGCACATATTAAGCATTATACACCTAAAAAATTAAAAGACTTGTTAACATAAAGATTACACAGCAACATAAAAATCATATTGAAAATAAGTTCAAATATTAACATAAATAATACATAACTTAAAGTTGAATATATTAAAAATAATAATTCTTACACTATAGAGCAAATATATTATAAACTGATAGATTATATGCACATATTAAGCATTATAGACCTAAAAAATTAAAAGACTTGTTAACATAAAGATTACACAGCAACATAAAAATCATATTGAAAATAAGTTCAAATATTAACATAAATAATACATAACTTAAAGTTGAATATATTAAAAATAATAATTCTTACACTATAGAGCAAATATATTATAAACTGATAGATTATATGCACATATTAAGCATTATACACCTAAAAAATTAAAAGACTTGTTAACATAAAGATTACACAGCAACATAAAAATCATATTGAAAATAAGTTCAAATATTAACATAAATAATACATAACTTAGAGTTGAATATATTAAAAATAATAATTCTTACACTATAGAGCAAATATATTATAAACTGATAGATTATATGCACATATTAAGCATTATACACCTAAAAAATTAAAAGACTTGTTAACATAAAGATTACACAGCAACATAAAAATCATATTGAAAATAAGTTCAAATATTAACATAAATAATACATAACTTAAAGTTGAATATATTAAAAATAATAATTCTTACACTATAGAGCAAATATATTATAAACTGATAGATTATATGCACATATTAAGCATTATACACCTAAAAAATTAAAAGACTTGTTAACATAAAGATTACACAGCAACATAAAAATCATATTGAAAATAAGTTCAAATATTAACATAAATAATACATAACTTAAAGTTGAATATATTAAAAATAATAATTCTTACACTATAGAGAAAATATATTATAAACTGATAGATTATATGCACATATTAAGCATTATACACCTAAAAAATTAAAAGACTTGTTAACATAAAGATTACACAGCAACATAAAAATCATATTGAAAATAAGTTCAAATATTAACATAAATAATACATAACTTAAAGTTGAATTTATTAAAAATAATAATTCTTACACTATAGAGCAAATATATTATAAACTGATAGATTATATGCACATATTAAGCATTATACACCTAAAAAATTAAAAGACTTGTTAACATAAAGATTACACAGCAACATAAAAATCATATTGAAAATAAGTTCAAATATTAACATAAATAATACATAACTTAAAGTTGAATATATTAAAAATAATAATTCTTACACTATAGAGCAAATATATTATAAACTGATAGATTATATGCACATATTAAGCATTATACACCTAAAAAATTAAAAGACTTGTGAACATAAAAATTACACAGCTACATAAAAATCATATTGAAAATAAGTTCAAATATTAACATAAATAATACATAACTTAAAGTTGAATATATTAAAAATAATAATTCTTACACTATAGAGCAAATATATTATAAACTGATAGATTATATGCACATATTAAGCATTATACACCTAAAAAATTGAAAGACTTGTTAACATAAAGATTACACAGCAACATAAAAATCATATTGAAAATAAGTTCAAATATTAACATAAATAATACATAACTTAAAGTTGAATATATTAAAAATAATAATTCTTACACTATAGAGCAAATATATTATAAACTGATAGATTATATGCACATATTAAGCATTATAGACCTAAAAAATTAAAAGACTTGTTAACATAAAGATTACACAGCAACATAAAAATCATATTGAAAATAAGTTCAAATATTAACATAAATAATACATAACTTAAAGTTGAATATATTAAAAATAATAATTCTTACACTATAGAGCAAATATATTATAAACTGATAGATTATATGCACATATTAAGCATTATACACCTAAAAAATTAAAAGACTTGTTAACATAAAGATTACACAGCAACATAAAAATCATATTGAAAATAAGTTCAAATATTAACATAAATAATACATAACTTAAAGTTGAATATATTAAAAATAATAATTCTTACACTATAGAGCAAATATATTATAAACTGATAGATTATATGCACATATTAAGCATTATAGACCTAAAAAATTAAAAGACTTGTTAACATAAAGATTATACAGCAACATAAAAATCATATTGAAAATAAGTTCAAATATTAACATAAATAATACATAACTTAAAGTTGAATATATTAAAAATAATAATTCTTACACTATAGAGCAAATATATTATAAACTGATAGATTATATGCACATATTAAGCATTATACACCTAAAAAATTAAAAGACTTGTTAACATAAAGATTACACAGCAACATAAAAATCATATTGAAAATAAGTTCAAATATTAACATAAATAATACATAACTTAAAGTTGAATATATTAAAAATAATAATTCTTACACTATAGAGCAAATATATTATAAACTGATAGATTATATGCACATATTAAGCATTATAGACCTAAAAAATTAAAAGACTTGTTAACATAAAGATTACACAGCAACATAAAAATCATATTGAAAATAAGTTCAAATATTAACATAAATAATACATAACTTAAAGTTGAATATATTAAAAATAATAATTCTTACACTATAGAGCAAATATATTATAAACTGATAGATTATATGCACATATTAAGCATTATACACCTAAAAAATTAAAAGACTTGTTAACATAAAGATTACACAGCAACATAAAAATCATATTGAAAATAAGTTCAAATATTAACATAAATAATACATAACTTAAAGTTGAATATATTAAAAATAATAATTCTTACACTATAGAGAAAATATATTATAAACTGATAGATTATATGCACATATTAAGCATTATACACCTAAAAAATTAAAAGACTTGTTAACATAAAGATTACACAGCAACATAAAAATCATATTGAAAATAAGTTCAAATATTAACATAAATAATACATAACTTAAAGTTGAATTTATTAAAAATAATAATTCTTACACTATAGAGCAAATATATTATAAACTGATAGATTATATGCACATATTAAGCATTATACACCTAAAAAATTAAAAGACTTGTTAACATAAAGATTACACAGCAACATAAAAATCATATTGAAAATAAGTTCAAATATTAACATAAATAATACATAACTTAAAGTTGAATATATTAAAAATAATAATTCTTACACTATAGAGCAAATATATTATAAACTGATAGATTATATGCACATATTAAGCATTATACACCTAAAAAATTAAAAGACTTGTGAACATAAAAATTACACAGCTACATAAAAATCATATTGAAAATAAGTTCAAATATTAACATAAATAATACATAACTTAAAGTTGAATATATTAAAAATAATAATTCTTACACTATAGAGCAAATATATTATAAACTGATAGATTATATGCACATATTAAGCATTATACACCTAAAAAATTAAAAGACTTGTTAACATAAAGATTACACAGCAACATAAAAATCATATTGAAAATAAGTTCAAATATTAACATAAATAATACATAACTTAAAGTTGAATATATTAAAAATAATAATTCTTACACTATAGAGCAAATATATTATAAACTGATAGATTATATGCACATATTAAGCATTATAGACCTAAAAAATTAAAAGACTTGTTAACATAAAGATTACACAGCAACATAAAAATCATATTGAAAATAAGTTCAAATATTAACATAAATAATACATAACTTAAAGTTGAATATATTAAAAATAATAATTCTTACACTATAGAGCAAATATATTATAAACTGATAGATTATATGCACATATTAAGCATTATACACCTAAAAATTAAAAGACTTGTTAACATAAAGATTACACAGCAACATAAAAATCATATTGAAAATAAGTTCAAATATTAACATAAATAATACATAACTTAAAGTTGAATATATTAAAAATAATAATTCTTACACTATAGAGCAAATATATTATAAACTGATAGATTATATGCACATATTAAGCATTATACACCTAAAAAATTAAAAGACTTGTGAACATAAAAATTACACAGCTACATAAAAATCATATTGAAAATAAGTTCAAATATTAACATAAATAATACATAACTTAAAGTTGAATATATTAAAAATAATAATTCTTACACTATAGAGCAAATATAATATAAACTGATAGATATATGCACATATTAAGCATTATACACCTAAAAAATTAAAAAGACTTGTTAACATAAAGATTACACAGCAACATAAAAATCATATTGAAAATAAGTTCAAATATTAACATAAATAATACATAACTTAAAGTTGAATATATTAAAAATAATAATTCTTACACTATAGAGCAAATATATTATAAACTGATAGATTATATGCACATATTAAGCATTATACACCTAAAAAATTAAAAGACTTGTTAACATAAAGATTACACAGCAACATAAAAATCATATTGAAAATAAGTTCAAATATTAACATAAATAATACATAACTTAAAGTTGAATATATTAAAAATAATAATTCTTACACTATAGAGCAAATATATTATAAACTGATAGATTATATGCACATATTAAGCATTATAGACCTAAAAAATTAAAAGACTTGTTAACATAAAGATTACACAGCAACATAAAAATCATATTGAAAATAAGTTCAAATATTAACATAAATAATACATAACTTAAAGTTGAATATATTAAAAATAATAATTCTTACACTATAGAGCAAATATATTATAAACTGATAGATTATATGCACATATTAAGCATTATACACCTAAAAAATTAAAAGACTTGTTAACATAAAGATTACACAGCAACATAAAAATCATATTGAAAATAAGTTCAAATATTAACATAAATAATACATAACTTAAAGTTGAATATATTAAAAATAATAATTCTTACACTATAGAGCAAATATATTATAAACTGATAGATTATATGCACATATTAAGCATTATACACCTAAAAAATTAAAAGACTTGTGAACATAAAAATTACACAGCTACATAAAAATCATATTGAAAAATAAGTTCAAATATTAACATAAATAATACATAACTTAAAGTTGAATATATTAAAAATAATAATTCTTACACTATAGAGCAAATATATTATAAACTGATAGATTATATGCACATATTAAGCATTATACACCTAAAAATTAAAAGACTTGTTAACATAAAGATTACACAGCAACATAAAAATCATATTGAAAATAAGTTCAAATATTAACATAAATAATACATAACTTAAAGTTGAATATATTAAAATAATAATTCTTACACTATAGAGCAAATATATTATAAACTGATAGATTATATGCACATATTAAGCATTATAGACCTAAAAAATTAAAAGACTTGTTAACATAAAGATTACACAGCAACATAAAAATCATATTGAAAATAAGTTCAAATATTAACATAAATAATACATAACTTAAAGTTGAATATATTAAAAATAATAATTCTTACACTATAGAGCAAATATATTATAAACTGATAGATTATATGCACATATTAAGCATTATACACCTAAAAAATTAAAAGACTTGTTAACATAAAGATTACACAGCAACATAAAAATCATATTGAAAATAAGTTCAAATATTAACATAAATAATACATAACTTAAAGTTGAATATATTAAAAATAATAATTCTTACACTATAGAGCAAATATATTATAAACTGATAGATTATATGCACATATTAAGCATTATACACCTAAAAAATTAAAAGACTTGTTAACATAAAAATTACACAGCTACATAAAAATCATATTGAAAATAAGTTCAAATATTAACATAAATAATACATAACTTAAAGTTGAATATATTAAAAATAATAATTCTTACACTATAGAGCAAATATATTATAAACTGATAGATTATATGCACATATTAAGCATTATACACCTAAAAAAATTAAAAGACTTGTTAACATAAAGATTACACAGCAACATAAAAATCATATTAAAATAAGTTCAAATATTAACATAAATAATACATAACTTAAAGTTGAATATATTAAAATAATAATTCTTACACTATAGAGCAAATATATTATAAACTGATAGATTATATGCACATATTAAGCATTATACACCTAAAAAATTAAAAGACTTGTTAACATAAAGATTACACAGCAACATAAAAATCATATTGAAAATAAGTTCAAATTATTAACATAAATAATACATAACTTAAAGTTGAATATATTAAAAATAATAATTCTTACACTATAGAGCAAATATATTATAAACTGATAGATTATATGCACATATTAAGCATTATACACCTAAAAATTAAAAGACTTGTTAACATAAAGATTACACAGCAACATAAAAATCATATTGAAATAAGTTCAAATATTAACATAAATAATACATAACTTAAAGTTGAATATATTAAAAATAATAATTCTTACACTATAGAGTAAATATATTATAAACTGATAGATTATATGCACATATTAAGCATTATACACCTAAAAAATTAAAAGACTTGTTAACATAAAGATTACACAGCAACATAAAAATCATATTGAAAATAAGTTCAAATATTAACATAAATAATACATAACTTAAAGTTGAATATATTAAAAATAATAATTCTTACACTATAGAGCAAATATATTATAAACTGATAGATTATATGCACATATTAAGCATTATACACCTAAAAAATTAAAAGACTTGTTAACATAAAGATTACACAGCAACATAAAAATCATATTGAAAATAAGTTCAAATATTAACATAAATAATACATAACTTAAAGTTGAATATATTAAAAATAATAATTCTTACACTATAGAGCAAATATATTATAAACTGATAGATTATATGCACATATTAAGCATTATACACCTAAAAATTAAAAGACCTGTTAACATAAAGATTACACAGCAACATAAAAATCATATTGAAAATAAGTTGAAATATTAACATAAATAATACATAACTTAAAGTTGAATATATTAAAATAATAATTCTTACACTATAGAGCAAATATATTATAAACTGATAGATTATATGCACATATTAAGCATTATACACCTAAAAAATTAAAAGACTTGTTAACATAAAGATTACACAGCAACATAAAAATCATATTGAAAATAAGTTCAAATATTAACATAAATAATACATAACTTAAAGTTGAATATATTAAAAATAATAATTCTTACACTATAGAGCAAAATATATTATAAACTGATAGATTATATGCACATATTAAGCATTATACACCTAAAAAATTAAAAGACTTGTTAACATAAAGATTACACAGCAACATAAAAATCATATTGAAAATAAGTTCAAATATTAACATAAATAATACATAACTTAAAGTTGAATATATTAAAAATAATAATTCTTACACTATAGAGCAAATATATTATAAACTGATAGATTATATGCACATATTAAGCATTATACACCTAAAAAATTAAAAGACTTGTTAACATAAAGATTACACAGCAACATAAAAATCATATGAAAATAAGTTCAAATATTAACATAAATAATACATAACTTAAAGTTGAATATATTAAAAATAATAATTCTTACACTATAGAGCAAATATATTATAAACTGATAGATTATATGCACATATTAAGCATTATACACCTAAAAATTAAAAGACTTGTTAACATAAAGATTACACAGCAACATAAAAATCATATTAAAATAAGTTCAAATATTAACATAAATAATACATAACTTAAAGTTGAATATATTAAAAATAATAATTCTTACACTATAGAGCAAATATATTATAAACTGATAGATTATATGCACATATTAAGCATTATACACCTAAAAAATTAAAAGACTTGTTAACATAAAGATTACACAGCAACATAAAATCATATTGAAAATAAGTTCAAATATTAACATAAATAATACATAACTTAAAGTTGAATATATTAAAAATAATAATTCTTACACTATAGAGCAAATATATTATAAACTAATAGATTATATGCACATATTAAGCACTATACACCTAAAAAATTAAAAGACTTGTTAACATAAAGATTACACAGCAACATAAAAATCATATTGAAAATAAGTTCAAATATTAACATAAATAATACATAACTTAAAGTTGAATATATTAAAAATAATAATTCTTACACTATAGAGCAAATATATTATAAACTGATAGATTATATGCACATATTAAGCATTATACACCTAAAAAATTAAAAGACTTGTTAACATAAAGATTACACAGCAACATAAAAATCATATTGAAAATAAGTTCAAATATTAACATAAATAATACATAACTTAAAGTTGAATATATTAAAAATAATAATTCTTACACTATAGAGCAAATATATTATAAACTGATAGATTATATGCACATATTAAGCATTATACACCTAAAAAATTAAAAGACTTGTTAACATAAAGATTACACAGCAACATAAAAATCATATTGAAAATAAGTTCAAAATATTAACATAAATAATACATAACTTAAAGTTGAATATATTAAAAATAATAATTCTTACACTATAGAGCAAATATATTATAAACTGATAGATTATATGCACATATTAAGCACTATACACCTAAAAAATTAAAAGACTTGTTAACATAAAGATTACACAGCAACATAAAAATCATATTGAAAATAAGTTCAAATATTAACATAAATAATACATAACTTAAAGTTGAATATATTAAAAATAATAATTCTTACACTATAGAGAAAATATATTATAAACTGATAGATTATATGCAAATATTAAGCATTATACACCTAAAAAATTAAAAGACTTGTTAACATAAAGATTACACAGGAACATAAAAATCATATTGAAAATAAGTTCAAATATTAACATAAATAATACATAACTTAAAGTTGAATATATTAAAAATAATAATTCTTACACTATAGAGCAAATATATTATAAACTGATAGATTATATGCACATATTAAGCATTATACACCTAAAAAATTAAAAGACTTGTTAACATAAAGATTACACAGCAACATAAAAATCATATTGAAAATAAGTTCAAATATTAACATAAATAATACATAACTTAAAGTTGAATATATTAAAAATAATAATTCTTACACTATAGAGCAAATATATTATAAACTAATAGATTATATGCACATATTAAGCATTATACACCTAAAAAATTAAAAGACTTGTTAACATAAAGATTACACAGCAACATAAAAATCATATTGAAAATAAGTTCAAATATTAACATAAATAATACATAACTTAAAGTTGAATATATTTAAAAATAATAATTCTTACACTATAGAGCAAATATATTATAAACTGATAGATTATATGCACATATTAAGCATTATACACCTAAAAAATTAAAAGACTTGTTAACATAAAGATTACACAGCAACATAAAAATCATATTGAAAATAAGTTCAAATATTAACATAAATAATACATAACTTAAAGTTGAATATATTAAAAATAATAATTCTTACACTATAGAGCAAATATATTATAAACTGATAGATTATATGCACATATTAAGCATTATACACCTAAAAAATTAAAAGACTTGTTAACATAAAGATTACACAGCAACATAAAAATCATATTGAAAATAAGTTCAAATATTAACATAAATAATACATAACTTAAAGTTGAATATATTAAAAATAATAATTCTTACACTATAGAGCAAATATATTATAAACTGATAGATTATATGCACATATTAAGCACTATACACCTAAAAAATTAAAAGACTTGTTAACATAAAGATTACACAGCAACATAAAAATCATATTGAAAATAAGTTCAAATATTAACATAAATAATACATAACTTAAAGTTGAATATATTAAAAATAATAATTCTTACACTATAGAGAAAATATATTATAAACTGATAGATTATATGCAAATATTAAGCATTATACACCTAAAAAATTAAAAGACTTGTTAACATAAAGATTACACAGGAACATAAAAATCATATTGAAAATAAGTTCAAATATTAACATAAATAATACATAACTTAAAGTTGAATATATTAAAAATAATAATTCTTACACTATAGAGCAAATATATTATAAACTGATAGATTATATGCACATATTAAGCATTATACACCTAAAAAATTAAAAGACTTGTTAACATAAAGATTACACAGCAACATAAAAATCATATTGAAAATAAGTTCAAATATTAACATAAATAATACATAACTTAAAGTTGAATATATTAAAAATAATAATTCTTACACTATAGAGCAAATATATTATAAACTGATAGATTATATGCACATATTAAGCATTATACACCTAAAAAATTAAAAGACCTGTTAACATAAAGATTACACAGCAACATAAAAATCATATTGAAAATAAGTTCAAATATTAACATAAATAATACATAACTTAAAGTTGAATATATTAAAAATAATAATTCTTACACTATAGAGCAAATATATTATAAACTGATAGATTATATGCACATATTAAGCATTATACACCTAAAAAATTAAAAGACTTGTTAACATAAAGATTACACAGCAACATAAAAATCAAATTGAAAATAAGTTCAAATATTAACATAAATAATACATAACTTAAAGTTGAATATATTAAAAATAATAATTCTTACACTATAGAGCAAATATATTATAAACTGATAGATTATATGCACATATTAAGCATTATACACCTAAAAAATTAAAAGACTTGTTAACATAAAGATTACACAGCAACATAAAAATCATATTGAAAATAAGTTCAAATATTAACATAAATAATACATAACTTAAAGTTGAATATATTAAAAATAATAATTCTTACACTATAGAGCAAATATATTATAAACTGATAGATTATATGCACATATTAAGCATTATACACCTAAAAAATTAAAAGACTTGTTAACATAAAGATTACACAGCAACATAAAAATCATATTGAAAATAAGTTCAAATATTAACATAAATAATACATAACTTAAAGTTGAATATATTAAAAATAATAATTCTTACACTATAGAGCAAATATATTATAAACTGATAGATTATATGCACATATTAAGCACTATACACCTAAAAAATTAAAAGACTTGTTAACATAAAGATTACACAGCAACATAAAAATCATATTGAAAATAAGTTCAAATATTAACATAAATAATACATAACTTAAAGTTGAATATATTAAAAATAATAATTCTTACACTATAGAGAAAATATATTATAAACTGATAGATTATATGCAAATATTAAGCATTATACACCTAAAAAATTAAAAGACTTGTTAACATAAAGATTACACAGGAACATAAAAATCATATTGAAAATAAGTTCAAATATTAACATAAATAATACATAACTTAAAGTTGAATATATTAAAAATAATAATTCTTACACTATAGAGCAAATATATTATAAACTGATAGATTATATGCACATATTAAGCATTATACACCTAAAAAATTAAAAGACTTGTTAACATAAAGATTACACAGCAACATAAAAATCATATTGAAAATAAGTTCAAATATTAACATAAATAATACATAACTTAAAGTTGAATATATTAAAAATAATAATTCTTACACTATAGAGCAAATATATTATAAACTAATAGATTATATGCACATATTAAGCATTATACACCTAAAAAATTAAAAGACTTGTTAACATAAAGATTACACAGCAACATAAAAATCATATTGAAAATAAGTTCAAATATTAACATAAATAATACATAACTTAAAGTTGAATATATTAAAAATAATAATTCTTACACTATAGAGCAAATATATTATAAACTAATAGATTATATGCACATATTAAGCACTATACACCTAAAAAATTAAAAGACTTGTTAACATAAAGATTACACAGCAACATAAAAATCATATTGAAAATAAGTTCAAATATTAACATAAATAATACATAACTTAAAGTTGAATATATTAAAAATAATAATTCTTACACTATAGAGCAAATATATTATAAACTGATAGATTATATGCACATATTAAGCATTATACACCTAAAAAATTAAAAGACTTGTTAACATAAAGATTACACAGCAACACAAAAATCATATTGAAAATAAGTTCAAATATTAACATAAATAATACATAACTTAAAGTTGAATATATTAAAAATAATAATTCTTACACTATAGAGCAAATATATTATAAACTGATAGATTATATGCACATATTAAGCATTATACACCTAAAAAATTAAAAGACTTGTTAACATAAAGATTACACAGCAACATAAAAATCATATTGAAAATAAGTTCAAATATTAACATAAATAATACATAACTTAAAGTTGAATATATTAAAAATAATAATTCTTACACTATAGAGCAAATATATTATAAACTGATAGATTATATGCACATATTAAGCATTATACACCTAAAAAATTAAAAGACTTGTTAACATAAAGATTACACAGCAACATAAAAATCATATTGAAAATAAGTTCAAATATTAACATAAATAATACATAACTTAAAGTTGAATATATTAAAAATAATAATTCTTACACTATAGAGCAAATATATTATAAACTGATAGATTATATGCACATATTAAGCATTATACACCTAAAAAATTAAAAGACTTGTTAACATAAAGATTACACAGCAACATAAAAATCATATTGAAAATAAGTTCAAATATTAACATAAATAATACATAACTTAAAGTTGAATATATTAAAAATAATAATTCTTACACTATAGAGCAAATATATTATAAACTGATAGATTATATGCACATATTAAGCATTATACACCTAAAAAATTAAAAGACCTGTTAACATAAAGATTACACAGCAACATAAAAATCATATTGAAAATAAGTTCAAATATTAACATAAATAATACATAACTTAAAGTTGAATATATTAAAAATAATAATTCTTACACTATAGAGCAAATATATTATAAACTGATAGATTATATGCACATATTAAGCATTATACACCTAAAAAATTAAAAGACTTGTTAACATAAAGATTACACAGCAACATAAAAATCATATTGAAAATAAGTTCAAATATTAACATAAATAATACATAACTTAAAGTTGAATATATTAAAAATAATAATTCTTACACTATAGAGCAAATATATTATAAACTGATAGATTATATGCACATATTAAGCATTATACACCTAAAAAATTAAAAGACTTGTTAACATAAAGATTACACAGCAACATAAAAATCATATTGAAAATAAGTTCAAATATTAACATAAATAATACATAACTTAAAGTTGAATATATTAAAAATAATAATTCTTACACTATAGAGCAAATATATTATAAACTGATAGATTATATGCACATATTAAGCATTATACACCTAAAAAATTAAAAGACTTGTTAACATAAAGATTACACAGCAACATAAAAATCATATTGAAAATAAGTTCAAATATTAACATAAATAATACATAACTTAAAGTTGAATATATTAAAAATAATAATTCTTACACTATAGAGCAAATATATTATAAACTGATAGATTATATGCACATATTAAGCACTATACACCTAAAAAATTAAAAGACTTGTTAACATAAAGATTACACAGCAACATAAAAATCATATTGAAAATAAGTTCAAATATTAACATAAATAATACATAACTTAAAGTTGAATATATTAAAAATAATAATTCTTACACTATAGAGCAAATATATTATAAACTGATAGATTATATGCACATATTAAGCATTATACACCTAAAAAATTAAAAGACTTGTTAACATAAAGATTACACAGCAACATAAAAATCATATTGAAAATAAGTTCAAATATTAACATAAATAATACATAACTTAAAGTTGAATATATTAAAAATAATAATTCTTACACTATAGAGCAAATATATTATAAACTGATAGATTATATGCACATATTAAGCATTATACACCTAAAAAATTAAAAGACTTGTTAACATAAAGATTACACAGCAACACAAAAATCATATTGAAAATAAGTTCAAATATTAACATAAATAATACATAACTTAAAGTTGAATATATTAAAAATAATAATTCTTACACTATAGAGCAAATATATTATAAACTGATAGATTATATGCACATATTAAGCACTATACACCTAAAAAATTAAAAGACTTGTTAACATAAAGATTACACAGCAACATAAAAATCATATTGAAAATAAGTTCAAATATTAACATAAATAATACATAACTTAAAGTTGAATATATTAAAAATAATAATTCTTACACTATAGAGCAAATATATTATAAACTGATAGATTATATGCAAATATTAAGCATTATACACCTAAAAAATTAAAAGACTTGTTAACATAAAGATTACACAGGAACATAAAAATCATATTGAAAATAAGTTCAAATATTAACATAAATAATACATAACTTAAAGTTGAATATATTAAAAATAATAATTCTTACACTATAGAGCAAATATATTATAAACTGATAGATTATATGCACATATTAAGCATTATACACCTAAAAAATTAAAAGACTTGTTAACATAAAGATTACACAGCAACATAAAAATCATATTGAAAATAAGTTCAAATATTAACATAAATAATACATAACTTAAAGTTGAATATATTAAAAATAATAATTTTTACACTATAGAGCAAATATATTATAAACTGATAGATTATATGCACATATTAAGCATTATACACCTAAAAAATTAAAAGACTTGTTAACATAAAGATTACACAGCAACATAAAAATCATATTGAAAATAAGTTCAAATATTAACATAAATAATACATAACTTAAAGTTGAATATATTAAAAATAATAATTCTTACACTATATAGCAAATATATTATAAACTGATAGATTATATGCACATATTAAGCATTATACACCTAAAAAATTAAAAGACTTGTTAACATAAAGATTACACAGCAACATAAAAATCATATTGAAAATAAGTTCAAATATTAACATAAATAATACATAACTTAAAGTTGAATATATTAAAAATAATAATTCTTACACTATAGAGCAAATATATTATAAACTGATAGATTATATGCACATATTAAGCATTATACACCTAAAAAATTAAAAGACTTGTTAACATAAAGATTACACAGCAACATAAAAATCATATTGAAAATAAGTTCAAATATTAACATAAATAATACATAACTTAAAGTTGAATATATTAAAAATAATAATTCTTACACTATAGAGCAAATATATTATAAACTGATAGATTATATGCACATATTAAGCATTATACACCTAAAAAATTAAAAGACTTGTTAACATAAAGATTACACAGCAACATAAAAATCATATTGAAAATAAGTTCAAATATTAACATAAATAATACATAACTTAAAGTTGAATATATTAAAAATAATAATTCTTACACTATAGAGCAAATATATTATAAACTGATAGATTATATGCACATATTAAGCATTATACACCTAAAAAATTAAAAGACTTGTTAACATAAAGATTACACAGCAACATAAAAATCATATTGAAAATAAGTTCAAATATTAACATAAATAATACATAACTTAAAGTTGAATATATTAAAAATAATAATTCTTACACTATAGAGCAAATATATTATAAACTGATAGATTATATGCACATATTAAGCATTATACACCTAAAAAATTAAAAGACTTGTTAACATAAAGATTACACAGCAACACAAAAATCATATTGAAAATAAGTTCAAATATTAACATAAATAATACATAACTTAAAGTTGAATATATTAAAAATAATAATTCTTACACTATAGAGCAAATATATTATAAACTGATAGATTATATGCACATATTAAGCATTATACACCTAAAAAATTAAAAGACTTGTTAACATAAAGATTACACAGCAACATAAAAATCATATTGAAAATAAGTTCAAATATTAACATAAATAATACATAACTTAAAGTTGAATATATTAAAAATAATAATTCTTACACTATAGAGCAAATATATTATAAACTGATAGATTATATGCACATATTAAGCACTATACAACTAAAAAATTAAAAGACTTGTTAACATAAGGATTACACAGCAACATAAAAATCATATTGAAAATAAGTTCAAATATTAACATAAATAATACATAACTTAAAGTTGAATATATTAAAAATAATAATTCTTACACTATAGAGCAAATATATTATAAACTGATAGATTATATGCACATATTAAGCATTATACACCTAAAAAATTAAAAGACTTGTTAACATAAAGATTACACAGCAACATAAAAATCATATTGAAAATAAGTTCAAATATTAACATAAATAATACATAACTTAAAGTTGAATATATTAAAAATAATAATTCTTACACTATAGAGCAAATATATTATAAACTAATAGATTATATGCACATATTAAGCATTATACACCTAAAAAATTAAAAGACTTGTTAACATAAAGATTACACAGCAACATAAAAATCATATTGAAAATAAGTTCAAATATTAACATAAATAATACATAACTTAAAGTTGAATATATTAAAAATAATAATTCTTACACTATAGAGCAAATATATTATAAAATGATAGATTATATGCACATATTAAGCATTATACACCTAAAAAATTAAAAGACTTGTTAACATAAAGATTACACAGCAACATAAAAATCATATTGAAAATAAGTTCAAATATTAACATAAATAATACATAACTTAAAGTTGAATATATTAAAAATAATAATTCTTACACTATAGAGCAAATATATTATAAACTGATAGATTATATGCACATATTAAGCATTATACACCTAAAAAATTAAAAGACTTGTTAACATAAAGATTACACAGCAACATAAAAATCATATTGAAAATAAGTTCAAATATTAACATAAATAATACATAACTTAAAGTTGAATATATTAAAAATAATAATTCTTACACTATAGAGCAAATATATTATAAACTGATAGATTATATGCACATATTAAGCATTATACACCTAAAAAATTAAAAGACTTGTTAACATAAAGATTACACAGCAACATAAAAATCATATTGAAAATAAGTTCAAATATTAACATAAATAATACATAACTTAAAGTTGAATATATTAAAAATAATAATTCTTACACTATAGAGCAAATATATTATAAACTGATAGATTATATGCACATATTAAGCATTATACACCTAAAAAATTAAAAGACTTGTTAACATAAAGATTACACAGCAACATAAAAATCATATTGAAAATAAGTTCAAATATTAACATAAATAATACATAACTTAAAGTTGAATATATTAAAAATAATAATTTTTACACTATAGAGCAAATATATTATAAACTGATAGATTATATGCACATATTAAGCATTATACACCTAAAAAATTAAAAGACTTGTTAACATAAAGATTACACAGCAACATAAAAATCATATTGAAAATAAGTTCAAATATTAACATAAATAATACATAACTTAAAGTTGAATATATTAAAAATAATAATTCTTACACTATATAGCAAATATATTATAAACTGATAGATTATATGCACATATTAAGCATTATACACCTAAAAAATTAAAAGACTTGTTAACATAAAGATTACACAGCAACATAAAAATCATATTGAAAATAAGTTCAAATATTAACATAAATAATACATAACTTAAAGTTGAATATATTAAAAATAATAATTCTTACACTATAGAGCAAATATATTATAAACTGATAGATTATATGCACATATTAAGCATTATACACCTAAAAAATTAAAAGACTTGTTAACATAAAGATTACACAGCAACATAAAAATCATATTGAAAATAAGTTCAAATATTAACATAAATAATACATAACTTAAAGTTGAATATATTAAAAATAATAATTCTTACACTATAGAGCAAATATATTATAAACTGATAGATTATATGCACATATTAAGCATTATACACCTAAAAAATTAAAAGACTTGTTAACATAAAGATTACACAGCAACATAAAAATCATATTGAAAATAAGTTCAAATATTAACATAAATAATACATAACTTAAAGTTGAATATATTAAAAATAATAATTCTTACACTATAGAGCAAATATATTATAAACTGATAGATTATATGCACATATTAAGCATTATACACCTAAAAAATTAAAAGACTTGTTAACATAAAGATTACACAGCAACATAAAAATCATATTGAAAATAAGTTCAAATATTAACATAAATAATACATAACTTAAAGTTGAATATATTAAAAATAATAATTTTTACACTATAGAGCAAATATATTATAAACTGATAGATTATATGCACATATTAAGCATTATACACCTAAAAAATTAAAAGACTTGTTAACATAAAGATTACACAGCAACATAAAAATCATATTGAAAATAAGTTCAAATATTAACATAAATAATACATAACTTAAAGTTGAATATATTAAAAATAATAATTCTTACACTATATAGCAAATATATTATAAACTGATAGATTATATGCACATATTAAGCATTATACACCTAAAAAATTAAAAGACTTGTTAACATAAAGATTACACAGCAACATAAAAATCATATTGAAAATAAGTTCAAATATTAACATAAATAATACATAACTTAAAGTTGAATATATTAAAAATAATAATTCTTACACTATAGAGCAAATATATTATAAACTGATAGATTATATGCACATATTAAGCATTATACACCTAAAAAATTAAAAGACTTGTTAACATAAAGATTACACAGCAACATAAAAATCATATTGAAAATAAGTTCAAATATTAACATAAATAATACATAACTTAAAGTTGAATATATTAAAAATAATAATTCTTACACTATAGAGCAAATATATTATAAACTGATAGATTATATGCACATATTAAGCATTATACACCTAAAAAATTAAAAGACTTGTTAACATAAAGATTACACAGCAACATAAAAATCATATTGAAAATAAGTTCAAATATTAACATAAATAATACATAACTTAAAGTTGAATATATTAAAAATAATAATTCTTACACTATAGAGCAAATATATTATAAACTGATAGATTATATGCACATATTAAGCATTATACACCTAAAAAATTAAAAGACTTGTTAACATAAAGATTACACAGCAACATAAAAATCATATTGAAAATAAGTTCAAATATTAACATAAATAATACATAACTTAAAGTTGAATATATTAAAAATAATAATTCTTACACTATAGAGCAAATATATTATAAACTGATAGATTATATGCACATATTAAGCATTATACACCTAAAAAATTAAAAGACTTGTTAACATAAAGATTACACAGCAACATAAAAATCATATTGAAAATAAGTTCAAATATTAACATAAATAATACATAACTTAAAGTTGAATATATTAAAAATAATAATACTTACACTATATAGCAAATATATTATAAACTGATAGATTATATGCACATATTAAGCATTATACACCTAAAAAATTAAAAGACTTGTTAACATAAAGATTACACAGCAACATAAAAATCATATTGAAAATAAGTTCAAATATTAACATAAATAATACATAACTTAAAATTGAATATATTAAAAATAATAATTCTTACACTATAGAGCAAATATATTATAAACTGATAGATTATATGCACATATTAAGCATTATACACCTAAAAAATTAAAAGACTTGTTAACATAAAGATTACACAGCAACATAAAAATCATATTGAAAATAAGTTCAAATATTAACATAAATAATACATAACTTAAAGTTGAATATATTAAAAATAATAATTCTTACACTATAGAGCAAATATATTATAAACTGATAGATTATATGCACATATTAAGCACTATACACCTAAAAAATTAAAAGACTTGTTAACATAAAGATTACACAGCAACATAAAAATCATATTTAAAATAAGTTCAAATATTAACATAAATAATACATAACTTAAAGTTGAATATATTAAAAACAATAATTCTTACACTATAGAGCAAATATATTATAAACTGATAGATTATATGCACATATTAAGCACTATACAACTAAAAAATTAAAAGACTTGTTAACATAAGGATTACACAGCAACATAAAAATCATATTGAAAATAAGTTCAAATATTAACATAAATAATACATAACTTAAAGTTGAATATATTAAAAATAATAATTCTTACACTATAGAGCAAATATATTATAAACTGATAGATTATATGCACATATTAAGCATTATACACCTAAAAAATTAAAAGACTTGTTAACATAAAGATTACACAGCAACATAAAAATCATATTGAAAATAAGTTCAAATATTAACATAAATAATACATAACTTAAAGTTGAATATATTAAAAATAATAATTCTTACACTATAGAGCAAATATATTATAAACTGATAGATTATATGCACATATTAAGCACTATACAACTAAAAAATTAAAAGACTTGTTAACATAAAGATTACACAGCAACATAAAAATCATATTGAAAATAAGTTCAAATATTAACATAAATAATACATAACTTAAAGTTGAATATATTAAAAATAATAATTCTTACACTATAGAGCAAATATATTATAAACTGATAGATTATATGCACATATTAAGCATTATACACCTAAAAAATTAAAAGACTTGTTGACATAAAGATTACACAGCAACATAAAAATCATATTGAAAATAAGTTCAAATATTAACATAAATAATACATAACTTAAAGTTGAATATATTAAAAATAATAATTCTTACACTATAGAGCAAATATATTATAAACTGATAGATTATATGCACATATTAAGCATTATACACCTAAAAAATTAAAAGACTTGTTAACATAAAGATTACACAGCAACATAAAAATCATATTGAAAATAAGTTCAAATATTAACATAAATAATACATAACTTAAAGTTGAATATATTAAAAATAATAATTCTTACACTATAGAGCAAATATATTATAAACTGATAGATTATATGCACATATTAAGCATTATACACCTAAAAAATTAAAAGACTTGTTAACATAAAGATTACACAGCAACATAAAAATCATATTGAAAATAAGTTCAAATATTAACATAAATAATACATAACTTAAAGTTGAATATATTAAAAATAATAATTCTTACACTATAGAGCAAATATATTATAAACTGATAGATTATATGCACATATTAAGCATTATACACCTAAAAAATTAAAAGACTTGTTAACATAAAGATTACACAGCAACATAAAAATCATATTGAAAATAAGTTCAAATATTAACATAAATAATACATCACTTAAAGTTGAATATATTAAAAATAATAATTCTTACACTATAGAGCAAATATATTATAAACTGATAGATTATATGCACATATTAACCATTATACACCTAAAAAATTAAAAGACTTGTTAACATAAAGATTACACAGCAACATAAAAATCATATTGAAAATAAGTTCAAATATTAACATAAATAATACATAACTTAAAGTTGAATATATTAAAAATAATAATACTTACACTATATAGCAAATATATTATAAACTGATAGATTATATGCACATATTAAGCATTATACACCTAAAAAATTAAAAGACTTGTTAACATAAAGATTACACAGCAACATAAAAATCATATTGAAAATAAGTTCAAATATTAACATAAATAATACATAACTTAAAGTTGAATATATTAAAAATAATAATTCTTGCACTATAGAGCAAATATATTATAAACTGATAGATTATATGCACATATTAAGCATTATACACCTAAAAAATTAAAAGACTTGTTAACATAAAGATTACACAGCAACATAAAAATCATATTGAAAATAAGTTCAAATATTAACATAAATAATACATAACTTAAAGTTGAATATATTAAAAATAATAATTCTTACACTATAGAGCAAATATATTATAAACTGATAGATTATATGCACATATTAAGCACTAGACACCTAAAAAATTAAAAGACTTGTTAACATAAAGATTACACAGCAACATAAAAATCATATTTAAAATAAGTTCAAATATTAACATAAATAATACATAACTTAAAGTTGAATATATTAAAAATAATAATTCTTACACTATAGAGCAAATATATTATAAACTGATAGATTATATGCACATATTAAGCATTATACACCTAAAAAATTAAAAGACTTGTTAACATAAAGATTACACAGCAACATAAAAATCATATTGAAAATAAGTTCAAATATTAACATAAATAATACATAACTTAAAGTTGAATATATTAAAAATAATAATTCTTACACTATAGAGCAAATATATTATAAACTGATAGATTATATGCACATATTAACCATTATACACCTAAAAAATTAAAAGACTTGTTAACATAAAGATTACACAGCAACATAAAAATCATATTGAAAATAAGTTCAAATATTAACATAAATAATACATAACTTAAAGTCGAATATATTAAAAATAATAATACTTACACTATATAGCAAATATATTATAAACTGATAGATTATATGCACATATTAAGCATTATACACCTAAAAAATTAAAAGACTTGTTAACATAAAGATTACACAGCAACATAAAAATCATATTGAAAATAAGTTCAAATATTAACATAAATAATACATAACTTAAAGTTGAATATATTAAAAATAATAATTCTTACACTATAGAGCAAATATATTATAAACTGATAGATTATATGCACATATTAAGCATTATACACCTAAAAAATTAAAAGACTTGTTAACATAAAGATTACACAGCAACATAAAAATCATATTGAAAATAAGTTCAAATATTAACATAAATAATACATAACTTAAAGTTGAATATATTAAAAATAATAATTCTTACACTATAGAAAAAATATATTATAAACTGATAGATTATATGCACATATTAAGCACTATACACCTAAAAAATTAAAAGACTTGTTAACATAAAGATTACACAGCAACATAAAAATCATATTTAAAATAAGTTCAAATATTAACATAAATAATACATAACTTAAAGTTGAATATATTAAAAATAATAATTCTTACACTATAGAGCAAATATATTATAAACTGATAGATTATATGCACATATTAAGCATTATACACCTAAAAAATTAAAAGACTTGTTAACATAAAGATTACACAGCAACATAAAATTCATATTGAAAATAAGTTCAAATATTAACATAAATAATACATAACTTAAAGTTGAATATATTAAAAATAATAATTCTTACACTATAGAGCAAATATATTATAAACTGATAGATTATATGCACATATTAAGCATTATACACCTAAAAAATTAAAAGACTTGTTAACATAAAGATTACAAAGCAACATAAAAATCATATTGAAAATAAGTTCAAATATTAACATAAATAATACATAACTTAAAGTTGAATATATTAAAAATAATAATTCTTACACTATAGAGCAAATATATTATAAACTGATAGATTATATGCACATATTAAGCATTATACACCTAAAAAATTAAAAGACTTGTTAACATAAAGATTACACAGCAACATAAAAATCATATTGAAAATAAGTTCAAATATTAACATAAATAATACATAACTTAAAGTTGAATATATTAAAAATAATAATTCTTACACTATAGAGCAAATATATTATAAACTGATAGATTATATGCACATATTAAGCACTATACACCTAAAAAATTAAAAGACTTGTTAACGTAAAGATTACACAGGAACATAAAAATCATATTTAAAATAAGTTCAAATATTAACATAAATAATACATAACTTAAAGTTGAATATATTAAAAATAATAATTCTTACACTATAGAGCAAATATATTATAAACTGATAGATTATATGCACATATTAAGCATTATACACCTAAAAAATTAAAAGACTTGTTAACATAAAGATTACACAGCAACATAAAATTCATATTGAAAATAAGTTCAAATATTAACATAAATAATACATAACTTAAAGTTGAATATATTAAAAATAATAATTTTTACACTATAGAGCAAATATATTATAAACTGATAGATTATATGCACATATTAAGCATTATACACCTAAAAAATTAAAAGACTTGTTAACATAAAGATTACACAGCAACATAAAAATCATATTGAAAATAAGTTCAAATATTAACATAAATAATACATAACTTAAAGTTGAATATATTAAAAATAATAATTCTTACACTATAGAGCAAATATATTATAAACTGATAGATTATATGCACATATTAAGCATTATACACCTAAAAAATTAAAAGACTTGTTAACATAAAGATTACACAGCAACATAAAAATCATATTGAAAATAAGTTCAAATATTAACATAAATAATACATAACTTAAAGTTGAATATATTAAAAATAATAATTCTTACACTATAGAGCAAATATATTATAAACTGATAGATTATATGCACATATTAAGCATTATACACCTAAAAAATTAAAAGACTTGTTAACATAAAGATTACACAGCAACATAAAAATCATATTGAAAATAAGTTCAAATATTAACATAAATAATACATAACTTAAAGTTGAATATATTAAAAATAATAATTCTTACACTATAGAAAAAATATATTATAAACTGATAGATTATATGCACATATTAAGCACTATACACCTAAAAAATTAAAAGACTTGTTAACATAAAGATTACACAGCAACATAAAAATCATATTTAAAATAAGTTCAAATATTAACATAAATAATACATAACTTAAAGTTGAATATATTAAAAATAATAATTCTTACACTATAGAGCAAATATATTATAAACTGATAGATTATATGCACATATTAAGCATTATACACCTAAAAAATTAAAAGACTTGTTAACATAAAGATTACACAGCAACATAAAATTCATATTGAAAATAAGTTCAAATATTAACATAAATAATACATAACTTAAAGTTGAATATATTAAAAATAATAATTCTTACACTATAGAGCAAATATATTATAAACTGATAGATTATATGCACATATTAAGCATTATACACCTAAAAAATTAAAAGACTTGTTAACATAAAGATTACAAAGCAACATAAAAATCATATTGAAAATAAGTTCAAATATTAACATAAATAATACATAACTTAAAGTTGAATATATTAAAAATAATAATTCTTACACTATAGAGCAAATATATTATAAACTGATAGATTATATGCACATATTAAGCATTATACACCTAAAAAATTAAAAGACTTGTTAACATAAAGATTACACAGCAACATAAAAATCATATTGAAAATAAGTTCAAATATTAACATAAATAATACATAACTTAAAGTTGAATATATTAAAAATAATAATTCTTACACTATAGAGCAAATATATTATAAACTGATAGATTATATGCACATATTAAGCACTATACACCTAAAAAATTAAAAGACTTGTTAACATAAAGATTACACAGGAACATAAAAATCATATTTAAAATAAGTTCAAATATTAACATAAATAATACATAACTTAAAGTTGAATATATTAAAAATAATAATTCTTACACTATAGAGCAAATATATTATAAACTGATAGATTATATGCACATATTAAGCATTATACACCTAAAAAATTAAAAGACTTGTTAACATAAAGATTACACAGCAACATAAAATTCATATTGAAAATAAGTTCAAATATTAACATAAATAATACATAACTTAAAGTTGAATATATTAAAAATAATAATTTTTACACTATAGAGCAAATATATTATAAACTGATAGATTATATGCACATATTAAGCATTATACACCTAAAAAATTAAAAGACTTGTTAACATAAAGATTACACAGCAACATAAAAATCATATTGAAAATAAGTTCAAATATTAACATAAATAATACATAACTTAAAGTTGAATATATTAAAAATAATAATTCTTACACTATAGAGCAAATATATTATAAACTGATAGATTATATGCACATATTAAGCATTATACACCTAAAAAATTAAAAGACTTGTTAACATAAAGATTACACAGCAACATAAAAATCATATTGAAAATAAGTTCAAATATTAACATAAATAATACATAACTTAAAGTTGAATATATTAAAAATAATAATTCTTACACTATAGAGCAAATATATTATAAACTGATAGATTATATGCACATATTAAGCACTATACACCTAAAAAATTAAAAGACTTGTTAACATAAAGATTACACAGCAACATAAAAATCATATTTAAAATAAGTTCAAATATTAACATAAATAATACATAACTTAAAGTTGAATATATTAAAAATAATAATTCTTACACTATAGAGCAAATATATTATAAACTGATAGATTATATGCACATATTAAGCATTATACACCTAAAAAATTAAAAGACTTGTTAACATAAAGATTACACAGCAACATAAAAATCATATTGAAAATAAGTACAAATATTAACATAAATAATACATAACTTAAAGTTGAATATATTAAAAATAATAATTCTTACACTATAGAGCAAATATATTATAAACTGATAGATTATATGCACATATTAAGCATTATACACCTAAAAAATTAAAAGACTTGTTAACATAAAGATTACACAGCAACATAAACATCATATTGAAAATAAGTTCAAATATTAACATAAATAATACATAACTTAAAGTTGAATATATTAAAAATAATAATTCTTACACTATAGAGCAAATATATTATAAACTGATAGATTATATGCACATATTAAGCACTATACACCTAAAAAATTAAAAGACTTGTTAACATAAAGATTACACAGCAACATAAAAATCATATTGAAAATAAGTTCAAATATTAACATAAATAATACATAACTTAAAGTTGAATATATTAAAAATAATAATTCTTACACTATAGAGCAAATATATTATAAACTGATAGATTATATGCACATATTAAGCACTATACACCTAAAAAATTAAAAGACTTGTTAACATAAAGATTACACAGGAACATAAAAATCATATTTAAAATAAGTTCAAATATTAACATAAATAATACATAACTTAAAGTTGAATATATTAAAAATAATAATTCTTACACTATAGAGCAAATATATTATAAACTGATAGATTATATGCACATATTAAGCATTATACACCTAAAAAATTAAAAGACTTGTTAACATAAAGATTACACAGCAACATAAAATTCATATTGAAAATAAGTTCAAATATTAACATAAATAATACATAACTTAAAGTTGAATATATTAAAAATAATAATTTTTACACTATAGAGCAAATATATTATAAACTGATAGATTATATGCACATATTAAGCATTATACACCTAAAAAATTAAAAGACTTGTTAACATAAAGATTACACAGCAACATAAAAATCATATTGAAAATAAGTTCAAATATTAACATAAATAATACATAACTTAAAGTTGAATATATTAAAAATAATAATTCTTACACTATAGAGCAAATATATTATAAACTGATAGATTATATGCACATATTAAGCATTATACACCTAAAAAATTAAAAGACTTGTTAACATAAAGATTACACAGCAACATAAAAATCATATTGAAAATAAGTTCAAATATTAACATAAATAATACATAACTTAAAGTTGAATATATTAAAAATAATAATTCTTACACTATAGAGCAAATATATTATAAACTGATAGATTATATGCACATATTAAGCACTATACACCTAAAAAATTAAAAGACTTGTTAACATAAAGATTACACAGCAACATAAAAATCATATTTAAAATAAGTTCAAATATTAACATAAATAATACATAACTTAAAGTTGAATATATTAAAAATAATAATTCTTACACTATAGAGCAAATATATTATAAACTGATAGATTATATGCACATATTAAGCATTATACACCTAAAAAATTAAAAGACTTGTTAACATAAAGATTACACAGCAACATAAAAATCATATTGAAAATAAGTTCAAATATTAACATAAATAATACATAACTTAAAGTTGAATATATTAAAAATAATAATTCTTACACTATAGAGCAAATATATTATAAACTGATAGATTATATGCACATATTAAGCATTATACACCTAAAAAATTAAAAGACTTGTTAACATAAAGATTACACAGCAACATAAACATCATATTGAAAATAAGTTCAAATATTAACATAAATAATACATAACTTAAAGTTGAATATATTAAAAATAATAATTCTTACACTATAGAGCAAATATATTATAAACTGATAGATTATATGCACATATTAAGCACTATACACCTAAAAAATTAAAAGACTTGTTAACATAAAGATTACACAGCAACATAAAAATCATATTGAAAATAAGTTCAAATATTAACATAAATAATACATAACTTAAAGTTGAATATATTAAAAATAATAATTCTTACACTATAGAGCAAATATATTATAAACTGATAGATTATATGCACATATTAAGCATTATACACCTAAAAAATTAAAAGACTTGTTAACATAAAGATTACACAGCAACATAAAAATCATATTGAAAATAAGTTCAAATATTAACATAAATAATAAACAACTTAAAGTTGAATATATTAAAAATAATAATTCTTACACTATAGAGCAAATATATTATAAACTGATAGATTATATGCACATATTAAGCATTATACACCTAAAAAATTAAAAGACTTGTTAACATAAAGATTACACAGCAACATAAAAATCATATTGAAAATAAGTTCAAATATTAACATAAATAATACATAACTTAAAGTTGAATATATTAAAAATAATAATTCTTACACTATAGAGCAAATATATTATAAACTGATAGATTATATGCACATATTAAGCATTATACACCTAAAAAATTAAAAGACTTGTTAACATAAAGATTACACAGCAACATAAAAATCATATTGAAAATAAGTTCAAATATTAACATAAATAATACATAACTTAAAGTTGAATATATTAAAAATAATAATTCTTACACTATAGAGCAAATATATTATAAACTGATAGATTATATGCACATATTAAGCATTATACACCTAAAAAATTAAGAGACTTGTTAACATAAAGATTACACAGCAACATAAAAATCATATTGAAAATAAGTTCAAATATTAACATAAATAATACATAACTTAAAGTTGAATATATTAAAAATAATAATTCTTACACTATAGAGCAAATATATTATAAACTGATAGATTATATGCACATATTAAGCACTATACACCTAAAAAATTAAAAGACTTGTTAACATAAAGATTACACAGCAACATAAAAATCATATTTAAAATAAGTTCAAATATTAACATAAATAATACATAACTTAAAGTTGAATATATTAAAAATAATAATTCTTACACTATAGAGCAAATATATTATAAACTGATAGATTATATGCACATATTAAGCATTATACACCTAAAAAATTAAAAGACTTGTTAACATAAAGATTACACAGCAACATAAAAATCATATTGAAAATAAGTTCAAATATTAACATAAATAATACATAACTTAAAGTTGAATATATTAAAAATAATAATTCTTACACTATAGAGCAAATATATTATAAACTGATAGATTATATGCACATATTAAGCATTATACACCTAAAAAATTAAAAGACTTGTTAACATAAAGATTACACAGCAACATAAACATCATATTGAAAATAAGTTCAAATATTAACATAAATAATACATAACTTAAAGTTGAATATATTAAAAATAATAATTCTTACACTATAGAGCAAATATATTATAAACTGATAGATTATATGCACATATTAAGCACTATACACCTAAAAAATTAAAAGACTTGTTAACATAAAGATTACACAGCAACATAAAAATCATATTGAAAATAAGTTCAAATATTAACATAAATAATACATAACTTAAAGTTGAATATATTAAAAATAATAATTCTTACACTATAGAGCAAATATATTATAAACTGATAGATTATATGCACATATTAAGCATTATACACCTAAAAAATTAAAAGACTTGTTAACATAAAGATTACACAGCAACATAAAAATCATATTGAAAATAAGTTCAAATATTAACATAAATAATAAACAACTTAAAGTTGAATATATTAAAAATAATAATTCTTACACTATAGAGCAAATATATTATAAACTGATAGATTATATGCACATATTAAGCATTATACACCTAAAAAATTAAAAGACTTGTTAACATAAAGATTACACAGCAACATAAAAATCATATTGAAAATAAGTTCAAATATTAACATAAATAATACATAACTTAAAGTTGAATATATTAAAAATAATAATTCTTACACTATAGAGCAAATATATTATAAACTGATAGATTATATGCACATATTAAGCATTATACACCTAAAAAATTAAAAGACTTGTTAACATAAAGATTACACAGCAACATAAAAATCATATTGAAAATAAGTTCAAATATTAACATAAATAATACATAACTTAAAGTTGAATATATTAAAAATAATAATTCTTACACTATAGAGCAAATATATTATAAACTGATAGATTATATGCACATATTAAGCATTATACACCTAAAAAATTAAGAGACTTGTTAACATAAAGATTACACAGCAACATAAAAATCATATTGAAAATAAGTTCAAATATTAACATAAATAATACATAACTTAAAGTTGAATATATTAAAAATAATAATTCTTACACTATAGAGCAAATATATTATAAACTGATAGATTATATGCACATATTAAGCATTATACACCTAAAAAATTAAAAGACTTGTTTACATAAAGATTACACAGCAACATAAAAATCATATTGAAAATAAGTTCAAATATTAACATAAATAATACATAACTTAAAGTTGAATATATTAAAAATAATAATTCTTACACTATAGAGCAAATATATTATAAACTGATAGATTATATGCACATATTAAGCATTATACACCTAAAAAATTAAAAGACTTGTTAACATAAAGATTACACAGCAACATAAAAATCATATTGAAAATAAGTTCAAATATTAACATAAATAATACATAACTTAAAGTTGAATATATTAAAAATAATAATTCTTACACTATAGAGCAAATATATTATAAACTGATAGATTATATGCACATATTAAGCACTATACACCTAAAAAATTAAAAGACTTGTTAACATAAAGATTACACAGCAACATAAAAATCATATTAAAAATAAGTTCAAATATTAACATAAATAATACATAACTTAAAGTTGAATATATTAAAAATAATAATTCTTACACTATAGAGCAAATATATTATAAACTGATAGATTATATGCACATATTAAGCATTATACACCTAAAAAATTAAAAGACTTGTTAACATAAAGATTACACAGCAACATAAAAATCATATTGAAAATAAGTTCAAATATTAACATAAATAATAAACAACTTAAAGTTGAATATATTAAAAATAATAATTCTTACACTATAGAGCAAATATATTATAAACTGATAGATTATATGCACATATTAAGCATTATACACCTAAAAAATTAAAAGACTTGTTAACATAAAGATTACACAGCAACATAAAAATCATATTGAAAATAAGTTCAAATATTAACATAAATAATACATAACTTAAAGTTGAATATATTAAAAATAATAATTCTTACACTATAGAGCAAATATATTATAAACTGATAGATTATATGCACATATTAAGCATTATACACCTAAAAAATTAAAAGACTTGTTAACATAAAGATTACACAGCAACATAAAAATCATATTGAAAATAAGTTCAAATATTAACATAAATAATACATAACTTAAAGTTGAATATATTAAAAATAATAATACTTACACTATAGAGCAAATATATTATAAACTGATAGATTATATGCACATATTAAGCATTATACACCTAAAAAATTAAGAGACTTGTTAACATAAAGATTACACAGCAACATAAAAATCATATTGAAAATAAGTTCAAATATTAACATAAATAATACATAACTTAAAGTTGAATATATTAAAAATAATAATTCTTACACTATAGAGCAAATATATTATAAACTGATAGATTATATGCACATATTAAGCATTATACACCTAAAAAATTAAAAGACTTGTTTACATAAAGATTACACAGCAACATAAAAATCATATTGAAAATAAGTTCAAATATTAACATAAATAATACATAACTTAAAGTTGAATATATTAAAAATAATAATTCTTACACTATAGAGCAAATATATTATAAACTGATAGATTATATGCACATATTAAGCATTATACACCTAAAAAATTAAAAGACTTGTTAACATAAAGATTACACAGCAACATAAAAATCATATTGAAAATAAGTTCAAATATTAACATAAATAATACATAACTTAAAGTTGAATATATTAAAAATAATAATTCTTACACTATAGAGCAAATATATTATAAACTGATAGATTATATGCACATATTAAGCACTATACACCTAAAAAATTAAAAGACTTGTTAACATAAAGATTACACAGCAACATAAAAATCATATTGAAAATAAGTTCAAATATTAACATAAATAATACATAACTTAAAGTTGAATATATTAAAAATAATAATTCTTACACTATAGAGCAAATATATTATAAACTGATAGATTATATGCACATATTAAGCATTATACACCTAAAAAATTAAAAGACTTGTTAACATAAAGATTACACAGCAACATAAAAATCATATTGAAAATAAGTTCAAATATTAACATAAATAATACATAACTTAAAGTTGAATATATTAAAAATAATAATTCTTACACTATAGAGCAAATATATTATAAACTGATAGATTATATGCACATATTAAGCATTATACACCTAAAAAATTAAAAGACTTGTTAACATAAAGATTACACAGCAACATAAAAATCATATTGAAAATAAGTTCAAATATTAACATAAATAATACATAACTTAAAGTTGAATATATTAAAAATAATAATTCTTACACTATAGAGCAAATATATTATAAACTGATAGATTATATGCACATATTAAGCACTATACACCTAAAAAATTAAAAGACTTGTTAACATAAAGATTACACAGCAACATAAAAATCATATTTAAAATAAGTTCAAATATTAACATAAATAATACATAACTTAAAGTTGAATATATTAAAAATAATAATTCTTACACTATAGAGCAAATATATTATAAACTGATAGATTATATGCACATATTAAGCATTATACACCTAAAAAATTAAAAGACTTGTTAACATAAAGATTACACAGCAACATAAAAATCATATTGAAAATAAGTTCAAATATTAACATAAATAATACATAACTTAAAGTTGAATATATTAAAAATAATAATTCTTACACTATAGAGCAAATATATTATAAACTGATAGATTATATGCACATATTAAGCATTATACACCTAAAAAATTAAAAGACTTGTTAACATAAAGATTACACAGCAACATAAAAATCATATTGAAAATAAGTTCAAATATTAACATAAATAATACATAACTTAAAGTTGAATATATTAAAAATAATAATTCTTACACTATAGAGCAAATATATTATAAACTGATAGATTATATGCACATATTAAGCATTATACACCTAAAAAATTAAAAGACTTGTTAACATAAAGATTACACAGCAACATAAAAATCATATTGAAAATAAGTTCAAATATTAACATAAATAATACATAACTTAAAGTTGAATATATTAAAAATAATAATTCTTACACTATAGAGCAAATATATTATAAACTGATAGATTATATGCACATATTAAGCATTATACACCTAAAAAATTAAGAGACTTGTTAACATAAAGATTACACAGCAACATAAAAATCATATTGAAAATAAGTTCAAATATTAACATAAATAATACATAACTTAAAGTTGAATATATTAAAAATAATAATTCTTACACTATAGAGCAAATATATTATAAACTGATAGATTATATGCACATATTAAGCATTATACACCTAAAAAATTAAAAGACTTGTTAACATAAAGATTACACAGCAACATAAAAATCATATTGAAAATAAGTTCAAATATTAACATAAATAATACATAACTTAAAGTTGAATATATTAAAAATAATAATTCTTACACTATAGAGCAAATATATTATAAACTGATAGATTATATGCACATATTAAGCATTATACACCTAAAAAATTAAAAGACTTTTTAACATAAAGATTACACAGCAACATAAAAATCATATTGAAAATAAGTTCAAATATTAACATAAATAATACATAACTTAAAGTTGAATATATTAAAAATAATAATTCTTACACTATAGAGCAAATATATTATAAACTGATAGATTATATGCACATAATAAGCACTATACACCTAAAAAATTAAAAGACTTGTTAACATAAAGATTACACAGCAACATAAAAATCATATTGAAAATAAGTTCAAATATTAACATAAATAATACATAACTTAAAGTTGAATATATTAAAAATAATAATTCTTACACTATAGAGCAAATATATTATAAACTGATAGATTATATGCACATATTAAGCATTATACACCTAAAAAATTAAAAGACTTGTTAACATAAAGATTACACAGCAACATAAAAATCATATTGAAAATAAGTTCAAATATTAACATAAATAATACATAACTTAAAGTTGAATATATTAAAAATAATAATTCTTACACTATAGAGCAAATATATTATAAACTGATAGATTATATGCACATATTAAGCATTATACACCTAAAAAATTAAAAGACTTGTTAACATAAAGATTACACAGCAACATAAAAATCATATTGAAAATAAGTTCAAATATTAACATAAATAATACATAACTTAAAGTTGAATATATTAAAAATAATAATTCTTACACTATAGAGCAAATATATTATAAACTGATAGATTATATGCACATATTAAGCACTATACACCTAAAAAATTAAAAGACTTGTTAACATAAAGATTACACAGCAACATAAAAATCATATTTAAAATAAGTTCAAATATTAACATAAATAATACATAACTTAAAGTTGAATATATTAAAAATAATAATTCTTACACTATAGAGCAAATATATTATAAACTGATAGATTATATGCACATATTAAGCATTATACACCTAAAAAATTAAAAGACTTGTTAACATAAAGATTACACAGCAACATAAAAATCATATTGAAAATAAGTTCAAATATTAACATAAATAATACATAACTTAAAGTTGAATATATTAAAAATAATAATTCTTACACTATAGAGCAAATATATTATAAACTGATAGATTATATGCACATATTAAGCATTATACACCTAAAAAATTAAGAGACTTGTTAACATAAAGATTACACAGCAACATAAACATCATATTGAAAATAAGTTCAAATATTAACATAAATAATACATAACTTAAAGTTGAATATATTAAAAATAATAATTCTTACACTATAGAGCAAATATATTATAAACTGATAGATTATATGCACATATTAAGCATTATACACCTAAAAAATTAAAAGACTTGTTAACATAAAGATTACACAGCAACATAAAAATCATATTGAAAATAAGTTCAAATATTAACATAAATAATACATAACTTAAAGTTGAATATATTAAAAATAATAATTCTTACACTATAGAGCAAATATATTATAAACTGATAGATTATATGCACATATTAAGCATTATACACCTAAAAAATTAAGAGACTTGTTAACATAAAGATTACACAGCAACATAAACATCATATTGAAAATAAGTTCAAATATTAACATAAATAATACATAACTTAAAGTTGAATATATTAAAAATAATAATTCTTACACTATAGAGCAAATATATTATAAACTGATAGATTATATGCACATATTAAGCATTATACACCTAAAAAATTAAAAGACTTGTTAACATAAAGATTACACAGCAACATAAAAATCATATTGAAAATAAGTTCAAATATTAACATAAATAATACATAACTTAAAGTTGAATATATTAAAAATAATAATTCTTACACTATAGAGCAAATATATTATAAACTGATAGATTATATGCACATATTAAGCATTATACACCTAAAAAATTAAGAGACTTGTTAACATAAAGATTACACAGCAACATAAACATCATATTGAAAATAAGTTCAAATATTAACATAAATAATACATAACTTAAAGTTGAATATATTAAAAATAATAATTCTTACACTATAGAGCAAATATATTATAAACTGATAGATTATATGCACATATTAAGCATTATACACCTAAAAAATTAAGAGACTTGTTAACATAAAGATTACACAGCAACATAAACATCATATTGAAAATAAGTTCAAATATTAACATAAATAATACATAACTTAAAGTTGAATATATTAAAAATAATAATTCTTACACTATAGAGCAAATATATTATAAACTGATAGATTATATGCACATATTAAGCACTATACACCTAAAAAATTAAAAGACTTGTTAACATAAAGATTACACAACAACATAAAAATCATATTGAAAATAAGTTCAAATATTAACATAAATAATACATAACTTAAAGTTGAATATATTAAAAATAATAATTCTTACACTATAGAGCAAATATATTATAAACTGATAGATTATATGCACATATTAAGCATTATACACCTAAAAAATTAAAAGACTTGTTAACATAAAGATTACACAGCAACATAAAAATCATATTGAAAATAAGTTCAAATATTAACATAAATAATAAACAACTTAAAGTTGAATATATTAAAAATAATAATTCTTACACTATAGAGCAAATATATTATAAACTGATAGATTATATGCACATATTAAGCATTATACACCTAAAAAATTAAAAGACTTGTTAACATAAAGATTACACAGCAACATAAAAATCATATTGAAAATAAGTTCAAATATTAACATAAATAATACATAACTTAAAGTTGAATATATTAAAAATAATAATTCTTACACTATAGAGCAAATATATTATAAACTGATAGATTATATGCACATATTAAGCATTATACACCTAAAAAATTAAAAGACTTGTTAACATAAAGATTACACAGCAACATAAAAATCATATTGAAAATAAGTTCAAATATTAACATAAATAATACATAACTTAAAGTTGAATATATTAAAAATAATAATTCTTACACTATAGAGCAAATATATTATAAACTGATAGATTATATGCACATATTAAGCATTATACACCTAAAAAATTAAAAGACTTGTTAACATAAAGATTACACAGCAACATAAAAATCATATTGAAAATAAGTTCAAATATTAACATAAATAATACATAACTTAAAGTTGAATATATTAAAAATAATAATTCTTACACTATAGAGCAAATATATTATAAACTGATAGATTATATGCACATATTAAGCATTATACACCTAAAAAATTAAAAGACTTGTTAACATAAAGATTACACAGCAACATAAAAATCATATTTAAAATAAGTTCAAATATTAACATAAATAATACATAACTTAAAGTTGAATATATTAAAAATAATAATTCTTACACTATAGAGCAAATATATTATAAACTGATAGATTATATGCACATATTAAGCATTATACACCTAAAAAATTAAAAGACTTGTTAACATAAAGATTACACAGCAACATAAAAATCATATTGAAAATAAGTTCAAATATTAACATAAATAATACATAACTTAAAGTTGAATATATTAAAAATAATAATTCTTACACTATAGAGCAAATATATTATAAACTGATAGATTATATGCACATATTAAGCATTATACACCTAAAAAATTAAGAGACTTGTTAACATAAAGATTACACAGCAACATAAACATCATATTGAAAATAAGTTCAAATATTAACATAAATAATACATAACTTAAAGTTGAATATATTAAAAATAATAATTCTTACACTATAGAGCAAATATATTATAAACTGATAGATTATATGCACATATTAAGCACTATACACCTAAAAAATTAAAAGACTTGTTAACATAAAGATTACACAACAACATAAAAATCATATTGAAAATAAGTTCAAATATTAACATAAATAATACATAACTTAAAGTTGAATATATTAAAAATAATAATTCTTACACTATAGAGCAAATATATTATAAACTGATAGATTATATGCACATATTAAGCATTATACACCTAAAAAATTAAAAGACTTTTTAACATAAAGATTACACAGCAACATAAAAATCATATTGAAAATAAGTTCAAATATTAACATAAATAATAAACAACTTAAAGTTGAATATATTAAAAATAATAATTCTTACACTATAGAGCAAATATATTATAAACTGATAGATTATATGCACATATTAAGCATTATACACCTAAAAAATTAAAAGACTTGTTAACATAAAGATTACACAGCAACATAAAAATCATATTGAAAATAAGTTCAAATATTAACATAAATAATACATAACTTAAAGTTGAATATATTAAAAATAATAATTCTTACACTATAGAGCAAATATATTATAAACTGATAGATTATATGCACATATTAAGCATTATACACCTAAAAAATTAAAAGACTTGTTAACATAAAGATTACACAGCAACATAAAAATCATATTGAAAATAAGTTCAAATATTAACATAAATAATACATAACTTAAAGTTGAATATATGAAAAATAATAATTCTTTCACTATAGAGCAAATATATTATAAACTGATAGATTATATGCACATATTAAGCATTATACACCTAAAAAATTAAGAGACTTGTTAACATAAAGATTACACAGCAACATAAAAATCATATTGAAAATAAGTTCAAATATTAACATAAATAATACATAACTTAAAGTTGAATATATTAAAAATAATAATTCTTACACTATAGAGCAAATATATTATAAACTGATAGATTATATGCACATATTAAGCATTATACACCTAAAAAATTAAAAGACTTGTTAACATAAAGATTACACAGCAACATAAAAATCATATTGAAAATAAGTTCAAATATTAACATAAATAATACATAACTTAAAGTTGAATATATTAAAAATAATAATTCTTACACTATAGAGCAAATATATTATAAACTGATAGATTATATGCACATATTAAGCATTATACACCTAAAAAATTAAAAGACTTGTTAACATAAAGATTACACAGCAACATAAAAATCATATTGAAAATAAGTTCAAATATTAACATAAATAATACATAACTTAAAGTTGAATATATTAAAAATAATAATTCTTACACTATAGAGCAAATATATTATAAACTGATAGATTATATGCACATATTAAGCATTATACACCTAAAAAATTAAAAGACTTGTTAACATAAAGATTACACAGCAACATAAAAATCATATTGAAAATAAGTTCAAATATTAACATAAATAATACATAACTTAAAGTTGAATATATTAAAAATAATAATTCTTACACTATAGAGCAAATATATTATAAACTGATAGATTATATGCACATATTAAGCACTATACACCTAAAAAATTAAAAGACTTGTTAACATAAAGATTACACAGCAACATAAAAATCATATTGAAAATAAGTTCAAATATTAACATAAATAATACATAACTTAAAGTTGAATATATTAAAAATAATAATTCTTACACTATAGAGCAAATATATTATAAACTGATAGATTATATGCACATATTAAGCATTATACACCTAAAAAATTAAAAGACTTGTTAACATAAAGATTACACAGCAACATAAAAATCATATTGAAAATAAGTTCAAATATTAACATAAATAATACATAACTTAAAGTTGAATATATTAAAAATAATAATTCTTACACTATAGAGCAAATATATTATAAACTGATAGATTATATGCACATATTAAGCATTATACACCTAAAAAATTAAAAGACTTGTTAACATAAAGATTACACAGCAACATAAAAATCATATTGAAAATAAGTTCAAATATTAACATAAATAATACATAACTTAAAGTTGAATATATTAAAAATAATAATTCTTACACTATAGAGCAAATATATTATAAACTGATAGATTATATGCACATATTAAGCACTATACACCTAAAAAATTAAAAGACTTGTTAACATAAAGATTACACAGCGACATAAAAATCATATTTAAAATAAGTTCAAATATTAACATAAATAATACATAACTTAAAGTTGAATATATTAAAAATAATAATTCTTACACTATAGAGCAAATATATTATAAACTGATAGATTATATGCACATATTAAGCATTATACACCTAAAAAAATAAAAGACTTGTTAACATAAAGATTACACAGCAACATAAAAATCATATTGAAAATAAGTTCAAATATTAACATAAATAATACATAACTTAAAGTTGAATATATTAAAAATAATAATTCTTACACTATAGAGCAAATATATTATAAACTGATAGATTATATGCACATATTAAGCATTATACACCTAAAAAATTAAAAGACTTGTTAACATAAAGATTACACAGCAACATAAACATCATATTGAAAATAAGTTCAAATATTAACATAAATAATACATAACTTAAAGTTGAATATAATAAAAATAATAATTCTTACACTATAGAGCAAATATATTATAAACTGATAGATTATATGCACATATTAAGCATTATACACCTAAAAAATTAAAAGACTTGTTAACATAAAGATTACACAGCAACATAAAAATCACATTGAAAATAAGTTCAAATATTAACATAAATAATACATAACTTAAAGTTGAATATATTAAAAATAATAATTCTTACACTATAGAGCAAATATATTATAAACTGATAGATTATATGCACATATTAAGCATTATACACCTAAAAAATTAAAAGACTTGTTAACATAAAGATTACACAGCAACATAAAAATCATATTGAAAATAAGTTCAAATATTAACATAAATAATACATAACTTAAAGTTGAATATATTAAAAATAATAATTCTTACACTATAGAGCAAATATATTATAAACTGATAGATTATATGCACATATTAAGCATTATACACCTAAAAAATTAAAAGACTTGTTAACATAAAGATTACACAGCAACATAAAAATCATATTGAAAATAAGTTCAAATATTAACATAAATAATACATAACTTAAAGTTGAATATATTAAAAATAATAATTCTTACACTATAGAGCAAATATATTATAAACTGATAGATTATATGCACATATTAAGCATTATACACCTAAAAAATTAAAAGACTTGTTAACATAAAGATTACACAGCAACATAAAAATCATATTGAAAATAAGTTCAAATATTAACATAAATAATACATAACTTAAAGTTGAATATATTAAAAATAATAATTCTTACACTATAGAGCAAATATATTATAAACTGATAGATTATATGCACATATTAAGCACTATACACCTAAAAAATTAAAAGACTTGTTAACATAAAGATTACACAGCAACATAAAAATCATATTGAAAATAAGTTCAAATATTAACATAAATAATACATAACTTAAAGTTGAATATATTAAAAATAATAATTCTTACACTATAGAGCAAATATATTATAAACTGATAGATTATATGCACATATTAAGCATTATACACCTAAAAAATTAAAAGACTTGTTAACATAAAGATTACACAGCAACATAAAAATCATATTGAAAATAAGTTCAAATATTAACATAAATAACACATAACTTAAAGTTGAATATATTAAAAATAATAATTCTTACACTATAGAGCAAATATATTATAAACTGATAGATTATATGCACATATTAAGCATTATACACCTAAAAAATTAAAAGACTTGTTAACATAAAGATTACACAGCAACATAAAAATCATATTGAAAATAAGTTCAAATATTAACATAAATAATACATAACTTAAAGTTGAATATATTAAAAATAATAATTCTTACACTATAGAGCAAATATATTATAAACTGATAGATTATATGCACATATTAAGCACTATACACCTAAAAAATTAAAAGACTTGTTAACATAAAGATTACACAGCAACATAAAAATCATATTGAAAATAAGTTCAAATATTAACATAAATAATACATAACTTAAAGTTGAATATATTAAAAATAATAATTCTTACACTATACAGCAAATATATTATAAACTGATAGATTATATGCACATATTAAGCATTATACACCTAAAAAATTAAAAGACTTGTTAACATAAAGATTACACAGCAACATAAAAATCATATTGAAAATAAGTTCAAATATTAACATAAATAATACATAACTTAAAGTTGAATATATTAAAAATAATAATTCTTACACTATAGAGCAAATATATTATAAACTGATAGATTATATGCACATATTAAGCACTATACACCTAAAAAATTAAAAGACTTGTTAACATAAAGATTACACAGCAACATAAAAATCATATTGAAAATAAGTTCAAATATTAACATAAATAATACATAACTTAAAGTTGAATATATTAAAAATAATAATTCTTACACTATAGAGCAAATATATTATAAACTGATAGATTATATGCACATATTAAGCATTATACACCTAAAAAATTAAAAGACTTGTTAACATAAAGATTACACAGCAACATAAAAATCATATTGAAAATAAGTTCAAATATTAACATAAATAACACATAACTTAAAGTTGAATATATTAAAAATAATAATTCTTACACTATAGAGCAAATATATTATAAACTGATAGATTATATGCACATATTAAGCATTATACACCTAAAAAATTAAAAGACTTGTTAACATAAAGATTACACAGCAACATAAAAATCATATTGAAAATAAGTTCAAATATTAACATAAATAATACATAACTTAAAGTTGAATATATTAAAAATAATAATTCTTACACTATAGAGCAAATATATTATAAACTGATAGATTATATGCACATATTAAGCACTATACACCTAAAAAATTAAAAGACTTGTTAACATAAAGATTACACAGCAACATAAAAATCATATTGAAAATAAGTTCAAATATTAACATAAATAATACATAACTTAAAGTTGAATATATTAAAAATAATAATTCTTACACTATACAGCAAATATATTATAAACTGATAGATTATATGCACATATTAAGCATTATACACCTAAAAAATTAAAAGACTTGTTAACATAAAGATTACACAGCAACATAAAAATCATATTGAAAATAAGTTCAAATATTAACATAAATAATACATAACTTAAAGTTGAATATATTAAAAATAATAATTCTTACACTATAGAGCAAATATATTATAAACTGATAGATTATATGCACATATTAAGCATTATACACCTAAAAAATTAAAAGACTTGTTAACATAAAGATTACACAGCAACATAAAAATCATATTGAAAATAAGTTCAAATATTAACATAAATAATACATAACTTAAAGTTGAATATATTAAAAATAATAATTCTTACACTATAGAGCAAATATATTATAAACTGATAGATTATATGCACATATTAAGCACTATACACCTAAAAAATTAAAAGACTTGTTAACATAAAGATTACACAGCGACATAAAAATCATAGTTAAAATAAGTTCAAATATTAACATAAATAATACATAACTTAAAGTTGAATATATTAAAAATAATAATTCTTACACTATAGAGCAAATATATTATAAACTGATAGATTATATGCACATATTAAGCATTATACACCTAAAAAAATAAAAGACTTGTTAACATAAAGATTACACAGCAACATAAAAATCATATAGAAAATAAGTTAAAATATTAACATAAATAATACATAACTTAAAGTTGAATATATTAAAAATAATAATTCTTACACTATAGAGCAAATATATTATAAACTGATAGATTATATGCACATATTAAGCATTATACACCTAAAAAATTAAAAGACTTGTTAACATAAAGATTACACAGCAACATAAAAATCATATTGAAAATAAGTTCAAATATTAACATAAATAATACATAACTTAAAGTTGAATATAATAAAAATAATAATTCTTACACTATAGAGCAAATATATTATAAACTGATAGATTATATGCACATATTAAGCATTATACACCTAAAAAATTAAAAGACTTGTTAACATAAAGATTACACAGCAACATAAAAATCACATTGAAAATAAGTTCAAATATTAACATAAATAATACATAACTTAAAGTTGAATATATTAAAAATAATAATTCTTACACTATAGAGCAAATATATTATAAACTGATAGATTATATGCACATATTAAGCATTATACACCTAAAAAATTAAAAGACTTGTTAACATAAAGATTACACAGCAACATAAAAATCATATTGAAAATAAGTTCAAATATTAACATAAATAATACATAACTTAAAGTTGAATATATTAAAAATAATAATTCTTACACTATAGAGCAAATATATTATAAACTGATAGATTATATGCACATATTAAGCATTATACACCTAAAAAATTAAAAGACTTGTTAACATAAAGATTACACAGCAACATAAAAATCATATTGAAAATAAGTTCAAATATTAACATAAATAATACATAACTTAAAGTTGAATATATTAAAAATAATAATTCTTACACTATAGAGCAAATATATTATAAACTGATAGATTATATGCACATATTAAGCATTATACACCTAAAAAATTAAAAGACTTGTTAACATAAAGATTACACAGCAACATAAAAATCACATTGAAAATAAGTTCAAATATTAACATAAATAATACATAACTTAAAGTTGAATATATTAAAAATAATAATTCTTACACTATAGAGCAAATATATTATAAACTGATAGATTATATGCACATATTAAGCATTATACACCTAAAAAATTAAAAGACTTGTTAACATAAAGATTACACAGCAACATAAAAATCACATTGAAAATAAGTTCAAATATTAACATAAATAATACATAACTTAAAGTTGAATATATTAAAAATAATAATTCTTACACTATAGAGCAAATATATTATAAACTGATAGATTATATGCACATATTAAGCATTATACACCTAAAAAATTAAAAGACTTGTTAACATAAAGATTACACAGCAACATAAAAATCATATTGAAAATAAGTTCAAATATTAACATAAATAATACATAACTTAAAGTTGAATATATTAAAAATAATAATTCTTACACTATAGAGCAAATATATTATAAACTGATAGATTATATGCACATATTAAGCATTATACACCTAAAAAATTAAAAGACTTGTTAACATAAAGATTACACAGCAACATAAAAATCATATTGAAAATAAGTTCAAATATTAACATAAATAATACATAACTTAAAGTTGAATATATTAAAAATAATAATTCTTACACTATAGAGCAAATATATTATAAACTGATAGATTATATGCACATATTAAGCACTATACACCTAAAAAATTAAAAGACTTGTTAACATAAAGATTACACAGCAACATAAAAATCATATTGAAAATAAGTTCAAATATTAACATAAATAATACATAACTTAAAGTTGAATATATTAAAAATAATAATTCTTACACTATAGAGCAAATATATTATAAACTGATAGATTATATGCACATATTAAGCATTATACACCTAAAAAATTAAAAGACTTGTTAACATAAAGATTACACAGCAACATAAAAATCATATTGAAAATAAGTTCAAATATTAACATAAATAACACATAACTTAAAGTTGAATATATTAAAAATAATAATTCTTACACTATAGAGCAAATATATTATAAACTGATAGATTATATGCACATATTAAGCATTATACACCTAAAAAATTAAAAGACTTGTTAACATAAAGATTACACAGCAACATAAAAATCATATTGAAAATAAGTTCAAATATTAACATAAATAATACATAACTTAAAGTTGAATATATTAAAAATAATAATTCTTACACTATAGAGCAAATATATTATAAACTGATAGATTATATGCACATATTAAGCACTATACACCTAAAAAATTAAAAGACTTTTTAACATAAAGATTACACAGCAACATAAAAATCATATTGAAAATAAGTTCAAATATTAACATAAATAATACATAACTTAAAGTTGAATATATTAAAAATAATAATTCTTACACTATACAGCAAATATATTATAAAATGATAGATTATATGCACATATTAAGCATTATACACCTAAAAAATTAAAAGACTTGTTAACATAAAGATTACACAGCAACATAAAAATCATATTGAAAATAAGTTCAAATATTAACATAAATAATACATAACTTAAAGTTGAATATATTAAAAATAATAATTCTTACACTATAGAGCAAATATATTATAAACTGATAGATTATATGCACATATTAAGCATTATAGACCTAAAAAATTAAAAGACTTGTTAACATAAAGATTACACAGAAACATAAAAATCATATTGAAAATAAGTTCAAATATTAACATAAATAATACATAACGTAAAGTTGAATATATTAAAAATAATAATTCTTACACTATAGAGCAAATATATTATAAACTGATAGATTATATGCACATATTAAGCAGTATACACCTAAAAAATTAAAAGACTTGTTAACATAAAGATTACACAGCGACATAAAAATCATAGTTAAAATAAGTTCAAATATTAACATAAATAATACATAACTTAAAGTTGAATATATTAAAAATAATAATTCTTACACTATAGAGCAAATATATTATAAACTGATAGATTATATGCACATATTAAGCATTATACACCTAAAAAAATAAAAGACTTGTTAACATAAAGATTACACAGCAACATAAAAATCATATTGAAAATAAGTTCAAATATTAACATAAATAATACATAACTTAAAGTTGAATATATTAAAAATAATAATTCTTACACTATAGAGCAAATATATTATAAACTGATAGATTATATGCACATATTAAGCATTATACACCTAAAAAATTAAAAGACTTGTTAACATAAAGATTACACAGCAACATAAAAATCATATTGAAAATAAGTTCAAATATTAACATAAATAATACATAACTTAAAGTTGAATATAATAAAAATAATAATTCTTACACTATAGAGCAAATATATTATAAACTGATAGATTATATGCACATATTAAGCATTATACACCTAAAAAATTAAAAGACTTGTTAACATAAAGATTACACAGCAACATAAAAATCACATTGAAAATAAGTTCAAATATTAACATAAATAATACATAACTTAAAGTTGAATATATTAAAAATAATAATTCTTACACTATAGAGCAAATATATTATAAACTGATAGATTATATGCACATATTAAGCATTATACACCTAAAAAATTAAAAGACTTGTTAACATAAAGATTACACAGCAACATAAAAATCATATTGAAAATAAGTTCAAATATTAACATAAATAATACATAACTTAAAGTTGAATATATTAAAAATAATAATTCTTACACTATAGAGCAAATATATTATAAACTGATAGATTATATGCACATATTAAGCATTATACACCTAAAAAATTAAAAGACTTGTTAACATAAAGATTACACAGCAACATAAAAATCATATTGAAAATAAGTTCAAATATTAACATAAATAATACATAACTTAAAGTTGAATATATTAAAAATAATAATTCTTACACTATAGAGCAAATATATTATAAACTGATAGATTATATGCACATATTAAGCATTATACACCTAAAAAATTAAAAGACTTGTTAACATAAAGATTACACAGCAACATAAAAATCACATTGAAAATAAGTTCAAATATTAACATAAATAATACATAACTTAAAGTTGAATATATTAAAAATAATAATTCTTACACTATAGAGCAAATATATTATAAACTGATAGATTATATGCACATATTAAGCATTATACACCTAAAAAATTAAAAGACTTGTTAACATAAAGATTACACAGCAACATAAAAATCATATTGAAAATAAGTTCAAATATTAACATAAATAATACATAACTTAAAGTTGAATATATTAAAAATAATAATTCTTACACTATAGAGCAAATATATTATAAACTGATAGATTATATGCACATATTAAGCATTATACACCTAAAAAATTAAAAGACTTGTTAACATAAAGATTACACAGCAACATAAAAATCACATTGAAAATAAGTTCAAATATTAACATAAATAATACATAACTTAAAGTTGAATATATTAAAAATAATAATTCTTACACTATAGAGCAAATATATTATAAACTGATAGATTATATGCACATATTAAGCATTATACACCTAAAAAATTAAAAGACTTGTTAACATAAAGATTACACAGCAACATAAAAATCATATTGAAAATAAGTTCAAATATTAACATAAATAATACATAACTTAAAGTTGAATATATTAAAAATAATAATTCTTACACTATAGAGCAAATATATTATAAACTGATAGATTATATGCACATATTAAGCATTATACACCTAAAAAATTAAAAGACTTGTTAACATAAAGATTACACAGCAACATAAAAATCATATTGAAAATAAGTTCAAATATTAACATAAATAATACATAACTTAAAGTTGAATATATTAAAAATAATAATTCTTACACTATAGAGCAAATATATTATAAACTGATAGATTATATGCACATATTAAGCATTATACACCTAAAAAATTAAAAGACTTGTTAACATAAAGATTACACAGCAACATAAAAATCATATTGAAAATAAGTTCAAATATTAACATAAATAATACATAACTTAAAGTTGAATATATTAAAAATAATAATTCTTACACTATAGAGCAAATATATTATAAACTGATAGATTATATGCACATATTAAGCACTATACACCTAAAAAATTAAAAGACTTGTTAACATAAAGATTACACAGCAACATAAAAATCATATTGAAAATAAGTTCAAATATTAACATAAATAATACATAACTTAAAGTTGAATATATTAAAAATAATAATTCTTACACTATAGAGCAAATATATTATAAACTGATAGATTATATGCACATATTAAGCATTATACACCTAAAAAATTAAAAGACTTGTTAACATAAAGATTACACAGCAACATAAAAATCATATTGAAAATAAGTTCAAATATTAACATAAATAACACATAACTTAAAGTTGAATATATTAAAAATAATAATTCTTACACTATAGAGCAAATATATTATAAACTGATAGATTATATGCACATATTAAGCATTATACACCTAAAAAATTAAAAGACTTGTTAACATAAAGATTACACAGCAACATAAAAATCATATTGAAAATAAGTTCAAATATTAACATAAATAATACATAACTTAAAGTTGAATATATTAAAAATAATAATTCTTACACTATAGAGCAAATATATTATAAACTGATAGATTATATGCACATATTAAGCACTATACACCTAAAAAATTAAAAGACTTTTTAACATAAAGATTACACAGCAACATAAAAATCATATTGAAAATAAGTTCAAATATTAACATAAATAATACATAACTTAAAGTTGAATATATTAAAAATAATAATTCTTACACTATACAGCAAATATATTATAAAATGATAGATTATATGCACATATTAAGCATTATACACCTAAAAAATTAAAAGACTTGTTAACATAAAGATTACACAGCAACATAAAAATCATATTGAAAATAAGTTCAAATATTAACATAAATAATACATAACTTAAAGTTGAATATATTAAAAATAATAATTCTTACACTATAGAGCAAATATATTATATACTGATAGATTATATGCACATATTAAGCATTATACACCTAAAAAATTAAAAGTCTTGTTAACATAAAGATTATACAGCAACATAAAAATCATATTGAAAATAAGTTCAAATATTAACATAAATAATACATAACTTAAAGTTGAATATATTAAAAATAATAATTCTTACACTATAGAGCAAATATATTATAAACTGATAGATTATATGCACATATTAAGCATTATACACCTAAAAAATTAAAAGACTTGTTAACATAAAGATTACACAGCAACATAAAAATCATATTGAAAATAAGTTCAAATATTAACATAAATAATACATAACTTAAAGTTGAATATATTAAAAATAATAATTCTTACACTATAGAGCAAATATATTATAAACTGATAGATTATATGCACATATTAAGCATTATACACCTAAAAAATTAAAAGACTTGTTAACATAAAGATTACACAGCAACATAAAAATCATATTGAAAATAAGTTCAAATATTAACATAAATAATACATAACTTAAAGTTGAATATATTAAAAATAATAATTCTTACACTATAGACCAAATATATTATAAACTGATAGATTATATGCACATATTAAGCACTATACACCTAAAAAATTAAAAGACTTGTTAACATAAAGATTACACAGCAACATAAAAATCATATTGAAAATAAGTTCAAATATTAACATAAATAATACATAACTTAAAGTTGAATATATTAAAAATAATAATTCTTACACTATAGAGCAAATATATTATAAACTGATAGATTATATGCACATATTAAGCATTATACACCTAAAAAATTAAAAGACTTGTTAACATAAAGATTACACAGCAACATAAAAATCATATTGGAAATAAGTTCAAATATTAACATAAATAATACATAACTTAAAATTGAATATATTAAAAATAATAATTCTTACACTATAGAGCAAATATATTATATACTGATAGATTATATGCACATATTAAGCATTATACACCTAAAAAATTAAAAGTCTTGTTAACATAAAGATTATACAGCAACATAAAAATCATATTGAAAATAAGTTCAAATATTAACATAAATAATACATAACTTAAAGTTGAATATAATAAAAATAATAATTCTTACACTATAGAGCAAATATATTATAAACTGATAGATTATATGCACATATTAAGCATTATACACCTAAAAAATTAAAAGACTTGTTAACATAAAGATTACACAGCAACATAAAAATCATATTGAAAATAAGTTCAAATATTAACATAAATAATACATAACTTAAAGTTGAATATATTAAAAATAATAATTCTTACACTATAGAGCAAATATATTATAAACTGATAGATTATATGCACATATTAAGCATTATACACCTAAAAAATTAAAAGACTTGTTAACATAAAGATTACACAGCAACATAAAAATCATATTGAAAATAAGTTCAAATATTAACATAAATAATACATAACTTAAAGTTGAATATATTAAAAATAATAATTCTTACACTATAGAGCAAATATATTATAAACTGATAGATTATATGCACATATTAAGCATTATACACCTAAAAAATTAAAAGACTTGTTAACATAAAGATTACACAGCAACATAAAAATCATATTGAAAATAAGTTCAAATATTAACATAAATAACACATAACTTAAAGTTGAATATATTAAAAATAATAATTCTTACACTATAGAGCAAATATATTATAAACTGATAGATTATATGCACATATTAAGCATTATACACCTAAAAAATTAAAAGACTTGTTAACATAAAGATTACACAGCAACATAAAAATCATATTGAAAATAAGTTCAAATATTAACATAAATAATACATAACTTAAAGTTGAATATATTAAAAATAATAATTCTTACACTATAGAGCAAATATATTATAAACTGATAGATTATATGCACATATTAAGCACTATACACCTAAAAAATTAAAAGACTTGTTAACATAAAGATTACACAGCAACATAAAAATCATATTGAAAATAAGTTCAAATATTAACATAAATAATACATAACTTAAAGTTGAATATATTAAAAATAATAATTCTTACACTATAGAGCAAATATATTATAAACTGATAGATTATATGCACATATTAAGCATTATACACCTAAAAAATTAAAAGACTTGTTAACATAAAGATTACACAGCAACATAAAAATCATATTGAAAATAAGTTCAAATATTAACATAAATAATACATAACTTAAAGTTGAATATATTAAAAATAATAATTCTTACACTATAGAGCAAATATATTATAAACTGATAGATTATATGCACATATTAAGCATTATACACCTAAAAAATTAAAAGACTTGTTAACATAAAGATTACACAGCAACATAAAAATCATATTGAAAATAAGTTCAAATATTAACATAAATAATACATAACTTAAAGTTGAATATATTAAAAATAATAATTCTTACACTATAGACCAAATATATTATAAACTGATAGATTATAGTCACATATTAAGCACTATACACCTAAAAAATTAAAAGACTTGTTAACATAAAGATTACACAGCAACATAAAAATCATATTGAAAATAAGTTCAAATATTAACATAAATAATACATAACTTAAAGTTGAATATATTAAAAATAATAATTCTTACACTATAGAGCAAATATATTATAAACTGATAGATTATATGCACATATTAAGCATTATACACCTAAAAAATTAAAAGACTTGTTAACATAAAGATTACACAGCAACATAAAAATAATATTGAAAATAAGTTCAAATATTAACATAAATAATACATAACTTAAAATTGAATATATTAAAAATAATAATTCTTACACTATAGAGCAAATATATTATAAACTGATAGATTATATGCACATATTAAGCATTATACACCTAAAAAATTAAAAGACTTGTTAACATAAAGATTACACAGCAACATAAAAATCATATTGAAAATAAGTTCAAATATTAACATAAATAATACATAACTTAAAGTTGAATATATTAAAAATAATAATTCTTACACTATAGAGCAAATATATTATAAACTGATAGATTATATGCACATATTAAGCATTATACACCTAAAAAATTAAAAGACTTGTTAACATAAAGATTACACAGCAACATAAAAATCATATTGAAAATAAGTTCAAATATTAACATAAATAATACATAACTTAAAGTTGAATATATTAAATATAATAATTCTTACACTATAGAGCAAATATATTATAAACTGATAGATTATATGCACATATTAAGCATTATACACCTAAAAAATTAAAAGACTTGTTAACATAAAGATTACACAGCAACATAAAAATCATATTGAAAATAAGTTCAAATATTAACATAAATAATACATAACTTAAAGTTGAATATATTAAAAATAATAATTCTTACACTATAGAGCAAATATATTATAAACTGATAGATTATATGCACATATTAAGCATTATACACCTAAAAAATTAAAAGACTTGTTAACATAAAGATTACACAGCAACATAAAAATCATATTGAAAATAAGTTCAAATATTAACATAAATAATACATAACTTAAAGTTGAATATATTAAAAATAATAATTCTTACACTATAGAGCAAATATATTATAAACTGATAGATTATATGCACATATTAAGCATTATAGACCTAAAAAATTAAAAGACTTGTTAACATAAAGATTACACAGAAACATAAAAATCATATTGAAAATAAGTTCAAATATTAACATAAATAATACATAACGTAAAGTTGAATATATTAAAAATAATAATTCTTACACTATAGAGCAAATATATTATAAACTGATAGATTATATGCACATATTAAGCAGTATACACCTAAAAAATTAAAAGACTTGTTAACATAAAGATTACACAGCAACATAAAAATCATATTGAAAATAAGTTCAAATATTAACATAAATAATACATAACTTAAAGTTGAATATATTAAAAATAATAATTCTTACACTATAGAGCAAATATATTATATACTGATAGATTATATGCACATATTAAGCATTATACACCTAAAAAATTAAAAGACTTGTTAACATAAAGATTACACAGCAACATAAAAATCATATTGAAAATAAGTTCAAATATTAACATAAATAATACATAACTTAAAATTGAATATATTAAAAATAATAATTCTTACACTATAGAGCAAATATATTATAAACTGATAGATTATATGCACATATTAAGCATTATACACCTAAAAAATTAAAAGACTTGTTAACATAAAGATTACACAGCAACATAAAAATCATATTGAAAATAAGTTCAAATATTAACATAAATAATACATAACTTAAAGTTGAATATATTAAAAATAATAACTCTTACACTATAGAGCAAATATATTATAAACTGATAGATTATATGCACATATTAAGCACTATACACCTAAAAAATTAAAAGACTTGTTAACATAAAGATTACACAGCAACATAAAAATCATATTGAAAATAAGTTCAAATATTAACATAAATAATACATAACTTAAAGTTGAATATATTAAAAATAATAATTCTTACACTATAGAGCAAATATATTATAAACTGATAGATTATATGCACATATTAAGCATTATACACCTAAAAAATTAAAAGACTTGTTAACATAAAGATTACACAGCAACATAAAAATCATATTGAAAATAAGTTCAAATATTAACATAAATAATACATAACTTAAAGTTGAATATATTAAAAATAATAATTCTTACACTATAGAGCAAATATATTATAAACTGATAGATTATATGCACATATTAAGCATTATAGACCTAAAAAATTAAAAGACTTGTTAACATAAAGATTACACAGAAACATAAAAATCATATTGAAAATAAGTTCAAATATTAACATAAATAATACATAACGTAAAGTTGAATATATTAAAAATAATAATTCTTACACTATAGAGCAAATATATTATAAACTGATAGATTATATGCACATATTAAGCAGTATACACCTAAAAAATTAAAAGACTTGTTAACATAAAGATTACACAGCAACATAAAAATCATATTGAAAATAAGTTCAAATATTAACATAAATAATACATAACTTAAAGTTGAATATATTAAAAATAATAATTCTTACACTATACAGCAAATATATTATAAAGTGATAGATTATATGCACATATTAAGCATTATACACCTAAAAAATTAAAAGACTTGTTAACATAAAGATTACACAGCAACATAAAAATCATATTGAAAATAAGTTCAAATATTAACATAAATAATACATAACTTAAAGTTGAATATATTAAAAATAATAATTCTTACACTATAGAGCAAATATATTATATACTGATAGATTATATGCACATATTAAGCATTATACACCTAAAAAATTAAAAGTCTTGTTAACATAAAGATTACACAGCAACATAAAAATCATATTGAAAATAAGTTCAAATATTAACATAAATAATACATAACTTAAAGTTGAATATATTAAAAATAATAATTCTTACACTATAGAGCAAATATATTATAAACTGATAGATTATATGCACATATTAAGCATTATACACCTAAAAAATTAAAAGACTTGTTAACATAAAGATTACACAGCAACATAAAAATCATATTGAAAATAAGTTCAAATATTAACATAAATAATACATAACTTAAAGTTGAATATATTAAAAATAATAATTCTTACACTATAGAGCAAATATATTATAAACTGATAGATTATAAGCACATATTAAGCATTATACACCTAAAAAATTAAAAGACTTGTTAACATAAAGATTACACAGCAACATAAAAATCATATTGAAAATAAGTTCAAATATTAACATAAATAATACATAACTTAAAGTTGAATATATTAAAAATAATAATTCTTACACTATAGACCAAATATATTATAAACTGATAGATTATATGCACATATTAAGCACTATACACCTAAAAAATTAAAAGACTTGTTAACATAAAGATTACACAGCAACATAAAAATCATATTGAAAATAAGTTCAAATATTAACATAAATAATACATAACTTAAATTTGAATATATTAAAAATAATAATTCTTACACTATAGAGCAAATATATTATAAAATGATAGATTATATGCACATATTAAGCATTATACACCTAAAAAATTAAAAGACTTGTTAACATAAAGATTACACAGCAACATAAAAATCATATTGAAAATAAGTTCAAATATTAACATAAATAATACATAACTTAAAGTTGAATATATTAAAAATAATAATTCTTACACAATAGAGCAAATATATTATATACTGATAGATTATATGCACATATTAAGCATTATACACCTAAAAAATTAAAAGTCTTGTTAACATAAAGATTATACAGCAACATAAAAATCATATTGAAAATAAGTTCAAATATTAACATAAATAATACATAACTTAAAGTTGAATATATTAAAAATAATAATTCTTACACTATAGAGCAAATATATTATAAACTGATAGATTATATGCACATATTAAGCATTATACACCTAAAAAATTAAAAGACTTGTTAACATAAAGATTACACAGCAACATAAAAATCATATTGAAAATAAGTTCAAATATTAACATAAATAATACATAACTTAAAGTTGAATATATTAAAAATAATAATTCTTACACTATAGAGCAAATATATTATAAACTGATAGATTATATGCACATATTAAGCATTATACACCTAAAAAATTAAAAGACTTGTTAACATAAAGATTACACAGCAACATAAAAATCATATTGAAAATAAGTTCAAATATTAACATAAATAATACATAACTTAAAGTTGAATATATTAAAAATAATAATTCTTACACTATAGACCAAATATATTATAAACTGATAGATTATATGCACATATTAAGCATTATACACCTAAAAAATTAAAAGACTTGTTAACATAAAGATTACACAGCAACATAAAAATCATATTGAAAATAAGTTCAAATATTAACATAAATAATACATAACTTAAAGTTGAATATATTAAAAATAATAATTCTTACACTATAGAGCAAATATATTATAAACTGATAGATTATATGCACATATTAAGCATTATACACCTAAAAAATTAAAAGACTTGTTAACATAAAGATTACACAGCAACATAAAAATCATATTGAAAATAAGTTCAAATATTAACATAAATAATACATAACTTAAAGTTGAATATATTAAAAATAATAATTCTTACACTATAGAGCAAATATATTATAAACTGATAGATTATATGCACATATTAAGCATTATACACCTAAAAAATTAAAAGACTTGTTAACATAAAGATTACACAGCAACATAAAAATCATATTGAAAATAAGTTCAAATATTAACATAAATAATACATAACTTAAAGTTGAATATATTAAAAATAATAATTCTTACACTATAGACCAAATATATTATAAACTGATAGATTATAGTCACATATTAAGCACTATACACCTAAAAAATTAAAAGACTTGTTAACATAAAGATTACACAGCAACATAAAAATCATATTGAAAATATGTTCAAATATTAACATAAATAATACATAACTTAAAGTTGAATATATTAAAAATAATAATTCTTACACTATAGAGCAAATATATTATAAACTGATAGATTATATGCACATATTAAGCATTATACACCTAAAAAATTAAAAGACTTGTTAACATAAAGATTACACAGCAACATAAAAATCATATTGAAAATAAGTTCAAATATTAACATAAATAATACATAACTTAAAATTGAATATATTAAAAATAATAATTCTTACACTATAGAGCAAATATATTATAAACTGATAGATTATATGCACATATTAAGCATTATACACCTAAAAAATTAAAAGACTTGTTAACATAAAGATTACACAGCAACATAAAAATCATATTGAAAATAAGTTCAAATATTAACATAAATAATACATAACTTAAAGTTGAATATATTAAAAATAATAATTCTTACACTATAGAGCAAATATATATTATAAACTGATAGATTATATGCACATATTAAGCATTATACACCTAAAAAATTAAAAGACTTGTTAACATAAAGATTACACAGCAACATAAAAATCATATTGAAAATAAGTTCAAATATTAACATAAATAATACATAACTTAAAGTTGAATATATTAAAAATAATAATTCTTACACTATAGACCAAATATATTATAAACTGATAGATTATAGTCACATATTAAGCACTATACACCTAAAAAATTAAAAGACTTGTTAACATAAAGATTACACAGCAACATAAAAATCATATTGAAAATAAGTTCAAATATTAACATAAATAATACATAACTTAAAGTTGAATATATTAAAAATAATAATTCTTACACTATAGAGCAAATATATTATAAACTGATAGATTATATGCACATATTAAGCATTATACACCTAAAAAATTAAAAGACTTGTTAACATAAAGATTACACAGCAACATAAAAATCATATTGAAAATAAGTTCAAATATTAACATAAATAATACATAACTTAAAGTTGAATATATTAAAAATAATAATTCTTACACTATAGAGCAAATATATTATAAACTGATAGATTATATGCACATATTAAGCACTATACACCTAAAAAATTAAAAGACTTGTTAACATAAAGATTACACAGCAACATAAAAATCATATTGAAAATAAGTTCAAATATTAACATAAATAATACATAACTTAAAGTTGAATATATTAAAAATAATAATTCTTACACTATAGACCAAATATATTATAAACTGATAGATTATATGCACATATTAAGCATTATACACCTAAAAAATTAAAAGACTTGTTAACATAAAGATTACACAGCAACATAAAAATCATATTGAAAATAAGTTCAAATATTAACATAAATAATACATAACTTAAAGTTGAATATATTAAAAATAATAATTCTTACACTATAGAGCAAATATATTATAAACTGATAGATTATATGCACATATTAAGCATTATACACCTAAAAAATTAAAAGACTTGTTAACATAAAGATTACACAGCAACATAAAAATCATATTGAAAATAAGTTCAAATATTAACATAAATAATACATAACTTAAAGTTGAATATATTAAAAATAATAATTCTTACACTATAGAGCAAATATATTATAAACTGATAGATTATATGCACATATTAAGCATTATACACCTAAAAAATTAAAAGACTTGTTAACATAAAGATTACACAGCAACATAAAAATCATATTGAAAATAAGTTCAAATATTAACATAAATAATACATAACTTAAAATTGAATATATTAAAAATAATAATTCTTACACTATAGAGCAAATATATTATAAACTGATAGATTATATGCACATATTAAGCATTATACACCTAAAAAATTAAAAGACTTGTTAACATAAAGATTACACAGCAACATAAAAATCATATTGAAAATAAGTTCAAATATTAACATAAATAATACATAACTTAAAGTTGAATATATTAAAAATAATAATTCTTACACTATAGAGCAAATATATATTATAAACTGATAGATTATATGCACATATTAAGCATTATACACCTAAAAAATTAAAAGACTTGTTAACATAAAGATTACACAGCAACATAAAAATCATATTGAAAATAAGTTCAAATATTAACATAAATAATACATAACTTAAAGTTGAATATATTAAAAATAATAATTCTTACACTATAGACCAAATATATTATAAACTGATAGATTATAGTCACATATTAAGCACTATACACCTAAAAAATTAAAAGACTTGTTAACATAAAGATTACACAGCAACATAAAAATCATATTGAAAATAAGTTCAAATATTAACATAAATAATACATAACTTAAAGTTGAATATATTAAAAATAATAATTCTTACACTATAGAGCAAATATATTATAAACTGATAGATTATATGCACATATTAAGCATTATACACCTAAAAAATTAAAAGACTTGTTAACATAAAGATTACACAGCAACATAAAAATCATATTGAAAATAAGTTCAAATATTAACATAAATAATACATAACTTAAAGTTGAATATATTAAAAATAATAATTCTTACACTATAGAGCAAATATATTATAAACTGATAGATTATATGCACATATTAAGCACTATACACCTAAAAAATTAAAAGACTTGTTAACATAAAGATTACACAGCAACATAAAAATCATATTGAAAATAAGTTCAAATATTAACATAAATAATACATAACTTAAAGTTGAATATATTAAAAATAATAATTCTTACACTATAGACCAAATATATTATAAACTGATAGATTATATGCACATATTAAGCATTATACACCTAAAAAATTAAAAGACTTGTTAACATAAAGATTACACAGCAACATAAAAATCATATTGAAAATAAGTTCAAATATTAACATAAATAATACATAACTTAAAGTTGAATATATTAAAAATAATAATTCTTACACTATAGAGCAAATATATTATATACTGATAGATTATATGCACATATTAAGCATTATACACCTAAAAAATTAAAAGTCTTGTTAACATAAAGATTATACAGCAACATAAAAATCATATTGAAAATAAGTTCAAATATTAACATAAATAATACATAACTTAAAGTTGAATATATTAAAAATAATAATTCTTACACTATAGAGCAAATATATTATAAACTGATAGATTATATGCACATATTAAGCATTATACACCTAAAAAATTAAAAGACTTGTTAACATAAAGATTACACAGCAACATAAAAATCATATTGAAAATAAGTTCAAATATTAACATAAATAATACATAACTTAAAGTTGAATATATTAAAAATAATAATTCTTACACTATAGAGCAAATATATTATAAACTGATAGATTATATGCACATATTAAGCATTATACACCTAAAAAATTAAAAGACTTGTTAACATAAAGATTACACAGCAACATAAAAATCATATTGAAAATAAGTTCAAATATTAACATAAATAATACATAACTTAAAGTTGAATATATTAAAAATAATAATTCTTACACTATAGACCAAATATATTATAAACTGATAGATTATATGCACATATTAAGCATTATACACCTAAAAAATTAAAAGACTTGTTAACATAAAGATTACACAGCAACATAAAAATCATATTGAAAATAAGTTCAAATATTAACATAAATAATACATAACTTAAAGTTGAATATATTAAAAATAATAATTCTTACACTATAGAGCAAATATATTATAAACTGATAGATTATATGCACATATTAAGCATTATACACCTAAAAAATTAAAAGACTTGTTAACATAAAGATTACACAGCAACATAAAAATCATATTGAAAATAAGTTCAAATATTAACATAAATAATACATAACTTAAAGTTGAATATATTAAAAATAATAATTCTTACACTATAGAGCAAATATATTATAAACTGATAGATTATATGCACATATTAAGCATTATACACCTAAAAAATTAAAAGACTTGTTAACATAAAGATTACACAGCAACATAAAAATCATATTGAAAATAAGTTCAAATATTAACATAAATAATACATAACTTAAAGTTGAATATATTAAAAATAATAATTCTTACACTATAGACCAAATATATTATAAACTGATAGATTATAGTCACATATTAAGCACTATACACCTAAAAAATTAAAAGACTTGTTAACATAAAGATTACACAGCAACATAAAAATCATATTGAAAATAAGTTCAAATATTAACATAAATAATACATAACTTAAAGTTGAATATATTAAAAATAATAATTCTTACACTATAGAGCAAATATATTATAAACTGATAGATTATATGCACATATTAAGCATTATACACCTAAAAAATTAAAAGACTTGTTAACATAAAGATTACACAGCAACATAAAAATCATATTGAAAATAAGTTCAAATATTAACATAAATAATACATAACTTAAAATTGAATATATTAAAAATAATAATTCTTACACTATAGAGCAAATATATTATAAACTGATAGATTATATGCACATATTAAGCATTATACACCTAAAAAATTAAAAGACTTGTTAACATAAAGATTACACAGCAACATAAAAATCATATTGAAAATAAGTTCAAATATTAACATAAATAATACATAACTTAAAGTTGAATATATTAAAAATAATAATTCTTACACTATAGAGCAAATATATTATAAACTGATAGATTATATGCACATATTAAGCATTATACACCTAAAAAATTAAAAGACTTGTTAACATAAAGATTACACAGCAACATAAAAATCATATTGAAAATAAGTTCAAATATTAACATAAATAATACATAACTTAAAGTTGAATATATTAAATATAATAATTCTTACACTATAGAGCAAATATATTATAAACTGATAGATTATATGCACATATTAAGCATTATACACCTAAAAAATTAAAAGACTTGTTAACATAAAGATTACACAGCAACATAAAAATCATATTGAAAATAAGTTCAAATATTAACATAAATAATACATAACTTAAAGTTGAATATATTAAAAATAATAATTCTTACACTATAGAGCAAATATATTATAAACTGATAGATTATATGCACATATTAAGCATTATACACCTAAAAAATTAAAAGACTTGTTAACATAAAGATTACACAGCAACATAAAAATCATATTGAAAATAAGTTCAAATATTAACATAAAAAATACATAACTTAAAGTTGAATATATTAAAAATAATAATTCTTACACTATAGAGCAAATATATTATAAACTGATAGATTATATGCACATATTAAGCACTATACACCTAAAAAATTAAAAGACTTGTTAACATAAAGATTACACAGCAACATAAAAATCATATTGAAAATAAGTTCAAATATTAACATAAATAATACATAACTTAAAGTTGAATATATTAAAAATAATAATTCTTACACTATAGAGCAAATATATTATAAACTGATAGATTATATGCACATATTAAGCATTATACACCTAAAAAATTAAAAGACTTGTTAACATAAAGATTACACAGCAACATAAAAATCATATTGAAAATAAGTTCAAATATTAACATAAATAATACATAACTTAAAGTTGAATATATTAAAAATAATAATTCTTACACTATAGAGCAAATATATTATAAACTGATAGATTATATGCACATATTAAGCATTATAGACCTAAAAAATTAAAAGACTTGTTAACATAAAGATTACACAGAAACATAAAAATCATATTGAAAATAAGTTCAAATATTAACATAAATAATACATAACTTAAAGTTGAATATATTAAAAATAATAATTCTTACACTATAGAGCAAATATATTATAAACTGATAGATTATATGCACATATTAAGCAGTATACACCTAAAAAATTAAAAGACTTGTTAACATAAAGATTACACAGCAACATAAAAATCATATTGAAAATAAGTTCAAATATTAACATAAATAATACATAACTTAAAGTTGAATATATTAAAAATAATAATTCTTACACTATACAGCAAATATATTATAAAGTGATAGATTATATGCACATATTAAGCATTATACACCTAAAAAATTAAAAGACTTGTTAACATAAAGATTACACAGCAACATAAAAATCATATTGAAAATAAGTTCAAATATTAACATAAATAATACATAACTTAAAGTTGAATATATTAAAAATAATAATTCTTACACTATAGAGCAAATATATTATATACTGATAGATTATATGCACATATTAAGCATTATACACCTAAAAAATTAAAAGTCTTGTTAACATAAAGATTACACAGCAACATAAAAATCATATTGAAAATAAGTTCAAATATTAACATAAATAATACATAACTTAAAGTTGAATATATTAAAAATAATAATTCTTACACTATAGAGCAAATATATTATAAACTGATAGATTATATGCACATATTAAGCATTATACACCTAAAAAATTAAAAGACTTGTTAACATAAAGATTACACAGCAACATAAAAATCATATTGAAAATAAGTTCAAATATTAACATAAATAATACATAACTTAAAGTTGAATATATTAAAAATAATAATTCTTACACTATAGAGCAAATATATTATAAACTGATAGATTATAAGCACATATTAAGCATTATACACCTAAAAAATTAAAAGACTTGTTAACATAAAGATTACACAGCAACATAAAAATCATATTGAAAATAAGTTCAAATATTAACATAAATAATACATAACTTAAAGTTGAATATATTAAAAATAATAATTCTTACACTATAGACCAAATATATTATAAAATGATAGATTATATGCACATATTAAGCACTATACACCTAAAAAATTAAAAGACTTGTTAACATAAAGATTACACAGCAACATAAAAATCATATTGAAAATAAGTTCAAATATTAACATAAATAATACATAACTTAAAGTTGAATATATTAAAAATAATAATTCTTACACTATAGAGCAAATATATTATAAATTGATAGATTATATGCACATATTAAGCATTATACACCTAAAAAATTAAAAGACTTGTTAACATAAAGATTACACAGCAACATAAAAATCATATTGGTAATAAGTTCAAATATTAACATAAATAATACATAACTTAAAGTTGAATATATTAAAAATAATAATTCTTACACTATAGAGCAAATATATTATAAACTGATAGATTATATGCACATATTAAGCATTATACACCTAAAAAATTAAAAGACTTGTTAACATAAAGATTACACAGCAACATAAAAATCATATTGAAAATAAGTTCAAATATTAACATAAATAATACATAACTTAAAGTTGAATATATTAAAAATAATAATTCTTACACTATAGAGCAAATATATTATAAACTGATAGATTATATGCACATATTAAGCATTATACACCTAAAAAATTAAAAGACTTGTTAACATAAAGATTATACAGCAACATAAAAATCATATTGAAAATAAGTTCAAATATTAACATAAATAATACATAACTTAAAGTTGAATATATTAAAAATAATAATTCTTACACTATAGAGCAAATATATTATAAACTGATAGATTATATGCACATATTAAGCATTATACACCTAAAAAATTAAAAGACTTGTTAACATAAAGATTACACAGCAACATAAAAATCATATTGAAAATAAGTTCAAATATTAACATAAATAATACATAACTTAAAGTTGAATATATTAAAAATAATAATTCTTACACTATAGAGCAAATATATTATAAACTGATAGATTATATGCACATATTAAGCATTATACACCTAAAAAATTAAAAGACTTGTTAACATAAAGATTACACATCAACATAAAAATCATATTGAAAATAAGTTCAAATATTAACATAAATAATACATAACTTAAAGTTGAATATATTAAAAATAATAATTCTTACACTATAGAGCAAGTATATTATAAACTGATAGATTATATGCACATATTAAGCATTATACACCTAAAAAATTAAAAGACTTGTTAACATAAAGATTACACAGCAACATAAAAATCATATTGAAAATAAGTTCAAATATTAACATAAATAATACATAACTTAAAGTTGAATATATTAAAAATAATAATTCTTACACTATAGAGCAAATATATTATAAACTGATAGATTATATGCACATATTAAGCATTATACACCTAAAAAATTAAAAGACTTGTTAACATAAAGATTACACAGCAACATAAAAATCATATTGAAAATAAGTTCAAATATTAACATAAATAATACATAACTTAAAGTTGAATATATTAAAAATAATAATTCTTACACTATAGAGCAAATATATTATAAACTGATAGATTATATGCACATATTAAGCATTATACACCTAAAAAATTAAAAGACTTGTTAACATAAAGATTACACAGCAACATAAAAATCATATTGAAAATAAGTTCAAATATTAACATAAATAATACATAACTTAAAGTTGAATATATTAAAAATAATAATTCTTACGCTATAGAGCAAGTATATTATAAACTGATAGATTATATGCACATATTAAGCATTATACACCTAAAAAATTAAAAGACTTGTTAACATAAAGATTACACAGCAACATAAAAATCATATTGAAAATAAGTTCAAATATTAACATAAATAATACATAACTTCAAGTTGAATATATTAAAAATAATAATTCTTACACTATAGAGCAAATATATTATAAACTGATAGATTATATGCACATATTAAGCATTATACACCTAAAAAATTAAAAGACTTGTTAACATAAAGATTACACAGCAACATAAAAATCATATTGAAAATAAGTTCAAATATTAACATAAATAATACATAACTTAAAGTTGAATATATTAAAAATAATAATTCTTACACTATAGAGCAAGTATATTATAAACTGATAGATTATATGCACATATTAAGCATTATACACCTAAAAAATTAAAAGACTTGTTAACATAAAGATTACACAGCAACATAAAAATCATATTGAAAATAAGTTCAAATATTAACATAAATAATACATAACTTAAAGTTGAATATATTAAAAATAATAATTCTTACACTATAGAGCAAATGTATTATAAACTGATAGATTATATGCACATATTAAGCATTATACACCTAAAAAATTAAAAGACTTGTTAACATAAAGATTACACAGCAACATAAAAATCATATTGAAAATAAGTTCAAATATTAACATAAATAATAAATAACTTAAAGTTGAATATATTAAAAATAATAATTCTTACACTATAGAGCAAATATATTATAAACTGATAGATTATATGCACATATTAAGCATTATACACCTAAAAAATTAAAAGACTTGCTAACATAAAGATTACACAGCAACATAAAAATCATATTGAAAATAAGTTCAAATATTAACATAAATAACACATAACTTAAAGTTGAATATATTAAAAATAATAATTCTTACACTATAGAGCAAATGTATTATAAACTGATAGATTATATGCACATATTAAGCATTATACACCTAAAAAATTAAAAGACTTGTTAACATAAAGATTACACAGCAACATAAAAATCATATTGAAAATAAGTTCAAATATTAACATAAATAATACATAACTTAAAGTTGAATATATTAAAAATAATAATTCTTACACTATAGAGCAAATATATTATAAACTGATAGATTATATGCAAATATTAAGCATTATACACCTAAAAAATTAAAAGACTTGTTAACATAAAGATTACACAGCAACATAAAAATCATATTGAAAATAAGTTCAAATATTAACATAAATAATACATAACTTAAAGTTGAATATATTAAAAATAATAATTCTTACACTATAGAGCAAATATATTATAAACTGATAGATTATATGCACATATTAAGCATTATACACCTAAAAAATTAAAAGACTTGTTAACATAAAGATTACACAGCAACATAAAAATCATATTGAAAATAAGTTCAAATATTAACATAAATAATACATAACTTAAAGTTGAATATATTAAAAATAACAATTCTTACACTATAGAGCAAGTATATTATAAACTGATAGATTATATGCACATATTAAGCATTATACACCTAAAAAATTAAAAGACTTGTTAACATAAAGATTACACAGCAACATAAAAATCATATTGAAAATAAGTTCAAATATTAACATAAATAATACATAACTTAAAGTTGAATATATTAAAAATAATAATTCTTACACTATAGACCAAATATATTATAAACTGATAGATTATATGCACATATTAAGCACTATACACCTAAAAAATTAAAAGACTTGTTAACATAAAGATTACACAGCAACATAAAAATCATATTGAAAATAAGTTCAAATATTAACATAAATAATATAACTTAAAGTTGAATATATTAAAAATAATAATTCTTACACTATAGAGCAAATATATTATAAACTGATAGATTATATGCACATATTAAGCATTATACACCTAAAAAATTAAAAGACTTGTTAACATAAAGATTACACAGCAACATAAAAATCATATTGAAAATAAGTTCAAATATTAACATAAATAATACATAACTTAAAATTGAATATATTAAAAATAATAATTCTTACACTATAGAGCAAATATATTATAAACTGATAGATTATATGCACATATTAAGCATTATACACCTAAAATATTAAAAGACTTGTTAACATAAAGATTACACAGCAACATAAAAATCATATTGAAAATAAGTTCAAATATTAACATAAATAATACATAACTTAAAGTTGAATATATTAAAAATAATAATTCTTACACTATAGAGCAAATATATTATAAACTGATAGATTATATGCACATATTAAGCATTATACACCTAAAAAATTAAAAGACTTGTTAACATAAAGATTACACAGCAACATAAAAATCATATTGAAAATAAGTTCAAATATTAACATAAATAATACATAACTTAAAGTTGAATATATTAAAAATAACAATTCTTACACTATAGAGCAAGTATATTATAAACTGATAGATTATATGCACATATTAAGCATTATACACCTAAAAAATTAAAAGACTTGTTAACATAAAGATTACACAGCAACATAAAAATCATATTGAAAATAAGTTCAAATATTAACATAAATAATACATAACTTAAAGTTGAATATATTAAAAATAATAATTCTTACACTATAGAGCAAATATATTATAAACTGATAGATTATATGCACATATTAAGCATTATAGACCTAAAAAATTAAAAGACTTGTTAACATAAAGATTACACAGCAACATAAAAATCATATTGAAAATAAGTTCAAATATTAACATAAATAATACATAACTTCAAGTTGAATATATTAAAAATAATAATTCTTACACTATAGAGCAAATATATTATAAACTGATAGATTATATGCACATATTAAGCATTATACACCTAAAAAATTAAAAGACTTGTTAACATAAAGATTACACAGCAACATAAAAATCATATTGAAAATAAGTTCAAATATTAACATAAATAATACATAACTTAAAGTTGAATATATTAAAAATAATAATTCTTACACTATAGAGCAAGTATATTATAAACTGATAGATTATATGCACATATTAAGCATTATACACCTAAAAAATTAAAAGACTTGTTAACATAAAGATTACACAGCAACATAAAAATCATATTGAAAATAAGTTCAAATATTAACATAAATAATACATAACTTAAAGTTGAATATATTAAAAATAATAATTCTTACACTATAGAGCAAATGTATTATAAACTGATAGATTATATGCACATATTAAGCATTATACACCTAAAAAATTAAAAGACTTGTTAACATAAAGATTACACAGCAACATAAAAATCATATTGAAAATAAGTTCAAATATTAACATAAATAATAAATAACTTAAAGTTGAATATATTAAAAATAATAATTCTTACACTATAGAGCAAATATATTATAAACTGATAGATTATATGCACATATTAAGCATTATACACCTAAAAAATTAAAAGACTTGCTAACATAAAGATTACACAGCAACATAAAAATCATATTGAAAATAAGTTCAAATATTAACATAAATAACACATAACTTAAAGTTGAATATATTAAAAATAATAATTCTTACACTATAGAGCAAATGTATTATAAACTGATAGATTATATGCACATATTAAGCATTATACACCTAAAAAATTAAAAGACTTGTTAACATAAAGATTACACAGCAACATAAAAATCATATTGAAAATAAGTTCAAATATTAACATAAATAATACATAACTTAAAGTTGAATATATTAAAAATAATAATTCTTACACTATAGAGCAAATATATTATAAACTGATAGATTATATGCAAATATTAAGCATTATACACCTAAAAAATTAAAAGACTTGTTAACATAAAGATTACACAGCAACATAAAAATCATATTGAAAATAAGTTCAAATATTAACATAAATAATACATAACTTAAAGTTGAATATATTAAAAATAATAATTCTTACACTATAGAGCAAATATATTATAAACTGATAGATTATATGCACATATTAAGCATTATACACCTAAAAAATTAAAAGACTTGTTAACATAAAGATTACACAGCAACATAAAAATCATATTGAAAATAAGTTCAAATATTAACATAAATAATACATAACTTAAAGTTGAATATATTAAAAATAACAATTCTTACACTATAGAGCAAGTATATTATAAACTGATAGATTATATGCACATATTAAGCATTATACACCTAAAAAATTAAAAGACTTGTTAACATAAAGATTACACAGCAACATAAAAATCATATTGAAAATAAGTTCAAATATTAACATAAATAATACATAACTTAAAGTTGAATATATTAAAAATAATAATTCTTACACTATAGACCAAATATATTATAAACTGATAGATTATATGCACATATTAAGCACTATACACCTAAAAAATTAAAAGACTTGTTAACATAAAGATTACACAGCAACATAAAAATCATATTGAAAATAAGTTCAAATATTAACATAAATAATATAACTTAAAGTTGAATATATTAAAAATAATAATTCTTACACTATAGAGCAAATATATTATAAACTGATAGATTATATGCACATATTAAGCATTATACACCTAAAAAATTAAAAGACTTGTTAACATAAAGATTACACAGCAACATAAAAATCATATTGAAAATAAGTTCAAATATTAACATAAATAATACATAACTTAAAATTGAATATATTAAAAATAATAATTCTTACACTATAGAGCAAATATATTATAAACTGATAGATTATATGCACATATTAAGCATTATACACCTAAAATATTAAAAGACTTGTTAACATAAAGATTACACAGCAACATAAAAATCATATTGAAAATAAGTTCAAATATTAACATAAATAATACATAACTTAAAGTTGAATATATTAAAAATAATAATTCTTACACTATAGAGCAAATATATTATAAACTGATAGATTATATGCACATATTAAGCATTATACACCTAAAAAATTAAAAGACTTGTTAACATAAAGATTACACAGCAACATAAAAATCATATTGAAAATAAGTTCAAATATTAACATAAATAATACATAACTTAAAGTTGAATATATTAAAAATAACAATTCTTACACTATAGAGCAAGTATATTATAAACTGATAGATTATATGCACATATTAAGCATTATACACCTAAAAAATTAAAAGACTTGTTAACATAAAGATTACACAGCAACATAAAAATCATATTGAAAATAAGTTCAAATATTAACATAAATAATACATAACTTAAAGTTGAATATATTAAAAATAATAATTCTTACACTATAGACCAAATATATTATAAACTGATAGATTATATGCACATATTAAGCACTATACACCTAAAAAATTAAAAGACTTGTTAACATAAAGATTACACAGCAACATAAAAATCATATTGAAAATAAGTTCAAATATTAACATAAATAATACATAACTTAAAGTTGAATATATTAAAAATAATAATTCTTACACTATAGAGCAAGTATATTATAAACTGATAGATTATATGCACATATTAAGCATTATACACCTAAAAAATTAAAAGACTTGTTAACATAAAGATTACACAGCAACATAAAAATCATATTGAAAATAAGTTCAAATATTAACATAAATAATACATAACTTAAAGTTGAATATATTAAAAATAATAATTCTTACACTATAGAGCAAATGTATTATAAACTGATAGATTATATGCACATATTAAGCATTATACACCTAAAAAATTAAAAGACTTGTTAACATAAAGATTACACAGCAACATAAAAATCATATTGAAAATAAGTTCAAATATTAACATAAATAATAAATAACTTAAAGTTGAATATATTAAAAATAATAATTCTTACACTATAGAGCAAATATATTATAAACTGATAGATTATATGCACATATTAAGCATTATACACCTAAAAAATTAAAAGACTTGCTAACATAAAGATTACACAGCAACATAAAAATCATATTGAAAATAAGTTCAAATATTAACATAAATAACACATAACTTAAAGTTGAATATATTAAAAATAATAATTCTTACACTATAGAGCAAATGTATTATAAACTGATAGATTATATGCACATATTAAGCATTATACACCTAAAAAATTAAAAGACTTGTTAACATAAAGATTACACAGCAACATAAAAATCATATTGAAAATAAGTTCAAATATTAACATAAATAATACATAACTTAAAGTTGAATATATTAAAAATAATAATTCTTACACTATAGAGCAAATATATTATAAACTGATAGATTATATGCAAATATTAAGCATTATACACCTAAAAAATTAAAAGACTTGTTAACATAAAGATTACACAGCAACATAAAAATCATATTGAAAATAAGTTCAAATATTAACATAAATAATACATAACTTAAAGTTGAATATATTAAAAATAATAATTCTTACACTATAGAGCAAATATATTATAAACTGATAGATTATATGCACATATTAAGCATTATACACCTAAAAAATTAAAAGACTTGTTAACATAAAGATTACACAGCAACATAAAAATCATATTGAAAATAAGTTCAAATATTAACATAAATAATACATAACTTAAAGTTGAATATATTAAAAATAACAATTCTTACACTATAGAGCAAGTATATTATAAACTGATAGATTATATGCACATATTAAGCATTATACACCTAAAAAATTAAAAGACTTGTTAACATAAAGATTACACAGCAACATAAAAATCATATTGAAAATAAGTTCAAATATTAACATAAATAATACATAACTTAAAATTGAATATATTAAAAATAATAATTCTTACACTATAGAGCAAATATATTATAAACTGATAGATTATATGCACATATTAAGCATTATACACCTAAAATATTAAAAGACTTGTTAACATAAAGATTACACAGCAACATAAAAATCATATTGAAAATAAGTTCAAATATTAACATAAATAATACATAACTTAAAGTTGAATATATTAAAAATAATAATTCTTACACTATAGAGCAAATATATTATAAACTGATAGATTATATGCACATATTAAGCATTATACACCTAAAAAATTAAAAGACTTGTTAACATAAAGATTACACAGCAACATAAAAATCATATTGAAAATAAGTTCAAATATTAACATAAATAATACATAACTTAAAGTTGAATATATTAAAAATAATAATTCTTACACTATAGAGCAAATATATTATAAACTGATAGATTATATGCACATATTAAGCATTATACACCTAAAAAATTAAAAGACTTGTTAACATAAAGATTACACAGCAACATAAAAATCATATTGAAAATAAGTTCAAATATTAACATAAATAATACATAACTTAAAGTTGAATATATTAAAAATAATAATTCTTACACTATAGAGCAAATATATTATAAACTGATAGATTATATGCACATATTAAGCATTATACACCTAAAAAATTAAAAGACTTGTTAACATAAAGATTACACAGCAACATAAAAATCATATTGAAAATAAGTTCAAATATTAACATAAATAATACATAACTTAAAGTTGAATATATTAAAAATAATAATTCTTACACTATAGAGCAAATATATTATAAACTGATAGATTATATGCACATATTAAGCATTATACACCTAAAAAATTAAAAGACTTGTTAACATAAAGATTACACAGCAACATAAAAATCATATTGAAAATAAGTTCAAATATTAACATAAATAATACATAACTTAAAGTTGAATATATTAAAAATAATAATTCTTACACTATAGACCAAATATATTATAAACTGATAGATTATAGTCACATATTAAGCACTATACACCTAAAAAATTAAAAGACTTGTTAACATAAAGATTACACAGCAACATAAAAATCATATTGAAAATAAGTTCAAATATTAACATAAATAATACATAACTTAAAGTTGAATATATTAAAAATAATAATTCTTACACTATAGAGCAAATATATTATAAACTGATAGATTATATGCACATATTAAGCATTATACACCTAAAAAATTAAAAGACTTGTTAACATAAAGATTACACAGCAACATAAAAATCATATTGAAAATAAGTTCAAATATTAACATAAATAATACATAACTTAAAATTGAATATATTAAAAATAATAATTCTTACACTATAGAGCAAATATATTATAAACTGATAGATTATATGCACATATTAAGCATTATACACCTAAAAAATTAAAAGACTTGTTAACATAAAGATTACACAGCAACATAAAAATCATATTGAAAATAAGTTCAAATATTAACATAAATAATACATAACTTAAAGTTGAATATATTAAAAATAATAATTCTTACACTATAGAGCAAATATATTATAAACTGATAGATTATATGCACATATTAAGCATTATACACCTAAAAAATTAAAAGACTTGTTAACATAAAGATTACACAGCAACATAAAAATCATATTGAAAATAAGTTCAAATATTAACATAAATAATACATAACTTAAAGTTGAATATATTAAAAATAATAATTCTTACACTATAGAGCAAATATATTATAAACTGATAGATTATATGCACATATTAAGCATTATACACCTAAAAAATTAAAAGACTTGTTAACATAAAGATTACACAGCAACATAAAAATCATATTGAAAATAAGTTCAAATATTAACATAAATAATACATAACTTAAAGTTGAATATATTAAAAATAATAATTCTTACACTATAGAGCAAATATATTATAAACTGATAGATTATATGCACATATTAAGCATTATACACCTAAAAAATTAAAAGACTTGTTAACATAAAGATTACACAGCAACATAAAAATCATATTGAAAATAAGTTCAAATATTAACATAAATAATACATAACTTAAAGTTGAATATATTAAAAATAATAATTCTTACACTATAGAGCAAATATATTATAAACTGATAGATTATATGCACATATTAAGCATTATACACCTAAAAAATTAAAAGACTTGTTAACATAAAGATTACACAGCAACATAAAAATCATATTGAAAATAAGTTCAAATATTAACATAAATAATACATAACTTAAAGTTGAATATATTAAAAATAATAATTCTTACACTATAGAGCAAGTATATTATAAACTGATAGATTATATGCACATATTAAGCATTATACACCTAAAAAATTAAAAGACTTGTTAACATAAAGATTACACAGCAACATAAAAATCATATTGAAAATAAGTTCAAATATTAACATAAATAATACATAACTTAAAGTTGAATATATTAAAAATAATAATTCTTACACTATAGACCAAATATATTATAAACTGATAGATTATATGCACATATTAAGCACTATACACCTAAAAAATTAAAAGACTTGTTAACATAAAGATTACACAGCAACATAAAAATCATATTGAAAATAAGTTCAAATATTAACATAAATAATACATAACTTAAAGTTGAATATATTAAAAATAATAATTCTTACACTATAGAGCAAATATATTATAAACTGATAGATTATATGCACATATTAAGCATTATACACCTAAAAAATTAAAAGACTTGTTAACATAAAGATTACACAGCAACATAAAAATCATATTGAAAATAAGTTCAAATATTAACATAAATAATACATAACTTAAAATTGAATATATTAAAAATAATAATTCTTACACTATAGAGCAAATATATTATAAACTGATAGATTATATGCACATATTAAGCATTATACACCTAAAAAATTAAAAGACTTGTTAACATAAAGATTACACAGCAACATAAAAATCATATTGAAAATAAGTTCAAATATTAACATAAATAATACATAACTTAAAGTTGAATATATTAAAAATAATAATTCTTACACTATAGAGCAAATATATTATAAACTGATAGATTATATGCACATATTAAGCATTATACACCTAAAAAATTAAAAGACTTGTTAACATAAAGATTACACAGCAACATAAAAATCATATTGAAAATAAGTTCAAATATTAACATAAATAATACATAACTTAAAGTTGAATATATTAAAAATAATAATTCTTACACTATAGAGCAAATATATTATAAACTGATAGATTATATGCACATATTAAGCATAATACACCTAAAAAATTAAAGGACTTGTTAACATAAAGATTACACAGCAACATAAAAATCATATTGAAAATAAGTTCAAATATTAACATAAATAATACATAACTTAAAGTTGAATATATTAAAAATAATAATTCTTACACTATAGAGCAAATATATTATAAACTGATAGATTATATGCACATATTAAGCATTATAGACCTAAAAAATTAAAAGACTTGTTAACATAAAGATTACACAGCAACATAAAAATCATATTGAAAATAAGTTCAAATATTAACATAAATAATACATAACTTAAAGTTGAATATATTAAAAATAATAATTCTTACACTATAGAGCAAATATATTATAAACTGATAGATTATATGCACATATTAAGCATTATACACCTAAAAAATTAAAAGACTTGTTAACATAAAGATTACACAGCAACATAAAAATCATATTGAAAATAAGTTCAAATATTAACATAAATAATACATAACTTAAAGTTGAATATATTAAAAATAACAATTCTTACACTATAGAGCAAGTATATTATAAACTGATAGATTATATGCACATATTAAGCATTATACACCTAAAAAATTAAAAGACTTGTTAACATAAAGATTACACAGCAACATAAAAATCATATTGAAAATAAGTTCAAATATTAACATAAATAATACATAACTTAAAGTTGAATATATTAAAAATAATAATTCTTACACTATAGACCAAATATATTATAAACTGATAGATTATATGCACATATTAAGCATTATACACCTAAAAAATTAAAAGACTTGTTAACATAAAGATTACACAGCAACATAAAAATCATATTGAAAATAAGTTCAAATATTAACATAAATAATACATAACTTAAAGTTGAATATATTAAAAATAATAATTCTTACACTATAGAGCAAATATATTATAAACTGATAGATTATATGCACATATTAAGCATTATACACCTAAAAAATTAAAAGACTTGTTAACATAAAGATTACACAGCAACATAAAAATCATATTGAAAATAAGTTCAAATATTAACATAAATAATACATAACTTAAAGTTGAATATATTAAAAATAATAATTCTTACACTATAGAGCAAATATATTATAAACTGATAGATTATATGCACATATTAAGCATTATACACCTAAAAAATTAAAAGACTTGTTAACATAAAGATTACACAGCAACATAAAAATCATATTGAAAATAAGTTCAAATATTAACATAAATAATACATAACTTAAAGTTGAAGATATTAAAAATAATAATTCTTACACTATAGAGCAAATATATTATAAACTGATAGATTATATGCACATATTAAGCATTATACACCTAAAAAATTAAAAGACTTGTTAACATAAAGATTACACAGCAACATAAAAATCATATTGAAAATAAGTTCAAATATTAACATAAATAATACATAACTTAAAGTTGAATATATTAAAAATAATAATTCTTACACTATAGAGCAAATATATTATAAACTGATAGATTATATGCACATATTAAGCATTATACACCTAAAAAATTAAAAGACTTGTTAACATAAAGATTACACAGCAACATAAAAATCATATTGAAAATAAGTTCAAATATTAACATAAATAATACATAACTTAAAGTTGAATATATTAAAAATAATAATTCTTACACTATAGAGCAAATATATTATAAACTGATAGATTATATGCACATATTAAGCATTATACACCTAAAAAATTAAAAGACTTGTTAACATAAAGATTACACAGCAACATAAAAATCATATTGAAAATAAGTTCAAATATTAACATAAATAATACATAACTTAAAGTTGAATATATTAAAAATAATAATTCTTACACTATAGAGCAAGTATATTATAAACTGATAGATTATATGCACATATTAAGCATTATACACCTAAAAAATTAAAAGACTTGTTAACATAAAGATTACACAGCAACATAAAAATCATATTGAAAATAAGTTCAAATATTAACATAAATAATACATAACTTAAAGTTGAATATATTAAAAATAATAATTCTTACACTATAGACCAAATATATTATAAACTGATAGATTATATGCACATATTAAGCACTATACACCTAAAAAATTAAAAGACTTGTTAACATAAAGATTACACAGCAACATAAAAATCATATTGAAAATAAGTTCAAATATTAACATAAATAATACATAACTTAAAGTTGAATATATTAAAAATAATAATTCTTACACTATAGAGCAAATATATTATAAACTGATAGATTATATGCACATATTAAGCATTATACACCTAAAAAATTAAAAGACTTGTTAACATAAAGATTACACAGCAACCTAAAATCATATTGAAAATAAGTTCAAATATTAACATAAATAATACATAACTTAAAGTTGAATATATTAAAAATAATAATTGTTATACTATAGAGCAAATATATTATAAACTGATAGATTATATGCACATATTAAGCATTATACACCTAAAAAATTAAAAGACTTGTTAACATAAAGATTACACAGCAACATAAAAATCATATTGAAAATAAGTTCAAATATTAACATAAATAATACATAACTTAAAATTGAATATATTAAAAATAATAATTCTTACACTATAGAGCAAATATATTATAAACTGATAGATTATATGCACATATTAAGCATTATACACCTAAAAAATTAAAAGACTTGTTAACATAAAGATTACACAGCAACATAAAAATCATATTGAAAATAAGTTCAAATATTAACATAAATAATACATAACTTAAAGTTGAATATATTAAAAATAATAATTCTTACACTATAGAGCAAATATATTATAAACTGATAGATTATATGCACATATTAAGCATTATACACCTAAAAAATTAAAAGACTTGTTAACATAAAGATTACACAGCAACATAAAAATCATATTGAAAATAAGTTCAAATATTAACATAAATAATACATAACTTAAAATTGAATATATTAAAAATAATAATTCTTACACTATAGAGCAAATATATTATAAACTGATAGATTATATGCACATATTAAGCATTATACACCTAAAAAATTAAAAGACTTGTTAACATAAAGATTACACAGCAACATAAAAATCATATTGAAAATAAGTTCAAATATTAACATAAATAATACATAACTTAAAGTTGAATATATTAAAAATAATAATTCTTACACTATAGAGCAAATATATTATAAACTGATAGATTATATGCACATATTAAGCATTATACACCTAAAAAATTAAAAGACTTGTTAACATAAAGATTACACAGCAACATAAAAATCATATTGAAAATAAGTTCAAATATTAACATAAATAATACATAACTTAAAGTTGAATATATTAAAAATAATAATTCTTACACTATAGAGCAAATATATTATAAACTGATAGATTATATGCACATATTAAGCATTATACACCTAAAAAATTAAAAGACTTGTTAACATAAAGATTACACAGCAACATAAAAATCATATTGAAAATAAGTTCAAATATTAACATAAATAATACATAACTTAAAGTTGAATATATTAAAAATAATAATTCTTACACTATAGAGCAAATATATTATAAACTGATAGATTATATGCACATATTAAGCATTATAGACCTAAAAAATTAAAAGACTTGTTAACATAAAGATTACACAGCAACATAAAAATCATATTGAAAATAAGTTCAAATATTAACATAAATAATACATAACTTAAAGTTGAATATATTAAAAATAATAATTCTTACACTATAGAGCAAGTATATTATAAACTGATAGATTATATGCACATATTAAGCATTATACACCTAAAAAATTAAAAGACTTGTTAACATAAAGATTACACAGCAACATAAAAATCATATTGAAAATAAGTTCAAATATTAACATAAATAATACATAACTTAAAGTTGAATATATTAAAAATAATAATTCTTACACTATAGACCAAATATATTATAAACTGATAGATTATATGCACATATTAAGCACTATACACCTAAAAAATTAAAAGACTTGTTAACATAAAGATTACACAGCAACATAAAAATCATATTGAAAATAAGTTCAAATATTAACATAAATAATACATAACTTAAAGTTGAATATATTAAAAATAATAATTCTTACACTATAGAGCAAATATATTATAAACTGATAGATTATATGCACATATTAAGCATTATACACCTAAAAAATTAAAAGACTTGTTAACATAAAGATTACACAGCAACATAAAAATCATATTGAAAATAAGTTCAAATATTAACATAAATAATACATAACTTAAAATTGAATATATTAAAAATAATAATTCTTACACTATAGAGCAAATATATTATAAACTGATAGATTATATGCACATATTAAGCATTATACACCTAAAAAATTAAAAGACTTGTTAACATAAAGATTACACAGCAACATAAAAATCATATTGAAAATAAGTTCAAATATTAACATAAATAATACATAACTTAAAGTTGAATATATTAAAAATAATAATTCTTACACTATAGAGCAAATATATTATAAACTGATAGATTATATGCACATATTAAGCATTATACACCTAAAAAATTAAAAGACTTGTTAACATAAAGATTACACAGCAACATAAAAATCATATTGAAAATAAGTTCAAATATTAACATAAATAATACATAACTTAAAGTTGAATATATTAAAAATAATAATTCTTACACTATAGAGCAAATATATTATAAACTGATAGATTATATGCACATATTAAGCATTATACACCTAAAAAATTAAAAGACTTGTTAACATAAAGATTACACAGCAACATAAAAATCATATTGAAAATAAGTTCAAATATTAACATAAATAATACATAACTTAAAGTTGAATATATTAAAAATAATAATTCTTACACTATAGAGCAAATATATTATAAACTGATAGATTATATGCACATATTAAGCATTATAGACCTAAAAAATTAAAAGACTTGTTAACATAAAGATTACACAGCAACATAAAAATCATATTGAAAATAAGTTCAAATATTAACATAAATAATACATAACTTAAAGTTGAATATATTAAAAATAATAATTCTTACACTATAGAGCAAATATATTATAAACTGATAGATTATATGCACATATTAAGCATTATACACCTAAAAAATTAAAAGACTTGTTAACATAAAGATTACACAGCAACATAAAAATCATATTGAAAATAAGTTCAAATATTAACATAAATAATACATAACTTAAAGTTGAATATATTAAAAATAATAATTCTTACACTATAGACCAAATATATTATAAACTGATAGATTATAGTCACATATTAAGCACTATACACCTAAAAAATTAAAAGACTTGTTAACATAAAGATTACACAGCAACATAAAAATCATATTGAAAATAAGTTCAAATATTAACATAAATAATACATAACTTAAAGTTGAATATATTAAAAATAATAATTCTTATACTATAGAGCAAATATATTATAAACTGATAGATTATATGCACATATTAAGCATTATACACCTAAAAAATTAAAAGACTTGTTAACATAAAGATTACACAGCAACATAAAAATCATATTGAAAATAAGTTCAAATATTAACATAAATAATACATAACTTAAAATTGAATATATTAAAAATAATAATTCTTACACTATAGAGCAAATATATTATAAACTGATAGATTATATGCACATATTAAGCATTATACACCTAAAAAATTAAAAGACTTGTTAACATAAAGATTACACAGCAACATAAAAATCATATTGAAAATAAGTTCAAATATTAACATAAATAATACATAACTTAAAGTTGAATATATTAAAAATAATAATTCTTACACTATAGAGCAAATATATTATAAACTGATAGATTATATGCACATATTAAGCATTATACACCTAAAAAATTAAAAGACTTGTTAACATAAAGATTACACAGCAACATAAAAATCATATTGAAAATAAGTTCAAATATTAACATAAATAATACATAACTTAAAGTTGAATATATTAAAAATAATAATTCTTACACTATAGAGCAAATATATTATAAACTGATAGATTATATGCACATATTAAGCATTATACCTAAAAAATTTAAAAGACTTGTTAACATAAAGATTACACAGCAACATAAAAATCATATTGAAAATAAGTTCAAATATTAACATAAATAATACATAACTTAAAGTTGAATATATTAAAAATAATAATTCTTACACTATAGAGCAAATATATTATAAACTGATAGATTATATGCACATATTAAGCATTATACACCTAAAAAATTAAAAGACTTGTTAACATAAAGATTACACAGCAACATAAAAATCATATTGGAAAATAAGTTCAAATATTAACATAAATAATACATAACTTAAAGTTGAATATATTAAAAATAATAATTCTTACGCTATAGAGCAAATATATTATAAACTGATAGATTATATGCACATATTAAGCACTATACACCTAAAAAATTAAAAGACTTGTTAACATAAAGATTACACAGCAACATAAAAATCATATTGAAAATAAGTTCAAATATTAACATAAATAATACATAACTTAAAGTTGAATATATTAAAAATAATAATTCTTACACTATAGAGCAAATATATTATAAACTGATAGATTATATGCACATATTAAGCATTATACACCTAAAAAATTAAAAGACTTGTTAACATAAAGATTACACAGCAACATAAAATCATATTGAAAATAAGTTCAAATATTAACATAAATAATACATAACTTAAAGTTGAATATATTAAAAATAATAATTCTTACACTATAGAGCAAATATATTATAACTGATAGATTATATGCACATATTAAGCATTATAGACCTAAAAAATTAAAAGACTTGTTAACATAAAGATTACACAGCAACATAAAAATCATATTGAAAATAAGTTCAAATATTAACATAAATAATACATAACTGAAAGTTGAATATATTAAAAATAATAATTCTTACACTATAGAGCAAATATATTATAAACTGATAGATTATATGCACATATTAAGCACTATACACCTAAAAAAATTAAAAGACTTGTTAACATAAAGATTACACAGCAACATAAAAATCATATTGAAAATAAGTTCAAATATTAACATAAATAATACATAACTTAAAGTTGAATATATTAAAAATAATAATTCTTACACTATAGAGCAAATATATTATAAACTGATAGATTATATGCACATATTAAGCATTATACACCTAAAAAATTAAAAGACTTGTTAACATAAAGATTACACAGCAACATAAAAATCATATTGAAAATAAGTTCAAATATTAACATAAATAATACATAACTTAAAGTTGAATATATTAAAAATAATAATTCTTACGCTATAGAGCAAATATATTTATAAACTGATAGATTATATGCACATATTAAGCACTATACACCTAAAAAATTAAAAGACTTGTTAACATAAAGATTACACAGCAACATAAAAATCATATTGAAAATAAGTTCAAATATTAACATAAATAATACATAACTTAAAGTTGAATATATTAAAAATAATAATTCTTACACTATAGAGCAAATATATTATAAACTGATAGATTGTATGCACATATTAAGCATTATACACCTAAAAAATTAAAAGACTTGTTAACATAAAGATTACACAGCAACATAAAAATCATATTGAAAATAAGTTCAAATATTAACATAAATAATACATAACTTAAAGTTGAATATATTAAAAATAATAATTCTTACACTATAGAGCAAATATATTATAAACTGATAGATTATATGCAAATATTAAGCATTATACACCTAAAAAATTAAAAGACTTGTTAACATAAAGATTACACAGCAACATAAAAATCATATTGAAAATAAGTTCAAATATTAACATAAATAATACATAACTTAAAGTTGAATATATTAAAAATAATAATTCTTACACTATAGAGCAAATATATTATAAACTGATAGATTATATGCACATATTAAGCATTATACACCTAAAAAATTAAAAGACTTGTTAACATAAAGATTACACAGCAACATAAAAATCATATTGAAAATAAGTTCAAATATTAACATAAATAATACATAACTTAAAGTTGAATATATTAAAAATAATAATTCTTACACTATAGAGCAAGTATATTATAAACTGATAGATTATATGCACATATTAAGCATTATACACCTAAAAAATTAAAAGACTTGTTAACATAAAGATTACACAGCAACATAAAAATCATATTGAAAATAAGTTCAAATATTAACATAAATAATACATAACTTAAAGTTGAATATATTAAAAATAATAATTCTTACACTATAGACCAAATATATTATAAACTGATAGATTATATGCACATATTAAGCACTATACACCTAAAAAATTAAAAGACTTGTTAACATAAAGATTACACAGCAACATAAAAATCATATTGAAAATAAGTTCAAATATTAACATAAATAATACATAACTTAAAGTTGAATATATTAAAAATAATAATTCTTACACTATAGAGCAAATATATTATAAACTGATAGATTATATGCACATATTAAGCATTATACACCTAAAAAATTAAAAGACTTGTTAACATAAAGATTACACAGCAACATAAAAATCATATTGAAAATAAGTTCAAATATTAACATAAATAATACATAACTTAAAATTGAATATATAAAAAATAATAATTCTTACACTATAGAGCAAATATATTATAAACTGATAGATTATATGCACATATTAAGCATTATACACCTAAAAAATTAAAAGACTTGTTAACATAAAGATTACACAGCAACATAAAAATCATATTGAAAATAAGTTCAAATATTAACATAAATAATACATAACTTAAAGTTGAATATATTAAAAATAATAATTCTTACACTATAGAGCAAGTATATTATAAACTGATAGATTATATGCACATATTAAGCATTATACACCTAAAAAATTAAAAGACTTGTTAACATAAAGATTACACAGCAACATAAAAATCATATTGAAAATAAGTTCAAATATTAACATAAATAATACATAACTTAAAGTTGAATATATTAAAAATAATAATTCTTACACTATAGACCAAATATATTATAAACTGATAGATTATATGCACATATTAAGCATTATACACCTAAAAAATTAAAAGACTTGTTAACATAAAGATTACACAGCAACATAAAAATCATATTGAAAATAAGTTCAAATATTAACATAAATAATACATAACTTAAAGTTGAATATATTAAAAATAATAATTCTTACACTATAGAGCAAATATATTATAAACTGATAGATTATATGCACATATTAAGCATTATACACCTAAAAAATTAAAAGACTTGTTAACATAAAGATTACACAGCAACATAAAAATCATATTGAAAATAAGTTCAAATATTAACATAAATAATACATAACTTAAAGTTGAATATATTAAAAATAATAATTCTTACACTATAGAGCAAATATATTATAAACTGATAGATTATATGCACATATTAAGCATTATACACCTAAAAAATTAAAAGACTTGTTAACATAAAGATTACACAGCAACATAAAAATCATATTGAAAATAAGTTCAAATATTAACATAAATAATACATAACTTAAAGTTGAATATATTAAAAATAATAATTCTTACACTATAGAGCAAATATATTATAAACTGATAGATTATATGCACATATTAAGCATTATACACCTAAAAAATTAAAAGACTTGTTAACATAAAGATTACACAGCAACATAAAAATCATATTGAAAATAAGTTCAAATATTAACATAAATAATACATAACTTAAAGTTGAATAAATTAAAAATAATAATTCTTACACTATAGAGCAAATATATTATAAACTGATAGATTATATGCACATATTAAGCATTATACACCTAAAAAATTAAAAGACTTGTTAACATAAAGATTACACAGCAACATAAAAATCATATTGAAAATAAGTTCAAATATTAACATAAATAATACATAACTTAAAGTTGAATATATTAAAAATAATAATTCTTACGCTATAGAGCAAATATATTATAAACTGATAGATTATATGCACATATTAAGCACTATACACCTAAAAAATTAAAAGACTTGTTAACATAAAGATTACACAGCAACATAAAAATCATATTGAAAATAAGTTCAAATATTAACATAAATAATACATAACTTAAAGTTGAATATATTAAAAATAATAATTCTTACACTATAGAGCAAATATATTATAAACTGATAGATTATATGCACATATTAAGCATTATACACCTAAAAAATTAAAAGACTTGTTAACATAAAGATTACACAGCAACATAAAAATCATATTGAAAATAAGTTCAAATATTAACATAAATAATACATAACTTAAAGTTGAATATATTAAAAATAATAATTCTTACACTATAGAGCAAATATATTATAAACTGATAGATTATATGCACATATTAAGCACTATACACCTAAAAAATTAAAAGACTTGTTAACATAAAGATTACACAGCAACATAAAAATCATATTGAAAATAAGTTCAAATATTAACATAAATAATACATAACTTAAAGTTGAATATATTAAAAATAATAATTCTTACACTATAGAGCAAATATATTATAAACTGATAGATTATATGCACATATTAAGCATTATACACCTAAAAAATTAAAAGACTTGTTAACATAAAGATTACACAGCAACATAAAAATCATATTGAAAATAAGTTCAAATATTAACATAAATAATACATAACTTAAAGTTGAATATATTAAAAATAATAATTCTTACGCTATAGAGCAAATATATTATAAACTGATAGATTATATGCACATATTAAGCACTATACACCTAAAAAATTAAAAGACTTGTTAACATAAAGATTACACAGCAACATAAAAATCATATTGAAAATAAGTTCAAATATTAACATAAATAATACATAACTTAAAGTTGAATATATTAAAAATAATAATTCTTACGCTATAGAGCAAATATATTATAAACTGATAGATTATATGCACATATTAAGCACTATACACCTAAAAAATTAAAAGACTTGTTAACATAAAGATTACACAGCAACATAAAAATCATATTGAAAATAAGTTCAAATATTAACATAAATAATACATAACTTAAAGTTGAATATATTAAAAATAATAATTCTTACACTATAGAGCAAATATATTATAAACCGATAGATTATATGCACATATTAAGCATTATACACCTAAAAAATTAAAAGACTTGTTAACATAAAGATTACACAGCAACATAAAAATCATATTGAAAATAAGTTCAAATATTAACATAAATAATACATAACTTAAAGTTGAATATATTAAAAATAATAATTCTTACACTATAGAGCAAATATATTATAAACTGATAGATTATATGCACATATTAAGCATTATACACCTAAAAAATTAAAAGACTTGTTAACATAAAGATTACACAGCAACATAAAAATCATATTTATTAACATAAATAATACATAACTTAAAGTTGAATATATTAAAAATAATAATTCTTACACTATAGAGCAAATATATTATAAACTGATAGATTATATGCACATATTAAGCATTATACACCTAAAAAATTAAAAGACTTGTTAACATAAAGATTACACAGCAACATAAAAATCATATTGAAAATAAGTTCAAATATTAACATAAATAATACATAACTTAAAGTTGAATATATTAAAAATAATAATTCTTACACTATAGAGCAAATATATTATAAACTGATAGATTATATGCACATATTAAGCACTATACACCTAAAAAATTAAAAGACTTGTTAACATAAAGATTACACAGCAACATAAAAATCATATTGAAAATAAGTTCAAATATTAACATAAATAATACATAACTTAAAGTTGAATATATTAAAAATAATAATTCTTACACTATAGAGCAAATATATTATAAACTGATAGATTATATGCACATATTAAGCATTATACACCTAAAAAATTAAAAGACTTGGTAACATAAAGATTACACAGCAACATAAAAATCATATTGAAAATAAGTTCAAATATTAACATAAATAATACATAACTTAAAGTAGAATATATTAAAAATAATAATTCTTACGCTATAGAGCAAATATATTATAAACTGATAGATTATATGCACATATTAAGCACTATACACCTAAAAAATTAAAAGACTTGTTAACATAAAGATTACACAGCAACATAAAAATCATATTGAAAATAAGTTCAAATATTAACATAAATAATACATAACTTAAAGTTGAATATATTAAAAATAATAATTCTTACACTATAGAGCAAATATATTATAAACTGATAGATTATATGCACATATTAAGCATTATACACCTAAAAAATTAAAAGACTTGTTAACATAAAGATTACACAGCAACATAAAAATCATATTGAAAATAAGTTCAAATATTAACATAAATAATACATAACTTAAAGTTGAATATATTAAAAATAATAATTCTTACACTATAGAGCAAATATATTATAAACTGATAGATTATATGCAAATATTAAGCATTATACACCTAAAAAATTAAAAGACTTGTTAACATAAAGATTACACAGCAACATAAAAATCATATTGAAAATAAGTGCAAATATTAACATAAATAATACATAACTTAAAGTTGAATATATTAAAAATAATAATTCTTACACTATAGAGCAAATATATTATAAACTGATAGATTATATGCACATATTAAGCATTATACACCTAAAAAATTAAAAGACTTGTTAACATAAAGATTACACAGCAACATAAAAATCATATTGAAAATAAGTTCAAATATTAACATAAATAATACATAACTTAAAGTTGAATATATTAAAAATAATAATTCTTACACTATAGAGCAAGTATATTATAAACTGATAGATTATATGCACATATTAAGCATTATACACCTAAAAAATTAAAAGACTTGTTAACATAAAGATTACACAGCAACATAAAAATCATATTGAAAATAAGTTCAAATATTAACATAAATAATACATAACTTAAAGTTGAATATATTAAAAATAATAATTCTTACACTATAGACCAAATATATTATAAACTGATAGATTATATGCACATATTAAGCACTATACACCTAAAAAATTAAAAGACTTGTTAACATAAAGATTACACAGCAACATAAAAATCATATTGAAAATAAGTTCAAATATTAACATAAATAATACATAACTTAAAGTTGAATATATTAAAAATAATAATTCTTACACTATAGAGCAAATATATTATAAACTGATAGATTATATGCACATATTAAGCATTATACACCTAAGAAATTAAAAGACTTGTTAACATAAAGATTACACAGCAACATAAAAATCATATTGAAAATAAGTTCAAATATTAACATAAATAATACATAACTTAAAATTGAATATATTAAAAATAATAATTCTTACACTATAGAGCAAATATATTATAAATTGATAGATTATATGCACATATTAAGCATTATACACCTAAAAAATTAAAAGACTTGTTAACATAAAGATTACACAGCAACATAAAAATCATATTGAAAATAAGTTCAAATATTAACATAAATAATACATAACTTAAAGTTGAATATATTAAAAATAATAATTCTTACACTATAGAGCAAATATATTATAAACTGATAGATTATATGCACATATTAAGCATTATACACCTAAAAAATTAAAAGACTTGTTAACATAAAGATTACACAGCAACATAAAAATCATATTGAAAATAAGTTCAAATATTAACATAAATAATACATAACTTAAAGTTGAATATATTAAAAATAATAATTCTTACACTATAGAGCAAATATATTATAAACTGATAGATTATATGCACATATTAAGCATTATACACCTAAAAAATTAAAAGACTTGTTAACATAAAGATTACACAGCAACATAAAAATCATATTGAAAATAAGTTCAAATATTAACATAAATAATACATAACTTAAAGTTGAATATATTAAAAATAATAATTCTTACACTATAGAGCAAATATATTATAAACTGATAGATTATATGCACATATTAAGCATTATACACCTAAAAAATTAAAAGACTTGTTAACATAAAGATTACACAGCAACATAAAAATCATATTGAAAATAAGTTCAAATATTAACATAAATAATACATAACTTAAAGTTGAATATATTAAAAATAATAATTCTTACGCTATAGACCAAATATATTATAAACTGATATATTATAGTCACATATTAAGCACTATACACCTAAAAAATTAAAAGACTTGTTAACATAAAGATTACACAGCAACATAAAAATCATATTGAAAATAAGTTCAAATATTAACATAAATAATACATAACTTAAAGTTGAATATATTAAAAATAATAATTCTTACACTATAGAGCAAATATATTATAAACTGATAGATTATATGCACATATTAAGCATTATACACCTAAAAAATTAAAAGACTTGTTAACATAAAGATTACACAGCAACATAAAAATCATATTGAAAATAAGTTCAAATATTAACATAAATAATACATAACTTAAAATTGAATATATTAAAAATAATAATTCTTACACTATAGAGCAAATATATTATAAACTGATAGATTATATGCACATATTAAGCATTATACACCTAAAAAATTAAAAGACTTGTTAACATAAAGATTACACAGCAACATAAAAATCATATTGAAAATAAGTTCAAATATTAACATAAATAATACATAACTTAAAGTTGAATATATTAAAAATAATAATTCTTACACTATAGAGCAAATATATTATAAACTGATAGATTATATGCACATATTAAGCATTATACACCTAAAAAATTAAAAGACTTGTTAACATAAAGATTACACAGCAACATAAAAATCATATTGAAAATAAGTTCAAATATTAACATAAATAATACATAACTTAAAGTTGAATATATTAAAAATAATAATTCTTACGCTATAGAGCAAATATATTATAAACTGATAGATTATATGCACATATTAAGCACTATACACCTAAAAAATTAAAAGACTTGTTAACATAAAGATTACACAGCAACATAAAAATCATATTGAAAATAAGTTCAAATATTAACATAAATAATACATAACTTAAAGTTGAATATATTAAAAATAATAATTCTTACACTATAGAGCAAATATATTATAAACTGATAGATTGTATGCACATATTAAGCATTATACACCTAAAAAATTAAAAGACTTGTTAACATAAAGATTACATAGCAACATAAAAATCATATTGAAAATAAGTTCAAATATTAACATAAATAATACATAACTTAAAGTTGAATATATTAAAAATAATAATTCTTACACTATAGAGCAAATATATTATAAACTGATAGATTATATGCACATATTAAGCATTATAGACCTAAAAAATTAAAAGACTTGTTAACATAAAGATTACACAGCAACATAAAAATCATATTGAAAATAAGTTCAAATATTAACATAAATAATACATAACTTAAAGTTGAATATATTAAAAATAATAATTCTTACACTATAGAGCAAATATATTATAAACTGATAGATTATATGCACATATTAAGCACTATACACCTAAAAAATTAAAAGACTTGTTAACATAAAGATTACACAGCAACATAAAAATCATATTAAAAATAAGTTCAAATATTAACATAAATAATACATAACTTAAAGTTGAATATATTAAAAATAATAATTCTTACACTATACAGCAAATATATTATAAAGTGATAGATTATATGCACATATTAAGCATTATACACCTAAAAAATTAAAAGACTTGTTAACATAAAGATTACACAGCAACATAAAAATCATATTGAAAATAAGTTCAAATATTAACATAAATAATACATAACTTAAAGTTGAATATATTAAAAATAATAATTCTTACACTATAGAGCAAATATATTATATATACTGATAGATTATATGCACATATTAAGCATTATACACCTAAAAAATTAAAAGTCTTGTTAACATAAAGATTACACAGCAACATAAAAATCATATTGAAAATAAGTTCAAATATTAACATAAATAATACATAACTTAAAGTTGAATATATTAAAAATAATAATTCTTACACTATAGAGCAAATATATTATAAACTGATAGATTATATGCACATATTAAGCATTATACACCTAAAAAATTAAAAGACTTGTTAACATAAAGATTACACAGCAACATAAAAATCATATTGAAAATAAGTTCAAATATTAACATAAATAATACATAACTTAAAGTTGAATATATTAAAAATAATAATTCTTACACTATAGAGCAAATATATTATAAACTGATAGATTATATGCACATATTAAGCATTATACACCTAAAAAATTAAAAGACTTGTTAACATAAAGATTACACAGCAACATAAAAATCATATTGAAAATAAGTTCAAATATTAACATAAATAATACATAACTTAAAGTTGAATATATTAAAAATAATAATTCTTACACTATAGACCAAATATATTATAAACTGATAGATTATATGCACATATTAAGCACTATACACCTAAAAAATTAAAAGACTTGTTAACATAAAGATTACACAGAAACATAAAAATCATATTGAAAATAAGTTCAAATATTAACATAAATAATACATAACTTAAAGTTGAATATATTAAAAATAATAATTCTTACACTATAGAGCAAATATATTATAAATTGATAGATTATATGCACATATTAAGCATTATACACCTAAAAAATTAAAAGACTTGTTAACATAAAGATTACACAGCAACATAAAAATCATATTGAAAATAAGTTCAAATATTAACATAAATAATACATAACTTAAAATTGAATATATTAAAAATAATAATTCTTACACTATAGAGCAAATATATTATAAACTGATAGATTATATGCACATATTAAGCATTATACACCTAAAAAATTAAAAGACTTGTTAACATAAAGATTACACAGCAACATAAAAATCATATTGAAAATAAGTTCAAATATTAACATAAATAATACATAACTTAAAGTTGAATATATTAAAATTAATAATTCTTACACTATAGAGCAAATATATTATAAACTGATAGATTATATACACATATTAAGCATTATACACCTAAAAAATTAAAAGACTTGTTAACATAAAAATTACACAGCAACATAAAAATCATATTGAAAATAAGTTCCAATATTAACATAAATAATACATAACTTAAAGTTGAATATATTAAAAATAATAATTCTTACACTATAGAGCAAATATATTATAAACTGATAGATTATATGCACATATTAAGCATTATACACCTAAAAAATTAAAAGACTTGTTAACATAAAGATTACACAGCAACATAAAAATCATATTGAAAATAAGTTCAAATATTAACATAAATAATACATAACTTAAAGTTGAATATATTAAAAATAATAATTCTTACGCTATAGAGAAAATATATTATAAACTGATAGATTATATGCACATATTAAGCACTATACACCTAAAAAATTAAAAGACTTGTTAACATAAAGATTACACAGCAACATAAAAATCATATTGAAAATAAGTTCAAATATTAACATAAATAATACATAACTTAAAGTTGAATATATTAAAAATAATAATTCTTACACTATAGAGCAAATATATTATAAACTGATAGATTGTATGCACATATTAAGCATTATACACCTAAAAAATTAAAAGACTTGTTAACATAAAGATTACATAGCAACATAAAAATCATATTGAAAATAAGTTCAAATATTAACATAAATAATACATAACTTAAAGTTGAATATATTAAAAATAATAATTCTTACACTATAGAGCAAATATATTATAAACTGATAGATTATATGCACATATTAAGCATTATAGACCTAAAAAATTAAAAGACTTGTTAACATAAAGATTACACAGCAACATAAAAATCATATTGAAAATAAGTTCAAATATTAACATAAATAATACATAACTTAAAGTTGAATATATTAAAAATAATAATTCTTACACTATAGAGCAAATATATTATAAACTGATAGATTATATGCACATATTAAGCACTATACACCTAAAAAATTAAAAGACTCGTTAACATAAAGATTACACAGCAACATAAAAATCATATTGAAAATAAGTTCAAATATTAACATAAATAATACATAACTTAAAGTTGAATATATTAAAAATAATAATTCTTACACTATACAGCAAATATATTATAAAGTGATAGATTATATGCACATATTAAGCATTATACACCTAAAAAATTAAAAGACTTGTTAACATAAAGATTACACAGCAACATAAAAATCATATTGAAAATAAGTTCAAATATTAACATAAATAATACATAACTTAAAGTTGAATATATTAAAAATAATAATTCTTACACTATAGAGCAAATATATTATATATACTGATAGATTATATGCACATATTAAGCATTATACACCTAAAAAATTAAAAGTCTTGTTAACATAAAGATTACACAGCAACATAAAAATCATATTGAAAATAAGTTCAAATATTAACATAAATAATACATAACTTAAAGTTGAATATATTAAAAATAATAATTCTTACACTATAGAGCAAATATATTATAAACTGATAGATTATATGCACATATTAAGCATTATACACCTAAAAAATTAAAAGACTTGTTAACATAAAGATTACACAGCAACATAAAAATCATATTGAAAATAAGTTCAAATATTAACATAAATAATACATAACTTAAAGTTGAATATATTAAAAATAATAATTCTTACACTATAGAGCAAATATATTATAAACTGATAGATTATATGCACATATTAAGCATTATACACCTAAAAAATTAAAAGACTTGTTAACATAAAGATTACACAGCAACATAAAAATCATATTGAAAATAAGTTCAAATATTAACATAAATAATACATAACTTAAAGTTGAATATATTAAAAATAATAATTCTTACACTATAGACCAAATATATTATAAACTGATAGATTATATGCACATATTAAGCACTATACACCTAAAAAATTAAAAGACTTGTTAACATAAAGATTACACAGAAACATAAAAATCATATTGAAAATAAGTTCAAATATTAACATAAATAATACATAACTTAAAGTTGAATATATTTAAAATAATAATTCTTACACTATAGAGCAAATATATTATAAATTGATAGATTATATGCACATATTAAGCATTATACACCTAAAAAATTAAAAGACTTGTTAACATAAAGATTACACAGCAACATAAAAATCATATTGAAAATAAGTTCAAATATTAACATAAATAATACATAACTTAAAATTGAATATATTAAAAATAATAATTCTTACACTATAGAGCAAATATATTATAAACTGATAGATTATATGCACATATTAAGCATTATACACCTAAAAAATTAAAAGACTTGTTAACATAAAGATTACACAGCAACATAAAAATCATATTGAAAATAAGTTCAAATATTAACATAAATAATACATAACTTAAAGTTGAATATATTAAAATTAATAATTCTTACACTATAGAGCAAATATATTATAAACTGATAGATTATATACACATATTAAGCATTATACACCTAAAAAATTAAAAGACTTGTTAACATAAAAATTACACAGCAACATAAAAATCATATTGAAAATAAGTTCCAATATTAACATAAATAATACATAACTTAAAGTTGAATATATTAAAAATAATAATTCTTACACTATAGAGCAAATATATTATAAACTGATAGATTATATGCACATATTAAGCATTATACACCTAAAAAATTAAAAGACTTGTTAACATAAAGATTACACAGCAACATAAAAATCATATTGAAAATAAGTTCAAATATTAACATAAATAATACATAACTTAAAGTTGAATATATTAAAAATAATAATTCTTACACTATAGAGCAAATATATTATAAACTGATAGATTATATGCACATATTAAGCATTATACACCTAAAAAATTAAAAGACTTGTTAACATAAAGATTACACAGCAACATAAAAATCATATTGAAAATAAGTTCAAATATTAACATAAATAATACATAACTTAAAGTTGAATATATTAAAAATAATAATTCTTACACTATAGAGCAAATATATTATAAACTGATAGATTATATGCACATATTAAGCATTATACACCTAAAAAATTAAAAGACTTGTTAACATAAAGATTACACAGCAACATAAAAATCATATTGAAAATAAGTTCAAATATTAACATAAATAATACATAACTTAAAGTTGAATATATTAAAAATAATAATTCTTACACTATAGAGCAAATATATTATAAACTGATAGATTATATGCACATATTAAGCATTATAGACCTAAAAAATTAAAAGACTTGTTAACATAAAGATTACACAGCAACATAAAAATCATATTGAAAATAAGTTCAAATATTAACATAAATAATACATAACTTAAAGTTGAATATATTAAAAATAATAATTCTTACACTATAGAGCAAATATATTATAAACTGATAGATTATATGCACATATTAAGCATTATACACCTAAAAAATTAAAAGACTTGTTAACATAAAGATTACACCGCAACATAAAAATCATATTGAAAATAAGTTCAAATATTAACATAAATAATACATAACTTAAAGTTGAATATATTAAAAATAATAATTCTTACACTATACAGCAAATATATTATAAAGTGATAGATTATATGCACATATTAAGCATTATACACCTAAAAAATTAAAAGACTTGTTAACATAAAGATTACACAGCAACATAAAAATCATATTGAAAATAAGTTCAAATATTAACATAAATAATACATAACTTAAAGTTGAATATATTAAAAATAATAATTCTTACACTATAGAGCAAATATATTATATACTGATAGATTATATGCACATATTAAGCATTATACACCTAAAAAATTAAAAGTCTTGTTAACATAAAGATTACACAGCAACATAAAAATCATATTGAAAATAAGTTCAAATATTAACATAAATAATACATAACTTAAAGTTGAATATATTAAAAATAATAATTCTTACACTATAGAGCAAATATATTATAAACTGATAGATTATATGCACATATTAAGCATTATACACCTAAAAAATTAAAAGACTTGTTAACATAAAGATTACACAGCAACATAAAAATCATATTGAAAATAAGTTCAAATATTAACATAAATAATACATAACTTAAAGTTGAATATATTAAAAATAATAATTCTTACCCTATAGAGCAAATATATTATAAACTGATAGATTATATGCACATATTAAGCGTTATACACCTAAAAAATTAAAAGACTTGTTAACATAAAGATTACACAGCAACATAAAAATCATATTGAAAATAAGTTCAAATATTAACATAAATAATACATAACTTAAAGTTGAATATATTAAAAATAATAATTCTTACACTATAGACCAAATATATTATAAACTGATAGATTATATGCACATATTAAGCACTATACACCTAAAAAATTAAAAGACTTGTTAACATAAAGATTACACAGCAACATAAAAATCATATTGAAAATAAGTTCAAATATTAACATAAATAATACATAACTTAAAGTTGAATATATTAAAAATAATAATTCTTACACTATAGAGCAAATATATTATAAATTGATAGATTATATGCACATATTAAGCATTATACACCTAAAAAATTAAAAGACTTGTTAACATAAAGATTACACAGCAACATAAAAATCATATTGAAAATAAGTTCAAATATTAACATAAATAATACATAACTTAAAATTGAATATATTAAAAATAATAATTCTTACACTATAGAGCAAATATATTATAAACTGATAGATTATATGCACATATTAAGCATTATACACCTAAAAAATTAAAAGACTTGTTAACATAAAGATTACACAGCAACATAAAAATCATATTGAAAATAAGTTCAAATATTAACATAAATAATACATAACTTAAAGTTGAATATATTAAAAATAATAATTCTTACACTATAGAGCAAATATATTATAAACTGATAGATTATATACACATATTAAGCATTATACACCTAAAAAATTAAAAGACTTGTTAACATAAAAATTACACAGCAACATAAAAATCATATTGAAAATAAGTTCCAATATTAACATAAATAATACATAACTTAAAGTTGAATATATTAAAAATAATAATTCTTACACTATAGAGCAAATATATTATAAACTGATAGATTATATGCACATATTAAGCATTATACACCTAAAAAATTAAAAGACTTGTTAACATAAAGATTACACAGCAACATAAAAATCATATTGAAAATAAGTTCAAATATTAACATAAATAATACATAACTTAAAGTTTAATATATTAAAAATAATAATTCTTACACTATAGAGCAAATATATTATAAACTGATAGATTATATGCACATATTAAGCATTATACACCTAAAAAATTAAAAGACTTGTTAACATAAAGATTACACAGCAACATAAAAATCATATTAAAAATAAGTTCAAATATTAACATAAATAATACATAACTTAAAGTTGAATATATTAAAAATAATAATTCTTACACTATAGAGCAAATATATTATAAACTGATAGATTATATGCACATATTAAGCATTATACACCTAAAAAATTAAAAGACTTGTTAACATAAAGATTACACAGCAACATAAAAATCATATTGAAAATAAGTTCAAATATTAACATAAATAATACATAACTTAAAGTTGAATATATTAAGAATAATAATTCTTACACTATAGAGCAAATATATTATAAACTGATAGATTATATGCACATATTAAGCATTATACACCTAAAAAATTAAAAGACTTGTTAACATAAAGATTATACAGCAACATAAAAATCATATTGAAAATAAGTTCAAATATTAACATAAATAATACATAACTTAAAGTTGAATATATTAAAAATAATAATTCTTACACTATAGAGCAAATATATTATAAACTGATAGATTATATACACATATTAAGCATTATACACCTAAAAAATTAAAAGACTTGTTAACATAAAAATTACACAGCAACATAAAAATCATATTGAAAATAAGTTCCAATATTAACATAAATAATACATAACTTAAAGTTGAATATATTAAAAATAATAATTCTTACACTATAGAGCAAATATATTATAAACTGATAGATTATATGCACATATTAAGCATTATACACCTAAAAAATTAAAAGACTTGTTAACATAAAGATTACACAGCAACATAAAAATCATATTGAAAATAAGTTCAAATATTAACATAAATAATACATAACTTAAAGTTTAATATATTAAAAATAATAATTCTTACACTATAGAGCAAATATATTATAAACTGATAGATTATATGCACATATTAAGCATTATACACCTAAAAAATTAAAAGACTTGTTAACATAAAGATTACACAGCAACATAAAAATCATATTAAAAATAAGTTCAAATATTAACATAAATAATACATAACTTAAAGTTGAATATATTAAAAATAATAATTCTTACACTATAGAGCAAATATATTATAAACTGATAGATTATATGCACATATTAAGCATTATACACCTAAAAAATTAAAAGACTTGTTAACATAAAGATTACACAGCAACATAAAAATCATATTGAAAATAAGTTCAAATATTAACATAAATAATACATAACTTAAAGTTGAATATATTAAGAATAATAATTCTTACACTATAGAGCAAATATATTATAAACTGATAGATTATATGCACATATTAAGCATTATACACCTAAAAAATTAAAAGACTTGTTAACATAAAGATTATACAGCAACATAAAAATCATATTGAAAATAAGTTCAAATATTAACATAAATAATACATAACTTAAAGTTGAATATATTAAAAATAATAATTCTTACACTATAGAGCAAATATATTATAAACTGATAGATTATATGCACATATTAAGCATTATACACCTAAAAAATTAAAAGACTTGTTAACATAAAGATTACACAGCAACATAAAAATCATATTGAAAATAAGTTCAAATATTAACATAAATAATACATAACTTAAAGTTGAATATATTAAAAATAATAATTCTTACACTATAGAGCAAATATATTATAAACTGATAGATTATATGCACATATTAAGCATTATACACCTAAAAAATTAAAAGACTTGTTAACATAAAGATTACACAGCAACATAAAAATCATATTGAAAATAAGTTCAAATATTAACATAAATAATACATAACTTAAAGTTGAATATATTAAAAATAATAATTCTTACACTATAGAGCAAGTATATTATAAACTGATAGATTATATGCACATATTAAGCATTATACACCTAAAAAATTAAAAGACTTGTTAACATAAAGATTACACAGCAACATAAAAATCATATTGAAAATAAGTTCAAATATTAACATAAATAATACATAACTTAAAGTTGAATATATTAAAAATAATAATTCTTACACTATAGAGCAAATATATTATAAACTGATAGATTATATGCACATATTAAGCATTATACACCTAAAAAATTAAAAGACTTGTTAACATAAAGATTACACAGCAACATAAAAATCATATTGAAAATAAGTTCAAATATTAACATAAATAATACATAACTTAAAGTTGAATATATTAAAAATAATAATTCTTACACTATAGAGCAAATATATTATAAACTGATAGATTATATGCACATATTAAGCATTATACACCTAAAAAATTAAAAGACTTGTTAACATAAAGATTACACAGCAACATAAAAATCATATTGAAAATAAGTTCAAATATTAACATAAATAATACATAACTTAAAGTTGAATATATTAAAAATAATAATTCTTACACTATAGAGCAAGTATATTATAAACTGATAGATTATATGCACATATTAAGCATTATACACCTAAAAAATTAAAAGACTTGTTAACATAAAGATTACACAGCAACATAAAAATCATATTGAAAATAAGTTCAAATATTAACATAAATAATACATAACTTAAAGTTGAATATATTAAAAATAATAATTCTTACACTATAGAGCAAATATATTATAAACTGATAGATTATATGCACATATTAAGCATTATACACCTAAAAAATTAAAAGACTTGTTAACATAAAGATTACACAGCAACATAAAAATCATATTGAAAATAAGTTCAAATATTAACATAAATAATACATAACTTAAAGTTGAATATATTAAAAATAATAATTCTTACACTATAGAGCAAATATATTATAAACTGATAGATTATATGCACATATTAAGCATTATACACCTAAAAAATTAAAAGACTTGTTAACATAAAGATTACACAGCAACATAAAAATCATATTGAAAATAAGTTCAAATATTAACATAAATAATACATAACTTAAAGTTGAATACATTAAAAATAATAATTCTTACACTATAGAGCAAGTATATTATAAACTGATAGATTATATGCACATATTAAGCATTATACACCTAAAAAATTAAAAGACTTGTTAACATAAAGATTACACAGCAACATAAAAATCATATTGAAAATAAGTTCAAATATTAACATAAATAATACATAACTTCAAGTTGAATATATTAAAAATAATAATTCTTACACTATAGAGCAAATATATTATAAACTGATAGATTATATGCACATATTAAGAATTATACACCTAAAAAATTAAAAGACTTGTTAACATAAAGATTACACAGCAACATAAAAATCATATTGAAAATAAGTTCAAATATTAACATAAATAATACATAACTTAAAGTTGAATATATTAAAAATAATAATTCTTACACTATAGAGCAAATATATTATAAACTGATAGATTATATGCACATATTAACCATTATACACCTAAAAAATTAAAAGACTTGTTAACATAAAGATTACACAGCAAAATAAAAATCATATTGAAAATAAGTTCAAATATTAACATAAATAATACATAACTTAAAGTTGAATATATTAAAAATAATAATTCTTACACTATAGAGCAAATGTATTATAAACTGATAGATTATATGCACATATTAAGCATTATACACCTAAAAAATTAAAAGACTTGTTAACATAAAGATTACACAGCAACATAAAAATCATATTGAAAATAAGTTCAAATATTAACATAAATAATACATAACTTAAAGTTGAATATATTAAAAATAATAATTCTTACACTATAGAGCAAATATATTATAAACTGATAGATTATATGCACATATTAACCATTATACACCTAAAAAATTAAAAGACTTGTTAACATAAAGATTACACAGCAACATAAAAATCATATTGAAAATAAGTTCAAATATTAACATAAATAATACATAACTTAAAGTTGAATATATTAAAAATAATAATTCTTACACTATAGAGCAAATATATTATAAACTGATAGATTATATGCACATATTAACCATTATACACCTAAAAAATTAAAAGACTTGTTAACATAAAGATTACACAGCAACATAAAAATCATATTGAAAATAAGTTCAAATATTAACATAAATAACACATAACTTAAAGTTGAATATATTAAAAATAATAATTCTTACACTATAGAGCAAATATATTATAAACTGATAGATTATATGCACATATTAAGCATTATACACCTAAAAAATTAAAAGACTTGTTAACATAAAGATTACACAGCAACATAAAAATCATATTGAAAATAAGTTCAAATATTAACATAAATAATACATAACTTAAAGTTGAATATATTAAAAATAATAATTCTTACACTATAGAGCAAATATATTATAAACTGATAGATTATATGCACATATTAACCATTATACACCTAAAAAATTAAAAGACTTGTTAACATAAAGATTACACAGCAACATAAAAATCATATTGAAAATAAGTTCAAATATTAACATAAATAATACATAACTTAAAGTTGAATATATTAAAAATAATAATTCTTACACTATAGAGCAAATGTATTATAAACTGATAGATTATATGCACATATTAAGCATTATACACCTAAAAAATTAAAAGACTTGTTAACATAAAGATTACACAGCAACATAAAAATCATATTGAAAATAAGTTCAAATATTAACATAAATAATACATAACTTAAAGTTGAATATATTAAAAATAATAATTCTTACACTATAGAGCAAATATATTATAAACTGATAGATTATATGCACATATTAACCATTATACACCTAAAAAATTAAAAGACTTGTTAACATAAAGATTACACAGCAACATAAAAATCATATTGAAAATAAGTTCAAATATTAACATAAATAATACATAACTTAAAGTTGAATATATTAAAAATAATAATTCTTACACTATAGAGCAAATATATTATAAACTGATAGATTATATGCACATATTAACCATTATACACCTAAAAAATTAAAAGACTTGTTAACATAAAGATTACACAGCAACATAAAAATCATATTGAAAATAAGTTCAAATATTAACATAAATAACACAAAACTTAAAGTTGAATATATTAAAAATAATAATTCTTACACTATAGAGCAAATATATTATAAACTGATAGATTATATGCACATATTAAGCATTATACACCTAAAAAATTAAAAGACTTGTTAACATAAAGATTACACAGCAACATAAAAATCATATTGAAAATAAGTTCAAATATTAACATAAATAATACATAACTTAAAGTTGAATATATTAAAAATAATAATTCTTACACTATAGAGCAAATATATTATAAACTGATAGATTATATGCACATATTAAGCATTATACACCTAAAAAATTAAAAGACTTGTTAACATAAAGATTACACAGCAACATAAAAATCATATTGAAAATAAGTTCAAATATTAACATAAATAATACATAACTTAAAGTTGAATATATTAAAAATAATAATTCTTACACTATAAAGCAAGTATATTATAAACTGATAGATTATATGCACATATTAAGCATTATACACCTAAAAAATTAAAAGACTTGTTAACATAAAGATTACACAGCAACATAAAAATCATATTGAAAATAAGTTCAAATATTAACATAAATAATACATAACTTCAAGTTGAATATATTAAAAATAATAATTCTTACACTATAGAGCAAATATATTATAAACTGATAGATTATATGCACATATTAAGCATTATACACCTAAAAAATTAAAAGACTTGTTAACATAAAGATTACACAGCAACATAAAAATCATATTGAAAATAAGTTCAAATATTAACATAAATAATACATAACTTAAAGTTGAATATATTAAAAATAATAATTCTTACACTATAGAGCAAATATATTATAAACTGATAGATTATATGCACATATTAACCATTATACACCTAAAAAATTAAAAGACTTGTTAACATAAAGATTACACAGCAAAATAAAAATCATATTGAAAATAAGTTCAAATATTAACATAAATAATACATAACTTAAAGTTGAATATATTAAAAATAATAATTCTTACACTATAGAGCAAATGTATTATAAACTGATAGATTATATGCACATATTAAGCATTATACACCTAAAAATTAAAAGACTTGTTAACATAAAGGTTACACAGCAACATAAAAATCATATTGAAAATAAGTTCAAATATTAACATAAATAATACATAACTTAAAGTTGAATATATTAAAAATAATAATTCTTACACTATAGAGCAAATATATTATAAACTGATAGATTATATGCACATATTAACCATTATACACCTAAAAAATTAAAAGACTTGTTAACATAAAGATTACACAGCAACATAAAAATCATATTGAAAATAAGTTCAAATATTAACATAAATAATACATAACTTAAAGTTGAATATATTAAAAATAATAATTCTTACACTATAGAGCAAATATATTATAAACTGATAGATTATATGCACATATTAACCATTATACACCTAAAAAATTAAAAGACTTGTTAACATAAAGATTACACAGCAACATAAAAATCATATTGAAAATAAGTTCAAATATTAACATAAATAACACATAACTTAAAGTTGAATATATTAAAAATAATAATTCTTACACTATAGAGCAAATATATTATAAACTGATAGATTATATGCACATATTAAGCATTATACACCTAAAAAATTAAAAGACTTGTTAACATAAAGATTACACAGCAACATAAAAATCATATTGAAAATAAGTTCAAATATTAACATAAATAATACATAACTTAAAGTTGAATATATTAAAAATAATAATTCTTACACTATAGAGCAAATATATTATAAACTGATAGATTATATGCACATATTAACCATTATACACCTAAAAAATTAAAAGACTTGTTAACATAAAGATTACACAGCAACATAAAAATCATATTGAAAATAAGTTCAAATATTAACATAAATAATACATAACTTAAAGTTGAATATATTAAAAATAATAATTCTTACACTATAGAGCAAATGTATTATAAACTGATAGATTATATGCACATATTAAGCATTATACACCTAAAAAATTAAAAGACTTGTTAACATAAAGATTACACAGCAACATAAAAATCATATTGAAAATAAGTTCAAATATTAACATAAATAATACATAACTTAAAGTTGAATATATTAAAAATAATAATTCTTACACTATAGAGCAAATATATTATAAACTGATAGATTATATGCACATATTAACCATTATACACCTAAAAAATTAAAAGACTTGTTAACATAAAGATTACACAGCAACATAAAAATCATATTGAAAATAAGTTCAAATATTAACATAAATAATACATAACTTAAAGTTGAATATATTAAAAATAATAATTCTTACACTATAGAGCAAATATATTATAAACTGATAGATTATATGCACATATTAACCATTATACACCTAAAAAATTAAAAGACTTGTTAACATAAAGATTACACAGCAACATAAAAATCATATTGAAAATAAGTTCAAATATTAACATAAATAACACATAACTTAAAGTTGAATATATTAAAAATAATAATTCTTACACTATAGAGCAAATATATTATAAACTGATAGATTATATGCACATATTAAGCATTATACACCTAAAAAATTAAAAGACTTGTTAACATAAAGATTACACAGCAACATAAAAATCATATTGAAAATAAGTTCAAATATTAACATAAATTATACATAACTTAAAGTTGAATATATTAAAAATAATAATTCTTACACTATAGAGCAAATATATTATAAACTGATAGATTATATGCAAATATTAAGCATTATACACCTAAAAAATTAAAAGACTTGTTAACATAAAGATTACACAGCAACATAAAAATCATATTGAAAATAAGTTCAAATATTAACATAAATAATACATAACTTAAAGTTGAATATATTAAAAATAATAATTCTTACACTATAGAGCAAATATATTATAAACTGATAGATTATATGCACATATTAAGCATTATACACCTAAAAAATTAAAAGACTTGTTAACATAAAGATTACACAGCAACATAAAAATCATATTGAAAATAAGTTCAAATATTAACATAAATAATACATAACTTAAAGTTGAATATATTAAAAATAATAATTCTTACACTATAGAGCAAATGTATTATAAACTGATAGATTATATGCACATATTAAGCATTATACACCTAAAAAATTAAAAGACTTGTTAACATAAAGATTACACAGCAACATAAAAATCATATTGAAAATAAGTTCAAATATTAACATAAATAATACATAACTTAAAGTTGAATATATTAAAAATAATAATTCTTACACTATAGAGCAAATATATTATAAACTGATAGATTATATGCACATATTAACCATTATACACCTAAAAAATTAAAAGACTTGTTAACATAAAGATTACACAGCAACATAAAAATCATATTGAAAATAAGTTCAAATATTAACATAAATAACACATAACTTAAAGTTGAATATATTAAAAATAATAATTCTTACACTATAGAGCAAATATATTATAAACTGATAGATTATATGCACATATTAAGCATTATACACCTAAAAAATTAAAAGAATTGTTAACATAAAGATTACACAGCAACATAAAAATCATATTGAAAATAAGTTCAAATATTAACATAAATAATACATAACTTAAAGTTGAATATATTAAAAATAATAATTCTTACACTATAGAGCAAATATATTATAAACTGATAGATTATATGCAAATATTAAGCATTATACACCTAAAAAATTAAAAGACTTGTTAACATAAAGATTACACAGCAACATAAAAATCATATTGAAAATAAGTTCAAATATTAACATAAATAATACATAACTTAAAGTTGAATATATTAAAAATAATAATTCTTACACTATAGAGCAAATATATTATAAACTGATAGATTATATGCACATATTAAGCATTATACACCTAAAAAATTAAAAGACTTGTTAACATAAAGATTACACAGCAACATAAAAATCATATTGAAAATAAGTTCAAATATTAACATAAATAATACATAACTTAAAGTTGAATATATTAAAAATAATAATTCTTACACTATAGAGCAAGTATATTATAAACTGATAGATTATATGCACATATTAAGCATTATACACCTAAAAAATTAAAAGACTTGTTAACATAAAGATTACACAGCAACATAAAAATCATATTGAAAATAAGTTCAAATATTAACATAAATAATACATAACTTAAAGTTGAATATATTAAAAATAATAATTCTTACACTATAGAGCAAATATATTATAAACTGATAGATTATATGCATATATTAAGCATTATACACCTAAAAAATTAAAAGACTTGTTAACATAAAGATTACACAGCAACATAAAAATCATATTGAAAATAAGTTCAAATATTAACATAAATAATACATAACTTAAAGTTGAATATATTAAAAATAATAATTCTTACACTATAGAGCAAATATATTATAAACTGATAGATTATATGCACATATTAAGCATTATACACCTAAAAAATTAAAAGACTTGTTAACATAAAGATTACACAGCAACATAAAAATCATATTGAAAATAAGTTCAAATATTAACATAAATAATAAATAACTTAAAGTTGAATATATTAAAAATAATAATTCTTACACTATAGAGCAAATATATTATAAACTGATAGATTATATGCACATATTAAGCATTATACACCTAAAAAATTAAAAGACTTGTTAACATAACGATTACACAGCAACATAAAAATCATATTGAAAATAAGTTCAAATATTAACATAAATAATACATAACTTAAAGTTGAATATATTAAAAATAATAATTCTTACACTATAGAGCAAATATATTATTAACTGATAGATTATATGCACATATTAAGCATTATACACCTAAAAAATTAAAAGACTTGTTAACATAAAGATTACACAGCAACATAAAAATCATATTGAAAATAAGTTCAAATATTAACATAAATAATACATAACTTAAAGTTGAATATATTAAAAATAATAATTCTTACACTATAGAGCAAATATATTATAAACTGATAGATTATATGCACATATTAAGCATTATACACCTAAAAAATTAAAAGACTTGTTAACATAAAGATTACACAGCAACATAAAAATCATATTGAAAATAAGTTCAAATATTAACATAAATAATACATAACTTAAAGTTGAATATATTAAAAATAATAATTCTTACACTATAGAACAAATATATTATAAACTGATAGATTATATGCACATATTAAGCATTATACACCTAAAAAATTAAAAGACTTGTTAACATAAAGATTACACAGCAACATAAAAATCATATTGAAAATAAGTTCAAATATTAACATAAATAATACATAACTTAAAGTTGAATATATTAAAAATAATAATTCTTACACTATAGAGCAAATATATTATAAACTGATAGATTATATGCACATATTAAGCATTATACACCTAAAAAATTAAAAGACTTGTTAACATAAAGATTACACAGCAACATAAAAATCATATTGAAAATAAGTTCAAATATTAACATAAATAATACATAACTTAAAGTTGAATATATTAAAAATAATAATTCTTACACTATAGAGCAAATATATTATAAACTGATAGATTATATGCACATATTAAGTATTATACACCTAAAAAATTAAAAGACTTGTTAACATAAAGATTACACAGCAACATAAAAATCATATTGAAAATAAGTTCAAATATTAACATAAATAATACATAACTTAAAGTTGAATATATTAAAAATAATAATTCTTACACTATAGAGCAAATATATTATAAACTGAGAGATTATATACACATATTAAGCATTATACACCTAAAAAATTAAAAGACTTGTTAACATAAAAATTACACAGCAACATAAAAATCATATTGAAAATAAGTTCCAATATTAACATAAATAATACATAACTTAAAGTTGAATATATTAAAAATAATAATTCTTACACTATAGAGCAAATATATTATAAACTGATAGATTATATGCACATATTAAGCATTATACACCTAAAAAATTAAAAGACTTGTTAACATAAAGATTACACAGCAACATAAAAATCATATTGAAAATAAGTTCAAATATTAACATAAATAATACATAACTTAAAGTTGAATATATTAAAAATAATAATTCTTACACTATAGAGCAAATATATTATAAACTGATAGATTATATGCACATATTAAGCATTATACACCTAAAAAATTAAAAGACTTGTTAACATAAAGATTACATAGCAACATAAAAATCATATTGAAAATAAGTTCAAATATTAACATAAATAATACATAACTTAAAGTTGAATATATTAAAAATAATAATTCTTACACTATAGAGCAAATATATTATAAACTGATAGATTATATGCACATATTAACCATTATACACCTAAAAAATTAAAAGACTTGTTATTTTCCTTAAAAAAGTAAGTGTTTGACTTTTTGGAGTCAATGAGACTACTCTAAATGTTTATTGTTATCTACTTCCATTTTTATTCCCTATAAACAATGTACTTTGAAAAATCTAACAAGTTATAGCAATCATCCAAATATAAAGAAATTTTTTTATTTATATAATTGGGTAGACTTTTCAAAGTATAATGTCATAATAAGAAAAAGTAAAAAAATACGATATATAATTTGATAGATTTTTCAAAATAGTAAAAAAGAAACAACATACATAACATAACTGAGGGCAAATTGGTAAAAAGTTAGGAAAAAATCATCACACCTTGGGAATGTAAACAGTATAAGCCTTAATTTTCTGTCAAGGACTCACGGTTAAGTGATAAAAGTTATTTAACTGTAAAAAAAAATGCTTTCAGATGATTGGTTTAGTTTTATTTATTTAACAATATTAACTTTTTATGCATCATTTAAACAGGTACATCTTATGATAACTAAGTTCTTTGTAATAGTCAAACATGTTACCATGTAGATTAAAAAATTAAAATCGAGAGAATTTAATAAAATAATTTTGTATAAAAGACAAAACAATCAAAATCACATTCATTACAAGAACTAAAAACATGATTTGGCATAAAAAGGGCTTATTGGAGTAAACTCAAAACATAGCTGCTTCTTCATACGGATAGAGGGCAACAGAAACCTGAATAAATACATTTGATAAAAAATAAATGATTTTTGTTTTACAAATCATAGTTGAAAAAGAATATAATATATAAACCTACCTGACCTCCCCTTGATATCAAACTATTTGCTTCAAACTCTAACTCCTTCTGCTTACTTTTAATTCAGACTGTGGAACAGTACCTTTATATTCAACATATGGCCAAAAAAAAAAACCAACTTTTTAATCATATTTACTTAATAATTTTAAGAAAAAGAAACATAAACAATGTAGCATTTTTTATAAAATTCATACCCATCGGGGAAACGGTAGCCTTTTCCTGGCTCCAAATGGCATAATCCCACATGTTTCATACATACATCTAATAAGTGTCCAGCTGAGTGTAACCTGCAAAAATGGAGTGTCCATATAATTAACATACAAATCAATCGATTATCACTGGATTCCATTTCTAATAGAAACAAATAGCTGTAGAAACTATACATATATCGTATACAGTTAATAAGATCGTTGTACCTAGAATGAAGTTTGCATCTTGACTCATTAACAGATAGCAGAACCTAAACACCTCTCTCAAGATCCTCAGCAAACTTCTCAAAAACCCCATAATGATAAACCTAAAGATATGCATTTAGGCAAAAAGGAATTCAGATACCCCAAATCGAAACGGGTAATTTTAAAAACAAAAGTCCTGATGATATGAAGTTGTTATCTGCTTTTTTGAAGTCTGTTGAGTAATGTAAATGTCATTTGAGTAATGTACCTGAAGGATCGAACAAAATAAAAAACCCATCAATTAATTTAAAACCTTAGAAATTGCAAATTTATGACGAAAATTAGAGAAAAGAAACCTGATTAAAAGCGAGAAGTTATTTCTCTTTCACTGGGTCGAAGTGATGTTAGTGACATGGGAAACTACACACAATAGAAGACAGGCAAAGTAGCGTATCAATTAGGATAGAGAAATCTGGAACCCCAAATCAAAATAATTGCAACTAAACGCCTAGAGAAGCGTCGTTTGCAAAGATAAAACAGCAGCCATGAGACTGCGTAAGACGAAAAAATTACAACACAATACCTTAAGAAGAACAGAGACGGGAGGCAACAGAAGCAGACAGAGAAGATTACAAAGTTACGCAAAGAAGAACAGAGGGGAAGTACGAGAAGCAGACAGAGGCGAAAACAAAATTAAAAGGCAAATAAGCAAAGAAGAATACAAACAAAACACAAACGGACCTTTTTGGAGGAAAAAGGCGGCAACCGAGGCTGAGGAGAAGAAGATAAGCACCAAGGAAAAGAAGCTAATCAGCAAATAAACCCAAAATTCCAGTGGCAAAATTAGAAAGGAGAAGAGTTTCGTGTGCAAATAAGAAAGAGAGGAAAAGTAACTGGAGCTAAGGTTTTAGGAATTAATAGTATATACAATATTATTCGATGGAAAAATCAGCTCTTTTTTTTATAGTGGACCAATAACTTTATTTTAAGCTTTGAAAATATTTATTTAGGTTGTTATTGATTATATTCATAATCAAAACTCCAAACCATCTTTTGCTCGAACAAAAAATAAATTTCTAAGAACAAACTCATTAAAATTAAACAAACAAAACAAGCTAACTATATGAAAATAATAAACTAACTTACAACAAGATTATCATAATAGAACCTATAAATACAAATGAATTCAAATAACTTATTAAATTAAGATTGGCTGGCCCACTTGGCTAATGAGTTATGGGTCCTATCTCATACATATAGTAACCGGCCGTAAGAAAAAAAACAAAAAAAAAACCTTATTAAATTAAGAGTGGTGGGTGTGGGCAACGCCCGTATGGCGTTATCCGATGTGGCAGCGCCATAACGGCGCCATAACAGGGGAACACCACCCCCCCCCCTCCCCCCCTCCCGTTATTAAGTGTTATGTTATCTCGTGTGATCGTGGTAACATCTCGTAACGCGTGAAAATTCAACCGTTTGCAAATTCAACCTTTTAAAAACGGTAACTTTAATAAAAAAAAAAAAAAAATACTAATTACATTTTCATTTTATATATATACCTCATTCTTTTTACTACACATATTTCTCTATATCTATCTCTATTTCTATATCACTCAAAACACAAACACAAAAATCAACCAACTATAAATGAATTTGATCCGGCCCGTCCGTACAATGATGATAACGACGAAGACGATTTGTTCGTGAGTATGATGTACCATTATTACACAAACAGTCTACTACAGCCAGATCCAACTCCACTACTCACGCGACGTGCGACGTTAAATAGAGACCGTGAGGAAGGGCATCGGCGGCTAGTTAACGATTACTTTGCGGAAAATTGTGTCTACCAGCCAAGCGATTTCAAAAAAAGATTTTGTTTGCGAAAAAATGTCTTTGAAAGGATAGCCAACGCTATGGAAGCAAGGTATCGTTTGATTCAACTTTTATAATTTACAAAATGTCACTTTTAGATAAAATAAATACAATTTTTACATGTTTAATATTTAATTAGGTATGAATTTTTCCAAATGAGACATGATGCTAGAGGCAAACGAGGCTTCATAGGGTTGCAAAAATGTGTAGCTGCAATTAAACTTATGGCAATGGGGGAGTCGCCCGATTCTGTTGACGATTATATGAGAATCTTTGAGAGGACCGCACGAGAAAGTTTGTATTTATTGGCAAGAGGTGTTGTCGAAACCTTCGGTGACCGATACTTGCGCAAACCTTCGTTGCATGATATGCAACAACTATATGCGGCGCATGAAGAAAGACATGGTTTTCCGGGTATGCTTGGGAGCATTGACTGCACACACTGGAAATGGAGAAATTGCCCCGTGGCGTGGAAAGGCCAGTATTCGAGCGGTCATCATGGAGCGCCTTCGTTGGTATTAGAAGATGTTACTTCACAAGATTTATGGATTTGACATGCTTTTTTCGGGGTTGCGGGTTCTAACAACGACGCCAACGTTCTGGATCAATCACCAATATTTGACGACCTTTTGTCAAGAAAAGCCCTGGATGCTCCTTTCACAGTGAATGGAAATGAATATAAGTTTGGGTATTATCTTACAGACGGAATATATCCACAATATTCCACGTTTGTGAAAGCGTTTCGACACCCAATAGATCCAAGAGACGACAAGAAGGAGCACGTAAGGATGTTAAACGTGCTTTTGGGGTTTTGAAATCAAAATGACACATAGTTGAACATGCGGCGAGACCTTATGAGTTAGATACTCTACGATATATCATGTATGCATGTATCATAATGCATAACATGGTTGTCGAAGATAAGGGACGCAATATTGCAACGTATTCGCCTACGGAACTAAGACATGTGCAATTTCAACCAGGGACATCAGAATATTTACATAGAGTGGTTGATATTCAAGATCAGCAAAAACACAAGCAACTCCGTGAAGACTTAGCGGATTACATCTATGTTGGTCACGAAGATGAAGATGAATAATTTTAGGGCAAAAAAATGTAGGTTTTATCATCTTTTTTTTTTTTAGGTTTTTAAATGTTTTTGTGTTTTGTTGTAATTTTTTTAATGTTGTTTTTAATTTAAGATTTATTAAAATTGTATTTTTTACTTTTCAAATATAAATAAATAAATAAAACAAATTCGAAATATAGAAAAAAAAACATAAAAAAAAAATAAAAAAAATAGAAAATAATTGGTGTTATCACATGTTATTAGATGTTGCCCATTTCTACCTTGGGTGTTATAACATCATGTATGAGTAGGATGCTAACATGACACATTTTGGGTGTGGTAACATGTGATAACATGTTGCCCACACCTAGTAGTCTAAGTAAACCATAATCCAACAATTCAAATAAATAACCCCATTAATGTTTGACTATTTCTAATACAAATCTAATAGATTAATCCAGAATTGAATCTAATGAATTAGCCCAACATAATTAAAGTCAGCCCAATACAAATACCTGATTGCAGATGCCGGCTTTTTGGGTATATTTGGAGGAAACGGAGAGTCGAGGACCAAAAGGAGGCGACTCTGTGATAGAAGCCAATTCGAGATGGCTAATCTCCCAAGAATTAAGATGAAGAAGATAGACTAAAATAACATAACAATTTCATTAACTTTTCTGCTTGATTCATTTCCTTTAAAAACTTACAATATAAAGACTCAAGGTTATTAACTACTTGCTAAAATCTAGGCTCATGCAATGCAGTAAAAGGAATGTGGAGAAGCACTAACTTCTCTTATTGACTATTGACTAGGTGAAGACAAGTTTAATTCTTCCTGATAATATGCAAAGTGGAAATATGCTTGAATTAACAAAATGCAACTACTCTTTGAGATTTTGACTAAATAAAATAAACGTGGGTCAGGCCATGGTGGTGGTCTTGGATACAATTTTAGACACGTATCAATTCCTCCGTCCTTCAAATGGACCTTGTCCTCAAGGTCTTGCATACGGGTTCATAAAACAACGGGAGCGGGAAATTGAGGGTTGAACGGTTGAAATGTGACGGGTCGGAATTGCTTGGATGTTACTTTCAAAGGCGGTGGTTGGGGTAATGGTGGAAGTGGGTGTTGTGTTGGCATGGGCAATGTTAATGGTTTTGAAGGCGAAGATAGTGGTGGCGATAATGACTGTTGTGGCAGTGGCAGTGGCGGTGTGGATAACGTTGTTGGCAATCGCGGTGGCGGCGACCTTCGTTGTTGATTCTGTGGTGGAAGCGGAGGCGGAGGCGACATGATTTTGGCCATGGTTTCGATTTGAATGCCGATCATGAGGGTGTTGATAGTGGTCATTTGTGAGATAATTGCATCAAGACGATGGAGATTAGCAGTGGAAATAGCAATGAGTGTGGAGAGTTGCTCGTGGATAGTTGGCGGTGTGTCATCGGTTGACAGATCTTTGCGAGGAGGCATGATGAACGAGAATGAAAGCACCATTGATAGAAGCCAATTCGAGATGGCTAATCTCCCAAGAATTAAGATGAAGAAGATAGACTAAAATAACATAACAATTTCATTAACATTTCTGCTTGATTCATTTCTTTCAAGAACTTACAATATAAAGACTCAAGGTTATTAACTACTTTGCTAAAATCTAGGCCCATGCAATGCAGTAAAAGAAACATGGAGAAGCACTAACTTCTCTTATTGACTATTGACTAGGTGAAGACAAGTTTAATTCTTCCTGATAATATGCAAAGTGGAAACATGCTTGAATTAACAAAATGCAACTACTCTTTGAGATTTTGACTAAATAAAATAAACGTGGGTCAGGCCATGGTGGTGGTCTTGGATACAATTTTACACATGTATCAATTCCTTCGTCCTTCAAATGGACCTTGTCCTCAAGGTCTTGCATACGGGTGCAAAAAACAACGGGAGCGGGAAATTGAAGGTTAACGGTTGAAATGTGACGGGTCGGAATTGCCTGGATGTTACTTTCGAAGGCGGTGGTTGGGGTAATGGTGGAAGTGGGTGTTGTGTTGGCATGGGCAATTGTAATGGTTTTGAAGGCGGCGGTAGTGGTGGCGATAATGACCGTTGTGGCGGTGGTAGTGGCGGCGTGGATAATGTTGTTGTTGGCAATCGCGGTGGGTGCGGCCTTCGTTGTTGATTCTGTGGGGGAAATGGAGGCGGAGGCCACATGATTTTGGCCATGGTTTTGGTTTGAATGTCGGTCATGAGGGTGATTGTAACACCCATAGTTTTGAAAGCCAAGAAAGTAAAGGAAACCCTAAATTTAAGAGGGACTCGGCAAGTCCAAGGAGGAACTCGGCGAGTCCAAGGAGGAACTCGGCGAGTCCGAGCGGGATCCGAGTCGATGAGTAAGTGACCAACTCGGTGATTCGGCCAAGGCGACTCGGCGAGTAGGGTCTGTGCGAGGAAAACCCTAAATCCGGGACTTGGAGCCTATATAAGTGTCTCATTTCTTCTTCCTAGGGCTCCTTTACAGCCTCTCCAACCCAGGATACGAACCTCTAGCCGCCATTGTTGCTTATTCAAGCTCTTTGCCATTTTGTGGGTGATTTGAAGGAAGAAGGAGGGAAGGAATCATTGAGGCTTCAAGGAACTGCAGTGAATCCGAAGTTTAAGGACATTTTCTGAGCACTTAAAGGTAATAAGTCACTTCCTTCATCCAAATCTACCTTGGTTATGAGTTTTGGGGATTTTAAGCCATGTGTAAGATCAATCTTGAGCTTGAGGTCCGGATCTGAGATTGCTACCTCAGATCCATGCTGGTTTTGGTCCGGAATCCCGCAAAGTAGCATCCAGTGAGTGGATTATGGAGCCTCTTGGTCTTAAACCTTAGTTCATGGTGCATTTAGCTTAGATCTCCTTCTCTACACGTAAAGTTTGCAACTTTACATGAGGAATGGGCTTAGGAAAGGTGGATCTACTGTATGGAGTCCCTGCATGACTCAAAAGTCCTCTGCATGTGTGTTTAACTGACTGGACTCGGCGAGTCCTTCGAGTGGACTCGGCGAGTAGCTTGAAGATGGGGTGGGACTCGACGAGTGGGATGAACAGCTTGTCGAGTTGGATGAAGATGGCCATAAACTCGGCGAGTTGGATGAACAACTCGGCGAGTTGTTTGAAGATTGCCTTGTGCTCGGCGAGTCTGTTCTTAGACTCGACGAGTCAGGTCGCGTGGTCCCAAACCCTTCGAGTTAAGACTCGAGTCAGCGAGTCGAGCCAGGACTCAGTGAGTTGGACAGGACAGGAATCGGGAGTCAGCAGACTCGGCGAGTCAGGGCTGACTCGGCGAGTCAAGTCGCGATTAGAAGGACTTTGAGCATAAGAACTCGGCGAGTCAGTAAGTGGACTCGACGAGTAGGGTTGACCTGGAAGGTTGACTTTGACCAGGACTTTGACTTGGACTAGAGTTGACTTGGTTGACTGCCGGGGGTCAGTTAGACTAAGTGTTGCATTGATATTGATAGCTCGTGAAGCAAGTAGAGCAGAAGTTCAGTGAGTGGTCGGGCAGCAGCTAGTGGGATCATCAGCAAGATCAGCCAGTGCAGGTGAGTTTCCCTTTTGTGTGAATGGGTCTACGGCCACAGTGCCGGCCCATGTAGTTATGAGTAGAAGACCCGGGGGTTAGCCCTAGGCACAGTATGCTAGTTTGATGCGCAGGGCAAGGTCCAATGATAGCGGACAAGTGCCAGGAATGGTTATGTGATAGTTTATACTTGTTGTCTGTGTGATACTTGTATGTGCCTGGTCGGATGGTGAGTGTGGGCAAAGTCCCGTACCCTACTAATAGCAGAGTGTGGATGGTGTTCCACATCTCATTAGCAGCAGATCAGGGGTGAGGCCTAAGTTAGGGTAAGAGTGAGTGTGGGCTGGACCCGTATCTCACAATCAGTAGGAGTAGGGATGAGGCTCCCCGGCTCATCAGTAGAATTCGGTTGTTAGGACCGGAGGGTAGTCAGACACCCTAGAAATGTCTGACAGTACATGATGATATGTTTGCATGCTGGCTTGTTATGTTATATGCGATAGAGGTGATAGGAGGGGACCAGTCCCCAAGTTCGGTTGTTAGGACCGAAGGGTAAGTCAGACACCCTAGATATGTCTGATAATAGGTTATGTTGCGACGTGTGTGTTAGTAGCAGTAAGGGGTGAAATAGTCCCTGAGGATCGGTTGTTAGGACCGACGGGTAGTCAGCACCCCAGAATGGCTTGACACGGGTAGTCAGCACCCCAAAATGGCTTGACACGGGTAGTCGGCACCCCAGAATGGCCGCACGGGTAGTCAGCACCCCAGAATGGGCGTACCGGGTAGTCAGGTACCCCAGAATAGCCTGGCAGTATGTATGTTGTATGTTTGCATGGTATGTGGTAGGGTGGGGAACTCACTAAGCTTTGTGCTTATGGTTTTCAGTTTTGGTTTCAGGTACTTCCGGTAGCGGATGATGGAGCTCGGGATGATCGCATGGCACACACCATATCATAGAATTGTCAACCTGGGAATGTTTTACTCTGATAATGAACCTGTGTTTGGAAAACTATTACTTTGATTATGCTTTGAATCGATGATTTTACTTTAAGTAATATTTTATTAAAGAAATTTTTAGTCTTGAATTTTGGGATGTTACAAGTTGGTATCAGAGCCTTGGTTTGAGGGATTCAGACATGCTCTCGGGTGTGTCTGAACTCAAACTGGGGAATTGGTATAAAAGTTTTCAAAACGGAAAAAAACAGTTTTGTAAAAAGAGGGTTTTGAGAAAGAAAATGGTTTTAGAAAAACACAAAGAATTAAGAAAGAAAAGAACTTTGAAAAGAGAAAATGGGTGTGGTGCATGCAATCAGCCGAGCTCAAGTAAGTACCCCAAAATACCCATATAAGTCTATGTTTTGATTATCAGTCAATAGAACAGCATGCTAGAATAGGACTAAGGATCTAGGGATGATGCCTTATGTGCCTGTTATTTGTGCTTTTGAGCTGCATAGTAGTACTGATTAGACAGTAGTAGGATAGCCTGTTTAGGTTATGCCTGAGTTGTGACTTTGTGTTGCATGCTAGATCAGATTTTTGCTATATGTGTATGATTGCTTGAGTATGTAGTGGTTAGATTTTCCCCTTGTCTGAATGCTGCTTGCTTTGTGCATTGTGGGATTTTGAGTGATGGGAGTTAGCCATTAAGTGGATACGCCACGTCACATGTGATCAGGGTTGAATAATCTCAGAGTGCTGGACTTGGCCCTATTGCGCAGCTCTCGTTTGAGTCTAACCGTTGTAGGGACGAGTCTTTTACTCGAAGGATTATCTGAGCCTTGTCACATGTGATGGTATCCAGGTGATGGCTAATTGGCATCGCGAGGAAGCCTTCAGCAGCTGAGGACTGGTTTGAGTTGAGTTAGAGGTTTCCCTAGGGTTAGCCTAGGAAGGGGTAGTGCTGGAAGCAGAAGTAGTAGAAAGGGACCTGGTGGAGTCAAAGCAGTTCCTGAGGAAAGTACAGATAGATGTGGAAGGTAGTATGGGCCCGTACTACTGAAAGCAGAGGATCCGTACTCGATTCGGGAAAGGCCGAGACAAGACTGGGAACCTGGTAGTGTGTGTGTTTGGTCTCGCAGCAGTGATAAGTATTCTGATAGTGATTGTGTTATGCGCAGTATGGTGACATTGCGAGAGATACCAGTGGGCAGTTCAGGTGCCAGAAAGGGATCTGGCTCTGACTCTGGAGTCGGACAGATGGATGATTGGACGAGAAAGTTTATTTCAGCAGAGATTATGTGCAACATCATTGATCAGACTCCTGTGATTTTTGATTCGGTTAAGGAGGCTATTGTGGAGCTTTTGGATAGCCGCCTCGGGGCCCTCCAGACCGAGATTGTAGCAGAGCAGGTGGGGGATCATCCGGAGCCCGAAGCTTGTGGGTCTCTGGGATCCTTCTGGAAGGAGGATCCTACCACTAGCTTTTATAGATTGGGGTCAAAAGTGAATGGTGCATCGTGTTTTCAGGAGGGTCATTTACAGGATTGGATTACTGCAGAGGTTTTGCGGGCTCTCCAGGAAGAGTTACCAAACACCATTGGGCGTATCACCGATAGAGTGGTCGTCGGGATTGAAAGGCGGACCTCAGCTGCCCAGGCAATGGGTGAAATGGTCACTATGACCCGTGAACGGGAGATTGGCTCGGATAGTCAGCTAAGGAAGAGGAAGCGGTATTCCGGTCTAGTTCGGCAGGATGGCCAGTCGGACACTGTCGTAGTTGGTGTCAGGGGCCCACAGGGTCGAGATGGTTGCACGAGGAAGATGGGAGCACGGGCTGGCGTGCGCAACAAGTCTAAGTGTGGCAGATGCGGATGGAAGGGTCATAGACGCCAAGAATGCACAATAGGAGTAGAGTTATGCCACCGTTGTCATCAGCCTGGTCATGTCAGGGCAAATTGCCCCGCTCAGCGGGAGGAGCAGCCTCAGTATCATCGGAGGCCTCGGAAGGAAGGAGGATTTGGGGGTTCTTTAGAGCAGGATGCGGGTATGAATCCTCCTCTTTCTGTTAGCTTATGTTATGGTATTATTGTTATGTTGTTGCATCGATATTAATAAGCCTATGTATGGGGGTATTGTACTACCTGCCTGTGATTGAGTTATATGCCAATTGCATTTCTTGGATTTAGAATGATAAATTAGAGGTCGTTTCCCTCTAGAGCAGGTTACTTGGGATGCTGTGACCGTAGCAAGTATGGGTAAGATTCAGTAGTGCCTCACTACTTTCAGAAGGTGTTAGTCGGGTGTTGATCAGTTATTGTCGCAGTAGTGATAATCTGGAGCTTCTAGTGAGGTAGCTAGCAGACAGTAGGGAAGTGAGTTGGAGATGCTCACCCAAAAAGCAGGATCTCAGGATGCAGATATTAAAACGAGTGTAATTAAGAACTGGAAGGTGCTCGGTTAGTTGATCATGGAATGACAGCAAGGGTCGGGATCTCTTCTGAGTAACGAGCAGCATGGGGTAAGCAGGACCGAAGTGGGGGAGAATCCTCCGAGTGTGCCCAGGTAGGAGCACACAAAACCAGAACGAGTATGTGGCCTCCGAGAAGGAAAGGAAGTAGTTCAGCATTTGATGGACTAAGGATTCAGGGTTGGGAGTTTGAGAAACTCCCCAACAGTTAGCGCATGCGATGGTGATGGTTAGTACGTGGATGGGAATTCAGGTTGTGGATCGCTCGAAGGACTCGAGGGAGTCAGAATGAGGATCTTGAGGGCTAATGGCACATGGGTGCCTTCGTATTAGCAGTCAGTGGTGGAAGTGTTGTAAGACTACGGGACATCCGTAGCGTTCACTAGCAGCCAGTGGTGGAAGTGTTGTATGACTACGGGGCAGCCGTAGCATTCGCTAGCAGTCAACAATGGATGGTGATGTAAGACTACAGGTAAGCCGTAGCATTCCTTAGTAGATTTGTTAGCGGAGTTGGGGCGAGGCCCTTATCTCCTAGTGGTCAGGAAGGGACCAGGAATGAGTAGTGGATGAGAAAGATAAGGAGTTGCCCGTAAGAGATTAGCAGTGTAGGTGAGACCTGAGAGTAGGGTTGCTCAGTAGTATGGTTGAGTGAGACCCATGGGCGAGACCCGAGAGTTTTAGCAGCATAGGAGGGACCTGGTAAGGACCTTAGTGTCAAGATGGGGGGATCGAGGATCCCAGGATTGTGGCGCCGAAATGGCACGATAGATTGAGCAGTGATAGGTGGTCGAAGTTCATTCGGAAGTCGCTAAGAGTGACTAGAAGTTATGTTGGGTCAGCGATCGGTGGGAGTCGGTAATCCAGATATCGGTAGCTTGGTAGGGACCCGGGGTGGTCTTAGTTCATCCGGAAGTCAGAAGAGGAACATCGGAATTGCCAGGCAGTGGCAGTGCAAGTATGCAACGTATGGTGGAATTCAGTTGGTTGATCGAGAGGTGCTCGGCACCAAGTTTTGGCAGAGAGGAGTGTCAATGGTTATTGGCAGTAATGACCCGTGCGGGCAGTAGCAGGAGAGATGGAGTTGGTGAAGATTAGGACCTTCACATCGGCAGGGGAAATAGTTAGTTTTGTAGCGTTGCCTTGGGGAGGCAAGGAAATCGCGCGAGGAAAGAAGGGGGTGAATCCCTATGGGTTCAGTGCAGTATTCAGCGGGTACCAGAAGGATTGTTGGTTGAGTAAGTTGTGCTTCCAGAATGTTCAGGGTCAGGATTGACCCAGGATTATTATCCAGAGGGATTGGTGTTAGCTGGAATGACCTAGCTAAAGGCCAGCGAAGGTAGACAGTGGGTGTTGGAGTAATTGGTGGGATATTGAAAGCAGATCGCAGGCGGTGGGCATGGCAAACTTCGAGGACGAAGTTTAGTTTAAGTGGGGGAGAGTTGTAACACCCATAGTTTTGAAATCCAAGAAAGTAAAGGAAACCCTAAATTTAAGGGGGACTCGGCGAGTCCAAGCGGGATCCGAGTCGATGAGTAAGTGACCAACTCGGCGAGTCGGCCAAGGCGACTCGGCGAGTAGGGTCTGTGCGAGGAAAACCCTAAATCCGGGACTTGGAGCCTATATAAGTGTCTCATTTCTTCTTCCTAGGGCTCCTTTACAGCCTCTCCAACCCAGGATACGAACCTCTAGCCGCCATTGTTGCTTATTCAAGCTCTTTGCCATTTTGTGGGTGATTTGAAGGAAGAAGGAGGGAAGGAATCATTGAGGCTTCAAGGAACTGCAGTGAATCCGAAGTTGAAGGACATTTCTGAGCACTTAAAGGTAATAAGTCACTTCCTTCATCCAGATCTACCTTGGTTATGAGTTTTGGGGCTTTTAAGCCATGTGTAAGATCAATCTTGAGCTTGAGGTCCGGATCTGAGATTGCTACCTCAGATCCATGCTGGTTTTGGTCCGGAATCCCGCAAAGTAGCATCCAGTGAGTGGATTATGGAGCCTCTTGGTCTTAAACCTTAGTTCATGGTGCATTTAGCTTAGATCTCCTTCTCTACACGTAAAGTTTGCAACTTTACGTGAGGAATGGGCTTGGGAAAGGTGGATCTACTGTATGGAGTCCCTGCATGACTCAAAAGTCCTCTGCATGTGTGTTTAACTGACTAGACTCGGCGAGTCCTTCGAGTGGACTCGGCGAGTAGCTTGAAGATGGGGAGGGACTCGACGAGTGGGATGAACAGCTCGTCGAGTCGGATGAAGATGGGCATAAACTCGGCGAGTTGGATGAACAACTCGGCGAGTTGTTTGAAGATTGCCTTGTGCTCGGCGAGTCTGTTCTTAGACTCGACGAGTCAGGTCGCGTGGTCCCAAACCCTTCGAGTTAAGACTCGAGTCAGCGAGTCGAGCCAGGACTCAGTGAGTTGGACAGGACAGGAATCGGGAATCAGCAGACTCGGTGAGTCAGGGCTGAGTCGGCGAGTCAAGTTGCGATTAGAAGGACTTTGAGCATAAGAACTCGGCGAGTCAGTAAGTGGACTCGGCGAGTAGGGTTGACCTGGAAGGTTGACTTTGACCAGGACTTTGACTTGGTCTAGAGTTGACTTGGTTGACTGCCGGGGGTCAGTTAGACTAAGTGTTGCATTGATATTGATAGCTCGTGAAGCAAGTAGAGCAGGAGTTCAGTGAGTGGTCGGGCAGCAGCTAGTGGGATCACCAGCAAGATCAGCCAGTTCAGGTGAGTTTCCCTTTTGTGTGAATGGGTCTACGGCCACAATGCCGGCCCATGTAGTTATGAGTAGAAGACCCGGGGGTTAGCCCTAAGCACAATATGCTAGTTTGATGCGCAGGGCAAGGTCCAATGATAGCGGACAAGTGCCCAGGAATGGTTATGTGATAGTTTATACTTGTTGTCTGTGTGATACTTGTATGTGCCTGGTCGGATGGTGAGTGTGGGCAAAGTCCCGTACCCTACTAATAGCAGAGTGTGGATGGTGTTCCACATCTCATTAGCAGCAGATCAGGGGCGAGGCCTAAGTTAGGGTAAGAGTGAGTGTGGGCTGGACCCGTATCTCACAATCAGTAGGAGCAGGGATGAGGCTCCCCGGCTCATCAGTAGAATTCGGTTGTTAGGACCGGAGGGTAGTCAGACACCCTAGAAATGTCTGACAGTACATGATGATATGTTTGCATGCTGGCTTGTTATGTTATATACGATAGAGGTGATAGGAGGGGACCAGTCCCCAAGTTCGGTTGTTAGGACCGAAGGGTAAGTCAGACACCCTAGATATGTCTGATAATAGGTTATGTTGCGACGTGTGTGTTAGTAGCAGTAAGGGGTGAAATAGTCCCTGAGGATCGGTTGTTAGGACCGACGGGTAGTCAGCACCCCAGAATGGCTTGACACGGGTAGTCGGCACCCCAGAATGGCCGCACGGGTAGTCGGCACCCCAGAATGACCGTACCGGGTAGTCAGGTACCCCAGAATAGCCTGGCAGTATGTATGTTGTATGTTTGCATGGTATGTGGTAGGGTGGGGAACTCACTAAGCTTTGTGCTTACGGTTTTCAGTTTTGGTTTCAGGTACTTCCGGTAGCGGATGATGGAGTTCGGGATGATCGCATGGCACACACCATATCATAGATTTGTCAACCTGGGAATGTTTTACTATGATAATGAACCTGTGTTTGGAAAACTATTACTTTGATTATGCTTTGAATCGATGATTTTACTTTAAGTAATATTTTATTAAAGAAATTTTTAGTCTTGAATTTTGGGATGTTACAGTGATGATGGTGGCATTTGTGAGATAATTGCATCAAGACGATGGAGATTAGCAGTGGAAATAGCAATGAGTGTGGAGAGTTGCTCGTGGATAGTTAGCGGTATGTCATCGGTTGACGGATCTTTGCGAGGAGGCATGATGAACTAGAATGAAAGCACCATTGATAGAAGCCAATTCAAGATGGCTAATCTCCCAAGAATTAAGATGAAGAAGATAGACTAAAATAACATAACAATTTCATTAACTTTTCTGCTTGATTCATTTCTTTCAAGAACTTACAATATAAAGACTCAAGGTTATTAACTACTTTGCTAAAATCTAGGCTCATGCAATGCAATAAAAGAAACGTGGAGAAGCACTAACTTCTCTTATTGACTATTGACTAGGTGAAGACAAGTTTTAATTCTTTCTGATAATATGCAAAGTGGAAACATGCTTGAATTAACAAAATGCAACTACTCTTTGAGATTTTGACTAAATAAAAGAAACGTGGGTCAGGCCATGGTGGTGGTCTTGAATACAATCTTAGACACATATCACTCTGCATATCATTCGATTTTAAGAACGAAGTAGAAATTAAAAGAGTAAATTACTGAAATGGTCCCTATGGTTTGGTCAAAATTACACGTTTGGTCCCTAACTTTTTTTTTGCACTCGGATCGTCCCTGTGGTTTGATTTTATTGTGTTTTTCGTCCATATGGTTTGGTCAAAATTGCACGTTTGGTCCCTAACTTTATGTATGTAAGGGACGAAAAATGCAACAAAATCAAATTACAAGGACGATCCGAGTGCAAAATAAAAGTTAAGGACCAAACGTGTAATTTTGACTAAACCATAGGGACCATTTCAGTAATTTACTCAAATTAAAATAAACAAATAAATATTTGCTTTACAAATGACGTGCGACCTGCAAATCACAAATCGCTGTGTTCATCAGGTTTTTATCTGATTTCTTCTTTCTTCTAATCAACTAAATTATTTTCTGCTTTACACTTTATATTTCCAAGTTCTCAACATCTTCCTTTTTTTTAATCTAATTACAAGTAGCAGCTTTCGGAACTCTTTGTTATTGGTCTAGCAAGGCCCAAAAAACAAAAAAATAAATAAATAAATAAAAGAATGGGCCATGACCTCCTCTACCCCTGCATATATTGCTAACGCAAATATGAAATATGAACCACCATAAAGGGTCACCATCCACAACATCTTCAAAGTATTAAATATGTGGGAAAGACTTGTATTCGTGGGAGATACAACTGAATATTTACCCAGCTTATGTAAATACTAAAGATCTTAATAGTATTTACAACTTATGTAAATGACGTAAACATTAATGTAAATCAACGAGCATTCTTTAGAAATGATTACAATATTATATTTGGGTTTATGAGAGTTTTTCTTGTTGTAAAGGTATAATTTCCGAATTGTAAAATTCTAAGTCGACCTAACCATTCTCAGATTGATGATTCAAATTGGTCTCCTTCTTTACTAAAATGGTACGCACAAAGTTTGAAATCCCAAATTGAATCTAAAAGTATTTCCCAAATGTACATTCCAAAAGTTGTATTGTATCAAATTTGCATATGGTTTCAATATCCGCCCACATGGATTCAGTAAAGTTAACAGACTAAGAATGCAAAGACCTCTATTAATCTTAACATCAGAATGTATTCCTGTTATATATAAATTTGTTCATATCATTTCAACAATATATCATACATGTAGATTTCCCGCAGAGGAAGGTTATATCTACCAAAATATAGAACTTTGAATAACGTAATTAGTTTGAACATATTAAGAGGCCATTCAGTTGCATCTGAATTGGCAAGAAAAGGTTCAATATAATGGACACAACATTCATGATAATAGATATTTAATTTGGGTTAAGAGAAAGAGATAAAAAGTCCGTCTGTGAGACAAAATAACCTTTTTGAGTAGGATCTCATTGGAAGAAGGTAAATGGTATGAAGTTATTGCTAAACCTTTTTTACATTTGTTCTAATAATTATCCTCTATAAACTTTTTTTGTAGAATCCAGGGACAGTTTTGAAAGCCAAAAATAATTATTCAACAATCATTCTTAAACTACACACTATCACATCCATATACAACTCAACATAAATTATCTTTAATGCATGAGTACTCCAGTTTTATGACAATGAAGATGCCATTCTTGTGTTTTCATTAATGTTTTGCTGATTACAAACAATTCAATAGGAGAGCTTGAAATACCTGAGTATGGCATTCTTATCTTTTCTTTGAGGGTCTGCTCTTTTGTTATCAACCATTCCAGTATTCCACAATCATTGTTCTGAATGCGGCTGCAATAAACTATTCGTTTTCTCTTGTATAGTCAATACAGACTGAAGATCGAATACAACATCAGCCATTGTTGGACGCTTCTTTGATTCGATATCCAAACATCCCTGAACAATTTGAGCAAACTTCTTCAAACAATCTGGGGATATTTGATCCCTTATACCTAAATCAACTATCTGATTTAGATTATCCTGTTCGATAAATTCGTGAGCCAGTTGTACTAAACTATATATCTCTGAGTCATCATCTCTATTAATGACATGCCTCCGACAGAGCATTTCCAACAATACCACACCAAAAGAATAAACATCAGACTTCGTTGTCAGCCTACTACTCATGTAATACTCTGGATCCAAATACCCCAAAGTGCCTGCAACACATGTGGTGACATAAGCAAAATCATCATTAGTTGATGGCTGATTCGTTGCAATTATTTTGGACAAGCCAAAATCTGAAATTTTAGCAGCCCAACTTTCATGTAACAAAATATTGGAGCTGTTGACATCACGATGTATAACCCCAAAATCAATCCCTGTACCAGTGTGAAGATAGTCTAACCCACGAGCTGCACTTATGCAGATCTTGAGTCGTTGAAGCCATGAAAGAGGTGTACCAAGTTTATGGAGGTGATCTTTGAGTGTTCCATTGGGCATATATTCATATACCAGTATCATTTCATCTTTATGATTACAATAACCAAACAAGGATACAACGTGACAGTGACGCAACTTTGAAAGCACGTCAACTTCCGCCCAGAACTCTGTTGTACATTGACTGGACATTGAATCCAAACGTTTAATGGTGGCAACGACAAGACTTGGTCCACTGACAATAAGACCTTTGTAATATTTTCCAAATCCGCCACGCCCAATTACTAATGATTCGTCAAAGTTATTGGTTGCTATGAGAATCTCAGCAAATTCGAACTTACGGCATGGGTATGAGCGCTCTATGACAGAGACAGCCGTTCTACCAAATATTCTTTTGCCTGCAGATAGCAACAAACAATTCATTTTTCATATAAGGTGAGTACAGACTCAAGACCAACCCCGGCCTAAGCCATTGTATGAAGCACAGCTTTAGTTACTGCTATATATCTTGAAGATAATGATGCTCTCTTAATTGAAGAACAATACCATGGTCCAGACTACAAGAATACTCAAAACTTTGGGAATTATAAATTTATCAAGCTTGAGAGGAAAACAATTAAACCAAGGATACAAGTTTTTGAGCAAAGCTTCATATTTTTTTCAAGCACTCTAATTAAATAGTTTTGTCCTCAAAACTCGGGACAGATATCAGATATGAAAGCCATAAACAATTATTCAGCAATCTTTCTTTACCTACAAACAATTACATCCTTAGAAAAATCAACATCAATATGCTTTAAGGCGTAAGGAATCTTTTGTTTTCTCATATTGGAAGATGGTATTTTTATATTTTCATTAAAGTTTCAATATATGGAAAGATAGTTTCAATATATGGAAAGATAGATGGGGAGTAATTTAAAGAATTTGTACACACAACTCAATAGGAGGTAAAAATACCAGAGTTCTCTATATTGGAGCTGAAGGTCAACTTGTCAACCATTCTACCAAGTATTGTTCTCTGTGAAGGTTGCAACGGACTATTCATTTTCTGTTGTAAGGTCAGTACAGACTCAAGACTGAACAAAACCTCAGCCATTGTAGGACGTTCCTTTTGCTTGTTGTGCAAACATCTCCCAGCAATTCGAACAAACTCTTTCAAAATTTTCGGGGAGATTTGATCCCTTATACCAGAATCAATTATATGTTTTAGATTGCCTTCCTTGATACATTCTTGAGCCCATCTTGCTAAATTATGTTGCTCTTCATCAAGACTCAAATCCAGTGCAGGTCTCCGACAAAGAACTTCAAACAATACCACCCCAAAAGCATAGACATCAGATTTCCTTGTCAACCTTCCAGTAAACGAATAATCAGGATCTAGATACCCGAAAGTGCCTTTAACACGTGTGTCGACATATGTCAATGGCTGATTCGTTATTTTAGATAACCCAAAGTCTGATATTTTCGCCTCCAAGCTTTCATCTAACAGAATATTCGAACTCTTGACATCGCGATGTATAACCCCGGCATTAATCCCTGTAGCAGTATGTAGGTAGTGTAACCCACGAGCGGCACCTATGCAGATCTTGAGTCGCAGAAGCCAAGAAAGAGGGGTACCACGTTTGTGTAGGTGGTGTTCGAGTGTTCCATTGGGAAGATATTCGTAGATGAGAATCATCTCTTTTTCATAATTACAATAACCCAGCAAAGATACAAGGTGAGGGTATTGGAAACTGGAAAGCATCTCGACCTCCGCCCAGAACTCTGATGCCCCTTGACTAGACATGGGATCCAAACGTTTAATAGCAGAAACGGAAACATTTGATCCGTTAATAATGTTACCCTTGTAAACTTTTCCAAACCCCCCATGCCCAATTACTAATGATTCATCAAAGTTATTGGTTGCTAAGAGAATCTCAGCAAATTCGAACTGACGGCATGGTTGTGCCATTTTTACAGAGGAAGAGGTAGAAGGTTGAGATTCCGTGTCATGGCCACTACTGGAATATAGGTAATATAATACACCCCTATCTAATACGGTTGTAATGCTAAATTAATCTAATACAGACAAATATGGCATCTAATACGGTTAATTAGGCCACTAATGAAAATGCTTATTATAAATGCTAAATTAATCTAATACAGACAAATATGGCATCTAATACGGTTAATTAGGCGTACTAGAAACTAAATCAATTATCCAAATCAAATAACTACGCCTCATTTTGAATCAAGTACAAAACTACAAATTAATTTTCGAATACTCAGCTTCCTCCTCCCAAACACCGAACAACACCTTAACCTGCATATAAAACACCCGCCATCACTCCATCATCCGCTTCATCCCAACATGATAACCATCTCCCCTGTCGCAAAATCATCATCACCAACCATCAAACACAGCCTCGCACCTCCATTAATTATACATTACAACCACCATGAAAATCGCACAGCTGGACAACCATCATCATACAAATTAACCACACCTGCCGTTCAAATTTAAAAGGGAAGAGCTTTGATTTTTTGTTTTTGCTACAGATAAACACACACAGAAATACAAAGGGACTACAACTGTTTCACGGAGGATAAGGAGAGCATTTTGGAGTTTTTTCTATGGTGATAACGATATTTATATAACCTACTTTATTTTGAATATGATGAGAAGGGTAAAATGGTCATTTACAAAGTGCCCTTGTTTAAATTTTCCTGTTAATTGATATTGTTGATAGTTTAATGACGGCATGTACACTTATGTCTGTAGGTGTGTATGTATGGTTATGTATGGCAGGTGGTTAGCTTGTTTTAGAAAATTTAGTTTTCACTTTCAAGGGTCAAAATTAATGTAATAGTGCTAATCAATATGCTGGAGATAAAATGAAGTTGTGAAAATGCTGAAAATTTAAAAGTAACAAAAATGACAATAAGATGGAGAGAATAGGGATACTCAATGATAAAAATTCAAATGAAAACCAGAGAGAGAATATGTAAAATTCCAGAATTGCCCCTCTTGATGGAGAGAATCTATGATTAGACAAACTAAATGTAAAAGTTGCAGAAAAAAAAAGAGAGAAAACAGATCCTAGACAACTAAATAATCATTTAGATGAATGTTCAAAACAAAAAAAAAAGTTTATATAGAAAAAGTAAAATTCCCAAATTGCCCCTCTTAATTTTTCTAGTCACAGCTCGGTGATGCTGTGCTATCCCATGAATGATAATTACTATAAGACACATTAAACCGAAAATATAGACGGATATAAAACATAAAATTTATTATGCGTAGTTACGGTTATTGAATATTTTTAGTCAAAAAATTTATATATATGCTTGCAAAATAAAAAGATTAAGCCAAAATCTTTTAAGGATCTTTGAAAATATAAGAGGATGTAAACAACTATTATATTTATGAAGCTACCATATGGTATATTGAATAATAACTAACTGACAATCATCATAAGAATTGATCATAATTATTTGTTTGTATCAATATAATTATTTCGGTCAGCGTGAATATTATTGTTTGTTGGAGTTAAAAAAGTATCTTTGTTTTCATATGTATTGGTATATGTATGTTTAGAGAGAGAGAAAAAAACATAGAAAATAAGTTGTTTTTGAGCTAATCGGGAGGAATTGAAAAAATAAAAGTTGTTGATGATTCAATTATTAGTGTATATATTGTTGGCCCTATATATATATATATATATATATATATATATATATATATATATATATATATATATATATATATATATATATAGTTAGCCCAATATTTGTATAGCTTGAGCCCATTAATAGGTAATTGTATTTTGTATTTGTATATATATTTTGCAATATGATTCTTATGGCAAATTATATCTCACACATACTCTATTTTTCCTCACTATTCTAGGTCACCACTCACCAACAACCTCACTACTTAATCGAATGTTTATTTGACCATAAAGTCAAAACTAAATCGAATGTTCTTATTTTGATCATGTTCACTTAATTTTTCTGCTAAGGTCACTTATCACTAGACGAACATCAACTACACAAAGTCATTGATCCGGCCGACGATGCCTCTGCCTCCGGTCTCTAGTCAACGACACTGACGAAGCCTCCGCCACCGGCCTCCGGCCTCGAGCCGCTTCCGTCTCCCCCTTCTTTCACGTTGTTTACATGTATGATCGGCCTTTGGGTGTAGTTGGTTGATTCGTTGATTAAGTGTTGTGTTGATGACAATGTCTTTCTTTTTGTACGGCATATTGCTTCACAGATTTAATCTATATCGATAGTGAAACAATAAAGTCATTTCAATCTTCATTATTTTAATTCTCAATTGAGATGTTCTTGAAGCTAACCACAACTTTCATCCTGGTTTGTTTGCATATGATGAATTGTTTTATATCTGTTTTTAGGTTATTTCTAGTCTAGAGTTTGAGTTCATCTGCAGATATGTCAAATAATGTAATTAGAAGAACATATATCAGAGTTAAAGCTTTACAATTCACTTCAAAATGTTTAAGTTAATTAGAAATAACCCTTTTTGTATGTATAATCTAGCATACTTTAGGAGATCCAACTTCAGCTTCATAGATAGGAATGTCATTGTTGCTAATGATCATAAAGCAAGTTGTACTAGCCATTTTGATCCGGTATACATTATACAGTTGCTGATAAACTAAATTTCTTTATTGATCTGCATCAAGAAATGGAAGTGCTACCTATGAAGCAAAGCAACCAAATTCCCATAACTTATTACTTCATAAGGCAAATAATCAATTTCAAAACATCAAACTGCAAACGCAAAATCAGACCTCCAACAAAACTTGGGCCAGTATGTTGGTATTCTACTTTCCACTTTCCAATTCCTATCATGATTCAAGCTTTTAACCGCATTTACTTAAGAAACGACTCCTTAAATGTGCTTTGTAAACCTCTAACCACTTGAAATTCTGTTCTTTTGCTAGAATTAAGACATTGTTACATCTTAATTTCATTGTTGTTACAAATTTCTAGTTTTGATTCATTGGAAACATATTAGCTATCTTTGACGATCTTACTTATTGGTGCTTAATTGCAGCTGGATATGCTACAAGAAGAGCATGATGTCATTATAGATAAGGTGATTCCATCCTTTTGGTTCCTTTATTAATCCCAATTATATAATAATATTAGTATAACAACAACATAAAGACAATTGTAGGATTATGCTTACTTGTATTTCAGATTCCTCATGTAGAAGAAAAACGTGAGGAAGCAGAGGCCAGGGCTAAGGGAGTTGGAAAAACAGGTTTAAAATCACTGTTATTCAGAAATAGTGGTACCAAATAGTTATATTATACTCATTTGAAAATTTTATATTCTATAGGTGGCTTCTTTAGGAGAAGAGGTATCTTTGGAAGCCAAGTTATTAAGCAGGTAAATCTTGAACGACACGTTGTCACTTGTCACTAAGTTTTGACGCATAACACTCAGATTCTTATGTAATTTATGTCATTACAGAAAAGAAGCAGCAATGCGTCAAAGAGAGGTAAATTGAATACATCAAATTACTTATCTAGGATTTGAGGAATGTATCATTTGATCAACTTTTCTTTGAAAGATTAAAAAGATTCTTTTATTATGGAAACTTAGGTTGCTCTACAAGCTGCACAGTAGTCGAGGTATGGAAGAGATGTTGAAGTTTCTAACCTTTGTGCATAACTTGAGGTAATACTGATACATGATAGATTTTTACTAAAAAATCAGCCTTTTTTTCTAGATTTATTGTAACATCCCAAAAAACACAGTCTGGAAATTTCGTTTAATTTAATAATAAAAACCATAGTCAATAAACCTCATATAAAAATCGTAAACAATGTATCTCAAAATATTATAACAAATGTCAAGTATATCAGAGTATAAACATCCCAGGCTGAACAAATGGTATGTGCACTGCAATCTTCCCGAGCTCCTCTTTTGAAAACTGAGTACCTGAAACCAAAACTGAAACTGTAAGCACGAAGCTTAGTGAGCTCCCCCAAACTTCCACATACCATACAATAACATATAAATCACATACTGGGCCTTGCCCACTGCATCGGACCGAAGTTCGGAAACTGCATCGGACTGGAGTCCGGAAACTGACCAGGGCCTTGCCCTCTGCATCGGACCGAAGTCCGGAAACTGCATCAGACCGAAGTCCAGAACTGACTGGGACCTTGTCCCCTGCATCGGACCGAAGTCCGGAACTAACTGCATCGGACCAAAGTCCGGAACTGACTGGGACCTTGTCCCCTGCATCGGACCGAAGTCCGGAACTGACTGAACATAGCATAGCATAAACACATATCAACTAGCATAAAAACATATACTGCATACTGCATCGGATTGAAGTCCGGAACACATAACACATAGACATGCTTGAATCACAAAGACATCAAGCACCCAGAACTACTGCATCGGACCGAAGTCCAAAACTGATTGCTAACTAAATGGGCCGACATTGTGGCCGTAGACCCATTCCTACTGGAAGGAAACTCACCTAACACTGCTGAAGTACCGTAGACACAATCCCACACTTGCTGAAGTCCCGCAGACTCAACCCCAGCTGTTGGATAACAGATTCCCGAACTATCAACACCAAAACAACAACCAATTAATAATTGGGTCCCAACACATAACCATAATACATACTTGGATAATTACTTCATTGCCCCAGGATTGGCTTATATAAGCCCAAGGCCCAATCCATAGGCCCAAAGCCAACTAGGAATCAAAGCCCAACATATGGCCCAATTTTCCAAATTGGGCCTAAGCCTATACATGGTCTTATTCTGAGGCCCAACATCATATAGTCATTAAGGCCCAAACTATGGCCCAAATTTCCAAATTAGGCCCAACTCCTCATATGGGCCTTAGCTCAAAGCCCATTAATTATTCTAGTCCAATTGCTTGATCTTGGATGGCCCATTGATACTTAATCATCAAGGCCCAATAGGAAGGCCCAACAATAAACCCAAGTGAAATTAGGGTTTCACATATAATAATGATTAGGGTTAAGCTTCCTACTTAACCCATTAAGGACTTAATCCATTAAGGACTTAATCCATTAAGTCCATGATTGCCTTTAGTTAGTTTGCCAATGATAATTATTTTAATATTTCAAACTATTAAATAATTCTTGTGTGTGTGTCTCGATTAGTTATCAAAATTAGGGCTTTATCGCCATTAGGGTTTCCAACCCAAATACTAGTCCATTTATCAATTTGTTGGGCTTTTAGATCAATTAGGGATTTATTGGGCCTATTAAGCTCACTAGAATATCATTAAGCCCATTAGGGTTTTATTGGGTCAATTAGGGTCTATTAGGGATTACAAAGCCTGTTAGGGTTTCAAGCACCCCAAACGAATCAAACTCAATGAGGCGAGCACACCACCACCCAACACAGCGGCCGGTGGTGGTGACAGATTTTCTTTTCATTATTCCATTTTGTTACAATTTACAACGCAATATACGAACACACCCAAACACACACTAAACCACACACACTCATAAATAACACACACACACATAGCCACCTTATGGCGGCAGGCGGCTAAACATGGTGGCAGCCACCTCCTTACGGTGGTGGCGGTGGTTTTTCTTCAGATCCCTGGCCAAGGAACATTCTGGCGACCTTCTACCATCACAGTATGCACACAGTCCAAGATAATCACACGTACATAACATCAGAACAAACATAACCATCATCGGAAACGCACCAGTCTCGGCCACCCCCACAGTGGCGTGAAGCAGTCGAACGGACAAGCAGCTACGCTATACAGATTGGAACCACAGCAGCGTCGCAGCACCAGACATAAATGGAGAAGGGAGAAAAGAATACGATAGGGAGAAGGTCGTCCATTCGAACAGCAGAAACGACCAGGCTATCTCGAACCTCCACTTCCCTTGACTGGACATCAACTTTGCAGCTCACACTTCGCCATTTACAGTGCAAAAAAACCCGGTATCGGTGGTCCTTGTCGTTCACGGTGTCGCCGACATCAATGAAACTTTGACGAAGCAGCTGTGTCAGGATGCTGTCTTCCACCCCTAGTCGGTCTTTGATGTTAACGGTGACGAGGAATACCCGATGATGCCGTGTGGCCGGAAAAACGAACGAAGTAGATGATGGTGGCGCCAGATCGGAGATGAAGAAGGAGAGTAAGGTGGCGGCCATGGGTGGTCACTTGTATGGGTGGCGGCTATTTTATGGCAGTAGTGGCACTCTGCCTCCTTTGGGTTAGGGCAAGGCTTAGCAGGATCAACTGTGGTCCCACTAGAAGAGGCACCATCTCGGGGCTTAACCTTGCGATGGTTCTTAGACGAAGCCTTCCTCTTCTTTCCCTTTCCTTGTCTAATAGCCAAAACAGGAGCAGCGGTTGGATTGGGAGTTGGTGCAACAGACTTGTCCTTTAGGTTGCTTTCAGCAACCCTAAGGAAACCTTGGAGCTTGCTTAGGGTGACCTCTTCCTTGTTCATGTGGTAGGTCATCCTAAATTGATTATAACACGGAGGCAAAGAGTGAAGCACCATGTCGATCGCTAAGTCTTCCCCAAAGTCAACATTCAACTTGCGAAGACGGTCGACATACCTTTGCATCTTTTACAGGTGCACGGTAAGAGATTCTCCATGACCCATCTTAGCGGAAATCATGTTAGTGAAAATCTCATAACGCTCTTGTCTCGCGTTTTGGTGGTATCTCTCCAACAAGTCTTGGTGCATCTCGTAAGGATACATGTCCTCATAGGACTTTTGGAATTCGGAGTTCATAGTGGCTATCATGATGCAATGAACCTTCGTTGCATCACGTTCATGAGTCTCGAAAACAGTCATTTCAGCCGGAGTAGCGATTTCGGGGTTAATCTTCTTGAGCTTCTCATCGAGGACATACTCCTTGTCCTCGTAGCGAGCAATTGTGCGAATGTATCTTATCCATTCGGTAAAGTTCATCCCATCGAAAGTAACCTTTTGACAAAGGCTCATCAATGTGAACGAGCTAGCAGCAGTGTTGTTCGCGTTCGACATCTACAAATAGAAAGGACAAAGATAGATTAGAATACGAATCCCTAATTATCACCCAATAAGAAAAATTAGAGCTAGGACCCAACAACAATATTTACACATTAGAAAAGGGATGCCGTAATCTAATATGCAAACAATTTGAAGGTAAGTGAATGACGATTCACTATTTCTCCATCATGAAAAACATAACTCTAAGTTCTAAATGTATTGAAAATTCCTAGGTTCGGATGAGATTCATTGAAACTTTTCAATGGCATGTTTAAATCTCGATATGCCCCTCTTGTTTGTGACTGGGATACCGAGGATCACAAAGCGGGTGTGAATTACCATGCAAATTCACATGGTGCCTTCATTGTAACGATCACCTATTTGATGTGCCGGTAAACCACACACGCTCCATCGAACTATGATAAACAATGAATCACCCTTTGCCACCTTCGCTTAGAACCAATTAGTGTGCCGGTAAACCGCACACGCTCCACTAACTTCTTAGCAAGGTGCAAAGTGTAATTTCATGGGATTGCATCAATTCACTTTTCCTAAAGTAACTAGGATTGGGAAATTTTTGAAAACATGTAGTTACTTTATATTTCTTATTATACTTTTAATGAGAGGATGAGGTTGCCCTATCCTACCCGTTCGGCTAACGACCCTCCACCGATCAAGCAAGCGATGGGTGTGAGTGTACACCCATTAAGCGCCATTTTATAGGCCGCAACCTTATACCCACCTTATAGACCGGCTTCGTGAATGAGGCCAACTAACGGTAAGACTAGCATTTTAGTTATACATATATATAGATATTAATCTTGTAATATTATATTAGTATAGGGTTGAATTTTAAACTTGTAAAATTCTAGGGTTTGAAATTTAAATTGTCTAAATTAACCTTTTAATCACAAAACATAAATTTCAAAACTTGAGGGCAAGTTTTAAACTTTTCAAAAACATAAAGGATCAAATAACAAATAATCTAAATTAACAATTAATCACATAATTATCCATATTTGATTTATTTATGATTTCTTGCAAAACAATTTACCAATTTAATCAAAATAATTAATAATTATCATATAAGTAAACTAAATATTTTATTAATTGATAAATATATTCAATTAGATCAATAATATAGTCATATATATCAAAAAATCGGATTTGGGTTGATCTAATATGATAAAGGCAAGTTTCCATAAGATAAATATCAAAAAATCCCGATTTTTGCTCTTCCTGACGCTCGGACTCGCCGAGTACCCAACTGGACTCGTTGAGTCAAGGCAACTCGCCGAGTCCACTATGGGACTCGCTGAGTCCAACACTCAGATCCACAAAATTCGAATTTTGCAAGCAAGAAACAAACAACCATGCATCAATTTAATAGAAACCAATCTAGGCTTTGATACCACTGATGGGTTTTGGCCATATGAACATTCCTATGTGCACATGCAAACCCTAATGCTTGGATCTAGGTTTCTCTAATTAAACATGCATTGAATCCAAGACTTCTAATGACTAATAAGGTATAAGAACAATACAAAATCAGAGTTAGAAGTTTACCTTTGAATCACTTGTTTGATCTTCTTGTCTTGGAGCTCTAGAGTCACAAATGTCACTCCTCTAATGGCTTACAAACACCAACTAGCAAGGAGGATGATTTGAGAGAGAGGGGAGAGGAAAAAATCGGCCAGGGTTCTTCTTAAGACACAGGTGCCGATTTCCCCACCTCAAGGGGTCTATTTATACTTGTAAGGCTCCTAGGGTTTCACCCTTACACCCTAATTGGATAACTTAAGCCCTAAGCAATCCTAATCCTTTCCATGATAAGCCTTGGACGAATTTGTGGCTATCCTTAGCCCTAGAATTCGTCCACCCCTTATCCTTAAAGGATATATAGCCCAAAGTGTAACTATCAAAAAATTGACAGTTTATACCCTCTTATTTAATTAATCTCTTTAAGTCACCAAATTAATTCGTAATTAATTTATGACTTATATTAATCAAATAATAATATTATTATTCCTTATATTATTCTCATAATATATTAATAATATTTATTCTCTCACAATAAATCACCTTGTCAAGTTGCTATGGTGAAGGCAACCCACAAGGACCATGCACAATCGGGTCAAATACTTGCCTAATATAGTTGCAGCCTTAGACACTATTCCAACAATTTTTAGAGATCTTGGCCTTGAAAAGCTCATCTTGGTGGTTTTTAGCTTGGAAGAGAAAGGAAGAAGATTTGGAAGGAGGAACCTTGGAAGCTAGAGCTTGTAGATCTAGGACAAGAGTTTCATTTTGGACCTCTTCAATGTAAAAAGCTTTGAGATTGATGAATAATCTCTTAGATCTCTCTTGGTATTTTATGGTCTTTTTGGTTCCAAGAATGCATCTTTATGACTCTAGCACGTTTCTAAGTCCAGGGTTGCCACCCTTAGTATCATATGAGTCCCTTATGAAGTAAAGTTTCAACCTTTCGGGCTCATTTGTGATCATGCATGAGATCTAGCCAGCTTTATGGAAGTATGATGTTATATTTCAAGTTTGGGTTCATTTGGTGGGTTGCAAGCCACCAAGTAGCCGACTTTATAGTTTAAGACATCTTAATGGACTTGGATTTGTGTTTATAGCACCTGGATTGGAGTGTTAAGCACTTAATAAGGAAATAAATTAGCAGAGCACTACGCTGAACGTACGTGCAAGTACGCCCAGCGTACCATCATCGAGCCTGTATGCTAAGTGTAAATTGAATTACGCCCCGCGTACCGGTAGTGTTTCAGCAGTTCAAGGTGAGTCTTCTCACCATACCCACGGGTCTACGGCACCAAGGCCGACCCATTATGTGTTTATGATATATGTGCAATTACTCTGTGTCTTGATATGTATTGTGATTGTATGTTTTGCATGAAGACCCCGGGGAGAGCCCGTGCCCTTGGGTGTAAGACCATGTGGGGTAGCCCATGGTGTTGGATGTAAGATCATGTGGGGTAGCCCATGGCAGTCCAGGTAAAAACCATGTGGGGTAGCCCATGGCATTGGATGTAAGACCATGTGGGTGAGCCCATGTCAGTCCTAGGTAAAGTCCATGTGGGGTAGCCCATGGCATTCTTGCTGGTTCTTTGTATGCATGGCCTATGTGATCTGTTACTATGATATGTGTATGTGTGGTATGCTCTGGGAAACTCACTAAGCTTCGTTACACATTTTGTTTGTTGTTTCATGTATTATCGTTTTGGAAAGGAAGGGCTCGGATTGATCGCAGTGCACACACCTATGATTTTCGCAATGAATGATTTTGGGATGAACTCTGATAATTGTTTTACTTAACGATGATTTTAAATGTTTGGAATAAATGATAATTATTTTTGGGTTATATTAGAAATGAAATTTTTACCCTTAATTTTTGGGTCGTTACAAGTTGGTATCAAAGCCTTGGTTTGAGGGATTCAGACACACTTTCGGGTGTTTCTGAACTCATACTGAGGATCTGTAAAGCTTTCAAAAGAAAATTGTTTTAAGTGAAGAATTTCTAAGACAAGAAAGGGTGTGGTGCATGCAATCAGCCGAGCTCGAGTAAGTTTCCCCAGAATACCCATAATTGTTATCTGTTTTGATTTAATTATGACTATGTGAATCACATGCTACTTAGGGCTAGGGGAGATGACTTTATATGTTGTATGATTTGGTAGACTTGCATGCTAGTGCTGAGTAGTCAGCAATAGGTTGGCATGATATGTGGTGCTTGTAGTCGTGAGGATATTGGATTTCATGCTAGAATTAGAATGATAATTGGTATTTGTAACTGTTAAGTGTATGTTTTAAAATTGTATACGGTTACGACTCATTTCCAGTTCTGTGTATTTTTTGCATGCACAAGGGCAGCCGACAACAAGGATGGATAGATGTGGACAACATGGGTTGTGGTACATGGAGCGGTTGTTTGATGATAGCCTCGCAGGTTGGGGACTACCCTAGGGGGAGCTTAGGATGAGATTAGTGACATGTGTTACCTGCTTGCGGATTGGATGTGAGGATAGATTGATTTGTCTAGTGTATGTTGGTTAGATTTTCCATTGTCTGAATGCTGCTTGCTTTGTGCTTTGTGGGACTCTTAGTAATATGAGCTAGATATTAAATGAATATGCTAAGTCACATGTGGCACAGGCTGGATAATTCCAGAGTGATAGATTTGACCCTATTGCACAGCTCCTGTTTGAGTCTAACCGTTCTAGGGATGAGCCTATTACTCGAAGGATTATCTGATCTCTGTTGCATGTGGCTATATTCATAAGGTAGCTAGTTGACATTATTGGGAATCTTTCAGCAGCTGAGGACTGGGTGAGTTCGGGAACCTAGGATATGCTCCAACGAGTTTAGTGGGGCGATTCAGTAAAGTTGGGAACCTAGGGGGAGCCAGGAGGTGCTACGGTAGAGATTGTCTTGCTGTTTAGCATACATTTAGTGTACCGGTGGAGTAAGCGACCCAGAGGATTCAAGAGGATTGCTGAGGAAAGTATGGACAGGTGTGGAAGGTAGTATTGGGCTCGTACTACTGAAAGCACATGATCCATACTCGAATCGGTGAGAGTCTTGGAGAATCTGAGAAGCTTATGGGAATGATAATTCTTGGTTATGCCTTGATCGTGGGAATAATTGCTTTGTAGAATGAGGATGAGCATGCATGAGTGGGATCAGGATTTGGTCCCAGCCCCGGTGGTGAGCCAGTTGGTGGAAGGACTGCCAAGATTTTGAGTTCGCCTTGGATCTCTTATATCCGGCGGCAAGGGTTGATTGTGTGATTTATTGCGCTTTGGGATTTGAAAATATCACTTGAGAATAGTTTATAGTCGGTTTAGAGCAGCGGTTGCCCCAGCTAGTATAGATTGAGCTGGTGAGAATGTTAGGGTGCGATACCCTGAATGGTATGGGTTTCAGAACCGAGGATGGAAGATTGATTAGGGTACCTCAATGAGAGAGGTTTAGGTCAGCTGAATTTATTGGAGGGTTTCGGGCAGAGACCCAAGAGTTTGGATCAGATTTTGAGAGGCCACTCGGGTCAGATCCAATGCAACGCTTGCAGAAACTGCGCGACGAAGTTTTGTTCCAAGGGTTTGGATTGTTATTGGGATCGGAATGAGGTGTTACATCATGTTCTCAGGGTAGTCGAGGTATCACAGGAGGAGGTGGTCATGATTCCTTCATATATTGGTGTATATGCTCTCTTCGGCCATTTCCGGTGGATATTGGGTAATTGTATTGCTTGGGAATTGTGATAAGTTGGAATCTCGGGTTGGCTTCCCGCTATTGTCTGGTTTAGAAAGGGTTGTCAGATTCCTTTCAGCATGACGAGGAATCTTTAAGAGATCTTTAGACGGATGTATCCCATGGAGTGGATTCCGCGTGTACCGTGATTGCTTCAAGTCGTTGTTAGAATATGTTCGGTGATATGGGTTGCCATAGGTGTAGCAAGTTTGGCCACGTCTTCAGGGATTACCCATAGGGAGTAAGCCCGTTATATTTTCTTTGTGTTTAGGTGGATGACAAGGAGATCAATTGTCTGACAGTCAGAGATGAGCAGTGAGTACACCTGCTCCAGTCATTTTCGGGGTTGGTCCAAGCGCTTGAGCGAGAGAGTCATGTCTAGTTTTCAATAGCCTTGGTATTTATGTTTGGAAGAGCCATCGAGATTTCTGGGGGAAGCGAGAGTTGTCGTTGAGGTTTTGGTTAGACTATCCATTTGTTAGACTCCGAGATCTGAACGTGTTGTCTCTATTAAGCGTTTGAAGTTATTGATGTAGGTGTACAAGAAGTGTTAGCTGGATTTCAGGTAGTGTGCTATTTGTGTAAGGTTATCCATGGTGTTCTATCTTTGGCAAGCACCGATCGTCAGCAAGGTGAACATTGGAACGTAATGAGGATTAGGAATCCTTCAATTTTCATGTGCCAAACGGATTTAGTCGAATCTAAGTGGGGGAGAAACATTCAGATATCTAGGATAAAAGCGAGTGTGAAACGAGGATGCGTCTCACATTCCTTTTTGGAGGAAAGGCGGCCTTAGGGGCCGATTGAGTATCGGATATCGTGGGATGGGAGTTCGGGAAACTCCCCAGCATTTGGAACACGTCTTTCTGACGTCATATTGCAGGATTCAAGGGAGGGAACCAGGTTTTATCCCAGTCCGTATTTGAGTTCGGTTTAGGAGGATAGACTACGTGGGTGCTCAACATTGAGATGTGTATAGACCGTCAGGGTGAAAGTTTTGTAAGACTACGGGGGAGCCATAGCATTCACTAATGAGCGGATGGTGTGGGATGTGTTGTAAGATTACATGGTAGCCGTAGCATTCACGGGTTCTCTCGAGTGATTTGGACTAGGGCAGGCTAGTTCGTAGGGTTGTGGTGAGGATCAGGACTAGAGGTGATTGACCGATCAAATATCCGGGGACGAGCTCATGTGGTTATGGGATTTTAGAATGGAACTGGTAGAGATTTTTGAGTCAAGTTTGGATCATATGTTGCAGGATCTTGTGGATAAGTGGTGCGTAGCATAGTGGGGCTACAGTTGGGTAGTCTTAATGGTGACTTCTCGGGAACTAGGCGATTGGACCAGGTGTGAAACTGGTAGTCACGGGGATCGAATAAGGGTATCTATTTACTGGTCAGGAAGGGGAAGTCGGAAGTTATGGTGTATCAGGAATCTCGGATAGTAGCGGGGTATCGACTCGTTTCGAAAGGGATTCCGAGTCGGAATTCATGTTGTATTTTGTTTGAGTGAGTTAGGATGTGGGGAATCTATACGCCAAGGGCATTGACGGTAGAAGTCCAGGGTGGTGATCGGGTTGGTTTGATGGTAGTTTAATGCCATTGTGATGTGTCTTGGGTGCCTCTATCCGTAATAGAGCCACGACATGTCGGAATCAGGAAGCGGTGGGTCACAGGAGGCCATGTATGATGTAAGACTATAACTAATTTGCTGGTATCCACCTTTATGCATCAAATTCAGTGCGGCAGGTTGCCAGCCTATCTCGATTGGATGGATCAATGGGTTGTAGGAGAAAGGGCAGTTATGGTTAGACGAGGTATCCGCCGGAGGTCACAGGGGGCTGCTGAGTGTATTTTTGGCTCAACAATCGGGTATGTATGCGATGCTCCGGGAAATTGGCAGCGGCGTTGGGACTGGGGAGGTCCCCAAGTGTTCTCCAGGAAAGCATCCATGTGGCAGCAAGGGGAGTAGGAGCGACTTCAGTGATTTGGGATCTGTATGTGGAATTGCTTGTTATTCGGTAGTCGGTCGGTGATATTGTTCTTTTGGAAGCATCAAGGTATTGCGAGTGGGAAGTATTCTATCTAGACTGGTTTCTTGGAACATCAATTCGATGATGATTCATGGTGGGTAGTCTGTCAGGGAGACAGGCCATCTCGTGACTTCAGATTTCAGGTGGGGCAGGTGTGATCGGTTTGCAAGCAATTTGTTCATCTCTGTGTTCTAGAACATTATGAGGATTGGTTTCAATTGCCTTAAGTAGATTGTGGTATTAAAGGGTTTGTGGCAGTGTTCTTTAGGTTGTCTGATGTGTCGGGGATGGTGATGCATGATTTCGAGGACGAAATCTAATTTAAGTGGGGGAGATTTGCAACGCCCCGTTCTAAAAAGTAATTATTTAGGGATTCCCGAGATCAAGAGTAAGGGCGTTTCAGTCTTTAGGGGTAATGGGTTTTCATTCGAGAAGTTTTCGGACTAGGGTATGTTACTAGAAGCGTAGGGCTTCTCGCCACCTTTCCGTGGACACAAAGTTCGTCAGGAACGGATCTAGAATGAAGGAGTTGTGTTACTTTGAATATATTGGCAACTATAACCCTTGTAAAGAAAAATTGATGAGAAAAGGGCATACATACTTTTGGGACACGTGTGACTACGCCAGCATAAGCTGGGTTACGCCCAGCGTAGCGAGTATTTGGATCACAGGGTGTAAGGCGTACACCCAGCGTACGTGAAGGTACACCCAGCGTACGCTAAAGTTCATTAAACCCTAATATGGGTTGAGCCACTATATATAGAAAATAATGGCTTTAACCCTAGCCCTCATATCAGACTCCCTAACCTCAGAAGAAACCCTAGAACTTTCCAACCTTCATTTTTAGAGATCTTGGCCTTGAAAAGCTCATCTTGGTGGTTTTTAGCTTGGAAGAGAAAGGAAGACGATTTGGAAGGAGGTACCATGGAAGCTAGAGCTTTTAGATCTGGGACAAGAGTTTCATTTCGGACCTCTTCAAGGTAAAAAGCTCTGAGCTTTATGAATAATCTCTTAGATCTCTCTTGGTACAATTTTATGGACTTTTTGGTTCCAAGAATGCATCTTTATGACTCTAGCACGTTTCTAAGTCCAGGGTTGCCACCCTTAGTATCATATGAGTCCCTTATGAAGTAAAGTTTCAACCTTTAGGGCTCATTTGTAATCATGCATGAGATCTAGCCACCTTTATGGAAGTATGATGTTATATTTCAATTTTGGGTTCATTTGGTGGGTTACAAGCCACCAAGTAGCCGACTTTATAGTTTAAGATATCTTAATGGACTTGGATCTGTGATTATAGCACCTAGATTGGAGTGTTAAGCACTTAACAAGGAAATAACCTAGCAGAGCACTACGCTGAGCGTATATGCAGGTACGCCCAGCGTACTATGATCGAGCCTATACGCTAAGCGTAAATTGAATTACGCCCCACGTAACGCTGTCTGTTGGATCATGGGCTTTGGGTTGTGGTTTTGGGGCATGTTTGGTTAATTGGGACTTGGTGGGCCCTCAGAAATCATATTATATGGGTCAAGGAATATAATTTGGGCTTAGGGTGAGGCCATTAAGGGATTGGGCTCAATGTAGCAAATTGGGCCATTAGTGGGTCACTAGTGGGCTTGAGTGGCTTTTCTAGTGTTGGACTTTTCATGTTATGGTTTTGGACCTTAGTCATGGACCAGATTGGGTTAAGGGTAAAATGGTCAATTTACCCTTAGAAGGATATTGTTTTGCAGCTAAGTGTTTTGTGGCATCGATAGTTCGAGGCGCTAGAGGAGCAGCGGTGCGGGGATTGTCAAATAGCAGTCAGAAGGGCACCGGCAGTGTTTCAGCAGTTCAAGGTGAGTCTTCTCACCATACCCATGGGTCTACGACACCAAGGCTGACCCATTATGTGATTATGATATATGTGTAATTACTCTGTGTCTTGATATGTATTGTGATTGTATGTTTTGCATGAACACCCCGGGGAGAGCCCGTGGCCTTGGGTGTAAGACCATGTGGGGTAGCCCATGGCAGTCCAAGTAAAGACCATGTGGGGTAGCCAATGGCATTGGATGTAAGACCATGTGGGGTAGCCCATGGCAGTCCAGGTAAAGACCATGTGGGGTAGCCCATGACATTGAATGTAAGACCATGTGGGGTAGCTCATGGCATTCTTGCTGGTTCTTTGTATGCATGGCCTATGTGATCTGTTACTATGATATGTGTATGTGTGGTATGCTCTGGAAAACTCACTAAGCTTTGTGCTTACACATTTTGTTTATTGTTTCAGGTATCATCGATTTGGAAAGGAAGGGCTCGAATTGATCGCAGTGCACACACCTAAGGTTTCCGCAATGAATGATTTTGGGATGAACTCTGATAAATGTTTTACTTAACGATGATTTTAAATTTTTGGAATAAATGATAATTATTTTTGGGTTATATTAGAAATGAAATTTTTACCCTTGATTTTTGGGTCGTTACAAAAGACAGGGTGTACATTATTGAGTTCAGGTGGTAGCTAAAGCTTGTAGGCCACCGGACCGATCCTGGCAAGGATCTCGAATGGTCTGATGTATCTCGGGTTAAATTTCCCATGCTTCCCAAAGCGTATCATCCCTTTCCAATGGGAAACCTTCAGTAGCAAGTGATTACCGAATTGAAATTCCAAGGGCTACCGTGTTTTATCCGCATAGCACTTTTGTCGGTCCCTTGAGGCCTTTAGTCCCTCCCAAATGTGAACAATTTTCTCCGTTGTATCTCTGATGATTTCTGGACCGGTGAGAGTATTGTCATGTACTTGCCCTTTTGCCAACTGTGTGTCTCCCACCTCCGCCCGACACAGAGGTGATCGGCATTTGCGCCCATATAGAGCCTTAAATGGACCTTGATGCTGGTGTGATAGTTGTTGTTGTTGTATGACAACTCAATCAATGGCAAGTAATGTAACGTCTGCAGATCCGGGCTAGTTAATTTAGAGGCAATAGGGGTCGAAAATGACTTTTCGACAAAAAGATTATTTAGAATAAATAATCTTAACCAAGTTGTAGAATATGTCATAGGGTTTCCGTACATATAAAGAACGCCGAAATCCGAGTTATAACGAAGAAGTTATGACCCGTCGAAGTTTCGCGTCGGAACCGGCACGGCGCCGGGAAGCGTAAATAGTAAATTTATGATAGAGCGAGATTTAGATTTAGCGCTCTAAACGAAAGTCGTAGAATATGTTAAACTAAGAACTTCGATAAAAAGAATGCGCAAATCTGACTTCGTATGAAGAAGTTACGATTTTTCGAAGTTTCGGATTAGCAGTGTACAGTCCGAAATTCGAATATTAGATCGAGCGATTTTTAGCCGACACAAAACGAGAATTGAAGATCTCATTATTAGTAGCGTAACAATAAAAAGACAGACGAAAATGGACATCGAATGAAGAAGTTATGAGATTTTAATGGACCAATCCTGTCCCGACCTGTTAAAAATATAACTTTAAAAATAAAGTCAAAATTAGCCGACGGAGTCTAAATGAAAGTTGTAGAGTACGTCTCCACCTACGCGTGGATATAAATAACGTCAAAAACGGAGTTCCTATGAACGAGTTACAAATTATAATAGCATATTTACGTATTAAAATAAAGTATAAATCATATATACGTACACATATATATACATATGTATATATCATTAGAAATGTATCGACGATGCGGTCATTATAAGACTAATGTTGAGTTCTTTCGACATTAGTTTAGTGCAAATATCATTAAATCTATTTAAAATAGTATTATAAAGGGGTGTTTAGTTGTTTATATAACTATAAGGTCATTAAGTAATTATGAAGGGTAGTTTTTGTAAATTCAATTACTATAAATAAGAGGCTTGGGCTCTCATATTTCTTGCACCATTCTCTTGATTCAAGAGTCTTTCTCTCCTTAACCCCCGAGCATTTCGGTCCATCGTGATTCGACTTCTCTTTCTGTAGTTTTAGTATAGTAAGGTGAGCGCTGAAGCGCTGCACGAATCTTTCTTAGAAAGATTCAGCGACGAAGTTCTGCCCCTACAGAGCCCGACTCTTAGCTAAAATCCCCTTGTAAGTAAGTTATGCTTACCCTATTTTAAATATAGTTTATATTTAAAATTAGTATTGTTATTATAAATTTATAATAAATATTTGAGCTATTATTATGACTTATATAAGTGTCGTTATAATATCTTTTTAACTACTCGCGGTACGGGGAATCTGGTTTAAAGGGCCGCATAGGGTTGTTGGATTTCAGAAGTGCTATATGCCAAAATGGTCCTGCCCTCCAGTGTTTTATGTCTGGCCCCTGTCTGTACATAGTGGTTGGAAAGTATTGTTTAAACGCTTATATAATAATAATAATAAGACTAATAATTAGTCACGGTAAATATTAGACTAAAATCTAGTGGTAATAATAGTAGGTTTCGTCGAAGGAAATTATTTTAAAGTAAATGAAGCGCTGTCCGAGTACCGAGTCACCACCTTCTCAAGTGAGTGCATAGTTACTTTCGTCTTACACATAGATATGAAGTATTTTATATAAACTACGTGCTATGTGTGCACATTATCTGAATACTTGCTGTCTATGCTGGTTGAACGTTTTATACATGTTTTAAAGGACTTAAACTGTATACGTATTTTATATATACGAAAATGTTGGGTATGAGATGGGTAGATGAATGATGAGAGATAGAAGATGACGTGAGTATACATTGGCAGCTACAGACTTAGTACCTATGGGACAAACACCGGTAGCTATGGACTTAGTACCTTTTAGACGTTGGTAGCTATGGATTTAGTACCTGTAGGAATTGGTAGCTATGGACTTAGTACCTGTTGAACATTGGTAGCTATGGACTTAGTACCTATTAGATAAAGACTGGTAGCTATGGATTTAGTACCCGATGAATAGACTATAGCAGCTATGGAATTAGTGCTTTATGAACGAACATTGGCAGCTATGGATTTAGTGCCAGTCCCATAACCCTGGAAGTAAGGGACTTCGGAATAAACGAATGCAGGATAGATGACTCTTAGGTTAAATCCTTAAAGAGTAAAGAAGATAATGGGGATGGGTAATTGGGTTGATTGTTTGATTGAACATAATAATTATATTATTGTGGGTTGAAAACCCTATGTACTCACCAGGTTTCCCAACCTGACCCACTCAGTTTATGTATATCACAGGTGACGAAGTGAAGTGACATTACACTGAGAGATTTAAAAGAGATGTAGATCACTAGTGTAAATCATTGTAAGTCTGTTTATGCTTATGTTTCGGTATTAACGATGACATCCCAAACATTTTAAAATGAAATAAATACGTTTCTTCGAAAATGTTTTAATAACGTATTTACCATGTTTTTCTGGGAACAAATTCCGCAACCTTTTTATAAAATGAAGTACTCTGATTTTTATAAAGCATAAACAAAATCGGTCTTTTCTGGCCGTGATTTTGGGGATGTCACAGTTGGTATCAGAGCATTAGTTTAAGCGAACTAGGAATATGGATTTATTTCTAAACTTAAACTTAGAATGCTAAGCGATGATTGTGAGGTGTGAGCACTAGCTTATTTTAGGAATTGTGCCTAAAATGCTTTTATGTGCTAAATGCTTTGTGCATGATATGTTGTTAATTGTTCGGATCTATGGTCTGTTGCCGACCGGATCTGGAAACCTTATGTGTTTAGGATTCTAAACGTACGACTACGGTATTAGAACTAGCATGTAAATGTTTCGGAGTGATAAGGATGATTTAAACGTCAAGTAAAGGTCTAAATTCACCTTATTCGGTGTATAGATCGAGATGGTAAGGACCCGTAGCGGAAACGTAAACGCAAATGGGAACAGGAACCAACCCCCAGTGGTTCAGCAAATACCTGTTGTAGAAGAAGTTGCGCCTGAGCCAGTCACCATGGCTGGAGTTCAAGCCATGATTTGGGCTATGTTGGCTGAACAAAGGGAAGAAATGAGACGGATGTTGAATAGGGACAAACCTACTATGCCCATTGAGCAACCCGAACTAATTCCCGAGCAATCTGAGGAAGGGAACTACAGCCGCCAAGTGAGTCAAGTTAGGACTCAAGGTGAGCAAAGGGATGGCCCAGAAGGGAGAAACAACAAGGATGGGCGGATGTACAAGAACTTCTTGGGTGCGAAACCACCAAGCCTCTCAGGAAGCCCAAAGCCGGTTGAGGTTATGGATTGGATCTCTGAGATGGAGATGGTGTTTGAGAGCTGCAACTGTAATGAGAAACAGAAGACTGTCTTTGCAGTAAGACAGCTGAAAACTGGAGTCTTGAGCTGGTGGAAGCTATTGGCAGATACGATGCCATGAGGAGAAGCCTTAAGGATGTCGTGGGAAGAGTTTTTGGAACAGTTGAAAATGCAGTACTGCTCGGAGGTAGATCTGATAGACCTAAACAACGAGTTTCAGAACCTGAAGAAAGGGAAGATGAGTGTTGATGAGTATGCCACCGCATTTACCGAGAGGATGAAGCTATTTCCCTACTTGGTGCCTACTGAACTCTCCAAGATTGATAGGTTTGCTAACGGATTGCCCACTGACTTTGGTCCAATGGTCAAAATGGCAACTACCTTAAAAGCAGCTATTAGGGCAGCTAAGAACGTAGAGGCCCAGATAAGAGAAAAGGGTCTAGAAAAAGATAAGGCAGGAGAGAAGCGAAAGTTTGAGGGATCTTCGAGGTCGAACAAGGAAAGAAAATTCTCAAAACTCGGAGGAGCAGATGGAGGTGAAACAAGATGGTGTGATAAATGCAAGAAGAAGCATGGTGGGAAGTGCAACGAAGAAGTGACTTGTTACAAGTGTGGGAGGACGGGTCACTATTCCAAAGACTGCACACATAATGACAAAGTATGCTACGGATGTGGAGGCAAGGGGCACATGTCCAGAGACTGCCCAAGGAAAAATAAAGCAGCAAGACCAGAAATGCCACCAAGGCCAAGGGCATTTCACATGATCCTCGACGAAGCAGAGAACCATGCGAGGAATCAAGAATGAGGACTTCTTACCCGAAGATCAAATTATGCAGTAGCCATAGTTTCGTATGATGTAGCCTAGTAGAGGCATAGTCTAGGGTGAACTTGAACACCTATGTAATCATTTCAAGAATTAATATAAAACCTTCGTTTTGTTATCTGATGTGTTGAATGATTGTATGATTTGCTGCATGGTGACTTGGGAAACTGTGAGACAATACTTGGGACGAGTATGAGTAGGTGAGAATGGTAGTAGAGGCCTATACTACCGGAAGCACAGGACTCACACTTGGATCAGGGAAAGTCACAAGGTTACCAAGAAGCTAGTAATTGATTTCGTTTTATTCAAGTGTGTTGTTACCATCGTTTCGGTAATGACTAAGAAGATTGTTGATATTCCGACCCTAGTGGTCATATCGAATCGAGTCCGACTACGATGAGTATGTTGTGTGGCTCAGAGGACCAAGTTTGATGTAGCGTCCGACTTAAACCAAACGGTTGAAATCAAAGCGATCAATAGAAGTATCGCACTCGTTGTTAAAGAAGTTGGTGGCTAGAAATTCCTAATGTTAAAGTGTGATTATATCACATTAGAACATGAAGGAAGGCATAGTCTGTTTTAGAATTTAACTCTAAGAGACCTAAGTCTAAGTGTTGCAACATACGATGATAGGTCATTAGAATATGACACATCGATCTATAGTAGTAATAAAAGAACTTATCTCAATTCCGTATCCAGCAAGGATCGAGATTGTGACTTGAAGGTCATAATTTGGAGTCTAACCTGAGGTAGAGAGCAGGTGCACGATCGAGTACTCTTACAGTCAATGAGTTTAAGAGATAGAATTGAAGGAATGTAGAAGTTATAATTATTACCTAGGATGAAGAGATGACGTATGGAGTCATTATATGACCCTGTTTCGTTGATGATTCCGGGACGTAATCATCCAAAGGGGGAGATAATTGTAACGCCTGCAGATCCGGGCTAGTTAATTTAGAGGCAATAGGGGTCGAAAACGACTTTTCGACAAAAAGATTATTTAGAATAAATAATCTTAACCAAGTTGTAGAATATGTCACAGGGTTTCCGTACATATAAAGAACACCGAAATCCGAGTTATAACGAAGAAGTTATGACACGTCGAAGTTTCGCGTCGGAACCGGCACGGCGCCGGGAAGCGTAAATAGTAAATTTATGATAGAGCGAGATTTAGATTTAGCGCTCTAAACGAAAGTCGTAGAATATGTTAAACTAAGAACTTCGATAAAAAGAATGCCCAAATCTGACTTCGTATGAAGAAGTTACGATTTTTCGAAGTTTCGGATTAGCAGTGTACAGTCCGAAATTCGAATATTAGATCGAGCGATTTTTAGCCAACACAACCTAAACGAGAATTGAAGATCTCATTATTAGTAGCGTAACAATAAAAAGACAGACGAAAATGGACATCGGATGAAGAAGTTATGAGATTTTAACGGACCAATCCTGTCCCGACCTGTTAAAAATATAACTTTAAAAATAAAGTCAAAATTAGCCGACGGAGTCTAAATGAAAGTTGTAGAGTACGTCTCCACCTACGCGTGGATATAAATAACGTCAAAAACGGAGTTCCTATGAACGAGTTACAAATTATAATAGCATATTTACGTATTAAAATAAAGTATAAATCATATATACGTACACATATATATACATATGTATATATCATTAGAAAGGTATCGACGATGCGGTCATTATAAGACTAATGTTGAGTTCTTTCGACATTAGTTTAGTGCAAATATCATTAAATCTATTTAAAATAGTATTATAAAGGGGTGTTTAGTTGTTTATATAACTATAAGGTCATTAAGTAATTATGAAGGGTAGTTTTTGTAAATTCAATTACTATAAATAAGAGGCTTGGGCTCTCATATTTCTTGCACCATTCTCTTGATTCAAGAGTCTTTCTCTCCTTATCCCCCGAGCATTTCGGTCCCTCGTGATTCGACTTCTCTTTCTGTAGTTTTAGTATAGTAAGGTGAGCGCTGAAGCGCTGCACGAATCTTTCTTAGAAAGATTCAGCGACGAAGTTCTGCCCCTACAGAGCCCGACTCCTAGCTAAAATCCCCTTGTAAGTAAGTTATGCTTACCCTATTTTAAATATAGTTTATATTTAAAATTAGTATTGTTATTATAAATTTGTAATAAATATTTGAGCTATTATTATGACTTATATAAGTGTCGTTATAATATCTTTTTAACTACTCGCGGTACGGGGAATCTGGTTTAAAGGGCCGCATAGGGTTGTTGGATTTCAGAAGTGCTATATGCCAAAATGGTCCTGCCCTCCAGTGTTTTATGTCTGGCCCCTGTCTGTACATAGTGGTTGGAAAGTATTGTTTAAACGCTTATATAATAATAATAATAAGACTAATAATTAGTCACGGTAAATATTAGACTAAAATCTAGTGGTAATAATAGTAGGTTTCGTCGAAGGAAATTATTTTAAAGTAAATGAAGCGCTGTCCGAGTACCGAGTCACCACCTTCTCAAGTGAGTGCATAGTTACTTTCGTCTTACACATAGATATGAAGTATTTTATATAAACTACGTGCTATGTGTGCACATTATCTGAATACTTGCTGTCTATGCTGGTTGAACGTTTTATACATGTTTTAAAGGACTTAAACTGTATACGTATTTTATATATACGAAAATGTTGGGTATGAGATGGGTAGATGAATGATGAGAGATAGAAGATGACGTGAGTATACATTGGCAGCTACAGACTTAGTACCTATGGGACAAACACCGGTAGCTATGGACTTAGTACCTTTTAGACGTTGGTAGCTATGGATTTAGTACCTGTAGGAATTGGTAGCTATGGACTTAGTACCTGTTGAACATTGGTAGCTATGGACTTAGTACCTATTAGATAAAGACTGGTAGCTATGGATTTAGTACCCGATGAATAGACTATAGCAGCTATGGAATTAGTGCTTTATGAACGAACATTGGCAGCTATGGATTTAGTGCCAGTCCCATAACCCTGGAAGTAAGGGACTTCGGAATAAACGAATGCAGGATAGATGACTCTTAGGTTAAATCCTTAAAGAGTAAAGAAGATAATGGGGATGGGTAATTGGGTTGATTGTTTGATTGAACATAATAATTATATTATTGTGGGTTGAAAACCCTATGTACTCACCAGGTTTCCCAACCTGACCCACTCAGTTTATGTATATCACAGGTGACGAAGTGAAGTGACATTACACTGAGAGATTTAAAAGAGATGTAGATCACTAGTGTAAATCATTGTAAGTCTGTTTATGCTTATGTTTCGGTATTAACGATGACATCCCAAACATTTTAAAATGAAATAAATACGTTTCTTCGAAAATGTTTTAATAACGTATTTACCATGTTTTTCTGGGAACAAATTCCGCAACCTTTTTATAAAATGAAGTACTCTGATTTTTATAAAGCATAAACAAAATCGGTCTTTTCTGGCCGTGATTTTGGGGATGTCACAGTTGGTATCAGAGCATTAGTTTAAGCGAACTAGGAATATGGATTTATTTCTAAACTTAAACTTAGAATGCTAAGCGATGATTGTGAGGTGTGAGCACTAGCTTATTTTAGGAATTGTGCCTAAAATGCTTTTATGTGCTAAATGCTTTGTGCATGATATGTTGTTAATTGTTCGGATCTATGGTCTGTTGCCGACCGGATCTGGAAACCTTATGTGTTTAGGATTCTAAACGTACGACTACGGTATTAGAACTAGCATGTAAATGTTTCGGAGTGATAAGGATGATTTAAACGTCAAGTAAAGGTCTAAATTCACCTTATTCGGTGTATAGATCGAGATGGTAAGGACCCGTAGCGGAAACGTAAACGCAAATGGGAACAGGAACCAACCCCCAGTGGTTCAGCAAATACCTGTTGTAGAAGAAGTTGCGCCTGAGCCAGTCACCATGGCTGGAGTTCAAGCCATGATTTGGGCTATGTTGGCTGAACAAAGGGAAGAAATGAGACGGATGTTGAATAGGGACAAACCTACTATGCCCATTGAGCAACCCGAACTAATTCCCGAGCAATCTGAGGAAGGGAACTACAGCCGCCAAGTGAGTCAAGTTAGGACTCAAGGTGAGCAAAGGGATGGCCCAGAAGGGAGAAACAACAAGGATGGGCGGATGTACAAGAACTTCTTGGGTGCGAAACCACCAAGCCTCTCAGGAAGCCCAAAGCCGGTTGAGGTTATGGATTGGATCTCTGAGATGGAGATGGTGTTTGAGAGCTGCAACTGTAATGAGAAACAGAAGACTGTCTTTGCAGTAAGACAGCTGAAAACTGGAGTCTTGAGCTGGTGGAAGCTATTGGCAGATACGATGCCATGAGGAGAAGCCTTAAGGATGTCGTGGGAAGAGTTTTTGGAACAGTTGAAAATGCAGTACTGCTCGGAGGTAGATCTGATAGACCTAAACAACGAGTTTCAGAACCTGAAGAAAGGGAAGATGAGTGTTGATGAGTATGCCACCGCATTTACCGAGAGGATGAAGCTATTTCCCTACTTGGTGCCTACTGAACTCTCCAAGATTGATAGGTTTGCTAACGGATTGCCCACTGACTTTGGTCCAATGGTCAAAATGGCAACTACCTTAAAAGCAGCTATTAGGGCAGCTAAGAACGTAGAGGCCCAGATAAGAGAAAAGGGTCTAGAAAAAGATAAGGCAGGAGAGAAGCGAAAGTTTGAGGGATCTTCGAGGTCGAACAAGGAAAGAAAATTCTCAAAACTCGGAGGAGCAGATGGAGGTGAAACAAGATGGTGTGATAAATGCAAGAAGAAGCATGGTGGGAAGTGCAACGAAGAAGTGACTTGTTACAAGTGTGGGAGGACGGGTCACTATTCCAAAGACTGCACACATAATGACAAAGTATGCTACGGATGTGGAGGCAAGGGGCACATGTCCAGAGACTGCCCAAGGAAAAATAAAGCAGCAAGACCAGAAATGCCACCAAGGCCAAGGGCATTTCACATGATCCTCGACGAAGCAGAGAACCATGCGAGGAATCAAGAATGAGGACTTCTTACCCGAAGATCAAATTATGCAGTAGCCATAGTTTCGTATGATGTAGCCTAGTAGAGGCATAGTCTAGGGTGAACTTGAACACCTATGTAATCATTTCAAGAATTAATATAAAACCTTCGTTTTGTTATCTGATGTGTTGAATGATTGTATGATTTGCTGCATGGTGACTTGGGAAACTGTGAGACAATACTTGGGACGAGTATGAGTAGGTGAGAATGGTAGTAGAGGCCTATACTACCGGAAGCACAGGACTCACACTTGGATCAGGGAAAGTCACAAGGTTACCAAGAAGCTAGTAATTGATTTCGTTTTATTCAAGTGTGTTGTTACCATCGTTTCGGTAATGACTAAGAAGATTGTTGATATTCCGACCCTAGTGGTCATATCGAATCGAGTCCGACTACGATGAGTATGTTGTGTGGCTCAGAGGACCAAGTTTGATGTAGCGTCCGACTTAAACCAAACGGTTGAAATCAAAGCGATCAATAGAAGTATCGCACTCGTTGTTAAAGAAGTTGGTGGCTAGAAATTCCTAATGTTAAAGTGTGATTATATCACATTAGAACATGAAGGAAGGCATAGTCTGTTTTAGAATTTAACTCTAAGAGACCTAAGTCTAAGTGTTGCAACATACGATGATAGGTCATTAGAATATGACACATCGATCTATAGTAGTAATAAAAGAACTTATCTCAATTCCGTATCCAGCAAGGATCGAGATTGTGACTTGAAGGTCATAATTTGGAGTCTAACCTGAGGTAGAGAGCAGGTGCACGATCGAGTACTCTTACAGTCAATGAGTTTAAGAGATAGAATTGAAGGAATGTAGAAGTTATAATTATTACCTAGGATGAAGAGATGACGTATGGAGTCATTATATGACCCTGTTTCGTTGATGATTCCGGGACGTAATCATCCAAAGGGGGAGATAATTGTAACGCCTGCAGATCCGGGCTAGTTAATTTAGAGGCAATAGGGGTCGAAAACGACTTTTCGACAAAAAGATTATTTAGAATAAATAATCTTAACCAAGTTGTAGAATATGTCACAGGGTTTCCGTACATATAAAGAACACCGAAATCCGAGTTATAACGAAGAAGTTATGACACGTCGAAGTTTCGCGTCGGAACCGGCACGGCGCCGGGAAGCGTAAATAGTAAATTTATGATAGAGCGAGATTTAGATTTAGCGCTCTAAACGAAAGTCGTAGAATATGTTAAACTAAGAACTTCGATAAAAAGAATGCCCAAATCTGACTTCGTATGAAGAAGTTACGATTTTTCGAAGTTTCGGATTAGCAGTGTACAGTCCGAAATTCGAATATTAGATCGAGCGATTTTTAGCCAACACAACCTAAACGAGAATTGAAGATCTCATTATTAGTAGCGTAACAATAAAAAGACAGACGAAAATGGACATCGGATGAAGAAGTTATGAGATTTTAACGGACCAATCCTGTCCCGACCTGTTAAAAATATAACTTTAAAAATAAAGTCAAAATTAGCCGACGGAGTCTAAATGAAAGTTGTAGAGTACGTCTCCACCTACGCGTGGATATAAATAACGTCAAAAACGGAGTTCCTATGAACGAGTTACAAATTATAATAGCATATTTACGTATTAAAATAAAGTATAAATCATATATACGTACACATATATATACATATGTATATATCATTAGAAAGGTATCGACGATGCGGTCATTATAAGACTAATGTTGAGTTCTTTCGACATTAGTTTAGTGCAAATATCATTAAATCTATTTAAAATAGTATTATAAAGGGGTGTTTAGTTGTTTATATAACTATAAGGTCATTAAGTAATTATGAAGGGTAGTTTTTGTAAATTCAATTACTATAAATAAGAGGCTTGGGCTCTCATATTTCTTGCACCATTCTCTTGATTCAAGAGTCTTTCTCTCCTTATCCCCCGAGCATTTCGGTCCCTCGTGATTCGACTTCTCTTTCTGTAGTTTTAGTATAGTAAGGTGAGCGCTGAAGCGCTGCACGAATCTTTCTTAGAAAGATTCAGCGACGAAGTTCTGCCCCTACAGAGCCCGACTCCTAGCTAAAATCCCCTTGTAAGTAAGTTATGCTTACCCTATTTTAAATATAGTTTATATTTAAAATTAGTATTGTTATTATAAATTTGTAATAAATATTTGAGCTATTATTATGACTTATATAAGTGTCGTTATAATATCTTTTTAACTACTCGCGGTACGGGGAATCTGGTTTAAAGGGCCGCATAGGGTTGTTGGATTTCAGAAGTGCTATATGCCAAAATGGTCCTGCCCTCCAGTGTTTTATGTCTGGCCCCTGTCTGTACATAGTGGTTGGAAAGTATTGTTTAAACGCTTATATAATAATAATAATAAGACTAATAATTAGTCACGGTAAATATTAGACTAAAATCTAGTGGTAATAATAGTAGGTTTCGTCGAAGGAAATTATTTTAAAGTAAATGAAGCGCTGTCCGAGTACCGAGTCACCACCTTCTCAAGTGAGTGCATAGTTACTTTCGTCTTACACATAGATATGAAGTATTTTATATAAACTACGTGCTATGTGTGCACATTATCTGAATACTTGCTGTCTATGCTGGTTGAACGTTTTATACATGTTTTAAAGGACTTAAACTGTATACGTATTTTATATATACGAAAATGTTGGGTATGAGATGGGTAGATGAATGATGAGAGATAGAAGATGACGTGAGTATACATTGGCAGCTACAGACTTAGTACCTATGGGACAAACACCGGTAGCTATGGACTTAGTACCTTTTAGACGTTGGTAGCTATGGATTTAGTACCTGTAGGAATTGGTAGCTATGGACTTAGTACCTGTTGAACATTGGTAGCTATGGACTTAGTACCTATTAGATAAAGACTGGTAGCTATGGATTTAGTACCCGATGAATAGACTATAGCAGCTATGGAATTAGTGCTTTATGAACGAACATTGGCAGCTATGGATTTAGTGCCAGTCCCATAACCCTGGAAGTAAGGGACTTCGGAATAAACGAATGCAGGATAGATGACTCTTAGGTTAAATCCTTAAAGAGTAAAGAAGATAATGGGGATGGGTAATTGGGTTGATTGTTTGATTGAACATAATAATTATATTATTGTGGGTTGAAAACCCTATGTACTCACCAGGTTTCCCAACCTGACCCACTCAGTTTATGTATATCACAGGTGACGAAGTGAAGTGACATTACACTGAGAGATTTAAAAGAGATGTAGATCACTAGTGTAAATCATTGTAAGTCTGTTTATGCTTATGTTTCGGTATTAACGATGACATCCCAAACATTTTAAAATGAAATAAATACGTTTCTTTGAAAATGTTTTAATAACGTATTTACCATGTTTTTCTGGGAACAAATTCCGCAACCTTTTTATAAAATGAAGTACTCTGATTTTTATAAAGCATAAACAAAATCGGTCTTTTCTGGCCGTGATTTTGGGGATGTCACAGTTGGTATCAGAGCATTAGTTTAAGCGAACTAGGAATATGGATTTATTTCTAAACTTAAACTTAGAATGCTAAGCGATGATTGTGAGGTGTGAGCACTAGCTTATTTTAGGAATTGTGCCTAAAATGCTTTTATGTGCTAAATGCTTTGTGCATGATATGTTGTTAATTGTTCGGATCTATGGTCTGTTGCCGACCGGATCTGGAAACCTTATGTGTTTAGGATTCTAAACGTACGACTACGGTATTAGAACTAGCATGTAAATGTTTCGGAGTGATAAGGATGATTTAAACGTCAAGTAAAGGTCTAAATTCACCTTATTCGGTGTATAGATCGAGATGGTAAGGACCCGTAGCGGAAACGTAAACGCAAATGGGAACAGGAACCAACCCCCAGTGGTTCAGCAAATACCTGTTGTAGAAGAAGTTGCGCCTGAGCCAGTCACCATGGCTGGAGTTCAAGCCATGATTTGGGCTATGTTGGCTGAACAAAGGGAAGAAATGAGACGGATGTTGAATAGGGACAAACCTACTATGCCCATTGAGCAACCCGAACTAATTCCCGAGCAATCTGAGGAAGGGAACTACAGCCGCCAAGTGAGTCAAGTTAGGACTCAAGGTGAGCAAAGGGATGGCCCAGAAGGGAGAAACAACAAGGATGGGCGGATGTACAAGAACTTCTTGGGTGCGAAACCACCAAGCCTCTCAGGAAGCCCAAAGCCGGTTGAGGTTATGGATTGGATCTCTGAGATGGAGATGGTGTTTGAGAGCTGCAACTGTAATGAGAAACAGAAGACTGTCTTTGCAGTAAGACAGCTGAAAACTGGAGTCTTGAGCTGGTGGAAGCTATTGGCAGATACGATGCTGTGTTGGTGTTCTGCAGTATCGGATGGTGTGCCCTTTCTTATTGCAGCTGGCACAATTTATTTCTCGGCAGGCGATGTGGTGATGAAAGTTGCATTTATTGCACTTGGGTAGAGTGTCTACATATGGCTTGGCAGGTGTTGGTGCAACAGGAGTGGTGGCAGCATGAACCGCCACAATTTTTTGTTTCTTCAAGGGTTCCTGATTTTGTTGCCCTTTCCTCTTGTTTCTAAGGTTTCTCTTGTTATCATTCCCCTTTTTTTTGTTAAATAGTGGGAGTCATTATGCCCTTCTATACCCTATGATCAAGGTTTCTCTTGTTCCTGAGTTTGGGCAAGGCGCTTGGCGCTGTCGAATGTTGTTGGATTAGCAGCAAGTACATTCCCTTGAATTTGAGGTGATAAACCCTAGATATTGTTGGATTAGTGTCTAAGTCCATAACTATAATTGGTATGTACTTGACCCGATTTGGCATGGTCCATTTGGGTTGCATGGCATTGGAACATTTGGATAGACCTTTTGTGAGAAGGGGATATTTATGACATATTAATATATTATAAGTTCTAATATATTAATATGAAATCATATTATTTAATTAGTATTGATCAAGAATTAATTTGGAATTAATTTTGTGTAAATCATGTGGTTATCCATGGATACTCCATGGAGCTTTTCACCCATGGATCATGAAGGATATGGAAGGTCATGAGTTACATGGTGTAACCCTAATAGCCACACTATATAAGAAGCCCCTTAGTAGTTGAAATTGGCACTAGTTCATAATAAGAGAGGGCAAGTCGATTTCTAAAGTACTAGTATCTTCTTCTCATTGTTATTCCAAGATGTTGGTGATGTTGTGTGAACCATTTGAGGTGTCACACTTGGGGCACTAGGCTCTTAAGCTCCATGGAATCAAGCTACAACAAAAGGTATGTATTTTATCTAGTTTTTGTTATGCTAGTACTTATGCTTGTATGCTAGTTACGGTAATACCTTAGAAACTGCAAGTTTGCATGTATAATAGAGGAAACATAGATCCAAGGTATTTAGGGTTGCATGTACACCTTAGGAGTGTTAGAATGCTTAAAACCCAACAAATATATCGTTCGACTTTCTTGATTTCGGGAGTGATCATTCCCGGACATAGGATTTCCAGGTCGTTGAATCTGGTAGTGTAAGCTTCAACGTCAGAGCCCTTCATAGTGAGATTTCATAATTCCTGTTTGAGTTTCTGTATCTCGCCGCTAGGGCAGTACTCTTCAAGCATCAAAGTTTTAAGGTCCTCCCAGGTCATCGAGTTCGCCACCGGGAGTGTCAGAGCCTTGACGTGGCCATTCCACCAAGAAATGGGTCTATCAGAAAAGGTACATGTTGCGAATTTAACTTTGCTTTCCTCTGGGCATCCACAAATCTCAAAGTCTGACTCCGTCTTTTCAAACCACCGTTAATCATGCCTCCGCTCCTATTAAATGGCTTGGGCTTGCCATTCGTAAAGTATGTGTAAGTGCACACGTGCTGGGACCCTTGGTTATCGCCCTGGTTGGAACTTCCCATTCCGTTTCTGCTTCCACCCCCATTTGCGGAATTACTGCTAATTTGTGCTAGAGCAGTAGTGTCTGCGGCTGTAACTGCCACCTGAAACATAACTGAATCGTGGTGGAGGTGGCGGTGGTGGTGGTGCCGTTGTGTTGTTCTTGCGCCTGTTGTATCTTCGGGGCGGCATCTTCTTCCGTAAATGGAATTGATGATAAGACTTTGATAAAATTTATGATTTGGATGTTATTGTAAGGAAACATCATATATATATATATATATATATATATGTATGTATATATATATATATATATATATATATATATATATATATATATATATATATCGAATCAATTTTGAGTATTACGTGTCGATTTGTACTTATAATGGAAATCCTACTATACCAAATGAAAATGAAAGGATAAGACATAGCAGATAACAACATCCAATAAAAATAGGTATCTGTTTCCTTAATGATAAGGTACTAGTACATAGTTTTTGAGAAAATTTGACCTTTAAATGGTCTATAGTACATCAAAGATAAAAATTTCGGCAGCATAACGACCCTCCGAATAGTCTAATCACTTAGACGTAGGGTCGGTCCTATATTCATGAAAAGAAAAGGGCTAGCACCAATGCATAACCATAACCTAATCTATAACAAGCGGTGAGTAGGATGGGTCCTACTCACGATGGGTAGTGCCATGTGCTCCTTGGGTTGAAGTGAAGGCGCCCTGTAACTCAGCCAATCGTCACCCGGCGACGAGAACTCTCTCCTCTAGTGTTGCATGCCTCTCCTCATATTCCATTATCTCCCCTCAGGCGGTGATTAGGTCCTCGATGAGTGGCTCCATGGGATAGTAATCCCTCTCGAGGTCTCGAGTACGAGTGTCTATGACCTCTACCGCAACTCTCATCTCCATGACTCGGTTCGCTGTCGTCGGAACCTGATCATCAATGTCCGAGATCCGTCGGATCATGAAGGGAAGGGCTCGGTCAACTAGTCCTCCATGCTCAAGCTTATAAAAACCTCTCTCCATACCATAGGGTGGGCGCTGCCTCTGATGTCAGCTCCATCTCTCAAGGTCCTCCGCCAAGAGGGGCGTAGGGCCATTATAGCCCCAACGATGTGCAAGTACTCTGGCAATATACGAAGGATCGATGACTTCGGACTCCGCGTCCGACTCGTCCTCCACCTCCTCTTCTTCTACCTCCTCCTTGGACTCTTCCTCTAGGATCTCCACAGGATCCTTCTCAATCCAGCCCCCATTCCCCTGGTTTCAGAAGTAGGGATCTCCTGGTAGGTAGAAACCTGCCATGGCGTCTATACGAGAATATAAGTACGAAGAAAATATATGAAAGATTCATAAATTTCCAAAATACTCCAATAGTATTTTATTTCTTTATGTTTTGTTCTTAGATTCCTTTTGGTGTAGACTTGCTATGTTTTAGATTTGTTGTCCACCACGACCACTCCTAAACACATGTTGTTCATATCTTGAATAAATATAGTGGATCAGGCTATATTTACCCAAGATATGATTACATAACTGTCTAAGTTTAGTCACGATGTCCAACTCTTCTAAAGACTTTTTATTTGTTTCTTATTATGACACTATTCTTAATAGGCATGCATGTATGTATACTTTTATAAATTACTTATATTTTTAATTTATACTTTTAGGCATAGTGTTTTAGTCCCATTGTATTTATAGTTGTATACCTTTGTATGGTTAGATATACTAGTTCACTATAAACAATGCTTTGATACCAATTAGTCACACCCCCGAAGCAAGATGGCGGACACGTTCGGGGGCGAATGACTTCATTGAATAGTATCATAATAGTTGTGTATGTTGGGACTAGAAGTGTTGCGTCTTGGGCTCGTTTATATGGCCCAGTTTTGTCACCTGTTTGGGCCTGTCCAACCGTGTTTTTATTTTGTCTATGGTTTAGTATTTAAGGTGCATGCATGTATCCTTAGTAATTAACGCTTTGAATACTTTCATTATTTCTCATTGATTGTACTGTAAAACCCTAGCTCGCCTCTACAGTGGAAGTTATTTATCGAGCTCTGCTGAGGCGTGACTATATTTGAATCATTAAGCTATACTTTGATTCACTCATGTCTACACTATTTGATTATTTGTTTTTCTATTAACTTGTTTAAAGATCTAAACGATCTAAAGAGTTTTTCAACTCGTCAATTGGTATCAGAGAAGGAGACTATGTAATCCATACACATCTCTTCTGTTAAAGAAGGTTTTAGGGTTTTCCGCTTTTATCAATTCCTGTTAAAGCCCTCATATTTCTATTGACGTAGTTTTTTTGATAATCAATCTTACCCTAACATTATTTACAAGTCTGATCTTGAACAGGTTTTCAAACAAACATCATCATGTCTATGGAAGATTCTCAGTCAAACCCGATCAACATCTCCAACAGTATAGGATCTACAACCAGGATTCCTATCCTATACACTCAAGATTATGAAGTCTGTACGCATCACTTTGAAGACTACGTGATTGGTTCAGAGGACAATGGATATTCGATCTGGGAGGCGATCATTGTTGGTCCATTCGCTCACTCAAGCACATCTAGGATTGTCAAGACACAAAAGGATTATAATCAACTCCTTACTGATGTGAAAGAAATACCTCAATATGAGAAGGAAAATTTTCATTGTAACATCAAAGATTTAAGGATGATTTGGTTTGCATTTCAACCAGAGATGTTTCAGTTGGTTAGTTCATGCACAACAACGAAAGAGATATGGTATCGATTGAAAGAGCTATATTCTACCGATGAGGATCTTGAGCATTCGATCCAAACTCTATTGCTTTTAGAGTTTGCAGACTTCAAGAAGAAACCTAAAGAGAAGCTTATCCAAGCATTTGATCGCTTCAATCATATTTTATGAATAATGATCAAGCATGGGATAGAGAGAAAATTCATTGAACAGAAGGTCACTTTCATTAATGGCCTAAGACCCGAATGGATGGTAGATGTATCAACTATAAAAGCTCATGAGCAATTTAAAGCTTATTCCTTGGCAAAACTTGTTGGGATTCTAAAGTCACATGAAGGTGAAATGACTAAAGAAACAAATGTTGTTTCTAGCTTGGGTTCTTTGGCTATTATCTCCAAAGGAAAGAATGTGGCTGAAGAAGAAGAAGATTTGGATCTGTCAGAATTCGATCTTACTAGTGAAGAGTATGCTTTAATGATTTCTAACCCAAAGAAGTTTATTTGAAGAAAATTCCCCACATCTAAGAACCGAAAGTGGCAAGGAAGTTACAGCTCAAAGAAAGCAAAGGAGGAACCGAAGAGTGTTTCTCAGAATAAAGAACTGAAGAAGGAGATGAAGCATGTTGGTGACTCCGGATATGACTGTAATTACTGTGGTGGCAAGAAACATCTTGCCAAAGAGTGCATGTTGAGAAGGATGTCGGACAGAAAGGAAGAGAATGAAGACGACGAAGCCTATTACATGATAAAGCTTGAAGAAATAAAGAAGAAGAAAGTTGCAACAAATAACACTATGAATGCTTTATTGTGCAGGAAGATGTTGCAGACGATGAGTTCGGTGGCATAGAGGTATGGTCTACCGATTCTGAAGATGAAGAAGTGAGGAAGTGTAACACCCAGAATCAGGAAGACCAGGAAAGGAAAGAAAAGCCCTATGTCAAAGGAGTCAACTCATCAAGTCCAAGGAGGAACTCGACGAGTCGGAGCGTGACCCGTGTCGTAGAATAAGTGACTGACTCGGCGAGTCTGGGAGACTGACTTGGCGAGTCTGGGCTGGGTTAGGAAACCCTAATTTCGGGACTTGGCACCGTATATAAGCATCTCATTCTAATTTCTAGGGTTTCATTTGCAGCCTCCATTGTCCAAAGACGAAACCTAGCCGCTCCTTTAGCATTTTGTGTGTTCGTGTGTGATTCATTGAAGTTTTGGAGTAGAGAAGGAAGGAAGAACCAAAAGAGAAGGAGAAGAGCATAGATTTTGAGTCCATTTCAGAACATCTTGAGGTATAACTCGAATCTCTTCTGTTTCTATGCTTGAATCCCCATGATATCTAATTAAGGTCACTTTTGGGGCCATTTCTTGACTTATAATGAGTAGAGATCATATAGAGATTGGTAGACATTGGATCTAGCCATGTTTAAGCTCTAGAAGCTCAGATCTACTATCTTTATGGAGCCAAATTCTTATTCAAGTCCTAGATCTACTCTTTTAGTCCATTTAGAGCCCTTAAACACGTGGATATGCATGTATGCACGTAAAGATGGAAACATTACGTGTAAAAACCACCCTAGGAACCCAGATCTATGAGTTGAATGCGTTGGAATCGATCAAAATCGTGTGTATGATGTTTGCATGCAAGTGACTTGGCGAGTTGTTTGTCAGACTCGAAGAGTCGAGTCGCGAGTCCCCGATTTTCCACCCTTTTGATTTATTCGAGTGAACCAGTGAGTTAAAGGTGGACTCAATGAGTCGGGAGCCAGACTCAGTAATGGAAAGACTCGGCGAGTTAATTCCCTAACTCGGCGAGTCCAAGGCAATCTTCTTGCCTCAAGAACAGACTCGACAAGTTGTTCATACAACTCGGCGAGTCTCATACCAGAGTGTTCTTATGATGAAGGAGAACTCGACGAGTTGTTCATACAAATCGGTGAGTCACATGAAGATAGACTGATTATTCGCATCGAAGTGGAACTCGTCGAGTCTATGCCAAACTCGACGAGTAGTAGCGGACATGAATTAGAAATGAGAGCAGGGACTCGACGAGTTGGCGGCCCAACTCGGCGAGTCAGGTCAACTGTATGTTGACTTTGACCATAGTGTTGACTTTATCTAGGGGTAAGATAATCGTTTTACCCTCAAATTAGTTATTAGTATTTGATTGAGTGTGTTATGGGAATTTTAGCCAGGGAGATTCCGGAGCAGCAGCAGAGAGTTCCCGAGTAGATTTTCAGCAGCCAACTTTCGAGGTGTGTTCCTTCCAGTAGTAACGGGTCTACAGCGACAATGCTGGCCCGTTTAGATAGTAGTTACGTACTTCAGTCCGGTACCGGGAGGGTCCCGAGAAGTAGATACGTATGCTTGATGTCTTCGTGATTCATGCATGTTATGTTCAGTTATGTTTTGTGCTAAATGTTCCAGACTTCAGTCTGATGTCGGGCGGGGCCCGGTATAGTATATGTTTTTAAGGTATATGTTTATTCTATGTTAGATAGTTCCGGACTTCAGTCCGATGCCGGGCGGGGCCCAGTATTTGCTTATAGGTCATTGTATGGTATGAGGTAGTTTGGGGGGAGCTCACTAAGCTTTGTGGTTATAGTTTTCATTTTTGCTTTCAGGTACTTCCGCTAACAAGGGGAAGAGCTCGGGATGATGGCATCGCACACACCACAGCCTCAGTTTAGTCCTGGGAGTTTTATTTGGATAATGACATGATTGATACAGATTTTGTTTAGACACACTTACTATGACATTTGAGTTACTCATTTTATGGTTTTTATTATTTATGATATCCAATGATGTGATTTTTAGTAATAATAAAACAAAAATTTTTGGGTCGTATTTTGGGTCGTTACAAGTTGGTATCAGAGCCTTTGTTTGAGGGATTCGGGCACACTTTCGGGTGTGTCTGAACTCAAACTAAGGAATTAATATAGGAATTTTTAAAAGGAAAATCAATTTTTGTAAAAAGGAGTTTGAGAAAAGAAAAAGAGTTTTAGATAAAGCGAAAAAGAATTTTTGGAAAGAAAGAACTTTGAAAAAAGAAAAGGGTGTGGTGCATGCAATCAGCCGAGCTCAAGTAAGTACTCTCAAATTACCCATACAAGTTTACGTTATGATTATCAGTTTCAGTTTCAGTAAAACAACATGCTAGAATATGACTAAGGATCTAGGAGGATGCCTTATGTGCCTACTATATGTGTTTCAGCTTTATGAGAATTGCATGCTAGTATTGAGTAGACAGCAGTAGGATATCCTGTTTAGGTTATGCCTGATAGTATGAGCTTAGAATTGTATGCTAGTACAGTTTCTCGTTATGAGGATAGAATTGCTTGAGTAGTTTCTTGTGTCCGAATGTTGCTTGCTTTGTGCTTTGTAGGACTCTAAGTGATGGGAGTTAGCCATCAGGTGAATACGTCACGTCACATGTGATCAAGGTTGAATAATCTTAGAATGCTGGATTTGGCCCTAATGCGCAGCTCTTGTTTGAGTCTAACTCTTTTAGGGACGAGTCTCTTACTCGAAGGATTATCTGAGCCTCGTCACATGTGATAGTATTCAGGTGATGGCTAATTGGTATTACAAGGAGGCCTTCAGCAGCTGAGGATTTGTTTGAGTGGAGTCAAAGATTTTCCCTAGGGCAAGCTTAGGATGAGAGTAGCAGAGATCAGTAGCAGTAGTAGTGACTTGGTGGAGTCGAGGCAGTTCTTGAGGAAAGTACGGATAGATGTGGAAGGTAGTATGGACCCGTACTACTGAAAGCAGAGGATCTGTACTCGAATCAAGGAAGGCTGAGAGGAATCCAGGAAACTTGTAGTGTGTGAGATCCCTCAAGTATGACAGGCGTTATGATAATCAGGAGGGTATATTACCGAGTATAGTGACACTACATGGTAGAGCAAATGGCAGTTCTAGTGTCAGCGAGGGATCAGGCTCGAATGTTGGAGCCAAGCAGCTTGTTGATAAGATGAAGGAGTTCATTTCACCTGAGAGTACGTGCAATATCATTGACCAGACTCCTGTGATCCTCAGTATGATCAAGGAGGGCATTATAGAGATTTGTGATAAGAGGCCGAGTGCATTCTGCACTGAGGTTGCAGTCACGATGGGTGTAACGACCCAAAAATCACGACTAAAAATTTCTTTTAAAATCATTACTAAAACCATATTTATAAAGAAATTCGTATCATAAGTCATACATAAATTCATAGTATTAATTGAAACATAACTTATTATCAGAGTAAAACATCCCAGGCTAGCTGACTATGGTGTGTGCACTGCAATCCCTCCGAGCTCCTCATTTGAAAACTGAGTACCTGAAACCAAAAACTGAAAACGTAAGCACGAAGCTTAGTGAGCTCCCCCAAACTACCACATACCATACAAACATATAAAGCACATACTGGGCCTTGCCCACTGCATCGGACCGAAGTCCGAACTAACTGGGGCCTTGCCCCTTGCATCGGACCGAAGTCCGGAAACTGACTGGGACCTTGTCCCCTGCATCAGACCGAAGTCCGAACTAACTGGGGCCTTGCCCCCTACATCAGACCGAAGTCCAGAAACTGACTGGGACCTTGTCCCTGCATCGGACCGAAGTCCGGACTGACTGGGGCCTTGCCCCCTGCATCTGACCGAATTCCGTAAACTGACTGGGACCTTGTCCCTTGCATCGGACCGAAGTCCGGACTAACTGGGGCCTTGCCCCCTGCATCGGACCGAAGTCCGGAAACTGATTGAACATAGCATAGCATAAACATATCAACTAGCATGAACACAAATAATGCATACTGCATCGGGCCGTAGCCCGGAACACATAACACATAAATCCTGTCTGAGCCACGAAGGCATCAAACATACTAACTATTGCATCGGACCAAAATCCGGAAACTACTACTAGATAAACGGGTCGGCATTGTGGCCGTAGACCCGTTCCTACTGGAAGGAAACTCACCTGCACTGGCTGAACTTGCTGAAAATCCCACTAGCTGCTGCCCGACCACTCACTGAACTCCTGCTCTACTTGCTTCCTGAGCTATCAATATCAATATAACACTTAGTCTAACTGACCTCCAAGGGTCAACTAAGTCAACTTTTGCCAATGCCAAAGTCCTGGTCAAAGTCAACCTTCCAAGTCAACCCTACTCGCCGAGTCACCCTACTGACTCGCCGAGTTCATATACTTAGAGTTCTTCCTATTCGCGACTCGACTCGCCGAGTCAGCCACTGACTCACCGAGTCTACTGATTCCCGAGTCTTGTCCTGTCCAACTCACTGAGTCCTGGCTCGACTCGCTGACTCGAGTCTTAACTCGAAGGGTTTAGGACCACGCGACCTGACTCTTCGAGTCCAAGAACAGACTCGTCGAGCACAAGGCAATCTCTAACCAACTCGCCGAGTTGTTCATCCAACTCGCCGAGTTCATGCCCATCTTCATCCGACTCGATGAGCTGTTCATCCCACTCGTCGAGTTCCTCCTCATCTTCAAGCTACTCGCCGAGTCCACTCGAAGGACTCGCCGAGTCCATTCGGGTCTACATACATGCAGAGGACTTTTGAGTCATGCATGGACTCCAAACTGTAGATCCACTCTTCTGAAGTCTATTCCTTACGTAAAGTGGCAAACTTTACGTGTGGCTGAGGAGATCTAGGCTCAAAACACTATAAACTAGGGTTTAAGACAAAGGGTCTTAACAATCAACCCAACAACTAATGCTTTATGAGTCTCTAGGCCAAGATACACTTAGATCTAAAGTAGCAACTTCAGATCTGAGCTTCTAACTCGAAATAGGTCTCAATCAACCATAAAACCCCCAAATCTCATAACAAAATAGATCTAGATGCAAGGAAGGGAAAATGGCAGCTTAATACCTCCAAGAAGAACACAAACTGAAGTAGATCTCGGATCTGCACCTCTCCTTTGAAGCAACCTTCTTGATCTTCAAGTTCCTTCCAAGATTTCCTTCCTCCAAAGCTATTTCTCTCAAATAATGGAGGCTCCCATGAAATCTAGGGTTTACAGTTTCTCTAGGATGATATGGAGGCTGAGGGAGGGACATAACACCCTTTTATATAGGATACAACTCCCAGAATTAGGGTTTTCCTCGCACAGACCAGACTCGCCGAGTCTCCTTAGCCGACTCACCGAGTCGGTCGCTTACTCCCCGACCCGGATCCCGCACGGACTCCCCGAGTCCCTCCTTGGACTCGCCGAGTCGACCCCTAAACTTATGGTTTTCTTTCCTTTCTTGGTCTTCAAAACTTTGGGTGTTACAATGGGGACCCATACATTGATGTTTCGGGAATTCGGAGTCTGTGAAGCTTCAGGTTGTCATGCAGGTTAGGGACCCCATTGTTAGCAGCAGATGGTTGGAAGTTGTCGCCAACACTTTTCGTAACAGACGTTGTCTTGAGAGAAGACAAGACCCGACTTACTTCCTGTCTCCTGAGGGACAGAGCACGAGATTGATAGGAAGAGGTTGGTAGAAGGTTGAGTGATGATGCGGTTGATGCTGTGTCATGGAATGACTTTTAGACCAGATTCGAGACAGAGTGTGCCCAGGAGGTTGAGGCGCAATAGTTGGCGCAAGAGTTGTCAAAGCTCCACCAAACGACTGAGATTGTGGCAGAGATCACCGCCAAGTCCCGAGAAAGAGCTTATATGGTACCGCAATATGCAACAGGTGAGGAAATAAAGAATGTAAGTTATCAGAACATGATGTTGAATGATAGCAGGGAGATCATGAGTGTATCGGGGTGCAAGACCCTGAATGATATGACTTCTTGACCTTGAAAATGAGATATGGACTTGGGGCACATTTGTGTGATGGAATTAGATCAGTTGCTTATATAGAAGTGTCTCGGAGAAGACCCTAGATTTCAGATCATCTTTTGAGGGACCAGCAGGGTTAGATTCAGTACAACACATGCGGGAAACTGCACGATAGATTCTTTCGTTCCAGGGGTTGGGTAAGTGTGAATCTGGGTTATCTTCTGTGTGTGTTTGAATTATACTCCCAAGAAATGGCATATGCAAATTGCATACCGAGAATTATTAGCAGAAAGCGAAAGATCACTTTTCCAGATTGCAGGGTTAGGATAGTACAGTGTCATCTTGGTTTATTCCAAAACTGAGGAGCAACACGAGAAGCACCTGAGGGAGGTGCTAGGGACTTTGAGGAGGGAGGGACCTTTTTGCAAGGTACTCCAAATGTAAGTTCTGGTTGCGCGAGGTACGATTTCTTGGCCCCCTTGTCAATCAGAAGGGTATTCTAGTCGATCCAGCCAAGATAGAGGTTGTGATGCAGTGGGAGATTCCGAGGTCTCCAATTGAAATTTGAAGCTTCCTGGGTCTAGCAGATTATCACCGGAGATGTATTCAAATTCTAGGAAGTGGTGTGATCTTTGGATTGGTTAGTAGTGGCACACTAGCAATGGCAAAACATGGTTTTCAGCAGATTGGGCATAGAGTGGTAAGAAGGATTGAGGATCCTTCCAGCATTGCATGCTATAAGATGTTAGTTGAATCAAAGTGGGGGAGAATCATCTTAGGATTCAGAAGTAGGAGCTGTTTTGTAACTGGGATAAATTTCACGTCTTTATCAGAAAGGAAGACAACCTAGGCAGCTATGTGGTTTGAGGATAGTGTAAGATGGAAGTTTTGAAAACTTGCCAGTAAGGAGATCACATGCTCATAATGTTTGTCAGCAAGCCATAGGGAATAAGGTTGGAGTTTCCAGTCAGGACATGGGTTCAATCTTGAATGATAGGTGGTATGTATACTCATCATCGGATGTGTTCGGATCAGTAACCAACGAATGAGACAGTATTAGAGTGTTGTAAGTCTACGGGTGTATCCGTAGCATTCACTAGCAGCCAGATAGTGTCGAGAGTGATGTAAGTCTGCAGGAGTAGCTGTAGCATTCACTAGCAGCCAGATAGTATTAGAGTGTTGTAAGTCTGCGAGTGTCGCCGTAGCATTTACTAGCAGCAAGATAGTGTTAGAGTGTTGTAATTCTGCGGGTGTAGCTGTAGCATTCACTAGCAGCCAGATAATTTTAGAATGTTGTAAGTTCCAAAATTCGGTTCGATGATGGGTGGGGCCCGATGTAGTGGGTGGGGACCAAGCTAGTTCCGGAATTCGGTCCGATGCCGAGCGGAGCCCGATGTAGTGGGCGGGACCCAAGCTAGTTTCGGACTTCGGTCTGATGTTGGGCGGGGCCCAGTATTTGCTTATATGTCATTGTATGGTATGAGGTAGTTTGAGGGAGCTCACTAAGCTTTGTGCTTACAGTTCTCAGTTTTGGTTTCAGGTACTTCTGTTAGCAAGGGGCAGAGCTCGGGATGATGACATCGCACACACCACAGCCTCAGTTTAGTCCTGGGAGTTTTATTCGGATAATGACATGATTGATACAGATTTTGTTTAGACATAGTTAATATGACATTTGAGTTACTCATTTTATGGTTTTTATTATTTATGATATCCGATGATGTGATTTTTAGTAATAATAAAACAAAAATTTTGGATCGTTACAGGAAGCCTACACATGTAGGGCTCTTGTGACAAAAGAAGAGGAGTTAGGTGTTGAAGGAAAATGTGTGATGGTGACAGCTGGAGTGTCAGAAATGAGGGGTTACACCACCAATGGGGGGTAATGATGAAGCGAAGGATCGAGAAGACAGGTGTTTCGCAGCAAAACCTGTTGGTGAGCAGATCAACGAATGCAACAAGTTGATCAAGAAGGTACAATCTATTCTCGATTCATTAAAAATCCCTGTCACAAACTATGAAAAGGAACTAAATAGATTAAAATCTAAATTTTCTAGTTTAAGTGGTAGTTTGACTCAAACTCGCCTCACAAACTCTAACCTGACTAATCAACTCAGCAGGGTGTCATTGAAGAGTGAGGAGAGGCGAATGTGGATTAAGCTGAAGGAGAAAGAGTTGATTAGGTCTAAGGATGAAAAAAATTTATTTGCAAAGGGATAATTTAAAGCTTTTGAAACAATGGAATGTTTTTTGTTTAATTGCTAAGCGTTTATATTCAAATATTACCCAATTACATCTAGATTGTGAAATAGGAAAGAACATTCATTGCATGATTTTGCCCTTCTTGGAATTAAAGGAGGATGAAATTGATGCTGATGTGTATAAATGTGAAGCAGTTGTGTCCTCTAATGAGATTTCTCTGAGTTATAAAATTGGTCTTGACAAAATTGACTCCTTTATCAAGTCAAAAGACCATAAGGACATGCTTAAGAATATGCTGGACAAAAATGGCAAATTAAAAATTAAAACTGAAACTGTGCAGAAATTTGACTCTTTGAATGCCAAGTTGAGTTCAAAAAAAAATTGATATTGAAAATACTTCTGAATTCAATGAGGATGATGATATGAGTGAAATATCTGTGGAGGATGAGGTAGACTGTTCTGAATTTGTTAAGAGCGAACCCGAAACCAACAAAAATCTTATTTCTGAAAATTCTGTTGAGTTCGCTCGTTTGTCTAATGATAAGACCAACGTCCTCAAGGAAAAGGCTATTGTATATCAAAAAGTGCAAACAACTCCAAATCAGGTTTATGCAGTTAAAGGAGTAACACAACAACAGACAGTCGAACTGACAGTATTGGTTAACGAAGACAATGTAAATGGATGTGATGAATTTTTCTGGTCAGCACCGATCGACAATGCTGATGAGACAGAAGGTGTATCTAAGAAAACATATTGGAGGTTCAAGGGTAGATATGTGGCAGAACCACTTAACAAGCCTACACATTTTTGACATGCCAAGCACAAGTGGCACCAAAATGTTTCCTAGCGAACTTGTCAAGGCGACAAGCGAAACCTCCTCACTAAGAAGCGAAACTCACACCAATAGACCGAAGCAGAAAGCCAACATCCATAAAACTCCAAAGCAGGTGTTAGAAAAGAAACATCAACGTAATATGAGATATAAGAAGAATCTCACTGAAAGGAAACACTTTTGGTGATACCAAAACCCTAATTGCGTTCGCTCTAACAAGACCTCAAAGCTGAAGGAAGAAGGAAATCAAACTCAGCTACCAGTTCTCAATTCCACTCCTATAGTCAAGTGAACCAAAAGAGGAGTTTCGATCCACAAATAGAAATCAACCGAAAGATGAGTTTCGGTCCCCTAAGCGAAAGAAACCAAAAGAGTGGTTTCGGTCCCAAACCAACCAACTAGAAAAACCGAAGGGGAAGCAGTTTCAGCTCTCAATCCAGTAAGAGCGATAACCGAAAGCATAGTTTCGCTCCCAAATCCTATCCTTCTCACTTTCACTCAAAGCACAATTGAAAGGTGGATGTAAAGGGGAACGGAAAGCTCTGTTCAGAAGACGAAAATGAAACGATACTCAAACCTAGAAAACAGAACCGACCGTTTGTGAATGTCAAATCCACCACTTCGAAATCTAAATATAACAAATCCAGATCTAATAAAATCAAAGTTTTCACTATCAAAAGAAAAGACGAAACAACCCTAATAAAACAAACTTATTTAGTTGATGTTTCTCTTATAATTCCCTGTTCTGTAAAACGCTCACGAGGACCCAAGAAACTTTGGGTTCCTAAATCTGCTTAATTTTTGCAGGTTATGCATGACAAGCAGTTCGATGAAGAATGGTACATTGACAGTGGCTGCTCACGTCACATGACAGGAAGAAGAGAAGAGCTGAGGGAGTTTCGGTCCCTTAAGGATGGTGGAAGTGTCAAGTATGGTAACAATTATTATGGCACGATAAAAAGATATGGGATAATCACTAATGGCGATTCACGATAAGAAAGGTGGCGTACGTTGAAGGTTTACAACACAATCTCATCAGTGTTTCACAATTGGTGGTGGGAACTGGATGGAAAGTTTCATTCAATGATGAAGGATCGAAGATAGTAGAGAAAAAGACCAAGGAGGTTTTGTTAAAATCCAAAAGAAAAGGAGAAATGTACCCACTTAACCTCAATCATATTCGATGGAAACCAGCTGTGTGTCTGCTAACAAAAGCACATTCAGACGAAAGTTGGTTGTGGCACCGAAGGCTCTCACACCTCAATTTCAAAGACATCAACAAGATGGTTCTTGGTAACCATGTGAGAGGACTTCCACTACTCAAGTTTGACAAGGAACATCTGTGTGCTGCATGTGAGATGGGAAAGCAAAGCAAGAAGAGTCATCCAACTCGAGTCAACACAAAGATCATTGAACCACTTGAGCTTCTACATATTGATTTATGTGGACCCTCAGCTATTGAAAGCATTGGTGGTAACAAATATATATTAGTAATAATAAATGATTTTTTCTAGATTCACCTGGGTTTTCTTTCTTAAAAAGAAATTAGAGGCTACCCCACAACTCAAAGTTTTTATCAAGCAAATCGAGGTTCAACTACGAAAGTTGGTTAGAAATATTCAAAGTGACAATGGGTTGGAGTTCAATAACACTGAATTTGAAGAATTTCTTGCTGAAAAGGGAGTATCTCACAACTTTTCTACTCCCTATACTCCACAATATAATGGTGTCGTTGAAAGGCAAAACCGCTCGTTGTGTGAGGCAGCCCGAACTATGCTCAGCTTCGCTTCCTTACCTCTATATTTATGGGCAGATGCCATTGCAGCTGCTTGTTATACTTAGAACAGATCTTTTCTCAACAAACATTTCTCCATTACTATTTACGAGATCTTGAACAATCGCAAACCCAATGTCAAGTGTTCAGTTCAAGATGCTTTATTTTCAATTCAAAGGAGTGTCGAAACAATTTTGATTTCAAAGCAGACGAGGGGATCTTTCTAGGCTACTCGTTAAACTCCAAGGCATATAGGGTTCTGAACAAGCGTTCAAAGAAATTTGAAGAAACCTATTATGTTACCTTCGATGACAATTATGTCAAGAAACTAAAGACAACCGAAGGTTCTGAGGAGGAAAGTTTTCCAAATTCTGGTCAAGTCACAATGTCGATTTCAAACCTATTTGAGCACTACATGCTGTTATTCGATGAACCAAAAAAGACTATTCACTCTGAGTCAAAGGTAGCAGACAATAAGGTCGACACTGTAAAGAAGATAATCGATGATGCTGCAAAGAAAATGGCAGAAGAACAACTAGCAACAACCAAACAGCCTAGCACAAGAGAACCTCCAAAATAAGATTCTACTGCTCAGGGGAGGGTTCATCTTCAACAGATAGCCCAGAATCACCATTCCAGGGGGAGAACCCATCAACTACCATATCAATCGAAAGTCCAATCAAGGGAGAGGATTCAAGGCCTAAAGCTGAAGTTGTTTCATCATTTGAGGGGGAGAATGTAAATACAAATGATGATGATACCCAATCCAAATTCGAAGAAGAAGTAAGTGTTGAGTTGGATCCCTCCTATGATCCAAATTACCCTCCTCTCACCAAATGGACCAAAGATCATACAAAAACCCAAATTATTGGTGAATCATCTGAAAAAGTGATTACTCGATCACAACTGAAAGCGAAGCAAACTGCACTATTCTGTCAAGTGGAATTTTGCATGGTTAATTCGTTTGTCTCCAAAGTTGAACCGAAGACGGTTAACACTACACTCGATCATTCTGATTCGGTACAAGCCATGCAAGATGAACTCAATGAGGTTGAGCAAAACAAAGTATGGAGATTGATTCCAACCCCAAAGGATGCATCAATGGTTGGACTAAAATGGGTTTTCAGAAACAAGATGGACAAGGAAGGGAATGTTATTCGTAACAAGGCAAGGTTGGTTGTGAAGGGTTACTGTCAAGAAGAAGGCATAGATTACAAAGAGACCTTCACTCCAGTAGCAAGGTTAGAATCGGTTCGTATCTTCCTTGCCTATGCTACCCATAAGAATTTTGAAGTGTATCAAATGGATGTCAAGTGTGCATTCCTGAATGGAGAACTAGAAGAGACGGTGTATATAGAGCAACCGCCCAGTTTCGTAAATGAAAAGTATCTAAATCACTATTATATTTTGGACAAGGTAGTTTATGGTCTGAAGCAAGCTTCTAGAACCTGGTATGAAACCCTTACTCTATTTCTGAAAATGTCTAAGTTTAAACAAGGTTTGGTTGGCCCAACCTTCTTTCGTAAGAAATAGGGTAACCACCTTATGATAGTTCGAACTTATGTTGATGATATCATCTTCGGCTCCACGAATCCTAGCGTAACAGCTAAATTCAGGATGTTGATGGAGACTAAATTTTAAATGAGCTCAATGGGTCTAATTAACTTTTTCCTTGGCTTAAATATTAGACAGCGACCCGAAGGCATTTTTATTAATCAAGAGGCGTACAAGAAGACCTTACTTGCCAAGTTTGGAATGACGGGAGACTCAAAAGTGAAGGTTCCTATGGCATTTGGCACAAAGTTAACTCTATCTTTGGAAACAATCAGTTGTACATAATGATTGGGTCATTGATGTACCTGACAGCTAGTCGGCCAGACATAATGTTTTATGTTTGTTATTGTGCCAGATTTCTATCTAATCCACGCGGACCTCACATGTTGACAGTGAAGAATATCTTTCGATATTTGAAGCGAACCTCCTCTCTCAGTCTCTGGTATCCAGCGAATTCAGGATTCTTTGTTCAAGCATTCTCTGATGCAGATCTAGGTGGATGTGGATTGGATCTTAAGAGCACTACTGGTGGTTGTCAGTTTCTTGATGGAAAACTTGTCAGTTGGCAATCAAAGAAGCAAACGTATGTATCTCTCTCCACAGCCGAAGCCGAATATATAGCCATAACATCGTGCACATCTCAGGTCATTTGGATACAAAGTCAACTTCGAGAGTATGGCCTGAACATGAAGAAAATCACATTATATTGTGACTCAGAAAAGTGCAATAAGGATATGTCACAACCCAGTGCAACAATCCAAGACGAAACACATAGCACTGAGGTATCACTTTATTAAGGATCACGTGGAAGATGGTAATTTCGAAATCCACTTTGTTCGAACCACTGATCAATTAGCAGAAATTTTCACAAAAACCTTACCTAAAGCGAGCTTCAATAGTATCTTACAAGTCTTAGGGATGATGGAAGCAGAATCTGTACTGAAATAGCTTTCGCCTCATTAAATGTTGGAAGCGAAATAGAGCGAACGCTCGGTCAATTTCGGGTTCGGTTCTTTCGGGAACCGAAATGAACCGAACGCTCGGTCCATTTCGCCTCTTATCTCAAGGTGATATTTCGCCTCTTATCAGGTTTCTTTTTGTTCTTAATTCTTTTTCAGAAAATTTTTAAAATTAAAAAAGATTTTCTTTTATTTTATTTCTATGTTTTTCAAGTATTATCCCAATATATGTATAAGGTCTACTTCTTATGATGGAGCTGGGGCAGGTATAATTTTCATTTGTACTAGCTAAGTGTCCCTAGAAGCATGCTGCTGCATGTTGACCCAAGCATCCAAAGATTTTGAGTGAAGCCTTAATGACTTGATATTCCAATTAGGCTATTAAATTCACTTTTATCATGAGCTACCTTACTCTTCTCACATTGAGTTAAGAGTTTTCTGCTTGGTCAGTCTATTATAGCAGAGGTACATTCGGTTCTTTAACCACCTCAACACTTTTCTCCATCATTTTCGTTTCATGAACGTAACCCTTGAGACTCTCAGCACCTACCACTAAGGTTTACGGTTACACAACATCTGTGTTAATGATCTTAGTTTCGTCTACCACGATCTAAGTGAAACCCAAAATTCAATAGCTATCATGAATTGATAGTGAACAATAAAACGTTCTAGTTTTCACCAATGAATTAACAATACCAATTTTTGTGGAAGTACCTTGAAATCTCTTTTTATTTTGCGATATCCTCATGAAAATGTCCATCACCAAGACGTTTCTTCCCATAGGATCCAGTTTTATTTTTTTGAGATTTCTAAAATTGTCAACAAGTCACTGAATATATTCCAAACCTACTTGTTTAACAAGCTACATTGGTCTCACAAGTACTTCGTTCTCTTTCGGTCTTATGTCAAGTACCGAAACATGAATTCAAGCGAAAGCCACCCTAATAGCCTTATTTTTAAAAAATACCTTTCAAATGCTTCTTAACAAGTACTTAATTGTAATTCAACGGGAAACCAAACGAGCACTTTGAAGTCTCTCTTGACTTTGAAGGAAGAGATTCGTGCCCGGGATCCACCGTTTTATGTCTTCTTAGACATCACTATATGCCACAAAATATTTTTTTATTTCTTTTTCTTTGACACTATCTTGCACGAAAGTCTCTTTGTTTTTCCAAAATTCCGGTTCGGTCCCGAATGAGATATCCTCAGGCATATGGATTCGGTTTACTATGGTGGTGACGATTCATTTAAAAAGATAAAGGTGAGTCAACAAGAATTTGAAACGGTTATGACTTTAAAGGGATAAACATGTAAAGGCGTGTGAATTTGAACCGGTTACCATTCTAATCTGTCATCTGACACCTTTTTTCGGAGCTACAGCTATCAAATCGCGCCATTTCAGGTGTCGATTATGAAGATATGGTATGATTGCATCGGATTTTTCTCTCTCATGATAATCGTATAAAAGGTTTTAGTCATTTACCTTTCTACTCTTTTACCACTTCTCAAAACTCATTGTTCATCATCTTCTTTCTCAAGCTTCAACAATGGCAGAACCCTCTTCAGTTCAAGGAACTTCTACACGATCAACTCTTCTCACGATCAAGCCCAACCAAAACCTACTGATTGATCTCACACCATTTGCATACGATCCTTACATTCTTTAAGTGGTGGAATGGCTCAAGTATTTCCCACTCGTGATAGCTTTGACAAAGGTTGAATGTGTTCCTCTATCGTTCCTCTCTCAGATTTACTCCACTGCCACTTATGACAAAGTCAAAGATATGGTCTTCTTTGACATCCTTAACTAGAAAACATTGATCTCTAAGTCTCGATTTTGCTCATTGCTGGGGCTTTCCTATGAAGCTTCAATGGTCAACCATGAATCGATCAGTACTACCCAACTCTTCTCTATGTTCTATAATATGGGATATACTGAGCTTCTCACTATTGTGACCAAGGTGAAAAAGTCTTGCCTTCCTCCCCAATGGAACGGTCTTTTCACTCTACTCTTCAAGGGACTTTCTGAGATAGTTGCTGGGTCAGATGGGGCTAGCAATCTTCATGACACTTCTATATGGATTGTACACCGGAATCAAGTTGGATTATGGTTTGGTTCTATGGACTCAGCTAGTGCAATGTCTATCTTTTGCTTCATGTCACTCTGAAATCTCATGTGGGAGATTTTGGACCATTGTCACTCACTGGACAATGGAGCGATTTCATGTTCCAATAATGGCAGATTCATTACTCTCTTCAATAGCTACCTTTCACACCACGAAGATAATTGTCACTAATCCTTCCAAATTCCCTTTCAATGGCTCTATTCCAGAGTCTATGTATGCTTGTGTTTCACGAGAGAGCCAGGTGATCAGCGAATACCGAAAGCTCCCTTCCTCAGGTCCAAGGGAACTAACACCTGCGATGATAAAGTCGATTGACGAGGCTGATAAACCAACCAAACGAAGGAAGAAAGTTGAATCGAAAAAGGGGGGTCCTTCAACTAAAGCGTCCATTCCAAAGAAACGAAAGTTAGAAAAGGCGGCACCATCCCAACCAAAGAAGAAGGTCAAGAAGGTGGCCAAGAAATCTAGACAAATTTCCACAAGTGACTCAGACTATGCTCCCTCTGATGATCAACGAAACTCTCCTCCAAGTGACACCGAAAGCAAAAGCTCTGAGGACGAGGGTTTGGTCTGTGGTGGTACTCCTCCAATTTCGCCTACGCATGAGGTACCTGTTCACTCCCAACCACCTTCTCCTCCACCTATCTCCATTCCAATTTCTATCTCTCTAATTTCCCCTGTCATAACCTCACAACCTATCACAACTATTCCAATCCCTACTCCTCTGTTTTGTGAAGCTACCACTACTATAACCAAACCAACACAAACTAAGGTTCAAGCCAATGTATCTGATACAGGGGTTCGTATCTCAGTAACTGAAACCCCAGTCACTTCAAAACGTCTCTCTCTCCTACCCCATCCACCGAAACCAATACTATGCTTGGAGGTGAAGGTGTCGACTACGATTCGTTTTATCACAGCCCTTACTGAGTGCAAAGTGATGATGCCGATGATGCTCCTGTTACCAAAAAGCACATCAAGGAGCTCACTGACAAGCTCGAATCGTTTATGGCCTCCTCCTCATCCACTAAAAATTCTTTTTCTGAGGTGGCTGTGCAAGGCATGATGGCTTCCTTGATGAAGGAACACGAAGACTCCATCTCAAAAGCAACCTCTTCCATTGATGCTTCTACAAGCGTTTGCACCAAAGCGACCGCAAAAGTCGAAAAACTAATTTCTAATGCCACTTTGTTTCTTGAATCTCTACAAGGAGCGGCTGAGACCAATGCTGCAACGGTCAACAATTCCATTAATAACCTCTCTACATCTCTTCAGGTGAAGAAGGAAAAATTTGACCAACTTCGCTCCAGTCTTGTAACGACCCGGAAATCCTATCGTAAACAACGTTAGTTGTTCCGTTACTCGAAGAACTATTTATGCAAAGTATTTTAGCCTTTTGAGGTTAAAATGGAATTAATTAAGTAAAAGTAGTATTATTTAATATCTAAAAGAATTAATAAAAATTTAAAAGGTGCTTAATTTAATGAAATGGATTTATGAAATTATTAGGGTAAAAGTAATTCATTTTAGGGTTTATTATGAATGGAGGGGCTAATGTGTCATTTATAGTAATCTAGAATGTCAAGTTATTAGGGTTAGGGGTGCTTGCGATTTAATCAAGGAAATATGGGGGGTTGTTGTGAAAAATCATTTATAACTCCCAATGAGTATGCGATTCGACGAGAATTGAAGAAGTCGTGCGTTTTTCTTGTGGCGATCGACATAAGCTGTTAACACCCTTCCTCGTGTTATTCTTAAGCTGCAGTGATCGATCAAAAAAAAAAAAAAAACCCCCGAATCCAATTGCTTGGGCTATGAAGTGCGACTATCGGCAATAAAGAAGGACAAGGCAGAGACGAGCACGAGAGGGATTACAAGGTTGCGATCGACTCCTAGTTTCTCTCATGTGTGTTGTCGATTAGCAAGGAAGAAAAAAATCGAGTGTGAGTAGGAGCGGGGCAGCAGGAACAATCGAGAGGGTGTAAGGCTGGTGCGACTTGAGCCGGTTGGCTGTTTTCATTTTTTTTGGTTCGGGGTTGAGTTTGATCGGCAGGCAAGGTGTGGAAGCACCAAAGTTGTGTCTCCAATCGTGTGTTGGGATCGACCACTTATATTGGTGACTCCTTGATTCTTGATTCTTCATATAATTATTTTCCAATTTGCTTTCCAATTTGTATCAATAATCATGACTTCTTTTACTTCCTCCTTCTGATTTCTTGAATGGACAAATTCCATCTTTTGTAAAGTATTTTATTGATTAGTTTCCTGTCAAATTCCTCCTATAAATTCCCTTTTACATGTTGGTGAGGGTGATTGGGAGTTGGTTGGATTGGTGAAGTCAAATGCTCTCTTTTGGTGTCATTACTAACACTTTAGTTTATCTTCAATTCTTGTGATTTCTTGTGTAATGATTTTATGTGGAAGAATATGTTTCCAACTCTTCATAAGATCCTAAAAATAGTTTTCAAGTATATTCAAATATGTGAATTAGTGGGAGAAATTCAAACCCAAATTGGTTTTCTCTTTTTAACATCATATGTTGTCTTTCCTTTAATGACAATGTACTTTGGACCATGGTTGGAGGATGAAACTACATTTTTTCTTCCACAATGTTTTGCTAATTATTTAGACTTGTTTTTCAGGTATTTTGTGTTTTTGGTTGTGGCTTAATAGGTTAAGTGGTCAAAAAGTCCTTAAAATGTATTGCTGGGAAATTCTGAAAAGTTACCAATCTGCCCCTGTTTTGAAAAAAGTGTAGAAAAATCATCAGACATCGGATTAATGATCCATTAATTCTCAAAGTTTGAAAATCGAGTCTAGTTTTTCCATGAATTTTCCCAAGACCTGTTGTTTCCTCCAACTTAGGTGAAAATCATCTTTTCCACCAGCTGGTCAGAATTTAGCTGCACACATAGGCTGTCTTGTAAAATCCATATAAAATTGTACAAAAATCGTTTGGACCTTTAAAAGTACTTTCTGAAAATCTAAAAGTATAAAATACCGGAATATACAAAAATATTCTATAATTTGCAGTCCTTGGTGGTGTTAAAATGGCTTTGAACAGGTGGCTGTTACGGGTCAAAATCTGAACTTTGTTCTAAACGTTCGTTTATATGTTTAGGCATTCTACTCTCAACATTTTTGTGTCATCGGTTTGGTATTCTCATAAAGTACACAATTGGTGTCTTAATACTATCATTCATTCATCTTGTGTGTAAAATCGAGCAATCCTTAACCTAAAGACTTGAAGCATATGGTGATTTTTGGTGAATGTTGGAGTTCTTCACAACAACTTTTCCCCATCTTGCGAGAGCTATAGCTGCTAATCTGGGTAGAATTGAAATATGTTCATCTCTAATGAAGTTTTAGGAAATCGAGTCTAGTTTCCAGAAAGTCCAATGTCACCCTAATTAGAGTTGTATATTATGTTGTATGTTTAAAGTCCAATGTCACCCTAATTAGAGTTGTATATTATGTTGTATGTTTAAAACATTGAACTGGGGTCGGGTTGGGAAATTATAAAAATTAATATAAAAGTTAGAATAAAGTTATATTTTTGAACCATATACTTTATTTGTTAATTGAATGTTATGTGTGGTGTTTAGGTGGAGTCTTGAGAACTTCAATTAAGTTCAAGACTTGGAATAAAAGGAAATTCTCGTCATAGCTAAAGGTGTGTTCATTGTTTTAACTCATTAAGGTTGCATGATTGAAACGTGCAATCCGTAGATGGTGATTTTATTCACTTTAGGATGGCCATGTCATTACTTGTGCTTGATGATTATATGATATGTGTGATGATAATATATGTTTTTGTGCTATGCTATGTTATGACTTACTTGCTATGTTGCTTGCCCTTTGATGAACTTGATGTATATAGCATGCTAGCTTAAGTTGCTTGGAATATGATGTATGGTTATGTTTTGATGTATTGGTTATGAATACATTGCATGTTTAATACACATTTATATGCTATGCATTACATGATTTGCTTAATGTATAAATGACATTGCGGGGTTATGCGTAGAGGGTTTGGGTAGTTCATGATCTTTGCTTAAAACCTTATCCAGATCATTGAAGGTGCCTACTAGGTTGAAAGAGTACCTATAGGAAGAGCTATAGCCACAAAAGGTGATAGTTGTTAGTGTTTCTAGATGACTGTGTGACACATGGTTTGCGAGCACTTCGGTGTTCGTTGGCTGGAGTGATGTTGGTCCCTCGTTCGCAGCCTGCACAAACATCACGTGAGAATCGGGAGGTGTATCGGTGGAATTGGCACCGTTTGTACCGATCCTGAACGACACAGTGGGGTACTTGTACTTTGCAAAGTCGGAGTAACGAAAGTAGAGTCAGGGGGTTGGTGTTTCGAGTGGAAGTCATGAGCCACTTAGAGCATTCGGCTGGCCGTGCGCACAAGTAGTGAACGGGGTGTTTCTCTTGGGTTAGGTAGCACTAAGGGACACTTTTCTATCAATCGGTTGGATAGATATAATAAAAGGTTGAACATGTAACAAAAGGTTGGTTGCATATTAAAAGGTTGAACATGTAACAAAAAATTGGTTGCATATTAAAAGGTTGAATATATAACAAAGGTTGGTTATTTAATAAAAGGTTGAACAATTAAAGGTTGCTTATATATGCAAGGTGATTATTTATATGCTATGCGGTTGTTTATGTGGTATTTGGTCGATCATATATGTTATGTGGTAGAATTGTCGTAAAACATATATACATGTATGCGCTTGAATATGTGATGGAATAACTATGATATGCGGTTGTTTTCTATGTGGTATTTTTCTATCATTTTTATGCTCCATCGTAAAATGAATGAATGATCCATTTAAGGTTTGTATGTTTTATATGAAACTTTATGAACTCACTCAGCAGGGGGCTGACACTTGTATCTTTTCTCTTTTGTGTCTTATGATTGGTACAGGCAGTTTAGAAGATTGGCCTTGGTGAGAGGGGTTCTTATGAGTAATAGATTTATATTAACGACACCACTCTTGGACATGTTTTTTATTATTTACTTTAAAGTACTTTTGTTTACATTTTAAATGGTTTGGAATCATATTTGAAATTTTGAAGTAACGTTGTGGTTTTGAAAATGTTTTGAATTAAAAACTAAGTCTTCCGCTAACGTATTCTGTTATATAAATGTTTTAAAAAGCAAAAAAAAAATATGGTAAAAATCACGACGTTACAAGTCTTCAACAAAATCATGCCACTTTCCAATCTTCTATTGACTCTCGTCTTCAGAAGCTTCAAGTTGATCTTGCAGTCGTGAGCAAAATAATGGATGAACTTGCTCTAAAAACCACTCAGCTCAAAACACAGACTCTGAAGCTTAATCAAGCGAAAAAGGAACTAGAGGCCCTTCGTTTAAAGCGGTCTGTAGTCAAAAGTTTTGTTGGTGATGTCCACTCCATCCTTCTTCATCTTCTAGAAGCCCACGATTCCATTCTTACTATCTCGGTTCGACGACATCTGGCTGACAAGTTGCGAACTGATCTCGACATTCTAATTCGCATTAAGGGTCTTCTGGAGTCCGTTGTCCCTTCGAAACAAGGGGGAGAAGAAACGAAGGCTTCACCTCAACAACCGAAACCTCAATAACCGAAACCACAACAACCGATGGTGGTTACTGAACCGAAAAGGAAAGAAGCTTCGGGTTCTGGGGTACAAGACAAAGGAAAGGGTATTGATGATAATGGTGAAGAAAACGATCTTGATGACATAGAAGATGCAGCTCCCATATCAAGTGCTCACAAAGCCAAGCCCACAGTTCAACAAATTAAAGAGAGAGTTAAAGAAGCGATTAATAAAGAGAATGAAGAGCGAGAACTTAAACAAAGGAAATTGAAGTTTCCTCCGTGGTCACTGGAAAGGCTTCGAAGGGAAGTAATTGAAGCTCCAAGCTTGCATTGGCTAGAGCCTGTTCTGTCATTCGAGGTTGAGAACTCCAAGGATTCTCAATTTGACATGCCAATTACCAGAAAAGCTTTCATCTTTCACTGCTTTGAATCAACTGTGGCAATTCCTTCACCTGATCCCATAGTTGATCAAGACCTGCTTAACTACTATCACGAGTTCTCTCAACCGCAGTATCTGACTTGGAGTAGCAAGAAGATTATCACAGTTAAAGTACTAAAACCTACTCCAGCAGGGAAGTTTATTAACATCAAGATCAAGGTAACCAGAGGATCAGATGGTTCGGTCCATACAATCTCTCTTGCTGATTTGCCAAACCTGAATTCACATGACTGGATTCTTCGGAACAACATTTTGCTATCCAATCCCAAGGAGTATGAGCCTATCATAGGTCACATCAAGCATATGCTGGTGTGTTACATTCATGAGGTAGCTAAGATGGATCAAGAAATAGCTACTGTCATTCGAAAGAAGCCCACTGTCAAACCGATTGAGAAAAATGTCAACATCAACTCAATGGTGCGAGGAAAAATAGACCCACAGTCTCATACTGTGATGTTCCAGAGGCGTGAAGGCCAGAAATGTATTTTTGCTCATGCTGACAAACATCTGTTCTCTGATTCTTTCTTAGAGCATATTCTTGAGATTATCTATGGATGTGATCAGAACAGTGAGGTAGACAAGAAGTTGTTTTCAGATATGCTTCGGTGGTATATGGTTTTCAGAAAGACTCTACTTTCCATCATACCAAGATTATTCAAGGTTGTGAAGCGAACCTCTCAACCGCCACTGAAGTGAAGTCTCGCCTCAATTGACGCAAATGGGAGATTGTTGGGACTAGAAGTGTTGCATCTTAGGCTTGTTTATATGGCCCAATTTTGTCACCGGTTTGGGCCTATCCAGCCGTGTGTTTATTTGTCTAGGGTTTAGTATTTAAGATGCATGCATGCATCCTTAGTAATTAACGCTTTGAATACTTTCATTATTTCTCATTGATTGTATTGTAAAACCCAAGCTCGCCTCTACAGTGGAAGTTCTTTATCGATCTCTGTTGAGGCGTGACTATATTTGAACCATTAAGCTATACTTTGATTCACTCGTGTCTACACTGTTTGATTAGAAACGTAAAGATCTAAACGTAAAGAGTTTTTCAACTTGTCAGTATATAAATGAAACATAGCAACCCAAACAGCATACATTAAGATTACAAACTTACATAGTTTACATACTGTTCTTGTTCAAAGGTTACACAAAAGTGACAGAAAAGTAAAATTCCATAATGCAGCATCCAGTCCTCAAAGACTTAGGTACCTGCTTACTGGTTCCCTGGGAATACAAGTGATTTTGAAAAGTGTCAACATTGAATGTTGGTGAGTTATTAAGCATTTTTGTACTAAAAAAGGTTTGAAACGACTTTGTTTAAAATGATTTTTGTTTACTTCTAGAAAATCTGATATTTTCTATAAAATGATAGGTTGTAAGTGTTATATCCAAGACTAAAAATGTATGTATGTCCTTTGTATCTTTTTATTGCATATGATAATGTATATTTACCAGAAAATCCTATATTTTCTGATACGTAAATTGTAGTCTTAAAACCCTAAGACCAGATATGTAAGCAATAGTGTACTGAAAAGAGGTATGTAGTTTTATATTTGTATAAAACCGGTGAAGTGTTAGCTTACTGTAAACCAAGATAGTATTGTTAATCCCTAAGTGATTTATTATAACCATGCTTCATATGATTATTATGCCTATACGACATTCTTCAGGCGTCGGCGTTGGTAGATATTTTTCACCCTAGACCAGCTCGTCTAGCTGTAGTGAAAAGCTCAGCCATGTGGTTGTCAATCCTGAATAGATCTATACACAACTATCTCGCTCTCCCTCCATGAGACTCTGGTTATAATGCAGGACTTAAAGTGTACGCTACGTAGGTACGGTGAAGAGAAGGTATCACTAGAGCATTAACGGATTTACGTGAACTACGACTCCGTTTGTTTCGTAAAATGAGTTATTTTCCCTATTGATAATTTATGACATGAGTTTTATGACACCCAAACTATACCAATTGTAGTTTGCCTTGTATGCCTTTTTTGTAAAACTATTTATATAAACTTGTATATAAATATCCAGTTGTAATCATGTCTAGTAGTAATATATGTTTTGAAAACATAGTATTCTTGGGTATTAACTCACCAAAACAATAATGACTAAAATATTATTAATTTTACTAGAAAAGTAATTTTTAGCAAGATTTATCAAGATTTGTATTTTTGTACGACTCACATTTTGAGCTCGGCTTTTGTAACACAAGATGAGTTACATTTTGTTATCTATGCACATGAAACTATATATATATATATATATATATATATATATATATATATCACGAAATTTTGTGTGAACAAGTGGTAATGTTTACATTTGCAAGCAAGTGTTATACCATAAACAAGTAATAAGGTTGAGACATCCAAGTATCCAAAGGACAAACTCATTTTTGACTCTTATATATATATATATATATATATATATATATATATATATATCTTTGTTGTTTCCATGTGCATAAACCCTTATAACACATTTTCGGTGAAATAAAAATGTTATTTACCACATCTTGTACAAACATTGCTCCATATTCAAATAATGAAGTTGAAACCAGCAAATATTTATAACCAAACATAGTTTTGACTTGTATCCCCCCCCCCCCTCTAAAAGCATAAAAAACTCGAAAATAATAGGGTTATGAAGCTCACCTTGGTCATTTTCATGGGTGTAGGAAAGAAGAGATGAGTGTTTTCGAGCCTATCTTCTTGGTAAGAACTTGAAGAGTTTCTTGAAGGTGTTACTGTTCTAGAAATCTAGCACATGAAAAATGGGTGTGTAAACATGGAGATTCTAGCTTAAAGATGCATAAAAACACTTAGGATTTTCGAAAATGCTTACCAAATGTTCTAGGACCACTTAGATGATAATGGCTTTGGAGAACTTTGGCTCTTGTTCTTTAGAGAATTTGGAATATGAAGTTGAAGTGTTTAAAAGAGAACGGAACAAAGATAGATGAATGCTGGTGAATGGAGGATGTGTTTCTCTGGACGTGATTTAAATGGAAAAAATGGGTAGGGATATTTTATTATGTATTTGACTGTTGTGCATGGTAGTTTGCTGGGTAAAATTGTTTAAAGATGAAGTATCATCTTTTGAGGTCAAATACTAAAAACTCATGGGAAGACCCACTAGAAACTCCTTTAATTGGCCAAAACCCTTTAAAACTTCTTTCTTTGACCGAAATCACCCCATTCTCTTGGTGATTTCGGTCCTAATACTCCACAATAGTATGATTTTGGCTTTAGTGGGCCTTTCATGGAGTTTTCGGCCATAATGGACTTAGGCAATTGTGCTTTCGGTCCTAGAATACCCTATATAGGAGATTTCAGTCCTAAGATATCCTAGTTTGGTGATTTCGGTTTTTTAGTAATAGAGTTCACAAGGATAGTGGCCATAATAATCGAGTATTCAAGGTTATGGCATAAATGCAAGTTCCTAGGTTAGAATCATTTGGTTCATGTGTGATTTGCATTGGTCATTCAAGGATTGTTTCAACATGAATTTTCTAAATGTATATCATCTCTAATCATACAAATGGTGTCCTCTTGGCTTTTAATAAACATCTTTGTATCAAAGTTACATAGATAACATCGTAGATACACTTATACCCAAGACCCCGTAGGCTTGGTCTGACCCAAAATTTCTAGTGGTGACATTTATTAATCGGAACATATGGCATGCTTAACTAGCTTAAGTACTTATCAAACTCAATTTAATTAAATCATGATTTGATTTAATTACAAGTAGAAAATAATATCCAAATATCATAATTTGAATTGTGAGCCAAAAGTATAATTTAATGATTGTCTAATCCAACATTCATATTTTATGAACCTTTATTCAGTTATTTGAAATATAAAAATTTGATTTTATAAAAATCAGATCATAAGTTATCATGTTGATAATTTAATTCAAGAGAATACAAGTTTATAAACTTATTTCTAAAAACAAAATACTTGAATAAAAACAAAAAAATGAACTCTTGGAAATTTATAAAACTACATGGAATATTTATAAAAACTAAAGATTATTTTTATTAAAATGATTAAGAGGCCATATATTCAAAATGAGACTTTCAAAGCCTCTTTAATGCCTTCTCTTCTCCCAAAATTCATTCATTGGTTCTCTCTCTCTCTCACTCTTTATTCCTTGCTCCCATGATGCAAAATCCCGAGGTTAGAATTTGCATGTCATGACTGTTTAAGGTTGATTTTGACAAAGCATTTGATTCTGTGAATTGGGTTTTTCTAGATTCAATTATGGAACAAATGTGCTTTGGTAACAAATGGCAAAACTGGATTCGTAATTGTTTGGATTCGGGAAGAGCATCAGTAATTATCAATGGAAGCCCAACGAGAGAATTCTCCATGACTAAAGAGGTGAGACAAGGTGACCCATTATCCCCACTCCTCTTCAACATTGCGATGGAAGGGTTACATTTGGCGATGGAAACAGCGGTATACAAAGGGGTCTTTGATGGGATAAATTTCCCAAACTCTAACATTTGTTTATCACATCTATTTTATGCAAATGACGAATTATTCATCGGAGAATGGTCAAGGCGTAACATCACATGTCTAGCAAGAATTTTAAGATGTTTTTATGTCTCGTCTGGGCTTAAAGTGAACTTTAGCAAGTCTAAAGTGTTTGGTGTTGGAGCGCCCCCTAGTGAGGTATCAAATTGGTCTGCTCCCCTAGGGTGCGAACCATCATCTCTTCCGTTTAGCTATCTTGGTATCCCGGTTGGAGAAAACATGAACTTGAAGAGAGCCCGGAGGCCGATAATCGAAAATTTCCTTTCCAAACTCTCGACCTGGAAAGCAAATACCCTTAGCTTTGCGGGTAGACTAACTCTAGCAAAGGTGGTGCTCGATAATCTCCCAACTTATTTTATGTCTATCTTTGCTACTCCCACAGGTGTCATTAATACACTGGAAAAAAATTAGAAGGAGGTTTATATAGAGCAGTAAAATTGAAAAGAAAAGTATTAATTGGGTTGCATGGGATACTCTTATAGTACCAAAAAGGGTTGGTGGCACAGGACTTGGTTCCATTAGAAGTCTCAACATGTCTTTGTTAGCCAAATGGATGTGGCAGTTATAATCGGACAATTTTGTCATGTGGGTGAAAATCATTCGGTGTATTCATGGCTTAGACAGAAGACATTGGTCTTGCTTTGCAAATAAATCTATCACTGGTGTTAGGAAGAACATAGCCAGAACCCGGTACCCTAAAGGCTTTTAATATTGATTCTAATGAAATTGTTAACTGGGACTCAACTGAATGTCGTTGGGCGCCTGCTTTCGTGAGTGACAACCAATTCTCCGTAAGTTTGTTACGTGAATGAATTGAATTGGCTAATCATGTTGTATGTGATGGACCATTTGAGTGAGTAAGGTGGTACCATTCAAGATTCGTTGCTTTATATGAAGTGTGAAGCTAGGCAGGATCCCATCATCGGTTGAGTTAAGTCGTAGGGGAGTTGCAGTTACTTGGATCACATGTGGTTCATGTAATCTTGAGGAGGAGTCAAACGATCACATTTTGCTATCATCTCCATTTCTGAAAACTGTAATAGATTCGATTCTATCTTGGTGTGAAATCCAATATGGAGATTTTCAATCGGTGAAAGGTGTGTTACTTTTCATATCACGATGGTCACATTGCAAAAAGAAAAGAAACTTGTTAAATGTGGTTTTTTGCACGGTTTTATGGTGTCTCTGGATTGATAGAATAACATAGTTTTCAAAAACATTCCCTTTGTTCCGGCCAATACTGTGGCAAGAATCAAGTCGACAACGTTCATTTGGTGCAAGCATTGGGCTTGTTCAAGAACATTGACCGGAGACTTAGGAACTTAAACCCTTTTCTTTCTTTGTAATTTCTGTTATTTTTCTTTTTTGTACTCTCTCTCTCACGCATCGTCTTGATGTGGGTGTTCTAATATATATTTTCCATTTCCAAAAAAATAAAGAACTTGCATGTCACTTTGAGAGAGTAAACCCATTCTTAGAAGCAACTTCTCTAGGAGAGATTTTCCCATTTCATTTTTCACATGTTATCTTACATATCTGGAGTTTTGTGGACAATTTTGGACGAGTATAGTCTCAAAGAGACGACGAGAGAGATGGTATATCCAGAGAGACAGAAATTAAGTTTATCTCTTCATTTTCTCTGAAAACACTCTCTACTTCTCTTAACTCTTTCTACAAAAAAATCAGCCTTCAACCCATGAAAATCATAAGATGTTCGGGTGCTTTTGAAGCCTCAAAAATGTAAGTCAAGGTAAGAGACTTCACTCTCTCCTTCATTCTCTACATTTTGGTACTCGTTTCAACTTTTTTTCTCTCCATTTTCAGATTATATGCCCCTCCCTTGGCTAGAATCTTTTCCTTCATCTTAGTGTTTGTATATTTTCACCAAAACACATTGCATGTGTTAGAAATTGTAACACCCAAGTTAGGTATGGCCCTTGTTCTTTTTGTATTTGGCAAGTTTAGCCTGTGTAGAGAATAAGGTGGCAGATGAGTACGCGGGGCATACGCGAGTGAACGCTCAGCGTACTTGTTTGTGTGTTATAGACGCGGACACCACCTAGTACGTTGGGCGTACTAGGATCAGATTTGTAACCCTAATTTGGGGTGAGTCCACTATATAAGGGATATGATGACCTCATTTCTAGCCACCATTCCCAGAGAGAAAACCCTAAGAGTGCCCCTCACTTTCATTCTAAGAGCTTGTGTGTGTGTTGTAGCCTTGAGAGAGTGTTGGTGTGATCTTGAAGAAAAGAGAAAAGCTTGGAGAAGCAAGAGTAAGAGCCTAAGAGCTTGGATCTGAGCTTAGCTGGGTGCAAGGCTTCATATTGAGGTAAAAAGCTTTAAGCTTTGCCACCTTCTTGTCTTGAACATTTCATGGAAGTATTTTAGGGTTTTGTCCCAAGATGGAGACTTTATTATGCAATAAGCTCCAGAGACCTAGATCTACCCATTTTCATTGTATTTTGTGGAGTAGAGGTGTAAAAATCCCACCTTGGACGTTAGGAATGAGCCATGCATGAGTTATGAGCTCGATAGTGAAAGATGAAGGGTATCTTGAGCATTTGTAACCCATTCATCCATGCAAAGGCTTAAAGTCTACGACTTTATGGGTTAGGAGGCATTAGAGAGTCCAGATCTGAGTTTTGAGCTTATGTCTTAACTGATTAAGACCAGATATGTGAGAAGAGTGAAACTGGGGCGTACGTTGGGCGTAATCCCAATTCGAGCAGCGTAGGGGTCGAGCATCCCCGATTTGCATGGCAGCCGAGTACGCCCAGCGTAGAGGTTTGATACGTGTCGCGTACTCCCTACCATTGACTTCTGTTGACTTTTAGGTTTTTGTCATTTCATGGGCACTTAAGGCCATTGAGGGGTAAAATGGTCTTTTACCCTCCTGTGAAGTTGTGAAAGGATTAGTTTAGCTTCTTGAAGACCTATGTTAATTAGGGATAATTATTATGTGTTAGGCAGAGGCTAGACCGGTGGGTATAGTTCGAGATCCTGATTACGAGGTTTTCATTTGCTAGCGTACGAGGAGAGTCTTCTCACTATACTTACCTTGAGTGGTACCCTAGGTGTGACCGGAAGGTCTTATTTTCTTATACTGTGATCTGAGTAACTTGCTTATTTACTTGTGATATGTATGTTGTGTTATGGATTTACTGAGTTGTGGGACCGGAGGGTCCCACTGAGACACATCTGAGCAGAGGGTCTTAGTAAGTATAGCCATGAGAAGCTGATGAGGAATGAGTGGGATTTTGGGGAACTCACTAAGCTTTATGCTTACCGTGTTGTGTTATGTGTTTCAGGTAGTTCCGAGGATTGCGGGAAGGCTCCGACATGATTGTACACATTGGCAGGAGATTGTTTTTATGTTTCTGGGATATGTTTATTTATGACATTTGGGACATATGTGATTTTCAGAATTATGGAATAAATTTGTTATGTTTTAAAACGAGAAATTTTGTTTGAAATTTTTGTTGTTACAAGTTGGTATCAGAGCCTTGGTTTGAGGGATTCGGATACACCTTCGGGTATGTCTGGACTCAAACCGAGGATTTGAGAAAGAAATTTTCAAAAGAAATAAGTTTTTCTAAAAAGTGGAAGAGTTTAAGAGAAATCGAGATGAAGCAGTGTGTACAATCAGCCAGAGCCCGAACGGTGATTTCCCAAAATACCCTTATTTTATGTGATATTAAGTAATTATGAATTGATAGTTATGCATGATAGAGAACAAGCTAGGTATTACATATCTTAGGGCTAGAGTTGCCTGAATTATGATGCCTTGCTTGAGAGTCACTACTATCTGTTATGAGTCTTGAGTATGTGTTAAGGAGAGTAGGGAGCAGGAGCACCTAAAGCAAGAATTCTAAGATGAGAGTGGTCTACTACTGAGAGAGATAGTGTATTTGGGAATTAGGGTCCTAGGAGGAGGACTTGGGATGACTATAGGCCGGGTGTGGAAGGTAGTATTGGGCCCATACTACTAAAAACACCAGATCTGTACGGAACTCAAGTAAGAATCCTTAGGAAACTAAGGAACAAGTAGGGATGAGTGATCGAGTGTGAGTATACTCGAGCGAGTCACTGATGATTTTGTGTTGTGTTTCAGTGACATTATGGTGAGTACACGCCACAACCCCGAGCGTAGTGGGACTAGTGACGATTAGATTCAGAGGATGATTCAGGAGGAGTTGACTGCAGCTATCCGAGCCAAGATTCCTGAGATGTTTGAGTCTATCAAGACCACCCTTATCGACACTTTTGATGAGCGATACGCTGCTATCACCGAGGTTGCTGCTGCAGCCGTCGCCGCTGCTAGACCTCAGGGAGGTGATTCATTGCTGCTTCTGGAGTTCTGCGACACGAAGCCACCAGAGTTTGATGGGACACGGGATGCGATTGCTGCGATGAGATGGATCTCCGACATTGGGGGATGCTTTTACACATGTTCGTGCCTAGATCAGTAGAGGGTTCGGTTTGCGATGAACCAACTTCTCTTGGGAGCGAAGGACTGGTGGAAGTTTGTTACCGCCACTTTCACCACTATAGAGCATGTCGCGGTGACATGGGAGTTCCCCTGGTGGAGAGGGAACGATTGGCACAGGAGTTTCTGTCTCTCAAACAGAAGACAAAGTCTGTTACTGAGATTTCAAGGATGTTTCACGAGAGGGCGATGTTCTGCCCTGAGCACGTGTCCACTGAACAGGCACGAGTGGGTCGATTTCTGAGTATACTGAGGAGGGATATACGAGAGTTCGTGGCAAACTCATCATACAGTACATTAGCCGAGCTCCACGCAATTGCCAAGAGGAGGGAGATTGAACTTGAGCTATAGGCCAGGGAGGAGGAGGAGTCACGGGGTAGGGACAGGAGACCAGTACAATCGCAGCCAGCGTCGAAGCGGGCTAAGCCCGCAGATACCAGGGTTGGGGGTCAGAAGGTCCGTACTTGTGGCAGGTGCGGTAAGAGCCACGAGGGCTCATGTCGAACAGGGATTTGCTACAAGTACGGCAAGGACGAGAATATGGCGAAGGATTGCCCCAAGGGGTTCTCGGTTCAGGGGTCGGCACAGGGATCCGCACCTATTTCTTTACGTGCTACTGAGAGTCGACCAGCGAAGGTCGAAGCGCCGAGGGCTCGTGGGAGAGCTTTCCAGCTGATAGCAGAGGAGGTCCGCGTAGCACCTGACATTATGGCCGGTATGTACTCTTATTAATTATTCTTTTGAGATATTATGTGCTTATATAATTTTGTGTATAGGTACTTTCCTTGTGAATTTTGTACCTGCCTTTATATTATTTGACTTGGGTGCGAGTCCATCTTTCGTGTTCATAGCTTTGAGTCGACATATCAGTACCCGACGTGAGGCATTGAGTCGACCTCTGAGGGTTTCCATAGCAGATGAGCGTGCGGTGTTTGCTACTGATGTGATCCGCGAGTGTACTCTGGAGATTTTCGGTGTTGAGTTCCCGATAGATCTAGTGTCGATAGCTATGGGTGATGTCTATGTCAAAGTGGGCATGGACTGGTTGAGTCTATTTGGAGCTGTGATAGATTGTGAGCGTCAGTTGTTGACTATATGAGACCCTAGTATGGTAGTGCTTACAATGTACGGCGAGGGTACTAGATCCGATTCAGCTTTTTGTTCTGCAGCCCGAGCGAGACAGAGTTTACAGTAGGGTTGTATGGGTTTTCTGGCGTACGTAATGGATATGCGGGTTGCTGATGCGAGACCGAGTTCTGTTTCTGAGGTGCCGATAGTGTGTGAGTTTGCTAATGTTTTCCCTGAGGATTTCTCGGGTGTGCCTCCTGAGAGGCAAGCGGAGTTGCAGATTGATCTGGTTCCGGGTGCGGCACCGATTGGCAAGGCACCTTATCGCCTTGTGCCGCCGGAGATGCAAGAGTTATCCACTCAGCTCCAGGAGCTGCTAGGGAAGGGGTTCATTAGACTGAGTAGATCACCTTGGGGAGCTCCATTCCTTTTTGTGAAGAAGAAGGATGGTTCACACCGGATGTGCATTGATTATCAAGAGCTGAACAACTTGACGGTCAAAAACTGTTATCCACTTCTGAGGATCGATGATCTATTTGACTAGTTACAGGGGCATCTTGGTTCTCCAAGATTGATTTAAGATCTGGATATCATCATATGAGAGTTTACGAGGAGGATATCCCGAAGACATCCTTTCGGACCCGTTAAGGGCACTATGAGAGTGTGGTGATGCCTTTCGGGCTCACTAATGCACCGACAGTATTCATGGATCCGATGAACCGAGTGTGGAGACCCATGCTGGATCGATCGGTGATCGTGTTCATCAATGATATTTTGGTATACTCGAGATCCAGGGAGAAACACAAGGAGCATCTTAGAGAGATGTTGAGGGTTCTGAGATCGTAGAAGCTTTATGCCAAGTTCTCCAAGTGTGATTTCTGGTTACAAGAGGTCCAGTTCTTAAGGCACCTTGTTAATCAGAATGGGATATTGGTTGACCCAGCCAAGATTGAGGCAGTTATGTGATGGGAGGTACCGAGATCCCCATCCGAGATCAGGAGCTTTCTAGGACTGGCTGGTTATTATTGGAGATTTATCAGAGATTTCTCCAAGATTGTCGTCCCTGTCACCATTTTGACCAGGAAGTGCATCACGTTTTCTTAGGGTCCCGAGTAGCAGACCTCATTTGAGACCCTTCGCCAGAGATGTCCTTCTGGAGGGGATGGAGGATTTCGTAGCCTATTGTGATGTATCTATTACTGGCATGGGGGTGGTACTGATGCAGAGAGGTCATGTAATAGCATACGCATCAAGGCAATTGAAGCCTCATGAGACGAGATACCCCACCCATAACCTAGAGCTAGGGGCAGTGGTGTTTGCCCTCAGTATCTGGCGTCACTATCTATACGGGGTTCGGTGTACCATATACACGGACCACAAGAGTTTGAAGTATCTAATGGACCGACCCAACCAGAATATGCGTCAGAGGAGATGGTTGGATGTGGTGAAAGAATACGACTGTGAGATCCTATATCACCCGGGCAAGGCTAATGTGGTAGCCGACACTCTGAGTCGCAGGGCGGAGAGTGCCCCGATTCGAGATATATGTATCAGGATGACAGTGATGACCCCAGTTTTGGATACTATCCAGGAGGCCAAGGCAGAGGCGGTGAGATAGAAGAACGGCCAGAGAGAGCGTGTGATTGGGTAGGTGTCCGAGTTTGTGACGGATGGTCGAGGCGCATAGATCAAGATTCTTGATCCATCCCGAGCCTACTAAGATGTATCTAGATCTGAAGAGAGACTACTAGTGGCCCTGTATGAAGAGAGACGTTGCATGGGTAGTAGAGAGGTGCTTAACCTGTCTGCGGGTTAAGGCCGAGCACCAGCGTCCGCATGGCAAGTTACAGCCGTTAGAGGTTCCCCGGTGGAAGTGAGAACAAATTTCCATGGATTTCATCACCAAATTTCCGAAGACCACACGAGGTGTCGATGCGATTTGGGTGATTGTGGACCAGTTGGCGAAGAGTGCCCATTTCCTTGCTATCAGTGAGAGCTCCTCTGCAAAGAAGTTAGCCGAGATTTATGTGAGAGAAGTGGTATCTCGGCATGGGGTGCCGGTTTCGGTAGTGTCGGATCGAGACGTGCATTTCACTTCCAGATTCTGGAAGAAGTTCCACGAGGAGTTGGGCACACATCTACATTTTAGCACTGCATATCACCCGCAGACAGATGGACAGAGTGAGCGGACGATTCAGACGCTCAAGGACATGCTTCGAGCATGCGTTATGGATTTTGGCGGAAGTTGGGACACATACTTACCCTTGGCTGAGTTTTCTTACCACAACAACCACCATTCCAGTATCGGTATGCCTCCTTTTGAGCTCCTTTATGAGAGGAGATGTCGGACACCTATCTGTTGAGGAGAGGTGGGGCATAATGTGATGGGTAGCACTGAGATAGTGCTACGGACGACAGAGCAGATACAGCAGGTCAGACAGAGACTACTAACGGCCCAAAGTCGCTAGAAGAGTTATGCGGACAGGCGTCAGTCCGAACTAGAGTTCCAGGTCGGGGACTTAGTACTCCTGAAGGTATCCCCTTGGAAAGGGGTAATCCAATTCCGGAAGTGGGGAAAATTGGGACCCCGGTATATCGGTCCTTTCAGAGTGACTGCCAGAGTGGGTGGAGTAGTTTATCGGTTAGAGTTACCAGCAGAGTTGAGTCATATTCATAACACCTTCCACGTATCTCAGTCGAGGAAGTGTGTAACTAACGAGATGGCAGTGGTTCCATAGGGGGGATATTTAGGTCGATGCGAGCCTGAATTATATAGAGAGGCCGATTGCAATTTTGGATCGAAAGGTGAAGGTCTTGAGAAACAAGGAGGTGCCTCTGGTCCGGGTACAGTGGCAGCATCGGAAAGGGTCCGAGTCGACTTGGGAGCCAGAGTCAGAGATGCGGGAGCAGCATCCGAAGTTGTTTTCTGAGCATGACTTCGAGGGCGAAGTCTGATTAAAGTGGGGGAGATTTGTAACACCCAAGTCAGTATGGCCCTTGTTATTTTTGTATTTGGCAAGTTTAGCCTATGTAGAGAATAAGGTGGCAGATGAGTACACAGGGCGTATACGAGTGGACTCTCAACGTACTCGTGTGCATGTTATGGACGCGGACACCACCTAGTACGTTGGGCATACGGGAGGGTACGTTGGGCGTACTAGGATCATATTTGCAACCCTAATTTCGGGTGAGTCCCCTATATAAGGGATATGATGGACTCATTTCTGGCCACCATCCCCAGAGAGAAAACCCTAAGAGTGCCCCTCACTTTCGTTCTAAGAGCTTGTGTGTGTGTGTGTTGTAGCCTTGAGAGAGTGTTGGTGTGATCTTGAAGAGAAGAGAAAAGCTTGGAGAAGGAGTAAGAGCCCAGGAGCTTGGATCTGGGCTTAGCTGCGTGCAAGGCTTCATATTGAGGTAAAAAGCTTCAAGCTTTGCCACCTTCTTGTCTTGAACATTTCATGGAAGTATTTTAGGGTTTTGTCCCAAGATGGAGACTTTATGATGCAACAAGCTCCAGAGACCTAGATCTACCCATTTTCAATGTATTTTGTGGAGTAGAGACGTAAAAATCCCACCTTGGATGTTACGAATGAGCCATGCATGAGTTATGAGCTCCATAGTGAAAGATGAAGGGTATCTTGAGCATTTGTAACCCATTCAGCCATGCAAAGGCTTAAAGTCTCCGACTTTATGGGTTAGGAGGCATGGGAGAGTCCAGATTTGAGTTTTGAGCTTATGTCTTAACTGAGTAAGACCAGAAATGTGAGAAGAGTGAAACTGGGGTGTACGTTGGGCGTAATCCCAGTTCGCGCAGCGTAGGGGTCGAGCATCCCTGATTTGCATGGCAGCCGAGTACGCCTAGCGTAGAGGTTTGATACGCGCCGTGTACTCCCTGCCATTGACTTCTGTTGACTTTTATGTTTTTGTCATTTCAAGGGCACTTAAGGCTATTGAGGGGTAAAAATGGTCTTTTACCCTCCTGTGAAGTTGTGAAAGGATTAGTTTAGCTTCTTGAAGACCTATGTTAATTATGGATAATTATTATGTGTTAGGTAGAGGCTAGACCGGTGGGTATTGTTCGAGATCCTGATTACGAGGTTTTCATTTGCTAGCTTACGAGGTGAGTCTTCTCACTATACTTACCTTGAGTGGTACCCTAGGTGTGACTAGTAGGTCTTATGTTCTTATACTTTGATTTGAGTAACTTGCTTATTTACTTGTGATATGTATGTTGTGTTATTGAGTTACTGAGTTGTGGGACCGGAGGGTCCCACTGAGACACATCTGACAAGAGGGTCTTACTAAGTACAACCATGAGAAGCTAATGAGGACTGAGTGGGATTTTGGGAACTCACTAAGCTTTATGCTTACTGTGTTGTGTTATGTGTTTCAGGTAGTTCCAAGGATCGCGGGAAGGCTCCGACATGACGGTACACATTGGCAGGAGATTGTTTTTATGATTCTGGGATATGTTTATGATGAGAATAAAACTCTTAGATCTATTAGATCTTCAACATGTTAATCAATAAACAAACAAGTATAATGAACACAAGATGGAATCAAAGTATTGCTTAATGATTCAAATGTAGTCACGCCTCAGTAGAGATCGATGAAGAACTTCCCCTGTAGAGGCGAGCTAGGGTTTGTAGTACAATAATGTGAATAATAATGAAAGTGTCAGTAACTAAGGATGCATGCATGCACCTTATTATATACTAAACCCTAGAAATAAATAAACACACGGTTGGACAGGCCCAATATCGTGACAAAAATGGGCTAAGGAACGAGCCCAAGACGCAACACTCCTGGTCTCAACAATCTCCCCCTTTGCATCAATTGGGGCGAGACTTCACTTTGGTTGATTTGATGCAGTTCGCTTCACCACCTTGAACAGCTTCGGTATGATAGCAAGCAGGACTTGACGAAAATCTATGTACCATCAAAGCATGTTGGTGAAGTATTTCTTGTCCCCTTCACTGTTCTATTTACACTTGTGAATTAATTTCAAAACATGCTCCAAGCAGGTCGTAGAGAAAAGATGCTTGTCGATAAGAGCGAATAAACACCTTTGACCTTCGCCTATGGTGAACATTATAGAGTTGATCTTTGAATCAATCTTTCCCATCTTCATCTTGTTGATGTCGCTTGATGAACCAATGGGTACCACCGTTGGCTTCTTTTTAAGGACCGAAGCAATTTCTTGATCCATTTTAGCTACCTCCAGAATGTAGCATACCAGCATCCTCTTGATGTAGTCAATGATCGGCTCATATTCAACTGGATTGGTGAGCAAAAAGTTGTAGAGCAATATCGAGTCATGAGGATTAAGGTTCGGTAGATCAGCCAGGGAAATAGTGTGCTCAGAGTTAACCGAACCTCTGGTCACTTTGAATCCAACATTAATAAATTTTCCTCCTGCTCTTGGCTTCAGAACTCGGACATATGTTATCTTCTGAGCACTCCAAGTAAGATACTGAGGCTGAGCAAACTCAAGATAATAGTCAATCAAATTTCGGTCGACTTCCAGGTCTGGAGAATGAACTTCTGCAGTAGGAAGGAAGCTATGGAAAACGAATGCCTTTCGGGTGATTGGCATGTCGAATTGGGAATCCCTTGAGTTTTCAGGATCCAGGGACACGACCGACTCCAGCCAATGAGTACTGGGAGAGTCGATAGCTTATTTGATTAATTTTTCCAGCAACCAAAGAGGAAAAACCATTTTCCTGCTTTCCAAAAGGTCGTGGGCTTCTTTCAGTTTTCGTTCTTTTTCTTCAGCTTCCTTCGCAACCTTCACACTCGAACCCGAAGCTACATTACCCTTCGGTGGTTCAGTGGTGACTTTTGGCTGCTCTGGTTCACTTGTAAGAGGAGGCTGATTAGACTTAATACCTTCTCCCCCTTGTTTCGGAGGGACAACCATCCCCAAAACACCCTCAATGCGGTTAAGAATTTCAATAGCTGGGCCAAACATTTCAGTAAGATGCCTTTGGACCTAGAGAGTAAGCACTGAGTCATGAGCTTCCAAGACGTTGGAGAGACTGGCGTGAACATCACTTGCACCACTTTCGACGATAGCCTTTTCATACCGAAGATTGGCGAGATCCTTGTTTGCCTGAGTGAGCTGCAAGGATTTCATTTTCAGTTGAGTTGTCTTGTGAGCCAGTTCATCCATGACGGTACATTCCATGGCAAGATCCTCTTGAAGCTTTTTGAGACATTGATTGATGGAGGAATGCAACGCAGCGTTGTCAGCCTGAATGTTGTGACGCGTGGAGGCAAAGTGGTCCTTTTCGGTTTGAAGAGAAGAAGCAAGGTTCTCAACTGAAGCATTGACAGTTGCAGCATTCTTTTTAGCAGCTGCCTGTAAGGACTCAAAAAATAGATTGGCATCAACAATTAGTTTTTTGATTTTTTCGGTCTCTTCGATGTAGACTTTAGTAGAGACATCGATGGCTGAGGTAGCTTTGGAGATCGAAGCTTCGTACTCCTCAACGAAAGTAGCCACCATGCCTTGTATAGAAGCTTCAGAATAAGGACCCTGAGTAGATGAGGAGGCCATCAGCTTGTCAAGCTTGTCATTTAACTCCTTTAGATGTTTCTTGGTGCAGGAGCATCATCGCCATCGTCACTCTGCACCCTGTAAGGACTGTTATAAAAGGTATCAAAGTTGACACCTTTACCACCGAGCACAGTTTTGGTTTCAGTAGATGGTGTAAGAGAGAGTGGTTTTGAAGTGACAGGAGTTTCTATGGGTTTGGTAGTAGTAGTTGTGGTAGCTTCAGAAAAGATGGGTGTGGGAATTGGAATTGTCGTGGTGGGTTGAGAGGTAATAACTGGTGGAATTGGAGGTATAGAAATTACGATGGAGATAGGTGGAGGAGAAGGTGCTTGAGAGCGAACTGATACCTCAGGTGTAGGGGAACAAGGAGGTGTGCCACCATGAAGCGAATCCTTATCATCTGAGCTTTCTCTCTCTGAGTCGCTTTCGTTAGGTTGAATGATTGGGGTTGATGACCGGTGGGCACATATTCTGAGTCGCTTGATGATGAAAGAATGAGCTTCCTGGCTGCTTTCTTGGGTTTCTTCTGTTTAGGCTGAGATGGTGCTTCCTTCTCAGACTTTTTCCTCTTTGGAGTCTGCCCCTTCGACACTTTAATTCCTTTTTCTCCCTTTTTCATTTCCTGCTTTTTCCCCTCTTTGCACGTTTGTCTCCATCCTTAATGGACCGAATCATCTCCGGAGTAAGTTCCCTTGGGCCATACGAATGGAGCTTCTTGTACTCTTGAATAATCTTGCTTTTCTGGGACACACAAGCATACATTGACTCTAGAATAGAGCCAATGAAGAGATACTTCCATGGATCGGTGACAATTATCTTCATAGTATGAAATGTGGCGATGGAGGAGAGTAGTGAATCTGCCATGTTTGGGACATGAAAGCGCTCCATTGTCCATTGAGTAACCATGGTCCAGAACCTGGCACATGAGATTTCTGAGTGGCGTGAGGCAGATGACAAACTTTGAACCAGTTGGAGCCATAGAACCGAACTGTAATCCAGGTTGATACCATTATACAACCCATAAAGCAGAGTCATAAATGACTTGCTAGCACCATCTGAGCCTGCACTTCGCTCTGAAAGCCCTTTGAATAGAAGGGTGAAAAGGCCATTCCAGTGAGGAGGAAGGCATGATTTCTTGACCTTGGTCACAGTGGTTAGGGTTTCGGTGTATCCCATGTTGTAAAACATTGAGAAGAGCTGTCCCATGGTAATCGATTATGGATTCACCATGGATGCTTCATAAGTAAGCCCTAGTAGCAAGAAAAATCGATACTTGGAGATCGCAGCGTTCTGATTGAGAGTGTCGAAATAGACCCGTTCAGCAGTTTGTCATAGGTAGCAGTGGAATAGATTTGTGAGAGGCAGACCATTAGAACAACTTCCACTTATGATAGAGTGATGACGAGTGGGGAATACTTGAGGTATTCCACCACTTGATACATGTAAGTATCGTATGTGAATGGTGTAAGATCGATCAGTAAGTTTTGGTTAGGCTTGATTGTGAGCAGAGTGGAGCGAGCCGAGGTTTCTTGAACTAAAGAGGAGTCTGCCATTGTTGAAGCTTGAGGTAGAGGATGATGAACAGTGAATGCTGAATCGCCGGTAATCGCCTTTGTGCTTAAGAGTATTTGAGAGTGGTAAAGGGTAAGAAGACGGTGATGGAAACCCTTATATACGACCTCGAAGAAAGAGAAAAATATGGGTAATCATTTCCCTTTTTATGAAACGACGCCAATAAAAACGTGATTAGACAACTGTCAACCCCGATACACGCCTTTCCATACTTATCCCCTTTTTCAAAACGATTAGACTTCTTGCTGACTCCCCTCTTTTACCTTTAATTGAATCATCGCCACCATAATTAACTGAAGTCATGTGCTGACTTTTCCTTTCGCTTGTGAATAACTGCTTGTCACCATAAGGAACCGAAGCTATAAATATTTGAAAATTGCATATTAGTAACCGAACCAGACTTTGGAAAATCAAAGATTTTCATGCAAGATAGTGTCAAAGATACAGAAATAAAACCAAGTATTTGTGGGATTTAGTGATGTCGTTTAAGACACGAAGCAGTGGATCCCGGGCATGAATCTCTTCCTTCAAAGTCAAGAGAGACTTCAAAGTGCTTGTTTGTTTCCCATTGAATTACGATCAAGTACTTGTTAAGAAGCATTTGAAAGGCGTCTTTTAATTATAAGGCAAATAAGGGTGGCTTTTGCTTTAATTCAAGTTTCGGTTCTTGACATCAGAACGAAAGAGAATGAAGTACATGTGAGACCAGTGTAGCCTGTTAAACAAGTAGGTTTGGAACATATTCAGTGACTTGTTGACATTATTTTATTAGAAATCTCAATGAAAAATAAAAATTGGATCCTATGGGAAGAAAAGTCTTGGTGAAAGACATTTTCATAAGGAACTCTCAAAACAAAAGGAGATTTCAAGGTACCTCCACATAATGTGGTTTCGTTCATTCATTGGTGAAAACTAGAACATTTAATTGTTCACCGTCAATTCATGTAGGTATTGAATTTTGGGTTTCACTTTGATCATGGTAGACGAAGCTAAGATCATGAACACAGATATTGTGTAACCATAAACCTCAGTGGTAAATGCTAAGAGTCTCAAGGGTTACATTCATGGAACGAAATATGATGGAGAAAAATGATTTGAGATGGTTAAAGAGCCGAATGTACCTTTGCTATAATAGACTGACCAAACAGAAAACTCTTTACTCAATGTGAGAAGAGTAAGGTAGCTCATGATTAGAGTGAATTTGACAGCCTATTTGGGAAGACATGATTTGTATACATCAAGTCATTAAGGCTTCACTCAAAATCTTAGGAGGCTTGGGTCAACATGCAGCAGCATGCTTCTAGGGACACTTAGCTAGTACATAGAAAAAAAATACACCTACCCCAACTCCTTCATAAGAGTAGTCCTTAAACACAAGTTTCAATAAAACCAAGATATATAATGAAGAAAAAAAAATTTGTGTTTTGATTTGAATTTTCTGAAAAGAATAAAAACAGAAAGAAAAATATTTTTGGATTTTATGAGATTTTCTGAAAAAGAATTAAAAACAGAAAGAGAAATATTTTTGGATTTTATGAAAATAAAAGAAAAACAAAAAATAAATGATGAGAAAAATAATGTACAAACATATACAACCGAAACATCACCTTGAGATAAGAGGCGAAATGGACCGAGCGTTCGGTTTATTTCGGTTCCCGGAAGAACCGAACCCGAAATGGACCGAGCGTTCGCTCTATTTCAGTTCCAAATTTTAATGCAATGAAGGCGATTTCGGTACAGATTAAGCCTCCATCATTCCTAAGCCTTGTAGGATTTTATTAAAACTAGCTTCAGGCAAGGATTGAGCAAAAATGTCAGCTAAATGATCAGTGGTTCTTACAAAGTGGATTTCTACATTACCATCTTCCACATGATCCTTGATAAAGTGGTACCTCAGTGCTATATGTTTTGTCTTTGAGTGTTGCACTGGGTTGTGACAAATCCTAATTGCACTCTCTAAGTCACAATATAGTTGGATTTTCTTCATGTTCAGGCCATAGTCTCTAAGTTGTCTTTGTATCCAAATGACCTAAGATGTACACGATGCAACAGCTATGTATTCTGCTTCGGCTGTGGACAGAGATACACATGTTTGTTTCTTCGACTGCCAGTTGACCAGTTTGCCATCAAGAAACTGGCATCCTCCAGTGGTACTCTTTCGGTCCAGTCCACATCCTCCTAGATCAGCATCTGAGAATGCTTTGACAAAGAACCCTGATTTGGCTGGATACCATAGACCGAGAGAAGAGGTTCGCTTCAGGTATCGAAAGATATTGTTCATAGCTAGCATGTGAGGTTCATGTGGATTTGCTTGAAACCTGGTACAATAACAAAAGGAGAACATTATATCTGGTCGACTAGTTGTTATTTACATAAAGGACCCTATCATCTGTCGATAGAGGGTCATGTCAGCAGCCAGTTTGTCCAGACAAGGTGTCAACTTCGTGCCAAACGCCATCTAAACCTTTACTTTTGAATCTCCCGTCATTCCAAACATGGCAAGCAAGGTCTTCGTGTAAGCATCTTGATTAATGAAAATGCCTTCGGGTCCCTGTCTAATATTTAAGCCAAGGAAAAAGTTAATAGGACGCATTGAACTCATTTCAAATCTAGTTTCCATCAACTTCCTGAATTCAGCTGTCAAGACAGGGTTTGTGGAACCGAAGATGATATCATCAACGTAAATTTGAACGATCATAAGGTGGTCACCTTCTTTCCTACGAAAGAAGGTTGGGTCAACCGAACCTTGTTTAAATCTAGACATTTTTAGAAATCTAGTTAATGTTTCATACCAGGCCCTTGGTGCTTGCTTGAGACCATAGACTGCTTTGTCCAAAATGTAGCAGTGTTCTAGGCACTTCTCGTTCATGAAACCTAGTGGTTGTTCAACGTACACCGTTTCTTCCAAATCTCCATTTAAGAAGGCACACTTCACATCCATTTGAAATACTTCGAAGTTCTTATGAGCAGCATAGGTGAGAAAGATACGAACTGACTTTAACCTTGCTACTGGAGCGAATGTCACTTCGTAATCAATGCCTTCTTCTTAACAATAACATTTCACAACTAACCTTGCCTTCTTGCGAATCACATTCTCTTACTTGTCTATTTTATTTCTGAAAACCCATTTAAGTCCAACTACAGATGCATCCTTTGTTGTAGGAATTAGTCTCCATACCTTGTTTCTCTCAAACTTGTTGAGTTCATCTTGCATTGCCTGTACCCAATCGGAGTGATCAAGTGCGGTGTTAACTGTCTTTGGTTCAACTTTGAAGACAAACGAATTAAACATGCAAAATTGCACTTGAGAGAATAATGCAGTTTGATTCGCTTTCAGCTGAGATCGAGTAAGCACCTTTTCTGATGATTCATTAATTATTTGGGTTTTTGGATGATCTCGTCTCCATTTGATGAGAGGAGGGCAATTTGGATCATAAGAGGGATCCAGCTCAGTGTTTACTTCTTCTTTGAATTCTGACTGAGTATCATCATCATTCATATTTGTATTCTCCCCCTCGAGTGATGTCATAACTTCGGCCACTGGCTCAGAATTCTCCCCCTCGATTGGACTTTCGGTTGGTATGGACGATGATGGATTATCCCTGTGGAATATAGATTTAGGGTTATCTGGTAAAGATGAACCCTCCCCCTGAAAATTAGAATTTTCTTTTGGAGGTTCGCTTGTGCTAGACAGTCCGGTTGTGGCTGGTTGCTCTTCAGCCATTTTCTTTGTAGCTTCGTCTATTATTTTTTTCAAGTTGTCGATTTTGTTGTCTGCAACCTTGGACTCGGAGTAAATTGCCTTTTCTGGTTTATCAAATAGCAGCATGTACTGCTCTAAAAGGTTTGAGATTGGCATTGTGACTTGACCTGATTGTGAAAAAATTTCCTTCACTGAGCCTTCGGTTGATTTCATTTTCTTGACGTAGTTTTCATCGAACGTGACATAATAGGTTTTTTAAATCCTCTTGGAACGCTTGTTCAAAACCATATATGCCTTGGAGTATAAAGAATAGCCCAGAAAAATCCCCTCGTCTACTTTGACATCAAACTTGTTTCGGTGCTCCTTTGAATTGAAAATGAAGCATATTGAACCGAACACATGGAAAAACTTGACATTTGGCTTTCGGTTTTTGAAGATTTCATAAGGAGTAATGGAGAAACGTTTGTTTAGATAAGATCTATACTGTGTATAGCAAGCAGCAGCAATGGCATCAGCCCAAAAGTATAGAGGTAGAAAAGCAAAGCTTAGCATGGTTCAGGCTGCCTCACATAAGGAAGAATTTCACCTTTTGACAATTCCATTATGTTGGGGGAGTATATGGTGATGAGAAGTTGTGAGTTGTCCCCTTCTCTGCAAGAAAATCTTCAAAATCTTTGTTCTTGAACTCCAACCCATTGTCGCTTCTTACGTTTCAAACCACCTTTCGTAGTTGATCTTCTACCTGCTTGATAAAGACTTTAAGCTTGGTAGTTGCCTCTGATTTCTGCCTTATAAAGAATACCCAAGTAAGGAGAGAGAAGTCGTCCACAATAACAAGTATATAATTGTTCCTACCAATACTCTCGATTGAGGATGGACCACATAAATCGATATGAAAAACTCCAATGGTTCAATCACTTTTGTGTTGATTCGAGAAGGATGACTCTGTCGACTTTGCTTTCCCATTTCGCATGCAGCACAAAAATGTTCTTTATCGAACTTCAAAACAGGAAGACCTCGTACATGATCACCAAGAACTAACTTGTTGATATCTTTGAAATTTAGATGTGAGAGCCTTCGGTGCCAGAGCCAGCTTTCATCTGAATGTGCTTTTGTTACTAGGCAAACAGTTGGTTTCCCTCGTATGGAATTTAGATTCAGTGGGTACAACTCTCCTTTTCTCTTTGATTTCAGCAGAATATTGTTCGTCTTCTTTTCAATTATCTCTGATCCATTGTTATCGAACGAAACTTTTAAGTCGGTACCAACCACCAGTTGAGAGACACTAATGAGGTTATGATGCAAGCCTTCAATGTATGCCACCTTTATGATATAGAAATCACCATTGGTGATCATCCCATATCCTTTGATCGTACCATAGGAATTGTTACCATACTTAACACTTCCACCATCCTTAAGAGACCGAAATTCCCTCAGCTCTTCCATTCTTCCTGTCATGTGATGCGAGTAGCCACTATCTATATATCATTCATTGTCGAACTGCTCGTCACGTAAAAACTGCAAAAATTAAGCAGATTTAGGAACCCAAAGTTTCTTGGGTCCTTGTGATCCTTTAACAGAACAGGGAATTGTAAGAGAAACATCAACTAAATAAGTTCTGTTTATTAAAGTTGTTTCATCTTTTCTTTTTATAGTGAAAACTTTGATTTTATTAGATTTTGTAACATACACGTTTTGAAATCGTGTATTGTAAATTATAAGAGAATAATATTATGTGAAATTTAGTGTTGAGTTCTAACCAAGGTTCTAAATAACGTAAGGTGTGACTTGGCGGCAATGTCAAGCCTCAAGCTTTTCCGAGCCTTGGCGAGTCATGGCATTTGTAAGGCGTGACTTAAGGCGACAATTTTCTATATAATTAATATTTTTATATGTATTTTCAACTATTATTCATTTTTATACACATATATGAGTTAAGGCGGCGTTTTGGCAAAGCTTGGCGGCAGGTGCAAGCCTTGGAGTCATGGCGTGCCATGGCGGACGAGCTTTTTAGAACCTTGGTTCTAACTCATAGTTTTTACTACAAATGAAGTAAAACTATGTTTAGATAATGTCATAAAAAACCTTAAGTTTTGCAGAAAATGTCGGTTTTACCCTTCGGCAGATTTTTGGTTCGTTTATACCGCAAACTTGTCATTTTTTTGTCGGTTTTGCCCTTGTTACCTGCAATAGCAGGTTTCCAGGTTACTATGAATAATTTTTTGCGAAAAAACCCTTAAGCTTACAAATATTTTACAAAAAAACTCTTAAGATTATAAACATATAAAATATAAATATATATTCAAAATTTTATAAAACTAAATAGTTTTCTACTGAAACATATTTTTAGCTTTATGTCGGTAACTTTTATATTTGTTCGATATAAAGTTTTTATATTTAAATTTTAAAAAAGTTACATAGTTTTATCAAAATTTAAATATTTATTAATTAATACTTAAAATTTTCAAATTAACATTAAAAAAACGTAAAAGTTAGCTAATAATAATATGACATTAGTTACATTCAATTAATTTTAAAAAAAAAAAATATATATTTTATATGTTTAAAAGGTTTGTATTTCAGAAAGACAAAATTGAAAAAATGGTTCCTGTGGTTTCTTATTTTATGTGGTTATGGTCCAAACGTTTGAAAAGTTGCAGATTTGGTCCTTTTCAACAAATTTTATTATGGTTTTGGTCCCTCATCCGTTAAGTTTAACTGGTTGGCTGTTAACTTTTTTAAAATGACAATTTTACCCTCAGGGACCATTTTCGCAGTTTTGTCTTTTACCATACCATAAGGACCATTTTTGCATACATTCTTTTTTATTTTATTGAAGTATTATATATTAATAAATATTATTTTTAATATATAATATTATATATTAATAAATATTGTTTTATTGGATTATTAATTTATTATAGTTGTTGTTGTTGTTGTTTTTTTTTTTTTGGAACAGCTATAGTTGATATTTTTTTTGTTAGAGTAATTCTTTTTATTGAGTTATTATATATCAATACATATAGTTTTTAATATATAATATTTATATCATAATAAATATTATATTATTGGATTATTAATTTCTTTTAGTTAATATTTTTAATTCTTTTCTTTTTAATTATTTTTATTGGATTATTTCTTTTAATTTATTATTTTCTTCATATACTAAATATTGTTTTATTGGATTATTAATTTATTTTAGTTGATTCTTTTTTTAAAAAAATTGTTTAACTAATTATTTTTTATTGAATTATTATATATCAATACATATAGTTTTTAATATATAATATTTATATCATAATAAATATTATATTATTGGATTATTATTATCTTTTAGTTAATTTTTGTAATATCTTTGTTTTTAAACTATTTTTTGTTGGATTATTACTTTTAATTTATTATTTTCTTCATATACTAAATATTATTTTATCGGATTATAACAGTAGTTCTTGTTAATTTTGTTGGTTCCACCACAAAGTCATGGGATACGTAAAATCGTGGTCTCTTATCATCGAAATCGTTAGGATCGTTGTCAAACACTTTCATTTCATCTAGCTTATAATGAGAAACCATTGGGAGAATACCACCACCATCACTCGGTCACCGCCACCACTTATAAATGTTATCGGGGTTTGTTGGGTATTATGTGGGATATGAAGGATTCTAGTGGATTATGAAGAGGTTGTCGTAGGTGGCTACCAACAATGTTGGGTGGAATAGGGTATAGTATCTATTGAACCTCCGATGAAGGTGTTTGGAGATGATCCTACTAATTTTTGATGATGATAGTCGACACTTTTACGTATTTCGGCGACTTTGTGGTGAAACTAATAAATTTAAAAACAATTAATAGTATACATCCAAAATAAAATAATAATCCAATAAGATTATATTTATTATATTAAAATAATAATAATTTAAAAAGTAATATTTCAATAAATTAATAATTCAAAAAAAAATTACAAAATTAATAATCCAATAATGTATTATTTATTATGATGTAAATACTATATATTAAAAATAATATTTGTTGATATATAATAATCTAATAAAAAAGAATTGCTCCAACAAAAAGAAATTATAAAAAGAGTCAACTAAAAGAAATTAATAATCCAATAAAATAATGTTTCGTAATATGTAATAATCCCATAATATAATATTTATTATGATATAAATATTATATATTAAAAACTATATGTACTGATATATAATAATTCAACAAAAAAGAATTACTTCGACAAAAAAAATTAAAAAAAATAATTAGCTAAAATAAATTAATAATCCAATAAAACAACATTTAGTATATGAAGAAAATCATAAATTAAACATAATAATACAATGAAAAATGTTTAAAAATTATAAAAATTAACTAAAAAAATTAATAATCCAATAATATAATATTTCTTACGATATAAATATTATATACTAAAAACTATATGTATTGATATATAATAATTTAATAAAAAAGAATTACTCCAATAATTTTTTTTTTAAAAAAACATCAACTAAAATAAATTAATAATCCAATACAAAAATATTTATTAATATATAATATTATATATTAAAAACAATATCTATTAATATATAATACTTTATTATACAAAAACTTGATGTGTGTAAAACCCACTAGTTTTAAACCTACTTTTAATTATCAAATAACACACAAAAGGCAGTGAACCTATCAATTGTGGTATAGCTAAATAAGCAGGGTATCGAACACAGGGAACGGCAAATTAAACTAAAAATTAATTTAATCTAAGTTAATTAAAAAGCAGGGGTTGTTCTCTAGTTTTACAAGACTAGAAACTTACTAATTATTACTAATTTAAGCTAGAAAATAAAGACTTTGACTAGATTCAATAACGGAGAAGTACTTCTATTTAGTTCAACTTAATTGATCCTATGGTTGATTTCAAGGTAAAAGTGCAATGGATTAATTCTTTTGCTAGTTACCGATTCAATTGATTAGTTTCGTATTCACTTCATTAATCCTTAGCAAATAAATCAATTTAAACAATGGCCAGTTGTCTATTTCAATTAAATTTACTAGATATAATATTCGGGTTAAGTTAGACTTGCAATAGCTAATTAATTTATCCTTTTAATTAACTTCTTGTTTAATGGTCATCTCACAAGCTTGCACATAAATTTACTTGATTTTCTTATTAATCCTAGTTTCATGTTCACTACACTAGACATATGACAAAAAGTGTTCACTAAGCATATGAGATTGATAACTAATAGATGTTCATGCTAATTAATTATCTCCCTATTAACAGAAAATCAATTATCATTCACACACAAGGTTCTTTAGCAAGCTAAAATAACTAAATTAACCAACATAGAATTAATCCTACCAAGAATCAAACCATACTACCAATTTCGTATCCCCAAATAGAAGTTTAAAGGGTTTAGCTCATCATTAAAGTAAATAACAGCAAACAATCAAAGTCAAATTGCTTAGTCATGATGAATAAACAAAAGAATAAATGGAATGATGAAATTTTGCCTTAATTACTCTCCGGAATTGAATTCTAGCTTCCTTCTTTGTCTTCTAGGGTTTTTCAGGCTTCTCAATCGTAGCAAGATACTTCTGAATCGTCCCAGAACTCCTTCTCATCGATCTGTGGAATTATCTATAAATAAGCAGTCCGACTCGTCGAGTCAATTGGTGACTCGTCGAGTCCCTCTCACATTCCCCGTATTGCGATAACTATCTGGGATCCCGAGTCATTATCCTTCTGATTCCTCGATCGGACTCGTCGAGTATCCATCTGACTTGACGAGTAGAAGCTTTTTTTAGTGTTTTTCCTTCTTCATTCCACTCTCGAGCTCCTAACCGCTTCTCTTGCTTCCTTTTGCTTCCGAGCTTCATCTTTGGACTGAAAAACATAATTTAACACTTTTAAGTACCTTTTGTCCATAATATGCGATAATTTAGCTAATATATGAATAAAAAACTATACTAAATACACACTAAATATGCACATATCAAAATACCCCACACTTGTCTTTTGCTTGCCCTCAAGCAAAACTGAATTTTAACACATTAGAATTATGTATAACAACTCCAATCTAACCCAGCCATTATGCCAAGACCGCAACGCATGCATTTGTGTCTAAAATTTTTCCTAAAGAACCCCCCATATTCCAAATACTTACAATCCTCATAAACATTCGCCCACTCACCCCGAACTATGCTCATTTTATGCAACCCTCCGAATCCATCCGCAGAAAACCTCTTTACCCTCAAGGTATTTTTAATTGAGCAACCCAAGCATACATATTCTAGAAAATTACAATTTTTCGATACCACTATGGAATTCTTTGAATTCTTCACTTCCTTGATAATTTGATCTTTGATATCTTTGAATTCACCAACTTGTATTGACTTTTGGCATCTTCAACTTTTTTTTGATTTCTTGGAATTTTGATCTTTTGATCTTCACTTTATTTGCTCCAAAATTCTTACAACTTTTCTTGTAATTCTCTCTTTTTTTTACATGTACCTCACTTTTTTTTCACTCAAATCCTACATGCTTAAGCAGGGGCGCTCAAATTCAACCTTTATTGGCTAATGATAACAATTTTCCTGGATACATTTCAGGTTTAGGCTGCTAAACATATTGCATCCCTCAGGCTGAGCAAGGTCGTGTTTTTGTCTCATGATTTCACTGGAATAAGGAAGCCACAAATACACTAGAACGTATATAGGCTCAACTAAACATTTGGGTTATCATGCAATTATTAACACAATCCTAACATCGAATCCTAATTTTTTACCAAAGTTTTCTAATTAAGTCCTAAATAATACTTTTGGTATGCAATATTTTTTTTAAAAAATTGACTATTATGTAACCAACCCCCTACCCCACACTTATGTGATGCAATGCCCTCATTGCATATTATGCATAAAAACATAAAAAGAAACTAAAGAGGGAATTGGAACAAACTCCCCTGGGATAGCAGTGGATAGGCTGATCACACTCATTTAAGCTCCAACTTCAATCAACTTTAGACATGGTAACATCTCATCCATGCCTTGGGTGTCTCGTCTCGTGCGGGTCGCTCCAAATATGCGGAAATCAGTGTAAGATCTTCAAGAATGGATATGGAAGAATAAGTGAGCAAATGGGACAAGTAGCAGCATCAAATCAGCAGTCTGTCGGTATAACATCTGAACGACTCGTCGAGTCTTATGGTGGACTCGTCGAGTACCAGCGCGCCTTCTCAGAATTTGTAGAAATACAATGTGATTCGTCGAGTAGGCCACTGAACGAAAAAAAACTTGGTATTTTGCAACTGTTTTAGCCTCTAAAAACTTCTCTAACTGTTCCCCACATTTGGACTCAATTGCTCATACCCCTAGGACCGGACTCGATACTTTGACGTTAAAAACCCGCTTCCTTGACTCGCTCTCACTCGCGAAAACATCCATGCTTTACATCTCTAAACCATCCTAAGCAAGCAATCATAATTCAATCCTGAAAAATAACTAAAGCAAACAACCATTAAACATAATAAAATCTCAAAGCATACACACCAAATATAAATAAAACAAAACAAAAAATTAAAATTGTTTGATTAACAACACAAAAACATCAAAATTAATCTTCATCCTCCTCATCATCATTGGCGGCTCCAATTCCCCCGGCTCCGCTTTGTCGCGCACCAATCCTCTCATCCCAAGATGGAATGAATGGGTAATTCCCACCATCAATATGTGGAATATTGAAGTGGTCAAAAAGTCGTATGTGGGATTGGTTGCTAAAGTTCAGCCCCCTCGCCATTTGCTCCTGCATCCGCCTCATCTCCACATTGTACCAATCCATTGGTACGTCTTCATTCTCGACCGGAATCACTGGCGGCTCGTCCTCCACATCCCGCTCTCTTCTTGATCTTACCCTCCTTCCCGATGCTTCGGGACCAACAACGGGGTAATCATTTGGAATGGCATAATGGCCACCACCATAGTCTTCAATTATCCGTGCTCTTCGGAAAAGAATGAGATTAAACGGGGGCGTCGGGATCAATGTCATTAAGTTCCAGGCACCGCGGTTCATCAACCCGAATGAATTAGCCAATCGAGTGACAAACATTCCTCCATTGATACAGGAGGTTTTGCGATCTTTTACCACACCCTCCAAAAGGTATGAAGCAATACACCACGGGATGTTGCAAAAGACGCCGGGTGTTATTATGCTCCATAAGTAGAAAACGTCAAGGTTGGAGACCTTGTCATCGTCTTTCCTTTGGTTGATGGTGGAGGAAATAAGGCGGTGAATTGCGGTGAGCTGGGGATCGGATGCTCCCTTCCTGTGCAGACTTCGGGATGTAAACTTTATTTCCAATGGTATTCCACCAACCTGTGCTTGTAACTCCATCGGGAAATTCCCTATGTGCTTGTGCTAAAAAGGCCTGAAAGATGTTTGTTGAAACCAAGGGCTGATCGTAAATCCCTAGTCGGCAGGCAAGATCCACTACCGAGCATTGACGAAATTCTCCACCAAGGCAAAAACTGAAGCTTGTTGGGTGAAAGACATCCACTACCCCGGTAAAAGATACAGTAGAGAAAAACTCCAAGCAAAGCTCTAAATAGACCGGCTCTTGTATGCGGAAAACCCGGCTCCACCCATCGCAGATCATTGTCTCGCCTTCATGTTGGAACTCCTTCAAAAGGTAAGGAGCTAGTTCTTCTTCATATCTAACACTTTGCAGCCATTCCCAATCAATTCTGTTCGGCACATACACCTCCTTCTTCTTAATGTCGGCGAGCTTCTTCTTCCACTTCCTCATTGTTGAAGCGGATTCAATTTGCGGGAAGTTTAGCCATGGAAACTCCCCTTGGCTACCACTTGAAGATTGTCCTCTTCTGAACATGATTTCTGCAAAACATGTAAACAAAACCCAGAAACACAGAATATAATTAAAAACTGGATTGTATTTGTAAATCGACTGGACTCGTCGAGTCCATGCCCGACTCGACGAGTCTCGCAACCTGCACGAGTCAGTCGACGGGTCGCAGTAAATTGGACCATAAAACCTGTAATTTCTGTCAAGGGTTTTGTTCAGGGACTTCCTACTAAGTAATAAGGCCAAAATAAACGTTCAAAACAACAATATTCATGAAAAATCGAAACCCTAGAATTTCATTACTTTTCAAAAACGGGTTTTTTTCATGCAATTGCAGGTATAGATGATTTTATTATCACATTCTTTCTAGAAATCAAGAAGAAAGTTGTTACCTTTTGAGTTTAAACCTTGAGAAATTGGAAGAAAATTTGAAGAAAACTTGAATGCTTGAGAGAGAGTTTGAGAAAGAGGTACCCGGCGAGTGTGGTGTGGAAACTGAATTTTTAGGGTTAAAACCGTATTTACCAGATGTAAAAGTAATTTCGAAATTATTTTTTTCTGTAAATAAAACCGACTCGTCGAGTCAGGGGCAGACTCGGCGAGTCTAGTCGCGCAGTCAAAGATTATCTGAAATCAATATATACTCGTCGAGTCAGGGTCAGACTCGGCGAGTCTCTTGTAAAACATTACTGATTTTCAAAATTTTGTTATTTATTCAAAATCTTTTCACCCCACCCTTAAGCTAGGCACACTCTCAAGCAGACATGTCCGATGATTTGGAAGATTAAAATTGTGACACGAAACAAAAACTAAAAAAAACTAAAGAGTAAAAGAAAGCAAACTCTAACGACGGGTTGCCTCCCGCCAAGCGCTTCTTTTTAAGGAGTCATTAGCTAGACTCCTTCCCATTTACGTTTTGTCATCTTCAATCATCGGGAATGTACGCCTCACTTTTTGTGGTTTATACTTGGTCTTGTAGGCGTGAATCTTTTTCTTGTAAGCCCTCTTCAATTCGTCTCTTCTCCTTTTCTCAGTATCATCCTCAGCTGTTTGGGCTTCTCTTTTCCTCTTCTTCTTTTTCAACCCATTCTTTTTCACCAACTCTTGAACCTCTTTCTCTTTAAATTTAATAACTTCATATTTCATAATGGTCCGTGCTCTAGGTTTAGTGGTGAATTGGTGATCAGCTTCCACTCTGCTTCCCTTTATGTCTTCATCCTCTTTTGTGCTCAACTCTTCTCCAAATGGCATCGTATCAAGGCATGCCACATCGGCGTGTTGGACCTCCATTCCCTTTACTTCTTCTAGCGATTGTTCTTCCAAAGAATCAAAAACAGTAACTGAACCCAGGGTATGTGAAGAAGTATCAACAAACAAATCAGCTTTGGTCAAGTTTTTATCCAAATCGACTGGACTCGTCGAGTCCATTATGGTGACTCGGCGAGTCTGATCGGGTTCCATCAATCCTGGAGTGTTTTCTGAGCTGGCTCCTTCCAGTAGCTTTTCTAGCTCCTCCAAGTCTTTGTTAGCATCTTCAACTCCTTCAGAGTGTAGCGTGAACTTACTTGGGTCTTCTTTTAGTAAAATTTCAAGCTCTTTTTGTAATAACTCATCATCCAATTGGATAAATGAGATTTCTTCTCTCTTTTCTTCTTCTTGCTTGACTTCTGGATTAGCTTTAAACATCACCGACTCATCACCCACTCTTAATGTCAATGTAGACTCACATATGTCAATTAGGGCACACGCGGTGTTTAAGAATGATCTTCCCAAAATAATTGGTATTTCGGGGTCTTCTTTCATTTCCACCACCACGAAGTCTACTGGAAAAATAAACTTGTCCACTTTGATAAGAAGATCTTCACAAATGCCTTGTGGATGAATTATTGTTTTGTTTGCCAAATGGATTCTCATATTTACCGGCCTTGGTGCTGGTAAATTCAGCTTCTTAAAGAATGAATAGGACATCAAATTAATGCTTGCACCTGAATCAGCCAATGCTCGTGTAGAAACTTCATTACCAAATTGGCACGGAATTACTATGTTACCCGGATCACCCTTCTTCTCAGGCAGCTCACTCATCAATATCTCCGCGACTTCAGCCAGATCTTTCCTAGCAGCAAAAAGGCCTTTAAGCAAGTTAAAGTATTTAGGAGTTTGGAGCATTGTTTCCACAAATGGCATATTGACTTGTAAAGCTTTAACATGCTCCATGAAGGTTCTATAGGCTTGAACTTTTTCTGCAGGCATGGCTCTGGTTGGGTATGGCAAAGGAGGATTGTATGGCTTTAGAAAACTGGCAGTATCTTCATTCCCGACTAGACTCGTCGAGTCCATGAGAGTGACTCGGCGAGTCTGGTCGGGTTTTTCTGGTTCTGGTTTTTCTTCCTTTTCTGCCTTCTTCTTGGAGACTCTTAGTGTTTCTGTAAATTTTTCTTCACCGCTGGAGGTTATTACGCTCACGTTCTCCATTCTTGGATTGGGCTCGGTGTTGCTCGGAAGTTGACCCGGTCTTCTTTCATTCACTTGATGTGCAAGCTGTCCCAGCTGTTTCTCAATGTTGAGAATGGAAGCTTGCTGATTCCTCAACATGTTTCTGGTTTCTTGCATTGCTACATCGTGATCATTATGTCTTTTCTCGGACGCGGTTATGAACCTTGTGAGTATATCTTCTAAATTTGCCTTCTTTTCCGTCACCGGCTCTTCCTTTTGATAGAATCCCCTCTCCCTCTGTTTGTATTTCTCCTCCTTAGCCTTTTTATACTCTTCGTATGGGAGCCATTCCTTCTTTGGTTTCCTCCAGTCTTCATCGTATCTATCGCCACTGGAATAGAATATTTGAGCCTTTTTATTTCCATTCTCGTCTCGATCACAATCCTTGGTAAGATGGGGGCCGCCACAATTTTCGCATCCTACTCTAATAGCATGGATTGTTTGATCCATTTTCGTCATTCTTCGGTCTAGGCTATCGAGTTTAGCTATTACCGCTGCCATGCCATCGTTCACTGAGTTTACTGCTCCACGACTCACTTCATTCCTCGGATTGTGGTATTCTCTAGAATGCTTAGAGAATTCTTCAATTAATTCCTTTATTTCCAGAGGTGGCTTTCGGGTGAGCGGGCCTTGTGAATCGAGTAGTTGCCTTGTGGTGACATTAACTCCATCATAAAAGATGGAGACCTCTTGTTGGCTATTAAGATCATGGTGTGGGCAATTTCTAAGTATGCTCTTGTACCTTTCCCAAGCTTCATAAAGAGATTCACCGGGTTGTTGCTCGAAGTTGGCAATGGCTTTCTTTAGCTTGGCTATCTTGGAAGGTGGGCAGAAATGGTCAATGAACTCTTCTTTCATCTTGGCCCATGTGGTGACCGATCCGGGAGGGAGTGACTTCAACCAATCTTTTGCAGCTCCCTTAAATGTGACAGGAAGCATGCGAAGAAGCTGGATCTCGCGAGGCACATTGGGCACGTTGAAGTAATCGGCCACATCATTTACTTCGTCCAAATGCTTGTAAGCGTCTTCATGATCTCTCCCGTAAAAAGGGATCTCCTTGAGTTGAGCGAGAATATGGCCCTTTAGTTCAAACGTAGCGGTTGCGGGAAATGCGGGTTGCACAAGTCCCGGCCCGGTGTCATCACGCATCCTTTTCTTCCACTCCCCCATGGGGACTTCATCGATGTTAGCCATAGTGATAGCTAACTCTTCTTTGGAATCGGTTTCGTGCTCGGAAATATGCTCTTCTTCTTCCTCGGTCTCGTACTCGATATCTTCGTGAATTGGTTCTTCAATTGTTAATGAGGCACTGGATGCTCCTGATTTTCTGCCTTTCTTCTTGCTGAAAACGGATTTCAAGTTCTTGAGTGGTGAGTTCTTTGAAGTTGCGGTTTCTCCTACGGCTTTTCCCTTGCTTCTCTTTAGTGCGGATTCCGGGTCTTCCAAAGGTGGTACTAGAGGTGTGTCCGATCCTCGGGTCATGAAACAGCTGGAAAAAAAATGAAACAAAAGAAACGAAACGCGTAAAAGGAATAAAAACGAAATAATAAATAGGGACTAAAACTGCGATGGACTCGCCGAGTCTGCTCGAATGCACTCGGCGAGTTAAAGGCCGAAACAGAAAAGAAAATTTTCTAGTTATTCTAAAAACGGAATTTATTAAAACTAAATCTACTTACTGATTTGCTTTGTAAATAACTTTGTGTAAGATAAATCCCACACAAAGGATCGATTAAACTAGATTTTAATATTAATTTTAGAACCGTTCCCCGGCAACGGCGCCAAAAACTTTATGTGTGTAAAACCCACTAGTTTTAAACCTACTTTTAATTATCAAATAACACACAAAAGGCAGTGAACCTATCAATTGTGGTATATCTAAATAAGCAGGGTATCGAACACAGGGAACGACAAATTAAACTAAAAATTAATTTAATCTGAGTTAATTAAAAAGCAGGGGTTGTTCTCTAGTTTTACAAGACTAGAAACTTACTAATTATTACTAATTTAAGCTAGAAAATAAAGACTTTGACTAGATTCAATAACGGAGAAGTACTTCTATTTAGTTCAACTTAATTGATCCTATGGTTGATTTCAAGGTAAAAGTGCAATGGATTAATTCTTTTGCTAGTTACCGATTCAATTGATTAGTTTCGTATTCACTTCATTAATCCTTAGCAAATAAATCAATTTAAACAATGGCCAGTTGTCTATTTCAATTAAATTTACTAGATATAATATTCGGGTTAAGTTAGACTTGCAATAGCTAATTAATTTATCCTTTTAATTAACTTCTTGTTTAATGGTCATCTCACAAGCTTGCACATAAATTTACTTGATTTTCTTATTAATCCTAGTTTCATGTTCACTACACTAGACATATGACAAAAAGTGTTCACTAAGCATATGAGATTGATAAATAATAGATGTTCATGCTAATTAATTATCTCCCTATTAACAGAAAATCAATTATCATTCACACACAAGGTTCTTTAGCAAGCTAAAATAACTAAATTAACCAACATAGAATTAATCCTACCAAGAATCAAACCATACTACCAATTTCGTATCCCCAAATAGAAGTTTAAAGGGTTTAGCTCATCATTAAAGTAAATAACAGCAAACAATCAAAGTCAAATTGCTTAGTCATGATGAATAAACAAAAGAATAAATGGAATGATGAAATTTTGCCTTAATTACTCTCCGGAATTGAATTCTAGCTTCCTTCTTCGTCTTCTAGGTTTTTTCAGGCTTCTCAATCGTAGCAAGATACTTCTGAATCGTCCCAGAACTCCTTCTCATCGATCTGTGGAATTATCTATAAATAAGCGGTCCGACTCATCGAGTCAATTGGTGACTCGTCGAGTCCCTCTCACATTCCCCGTATTGCGATAACTATCTGGGATCCCGAGTCATTATCCTTCTGATTCCTTGACCGGACTCGTCGAGTAGCTATCTGACTCGACGAGTAGAAGCTTTTTTTAGTGTTTTTCCTTCTTCATTCCACTCTCGAGCTCCTAACCGCTTCTCTTGCTTCCTTTTGCTTCTGAGCTTCATCTTTGGACTGAAAAACATAATTTAACACTTTTAAGTACCTTTTGTCCATAATATGCGATAATTTAGCTAATATATGAATAAAAAACTATACTAAATACACACTAAATATGCACATATCAAAAATAAAAAAGAATATATGCAAAATGGTCCTTATAGTATAGTAAGAGACAAAACTGTGAAAATGGTCCCCAGGAGTAAAATTGTCATTTTAAGGAACTTAACGGATGAGGGACCAAAACCACAACAAAGCTTGTTGAAAAGGACCAAATTTGCAACTTTTCAAACGTCTGGACCATAACCACATAAAATGAGAAACCACATGGACCATTTTTGCAGTTTTGTCTTTCAGAAATAATAAACTATCATATTTTTAATAAAAATAACTATATTTATCTAATGAAGACAAAATTGCAAAAATGGTCCCTATGGTATGCAAAATTTTGGGGTTTTAGTCCAAACAGTGACTTTTTTGGTTTCGTAGTCCTTTTGGAGTGGTTTGTGTGTGAAAATGATCCCTTCGAAAATTGAAATGACTATAATACCCTTGGGGTATTTATTTTTCATTTTTCTTTCATTTTTTTTAAATTTAATATTTATTTATTTATTTTAATAATTAAAAAAATAATAGAGGACCCACCTCTCTCTCTCTCTCTCAGATGTTAATTCTTCTACAGTCGTTTCCCCAAGTCCAACAACATGGTATAGAGCCATTTAAGAGGGGATTTCAATCAAACAATGATTCAACGGTGAGGTTCTTGGCTGGGCTTCTAAAGTGGGTGAAGGAAACAGCCGGGTGACAGATTCGATTTCTATTTCACAAGTGATTATCGATTAAGAAGACTGCAGAAACTCAAGTACAGTGTGCGATTTCTATGGCTTCTTCGAAATTCAATTGGGCGATTAAAGACAATCCTAATTTTGTTTTTTTCTCCGTTAAATTGCCTATGTTTTATAGTTGTTTGGGTGCGTGGAATCCCTCTACGAATTGCTTCTGTATAGAGGTGGAGTTTTTGATGGGTTTTGGTCATAAGACATCCTATGTGCTCATACAAACCCTAATGCTTGGATCCAGGTTTCTCTATTGTACATGCTTTGAATCCAAGACTAAAAACCCTAATTCTAGCATATGGAAATTGATATTAACATATACTTAGGTTTAAGATGTTACCTTGATTGTTATGTAGCAATAACAATCCTAATTCCTCCTTGAATTGACTTTGGAAGGCTTAGAGTCACAAGTGTCACTCCTCTAATGGCTCACAAACACCATAAGCAAGTGGAGAAAGTATAAAGAGAGAGGAGGGAGGTTAGAATTCGTCCTTAGGACCTCTTGGGAAGGGTTAGACGAATTCCTAAGCCCTAGGGGGTTTATATAGGTGTAAAGATTAAGGTTTTAGTCCTTATCCTTATCTAGTTGCTTGTCCACCAAGCAACCATAAGATAAGTCCTAGAAACCCTTATCCTAGTCGAATTCTAAGGGATTTACACCTCAAATTCGTTCACCATATATATAAGATAATCCTTGCCTTATTTTGTAACTATCACATAATTACAATTCAGCCCCTCTAATTTAATTAATTACACTTGATCACAAAATTAATTCTTAATTAATTATTGACCAATATTAATTAAACAAATATGATTTCTCCTTTAATATATTATTCTTATAACATATTAATAAATCATAATAACCTCTCTCTCTCTTTATTTATTTCTCCAATCAAGTTGCTTTGGTGAAGGCAACCCAAAAGGACCATGCACCATCGGGTCAAGTACATACCAAAATAATTATGGACTTAGACACTAATCCAACAGTCTCCCACTTGGATAAGTCTAATGACTATTCTGTGTATGACTTCGGATCCCGATCTGCAATCGTAGCTTTTCAAATCCGCTGTCAACTCTGATCATATCAAATACGCGTGTCCTTAGATAAGGGATCATATATTCCTCCATTCTAGATATCATATGAGATATGATTTCAAATCATTCTCTTTGTACTATATCTCGATTCTCGATTTATGACGACTGACTAATTGAACAAATCAAATTAGCCCTAGCCCGGCCGAGCATTTACGTTTGTCATCACTAAATCATCGAGGGGCGCAAAGATATCGCTTTTATCCTACTTGGGATAAAAGGAACGGATAAACTTTGATACAATGCTCGCTTGCACTCACGCATCGAATCACACACAACAATATGTTTTATAACACCAAGTTACTAGTGCGTTTACATATTATCAATGTGCAACCGAATCGCAAGTTACAACTCACACATCTCGGTTTCAAGAATATAAGATGTTATCGTCTCACTAATCACTCGTGATACGATTCATGGAGTGATCCAAGTGAGCGTGGGTTTAATCCAATGCTCAAATCATATTCATAAGCACTCATGAACGTTGCAGCAAACATTTGCTTATGTCTAATACTTTTCTAGACAATCCACACACCAATTCACGACAGTCTTCATTCATATCTACTTCCAACATATGAACGACTGTGGCCTGTTCGAATAATTCGATTATTCTTAATAAACTCAATTATTCTGGAAGTCAAAACATGCAAAGTGAAACACAAGAATAATACTAATCCCATATGGCCTCAAACCTTTGAGTATAAATAAAACACCTTTTATTTATCACCATATCGATTACTCATTATTTGTCGTTTCGGTTAATCAACTTCTTACTTGAATTCCAACACTTGTCCCATGCTCCTAGCATGCACACAATGTTTACCTATGGTTCTTACTTTGTGAAATAGATCACATTGAACACATTTCCAATCCTTCTCCTTTCACAACTCCAAATCCATTTTTCATAAGTGTAAGAATATCAAATTCTTGCTACTTATAGAATATGCTAGATTCTAACACTTTATACAACGATCCTTTCGTAATGTCACTGCACCAAAGTCACAAAGACTATTGCCAATGATATTACAAAGTCCTCTATCGGAGATTGTTACAAGACAATTCCTTAGATATGATGTCTCTCTCTCAAAGTACATTCCTTTGAACATCCTTTTGCATAAAAGTTTCTAATCTAGTCATAGATTTTTTAATATTCAATTCCCAATATGGACACACTTCCATATGTTCCTTATGACAACTCATTCTTAATAGAATCTTATCTATTCGTAATGATGTCGATATGGTCCATCCAATATGGAAACATTTCCATATTTTCCAATACTATACTTCCAACTACTCACAAGCGACCAATCCTCGTCAAACTTGGATTGTCCTTTGATAGTTGTTTAATTATTTTAGTCAAAACCAATTCTAGTCCCTTTTCCCTCTAAATGCGCTCGACATTTGGAAAATTTTAGAATGGTCAAACATTAAATCATTTGCAATCGATCCTATACCCGAAGCGTATGGGACACGACGCATAATGTTTTATTTGGTATGTTCTCAAAATTCGAATTGTGAAGAAGGATGTCATAATATCGAAATTTTAAGAACACACTTTGTACCTTTGACTAATTTTATTAACATTTCTCAACCTAAACCTTTAGATTTGAAATGAAGTATAATATTCTCTCCCTTAATTATAGCAAAACAACTCTTTCAACTCTTACAACTTTGCAAAATATTACTCTTGTTTTCTATAATTAATATTGCCAACTTTGCAATACGTGCCTTAATAATCATACAATCATAACATTTATGCTCCCACTATCATGATGATTATTAAAAAACATAACACTTATGCTCCTACTAGCTTCGACATGTATTCATAAACATCTTGACTTTCAAAAATCAATACTTATTGAATTTTTTAAGTTCATGTTTCTAATACTTAGTGCTTTGATAATCTTTTATCAAGCCTTCTTGAACTTATACACCTTTGCCTTAGATAGTTCATATGTGTGTCTAAACAATTAAGACTAATTGCCAAACCTCACAATTCAAATTATGGAAAGGGATACCGTAACCATAATCAAATTTGAGAATGAAATTTTACAATCACTATCTTCTTAAAATCTTTCTTAGTGAAAGCATTTCCTCACAATCATTTTCATGAAGGAGGAAATCTTATGACACTTAGATTTAAACGGTGTATGTGTTCCTATCCATGTGAATTTGTTAAAACCAAAGTTTACGACAAATTCAAACTCATATGGACCGAACTTTCTTAGTCTTGATTTCTTGCCTTATGGTAGCACAGCTGCCCACCATGTCTTCCAAGTAGTTAAGCAGCTCACCCTTTCCTATCAATGTACCTTTCATTGATTAAGGTGCTTTGCCTTTTATGCGTTAAAAATGAGAACTCATAGAACTCACATGCATAATTAACTTGATTGGATTTGCACAGAAACAAAATAATGTCATCACGATAGGTTGTAAACCTCAACTCGTGTGCTAGTGATGATCGATAAGGTTTATTTGATTTGTTCTTGAAACCTTTCAAGACCATTAAGACTCCCAATGACTCCTTGACATATAAGATTCTTTTGTCAATAACCATTTCTTGACAAACAAATATTCAAGAGTTAGTGTAGCTTTTATCATAACACTTCATAAATTGGTCCAAGTTGGTCTTTGTCTTATTCAAGACATCACAACTTTCCACATTTTATGAATGTTATAAACCTTTAATACTTTTCACTCATTGCCACAATCTTAACTTTAAGACTTGTTATTGGAACGAAGTATGATAGACTTCTTGATTTAACCATTTCTTCAATCCTTGATTCCTCTTCTTAAACATACAATTGTACTAAGACTTACTTAGAGGATCAATTAAGACATGGTTCTTAATCATTAAGACTTATCATAAAGCATAAAAGGTACTCTCCCTTCTTCTTAGAATGGAGAAACTTTTATCTTTCTGCCTACTTGATTCTTCTTATTTGTTCTGCTATTGATTTAAACATTTTCAATCAATTCAGAATTACACTTAATCTTATAAGCATAATCATATTTACTAAACCTTTAGTAAATCATGACGAATGTCTTTGTTACTCTTATGGTGGACTTGATCAACACGCAACTTTGTGTATTTGATCTCCAAGTCCTTCACTTGACACTTTGTCAATGAATTAGTCTAATTTTCAAATATGAAATTTCTTTTTTATCGTGCAACCAAGATGCATGATTCCAAGTTTCTGTCCAATTGAAACTTGGGCGATGAGAAACTCTCCCTATTTGGTAAATTCTCGACTTTCCATAAATAACATAATAAGAACCAAATCCATTATTGCTAATAATAGAAACATTTTAACATCAATTTTTCATACACGCCATTATAAGGATAAATAAATAACATTTAGAATCAAAATTTATTTTATTGCGGAAAAATTTTGTCCTTACAATGCAACTCATTGAAAAACTTATGCTAATACATCTTTCTTAGCAATCTAATTCTAACTCTAAGAAGTAGCTCAAGAATCTAATCTTCGAGAAATGCGATCAAAATCCATTCCTTTACGGTTAGATTTTGCTCACTTCTTCTCTTAAGCTCCCTTTCTTTTCTATGATCCTACAAAACATCAATTGTAATCTTATTACATTATGTATTAAGAATCTAGAATAGAAGCTTAAAAGAGTTAGTAAATGGATTTTACCTATATTAGAGCCATACATTTCGACTCTCCCATCTCTTAGATCTCTTAGGTAAATGGGGCAGCTTCGTCTCCAATGCCCCTTCTCTTGGCAATAAAAGCAAATTGAATCTTTTGGAACAGGACATGGAACTACTTCAGACATCGCCTTTCTCTTATGATAAACTTTTCGATCATAGCATGTCTTTCGTTGCGATTGTCTATATCCATAGAGGTCTCGAAGGCAGATTCACCAATCAACTTTGCTTTCCTATTGCGCCAAATCATTGCCGATTCAGCAGCAATAAGCATATAGGTGAGATCTATAAGGGTCACGTCGTAGTTCATCATATAGTACTCTCTTACGAACTCACTATATGAGTTGGGAAGTGACTGAAGAACCCAATCAGCAGCCATTTCCTCACAGACAACGGATCCCAACATCCTTAACCTATCAATGTGTGACTTCATCCCTAGGACGTGTGCACACACGAACTTTCCTTCTTTATGTTTACTTGCCAAAAGGGCTTGAGTGATCTTGAACTTTTCAAGCCTTTGAACTTGTGGGTTAGGGAGAATAATTGGAGGAGGAGGAGGAAGTGAAGCATGATCTCTTGTTCCTCGATCGAATCGTGGAATATCATCTTCATGTAGAATGCTTGTTCCACGGGATTTGAGAAGACCATAGTTGTCGAACTTTGACATCTACAAAACGGGAGAAAAATGAATTCAAGTTAGTTGATAGATTGAGTCCTTGGTAAATCACCCAAATGAAATACTAAGGCTAGGATCCAACACAATATTCTACAACTCGGGAGAGGGATGCCGTAACCCTAATTGCAGAATATTTGAAGGTAAGTGAATGACGATTCACTAATTTCCACCATGAAAAACAAAAAAGAAATTTAAGTTTTAAATCTATGAAAACTCCTAGATCCTTTGAGATTCATTGAACTTTCAATGGCATGTTTAAATCTCGATATGCCCCTCTTGTTTGTGACTGGGATGCCGAGGATCACAAAGCGGGTGTGAATAACCATGCAAACTACATGGTGCCCTCACATGTTATAGTCACCTATTTGATGTGCCGGTAAACCACACACGCTCCACCGAACTATGACAAACATTGAGTCACCCTTTGCTACCTTTGCTTAGACTCATTTAGTGTGCCGGTAAACCACACACGCTCCACTAACGTCTTTGCAAGGGCACAAAGTGTAATTTCATGGAATTGCATCAATTCACTTTTGCCTAAGTAACTAAGATTGGGAATTTTATGAAACATTTAGTTAATTTAATAATTCATTATACTTATAATGGAAGGTTTCGTCCTATCCTACCCGTTCGGCTAACGACCCTCCACTAGTCAAGAGTGCGGTGGGTAAGAGTGGATACCCATTCAATCGCCATTTTATAGGCAATTTCCTTAAACACCCCTTATAGACCAGCTTCGAGAATGAGGCCTACTAACGGTAAGACTGACTTTTACTCATACATATATATAATGTTAGACTTTTAATGTTATATATAGTATAGGGTGTATTTTATACTTTCAAAATACTAGGTGGTCCAATTTAACAATTATACTTTTAATTCAATTAAATTGTAAACCTAAACTTTTATGGATTTACTAAACCTCTTTTAATTATACACCTTAATTAATTAATAAAACCATAAGGGTGTGATGTGAACTTTTTTAAAACAATACTAGAATTTTAGAATTTAACATTCCTAATTAAACTTTTAATCAACTTTTAATTTCCAAAACTTGAGGGCAAGTTTTGAAACATTTCAACACATTAGGGTTTAGATTTTAATTATGCATCAAAATTAAACTATTTAATCAAAATTTAAATTCCAAAACTTGAGGGCATGTTTTGAAACCTTTTTCAAAACATTAGGGTTTCAACTATTTAAATTTCAAAACAACAAAACTTTTGGGGTTCAAATTTAAACTATAAAACCTAAAGGGCCGAATATGAAACTTTTCACAACAACAAGGATCAAATAACAAATAATTCAAATTAACATTTAATCACATAATTATCCATATTTGATGATTTCTTGCAAAATAATTTATCAATTTACTTAAAAATAATTAATCAATTATCTTATAAGGAAACAATTATATTATTAATTGATAAATATCTTCAATTTGATTAAAAAATATAGTCAAATATATCGTATAATCAGATTAATATTAATCTAACATGATAAGGTAATTATCCCAATGCAAAAAACAGCAAGAAATCCCGAGATAAGCACTGTCTGACGCACCGACTCGCCGAGTCACCCTATGGAACTCGCCGAGTAGGGCTGACTCGCTGAGTCAGGTCGAACAGTGAGGCCAAAACACGATTTTCAGTTACATCAAGCATCAATACAATAGAAACCAATCATGTCTCTGATACCACTGATGGGTTTTGGTCATAAGACATCCTATGTGCTCATACAAACCCTAATGCTTAGATCTAGGTTTCTCTATTGTACATGCTTTGAATCCAAGACTATAAACCCTAATTCTAGCATATGGAAATTGATATTAACATATACTTAGGTTTAAGATGTTACCTTGATTGTTATGTAGCAATAACAATCCCAATTCCTCCTTGAATTGACTTTGGAAGGCTTAGAGTCACAAGTGTCACTCCTTTAATGGCTCACAAACACCATAAGCAAGTGGAGAAGGTATAAAGAGAGAGGAGGGAGGTTAGAATTCGTCCTTAGGACCTCTTGGGAAGGGTTAGACGAATTCCTAAGCCCTAGGGGGTTTATATAGGTGTAAAGATTAAGGTTTTAGTCCTTATCCTTATCTAGTTGCTTGTCCACCAAGCAACCATAAGATAAGTCTTAGAAACCCTTATCCTAGTCGAATTCTAAGGGATTTACACCTCAAATTCGTTCACCATATATATAAGATAATCCTTGCCTTATTTTGTAACTATCACATAATTACAATTCAGCCCCTCTAGTTTAATTAATTACACTTGATCACAAAATTAATTCTTAATTAATTATTGACCAATATTAATTAAACAAATATGATTTCTCCTTTAATATATTATTCTTATAACATATTAATAAATCGTAATAACCTCTCTCTCTTTATTTATTTCTCCAATCAAGTTGCTTTGGTGAAGGCAACCCAAAAGGACCATGCACCATCGGGTCAAGTACATACCAAAATAGTTATGGACTTAGACACTAATCCAACAGTTTTCATTGTGGCAGACCAAGTGTTTGACTAAAGTCCTCAAAGAAGAGGTTGCCGCCTTCAATGTTTGCTCCGGGGAAACACCCACTTCGGTGGTGGGTTCAGGCCAAGGAACGAAGAAGAAATGGAGGATGAAAGGGGGAAAGGCAGCAGCGATCGCAATATTCTTCAGGGAGGGGGGGGTTCATGAGATTCAATTTTGCTCCACAGAAAAAATCTTCAAAGAAAGAGCAAAAAACTTACTGGAAGTAGTTGCATGTTTTAGAGTGGAATCCACAATCTGGGCCTGAACACGTCATTTAATTGAAGCCCTTTTCTTATCACATCGCCATTGAAGATTAGCTTGGACTTGACTTTGCTTCAGCTGCGCATTAAATCTTGATCTAAACTCCATTTGTGCAGCGATGGAGAATTTTAAGGTATCTTGAAAACCCCAAGCCATGTATAAAGAATAGCACATCAATTTAGGGGCCAAGGCATGCAACAGTATCAGATACTTTCATCGAAGGTGAGTTTCAATGTTTATGAGATCGACTGGGGATGTCGACGATGGATTTGGGGGATAAAATCTTGAAGATGAAGTGGTCTGGGTTGGGTTAGGTTATAGAGAGAGAGAGAGAGAGAGAGAGAGGTGGGTCCTCTATTATTTTTTTAATTGTTAAAATAAATAAATATTAAATTTTAAAAAAAATGTAAGAAAAATGAAAAATAAATACCCCAAGGGTATTATAGTCATTTCAATTTTCGGAGGGACCATTTTCACATACAAACAACTCCAAAAGGACTACGAAACCAAAAAAGTCAATGTTTTGACTAAAACCCCAAAATTTTGCATACCACAGGGACCATTTTTGCAATTTTGTCTATAATAAATTAGACAAATATATTTATATTTTATATGTTTAAAATGTTTATATTTATTTTTGATGTTTAAAATGTTTATGATATTTTTATAAAAAGAGTATGATAATATTATTATGTATTTAAACATATAAAATATATTATATGTTAGTATTTCTGAAATACAAACCTTTTAAACATATAAAATATATTTACCTTTTAAAAAAAGTAATTGAATGTACTTGATACCATATTATTCATATTAACTATTTTAGCATAATTAATTATTAACTAACAAATGTTTTTTAATTTTGTTTTGAAAAGTTGAAGTATTAACTAAGAAATATATTCAAATTTTGTTAAAACTAGGTAACTTTTTTTAAATTTCAATATAAAAAGTTTATATCAAACAAATATAAAAGTTACCGTATGTAAGGCTAAAAATATGTTTCGGTAGAAAACTATTTAGTTTTATCAAATTTTGAATATATATTAATATTTTATATGTTTATAATCTTAAGGGTTTTTTTACAAAATATTTATAAACTTAAGGGTTTTTGTCGCAAAAAAATAATTCATAATAACCTGGAAACCTGCTATTGCAGGTAACAAGGACAAAACCAACAAAAAAATGACAAATTTGCGGTATAAACGAACCAAAAACCTGTCGAAGGGTAAAACCGACATTTTCTGCCAAACTTAAGGCTTTTTATGACATTATCCCTTAGAATTACTCAGAAAATATTGGAAGTCTCATGAGATTCCAATTAAAAGTCAAATAGTGAAATTTAGCGAAAATATAAAATTTGAAATAAGTAAAATTTTATTATTGAAATTTGTAAATAATCTTGTTAGAAACTTGTAGGCGAAAACCTCGTCGAAATCCGAGTTATAACGAAGAAGTTATGACCAATCGAAGATCCGCGACAAAACTGGCACGGCGCCGAATGATGTAAAAAGTGAGTTTTTGATAAAGTACTTTTTAGACTTAATAATTTAATGAAAGTCGTAGTATTCGTAAAACCGAGAAGTTCGATAAAAAGAATGCCAAAATCTGACTTTGTATGAGGAAGTTATGATTTTTCTAAGTTTTAGCTTAGCAGTACATAGCTAAAAACTCGAATTTTATATCGAGTGATTTTTAGCCGACACAACCTAAACGAGAATTGAAGATCTCGTCAATAGTAGTACAACGGTAAAAAGTCTGACGAAAACGGACGTCGGATGAAGAAGTTATGAATTTTTAACGGATTTTCCTGTCCCGGTCTGTTAAAAATAATAATATTAAAAATAAATTCAAAATTAGCCAACGGAGTCTAAACGAAAGTTTTAGAATATATTCCCGCCTACGCGTGCATATAAAGAACGTCAAAAATGGAGCTTGTATGCGAAAGTTATGGATTTTAGAAGTTTGGGGCACATTTTCCGAGAATTTCCGCATGAATAGTATCGGCCACGTCACCTCGCACGAAGCAGCCACGTCACCTCGCACGAAGCAGCTACGTCACCAAGACATGTTGCGTCCGAGGTGCGATGTGTGTTGCGTCCGAGCCTCGCTGCTGTGCCACCTGCCTCCTTGCGTGTCCGAAGCTTGCACCTGCCACCTGCTGCCTTCGCATGTGCGACGCGTGTCGCATCCGAGCCCCTCGCTGGCACCGCCTCTTCTCGGCCGACCTTCGGACGTCACCCTATAAAAGGGAGGCCCAACCTTTGCAAAGCACAATTTTCAATATATCTCTTGTTTTTATAAAAGAAAGCTATTTATAGTAACGAAGTGTTGCACAAATTACTATTTTAACCCCCGGTTATTTCAAGGTGAGTTCAATATATAGGAACAATTGTATATTATGTGTTATATGTGCTATGTGTTTTTCAGTGTTATTACTCCGGGTTATTTTCCCGTGTTATTTTTATTCGCTATTTTTGTAGCAAAAGCAATACCTTTAACCATGTGATCAGTGAAAGGACTTAGATTCACATTGGTACTGGTACGTAGCCCCTTGCCATGTAGAGCATGTCTCCGTAAGAGAATGACTTCTATTCTATGGCATTGGCAAATTGTTAGACATGGCTATAAGCTTGAAATCTACCAAGGTGTTGATCAGAAATCTTATGTCTTCTGTGCCATTTGGGCCGAAACTTTATTAATGTAAATCAAGTATGGAAATTGTTATGTCTCATTGATTGTATATCTTTGAATCAAGTCATTGATTGATATGGAAAGCTTAACACATGATTCACATATCCCTTTGTTGTTCCTTGTTTCTCTTTGCTTCTTCCTTATTGAAGTATATATATATATATATATATATATATATATATATATATATATATATATATATATATGGCATAACGTTATATTGTATCTATTATTGAACTCACTAAGCGTCACCGCTTACCCTATCAATGTTTAACAATTGTAGGAGATAAGTAATCAGTATGATCGTATACTGTTGGAAGATTTAGAATAGTTTGTAATAGTACTTTGTACTTCAGTTACGTTTGTATAAAGTACAATATCCTGGGAAGTTATGTAATATATAACACTTTGTAATAGTCGGTTTGTATCCAATTTTTTTGTAATCAAACTATCAATGTAAAATATTATTTTATGAATATGCATGTAGCATGTTTCGGAGTAACAATATTGTGAAGTATGAAAGTTTGAGTCTTTTAGAAACACGAAAGTTAGGCTCTTTCAATCATGGTATCAGAGCAATAGTTGAAGTGAACTAAATACCATGGATTGATATTTAGACTTAAACTGTTGGAAGTTCAATATATGAACGGATTCATTAGGAACATATGGATACAAACCATAGGAAATACTTAAGTGGGGTATTGGGTAGTGATAAACCCTAGTATTCTAAGATATTAATTTACTTCAAAATTTTCAGAGAATTAGTTTAAGTGAACTAGGAATTTTGAGAATTTCTAAACTTAAACAAGAATTATTAAGTGAAGATGATACGATATTTATCTAGTATACTTTAGGTTGAATACCTAATGAGGACAAGCACTAGATTATTAAGAGGAGATATGCCTTATATTATAATATGTGCAAAATGAATGTAGCATGCCTTAGAGTGCTTATCTATAATTGCTATTATTTGAGAAAGTTTAAGGTCTGTTGCCGACCTTGGTTTTGAAAAGAAAATTTTTTATGTTCAGGATTCTAAGAATTTCCGTAATAGAATTTACGTGAAAACTTTTTGAAGTGATAAAGAGACTTATTATAGTCGACATCGATAAGTTTGTTGATAAACGATCGAAGGATATCGTAAAATAATATTTATGAAGTGTTATCGTAAATAGTGTATTAATACCTATAGAGTGGTATTGTACCTTCAAAGTATGTTTAATGATATAATAACATCTTTGGAAGAATGATGTGCATTTGAAACACATTTGGGAGAGATAAATGTGTTGGTGCAATCCATGAAGTTGTTCCACCGATGTACAGATTGAAGAAGTGATTGTTTAATAGAGTCGAAAGAACCGAAGATGGTGATCAGTACTTCGGCAGTATCACAATTAATGTTGTGCAAGATTTAGAAGAATTAAATGAAGATATAAAAGAAAGGCTAATGAAGTTTTCAGACTCAATAGGCCAAGACTTTGTGATGTAGTAAGTAGTTCAAGTAGTAACCCTATACAGGATGTTCAGACTAAGTATTTATTTATACTGAGTGAGGATTGACTTCTATCACATCCTTATGGAAGTTCCATAGTGTGTTAAGTCAACTTTAACATACAAAATTAGGATGGTGAATTGATTCATTTAGTGGTAAAAGGTTAAGCAACTTACTTGTTTAAGTAAGGTAGAATGCTTAGTTGAAGAAGCAATACACTCATAGTATTGTATGAGAAGAGATGTTGTAGTCAGGAATCATAGAGAACCAAGTTGAAGCTAGTAGAACCTAATGAGATGAAGCTATAATGCAGACTTCTTAAGATAAACTCCTATAAAGTAGATTTAAAACATACAACCATGAGAAGAAGACTTACTCAAATACAAGAATAACGATGTCATGGAAGGATAATGAAATGAACAAATGTGCATGGTGAATTACATAAATTAAAAAATGATGTAGTAATTGAAAACCATTTGTCTCTACACTGCTAGAGTAAATTTTGGGTGTAGTATGTCTTGTAGAGTAGACACTACCCGAGAAAGAATTTATATGAAGAATTGGAAGTAAAATTCTATCAACCTATGAAAAGGTATTAGAATATGCTAGATCAAGCATATGCATGAGAAAAATCTTAGAAGACGAGTATAAGTAATCCAAGATATGTTTGATAGAAACGTGAAAACCCTAGTTGAGTCTAGGAGAAATTGTTGTATGTAATTGTTTGAACACATTCATGTGTGATAAGTTGTTCTGTGATTTTGAATAGTGACTTGGAAAACTGTGAGACAATACTTGGGACAAAGATGAGTAGGTGTGAATAGTAGTAGAGGCCTATACTACCCAGGGCCGGCCTTAAGTTTATGTTTGTAAAGGTAGGGCTTAGGGCCCCAAATTGTAAGGGGCCCCATTTTCAAGTCCAGTTTCTCTCATGTATTCACAGTCGATACTACCCATTCCTCAAAAAAAAAAAAAAAAAAAAAAAAAAAAAAAAAAAAAAAAACCACGCCTGCGAACTAATCAACTATAATCACGTTGTGAGAAATGATTCAACTCCCCCTTCTTTTCTCCATTATCGGACTCGATTCTATCCTTCTTCTCTAATCATCGATTCTTCTCCAATCGTCAATCAATTCTTCTAATTGTCAATCGATTCCACAGCCTATCGATTGAATGATTTCAATCGCCATTGAGCATTGAGTCGTTGACCTGCTGTTCGGATTCTCCCTCGCTGATCGCTCAAAACTCTATATCAAAATCAGCTATTCTGTGACTATTGGTATTGAATTGAAACGGTAATGTGCTTGTATTTTCCCTTTTGATTTTTGATTTTCCTATTGTCTGATTATCAGATTATATAATTGCCCATTAGGGATTTGGGGTAATGTGTTATGTGGTTATTAGTTAAATGTTAATAGCCGATGATTAGCTCAAACCACTCAAACCAGTGTTCTAAAAATCTCAATCTATATTGCTAATTATTGATTAATCATTAATGGAGTAGATGTCGCCTAGCCAATAAGTTTTGTCCGACTGCTTCAAATTTTTTTGTTTGGTGAATCATTATTCAAAAAGGTTGATGCTTTTTGGCTCTTGGTTTGATTGATTGACCCCAAACTCCAATATCTAGAAAAGTCTTCATCAATACTACAAAACTGAATTTTGATGGAATATACTCATAGTATAGAATGATAGAACAAGCTTTTTTTATCAAACATACGATATTTGATTTGAATTATGTGGTTTGGCATCATAATTTTGTTTTGCTTTTTATGAGATTCTTGTTTGACATCAAGTTATATAATGTCTTCTAATTAAAAACAATGTTTTATTATTAAGTTATGTAATTTGTATTCTAATTGTTTTTGGCTTTTTCCAAATGGCATGAATGATCAAATTTGTTAATCTTTTCAATTTTATGATTTTTTTTATTTCAGATCGGCAGATTCCATTGTTCACTGATTCCAGATTGGCAAATTCAATTGTTTTTGAGCTTTCCATTATCTTAAGGGCGGTATAATCCTAATCCTTATCTTCTATACGTATAGTTATTATTAATCAAATAATTAATAAACATGTCAAAGAGAAAATATGAATTAGGTGCTTCAAAAAGGAAACGAAAAATGCAAGAATAAGCTTTTATAGATAAACAAAAAGGTTCGTTTTTAAAATATTCAACTACAAACAAAAATGTTGATAGTGAACAAGAACAAATTAATGTTGATAATGAACCAGAACAAGCTAATGTTGATAATAATATTGAACAAACTAATATTGAAATTGATAACGAACAAACTAATAATGAAAATAATAATGAACAAACTAATATTGAAATTAATAACGAACAAACTAACAGTGAAAATGATAACGAACAACCCAATATTGAAATTGATAACGAACAAACTAATAGTGAAAATGATATCGAACAAACCAATATTGAAATTGATAACGAACAAACTAATAGTGAAAATAATAACACGCCTTTAAACATATATGATCCAAGTAGATGGAATAATATTAGTACTAATTTAAGAGATTTAATTGTAGAAAAAGGTCCTATTAAAATTTATGATTTTAAATTTCCAAAATATCAACATTTTAAGAAGCTTTAATATATCTCTTTATATGCAAAATATACCAAATGGTGAAAAATACGAACGAACATGGTTGGTTTATTCCATAGATGTAGATAAAGTTTTTTGTTTTTTTTGTAAACTATTTAATGTGAATACATCTACATGTTCATTAGCACATAAATGTAACAATGATTGGAATAATATTTCTAGTATACTAAAAAGACATGAAGCAAGTAACGGGCACATTCTTAATATGAGGTCATGGATTGACTTACAAACTAGATTAACAAATAATAAAACAATTGACAAAAAAAATCCAAGAACAAATAAATAAAGAAAAAGAACATTGGAGAAATGTGTTAATAAGAATCATTGTTGTAGTAAAAACTTTAGGAAAAAGTAATTTAGCATTTCGTGGAACAAATGAAAAAATTTATGAAGAAAATAATGGTAATTTTTTAACTATAATTGAAATGATTGCTGAATTTGATCTTATTATGCGAGAACATATTAGGAGAATTAGTGACAAAGAAATCCATAATCATTATCTTGGACATAATATGCAAAACGAACTTATTAGTTTATTAGGAGAAGAAGTTGTGACATCCCCTTTTTCACGGCCAGAAAAGACCGATTTGTTTATGCTTTGTTTTATAAAATCAGAGTAATCTTTTAAAGAAAACAGTTGCGGAATTTGTTCCCAATACAAGATATGATAATAACTTATCAAAACATTTCTCAAAGAGAATGTATTTTCATTTATTAATAAAACCTCGGGATGTCATGTTCTGATACAGACATATAAGCATAAACAGAACTTACATTCAATTACACTAATGATTTATATCTCCTTTAAATCTCTCTATGAAATATGTCTTCGTATTGATACCTGTGATACAAAGGAAACTGAGTGGGTCAGGCTTGGGAGCCTGGTGAGCATATAGGGTTTTCAACCCACAATAATATAATTATTATATTCAACCATCAAACAATCAACTCAATTACCCATGCCTACTATCTTCCTTAGGATTTTACCCTAGGAATTCAACTACCCGTCATTCTTTCATTCCTAAGGATTGACCTAAGGAATTAGCACAAACTTCCATTGCTACATAAGGCGCATCTGCCAATATTATCCTTTAAGCGCCTCTGCCAGGATTACGACATTCACTATTAGGCACACCCGCCAATATTATCCTTAAGCGCATCTGCTAGCATTATGGCATGCTCTTTTAGGTTCATCTACCAATATTATGCTTAAGTGCATCTACTAGTATTATGTCACTCTCTATTTGGTGCATCTCCCAATACTATGCTGAAGCGCATCTGCTAGCATTATGACATTCTCTATTTGGTGCATCTACCAATACTATGCTTAAGCGCATCTGCTAGCATTATGTCATTCTCTATTTGGTACATCTACCAATACTATGCTTAAGCGCATCTGCTAGCATTATGACATTCTCTAATTGGTGCATCTACCAATACTATGCTTAATCATCTTTCATACCTCATCATTTTATCACATACCAACTATCTCATCTACCAATGTTCTACCCAACATATTTGTAGATATAAAATACATATATAGTTTAACTCATTTAAAAACTATATAAAACATCCATCCCACACTCATCTCAAATAAACAACAATATATAAACACATAGCACGTATTTTATAACAAATACTTCATATTTATGTGTTAGAAGAAAGTAACCACACACTCACCCAAACATATACTTAATACATTCAAACAACACTTATATTATACTCGTGTTTATGAAAGGGACTATACACATGATACCTTATCGAATGAACACGTAATTCAAAAATATATAATCCGTACTCCCGGATCTAAAACTAACCTCCTGATCTGATCCCTACTCTCGGATCTAAAACTAATCTTTTGACCTGATCCATACTCTCGGATCTAAAACTAACCTTTTGATCTGATCCATACATCCAGATCTAAAACAAGTTTATCTCTTTATTCTTTTATCTCATGGTCCAACCCATATTTTATCACTTACCAACAACCTCATCTACTCATGTTCTACCCAACATATTTTTAGATACAAAACACACACACACACACACACACACACACACACATATATATATATATATATATAGTTTAACTCATTAAAGCTTATATAATTCACCTATTCCACAATCATCTCAAATAAACAACAAAAAATTATACACGTAGCATGTGTTTCATAGCAAATACTTAATATTTATGTGTTAGAAGAAAGTGACTACACACTCACTTGATTAGAAGATGATCGGACAACACTACGACTTGTAGAAGTAGTATTCTTCGGCAGATTTGGAAGATCTTTACAAAAACCGGACTCCTCGTGGGCAGAGCTTCGGCTCGGGAATCGCAGTTCTCGGGATCTCCGGGGCCTCGGGACTTGCTTCGGGGCTCGGGATTGATACCGGGGCTTCGGGATGTTTCTTGCACGAAAAACGATTCAAAAACGCGAGAAAACGGGAAGAAATGAGCAACTGAATCGGCTGCACTCGACTTCCTTTTATAGGGGGCTGAAACCCGATTTACGCGGGGCGTAACGACGATAAGGTCGCTGACTCCCCCCATGGATAATATCGGCCAATTTTTATTTAAATTAAATATCGAAATTATTAAATAAACTTCAAAGATTCATATATTTCTCATACGAACTCCGTTTTCGACGTTCTTTATATCCACGCGTAGGTGAGACTACGATCTACAACTTTCGTTTAGACTCCGTCGGCTAATTTTGAATTTATTTTTATTATTTATTTTTAGTAGGCCGGGACAGGAAAACTCCGTTATAAAATCATAACTTCTTCATCCGACGTCCGTTTTTGCCTATCTTTTTATCGTTTTACTACAATTAATGAGATATTCAATTCTCATTTAAATTGTTTCGGCTAAAAACTGCTCGGTCTCAAATCGAGCATTCGGGCTGCATACTGCTAAGTTGAAACTTCGAAAAATCATAACTTCCTCATACGAAGTCAGATTTGGGCGTTCTTTTTATGCACGCTCATGGTTTAACGTATTCTACGACTTTCATTTAGATTGCTAAGGCTAAATATCGCTCTAACATAAATTCACTTTTTACGTCGCGCTGTGTCGTGCCGGTTCTGTCGCGAAACTTCGACAGGTCATAACTTCTTCGTTATAACTCGGATTTCGGCGTTCTTTATATGTACGGAATCCTTGTAACATATACTACAACTTAGTCAAGATTATTCCTTCAAAATAATCTTCCATAAAAAAGTCATTTTTGACGCTTAACGTCTCTAAATTGACTAGCCCTGATCTATGGGCGTTACAATTATCTCCCCCTTAGGATGATTACGTCCCGAAATCATCAACGAAAATAGAACTTGTATAATGATTCCATACGCTATCTCTTCATCCTAGGTACTAACCGTAAATTCTATGTTTCCTCGAATGAGTATTTAACTCTACGGCTTTCTTGACCGCAGAAGATGCCCAATCTTGCATCTGCTTATCGTACTATGTTGTACTTTCAATCGTAACCTTCAAGTTACCAAATAAATCCTTATTGTGGACTCCTTCTTCTTCTCAAGATAATTACTTTCATTTATCTATTGTAACAAATCGATGGGTCGTGCTCTATTGACCTCTCATCGCACGATGCGACGCTTAGACTCGATCTTTAATAAAGTTAAATTCCAGAATAGAATATACCTTCCTTCATATTCTAATGTGATATAATCACATTTCAGCATGTAGCATTTCTACCTACAAACTTCTTTTAACAATGAGCGCGACACTATCAATCGCATTAACTTCAACCTTCTGACTTAAGTCAGATGTTACATCTAACTTGGTCCTCCAGACCACGTAACATACTCCTCGTAGTCGAACTCAAATTTAAACATGACCACTAGGGTCGGAACAAGAACCATCTTACTAGTCATTACCGAAACAATGGTAATGACATACCAGAATAAAATGGAATCAATCACTAGCTTCTTGGTAACCTTGTGACTTTCCCTGATCCAAGTGCAAGTCATGTGCTTCCGGTAGTATATGCATCTACTACCTTTCACACCTACTCATACTCGTCCCGAGTATTGTCCCACAGTCGACCAAGTCACCATACAAGAAAATCACAAAACAATTTAACACATACGAATGTGTCCAAGTAATCATAAACAATTTCCCTAGACTCTACTAGGACTTTTTCATTGCTCAATCTTCAATCATCAACTCTACTTCAACTCGATTGGTGATGAAAATATCAGACGATGAGACAACTTCAAGAATTTCACCAATCATTCCATCATCCTGCCAATCAAAGGAGTACTTTAGACGTACCGTACTCCTCTAAACGTACTTTTATTTCATAAGACATACTCTAAAGGCAAGATACCACTCTTACGATATCTTCTGATAGGTGTCATCCACTATCATAAGCCTTCTTCATTTCCTCCATTTACTCAATTTCTCTATGAGTCTTCACCATGACCCCTTGTACATCCAAGCAGACATTCGGTGTACCAAGCGAGAATTTTAAGATAAGAAAGCTTTAATTATGATAAACGTATAAATCTCCTTATCACCCCGAAACGTTTACATGCTAGTTCTAATATCATAGCCATACGCTTAGAATCCTAAACACATAAGGTTTCCAAATCCGGTCGGCAACAAACCATAGATCCGAACAAATAATAGCATCAATATAGCTATCACACAAAACATTTAGCACAAAAAATCATTTTAGGCATCACTCCTAAAATAAACTAGTGCTTGTGTCAATTTAGGTGTACTACCTAACATATTTTAGACACACTCCTCACAATCATTACTTAGCATTCTAAGTTTAAGTCTAGAAATTTCCTACAAATTCCTAGTTCGCTTAAACTAATGCTCTGATACCAACTGTGACATCCCCTTTTTCACGGCCAGAAAAGACCGATTTGTTTATGCTTTGTTTTATAAAATCAGAGTAATCTTTTAAAGAAAACAGTTGCAGAATTTGTTCCCAATACAAGATATGATAATAACTTATCAAAACATTTCTCAAAGAGAATGTATTTTCATTTATTAATAAAACCTCGGGATGTCATGTTCCGATACAGACATATAAGCATAAACAGAACTTACATTCAATTACACTAATGATTTATATCTCCTTTAAATCTCTCTGTGAAATATGTCTTCGTATTGATACCTGTGATACAAAGGAAACTGAGTGGGTCAGGCTTGGGAGCCTGGTGAGCATATAGGGTTTTCAACCCACAATGATATAATTATTATATTCAACCATCAAACAATCAACTCAATTACCCATGCCTACTATCTACCTTAGGATTTTACCCTAGGAATTCAATTACCCGTCATTCTTTCATTCCTAAGGATTGACCTAAGGAATTAGCACAAACTTCCATTGCTACATAAGGCGCATCTGCCAACATTATCCTTTAAGCGCCTCTGCCAGGATTACGACATTCACTATTAGGCACATCTGCCAATATTATCCTTAAGCGCATCTCCTAGCATTATGGCATGCTCTTTTAGGTTCATCTACCAATACTATGCTTAAGTGCATCTACTAGTATTATGTCACTCTCTATTTGGTGCATCTCCCAATACTATGTTGAAGCGCATCTGCTAGCATTATGACATTCTTTATTTGGTGCATCTACCAATACTATGCTTAAGCGCATCTGCTAGCATTATGTCATTCTCTATTTGGTGCATCTACCAATACTATGCTTAAGCGCATTTGCTAGCATTATGACATTCTCTAATTGGTGCATCTACCAATACTATGCTTAATCATCTTTCATACCTCATCATTTTATCACATACCAACTATCTCATCTACCCATGTTCTACCCAACATATTTGTAGATATAAAATACATATACAGTTTAACTCATTTAAAAACTATATAAAACATCCATTCCACACTCATCTCAAATAAACAACAATATATAAACACATAGCACGTATTTTATAACAAATACTTCATATTTATGTGTTAGAAGAAAGTAACCACACACTTACCCAAACATATACTTAATACATTCAAACAATACTTGTATTATACCCGTGTTTATGAAAGGGACTATACACATGATACCTTATCGAATGAACACGTAATTCAAAAATATATAATCCATACTCCCGGATCTAAAACTAACCTCCTGATCTGATCCCTACTCTCGGATCTAAAACTAACCTTTTGATCTGATCCATACATCCAGATCTAAAACAAGTTTATCTCTTTATTCTTTTATCTCATGGTCCAACCCATATTTTATCACTTACCAACAACCTCATCTATTCATGTTCTACCCAACATATTTTTAGATACAAAACACACACACACACACAAACACACACACACACACACACACACATATATATATATATATATATATATATATATATATATATATATATATATATATATAGTTTAACTCATTAAAGCTTATATAATTCACCTATTCCACAATCATCTCAAATAAACAACAAAATATTATACACGTAGCACGTGTTTCATAGCAAATACTTAATATTTATGTGTTAGAAGAAAGTGACTACACACTCACTTGATTAGAAGATGATCGGACAGCACTACGACTTGTAGAAGTAGTATTCTTCGGCAGATCTGGAAGATCTTTACAAAAACCGGACTCCTCGTAGGCAGAGCTTCGGCTCGGGAATCGCACTTCTCGGGATATCCGGGGCCTCGGGACTTGCTTCGGGGCTCGGGAATGATACCGGGGCTTCGGGATGTTTCTTGCACGAAAAACGATGCAAAAATCCGAGAAAACGGGAAGAAATGAGCAACTGAATCGGTTGCACTCGACTTCCTTTTATAAGGGGCTGAAGCCCGATTTACGCGGGGCGTAAATTTCATTACGCGGGGCGTAACGACGATAAGGTCGCTGACTCCCCCCATGGATAATATTGGCCAATTTTTATTTAAATTAAATATCGAAATTATTAAATAAATTTCAAAAATTCATATCTTCCTCATACGAACTCCGTTTTCGACGTTTTTTATATCCACGCGTAGGTGAGACTACGATCTACAACTTTCATTTAGACTCCGTCGGCTAATTTTGACTTTATTTTTATTATTTATTTTTAGTAGGCCGGGACAGAAAAACTTCGTTATAAAATCATAACTTCTTCATCCGACGTCCGTTTTCGCCTATCTTTTTATCGTTTTACTACAATTAATGAGATCTTCAATTCTCATTTAGATTGTTTCGGCTAAAAACCGCTCGGTCTCAAATCGAGCATTCGGGCTGCATACTGCTAAGTCGAAACTTCGAAAAATCATAACTTCCTCATACGAAGTCAGATTTGGGCGTTCTTTTTATGCACGCTCATGGTTTAACGTATTCTAAGACTTTCATTTAGATTGCTAAGGCTAAATATCGCTCTAACATAAATTCACTTTTTACGTCGCGCTGTGTCGTGTCGGTTCTGTCGCGAAACTTCGACAGGTCATAACTTCTTCGTTATAACTCGGATTTCGGCGTTCTTTATATGTACGGAATCCTTGTAACATATACTACAACTTAGTCAAGATTATTCCTTCAAAATAATCTTCCATCAAAAAGTCATTTTTGACGCTTGACGTCTCTAAATTGACTAGCCCTGATCTACGGGCGTTACAGAAGTTAAAACTAAAATTATTAAAAAAAAATAAAAGAGGCTAAATACTTTTCAATAATACTTGATTGTACTCCTGATACAAGTCATCAGGAACAAATGTCAATTATCTTACGATGTTTAGATCTTTCAACAACTCCAATAGAAGTTAAGGAGTACTTTCTAGGATTTTTAGTTGTAGATAATACAACCGGTAAAGGCTTATATGATGCTATAGTTGATGAAATTAAAAATATAGGACTAGATATAAATGATGTTAGGGGTCAAAGTTACGACAATGGTTCAAATATGAAAGGAAAACATCAAGGTGTACAGAAACGATTGTTAGATATTAACCCTAGAGCATTCTACACTCCTTGTGGTTGTCATAGTTTAAATTTAGTAATTTGTGATATGGTTAATTCGTGTGAAAAAGCTAGTGAATTTTTGGAGTTATACAACGTATATATTCGATATTTGCTTCATCAACTCAAAGGTGGAAATATTACAAGATAATATATCAAACCTAACACTTAAATCATTATCGCAAACTCATTGGGAAAGTAGGGTAGAAAGTGTAAAAGCAATTAGATTTCAAGCACCACAATTAAGAAAAGCACTTTTACAATTATCTAAAAATTGTGGAGATCCAAAAATTAAAAGTGAGGCTATATGTTTAGCTACATATGAACTTGAAAACTATGAATTTTTATTAGAAATGATTATTTGGTATGATGTTTTGTTTGCTATTAACACTGTGAGTAAAAGCTTGCAAGCAAATAATATGTGTATCGATGATGCTATAGATCAACTAAATGGACTTTTGTGTTTCTTTGAAGAATATAGAGAAAACGGATTTGAAAAAGCTTTAGATTATGCAAAAGAATTGGCTTTAGAAATGAATGTAAAACCAGAATTTCGTGAAAAGCGTATGATTCAAAGAAATAGACGATATGATGAAAATGTTGCTAATGAAACTATTAAAACTCCTATTCAGTTAATTAAAACTGATTACTTTTTATATATAGTAGATAAAGCCATTATTTCACTAAAAAGTAGATTTGAGCAATTTAACGAGTTTAAAAATATTTTTGGTTTTCTATTTAGTATAAAAAAATTAAAATCATTTGATGAAAATACTTTAAAAAAACATTGTTTAAATCTTGAAAAAACTTTAATGCATGAAGATAGCTTAGATATTAATGGTTTAGATTTATTTCATGAACTAAAACTTTTAAGACATATTGTACATTTAGAACGTGATACAATTATTAATATACTTAATTACATTAAAAAAATTAGTTCTTTTCTAAATGCATATGTTGCCTATAGGATTATGTTAACTATTCCTGTAACCGTTGCCTCTGCAGAAAGAAGTTTTTCTAAATTAAAACTATTAAAAAATTATTTAAGATCTACAATGTCACAAGAAAGATTAAATGGATTAGCAATTTTATCAATTGAAAAATAGTTAGTAAAAGAATTGATTAGGAAAATTTCATTAAAGAATTTGCATCTAAAAAAGCTAAAAAAATTAACTTTATGTCATAAAATATATTCACAAAAAACTTATACATAAAAAAAAATTAACTCCGCCATTTGTAAACTTTTTAGTTTATTATTGCCGGTCCCAAGCCCGGATAAAGGAGGAGGGTTTATAACATTAAGTATAGTAAATGTCAAAGGGCCCCAAATTTTTGGTTCGCTTAGAGCCCCCAAACTCGTTGAGCTAGACCTGATACTACCAGAAGCACAGGACTCACACTTGGATCAAGAAAAGTCACAAGGTTACCAAGAAGCTAGTAATTGATTCCGTTTTATTCATGTATATCATTACCATCATTTCGGTAATGACTCAGAGGATGATTGTTTTTCCGACCCTAGTGGTCATATCAAACCGAGTCTGAAATAGACGAGTATGTTACATGGTTCAGAGAACCAAGATCGATGTAACATCCGACCTAATCCAGGAAATTAAATTATGAAAGATAATCAAGGAGATCAATAGAAGTATCACAATCACTGTTATAGTAAAGAATTTTGTACCCCGAAGTGCTATATACTAGAATATGATTATATTACATTAGAACATGAAGGAAGGTTACTTACATAATAGTATTATACAATTAGAGACGAGAGTTTGGTTCGTTGTATGTTTCTTGCGTTATGCAATTGAAAGTAATTGGACTATGACCATTCGAATTGTGGTTATAATAAAAGTAAAAATTTTACCTTGGGTTTAGTATATAAACCAAGAAGGAGCAGGAGTCTACAATGAGAATTGAGTTTTAACTCAAAGATTAGGATCGAAGGCCCAATAGAGAATGATGAGAGGGTGCAAGTTTGAGCATCGCTAGTAACTAAGAAGTTTGAAGAGTTTGACAATCGTTTGGCAAACCAAAACTTAAATATCGTACATTTTCGATTACCACAAAGGAAGTAAGTTAGGACTCGAAAGTTGTGACTAGTAATTTTCTCATAAACTCTAAATTTTCTCACATCTTATTTGATTTCGTTGCCTCAGATTCCTTCGTGCCTTATAAATTTGCACATTCTTTTCAAATTGCTTGTTACGCAATTGTCCAATCATTTCATATAGATAACATATGAAGTATATCATTACTTGCTGATAAAGTCTATAGGGATAGTGTCATGGGAATTTAAGGTTGTAATCTTTTTGCTAACCTATTTCCTATCTCCTTGCCCAACTTTGATATTATTCTCGGCATGGATTGGTTTTCAAAGAACCACGCAGGACTCTTGTGCTACGAAGAGATTGTATGCATCCTTATCAAAAAGAGGATTATATTTATGTCTACATTGAAAATAATAACTTCTTTCTTAAAAACTCATAAATTTATATCGAAGGGATATTCTACTTATCCGGCTAATGCAATTGATATCTCAAGAGAGGAGAAGAAAATTGTAAATGATGTTTCCATTATTAATGAAAATTTTCATTATCTTTCCGACGAATTGCCTGGACTACCCCGAATAGGCAAGTAGAATTCCGAATTCACCTTATGCCTGGTGCTACTCCAATTGCCAAAGACTGCTATATAGAATAATAGCATTTGGATAATAGTCGACAGATTGACTAAGAGTGCACATTTCTCGCCATGCGTGAAACGACTCCAATGGAAAAATACGTACAAGTATACTTGGATGAAACGTGAATTAGGATCTCGAGTTGCTCTTAGTACAACTTATCATCCTCAGACAAATGGTCAGAAGAAGAGAGCAATCCAAACAGTAGAAAATATACAGAAGGTATATGAAGTACTGTATGAGCGTAAATGTCATACTCAAATATGTTGGCATAACGTAGGACAGAATATCTTTGGAGGCTCTGAAATGATTCAAGACATCACTAACAAGATACAAATTGTCCGAGAAAGAATGAAAGCGGCCCAGGATCGACAGAGGTCCTATGCAGAAAAGAGGAGATGACCCGTAGAATTCCGGGTGGATGATTTAGTAATACTGAAGGTATTTCATGGCAAGGAGTTATACAACTTTGGAAGAAAAAAACGATTGGTAAGCAAGCATACTGCTTGGAATTGCCTGAAGATTTGGCAGGTATTCATGATGTATTTCAAGTGAGCTATCTGTGCAAATGCTTGAGCGTATATGATGAAACGATTCCGTTATCCCAAGAGAAATTTGATAATAAGTTAAGATATGTAGAAAAACTTCAAAAGATCATAAACGAATGAATGACTAATCTATGTAATAAAGAAGTGAAGTTGGCACTTGTCAAGTGGAAACTGATGGGTTTTGGTCATAAGACATCCTATGTGCTCATACAAACCCTAATGCTTGGATTTAGGTTTCTCTATTGTACATGCTTTGAATCCAAGACTATAAACCCTAATTCTAGCATATGGAAATCAATATTAACATATAATTAGGTTTAAGATATTACCTTGATTGTTATGTAGCAATAACAATCCCAATTCCTCCTTGAATTGACTTTGGAAGGCTTAGAGTCACAAGTGTCACTCCTCTAATGGTTCACAAACACCATAAGCAAGAGGATGAAGAGGAGAGAGGATGGAGGCTGCCCAAAACGTGATCTAACCCTAGAAAAGAAGTTCCCCACGTTTTTGAGTCATAAGGGTCTTATATATAGTAAGGCTATTAGGGTTATCTAACAAGGAAACCCTAATTTGGTTGCTTAAGCCCTAAGCAACCCATGGAGCCCTTTTCTTAAAGCCTTGGACGATTTCATATGGGCTTCCCCCATAGAATTCGTCCACCTTATAATAAAAGGCAATCCATGGCCCTAATTGCAATTATCTTATAATTACAATTCCAGTCCCTTAAGTTTAATTAATCTCTTTTAGTCACAAAACTAATTACCAATTAATTATTGACTAATATTAATTAAACAATATGATTTCTCCTTTAATATATTATTCTCATAATATATTAATAAATCATATTTAATCCTTTCTCTCCATAATTCATCCTATCAAGTTGCTTTGGTGAAGGCAACCCAAAAGGACCATGCACCATCGGGTCAAGTACATACCAAAATAGTTATGGACTAAGACACTAATCCAACAGTCTCCCACTTGGATAAGTCTAATAACTATTATGCGTATGACTTCAGATCCCGATCTGCAATCGTAGCTTTCCAAAGCCGCTGTCAACTCTGATCCTATCAGATACGCGTGTCCTTAGATAAGGGATCATATATTCCTCCATTCTAGATATCATATGAGATATGATTTAAAATCATTCTCTTTGTACTACTTCTCGATTTCTGATTTATGACGACAGACTAATTGAACAAATCAAATTAGCCCTAGCCCGGCCGAGCTTTTACGTTTGTCATCACTAAACCATCGAGGGGCCCAAAGATATCGCTTTTATCCTACTTTGAATAAAAGGAATGGATAAACTTTGATACAATGCTCGCTTGCACTCACGCACCAAATCACACACAACAATATGTTTTATAACACCAAGTTACTAGTGCGTTTACATATTATCAATGTGCAACCGATTCGCAAGATACAACTTACACATCTCGGTTTCAAGAATATAAGATGTTATCGTCTCACCAATCACTCGTGATACAATTTCATGGAGTGATCCAAGTGAGCGTGGGTTTAATCAAATGCTCAAATCATATTCATAAGCACTGATGAACGTTGCAGCAAACATTTGCTTATGTCTAATACTTTTCTAGACAATCCACACACCAATTCACAACAGTCTTCATTCATATCTACTTCCAACATATGAACGACTGCGGCCCTATCGAATAATTCGATTATTCTTAATAAACTCAATTATTCTGGAAGTCAAAACATGCAAAGTGAAACACAAGAATAATACTAATCCCATATGGCCTCAAACCTTTGAGTATAAATAAAACACCTTTTATTTATCACCATATCGATTACTCATTATTTGTCGTTTCGGTTAATCAACTTCTTACTTGAATTCCAACACTTGTTCCATGCTCCTAGCATGCACACAATGTTTACCTATGGTTCTTACTTTGTGAAATAGATCACATTGAACACATTTCCAATCCTTCTCCTTTCACAACTCCAAATCCGTTTTTCATAAGTGTAAGAATATCAAATTCTTGCTACTTATAGAATATGCTAGATTCTAACACTTTATACAACGATCCTTTCGTAATGTCACTGCACCAAAGTCACAAAGACTATTGCCAATGATATTACAAAGTCCTCTATCGGAGATTGTTACAAGACAATTCCATAGATGTGATGTTTCTCACTCAAAGTACTTTCTTTGAACATCCTTTTGCATAGAAGTTTCTAATCTAGTCATAGATTTCTCAATATTCAATTTCCAATATGGACACACTTCCATATGTTCCATATGACAACTCATTCTTAATAGAATCTTATCTATTCGTAATGATGTTGATATGGTCCATCCAATATGGAAACATTTCCATATTTTCCAATACTATACTTCCAACTACTCACAAGCGACCAATCCTCGTCGAACTTGGATTGTCCTTTGATAGTTGTTTAATTATTTTAGTCTAAACCGATTCTAGTCCTTTTTCCCTCTAAATGTGCTCGACATTTGGAAAATTTTAGAATGGTCAAACATTAAAGCATTTGTAATCGATCCTATACCCGAAGCATATGGGACACAACGCATAATGTTTTATTTGCTATGTTCTCAAAATTCGAATTGTGAAGAGGGATGCCATAATCATAATCGAAATTTTAAGAACACACTTTGTACCTTTGACTAAATTTTATTAACATTTCTCAACCTAAACCTTTAGATTTGAAATGAAGCATAATATTCTCTCCCTTAGTTATAGCAAAACAACTCTTCAATTATTGTGACTTTGCAAAGTGTGACTCTTGTTTTCTATAATTAATATTGCTAACCTTGCAATACTTTCCTTAATAATCATACAATCATAACTTTTATGCTCCCACTATCTTGATGATTATTATAAAACATAACACTTATGCTCCCACTAGCTTCGACATGTATTTATGAACATCTTAACTTTCAGAAAAGCAATACCTATTGAATTTCTTAAGTCCATGTTTCTAATACTTAATGCTTTGATAATCTTTTATCAAGGCTTCTTGAACTTATACACCTTTTCCTTCGATAGTTCATATGTGTGTGTAAACAATTGCCAAACCTCACAATTCAAATTATGGAAAGGGATGTCGTAACCATAATCGAATTTAAGAATGCAATTTTACAATCACTATCTTCTTAAGATTTTTCTTAGTGAAAGCATTTCCTCACAATCATTTTCATGAAGGAGGGAATCTTATGACACTTAGATTTAAAGCGGTGTATTTGTTCCTATCCATGTGAATTTGTTAAAACCAAGGTTTACGACAAATTTAAACTCATATGGACCGAACTTTCTTAATCTTGATTTCTTGCCTTATGGTAGCACAGTTGCCCACCATGTCTTCCAAGTAGTTAAGCAGCTCACCCTTTCCTATCAATGTACCTTTCATTGATTAAGGTGCTTTGCCTTTTATGCGTTCAAAATGAGAACTCATAGAATTCTCATGCATAATTAACTCGATTGGATTGGCACAGAAACAAAATAATGTCAACACGATAGGTTGTAAACCTCAACCCGTGTGCTAGTGATGATCGATGAGGTTTATTTGATTTGTTCTTGAAACTTTTCAAGACTATTAAGACTCCCACTGACTCCTTGACATATACGATTCTCTTGTCAAAACATTTCTTGACAAACAAATATTCAAGAGTTGGTGTAGCTTTTATCAAAACATAACACTTCATAATTTTGGTCTTAGTTGGTCTTTGTCTTATCCAAGACATCACAACTTTCCACAATTGATGAATGTTATAAACCTTCTTAATACTATTCACTCAATGTCACAATCTTAACTCTAAGACTTGTTTTGGAACGAAGTACGATTGACTTTTGATTTGACCATTTCTTCAATCTTTGATTCCTCTTCTTGGACATACAATTGTACCAAGACTCGCTTAGAGGATCAATTGAGATATGGTTCTTAATCATTAAGACCTATGATAAAGCATAAAAGGTACTCTCCCTTCTTCTTAGAATGGAGAAACTTTTATCTCTCTGCCTACTTGATTCTTGTTATTCGTTCTACTATTTATTTAAACTTTTTCAATCAATTCAGAATTACACTTAATCTTATAAGTATAATCATATTTACTAAACCTTTAGTAAATCATGACGAATGTCTCGTTACTCTTATGGTGGACTTTGATCAACACACAACTTTGTGTATTCGATCTCCTAGTCCTTCACTTGACACTTTGTCACTGAATTAGTCTAATTTCCAAATACGAAATTTCTCATTCATCGTGCATCCACGTTGCATGATTCCAAGTTTCTGTCCAATTGAAACTTGGGCGATGAGAAACTCTCCCTATTTGGTAAATTCTCGACTTTCCATAACATAATAAGAACCAAATCCATTATTGCTAATAATAGAAACATTTTAACATCAATTTTTCATACTCGCCATTGCAAGGATAAATAAATAAAATTTAAAGTCAAAATTTATTTTATTGCGGAAAAATTTGTCCTTACAATGCAACTCATTGAAAAATTTATGCTAATACATCTTTCTTAGAAATCTAATTCTAACTCTAAGTAGTAGCTCAAGAATCTAATTTTCGAGAATTGCGATCGAAATCCATTCCTTCACGGTTAGATTCTGCTCACTTCTTCCCTTAAGCTTCCTTTCTTTTCTTCGATCCTACAAAACATCAATTGTAATCTTATCACATTATGTATTGAGAATCTAGAATAGGAGCTTAAAAGAGTTAGTCAATGGATTTTACCTAAATTAGAGCCATACTTTTCGACTCTCCCATTTCTTAGATCTCTTAGGTAAATAGGGTAGCTTCGTCTCCAATGCCCTTTCTCTTGGCAATAAAAACAAATTGACTCTTTTGGAACATGACATGGAACTACTTCAGACATGGCCTTTCTCTTGTGATCAAACTTTTCGATCATAGCATGTCTTTCGTTGCCATTGTCTATATCCATAAAGGTCTCAAAGGCAGATTCACCAATCAACATTGCTTTTCTATTGCGCCAAATCATTTCTGATTCAGCAACAATAAGCATATAGGTGAGATCTATAAGGGTCACATCGTAGTTCATCATATAGTACTCTCTTACGAACTCACTATATGAGTTAGGAAGTGACTGAAGAACCCAATCAACAGCCATTTCCTCACAAACAACGGATCCCAACATTCTTAACCTATCAATGTGTGACTTCATCCCTAGGATGTGTGCACACACCGGCTTTCCTTCTTTATGTTTACTTGCCAAAAGGGCTTGAGTGATCTTGAACTTTTCAAGCCTTTGAACTTGTGGGTTAGGGAGAATAATTGGAGGAGGAGGAGGAAGTGAAGCATGATCTCTTGTTCCTCGATCGAATCGTGGAATATCATCTTCATGTGGAATGCTTGTTCCACGGGATTTGAGAAGACCATAGTTGTCAAACTTTGACATCTACAAAACGGGAGAAAACAAATTCAAGTTAGTTGATTGATTGAGTCCTTAGTAAATCACCCAAATGAGATACTAAGGCTAGGACCCAACACAATATTCTACAACTCGGGAGAGGGATGTCGTAACCCAAATCGCAGAATATTTGAAGGTAAGTGAATGACGATTCACTAATTTCCACCATGAAAAACAAAAAAGAAATTTAAGTTTTAAATCTATGAAAACTCCTAGATCCTTTGAGATTCATTGAACTTTCAATGGCATGTTTAAATCTCGATATGCCCCTCTTGTTTGTGACTGGGATGCCGAGGATCACAAAGCGGGTGTGAATAACCATGCAAACTTACATGGTGCCCTCACATGTTACGGTCGCCTGTTCGATGTGCCGGTAAACCACACACGCTCCACTGAACTATGACAAACATTGAGTCACCCTTTGCTACCTTTGCTTAGACCCATTTAGTGTGCCGGTTAACCACACACGCTCCACTAACGTCTTCGCAAGGGCACAAAGTGTAATTTCATGGAATTGCATGAATTCACTTTTGCCTAAGTAACTAAGATTGGGAACTTGTAAAACATTTAGTTACTTTTGTATATCATTATACTTATAATGGAAGGTTTTGTCCTATCCTACCCATTCGGCTAACGACCCACCACTAGTCAAGAGTGCGGTGGGTAAGAGTGGATACCCATTCAATTGCCATTTTACAGGCAATTTCCTTAAACACCCTTATAGACTAGCTTCGTGAATAAGGCCTATTAACGGTAAGACTGACTTTTACTCATACATATATATAATGTTAGACTTTTAATGTTATATATAGTATAGGGTGTATTTTACACTTTTAAAATATTAGGTGGTTCAATTTAACAATTATACTTTTAATTCACTTAAATTGTAAACCTAAACTTTTATGGATTTATTAAACCTCTTTAATTATACACCTTAATTAGTTAATAAAACCATAAGGGTGTGATTTGAACCTTTTCAAAACAGTACTAGAGTTTTAGAATTGAACATTCCTAATTAAACTTTTAATCAACTTTTAAATTCCAAAACTTGAGGGCAAGTTTTGAAACATTTCAACACATTAGGGTTTAGAATTTAAATATACATCAAAATTAAACCATTTAATCAAAATTTAAATTCCAAAACTTGAGGGCAAGTTTTGAAACATTTTTCAAAAACATTAGGGTTTTAACTATTTAAATTTCAAAACAACAAAACTTTTGGGGTTCAAATTTAAACTATAAAACCTAAAGGGCAAAATATGAAACTTTTCACAGCAACAAGGATCAAATAACAAATAATTCAAATTAACATTTAATCACATAATTATCCATATTTGATTTATTTAATGATTTCTTGCAAAACAATTTATCAATTTACTTAAAATAATTAAACAATTATCTTATAAGGAAACAATTATCTTATTAATTGATAAATATCTTCAATTAGATCAAAATTATAGTCAAATATATCATATAATCGGATTAATATTGATCTAACATGATAAGGTAACTATCCATAAGCAAAAACAGCAAGAAATCCCGAAGTACCCTCCATCTGACGAGCTGACTCGGCGAGTCAGGCTTGGACTCAGCGAGTCTGCATGGACTCGGCGAGCTCAGCCATGGACTCGGCGAGTCCAGCCTCCAGAAACCCAAAAAACGATTTTTTTAGTTATACAATGCATCAATACAATTGAAACCAAGCTAGGCTCTAATACCACTGATGGGATTTGGTCATAAGACATCCTATGTGCTCATATAAACCCTAATGCTTGGATCTAGGTTTCTCTATTGTACATGCTTTGAATCCAAGACTATAAACCCTAATTCTAGCATATGGAAATTAATATTAACATATAATTAGGTTTAAGATATTACCTTGATTGTTATGTAGCAATAACAATCCCAATTCCTCCTTGAATTGACTTTGGAAGGCTTAGAGTCACAAGTGTCACTCCTCTAATGGTTCACAAACACCATAAGCAAGAGGATGAAGAGGAGAGAGGATGGAGGCTGCCCAAAACGTGTTCTAACCCTAGAAAAGAAGTTCCCCACGTTTTTGAGTCATAAGGGTCTTATATATAGTAAGGCTATTAGGGTTATCTAACAAGGAAACCCTAATTTGGTTGCTTAAGCCCTAAGCAACCCATGGAGCCCTTTTCTTAAAGCCTTGGACGATTTCATATGGGCTTCCCCCATAGAATTCGTCCACCTTATAATAAAAGGCAATCCATGGCCCTAATTGCAATTATCTTATAATTACAATTCCAGTCCCTTAAGTTTAATTAATCTCTTTTAGTCACAAAACTAATTACCAATTAATTATTGACTAATATTAATTAAACAATATGATTTCTCCTTTAATATATTATTCTCATAATATATTAATAAATCATATTTAATCCTTTCTCTCCATAATTCATCCTATCAAGTTGCTTTGGTGAAGGCAACCCAAAAGGACCATGCACCATCGGGTCAAGTACATACCAAAATAGTTATGGACTTAGACACTAATCCAACAGAAACGCCCTCGAGGCCCAAATTATACTTGGGATAATAAGAATGAGATAAGATTGAAGTATCCTCATTTATTTTAATCGTTATGATTTCGGGGACGAAATCCTCAAAATGTGGAGGTATTTGTAACATACATGTTTTGAAATCGTGTATTGTAAATTATAAAAGAGAATAATATTATGTGAAATTGAGTGTTGAGTTCTAACTGATAGTTTTTACTACAAATGAAGTAAAACTATGTTTAGAATCACTCAGAAAATATTGGAAGTCTTATGAGATTCCAATTAAAAGTCAAATAGTGAAATTTAGCGAAAATATAAAATTTGAAATAAGTAAAATTTTATTATTGAAAGTTGTAAATAATCTTGTTAGAAACTTGTAGGCGAAAACCTCATCGAAATCCGAGTTATAACGAAGAAGTTATGACCAATCGAAGATCCGCGACAAGACTGGTACGGCGCCGAATGATGTAAAAAGTGAGTTTTTGATAAAGTACTTTTTAGACTTAATAATTTAAATGAAAGTCGTAGTATTCGTAAAAACGAGAAGTTCGATAAAAAGAATCTCAAAATCTGACTTCGTATGAGGAAGTTATGATTTTTCTAAGTTTTAGCTTAGCAGTACATAGCTAAAAACTCGAATTTTAGATCGAGTGATTTTTAGCCGACACAACCTAAACGAGAATTGAAGATCTCGTCAATAGTAGTACAATGGTAAAAAGTCTGACGAAAACGGACGTCGGATGAAGAAGTTATGAATTTTTAACGGATTTTCCTGTCCCGGTCTGTTAAAAATAATAACATTAAAAATAAATTAAAAATTAGCCAACGGAGTCTAAACGAAAGTTTTAGAATATATTCCCGCCTACGCGTTCATATAAAGAACGTCAAAAACGGAGCTTGTATGCGAAAGTTATGGATTTTAGAAGTTTGGGGCACATTTTCCGAGAATTTTCGCATGAATAGTATCGACCACGTCACCTCACACGAAGCAGCCACGTCACCTCGCACGAAGCAACTACGTCACCGAGACATGCCGCGTCCGAGGTGCGACGCGTGTTGTGTCCGAGCCTCGTTGCTGCGCCACCTGCCTCCTTGCGTATCCGAAGCTTGCACATGCCACCTGCTACCTTCGCATGTGCGACGCGTGTCGCATCCGAGCCCCTCGCTGGCACCGCCTCTTCTCGGCCGACCTTCGGACCTCACCCCTATAAAAGGGAGGTTTGCGATATTTCTCGGGTAATTTGGAGAAATTGCCATTTTTCACCCCTTTTTGAATATTTTTTTTATTTTGAGTTTCCCCGAAGCCCCGGTATCAATTTTAGCACCCGAAACACGTCCCGAAGTGCCCAGAGACCCCGAGAAATTTAACTTTTCGGTTTGAAGCCCAACCTTCACAAAGCCCAATTTTCAATATATCTCCCGGTTTTATAGAAGAAAGCTATTTATAGTAACGAAGTGCTGCACAAATTACTATTTTAACCCCCAGTTATTTCAAGGTGAGTTCAATATATAGGAACAATTGTATGTTATGTGTTATATGTGCTGTGTGCTTTTCAGTGTTATTACTCCAGGTTATTTTCCCGTGTTATTTTTATTCGCTATTTTTATAGCAAAAGTAATACATTTGACTATGTGATCAGTGAAAGGACTTAGATTCACATTGGTACTGGTACGTAGCCTCTTGCCATGTAGAGCATGTCTCCGTAAGAGAATGACTTCTATTCTATGGCATTGGCAAATTGTTAGACAAGGCTATAAGCCTGAAATCTACCAAGGTGTTAATCCGAAATCTTATGTCTTTTGTGCCATTTGGGCCGAAACTTTATTAATGTATATCAAGTATGGAAATTGTTATGTCTCATTGATTATATATCTTTGAATCAAGTCATTGATTGATATGGAAAGCTTAACACATGATTCACATATGCCTTTGATGTTCCTTGTTTCTCTTTGCTTCTTCCATATTGAAGTATATATATATATATATATATATATATATATATATAGCATAACGTTGTATTGTATCTGTTATTGAACTCACTAAGCGTCATCGCTTACCCTATCAATGTTTAACAATTGTAGGAGATAAGTAATCAGTATGATCGTATACTGTTGGAACATTTAGAATAGTTTGTAATAGTACTTTTGTACTTCAGTTATGTTTGTATAAAGTACAATATCCTGGGAAGTTATGTAATATATAACACTTTGTAATAGTCGATTTGTATCCAATTTTTTTTGTAATCAAACTATCAATGTAAAATATTATTTTATGAATATGCATGTAGCATGTTTCGGAGTAACAATATTGTGAAGTATGAAAGTTTGGGTCTTTCAGAAATACGAAAGTTAGGGTCTTTCAGATTTGTCGTTAACAGACTTTCGGTTCTCTCTTCTTGGTTTGGATTTTGACTCCTTTTCATCTTCCGAAAAGAGTTTTCCTTTTCCCTTTACATCCAATTTTGGATCGTGCTTTGAGTGAGAGTGAGAAGGATGAGATTTGGGAGCAAAACTATGCTTTCGGTACCTTTCGCTTGAAGAAGGCGAACCAAAACTGCTTCCATTTCGGTTCTTCTCGTTGGTTGGTGTAGGACCAAAACTCCTCTTGCGGTTTCTCTCACCTTGGGGACCGAAACTTCTTTTTCGGTTGTTTTCACTACGATAGTTGTATTGATCATGAGAAGTTGTGTTTGCTTTTGCTTATTCCTTTAACTTAGTGTTTTGAGATTGCCAAAACTGTTTCCTTTCAGTGAGATTCTTCTTGTATCTCAAATTACGTTGATGCTTCCTTTCTAACACCTGCTTTGGAGTTTTGTTGGCCTTTTGCTTCGGTCTTTGAGCATGAGTTTCGCTCTTTAGTGAGGAGGTTTCGCTTGACATCTTGACCGGATCACTTGACGAAATTTTGGTACCACTTGTGCTTGGCACATCAAAATGTGTAGGCTTATTAAGTGGTTCTGCCATATACCTACCCTTCACCCTCCATGATGTTTTTTCAGAAAGACCAACTGTTTCATCAACATTGTCGATTGGTGCTGACCAGAAAAACTCATCGCATCCATCAGCATTATCTTCTTTTACTAATGCAGAGAGTTCGGTTGTTTGTTTCTGTGTAACTCCTTTAACTGCATACACTTGATTTGGAGTTGTTTGGACCTTTTGATAAACAACAGCCTTTTCCTTGAGGACTTTAGTTTTGTTATTGGACAAACGAGCGAACTCAACAGACTTTTTAGAAATGAGATTTTTGTTAGTTTTGGGTTCGCTCTTGACAAATTCAGAACAGTCTACCTCATCCTCTACATATATTTCACTCATATCATCGTCCTCATTAAATTCAGAAGTATTTTCAATATCAATTTTGTTTTCGGAACTTAACTTGGTATTCAAAGAGTCAAATTTTTGCATAGTTTCGGTTTTAATTTTTAAATTGTCATTTTCATCCGGCGGATTTTTGAGTATGTCCTTATGGTATTTTGACTTGATGAAGGACTTTATTTTGTCAAGACCAATTTTGTAAGCAGGAGAAATATTATCAGAAGATACAACGATTTCACAGTTATATGCATCGGCATCAATTTCATCCTCCTTTAATTCAAGGAAGGGCAAAATCATACGATGTATCTTCTTGCCTATTTCACAATCAAGATGCAACTGGGTAATGTTGGATTATAAACGTTTAGCAATTAAACATAAAACATTTCGTTGTTTTAAAAGATTTAAATTATCCCTTTGCAAGTAAATTGTTTCATCCCTAGACCTAATTAACTCTTTCTCCTTCTGCTCAAACCACATTCACCTCTCCTCACTCTTCGACGATACCCTGCTAATTTGATCAGTTAGGTTAGAGTTTATGTCGCGAGTTTGAGTTAAACTACCACTTATACTAGAAAATTTAGATTTCAAACCATTTAGTTCTTTTTCATAGTTTGTGATAGGGATTTTTAATGAAACAAGAATAGAATGTACCTTCTTGATTAACTCATCGCTTTCGTTGATCTGGTCACTAACAGGTTTCGCTGCAAAACACTTGTCTTCTCGCTCCTTTGCTTCATCTTGACCCCCAACAGTGGTATACCCTCTCATCTGTGACACTCCATCTGTCACCATCAAACACTTTCCTGCAACGTCCTCTTCTTTCACCGCCAAAGCCCTGCCATGAGTGGGTTTCCTTACTTCTTCATCTTCAGAATCAGTAGACCACACTTCAACGCCACCGAACTCATCGTCAAGAGCATTACCCTGCACAATGAGAGCATTCACAGTGTTGTTAGATCCATCTTTCTTCTTCTTGATTTCCTCAAGTCTTCGTAGGAGGTTCGCTTCCTCATCGTCATCGTCATTCTTTTCAGACATTTTTCTCAGCATACAATCTTTGGCAAAGTGATTTTTGCCTCCACAGTAGTGACAATTGAAGCTTGAGTCACCACCAAGCTTCACTTCCTTCTTCAGTTCTTCACTCTAAGACATACTCTTCGGTTCCTCCTTAGCTTTCTCAGAACAATAGTTGCCCTGCCAGTTTCGGTTCTTATTAGTCAGGAACTTTCTTCTAATGAACTTCTTGGGATTGGATGCCATCAAGGTATAATCTTCACCTGTTAGATCATATTCAGAAAGATCTAAATCTTCTTGTTCTTCAGCAGCATTCTTTCCATTGGAAATAAGTGCCAAAGATCCCATACTAGAAACCACGTTTGTTTCTTTAGTCACAACATTTTCATGTGATTTTAATATCCTCACTAGCTTCGCTAGAGAATAAGCCTTGAATTGTTCATGTGCCTTTACAGTAGACACTACAGCCATCCATTCGGGTCTAAGGCCATTCATGAATGTGACCTTTTGTTCAATTACTTTCCTTTCGATCCCATGCTTTATCATTTTACTGAGGAGATGATTAAAGCGATCAAAGGCTTGAATGAGCTTTTCTTCAAGTTTCTTCTTAAAGTCACCAAATTTTGAGAGCAATAAAGTTTGAATTGAATGCTCCAGATCCTCGTCGGTAGAGTACAGTTCTTTCAACCTATCCCAAATCTCTTTCTATAACGTCCTAAAATTTAAGGCTATAAATTTCTTTTAATAAAACATTACTTTAAGCAAATTCATCAATTCAAAACATAAACAGAATATTAGTTTCCAAAATACATGTTCGTTATCGGAGTAAACATTCCTAGGCTGTCTAATCTATGGTGTGTGCCATGTGATCACCCCGAGCTCTTCCCTCCGCTACCGGAAGTACCTGAAACCAAAACTGAAAACCGTAAGCACGAAGCTTAGTGAGTTCCCCACCCTACCACATACCATGCATAACCACATACTACACATACTGGGCCACGCCCGTTATCCTGGCCTCGCCCGCTACAACGGCCCCGCCGCTCCAGGCCCCGCATGGCTTCGAGCCCCGCTCGGTTACAGATCTGTTTCACTTAGGCCTCACTTGTCATAGGGCCTCGCCCACTAACATATAATAGCACATAAACATATCACATCACATCACATGAGCTAAACACATACTAACGGATCTTGTCCTAAGGCCTCGCCTATCTCTAGGCCCCGCCCTTGTCCTGCTACTGATGAGTCATGGAACCCCGTCCATACTCCTGCTGATGGTGAGGTATGGGCCCAGCCCACCCTCACCCCTTTCCTTAGCTTGGGCCTCGCCCCTGATCTGCTGCTACTGAGATGTGGAACACCATCCACACTCTGCTACTGAGGAGATACGGGACCTCGCCCACACTCACCTCCCTACCAGGCACATACAAGTATCACACAAACAACAAGTATAAACTATCACATAAACCATTCCTTGGGCACCCGCCCTCTATCATTGGACCTCGTCCCGAATATCATACTAGCATACAGTGCCTAGGGCTAACCCCCGGGTCTTCTAGTCATAACTACATGGGTCGGCATTGTGGCCGTAGACCCATTCACACAAAAGGAAACTCACCTGCACCGGCTGAGCTGGCTGATGAACCCACTAGCTGCTGCACGGCAACTCTCTGAACTCCTACTCCACTCGCTCCCCGAGCTACCAATATCAATGCAACACTGAGTCTAACCGAGCCCCGAAAGACAACCAAGTCAACTCAGGTCAAAGTCAAAGTCCTGGTCAAAGTCAACCTTCCAGGTCAACCCTACTCGCCGAGTCCCCCTTAAAGTTAGGGTTTTCTTTCCTTTCTTGGCCTTCAAAACTTTGGGTGTTACAACTCTCCCCCACTAAAACTAAACTTCGTCCTCGAAGTTTGCTATGGCCCACCGCCTGCGATCTGCTTTCATAACCCACCAATCATCCCAACACCAGTTGCCTACCTTCGCTGGTCTTCCACCCGGTCATTCTGACTAACATAATCCTTGCGGATAAAACCTCGGGTCGAACCTGACCTTGAACATCTTGGAAACATAACTTACTCACCGACAATCCTTCTGGTACTCCCCGAGTACTGCACTGAACCTATAGGGGTTCACCCCTACTTTCCTCACGCGGTTCCCTTGCCTTCCCAAGGCGATCCTCCATAACCAACTATCTCCTCTGTCATTGTGAAGATCCTATCTTCACCAATCCATTATTCCCGCTAAATCCAGTACGGGTCATCACCGCCAGTAACCACTGACACTCCTCTCTGTCATAACTTGGTGTCGAGCACCCCTTGACTCACTAACTGAATTCCACCATAAACCGCTTGCCCGCACTACTACTGACTGGGAATTTCTGCCATTCCTCATCTGCCTTCCGGATGAACTGAGACCACTCTGGTCCTTACCAACCTATCAATATCTGGATTACCGGCTCCCACCGGTAGCTAGTCCCAACACCACCACTAGTCGCTTCCAGCGACTTCCGAAGAACTTCGACCACCTATAACTGCTCAATCTATTCTGCCATTCAGGCACTACAAACCTGGGATCCCCGATCCACTAACTTGACCCTAAGGTCCCTACCAGGTCCCACCTGCGCTGCTAAAACTCACGGGTCTCGCCCACGGGTCCCACCCGCCCCTATCCTTCTAGTCCCACTAGTCTAAACACTCTCGCTCGGGCCTCGCCCACGGGTCTCACCCAACTATATCATGGAGCGGCCTCTCCCAAGGTCTCACCTCTCTAGGGCTATACAGGCAGACTCCCTATCATCCTCATTCACTATCCATTCCTGATCACTAGGAGATAAGGGCCTCGCCCCAACTCCGCTAACGAAGCTACTAAGGAATGCTACGGCTTACCCGTAGTCTTTCATCACCATCCAATGCTGACTGCTAATGAATGCTACAGCTTCCCTGTAGTCTTACAACACTTCCACCACTAACTGCTAAATACGAAGGCACCCATCTACCATTAGCTCTCAAGATCCTCATTTCGACTCCCTCGAGTCCTACGGGCGATTCACAACCTGAATTCCCAACCCTGTACTAACCATTGCCATCACACGCACTAGCTGATGGGGAGTTTCTCAAACTCCCAACCCTGAAATCCTCAATCCATCAAACGCTGAACCACTTCTTTTCCTTCTCGGAGGTCGCACACTCATTATGGGTCTGCGTGCTCCTACCTTTGCACACTCGGAGGATTCTCCCCCACTTCGATCTTGCTTACCCCTTGTTGCTCAATACTCAAAAAGAAATCCCAATCCTTGCTACCATTCCATAATCAATCTGCTGAGGAACCCAAGCTTACCATAGCTAGGGATCTAACCAATCCATCTCTAACACTATACAACTCCGATCTAGCGAGACATACCAAGTCCCTCCCAAGCATGCTACCGATACTGCATCCTATGTAACCTTTTCCAATAGGGCACATCCCCCACTACCATTCGAATACCCAAGGTATGCAGATGGCATATAACTCGATCACAATCAATTGCTCAAAAATAAAATACTCATACCGATAATGATGCAGAACCAAAACAATATAATCATGCACAAATAAAATAACTGAAAACAGAAATCGCATACCTGCAACGTCCGGTGCTGATCGCGCCTCTAAGGTAGTCATCTGAAAAGCTCTGCCTCCTACCACAGGCGCCTCTGCACGGCCCTGACGGCCGTCTGTGATCCTCAAAGTTGCAGGGGCAGGTGCCATCACCCGTCCTGCTGAAAACAAACTGGGGCACTGGGCCTTCTTGTGGCCCCGCTGATTGCAGTGAAAACATATCAAGGCTGATCCTTGTGTCGTGGTAGCAGTATAATCCGTGCTGAAATGACCAGACCGACCGCACTTGAAACAGCCAGACTCACCGCCGCTACCACTCCTGCACGCGCCCCCGTGCACCCTGCCACACTTCCCGCATCGGCTACGGTCCTGATAATCCCTCGATCTCGAATCCAATCCCTTGGGCCTTTTGCCCGAACTCGCGGCTACCTGAACCTCATCCGGCTTCCTCTTCCGGATCTGCTCCAAATCAATTTCCCTCTCCCTGGCCTGAGAAATCATATCTTCCAGCGTCTTACAGCCGGACCTGCTCACGAACTCCCTGATGTCAGCCCTCAACATCTCGTGATATCGGGCCTTCTTCATTTCCTCATCCGCGACATTGTAACGACCGTAAATTTTCCAACCAATTTAAACTTTTCAAAAGCAACCCGATTTCATTAAATTATTACAAAAAGGTTTTCAGTACAGTTTATTTAGAGTATTCCCAGAATCACATCACATATAAACATCAGGAGCGGTACGATCACGACTTCGCCTTGCCACGGTCTCCTAAAGAACCTAAAAAACATTAAACCACAACTGTAAGCCCGAAAGCTTAGTGAGATATCCCCAAAATACCAACCACATATACCACACACACATAACATGCCATAACATATTCGATCACAGAACAGCCATGCACTTCAGGTCTACTGTGTGACTGGTCCGCCGCACCGGCCAACAGTCCACCTGGTCCACCCTCCGAGTCTAGCCATATATATCGATTCTGTAGCGTGATTGGTCCGCCCGCACCGGGCCTTCAATCCACCTAGTCCACTCTCTGAGTCTACAGTATGACTGGTTCGCCCGCACCGGGCCTTCAGTCGGTCTGGTCCACTCTCCGAGCCTCGGCACGTCTGGTCCGCCCTCTTGGGGCCTACAGCCTATCCGGACCGCTCGTTGGGCCTTCGGAACAACCGGTCCGCCCTGGGTATCTTGGCCTACAGCACAAAGCAGGACCCGCCTCAACCCAACTCCAGTCCAAACAACCATGTGCACATAAACATACAATCATATAATAATTCACAGTCAACAAACCGACCAAACAGATCACATAGCATCTCATCATCCTAACCAGGATACCGACCTAACCGGTCACTAGCATAGCATCACCCTACATAACAGGATACCGACCTCAACCAGGTCTCTAACACGTACCATCCTAACTACCAGGACGCAAACAAATCAAAGCAATAACATAACAACAAATACCTGGATCTCAATCCGATAAAGGGTCGGCCTTGGTGCCTTAGACCCTGTTGATATAGTGAGGATAACTCACCTCAAAACTGCTGGCTGAAAGATAAGATCCCGCTGCTCCAATCTTCGACACGAACTCCTCCACCGAACAACACCAAAGCACTGAACTCAATAAATACCAATAATTACCAAAATACCCCTGGAAGACAACTGGTTACTCTTCGTCAAAGGCAAGTCAAAGTCAACCCCTGACTGACTCTACTCACCGAGTCAACCCGATGACTCGCCGGGTCCTCATACACAGAACTTCCCCAATCCGCGACTCAACTCGCCGAGTCACCCCGAGACTCGCCGAGTTCAGCAACTCTGAGTCCACTCGCACACAACTCACCGAGTCATCCCTTGACTCACCGATTCTCGGCTCGACCAGAAAATATTGGGACTCTTCAACAAGACTCGTCGAGTCCAAGAACAGACTCGCCGAGTCTAAGGCTATCTTCAACCTACTCGCCGAGTTGTTCTTTCAACTCGTCGAGTTCCAGGCCATCTTCATCCAACTCGCCGAGTCCCAGCTTATCTTCAAGCAACTCGCCGAGTTCACCTTTGTGACTCGCCAAGTGCCTCTCGATCTCAATCCATACAGAAGCAATCCAGGCCATGCAATTGATCCAAACCGTAGATCTGCCCTCCTACAACCTATCCATCACGTAAAGTGGCAAACTTTACGTGAATCCAAAGAGATCTAGGCATTTACACTTTAGGGCTAGGGTTTGGGACATGATGGCTTCACTAATCACTCAAACCGAGTCACCCCGAGACTCGCCGAGTTTAGCAACTCTGAGTCCACTCGCACACAACTCACCGAGTCATCCCTTGACTCACCGATTCTCGGCTCGACCAGAAAATATTGGGACTCTTCAACAAGACTCGTCGAGTCCAAGAACAGACTCGCCGAGTCTAAGGCTATCTTCAACCTACTCGCCGAGTTGTTCTTTCAACTCGTCGAGTTCCAGGCCATCTTCATCCAACTCGCCGAGTCCCAGCTTATCTTCAAGCAACTCGCCGAGTTCACCTTTGTGACTCGCCGAGTGCCTCTCGATCTCAATCCATACAGAAGCAATCCAGGCCATGCAATTGATCCAAACCGTAGATCTGCCCTCCTACAACCCATCCATCACGTAAAGTGGCAAACTTTACGTGAATCCAAAGAGATCTAGGCATTTACACTTTAGGGCTAGGGTTTGGGACATGATGGCTTCACTAATCACTCAAGAACAGGGACTTTCATGCACTCTAGTCCTTCTCCATTCCAGATCTGAGGTAGCAACCTCAGATCTAATCTCCAAACTCAAAACATCACAAGATATGCTCCTCATAAATCCCAAAATGATGAATCTATATGAGTAACAGCCCAATAACGAGATAATACCTCAAAAGGAAGCCCTAAAAGCAATGAAACCCGAACCTAAGCAAAGCCCCTTGCTCCAAGCCTCCTAACCTTCAAGATTTCCTCAACAATCACTTCTTCAAGCTTCCAAATGCACTTTGATCCGCTCACACACGAAGATTAGGGTTTCTGGATTCAAGAGAGAGTAAAGAGGCTGGGGGAAAGGATGTTATTTTCTTTATATAGGGCTCAACCCCGAGAAATAGGGTTTTCTCCACTCAGCGCCTACTCGTCGAGTCCAGCTGCTGACTCGCCGAGTCGGCCACTTAACACATGACCAGCTCGCGACCTTACTCGTCGAGTCCACCCATGGACTCGTCGAGTTCCCCTTTTTCGATTTACTCTTTTAGCCCTTCGCCTTACTCTAGATTTTCCAGGATGTTACAGACATACTGCGGTACAAGAAGAGCCCTCTCCCTGAACTTGGTGGTGATCTCCGCCACAGTCTCAGTGGTCTGCGTCAAATCCTGAAACTCCCGTGCCAACTGCTGCACCTCAATAATCGGCGAAAACTCCGCCCTGAACCTGGCCGAGAAATCGCTCCAAGTCATCGCGTCCAATGCGGCATCATCCCCCAAAGCATGATCAATCTCCTCCCACCAATCCCTCACTCTGTCCTTCAGAAGACAGGAAGCGAGTCTGACCTTGTCCCCCTCAGGACACTGGATCGTACGGAATGCGTTGGCAACATCAGCCAACCATCTGTTGCTAGCAATGGGGTCCCTATCCCCATGATAATCTGGTGCACCGCAAGCCCTGAACTCCCGAAATGTCAAGGTACGCGCTCCCATCAAGGCCATCATCTCAGTACGGAAGGCTCCCAGCCTCTCATCCAAAATCTCCAATATACCCTCCTTGATCGTGCCAAAGATCACAGGAGTCTGATCTAGCATACTGCGCGCAACCTCGGCAGATATCAACTCCCTCATTCGCTCCTCGAGCTGCTCGGCTCCTGAGCCCGAGCCTGATCCCTCTCTGGCGCCTGATCCGCCCACTGGTCTCTCTCGCAACATCACCATGTTGAAACACATAACACAACCACTATCAGAATACCCATCACTGCTACGAGACCACACACACGCACTACCAAGTTCCCGGTCTTGTCTCGGCCTTTCCCGAATCGAGTACGGATCCTCTGCTTTCAGTAGTACGAGCCCATACTACCTTCCACATCTATCCGTACTTTCCTCAAGAACTGCTTTGACTCTACCAGGTCCCTCTTCCACTACTACTGCTCCCAGCACTATCTCATCCTAGGCTTACCCTAGGGAAACCTCTGACTCAACTCAAACCAATCCTCAGCCGCTGAAGGTCCCCTTGTGATGCCAATTAGCCATCACCTGGATACCATCACATGTGACGAGGCTCAGATAATCCTTCAAGTAAAAGACTCGTCCCTACAACGGTTGGACTCAAACAAGAGTTGCGCAATAGGACCAAATCCAGCACTCTGAGATTATTCAACCTTGATCACATGTGACGTGTCGTATCCACCTAATCGCTAACTCCCATCACTTAGAATCCCACAATGCACAAAGCAAGCAGCATTCAGACAAGGGAAAATCTAACCATAACATACTCAAGCGATCATATCCACATAGCAAGAATCTGAACTAGCATGCAATGCAAACTCATAGACTCACACAAGCTCATAAACTCAGGCATAACCTAAACAGGCTATCCTACTACTATCTAATCAGCACTACTATGCAGCTCAAAAGCACAAATAACTGGCACATAAGGCATCATCCCTAGATCCTTAGTCCTATTCTAGCATGTTGTTCTATTAACTGATAATCATAACATAAACTTGTATCGGTATTTTGGGGTACTTACTTGAGCTCGGTTGATTGCATGCACCACACCCTTTTTCTCTTTTCAAAGTTCTTTTCTTTTTGAATTACTTTTGCTTTTCTAAAACTGTTCTCTTTCCCAAAACCCTCTTTTACAAAACTGTCTTTTCATTTTGAAAACTTCTATACCAATTCCTCGATTTGAGTTCAGACACACCCGAGAGCATGTCCGAATCCCTCAAACCAAGGCTCTGATACCAACTTGTAACATCCCAAAATTTAAGGCTAAAAATTTCTTTTAATAAAACATTATTTTAAGCAAATTCATCAATTCAAAACATAAACAGAATATTAGTTTCCAAAATACATGTTCGTTATCAGAGTAAACATTCCCATGCTGTCTAATCTATGGTATGTGCCATGCGATCACCCCGAGCTCTTCCCTCCGCTACCAGAAGTACCTGAAACCAAAACTGAAAACCGTAAGCACGAAGCTTAGTGAGTTCCCCACCCTACCAGATACCATGCATAACCACATACTGCACATATTGTACATACTGGGCCACGCCCGCTATCCTGGGCCTCGCCCGCTACAACGGCCCCGCCGCTCCAGGCCCTGCCTGGCTTCAAGCCCCGCTCGGTTACAGATCTGTTTCACTTAGGCCTCGCCTGTCATAGGGCCTCGCCCACTAACATATAATAGCACATAAACATATCACATCACATCACATTAGCTAAACACATACTAACGGATGTTGTCCTAAGGCCTCGCCTATCTCTGGTCCCCGCCCTTGTCCTGCTACTGATGAGTCATGGAACCCCGTCCATACTCCTGCTGATGGTGAGGTATGGGCCCAGCCCACCCTCACCCCTTTCCCTAGCTTGGGCCTCGCCCCTGATCTGCTGCTACTGAGATGTGGAACACCATCCACACTCTGCTACTGAGGAGATACGGGACCTCGCCCACACTCACCTCCCTACCAGGCACATACAAGTATCACACAGACAACAAGTATAAACTATCACATAAACCATTCCTTGGGCACCCGCCCTCTATCATTGGACCTCGTCCCGAATATCATACTAGCATACAGTGCCTAGGGCTAACCCCCGGGTCTTCTACTCATAACTACATGGGCCGGCATTGTGGCCGTAGACCCATTCACACAAAGGGAAACTCACCTGCACCGGCTGAACTGGCTGATGAACCCACTAGTTGTTGCACGTCAACTCTCTGAACTCCTGCTCCACTCGCTCCCCGAGCTACCAATATCAATGCAACACTGAGTCTAACCGACCCCCGAAAGACAACCAAGTCAACTCAGGTCAAAGTCAAAGTCCTGGTCAAAGTCAACCTTCCAGGTCAACCCTACTCGCTGAGTCACCCTAGTGACTCGCCGAGTTCATATGTTCAGATTCCTTCTCTTTGCGACTCGACTCGCCGAGTCAGTCCATGACTCGCCGAGCCTACCGATTTCCGAGTCCTGACCTGTCCAACTCACCGAGTCTCCTATCGACTCACTGATTCGAGTCTAAACTCGAAGGGTTTGGGGTTTCACGACCTGACTTGCCGAGTCCAAGAACAGAATCACCGAGTCCAAGACAACCTTCAACAGACTCGCCGAGTTGTTCATCCGACTCGTCGAGTTCCTGCCCAACTTCATCTGACTCGACGAGTTGTTCATCCCACTCGTCGATTTCCTCCTCATCTTCATGCTGCTCGCCGAGTCCACTCAAAGGACTCACCAAGTCCATTCAGATCTCTATACATGCAGAGGACTTTTGACTCATGCATGGACTCCAAACTATAGATCTACCCTTCCCAAGCCTATTCCTCATGTAAAGTTGCAAACTTTACATGTAGAGAAGGAGATCTAGGCAAAATACACCATAAACTAGGGTTTAAGGCAAAGAGGCTCCAAAACCAACTCAAGGGATGAAACTTTATGCTTTCCAAGACCAAAATATACTTAGATCTGAAGTAGCAACTCCAGATCCGGCTTCTAACTCGAATGGATCACTACTCATGGCTAAAAGCCCCGAAACTCACAACCAAAATAGATCTAAAGGAAGGGAAACGACTTAATACCTTCAGATGTTCGGAAATATCTTCCCAATCTCAGATCTATAGCCCCCTCCTTGCACCTTCAAGATCCTTCTTCCTTCTCCAAGCTTTAATGCACTCCTCAAGACAATAATTAGCTCAAAAAATGGATATGGCAGCTAGGGTTTGGTGTTCTGGGTTAGAGGGGTTGTAAAGGAACCCTAGGGGAGAGAATGGGGCGCTTAAATAGCCCCCAAGTCCCAAATTTAGGGTTTTCCTCGAACAGACCTGACTCGCCGAGTCTCCTTGGCCGACTCGCCGAGTCGGTCACTTACTCCTCGACCCGGATCCCGCTTGGACTCGCCGATTTCTTCCTTGGACTCACCGAGTCCCCCTTAAAGTTAGGGTTTTCTTTCCTTTCTTGTCCTTCAAAACTTTGGGTGTTACACTTTCGTTGTAGAGCATGAGCTTATTAACCGAAACGTGTCTGATTGTAAAGCAAACTGAATCATCCTTAGAGCTTTAATGTTGCACTGAAACTTATGCTTTTCATCTTGAGGAATATCTTTCACATCATTTAGGAGCTGATTGTACTCCTTTTGTGTTTGTTGAGTTGAAGACTCGTTTGAAGATTGCGTCATTGGGCTCGGCTGTTAGTCCATTTATTTTGTACTCCGGTTTTGGGCCTGTCCAACCGTGAGTTTGCTAGGTTTACTATATAAAGATATGCTTGCATGCATATTAGGTTAACAATTCAAAAGTAACGATTACGATAGTATTTCAGATTTCTTTTATCGTTCTTGTAAACCTCCAACCCTCTACAGTTGATGTTCTTGATCGAGCTCTTCTGAGGGTTTATTTATAATCATTCGACACGTTTGATTCATCCATGAGTTGTTCTTTACTTTGCATTCGTTCTTGCTGTTTAATATTTATTTACCTGTTTAATATCTAATCGATCTTCCAGATTAAGATTTAATCTCATCAATTGGTATCGGAGCAGGAGGCTGTGTAATCGATACACTTCTTTTCTGTGAAAAGGTTTCAATTAGGGTTTTTCCGCAATTACTGATATTTATTGAGCCGTCATCTCATTATTGACGTATCTTGATATTTATTATCTTGCCCTAATCTGAGTTATTACAAGTCTGATCTTTGAACAGGTTTTTCGATCATAATGGACGAGTCGCAATCAAATCCCATCAATATTTCCAACAGCATCGGTTCAACCACGAAGATTCCCATCCTATATACCCATGATTATGAAGTCTGGGCGCATCACTTCGAAGACTACGTTATAGGTTCTGAGGATAATGGATACCTCATATGGGAAGCAATAATTAATGGACCTTTTTCTCACTCTGCAACGTCGAGGATTATTAAAACTCAAAAGGAGTATAATGATCTGCTGAAGGATGTTAAAGATATTGCGCAAGATGAAAAGGACAAATTCCAGTGCAATATCAAGGCGCTAAGGTTGATCAGATTCGCCCTTCAGTCCGACACCTTTAGGTTGGTAAGCTCATGCACGACGGCAAAGGAAGTTTGGGATAGACTTCGTGAACTGTACTCTACAGACGAGGATCTTGAACACTCTATACAAACCTTGCTCTTATCTGAGTTTGGAGAATTCAGGCAAGGAGCTGAAGAAGCTGTGACCCAAACGTTCGATCGCTTCAATCATCTTCTCAGCAAGATGATCAAACATGACATCGAAAGGAAGCTTATCGAGCAGAAGGTTATGTTTCTAAATGGTCTAAGGCCAGAGTGGAGAGCAGTGGTGTCTACAGTCAAAGCCCATGAACAGTTTAAATCTTATTCTTTGGCGAAACTGGTGGGTATTCTCAAGTCCCAGGAGAAGATTGTGCTGCAGGAAAAGAACGTTGTTTCAAGCCTAGGTTCGCTGGCCCTCCTGTCAAAAAGTAAAGTTGTGATGGAGGATGAAGACTTCAACCTGGAGGAGTATGACCTCACGTCTGAGGATTATGCTATGATGGTGTCTAACCCCAAGAGGTTCATTAAAAAGAGATTCCCCAACAACAAAAATCGAAACTGGCAGGGGGGGTTATAGTTCAGAAAAGGTTAACAATGAACCGAAGGTTGAAGAGCCCAAGAAGGAACCGAAGGCAGATGGTGATTCTGGAGTAAGCTGTTACTACTGTGGTGGGAAAAACCACTATGCTAAGGATTGTGTCCTCAAAAAGATGGCTGAAAAAGATGAGGAAAAGGATGAGGAAGCTTTGCTACAGAAAAAGCTCGATGAGATGAGGAAGAAGAAATCTACCGCTAACCCTTCCATGAATGCTCTAATTGTGCAGGGTTCGGTTGCTGATGACGAGTTCGGTGGCGTGGAAGTTTGGTCAACCGACTCCGAAGACGGTGAAGTGAGGAAGCCTTCACATGGAAAGGCTTGTGTGGCTAAAGAGGAGAGTAGTGGAGGCAGGTGCTTGATGGTGTCTGAAGTATCTCAGATGAGGGGATACAACACTGATGGTGGAAGCAATGAACCGAAGGAGCAACCGGATATGTGCTTTACGGCCAAACCGCTCAGCGTGCAGTTCAACGAACTCGATGAACTGATCAAGAAGGTACAATCGGTTTTTGTTTCATTTAAAGTACCACAAAGCTCCTATGAAAAAGAACTAAAAAGTGTTAATTCACGAATCTCACATCTAGATAGTAGTTTAACTCAAACTCGAGTCACCAATTCTAACCTAACTGATCAATTAAGCAGGGTGTCTTCGAAGAGTGAGGAGCGGCGCATGTGGATCGAGTTGAAGGAGTCTGAATTAGTTAAAATAAAAGACGAAAACATTTATTTGCAGAGAGACAATTTAAAATTGTTAAAACAGCGTAATGTTTTTTGTTTGATTGTAAAACGTCTTTACACTAATATTACTCAGCTTCACTTGGATTGTGAAATAGGACAAAAGATCCATCGCATGATTTTGCCCTTCCTTGAGTTTAAGGAGGATGAAATCGATGCTGAAGCTTATAATTGTGAGAGTGTGATATCATCTGATGACGTCAATCCGACCTATATGTATGGACTGGACAAAATTGAATCTTTCATTAAATCCAAGGACCACAAGGACATGCTCAAAAACCTTTTGGATGAAAATGATAGACTTAAACTGAGAACCGAAACCATACAAAAATTTGACTCTTTAAACTCCAACTTGAGCTCAGAAAACAAAATTGATGTTGAAAATGCATCTGAGCTTAATGAGGATGACAATATGAGTGAAATTTCTGTAGAGGACATGGTTGACTACTCAGAATTTGTGAAAAGCGAACCTGAAAACCACAAGAATCTAATTTCTGAAAATTCAGTGGAGTTCGCTCGATTGTCCCAACAAAAGTCCCCAATCCTAGCAGAAAAAGCAGTTGTATGTCAAAAGGTCAGGACCACTCCAAATCAAGTGTACAAGGTCACAGGAGTAACCGAACATCAGACTGCTGAACTCACAGCTATAGTAAACGAAGATAATGCTGATGGCTACGATGAGTTCTTTTGGTCAGCTCCAATCGATAATGCAGATGAAACGGTAGGCTTGTCAGAGAGGACTTCATGGATTAGTAAAGGTAGATACATACCAGAACCCTTGAACAAGCCAGATAATTTCGATGTGCCAAGTACCAGTGGTACGAAAGACATTCCTCAAGTGAATGGAAGCTCAGCAAAAGAAGATGTTCCCTCTAGTTTGTCAGTTCAAAGTGAAACTCCCACAGTCCAAAGTGAACCAGCCAAGGAGAAACCGAAAATAAAAGCCAATATCCATCATCAACCGAAGCAGATGAGGAATAAGAAACGTGAAAGGAACCAGAGATACAGGAAGAATCTCTCTGAAAGGAAACAATTCTGGCAATCCCAGAATGCATATTTCTCACATCAAGACAAGAATCTGAAGTTTGAGAACAATCCTGTCAAAAAGCATGAGAGCCACAATAACCGAAAGCCAAGGTTCGGTTCGGAAAAGAATACCAACCGAAAGCAAAGGTTCGGTTCTAAGGATGACTCCAACCGAAAGCAAAGGTTTGGTTCACAGAACGACTCCAACCGAAAGCATAGGTTCGTTTCTGAAATCAAAAGAAATCAAAACTCTAAGGTTAGTCCCACCAATGATCAAAAGCAAAAGGGTCACCTAGAGTCTCCAGCCAAGAAGTCATCTCAATCTAAGCCCACTCCTTCTCATTCATCTAATTCTTCTAATTCTTCCAATTCATCTCCATCTTGCTCTAAAGCTCATTCCGTTTGTTCTCAAACATCTCATTCGTCAGCTGAACAAAAGGGCAAACAGAAGGTTTCTGCATCCAAACCAGAGTCTAAACCGAACACACCTAATCCTAATAAAATAAAAGTCTTCACCATTAAAAAGAAAGATGAAACAACACTAATAAAACGAACTTATCTTGTTGACATCTCTCTTACTATTCATGTTCCTGTGAAAGGCTCACGTGGACCCAAGAAACTTTGGGTTCCTAAATCTGCTTAATTTTTGCAGGTTATAAGTGACGAGCAGTTTGACGAAGAATGGTACATCGATAGTGGCTGCTCGCGTCACATGACAGGGAGGAAAGAAGAGCTTAGGGAATACAGGTCTCTTTCAAATGGTGGCAACGTCAAGTTTGGAAACAACTCTTTCGGCACCATAAAGGGATATGGAATGATTACCAATGGTGATTTCACTATAAGGAAGGTGGCTTATGTGGAAGGACTGCAACACAACCTCATCAGTGTATCTCAGCTTGTTGGAGGTACAGGTCTCAAAGTCTCATTCGACGATGAAGGTTCTGAAATTATTGAGAAGAAGACGAAGAAAGTAATTCTCAAATCTGAGCGTAAGAGTGAAATGTTTCCTCTAAACCTCAAACCCATCAAGGGAAACCCAACTATATGCCTGTTATCAAAAGCACAATCTGACGAAAGCTGGTTGTGGCACGGAAGACTCTCTCATCTCAACTTTAAAGATATCAACAAACTTGTCACTGGAGGTCATGTTCGAGGTCTTCCATTGCTCAAGTTCGACAGAGATCATTTGTGTGCTGCATGCGAAATGGGGAAGCATAGTCGTCAAAGTCATCCATCTATAATTAACACTAAAGTTGTTGAACCACTCAAATTGCTTCATATTGATTTGTGTGGTCCATCATCTATCGAAAACATCGGTGGTAGCAAGTATATTCTTGTTATTGTTGATGACTTTTCGCGATTTACATTCTAAAGCTCAAATCTGAAGCGACTCACAAGCTGAAAGTGTTCATCAAGCAGATTGAGGTACAGCTCAAGAAGGTCGTTCAAAACATCAGGAGCGACAATGGTCTGGAATTCAAGAACAGGGAATTTGAAGAATTTCTGGCAAAAAAGGGAATAAGTCATAACTTCTTAGCTCCCTACACACCTCAACAGAACGGAATTGTCGAAAGACGAAACCGGTCTTTGTGTGAAGCTGCCCGAACTATGCTAAGTTTCGCTTCCTTACCTCTTTATTTTTGGGCTGATGCTATTTCTGCTGCTTGTTTTACATAGAACATGTCATATCTCAACAAGCGATTCACGCTCACACCATATGAGATTCTCAACAACAGGAAGCCTAATGTGAAATTTTTCCACGTGTTCGGCTCACGGTGTTTCATCTTTAACTCTAAAGAACATCGCAACAAGTTCGATGTCAAAGCCGACGAGGGAATCTTTCTGGGCTACTCTCTCACTTCCAAAGCATACAGAGTCCTAAACAAGCGTTCGAGGAAAATCGAAGAGACCTATTACGTGACTTTTGATGGTAGCTATGTCAAAAAGCTACAGGCCAAAGAAGACACAGCTGGGGAAATCTTTCCTCAAACTGGCCAAGTCACAGTCTCGATCGCTAATCTATACGAGAAATTTATGGAGCTATTTGACGAACCAGAGAAAGCCACTCTCTCAGAAGCAGGTGCAGCAGACACAAGGTAGACCATATGAATCAAATTGTCGAAGAAGCTGCCAGGAGAATGAACGAAGGAGGATCGAATTCTGATGAACCTCCATCCAACGATGCTTCAGTTGAGGGAGAGCCAAGCTCACATGTTGAGGGGGATCCAAGCTCTACAACTGCTACCGAAAATCCAACTACAACCGAAAGTGCTTCACCAAACGAAGGTGCATCAACGCCTGAAACCACAGCACCACAAGAAACCTCTGAACCTCAAGTTTCTCATAGCTCATCCATCGAGGGGGAGCATGCTGATATGTCCCTTGACTATGAAAGCCAATCCAAGCCAGAAGAAATGATCAATGCTGAACTAGACCCAACCTTTGATCCAAACTATCCTCCTCTCACCAAATGGACCAGAGATCATCCTATCTCTCAATTGGTTGGTGATGTCTCTGAAAAGGTTCTGACCCGATCACAACTGAAGGCAAAACAGACATCCTTATTTTCCAAAGTTGAGTTTTGTATGTTTAACTCTTTCGTATCAAAAGTTGAACCGAAGACAGTTAACACTGCTCTCGATCACTCCGATTGGGTTCAAGCGATGCAAGACGAACTGAATGAATTTGAAAGGAACAAAGTCTGGCGCCTCATTCCAACTCCTCCAGATGCCTCGGTTGTTGGTCTCAAATGGGTCTTTAGGAATAAAATGGACAAGGAAGGGAATGTGATAAGGAACAAAGCTCGTCTGGTGGTGAAAGGATATTGTCAGGAGGAAGGGATTGATTATGAAGAGACTTTCGCTCCGGTAGCTAGGCTCGAATCTGTAAGAATCTTTCTTTCTTATGCTGCTCACAAAAACTTCAAAGTTTTCCAAATGGACGTCAAGTGTGCATTTCTTAATGGAGAACTAGAAGAAACAGTGTACGTGGAGCAACCTCCTGGTTTCGTGAACGAAAAGTTTCCAAATCATTACTACATTCTGGATAAAGCTGTGTATGGACTCAAACAAGCTCCGAGAGCCTGGTATGAAACGCTAACTAAATTCTTAAAGATGGCCAAATTCAAACAAGGTTCGGTTGACCCAACCTTCTTTCGCAAAAAGGAAGGTAACCACCTTATGATAGTTCAAATTTATGTCGATGACATCATCTTTGGCTCAACGAATCCCAGCCTAACAGCTGAATTCAGAAAGCTGATGGAGACTAAATTTGAAATGAGCTCAATGGGTCCTATTAACTTTTTCCTTGGTTTAAATATTAGACAGGGACCCGAAGGCATCTTTATCAATCAGGAAGCTTACACGAAGACTCTCCTAGCAAAGTTTGGTATGATGGGAGACTCCAAAGTCAAAGTCCCAATGGCATTCGGCACCAAGCTAACTCCATCTCTAGACAAACCGGCTGTTGATATCACGCTCTATCGTCAAATGATAGGCTCACTAATGTATCTTACTGCTAGCAGGCCTGACATCATGTTTTATGTGTGTTACTGTGCTAGATTTCAGGCAAACCCACGCGAACCTCACATGCTTGCAGTCAAGAACATTCTACGCTATCTCAAGCGAACTGCCTCCTTAGGTCTATGGTATCCATCCAACTCAGGCTTCTTCGTTCAAGCCTACTCAGATGCAGACCTTGGAGGATGTGGACTCGACAGAAAAAGCACCACTGGCGGCTGTCAATTCCTTGACGGGAAGTTGGTTAGCTGGCAATCCAAGAAACAAACGTGCGTGTCGTTGTCTACTGCCGAAGCGGAATACATAGTCGCTGCATCCTGCACCTCCCAAGTGATTTGGATCCAGAGTCAACTTCGAGACTATGGACTCAATATGAAGAAGATCCCACTATATTGTGACTCTGAAAGTGCAATTAGGATCTGTCATAACCTAGTGCAACACTCTAAAACCAAACACATAGCACTGAGGTATCACTTCATCAAAGATCATGTGGAAGATGGAAACGTTGAAGTACATTTTGTTTGAACCACTGATCAACTGGCTGACGTCTTTACCAAAGCTCTTCCTGAAGCATCATTCAACAGAATTTTACAAGGGCTAGGTATGATGGAATCAGAGTCAGTACCTCAAACTACCTCTCAACCTCAAACGTAAGAGGCGAAATTGACCGAACGTTCAGGTTCGGTTAAATAATCTGGCTCGCTCATCACCACAAAGGTAGTTTTCTTGATTGTATATTTCATGTACAAAGTTGTTTATCTTATTGTTAAAAGTATTTTCTGATTGGATGTCTAAATTCCTTGTTTTTCTAAAATTTTCCAAAACCGAAACCTACCGAAGGTTCGGGTTCGGTTTCTCAAAATTTTCCAAAACCGAAACCTACCGAACGCTCGGGTTCGGTTTTTCAAAATTTTCTTGAACCGAAACCAACCGAACGCTCGAGTTCGGTTTTTCAAAATTTTCTTCAACCGAAACCAACCGAACGCTCGGGTTCGGTTTTTCAAAATTTTCTTCAACCGAAACCAACCGAATGCTCGGGTTCGGTTTTTCAAAAATTTTCCAAACCGAAACCAACCGAACGTTCGGGTTCAGTTTTTCAAATTTTTCCAAAGTTTTTTTTCATACTCTTTCCAAGTCTCTTTTTTTCTTACTTATTTTTTTATTATTTTTTTTATTTTATTTTTATTTTTTTTTTAATATATATCAAAAACACCAAAAATATTTTTCTCTTTTAATTTTGTTTGTATATTCGTTCGTTTGTGGGGATATAATTGTTGGATTACTTAAGTGTCCCTAGAAGCATGCTGCTGTATGTGTCCCAAGCCTCATAAGATTCTGAATAATAGCCTTAATGACTTGGTATAAACAAACCTTGTCTTCCCAATTAGGCTATCACATTTATTCTAATCATAAGCTACCTCACTCTCTTCTCACATGAGATAAGAGTTTTCTGCTTGGTCCTTATTTTCGCAGCAGAGGTACTTCTCTTTCTCACACCAACTCCATTACATTTCTCCATTACATTCGTTTCATCAACGTAACCCTTGAGACTCTCAGAAATTACCACTGAGGTTTATGGTTACACAACAACTGTGTTTATGATCTCAGTTTCGTGCCACTACGAGCTGAGTGAAACCCAAAATTCAACACCAAATCTGAATTGACGGTGAACAATAGATTTGCTCAAGTTTTCACTAACGAATTGACGGATGTATCCTACTGAAATCTTAAATTTTTATTTTTGTGTGATTCCTATGAAATTGTTAAACACCATAACATTTCTTCCCTTGGAATCCAGTTTTTAATTTTTTCTGAGATTTTATATTTTCCAATCCAATTTAAAATTAATTCCTACCTACTTGTTCAACAGACTATACCGGTCTCACAAGTACTTTGTTCACTTTCTTTCTTATTTCAAGATTAGAATTGTTGAATCAAAGCGAAAGTCACCCTTAAGTAGCCTTATTAAAAGAAACCTTTCAACATTTATTAATAAATGTTTGATCGTCATTCAACGGGAAACCACATTAACACTTTGAGGTCTCTCTTGATCTTGAAGGAAGAGATTCGTGCCCGGGATCATTTGTTTCGTGTCATTATTGACATCACAGTCATTCCTAAAAAGAGTTGCTTTATTTCTTTTCTTTTTACACTCTTCGCACGAAAATCTTTGATTTTCCAAAATTCCGTTACTAATAATTACAGGTTGTATTATTGCTTTGGTGGATAATTATCAAGCTGTGGTCAACAATCATCCACGTGGGTATTTAATTCAAAAGATGCCATTTAAAAGATAAGACAAAAAGTTGCTGACTCAGGCGGGAGTTAAAAGGATTGAATTTCAAACGACGGTAAAAAGGGAACGTGTGTGAATTTGGAACGTCCACACTTTTACTGACATCATGGACGCGTGTACGAATTTCAAGCGACACCTCTCTGGCACTTAAAGGCGCGTGAGTATTTGAACCGGTTTGTTCTGAAACGGCGCTTGTTGGGCGGCGTGATCCTAGGAATCTGACACTCTCTCCTACGTGATCATCACATGCCTTAACTATCACGCATCTGTCATTCCGGAAACCTTTTCGTATTTCCATAGAAGATTTGAAACGATTTTTCTCTCTCCTTTCCCCCACTATAAAAGGCAGTCTCTACTCTCATTTACCTCTTTACTGCATCCGGAATTTCCAAGAGAGCAAAAACTCCCAAAAGCTTCACTGTTCATCTTCTTCTTCTACCTTCAACAATGGCAGAATCATCCTCAGTCCATGCTACTTCACACATCCTTCCCATACGTCCACAACAATGCTTGGTGATCGACCTCACTCCTTCGTTGTATGATTCTTATATGACACCGATCATCGAATGCTTGAAATACTCCCAGATCGCTCCTGCACTTACTAGGGTTGAATCTGTGCCCATGGAGATTCTTTCGCAGGTATATGCGACTGCTCATTACGACAAAGCAGTCGAGTGGGTGTTCTTCGAGGTTGCTGATCACAAGACCTCCATTTCTTGACAACGATTTGGTACACTGCTAGGGTTGGCTGCTGACCCATCGAGAATTAATCCGGAGACGATTCCTATTGGGCATCTATACAACATGTTCTATAACATGGGATACACGGAGGCGCTCCCCTCCGTCGCGAAGTTCAAGAAATCTTGCTTGCCGCCACAATGGAACGGCATGTTTACAGTCCTCTTCAAGGGCTTATTTGAACGGAGCTCAGGATCCGATGGTTCAAGTCGACTGTTCCTGTCGATTATGTATGGCATTTACAACGACGTAAATCTGGACTATGGGTTGGTCCTCTGGCAACAGCTCATCTAGAGCCTTTCTTCCTCTTCACGACACTCTAAGGTGTCGTATGCCCGGTTGTGGACAATCATAACAAAATGGGCGATGGAAAAATTCGATATTCCCACTGCTGCAGGTGCATCGATGTCTTCGATCGGTACTTTTCATACCACGAAGATCATCGTCTCTGATGCATCCAAGTTTTCGTTCATTGGCTCTATTCCGGAGACAATGTACGGCGATGTTCCGTCCGACAGCAGGATCATCCGGACGATAAAGGAATTCAAGGCGTCTGGTCCTAGGGTTCTAACACAGGAAATGCTCAAGTCAATCCATGATGCTGACAAACCTGTCAACAGGGGCAAAAAGGCGGAAAAAAGGAAGCAAGTGACCAAGGCTCCTAAAGGTCCTTCTCCCAGGAAGAGGAAACAAACAAAACCGGCACAGTCCCCGCAACCGAAGAGAAGGAAGACTCAACCGAAGCGAAAGCTTATAATCGTTTCCTCTTCGAGTGACTCAGACAACGAGAGTTCGGGTTCGGATGGCTCTCAAAGAGGCGAAACCGCTCCCAGAGGCAACACCCCACCCCGATCACCTACCCCAGACATGGAAATTCATGTCTCACCAGTTCCTTCACCTCCTCAAACAATCCCTACTTCCATTCCCACCATAAACCCCGCCACCACCCTACCTAAAACCTCTTTCCCTATACCACCACCCATTTTCACAGATACCACTACCACAACTGCAAAGGTTACAACCAACGTATCTGACACGGGGGTTCATACCAGTGCAACCGAAACACCACCTTTAACCGAACCACCTCAAACCGAAACCCAGCATACAACCGAACCTACCCATACTCAACCACCACCCGAAACCCCCCCCCCCCCCCACAACCACTCAACCTGAACCTACCCACACCATAACACCCCCAGCTTCACCATCCCCACCATCAACAGATCATGCCTCTGATGGAGATAACCCATTCCTTGGCGGTGACAACATGACCTTCGATTCGGTCTACTTTAGTCCGTTTCAGGTTCTAAGTGACGATGAGGACGATGCTCCAGTCACAAAGAGACATCTAAAGGAGCTAAACGAGAAGGTTGATTTGCTTCTTGCGTCATCCACCAACACTCAGTCCTCTCTCTCTGAAGCCGCTCTTCAGAAGATTGTTGACGCCTTCTCCAGGGCTCAGCATGATTCTGTTGCTTCAGCCACAGCTGCCATTGACGCCTCCACAAAAGCCTGTGAGGCTGCGACCGCAAAAGTCGATAAACTATTCTCAGATGCCTCTTCCCTGTTGAAGTCCTTACAGGAGAGTGCTGATTCTACCAACACAACGTTGGAACCAATCGTTCAGCAATTGGCCACGTTCGTCTCAACGGAGTTACAGTCATTTGCTAACCTTCGCCAATCCCTCAGCGATGACAACTCGGCCCTTCGTGCCTCCATTGATGAGCGCCTCGCTAAGCTTCAAGAGGATCTCGCAGCTGAAAACTCATTAATGGACGTTTTAGCAAGCAAAACCACCGCCCTCAAGGTCAAGAGCACTCAGCTTTCAAACTATCAGCAACAGCTTGAAGCTCTTCGATCCGAACAGGAGGTTATAAAAACATGTGCTTCGGATGTACACGCTGCCTTATCTAACATCCTGGAAGCACACGATCCGATTCTCAATCATTCGGTGAGGCGAACCCTTGCTGAAAAACTTACTCCTGCCATGGACCTTCTTAGCAAAATCGAAGGCTTACCTAGTTTCGTGTCCAATCCGAAACAAGGGGGAGAAGGGAAGAAGTCCAGATCGAAACCACCTCCTTCCTCAACAGCTGCTCACACAACCGAACCACCTCCGACTGGTCAAGCTTCGGGTTCGGGTGTGAAGGATAAAGGAAAGAACATAGCTGAGGAAGAAGATGAAGATGACAAGGAAACCATTGCTAACTTGCTTAAACGCAAAAACAGTCGCAATGTGGAAGACGACAATGTTCGTGTGGCGCGAGAGGCTGAAGAAGCCGAACGCAAGAAGAAAGAAGCCCATGATCTCCTCGAGAGCAGGAAGACTCTTTTCCCTGCTTGGACTCGGGAGAGAATGATCAAGGAGGCCATAGATACTCCTAGCATCCTATGGCTTGAACCAGTGATATCGTTCGACTGCAATAACTCTGTCGATTCGCAGTTCGATATGCCGTTGACTCGAAAGGCATTTATCTTCCATGCCTTCTCCAATATTTATGAAGTCCCTCATCCGAACTCTGAGGTCGATAGGGAGCTTATCGAGTTCTATCTGAAGGCCGCTCAACCACAATATCAGAAATGGAGCGCTCAGAAGATCGTAAACGTTCGGGTCTTAAAGCCTTATACCGAAGGGAGATTCATCAACTTTCGGTTCAAGGTGATAAGAGGGTCTTCTAGAACCGAACATCTTATATCTTTGGCAGATCTACCGAACTTAAACCCTCATAATTGGATTGTTTTGCACAACATCCTTTTGACGAACGAAGCAGAATATGGTCCTATTATAGACCATCTCAAGAGGATGATTGTTTGTTACATCATGGAGGTTGCCCTAATGGATCAGGAGATAGCCACAGTCTTCAAGAAGAAACCGAAGATAGCTCCTGTGGGATCGGCCAGTGATCTCAATCAAATGAAGATGGGCAAGATCGACCCGAGGCGTAATACGGTCATGTTCACTAGAGCAGAAGGACATAAATGTCTCTTTGCTTTAGCGGATAAACATCTTTATACCACTGCTTGTCTTGAGCATGTGATGTCGATCATCCGAAGGTGTAAGGAGAATGCAGCAGACGATGTCAAGTACTTCAATGACATGATCCAATGGTACATCAGATTCAGGCAGACGATTCTTGCTCTGATATCTCGTCTGTTTGAGACCGTGAAGAAGAAGGTACCTGGTGCTGCTGCTGGCCCAAGTAAAAAGTGAAGATCTCGCTCCAATTGACGCAAAGGGGGAGATTGTTGAGTTGAAGACTCGTTTGAAGATTGCGTCATTGGGCTCGGCTGTTAGTCCATTTATTTTGTACTCCGGTTTTGGGCCTGTCCAACCGTGAGTTTGCTAGGTTTACTACATAAAGATATGCTTGCATGCATATTAGGTTAACAATTCAGAAGTAACGATTACGATAGTATTTCAGATTTCTTTTATCGTTCTTGTAAACCTCCAACCCTCTACAGTTGATGTTCTTGATCGAGCTCTTCTGAGGGTTTATTTATAATCATTCGACATGTTTGATTCATCCTTGAGTTGTTCTTTACTTTGCATTCGTTCTTGCTGTTTAATATTTATTTACCTGTTTAAGATCTAATCGATCTTCCAGATTAAGTTTTAATCTCATCAGTGTTTTAACAATCCTGGATGTGTTTGAGTGAGCGAATGGACCTACAGTGATTGCCTCCCAGATCAAGTATCCATTGTCTTCTGAACCAACCACATAATCTTCATAGTGATGTGTCCATACTTCATAGTCTTAAGTGTACAGGATAGGAATCCTAGTTGTCGATCCTATACTGTTGGAGATGTTGATAGGGTTTGTTTGAGAATCTTCCATAGACATGATGATTTTTTTTGAGAACCTGCTCAAGATCAGACTTGTAAATAATGTTAAGGTAAGATCAACTATCAAATAACTACGTCAATGGAAAATGGCAGCTCTAACTGAAATTGATAAAAGCATAAAACCCTAAGACCTTCTTCAACAGAAGAGATGTGTATGGATTACATAGTCTCCTGCTCTGATACTAATTGATGAGAATAAAACTCTTAAATCGATTAGATCTTCAACAGGTTAATCAATAAACAAACAAGTATAATGAACACAAGATGGAATCAAAGTATTCCTCAATGATTCAAATGTAGTCACGCCTCAGCAGAGCTCGATGAAGAACTTCCACTGTAGAGGCGAGCTAGGGTTTGTAGTACAAGAATATGAATAATAATGAAAGTTTCATTAACTAAGGATGCATGCATGCACCTTATATACTAAACCCTATAAATAAATAAACACACGGTTGGACAGGCCCAATACCATGACAAAACTAGGCTAAGGAACGAGTCCAAGACGCAACACTCCCGGTCTCAACAATTTATTTATGACATTTGGGACATATGTGATTTGAGAATTATGGAATAAATTTATTATGTTTTAAAACGAGAAAAATTGTTTGAAATTTTTGTTGTTACAGAAATGGTGAAAATCCAGTATCAAATCTATGCTTAGAGTGAAAAGAAGCATGCATGTTCATATGATTTCAAAAATCGAGTTTTACATCTTCTTCTTCATTTTTTTGTGTTCTTACATAACAAAAACAATTTAAATTGTTCCTAGTGCATCTTGGATGCTTATTCACTTTATGCATGTGTTAGAAATCGAATTTGCGGTGCAATCCTAGCGTAAGATTCGAGGGTTCCAAGGAGTTCTTTATCACAAGAATGAAACACCCACTTTGGGGCCTTAGATAACCCTAAATCTTTGGATTGGATGCATGAACCTAAAAGTTTCTTGTTCCTCTGTAAACTATAATATGTTATCCTTCATTCTTTTACCAAAAAGAGTATGCATGTTATTCTTGTGAACATATGACCCAAAGGAGCACTTTAATCAAACCAAAGGTAACATGCATTCTGCCAGAATTATTTATTCGACTTTGAACAGTCATAACAGTATGTTGAAATATTCCACCTTGGCATATATATAAAATATTTTATTTTTCGTTTCAGAAAACTCAATTAAAGACTATAATTTTTTATGCACATATTATTTGCAACAGATTTGCGTTCACGAAACTTCTTACAACTCCCAAAACATGTTCGTGTAGATTTTCGTGCTTCGTAAGTTTTTTTATTATTCTAATTTTTTATTATTATTATTATTATTATTATTATTATTATTATTATTATTATATATATATATATATATATATATATATATATATATATATATATATAAAGTAAGTTTTATTTAATTATTGGAAAAATGGTATGTGTTCTAGTCACAAAAATACGGTTGATATGGGATATATTTGCTCTGTTTGTCACTTTGTCTATACACTAAACCCACTATGTTTTGTTTTGATAAAATTTTCTATTGTCACAACACCACTTTAACTGCCAATCAAAGTGGTTGACTTGAAAAAATCGTTAGACTTGGGTTTGGATGATCTATTTGATTACATCAATATGTATATTATATTTATGTATTCAACAAATATTTTAATTGGTCTATTCTCCTATTAAATAATAATAATTTTTTTTCCTGTAACTACATGAATTCTTAAAATACATATTCTTTATTTTGTTGGCTTTCTTCATTTTTACACATTAGACAAATGGATCCACATCAAATGTACAAATGCCGATGTCAGGATGGGTGAAATTGACAAGCTTAAAAACCGGGAATGGCATTTTCTTAAACTAGCTTATGATCATGAGGTTTGTTTCTTGAATTTATGTTTCTAAGTAATTTGAACATCCTTAAAATCATGTTATTCAGATGTATTAGTATGATATGATTTGATGCAACAAGTGATAAATGAGAATGATGGATTGCTAAAGAATTTGCAAAGGGAAGGAGATGAAATAAAGTTAAATGAAACTAGGGTTAATGTCATAAAAACTCTCAAGTTTTCAGGGTTTTGTTGGTTTTGCCTAAAATTGAAATTTATATCCGTTTTTACCCAAACATTTTCAAAAAAAATGTTCGGTTTACCCTTTTACCGGTGATAACAGGTTTTCCAAGTTACCATTATATTAAATTCGTAAAAAAACCCTTAATTTTACCATTTTTTTGCATTTTTACCCTTATGTTTATAATTTTTTTTACACTTTTACCCTAAGTATATTTTTTTCATAATATACATATTCATGCAGAAAAATCGTATTTATATACGAAAAAATATTTAATTAAATATTATATTTATATTTTTTTAATGTTATATATATATATATATATATATATATATATATATGTTTGTTTGTGTGTATTTGTGTTTTTGCATGGTTATACCATTTAAAAAGATAAATAATATTTTTAGAATTATGAATATGTGTTTTATAGATATAGTTTTTAGAAATATAAATACATATTTTTACACTTCTAAAAATATATGTATATACTTATATAAACATGTATTTGTAGTTCTAAAAACATATTAATTTGTTTTTCTTACATCTTAAATGGTTTATCCAAAAAAACCCACACACACACACACACACACACACATATATATATATATATATATATATATATATATATATATAAAATTAACATTAAAAAATGTAAATACAATTTAATTAAAAAAATACATAGGGTAAAAGTGTTAGAAAAATTATAAACTTAAGAGTAAAAACGTAAAAAAACTGTAAACTTAATGAATTTTTTTGCGAAGTTAATATAATGGTAACCTGTTATCACCGGTAAAAATGGTAAAATCGAACATTTTTTGGAAAATGTTAGGGTATAAACGGACATAAAATTCAACTTTGAGCAAAACCTACAAAACCCTGAAAACTTGAGGGTTTTATGACATTAGCCCAAGAAACTAAAAATGGTATATGCTGACAATGGGAAGAGTACCCATTCAATTTTTTTTTTTAATTTACCAACATATACCATTGTACTTTTAGAACCGGAATCGGAACCGACGGTTCCTAAGATGTTAGAACCGGAACCGGTTATATCGGTTCTTAACATTATGGAACCGCTCTCGGAACCGCCGGAACCGGTTCCGGGTACCCGTTTGTTAAAATATTTCAAACTTAATTAAGCTATAATAAACCAGATTACGCTTATAAATCCAATTTTTTATAAAAAAAAATGTACTTAAAATCTTAGAACTTTGATATAATTTTTCATGGAGTGCGGATACCATAAAAAAACATAAGCCTCTCTGACTCCTGCATTCTCCGTGATTTCCTTTATATAAGCATAGCATAAATTCAATTTTTAATACATCATACAGGTACGTGGGATAGTTTCTTAAAATCAATACGTATCTTTTTATCACCGAACAATAATAATTAAGATTAACCCATATACATTAACTTAAGTTAATGTATATGTTGTACTTACTTCATCTTTATTACTATACATACATTTTTATCTTTATTACTATAATAAGATTAACCCATATACCCTTAAATATGTACCACGACTTTTATTTTTGTGTAGACTTCTTTTTAGGGATAATGACTTGATAGAGTAAGATACTTTTTGAAATGTACACATTTAGTCCTTATTCTTTTTTTGTAAAATAAACTCTTATACTTTATTAATATGTACACATTAGGTCATTTTTACCGGATTCTACAGGTTTTACTGACGTGGAAGCGTTTATTTTACAAAAAAAAAGGAATGAGGACTAAATGTGTACATTTCAAAAAGTATTTACCCTATCAAGGCATTTTTTTGTTGAATGAAATACCCAGGTGGCATCCACATATCCACAACGAGATTTTTCCAACTTTTATTCATCATGAAAAAGAGGGAGAACCCCGATCTCCGACGACTCCTTTGTGTGTTCCTACACATCACTGGTAGCAAGGAGGAAGAAGGGGGAGGCAGGAGGAAGTAGAGACGGTAGTTAGCGGCGAGGAGCTGCTCTGGTAGCCCCCTCGTCAATTCTTTCTTCTTTTTATGGCAACATGTCTTAAAGATGGAGGCAAAGAGAGACAGATCATAGAAACACAACAGGTAAAGGGTGTTTCGTTGTTGCTGTTCGACCGGAAGGAAGAGAGACGAGAAAGAGAAGGGTCGCCACCTTTTTCTTGTTGTTGGAGGATCACCCACCTCCGGTGATTAATCTAATTAATTGATATTTAATGCCACTTGTGCTTGTGCTTCCACATCAGCAAAACCTATAGAATCCGGTGAAAAGGACCTAATGTGTACATATTAATAAAGTATAAATGTTTATTTTACAAAAAAAAAAATAATAATAATGACTAAACGTGTACAATTCCAAAAGTATCTTACCCTATCAAGTCATTTTCCCTAAAAGAAAATTTGTATGTGAACAGTATACCGGGTATAGTCGGTCACAAGGATTGCATTGTTACAAAAAAATAAAGTATAAGGGTTTATTTTACCAAAAAAAAAAAAAAAAAAAAAAAAAAAAAAACTAAATATGTACATTTCAAAAATTATCTTACCTTATCAAGTCATTATTATTATTATTATTATGTTGTACTTCCTTCATCTTTATTAGGGAAAATGACTTAAAAAGGCAACTATGTTTCAATTTTGTACAAAAAACACCATTTAAGTATACCCTGTTCAAAAAACATCATCTAACTAAAGAATTTGTTCAAAAAATACCATCTAAAATCACATTTTGCTCTTTGATTCAGTGTGGTAACCGGGTGGAGATGGGAATGGCTGACTTGGCATTTTTTTCTTAATGTGTGGATTATCTAGTTGGCATGGAGTTTACAGGTAGGATATATCCCCCCTTATAAGCCATCGTTGAAATAAATTAGGGCAAACATCTCTACTCCTCTGTAACGACTTCCTCCTTCTTCTTCTATGGCATCTTCTTCTTCCTCTAAATCCGTCATATCCAAGTCAAGAACCAACATTTCAAAATCTAATCTTGGTAGAAAGCATTGTGATTATGGATACATTGCTCAAATTTAGACATCAACAACCAAAGCTAATCCTGGAAAAAAGTTTATGGTTTGTCCATACTCCTTGGTAAGTTTAGCTTAAGGTTAGTTTTTTATTTCCCTCTCCTAAATAATTTTCTTGTTTATGTGACTTATTTTCCTGAATATGAAGGATCGAAATAAGGAAAGTTGTAAGTTCTGGAAATGGGTTGATGATGATGAAGAAGAACAAGAAACAAACTTAATGGAAGTCAAGATTTCAATATTGGAAAATGATTTGAAATCTTACAAGATGAAGACAGATGAGGATGACATGAGTTTTAGAAAGAAACTCGATGAAATGAGCAGGACATTAGAGATTCAAAAATGTTGTTTGTGGATGCTTTTTGTTCTGCTTGTAGTGAAATTCATGATGTAGTATAAGGAAAATGAATGGAATGGCTGATTCCAATGTGTTTTGTAAAGGGATGCTTTTGTAGCTTTAATGGTAATGTAATCAAGGGCATAATGGTAATGTAATCAAGGGTGCTTTTGCTGCCCTTAATGTTTATTCTATTTTCTTTGTTTTGTGTTTTTTGAATTGAAACACATTTTAACTATAATGCTAATGTAATTGTAAGTATAAAGGTGATGTATAATAGTGAAGGTTTTTTTGATAAAACATAAAAAATGATATTGGTATAACAGTGAAGGTATTGATATAACAGTGAAGGTATTAAACTAAACAGGGGTTTATTGGTGAGACTGCATATGAACTTGACAAATGGGACAAAAAAGAGGTCATGGTAAATAGGGGTACATTGGTCAACATAGGAAGAAAAATTGTAACTTTATCCAAGAAGGGGAACAAATGAATGAACTATCTTCTATACAGGGGCAGTCCCTTATATTGCAGCAGCAGGACACATAATTCAACAAAAGGAAACAAAAGGGCATAATTGTCAATTTTATCATTCTGTTTTATAACCTGTCATTTCCGACTAGTTTATGTTGTATTATTATGAGATCAATGAGATGTAAAAGCACATGATTACACCAGCATACGGCTGGTACAAGTTGGACGATTTTATCCCTTCCAACAGTTGATACATCCACATATAATTACAAAATTTAACAAGCTAAAGGTAATTGAGCAAACTAACATTAAACAAACATTAAACAATAGTTTTATGTGCAGTATGCACCAAAAGATGTGCCTTTAAAAGTTTTAGGCATAAACAAACATAAGTTTTATGTGCATTATGCACCAAAAGATGTGCCTTTTATAGTTTTAGGCATAAACAAACATAAGTTTTATGTGCACTATGCACCAAAAGATGTGCCTTTCACAGTTCAGGCATAAACAAACACATGACCTAACTTAAATTAGCTGGGTTTCCAATATTATCCCCAGTACCGCCCACCCTTCTCTTCAACTTCATCTTTATGATTCTCTCAGAAGGGCCTTTTCTCTTCTTCACACTGCTAATGTTTTCCCTGCTTCCCCCCACATCAACAACAAGTTCATCTGCGACATAACCCTCCTCACGGTCTTCAACTTCATCTGCCACATACTCCTCCTCCTGGTCTTCTACGTCATCCGCTACATATTCCTCCTCATGGTCTTCTACTTCATCTGCCACAAACGCGTCTGCTGGTACTTCATTTGTAACTGAATCAAGAGAAAATGTTTGTGTATTGTAATCAAGAAAAAATGGTTATGTATATTGTAATTAAGAAGCCAACCTTGGTTCAATAATGGACATGTTCTTTTATTATGATCTTCTTGCTTACAGTGACCACATTTTGGAATCCCTCCCTTCTTACTAACAGTATGCCTTCCTTCTTTTTCCGTAGGACATTTCTTCCTGTTCACCTTTGATCTCCCAGGCAGCCTTCTACGTCTTGGTGGCAAGATGGTATTAGCAACTACAGTTGGCCATAAATCAGCACCATTAATTGGCTTTATTGTATATCTATAGCAACTTCCAAACATGCCTGTTGTGAACCAAACTGAAACATAGTCCTCTACATTCCCATTCAAAAACAATATTGCTGCAATGGCATGCAAACACGGTATCCCACTAATCTGCCAGGATCTGCATGCACAAGTTCTGTTGTTCAAGTCAACTCCATATCCTTCATGCAATAATCTGACCTCATATTGTTGTGGACCACTTGGAGTAACTTCCCAATACCTGTGATGAAATGTTATAGTAAATTAATTATTTTAACTTAAGTAAATTAGCTTTTTAAGTAAGTAACAAACCTTTGTGTTTTTTTCAAATTCTCAATCCTCCTTCTGATGGAGGGACAGATTGGCAAGTTCCATTTTTCTCTCTTCTTCTTTTGATTGAACATTCTCTCCATGACACAGGCTCTAATTTCTTCAAGCATAGTTATTATCGGTTTTTTCCTTGCCTCTACAATTGCAAAATTGAAGGATTCTGATATGCCATTCTCTACGGCATCACAACACCTATCTTCCAAAAAAAATGCCCTATACCATGTGCTTGGATCTCTTTCCATCAAGTGGTCATAAGCATTTATGCTAAGTTGCCTAATTTCCCTCATTGTAGCTTCAAATGTTTTTTGTGTTTTAGACTTTGCAGCAATCCAAAAAAGCCTCTTAAACTCAACACCCGTAAACTTTTTCTTAAAGTTGGCATAGATGTGCCTAGCACATTGCCTATGCTAACTTCCTGGTGCTCTCTCCTTTACAGCCTCAACTAGACCTTTATGCTGGTCAGAAATGATTGTTAGCCCTGTCCCATCTCCCATCTCAATGTCATCAAGTAGTAGATCTAAGAACCACTTCCAAGTTTGCTTGTTTTCAACTGCAACTGCAACCCATGCCAAGGGAAATATTTGATTGTTGGAGTCCCTACCAACAGCTGCTAATACCTCACCTCTACAAATACCCTTCAGAAAACATCCATCAATACCAATCACCCTCCTACACCCTTCAATCCAGCCATCTTTGACACCCTTCAAGCAAACATACATCTTCGAAAAGTACACTGTAGAATCAGGCATAATATCTACATCTATTTGGACGGTTGAACCCGGATTAGCCCTTAACAACTCAGCACCATAGTTCCATAGCTTTTCATAGTGTCCCACTAAACTTCCCTCAATTTCATCCAATGCAAACCTTCTAGCATTTCTACATTGTCCGACACTCACATTAAGACCAAAATTAGTCTTCACCAACGCTTTCATTTTCTTGTAACTAAGCCTGGGTTGTTCTAGTATGTCACAAATTAACATTTTTCCAATCCACCTAAATGTGACAATTGACCCCATATTTACTGCTCTACAACAATTATGTTCATCAATCAGTGACTTGATTTAGAATGAATTTTCTTAACTCATCCAAGTAGCCCACAATCTAAAAGGGCAACACGCATTTCCTTCAACTTTACTACACCTAACTAATAATCTACTTGCATCATTTTTTTCATACCACAAATTGTAACCATTAGAAACAGCATAATTGGTAATCATTTGTTTAAGTTCATAAGGATCACAAAATTTCATACCTAAGACAGGTTTCATTGTGTCCCATTGTTGGTTAGGATCATGAACAGGAAAGTAAACTTCATCTGTGCTGCCACTATCTTCATCATTAACCCCTCCCTTTGGAATAACATTTGTGTGGGCCAAAAACGAATCTGTAGATTTCTTTAATGGAATAACTTCATCATCAAGTTCATGGTCCACTGATATATCATCTAACATGACTGAGTCTACATCATCCTCATATTCATCACTTTCTGTGTCCCCTTCTTCAGCTTTTTCTTCGTCAATCCACTCCATGACTGGCTCTTGATATTCATCAATGTACACATTAATTTTACAATCATTGGCATACCCAGCATCAAGAAACCTTACATAGTCATTATCATCTCTTAGTTCTCTCAATCCATCTACCACAGACCGATTTTGAAGACAATAATATACATCAGTGCACCTTTCCTTGGTTAATTTTCGAAGCTGTAAGATGAACTCCTTAAACCCCATGTTTTTGAAATCAACTCCCGTAACAGATTTTTTCAAAGGATTAAAGTACACTAATGGCTTAGGGACAAAGTTCCCACCATGGTAAACATCGACAGTAAGCATACCTTGCACCTTGAGTGAAAAATCGGTGTGAAAAGCGAGCCCTAATTTCACCGTCTGTGAAAAAACCTCCAACGTGTTCTATGTGATTTTGATTTTTGCGAATGGGTTATTCCACGTAATAGAGGGAGAAGCCACGTAATTGTTTATTTTTTTTCTTCCCGTAACATTTAACTCTCGCCGGCAGAACCTGTTACCACGATAGAATCAAAGAGCAAAATGTGATTTTAGATGGTATTTTTTGAACAAATTCTTTAATTAGATGGTATTTTTTGAACAGGGTATACTTAAATGATGTTTTTTATAATATAAATATATAAATGAGATATTTATCAGTATCTAGAAACAAGAGACAGAGAGAGTAGTAAGAGACTCATAGTCTTAAGCGATATGAAGAGAGACAAAGAGGAAATGTGTACCTGCGTTGTGGCCTGTGGAGTCGGCGGAGAGGAAAGTAGTGGTGGTCCGGCGCCGGCGACTCGGGGTGGAGATTGAATAAAGAGCCGGCGGAGAAGAGTCGAATGAACACGAAAAAGGGAGAGAGCAAGAAGTAAGATGAGTTGTAACTTGCACCAGTGCGGAAGAGTTATTGTTTCAAATCAAGGAAAAGCGATCCGACATCTTCTAGTTTCAATGTGATCCAACAAGAAGCGGAGGCGATAGTATATTTAGGGTTTATTGATATGAAGATGTAAGTAAATAATTGATTTCATGGTATTTTTATATGATTATTTTGTAAGTTTCCAACTTTTTATACGATTGTTTTGTATATTTTCTACTTTCTAGTCAAATTAGTTTTCCTTGGTTAAGTTTCCTGATAATATATGGTTACTTTTGATTTTCTAAAAATCTTAAGTTTAATTACTGATATTCAATAGTAAAAAGGTGAGGGCCAGTGTTTTGATTTCATAGAATATTAACTTTTATAATCACGATTCTATAGTTGTTGCTGTTCTGCCTACAAGAAACCTGGTTAAATTGAATCCATCATCAAATGGAACAAAAGAGCATGATATATGAGGCATCATTAGCTTCGTGAGCTTCCCAAGCTTAACTTTTTGGGAAAATTACCTATTTGCCCTTAGTAATCATATAAAGTATTGATGTCATTCATTGTTGTCCACTAAGTTCTCCAAGTTTTGCTTATGAATAGTAGTCAATCACTTCCATTGAACTATTTGCCAAATTGAAACCTTCCATTTTTTTGGTTTAGAGGGATTGTTGGTGAAGCAAACCATCATCTTTACAAGATTATTTATATTTATCTTTAAACCTTGCATACACATAAACACATGTTTCATCTCACATGCTTACATGTCAAGTATTTTACTATAAAGTTGAAGTTTCATCTCACATGCTTACATCATTGAAGTAAAATTTCGTTATTTTATAAAAATGGAAAATGGCACATTCACATTTACAAAAAAGCTTGGCAGTGATACCAGCCTGTTGATCCTTTCTCTGCATAGAAATTTTCATCTTTCAACATTCTCCATTTTCATCCTTAAACGAGAGAATAAACAAAAAACAAAAGGAATTATATAACTAATCCATCCTTAATTGTTGAATTCTTTAATAGGATTGTAATGCCTGATCGAATATAAAACCCTTCTGAAGATCTGTCAGCCTCCTGTATCCCCTATAATTCCAAAAATACAAATTTTCAGTAATCAGCACCCTTTCATTTTCAATTAGACAATTACCATATTATCCAATGGGCTAACCTCTGAATTTGCAATGACTACATTCTTTCCAATTCTGGCATTTTTGTCAATGATGCAGCCACTACAAATTACATCATTAACAATTCATTATCAAGAAAAGTATTAGAAAAACATATAACTAGCAACTTAAGTCTGCATTTGTTCCACGTGACAAGACATTTTCTACGGCTATTTTGATGATGAAGATAAGGAGGGTATTCACGTCTTTTGCACAGACAAGAGACTAAGAGTAAGTCCCTATCGTGCCTGTTTAGGTGGGAGAAAATTTTGCAATATGTGTCCCATTGATATCAGTCCCAGTCAAATACAGTACGACATGTTCTGGCCTGTCTCTCATAAGAAATCAGGTGTAATGGACCAAATTTTTAAGAATTTGTACGTGATCTTTGTATTTTCTCCTATCCCCACAGGGACACGGCCTTCAGCCAACAATGATGTAATTTCAGCATCTGTCTCATAGTAGTCAGCACCAAGCATCACAGTGTCCTGCATTCATTTACGCATACAAGCAATGTTTTTAGTAAAATTATAGATTAATGAATTAGTTTTTTTTTAGAAAGTTAGCAGTTAAGAGCATATTCCTCATACAAGTGCAAAGATTTGTAGGAGATGAAGAATAACAGTTTGAATGCAATGACACACCTTTAAGTGAACATTAGAATTGATTCTGGATCGAATGCCAACAACACTATGCTCAATGAAGCTATCGGTTAAGAAACTACCATGTGATATGATTGAGTCAACGATCTGCATTACAATGTGAAAGAAAAGGGTCAGGATATCCACTAGACTTCATTGCAGAAGGCTGAAATTGTTCTTGGTATTCATTGGACTTATATAGAAAACGTTTATAACAATTGAAACAAAAAATCAAAAGTAAAGATAAACTCCATTGGTCTATTTTTAACACTTAAACTTTAGGAAGTCTAATCTTCTGGCTAGATACAAACTATTCTTGTGTATAAACTTGGAGCAACAAAAAAATTGATTGTTTGAATTCCTAGTCTAACAATTTTGTCATTTCACGAAGTTTGTCTATCAAATCATACCACATATTTAAAGCATACAAATCTTGAATATTATTTGCTACTAACCTTGCAATTGTCAACATTTGATGGTGGCAGATTTCTCCTAGATGTATACATTGGCTTTGTTGCATCATAAAAGCTAAACCGTGATGGCTGCAATGCAAAATTAAATGTAAAAAATAGCTTAATATAACCCCAAATAGGACTAAATGGCATGAAATAATAACGTACTTCCACTTATAGCAAAATGAACAGAATGTCAATTTGAAACTGGTCATATATAAGTCATAACTTCTTCATTAGAACATGAAATTTTTCTCTTTTTTCCTTGTTACTTTATTTGTGTATTAATTATTGTAGTATCTCCTGCTCCTATTGCTAGTTCTTTTCTTATTGAGGCATTGCATTTTGAAATTTTCTACTCTCTTTAGGATTTGCACTTTTATAGTTTTTTTAATAGAAAACTATACTTCAAAAGATCTACCCATTTATAGCAGTGAAAATTGTTTTGTATTTGGAATATTGAATGGCATTTCTCTAATAGTGTAAAATTTTCAAAGTAAAATGATGTATTAGGAAGAAATGAATGTAGGATTTTGGATGCTATGATGAACAAACCAATGGAAGTATGTTACTATTCCTTGCATTTAACCCTTGAAAATATGAAATCGTTTTCAGTAATTGTAACAGGATCAATGGATCATATTGTGATTTATTATGAGTTTCTGACTCTACAGCTTCCTTTGAGACTTACTTGATGAATAAAATGGCATGAACTTTAATAGAAATAGAGAAAACAACTTACATGTTCTGTAAGGGCAAGATTTGCTTCAAAGAAGGATTTAATTGTACCAATGTCCTCCCAGTAATCATTAAACAAATATGCCTGCAAATGAAATTTTGCACCTTCAGAAAAACTCTTCATATGCTGATATGCATACATACGTACATGATTGTATACATACATAACACATATACTGTAACAAAATTGTGTATGTATATTGTATATGGTAGAAGGTTGTGCCTATGTGATGTATTAGAACACAAGCTGCTAAACCTTATTTATGTGAAAAAAGGGAAAGTTTGTGCATAACAGTGTGGTTTATTCATTCACAAGAGGTTCAACAAACCTTTATGTAATATTCTGAGGCTGAAGCAGGGATAATCTCTGATCCAAAGTCATTTGCTGTTGGAAATCGCCATCTGTAAAATATTTAGTAGTTAAATCATGACAGGATAATCAGTCACCACGAAGAAGCATGATGAGATGCACCTTTTCCCTTGTATTTTTGTCATACCTTTTTCTCTCATGTTGTTTTTTTCTTAAATTCTACAAAAGCTATAAAAGCAAGTTTTTATTTTACACAGCTAGATCTTTGCTACACAATTTGAATATATGTTGTATATTTTACCGTTAAATCATGTGAATATGCAAATATGTTATCCCTTATGTCATCAGGAGTCCTTTAAGCGCCATTTGTTACACAGGAGAAAACAGGTGGTCCCCACATGCATTGGACTGGGACCGATGTTAATGGGACAATAGTTGCAATTTTTGTCCCGCCCAAAATGGTGGGACACGTCTTGCTAGATTTCTTTTCTGTACAAAAGACGTGAATGCCCTCCTCTTCTTCAACATCAAAAATAGCCCTAGAAAGATGTGTATAAATTGATGTCATGTACCTCAAAAGATTCAGAAGGATCTCCTTCTTGAAAATATATACTCCCATGGAAGCAATGTATGGTTTCTTTTCCGACTCTTCCTTAGAAAGTCCAAGAACCGTTGTGTCGACTGCCTGGAGAACGAATTTCACATTAAAGGTTGTGTATAATATGGATTTATCTAACACTATCCCAAACAAGATCCAGTTTACCACAAGATTAAATGCTAGAAAATGCTTCTTACTTTTATTGATTTGTTTGTTAGGGCATGCTACTTTCATTTCCACCTACTATAACAATTTACTTCGAAAAAATTACCCAATGAAACTATTCCATCCCGATACATAACAATTTTGACTTCTTTGAAGAATTTTCAAAGTACAACGTCTTAAGAAGAAAAAAAAAGGAAGTAAAATGCTGCAAAGAAAGAAATGAACGTAGGATGCTATAAACTAATAAAAGAAATTGTGTTTAGAGAACTTACCATGGCTTTCAAGTCTTTCCCTTTAGGCTTTTCACTGAAAGACATGACTCTTCCTTTTCCATCAATCTTCATCAATCCAAAATCCGATGCACGGCTGAAAAGAATACCAAAATGAAAGCCATGTTCATAGTATAAATAACAACATGAATATTTTCTTCTTCATCAAAGTCGATTTATTCTTTGATTGTGCATTTTGTGAGTATAAATAGATGGGTTAAACGAAAGAGAACGCAGCATACTGTTATTTATTTGTGTAATTTATCATCCTACTTTGATTTATGTGCATTACAACATTATAACTTTTTTGTTTCCTTGTTTTTCTATTACAACATTGTTCCTTTTTTCTTATTAAAGTATTTCACTTTAAAAAATATACCCAATTATTCTTTCACTATTTTTCAAATTATTATACTTTGAATAATCTATCACGTTATAGCAGTGAAAATTGCTTTGAATTTAAATGACATTGCTACAATGAGTAGATTTATCAAAGTAACAATGCTCTAAAGAGGAAAAGAAATTGATGTATGATGCTGCAATAAACAAATACAATAGTAAGTTGTTATTTGTAGTTAATATAACCTGTCATCCATGGGCAGACAGGAAAGTGTAATATCTGCACCACTTTGCCGATGGTTCTGCATGAGATATCGTTTGTTACATTTAATATAATTATGGTTTCGTTTCAAAGAGCATCAACTTTGTTAATGGTTTTATGATTTCACCTGAACAAAATCCATATAATCCATTCGGTACAAGTGATCTCCAGATAGAATGAGAACATCCTCGATGTCCTTGCTTCTTGCATCCTACAATTATGCAGATTTAGATATTAGGGAGAATTGATGAAAATAACAGTGTAGTTTCATTTTAAAGTGAAACTTTTAAATTACTTACAAGTTTCATTTTAGATGTTGATATTATCGATAAAGAAATGTAAGGGCATTGTTGTTATGGTAGTACATGTAAGTACGTTGCAATAATAGGTAAGTAACCGTTGCTCTTAGGTGTATAGAAATGTAATTTCAAATATTGTTATTATCGGAAAAAAATGTAATTATGTTGTTATTATTGGTTAAAAAAAAAGTCTGTGGGTTGAAGTACATTGCCCTTATGGGTAAATATACGCAAGTACATCGTCTATACTCTATATCAGTAAAAAAAAAAAGTAAACATTCATTTGACATAAATATTAAGTTGTGGGTACCTCAAAGAGCCAGTGAAACTGGCGAACAGCATCTGCAGTACCTTGGAACCACCTCTTACCTTCCTCACCGGGAGTTTGTGTTGCAGATAATGCCTAAAATCATGTAATTACTATTATGGGATATTGGGATCATATGAGAGTCATACAAACTGTATTGTAGGATAGAACAAAAGGACTAACTTTATTAAGTCAAAAATTGGTTTGAGATTTATGTCAAAGGATTAAGACAACATACAACCTAGCATGTTAAAAAAAATGGAACCCAGGTTCACTCTAAATGGCTTGTATGTTAAATGATTTGACGGCCAACAACTATTTTATTTTTATGGGATCATATGTGAGCCATACCGGTCGTTTGTTATACTGTATTTGGCATGCATTGGACTCAAATTGTGACTCATGATAAATGGTAAAAATTACAATATTTTTCCAACAAAAAAGTTGAACTAGATGAGACGAGACTCACTCTAGATCTCTCAACTAAAGATGCTCATCATCGAAAAATAAGCTCAATATTACTATTATAGGATCCTATGGGAGCCATACTTGTTGCTTGTTACATACTGCATTTGGTGTGCATAGGACTAAGACTGAAACTAATGTTAAAGAGTCAAAAATTACAATATTTTTCCCACGGGAACATGTGGAACAATGTGAGACAAAGACTTTCTTTTGATCTTCAGTGCAAAAGAATTACATTTGATTGTCCCACCCAATGTGGGACATGGACTCGCCATTGATCTCTCATTTGTGAAAAAGACGTAAATGCCCTCATCATTATCATTATGATCATATTAAATAACCCCTTGTCCAGACCTATCCCGTCCTCATATCTCATGTGACAAACGGGGCCTACAAAAACCATAATGTGATCAATCATACCTCAACAAACCCATCTCCAAATGTAACACCAAAATTATAAGCCCGTGCTAAATGCCTATTCAGTGACGCTGAATTATATTGCGTCAAAATGTAGACTTTATTGATCCCACTATTGATGCAGTTGCTCATAGGCACATCAATCAGCCTATACGCTCCACCAATCGGCACCTACATCCACCATACATTAATCCACCACATTTACATAAAACATTTCAATTTCAACAAAATTTTATAAAATAAATAAATAAAAACATACTGCAGGCTTTGCACGGCGTTTTGTCAGAGGGAAAAGACGAGTACCAGCTCCACCACCTAGAATCACCGCCACAACCGTTCTTGGGTCTCTTTTCTCCATCTCTAAGTCCCTCAACTGCATAAATTGTACACCGAGTCAAGATTCCGAGTGGGATCAAACTTTGACTTTGACTTTTTTAAGAGAAAAAAGTCAAAAGAAAAAAACTCACCTTTGCCTCACCTGTGGGAATGGCGGTGAGGGTCATTTGTATGCTTGATTTCACATTGTTTTTCGTTTGAACCCTTTGACTAAAACTTAGCTTCTTCCCCATTAAGTCGCCATTGACAGGTCTCCAGTCCCTAGGAGCCAATCCAGAGATGCCATGTAGCTGCCGGACTCCGGTGGCGGAGAGTGATACTACCATTTTTTCTGTAAGTTTTTAGTCTTGAGTTGATGGAAATGTCGTATTGTTTACATGGGGTAGGGTGTGGGTGGGAGGAGGGGTGGGGGGTGTTGCATTGCATGGTATATGTGGTTAGCTATGTTATCCATAAAAATCTGTATTCACGGACCACAAGTATTTTTCTCTTTTGAAAATTTGTGTGATTCAGCCATCCTTATCTTATATATATTTACATAAAATTTATAAAATATTATGTAATTTAATACCGACGAATATTCCTGTACGGATTAATTGTGTTTCTATGTTTCTTTTGTTTTGGTTAATTAGTTTATTCATGATTTGCATAATGTAATCTAAGTTAAATATTTATAAATAATTAAATATGTATAACCTTGATAAATTAGTGCTTATTAATCAATAATTCGGTTATGTTATACTTTTGCTTGTTAATCAATAATTCGGTTATGTTATATTTACATAGTAAATTAATAATTTGTTTTGTTTATAAGTCTTTTCTTTTTGTTGAAAAATTACATTATGTTAATGAAAACAATAAATTTCCTTTTACATAACTTAAGGCGAAGATATTTGTATCTTTTTGAGATTTATGTTTGTTATGTTGAAAATAATATTATATTTTGAAAAAGAAAATATTATTTCTTAACGGCATTGGAAAATTACAAATAATTTAAACATGTTAGAACTCCAAAATGTTTATAAAAGGTTCACCATAGTCCATAGATGGAGCAGTTAAATATCAAAGACAAACTAAACAGTCAATGTCTAACTAGTAACTATAGGTTGTTGACCAAACTTTTGGGCATTTACCAAAATGACCATTATATGCGAAATAGATCCATTTTAGAGTTAGAAATATATATAAATTTTATTCCACTTTCATTTGTCCCTACCACTTCAAAAAAAAATTATCTCTTGAACCCAAGTTCCAAAATGCTTAGGGGGTGTTTGACAAAAAAAAAAACTTATTGTTTATTAGCTTATAACTTATTAGCTTATTAGTTTATAAGTTAATAAGTGTAGGGTAACTTATGAAAAAATGACTTATTAGAGGTTCCCCACCGGAATAAGTTATTTTTCATCTAAACACTTTTTTAACTTATAGTGGTGTGGAACCTAATAAGTTGTTTTAAGAAGCTTAGTTAAACACTCCCTTAATATCAACGGTTGTTTCATAAAATGGAACCCTTTCATGTGCATATATTGAATGTACATCGCCTTAGGTAAGTTTTTGAGTTTTTGTAAGGGTTTTGTCGAATTTTGTAAATATGCTACGGATTTTCGGAGCCTGAAAATGCTACTTTGCTTGTTATACTTCACTGGATCAAAAATAACATTTTCTAGAAATGTAGAATTTCTAAAATCCATTTCAGAAAGTTTTTCCTTTTTCGGAAATGATCATAGATTTTTAATTTGACTTTTCATGTTATGTTGACATAAGCAGTGGCAGAGCTGCCCTTTGGGTAGTGGGGTGTATGGCACCACTTGGAGTGGCAACACCTATTAAATATGTATAATTTTTTTTGCATCTATTGATATGAAATAAGTAATTGCCCCACTTCACAAAAGATTGGCACCTCTTGAATCAGCGGATAACAAAGTATCCCTCTTCTTAAGCCTACCCTAGTTGTTGGTATGCACAACTTCACCTAGAAAAGAAGCCGGAGACAACCAACCACTTGCCGGAATATGCTCTGAGTCGCTTGCAAACTACTCTAGTCGTCAGAAACTGCTTGCGGTCGCCTGAAACTGCCGAAAACTACTACAGTACTTGGTAACCACCGGAAACGGCTCAAAGTTGTTCGAAAACGCTCCACTAGCGGACCCCAGTTGACTGAAAGTCTGGATCCGCCACTGGACATAAGCCTGTAATAGTCAAACAAGGAATTTACATAAACAATTTATCGTCACATGCAACTAGAGGTGCACAAAACCCAAATTTGGTCTGATCCGATTCGGTTTCGCTTACATCATCGTCGATCCGGTTTGCCTTTATTTCGATCCAGATTAACCAGTTTCCCAATCGATGATATAAATCGGTTTGACCCGGATTTTTTTGGGGTTTTAATGGATTTTGGTCGGTTTTCAAACCGGTTTTTGGAAAATATGGTTGACGATCCGGTATTAAATCCAATTTGGAAAGTAGGATTAGGATCCGATTTTAAATATGATCCGATCCGGTTTTGACTCGATCCGGTTTTGGATTGGATCCGATTTCGAATAGTGAAATCAGTTTTTGTGTGCATCTCTACATGCAACCTAGAGATCTATGGTTTTTCTCATAATAGCAACATATTTTGAAAAACTAATCTAACCTATGTAATATCAAAAATCACAAGATTATTGTTATATACCTTTTGCAATCATTAAATATAACAATCTACTTTCTTCAAACCTTCCTTGGAAAACAAGCACCAAAAGTATGGCTATCTCTAATAGCTCACACTTAAGACCCTAGAAACCTTAGAATGAAGAGGAAAGAGATTTAGGCCCCTTTGGATGTGGGTAATATAGATTAGGTGATCCGAGATTTCGGTTGGTGCTTTGGAGCCCAACGGTATAACCATAGAGTGATAGTTCGAGCCTTTTATGAATTTTGGATTTGAGTTCGGTAAGTTTTAAGTCAAAGGAGAGTTGATAGGGTTGTAGAGCTTCTAAACACCTTTGCGTGGATATAAAGATCGTCGAAATCGGAGTTGAAACGAAGAAGTTATGATCGTTTGAAGTTAGGGCGGTTTTGGGTTGAGTTGTATACGTTGGGCGTACTAGGGCATTCCTAGTACGTTGGGTGTACGCGATTAGTTCCCAACCCCTATTTTCTTGGTTTGAGCCTTATTTAAGCTCCTTAACTCCCCCAAACTAATTCCATACTTAGCCTCCACCTCTCCAACACCCTCTCTTGTAACCCTAACCCTAGATTGAGCCTTGTGAGAAAAAGAAGGTGTTTTAAGTGCTTTGGAGTGTTCTTGGTGCACCTTGGAGAAGAAGGAACTCATTGAAGAAGTGTTGGTTGCATTAGAGCTTGTAGATCCAGACTTTGCTCACATTGATCTTTCTTCTAGAGTTATAAAGTTTAAATCTTTAAATTTTGTGACCTTGTTATGGATAAATTTGGAAACTTTATCCATCTAAACATCATTTTGATTTAGATCTGAAGGTTGGAGACTTGTACTTAATGGATTAAGTTGAAAAAGATGTACTTGTGGGTCCCTTTGAGGCTTAAAACATTTGCAGCTCCTTAGTTTGAGACTGGATTCACACGGGTGTTCCTCCAATTCGCTCAAACCAAAGCTATGATACAAACTTGTAACGTCTCAAAAATCACAACAATTTTGAACTTTTCAAAACAACCCATAATCATAAAATTTTTACAAAATCATTGTTTCCAAAGTGTTTATCAGAGTATCCCAAAATCATAAGGCCATAAAATATGAGGATGTGTACGGTCATGTCTTCGCCTTCCCGCGATCATCAGAAGTACCTGAAATAATAAACTAAAATTGTGAGTCAAAGCTTAATGACTTCCCCCAAAGTATCACCACATAAACATAACAAACAACAGCATGCATAAATGAGCCTTCATCCTGATTGGACCGTCTTGCAGGGACTACAGCCTATCTGGACCGCTCTTCGAGCCTTTGGCATGACTGGACCGCCTCGTAGGGCATACAGCCTATCCAGACCGCTCTCCGGGACTTCGGCCTGACTGGACCGCCTCGCAGAGCCTACAGTTTATCCGGACCACCCTAGGTATCTTGGCCTTCAGCACAAGTAGGACCACCTCAACCCAACCAAACATAACATGTCGACATATACATAACAGATAAACATATATCCAGTCAACAAACAAACAGGCAGATCTACAAATCTGTAACAGCCCGAAATCCAGGTATTCTTCTTTTTGGCCCTTCATCTTTGTTATGTTGCCATTTAGGGTTTGCATGTTAGGCGAGTACGCTGGGCGTACAAGGAGTACGTTGCGCGTACTCGCACGCCTCATTTGGACGCGTTCACCCTCAGGTACGTTGGGCGTACCCAAGGTACGCGGGGCGTAACCGGTCCAGACCTAAAAACCCTAATTCATTCAGAGGGCTATAAAAGGAATGTGTAGCTCGACTTCTCAGCCACCATCCCTCAAAAAGAAACCCTAAAAAGAGTGTGCATCCGTTCTTAGGCCATTTGTGAGTATTCTAAGCTTGGTGGTGCCCTTTTCAAGGTAGCAAAGGAAAGGAAGAGCTCATTGGGAAGGCTAGAAGTGGTATTCAAGTGTGGATCTGAGCTTTGCAAAGGTTGAAGCTTCATTATAAGGTAAAAAGTTCGGATCTTGTCCTATAGTTCTTGTGATATGCTTCAAGTACCATTTTCTAGGGTTTTAGTCCCAAAGGTGGAGACTTTTTGAGCAAATGGTCTCCATAAGCTTAGATCCTTCATATTTCTAGTCTATTTGAGTTATAGACTCATAAAAATGTAATCTTGGTCGTGAATATTGTACCATGCATGAGATCTAGGTCCTTGAGTTGGAATAGAATGATGTTATGAAGTGTGGGAGCCTTTACAGCCATGCCAAGGCTTAAAGGTCTCGACTTTATGGGTATAGACGCATAAACAGAGCCGGATCTAGAAGTTGGAGTAATGGCTTAATCGATTAAGACCAGAAATGACGTATGCTAAAGTCTGATGGTTACGCTGGGCGTAACTCACAGTACGCGCAGCGTACTGGGTGGAGACCCCGATCCATGGGTTGTCGATGTACGCCCCGCGTACATCAAGAAGTACGCCCCGCGTACTCATAGGGTTGACTTTTGTTGACTTTTAGGGTTTTGGTCAACATAGAGACTTTGGGTCAGGGAAGGGTAAAATGGTCTTTTACCCTCTGAGGGATGATGATAAGGGGTGAAGTTTTAGTTGTGGAAGTCTTTGTTTATTAAATGATATTTTTATGATTAGGCGAGGTAGAGTCGTCGCCGGGATTTGGAGATAGCGAGTACGTGAGATCTTAGACTTTCCACGAGGTGAGTCTTCTCACTATACTGTACCCGGAAGGGTTTTATTGTGTGACCGGAAGGTCGGATATGTTACGAGTTGTATGCATTATATGTGATAAGTTAATCGTTTATATACGCCATGTATGATATGCTTGATATGGGCCGGAAGGCATTATACTATGGGCCGGAAGGCATATATGTTGTGGGCCGGAAGGCATTGTGATGTGTATCATAAGGTAGGACCGGAAGGTTTACCGAGCCGAGACGGAAGTCCTCTGAGACACATGGGCCGGAAGGTCAGGGCCTGGAAGGGCGTATGTGCATAAGTAGTATTTTGGGGAACTCACTAAGCATTTATGCTTATCGTTGTTGTGTTATGTGTTTCAGGTACTAGCGAGGACCGTGGGAAGGCGCCGGCGTGATCGTACACATTGTCTAGAAAACTATTTCATGATCATTGGGATGTGCTTTGTTATGAAACATTGTTTACGTTTGAATTTGGAATATTAAAGATGGTTTTTGATGTTTGCAAAAATGAAAATTTTGTTTTAAATTTACGTTGTTACAAGTTGGTATTAGAGCCTTGGTTTGAGGGATTCGGATACACCTTCGGGCGTAACTGAACTCAAACCGGGGATTTGAGAAAAATTTTAATTAATAAAAATAATAAAAATTTGATAAGAGATTTCGAAACAACCGAAGGAGAAGCAGTGTGTACGGTTAGCCAGCGCCCGAACGGTAAATCCCCAAAATACCCTTACAATATGTGTTATGAGATATGTTATGATATGATATGCATGCTAGAGTAGACTAGGTATTCATATTAGGACTAGAGTGGCCTGATTTGTGATGCCTTAGTCTAAGGAAACCTGCTGCTATGAGATGCGTTGAGAGCGAGTAGGTAACCAATGCATAGCAAGAATAGAGTACTCATGAGCCGGGGTTCGAGGAGGAGGACTTGGGGTGAATGCTGATGCGGTGTAGTCGGTAGTATTGGGCCCGTACTATTGAAGACACCGGGTCAGTGGGCAACCCAAGTAAGAATCCTTGGGTATTGGAGACCGAGTAGGGTTGCGTTATCGAGTGCGATTATGCTCGATGGAGTCTCTGATATTTTATGTTGTATTTCAGAGGCATCATGGTTGGGACGCGTCACAGGCCTGAGACAAGCGGTGTGAGTGACGAGGAGCTTCGTCAGATGATCCACGATAAGGTGGCTGCGGCAATCTGGGCCGAGATCCTGGAGATGTTTGGGTCTATCAAGACCACGTTGTTGGAGACTTTTGATGAGCGGTACGCCGCGGTGACTGAGGTTGTGGCCGCTGCAGCTACAGCAGTTGTGGCTGCTGCCAGACCACAGGGAGGTGACTCGTTGTTGTTCCGGGAGTTCAGCAACACGAAGCCACCCGAGTTTGACAGGACGCAGGATCCAATCGCTGCGATGAGATGGATTGCTGATATTGAGGGATGCTTCTACACTTGTTCATGTCCGGAGCATCTGAGGGTACGGTTCGCTTTGAACCAGCTCCGCCTGGGAGCAAAGGATTGGTGGAAGTTCGTGACGGCGAACTTCACTCTTGCGGAGGTTTCAGCCGTGACTTGGGAGAGGTTTACTACTATGTTCAGAGACAAGTATGTTCCCCCGGTGGAGAGGGAACGGTTGGTACAGGAGTTCTTGACCCTCAAGCAGGGTAATGATTCTGTTACGGTGATCACTCGGAAGTTTCATGAGAGGGCGATGTTTTGCCCTGAGCAGGTGTCCACTGAGCAGGCTCGGATGAGCCGATATTTGGGTATACTGAGGAGGGATATCCGGGAGTTCGTATCGAACTCGTCATACCAGACCTTTGTTGAGCTCCAGGCGAATGCCAGGAAGAGAGAGATCGAGTTGGAGACCCAGGCCAGGGAGGAGGCCGAGTCTCAGCGGGTGGATCGGCGGCCGGCTCAGTCCTAACCGGCAGCCAAGCGGACCAAGTCCGCCGATTCGAGGACGGGAGGTCAGAAGGGCCGCACTTGCGGAAAGTGCAGCAAGGGTCATGAGGGGGCATGTCGATCGGGTGCTTGCTACAAGTGTGGCAAAGAGGGGCACATTGCTAGGGATTGCCCCAAGGGATTTATGGTTTGCTTTCATTGCAACCAGACCGGCCATCGGAAGGCCGAGTGTCCTCAGCTTCACCAGGGATCAGCATAGGGATCTGCGCCTACGGCTAGGACTACCGAGACTCGGTCGGTGAAAGCCGAGGCTCCGAAGGCTCGTGGGAGAGCTTTTCAGTTGACTGCGGAGGAGGTCCGCGCGACGCCCGGTGTCGTAGTTGGTATGTATTCTTTCGGGTATTTACTTTTTTGCTAAGATATTGTGCTTATGTTATGATATGCGTAGGTACTTTTCTTGTGAATTCTGTACCTGCCTTGGTATTATTTGACTCGGGTGCAAGTCGGTCTTTTGTATCTTTGGATTTTAGCCAGCACATCGGTACTGATCGGGAGGTGATGAGTCAACCCCTGCGGGTTTCCATAGCGGATGAGAAAGCGGTATACGCCACTGACGTGATTCGAGGATGTGTGCTCGAAGTTTTTGGTGTTAAGTTCCCTATAGATTTGGTTCCTATAGCGATGGGAGATGTCTGTGTCATCGTGGGCATGGACTGGTTGAGTAGGTTTGGAGCAGTCATTGACTGCGAGAGACAGCTGGTGACTATACGAGACCCTAGTGGGGGAGTGCTTACTGTGTATGGCGAGGGGACCCGGTGTGGGTCAGCGTTTTGTTCGGCTGCCAGGGCGAGACAGAGTTTGCAGCAGGGTTGCAGTGGATTCATCGCCTACGTGATGGACACTCGATTGGCCGCGGGGAGGCCCAATTCGGTTGACGACGTTCCAGTAGTATGCGAGTTTTCGGATGTGTTCCCCGAAGAATTACCAGGTGTGCCTCCGGAAAGGCAAGTGGAGTTCCGTATCGATCTGGTTCCGGGAGCGGCGCCCATCGCCAAGGCGCCTTATCGCCTCGCTCCACCAGAAATGCAGGAGTTATCCTCGCAGCTTCAGGAGCTACTGGGAAAAGGGTTTATTCGGCCGAGTAGCTCACCTTGGGGCACGCCGATTCTTTTTGTCAAGAAAAAGGATGGTTCGCACCGGATGTGTATCGATTACCGGGAGTTGAACAAGTTGACAGTTAAAAACCGATATCCGTTACCTAGGATCGATGATCTGTTCGATCAGTTGCAGGGGGCATCTTGATTCTCCAAGATAGACTTGAGGTCGGGTTATCATCAGATGAGGGTCCGGGATGAGTATATCCAGAAGACTGCATTCAGAACTCGTTATGGACATTATGAGTTTGTAGTGATGCCTTTTGGGCTCACCAATGCCTCGGCTGCATTCATGGATCTTATGAACAGGGTATGCAGGCCGATGCTGGATTGGTCGGTGATCGTATTCATTGATGATATCTTGGTATATTCGAGGTCTAGGGAGCAGCATGAGGAGCATTTGAGGGAAATTCTTGGAGTATTGAGATCGGAGAGGCTGTATGCCAAATTCTCCAAGTGTGATTTCTGGTTACGAGAGGTCCAGTTCCTAGGGCACCTTGTTAACCAGAAAGGGATATTGGTCGATCCGGCCAAGATTGAGGCGGTGATGAGATGGGAAGTGCCGAGATCACCCACTGAGATCAGGAGCTTTCTGGGATTGGCCGGCTATTATCGAAGGTTTATCAAGGATTTCTCCAAGATCGTCGTGCCACTTAATAGGATGACCCGGAAGGGTGTTGCATTTTCATGGGGACCGGAGCAGCAGTCCTCTTTTGAGACCCTTCGTCAGAAATTGTGCGAGGCCCCGGTGCTCGCACTCCCGGAAGGTATGGAGGATTTTGTGGTATACTGTGATGCATCTATATCAGGTTTAGGGGCGGTACTCATGCAGAGGGGACACGTTATAGCATATGCTTCGAGGCAGCTGAAGCCTCATGAGTCGAGATATCCCACCCACGAACTGGAATTGGGGGCAGTGGTGTTTGCCCTCAAGATCTGGCGGCACTATCTTTATGGGGTTCAGTGTACCATATACACGGACCACAAGAGTCTGAAGTACTTGATGGATCAGCCAAATCTGAACATGCGACAGAGGAGATGGTTGGATGTGGTGAAGGATTATGATTGTGAGATCCTGTACCACCCGGGCAAGGCTAATGTGGTGGCCGATGCATTGAGCCGTAGGGCGGAAAGCGCCCCGATCCGAGATATTTGTATGAGGTTGACGGTGATGACTCCGATTTTGGACACCATCCGAGGAGCTCAGGCTGAGGCTGCGAGACCAGAAAACCAGAAGAGGGAGCGGGTTGTCGGTCAGGTATCGGAATTCGTTACGGATGGTCGGGGACTCATGAATTTTTAGGGTCGGGTTTGGGTACCGTTTGTGGGCAGTACGCGTACCATTTTGATGGAGAAAGCGCATCGGTCGAAATTCTCGATTCATCACGGGGCTACTAAGATGTATTTAGACCTAAAGAAGGAGTATTGGTGGCCCTGTATGAAGAGGGATGTTGCATGGTTCGTCGAGAGGTGCCTGACTTGTCGCCAGGTTAAGGCCGGGCACCAGACTCCGTACGGTAAATTGCAGCCACTGGAGATTCCCGAATGGAAGTGGGAACAGATTACCATGGATTTTATCACCAAATTGCCAAGGACTGCGAGGGGGGTCGATGCAATTTGGGTGATTGTGGATAAATTGACGAAGAGCGCTCATTTTCTAGCCATCAGTGAGAGCTCTTCTGCAGAGAAGTTGGCAGAGTTATATGTCAGGGAGGTGGTATCGCGGCATGGGGTTCCGATGTCGATCATTTCAGATCGGGATGTACGTTTTACTTCCAGGTTTTCAAAGAAGTTTCATGAGGATTTAGGTACGAGGCTGCATTTCAGTACCGCATACCACCCACAGACGGACGGACAGAGCGAGCAGACGATTCAGACGCTTGAGGATATGCTCCGAGCATGTGTTTTGGATTTTGGAGGGAGTTGGGACACCTACTTACCCTTAACAGAGTTTTCATACAACAACAGCCATCATTCGAGCATTGGTATGCCACCCTTTGAGTTGTTGTATGGGAGGAGGTGTCGCACCCCCATCTGCTGGGGAGAGGTGGGGCAACGGGTAATGGGTAGCACAGAGATTGTACTCCAGACGACCGAGCAGATACAGCAGGTCAGGCAGAGATTGTTGACCACGCAGAGTCGCCAAAAGAGTTATGCGGACAGGCGTCGGTCCGAGCTAAAGTTCCAGGTTGGTGACCTTGTGCTCCTAAAGGTATCTCCTTGGAAAGGAGTGATACGATTCAGGAAGAGGGGCAAGTTGGGACCCCGATATATTGGACCTTTCAGGGTACCGGTTGGATCTACCTGCTGAGTTGGGACAGATCCACAACACCTTTCATGTCTCTCAGTTGAGGAAATGCATTGCCGACGAGTCGGCAGTGGTGCCATTAGATGATATTCAGGTGGATGCAGGCCTGAACTATGTGGAGAGACCAGTGGCGATCAGGGATCGAAAGGTTAAGGTTCTGAGAAACAAGGAAGTACCCCTAGTACAAGTGCAGTGGCAACATCGGAAGGGGTCCGAGCTGACATGGGAGTCCGAATCTGAGATGCGGGATCAATATCCAGAGTTGTTTTCAGTATGAGACTTCGGGGACGAAGTCTGGTTCTAGTGGGGGAGAATTGTAACAGCCCGAAATCCAGGTATTCTTCTTTTTGTCCCTTCATCTTTGTTATGTTGCCATTTAGGGTTTGCATGTTAGGCGAGTACGCTGGGCGTACAAGGAGTACGTTGCGCGTACTCGCGCGCCTCATTTGGACGCGTTCACCCTCAGGTACGTTGGGCGTACCCAAGGTACGCGGGGCGTAACCGGTCCAGACCTAAAAACCCTAATTCATTCGGAGGGCTATAAAAGGAATGTGTGGCTCGACTTCTCAGCCACCATCCCTTAGAAAGAAACCCTAAAGAGAGTGTGCATCCGTTCTTAGGCCATATGTGAGTATTCTAAGCTTGGTGGTGCCCTTTTCAAGGTAGCAAAGGAAAGGAGGAGCTCATTGGGAAGGCTAGAAGTGGTATTCAAGTGTAGATCTGAGCTTTGCAAAGGTTGAAGCTTCATTATAAGGTAAAAAGTTCGGATCTTGTCCTATAGTTCTTGTGATATGCTTCAAGTACCATTTTCTAGGGTTTTAGTCCCAAAGGTGGAGACTTTTTGAGCAAATGGTCCCCATAAGCTTAGATCCTTCATATTTCTGGTCTATTTGAGTTATAGACTCATAAAAATGTAATCTTGGTCGTGAATATTGTACCATGCATGAGATCTAGGTCCTTGAGTTGGAATAGAATGATGTTATGAAGTGTGGGAGCCTTTACAGCCATGCCAAGGCTTAAAGGTCTCGACTTTATGGGTATAGACGCATAAACAAAGCCGGATCTAGAAGTTGGAGTAATCGCTTAATCGATTAAGACCACAAATGACGTATGCTAAAGTCTGATGGTTACGCTGGGCGTAACTCCCAGTACGCGCAGCGTACTGGGTGGAGACCCCGATCCATGGGTTGTCGATGTACGCCCCGCGTACTCATAGGGTTGACTTTTGTTGACTTTTAGGGTTTTGGTCAACATGGAGACTTTGGGTCAGGGAAGGGTAAAATGGTCTTTTACCCTCTGAGGGATGATGATAAGGGGTGAAGTTTTAGTTGTGGAAGTCTTTGTTTATTAAATGATATTTTTATGATTAGGCGAGGTAGAGTCGTCGCCGGGATTTGGAGATAGCGAGTACGTGAGATCTTAGACTTTCCACGAGGTGAGTCTTCTCACTATACTGTACCCGGAAGGGTTTTATTGTGTGATCGGAAGGTCGGATATGTTACGAGTTGTATGCATTGTATGTGATAAGTTAATCGTTTATATACGCCATGTATGATATGCTTGATATGGGCCAGAAGGCATATATGTTGTGGGCCGGAAGGCATTGTGATGTGTATCGTAAGGTAGGACCGGAAGGTTTACCGAGCCGAGACGGAAGTCCCCTGAGACACATGGGCCGGAAGGTCAGGGCCTGGAAGGGCGTATGTGCGTAAGTAGTATTTTGGGGAACTCACTAAGCATTTATGCTTACCGTTGTTGTGTTATGTGTTTCAGGTACTAGTGAGGACCGTGGGAAGGCGCCGGCGTGATCGTACACATTGTCTAGAAAACTATTTCATGATCATTGGGATGTGCTTTGTTATGAAACATTGTTTACGTTTGAATTTGGAATATTAAACGATGGTTTTTGATGTTTGCAAAAATGAAAATTTTGTTTTAAATTTACGTTGTTACAAAATCACTACATGATGCTAATATCCTATATACCAGGATATCGATCTAACAAATCTCTACAGCATAATAACATACTATCATATAATAGGATATTCAATCCAATGGGTCGGTCTTGGTGCCTTCGACCCACAAGTACGGTGAGAAAGATTCAATTCTCAATCTGAACAATAGTTGATGAGGTCCCAACTCCGAATCTCAGCTCTAACTATCACCTATCCATCCAAATGACCAATTCTCAAACAAAATCCAAAAATACCCAAAATACCCCTAGATTAAACTTGATCAAAATTAGGTAAAAATCAAATTCCAAAAAGTCAACCGAGTCAACCCAGTTGAGTACGCCCAATGTACTCAGCTGTACGCCCAGCGTACGTATTGGTTGACCAGGTACGAGCTTGTTGACCATGTACGTGCAACGTACGCCCAGCGTACACAGCTGGCCGCCAACCCAACTCATTAAGAGCTTAATCCTTAAGCCCTTAAGTCCATTTTCCAGATCCATGTCCAAAATTATGTCCTTGACCATAAAGTTTCCAACTTTATGGCCTTGCATAACCATTAAGTGCCCAACACCAAAGATCCTAACCTCTTAATCTATTAAGACAACTTAGGCCATGCATGAGAAGAAACTAGTGTCCAAGATTACATTTTTATGACTGAAGAGGCTCCAAAACCTCTTAAAGGAAAACTCAAATAGATTAGAGTAATCCCCACTCATAATACCATTTTTATAGGACCAAAAGAACATAAAATCAAGCCCAAAACAAGATCTAAGTATAACTTCACCAAGTTCTGAACTTTATACCTCCAAGTGATGTCAAATGATGATGTGATTCTGAATCTAAGGTGCTTCACTCCTCCAAGATGGTCTCTACTTCCTTCTTTATTCTTCAAAGGCACAAAACACACACACACACACACACAAGCTCAAAAATGCTCACAAGGTAGATTAGGGTTTGTAAAAACGTTTTGAGAGGATGGAGGTTGATGAAAGGAACCAGGTTTGAGAATTAATGAAGAACAAATAGGGTCCAAACCCTAAATATTAGGTTTTGGGACTTCACCCCGTACTCCCAGCATACATGGCTCCACTCCACAATTCCAAAAATGGCAATATTAGCCCCTCTCAGCCACAAATCTTACATTTTAAGGACCAAAATGTAATAAATCTAAATATAAGGGTCAAAGTGAAAATACCTCAAAACAAGATGTTATAATTCTCCCCCACTTGACCAACGGGCTTGTAGCCCAGCGGTATCAGGTGGTGCCCTCCCTCTTTGAGGTCGAGGGTTCAAGTCCCGTCGTGGACATAGGTGGAATAGGTGTTGTTAGCTTAGGAGTAGATTAGATTTGTCGGTTCAAAAAAAAAAAAAAAAAAAAAAAAAAAAAAAAAAAAAAAAAAACTTGACCTAGACTTCGTCCTCAAAATTTGTTGCAGTAAATAACTCCGGGTAATGCTCCTGCATCTCAACCTCGGGTTCCCAGGTCCACTCGGAGCCTCTCCGATGCTGCCACTGAACCTTTACCAAAGGTATTTCCTTGTTGCGTAGGGCCTTCATCTTTCTCTCCAATATAGCCACTAGCCTCTCAATGTATTTCAAACACTCATCGACCTGAATATCATCCAAAGGAACCATTGCCTCACCATCCAACACACACTTCTACAAGTGAGAGACATGGAAGGTGTTGTGGATCTGACTAAGGTCACTCGGCAAATCCAACCGGTAGGCAACCCTGCCTACCCTGGCTATCATACGGAACAGTTCAATATATCGGGAACCCAATTTCCCCTCTTCCTGAAGTGTATCACACTTTTCTAGGGTGAGACCTTCAGTAATACCATGTCCATGTCGCTGACCTGAAATTCCAACGCCAATCGGCGCTGGTCAGCATAACTCTTCTGCCGAATCTGAGTTGTCTACAGTCTCTGCTTGATCTACTGAATAAGCTCTATGGTCTGAAGGACTACTTCGTTCCTTCCCATGCCCCTGTGACCAACCTTTCCTCAACATACTTGGGTACAACATCTCCGACCATACAAGAGCTCAAAAGGTGGGGCACCAATGTTGGAGTGATAGTTGTTGTTGTAAGAAGACTCCACAAAAGGTAGATAGGAATCCCAACTCCCACCAAAATCTATAACACAAGCCCGCAACATATTCTCAAGAGTTTGGATGGTCTGCTCACATCATTGTCGGTCTACGGGTGATAAGGAGTGCTGAAATGTAGCCTCATGCCCAGTTCCTTGTGGAACTTCTGCCATAATCAGGAAGTGAACCGAACATCTTGGTCTGAAACAATAGAGACCAGAATCCCATGACGAACAACAATCTCCCGAACATACACATCGACCAACTTTTCGGCCGAAGAGCTCTCCAAGACGGCCAAAAATGGGCACTCTTGGTCAGTTGATCCACGATGACCCATATAGCATCAAAACCCTTGGCAATCTTTGGCAACTTGGTGATAAAATCCATGGTGATTTGTTCCCACTTCCACATGGGAACCTCCAAAGGTTGTAGCTTGCCATGTGGCCTCTGATGCTCGGCCTTAACCATCCTACAGTTCAAGCACCTCTCAACATACTAGGCTATCTCCCTCATCATACACGACCACCAGTAACTTAATCTCAAATCCCGATACATCTTGGTGGCTCCCGAGTGTATAGAAAAGCGAGACTTATGAGCCTCCTCCAATACTATCTGCCTGATCCCACCAGAAACTGGAACCCAAACCCAACTGCACCGGCTCAACAACCCCCGACTATCGATGACATACCTGTCAATCTTGCCCCTGATCATTTCCTGTTTCTAGTTCTCCTTCCTAACTCCTTTTGCATGTGCCTCTCTGATCAAACCCAAAAGTGGAGAATCAACGGATATCCTCATACACATATCTCCAACTGAAGATCCAGCTGACTTGTGGCTCAAGACATCCGCTACCATATTCACTTTACCCAGATGGTAAAGGATCTCACAGTCATAATCCTTGACCACATCCATCTACCTGCGCTGCCTCATGTTCAGGTTCGACTGGTTCATAAGATATCACAAACTCTTGTGATCCGTGTAAACGGTATAACGGACCCCATATAGATAATGTTTCCAAATTTTGAGAGCAAATACCGCTTCCGCTAACTCCAGGTCATGAGTAGGATATCGCGCCTCATGCGGCTTCAGTTGCCGTGAAGCATAAGCAATCACTCGTCCCCTATGCATAAGGACCGCCCCCAAACCAGTGATAAATGCATCACAAAATACCATGAAATCCTCGACACCCTCTCGAAGGGTCAACACATGGGCCTCAGATAACCTTTGTCGTGGCGTCTCAAAAGCAACCTGCTGCTTAGGGCCCCATTGGAAATTCACTCCCTTCCTTGTCAGACGAGTGAGGGGTAAACTCTTACCCACCCCAAACTATATGAGCTTGCTCAAATCGATGTGGGTTTTAGGTATGGGTATTGACAGGCATCAGCGTTGATGTGGGTGTATGATTATGGGTTTGGGTGCAAGGTATGTAGGTGTGAGATTGGGTATATGGGAGTGAAACAAGGGTATGCATGGGTATATGTGTGGGTGTTAGGGTAGGGTCGTATATGGGTATAATAAGGTGTGGGTGTAAGGGTGGGTGTAGTAATAGGATGGGTGTGGACATGGGAATGTATGTGGTAGGTGTAGGGGAGGGATGTAGTGGATTTACACGTTGGTATTGACTTTTTGGTATGTGTACGTGTGTATACATGTGGATATAGATTTATGTGTAGTTTAGGTTGAATGTGTGGATGGTCCTAGAGGTTGGATGGGCAGGGCTATATGTAGAGATGTGGGTGATAGTAAATGGTGTAGATAGGTGTGTAAGTGAGTAGTAAGGTGGGTTGGTAGCGTATATGAGAGATAATGTTAATATGTTTTGATTTAATAAATCAAATCTAAAATCCTAGGAAAAAAAATGATTAATTTTTTTACACATGGAAAGAATTCCTATTTCTTTGATTTTGTCAATCATGCTCAATTTTTATTGAAATTTACATTCCAATTCATCCAAACTCCTTTGAAATCCATGAATCAAACACAAGCTAGTAACGAATATCTCAATAGTCCAGAATTTAAAATGCCTCTTCAGAATGCCCTTATTCCATATAAAGCTATTATTTCCCCAAAATGAATATCTCAATAACTTAAATGCATTTAGAAGTGATGGCATCTCATGTAAGATTAAAGAAAAGGCAACCACCAATCGACACCATGAAAAGACAAATAACAATGACTCCTAAAAAAGAAGTTAGCTAAACTGAGACAAGATTATATTGGCTCTACAAGTTGAGTAATTTTTAAAACAGGACTGGATTCCACAGTGTAATGCTTGTTTTTTTCTCAAAATCCTAAATAAAACCAAAAAATGTGAGCACATCCAAGTACAAATTTGGCCAAAAACCAGACATGCATAATCTTCTTTATGTATCTCAAGAGTAATAAAAGACTGAAGAAGTATACACATGAGTTGTATCAAAGTCAAGAGAACAATTACTCACACCCTCAGTTTTGTCAAACTAAACAAATCTAAACATGATATGATCGATATCCCCATTCCCCACCAGAAAGAAGCTCCTCCATCATATCCATGGTAGTGGTGGAGGCTCAAGGCTTACGTGGTGGTGGTCCTGGTGGAGGTGGCGGTAGTTGTGGTGGTGGTGAACTGCTACTGCTGCTGTTACTGCTGCTCCTCCGTCTTAAAGACCTACATCATAAACAACCACAAATACACATGTGTTTTTTAAACATCATTAAACAAACAGTAGAAAAAATAAGAAGTCATGAATATTAATATATTATTATTATTATTATTACCTTTTAGGGCTGCGACTTCTTGATATCTTTCTTGTCACCTGTTACAATAATAACAAAGAGAGACACAATTCAGTAATAATGAAAGAGGAAATATTTTGTAAAAGATAATTTGGATAAAAGTTCAGTCAAACCTTTCGTGGACTTGGAGAGTCTGAGTATGATGATGACCTCCCACGTCTACCAACTGGTGGTCTTGCCCTGTTTATAGAAAATAAAAAAAAATAATGGGTTGATTATATTATAAGTTATTATTATCGATTAAAAAAAGAAGGTAAATGTTGGAAAAGTAGATTACCTTCTTGGTGAAATTGATTTGGAGCGTGAACGGACAGGTCTTCTGATAGGCGGGGATCTGCTACGCCTGCGGCTCAGAGAAGATCTTCTGGGTGGACTCCTTGCTCTTCCTCCAGAACTAAACTCAAAAAAAAAATTCAAAGATATAAAAAAGTATGTAACAATGAATTAGAAACAGAAACTACAATAAATAGCAATGCAATATAAACACAGCAGTTTTCACTGTTATACTTTAGTAGATTTTAAAAGTATAATGTCCTAATAACAAAAAATGAAAGTATAATGTTACAATGCATCAATCAGAAGAAAAAAAAAATTTGAAAAGTATATAAAACTCTAGTAGAAAGAAATAAAAGTGAGATGCTATAATACACAAATAAATGAAAGTATGTTGCTATTTATTGAATTTAGCATTTTTGATATAGTAAAAAAGTTAAGATTACCGGCGTCTTGGCGGTGGTGAACGCCTTCGAATTGGACTACCGCGCATTCGGCGTGGAGAGGCCCTATCGCACATACATTTAGTGAAAACTTATAAAAAAAAATTAATATGATTTTTGAAAAGTAACAAAAAAAAGAGAGATTAAATAAACCTAGGAGGTGATCGATTATAACGTCTTGCTGGAGGAGAAGGGGAGCGGTTTCTAGGAGGAGGCGATGCAGGCCGCCTTCTAGGTGGCGGTGAACCGCCGCGGCGGTAAGGAGACTCCGCTCGTCGTCGAGGAGGTGGAGGAGAGTCTACACGGCGGCGGGGAGGTGGAGGAGACCCTCTCCGGCCTACAGGAGACCTCCGGCGAGTTGGTGATGGAGGTCTACGCCTGGGAGATGCTATTAAGAGAACACAGTATGTAAGTAGAAGTAGAACAAACACTTTAGGGCTATTTTCAATGATGAATTCAAGAAGGGCATTTATGTCTTTTTACTGAGAGTAAAAGAGAGACCATGTCCCACCTTTTTTTAGTCAGACAAAAGTTTACTGTCTCTGCCCCACCTTTTGAGTGGAACAAAAACTACAACTTTTGTCCCACTGACATCTGACATCATTTGATGATGTCAGATGTCAGGTCATATCCCACCTTTTTTAGGTGGGACATGTAGACTGTTACTTTTGTCTCATTAACATTAGTAACACTTTGTCCCACCTTTTCAGGTGGGACAAAAAACTAAAACTTTTGTCTCATTGACTTTAGTCACAGTCACAATCCAATGCATGTCAAACACAGTACAATTAGCATACCAGCTGTTACACGCCTTGGTGCATCTTTTTCAGCATCAGCGACTACATTATCATTTTTAGCAACATCTCTCCTTGAAGCAGTGGGCAAAGGCTTAGGAGGTGGTGAAGAAGCCTTTTTCCTCTCAGGTAAAGTGAACTTAGCTTGAACAACTCTTCCATCAATTTGAGCCTGTAATATTATTAATTTACCACAACAGAATGAATTTAATGAAGGAATATATATATTTTGTAAAGAAACAAAATGTTTGTAAATTATGATGATGACACGTACACCATCCATGTGTAACAGGGCTTTTTCAGCATCGGATCGTAACTTGAACTCGACATATCCAGACCCTTTTGGAAGATTAACCTGAAAAAAAGTGTAAAGCTTGTCAATTAATTGCAAATTTGAAAAAAAGATTTGTAAATAGTGTGTATGTAGAGAGAAAGGATATAATTAAAATCTTACAATGTGATCCATAGCCAATTGTACATGTACAACTTCACCAAAGTTTCCTGTTTAAAGAAAAAAACATAATAGACCAAAATAGTCATTCTTTTAAAAGTAAACAATGTCATTACGCATCCTAACAATAAAGCTACTAGATATCTTTTCAATTACAATAAAAAGTAGTATAAACCCGAAAGATTTCATCTAATTAGGAGATAACTGCTAGGAAAAACAAATATCAGATGTATTACCAAATATTTCTTTCAGATGGTTTTCATTCACGTTCCTTGTGAGTTGACCAATGTGAAGAACAAGTGATTCAGGTACAGGAGATGTTTTCCTGTAAGAAACCAAATGTGAACATTAGCACAAAGAGCCTTCATAGATATACAAAAGCAATAACAATGTCACTGCATATATGATATATGACCATAAGAACATGAAAACAAACTATATTTCTCAAGCAACATACAATACATTCACTATAGTTTATCTAACAAAAACTGTTGCAATATTTTTTATACTTTACATCCATATGCATTCTCAGTATAACTATTGGAAAAGCAAGTAAATTAAGTTGTATATATATCATAGTTGACTCTTGTCTTCAATCAAACTCAAGATAGTTAGAAATCTAGTCAAAGGTGTAGCCTTTTAATAAATACAAGACAAATAGCAGAAAGAGAATTGTGTTGATCTATTTTGTGTATCATTTAGTGGCCTTTTAATATGTGTAACCAAAACCATACAGTAACAATGAGGTGAATCAAATTAAAAAAAAATAAAAAAAAATAAAAGTATAAAACAGGGGAGAGTAAAATAATGAGTTTAAAATTGTTGAAGGTTTAAAAAGATTTAATGGTTTGAAGCAGTAAAGCTTCAGGGAATGTTATAGCATATGCCTTTTGTTGTGTCTTAATACAAAAATCAAGCTACACAATTTTCCATTCTCCACTTTTTAAACTTAGCTAAAACAGAGTAACCTGTAGAATGATCAACTACAAGTCGAATACTACCTTTTCACTCATGATGATTCGCTTTAATCCTAAATTGAGCTTAGAAAAATCACCCTTTCAGTTTCCTGAATACTATATAAAACAACATGAAACACCTGTTCTTTCCGGATTCAGACAAATTACTTGAAGCCCAGAAAAATGCTTAAGTTTTCGATAAGTATGCACCTACTTCAACTTCAAAATAGACAAACACAGCTCCTAAAAACTTCAGTCGAAACTAGGATTCAAAATAGATGCACACAGCTTCTAAAAGCTTCAGTCAAAACTAGCATTTAGCATATGAAGAACTGATACGGAGTTTGGTACAGTATTATACACCTAAAATAGTATATTTAGGATGGGTGTTAGCCAGTAACTTATTCCCAAAACGTGCAAAATCCAAATCAAAGTGAAACCAGATTAGGCAGAATGTAGCTCATGTTCAAGAAAGGTGGCGTTTTACATATAGAAATATCAAAAGAAGTAAAATAAAAGAAACTAAATTAGCATCGTAACCTTGGAGGTGGAGAAGCCCTCTTAGATTGAGGTGGTGGAGAGCGTCCTCGCCTTGGTCCATCACCAGCACTGAAAAAAAGGACCAAAACCTCAGCATTACAAAACCCTAAATAATCATTAAACATAAAAATGGATATGAATAAGTCTAACTAAATAAAGTAAACCTTTTCTTTGGAGGAGGGCTACGACTACGAGAGCTGACACTGCGAGACGGAGAAGAAGAAGAAGTGTAGGATCTGGAGCGAGATCTAGAACGAGAGCTTGAGCGAGAGGATCCGGATACGGAGCGAGAGCGGGAGGATGAGCCTGAACCAGACCGCGCAGGAGCCGCCGGACGACCACGTCCTGGTTTCGCCATGCGCAACAGTCCTGATCGGAAACCCTTCAGAGTTCAGACAAACCCTAGCAAAGAATAGGAGTGTGATTTCGATTGTTAGGTCGACGATAGCTTGTGGGTAATGAGCCCAACAAAAATCTAGGCCCATATAAAGACTCTAAAGTCTCTCATTAAATTGATAAATTGTGTCAAATCGTATGTTTAATTTTTATTTTTAAATAATTAATTTGGATTTTTCTTGTAATACTTTTTTAAATCGGACCGTTGAAACCCTATTTTTTAACTTCCTTTGACCACATTCATTTGAAACTCTCGTGACTTTTCAATTTCTTTACAACAATATTATAAATAAGTTAAATAATGTTCTATAAACAAGAAATGATGTTTTATTACAATGTCTTCATCTCACATCGATGGTGAGAGTAAACAAAAGAATGTTTCCTCTTCTATAAATTGGAAAGGTTGTGAAATGTTTCAAAGGGACCAAACCATGAAAACTTCCTCATGCCTACCTTTTGTAGGATTTTGAAGGTATTATTTGGTGAGATTGTCTACATTGGCAAGTGTCCAGTTAACTTTTAGAATTCCAAAAATGGTTTTGAACCGAATTTTTTCAGGTTGAAACTGTGTTTCAGTTAGAAAAAAAAATTATGCAGTTGGGTATATTGAGTTGAACCGGAGCTGGAGCAAATTTGGACCGATAAATGAATCGTTTTCCTTTCACAACAAACATTTGAAACTTCCATGATTTTTCAAATTATTTCTAATAATATTATAAATAAGTTACATAATTTTATATAAATATAAAAAAGCATCTACCTAAACCTAAAATTATAACTGTTTAAAAAGTCAATTTGATTCAAAAGCATGAAATATATACAAATCGGGTTTCACTAGAAAAAAAATATATGTAGTTTGGTATATTTAGTTGAATCGGTCCGAGTTTGATCTATTTGGACCATAAAAGAAGCATTTTCCTTTTACTACATACATTTGAAACTCCCATGATTTTTCAAATTGTTTTCAATGATATTTTAAAAAAGTTACATAATGTTATATAAATATAAAAAAACATCTACCCAAAAATAAAATTATAATTGTTTGAAAATTCGATTTGATCAAAAGCATGAAATATATACGCAGATTATATTTTACAAATGAATTCGTTTTATAATGAACTTTTGAATCTTGAAAATACATATAAACAAGCTTTCTATATTAAGTACCTAACTGAATTTATGATTTTAGAATTGGTCAAAAAGTTATTCAATAAGAACTTACTTTTTTAGATAGCAACTTACGAGATTATAGAAAAATGAAACTATTGAACAATAAAGAAAGGGTAAACAAAAGAAAGGGTGTTTTACTAAATAAGTTGAATAATGTTTTATTAACAAGAAAGCGTGTTTTATTACAATGTTTTCATCCCCCGTCGATGGTGAGAGTAAACAAGAGAACGTTTCCTTTTCTATAAATAGGAAAGGTTGTGAATTGTTTCAAAGGGACCAAACCATGAGAACTTCCTTATGCCTACCTTTTTAGAATGTTGAGGGTATTTTTTGGTGAGATTGTGTTTATTGGCAACTGTCCATTTAAGTTTTAGAATCCCGAAAATGGTTTTGAACAAGATTTTTTTTGGTTCAAACAGAGTTTCAGTTGAAAATTTGTTATGTAGTTTGGTATATTGAGTTGAATCGGTATGAGTTTGATCAATTTGGACCGATAAAGAAAACATTTTCCTTTAAGCACATACATTTGAAACTCCCATGATTTTTCAAATTGTTTCTAATAATATTATAAATAAGTTACCTAAACATAAAATTATAACTGTTTGAAAAATAAATTTGATTCAAAAACACAAAATATATAAAAATCGGGTTTCAATAGAAAAACGTTATGTAGTTTGGTATATTAAGCTGAATCGGTCCGAGTTTGATCAATTTGGACCGATAAATGAAACATTTTCCTTTCACCACATACATTTGAAACTCCCATGATTATTCAATTTGTTTATAATAATATTATAAGTTACATAATGTTATATAAATATAAAAAAATTCACCTAAACATGAAATTATAATTGTTTGAAAAATCACTTTGATTCAAAAGCACGAAATATATACTCGATTATATTTTATAAATGAATTCATTTTATAATGACATTTTGAATAATGAAAATACATATACACAAACTTTTTATATTAAGTACCAAACTGAATTTATGATTTTAGGATTTAACAAAAAGTTATTCAATAAAAACTTGATTTTTTATAGCAACTTACGAGATTACTGTAAAATGGAACTATTGAACAATAAATTTTTTGGATAACGTTTTATTTTTATTATTTAATATTTTATTTAACAAAATGAAATTATTGACAAATAAAGAAATGGGTTTAATTAAAATGTGTTCATCCCACGTTGATCGTGAGAATAAACAAGAGAATGTATTCTCCTCTATAAATAGGAAAGAATGTAAAATATTTTAAAGGGACTAAGCTATGAGAGCTTCTTTGCATCTAATTTTGTAGGACGTTGAGTGTATTATTTGGTGAGATTGTCTTTGTCGACAAGTCACCAATTAAATTTCAGATTTTCGAAAATAATTTTGGATCGTATCTTTTAGATTTGGATCGAGTTTAATAAGGATCCGAGTGTCTTCTAGCTAAGTTAGGCAAACTCACTTCCATTGGAGGCCGAGTTTAAGTAACATGCCGAGTATTTGGTTGTGTTAGCCAAGTTTTACAACTATGTATGTAATACAATTTAATGTTTTAACCTTATAAAAGACGTCACTATTATCATATGTTCTACATAATTATGGTAATATTTATGATACAAAACATTTTTTTTACTATTTAAGATAAAAAACTGTCTCTATTATCATATGTTGTACACAATCATAAAATTTAAGATAGATAAAAAGATGTATCTGTTATCGTATTTTCTACATAATTATAATATTTAATATAAACGTTTTAATTTAATATGAAATTATTATTTAATAGATAACAATAATGATTTATTTATTTTTAAAAATTAATTTTTTTTTCTATTTTAATCATACAACTTTGTATATGCAAAACAACTTCAAGTTCCAACCTTATCTCTTATAATATGGTTCAACATAATAACAATACTAAAAATCATTTTTTATATTTTTTATGAAATTATTATTTGATTGTTAATAACAATGATTTAGTTATTTTTAATATAAAATATTTTTTTATATCCCACGCAACGCGCGGGCATTTTCCTAATATATATATATATATATATATATATATATATATATATATATATATATATATATATATATATAAGATCATCGCCTACATTCCATCCAAATTAGCCATTCCTTTGAAGTTTCAGGAACTAGACTTTTACTCTCTAGGTAGCCACCGACCACCTACCACCAAAAAACCCAACAATTCCAACAAAACCCACACACATATCACACTTCGTTATCCTTTCCCCTTTCCATCCCCTTTTTCACCAGACATTTTTTCGGTACGACCCACCAGTAAACATCGGAGAAGATGAAGGGTTCTGACCAGATCTAGCAACCATCACCATTTGCCTCCAGTAACCACATGTAAAGAGCACCAAATCAAAGTCTCAATTCAAAATCTCACATATGCGAAAAAAGCTCCACCTAAATCCATCTCCTTCGTATTTTCCGACTAATCTACGAGTTGCATGTATGATGATGGTGTCGTTGTAGTTTCGTCGATGGAGGCGTTCAGATCTGATATAGATACAAGAATGTGCGAATTTGAAGACATGAGCTTCGTCTTCCCTTCCAGGTCCATAAATCGATGTGCAAATCTTGTATAAGGAGGTGCAAATTTGAGACGACGACGACTTTTAGTAGGTCATCGAAGACTATGGCGATGGCGACATTAGAACTTTAGAGGGAGATTGTTTCCGATGGACTCCAATACACATACGATGTCTTTCAGTCGTTACGGATGCAAGTGATAAGAGAAAGGGGTATGACAAAAGAATATGAACTGATGATGAGTGAAGTGATGGCGGTGGTGGCTCCGACAATGATAGTGGTGGCTCCGACGAGCCATCTCTCTCTACCTCCAAAGATGAGTTGAAGAAGATGAATGATGAGGATTGAAAGGTATAGGTAGGATTAGGGTAGAGGGTAAGTGTTTATGGTGGTGGGCTCATTTTTTTTCTTTATTTTTTATTTTTCTTTTAACTTGTTATTAACAAACAAAACAAAGAAATATATCAAAAAGAAATAGAAAGGGTAAAATAATCATTTTATATTTGTTAGGGACGGTTCGAGTGAGAAAAAAAAAACTTTATAAGGGCAGTTTGAGTTAATTTTTGAAAATAAGGACTAAACGTGCAATTTAACACTTGGATAAATGACGAATTGTGTAATTTACTCTAGCTTTTACTTTCTTATAGATTAAAGAGTAAATTACACGAATCGTCCAAGTGCTAAAAAATACATTTAGTCTTTATTTTTAAAAATTAGTTCAGACCGTCCCTGGGCTACAATTTTATTGCACGATTAGTCTCTATCCTCGTTAGCCGTTAGTGATTGCCATTAAAATGCCCCACATGCCTTGCACACATGGGCATATTCATCTTTTCAGGTCTAATACACATGAACCAATATATGGAACCTTCAGTTTATTAGTTTTGCTAAATATTTGACACTAAGCGGTGTTTTAGTTCTACACTGTCCTCACTCACCAATATCCCTACCTCCTTCATCTCTTTTCTTTAATTATCTCTCTCTCTCTCTCATGTCATCCTTTCATGCGCTTCAATGTTACCAAAAACAAATTTAACACATATCTGAATTGCAAAATGAAGAACCTTTAGTTTTATCGATTTTGTTTAATTTGTTGTTACATTAAATATTCTTTCAATTTACAAACAAAAATGAGAACTATTTCAGACTCTAGACACACAAATACATACCTATACCGAGATTAATTTGATTTAAACAAAAAAAACATAGCTCAATATCATAAAGTTGTAAAGTCAAATATAACTAAACACACACATAGATGATTTCAAAAAGAATCTTGCGTAATGATTTAAGAACGAACAACAACTAAAAGCATACACACATACATAGATGATTTCAGAAATAATATTTCACAATGATTTAAGAATGTAAAAACAGAGTAAAGAAACTTCAAGGTATAAAAAGTAAAAACCAAACACACATAATTGTTGTTGAAAATACCCATGCCTTCAAATGCTTGCACATCAAAATCAACATTTAATTGCTAATGAGGGGATGTGTTTCTTTCTCAATGATAATTTCATTATTTTAGTGAATCACCAGGGAAAATCCGTTATTGTCTTCAATTTCATTCCAGTTGTGAGGTTGTATGTTGTTGTACCATGTATAAATTGTTGTGTCTACTACTGCTTGCAGATTGAGCATCTCCTTAAATCATACATACAAAATATATTTTTTTTAAAAAACTCATAAACCTCTTCATCTCCTTCTACCTAAATCGTAAATAGGAAAAACGATAAACCCTAAATCAATTTGGTATTTTTAGGAGACCTACTTGTTATATATCAAAAAATATATGAGACCAACATATGCTACTGGTGGTGGTGAGAAGATTCATTCAATGCACTTCTAAGGATAAACCCCCAAACCCCACCATTGATTCTTATGGAGAGAATGAGAGAGTGTCTGGGAAGGCGAAAGAGATAAACACATACGAAAGAGAGAAAGATAGAGAGAGAGTATGTTTTTAGTTTAATAGGTGAAGGGTATTTGACTTGAAAAGACAAAAATACCCCTATTTGCATGGCACATGAGGCATTTTAATGACAACCACTAACGGCTAACGACGGTAGGGACTAATAATGCAAGAAAAAGGACAACCTAGGTACGATTCGAGTTAATGTTTGAAAATAGGAACTAAACATGCCTTTTGGCACCTACACAATGGAAGATTCGTGTAATTTACTGTAGATTAAACCTAGGTTTTTTAAATGTTAGTTTAATACATGTTCAAAAAAATCACCTTCTTGATAATCCCAAAACAAAACCAAACTACCATTTAGGTTTGGTTTGATATATTGTTTTAGCTAAGAATAAGCAGAAAAACCACATGGACCAAACCAATCTAGATCAGACTGAATTACATATAAATTAGCCAATTTTCAAGTCAACATAAAAGCTTGTTTCGATTTTTGGTTCCATCGAGTTCGGTTTTTACTCAAAACAGGACCGAGATTTTAAAAGACATTTAAATTTTAAACCCAAAATTGCAATCCTCTAATTAAAAAAAATAATAAATAAATAAATAAAAAACAAGAAACCCCTTCTTACCTTCTACGTTCGACATCGATTACCCAAACAACAAAACAAACCCTAAAAAATTGTTTATCTCCAACATCAACAAAGAATACAAAAGTTTAAGATTTTTTAAAAGTTCGACATTCAAATTACATTTATGGAAATTTTGGTTCCTTCTCCACGGAGTAAGTCAACATTTTTAATGTTGTAATGCTTTATTAGTTTCTTTATGCCAATTACTATATTTATACAACTCACTTAAGTTTTATAAATTGATGTAATCTTGATGTTTAATGTTATTCATGTAATTGTTTTTTATATTTAGGATGATGATGTTGGATTAAGGTGTCTAAGCTCATAACTAAATTTGTATGTTAGTGTAAATAGAAGCAAAGTCATTTTTGAGTTGCCCTTGTAACTAGAACTTGGTTAGAATTATATTTGTAGAGAGAGGATGAATTTATTAATTTATCATATGATTAAAAAATTATAATAAATGATTTGTTAATATATCATTTTATTAATATATTAGTTATAAATAGATAATTGGTTTGTTAATTAATTAATTGATTAATAAATTAATATGAGATCAATTGTTAAATAATTGATTTGTTCATTTATATGACTAGTAAATTAATGTGAAATCAATAAGAATTGATTAATTATTAATCTATAACTATTTCAAGATTAATTGGAATTAATTAAAGTTACAATGTTTGAATTGTAGCTGTTCTTAATCGAGCAAGGAAGGAAAATTATAGAACCCTCATAGCGGTGGATGATTTTAGGAAGGATTCTAGAGTTTAATATTCCTAATGTTGACAAGGATACCATATTTGAATAGATTAAATCTAAGTATTTTAGTATTCATATCTAGGGTCTCCCTTATGTCATCCACACTATAAATATGACCCTAAGGCTTGTAACTTTTGTTCACCACATTCCCAAGAGGATACACTGACCGAAAATTACTTCCTCTCCTCTCCTCTATTGTCTTCTAATTCTAGAGTTTAGGTGTGAGCCATTAGAGGTATCATCCTTTTGATTTTAAGCTTTCTAAGACCAACAACTACCAAGGATTGAAGTGATTTGTTTACTACTACAAATCAAATGCATGTAAACCTAATTCCATAGTTATGTTTATATTAGGGTTCATCTAGTTTTTTTTGTTCATAATATGTTGCCTTCAAAATGTTATGACATAGACCATTAATGGTTGCATGTGTTCTCTTTATTGTTAAGTGTTATTTCGCATTGTACATGTTTTATAACCTAGAAATCTCATTAGTGATGAAAGACTTTGTGTGTCTAATATTGAAAGTACATGAGATGAATTGAACAAATCTAATTTTTTGAAAAATTATTTCTCACGACCTGACAGGTTCTCTGTCACGATGTCAGCTCAGTATAAATCTAATTTTGAGATTTTTGCTTAATCTGATTTGTGTGGTTATTTTTTTTATTATATGGTTTTAATTATACCAAAGTCTAAATTTTGAATGCCTTAAATAATTAAAAATTAAACCGTAAATTGTAGGAGATAATTTTGAATATATAATATTTAATCAGATTAATTAAATTGAATTACTGTAACATCCGAAAGATCATAGAGATATAAAACTTTCAAAAGCAACCCATTTCATCCATACAGTGTTTACAATCCATTGTTTCAAAAGTATTATAAAAAATCAGAGTTTTCCCAAGACCCAAAATCATGTAAACACGAAGATGTGCACGACCACGCCTTCGCCTTGCCATGGTCATCTTAAGTACCTGAAACAATAAACTATAATTGTAAGCCAAAGCTTAGCGAGTTCCCTCAAAGTACAACCACACAATATAAAAAACAAAGCATGTAAATATGAGCCTTCAGCCTGACTGGAATGCCTCGCAGGGCCTACAACTTATCTGGATCGCTCTCTCAGCCTTCAGCTTGACTATACCGCATCGCAGGGCCCACAACCTATCCAGACCGTGTCGGGTATCTTTGTGACATCCCCTAATTTCTTAACCAGAAAAAACCGATTAAATTTATGCTTTTTAAAATAAAATCAGAGAAATCTTTTTAAAAGATGTTGCGGAATCTGTTCCCAAAACAAAACATAATAAAATTTTATCAAAACCTTCTTTAAGAAATGTATAATTTCATTTCATATCAAAACATCGGGATGTCATGTTCCGATACAGATCAAAAGCATAAACAAGATATTATAAGCCTTTCAACAGTTATTTACAACTACTGGCCTATAATCCAAAAATCTCTCGTCGTCCTCCGACTATGCTCGGGGTCCACTACCTGTAACATAAAAAGCTGAGTGAGTCAGGTTTGGGAGCATGGTGAGCATATAGGGTTTTCAACCCACAGTAATAATAATCTTATTAAGTTCACCAATCAACAATAACCCTGATTACCCGTTCCCGTTATCCTCACTTTACGTCCCTAAACACTTTTCACAAGGGACCTTGCCTAAAGAATATAATCGGGATGGACACTACTGCTAAGGGGTTTCCTCAACCATACATGTCCTAAAGGCAACCATGAGGGGGATGGAGTACATCGAATAAACACCCAAGTTTATTAGCACCTACAGGTTGCGGGCCTGCTAATGTTTTCCACTGGACTGTCTAGAAAGTCCGTGGTCGTCATCCAAACTTCGCTAGATGACTGGATCTCAAAACACATCTAGGCCTCTCATCACTTTATTTTATCACACTTCACTATCTACCCATGTTTTACCCAACATATTTGTAGATAAAAATACATATACAGTTTAAAATTTGTATAAAACGTCAATTCAACAGTCACCTCAGTTAAACAATTAATATAATTACACGTAGCACGTATTTCATATAAAATACTTCATATCTAGGTGTAAGATGAAGATGACTATACACTCACTTGATTTGATGATAATCGGGTAGCAATTCGTTTCCTAAAATGATCGTTTCTAATAAAACCGAGAGTTTTATTGAGAAACCGGGCTTTGCAAAGGTCAGGCTTCGAAACCGAAAAGATAAATTTGTCGAGCTTCTCGGGCACTTCGTGGAGTATTCCGGGCTTTGGAATAAGTACCGGGGCTTTGGGGGATGTGAAAATAGCCAAAATAGTGAAAAAGGGGCCAAAATTGCCAATTTCTAAATTCTAGCCGGGAGGGTTCACACCCTTCTATTTATAGGGGGAGGCTTCTGATCCAAGGGCTGAGAAGAGGCCACGCGTCGCAGATCCGAAGGCTCGCAGGGAGGGCTCGCTGTCAGTCTCTGATTGGACCGAGGTCTAGGGTCCGAAGTCGGTTCTGGTGGTGGGGTCCGCAGGCGAAGGTGTGCAGATGGCAGCACGTGCGAGGGCCTCGGTGGCGGTTGCTGATTGGACCGCGGTCTAGCAGTCCATGTGCGAGACTCGGACTAAGGCGTGCGAGGTTCGGATTGGGCCTCCCTTCGGTGAAATCAGAATTCGACACGTGGCTTCGCATGACTCATCATTTCTGACACGTGGCACATGCGAGGCGAGGGTGACGTGGCAACTCGTGACTATGTGAATTTTCTCGATTTTCGCACCAAAACTTCTAAAATCCATAACTTTCGCATACGAGCTCCGTTTTTGACGTTCTTTATATGCACGCGTAGCTAAAATTACGCTCTACAACTTCCGTTTATACTTCGTCGGCTAATTTTGAATTTAATTTTTATATTATTATTTTTAACAGACCGGGACAGGAAATCCGTTAAAAATTCATAACTTCTTTATCCGATGTCCGTTTTCGTCAGAATTTTTACCGTTGTGCTACTAATGACGAGACCTTCAATTCTTGTTTAGGTCGTGTCGGCTAAAAATACTCGATCTAAAATTCGAGTTTTTAGTTGTCTACTGCTAAGCTGAAACTTCGAAAAATCATAACTTCCTCATACGAAGTCAGATTTGGGCGTTCTTTTTATCGAACTTCTCGGTTTAACTAATACTAAGACTTTAGTTTAGATCACTAAGGCTAAAAAGTAGTTTATCAAAAACTCACTTTTTACGACATTCGACACCGTGCCGGTTTTGTCGCGAAACTTCGACAGATCATAACTTCTTCGTTATAACTCGGATTTTGGTATTCTTTATATCCCCGAAATCCTTGTTTCGACCACTAAAACTTTATGTAAAGATATAGGGATTATCTCACACTTTAATTTTGACGCTTATTTTTATTCTTAATTAATAAAACTCTAATAATTAAGCATAAAACACATAATTCACCTAATATTCACATAATTCCTTTTCATTTCTTCAAAATGAGTTACAAAGGTTAACCTAGACTATAATGTCAATATTAATGCCTAGCCTAGAAACACAGGCATTACAATTCTCTCCCCCTTAGGATGATTCCGTCCCCGGAATCACACAACGACAAACAATTACGGGTAGCGACTCACCATGTCACTCTTCGTTTTCCCAGGTGAGATTTAGCCCATTTGTAACGTTCTAATGCAGAAGCACTAAATCGACTATCTTATGTTACAACTTCTTAGTCTTACGGTTAACGATTGCCTCAGGTTCTCCAATTAACCTCTTGCTCTCATCCAACCTTAATTCAGAAATGGGAATTATGTCGGGGACACCTCCCGTAAACTACCTCAAATAAAACACATGAAAGGTATTATTAATAACCTCTAGTTCTTCTGGTAATTCTAGCTTGTAAGCTTGATTTTCGATCCTCTGAAGAACTTTTAAATGGTCCAATAAACCTTGGACTCAACTTTCCCCTTCTACCAAACCTTATAAGTCCCTTCCACGACGAGACTTTGAGTAAAACCGAATCTCCAAATTCAAATGATATCGGTTGTCTTTTCTTGTCAGCATAGCTCTTTTGAGCAGCTAACATCCTTTCCCTAATCACTTACAACTTTTCAGCAGTATAATGGACTATTTCAAGTCCCATAAACTGCTTTTCCTCAGCTTCCAGCCAACATGACGGCATTCAACACTTTTCCCCATACAAAGCGTGATAAGGTGCCATCTTGATGCTTGAGTGGAAACTATTACTCTAGAAAAATTCTACTAAAGGTAAATGTTCATCCCAGTTACCTTGGAATTCCAGGGTACATGCTCTTAGCATATCCTTCAATGTTTGAATCGTTTATTCGCTCTGACCATCAGTTTGCGGATGGTAAGCTGTATCCAAACACAACTTGGTACCCAATTCCTCTTACAGACTCCTACAACACCTTGAGGTAAAACGATTGTCACGATCGGATACAATCGTTAACAGAACACCGTGTAACCTCACAATTTCCTTCACATAAGAATTTCGCAAGTTTATCCATAGACCATTTCTCGTTAACGGCTATGAAATGCGCATTCTTAGTGAAGCGATCAACGACCACCCAAATCATGTCGTGACCGTTCCTTGTTCTGGGCAATTTAGTCACAAAATCCATAATGATATCTTCCCATTTACCCATGGGTATAGGTAAAGGTTCTAAACTCCCACATGGTTTCTGATGTTGTGCCTTAACCCTAACACAAGTTACACACTCGGCCACATACTTAGCAACATCGAGCTTCATCGTTGGCCACTAGTAATAGGGTTTTAGGTCCCTATACATTTTCGTACTGTCGGGATGAATCAAGTACATGGTCTTGTGTGCTTCTTCCATCAGAAGATCTCTTACTCATCCCGTCTTAGGTAACCAAATCCTATCTTTGAATACCTTCAATCCCTGACCGTTTATATCAAACATCAACGTTTTACTCAAACGTTCCTCCTTCCGATCATTTTTCTCTAAAGCTTCCTCTTGAGATTTCTTTATACTTTCCACAATTGTAGAGACAACTTCAATTCTCAACGCTCTTGGCCTTTTCTTTTCAAGGTTCACCTTCCGACTGAGAGCATCAGCATCAACATTTGCTTTACCACGGTGGTAAAGTATCTCACAGTCATAGTCCTTGAGTAACTCTAGCCAGCGTCGTTGCCTCATGTTCAATTCCTTCTGATTAAAGAGATATTGAAGACTATTATGATCAGTGAAAAGTTTGCATTTAGTACCATAAATATAGTGCCTACATATCTTTAAGGCGAATACTACCGCTGCCAATTCCAGATTATGAGTGGGGTAATTCTTTTCATGCTCTTTCAATTGCCTCGATGCATACGCTATCACCTTATCCCTTTGGGTCAGAACACATCCTAACCCAACTCCAGAGGCATCACTATAAACTGTAAAGTCATCAACTCCTTCAGGTAACGAAAGAATCGGTGCTTCACACAACTTCTTCTTTAACTTCTCAAAGCTTCCTATGCTTCTCATTCCAAGTATAGACAGCTCCTTTGTGGGTCAGAGTTGCCAATGGAGTCGCGATCGAAGAAAAGCCTTGGATAAATCAGTGATAATATCCAGCTAATCCTAAAAAGCTTCAGATCTCCATAGGACTTTCAATCGTAACCTTCGAGTTACAAAATAAATCCTTATTGAGGACTCCTTCTTTTTCTTGGAATAAATACTTTCCTTCATTTATTGTAACAGACCGATGGGTCATGTTCTAATGATCTCTCATTGTATACTGCACTACTTAGACTCAGATCTCCTAGGGACAATTTTCAGAACAAACTACACCTTCCTTCATGTTCTAATGTGATACAATCACAATTCAACATGTATCATTCCTAAATATCAACTTCTTTAATAATGAGTACGATACTTTTGTTGATCGCTTTAATCATCTTTTACCTCAATCTTCTGGCTTAAGTCAAATGCTACATCGAACTTGGTTCTCTGAACCACGTAACATACTCATCTTAGTCGGACTCGATTCAATATGACCTCTAAGGTCGGAATAACAATCATCTTCTTAGTCATTACCGAAACTATGGTTACAACAGACTAGAATAAAATGGAATCAAATAATAGCTCCTTGGTAACCTTGTGACTTTCCCTGATCCAAGTATGGGTCCTGTGCTTCCGGTAGTATAGGTCTCTACTACCATTCGCACCTACTCATACTCGTCCCAAGTATTGTCTCGTAGTTCTCCAAATCGCCATACAAGAATTTCACATAGTCATTCAATTCATCATATGACAAAACCAGGGTTTATATTATTTCCTTGAAACGATTACACAAAGGTTGAAGTTTACCCTATACTATGCCTCTAATAGGCTAAACCACTTGTTACTATTCACATTACTACTTTATAACTTGATCTTCTTCTTTTGCAGCCTCAAGTGTCATCTGAAAGGCTCTCGCCTTCGGCTTTGGTGGTAGATTGGGCTTTGTAGCATCCTTCCTCTTCGGACAATCTTTAAAAACATGCCCTTCTTCATGGCACTCAAAACATACCCTTTTGTCGGACGGGCACACGTTGGCATAATGCCCAGTCTTTCCACATCTGAAGCAAGTCACCTCCTCACTACATTTCTTTGAGTGCTTTTTCTTGTACTTCTCACACCATTTCACTTCACCTCCTTCTCCTCCAAACTTCTTAAACTTAGAAATTTTGATTCTCTTGCTGGAACATGAAGTTCCTTCAAATTTTCTCTTTTCACCAACTTCCACCCTCTCCAGACCCTTCTCTCTGATCTGAACCTCAACGTTCTTAGCAACCTATATGGCGGCTTTCAAAGTGGTTGCTTGCTTAACCATCAGACCAAAGTCCGCTGGTAATCCGAGGGCAAACTTGTTGACCTTAGAGAGTTCAGTTGGAACTAGGTAAGGAACAAGCTTCATCTTTTCAGTAAAACTAGCAACGTATTCAGTAACGCTCATCTTTCCCTTCTTTAAATTTTAGAACTCATTGTTGATTTCCAGAAGATCCTGCTCAGAGCAGTATTACAATTTCAGTTGTAGTACAAAGTCTTCCCAAGACATCTTACTAGCTTCTCCCTTGGGCATCGAATTAGCTAGTAACTTCCACCAGTTCAACACACCAGAATTTAACAGAGGAATTGCAAGTGTGGTCTTTTGTTTGTTGTTGCACTCACAACTTTCAAACATCGTCTCCATTTCGGAGATCCAATTCATGACTTCCACCGGTGTCGGACTTCCAGATAGACACGGCGGTTTAGATGCCATGAAATCTTTGTATTTGCACCCGCGTCCATCAACTCCTCCATCCTGGTTGTCTTGTCTAACTATCGGTGGGTTGGCTTGACCAAGAGTCCCACTGTAGTTCCCTCCTACTGATTTCCCTTCATTCAATACGGGCTGTTCAACAGGCATCGTAGTCTCTTCCCTATGTTGTTGTAGTAATCGCCTTGTCTCCTCCATCTGGCGATCTAACATCATCTGCATCATTGCTTGTACCCCAGCCATCGTCATTGGCTCAGGTGCAGCTCCTATAACAGGTACTTTCTCAACTTCTTGAGGTTGAGGCTGTTGATCCCTGTTTCCATTTGCATTTGCAACTCCACTACGAGTTCTTGCCATTACAATCTATATGCCATATAAGGCGACTTTAGGTCTTTACCCTCGATAGGTATTTAATTCCCTTATCCCTCTAAAACTTTTACATGTTAGTTCTAATCTCGTAATCGTATGGTTAGAATCCTATACACATAAGGTTTCAAGATCCGGTGGGTAACAGACCATAGATCCGAACAAATAATGGCATATATGGCAAAAATATAACATTTAGCACATAAGGGCATTTTAGGCATCTTTCCTAAAATAAACTAGTGCTCGTGTCTAAAATATGGTAGACACTCATCTCACTATCATCACTTAGCATTCTAAGTTTAAGTCTAGAAATCGTAGGATATTTCTTAGTTCGCTTAAACTAATGCTCTGATACCAACTGTGACATCCCCTAATTTCTTGGCCAGAAAAGACCGATTTAATTTATGCTTTTTGAAATAAAATCAGAGAAATCTTTTTAAAAGATATTGCGAAATCTATTCCCAAAACAAAACATAATAAAATTTTATCAAAACCTTCTTTAAGAAATGTATAGTTTCATTTCATATCAAAACCCCGGGATGTCATGTTCCGATACAGATCAAAAGCATAAACAAGACATTATAAGGCTTTCAACACTTATTTACAACTACGGGCCTATAATCCAAAAATCTCTCGTCGTCCTCCGACTATGCTCGGGGTCCACTACCTGTAACATAAAAAGCTGAGTGGGTCAGGCTTGGGAGCCTGGTGAGCATATAGGGTTTTCAACCCACAATAATAATAATCTTATTAAGTTCACCAATCAACAATAACCTTGATTACCCGTTCCCGTTATCCTCATTTTACATCCCTAAACACTTTTCACAAGGGACCTAGCCTAAAGAATATAATCGGGATGGACACTACTGCTAAGGGGTTTCCTCAACCATACATGTCCTAAAGGCAACCATGAGGGGGATGGATTACATTGAATAAACACCCAAGTTTATTAACACCTACAGGTTGCGGGCCTGCTAATGTTTCCCACTGGATTGTCTAGAAAGTCCGTGGTCGTCATCCAAACTCCGCTAGATGACTGGATCTCAAAACACATCGAGGCCTCTCATCACTTTATTTTATCACACATCACTATCTACCCATGTTTTACCCAACATATTTGTAGATAAAAATTCATATGCAGTTTAAAATTTGTATAAAACGTCAATTCAACAGTCACCTCAGTTAAACAATTAATATAATTACATGTAGCACGTATTTCATATAAAATACTTCATATCTAGGTGTAAGATGAAGGTGACTATACACTCACTTGATTTGATGATAATCGGGCAGCAATTCGTTTCCTAAAATAATCGTTTCTAATAAAACCGGGAGTTTTATTGAGAAACCGGGCTTTGCAAAGGTGGAATCAAATTCCAAGTCCTCACCGCCTAGAACAGGGGTGGTTTCTGTGGATGGAGTAGTAGATATTCAACGATCATTTTATAGTTCGTTTCCTTATACCCCTCTTATAACATAACTTCGTGAATGAGGCCTACTATTAATTCGATTGACTTTTCATATACATAGAGTATTAATTATTAAACATTTAATATATATATATATATATATATATATATATGTGTGTGTGTGTGTGTGTGTAAGGTGTATTTTAAAACTTTTTAAAACACAAGGTTTAAATATTAATTATCTAAATTAATCATATATTTAATTAATCAATTTAAACCTATCATAAATTTACAATTATCTTTTAATTAATCTTATAATTAATTTTATTATTAAATCCATAAGGATAATTGTAACATCTTGTTTCTTGCCATTTATGGGCCGTAGCCCAGAAGGGGATTGTGTAAAGCTTTGGGTCTTAAGGAGACAACGTTTAGTCCTTGTGGAAGGAGGTAATGTTAGTTAAGAGATTTAACCCTTGAATTGTGTTTTGGGCCGAAGGGTAGAAAGGGAAAAGTCATGGATCGGGTTCTTGCATGAAATATTGATTTTTGTTCGAGAAGTTTTTAGTCGAAGATAGTTAGATAATGTTGTGGAGCTCTTAAACACCTTTATGTGGAATAAAAGAATGTTGAAAACAGAGTTGGAATGAAAAAGTTACGACCGTTTGAATTTAGGACAGTTTTTTTGTGTTAGCTACATACGTTGGGCGTACTAGGGCATCCTTAGTATGCTGGGCGTACCAGAAATACGTTGGGCGTACGCAATCAGTAACCAAACCTTATTTCCATGGTTGGAGCCCTATTTAAGCTCCTTAACTTCCCCAAACCCATTCCATTCTCAGTCTCAACCTTTCTAACACCCTCCTTGAAGCCCTAAACCTAGTTCGAGCCTTATGAGCAAAAAGAAGGTGTCTTTAAGTGCTTTGGAGTGTTCTCGGCGCATCTTGGAGAAGAAGGAACTCACTGAAGAAACATTCATTGCATTGGAGCTTGTAGATCCAGACTTTGTTCGCCTGGATCTTTCTTCTGGAGGTATAAAGTTTAAATCTTGATGATGAAATTGTTAAATCTAACTAGTTTTTGGGTGTTATGAGCTTTTGGTCACTTGAAGTGCATAAAGTTTAGATCTTGAAAGTTTGTGACCTTGTTATGGATATCTAAACATCATATTGATTCAGATATGAAGGTTTGAGACTTGGAATTAATGGATTAGGTTGAAAAAAAGATGCACTTTTGGTCCCTTTGAGACTTAAAGACTGGATCTTGTTTGTTGGGACCATTCTAATTAATAAATTTGGAAACTTTATCCATTATGGAGCTATTAGGAACCATAAAAATGTGATCTTGGTCCTTATATCCCTTCCATGCAAGAGTTGTGATGTGTTAATGGAAAGTCATAAAGGTGGAAACTTTATGACTTAAGACAATGTTTTGAGGTTAGATTTAAGATTGGGTGAAAATTCATTAAGGGATTAAGTGCTTAATGGAAAGGATGGAACCAACTCGTATACGTTGGGCATAATCGGGCGTACTAAACTATCCTATGTACGATGGGCGTAAGCTGAGTACACAGGGAGTACTCAACCAACCTTGGACTTTGACTTTGTTGACCGTTGACCTTTTGACCAAGTTTGACTTTAGGTCAAACTTGAGGATTTTTAATGGTGATTAAGGTTTTATATGGTTATGGTGTTTGTGGATCTGTGGGAGTAATCAGTGTAGTAGGAAGTGTATCGTAGTGTTCTCGGGTTTCTACATTTCAGGTGAGTTTTTTATTGTACCCGTGGGTCAAAGACACCAATGTCGGCCCACTAGATTATGTATCCTGGTCATAGGATAGTGTTATGATAGTATATGATTGATAAAAAAAAGTAGATTGGTATAATTATCTGTATTTATTGGTTCTATGTTTATGTTTGTCTATTACATTTGCCGATATATTGTGATTGGCTTGATGCGGTCCTACTTTGTGCTAAAGGCCAAGATTGTAATGCCCGTGTTTCTAGGCTAGGCATTAATATTGACATTATAGTCTAGGTTAACCTTTGTAACTCATTTTAAAGAAATGAAAAGGAATTATGTGAATATTATGTGAATTATGTGTTTTATGCTTAATTATTAGGATTTTATTAATTAAGAATAAAAATAAGCGTCAAAATTAAAGTGTGAGATAAGCCCGATATCTTTACATAAAGTTGTAGTGGTCGAAACAAGGATTTCGGGGATATAAAGAATACCAAAATCCGAGTTATAACGAAGAAGTTATAACCTGTCGAAATTTGGCGACAAAACCGGCACGGTGCCGAATGTCGTAAAAAGTGAGTTTTTGATAAACTACTTTTTAGCCTTAGTGATCTAAATAAAAGTCGTAGTATTCGTTAAACTGAGAATTTCGATAAAAAGAACGCCCAAATCTGACTTCGTATGAGGAAGTTATGATTTTTCGAAGTTTCAGCTTAGCAGTAGACAGCTAAAGGAGTACCGTTCCAATTCCTTTTATACGTACAAGGAGGAGAGAGAAAAATCCGGCTGAGATCTTGGATTATTTACAAAATAGCACCTGACATGACGGATGAACAGTTGACATACCGATGATGACGCAGGAAAGAGAAAGGACGTTTCCTTTTTGCACGCCATTCCATAAAATTCACTTTTTTTAAATCGCCAAACCAATTGGATAACCGCTGAGTCAGCTTTCACTTTATCCCAATCGTCACCCCAAGGTACATTTGAATCACCATTGCCTGTGATGCTTTATTGAACAGTCTTAAAAGAACCAGAGTTTGGAAAATTAAAATTTTCGTGCATAGAGTGTAAAAGATAACGAAATAAAGCAAAGTTTTTGGGATAACCTGTGATGTCTTAAATAGACATAAAACAATGGATTCTGGGCACGAATCACTTCCTTCAAAGCCAGGAGAGACATTAAAGTGCTTGCTTGGTTCCCCATTAAATAACGATCAATAACTTGTTAAGAAGTATTGAAAGGCATCTTTTTGAAGGTTATAAAGGGTGGCTTTTGCTTCAATTCATAATTTCGATACTTGACATAAGACCGAAACTGAATGAAGTACTTGTGAGATCATTATGATCTGTTAAACAAGTAGGTAGGATAAATTTTATAGTGACAAAAGGAAGTAAAGAAATCTCAAAAAAAAATTAAACTGGATCTTTAGGTAATGCCTCCAAATCTTCAATGCAAAGACTACGGCTCCTAGCTCCAAGTCGTGTGTGGTATAGTTGACCTCGTGTGCTTTCAACTGTCTAGAGGCATAAGCAATTACTTTCCCCCTTTGCATAAGCACACAGCCTAAGCCTTGAGTAGATGCATCGCAGTAGACAACAAAGTCTTATGTCCCTTCGGGTAGAGACAGGACAGGCGCGCTGCACAAAGCTTTCTTCAGCGTCTGAAATGCGGTTTCTTGTTTATCACTCCAACAAAAGGGTACACCTTTCTGTGTTAGAGTGGTTAGAGGTTTGGCGATTCTGGAAAAGTTTTGGATGAATCTTCGATAATAGCCAGCGAGACCCAAGAATTGCCGGATTTCTGTGGGTGTCTTCGGTGCTGACCACTTCTCTATTGCCTTAATCTTGGAAGGATCGACATGAATACCCTCCTCACTCACCACGTGACCAAGGAAAGTTACCTTCCGTATCCAGAACTCGCATTTTGAAAACTTTGCGTATAACTTCTCTGATCGCAGGGTCTCCAACACTAGCCTCAAGTGTTGTTTGTGGTCTTCTTCACTTCGGGAATAGACGAGTATGTCATCGATGGACACTATGACAAACTTATCCAAATAAGGACGACACACCTGGTTCATCAGGTCCATGAACACTGCCGGTGCGTTGGTTAGACCAAAGGGCATTACTACGAACTCGTAGTGCCCATATCGAGTCCTGAAAGCTGTTTTGGACACATCACTTTCATGAACTCGTAACTGATGGTACCCTGACCGAAGGTCTATCTTAGAGAAGTAACTGGCTCCCTGGAGTTTATCAAAGAGGTCATCTATTCGCGGAAGAGGATATCGGTTTTTGACAGTCAACTTGTTCAGCTCGCGATAATCGATACACATACGAAAGGATCCATCCTTCTTCTTGACAAACAAAACCGGAGCTCCCCAGGGTGAGGAACTTGGTCTAATGAATCCTTTGCTAAGCAACTCGTTAAGTTGACTGGATAACTCCTGCATCTCTGCTGGAGCTAAGCGATACGGAGACTTCACTACGGGAGTAGCCCCAGGAATTAGGTCAATACGGAACTCGACCTGACGCTCGGGAGGGATTCCTGGAAGCTCTTCGGGAAACACATCAGGAAAATTACAGACCTCGGGGATGCTCGCGAGGTCTTTAACTTTTTGTTTCTCATTGATTACATGGGCCAAGAATGCAACACACTCCTTTCGCAGGAGTTTCTGAGCTTTGATGCAGCAAATGATACGAAGGTTGGAACCGAGTTTATCGCCATAGATCACTAGGGTTTGACCCGAAGGAAGGTTGAGACGGATGGCTTTTTCGAAGCATAGGATATCTGCATGATTGGGACTCAACCAATCCATGCCAATGATGACATCAAAGCTCTTTATGGATACTGGCATAAGATCGATAGGAAATGAATGGTCGTTCAAGGTAAGAGTGCAATCTACGAATACCTCACTCGCACTTTCTTTCTCTCCGTTTGCCATCTCGACGGTAAATATTTCGGTTAGAGGTTGGGAATCATGTTTTAGGTTATGTTTGAATGCATGACTAATAAAACTCCTCTCAGCACATGAATCGAAAAGAATATTAGCATACGAGTTGTCGAGAAGAAACGTACCCGAGACAACATTGGGATCGGCGACCGCTTCTTCCCGTCCCATAGCAAGGACCCTTCCGGTGTTGCCAGCAGTAGTCTTCTTGGGGCAGTTCCTTTTAAAGTGCCCGGCTTCACCACAGTTATAACAGGCTTGACCGACGCCTGTTCCAGAGGATTGATTTGCTAATTGGGTTGGAGCTTTACAGTATCGAACGGTGTGCCCCTTCTTACCACAATTTGTACAGGATGGTTCTCGACAGGGACCAGGGTTGTGGTGATACTTGCATTTTTCACAATGAGGGAGATTACCAACATACCGGCTGGTAGGAGTTGGAGCTGTGGATCCCACAACAGAGGCAGCAACAACGGGGGTAGTAGCAGCATGAACTGCTACTGTTTGTTGTCTTTTGGAGGAGCCTTGGGAAGATTGACCCTTCTTCTTCTTCCAGAATTTTCTTTTCTCACCACTGCTTTTAGTCGACTCAGGGGTAGCAGTGGTGGCTTCCTCAACATCATCACTATGGTGAATTATGCCAATGTATTCCCAAGAAAGTCCCATACTTTCCTGAATGTTAATTATTGTAAAAGATTTATTGTTATTTAGTTGGTTACACTTTTCTGGTTATGTATACGTTACCCAGGAATGCCCCATGCTTTCCTGTATGTTGCTTTTCAATGTGAAAGATGTATTCTATTAAACCTGGTTATGTACAAAGTTTCCCCAGGAAGGTCCCATACCTTCCTGAATGTTGGTTATCATATGTAAAAGATGTAAAAGATGTAAACTGAATCCTGATTATCTGTAAAATGTAGTAAGTGGTTCATTATTACTATAAGTAAATCTCTGTTATCCTAGTTGCGAGTTCTATAACCATACTAAAGACTGAACCTGTGGCAATAAGTAGTCCACAACCTTGTGGCAATAAGTAGTCCACAATCCTTATGACTTTCGTCACCCTTGAACCATTTCGGTTCGGCTGTAGCTAGCAGCCAGGTGTGGGGTAGTCAGCCCTGTATAGATCTATACACTCAAGTCATGCTCTCTAAATTCCAGAGATTCTGGTTACGGGTGTAGTCCTCCACTCGCGTATCTCTGTGGAGTGTTCGCCGAGGACGTGTCTCCAATCATACGGAATAACAAATTTACTAGTAATAATAGGATAATCCTCCATTTGTGTATCTCTGTGGAATGTTACCGAGGACAAGAAAGTGTACAAAATATATTGCTCATGTGTTATAAAGTCATGCTTTTAACTGATAAAGTGTGGAAACCATTTGTGAAATATATAAAACATAACAGTTTATAAATTCCATTTCACAAATAAATGTTTAAGTGATTTGTGTATTCTACTAGTTATCAGTTGTGTATATCAATATTAAAAGCATATGAAATGTGAAACACACACATGAAAATAAGTTTTGAGCACAAGAAAACCCTTGTACTTTGCTTGTGTTCCCCCCCTGAAAACATTGAAAAACAGTGAAAAGGGTAGGGGTATGCACTCACCAGACTCGGAAATGCATCGGTTTTGGATACTAGACGTTGGTTCGGGGATTGTTTACTCGCGATGTCCCTATGTAAAATGTAATATTGTCCATATAATACTAATTAGATTTACAATCACTAATTATTTAGGACATTACACTCCAACGAGGTTAAACACCTCAAAACGAGCGTTTGGAGTGACCCGGGTGACATCTACGGATGAAATTTGGCACTAGGGACTTGGGACTTGAGTTTACTCTCCATAAGTAAACATTTAAATGAGTTTACAACCACAAAACACACCCACACATGAGTTTACGGCCGTAAACTCATGTTGGTGTGATTTTGAGGGTTTAAGGGCTTAAATGGACATGGGGATTGCTATAATGGATATCTAAAATGCCTTGGAACACTTGAAATGAATTAACATCATTTAAAACGAGAGTTTACGACCACACTCTTGGAGTTTACGGCCGTAAACTCACCCATGGCCAAGAATGATTAATTTGAACTACAAAGGACAATCACATGTGATTCTAACTAATTTTCTAAGCATTGTTATGAATTTAGGTTACCATTTAACAAACTTTTAGGAGTTTACGGCCTAGAGGCATGTTCTATGGCCGTAAACTCTCCTTATGCTCTTGAAAAATTAGTTTTTGATGCTTAAAACACTCATATGAAATTCTAGAATTTTTTTTCCAAGCCTTTAGGGTGGTTTAAGACATCATTCGACACACTTATAGGAGTTTACGGCCTAGGAGGAGTTCTTTGGCCGTAAACTCACTTATGTATGGCATTTGGTGTGTTTAAGGTCTCCAAATCATTTTTAGTTGAATCTAGGATTTACCACAAGGCCATTGGTTGAGTTTCAAAGCATTTGGACATGTTTAAAGGCACTAAATCCCCATTAAAGAGGAGTTTACGGCCCAAGAACATACCTTGGCCGTAAACTCTCTTTTGTCCCTTATAATTCAAGTTTTAATTGATTTAAGTCTAGATTTGCAAGCCTTATTGTCATATCTAAGTCCCAACTTTGATTTGGAAGGGTAATTTGGCTTGAAAACCCCATATAATGGAGTTTACGGCCCAAGCTTGCTCCTTGGCCGTAAACTCATGTTCTTGGTCCCAAAACTCAAATAATTCATCAAATTGAAGGCTAAAGATGTTGAATAACATGCTAGGGAGGTTACCTCAAAGATTTGAAGCCTTAAACTTAAGATTTGGACCTTAATTCTAGCTTGAGGAGAGAGGTTGTGAGAGTTTAATGGGAAATTGGCCAAAGGCTTCAAATGAAGTCTTAAAACACTTTATATAGTGTTCGGGAATTGGACACGACGGAATTCTACCCGATACCGACGTTAAGTGGGGCTTTTGGTCATACCCGACCAAATTGTCGTGACTCGATATGGTCGATTCTATAATTATTCCGATCACTAAAGTGGGGTGTTAAAATGATTTATAAATGTATTAAGACACCCATTAAGTCATTTTAGGTTGATATAAGCTAATGACTAAATAAAATGGCGAAATCGGAAACGAATTTGAAATCGACGTTTGGTTGATCAAATTGGATTACAAGTTGAGTTACAAGAAGTGATATGAAATTTCGGGTTGTTACACTAATCGTTATTATTTTACTTTTACTGATGATTACAGTAGATATGGATATGTCTACTTAATCAAGCTTAAGTCAGAGACTTTCGAAAGGTTTAAGGAATTTAAACAGGAAGTCGAGAATCTATTGGGCAGGAACATTAAGATGCTTCGATCCGATCGAGGTGGTGAGTATCTTAGTTCAGAGTTCCTCGACTATCTTAGGGAATGTGGGATTGTCTCACAATTGACACCTCCCAGGACACCGCAGTTGAATGGTGTGGCTGAGAGGCACAATCGAACCTTGCTGGATATGGTTCGTTTCCATGATCCATGGGTACAAATACACCATGGAGCATCCATGGACCATCCTATGGGTTTTAGCCCAACTTGATTATCCATGGAGCATTAGCCCACTATACAAGTATGGATGATTTACACAATCAACCCATATATTTAATTAGTCTTCTTTTGATCACTTAATTAATCCTAGATTAATTCTTGATCAATACTAATTAAATAATCTTATTATTCTTATTATTAATATACTAGAACTTATAATATATTAATAACCATAAGTGTCTTATTTCTCTCATTATAGTCTATCCAAGTGCATGATGGTATGCAACCCAAATGGACCATGCCGGGTCGGGTCAAGTCTTACCAATTATAGTTATGGACTTAGACATTAATCCAACAGTCTCCCACTTGGATAAGTCTAAAACTATTATTGTGTATGACTTCAAGAACCAACTGGCAATCGTAGCTCTCAAAAGCTTCTGTCGAACTCTGACCTTGTAGATGAACTCTGACCTTTGTCAATGACTTGTCCATTAGATAAGGGATCATATATTCCTCCATTCTAGATATCATATGGACTGAGACATGGATTATAATCATTCTCTCTGTCCATTTGTTGTTTCCCGATTTCCGATTTATGACGACTGACTAATTGAACAAATCAAATCAGTCCTGGCCCGGCCGAGCACTTCCATTTGTCATCATCAAATCATCGAGGGGCCCACAGATATCGCTTTTATCCCGAAGGTAAAAGGAATGGATAAACTTCGACTCATATGGCTTGTTCTACTACTTGTTGAATCATACACAAAGACACGTTTTATAACATCGAGTTACCAATGCGTTTTCGTGCAATCAATGTACTATCAACTCATAGTAACAACTCATATCTCTAGGTTTGAAGAATATAAGATATTATCGTCTCATGATCACTCGTGATAAAATCCATGAAGTGATTCTAATGAGCGCGGGTTGAATCCAATACTCAGAACTTATGAGCACTCATGAGTGTTGTAGCCCTTTGTCCAACACCTTAGACCTCTACAAGCCAACTCATGACAGTCTTAATTCATATCTACTTCCAACATATGACCGACTGTGGATGGTTTGAATAACTTAGTCATTCCGGAAGAATAACCCAGTTTATTCGGGAAGTCAAAACATGCAAAATGAAACACAATAATAATTGAATCCAATATGGTATCAACCCTTTGAACATAAATAAAACACCTTTTATTTATCACCATATGATTACACATTATTCATTGTATACTGTTTTAGCTATCAACTTTATTCTTGAATTTAAAACAATAGTTGTCCCATGCTCCAAGCATGTACACTATGTTTTCTTAAACACTAGTCATGCCATACACCAAGTATGCATACTATGTTTGTCTATGATCTTTACTTTGTGAACTAGATCAATTGAACATTACTTCAATGATTCTCTTTTCAGACTCCCAAATCCTTACCGCAATTGCAAGAATTCCAAATTCATGCCATTTACTGAAATCTGTTAGATTCTAAACTTATATGCATTGATACTCTTGTAATGATTATGCACAAAGTCATAAAGACTTGACAACAAACATTACAGAGCATTCCAAAGGAGATCAACTCCTTGGAAACATCCTTCTTGCATTAAGTTTCCTTAATCTTACACAGATTGAAAATTCTAACTTTGAAACATTTCCAGATTCCATTTTGACTATCACTTCTGAACAAGAGTTGCCTCATTACAGATTATGTCAATATGGTCCTTCCAGAATTATCACTATACTTCCAATTGTCCTTGAGTAACCAATCTTTGGTAAACCTTAGATTGTCCTCGACAATTGTTTAATCCTTTTAGTCATATCCAGTTCTAAACCTTTTCCCTTCTTAATGCCCCAGGCATTTGGAAAATTTTAGAACGGATGATTATAGCACATGTAATCGATCCTATATTCGAAGCATATGGGACACGATTCATGATGTCTCACATAAAGACAAAACCAGTCTTTTGCTATAACATTTCCATTTCTATTTGCCAAGTTCTCATAATTCAGATTATGAAAAGGGATGCCGTAATCATAATCAAATTTTAGAACGCAAATAATGGACCCATATACAGAATTTCCTTATGTTGAGCCATTCCAACATGAAATTCATATATATCCTTGACTAAATGATTAAAACCTCACGATCTAAGCTTATAGATTTGAGATGAAGTATAATTTCCTCTCCCTTAATTATAGTAAAACAACTTTTTCCCAATTGAAACCTTTTGTTTTCTATAATTAACATTGCTAACTTGCAATACTTATCATAATTATCATGCTCCCACTAACATGACGATTATTAGCATAACACTTATGCTCCCACTAGCTTTGACATGTACTCAGAAATCAACTGACTTTCTTACCAAAGTTCAGATTTCTGATACTAGATTGTTTTGATAAGACCTTATCAAAATCATACACCTTCCCTTAGATAGCACACTTGTGTATCTAAAAAATTATGAAGAGGGATGCCGTAATCATAATGTTTAGACCTTTTTGCCACTTCTCACAAGTCCATGTTAGTGTGTCGGTTAACCACACGCGCTCCACTAACGACTTTGAGAATGCAAATATCACAATTGCTATCTAGCTAAAATCTACTTAGTGAAAGTGTTTCCTCACCATCATTTTCATGAATCGGAGAGAAACCTTATGACACTTACATTTAATGGTGTATGTGTTCTTATCCATGTGAATTGTCAAAACCATAGTCACAAGACAAGGATAATGACAAATCCAAACTCATATGGATTGAACTCAATCTTAACTTCTTGCCACCTGGCAGTTCAAGGGCCTACCGTTGCTTCCAAGTTGTTATGCAACACATTGAGAACTCTAAGAACTCATATGCAAAGCCACCTTTAACTGGAATGGGCACAGAATATGTCAACACGATAGGTTATAAACCTCAAGTCATGTGCTAGTGAAGAACTTCAGGTTTATTCTTGATTAGTTCTTGAGACTTTCAAGACCTTTAAGACTCCCACTGTCCCTTGACCTATAAGACCCCCTTGTCAAATATCCAAGAGATAGTGTGGATTCTAATCAAGACAAACACTTCACACAATTGGTCTTAGTTGGTCTTTGTTTTATCCAAAACATCACAACTTACCAATTTCAAATGTACAAGAGTAGAAAACTTTTACTCTTACATTTGACAAGTGTTTTAAACCTTCTTTAAGACATGTCACTCAAATTACAATCTTGGAGTATGACTCTAAGACTTGTATTGGAACGAAGTATGACTCATCTTCTTGATTTAACCACTTCAACAATTCAAGTTCCTTTTCTTAGTCATAAGAATGCACTAAGATTTCCTTAGAGAACTAATTGTGCTATGGTTACTTAATCATTAAGATGATCACAAAACTGATACTAAAGTACTCTCCCATCTTTTCAGATTTGAGAAACTTTTATCCTTCTGCCTAATTTGATTCTTCTTATTCGCTTTGCCATACATTGGAACCTTTTCCAATGTCTTAGAGTTACACTTAAGCTTGTAAGTATAATCATATTTACTGAGCTTTAGTAAAGTATGACGAATAGTCTTATCAATCTTTTGTGGTGGACTTGACTAGTGCACAAGACTATGTACTCGATCCCTTAGTCCATTACTTGACTCACACATCCATGTGACCGAGTAATTAGTCTTAATTTTCCAATACTTGAAAGTTCTCATTCATCATGCTATACAACTTGCATGATTCCAAGTTCCGGTCCAATTGAAACTTGGGTGATGAGAATCTTTCCTTATTTGGTAAATATAGACATTACCACAAATGAAAGAATCAACTTCATATTTCCATTCTTGCTCTTAATGGAATTTTATAAGCAACAATTTTCATCAAATGCCATTGTAAGGATATTTTAAAATAAATAAAATCAAAAAAATTTCTTTTATTTTAAAACTTTGCGGAAAAACTTATCCTTACAATCCATATGAAAACTTGTTGTTATCTATTCCTAAGCAATATCTCATAACTCCTAAGAAGTAGCTCAAGAATCCGATCTTCAAGCTATGCGATAGAAATCCATCTATGCGATCAGATTCAGCATATTCCTTCTTTAAGTTTCTTCACTTTTCTTTGATTCTTAAAACATCACCATGTGACCCAGTCACATCATGTATCAAGAATCTCAGAATAGAAACTTAACAGAGTTAGATAGTGGACTTTACCTGAAGTAGAGTCAAACTTATTGACTTTAACATCCTTAGGTAAATCTGGCAGCTTCGCAACCAATGCCCCTACCTTTGGCAATATAAACATATGGACCCTTTGATAAAGGTACACGGGACTATCACAGACTTAGCTTTTCTCTTTACCATTTGGTCAACCGAGTTGACTATGGCCGATCCCTTTCCACTGGGAAGAGAGAGCTTTACTAGATATCCAATGTCATCATTGTCAATGTCCATAATGTTTTAAGAAAGTTGATCTTAGATAAGATCATTAAGGGTCTTGTCATAGTCTGTTTCATAGGTGTCCCAAAGGAACTCACTATGTGACTTAGAAAGTGATTGAACCACCAACTTTTTCAAGACTTTGACACCCAACTCTCCCGGCTTGTCAATATGTGACTACATCTCCAAGATGTGATCACACCTAGACCTTGCCTTGCCAATAGGGCTTGAGTGACCTTAAACGTTTTTTAAGAACTTGTGGATTGGGGAGAATAATTGGAGGAGGTGAAAGAAGTATGATATCCATGGGACATCATCTTCATTAGGAAACCTTGTTTCAAGAGATTTGGGAAGATCATAGGTGCCTAAACCAGACAACTTTTGGGAGATATTCAAGATAGTTGATTTAAAGTCCTTAATATGACACCCAATATGAAATATTAAGGCTAGGACCCAACAAACTATTTTATAACTTAGAAGAGGTATGCCGTAATCCAAGCTATAAAATATTTGAAGGTAGGTGAATGACGATTCACCAATTTCCACCAAGATAAACGAAATGTATTATTAGGTTTTAATTGGTTTTGAAACTCCTAGATCTTTGAGATTCATTGAACTATTCAAAGGCATGTTTCAATCTCGAGTGTGCCCTTCAGGTTTTGTGACTGGGATGCCGAGGATCACAAAACAAGGTGTGAAGTAACCATGCAAATCACTTGGTACCCTTAATAAATTACCCCTCAATCGATGTGCCGGTTAACCATACACGCTCCATCGATACTATGATAAATATTAAGTCACCCTTTACCTACCTTGTTAAGTCCAAGTTAGTGTGCCGGTTAACCACACACGCTCCACTAACGACTTAGACAAAGTGTAAAGTGTAATTTCATGGGTTAGCACCTTATTCACATTTTTCCTAAGTAACTAAGATTGGGTATTATTAAGAGTTTAGTTACTTAGTATTATCATTAATACTTTTAATGAAGGGAGAATTCTAGTCCTGTCAAACCCGTTCGGCTAATGACCCTCCACCGGTCAAGCAAGCAGTGGGTGAGAGTGGACACCCATTAAGTTGCCATTTTATAGGCAACAACCTTATACCCAACTTATAGACCGGCTTCGTGAATGAGGCGTACTAGCGTAAGACTGACTTTACTCTTATACATATATATATATATATATATATATATATATATATATATTATTAACTTATAATATTATAAAGTATAAGGGTTGAATTTTAACTTTTAAAATTCTAAGGGCTAACTTGGAATTAAAGTATTCATAAGGAAAACTTTTCAAATTCCAAAACTTGAGGGCAAGTTTTGAAACTATTCAAAACTAATTAATTCCATAACTTATGTGTTTAAAGTAGTTTTAATCCAAAAACTCTTCAAGTTCCATAACTTGAGGACAAGTTATGGAAGACTTTAAACTAATAAAAGAACTAACTTTTTCTTTATTTTTATAACTTATGGATTTAATTATGGTTACATATTTTTCTTTAATGAAGTGACTCTTGAGCTTCCATAACTTGAGGACAAGTTATGGAGTCATAAAAAATTATTCAAAGCCACAAGACTCTTCATTTTGTAACCATTGCCAACTTTTATGAATTTTATGAGTCTTTAATGTGACTCTTCATGTAACTTGAGGACAAGTTACACAAACACATTTTATACTCAACTCTTAGATTAAAATGGATTGAAAACAACTATTTCACTCAACATTTCTATTAATCTAAGCAACTCATAAGAACAAGATAATTCAAATCAAACTTTTTCATGTAATTAGTCTAAACCTTAAACTAATACAAAACATGAATCTATTGACAATTATCTTTGAAAATGGATTAGCATGAACATTACCACATCAAAAACTAGTTTATAAGTTCAAAAACAACTTAGGGTAATGTTCCTAGTCCATTTCTAGCCAAAAACCTCGAATATATGCTGTCTGGGGCTCCTACTCGGCGAGTGGCATCAACCAACTCGGCGAGTTGGATGCATTTTGCCTTGGACTCGGCGAGTCCATTCATGGACTCGGCGAGTCTGCTGGGCAGACAGCAACAAAACTCGATTTTTTAGCTTCTATTGCAGGTATAACAAGAAAACAAGCCTAGGCTCTGATACCACTGTTGGGTTTTGAGCATTCTAACACTCCTAAGTGTACATGCAACCCTAAATACCTTGGATCTATGTTTTCTCTATTATACATGCAAATAAGAACTTCCAAGATATTATCCTAATCTAGCATACAAAACAGTAACTATAGCAAGATAGAATACATACCTCTTTGGTGTAGAAAGTCTTCATGAAGCTTGAGTGCCTAGTGCCCCAAGTGTGACACCTCAAATGGAATCACAATCATCAAAACACTTAGAATAACTTAGAGAGAATTCTACACTTCATGAAATCGGCTAGCCCTTTCTTTTCACACACTAGTGTCTCTAGTGGCCGATTTTGGTCAAGAATAAGATGCTTATATAGTTAGGGTTACACCATGTAAACCCTAATTGACATGGCCTTTCATTTCCATGATCCATGGGTACAAATACACCATGGAGCATCCATGGACCATCCTATGGGTTTTAGCCCAACTTGATTATCCATGGAGCATTAGCCCACTATACAAGTATGGATGATTTACACAATCAACCCATATATTTAATTAGTCTTCTTTTGATCACTTAATTAATCCTAGATTAATTCTTGATCAATACTAATTAAATAATCTTATTATTCTTATTATTAATATACTAGAACTTATAATATATTAATAACCATAAGTGTCTTATTTCTCTCATTATAGTCTATCCAAGTGCATGATGGTATGCAACCCAAATGGACCATGCCGGGTCGGGTCAAGTCTTACCAATTATAGTTATGGACTTAGACATTAATCCAACATCTCCAACACTAGCCTCAAGTGTTGTTTGTGGTCTTCTTCACTTCGGGAATAGACGAGTATGTCATCGATGGACACTATGACAAACTTATCCAAATAAGGACGACACACCCGGTTCATCAGGTCCATGAACACTGCCGGTGCGTTGGTTAGACCAAAGGGCATTACTACGAACTCGTAGTGCCCATATCGAGTCCTGAAAGCTGTTTTGGACACATCACTTTCATGAACTCGTAACTGATGGTACCCTGACCGAAGGTCTATCTTAGAGAAGTAACTGGCTCCCTGGAGTTGATCAAAGAGGTCATCTATTCGCGGAAGAGGATATCGGTTTTTGACAGTCAACTTGTTCAGCTCGCGATAATCGATACACATACGAAAGGATCCATCCTTCTTCTTGACAAACAAAACCGGAGCTCCCCAGGGTGAGGAACTTGGTCTAATGAATCCTTTGCTAAGCAACTCGTTAAGTTGACTGGATAACTCCTGCATCTCTGCTGGAGCTAAGCGATACGGAGACTTCACTATGGGAGTAGCCCCAGGAATTAGGTCAATACGGAACTCGACCTGACGCTCGGGAGGGATTCCTGGAAGCTCTTCGGGAAACACATCAGGAAAATTACAGACCTCGGGGATGCTCGCGAGGTCTTTAACTTTTTGTTTCTCATTGATTACATGGGCCAAGAATGCAACACACTCCTTTCGCAGGAGTTTCTGAGCTTTGATGCAGGAAATGATACGAAGGTTGGAACCGAGTTTATCGCCATAGATCACTAGGGTTTGACCCGAAGGAAGGTTGAGACGGATGGCTTTTTCGAAGCATAGGATATCTGCATGATTGGGACTCAACCAATCCATGCCAATGATGACATCAAAGCTCTTTATGGATACTGGCATAAGATCGATAGGAAATGAATGGTCGTTCAAGGTAAGAGTGCAATCTACGAATACCTCACTCGCACTTTCTTTCTCTCCGTTTGCCATCTCGACGGTAAATATTTCGGTTAGAGGTTGGGAATCATGTTTTAGGTTATGTTTGAATGCATGACTAATAAAACTCCTCTCAGCACATGAATCGAAAAGAATATTAGCATACGAGTTGTCGAGAAGAAACGTACCCGAGACAACATTGGGATCGGCGACCGCTTCTTCCCGTCCCATAGCAAGGACCCTTCCGGTGTTGCCAGCAGTAGTCTTCTTGGGGCAGTTCCTTTTAAAGTGCCCGGCTTCACCACAGTTATAACAGGCTTGACCGACGCCTGTTCCAGAGGATTGATTTGCTAATTGGGTCGGAGCTTTACAGTATCGAACGGTGTGCCCCTTCTTACCACAATTTGTACAGGATAGTTCTCGACAGGGACCAGGGTTGTGGTGATACTTGCATTTTTCACAATGAGGGAGATTACCAACATACCGGCTGGTAGGAGTTGGAGCTGTGGATCCCACAACAGAGGCAGCAACAACGGGGGTAGTAGCAGCATGAACTGCTACTGTTTGTTGTCTTTTGGAGGAGCCTTGGGAAGATTGACCCTTCTTCTTCTTCCAGAATTTTCTTTTCTCACCACTGCTTTTAGTCGACTCAGGGGTAGCAGTGGTGGCTTCCTCAACATCATCACTATGGTGAATTATGGCTTGGGCTAAAGTCTTAGCACTATCATAAGTATCTGGGCGAGCAGCTAAGACATGACCTTTTGTCGGATTGGTTAGCCCCCAAATAAACCTCTCGATCTTTTTGCTTTCAGGGGTGACTATACCAGGGCAAAGAAGAGCAAGATCATCAAATCGGGAAGTGTAGGCAGCAATGTCGGAACCCTTCATCTTCAGGTTCCAGAGCTCGTGCTCTAGCTTTTGCATTTCACCTCGGGGACAATATTCAGCAAGGAGGAGTTCTTTCATAGCTTCCCAGCTCATGGCATTGGCTACAGGGAGGGTTAAGGATTTGACTCGGCCATTCCACCAAGTCAATGCTTTATCAAGGAAGGTACAAGCTGCGAATTTGACCTTATCAGACTCAGCACAGGCACAGATTTCGAAGATGGATTCGATCCTCTCGATCCATCGGGATAAGGAAATGACACCACCAGTGCCATTAAAGAAAGAAGGCTTCGCATTCATGAAGTCCTTGTAGGAGCCCTCCTTACGGCGTTTCTGGTTACCATCTTGATTCTGATTAATGCCTCCTGAACCACCGGAACCACCGGTGTTTAGCTGGGACATGGCAGCTGCCACCGCGGCGGTAACAGCAGTTTGAAATAACACGGGATCGATTTCAGGAGGAGGTGGCGGAGGGTTGTTGGAGTTGGATCTTTTTCTGGAAGGCATCTTGATCTAATAAGATCAAGAAAGAGAGAGGATGATAAGTCCTCTGAATTGAATCGAGAGATATGACAGATATTATTCCAAATAAGCGATAAAACAGGAAAGAGTTATTGAAGCAGGTAAACTATCGCTAACGGAACGATCGGGGGTCTATACGTGTACGATGATTCGAGAAATACTCCCATAGTATTTCATGATTTGCTACGATACTGGCTCGATGTTTGTGGTATTAAGGTAAATTTTAGGCATGCCGCATACCACAGTCACTCCCAAGCACATGTTGGCCGTGTCTCGAATGAATATAGTTGGCCAGGCTATATTGACCCTAGACACGACTACATAACTACCCAGGTTTAACCACAATACACAACACCCATTTACTTATGTTTTGTTCTACTTATAGTTACGGATCTCGACGAGTCGGTATACTTATATACTTTTGAAAATACTTGTAGTTTGAAAATACTTTTAATTCAGAGCACTGAGGCCCTTTAGTATTTATAGTTTTATACCATGTAAGGTTTGGTATACTTTATTCACTATAAACAAGGGCTCTGATACCAATCTGTCACACCCCGAAAACCGAAGGCGGAAACATTTCCGGGGTTGACTCCACGTTGAGTATCAAATCCAATGTACATAGTAAGTAAAGTGAAACAAACATTACATTACATATTAAAAGTTTTACAATTTGTTTCAAAAGACACAGTTTATATAGTTGTGATACATAATATAGGTATAAACAAAACGAACGAGCCTTGCACACACATGATCCTGAACCAAGTCTTCGGGTACCTGTACTATTGTTGACCTGAGAACACAAACAGTTTGAAAATCAACATAACGCTGGTGAGTTCATAAGTAGTTTTGTTTTGTGAAAATTTTTATGTTTCCTTTCTGTTTCTGAAAATGTAACATACGCCAAGAAAAATCCCATATTTTCTTAAAAGTTGATTGTTGTTTCGCAAAAGTAAAGTATAGTTTGGTTATCCGATTTGTTGTTCTATTCCGTTTTTATACCAATGTATTCCCAGGAAAGTCCCATACTTTCCTGAATGTTAATTATTGTAAAAGATGTATTGTTATTTAGTTGGTTACACTTTTCTGGTTATGTATACGTTACCCAGGAATGCCCCATGCTTTCCTGTATGTTGGTTTTCAATGTGAAAGATGTATTCTATTAAACCTGGTTATGTACAAAGTTTCCCCAGGAAGGTCCCATACCTTCTTGAATGTTGGTTATCATATGTAAAAGATGTGAAAGATGTAAACTGAATCCTGGTTATCTGTAAAATGTAGTAAGTGGTTCATTATTACGATAAGTAAATCTTTGTTATCCTAGTTGCGAGTTCCATAACCATACTAAAGACTGAACCTGTGGCAATAAGTAGTCCACAACCTTGTGGCAATAAGTAGTCCACAATCCTTATGACTTTCTTCACCCTTGAACCATTTCGGTTCGGCTGTAGCTAGCAGCCAGGTGTGGGGTAGTCAGCCCCGTATAGATCTATACACTCAAGTCATGCTCTCTAAATTCCAGAGATTCTGGTTACGGGTGTAGTCCTCCACTCGCGTATCTCTGTGGAGTGTTCGCCGAGGACGTGTCTCCAATCATACGGAATAACAAATTTACTAGTAATAATAGGATAATCCTCCATTCGTGTATCTCTGTGGAATGTTACCGAGGACAAGACAGTGTACGAAATATATTGCTCATGTGTTATAAAGTCATGCTTTTAACTGATAAAGTGTGGAAGCCATTTGTGAAATATATAAAACATAACAGTTTATAAAATCCATTTCACAAATAAATGTTTAAGTGATTTGTGTATTCTACTAGTTATCAGTTGTGTATATCAATATTAAAAGCATATGAAATGTGAAACACACACATGAAAATAAGTTTTGAGCACAAGAAAACCCTTGTACTTTGCTTGTGTTCCCCCCCTGAAAACATTGAAAAACAGTGAAAAGGGTAGGGGTATGAACTCACCAGACTCGGAAATGCGTCAGTTTTGGATACTAGACGTTGGTTCGGGGATTGTTTACTCGCGATGTCCCTATGTAAAATGTAATATTGTCCATATAATACTAATTAGATTTACAATCACTAATTATTTAGGACATTACACTCCAACGAGGTTAAACACCTCAAAACGAGCGTTTGGAGTGACCCGGGTGACATCTACGGATGAAATTTGGCACTAGGGACTTGGGACTTGAGTTTACTCTCCATAAGTAAACATTTAAATGAGTTTACAACCACAAAACACACCCACACATGAGTTTACGGCCGTAAACTCATGTTGGTGTGATTTTGAGGGTTTAAGGGCTTAAATGGACATGGGGATTGCTATAATGGATATCTAAAATGCCTTGGAACACTTGAAATGAATTAACATCATTTAAAAAGGGAGTTTACGGCCACACTCTTGGAGTTTATGGCCGTAAACTCACCCATGGCCAAGAATGATTAATTTGAACTACAAAGGACAATCACATGTGATTCTAACTAATTTTCTAAGCATTGTTATGAATTTAGGTTACGATTTAACAAACTTTTAGGAGTTTACGGCCTAGAGGCATGTTCTATGGCCGTAAACTCTCCTTATGATCTTGAAAAATTAGTTTTTGATGCTTAAAACACTCATATGAAATTCTAGAATTTTTTTTTTCCAAGCCTTTAGGGTGGTTTAAGACATCATTCGACACACTTATAGGAGTTTACGGCCTAGAAGGAGTTCTTTGGCCGTAAACTCACTTATGTATGGCATTTGGTGTGTTTATGGTCTCCAAATCATTTTTAGTTGAATCTAGGATTTACCAGAAGGCCATTGGTTGAGTTTCAAAGCATTTGGACATGTTTAAAGGCACTAAATCCCCATTAAAGAGGAGTTTACGGCCCAAGAACATACCTTGGCCGTAAACTCTCTTTTGTCCCTTATAATTCAAGTTTTAATTGATTTAAGTCTAGATTTGCAAGCCTTATTGTCATATCTAAGTCCCAACTTTGATTTGGAAGGGTAATTTGGCTTGAAAACCCCATATAATGGAGTTTACGGCCCAAGCTTGCTCCTTGGCCGTAAACTCATGTTCTTGGTCCCAAAACTCAAATAATTCATCAAATTGAAGGCTAAAGATGTTGAATAACATGCTAGGGAGGTTACCTCAAAGATTTGAAGCCTTAAACTTAAGATTTGGACCTTAATTCTAGCTTGAGGAGAGAGGTTGTGAGAGTTTAATGGGAAATTGGCCAAAGGCTTCAAATGAAGTCTTAAAACACTTTATATAGTGTTCGGGAATTGGACACGACGGAATTCTACCCGATACCGACGTTAAGCGGGGCTTTTGGTCATACCCGACCAAATTGTCGTGACTCGATATGGTCGATTCTATAATTATTCCGATCACTAAAGTGGGGTGTTAAAATGATTTCTAAATGTATTAAGACACCCATTAAGTCATTTTAGGTTGATATAAGCTAATGACTAAATAAAATGGCGAAATCGGAAACGAATTTGAAATCGACGTTTGGTTGATCAAATTGGATTACAAGTTGAGTTACAAGAAGTGATATGAAATTTCGGGTTGTTACACTAATCGTTATTATTTTACTTTTACTGATGATTACAGTAGATATGGATATGTCTACTTAATCAAGCTTAAGTCAGAGACTTTCGAAAGGTTTAAGGAATTTAAACAGGAAGTCGAGAATCTATTAGGCAGGAACATTAAGATGCTTCGATCCGATCGAGGTGGTGAGTATCTTAGTTCAGAGTTCCTCGACTATCTTAGGGAATGTGGGATTGTCTCACAATTGACACCTCCCAGGACACCGCAGTTGAATGGTGTGGCTGAGAGGCACAATCGAACCTTGCTGGATATGGTTCGTTCCATGATGAGTCGAGCTTCGCTACCAATTTCATTCTGGGGGTATGCCTTAGAGACTGCCTCCCATATCCTTATTCTAGTCCCTACAAAGAAAGTTGCCAAAACTTCTCACGAGATGTGGACTGGTAAAGTACCCAAACTAGACCACATCAAGATTTGGGGTTGTGAGGCTTTCATGAGATGTGAGACTCATGATTAGCTTGAACCCCAAAGCGAGAGGTGTATTTTCATCGGCTACCCACAGAAATCCTTTGGTTACCTCTTCTACAGACCCAATGAAAATGTGGTCTTTGTAGCAAGAAGAGGAGTCTTTCGTGAGAGAGAATTTATAAGCCAAGGAGATAGTGGGAGGCAAATTGACCTTGAAGAACTTCAAGAGTCAAGTGGTGAAGGAACTTTAAACCCTAGCCCTCAACTTGAGGAGGAAACTCCTGTTGAACCAATTGACGAGTCTGTACCTCTGAGGCGATCCACGAGAGTTAGGAATGCACCTGAGCATTACTATGGGTTCCATATTACTGTGGAAGGTGATACACTTATTAGTGATGAGACACTAGTAGGTCTGGATGAACCTAACAGTTACGCGGAAGCCATGGCAGGCCGCGAGTCTGCTAAATGGAAAGAGGAAATGGACAACGAGATACAATCTGTGTATGACAATCAAGTTTGGAACTTGGTTGAGAATGTACCAGGTCGTAAGACTGTAGGATGCAAATGGATCTTCAAGAGGAAGACTAACATGGATGGTAATGTACACACTTATAAGGCACGACTGGTTGCAAAGGGCTTCTCTCAAACTCCAGGATTGGATTATGATGAGACCTTTTCTCCAGTAGCCAAGATTAAGTCTATTAGGGTTATGTTAGCCATAGCTGCATTTCATGACTATGAAATATGGAAAATGGATGTCAAAACCACTTTCCTTAATGGAAAGTTGACTGAAGATGTTTACATGAGTCAGCCAGAAGGTCTTGTCAGCAACGAGTACCCTAATATAGTGTGTAAGCTTGAGAAATCCATTTATGGATTAAAGCAAGCACCTCGCAGATGGAATCTTTGCTTTGATGAGAAAGTCAAGGAATTTGGCTTTTCTAGGAGTGAAGATGAATCTTGTGTGTATGTCAAGGCTAGTGGGAGTATAGTTAGCTTTTTGGTATTGTATGTGGATGACATACTACTCATAGGAAATGACATCCCAACTCTACAGGAAGTCAAGTCCTGGCTTGGGAAGTGTTTCTCTATGAAGGACCTAGGAGAAGCTGCCTATATTCTAGGGATAAGGATTTTGAGAAACCAGAGTAAAAGACTAATTGGACTTAGTCAAAGTACCTACTTGGACAAGGTGCTGAAGAGATTCAGCATGCAGAACTCCAAGAAAGGGGAGTTACCTATCCAGAGTAATGCCAGATTGAGTAAAGCTCAGAGCCCAAGTACTGAGGCTGAGATAGAAGAAATGAGTCAAGTACCTTATGCTTCGGCTGTAGGATCGATCATGTATGCTATGACGTGTACTCGACCTGATGTAGCCTTTGCCTTGAGCATGGTTAGTAGGTATCAGGGGAACCCTGGCAAGGCACATTGGACTGCGGTAAAGAATATCCTCAAGTACCTACGGAGGACTAAGTATTGGGTCCTTACCCTCGGCAGGAGTGATGACTTGAGAGTTGTAGGGTATAGTGATGCTGGCTTCCATACTGATAGGGATAATTTCCTCTCTCAGTCGGGATGGGTCTTTAACCTAAACGGAGGAGCAATCACTTGGAAGAGTTCCAAGCAGGAGACATTGGATGATTCCACTTGTGAATCAGAGTATATAGCAGCGAGCGAAGCAGCAAAGGAGGCAATATGGCTGAAGAACTTCATTGAAGACCTTGGAGTTGTACCAGCTATAATGGAGCCTATGGAAATTTTCTGTGATAGTGAAAGTGTTGTTGCCTTAGCTAAGGAACTAAGGGATCACACGAGATCCAGACACATCGACAGAAAATATCATTTTATCAGACATCGCATAGAAGAAGGAATCCTCATTGCAAAGAGGGTATCATCAGATGAGAACCCAGCAGATCCCCTCATGAAGGGACTGAGTAGGGCTAAGCATTTTTAGCATGCTCGGAGCATAGGGCTAAAGGATGATATAAGTTTTAGTAGTTAGATAAATTATGAAATTTGTAAAGTGTAATTGACATTTGATGATAAATAATAGTTGGTTGTTTATTTATGAGTAAAGTGTTACTATCTTTTGTCAATCATTTACTATAGTTTCTTTTGCATGTTTTGACTTCCAGAATATTATGTTGTGTTTCTACATATTATTCAAATCTCCACAGTCAGTCATATGTTGGAAGTAGATATGAATTAAGACTGTCATGAAGTTGGTTGTAGGTGTCAAGGTTAAGGACAACACTTCATGAGTACTCATAAGTTCTGAGTACTGGAATCAACCCACGCTCACTAGAATCACTTCATGGAATTTATCTCGAGTGATCGTGAGACGGTAATATCACATAAGTCTTCAAACCTAGAGATATGATTTGTTACTTATGAGTTGGTTATGCATTGATTGTACGTAAACGCATTGGTAACTCGATGTTATAAAACATGCTTTTGTGTATAATTCAATGAGTAGTAGAACAAACATATGAGTCGAAGTTTATCTGTTCCTTCTTGGATTAGAAGTTGATATCTGGGCCCCTCGATGATTTTGTTTTGACCTATGTACCGGGCCCGGTCAGAACTAAATTGATGTGTTCAATTAAGTTCTTTGTCAAACAAATCGGAAATCGGGAAACAAACTGCTGGACAATAAGTAAGACATTGTTCCATGTATTTGTCCGACTGATATCTTGAACAGAGGATTATGCGATCACTTATCTTAAATGGCGTATCAATATTTTCTCAGTTCCGAGAAACCTTGAAAGAGCTACGATTGCTGATCGGTTCCTGAAGTATTACAGTTATAGTTATTAGACTTATCCAAGTGGGAGACTGTTGGATAAGGTGTCTAAGTCCATAACTATTTTTGGTATGTACTTGACCCGACTCGGCATGGTCCATTTGGGTTGCATGGCATCATGCAATTGAATAAACTAAATGAGAGAAATAACACTTATGGTTTATTAATATATTATAAGTTCTAATATATTAATAATATTATTTAATTAGTTTTGATCAAGAATTAATTTAGAATTAATTAAGTGATCAAAAGATAACTAATTATATATATGGATAGATTATGTAAATCTTCCATATCTTATATAGTGGGCTAAGAGGCTCCATGGATTGTCAAGTTGGGTTCCACCCATAGGATGCTCCATGGAGTTAATCCATGGATCAAGAAATGAAGAGTCATGTTACATTAGGGTTTACCTAATGCAACACACTATATAAGCAATGTGTTTCTCCCCAAAATTGGTTAGACTAACTAGAAGAAGAGGGCTTGGCCAATTTTTCAAGTGTTAGAGTTTTCTCTCAAGTTTGTTCATTGCATTTGGTGTTGTGTGAAGCATTTGAGGCATCACACTTGAGGTGCTAGGCTCACAAGGTTTTAAGGAACACTTTCAACAACAAGGTATGCAGTTCTATCTTTCATTCAAAGGAAAATTGTTCCCCATGTATGCTAGATAGGAACATAACCTTGGAAATCAACTTTGCATGATAATTAGACAAACATAGATCCAAGGTTATTAGGGTTGCATGTACACTTAGGAAGTGTTAGAATGATGAAAACCCATCAGTAAGCTTTGTCCCAAAGGCCATAGGCACTTTCACTTTGGAGTCTCCCATCATCCCAAACTTGGCGAATAGTGTCTTGGTGTATGCCTCCTGATTAATAAAAATGCCTTCGGGTCCTTGTCTAATGTTTAATCCAAGGAAAAAGTTAATTGGACCCATTGATCTCATCTCAAATTTAGTTTCCATCAATTTGCTGAATTCAGCTGTTAAGCTAGGATTCGTGGAGCCAAAGATGATGTCATTAACATAAATTTGGACTATCATAAGGTGGTTACCTTCTCTCTTGCGAAAGAAGGTTGGGTCAACCAAACCTTGTTTGAATTTAGACATTTTTAATAATCGAGTGAGAGTTTCATACCATGCTCTGGGAGCCTGTTTTAGGTCATATACAACTTTATCAAGGACATAACAATGATCTGGATACTTCTCGTTCACGAAGCCTGGCGGTTGCTCAACATACACAGTTTCTTCAAGTTCTCCGTTGAGAAAGGCACATTTGACGTCCATGTGATAGACTTCAAAGTTCTTGTGTGCAGCATTGGGAAGAAAGATACGAACAAACTCTAATCATGCAATAGGAGCGAAGGTCTCTTCATAATCGATGCCTTCTTCCTGACAGTAGCCTTTGACAACCAACCGAGCTTTGTTGCGAATGACATTTCCCTCCTTATCCATCTTGTTTCTAAATACCCATTTGAGACCGACAACCGAGACATCCTTTGGAGTTGGAATAAGTCGCCATACTTTGTTTCTTTCAAACTCATTTAACTCATCTTGCATCGCTTGAACCCAGTCTGAATGATCAACTGCAGAATTAACGGTCTTCGGTTCAACTTTGGAAACAAAGGAGTTGAACATGCAAAACTCTACTTGTGAAAAGAGTGTAGCTTGTTTCGCTTTGATTTGAGATCGAGTTAACACCTTTTCAGAGGATTCCCCAATAATTTGACTTTGAGGGTGATCTTTGGTCCATTTTATAAGTGGGGGGTAATTTGGATCACAATTGGGATCTAATTCAGCATTAACCTCTTCTTCCAATTCTAACAGTATGTCATTATCATTGACAATGGTGTTCTCCCCCTCGAAGGATGACACCTGTTCAGTATCTGAATTGGTATCACCTCCTTCGATTGGATTCTCAGAAGAACTAGAAGAATGCAACGGTAAGCCCTCCCCTGGAACGATGAACCTTGATCATGATGTAGAGATGGACCCTCCTCCTGGACGTTAGGACGGTCATTCGAAGGTTCGCTTGCCTCTGGCCTTTCAGTTTCTTTGGGTTGATCTGTTGGGTTTTGAGCATTCTAACACTCCTATGGTGTACATGCAACCTTATAAACCTTGGATATATGTTTTCTCTATTATACATGCAAATAAGATCTTTCCAAGGCTTTAATCCTGACTAGCATATTATGAAGTTCTTATACTACAAAGTACTAGTTAGATGACATACCTTTTTGATGTAGCTTGATGTCTTCAAGCTTTAAGAGCTTCGCCCCAATAGTGTGGAAGCCTCAAGTGGAATCACAAATCACCAAAACACCTTGGAAGACTTTAGAGAATATGGATACTTGGTTCTCTCTAGTGAAATTGGCTAGCCCTTCATAGTGTACCCACACTAGTGCCAATTTCACCAACCAAGGACATCTTTATATAGTATGGAGACTAGGGTTAAACCCATGACCTTTCATTTCATATGATCCATGGGTTAAAGACTCTATGGACTATGCATGAAATCTTAGCCCAACCTAAATGAACTTGGCCCATTCCATATATATAATACTCCATATTTAATTAGTTCAATTTGATCACTTAATTAATTCTAAATTAAGTCTTGATCAATACTAATTAAATAATATGATTCCTTATTAATATATTAGAACTTATAATATATTAATATAAATCATAAATATACTATTCTCAAAAGACTATCCATATAAATTGTGTCAGTGAAGTGCAACCCAAATGGAACATGCCGGGTCGGGTCAAGTACATACCAAATATAGTTATGGACTTAGACATTAATCGAAAAGTCTCCCACTTGGATAAGTCTAAAACTATTATTGAGTATGACTTCAAAACCTAAGTGGCAATCGTAGCTCTTAAAGCCGCTGTCGAACTCTGATCTTGTCAACGAACTTGTCCATTAGATAAGGGATCATATATTCCTCCATTCTAGATATCATATGGACCGAGACATGGATTATAATCATTCTCTCTGTCCATTTGTTGTTTCCCGATTTCTGATTCATGACGATTGACTAATTGAACAAATCAAATCAGTCCTGGCCCGACCGAGCACTTCCATTTGTCATCATCAAATCATCGACGGGCCCACAGATATCACTTTTATCCCGAAGGTAAAAAGAATGGATAAACTTCGACTCATATGGCTTGTTCTACTACTTATTGAATCATACACAAAGGCACGTTTTATAGCACCGAGTTACCAAATGCGTTTTCGTGCAATCAATGTACAACCAACTCATAGTAACAACTCATATCTCTAGGTTTGAAGAATATTAGATATTATCGTCTCATGATCACTCATGATAAAATCCATGAAGTGATTCCAATGAGCGCGGGTTGAATCCAATACTCAGAACTTATGAGCACTCATGAGTGTTGTAGCCCTTTGTCCAACACCTTAGACCTCTACAAGCCAACCCATGACAGTCTTAATTCATATCTACTTCCAACATATGACCGACTGTGGACGGTTTGAATAACTTAGTCATTCCGGAAGAATAACCTAGTTTATTCTGGAAGTCAAAACATGCAAAATGAAACACAATAATAATCGAATCCAATATGGTCTCAGAACTTATGAATATAACTAAAACACCTTTTATTTATCACCATATGATTACACATTTTTCATTGTATACTGTTTTAGCTATCAACTTTATTCTTGAATTTAAAACAATAGTTGTCCCATGATCCAAGCATGTACACTATGTTTTCTAAGCACTAGTCATGCCATACACCAAGTATGCATACTATGTTTGTTTATGATCTTCACTTTGTGAAATAGATCAACTGAACATAACTCCGATGATCCTCTTTTCACAGTCCCAAATCCTTACTGCAAATGCAAGAATTCCAAATTCATGCCATTTACTAAAATCTGTTAGATTCTAAACTTATATGCATTGATCCTCTTGTAATGATTATGCACAAAATCACAAGGACTTGACAACAACCATTACAAAGTATTCCACAGGAGATCAGCTCCTTGGGAACATCCTTCTTGCATTAAGTTTCCTAATCTTAAACAGATTGAATAATTTCTAACTTCAAAACATTTCCATATTCCATTTTAACTATCACTACTGAACAAGATTTGCCTCCTTACAGATTATGTCAATATGGTCCTTCCAGAATTATCACTATACTTCCAGCTGTCCTTGAGCAACCAATCTTTCGTAAACCTTAGATTGTCCTCGACAATTGTTTAATCCTTTTAGTCATATCCAGTTCTAAACCGTTTCCCATCTTAATGCCCTAGGCATTTGGAAAATTTTAGAAAGGATGGATATAGCACATGTAATCGATCCTATATCCGAAGCATATGGGACACGATTCATGATGTCTCACATAAAGACTAAACCAGTCTTTTGCTATACTATTACCATTTCAATTTGCCAAGTTCTCATAATTCAGATTATGGAAAAGGGATGCCATAATCATAATCGAATTTTAGAACGCAAATAATGGACCCATATACAGAATTTCCTTATGTTGAGCCATTCCAACATGAAATTCATATATATATATATATATATATATATATATATATATATATTTCCTTGACTAAATAGGATTAAAACCTCAATCTAAGCTTTTAGATTTGAGATGAAGTATAATTTCCTCTCCCATAATTATAGCAAAACAATTCTTTCCCAATTGAACCTTTTTTGTTTTCTATAATTAACATTGCTAACTTGCAATCTTTATCATAATTATCATGCTTCCACTAACATGATGATTATTAGCATAACACTTATGCTCCCACTAGCTTTGACATGTACTCAAAAATTAGCTGGACTTCTAGAAATCAATACTTTATTGACTTTCTTACCAAAATTCAGATTTCTGATACTAGATTGCTTTGATAAAACTTTATCAAAATCATACACCTTGCCTTAGATAGCACACTTGTGTGTCTAAACAATTTTAAGAACTATGAAAAGGGATGCTGTAATCATAGTCTCGATTGTTTAGACCTTTGCCACTTCTTACAAGTCCATGTTAGTGTGGCGGTAAACCACACACACTCCACTAACGACTTTGAGAATGCAAATATTACAATTGCTATCTAGCTAAATCTACTTAGTGAAAGAGTTTCCTCACCATCATTTTCATGAATCGGAGAGAACCTTATGACACTTAGATTTACTGGTGTATGTGTTCTTATCCATGTGAATTGTAAAAACCATAGTCACAAGAAAAGGTTAATGACAAATCCAAACTCATATGGACTGAACTCAATCCTAATTTCTTGCCACCTGGCAGCTCAAGGGTCTGCCATTGCTTCCAAGTTGTTGTGCAACCAATTGAGAACTCTGAGAACTCATATGCAAAGCCAACTTTAACTGGAATGGGCATAGAATATGTCAACATGATAGGTTATAAACCTCAAGTCGTGTGCTAGTGAAGAACTTCAGGTTTGATTCTTGATTAGTTCTTGAGACTTTCAAGTCCCTTAAGACTCATACTGTCCTCTTGACATATAAGACTCTCTTGTCAGATATTCAAGAGATAGTGTGGATTCTAATCAAGACAAACACTTCACACAATTGGCTTTAGTTGGTCTTTGTTTTATCCAAAACATCACAACTTACCAATTTCAAATGTACAAGAGTAGGAAACTTTTACTCTTACATTTGACAAGTGTTTTAAACCTTCTTTAAGACATGTTACTCAAATTACAATCTTGGAGTATGACTCTAAGACTTATATTGTAACGAAGTATGACTCATCTTCTTGATTTAACCATTTCAACAATTCAAGATTCCTCTTCTTAGTCATAAGAATGCACTAAGATTCCCTTAGAGAAATAATTGTGCTATGGTTTCTTAATCATTAAGATGATCACAAAACTGATACTAAACTACTCTCCCATCTTTCCAGATTTGAGAAACTTTTATCTTTCTGCCTAAATTGATTCTTCTTATTCGCTCTGCCTTACATTGGAACCTTTTTCCAATGTCTCAGAGTTACACTTAAGCTTGTAAGTATAACCATATTTACTGAGCTTTAGTAAACTATGACGAATAGTCTTATCAATCTTTTGTGGTGGACTTAATCAGTGCACAAGAATGTGTACTCGATCCCTTAGTCCTTTACGTGACTCACACATCCATGTGAACAAGTAATTGGTCTTAATTTTTCCAATACTTGAAAGTTCTCATTCATCATGCTATACACCTTGCATGATTCCAAGTCCCGGTCCAATTGAAACTTGGGTGATGAGAATCTTTCCTTATTTGGTAAATTTAGACATTAACACAAATGAAACAATCAATTTCATATTTCCACTCTTGCTATTAATGGAATCATATAAACAACAATTTTTCCTCAAATGCCATTGTAAGGATATTTTAAAATAAATAAAATCAAAAATCTTCTTTTATTTTAAAACTTTGCGGGAAAATTTATCCTTACAATCCATATGAAAACTTGTTGTTATCTATTCCTAAGCAATATCTCATAACTCCAAAGAAGTAGCTCAAGAATCCGATCTTCAAACTGTGCGATAGAAATCCATATACGCGATCAGATTTAGCATATTCTTTCTTTAAGTTTCTTCCCTTTTCTTTGATTCTTAAAACATCACCATGTGACCCAGTCACATCATGTATCAAGAATCTCAGAATAGAAACTTAGCAGAGTTAGATAGTGGACTTTACCTGAAGTAGAGTCAAACTTATTGACTTTAACATCCTTAGGTAAATTTGGCAGCTTCGCAACTAATGCCCTTTCCTTTGACAATATAAACATATGGACCCTTTGGTAATGGTATGCAGGACTATCACAGACTTGGCTTTTCTCTTTACCATTTGGTCAACCGAGTTGACTATGGCCGATCCCTTTCCACTGGGAAGAGAGAGCTTTACTAGATATCCAATGTCATCATTGTCAATGTCCATAAAGTTTTAGGATGTTGATCTTAGGAAATAGATAAGATCATTAAGGGTCTTGTCATAGTCTGTATCATAGGTGTTCCAAAAGAACTCACTATGTGACTTAGAAAGTAGTTGAACCACCACCTTTCTTAAGACTTTGACACCCAACTCTCCCGGCTTGTCAATATGTGACTACATCTCCAAGATGTAATCACACATAGACCTTGCCTTGCCAATAGGGCTTGAGTAACCTTGAACTTGTGGGTTAGGGAGAATAATTTGAGGATGTGAAAGAAGTATGATTTCCAAAGGAAATCATCTTCATTTAGGAAAGCTTGTTTCAAGAGATTTGAGAAGATCATAGATGTCTAAACCAGACACCTTTTGGGAGATATTCAAGATAGTTGATTTAAAGTCCTTAATATGACACCCAATATGAAATATTAAGGCTAGGACCCAACAAACTATTTTATAACTTAGAAGAGGAATGCGTAATCCAAGCTATAAAATATTTGAAGGTAGGTGAATGACGATTCACCAATTTCCACCAAGATAAACAAAATGTATTATTAGGTTTTAATTGGATTTGAAACTCCTAGATCTTTTGAGATTCATTGAACTGTTCAATGACATGTTTCAATCTCGAGTGTGCCCTTCAGGTTTTGTGATTGGGATGCCAAGGATCACAAAACAAGGTGTGAAGTAACCATGCAAATTACTTGGTACCCTTAAGTTATTACCCCTCAATCGATGTGTCGGTTAACCACACACGCTCCATCGATACTATGATAAACATTAAGCTACCCTTTGCCTACCTTGTTAAATACGAGTTAGTGTGCCGATTAACCACACACGCTCCACTAACCGACTTAAACAAAGTGCAAAGTGTAATTTCATGGATTAGCACCTTATTCACATTTTCCTAAGTAACTAAGATTGGGTATTATTAAGAGTTTAGTTACTTAGTATTTATCATTAATACTTTTAATGAAGGGAGAATTCTAGTCCTGTGTCAAACCCGTTCGGCTAACGACCCTCCACCGGTCAAGGAAGCGGTGGGTGAGAGTGGACACCCATTAAACTGCCATTTTATAGGCAGTAACCTTATACCCCCTTATAGACCGGCATCGTGAATGAGGCCTACTAACGGTAAGACTGAATTTACTCTTATACATATATATATATATATATATATATATATATATATATATATAAATATTATTAACTTATAATATTATAAAGTATAAGGGTTAAATTTTAACTTTTAAAAATCTAAGGGCTAACTTGGAATTAAAGTATTCATAAGTGAACACTTTTCAAATTCCAAAACTTGAGGGCAAGTTTTGAAACTATTCATAACTAATTAATTCCATAACTTATGTGTTTAAAGTAGTTTTAATCCAAAAACTCTTCAAGTTCCATAACTTGAGGACAAGTTATGGAAGACTTTAAACTAATAAAAGAATTAATTTTTCTTTATTTTATAACTTATGGAATTAATTAAGGTTAGACTTTATTTATTTATTTATTATTTAATGAAGAGACTCTTGGTCCTCCATAACTTGAGGACAAGTTATGGAGTTATAAAACCATTTAATTAGGACTAGACTCTTCATTTTGTAACCTTTGCCAACTTTTATGAGTTTTATGAAACTTAAATGTGACTTTTCATATAACTTGAGGACAAGTTACAAAAACACATTTTAGAATCAACTCTTAGATTAATTTGGATTGAAAACAACTATTTCACTCAACTTTTCTATTAATCTAAGCAACTCATAAGAACAAGATAATTCAAATCAAACTTTTTCATGTAATTAGTCTAAACCTTAAACTAATACAAAACATGAATCTATTGAGAATTATCTTTGAAATTGGATTAGATGAACATTACCACATCAAAAAACAAGTTATAAGTCCAAAAACATCTTAGGGTAATGTTCCTAGTCCAATTCCAGCCAAAAAAGTCGAATTTATGCTGTCTGGGGGTCCAACTCGTCGAGTGCATGAACCGCGAGTTGGATCGATTTGATCACTTTTTATGCATGGACTCGCCGAGTCTCCTGATGGACTCGCTGAGTCTGATGATCAGACATCAAACAACTTCGATTTTTTAAGCAGTTTTGCAAGTATAACAAGAAAACAAGCCTAGGCTCTGATACCACTGTTGGGTTTTGAGCATTCTAACACTCCTATGGTGTACATGCAACCCTATAAACCTTGGATCTATGTTTTCTCTATTATACATGCAAATAAGATCTTTCCAAGGCTTTAATCCTAACTAGCATATTATGAAGTTCTTATACTACAAAGTACTAGTTAGATGACATACCCTTTTGATGTAGCTTGATGTCTTCAAGCTTTAAGAGCTTGGCCCCAATAGTGTGGAAGCCTCAAGTGAAATCACAAATCATCAAAACACCTTGGAAGACTTTAGAGAATATGGATACTTGGTTCTCTCTAGTGAAATCGGCTAGCCCTTCATAGTGTACCCACACTAGTGCCAATTTCACCAACCAAGGACATCTTTATATAGTATGGAGACTAGGGTTAAACCCATGACCTTTCATTTCATATGATCCATGGGTTAAAGACTCCATGGACTATCCATGAAAGCTTAGCCCAACCTAAATGAACTTGGCCCATTCCATATATATAAGAGTCCATATTTAATTAGTTCAATTTGATCACTTAATTAATTCTAAATTAAGTCTTGATCAATACTAATTAAATAATATGATTCCTTATTAATATATTAGAACTTATAATATATTAATATAAATCATAAATATACTATTCTCAAAAGACTATCCATATAAATTGTGTCGGTGAAGTGCAACCTAAATGGACCATGCCGGGTCGGGTCAAGTACATACCAAATATAGTTATGGACTTAGACATTAATCCAACATGATCATCAGCCATCTTTTGAGCAGCATCATCGATGATTTGTTTTAGATCATTAACTTTGTTGTCTTTTGCCGTTGATTCAGAATCAATCACCTTTTGAGGCTCATCAAACAGAAGCAAATATTGCTCGAAAAGATTTGAAATAGAGGTAGTAACTTGACCATTCTTTAGAAAGATTTCTTGCGTTGCAGCTTCTGTTGATTTCATCTTCTTAGCATAACTATCGTCAAAGGTGACATAGTATGTTTCTTCAATCTTCTTTGAGCGCTTATTGAGAACTCTATACGCCTTGGAATGTAGGGAGTAACCTAAGAATATTCCTTCACCAGCCTTAACATCAAACTTCTTTCGATTATCTCTGGAGTTGAAGATGAAGCATCTTGAACCGAACACATGAAAGAATTTCACATTCGGTTTTCGATTATTCAAAATCCCATAAGGAGTAATAGAGAATCGCTTGTTCAAATATGATCTGTTTTGAGTATAACAAGCAGCGGCAATTGCATCAGCCCAGAAATACAAAGGTAAGGACGCGAAGCATAGTATTGTTCGAGCTGCTTCACACAGAGATCAGTTTTGTCTTTCAACGATGCCATTTTGCTGTGGAGTGTACGGGGCTGAGAAATTGTGAGTCGTTCCCTTTTCAGCAAGAAAGTCTTCAAAATCTTTGTTCTTGAATTCCAAGCCATTGTCGCTTCTCACGTTACGAACGACTTTCCTTAGTTGAGTCTCTATCTGTTTAATAAAGAGGTTAAGCTTTGGAGTAGCTTCAGACTTTTGCTTCAAGAAGAATACCCATGTAAATCGAGAGAAATCGTCCACAATAACCAGAATGTACTTGTTTCCACCAATGCTTTCAATGGACGAGGGTCCACACAGGTCAATATTTAACAGCTCTAATAGTTCTATTACTTTTGTATTAATAATAGAAGGATGGCGTTGCCTGCTTTGCTTTCCCATTTCATAGGCAGCACAGAGGTGTTCTTTGTCAAATTTTAGAATTGGAAGTCCTCGAACATGATCACCTAAAACCAGCTTGTTGATATCCTTGAAATTCAGATGTGAAAGTCTTCGATGCCATAACCAACTTTTGTTTGAGTGAGCCTTCGTAAGTAAGCAAACTGCTGGTTTACCTTGAATTGGGTTCAGGTTCAAAGGATACATTTCCCCTTTTCGCTTTGACTTCAGCAGAACGTTGTTGGATTTCTTCTCGATAATCTCTGATCCTTCATCATCAAATGATACCTTCAATCCAGTGCCAACTACCAGATGTGAAATGCTGATAAGGTTGTGTTGGAGCCCTTCAACATACGCCACTTTTCTTATAGAGAAATCGCCATTAGTGATCATTCCATAGCCTTTGATAGTACCAAATGAGTTGTTGCCATACTTCACAATACCACCATCCTTGAGAGACCGAAACTCCCTTAGTTCTTCTTTCCTCCCTGTCATGTGACGCGAGCAGCCACTATCAATGTACCATTCTTCGTCAAACTGCTCGTCATGTATAACCTGCAAAATATTAAGCAGATTTAGGAACCCAAAGTTTCTTGGGTCCTTGTGAGCCTTTTACAGGACATGGAATAGTAAGAGAAATATCAACCAAGTAAGTGCGTTTAATTAAAGTTGTTTCATATTTTCTTTTTATGGTGAAAACTTTAATTTTGGTTGGTTTAGTAGGATTGGGATTTGTGGTGTTGACGTCAACATTCTTTTGGATGTCTTTTGGAAGTCTGTTATCTTCTGGAAAAAGTTTTCCTTTTCCCTTTTAAATCAATTGAAGGACGAGAATGAGAATGTGAAGTGTTGGGTTCAGAAGTGGCATTGGATCTTCTGAGTTTCTGATTGGATTTGTAGGGATGGGGATCGAAACTGCTCTTTCGGTTGCTGTTGAGTGGAGAGTCGAGACCGCTCTTTCGGTGGATATTGCTTCAAGGACCAAAACTCTCCTTTCGGTTCCTTTCGGTCGAGGGATCGAAACCATCCTTTCAGTTCCTTCCAGGTGAGGGACCGAAACTACCTTTTCGGTTGATGTTGTTCTGAGGACCGAAACTACCCTTTCGGTTTCTTGATTCTTCTTGAGATTTGTGCTTCCTATCGATCCTTATAAAGTGAGGATTTTGTGATCTCCAAAACTGTTTCCTTTCTGAGAGATTCTTCTTGTATCTCAGATTTCTTTGGTGTTTTCGATTAGCCACCTGTTTTGGATTTTTGTGGATGTTGGCCTTTCTCTTTGAAGCATGAGCACAACATTCACTTTTTGTTGAGGATGTTTCACTAGTGGTTTGTGCAGGTTCGCCCAGTGAAGTTTTGGTTCCACTAGTGCTTGGCACATCATATCTTGCAGGATCATTTAGTGGTTCGGGTATATATCTACCTTTCACTCTCCATGAGGTCTTTTGAGATAGGCCCTTCGTCTCATCAGCGATGTCTATTGGTGCTGACCAGAAGAACTCGTCACATCTGCCAACAATATCTTCTTCCACCATAGCTGTCAATTCTGCAGTTTGTTGTGGAGTGACACCAGGTATCGTGTAGACTTGATTTGGAGTGGTTTGTACCTTTTGGTACACAACAACTTTTGCTTTGAGAACTTTGGTCTTGTCAGTTGACGAGCGAGCGAACTCAACAAAGTTTTCAAAAATTAGGTTTTTGTGTGACTTAGGTTCGCTTTTGACAAATTCTGAACAGTCCACCACATCCTCTACAGATATTTCACTCAGATCATCATCCTCATTAAGTTCAGATGCATTTTCAACATCAATTTTATTTTCTGAACTTAATTTGGTATTCAAAGAGTCAAATTTCTGTACAGTTTCGGTTCTTAATTTCAATCTATCATTCTCGTCTAACAAATTTTTAAGCATGTCCTTGTGGTCTTTGTACTTAATGTAGGATTCAATTTTGTCCAGACCTATTTTATACGCAGGAAAGACCTCGTCAGAAGATACAACGCTTTCACAGTTGTAGGCTTCAGCATCGATTTCATCCTCCTTTAACTCAAGGAAGGGTAAAATCATGCAATGTATCTTCTTTCCTATTTGACAATCAAGATGCAATTGAGTGATGTTAAAATAAAGTCTTTTAGCAATCAAACAAAACACATTTCGTTGTATAAGAAGTTTAAGATTGCCTCTTTGCAAATAAATCGAATCATCCTTAGAGCTAATAAACTCTTTCTCCTTCTGCTCTATCCACATCCTCCTTTCCTCACTCTTCGACGATATCCTGCTGATTTGATCACTTAGGTTAGAATTTGTGACACAGGTTTGGGTGAGACTGCTACTTATGCTTGAAAATTTAGATTTTAAGTTATTTAATTCCTTTTCATAGTTAGTAACAGGTATATTTAGGGAAGCAAGACTATTTTGTACCTTCTTGATCAACTCATCACATTCGTTGATTTGTGCGCTGACAGGTTTAGCAGCGAAACACCTGTCCTCTCGCTCCTTATCGTCTTCTATTCCCTCTTCGGTTGTATATCCTCTCATTTGAGACACACCTTCGGTCACCACAAAGCACCTTCCTGTTACAGGATCTTCTTTTGCTAGCATAGCCTTCCCATGAGTGGGATTCCTGACTTCTTCATCCTCTGAATCTGTGGACCATACTTCCACACCACCAAATTCATCACGGTTGTCTGTATCCTACACAATTAAAGCATTCATAGTGGTATTGTAAGAAACATACTTTCTTTTTTTGATTTCCTCCGGTCTTCTCAGGAGGCTCGCTTCCTCATCGTCATCATTTATCTTTTCTTCTTTCTTTTTCAGCATACAATCTTTTGCAAAATGGTTCTTGCCTCCATAGTAACGGCAATCAAATCCTGAGTCTCCACCAACTTTCGCTTCTTTCTTTGACTCTTCAGACTTTGACCCCATCTTTGGTTCCTCCTTGATCTTTTCGGCGCTGTAACTTCCCTGCCAGTTTCGGTTCTTGTTGGCTGGGAATTTCTTCTTAATGAATTTTCTAGGATTGGATACCATCATGGCATATTGTTCACTGGTTAGATCATAATTAGCAAGATCCAATTCCTCTTCTTCTTCAACCGAGCATTTTCCTTTAGAGACAAGAGCTAAAGAACCTAAACTGGAAACCACATTCGTTTCCTTAGACAATACACTTTCATGGGATTTCAAAATACCCACTAGTTTCGCCAGAGAGTATGACTTGAACTGTTCATGAGCTTTAACTGTAGATACAACATCTATCCATTCGGATCTAAGACCGTTCATGAAAGTAACTTTTTGTTCAATAACTTTCCTTTCAATCCCATGCTTTATCATCTTGCTTAAAATATGATTAAAGCGATCAAAGGCTTGAACTAGTTTCTCTTCAGGCTTCTGCTTAAAGTCTCCAAATTCAGAGAGCAAGAGAGTTTGAATTGAATGTTACAAGTCTTCATCAGTGGAATACAATTCTTTTAATCTGTCCCAAATCTATTTAGCAGTGGCACAAGAACTTACCAAACGAAACGTATCTGACTGCAAAGCAAACCTTATCATCCTCAGGGCCATGATGTTGCATTGAAACTTTTTCTTCTCGTCTTGATGAATATCTTTGACATCGTTAACAAGCTGATTGTACTCCTTCTGAGTTTTGACAATCTTAGAGGTGCTTGAGTGAGCGAATGGGCCAACAGTGATCGCTTCCCAGATCAAGTATCCATTATCCTCTGATCCAATCACATAATCTTCAAAGTGATGCGTCCAAACTTCATAGTCTTGAGTATACAAGATTGCAATCCTTGTAGTAGAACCAATGCTATTGGAGATGTTGATTGGATTAGTTTGTGAATCATCCATGGACATTGTAATGACTTTTGATCGATTACCTGTAAAAGATCAGACTTGTATTATATCGTTAGGGTTAGATCAACGATTAATGAGATACGTCAATATGGAATGACGGCTCAATTAATATTAATCAATGCGGAATTAAAAACCCTAATAACTTCTTCGACAGAAGAGATGTGTATGAATTACACAATCTCCTGCTCTGATACCAATTGATGAGAATAAAACTCTTGATCGATTAGATCTTTCACAGATAAGAATATGAAAATCAAACAAGACAAACACAGTAAGAGTATGAACATAGAATAGAATCAAATATGTGCTTATGATTCAACAAAGTCACGCCTCAACAGAGTTCGACAAAGAACTTCCGTTGTAGAGGCAAGCTAGGGTTTACAAAACTCAGTGAGAAAAATAATTAAAGCGTTAACCTCTATGACTGCATGCATGCAACTTATATACTAAACCCTTGAACAAAAACACGCACGGTTGGACAGGCCCAAAACCGGCAATCAAAACTGGGCTAAGGACCAAACCCATGACGCAACATAATAATCCCAACAGTGACTCATGCTTATATGCTTGTATGATTGATATATTGAGCTATATGGGCTCCGAGTCATTACAGAGTCAGGTTGATACAAACCCGAGGTCGATTCGGACTCAACACAACTACATGTTGTTATTTTGGGTTGATACGGACCAGACACACCCACATGATGTTATATTTATGTGTGTGTGTATATATATGTGTGTGTGTGTGAGATATGTAGTATCTTGGGGAACTCACTAAGCTTTGTGCTTCCGATTTCATATTTATGGTTTCAGGTACTTTCGATTCGAAAGGGAAGGGCCCGACGTGACTGCACATCATCCTCCAAGGTTTTCCGCATTGGCAGTTGATGATATTACTCCAATGTTTAAATAATATATTCACTCTTATTGGTTTTGGAACGATTCGCTTGTATGATTTATTGTTTTAAAAAAAATGAAAAATTTACCTTGAATTTTCGGGACGTTACACTTTTATAATATAATAAGCTTGTCTGTTTCATGGTTCCTGGGATATTGATTTATATGTCATATATAGAAGATTGGGTGATTATTGGTGTATGTGGTCGGGATTCCTTGATAGGTTGAATACCATCTTACATTTATTTGTTGCTTATAGCTTTCAACTAGATCAGGTTCGTTGGTTGGCTTGGTTTCGTGTGGCTGGCGTCCATACCCCATTAAGCCCCCCCCCCCCCCCCCCCGCGTGCGCGGCAACCTAATTATTATAAATTGTTGTCTTTTGGTTTATAATAATTGGGCTTGAACAGTTGCTTCCAAATTTGTTTATTTAGTCGAATACTAGGTAGGGAATCGTGTGCACCTATATATTTATGTTTTTCCTAGGCTCATGATCGTTTCTTAAAGCGGTTGTCTTTCCCACCTCCTTTTCCATCAATGCTTGTCACATCTGACCGTCGATTTTCTTTTTAATATTTTCTTCCTTTGTTCTCCTTGTTTATCTTGCTTCTCTTTTTGCAAACCATGAAGATGTATCATCCGATACTGCATGTGGTTTATTCTTCTGTTACTCACGAAGGCCTCATTCATATTTCAACTAAATATCATCTTCTCAAGGATGTCGAGGCCACTTTTCCTGGTACTTCAACAGTTATTGACCGTCCCCCATTAAGTAAAGTTGGTTTTTACCTTTATTACTTTGAAGTCGGCCTTCATGTTCCTCCCTCTTCATGTTTTGGTTCTATCGTTGAATCATATAAGATTCACACTTTTCAGTTGAATCCTAACTCTATTTCAAAAGTTGTTTGTTTCGAGTTGCTTTGTCATGCTTCTTTTTTTGTTCCTACCATGGATTTGTTCCAATATTTCTTTTGCATCTGTTGCAATGGCACTTGGTATTACTTTAGTTCTAGGGGTGAAGTTTCATTGAGGGTCTCCCCGAGTATACCAAAAATCGGAAGAATGAATTTATTTGCTGGAATGCCTCTCGCTTCTCCTATCATAATGAATTTCATGTTCCTCGTATGATTATTGATCAAAAGCCTGATAAAACTTCTGATTTGAGTTAGGATATAGACAAATCTCCTGTTTGAATGCTATGATGACAAAATTCCCTAAAGTTGTCTTGGTCTAGGCCTGTATGAGTCCCTATTGGTTGCAAATGGGTGTAGTTCCTTCTCTTTTTATTTGAGGACCAGGTACTCCTTTACTTTGTTGTTGACCATTTATCTCTGCTTGTACTAATTTTGTATCGGTACTCTTCTATAGACGAAACTCGGTTACCTTTTCTCTTGTCTAACTTTGTTAAGGGTAAGATTCTAGCTCGTGATCTTGGCTTTTATGATTTTGATCTTCCCAGTCTTGATGATAGTTTTGACAGTAGTGGTGGTGAAGGAAATAACTTGTAAAATAAAGAAGAGGACTAGGATGACTTAGGGTCCTCAGATAAAGTTCATTATTCCTATGATGATGATGTGGGTGTGTAAATGTCAAATGCTACTAATATCCATGTTACCGTTTTCATGGATGATGGTGATGTTGAGAGTACGGAACAACCCTTGGTTCCCCGTAAGAATGGTAGAGATTTCATTGCATCTGCAGCCTTGGAAGCCGTTCTTTCTGGTGGCGAGGGTAGTAGTGGTAGGGTGGTGAACAAGTGTCGTACCTTTGATCCTAGAGGTTTGCAGAATTTTTTTCTAGTAGCCTTGATGTGGATCAGCCTTCTAGTTATGCCGATTAACTGAAGACGATAAGACCTCCTCTTGATGTTAATATTCCCCATCCTTCTGGTCCTATCTTTGCTTCGCCTTGGGAATATAGGCAAGAACAAAGTTTAATGTGTGACAACCCGAAATTTCTATTATGTACAATCAATATCAAGTCAATAGAAGTTAGAACAGTTGCAGTAAATTTTCAGACTTTTAGTCTAAGTTTGAGTATGTCAGGATTTACACTTAAAGAGATATCAGGAGAGAGGATGCACTAGGGTTTTGTGCAACTCTGTTATTCCAAAACTCTATGATATTAGAGTTCGCTGCCTGAATAAAATATTTTCTGCCAAAAACCCCAGGGGTATATATATATATATATATATATATATATATATATATATATATATATATGGTCCTTAGCCATATTTATTCATTTGTTCCATTTCCAACTAGAGAAAAGCCAAATTCTCTCTCACGGATCTTCGGCCTTTCGTCCTAAAACGTGAGTACTTCTATCTAAGTGTATTATAGAGCTTGATATGTGTCTAATAACCTAGAAATTGTATGAAAACTGAGTTTACGGCCCAAGAACATCTTGGACTGTAAACCCTTCTTTAAGGGACAAAAGAGTGCCCTAGTCCCTTCCTTTGCAATAAAACTAGCCTAGAATCGTACCCTAATGTATGTAGGACTAGAAAACACCCCAAGAACACCAAGATCAAAGGTGTTTACGGTCCAAGAACACCTTGGACCGTAAACCCTATTTAGGGTGCCAAAGTGTGCTTTATCTTATCCTAAGCCTTGGGTATTAACTTACAATCCTTCCTTGATGTGTTTAGCACATGAAAACCACCAAAATCCCTCATTTATATGTGTTTACGGTTTGGGGATCTCCCAAAATCGTAAAACACCCCAAAGGTGTGTAAAAATGGCCCTAATCCCTTCACAAGCTTAGGAAACTAGTCTAGATTTGTTTCTTGATATGTTTGGGACTTGAAAACGTCAAAGGACCTTAGATTATATGTTTTTACGACCGTAAACACATGGAATAGTTGTCCATGGGGCGTAAACTCCATTTAGAGGTGTTTTGATGCCACAAACACTTCCATAGGCTTATACACCATTGTAGAAATGCTTCAAGGGACTCAAAAGACCTCAAAACAACTCATGGTCAAGAAGACATGAGTTTACGGCCATAAAATCAAGAGTTTACGACCGTAAACTCAAGGGGTGTTGGTCCTTAGGGAGTAAACTCAATAAGGGGGTCCTTTGGAACCCTAAACCCACTACCCTTGTCCTACAACAACTTAGATGCAATCCTTAGGGCTTATAACACTTATATAAGGTGTTTAGCATGTTCTAGGAGGTCTTAATGTTTTCAATTAGTAGTTTAAGACTAATTGGGTACATATATGTGTGATTATATGTTAACTAGGATCCTTGGGTGTGTACAAGTTTTCACTTGACACTTAGCAATCCTACATCGTTCAGTTCATCCAAACCACCATCTTCAGGTGAGTTCATACCCCTTTAATAAATGTTTTAAATGTTTATATGTTGGGGGGGATACAAGTTGAAACATGTGATTAATAAGCAACATACAAAAGGATTTATGACTCCTTTAACTGTTTTACCAAATAGTTTACTTCAGATGGTTTTCCAAAACTTCATTTATGCTATTACATTGTCAATTGCATGCTTATATATGTATAGTTATATAAGTAATGTTTAAAGGACTTAGGAAGGTTAGCCTGCTTTATTTCCTTTTCCCCGTTGGGATGTGGTCTAGTAAGGTATCGGGTATCCGTCCGAAGGTCATTTAAATATTAGTTATGTATCATGTATACATATATAGTCATAAAGGTTCTTCCAGTCAGTTCAATACCCTTGGGTAGCAAGGGTATACTTCCATGTTCATAAGTACCAGTTACCTTACTAGTAAGCTACCATACGGGTAGTTTAGGAAGATACTAATACGATTACTAGAATGCAGAATCATACAATGAGTCAGTTCATTCATGAGTCAATACTTGCTAGATAGAGAGAGAACACACATTACAGCTAGTACACACAGTACATTACTATACATGCTAGACAGAGAGAGAACACACATTACAGCTAGCACACACAGAACATTACAGTACATATACGCTAGACAGAGAAAGAGTATACTTTACAATTAGCACATTCGTTACATGTACTTTTATGCAATTATGTGAACCATTAAGAGGGTCAAGGCACTTCCTGCCATGACCGTTTTTGTATCCCGAATCTCCTTAATTGGGGAGCGTATGAGTTTGCGTATAGATCTATACTGGATTGACTATCCTACACATTGCTGCTCGCTACAGTGGGACTTGCAAGTCTATGGGTGCCAAATGTCATTTCTTACGGCGTCTTACATTGTCGTTTTACTAGAGTCGGTAGCAGGATACAGGTCAATCACATGTTACTTTAAATTACAATAGATTTAAAGTAGTTAGTATGGTCGTAGTTATTTGATACTGCAACATAGTACTATTTCATTTTCCCATTACATTCACTTCGTGAACATTCACACGATGCACGGTAATGTAGAAGCTATATCTTGGTTAACGATAGTCGGGTTTGGGAAAATACACACTCTTACAGGAGACACACACAGATACTAGATGCATTGGTAGAAGGCTACTCTCAGTAGGAAGCATAGGGCTTTCTAGGATGTTCAAAACGTTTTCATACTTACATTTCATACACGTACAAATACTTACATTTCATACACGTACAAATACTTACATCTTATACACGTACAAATACTTACATTTCATATACATACAAATAATTACATTTCATTTGTACAAATACATTCCTACAAATTAAGACACTAAAATACTTATGATCTCACCAGCTTTAAAGCTGATACTCGTTTTCAAAATAACTTGTATTCTCAGGTCAACGATAAACAGGTACCGATGCAAGGTTTAGAGAAGACGGAGCTCGTTCAAGACTCATCTTTCATTTTGATTTATACTTTAGTGTTTATTAGACATATCGGAACACTTGTATTAAAATTATATTACTAATGCAATGGATGATGTTGTTGCTTGTTTACTACTATTCATTGTTGTGATACTGTACATGACGTCCTCCGTCCCAGAACGTTTCCGCCGTTCATGGTTTTGGGGTGTGACATAATGGAACCCAAGGTTGCTATGCCATTTTTTGAGAATTTTTCTTCGCATTGGACCCGACTGAGCATAAGGCAAGGTCGTAGGGAAGATGTACGAGACATGTTTAAGATTAAGCTTGTAGAAAACATAGTTTTAGGCCAGGAGGTGATGTCTTGGCTTGACGAAAATGAGACACTTCACTTGGAGAATCGCGGTTTACACGATGAATTCAAGAGTGGCTAATCTTAAAAAAAACATATGTAGCTTTGTATGGTGGCACTTCTCTCAATATGAAGACCTTTTTGTGATTAATATATGGGTCTTATGGAGTAGGTTGTTGAATTAGAAAAGCTTTCCCTAAATCCTGACGTGATTTCTGAATTTGGTGGTTTAGAAGCTCTCTTGAATTGTCTCCTTTAGTGCTTATTTGAGTTAAGCACTTAAAGGCTTAAGACACTCAAGAATAAAAGAAGGAACTAGCATTCCAAGTTCCTTAATCTTGATGGTGGATACTTGTAGAGAAATCATATTCTTTGATTTTTGTTATCTTCATCAACACCTCAAAACTAAGTGGATTCAAAGGCTTCAAAGGTAATATCTAAAACATCCTATGATTGTTTTTATTTCATTCCAACCTCTATAAATGGATCCATGATGGTTTGGTTTTGTTATGAACTAAAAATAAACTTGTTATTTTTAAAGTCTTATGTTGCTGGTTTTTGTGAAAAACAAACTTTTATTTCGTATCAAAACCCAACAGTGGTATCAGAGACATCTTTTATATGTTATAATGAATTTTTTTATGTTTGATAATCTTTGGTTTTTGGAAAACAAGCATGGATTTATTTTGGTTAAGAAAAATCCATATTTGTCTTCTTTGGCAACTTCTTGGTTAAAATTGTTTATTTTTATATATAACTATTTTTCATGCATTTTGGTTATATAAAAGTTGTCTTAGAAAAAACAAAGAGTTGTTTGTTGTAATATTTGATATGTTGTTGTGTATAAACATGTCATTTGGATATTTGTGTTGTGTTTGGTTGATATTTATTCATAAGATGTAATAGATAAATAAGTATTTTTTTTCATTTGTTAATTTGTTGTAATAAATTAGTTAGACTAGTTGTATTTATTTTAAATGTAACAAAATGAAGAAATTACCACTTTGAAGATGACTTGACTACTTAAGACCATAATCCAAACCATAAGCTTCCACTTTTGGTTTTGGGATCAATTATAGTCTTAATGGTTTAAGCGTTGCAACTTTCACAACATGAGGATTTGAAGTTATTTTTGCAAGCAAGAGTTGACTTGGCAAGTGGGCGCTTGAAGACCTTCTAAAGTGTCCCTTAGGTCCTTAGGAAATACTTAATAATTCTTGTGATGGCTCACAAAAATTATTACTAGTCATGGCTTGGTTTATACACATTATAATGCATGTATGTGATGTTTGTTTTATGTTAAATATATGTTATGTTTTATGTATAAAAATGGTTTATACATGTCAAATAACATTTTTTCATAAGATAATATCACTTGGAATTTGAGTAAAAAATATTTAAAAGATAACATAAGATGTTTATAAATGGATATTTATAAAAACGTTTTACCGGTTTCGGTTAAAGCTCAAAATTTTGTTGAAAATAGTTTTATTGTAAAACTTATAAATACCCAACTTTAAAATATTTGAAATGGTTTAAAAGATATTTAAACTTTATATAAACTCCATGTCTTTCTAATAAATAATGAGTTTTTATTAAAATGACTAAAATCGGTTCATAGCGTTATAACGGCAAATAATAAAACTAGTGATTATTTTTTTGCGTCGAAACTTAATATATGACATTGTTGTTTTAAACATAACGCAACATGTTGATATTATCTTTTATGCATGCTAAATGAGATTTAAAACAAAAGTATCATCACCCAAGTTTTGGTTTATCAAAATATGACTTTTATCATAATGTCACAATTAGAAATTTTTGTGCCTTGTAACCAACACTTAAACCAAATTATGAATCAAAAACATAAGAGCATGTATGATGCATACTCTATGACAACAAAATTTCAATCAAACATCTCATGCAAGCAATTCAAATAGTCATTAAGCAATTGGAAACCCTAGAAGTTCTTGTTTAAGTCCATTTTGGACTAGGACTTCCTTATTGGGCCCAATGGACCAATAAGCTTCCAATTTAGCTATCTTGGGCTTAGAACTCTTAAATATGTGTTTTCTGAATATCAACACTATTGAAGGGTTAATAATGTGAATTTTAAACATAAAGGGCCAAAATGGGCTTTTCGGCCCAATAAAACCCCAAATTGCGAGATCTTTGAATTATAGGGGCTGAAACTGCACAATTCTGTAAAACAGGGGATTACTAGTATACTAAATCTATTTCAAGGGTCAAAAATGCTTTTCAAATTAAAAAGGGACCAAAGATGCAAAAATTTTCCATTTTGGGCCAAAAGTATAAAAGTTGCAAAAATGGAGGTTTCAACCGAGAACATTTCATTTTTGAAGGACTTAAGTTGTTTATCAAGTAAATTTGTGCTAAAAATGTCTTTCCAATAAGTTTTGATAGTAAAGTGTCAAGAAAAATAGTTTAAGGACTAAAATGGAAATTCTTTTATACACAAAGGGTTAAAAGTGTAAATTTATTTCAAGAAGGGGCTTAAAAAGATAAACTCTAATTCTTAAAACAATAAATCCCTTGAAATAAAAATACGAGTACTACGTCTACTGGCGGAACGTAATAATAAATACACTTTCAACACCAATATCGTTACCAAACGAATTGATTCGGTCTCGAATCAATAACGAATCAAAAATCAATAAACAATGGTACTTCAATACACACGCGGAAATTTACGAGAAGTCAATACACAATCTTTGGGCTCGAAAGTTTCAAATTGTGCTTGTTGGCCTAGCTAGCCCAATGACATGATCTTTAGGCCCGAAGGGAACGCGCTTACATGTTATTGGGCCTTATATGACCTAATTCCGTGTAAAAGGACTTTCAATAGCTTTATTGTGCTGTTGGGCCCTAAGGGTCCTTTGGTACTGCTAGCAAAGTCGAGAAGTCAAATGCGAGTCGGGCCAAGTGCCTTTCGCATTCACGATAGCCTTGAACGACTTATGGAAATAACGGGGGCTTCGTACACTCCTTTCTCCTCGGTTGTGGGGCTATGAGAAGTCAGGGTGGTTGGATTAAGTGAGTAGTACGGACGACGCCTAAGGGATCGTTTGTATTTGTTAGTTGTAAACTAGTCATTTTCATTAATGCGTGATTATAACGACTCACAACCCATAATTAATCCAATGTCACCTGGAATTATCGAAAACAACGTCGTATCGGAATAACACAAACTAAGCCACGTAATTTGATGTATTGGGAAAACGTCGGGTTTTCCCTGGGGAATTCAACACTCTTAACTATGTGATGTATACAATGTCTAACAATTATTCACGTTTACAATAATCAACAAGCATACTTACGGATCTCCACACTTTTTCTTATATACAACCCTTTTTTTTGAAAATATCGGATTTTCTGTGGTTTTCAAAACTATACAAATCATTTCTTTTCAAATCTTACTTATGAACTCACCAACATTTCATATGTTGACGTTTTTCCAAAATACTTGTATTCTCAGGTAACAGGTAAATTGAAGAAAAATGTGTCCAGTGATGTCATGATGTTTGTTTAATTAATATCGAACGGTTGATGTTTTGGAAATGTAATGTTTTGAAACAATGTACTGAATGTAAACAATATCGGTTGTAATATTTCAATGCATGGTGATGAATGATGTTATGATTCATGTATAATCATTGTGATGGTATTCAATTGAGTCACAATAGCCCTCGGACGTTTCCGTCGTCTGGTTCGGGGGTGTGACAGGTTGGTATCAGAGCTCTGTTTATAGTGAACTAGCATATCTATCCACACATTGATATGCAACTACAAACCAAAAGAGGGACTAACACAACTCTGAACAAAACGAGTAAAACATAACAATAAAACACCCTTGCTTGTATTAGGAATGAGAACCTAACACCGAATCAAACAAGATAATGCTAGTATCTCGGTTAATCCAGGACTGTTTTTAGTTGTATCAAGGAGCGGATGTAGCCTGATCAACTACATTCCTACCAAGGTATCACTACCATACGTCCTGAGGAGATCGTGATAGTTAGGGAACCTAAAACATACCCCTTTATCACTAAAAAGAGAACATCTGTTTAGTCTATACCATAGTTGTAAAGTCATAGGAGTAACGATAGTTTATACCTTCCCCCAGTCTTCATGGAGGGAGAGCAGCAGGGTATCCAGTTTCATCAAGTCCTAGTGGCTTACGAAATGCTTGAAGATGAACCAGAAGGGAATCAAGAGGGAGCACACGACGTCGGACCTGACGAATACACAGACACCGACTACGAGTTCGAGGAGGCCGATGATGACATAGAGGAAGGACAAGACTCGGGCAAAGATCACGCCATGTCGTTTGTTAGCGAGGCGCAGTAGGACCACCCCGCCCCACCAGTGAACCCCGCAAGGGAGAATCGCTCCCCCGAAGCTGAGATTGCTGCCATGCGGCAACAGCTGTTCGCTATGGAAGCACGTGCAGTGCGAGCTGAGCAGAGGGATGAGGTCATTGGAGACATGGCGGAGATGGCTCAGTTGTTGGCTCAACACTTCGGCATATGATCTCACCCCCTATCTTAGGATACTCCGTGGAGTACTAGGGATAGAAGTATCAGTCTTTAGTACTATGGCATTAGGATCTATGTTATGTACCCCGACTCTATGTTTAAGTGACTACACTACTCATAGAGCCGTTATGCTGTTGAACTAATATCACTTATGTATGCTCTATCGAGCAAAATTTTCATGTATCAAATGCGGATAATATTAGTGAACTTTTACGTGTTTTATTATGACATTACAAATTGCTATGTGTTGCGAATCCATGATTGTATGCTAATTTGTAGAAGTACTTAAGTTCGTACCATGCACCTAGTTAGTAGGATCACAACCTCACAGAAACCACATGCACTCAACATATTTCCGTTTCATGACAGAACAACGGGCAAGGGGCCGGGAGTTCGAACAACGGAATGAATCAAGTACCCACCAAAACATGTACCTACTAGGACTTCACAAACGCCAAACCACGAACCTTTAACGGCACCGGAGGAGTGATCACCCTGAAACGATGGATCGAGAAGGTGGAATCGGTGTTCGAGATATGAGATTGCCCTGAAGAGATGAAAGTAAAGTTTGCTGCATGCACTTTTGTCGACCAAGCGCTCACTTGGTGGAACGGGCATGTGGAAGCCATGACACTCCCCGTAGCCAATTCCATGCCATGGACAGAAATGAAGGAAATGCTGATGGCCGAATACTGCCCTCGTGGTGAGATTCAGAAAATGGAGCAAGAGTTGTGGAACCTCACTGTACGGAATGCTGATATCGATGCCTACATATCAAGATTTAGTGAACTGTCTCTGTTATGTCCAGGCGTGATCACCTCGGAAGGAAAGAAGATCGAGCGATTCATCTGGGGACTAACCTCTCCGATCCAAGGAAACGTGATAGCTGCAAATCCCGAAACTTTCGACAGTGCTAAGAGATTGGCGAAGAAGCTGTATGACCACAACAACAAGAAGGGTGAGAAGCCAGCGGAGGCTGATGGCAAGAAGGAAGGTGATGGCAAGAAGGGGAATAACAACAAGAGGAAGGGGCATCAAGGCCCCGAGACTTCTAAGAAGCAGCATACAGTGGCAGTTAATGCTGCCACCGCACAAGTTCCGGCCACACCACATGCTCCAGCCTCAGCTGCTTCGAATGCTCCTAGACCTTATTCCGGTAATCTTCCCAAGTGCAACAAGTGCGGTTTCCATCACAATGGAGAGTGCAAGGAGCTGCAGTGCACCATTTGCAATCGGAAGGGGCACACCACAAGGTATTGCAGGACTTACCCTCCTCAGAATCAACAACAGGGAAATAGCAACAACAACAATAACCGCAACAACAACAACATCAACACCGGCGGCAACAATGCAGGGCCTAGCCATACCTGCTATGGGTGTGGGAGGACTGGGCATTTCCGCCGAGATTGCCCTAATAACAACAATCCCGGAAATGGAGGAACAGGAAGGGTGCTGACCATGGGTTAGGGGGAGGCGATTCAGGATCCCGTTGTTTTTACCGGTACTTTTCCCCTAAACCACACTTATGCATGCATCCTATTTGACACCGGAGCCGAGCGAAGTTTTGTGAGCAATAAGTTTAAAAATTTATTAAAACAACAACCCCAGAAGCTCAATGAAACCTTTACGGTGGAAATGGCCAATGGGAAAACCGAATCCACTGGGGAAATCTACACCGGATGTACCCTAACCTTAAATCAACACGTCTTTCGAATAGACTTAATGCCTGTTTCCATTAGGAGTTTCGATGTGATTATTGGCATGGACTGGTTAAGCCCCCACCATGCTGAAATTATGTGTCACGAGAAGGCCGTTTGCCTTCACCTTCCCAATCACGAAACCCTAGTTATTTACGGAGACAAACCTAGCACGAACCTTCGCCTCATCTCGTGCATCCAGGCATAGAAGCATCTACGAAAGAACGATTTGACATTCCTGGCTCACATAGTGGATAAAACCAAGGAAGAGGTTAACATTCAAGACATTCCCGTAGCACGTGAATTCCCAGACGTATTTCCTGAAGATCTTCCTGGAGTACCCCCAGAGAGACAAGTTGAGTTCCGAATTGACCTCGTTCCAGGAGCAACTCCTCTCGCTAAATCGCCCTACCGGCTAGCTCCTGCTGAAATGTAGGAATTGTACAACCAACTCAGCGAACTCCTGGGCAAGGGATTCATCCGACCTCGTTACTCGCCATGGGGAGCTCCAGTCCTCTTTGTCAAAAAGAAGGACGGATCATTTAGAATGTGCATCGACTACAGGGAGTTAAATAAACTCACTCAAAAATCGCTATCCACTCCCACGAATTGACGATCTATTTGACCAGCTCCAAGGAGCTAGTTACTTCTCTAAGATAGATCTACGGTCCGGATACCATCAATTCAAAGTCCGGGAAGAGGATATTCCTAAAACCCCTTTCCGAACTTGTTACGGACATTATGAATTTGTCGTAATGCCCTTCGGTCTAACAAATGCCCCTGCCACATTTATGGATCTGATGAACCGAATCTGTCGACCATTCCTCGACAACTTTGTCATCGTCTTCATTGAAGACATTCTCGTTTATTTTCGAAGCGAGGAAGAACATGGCCAACATCTCCGACAAATCCTAGAAACTCTGCGATCGGAAAAGCTATACGCAAAACTCTCCAAGTGTGAGTTCTAGCTCCGCAGCGTGAACTTCCTAGGTCATGTTGTTAGCCAAGATGGAATTCATGTGGATCCCTCTAAGGTCAAAGCCGTTGAAGGACGGGCAGTCCCGACAACACCCACAAAAATTCGTCAATTCTTAGGCCTAGCGGGCTACTATAGGAGGTTCATTCAAAACATCTCTAAGATCGCCAAGCCACTTACCTCGCTTACACAAAAGGGCGTACCATTCAAATGGACGGACAAACAAGAAGTTGCATTCCGAACCCTGAAGCAGATGCTCTGCAGCTCCCCGATACTATATCTACCAGAGGGAACGGAAGATTTCCTGGTCTACTGTGACGCGTCAAATCAGGGTCTAGGTTGCGTTCTCATGTAGCGTGGAAGAGTGATAGATTACGCATCCCGCTAACTAAAGACGCACGAAGTGAATTATACGACCCATGACCTAGAAGTGGGAGCCGTGGTCTTTGCTCTGAAGATTTGGAGGCATTACCTTTATGATACAAAGTGCACCATCTTCACAGACCACAAGAGTCTCCAGCACATCTTGAATTAGAAAGAGCTGAATATGAGGCAACGAAGATGGGTGGAGTTATTAAATGATTACGAGTGTGAAATCAAGTATCACCCAGGCAAGGCCAATGTAGTAGCTGATGCATTGAGCCGGAAGGAGTACTCTAATCGTCGTGCAAAAACTCTCTCAATAACCATCCAATCTCACCTAACCACTCAGATCGGAGTAGCCCAGTCAGATGCCATGAAGACGGAAAACAGAGCAAGCGAAGCATTACGCGGAATGGAAAAGAACCTAGAGGTGAGAGAGGACGGAGTATACCATTTCATGAACCGTATTTGGGTCCCTAACCTCGGAGGATTTAGGGAGGTAGTCATGAAGGAATCCCACAAGACGCAATACTCCATCCATCCCGGTTCGGACAAGATGTATTTGGATATTAAACAACACTATTGGTGGCCTAACATGAAGGCAGAAATTGCCACCTATGTCTGTAAGTGCCTTACTTGTGCCAAGGTAAAGGTGGAGTACTAGAAGCCCTCGGGATTATTACAGCAACCGGTGATTCCCGAGTGGAAGTGGGAAGGGATTTCTATGGATTTTGTGACCAAGCTACCCACGACGTCGGACGGATTAGACACTATATGGGTAATAGTTGACCGACTGACGAAATCTGCCCATTTCCTGCCAATAAAAGAATCCTACAAGATGGACGCGTTTATACATTCGAGAAATCGTGAGACTTCATGGAATACCAGTGTCCATCATCTCAGATAGAGACAGTAGATTCACTTCACGTTTTTGGCAATCACTTCAGAAAGCACTCGGAACCCATCTCGACATGAGCACCGCTTATCACCCACAAACGGACGGTCAAAGCGAACGAACCATTCAGACGCTCGAAGACATGCTTCGTGCATGTTTGATAGACTTTGGGAAGTCTTGGGACATCCACTTACCCTTAGTTGAATTCTCTTATAACAACAGTTACCATTCGAGCATCAAAGTCGCTCCTTTCGAAGCACTATATGGACGTAAGTGTAGATCACCGTTGTGTTGGGCTGAGGTGGGTGACACCCAGCTAGCAAAGACACTAGCATCGGACAAGGCGCTAACGGGACCGGAGATCATTCGTGAAACCACAAAAAAGATAGTTCAAATCAGAGCTCGATTACAAGCATCGCGCGACCGACAGAAGATCTACACTGATAAACGATGAAAGCCCTTAGAGTTTCAGGTCGGGGATCGAGTGCTGTTAAAAGTTTCGCCTTGGAAAGGAGTCATTCGTTTCGGAAAACGGGGAAAACTGAACCCACGATACATTGGACCTTTCGAGATCGTTTCCCGAATAGGTCCAGTGGCGTACAAAATGCAGCTACCCGCGGAGCTAAACAGTGTACACCCGGTGTTCCATGTCTCCAATCTAAAGAAGTGCCTATCAGATGAAACACTCATCATTCCCCTTGACGAGATTGAAATCAACGAGAATATCCTGTTCGTTGAAGAACTGTTTGAAATCATGCATAGGGAGGTGAAGCGTACCAAGCAAAGCCGCATCCCGATCGTGAAAGTACGGTGGAACGCGAAGCGTGGGCGAGAATTCACGTGGCAACGCGAAGACCAAATGAAGCAAAAGTACCCTCACCTATTCTAGCATTCTCAAACCTAGCTTTCAAAAGAATTTCGGGACGAAATTCCCTCTAACGGGGGGATGATGTCACAATTAGAAATTTTTGTGCCTTGTAACCAACACTTAAACCAAATTATGAATCAAAAACATAAGAGCATGTATGATGCATACTCTATGACAGCAAAATTTCAATCAAACATCTCATGCAAGCAATTCAAATAGTCATTAAGCAATTGGAAACCCTAGAAGTTCTTGTTTAAGTCCATTTCGGACTAGGACTTCCTTATTGGGCCCAATGGACCAATAAGCTTCCAATTTGGCTATCTTGGGCTTAGAACTCTTAAATGGGCTCTAATTGGACCCACATCCATTTAATTTAATATTTTAGGCCATATTGGGCCTAGAATGAAATAGATTAATTATATGAACCATTTTGGACCATAATTAATACCATTTTGGACCATAATTAACCTAATCTAGCCTAATAAGTCATAAAAATCACATTTATATTTTTTTAGGGCCAAAAATCATCCAACCTAGCTATAACATGGGCTTAAGGGCAAAAAGCCCAAAAACCTCCTCTCACCCTCCCCATTCTCGGCCCAAGCCCAAAAGAAGAGGAGAGTTGACTTTGTGAGTGCCACCTCACCATTGTTCAAGGGACTTCCATGCAAGAAGACCCAAACATCCATGCACTCACATACTTCCATGACTAGATAACTCTTTTTCTCCCTCTCTCTCTTGCTCTCGGCCGAGTTCAAGCACACATACACACATACACACACTTCACTCTCCTTTTTCTCTAGAAAACTCTCTCATATCTCATCCATATTTCGAGATCAAAGAAGTGTTCAAGGGGATTTTTACACAAAAATCATCATCTAAGGTAAGAAATCTCTTAGATCCTTAAACTAGCTACTTCATTTCATCCAAAAATCACTTCTTAATTCATTCAAACTCATGATCTAGCACCTAAGAAGCATTCAAGTTCGAAATCTTCCAAGGAAGGTTGCTAAGGCCGAATTTCTTCTCATATTCTTCCAAAAACCGAAACCACACCCAAAGGTGAGCTTCATACCCCCTCTTTTTTGGTTTTTATAAGTTTTGTGGGGGAGAATACAAGCAAATGTGTAGATCTATGAGTAAATGTATGCCTTATGTGATTTTTATGCTTATATGTATGATCTTATGTGATTGTGATGTTTATACTAGCCAAAAAGAATCTAAAAACCGATATCTATAATATGAAGAATGAAATAAGTATAACTTATACCATTTCACACTAATCAAGTCTAGAAAAATAATCTAGTTGGTTAATATGAACATTTTTGGACTTAAAACCCATTTTTGAGCTCAAAATGCCAAAAATACAAAACTAAGGGGCCCAAAACGACAAAATATGAATTCTAAAGGTTGAGATGAGTCTAAACAGTTTCTAATATGTATTTTTTGAATATCAACACTTTTGAAGGGTTAATAATGTGAATTTTAAACATAAAGGGCCAAATTGGGCTTTTCGGCCCGATAAAGCCCCAAATTGCGAGATCTTTGAATTATAGGGGCTGAAACTGCACAATTCTGTAAAACAGGGGATTACTAGTATACTAAATCTATTTCAAGGGTCAAAAATGCTTTTCAAATTAAAAAGGGACCAAAGATGCAAAAAATTTTGTAGCACCTGGTTCCTGATATGTATTAACTCTCCTTATATATTGCATTTAAACCTTGGACTCGGCGAGTTGAAGGACTAACTCACCGAGTAGAAGCGGGACTAGACGCGGGATCTACTCTGTGTACTCGGCAAGTAGGCTCGAGGGACTCGGCGAGTAGACCCTGTCTGGACTTAAACCCTAACCCGGGTGTTTGCACCCTATTTAAACGATCTAACCCAGCCTCCATTTCCCCTAGCACTCCTAGAGATCTGTAGAACGAAACCCTAGCCCCCTTTGTGTCCTTGTGGGTGAAGGCGGGTTGGAGCTTGGGAGAAGAAGGAGAAGGTTGAAGAGTGCAAGAAGGGAAGCAGATCCGGAATCTACTCTGTGAAGGGCTTCTATTCAGGTAGTAAAGTTCTTACCTTGACCTTTAGTTCATTGAATCCCCCTTTTGTCGTTAAAATGTGGTTTTAAGCCCTAAGAACCTAAATCTCTATGTGTTTATGGTTAATGTTCTGCAAGGACTTCGGATTTGGACCTTTAGGACATCCTAGTAGCATAAAGTCTCGGTGGTTGAGGTGATTGAGGTCCCTATTGAGCGTAGGACCTCTTAAAGAGCTTGGAATTGCATGTTTGAGCTCCTAGGGCCATGCATGCACGTAAAGTTTCCAACTTTACGTGGTAAATATGCCCTAGGACCATAGATCTGTGATTTTGAAGCATTGTATGTCTCAGATCTGGCCTACTCAGGAAGTGGGTCGAGGAACTCGGCGAGTCCCAAAGTGGAACTCGGCGAGTTCTATGAAGATGGTCTTAGACTCGGCGAGTTGGATGAACAACTCGGCGAGTCCTATGAAGATTGCCTGGAGCTCGCCGAGTTGTTCTTCAAACTCGGCGAGTCATATGAACTTTCACAGAGCAAGAGGGGTTTAAGCGTTGAAGGTTCAACCCTTCGTACCTGCACGTAGAATTAACCGTGTAACGTAGTCCCCAAACCCCAAAACCTCGTATGGGGTGTTCTGGTGTGGATTGGAAGCGAGTAGGGGATCCGCTCGAGGAACTCGGCGAGTTGCTCGCGGACACAGCGAGTTGGGACTCGAGTCGGCCCCATAGTCCCGAGTAGTGAGTCAAGGGTGACTCAGTGAGTGGGGAGAGGGACTTGGCGAGTAGGACCGGATTAGAAAGGGAAGGACTCGGCGAGTTGCTCGCGGACTCGGCGAGTCCAGTCACTTGGAAGTCGACTTTGACTTGGATTTCGACTTGGTCAAGGGTAAAAGGGTCATTTTACCCTAAGTACATCTAGCAGTGTTTGACTGATCGTTTTGTGGGAATTATAGTCAGAGGACGTCCAGAGCAGCAGCAGCAGCAGTAGACAGTCAGTTCCCGATCAGATGAGTAGCTACTTTGAGGTGAGTTACCTTCCAGTAGCGGTGGGTCTACGGCCACAATGCCGACCCACCAGTAGGAGTTGTATGTGGATGATTGTCTCCGTGATATTCATCTAGGATTACTACTACCTGTGCTATGTTTATGTGCTAGTATGACATGATGCTATGTGTTAGTGGCAGTAGGGGAGATAGTCCCCAAGATAACCGGTCGATAGGGCCGAAGGGGTAGTTATACCCAGCCATGCTAGATAGATTTTGATGCTGTGGTACATGTTATGTGGTACTGTAGAGGGGAGAAGTAGTCTCTAGTACCCGGTCGAGACGACCGAAGGGGAGGCCAGCACCCATATATGCTAGGCAGTATTCGGTCGAGAGGACCGAAGGGGAGGCCAGCACCCAGGTATGCTAGGCAATATCCGGTCGAGAGGACCGAAGGGGTAGGTCGGGCACCCAGATATGCCTGACGATAGATGTATGTTATGTGATTATTATGGTATGTGGTACAGTGGGGGAACTCACTAAGCTTTGTGCTTATGTTTTTCAGTTGTTGTTTCAGGTACCTCTTTAGCCAAGGGGAAGGAGCAGGCTCGGTAGCAGCATATCACACACACTTTTGTTTCCGCAGTTATGAGTTTATTCTGGGATTGATACTCTGATATTTTGGTTGTTTAAATGTTGTGGATTTCAATTTGGTTTTCGATGTGAAATGGTTTAATTATACAATGTTTTAATTATTAATGATTTCCAAGTAATGATTTATAAACAAAATTTTTGGACGTGAAAATTGGGTCGTTACAAGTTGGTATCAGAGCCCTGGTTTGAGGGATTCAGACACACCTTCGGGGGTGTCTGAACTCAAATCGAGGGATTAAAAGATTTTCTAAAAGAAAATGTTTTCAAAAAAAAATTGAGAAAAGAGTTTTGAGAAAGAACGAAGTGTGTGATGTGCGCGACCGACCGAGCTCAAGTAAGTATTCCCCAAAGTACCCATACAAGTTTATGTTATGTTTCTTAGCTTTTGTAGAACAGCATGCTAGAATAGGACTAAGGATCTAGGAGTGATGCCTTATGTGCCTGCTTTATGTGTTTCAGCTGTATGAGAATTGCATGCTAGTATTGAGTAGACAACAAGTAGGATAGCCTGATTAGGTTATGCCTGATGATATGAGCTTAGCATTGTATGCTAGTACAGTTTCTGTAAGCAGATAGAGTTGAGTGAGATTGTTACCCTTGTTTGAATGCTGCTTGCTTCGTGCTTTGTGGGACTCTGAATAATGGGAGTTAGCCATTAGATGAATACGTCACGTCACATGTGATCAGGGTTGAATAATCTTAGAGTGCTGGATTTGATCCTACCGTGTAGCTTTTGTTTGAATCCAACCGTTGTAGGGACAATTCGGGTACTCGAAGGATTTTCTGAGCCTCGTCACATGTGATGGTATTCGGGTAATGGCTGATTGGCATTACAAGGAGGCCTGCAGCAGCTGAGGACTGGATAGAGTAGAATCAGAGATTTCCCTAGGGCAAGCCTAGGATGAGTATAGCAGTGATCAGCAATAGTGAAAGGGATCTGGTGGAGTCGAGGCAATCCTTGAAGAAGGTACGGATAGATGTGGAAGGTAGTATGGGCCCGTACTACTGAAAGCAGAGGATCCGTACCCGAACCAAGGGAGGCCAAGATGAGACCAGGGAACTTGTAGTAGATGTGATCCCTCAAGAATTATTAGTATCACTAACAGTTATTATTTATGTATCGCAGAATGGTGGTACTACGTTCGAGGCCGATAGATGGCGGTTCAGGAGAGGGGTCAGGTTCGGGATCAGGTTCCGAGCCAGTGGATGAGGGACTACGCGAGTTCATCGTGTCAGAGATCACCAGGGGTATCCTTGAGTCGACCCCCATTATCTTCGGGTCGATCAAGGAAGGGATCATCGAGTTGATGGAGGATTGCCTCAGGGCGTTCAGGAGTGACATGGCATCGGGCCAGTCGGGATCTCACACGCTGTCCTTTAAGGACTTTAGGGGCAGTGGTGCGCTGGATTTCCACGGGGTGAAGGACCCCATTGCTGCCAGGCGATGGATTGCAGACATTGAGTCTGCACAGTTGACTAGCTTCTGCCCCGAGGGGTCGAAGGTGAGGTATGCAGCAGGGATTGCACTGCTCCGACATCAGTTATTCAGATGACTGAGTTGTTGTGTTTCCACTGCAACCAAAGGGGCCACAAGAAGGCCAATTGCCCCCAGTTGACAGTGCCAACGCCAGTAAAGGCGCCAGCTCCAGCGACCCTGCGGATCATGGATGGCCGTCAGGGCAAGGCAGAGGCTCCAGTGGTGAGGATCCGGGCATTTCAGCTGACTACCGAGGAGGCACGCGTCGCACCCGATGTGGTAACGGGTATGATTCTTTCCCTATATTTTATTTTTATAATGCTATGTTATTGATATGTGCTCTGTGTGTATATGTATGCATTAGGATCGTTCCATGTGAACGGCATCCCAGTTCAGGTGTTGTTCGACTCGGGTGCATCCCGATCATTTGTTTCCCTTGCGCTTAGCAAGAAGTTTCCTGAGTCTTCAGGTGAGTTAGATTGCCCTTTGGAGGTAGAGATTGCTGATGATCGATCGGTGAGAGCATCGACGGTGTTTCGGGATTGCGTATTGCGTTTGTTTGAGGAACGTTACCTGGTAGACTTGGTTCCCATTCCGTTGCGTGGGAACAAGGTGATTATAGGCATGGATTGGTTGAGCCCTAATGGGGCGGTGATAGATTGCGCGCAGCAGCTAGTGCGAGTCAGGACCCCAAGTGGGGGAGAGTTAGTGATTCATGGCGAGAGGCCACAGTGTGGACCCACAGTCTGTTCGGCAGCAAGGGCTAGACGATACCTTTAGCAAGGATGCGCAGGATATGTCGCGTACGTGATGGATACCCGGGAGGCGGGTAAGGCGACGGTGAGCGAGGTTCCGCTGGTGCAAGATTTCGCAGATGTTTTTCCAGAGGAGCTTCCTGGGATACCTCCGGAACGATAGGTGGAGTTCAGGATTGACCTCGTTCCTGGTGCGGCTCTGATAGCCAAGGCCCCATATCGGTTAGCTCCTCTGAGATGCAGGAGTTGTCTACACAGCTGCAGGAGCTGTTAGACAAGGGATTCATTCGACCGAGCGGTTCACCTTGGGGAGCCCCGATTCTGTTCGTGAAAAAGAAGGACGGGTCGCATCAAATGTGTATAGATTACTGGGAGCTGAACAAGGCAACGGTGAAGAACCGTTACCCACTCCCGAGGATTGATGATCTCTTTGACCAGCTTCAGGGGGCATCTTGGTTCTCCAAGATTGATTTGCGTTCGGGTTATCATCAGATGAGGGTCAGGGAGGAGGATATGCAGAAGACCACGTTTCGGACGCGCTATGGCCATTATGAGTTCGTGGTGATGCCGTTTGGGCTCACCAATGCTCCTGCCGCGTTCATGGACCTCATGAACCGTGTATGCAGACCGATGCTGGATCGGTCTGTGATAGTTTTTATCGATGACATCTTGGTTTATTCCAAGACATAGGAAGAGCATGAGGAGCATCTGCGAGAGGTATTGGAGACCCTGAGGAGGGAGAGCTTGTATGTCAAGTTCTCCAAGTGTGAGTTTTGGTTGCGCGAGGTGCAATTTCTCGGACACCTTGTCAACCAGAACGGGATTCTGGTCGATCCGGCCAAGGTCGAGGCCATGATGAGATGGGAGGTTCCGAAGTCTCCATCTGAGATTCGGAGTTTCCTAGGATTGGCAGGATATTATCGGAGATTCATTAAGGACTTCTCCAAGATAGCCGTACCCCTGACGCGGCTGACGAAGAAAGTCGTAGTCTTTCGATGGGGACCCGAGCAGCAGACTGCGTTTGAGACGCTGAGACGGAGATTGTGCGAGGCGCCGATCTTAGCCCTGCCAGAGGGCGTAGAGGATTTTGTGGTTTATTGTGACGCGTCCATTTTTGGGTTGGGCGCGGTACTGATGCAGAGGGGGCATGTCATTGCCTACGCTTCGAGGCAGCTCAAGCCTCACAAGGCGAACTACCCAACGCATGATTTGGAGTTGGGGGCGGTGGTTTTTGCCCTCAAGATTTGGCGACATTACCTCTACGGGGTTTGATGTACCATTTACACGGACCACAAGAGTTTGAGGTACCTCATGGATCAGCCGAATCTGAACATGAGGCAGGGTCGGTGGTTGGACGTGGTGAAGGATTATGATTGCGAGATCCTTTACCACCCGGGAAAGGCCAACATGGTGGTCGATGCACTTAGCCGTAAGGCGGCACTGATCAGGGATATTTGCATGAGGATGACCGTAGTGACTCCCCTGTTGGAGCAAATTCGGGAGGCTCAACAGGAGGCTATCAAGGAGGAACATCGGAAGAGTGAGCGTGTGGTGGGTTAGGTTCCCTCCTTCGATTATGATAGCCGAGGACTACTGACACTACACCGTAGGGTGTGGATGCCGTATCACGGAGGCGTGCGCCAGATCTTGCTGGAAGAGGCGCACAAGACCCGATTCTCTATTCATCCCGGGGCGACGAAGATGTATAGGGATCTTCGTCCAGATTATTGGCGGCCCTGTATGACGCGGGATGTGGCATGGTACGTCGAGCGGTGCTTGACCTGCAGGAAGGTCAAGGTCGAACATTAGAGACCGCATGACAAGATGCATCTGTTGGACATCCTGTTGTGGAAATGGGAAGATATCACGATGGATTTTATCACAAAGCTTCCCAGGACCGCGCATGGAGTGGATTCGATTTGGGTCATCGTGGATCGATTGACCAAGAGTGCTCACTTTATCCAGATTCAGCAGAGCATATCGGCCGAGAAATTGGCCGACATCTATATCAGGGAGATCGTGGCGCGGCATGGGGTGCCAGTATCGGTTATCTCGGACAGGGATATGCATTTTACTTCCAGGTTTTGGAAGAGGTTTAATGACGAGTTGGGCACTCGTTTGCATTTTAGCACCGCCTTTCACCCACAGACAGATGGTCAGAGCGAGCGGACCATCCAGAATCTGGAGGATATGTTGCGGGCGTGCGTGCTAGACTTTGGTGGTAGCTGGGATACTTATCTTCCCTTGGCTGAGTTCTCGTACAACAACAGCTACCACGTGAGTATCGACCGCCCTCCATTCGAGATGTTGTACGGACGGAGGTGCAGGACCCCGATATGATGGGGAGAGGTTGGTCAGAGGGTCATGGGGAGCACCGAAGTGGTGCTCAAGACTACTAAGAGGATTCATCAGGTTCGGAGCAGGCTTCAGACCGCGCAGAGTCGGCAGAAAAGTTACGTCGACAAGCGCCGATCCAACCTGGAGTTCCAGGTTGGGGATATGGTTCTCCTGAAGGTGTCGCCTTGGAAAGGCGTCATTCGATTCAGGAAGCAGGGCAAGTTGGGGCCGAGGTATATTGGGTCGTTCAGGGTTGTAGCCCGGGTGGGCAAGGTGGCGTATAGGCTGGATTTTCCAGCCGAACTCAATCAGATACACAACACTTTCCATGTTTCTCAGCTGCGGAAGTGCCTGGTAGACGACTCCATAATGGTTCCTTTAGAGGACATTCAGGTCGATGGCGGCCTGCATTATGTAGAGAGACCAGTAGCAATCATCGACCAAAAGTCGAAGGATTTGAGGAACAAGCGAGTGGAACTCGTGAAGGTACAATGGCAGCACCGGAAGGGATCAAAGTGGACTTGGGAGTCGGTGGAAGAGATGATGGAGCATTACCCCGAGCTATTTTTGGGGAAAGCGACAGACTTCAAGGACGAAGTCTAAAATAAGTGGGGGGGGATTTATAGCTCCTGGTTCCTGGTATATATATTAACTCTCATTGTATATTGCATTTTAACCTTGGACTCGGCGAGTTGAAGGACTAATTCGCCGAGTAGAAGCGGGACTAGATGCGGGATCTACTCTGTCTACTCGGCGAGTAGGCTCGAGGGACTCGGCGAGTAGACCATGTCTGGACTTAAACCCTAACCCGGGTGTTTTCACCCTATTTAAACAATCTAACCCAGCCTCCATTTCCCTTAGCACTCCCAGAGATCTGTAGAACGAAACCCTAGCCCCCTTTGTGTCCTTGTGGGTGATTTTTAGCCTTGTGAAGGCGGGTTGGAGCTTGGGAGAAGAAGGAGAAGGTTGAAGAGTGCAAAAAGGGAAGAAGATCCGGAATCTACTCTATGAAGGGCTTCTATTCAGGTAGTAAAGTTCTTACCTTGACCTATAGTTCATTGAATCCCCCTTTTGTTCCTAAAAAGTGGTTATAAGCCCTAAGAACCTAAATCTCTATGTGTTTATGGTTAATTTTCTACAAGGACTTCGGATTTGGACCTTTAGGACATCCTAGTAGCATAAAGTCTCGGTGGTTGAGGTGATTGAGGTCCCTATTGAGCGTATGACCTCTTAAAGAGCTTGGAATTGCATGTTTGAGCTCCTAGGGCCATGCATGCACGTAAAGGTTGCAACTTTACGTGGTAAATATGCCCTAGGACCATACATCTGTGATTTTGAAGCATTGTATGTCTCAGATCTGGCCTACTCAGGAAGTGGGTCGAGGAACTCGGCGAGTCCCAAAGTGGAACTCGGCGAGTTCTATGATGATGGTCTTAGACTCGGTGAGTTGTTCTTCAAACTCGGCGAGTCATATGAACTTTCACAGAGCAAGAGGGGTTTAAGCGTTGAAGGTTCAACCCTTCGTACCTGCACGCGGAATTAACCGTGTAACGTAGTCCCAAAACCCCAAACCCTCGTATGGGGTGTTCTGGTGTGGATTGGAAGCGAGTAGGGGATCCGCTCGAGGAACTCGGCGAGTTGCTCGCGGACTCGGCGAGTTGGGACTCGAGTCAGCCCAATAGTCCCGAGTAGTGAGTCAAGGGTGACTCAGTGAGTGGGGAGAGGGACTTGGCGAGTAGGACCGGATTAGAAAGGGAAGGACTCGGCGAGTTGCTCGCGGACTCGGCGAGTCCAGTCAACTGGAAGTTGACTTTGACTTGGATTTCGACTTGGTCAAGGGTAAAAGGGTCATTTTACCCTAAGTACATCTAGCAGTGTTTGACTGATCGTTTTGTGGGAATTATAGTCGGAGGACGTCCGGAGCAGCAGCAGCAGCAGTAGACAGTCAGTTCCCGATCAGATCAGCAGCTACTTTGAGGTGAGTTACCTTCCAGTAGCGGTGGGTCTACGGCCACAATGTCGGCCCACCAGTAGGAGTTGTATGTGGATGATTGTCTCCGTAATATTCATCTAGGATTACTACTACCTATGCTATGTTTATGTTCTAGTATGACATGATGCTCTGTGTTAGTGGCAGTAGGGGAGATAGTCCCCAAGATAACCGGTCGATAGGGCCGAAGGGGTAGTTATACCCAGCCACACTAGATAGATTTTGATCCTGTGGTACATGTTATGTGGTAGTAGTAGAGGGGAGAAGTAGTCTCCAATACCCGGTCGAGAGGACTGAAGGGGAGGCTAGCACCCAGATATGCTAGGCAGTATCCGGTCGAGAGGACCGAAGGGGAGGCCAGCACCCAGGTATGCTAGGCAATATCCGGTCGAGAGGACCGAAGGGGTAGGTCGGGCACCCAGATATGCCTGACGATAGATGTATGTTATGTGATTATTATGGTATGTGGTAAAGTGGGGGAACTCACTAAGCTTTGTGCTTACGTTTTTCAGTTGTTGTTTCAGGTACCTCTTCAGCCAAGGGGAAGGAGCAGGCTCGGTAGCAGCATATCACACACACTTTTGTTTCCGCAGTTATGAGTTTATTTTGGGATTGATACTCTGATATTTTGGTTGTTTAAATGTTGTGGATTTCAATTTGGTTTTCAATGTGAAATGGTTTAATTATACAATGTTTTAATTACTAATGATTTCCAAGTAATGATTTATAAACAAAATTTTTGGACGTGAAAATTGGGTCGTTACAATTTTCCATTTTGGGCCAAAAGTGTAATAGTTGCGAAAATGGAGGTTTCAACCGAGAACATTTAATTTTTGAAGGACTTAAGATGTTTATCAAGTAAATTTGTGCTAAAAATGTCTTTCCAATAAGTTTTGATACTAAAGTGTCAAGAAAAATAGTTTAAGGACTAAAATGGAAATTCTTTGATACATAAAGGGTTAAAAGTGTAAATTTATTTCAAGAAGGGGCTTAAAAAGATAAACTCTAATTCTTAAAACAATAAATCCCTTAAAATAAAAATACGAGTACTACGTCTACTGGCGGAACGTAATAATAAATACACTTTCAACACCAATATCGTTACCAAACGAATTGATTCGGTCTCGAATCAATAACGAATCAAAAATCAATAAACAATGGTACTTCAATACACACGCGGAAATTTACGAGAAGTCAATACACAATCTTTGGGCTCGAAAATTTCCAATCGTGCTTGTTGGGCGTAGCTAGCCCAATGACATGATCTTTAGGCCCGAAGGGAACGCGCTTACATGTTATTGGGCCTTATATGACCTAATTCCGTGTAAAAGGACTTTCAATAGCTTTATTGTGCTGTTGGGATCCAAGGGTCCTTTGGTACTGCTAGCAAAGTCAAGAAGTCAAATGCGAGTCGGGCCAAGTGCCTTTTGCATTCACGATAGCCTTGAATGACTTATGGAAATAACGGGGGCTTCGTACCCTCCTTTCTCCTCGGTTGTGGGGCTATGAGAAGTCAGGGTGGTTGGATTAAGTGAGTAGTACGGACCACGCCTAAGGGATTGTTTGTATTTGTTAGTTGTAAACTAGTCATTTTCATTAATGCGTGATTATAACGACTCACAACCCATAATTAATCCAATGTTACCTGGAATTATCGAAAACAACGTCGTATCGGAATAACACAAACTAAGCCACGCAATTTGATGTATTGGGAAAATATCGGGTTTTCCCTGGGGAATTCAACACTCTTAACTATGTGATGTATACAAAGTCTAACAATTATTCACGTTTACAATAATCAACAAGCATACTTACGGATCTCCACACTTTTTCTTATATACAACCCCTTTTTTTTTTTGAAAATATCTGTTTTTCTGTGGTTTTCAAAACTATACAAATCATTTCTTTTCAAACCTTACTTATGAACTCACCAACATTTCATATATTGACGTTTTTCCAAAATACTTGTATTCTCAGATAACAGGTAAATCGAAGAAAAATGTGTCCAGTGATGTCATGATGTTTGTTTAATTAATATCGAACGGTTGATGTTTTGGAAATGTAATGTTTTGAAACAATGTACTGAATGTAAACAATATCAGTTGTAATATTTCAATGCATGGTGATGAATGATGTTATGATTCATGTATAATCATTATGATGGTATTCAATTGAGTCACAATAGCCCTCGGACGTTTCCGCCGTCTGGTTCGGGGGTGTGACACATAAGATGCATAAAATTGAGTTTATAAAATAAAATGAGTTTATTCTATAAATTCATGAAGTCGTAAGTTTTTTGATTGTTAAAAGGAGATTTAAAATAGTGATTTTATAACTTATCCAAAACTCAAAGTCTTAAGCATAAAATAAAGTTTTATCAAGACTATTACCGGTTCTTAAAATCGATCTACGACCAAACTTTAAAATACCGGTTTTTAGTTTATAATTGATTGCGGTTAATGGAAAATAAAATGAAAAATATATATGACACCTAAGGAACCTCATAACAAGTGATATGAATTTTGCAAAATGGTACATGAATTGTTTGATGCATGTAATACTCATGAGTCCATGTTTTTATAAAGTATAATTCTAAATCATATATAAATCCTTATTTACAAAACTTCAAATCTATGTAATCCATTTAAAATTCACTTGGGATTTTTGTGCAGTTCATATGGCTTTTAGGGTCACCTTATTCATTTGAGTTGTCAAAAATTGTTAAGGTGTTTTTGTATTTGCTTATGGGATAAAGATCACCTAACCATCTGTGAAATAGAACTCACAAGCTTTTTAAATGGATGATTTGATCAATTTCTTATGTGATAAAGATCACCTAACCATAAGAGTTTTGAGGCATAGATGGGATAAACATGCCAAACTAAACAATAGTTGTTTAGGATCCCATAATCTAGTAGTTACATATCATATGCAATTGGTAATCGCCACCTATCGAGTTTGATTAATTTTATGGGATGAATGTCACCTAACCATTTACTTGTTTCATTACTTGGATCCTAGACATTAATAAATTAATGTTTTAAGAAAAAATAAAAAATATTAATGTTTAAAGAATAAATATTGAAAATACTAAATGAAACTTTGTTAAATTCTGTTGATAACTGTTAATAATTTTACGCCCTGCAAAATCTCTCTCTTGTTGAATTTCAAGAGACAATAACATTTGATGATTATAATTTCTATTACTGGTATAATATCTTGAGGTTCTACCTTTAAGATAAATAGAAATTATATATACTGAAAGATCTCATACCTGAACAACCTCTGCAACCAGTTAGTCTGATCATGATACTTTGATAGAAGTATTATTGTGATGATATTGATGTGTCTCACATCATACTGGAGAAATTAACCATGACTTGCAGAAAGTCTTGGATAATTATGAAACATATCAGATGTATCATCAAGTAAAGCATATATTCAATCAGGACACTAGACAGTACTTCAAGTTTGTTCAAGCATTAAATAAAGGAAGTCTAAGAGATTGTGCACTCATATAGACTTATAGTTTAGTAAAGGGAAATACAACATAAACCCATAAATCAAGAAAGGACCAAATGATTAGTGTTGTTTCTATTGTGGAAGAAACTGGACACTAAAGGAGTAATTGCTCCTCTCATCTCATCGAGCTGAAGAAGTCTGACTTGGACAAGATTTTCAGATATCTATATGATAGAACTATTTATTTCTCCATCATGCACTTGAGTATGTAATACTCTAGGTGACACTAATAATTGATATTATGTGTTGATGATTGGAAGAAATCATCAGCAGATTACAAACGAATGGTATTTCGTGTTGAAGATATAACAAGTGTTGTTATAGTCTTTTATTTAAACAATAGATGTATTGTACCTATCCTTATAGGGACATGTAACAGTTGTAATTTATGAATAAATCTAGATTTACATATCATTTAATGGATGTTCACATTCATGTTCTGAAACGATGTATTCTGTGTTAAAGAATATTTTCTCATAATGTTATGAAGTAAATTTATAATCTTTCATTAAATTAATACTTATGGTCATAACACCTATATAATCAAATGATATTTGATTGGAACTTATCTATGTCATAATCATCATGACAATATAAATAAGAAATACATATACCAATTTCAAAATGATGGAATTATTGAAGGCAAATGAGCTTGATTGATTTGATATATGTGAATCCTATTTATATGGGAAGATGATTTGCAAGTGTCTTTATCTATTAGTAGTTAAAGAACAAAAGGCTTGACAAAGAGTTATACATAAGTGATGTATGTAATCTTTTCAATCCATGAATATATTTGGTGATAGATGTTTCTTCAATTTCACTGATGTCTTTTACTAAGAGTTATTGTTGAAACCTTTGATTTGCTCAAATTGTTTCATAGTGAAGATTGAAATACGACTTAATGAGACCATCATTAACCTTTCGTTATGATAAATAAAATGAGTTTTGTAAACCAAGTCTTCTTAGAACATCTTAGGGGTTGTAGAATTGACTCACAACTCATTGCAACAAAAACACTCACTCGTCATTAGTATGTTTCTTGTGGCACATGATGACCTGGTTACTTGAATCTATCTTTTGATATTTGAGATAGCCTTCGTATTCTCTAGTGGGATAGGATCACATGAGCACTAGTTGAATGTCGATAGTACAAGTTTTTTAAGAGGATAAAAATTGACCTTTCAGTCTATTGTATGATGTTTTAAAAAGAACTATTTACTTTATAAAATTTTTGGAATTATGCTCACTACAACAATATATATATATATATATATATATATATATATATATATATATATATATATACTATATTATTAAACATATTGCATCTTTCTTGAAAATTAAGAGGTACAATAGGTATTACCTGATGTAATATTAAGCATATAATCACCACATTATATACGTATTACACTACGCCGTATCACCTTACCCTAATCTCCTAAACACACAACAACCGCCATTAAAAAAATTCTCATCGGTCTCCACCAAAGATGCAATTGACGCCTGGAAGTCCATCTTTTCCGTCACACACAAGTAACCCTAACCCTATCCTGCCGCCATGATCAACCACGATCAACGATTTGGGGGAACAACAAGCAAATTTGATCCGGGAATTCAGAGCTTTTAGTTCTTATTCTCGAAGATCTCTCCGGACGGCCGTTAGTTCATCATCTGCCACGATGGGCCCATCTGAAGCTTCGGTGGCAAGATCGAATTTTTCATGCGCGTCACCACCAAAGTTTGATACCGATTTCAAGGTCGATTTCTTCCTTTTTTTTTTCTGCCTTCGATATCCACAAGTACTTGTTTGCTGCTACTGATTTGCGATTTGTTTCTTGTTCATATATGATATCTGTAAAAAGAGGAATGTGTTTGCTGTTCGTATATGGTCGATTTCTTCCTTTTTTTTTCTGCCTTCGATAGCCACAACTACTTGTTTATTGCTACTGATTTGCGACTTGTTTGTTGTTCATATATGATATCTATAAAAAAGGAATGTGTTTGATGTTCGTATATGATATCTATGTATCTTGAATTAGAAGTTTGAATATGTGTTCTTAAGGCTTGTATGTATGATGGTTTTTTTTATCTGAGTTGGGATGGTTGGCCTTGCATGCAAGCTGTTTGATCAAATGCCTGAGAGGGATTGCATTAATTTTATCCCTAATTTCTCCTTCTTAAATCCAGGATGTAGCTGTTGCTGGTAGACATACATGTATATGCAACATGTGGTCTGTACATCTACCAATGATTTGCAGGAGGGAACTTATAAACAAGACCACAAATCTTCATCTATGTTTTCATATCATTTCTGCCAATCTATTAACATGCAATCTCTGTTTTCCTTTCTAGCTCTTCACTCAATAATAATTTCTACCAATAATAATATGTTTTCATCTCATTTCGTTTCTGCCAATCTATTAACAACTGTTCCCTGATCAGAAAAAGCATAGTAGCTGTTCTTGTTTTTCCATCACCAGTTCCCATCTTTTATTACTACCAAAAAATTGTATAACTCTTCTTTATAATTCTTATGTTTTTTGACTTGTTGACTATGCATACCAAAAGAAATCACACTTTGCTTTCGGGATCCATGAGCCATATTTCACCAACTTATGCTAATATTTTAAGTTATTTTTACAAAAGAAAAAAAATCTACCTGTATTCAACATCATAACATGCTCTTGGTGTTTTGCTTTATATTTTTCATACTTTGATATTCTTTGATTCTCTTGATTCAACACAAAAAGAATAATTGGGTTTGTTCACTAATTTTTCCATATCTTATATTTCCTCAAGTTTTATTTTCAATGTTTTCTTGTGTGTTAAAGGACCTGGTGGTAGTGCCGCTTGCACCCTTCGACGATCCACTGCCATAGGTGTCATCATCGGAGCCATACGGTGTTGCCTTCAAACACTTTCTAGGTATTGTTCCTCTCTATTGGATTTTATATTTTTATCTCTTTTCCTTTCCTTGTTGTTTCCGCTGTAATCAATATGTTCCCTTCAATATACTTGAGAAGTTTCGTTTTTGATACAATATTCCAATTTAGATTCACGATTTTAGCCAGAAATTTGTCAATTAACCACTCATAGATAATTCATTTTTTCTATGATGTGGTGTCTCTGATTATGTATAATATATATAAAGGAGGTGAAGGATGGAGGAATGAGAATTCGGAAGGATTAGAGGAGTTATCTGTTAAAAAGGGGAATAACACGAACATTTGAAACACAACAATTAACGGTTCAAATTTTATTCATCATCTATTATAATTGATTATTTATAGAGTCAATCGACATAATGCTCATATAATGAAATTATAGTTGATTTTAAGACAGCTGGACACAATTTGAAAACTCATACGCCCCCATACTTAACGGTCAAATGGTTGGTGCATTTATACAAGTTTATATTTCCTTCTACATTTAAAAATGTTTCAAATTTTTTTTAGTAATTTTAAAATTTTATTTTCTTTGTAGATGCCTGAATTTTAGGTCATAAAACAAACCTAGCACAAAATAACAAAGTTACATATTTGATATTCTGAAACAGAATAAGAAACTACTCTCAAGTTTCAAATGTCAAATGAAAAGGTAACATCCAGATTTTAGCCTATGTCCTTACTCATGTTGATTTTTGTTCTTCTATTGTACTTTCCTTTTTGTTTTCCTTTCGTATCTGGTGGTTCTTGAGTGATTAATATCTTTACAACCCTCCCCCAAGGTTTCAAGTTCTCAATATGGCTGTAAGAGGAACAATTTCAAATAGGTGATATTTATTTCTTATTTTCTTTTCTTTAAGTACATATGGTTAATGGATCCTTAAATGATTTTTTGTTCATTGATTATCAGGTGGGTGGTATTATGACCAGTTAGTGTTTTCTTAATGCAAGGTGAACAAGGCATTTGAATGTGGTGGAGTTATGGTTACATGTATGTGGAATTATGGTCATAGGGTGAATGTAGATTTGATTTCGGTGTACTCAATATCATATCTAAGTTGTTTTATAAATTCAACCTCTTATTCTTTTTTTTTTTTTTTTGCAAATTTAATATCCGCTTTATGATTACAATTATGGCATGTTCACGTATAGCATTTTTGATATAAGAATCAAGATTTTTTGTTGATGAGTTCGAAAACTCTTTGATCGATTAGATCTTTGTAACAGGTAAAATAATAAAACAGAAATAGTAATGTAAAAACACAATTATGGATCTGAATGTGTCGAATGATTTGATTAACTCAATCCTCAGCAGAGCTCGATAAAGAACTTCCGCTGTAGAGGATTCTAGGGTTACAAAAGATAAGAACTTGTACGCTATCAAATCTATCTCAATCTTACATTAAGAATGCATGCAAGCATCTATATATAATAAACCCTAAACAAAACTCACAGATGGACAGGCCCATACCGGAGACAAAACTTGGACTAGCTAACGAGCCCAAAGGACGCAACACTAAACTGGACCTAACAATCTCCCCCTTTGCGTCAATTTGGAGCGAGACTATCATTTCTTCTTGCTTGGACCAGCTGCTGGAACCTTCTTGGTTGTATCAAACAGACGAGAGATAAGTGCGAGAATAGTCTGTCTGAAGCGAATGTACCATTGAATCATATCATCAAATTACTTCTTGTCATCCGCCGAATTCTGCTTGCACCGATGAATAATCCCTAAGACATGTTCCAGACATGCAGTGGTATAGAGATGTTTGTCTGCCAAAGCGAACAGACATTTTTGGCCTTCGTTTCTAGTAAACATAACGAAGTTTCTCTTCGGGTCTATCCTTCCTATCTGCATCATGTTTAGGTCACTTGCTGAGCCAACAGGAGATATGGTAGGCTTTTTCTTGAATACATTCGCTATCTCCTGATCCATCTTGGCGACTTCCATAATGTAACAAACAAGCATCCTCTTGAAGTGGTCGATGATCGGACCATATTTTGCTTCATTAGTAAGAAGGATGTTGTGCAAGATGATCCAGTCGTGTGGATTCAAGTTGGGAAGATCAGCAAGCGAGATGGCATGTTCGGTCTTGGCAGATCCTCTCAGCACCTTAAACCGAACGTTGGTGAAGTTTCCTTCCTTATACGACTTTAGAACCCGAACATTGACAATCTTCTGAGCGCTCCATGTTTGGTAATGTGGTTGAGCGGCCCTCAGATAGAATTCGACTAAGTCCCTGTCAACCTTTGGATGAGGATGAGGGAATTCAGCGATGTTGTCAAAGGCATGGAATACAAACGCCTTTCGGGTCAGTGGCATGTCGAACTGAGAATCGACAATATTATCACGATCACGAGAGATCACCGGTTCTAGCCACAAGATGCTTGGAGTTTCTATGGCTTCTTTCAGCAACTTCTCAAGAGTCCAAGGAGGAAAAAGAGTTTTCCTGCTCTCGAGAAGGTCGTGAGCTTCTTTCTGTCTTCTTTCGGCTTCTTCAGCCTCTCTAGCTACACGAGCGCTGATGTCATCATCTTTATCTCGACCTTGCTTCTTCAGAAGGTCGGCAATGGTCTCTTTATCTTCATCATCGCTCTCCTCAGCAATTTGCTTGCCCTTGTCTTTAACACCTGAACCTGAGGCTTGGCCTGTAGGAGGAGGTTCGGTTGTTTTGGTTGTTGTTGAAGTAGGAGGCGGTTGAGACATATTTTCTTTTTCTCCCCCTTGTTTCGGAATGGACACGAAATCAAGGAGCCCTTCAATCTTGCTCAGGAGAGAGAGGGCAGGAGCAAGTTTTTCTGCAAGAGTACGCCTTACAGAATAGTTGAGTATCGGGTCATGTGCATCCAGGATGTTTGAAATGGATGCGTGGACATCCGAAACACACGATGAAATCACCTCTCTTTCAGATCGAAGAGACTCAATCTCCTTTTGAGAATTGGAGAGTTGAAGACTCTTGACCTTCAGAGCGGTGGTTTTTCTGGCAATAGCGTCCATGAGAGAATTTTCAGCAGCAAGATCCTCTTGGAGCTTGGTCAGTCGCTCCTCAAGCGTCGCCTTAAACGCTGAGTTGTCGTCTGAGAGAGTTTGACGAAGAGAAGCAAACGACTTCAGTTCTGATGCAACTGAGGTAGCCAGCTGGTTGACAATGGGTTCCAGCTTCGTTTTGGCGGCCTCAGCAGATTCCTGTAAAGATTGTAACATAGAAGAAGCATCAGTGAATAGTTTATCGACTTTTTCGGTCGCTGCCTCACAGGCTTTGGTGGAGGCATCAATGGCTGCAGTGGCGGAGTCTAGAGAGACTTGATGAGCTTTGGAAAAAGCATCAACAATGTTCTGAATGACAGCTTCAGAGATGGTAGACTGAGATGAAGAAGAGGAGGCGATGAGCGAATCAATTTTATCGTGAAGCTCCTTGAGATGCCTCTTGGTAACAGGGGCATCATCATCGTCGTCACTCTGTACCTGAAACAGACTGTAATAGACCGAATCAAATGTCATATCCTCCCCGTCGAGGAATGGTTCTTCGTCCTCTGCTGCCTGAGCAGGAGATGATGGTGATGGTGAGGGTGGAGGCTCGGTAGTTGTAGTAGGTTCGGGTTGGGTTGTATGTTCGGTAGTTGGTGGGGGTTTGGGTGCATCAGTAGGAACCCCTGTATCAGATAAATTGGTTCTTACTTCTGCGGTGGTGGTGGTTGCTTCGGTAAAGATGGGAGGGGGTACTGGGATGGAGGTGGATGGTATTTGAGTGGTAGAGGTTATGGTGGAATGGAAATGGGAATGGTAATAGGTGGAGAAGAGATTGGAGAAGTGGAAAAGTGAACTTCAGGAGAAGGCGATCGTGGTGGAGTGTTACCACGAGGAGATCCGCCAGAGGCAGAATTCTCTTCCTCAGATTCGCTTGAGGAGGAAGCCATTATCAGCTTTCGCCTTGGTTGAGTTTTTTTTCTTCTTCAGCGGAGGAGACTGAACAGTCTGTGTAGTTTTACGCTTCTTGGGAGAAGGGCCTTTCGCTCCCTTACCAACTTGCTTGTCTTTGCCTTTGTCAGTTTTCTTTCCCCTTGGCGCAGGCTTGTGAGCTTCATGGATGGACTTGAGCATTTCAGGAGTAAGATCTCTCGGACCAGAGCGTCGAAACTCCTTGTAGGTTCGAATGATCCGGCTATCGGCAGGAACATCTCCATACATCGTCTCAGGAATAGAGCCAATGAATTGAAATTTTGAGGCATCGGAGACAATGATCATCGTGGTATGGAAAGTACCAATCGAAGACATTGGAGAACCAGCAACAATTGGGACTTGGTACTTGTCCATCACCCATTTTGTAATGAGAATCCAAAATCGAGCATAGGAAATCTCGGAATGCTGAGATGTAGAAGACAGACTCTGAATGAGCTATTGCCATAGGACCGACCCGTAGTCGAAGTTGATACCGTTGTAGATCCCGTACAGAATCGTGATGAACATACGACTTGCTCCGTCTGATCCAGCATTGCGTTCATACAACCCCTTGAACAGCACTGTAAACAACCCATTCCACTGAGGAGGCAGGCACGATTTCTTGAACTTCGTAACTGTTGTCAGCACCTCAGTATACCCCATGTTGTAGAACATAGAGAACATGTGACCCACCGGAATCGATTCAGGGTTAACCCTAGTTGAATCAGGTTCAAACCCTAAAATTGAGCAAAACCTCTGCTTGGAGATGGACGCCTTGTGATCAAGCATGTCAAAGAAGATCCTGTCGACTGCCTTATCGTAATGAGCAGTGGCGAAAATCTGAGATAAGAACTCCATAGGAATTGCTTCAACTTTGGTGAGAGCAGGAGCAATTGGCGAGTACTTGAGGCATTCGATTATCGGGAACATGAAAACATCATAGACCTGAGGAGTAAGATCGATGATCAAACTCTGTTGGGGACGAATCGGGAGGATGTGGGAAGTGGCATGAACTGCTGATGAATCCGACATTGTTGTGAAGAAGATGGGAGAGATGATGAACAGTAGAATACTTGAAGGTTTTCTTGCTCTCTGAAAATATGGGTGCAGTAAAGAGGTAAACAATGGTTTACGTTACCTTTTATATTGTGGGTAGAGGAGAGAGAAGAATCTGTCCCAAATCTTCGAGGGAAATACGAAGGGTTTTTCGGAAGTGATTGATGTGTGACAGTTGGTAGCACCGATGATTACGCAAGAGAGAGAGTGTCATTCCCGATTCACACGCCTTCCCATCAGGCGCCGTTTTCAAATGAAACAGTTCCACTTCGCACGCCTGGCCTTCAAGCGCCGTTTGAAAATCAAATCGATTGGACTCCCGCCTGAGTCAGCATCTTATCCTTTTAGATTAAACGTCATCCTTAAGCAAAATTGACCACGTGGATCAATATTAACCACAACTCCCTTATAACTGCAAATCCCATTTAAAATTATGCCTTGTAACTAAGGAAACCAGAATTTTGGAAAATCAAAAAGATTTTCATGCTTAGTGGGTAAAAGAAAAAGAAATAAAGCAACACATATGAGGGAGTTTGTGATGTCAGTAAAGACACGAAGCAAAGGATCCCGGGCATGAATCTCTTCCTTCAAAGTCAAGAGAGACTTTAAAGTGTTTGTGTGGTTTCCCGTTGAATAACGATCAGACACTTATTGAGAAGTGTTGAAAGGTTTCTTTTAATCAGGCTAATGTGGGTAGCTTTCGCTTCAATTCAGAATTCCTGATCTCGATATAAGACGGAAATCGAACGAAGTACTTGTGAGACCAATGCAGTCTATTGAACAAGTAGGTTTGAAATAATTTAAGTGGCTAGTTAAAATAGTTTATGTAAAATCTCAAAAGAAAAAAAAACTGAATTCCAAGGGAAGAAATGTTATAGGACGTAACAATTTCATAGGAATCACTCAAAAGGAAATTAGAGATTTTACATTCCATCCCCATGGATATGTCCATCAATTCGTTAGTTATAGCTAGAGTAAAGATGATTGATCACCGTCAATTCATAGTAGGTTTTTAATTATGGGTTTCACTTAGTTCGTAGTGGCACAAAGCTAAGATCATAAACATAGAAATTGTGTAACCATAAACCTCAGTGGTAATTTATGAGAGTCTCAAGGGTTACGTTTATGAAACGAATGAGATGGAGAAAAGTAGTGTAGATGGTGTAAAGAAACTAAAGTACCTCTGCTGTTAAAATAGGGACCAAGCAGAAAACTCTTATCTCATGTGAGAAGAGAGTTAGGTAGCTCATGATTAAAATAAATATGAAAGCCTAATTGGGAAGACAAGGTTTGTTTGTACCAAGTCAGTAAGGTTATTATTCAGAATCAGGTGAGGCTTTGGACACATACAACATCATGCTTCTAGGGACACTTAACAAGTGAAATGATTTCCCCACAAATAGACACACAAAAAGATAAGACACAAAACAAAACAAAATAATAGAAAAAATAATAAAAAATATTTTTGGAGTTTTTGAATTCACGAAAAGAAAATAAGAGAAAAAAAATATTTTTGGACTTTTTGATTTAAAGAAAAAATAAATAAAAATAAATAAAAAAATGAGACACAAAAAATTTGGAACCGAACCCGAGCGTTCGGTCTATTTTGGTTAAATTTTTTTTTTGGAACCGAACCCGAGCGATCGGTCTATTTCGGTTAATTTTTTTTTTTGAAAAAGAACAGAACTTTGAAAATGAATTTGAGAAAATAATACAGAAGGTTTACAACCAAAGAAACTACCTTTGAGTGATAAGCGACGATCAGAAAATATGACCGAACCCGAGCGTTCGGTTCATTTCGGCACACATGAGACCCGAACCCGAACGTTCGGTCTATTTCGCTTCCAACTTTTAATTTTGAGAGGTAGTATTTGGTACTGACTCCGAATCCATCATTCCTATCCCTTGTAGAATTTTATTGAAAGATGCTTCAGGAAGAGCTTTGGTGAAGATGTCAGCCAGTTGATCAGTGGTTCAAACAAAGTGAATTTCGACATTCCCATCTTCCACATGATCTTTAATGAAGTGATACCTCAGTGCTATATGCTTTGTCTTGGAATGTTGCACTGGGTTATAACATATCCTAATTGCACTTTTTGAATCGCAATATAGTGGGATCTTTTTCATATTGAGTCCATAGTCCCGGAGCTGGCTTTGGATCCAAATCACTTGAGATGTACAGGAGGCAGCTGCGATGTACTCTGCTTCGGCTGTAGACAGAGATACACATGTTTGTATCTTTGATTGCCAGCTAACCAGCTTCCCGTCTAGGAATTGGCAACCTCCAGTGGTGCTTTTTCTGTCTAAACCACAACCTTCAAGATCTGCATCTAAGTAGGCTTGAACGAAGAAACCTGAGTTTGATGGATACCATAAACCAAGAGAGGTAGTTCGTTTCAGATACCGGAGTATGTTTTTCACTGCAAGCATATGTGGTTCACGTGGATTCGCCTGAAATCTAGCACAGTAACACACAGAAAACATTATATCAGGCCTGCTAGCAGTAAGGTACATTAAAGAACCAATCATCTGGCGATATAACGTAATATCGACTGCCGGTTTTTCCAAGGATGGTGTGAGCTTGGTGCCGAATGCCATTGGAACTTTAACCTTTGAGTCTCCCATCATGCCAAATTTAGCAAGAAGAGTCTTGGTGTAAGCTTCCTGGTTGATAAAGATGCCTTCGGGTCCCTGTCTAATATTTAAACCAAGGAAAAAGTTAATCGGACCCATTGAGCTCATTTCAAATTTAGTCTCCATCAGCTTTCTGAATTCAACTGTTAAACTAGGATTCGTTGAGCCAAAGATGATATCATCGACATAGATTTGAACAATCATAAGGTGGTTACCTTCCTTCTTACGAAAGAAGGTTGGGTCAACCGAACCTTGTTTGAATTTTGACATCTTTAAAAACTTAGTTAGCGTTTCATACCATGCCCTAGGTGCTTGTTTCAGACCGTAAACCGCCTTGTCCAGAATATAACAATGATTGGGGTACTTTTCATTAACAAATCCAGGAGGTTGCTCCACGTAAACTGTTTCTTCAAGTTCTCCATTCAGAAAGGCGCATTTCACGTCCATTTGGTAGACCTCAAAGTTCTTGTGTGCAGCATAGGCCAGAAATATTCGAACAGATTCCAGCCTCGCTACCGGAGCAAAAGTTTCCTCATAATCAATCCTTCCTCCTGGCAGTATCCTTTCACCACCAGACGAGCTTTGTTTCGAATCACATTGCCCTCCTTGTCCATTTTATTTCTGAATACCCATTTGAGACCAACAACTGAGGCGTCTTTAGGAGTTGGAATGAGGCGCCAAACCTTATTTCTTTCGAACTCGTTGAGTTCATCTTGCATAGCTTGAACCCAGTCAGAGTGATCAAGAGAAGTGTTAACTGTCTTCGGTTCAACTTTTGCGACGAAAGAATTATACATGCAAAACTCTACTTTGGAGAATAGAGATGTTTGATTTGCCTTCAGTTGAGACCGGGTCAGGACCTTTTCAGAGACATTACCCACTACCTGGCATACATGATGATCTCTGGTCCACTTAACAAGAGGAGGGTAATTTGGATCATAGGATGGATTCAATTCAGCATGCACCATTTCTTCCAATTCAGATTGACTATCGTCGTCGTAGAACATATCGGCATTCTCCCCCTCGACTGATGAGCTTTCTGGTGTAGCTGGACTTTCTGGTGCTACAGGACTTTCAGGTATTGATGAGCTTTCGGGTGCTGAAGGGATTTTGGGTGCAGTTGAGCTTTCGGGTGGAACTGGAATAGAATTCTCCCCCTTAATTTGTGAGCTCAGTTGTTTTGAAGAAGGTGGATTCTCCCCCTCAACTGAAGCACCTTGCTCAGGAGGTTCGTTTGGAACTTATTCTCCTTCACCCATTCGTTTGGCTGCTTCTTCGACAATTTGCTTCAGATGGTCGACCTTGTTATCTGCTGACTTGGCCTCCGAGAGAGTAGCTTTCTCAGGTTCATCGAATAGTTCCACAAACTGACCGAACATATTAGCAATCGAAGCCGTAACTTGACCAGCGTGAGTAAAAATCTCTCCAATTGCTTCTTTAGTAGCCTTTAGCTTTTTAACGTAGTTATCATCGAAGGTCACATAATATGTTTCTTCGATCTTCCTAGAGTGCTTATTTAAGACCCAGTAAGCTTTTGAAGTAAGAGAATATCCCAGAAAGATTCCTTCATTAGCTTTAACGTCAAACTTGTTACGATGTTCTTTGGAGTTGAAGATGAAGCATCGTGATCCGAACACATGGAAGAATTTTGCGTTCGGCTTCCTGTTATTGATGATCTCATAAGGCGTAAGAGAGAAACGCTTATTGAGATAAGACCGGTTCTGTGTGAAACAAGCTGCAGAAATAGCATCAGCCCAAAAATATAAAGGAAGAGAAGCGAAACTTAGCATCGTTCGGGCCGCCTCACACAAGGATCGGTTTCGTCGTTCGACAATTCCGTTCTGTTGAGGTGTGTAGGGAGCTGAGAAGTTGTGACTGGTTCCTTTTTCTGCCAAAAAGTCTTCAAATTCTTTGTTCTTGAACTCCAGTCCATTGTCGCTCCTAATTTTGCGAACGACTTTTCTCAGTTGCACTTCAACCTGCTTAATAAACATCTTTAGCTTAGGAGTAGCCTCAGATTTGTGCTTCAGAAAGAACACCAATGTAAAACGTGAGAAATCATCAACAATAACAAAAATATACTTGCTACTGCCAATGCTTTCGATAGATGATGGACCACACAAGTCAATGTGAAGCAACTCAAGTGGTTCAACAACTTTTGTGTTTATAATGGATGGGTGACTTTGACGACTATGCTTCCCCATTTCACACGCAGCACACAAATGTTCTCGATCAAACTTGAGAAATGGGAGACCCCGAACATGACCTCCTGTGACAAGCTTTTTGATGTCCTTGAAGTTGAGATGTGAGAGCCTTCGGTGCCACAACCAGCTTTCGTTAGAATGAGCTTTGGATAATAGGCATATAGCTGGATTTCCTTTGATTGGTTTGAGATTGAGAGGAAACATTTCTCCTTTGCGTTCTGATTTGAGAATTACCCTTTTTGATTTCTTCTCTATGATTTCTGAACCTTCATCATCAAATGAAACTTTGAGACCGGTGCCTCCTACCAGTTGAGACATACTGATGAGATTATGCTGTAGACCTTCAACATATGCCACCTTTCTTATTGTGAAGTCTCCATTGGTTATCATCCCATAACCCTTTATTGTTCCATAGGAGTTGTTGCCGAATTTTACATTCCTACCATTCTGAAGAGATCGAAACTCCCTTAGCTCCTTCCTTCCTGTCATGTGACGTGAGCAGCCACTGTCAATGTACCATTCTTCGTCGAACTGCTCGTCATTTATAACCTGCAAAAATTAAGCAGATTTAGGAACCCAAAGTTTCTTGGGTCCAGGTGAGCCTTTCACAGGAACAGGAATAGTAAGAGAAACATTAATAAGATATGTTCTTTTTATTAATGTTGTTTCATCTTTTCTTTTAATGGTAAACACTTTGATTTTGTTAGGATTAGCAACAGTGGGTTTGGTTTCAGGTTTTGGTGTTTGGGCTTTAGACTGCTTTCGGTCTTCCTGGACAGAGGAAATCTTCGATTTTCCTTTCAGGTTCGTTGATGATTTAGAATTTTGAGCAGGAACATAATTAGGTTTAGAAGAGAATTGAGAACTAGAAGAACTAGAATGGGAATTTCTTCTGACTTGCGGTTCAATATGACCCTTTTGTTTTTGGTCATTGGAGGGATCGAACCTGGACGTTCGTTAGTTATTGCTTTCGGGACCGAACCTGTCCTTTCGGTTGCTGTTTGAATTGAACCTGTCCTTTCGGTGTTTCTCTCTGAACCGAACCTGTTCTTTCGGTTATGTTCCTCATGTGGCCTGAAATCCTTTTTCTCTTGCTTTGAATTCTTATCGTGATATGAGAAATGGGCGTTTTGAGATCGCCAAAACTGCTTTCGCTCTGAGAGGTTCTTTTTGTATCTCAGATTCCTCTGCTGCTTTTGATCTTTCACTTGTTTTGGCTGTTTGTGGATGTTAGCCTTTTGCTTCTGCTTCTTGTCACCCGGTTCACTTTTCACAGATGATGTTTCGCTTGTGGAAGTGACTTCTTCTATAGGAACTTCTTTTGTACCACTAGTGCTTGGCACGTCGAAATTGTCAGGCTTGTTCAGTGGCTCTGGTACATATCTACCTTTGGTTTTCCAGGACGTCCGCTCTGACAGACCAACAGTTTCGTCGGAATTATCTATAGGAGCAGACCAAAAGAACTCATCACAGCTATCTGCGTTATCTTCGTTCACTATAGCAGTGAGTTCGGCTGTTTGATGCTCGATTACTCCTGTGACCTTGTACACCTGATTTGGTGTTGTTCTCACCTTTTGGTACACAACAACCTTTTCTTCAAGAATCGGGGACTTATTTTGGGACAAACGAGCGAACTCCACAGAATTTTCAGAAATAAGATTTTTGTGGTTTTCGAGTTCGCTCTTGACAAACTCAGAACAGTCGACTACATCCTCTACAGAAATTTCACTCATATTATCGTCCTCATTAAGTTCAGATGCGTTTTCAACATCAATTTTATTTTCTGAACTTAAATTGGCACTCAACGAGTCAAATTTTTGTATAGTTTCAGTCCTTAGTTTCAGCTTATCGTTTTCATCCAAAAGGTTTTTCAGCATGTCCTTATGGTCCTTGGACTTTATGAAAGATTCTATTTTGTCCATACCATACATGTAAGTGGGATTAACATCATCAGACGATACAACACTTTCGCAGTTATAAGCTTCAGCATCGATTTCATCTTCCTTAAACTCAAGGAAGGGTAAAATCATGCGATGTATTTTCTGCCCTATTTCACAATTCAGATGTAGTTGAGTGATGTTAGCATGAAGTCGTTTAGCAATTAAACAAAAGACATTTCTCTGTTTTAAAAGTTTTAAATTGTCTCTTTGTAAATAAATGTTTTCATCCTTAGACTTTATCAGCTCCGACTCTTTTTGCTTTATCCACATCCTTCTCTCCTCACTCTTGGAAGACACCCTGCTTATTTGGTCAGTTAGGTTAGAATTGGTGACCTGTGTTTGAGTTAAAGAACTATCCAGATTTGAGATTCTTGAATTTAAGCTATTTAATTCTTTTTCATATGATTTCTGTGGGACTTTGAATGAAATAAAGAGAGATTGTACCTTCTTGATCAATTCATCAAGCTCATTGATCTGCACACTGAGAGGTTTTGCTGTGAAGCATAAGTCCTCTCGCTCCTTGGTGTCCTCGTTTCCACCATCAGTATTGTATCCCCTTATGTGAGATACATCAGTCACCACAAAACAATTTCCACTGCTTTCGTCACCCCTCGCAACATATGCCTTTCCATGTGAAGGCTTTCTCACTTCATCATCCTCTGAGTCGGTTGACCATACCTGCATGCCACCGAACTCGTCATCCTCTGCCGAACCCTGTACAATAAGAGCATTCATAGAAGGGTTAGTAGCAGCTTTCTTCCTCTTGATCTCTTCCAGCTTTTTCATCAAGACAGCATCTTCATCCTTTTCCTCATCTTTCTCTGCCATTTTCTTCAGAACACAATCTTTAGCATAATGGTTCTTTCCTCCACAGTAATAGCAGCTAACGCCAGAAACCTCTTCTTGATGAACCTCTTGGGATTAGATACCATCATAGCATAATCTTCTGACGTAAGATCATAGTCCTCTAGGTTTAGATCTTTGTCTTCCACTGCATGCTTGCCTTTTGATAGGAGGGCCAAGGACCCCAAACTTGAGACCACATTCTTTTCTTGCATGACAATCTTTTCTTGGGATTTCAGAATTCCCACTAGCTTTGCCAATGAATATGACTTGAACTGCTCATGAGCTTTAACTGTAGACACAACAGCTCTCCATTCAGATCTTAGGCCATTCAAAAAGGTGACCTTCTGTTTAATCAACTTCCTTTCTATATCATGTTTGATCATCTTGCTAAGAAGATGATTGAAGCGATCAAACGTCTGAGTGACAGTTTCATCGGAATTCTGCTTAAATTCACCGAACTCAGATAAAAGCAAGGTCTGAATAGAATGCTCTAAATCTTCATCTGTGGAATACAGCTCTCGCAAGCTATCCCAGATTTCTTTAGCGGTACTGCAGGAACTCACCAACCTAAACGTGTCAGATTGAAGAGCGAATCGGATCAGTCTCAATGCTTTGATGTTGCACTGAAACTTCTCCTTTTCGTCTTGAGCAACGTCTTTAACATCTTTTAACAGATCATTATATTCTTTCTGAGTTTTAATGATCTTGGATGTTCCTGAGTGAGAAAATGGTCCAGACACAATGGCTTCCCAAATAAGATACCCATTATCTTCAGATCCGATGACATAGTCTTCAAAATGATGAGCCCAAACTTCGTAATCCTGGGTGTATAGAATAGGAATCTTCGTCGTTGATCCAATGTTGTTTGAGTTGTTGATAGGATTAGATTGAGAATCGTCCATGCTTGATCGTTTATCCTGTTTGAAAGATCAGACTTGTAATATGTAATATTAGGGCAAACGAATAAATAAAGAGATACGTCAATTATGGAGTGACGGCTGAATAAATATCAGTTAATGTGGAATAACCCTAATCGCTTCTTTCACAGAAAATATGTGTATGAATTACACAACCTCCTGCTCTGATACCAATTGATGAGTTCGAAAACTCTTTGATCGATTAGATCTTTGTAACAGGTAAAATAATAAAACAGAAACAGTAATGTAAAAACACAATTATGGATCTGAATGTGTCGAATGATTTGATTAACTCAATCCTCAGCAGAGCTCGATAAAGAACTTCCGCTGTAGAGGATTCTAGGGTTACAAAAGATAAGAACTTGTACGCTATCAAATCTATCTCAATCTTACGTTAAGAATGCATGCAAGCATCTATATATAATTAACCCTAAACAAAACTCACGGATGGACAGACCCATACCGGAGATAAAACTTGGACTAGCTAACGAGCCCAAATGACGCAACACTAAACTGGACCTAACATTTGTTTTTGTTCTTATATAAAGGGAAAAACGAAGAACAACCATTTATGTAAGAGAGTATTTGTGTTATTATACAACACATCTACATAAGAGGCGTCCGGTCAAAGTTTCGGTCAATGGGAATTGCAAAAAAGGGTACATCTTTGGTTCTATATTTACCTGATAAGAAAAATTCATTATGTTGTAATGTTTCATTTTCTTTTACGCTTGAGTACTTGATTACTAAATACTAAATGTTTTTAAATAAATTAAAACCATTTAAAGAGTTAAAATTAGAATCGGATGTTCATGGCCTCTTACGACTCTTCCTGATGCCTACTATAGGTTCGTTTTGCAGGCCTCCATACAATTCAATAAATAATTTCCCACATACCCACATATACCATCATTCACTTTACAATACTAGATTCATCTATTTTGTGATATTACACATATGAAGTTCCCTAATAGATATTTAAACTAGTAGGAGGTGACTTCAAGCGGTTTGATCACTTGGTGTTTTGCAGGATTGTATCTGCACCATTGACTAGCTGTTTTGTTTGGTTTATAAGGTAAGGGAAAGTGATTTTAGTATAAAGTATATTGTGTCTTAAAAAGAGCTATTTATACTATGTTTTAGGTTAATTTAAACATTTGACAAATAATTCTTTATTAGAACCTTCAAATTGAGATGTGCAGTTTTAAATAGTTCTATGTTTTTTTAATCTTTACACCATTATGTGCTCCTATAAGTTGTATATTATTTTTTTTTCAAGTTCCAATGCTTTAATAAATTTAATCCATCAAAAAGCACCAACACCACACTAGGAGCAACAAACTAGGGGTAAAATGGTCCACATATTTGAAACTTGCTAAAACAACAACCATGCGTCCATAAACCCCAAGGGTGTTCAAGATCAGATCTTACATCACCCATGATAGATTAATACATACATCTTTATACAATGTTGCTCATATTTTGAGGCTTCATGGGTTTATTTTTAGTTTAATTAAATTTATGATATTTTTAGTTATATTTTTAATTTTTTGTCACTTTTTTGACTTATAGTTTATTTCAGGACATGATTTTTTTTCATTTGTTGGCATATACTTAACCAATCTGCTTTAGATCTCTTTTAAAACATTGTACTCTCACCACCTATAAATTAAAGATGATACAAGATTGAGATGGAGATGGTGGCAAATTAGATTTGTTTTGTATTTAGCCTAATTAGGTGCTAATTGCAAGAATTATCAATGTACTTTGATTGGTTTTCCTTTTTAAGCGTTTTGTTGGTGAAAAACAAATAATATAATGAACATCACTTTCCATACTTTGATTCTACTTTTTAATGTTGTATTTTGCTTGTAATCGAGTATTTTTAAATGTCATTTTTTGAATAGAGGCTTTATCTCACATGATTATATTAAAATTTAATTAAATAAACAATGAAAAAACATAAAAAAGCAAATAAAGGGTTAAAAAGCAACTGAACAATGATCAAAAACATTTTTAAAATCTCTAATAAAGATGAAAAGTGCAAAGCATTTCTTTTTGGTACCAAAAGTTGAGTTTTGGTGGAGTGTTTAGTCATTGTCGGTGTATGTTCTCAAGAATTGTTGGCATTTGAACTCATCTCTCTCGGATGATTTAAATACCCTACTAGCTCTATAATTTGTGTTGTTAGGTGCCAAAGTATGTCCCACTCTTGGTGGTGTTTTTGATATTGCTTTACTTGTACCTTTTCCATTGCCCTGGTGTTCTTTGGTGTCTTCCAATCACTTGGTGTTTTTTTTTGTTATATTTTATAATTGGTAGACACCAAATTTGTTCCGGTTCAAGATAATGGGTTGTAAGTGCTCAACATAATTTTTCTTATCCTCAATTATCAATTTTCAAAAAACAAACACATGAGAAAACATATGATTCTTCTATTTTTTTTGTATATATGTATTATTTATTAATATAAAATGAATATCTTTAATAAAGTGGAAATATTTATTTGTCACAAAACATATACATGTTACATATGATAATAACTACAGATCCACTTCTATATCAATTTAATTCTTTAAATTCATCGTAATTTTTATTAAACATCCAAAGTTTTTGACATGTAATAACTCTTAGTCATTCCATATTCATCCCAAAATTGGAAATTCCAAATTAATTATACAATTTACATATTAGAAGAAAAGAAAATAAATATTGTGCCTTTTTGGAATCTAAAAATATATGTTGATAATTATTTAGATGTAGTAAACTATTTACACAACAAATCTAATCGTCTTTAGAAACTAATTCTGAAAAATTATTCACACCTGTTGCTTAGCGCGGGTAAACGGCTAATATATATATATATATATATATATATATATATATATATATATATATTTCCAACCAAACAAGTTGATTAGATACTTATATTAGATTGAGGATGAAATGGTTTATCCTTATCTAAAAGGTATGAAGTCATTTAGCTCATGTTAGACAATAAGCTTAACCATTGTAGTATCTATTAATTGCATTTATGTAGACTATCCTAAATGATTGTTTAGGATGAAGTTTTTACTAATCCCACTGATTTTCGTTCCATAAGATAAGTGCTTAGAAAGTTCTTTTTCTAAGTGGGAGCAATATGGAGATTTAAAAGCTAAAGATCCATAAGCTAAATGCATCATAGTTTGGAACTAGTAAGTTTTCAATTGTTGTTGAATCTGGTCAATAGTTGATCAGAAACTAATAAAACACATCAATATGCATTCATGTATGATTATCAAGTATGGGCTTGATTAATCTTCCTCGATATAGTTTGACTATAAAAGTAAATGAGTTTTCAGAGGAGAAAACATACAAGAATGAAAATCTTTCCAAGACTTAAACTAACATCTCAAAGTAAGGGTCTTCTTTCTGATAAGTTAATTACATGGTGTAATTTAATTATGAATCTAGATGACCCTTGTGTTTTCTACAAAGCTAGTGGGAGCGTAGTAACATTCCTAGCCTTATATGTAGATGACATACCAATTCATGGAATAAGGATCTATATAGATAGATCATGGAAACTTAAATGATTAAGTAAAATTACATTGATTGTCAAGGATCTTAAAGAGCTAAAGATAAAGGACTCTGAGAGAGTTATCTTGTCAAAAACCACATGAGATGATTTTGAGCAAAATCCTAGTGTAATTGTTTTTGAACTAGATAACATGATTGTATTCCATATGTTGTTGCAATTGGAGAAGTCATATATGTCATGATTATGCATAAAGGCCAAATAAGTCGTATGCTTAGAGCATGTCGAATGATACCAGTATAATCCGAGAACAAGTCATTGTGTGGCTTATAGGAATATTCTAAAGTACTTGCGAGAACTAGAGAAATATTCCTAGTTTACGGAGTATTTGAAATAAAGCTATGTTTAAAGTTGTTACACATGTGCTAAATTTTCAATAATAGATTAAGATGAATCTTAGTCACAATCGGGCGTGTCCTCATTATGAATGAAGAGATAGTTACATGGATAGTGGTTCCATGTAGATTTTAATTACAACTACACATCAGAGTTAGAGTACCTCGTGTTTTGGAGAACCACGTACAAAGATGCTTAATCCATAGTTCATTATGACTATGAGTAATCACATTACGCAAGTATTGGTATCTAAGTCATATTCAAGAATCTAATTCATTCTCAATAGTTTTTCTTTATATATGAGTTACATATAAAACTGAAAATGATTGTATTCACAAATTTTACACAAAGCAAGTTTGCCAAATCTAATTAACAAAGCTGCTTCATTAGTTAAAGCATGAAAGTCAGGCTATTTCTATAGGGCATTATTGATACAAGTAGATGTATTTGATTAAAATTTAGTATTTGGATATTAGAACAATATAAGCAACATATATTATAGTGAATGATATATTGGATATGAGTCTTTCATTAAATAATTGTTGTGTTATATATTAGGATGTTTAAATCCTTGAATAACTAAGTTATTCTAAATGTCCATAGTCGTTCATAGTTGTGGGAGCATCTATGAGGTAATACTAATATGAGTGGATTGGTAGATTCTCATAGAGAAGATAATGGAAAAGAGCTGCTACCAACTTCATAGGTACTTGAGTAGGAGAATAAGTATTGCACTTGACCCGCATCAAAACCACTTTATGGATCGCAGTCAAGAGTGATGTTTTGATCAAGGTTGTATCTTTATATTCTTAGACCTGAGATACATATTTGGGACTTGAAGTGTAGGAATTGTTGTGCTTTGACATGGTTTAACGTTGTTTCGTAAAAGGTAGTTATAAGGGCCATCGTTGGGTATGACATGAACTACATTGATGGGTGTATGTAGTCGAGATAGGATTTGTCCCTCTTATTTGTTGAGAGTTAGACATATAAGGCCTTACTAAAAGTTGAACACTAAATGAGATTGATTGCGATCCATATCTCCATGTTCAACATGATGTCTGAGACAAGGGAATAACTGATACCACACCTTTAGTAACAATTATAGCTTAGAGCTCCAAGAATTGGTTGTTGATGAGATGGCACCCTTCTTATGTTGTTAGGGGAAGTAGCCCGTTACTAGAGCCTAGACGTTAGCTACTGTGTATGTCAGTCTATAATGAATCTTGTGCAAGTAGGAGATTGTTGGATCGATATGCCCAAGAATCATTATTGAGTGACATTGCTAAGAATATATGATCCTATAGGGTCACACCTTTATCAAGTTGGCACATTTTGTATATTTATTATTAATATGATTATTAATAAATAATATTGATTCTTGTATTTTAATTAGGTAATAGTTATTGTTTTATGAAAATAATAATTATAAGAGAGTATAACTAGTTATTATTTCATATGGTATGAATTAATAAGTCATGCACAATATTTTGGACTAGTTCGATTCTTTTGTCTTTTACCTAAAGACAAAGTTTATATTTTGTAAACTTGGAGTTTATAAAAAATAAAGAATTCTCCTCTTTTCAAGAGGTATGGCCTAAAATATTAAAATATGGGGGTTGCTTTTCAACCTTTATGCTTTGTCTCCCATGCTCCTAAAGGATAGCCATTACTTTAGAGTATTTTAATGGTTAGGACTTACCTTCCATGGACTATACAAAGAGTGCCTTATGCATGAGAAACTTGCACTTCTTCTTCTTCTCTTTTGCTCTCTAAAACCTGGGGTTTCTACTCTTCCTCCTCTATCTCTTTTGAAGTTAGTTTAGTAGTTTAGAAGCTCTCTTGAGTTGTCTCCTTTAGTGCTTATTTGAGTTAAGCACTTAAAGGCTTAAGACACTCAAGAATATAAGAAGTAACTAGCATTCCAAGTGCCTTAATCTTGATGGTGGATACTTGTAGAGAAATCATATTCTTTGATTTTTGTTATCTTCATCAACACCCCAAAACCAAGTGGGTTCAAAGGTTATCTCTAAAACATCCTATGGTTGTTTTTATTTCATTCTAAACCCTATAAATGGATCCATGATGGTTTGGTTTTGTTATGAACTAAAAATAAAGTTGTTATTTTTAAAGTCTTCCGTTTCCGGTTTTTGTGAAAAACAAACTTTTATTTCGTATCAAAACCCGACACTTGATAGCAAGTTGGCGGGTTATCGAGGTATGGAGGAGGAGGTTGCCATGTTAAAGGCTATAGTACCACCTCTGGAATTGGAGAAAACTGGTTTCTTAGATAAATAACGATGCTTGAGCATGGTGTTCGAAAGTTTATGAGTGATTTGAATAATTATGCTTTGAAAAACATGGGTTTGCAGGCAAGCATGGTTGGATTGGAGAATCGCCTTCATAAAGAAAATGAGGATATGTCATGGGTTTTTTCTAGTGGGATGACCAAAGTGGTGGATAAGCTTATAGCTGAGTCCTTCTTTTATGATGCTAATCGAGATCTTCATACTATTTGCGTTCATTGTGATAGGAGGGAAGGTTATGAGATGATGAATAAAGAACATAATATGGGATTGACTGCGATTGGATTACCACTCTATGATCCTACTCGTTTTCAAAATATGGAGGAATCATTCTTTACTTTGTTTTTTTGTGACTACTTATCCGAGTTCGGCTTTCCTTTGAATGATATGGAATAGTTTCGTAATTTGGTGGGTTCTTTTGGCGATGGCGGGGCGTTTAGAATTGTTGGAGGTGGTACTGGAGTTTTAACATTAGTTCTTTGAGTAATGCATACCAATTTGTTATGTTGTGTTGGTATGGATTGACTTATTTTATGGTTGTTACTTGGTTATGGTATTTACTTTATGCTTCTTCTTGTATAAGCTAGTTTTGTATGAACTGGGTTTTATTCCCACGACCCCCTACTATTCGGGGTTGATAGATGATGGTAGTTTGCTTGGATATTATATGGTTGTTCCTTTTACCTAATCAACCCAACCTCTTAGGGGTTTAATGTTTATTTAGATGTCCTTATTTTTCTATATAGGTGTATTGTTGATTTGAACAAGCATCCTAAGCCATGTCACTCATTCTTCCTTCCTTATGGATTATGTTGGCCTGTCTATTTAAATGCAAGGAAGGTGTATCTTTTGGTTATCCCAGTAGTCTAGGGAAAAAAGTGGTTTTTAGCCTTTTGTAAGCATAATAAAAAAAATGATATCTACTCAGGGGAACCACAACTACAACCCCTTATCAATGAATCTTATTTTGAGGGACTACTCCATATTTATTTCAACCGTTATAGATAAATGTATTCCTTTTGGCTAAGTGGGTAGCCTAGGTTAGAGTGTAGTATTCGTCCTTTATGGATGTAGTCGGCTGACCGAGCTACATTTCATAAAGAATAAAGGCATTCTTAGGCTAAGTAGGTAGCCTAGGTTGGAGTGTATTACTCGACCTTTGTGGATGCAGTCGGCTGACCTAGCTACATTTTATAAAGAATAAAGGTATTCTTAGGCTAAGCAGGTAGCCTAGGTTAGAGTATGTTACTCAAACTTTGTGGATGTAGTTGGCTGACCGAACTATATTTTATAAAGAATAAAGGTATTCTTAGGCTAAGCGGTAGCCTAAGTTAGAGTGTGTTACTCGACCTTTGAGTTTGTAGTCGGCTGACCGAGCTACATTTTATAAAGAATAAATGTATTCTTAGGATAAGCAAGTAGCCTAGGTTGGAGTATGTTACTCGAGCTTTGTGGATGTAGTCAGCTGACTAAGCTGCATTTTATAAAGAGTAAAGGTATTCCTAGGCTAAGCAGGTAGCCTAGGTCAGAGTATGTTACTTGAGCTTTGTGGATGTAATCGGCTGACTGAGCTGCATTTTATAAAGAATAAAGGTATTCGTAGGCTAAACAAGTAACCTAGGTCAGAGTGTATTACTCGACCTTTGTGGATGTAGTCGGTTGACCGAGCTCATTTTATAAAGAATAAAGGTATTCTTAAGCTAAGTAGGTAGCCTAGGCCAGAGTGTGTTACCCAACCTTTGTGGATGTAGTCGGCTGACCAAGCTACATTTTATAAAGAATAAATGTATTCTTAAACTTTGTTAATTGCCTCCCATTTCACATAGTCATAAAATAAAGATGGCGGTTGTGACCGCCTTTCTTACAACAAGCTATTTTGTAATTTGATGCCTTCGCATATCCTTAGTTGTGTTGGATAAGCCTTTTCCTTCCTCTTACTGTGCTTGTCCTCACACATTGATCTTAGGCCGTGTTGCTTCCAATCTTTCCGTGTGATCCTTCATTGCTCCCCGTTATGGGAAATCAGTTATCAGTCTCTTCTTTATTTTAGTTCTTTTGGGAGCTTTGAGTTATTTGTTATTTCTTACCGCGTATATCTCATTTAGATTTTTCATCTTCTTAGCACATCGTCGTGACTCTTTTCCCATTGTTTCCTTGCCCTTCGTAGGTGAACTTCTCTTACTTTTTCTTGTTTGTGTCCTTCTATTCTTTGCCACACTTGGATTATTTGTATTAAAAATTGCTTCAACTCCTATACCTGCTACCTCACCTTACTCTCTTTCTTCTCCTTGCCCTATTGTCCATTTGTGCTTTTTAGCAACCATATATGTACTTATTTTGGTGATATGCATTAATGCTCTGTCTGCTAATAGTTGTAGCGCCTGCTTTATACACTTTTACTTTTCTTTGAATTCATCATTTCCTGGTGTTTGCTCATTGGTCGGTGTGTTTTGACTTGTGTTCTTGTCATCTTTCTTTGTCACCTTTCTATTTTTTCAGGGGCATCAAGGTGGTTCAGGTTGTTGTTGATATTGTGTGTGTCCTCAGTTTTTTTCTCATTGTCCTGCTCTTCTTTTGATTTGTATTGTTCCTATGCTTAACAATATGTGGAACTTGACTACCCCATAGATCGTTGATGTTATGGCTGTAAATTTTTACATTGTCGTCCTGTTGAAATGATGTCCTACGGTGAGGATGCATTTACGACGACAAAACGTACGAGCCTAATATTGTTTATCCCATTTTTATAATCGATAAGGGTGAGTGGTAGTGTGGTTAATCTTTCTGGATACACATTATAGCCTATAAAACTTATCAAGCGATTCTCAATGGACTCCACCTTTTCCTATACATATCTTGGCAATTGTTTGAAAAACGCTTGTACATGACATCTATGGAGCTTCCACTATTGACGTAGATGTCGCTGACATAGTTTTTTTCCCATTAGTCCTCCGATTATGATTGGTGCATCCCTTTTCTGGTGGTCATGTCCATAGTCCCATTCATCAAATGTAAACGTGAAATTTTCCCATTCATCAAATGTCTCATGTCGGTCAGCATGTTGCAGCATGAATATTTCGTTATTTCTTAGATCAAAGGCTCTTAATCCGATTGGTTAACTGTCATGATTGCACTTTATTTTCTTGTTCTCGTTGCAACATGGTACATTCAACTGTATTATGCCATGTCGACTCATGGAATTCACAATATCTTCCTTGATCTTTATTTCATATTTTCTCTCACTTTACCTCCTGTGTTCTTCTTGTTTTCACTTTGTCACACCCCAAAACCGGAACGGCGGAAACGTTCTGGGGTGGATGACGTCATGTCAAGTATCACAACATATGAAATATAGTAATCAAAGTACAACAACCATTGCATTAATAGTAATAGTTTTACATCGGTTACATGTTATAGTAATATCAAAGTAATTACAGAACATAACATAGATACAGCTCGGTACTAGGCTGTCTCCACAAAAGCTCCCGGGATGTACCTATCTATCGTTGACCTGAGAATACAAGTTATTTTGAAAGCGAGTATCGGTATTTTTATAATGTTGGTGAGTGCATAAGTATTTAATGACATTTGTATAAATACATGTTTTATTCAAAATAACCTTATGAAAGGTGGTGGTTTAGAATCTATGGAGTGTTAGAATCCTTTCTAGAAAATCCTATATTTTCTAAATAAAAGCAGCCCTCTACCAAGACCCAATTGTTTTATGTTTAGAGAGTAATTTCCCAAAAGAACTATCATTATCAAAATATAGTTTTTACTTTAAAGGAGTTATGAGAAAAACCTCAAGTAAAATAAAAGGGGAAATCACATTTTTCCTCAGCAGAAAACACTGCTGTCTAAAAGTATATAAAATCTAGACTCCGGGCGGAACGCCTTGCAAAGCTTAAAGGTAAATAAATCATAGACTTCAGGCGGGACGCCTTGGAAAGTCTAAAATAAGTAAAACATAGACTCCAGGAAGGTATCGAATGAACAATATGCCTGGCTCAGTCTGAAACGAGGAAACACAGACCCCAGACGGTATCAAATGCTCGATACGACTAGCAAGGTCTAATACAAAGAAACATAGACCCCAGAAAGTATCAAATGAACAATACATCTGGCAAGGTCTAAAACAAGGAAACACAGACCCCAGACGGTATCAAATGAATGATACGGCTAGCAAGGTCTAAAATATATGGTAATCCTAAGTGGGTTGTCCAAAGGTTTATAACATGACCTGGTATATACTAGAGAAAATAGGTTAAGATGGTTTCCAAGATACAATGATGATTGTTGTTACCTTAAAGCCATGAATTATAAGGTAACTTAGAGATACTCGTAACCATACTAGTTGACAATAGAGTACTTGACGCCCTGCAAGCGTCGGAATAACTGTGACATTTGTCACCCCTTGGCTTGGTCGGCCGAGGACTGTAGCTAGCAGTCAGGGTGTGGGAGTGTCAGTCTCGTATAGATCTACACACACAATGCCCGATCTCCCTCCATGAGACTCTGGTTACCAATTTGACAACGGTGGAATCCGTGTCCTGAAGATGCATCTTGTATTTCGGATTTCATTATAAGTATTGAAATAATGATATAGACTCACGAATGAACTGACTCCTTTGGAATTCTCCGTACTGGAAAGAGTAAACAAAACCTCCTAACTATTCCTATAATAGTTACTAATGTTTCAGGTCTATGAATGATGAATGGAAGGATGTCCTTGCTACCCAAGGGAAATGAACTCGTCGATGTAAACCTTTATGTCTATACATGTATACATGATATATAACTAATGTTTAAACGACCTTCGGACGGATAACTGATACCCACCAGACCACATCCCAACGAGGAAAAGCAAATAGGGCAAACTAGCCTTCCTATGTCCTTTAAACATTATTTATATAACTATACAAATATTGGCATGCATTTAACGAAGTAAAAGCATAGAAGGAAAACTTTGATGAAAACTTTGGAAAACTTTCATACATAAGAAATTTACGACTTGATGTCCTTTGTAAAACAAGCTTTGAAAATCTTTGGAATCCTTTGAAAAACCTTTCATAAACAGCTTTGAAATTGATTTGTATAAAATGGTTTAAGTGAAGAAAACTTTTGCTAAGAAATTGCGACTGGATATCTTTTAAGTAAACAAGATTTGAAAACTTTGGGTAACGTTTAATGATCTAAAAAGGGATATTCATACTTTAACATGATTCGAAAACGAGATTGGAAAACCTTTTGTTAGATGAAGCAGTTTATCATGTAAAAATCCATTTGCTATACAGTTATTAATCACATGTGATTTATCTCATAAGTATATAGTTCAACTTGTATTCCCCCTCCCCTATAAAAGCAGTTAAAATCATTTAAAAGGTTAATTTAGGGGTATGAACTCACCTGACGTTGGCGATTCGGATGAATGGACGGTATAGGATGCTAAGTGTCAAGTGAGGACTTGACCACACACGCGAATCCTATTTAACATGTAATGATACATTTAATTATCTAATTAGTCATTTAATAACTAATCAAGCAAGTAAGGATGTCCTACTACATAACAACACTTTGCTACAAGTGCTAGGAGTACCCATGGTTGCATATAAGGAGAGTATGGACTCACATTGGAGTTTACTCCTCAAATAGTAGTGTCTAGGGGTGTTTACGGTTTTGGAACCATATCCCCCATGAGTTTACGCCCGTAAACTCATGGGAATGGTGCATTTGTGTGCTTTAAGCTTCATGCTTGACAAATAAGGGTTCTAGAGTTGATTCAAGGGCTATGGAAGTGATTGGGGCTCAAAATGGACACCCTTTGGAGTTTATGGTTCTTGGACTACTCCCTTGGGAGTTTATGGTCGTAAACACTGAGATTACGGTCGTAAACTCATGTTTATCCATTTTACTTGTGCTTTGGTGGTTCTAGGCTATGCATGCGAGGTTCTAGTTCAATATACAAGCCATGGAAGGAAATTAGGGCACCATTTGACCACTATAGAGGAGTTTACGGCCCAGGAACCATTCCTTGGTGGGTTTACGGCTGTAATCTCCTAAGGAGGTGGTTTTTCTCATGTTTAAGGTCCCTAACACAATGGATGTTGGTTCTAGACATTATTCCAAGGCATAGGAGGTTTTTAAGGAGCATCTTAACACCTTAAAAGGTGTTTACGGCCTTAGAAGGGGGTGTTTACGGTCCAAACATGCTCTTGGGCCGTAAACTCATGTTTACTCCCCAAAAATCAAGATTTTGGTGTTCTAAGTCCTTTCATGTAAGCCCCTAAGTCATAACTAAGCTCCATAAGTGGTTTGGAAGAGTTTTGGGGCTCTAAAACCCCATTTAAGGGTGTTTGCGGTTTTGGGATAGTTCCTGGACCGTAAACACATGTTCTTGGTCCTTTTGGATGATTTAGACACAGATTTGAAGGATAAACAAGCTAAACTATTAGTTAGGAGGGATTACTTACCAATTTGGAGCTTGAAGGGACGATTTTTGACCAAAACCCGATTTGTGGAGAGAGAAAGTAGAGAGTGGAGGTGTCTAAGGTGTGAAAAAGGTTGGGATGAAACCCACTCAACCTTTATATAGGGTTGAGTTTACAACCTGGGTGGGGGTCCACCCAACACTAACCGCAAATGGGGTTTTTCGCGACTTCCGTTAAACACGACAAATTTTATATTGTACCTCCTTATATTTGGTTCGCTTGACGAATATTATTTAAAATAATCCTACGGGTTTAAATCCGGCCAAAAATATTTTTGGGATAAATTTGGCTAATTTTTGATGTGCTTAATTACGACGTTAAAACAAACGGAAATTTTGAGTTGTCACATCATCCCCCCGTTAGAGGGAATTTCGTCCCGAAATTAGAGTTTAGGCAAGGAAGTAGGCATGAACCATCAAGTAGAGAGATGAGGGCACATCCTATTCGGTTGGTCCTCGCACTCCCAAGTGAACTCTGGTCTTCGCTTGGCATTCCAGTGAACCTTCACTAGTGGGATGCGGATTCGTTTCGCTCGCATGATCTCTCGGCTCATGATTTCCTACAGGTTCTTCTACGAAGTTAGGGTTCCGAATGATTGCTATCACGACGAGTGGGTTTATACAAGTCATGTCGGACAACACCTTATCCATGCTGGAGATGCGAATAGACTATTGTGGAATTTATGGAATTCCAAAAGTAGTCGTGGTCTGAAGGAAGTTGGACCGATTCTTGTAAAGAATCTTGGATGGTCCTAAGCCCTCGGAAAATAGAGCTTTTTAGTACTTAGAACGTAATGTACTTCTATGGTGAGATCATCACTGGCGTGATCACCATGTCGAAGTTCCAAAAGTTCTCTCTTACCGGAGTGGGGTTTTCGGGTTGGTTCTTAGAAGGCTCATGTCTTTTCAAATTCGTGTTTCCTGCTGATTGGCCCTCAGAGGTTTTCCTAGATTATCGGATGTATTGGCTATAAGCTGGCATCTATTGGTTATGGGACATCTATCTCGATTCAGTGCAAAAATAGGCCTGCACTTTTGACTCTCGAGGTGTTACTATCGGAAATTCTCAAAGTCGGTGAGATAGGGTTTTACCAGACGATGGTTAGAGGGTTTTAGATTTCTTCGTCTCCTAACAGATGCTTTCATTGTATGATTCTTAACTTGGAAGGAATCATGCTCTTACTTGCTTCGCTGTTTCATGGATAATAGTCTCTGTTCGGGCTAACTTAGTCCTTAGAGATTTTCTGGAGTGTTGGACTATTTCAGGAGGTGGTTCTACTATTTCTGTGTGCGATAGTATCCTTGGAGCACCTAGTAGTCCAATGAATCTCTAAGACATGCCCTATTCTCTTAAGGTGTTGGTTTATTTCAGTTGTAGAAAGCGCGTGCTCTCGTATAACCCATCGACTAACACCTAGACTGGTGTCGAGTCCATAATCTCTTCAGGATCTAGGTCATAAGGCTTAGCGCAACCTACTTTCGCACTTCATTCAAGTATTCTTGGCCGCGGGGGTTATCCTGTGGTTCTTGGCATTCTAGTATTCACTTCGGTGAATGCAACCTATCGTCTACAGGGCGACAGTGACTTCTTCCATGTGAGGAGGCGGAGTGTCATAGACACTACTCGTTAGTAACGGGGTGGTCGAAGTGCCTGAGTAGTGTGAGCGTCTTCTGCAACTACTCTTCCGGTGGTTCTGAGTTTCCTTGGTCTAGATTAATTCTAGAGAGTATAGGGTTTCGTCGCTCGGAACCTCTAATCTTTCCTCATCCAACCGTCTCAGAGTTTAACTGATCGCAGCTTCCAGGCTTCTGGGGGATATCTGCTGGGAGGCTTGATTCGCGGGGTTAAGCATGAATGGATGGTTGTATTCAATGTCCTTGACTCTTACGACTTGAGTTACTTTTTCCAACTGAGGGTGTTAACTACTATATTGGCTTAACCGGGATGACAACAAATTTCGGATTTGTAGTCATTTTAGTAGCTCAACCCATAGTGGTTCTCTTGACTCCAGCTCCTATTCTATGGGATAGGATGAAGGGTTTTACTATGAGGTTCATAGTAGAGCTCATACTTGGCTTAATCACTAATACTTGGTGTATGCAAGCCGTATATAATTGAGATCGACGGGATGTTCAGTTGTGCGACTCCACCCCAGACCCACAACCCAACGAGGAATAGGGAGTAGGGAGGAAGCACACATCTTAAATCTTTTTGATCTAAATTATATACCACTCTTATGCATATAATCAGTAGTAGTACGTTAATCCCATGAGTTCTTTCTCTTGATTCACGAACCTGGTTGTAAGGTGCTAAGGGTCTGTCAGGGGGATCTACGGAGTAGGTTTCGGGTGGTTATCGTCTTCTGGAATACCTGCAGTGTCTTTCTCTTTGGTTCCTATCTGTCTAAGAAGGAGTTGGTTAACAGCGTGCGATACCCTTCTCCTGGGTTTTTCGGAAGGTTTTAGGTAAGAGAGACGACTGGCGGATCGCATTAGGTTTTATTATTAGGTTCAGAAGGACCTTTATTTGCCGACATGGCTACGGTGAAAGTTCTTTTTTTACACAACACTGGGAATTTACACATGGTTGCATTAAGTCGAACCATGATTGATAGAAGCGTTGAAGTTGGCATACATCGACATGACATAGAATGAGGGTCGATAGGGCCATGTGTTGAACGGGCACACAAGTTCTTGGCATCTCGGGTTTCGTCCCGTGTATCACTGCCGTGAATACTTGGACCAATAGAGTTGACGCGGAACTATAAAGGGTCCTGAGGTTTTGGAATAATGTACTTCTCATGAATGGATTCTCACAAGGCCTCTCTATAATCGCCTAGTATACACTAGTCATGTATAATTAAGGTGGAAAGGACTGTTCACTGAGTGACTCCGCCCTAAATCCACAACCAAACGAGGAACAGGAAATGAGGCAGCATCACTCACTCGAGGTCTATCCATCTTAATTATACATGGCCTTAAAATATATACCGAGCCATTATAGCTTTACCTGATGAACTTTTGAATTCTTACAACAGTGCTGCGACTTTCGCCTTATCGGGAGAGTAATTATATTTAGAATTACCCTTTTAATGTCTTCGGTTAGTTATCTAGGATTTAGAGACGTACCAAAAATCTACCGGGTTCCTTGATGCTTCTCCCTAGGCATTAGAGTTAGACTCCTCCTGTGCCCTTGTCGTTTCCTTCAGTTGGGTAGTCCCTCTTGAAGTGTCCAATTTCATCACATAGGTGGCATACTGAACTGGTCGCCACATTGGTGGTTGATGTAATGAACTCAACCGGGGCTCTGCAGGCGCGAGCGATATGCCCCTTCATGTTGCACCTAACACAAAGGAGTTCTCGACATATACCATGATGATGGTAGCTACACTTGCTGCAATGGGGAAGGTTTCCTAGGTATGGTCTTCTTGAAGTCGGGATGGAAGGGTTGACAGGTGTATTGACTGCCTCAACTCGTTGCTCTTCAGAAGGTCCTTGAGTCGAGGTACTTTTCTCTTCGCTCTTGAACATTCTTTTCAGGGGGTTTGGTTGGGGTTCTTGGGTGGCTGGGTATGCAGGTGTTGGTTGCTGCTGTCCACTGCTAGGTTCGAAAATCTCGTTAGGGCTCCTGCTAACCTTGGCACTGTTAGCATTCAGGTGAGCCATGACAGCTGCTACGGCTGCTGAGACTGCAGCTTGAAACATAGCTTCATCGAATAGGAGAGTCGGTTTCTTGCCAGCGGATTGATTACGTTTCTTCGGAGGCATGGTTTTTCCTACATGGAAAAGGAACACAAGCTGATGAGAGACGATGGTTAACTCTGGACGTATCTATTCTGACTGTATTAGGCATAGATTTTTCCCGCGCCTCGAATATTGGTTATCTGAGTGTCGACCTACATCCCTATGATGCAGTCCGGGTATCATGGTAGGAGTAAGAGTATCGGAAAGCCATAAGATGGGAGTCGTTCCTACTAAGTTATATTTATGCTGGAAAGGTTCACTCTCTGGCTTTGGAAAGATTTGAGGGAAGTTCGGAACGAAGACTGTGGGAAGAAAGGCTCATGAAAACTTATGGCTAAACATTCTAAATCGAGGTTTTGAAATCCGATCTTATCGTATTACTTACGACGGGAAAAGGCGGTTTACCTAACACATAGTGTGAGTAGTGTAATCACTAACTCACTAAATTGTATTATTTTATGGGTGTATTAGCGCGACTAATACAAGGAAAAGACACTTCTCGGGTTCCATGTACTGGCTCCCTCTGTCTACCTCTTATCCTTGACTGGGATCGACGTTGGTTTTCTGCGGGTAGTTACCTAGGGTTTTTTTCTCGTGTAGACATATTGAATTTCTACTCTGTCTCACTTCTGATTCTGACTCTAAGTTTCAGTGCTGTCTTACTTCTGATCCTGCCCCTGAGTGTTATCGCTTCATGATGGATGACTCGAATCTCGGAAGTTCAGGCGAATTTCCCACCGGTGTCCCTAAAAGGTATAGGTACTTGGTGGTTTCAATAGTCTCGTCTTGGTTCATTTATTTCCGAACTGGAAATCTTCTCGATGAACCTCTTCTGGGTCTGAATCAACTCTTCTGTCGAACACTGAAGTGGATAGGGTTTTCTACCGGGTTCGTGCCAGAATGGAAATGTCTAAAGAATCCTAAGAGATTATTAAAACATTTCACTGGATGATCCTTGTTGAGTCCTGCTAAAATTACATAGGATACACAAATTATATATAACCTAGATCCGATAGGCCTTCGAATATGTGATACTACTCTATATCCACATCCTAACGAGGAAAAGGAAGTAGAGCGAAACCACACATTCTTAGTCTATGGGATCCTTATTATATATAACCTTGGAAGTATACCCTCTGTAACCATAGGTATATCAATAAGGATCTTTTTAGTTTTTCACACAAGGTTATCTATGGATCCTAAAATACCCCTATGGTATTTTAATTTCTTGTTTGATTCTTAACTTCTGAATATGATTCTGGGGTTAATGTGAGTCTTTTAGTATTCCAAAATACTCCCATAGTATTTTAAACTTTATGTTTGGCTCTAGCATTCCTATTTGGTAAGTTTCAGATTCGTTGCAACACCACCATCACTCCCAAGCACACGTTGGTCGCATCTCGAATAAATGTAGTTGATCAGGTTACATTTATTCCAGCTTACGATTACATAACTGCCCAGGTTTGACGGTAATGGTCAACATCCAAAGACTTTTATTTGTTCTTCTTGTGATACTTTTGTTTGAGTGTTTAGATTCTGGTTGTTCTTATACTTTGGTAAAATATGGTTATATTTTAAAGTATAATTCTTGATTAGAGTGTTTTATCCCCATGTGTTTATAGGTTGTATATCTTTTATGAATTGATATACTGAGCTCACTATAAACAATGCTCTGATACCAATCTGTCACACCCCAAAACCGGAACGGCGGAAACGTTCTGGGGTGGATGACGTCATGTCAAGTATCACAACATATGCAGTATAGTAATCAAAGTACAACAACCATTGCATTAATACTAATAGTTTTACATCGGTTACATGTTATAGTAATATCAAAGTAATTACAGAACATAACATAGATGCAGCTCGGTACTAGGCTGTCTCCAAGAAAAGCTCCCAGGATGTACCTGTCTATCGCTGACCTGAGAATACAAGTTATTTTGAAAGCGAGTATCAGCATTTTTATAATGTTGGTGAGTCCATAAGTATTTAATGACAGTTGTATAAATACATGTTTTATTCAAAATAACCTTATGAAAGGTGGTGGTTTAGAATCTACGGAGTGTTAGAATCCTTTCCAGAAAATCCTATATTTTCTAAATAAAAGTAGCCTTCTACCAAGACCCAATTGTTTTATGTTCAGAGAGTAATTTCCCAAAAGAACTATCATTATCAAAATATAGTTTTTACTTTAAAGGAGTTATGAGAAAAACCTCAAGTAAAATAAAAAGGGAAACCGCATTTTTCCTCAACAGAAAACACTACTGTCTAAAAATATATAAAATCTAGACTCTGGGCAGAACGCCTTGCAAAGCTTAAAGGTAAATAAATCATAGGCTTCAGGCGGGACGCCTTGGAAAGTCTAAAATAAGTAAAACATAGACTCCAGGAAGGTATCGAATGAAAAATATGCGTGGCTTAGTCTGAAACGAGGAAACACAGACCCCAGACGGTATCAAATGCTCGATACGGCTAGCAAGGTCTAATACAAAGAAACACAGACCCCAGAAAGTATCAAATGAACAATACAGCTGGCAAGGTCTAAAACAAGGAAACACAGACCCCAGATGGTATCAAATGAATGATACGGCTAGCAAGGTCTAAAATATCTGGTAATCCTAAGTGGGTTGTTTAAAGGTTTATAACATGACCCGATATATACTAGAGAAAATAGGTTAAGATGGTTTCAATGATACAGTGATGATTGTTGTTACCTTAAAGCCATGAATTATAAGGTAACTTAGAGATACTCGTAACGATACTGGTTGACAATAGAGTACTTGACGCCCTGCAAGCGTCGGAATAACTGTGACATTTGTCACCCCTTGGCTTGGTCGATTGGGGACTGTAGCTAGCAGTCATGGTGTGGGAGTGTCAGTCCCATATAGATCTATACACACAATGCCCGCTCTCCCTCCAGGAGACTCTGGTTACCAACTTGACAACGGTGGAATCCGTGTCCTGAAGATGCATCTCGTATTTCATATTTCATTATAAGTATTGAAATAATGATATAGACTCGTGAATGAACTGACTCCTTTGGAATTCTTCGTACTGGAAAGAGTAAATAGAACCTCCTAACTATTCCTATAATAGTTACTAATGTTTCAGGTCAATGAATGATGAATGGAAGGATGTCCTTTCTACCCATGGGAAATGAACTGGTCAATGTAAACCTTTATGTCTATACATGTATCCATGATATATAACTAATGTTTAAACAACTTTCGAACGGATAACCGATACCCACCAGACCACATCCCAACGAGGAAAAGGAAATAGGGCGAACTAGCCTTCCTAAGTCCTTTAAACATTATTTATATAACTATACAAATATAGGCATGCATTTAAAGAAGTAAAAGCATAGAAGGAAAACTTTGATGAAACCTTTGGAAAACTTTCATACATAAGAAATTTACGACTTGATGTCCTTTGTAAAACAAGATTTAAAAATCTTTGGAATCCTTTGAAAAACCTTTCATAAATAGCTTTGAAATTGATTTGTATAAAATGGTTTAAGTGAAGAAAACTTTTGATAAGAAATTGCGACTGGATGTCTCTTAAGTAAACAAACTTTGAAAACTTTGGGTAACCTTTAATGATCTAAAAAGGGATATTCATACTTTAACATGATTCGAAAGCGAGATTGGAAAACCTTTTGTTAGATGAAGCAGTTTATCATGTAAAAATCCATTTGCTATACAGTTATTAATCACATGTGATTTATCTCATAAGTATATAGTTCAACTTGTATTCCCCCCTATAAAAGCAGTTAAAATCATTTAAAAGGTTAATTCAGGGGTATGAACTCACCTGACGTTGGCGATTCGGATGAATGGACGGTATAGGATGCTAAGTGTCAAGTGAGGACTTGACCACACACGTGAATCCCATTTAACATGTAATGATACATTTAATTATCTAATTAGTCATTTAATAACTAATCAAGCAAGTAAGGATGTCCTACTACGTAACAACACTTTGCTACAAGTGCTAGGAGTACCCATGGTTGCATATAAGGAGAGTATGGACTCACATTGGAGTTTACTCCTCAAATAGTAGTGTCTAGGGGTGTTTACGGTTTTGGAACCATATCCCCCATGAGTTTATGGCCATAAACTCATGGGAATGGTGCATTTGTGTGCTTTAAGCTTCATGCTTGACAAATAAGGGTTCTAGAGTTGATTCAAGGGCTATGGAAGTGATTGGGGCTCAAAATGGACAACCTATGGAGTTTATGGTTCTTGGACCACTCCCTTGGAATTTATGGCTGTAAACACTGAGTTTACGGTCGTAAACTCATGTTTATCCATTTTACTTGTACTTTGGTGGTTCTAGGCTATGCATGCGAGGTTCTAGTTCAGTGTACAAGCCATGGAGGGAAATTAGGGCACCATTTGACCACTATAGAGGAGTTTACGGCCCAGGAACCATTCCTTGGGGGGTTTACGTCCGTAATCTCCTAAGGAGGTGGTTTCTCTCATGTTTAAGGTCCCTAACATAATGGAGGTTGGTTCTAGACATTATTCCAAGGCATAGGAGGTGTTTAAGGAGCATCTTAACACCTTAAAAGGTGTTTACGGCCTTAGAAGGGGTGGTTACGGTCGAAGCATGCTCTTGGGCCGTAAACTCATGGTTACTCCCCAAAAATCAAAATTTATGTGTTCTAAGTCCTTTCATGTAAGCCCCTAAGTCAGAACTAAGCTCCATAAGTGGTTTGGAAGGGTTTTGGGGCTCTAAAACCCCATTTAAGGATGTTTGCGGTTTTGGCATAGTTCATGGACCGTAGACACATGTTCTTGGTCCTTTTGGATGATTTAGACACAAATTTGAAGGATAAACAAGCTAAACTACCAGTTACGAGGGATTACTTACCAATTTGGAGCTTGAAGGGACGATCTTTGACCAAAACCCGATTTGTAGAGAGAGAAAGTAGAGAGAGGAGGTTTCTAAGGTGTGAAAAAGGTTGGGATGAAACCCACTCAACCTTTGTATAGGGTTGAGTTTACAGCCTGGGTGGGGGTCCACCCAACACTAACCGCTAACGGGGTTTTTCGCGACTTCCGTTAAACACGGCAAATTTTATATTATACCTCCTTGTATTTGGTTCGCTTGACGAATATTATTTAAAATATTCCTACGAGTTTAAATCCGGTCAAAAAATATTTTTGGGATAAATTTGGCTAATTTTTGACATGCTTAATTACGACGTTAAAACAAATGGAAATTTTGAGTTGTCACACACTTATCGTAGCTACCTCATTATGAGGGCCATGTATAGTTATTGATGCGTTGTGATTTGGATATAAAAAGCGATTCGAGCAGGCTGGTTTAATACCTTAGTATCTTGTACCTTCTAGCACGTGGCCTCAAATATAAGGTGCTCGACCCATATTTTCCCCCTGTATAACGCCTGGTTCCTTGTATGTATTTAAACTGATAAATTATTCACTTTTGTAGAGAAAATCGACAAGTTGGGACCCCCAGGCTTGTCGAGTAGAGATGATTTCGTATGCGGATTTAAGAAAACTACTCGACGAGTAGGCTGGCAGTAATGAAACCCTAATTTTCGGGGTTTGCACCCTATTTAAACAACTTAAACCCTAAGATTTGGCCTCAATTCCATCCTCCAAGTCCCTAACCCTAAATCTCGAAGCTCTAAATCATATTTGAGTGATTGTGAGCCATTTTGAGTGTTTTGTGGGTGTTTGAAGCTCTTGGAAGGAAGAGAAGCTTGAAAGAATAAGGAAGAGTTGCTAGATCTAGAAACTGTTGGATTAATGTCTAAGTCCATAACTATATTTGGTATGTACTTGACCCGACCCGGCATGGTCCATTTGGGTTGCACTTCACCGACACAATTTATATGGATAATCTTTTGAGAATAGTATGTTTATGATTAATATTAATATATTATAAGTTCTAATATATTAATATGGAATCATATTATTTAATTAGTATTGATCAAGAATTAATTTATAATTAATTAAGTGATCAAAAGGAACTAATTAAATATGAACTCTTATATATATGGAATGGGCCAAGTTCATTTAGGTTGGGCTAAGCTTTCATGGATATTCCATGGAGTGTTTAACCCATGGATCCTAGGAAATGAAAGGTCATGGGTATTATGGTTTAACCCTAATCCTCCATACTATATAAATATGTCCTTGGTTGGTGAAATTGGCACTAGTGTGTGGTACACTAAGAAGGGCTAGCCAATTTCACTAGAGAGAACCAAGTATCCATATTCTCTAAAGTCTTCCAAGGTGTTTTGGTGATTTGTGATTCCATTTGAGGCTTCCACACTATTGGGGCTAAGCTCTTAAAGCTTGAAGACATCAAGCTACATCAAAAGGTATGTCATCTAACTAGTACTTTGTAGTATAAGAACTTCATAATATGCTAGTTAGGATTAAAGCCTTGGAAAGTTCTTATTTGCATGTATTATAGAGAAAACATAGATCCAAGGTTTATAGGGTTGCATGTACACCATAGGAGTGTTAGAATGCTCAAAACCCAACAGTGGTATCAGAGCCACGGGTTGTTTTCTGTTATATTGATGCAAATATTTTATTTTCAAAGTTGAAAAAAAAAGAAAAAGAAAAAGAAAAAAAGCATGAAGTTTGTCAAATTTTAAGATAATTACTTGTTCTTGTGAAAAACTAATTATTTGTAAAATTTGAATAATTTGCTTTATGAGTTGAATTAGGTCAAATTTAATAAATGATAAAATGATATGATTATTTTATTAGTTTTAAAAGTTTGATCTAAAGAGTTTTATTTTTTGAAACCTCCATAAGTTATGGATATGAAAAGGTTTTAGAAAAAACTGATTCAAAGTTTTTATGGAGTTACAAAATTTGGTGTTAATGTTTTAAAGGATTCCATAACTTAAGAATAAGTTATGGATCACCAAAAGTTTTTTGTGTTACCTTGTTTTATGAGTGAATTTAGATTAATGAATAAAATTATGTGATAGTTGGTTTTAATCCAAATTAATCTAAAAGAAGTTCATAAAATGTGTTTATGTAACTTATAAGTCATATTTATGAATCTTAAAACTTATAAAAGTTGTCATAGGTTACAAAATGAAGAGTCTTTTTCCTCATTAAATTGTTTTATGACTCCATAACTTGTCCTCAAGTTATGGATGACCAAGAGTCTCTTCATTAAATAAAAAATTAAAAAAAAGTGTAACCTTAATTAATTCCATAAGTTACAAAATAAGGAAAAGTTAATTCTTTTATTAGTTTAAAGTCTTCCATAACTTGTCCTCAAGTTATGGAACTTGAAGAGTTTTGGGATTAAAACTACTTTAAACACATAAGTTATGGAATTAATTAGTTTTGAATAGTTTCAAAACTTGCCCTCAAGTTTTGGAATTTGAAAAGTTTTCACTTATGAATACTTTAATTCCAAGTTAGCCCTTAGAATTTTAAAGAACTAAAATTCAACCCTTATACTTTATAATATTATAAGTTAATAATATATATATGTATAAGAGTAAAGTCAGTCTTACCGCTAGTAGGCCTCATTGACGAAGCCGGTCTATAAGGTGGGTATAAGGTTGTTGCCTATAAAATGGCAACTTAATGGGTGTCCACTCTCACCCACCGCTTGCTTGACTGGTGGAGGGTCGTTAGCCGAACGGGTTTGACAGGACTATAATTCTCCCTTCATTAAAAGTATTAATGATAAATACTAAGTAACCAAACTCTTATAAATACCCAATCTTAGTTACTTAGAAAAATGTGAATAAGGTGTTAATCCATGAAATTACACTTTGCACTTTGTTTAAGTCGGTTAGTGGAGCGTGTGTGGTTAACCGGCACACTAACACGTATTTAACAAGGTAGGCAAAGGGTAACTTAATGTTTATCATAGTATCGGTGGAGCGTGTGTGGTTAACCGGCACATCGATTGAGAGGTAAACACTTAAGGGTACCAAGTAATTTGCATGGTTACTTCACACCTTGTTTTGTGATCCTCGGCATCCCAGTCACAAAACCTGAAGGGCACACTCGAGATTGAAACATGCCATTGAACAGTTCAATGAATCTCAATAGATCTAGGAGTTTCAAAACCAATTAAAACCTAATAATACATTTCGTTTATCTTGGTGGAAATTGGTGAATCGTCATTCACCTACCTTCAAATATTTTATAGCTTGGATTACGGCATCCCTCTTCTAAGTTATAAAATAGTTTGTTAGGTCCTAGCCTTAATATTTCATATTGGGTGTTATATTAAGGACTTAAGATCAACTATCTTAAATATCTCCCAAAAGATGTCTGGTTTAGACACTTATGATCTTCCTAAATCTCTTGAAACAAGCTTTCCTAAATGAAGATGATGTCCCATGGAAATCATACTTCTTTCACCTCCTCCAATTATTCTCCCTAACCCACAAGTTCAAGGTCACTCAACCCCTATTGGCAAGGCAAGGTCTAGGTGTGATCACATCTTGCAGATGTAGTCACATATTGACAAGCCGAGAGAGTTGGGTGTCAAAGTCTTGAGAAAGTTGGTGGTTCAATCACTTTCTAAGTCACATAGTGAGTTCCTTTGGGACACCTATGAAACAGACTATGACAAGACCCTTAATGATCTTATCTATTTGTTAAGATTAACTTCCTTAAAACTTGATGGACATTGACAATAGTGACACAGGAAATCCAGAAAAGCATTCGCTTCCCAATGGTAAAGGGATCGGCCATAGTCAACTCGGTTGACCAAATGGTAAAGAGAAAAGCTAAGTCTGTGATAGTCCCTTGCACCATTATCAAAGGGTCCATATGTTTATATTGCCAAAGGAAGGGGCATTGGTTGCGAAGCTGCCAAATTTACCTAAGGATGTTAAAGTCAATAAGTTTGACTCTACTTCAGGTAAATTCCACTATCTAACTCTGCTATGTTTCTATTCTGAGATTCCTGATACATGATGTGACTGGGTCACATGGTGATGTTTTAAGAATCAAAGAAAAGTGAAGAAACTTAAAGAAAGAATATGCTGAATCTGATGACGTAGATGGATTTCTATCGCGTAGTTTGAAGATCGGATTCTTGAGCTACTTCTTAGGAGTTATGAGATATTGCTTAGGAATAGATAACAACAAGTTTTCATATGGATTGTAAGGACAAGTTCTTCCGCAAAGTTTTTAAAATAAAAGGAAAATTTTTGATTTTATTTATTTTAAAATATCCTTACAATGGCATCTGTGGAAATTTTTGTTGCTTATAAGATTCCATTAATAGCAAGAGTGGAAGTATGAAATTGATTCTTTCATTTGTGGTATTGTCTAAATTTATCAAATAAGGAAAGATTCTCATCACCCAAGTTTCAATTGGACCTGAACTTGGAATCATGCAAGTTGTATAGCATGATGAATGAGAACTTTCAAGTATTGGAAAATTAAGACTAATTACTTGTTCACATGGATGTGTGAGTCAAGTGAAGGACTAAGGGATCGAGTACACAGTCTTGTGCACTGATTAAGTCCACCACAAAAGATCGATAAGATTATTTGTCATAATTTACTATAGCTCAGTAAATATGGTTATACTTACAAGCTTAAGTGTAATTCTGAGACATTGGAAAAGGTTCCAATGTATGGCAGAGCGAATAAGAAGAATCAAATTAGGTAGAAGGATAAAAGTTTCTCAAATCTGAAAAGATGGGAGAGAGTACTTTCGTATCAGTTTTGTGATCATCTTAATGATTTAGAGACCTTATCACAATTCATCCTCTAAGAGCCTTCTTATAGCTAAGAAGAGGAACTTGAATTGTTGAAGTGGTTAAATCAAGAAGATGATTCATACTTCGTTCCAAAAACAATTCTTAGAGTTATACTCTAAGATTGTAACTTGAGTGACATGTCTTAAAGAAGGTTTAAAACTCTTGTACATTTGAAATTGGTAAGTTGTGATGTTTTGGATAAAACAAAGACCAACTAAGGCCAATTGTGTGAAGTGTTTGTCTTGATTAGAATCCGCACTATCTCTTGGATGTTTGACAAGGGCGTCTTATATGTCAAGAGGACAGTGGGAGTCTTAAAGGTCTTGAAAGTCTCAAGAACTAATCAAGAATAAACCTGAAGTTCTTCACTAGCACACGACTTGAGGTTTATAACCTATCGTGTTGACATATTCTGTGCCCATTCCAGTTAAAGTTGGCTTTGCGTATGAGTTCTTAGAGTTCTCAATTTGTTGCACAAGTACTTGGAAGCAATGGCAGGCCCTTGAGCTGCCAGGTGGCAAGAAATTAAGATTGAGTTTAGTCCATATGAGTTTGTATTTGTCATTATCCTTGTCTTGTGTCTATGGTTTTGACAATTCACATGGATAAGAACACATACACCATTAAATCTAAGTGTCATAAGGTTTCTCTCCGATTCATGAAAATGATGGTAAGGAAACACTTTCACTAAGTAGATTTTAGCTAGATAGCAATTGTGATATTTGCATTCTTAAAGTCGTTAGTGGAGCGTGTGTGGTTTACCGACACACTAACCTGGACTTGTGAGAAGTGGCAAAAAGGTCTTACCATTATGATTACGGCATCCCTCTTCATAATTGTTTAGACACACAAGTGTGCTATCTAAGGGAAGGTGTATGATTTTGATAAAGTTTTATCAATCTAGTATCAGAAATCTGAACTTTGGTAAGAAAGTCAGCTGATTTCTGAGTACATGTCAAAGCTAGTGGGAGCATAAGTGTTATGCTAATAATCATCATGTTAGTGGGAGCATGATAATTATGATAAAGTATTGCAAGTTAGCATTGTTAATTATAGAAAACAAAAGGTTTCAATTGGGAAAGAGTTGTTTTGCTATAATTAAGGGAGAGGAAATTATACTTCATCTCAAATCTATAAGCTTAGATCGTGAGGTTTTAATCATTTAGTCAAGGATATATATATATATATATATATATATATATATATATATATATATATATATATATGAATTTCATGTTGGAATGGCTCAACATAAGGAAATTCTGTATATGGGTCCATTATTTGCGTTCTAAAATTCGATTATGATTACGGCATCCCTTTTCATAATATGAATTATGAGAACTTGGCAAATTGAAATGGAAATGTTATAGCAAAAGACCGGTTTAGTCTTTATGTGAGACATCATGAATCGATTCCCATATACTTCGGATATAGGATCGATTACATGTGTTATATTCATCCTTTCTAAAATATTCCAAATGCCTGGGGCATTAAGAAGGGAAAAGGTTTAGAACTGGATATGACTAAAAGGATTAAACAATTGTCGAGGACAATCTAAGGTTTACCAAAGATTGGGTGCTCAAGGACAGTTGGAAGTATAGTGATAATTTTGAAAGGACCATATTGACATAATCTGTAAGGAGGCAACTCCTGTTCAGAAGTGATAGTCAAAATGGAATATGGAAATGTTTCAAAGTTAGAAATTATTCAATCTATGTAAGATTAGGAAACTTAATGCAAGAAGGATGTTTCGAAGGAGCTGATCTCCTTTGGAATACTTTGTAATGATTGTTGTCAAGTCTTTCTGACTTTGTGCATAATCATTACAAGAGGATCAATGCATATAAGTTTAGAATCTAACAGATTTCAGTAAATGGCATGAATTTGGAATTTTTGCATTTGCAGTAAGGATTTGGGGGTGTGAAAAGAGAATCATTGGAGTTATGTTCAATTGATTTATATCACAAAGTAAAGATCATAGACAAACATAGTATGCATACTTGGTGTGTGGCATGACTAGTGTTTAGAAAACATAGTGTACATGCTTGGAGCATGGGACTACTATTGTTTTAAATTCAAGAATAAAGTTGATAGCTGAAACAGTATACATGAATAATGTGTAATCATATGGTGATAAATAAAAGGTGTTTTATTTATGTTCATAGGTTTTGATACCATATTGGATTCAATTATTCTTGTGTTTCATTTTGCATGTTTTGACTTCCCGAATAAACTAGGTTATTCTTCCAGAATGACTAAGTTATTCAAACCATCCACAGTCGGTCGTATGTTGGAAGTAGATATGAATTAAGACTGTCATGGGTTGGCTTGTAGAGATCTAAGGTGTTGGAAAAAGGGCTACAACACTCATGAGTGCTCATAAGTTCTGAGTATTGGATTCAACCCGTGCTCATTGGAATCACTTCATGGATTTTATCACGAGTGATCATGAGACGATAATATCTTATATTCTTCAAACCTAGAGATATGAGTTGTTACTATGAGTTGGTTGTACATTGATTGCACGAAAACGCATTTGGTAACTCGATGCTATAAAACGTGCCTTTGTGTATGATTCAACAAGTAGTAGAACAAGCCATATGAGTCAAAGTTTATCCATTCCTTTTACCTTCGGGGTAAAAGCAATATCTGTGGGCCCCTCGATGATTTGATGATGACAAATGGAAGTGCTCGGCCGGGCTAGGACTGATTTGATTTGTTCAATTAGTCAGTCGTCATAAATTGGAAATCGGGACACAACAAATGGACAGAGAGAATGATTTTAATCCATGTCTCAGTCCATATGATATCTAGAATGGAGGAATATATGATCCCTTATCTAATGGACAAGTTCGTTGACAAGATCAGAGTTCGACAACGGCTTTAAGAGCTACGATTGCCAGTTAGGTTTGAAGTCATACGCAATAATAGTTTTAGACTTATCCAAGTGGGAGACTGTTGGATTAATGTCTAAGTCCATAACTATATTTGGTATGTACTTGACCCGACCCGGCATGGTCCATTTGGGTTGCACTTCACCGACATAATTTATATGGATAATCTTTTGAGAATAGTATGTTTATGATTAATATTAATATATTATAAGTTCTAATATATTAATATGGAATCATATTATTTAATTAGTATTGATCAAGAATTAATTTATAATTAATTAAGTGATCAAAAGGAACTAATTAAATATGGACTCTTATATATATGGAATGGGCGAAGTTCATTTAGGTTGGGCTAAGCTTTCATGGATATTCCATGGAGTGTTTAACCCATGGATCCTAGGAAATGAAAGGTCATGGGTATTATGGTTTAACCCTAATCCTCCATACTATATAAATATGTCCTTGGTTGGTGAAATTGGCACTAGTGTGTGGTACACTAAGAAGGGCTAGCCAATTTCACTAGAGAGAACCAAGTATCCATATTCTCTAAAGTCTTCCAAGGTGTTTTGGTGATTTGTGATTCCATTTGAGGCTTCCACACTATTGGGGCTAAGCTCTTAAAGCTTGAAGACATCAAGCTACATCAAAAGGTATGTCATCTAACTAGTACTTTGTAGTATAAGAACTTCATAATATGCTAGTTAGGATTAAAGTCTTGGAAAGTTCTTATTTGCATGTATTATAGAGAAAACATAGATCCAAGGTTTATAGGGTTGCATGTACACCATAGGAGTGTTAGATTGCTCAAAACCCAACAGAAACCTCACTCCATTTTCGTCACTTTCTGGTAATCAAGTCTCAAACTTGCCTAATAGTTGGTTAGATTTCCTTCTTAGCACCTTTTTGCTTGGTTTTTGTCCATATATATCATGGCCCTTGGGAGTTGGATGTCCCAAGTGGATAACCTTTTCAGATCTAGGGTCTTGTGGGGATTTCAAGGCATAAAGGTGCCAACTTGATGGCCATGGAAGTCCCATGCAACCTTTAAACCATCATCTTGGCCTTTTGAACTTCTAATGGCCATGCATGTAGAGAAAGCTGGAAACTTTACGTGATCATCTAGTCTCTAAGGTCTAGATCTTTGTTCTTGTGCCCTATCTTGAAGTTTGATGGCCTTTAGATTTAGATTTAAGCCTTTTGGGGGTTAGGGTTGAGCTTAATCCCCTTTAGGAGGGGTATTAATGGGTAAAGTTGGAAACTTTACCCTTCTAGAGGCATTTCCAATCTATATTTGGAATATAGGGTTTAGATTTGAAGAGTAATGGCTTAATGCATTAAGAAGGGTTAGCAAACTGAAGAACTCGACAAGTTCATAGAGGAACTCGATGAGTTGACTTAAAGTGTCCCGATTCGGTTGAAAAGGAAGAACTCAACGAGTTGGGGGAAAACTCAACGAGTTAATTTGACATATCATGATTCTATGTTTTATGGAAACTCGTCGAGTTGAAGGATAACTCGATGAGTTGAGTCAACTCAGAGCGTTGACTTTGACTTTGACCGTGACCTTGTCTTTGACCAAAGTTGACCCTTAAGGGGGTTATGGGTATGAAATGGTATCTAAGAGGTTGTTTTAGTTTAGGTTTGAGTATAGCTGATTCTGGAGCAGAGACGTTTCAACTATCATCCGATATTTGAGGTGGGTTTCCTCTTGTTTGAATGGGTCGAAGGCACTAATGTCGGCCCGTATATATATGTATGATTGTATGTTTCAGACTAAGGTTCGATGTCAGGCTGTGCCTGATGAATGTTTATTTGTTTTCCGGATTAAGTTCCGATGCCCGTCAGTGCCTGATGAATGTTTATATGCTTTCCGAAAAATGTCCGATGTTTGGCAATGCCCAAGGAATGTTTGTATGTTTGATGTCTCCGTGATTCTTGCATGTTTCTGTATTTGTATGTTTCCGGACTACGGTCTGATGCCGGGTAGTAACCGAGGAATGTTTGTATGGTCGTATTTTGTGATTGTTATATGTGTATTTGTTGATATGTTTAAATGTATCCCAAGATCTGCTCGATGCCGGGTGGGGCCTGATGCCGGACACTGTCTGATACCGTTCAGGGCCCGATGTCGGATCTAATCCGATGCCGGGCGGGGCCTGATGAAGGGCGGGGACCACTGTATGTGATTATGTGCATGGTATGTGGTAGTTTGAGGAAACTCACTAAGCTTTGTGCTTACGGTCTTCAATTTTGGTTTCAGGTACTTTGTAACGTCTGTCTCCCGAGGTATTATTTAATTTAAATATTTATTATTTATTATTTGGGATAACAATGGGACAAGTGGATTTTGGGTGGATCTTAGAAAAGTGGGCCAAATAGTTGGGCTGCCCATAAGCCGTACGTTGGGCGTAACCTGGCGTATGCAGGGCGTAGAGGCGCCTAGGATTCGGGGGCGCATGCGCATGCGCCCAACGTACCAAGGAGTATGCGTAGCGTACGTGAGCAGGCTCAAAACCCTAATTTTTAGGGTTTAAGCCATATAAATACCCCATTATGGTTCAACCCTAGCCTCCTTACCAGTCTCTCACCCTCAGAAAACCCTAAAACGCCCTATACTCTATTGTTGTGTGTGCTTAACCTTTTTGAGCTCATTTTAGTGAAGAAAAGCTTGGAAGAAGAGAAGAGGAGAAGAAGAATAAGAGCTTGAGTATCTTGAGCTCAAGGATCTGAGACCACTTCATCTTTTGGCACCCAAAGGAGGTATAAAGCTCCTAAATTTCTTCTTAGAAGCTTAGATATAGGTTTATGAAGATTTGGACTTTTTTAGGTCCAAAGGTTGGATCTTTCTCATGCAATCTCGTTTTTGAGCTTAGGGTTGCCACCCCTAGAGCTCAAAGCATCCCTTTAGCAGTAACGTTTCAACCTTTAAGGCCTTTTGTAGACATGTATGAGATCTAGCCATTTCTATGGAGTTAGTTGGTATTATTCAATGTTTGAGCTCATTTGGTGGGTGCAAGCCACCAAGTGAGAGACTTTTTGGATTAAGACACTGAATAAGACCCGGATCTGTGATTATAGCCTTTGGAGCGAAGTAATAAGCACTTAATGGGAAAAGTGTCTTAACATGGAAATACGCTGGGCGTACTTGCAGGTACGCACAACATACATGCCATTTAGCCAGTACGCTTAGTGTACCAAGGAGTACGCCCCACGTACTCCACAAATATGGGTTTGGTGACTTTAGGCCTCAATATGGGCTGAGTCTTGGGCTTATCAGTTATTGGGCCTTAATGGGCCATTAGGATTTAGCAATTGGGTATAGATTATGTGTTGGACTTTGGGAAAGGCCCATTTAAGGAATTGGGCCCAATTTAGAAAAATGGGTCGTAAGTGGGTTTTAAGTAAGCCATTAATGGGCTTGGGAGGATTAGATAGTTTTGGGCCTGATTTATGGTCCCTATTAGACCAAGGGGTAAAATGGTCATTTTACTCTTGTTAGTTTATCAGATTCTGACAAAGAATTATTATATAGAGTTCGGGGAGCTATGCGAGCAAGCATCAGAGATTCCTCACACACGAGTTCAGCATTCAGTCTGAGAGGTGAGTCTTCTTCTATAGGTACGGGTCTAATGCACCAAGGCCGGCCCGTTTATGTGTGATTGTATGTGTCAGGGTTAGCCCGATGTAGATTTAATGTTCCAGACTTTGGTCTGATGTCGGGACAACCTCGAGGAAGTTAGTATGCTTGATGTCTTCATGATTCTTGCATGTGTCTGATTATGTGTTCCGGACGTTGGTCCGATGTCGGGGCAAGCCCGAGGAATGTTAGCTTTCATTTTGTGTTTATGTTTATGTTTATGTCTATGTTATGCTTGTTGATATGATATGCATACCGGACTTCGGTCTAATGTCGGGCGGGGCCCGATGCAGGGGCTAGGCCCAAGATATGCCGGATCTCGGTCCGATGCCGGGCGGGGCCCGATGCAGTGGTATGTGGTAGCTTGGGGAGACTCACTAAGATTCGTGCTTACAGTTTTTAGTTTTGGTTTCTGGTACTTCCACTAGCAAGGGGAAGGGCTCGAGATGACTGCGTGGCACACACCGCATCTTTTCTAGCCCGGGATGATCTACTCTGATATTTGACATGTTTTTCGATACATTGACAATTGTTTATGATATTTTCTTTATTTACGACTTATGGTATCATATGATGGATGATGATTACGGTTTTTATGAATAATTAAAAATGAAATTTTTGGTCTATATTTTTGGGATGTTTCAAGTTGGTATCAGAGCCTTGGTTTGAGGGATCCGGGCACACTCTCGGGTGTATCTAAACTCAAACCAAGGACATGGTATAAAATTTTCAAAAGAAAATCATTTTTTCTTTAAAAAGGATTTCAAAAAGAGAAAAAGAACTTTGAAAAGAGAAAAGGGTGTGGTGCATGCAATCAACCAAGCTCAAGTAAGTACTCCCAAATTACCCATACAAGTTTATGTTATGAGAAATTGCATGCTAGTTTAGGGCTAAGGATCTAGGAAGGATGCCTTATGTTCCTGTTATATGTGTATCGGCTTTATGAACTGCATGCTAGTACAATTTAGTCAGTATGATGGCCTAATTAGTATATGCTTGATTATGTTTACTCAATGCTCGAATGCTGCTTGCTTTGTGCTTTTAAGAGCTCTAGTTATCTTTTACTAACTAGTAAATGAATATGTTAAGTTACATATTGCAAGGATTAAATAATTTCATAAGGTTAGGTTTAGCTCTATTGCGCAGCTCTCATTTGAGTCCAACCGTTGTAGGGTAGGATCTCTCATTCGAAGAATTTTCTAGTCTTAGTGATATGTAACAGTATTCACAAGCTAGTTAAGGGGAGATAGCAGGGACTTCTTATGCAATTAATGGCGGAGAGTGGGTTGGTGCTTTCCCTATGACAAGCCTAGGATGAGTTTAGTATTAGATCAGCAGTAGTAGTTGAAGGGACTTGGTGGAGTCGAGGCAGTTCTTGAGGAAAGTACGGATAGATGTGGAAAGTAGTATGGGCCCGTACTACTGAAAGCAGAGGATCCGTACTCGAATCAAGGAAGGCTAAGATGAATCCAGGAAACTTGTGGTATGTGTGATCCTTCGAGATATGATTAGTGTTTTGACATTTGTTTTGATATGTTTTGGAATGGTGGTTATATGCACTAGACCAGTAGGCAGTTCAGGGGCCGGTGAGGGATCAGGCTCAAGCTCTGGAGCCGGACAACTAGATGAGTAGATGAGGGAGTTCATCTCGTTTGAGATCACACGCATCATTTTGGATCAGGCTGCTGTGAGCTTCAACACGATCAAGGAGGGTATTTTGGAGTTGTTAGATGAGAGGATGAGTGCTTTCCGCACTGAGGTGGCGGCCATGATGGGGTCGTGCACACTGACTTTCAGGGAGTTCAAAGCTTATGGATGTTGGATTAGGTGTCTAAGCCCATAACTATAATTGGTATGTACTTGACCCTAGAGTAGCATGGTCCATTTGGGTTGCATGGCACCGAAACAATTTGTAAGGATGGACTTATGAGAAGAGGATATTTATGATTTATTAATATTATAAGTTCTAATATATTAATATGAAATCACATTATTTAATAGTATTGATCAAGAATTAATTTGGAATTAATTTTGTGATCAAAAGAGACTAATTAAATATATGGGGATTGATTGTGTAAATCATTCATTCTTATAAAGTGGGCTGATGATCCATACTTCTTTATGTTGGGATAAACCCATGTGGTGACCCATGGATACTCCATGGAGGTTAAAACCCTTGGAGCATAAGGAATGTGGAAAGTCATGCACCTTTGGGTTTTCATGGTGTAACCCTAGTTGTGTCACACTATATAAGAAGTCCCTAGGCCACTAAAATCGGCACCTAAGTGTTCTTGGAGAGCTATAGCCGATTTTGTGTATGCAAGCCATTCATCTCTCAAGTCCTCCATTGTTGGTGGTGTTGTGTGAACCATTTGAGGTTCAACACTTGGGGCACTAAGCTCTTAAAGGCTCAAGGTTTCAAGCTACAACAAGAGGTATGTCATTCAACTAGATTTTGTATTGTATATACTTCATTATATGCTAGTTAGGATGATATCTTGGAAAATTGAATGTTTGCATGTATAATAGAGAAAACATAGATCCAAGGGATCTAGGGTTTCATGTACACCATAGGAGTCTTAAAATGCTCAAAATCCATCAGTGGTATCAGAGCCTAGGGTTGTTTTCAATTATACTTGATTTAACTTATTTTTCAAAGACGAGAATCTGCCCAGACTGCATGAACTCGACGAGTAAAATGAGTTGTGAGCAGATCTTCAGGGTTTTGGGCCAAAATTGGACTAGAAACATTACCCTAAACTGTTTTTGAACAGTTAAACCTGTTTTTGATGTGGTAATGATTGTGCTTATCCAATTCAAAAGATAATTGTCAAAGTTCCATGTTTTGTATTAGTTTAATGGTTAGGCTAATTACATGAAATTTGTTTGATATGAATTATATTGTTCTTATGAGTTTAATTTAGATCATAGACAAATTGTTTGATTTTTTAAGTTACAATAGTTGATCTAAATGGTTTTTTTATGAATTCCATAACTTGTCCTTAAGTTAGGGAAAGTGAAGCATCTCATTTTGAATGTCATCTTAAATGGTTTTATGTCATCCATAACTTGTCCTCAAGTTATGGAACATGAAGAGTCTTTTTCATAAATGTTTTATGAACTCAATAATTTGTCCTCAATTTATGGATTTTCAAGAGTTTTTTCTTTAAAACCTATATTAAACTCATAAGTTATGGAAACCAAAAGTTGTTGAATAGTTCAAAACTTGCCCTCAAGTTTTGGAATTTGTAAAGTTATCCTTTTGAATACTTTACTTCCAAACCCTAGAATTTTAAAAGTCAAAATTCAACCCTTATATTATTATAATATTATATATATATATATATATATATATATGTATATATAAGAGTAAGGTCAGTTTTACCGTTAGCAGGCCTCATTCACGAAGTCGATCTATAAGGGGGTATAAGGTTACTTCCTATAAAATGGCAGTTTAATGGGTGTCCACTCTCACCCACTGCTTCGTTGACTAGTGGAGGTTCGTTAGCTGAAAGGGTAGGATACGACACTATATATCCCTTCATTAAAAGTATAATGATAAACATAAAGTAACTAAACTTTTATTAAATTCCTAATCTTAGTTACTTTAGGAAAAATGTGAAATGGTGCTAACCCATGAAATTGCACTTTGCACCTTGTTAAGTCATTAGTGGAGCGTGTGTGGTTAACCGACACACTAATCTGGGACTGATAGTGCATGGAAAAGGGTAGCTTGATGTTAATCATAGATCAATGGGGAGTGTGTGGTTAATCGGCACATTGATTAGGTGGTTGTAACATTAAGTGTACCAAGTTAATTTGCATGGTTATTCACACCTTGTTTGTGATCCTCGGCATCCCAGTCACAAACTTGAAGGGCACAATCGAGATTTAAACATGTCATTGAATAGCTCAATGAATCTCAAAGGATCTAGGAGTTTCAATACAATTAAAACTTAATGTTCAATTTCGTTTTTTTATGGTGGAAATTGGTGAATCGTCATTTACCTACCTTCATATATTTTGTAGCTTGGATTACGACATCCCTCTTCCAAGTTATAAAATATTATGTTGGGTCCTAGCCTTAATATTTCATTTGGATGTTATATTAAGGATTTAAAGCAACTAACTTGAATTTCTCTCTTGTAGATGTCTAGTTCAAACGACTATGGTCTTCCCAAATCTTTAGGAACAAGATTTCCTAATGAATATGATATTTGTAACACCCGGTTCCTAGTACGTATTTTAATTAAACAAATCTTATGTTTTACTCTGGGACTCGGCGAGTTGGAGGCCCAAATCGTCGAGTAGACTCGACTTTGGATCGGCAGGATAAGTGATCTACTCGACGAGTAGGAGCTGTATGGATGAAACCCTAATATTTAGGGTTTTTTCCCTATTTAAACAACTTATAGCGCCCCAACACAACCTCCATTGTTCCTCCCAACCCAGAGAAAGCCCTAACTCGAAACCTAAGCCTCTTTTGTGTGTTTTTGAGCTCTTTTTGGTGATCTGTAGTGTGCATTTGAAGTTGGAAGAGAAAGAGGAAGCTTAGGAGTTTAAGTGGAAGCTAATACATCCAGTGGTTTTGCTTTATTTTCAGTTCATTCAAGGTAAAAAGCTTGAACCTTGACCATCTATCTCCTATATCTTGTTTTGGGGCTATTTTCTACCCCTTTTTCGAGTTTGTGAAGTCATAATCGGATTTTATGGGTGTGGTTGAGGTTACACTTCAGATCTGGAACCATCAAGGGTTTCCCTAGCATAAAGGTGCCAACTTTATGGCCATGGGAGACCCATGCATCATATAGACCTCTTTTTATGGCCTTTTGAGCCAAAAACCCCATGCATGAACGTCATGATTGGGACTTTACGTATAAGATGAACCTTAGGAGGTCAGATTTATGGTTTTAATGCATTAAGACCCATTATAATTGACCGAATAGCTTTGGACAAAGAGAGACTCGACGAGTCGCTTGGGTGGATCGGCGAGTTGGGTCGCATTTTCCTCCAAATGTTTTCTGGAAATGGTCCATGGTTGAGTGGAAGGAAGACTCAGCCTGTTAGGGGTTGTGATGGACTTGAAGATCAAAGGGCTCGACGAGTTCAAGAAGAAACTCGACGAGTCATAGACTGAACATCTTCATATGGATGAAGACGAACTCGTCGAGTCAATTGAAGATAACCCAATGTGTTGTTAGAGGCGAACTCGTCGAGCTCTTAAAAGACTCGACGAGTAGGGACGAGTTTGTAGCTCTTTGTAGACGAGGGGACTCAACGATTTGATAAAACAACTCGGCGAGTCTGGTCAACCAGATGTTGACTTTGACCAAAAGCTGAATTTGACCAAGATGTTGACCTTGACTGTGACTAGGACTATAGTTGACCCTGGTGGGGGTTATGAGTATGAATTGGTAATAAAGATAGGATGTTGTGTAAGGGTTGAGGAGTCAAGAGGAGTCGATTTCCATACCAAGGACAGTGCAGACACTACACGGAATTGATGTGAGTTACCTTCCATTACAAATGGGTCTAAGGCCACAACGCCGGCCCACTGGTAGGAGTTGTAGTTGGATGATTGTATGTGTGATAATTATCTGGTATGCCACTAACTATATGCTTTATGTTCTAGTCTGTTATGTTATTATGTGGTAGTGGTAAGGGTGAAATAGCCCTGGATACTAGTAGAAAGATACCGAAGGAGAGGTTAGTTCTCGACTACCGGTTGAAAGATACCAAAGGGGAGGTTAGTTCTCGGCTACCGGATGAAAGATACCGAAGGGGAGATTAGTTCCTGGCTATCGGTTGAAAGATACCGAGGAATAGGCAATATTATTTGGTATGTGGCATGATGGGGGAAACTCACTAAGCTTTATGCTTACGGTTTTCAATTTTGGTTTCAGGTACCTCTTCATCTAAGGGGAAAGAGCCGGCGGAGTAGCAGCGCATCACACACACACATGATTCCGCATTTGAGATTTCTGGATTGTACTCTGACATTATTACTATTTGATGATATGGTTTTGAGACATATAATTGTGGTTTAAGGATTTATGTGATATCAATAATGTTTTCCTCAAACAAATTTTACAAACAATGCAATTAAAATAAAAGTTTAGTAAATATGGTTATGCTTACAAGCTTAAGTGTAATTCTGAAACATTGGAAAAGTTTCAATGTATGGCAGAACGAATGAGAAGAATCAAATTAGGCAGAAAGATAAAAGTTTCTCCAATCTGATGGGAGAGTGCTTTAGTATCATGTTTTATGATCATCTTAATGATTATGGAAAACCATATCACAATTGATCCTCTAAGAATATCTTAGTGCATTTCTATGGCTAAGAAAAGGAATCGTGAATTGTTGGAATGGTTAAATCAAAAAGGTGAATCATACTTCATTCCAAGTCGAGTCTTAGAGTCATACTCCAAGATTGAGCCTTGAGTGACATAATCTTAGGAAAGGTTTATAACATTTATCAAATATAGAGTAAAATGTATTTTACTCTTGTACATTTGAAATTGGTATGTTGTGATATTTTGGATAAAACAAAGACCAACTAAGGCCAATTATGTGAAGTGTTAGTCTTGATTAGAATCCGCACTAACTCTTGAATATTTGTTTGTGAAGTAATGTTCCTTGAAAAAGTGAATCTTATATGTCAAGAGGTCAGTGGAGTCTTAAATATCTTTGATGAGTTCGAAAACTCTTTGATCGATTAGATCTTTGTAACTGGTAAAATAATAAAACAGAAACAGTAATGTAAAAACACAATTATGGATCTGAATTTGTCGAATGATTTGATTAACTAAATCCTCAGTAGAGCTCGATAAAGAACTTCCGCTGTAGAGGATTCTAGGGTTACAAAAGATAAGAACTTGTACGCTATCAAATCTATCTCAATCTTACGTTAAGAATGCATGCAAGCATCTATATATAATAAACCGTAAACAAAACTCACGGATGGACAGGCCCATACCGGAGACAAAACTTGAACTAGCTAATGAGCCCAAAGGACGCAACACTAAACTAGACCTAACAATCTCCCCCTTTGCGTCAATTTGGAGCGAGACTATCATTTCTTCTTGCTTGGACCAGCTGCTGGAACCTTCTTGGTTGTATCAAACAGACGAGAGATAAGTGCGAGAATAGTCTGTCTGAAGCGAATGTACCATTGAATCATATCATCAAAGTACTTCTTGTCATGCGCCGAATTCTGCTTGCACCGATGAATAATCCCTAAGACATGTTCCAGACATGCAGTGGTATAGAGATGTTTGTCTGCCAAAGCGAACAGGCATTTTTGGCCTTCGTTTCTGGTAAACATAACGAAGTTTCTCTTCGGGTCTATCCTTCCCATCTACATCATGTTTAGGTCACTTGCTGAGCCAACAGGAAATATGGTAGGCTTTTTCTTGAATACATTCGCTATCTCCTGATCCATCTTGGCGACTTCCATAATGTAACAAACAAGCATCCTCTTGAAGTGGTCGATGATCGGACCATATTTTGCTTCATTAGTAAGAAGGATGTTGTGCAAGATGATCCAGTCGTGTGGATTCAAGTTGGGAAGATCAGGAAGCGAGATGGCATGTTCGGTCTTGGCAAATCCTCTCAGCACCTTAAACCGAACGTTGGTGAAGTTTCCTTCCTTATACGGCTTTAGAACCCGAACATTGACAATCTTCTAAGCGCTCCATGTTTGGTACTGTGGTTGAGCGGCCCTCAGATAGAATTCGACTAAGTCCCTGTCAACCTTTGGATGAGGATGAGGGAACTCAGCAATGTTGTCAAAGGCATGGAATATAAACGCTTTCGGGTCAGTGGCATGTCGAACTGAGAATCGACAGTATTATCACGATCAAGAGAGATCACCGGTTCTAGCCACAAGATGCTCGGAGTTTCTATGGCTTCTTTCAGCAACTTCTCAAGAGTCCAAGGAGGAAAAAGAGTTTTCCTGCTCTCGAGAAGGTCGTGAGCTTCTTTCTATCTTCTTTCGGCTTTTTCAGCCTCTCTAGCTACACGAGCGCTGATGTCAGCATCTTTATCTCGACCTTGCTTCTTCATAAGGTCGGCAATGGTCTACTTATCTTCATCATCGCTCTCCTCAGCAATTTGCTTGCCCTTGTCCTTAACACCTGAACCTGAGGCTTGGCCTGTAGGAGGAGGTTCGGTTGTTTTGGTTGTTGTTGAAGTAGGAGGCGGTTGAGACATATTTTCTTTTTCTCCCCCTTGTTTCGGAATGGACACGAAATCAAGGAGCCCTTCAATCTTGCTCAGGAGAGAGAGGGCAGGAGCAAGTTTTTCTGCAAGAGTATGCCTCACAGAATAGTTGAGTATCGGGTCATGTGCGTCCAGGATGTTTGAAATGGATGCGTGGACATCCGAAACACACGATGAAATCACCTCTCTTTCAGATCGAAAGACTCAATCTCCTTTTGAGAATTGGAGAGTTGAAGACTCTTTACCTTCAGAGCGGTGGTTTTTCTGGCAATAACGTCCATGAGAGAATTTTCAGCAACAAGATCCTCTTGGAGCTTGGTCAGTCGCTCCTCAAGCGTCGCCTTAAACGCTGAGTTGTCGTCTGAGAGAATTTGACGAAGAGAAGCAAATGACTTCAGTTCTGATGCAACTGAGGTAGCCAGCTGGTTGACAATGGGTTCCAGCTTCGTTTTGGCGGCCTCATCAGATTCCTGTAAAGATTGTAACATAGAAGAAGCATCAGTGAATAGTTTATCGACTTTTTCGGTCGCTGCCTCACAGGCTTTGGTGGAGGCATCAATGGCTGCAGTGGCGGAGTCTAGAGAGACTTGATGAGCTTTGGAAAAAGCATCAACAATGTTCTGAATGGCAGCTTCAGAGATGGTAGACTGAGATGAAGAAGAGGAGGCGATGAGCGAATCAATTTTATCGTGAAGCTCCTTGAGATGCCTCTTGGTAACAGGGGCATCATCATCGTCGTCACTCTGTACCTGAAACGGACTGTAATAGACCGAATCAAATGGCATATCCTCCCCGCCGAGGAATGGTTCTTCGTCCTCTGCTACCTGAGCAGGAGATGATGGTGATGGTGAGGGTGGAGGCTCGGTAGTTGTAGTAGGTTCGGGTTGGGTTGTATGTTCGGTAGTTGGTAGGGGTTTGGGTGCATCAGTAGGAACCCCTGTATCAGATACATTGGTTCTTACTTCTGCGGTGGTGGTGGTTGTTTCGGTAAAGATATGAGGGGGTACTGGGATGGAGGTGGATGGTATTTGAGTGGTGGAGGTTATGGGGGAATGGAAATGGGAATGGTAATAGGTGGAGAAGAGATTGGAGAAGTGGAAAAGTGAACTTCAGGAGAAGGCGATCGTGGTGGAGTGTTACCACGAGGAGATCCGCCAGAGGCAGAATTCTCTTCCTCAGATTTGCTTGAGGAGGAAGTGATTATCAGCTTTCGCCTTGGTTGAGTTCTCTTCTTCAGTGGAGGAGACTGAACAGTCTGTGTAGTTTTACGCTTTTTGGGAGAAGGGCCTTTCGCTCCCTTACCAATTTGCTTGTCTTTGCCTTTGTCAGTTTTCTTTCCCCTTGGCGTAGGCTTGTCAGCTTCATGGATGGACTTGAGCATTTCAGGAGTAAGCTCTCTTGGACCAGAGCGTCGAAACTCCTTGTAGGTTCGAATTATCTGGCTATCAGCAGGAACATCTCCATACATCGTCTCAGGAATAGAGCCAATGAATTGAAATTTTGAGGCATCGGAGACAATGATCATCGTGGTATGGAAAGTACCAATCGAAGACATTGGAGAACCAGCAACAATTGGGACTTGGTACTTGTCCATCACCCATTTTGTAATGAGAGTCCAAAATCGAGCATAGGAAATCTCAGATTGCCGAGATGTAGAAGACAGACTCTGAATGAGTTGTTGCCATAGGACCGACCCGTAGTCCAAGTTTATACCGTTGTAGATCCCGTACAGAATCGTGATGAACATACGACTTGCTCCGTCTGATCCAGCACTGCGTTCAGATAACCCCTTGAACAACACTGTAAACAACCCATTCCACTGAGGAGGCAGGCACGATTTCTTGAACTTCGTAACTGTTGTCAGCACCTTAGTATACCCCATGTTGTAGAACATAGAGAACATGTGACCCACCGGAATCGATTCAGGGTTAACCCTAGTTGAATCAGGTTCAAACCCTAAAATTGAGCAAAACCTCTGCTTGGAGATGGATGCCTTGTGATCAAGCACGTCAAAGAAGATCCTGTCGACTGCCTTGTCGTAATGAGCAGTGGCGAAAATATGAGATAAGAAATCCATAGGAACTGCTTCAACTTTGGTGAGAGCAGGAGCAATTGGCGAGTACTTGAGGTATTCGATTATCGGGAACATGAAAGAATCATAGACCTGAGGAGTAAGATCGATGATCAAACACTGTTGGGGACGAATCGGGAGGATGTGGGAAGTGGCATGAACTGCTGATGAATCCGCCATTGTTGTGAAGAAGATGGGAGAGATGATGAACAGTAGAATACTTGAAGGTTTTCTTGCTCTCTGAAAATATGGGTGCAGTAAAGAGGTAAACAATGGTTTACGTTACCTTTTATATTGTGGGTAGAGGAGAGAGAAGAATCTGTCCCAAATCTTCGAGGGAAATACGAAGGGTTTTTTGGAAGTGATTGATGTGTGACAGTTGGTAGCACCGATGATTACGCAAGAGAGAGAGTGTCAGTCCTGATTCACACGCCTTCCCATCAGGCGCCGTTGTTAAACGAAACGGTTCCATTTCGCATGTCTGGCCTTCAAGCGCCGTTTGAAAATCAAATCGACTGGACTCCCGCCTGAGTCAGCATCTTATCCTTTTAGATTAAACGTCATCCTTAAGCAAAATTGACCACGTGGATCAATATTAACCACAACTCCCTTATAACTGCAAATCCCATTTAAAATTATGCCTTGTAACTAAGGAAACCAGAATTTTGGAAAATCAAAAAGATTTTCGTGCTTAGTGGGTAAAAGAAAAAGAAATAAAGCAACACATATGAGGGAGTTTGTGATGTCAGTAAAGACACGAAGCAAAGGATCCCGGTCACGAATCTCTTCCTTCAAAGTCAAGAGAGACTTTAAAGTGTTTGTGTGGTTTCCCGTTGAATAACGATCAGACACTTATTGAGAAGTGTTGAAAGGCTTCTTTTAATCAGGCTAATGTGGGTAGCTTTCGCTTCAATTCAGAATTCCTGATCTTGATATAAGACAGAAATCGAACGAAGTACTTGTGAGACCAATGCAGTCTGTTGAACAAGTAGGTTTGAAATAATTTAAGTGGCTAGTTAAAATAGTTTATGTAAAATCTCAAAAAAAAAAAAAAAAAACTGAATTCCAAGGGAAGAAATGTTATAGGACGTAACAATTTCATAGGAATCACTCAAAAGGAAATTAGAGATTTTACATTCCATCCCCATGGATATGTCCGTCAATTCGTTAGTTATAGCTAGAGTAAAGATGATTGATCACCATCAATTCATAGTAGGTTTTGAATTCTGGGTTTCACTTAGTTCGTAGTGGCACGAAGCTAAGATCATAAACACAGAAATTGTGTAACCATAAACCTCAGTGGTAATTTCTGAGAGTCTCAAGGGTTACGTTTATGAAACGAATGAGATGGAGAAAAGTAGTGTAGATGGTGTAAAGAAACTAAAGTACCTCTACTGTTAAAATAGGGACCAAGCAGAAAACTCTTATCTCATGTGAGAAGAGAGTTAGGTAGCTCATGATTAGAATAAATATGAAAGCCTAATTGGGAAGACAAGGTTTGTTTGTACCAAGTCAGTAAGGTTATTATTCAGAATCAGGTGAGGCTTTGGACACATACAGCAGCATGCTTCTAGGGACACTTAACTAGTGAAATGATTTCCCCACAAATAGACACACAAAAAGATAAGACACAAAACAAAACAAAATAATAGAAAAAATAATAAAAAATATTTTTGGAGTTTTTGAATTCACGAAAAGAAAATAAGAAAAAAAAATTATTTTTGGACTTTTTGATTTAAAGAAAAAATAAATAAAATTAAATAAAAAAAATGAGACACAAAAAATTTGGAACCAAACCCGAGCGTTCGGTCTATTTTGGTTAAATTTTTTTTTGGAACCGAACCCGAGCGATCGGTCTATTTCGGTTTAAGTTTTTTTTGAAAAAGAACAGAACTTTGAAAATGAATTTGAGAAAATAATACAGAAGGTTTACAAACAAAGAAACTACCTTTGAGTGATAAACGACGATCAGAAAAATACGACCGAACCCGAGTGTTCGGTTCATTTCGGCACACATGAGACCCGAACCCGAACGTTCGGTCTATTTCGCTTCCAACTTTTAATTTTGAGAGGTAGTCTTTGGTACTGACTCCGAATCCATCATTCCTAGCCCTTGTAGAATTTTATTGAAAGATGCTTCAGGAAGAGCTTTGGTGAAGATGTCAGCCGGTTGATCAGTGGTTCGAACAAAGTGAATTTCGACGTTCCCATCTTCCACATGATCTTTAATGAAGTGATACCTCAGTGCTATATGCTTTGTATTGGATTGTTGCACTGGGTTATGACAGATCCTAATTGCACTTTTTGAATCGCAATATAGTGGGATCTTTTTCATATTGAGTCCATAGTCCCGGAGCTGGCTTTGGATCCAAATCACTTGAGATGTACAAGAGGCAGCTGCGATGTACTCTGCTTCGACTGTAGACAGAGATACACATGTTTGTTTCTTTGATTGCCAGCTAACCAACTTCCCGTCTAGGAATTGGCAGCCTCCAGTGGTGATTTTTCTGTCTAAACCACAACCTCCAAGATCTGCATCTGAGTAGGCCTGAATGAAGAAACCTGAGTTTGATGGATACCATAAACCAAGAGAGGTAGTTCGTTTCAGATACCGGAGTATGTTTTTCACTGCAAGCATATGTGGTTCACGTGGATTCGGCTGAAATCTAGCACAGTAACACACATAAAACATTATATCAGGCCTGCTAGCAGTAAGGTACATTAAAGAACCAATCATCTGGCGATATAACGTAATATCGGCTGCCGGTTTTTCCAAGGATGGTGTGAGCTTGGTGCCGAATGCCATTGGAACTTTAACCTTTGAGTCTCCCATCATGCCAAATTTAGCAAGAAGAGTCTTGGTGTAAGCTTCCTGGTTGATAAAGATGCCTTCGGGTCCCTGTCTAATATTTAAACCAAGGAAAAAGTTAATCGGACCCATTAAGCTCATTTCAAATTTAGTCTCCATCAGCTTTCTGCATTCAGCTGTTTAGCTAGGATTCGTTGAGCCAAAGATGATATCATCGACATAGATTTGAACAATCATAAGGTGGTTACCTTCCTTCTTACGAAAGAAGGTTGGGTCAACCTAACCTTGTTTGAATTTTGACATCTTTAAAAACTTAGTTAGTGTTTCATACCATGCCCTAGGTGCTTGTTTCAGACCGTAAACCGCCTTGTCCAGAATATAACAATGATTGGGGTACTTTTCATTAACAAATCTAGGAGGTTGCTCCACGTAAACTATTTCTTCAAGTTCTCCATTCAAAAAGGCGCATTTCACGTCCATTTGGTAGACCTCAAAGTTATTATGTGCAACATAGGCCAGAAATATTCGAACAGATTCCAGCCTCGCTACCGGAGCAAAAGTTTCCTCATAATCAATTCCTTCCTCCTGGCAGTATCCTTTCACGACGAGACGAGCTTTGTTTCGAATCACATTCCCTCCTTGTCCATTTTATTTTTGAATACCCATTTGAGACAAACAACTGAGGCGTCTTTAGGAGTTGGAATAAGGCGCCAAACCTTATTTCTTTCAAACTCGTTGAGTTCATCTTGCATAGCTTGAACCCAGTCAAAGTGATCAACTGAAGCACCTTACTCAGGAGGTTCGTTTGGAACTTGTTCTCCTTCACCCATTCGTTTGGCTGCTTCTTCGACAATTTGCTTCAGATGGTCGACCTTGTTATCTGCTGACTTGGCCTCCGAGAGAGTAGCTTTCTCAGGTTCATCGAATAGTTCCACAAACTGATCGAACAGATTAGCAATCGAAGCCGTAACTTGACCAGTGTGAGTAAAAGTCTCTCCAATTGCTTCTTCAGTAGCCTTTAGCTTTTTAACGTAGTTATCATCGAAGGTCACATAATATGTTTCTTCGATCTTCCTAGAGCGCTTATTTAAGACCCGGTAAGCTTTTGAAGTAAGAGAATATCCCAGAGAGATTCCTTCATCAGCTTTAATGTCAAACTTCTTACGATGTTCTTTGGAGTTGAAGATGAAGCATCGTGAGCCGAACACATGGAAGAATTTTACGTTCGGCTTCATGTTATTGATGATCTCATAAGGAGTAAGACAGAAACGCTTGTTGAGATAAGACCGGTTCTGTGTGAAACATGCTGCAGCAATAGCATCAGCCCAGAAATATAAAGGAAGAGAAGCGAAACTTAGCATCGTTCGGGCCGCCTCACACAAGGATCGGTTTCGTCGTTCGACAATTCCGTTCTGTTGAGGTGTGTAGGGAGCTGAGAAGTTGTGACTGGTTCCTTTTTCTGCCAAAAAGTCTTCAAATTCTTTGTTCTTGAACTCCAGTCCATTGTCGCTCCTGATGTTGCGAACGACTTTTTTCAGTTGCACTTCAACCTGGTTAATAAACATCTTTAGCTTAGGAGTAGCCTCAGATTTGTGCTTCAGAAAGAACACCCATGTAAAACGTGAGAAATCATCAATAATAACAAGAATATACTTGCTACCGCCAATGCTTTCGATAGATGATGGACCACACAAGTCATGTGAAGCAACTCAAGTGGTTCAACAACTTTTGTGTTTATAATGGATGGGTGACTTTGACGACTGTGCTTCCCCATTTCACACACAGCACACAAATGTTCTCGATCAAACTTGAGCAATGGGAGACCCCGAACATGACCTCCTGTGACAAGCTTGTTGATGTCCTTGAAGTTGAGATGTGAGAGCCTTCGGTGCCACAACCAGCTTTCGTCAGAGTGAGCTTTGGATAATAGGCATATAGCTGGATTTCCTTTGATTGGTTTGAGATTGAGAGGAAACATTTCGCCTTTGCGTTCTGATTTGAGAATTACCCTTTTGATTTCTTCTCTATGATTTCTGAACCTTCATCATCAAATGAAACTTTGAGACCGGTGCCTCCTACCAGTTGAGACACATTGATGAGATTATGCTGTAGACCTTCAACATATGCCACCTTTCTTATTATGAAGTCTCCATTGGTTATCATCCCATAACCCTTTATTGTTCCATAGGGGTTGTTGCCGAATTTTACATTCCCACCATTCTGAAGAGATCGAAACTCCCTTAGCTCCTCCTTCCTTCCTGTCATGTGACGTGAGAAGCCACTGTCAATGTACCATTCTTCGTCGAACTGCTCGTCACTTATAACCTGCAAAAATTAAGCAGATTTAGGAACCCAAAGTTTTTTGGGTCCACGTGAGCCTTTCACAGGAACAGGAATAGCAAGAGAAACATCAATAAGACACGTTCTTTTTATTAATGTTGTTTCATCTGTTCTTTTAACGGTAAACACTTTGATTTTGTTAGGATTAGCAACAGTGGGTTTGGTTTCAGGTTTTGGTGTTTGGGCTTTAGACTGCTTTCGGTCTTCATGGACAAAGGAAATCTTTGATTTTCCTTTCAGGTTCGTTGATGATTTAGAATTTTGAGCAGGAACAGAATTAGGTTTAGAAGAGAATTGAGAACTAGAAGAATTAGAATGGGAATTTCTTCTGACTTGTGGTTCGATATGACCCTTTTGTTTTTGGTCATTAGAGGGATCAAACCTGGACGTTCGGTAGCTATTGCTTTCGGGACCGAACCTGTCCTTTCGGTTGCTGTTTGAACTGAACCTGTCCTTTCGGTTGTTGTTGCTCTCTGAACCGAACCTGTCCTTTCGGTTATGTTCCTCATGTGGCCTGAAATCCTTTTTCTCTTGCTTTGAATTCTTATCGTGATATGAGAAATAGGCGTTTTGAGATCGCCAAAACTGCTTTCGCTCTGAGAGGTTCTTTTTGTATCTCAGATTCCTCTGCTGTTTTTGATCTTTCGCTTGTTTTGGCTGTTTGTGGATGTTAGCCTTTTGCTTCTGCTTCTTGTCAGCCGGTTCACTTTTCACAGATGATGTTTCGCTTGTGGAAGTGACTTCTTCTATAGGAACTTCTTTTGTACCACTAGTGCTTGGCACGTCGAAGTTGTCAGGCTTGTTCAGTGGCTCTGGTACATATCTGCCTTTGGTTTTCCCGGACGTCCGCTCTGACAGACCAACAGTTTCGTTGGCATTATCTATAGGAGTAGACCAAAAGAACTCATCACAGCCATCTGCGTTATCTTCGTTCACTATAGCAGTGATTTCGGTTGTTTGATGCTCAGTTACTCCTGTGACCTTGTACACCTGATTTGGTGTTGTTCTCACCTTTTGGTACACAACAGCCTTTTCTTCAAGAATCGGGGACTTATTTTGGGACAAACAAGTGAACTCCACAGAATTTTCAGAAATAAGATTTTTGTGGTTTTCGGGTTCGCTCTTTACAAACTCAGAACAGTCGACTACATCCTCTACAGAAATTTCACTCATATTATCATCCTCATTAAGTTCAGATGCGTTTTCAACATCAATTTTATTTTCTGAACTTAAATTGGCACTCAACGAGTCAAATTTTTGTATAGTTTCAGTCCTTAGTTTCAGCTTATTGTTTTCATCCAAGAAGGTTTTTCAACATGTCCTTATGGTCCTTGGACTTTATGAAAGATTCTATTTTGTCCAGGCCATACATGTAAGTGGGATTAACATCATCAGACGATACAACACTTTCGCAGTTATAAGCTTCAGCATTGATTTCATCTTCCTTAAACTCAAGGTAGGGTAAAATCATGCAATTTATTTTCTGCCCTATTTCACAATTCATATGTAGTTGAGTGATGTTAGCATAAAGTCATTTAGCAATCAAACAAAAGACATTTCTCTGTTTTAAAAGTTTTAAATTGTCTCTTTGTAAATAAATGTTTTCATCCTTAGACTTTATCAGCTCCGACTCTTTTTGCTCTATCCACATCCTTCGCTCCTCACTCTTGGAAGACACCCTGCTTATTTGGTCAGTTAGGTTAGAATTGGTGACCCGTGTTTGAGTTAAACTGTTGGGTTTTGAGCATTCTAACACTCCTAAGTGTACATGCAACCCTAAATACCTTGGATCTATGTTTTCTCTATTATACATGCAAATAAGAACTTCCAAGGTATTATCCTAATCTAGCATACAAAAACAATGAATGTAACAAGATAGAATACATACCTCTTGATGTAGAAAGTCTTCATGAAGCTTGAGTGCCTAGTGCCCCAAGTGTGACACCTCAAATGGAATCACAATCATCAAAACACTTGGAATGACTTGAGAGAATTCTACAACTCATAAAATCGGCTAGCCCTCTCTTTTCACACTCTAGTGGCCGATTTTGGTCAAGAATAAGATGCTTATATAGTTAGGGTTACACCATGTAAACCCTAATTGACATGGCCTTTCATTTCCATGATCCATGGGTACAAATACACCATGGATCATCCATGGACCATCCTATGGGTTTTAGCCCAACTTGATTATCCATGGAGCATTAGCCCACTATACAAGTATGAATGATTTACACAATCAACCCATATATTTAATTAGTCTTCTTTTGATCACTTAATTAATCCTAGATTAATTCTTGATCAATACTAATTAAATAATCTTATTATTAATATACTAGAACTTATAATATATTAATAACCATAAGTGTCTTATTTCTCTCATTATAGTCTATCCAAGTGCATGATGGTATGCAACCCAAATGGACCATGCCGGGTCGGGTCAAGTCTTACCAATTATATTTATGGACTTAGACATTAATCCAACAGTCTCCCACTTGGATAAGTCTAAAACTATTATTGCGTGTGACTTCAGGAACCAACTGGCAATCGTAGCTCTCAAAAGCTTCTGTCGAACTCTGACCTTGTAGATGAACTCTGACCTTTGTCAATGACTTGTCCATTAGATAAGGGATCATATATTCCTCCATTCTAGATATCATATGGACTGAGACATGGATTATAATCATTCTCTCTGTCCATTTGTTGTTTCCCGATTTCCGATTTATGATGACTGACTAATTGAACAAATCAAATCAGTCCTGGCCCGGCCGAGCACTTCCATTTGTCATCATCAAATCATCGAGGGGCCCACAGATATCGCTTTTATCCCGAAGGTAAAAGGAACGGATAAACTTCGACTCATATGGCTTGTTCTACTACTTGTTGAATCATACACAAAGGCACGTTTTATAGCACCGAGTTACCAAATGCGTTTTCGTGCTATCAATGTACTATCAACTCATAGTAACAACTCATATCTCTAGGTTTGAAGAATATAAGATATTATCGTCTCATGATCACTCGTGATAAAATCCATGAAGTGATTCCAATGAGCACGGGTTGAATCCAATACTCAGAACTTATGAGCACTCATGAGTGTTGTAGCCCTTTGTCCAACACCTTAGACCTCTACAAGCCAACCCATGACAGTCTTAATTTATATCTACTTCCAACATATGACCGACTGTGGATGGTTTAAATAACTTAGTCATTCCAGAAGAATAACCCAGTTTATTCGGGAAGTCAAAACATGCAAAGTGAAACACAATAATAATAGAATCCAATATGGTATCAAAACCTATCACCATATGATTACACATTATTCATTGTATACTGTTTCAGCTATCAACTTTATTCTTGAATTTAAAACAATAGTTGTCCCATGCTCCAAGCACGTACACTATGTTTTCTTAAACACTAGTCATGCCATACACCAAGTATGCATACTATGTTTGTCTATGATCTTTACTTTGTGAACTAGATCAATTGAACATAACTTCAATGATTCTCTTTTCACACTCCCAAATCCTTACTGCAAATGCAAGAATTCCAAATTCATGCCATTTACTAAAATCTGTTAGATTCTAAACTTATATGCATTGATCCTCTTGTAATGATTATGCACAAAGTCAGAAAGACTTGACAACAATCATTACAGAGTATTCCAAAGGAGATCAGCTCCTTGGAAACATCCTTCTTGCATTAAGTTTCCTTAATCTTACACAGATTGAAAATTCTAACGTTGAAACATTTCCAGATTCCATTTTGACTATCACTTCTGAACAAGAGTTGCCTCCTTACAGATTATGTCAATATGGTCCTTCCAGAATTATCACTATACTTCCAATTGTCCTTGAGTAACCAATCTTTGGTAAACCTTAGATTGTCCTCGACAATTGTTTAATCCTTTTAGTCTTATCCAGTTCTAAACCTTTTCCCTTCTTAATGCCCCAGGCATTTGGAAAATTTTAGAACAGATGATTATAGCACATGTAATCGATCCTATACCCAAGCATATAGGACACGATTCATGATGTCTCACACAAAGACTAAACCAGTCTTTTGCTATAACTTTTCCATTTCAATTTGCCAAGTTCTCATAATTCAGATTATGAAAAGGGATGCCGTAATCATAATCGAATTTTAGAACGCAAATAATGGACCCATATACAGAATTTCCTTATGTTGAGCCATTCCAACAGGAAATTCATATATATATATATATATATATATATATATATATATCCTTGACTAAATGATTAAAACCTCACGATCTAAGCTTATAAATTTGAGATGAAGTATAATTTCCTCTCCCTTAATTATAGCAAAACAAGCTTTTCAACCCCTGAAACCTCACGAATTGAAACTTTTGTTTTCTATAATTAACATTGCTAACTTGCAATACTTATCATAATTATCATGCTCCCACTAACATGATGATTATTAGCATAACACTTATGCTCCCACTAGCTCTGACATGTATTCAGAAATCAGCTGACTTTCTTCCAAAGTTTAGATTTCTGATACTAGATTGTTTTGATAAGACTTTATCAAAAAAACATACACCTTCCCTTAGATAGCACACTTGTGTGTCTAAAAAATTATGAAGAGGTATGCCGTAATCATAATGGTTAGACCTTTTTGCCACTTCTCACAAGTCCATATTAGTGTGCCGGTTAACCACACGCGCTCCACTAACGACTTTGAGAATGCAAATATCACAATTGCTATCTAGATAAAATCTACTTAGTGAAAGTGTTTCCTCACCATCATTTTCATGAATCGGAGAGAAACCTTATGACACTTAGATTTACTGGTGTATGTGTTCTTATCCATGTGAATTGTCAAAACCATAGCCACAAGACAAGGATAATGACAAATCCAAACTCATATGGATTGAACTCAATCTTAATTTCTCGCCACCTGGCAGCTCAAGGGCCTACCATTGGTTCCAAGTTGTTGTGCAACAAATTGAGAACTCTAAGAACTCATATGAAAAGCCAACTTTAACTGGAATGGGCACAAAATATGTCAACACGATAGGTTATAAACCTCAAGTCGTGTGCTAGTGAAGAACTTCAGGTTCTATTCTTGATTAGTTCTTGAGACTTTCAAGACCTTTAAGACTCCCATTGTCCTCTTGACCTATAAGACTCCCTTGTCGAATATCCAAGAGATAGTGTGGATTCTAATCAAGACAAACACTTCACACAATTGGCCTAAGTTGGTCTTTGTTTTATCCAAAATATCACAACTTACCAATTTCAAATGTACAAGAGTAGAAAACTTTTACTCTTACATTTTGACAAGTGTTTTAAACCTTCTTTAAGACATGTCACTCAAATTACAATCTTGGAGTATGACTCTAAGACTTGCAGTATGACTCATCTTCTTGATTTAACCATTTCAACAATTCAAGATCCCTCTTCTTAGTCATAAGAATGCACTAAGACTTCCTTAGAGAACTAATTGTGCTATGGTTTCTTAATCATTAAGATGATCACAAAAACTGATACTAAAGTACTCTCCCATCTTTCTAGATTTGAGAAACTTTTATCCTTCTGCCTAATTTGATTCTTCTTATTCGCTCTGTCATACATTGGAACCTTTTTCCCAATGTCTCAGAGTTACACTTAAGCTTGTAGGTATAATCATATTTACTGAACTTTAGTAAACTATGACGAATAGTCTTAACAATCTTTTGTGGTGGACTTAACCAGTGCACAAGACTATGTACTCGATCCCTTAGTCCATTACTTGACTCACACATCCATGTGAATAAGTAATTAGTCTTAATTTTCCAAAACTTGAAAGTTCTCATTCATCATGCTATACAACTTGCATGATTCCAAGTTCCGGTCCAATTGAAACTTGGGTGATGAAAATCTTTCCTTATTTGGTAAATCTAGACATTACCACAAATGAAAGAATCAATTTCATATTTCCACTCTTGCTATTATTGGAATCATATAAGCAACAATTTTTTCTCAAATGCCATTGTAAGGATATTTTAAAATAAATAAAATCAAAAATTTTCTTTTATTTTAACACTTTGCGGAAAACTTATCCTTACAATCCATATGAAAACTTGTTGTTATCTATTCCTAAGCAATATCTCATAACTCCTGAGAAGTAGCTCAAGAATCCGATCTTCAAACTATGCGATAGAAATCCATCTATGCGATCAGATTCAGCATATTCTTTCTTTAAGTTTCTTCACTTTTCTTTGATTCTTAAAACATCACCATGCGACCCGGTCACATCATGTATCAAGAATCTCAGAATAGAAACTTAACAGAGTTAGATAGTGGACTTTACCTGAAGTAGAGTCAAACTCATTGACTTTAACATCCTTAGGTAAATTTGGCAGCTTCGCAACCAATGCCCCTTTCTTTGGCAATATAAACATATGGACCCTTTGATAAAGGTGCACAGGACTATCATAGACTTAGTTTTTCTCTTTACCATTTGGTCAACCGAGTTGACCATGGCCGACCCCTTTCCATTGGGAAGAGAATGCTTTCCGGGATTTCCTGTGTCACTATTGTCAATGTCCATCAAGTTTTAAGGAAGTTGATCTTAACAAATAGATAAGATCATTAAGGGTCCTGTCATAGTCTGTTTCATAGGTATCCCAAAGGAACTCACTATGTGACTTAGAAAGTGATTGAACCACCAACTTTCTCAAGACTTTGACACCCAACTCTTCCGGCTTGTCAATATGTGACTACATCTCCAAGACGTGACCACACCTAGACCTTGCCTTGCCAATAGGGCCTGAGTGACCTTAAACTTTTCAAGAACTTGTGGGTTGGGGAGAATAATTGGAGGAGGAGAAAGAAGTATGATATCTATGGGACATCATCTTCATTAGGAAACCTTGTTCCAAAAGATTTGGGAAGATCATAGGTGCCTAAACCAGACAACTTTTGGGAGATATTCAAGATAGTTGATTTAAAGTCCTTAATATGACACCCAATATGAAATATTAAGGCTAGGACCCAACAAACTATTTTATAACTTAGAAGAGGTATGCCGTAATCCAAGCTATAAAATATTTGAAGGTAGGTGAATGACGATTCACCAATTTCCACCAAGATAAACGAAATGTATTATTAGGTTTTAATTGGTTTTGAAACTCCTAGATCTTTGAGATTCATTGAACTGTTCAAAGGCATGTTTCAATCTCGAGTGTGCCCTTCAGGTTTTGTGACTGGGATGCCGAGGATCACAAAACAAGGTGTGAAGTAACCATGCAAATTACTTGGTACCCTTAATAAATTACCCCTCAATCGATGTGCCGGTTAACCACACACGCTCCATCGATACTATGATAAATATTAAGTCACCCTTTACCTACCTTGTTAAGTCCAAGTTAGTGTGCCGGTTAACCACACACGCTCCACTAACGACTTTGACAAAGTGTAAAGTGTAATTTCATGGATTAGCACCTTATTCACATTTTCCTAAGTAACTAAGATTAGGTATTATTAAGAGTTTAGTTACTTAGTATTATCATTAATACTTTTAATGAAGAGAGAATTATAGTCTTGTCAAACCCGTTCGGCTAACGACCCTCCACCAGTATTAAGTTGCCATTTTATAGGCAACAACCTTATACCCACCTTATAGACCGGCTTCGTGAATGAGGCGTACTAGCGGTAAGACTGACTTTACTCTTATACTTATATATATTATTAACTTATAATATTATAAAGTATAAGGGTTGAATTTTAACTTTTAAAATTCTAAGGGCTAACTTGGAATTAAAGTATTCATAAGGAAAACTTTTCAAATTCCAAAACTTGATGGAATGTTTTGAAACTATTCAAAACTAATTAATTCCATAACTTATGTGTTTAAAGTAGTTTTAATCCAAAAACTCTTCAAGTTCCATAACTGGAGGACAAGTTATGTAAGACTTTAAACTAATAAAAGAACTAACTTTTTCTTTATTTTATAACTTATGGATTTAATTATGGTTACATATTTTTCTTTAATGAAGTGACTCTTGAACTTCCATAACTTGAGGACAAGTTATGGAGTCATAAAAAAAAATTATTCAATGACACAAGACTCTTCATTTTGTAACCATTGCCAACTTTTATGAATTTTATGAGTCTTTAATGTGACTCTTCATGTAACTTGAGGACAAGTTACACAAACACATTTTATACTCAACTCTTAGATTAAAATGGATTGAAAACAACTATTTCAATTAACTTTTCTATTAATCTAAGCAACTCATAAGAACAAGATAATTCAAATCAAACTTTTTCAAGTAATTAGTCTAAACCTTAAACTAATACAAAACATGAATCTATTGACAATTATCTTTGAAAATGGATTAGCATGAACATTACCACATCAAAAAACAAGTTTATAAGTTCAAAACAACTTAGGGTAATGTTCCTAGTCCATTTCTAGCCAAAAAACTCGAAAATATGCTGTCTGGGGGTCCAACTCGTTGAGTGCATGAACCAACTCGGCGAGTTGGATCGATTTCATCACTTTTTAGGCATGGACTCGCCGAGTCTCCTGATGGACTCGCCGAGTCTGATGATCAGACAGCAAGAAATTCGATTTTTTTTAAGCAGTTTTGCAAGTATAACAAGAAAACAAGCCTAGGCTCTGATACCACTGTTGGGTTTTGAGCATTCTAACACTCCTAAGTGTACATGCAACCCTAAATACCTTGGATCTATGTTTTCTCTATTATACATGCAAATAAGAACTTCCAAGGTATTATCCTAATCTAGCATACAAAAACAATGAATATAACAAGATAGAATACATACCTCTTGATGTAGAAAGTCTTCATGAAGCTTGAGTGCCTAGTGCCCCAAGTGTGACACCTCAAATGGAATCACAATCATCAAAACACTTGGAATGACTTGAGAGAATTCTACAACTCATAAAATCGGCTAGCCCTCTCTTTTCACACTCTAGTGGCCGATTTTGGTCAAGAATAAGATGCTTATATAGTTAGAGTTACACCATGTAAACCCTAATTGACATGGCCTTTCATTTCCATGATCCATGGGTACAAATACACCATGGAGCATCCATGGACCATCCTATGGGTTTTAGCCCAACTTGATTATCCATGGAGCATTAGCCCACTATACAAGTATGAATGATTTACACAATCAACCCATATATTTAATTAGTCTTCTTTTGATCACTTAATTAATCCTAGATTAATTCTTGATCAATACTAATTAAATAATCTTATTATTCTTATTATTAATATACTAGAACTTATAATATATTTAAACCATAAGTGTCTTATTTCTCTCATTATAGTCTATCCAAGTGCATGATGGTATGCAACCCAAATGGACCATGCCGGGTCGGGTCAAGTCTTACCAATTATAGTTACGGACTTAGACATTAATCCAACATAAACAACTATCCAAATTTGAGATTCTTGAATTTAAGCTATTTAATTATTTTTCATATGATTTCTGTGGGACTTTGAATGAAATAAAGAGAGATTGTACCTTCTTGATCAATTCATCAAGCTCATTGATCTACACACTGAGAGGTTTTGCTGTGAAGCATAATTCCTCTCGCTCCTTGGTGTCCTCGTTTCCACCCTCAGTATTGTATCCCCTTATGTGAGATACATCAGTCACCACAAAACACTTTCCAATGCTTTCGTCACCCCTTGCAACATATGCCTTTCCATGTGAAGGCTTTCTCACTTCATCATCCTCTGAGTCGGTTGACCATACCTGCACGCCACCGAACTCGTCATCCTCTGCCGAACCCTGTACAATAAGAGCATTCATAGAAGGGTTAGTAGCAACTTTCTTCCTCTTGATCTCTTCCAGCTTTTTCATCAAGACAGCCTCTTCATCCTTTTCCTCATCTTTCTCTGCCATTTTCTTCAGAACACAATCTTTAGCATAATGGTTCTTTCCTCCACAGTAATAGCAGCTAACGCCAGAATCTCCTTCAACTTTCACCTCTTTCTTTGGTTCCTCTGTCTTCGGCTCCTCCCTTACCTTTTCAGAACTATAGCTTCCCTGCTAATTTCTGTTTTTATTGGTAGGAAACCTCTTCTTGATGAACCTCTTGGGATTAGATACCATCATAGCATAATCTTCTGACGTAAGATCATAGTCCTCTAGGTTTAGATCTTCGTCTTCCACTGCATTCTTGCCTTTTGATAGGAGGGCCAAGGACCCCAAACTTGAGACCACATTCTTTTCTTGCATGACAATCTTTTCTTGGGATTTCAGAATTCCCACTAGCTTTGCCAATGAATACGACTTGAACTGCTCATGAGCTTTAACTGTAGACACGACAGCTCTCCATTCAGATCTTAGGCCATTCAAAAAGGTGACCTTCTGTTCAATCAACTTCCTTTCTATATCATGTTTGCTCATCTTGCTAAGAAGATGATTGAAGCGATCAAACGTCTGAGTGACAGTTTCATCGGAATTCTGCTTAAATTCACCGAACTCAGATAAAAGCAAGGTTTGAATAGAATGCTCTAAATCTTCATCTGTGGAATACAGCTCTCGCAACCTATCCCATATTTCTTTAGCGGTACTGCAGGAACTCACCAATCTAAACGTGTCAGATTGAAGAGCGAATCGGATCAGTCTCAATGCTTTGATGTTGCACTGAAACTTCTCCTTTTCGTCTTGAGCAACGTCTTTAACATCTTTTAACAGATCATTATATTATTTCTAAGTTTTAATGATCGTGGATGTTCCTGAGTGAGCAAATGGTCCAGACACAATGGCTTCCCAAATAAGATACCCATTATCTTCAGATCCGATGACATAGTCTTCAAAATGATGAGCCCAAACTTCGTAATCCTGGGTGTATAGAATAGGAATCTTCATCGTTGATCCAATGCTATTTGAGATGTTGATAGGATTAGATTGAGAATCGTCCATGCTTGATCGTTTAACCTGTTTGAAAGATCAGACTTGTAATATGTAATATTAGGGCAAACGAATAAATAAAGAGATACGTCAATTATGGAGTGACGGCTCAATAAATATCAGTTAATGCGGAATAACCCTAATCGCTTCTTTCACAGAAAAGATGTGTATGAATTACACATCCTCCTGCTCTGATACCAATTGATGAGTTCGAAAACTCTTTGATCGATTAGATCTTTGTAACAGGTAAAATAATAAAACAGAAACAGTAATGTAAAAACACAATTATGGATCTGAATGTGTCGAATGATTTGATTAACTCAATCCTCAGCAGAGCTCGATAAAGAACTTCCGCTATAGAGGATTCTAGGGTCACAAAAGATAAGAACTTGTACGCTATCAAATCTATCTCAATCTTACGTTAAGAATTCATGCAAGCATCTATATATAATAAACCCTAAACAAAACTCACGGATGGACAGGCCCATACCGGAGTCAAAACTTGGACTAGCTAACGAGCCCAAAGGACGCAACACTAAACTGGACCTAACAATCTTGAAAAGTTTCAAGAATTAATCAAGAGTAAACCTATTGTTAATCACTAGCACACGACTTGAGGTGTGTAACCCATCGTGTTGACATATTCTTGTTTCTGTGGCCAATCTAGTTGGTTGACTATGCATGTGATTTATATGAGTTCTCAATTGTTTACATAACTACCTGGAAGCAACAGTAGGCCCTTGTGCTACCAAGTGGCAACAAATTAAGATTGAACAAGTTCAGTCCATATGAGTTTGGATTTTGTCACTAACCTTGTCTTATGCCTATGGTTTTGGTAAATTCACATGGATAGGGACACATACACCATAAAAAATCTAAGTGTCATAAGGTTTCTCTTCGCTTCATGAAAATGATTGTGAGGAAATGCTTTCACTAAATAGATTTTATGGAGATAGCAATTGTGTTATTTGCATTCTCAAATTTGATTATGATTACGACATCCCTCTTCATAGTTTGAATTGTGAGAAATGGAAAAGGTCTAAACATTTCAGACTTATTGTTATAAGTTCTAAAATAGTCTAGACACACACATGAGCTATCTAAGGAAAAGTGTATGATTTTGAGAAGCCTAGATAAAGTCTTATCGAAATATCTCGTATCAGAAATCTGAACTTTGGTAAGAAAGTCAATAAGTATTGATTTCTAGAAGTCCAACTGATTTTTAAGTACATGTCAAAGCTAGTGGGAGCATAAGTGTTATCCTAATAAAGATAATAATTATCATGTTAGTGGGAGCATGATTATTATAATAAGTGGTGCAAGTTAAAAATGTTAATTATAGAACACTAAAGTTTCAAATTTGCAAAGTTGCAAGGTTTGAAAAGTTGTTTTGCTATAATTAAGGGAGAGGAAATTATACTTCATTCCAATTCTAAAAGCTTAGATTGAGATTTTAATCAAATTTAGTTAAGTATATATATGAATGCTATGTTGGAATGGTTCAACATAAGGAAATTCTATATATGGAAATCTTAATTGTGTTCTCAAAATTCAATTATGATTACGACATCCCTCTTCATAATTCGAGTTATGAGAACATGGAAAATAGAAATATTATAGAAAAAGGTTGATCAAGTATCATGTATTTATGTTAGAAATTATGAATCGCATCCCATATGCTTCGGGTATAGGATCGATTGCATATGCTATAATATTCTCGTGTTCTAAATTTTCCAAATGCCTAGGGCATTAAGAGGCAAAACGGACTAGAACTGGATATAACTAAAGTGGTTAACAAGTATTTAGGACAATATAAGGTTCGCCAAGGATTGGTCGCTTGTAGTTGGAAGTATAAAATCGATGGACCATATTGACATATTCTGAAAAGAGGCAACTCTTGTTCAGTAGTGATAGTCAAAATGGGAATATGGAAATGTTTCCATAAGTGGAAGTTACTCTTTAAAACTGTGTAATATTAGAAAACTTAATGCAAGAAGGATGTTCAAAGGAATGTACTTTGAATGTGAGACTTCATTTCCATGGAATTTTTCTCCATTGGAATACTTTGTAATGACTATTGTCGAGTCTCTGTGACTTTTGTGCATATTCATTACAAGAGGATCATTTCATATAAGTTTAGAATCTAACGGATTACAGTAAATGGCAAGAATTTGGTATTCTTACATTTACGGTAAGGATTTGGAATTGTGAAATGAGCATCATTGAAGTGTTCTCAATTGATCTATTTCACAAAGAAAGGACCATAGGTAAACATAGTGTGCGTGCTTGGAGCATGGCATCACTATTGTCTTAATTAAAATATTAAGTTGATTGTTCGAAACATTATAGAATGAATAATGAGTAATCAATATGGCAATCAAAAGTTTTGGGGCCATATAGAATTAGTATTATTCTTGTGTTTCACTTTGCGTGTTTTGACTTCCTGAATAACTAGGTTATTCAAACCATCCACAGTTGATCATACTTTGGAAGTAGGTACTGAGGCAAGGCTGTCATGAATGGGTCTGAAGTTTCTCTAGGTGTTTTAGACATAGCTGCAGTGTTCATGAGTGCTCCTGGAATAAGATTCGAGTATTGTGATGAATAATTGAATCAAGTAAGGAAATCAAAATCAGAGTATCGAGAATTGAGAACATAGAATGTAAATAAGATCTAGTTTGAACTTGTATTATGCTTTACGATTACAGAGAGAAAATAGACAAGAACAACTCCAAAACTCTTATCTAACTCTAAGTAACATTCCTTATTTATAGGAAAATAGTAAAGCATACAAAAAATTGAAAAGGACTAGACTTCATAGATTCGACATAAAATGCCGTTGTAAAATAACATCACATTTCGACACCTCACAACACTACTTCGACCCTTACAATCTCCCCCTTTGTAAGCAGTGTCGAAATCAATTGATCAAAACTTGAGCAGCCAAGTGTAATGTTCTTTGAATTTCAGCATGCCAATTCATCAATTTCTTTAGTCCAGCTTATATCACCATCGTTATTCTTCTTATAACTATTCATACGCACAGTTAAGTTTGTATACTGAGAAAATGTATATCTTTCAACTTCACTTGTTTGGAAAAAAAACTTCTATGGTTTTCCCTTCTTACTCTTCCCAGCAAAGACTAAACCAAATGGCTTCAAAAAAATTTCCCCATCCACATACTTCTTCAACTGAGCTTCACTCACTGTCTTGGTTTGAGGAACAATAACTTCTTTATCCATTGTTGCAACTAACTCAACGTGTGTCATAGCTAGAAAATCAAAGTAATTATCTATGAAAAGTTTTATATGACCCAGACCCAATTTTAACACATCCATGCTTGTGTTTTGGAGTTTAGAATCATCCAAATCCTTGAGTATATATGCAACTTGAATCAAATCATCCAGGTTGATCAAAGGGACATCAGCAATGGAAAATTCGAAAGGTACTTTATTTGACCTCACAACGTGATATCGAAAATTCTGCAACATATTTTCGAACATTTCACCTTTCGTTATATCAAGCACTTGAACAATTTTCATCAAAGACCAAACATCTTTTTGTTCCTTTCCCAACACCGCATGGAACCTCAGCTTCATATGATAAAAATCATCCTTGTTCTTGAATCTATTCATAACCTTATATTGAGCAATGAGAAACATCATCTCATTAATGGGAAAATCAAACTAATTCATATCAAAGTTCTCAATTGCATAACTCTTCCTTGGCTTTTTCTCGAATTCATACATTTCGTTGTATGTAACTCTAGCCTCAATATTTTCATAACCGTGTAATTTCGTTGGATCACATTTGTTCATTGTAGGCGGATCATTTGCACGAAGCATCAAAATACTCTGAATATGACGCTGCTTATCCATCTCTGCTTCAATTTCAGCCTTTCTTTCGTCTTTCGACTTTTCAACAAGAATTGTTTTCCCTTTGTCTGAAGCATTTGTTATTTCCTTAGGCTTTGAACTATTTTCCCTTCACCAGTTGACCTAATTACAATGCCTTTTAAGATTGGCCTTGTTGTAACTGTAGTTGCTATTACTGGTTCAGACTTCGAACGTATAGGTTTTGTTATAGGAATATGAGTCTTGAAAAGTTTACCCACAACCTTTGTTTCTTCGTTTATTTTCTCAGAAACCTTTGCTCATTTACCAGCACCTTCCTTTTCTCCCCCTTGCACCCCTGTGGCAGCAGGTGGGGCATTCGTTGGTAAGATAGTAACAAAATGAGACAATGGAGCCAACATCTTTTGAGTTACAGCCTCAAAGTAATGTAACTTCTGGTCAATAAACTCAGGAGTAAAAATTAAGGATGAACCAGACTTCGAAACAAATTCCTTCAATTCTTCAAGCATAGTAGTAACTTTTCCAAAACTTGTAACAACATCAGTTGCTTTCTCATCAAACTTATGATCAAAAGATTGATGAGTTTTAACAAACGTCGTAACAACATCCGCTATTATATCAACTTTCTCAAGAAGAGAAGAGTATTTGGTATCCATCTCACAAAGCTCTTTGGATACATCAACCTTCAGTTCTTCAAGCTTGTGATTGACATTCTCATGAACCGTTTTAACATCTTGCACAAAAAGAACATGACGTTCCTTTGCAACCCATTTCAAATCCTTGAGCTCATCATTAAAAGTCGAAAATGCAGATTTGACTCCTAATTTGTTATTATTATCTATGGAATCAAGCTTTTCGAAGAGACGAGATTCATAATCATTTATCAACTTATCCACTTTCTTGAATAATCGAACCTCCTAAGCTTTAAGCATCACATCAACTTCAATACTTGAAACTGAATTCTTACCCCTGACATCTGCTTGAGATTGAAGTATGGAATTGAGCTTTTTGTTTAGAATCTTGAACTGTTTCCCGAACATCAGCATATGATCCGGGACATCTTCTTCTTCTGGATCAAATTCCAAATCAGCAAATGTTCCTCCGAAACATCCTCCATTAGTTTCATCATCAGAAATAGGCTTTGGTGGATTAGTGGATTGAGATGTAAACAATGTAATGAAGGGTTTTTGTAAGATAGTTTCGAAAGTGGGTGATGTTGTGGTGGTGAGAACTTGTGAAATAATTGGTGAAAGAGAAGTATTAATGACAGATGTGGGTTCGACAGTAGAAGAAATGATGATACATTGAGAAGTAGCTGACATCATGTTCTCAACACCCATGTTGACATTTGCACCCATATCAGATACGTTTACAAGAATGCTTGAAGTGGGGACCGCCTCAGTAACTCACTTACTTACCCCAACTTTGGGTGAAGTAACAACAAATGTTTTAGGAGTTGATGGTTGAGTTTGAGATTTCGACCCCAATGGTGTTTCTGGGACAATCTCACTATCTGATGATTCTTCGTGAAGGACGAACTTTCGCTTCTTTCTTTTTCCAGCAATATGTTTCGCAACATCTTCAACTCTTCTTTTCTTCGATGATGGAGAAACTGGTACTGGGATTTATCGAACAAGAACTTCCTTCCTATTCAACTGTGCCTTCCAAATCAAAGAGGACTGGTCATCAGAAAATAATCTTGTCCTGTGAGACAACTTCTTCAATTGTTTAAACACTCCTGATTTCGAAGGTATTACTTCCTTCGGAGAACCAGTTATATTCACTTTAGTATGCCTGACCATTTTCATCTTGTCTTTTTCTTTATCAGCACCTCCCTTCTTTGGTGATTTAGTTGCAACTTTCTTAGGATTTTCTTTCAAAGGAATGTCAGCAGTTTCCTTCTTGGACTTCTTTGATTTCTTAGAGGACCCTTCACCACCTTCTTGAAAACGAACGTCAGTTTCCACAGATGGATTAATCTGCTTCAAATACTCAACCAATACAGGATTCGACGAATCTATCTTTTTGAGCATAGCATCCGTATTTCTTGCAATGTTGGGAAATACCTCTGCATCATCCTCAACTATCTTCGGAAAGTGATACTTCAAAAATTCTACTTTTGGTTCATCAACAGGAACTTGAATTCCTTCTTTGTCATACACATAACATCGAACCAAACTCCAATACCGAGCACATAAAATCCCTTGAACCACATTGGTGTTTTCAACACTTTTAAAAAAATCCTTCCACATCCGCGAAGCATAATCAACATTTAAGTCATAGTATATACCAACCACCATAGCATACACTTCCATATGTCCTGTATCAAGCCCTACACTTCAACCAGTTAAGCATTGAAGGTAAATACCAAAGAGAAAATTCCAGATACATGGCAGACTTGATTTCTTAAAATCATTGATCTTTGTAAGAGGTAGTTGATGACCTATCTCGTTGAACATATGGATGACTTGAGCACTCGTAACCTTGTAGAGCGGCGGTATATTAGGGATTTCAAGAATTTGAGTGAACAGATTCTTGTTGAGACGAATCTTCTTATCATTCACTAGATTGAAAGTAACAATATCCATGGCCTTACTATAAGTCACAGTAGAACCCGCCATTCACAGCCAAGACATGGGAACATCAAAAGAATTGAACATCGCAGTCGACAGACCTGAGTGTTGAAGAGCAACAATTAACATCTTGAGTGCATCAGGATATACAAAAACATCATCTTCAATTTGGTAATTAGTGCTTTGAATCTTCGTTATCGGCTGAGAAGAAATATATTTAGTGGTAGTAGTTTGAGTAGCAACCATTGATTAGTTTTTGAAAACTTTGAAGAACAGAGAAAATTAGGGCTTAAATCATCTGAGAGAATTTTGATCACGTAATGTTTTAAGGAAAAACTAATTTTCTTTTATATGTATCCTCTGTGAATACCAAACGATTTAATCAAAGTACAAGCCACGTCTTTCCTTGAAAATCGCACCACTAGCCATTATGTACACCATGTCAGATAAAGTACCCTTGAAACTCGCACCATGTTACCAACTGGTCACATCGGACTTTTCGTGAGTACCATGTAGATAAGAAAAAAAAATCTTCGGCATAGAGATTAGGCTCTTTCATTTTAGGGTTTGAAAATGAAGTCATATGTCAGACTTTCGAAATCATCAGCCTGAGTTGGTAATACTCAGAACCTCAAGGATTTCGTGAGTGCAGTGTGTCAAAGAAAAAGATAAGAATAAAGAAAATAAAATTTTGGTTCTGTGATGTCGAAAAAATTATTTTGACATAAAGGCAGAGAAATCCCGGGCAAAGATTACTTTGTTAATTATCAAGAGAGATAATCAATTGCTTGTGTGTTTTCCCGTGAATTACAATCGTATACTTGTAGAGAAGTATTGAAGGGCCTCTTTTTAACAAGCTTCTTGGGTGGTTTATGATTTCGTTTCATATCAACACTTAACATAAATGTGAGTAATTGTAACAGAAATGACTTGTATGACCTGTGTAGTCAGTGACAAGTAAGCTTTGGAAGAAATATGTGAAGTGACTCAGAATTCAAATGAAACTCACACGGAAATCATATTCAAGAAAAAAATTTGCTGGATCCTGTTGGGTAACAGGCATCGTGGGATTCGAACATTTGATCTAGATCACTCAAAATAGTTGAAGATGATTTGGAGTTTCGAAAGTTGGTGCTGAAACAAATGTTTCGTTAAATCTGGAAAAAAAGTTTCCCGTTAATTCCTTAAATGAGTTGGGCATTTTGGGTTTCACTTTCATCACTGTCACATGATGTTAGATCATTAACACAGAAGTTTGATATGTCCAAATCTTGATTGGTTTGATCAGAGATCTCTTGGACATATGTCATTGTGTGTGAGAGTGTAAGAACTTTGTGATGAAAAAGATTGGTTAAAGAATTTCGAAAGTACCACTGCTTTTTGATGGACCCAGTAGATTACTCTAAACTCATTTGAGTAGATTATGGTAGCTCATGGACTAATGTGAATATAGCTTGATTGGGAAGAAATTTTCATGATGAAAATTTCATTAAGGCTTCATAAACACACATTGAGTCTGAAGAGGCTTGGGTCGACATGCTGCAACATGCTTCTAGGGACAACCTAACTAGTTCATAAAATGTCGAAAATGTACCTTCCCTTGAAAGAGGAAACTTGTTACATCTTATAACTTGTTCATGTTGCAAGCTTTTCTACAAAACAAATCAAACAAAAAGAAAATATTTTTGAATTTTTGAATTTTTGAATTTTTGAATTTAGAAAAAATAGAAAACAAAAAAAAATCTTTTTGAAAATTTTGGAAATTTTTCAAAAACAAAACGAAACAAAAATATTTTTGGTGTTTTTGATTTTTGAAAAAGAAAACAACTTAACAACCGAACAAAAAGACAGTGCCATAATGACTTAAATTTGTGCGATAAACTTTCAAAAAGTTTATAAGCAATCCTAACGAAACTATGTCACAAAAAAATTTAGTTACAAACTTAACGAAAAAGATTTTTGTAACAAAGTAACCAAAATTTTGTAACACACTATCGGAAATTTTTTTTGTCTACTAAGCGAGTTATCCTTGATGTCGAAATCGAAGCGTGTCGAAGCGCTGATTGTGAACAGTAACCACTGAACACTTAATGAGATTCTTTTAAAGATCATTCAGCACCTCTGAATCGACATTGTTTCAAATTGACTCTGTTCATTCTTTCGAAATTGTTCCAGGAACTGAATTTCCTTCTATCATTCCATGTCCACCCAAAATTCTCACGAATGATTTTTCATCTAATGGTTTTGTGAAAATATCATCCAGTAGATCAGTTGTCTTCACAAAGTGAACTTCAATGTTACCATCTTCCACATGATCTTTTATAAAATGATAACGAAGAGCAATATGCTTGGTTTTTGAATGTTGCACAAGATTGTGACAAATGCGTATTGCACTTTGTGAATCACAATACAACGGAATTTTCTTCATGTTGATTGCATAATCACGCAGTTGACTTTGAATCCATATGATTTGTGAAGTGCAAGCTGTAGCAACAACATACTCAGCTTCTGCTGTGGGAATCGAAACAAATGATTGCATTTTCTACTGCTAGCTTACTAACTTCCCATCCAAAATGTTACATCCGCCACTTGTGCTTTTTCTAACAAGATTGCAACCTCCTAAATCAGCATCTAAAAAAACTTGTATGAAGAATCCAGTTTTCGAAGGATACCATAATCCTAACGAAATTGAGCCTTTGAGATAACGAAAAATATTCTTGACAACAATGAGATGTGGTTCTCGAGGATTTGACTGATACCTAGCACAATTACAAAAAGAAAACATAATATCAGGTCGACTTGCTGTGAGGTAAAGTAACGAACCTATCATGCTTCTATATAGAGTTAAATCAACAGCAGGTTTATCTAACGAAGGTGTAAGCCTTGTTCCAGTTACCATTGGTACTTGTAACTTTGTGCTATTCGTCAATACGATCTTTTCAAGCAGATTCTTGGTATATTTTTCTTGATTGATAAAAATTCCTTCTCTATTTTGACGAATACTTAAACCAAGAAAATTGTTGATTTTTCCCATCATACTCATCTCAAAATTGCTTTTCATCAGATTTTCGAATTAATTAGACAAAGCAGGGTCAGTAGAGCCAAAAATAATATCATCAACATAAATTTGAACAAGCATTAGATGATCCCCAACTTTCTTTCGAAAGAGAGTAGGATCAACTAATCCTTGTTTAAAATTTTTATTGTTTTAAGAAAGAAGTTAAATTTCCATACCATGCTCTTGGTGCTTGTTTTAACCCATAAACCACCTTATGTTAAATATAACAATGATCAGGATATTCTTCACTTACAAAACTTGAAGGTTGTTCAACATACACTGTCTCTTCGAGTTCTCCATTCAAAAATGCACATTTCACATCCATTTGATAAACATCAAAATCTTTATGAGCTGCATAGGCCAAAAATATTCGAACTGCCTTGAGTCTTGCGACAGGGGCGAAGGTTTCTTCATAGTCTATTCCTTCTTGTTGCGAATATCCTTTTACTATAAGCCTAGCTTTATTTCGAACAATATTACAATCTTTGTCTGTTTTACCTTTGAAAATCCATTTCAACCCAACTATCAAAACATCTTTTGGCTTAGGAATGAATCTCCAAACCTTGTTTCTTTTGAATTTAGCCAATTCATATTGCATTGCAACAACCCAATCTGAGTGTTCCATTGCAACCTTAACTGTTTTTTGTTCAATTTTCGAAATGAAAACATTAAACATGCAAAACTCCTTATGAGCATTATGTACCTCATTATTTGCACGAAGTTGAGCTCTCGTTAACACACCGTCTTGTGGATTTCCAAGAACTTGTTCCCTTGGATGATTTCTTGTCCATTTATCTAATGGTGGATATGCTGGATCAAAACCCAATGGCGCATCTTCAAACATTTCGTCATTTTCAGATCCTGCAACAGAAATATTATCATTTAAGTCATGAAAATTTTCATTAAGATCATTATTTGACATAATGGAACCATTTTGCTCCCCCTTAATAGGATGCTCCCCCTCAAAATCATTATCCAATCTTCTATACACCCCCTTGAAAGAATGCTCCCCCTCAACCTCAGTTGTCGAATTCAAGTGCTCCCCCTCCACTTGATCATTAAACATGCTTTCACCATATCGTGGAGAATTCAATGTTGAACTTAATTCTAAAGCATCTTGGATTGATGTCGAATTACCATAATGCTTTGAAACTTCAGATATGTGATTATCAGTAGCATTAACTTCAACATTAGCTGCTTTATCTGAAGTACCAAAGATTAAATCATAATCAAAATCTATCAAATTTGAAATTTCAGGCTCAACATTTGATTCATTAATAATGGGTTTGTGATCAAAACATTTTTCGACTTGTTTAACATAACAATCATCAAAGGTTAGATTAAATGTTTCTTCCACTTTGCGCGTTCGTTTATTCAAAACTCGATATGCAACCGAATTATGAGAGTATCCCAAGAAAATTCCTTCATCGGCTTTGGACTGGAACTTCGAAAGATTATCCTTGAGATTCATGATAAAACACCTGCAACCAAAAACATGAAAGAATTTGACATCAGGTTTTCGATTATTGAGAATTTCATAGGGAGTAATGCTGAAGCGACGATGAATAAATGATCTGTTTTGAGTAAAAATGCAGTGGAAACAGCTTCAGCCCAAAAGTATTGAGGAAGATTCGCATATGTAAGCATTGTTCGTGCTGCTTCATAGAGAGAACGATTTCTTCTCTCAACCACACCATTCTGCTGAGGTGTATATGGTGAAGAGAAATTATGTGAAATCCCTTGATCAACTAAAAATGAATCAATAAAGTTATTTTTAAATTCAGAACCATTGTCGCTTTTGATTTTTCAAACTTTCTTCTTTAAGTTGATCTCAATCTTCATGATAAAGTCGATCATTACTTGAGGAACCTCAGATTTTAGCCTGAGAAAATAAACCCAAGTAAACCGTGAAAATCATCAACAATAACTAAAATGTAGCGTTTCTTGTTGAGTGTCTTAACAGTCGATGGTCCACATAAGTCAATGTGAAGTAATTCCAATGGTTCAACAATATTTGAGTCAATAACCACATGATGACCTTTACGATTTTGTTTTCCTTGTTCGCAAGCTGCACATAAAGTATCATTATCAAAATTTAACACAGGCAATCCTCGAACAAGATCATCAACTACGAAAATTTAAATGAGAAAGTCTTCGATGCCAAAGCCAACTAACATCAACTGAAGCTTTTGAGAGTAAACACACTGAGGGTTTTCCAATGACTGGTTTGATATCAAGAGTAAACATGTCTCCATGTCGTTTGGATTTGAGCAAAACTTCTTTAGTGTTAACATTTGAAATGATGCTTCCTGCTTCGTCAAACACCACTTGATTGCCAGTGCCCACAACTAGTTGTGAAACACTTATCAAGTTATGTTGAAGACCTTCGACATATGCGACTCTCGTAACAGTAAACTTCCCATTCGTGACTTTGCCATATCGTTTCACCTGACACTTGTGATTGTTTCCGAATTTAACTACTCGTGCATTCTCTAAACTTCAATAATCTTGCAAATTTTCCTTCTTTCCAGTCATGTGACGAGAGCAACCATTATCAATGTACCACTTATCATCATATTACTCGTCACACAAAGCCTACAATTAATGAAAAAATTTAGGTACCCAAGGCAGTTTGGGTCCTTGGTTATTAGCTTTTAAAACTGAATGAAATGAAGAACCTAAAACCCAATCACAAACTTTTGATGTGAAAGTATCATTTAAGTTGACATCATTAGGTAAAGGAGCAGGAATATAATTTTTCGAAGGTTTAGGATTGTCACTGACATTCGCCTTTTTGTTCTCAGCTTGTTTCACAACATGTTTTTCTTCCGAAACTGGTATCCAAGCTTTCACATTAATATTTGATTCTTTTGAAGATGAACTTCCATTTGAAGAATCATTCACATATTTCTCATAAGCTTCTCGAATTTGTTGTTGGGAAAATTTTCGAGATCGAAACATCTTTCGTTTTCCTTAGTATATGAAATTTTTGAATTCTGCTTCCCAGACGGATTTGGAAAATTTGGTTTTTGTTGAGTGAAATCAATGTTTGACTTAGGACGAAATTTTTTAAATTGTCGACTTTTAACATTGTGTTTAGAGAAAATCTATTTTGAAAATTCTGTGAACGATTTGGTAGAGGAGTGTGTTTCAAATTTTGATTTTGACAAAATCTTTGTTGTGAATGTGGAGAAAATCGATTTATGAAATTTGATTTTGAATTTTCTGTGTTGAATGATTGAAATTTTTCGAAAATGATGTAGTGACTTGTGTTTTAGCTTTCGAAAATGTAGTTTGTGAAATGGATTCAGACAATGATTTGTTAAATTGAGCAGGATTTTTCTGATTGTCTGAATGTGATGAAGACTTAATCTTAACAGATTTAGACTCAGTTGTCACACCCTCGAACCAAACGGCGGAAACGTCTGAGGGCTCGTGTGACTACAAATTGAAATATCATCACAATGAATATACATGAAACATAACACAATCATCACCAAACATCACATAGTAAAACTCGTATTGTTCACATCAAGTGCGATGTTTTACATTACATATTCCAAAACATAAATTGTATAATGGTTGACATTGCGTAAAAGAAATTCCAAAATACTCTTGATGATTCTTCAGCTTATCGATTACCTGAGAATACAAGTTATTTTGAAAATGGTCAACATATATAATGTTGGTAAGTTTATAAGAATGTTTGATTAAAAGAATTTGTATCGTTCGTGAAATCCAAAAAATCCGATATTTTCTGCAAATTCTCTGATAATGATGTAATGATCAAGTATAAATGTATGTGTGATTTCCATTTGTAAAAAAAAACATGTATAAGTAAACGATCCAAAATTTCCTTGTGTTATATGTATTGTAAGTAGAAGGTATTGATTAATAGTAATTCCCCAGAAAATCCGATATTTTCTGATTTATAATCGTGATGTAGTCCTTGCATTATCGTATGAATTGTTTCGTATTAATATGATTTAAGCACTTGGATTCCCATAATGTATTGATGGTAATGGATCTTTGTTTGAGTCGTTATAACCATGCATGATAGTGACTAATTTGTCTGTCTTGGCATTTTTCCAAACACTGGTTTTGATTAAGGTTTTGTCACCCTAGACTGGCCTAGTCTAATCGTAGCGAACAACTCAGGTGTGGGGGACTCACCCCCGTATAGATCTATACACAAACTCTCGCTCTCCCTCCAGGAGACTCTAATTATAACTACATGCTACGGCCATACACTCAATGGTGTCAACCGACAAGTCTCACTAGATCCCAATTATTGCCACATGAATATGTATAACATTATATGTATTTGGATTTAACACCAAATGATACCTGAATGTGAAAAGATACGGCCCAACAAACATGAAAAAGGACAAGTGTGGCCCATTAGACATGTAAGTTATTTCCAGGCTTGTTAAGTATACAAATGGACACCTTAAAGCCCATTAAGCATGTGATGAATTATTCCAGGCTAAATTAGCATGTAAATGGGCCACTAAGGCCCAATAACATGTAAGGCTAATTTAGGCCCATTAAGCATGTAATTGGATTGCGAAGGCGCAATAGACATGAAATGATTATATTGGGCCCAATAAACATGCAAATGGATCACGAAGGCCGAATAAGCATGTATAGTGAGTACTAGGCCCAATAGTCGTACCTTTGTTGTATTTCGTTTGTTTGTTATAGTATAGTTCTTTTAAACGAAACATGTATCCATAATGTTATAAAAAGTCCTGTGTTTTGTTATAATGATATTTTTACTTCAAAATTCTATAATTTGAACTCATTTTTAATAAAAATTTCACTTTAGGTCCCTTAAGAACTAATTTGAACATTTAATGGCTTGTTTTTACATAAAATGTCATTTTTGCTCTATTTTAATTAAAAATAACATTTTAGCCCATTAAATTATAAAATTTTATATTTTCGGCCCAAATGTTTAGTAATTGACGGATTGGGCCCAAAAATACATATATTGGTATTTTTAACCTATCTTTGGGCCCCATATTTATAAAATTAAAATTTTAATCCATTAAAATTGTCAGTTTTGCAATTTGGGCCCAAAAAGCCGTAAGGCCCTAAATAAGCCCCATAAGGCAAAATTTTACACTTTTGGCCCTTTGGAAAGTATGATTGTTACAAAAACTCATTTTTATACAAATGTGACCCTTTTAATCCTTAAAAAACCGAAGTGACACAATTGTCTCAACTTTTGTTTATTTGTCAAGAATGATCCTTATACAAGATTTTTGTTTTGTTTTTCACATCTTAAGCATGTATATCACTTTTATTCCTTGTAGTATGATAACTAGAGTATTTAGTTTATGAATCTCACCCATTTTTGTTAGAGTTTTCGAGATTCATCAAGTTTTATCACATATTCACAACATAAACAAAGAAAATCACACACAACATGCATAAATACATAGATCTACACATAAATACTTGTATTCTCTCTCCCCCCCCCAAAAAAAAACATATAAAAACCGAAAACAAGGGGATATGAACTCACCTTGCTTGTTGATTTCGATTTTGGTGAAGAAAAGAGAGAGGTTTCGGCTCTAGCAAGCCTTTCTTAAGTAGATCTTGAGCTTATGGGATTTCTAAGAGTATGATTACAAAAAAATGTTTAGAAGGAGTGAACTAGCATATGAATGAAGTTATATAACTTGGATATGTAGGGACGTACCAAGGAATGATGATTTTTGGTGGAAATCTTATTGAGAGCACTCTAGATCTTCGAAAATTTAAAGGAAGAAGAAGGTTTTCTAGAGAGAGTTCCTTAAGAGATTTTTGAAAGAAATAAGGTGGTGAGGAGAGTGGTTCGGCCGAGAGGAAGAAAAGAGAGAAGGAGAGGAAAGAGGTTAGATGTTATGGAGCATTGATGCATGAGATTGGAGTTTACTTAAAGGATATTTAGCATGGAAGACCACCATGCAATCTTGAGGTGGCACCACAAGATATATTCTCATTTTTTTTATTTTTTTTATTTTTACACATGGACCGAGAATTAGGCTAGGAGAAAGGAAAAGAGAGAATTTGGGCCTTTACTTGAATTGTTCAAATGTATGAAGCTTAATAATATCTTTTTGGCCCATTGGGCTCTTAAGGTGGTTCACGGCCTAATATGGTATAAAGGAATGCATTTATGGCCCATTAGGGTTAATTAATTCATTTATGGCCCAATAAGGCCCATTAGGGTTAGAATGAATCATTCTAGGCCCAAATGGTCCAAAATGTTATATATTTATGAATTGGGTCCATTTAGAATCCAAATAGGGTTTCTAAGACAAAAATAGTCTATTTGAATGCTTATTGGTCCGTTAGGCCCAATAAGAAAATCCTAGTACATAAAGAACTTGAACCGGGATTTTAAGGGTTTTCAACTCCCAATTGACTTTCTGAAATGTTTTGCATATAGTTTTGAACTTCAATTATGGATCTTGACTAAGTTTCTGTCATAGAATGAACATAGTGCATGATATCAAGTTAGAGTTACAAATATTATCATAGATGATGTTTACATGATCACAAAATTTCCTGGCTAAAATGCCAGTTGTGACATCATCCCCCCGTTAGAGGGAATTTCGTCCCGAAATTCTTTTGAAAAATAGGATTACGAAGAAGAGAATAAGTGACGGTACTTTAGCTTTATTAGGTCTTTGCGTTCCCATGTGAATTCCGGTCCGTGCTTAGCGTTCCACCGAACCTTCACAATTGGAATGTGACTCTGCTTTGTACGCTTCACTTCCCTGTCCATTACTTTGACCGGTTCTTTGACGAATAGAAGATTCTAGTTTATCTCGATCTATTCCAATGGAATGATAAGAGTTTCATCAGATATACACTTTTTCAGATTCGAGACGTGGAAGACGGGGTGTACGTTGCTGAGCTTGGCAGGTAGCTACAACCTATAAGCCACTAGACTAATCCGGGAAAGAATCTCAAATGGTCCAATGTATCGCGGGTTTAGTTTTCCCTGTTTCCCAAAGCGGATCATCCCTTTCCAGGGAGAGACCTTCAATAACACTCGATCCCCGAATTGAAATTCTTATGGCTTTCGCCGCTTGTCAGCATAGCTCTTCTGTCGGTCTCGCGATGCTTGAAGTCGAGCTTTGATTTGGATTATCTTTTCGGTTGTTTCACGAATTATTTATGGTCCTATGAGAGTATTGGCTGGTGATTTCCCTTTTGCTAGTTGTGTGTCACCCACTTTAGCCCAGCATAGAGGTGATCTGCATTTGCGACCATAAAGAGCCTCAAAAGGAGCGAAATTGATGCTCGTGTGATAACTGTTGTTATATGTAAATTAAATCAGAGGCAAGTGGGCATCCCATGACTTGCCGAAGTCAATCACACAGGCTCGAAGCATGTCCTCAAGTGTATGGATGGTTCGTTCACTTTGACCGTCAGTTTGAGGGTGGTAAACAGTGCTCACATCAAGCTGCATTCCCATTGCTTTCTGAAGAGATTACCAAAATCTTGAAGTGAACCTACTATCTCGATCTGAGATAATAGACACTGGCACTCCATGGAGTCTCACAATGTCCTTGATGTAGATTCAGGTCAATCTTTCCATCTTGTAAGATTCCTTTATTGGCAGGAACCAAGCGGATTTAGTTAGTCTATCGACAATTACCCATATGACATCTAACCCATCAGTTGTCTTGGGTAATTTGGTTACAAAGTCCATAGTAATCCGTTGCCATTTCCACTCGGGTATCACTAGCTGTTGTAATAGTCCCGAGGGCTTTCGATATTCCACTTTCACCTTGGCGCAAGTGAGGCACTTGCCCACGTAAGTGGCTATCTCTGCTTTCATATTTGGCCACCAATAATGTTGTTTGATATCCAGATACATCTTATATGACCCAGGATGAATAGAGTATCGTGTCTTGTGGGCTTCATTCATGACTACTTCTCTGAATCCCCCAAGTCTAGGGACCCAGCTTCTATTCATGAAATAGTATGCTCCGTCCGCTTTGGATTCCAGAATTTCATCCATTCCACACAACATTTCATTTGCGATGTTCTCTGACTTCAACGCACCCGTTTGGGCTTTCTTGATTTGCGAGGTTGGGTGAGATTGAATGGTTATCTAGAGAGTTTTCACACGATGATCCGAATATTCTTTTCGGCTCAGCGCGTCGGCTACCACATTAGCCTTGACCGGGTGGTACTTGATCTCGCATTCGTAATCATTTAGCAGCTCAACCCATCTTTGCTGCCTCATGTTTAACTCTTTCTGATTCAGAATGTGCTGGAGGCTTTTGTGGTCGGTGAAGATGGTGCACTTTGTACCATAAAGGTATTGCCTCCAAATCTTCAAAGCGAAGACCACAGCTCCCAACTCGAGATCATGAATGGTGTAATTTACTTCATACGTCTTCAATTGTCTGGATGCATAAGTGATCACCTTTCCCTGTTGTATAAGTACACAGCCTAAACCCTGATTCGAAGCATCACAGTAGACTATGAAGTCTTCGGTTCCCTCTGGTAAGGATAGTACTGGTGCGCTACAGAGGGCTTGCTTCAGGGTTTAGAAGGCAATTTCTTTTTTTTTTCAGCCCAGTTGAAAGCCACGCCTTTTTGTGTTATTGTGGTGAGGGATTTGGCTATCTTGGAAATTTTTTGAATAAATCTTCGATAGTTGCCCGCGAGACCCAAGAATTGCCGAATTTATGTTGGTGTTGTCGGGATTGCTAAACTTTCTATTGCTTTGATCTTGGAAGGATCGACATGAATCCTATCCTTGCTGACAACATGTCCCAAGAAATTTACACTGCAGAGCCAAAACACACACTAGGAGAGTTTCGCATACAACTTCTCAGCTCACAGGGTCTCTAAGATCTGTCGGAGATGTTGACTATGGTCTTCTTTGCTTCGAGAGTATACGAGAATATCATCGATGAAAACGATTACAAATTTATTAAGGAATAGGTGACCAACTCAATTCATGATGTCCATAAATGTGGCGGGGGAATTTGTTAGACCGAAGGGAATCACGAGAAATTCGTAATGTCCGTACCGTGTTCGAAAGGCAGTTTTTGGGATATCCGCCTCTCGGACTCGGAGTTGGTGATAACCAGATCTCAGATCTATCTTGGAGAATTAACTAGCTCCTTGAAGTTGGTCAAATAGATCATCAATTCGTGGAAGTGGATACCAGTTTTTGATAGTGAGCTTGTTCAGTTCCCTATAGTCGATACACATCCTGAAGGATCCATCTTTCTTTTTAACGAAAAGAACTGGAGCTCCCCATGGAGAGAACTTGGTCTTATAAATCCTTTATCTAGGAGTTCACTCGGTTGGCTTGATAAATCTTCCATTTCAGCGGGAGCCAACCTATAGGGTGATTTTGCGATCGGAGTGGCTCCATGCACGAGGTCGACTCGAAATTCGACTTGCCTCTCTGGGGGTATTCCTGGAAAATCTTCAGGAAATACATCTGAAATGTCGCATGCCATTGGGATATCTTGTATGTTTACTTCTTCTTTGGTCTTGTCCACAACATGAGCGAGGAATGCGTAGTTCTTCTTGTGTAAGCACTTATGTGCCTTGATGCACGAGATAAGACAAAGATTTGCACCGAGTTTATCTTAATATATTATTAGGGTTTCGTGATTAGGAAGATGAAGGCGAGCGGCCTTCTCGTGACACATAATATCAGCATGATGGGGGCTTAACCAATCCATGCCAATTATCACATCAAAACGCCTAACATTTACAGCCATCAAATCTATTTGGAAAGAGTGGTTGTTTAGTGTTAATGTGCATCCTATATAGATATCTTTAGTTGATTCAGTCTTCCCATTAGCCATTTCTACCGTGAAGGTTTCATTAAGCTTCTGGGGTCATTGTTTTAGTAGATGTTTAAACTTTTTACTAACGAAACTTGGCTCTACCCCACTATCGAATAAGATGCATGCGTATGTGTTGTTAAGTAGGAATGTACCGGTGACAATGGTAGGGTCCTGGACTGCTTCACCTTGTCCTAAAGCCAAAACTCTTCCCGATCCTCCAGCTCCTTGATTGTTAACATTGGGGAAATTGCGCCTGAAATGCCCGTTCTCCCGCATCCATAACAGGTATGATTGGCCCCAACATTGGTGTTGTTGTAGTTGTTGTTGCGGTTGTTGTTGTTGTTGTTGTTGTTGTTGTTGTTGTTTGGCGTCTGATTCTATGGAAGCCGAGTCCTACAGTACTTTGTTATATGACCTTTTCCGATTGCACCTCGTGCAAATCATCTCTCGGCAATCCCCATGATGATGGAGGTTGCATTTGTTACATTTGGGGAGATTTCCTAAGTATTGCTTTGGGTTATTTTGTGTGGACGAGGCTGAAGCATGTGGTGTGGTGACAACTTGAGTAGCAGCATGGACAGTCACGGTTTGTTGTTTCTTTGATGATTTAGAATTTTGATTTTCCTTCCACTTGTTGTTTTTCCCCTTCTTGTTCCCGCCTTCTTTGTTAACTTCCGCTTCTCCTGTTTTGGCACCCTTTTTGTTGCCATGATCGTATAATTTCTTGGCTAGCCTCTCTGGGCTATCATACATGGTCGGATTTGCTGCAATTACATTCCTTGGATTTGCGCGGTCAACCCCCAAATAAATCTCTTGATCTTCTTCCCTTCAGATGTGATCATTCCGGGACACAAAAGAGATAGCTCACTAAACCTTGTTATGTACGTATCAATGTCAGAGTTTTGAACCGTGAGGTTCCACAGTTCTTGTTCCAATTTCTGAATTTCACCCCAGGGATAGTACTCAGCTAACAACATCTCCTTAAGTTCCTCCCATGGTATCGCATTCGCCACCGGGAGCGTCATGGCCTCTATGTGACCATTCCACCAGGAGAGGGCTTGATCAACAAACGTGCAGACCGCAAACTTGACCTTAGACTCATCCGGACATCCGCAAATTTCAAACACTGATTCCACCTTCTCCATCCATCGTTTCAAGGTTATTACGCCTCCTGTCCCATTGAAGGTTCGAGGGTTGGCGTTGGTGAAATCCTTGTAGGTGCAAGTTCTTACGGTTCCTTGGTTTGTTCCTTGATTTATGCTTCCGGTTCCCTGTCCGTCGCCTTCCCCGTTGTCCCCGTTGCGAATTTGCGCAAGCGCTGCAGTCACGGCAGCGGAAACTGCTGCTTGGAATGCGACCGAGTTAATTTCTGGTGGTGTTGGTGTCGCTTTGTTCCCACGGTTTGGTCTTTGAGGAATTTTTCTATCATGAAACAGAGCATGATGAGTATATATTGCATTCCCAAGTTAGAATGCCACTGACTCGCAAATCGATTTGTGTATCTAAGTGATTCCATGTATTAACATAAAATAAGAAAGTAAAACACATAGACGATAACAATGTCATGATAAAACATAGAGCATTTTCATTCATCATAATCGTTTTTAATACATGAAAATTTGCCCAAAAAGGCATACAGTACATAGGAAACATATGATCTGTCAGCATGACGACTCTATGAGTAGTGTAATCACTTAAACATAAGGTCGATAGTACATAAAGTAACACATAAAAAGATACATAATACTAGCAAGAGATATGGCTGGTCCTAATCATGGTGGGATGTGTCAGGGGGTGGTGCTAAGGAAGTGGATGCTCCCTGAAGGCGAGCCACCTGTCGTTCGGCGACTCGTAGTCTAGCCTCCTAGGCGTCTTGTATCATATGAAATTCCCTGATCACTTCTTGCGTTTCTCTATCTGCCATTGCCACCGCAGCTTGCATCTGATATAGTTGGTCAGCAGTGCTCTGAGCCAAATTACCAATATCTTGCAGATGCCTCACCATAACGGGGAGTGCTCGATCAGCTGGCTCTCCATCCCTCAGATCATATAATTCTCTCGCCATACCAAACGGGGGTCGTTGTCCCTGCTGTCTGCTCCACTTCCAAATATCGAAACCATGTAGAGGTGTAGGGCCATTAGGGCCCATTCGGTGAGCTAGCACTCGCACTGGGAATGGTGGATTGATAACTACGAACTTTGCGTCCGAATCATCATCACTCTCGTCACTAGACTCTTCTCCTCCAAAATCTGCCATGGGTTCTGCAAGTCCATCTTCGATTTCTTCTTCCTCTTCTTCGGGGTCTTCTTCAGGTTCTTCTTCTGGTTCTTCCAGCCACCCGTTATTTCCCTGATTAGGAAAATAAGGATCCCCGGGGTGGTGGAAATCAGCCATACTGACTGCACGAAAGCGCATAAGTAAATCGTATTTAGATTATCCTTATAGTAGATTTTAATCATTTAAGTTTGGGTTCCTAGAGTTATTTGGGAATGCGGTAAGCTGCTAGATTCATTTCCCGCTATTATTACTCCCAAACACATGTTGGTCATATTTTGAATAAATATAGTTGATCAGGCTATATTTATCCCTAACATGACTACATAACTGTTCGGGTTTAATCATGGTGTTCAATTTCCTCCAAAGGCTTTTAGTGTTGTTGTTTTAATGTATACTTAGGTATGCATTTATTCAAAGTGCTTTTAGTCCCATTGTATTTATAGTTGCATAGCATGTATGGTTTGACATGCCAGTTAATTATAAACAATGCTCTGATACCAACCTGTTACACCCTCAAAGCAGACGGCGGAAACGTCCGAGGGCTCGTGTGAGTATAAATTGAAATATCATCACAATGAATATACATGAAACATAACACAATCATCACCAAACATCACATAGTACAACTGGTATTGTTCACATCAAGTGCGTTGTTTTACATTACATATTCCAAAACATAAATTGTATAATGGTTGACATTGCATAAAAGAAATTCCAAAACACTCTTGATGATTCTTCAGCTTATCGATTACCTGAGAATAAAAGTTATTTTGAAAATGGTCAACATATATAAAGTTGGTGAGTTCATAAGCATGTTTGATTAAAAGAATTTGTATCGTTCGTGAAACCCAGAAAATCCGATATTTTCTGTAAATTCTCCGAAAATGATGTAATGATCAAGTATAAATTTATGTGTGATTTCCATTTGTAAAAAAAACATGTATAAGTAAACGATCCAAAATTTCCTTGTGTTATATGTATTGTAAGTAGAAGGTAATGATTAATAGTAATTCCCCCAGAAAATCCGATATTTTCTGATTTATAATAGTGATGTAGTCCTTGCATTATCATATGAATTGTTTCGTATTAATATGATTTAAGCACTTGGATTCCCGTAATGTATTGATGATAATGGATCTCTATGTGAGTCGTTATAACCATGCATGATAGTGACTAATTTTCCTGTCTTGGCATTTTTCCAAACGCCGGTTGTGACAACCCGACACTTTTATACTGTACAATCGATCCATATATCTATGATTCACTTGAATTTAGCATCTTTTAGCAGAATGTTGGGTCCACATGAGTGCTTTAGGCTTAGTGTAACATGGATATTGGCCTTAAGAAGGGTTAGGAAGGGTGTTGCATCACAAAAATCAAGCCAAACACACCAAGAGAGGTGTGTGCGGCCGCATACTAGAGTGTGCGGCTAGCCAGCCGCACACCCAACCGCAAACCCCTTCCAGCCTCACAGCCGACCCTATATATAGTAGAGAACCCCCCCTTCCATTCACTTTTGGCTGCACATTCTCTCTCTCTACTTTCTCTCTCTAGAAACATCATCCAAGAACACTTAGAAAGCCTCCAAAACGTGAAAAACATCATCTTTCAGCTTGCTATAGAGGTAAAACACTTGAATCTAAGCTTAAAACTCATAGTGTTCTTCGTGTTCTTCACCCCTTGAAGGAGTGCGGCTGCACACCTTCATCAGGTGGCCTCACACACGCAAAACATCCTCCAAAGTGAGGGTATGGCCCATATAATCGATCCAAGACTTAGTTTGACACTTGAAAACCCCTAAAAATCGACACATAGGACTCAAACGAGGAGTGTACGGCCGCACACACACTCTGTACTGCCGCAGACTCCAGTGTGCAGCCTCACACATAAGTTTGGCCGCATTCTCTAGCCACACACTCACTTTTATGACCATACACTCACTCTAGTACCCATATTTGGCCTTAAACTTGTAAGAATCGCTAAGTACGAAACATGGGACACTTAATCCTAATGAACCCAAGTATTTAGGGTGATTTCCCATCATGTTTAGTCATGAAACACCCTAGCTCTAACTCATATACGTGTCACCATATGATTAATAGGGACCTCTTGTGTTCAGAGCATCCGTTGACATTCAGCACTCATATCGATCGCACACTTGATTGTGTTAACACCGTGTAACCAGAGTCTCTTGGAGGGAGAGCGGGCATTATGTGTATAGATCTATACGGGACAGACACTCCCACATCCCGACTGCTAGCTACAGTTGGCGCCGACTAGGCCCTGGGATGACAAAATGTCACCATACTACATATGACCTGGAGGGTCATCAGTTATTCGAGCGTCAATCAGTATGGTTACATACGAGTCTACATTCTAACCTTTAGCTATCACATTATGAATTAAAGGTCAAACAGTCTCCCTGATGTGTGTTGTACATTTAATACTACCTGGAGCCTGCATTTTATTACATTCAGCCGGCAATGATATTGCTGGGGTAAAATGTTATTTTCCCAATTACCTTACATGAGTGAAACCTAACGCTATATTTTCATATTAATAATTTCCTTGGGAAAACTTTTACATTTCTAAAGGATCAAACCTGTAAATAACCGGGTCTGGTTAGAAGACTACTTATGCTGGAAAATGTAGGATTTTCTAGAGATCATACAATTTTCAAACTCTGATAACAGCTATTTTACTACATAATTGAAAATACTTTTATACAAGCAAAGACACTAAATACTTATGAACTCACCAGCTTTATGCTGATACTCGTTTTCAAAATAACTTGTATTCTCAGGTCAACAATCGACAGGTACTGATGCAACTTTTGAGAAGATGGAGCACATACAAGACTCATCTTTTATTTTGTTTATACTTTTGGTGTCTATCAAACTGTACAAAATACGCTTGTATTACAATTATGATATTAATGCAATGGATGTTGTTGCTTGCTTTTACTATTATGCATTGTTATGATACTGTACATGACGTCCTCCACCCCAGAACGTATTCTTCCGTTTTCGGTTTTAGGGTGTGACACTGGTTTTGATCAAGGTCTTGTCACCCTAGACTGGCCTATTCTAACTGTAGCGAACAGCTCAGGTGTGGGGGAGTCACCCCCGTATAGATCTATACACAAACTCTCGCTCTCCCTTCAAGAGACTCCGATTATAACTATAGGGTACGACCATACACTCAATAGTGTCAACCGACAAGTCTCACTAGATCCCAATTATTGCCACATGAATATGTATAACGTTATATGTATTTAGATTTACAAACACTAGATGATACTTGAATGTGAAAAGATACGGCCCAACAAACATGAAAAAGGACATTTGTGGCCCATTAGACATGTAAGTTATTTTTAGGCTTGTTAAGTATGCAAATGGACACGTTAAAGCCCATTAAGCGTGTGATGAATTATCCCATGCTAAATTAGCATGTAAATGGGCTGTTTTTGGTTTTGGGGTGTGACAGATTGGTATCTGAGCTTTGTTTATAGTGAATCAAGTATATCAACCCATAAAAGATATACGAACTATAAACACATCGGGATTAAAACACTTTGTCCAAGAATATATACTTTTAAATAATAAAATATTTAACTAAGTATATATATATATATATATACACACACACACACATCCATTAATACAAAGGATCAGTATCATACTAGAACAGAACAAAAGTGTGAAGATTGTTAAACATCACAATTAGGCTTAGAGACATATAGTCAAGTCTGGGTGAATGTAGCCTGATCAACTACGTTTTCCTAGGAGTGACTAGCATGTGCCTAAGAATGGTTGTGGTGTTGCAACAAGTCTAAAAACTTACCAACACTACCATAAGAACATCTGAACAAGAATACTATAGGAGTATTATGCATTCTATTAACTACATATGTGAGAACTAAAAGGGTCGTTACTAGTGGGGCAATAGTTGCTAAGTGAATACACCACGGTTACATGTGGCTAAGGTGCTATAGACTTAGAATATGTGACCTTTGCTTCATTTCTTGTTCTTGTTTGATTGTGGACTTAGAGTTAGGGTCACTTATTCGAAGGTCTATCCTGCTTCGGTTACATGTAATTCGTATGCACTATGCAAGTATTAGGTCGACTAATAACGATCATCCTATAAGTATCCTAGATTAGTACGTCTATTAACCTTTCTTTCCCCATTCTCACGTAGATAGCATGGCTGGCTTCCACCATCCCGACGATCCATAATATCCGAACCAAGGCATTGGAGGATGGCTTGAGGAAGAGTCAGAAGACGATCACCCGATCCCTTTGGATGATCACCGTGCCGAAGGCTTTTCGGATAGCTCTAGCTCTGAACCAGAAGTCAACAACCTACCCCCTGTAGCTCCAAACCCCAACCCCCGCCAAGCGTTTCAAGGTCCCACTCCCATCTGGGCAATAACCTTGAACCGATGGAGTGATGATCAGGGTAAGCCTTTACCTTTCAACGGAGACCGAAGCTTTTACAACATAAGCGAGGGTGGCTTGGCTGATCGAGCCCTACCTGTCATGGTCCGGAGAATTGCTTGGAACGTCGAGCAAGGTCATGCAGCTATCGGCAGAGTTGTGGAAATTGATGCCAACTCTAACCTTAACATTTTCCGTATCCGCCAGCTGGAAGAAGCCATGGATAGGACTAGGAGGACTAATGAGGCTCTGCAGCAACAGCTAGCTGCATCCCGAGCTGAAGTCAGGGAACTCCAAGCGCGTCAGAGAGCACATGAACGACATCTTCAAGAAGTTGTGCACCAACTGGTTGATCTTAGGGTTCGCCCGAGGGATATCCGTCGCTAGTAGAAGATGTCAACTTATCTCCCTCTTTTGTTTAAGGAATAGCCTTTTCTTTTCTATGCTCGGTAGAGCACTTGTCTGTAAACATTTCTAACCCTGAAAGTACCTTATCTAGACTCCTAGACTGCCAACTTTTTCCCTTATGGTTTGATGTAAGACCTACTATTAGGTTACTTATTCCCGAACTCATATTACATCATTAATACCAGTAATATTGGCAGATACCTACTCTGTTGCGATGACTCTAGCTGATGGTTGGACTATGTCGATTTAGTCCATGAAACTCTTTCATCATATTTGCAATTGATTCTTACTACTGTCATCATCTCTATAAACTTTCAGTAAAAGATGCCTCCCCGCAAGCGCCTGAACAGAGGTAGACCTGCGACTCAAACTCCACCTCCACCACCTCCTCCTCCGCAGATCGACCCGGTGATGTTTCAGACAGCTGTAACCGCGACTGTGACTGCAGCTCTGGCCCAAATAAATTTTGGCGATGCAAGCGAAGCCGAAATGGGAAACAACTCTAGACACGGTGAAACCCATGCACGTACGTAGGGGTGCACCTATAAGGATTTCATGAGCTGCAAACCAACATTCTTCAATGGGACTAGAGGGATCATTGAACTATCCTAATGGATCAAAAGAATTGAATCCGTCTTTGAAATGTGCTCATGCCCTGAGGAAAGCAAGATAAAGTTCGCTGCTACCACCTTTACTGAAAGGGCCCTGACGTGGTGGAACGGCCATGTCAATTCACTCTCCTTGGTAACAGCCAACGCCATTGGCTGGGACACACTGAGGGACCTTCTGAGAAGGGAGTACTCCCCTAGGGGTGAAATCCAGAAACTTGAGGAGGAACTCTGGAACCTTAAGATGAAGGGGACCGACGTAGTGGCTTATACGGCCAGGTTCTACGACCTGGTAACAATGTGCCCTAACATGATCCCTTCTGAGAGCAAGAAAATTGAACGATACATCTGGGGTTTAATGCCCCCGTATCGAGGGAACGTTTTAGCATCACGTCCTACGACCTTTGACAGCGCCAAGGAATTGGCCCAAAGGCTGATTGATCATGAAACTCCCTCCACTCCATCAACAACAGCAACTGCCACTGCACCAACCATGTCATCCGACAACAAGAGGAAACGGTGGGACCGGAAGAAGGGAAAGTCAACTCAATCATCCTCCAAAAACCAATAGACAGTGGTTGTCCATGCTGCCACTACTCCTGCTACTCCTGTACCAGCCAAAACCTATGATGGGAACCTACCCAAGTGCACCAAGTGCTCATTCCATCATCACGGCCCCTGCCGTGAAATGCACTGCACCAACGACCGGAAGGGTCATACCTTCCGGTTCTGCAAATCTCAACCCAAACCTATCAATCAAGTTCCCAGTTCCGGAGTGAGTCAAGCCTGTTATGGCTGTGGCGAGACAGGGCACTTCAAAAGAAATTGCCTGAAAGCTGGGAATGCAGGAAGAACGGGAAGACTACTTTCTATTGGCCACAATGAAGCAGTAGCAGACCCCACAGTAGTCACGGGTATGTTCCTTCTCGATAACTCTTATGCTTGTATCCTCTTCGATAGTGGAGAAGAAAGAAGCTTCATAAACCAAAACTTTAAACACTTACATAAACAATCCTCATAACCATTAAAAGAAACCTTCGTCGTAGAAATGGCTAACGGAAAGACAGATAGTTCTAACGAGGTCTACATAGCTTGCACCATTACTCTAGATAATCATTCGTTCCCTATCGACCTTATACCAATGGCAATCAAAAGTTTCAACATCATCGTGGGCATGGACTGGTTGAGTCTCCATCATGTTGATATCCTGTGCGCCGAAAAAGCCATCCGTCTAAATCTACCGAATAATGAAACTCTGTTAATCTACGGAGACAAATCCAGTATGAGTCTTTGCATCATCTCAAATATTCAAGCCCAGAAGTACTTGCGTAAAGAATATAGTGCATTCCTTGCACAAGTTGTCGAGACGAGCCAGAAAACGAAATATCTAAAAGACTTCCCCGTAGTATGTGACTTCCCCGACGTTTTTCCAGAAGAGCTACCATGTTTACCTCCCCAACATCAGGTCGAGTTCAGGATCGACCTAATTCCAGGAGCTACCATTGTAGCCAAATCGCCCTATCGTCTAGCGCCTGCAGAGATGCAAGAGCTGTCCGGTCAACTTAACGAGCTGCTCAGTAAGGGCTTCATAAGACCAAGCTTCTCACCCTGGGGCGCATCGGTCTTGTTCGTGAAGAAGAAGGACGGGTCGTTCCGTATGTGCATTGATTACAGAGAACTCAACAAACTGACGGTCAAAAATCGCTACCCTCTTCCTCATATAGACGACCTATTCGACCAACTGCAAGGGGCGAGTTACTTTTCAAAGGTTGATCTTAGGTCCGGGTATCATCAGTTACGAGTGCTTAAGGAGGATGTTCCAAAAACAGCCTTCCGAACTCGTTACGGACACTATGAGTTCGTAGTGATGCCGTTCAGACTGACCAACGCGCCTGCGGAATTCATGGATTTAATGAATAGGGTGTGTCGTCCTTACTTGGATCAATTTGTCATCGTCTTCATTGATGACATACTTGTCTACTCTCGGAGTAAGGAGGAGCATAGCAATCATCTACGACAAGTCCTGGAAACCCTACAATCGGAGAAGTTATATGCGAAGTTCTCTAAGTGTGAATTCTGGATCCGAAGAGTTGAATTCTTAGGACACGTGGTTAGCAAGGAAGGAATCCATGTGGACCCATCCAAGATTAAGGCTATTGAGAACTGGTCAGCATCGAAGACGCTTACAAAAATTCGTCAATTTCTAGGCATCGCTGGCTACTATTGCAGGCTTATTCAGAACTTCTCCCGGATCGCGAAACCCCTTACCACATTCACTCAGAAAAGCGTAGCCTTTGACTGGGAAGAGAAACAAGAGAAGGCATTCCAAACCCTGAAACGGGCCTTATGCACCGCACCGATACTATCCCTTCCCGAGGGGACAGATGATTTTGTGGTTTACTACGATGCGTCCAATCAGGGGCTCGGTTGTGTTCTGATGCAACGAGGTAAGGTCATCGCCTACGCCTCAAGACATCTGAAGACACATGAGGTCAACTACACCACACACGACCTCGAATTAGGAGCAATTGTGTTCGCCCTAAAGATCTGGAGGCACTATCTGTACGGTACAAAGAGCACGATATACACTGACCACAAAAGACTTCAACACATATTGAACCAGAAGGAGCTCAATATGAGAAAACGAACGGTGGGTCGAGCTAATCAATGATTACGACTGCGAGATTCGTTATCACCCGGGAAAAGCCAATGTAGTAGCAGACGCCCTAAGTCGAAAGGAATATTCTGGTCGAAAAGTCAAGTCGTTAACAATGACTATCCATTCCCATCTATCCGCACAGATTAAGGAGGCTCAGCTCGAAGCCCTAAAACCAGAGAACGTGTTGAACGAAGCTTTGAGGGGAATGTATAAGAATCTTGAGATCAGAGGAGACGGAGTTTATTGCTTCATGGACCGGATTTGGACCCCAAAGTTCGGTGGTTACAAGGAGATTGTCATGAACGAAGCTCACAAGACCAAGTACTTTTTTCACCTAGGTTCGGATAAGATGTACCTTGATCTCAAGAAGTTATATTGGTGGCCAAACATGAAAGCTGAGGTCGCTACCTTCGTGGGCAAGTGTCTGACTTGTGCCAAAGTGAAGGTCAAATATCAGAAACCCTCAGGTCTACTCCAGCAGCCCGAAATACCTGAGTGGAAATGGGAGATGATTTCTATGGATTTCATTACCAAATTACCTAAATCCCCGAGTGGGTATGTTACCATTTGGTTAATTGCCGATCGATTGACGAAATCCGCCCACTTCCTACCAATCAAAGAAACTTTCAAGATGGAAAGACTCACACGAATCTACATTCAAGAGATTGTTCGACTGCATGGTGTTCGTATATCTATTATCTCCGATAGGGATAGTAGGTTCACTTCGAGATTCTGGCAATCACTACAAAGCGCCTTAGGAACGAGGTTGGACATGAGTACAGCCTACCATCCACAGACCGACGGACAAAGTGAGAGGACTATCCAAACTTTGGAAGATATGCTGTGAGCCTGTGTGATCGAATTTGGTAAAGTGTGGGATACCCACTTACCCCTTGTCGAGTTTTCCTACAACAATAATTACCACATGAGCATCAAAGCAGCTCTATTCGAAGCCCTCTACGGCCGAAAGTGCAGATCACTCTGTGCTGTGCTGAGGTGGGTGACACTCAGTTAGCTAAAGGACGAATTTCTGACAACAACCTAACAGGTCCGGAGATCATTCGAGAAACGACCGAGAAGATCGTTCAGATTCGTGAAAAATTGAAAGCCGCTAGAGACCGATAGAAAAGCTATGCAGACAAACGAAGAAAACCCTTGGAGTTCCTAGTGGGAGATCGAGTCCTTCTGAAAGTTTCACCCTGGAAAGGCATGATACGCTTTCGGAAGCATGGAAAGCTAAATCCAAGATACATAGGGCCTTTCGAGATTCTCGCTACAATTGGCCCCATAGCTTACAAACTCAATCTACCTCGCGAGCTTAGTAACATACATCCTACATTCAACGTCTCAAACTTGAAAAAGTGTCTATCCGACAAGACTCTTGTAATTCCACTCGACGAGATCGAGATCAATGAGAGCCTCAAATTCGTGGAAGAACCGGTGGAGATTATGGATCGAGAGGTCAAACGAACAAAACAAAGCCGCATCCCAATTGTGAAGGTTCGCTGGAAGGCCAAGCGAGGACCAGAGTTCACTTGGGAGCGCAAGGATCAAATGAAACTTAAATACCCCCATCTTTTTACTTAGTTATTTGTACTAGCTTAGCTGCTTGAACTCTAATTTCGGGACAAAATTCCCTCTAATGGGGGAAGGATGTGACAACCCGACACTTTTATACTATACAATCGATCCATATATCTATGATTCACTTGAATTTATCATCTTTTAGCAGAATGTTGGGTGTGCATGAGTGCTTTAGGCTCAGTGTAACATGTATATTGGCCTTAAGAAGGGTTAGGAAGGGTTTTGCATCACAAAAATCAAGCCAAACACACAAAGAGAGGTGTGTGCGCCCGCACACTAGAGTGTGCAGCCAGCCAGCCGCACACCCAACCGCAAACCCCTTCCAGCCTCACACCCGACCCTATATATAGTAGAGGACCTCCCTTCCATTCACTTTTGGCTGCACCTTCGCTCTCTCTACTTTCTCTCTCTAGAAACATCATCCAAGAACACTTAGAAGGCCTCCAAAATGTGAAAAACATCATCTTTCAGCTTGCTATAGAGGTAAAACACTCGAATCTAAGCTTAAAACTCATAGTGTTCTTCGTGTTCTTCACCCCTTGAAGGAGTGCGGCTGCACACCTTCATCAGGTGGCCTCACACACGCAAAACATCCTCCAAAGTGAGGGTATGGCCCATATAATCGATCCAAGACTTAGTTTGACACTTGAAAACCCCTAAAAATCGACACATAGGACTCAAACGAGGAGTGTACGGCCGCACACACACTCTGTACTGCCGCAGACTCCAGTGTGCAGCCTCACACATAAGTTTGGCCGCATTCTCTAGCCGCACACTCACTTTTATGACCATACACTCACTCTAGTACCCATATTTGGCCTTAAACTTGTAAGAATCGCTAAGTACGAAACATGGGACACTTAATCCTAATGAACCCAAGTATTTAGGGTGATTTCCCATCATGTTTAGTCATGAAACACCCTAGCTCTAACTCATATACGTGTCACCATATGATTAATAGGGACCTCTTGTGTTCAGAGCATCCGTTGACATTCAGCACTCATATCGATCGCACACTTGAACCCTACGTTAAACAGTGAGTTCATACCCCTTAATTAACCTTTCAAACATTTTTGAATGCTTTTATGGGGGGGGGGATACAAGTTGAATCCAACATGCTATAGTATCAATCACATGTGATTTATAGCTTGCAACTAAAAAGGATTTTCTATATTTTAAATTACTTTGACAACAAAACTGTTCTAAATGTTTATTTAACTCATTTTCCATGTAAAAATTGTTATAAAAACTATTTCCAAACTCTTTCAAACTTCCTTTGTTTCCCAAACCATATATACATCAATATATTTATATAAGTAAGACTTGAAGGACTTAGGACTGATAGCTCACCTTACTTCCTGTTCTTTTTTGATTGTGGACTTAGGGTACTTTGTTATCTGTCCGACTGTCGTTGATTTCTTAGATATATCATATATATTTGTGTTGGATATAAAAGCCTTCAGTTCAAGTTCAATACCTTTGTGTACCAAAGGCACGCAACTAACACTTCTATTTAACTATAATAGGTATAGTTAAGGATTTCCACTCGTTACTATTATTACCATGATACTTACTATAATTAGTACTGTCACGAGTCAATACACGGATAATACTATACAACGAGGATACTATATACTATACAAGAGAATATACTAAAACAGAATGTGACATACTACTTTTCGATACGACACTTCATTGTGTTAACACCGTGTAACCAGAGTCTCCTGGAGGGAGAGCTAGCATTATGTGTATAGATCTATACGGGATAGACACTCCCACATCCCGACTGCTAGCTACAGACCGCGCCGACTAGGCCCAGGGATGACAAAATGTCACCATACTACATATGACCTGGAGGGTCATCAGTTATTCGATCGTCAATCAGTATGGTCACATACGAGTCCACATTCTAACCTTTAGCTATCACATTATGAATTAATGGTCAAACAGACTCCCTGAGGTGTATTGTACATTTAATACTACCTGGAGCCTGCATTTTATTACATTCAGCCGGCAATGATATTGCTGGGATAAAATGTTATTTTCCCAATTAGCTTACATGAGTGAAGTCTAATGCTATATTTTCATATTAATAATTTCCTTGGGAAAACTTTTACATTTCTAAAGGATCAAACCTGTAAATAACTGGGTCTGGGTAGAAGACTACTTATGCTGAAAAATGTAGGATTTTCTAGAGATCATACTATTTTCAAACTCTGATAACAGCTATTTTACTACATAATTGAAAATACTTTTATACAAGCAAAGACACTAAATACTTATGAACTCACCAGCTTTATGCTGATACTCGTTTTCAAAATAACTTGTATTCTCAGGTCAACAATTGACAGGTACTGATGCAACTTTTGAGAAGATGGAGCACATACAACACTCATCTTTTATTTTGTTTATACTTTTGGTGTCTATCAAACTGTACAAAATATGCTTGTATTACAATTATGATATTAATGCAATGGATGTTGTTGCTTGCTTTTACTATTATGCATTGTTATGATACTGTACATGATGTCCTCCACCCCAGAACGTATTCTTCCGTTTTCGGTTTTGGGGTGTGACACTGGTTTTGATCAAGGTCTTGTCACCCTAGACTGGCCTAGTCTAACTGTAGCGAACAACTCAGGTGTGGGGGAGTCGCCCCCGTATAGATCTATACACAAACTCTCGCTCTCCCTTCAAGAGACTCTGATTATAACTACAGGCTACGACCATACACTCAATGGTGTCAACCGACAAGTCTCACTAGATCCCAGTTATTGCCACATGAATATGTAGAACGTTATATGTATTTAGATTTACAAACACTAGATGATACTTGAATGTGAAAAGATACGGCCCAACAAACATGAAAAAGGACAATTGTGGCCCATTAGACATGTAAGTTATTCCCAGGCTTGTTAAGTATGCAAATGGACACGTTAATGCCCATTAAGCGTGTGATGAATTATCCCAGGCTAAATTAGCATGTAAATGGGCCACTAAGGCCCAATAACATGTAAGGCTAATTTAGGCCCATTAAGCATGTAATTGGATCGCGAAGGCCCAATAGACATGAAATGATTATATTGGGCCCAATAAACATGCAAATAGATTTCGAAGGCCCAATAAGCATGTATAGTGAGTACTATGCCCAATAGTCGTACCATTGCTGTATTTCGTTTGTTTGTTATAGTATAGTTCTTTTAGACGAAACATTTATCCATAATGTTATAAAAAATCCAGTTTTTTGTTATAATGGTATTTTTACTTCAAAATTCTATAATTTGAACTCATTTTTAATTAAAATTTCACTTTAGGTCCCTTAAGAACTAATTTGAACATTTAAAGGCTTGTTTTTACATAAAATGTCATTTTTGCTCTATTTTAATTAAAAATAACATTTTAGCCCATTAATATATAAAAAGTTATATTTTCGGCCCAAATATTTAGTAATTGACAGATTTGGCCCAAAAATACATATATTGACATTTTTAACCCATCTTTGTAGAAAATTACATTTTCAGCCCTTATTTACATAAAATGACTTTCGGCCCAATTTTTATAAAATTAACATTTTAATCCATAAAAATTGTCATTTTTGCAATTTGGGCCCAAAAAGCCGTAAGGCCCTAATTAAAGCCCATAAGGCAAAATTTTACACTTTTGGCCCTTTGGAAAGTATGATTGTTACAAAAACTCATTTTTATACAAATGTGACCCTTTAAATCCTTATAAAATCGAAGTGACATAATTGTCTCAACTTTTTTTTATTTGTCAAGAATGATCCTCATACAAGAATTTTGTTTTGTTTTTCACATCTTAAGTATGTATATCACTTTTATTCCTTGTAGTATGATAACTAGAGTATTTAGTTTATGAATCTCCCCCATTTTTTTAGAGTTTTCGAGATTCATCAAGTTTTATCACATATTCACAACATAAACAAAGAAAATCACACATAGCATGCATAAATACATAGATCTACACATAAATACTTGTCTTCTCCCCCCAAAACATATAAAAACTGAAAACAAGGGGGTATGAACTCACCTTGCTTGTTGATTTCGGTTTTGGTGAAGAAAAGAGAGAGGTTTCAGCTCTAGCAATCCTTTCTTGAATAGATCTCGAGCTTATGGGATTTCTAAGAGTATGATTACAAACAAATGTTTAGAAGGAGTGACCTAGCATAAGAATGAAGTTATATAACTTGGATATGTAGGGACTTACCAAGGAATCATGATTTTTTGGTGGAAATCTTCTTGAGAGCACTCTAGATCTTCGAAAATTTAGAGGAAGAAGAAGGTTTTCTAGAGAGAGTTCCTTAAGAGATTTTTGAAAGAAATGAGGTGGTGAGGAGAGTGGTTCGACCGAGAGGAAGAAAAGAGAGATGGAGAGGAAAGAGGTTAGATGTGATGGAGCATTGATGCATGAGATTGGAGTTTACTTGGAGGATATTTAGCATGGAAGACCACCATGCAATCTTGAGGTGGCACCACAAGATCTTTTCTCATTTATTTTTATTTTTATTTAAATTTTTACACATGGGTCGAGAATTAGGCTAGGAGAAGGGAAAAGAGAAAATTCGGGCCTTTACTTGAATTGTTCAAATGTATGAAGCTTAATAAGATCTTTTCGGCCCATTGGGATCTTAAGGTGGTTCACGTCGCAATATGGTATAAAGGAATGCGTTTATGGCCCATTAGGGTTAATTAATTCATTTACGGCCCAATAAGGCCCATTAGGGTTAGAATGAATCATTCTAGGCCCAAATGGTCCAAAATGTTATATATTTATGACTTGGGTCCATTTAGAATCCAAATAGGTTTCTAAGCCAAAAATTATTGGTCCGTTAGGCCCAATAAGAAAATCCTAGTCCATAAAGAACTTGAACCAAGATTTTTAGGGTTTTCGACTCCCAATTGACTTTCTGAAATGTTTTGCATATAGTTTTGAACTTCAATTGTGGATCTTGACTAAGTTTGTTGTCATAGAATGAACATAGTGCATGATATCAAGTTAGAGTTACAAATATTATCATAGATGACGTTTTCATGATCACAAAATTTCTTGGCTAAAATGTCAATTATAACATCAGTCTTTTCAAATGTTTTCTTTGTCAAACGGCTTTGTTTATGTCGAGACTCAATAGTTTGCCTTAAAATTTTCTTCCATGCTTGTCTTTTTGAAATTTCACTATCTTTCGAAAATTTGTCAATTTGATCTTTAAATTCTTTTGAGTTAATTTTGACAAAATTTTCAACTTTCTCCTCAATTTGTTTTGGAATTTTGTTTGAAACCTTTTGTTTTTCAACCCGTCTTCTTTGATGTTTTTGTCTTTGAAAAGTGTATGTATTCTTTGTGAGATTGTTTTCGATAGTATTCTGATCTGAAAAAAAAACCTTCACCAAGTGTTTGTTTGTTATCTTCTTATTTCTGGTTTAATGTTTTTGACATTTTCTTTTGTCACAAATACTTGGTTTGAAAAAAACAACATCGTTTGTGCGTTTAAAGTTCGGATACACCACTTGGTTAGTTTCGAGATAATGAGCACCTTTTTCAATCATTACCTTGTCAAATTTTTCAAAGTCACCATACACCTGATCAACAACAATTCGAGGAATAATTGTTTCTTTCCAAACCTTCTTTTCTGACTTTGGATTTGTTGAAACCTCATCCTCATCCTTATCATCACTACTATCAGTTTGACTATCTTTGACACTCACATGATCGAAATCACAAACTTTCGAAGTAGAGGGTTTGTCAGTGTCAATCTTTACCAACGAATCATTACAATTTTCTTTTCCTTTAGACTTAGATGCAAAATCAACGATAGACAACTGAGAACAATCAACATCCTCAAAATCACTAATTTCGCTAATATTATCAAAATTATTTTCAATATCAACAAAATTAGATTGAGAATTAGATGCCGAATTCTCAGTTCTTTTCAAAATTTTAATTTGTTCAGATTTGGTCAAGGTATCATTCACAATATCAATTAATTCATCTGCATCAAGATATTCAACAATTTTCACAATTCCATAAGCATATCTATCATCAGGAATTTTATCAAATTTTGTAATTGTTTTCTCACAATCATAGGAAATGTTATATCAACCTTCTCTCTCTTGTATGCTAGAAAAGGTAATAACTTCCTATATTGTTCCTTGGTTATATCGGATAAATGATGCAAAGTAGTTAATTTTGCGTAAAGTCTTTTAGCATTATTACAATATATGTTTCTCCGTGCTAACAACAATTTGACTTCGCTACTCAATGTATCCCTATCACACATTATATTTGTAATCTGTAACTCTAGATTTTTCTACTTTTATTTTCTTGAGATTTAACTGCTTCTGAACCTCTAGCAACTGAGAAGTTGATTTCTTAACCTCGTTACTAGTAGAGATAAGCAAAGTATCAAAATAAGCAACAGTATCATCAAAAGCAATTAATTCTGAATGGTATAACCTTAAAGGAATATTAAAAGACTGAAGAATAGAACCTACCTTTGTTGTCATTGGTGATTTATCTCCTCCTTTGGTCATAAAACAATGACCAGTCACCACTTCATCATTTTCTTCCTCAAATTTCCCATACATCGCCCCATGCGTAGGATTACGCATTTCCTAGTCGTCAGAACCCGAGGACCAGATTTGGTATGTTCCTTCATCATCATCCTCACCTTTTGCCATAAGAGAGATTCCTTTTACTTTTTCCCTCACGTCCTCTAGACGTTCGACATAATATGCTTCGTCTTTCACTTTATTTTTCTTTTCTTCTTTCTTTCGAAGCATACAATCACTAGACATATGGTTTGCACCATGACAGTAGTGACAATCAATTACTGAGTCTCCTTTCAACTTTTTCTCAACTTTCTGCTCTTCCATTTTAACATCACTCTTCTCACTCTTCTTTTTCTCTTCTCTTCCTGCTTTTGCCACGAATTTTCCTTTTGCTTCACCAATTTTTGTCTTTGAAATAAAAGGTTTCTTGAAAAACTTATTTACCCTATTATTCAAGTAAAATGCAACAGCTTCATCATCCGAATTAGCCAAAAATCCTTCATTATCAGAATCTTCCTTTTCGACTGACTCTTTCTCATTAACTTTCGACATCAAAGCTAATGGTCCTCCAATACTCATTTTTGATTCTTCAGCAATTTCATTTACTTTTCCTTCATGAGTTTTTAGCAGATTGTACAAGTCATTAAGCGTCGAAGTATCAAAACTCTGTTGAGTTTTCACCATCAATGTCACATTCCCCCATTCTTTGCGTAAACGCATAATGAAAGTCGGATTGAACTCCATGGTTGTTCGAGTAATTCCATGGCGATTACATTTGTAGAGTAATTCATTTAGCCGATCATAGTAATATTCTATCGACTCGCTATCCTTTTGTTTGAATTCTTTCAATTCAATCAAACAATGTTTCACATAATTGATCTTAGTCTTCTCACTTCCTTGAAACTTTTCTTTGAGATTGTTCCAGATGTCTTTAGCAGTTGTACAACTTCTGACATAATTGTAAACAATAGGAGGCAATGCACCATGCAATTCTCTTATACATGTTTTCTCAAGCTTCTTCAGTCTATCAGATTGATCAGTAACACTTGAAGTTTCAGATGAAGATCCAATTGCTTGAACATCTGGTGGAGGAGTACTTTTTCCAGTAATACATGACCAAAGCTCTTCATCCAGCCCATTCAAGTAGTCTTGCAAGCGATCAGCCCACTGATCATAGTATTCTGGAATGAGCGTAGGAATCTTAGTTGAAGATCCTAGCAGATGAGAATAGGATGTCATTGAGTTCATATTGAAATTTCCCATGAATGTACGGATGAATTTTTCAGAAAAACTGAAGAGATTTTGGAAACAAATAGCTGAAACGATCAGGGATTTCAAGTAGAGCACTCGATTCAACAAATCAGTTGTAGAATCGAATCACAACTGTAGATCAATAACGATTTTCAAAACAAAAGGTGCGGAAACTTTTGAATCCAGATTTTGATTAAAAACCTTTTGATTCAGAATGAAAATCAGATCGCAGAGATATGATTCCTGCTCAGATACCAATTGATGAATAATTGAATCAAGTAATGAAATCAAAATAAGAGTATCGAGAATTGAGAACACAAAATGTAAATAAGATCTGGTTTCAGCTTGTATTATGCTTTATGATTACAGAGAGAAAATAGACAAGAAAAACTCCAAAACTCTTATCTAACTCTAAGTAACATTCCTTATTTATAGGAAAACAGTAAAGCATACAAAAAATTACAAAGGACTAGACTTCATAGATTCGACATAAAAAGCCTTTGTAAAATAACATTACATTTCGACACCATACAACACTACTTCGACCCTTACGTATTGGATTCAACCCACGCTCATTTTTATCACTTCATGGATTTTATCACGAGTGAACATGAGACGATAATATCTTATATTCTTCAAACGGAGAGATATGAGTTGCAGTTCACAAGTCGGTTTCACATTGATGATATGTAAATGCACCGGTAACTCGGTGTTATAAAACATACCGTTGTGTGTGACTTGATGAGTAAATAGAGCAAGCATATGAGTCAAATTTTTTCTATTCATTTTACCCTTAGAGGGATATGGGCCCCTCGATGATTTAGTGATAACACCCCTAAGTGCTTGGCCAAGCCTGAACTGATTTGACTTGTTCAATTAGTCAGTCGTCATAAATCAGAAATCGGGAAACAACAGACGGACAGGGAGAATGATTATAATCCATGTCTCAGTCCATATGATATCTAGAATGGAGGAATATATGATCCCTTATTGTCACACCCCCCAAATCGGAACAACGAAAACGTTTGGGGGCGAAGGACGTCATGTTTAGTATCACAAGACATGCATCATAGTAATTAAAGTAATAAACAACCATTTCATTAGAAACAAAGTGTTTACAAAGTATATGGTTTACATAACATAGACTACATATGTAAATAACAAAACAAGAGATGAAGTTATCATGCTCCATCTTCTGAATTCCCAGCGCGCGTACCTGTCTACTAGTTTCCTGAGAATAAAAGTTATTTTGAATGAGTAGATTAGCATTTAAGCTGGTGAGTTCATAATTTTTTTAGTGATGTAAGTAAGTTGTAGTAAGTTGTAAGTTCTGTTTAGAAAAGTTCTCCTGTTCCTCCAGAAAATCCTATATTTCTTGCTTTGATGAAAGATAAGTAAAAATGACTCTACAATCCTTTCTATGAGTACTAAGTGGATACAAGTTATATAAAACCCATAGTAAACAAACAATCAATTGTGTGTATCTACCCTAAGCCCACAACCAAACAAGGAACAGGGAATGAGGTGGGAGACACACCTCCCATTGTTGGTTAGATCATCGTTGTATATAACCCTAGCGTATTCACTTGGTACTCACGGATTAACTGCAATTGTTCCTTTATATTTGATGAAAACATTCTTTAAGAAACCACTTATTTCTTTTAGTAAAAATGGTAACTACAATGATTCCTTCTATAATCACTTGGTTTATATTAGCTATATATAATCCAATATCGAATAGATAGTTAGTTGTGTAAATCTGCCCTAAGCCCACAACCAAACAAGGAACAGGAAGTAAGGCGGAAAGCACACATTCAACTAACTATCAGGTATTAATTATATATAACCCTGATGTATAAACCAATGTATTATAGAATTAACCACTTAAGGTCCTTTAAGTTATATTGGTTTAATAAAATGGATTAAACCCTTTACTAGTAAGTTTCTAGTTTAGTTTACTCATGATCTATCTGAAAAGTATGTTTTTGTCCTAGAATACGATGTATTAAATTTGTGTCCCATGAACTGGCCCATACCTGGTACCCCTTATGATGACTTGGTGTATACGGAACATATATATAGCTAAGACCGAATAGATAGTAGGCTGGGTGAATCTGCTCTAAGCCCACAACCAAACAAGGAACTGGAAATGAAGTGGAGAGCACACATCCTACTACATGTTAGATCTGATTAATATATATCCCTGATGTATACACTAAGGAATCATAAAGTTAGCATTATAGGCCCCTTTCTACTGAATGTACTAGACTCGACTGTTCTGTTTGTAGTTTAAAAAGATGAAAGTTTTCCCTAGTTTATAACTATCTTAACTCAAAAATACATTGCATTAACTGTCAAGTGGAACTGTCACAATATGAAAGTAATGGGAAAATGTAAGTACATAGTTGTATTTTGAAAAGACAACTCAAGTACTGATTACCTTAAACAAATATGTATTACTAAGGTCATAATGTGATGTGGTTGTACCCATACTATACGCTCTCCCTCCAAGAGATTTTGGTTAAAAAACGCGACTTCAGCAAACAAATTACTGAGTCATGAAGTAGTCTCACATTAAAGTTATTGTAGTCTTGTATAACCAATTTATTATCATCTTTTGTTTAGAACAATGAGTTAGTGATTATTGGTATAATTTGTACATCATGATTTGTTCTTCTGTTATAGTATCTTAGTATGTTCCTTCTGTTATCGCATCTTAGTATGTTCTTTCTGTTATCACGTACTGTATCTACCTCCCTGTTTCTCTTTATAGTATGTTCTCTTATGTTATCATGTATTGTATCTACCTCCCTGATTTTCTTTATAGTATGTTCTAGTATCTAGTATGAACTGAACCCCTGAACTATACCTATTATAGTTTACTAGTATGTTTACTTGAACTTGTTATTAAAAAGACTCATTTATCCACTAAGTTATGATTGTACTTTTAAAAATAGAGTTTTTATAAACTATAAAGTAACATAACTTAAAAAGAGTTTTTGAAATGTTTTGATCACTTATAAAAACATATGCAATCCTTCGAAAGATGTTTATAACAAACATTTACACAATTATCATTGTGTTCAACTTGTATTCCCCCCTTAAAAGCATTTAAAACAGTTTAAAAGATTGATTATAAGGGTATGAACTCACCTTATGTGGGTGGTTCAAACGAATATGCGTGTAAGGATGAGAAGTTCCACGAATGAAGTCACAAGACACAAACAAGTCGTAAATGACATATAATTGCATATATTGGCATGAATATAGTGTTTAGAAGCAACCACATGCAAGGAAACACCTTTAGGGACTAGGAAACACTTGAAATGAAGTGTTGAATCACATGTGATTGTATGAAAGAGGGTTCACGGCCACACACTTTGTGTTTACGGCCAAGATAGATGAGTTTACGGCCAAGAAAAGAGTTTTTTGGCCGTAAACTCGTGAACATTATTCAAAAGAGAGTGGTTTAAGGTCCTATCTATCATCCATTAGTGTTCATGGTCTAGTGCTTGGCTATGAGAAAGGTTTGCAGCCAAAATGTGTCCAAACCATGGTTTTACGGCCAAGTGAGGTTCCATGGCTGTAAACTTATGATGTTTATGGGATTGATGATGTTTCAAGACTATGATCTAGTGATTAACATGCCTAACTAGATGGTAGATGGAATACTCACACTTTTGAGGGCCTTTGAGGAGTTTTCGGACACCAAGAACAAGTGTGTGTTCTTGGTGATCTAATCCAAAAGGGATGATTCGAATGAAATCATGGAGTGATACTAGATCAAAAAGTGAATCAACTAAACAAAGGAATAAATCACTCACACATTTGTAGATCAAAGTGAAAGGCTCGATGATACTTGAGAGAGAATGGAAGTTTCTTGAGTTGAAAGTGTAAGAAATGAAGAAAAAGTGAATGATATGAGACTTAAGGGGGGAGTTTACGGCCAACCATGAGTTTACGGCCATAAACTCATGTATTGTGGCCGTGAACTCCTTTTGGTGGTGTTTAAAGCTTGAATGTTGCACAGTGACTCTAGCAGGTACTTCCTAACACACATTCCTTAAATATACTAGGCTTAGAACACTCAAACAGACTCTAAACAGTGCTAAAAGATTGCAGGAGCGAGTCTGGCTTAAGGTTGATTGGCTTGACTTTACAAGGAAATAGTTTTCAGGTTGTCACATCATCCTGTTGGATTAATGTCTAAGTCCATAACTATAATTGGTAAGACTTGACCCGACCCTGCATGGTCCATTTGGGTTGCATGGCATCATGCATTTGGATAGACTATAATGAGAGAAATAACACTTAAGTTTTGTTAATATATTATAAGTTCTAATATATTAATCCTTTCTAAAATTTTCCAAATGCCTGGGGCATTAAGAAGGGAAAAGGTCAGTGTTCATCGACAAGGTCAGAGTTCGACCACAGATTGGTTGCTCAAGGATAGTTGGAAGTATAGTGATAATTCTGGAAGGACCATATTGACATAATCTGTAAGGAGGCAACTGTTGTTCAGAAGTGATAGTCAAAATGGAATTTGGAAATGTTTCAAAGTTAGAAATTATTCAATCTGTGTAAGATTAGGAAACTTAATGCAAGAAGGATGTTTCCAAGGAGCTGATCTCCTTTGGAATGCTCTGTAATGGTTGATGTCAAGTCCTTCTGACTTTGTGCATAATCATTACAAGAGGATCAATGCATATAAGTTTAGAATCAAACAGATTTCAGTAAATGGCATGAATTTGGAATTCTTGCATTTGCAGTAAGGATTTGGGAATGAGAAAAGAGGATCATTGGAGTTATGTTCAATTGATCTATTTCACAAACTAAAGATCATAGACAAACATAGTATGCATACTTGGTGTATGGCATGACTAGTGTTTAGAAAACATAGTGTACATGCTTGGAGCATGGGAAAACTATTGTTTTAAATTCAAGAATAAAGTTGATAGCTAAAACAGTATACAATGAATAATGTGTAATCATATGGTGATAAATAAAAGGTGTTTTATTTATGTTCATAGGTTTTTATACCATATTGGATTCAATTATTATTGTGTTTCACTTTGCATGTTTTAACTTCCTGAATAACTAGGTCATTGTTCTGGATGACTAAGTTATTCAAACCATCCACAATCGGTCATATGTTGGAAGTAGATATGAATTAAGACTGTCAAGGGTTGGCTTGTAGAGGTCTAAGATGTTGGACAAAGGGCTACAACACTCATGAGTGCTCATAAGTTCTGAGTATTGGATTCAACCCGCGCTCATTGGAATCACTTCATGGATTTTATCACGAGTGATCATGAGACGATAATATCTTATATTCTTCAAACCTAGAGATATGAGTTGTTACTATGAGTTGGTTGTACATTGATTGCACGAAAAACGCATTCGGTAACTCGATGTTATAAAACGTGCCTTTGTGTATGATTCAACAACTAGTAGAACAAGCCATATGGGTCGAAGTTTATCCATTCCTTTTAACTTCGGGATAGAAGCGATATCTGTGGGCCCCTCGATGATTTGATGATGACAAATGGAAGTGCTCGGTTGGGCCAGGACTGATTTGATTTGTTCAATTAGTCAGTCGTCATAAATCGGAAATCAGGAAAAAACAAATGGATAGAGAGAATGATTATAATCCATGTCTCAGTCCATATGATATCTAGAATGGAGGAATATATGATCCCTTATCTAATGGACAAGTCATTGACAAAGGTCAGTGTTCATCGACAAGGTCAAAGTTCGACAGAAGCTTTTGAGAGCTACGATTGCTAGTCGATTCTTGAAGTCATACTTGCAATAATAGTTTTAGACTTATCCAAGTGGGAGACTATTGTATTAATGTCTAATTCCATAACTATAATTGGTAAGACTTGACCCGACCCGGTATGGTCCATTTGGGTTGCATGGCATCATGCATTTGGTTAGACTATAATGAGAGAAATAACACTTAAGGTTTGTTAATATATTATAAGTTCTAATATATTAATAAGATTATTTGATTAGTATTGATCAAGAATTAATCTAGGATTAATTAAGTGATCAAAAGAAGACTAATTAAATATATGGTTTGATTGTGTAAATCATCCATACTTGTATAGTGGGCTAAGGCTCCATGGATTATCAAGTTGGGCTAAAACCCATAGGATGCTCCATGGATGATCCATGGTGTATTTGAACCCATGGATCCAAGGAAATGGAAAGCCATGACAATTAGGGTTTACCCTAATTGTGACACTATATAACGATCATATTCTAGGAAAAACCGGCCACTATGTGTGAGGAGAAAGGGCTAGCCGATTTCATGAAGTGTGTATGTTCTCTTAGTCATTCCATGTGTATTTGGTGTTGTGTGAACCATTTGAGGTGTCACACATGGGGCACTAGGCACTCAAGCTTCATGAAGACAATCTACATCAAAGAGGTATGTAATTCTAACTTGATATATTCATTTGAATCAATGTTATTATGCTAGTTAAGATGAATACCTTGGAAAGTTCATATTTTCTTGTATAATAGAGAAAACATAGATCCAAGGTATTTAGGGTTGCATGTACACTTAGGAGTGTTAGAATGCTCAAAAGCCAACACCCCCCCCCCCCCCGTTAGATGGAATTTCGTCCCGAAATTAGCTTTCTTAGCAGTATTACTGGGGTTGCGCTCCTCTGATTTGCAGGATACCCACTTGTAGACTTGGCAACTTGCCCTAATGTCCATGATAGGATTTATACTTGGTCTATCTATCATTACCTCATGTATACAAGTTATATATAGTTTAAGATTAGTTAGATGGTCGGATGTGCGACTCTGCCCCTAGTCCACAACCAAACAAGGAACAGGAGATAGGGCAGAAGCACACATACTGAATCTGTGTAATCATAATCATATACCACTCTCGCGTATACACTGAATAGTGATAGGTAGACTGTATTCGTCCTTAGCCTATGTGCTCGAACTCTGTCTGATGGACAAGTGGTATTTCGTGACGATCTATGGAACATACGGCGGCAATGCTTCGGAGGGCAAAGTACTCTTCGCATGATTACTTCGGGTTTTAGAATACGAGAGACAAAACTGAGGTCTAGGTCAGACTGTCGTTACGAATAACTAAGGTTTCGCGAATTTGACGGTCAAAGCGATAGAAACATATGAACTTAGTATGGTGAGGACAATGCTAACTCATGACGAATGATAGAAACGGACTCTTTAGTGAACAAAAGTTTGGCCAATTTGAAAGAAACGTCTGTTATATGATGATGTACTCCTAGTGTGTTTGATAACACTTCTACGTATCATACCGCGATGAGCGAGTACATACAATGAAAGTGCTTTGGTAACTAGTGTCGATACATTATACTACGATCCTCCTTGGTACCACTATGATCATCTGTCATATACAAGTTATGAATAATTAAGATGAATAAGACAGTCGACTAAGTAACTCTGCCTCAAATCCACAACCGAACAAGGAACAAGAATTAAGGCGGAATCACTCACTCCAAGTCTGCAAAATCTTAGCTATGCACAACCTTGATGTACAAGCTAAGCCATCGTAGCTTTTCTGAACGGATCTTTTAGTTCTCTTGAATACTCTGACTTGATTCAATAAGCGAGTTATTATAGTTACTTTTAAGGGTTTTCCCCAAGTTTTAATCTTATATAAATATAAATTAATTTTTAAAGTAATTATTATCTCGAAAACGTACCACTGCTCGCTGGCGACTCCGGGGTTGATTCCCCTGCGGTGATCATCAGAATTCGTCCATCCGCTCCTGAGTTCTTTGTTATCAGGCAGTCCCTCTGGTAGTGTCCAGTCTCCCCACAGCCATATCAAGCTTGGTTTTATTCAACTCCGGGGAATTAGGAGATCGGTTGAGCCGGTGCCTTGCAGAAACGGACAGTGTGTCCCTTTTTGTGGTAGTTCAGACACTGCATTTCCCGACATACTTCGGTGTGGTGATAATTGCACTTTCCACACTTTGGGTGGGTTCCAGCATATCGATTGGCAGGTGCTGGAGTAGCAGGTGTTGTGGCGGCGTACATAGTACTTGTTTGTTGCTCTTGCGGGGGTTCCTGTGTTGTTTGCTTCTTCTTCCTCTTGTTCCCCGAATTCCGTTTATAGTCCTCTCCCTTTGATGGCTTAGTAATGGGGACTTCTACACCATGGTGGGTTCCATGGTCGATGAGCCGCTGAGCCAGGTGTTTCGCACTATCGAATGTGGCTGGGTTAGAAGATAACACATCTCCTTGGATCGGGGCAGTTAGACCCCAAATGTATCTTTCTATCTTCTTGCTCTCCGGGGTAACCATCCCAAGGCATAGTGTTGCCAGGTCGCTAAACCTGTGAGTGTAGGCCACTATGTGTGAGCCGACCATCGTGAGCTCCCATAGTTCTTGTTCCAACTTTTGAACTTCGCCCAACGGGCAATATTCTTCTAGCATTAACTCTTTTAGGTTCTCCCAACCTATTGAATTAGCCACTAATAGGGTCAGTGACTTAACATGGCTATTCCACCATGTTAGGACTCTTTCGGAGAAGGTGCAGGCAGCAAACTTCACTTTGCTCCCTTTTGGGCATGAACAGGTTGCGAACACCGAATTTGTTTTCTCGAACCATCGCATCAGAGCAATGACTCCACAATTTCCTTTAAAGGATTTGGGTTTGCAGTTCATGAAGTCCTTGTACGAACACTCCATTGGGTATCCGTGAGTAGCTACGGGGTTTGACAGGTGGGTACCGCTACCAGTTTCGTCGGTACCATTTTCACTGATCTGAGCTAAAGCAGTTGCTACTGCGGCTGATATGGCTACTTGGAGAGCAGCAGAATCAAATTGTGGAGGAGGTAGTGGCGGTTGAGTTGGAGTTATCGGATTAGTGCATTTGTTTGATCTGCGAGGAGGCATCTTTGCTAAAAGAATACAAAGATGAGATGGAATAAGTCTATAGCAGTGGATATAATCCTAAAGCTGAAAGACAAGGTTATCCTAGTTCTGAGTGTATATGGTCCTGACTTCCACAGGGTTCTGGAAACAATACATAAAAGATTCTATACCCAATAAACTTTATGAATTAGAAATGGCTATCCTCGAATGAATATCTGTGACCTGAATAACTATTACCAGTTGCATGTAAAGAAAATAATCCTAACACATAGTGTGACCTATGTTTCCACAAACTCATTAAGTTAACCAAGATTATTATTTATTATTGTGGCACATATGACGTTTTGGTTACTTCAGTTGATCCTTCTTTGAAAACTTCTCATGAACTTGCTCTTGTTCCTCCTTGACTCTTCTGTTGACTGCTATGAGGAAGTGGTTACATATATGTGGGTTTGTCATGCGAGAATGGAAGTGTCTAAAAAATCTATGAGATTCAAGTGAAACATTATGGGGTGATCCTTACAGAGTCCCTCTATAATTGCACAATATATACAAGTTGTATATAATTTAAGATTAAATAGACCTTCGAATAAATGATCCTACTCCAAAACCACAACCAAACAAGGAACAGGTAGTGAAGCGTAGATCACAAATTCTAAGTCTATAAAATCTCAGTTATATAAAACCTTCGGAGTATACCTTGCAAGATTATAGACCTCTCCGTAAGGGTCTTTTAAGTTATCATATAAGTTATTTATATAGTGCCTAAAATACTCCTATAGTATTTTATCCTTATGTTCTGATCTAGAATCCCCTTGAATAGAGTTAGGTAAGTTTTAAGACTATTGCAACACCACATCACTCCCAAACACATGTTTGTCACATCTCGAATGATTTAATTGATCAGACTATATTGATCCTAGCTATGATTACATAATTGTCCAGGTTTGACCGCAGTGTTAAACCTTTAAATACTTATGTTCTCTTCTTCTTATGATACATGTTTTAGTATGTCTATATGTATAAGCAAGTAAGTACATTTTTATAACATATTGTTATTGAAGAGTCCAGTGAATGGTTTGGTCTAGGCTTTCGGTGTATTTTGTTTGGCATGAGTCTGTAATACAGTTTATGAGATGTTTATTTCATTTTGGTCATTTTGTGTGTTCACGACCGTAAACAAAGTTTATGGTCGTAAACAGGTTTACGGTCGTAAACCCTGTTTATGGTCGCAAACACAATTTGCGGTCTAGTCGAGTATAAATAGTGGAGGAGTTGGTCTTTTGTCGTTGTTGATGCCATAGAGATTACTAAGCAGTCCATCGAGTTGTACCTGACGATTTATTGAATATAATCGTGTGCAAGCTTGGTTTCTTTTCATCTTGTTCTTATTCTATGATTGTTTGTTACTTGATTGCTGGTAAAGATCCTTATTTGGACCTTACAATTGGTATCAGAGCAAAAACCGGTGTCAAGCTTCATACAATCGAGATTTAGGGTGCTTAAACTAATGTTCTTATTGCTTGAACATTGGTTTTAGTGTTCTAGTGGTTAAAGGATCTGAATCTATTGCAAAAACGTGTTTTTGAAAGCTTTTTGGGAGTTTACTGCCAACCGTAAACACTATTTACGGTTCTAAGCTCAAGATCTTCATCAACCGTAAACTCTGAATCTTCAAAAATAGTAAACAAGGCTTCAAGAACTTTAAGAACTGTAAACGCATAAACCGTAAACTTGCAAACCGTAAACTCATCAACCATAAACCCAGTTTACGGTCACAAACCTCTCAACCTAAACCCAGTTTACGGTCGTAATCATCATCAACCGTAAACACCTTTGTGATTTTAAATTGCTTTAATTTCAAATGGAATCTCAAAGTCAAAATCATTTTCACGAACTTGATACTTTCATGGGCACTACTACGCGTATTCCAAGATTAATGTATGCAGATGGTTTTCCTGAGTGGAAGTACAGAATTGAAAAATACATTAAGATGAAAGATTTCAAAGTCTGGAGAAGCATTCTTAGAGGCCCTGTTAGAATCACTATGACAGTTGGAGGCCAACTGATTGACAAGGCTGTTGAAAACTACACTGATGAGGAGTTTGAGAAAGTTGAGGAGAAGGAAAGGGCTTTAGCCACTTTAACCATGGCATTATCTCCCGATATTGCTCAAGGTTTTCGTGAGTACACTTCAGCTAAAGATCTATGGGAAGCCCTAATTGAAGTTTATGAGGGCAATGAACATATGAAGGAGAGTCGGCAGTATATGTTGAGACAGAAGTTCAATATGTTCAACTACATACCAGGAGAGACTCTTGAGGCTCAGCTGCAGTGGTTCACAACTCTCACAACTGACATGAACATATCTGGGATTTTCTTGACCAAGTCAGAAATCAACAAGAAGCTTCTGAATGCTCTTCCTAGATCATGGGATATGAATGTTGCTGTGATTAAGAAAACTAAGGATTTAAATCGCCCCACTCTTGCTGAAATCATGGCGATCATCAAAGCTTGTGACATTGATGACAAACAGAGAGAGATTAATCATGTGAACTCATACTCTACTGCAAATCTTGGAATCTCATCCAATAATGCTCTCTCATCTTTTATGTCTTCCTCAGTTCAAGCCTTTGCAGCTCAACAACCTCAGATTCAGACCTTCGCTGCTGCATCATCTATCCCTCACCATCAAAATCAGCCATTTGTTACTCCACAAGCGGTCCCTGCTCCAAATGTGCTAGTTGTAGCCTCTTCCTCAAACTCTAAAGATTCTGATGAAAATCTGGCTATAGCTACTAGGCTAGTTAACTGCTACAATGCTCTTGTAGCTGGAGATCTTCCACCTCAATTGTCATTTGCTGATTTGGATCAGATTCATCCTGAAGACGTAGAAGAGATGGACATTACATGGCAGATTGCTATGGCTGTTTTCAGGGCCAAACGGTTTGCTAAGAAGACAGGGAAGAACAACTGGGGCATGAATGCTGATAAGAAGGTAGGATTTAACAAGGGCATGATGAGATGTTTCAACGGCCACGAGTCGGGTCATTTTGCTCGTGAATGTCCTAACCCAGATCGTAGGATCAACAGCAACATGCAAATGGTAGCAGTGGGAAACAACTGTGCAAGTGTTGTAGCTAATGGTGAGACTGCTATGGTCGCTCAATCCTTTGACTGGGAGGACCAGATTCAGGCTTTGAATATCTCAGGGCCAGAAAATGCTCACCTAGCTCAGATTGATGATGCTACCTTGAAGAATGATGATGTTGATCCCGAAGCAAAGATGATAGAGCTGCAGTTTGCTCTAATGGTGTCTACTTCTTCCGAGCCCAAGAAAAGCGAGGTAAACCTACCATCTTGTTCTCATGCATGTAAAGAATATGTTAAAGCTCTTCGTGATGAAATCCAATTATTACGTAGAGAAGTAGAGGACCTTGGATATGAGGGCTACCAACTTAGGAAAGGACAAAAACCCCTTAAGGCCCAGTTAGAAACTAAAATAAAAGATTTCAGAAGGATTCAAACAGAATACAGTGAAAATGTGAATTGTATGATTATGTTAAAAGACAAAATGATGAGCTAATTATTGAGCTTGATACATTAAAAAAGAGTTTGATTCTACAAACTTTGCTTTTCAAAAATTTGATGGATCAAGCGAGGTAGTTGCCACCATGATTGATCATTGCATGTAATTTAAACGAAATTAGTCTAAGGGCTTAGGATATGATCGTGTACCTCCTCCTTATAATCATACATATCAGTATCAACCCCTATCCAAGGATGAGATTGCCAACGAACCATTTATGGTTTATGGCAAGCCATCTGGTTTCGTTTAAGGCGGATTTATTAACGTTGAAAGTACTAACATTTCTACTTCCCCTACAGATCAACCCTTAGACCAGGCAAAGCATGGAGTCTGAGAACCTGTTTCTATTTTTGTTTCTAATTCTGAATTTTCTATTTCAAATGAAAACGTTTATGTTTCTGATGTTAAGACTGATAATGTTTCGTGTGATGCTCCCACATCTGATTCTGTTGCATTTAATTTCTTTGATATGTTTGATGAACTGTTTGGTAATTCTAATGCTTATGATACTCATGAAACACCATCAATTCCACAAGTCACAAAAAATGAGACACCCTCACTTATCTCTCAATCTATCCCTCATGAATGTTCTTCTGAGAAGAGTAAGAGTGTTTGTCAAGAAAATAAATCTGAAAAATGCAGTACAAGTTCAAATAATAAACAAATTTGTTTTAATTGTGGTGTAGGTGGTCATATAGACAGGAATTGTCAAAATAGGATCTTTGTAAACTACTTGTCACCAAGAGGAGAGAACGAATCTCGAGGAAGGTCTTTAATTAGAAAATGCTCAAGAATTCGTTCTCAAAATAATGATTGGAAAGATGATCGAAGCAGAAAAGGGCTATTTTTCAAAAGAATAAAAAGGTTTTTACTAACAAAGCTCAAAATAGTTTGCCAAAACCGAACAAGGATCCGCCAAGATCGGTTTCGTCAAAAAGCAATTTTGGATCTTCAACTACTTCTGGTAGAAAATCCAGAGGCTCAGCGCAAACTCCTAAGAAACATATTTCAAAACCACCTGAGAATGTTGTAAAAACCCAAATATCAATGGAAGCCCAAATCACTCTCTAATCCATCATTAACATCTTTTGAAGTGATTAAGAATGAGGATCCCAATTTGAAAATAATGAAAGATAAATCAGAGAAAGCAAAAAGGAAACCCAGGACAGTGATGAAATGGGTTCCTAAATCTAAATGATTCCGCTAATTTTACAAGGACAGTCGTGGAGGAATGTCGTTCATCCTTGGTACGTCGACAGTCGCTGCTCCCGGCATATGACAGGAGACATCTCCCAACTGAGAGAAATTTAATCTTTTAATAGGGGTTATGTTTCCTTCGTGAGCAGAGATGGTGGGAAGATCACACAGAGAGGAACCGTTACAAAAGGAGTGCTAAGCTTTGAGAATGTCAACTTCGCTCCTGAGTTAAAGCACAGCTTGTTGAGTGTTTCCCAAATCTGCGACAAAGGCTATTCTACCCATTTTACCGATAAAGAATGTATGATTCTCAAGCCAGGCATTGTTATCCCGGAAGAGTGGATTCTAGTCAAATCTAAACGGGATGGGAATGCTTAGATTAATGATATGAATAGTAACCTACCTGAACAAGTCACTTTCCTATTCTCAAAAGTCTCGGAACAAAACGCGATGCTGTGGCACCGAAGGCTCGGTCATGCTAACGCGAAAAACTTGACTCGCCTTGCTAAAGATGAGATGGTCCGAGGCCTACCCGTCAGAGACTTTATTACATTTGAGAAGTGTGTTTACTGTGCTCAAGGAAAACATCATCGGAAACCACACCTTCCCAAGCAAGTCAACTCAATCAGTCAAGTGCTCCAAGTATTGCATATGGACTTATTTGGTCCGGTCAACGTCCTAAGCATCAACAAAGCTCGTACTGTCTCGTTGTGATCGATGTTTTCTCTCGGTTTACGTGGGTCTTCTTCTTATCCAACAAAGTGGGGGTTTACGATCTGATAAAGAAGTTCGTTGTGATGATTGAGAAGCAAACCAACAACCAAGTGAAGGCGCTTCATACTGACAATGGAACTGAGTTCAAGAATGCAGTTCTTGACCATTTCTACGTAGAAAAGGGGATAGTGCGTCAATATAGCTATGCTCACACGCCTCAACAAAATAGTGTTGCTGAAAGGAGAAATAGAACTTTGAAAGACGCTGCAAGGACAATGCTTTGTGATTCCAAACTACCTGTTTTCTTTTGGGCCGAGGCGATTAACACTGCTTGCTATGTGCAGAATCGTGTTCTAATCAACAAAGCACAAATGAAGACACCATACGAGATTCTTTATGGACACAAGCCTTCTGTCAGCCATTTCCGTGTATTTGGCTGCCCTATCACCCTTCTTTACTTGGAATCCAACCGTAAATTCAATGCCAAAGCCGATGATTGTTACTTTGTAGGGTATACTGCGCGCACTGCGTATACGGTTTACAACAAAAAGACTAAGCATATAGTAGAATCGTATGATGTGCGTTGGTTGGAGGAGAATGAAACAGACGCTCGAGTGGGTCCTGATTGGTTATTTGATTACACATCGCTTTTCAAATCTTTAAATGTGTCTTCAGATAGTTCAAGTGGATCCTATTCTGGTTCGAAGATTGTTTCTGAAGACGAAGACGAAGAAGTTGTCTACAGACCTCCAATGGTTGAGGGGGAGTCCTCTGCTCCATCTGAGGGGGAGTCCTCTGCTCCACCTAAGGGGGATTCATCTGATCAACCAAATAGTCCAGAGTCTAAGGTTCCATATGAAACTCCTGATGCTGATGCTACACCTCTTACACCTGTTGAGAGAGAGAGTTCATGTCTAGAGATGCTTCCGCTGTCAATCCAACTTTTATGGAACTACTCTTTCCTGGAGAAATTGCTAATGAGTTTGTAGCAGATTCATCTAATGTGAATCAATCAGTAGATGATGGAGATTTCAACATACACACTCTTCCTATTTCACTAAATGATATCAGCCAAGACATACCTTCAAGAATTCAACGCTATCATCCGATCAATAACATCATTAGCCAGCTGGGTGATGGAGTTAAAACCAAAAGTCAGAGTGGAGATGTTAATGCATGTCTCTACTCTTGCTTTATATCTCAAATAGAGCCCAAGAATGTTGAAATGCCTTTGAATGAGCCCAGCTGGGTGGATGCAATGCATGAAGAGCTAAATCAGTTTGAAAAGCTCGGGGTTTGGAAATTGCTTGAGTTATCGAAGGGCAAAAGGTCTCTTGACACGCGTTAGGTCTATCGTAATAAGCAAGATGATTCTGGTGTAATAGTGCGCAATAAAGCAAGGTTGGTGGTTTGGGGGTTTCAAAAAATTGAGGGTTTTGATTATATTGAGGTGTATGCTCCCATGACTCATTTGGAGGCTATTCGTATCTTTCTCGCATACGCTTCCTACATGAAATTCACGGTCTACCAAATGGATGTCAAGACTGCCATCTTGTATGGCAAGGTGAAGGAAGAAATTTATGTTGATCACCCCCCAGGTTTGTTAACTCAAAGTTCCCTAATCATGTTTACAAGTTGGACAAGACATTGTATGGGTTACATCAAGCTCCTCGAGCATGGTATGCGACTCTAACAAAGCACTTGCTCGAGCATGGATACTCTCGCGGCACTATTGATCAAACCTTATTTATCAAGCGTGTGGGTAATGATCGGATACTAGTTCAGATCTATGTTGACGACATTATCTTCGGGTCTACCATTCCAAAGCTTTGCAAAGAGTTTGAAGGCGTGATGAAGAAGCGATTCAAGATGAGTTCTCTAGGTGAAATGACCATGTTTCTGGGGCTTCAGGTCAAACAAAGTTCAACCGGAATCCTGCTACATCAAGCTAAGTATGTGGAGGATATTCTTGAGAAGTTCGGGTTTGAAGACGCAAAACCTGCGTCGACACCAATGGCTGAAAGACCCCTGCTGAATCCAGATATTGATGGCGAATCCGTAGATCATACACACTATAGATCGATGATCGGTTCCCTGATGTATCTCACTGCAAGCCGTCCCGACATCATGTTTGCAGTGTGTCAATGCACTCGCTATCAGGCTAATCCTAAACTTTCACATCTTATTGCTGTCAAAAGGATTTTTCGGTATATCAAAGGCAGCCCAAAATTGGGTCTTTGGTATCCGAAGAATTCTGAATTTGATTTATATGCTTTTGCTGACAGTAATTATGGAGGCTGTGAGCTTGACAGGAAATCCACATCGGGAGGGTGCCAATTCCTTGGTGATAGGCTGGTGTCGTGGCAGTGCAAGAAACAACATACCGTCTCTACCTCAACAACAAAAGCAGAATACAATGCTGCATCTGCTTGCTATTCTCAAGTTATCTAGCTCCAACGCCAGCTGTTGGACTACGGTTTGAATTATCTAGAAACCCAAATTCACTGTGATAATGAGGCTGCTATTCAAATCACTAAAAATCCGGTCCAAGATTCCAAAACCAAGCACATTGACATCAAATTTCACTTTATCATATATTGTTATGAGTGTTCGCTCATCCAGCTAGAACAGGTTACCACTGCCAATAATGCGGCGAATCTGTTCACTAAGCCTTTTAACAAAGCTCGATTCGATGTGCTTGTGGGATTTTTGAAAATGATTCGTTTTGAGGATTAATTTTTGTTATTAATTAGGTTAGTTTAAACTTGAGCATTTCAGTCATTTCATTTCTTCCATGCACAAATTTAGGGGGAGAAATAAACAAAACCAAACAAAATTTGAAAAAATTAAACAAAAATCCAAAAACATTAAAAATTCAGAAAAATTAAAAAAATTGTTGCATAAAGTTTTGCTTGTTGATGAAGGACTGGGAAGTGATATTATCAAGTGATAACAGGCAATATAAGTATGCGTAACGTACCCAAAGTTGAAGGGTCTATGCTCTGGGTTGATGCGTCGGTAGGCACGAAAGATTCTAAATGGACATGACTAGGCAGAGTTGAACTTAGGAAATTTATAGACTAGACAAATCTTGACCTAGTTAGATCCGTTTAGCCTGACAATACGACGCTTGGATAGATTGAGCAGGGAGATATATATGGGAATCTACTGGTCACATTAAAGAACCTGTACTTGGAACCGCGGATTAACTTTTCCTCGATGTGCGGATTCTGTCCTTAATTTCGGTATTGATGGGGCGACTGGTGAATTCCGATAAATTAGGTCTGTAGAAGGTTATATTCTTTCTTTCTATCTGTTAGTCATATGTTACCTCCTTTGCGTGATTGAGATACATCCGACCTGCACTGCAACATATGCAACTCTATTTCTCTACATCCTCTATCTATGCAATTCTTTATATCTGTTAGCCATATACTGTCTCCTTTGCGTGACTCACAATCCGACTTGGTACACAGTATATGCACCATTCTACTTCTCAATCCCTCTAAAACTTCAGTTAGTCATATGTTTCACCCTCTGCGTGATTGGAAGAGATCCGACTTGGGTATATAGCATATGCATTCTAAATCTATCTTCTCTCTTAATAATTGTATGCTCACCCAATGTAAGGAGTATTATGGAAGTCTTTGATTACTAGAGCATATCAGGAGGCGGGAAACATGTTCCAGTACAATTAAAATTGAACACTCAAACATTGTCTATAGATCTCGCTGCTCAATTTAGGTAGACAACGATATCCCTGGTCGTCGTCAGCTGAATGGTTCTTAAGATATAGTATCTAGGAACTTAGGATCATTTTGTCTTGTAACTAATAGCATGTGCTAAATCTTTCACCATTTTTCGTGTTTAAGTGGACCACAATACCGACGATCAACCAGACAAAGACGTGAAGATGAACGGTACTAACAAGTGGATTAAGGCTGTCTAACAACTTTGATCCCAGTGTCACAAGAGCTTGTCAGTAATGTTGAGATAAATTTTGTCTATGCTTATTCAAAATTTAAATTTCTCTTTTATTTTTATTTTTGAGTTTATTTTTATTTTTATTTTTATTTTTATAATTGTCAAAAAAATTTAATTTTTAAATATTTTAATTCTTAAATTTTTAGAAATTAGTTTATTTTTATTTTTATTTTAAAATATCCTCAAAAAGTTTTATTTTTAAAAATTTAATCGGGATTTGGATTGTGCATAATACTGTGTGGGAGACAGGTAATCTCGAAGGAAGTATAAAAGGTGGGGCTTACTACCGTAAAACCCTTTGCACCGCCATCTCTTCCTTTACTGCCGCAAACTCCCTCTCTCTCTCTACTCTCTCTCCTCAAAAAAAAATTGTGAGTTTTTGCAAAATCGACTAGTCCACTTTGAAGGTATACCAAAACCGACTGGGGAAATGTTATATGTTCATCGAATCAACTAAAACTAGAGTAGTAATCGGAGTTTAAGTGTTCGTCGGCGTTTACGGTTTTGGGAGAGTTTACGGTTTGGGGATATTCAAGAACCGTAAACCCTTTTTGGCCTTACGACCGTAAACTCACTTGGGTTTGCGACCTTAAACTCATCTGAGTTTACGACCGTAAACTCAGTTTACGGTCAGATGACCAGTTTGGGCCGTAAACTCTATTTGACCACTATTGACTGTAAACTTCAATTTTTGATCAAGATATTATTTTTTAAGGCCAAAATAAAATTGTTTAATTAAGAAAACTTAAAGCTTTAAATTTTTTAAATACTTTGTTTTCTTACTTGGCCTGTTTAGTGCAGATCAATGGTGAATCTTAAGTTTGCTGACATGCACAACCTGGCGATCGTGTTGGATGAACCTCCGGCTGCTCATGGAGACTTCAAATGAATGATCTACCGACTAAGAGAATGTTGCTTAGCGTGTGCCATTACTATGAATCCTTTCATTTATCAGAACATTATCCGAGAGTTCTGGCAAACGACTAAGATGTCAAAAGTCAATGGAGAGATGACAATTGAAGCTGTGGTTAAAGGTTGCAAGATCAAAATCACGGAGCAGTACATCATAGATACTCTGCTGGTCAATGATGAATCCAATTTTCCTACTGAAATTGGGATTGATGATGTACAACAGATTCTTGAGAAGATGGGATACGAGGGTACCTACCCTCCCATAGTGAAAAAGCTCTTGCCTCCTTACTGGCGATTCCTGGTACACGTGTTCGTGAGCTGCATCTAAGGCAGGAGATCAGGAGCTGATGAAATCTCTCTCAGGAACACAAAGGCGATTGTCTCTTTGGTTGCTGGAATAAAATTCAACTTCTCAAAGTCTATTCTTGATGAGTTCTTGGTGAACATAAATGCCATGACCCGAGGAACTAGAGATGCATTTTTGCTATATCCGAGGTTTATTCAAGTGTTCATCGACGATCAATTTCCAGAGATGGTCAAGGATGGTGACAAGCTGGATATAAAATCCTTGGGTCCTCACACTGTTGGTCTTATTAAACAAAATCGGAAGGGCAAGGTCGTTTTTCAAGGATTACATCCTTTAGTGAAGTTCGGGAAATTTGCTGAACTTGATGAATCTTCCGAGTCTCATGGAACATCTGATAAAGCTTCATCTGAGCCCACTTCCTCTGAAAGGGTTGTTTCTGAAGATGTCATCACAATTTCAGATCATGATGCCGATGAAACTCCAGCTACAAATACCCAAGTCGCTGAGGAACACAAATTACAGTATGTATAGGTTCAAAGGGATTACAATGAGGGGTCGGGGAATGAGACTGAATTGTATGAAGATCTCGACCTCACGGGATTCGATAATGATGAAATTCCCTTAAACTTCGGTAGCAATGAAGATTTTATTACCGGAGAAAGCTTGGAAAAGTTGCTTGATAATGTCGATGAAGTTGCTCATCCGGTAATAGAGACAAGGGAAGAAGAAGATGTTCTTGAATCCACACCTACTCCTACCAATCCATCGGCGGAAATAGCAATTCCTATGGTGACAGTATCGGGGATTCCTCCCCTTGATGTTGTCTTACCTTTATCTGAGCCAGTGGAAAGTGATCACACTACTATACAAGCCTCTCCTCCTCCTAGTAAAAGACGCATGCTCGTCCTTAGACTGGCAACTCAAAGTGCTACAGCTCCACCAACAACTACACTTGTCATAGTCTCAGCTGAACCCGTCAGTGAATGTCCTAGTACCTTCTATGAAGCTGGTGGCCCTTCATTTCCAACGGGTTCAATTGAGAAAATAAAAAAGGTTGAGAATGGGGAATCATTCTCAACCACTCATTTAATCTAAGCATAAAAAGACATGGTGGCAAACTTGTAAATATGATAACAACCTTCAATCTCAAAGACGTATATGTAGAGAATTAGATTACAGTTCAAACCTATTCATCGTTCATCATCCAAATTTCTTCTTCAACCTTCAACAACCATCCAGATTTCTTCAATTAAACCATCATCAACATCATCCAGTGCTAATCAATCATCGATCTTCGTTAATAACATGTTTACCAACACGATTCAACAGTTAACAACAAAAATTCATTTTTGGTTCTTTTAATCCAACCTTCAATTATGCTTGAATACGATCAAATCTTCAACATCTACAATTAATTATACTCCCAGCGTCATTAGATCAACATCATAGATAATCAACAAAAAAATCCACTTCATATCATTCATTCAACATCGATTATCAAATAAAACTTCAAAATTGAGGTTAGAAAAAGATCAAATCATTTTTTTTTGAAAAATTTCATATAATTCTCTATCAATCTACTATTTTGTAAGATTTAAATAGTCAAAGTATCATGTTTTTAACATTTTTAAAAAAGTTAAATTGTATGCACTCCAACTGTTTGATGAAATGCATAAACTAAATTATCACGTTATATTGATATATGAATATGTTTTCTCACCTGAATCAGTATATGATCATTAAAACAAAAAAACAAATATGCAAGTCTGTATGTTATTCATATGTGAATAATATATAAAAATTATATATGTTTGTGAAAATACCTTGTAATATTCATATGTGAATATACTATGTAATATTCATAAGTGAATATATCATCTAATATTCACAATTGAATATACTATGTAATATTCACATGTGATATACCATGTAATACTACATAATATTCTGATATGAAAATATTATCTAATATTCATAAGTGAATATATCATCTAATATTCACAAGTGAATAAAATATGTAATATTCACAAGTGAATGCATCGTCTAATATTTAAATATGAATATACTATGTTTATGATATGCTATATTCATATATGAATGATACATAAACTGTAAAAAAAAAATTATATATTTTTATTCATAATTGAATAACGAATGTACTGTGGTAAAAATTTGATGCATTTTTATTCACTTATGAATAACGATAGCTGAAAATATAAAAAAAAATTATTTTATCTTAAAACTATATCAATATGGATGTCTATTTGTAGAGAATAAAAAATCATGAATTTTGGTATATTTAAAATCATTTTTCGATAAAAATAGCTTCTTAAAAATTAAAAAAAAAACGAAAAAACTATGTTTTTGTATATATTAAGGTAATGATTAGCATAGTTTAAGGCAACATGTGTTGTTGGAAAACACATGTTTATTCCTTTTCCATTTCCGCTGGTGCGACGGAGGCTTTTGCGGCAAAAATAAATGAGTGACTGAGAATGATTCCTCCATTCTCAACCTTTTTTTTTCTTAATTGAACCCTCTTCTCTCTCTCTCTCTCTATATATATATATATATATATATATATATATATATATATATATATATATATATATATATATATATATATAGGGAGTGGTTCAAATGAGAACCATAAAAGATTAAGAACCCTAAGAATCCTCATTTTATAAGTAAATATTTTTTTTGTGAATTTGTCTAAATATGTTAAAATCCCAATTTTTGTCTTTTTGGTAAGAAAAGGGTAAAATCGTAAAAAAAATCTAGTGTAACATTTTCATTCATATTTTAACATAAAAATTATATGAAATACAAATTTATACATTTCATTTACAGTTTAATACATAAAATTCACAACTTAATACAATCAATTTTAAACTAATTCACAAACTCAATGAACTGTCAAACCTAAACTCTACCACCACATGCCGTCACCAACCACCTATGCCAGTATGACAACCATTCTTCTTTACAAATCAGATCTACATATAAAGTAATGCAAGACAAGCTAAATAATACATTCATAATTTAATAAACCTATCAATTTACTCATTTTGAATTTAATACAAAACAATTACAAAAATTAATGCATTCTTACATAAGTATACAACACAAAAATAAATATATTCACAAGAACGTTTATACAAAAATTCATAAATAAATCATTCATATTTTGAAAAAAATATATATAAAAAAAAGTTACAGCAAAATGCAGTCTATTCGTAGTTTAATATAGTCAATTACCGTTTAAAACATAAAATTTACAACTTAATATAATAAATTAACAATTTAATAAATAGAAATGTCATATTCTTAACTTAAAACTTATATTTATACCTTCAGATCTGGAGGATAAAGCTTCTTTCAAAGTTTAATTTACATAATATTCACAATTTAAATTTTATATAATTTATTTAAAATTAGAGAAAATCATATATGTATATAATGCTTCTTTCTCCATATATTTCAGATGTAAACACAAATTCATAAAAAAAACATAGCTTAATAGGGTAAATCCACTGTTTAAAACACAAAATTCATAGTTTAATACAATAAATTCACAGTTTAATATACAAAATTATATATTCACAACGAAATTCTCAACTTAAAACTCATATTTATAAGTTCATATATGGTGGAATTTTTGTGTATTACATTGTAAATTTATTGTATTAAGATGTGAATAAAATTTACAACTTAATACACAAAATTCATAGTTTAATACAACACATTCACAACTCAATGATTAGTAAATATCATATTTTAGTGTATAAATAGCTCATTCACAATTTAATACATACATAAATTATCGCATATTTCGGAGGCAAACATAAAAACAAAACATATGTATGAATCATAAAAGATGATAACTTATCTGAATTAGCGAAGAAGATGAAGATGAGTGAGAAATAGAGCATATTCTTACTTTACCACCACCACTAGGATCAACACTGCAAACTACCATACACTGCCATCAACTATCTCGACCATCAATCATCGGTGCCAACACCACCAACATCCTTCCCTCAAAAATCAGATTTTAATAGAAAAATTAGATTCACAATTTAATTCATCATTGCAGACATTAATTCACAACTTAATTTAATATTTCAACGTTAAATTTACACGAATTCACAGTTTAAAATTTACATATTTTATTCAAAATTAGAAAAAATCATATATGTTTATAATGTTTCTTTCATCTCATACTACGTTCATAAAAAACCACAGCTTAATACAATCAATTCACAACTTAATACACAATATTTACAACTTAATATAATAAATGTATAGTTTAATATACAAAATTCACAAGTTAATTAATATCTTAATACAGTCGATTTACAGCTTAATACAATCAATTCACAATTAAATACATAAATTTCACAACTTAGTATAACAAATTTACAATTTAATACATAAAAATTATACATTCTCAACCATATTCTCAGCTTAATAGACTTGTTCATAACTAATTCACAACTTAAAACATATAAAACTCATGAATTCACTATTTAAAACCTATATTTTCTTATTAATAACAGTTAAAACTAACATTAACAAAATTAAACAATAGTTGAAACATCATAATTCACAGCTTAATGCATACGCTCATCAAACAACTTGTGATACTCGTATTCACATTTTAATGTATATTCTCAAAGTTTAATGCAACCATTCATGCATTATTTATAGTTAAAGAAAATATATGTATAACACAAAAATTATATATTTATATATTTTTTAAAGTTTAATGACAAAATATATCCAAAAAAAGAATAACATGTTAAAACTTATGTATTTCATTGAACAAATCATCAAACACATTGTGTGAATCCTATTGTATGAATCATGCAACAGAAAAAAAAAATATCTTGACAATATATTGTTACAGATACAATCATAAACACATAAATTTGAAGAAATGACAACCAATTCATAAAAATCAAACACATCGACACAACTCCATGGCAAAAAAAGCCATCATTTGCTAAAGCCATATCATGATATAAAAAACTACTGGTACAACAAAATCATAATTATGTGTTCAAAATATGCATTAAAACACAAACACTTTAAGCACAAAAGAAAATATGAAGTTATGTTACCTCGATTTGAGTGAAACTCCACTGGATCTATAGAATGCTTGTCATAAATGACATAATTTCAAATCAAGAGACTGTGAGAGGATGAGAGCATGTTCATCGAAGAAGACAGTGAGATAAGCATCGATCTAAGCATATGTTGTCACAGATGAAAGGCCCGTCTTGGTCGGAGATGAACAAGGTTGTTGGATACAGTCGGAAACAAAACAAATTTAGAGAAAACGGATGCAAATATGGAGGAATAGGAAGCGGATCTAGAGGAACTGAAAGCACATTTAGAGGTAGGCGGTGGATCCTCATCGGAAAAAAGTTGTCATCAATGTTACATCACCAAAGAAAACATAGAATGACATGTTTTATGGTGTTTTGGAGAGGTCGGAGGTTTGAGACGAACACAAATCCGAAGGTGTGGAGGAAGACATATGTGGTGATACTTGCGTTCGACAGTGAGAGTGTTAGTTGGCATCGACTGTTACAATTCCAATGTTAGTTTGCATTCGTTTGTGAAATCAGTTCATAGTAGGAACAATAGAGGAGTGGCTTGAAATCTGTTAACTTGGGTGTTGGTAGCAACGACGGTAGCAGGTAAAGGCGACGGTAGATCTAGCCTCGCCGGTAAGAAGAAAAAGAGGTGTTGGGGTAGATCTGGTGTGGTGATCTGTTGCAGATCTAGACCTGAAATGTGTTAAACACATAAGATCTAATGTAGATCTGGTGTTGTTTCACCAAAAATCAAAGAGAATGAGATGGTGACGATCTACGACGGTGATGGCGGTATACGGTGGCGGCGGTCTATGGCGGCATCGAGTGTAGGTGGCGATAGTGGTGGTAGTTGGTGATGATAGTAAGAGGGTTTGTGTTTGAGTTCTTGAAGGTGGGTGTGAGAGTTTGAATGTAAGAAAAAATGATCAGATCTTGTTTTTTAGTCTCATGTTAGGAATATGATGTTAAAATTATCAAAATGACCATCATGTCCTTATTGATTTTAGCCATTTATTAAATCTTAAAATAAATCAAATATTTTAAATTGACAAAAAAAATACACTTAATATAAGTTAAAATAGAGTGGTTCTTAGAGTTCTAAATCTTTTTTGGTTCTCATTTGAACCTTTACGTGTATATATATATATATATATATATATATATATATATATATATATAGAGAGAGAGAGAGAGAGAGAGAGTTAGGTTCATGTGAGACGACCTAATTTTGTGAGACCGTGAGACACATTTTTTTTTTATTATTTTTTTTAGTTAATTCAAGTTCCGAAAATAATATTTAAAAAAAGAATTTTTGGATTTTTCCATTTATTTTGCATTTTAAAATTATTTTTAGAATATGTACAATGTAATATTCTATTAGAATATTTCACGTATTTTTCAAAAAAACGAGATTTTATTTTATTTTATTTTATTTTTTTTAGTTAATTCAAGTTTCGAAAATAATATTTAAAAAAATAATTTTTAGATTTTTCCATTTATTTTGCATTTTAAAATTATTTTTTAGAATATGTACAGTGTAATGTTCTATTAGAATACTTCACGTATTTTTCAAAAAAAAAAAAACAGGATTTTTTTTATTTTTATTTTATTTTTTTAGTTAATTTAAGTTCCGAAAATAATATTTAAAAAAAAGAATTTTTGGATTTTTCCATTTATTTTGCATTTTAAAATTATTTTTAGATTTGGTCTCATGGTCTCACAAAATTAGAATGGTCTCAAATGAACCTGAACCTATATATATATATATATATATATATATTCATTGTAAAAAATGTTAACTTTACGAACTTAACTCTTAATTTTTTAAAATGACAATTATATTTCAATTTTATTCAGTTAAAATAAATTAATTCTTTTGAATAATTTTTTTAATTTTATTATTTTTTATTGCATTATTATATATTAATAAATATTATTTTTAATACTCATATATAATAATTATACATTAATAAATATTTCTTTATTAGATTATTAGTTACATTTAATTAGTATTTTTACTTTCCTTTTTAATATATTATTTCTCTTTATTGGCTTATTATATATTAAAAATCATTATGTTAAATATATAATATTTATATATTGAAAAATATTACTTTATTTGATTAATAATTATGTTAATTTCTTTTTTATTAGATTATAATTTATTAATAATAATTATTTTTAATATATAATATTTATATATTAATAAATACTCTTTTATTGGATTACTATTTTTTTAATTGTTTTTAATTTCTTTTATATGTTTTCTATATTATTTTAAACCAAAAAACCCAAAAAACAAATCTCACATGTCCTAAATCTTTTAATTTATTTTAAATATTTATAAGATAATATATTTTGTACAACTTCACCACCATCACCCGACTTGGTAGTGGTAGGATGTGTGAGATGTTCTTAAGATAAATTAGGATGGTGGTGGTTTGTATGAAAAAATGAATTAATCTAAGTAATATAGTGAGGGTCGTGTGACGAATAACTTTAGAGTATGTATGATGAGAGAGATGTATAATGTCGAACACGAATCAGACTACTCTAACAAATTGCAAGTGATCTTAGAGATTTTGAGTATTATGGCTCAAGAATATTTGTGGTTAAAGTGGTCATATATTTTGTAAGTCTTTTTTTTTCGTTGTAAAAAATGTTAACTTTACGAACTTAGCTCTTAATTTTTTAAAATGACAATTTTATTTCAATTTTATTCAGTTATTGTAAATTAATTCTTTTGAATAATTTTTTTAATTTTATTATTTTTATTGTATTATTATATATTAATAAATATTATTTTTAATACTCCTATATAATAATTATACATTAATTAATATTTATTTATTAGACTATTAGTTACATTTAATTAATATTTTTAGTTTCCTTTTTAATATATTATTTATCTTTATTGGCTTATTATATATTAAAAATCATTATGTTAAATATATAATATTTATATATTGAAAAATATTACTGTATTTGATTAATAATTATGTTAATTTCTTTTTTATTAGATTATAATTTATTAATAATAATTATTTTTAATATATAATATTTATATATTAGTAAATACTCTTTTATTGGATTACTATTTTTTTAATTGTTTTTAATTTCTTTTATATGTTTTCTATATTATTTTAAACTAAAAAACCAAAAAACAAATCTCACATGCCCTATATCTTCTAATTTATTTTAAATATTTATAAGATAATATATTTTGTACAACTTCACCACCATCACCCGACCAGGTAGTGGTAGGATGTGTGAGATGTTTTTAAGATAAATTAGGATTGTGGTGGTTTGTATGAAAAAAATGAATTAATATAAATAATATGGTGAGGGTCGTGTGACGAATAACTTTAGAGTATGTATGATGAGGGAGATGTATAATGTCGAACACGATTCAGAGTACTATAACAAATTGCAAGAGATCTTATAGATTTTGAGTATTATGGCAATGAGCATTCGATTGTTGTATTGTTTAATTGTATCTAGTTTGATAATAAAGACAACTTAATAGTCAACAAAAACAAGTTGATTGATGCCAAGCCTAATTCTCAACTTCAACCTGTTAAGCCCAAGTTGAAGAACGGTTTGAGTCACTCTATACTATAACTCGTTCAGAACGACTATGCCTAGCATCAACTAAAAATACGTATGACCAAATATATGATGACGGGAATAAGGGATCTGGGGAGGAAAATGAAGAAGATACAGATGACGAAAATGGGTTGTTTTATTTAAATTATTAATTTTTTTTAGTTATTTTTTTACTTTTATTTTTCAATTCTTTTTTTAGACAACACCACCACCATCCTAAGTTATTTAAAAAAAATCTCACTCATCCCACCACTGTCATACTAAGTGATGGTGGCGGTGTTGTTCAAAATATGTTATTTTCTAAATATTTAAAATAAATTAGGAGATATAGGGAGGGTGGGATATATATATATATATATATATATATATATATATATATATATATATTGGTTTTTTTATTCAAAGTAATAAAAAAATAGTTAAAAGAAAAGAAAATCAATTAAAATGATAGAAATCCAATAAAATAAATAAAAAAGTATTATTATTAAATTATAATCCAATAAAAAGAATTAATCTAATAAAAAAACATTAAAAAAGATTAACGATCAATAAATTAACATCTTAATATATAAATATTATACATTTAAAATAATATTTATTAATATATAATAATCCAATAAAAAAGAAATAATCGATAAAAAAGAAATTAAAAAGTAATTAACTAAATAATTAATAATCCAATAAAGTAATAATTATTAATATATAAATATTATATATTAAAATTATGATTTATTAATATATAAGGATAAACAAAAAAAATAATCCAACAAAATGAAATTAGAAAAAGAATTAATTTATAATAATTGAATAAAATTAAAAACAATAGATGCAAAAATTGAGGGTGACAATTGATAACACGATACGGAAAAAAAATACACGACATGAAACAAAATTAGGACGAAACTGAAATTTGAATTTATGTTCATTTCGTGTTCATGTCAAGTGTAAAAAACATGATGTCATGTTGTGTCGTGTTCGTGTTTAAAATTCGACACGAAATTGACATGAATTAGCACATGGTTGTAGAAATCGCTTCTGGTACCTGTTCGGCCGACTACCGAGTTGCAAGTACTCGGGAGACTTGGGGAGTACTCAGATTCGGTAATTCATATAGAAATATTTTTAGGAAATTTATATATTTTAAAATCATAAGTTAAAGCTATAAGTTGATTGAAATATGTAACAAAATTAGATACATTTGAATACAGAAAATCTAAAAAGCACACAATGGTCTCAACTCGTGAATAATTATTGAAAATTCAAGATGTATATGTAGTAATAATCACATGTGTGTGTTAAATAATAAAGCATTAAGTATATTATACATATTAATTACCGAGTTGACCGAGTTTTACAACACTGCTCGCTTCAGCAAGGAGCCGATCAGAGAGTAGTCGGATTCTATAACTCACCTCAGAAAGGGGCCGAAAACAGAGTACCCGGCCGAGTAATCGATCCACTCGACTAGTTTACAACACTGATTTAGTGTTTATTTTTCGTGTTATATATGATTAAATATTAATTAAATAAACTAATTGTTATATTATGTTGTCTTTGTCGTATCATTTCATGTTTGTCGTTTTTAATTGTTTCACTTTCATGTTAGTTAAAAAAAACAAGACATCGTGTCGTGTCGTGTCGTGTTCGTTTTACATAAAACATTATCGTGTCGTGTCAGATAAAAACACGACACGATGACCTGATTTTCCACCCATAGCAGAAATGTTCCTTAAGAGTATAATTGTCATTTAAAAAAAATTAACAGCCAAATTGTTAAAGTTAATATTTTTTAACCAAAAAAGCACAACCTATCCAACTTTGGACCACTTTTGTACCACAAAACATTTTTGAACCAAAAACACATAATTTTAACAATCATAAGAACCATTTTTGCAATTTGGTCTAAAAGATGGAAGAAAAGCGAAGATATATTTTTTTAAATAATTGTGTTTAGAAGGAAAATAAGCAAAATATAGAAAAATTATGTTCTCAAATTAGTTAGAAGGAAATGAAAGTAAAGAAAATGGGGAATTTTACATTTTTGCCTTTTGGGTCCGGATCCGTTAGAAACCACGATGACAATTATTTACCATTCATTTTGTCATGGACACAAACATCAAACGCATTTACTTTGTTGTGACGCGTTTGCACGCAACACACATCGATGGAACGTAATACGAAATCGAGGAAATGATCATATGCGACGAACGTGTATGGAAAGTAATTTAAATGTGTTTTTCTTTTCTTTTTCGTTTTGTTTAAATATAAAAAGTTAGGTAATAATATACTCACTTTTTAATTTTTTTTTTCTTTTCCGTTTAATCATTTTTTTCGTTTTTTTTTTTTTGTAATATTTTTAGGACTCCTTTGAAGTTTCTTGTGTTTTTATTTCTTTCTATTTTATGTTTTTATTTTTTTTCATCTTTTTATTTTTTGAATTAAATATCAGTTCGAATATATGACATTTAACCATTATAAAAAGTTTCTAATCGTAATAATATTATGCAATGTATATTTTTGGATCATAAAATTTTAAATCATATTAATTTGGATCATAAAAATTTAGATTATATCATTTTGAATCATAATAATTTGGATCATATCATTTTAGAATCATATGATTTTGACTCATAATATATTGAAATAAATAAAGTTTTTGTTCAATACAACAATTGGATTATTATGTTTTTTTAATCATTTAATTTTGAATTATAAAGATTTAATAATTAAGGATCATAAAATATTTGAATCAAAATATTTTTAGATCATACAAATTCAGGATAATAAACATATTGAATAATATTTTTTTTACTTATAAATATTTCGAATCATCTCATTTTGGATCATATTATATTCAATATTTTTTATTAAAATAAAACTAATCTTTTAAAATAAAGTTTGGTAGTTAAACAACTGCAATTCATAAAATTTATTTTAAAAAAGTCCATAACATATGATATATATATATATATATATATATATATATATATATATATATATATATAATTTAAAAAAAACATTTGAAGAACGAAAACTTTTATGACTTATTTTTTATAAAAAAAGTAAGAATCGTTTAAACAAAACGTTCGTATCCTTAATAATAGTATTTTTTTTAAAATTTTCTTTTACAAACTTACTAAATTAACATTACAATAACTCTATCATTTGCATTTTTGAATTTGGAAAAAACAAATTATGTTATATTTTATAACAAAAATAGATTTTATAATTAAAATATAAACACCTCAAAAACTTATTTTATATATATATATATATATATATATATATATATATATATATATATTAAGATTGTAAAAAAATTTAACAGTAAAGTGACAAATTTTGGGTCTCTTTTGGTCCTCCACTACTTACAACATTGACCATTCACCTTTATGTTTTTGTTCACAAACAACCCTTTAACTTTGGTTTGAATTTTTCATAACCCTCGTCTTTTATTACATATTATTCGTATTTCTACTTACAACATTGACCTTTCACCTTTATGCTTTTGTTCACAAACAACTCTTTCACTTTGGTTTGAATTTTTCATAAACCTTGCCTTTTATAACATGGTGTTTTTTTGGGAGAAATGGTCCCTCAACTATATTTGGGTCATTTTAAAGTTGCTTCCTTTTTGTATTTTTTGGTCCATGTGGTTTACCAGATTTAACACATTGAGGACAACGATGGATACCGAAATTACACTTTTACTCCTAGTCCAATTTTTTTTATTAATTTATATTTCTCCATTTCGTTTTAAATTAATGCTTTATTTATTAGAAAATACTCACCCAATACCATAAAGCCACCCATCATCTGCCATCACCACCACCACCAGCGTTGTCAAAATTACATAAATGGTTCATATGGTTTACCTGTGGTCACAAATTCAGTCCCTACTACTTGAAAAGACCAAATTACCCTCACATCAACGGACAAAAAGCAACGGTCTATATTTTCCGGATTGGTTTTCCGGTCGCTGTTATACATGGCAATAAAGTTCAATTTGTCACACCATTTCTTTGTTTTCCTCATTTATTGTAAGAAATAATTATTTAGATTTCTTTACTTATGTAATTAGATGACATTGTTTATCTTCCTTTACTAGATTATCTCAATTCAATTCAACATGCTACTTTACTTTACAAAGCAATACTTTCCGACCCCAGCAACGTTGGGGAATCCTTTCTAGTTTTTAAAAAACACTTTTTACAAAGTCACTAGTATAGTGAGTTGAAATATTCTTCAACTTTTATAATTTTTGGAGAATTTTTTCTGTGTTTTTTTATAAAAATTAATAATATATTTTTTTTTCAAATTTTCTTGATTGTGCTCATTTTGTAGAGAATTAATTTTTAAGAACTTTGATTTTTTCAAAAAAAAATCCAAAAAAGTTTATTGCTAAAAAATAAAATATGTGAAAAAAAGGTTTTACCCAATGAATGGGGGAGAAGTTCAAGAGTAGGTGCTGTTGAGAGTGAGAGGAGCGTGAGTAGACCCTAAATTTTGCCCTTTCTTTTGAAACTTCCAAAAATTTTGAAATAATTACAAAAAATGCAATTGTTGAATATAATAAAAAAAAATAAAATTAATGGATTTATTTTAGCCACATGATTTTTGAATGTAACTATCAAAATTTGTCTACATGATGCTAATTCTCTCTCTCTCTCTCTCTCTCTATATATATATATATATATATATATATTTATATATATAATATATATATATGAATGAGTTCTATGGAAAACAAATAACTAGGGCAACATCTACCGGAACCAATAATCAAATGACACGTGTCCATTTCTTTCTTCACAAGTAATGTATTGTGGAAGTTATTGTGGAAGTGATGTGTTGTCATGTTTTCATTGGTTCAAATATGTGTTGCCCTAATCATTCATTTTCCATATAACTCTTCCCTATATATATATATATATATATATATATATATATATATATATATATATATATATATATATATAAACACTTATTTTATCAATGTGTAACTAAATATCATCCAATCATTTCAAAAACATAAATAAAGGGTATATAGGTAATTTAACATATTCATGATTTAATGTCCTAATTATTAATTATGGAAATTGACCATAATTTTTATAATTAGTTTTCATAGCCATCAGTGAATAAAAGGACCACGATTATATCATCTTTCTAATCGCCACCATCTTCCCTAATAAATAAAGAACTTTTTGCCACATGTCATCTTCTTCTTCATTTTGACACTTGTCATTGTTTAGATTTTTTTGAATTATTTAATATCCACTTTTCATTTTTATAGTTTTTTTCTTTTTTATTCAAATCTCACATATTAAATGTCACCTCATATTAATTAATTTTATAAATATATTAATTAATATACATAATAACTTTCTATTTTTGAATTCCTCTTTCTATTAATATATTAATTAATGTATATATATATATATATATATATATATATATATATATATTAATGTAGATAGTATGTTCCATTTGTGAATTCATATTAATTAATTATATTAGTATAGATTAATTAGGACCCAATTACATAAATAATCTATAAGGTTTACCAAAAGGTCACAAACTCAGTCGTTACTTTTTTTTTATGAACATGGTCTTTATGGTTACCAAAACTTTCTTTTAATAAACTCGTGTAATATACGTGTTTCACACCTAGTAAATAATAACCATTCAACCTTCATCATTCTCACGTCATCACAGATCCATCAAAATCATCACCTACAATCAAAATCTAAAGGAGGAGATAAAGCACCCATCGTCAAAATCTGCCGCCATCATCATCATCATGAGGGTTGATCTCGATTGGTCAAAAACCTGCAATATTCAAAAGCAGCCTGATTTCATGGAGTCTTTCTTTTTTGGTTAGAATTGCAAGTAGAGAAATGTAAGGGAGGGATTGATCTCATTCTGAAAAAGCAATATTAACATATGTATGATTTTGTATTTTCTTCTATAAGTAATCTCTCTATAGACCATATTCATGTGCGAAATCACAATCACAGGCCCTCTCCTTTTTTCCTAATTTGATTTTAGGTTAAGCGTCATCTTTTTTATTATTCCATAGGCCTTCGTTATTGCTACTTTTTTTCCTCGTTTCTTCTTCCAATTAACTCAACAGTCATACTTCTTCCGGCTAATTTTTTAAATGAGGAATTATGAAATCTATGTTGTAAAGATCCAGATTTTCTATACATAATATCTAAGGGAAACATCATAGTTTTAATCTAGAATGCAGAATTATATGCATTTTAGAACTTTACTTCCCAGAAAAACTCACAGGGTTACAATAAAAATCTTTATGTTACATGAACAATTAGGAATTACATAATAGCAACCTATTATCTAATTCTTCCTTGTGCACCTATCTTTTCTTCCGATACAACGACTGCTACAACCTGATCCTGCAAAATATAAAATCCCCGATGTATCAGACACATCGTGTATGTTGATGATTAGGACAAAGCATGTTAGAGATGTGATAAGCCATAATTATGATTTTCTTGATATGTACATGGATTTGTATGTTGATGTAAAACGCTTTAACTTGTATTTACTAGTTTGTGTGTTTACATAAGAAGTAACTTGGGAAGTAATAATACTTTAATTATCATTGTAATGAGCATGATTACTTAGTGAGGTTTAAAATGTAACTCCTTGAGTTACAAATTAATAATATATTAATAACAAGGGGAATACATTTAATAAGGTTAAGGGTAGCATCCTAGACATAGGGGTGTACCTTATCCTAATTGTGAGGTGACTTAATAGGTTGGAATATACCTATAGGATAAGAGCTTAAGCCAAAATTGATGTCGAGTGGTTTTTCAATAAAACCACTGGCGACATGGTCCTTTCGGTGGGTGGACTGGAGTGATGTTGTTCATGCAGTGGAGCTAGCGCAAACATCACATGGGATACGGGAGGTGTAACACCCTAGAATTAGCGCCACTTGTACTGATCCTTAACGACAACTCGTGTACTAGTATATGCAAACATCAGAGTAGCAAACACAACGAATCGGGGCAATGTTATGGGTAAGAGTCACGCCTCACTTAGTGCATTCTATTGTGATGGTCATGTTAGTAGTTAATAAGATACTTAACGTGGGGGTTACTGATGAATATATAGACACAGAAATAGGAAGTATCATAATGGTAATTCCAAGGTGTTTATAGGAGAGTAAGTATTAAATATGAAAGTGAAGATTAATATTATCATATAATATTATTGTCACAACTAGGAATTTTGATGCCTTGTAATTACAACACTTATATCAATTATGAATCCACAATATGAAAGCATGTATGATGCTTATTCAATAACAACAAAACTTCATCAAATACTTCATTGAAGCACTACAAATAGTCAACAAAGAATTGGAAACCTTTGAGATGCCGGTTTAAGTCCATTTTGGACTAAGATTTCCTTATTGGACCTAATGGACCAATGAGCTTCCAATTTAACTATCTTGAACCTAGAACTCTCAAATGGGCCCTAATTGGACCCATATACATGAAACTTAATATTTTTGGGCCTTATGAGCCCAAAATAAACTAGGTTAACTTTAATGGGTCTTATTGGGTCACAACCAAATAAGATTAGCCCTAATGAGTCATAAGAATTATACTTTGATTTATTTGGGCCAAGCATCATCTAAATTAACTAAAATATGGGCTTAAGCATGCAAGGCCCAATTTTTGCTCCTTTCCCCTCTCCATTCTCGGCCCAAACCACAAAAGAAAGGAAGGGTTGACTTTTCCTATGCCACCTCATTTTTACATATTGGATCTCCATGCAAAGGTCTCATATTTCCATGCCACTATCCCATCACCTTTTCTCTTCCTCTCTCTTTTGCTCTCGTCCGAAACAAGAAACACACACACTCACAATATTCATCTCCACTCTCTCCAAATCCTCTCAAGAACACTTACACCCATTCATCAAGTTTTCGAGATTAAGGAAGCTTTCAAGAAGATTTTTACACAAATACATCATCTAAGGTAAGATATTGCTTGGATCCATAATCTAGCTACTTCATTTCATCAAAAATCTCTTCTAAATCTATTCAACCTTGTGGTCTTGCATCTAAGAAGCCTCTAAATTCGAGATCCTCCAAGAAAGCTTACTAGGATCGAATTTTCTTCATTCCTCTCTTCAAAACCGAAACCACAACTTAAGGTGAGCTTCATACCCCTCCCTTTTCGGTTTTCATGTGTTTTATAGGGGAGAATACAAGAAAATGTGTAGATCTATGTGTATGTGTATGTTATGTGTGATTTTATGCATGTATGTGTATTTTTATGTGTTTTTGTGATGAACATGTAACTAAAAAAGGGTGATACTCGAGATCTATGATATGAGAAAGGAAAAAAACATAATCTAAGTTATTTTTACACTAAACAAGTCAAGGATAATAACTGATAAGATTATGATAAACATATTTCCACATAAAAACCCATTTTTGGGCTTAAAATGTCAAATATACAAAACTAGGGTTAAAAATGGTCAAGTCACGGTTTCTTAAGGGCCCAAAAGAGTCAAAAAAGTTTCCATAATGGTTTTTCTGAATAATAAAATTTTCAAAGGACTTGAAATGTAAATTTTTAGCTTAATGGGCTAATTTTGGGCTTTTTAGCCCAATAAGCCTAAAATTGCGAAAAATGACAATTTAAGGGGTTGAAACGAAACTTTCTTCAAAAAAGGGGATAAATAGCGTAATAAAACTATTTCAAGGGTCAAAAATGCTTTTCACTATCAAAAAGGACCAAAAATGTAAAGTTTTTGGATTTTGGGCCAAAATTGTAAATGTTGCGAAAAATGGGATTTTAACCGAGAAATACCATTCTGGAAGGGCTGAATTTGTTAATAAAATAAAGTTTGGGTTAAAGTTGTCTTTTCAACGAATTTATGATGCAAGAGTGTCAAGAAAATGTTTTAAGGACTAAAAATGAAATTCTTTTATATAAAGGACTAAAATTGTTATTTTATAAAAGAAAGGTAGTCAAAAGGTCAAACTTCTACTTCTAAACAAATTAATTCATTAAGTCAAAAATACAAAATCCACGACCACCGACAAAATGGAAAACGAATACACGTTCAACTCCAAATATCGTTATAAACGAATTGATTCGGTCTCGAATCAATACAAAAACAACAACTGTTAAATCAAACACTTCAATAGATACGCGATAACTACGATGAGTAAACATAAAAACTTTGGGCTTGAAAGTTTCAAATCATGCTTGATGGATCTTGCAAGTCCATCAAAATGATCTTTCGGCCCAAAGGGATAACGCTTATGTGTTATTGGGCCTCCTATGACCCAATTTCGTGTAAAAGGACTTTCAATAGCTTTTATGTGCTATTGGGACCTAGTGGCCCATTAGTAAGGCTAGTAAGGTCAAAGTAATCAAATGCGAGTGGACCATCGTGTCTTTCGCATTCCCGACAGCCTAAGGTACTTACGATAGTAGTAGGACATAATGCTCCTCTTCTCTTTGTTCGCTAAGGCTTATGAGAAATCAAAGTAGACGAAATTAGGACGATATACAATGTGGAGTAATCAATATTCATTCGATATGACAATACAAGAATCAGTAATCACAGATACCTGTCAGCATCGGAAAACATCGGGTTTTCCGGGGAATTCAATACTACTCGCTCGAAATTTTTATAACTATAATACAAAATACCCTTCATATATACATGTTTTTGAAATCATTCATGCATCAACTTATGGATCTTCACACTTTGATAAACAAAAGTCTTTTCAGAAAATATCGGATTTTCTGGGTTTTACAAACTATACAAAAATCATTTTATCACAACATTGCTTATGAACTCATCAACATTTCATATGTTGACGTTTTTCCAAAATCACTTGTATTCTCAGGTAACAGGTAAGCGGAAGGGTAATATGAAGTAATGTTAAGATGTTATGTTGTTAAAAGCACTCAAACAATTTATGTTATGAATGTGTAATGTTAAGACAATGTACTTGATGTGAACAATTTCAGTTGTAATATATTGATGCATGGTGACGTTTATGTTGTGATTCATGTATATTCATTGTGATGATATTCAATTAAAGTCACGCGAGCCCTCGGACGTTTCCGTCGTCTGGTTCGGGGTGTGACAGGTTGGTATCAAAGCTCTATTTATAGTGAACTAGCATATCTAACCACACATTGATATGCAACTATAAACCAAAGAGGGACTAACACAACTCTAAACAAAAAAAACACAACGATAAAACCTCTTTGCTTGTGTGAATTAGGAAACAGAACATAATACCAAACCAAACAAGATAATGCTAGCATCTCGGGTAAGCCGGGACTGTTCATAGTTGTATCAAAGAGAGGATGTAGCCTGATCAACTACATTTCCTCCGAGGTATAACTATCACATGTCCCAAGGAAATCGCAATGGTAGGAAAACCTAAAAACATACCCCCTTTATCACCAAAAAGAGAACAACAACTCAATCTATACAATAATTAAAAAATCTTACGAATAATACTAGCATGTTTATACACCCTCGCAGACAGCATGACTGGTTTCCACCACCCCGGAGATCCTTATTTCCCTAATCAGGGGAATAACGGATGGTTGAAAGAATCCGAGGAGAAACCTGAAGAGGACCCCAAGGAGGAGTCTGAAGAGGAACCCGAGGAAGACCCCGAGGAGGAATCCGAAGGGGAACCTGAGGCGGAAGCCAAAGGCAGACCTGCCGAGCCAGTGGTGGACCAGGAAGAAGAGGAAGCCGAAGGAGGTCTCGAGGAGGAACCCATCGAAGAAAAAGATGGTGATTCGAACGTAGAGTCCGAAGTCATAAACCCCCCTTATCCTGTTAGGGTGCCCGCTTATCGGGTAGGCCCCACTGGTCCTACACCCCCCTGGGGTATCGACCTTTCGAGGTGGAGCAGACAGCAGGGACAGTGACCCCCATTCGGCATGTCACGCGAGTTCTATGACCTAAGGGAAGGAGGACCGGCCGATCGTTCTCTTCCGCTCATGGTGAGACGATTGCGGAACACTAGCGACCTAGCTCAGAGCACCGCCGATCAGATGCACCAGTTGCAATTGGAAGGGTCACACGGCAAGGTATTGCAGGACCTGTCCTCCTCAAAATCAACCACAAGGAAACAACAACAACAACAACAACAACCGCAACAACAACAACAACACCAACAACAGCGACAATAACACAGGATCAAGCCCCACTTGCTACGGATGTTGAAGGACTGGACATATCCGTCGAATCTGCCCCAACACCAGCAACCCCGGAAACGGAGGATCAGGAAGGATGCTATCTATGGGTCAGGGAGAAGCTGTCCAGGATCCCACTGTTGTTACCGGTATGTTTCTCCTAAACCACACTTATGCATGCATCCTATTTGATACCAGAGCAGAACGATGTTTTGTGAGCAATAAATTCAAACACTTGTTAAATCAACAACCCCAGAAGCTTAATGAAACCTTCACAGTGGAAATGACTAATGGGAAGACAGAATCACTTGGGAGATCTATATCGGATGTACCCTAGCCTTAAATCATCTCGCCTTTCAAATAAACTTAATGCCTGTTTCCATTAGGAGTTTTGATGTGATTATCGGCATGGATTGTTTAAGCCCCCACAATGCTAAAATTATGTGTCATGAGAAGGTCGTTCGCCTTCATCTCCCAAATCACGAAACCCTAGTTATTTACGGGGACAAACCTAGCACGAACCTTCGTCTTATCTTGTGCATTAAAGCGCAAAAGTACCTACGAAAGAAGGACTTGACGTTCCTGGCTCACATAGTAGACAAATCCAAGAAAGAGGTCAACATTCAAGACATTCTAGTAGCTTGTGAGTTCCCAAATGTCTTCCATGATGATCTTCCGGGGATACCCCCAGAAAGACAAGTCGAGTTTCGAATTGACCTTGTACCAGGAGCTACCCCCATCGCCAAATCACCCTACAGATTGGCTCCTGCGGAGATGCAAGAGTTGTCCAGTCAACTCAGCGAGCTTTTGGATAAAGGATTCATCCGACCCAGTTTCTCACCTTGGGGAGCTCCGGTTCTCTTTGTCAAGAAGAAAGATGGTACCTTCAGGATGTGTATCGACTACAGAGAACTTAACAAGCTCATTGTCAAAAACCGATATCCACTTCCACGAATCGGCGATCTATTTGACCAGCTCCAAGGAGCTAGTCACTTCTCAAAGATAGATCTGCGATCTGGATACCACCAACTCAAGGTCCAGGAGGAGGATATTCCGAAAACCGCCTTCCGAACTCGTTATGGACATTACGAATTTGTTGTAATGCCCTTCGGTCTAACGAATGCTCATGCCGCATTCATGGACTTAATGAATCGAATCTGCCGACCATTCCTTGATAAATTCGTCAATGTTTTCATCGACGACATCCTCGTCTATTCTCGAAGCGAAGAAGAACACGACCAACATCTTCGACAAATCCTGGAAACCCTGTGAACCGAAATATGCAAAACTCTCCAAGTGCGAATTTTGGCTCCGAAGTGTGAACTTTTTGGGACATGTTGTTAGTCAGGAAGGAATTCATGTGGATCCTTTTAAAATCCAAGCCATCGAAGGATGGGCAATTCCAACGACACCTACAAAAATTCGCCAATTTCTGGGTCTCGTTGGCTATTACAGGAGATTCATCCAGAACTTCTCTAAGACGGCCAAACCGCTTACCATGCTTACACAAAAGGGCGTACCCTTCGTATGGACGGACAAGCAGGAAGCCGCATTTCGATCTCTGAAGCAAGCACTCTACAGTGCGCCAATGCTATCGCTACCCAAAGAAACGGAAGACTTTATAGTCTACTGCGATGCATCAAATCAGGGTTTAGGCTGTGTACTCATGCAACATGGAAAGGTGATATCTTACACGTCCCGGCAACTAAAGACGCACGAAGTGAATTACACGACCCACGATCTGGAGCTGGGAGCAGTGGTCTTCGCCCTGAAGATTTGGAGGCACTACCTTAACGGTACTAAGTGCACCATCTTCACCGACCACAAGATTCTCCAACACATCTTGAACCAAAAAGAGCTAAACATGAGGCAACGAAGATGGGTCGAACTGCTAAACGACTACGAGTGCGAAATCAAGTACCACCCAGGTAAGGCTAACGTGGTAGCTGATGCCTTGAGTCGAAAAGAATACTCAAATCGTCATGCGAAAACTCTCTCGAGAACCATCCAATCCTAACTAACCTCGCAAATCAGAACAGCCCAGTCAGAGGCCATGGAGGCGGAAAATAAAACAACTGAAGTGATGCGTGGAATGGAGAAGAACTTTGCGATGAAGGAAGATGGAACATGTTACTTCATGAACCGCATATGGGTCCCTAAACTTGGGGGATTCAGAGAGGTAGTCATGAACGAAGCCCACAAGACGCAATACTCCATCCATCCAGGTTCAGACAAAATGTACTTGGATATTAAGCAACATTATTGGTGGCCTAATATGAAGGCAGAGATTGTCACTTACATTAGCAAATGCCTTACTTGCGCTAAAGTAAAGGTGGAACATCAGAAGCCCTCCGGATTACTACAACAACCAGTAATTCCAGAGTGGAAATGGGAAAGGATTACCATGGATTTTGTGACCAAACTACCCAAGTCGACGGATGGTTTGGACATGATTTGGGTAATAGTTGATAGACTAACGAAATCCGCCCATTTCCTACCAATAAAAGAATCATACAAGATGGAGCGCCTGACGAGAATCTATATCAAGGAAATCGTGAGACTCCACGGAGTACCTGTATCTATCATCTCAGATAGAGATAGTAGTTTTACATCCCGCTTTTGGCAATCGCTTCAGAAAGCTATGGGAACACAACTTTGTTGGATTAGTGTCTAAGTCTATAACTATTTTGGTATGTACTTGACCTGATGGTGCATGGTCCTTTTGGGTTGCCTTCACCAAAGCAACTTGATTGGAGAAATAAATAAAGAGAGAGGTTATTATGATTTATTAATATGTTATAAGAATAATATATTAAAGGAGAAATCATATTTGTTTAATTAATATTGGTCAATAATTAATTAAGAATTAATTTTGTGATCAAGTGTAATTAATTAAACTAGAGGGGCTGAATTGTAATTATGTGATAGTTACAAAATAAGGTAAGGATTATCTTATATATATGGTGAACGAATTTGAGGTGATAATGCCTTAGAATTTGACTAGGATAAGGGTTTCTAAGACTTATCTTATGGTTTCTTGGTGGGCAAGCAACTAGATAAGGATAAGGACTAAAACCCTAATCTTTACACCTATATAAACCCCCTAGGGTTAGGAATTCGTCCAACCCTTCCCAAGAGGTCCTAAGGACGAATTCTAACCTCCCTCCTCTCTCTTTATTCCTTCTCCACTTGCTTATGGTGTTTGTAAGCCATTAGAGGAGTGACACTTGTGACTCTCAGCTTTCCAAGGTCAATTCAAGGAGGAATTGATTCTTATTGCTATATAACAATCAAGGTATGCTCTTAAACCTAATTACATGTGAATTTTGATTTCCATATGCTAGAATTAGGGTTCAAAGTCTTGGATTCAAAGTATGTACAATAGAGAAACCTAGATCCAAGCTTTAGGGTTTGTATGAGCACATAGAATGTCTTATGACCAAAACCCATCAGTGGTATCAGAGCCTTGATTGGTTTCTATTGTATTGATGCATATTTGATCGAAATAAGCACTGAAAATCGATTTTTTGAGTTTCTGAATGTTTGACTCGCCGAGTCAGCTGTACTCGACGAGTCCAGGTCCAGACTCGACGAGTCAAAGGGTCTGACAGCTCAGATTCGCGATTTTATTCCTGTTTTGCCTTTGGATAATTACCATAAACATGTTTTTGTGATAAAATCCGAATTTTTTCATTATTATGTGATTATCCTTACCTAAATAGAAGATAATTGTTAAAATTTAGATAATCACTTGTTTTATTAGATAAATTTTGATTATTTGTAATTTAGATTTGAATTATCTTGTGAAATAGTTTCAAATTTTCCCTTTAGGTTTTATAGTTTAAATTTGAACCCAAAAGTTTTGTTGTTTTGAAATTTAAATAGTTAAAACCCTAATGTTTTGAAAAGGTTTTCAAAACCTGCCCTCAAGTTTTGGAATTTAAAAGTTAATTAAAAGTTAATTAGGAATGTTAAATTCTAAAACCCTAGTTTTGAAAAAAATTCAAATACACCCTTATGGTTTTATTAATTAATTAAGGTGTATAATTAAAAGAGATTTAATAAATCCATAAAAGTTTAGGTTAACCATTTAATAGAATTAAAAGTGTAATTGTTAAAGTTAACCACATAGTATTTTAAAAGTTATAAAATACACCCTATACTATATATAACATTAAAAGTCTAACATTATATATGTATGAGTAAAAGTCAGTCTTACCGTTAGTAGGCCTCATTCTCGAAGCTGGTCTATAAGGGGTGTTTAAGGAAATTGCCTATAAAATGGCGATTGAATGGGTATCCACTCTTACCCACCGCACTCTTGACTAGTGGAGGGTCGTTAGCCGAACGGGTAGGATAGGACAAAAACCTTCCATTATAAGTATAATGAAATATAAAAGTAACTAAATGTTTTCAAAATTCCCAATCTTAGTTACTTAGGCAAAAGTGAATTGATGCAATTCCATGAAATTACACTTTGTGCCCTTGCGAAGACGTTAGTGGAGCGTGTGTGGTTAACCGGCACACTAAATGGGTCTAAGCAAAGGTAGCAAAGGGTGACTCAATGTTTGTCATAGTTCGGTGGAGCGTGTGTGGTTTACCGGCACATCGAATAGGTGACTGTAACATGTGAGTGCACCATGTAAGTTTGCATGGTTATTCACACCCGCTTTGTGATCCTCGGCATCCCAGTCACAAACAAGAGGGGCATATCGAGATTTAAACATGCCATTGAAAGTTCAATGAATCTCAAAGGATCTAGGAGTTTTCATAGATTTAAAACTTAAATTTCTTTTTCGTTTTTCGTGGTGGAAATTAGTGAATCGTCATTCACTTACCTTCAAATATTCTGCAATTAGGGTTACGGCATCCCTCTCCCGAGTTGTAGAATATTGTGTTGGGTCCTAGCCTTAGTATCTCATTTGGGTGATTTACTAAGGACTCAATCAATCAACTAACTTGAATTCGTTTTTTCCCGTTTTGTAGATGTCAAAGTTTGACAACTATGGTCTTCTCAAATCCCGTGGAACAAGCATTCCACATGAAGATGATATTCCAGGATTCGATCAAGGAACAAGAGATCATGCTTCACTTCCTTCTCCTCCTCCTATTGTTCTCCCCAGCCCACAAGATCGAAGAATTGAAAGGTTCAATATCACTAAAGCCCTATTGGAAATGAAACATGAAGATGGTAAACCCGTGTGTGCCCACGTTCTAGGAATGAAATCACACATTGATAGGTTGATAATGTTGGGTGTGTCATTCCCGAACAAGTTGGCTGTGAATTGGGTTTTGCAGTCACTTCCAGAATCATATAATGAGTTCAAAAGAAAGTATTATATGATGGATCATGACGACAACCTCATTGACCTAACTTACATGCTCATTGCTGCTGAATCAGAAATGATTTGGCGAAGCAATGGAGCGTATTCGTTGGGAAAGTCAACCGACCATGCTTCTGAGGACGTTCTATGAGAACCGACCTGCGTTTGCTGCCAAAAGAAAGGGCGTTGGATACAAGTCTGCCCAAAGAGCCTGAAGAGTCCAGAAGATGGGAGAGTCAAAGAGTATGGCTGCGCTTCAGGTAAAATCCACCATCTAACTCCATTAAGTTCCTATTCATTAATTCTTAATACATAATGTAATAAGATTGCATTTGAATGTTTTACAGGATCGGTGAAAAGAAAGGAAGCTTGGTGAAAGAGCAAGATGAATCTAATCACAAGGAATGGATCTTGATCGCATGGACTTGAAGATTAGATTTTGATCTTAGATAGTTATGATAAAGTTGTTAGAAATTTTTCTTTTGAAATACATAGTTTTCAATGGATTTTGCATTGTAAGGACAAATGTTTTCCGCTTCTTTTATAAAATAAATTTTTGTTTGACTTATTTATTTGTTTATTTACTTGCAATGAAATCGTTATGAAAATTGGTGTTTGCATATTTCAACAACAAGTGGATATGATTCTTATTTATGGTGTTTATGGAAAAGTCGAGAATTTACCAAATAGGGAGAGTTTCTTATCGCCCAAGTTTCAAATGGACAGAAATTTGGAATCACGCAACTTGGTTGCACGATGAATGAGAAATTTCATATATGGTAATTAGACTAATTCGTTGACAAGGTGTCAAGTGAAGGACTAAGAGATCGAGCACACAATGTTGCGTGTTGATCAAGTCTACCATAAGAGTAAAAATGATATTCGTCATGATTTACTAAAGGTTCAGTAAATATGATTATACTTACATGATTAGGTGTAATTCTGAATTGATTAAAGGGTTTAAATCAATAGCAGAACGAATAAGAAGAATCAAGTAGGCAGAAAGATAAAAGTTACTCCATTCTAAGATGAAGGGAGAGTACCTTTTATGCTTTATGATAGGTCTTAATGATTAAGAACCATATCTCAATTGACCCTCTAAGTGAGTCTTAGTACAATTGTATGTCTAAGAAGAGGAATCAAGAATGGAAGAAATGGTTAAATCAAGAAGTCAATCATACTTCGTCCCAATAACAAGTCTTAAAGTTAAGAATGTGACATTGAGTGAAAAGTATTAAGAAGGTTTGAAACATTCATCAAATGTGGAAAGTTGTGATGTCTTGGATAAGACAAAGACCAACTAGGACCAATTTATGAAGAGTTTTGATGAAAGCTACACTAACTCTTGAATATTTGTCAAGAAATGTTTTGACAAGAGAATCGTATATGTCAAGGAGTCAGTGGGAGTCTTAATAGTCTTGAAAGGTTTCAAGAACAAATCAAATAAACCTTATCGATCATCACTAGCACACGAGTTGAGGTTTACAACCTATCGTGTTGACATTATTTTGATTCTATGCCAATCCAATCGAGTTAATTATGCATGTGAGTTCTATGAGTTCTCATTTTGAACGCATAAAAGGCAAAGCACCTTAATCAATGAATGGTACATTGATAGGAAAGGGTGAGCTGCTTAACTACTTGGAAGACATGATGGGCAGCTATGCTACCATAAAGGCAAGAAATCGAGATCAAGAAAGTTCGATCCATAAGAGTTTGAATTTGTCGTAAACTTTGGTTTTGACAAATTCACATGGATAGGAACAAATACACTGTTTAAATCTAAGTGTCATAAGATTTCCTCCTTCATGAAAATGATTGTGAGGAAATGCTTTCACTAAGACAGATTTTAAGAAGATAGTGATTGTAAAATTGCATTCTCGAATTCAATTATGGTTACGACATCCCTTTCCATAATTTGAATTGTGAGGTTTGGCAATTAGTCTTAATTGTTTAGACACACATATGAACTATCGAAGGCAAATGTGTATAAGTTCAAGAAACCTTGATAAAAGATTATCAAAACACTAAGTATTAGAAACATGAACTTAAGAAATTCAATAAGCATTGTTTTTCTGAAAGTTAAGATGTTTATGAATACATGTCGAAGCTAGTGGGAGCATAAGTGTTATGTTTTATAATAATCATCAAGATAGTGGGAGCATAAAAGTTATGATTGTATGATTATTAAGGAAAGTATTGCAAGGTTAGCAATATTAATTATAGAAAACATGAGTCATACTTTGCAAAGTCGCAATAGTTGAAAAGTTGTTTTGCTATAATTAAGGGAGAGAATATTATGCTTCATTTCAAATCTAAAGGTTTAGGTTGAGAAATGTTAATAAAATTTAGTCAAAGGTACAAAGTGTGTTCTTAAAATTTCGATTATGATTACGGCATCCCTCTTCACAATTCGAATTTTGAGAACATAGCAAATAAAACATTATGCGTCGTGTCCCATACGCTTCGGGTATAGGATCGATTGCAAATGCTTTAATGGTTGACCATTCTAAAATTTTCCAAATGTCGAGCACATTTAGAGGGAAAAAGGACTAGAATCGGTTTAGACTAAAATAATTAAACAACTATCAAAGGACAATCCAAGTTCGACGAGGATTGGTCGCTTGTGAGTAGTTGGAAGTATAGTATTGGAAAATATGGAAATGTTTCCATATTGGATGGACCATATTGACATCATTACGAATAGATAAGATTCTATTAAGAATGAGTTGTCATATGGAACATATGGAAGTGTGTCCATATTGGGAATTGAATATTGAGAAATCTATGACTAGATTAGAAACTTCTATGCGAAAGGATGTTCAAAGAAAGTACTTTGAGTGAGAGACATCACATCTATGGAATTGTCTTGTAACAATCTCCGATAAAAGACTTTGTAATATCATTGGCAATAGTCTTTGTGACTTTGGTGCAGTGACATTACAAAAGAGATCATTACATAAAATGTTAGAATCTAGCATATTCTATAAGTAGCAAGAATTTGATATTCTTTCACTTATGAAAAGAATTTGGAGTTGTGAAATGAGAATGATTGGAAATGTGTTCAATGTGATCTATTTCACAAAGTAAGAACCATAGGTAAACATTGTGTGCGTGCTAGGAGCATGGGACAAGTGTTATAATTCAAGTAAGAAGTTGATTACCCGAAACTACAAATAATGAGTAATCAATATGGTGATAAATAAAAGGTGTTTTATTTATGCTCAAAGGGTTGAGGCCATATGGGATTAGTATTATTCTTGTGTTTCACATTTGCATGTTTTGACTTCCAGAATAATTGAGTTTATTAAGAATAATTGAATTATTCAAATGGGCCACAGTCGTTCATATGTTGGAAGTAGATATGAATAAAGACTATCGTGAATTGGTGTGTGGATTGTCTAAGAGAGTATTAGACATAAGCAAATGTTTGCTGCAACGTTCATGAGTGCTTATGAATGTGATTTGAGCATTGGATTAGACCCACGCTCACTTGGATCACTCCATGGATTGTATCACGAGTGATTGGCGAGACGATAACATCTTATATTCTTGAAACCGAGATGTGTGAGTTGTATCTTGCGAATCGGTTGCACATTGATAATATGTAAACGCACTAGTAACTTGGTGTTATAAAACATATTGTTGTGTGTGATTTGGTTAGTAAGTGCAAGCGAGCATTGTATCAAAGTTTATCCGTTCCTTTTATTCAAAGAAGGATAAAAGCGATATCTTTGGGCCCCTCGATGATTTAGTGATGACAAACATAAATGCTCGGCCGGGCTAGGGCTAATTTGATTTGTTCAATTAGTCAGTCGTCATAAATCGGGAATCGAGATATAATACAAAGAGAATGATTTGAAATCATATCTCATATGATATCTAGAATGGAGGAATATATGATCCCTTATCTAAGGACACGCGTATTTGATATGATCAGAGTTGACAGCGGCTTTGGAAAGCTACGATTGCAGATCGGGATCCGAAGTCATACGCAGAATAGTTGTTAGACTTATCCAAGTGGGAGACTGTTGGATTAGTGTCTAAGTCCATAACTATTTTGGTATGTACTTGACCCGATGGTGCATGGTCCTTTTGGGTTGCCTTCACCAAAGCAACTTGATTGGAGAAATAAATAAAGAGAGAGGTTATTATGATTTATTAATATGTTATAAGAATAATATATTAAAGGAGAAATCATATTTGTTTAATTAATATTGGTCAATAATTAATTAAGAATTAATTTTGTGATCAAGTGTAATTAATTAAACTAGAGGGGCTGAATTGTAATTATGTGATAGTTACAAAATAAGGTAAGGATTATCTTATATATATGGTGAACGAATTTGAGGTGATAATGCCTTAGAATTTGACTAGGATAAGGGTTTCTAAGACTTATCTTATGGTTTCTTGGTGGGCAAGCAACTAGATAAGGATAAGGACTAAAACCCTAATCTTTACACCTATATAAACCCCCTAGGGCTTAGTAATTCGTCCAACCCTTCCCAAGAGGTCCTAAGGACGAATTCTAACCTCCCTCCTCTCTCTTTATTCCTTATCCACTTGCTTATGGTGTTTGTAAGCCATTAGAGGAGTGACACTTGTGACTCTCAGCTTTCCAAGGTCAATTCAAGGAGGAATTGGATTGTTATTGCTATATAACAATCAAGGTATGTTCTTAAACCTAATTACATGTGAATTTTGATTTCCATATGCTAGAATTAGGGTTCAAAGTCTTGGATTCAAAGTATGTACAATAGAGAAACCTAGATCCAAGCTTTAGGGTTTGTATGAGCACATAGGATGTCTTATGACCAAAACCCATCAAACTTGACATGAGCACTGCCTACAACCCACAAACAGATGGCCAAAGTGAGCGAACCATCCAAACGCTAGAAGATATGCTTCGCGCGTGAGTAATAGACTTTGGAAAATCGTGGGATACCCACTTTCCTTTGATCGAGTTCTCATACAACAACAGTTATCACTCAAGTATCAAAGTTGCTCCTTTCGAAGCATTATACGGGCATAAATGTAGGTCACCGCTGTGCAGGGAGGAGGTAGGAGACACCTAGATAGCAAGAGGAAAAACACCAAACAATTCCTTAACGGGACTAGAAATTATACGCGAAGTGACCGAGAAGATAATTCAGATCAGGGCCCGATTGCAATCATCACGAGACAGACAAAAGAGCTACACCGATAAACGACGAAATCCCTTGGAGTTTCAAGTCGGAGATAGGGTGCTACTAAAAGTCTCTCCTTGGAAAGGAGTGATACGTTTTGGGAAGCGGGGAAAACTGAACCCTCGATACATTGGACCCTTCGAGATTCTTGCCCGAGTCGGTCTAGTGGCTTATAGACTACCCGCTGAGCTCAGCAGTGTACACCCTGTGTTCCACGTTTCCAACTTGAAGAAGTGCTTATCCGACGAGACTCTCGTCATTCCATTAGAGGAAATCGAAATCAACGAGAATCTTCTGTTCATCGAGGAACCAGTTGAAGTCATGGACAAAGAGGTGAAGCGTACTAAGCAGAGCCGCATTCCGATTGTGAAGGTTCGATGGAGCGCGAGACGCGGACAAGAATTCACATGAGAACACGAAGATCAAATGAACTAGAAGTACCCTCATCTATTCTCGCATTCTCAAATCTAGCTTTCAAAAGAATTTCAGGACGAAATTCCCTCTAACGGGGGGATGATGTCACAACTAGGAATTTTGATGCCTTGTAATTACAACACTTATATCAATTATGAATCAACAATATGAAAGCATGTATGATGCGTATTCAATAACAACAAAACTTCATCAAATACTTCATTCAAGCACTACAAATAGTCAACAAAGAATTGGAAACCTTTGAAATGCCGGTTTAAGTCCATTTTGGACTAGGATTTCCTTATTGGACCTAATGGACCAATGAGCTTCCAATTTAACTATATTGAACCTAGAACTCTCAAATGGGCCCTAATTGGACCCATATACATGAAACTTAATATTTTTGGGCCTTATGAGCCCAAAATAAACTAGGTTAACTTTAATGGGTCTTATTGGGTCACAACCAAATAAGATTAGCCCTAATGAGTCATAAGAATTATACTTTGATTTATTTGGGCCAAGCATCATCTAAATTAACTAAAATATGGGCTTAAGCATGCAAGGCCCAATTTTTTCTCCTTTCCCCTCTCCATTCTCGGCCCAAACCACAAAAGAAAGGAAGGGTTGACTTTTCCTATGCCACCTCATTTTTACATATTGGATCTCCATGCAAAGGTCTCATATTTCCATGCCACTATCCCATCACCTTTTCTCTTCCTCTCTTTTTTTCTCTCGGCCGAAACAAGACACACACACACTCACAATATTCATCTCCACTCTCTCCATATCCTCTCAAGAACACTTACACTCATTCATCAAATTTTCGAGATTAAGGAAGCTTTCAAGAATATTTTTACACAAATACATCATCTAATGTAAGATATTGCTTGGATCCATAATCTAGCTACTTCATTTCATCAAAAATCTCTTCTAAATCTATTCAACTTTGTGGTCTTGCATCTAAGAAGCCTCTAAATTCGAGATCCTCCAAGAAAGCTTACTAGGATCGAAATTTTCTTCATTCCTCTCTTCAAAACCGAAACCACAACTTAAGGTGAGCTTCATACCCCTCTCTTTTCGGTTTTCATGTGTTTTATGGGGGAAAATACAAGAAAATGTGTAGATCTATGTGTATGTGTATGCTATGTGTGATTTTATGCATGTATGTGTATTTTTATGTGTTTTTGTGATGAACATGTAACTAAGGTACTTACGATAGTAGTAGGACATAGTGCTCCTCTTCTCTTCGTTCGCTAAGGCTTATGAGAAATCAAAGTAGACGAAATTAGGACGATATACAATGTGGAGTAATCAATATTCATTCGATATGACAATACAAAAATCAGTAATCACGGATACCTGTCAGCATCGGAAAACATCGGGTTTTCCGGGGAATTCAATACTACTCGCTCGAAATTTTTATAACTATAATACAAAATACCCTTCATATATACATGTTTTTGAAATCATTCATGCATCAACTTATGGATCTTCACACTTTGATAAACAAAAGTCTTTTCAAAAAATATCGAATTTTCTGGGTTTTACAAACTATACAAAAATCATTTTATCACAACATTGCTTATGAACTCACCAACATTTCATATGTTGACGTTTTTCCAAAATCACTTGTATTTTCAAGTAACAGGTAGGCGGAAGGGCAATATGAAGTAATGTTAAGATGTTATGTTGTTAAAAGCACTCAAACAATTTATGTTATGAATGTGTAATGTTAAAAAAATGTACTTGATGTGAACAATTCCAGTTGTAATATATTGATGCATGGTGACGTTTATGTTATGATTCATGTATATTCAATGTGATGATATTCAATTAAGTCACGCGACCCCTCCGACGTTTCCGCCGTCTGGTTCGAGGGTGTGACAATTATAGTGATGAATGAAGTAATAGCTAGTTACAAAAATGAATAGTGAAGCGTAACTACATGTAAAAGCTCTAGATAAGAATAATATTATTTGAGCATTATTGTGTTGTTTATATGAAGTATTTGATGTCATGCTATGTGAGTATTTGAATGCATGTTTATATGATGTTTCGTTTGACCTATTTGGGATATTTGCGTTCCATAACAATGTACTTATGATTGAATCACTTAGCGTATGTTGACACTTGTTTCTTTGCTTGTTGATCCTGCCTTACATTGGTACAGGTAACATGATATAATGCCTTGGAAAGGATGAGGGCTTTTAGGTAGCTACATTTAATATTACTTTACTGATGATACCACTTTAGACATGTCGTTGAGTTTTCATTTACTTTCGGTTTTGAGAACTTGTTTGGAGTTGGTTTTATGAATTTTAGTTTTAATTTTGATCACATGGCCCGATTGGCCACAAACATAACATCCCGAGTCTGCCGCTCGACAAGCCTCACTGTGCGGTTTACCGCACTTGGCACACCGGCCACGGCCCTGCTGGCCATTGCTGGAAGTGTCTGAGGTCTTAGGCTTTTTAGCCTGACCTACCCCCGCCTGTGCCTGCTCAGGCTTCCGTTTGGTGCGGAAGTCCAACTCCATTTCCCGCTCACAGGCCTTCTCCACCATCTCATTTAGGGTTTTGCAACCTGTAAAGCTCACAAACTCCCAGATATCATCCATCAACATGGAATGATATCTCGTCCTCCGCATATCCTCATCGGTAGCATACTGCGGAACCAACAAGGCTCGTTCCCGAAACTTGGCGATGATCTTCGCTACAGTCTCGGTATTCTGCTGTAGGTCGTGAAACTCCCTCACAAGCCGTTGCACCTTAATATGTGGTGCAAACTTCTCATAGAATCCCGAACAAACTCGGCCCACGTCATTTCAGCCACACCAGTCGCTCCCACCTAGATGGCCACCTCTCCCTACCAGTCTCGGGCTCTGTCTCTCAAAATACACGAGGCAAAACCCACCTTGGTCGCATCCGGGCAAGAACTCATGCGCTGCGCGTTCTCAATATCTGCCACCCAGCGTTGGCTAACGATGGGGTCCCTGACCCCAAGGAACTCCGGTGCTCTGCACGCCTTGAACTCCCAGAACGAGGGAGTTCGGGCTCCGATCTAGCCTGCAACAATCTTAGTTCTGAATGACATGAGCCTCTCCTCCATGATCCCCATAACACCTTCCTTGACAGTCCCAAGGATCACTGGGGTAGCGTCAAGGATACCCTTTGTAACCTCGGCTGCAATGATCCCGTGCAACCTCTCATCAATGGACTCTGCACCGCTACCCGATCCTAATCCTGATCCAGATCCCCCTGTCCCAAATCGTGTCATCACCATGCTGAATTGGAATGTCATAAACCATAATAGTTAGGACATCTATATAGGGGATCTTCCTACATCGGTCCTCCTTAAAGTTGTCACATCTAGCACTAGTTCGGGTACAAGTCCTATGCTTTCAGTAGTACGGGCCCAATACTACCTTCCACACCTAACTGTACCTTTCCCCAAAGCTCTACCTGACAACTCCAATTCGTCCCAAAATAAATCATATACCACAAGCCACCACATAACCCAAATCCCAGGTTGTCCTAAGATTTTCTCTACCCATATCGAGCAGACCAATCATGATAGGTTGTCTTTATGCATGCACATTATACACAGAAAAGGATCAAATAGACTTTCGAATAATAGATTCTACCCTAGGACCACAACCAAACAAGGAACATGAAATAAGACCAAATCAATCATTCTAAGGCTATAAGCTCCTAACCGTGTATAATTTTAAAAGCATACACATAGCAAGTTCCATACGATTAACATAGCTCAAATATCAGTATAACATGGCTAACATATTGGGGAACTACTTACTTGGCTCGGATGATCATGTGCGTTGCACTCTCATCTTTTCCATTTCTTAAAAGTTTTTAACTTTTATTTTGAAAACAATTTTTTTATCATTTCCTTAGTTTGAGTCCTGACACACCCGAGAGTGTGCCCGAATCCCTCAAACCAAGGCTTTGATACCAACTTGTAATGACCCAATTTTTACAAAGAAAATTTTCATTTTTTTGAATGATTAAATACATTTCCAATATCAAGAAATCCAGTTATAATTGTTTTTGAAACATAATTCAAATACAACTTTTATTCCAAACATCAGAATGTCCTACAAAAGTACGAGAGAGTGCATGCCGCGCCATCAAGCTTTGCCATTGGCCTTGGGCTCTGAAGTACCTGAAACAAATCCACAAACTCTAAACTAATGCTTAGTGAGTTCCCCAAAGCATACCACACACAAACCATATACATCACATCATACTAGCTATAACAACTATACATATCATATAAGCAATGCATACAACCGATAAGGATGTCGTGGGCTCGTCCCCATGGTCTTAAACCATCATGCCATGGGCTCTCCACATGGTCTTACACCTAAGTTTCATGGGCTCTCATATGGTCTTTGATAGGAAAGCCATGGGCTCTCCACATGGTCTTACATCCAAGTGTCCTGGGCTCTCCCATGGTCTTCCGTACAACATACCACATATATCAATCGCATACCTCCTATCTCATCCCAACTAACACGTCACACAATGAAATCTCATCTAAGATACTACACATCATAAAATAGGCCAACCTTGGTGCCTTAGACCCATTGGTATGGTGAGGAGACTCACCTCTAAAAGGTTGAACTAGTAGGCTGAAGCCAAATATATCCCACACGCTACTCCTTCTCAACTGCCTATAATCATCAAGTGATTAACTTAACACCATCCCATAAATACTCTCAGATCAACCCTGGTCAAAATCAAGGTCAAGGTCAAAGTTCACAATCAAGGTCAACAGTCCATGTTGACCTCGACTCGTCGAGTATAACCAGTTACTCGACGAGTTCCTTGCTTAATTCATGAAGTCGTCGAGTCACTTGAGTGTCTCGTCGAGTTCCTTAATGTTCACAGTTTCAAACCCTCAACCGCAAACCCCTGGCCGCAAACTCTTTGGTCGTAAACTCTTTGGTCGACTCGTCGATTCGATTAAAGGACTCGGCGAGTTCCCTTAGTCCTTCTCGTTTTTGGCCTTCTCCAATGGGATCCAGTGTCCCAAACTTCAAATCTAGCCTTCCCTGGTGAAGATGTCACGTAAAGTTGAAAACTTCACGTGCATGCAAGGCCTCACATGGCCATAACACCAAAACTAGTCTTCATACGAGGTTTTAATGCATGGAAAGGGATTGAACTACTTAAAGGAGGCAACTTTATGCCATTGGGGACCTAAAGAGGTCCAGATCTAGAACCATATCCTTATGATAAGTCTAGATTCGAGTATGACTCCATTTTGCACCAAAAATGGCCATTTACTTCCAAGAAGAGGGATCTAAGTAACTAAAGCTCAAGGTCACGACTTTATACCTCAAGATGGTGGCCAATACAGTGTAGATGTCGGATCTACTACTTCTTTCCTTGCTCCTTCTTCTTCAAGCTCTAAAAATCCATCACAACCCACCAAAATCACTCACAAATGCTCTTACTCTCACTCAAGGGTGTTCACGGCCGCAAACTACTTTCTGTAGGGAGATAAGGTACTAAGGGAGGCCACAATCTGCAGGTCGGGCCTTCCGACTCGCCGAGTTGGTCCCAATCTGCGTCCATGATTAAATGCCCCTACTCGACGAGTTGCTCCCAACTCGCCGAGTCATGCACCAAAACCCTGAAATTAACTAAATCAAATAACTACATGGAACAGGTGTTACAGAGATTGTTTATACATTAAATTGAATCTCTAACAATCCGAAGCCAAGCCTGAACTGAAGTCATCTGCATTCCAAAGAAGAGATGAAATGCGAGATTATGTAATACCGAAGTGAAGGCCTATCGAAGACACACATAGTATTCCATGCCATGTCAGAGTCTTTAATAGCATTTAATGTTTCTTATCTTTTTGTATGTGTTTGATTGGAAAGATGATAGGACAAGATCGAAGAAAATCAGGTGTGTCAAGCCTTTTTGACTTGCAACCTTTGTTTGTCAACGTTGTCATGTACTTTGTCTTATTATCTCTCCTTTGCTATTTAAGGATATGATCTTTTCATGCATTGTAACCTTAATGATACATTCTCTTTCACTTCAATAGAAAGCATCTTGCAAGTCAAGTCACTTTCTCTCTAAAACATTCTTATTGTTCTTAAATTCTCTTCACTTTCTTCTTACTCCATTTTACTTTATTAAATATTTTATTGAATATCTTCTTCAAGTCTTGACTTGTTTACCAGACTTGACTGGACTACTAATTTTAGCATGCGGACATTCATCTTAAGTTAAGTAAAGGTTTTAGTTTTCAAACCTTGTCCGCACATACAGATCTTTGTCCTCACAAGGGTGGAGACCGGTCGGTGATTGGCCGACGAGTTGGGTTTCCCTTTCCCTCTCACTAAGTGTGTGTTTGTGTTTTTCTCATTCACTAACATAATTAAAGTAGGGAAAATGAAGGAGCGGGTTCTATTTTTTTTAAATGATAATAATAATAATAATAACATCAAATTAATTGAAATATAAAAACATAAGGGTATTATGGTCATTTTAGTTTTGAAACGAACTAAGTTCGCAACAAAATCATATTTTAGGGATGAAGTGTGCAATGTTGAACCAAATGAGGGATGGTCCGAGTTAACTTTTGAAAATAGAAACTAAACGTGTCTTTTGGCACCTGCACAAGAGACGAATGGTGTAATTTACTCTTATTGTTTTTCTTTGTTTAGGTTGTATTATTGATGATGATGATTTACATTATGATGAAGACGAGGAGGGAATTGAGGTAATAAAACATTTTATCCCTTTACAATTTTTATTGACTAAACTGATATGACAATTTAGTTTATTATTACTATTAGTACTATTATTTATTTAGGGAGGATATTCAAATGTCAAACAATGAAGACTTCAAGACAATACAATTGATGAATATTGATGATGCATTGAATTGATCATATATTTTTGGACATGTTGTACTTTTTTTGTAATGTTGGATGTGTCGAATTTTATATTTGTAAGTTTGTTGGAGTTATCGTTTTGTAATATTGGATTTGTAATTTTTTATTGCTAAAAACTAGTTTTTATGAAAAAAATAGTATTTTAGCCTAAAACATAACAGTTTTTTTTAGCAAAAAAGTAAATTTTAAGCCTATAAAATGAGGGATCGGGGGCGGGGGTGGGGACAACAATTTCCGCCCCCATTTGATCCCGTTGACATCCCTAAGATAATCTGAAGAGATGGTGTAGGCTGCGTCGATGCTCATAGTTTTGGTGTAGTCGTTCCACTAGTGAGTGCGGCATCCATAAACGTGCATGTGGCAAATTTAATCATGCAATCATCAACACAAAAGTTGAGATGGAACACAGATTCCATCTTTTCTATCCACCATGTCAAATGTAGTACCATTTGTTACCATAGAAAGGCATCAGTTAACAGTTCATAAATTCCTTTAATGTGTAGGTTCTTGAATTTCCTTTGCGGTCACCGTGAGAGCTACTTCCACCTCCACGTCCCCCGTCACCTTGCCCGGACCCATCGTTTCTAATGTTTTCATAGTTTGCTAGTGCATGCGCGACTCATTGTGCAATCATTAGTTTGATTGTTGCCGAGTCCAATACGGGCATTAGTTATGGTGTTCGGGTATTAGTTCTGGTGTTGGTGTTGACGCTGGTCTTGGTGTAGGGGTTGGCCTCGGTGTCCGTCAGTGTTATCGATAGCGATAGCGGGGTAATAACGACAACCTACCTATATGCTGCGTAGCGATAGTGATGAAATAACGACGGCTGTTTCATTTTTGGCGATTGACTTTTAGAAAACTAAAACTAGTTTTACGTACAACTATTTAAATGTTTTAGCTAATAAATAAGCTAAACACCAATATTATTAGTTGAAATAAGTTCTAAAACACGAATATGACAAAACAAAAGTGTTATTTTGACACTCTAAAATAGGATTCGCAAGTTAAAGTGTCAATGAGCTTATAAGCACGAAGTCAAACATAAGAATTCACCAAAATTCAATATAGAAACAAAATAACAGAATCAAAAGCATAAGATTTTGGAAACAATGAGCATGAACAATCAGAAAACTCACTGTAGTTTTCTTCCTTATTCAGTTCTTCTTTATAGTACAAACAGAGAATTGTAGAATAGGAATATAAGAATGAAATATATAATCATCTTCCTTATTCAGTTCTTCTTTATAGTACAAACAGAGAATTGTAGAATAGGAATATAAGAATGAAATATATAATCAATCGACTCTATTGGAAGCATTATTTGAAGTATCAGATAAGAAATCATAGAGTCGGATGTGAGCGTCGCTGGTTATCAGTCAGTAGAGTTGGTTTTCCCGCCAATCTCCAAGTCGGCGATTATTCTCCAAATTGGCAATCCCAAACGCCAAATTGGCGAACCAAATCACACATTGGACCTATTCCGATCGCTAAAAACATGTTTCAACTATCAACTTTGCAATTCGGGAAAAAAAAACATCGCTACGTCGCTATTTTGTCACTACAGATCACATAGTGACATACCATCGCATCGCCTCACTAATCGCTATAGCGATCGCTGTTGTCGTGACATACCATCGCATCGCCTCGCTAAACGCTATTGACAACACTGGTGTCCGTCAACCTCGAATACCTCTTCCTGGAGGCATGATTTCGTCATATTATACTAGGGTATATAGAGCAAATAAGTTTGTACAATCATGTTAGTCAAAACTATGCAAATGTATGTGACCATTTTAAGTTGAAATGTTTCTGAAATTCCTAAGGATTCCCCAGTTTGCAAATGATTGAATATTCAAATGAACAATATTCAAAATAACATGATTTTGTGATAATAAACATATGCTTCTTATATACATATCTTTGAAACGGTTACATCAGTCAAAAGCTAATCCCAAAAGTCTAGTAGGGTTAGGATGGAAAAGATCTATACAATGTTATCCAAAATATTATGCCGAAAAAGATAGCAAGGATTCTATACTCTTGCTTATAACGACTTTTCCTTATACCCCTAACCCAAGCCCCAGGGCACAACCCGCCCGAGTGAGTCTACCACTAACCAAAAAGAGAGATTAGTACAGCCTGGAGTGCATTAGCCCTCTGTTCTGCAACATCTGCTAAGGCCTCTGGTTTGCTACCTGATCCCTGAGCTCAAGTTTGGTAATCCAGGCCTCAAGGGTCGTCATTTCTATCTCCAAAGAATCCAGACGGTCATATACAGTCTGGATGGCCTCCTCACGCAGAATGCGTTCATCCTCCAGGTACTGCATCATAGCCTCACGGGTTACAAAACTGTTGCAAAATTTATACTTTACACCCCTATACATTGTCGGTATGACTATTGGAAGAAGTAAATTAAGTTGTATTCATATCATAGGTGACTATTGTCTTCATCAAACTCAGCATAGTTAGAAATCTAGTTAAAGGTGTACCCTTTTTAATAAATACAAGACAAATAGCAGAAAGAGATTTGTGTTGATCATTTTTGTGTATCATTTAGTGGCCTTTTAATGTGTGTAACAAGCAAAATGGTGGCTATTAGAGAGAGGGAGTCTATACACAGGTTCAGGTTAGTTCTAGACTAAAGTCATTATGCAATTCAACCAAACCCATACCCATTCGATAATGTTGAGGTGAACCAAATTTTAAGGAACAAAAAGGTATAAAACAGGGGAAAGTAAAATAATGAGTTTAAAACTGTTGAACCTTTAAAAAGATTTAATGGTTTGATGCAGTAAAGCTTCAGGGGATGTTATAGGCATATGCCCTTTTTGTGTCTTAATCCAGAAATCAAGCTACACAATCTTCCATTCTCAACATTTTAAGCTAAGCCAAAATAGAGTAACCTGTTCAAGCCCAAAAAAGTGCTTAAGTTTTTAATAAATATGCACCTACGTCAACTTGAAAATAGACAAAAAAAAAAAAAAGATGATCCATAAAACTTCAGTCAAAACTAGGATTCAAAATAGATGCACACAGCTTCTAAAAGCTTCACTCAAAACTAGGATTTAGCAGATAAAAATTAGATATGAAGTTTGTACAATATTATACACCTAGAAAAATATATTTAAAATGGGTGTTTAAGGGCCAGTCTAGTCAGTAACTTATTCCCAAAACGTGCAGAAGAAGCTAAAATGTATCTCATGTTCATGAAAGGGGGCGTTTTACAGATAGAAATATCAAAATAAGTAAAATACGCAAATTAAATTAGCATCGTAACCTTGGAGGTGGAGAAGCCCTCTTAGATTGAGGTGGTGGAAAGCGAGAGCGAGAGCGGGAGGATGAGCCTGAACCAGACCCCGCAGGAGCCGCCGGACGACCACGTCCTTGTTTCTCCATGCGCAACAGTAGTGATCAGTTCCTGATTGGAAACCCCTTCGGAGTTCAGACAAAACCTAGCAAAGAATTGGACTGCGATTTCGATTGTTAGATGGATGATAGCTTGTGGGTATACATGTGTTTGGTTTAACTTTCTAAAAGTTTTGACTTTTTTCTTTAAGAAAAAGTAAAAAGGTGTTTGAAAATGACTTTTTACAGAGGAAATTTGGTATTTTTGAAAAGTCACGAAATTATTATGAATTTTCCAAAAGTATTAAACCCAATAAATATGTAAACATGTCATTTTTAGTCATTTTGTATGTAAAAATTAAACAAAACACTTTAACTTTTGATTTTTTCCCTTCAAAATCTAACCCAAACACATTTTAAAAAACAACTTTTATAAAAAGTTATTTTACAAAAAAAATTTTTGCTCCACAAAAGCTAAATCAAACACCCTCTAAGACTCTAACACTGTGTTGTTGGACTTTCAAAATTAAAGAAATTGAAGTAAAATAAAGACAAAATTGCAAAAATAGTTCTTGCATTTATCAAATTTGTATGTTTTTTTAGTAAAAAAAAATGTTTTGCAGTGTAAAAAAATGGTCTATATCTGTAACAAACTACAATGATGAAGTTGGTGGTTAAACTCTATTGCGGTGATGATACTGTAGGGGAGGTCCTGTGGAAAAATAGCTCTACGCCAGAATGATAAAAAAAACTTCACATCTCCTGTTCTTCATACCTTTTCAATATTAAAAAAAATGCAAAATAAAATCAAAAGGTCGTCTTATTCAAAACCCCAATTATGACATCCCCTCTCTCCCACTTCACACCTCGGAACACGCCGTTCTTATAGAGATAAAGACATTTTGACATCTTCTTAGCCCGAAATGACTGGGGAGAGCAAAGGTTCCTTTCTATCTCTTTTCTTTTTTATTTTATTCAATTATTATACATTAATTTTTCTAATTAATTCTTTTATAATTTTTTTATTTGATTAATTTTTTATTGTATTATCATATATTAATAAATATTATTTTTTATATATAATAATTATATATTAATTTATTACTTTATTAGTGATGACGTGCCCCTCAGAGCGGGCCAGAGACAGGAGAACCCCAACGAGGAGTTCCTAACGAAGCCTAGGCTAGCGACTCGGCCACCCTAACTGCCCAAGACCCACAAGAGGCGACCGTGTGGGAAGTCCGCCCTCGCCAGGAGTTGTCCTCAGCTACAGTCCAAAGATAACGGCTCTAGGCGACAAAGAGCATGGCCAGTGCGACCAATCGTTGGACCGGACACGAACATGGAACATGGTCCTCTAATAAGGACGACGAATCTGCAGTCTTTGTCCCTCGTACGGATTGAAGAAGATCCTCAGTATAAAAGGCCAGTCACTCTGCCTTGAGAGGTAAGCTATTATATCCCAATCATTCACCCTCCTACTTCCATATTCCTCCCACTAACTTGACTGTCAGAGCGTCTTTCCGAGACCTCCCCATGGAAGGTGGCTGACGTTTCTTCTTTCTTTGTGACCTCTCAGGTTCTATTCCATCGATCATCTCCCGGCAGCGAAGGTGGTTCAGAGCTAGGTCGCATCATTTGGCGTCATCCGTTTATGTGACAACAGATACGCAAACCTCTTTTCTTTTTCTCCTTCAACCTAACCATGCATGACGAAGAAGACGACGGGTGAGCCATCGGAACCACCACATAGCCCGATACACCCGATGGCGTTGTTGGAACCAACCAACACTCCAGCAGCGCCATCCTCCGGCGGCCCGCCACCATCTCTTGAAGCAGCCCCATCCTCCAGCGGCCCGCCCCATCTCTCGAAGCAGCGCCATCATTCGGTGGCCTACCACTGTCTCTTGAACCATAACCATCATCTGGTGGCCTGCCACCACCTCTTGAGGCAACACCATCATCCGGTGGTCCACCATCGTATCCCATGACGGCGTCGTCACTAGATGACCCGCTACCCTCTGTTGTAACAATCATGTAAACGGTTTTAACCCAGAGTCAAACATCGCCATCCAGCCTGACCCACGCAACACCCCACCATTCTCAAATAGTAGTGTGCCTAACCAATACATTGTACCCCCTTTGACGCCATTCTTCCCTAACATCATCGGTTCTAGCAACCCACAAACACCACCCATAACGCCTTTCGTGAACATCTTACATACGAACATCACTATAATCGGCCCAAGCGTTATACCACAACCGCAGAACCACCCATCATTGATGGCGAGCACTACGTCAACATCACCACTCATGCTTTACCAGCAAATACCCATGGCCCAACAGCAAATATCCATGGGCCAAAAGCAAATACCCATGGACCAACAGCAAATACCCATGACCTAAATGCAAATACCCATGTCCCACACTTTCCTTACTCCATTTCAGCCGTCAAACTTTTACGGCTCAGTAACGCCAGACCTCACAACCTATAACAACATGTTGGTACAACCCTTTTTGGCAATGCAACAGCCAGGGTGTCACTTCACTCAGCGGACCCCAAACCAAGATTGCTTATCACGAAGTGCCACATCGTTGTTCGTCAAAGAACTCCTGGAATACGAAATCCATAACATCGCCAAACTACCCCACCTTAAAACATACGATGGCACTATCGACCCAGATAGCCACATCGATATATACGAATGGACGATGACGTCCCTCAAGCTAGACAAACAGTTCTAGTGCACATACTTCCCCACTACCTTAGACGGAAATGCAGGGACATGGCTTAAAACACTGCGCCGAGGCAGCATCAGGAACTTTAGCCAGCTAAAGTACCTTTTTCTAACTAACATCATGCAACTCCGGAAGTATAAGGGTGATTGCCACTCGATCATTGGGTGCAAACACAAAGAGGGGGAGACAGTCAAGGACTATTTCGCCAGGTTCACCAAAGCAACGCTAGACGTCCCAGGGCACAATGAGGGGTTGATCGCGGGAGCATTCACCTGGGTATTGTTACTAGGGTCGTCCCAGAAACTCATGGGCAAGCAACCCCAAACAAGGGCGGAACTAAAGGAGCGAGTGGAATGATTCCTACGTCAAGCAAAAGGCGAGGCGTCAAAGCAGGCATATCTCAACGACATGACATCCTCCGATGGAAAACGAAGCCACCACCCTACTCCCCATCATGATCCTCGGGGGGGGGGGGGGGAGGCAGGTTCATGGGGCGAGATAGACGGTCGCAGGGGCGTTTCAGACCTTTCATTAAAGATGAAAGGCGGGGAAGACGAGCAGAAGTCTACACGGTCGATGAGAAACCGGCGGCAAAAGGCACCAAGACGCGGTATTGTAAATATCAGAAGAGCAGGACACATGACACAATCAACTGTTCATTTCTAAAAAGGGAAATTGAGGAAAAGAAACTAAAGGGAAACGTGATAAAAATTGTCAAGAGCCTACGAGCCAAATTTGATGCAGAAAACCCTAAAGATGCCACTGGAAGGGCAGATCATGGGTTGGAAATCCTTACGATCCACCACAAAAGGGGGAGAGCAGAACACACAACGGATGCACGAAGCATCACAAAAGCAATGCAGGGATTGACGTTCTCCATAACCGACCCAAGCCCAGCCGGCTGGAGTGTGACATCCCCAAAATCACGGCCAGAAAAGACCGGTTTCATTTATGATTTTAAAATAATTTCAGAGTAAATCCTTTTGATTTAAAAGAGTTGCGGAATTTGTTCCCAAAAACAAAATATGATAAAAATAATATTTACCAAAGCATTTCATAAAGAAATGTATTTTCATTATATAATCAAAACTCGGGATGTCATGTTCCGATACAGACACAAAAGCATAAACAACAAAAGATAGACCATACAACAGTTACATATAACAACTGGTCTAATAAACAAAATAACTTGATGATTCATCCATCTTATGCCCTCGCGTCACTACCTATGATACAAATAAACTGAGTGAGTCAGGGTTGGGAGCCTGGTGAGCATATAGGGTTTTCAACCCACAATAAATAATTATATTTAATTTCACCAACCAACAATAACCCGATTACCCATTCCCGTTATCCTCACTTTACGTTCCTAAAACAACATCTATTACCAGGGACATAATCTAGGATTTTCATCGGGACGGACATTACTGCAAAGAGGTTTCCTCAATAGTAGATGTCCTAAAAGAAACCATGAGGGGGATAGAGTACACCGGTGAACACATCGTTCACAAACACCTACAGGTTATGAGCATGCTAGCGTTCCACAGGACTGTCTAGAAAGAGTCTGCGGCTGTTATCCATACTCCGTTGAATAACTAGATCAACAACAACAACATCGAGGCCTCTCATCTGTTTATCACACATCAACTATCTACCCATGTTCTACCCAACATATTAGTAGATAAAATATATATTTTTATACATAGTTTAAAATCTGTATAGCATTCTCATTCAATACATATTCCAAACAACAGACGAGACACATACACATAACACGTATTTCATAGAGAATAAATCATATCTATGAGATAGAAGAAAGTGAATATATATATATTCATACATATAACAACAAAATATACACATAACACGTATTTTGTATAAATTACTTCATAATTATGCGTTAGAAGAAGGTAACTACACGCTCACTTGATCAGAAGATGATCGGATAGCACTACGACTTGTAGAAGTAGTATTCTTCGGTGGATCTAGAAGATCTTCACAAAAACCAGGCTTCTCGCGGGCAGAGCTTCGTCTCGGGAATCTCACTTCTCAGGATCTTCGGGGCTTCGGGACTTGCTTTGGGGCTCGAGAATGACACCGGGGCTTCGGGATATAAGTTGTACGCAAAACGAGGAAATTTGGGAGAGAGAGAGAGAAGAGAAATTGAGCAAAAGGATCGGCTGCCCTCGCATGCCCTTTTATAGAGGCTGAAGCCTAGCATTACGTTTGGCGTAATGCTCAGTACGCGGGGCGTACGCTTCGAAAATCGTCATTGCATGTGTCATCGGAGCACTCGAGTGCGAGGCGGGTCACGCTTCGGTGTACGCTGGTCGTAGTTTGGATCAGATCGGTGACTCCTTCGGATATCCATCCGAATTAAAGATTAAATAATAAATATTAATTATTTAAAAACTTCAAAAATTCATATCTTCTTCATACAAACTCCGTTTTCGACGTTTTTTATATCCACGCGTAGGTAAGACTACGCTCTACAACTTTCGTTTAGACTTCGTCGGCTAATTTTGACTTTATTTTTATTATTTATTTTTAGTAGGCCGGGCCAGGAAAACTCCGTTATAAATTTATAACTTCTTCATCTGACGTCCGTTTTCGTCTGTCTTTTCACCATTGCACTACTATCAACGAGATCTTTGATTCTCGTTTAGATTGTTTCGACCAACAATCATTCGATCTCGAATTCGAGTTTCGGGCTACATACTGCTAAGCTGAAACTTAGAAAAATCATAACTTCCTCATACGAAGTCAGATTTGGGCATTCTTTTTATGCACGCTCTCGGTTTAACGAACTCTACAACATTTGTTTAGATCACTGGGGATAAATATCGCTCTAACGTAAATTCACTTTTTACGTCATTCAATTTTGTCGCGAAACTTCGACAGGTCATAACGTCTTCGTTATAACTCGGATTTCGGCATTCTTTATATATTCGGAAACCTCGTTTCAACTACTACAACATTATCCATAGATATCGGCTTTATCTAACATTTCATTTTGACGCTTATTTTTATTCTTAATTAAATTAAAACACACAATTAAGCAAAAAACACATAACACTCAAATAATATACTTTTATTATTTCAAAACGAGTTACTAAGGTTAACCTAGACTATTATATCAACATTAATGACAAGCCCAGAAACACAGGCGTGACATGGAGCGGGGAAAAAACCCTCGTCATCCAAGGATCCATTTGAGATGTCATCATTCATCGAGTATACGTCGATACGGGAAGTTCTGCAGACATCATCTATGAGCATTGTTTTCGGCTGCTACCGAACATGTGGAAGGAAGGCCTGCGGCCAACCGCAGGCCAACTCATAGGATTCACAGGACTCAGCTTGTGGCCCTTAGGTATGATTCACTTAGCGTATACATTAACCAACCAAGACAAAACCAAGCAACGGGTTGCCTTGGTGCATTTTGTGGTCATACGACATCCGTCAAAACACAATGTCATATTGGGACGAACGGCCCTACTAAAGTCCGGAGCAATCTCATCAACAATCCATGGGATAGTGAAATTCAGCACAAACCAGGGACCGGGGACAATCCTAGCCACTCCCCCAAGGGAGCTCAAATGCTACGAGATCATGCAACCAAGAGACATCTCAGCTGAAGCCAAGAGACTGAGGCCAGACCCGTCAAATGGGGGGAGAGGTAATTAACAATGAATACCCAAACTAGCGAGTGAACGTGGGAACGACTCTCCCTGCAAAAACGAGGCAAGCGTTGGTTCAGCTGTTGTAGAAGTATAAACATGTGTTCTCTTGGATGCCCACAAACATGGTGGGGGTCGATCGAGGAATCATCGAACACAAACTAATGATGAAACTAGGAGCTAAGGAAATAAAGCAGAAGAAGTGAGTCCAAGGAGGATACCGAAACAAGGAAATCAATACATGTTGAGTATATGGGTTACGCCATTGGGCTTCGTTAGTTCGGTCCATTTGTAATCAAGGTTTGGGCTTGTCCAGTCGTGTTCTGTTTTTAGGGTTTAGTATTCATAATGCATGCATGCGTTATATTAATTACGCTTCTTGAATATTTCTTTTGACAAGTATTGTAACCCTAGCACACCTCTAAAGTAGAAGTTCTTCATTGTCACACCCCCGAACCAGACGGCGGAAACGTCCGAGGGCTATTGTGACTTAACTGAATACCATCACAATGATTATACATGAATCATAACATCATTCATCACCATGCATTGAAATATTACAAGTGATATTGTTTACATTCAGTACATTGTTTTAAACATTACATTTCCATAACATAAACCGTTCGATACTAATTTAAGCGAACAACATGACATCACTAGATACATATTCTTCGGTTTACCTGTTACCTGAGAATACAAGTATTTTGGAAAAACGTCAACATATGAAATGTTGGTGAGTTCATAAGTAATGTTGTGGAAAAAATGATTTTTGTGAAGTTTGAAAACCCAGAAAATCCGATATTTTCTGAAAAGAGTATGGTATATAAGAAAAAGTGTGAAGATCCGTAAGTATGCTTGTCGATTTTTGTAAACATGTATAATTGTTAAACTTTGTATACGTCACATAGGTAAAAGTGTTGAACTTCCCGGGAAAACCCGATGTTTTCCCAATACATAAAATTACGTCTCTTATTTATTATTATACCGAAACGACGATTGTTTTTGATTACCCAGGTGACATTGGATTAATTATGGGTTGTGAGTTGTTATAATCACGCATTAATGAAAATGACTAGTTTATAACTAGTAATTACAAACGATCCCTTAGGCGTCGTCCGTACTACTCACTTAATCCAACCACCCTGACTTCTCATAGCCCCACAACCGAGGAGAAAGGAGGGTATGAAGCCCCCTTTATTTCCATAAGTTGTTCAAGGCTATCGGGAATGCGAAAGGCGCTTGGCCCGACTCGCATTTGACTTCTCGACTTCATTAGCAGTACCAATGGACCCTTGGGGCCCAACAACACAATAGAGCTATTGAAAGTCCTTTTACATGGAATTAGGTCATAGAAGGCCCAATAACATGTAAGCGCGTTCCCTTCGGGCCTAAAGATCATGTTATTGGGCTAGCAAGGCCCAACAAGCACGATTTGAAACTTTCAAGCCCAAAGATTGAATATTGACTCCTCGTAGATTTCTTTTGTTTATTGAAGTACTATTGTTTATTGATTTTTGATTTGTTATTGATTCGAGACCGAATCAATTCGTTTGGTAACGATATTGGTGTTGAAAGTGTATTTGTTATTACGTTTTGCCGGTAGTTGTGGTTCTCGTATTTTATCTTAAGGGATTTATTTGTTTAAAAGTAAGAGTTTACCTTTTCACGACCCTTCTTGGATAAAATTTACACTTTTAGTCCTTTATATAAAAGAATTTCCATTTTTGTCCTTAAACCATTTTTTTGACACTTTAGTATCAAAACTTATTGAAAAGACATTTTCAGCCCAAATTGACTTGATAAACAGCTTAAGTCCTTCAAAAATGGAGTTTTCTCGGTTGGAACCCCGATTTTCGCAACCTTTACAGTTTTGGCCCAAAATGGAAAATTTTTGCATTTTTTGATCCCTTTTTAATTTGAAAAACATTTTTGACCTTTGAATTGGTTTTAATACACTTGTAATCCCCTGTTTTACAGAAAGTTGCATTTCCAGCCCCTCAATTTCAAAAATCTTGCAAATTGGGGCTTATTGGGCAGAAAAGCCCATTTTAGCCCATTATGTTCAAAATTTACATTTTAAGCCCCTCAAAAATGTTGATATTCAGAAAAATTATATTAGAAACTGTTTGGACCCTTTTCAACCTTCAGAAATTATCATTTGTCGTTTTCGGCCCTTAGTTTTGTATTTTTGACAATTTAAGCCCAAAAATGGGTTTTATGTCCAATTATGTTCATCCTAACCAAATGAACTATTTTTCTTGACTTGATTAGTGTAAAATGGTGTAAGTTATGTTTATTTCATTCCTCATGTTATAGGTCTCGGTTTTTAGGTACTTTTTGGCTAACATAATCATCAAAAAACACATAAAATCATACATACAAGCATAAAATCACACAAAACATACAATTACTCATAGATCTACACATTTGCTTGTATTCTCCCCCATAAAAACTCATAAAAACCGAAAGAAAGGGGGTATGAAGCTCACTTTGAGTTGTAGTTTCGGTTTTGAAGAAGATTGGAAAGAGTTTGATGTTGTTTTCGGCCCTAACAAGCCTTCCTTTGATGATTTTGAAATTAGAGGGTTTTTAAGAGAGTGATCATGATTTTGCATGGATTAGAAAGAAATTTTTGATAAAACAAAGAACCTAGATCATAGATCCAAGCATGATCTTACCTTAGATGAAGAATTTGTGGAAATATCTTCTTTAAAAACCTTCTAAATTTCGAGAACTTGATGAAGAGTGGAGGGAGTTTCCTTGAGAGATTTGTGAGAGAAATGTGTGTGTGTGTGCTTGGAATCGGCCGAGAGCAAGAGAGAGAGGAGAGAAGTGTGATTTTTGAAGTGAGTTGCATGAAAACATGAGATGGCATGGATGTTTGAAGTGTAATAACCTAGATATCTTCCATGCAAAGATGAGGTGTCATGCAAAAGTCAACTTCTTCTTCTCCTTTTGGGCTTGGGCTGAGAATTAGAGAGGAAGAGAAAAGAATTTGGGCCTTGTATGCTTAAGCCTTTTTCATGGTTATGTTAAGTGATGTTTGGTCCAAATAATCATAAATGTGAGTCTTATGACCTATTAGGGCTAAATTAGGTTAATTATGGCCCAAAATGGTTCATATAATTAATTTATTTCATTCTAGGCCTAATATGGCCCAAAATATTGAAATAAATGGAAGTGGGTCCAATTAGAGCCCATTTAAGACTTCTAAGCCCAAGATGGTCAAATTGGAAGCTTATTGGTCCATTGGGCCCAATAAGGAAGTCCTAGTCCAAAATGGACTTAAACAAGAACTTCTAGGGTTTCCAAATTGACTACTTGAAATGCTTGCATGGGGTGTTTGATTGAAATTTTGTTGTCATAGAGTATGCATCATACATGCTCTTATGTCTTTGATTCATAATTTGACTTAAGTGTTGTAGTTACAAGGCACAAAAATTTCTAGTTGTGACATTCATCGAGCTCTTCTGAGGTGTTGTTGTTTTAATCATTCGACATCCGTTTGATTCATGGTGGTGTTATTGTTTTCTATTACTTGTTATTATCTTATTGATATCTGTTTGATTCTATCGATCTAAGAGAAAATTATTCCTATAAATTGGTATCAGAGCAGGAGGCTGTGTAAATCATACGTGTCTCTTCTGTTTGAAGAATTTTCTTAAGGTTTCCGCTTTTATTGGATCTGTTAAGCCGTTATTCCTTCATTGACGTTGTTCATAGATCTTGATATTACCCTATTCAATCTTTACAAGTATGATGCTAAGCAGATATCTGAAAAAGGTCCTCATGTCTCACGAAGATTCATAAACCTATTCGATCAATATCTCCAATAGCATTGGATCTACAACTAGAATCCCGATTCTATCACTAAAGATTATGAAGTTTGGACGCATCACTTTGAGGACTACGTCGTCGGTTCCGAAGACAATGGTTATCTTTTTTGGGAAGCGATAACCTTGGGTCCCCATGTTCATTCTGGTATAATTACAACTGTTAAGACTTAAAAGGAGTACAACAAACTCTTAACTGATGTGGAGAAGATTCCTCAAGATGAAAAAGATAAGTTGCTGTGTAATGTTAAAGCCATGAGAATGATTCGATTTGTTTTACAGTATGATACTTTTCATTTGGTAAGCCCATGCCCCATGAATAAAGAGATATGGGATAGACTTAAAGAGCTGTATTCCGCTGATTAAGACCTAGAGCATTCTATCCAAACTCTATTGCTCTCTGAGTTCGGTGCTTTCCAACAAAAGCCGGATGAAAAACTTATTCAGGCATTCGATCGTTTCAACCATCTTTTGAGTAGGATGATCAAACACGATATTGGAAGAGAAGTGATCAAGCAAAAGGTCACATTTATGAATGGTTTAAGACCCGAATAAATGGCTGTGGTATCAATGGTGAAGGCTCACGAGCAATTTAAAACCTATTCACTAGCGAAGATGGTAGGTATTCTCAAGTCTCATGAAAGTGTTGTGACTAAGGAAAAGAAAGTGGTGTCTGGTATGGGATCCTTGGCCCTTCTCTCTAAGGCGAAGAATGTGGCAGAGGATGAAGAAGAGTCAGAGATGTCAGAATGTGATATGACAAGCGAAGAGTATGCAATGATGGTTTCTAACCCGAAGCGGTTTGCTCGCAAAAAGTTTCCTATCTCCAAGAAACAAAACTGGCAGGGAAGCTATAACTCAGAAAAGGAGAAAGAGGAGATCAAAAATACTCCTCAGAAAGAAGAAGAGAAGAAGGAGAGCAAACTTGTAGGAGACTCCGGATACGATTGCAACTTCTGCCATGGCAAAAACGACTTTGCCAAAGATTGTATGTTAAGAAAGCTATCAGAGAAGAAGGAGGGTGAAGATGATGAAGCATACTATATGCGCAAGCTAGAAGAGATAAAGAAGAAAGCCTCTAAAAGTTCAATGAATGCTTTGAGTGTGCAGGAGAACGTTGTGGATGATGAGTTCGGTGGCGTAGAGGTCTGGTCTACATACTCTAAAGATGAAGAAGTACGTAAACCCACACATGGCAAGGCATTTGTGGCGAAAGAAAAGAGTACTGAGTCTGTTGGGAGATGCTTGATGGTGACAGCTGGAGTGTCACAAATGAGGGGCTACACAACCGAAGGCGAGTATGAGGAGGCGAATCTGAAGGAAGATAAGTGTTTTGCTGCTAAACCTGTGAGCGAGAGGATCAACGACTGCGATCGGTTGATCAAGAAGGTACAATCCATTCTCAAATCACTTAAAATACCTGTAACAAACTATGAAAAGGAATTAAACGATTTGAAATTCAAATTTTCTAGTTTAAGTGGTAGTCTAATGCAAACACGCCTCACAAATGCTAACCTAACCGATCAAATTAGTAGGGTGACATCCAAGAATGAGGAGCGAAGGATATGGATAGAGAAGACAGAGTTAGAGTTAGTTAGGACGAGAGATGAAGTTATTTATTTGCAACGTGATAACTTGAAACTTATAAAACAAAGAAACATTTTTTGCTTAATTGCTAGACATTTATATACTAATATTACTCAGTTGCATTTAGACTGTGAAATCGGCAAAAAGATTCACAAAATGATTTTGCCCTTCCTGGAGTTAAAAAGGAGGATGAAGTTGATATTGATGGTTATAACTGTGAATCAATTGTTTCTTCTGATAACATCTCTGATGCCTACAGGGTTGGTCTGGACAAAATCGAGTCCTTTATCAAGTCCAAAGACCATAAGGACATGCTTAAAAATCTTTTGGACGAGAATGATAAATTGAAAATCAAGACTAAAACCATACAAAAATTTGACTCATTGCATGCCAAGTTAAGTTCAGAAAACAAAATAAATGTTGAAAACACATATGAATTTGATGAGGACAGTGATATGAGTGAAATTTATGTAGAGTATGTGGTTGACTGTTGAGAATTTGTCAAGAGCGAAACCGAACCTACCAAAGGTCTTATATCTGAGAATTAGGTTGAGTTCGCTCGAGTGTCGCAAGATAAATCCAAAGTTCTAAAACCGAAAGCAGTGGTTTATCAAAAGATTCAAACTGTGCCAAATCAGGTATACACCACGTCAGGAGTTACTCAGAAACACACTGCCGAATTGACAGCCATAGTAACCGAAGATAACGCAGGTGGTTGTGATAATTATTTTTGGTCTGCTCCAATCGACAATGCATATGAGACTGTCAGTTTATCTTAGAGAACCTCATGGAGGGTTAAAGGCAGATACGTGGCAGAACCACTCAACAAACCTACAAGCTTTGATGTACCAAGCACAAGTGGTACCAAAGAAATCCCAAGCGAACCAATGACAGCTGCAAGCGAAACCTCTTCATTGAAGAGAGAAACTCATGCTGAGAGACCAAAGCCAAGAGCAAACATACACGAGTCTCAAAAGCAGCTTGCTGAACAAAAACGCCAGCGAAACAAAAGATATCAAAAGTATCTCAATGAAAGAAAGCAGTTTTGGAACTCCCGAAACTCAAATTATGTTCGCATAGAAAAGGCGTCAAATCTCAAGGCGAAAGGTGGATTAAAGGATAATTTTGATCCATGCACTCTCTGCTAATCCTGTAGTCAAGCGAAGTGAAATCCTAGTTTCGGTCCCAATTCTTGCAGCGACAAGAACCGAAATACTAGTTTCGGTCCCAAGAGTAATCTTGATAAGAACCGAAAGACATGTTTCGGTCCTAAATCCTATCCTCCTCATTCTCGACCAAAGAAAAATGCTAACAAGGATGTCAAGGATAGAAAGGAAAAAGGGAAGCTCGTCTCTAAAGACAAAATGCAAACAAAGAAGACGTCAGCTAACCCTAAGAATCACGAAAACAAGTCTGATAAGAATCAAAACAAAAATACTCAATCTGATATAAACAAACTCAATGTCTTTACCATCAAAAGGAAAGACAAAACCACACTAATAAAAAGAACTTATATGGTTGATCTTTCTATTGCTTTTCCCTATTCTGTAAAAGGCTCACGTGGACCCAAGCAACTTTGGGTTCCTAAATCTGCTTAATTTTTGCAGGTTATAAGTGACGAGTAGTTCGAAGACGAATGGTACATTGATAGTGGCTGCTTATGTCACATGACAGGAAAAAGGGAAGAGCTAAGGGAGTTTCGGGATCTTAAGGACGGTGGATGTGTCAAATACGGGTATAATAAATATGGCACAATCAAAGGCTACGGAATGATCACATACGGAGAATTCTCGATCCGTAAGGTAACATATGTAAAGGGACTGCAACACAATCTCATCAGTTTCTCTCAAATGGTTGTGGGAACTGGCTTGAAGGTTTCGTTCGATGATGAAGGTTCTGAGATTGTTGAAAAAGAAAATGAAGGCTGTCCTATTAAAATCCAAGCGAAAAGGAGAAATGTATCCTCTAAATCTTAACCCAATTCGAGGAAAGCCAGTTGTGTGCTTATTAACGAAAGCACACTCTGACGAAAGTTGGCTATGGAACCGAAGGCTCTCACATCTCAACTTTAAGGATATAAATAAGGTGGTTATCGGTGATCATGTACGAGGACTTCCACTTCTTTAATTTTGATTAGGAACACTTATGCGCAACATGCGAGATGGGAAAGCAAAGCTGAAAGATTCATCCCACAATTTTCAACAAAAATATCATTGAATCTCTTGAGTTGCTTCACATCGATCTATGTGGTCCTTCGGCCATAGAAAGCATCGGTGGTAGTAAGTACATTTTAGTTATTGTTGATGACTTTTCACATTTCACCTGGGGTTTAGGTCATTTTTGGTTACTTAACTTTTGGTTTTCTGCTCATTTGGTCACTTAACTATTTTTAAGTTTTAATAGGTCATCAAACTTTTGACTTTGTGCTCATTTAATCACTTAACTTTTGGTTTGGTCACATTTAGTCACTTAACTTTTAGATTTGTGCTCATTTAGTCACCTAACTTTTAAAACTATGCTCATTTAGTCACTGAAATTTTTAAAAAAAATTAAAAGTTTAGTGACTAAATGAGCACAATTTTAAAAGTTTGGTGACTAAATGTGATCAAACCAAAAGTTAAGTGACTAAATGAGCACAAAGCCAAAAGTTTGATGACCTTTTAAAACTTAAAAAGAGTTAAGTGACCAAATGAGCACAAAACCAAAAGTTAAGCGACAAAAAATGACCTAAACCCTTTCACCTGGGTTTTCTTTCTTAAACAGAAATCAAAGGCAACTCCAAAGCTCAAAGCATTTATAAAGCAAGTGGAACTTCAATTGCAAAAGGTGGTTAGAAATGTCCGAAGTGACAATGGGCTGGAATTCAAAAACCAAGAGTTTGAAGAATTTCTTGCTGAAAAGGGAGTGTCTCACAACAAAATGGCATAGTTGAAAGGCGAAACCGTTCGTTGTGTGAAGCGGCCTGACCCATGCTCACTTTCACTTATCTACTTTTATACTTCAAGGCTGATGCAATTGCTGCTGCGTGCTATACCCAGAACCGAACCTTCCTCAAGAAGAGATTTTCCATCACTCCATACTCCAAAGAAAACCGAAACAAGTTCGTTGTAAAGGCAGATGAAGGGATTTTTCTTAGTTACTCACTAACTTCAAAGGCATATAGGGTTCTGAATAAACGTTCAAAGAAACTTGAAGAAACCTACTATGTCACTTTTGATGATAATTATGTGAAGAAACTGCAATCCAGCAAAGTACCAATGGAGGAAATCTTTCCAAAATCTGGTCAAGTCTCGGTTCCAATTTCCAACCTATTTGAAGAATACATGTTTCTCTTTGATGAACCAGAGAGAGAAATTCATTCTGAGGCAAAAGTACCTGACAACAAGATCGACAACTTGAAGAAAATTATCGATGAAATAGCAAAAGAATTGGAAAGCAAACATCAAGGTCCAATCGAACAGCCAGGTCAAAGCGAACCTCAAAGCTCAAGCGAAACTCAAGTTCAAGGCGAACCCCAAAGCTTGAGTGATCCTTCTCATATATATTCTACATTCCAGGGGGAGAGTTCATCTATACCAAGACGACCCGAATTACCATTCGAGGGGGAGAACCCATCTCCAACAATGACCCATGAAAGTCCAATCGAGGGGGAGAATTCTGAACCAGAAGTTGAGCTTGTTTCATCATTCGAAGGGGAGAAAAACATTACAAATGACGAAGATTCTCAATCAGAATTTGAAGAAGAAATAAATGCCGAATTGGATCCTATCTATTATCCAAACTACCCTCCTCTCACAAAATGGACAAAAGATCATCCAAAAACTCAAGTATTCGGTGAAACATCTGAAGGAGTTCTTACTCAGTCTCAAATAAAAGCAAAGCAAACTGCTATGTTCTCTCAAGTAGAATTTTGCATGCTTAATTGTTTGTCTCGAAAATAGAGCCAAAAACGGTTAATATTGCACTCGATCACTTCGATTGGGTACAGGCAATGCAAGACGAATTCCACGAGTTTGAGCGAAATCGAGTCTGGAGACTGATTCCCACACCAAAGGATGCTTCTGTGGTTGGATTAAAATGGGTATTCAGGAACAAGATGGATAAAGAGAGGAATGTAATTCACAACAAGGCAAGGCTGGTAGTCAAGGGATATTGTCAGAAAGAAGGTATAGATTACGAAGAAACCTTCGCTCCTGTAGCAAGGCTAGAATCAGTTCGGATCTTTCTGGCATACACTGCTCACAAGAATTTTGAAGTCTTTCAGATGGACGTTAAATGTTCATTCTTGAATGGAGAACTAGAGGAGACTGTATGCGTTGAGAAACCACCAGGTTTCGTGAACGAAAGGTACCTTGATCATTGTTATATTCTGGATAAAGCCACCTATGGTTTAAAGCAAGCTTCTAGATCCTGGTATGAAACCCTTACTCGATTTCTAAAAATGTCCAAGTTTAAACATGGTTCGGTTGACCCAACCTTCTTTTGCAAGAATGAGGGTGACCACTTAATGATCGTCCAAATTTACGTCGATGATATCATCTTCGGTTCCACGAATCCTAGCCTCACAACTGAATTCAGGAAGTTGATGGAGACTAAGTTAGAGATGAGCTCAATGGGTCTAATTAACTTTTTCCTTGGCTTAAACATTAGACAGGGAACTGAAGGCATATTTATCAATCAGGAGGCTTACACAAAGTCCCTACTGGCTAAGTTTGGCATCATGGGAGATTCCAAAGTAAAAGTTCCTATGGCATTTGGAACGAAGTTAACACCATCTTTTGAGAAACTGGCTGTAGATATGACCCTCTATCGTCAAATGATAGGGTCTTTAATGTATCTAATAGCTAGTAGACCAGATATTATGTTTTCTGTTTGTTATTGTGCCAGGTTCCAAGCTAATCCACGTGAACCTCATACGGTGGCTATTAAGAACATCTTCATATATTTGAAGCGAACCTCATCTCTCGGTCTATGGTATCCTGCTAAATCAAGATGTTTCATTCAAGCATTCTCTGATGTTGATCTTGGAGGATGTGGTTTGGACCAAAAGAGCACTACAGGCGGATGTCAATTCCTAGATGGTAAACTCGTCAGCTGGCAGTCCAAGAAACAAACATGCGTTTCACTCTCTACAGCCGAAGCTGAATATATTGCTGCAACATCTTGTACTTCACAGGTCATTTGGATACAAAGCCAACTTAGAGACTATGGCCTAAACATGAAGAAGATTCCACTTTACTGTGACCCAGAAAGCGATATTCGAATATGTCACAATCCAGTGCAACACTCCAAAACGAAACATATAGCATTGAGATACCATTTCATCAAAGATCACGTTGAAGATGGTAATGTGGGAATCCATTTTCTTAGATCTGCTGATCAACTAGCTGACATCTTCATGAAAGCCCTACCTGAAGTAAGTTTTAATAAAATTCTCCAAGGCTTAGGAATGATGGAAGCTGAATAAGTACCGAAACTACTCTCGCCTCAGTAAAATTGAACAAGCGAAATAGAGAGAATGCTCAGTCTATTTCGGTTCCAGATTTTTCGGGAACCGAAATGAACCGAACGCGAAATAGAGCAAACGATCGGTCCATTTCAGCTCCTGGTTTTTCAGGAACCGAAATGAACCGAACGCTCAGTCTATTTCGCTTTGCTACTTTTAGGTGAGGTTTCGGTTGTATACTTTGTACACTATGTATATCTTTCCTTAATTCATTTCTTTTCATAAAACTCAAAAATATTTTCTTTTCTGTTTTTAATTCTTTTTTAGAAAATTCATAAAACTCAAAAATATTTTCTTTTCTGTTTTTAATTCTTTTTCAGAAAATTCATAAAACTCAAAAATATTTTCCTTTCAGTTTTTTTTTTCTTTTCGGAATATTCATAAAATCTAAAAATATTTTTTTTTGTTGCTTTATATTAAAATCAAAAATTCCAAAAATATCACTGAAAGGTATAATCGATCATTCAAATGATAAAGCTGGGACATGTATGCATTTCTTTATCTTTGTACTAGCTAAGTGTCCCTAGAAGCATGCTGTTATATGTAGACCAAACCCTCAAAGACTTCAAGTGCAGCCTTACTGATTTGATATACACAAATCAAATCTTCCATCTCACATTGTGTTAAGAGTTTTCTGCTCGGTCCTTTGTATATAGCAGATGTACTTTCGGCTCTTTAACCTCCTTATCACTCTTCTCCATCTCATTTCGTTCATCATCGTAACCCTTGAGACTCTCAGAATTTACCACTGAGGTTTATGGTTACATAACATTTGTGTTAATGATATTAGCTTCGTTTCACCACGTGCTAAGTGAAACCCAAAATCCAACACCAATAACAAATGACGATGAACAATCAAATGTTCTAGTTTTCATCCATGTATTAACGAAACCACTTTAGTGGAAGGTACCAAGAAATATCTTTTTAATTTTTGTGTGATCTTTATGAAATTGTCTAACACCAAGGCATTTCTTCCCATAAGATCCAATTTATTTTTGTATTTGAGATTTCTACAAATATCACCAAGTCACTGAATATATTATCTAACCTACTTTTTTAATAGGCTACACTCGTCTAACAAGTACTTCATTCCACTTTCGGTCTTATGTCAAGTACTGAAGTTCGGTTGAAGCTAAGCCACCCTTTATAACTTAAATTTGAAAAGATGCCTTTCAATGTTTCTTAATAAACATTTGATCGTATTTCAACGGGAAACCACACAGACACTTTTAAGTCTCTCTTGACTTTGAAGGAAGCGATTCGTGCCCGGGATCCATAGTTTCGTGTCTAAATAGACATCACTTAAATCCCACAAATACTTTGCTTTATTCCTTTTCTATTGGCACACACTTGCACGAAGATCATTATGATTTTCCCAATTCTTGTTCGTGATACTAATGGCAATTTTTCATATTTGATGCTTCGGTTGTAAATGCTATGGTGGTATACTATGTTAAAGGAGCGAACATAGCTAGCCTTATATGAAGCGAAAGGGTTTGTCACAATTTGAAAAGGAATTTGAAAAGTTTTTGAAGTTGAAACAACGGTAACAAAATAAGACTTCAAACCGGGTTAGTGGATAAGATTTGCAACGGGCGTGTGAATTTGAAATGGTTCCTAACATCACGCCTGATGGCGTCTTCCTAGGAAAACACAGCTGTCAAATCGTGCTTTTTCAGGCGCCGATTTAGAAGATCGTCGAATCATTAACGTGGATTCTTTCTCTCTCCTAGAGATGGTATATAAGGTTTTCTCACACCCCTTGGACTACTTTATCAATTGACAACTCTCTCAAAAACACACCGGCGATTTTCTACTGTTCATCTTCCTCTTCACACCTGCAACAATGGTTGAATCTTCATCTGTTTATGAAAAAACTGCCCAGTCCTCTCTTCTCACCATTAAACCGAATCAAAACCTCATCATTGATCTCACACTTTTCCAGTATAATCCCTACATTCTGCAAGTGGTTGAATGCCTCAAATATTCACCACTTTTCGTAGCCCTAACCCAGGTGGAGTATGTTCCAATGTCGCGACTCTCTCAGGTATACTCAATCGCTGTCTACGATAAAGCCAAGGAGCGCATTTTCTTAGAGATCGCCAATCAAAAGACGTCGATTTCAAAAGCTAGGTTTTGTTTGTTAGCTAAGGCTTGCTACCGACGACTCCATGATCAACCCTGATTCCATTACCAACGCTCAACTCTTCACAATGTTCTATGATATGGGGTACATTGAGATTCTCACCACATTCACAAAGTTCAAGAAATCATGTCTTCCTCCTCAGTGGAATGGTGTATTTACCCTCCTCTCTAATGGTTTATCGGAGAGGGTTGCAAGTTCTGATGGTGAGAGCAAGGCGTTCATAACCCTTCTCTACGGTATGTACCATAGGATCAACATGTACTTTGGATCTATCTTATGGTATCAACTGGTTCAATGTATTAGTTCTACTTCACGCTACTTTGAAATCTCTTGCGCTAGGTTTTGGACTCTTGTTACTCAATGGGCAATGGAGAAGTTTCACGTTCCAACAATGACAGACTCACTGATGTCGTCTATTGCTACTTTCCACACGACGAGGATACTTGTCTCCAACCCATCGAAGTTTCTCTTTATTGGTTCGATTGCGGAATCCATGTACAGGTGTGTTTCCGGTGAAAGCAAACTGATAACTACGTACAATAAGCTACATCCTTCAGGGCCAATGCAGCTTACTCCCGAAATGCAAAACTCCCTAGATGCAACAGATAAACCAGCTAAAAGAGGGAAGAAGCCTGAAAGAAAAAACGATAAGGAAGGTCAATCCTCAAAAGTTTCTACTCCCAAGAAGCGAAAGTCTAAACAAGCAGCCCCTACTGCTTCAAAGACACAAAGGACCAAGAAGAATGCACACAAGATGAAGGCTCCTTCTCCTTCTTCAAGTGACTCTGACTACGTTCCATCTGACCCACCGCCTGAACCAGAGTCCAGTGAAGATGACGTTTCTCAACACGAAAGTTCGTCTCGAGGTAATTCGCCTCCACCCTCACCAACTCATGAAGGTAACCGAAAATCACCTCCTACTTCTCCTACACAATCGGTTCCTATTACCATTGCTCCCTTCCCTCCTCCCATCTCATCTTCCACTACAACCTCAATTCCGATTCCAATCCCTTTATTCATCGGAGTTAGCACAACTACTACTACTCCAAACGAACCTCATGTTCATGTCAACGTAGCTGATACGGGGGCACCTACTACTGAATCTGAACCCCCAATTACGTCCAAACCTTTATCCCTACCTCCCTCACACGGGTCTGACACTGTTTTTGGAGGAGAAGAATGGAATTTGATTCTACTTATTTTAGTCCATATCGAGTACAGAGCGATGATGATGATGACGATCCTGTCACGAAGAGGCATTTAAAGGATCTAAATGACAAGCTTGATCAATTGCTTTCCTCCTCTTCTACTTCTAGTAATGCATACTCTGAAGCAGCTATCAAGGCTCTATTGGCAACCTTTGTCAAAGAGCATGACACTTCCATTACTAATGTTGTCAAAGCTATCGATGCTTCCACTTCCACATGTCAGAAAGCTTCTATTGTAGTTGAAAATTAATCTAGTGATTATGATTATGATACCAATCGTAGTGGTGTTGATTATGATGGCATGTGCGGAATTAGGAAAGATCTAGTGATTCATCATACAAATTCAAGAACACATGGAGTAAATAAATCTTTGTAAGCTCTTAGTAGATCTAGAAAGATTATACAAATGGGTTTGTATACAATTTCTCTATCTAGTCTAACACTCCAAAATGGACTCTTCTCTTTCTTACATAATGGGAGTCACTCACTTTCTATTTATAGGAAAGACTCAACCCATTTACACATACAAAGAGGAAAGCTTAAACACTACATCCAAGCATGACTTTGCACCCTAACATTCACCCCCTCAAAGTTAGGATTGGATGTCCGACTTTAATCTCCAACGAGCTAGCGCGATCAAGACCAAACTCCCCCTCGAAGTAACACCGGTCTTCAAATCCGCAAATGAATATTCGACAAACCCGAGAAGCTTCGAATACCCATCATTCTCCCCCTTTTTATAATCAAAAAATGATTATAAAACCCACTAAGGATGAGAAGCGCCCGAGGAATAGACAATACAATACTCCCCCTTGATGTGTACCAAAAATGAATCACCAAAAATCTTGCACGGAAAAACAATCACGAAAAAGCCACAAAAATTTCCAATTTATGAAAATTTTTGACGTTTTGGGTGAATGTTGCAAGATTTTTGAAAAACCGGGTAGATATTGTCACTTTCTGAAACATGCAGGGACCCGTTGCGCCAAAAACAGTCAAATATGCGAAACTCTAGCCCATTTGCGAAACCGGGCATAAAGCGTAAATTCACACAAACTGCAAGGACCAGAACTGAAAATTCTGCAATTTCTCAGTTTTTATTGCCCATTTGCGAAGTTGGGTATAAACTGTCAAAAATGCGAAACTGCAGGTACTCGTTTTGAAAATTTCTGCATGTTCTTCAAACATGCGAAGTTGGGCTACTTTTGTCATTTCGTGAAAAAATCAGGGGTGCAAACTGAAATTCTTTGTGTTCTTCCCCAAATCACCATATGCAGTGAAAACTTCGCAGGTTCCTTACTTCGCACGTGAAACATGAATGCAAACCATGTTTAAGAAAACTTCGCATCTTTATCCCAAGTAACCAAATATGCGAAATTGATTGAGACTCAAATGCGAACTCATGTTTGACACACTCAAATGCAAACTAAATAACACTATTGTCCAATTCTTCAACCATGCGAAACACACTCTTGATCTTTAAATTGATTCACCAAATGCGAATCCGGTTTGGTTCACACAAATGCAAATTGAACAAACATGGCAGATGCGAACCCAAACAAGATCAATATGCGAACTAATTTTTTTTCATTACAGCAACTCGATTCCCAAATCATTCTTCGCAATATCGACTGCCAGTAAACCCAAAATCACAAAATCGAAGTTGTTATCCGTCGACCTTTCGCTTTTCAGTCAAGATCGACCCCAATAATCAAGCTTTCTTTTCTAAGTCAGGTATGCGAACTCGATTCTCGCTTGCAATCATCGACTTTCCAAACCATCGATTCAGAGTTCGCCTTCAAGCCTTTTACTTTGCATCGATCAACTCTTGCATTAACGTTGCTTTTCATTTACCACAAAAAGTTTAATTTCCAAGTCTCGTTCAAGATGCGAACATGACCCATTCACAGTGTTCATTCATCACGAAGACAACTCATCCAAATTCGAAATTAACCTCAAAATTGAACTTGATTTCGACATCCACATCCCAAATACAACCTGTATTAACACATTTCGGCCTCTAATTCATCGATTCACCTCTTAAATCGCATCTTTTTCACAATTTGACTTTTTAGAGTCAACGAACGAAAAACACGAAATCGATGATTCTAAGGTCCAATTTTAGATCAAAATGTGTTCCTTCAACAGTTCTTCACACATTCAGTTGTTCTTGATCAACAATTTCATCAAAATCAAAGTATCAATTTCCGATTTCTTCATATTAACTTGATCATAATCAATTTTGTGATCAAACATAACACATAGAATTGATTCACAAGTTGAGCTCGACTATTAGATGTTAGCGATTCAAAGAAATCGATAGAACTAAAACGAAAAGAATTCAATTACAAACTGACGCTTAAATGAAGAAAAGATGAAGAACAAATCCAATGGTACAACCAGATAAAGCTGGTGTACAAGTCAGGTGACGAACAGTGACATACGTCAACTAGAAGATATGAATCAATTGGCTTCAATCATTTAAATCGAATTTAATAACATTTGGACTTATTGTTTTTAGATATCAGATTGAGAAGTGGGCTTTTGTTATGAATCAATGAACAGAAGATTGTTTGGGCTTGAACAAACGAAATATGAATATGAAAGGTAATATATCGAAATTTGGTTTTTAATTTTGATTGCATTTGATCTTAAAAAAAATATTGGATCAACAATGAGTTTGAAACAGATTAGATCCAATGAGGCAAATCGATCAAAAATGAAAAACGTAAAGCACGAATCGAAATCATGGACGTTTTGGAATCCATTTGAGAATTTGAGTTACCTTTTTGACGAATCAAGTTCCGTTTTCAACGAACGAATCAAATTTGGAAGATCTTGGTTCTTTTGTCGGAATGAGAAAATCTCCAAATTGAACATTGTACCACTCACCATGCGAGATGTACAACTCGTTCTTCGTGTTCTTCGTCGATCCAAGAACATCTTCAAAAGAACCACCAACACTTTTGGGTTTTGACTTCAAATTCAATGCAACCTTTGGAGATTGTTGCTTTGGAACCCAAATTTGCTTCACGGATTTTGGCTTCACAACATATGACGATTTTTGTGAGTAAACCTGCTTATTCTTCCGATTCATCTTCTTCTTCTTTTTCTTTCTCATCTTTTTGCATCTTGAAGACTTGACTTCATGAACAAACCCACTTTCAACAACATGAACATTTTGAGTTTGAATCAAATCTTTTGGAGTTTGATACTTGTGATTTTCTTGGATCACCGGCTTCCGATAAGGAATCATTCCTTCAAACGAATCACAAGAACACAAAATATCATCAGTTTGAACTCCAATTGAGCAAAAAACTTTTTCATATTGAGAATCAACTTGAAGTCCTTTTTCTTGAACATCAAGAACATCACATTTAACTCCATTATCAAGAACTTCAAGAAATTTAAGAGCACGAAGATCATTTGGGTCTTCAATAAGAGAAACATATTTCTTATTGAACAAATCTCTTTCTTCTCCTTCCTTTTGATTTCTACTACGAACTAATATGGACAAGGCAATTTTATTCAACCATGCAATCTTACAAAGTGGTTGAAATACCAAGCTTCCATGATCATCCTTCAAACCTCTATAAGAAACAAAATTACCCCATGAAATCAATTTGCTTAACAACAACCCATAAAATTGATCTTCATTGACTTTGTATTTCACATCTTTAACTATCACAATCCAAGAATCATATGGCAAATCCACCATGATCACAAAAACTTGAAGATTTCTAGAGAGAGAAAGTGATTTTGAATGGGTTTTCTAGAGAGAGAAAGAAAAAATCACTTGAATTCTAGTGAAGAAAATCGAATTATGAATAGAATCAAAGATGAACTCGCTTTCTAGAATCCAAAAACTCTCTAAAACACGAAGATCAATAAGAACATGAAGAATCACCAAATCAAAATCGCCATCAAGGATCAATTCTTGATGAAATCAAGAACACCCGCTCTGATACCAATTGAAGAGAATTGTTATCGAGATTATGAAAGCAATTATGATTTGAGTGATTGAAAAGTAAGAGCATGAAGAGTAAATATTAATCAGATCTTAATAAAGACTGATTACAGGAATAAGCAGAAAGGATATTTGCGTTTCAAATGTTATCCTCTACTTCTATCCTCAGTCCCTATTTATAGGGAACCTGAGTGTACAAAAAATATACTAAGTCTAAACAATACGCTTCACATAAAACTGACATAGTAAAATAACTAAAAATGCGAAACCAAACAAACACACAATTCGATTTTTACAATTTTAACCTCTACAACAGTGGAAGACTCCACTAAAGATTGCAAGCAAGCGACCGCAAACGTCGAAAAACTAGTTTCTGATGCTCAAAATTTTCTTGACTCTCTTCAGGCTGCAGCTCAGAAGAATGCCCAAAGAGTGAATGCTTCTGTTGAAAATCTTACCCGCTCGCTTCAGGCGGAAAAGAAGCATTTTGAGGAAACACGCAAAGCAATCCAGACTGCCAACACCGAGCTTCACACATCAGTTGATTATCGTCTCACTCAACTTGAAGCCGAAATTGCTGTGGAAAACAAGATAATGGATGAGCTGGATCATCGTACCGCTCATCTTTAAACTCAGAACTTGAAACTCAAGATGGCAACTAAGGAAATTGAAGAAATCAAGTCAGAGCGAGCAATGGTTAAAAGCTATGTTGGTGATGTGCATTCTATTCTATTACATCTTCTGGAAGCACATGACTCGATCCTTACAATCTTGGCTCAACGCCACTTGGCTGAGAAACTGAGACATGCTCTAGACATTCTTAGCAGGATTGAAGGTGTTCCGGAGCCCGTTGTACCTCCGAAACAAGGGGGAGAAAATGTCACCCAGGGTCAATCACAACAACCTCCTAAAAGCAAACCCGTCACCCAACCGAAAGTCACTGCTGAACCGAAGTGAAAGACCCCAACTTTCGTATTTCTGAAAGACCCAAACTTTCATACTTCACAATACTATTACTCCAAAACATGCTACTTGCATATTCATAAAAGCAATATTTTACATTGATAAAGAGGTTACAAACTACTGGATACAAACCGACTATTACAAAGTGTTATATATTACATAACTACCTAGGATATTGTAATTTATACAAACATAAACTGAAGTACAAAAGTATTATTACAAACTATTCTAATTCTTTCAACAATATATGATTATGCTCGTTACTTATCACCGGCAATTGTTAAACATTGATAGGGTAAGCGGTGACGCTTATTGAGTTCAATAATAGATACAATATAATGTTATGTCATATATATACTTCAATATGGCAGAAGCAAAGAGAATCAAGGAGCAACAAAGGCATATGTGAATCATGTGTTAAGCTTTCCATATCAAACAATGACTTGATTCAAAGGTATACAATCAATGATACATAACAATTTCCATACTTGATATACATTAATAAAGCTTCGGCCCAAATGGCACAGAAGACATAATATTTATGATTAACATCTTGGTAGATTTGAAGCTTATAGCCATGTCTAACCATTTGCCAATGCCATAGAATAGAAGTCATTCTCTTACGGAGACATGCTCTACATGACCAGAGGCTACGTACTAGTACCAATGTGAATCTAAGTCCTTTCACTGATCACATGGTCAAATGTATTACTTTTGCTATAAAAATAGCGAATAAAATAACACGGGAAAATAACTCGGAATAATAACACTGAAAAGCACATAGCACATATAGCACATAACATACAATTGTTCCTATATATTGAACTCACCTTGAATTAACCGGGGGTCAAAATAGTAATTTGGACAGTGCTTCGGCTTTAAATATGTCTTTCTATGTTGAAAACCAGGCTCTGCGAAGGTAGGGCTTCAAAACCGAAAAGATAAATTTTTCGGGGTCTTCGGGCACTTCGGGGCGTGTTTTGGGTGTTAAAAATAAGACAGGGGCTTCGGGGGAAGTCAAAATACTAAAAATATTGAAAAAGGGTGAAAAAGTGCCAAAAATTCAAACTTACCCGGCAAGTCTCGCAGCCCCTATATATACTTGTGAGGTTCGGACCCGAGGCTGGAGGAGTCAGCAGCTGCGAAGGCCACGCGGCAACAGGAGCTCGGTTAGGAGGCCAGATGTCGCGCATGCGAGGCGGCAAGGTGCGAGGCTCGGAAAGGTGACACGGGGCGAGGCGCGTCGGAAGCTGGTTGGGCCGCGGCTTCAGTCGGATCCGGGTAGAGTGGCTACTCTTCATGCGAGATTCCCCGGGTCTTATCCATAATTTCTCGGAAATTGAGCCCCGATCTTCTAAAATCCATAACATTCGCATACGGGCTCCGTTTTTGACTTTCTTTATATGCACGCGTAGCTAAAATTATGATCTACAACTTTCGTTTAGACTTTGTCGGCTAATTTTGAATTTAATTTTTATATTATTATTTTTAACAGAACGGGACAGGTAAATACGTTAAAAATTCATAACTTCTGCATCCGACATCCGTTTTCGTCAGACTTTTTACCATTGTACTACTATTGACGAGATCTTCAATTCTCGTTTAGGTTGTGTCGGCTAAAAATCATTCGATCTAAAATACAAGTTTTTAGCTGTCTATTGCTAAGCCGAAACTTGTAAAAATCATAACTTCCCCATACGAAGTCAGATTTTGGCGTTCTTTTTATCGAACTTCTCGGTTTAACGAATACTACGACATTCATTTAGATTACTAAGGCTAAAAAGTAGTTTATCAAAAACTCACTTTTTACGTCATTCGGCGCCGTGTCGGTTTTGTCGTAGATCTTCGATTGGTCATAACTTGTTCGTTATAACTCGGATTTCGATGAGGTTTTCGCCTAAATGTTTCTGAAGAGATTATCTACAACTTTCAATAATAAAATTTTACTTATTTCAAATTTTATATTTTCGCTAAATTTCACTATTTGACTTTTAATTGGAATCTCATAAGACTTCCAACATTTTCTGAGTGATTCTAAACATAGTTTTACTTCATTTCTAGTAAAAACTATCTGTTAGAACTCAACACTCAATTTCACATAATATTTCACAATTTTATTCATTACAAAACACGATTTCAAAGCATGTATGTTACACGAAGGGTAATGAAGCTTTGAGCAGTATGAAGGACAAACAAAAGAAGAAAATTGGTGATGATGATGAGGATGAAATTGATGATGTGAATGATACAGAAGAAAGAACATCCAAAACCATAAATCTCCAAGTCAATCCTGATGATCGAGAGATTGAGCAAAGGGTTTGTAAAGCTAAGGAAGAAGGTGATAGGGAGAGGAAACAAAAAGAAGCGAACGATGTATTCGAACAAAGAAAATCCATGTTCCCACTGTGGACTATGGAAAAGCTTCTGAAGGAGGTAATTGAAACTCCAAGCATACATTGGCTTGAACCGGTCCTTTCATTCGATCTTGAGAATTCCAAGGATTCTCAATCTGATATGCCAATCACCTGAAAGGCATTCATTTTTCATTGTTTTGAGTCAACAATTGCCATTCCCTCTCCTGACCCGAAGGTTGATCGAGACCTGCTTGAATACTATCTTGCGTTCTCTCAACCTCAATACCCGACTTGGAGTAAACAGAAGATCACAACAGTCAAGGTGTTGAAACCCACTTCAGCAGGGAAGTTTATCAATATCAAGTTCAAAGTAACCCGAGGCTCAGACAGTTCGGTTCATATGATCTCCCTGGCTGATTTTCCAAATTTGAATCCTCATGACTGGATTCTCCTGAACAATATTTTGTTGACTAATCAACAAGAGTATGAGCCTATTATTGATCACATTAAGCAAATGTTGGTGTGCTATATTCTTGAAGTCGCAAAAATGGATCAGGAAATTGCCTCTACCTTGAGAAGGAAAGCCACTGTCAAGCCAATTGGGAAGGCAAGCGACATCAATTTAATGATGAAGGGTAAAATCGACCCACGGTTTCATACAGTCATGTTCATCAGGGGCGAAGGTCAAAAATGCATGTTCGCTCTTGTTGACAAACATCTATTGTCCACTTCTTGCTTGGAGCATATTCTCGATATCATACACAGGTGCGATCAAAACAGTGAAGCCGATAAGAAGATGTTTTCAGATATGCTTCTGTGGTATATTAAATTTCGTCAAACTCTTCTTGCCATCATCCCCAAGTTGTTCAAGACTGTGAAGAAAACCACCGTTACTCAACCGAAGTTATCTCTCACCTCAATTGGCGCAAAGGGGGAGATTGTTGAGTATATGGGTTGTGCCATTGGGCTTCGTTAGTTCGGTCCATTTGTAATCATGGTTTGGGCCTGTCCAGCCGTGTTCTGTTTTTAGGGTTTAGTATATATAATGCACGCATGCATTATATTAATTAAGCTTCTTGAATATTTCTTTTGACAAGTACTGTAACCCTAGAACGCCTCTAAAGTAGAAGTTCTTCATCGAGCTCTTCTGAGGTGTTGCTGTTTTAATCATACGACATTCGTTTGATTCATAGTGGTGTTCGTTGTTTTCTACTAATTGTTATTATCTTATTGATATCTATTTGAATCTATCGATCTAAGAGAATATTATTCTTATCAATACAAAAGTGGCCGAATTGACCAGAGCCGAAATCCTTAGGGAAGCGATTTTTCCCACATGGATCGCCAACCCGATGATGGTGAAGAAACACGACGGTAGCTGGCGCATGTGTATTGATTACTCAGATCTTAACAAAACATGTCCCAAGGATTACTACCGATTACCAGAGATAGACCAGAAGGTAGAGTCCGTGCAAGGTTTCCAGTGGAAATGCTTCCTAGACGCATACAAGGGGTACCATCAAATCCTGATGAGAAAAAATGACGAAGAGAAAACAGCCTTCTACACGGATCACGACGCCTTCTACTACACAGAAATTCTGTTTGGATTAAAGAATGTCGGGGCAACCTACCAACGACTAGTCGATTCCCTGTTTGCCAACCAAATTGGCAGGAACATCGAAGTCTACGTCGACGACATGGTCATTAAAAGCCCAGACAATCAGAGGCTACTACACGACGTGGAGGAGACACTACAAACTCTGGAAAAAGCTAAGATGAAGTTGAATCCCGCCAAGTGTACCTTCGGGGTAGAAGAAGGACAATTCCTAGGGTATTATGTAACAAAGGAGGGGGTCCAACCAAGCCCAACCAAGATAAGCGAGCTCAAGGAGAAGTCTTCGCCAAACACGTTAAGAGATACTCAAGGGTTGAATGGAAAACTAACGGTGCTCAACCGATTCATCTCCAAGTCAGCCCAAAAAGCCATGCCCCTGTTCCATACACTCAAAGGGTGCATAGAAAAGAATAACTTCCAATGGACACCGGAAGTCGAGTCCGCACTACACAAAATAAAAAAGGCGCTACACACTCCCTACCCTGGCCAGCCCGATACCGGGGGAAACGCTGCAGATCTACCTTTCCGCATCAAAAGATGCCATTTCGTCAGTGCTAGTACTTGAGAGGCAAGGATGGCAGCTCCCGATCTACTTTTTGAGTCGAGCCCTATAGGGGCCCGAAATCAACTATCAAATCATCGAAAAGATGGAGCTCGCCTTAATCTACGCAGCACTGAGGCTTCGTCGATATTTCCATGCCCATCAGATAGAGGTGTTAAGTAGCTGCCCGATCAAGCAAGTGCTTATGATGCCAGAAACATCTGGGCGACTTGCAAAATGGGCCATAGAGCTGGGGGAGCACGATATCAGCTATCATCCCAGGGTAAGCATCAAGGGACAAGCATTAACGGATTTCCCAACTTGAAATCCCAGGGGAATTCCAGCAAGAAATAATTGGCACGGCCCGACAAGGGTGTCCAGAGGAAAAAACCGACCAACAGTGGACTCTCTACACGGATGGAGCCTCCAGCAAAGAAGGCTCGGGTGCAGGGCTAATCCTAACCAGCCCTACAGGTGAAGAAATTACATACGCCTTGCGGTTCGACTTCCAAACCTCCAACAATGAAGCCGAATATGAAGCCTTGTTGGCTAGTCTCAGATTGGCAGAAAAATGGGGGCGGAAAGGGTTATAGCTCTAACTGATTCACGTCTAGCAGCCAACCAAGTCACGGGAGAATTTGAAGCAAAAGATAAACGGATGGAAAGATATGTTGAGGCGGTACAGCGAATCACAAGCTCACTAAAGAGTTTCACATTAAAGCAGATCTCGAGGGGAAGCAATAGGCGAGCAGATGCCCTTAGCATGCTAGCATCAACATGTTTCGGGCACCTCTCTAAGGAAGTTTTGGTGGAAGTATTAAAAGAGAGGAGCATCGACGAGCGCCAATTCGACTCCATGTCTATAGCATGACTCAACTGGATGACGCCTATCATGGATTACCTGCAACATGGCATACTCCCCGACAATCATAGAGAGGCACGAAAAACAAGTATACGAGCTCCCCAGTATGTAATACTGGGGGGGAGCGCTGTATAGGAAAGGCCATACGGATCCACGGATTAAATGCATAGACGGTGAGTCAAGGAAGAAGGCCGTAAAGGAAGCACAAGTGGGGTCAGCTGGAGCCCATGAGGGAGCGCGGGCGCTCACAGGCAAAGTGCTACGCATGGGGCTCTACTGGCCAGACATACATCAAGACGCCGTTGAATTAACCGTGCGTGCGTGGAATGCCAGACCTTCTCGCCAGCTTAAGGAGTACCCCCATCTAAATGAACGAGTATAGCCAGCCTGTGGCCCTTTTATCAGTGGGGGATCGATATCGTCGGCCCTTTCCCGGAAGCACCAGAGAAAGTGAAGTTCTTAGTCGTGGCAGTTGACTATTTCACGAAATGGATATAATACGAACTGTTAGCGTGTATCACCGGAAAGTAGATAATTAAGTTCATGTGGAAGAATATCATAACGAGATTTGGGACGCCCAAAGTTTTGATCAGCGATAACGGTTTATAGTTCGCTGAGAACCCGTTCAAGAATTGGTGCATCGAAAGTGGAATAGAGCAAAGGTTCACGTTTGTGGCGCATCCCTAAGCCAATGGAAAAACAAAGGTGTCTAGTAGGAGGTTAGTACAAGTGATTAAGAAGCGATTGGGCAAAGCAAAAGGCAACTGGGTAGACGAACTACCAGAAGTCCTTTGGTAATATCGAACCACACCACGGACTAGCACAAAAGAGAAACCGTTCAGCCTGGCTTATGGGGCCGAGGCGATGCTGCCAACAGAAATAGTTATAAGGTCAATATGAAAAGTATTGTAAGGAGAAAGAAAACAATGAAAATCTAAGAGAAATTTTGAACCTCATGGAAGAATGATGAGAATGCTCAAGTATGTGTCAGGCCGCCTACAAAAAAGTAGTAGAAAGATACTACAACCATCGAGTCAAAGACAAGGCTTTCCGGGTTGGGGATTATGTCCTACAAAAGAATGAGGTCAGCCACGCACAACCTCGTGGGAAACTGGGCCAGACATAGGAAGGACCATACAAGGTGATAGAGGTGCACCGCAACGGGTCGTACTCCTTGGAAACACCGGAAGGAAGGCAAATACTGTCACACCCCAAAACCAAGAACGGCGGAAACTTTCTGGGGCGGAGGACGTCATGTACAGTATCACAACACAGTATAATAGCAAACAAGTAAACAACATCATCCATTGCATTAAATAAATAATTTTAATACAAGTGTGTTCTGTAGTATATAAGACACCAAAATATGAATCAAAATATAAGAGGAGTCTTGTATGGACTCCATCTTCTCAAAATCTGGCATCGGTACCTGTCTACTGATGACCTGAGAATACAAGTTATTTTGAAAGAGTTCACCAGCTAGTGTCTATGTTTGTATCAAAATGTTTGAAACAGTGTTTGAAGTATGATTTTGTAAACATTTGTAGTAAAAGTATGCGAATGTTTGTAAAAGTTTGTAACTCCTAGAAAATCCTATATTTTCTACTAAAGTAGCCTCCTACCAAGGCACGACTGTTTTGTATGTTTGTTTCTCATACAAGTGTGTAATTTTCCCAAGTGTAACTATCATTATCAAAATATAGTTTGTACATTAATGTTTAAGTGAAATGATCACTAAATAAATGTAAAGGGTAAATTAATGTAGTACTGTAGTGTTGTATTATAGGAACTACAGCTGTACTAACTACCTTAAACCAGATTTATATCAAGGTATTATGTGATTAATTGTACCATACTATCGACGGAAAACATGACATTATAAGTCGTAAAAAGGTATGACGTTTGGCACCCGCAGACGTGCAGGTCTGGCTGTAGCTAGCAGCAAGGTGTAGGATAGTCAATCCAGTATAGATCTATACGCAAGCTCGCGCTCTCTCTCCAGGAGATTCTGGCTATAACTCGGGCCATGACAATGAAGGCATGCTCCGATACAATGGATCACATTTATGTTATCGTATACTTGTATATGTAATGTATTGTTACTCTTCATAGTATCGTTGTATATGTTCTCTTTCTAGTATAGTTGTATATATTCTCATCATAGTATAGTTGTATATGTTCTCATAGTAATAAGTAATGACTCATGAATGACCTAACTCCTTTATGCTTCATTGAACTAGAAGTAGTAAGTAGTATAACTCTAAACTATACCTATTATAGTTTATTAGTAAACTTGTTGAATGATTGAATGTACTGAACTGAGATAAGAGTCTTTATATCTATACATATATACATAATATATAAGTAAGGATTCAACGACACTCGGACAAACAACCGGGTACTTTAAGACCACAACCAAACAAGGACAGGAAGTGATATGTGTATTTTTATATATATTTATGTATAACATATCTTAATATTTTAGCATTTATTATTATTATTTAGAACTAAAATATACTTAATATGCTTTGAAATATTTAATTACAGTTAAAATGGGAGATGGAATGCAAAAGAAAGAGAATGGAGCTGAAAAGATGCAAAAAGGATATTGCTGGCAGATTGACCCCTCTTCAGTGTTTCGGGTATATATGATGACTCATAAGTCCAATTGACGAGATTCAAAATGTTATGGAAACTAGACAAAATTTCCTACGACTTATGTGACAGGGACTTTTTTCTAATTCGGAACTTATCTTATCCAAAATCGGCCTTGAAGATGAAGCATAAAAGCTGGACAGAAATTCCCTCCAAGTTACTTGTTCCCCAAGCACCACTTACCTTATTTTTATTTGCTTAATCCCTAAGCCACATTAGTTTCCTTATTCCAATCCAAGTCTAATATTCCATATTAATTCCATCTCCATTCAACTATAAATACCCCATATCATTCCACCATTTTTAATAATCTATGATATTCTACTTCGACTTGTGCGACAAGAAAACTTCATAGCTGCCGTTTTGAGGGTCTAAAAGGCGGCCGAAGGGCCGTTAAGCTGATATGGAGCAAAGATCTAAGATATTAGAGAGTGGATTCATGTCGGTAATCATGTGGTTTGTTATCGTGACCATGTTTAGCATTCCACTGTGATACTACTATGTTTTTACTTTCTGATTTTGGTATCAAAACCATTTGCTTTGAGTTTATGTTTAGATAAAACCTTGATTTGTGGATTAATTGCTATATTGTATTGTTTTATTTGTGTTTAACTTATCTTGTTATGTTTGTTAAAAGATCCTCATGTGTTAGTGACAATTATTTTCTGTTGATTATTAAGTATATCGAGTTGTATGAACGTCTGCTTGATTGCTTGCCTCTTATGATTTTGATGACCATCAAGATTATATGACTAGGAATAGTGAACATGAAACTAGGGTTAACTAGGAAATAAGTAAATTAATGTGTGAGCATATGTGACGACTAACCACATATGAGCTAATTGAATTAACCAATTCAATTAACTATTATTACAAGTCTTGCTTGATATGAACTGAACACTAGGAAACATGATAGTTTAATCAATTGATCACTGCTTGAATTGACTTGTTTGCTAAAGGATTAGTAATAATGAACATGAACCTAATCATTTTAGAAATCGGTGAACATGAATAAATAAACCTGTGTGTACAATTTTCTATGATTTTAAGGTGTAATCTATCTAAACCAAAGTACCAAAAGAGATTTGTCTTCCTGCCAGTTTATCGAGATTTGCTATTTAGTTATCCGTTTGAAATTTAATTAAACATTTATTTATTCCTTTTGTATGTTTTGTAACCTATAATCAATTATTTTAAATTAATTCACTATCGTTCCCCTTGTGTTCGACACCCTTGTTTATCAAAGCTATACTATACTCGATCGGGTTCACTGCCTGTAAGGTGTGGTTTAGATGCGATAAATTAGGACTTATAAATAAAAAACTAGTGCATTAAATATACACATCAAGAAGTAAAGTGGGTTATCTGTCCTAAGTCCTTCAAACCTTATTTATATAATTATATATGTAGTAGACATGGTTTTAACAATATATAAGTTTAAAAACTGTAAAAGAAAGGTTTAGTATATAAAAGTGAATTTGATAAAGGGTATGACATGTAAAATAGTTTGATAACAGTTTAAAGTCATTTGTTTGGTAAAACAGTTTAAAGCATGAAAAATTCATATGTATGTTGGTTATTAATCACATGTGATTGATCTAATAACTAACATGGTTCAACTTGTATCCCCCCATAAAGCATGTAAAAACATTTCAAAAGTTAATTAAGGGGTATGAACTTACCTGTAGTGAGTGGTTTGAATGAACTAATGATATAGGATTGCTAGGTGTCAAGTGAAGACTTGTACACACCCAAAGATCCTAGTTGACATATAATAACACATATATGTATCCAATTAGTTTTAAAACAACTAATTAACAAGTTTAAGACATCCTAGGACATGTTAAAACAACTAATTAACAAGTTTAAGTCATAAGGATTGCATCTAAGTGTTGTAGGACATAGCTATTGAGTTTAGGGTTCAAGGAAAACCCCTTATTGGAGTTTATGGTTATATGACCATCACTCAATGAGTTTACAGTCGTAAACTCATGAGTTTACGGCGGCAATCTCATGCTTCCTTGAACATTTGTTGTTTTGAAGCTCTACAAGTTCCTAGGAGTATTTCCACTTGAAGTATAAGTCTATGGAAGAGATTAGGGCACCATTTCACTCCTAAATGGAGTTTACGGTCCTTAGACGATTTTCCTTTGGGTTTACTATTGTAAAACCATATGGTTGAAGGTCGTTTGATGGTTTCAAGCCCTTAACTCATCAAGGAAGGGATCTAAGCAAGTTTCCAAGGATTAGGAGGGAATAGGCACACTTTGGCACCACTTTTTGGGGTTTACGGTCCAAGAACATCTTGGACCGTAAACACCTTGATATTGGTGTTTATTGGGTGTTTTCTTGATGTTTAGAAGTGTAACAAGCTCTATAATACTCTAGGATAGAAGTACTTACTATGTAGAAGCTTGAAAAGGTGCTAAAGGCCCAAGAACACTAGTGTGTGTTCTTGGTGTTTTGAAGATCTAAGTAAAACACGAAAATGAATGGATGAAATGATGTATAAACTCTAGTTATTATGCTTATAACAACAAATCAATTCGAGAAACACTTACATTTTCGGGAGATCGGGTGAAAGACGGGATGATAGTTGAGAGGGTTTTGAGCCTTGGGATCTTGGTTTTGTGAAAAATGGCAAATAATGACTAAGTGTCATATATATACCCCCACACTAGGGTTTACGGCCGTAAACACCCTTGTTTAGGCCGTAAAATCCAAACTCTTGGAGTTTTGGAATTATATTGTTGCACAATAAACCTTAGGGCATCCTCTCTCCTGATATTTCCTGAAGTACTAAACTTAAGACCCTCAAACTTAATCCAAAAAGCTTGAAAGTTAGCAGGAACTGTTCTGACTTCTATTGAATTGAATGGTTGTACATAATAGAAATTTCTGGTTGTCACAAATACCAAGGACGTGGAACCCAAGGAACTTGAGAATGTTCCACTTTTGAACAGAACCACAAGCCCCTATACAGAAGGGAGGACGATGAAACATCCCTTGGCCGGACTGATCACCCGGACCAACAGGTGGACGCTCAGAGTAGTCCGATAGGGAATTGTAGTGCAAAATTAGCATGTATTAGAACTACATAAATAAAAGAAAATGCATTAACCTCAATATGTTGTGTTATGAGTATGTCTAACACATATATACAAACATGACATAGAGGATACTTAGTGAATCCACAACGAGATGGCAAATCTCGAAGTAAGCAAACATACTCAATAAAACAACACAATGTGGTGAACTCAGCATAATTAGGGATCAAACTCAGAGAGGAAGCCATGTTGGAAACACATATGAAGAAGAAGGGGAAAAGAGATGAAGGAGGAAGATAGAAATTGAAAAAAACCACCTACAAGCATTAAAAGGAAAATGCAGGACTTACGAAAAACCCCCTGACATGGCTGACGTAACCGTCACACACACGTCGAAGCGTCACATAGCCGAAAATGAAACGATGACCAAGTAAAAGCGTGACACATATGCCAACAGTTAAGTCCAGAGTGTCATAGCTAGATAGCATACTCTATGACTACTGGACAGGGGGACTTGATGACGCGTCCCTCAGAGTGGTCCAGAGACAAGAAAACCCCCGACGAGAGCAGTGAAGTCCTGAACATCATAGCTAGCTATCATACTCTATGACTACTAGACTGGGGGACTTGATGACGCGCCCCTCAGAGCGGGCCAGATACAGGAGAACCCCTAGCGAGGAGTTCCTAACAAAGCATGGGCTAGCGAATCAGCCGCCCTAACCGCCCGAGACCCACATGAGGCAACCGCGTGGGAATTCCGCCCTCGCCATGGGTTGTCCTCAGCTACAATCCAAAGATAACAGCTCCATGAGACAAAGAGCATGGCCGGAGCATTATCACCTGGACCAATCGTTGGACCGGACACGAAGGTGGAACATGGTCCTCCAATAAGGGCGACGGATCCTGTCGGGGTCGCAGTCCTTGTCCCTTGTACGGATCGAGGAAGATCCTCAGTATAAAACGATGGTCACTCTTCCTTGGGAGGTAAGCTATTCTCTCCCGATCATTAACCCTCCTATTTCCATACTCCTCCCACTAACTTGACCATCGGAGCGTCTTTCTGGGACCTCCCCTCGGAAGACGGCTGACATTTCTTCTTTCTTTGTGACCTCTCAGGTTCTATTCCATCAATCATCTCCTGGCAGCGAAGGTGGTTCAGAGCCAAGTCGCATCAATTGGATTATTATTTATATTTAATTATTTTTATTAGTTTCTTTTTTAATAAATTATTTCTTTTTATTGGATTATTATATATTAAAAATCATTATGTTAAATAGATAATATTTATATGTTAAAAAATATTACTTTATTTGATTATTAATTTCTTTTAATTTTTTTATTAGATTATAATTTATTAATAATTATTATTTTTAATATATAATATTTTTATATATTAATAATTATTATTTTGATGGATTACTATTTTTTTAATTGTTTTTAATTTTTTTTAATTGTTTTTTATATTATTTTAATTCAAAAAACCCAAATAATAAATCTCACGCATCCTAAATCTTCTAATTTATTTTAAATATTTCAAAGATAACATAATTTGGAGAACATCACCACCACCCCCCAGTCCGGTAATGGTGGGATGGGTGAGATTTTTTTTAAAAATAAATTAGGATGGTGGTTGTATTGTCTGAAAAAAATGAATTAATCCAAATAGTATGGTGAGGGTCGTGCGATGAATAACTTTAGTGAATGTGTGATGAGGGAGATGTATAATGTCGAACAAGAGTCAAAACTCTATAACACATTGCAAGAGATCTTAGAAAGTGACTAATATGGCAATTGGCCTTCGACTGTGGTACTATTTAATTGTATTTGGTTTGATAACATAGACGGTTTAATAGTCAACAAAGACAAGTTGATTAATGTCAAACCCAACTCTCGACTTCTGTCACGCCCCGGAACCAGATGTCGGAAACGTGTGGGGGTGGGCGACTTTATCTTGTAATATCATCACAGTGTATATAAATGAATCAAAGACAACATCATCATTATAAATGAAATATAACAACCATCATAGTTTACATCAAAGTGTTGGTTCACAAATTACGTCCCAAATGTTAAATGTATGATGAAAACAAAAATACAAAAAAAGTCCACATTTCCTTGATGACCGACCTGATTAACGAGTCCCTGAGATACGAGTTATTTTGAAATTGTCAACATATATAATGTTGGTGATTTCATAAGCATGTTTGTATGAAAAGTTTTGTATCATTTTGTAAACACCAGAAAATCCAATATTTTCCGTAAAAGTAGTTGAGAGTTGTGTTGCAAATCTAGTATTAAAGCATGCGTGTTCCTGTTTTGACAGTGTATAAAGAGAGAGATCTAGAAAATCCTATATTTTCCCTTTGTAAAAGAGTGGTGGTCTTAAAAACCTAAGACCCGAGTAATGTAGAAAATGTATAGTTCGTACAATGTATCAAGAGTATAGTATGTGTATTCCGTAAATTTATTATGTTTGTTAATCTCTATGTGAGTCACTATAACCATACTTTAAATGACTGATATGCCTGTCATGACGTTCTTTAGGCGTCGGTTACGGTAAGACATTTGTCACCCTTGATTGGCCCGTCTAGCTGTAGTGAAAATCTCGGGTGCGGGGGTGTCAACCCCGTATAGATATATGAAAAAATTCACGCTCTTCCTCCAGGGGACTCTGGTTATAACTACAGGACTTATGGTGTACATGTAACGCCCGTAGATCCGGGCTAGTTAATTTAGAGATAATAGGGGTCGAAAACGAATTTTTGACAAAATATTATTTAGAATAAATAATCTTAACCAAGTTGTAGAATATGTCTCAAGGGTTCCGTACATATAAAGAACGTTCAAATCCGAGTTATAACGAAGAAGTTATGGTCCGTCGAAGTTTTACGGCAAAACCGGCACAACACCGGGAGACGTAAATAGTGAATTTATGATGGAGGACTTTTTAGCCTTAGAAATCTAAATAAAAGTTGTAGTATACGTTAAACCGAGAACATACAAAAAACAAACGCCTAAATCTGACTTTGTATGAGGAAGTTATGAATTTTCTAAGAATTAGCTTAACAATGCACAACCCGAAACTTGAATTTTAGATCGAGCGGTTTTTTTTCCTGCGCGACCTAAATGAGAATTGAAGATATCATTAATAGTAACTCAACGGTAAAAAGACAGATGAAAACAGAGTCCGTATGTAGAAGTTATGAATTTTACGCGGATATTTAACAATATAATCTCCTCGTACCGTTAAATTTAATATCGGTCGAGAACCAGCAGTACTCCATCCCCCACATGGTTGCCTTATTTGACATGAATTGCTAAGGAACCCCCGAAGCATGTGTTTAAAGTCCCTTAGACTGGGTCCCTTGTGTTAGATGTTTGAGGGACGTAAAGTGAGGATAACGGGAACGAGTAATCGGGTTTGTTTGGTTTGATAAAGTTAATAAACTTTTTTATTGTGGGTTGAAAACCCTATGTACTCACCAGGTTTCCCAACTTGACCCACTTAGTTTATTTATATCACAGGTGTTGATATGAAGTCACATTACACTGAGAGACTAAGGAGATATTAATCACTAGTGATAATGAATGTAAGTTCTGTTTATGCTTATGTTTCTGTATTGACGATGACATCCCAAATGTTTTAAAATTAATAAAACTACTTTTCTTCGGAAATGCTTTGATAACGTATTTATCAAGTTTTATTGGGAACAAATTCCGCAACATTTTTATTAAAAGATGTACTCTGATTTTTATAAAGCATAAACAAAATCGGTCTATTTTGGCCGTGAAAATGGGGATGTCACAGTTGGTATCAGAGCATTAGTTTAAGCGAACTAGGAAAATGTATTTATTTCGAGACTTAAACTTAAAATGCTAAGAAAGGATTGTGAGGAGTGTGTCTAATAAAATTTAGGTAAAGCACCTGAATAGACACAAGCACTAGCTAATTTAGGGAAAATTCCTAACATGCTTTTATGTGCTAAATGATTTATGATATGCATTGTATGATCAGATCTATGGTCTGTTGCCGACCGGATCTAGAAACTTTATGTGTTCAGATTTCTAAATGTTTAATTACGGTATTAGAACTGGCATATAAATTTTCAGAGAAATAGGGAGAATTACATGTTGATCATAAATAAAATCTTTCCTATCTTAATTCTCGTCGTTGCACACCGAACGTCTGATTTGGTATATAGATCGAAATGGCAAGAACCCGTACTAGAGCCGGGAATGCAAATGGGAACAGGAATTAACTACCAGTGATTGAACAAATACCTGTTGTAGCAGATGCTCCTGAGCCAATTACAATGGCCGGAGTACAAGCCATGATACAGGCTATGTTGGCTGAACAACAGGAAGAGATGAGGCAAATGTTGCATGAAAATAGGGACGAACCTACAATGCCAGCTGAACAGCCTGAATTGAACAATGGGCAGTCAGAAGGAGGGAAGTACAGTGGGACCGTTGGTCAAGCCAACCCTCCAATAGTTCGACAAAACAACAGTATGATGGAGTCGAGAGGAATGGATGCAAGTACAAGGATTTTCTGACTTGCAAGCCATCGACTTTCACTGGAAAGGAAGATCCGATCGTAGTCATGGATTGGATCTCGTGGATGGAGTTAGCTTTCATGACGTGTGGTTGCAGAGGCAAGTTACATACCACCTTTGCAGACTCTGAGCCCCAATGAGACACTGCAACTAACATGGGCAGAGTTTTTGGTGCAGTTCAAACGTAAGTACTGCTCAGCCCAAAACCTGCTCGAGTTAGAGAACCAGTTCCTGACCTAGAAGAAAGGAAGCATGTCAATTGATGAATACACCAACAACTTCACAGAGAAGATGGAGTTCACCTTGCGTCTTGTTCCGGATAAGCTGACGAAAATTGACAAGTACACAAAGGGACTTCCATGGGAGTATGTGGTGCCAGTGCGTCAGGCACCTACTCTGGAGGCAGCTATCTGGGTTGCCAAGTCTGTGGAGGATATGATTAAGGGAAGAGCTGCCAACAAGATTGAGGTTGGCGAAAAGAGGAAGTTTGAGGGGTCTACGAGGCCCAATAAGAAGATCAAGTCTGGTTCAAAGGAGTTTAGTGGAGGTGGAAACAAAGTGAAATGGTTCGAGAAGTGCAAGAAGAAGCACTTCGGGAAATGTAGCGAGGAAGTGACTTGCTACAAGTGTGGGAAGACCGAACATTACGCCAACGAGTGCAGCGCCATCAAAAGGGTGTGTTATGAATGTCGTGAAGAAGGGCACATTGCTAAGGATTGCCCGAAGAAGAAAGAGGCGGCAAGACCAAACATTCCACCGAAACCGAAGGCAAGAGCGTTCCATATGATCCTTGACGAAGAAGATTATCAAAACTAGAAATTTTTGTGCCTTGTAACCAACACTTAAACCAAATTATGAATCAAAGACATAAGAGCATGTATGATGCATACTCTATGACAACAAAATTTCAATCAAACACCCCATGCAAGCATTTCAAGTAGTCATTAAGCAATTAGAAACCCTAGAAGTTCTTGTTTAAGTCCATTTTGGACTAGGACTTCCTTATTGGGCCCAATGGACCAATAAGCTTCCAATTTGACTATCTTGGGCTTAGAACTCTTAAATGGGCTCTAATTGGACCCACTTCCATTTATTTCAATATTTTGGGCCATATTGGGCCTAGAATGAAATAAATTAATTATATGAACCATTTTGGGCCATAATTAACCTAATTTAGCCCTAATAGGTCATAAAAATTATACTTTGATTTAATTGAGTCAAACATCATTTAACTTAACTATAATATGGGCTTAGGGGCAAAAAGCCCAAAAATCTCCTCTTTCCCCTCTCCATTCTCGGCCCAAGCCCACAAAGAGGAAGAGTTGACTTTGTTGGGTGCCACCTCACTTTTACATCAAGGATCTCCATGCAACACTCATACTTCCATTCAACCATCTTATCAATTCTCTCTCTTCTCCCTTCTCTTTCTTCTCTCGGCCGAATCCAAGCACACACACACCCACATTTCACTCTCCATTCTCTCAAGAAAAACTCTCTCATATCTCCTCCATATTTTCGAGATCTAAGAAGTATTCAAGGGGATTCTTACACAAAAATCATCATCTAAGGTAAGTTGATGTTAGATCCATAAGCTAGTTATTTAATTCCATTCAAGAATCACCTCTTCATCCATTCAAACTTATGATTTAGCACCTTAGAAGCATCTAAGTTCGAGATCTTCCAAGGAGGGTTGCTAAGGCCGAATTTTCTTCTCATTTTTCTTCCAAAACCGAAACCACACCCAAGGTGAGCTTCATACCCCCTCTTTTTTTATTTTTATAAGTTTTTGTGGGGGGGAATACATGCAAATGTGTAGATCTATGAGTAAATGTATGCCTTGTGTGATTTATATGCTTATATGTATGATCTTATGTGATTTGTGATGAATATGTTAGCCAAAAGAACCCAAAAACCGAGATCTACACTATGAGGAATGAAACAAATATAACGTATACCATTTCACACTAATCAAGTCTAGAAAAATAGTTTAGTTGGTTAGAATGAAAATTTTTGGACTTAAAACCCATTTTTGGGCTCAAAATGTCAAAAATACAAAACTAAGGGGCCCAAAACGACAAATGATAATTTTTGAAGGTTGAAATGAGTCTAAACAGTTTCTAAGATATATTTTCTGAATATCAACACTTTTGAAGGGCTAAAAATGTAAATTTTGAACATAATGGGCTAAAATGGGCTTTCCGACCCAATAAAGCCCCCAATTTGCATGATTTTTGAAATTGAGGGGCTGAAAATGCAGATTTCTGTAAAACAGGGGATTACAAGTATACTAAAACCATTTCAAAGGCCAAAAATGCTTTTCATATTAAAAAGGGACCAAAAATGCAAAAAATTTCCATTTTGGGACAAAATTGTAAGAGTTGCGAAAATGGGGGTTTCAACTGAGAAAATTTCATTTTTGAAGGGCTTAAGCTGTTTATCAAGTAAATTTGGGCTGAAAATGTCTTTTCAACAAGTTTTGATACTAAAGTGTCAAGAAAAATGGTTTAAGGACTAAAATGGAAATTCTTTTACATAAAGGGTTAAAAGTGTAAATTTTATCCAAGAAGGGGCATAAAAAGGTAAACTCTAATGTGTAAAACAATAAATCCCTTAAGATAAAATACGAGTACCACGGCTACTGGCGAAACGTAAAAGCGAATACACTTTCAACACCAATATCGTTACCAAACGAATTGATTCGGTCTCGAATCAATAACGAATCAAAAATCAATAAACAATAGTACTTCAATACACACGCGAAAATTTACGAGAAGTCAATATTCAATCTTTGGGCTTGAAAGTTTCAAATCATGCTTGTTGGGCCTAGCTAGCCCAATGACATGATCTTTAGGCCCGAAGGGAACGCGCTTACATGTTATTGGGTCTTCTATGACCTAATTCCGTGTAAAAGAACTTTCAATAGCTTTATTGTGCTGTTGGGCCCCAAGGGACCACTGGTAGTGCTAGCAAAGTCGAGAAGTCAGATGCGAGTCGGGCCAAGTGCCTTTCGCATTCACGATAGCCTTGAACGACTTAGGGAAATAACGGGGGCTTCGTACCCTCCTTTCTCCTCGGTTGTGGGGCTATAAGAAGTCAGGGTGGTTGGATTAAGTGAGTAGTCCGGACGACGCCTAAGGGATCGTTTGTATTTGGTAGTTGTAAACTAGTCATTTTCATTAATCCGTGATTATAACGACTCACAACCCATAATTAATCCAATGTCACCTGGAATTATTGAAAAAAAACGTCGTATCAGTACAACAATAAATAAGACACGTAATTTGATGTATTAGGAAAACATCAGGTTTTCCTAGGGAAATTCAACACTTTCACCTATGTGATGTATACAAAGTCTAACAATTATTGACGTTTACAAAAATCAACAAGCATACTTATGGATCTTCACACTTTTTCTTATATACAATACTCTTTTCAGAAAATATCGGATTTTCTGGTGGTTTTCAAAGTTATACAAATCATTTCTTTTCAAACATTACTTATGAACTCACCAACATTTCATATGTTGACGTTTTTCCAAAATACTTGTATTCTCAGGTAACATGTAAATCGAAGAAAATGTATCCAGTGATGTCATGATGTTTTGTTTAAATAGTATTGAACGGTTTATGTTTTGGAAATGTAATGTTTTAAAACAATGTACTGAATGTAAACAATATCGGTTGTAATATTTCAATGCATGGTGATGAATGATGTTATGATTCATGTATAATCATTGTGATGGTATTCAATTAAGTCACAATAGCCCTCGGACGTTTCCGCCGTTTGGTTCGGGGGTGTGGCAGGTTGGTATCAGAGCTCTGTTTATAGTGAACTAGCATATCTAACCACACATTGATATGCAACTTTAAACCAAAAGAGGGACCAAAACAAATCTGAACAAAACAAGTAAAAAATAACAATAAAACACTCTTGCTTGTATTAGGAACAAGAACCTAACACCGAACCAAACAAGATAATGCAAGTATCTCGGTTAATCCAGGACTGTTCTTAGGTGTATCAAGGAATGGGTGTAGCCTGATCAACTACATTCCCTCCAAGGTATAACTATCACACGTCCTGAGGAGATCGTGATAGCTAGGGAACCTAAAAACATACCCCTTTATCACCAAAAAGAGAGCCTCTGTTTAGTCTATACCATAGTTGTAGAGTTATAGGAGTAACGATAATTCATACCTTCCCCCAGTCTTCATGGAAGGAGAGCAGCAGGGTATCTAGTTTCATCAAGTCCTAGTGGCTCACGGGATGCTTGAAGATGAACCCGAAGGGAATCAAGAGGGAGCACACGGTGTCGGACCTGACGAATACACGGACACCGACTATGAGTTCGAGGAGACTGATGAGGATATAGAGGAAGGACAAGACTCGGACGAAGATCACGTCACGACGTTTGTTAGCGAGGTGCAGCAGGACCACCCCGCCCCACTAGTGATCCCCGCAAGGGAGAATCGCTCCCCCGAAGCTGAGATTGCCACCCTGCGGCAACAGTTGTTCGCCATGGAAGCACGTGCAGTGCGAGCTGAGCATGAGAGGGATGAGGTCATTGGAGACATGGCGGAGATGGCTCAGTTGTTGGCTCAACACTTCGGCATATGATTTCACCCCCCCTTAGGATACTCCGTGGAGTACTAGGAATAGCAGTATCAGTCTTTAGCACTATGTCATTAGGATCTATGCTATGTACGCCGACTCTATGTTTAAGTGACTACACTACTCATAGAGCCGTTATGCGGTCGAACTAATATCACTCATGTATGCTCTTTTTGAGCAAAATTTTCATGTATCAAATGCGGATAATATTAGTGAACTTTTATGTATTTTATTATGACATTATAATCTGCTATGTGTTGCGAATCCATGATTGTATGCTAATTTGTAAAAGTACTTAAGTTCGTACCATGCACCTAGTCGGTAGGATCACAACCTCACAGAAACCACATACACTCAACATCTTTCCGTTTCATGACAGAAAGATGCCTCGCCGACCTACTCGCGGAAACCCTGGACCAACCCCAACCGAAGTTGACTCCACTGCATTCCAGGCAGCCGTATCTGCTGCGGTCACCGCAGCAATGGCACAAATTCACAAAGGGAACAACGGAGGAGGCAACAGACAAGGGGATGGGAGTTCGAACAACGGAATGAATCAAGGACCCACCAAAACATGTACCTACAAGGACTTCACAAACGCCAAACCACGAACCTTTAATGGCACTGGAGGAGTGATCACCCTAAAACGATGGATCGAAAAGGTGGAATCGGTGTTCGAGATATGCGATTGCCCTGAAGAGATGAATGTGAAGTTTGCTGCATGCACTTTTGTTGACCAAGCGCTCACTTGGTGGAACGGACACATGGAAGCCATGACACTCCCCGTAGCCAATTCCATGCCATGGATAGAAATGAAAGAAATGCTGATGGCCGAATACTTCCCTCGTGGTGAAATTCAGAAAATGGAGCAAGAGTTGTGGAACCTCACTGTCCGGAATGCTGATATAGATGCCTACATATCAAGGTTTAGCGAACTATCTCTGTTATGTCCTGGCATGATCACCTCGGAAGGAAAGAAGATCGAGAGATTCATCTGGGGACTAACCTCTCTGATCCAAGGAAATGTGATAGCTGCAAATCCCGAAACTTTCGACGGCGCCAAGAGATTGGCCAAGAAGCTGCATGACCACAACAACCAGAAGGGTGAGAAGCCAGCGGAGGCGGAAGCCAAGAAGGAAAGTGATGGCAAGAAGGGGAAGAACAACAAGAGAAAGGGGCGTCAAGGCTCCGAGACTTCCAAGAAGCAGCAGACAGTGGCGGTTAATGCTGCCACCGCACAAGTTCCGGCCACACCACATGCTCCAGCCTCAGCTGCTCCAAATACTCCTAGACCTTATTCCGGTAATCTTCCCAAGTGCAACAAGTGTGGTTTCCATCACAATGGAGAATGCAAGGAGCTACAGTGCACCAGTTGCAATCGGAAGGGGCACATGGCAAGGTATTGTAGGACTTACCCTCCCTAGAATCAACAACAGGGAAGCAACAACAACAACAACCGCAACAACAACAACATCAACACCGGCGGCAACAATGCAGGACCTAGCCACACCTGCTATGGGTGTGGAAGGACTGGGCATTTCCGTCGAGATTTCCCTAACAACAACAATCCCGAAAATGGAGGAACAGGAATGGTACTGACCATGGGTCAGGGGGAGGCAATTCAGGATCCCGCTGTTGTTACCAGTACGCTTCCCCTAAACCACACTTATGCATGCATCCTATTTGACACCGGAGCAGAGCGATGTTTTGTGAGCAATAAGTTTAAACATTTGTTAAAACAACAACCCCAGAAGCTCAATGAAACCTTTACGGTGGAAATGGCCAATGGGAAAACCGAATCCACTGGGGAAATCTACACAGGATGTACCCTAACCTTAAATCAACACGTCTTTCGAATAGACTTAATGCCTGTTTCCATTAGGAGTTTCGATGTGATTATTAGCATGGACTGGTTAAGCCCCCACCATGCTGAAATTATGTGTCACGAGAAGGCCGTTCGCCTTCATCTTCCCAATCACAAAACCCTAGTTATTTACGGAGACAAACCTAGCACGAACTTTCGTCTCATCTCGTGCGTCCAGGCACAGAAGCACCTACGAAAGAAAGATTTGACGTTCTTGGCTCACATAGTGGATAAAACCAAGGAGGAGGTTAACATTCAAGACATTCCAGTAGCACATGAATTCCCAGACGTATTTCTTGAAGATCTTCCTGGAGTACCCCCAGAGAGACAAGTTGAGTTACGAATTGACCTCGTTCCAGGAGCAACCCCTCTCGCTAAATCGCCTTACCGGCTAGCTCCTGCTGAAATGCAGGAATTGTCCAGCCAACTCAGCGAACTCCCGGGCAAGGGATTCATCCGACCCAACTACTCGCCATGGGGAGCTCCGGTCCTCTTTGTCAAAAAGAAGGATGGATCTTTTATAATGTGCATCGATTATAGGGAGTTAAATAAACTCACTGTCAAAAATCGCTATCCACTCCTACGAATTGACGATCTATTTGACCAGCTCCAAGGAGCTAGTTACTTCTCTAAGATAGATCTACGATCCGGGTACCATCAACTCAAGGTTCAGGAAGAGGATATTCCTAAAATCGCTTTCCGAACTCGTTACGGACATTATGAATTTGTCGTAATGCCCTTCGGTCTAACAAATGCCCCTGCCGCATTTATGGACCTGATGAACCAAATCTGTCGACCATTCCTCGACAAATTTGTCATCGTCTTCATTGACGACATTCTCGTCTATTCCTGAAGCGAGGAAGAGCATGGCCAACATCTCCGACAAATCCTAGAAACCCTGCGAACGGAAAAGCTATAAGCAAAACTCTCCAAGTGTGAGTTCTGGCTCCGCTGCGTGAACTTCCTAGGTCATGTTGTTAGTCAAGAAGGAATTCATGTGGATCCTTCTAAGGTCAAATCCGTTGAAGGATGGGCAGTACCGACAACACCCACATAAATTCGTCAATTCTTAGGCCTAGCAGGCTACTATAGGAGGTTCATTCAAAACTTCTCTAAGATCGCCAAGCCACTTACCTCGCTTACACCAAAAAGGCATACCTTTCAAATGGACAGACAAACAAGAAGTTGCATTCCGATCCCTAAAGCAAATGCTCTACAGTGCCCCGGTACTATCTCTACCAGACGGAACGGAAGATTTCGTGGTCTACTGTGACGCGTCAAATCAGGGTTTAGGTTGCGTTCTCATGCAGCATGGAAGAGTGATAGCTTACGCATCCCGCCAACTAAAGACACACGAAGTGAATTATACGACCCATGACCTAGAACTAGGAGCCGTGGTCTTTGCTCTGAAAATTTGGAGGCATTACCTCTATGGTACAAAGTGCACCATCTTCACAGACCACAAGAGTCTCCAACACATCTTGAATTAGAAAGAGCTGAATATGAGGCAACGAAGATGGGTTGAATTATTAAATGATTACGAGTGTGAAATCAAGTATCACCCGGGCAAGGCCAATGTGGTAGCTGATGCATTGAGCCGGAAGGAGTACTCTAATTGTCGTGCAAAAACTCTCTCAATAACCATCCAATCTCACCTAACCACTTAGATCGGGGTAGCCCAGTCAGATGCCATGAAGACGGAAAACAAAGCAAGCGAAGCATTACGCAGAATGGAGAAGAATCTAGAGGTAAGAGAGGACGGAGTATACTATTTCATGAACCGCATTTGGGTCCCTAAACTCAGAGGATTTAGGGAGGTAGTCATGAATGAAGCTCACAAGATGCGATACTCCATCCATCCCGGTTCAGACAAGATGTATTTGGATACTAAACAACATTATTGGTGGCTCAACATGAAGGCAGAAATTGCCACCTATGTCAGTAAATGCCTTACTTGTGCCAAAGTAAAGGTGGAGTGCCAAAATCCCTCGGGGTTATTACAACAACCGGTGATCCCTGAGTGGAAATGGGAAGGGATTTCTATGGATTTTGTGACCAAGCTACCCAAGACGTATGTGACAACCGTCAATTTTCAGTCAAGTCAAAGTCAACGAAAGTCAACAAGTCAAACCGGTCCACTTATTTTGCCGTGAGTACTAGAGCTTACGTTAAGTAACTCCTAAACAACTCTCTATTCTAACGAGAGATCCTAAATCAAAAAGTGCGTACATCTAGATCTCCTTAACCTAAAACTGTGGTACGTGGCGAGCCAAACCGATAAAACAATGTCGCATACTCATCGGGAGTATGCAAGATCCTTAAACAAGGCGTAACGGGGCTTACGGACCCTGCATTGCAAAGCCGAACACTCAAAAAGGTCACCAATGAAACCTCTCTCAATCGTTTTCACTCTATCTCTTCTTATGTCAAATCTCTCCCAAATCTCTCTAAGTATGTAAAATCTCTCCCACATATCTCTTTGTATGTGAAATCTCTCCAAGTATGTCAAATCTCTCCCAAATCTCTCTAAGTATGTGAAATCTCTCCCACATATCTCTTTGTATGTGAAATCTCTCCAAGTATGTCAAATCTCTCTCAAATCTCTCTAAGTATGTGAAATCTCTCCCACATATCTCTTTGTATGTGAAATCTCTCCAAGTATGTCAAATCTCTCCCAAATCTCTCTAAGTATGTGAAATCTCTCCCACATATCTCTTTGTATGTGAAATCTCTCCAAGTATGTCAAATCTCTCCCAAATCTCTCTGAGAACGAGGAATCTCTCTCAAATCTCTCTCGAAATCTCTCCCAACCTTCTATAATCACTCGGGGCATCCCGACCCTTGAATTTGGCGAAATCAGCCCAAAAACTGAAGTCTACGCGAAAAACGGACCTTAGGAACCGAAACCCCCCTTAAGGAACCGAAAGTACTATTCATCAACTGAACCGAGAGTACTGTTCATGAACCGAACCGAAGCTGCTGACCCATGAACCGAACCGAAGGCACTGTTCATCCGAGCCGAACCCCGCATAGAAGGAAGGTCCGAACCGCAAGTACTGTTCATTACTGTTCACAACAGTTCCTTCGGTTCTGGCCTCACTTCGGACCGAACCCTCGCCTTCGCTTCGGACTGCTTCTCATCGGACCGAGCCTTCGCTTCGCTTCTCGCCTCCGGATTCAGCCTCTCGTTTCCGAACCATGCCCCCTTCTGACCGAACCTCGGCCGAGATCCGAGAAGTCTCGCTGGAAAGCTCATTTTTCACCCGGTTTTGCGTAATTTTGCGTTTTAAGCCCGTTTTTAATTATTTTAACATAGGAATTTCACTCAAAATTTTATTTTAAAATATAAGACCCCTAAATTAATAATTTAATCACATTTTAAGGATAAAACCTTATCCAAAAAGGAATTGGTAAAGTACAAAAGAAGAGTGTTAACCTTACCTTAGTTTATGACGCAAGCAACCCCCACACCCACTCCATGACAACCCACACTCCTCCCCACCATACCTTGTACCTTTTACGCCTTTTCACAAGCCATCCCCACGTTTTTGAGAGCTGGATAATCATCCTCTCTCCTCATTTTCTCTCATTTGCTCTCATTTCACAAGAAGATCAAACTCTTTTCTCTCTCACTTTCTCTCTCTAGAAATTCGAGATTCAAGGGCTGATCTTGAGTTTTTCCTCCACATTTGGTAAGCATAATCCATTTCCTTTATGATTATCTCAATTATTTCCACCCAAATCATGGGTATCTTACACAAACTCCATTATATTTGTGTTAGAGCTTCGAATCTTCAAGGATTCTTCAAGTGTTTTTGGGTTGAACACTTCTCTTCTTCAACACTTATCTACTGAAATCACACAAGGTGAGTTCATACCCCTACATTTTCATGTTTTCTCGAGTTTTTAGGGGGGGAATACAAGTTAAAACACTAAGAACATAACTACATTTTTCTAACAGCTTTCATCAGAAAAGTTCAACTCCATTCACGGACTGTTTTGGACATCTTAAGCATTTTTGTTTTCAAAACTGTTTTAGGTGCATGTAGTTCCACTTCTTAGCTTTAAAATGACTACTTGCACATCTCCATACGATTTTTCTACAATTTATGGTGATTTTTACAAAATTGTCTATCATTTCAAACATCAATCCGGACCAATCTGTGATTATGGACTCTTTCACATAAGTAAGAAGTCATTAAAAATTATAATAAAAATTATGAACAAACTAGACTCATTTTCCAAACTCTCAGAAGTTACAGAACTTGATTTGGACATTTTATGATTTTTCTACAACTTTTCCAATAACAGTTACAGAAAATGTTATTAACAGAAAAACTCTATAAATTTCATTTCACCTTGTAACATGTTGAGCAAGGTATACATCGTTATGTGATTATGTGTAGTTGCAATATATGACAAATTTTATATCCTTACATAGACATACATCAGAAAACAAATGGATTTACACCTCCACAAGTATGACAAATATATATATATATATATATATATATATATATATATATATATATATATATATATGATATTACGAGGCTATATCCATTAAAATATAGACATCGATAAATTATGACAAGTAAGGCCTACGCTCACTACCCACACAAACAATTGATAAACTATAATAGGTATAGTTTAGGGTTATTTATATAACAAACACATACAAAAGAGTTATTGCCTCTATGGACGATTATGATAATCTATAACAAGTATAGTTAAGCCATTATACCCCCACAAACGAACACGCTAGTTATAATCGGTATAGTTATGGTAAATATATATTACAAACAATGTAATAAACTATAATAGGTATAGTTTATGTTTCATCTACTCTAGGAACTTAATTACAAGAAAGTAATTCACCATCACTTTCGATAAGCTATTCATATGCATAGTTCAGGTTCACTAATCTCTATTACTCCCCGGTGAACTATGATATGTATAGGTTATATTCACAATCACCATCACTTTTGATAAGCTATCATATGCATAGTTCAGGTTCACTAATCTCTATTACTCCCCGGTGAACTATGATATGTATAGGTTATATTCACAATCACCATCACTTTTGATAAGCTATCATATGCATAGTTCAGGTTCACTAATCTCTATTACTCCCCGGTGAACTATGATATGTATAGGTTTTATTCACAATCGCCATCACTTTTGATAAGCTATCATATGCATAGTTCAGGTTCACTAATCTCTATTACTCCCCGGTGAACTATGATATGTATAGGTTATATTCACATTAAAGGTTCGCATTGTTAGACTTCAACTATAATCGTTGAGCGTATATGCTTGAGTCATACAAGAATTTAGTCTGGATTGGCTTAGAATTGGTGGTGCCCGCCTCATCTCTTGTTCCTTGTTTGGTTGTGGACCTAGGGCGGACCCATTATATTCGACGTTTTATCTAACCTAAATCTTATATAACTTATATACGCTGGACGATTATAGGGGAAATCTACGGGTCAATCTAGGATACATCAACACATCATATAGGAATATTCTATTTACACCTAACAAAGAAAATATTGGATTTTCTGGATTCATATCCTATCGCTTTTAAAAAGGAAAACGGTTTCTACTCCAAACAAAACTCTTATGAAATCACCAACTTAATTGTTGACACTTTTCAAAACTACTTGTATTCTCAGGAAATCAGTGAAACAGGAAAACTTCAGCGCTTTGAGGATGGGACGTTAAACCGTCAACAATTTATTTTTATCATCACAATATAATTGATTTTGAAACATGTAAACATATACTTCGGTGTAACTTTTTCAATTATATTTATGATGGTTGTATTTACTTTGAGCACTATTATACATGTTGTTGTGATACTGTACATGAAGTCCTCCACCCCTGGACGTTTCGGCCATCCTTGGTTTGGGGGTGTGACAGATTGGTATTAGAGCATTGTTTATAGTGAACTCAGTATATCGAACCACATAAGATATACAAACTATAAATACATTGGGACTGAAAGTCTCTGATTTAAAGTTTTCAAAACAACTATACTTTTAGAAACAAATAATTTCTCGGTAAAAGTAGGAGCATGTGCACACACACTAGGGTCAGTATCACGGTGGGATGGGACAAAAGTAGTGATTGTTGAACAATACGAGTAGGCTTGGGGATGTATAGTCAGGTCTGGGAATGACATAGCCTGATCAACTATGTCTCACCCAGAAGTGATTAGCATATTCCCAGGAATGGTCGTAGGTGTTGCAACAAGTCTAAAAACTTACCAACACTACCACAATGAAATACCATAGGGGTATTTGGTGTTATTATAATTACTTATTTGAGAACTAAATAGATTTTTATCAATAGGTCAATAATTGCCTAGTGGATACATTAAAATTATATGTATCCAGGACGTCATAGACTTAGAATCTGTGGGTCTTTGCTTTACTTCCTGTTCTCGTTGGATTGGGGATTTAGAGTTAGGATCGCTTATTCGAAGGTCTATCCTGTCCCAAATATATATGACTAGTATGCACTAAACAATATATTGAAGCACCTGGTAAAGATCATCTTATAATTATCTAATTAGTACGTCTACTTAGTTATTTCTTATATCCCCATTTCTCGCGAAGATATTATGGCTGAATCCCTTCTCCACGACGACCCGTACTACCCTAACCACGGCAATACTGAATGGCTCGGAGAGGAGCCATAGAGTGATTACCGAATCCCTTTGGATGGTCACCAAGCTGAAGGCTTTGTTGATGGTCCTGACCCCGACCCTGAAGTGGAGAACCTACCCTGATGGCCCTTGTTCCGAATCCTAACCCTCGTCCGGTTGTTCAAAGCCCAATGCCTCCTTGGGTAGAATGCTTGGAAACCTGGAACGAAGAACACGACCAACCTAGGTTGTTGAATGGAGACATTTGAATCCTTCAGAATCCGGAGACTACACTATTCAAGGGAACCATAGCATTGCCCAAAATTTTCCTTACGTTACTGAGATGCAGACCTATTTTCCTCGAACCTTATACTACAAACAATTTACATATGGTAACTCCAAGAAATTCTTAATGTATACCAAGTAATTTTAGAAAGGGATCAGGCGAAACAAATCACAAGTTGCATTTGAGTCACTACCACTAAAATTCATTAATAAGGACTTTGTTACGAATTACATACAAAATACTTTTAAGTCAGAACATAATACAGACAAGTCTGGCTTGATAACATCTGACTTGTCACTACTATTAAAAACTTATCGTTTGTACGTCTCTACCAACTTATGACAGGACTATGCCGCCAAAGAAAAAGTCCAGACCCTCCGGGAGCACAGCACCGCCCCCTCCGCAGTTTGATCCCATAATGTTTCAAGTGGCCGTAACAGCAGCAGTGGCGGCAGCAATGTCGCAAATGGGTACAAATGGTTCCGGCGGCTTCGGATCCGGGAATACTAACTCGAATCAGGGGGACAGCACAGGACGCACTAAGGAGTGTTCTTACAAAGACTTCACGAATGGCAAACCAGATCCTTTCGACGGAAGCGGGGGCGTCATCGCGCTGATGCAATGGTTCGAAAGGACCGAGGCAGTCTTCGAAGTCTGCGCTTGTCCCGAAGCGAGCAAAGTCAAGTATGCGGCATTCACTTTCACAAGAAAAGCTCTTACTTGGTGGAATGGCCGAGTTTAGTCACTTACTCCTGCAGTGGCTAACTCTATAAGCTGGGAGGATCTAAAAGCTTTAATGCTGAAAGAATATTGCCCAAGAGGCGAAGTGCAAAAACTGGAAGAGGAACTCTGGAACCTCAAAATGTCGGGGATGGATCTCGAGGCTTATACCGCCCGACTCAACGACCTAGTATTCCTCTGTCCTGCAATGGTCACCCTAGAGGAGAAAAAGATAGAACGATACCTTTGGGGGCTATCATCCCAGATCCATGATAGTGTACTGGCCTCAAGACCAACTACCTTCGACAGCGCCAAGGAGTTGGCACAACAACTCATCGACCATCGTGCCAGCCATGACACTTCGACAACCACGCCAATTGTTGCGGTTCATGCTGCCACAACCCTCACCACACCAACTCCCATAAAGCAATACGCTGGGACCCTTCCGAAATGTAACAAGTGTAACTTCCATCACACTGGGGCTTGTAGAGAATTGCATTGCATGAACTGCAATAGAAAAGGGCACACTACCCGTTTCTGTAAGGCACCGGTACGACCCATCAACCAGTTTCCCGGCTCTGGACTAAGCCCAGCCTGTTACAAATGTGGAGAAACAGGCCACTTTAAAAGGAACTGCCCAAGAGCAAGAGATGCCAGTGGTGGTGGAAGGGTGCTTGCGATCACCGAAGGAGAGATCACCCCGGAACTGCCCGCAAATATTAGTACGTGTTTCTAACACTGACGTTTAAATTCCAAATTTCTTTATTTGATTGAGTCTAGCATCGATTAAAGCATGCATAGTAGTAATGCCAAAGATTAAACTGAGAGCCATAAACAATAGGAAATTCCAAGGCCGTCATAAGACCATTCTATGAATTTGCTTCGACTCCGCAATGGGACTACATCATAGGGATGTAGGTCAAACTGTCGAGAACATGCTTCTACTCTATAGGCGAGCGGTTGAAATACATCTAGGTTCAATGTTAGCCCTGACTAGGAACTCTAATTCATTAAGAAGGATTACTAAGTTATTTGTTATGATTTCCTCGCTTATACATTCCCCAGTTATATATAACGAATACCTGGTAGATAATAGAATGTGAGAATTCTGACTTAGTTTCTTTTCCTCGTTGGGATGTGAAACTGAAATAGAATCACACATTTTACTATCCGCCCAGTATTGGTTATATCATAATGTGTATAAGCTAAGTTTTCATGTATAATAACTCGTCTCTTAGTCAGAATCAAAATAATGTAGAGCCGACCTTAGTCATTTTCAAACTCCTTGCCTGATTTCAAATTTCGGGACGAAATTCCCTCTAACGGGGGGATGATGTGACAACCGTCAATTTTCAGTCAAGTCAAAGTCAACGAAAGTCAACAAGTCAAACCGGTCCACTTATTTTGCCGTGAGTACTAGAGCTTACGTTAAGTAACTCCTAAACAACTCTCTATTCTAACGAGAGATCCTAAATCAAAAAGTGCGTACATCTAGATCTCCTTAACCTAAAACTGTGGTACGTGGCGAGCCAAACCGATAAAACAATGTCGCATACTCATCGGGAGTATGCAAGATCCTTAAACAAGGCGTAACGGGGCTTACGGACCCTGCATTGCAAAGCCGAACACTCAAAAAGGTCACCAATGAAACCTCTCTCAATCGTTTTCACTCTATCTCTTCTTATGTCAAATCTCTCCCAAATCTCTCTAAGTATGTGAAATCTCTCCCACATATCTCTTTGTATGTGAAATCTCTCCAAGTATGTCAAATCTCTCCCAAATCTCTCTAAGTATGTGAAATCTCTCCCACATATCTCTTTGTATGTGAAATCTCTCCAAGTATGTCAAATCTCTCCCAAATCTCTCTAAGTATGTGAAATCTCTCCCACATATCTCTTTGTATGTGAAATCTCTCCAAGTATGTCAAATCTCTCCCAAATCTCTCTAAGTATGTGAAATCTCTCCCACATATCTCTTTGTATGTGAAATCTCTCCAAGTATGTCAAATCTCTCCCAAATCTCTCTGAGAACGAGGAATCTCTCTCAAATCTCTCTCGAAATCTCTCCCAACCTTCTATAATCACTCGGGGCATCCCGACCCTTGAATTTGGCGAAATCAGCCCAAAAACTGAAGTCTACGCGAAAAACGGACCTTAGGAACCGAAACCCCCCTTAAGGAACCGAAAGTACTATTCATCAACCGAACCGAGAGTACTGTTCATGAACCGAACCGAAGCTGCTGACCCATGAACCGAACCGAAGGCACTGTTCATCCGAGCCGAACCCCGCATAGAAGGAAGGTCCGAACCACAAGTACTGTTCATTACTGTTCACAACAGTTCCTTCGGTTCTGGCCTCACTTTGGACCGAACCCTCGCCTTCGCTTCGGACTGCTTCTCATCGGACCGAGCCTTCGCTTCGCTTTCCGCCTCCGGATTCAGCCTCTCGTTTCCGAACCATGCCCCCTTCTGACCGAACCTCGGCCGAGATCCGAGGAGTCTCGCTGGAAAGCTCATTTTTCACCCGGTTTCGCGCAATTTTGCGTTTTAAGCCCGTTTTTAATTATTTTAACATAGGAATTTCACTCAAAACTTTATTTTAAAATATAAGACCCCTAAATTAATAATTTAATCACATTTTAAGGATAAAACCTTATCCAAAAAGGAATTGGTAAAGTACAAAAGAAGAGTGTTGACCTTACCTTAGTTTATGACGCAAGCAACCCCCACACCCACTCCATGACAACCCACACTCCTCCCCACCATACCTTGTACCTTTTACCCCTTTTCACAAGCCATCCCCACGTTTTTGAGAGCTGGATAATCATCCTCTCTCCTCATTTTCTCGCATTTGCTCTCATTTCACAAGAAGATCAAACTCTTTTCTCTCTCACTTTCTCTCTCTAGAAATTCGAGATTCAAGGGCTGATCTTGAGTTTTTCCTCCACATTTGGTAAGCATAATCCATTTCCTTTATGATTATCTCAATTATTTCCACCCAAATCATGGGTATCTTACACAAACTTCATTATATTTGTGTTAGAGCTTCGAATCTTCAAGGATTCTTCAAGTGTTTTTGGGTTGAACACTTCTCTTCTTCAACACTTATCTACTGAAATCACACAAGGTGAGTTCATACCCCTACATTTTCATGTTTTCTCGAGTTTTTAGGGGGGGAATACAAGTTAAAACACTAAGAACATAACTACATTTTTCTAACAGCTTTCATCAGAAAAGTTCAACTCCATTCACGGACTGTTTTGGACATCTTAAGCATTTTTGTTTTCAAAACTGTTTTAGGTGCATGTAGTTCCACTTCTTAGCTTTAAAATGACTACTTGCACATCTCCATACGATTTTTCTACAATTTATGGTGATTTTTACAAAATTGTCTATCATTTCAAACATCAATCCGGACCAATCTGTGATTATGGACTCTTTCACATAAGTAAGAAGTCATTAAAAATTATAATAAAAATTATGAACAAACTAGACTCATTTTCCAAACTCTCAGAAGTTACAGAACTTGATTTGGACATTTTATGATTTTTCTACAACTTTTCCAATAACAGTTACAGAAAATGTTATTAACAGAAAAACTCTATAAATTTCATTTCACCTTGTAACATGTTGAGCAAGGTATACATCGTTATGTGATTATGTGTAGTTGCAATATATGACAAATTTTATATCCTTACATAGACATACATCAGAAAACAAATGGATTTACACCTCCACAAGTATGACAAATATATATATATATATATATATATATATATATATATATGATATTACGAGGCTATATCCATTAAAATATAGACATCGATAAATTATGACAAGTAAGGCCTACGCTCACTACCCACACAAACAATTGATAAACTATAATAGGTATAGTTTAGGGTTATTTATATAACAAACACATACAAAAGAGTTATTGCCTCTATGGACGATTATGATAATCTATAACAAGTATAGTTAAGCCATTATACCCCCACAAACGAACACGCTAGTTATAATCGGTATAGTTATGGTAAATATATATTACAAACAATGTAATAAACTATAATAGGTATAGTTTATGTTTCATCTACTCTAGGAACTTAATTACAAGAAAGGAATTCACCATCACTTTCGATAAGCTATTCATATGCATAGTTCAGGTTCACTAATCTCTATTACTCCCCGGTGAACTATGATATGTATAGGTTATATTCACAATCACCATCACTTTTGATAAGCTATCATATGCATAGTTCAGGTTCACTAATCTCTATTACTCCCCGGTGAACTATGATATGTATAGGTTATATTCACAATCACCATCACTTTTGATAAGCTATCATATGCATAGTTCAGGTTCACTAATCTCTATTACTCCCCGGTGAACTATGATATGTATAGGTTATATTCACAATCACCATCACTTTTGATAAGCTATCATATGCATAGTTCAGGTTCACTAATCTCTATTACTCCCCGGTGAACTATGATATGTATAGGTTATATTCACATTAAAGGTTCGCATTGTTAGACTTCAACTATAATCGTTGAGCGTATATGCTTGAGTCATACAAGAATTTAGTCTGGATTGGCTTAGAATTGGTGGTGCCCGCCTCATCTGCTGTTCCTTGTTTGGTTGTGGACCTAGGGCGGACCCATTATATTCGACGTTTTATATAACCCAAATCTTATATAACTTATATACGCTGGACGATTATAGGGGAAATCTACGGGTCAATCTAGGATACATCAACACATCATATAGGAATATTCTGTTTACACCTAACTAAGAAAATATTGGATTTTCTGGATTCATATCCTATCGCTTTTAAAAAGGAAAACGGTTTCTACTCCAAACAAAACTCTTATGAACTCACCAACTTAATTGTTGACACTTTTCAAAACTACTTGTATTCTCAGGAAATCAGTGAAACAGGAAAACTTCAGCGCTTTGAGGATGGGACGTTAAACCGTCAACAATTTATTTTTATCATCACAATATAATTGATTTTGAAACATGTAAACATATACTTCGGTGTAACTTTTTCAATTATATTTATGATGGTTGTATTTACTTTGAGCGCTATTATACATGTTGTTGTGATATTGTACATGAAATCCTCCACCCCTGGACGTTTCCGCCATCCTTGGTTTGGGGGTGTGACAACGTAGGATGGATTAGACACCATATGGGTAATAGTTGACCGACTGACGAAATCCGCTCAATTCCTGCCAATAAAAGAATCCTACAAGATGGAGAGACTGACATGATTATACATTCGAGAAATCGTGAGACTTCATGGAGTACCCGTGTCTATTATCTCGGATAGAGACAGTAGATTCACTTCACATTTTTGGCAATCACTTCAGAAAGCACTTGGAACCCATCTCGACATGAGCATCGCTTATCACCCACAAACGGACGGTCAAAGCGAACAAACCATTCAGACGCTCGAAGACATGCTTTGCGCATGTGTGATAGACTTTGGGAAGTCTTGGGACACCCAGTTACCTTTAGTTGAATTCTCGTATAACAACAGTTACCATTCGAGCATCAAAGTCGCTCCTTTCGAAGAACTATATGGACGTAAGTGTAGATCACCGTTGTGTTAGGCTGAGGTGGGCGACACCCAGCTAGCAAAGGAACTGGCATTGGACAAGGCGTTAACGGGACCGGAGATCATTCGTGAAACCATGGAAAAGATAGTCCAAATCATAGCTCGATTACAAGCATCGCGCGACCGACAAAAGAGCTACGCTGATAAACGACGAAAGCCCTTAGAGTTTCAGGTCGGGGATCGAGTGCTGTTAAAAGTTTCACCTTGGAAAGGGTTCATTCGTTTCGGAAAACGGGGAAAGCTGAACCCACGATACATTGGACCCTTCGAGATTGTTGCCCGAATAGGTCCAGTGGCGTACAAACTGCAGCTACCCGCGGGGCTAAACAGTGTACACCCCGTGTTCCATGTCTCCAATCTAAAGAAGTGCCTATCAGATGAAACACTCGTCATTCCCCTTGACGAGATTGAAATCAACGAGAATCTCCTATTTGTTGAAGAACCGGTTGAAATCATCGACAGGGAGGTGAAGCGTGCTAAGCAAAGTCGCATCCCGGTCGTGAAAGTACGGTGGAACGCGAAGCGTGGGCCATAATTCACGTGGGAACGCGAAGACCAAATGAAGCAAAAGTACCCTCACCTATTCTAGCATTCTCAAATCTAGCTTTCAAAAGAATTTCGGGACGAAATTCCCTCTAACAGGGGGATGATGTCACAACTAGAAATTTTTGTGCCTTGTAACCAACACTTAAACCAAATTATGAATCAAAGACATAAGAGCATGTATGATGCATACTCTATGACAACAAAATTTCAATCAAACACCCCATGCAAGCATTTCAAGTAGTCATTAAGCAATTGGAAACCCTAGAAGTTCTTGTTTAAGTCCATTTTGGACTAGGACTTCCTTATTGGGCCCAATGGACCAATAAGCTTCCAATTTGACTATCTTGGGCTTAGAACTCTTAAATGGGCTCTAATTGGACCCACTTCCAATTATTTCAACATTTTGGGCCATATTGGGGCTAGAATGAAATAAATTAATTATATGAACCATTTTGGGCCATAATTAACCTAATTTAGCCCTAATAGGTCATAAAAATTATACTTTGATTTAATTGAGTCAAATATCATCTAACTTAACTATAATATGGTCTTAGGGGCAAAAAGCCCAAAAATCTCCTCTTTCCCCTCTCCATTCTCGGCCCAAGCCCACAAAGAGGAAGAGTTGACTTTGTTGGGTGCCACCTCACTTTTACATCAAGGATCTCCATGCAACACTCATACTTCCATGCAACCATCTTATCAATTCTCTCTCTTCTCCCTTCTCTTTCTTCTCTCGGCCGAATCCAAGCACACACACACACACACACCCACATTTCACTCTCCATTCTCTCAAGAAAAACTCTCTCATATCTCTTCCATATTTTCGAGATCTAAGAAGTATTCAAGGGGATTCTTACACAAAAATTATCATCTAAGGTAAGTTGATGTTAGATCCATAAGCTAGTTATTTCATTCCATTCAAGAATAACCTCTTAATCCATTCAAACTTGTGATTTAGCACCTTAGAAGCATCTAAGTTCGATATCTTCCAAGGAGGGTTGCTAAGGCCGAATTTTCTTCTCATTTTTCTTCCAAAACCGAAACCACACCCAAGGTGAGCTTCATACCCCCTCTTTTTCGGTTTTTATAAGTTTTTGTAGGGGAGAATACAAGCAAATGTGTAGATCTATGAGTAAATGTATGCCTTGTGTGATTTATATGCTTATATGTATGATCTTTTGTGATTTGTGATGAATATGTTAGCCAAAAGAACCCAAAAATCGAGATCTACACTATGAGGAATGAAAAAAATATAGCATATACCATTTCACACTAATCAAGTCTAGAAAAATAGTTTAGTTGGTTAGAATGAACATTTTTGGACTTAAAACCCATTTTTAGGCTCAAAATGTCAAAAATACTAATATATATTTTCCGAATATCAACACTTTTGAAGGGCTAAAAATGTAAATTTTGAACATAATGGGCTAAAATGGGCTTTTCGGCCCAATAAAGCCCCCAATTTGCGAGATTTTTGAAACTGAGGGGCTGAAAATGCACATTTCTGTAAAACAGGGGATTACAAGTATACTAAAACCATTTCAAAGGCCAAAAATGCTTTTCAAATTAAAAAGGGACCAAAAATGCAAAAATTTTCCATTTTGGGCCAAAATTGTAAGAGTTGCGAAAATGGGGGTTTCAACCGAGAAAATTTCATTTTTGAAGGGCTTAAGCTGTTTATCAAGTAAATTTGGGCTGAAAATGTCTTTTCAACAAATTTTGATACTAAAGTGTCAAGAAAAATGGTTTAAGGACTAAAAAGGAAATTCTTTTACATAAATGGTTAAAAGTGTAAATTTTATCCAAGAAGGGGCATAAAAAGGTAAACTCTAATGTGTAAAACAATAAATCCCTTAAGATAAAATACGAGTACCATGGCTACCGGCGAAACGTAAAAGCAAATACACTTTCAACACCAGTATCGTTACCAAACGAATTGATTCGGTCTCGAATCAATAACGAATCAAAAATCAATAAACACGCGAAAATTTACGAGAAGTCAATATTCAATCTTTGGGCTTGAAAGTTTCAAATCGTGCTTGTTGGGCCTAGCTAGCCCAATGACATGATCTTTAGGCCCGAAGGGAAGGCGCTTACATGTTATTGGGCCTTCTATGACCTAATTCCGTGTAAAAGGACTTTCAATAGCTTTATTGTGTTGTTGGTCCCCAAGGGACCACTGGTACTGCTAGCAAAGTCGAGAAGTCAAATGCGAGTCTGGCCAAGTGCCTTTCGCATTCATGATAGCCTTGAACGACTTAGGGAAATAACGGGGGCTTCGTACCCTCCTTTCTCCTCGGTTGTGGGGCTATGAGAAGTCAGGGTGGTTGGATTAAGTGAGTAGTACGGACGACGCCTAAGGGATCATTTGTATTTGGTAGTTGTAAACTAGTCATTTTCATTAATGCGTGATTATAACGACTCACAACCCATAATTAATCCAATGTCACCTGGAATTATCGAAAACAAACGTCGTATCGGTATAACAATAAATAAGACACGTAATTTGATGTATTAGGAAAACATCGGGTTTTCCCGGGGAAATTCAACACTTTCACCTATGTGATGTATACAAAGTCTAACAATTATTGACGTTTACAAAAGTCAATAAGCATAGTTACGGATCTTCACACTTTTTCTTATATACAATACTCTTTTCAGAAAATATCAGATTTTCTGGTGGTTTTCAAAGTTATAAAAATCATTTCTTTTCAAACATTACTTATGAACTCACCAACATTTCATATGTTGACGTTTTTCCAAAATACTTGTATTATCAGGTAACAGGTAAATCGAAGAAAATGTATCCAGTGATGTCATGATGTTTTGTTTAAATAGTATTGAACAGTTTATGTTTTGGAAATGTAATGTTTTAAAACAATGTACTGAGTGTAAACAATATCGGTTGTAATATTTCAATGCATGGTGATGAATGATGTTATGATTCTTGTATAATCATTGTGATGGTATTCAATTAAGTCACAATAGCCCTCGGACGTTTCCGCCGTCTGGTTCGGGGGTGTGACAAAGATGGAAATGAAAGGGATCATGAATGAGGATCTATGAAGTAGTCGTGTAAATAGTACCATGTGGTGTAGCCTATTAGAGGCATAGGATAGGTTGAACTTGAACACCTATGTAATCGTTTCAAGGAATAATATAAAACCTTCGTTTTGTTATCTAATGTGTCAAGTTGTTATGTGATTTTCTTGTATGGTGACTTGGGTGAACTGCAAGACAATACTTGGGACGAGTATGAGTAGGTGTGAAGGATAGTAGAGGCCTATAAAACCCGAAGCAGAAGACTCACGCTTGGATCAGGGAAAGTCACAAGGTTACCAAGAAGCTTGTAATTGATATCGTTTTATTCAAATATGTCGTTACCATCATTTCGGTAATGACTAAGAGGATGATTGTTATTTCGACCCTAGTGGTCATATCGAATTGAGTCCGACTACGATAAGTATGTTACGTGGTTCAGAGAACGAAGTTTGATGTAGCATCTGACTTAAGTTGGAATATTGAAATAGAAGATAATCAAAGCGATCGGTAGAGGTATCGCGATAGTTGCTTGTAGCTAGAAATGCTACCTTTTAAGATGTGATTAGAACATGGAGAAATGTATAGTCTGTTCTGGAAGACTCTAAGAGACCTGAGTCTAAGCGTGGGAACATACGATGATAAGTCATTAGAGTTTGACACATCGGTCCATTTTAGTAATAAAATAAATTATCTTAAGTTTTTTAAGAAGAAGAAGCAGTCTCCAGTAAGGATCGAGATTGTGACTTGAAGGTCATAATTTGGAGTTTAATGTGAGATACGGAGCAAGTGCAAGATCGAGCACAACCTGCAATCAGGAAGTCTTAGAGATAGATATCCGTTTGAAGAAACATCAAAGTTATGGTTATTACTTAGGATAAAGAGACAACGTATGGAGTCATCATGTGAGCCTTGTTTCGTTGATGATTTTGGGACGTAATCATCCTAAGGGGAGATAATTGTAACGCCCGTAGATCCAGGCTAGTCAATCTAGAGATAATAGGGGTCGAAAATGAATTTTTGACAAAAGATTATTCAGAATACATAATCTTAACCAAGTTGTAGAATATGTCTCAAGGGAGTCGTACATATAAAGAATGTTGAAATCCGAGTTATAACGAAAAAGTTATGGTCCGTCGAAGTTTTACGGCAAAACCGGCACGACACCGGGAGACGTATATAGTGAATTTACGAAATATGACATTTTAGCCATAAAAATCTAAACAAAAGTTGTAGTATACGTTAAACCAAGAACATACAAAAAACGAACGCCCAAATCTGACTTCGTATGAGGAAGTTATGAATTTTCTTAGAATTGGCTTAACAGTGCACAACCTGAAACTTGAATTTTAGATCGAGCGGTTTTTGGCCTATGCGGCCTAAATGAGAATTGAAGATTTCATTAATAGGAATTCAATGGTAAAAAGACAGACAAAACCAGAGTCCGTATGTAGAAGTTATGAATTTTACGCGGACATTTAACAGTATAATCTCCTCGTATTGTTAAATTTAAGATCGGTCGAGAATTTGCCAACTGAGTCAAAATGAAAGTTGTAGATCTTATTTTTACCTATGCGTGGATATAAAGAACATCAAAAACGGAGGTGGTATGTGAAAGTTACAGATTTTAGAAGTCGGAAGTGTGCTATGCGAAAATGGGTGATGTGGCACAATCTTGGCCATTGCTTTCTCCCCAAGTCTTGCCACTAGATGGTGACATGTGGCACCAAGTTCAGCCATTTTTCACCCTATAAATAGAACCTCTCCCACCCTCATTTTCTTCACACCTTTCCCATTTTTTCTTCTCTTTACTGTCTCCCTAGAACCTCTCTCTAGCCCCGAAACCCCCCGAAAAGCCTAGGGAATCTCCCTAGCACGAGGCGGAAGCCCCGGAGTTCTCGATGGCTCTGAGATGAAGAGCTTTTTGGCTCGGGAACGTTGCTCCAAGCAAAGCCCAGTTTTCTATAAAACCCGCTGTAAGTGAGCTACACCTACGCTATTTTTAATATATCTGTTATTTAATTATAGTAACATTATTAGGAACTTATAATAAGTACTTGGGCTATTATTATGGGTTATATAAGTATTTTTAACGCTTATATAATAGTAATAATAGCTAGACTATTAATTAGTCTCGGCGAATAATATACTAAACTCTAGTGGTAATAATACTAGGTTTCGTCGAAGGAAATTATTTTTAAGAAGCGAAGCGTTGTCTGAGTTCGGAATCACCACTTTTTCAAGTGAGTGCATGGTCCCTTTCATCTTACACATACATATGAAGTATTTAATATAAATTACGTGCTATGTGTGCATATTGTCTGAATACTTGCCGTCTATGCTGGGTGAAATATTTTTATACACGTTTTAAATTATTTAAACTGTATATGTATTTTATATCTACAAAATGTGTTGGGTAAAACATAGGTAGATGTAATAGTTGCTGTGTGACCAAATAAAATAATGAGAGGCTTCGATATAGATGTTATTGATGATCCAGTCATCTAGCGGAGTATAGATGACGACCACAGACTAATTTAGGCAGTCCAGTGGAACGCTAGCAGGCTCGCAACCTGTTGGTGTTTATTTGAACCGTGTGCTCACCAGCAGTACTCCATCCCCCACATGGTTGCCTTATTTGACATGAATTTCCGAGGAACCCCCGAAACATGTGTTGTCACCCCGATGAAAGTCCCTTAGACTGGGTCCCTTGTGTTAGATGTTTGAGGGACGTAAAGTGAGGATAACGGGAACGAGAAATCGGGTTTGTTTGGTTTGATAACGTTAATAAACTTATTTATTGTGGGTTGAAAACCCTATGTACTCACCAGGTTTCCCAACCTGACCCACTTACTTTATTTATATCACAGGTGTTGATATGATGTCACATTACACTGAGAGATTACGGAGAGTGATAATGAATGTAAGTTCTGTTTATGCTTATGTTTCTGTATTGACAGTGACATCCCAAATGTTTTAAAATGAATAAAAATACTTTTCTTCGGAAATGCTTTGATAATGTATTTATCATGTTTTACTAGGAACAAATTCCGCAACATTTTTATTAATAGAGGTACTCTGATTTTTATAAAGCATAAACAAAATCGGTCTTTTCTGGCCGTGAAAATGAGGATGTCACAGTTGGTATCAGAGCATTAGTTTAAGCAAACTAGGAGTATGGATTTATTTCTAGACTTAAACTTAGAATGCTAAGCAAGGATTGTGAGGAGTGAGTCTAATAAAATTGAGGTAAAGCACCTGAATAGACACAAGCACTAGCTAATTTAAGGAAAATGTCTAACATGCTTTTATGTGCTAAAAGATTTATGATATACATTGTATGATCATATCTATGGTCTGTTGCCGACCGGATTTAGAAACTTTATGTGTTCAGATTTCTAAACGTTTAATTACGATATTAGAACCGGCATATAACTTTTCGGAGAAATAGGGAGAATTACACGTCGATCGTAAATAAAATCTTTCCTATCTTAATTCTCGTCATTGCACACCGAACGTCTGATTTGGTATATAGATCGAAATGGCAAGAACCCGTAGTGGAGCCGGGAATGCAAATGGGAACATGAATCAACTACCAGTGATTGAACAAATACCTGCCGTAGCAGATGCTCCTGAGCCAATTACAATGACCGGAGTACAAGCCATGATACTGGCTATGTTGGCTGAACAACGGGAAGAGATGAGGTAAATGTTGCATGAAAATAGGGACGAACCTACAATGCCAGTTAAACAGCCTGAATTGAACAATGGGCAGTCAGAAGGAGGGAACTATAGTGGGACCGTTGGTCAAGCCAACTCACCAATAGTACGACAAAACAACCAGTATGAAGGATTCGAGAGGAATAGATTCAAAATGACATAAAATGCCCACTTTTATTAAAAAAAAGCCATTTTGGCCCAACAAAATTAAAATCGACAATAAAGGCCCACTTTTTGTCAAAATTGACATTTTTGGCCTATTAAGGCTGAGAATTTACGATCAAAGCCCATTTTTGTTAAAAATGACATTTTAGGCCCAATAAAACCATGTTTTGTCAAATAAAGCCCATTTTATGAAAAATGGCACTTCTGGCCCATAAAATCGTGAATTTCCAAGTAAATCCCATTTTTCTGAAAAATGACACTTTTGGCCCATAAAATTGTAAGTTTTTCAAATAAGGCCCATTTTATCAAAAATGGCATTTTTAGCCCATGAAATCGTGAATTTCCAAATAAAACCTATTTTTATGTAAATTTACACTTTAGGCCCATAATAACTGTGAGTTGTCAAGTAAGGCCCATTTTTAGGAAAGTTTACACTTTTGGCCCATAAAACCTTGAGTTGTGAAGTTAGGCCATTAAAAACCGAAAATGGCACTAAATGCACATATTTTTTTATCTTTATTGTCAAGAATGGTCCTTTTATGTACATTCTTTGGATTTTCTAGTAACTTTTTCATGTTTAATCTTTTCAACGTTTTACAAAGTTACTTCTAATAGTTTTCTTACAAATATCACCAATACTTGGAAGATATTTCGAATATTCTGACTGTTTAACAAGTTTTCATGACATATTAACACCATATAACATGAAAATACACACATACATGCATAATACTTAAGATTAACACAAAACTAATTTGTATTCTCCCCCAAAACATAGTAAAACTCGAAAACAAGGGGATATGAAGCTCACCTTGATGTTAGATCGGTTTTGAAGGGAAGAATAGAGGTGTTTTCGGCCTTAGCTAACTCTTTTAAGAAGATTTTTGAAACTTGATGGTTCTAGGAAGCTAAAACACAAAATGAAGTGCTTATGAGTGAGAATGATAACTTCAAATGGAAACAAATCATTTGAGAGTGATAATAACTTACTTAGTGGTGATCTTTGATGAAGAATTCTTGAAGTACACACACAAACTCATGAAAATTTGATGGGATGAATGGAGGAGTTTTCTTGTTCTAAAGAGGGAGAGAATTTGAATAAATTTGAAGTGGAGAGTGAAGAGTGATAGGGTCTTCGACTGAGAGTTTAAGGAGAGAAGAGAGAAGAAAGGTTAAGGTCCTTGCTTAATGGTTAATTACTTATTGGCCTAGATATTTGATGGACATATTAGATGGATGTCCTCCATGCAAAAATTATGCGTCACCATTAGAATTAATACAACATTTTTTTTAACATATATAGGGCCGAGAATTATGAGTGAGGAAGAGAAAAAGAAATATTGGGCTTGAATTGGATAGCAACCGAGATCATATAGCTCAATAAGAAATCTTTTGGCCCACTAGGCCCACATACAAGTTTATAGCCTAAAAGAGTAAAAGAAATGGGGTTTTGGCCCAATATGATTAAATAAGTGGGTTTTCGGCCCATAGAGACAAAGTGAGTGGCTTTTGGCCCAATATGGCCCATGAAGAGTCTTATGGCCCCAAATACTCTTTTTTAATGAATGTGGGTCCAACTAGGGCCCAAATGTAGATTCTTGGCCCAAGAGAACCAAGTTGAGGGATTACTGGCCCATTAGGCCCAATAAGTGAATCCTAGTCCAATAAGAGGTTCGAACTGGAAAGTTAGGGTTTCAAGCCCAATGTTGAGTGAATACAGCGTATTGAATGAGGTTTAGAGCTTTCACAAGTGAGTTTTGACTTGAATTTCCATTTTCGAATGAACCACTTGCATTATATCAATATTAGGGTTACAAGATATGCTTAGAGTTATTTACACATGAACATAATTTCCTAGCCCAAAATGCTAGTTGTGACATCATCCCCCCGTTAAAGGGAATTTCGTCTCGAAATTCTTTTGAAAACTATTCTTAGGAACTAGAGAAAAGGTGAGGGTACTTTTGCATCATTTGATCTTCGCGTTCCCATGTGAATTCCGGCCTGCACTTTGCACTCCATCAAACCTTCACAACCGGGATGCCACTTTGTTTTGTACACTTCACTTCCCTGTCCATGATTTCAACCGGTTCTTCGATGAACAGGAGATTCTCGTTCACCACGGTTTCATCCAAGGGAACAACAAGGGATTCGTCTAATAGGAACTTTTTTAGGTTTAACACGTGAAATACAGGGTGTACATTGCTAAGTTCTGAAGGTAGTTGTAGCCTGTAAGCCACTGGACCGATCCGAGCAAGAATCTTGAATGGTCCGACGTATCGTGGGTTTAGTATTCCCCGCTTTCCAAACCGTATCATACCCTTCCATGGAAATACTTTCAGTAGCACGGGATCATCTACTTGGAACTCTAGAGGCTTTCGCCATTTATCAACATAACACTTTTGTCGGTCTCGCGATTCTTGGAGTCGTGCCCTGATTTGAACTATTTTCTCCGTTGTTTCCCGAATGATCTCAGGTCTTGTGAGTGTGCTATTCGGTACCTGTCCCCATGCCAACTGGGTGTCTCCTACCTCATCCCAACAGAGGGGCGATCTACATTTCCGACCATACAAGGCCTCGAAGGGAGAGACTTTAATGCTTGTGTGGTAGCTGTTGTTGTATGAGAATTCGATTAGTGGCAAGTGAGTATACCATGCCTTGCCAAAATCTATTACACAAGCTCGGAGCATATCTTCCAGTGTTTGAATGGTTCGCTCACTTTGGCTGTTGGTCTAGGGGTGGTAGGCAGTACTCATATCAAGTTGGTTCCCCATTGCCTTTTGAATTGACTTCCAGAATCATGAGGTAAATCTACTATCTCGGCCAGAGATGATAGATATCGGCACCCCATGAAGTCTCACCACCTCCTTGATATAGATCCGAGTTAATCTCTCCATTTTGTATGTTTCTTTTATTAGTAGAAATGGGCGGATTTAGTTAACCGATCGACAATCACCCAAATGGAATCCAACCCATCAGCCGATTTAGGCAATTTGGTTATAAAGTCCATTGTTATGCGTTCCCATTTCCACTTGGGTATCACTGGTTGTTGTAATAGTCTCGAGGGCTTCTGATCTTCTACCTTAACCTTTGCATGAGTCAGGCACTTTTCCACGTAGGTAGCAATTTCCGCTTTCATGTTCAGCCACCAATAATGTTGTTTGATATCCAGGTACATCTTATCCGATCCTGGATGGACGGAGTATCATGTCTTGTGCGCTTCGTTCATGATCACATCTCTGAATCCTCCAAATTTTGGAACCAAGATTCGAATCATGAAATAGTAAGCTCCTTCTTCTTTGACTTCAAGATTCTTTTCTATCCCACGCAGTGCTTCACTCGCGGCGTTCTTAGGTTTCAAGGCTTCCAGCTGAGCCTCTTTGATCCGTGAAGACAAGTAGGAATGGATGGTCATTGTCAGTGTTTTTACTCGGCGACCCAAGTATTCTTTTCTGCTTAAAGCATCGTCCACCACGTTAGCCTTTCCTGGATGATACTTAATCTCGCATTCATAGTCGTTTAGTAGCTCTACCCATCTCCGCTGCCTCATGTTAGCTCTTTCTGATTCAAGATGCGCTGGAGGCTTTTGTGGTCCGTGAAGATGGTGCACTTTGTACCATGGAGGTAGTGCCTCCAAATTTTTAGGGCAAAGACCACAACTCCCAGTTCAAGATCATGCGTGGTATAGTTTACCTCGTGAGTCTTCAATTGCTTGGATGCGTAAGTTATCACTTTTCCACGCTGCATAAGAACACAGCCTAACCCTTGATTTGAAGGGTCACAATACACTACGAAATCTTCCATTCCCTGAGGTAACGATAATACCAGAGCACTACAAAGGGATCGCTTCAAGGTTTGAAAAGTAGTTTGTTGTTTGTCAGTCCATGTCACACCCCAAAACCGGAACGGCAGAAACGTTCTGGTGTGGGTGACGTCATGTCAAGTATCACAACATATGTAGTATAGTAATCAAAGTACAACAGCCATTGCATTAATAGTAATAGTTTTACATAGTTTACATTGTATAGAATCATCAAAGTAATACAGAAGCTAGTATAGATGCAGCTTGGCACAAAACCGTCTTCAACAGAAGATCCTGGAATGTACCTGTCTAATGCTGACCTGAGAATACAAGTTATTTGAAAAGCGAGTATCAGCATTTTTACAAATGCTGGTGAGTTCATAAGTATTTAGTGTCATTTTATTCAAATAACTTTATATATGTAGTATTTTAGGTTCAATGGTGTATTAGAGTCCTTTCCAGAAAATCCTATATTTTCTTTATTAAAAAGCAGTCTTCTACCAAGACTGGTCAGAGTTATGTTGTAAAAAGTTAGTTTTCCCTTAATCACTATCATTATCAAAATACGGGATTTGATTTTAAAGAAAGTAGGAGAATATCAGGGAAAATAACATATGCCTCAGCAGTGAGGACTGCTAACTAAGGAAAAAGGGAATCATAGACTCCAGAAGAGTATCGACTGAACGACACGCCTGGCTCAGTCTAACAAAAGGAGACACAGATCCCAGACTGTATCAAATGATAGATACAGCTAGCAAGGTCTAAAACAGTGAAAACAGACCCTAGACAGTATCAAATGAAAGATACAGCTAGTAAGGTCCGAAACAGTAGAGACTGACCCTAGACAGTATCAAATGAAAGATACAGCTAGTAAGGTCCAAAACAGTGGAGACAGACCCTAGACAGTATCAAATGAAAGATACAGCTAGTATGATCTAAAACAGTGAACACAGTGAATACTGTGTTAAAAACCCGTTACCTTAAAGCCATGAATTATAAGGTAACCCCGAGATACTCGTAACCATACTGATAGACACTATAGAACTTGACGTCCTGCAAGCGTCGGTATGAAAATGACATTTGTCACCCCTTGGCTTGGTAGGCCGTGGACTGTAGCTAGCAGTCAGGGTGCGGGGGTGTCAATCCCATATAGATCTATACACACAATGTCCGCTCTCCCTACAAGAGACTCTGGTTACCAACTTGACAACGGAGAAGGCCGTGCACTGAAGATGTATCTCGTGTAGTGAGATCTGATGTAAAATACTAGACTAGTGATAGATACTCAGAATTGAACTGACTAATGTAAACCTATATGACTATGCTTGTATACATAATATATAACTAATGATCAAACGACCTTCGGACGGACATCCGATCCCACCAGACCACATCTCAACGAAGAAAAGGAAATAGGGCGAACGAGCCTTCCTATGTCCTTCAAACATTATTTATATGCATCTATACAAACACAGGCATCCATCTAACTATGTTTAAGTGTTTAACAAGTAGAAGCGTATTGTGAAGTAGAAGCGTATAGTGAAGTATAAGTGTATCGTGATGTATAAACGTATCGTGATGTATAAGCGTGTCGTGATGTATAAGCGTATTGTGATGTATAAACGTATCGTGATGTATAAGCGTGTCGTGATGTATAAGTGTATCGTGATGTATAAGTGTATCGTGATGTATAAACGTATCGTGATGTGTAAGCGTGTCGTGACGTATAAACGTATTGTGAAGTATAAGAGTATCGTCAAGTAGGAGTATTAACAAGTAAAAGTGAAGTAAAAGCGTGGATATGTATAAGTGAAGTAAAAACGTTAATAAGTAAGAGTATAAAAACATGTAAGAAAACCTTGATGAAAACTTTGGAAAACCTTTATACTTAAGGAAGTCACAACTTAGTATTCTTTTGTAAATAAGTTTGAAAACCTTTAGAAATCCTTTGGGAACCTTTCATAAACAAGTTTTTAAACGAAACTTTGGTAAAACATTATAAGTAAAAGCTAAGTAAGTAACGATGTTTTAGAAAACCATTTACAGTATCATTCTCGGTAAAACAGTTAACAATGGTTAAGGACAATCTTCATGCTACTCGCCCTGACTCACTGAGTCACCCCCTAACTCGGCAAGACCACTCGCTGAGTGGTTAAGGACAATCTTCATGCTACTCGCTGAGTCTGTTCTTCGGGCTCGGCGAGTCTATGCCATGCATAAACTCAAACTCACTCCTGAGGTCAGATCCGTTCCAACAACTCATAGATCTAGTCCTTCCAAGCACATTCATCACGTAAAGTTACAATCTTGGTGCTCATGCAAAGGTCCAAAGGCCTTATTTGATGATATGGTCTCTAGAACGCTATTCTAAGCTCATGGCCTCCATTAACACTCATAAAGCTTGGGGGAAAAGGGTCTCTGGACCTCTTTAGGTCCAGATCTAAAGCACCAACACAAAAAGAGGCCAATTACTCCATGGATCTTTCCACCAAGAAACCCTAACTCTAAGATTTACACCAAGGACTGAGAAAGGAACGAATGGTTACCTCAAATGAAGTCTTTGAGCTCGAAAATCACTGGATTAGCACCTCTTTTGGTATCCTCTTGCCTTGATCCTCTTCTAAATGCAAAAACACCCACAAATAGTCAAGGATCTTCCTCTTCTCTCTCACAAAACGCTCAAGAACTCTTTAGGGTTCTCTCTGGGGTTGGTGGCTGCAAATGACGGCCATAAGCCCCTTTAAATAGGTCTCATACCCTGGAAATTAGGGTTTCATTAAACAGCGTGGACTCGCCGACTCCACCTTTTGGACTCGCCGAGTCCGGACGTGAACCCGCGCCCAAACCGCGATCATACTCGGCGAGTCTGAGCTCCAACTCGCCGAGTCTCCTCACAAATCACCAAAAATTATAAGAATAACTAATACCTGGGAATCCGGGCTGTTACAATTCTCCCCCATTAGAACTAGACTTCGCCCTCGAAGTCTCGCTCTGCAAATAACTCCGGATGCTGCTCACGCATCTCACGCTCCGACTCCCAAGTCATCTCGGACCCCTTCCGATGTTGCCACTGAACCAAAACCAAGGGTACCTCCTTGTTCCTCAGAACCTTGATTTTCCGATCTCTGATTGCCACTGGTCTCTCAGCATAATTCAGGCTCACATCTACCTGAATATCCTCTAATGGAACCACTGCCAACTCATCGGCTATACACTGCCTCAGTTGCGACACATGGAAAGTGTCGTGAATCTGCCCCAACTCTGCTGGCAAATCTAAACGATAGGCTACCCGGCCTACCCTCACGATCACTTGGAATGGACCTATATATCGGGGCCCCAATTTTCCCCTCTTCCTGAATCGAATCACTCCTTTCCAAGGAGAGACCTTCAGGAGTACAAGGTCGCCGACCTGAAACTCAAGCTCGGACCGGCGTCCGTCTGCATAGCTCTTCTGACGACTCTGAGCGGTCAACAACCTCTGTCTGACCTGTTGGATCTGCTCTATCTTCTGAAGCACGATCTCTGTACTGCCCATCACACGCTGTCCAACCTCTCCCCAACAAATGGGGGTCTGACACCTCCTCCCATACAACAGCTCAAAGGGCAGCATACCAATGCTCAAATGATGGCTGTTGTTGTAGGAAAACTCTGCCAAGGGAAAATATGTATCCCAACTTCCCCCGAAATCCAATACACATGCTCGAAGCATGTCCTCGAGCGTCTGAATCGTCCGCTCACTCTTACCATCTGTCTGGGGATGATATGCGGTACTAAAATGCAGCCTAGTACCCAACTCCTCATGAAACTTCTTCCAGAATCTAGAAGTGAAACGCACATGTCGGTCCGAAACAATCGAGATCGACACCCCATGCCCAGATAGCACTTCCCTCACGTATACCTCTGCCAATATCTCTGCTGAAGAACTCTCACTGATAGCAAGAAAGTGAGCGCTCTTCGTCAAACTGTCCACAATCACCCAAATTGCATCAACTCCCCTGACAATCCTTGGCAATTTGGTGATAAAGTCCATGGTGATCTGTTCCCACTTCCATTCGGGAACCTCCAACGGTTGCAACTTACCACGCGGCCTATAGTGCTCGGCCTTAACCCTATGATAGGTCAAGCACCTCTCAACAAACCACGCAACATCCCTCTTCATACAGGGCCACCAATAGTCCTTCCCCAGGTCCAAATACATCTTAGTGGCCCCAGGATGGATCAAAATTTTTTACCGATGAGCCTCTTCCATCAAAATTGTACGCGTTCCTCCCACAAACGGCACCTAGATACGCCCCTGGAATGTCATAAGCCCCCGACCATCGGTAACGAACTCTGAAATCAAACCAACAACCCGCTCTTTCTTCTGCATCTCAGGTTGCACAGCCTCGGCCTGTGCCCCACGAATGGTGTCCAACACCGGAGCTATCACGGTCAATCTCAAACATACATCCCGCAGCGGGGTGCTCTCCGCCCTGTGGCTCAGTGCATCGGCTACAACATTAGCCTTGCCTGGGTGGTACAGGATCTCACAATCATAATCCTTGACCACATCCAACCACCTTCTCCGTTGCATATTTAGGTTGGGCTGATCCATCAAATACTTCAAACTCTTATGGTCCGTGTATATCGTACACCGAACCCCATACAGGTAGTGACGCCAAATCTTGAGGGCGCACACCACTGCCCCCAACTCTAGATCATGGGTGGGGTATCTCGTCTCATGAGGCTTCAGCTGCCTCGATGCATATGCTATGACATGCCCTCTCTGCATCAGCACCACCCCCAACCCCAAAATCGATGCGTCACAGTATACCACAAAGTCCTCCATCCCTTCCGGGAGGGCTAACACCGGGGCTTCGCATAACCTTTGGCGAAGTGTCTCAAAGGAGGCCTACTGCTCGGGGCCCCATGAAAAAGCAACACCCTTCCGGGTCAACCTGGTGAGTGGTACTGTGATTTTAGAGAAATCCTTGATAAATCTCCGATAATACCCTGCCAACCCTAGGAAACTCCTGATCTCAGAGGGTGACCTCGGCACCTCCCAACTCATCACCGCCTCAACTTTGGCCGGGTCGACCAATATGCCTTTCTGGTTAACGAGATGTCCTAAGAACTGGACCTCCCGCAACCAGAAATCCCTTTCTGCTCCTCATGCTGCTCTCTAGATCTCGAATATACCAGAATGTCGTCGATAAATACAATCACCGACCGATCCAACATCGGCCTGCACACTCGGTTCATGAGATCCATGAACACTGTCGGGGCATTGGTGAGCCCAAAAGGCATCACCACAAACTCGTAATGCCCATAACGCGTCCTGAACGTTGTCTTCTGGACGTCCTCATCTCGCACCCTTACCTGATGATATCCATACCTCAAATCGATCTTGGAGAACGAAGACGCTCCCTGCAACTGATTGAACAAATCGTCGATCCTCGGCAACGGGTAACGGTTCTTGACCGTCAGCTTGTTCAACTCCCGGTAATCAATGCACATCCGGTGTGAACCATCCTTCTTCTTGACAAACAGGATAGGCGCTCCCCACGGCGAGCTGCACGGCCGAATAAACCCCTTCCCTAGCAGCTCCTGAAGCTGCGAGGATAACTCTTGCATCTCTGGAGGTGCAAGGCGATAAGGCACCTTAGCGATAGGCGCGGCCCCCGGAACCAAATCGATACTGAACTCCACTTGCCTCACAGGAGGCACACCCGGCAACTCCTCAGGAAATACATCAGGGAACTCACGCACTATCGGAACCTCCTCAACAGACCTCGGTCTCACGGAATCCACCTGCGTATCCATCACATATGCCACAAAACCCTTACAGCCCTGCTGTAAACACTGCCTTGCCCTAGCGGCCGAACAAAACGCCGATCCAGAACGTGTACCCTCGCCGTACACCGTAAGAACTCCCCCACTAGGATCTCGTATGGTCACCAGATGTCGCTCGCAGTCGATAACCACACCGAATCTGCTCAACCAGTCCATGCCCACAATGACACAGACATCACCCATTGCAATAGGAACCAGATCAATCGGGAACTCAACATCGAAAATCTCGACTAGGCACCCTCGGAGAACCTCTGTGGCATATATCACCCTCTCGTCAGCTATGGAAACTCTCAGAGGCCGACTCAACGCCTCACGACTAATACTAATATGCTGACTAAAAGCCAAAGATACAAAAGATCGACTCGCACCCGAGTCAAATAACACCAAGGCAGGTATAGAATTCACAAGAAAAGTACCTACGCATAACATAATATAAGCATAATATCTCAACATCAACATAAATACACAAAAGAATACATACCAGCCACGACATCGGGCGCTGCGCGGACCTCCTCCGCGGTCAACTGAAAAGCTCTCCCTCGTGCCCTCGGCGCCTCAGCCTTAACTGGCCGATTCTCGGTAGCTCTGATGGTGGCAGGGGCAGATCCCTGAGGTGCTCCCTGAGATGATCCTCGCAATTATGGAGACTCTGCCTTCCGGTGTCCGGTCTGGTTGCAGTGGAAACACACCGCAAACCCCTTGGGGCAGTCCTTGGCCATATGCCCCTCCTTGCCACACTTGTAGCAAGATCCCGCTCTACAGACACCATCGTGACCCTTTTCGCACTTCTCACAAGTGCGGCCCTTCTAGCTCCTTGATTTGGGATCAGCGGGCTTGGCCCGCTTGGCTGCCGGCTGAGACTGCGCCGGTCGCCGATCCCTCCCCTGAGACTCCGCCTCTTCCCTGGCCTGAGTCTCTAGCTCAATCTCCGTCTTCTGGGCATTTTCCTGAAGCTTGGAAAATGTCCGGTACGAGGAGTTCGTCGAGAACTCCCGAATGTCTCGCCTCAAAATACTCAGATATCGGCTCATACGTGCCTGCTCAGTGGACACGTGCTCAGGGCAGAACATCGCCCTCTCATGGAACATCCTGGTAATCACCGTAACAGGCTCAGTACCCTGCTTGAGGGTCAGAAACTCCTGGGCCAAACACTCCCTCTCCACCTGGGGAACGTACTCATCTCGGAACATGGCAGTGAACCTCTCCCAGGTCACTGCCGCAAGCTCAGCAGGCGTAAAGTGCGCCGTCACAAACTTCCACCAGTCCTTCGCTCCCAAGCGAAGCTGGTTCAGCGCGAACTGAACCTTCAAATGCTCAGGAGATGAGCAAGTGAAGAAACACCCCTCTATGTCAGAAATCCATCTCATAGCCGCCACCGGGTCCTGGGTCCCATCAAACTCTGGCAGTTTTGTGTTGCTGAACTCTCAGAATAGCAACGCATCACCACCCTGCGGCCTCGCGGCAGCAATAGCTGCGGTGGCCGCTGCAACAGCAGCCTCAAAAAGAACGGCATAATGCTCGTCGAAGGTCTCAATAATGTGGTCTTAATAGACCCAAACATCTCTGGTATCTCCACCCTGATGGCCGCAGCCACCTCCTCATGGATGATCCGGCAGATCTCCTCATCACTGGCCCCACTGCTCTCAGGCATCAGACATGTCCTCACCATGATCTATCTCTGAAATACAACATACGATAAATTAGAATCCATTCGAGCGTACTCACACTCGACAAATCATTCCTCCTTGATCCTTGGCATTCCAAAGATTCCTACTTGGGCTGTACACCGCTCCGGTGCTTTCAGTAGTACGGGCCCAATACTACTGTCAGCACCATATCAGATTACACCCCAAGTCCTCCTCTTCGGATTCCAAATTCCAAGTACTCTATCATGCATAATCCACTCTCTAACAGATCTCTCATAAGCCCCTCGCTGCTACCTACTCACTCTCAAGCATCTCATAGCAGCTCACCTCTCCCTAGGCTAAGGCATCACAAATCAGGCCACTCTAGTCCTAATAGGAGTACCTAGCCTACTCTAGCATGAGAATACATCATATCAATATCAATAACACATAACATGAGGGTATTTTGGGAAATCACCGTTCGGGCGCGGACTGGTCGTACACACAACTCTGCTCTGCGTTCTTCCAAAAATCTTTTACTCTTTTTGAAAATACTTCTCAAATCCTCAGGTTGAGTTCAAATACGCCCAAAGGTGTACTCGAATCCCTCAAACCAAGGCTCTGATACCAACTTGTAACACCGTAAATTTCAAAATAATTTTTCGCATAATATAAAAACATATTCATTTAATTTTCATATAAACATCAATGTTTGAAACTCCAATCCATGTCATACAAAGAATCCCAAGATCACATAACATAAAAATCCCATGTGTGTGTACTGATCAAGCCGGCGCCTTCCCACAGTCATCACTAGTACCTGAAACAAATAACACCAACATTGTAAGCACAAAGCTTTGTGAGTTTCCCAAAATACCACGCATAACACATATTAGCCACTCGAGGCTATAACTCTGTGGGTCCGTAGACCCTACTCTGTGAACCCTCTGGTTCTAACTCTGGGAACCTTCCGGTTCCAACTCTATAAACATGCACAACATAAATCACATAGAAATAATGCAGTACAACACATAACATACATATAGCATACAAATACTCTGTCACATAACTCGGATTACCTACTCAAGGTAAAGTATAGTGAGAAGACTCACCTCGCGTATCTCGATAACTCGCAAATCCCAGAAATCACTCGCGCTCGATCCTCCGAGCTATAATCCTCCTATAACACAATATATCTCTAATTAACACTTTCACAACTAAGGTTGACTACTCCCATCAAGTCAACACTGGTCAACTCTGGTCAACGGTCAACTTTGACCGGACTCGGCGAGTGCACTAGAGCGACTCGGCAAGTCTATACGTGTTCACTGATTCCCTAGGATCCTACCTTGATACGTCGAGTACTTCCCTGAATCGACGAGTTCCACCTGGCATGAATCGCGGGACCACCACGATTCAACTCGCCGAGTTTCAAGAACAACTCGGCGAGTTCCAGCTTGACTCAGTCCACTCAACAACCCTCTCTGACTCTCCCTGACTCACTGAGTCACCCCCTAACTCGGCAAGACCACTCGCTGAGTGGTTAAGGACAATCTTCATGCTACTCGTCGAGTTTGTTCTTCGGACTCGGCGAGTCTATGCCATGCATAAACTCAAACTCACTCCTGAGGTCAGATCCGTTCCAACAACTCATAGATCTAGTCCTTCCAAGCACATTCATCACGTAAAGTTACAATCTTAGTGCTCATGCAAAAGTCCAAAGGCCTTATTTGATGATATGGTCTCTAGAATGCTATTCTAAGCTCATGGCCTCCATTAACACTCATAAAGCTTGGGGGAAAAGGGTCTCTGGACCTCTTTGGGTCCAGATATAAAGCACCAACACAAAAAGAGGCCAATTACTCCATGGATCTTTCCACCAAGAAACCCTAACTCTAAGATTTACACCAAGGACTGAGAAAGGAACGAATGGTTACCTCAAATGAAGTCTCTGAGCTCAAAAATCACTGGATTAGCACCTCTTTTGGTCTCCTCTTGCCTTGATCCTCTTCTAAATGCAAAAACACCAACAAATAGTCAAGGATCTTCCTCTTCTCTCTCACAAAACGCTCAAGGACTCTTTAGGGTTCTCTCTGGGGTTGGTGGCCGCAAATGACGGCCATAAGCCCCTTTAAATAGGTCTCATACCCTGGAAATTAGGGTTTCATTAAACAGCGTGGACTCGCCGAGTCCGGACGCGAACCCACGTCCAAACCGCGATCATACTCGGCGAGTCTGAGCTCCAACTCGCTGAGTCTCCTCACAAATCACCAAAAATTATAAGAATAACTAATACCTGGGAATCCGGGCTGTTACAGATTCCATAAGCCTACAAGTCATATCTAAGCCTTAGGGCCAATTTGGAGGGGTTTTGGGGCTTAAAAACCCCATTAAATGGTGTTCACGGTCCAAGAGTGTTCTTGGGCGGTAAACACATAATTTTGTCCCTATTTTATGTCTTAAACTCGAATTTGTATGCTAGATAAGCTATACAACAAGTTAGGGTAGATTGCTTACTCGTTTGGGGCTCGAAACGGACGATTTTTGGCTCGAAATTAAGTTGTAGAGAGAGGGAGTGGAGAGACTGTAAAAAGTCTCTAATGGACTCCACTCACCCTTATATAGGGGTTTGAGTTGGGGCTCAGTAGGAATCTACCCGATACTGCCATTTAACGGGGCTTTTGGTCGCACCGGATTTAGTGGTCGTATTTGACTTGGTTGAAACTAAAAATTTTCAAAGGAAAATTTTGGGGTGTTTCTAACTTGTTTCAACCCTCATAAAGTCATTTAAAAGTCCCAAATTAATTAACCTCTTCCAAAAGGTTAACGGACAGATAACTAAAGCGAGGCTTATTAACGGAAGGAGGTTAAAAATGACGGAATAAATTTTGGGTTGTCACAGTCCAGTTGAAGGGTACGTCTTTTTGGGTTAGAGTGGTGAGGGGCTTGGCGATCTTGGAGAAATTATGGATGAACCTTCTGTAATAACCAGCAAGGCCTAGGAATTGTCTGGTCTCCATTGGCGTCTTTAGGGTTGTCCAGCTCTCAATGGCTTTGATCTTAGAAGTGTCCACATGTATCCCTTCTTTACTGATTACGTGTCCCAAGAAGTTAACCTTGAGAATCCAGAATTCCCACTTGGAGAGTTTCGCATACAACTTCTCTGCCCTAAGAGTTTCCAAGATTTGTCGTAGATGATGACCGTGCTCCTCCTTGCTTCGAGAATATATGAGTACGTCATCAATGAAAACGATTACAAAATTGTTGAGGAATGGGCGACAAACTTGGTTCATGAGGTCCATAAATGTTGCAGGAGCATTTGTCAAACCAAAGGGCATAACCACGAATTCATAATGGACATATCGAGTTCGAAAAGCAGTTTTGGGGATATCTTCTTCCCGGACTCGCAGTTGATGATAACCGGACCATAGATCTATTTTAGAAAAATAATTGGCTCCTTGAAGCTGGTCAAATAGACCTTCTCGTGGCACATAATATCGACATGATGGGGGTTTAAGCAATCCATGTCGATGATCACAACAAAACTCCTAATATTTACCGACATTAGGTTTATTTGAAAAGAGTGGTTGTTTAGCGTTAGTGTGCACCCTATGTAAATGTCATTGGTTGTTTCAGTCTTCCCATTAGCCATCTCCACCTAGAAGCATTTGTTTAGCTTTTGGGGTTGTTGATTTAGTAGGTGTTTGAATTTATGACTCATAAAACTTCGCTCAGCCCCACTGTCAAATATAATATATGTGTAAGCGTTATTGAGGGGAAACGTACCAGTAACCACTGTCGGATCTTAAACCACCTCCCCCTACCCCATTGTTAGGACCCTGTCTGATCCTCTTGCACCCTGGTGTTGACCTTGGGGCAGTTTCACTTAAAATGACCAGTCTCTCCACATCCATAGCAGGTTTGACTGACCCTGGCATTATTGTTGTTGGGCTGCTGATTTTGTTGAGGCTGAGACCTGCAGTACTGGGCAGTGTGTCCTTTGTGGTTGCAGTTACTACACTGCATGTCTTGACAAGCGCCGTTGTGGTGATAGTTACATTTACCACACTTGGGCAAAGTACTAGTGTAAGGCTTCGTAGGAGCTAGTGTGGTTAAGGCTGGAGCTGCTGCGACTTGAGCAGTTGTAGCGTGAACTGCCACTGTTTGGGGTTTCTTGGAAGATCCTGAGGACTGTTCTCCTTTCCTTTTATTTCCCAAATTCTTCTTGTAGCCTCCTTCCTTCTTGGCTTCTATCTCCATAGTCTTGGTACCTTTCTTGTTTCGATGATCATAGAGCTTCTGAGCTAGACATTTTGCACTACCAAAAGTTTCAGGGTTTGCTGCAATAACGTTCCCTTGTATTAGAGGAGTCAACCCCCAAATGAAATGTTCGATCTTCTTTCCTTCTGTGGTGATCATTCCCGGATACATAAGTGATACTTCGCTGAACATAGCGATATAAGCTTCAATATCAGATTTTTGAACTGTAAAATTCCATAATTCCTGTTCCAGCTTCTGTATTTCCCCCCGGGGACAGTATTCAGCCAACAACATCTTCTTGAGTTCCTCCCATGGCATGACATTTGCTTCTGGGAGGGTTAAGGACTCAACATGGCCATTCCACCATGACAGTGCTCGATTGACAAACGTGCAAGCCGCAAACTTTACTTTGCTCTTCTCATGGAATTCACATATCTCGAAGACTAACTCGTTCTTCTCGATCCAGCGCTTCAAAGTTATCACCCACTGGTTCTGTTGAATGTTCGGGGTTTCACATTAGAGAAGTCTTTGTAAGTGCAGACTTTTGTAGACCCTTGATTCATTCCATGGTTGGAGCTTCCTGTTCCTTGACCATTTCCGCCTCCATTGTTTCTGTTGGATTAGTGTCTAAGCCCATAACTATTATTGGTATGTACTTAACCCGATTTGGCATGGTCAATTTGGGTTGCACTTCACATGAACAATTTATATGGATAGTCTTTTGAAAATAGTATGTTTATGATTTATATTAATATATTATAAGTTCTAATATATTAATATGGAATCATATTATTTAATTAGTAGTGATCAAGAATTATTTAGAATTTATTTAGTGATCAAAAGGAACTAATTAAATATGGACTCTTCTATATATATATATATATATATATATATATATAGTATCGGCCAAGTTTATTTAGGTTGGGCTAAGCTTGCATGGATAGTCTATGTAGTTTTTAACCCATGGATCCTATGGAAATGAAAGGGCATGGGAATTAGGGTTTACATGGATGAAACCCTAATCCTCCATACTATATAAAGAGGTCTTTGGCACAAGAAATTGGACTAGTGTGTGTGGATACAAGAGTGGGCCAATTTCTAGTGTGCTTACAATTCTCTCAAGTTTCGAAGGTGTTTTGGTGATTTGTGATTCCACTTGAGGCTTCCACAATATTGGGTATAAGCTCTTAAAGTTCAAGACTTCAAGCCCCATCAAAAGGTATGTCTTCTAACTAGACTTTTGTAGTATAGTTGCTTCATAATATGCTAGTTAGGATAAAACCTTGGAATATTGAATATTTGCATGTATAATAGAGAAAACATAGATCCAAGGTTTATAGGGTTGCATGTACACCACATGAGTGTTAGAATGCTCAAAACCCATCAGTTGTATCAGACCCTAGACTTGTTTTCAATTATACTTTATGCTATTTGGAAGAAAAAATCGTTTTTTTGGAATCTGCCAGTTCACCACGAGGTGGTAAAAATTACTACGAGGTGGTGACTCATCAGTGAAAAAAAATTTAGTTTTTTGGCCTGTTTTGGATTAGAATCATTACCAAAAAGTGTTTTTGTTCATAAAACTTGATTTTGATGTTATGGTAATGTTTATTCTCATCAAAATAAATGATAATTGTCAAAGTTTGTAGACTTGTTTTAGTTTATGTGATTAGCTAAGTTCTTAAAAATTGTTGATATGGATTATTTTCACTTATGAGTTTGATCTTGTTCATAGAAAAATTACTTGATTATTGTGTTAATTGGTAATTTGATTTTAATGGTTTTTATGAACTCCATAACTTGTCCTCAAGTTATGGAAAGTGAAGAGTTTTTCTTTTAAAGTGTCATTAAAAGTCAAACGTTATGAAAATGGAAGAGTCTCTAATTTTAATGTGATCATAAAATGTTTTTTATGTCTTCCATAACTTGTCCTCAAGTTATGGAACTTGAAAAGTTTTTCATAAAAACCATATTGAACTCATAAGCTATGGAAACCAAAAGTTTTTGAATTGTTCAAAACTTGTCCTAATGTTTTGGAATTTAGAAAGTCTCATACACACTTTAACTCCAAGCCCTTAGAATTTTAAAATTTAAAATTTTACCCTTATACTATTATAATATTATAGGTTGAATATTTATATATATGTATAAGAACAAAGTCAGTCTTACCGTTAGTAGGCCTCATTCACGAAGCCGGTCTATAAGGGGGGTATAAGGTTACTGCCTATAAAATGGCAGCTTAATGGATGTCCACTCTCACCCACCACTTCCTTGACTGGTGGAGGGTCATTAGCCGAACGGGTAGGACAAGGACTATAATCCTTCATTAAAAGTATTAATGGTAAATACTAAGTAACTAAACCTTTTATAAATCCCCACCCTTAGTTACTTAGGAAAATGTGAATTTGGTGCTAACCCGTGAAATTACACTTTGCACTTTGCTTAAGTCGTTAGTGGAGCGCGTGTGGTTAACCGGCACACTAACCTGGATTTAACAAGGTAGGAAAAGGGTAACTTAATGTTTATCATAGTATAGGTGGAGCGTGTGTGGTTAACCGTCACATCGATTGAGTGGTAAATATTAAGGGTACCAAGTATATTTGCATGGGTATTCACACCTTGTTTTATGATCCTCGGCATCCTAGTTAGAAAATTTGAGAGGGCATAATCGAGATTGAAACATGCCGGTGAAAAGTTCAATGAATATCAAAAGATCTAGTAGTTTCAAATCAAATTAAAACCTAATAAATTATTTTGTTTTTCATGGTGGAAATTGGTGAATCGTCATTTGCCTACCTTCAAATATTTTATAGCTTGGATTACGACATCCCTCTTCTAAGTTATAAAATATTGTGCTGGGTCCTATCCTTATATTTCATATTGGGTGTTATATTAAGGACTTTAAATCAACTATCTTGAATATCTCCCAAAAGGTGTCTGGTTCAGACAATAATGATCTTCCCAAATCTCTTGGAACAAGCTTTCCTAATGAAGATGATGTTCCGTGGTTGGATAATGGAAATTATACTTCTCTTCCTCCACCTCCTCTAATTATTCTCCCTAACCCACAAGTTCTTGAATAGTTCAAAGTCATTCACGCCCTATTGACATGAAAGGTCTATGTGTGCTAACATATTGTCAAGTTAGGAGAGTTGGGTGTCAAAGTCTCGAGAAAGTTGGTTGTTCAATCACTTTCTAAGTCACACAGTGAGTTCCTTTGGGACTACTATGTAACAGGCTAGGACATGACCCTAATGATCTTATCTATTTGCTTGGTGCTGCTGAACCAGTAATGATTTGGAGCTCTGGTAAAGCAAATTTGATTAGTAGATCAACTGCCCAAACTACCATGGACATTGACAATTGGTAACATTGGATATCTAGAAAAGCTTTTTCTTTCCAATGGAAAGGGATCGGCCATAGTCAACTTGGTTGACCAAATGGTAAAGAGAAAGGCTAAGTCCGAGATAGTCATGTGTGTCATTCCCAAAGGGTCCATATGTTTATGTTGCTAAAGGAAGGGGAATTGGTTGCGAAGCTGCCTTAACTACCTGAAAGATATGTGAGAAGGTCTAGTCAAAAGGTTTGACTCTGCTTCAGGTAAGTCCACTATCTAACCCAATTAAGTTCCTATTTGAAGATTCTTAATACATTTTGATGTATGTCAGGATCAAGCAAAGGGAAGGGAACTTAAAGAAAGAGTATGTTCAATCTGATCACGAAGATGGATTTCAATCGCATGGTTCGAAGATCGGATTCTTGAGCTACTACTTAGAGATTTATGATAGATTGCTAGGAAATATGTAATAGCATAGTTTCCGTTTAAAGTTGTGTTGTAAGGAAAAAGATTTTTCCGCATCTTATAAATAAATAAATTTTTTTGTTTTATTTTATTTTATCTCCTTGCAATGGCATTTATGGAAAATTGATGTTATATGTTTCTAGCAATAATGGAAATATGAAATTGATTCTTTCATTTGTGGTAGTGTCTAAATTTACCAAATAAGGAAAGATTCTCATCACCCAAGTTTTCAATTTGACTGAAACTTGGAATCATGCAAGTTGTATAGTATGATGAATGAGAACTTTCAACTTTGGAAAATTAAGACTAATTCCTCGTCCACATGTATATGTGAGTCAAGTGAAGGACTGAGGGATCGAGTACACATTCTTGTGCACTGGTCAAGTCCACCACAAAAGATGGATAAGAGTATTCGTCATGATTTACTAAAGTTTAGTAAATATGGTAATACTTAAAAGTGTAAGTATAATTCTGAAACATTGGAAAAGCTTCTATGTATGGCAGAACGAATGAGAAGAATCAAATTACGTAGAAAGATAAAAGTTTCTCAAATTTGAAAAGATGGGAGAGTACTTTAGTATCATGTTTTATGATCATCTTAATGATTGTGAGACCAAATCACAATTCATCCTCTAAGGACATCTTAGTGCATTCTTATGGCTAAGAAGAGGAGTCATGAATTGTTGAAATGGTTAAATCAAGAAGATGAGTCATACTTCGTTCCAAAATAGTTCTTAGAGTCATACTCTAAGATTATAGCTTGAGTGACATATCTTAAAGAAAGGTTTATGACACTTGTCAAATGTAAGAGTAGAATGTGTCCTACTCTTGTACATTTGAAATTGGTAAGTTGTGATGTTTTGGATAAAACAAAGACGAACTAAGGCCAATTATGTGAAGTGTTTGTCTTGATAAAGAATCTGCACTATCTCTTGAATATTTGGCAAGAGAGTCTTAGATGTCAGAGGACAGTGGGAGACTAAAAGATCTTGAAATAGTCTAATAAAGAATAAAAACCTGTAGTTTATCACTAGCACACAATGTGCGGTTTATAACCTATCGTGTTGAGATATTCCTATTTCTGTGCCCATTCCAGTTAAAGTTGACTTTTCATATGAAATCTGAGAGTTCTCAATTGGTTGCATAACAACTTGGAAGCAATGGCAGGCCCTTGTGCTGCTACATGGCAAGAAGTTAAGACTGCACAAGATCAATCCATATGAGTTTGGATTTGTCACTAACCTTGTCTTGTGATTATGGTTTTGACAAATTCACATGGATAGGAACACATACACCATAAAATCTAAGTGTCATAAGGTTTCTCTCCGATTCATGAAAATGATTGTGAGGAAACGCTTTGACTAAGTGGTTTTAAGTAGATAGCAATTGTGATATTTGCATTCTCAAAGTCATTAGTGGAGCGTGTGTGGTTAACCGGCACACTAACATGGACTTGTGAGGAATGGAAAAGGTCTAAACAATTGAGACTATGATTACGACATCCCTTTTCATAGTTCTGAAATTGTTTAGACACACATGTGTGCTATCTAAGGAAAGGTGTATGATTTTGATAAAGTCTTATCAAAGCATCTCGTATAAGAATTCCGAATTTTGGTAAGAAAGCCAATAAAGTATTGAGTTTTAGAAGTCCAACTGATTTCTGAGTACATGTCAAGGGTAGTGGGAGCATAAGTGTTATGCTAATAATCATCATGTTAGTGAGAGCATGATAATTATGATAAGTATTGCAAGTTAGCAATGTTAATTATAGAAAAACAAAAGTTCAATTAGGAAAAGTTGTTTTTTCTATAATTAAGGGAGAGGAAATAATACTTCATTTCAAATCTAAAGGCTTAGATTGAGGTTTTAATCATCTTTAGTCAAGGACATATATATATATATATATATATATATATATATATATATATATATATATATAAATTTTATGCTGGAATGGCTCAACATAAGGAAATTCTATATATGGGTCCATTATGTGCATTCTAAAATTCGATTATGATTACGGCTTCCATTTCATAATCTGAATTATAAGAACTTAGCAAATAGAAATAGAAATATTATAGCAAAAGACTGGTCTAGTATCATGTCTTTATGTGAGACATCATGAATCGTGTCCCATATGCTTCAGATATAGGATCGATTGCATGTGCTATAATATTCATCCTTTTTAAATTTTCCAAATGCTCAGGGCATTAAGAGGGGAAAAGTCTAGAATTGGATATGACTAAAATGATTAAGCAATTGTCGAGAACAATCTACGGTTTACCAAAGATTGGTTGATCAGGGACCGTTGGAAGTATAGTGTTAATTTTTGGAGAGGACCATATTTACATTTTCTGAAAAGAGGCAACTCTTGTTCAGAAGTGATAATCAAAATGGGAATGCAGAAATATTCCCATAGTTGGAAGTCATTCATTAAATCTGTATAAGATTAGGAAACTTAATGCAAGAAGGATGTTCAAAGCAATGTACTTTGAATTTAAGACTTCTTTTCCATGGAATGATCTCCTTTGCAATACTATGTAATGAATGTTGACAAGTCTTTGTGACTTTGTGCATAATCATTACAAGAGGATCAGTGCATATAAGTTTAAAATCTAACAGATATCGATAAATGGCAGGAATTTGGAATTCTTGCATTTGCGGTAAGGGTTTGGGATTATGAAATGAGAATCATTGGAATTATGTTTAATCGATCTATTCCACGAAGTAAGGATCATAGACAAACATAGTGTGCGTACTTGGTGTATGGCATGACTAGTGTTTAGAAAACATAGTATACATGCTTGGAACATGGGACAACTATTGTTTTTAATTCAAGTATGAAGTTGATAGTTTGAAACAATATGCAATGAATAATGTGTGATCAATATGGTGATAAATAAAAGACGTTCTATTTATATTCATAGGTTCTGAGACCATATTGGATTCGATTATTCTTGCATTTCACTTTGCATGTTTTGACTCCAGAATAACTAGGTCGTTCTTCCCAAATGACTAATTTATTCAAACCATCCACAGTCGGTCATATGTTGGAAGTATATATGAATCAATACTGTCATGAAGCTAGTTTGTAGATGTCCAAGGTAATGGACATATCAAGAGTTGCTGCAACATTCATGAGTGCTCATAAGTTCTAAGTATTAGATTAAACCCTTGCTCGTTTGACTCACTTGTTAAATTTTATCACGAGTGATCATGAGACGATAATATCTTATATTCTTCAAACCTAGAGATATGAGTTGTTGCCTATGAGTCGGTTATAGATTAATTGTACGAAAACACATTGGTAACTCGATGTTATAAAACGTGCCTTTGTGTATGATTCAACAAGTAGTAGAACAAGCATATGATTTGAAGTTTATTAGTTCCTTTTACCCTTGAAGGGATAAAAGCGATATATGTAGGCCCCTCGATGATTTAGTGATGACACCCCGAAGTGCTTGGCCAAGGCTGGACTGATTTGAATTGTTCAATTAGTCGGTCGTCATAAATTAGAAATCGGGAAACAACAAACAGATAAAGAGAATAATTATAATCCATGTCTCAGTCCTTATGATATCCAGAATGGAGGAATATATGATCCCTTATCTAATCGACAAGTCATTAACTAAGGTCAAAGTTCGACAACGGCTTTAAGAGCTATGATTGCTAGTCAGGTTTTGAAGTCATACACAATAATAGTTTTAGACTTATCCAAGTGAGAGTCTGTTGGATTAGTGTCTAAGCCCATAACTATTATTGGTATGTACTTAACCCGATTTGGCATGGTCCATTTGGGTTGCACTTCACCGAAACAATTTATATGGATAGTCTTTTAAGAATAGTATGTTTATGATTTATATTAATATATTATAAGTTCTAATATATTAATACGGAATCATATTATTTAATTAGTAGTGATCAAGAATTAATTTAGTGATCAAAAGGAACTAATTAAATATGGAATCTTATATATATATATATATATATATATATATATATATATATATATATATAGTATGGGCCAAGTTCATTTAGGTTGGGCTAAGCTTGCATGGATAGTCCATGAAGTTTTTAACCCATGAATCCTATGGAAATGAAAGGGCATGGGTATTAGGGTTTACATAGATGAAACCCTAATCCTCCATACTATATAAAGAGGTCTTTGGCACAAGAAATTGGACTAGTGTGTGAGGATACAAGAGTGGGCCAATTTCTAGTGTGCTTACTATTCTCGCAAGTTTTCAAAGGTGTTTTGGTGATTTGTGATTCCACTTGAGGCTTCCACACTCTTGGGGCTAAGATATTAAAGTTCAAGATTTCAAGCCACATCAAATGGTATGTCTTCTAATTATACTTTTGTAGTATAGTTGCTTCATAATATGCTAGTTAGGATAAAACCTTGGAATATTGAATATTTGCATGTATAATAGAGAAAACATAGATTCAAGGTTTATAGGGTTGCATGTACACCATAGGAGTGTTAGAATGCTCAAACCTATCAGTTTCCATTGTGTATGTGAGCCAATGCTACAGTGACTGCAGCCGGTACTGTTGCCTGGAATGCAGCAGAGCTTACCTTTCGTGGAGGCGGTGGTGGTGGTTGCGTGTTGTTGTTTTTGCGCACGTACCTTCGAGGCATCTGCTATCATGGAGCAGAAGGATGATGAGTATGTGATAGTTTTTGGTTCCGAATTCCTTTATTATCTAGCGGTGGCGGTGGTTCGGTTTTACTTATAAGTGAAATCATGTAATATCATGAAATAATGAAAATAGAACTTATAGCAAATAACAACATCAAAAATAAAACACACCTTTGTTTCATTACTGATAAACTTCATAGTAAAATACATGAAAATTTTCCTTTTAAAAAGGCGTGTCGTACATAGAGAAAATGAAATCTACTAGCATAACGACTATATAAGTAGTGTAGTCACTTAATCATAAAGTCGGTCCTACATACAATAGTACATGAAAAGAGAGAGAGTCCTATCGATAGTGGTAGTGGTACTCAGATGCCGAAATGATACTCCAGAAGTTCAAACAATTCACTCGTCTCCGCAGTGATCTTAGCTTCCCTTTGTTCAGCTCAAACCGCTCTAGCTTCGGCTGGAAAGAGTTGTTGCCTGAGAGTGGCTACCTCCTCCTCTATGGAGCGTAGTCAGTCAGTGGAGTCTTCCTGTGCTATGTGCTGATTCGGTATTAATTCCGAAGGGTAGGGTTCGCTAGGAATTTCTCCAATGCCCTTTTCCTCATCTATCTCCTCATCAGATCTCTCATCCTCATAGTCCATTTCTTGATATTCCTCAGGTCCAATCCATGGGTATCCTCCTTGAACCAATTTTGGTCCTTCATCAATCCACCCGTGGGCCACTAGAGCCTGGTAGTAGAGATCGCCTTGCTGAAACTCAGCCATGGTGCCTGGGCGAGAATGAAGTTGTGAGAAGAGTGTAGAAAGTGTACGTGCGATGGTTATATAATATCCTAAAATACTCCTATAGTATTTTATTTTTTTACGTTTGGTTCCTTAAAACCTTTTAGATATTAGGTTGACAAGTTTCAGATTTGTTGTCTACCATGATCACTCCCAAACACATCTTGGTCGTATTTTGAATAAATATAGTTGATCAGGGTATATTTATCCCCAATACGATTACATAATTGTCTGGGTTTAATCATGATGTCTAACGCCTTCGAAAACTTTTATTGTTTTCTTATCTTTGTTCAGAGTGTTTTAGTCCCAATGTATTTATAGTTGCATATATTGTATCATTAGATATGCCAGTTCACTATAAACATTGCTCTGACACCAATCTGTCACACCCCGAACCAGACAGCAGATGTCACAACTAGCATTTTAGCTAGGAAATTCTATTTTCATGTAAACATCAATTATTGTAAGACTTGTACTCTAAGTGAATATCATGTTATATGCTAACAATAAGCCATCTATTTGAATCCAAACTCTTGATTTAAGTTAAAAAACTAATAAAATACATCTCATATGTTCAACTATGGATTGAAAACCCTAAAAATCCTGGTTCAAGATTATTATGGGCTAGGATTCTCTTATTGGGCCTAATGGACCAATAAACTTTCAATTTGACTACATTGGGCCTAGGAACCTTATTTAGACTCTAAGTGGACCCACATCCATGAAATTAGGGTATTTTGGGTCATATGGGCGTAGAATAATCCATCTTAATTCTAATGGGCCATAACTAGTTTCAATAGCCCTAATGGGCCGTAAGCTACATTCTTGGGCTTCTTTGGGCCGTGAACCCTCATAAAGGTCCAGTAGGCCGAAAAATAATTATTTTGGGCCACATGATTTCAAACTAAGCCAAGAGGGCCCAACTTCTCTCATTTTCTTCCCTTTCCCCCCTCTCTCGGCCCAAAAAAAGCAAGGGGGAGGGAAATAGAGTGACACCTCACCATTACTTGTTGGATATCCATGCAAGGTTTGCATGTATCGAGGCAAACATCAACTCACTCTCCACCAAAGTCAACTTCCCACTTCTCTCTTATCTCTCACTCTATCTCTCAGCCACTCTCTCATTCTCCAACCTCTCTCTCATTTCAAACTCAACCCTTATTCTCTCAACTCTCTTCCACCCTTCTTCTCTCAAGAAAATCGTGGGTAAGGAAGATCTTCAAGAGAATCACTTCCAGCTTCACATTGTGGTATGATCTTACAAACCCAAGTATTATACTTCATTTTTAAACTCATTCACTCCTCTTACACCCATGTTTTCGTGAATCATGCTTCTTAGAACCATCTAAGTTCGAAATCCTTCTCAAGAAACTTGCTAGGGCCGAGATCTACTCATCTCATCACCAAAAACTAAAAACATCAAATCAAAGTGAGTTCATACCCCTTGTTTTTCGGTTTTACTATGTTTTAGGGGAGGATATCGGTTGCTTATGTGATAAATCTATGTATTTGTTCATGTTAGGTGTGTTTTATAAGTTATATGTTGTGATTATGTGAAGAAACTTCATAGATCTTGAAAACTCTATCCAGTCTTGACAATATTTGTAAACTAAAACAGTTTATGCAACCTACCATACGGATGAAAGTGTTAAACATGTTAAGGATGTTGAAAAACTAAACAAAAACCTTTTAAAGGGACCATTTTTGACAAATAAAAAAAAAAGATGAAGCTTTTATGATACTTACGGTTTTTCAAGGACCAAAGAGTCATTTTTGTATAAAAATGGGTTTTTATGGTATTATGGTTTTAAAAAGGGCCAAAAGAGTAAAATTTTCACAAAATGGGCTTAAATTGGGCCTACACAGTTTTGTGGGCCAGAATTGGAAAAATTATGACTTTTGTGGATTAAATTGTCATTTTAAACAAATTTGAGCCAAAGATGTTGTTTTTCGGTTAAAAAGGGCTGAAAATGACAATTTTTATTAAATTGGGCCGAAAATGTCAATTTTTATATAATTGGGCCGACAATGTCAATTTCTATATAATTGGGAGAAAATGTCAATTTTCATGATATTGTGTCAAAAATGCTATTTATAACAATAGTGGGCTAAAAATGTCATTTTATTTGAAATAAGCCCATAAATGTAAACTTTTGGTCATAATTAGCGACCTAAAGTGTTAATTTTATCAAAAATATGCCTAAATTGTAAATTTTCGGCTTAATGGGCCAAAATGTCATCATTACAAAAAGTGGGCCTTTTATGTCCTTTTAGAAAACAATCGAGCTAATACAAACAATGTAATAACAGACAAACTAAATACATCGATTACATGTTGATTGGGCCTAATACTTACGTTTCATGTTATTGGGCCTTAGTGGCCCATTTACATGCTTATTAGGCATGGATTATACATTACATGTTTATTGGGCCTTAGTGGTCCATTTACATGCTTATTAGGCCTGGACTATACATTACATGTTTATTGGGCCTTAGCGGTCATTCTACATGTCTGTTGGTGAAGAGAATTGTTATCGAGATTTACGAAAGCAAAATATGATTTGAGTGATTGATGAGTTAGAACACGAAGGGTAAATATTAATCAGATCTTATATTGATGAAGACTGATTACAGAATAAGTAGAAAGGATATTTGCGTTTCAGAAAAGTTGTCCTCTACTTCTATCCTCGGTCCCTATTTATAGGGAACATGAGTGTACAAAAAATATACTAAGTCTAAACATTACACTTTGCACGAAATTGACTTAGTAAAATAACATAAAGATGTGAAACTATACAAACACAATATTCGACTTTTACAATTTTGCTTCTACAATCTCCCCCTTTGTAAACAGTCGAAGCTATTCAGTCCATAAGCTTTTGAACAGCAAAGTGAATTGTCTTTCGCACTTCTCCATACCAGGAAATCACCTTATTGAGATCCTTCTTGTCTCCTTCATTTTTCTTCTTGCAATTGTTCATACGAACAATAAAGTGCGTATATTGCGAAGAAGTATATCTTTCCACCTCTGAGACTTTAAACAAGAATTTCTTAGGCTTCCCCTTCGTATCTCTTCCTGAAAACACCATGCCGAAAGGTTTCAGGCATATTTCCCCAACAACATATTTCGATAATGCTGACTGGGATAAGGTTTCTTCCCAAGGAACGTTCACTTCTCTTCCTAACACATTCGCCAATTCTTCATCAGTAAGAGCCAAACAATCGAAGTAATTGTCGATGTATGTCTTAGCATGTGCGAAGCTTATCTTGAACACTTCACTCTCAGAGCCTTTGAGCTTATTCTCTTCCATATGCTTCAAAATCAGAGCCACTTGAATCAAATGTTGAAGTTCATCAGAGGAAAATCAGCTACAGTGAAGTCATACTGTTTGTTGTCTGCTCGAATAACAAAGTAACATAAATTTTGAAGCATGTCTTCAAACATCGTATCTTTCTTGATTGTTAGCACCTTTTTGACCTTCATTAAAGACCAAACTTCATCTGGATTCTTCCCTAATACACCATGAAATCTGATTTTCAAGTGTATATAATCATCAGGATTATTAAATTTCTCGCTAATCTTGTACTGAGCAGTAATGAAGAGCATTTCATTGATTGGAAAATCTAGATAACAATTGTCTGAATTCGCAATATCATAACTTCTCTTTGGCTTCTTCTCGAATTCATACATTTCCCTCCCCACAACTTTTGACTTTATGGTTTCGTAAGAGTATAGCTTCGCAGGATCTCCTTTGTTCATCGTGGGAGGATCACTTGCCCTTTGCCTCATGATGCTTTGTACTTGCCTCCTCCTTTCCAACTCTGCCTCAGCCTCAGCTTTCTTCTCCTCCTTCAATTTTTCGTACAATATCCCTTTTCCTTTTCCCACTACATCTGTTTGAGGTTTTCAACTCGAACCTCCTTCTTTTTCCCCAATAGAAATTCCTTTGGCAATCGGTTTTGTGGTTATTGTAGTTGAGGAAATTGGCTTCGTAAGTATGGGAAGAGTAGTTTTCAACAATGTTTGTTGCATCTGTTTCGCAACATCTTGAGCACATTGTCTCTTAGATCCTGGAGAGACCGGAGCTGGAATATTGCGAACGGTAACTCCTTTACTGCTCACCTCAGTCTTGCAAATCTTTTTCAATACCCCAGACTTGGAAGGTATTGTTTCTTTCTTCGATTTAGATGAAGTCTCTTCAATATGAACATCTTCATCCTGAGCTTGTTGCGAAGATGGACCTTTCGCATCCTTCTTTGTGGGATTCTTCTTCTTTGATGGTGCAGCAACATCTAATAACACTCCAGTAGGCACCGATTGATCGATTGTTTTCAAATATCTCACCAAGACCTTGTGAGTTTGAGAGACCTTGCGAAGCATCGCAGCTGGAATGCGAACAACATGAGTAAAAATTTCCTCATCATCTTCCACTACCTTCGGAAATTGATATAGAGAAAATTCAGCAACTTCAACATCCTCCGTGACTGGAATCCCTTCTTTTTCATATACCTTCTCCAGAATTAAGCTCCAATACCTCGCACACGAAATCCCTTTTTCAGAATTTGTGTTTTCGAGACTCTTAACAAATTCCTTCCATAACTGGGTTGCATAATCGACGCTGATATCATAGTACAAGCCCATAATCATGGCATATACTTACATTCTTCCCCTATCCAAAGCAACTGTGCGTCCTGTTAGGCATCTAAGAAAAATACCAAACAAGAAATTCCATATGCACGGCAACCCAGACTTTCGAATGTCACTTATCTTCTCAAGCTCTGGTTGATGGCCCATCTCATTGAACATGTGAATGATTTGAGGGTTAACAGGTTTGAAAATGGAGGATTGTTTGGAATCTGGAAGAATTCAACAAACATCTTCTTGGAAAGTTTTACCCGTTTGTTGTTTATCAAGTTGAAGGTTATCACATCATTTGTATGGTTGTATGATGCCGTTGAAGCTGCCAAGGATAACCATGTCATCGGAACAGAGAAGGAACTAAACATGGCTGTGGACAGGGGTGATCGTTTCAAGGAAACGATGAGCATCTTCAAGCCTTCGGGATAAGAAGAGACATTTGGATCAACTTGATAATTGGTGCTTTGGATTTTCATCAGGGATTGAGAAAGAACTTCATCAGTGTTGGATTGAGTGGCCGCCATTGTTAGGGTTTGAAAGAGATGAAGTTGAACAAGTTTGAATCTTTGGAGGTTTGTGAGAGTTCTGTTCGTGTAACCGTATATAGTGTTCTTGATCCCCCTTTTATAGTTTACCGAAATTGATTTGAAATTAAAGCAGGATGCATTTAATGTTATCCGATGTGGCACCTTGAAAATCGGATCATGACTGCAAAAGATAACCATGCTTCAAAAAGTAACTGTCACATCTCCTTGAAAACCGGATAGAATACCAACCATCTTGAGTACACAGTCTGTCAAGTTTCCCGTTATAGAATCTGAACCGTTAAAACCTTCGCATGGAGGCAAAGCTCTTTCACTTTTGGGATGTAAAGTGAAGTCATATGCCAGATTTGCGAAATCATCAGCCTGACTTGGTTTTACTCAGAACCTCAAGGATTTCGTGTGTGCATTGTGTCAACAGAATAAGATGAGAAACAAAACAAAAAAAATTTGGAATTCTGTGATGTCAAAAATTCAATTTGACAAGAATGCAGTTAAACCCCAGGCAAAGGTTGCTTCGTTAATCATCAAGAGAGACGCTCAACAGCTTGTGTAGTTTCCCGTGAATTACAATCGAATACTTTTAGATAAGTATCGAAGGGCTTCTTTTAAAAGATATTTTGGATTGGTTTTAAATTTCATTACATATCAACCTTAACATAAGGTGAGAAATTGTAAATGAAATTACTTCTTTGACCAGTGTAGTCAGTGACATGTTGGCTTTTGAAATTATTTATCATGACTAGGATTTCGAATAAAACTCACACAGAAATCATATTAAAAAAAAATTGAACTGGATCTTGTTGGGTAACAAACATCGTGGGTTGCGAATGTTTGATCAAGACCACACATGTGAATTGAATATGATTTGGAGTTTCGAAATTTTTGTACTGAAACAAAAGTTTCGTTAAATCTGGAACGATGTTCCCCGTCAATTCCTTAGGGTTTATGATTTTTGGGTTTCACTTCCATCACGGTCTCATGATGTTAGATCATAGACACAGACTTGTGATTTGTCTAGGTTTTGATCAAAGACCTCAAGGACAAATCTCTTCAAAAATTTTGATTGAAAGAATTGTTTGGTATAAAAAGATTGGTTAAGAATTGAAGTGTACCTCTGTTATAATGGACAAAACAGAAAACTCTTAACTCATTTGAGAAGAGTAAGGTAGCTCTTTTGACTTATGCGAATATAAGCCTTTTGGGAAGAAATTTTCATGTGATAATTTCATTAAGGCTTTCTTTTCTCACACATAGAGTCTTGTTGAGGCTTTTGGTCTACATACAACAACATGCTGCTAGGGACATCCTAACTAGTTTTAAAAAAAAATGATACCTTCCCGTAGAAACACATAAGCTTGACCTCTTCGCATTAAGCCCTGTACTAAATTCTCAGCACACAATATTTAAAGAACAAAGAAAACAAAAATATTTTTGTGATTTTTGAATTTTTCAAAAACATAACAAAATAAAATCTTTTTTGATTTTTAATTTTTCAAAAACAAAAATGAATAAACATAAAATCTTTTTGGATTTTTTTTGATTTTTCAAAAATTAAAAACTACAAAATGAATCGTAAACCTAACCTTAGTTGTTATGATTGCAAATGCGAAAAGATGTGGATGCGAAGTCATGCGAAGCCTCTGGATGATCGGTAACATGTGAACAAGTTTGACTCATAACTGCTGAACGAGACTTTCATGCTTGAGTTTTTGGAATTGAATTCGCATCAATCATCCCCAAACCTACTAAAATTCTAGCAAATGATTTTTCATCAAGAGGTTTTGTAAAAATATCAGCAAGTTGTTCAGTTGTTTCATCAAAATGAATTTCAATATTCCCATCTTCCACATGATCTTTGATAAAATGATATCGAAGAGCAATGTGTTTTGTCTTTGAATGTTGTACTGGATTATGACAAATGCGAATTGCACTTTGCGAATCACAATACAAGGGAATCTTTTTCATGTTTATTGCATAGTCACGAAGTTGACTTTGAATCCAAATAATTTGCGATATGCAAGCAGCAGCAGCAATGTATTCAGCCTCAGCAGTTGATATAGCCACACAAGTTTGTTTCTTCGATTGCCAACTCACCAACTTCCCATCCAATAGTTGACATCCACCACTCGTACTTTTCCTATCCAAATTACATCCTCCTAGATCAGAATCAGAAAAAGCTTGAATGAAAAACCCCGTTTTCGAAGGATACCAAAGACCTAACGAAACTGTTCCCTTAAGATAGCGAAAAATATTTTTCACTGCAGTCAAATGAGGTTCTCTGGGATTAGCTTGATATCTAGCACAATTGCAAACCAAAAACATAATATCAGGTCTACTTGCAGTTAAGTACAATAAAGACCCTATCATGCTTCAATAAAGTGTTAAATCAACAGCAGGAGCATCTAACGAAGGAGTTAGTCTTGTTCCTACTGCCATTGGTACTCTTAGTTTCGTGCTATTAGTCATTCCAAACTTTTCAAGCAAGTTCTTCGTATATTTTTCTTGATTGATTAAGATTCCATCCCTGTTCTGTCTTATATTCAAACCAAGAAAATTATTAATTTTTCCGATCATGCTCATTTCAAACTGACTTTTCATTAGATTTTCAAATTCAATTGACAATGCTGGATTAGTCGAGCCAAAGATAATATCATCAACATAAATTTGAACAAGCATTAGATGGTTCCCAACTTTCTTGCGAAATAATGTGGGGTCTACTGATCCTTGTTTAAATTTAGATTGTTTCAAGAAATTTGTAAGTCTTGCGTACCAGGCTCTTGGTGCTTGTTTTAATCCATATACAGCCTTATCTAGGATGTAAACATGATCAAGATGTTCATCGTTAATAAACTCTGGTGGTTGTTCAACATACACTGTTTCTTCTAGTTCTCCATTTAAGAATGCACACTTAACATCCATTTGATAAACATCAAAGTCTTTGTGAGTTGCATAAGCTAAAAATATGCGAACTGCTTCAAGTCTTGCAACAGGTGCAAATGTTTCTTCATAGTCTATTCCTTCTTGTTGCGAATAACCTTTCACCACTAGTCTAGCTTTATTGCGAATAATATTGCCATCTTTCACGGTTTTATTTTTAAAAATCCATTTTAATCCGACAATTGAAACATCAGAAGGTTTAGAAATTAATCTCCAAACCTTGTTTCGTTCAAATTCAGCCAGTTCAGATTGCATAGCAACAACCCAATCTGAGTGTTCCATAGCATCCTTTACTGTCTTTGGCTCTATTTTCGAAATAAAGACATTAAAACTACATAGTTCTTGGTTCGCATTCAGTACCTCATTTTTCGCACGAATTTGAGCTCTTGTCAACACACCATCTTGTGGATTACCAATTACCTGATCTTTTGGATGATTTCTTGTCCATATCTCAAGTGCTGGAAAATTAGGATCAAATTCCAATGGTGCATCTTCATACATTTCTTCATTTTCAGATCCTGCAACAGAAAAATTATCATTTATTCCATGAAACTCATCATTTTCATCAAGATTAATTGTCTCTGTTTCATCATGCTCCCCCTCAACATGATATTCATCTTGATGCTCCCCCTCAAAATGATGTTCCTGTTGATTTTGTGAATGCTCCCCCTCAACTTGATGATTCATATTTTCATTCTCCCCCTCGAAAGTTTTCTGACAATCTTCATTGTTAATCGTATGCTCCCCCTCCATACGAGCATCAGGCATACTTTCACAAGATATTGACCTTGTATTAATTGTCGAATCATCAGTATGTTTTGAGGATTCTGATGTTTGATTATCAGGAGCTTTATTTTCCGCTTCAAATGCCCTGTCAGGAATTCCGAAAATTAAGTCATAATCAAAATCATTTATTTCAGAATTATCAATTTGAGTATTTGAATCAACAAGTATTGATTTATTTTGAAATTTACTATCCGTTTGTTTAAGATAGTAATCATCAAACGTTAAATTGAAAGTTTCTTCAACTTTTCTGGTTCTTTTGTTGAGCACTCTGTATGCAACTGAATTGTGCGAATAGGCTAAGAATATGCCTTCATCAGCTTTAGCTTGGAACTTTGACAAATTATCTTTGAGATTCATGATAAAACACCTGCAACCAAAAACATGAAAGAATTTGACATTAGGTTTCCTATTATTGATTATTTCATATGGAGTAACATTGAATCTTCGATGAATGAATGATCGATTCTGAGTAAAACATGCAGTGGAAACTGCTTCAGCCCAAAGTTATTGAGGTAGATTCACATATGTTAACATGGTTCAGGCTGCTTCGCATAGAGATCGATTTCTTCTTTCAACAACACTATTTTGTTGCGGAGTATATGGTGATGAGAAATTATGCGAAATGCCTTTGCTTGTGAGAAAATAATCAAGAGTTTGATTTTTAAACTCAGAACCATTATCACTTTTAATTTTACGAACATTCTTTTTTAGACTAAGCTCAATCTTTTTGATAAAATCAATCATCGTCTGAGCAACTTCAGATTTTAACCTGAGAAAAAATACCCATGTGAATCGAGAAAAATCATCTACAATAACTAAAATGTACCACTTTTTATTGATTGTAGCAACAGTCGATGGTCCACATAAGTCAATGTGAAGAAGTTCCAATGGTTCTACGATTTTTGAATCGATCACAATCGGATGACCTTTTCGATGTTGTTTTCCTTGTTCGCAAGCTGCACATAGAGAACCATTGTCAAATTTTAGTACAGGTAACCCTCGAACTAAATCTTCAGTGACAAGTTTGTTAATATTGCGAAAGTTCAAGTGTGACAATCTTCTATGCCAAAGCCAGCTGACATCATTAGATGCTTTTGATAGTAAAGACACAGCAGGTTTTCCCACAATTGGTTTGATGTCCAGTGTAAACATATCACCATATCTTTTGGATTTGAGAAGTACTTCATTTGACTTCGCATTTGAAATGATACTTCCTTCTTCATTAAAAACAACTTGGTTTCCAGTACCAACAACAAGTTGTGACACACTTATCAAATTATGTTGAAGTCCTTCAACATAAGCAACTCTGTTCACAGTGAATTGTCCATTTGTGACTTTCCCATAGCCTTTCACTTGACACTTGTGATTATTCCCAAATTTGACTACTCCTGCATTTTCTAAGCTTCTATAATCTCGCAAGTTTTCCTTTCTTCCAGTCATATGACGAGAGCAACCACTATCAATATAACATTTCGTATCATATTGCTCGTCACACATCACCTGCATTTATTGGAAAAAATTAGGAACCCAAGACTTGTTGGGTCCATCATTAGTAGAATGAAAAAAATTCTTTGAATTTAAAAACCATGTTTTCACTTTGTTTGTGACAGAATCCATTATATCAACATCATCAGATCTAGATATTGAAATATAATCATTCAATAGTTTTGGATTTCCATTGATTGTAATCTTATCCTTCACAACATTTGCATTTTTGATAACTGGTTTCCATTTTTGAACTGGAACTTGCAAATGATGAGATGATGAACCAGCAGTGGAAGAGTTATTTGCGAACTTGTCAAATGCATTCTTGATTTGTTGCTCTGAAAACTTCCAACTTTGATATTTTCTTCCTTTCCCTTCAAACCAACGATTAATTGTACTTGCATCAGATTTTCCATTCGTATATGAAACTTTGGTCGGTTTTGAGACTGAAGGATTTGGAAATTTTGGTTGTTTTGGTGAAAATTTCACTTTTGCTTGAGTTGAATCTTTCAAACTTGATGAAGTATTCGTGAATTTGCCAACATTTTGAAACTTTTGATTATTTACAAATTTTTGCGAATTCTGAAATTTTCGATTGTTGTCATATTTGCAAACATATGGAATTTTGTCAACAGAATTTATTGGTTTATGAAAACTTCAATCTGTTTGTTTATTTTTGCTTTGAAATTTTGATGATGTTGTTTTTGAAATTTGTTTTTTTTCAGCTCTTGGTTTGTCATTTGACACAACTTGCCAGAAAATTGCTTTTCTTGCTTTTCTTTTTGAAACATTATTTTCTGTTGAATAATTTCCAACCATCAATTTGAATTCATGAGAATTTAATTTCACTTCAGCCTTTGGTTTTTCACCTTTAACCACCCATTTTTGTAATGATTTTTGTTTTTGAAACACATAAGAATTTTGAGTTAAATTGTTTTCTTCTGTGTTTTGATTTGCGAAAAAACCTTCAGTGGTCGACCTTAGATTATCCTTTTCAATCATTTTGTTGAATTCAGGATGAATTTTCTCAGCATTTCCAGTAGTGATAAAAACTTGATTTGGAAAAATGGTTTTATCAGTGCATACAAAATTTGGATATACCACAGTGTTGGTTTCCAAATAATGTGTGCCTTTGTCATTTAAAATTTTGTCAAATTCTTTTGTATTCTCAAACACTTGATCAACCACAACTCGTGGAGGTATTTCATATGAATCTTTCACTTCTTCTTTGTTTTCTTCATTATCATCAGATTTCCAACTTTCAACTTCCACATTATCAAACTTACAATGTTGCGAAGTTGAAGGTTTATCAATTTCATCCTCTACTATCGAATCAACAATAATTTCTTTACCTTTGATCTTAGATGTGATATTAATGATTGACAATTGAGAACAATCAACCTCTTCTTCCTCTTCTATCTCACTGATTTCACTCACATTATCTGAATTGTCATCAATATCAGCATAATTGAATTGAGAGGCAAGAGTTGAAGTTTCTGTTTTCTTTAAGATTTTCACTTGTTCACTCTTTGTCAAACTTTCATTGACAATATTAACCAACTCATCAGCATTCAGAAATTCATCAATTTTGACAATACCATATGGATATCTATCATCAGGTATTTTGTCAAATTGAGCAATTGTACTTTCGCAATCATAAGAAACAACATCAACTTTTTCACGTTCATACTCAAGAAAAGGTAAAAGTTTCCTATGTTGTTCTTTGCTAATGTCAGAAGAATTATGTAAAGCAGTTAATTTTGCATACAATCGTTTGGCAGAATTACAATATATGTTCCTTTGTGCTAGCAACAACCTAACATCATTTGTAAGATTATTCTATCACAATCTACATTTTTGATCTGCATTTCAAGTTTATCTACTCTACTCCTTTTTATTTCTAATTCTCTTCGTGTCTCACCTAGTTGCATATTTAATTTTTGAGCTTCAGTACTAGCAGACACAATAACAGAATCAAAATAAGCCACAGTATCATCAGATGAAATGATTTCAGCATCATAAGCAGATAAAGGAATATTAAAAGATTCAAGTATTTCACGTACCTTGGTGGTCATGGGTGATTTGTCCGTGGATTTGGATTCAAAACTTGCGAACATGGCTCCATGTCTGGGATGCCTCATTTCTTCATCATCAGATCCTGATGACCAGATCTGATATGTTCCACTCTCTTCATCAACAGATTCACCCTTCGCAACTAGAGACACTCCTTTTGTCTTAGCGCGCAATTCTTCAATCTTTTCAGAATAGTATGCTTCATCTTTAACTTTTTCTTTCTTTTCTTCTTTCTTTTGCAACATGCAATCGGCTGCGAAGTGATTCGCACCATTGCAGTAGTGACAATAGATTCCTGAGTCACCTTTCAGCTTTTTCACTTCTTTCGCATCTTTTGGTTTCTCAGCAGCTTTCTCCAATTTCTTCCTCTCCTCTCCTCCAGTTTTTGTGACTCCACTCTGCGCATCACTAGCCTTTCCTTTTGGATTAAAAGGCTTTTTGAAAAACTTCTTAACTCTGTTGTTTGAATAGAATGCCATAGCTTCATCATCAGAGTTCATAAAAAATCCTTCATCATCTGAACCGTCTTTTTCATTAACATCAACTTCTGATACCTTTGAAACAAGAGCCAAAGGACCTCCAATACTCTGTTTTGATTCTTCATACATTTCTGAAACTTCACTTTCATGTGTTTTCAGCTAATTGTAGAGATCATTCAAATGAGTTGTATCAAAACTCTGTTGATTCTTAATCATCATGCTCACACTTCACCATTCCTTGCGAAGACCCATAATGAAAGTTAAATTGAACTCCATGAGAGACCTAGTGATTCCATACCTATTGCAGCGAAACATAAGCTCATTCAGACGATCATAGTAATTTTCAAGAGTTTCAGCATCCTTTTGTCTGAATTCTTTCAGCTCAACTAGACATTGCTTCACATAATTGATCTTCGTCTTTTCGCTACCTTGATACTTCTCTTTTAGAGTGTTCCAGATCTCCTTTGCTGTTTTACAACTACAAATGTAATTATAAACCACAGGAGGAAGAGCACCTCTTAGTTCCCTCATGCACCTCTTTTCATTATTCTTCAACCGTTTTTGTTGATCAACAACTTCAACAGATGCAGTAAAAGGTCCAATTGGTTGAACATTAGCAGGAGCTTGCACTGTTCCATCGATACAATTCCAAAGTTCTTCATCAATTCTATTTAAGTAATCTTCCATTCTATCAGCCCACTGATCATAGTATTCTGGAATGAACATCGGAATTTTGGTTGAGGAACCAAGCAAGTGAGAGAAGGAAGTCATTGTATTCATGTTGAAGTTCGCCATTGATGAACACAGAAATTTTCAGAAAGCTTGAAAAACTTGATGAAATTGAGAATTGATCAATTGAATTGATCACAAATCACTGATCGATTACTCGACTAAACAATTCAAAGACAGAATCAATTCAAATATGAAGATCAAATTTGATTTTCAAAACCAAAATGCGTGGAAAATTTTGAGTAAAGTTGCAACTCAAAAAGCAAATGATTCTAACACGAAAATCAGATCGATGCAGTTTGAATCCTGCTATGATACCAATTGAAGAGACTTGTTATCAAGATTTACGAAAGCAAAATATGATTTGAGTGATTGATGAGTTAGAACACGAAGAGTAAATCTTAATCAGATCTTATATTGATGAAGACTGATTACAGAATAAGCAGAAAGGATATTTGCGTTTCAGAAAAGTTGTCCTCTACTTCTATCCTCAGTCCCTATTTATAGGGAACATGAGTGTACAAAAAATATACTAAGTCTAAACATTACACTTCGCACAAAATTTACTTAGTAAAATAACATAAAGATGCGAAACTATACAAACACAATATTCGACTTTTACAATTTTGCTTCTACAGTTGGGCCTTATACATTCACATACATACTTGTTGAACATTTCAAACATAATATGTACACGAAAACATTATACATAGCATAATACAAAATTCGCGTAAACTCAGTTAAGGATCTAGTGAGACATGTCGGTTGACACCCATCGAGTGTACGATCGTAGCCTGTAGTTATAACCAGAGTCTCCTGGAGGGAGAGTGAGAGTTTGTGTATAGATCTATACGGGGTGACACCCCACACCTGAGTTGTTCGCTACAGTTAGACTAGGCCAGTTTAGGGTGACAAACCTTACCTCTATTCGATGTGCTGGTTAACCACGCACGCTCCACCGAACTATGACAAACATCGAGTCACCCATTGCTACCTTTCCATAGAGCCCATTTAGTGTGCCGGTTAACCACACACGCTCCACTAATGACTTAGCAAGGGTACAAAGTGTAATTTCATGGAATTGCATCAAATTCAATTTTGCCTAAAGTAACTAAGATTGGGAATTTTGTAAAAACATTTAGTTACTTTATAATTCATTATACATTTAATGGAAAGGGTTTTGCCCTATCCTACCCGTTCGGCAAACGACCCTCCACCAATCAAGGAAGCGGTGGGTGAGAGTGGATGTAAGGTCCTGAAACGGATCTTACCAGTGATCAAACAATAAAAAAAATCGATAATAATAAAGAACAAGTAGAAACAAGAATCTGAACAAGCTTGCGCACGCTTCTATTAGCAAATGAGTTTGGTACAACTTGTAGAATAGCAGTCGTGAACTCTGTGGCATCAACAACCACTAAATGACCTAGCACACCTCTATATATACTGGACATGGGTCGGCCTTGGTTTTACGGCCGTAAACAGGCTTACAGCCGTAAAATCGTAGTTGGCCGTAAACTACACAAAAGCTACCAAAACTGCGTAATTAAACAAAAGAACTTATTACATTGAAAGCCTAAACCAAACCATTAATTAGACCCTTCAATCTCCCCCTTGGTTTGGTGCTAGCTTGAAGTTAATCTTTGTCCACGATCATCACATTCTCTAGCCCCATAGCTCCATTCCACATTCGCTTGTTTATAATCTCAGCAACCATAGAGGTGTATTCTTTCGCGGCTGACTCAAATATCTCCTCAGCAACTCTAATTTGATAATGGCTTAAATGATGAATGTCCCGTCTTCTAAACTGGATCAAATCCCTTTTATCATACAAACGAATGCATCCCTCCCTTAGTTTCATCAAATACCCAGTAGAGCATAGAGCTTAAGGATCCATCCGGGTAACTTTGAAGCATGGGAATTTGATTGACCTAATTTGTAGCAGGCCACATCACCACCTGGAGTGGATTACTAGTTTTGGGATCAATGACATCAGGATAATGCTTTATTATAGATTCAGTAGTCTTCATAGATGGGAAACCCTTCTTCACTTGATCTTCCAGAAAGTGTTTGAAATTAGTAGCTTGTTGATTATCTGTCGGGTTTGAAAAGGGAGATTGAGATGACTCTGAAAGATCTACCCTAGTCCAAGAATTAAAATCATGACAGTCTTTATAGAGCTCTGTATTTCCGCTCTTTCTCCGTACAATCCACATATTTAGGGGATCGTGAAAACCCCAAGATACGATTCCTGACCGATCACCATACGTGTCTCTAAACCTTACGGCTTCGAGATCCGTAATAGTGATTGTGGATTGATTTCCTGGTGCGTTTTTTTCGGAACTCCTCTTGAACAAGAGTTGTCCCTTCTCGGCGGCTTTGGCTTGTCTATCTCGAATAATCTTTGCAACATGTGGAGCATGAGCAGGCTTTTCTTCAAAACGATTCACTACTCGAGAAGTCTGAGCAGTTGGCAAGGCAATAGGATGAGCTTGAGAATGAAGATTTATTCTATACTCATCTGCAGATGTCTTATACTTATCACCAAAGTCTTCTTCAAGCTTCTTCTTGAGATTAAAATAGTTGGAGGTCAAAAGATTGAAATGATCTTGGAGCTCAGAGATTTTCTTGGACTTTGCTGCCTTATCTTCTTGGAGATCAGAAACTTGAATCTTTAAATTTGTATTCTCACTCAAGAGATTTTCAACTCGAATGCTGAGCTTAATGTTTTTCTGATCCATCACATTCACTCTCTTCTGAAGTTCATATATCACAGATGCATCTTCTCTTGACTGACCTTTTCGGGAGTTTACGGCCGTAAACTCGTGACCATAAGCATGTGGCCACAAACTGAGTTTACGGTCGTAAGCTCTTCACCAATAAACAATTTCCTGACTTGGTAAACGAGGGAGAAACACTCGATATGAAGTCCTTGGGCCCTCACACCATTGGGCTCATTAAACAAAATCGCAAGGGGAAGGTGATCTTTAAAGGGTTGTATCCTTTGGTTAAGTTCGGACGATTTGCTGAGCCGAATGAAGCAACCGAGTCACATGGATCTTCAGATAATATATCATCGGAGCTCACTTCGTCAGAAAAGGTGATCTCGGAAGGAGATGTGATCTCCGTATCAGATCAAGAAGGAGAAGAGACTGTTGCTCCTGCTGTGTCAGTAGCTGAGGAGCATGACCTAAAAATAGTCCAAGTTGAAGGAGATTACAATGAAGGGTCTTCCAAGAATACTGCTGAGCCTAATCAATATGAAGACCTTGATCTCACAGGTTTCGATAGAGATGAGATCCCAACTAATTTTGGAACCAATGATGACTTTCTGCCAAATGTCAACCTCAACTCGCTGCTTGATAATCTCAGTGATGTTGCTCACACGGCAACGGAGAGTAGGGATACAGAAGACATTCTCGAATCAACACCCATAATTACAGAACAAGTGGTTGTTTCTACAGAAGACGTTCTGAAGTTCTCTTCTAAACATAAGCAAAGAATCATTTTTTTTAAATTTTCCCCCTAAATTTGTGCATAAAGGAAAACTATGAACAAATTTAAGTAAAACAAAAATATTTGGGATCAAAGTTGTGAGACAACCTGAACTTGTTTATCAGAACCTTCACCTTCATGTCTATGTCCGATCGATCGTCGGTATTGTGGTCCACTTAAACACGAAAAATTTGTGATAATCTTGGACAAACTAATAATGACAAGACATTTGATCCTATATTCTTAGATATATTTACTAGGGACCATTTAGCTGACGACGACCAGGGATATTGTTGTCCACCTAAATTAAGCAGCGAGATCTACAGACAATCTGTATGTGTTCAGTTTTAATTGTATCAGAACATGTTTCCTGCTTCCTGATATGCTTCAGTAATCAAGAATTTCCAAAATACTCCTTACACCAGGTGAGCAGACAATTATTAAGAGAGAAGATAGATTTATAATGCATATGCTATACACCCATGTCGGATCTCTTCCAGTCACACAGAGAATGAAACATATGACTAACTGAATTTTTAGAAGGATTGAGAAGAGAATGTTGCATATACTGTGTACCAAGTCGGATTATGAGTCACACAGAGGAGACAATATATGGCTAACAGATAGAAATAATTGCATAGAGAGAATATGCAGAGAGATAGATTTGCATATGTTACAGTCCAGGTCGGATCTCTCGATCACGCAGAGGAGGCAACATATGACGAACAGACAGAAAGCAAGAAAATAACCTTATACATACATAGTTTATCGAAATTCCCCAGTCACCCCATCAAAACCGGAATTAAGGACAGAATCCGCACATCAATAAAAAGTTAATCCACAGTTCTAGATACAGGTTCTTTTAATGTGACCGGTAGATTCTCATGTATATCTTCCTGCTTAACTTATCCGAGCATCATAATGTCAGGCTCAACGGACCTAACTAGATCAATGTTTGTTATGTCCTTGAATTCCTTAAGTTCAACTCTCCCTAGTCAAGTCCATTTAAAATATTTCGTGCCTACCAGCGCATCGAGCACAGAGCGTAGACAATTCAATTTAGGTACGTTACGCAGATTCAGATTGCCCGTTATCACTTGCTAATATCATTTCCCAAATAACGTCTACTAACGAAAAACTATAAGAAAATGAAAAATTCTCTTTAAAACGAATCAGATTAGATAAACTCAGGAGTATAGAGAAGAAAACTCAAACCGTAATTCACCGATTGAATTTGCATCTAGAAGGTCTGAGAACAGCACACATAATCTCAGAACAGATCCAAAAAAATTTCATGTCGTTAAGCACACACTCCATTTGTGATCTCTTCCTTTCCTCCTTTCCCGCAAAAGGATACATACTCTCAAACAAAGGTTTGAATGTTGTACAGTTGAGAGATGTCCCCTATCATGTGCCTAGAACAACCACTACCAACAAACCGAAGTCTGATGATATGCCTCCATAGCTGCTCCAGCACAGAGTGGGATTAGTTGGTCTTTAGAACCCAATCCATTTTGAAACTGGGTCGACCTTTGTCATCAATTGAGGTAGTCTCTCCCATGACATATCCCACTTATCAGAAACAAAAGATGTAGAAATATTAGAAGCAGTAGAAGATTTGGGAGAGTGAGCCTTTGGAACCCATTTGTAGTTGGGTTTAACCCATTTCTTTTTCGATCTAATGGGTGGCTCAGTGCTTGCTTTTGATATTGATGTCGGTCATTGAGATGACTTTGACCGAACCGGTCTTTGTTTCACCGGAGCATCTTTTGGTTTGGATTCTTGGCCGGCATTTCCTTCTGGCCCTTGGGATTTTGATTCTTGGCCTTCTACACATTCCAGTCACCATCTTCTGAACGTGACCTTGAGGGGTTTCTTTTAAAAAAATCTCTCTCTTTGCGCGTTCTTCCAGCCTTGTGCATAGTGGGGAACGTATGCCCGCTTAGGACAATTTCTGGCAATGTGTCCAGGTGTTCCACAGTGAAAACATGTCTTTTTATTCACTGCAAAGTTGTCTCTTCCTGCCCCTGGTGGCATATCCATGCCTTGTCTCTTATTGATCCCATAAGCACAATTACAACAGGTACTCTGTTTCACTAGAATTGGTGGCCTGTATTTCTCAACAGCAGGTTGATCAGAATCAGCTGAGCTCAAAGCAACAGATTCAGAGCTCAAGGAGATGTTGGTTTGTTCAATGGTTTTTTCCTTGTTCTCATCTTCTGCTACTTTACCTGCACATAAAGTAGAAGCATTAGTATTTTCAACTTGAATACCTCCTGACACAAATCCAGCTGGTTTGCCATATCAAAGATGTGCCTCCTTGTCAATTTCTTCCTGTGTCATAGGGATGGATGTGTAGTTATGGTTGAAAGGTGGAGGAACACTATCATACCCTAGACGATTGTTTTGATTGTCTTTGAATTTTAATTGAGTTTCAAATAAGGACTCAATTGTCTGACTTGACGCAGTATAATTTTTGAAACTAACATTTGTCTTTCCACACTTAATTTTCAAAGTGTCAAGTTCTTCAGTTACAACAACAAGTTGTCTCTTAATATAGTCATAATTTTCACACTTGTTGCTATACCCTTCCTGAAGCTTCCTAAAGTATTTGGTTTTTGCTTCTAATTCAGCCTTCAGGGATTTCTGTCCTTTCCTAAGTTGATATCCTTCGTATTTTAGGTCCTCGACTTCCCTTTTTAGCAAATCATTATGTTCACGAAGAATTTTAATTGTATCTTCACAAGATGGAGTACATGAAACTTCATTGGCCGGGATGTTTGTGGAATTCATTGTTTTTCCACATTTCAAAGCATCAAGCTCTTCAATTACATCAGCAATACTAAGATGATTGAGATCTTTTGTCTTCTTGATGACAACTACGTTCATATTCCACGATTTCGTAAGTGAATTCAGTAGCGTTTTGTTTATCTCAGATTTAGTCAAGAAGATTCCAGTTGTATTTATCTCAGTAGTAAGTGTAGTAAAACGCTGCAACTGAGCTTCCAGGGTTTCTCCAGGGATATAATTGAACATGCTGAAGTTTTGTCTTAACATCTCCTGACAATTCTCTTTCATGTCTTCAAATCCCTTGCTGACCTCAAAAGCCATTAAAAGCACAACTCGACGCTAAAATAAAACTGAAACGTCAAACTAAAATTTAAAAATGCCCTTCGACTATAAACCTCAAAAGTCAAATTTAAAAAGTCAAACTTGAAAAATCAAACTTAAAAGTCAAACCGAAAAGCTAAATTTGAAAATTTAAAAATTAAATGAAAAAGTCAAAGTTTAAAGTCAATGGTCAAACTTGAAAGTCAAAGTCAAAATTTTTGAAGACAAAAGTCAAAAATTAAAAACTATTATTTTATTATTATTATTATTATTATTATTATTATTATTATTATTATTTAATTTTTTTTATATATTTTGGATGAAAAAGGAATTTGAAAATAAAAGAAATTGAGTTTTTGGGTTAAAAGTGTCAAATTGGCGAAATTGGAACCAAGAATAATGTGTTATGAATTAAGTTTCGAAGGAAGGACACAAAGGATTGGGTAGCCGAGTTGGTAAGTCGCAGATTTGTTGAACTAGAGGTCGCGGGTTCTATCCCCCGCACCCTCAAAATCGTTCCTTATTTATTTTAAGGCGCTGCTACTTGCGAGGCCGGAAACCCTACAGGGTCGTAAACCGAAGAGGGCCGTAATCTCGGACCGCAAACTTTGGGGTCGTAAACTCCAGAAACCCTAGCTGTAAACGTCGTCGCCGCCGCCGACCATAAACTATTTCCGGCCGTAAACTCCGGCCGTAAACCCTTCAAAGGTCGTAAACCTTCAACAGATTCACAAAAAAAACGACGTTTTTCACCCTTTTTTGCTCCAAAACTCGATCAACAACCCGTTTTTATGAAAAACACGAAGAACAAACCCCCCTAATTTTCAGAGATCTATCCAAAAACGCAGGAATTTTTCAAAAACAAGATCAAATATGCTCCAGATCTGACAAACAATGACTGATACAATCCAAGCTCTGATACCAATTGTAAGGTCCTGAAACGGATCTTACCAGTGATCAAACGATAAACACAATCAATAATAATAAAGAACAAGTAGAAACAAGAATCTAAACAAGCTTGCACACGCTTCTATTAGCAAAAGCGTCTGGTACAACTTGTAGAATATCATCCGTGAACTCTGTGGCATCAACAACCACTAAATGACCTAGGACACCTCTATATATACTGGACCTAGGCCGGCCTTGGGTTTACGGTCGTAAACAGGATTACGGCCGTAAACTCATAGTTGGTCGTAAACTACACAAAAGCTACCAAAACTGCGTAATTAAACAAAAGAACCTATTACATTAAAAGCCTAGACCAAACCATTAATTAGACCCTTAAGTGGACACCCATTAAACGGCCATTTTATAGGCCATAACCTTATACCCCCTTATAGATTGGCTTCGTGAATGAGGCCTACTAACGGTAAGACTAGTATTTAAGTTATACATATATAATATTAGAGTTTTAATTTTATATATAGTATAAGGGTGTATTTTACACTTTTAAAATACTATGTTGTCTAATTTAAAAAAATTACACTTTTAATTGAATTAAATGTAAACCATGTCATTATGGATTTATTAATTCTCCTTTAATTATACACTTAATTAATTTAATAAATCCATAAGGGTGTAATTTGAACTTTTCAAAAAATTAGGGCTTTAGAATTTAACATTTTAAAATTAAACTTTTAATTAAAATTTAAATTCCAAAACTTGAGGGCAAGTTTTGAAACCTTTCAAAACAATTAGGTTTAACTATTTAAATTTCAAAACTAAAACTATTAAGTTCAAATTTAAACTATAAAACTTAAGGGTGTAAATTGAAACTTTTCAATGTAACTAGGTTAAATATTTGACATATAATAATCCGATATTATCCATATTTAACCAAATCCATCAATTTTAATGAAGATAATCATTCCAAACATAAAAATCGATTTTAGGCAATAAAAACGAGTTTTGACAATTATCCACAACAAAATATGGCAGAAAAATCGAAAATCCTAACAACAGAATAGGAAACTCGTCGAGTTGGGCTCTGAACTCGTCGAGTTCATGCTCCAGACAACAAAAAAGTTTCGATTTCCTAATCATTTAAAGTTCACAATTGCATCAATTCATTATACAAACAGCTTAGGCTCTGATACCACTAATGGGAATTGAGCACTACATCAATCATATGGTGTACATAAAAACCCTAAAGATTTGGATCTAGTTTGTCTAATGAACATGCAATAATCATCCAAAGCCATAAACCCTAGATCTAGCATATGTATATCGAAATTAACATGTAAGAATAGATCTAGATGAATACCTCTTATAGAATGGCTTGAATCCCGTTTCCTTGGAGCTTAGATTCACAAATGCCACTCCTCTAATGGTTTACAAACACCACAAGCAAGAGGATGATATTGGAAAGAGGGGAGGAGCACCAAAACCGTCCATGATCTCTACTAGAAGGCTTAGCCACGTTTTTGGGATCCCTAGGGGTCTATTTATACTTGTGTGGGTTGCTAGGGTTTCAGGAGAAACCCTAATTCTCTGCTTAGGCATTAAGTAACCCATGGAATTGAGCACTACATCAATCATATGGTGTACATAAAAACCCTAAAGATTTGGATCTAGTTTGTCTAATGAACATGCAATAATCATCCAAAGCCATAAACCCTAGATCTAGCATATGTATATCGAAATTAACATGTAAGAATAGATCTAGATGAATACCTCTTATAGAATGGCTTGAATCCCGTTTCCTTGGAGCTTAGATTCACAAATGCCACTCCTCTAATGGTTTACAAACACCACAAGCAAGAGGATGATATTGGAAAGAGGGGAGGAGCACCAAAACCGTCCATGATCTCTACTAGAAGGCTTAGCCACGTTTTTGGGATCCCTAGGGGTCTATTTATACTTGTGTGGGTTGCTAGGGTTTCAGGAGAAACCCTAATTCTCTGCTTAGGCATTAAGTAACCCATGGAACCTTTCTAGAAGGCCCTTGGACGAAAATCATATGGGATTCCCATAGATTTCTTCCAACTCCCTTCCCTTTAGGAATCCATACCCACAATGCAATTATCTTATAATTACAATATTAGTCCCCCAAGTCTAATTAATCTCTTTTAGCCACATAATTAATTTCTTAATTAATTCTTGTCCAATATTAATTAAACTCTATGATTTCTCTATTAATATATTATTCATAAAATATATTAATAAACCATAATTAACCTCTTTCCTCATAAATCATCCTATTTAGTTGCTTTGATGAAGGCAACCCAAAAGGACCATGCAAAACTGGGTCAAATACTTACCAAATATAGTTACAAACTTAGACACTAATCCAACAGGGTTATCATTAGATGAGTGTCAGAGAGGAGGATGTGCAAAAGATGGTCTTCCAGACTCATTATGGTCATTCCGAGTTCGTGGTGATGCCTTTTGCCTCACCAATGTTGCAGCGACATTCATGGACCTCATGAACCGCTTATGCAGACCGATGTTGGATCGGTGTGTGATTGTATTCATTGATGGCATCCTAGTCTATTCCATGACCCAGGAGCTGCATGAGGAGCACTTAAGGGAGGTATTGGAGACTCTGATGAGGGAGATATTGTATGTAAAGTTCTCCAAGTGTGACTTCTGGTTGCGCTAGGTGCAGTTTCTAGGGCACCTTGTCAACAAGAACGGTATTTTGGTCGATATGGCTAAGGTGGAGACCGTGATGAGGTGGGAGGTTCCAAGGTCTCCATCTGAGATTTGGAGTTTCCTTGGGTTAGCAGGTTACTATAGGAGGTTCATTCAAGATTTCTCCAAGATAGCGGTTCCTTTGACTCGATTGATGAAGAAGATTGTCACTTTTTGTTGGGTGCCCGCGCAATAGACAACTTTTGAGAACCTAAGATAGAGATTGTATGAAGCATTGATGTTGACCCTGCTGGACGGTGTTGAGGTTTTCGTGGTTTATTATGATGCGTCGATTACAGGTTTGGGTACAGTTCTGATGCAGAGGGGTTGTGTGATTGCTTACGCTTCGAGGCAGCTAAAGCCTCATGAGGAGAATTATCCGACACATGATTTAGAGTTGGGGGTTGTAGTTTTCGCCCTCAAGATTTGGCAACATTATCTCTATGGGCTCCGCTGCACTATTTACATGGATTACAAGAGCCTGAGGTATTTGATGGATCAGCCGAATCTGAACATGAGACAGCGCTGGTGGTTGAATGTGGTGAAGGATTATGATCGTAAGATCCTTTACCATTCGGGTAAGGCCAATGTGATGGTCAATGCTCTTAGCTGCAAGGTGGTCACAGCTCCGATCAAAGATATTTGATTGAGGATGATAGTGGTTACTTCAGTCTTGGAGCAGATTCGAGAGGCTCAGGTTGAGGCTATGAAGGAAGAGCACTGGAAGTGTGAGCGCATAGTGGGTTAGGTGGCTTCCTTCAATTACAATAGTCGGAGGTGGCTAACTCTCCATTGGAGGGTGTAGGTTCTTTATTGGTGTGGTGCGTGTCAAGTTATAATAGAAGAGATGCACAAATCGAGATTTTCCATTCATCCCGGGGTGACGAAGATGTATAGAGATCTCCGTCTTGATTATTGGTGGCCTTGTATCAAGCGGAATGTAGCTTGGTATGTGGAGAGGTGCTTGACTTGCAGGAAAGTCAAGGCCGAACATTAGCAGCCTCATGACAAGCTGTGACCGTTACACATTCCCATTTGGAAATGGGAAGAGATTACCATGGATTTCATTACGAAGTTTCCTCGGACAGCGCACGAAGTGGACTCAATTTTAGTCATTGTGGAGCGATTGACCATGAGTACACATTTTATTATAATTTAGGAGTGTATCTCTGTAGAGAAGTTGGCCGACATTTATATTAGGGAGGTTGTGGCACGCCATGGCGTGCCAGTTTTAGTGGTTTCAAACAGTGATGTCCGGTTTACTTCTAGGGTTTGGAAGAGGTTTCACAAGGATTTGGGTACTCGCTTGCATTTTAGCACAACTTCTCACCCGCAAACTGACGGACAGAGTGAGTAGACTATCTAGACGTTGGGGGATATGCTTAGGGCGTGTGTATTGGATTTTGGTGGGAGTTAGGATACGTATCTCCCTCTGGTGGACTTTTCGTATAATAATAGTTATCACACCAACATCGATCGACCTCCTTTTGAGATACTCTATGAGAGGAAATGCATGACCCCAATATGTTGGGGTAAGGTGGGCCAGCGAGTCATTGGGAGTACCAAAATGGTACTTAAGACTATCGAGTTGATTCAGCAGGTCCAGAGTAGAGAATAAACAACTCAGAGTCGACAGAAGAGCCATGCCGACAATCGTCGATCAGATATAGAGTTCAAGGTTGCAGATATGGTTCTCCTAAAGGAGTCACCTTAGAAAGGTTTCATCCAGTTAGGAAGAGAGGAAAGTTGGGTCCCAGCTACATTAGCCCTTTCAGTGTTTTGGCCCGGGTGGTCCGGGTTGCTTATTTCTTCATTCTTCCCAAGGATCTTAGTCAGATCCATAGCACGTTTCACGTCTCTCAGTTGTGGAAATGTTTAGTGGATAATTCGGCGGTGGTTCCATTGGAGGATATTCAGGTGGATGATGGCCTGAATTATATCAAGAAACCGGTGGAGATTCCTGACAGGAAAATGAAAACCTTCAGGAAGAAGTTTGTTGAGTTGGTGAAAGTTCAATGGTAGCACCGCAAAGGTTCAAAATGGACCTAGGAGTCAGAGGATGAGATGAGGGAGCACTACCCAGAGTTATTTGGGTAGTTGACTTCGAGGACGAAGTCTGATTCAAGTGGGGAAGAATTGTAACATTTAAGATTATTGGTATGTCTCTTTTTAACCCTTAATGTAAAAGTTTCTCTTATTTTATTCCCTAGCTAGTACGTGGGGCGTACTCTATGAGTACGCTAAGCGTACTAGCTCATTGATGGATTGTGGATGCACCCACATACGTTGGGTGTACGTGGAAGTACGTAGGGCGTACACAATGCAGCGGAAACCCCTAATTTTTAGGGTTTGTGCCATATTTAAGCAACTTATGACACCCTTGGACCTCCTAATGAACAACCTCCATCTCTATATTCCCTAAGATCGAAATCATAATATCCATTTGTAAGATTTAAACTTGGAAGTGAGTTTTGGTGGTGTTTTTAGTGAAGTAGAGATGGAGGTTGTTCATTAGGAGGTCCAAACGAATTATTGCCATATTTCACCGTTCCACCATCCTTGAGAGACCGAAACTCCCTCAGTTCTTCCCTCCTTCCTGTCATGTGACGCGATCAGCTACTATCAATGTACCATTCTTCGTCGAACTGCTCGTCACGAATAACCTGCAAAATATCAAGCAGATTTAGGAACCCAAAGTTTCTTCGGTCCTTGTGAACCTTTTACAGGATGTGGAATAGTAAGAGAAACATCAACTAGATAAGTTTGTTTTATAAGTGTTGTTTCATCTTTTCTTTTTATGGTAAAAAAATTGATTCTATTTGACTTGGCCTCATTTGATTTAGACGTAGGATTTGTGGTTTTGACGTCTGCATGCTTTTGGGTCTCTTTCGGGCGTCTATCGTCTTCTGGAAAGAGCTTTCCTTTCCCCTTTGAATCTTTAGAAGAATGAGAATGAGAGTAAGAATGAGATTTAGAAACAAGATTAGATCGTTTATTATTGCTCTTATTTTGTAAAGAATGAAAACTACCTTCCCTTCGGTTCTTCTTACAAGTGGATTGGGGACCGAACCCATCCTTTCGGTTGCTTACATGTTGAGGACCGAAACCTTCCTTTTGGGTGCTTACATGTTGAGGACCGAAACCTTCCTTTCAGTTGTTATTGCCATGAGGACCGAAGTTACCATTTCGGTTATGGAACACCTGATGCCCAAAGCTCTCCTTTCGGTTGTTGAGACTCTGTGAACCGAACCTTTGCCCTTGGCTATTTTCGTGGCTGTAGCCGAAATCCTTGTTTCGGTTGTTCTTGACACTTAACGTAGACTGCATTCGTTTGGCTCTCGGTACTCCTTGTGACTTATTTTTCTTTTCATACCTAACATAATGAGGACTCTGGGATCGCCAAAACTGTTTTTTTTTAGAGATTCTTCTTGTATCTCAGGTTACGTTGGTGCTTTCGTTCTGCCACATGTTTTGGATTTTTGTGAATGTTGGCTTTTTCTTTGGTACTTGAGCACAACTTTCGCTCTTTAATGAACATGTCTCACTAGATGCCATCACTGGTTTGCCTGAAGATGTTTTGGTGCCACTTGTACTTGGCACATCATATCGTGTAGGCTCATTAAGTGGTTCTGCCACATACATATTCTTCACTCTCCATGATGTTTTCTGAGACAGACCTTCTGTTTCATCAACGTTATCTATCGGTGTTAACCAAAAAAACTCGTCACACCCATTAGCATTATCTTCTTCTACCAATGCTGTCAGTTCGGCTGTCTGTTGTGGTGTGACTCCTTGAACTGTGTAGACTTGGTTTGGAGTGGTTTGTACCTTTTGATGTACAACAACTTTTTCTTTGAGGACTTTAGTCTTGTCTATTGATGAGCGAGCGAACTCAACAGAGTTTTCAGAAATGAGATTTTTATTTGTTTTGGGTTCACTCTTGACAAATTCAGAACAATCCACCTCATCCTCTACCTAGATTTCACTCATGTCATTGTCCTCATTAAGCTCAAATGCATTTTCAACATCAATTTTATTTTCTGAACTTAACTTGGCATTCAATGAATCAAATTTCTGTATAGTTTCAGTTCTCAGTTTTAGTCTGTCGTTTTCATCCAATAGATTTTTGAGCATGTCCTTATGGTCTTTTGACTTTATGCAGGACTCTATTTTGTCAAGACCGATTTTGTAGGCAGGAGATATTTCATCAGAAGATACAACATTTTCACAGTTGTAGGCTTCGGCATCGACTTCATCCTCCTTTAACTCAAGGAAGGGTAAAATCATGCGATGTATCTTCTTTTCTATTACACAATCAAGATGTAACTGAGTGATGTTAGAATATAATCTTTTAGCAATCAAACAGAAAACATTTCGTTGTTTTAAAAGCTTAAGATTGTCTCGTTGCAAATAGATAGACTCGCCCCTAGACCTAATTAACTCCTTCTCCTTCTGCTCAATCCATATTCTCCTCTCCTCACTCTTCGACGAAACCCTACTAATTTGATCAGTCACATTAGAGTTTGTGACACGAGTTTGGGTAAGACTACTACTTAAACTAGAAAATTTAGATTTTAATCCATTTAGCTCCTTTTCATAGTTAGTAATAGGTATTTTCAGAGAAATGAGAATATTTTGTACCTTCTTGATCAACTCATCACATTTGTTGATCTGTGCACTGACAGGTTTCGCAGCGAAACATCTGTCCTCTCGCTCCTTCTTGTCATCCATTCCACCATCTGTTGTGTATCCTCGCATCTGTGACACACCTTCTGTCACTATCATACATCTTCCCTCAACCTTTTCTCCTTTCACCAGCAGAGCCTTGCCATGAGTGGGCTTTCTAACTTCTTCATCCTCTGAATCTGTGGACCACACCTGAAATCCACCAAATTCATCATTATTACCTGTACCCTGCATGATTAAAGCATTCATGGTATTGTTGTTAGTTGTTGATTTCCTTTTCTTGATCTCTTCCAGTTGTCTTAGGAGGTTCGCTTCCTCATCGTCTTCATCAACTCTTTCCGACTTCTTCTTCAGCATGCAGTCTTTGGCAAAGTGATTCTTGCCTCCACAATAATGGCAATCAAAACCCGAGTCACCAACAATCTTTGTCTCCTTCTTAGATTCTTCAGACTTTGAACCCATCTTCGGTTCCTCCTTCACCTTTTCGAAACTATAACTTCCCTGCCAATTTCGGTTCTTGTTTGCGGGGAACTTCCTTTTGATAAACTTTCTTGGATTGGAAACCATCAGGGCATACTCTTCACCAGTTAAATCATAGTCAGCAAGATCTAATTCTTCTTCTTCTTCTTCAACGACACTTTTTCCTTTGGAAATAAGCGCTAACGAACCCAAGCTAGAAGCCACATTCGTTTCCTTTGACACCGCACTTTCATGGGACTTCAGTATTCCTACCAGCTTCGCTAGAGAATAGGATTTGAATTGTTCATATGCCTTTACTGTAGACACAACTGCCATCCATTCGGGTCTAAGACCATTGATGAAGGTAACCTTCTGCTCAATAACCTTCCTTTCGATCCCATGCTTAATCATCTTACTGAGAAGATGATTAAATCGATCAAAGGCCTGAATAAGTTCTCTTCCGGATTCTGTTTGAAATCACCAAATTCAGAAAGTAACAAAGTTTGAATCGAATGTTCCAGATCTTCATCAGTAGAATACAATTCCTTTAACCTATCCCATATCTCTTTCGTTGTAGCACATGAACTCACCAATCGAAACATGTCCGATTGGAAAGCAAACCTAATCATTCTTAAGGCTTTAATGTGGCACTGAAACTTCTCTTTCTAGTCTTCAGGAATGTCTTTCACATCATTCATGAGCTAATTGTACTCCTTTTGAGTTTTGACAATTTTTGAAGTGCTTGAGTGAGAAAACGGACCAACTGTGATTGCTTCCTAGATCAAACACCCATTATCTTCTGAGCCGATTACATAATCTTCGAAGTGGTGCGTCCAGACTTCATAATCCTGAGTATATAGGATTGGAATCCTTGATGTTGATCCAATACTGTTGGATATGTTAATTGGATTGGATTGCAAATCGTCCATAGACATTGTGACGATGTTTGATCGACAACCTGTTTAAGATCAGACTTGTAATTTATCGTTAGTGCAAGATCAACAATTAATGAGATACACCAATGAGGAATGACGGCTCAATTAATATCAATCAATGCGGAAAACCCTAATAACTTCTTTAACAGAAGAGATGTGTATGAATTACACAGCCTCCTGCTCTGATACCAACTGATGAGATAAAATCTCTTGATCGTTTAGATCTTTCACAGGTATATTAATGAAGAACAAACTATTAAATCAAACAAGACAATGAACACAATATAGAATCAATATAAAGCTTATGATTCAAACGTAGTCACGCCTCAGCAGAGCTCGATTAAGAACTTCCACTGTAGAGGCGAGCTAGGGTTTACAATACTATAATGAGAATTATCAAAAGCGTTAATTACTAAGTATGGATGCATGCACCTTAAATACTAAAACCCTAGTATAAAATAATGCACGGTTTGGACAGGCCCAAACCGGTTACAAAACTGGCCTAAAAGGAACGATCCTAAGACACAACAACATGATCCCAATAGATATCTTAGTGTATACATTGGGGTCATATATAATTAAGATTCTAAAGACTTAAATTGTGTGATTCCGCCTGGTTTCCTGTTCCTTGTCTGGTTGTGGATTTAGGGCAGAGTCACTCAGTCGATGGTCTTCTCAATCTTAATTATACATGATCCGTATACACCGAGCAATTTTCAAGGGACTGGGTAGGGATCATATTACGAGAATTCATTACTAATTTTAGGAGCACTCTTACTACCTATACTCGCTAAATGTAGTTCAAATATTCGCAACAATAATAACAAGAATAAAACAGAAGGCACTAAATACATATACATAGAATACATCATCGCTCTAAAAAAACACTTCTTCCTAATCGAATTAACACTCGTTACGATAAGAAGTTCCGACGTGGCCATTAGAAATGGATTGGCTTGGTCCTCATCATACCAACTCCATGTGCTATGTAAAGACTCTTCGCCTTAATCGACCGACTAACGAAATCCTATCAATCTATGACGACGAACCCGACAAAAACCTTCAAATTGTCTCTCGCTTCGAAACTCAGAAGTACCCATGCGAGGGGTACCACGCCTTCCTAGCTCACTCTGTAGACAAGAAACTTAAAGTGAAAAACACCAAGGATGTTCCAAAAGTCTATAACCTTCCTGAAGTATCCTCAACATACCTCTCAGGAATACCACTCGTACAACAATTCAAGTTCAAGAATAGAGACTAAGGACCTATACAACGAACCTATCACTACTAAGTGTATACGCAAGGGTGGCATATAATTAAGATTCTACATACTTAGAATGTGTAAATCCTCCCTACCTCCTGTTCCTTGTCTGGTTGTGGACTTGGAGCAGAGCCACCCATCCGACCGTCTTTTCAATCTCAATTTTATACGACCTGTTTATGCAAGGCGATGCTAAATGAACCAAGTATGAGCCCTACCATGAGCATCAGGACAAGGCTACCCAAGACTACGAGTGGATGTGTTGCTATTCTAGTGAATGTAGACAAGTGAACTGAACCCACACCCTTCCCCGTCTTAAGTATAATTTATGATATCTAAACAGGAAGTCAGATTAAATGAAACAAAGTCACATACTAATAGTAAAGGTCCGATGGGACACCAAGCGAGAACCTAAAGTCACATAGGAACGAGAAGATCAATAGGAATAGAAGTACCCACCTCTTTCCTTAGTTCGAAGAATAACCACTCAGAATTCGAATTTCGGGACGAAATTCCCTCTAACGGGGGGATAATGTAACAACCCGTTATTTTTCAAGTCAATAAAAGTCAACAAAAGTCAATAAAGTCAAACCCTCTAAATAAAATTCTAGTTTCGTTTATTTTGCTAAGATTATAAGGGTTAAATATGATTTAAAACATATAAATAATGTTTTTATATAAGTATTTTAATGTTTGGGATATAAACACTTAGACTAGAAAGCACAATTTTGGGACAAATTATGAATCGAGAACATGCAAAAGGTCATACTCTTCGGACCGAAAACCCCACCGAGAACAGCCCCTTCGCCGAAATCAGATTCCGACCGAAAACCCTTTTCGGCCGAAAACTCTCTTCCAACCGAGAACCCTCTCGATATATATGATTTAACTCGAAAACATAAGTCATTTCTCACTTTTCCAACCGAAAACACACCCATTTTTCTATCAAGTATCATCCAAGAATCTTCAAAACTTCAAGCAAAATCCTTCAAATCTTCATAATTTTCACCAAGAACACCAAGAACATCAAGAACAATCTTCAAATCTTCAAGATGACCGAAATCCCTCTTGACCCGCGAACCACTAGACCGAAATCCCTCCTGACGGAGAACCCTTCTGGACCGAAGACTGATTTCAGTCAGAACCGGAAACTCTCCTTTTGGACCCACTTTCACTCTGAAATGCCTAGAACTATCCCGATTAATTCCTAAGGCTTTTTTAAGTATTCTTTACATAATTAAAGTGTTGTCTAACACTTTAATTATTATTTAAACATCAGTTATTTTATTATTTAAATTAATAGCTTATTAATTTAAATACGATATCGTTTATACATATTATTAGGATACGACTACCTTTACGTATTCTAATACGAAGATCATTGTTAGCACTTCGCGACTCAACCAAGCACACACAATCGATGTGAGTTCATATCCCTACGTTTTCACGATTTTAAATTGTTTTAGGGGGGAATACAAGTAAAACACAAACAATCTTGTGTTTTAAAAATATAAATTGTTTATTATATTTTCTTGCCGTTAACATGTATTTGAATGTGAAATTACTTAATACGTCAAACATTGTTACTGTTAAACTACAAAATATCTTAAGTCGCAACGGTTTTTACATCAAAGAAACAAATGAACTATTTACAGACTTATAAACTATAATGGGTATAGTTTATGGAACAAAGGAAACGATTTTACTAAGTTCAGGTTACAACACGGAAACAAACTTATAAACTATAATTGGTATAGTTTATGGAACAAACATACTATTTTTACAAAGTTACATGTTATTTACTGAAAGGTTTTTCGCTTTATTACTCGTAAACTCATTAAAGCATTTTGTGAGACGCCTTGACGTACTTATCTAAGTACCAACCAAGTCCTGAATTATAACTAGAGTCTCTTGTAGGGAGAGCGATATATTTTTGTATAGATCTATACGGGACTCACAACCCCGCACCTGAACTGTTAGCTACAGTTAGGCTGACAGGCATGGTGTGACAAATGTCGTTAACATTTCGACACCTGAAGAACGTCGCGATCAGGCCATCAAAGGTTACAGTATGGTTATAAGAACCCACATGGAGAAAACAACGAGTCATTTACGTAGCAATATACTTTTTAAACAGTCTAAAAGGTTATTAACATCGCTTCTAATTTACAGAGCAAACATATTTTCAGCTAGTTTTATTTATGAATAAAATTAGGTATCATCAAATTAAGTATGACATTTATACTTGTACCTTAAGTCTTGGAACGTTTAAGACTACAACTCAATTTATATGGAAAATATAGGATTTTACAGGATCAACATCATTATTTTACATGTAAACAGTTTGCAATTCAACTTTCTGAAAACAAATACGATTTCTTATTGTTAACAATGCTTTACAGTAGAGCGGGTGCAACTAGGAACATATTTACAAAAGATTCAACACTTATTTACGAGTCATACCAATTACATGAATCTAAACCTCGAATCACAGACTATAAACATAAGAAACTAATACTTTCTAGTCTGAATGTACTATGATTATAACTTAATTACAAAGAAAATATTGGATTTTCTGGAGGAAAACATAAACATTTTTCAAAGAACAAAGAATCTACTTTGTATAACAAAAATGCTTATGAACTCACCAAATTTGATGTTGACACATTTTCAAACCACTTGTATTCTCAGGAAAGTTAGTAAACAGGGACCCTCTCCGGCGTTATGAAGATAGAGCATAGTAGTCTCATGTCTTATCTTTTTCTATAGTTTTAACGTTATGCAATGTAATGTTTTGAATACAATATAAATACTATGTTTTCAATGCAATGATTGTTGTTACTTTGGTTACTATTATACATGTGTTGTGATATTGTACATGACATCCTCCACTCGCAAACGTTTCAGCCATTCCGGTTTGGGGGCCTGACATTAATATTTGGGATGTTACAATTGTCAAGTTAGTGTAAGGAGTGGAATAGAAGGAAACGTAAGTAGATTACAAGGAAATGTGTTCTTGAGCTTTTTTAAGAGATGGAAAAGGAGGGAAAGCAAAACAAGTGCTTTTTCTACTAACCCATTTTTGTGAGCGTTATGAGGGGAAAGCAAAAAAAAGTCTTAAATCCCTCTACCCCATTCCATTTCCCTCCAACTTGGTGGTTATCAAGCCCAACAGAATAAATAACCCTAAATCTTGTACACTAAAATAGTGTATAGTGGTAAAGGGGTCCAATCCGTAGAGATTTTTTCAATTTGTTACTTGATGTAAACCCCTTTGCAAAAAATACTTGTAAATTGACAATAAAAGTAAAAATAAGGGGTTTTGGTCTTTGGAACTATTTAAAAGAAAACTAGAATTAAACCAAGATTTAAAGAGACAATTCAACAAAAATAAGAGTTTGATATAAAATCAATTAGAGAACGATGGTTGATGTTTGTTTTCATCACACAAACAATTAGTTGATTATCATTAGATATTATGGTGCAAGACTTCTGATTTCATTTTAATTTGGCTATAGCAACTCAAGAAGCTTGAGGTCACCTAGACTTTTCTTATTTAGTAGAATAGCTAGAGGAGCTCATAGCATATTTCCTTAGTTAAAGGCACAAATTTCATTAAGCATTTAGTTAGTGAAAAGTAACTAGCATTAAAGACTAAAAAGTCACGAAACCCAAGAGGAATCAAATGTTTTCACTACCATATTGGAGAAGGTGTTTTTATGATTGTGTGAAGTGAGAACTAACACAAGAATAATTTGTTGCTTTCTAATTTGAGGATTTATTACTTACTAGAGGAGCTCATAACATATTTCCTTAGTTAAAATCACGAATTCCATTAAGCATTTAGTTAGTGAAAAGTAACTAGCATTAAAGACTAAAAAGTCACCAAACCCAAGAGGAATCAAATGTTTTCACTACCATGTTGGAGAAAGTGTTTTTATGATTGTGTGAAGTGAGAACTAACACAAGAATAATTTGTTTTTTGCTAATTTGAGGATTTATTAGTTAATCAAGAAATTATCCAACTAATTACCAAACATACGTCTAATCTCATGAATAAATACATGTGGAGGGTAAGATATTCAAATGCCAAAAAACTTTCATAAAAATCACCACAAGTTCATAATAGTCTTCAAATAACTAAGCATCCATGGATTTCACCAAAATCAACAAAGATTAGTTTACATAGCATGGCTAAAATCAAGTAAACAAAATAAAAGTTAAATGTACCCAACATGTAGTGAGAATCAAGAGCAAAAAGATGATGTTTTTGATGTTCTTCAAGTGATCCAAGACTTCGCAAATTTCCAGAGAGTTCACCAAATTTCGGATGTCTAGAAGTCTCTAAAAGATGCACATCATTCTTCCTTATGTAGCACTCAAGATATATTTTTTAAACTATTCCTGCAGGTCCGTGCATGGGTCGCGCAATCCTGGACGGGTGCCTTGTGCGGGTGGCGCCTGATGTGATTTTATTTGAGTTTTGGGCCTCGAAAGCTTAATCTACTGGCCCAATTTGAGTCTAATCAACTCATAGCCCCTTTTTCTTCAAGTTTTCTTCAATTTAAGTCCAATTTGGCTTCTCCAAATTACCCATAGCTCATGTACTTGCCAGATCAATAATCTCTGCATGCACAAATATTCTTCCATTTTCTTGTAAAATCAAAGCTCATATTCTCCAAGCCTTCAATCAATCAACAAGCCCATGATTTGTATCAAGTCCACACGTGTTTTAGCCCATGAATCTTCATTTTCCTCCAAGTACATTTTCCTCCCAAATATCTTGTTCCGCTAATCTACAATTATGCTCACGAAACTAGAAAACACGCGAATTAGTCATAAAATAATAAAAAGAAAAATATGCATGAAGATTAGCCAAATTGTAAATGAAATATGCTAAAATAAGCTATAAAAAGAAGTAAATAAAATGAAACTATCAAATCACCTCAAACTTGAACCTTACTTGTCCTCAAGTAAGACAAGACTAAAGTGAACTTGGGATGAACTATCCTAAAAATAAAAAGAATGGACAGAACCATAGAACCTTTTCAAAGTTAGTCAACATGGTCAGAGTTGATCTTGCTATTATCCCAAGAATTTTTCATCTGATGACATTGGAACCATAAACCACAACCCATAACAACTCCTTCGGGTGAGTAAGGACGGATGGTCAGTCACAACCCAATGGAACATGCATGTAATGAAAAACCTTTGTAGTATGGGGGAAGTAGAAGGATGGGCTCGCGTTGAGCTCTTCTTTGAGTGTACACACTTATCACGAAAGTTACGTGATCAGTGATCAGTGATCATCTGACGAATGTTGTCATGTGTGATTGAGTTTCATCGCTCGACACCGTTGTAGGAATCAGTGATCACTTAGTGTTGGCCGGAACCTCCCGTAGTGTCTGACTCAACAGACTCCCTAGCATCACCAATTTGCGAAAAAACAACTTGATCTATATACAATAAAACCTACCAATCTAAATGAATATTAATGGTCGGGTGACCAAAATGTAAGAAAACTTTTTCAATCGTTGAACCGGTCACCCATCTAAAATAATCACAACTTACAATTGCTTATTTGAGCTTATCTTTTCTGATTTGAATTATTTTTACTTTTTTTTAAAAAAAAAAAAATTTAAAATTTGTTTACTAATGCTTGAAGGTAATGTTGCAACATGGCGAAATTTTTACCAAAATGTTTTTTTGACTCGAGATTTGGCTCCAAAAGTATGTATGTGGAACCGAAAGATAATAATCCGAATGGTCTAAGTGTGAAAATAACCAATGTGTGGAGCATAGAGTTGTAGGCTCCTTTTCAAACTTTTGATTTTAAACATATAATGAAAATGTGTAAATGTAGACTAGAAGACTCTCTAAAAACCTAAGAAAATCACAAAAAACATATGATAATGTAAAGAGACCATATATGGATTCTACTCGGGGACGGACACCAGTGCTTCATCCTGAGGATTCAAACATGATCAAGTGTGATCCTCTAAGCGACAATCAATTGATGGTCCCCAAATCTGCTTATGTATCAATCAGATCCAATTGATGGTGCGGAATCCCAATCAACTGGATGATGTCAGATCAAAATAGAAGAGAACGAGAAGAAGAAGAAGATGAATCTATGATGTATTAATGAAATGATTGATGCTCCATACACATAGTTCACACATACTCTTCTCTCTTGTTTCTCTCACACCCTAGAATACACACACTTAAGCGCCTTGGCTTTTGGTACAATTCAGGAGGTTTTTTGTTTTCTTATAGAGGTTGCTATAGCTACCTTTGAATGGAAATCTTTCGAGGGGGGGGGGGGGGTTCATTTTGTTATCTAAAGCATTTGATCCTCTTAATCCTGAAAAGGTTCTCATTCTCATGGGAGGTGCGTAAGAACATGCCATCATTTTAGTTGTTCTTTTCTCTTTTGTGGTTCCATTTATTCTTTCACGAATGAGGAAGGAGGTTGCGTGAATTAAAGCCCCAGACATATCGAAGTAGCAGGAACAAAAGACTCTAGGGTTTGCTATGAAGAAATAATGGGGGGGGGGGTGGGAGTTCGATTACTGGCCACTCCAAATTCGCTCCCCCCCTTTTTTTAAGTGAAGGCGCTGAACGAACAAGAGATGAGCTGGATTTGTTTATCAGGTGACCAGGGTTCGATTCCTGGCACCCCCAAAATGGATTCCTTTTGATTATTTTCTGCTAGCTGCGAAGTGTATAAAACATAAAAACGGAAGATTAGTAATGTCCTCCTTGCTAGATTAACTGGTAAGAAGCGTGTTTGATGTGTTAGAGGTCCCGAGTTCGAATCTTGGGAGCCTCAAAAATTCTTTTCTTTTTTTAAGTGTACACAGTGCGAACTTCGGACCCTGGCCGCACACCGAGCTGCAAACTGCCGAGCCGCCGGCCGTAAACTCCGGCAGAAATCTCCGACCGAAACCTGCCACTGACCGAAAACTCCGACCGAAAACCCGCCTGACCGAAAACACTGCTTCAGATCGCGAAAAAAATGACGTTTTTCACCATTTTTGCTCCAAAACTCGATCAAAAACTCGTTTTTATCAAAAACACGAAGAACAAACCCCCCTTATTTTGCCAAGATCTATCCAAAAACGCAAAAATCTATTCAAAATAAGATCAAATAAGGTCCAGATCTGAAAAAATTTATTGATACAATCCAAGCTCTGATACCACTTGTAAGTCCCCAAATCCACTTGTATATCAATCAGATCCAATTGATGGTGCGGAATCCCAATCAATTGGATGATGTCAGATCAAAATAGAAGAGAAGAAGAAAAAGAAGATGAATTTATGATGTATTAATGAAATGATTGATGCTGCATACACATAGTTCATGCACACTCTTCTCTCTTGTTTCTCTCACATGTTAGAATACACACACTTAAGCTCCTTGGCTATATCCCTCACATGCACTCCTCACCCTATATATATATATATATATATATATATATATATATATATATATATATATATATATATATATATGGACCTAAGGCCAAGCCCAAAATACAAATAATCCAATGCTAGATCGAAAACACATGGGTTTTCAGTCCAAGCTACAATTAATCCTAGGCCCAAATAATTAAAACAATAAATGCTTAGAAAAGCAAAGTATAAACCATATTTTTGACCCAACAAGACCGCAGGGTAAAAACATCATTTGCTATAGTATATCCTACAATTGTTAATATTGCATGCATAAATCTTCATGAAAACTACCTAACAACGATTACTTACCCCTTTAAGCTCCAACGGTTGATACCAAGTATGAAGTCCCAAACTGCGACCTAGTAGTCCCAATTCGATGTGTAAGATAATAAACAAGATCATGGAACAATAATGATAAAATAACTATGAATCTGTTCCACAACATTCAAGGGGTGACAATAAACAGATAACAAAAATGCATGCATACTAATGGCCTAAACTAAATGTTATGCTAAAATAAAAAGTGGAAAAGAAGAAAATAAAATCTTTTTGGAGCTTTATAAAAAAATGAATGCAAATTGTTGAAAGACTAATATGCAATGTAACCTAAAAATAGATGGAAAAGAAAAAGTAAAAGGAAATACCCTACCCCCAAGCTTAAGAACAAACATTGTCCTCAATGTTTAAGGTAAGGACAGAAATGACCTAATTTGGAGGATCGGATGCCAAGAAATGGCCGTGGCGGTGGTTTCGTGAAATTCCGACCGGTAGAACTCCGACAATCTTGATTTTTCATGCGAGGTTGGTGTTTGGGAGCTTATGTTCATGAGATAATTGGAGTTTGAGAGATGAACTTGATGAACACAAAGGATAAATGAAGAAGAATGCTACATTCATAATTCATATGGTCAAAAAAAGTCAACAAGTCAACCCTCTTAACGATCTGGTCAAAGATGGTAAAAAATCTTCAAAAAAATCCAGAGGGCGTGGGGGTCACACATGGCTACACGCGGGTCGCACAGACCATGCATTTTTGTTTAGGGCCAATGTCTCTCGATCGTGTCAACCTGTGCAGCCTACCCGCACAACAATACACATCCGCACAACCTACCCACATAGCAACGTGAGCTCGCAAAACCTACCCACACAACAGCACGTGCCCGTGCAACCTACCCGCACAACAGCACGCGCCCGCGCAACCTGGAGTTCCAGATCGTCTTTGTTTGCTTCATTTTCTTTCGTTTCTTCGCATTTTATTGGATTGGAAGGCCCCGAACATATAGAAACACTTTCTTCCTTAAAATAAACTCTTTTATGATACCAAAAATATATTCAAAAGTCTTTTATTCAAATTGAAAATACTAAAGCACAATGCTTCCCAAAAATGGGCATTTTTAACGTCTTTGGCGAGACGCCCTCCAAACTTTGATTTAACACTTCAGGACGTCCAAATGGATGATTTATTGGAAATTTGAATCAAAACGTTTACAGAACGGCTTCAACCGATGTCCATTAATCTTGAAAATGTTCCCCATGTTGACAGTTTTTAATGTCCACTCCTCTATTAAGACTCTCTTCTTGTATTTGACTTTCTTTTTACAGGAGAACCATACTGGACTTAGACATTTAATAATAGAAATCATCCAACCACATTCTTTCTTATACTTGTTCAGTAAGGTGACCAACTCTTCCCTCTTTGACATGGTGGTCGAGTTGGTGACTGGTTGGTTGTCTTCATTCTCAGGATACATATCCTTTGATGGGTATGAGAGATTTATCGTTTTCGGCTCTTGTGGGTGGTCTACCACTGGAGTTAGGTTATCAATGGTAGTGGGTGGCTCAACATCTCTTTCTTTAACCCCTAATACTTCCTCTATAGTTTCATTGACAACTTTCTCAATTTTTCTTAATCTTTGACAGTCGCTTCTACTTCTACTTCTTCTTCTCCTTCTTGTTTTCTTCTTCTTCTTCTTCTTCTTCATACAACACTCTTATGTCATTAAAAATTTTCTCATATTTCAAAGGAATGACACATGCTCTATGCCATGGGCTCTCTTCAGATGGTAGTTTGTGTTAAGCTTCCATTATACTTACTGATTAAGAAAGCTGTGTTATTTGTTGCTATAAGATTTTGAGGCTATCATGGGTTGTTTCCTAGAAAATTTTGGTAGAATTGGCAATGATTTTCAAAATTTCCTCTAAGGACATGCTTGGGTTTTCAGTTTGCTAACGAGGGTAAGGATAATGTTGTCGGAACTGTGGAGTTGGTTGGTATTGTTTATTTCCCCAAGATTGGTATGGGTTTTGGTATTGGTTATTTCTCCAATATTGGTTGTTGTCCCCCCATTGATCACGTTGGGGATGATCATAACTCCATTAGTTTGACCAGTTTTAGCTTCCCCTCTTTTGCACTTTCTCCCATTCTCCTTGTAAATATGGACACATGTCGGAATGATGTCCATTTTGGGCGTAAGAATCACAAAGAAGAGGCATGGGCTACACACTTTGGTCACTTTCAATTATCATAACTAACTAAGATAGCTCAGAAAGTTGGTATTCAATGCAAGGAGTGTTCATTTCCAAGCCTTACTTTTTTTTTTCAAATTCAGGATTGTAAATTAGTACCTGTACAATGAGATATGGGCATAGAGAAAGAAATTAATTAAAAGTAAACAAATCCCCAACAACGGTGTCAAAATTTGTTGGTTGTCGATTGCAACAAAATAAATAACTCTAAATCTTGTACACTAAAATAGTGTATAGTAGTAAAGGGGTCGAATCCACAGAGATTTGTTCAATTTGTTACTCGATGTCAACTTCTTTGTAAAACTCTTTGTAAAAATACTTGTAAATTGACAATAAAAGTAAAAATGGGGGGGGGGGGGCTGGTCTTTTGAACTATTTAAAAGAAAACTAGAATTAAACCAAGATTTTAAGAGACAATTCAACAAAAATAAAAGTTTGATATAAAATCATTAAGAGAAAGATGGTTGACGTTTGTTTTCATCACATGGACAATTAGTTGACTATCATTACATATTATGGTGCAAGCCTTGTGATTTCATTTTAATTTGGCTATAGCAAGTCAAGAAGCTTGAGGTCACCTAGACTTTTCTTATTTAGTAGAATAGCTAGAGGAGCTCATAACATATTTCCTTAGTTAAAGTCAAAATTTCCATTAAGCATTTAGTTAGTGAAAAGTAACTACCATTAAATACTAAAAAGACACAAACCCCAAGAGGAATCAAATTCATTCACTACCATGTTGGAGAAAGTGTTTTTATGATTGTGTGAAGTGAGAACTAACACAATAATCATTTGTTGCTTGCTAATTTAAGGAGCTATTACTTAATCAAGAAATTATCCAACTAATTACCAAACATACATCTAAACTCATGAATAAATACATGTAGATGGTAAGATATTCAAATGCCAAAACACTTTAATAAAAATCACCTCAAGTTCATAATAGTCTTCAAATAACTAAGCATCCATGGATTTCACCAAAATCAACTAAGATTAGTTTAGCCTAGCATGGCTAAACTCAAGAAACCAAAATAAAAGTTAAAAGTATCGAACATGTAGTGAGAATCAAGAGCAAAAAGATGATTTTTTTTATGTTCTTCAAGTGCTCCAAGACCTCCCAAATCTCCAGAGAGTTGACCGAATTTTGGATGTCTAGAAGTCTCCAAAATACGCACATCAACCTTCTTTAAATAGCACTCAAGATAAAATTGCAAAACTACCCCTGCAGGTCTGTGCATGGGTCTCGCAGCCCTGTATGGGTGTCTCGTGCGGGTGGCACTTGTTGTGGGTTTATTTGAGTTTTGGGCCTGCAAAGCATAGTCCACTGGCCCAAATCAAGTCTAATCAGCTCATAGCCCGTTTTTTTTCAATTTTTCTTCAATTTAATTCTAATTTGGCTTCTCTAAATCACCCATAGCTCACATACTCGGCCGATTAATAATCTCTGCATGCATAAATATTCTTCCATTTTCTTGCAAATCCAAAGCTCATCTTCTCCAAGCCTTTAAACAATCAACAAGCCTATGATTTGTATCAAGTATACAAGTCTTCTAGCCCATGAATCTTCATTCTCCTCCCAGTCCATTTTCCTCCCAAAGATCTCGTTCCGCCAGTCTCCTCTAAATCTACAATTATCCTGACGAAACTAGAAAACACCCAATATAATCATAAAATAACAAAAAGGAAAATATGCATGAAGATTAGCTAAATTATGAATGAAATATGCTAAAATAAACTATAAAAAGAAGTAAATAAAACGAAACTATCACAACTCAAGAACACACTTGATTATTTATATTGTTCTTCCATTTCATAGCCTTCTATTCCCTTCCTTTAAATAAAAAAACTCGAGAACAAGGTGTACAAATTTAATCACCAAAAACAATGATTAACACACCAAAACAACATCTCATGTTGTTGACTCTAAGTCATTCATGTTGTTATAGCAAAGTTCACATATATAATAAAGTCCTAAAATAGTGTGGAACTAGTTTTAATATCTCTCCTTGGATTTTCATGATATCAAGATTAATATACATTATCATCGTCTTCACTTTTGCAAGGTTTTTGAGAAATTTGGGAAGCAGTTTAGTCACCTTGAGGAGCTCTTTGGTAATGGTACAATTTTTGATCCTATAGAGAGTCCATGAGCTTTATCATTGCCCAGGTGATCTATAACCGTGTCCACACTTAATTCCTAACTCCTGGATTGCCCCTAGGTCGTAGCACAATCAATTCCAATGTGAATTGTGACTTGTGTGGGAATTGAGCAATCATCATGATGTTATATACCAAATTTACATATGACATGATGCTCTTGGAATAGGTCGGTATGAGCCAACATAGGGAAGAGTAACTCTTTTGTAGAGACTCTTGATTTTTTTTCCTAAACCATAAAGCTAGCTTACTTAACTTTTTGGTGCAAATGGTCATTACATTTGGGTTTTACTTCTTTCCATAAATATATTCATTATATCAAATTAAGAGGGTAAATATTTATGGCGGCATCAACATATATAATCCTTGTGAAAATGAGCTTTTAGTGCTCTTATTTATACCTGAAATGATATTGTAATAAAAAATGATTGAATAAAACTTAAAAGGAAATGGATATTTACTTACATTTTAAAATGAACAAATACCTCAAGAAGTGTATATATAACACACACACAACTAACCTAACTGGTTAACAACTAATTAATCGACTCTATAGTCACAACTTGGAAATCACATATCACCAAGATGGTAGAGCTCCGGTAGATGTCAAACCTTGAGTAGCTAGACCCATGAAAACTGTTGAAGGTGGAGTTAAAGATAACATCAACAACTAAAGAGTAAGAACCTGATAAAGTTTCTTATGCTAAAGAGATGAAGTGCGTGTTTGGCAAAACTAGTCAGTAGTGTTAATGTGTAGAAGTGTTATGCAAAAGTAGTTTTAAGCTTTTAAAGGTGTCAACATACATAAAACTAAATGCAAAAAGCTACTTGAATTAGCTAAATACCTTTTGGATTCAAAGTTTTTTTTATTAAAATAAAAACTTTAATCCCGTACTCCTGAACCACCCTTTTCTTCTTAATTTGAGGGTTTTTTTTTTTTGTTTTTTTTAAGATAAAACATCTCAAAAGCTCATTGTCAAACAAATATGAAATCTAACATCCATTCAAGCTAGAGGGTGAGGAAATATTTGTTTGGTTTTATTCAGAAATCAGTTTCTAAAAACATTAGAAACGACAACACAAACATTAAAATTGCGAATGAACTTAAAACTATTTTAATCCACCAAGGATCATTTTACAAACATGGAAAGCTTAATACAAGCATAGGAAGAAAAAAACACAACCTTTGAAAACTTTGGCTCCTCTTGGGAGGTTGGAAGTTGATGAAGAACATAAAGTAGAACCACACCTTAGTTAGAAATACCAATAATTTGTCAACTTGATATGGATGCTAGTCTTTCTTGTAGTATTTTGAACACTCTTAAGCATTAAGTCAAAACCCAAGCAATGACTTTATGCGAAATGCATTAAAGTATCAAAACTCTTATTTTAACTTAACACTTTGAAAAGTTAGAGAGAAAAAGGGTGAGGGAGTGATTCACCTGAATTAAAAGCCAAAGAAAATGAGATCAGAAGGCCCTTTAAAATACTTTCAAGAGTCCTCTTTATCCATTAATTCTTTCACTTATATATTTTTTTGAACGGAAAATATACTCTTTTTCCTTAATTCCACCTATGTCCACGACAGGACTTGAACCCTCAACATGAAGGATGGAAGACAACATGTGAGACGGTTAGGCTAGAAGCCCTTTGGTGTCTTTCATTTTCTATCCCATACTTCTAGTACTTGAAAGCCAATGGATAAGAGCATGGATAAAGGAATAAACAAAGACTAGTTTGGTTTTTTTTCCCATGCTAGTTTATTCATGTTTTTGGAAGCCGAAAAGAAAGAAAAATGACAGCCTTTTTTTTGTATATTTATGTATCTTAAAACCCTTTAAAAAAGACATAAAATATACATACTTTTGTACTTCTTTGTTCATGCTTGAATATTATAAGAAAAGCAAGCTTATAAAGCATGGTACATACAATTTAAAAAGCATTAAGGACATGTGACTAGCCATGAAGCTAGTCACGTTTTTGTCTTGCAAAAAAAAGGAGAAAAGCTTTCATTCATTTACTCATATATATATATATATATATATATATATATATATATATATATATATATATATATATATGTATCAACTTCAAAAGTTTCCTCAAATACATTCGTGAATGAAGAGAGGTCCTTGTTCTAACTTCTTCAAATTCATCACCGACTCTATAATCCATTCTCTTAGAGTTGCTCCGTATACATTATGATTTGACATAAGCAACAAAACGTCGTTTCCGAATCATCAATTGCGAAAACTAAACAAAAATTAAAGAAGAAAATATTGAATTAATGATGTGCATACTATTCCATGCTCCTGTTAGTGGACTAGTGGACTCGTCGAGTTGAAGTAGGAAATAGGGCCATTGAATTTATCTTTTGCGTATGCTAAGTTCCAAATTTGACCCAAAAGCGTATTATCTTGTCGTAGAGATTTGAGAAGGAGATGGAAAATGGATGAATATATGAAGATGGTGACAATTGTTGTTGATTATACTTTTCACACCTCTATTATAGGTGGAATTATACGTAGTCGCCACCATCATCGGAAAAATCGGTCTTTTCTTTATTATCGCCACCAATGATTCAAGATGGGGATGTGAATGAAGATGGAGATGTGAATGGAGAATGGTGGAGCGGTTTCATTTTAGGGCTTATTCTATTAAAGGTAAATGAAAAAAAACCAAGCATATAATGTTTTAATTTTAATTTTGAAACAAATAGAAAAACCCACGTGGACTAAGGTGCTGTTCGTTTTTTCGAAGCGCAAATTCATGAAGTTTGCGGATCACCTCTGCAACTCTCTATAATAGAAGAGGTGAACCAAACAGATGCAACATGTAATAGGAAACATGTTTGTTTTTTAACATCTGTAGACTGTTTCAGTAAACTGAAATTTAAATAAACTAATTTTATAAACCTAAAATAATTCTCAACACCAAAATTTTAATAAATCTAGTCTTAAAACATCGAAATAGTACTAAAAAGAACATATAAAAAACAAAAATATAAAATTTCTAAAAAAATCTAAAAAAATATAAAAGTAGCTATCAGTTTTATTCTAGAAAAAAACTAATTAAAAAAAACATAAAAAAAGAAAATATTGCAAACAATGTCTACAAAGTTTGTAAAAGAATTACACATGCTAAAAAGATGCAACCGAAACTAAAAATATTATTAGCAGAAACGGTAAAAAAATTTTAAAAATCAAAGTTTTTTTTTTTAAAAAAATCAAGTTATAAAAAATTATGGAAACTATAAAAAGAAATTGTATCAAATCCGTAAATCAAAGTGAAAAAAAAAATCGAAGTTTAAAAAAAAAAAATAAGTTATACCATTTTTTTTTAAAATCACTTGAAAATAATGAAAGTTGAAAAGGTTTGAAGAGACAAGTCAAAACTTTGAATCCTTCAAAAAATAAACTGTTGCAAAAGGATAAGTGTTGCGCATGTCGCATTGTGAAAAATGGCCCGAAGAGGTATTTTTTTTATTTTTTATTTTTTTTCTTTTAACAAACACCACGTAAGTGTTCAAGATAAAAACCTAATTAAGTTGGATGGTTCCCCTATTTAACATATAAATTGATGTTTTAAGGACCTATTAGCAAAAAAAAAATTAATAATAATAATAATAATAATAATAAGAATAATAAGAGGAAATTGCAAATTTAGCCAACACACTAATTACTTTGTGGAAAATAGCCAAAAAAAAACCCAAAATTGCATTTTTAGCCACTAAAATAACAGATGTGTAAATCCATCTGTGATTTCGTCATGTCATCTGCGAACGTACAAGTGGCTAAAACACATGCTTTAGCCACTTGTATGTTCGCAAGCAGGTGACTTTTTTTTCGTTGTATATATACCCCCTTTTCTAGCCTAAAATCGCAGATGGACTACTATGTGCATCTGCGATTTCCTCTCTATTCACCTTCGATTTTGTGATTTTTTTTTTGTTTTTTTTTATTTTGACTACGAAATTGATAGGGTTTGACCACGAAATAACCTTATTATATATGAACCTTTTCAAAAAATTATCATTTTTGTTGTTATTTCTTTGGAAAATTTGTTTAAAACGTCTCTAAAAAAATAAATGAATATTTGGTTTGCGTTGTAACTAGCGGGAGGTGAAAAGAGAGAGAGCTTATCTAAAAAAGATAGTGAAAAATGAAGAAAATAAAACGTTTTTATACAAAATAGCTACGAAATCACAGATGAAATGCACAAAATCACAGATGGACTGTTCCATCTACGAACGTATAAATGCCTAAAACACATGTGTTTTAGGCACTTGTATGTTTGCAGATGGAAATACGAAATCGCAGATGAGCTTAATCCATCTGCGATTTTAAGGGCTAATTTTGTAATTTGAGTTTTTTTAGTTATTTTTGGCAAAATAATTATTATATTTGGCTATAATAATAATAATAAAGACTTTCAATCATCAATCCGGAATAAACTATTCACCTTCCTTTTATGTGGGTAAAGTATTGAGTTCCTAAAGTTCCTAAATGCAGTATAAACCAGTCACCTCCTTTTATTGGAGTTCCTAAATCCGGAATAAACCGTTCACCTCCCTAAATTCTTAATATTACATTTGTCCTGTATATAATATCGTATAACATAAAAAAAAGCTGTCCAAAATCCGGAGGAGAATAACCAGGTCCAGAACTCTAGATCCAACCCACAAAGTCAAAAGGGTGAGTTCGCAGGATTCCTTTTCTAATAATATAATATGGTTTTGAAACAAATGTGCGTGGCCTCCATCACTCATTACAGTTGACTGTCAACCTTGAATATCATCCATGGCGGAACAACTATTGCAAATTCGACGTCTACTTCGACTTCTTCTTCATCAATAGTTATGATCGCTGCCACTGGCGATGGTAAGGAATCTCAACCCTCAACCTCCTCCATACAACTCACTCAAGCATGCCGTCACTTCCAGTTTACTGAGATTCTCTTAGCAACCAATAATTTTGACGAATCATTAGTAATTGGGCATGGAGGATTTGGAAAAGTTTACAAAGGTAACATTATCAATGGATCAAGTGTTTCCATTGCTGCCATTAAACGGTTGGACTCCATGTCCAGTCAAGGGGCAACAGAGTTCTGGGCGGAAGTTGAGATGCTTTCAAAGTTACGTCATTGTCATCTTGTGTCTTTGTTTGGTTATTGTAATCATGAAAATGAAATGATCCTCGTATACGAATATATGCCAAATGGAACACTAGAAGACCACCTCCATAAACTTGGTACCCCTCTTTCATGGCTTCAACGACTCAAGATCTGCATAAGTGCAGCTCGTGGGTTAGACTATCTCCACACGGGTACAGGGATTGATTTCGGGGTTATACATCGTGATGTCAAGAGCTCCAATATTTTGTTACATGAAAGTTGGGCTGCTAAAATTTCAGATTTTGGGTTGTCCAAAATAGGTCCAACGAATCAGACATCAACTCATGTCAACACACTTGTTAGAGGAACATTTGGGTATCTTGATCCACATTATTACGCAACTGGAAGGCTGACAAGGAAGTCTGATGTGTATGCGTTTGGGGTTGTGTTGTTCGAAGTGCTGTGCAGGAAGCGTGCTGTGGATAAAAATCTTGAAGTAGGCTTGGCAACATGGGCTCAAGATTCTATCAAAGAGGGAAAGTTAAAGGATATAATTGATTCAGATATAAGGGGGCAAATATCTACAAAATGTCTAAAGGGGTTTGTTCGAATTGCAGAGAGATGTTTGCTTAGCCATCCAAAGCAACGCCCTACCATGGCTGAGGTTGTTTTCAGTCTTGAATCTGCACTGAACATACAAGACAAAATCAATAGTTCCTTGCAGGCTGGTGGCAAAACAATATTTGGAAGAATGTTTGATCGGTTTCCCTTTTCCTCCAATGTAGAGAACTCTGGTATTTTCAGCTCCTGTTGAATTGTGTGTATATATTCCTTAGTTAGAATGTAGAAATGCAATCTCATAACTTTAAAATACAAAAGAGTAGTTATGCCGAAAGCAGTACTGAGTTCAAATATTCATGTTATTATTCTATCATTTGCTTTAATATTGGTGATTAGCATAATCCAAATTTCTTTCATTTGTTTTACCATTATCTAGTTTGTAGTTTCATTGTTTTGCTCTAAAGCCTGATTCTTGATAATTCACCTTGTTTTGCGTATCCAAGTGTCTCTAGTTTCATTTTGTTTTTCCACAGAACTATGTGCTTATGTTCTTTACACTCTTAAAACTAGAACAGATTTGTTTGATGACTGATAATGCTCGTTTGTGCTTGTTACAATGCTTATGTGACATTCATTTGGTTCGTCTATATTCTATGAGATGCTTGACTCGAACCCTTGACCATTTAAGTATGCCACCCAGGAACCAACTGTGCTACATTTTTCTGTTTTATACACATGAGAGGATACAATAACTAAACTTATATTTACATATGTTGTGAAGAACACAAAATTATTACTATATAATCTTGTTTTGTTCATCTATTTCAGCCCATGGTGATTCTAAGCTATCAAGTAATGACAATGGCAATGTTACAGCAAACATAAATTCAAGGAGTAGTGTTGGTGAGAGAAGTTCTGGAAAGGTTTCCCAAGGTTGGGTTGACAACAACATTTTGATCTCTACAAATCCTGATGTTGGTATTAGGAAGCACAAAGAAGAAGGTTTTCAGCAACATACTGCAAGTCTGGTAAGCATACAAAAGTACACATCAACTTATATTTATAATGAAGAAAAAATATTTAGAGTTTTATGAGAAAACATTTGACTAACATATTTCTTCTAATCCTTTCACTTGTGACATTCTCACAAAGCCGTTACAGAAAGCATAATAGATCATATTTGTAATAGTTGGCATGATTAACATCTTTTCTCCAACTTGAGGAGGAAAGCTAGCTACTTTTATCTAGTTTCCTATTTGGATTGTATATATATATATCTTTGTATATAAAATGAGGGTTTCTGTTTCACAGAAAAGAAGTAGAATTTTTGTTTTGTGAATCTTTTTGATATATATGATGTTGCAGGAAACTACAGAAGCAGACTTTTTCAGTGAATATGGTGAAGGGAGTAGGTACAAATTATTGGAAGTTATTGGTAAAGGAAGCTCTGGTATTGTATGTTCTGCATATGATACTCATAGTGGCGAGAAAGTAGCAATAAAAAAAATAAATGATATATTCGAACATGTTTCTGTTGCTGTTAGCATCATTCGTGAGATTAAGCTTCTTAGGCTTCTTCATCATCCAGACATTGTTGAAATCAAACACATCATATTACCACCTTCAAAAAGAGAATTCCGAGATATATATTTGGTTTTTGAGCTTATGGAATCTGATCTGCATGAGGTTATTATCGCAAATGACGATTTAACACCAGCACATCATCAATTCTTTCTTTATCAGCTCCTCCGAGGACTGAAGTACATACACTCAGGTAATACAATGTGTTATGATCATTTCATGATATGTGTATTTCTTTCAAGTAGTCATGCCGTGTTATATTTTTGTGTATTCTGATTGTGAATTACTTACTTCTTTTGCAGCAAATGTCTTTCATAGAGATCTAAAACCCAAAAATATCTTGGCCAATGCTGACTGCAAACTCAAGATCTGTGACTTTGGTCTTTCAAGGGTTGTGTTCAATGATCAACCTACTTCAATATTTTGGACGGTATGTATAAGCCTTAAGTTGTGGGCTACCAATAAGAAACACTCACCATGGTTTTATGTTAATCAGGATGTTATTGGGCTTGTTTATAACTTTGGGCTTGGGGTGTTACAACTTACAATATGTTATTGGGCTAGTAAACTTACTTCTTTAAAAGTAATTTTTATCAACTGCTTGAATTTTGATGTGTTCACAGGATTATGTTGGAGCACGATGGTATAGGGCTCCTGAACTCTGTGGATCATTTTTTAGCAAGGTGCCACAACATACTAACTTGTACTACAGTTATATGCTTTAAATTCAACAAATTTAGACTTACTTTAAGTTCTCAACATATTGCATTCTACAAGAAATAAAGGTTTATAATATAGGGCTAACTACAAGAAATAGCAGTGGTGTTTATATATGCATTATTGCATTCTACTTCTGTTTCATTATATTACAGCACAGTGTTTACATTTTTCTTTATTAAGTCACTGTACTTCGAAAATCTAAACAATTATAGGACTGTACTTCAAAATTTTCTTATTAATACATTCCCAAAATTGGCTAGATATTTCAAAGTACAATGCTGTAATAGGAAAAAATATGGATGAGGATGCTATTGTAAACAAATCAATGGAAGTATATTGCGATTTCTTACATTTAAACATATAACTCACTATATGAAAAGCATTGGCCAAGTAGATTTCGAGTAATAAATAACAGTTTGTCTGCAGTACACACCTGCTGTAGACATATGGAGTATTGGTTGCATTTTTGCAGAGATTCTAACAGGAAAGCCCCTTTTCCCTGGGAAAAATGTTGTGCATCAGTTGGACTTGATCACTGATCTTTTAGGAACCCCAACAGCTGATACTATATCCAGGGTTGGTTTACATGACCATTTATTAGAAAGTAAATCGCTCTTTCTTGCTTATTAATGTTGATATGACTCAAAACAGATAAGAAATGACAAGGCAAGGAGATACTTAAGCAGCATGAGGAAGAAAAACAGGATTCCTTTTTCACAGAAGTTCCCACAAATAAAGATCCTCTCGCTCTTCGTTTATTAGAAAGAATGCTTTCATTTGACCCTAAGGATCGACCTACTCCTGAGGAGGTAACATCTTAGGCGCTATCTATCTAGATTTAAGAAAGATCTCTCTTAACAAAAAAAGGTTAAATGCAAAAAACAAAAAATCTATTTTTTTTTATTATTCCATCCTGCTTTCCTTTTTTTTCCCTTGATATTACAATGAACAATCCAGAAAATAAGACTCAAATTCTTGATTGATTTCCAAATCGATAAAGAAACAAGTAGCTACTCTAGAGGCTACACTCTCCCACGAGAAAACAAAATCACCAAAAAGATATCCACATTATTCTCCACTACCCTCTAAATATCCTTTTGTAATAAATTTAAAGGACGAAACTGCCCATGCACATGCATAACACTCTACCTCACTGAATTTCCTTCTTGTTCTTTCGAGAATACAAAATTTTTAGGGGAGGAGGTGTAGCACAATCCAAATACAAAACTGTTAACTGTGGAAAAGCCTCCTTGATTAGGGGCGTTGTATTCCAATGAATATATATATATATATATATATATATATATATATATATATATATATATATATATATCAACATAATTTACATAAGGGGTCCCTATACTATACATAAACAGAATAAATAACATATAACGTAACAAAAACAGTTTTCACTGCTATAATTGGGTAGAGCATTCAGAGTATAATGTCTTAAAAAGTATATAAATGAAAAAGCTATTACTGTGTAGATATATCAAAATAGAATGTTTAAGAAAACAACTGAGAGTAGAATGTTGTAATAGAAACAAATGAATGTAGGATTCTATAGTACTCATATAAGTTAAAGTAAGTTACTATTTCTTTTATTTGGATTACAAAAAAGCATGTTTTGCACTTTGTATTAGGCTCTTTTGGATCCATATTTGAAGGATATAGCTAAGATTGAGAGGGAGCCTTCTGCTCAGCCCATTTCAAAGTTGGAATTTGAGTTTGAACGAAGAAAATATACAGAAGAAGATGTACGTGAACTGATATATAGGGAGATTCTTGAATACCATCCAATTATTTTGAAAGAGTACTTGGATGGAGCTCAACGAACTGGCTTCATATATCCAATTCCAAGGTACAATTTTTTTTTTAAACTTTGGCATTATACTTTGGGTAAAATACAAAAAAACCAACATCCTTTCATTTATTTATTTGTTATATCATCCTTCTTTTACAACACTGTATTTTGAAAAATCTATCCAATTATAGTAATATCATTCAAAATACAAAGCATTTCATTGATATAGTGCGTAGATTTTACGAAGTACACTCTCCTAATAAGAAAAAAAACTAAAGTATGATGCTACAATTAGGTACACTTTTCGAAGTACAATGTCTTAATAGAAAAAAACAGAAGTTTGAGGTTGTATTAAAAAGAGATGAAAGTAAGATGATATAATAACCTAATCAATTGAAGTATGTTAATCTTTATTGCATTATCCTTTATTTTCTTAATGTTGCATGATATGTTTTGGTTCATCACATCCAAATATTTATGACTAATATTTAAATCCAAATACATTTCTATTTTTTCTATACTTAAATTGACACTTGGCTTTTTTGAGACTATTGTGAAAGTATACTATAAATTTTAGCACAAAAAGTGAAACAACTGATAGGCACACTGACCACACCTTGAAACAATGGTCAGCTGCTATTGACATCAACTGGTTCATGTTGCTGTAGTGCTATTTTAGCACAATAAATGACTTATAATAATGGGAAACAAGTTTTCATATTCTTAACATCACATTATTCAAGTATACTACCACCCTATTGTCGAGTTAATTTAAGGAGTGGAATGGAAGGTAATGAAAGTAGATCAAAGGGAAATGTGTTCTTGAGTTTTTTGTAAGAGATGGAAGGGGAGGGGAAGCAAAATAATTGTTTTTTTTTTACCAGGCAATTTTTGGGAGGGTTAGGAGGGTAAGCCAAAAAAAGGCTTAAATCTCTCCATTCCATTTCCCTTCAACTCAAGAACACACTTGATTATTTCTATTGTTCTTTCATTTCCACTCCTTCCATTCCTTTCGTTTGATTAAAAAACTCTAGAACAAGGTGAATGAATTTAATCACCAAACAAAAATAATTAACACATCAGAACAACATCACATGTTGTTGACTCCAGATCATTCCTGTTATCGTAGCAAAGTTCACATAATAAAGACCTAAAATCGTGTGGAACTAGTTTTAATATCTCCATGGCTTTTCATGATATCAAGATTAATGTATATTATCATTGTCTTCACTTTTGCAGGGCTATTGAGCAATTTGGGAAGCAGTTTCGTCACCTTGAGGAACTTTATGGCAATGGTACAACTGTTGATCCTATAGAGAGGCCACGAGCTTCATCATTGCCAAGGTGATCTATAACTGTGTCCATACTTAATTCCTAACTCCTGGATTCCCCCTAGGGCATAGCACAATCAATTCCAATGTGAATTTTGCTTCGTGTGAGAATTGAGCAATCATCATGATGTTATATACCAAATTTACATCTAACATGATGCTCTTGGAATATGTCGGTGTGGGCCAGCACATGGAAGAGTAACTCTTTTGTAGAGACTCCTGATTTTTTTACTGAACTGTGAAACTGGTTTACTTAACTTTTGGGTGCAGGGTTCGCATATTACACCCAGAAGAGACTGCACAAAGTATAATAGAAGTTACAAACGATCTCCCTAAATATCCAATCAAAGAAGCAGGGAACCAATAGATGACTCATGACAATAACCAGACTTTCTCTTCAAGTTCCTCAAATTGCCAAATGGTTTGATGATCCGGTGCAAATGATCATTATATTTGGGTTTTACTTCTTCCCATATATACTCATTATATCAAACTAAGAGGGTAAAAAGTAATGGCAGTAGCAGCATACATAATCCTGTGAAAATGAGCTTTTAGTGTTCTTATTTATACCCAGAATCATGTTGTAATCGAAAAACAATTGAACAAAAGTTAAAAGGAAATGGATATTTACTTTCACACTTTACAAAGACAAAATGCCTCAAGTAATGTACATATAACAAACACACACACAACTAACCTAACTGAGTAACAACTAATTAATCGACTCCACAGTTGCCACAGTCAACAACTAGGAAATGACACATCACCAAGATGGTAGAGATCCGGTAGATGTCAAACCTTGAGTAGATAAACCCATGAAAACTGTTGAAGGTGGATTTGAAGATAACAACAACAAATAAAGTGTAAGAAGCTGATAAGGTTTCTTACGCTAAAGAGATGAAGGGCATGTTTGGCAAAACTAGCCGTTCACTTAGTTTTAATATATGTAAAAGTGTTAGGCAAAAGTAGTTTTAACCTTTTAAAGGTGTCAAAGTACATAAAACTAAATGCAAAAAGCTACTTGAACTAGCTAAATACCTTTTGGATTCAATGCTTTTTGGTTAAAATAAAATAAAAACTTTAAGCTCGTATTTAAGCTGATACTCTTGAACCACCATTTTTCTTCTTAATTTGAGTTATTTTTTTCTTAAAAGATTAAACCTCTCAAAAGCTCACTGTCAAACAAACTGAAATCTAACACCTGCTCAAGCAAGAGGGTAAGGAAATATCTGTTGGGTTTCATTTAGAAATCGGTTTCTAAAAACACTAGAAACAGCAACGCAAGCATTAAAATTGTGAATAAACTTTAAACTATTTAATCCACCAAGGATCATTTTACACACATGGAAAGATTAATACAATCATAGGAACAAAAAAATACAACCTTTGAAAACATTGATTCATCTTGGGAGGTTGGAAGTTGAGGAAGAATGTAGAGTAGAACCACACCTTAGTTAGAAACATTAAAAATTTGTCAACTTGATATAGATTTTAGTCCTTGTAATAATATGAACACTCTTAAGCATTAAGTCAAAACCTAAGTAATGACATAAAGATATATGTAGTTAAAGTATCAAAACTCTTCTTTTTAACTTAACACTTTGAAAAGGTAAAAGAAAGAGGGGGACGGAGTGATTCACATGAATTACAAGCCAAAGAAAATGAGATCAAAAGGTCCATTAAAATACTTTCAAGAGTCATCTTTATCCATTAAGTCTTTCACTTTTTTTGAACGGAAAATCTACTCCTAATCGTTAATTCCACTTATGTCCACGATAGAACTTGAACCCTCAACCTGAAAGAGGAAAGGCAACACCTGATAATGTTGGCCTCGAAGCCCTTTGGTGTCTTTCATTTTCTATTCCATGCTTCTAGTACTTAAAAGCCTATGGAATAAGAACATGCCTAAAGAAATAAACAAAAACTAGTTTGATTTTTTCCGATGCTAGTTTATTCACGTATTTGGAAGCCAAAAAGGAAGAAAAATGGTAGCCTTTTTTTTTTTTTTTTTTTTTTTGTAGATTTATGTGTCTTAAAACCCTTTATAAAAGACATAAAATATACAACATTTTTTCCTTCTTTGTCCATGTTTGAATATTATAAGAAGAACAAACTTCAAAAGCATGGTACTTACAATTTAATAAGCATTAAGGAGAAGTGACTAGCCATGAAGCTAGTCATGTTTTTGTCTTGCAAAAGAAAGAAGGAAAAAGTTTTTCTTCATTCTCTTATGTGTGTGTATATATATATATATATATATATATTGTAACGCCCGGTTTCTGGTATGTATTTTAAATAAAAATTGTTCATTTCTGCAAAGGGACTCGACGAGTTGGAGGCCCCAAACTCGTCGTGTAGGAAAGGGAGAAGTTTGGACGCGGGACTTAAAGTCTACTCGACGAGTCGAGGAGCCTCGACTCGACGAGTAGGATTGCCAGAGTGAAACCCTAGTTTTTAGGGTTTGCACCCTATGTAAAGCTCTTAACACCCCATTTTGCCCTCTCTCATTGCCTCCCTAGTCCAGAAAACCTTAACTTGAAACCCTAGCCCATTTTGTGTGTTCTTGAGCCATTGTTGTGTGTTTTTGGTGGTTTTGAAGCTTGAGAAGGAAGAGGAAGCTTGGGAGATCAAGAGGAAACAAGTAGATCCAGAGTGTGTGCTCCATTTCCAGCTCATTTGAAGTATAACGTTTATACCTTGTCCAGTCAGCTATTAGATCTTTTCTTGGAGTAGTTTAAGGCTTTAAAGAGCCATTTTTAGAACCATTCATGAATGCAAGTATGTCTTGGGGTATTGACTTTAGATCCAGTCTTTGAGGGACTCCATGGCATAAAGGTGCCAACTTTATGGTCATGGGAGTCCCATGCATCCTATGAACCACTTTTTAGGGATTTTTGAGCTAAATAACCCATGCATGCACGTAAAGTTAGAAACTTTACGTGTTATATCGACCCTAGGTTGCCAGATCTATGTTTTGGATGCATTAAGCCTGACTGAAATCGACTGTATAGTATTGGATCATGGAGGACTCGACCAGTCATTCTTAGGACTCGACGAGTCGGGTCGTGGTTCCCCCAACCTTCTCTGTTACTTAGCAACTTGTTGAGTCTAGATGATGACTCATCTAGTTAGAGGTGTTTTGGACTTAAAGGTCAATAACTCGATGAGTCCAAGGATGAACTCGTCGAGTCAGTGAGCAAATGTCCCGATTGTATAAAGGAAAACTCGACGAGTCCAAGGAAGGACTCGATGAGTTCAAATGGAAAGTCTCGACGAGTCAGATCGTGAATTCAAGATTCTCTGAATTATGGAACTCGACGAGTTGATGGACCAACTTGGCGAATTGAGTCAACCAGGATGTTGACTTTGACCAGGGCATTGACTTTGACTTTGACTTTGACCATTACCGAAGATTGAGCCTCAAAGGGGATATGAATGTGAAGGAGTAACCAAGGAGACTATTATGTGTAGGAGTTTGAGGAGAGTTGATCCCAACACCGAGGGCAGTTTAGTTACTGCACAACATTAAAGTGAGTTACCTTCCAGTAGAAGTGGGTCTAAGGCACCAAGGCCGACCCATTAGTAGGAGATTACAGTTGAGATGATTGTCTTTGTGATAATTTTCTGGTATGCCACTATCTATTATGTTTTATGTGCTAGTATGTTATGTGATTATGTGATAGTGGTAGGTAGGGGACTAGTCCCCGGGTCCGGTTAAGATAAACCGGCAGGGTCGGTCGAGCACCCTAGAATTGCATGACTATATGTTATGCTATGAAATTATATGGTAGTGGTAGGGGTGAAATAGTCTCTGTAGCCAGTTTTGATAAACTGGAGGGTAGGTCTGGCACCCTAGAATTGCCTGGCAGGGTAGGTCGGGCACCCCAGAATTGTTGTAGGTTGGGCACCCCAAAATTGCCCGGCAATATGTTGCTATATGTTATGTGGTATGATGGGGGAACTCACTAAGCTTTGTGCTTACGGTTTTTAGTTTTTGTTTCATGTCCTTTTTCTTCGAAGGGAAATGAGTCGGCACGGTAGCAGCGGATCACACACATGATTTCCGCGTATGAGATTCTTGGGTTTTGTACTCTGACATTATTATGATTTGGTTTTGAGACACTTGACCTATGGTTTTATGAAATAAATTACCTGATGATGTTTTCTTATAAATTGTTTTATGAATTGCTATATTAAAAATGAAATTTTTAGTCTTGAATTTTGGGAAGCTACAAGTTGGTATCAAAGCCTTGGTTTGAGGGATTCGGACACACCTTCGGGGGTGTCTAGACTCAAATCGAGGGCTTGAAAGATTTTTACAAATAAAATATTTTTTTTAAAATTTAAAATAAAGAGCTTTGAAAAAGTACAAGGAGTGTGATGCGTGCGATCGGCCGAGCTCAAGTAAGTTTTCCCCAAGATACCCATACTTGTTATGTTATGACATGTTATGATTATGAGGACTGCATGCTAGATTATGTCTAAGGATCTAGGAAGGATGCCTTATCTGCCTATTGCATGTGTATGAGAAGTGCATGCTAGATTAGAGCTAAGGATCTAGGAAAATGCCTTATGTGCCTGTTGTATGTGCTTATTAAGTTACATGCTAGAACTGATTAGTCAGTAATATGATGGCCTGAATAAGATATGCTTGGTATGGTTACTCAATGCTTGAATGCTTCTTGCTTTGTGCTTTTAGGAGTTCTAGTTATCTTTAACTAACTAGTAAACAAATACGTTAAGTTTCATATTGCAAGGACTAAATATTTTCAGAAGGTTAGGTCTAGCACTGTTGTGCAGCTCTTGTTTGAGTCCAACTGTTGCAGGGTAGGACCTCTCATTCGAAGAATTATCTGGTCTTAGTGATATGTGATGGTATTCGCGAGCTAGTTAGGTAAGGTTGACAGGAATTTCTTATGCAATTGATGGCGGAGAGTAGGTCGGAGAGTTACCCTAGGGTAAGCCTAGGATGAGATTAGAGCAGTGAGCAGTAGCAGTAGAAGGGACTTGGTGAAGTCACGGCAAACATTGAGGAAAGTACGGATAGATGTGGAAGGTAGTATGGGCCCGTACTAATAGAAGCAGAGGATCTGTACTCGAGTCAAGGAGGGCTGAGATAGAACCAGAGAACTTGTAGAGAGTGTTAGACCTCTCAAGACTATATATGACCCTGACGATTATGTGTTTTGTTTCAGAATGGTGGTGACACATCACGGAGCAGGAGGTTCAAGGTCTCGGTCAGGATTAGTTTCAGGTTCGGGTGTAGGCTTCGAGCCAGTTGATGGCGGACTATGCGAGTTCATCGCGTATGAGATCATGAGAGGCAACCTTGAGGTGACACCGTTTATTTTCGGGTCGATCAAGGACGGGATCATCGAGATGATGGAGGATCGCCTCAAGGCGTTCATGAGCGACATGACAGCTGGCAGTCAGGGACACGACACTCTCCTTCAAGGATTTCAGGGGATGTAGTGCGCTAGACTTCCACGGGGTGAAGGACCCCATTATGGCCAGGAGGTGGATTTCATACATCTAGTCTATTTAGTTGACGAGCTTCTGCCCTGAGGGGTCGAAGGTCCGGTGCGCTGCAGGTTGTTTGAGTGACCAAGCTCGAGATTGGTGGGAGGCGGTCAATGATTCTTTGGGAGCCCCAACCATTAAGACTATGACTTGGTCGGACTTTGTGACCATGTTTAGGGCGGAGTTTGTGCCAGCTGTGGAGCTACAACAACTGGCTAGGGTGTTTCTGTATATGAGGCAGTCGATTGAGTCGGTGGCAAAGATTACCGCCATGTTCCGAGAGGGGTCTTACTGGTGCCTCAGTGTACAGGGGATGAGGAGACGAGGAAGATCAGGTATCACGGCATGTTGAGGGCTGACATCTGAAAACATGTCAGCTACTCGACATGCACGACTCTGGAGGACATGATAATCAGGACGAGGGAGAGGGAGATTGACATAGATCACCTTAGAAAGAGGAAGGCAGAGACTGGTCCAGTGTCAGGGGTTTCATGGAAGAAACCCAAGGGAGTCGACTCGAAGTGGAAGGGCCAGCCGGGTAGGAGCCGTTGCGGGAAATGCGGCAGGCCATATGAGGAAGTTTGTAGAACCGGGGGCTCGGGCTGCTACAAATGCGGCAAGACCAGGCACTTTAGCAAGGATTGTACTGCCCCTACTCCCACCTTTCAGACATCAGAACTGACTTGCTTCCATTGCAATCAGAAGGACCATAAAAAGACTGACTGCCCGAGACTAGTATCAGCAGCGCCAGTGGCGGCGCCAGCTCCAACTACCCTGCGGATCACAGATGGTCGACAGGGCAAGTCAGATGCTCCAGTGGTGAGGAGCCGAGCCTTCCAGCTGACCGCCGAGGAGGCACGTGCCGCACCAAATGTGGTGACGGGTATGTTTTCTTCTCCCTAACTCTTATTACATTTCGGTCGTGTTATTTATGTTATATGTGTTATGTGTTTTGTTAGGATCGTTCCATGTGAATGGCATTCCAATACAGTGTTATTTGAATCGGGGTCTACCAGATCATTTTTCTCTCTTGCAGTTAGCAAGAGATTTACTGAGTCTTCGGGGATGTTGGATTGTCCTCTAGAGGTCGAGATTGCTGATGACCAATCTGTACGAGCATCAGAGGTTTTCAGAGATTGCATTTTGAGGTTATATGACGAGCGTTACCTTGTGGACTTGGTTCCCATTCCATTATGTGGGAACAAGGTTATCATCGACATGGAATGGCTGTGCCCTAATGAGGCGGTGATTGACTGTGCGCATCAGTTGATGCAGGTCAAGACCCTAAGTGGGGGAGAGCTGGTGATTCAGGGCTAGAGGCTGTAGCATGGACTAACTATGTGTTCGGCAGCGAGGGCTAGATGTTACCTTCAACAGGGTTGCGCAGGGTATGTCGCCTATGTAATGGATATCTGGGAGGCGGGTAAGGCGACTGTGAGTGATGTACTAGTGGTGCGAGAGCTGTTGCGTTTTTTAGCATTCTAACACTCCTAAGTGTACATGCAACCCTAAATACCTTGGATCTATGTGTTGGGTTTTGAGCATTCTAACACTCCTAAGTGTAAATGCAACCCTAAATACCTTGGATCTATGTTTTCTCTATTATACATACAAATATGAACATCCAAGGTATTATCCTAATGTAGCATATAAAATAATGAATATAACAAGATAGAATACATACCTCTTTCATGTAGAAAGTCTTCATGAAGCTTTAGTGCCAAGTGCCCCAAGTGTGACACCTCAAATGGTTCACACAACACCAAATACACTTGGAATAACTTGAGAGAATTCTACACTTCATGAAAATCGGCTAGCCCTCTCTAGATTGATACTAGTCGCCGATTTTGTCAAGAATAAGATCTTTATATAGTGTTACAAATAGGGTAAACCCTAATTGTCACGACTTTCCATTTCCTTGGATCCATGGGTTCAAATACACCATGGAGCATCCATGGACCATCCTATGGGTTTTAGCCCAACTTGATTATCCATGGAGCATTAGCCCACTATACAAGTATGGATGATTTACACAATCAACCCATATATTTAATTAGTCTTCTTTTGATCACTTAATTAATCCTAGATTAATTCTTGATCAATACTAATTAAATAATCTTATTATTCTTATTATTAATATACTGGAACTTATAATATATTAATAACCATAAGTATCTTATTTCTCTCATTATAGTCTATCCAAATGCATGATGCCATGCAACCCAAATGGACCATGCCGGGTCGGGTTAAGTCTTACCAATTATAGTTATGGACTTAGACATTAATCCAACAGTCTCCCACTTGGATAAGTCTAAAACTATTATTGCGTATGACTTCAGGAATCGACTGACAATCGTAGCTCTCAAAAGCTTCTGTCGAACTCTGACCTTGTCGATGAACTCTGACCTTTGTCAATGACTTGTCCATTAGATAAGGGATCATATATTCCTCCATTCTAGATATCATATGGACTGAGACATGGATTATAATCATTCTCTCTGTCCATTTGTTGTTTCCCGATTTCCGATTTATGACGACTGACTAATTGAACAAATCAAATCAGTCCTAGCCCGGCCGAGCACTTCCATTTGTCATCATCAAATCATCGAGGGGCCCACAGATATCGCTTTTATCCCGAAGGTAAAAGGATTGGATAAACTTCGACTCATATGGCTTGTTCTACTACTTGTTGAATCATACACAAAGGCACGTTTTATAGCACCGAGTTACCAAATGCGTTTTCGTGCAATCAATGTACAACCAACTCATAGTAACAACTCATATCTCTAGGTTTGAAGAATATAAGATATTATCGTCTCATGATCACTCGTGATAAAATCCATGAAGTGATTCCAATGAGCGCGGGTTGAATCCAATACTCAGAACTTATGAGCACTCAAGAGTGTTGTAGCCCTTTGTCCAACACCTTAGACCTCTACAAGCCAACCCATGACAGTCTTAATTCATATCTACTTCCAACATATGACCGACTGTGGATGGTTTGAATAACTTAGTCATTCTGGAAGAATAACCTAGTTTATTCTGGAAGTCAAAACATGCAAAATGAAACACAATAATAATTGAATCCAATATGGTATCAAAACCTATGAACATAAATAAAACACCTTTTATTTATCACCATATGATTACACATTATTCATTGTATACTGTTTCAGCTATCAACTTTATTCTTGAATTTAAAACACCAGGCATGTACACTATGTTTTCTAAACACTAGTCATGCCACACACCAAGTACGCATACTATGTTTGTCTATGATCTTTACTTTGTGAACTAGATCAATTGAACATAACTTCAATGATTCTCTTTTCACACTCCCAAATGCTTACTGCAAATGCAAGAATTCCAAATTCATGCCATTTACTGGAATCTGTCAGATTCTAAAGTCAGAAAGACTTGACAACAATCATTACAGAGTATTCCAAAGGAGATCAGCTCCTTAGAAACATCCTTCTTGCATTAAGTTTCCTAATCTCAAACAGATTGAAAATTCTAACTTTGAAACATTTCCAGATTCCATTTTGACTTATCCCTTCTAAACAAGAGTTGCCTCCTTACAGATTATGTCAATATGGTCCTTCCAGAATTATCACTATACTTCCAACTGTCCTTGAGCACCCAATCTTTGGTAAACCTTAGATTGTCCTCAACAATTGTTTAATCCTTTTAGTCATATCTAGTTCTAAACCTTTTGCCTTCCATTTGGATTATTTTAGAACGGATGAATATAGCACATGTAATCGATCCTATATTCGAAGCATATGGGACACGATTCATGATGTCTCATGTAAAGACTAAACCAGTCTTTTGCTATAACATTTCCATTTCAATTTTCCAAGTTCTCATAATTCAGATTATGAAAAGGGATGCCGTAATCATAATCGAATTTTAGAACGCAAATAATGGACTCATATACAAAATTTCCTTATGTTGAGCCATTCCAACATGAAATTCATATATATCCTTGAATAAATGATTAAAACCTCACGATCTAAGCTTATAGATTTGAGATGAAGTATAATTTCCTCTCCCTTAATTATAGCAAAACAACTCTTTCCCAATTGAAACTTTTGTTTTCTATAATTAACATTGCTAACTTGCAATACTTATCATAATTATCATGCTCCCACTAACATGATGATTATTAGCATAACACTTATGCTCCCACTAGCTTTGACATGTACTCGGAAATCAGCTTACTTTCTTACCAAAGTTTAGATTTCTGATACTAGATTGTTTTGATAAGACTTTATCAAAATCATACACCTTCCCTTAGATAACATACTTGTGTGTATAAACAATTATGAAGAGGGATGCCGTAATCATAATGATTAGACCTTTTGGCCACTTCTCACAAGTCCAGGTTAGTGTGCCGGTAAACCACAGACGCTCCACTAACGACTTTGAGAATGCAAATATCACAATTGCTATCTAGCTAAAATCTACTTAGTGAGTGTTTCCTCACCATCATTTTCATGAATCGGAGAAAAACCTTATGACACTTAGATTTAATGGTGTATGTGTTCTTATCCATGTGAATTGTCAAAACCATAGTCACAAGACAAGGATAATGACAAATCCAAACTCATATGGACTGAACTCAATCTTAATTTCTTGCCACCTGGCAGCTCAAGGGCCTGCCATTGCTTCCAAGTTGTTGTGCAACAAATTGAGAACTCTAAGAACTCATATGCAAATCCAACTTTAACTGCAATAGGCACAGAATATGTCAACACGATAGGTTATAAACCTCAAGTCGTGTGCTAGTGAAGAACTTCAGGTTTTATTCTTGATTAGTTCTTGAGACTTTCAAGACCTTTAAGACTCCCACTGTCCTCTTGACATATAAGACTTTCTTGTCAGATATTCAAGAGATAGTGTGGGTTCTAATCAAGACAACCACTTCACACAGTTGGCCTTAGTTGGTCTTTGTTTTATCCAAAACATCACAACTTACCAATTTCAAATGTACAAGAGTAGAAAACTTTTACTCTTACATTTCACAAGTGTTTTAAACCTTCTTTAAGACATGTCACTCAAGTTACAATCTTGGAGTATGACTCTAAGACTTGTATTGGAACGAAGTATGACTCATCTTATTGATTTAACCATTTCAACAATTCAAGATCCCTCTTCTTAGTCATAAGAATGTACTAAGATTTCCTTAGAGAACTAATTTTAATATGGTTTCTTAATCATTAAGATGATCACAAAAACTGATACTAAAGTACTCTACCATCTTTTTAGATTTGAGAAACTTTTATCCTTCTGCCTAATTTGATTCTTCTTATTCGCTCTGTCATACATTGGAACCTTTTTCCAATGTCTCAGAGTTACACTTAAGCTTGTAAGTGTAATCATGTTTACTGAGCTTTAGTAAACTATGACGAATAGTCTTATCAATCTTTTGTGGTGGACTTAATCAGTGCACAAGAATGTGTACTCGATCCCTTAGTCCTTTACTTGACTCACACATTCATGTGAACAAGTAATTAGTCTTAATTTTTCCAATAAGTGAAAGTTCTCATTCATCATGCAATACAACTTGCATGATTCCAAGTTCCAGTCCAATTGAAACTGGGTGATGAGAATCTTTCCTTATTTGGTAAATTTAGACATTACCACAAATGAAAGAATCAATTTCATATTTCCACTTTTGCTATTAATGGAATCATATAAGCAACAATTTTTCCTCAAATGCCATTGTAAGGATATTTTAAAATAAATAAAATCATCATTTTTTTTCTTTTATTTTAAAAACTTTGCGGAAAAACTATCCTTACAATCCATATGAAAACTTGTTGTTATCTATTCCTAAGCAATATCTCATAACTCCTAAGAAGTAGCTCAAGAATCCGATCTTCAAACTATGCGATAGAAATCCATCTACGCCATCAGATTCAACATATTCTTTCTTTAAGTTTCTTCACTTTTTCTTTGATTCTTAAAACATCACCATGTGACCCAGTCACATCATGTATCAAGAATCTCAGAATAGAAACTTAGCAGAGTCAGATAGTGGACTTTACCTGAAGTAGAGTCAAACTTATTGACTTTAACATCCTTAGGTAAATTTGGCAGCTTCGCAATCAATGCCCCTTTCTTTGGCAATATAAACATATGGACCCTTTGATAATGGTACAATGTACTATCACAGACTTAGCTTTTCTCTTTACCATTTGGTCAATCGAGTTGACTATGGCCGATCCCTTTCCATTGGGAAGAGAGAGCTTTACTAGATATCCAATGTCTCATTGTCAATGTCCATATAGTTTTAGGAAGTTGATCTTAACAAATAGATAAGATCATTAAGGGTCTTGTCATAGTCTGTTTCATAGGTGTCCCAAAGGAACTCACTATGTGACTTAGAAAGTGATTGAACCACCAACTTTCTCAAGACTTTGACACCCAACTCTCCCGGCTTGTCAATATGTGATTACATCTCCAAGACGTGACCACACCTAGACCTTGCCTTGCCAATTGGGCTTGAGTGACCTTAAAATTTTCAAGAACTTGTGGGTTGGGGAGAATAATTGGAGGAGGTGAATGAAGCATGATTTCCAAGGGACATCATCTTCATTTAGGAAAGCTTGTTTCAAGAGATTTGGGAAGATCATAAATGTCTAAACCAGACATCTTTTGGGAGATATTCAAGATAGTTGAACTTAAGTCCTTAATATGACACCCAATATGAAATATTAAGGCTAGGACCCAACAAACTATTTTATAACATAGAAGAGGTATGCCGTAATCCAAGCTATAAAATATTTGAAGGTAGGTGAATGACGATTCACCAATTTCCATCAAGATAAACGAAATGTATTATTAGGTTTTAATTGGTTTTGAAACTCCTAGATCTTTTGAGATTCATTGAACTGTTCAATGGCATGATTCAATCTCGAGTGTGCCCTTCAGGTTTTGTGACTGGGATGCTGAGGATCACAAAACAAGGTGTGAAGTAACCATGCAAATTACTTGGTACCCTTAAGTGTTTACCCCTCAATCGATGTGCCGGTTAACCACACACGCTCCATCGATACTATGATAAACATTAAGTTACCCTTTACCTACCTTGTTAAATACGAGTTAGTGTGCCGGTTAACCACACACGCTCCACTAACCGACTTAAACAAAGTGCAAAGTGTAATTTCATGGATTAGCACCTTATTCACATTTTCCTAAGTAACTAAGATTGGGTATTATTAAGAGTTTAGTTACTTAGTATTTATCATTAATACTTTTAATGAAGGGAGAATTCTAGTCATGTCAAACCCGTTCGGCTAACGACCCTCCACCAGTCAAGCAAGCAGTGGGTGAGAGTGGACACCCATTAAGTTGCCATTTTATAGGCAACAACCTTATACCCACCTTATAGACCGGCTTCGTGAATGAGGCGTACTAGCGGTAAGACTGACTTTACTCTTATACATATATATATATATATATATATATATATATATATATATATATTATTAACTTATAATATTATAAAGTATAAGGGTTGAATTTTAACTTTTAAAATTCTAAGGGCTAACTTGGAATTAAAGTATTCATAAGAGAAAATTTTACAAATTCCAAAACTTGAGGGTAAGTTTTGAAACTATTCAAAACTAATTAATTCCATAACTTATGTGTTTAAAGTAGTTTTAATCCAAAAACTCTTCAAGTTCCATAACTTGAGGACAAGTTATGGAAGACTTTAAACTAATAAAAGAATTAACTTTTCTTTATTTTATAACTTATAGAATTAATTAAGGTTACACCTTTTTTTAATTTATTATTTAATGAAGAGACTCTTGGCCCTCCATTTTGTAACCTTTGCCAACTTTTATGAGTTTTATGAAACTTAAATGTCACTTTTCATATAACTTGAGGACAAGTTACAAAAACACATTTTAGAATCAACTCTTAGATTAATTTGTATTGAAAACAACTATTTCACTCAACTTTTCTATTAATCTAAGCAACTCATAAGAACAAGATAATTCAAATCAAACTTTTTCATGTAATTAGTCTAAACATTAAACTAATACAAAACATGAATCTATTGACAATTATCTTTGGAATTGGATTAGCATGAACATTACCACATCAAAAACAAGTTTATAAGTCCAAAAACATCTTAGGGTAATGTTACTAGTCCAATTCCAGCCAAAAAAGTCGAATTTATGTTGTCTGGGGGTCAAACTCGTCAAGTGCATGAACTAACTCGGCGAGTTGGATCGATTTGATCACTTTTTAGGCATGGACTCGCCGAGTCTCTTGATGGACTCACCGAGTCTGATGATCAGACAGCAACAATTTCGATTTTTTAAGCAGTTTTGCAAGTATAACAAGAAAACAAGCCTAGACTCTAATACCAATGTTGGGTTTTGAGCATTCTAACACTCCTAAGTGTACATGCAACCCTAAATACCTTGGATCTATGTTTTCTCTATTATACATACAAATATGAACATCCAAGGTATTATCCTAATCTAGGATATAAAATAATGAATATAACAAGATAGAATACATACCTCTTTCATGTAGAAAGTCTTCATGAAGCTTGAGTGTCAAGTTCCCCAAGTGTGACACCTCAAATGGTTCACACAACACCAAATACAATTGGAATAACTTGAGAGAATTCTACACTTCATGAAAATCGGCTAGCCCTCTCTAGATTGATACTAGTCGCCGATTTTGTCAAGAATAAGATCTTTATATAGTGTTACAATTAGGGTAAACCCTAATTGTCATGAATTTCCATTTCCTTGGATCCATGGGTTCAAATACACCATGGAGCATCCATGGACCATCCTGTGGGTTTTAGCCCAACTTGATTATCCATGGAGCATTAGCCCACTATACAAGTATGGATGATTTACACAATCAACCCATATATTTAATTAGTCTTCTTTTGATCACTTAATTAATCCTAGATTAATTCTTGATCAATACTAATGAAATAATCTTATTATTCTTATTATTAATATACTGGAACTTATAATATATTAATAACCATAAGTGTCTTATTTCTCTCATTATAGTCTATCCAAATGCATGATGCCATGCAACCCAAATGGACCATGCCGGATTGGGTCAAGTCTTACCAATTATAGTTATGGACTTAGACATTAATCCAACACTATGTTTTGTCTATTATACATGCAAATATGAATATTCCAAGGTATTACCCTAACTAGCATACAATCTTTTGATACTTGGGTAATAAAATGGATAGAATACATACCTTGTTGATGTAGCTTGACTCCATGAAGCTCGAGAGCCTAGTTCCCCAAGTGTGACACCTCAAATGGTTCACACAACATCACCAACACATGGAATAGCCATGAGAAAAAGACACATGAACTCTAGAAATCGGCTTGCCCTCTTGTGTATACACTCGTGCCCAATTTCACCAACCAATGGGGTCTTTATATTGTGTGGCTATTAAGGTTACACCATGTAAGTCATGACTTTACCCATTCCTTATGCTCCATGGGTTTTAACCTCCATGGAGTATCCATGGGTCACCACATGGGTTAAAACCAACATAAGGAATCTTGGATCATAAGCCCACATATATAAGAATTAATGATTTACACAATCAATCCCCATATATTTAATTAGTCTCTTTTGATCACTAAATTAAGTCCAAACTAATTCTTGATCAATACTAATTAAATAACATGATTTCATATTAATATATTAGAACTTATAATATATTAATATGTCACAAATGTCCTCTTCTCACAAATGGTCTATCCAAATGTTCCGATGCCATGCAACCCAATGCGGTCACAAACGGTCTATCCAACAGTCTCCCACTTGGATAAGTCTAAAACTATTATTGAGTATGACTTTCAAAACCCAACTGGCAATCGTAGCTCTCAAAAGCCGCTGTCGAACTCTGACCTTGTCGATGAACTCTGACCTTTGTCAATGACTTGTCCATTTGATAAGGGATCATATATTCCTCCATTCTAGATATCATATGGACTGAGACATGGATTATAATTCATTCTCTCTGTCCATTTGTTGTTTCCCGATTTCCAATTTATGATGACTGGCTGATTGAACAGATCAAATCAGTCCTGGCTTGGCCAAGCACTCACATGTGTCATCATTAAATCATTGAGGGGCCCACAAATATCACTTTTATCCCGATGGTAGAAGGAATGGATAAAATTCGACTCATATGGCTTGTTCTACTACTTGTTGAATCATACACAAAGGCACGTTTTATAACATCGATTTACCAATGCGTTTTAGTGGAATCAATGTATAACCAACTCATAGTAACAAATCATATCTGTAGGTTTGAAGAATATAAGATATTATCATCTCATGATCACTCGTGATAAAATCCATGAAGTGATTCCAATGAGCGTGAGTTGAATCTAATACTTAGAACTTATGAGCACTCATGAGTGGTGTAACACCACTTTGTCCAACAACTTAGACCTCTACAAGCCAACCCAAGACAGTCTTGATTCATATCTACTTCCAACATATGACCGACTGTGGATAGTTTGAATAACTTAGTCATTCAGGAAGAACGACCTAGTTTTTCTAGAAGTCAAATCATGCAAAGTGAAACACAAGAATAATTGAATCCAATATGGTCTCAGAACTTTTGAATATAAATAAAACATTTTTTATTTATCACCATATTGATTTCCCATCATTCATTGCATACTGTTTCAAACTATCAACTTTATACTTGAATTAAAACAATAGTTGTCCCATGCTCTAAGCATGTACACTATGTTTTTCTAAACACTAGTCATACCATACACTAAGTATGCATACTAAGTTTTTTTTAATGATCTTTACTTTGTGAAAGAGATCGATTGAACATAATTCCAATGATTCTCATTTCACACTCCCAATCCTTACCGCAAATGTAGGAATTCCAAATTCATGCCATTTACCGAAATCTGTTAGATTCTAAACTTATATGCGTTGATCCTCTTGTAATGATTATGCACAAAGTCACAAAGACTTGACAACAAACATTACAGAGCATTCCAAAGGAGATCAACTCCTTGGAAACATCCTTCTTGCATTAAGTTTCCTAATCTTACACAGATTTATTGAACAACTTCCACCTTCCCATACTCCCATTTTGACTATCACTTCTTAACAAGAGTTACCTCTTTTCAGAATATGTCAATATGGTCCTTCCAAAAATTAACATTATACTTCCAATTGTCCCTGAGCAACCAATCTTTGGTAAACCTTAGATTGTCCTCGACAATTGCTTAATCCTTTTAGTCATATCCAATTCTAAACCTTTCCTTTCTTAATGCCCCAGGCATTTGGAAAATTTTAGAAATGATGAATATTATAGCACATGTAATCGATCCTATATCCGAAGCATATGGGACACTATTCATGATGTCTCACATAAAGACATGATACTAGACTAGTCCTTTTGCTACAATATTTCTATTTGCCAAGTTCTCATAATTCAGATTATGAAAAGGGATGCCGTAATCATAATCGAATTTTAGAACGCAAATAATAGACCCATATATAGAATTTCCTTATGTTGAGCGCAACACAAAATTCATATATATTTTTGACTAAAGATGATTAAAACCTCAATCTAAGCTTTTAGAATTGGAATGAAGTATAATTTCCTCTCCCTTAATTATAGCAAAACAATTTTTCAACTCCTGCAACTCCACAAATTGAAACTTTTGTTTTCTATAATTAACATTGCTAACTTGCAATCTTTATCATAATTATGATGCTCCCACTAACATGATGATTATTAGCATATCACTTATGCTCCCACTAGCTTTGACATGTAGTCAGAAATCAGCTGGACTTCTAGAAATCAATATTTTATTTACTTTCTTACCAAAGTTTAGACTTTTGATATGAGATGCTTTGATAAAAACTTTATCAAAATCATACACCTTTCCTTAGATAGCATGCATGTGTGTCTAAACAATTTCAGAACTATGAAAAGGGATGCCGTGATAGAAATCTGTCAAAACGATAGGTTATAAACCTCACGTCGTGTGCTAGTGTTAAACTACGAGTTTTTATTCTTGATTAGATCTTGAAATTCTTTTCAGGATCTTTAAGACTCCCACTGTCCTCTTGACATATAAGAATATCTTGCTAACTATTCAAGAGATAGTGGAGATTCTTTATCAAGGCAAACACTTCACACAATTGGCCTTAGTTGGTCTTTGTTTTATCCAAAACATCACAACTTACCAATTTCAAATGTACAAGAGTAGGATGCTTTTACTCTTACATTTGACTAGTGTTAAGAAACCTTCCTTTAAGATTGATATTTCACTCAAGTTACAATCTTGGAGTATGACTCTAAGAATTGTTTTTGGAACGAGGTATGAATCATCTTCTTGATTTGACCACTTCAACAATTCATAGCTCCTCTTCTTAGCTATCAGAATGCACTTAGAGGATGAATTGTGATAAGGTCTATTAATCATTAAGATGATCATATTAGGGGTGAGCGCGGTGCGGTTTAGTATGGTTATTAGCCAAAACCTCACCACTAACCGCAAATGCGGTTAATCCATTTTCAAAACTGCATGGTGCGGTTATTTTTGCGGTGCGGTTAGGCGGTTATTTTTGCGGTGCGGTTTTTTTTTTCTTCGTTGCGGTTATTAACTGCATGGATTTGGTGTGGTTATTTTGTGTGGTTTTTAACCACAATTTAGAGTTCAAATAGTTTTAAGAGTTCAAACATATTAATTGTAATAAAAAAAACCATAAGATATAAGACAATTAACTATTTATCTTAAACGACAAACAACTAATATCATAAAAACGTCAAATCAATAGTAATTAACAATAAATATCTTAAAATTTTCTAATTTCATCTTTTTTTTCAAAGTTAAACATAAGAAAAAACCAACACTTTTGTCTTCTAGTATTTTATCTGTCTTTCATTCATGAAACTTGTCTTATTTTTAATATTTAATAAATTAATAACAGCAAAAAAATTGTATATAATATATGCGGTGCGGTGCGGTTTTTTTTGCGGTTTTTGGAAACTAATAACCGCACCGCACCACAAATTTGCGGTTTTTGAAAAACAGAAAACCTCACCATCGGTTTTTATTGCGGTTGCAGTTTATGCGGTTAATTTTAGTTTCGGTGCGGTTTTTGCTCACCCCTAGATCATATAACATGATACTAAAGTACTCTCCCATCTTTTCAGATTTGAGAAACATTTATCCTTCTGCCTAATTTGATTCTTCTCATTCGTTTTGCAATACATCAAAATTTTCCCAATGTATCAGAATTACACTTAAACTGGTAAGTATAACCATATTTACTAAACTTTAGTTAAACATGATGAATATTCTTATCGATCTTTTGTGGTGTACTTGATCAGTGCACAAGAATGTGTATTCGATCCCTTAGTCCTTCACTTGACTCACATATACATGTGAACAAGGAACTAGTCTTAATTTTCCAAAGTTGAAAGTTCTCATTCATCTTACTGTACAACTTGTATGATTTCCAAGTTTCTATCCAACTGAAACCTTGGATGATGAGAAACTTTCCTTATTTGGTAAATTTAGACACTACCACAAATGGAAGGATTAAATTCATATTTTCAATATTGCTAGAAACATACAAACATCAAGTTTTCATAAATGCCATTGCAAAGAGATATAAAATAAAGTAAAAAAACTTTTATTTATTTATAAAATGCGGAAAAAACTTTTCCTTACAATGCAACTTTAAATGAAAACTATGCTATTACATGTTTCCTAGCAATCTATCATAACTCCTAAGAGTTGCTCAAGAATCTGATCTTCAATCAAGCGATAGAAATACATCTTCGTGATCAGATTCAACATACTCTTTTTTTAAGTTTCCTTCACTTTTCCTTTGATTCTTAAAACATGAACATGTGACCCAGTCACATCATGTAATAAGAATCTCAGAATAGAAGCTTAACCGATTTAGATAGTGGACTTTACCAGAAGTAGAGTCAAACTTATTGACTTTACCAGCCTTATGATCTTTCAGGTATATTTGGCAGTTTCGCAACCAATGCCCTTTCCTTTTAGCACTAGAACCATATGGACCCTTTGGGAATGGTACATGGGATAATCTCAGACTTAGCCCTTCTCTTTACCATTTGGATAACCGAGTTGACTATAGCCAATCGCTTTCAATTGGGAAAAGAAAGCTTTTACTGGGTATCCAATGTAACCATTGTCAATGTCCATTGATGGTTTGGAAAGTTGATCTTCTAATCAAATTTTCTTTACTAGTCCTCAAATCATTTTTGATTCAGCTGCACTAAGCAAATAGATAAGATCATTAAGGGTCTTGTCATAGTCTGTTTCATAGTAGTCCTAAAGGAACTCACTATGTGACTTAGAAAGTGATTAAACATCCAACTTTCTTAAGACTTTGACACCCAACTCTCCCGGCTTGTCAATATGTGACTTTATCTCCAAGATGTGAGCACACATAGACCTTGCTTGCCAAAAGGGCTAGAGTGACCTTGAACTTGTGGGTTAGGAATAATAGTTGGAGGAGGTGAAGTTTCAAGAGATTTGGGAAGATCATAGATGTCTGAACCAAACATCTTTTTGGGAGATATTCAAGATAGTTGATTTAAAGTACTTAATATAACACCCAATATGAAATATTAAGGCTAGGACCCAACACAATATTTTATAACTTGGAAGAGGGATGTCGTAATCCAAGCTATAAAATATTTGAAGGTAGGTGAATGATGATTCACCAATTTCCACCATGAAAAAAAAAATAATTTATTAGGTTTTAATTGGATTTGAAACTCCTAGATCTTTTGAGATTCATTGAACTATTCAATGGCATGTTTCAATCTCAAGTGTGACCTTCAAGTTTTGTGACTGGGATGCCGAGGATCACAAAACAAGGTGTGAAGTAACCATGCAAATTACTTGGTACCCTTAATATTTACCCCTTAATCGATGTGCCGGTTAACCACACGCGCTCCACCGATACTATGATAAACATTAAGTTACCGTTTTCCTACCTTGTTAAATCAAGCTAGTGTGCCGGTTAACCACATACGCTCCACTAACCGAAATAAGCGACGTGCAAAGTGTAATTTCATGGATTAGAACCATATTCACATTTTCCTAAAGTAACTAAGATGGGGAATTATAAAAATATTTAGTTACTTTATATTTATCATTAATACTTTTAATGAAGGGAGAATTACAGTCCTTGTCCTACCAGTTCGGCAAAGACCCTCCACCAGTCAAGGAAGCGGTGGGTGAGAGTGGACACCCATTAAACTGCCATTTTATATGCAGTAACCTTATACCCCCTTATAGACCGGCTTCGTGAATGAGGCCTACTAATGGTAAGACGACTTGCTCTTATACATATATATATATATATATATATATATATATATATATATAAATATTATTAACTTATAATATTATAAAGTATAAGGGTTGAATTTTAACTTTTAAAATTCTAAGGGCTTAATTTGGAATTAAAGTATTCATAAGGGAAAACTTTTCAATTTCCAAAACTTGAGGGAACGTTTTGAAACTATTCAAAACTATTCAGTTTTCATAACTTATGTGTTTAAAGTAGTTTTAATCCAAAAACTCTTCAAGTTCCATAACTTGAGGACAAGTTATGGAAGACTTTAAACTATTAAAAGAATGTGACTTTTCTTTATTCATAACCTATGAAAATATTTATGAGTTTTATGAATCTTAAATTTGACTTTTCATATAACTTGAGGACAAGTAAGAAAAACACATTTTAGAATCAACTCTTAGATTAATTTCGATTGAAAACAATAATTTCACATAACTTTCCTATTAATCTAAGCAACTCAGAAGAACAAGATAATTCAAATCAAACTTTTTCATGTAATTAGCCTAAACCTTAAACTAATACAAAACATGAATCTATTGACAATTATCTTTGAAATTGGATTAGCATGAACATTACCACATCAAAAACAGGTTTATAAGTTGAAAAATAGCTTAGGGTAATGTTCCTAGTCCATTTTCCAACCAAAACAGTCGAAGATATGATGTCTGGGGGGCCAACTTGTCGAGTGCATGAACCAACTCGACGAGTTGGATCGTTTTGAACACTTTTAAAGCATGGAATCGTTGAGTCAACTGATGGACTCGTCGAGTCCGTTGTCCAGACAGCAAAAAACTTCGATTTTTAAGCAGATTTTGCAAGTATAACAAGAAAACAAGCCTAGGCTCTGATTCCACTGTTGCGTTTTTGAGCATTCTAATACTCCTAAGTGTACATGCAACCCTAAATACGTTGGATATATGATTTCTCTATTATACATGCAAATATGAATATTCCAAGGTATTACCCTAACTAGCATACAATCTTTTGATTAAATTGGGTAATATAATGGATAGAATACATACCTTGTTGATCTAGCTTGACTCCATGAAGCTCGAGAGCCTAGTGCCCCAAGTGTGACACCTCAAATGGTTCACACAACATCACCAACACATGGAATAACCATGAGAAGAAGACACATGAACTCTAGAAATCGGCTTGCCCTCTTGTGTATACACTCGTGCTCAATTTCACCAACCAATGGAGTCTTTATATAGTGTGGCTATTAGGGTTAAACCATGTAAATCATGACTTTACCCATTCCTTTTACTCCATGGGTTTTAACCTCCATGGAGTATCCATGGGTCACCACATGGGTTAAACCCAACATAAGGAATCTTGGATCATCAACCCACATATATAAGAATTAATGATTTACACAACCAATCCCCATATATTTAATTAGTCTCTTTTGATCACTAAATTAAGTCCAAACTAATTCTTGATCAATACTAATTAAATAACATGATCTCATATTAATATATTAGAACTTATAATATATTAATATGTCACAAATGTCCTCTTCTCACAAACGGTATATCCAAATGTTCCGATGCCATGCAACCCAAATGGACCATGCCGAGTCGTGTCATGTACATACCAATTATAGTTGTGGACTTAGACACTAATCCAACAAGAGTACCCAGACGTATTTCCAGAGGAGCTGCCTGGGATACCTCCGAAGAGACAAGTGGAGTTCAGGATCGACCTAGTCCTTGGTGCGGCTCTGATAGCCAAGGCACCATATCGGTTGGCTCCTCCTGAGATACAGGAGTTGTCTTCACAACTGTAGGAGCTGTTAGACAAGGGGTTTATCAGACGGAGCAGTTCGGCTTGGGGAGCCCCGATCATGTTTGTGAAGAAGAAGGACAGGTCGCATCAAATGTGTATAGACTACCGGGAGCTGAATAAAGTAATAGTGAAGAACCGTAATCCACTCCCGAGGATTGATGATCTTTTTGACCAGCTTCAGGGGGCATCTTGGTTTTCCAAGATAGATTTGCGTTCAGGCTACCACCAGATGCGATTCAGAGATGATGATGTACAGAAGACTGCTTTTCGTACTCGTTATGGTCACTACGAGTTCGTGGTGATGCCCTTTGGGCTCACCAATGCTCCTGCCGCATTCATGGACCTCATGAACCGTGCATGCAGAACGATGTTGGATCGTTCTGTGGTAGTCTTTATTGACGACATCTTGGTTTACTCCAAGATGCAGGAGCAGCACGAGGAGCACTTGCGGGAGGTTATGGATACCCTGAGGAAGGAGAGCTTGTATGCCAAGTTCTCCAAGTGTGAGTTCTGGTTCCACGAGGTGCAGTTTCTGGGGCATCTTGTCAACCAGAACGGTATTTTGGTCGACCCGCCCAAAGTAGAGGTCGTGATGACATGGGAGGTTCCAAAGTATCCATTTGAGATTCAGAGTTTCCTCGGGTTAGCAGGCTGGGATTGTGTCAACAGGCCCCTATTCCGACGAAAAACAACCCCTTTTCTTTTTGTTTAGCCTGTTCCTATCAGATAAATTCTTAAGAGAAGAGGAAAAACCCACCGACATCAATTTCGAAGTGAATTTCCCCAGTTGAGGCATCTTGATTGAGAATAAAGGATTCCCCCCTAGGGTTTTTTTTTTCAGGGTGGTAACACGCTACTACTTAAACTACTTATGTTAATTCTACTTACGCTAAATAAAAAAAAAGAAATGTAGCTCCCTGTTAGGATCGACAATTGAGAGAAGGGCCCCATTGGAGGATGGGTCCCGAGCGGTTTTGCATTGAGTTTTCACTAATTACCGAAGATTCATACATGATTTCTCCAAGATAGCAGTACCCTTGACCCGACTGACAAAGAAGGTCGTTGTTTTTCGATAGGGGCCTGAGCAGCATGAAACGTTTGAGACTTTGAGATAGAGATTGTGCGAGGCACCGATCTTAGCCCTGCCAGAGGGCGTAGAGGATTTTGTAGTGTACTGTAACGCGTCCATCTCGGGTTTGGGCGCAGTATTAATGCAGAGGGGGTATGTCATCGCTTACGCCTCAAGGCAGCTGAAGCCTCACAAGGCGAACTACCCGATGCATGATCTGGAGTTGGGGGCAGTTGTTTTCGCCCTCAATATTTGGCGACATTAGCTCTATGGGGTCCGTTGTACCATTTACATGGATAACAAGAGTTTAAGGTACCTCATGGATCAGCCGAATCTGAACATGAGGCAGTGTCGGTGGCTAGACGTGGCGAAGGATTACGACTGTGAGATCCTCTACCACCCGGGGAAGGCCAACATTGTGGTTGATGCTCTTAGCCGCAAGGCAGTGCCGATCAGAGATATTTGCTTGCGGATGACAGTAGTGACTCCGCTGCTGGAGCAGATCCAAGAGGCCCAACAAGAGGCTATGAAGGAGGATTATTGGAAGAGCGAGCGTATTGTGGGTCAGGTTTCCTCCTTCAACTGTGATAGTCGCGGGTTGTTGACACTACACCGTAGAGTGTAGGTCCCATATCATGGAGGTGCGCTCCAGGTTTTGATGGAGGAGGCACATAAATCTAGTTTTTTTCTATTCATCCCGGGGCGACGAAGATGTACAGAGATCTTCGCCCTGATTACTGGTGGCCTTGCATGAAGCGGGATGTAGCATGGTACGTCAAGAGACGCCTGACCTGCAGGAAGGTCAAGGCAGAGCACCAGAGGCCTCACAAAAAGACGCAATCATTAGATATCCCTGTGTGCAAGTGGGTGGATATTACTATTGATTTGATCACGAAGCTTCCAAGGACCGCCCGGGGAGTGGATTCGATTTGGGTCATCATGGATCGGTTGACCAAGAGTGCCAATTTCATCCCGATCCAGGAGAGCATTTCGGCCGAGAAACTGGCCGACATTTACATCCGAGAGGTAGTAGCTTGACACGGAGTGGCAATTTCCGTGAATTATGATCGATACGTGCAATTTACTTCTAGATTCTGGAAGAAATTCCATGACGAGTTAGGTACTCGTCTGCCTTTTAGCACGAGTTTTCACCCTCAAACGGATGGTCGGAGTGAGCGGACCATCCAAACCTTAGATTACATGCTGCACACATGCATATTAGACTTTGGTGGTAGCTGGGATACCTACCTTCCCTTGGCAGAGTTTTCTTACAATAATAGCTACCACGCGAGTATCGACTGTCCTCCCTTCGAGATGTTGTATGGGAGGAAGTACAGGACCCCGATATGCTATGGAGAGGTCGGGTAGAGGGTCATGTGACAACCATCACTTTCTGGTCAAGTCAAAGTCAAATAAAGTCAACAAGTCAAACCGGTCAACTCAATTAACACATGTATATTAGGGTTTACATTATGTTTACTATTGTACAACACACCATCCTAATGCAAATCATCACTTAGAGTTTTCAGTTGTTCAGAAAATCTAAACCCTAATCAGGGTAAGTGATGTAACTACTCGATAAAACATTATTACATACCCATCGGGAGCGTATAACACTCATAAAAAGGCTTAATGGGGTTTACAAACCTTGCATCACGAGGCTAAACATTAACAAAGGTCACAAACAAAGTCTCTCTCACTCTCTCTCTCTCTCTCTCGCTATATCTCTCTCCCAAATCTCTCTCAAAATCTCTTTCAACTGAACACTCAGGGCATCCCGACCCCTAACATAGTCAAAAATCACTCGAAACGGGAAGAGTAATGGAAAAATAGCTTAAAGGGGGCGAAGCCTCTTAGGACCCGAAGCTAGCCATAAGGAACTGAACCCTAAGGAACCAAAACCCTAAAGACCGAAATAGCTCTTAAGAACTGAACCTGCTTAAGGACCGAACTCATCCTTCGGTTCGGATCAAGCCTCTTCGGACCGAAGCTCCGTCTGCTTTTGGTTCATTTCGCCTTCACTTCCCACATAATACCTTCGCCTGTGAGACTTATCGGATCAACCTACTTTCGGTTCTCAACCTCTTTGGACTGAACCTCTGGTTCTGACCATCAAAACTTCGCAGGTTCGCCTCTTGGTCTCGGTTTTCGAACACTTTCGTGTTTTAAGCCCGTTTTTCATGATTTTAACGTGGGATTTTCACCCAAACTCATATTTTGACATATAAGACCCCATATATTCATATTTTAATCATATTTTAGGGGAAATCTCTAACTATGGATAATATCTTTTGTGCAAGATATTGTCTAAGAGTGTTGACTTTTCCCATAAAGCTATGACACCAACCACTCCCATACCCACTCCATGACATATTCATGTCACTATTCACCTATATCTAATCAACTATTTGTACTCTCACCCTTCTTCAACAAGTTTCCACACCTTCTATCTTACAAGCAAAGCCTAGAAATCCTTATCTCTCCTCCATGATATTCACTTCTCACCTAAAGCAAATTTATCTCTCTCTTTCCCTTTCTCTCTCTAAAAACTCGAAACTCAAGGGCTGATCTTGAGCTTATCATCCACTTTTGGTAAGTACCTTCATCCTACTCTTGAATATTGTAACATCCCCCTCTGGCATGTATCACAATATTGTCCGCTTTGGGCCACTCGGCACGAGGACTTCCCAGGGGGTCACCCATCCTGGTACTACTCCCGCCCGAGCACGCTTAACTGCAGAGTTCTTATGGGATCTGCTGCCCTCACGGATTTAAAACGCGTTGTGACAAGGAAGGTATCCGCACCCCTTATAAGGAGTGTTTAGTTCTCCTTCCAAGCCGATGTGGGATCAGATCTAACCCACTTTCACCCCCCATTATAGGGTTCGACGTCCCCGTCGAACACATCGACCCGTGCCCTAGCTCTGATACCAACTGTGACATCCCCAAAATCTCGGCCAGAAAAGACCGATTTTCATTTATGCTTTTAAATATTTTCAGAGTAAATCCTTTTGATTTGAAAGAGTTGCGGAATTTGTTCCCAAAAACAAAACATGATAAAACATTGTTTACCGAAGCATTTCATAAAAGAAATGTATTTTCATTATAATCAAAATTCGGGGTGTCTTGTTCCGATACAGACCAATAAGCATAAACGAATACATTACAAGTCATATAACAAATATAAACATATGCAGACTTGTAAACAAAACAACTTGATGGTTCATCCATCTCATGCCTTTCCGCCACTACCTGTAATACAATTTAAAACTGAGTGGGTCAGGCTTGGGAGCCTGGTGAGCATATAGGGTTTTCAACCCACAATAAATATCATATTTAATTTTCACCAACCAACAATAACCCAATTACCCATTCCCGTTATTCTCACTTTAATGTCCCTAAAACAACTAACATAAGGGACCTAGTCTAAGAATATTTCATCGGGGCGACAACACATGCTTCGGGGGTACCTCAGCAATATAAGTCAAATAAGGCAACCATGAGGGGGATGGAGTACAGCGAATGAACACCCAAGTTCATTAACACCTACAGGTGGCGAACCTGCTAATGTTTCCACAAGACTGTCTAGAATAGCCAGTGTTCGTCATCTAAACTCCGCTAGATGACTCAATCAAACAACAACGAGGCCTCTCATCTGTTTATTACACACCAACTGTCTACCCATGTTCTACCCAACATATTAGTAGAGAAAAATATACATTTGTATACATAGTTTAAAAACCTATATAGCATGCTTTAATCAACACATATATCACAAAACAGATGAGGCACACACACACATAACACATATCTCATAAAGAAATAAGCAGATCTATAAGATAGAAGAGAGTGAATACTCATTCACACGTAACACAACCAAATATATACACATAGCACGTATTTTATATATAATACTTCGTATTATTGTATTTGGAAAAAAATAACTACACACTCACTTGATCAGAAGATGATCGGACAGCACTACGGCTTATAGAAGTAGTAATCCACAGCAGATCTGGGAGATCTTCACAAAAATCGAACTTCTCGCGGGCAGAGCTTCGACTCGGAAACCGCACTTCTCGGGATCTTCGGGATCTCGGGACTTGTCTCGGGGCTAGAGTATGATACCGGGGCTTCGGGGTATTTCTGGCACGCAAAACGATGCAAAACGGGAGAGAGAAGAGAAGAAATTGGCAATTGGGTCGGCTGCCTTCGGTTCCTATTTATAGGAGGCTGGAGCCTCGGAGTACGCGGGGCGTACTGCGTTACGCGGGGCGTACTGCCCAAAACGTCATTGCTTACGTATCCGAAGTGCTCGAGTGCGAGTGTCGACATCCCTCGGAGTACGCGGGGCGTACCTCGGATCAGATCGGTGACTCCTTCGGATAATACTTCCGAATTTTGAATTAAAAATAAATACAAAATGATTAATAAACTTCGGAAATTCATAACTTCTTCATACGAACTTCGTTTTCGACGTTCTTTATATCCACGGAAAGGTGAGACCATGCTCTACGACTTTCGTTTAGACTCCGTCGGCTAATTTTGACTTTATTTTTATTAATTATTTTTAATAGGCCGCGACAGAAACTTTTGTTATAAATTCATAACTTCTTCGTTTGACGTCCGTTCTCGCCTAACTTTTTATCGCTTCGATACCAACAATGAGATATTCGATTCTCATTTAGATTGCTTCGGCTAACAACCGCTCGATCTCAAATCGAGTAAAACAGGCTGTATACCGCTAAGCCAGAACTTCGATAAATCATAACTTCCTCATACGAAGTCAGATTTGGGCGTTCTATATATATTCGGAAACCTCGTTTCAACTACTACAACATAGATCAAAGATATTAAGTTTATTTTACACTTAAATTTTGACGCTTATTTTTATTCTTAATTAATCAAACCACATAATTAAGCAATTAAGCACAAAACACAAAATACTCAAATAATATAATCTTATTACTTCAAAATGGGTTACAAAGGTCAACCTAGACTATTACATTGCTACAAATGGCAAGCCCGAAACACAGGCGTTACAATTAAAGTGGGTTAGATCTGATCCCACATCGGCTTGGAAGGAGAACTAAACACTCCTTATAAGGGGTGCGGATACCTTCCTTGTCACAACGCGTTTTAAATCCGTGAGGGCAGCAGATCCCATAAGAACTCTGCAGTTAAGCGTGCTCGGGCGGGAGTAGTACCAGGATGGGTGACCCCCTGGGAAGTCCTTGTGCCGAGTGGCCCAAAGCGGACAATATTGTGATACGTGCCAGAGGGGGATGTTACAAATGGTATCAGAGCATTAGTTTAAGCGAACTAGGAATTTGTAGGATTTCTAGACTTAAACTTAGAATGCTAAGTGAAGTTTTGAGATGTGTGTCTGTTGTGATTTAGACACGAGCACTAGTTTATTTTAGGAAAGTTGCCTAAAATGCTTTATGTGCTAAATGTTATATGTTGCCATATATGATATTATTTGTTCGGATCTATGGTCTGTTGCCGACCGGATCTAGAAACCTTATGTGTGTAGGATTCTAAGCGTACGTCTACGATATTAGAACTAGCATGTAAACGTTTCGGAGTGATAAGGATGATTTGAATATCCATCATGATTGAGGATCTAATTTCACCTTATTCGGTGTGTAGATCAAAATGGTGAGAACAAGAAGTGGAGTTGGAAATGTTGACGAAAACAGGAATCAACCACCAGTGATTGAGCCAATACCTGTCGTAGCAGCAGCACCTGAGCCAATAACCATGGCTGGTGTGCAATTGATGATTCAGACGATGTTGGATCGTCAGATGGATGAAACTAGACGGTTGCTTCAACAAAATCGTGAAGAACTGTCGATTCGTGTGGAAGAGCCTGAATTAAATGAAGGGCACTCAGAAGGTGGAAACTTCAGTGGGTCTGTTGGTCCAGCCAACCCACCGATAGTTAGGCAAGATAACCGTGAAGGAAGGAATGATGGAATGGGATGCAAGTACAAGGACTTTTTGACTAGCAAACCATCGACCTTCAATGGAAAGGAGGATCCGATTGGGGTTATGGATTGGATCTCCGAAATGGAGCTAGCCTTCATGACGTGTGGCTGCAGAGGTAAGTTGCAAACTATCTATGCCGTGCGACAATTCCGAGGTGGAGCTGTTCGTTGGTGGAACACTCTAGGGAAGACCTTAAGCCCTAATGAGCCACTGCAATTGACATGGGCAGAATTCTTGGTGCAGTTCAAGCGCAAGTTTTGTTCGGCTCAAAATCTGTTGGAGTTGGAGAATAAGTTTTTGACATTGACGAAGGGTAGCATGTCAGTGGATGAGTACACCAATAACTTCACCGATAAGATGGAGTTTGCCTTGCGTATCGTTCCAGACGAGTTGACAAAGGTGGATCGGTATGCGAAGGGACTTCCATGGGAGTACGAGGTGCCAGTACGTCAGGCACTTACTCTAGAGGCAGCTATCTGGGCTGCCAAGTCTGTGGAGAACATGATCAAGGGGAGAACCACCGTCAAGGTTGAGGTTGGTGAGAAAAGGAAGTTTGAAGGAACATCTGGTTCCAGTAAGAAGAGCAAATTTTCGAAATCTGATTCGAAAAAGTTTGGAGGAAAAGGAGGCGAAGCAAAGTGGTGTGATAAGTGTAAGAAAAAGCACTTTGGGAAATGTAGCGAGGATGTAACCTGCTACAAGTGTGGAAAGGTCGGACATTTTGCCAATGAATGTCCGAACAACAAAAGGATGTGTTTTGGGTGTAATGAAGAGGGGCACATTTTGAAGGACTGTCCGAGGAAGAAGGAGGCAGCAAAGCCCAACATTCCACCAAAGCCAAAGGCGAGAGCATTCCAGATGACACTGGAAGCTACGAAAGATGAAGCTGATGTTGCTTCAGGTACCTTTCTCGTAAACGAATTACCTGCTCATATATTGTTTGATTCTGGAGCCAACTACTCCTTTATTTCGCATGAGTTTGGTAGAAAGCTAGCTTTGCCTATTGATAGACTAGATGATGCTTTATTAGTCGAAGTAGCTAGTGACAAGTTTGTACCTGTTAGCCATCGTATGAAAAGCATCTTAATTGATCTGAATGGGAATAAGTTTCACGAGGAATTATTTCTTATCGAACTAAATGGTTTCGACATCGTGTTGGGAATGGATTGGCTTAGCGCCAATGATGCCGAAATTTTGTGCAAGAAGAAGATAGTTAAAGTAAACCCGCCTGGTAAAGATTCGTTTATGGTGTATGGGGACAAACGCAGAGTAAATTCTGGAATCATTTCTCTAATGAAAGCCAGAAAGTGTTTGACCAAGGGATGTACATCATATTTAGCATTCGTGATTGATGCTAAGAAAGAAAAGAAGGTGATGCAGAGCATTCCAGTGGTGTGTGATTTTCCGGAAGTGTTCCCCGAGGATCTTCCTGGATTACCACCTGATAGACAAGTGGAGTTCAGAATAGACTTGTTACTAGGAACCACGCCAATAGCAAAAGCACCTTATCGATTAGCACCGACAGAGATGAAGGAGCTGATGATGCAACTTCAGGAGTTATTGGACAAAGGTTTCATTAGACCTAGTTCATCGCCCTGGGGAGCTCCGGTGTTATTTGTGAAGAAGAAAGATGGAAGTATGAGAATGTGCATCGATTACAGAGAGCTAAACAAGGCAACAATAAAGAATAGATATCCGTTGCCGAGGATTGATGACCTATTTGATCAAGTGCAAGGTTCGAGCTATTTCTTGAAGATCGATCTTAGGTCAGGATATCACCAGCTGAAAGTAAGAGAGCCAGATATCGAGAAGATTGCATTCAGAACTAGATATGGACACTACGAGTTCTTGGTTATGTCGTTTGGACTAACCAATGCTCCAGCAGCGTTCATGGATTTGATGAATAGGGTTTGTAATCCTTTCCTTGATAAATCCGTGATAGTGTTTATAGACGACATTCTGATCTACTCGAAAAGCCAGGAGGAGCATGGCAGACACTTGCGAGAAGTGTTAGAAGTTTTGAAGGAGGAGAAGCTTTATGCGAAGTTCTCCAAATGTGATTTTTGGATTCGTGAAGTCCAATTCTTGGGTCACGTGGTCAACCAAGAGGGGATAATGGTTGATCCAGCGAAGATTGAAGCTGTGATGAAGTGGGAACAACCGAAAAGTCCCACGGAGATTCGAAGCTTTTTAGGATTAGCCGGATATTACCGAAGGTTTATCCAAGGTTTTTCTTCTATTGCTACTCCATTGACAGCTTTGACCCACAAAGGAGCTACTTATGCTTGGAGTGAGAAGCATAAAGAAGCATTCGAGAAGTTAAAGAAGAAGCTATGCGAGGCACCGATACTTTCTCTACCCGATGGAGTTGAAGACTTCGCTATTTATAGCGATGCGTCTGGTGTTGGATTGGGTTGTGTTTTGACCCAAAGAGAAAAGGTGATAGCATATGCGTCTCGACAGCTGAAAGAGCATGAAAAGAATTACCCTACTCATGATTTGGAGTTGGCAGCGGTAGTTTTCGCTCTGAAAATATGGAGGCATTACCTTTATGGCACGAAGTGCAAAGTTTTCACTGATCATAAGAGTCTCCAATACCTCTTTAATCAGAAAGAATTGAATATGAGGCAACGACGCTGGCTAGAATTACTTAAAGACTACGACTGTGAGATACTTTACCACCCCGGTAAAGCTAATGTTGTTGCTGATGCTCTCAGTCGGAAGGTCAATCTTGAAAGGAAGAGGCCAAGAGCATTGAGAATTGAAGTTGTCTCGACCATTGTGGAAAGTATAAAGAAAGCTCAAGAGGAAGCTTCTGAGAAAAATGACCGAAAGGAGGAACGTTTGGGTAAAACGTTGGTGTTTGGTACTAACGGTCATGGACTGAAGGTATTCCAAGATCGTATTTGGGTACCTAAGTCAGGAGGAATTAGGGATCTTCTGATGGAAGAAGCTCACAAAACCATGTACTCAATTCATCCGGGTAGCACTAAAATGTATAGGGACCTAAAACCCTACTACTGGTGGCCGACGATGAAGCTTGATGTTGCAAAGTATGTGGCCGAGTGTGTGACTTGTGCGAGAGTCAAGACACAACATCATAAACCTTACGGGAGTTTAGAACCATTGCCTGTGCCTATGGGTAAGTGGGAAGACATTGCTATGGATTTTGTCACTAAACTGCCCAGAACAAAGAATGGTCACGACATGATTTGGGTGGTCGTTGATCGATTCACTAAGAGTGCGCATTTCATAGCGGCCAGGGAGAAATGGTCTATGGAAAAGCTTGCGAATTCTTACGTGAAGGAAATTGTGAGGCTTCACGGTGTTCCGTTAACGATTGTATCGGATCGTGATAGCCGTTTCACCTCAAGGTTTTGGAAAAGTCTACAAGAGGAAATGGGTACCAAGTTATGTTTAAGCACAACTTACCATCCGCAGACTGATGGTCAGAGTGAAAGAACAATACAAACACTTGAAGATATGCTGAGAGCATGTACCTTGGAATTCCTAGGTAATTGGGATGAACATTTACCGTTGGTAGAATTTTCCTATAATAATAGTTTTCACTCGAGCATTAAGATGGCACCTTTTCAAGCTTTGTATGGACAGAAGTGTCGTACGCCGTCTTGTTGGCTTGAGGCTGGGGAAAAGCAGTTTATGGGACCGGAGATGGTTCATCAAACTGCTGAAAAGTTGAAAATAATTAGGGAAAGAATGTTAGCAGCTCAAGATCGTCAAAAGAGCTATGCTGACAAGAAGCGAAGACCGATGACTTTTGAGGTTGGAGATTCGGTTTTGCTTAAAGTCTCGCCGTGGAAGGGACTTATAAGATTTGGAAAAAGGGGAAAGTTGAGTCCAAGGTTTATTGGACCGTTTAAAGTCCTTCAGAGGATTGGGAACCATGCTTACAAGCTCGAATTACCCGAAGAACTGAATGGAATTCACAACACCTTTCATGTGTGTTATTTGAGGAAGTTCACGGGAGAAGTTCCCGATATAATTCCAATTTCTGAATTGAGAATTGATGAGAACAAAAGGTTGATTGAAGAACCAGAGGCAATTGTTGACCGAAAGACTAAGAAGTTGCGACGCAAAATGGTTGGGTTAGTGCTTGTCCGATGGAAACACACGAATGGGCCGAATCTCACCTGGGAGACGGAGAGTGACATGTTGAGTCGCTATCCGCATTTGTTTGTCGATGTGTGATTCCGGGGACGGAATCATTCTAAGGTGGAGAGAATTGTAACGCCTGTGTTTCGGGCTTGCCATTTGTAGCAATGTAATAGTCTAGGTTGACCTTTGTAACCCATTTTGAAGTAATAAGATTATATTATTTGAGTATTTTGTGTTTTGTGCTTAATTGCTTAATTATGTGGTTTCATTAATTAAGAATAAAAATAAGCGTCAAAATTTAAGTGTAAAATAAACTTAATATCTTTGATCTATGTTGTAGTAGTTGAAACGAGGTTTCCGAATATATATAGAACGCCCAAATCTGACTTCGTATGAGGAAGTTATGATTTATCGAAGTTCCGGCTTAGCGGTATACAGCCTGTTTTAGTCGATTTGAGATCGAGCGGTTGTTAGCCGAAGCAATCTAAATGAGAATCGAAGATCTCATTGTTGGTATCAAAGCGATAAAAAGTTAGGCGAGAACGGACGTCAAACGAAGAAGTTATGAATTTATAACAAAAGTTTCTGTCGCGGCCTATTAAAAATAATTAATAAAAATAAAGTCAAAATTAGCCGACGGAGTCTAAACGAAAGTCGTAGAGCATGGTCTCACCTTTCCGTGGATATAAAGAACGTCGAAAACGAAGTTCGTATGAAGAAGTTATGAATTTCCGAAGTTTATTAATCATTTTGTATTTATTTTTAATTCAAAATTCGGAAGTATTATCCGAAGGAGTCACCGATCTGATCCGAGGTACGCCCCGCGTACTCCGAGGGATGTCGACACTCGCACTCGAGCACTTCGGATACGTAAGCAATGACGTTTTGGGCAGTACGCCCCGTGTAACGCAGTACGCCCCGCGTACTCCGAGGCTCTAGCCTCCTATAAATAGGAACCGAAGGCAGCCGACCCAATTGCCAATTTCTTCTCTTCTCTCTCCCGTTTTGCATCGTTTTGCGTGCCAGAAATACCCCGAAGCCCCGGTATCATACTCTAGCCCCGAGACAAGTCCCGAGATCCCGAAGATCCCGAGAAGTGCGGTTTCCGAGTCGAAGCTCTGCCCGCGAGAAGTTCGATTTTTGTGAAGATCTCCCAGATCTGCTGTGGATTACTACTTCTATAAGCCGTAGTGCTGTCCGATCATCTTCTGATCAAGTGAGTGTGTAGTTATTTTTTTCCAAATACAATAATACGAAGTATTATATATAAAATACGTGCTATGTGTATATATTTGGTTGTGTTACGTGTGAATGAGTATTCACTCTCTTCTATCTTATAGATCTGCTTATTTCTTTATGAGATATGTGTTATGTGTGTGTGTGCCTCATCTGTTTTGTGATATATGTGTTGATTAAAGCATGCTATATAGGTTTTTAAACTATGTATACAAATGTATATTTTTCTCTACTAATATGTTGGGTAGAACATGGGTAGACAGTTGGTGTGTAATAAACAGATGAGAGGCCTCGTTGTTGTTTGATTGAGTCATCTAGCGGAGTTTAGATGACGACCACTGGCTATTCTAGACAGTCTTGTGGAAACATTAGCAGGTTCGCCACCTGTAGGTGTTAATGAACTTGGGTGTTCATTCGCTGTACTCCATCCTCCTCATGGTTGCCTTATTTGACTTATATTGCTGAGGTACCCCCGAAGCATGTGTTGTCGCCCCGATGAAATATTCTTAGACTAGGTCCCTTATGTTAGTTGTTTTAGGGACATTAAAGTGAGAATAACGGGAATGGGTAATTGGGTTATTGTTGGTTGGTTAAAATTAAATATGATATTTATTGTGGGTTGAAAACCCTATATGCTCACCAGGCTCCCAAGCCTGACCCACTCAGTTTTAAATTGTATTACAGGTAGTGGCGGAAAGGCATGAGATGGATGAACCATCAAGTTGTTTTGTTTACAAGTCTGCATATGTTTATATTTGTTATATGACTTGTAATGTATTCGTTTATGCTTATTGGTCTGTATCGGAACAAGACACCCCGAGTTTTGATTATAATGAAAATACATTTCTTTTATGAAATGCTTCGGTAAACAATGTTTTATCATGTTTTGTTTTTGGGAACAAATTCCGCAACTCTTTCAAATCAAAAGGATTTACTCTGAAAATATTTAAAAGCATAAATGAAAATCGGTCTTTTCTGGCCGAGATTTTGGGGATGTCACAAATATTCTACTCTCCTTCACACAAATCATGGATCTCTCTTACAAATATTGTCATATTTGTTCTTAGGATCTTCAACTCTTCAAGCATCTTCCAAGTGTTCTTGACTTGGAAAAGTATTTTCTTCAACATCCATCCCAAGAAATCACTCAAGGTGAGTTGATACCCCCTACATTTTCATGTTTTATTCAAGTTTTAGGGGGGGGGGGGGGGGGAATACAAGTTAAATCACCTTAACATAACTCAAACTCATACTTCAGCTTTCACAGAAAAGTTGAGTTCTATTCACGGACTGTTTTGACCATCTTAAACTTAATATCTTTCAAAACTGTTTAATATGCAAGTAGTTCAGGTTTATACCTTTCTAATGACTACTTTCACATGTTCATACGATTTTTCTACTATTTATGGAGAGTTTTACAAAACTGTCTATCATTTCAGAAACAAATTCGGACCGGTCTGTGAATATGAACATTTGCACACAAGTTAGAGACTTCTAAAAAAATTATAATAAAAATTGTGAACAAGCTAGACATATTTTCTAAACTCTCAGAGTTTACGGATTCAGTTTTCGACTTCGTATGATTTTTCTGTGATTTTTCTAAAACAATGTCGAAAAGTTAAAAACTAGTTTCATAGCTTACAATATTAACAACACTTTGTAACATGTTGAGCAAAGTGTATATTGATAAGTTTCTAAATGTTGAAATGTATTTCTTGTTAGTTTAACGTCATAAACAGAAATTAGTCATTCATGATAAGGGTTTTTATTCGCTTCGAACACGTACAATAAACTATAATAGGTATAGTTTATGGATTTTACATTACAAACGTACTACATAAAAGGGGATTTACTTCCACTGCAGAAAAGGTTTTATATTCAAAACACACGTAAATTCGTTAATGTAAATTGTGAGACATTGCTTCATTGTACTCATAGAGTACCGGTTAAAATTCTTGTAAGTTATAACCAGTGTCTCTTGTAGGGAGAGCGTGATAACTGTATATAGATCTATATTGGGATTGACACCCCACACCTTGCTGCTAGCTACAGTGGTACCTGTAGGTCTACGGGTGACAAATGTCATAACAGTTTCGACGCCTGAAGAACGTCGCAGCAGGTTTACTCTGTTATAGTATGGTAATAGCGACTCACATAGGGAGATAACGACACATATAGTTTACAGGAATTTCTACTTTAAAAAGGGGTTTTATTTATTTTAAAACTGCATACAACGTTACAAGTACGCAACACATACATACATTCGGTCTTGGGATTAAGACTACATAACATTTTATAAGGAAAACATTGGATTTTTCTTGAAGTATACATTACAATTACAAACAAAGGTTTTCAAACTTTACATCCAAAAGCTTATGAACTCACTAACTTAATTGTTGACACTTTTTAAAAACTACTTGTATTCTCAGGAAATCAGTGAAACAGTAAATCAACAGCTTTTGAGGATGGGATGTTAAGACGTCAAACATTTCATTTTGTCATCATAGTGTAATTGATTTTGAAACATGTAAACTCATACTATGGTGTAAACTTTTCAATTATATTTATGATGGTTGTAGTTTCTTTGGTCACTACTATACTCGTTGTTATGATACTATACATGAAGTTTGCCACCCCCGGACGTTTCCGCCATCCTTGGTTTGGGGATGTGACAGGTCATGAGAAGCACCAAAGTGGTGCTCAAGACGATGGAGAGGATACAACAGTTTAGGAGTAGGCTTCAGACTGCTCAAAGTCGGCAGAAGAGCTACGCCGACAAATGTCGATCGGACCTGGAGTTCCAGGTCGGGAATTGGGTTCTCATGAAGGTGCCACCTTGGAAAGGTGTCATCCGGTTAAATAAGCGGGTCAAGTTAGGCCCATGTACATTGGACCATTCAAGGTTGCAGCCCAGGTGGGCAAGGTGTCGTATAGGCTGGATCTCCCAGCCGAGCTTAGCCAGATCCATAGTATCTTTCATGTCTCCCAGCTGCAGAAGTGTCTGGTAGATGACTCTGCGGTGGTACCTCTAGAGGATATTCAGGTGGATGACAGCCTGAACTACATTGAGCAACCAGTAGCCATCCTTGATAGGAAGATGAAGGATCTTAGAAACAAGAAGGTCGAGTTGGTGAAGTTGTAGTGGCAGCACCGCAAGGGCTCGGAATGGACTTGGGAGCCAAAGGACGAGATGAGGGAGCACTACCTCGAGCTTTTTCCGGATGCAACAACAGACTTAGAGGACGAAGTCTAAAATGAGTTGTGGAGATTTGTAACGCCTAGTTCCTGGTATGTATTTTAAATAAGAATTTTTTATTTTTGCAAAGGGACTCGAGTAGGAAAGGGAGAAGTTTGGACGTGGGACTTAAAGTATACTCAACGAGTCGAGGAGCCTTGACTCGATGAGTAGAACTGTCAGAGTGAAACCCTAAATTTTTAGGTTTTGCACCCTATCTACTCCTAATCCTTAATTCCACATATGTCCACGATAGAACTTGAACCCTCAACCTGAAGGAGGAAGGGCAACACCTGATACCGTTGGGCTCGAAGCCCTTTGGTGTCTTTCATTCTCTATTCCATGCTTCCAGTACTTAAAAGCCTATAGAATAAGAACATGCCTAAAGAAATAAAAAAAAAACTAGTTTGATTTTTTCTGATGCTAGTTTATTCACGTATTTTGGAAGCCAAAAAGGAAGAAAAATGGTAGCCCCTTTTTTTTTGTAGATATGTGTCTTAAAACCCTTTATAAAATGACATTACATATACAACATTTTTTCCTTCTTTGTCCAAGTTTCAATATTATAAGAAGAGCAAACTTCTAAAGCATGGTACTTACAATTTAATAAGCATTAAGGAGAAGTGACTACCCATGAAGCTAGTCATGTTTTTGTCTTGCAAAAGAAAGAAGAAAAAAGTTTTATTTCATTCTCTTATATATATATATATATATATATATATATATATATATATATATATATATATATATATATATATATTGTAACGCCCGGTTCCTGGTATGTATTTTAAATAAGAATTGTTCATTTCTGCAAAGGGACTCGACGAGTGGAAGCCCCAAACTCGTCGACTAGGAAAGGGAGAAGTTAGGACGTAGGACTTAAAGTCTACTCGAAGAAGTTGAGGAGCCTGGACTCGACGAGTAGGACTGCTAGAGTGAAACCCCAATTTTTAGGGTTTGCATCCTATTTGAAGACCTTAACACTCCATTTTGGCCTCTCTCATTACCTCCCTTAGTCCAGAAAACCTTAACTCGAAACCCTAGCCCATTTTATTTGTTCTTGAGCCACTGTTGTGTGTTTTTGGTGGTGTTGAAGCTTGAGAAGGAAGAGGAAGCTTTGGAGATCAAGATAAAACAAGTAGATCTAGAGTTTGTGCTCCATTTCCATCTCATTTGAGGTATAAAGTTTATACCTTGTCCATTCATCTATTAGATCTCTTCTTGGAGAAGTTTAAGGCTTTAAGGAGCCATTTTTGGAACCATTCATGAATCCAAGTATGTCTTGGGGTATTGACTTCAGATCCAAAGTCTTTGAGGGACTCCATGGCATAAAGGTGCCAACTTTATGGCCATGGGAGTCCCATGCATCCTATGAACTACTTTTTAGGGCTTTTTGAGCTAAATAACCCATGCATGCATGTAAATTTAGAAACTTTATGTGTTATATCGACCCTAGGTGGCCAGATCTATGTTTTGGATGCGTTAAGCCTGACTGAAATCGACAATATAGTCTTGGATCATGGGGGACTCGACCAGTCGTTCATAGGAATCGGCGAGGGTCAGCCATTTAGACGTGTTTTGGACTTAAAGGTCAAGAACTCGACGAGTCCAAGGATGAACTCGCCGAGTCAGTGAGAAAATGTCTCGACTATATGAAGGAAAACTCGATGATTCCAAGGAAGGACTCGAAGAGTTCAAATGGAAAGTCTTGATTTTGTCATAAGGAGAAACTCGACACGTTAGAGGGTAACTCGATGATTCAGATCACGAATTCGAGATTATCTGAATTATGAAACTCGACGAGTTAATGGGCCAACTCGGCGAATTGAGTCAAATAGGATGTTGACTTTGACCAGGGCGTTGAATTTGACTTTGACTTTGACCATTACCGAATATTGAGCCTTAAAATGGATATGAATGTGAAGGAGTAACCAAGGAGACTGTTATGTGTAGGAGTTTGAGGAGAGTTGATCCCAACACCAAGGACAGTTCAGTTACTGCACGACATTGAGGTGAGTTACCTTCCAGTAAAAGTTGGTCTTAGGCACCAAGGCCGGCCCACTAGTAGGAGATTTCAGTTGAGATGATTGTGTTTGTGATAATTGTCTGGTTTGCCACTATCTGTTATGTTTTATGTGATAGTATATTATGTGATTATGTGATAGTGGTAGGTAGGGGACTAGTCCCTGGGTCCGGTTAAGATAAACCGGCAGGGTATGTCGGGAACCCCAGAATTGCCTGACTGTATCTTATGCTATGATATTAAATGGTAGTGGTAGGGGTGAAATAGTCATCGTAGCCGGTTCAGATAAACCGGAGGGTAGGTTGGGCACCCTAGAATTGGTTGGCAGTATGTTGCTATATGTTATGTGGTATGATGGGGGAACTCACTAAGCTTTGTGCTGACGGTTTTCTGTTTTTTGTTTTAGGTCCTTCTTCTTCGAAGAGAAAAGAGTCGGCACGGTAGCAGCGCATCACATACATGATTTCCGCATAGGAGATTTTTTGGGATTTGTACTCTAACATTATTATGATATGGTTTTTAAACACTTGACCTATGGTTTTATGAAATAAATTACCTGATGATGTTTTCTTATAAATTTTTTTATGAATCGCTATATTAAAAATGAAATTTTTGGTCTTGAATTTTGGGATGTTATATATATATATATATATATATATATATATATATATATATATATATATATATATAAAGAACAATGTACATAAAATATAAATTATTCCTTATGATTTTATTTTGATACTTGTTATTGAAATTTATTATTTTCATAATATAAATAATTTCTAATTAGTTACAGGATTTATATTTATTTCTCAAGGATCTAACTTCTTATAAATAATATATTTGCATCAACTTGTTGCTAGTGTGATACTTTATGATCTTATACTATCTGGCAAATATAATTCTACAACGAATATTGAGCATATAGATCTTTAAATATCGGCAACTTGAACTCTACATATAAAATGACTTTGGAGTGTTGAAGTATCGAAGCCCCTACGATACTTGAGTATTGGAGTACTTAAAAGAAGTACTGAAACATGAAATGAAGTTGAGCCAATTTCATCCAAAATGACACATCATAATAACAAAAAATAAAAGTTAGGCCAATTTCATAAATTAATAATCAAGTATTATAGTTGTTTCATCTAAATCACTAACAATTATTTTTTAAGAGGTTTTAGAAATGGACTTTCAGTTTTGTTCCATCGCAATGTACTTTTAATTTTTTCCATTGAAAAACATTTTTTTACGACAAGTATTTTATTTGTTTTCTCAAGTACGCTTATTTTGACTTTGGAACCATTCATGAAATCAAGTATGTCTTGGGGTATTGACTTCAGATCCAGAGTCTTTGAGGGACTCCATGGCATAAAGGTGCCAACTTTATGGCCATGGGAGTCCCATGCATCCTATGAACTACTTTTTAGGGCTTTTTGAGCTAAATAACCCATGCATGCATGTAAATTTAGAAACTTTATGTGTTATATCGACCCTAGGTGGCCAGATCTATGTTTTGGATGCGTTAAGCCCGACTGAAATCGACAATATAGTCTTGGATCATGGGGGACTCGACCAGTCGTTCGTAGGAATCGGCGAGTCGGGTCGTGGTTCCCCCAACCTTCTTTGTTACTTAGCAACTTATTGAGTCAAGAAGATGACTCAGCCATTTAGACGTGTTTTGGACTTAAAGGTCAACAACTCGACGAGTCCAAGGATGAACTCGCCGAGTCAGTGAGAAAATGTCTCGACTATATGAAGGAAAACTCGATGATTCCAAGGAAGGACTCGAAGAGTTCAAATGGAAAGTCTTGATTTTGTCATAAGGAGAAACTGGACGCGTTAGAGGGTAACTCGACGATTCAGATCACGAATTCGAGATTCTCTGAATTATGAAACTCGACGAGTTAATGGACCAACTCGGCGAATTGAGTCAACCAGGATGTTGACTTTGACCAGGGCGTTGACTTTGACTTTGACTTTGACCATTACCGAATATTGTGCCTTAAAGGGGATATGAATGTGAAGGAGTAACCAAGGAGACTGTTATGTGTAGGAGTTTGAGGAGAGTTGATCCCAACACCAAGGACAGTTCAGTTACTGCACGAAATTGAGGTGAGTTACCTTCCAGTAAAAGTAGGTCTTAGGCACCAAGGCCGGCCCACTAGTAGGAGATTTCAGTTCAGATGATTGTCTTTGTGATAATTGTCTGGTTTGCCACTATTTGTTAGGTTTTATGTGCTAGTATATTATGTGATTATGTGATAGTGGTAGGTACAGGACTAGTCCCTGGGTCCGGTTAAGATAAACCGGCAGGGTATGTCGGGAACCCCAGAATTCCCTAACTGTATCTTATGCTATTATATTATATGGTAGTGGTAGGGGTGAAATAGTTATCGTAGCCGGTTCAGATAAACCGGAGGGTATGTCGGGCACCCTAGAATTGGTTGGCAGTATGTTGTTATATGTTATGTGGTATGATGGGGGAACTCACTAAGCTTTGTGCTGATGGTTTTCTGTTTTTTGTTTCAGGTCCTTCTTCTTCGAAGAGAAAAGAGTCGGCACGGTAGCAGCGCATCACACACATGATTTCCACATAGGAGATTTTTGGGATTTGTACTCTAACATGATTAAGATATGGTTTTTAAACCCTTGACCTATGGTTTTATGAAATAAATTACCTGATGATGTTTTCTTATAATTTTTTTTATGAATCGCTATATTAAAAATGAAATTTTTGGTCTTGAATTTTGGGATGTTACGTGTATATATATATATATATATATATATATATATATATATATATATATATATATATATATATATATATATAAGAATAATGTACATAAAATATAAATTATTCCTTATGATTTTATTTTGATACTTGTTATTGAAATTTATTATTTCATAATATAAATAATTTCTAATTAGTTACAAGATTTATATTTATTTCTCAAGGATCTAACTTCTTATAAATAATATATGTGCATCAACTTGTTGCTAGTGTGATACTTTATGATCATATACTATCTGGCAAATATAATTCTACAACGAATATTGAACATATAGATCTTTAAATATCGGCAACTTCAACTCTGCATATAAAATGACTTTGGAGTGTTGAAGTATCGAAGCCCCTACGATACTTGAGTATTGGAGTACCTAAAAGTAATACTGAAACATGAAATGAAGTTGAGCCAATTTTATCCAAAATGACACATCATAATAAGAAAAAATAAAAGTTAGGCCAATTTCATAAATTAACAATTATTTTTTAAGAGGTTTAAGAAATGGGCTTTCAGTTTTGTTCCATCGCAATGTACTTTTAATTTTTTCCATTGAAAAACATTTTTTACGACAAGTATTTTATTTGTTTTCTCAAGTATGCTTATTTTGACTTTGGATTATTAAAAAAATAAATATTTGCTTTCCTTCAAACAATTAAATTAATAAAAGTTAGTTAAAGCCTAGTAATCATTTTATACAATGTTGATACTGAAAGGAAAAAAAGGACAAATCATACCTACCATGTCTATTGAGATGATTAGTTAGGTTAGATAAAAACTTTGTAATTACTTGTATATATCATTTAAACCGTAACATCCCAAAAATAACGATAAAAATTTTTCATTTTTAATTAAGGAAAATCATTGTTTTCAAACAACACCCAAGTCAAAGTCAAATAGAAATATCCCATAATCATAGTGTAATCAAATCTACAAAACATAATGCCGAAGGATGTGTATGATCACGTCTTTGGTTTTCCCCGATCATCTGAAGTACCTGAAACAATAAATTTAAACCGTAAACCAAAGCATAGTGAGCTCCCCCAAACTACCACACAATGGAACTTATACAAATAATACATATTAGGTCCACAACCTCACAGTTGGATTACCCCTGGCCTACAACCTTTCGGTTGGATTGCCCCAGCCCACAACCTCACGGTTGGATTGCCCCTTTCTGGCCCACAACCTCATGGTTAGATTGCCACCAGCCCACAACCTTTCAGTTGGATTGCCCGAGTTTGTTGACTGGCAGCACAAAGCAGTACAGTCTCAACCCAGCCACACCATGTCGACATGTAAAAACAAATAAACATATAATAGTAACCAGATAAACATGTAGATCTCAATAATTCACTACAGTATAGCAACATTCCAAACCAGTATACACAATCTACTAGGCTGACATTGGTGCCTTCGACCCATATGTACAGTAAGGAGAACTCACCTTACAGTCCGAAAATATAGTTGAACAGATCACAACTCCAATTGCTGACTCTACAGGTCACCTATACACAAACTATAACCTAGTCTCAGACTACTGCTCAAAATACCCCTTGGTAAAACTTGGTCAAAAGTCAATGTCAAAGACAACTACAGCAGGTCGCTCAGGGTCTTAACTGAGTCTACAAGTCTTGACCCAGTCTCCAGGTCATGGCAACCTGAGCCACGCCGTAGGGACTGGTCAGGGAAGCTTAAACCATTAAGTCACTTTTGTTTCCAACTTCAAGGGCTCCAAAACTCAGATCTGGTCCTTTCTAAGGTCCAACTGGATAATGTTTCCAACTTTATCCCTTTTGACACTCAAAGAGATAGAGTTCTCACTCCTAGGACTAAATAGGGAAAAAACATGACTTGACTTAACCCATTAAGCACTTTTCCTTGAAGGATTACTATATCCCCACTCCAGAAATTTTCTAGCACCTTATACTCACATAAAAATCCATAATTTCTAGACATGCATGTCTTGGACGCTTATTAGGTCAAAATTGAGAAAAAGGGGCCAAGAACTCATGCAAGAGTTCAAAACTATAGATCCGACACTCCTAACCACAAAGGGACTATGGGGATTCATAAAGTTGGCAACTTTATGAAATCACAACACTCTAATATGTCCCAACATGAAGAATAAGGCATAGAAATCTAGATCTTATGAAAAATAAACCAAAAAGCTTGGAACTTGGGGACTTATAAGAGTCCAGAATATGCACAATAAGATGATGAGAAGAGTATCTTTCTGACTCCAAGTCTAGAAGTCACATTTTTCTTCTTCTTCTAATCCCCAAAAAATCAACACAAAAAGCTTAGAGAGAAATAATGGAGGTTAGGGATTGTTTAGAGGCTAAGAGTGTGTGATGGAGGCTGAGAGTGAGCAACCCTAGCCATCACATTCCCTTAAATAGCGCGCAAACCCCAGATATTAGGGTTTCCCGTTAAACCGTTGCCACGTCATGACGACTTTAAATAAGATCGCGATATTTCTTGAGACTCCACGCCGTGGCGCTTTCCCCCATGACGTGCCTGTTGGATTAGTGTCTAAGTCCATAACTATTTTGGTATGTACTTGACCCAATGGTGCATGGTCCTTTTGGGTTGCCTTCACCAAAGCAACTTGATAGGATGAATTATGGAGAGAGAGAGGATTAATTATGATTTATTAATATATTAAAAGAATAATATATTAATGGAGCAATCATAATGTTTAATTAATATTAGTCAAGAATTAATTAATTATTAATTTTGTGGCTAAAAGAGATTAATTAAACTTAAGGGACTGGAATTGTAATTATAAGATAATTGCAATTGGGCTATAGATCACCTTGGGATATTGGTTGGACGAAATCTATGGGAAGCCCATATGATTTTTGTCCAAGGCATGTTCAGAAGGGGTCCATGGGCTGCTTAGGGCTTAAGCAGTCAAATTAGGGTTTCCTTGTTAGATAACCCAAATTGCCCACCTATTTAAAGGACCCTTGAGACCCACAAACGTGCCCAACTATTAGATTAGGGTTTCCAGCCGTTTTTGGGTGTCTAATCTCTTCTCCTTCTTCGTCCTCTTGCTCTTGGTGTTTGTGAGCCATTAGAGGAGTGACACTTGTGACTCTAAGCTTTCTGAAGGCATTACAACGAGGATTTGAGATTGTTATTGCTACATAACAATCAAGGTAAGATCTAAACCCAATTTACATATATGATTTTGATTATAGTTTGCTAGATCTAGGGTTTAAAGTCTTGGATAATTGCATGTACAATAGAGAAACCTAGATCCAAGCTTTAGGGTTTGCATGTGCACATAGGATGTTCTTTTGGCTAAAACCCATCAGTGGTATCAGAGCCTTGATTGGTTTCTGTTTTATGTGATGCAATGATTGTTTATCTGCTGAAAATCATTTTTATGGCATCTGCCCGACCCGACTCGGCGAGTCCAGGTAGTGACTCGGCGAGTCTGGGAGTCAGGCAGAGGATATTACGAGATTTTATGCTGTTTTTGCTTAGGATAATTGCCATAATTGTTTCAAATTAATAAAAGACAAATTTGCAAAACTGGTCCCTGTGGTATGCATTTTTTTGGAGTTTTAGTCCAAACTATGACTTTTTTGGATTGGTAGTCCTTTTGAGCTAGTTCTGTTGCGTTTTTGGTCCTTTTAAATACTAAAATGACTTTAATACCCTTGGGATATTTATTTTCCATTTTTCTTTCATTTATTTTAAATCTAATACTAATTTATTTATTTTAATAATTAAAAAAATAAAAAGGGTCTCTCTCTCTCTCCCTCTTTCTCTCTCTCTCTCTCTCTCTCTCTCTCTCTCTTAATCATCACCTCCGTCTCACCATCCCCACAGTTCATCTCACTAACAGATAATGGTTCAATGGTGTCTTCACCCCCAAAACCCACTCTGATTCTCGATGTCAATTTTTTTTACCATTCTTCAATGATGAAATCAAGTTTTCGAAGAATCTGATTAAACATATCCATCTTTGTCGTCATCTGAAACCCTTCTCAAATATGTTCATATCAAGCCCTAGGGGAAGAAATCAACTCTGTGAGACTCACAGTTGATGGATTCAGCAAGTCTCAGATATGTTTATATCAAGCCCTGTGCATCATAATTGTCAAAATTAGGTTTTCAGAAAGTGAAACGACAGTAAATAGTGAGCAAATATAGGAGAAAAAGGATAAGGATCTCCGGAAAGCTCCTCCTTGGTCTATTTGTTTGTCATCAATGGTCCAATTAAGGGGAAGCAGAACAAAACGACAACAAATAGTGAGAGGATGACTGCAATCGGTGGAAGAAGGAAGACCAGTCGGTTCTTTTGGTGAGCTCCTTCTCTCGGTACTCCAACCTTCGATAGTGCAACTGTCATACGGGGTAATTGCGATGGTGTATAATCAGTTGTGAGGAGGGCTTAGCCGGCAGAAAATTATTGCCCTTTTTTCGACGACCCTTGTGGGTCCTTTTTCTCTTCTCCGCTAATCACAAACGCAGGGAAGCAGAGCAGCAGTAGTTGCGCCGGACAGGAGGTGTTTGGTAGCCGGAGTTGATGAAATTGAAGGGAAGCGGAGTAGGGTTGCCATCGTTGGTGAAGGTCACCAGTTTTTCTTCTTCTTTGGCTAGAGGAGACGTGAGCAAGAGAGAGAGAGAGAGAGAGAGAGAGAGAGACTCTAATTTTTTTTAATAATTAAAATGAATAAATAATAATTAAATTAAAAAAATGAATTTAAAAATAGAAAAGAAATACCCAAGGGTATTAAAGTCATTTCAGTTTACCGAGGGACTAAAAACGCAATAGAACTAGCTCAAAAAGGACCACCAATCCAAATAAGTCGTGGTTTGGACTAAAATCCCGAAAAAATACATACCACAGGGACCATTTTTGCAGTTTTGTCTTAATAAAATATGAACTTTATTGATTCCTTATGATTATCCTTCTCAAAATAAAAGATTTTTGTCATCTAATTAGATAATTGTTACCTTATTTGATAAATGTTAAATTATTTGAATTATTTGGTCAATTATCTTGCAAATTAAATTGATTAGGTCAATTATAGATAATCATAAAATTAATTGTTTAATTTTGAATTATTTTCTATTTGATCCTTTATGTTTTGAAAAAGTTTCAAAACTTGCCCTCAAGTTTTTGGATTTAATTTTTTTTAATTAAAAGTTTAATTTCAAAATGTTAAATTCTAAAACCCTAATTTTTGAAAAAGTTCAAATTGCACCCTTATGGTTTTTTTAATTAAAAGTGTATAATTAAAAGAGAGTTAATAAATCCATAGTGATATGTTTTACATTTAATTAAATTAAAAGTGTAATTTATTAAATTAAGCCACCTAGTATTTTAAAAGTGTAAAATACACCCTTATAGTATATATAACATTAAAAGTCTAGTATTATATATATAACTTAAACTGCTAGTCTTACCGTTAGTAGGCCTCATTCATGAAGCCAATCTATAAGGGGAGTATAAAGTTATGGCCTAGAAAATGGTCGTTTAATAAGTGTCCACTCTCACCCACCGCTTCCTTGATTGGTGGAGGGTTGTTAGTCGAACGAGTAGGATAGGGCAAACCCTTTATATTAAAAGTATAATGAAGTATAAAGTAACTAAATGTTTTTACAAAATTCCCAATCTTAGTTACTTTAGGTAAAAGTGAATTGATGCAATTCCATAAAATTACACTTTGTACCCTTGCGAAGACGTTAGTGGAGCGTATGTGGTTAACCGGCACACTAAATGTTTCTAAGAAAAGGTAGCGAAGGGTGACTCGATGTTTGTCATAGTTCTATGGAGCGTGTGTGGTTAACTGGCACATCGAATAGGTGACTGTAACATTGGGGGCACCATATAAGTTTGCATGGTTATTCACCCCCTGTTTTGTGATCCTCGGCATCCCAGTCACAAATCGTGGGGCATATTGAGATTTAAACATGCCATTGAAAGGTTCAATGAATCTAAAAGGATCTAAGAGTTTTCAATACATTTAAAACTTAATCTCCTTTTCGTTTTTCATGGTGGAAAATTAGTGAATCGTCATTCACTTACCTTCAAATGTTCTGCAATTTGGGTTACGACATCCCTCTCCCAAGTTGTAGAATATTGTGTTGGGTCCTAGCCTTAATATCTCATTTGGGTGATTTATTAAGGAGTCAATCAATCAACTAACTTGAATTTTTCTCTCGTTTTGTAGATGTCAAAGTACGACAACTATGGTCTTCCCAAATCCCGTGGAACAAGCTTTCCACATGAAGATGATATTTCACGATTTGATCGAGGAACACGAGATCATGCTTCACTTCCTCCACCTCCTCCTATTGTTCTCCCTAACCCACAAGTTCAAAGGCTTGAAAAGTTCAAACTCACTCAAGCCCTTTTGGCAAGTAAACATGAAGAAGGAAAGTCAGTGTGTGCATACGTCTTAAAGATGAAGTCACACATTGATAGGTTAAAAATGTTGGGATCCGTTGTCTATGAGGAGCTGACTATTGACTGGGTTCCTCAGTCGCTTCTTGACTCATATAGTGAGTTCGTAAGAGAGTACTATATAATGAACCATGGCGTGACCCTCATCGATCTCACCTATATGCTTATTGCTGCTAAATCAGAAAGGATTTGGCGCATTGAAAAAGCAAAGTTGATTGGTGAATCTGCCTTCCAGACTTCTATGGACATAGGCAATGGCAACGAAAGGCATGCCATGGTCGAAAATTTTGATCATAAGAGAAAGGCAAAGTCTGAAGTAGTTTCGTGTGATGTTCCAAAAGAGTCGATTTGCTTTTATTGCCAAGAGAAGGGGCATTAGAGACGAAGCTGCCCTGTCTACCTGAGAGCTCTAAGAGATGGGAGAGTCAAGACGTATGGCTCTACTTCAGGTAAAATCCACTATCTAACTCCATTAAGTTACTATTTATTGATTGTTAATACATAATGTGATAAGATTACATTTGAATGTTTTGCATGATCAGTGAAAAGAGAGGAAGCTTGATGGAAGAGCAAGATGAGTCTGATCACGAAGAACTGGATCACGATCGCATGGATTCGAAGATCAGATTTTGAGCTTAGAAAGTTATGATAGAGTTGTTAGGAATATTGATTACATAGTTTTTCAGTTGATTTTGCATTGTAAGGACATGTTTTCCGCTGCTTTTATGAATTAAATAAATTTTAGATTTGTCTTATTTATATATACCCTTGCAATGAAATCGTTGTGAAAATTGATGTTTGTGTATTTCTATAAATGGATGTGATTCTTAGTTATGTTATTTATGGTAGTGTCAAAATTTCTAAGTAAGGAAAGATTCCCATCACCCAAGTTTCAATTGGATAGAAACTTGGAATCATATCATTTGAATCATGTGATGTATGGAAATCTTGGTACTTAGGAAATTTAGACTAATTCCTTGATCACACAAGTATGTGAGTCAAGTGAAGGACTAAAGGAATAGAACACAATGTTATGCACTAGTCAAGTCCACCACAAATAACAATAAGACTATTCGTCGTAATTTACTAAAATTCTAGTAAATGTGGTTATGCTTACAAGATTAAGTGGAATTCTGAATCATTGAAAAGTTTCAATGGATGACAGAATGAATAAGAAGAATCAATTAGGCAGAAAGATAAAAGTTTCTCCAATCTAAGAAGAAGGGGGAGTACTTTTGTATCAGATTTTATGATCTACTTAATGATTAAGAAACATATCACAATTGATCCTCTATGGACATCTTAGTGCACTAGTACGGCAAAGAAGAGGAATCGAAAATTATTGAAATGGTTAAATCAAAAGGATGAGTCATACTTCGTTCCAAAATCAAGTCTTAGAATCGTACTCCAAGATTGTGAATTGAGTGACACGCACTCATCAAATGTGAAGTAGAAAAATTGTTTTTCTTACTCTGGCACGTTTGAAATTGGTGTGTAGTGTTTATGTTGATGAGAATCCGCACCAACTCTTGAATATTTGTTTACCAGGAAATGTTTCTTGATAAGAGAATGTTATATGTCAAGAGGTTAGTGGGAGTCTAAATGATCTTGAAAAGTTTCAAGAACTAATCAAGAGTAAACCTATTATTAAACACTAGCACACGAATTGAGGATTGTAACCTATCGTGTTGACAAAGTTTTTATTTCTGTGCCAATCTAGTTGAGTGATTATGCATATGAGTTCTATGAGTTCTCAATAGAATGCATAAGGCAAGCACCTTATTCAATGAAAGTACATTGACTGGAATAGGTGAGCTGCTAGATAACTTGGAAGCAATGGTAGGATCCTTGATGGCAAGAAATTAAGAATGAACAAGTTCTGTCCATAAGAGTTTGAATTTGTCACAAACATTATCTTACGATTATGGTTATGGCAAACTCACATGGATAGGAACACATACACCATAAAATATAAGTGTCATAAGGTTTCTCTCCTTCATGAAAATGATTGTGAGGAAACGCTTTCACTAAGAGAGATTTTAAGGAGATAGCGATTATGTAAATTGCATTCTCAAATTCGATTATGATTACGGCATCCCTTTTCATAGTTCGAATTGTGAGATTAGGCAATTAGTCTGAAAATTTGGGACTTAGTAAAATAAGTTTTGAATTAGTTTAGACACTCATGTAAGCTGTCTAAGGAAAGGTGTGTGATCTTGAGAAGCTTAGATAAAGGCTTATCGAAGCATATCGTATTAGAAACAATGAACTTTGGAAATCAATAAGTATTGTTTTCTAGAAGTTTAGCTGGTTTCTAAATAAGTGTCAAAGCTAGTGGGAGCATAAATGTTATGCTGGAATGGATATAATCATCATGTTAGTGGGAGCATGATTATTATTTAAGTATTGCTAGTTGGCAATATTAATTATAGAAAAACAAAAGTTTCACTATGCAAAGTTGTAGGGGTTGAAAAGTTGTTTTTGTTATAATTAAGGGAGAGAATGTTATACTGCGTTTCCAATCTAAAAGCTTAGATCGAGAAATTTTAATTAAATTTAGTCAAGGGTATATTTATTATTTGCATTCTCAAAAGTTTGATTATGATTACGACATCCCTCTTCATAGTTCGAATTTTGAGAACACGGCAGATAGAAACATTATGACGATATTATAGTAAGAAACTGGTAAAGTATCATGTTTTTATTATGAATTTCATTCCATACGCTTCGGGTATAGGATCAATTGCATATGTTGTAATATTCGACTGTTCTAAAATTTTCCAAATGCCTACGGCATTTAGTGGGAAAAAGGAAATAAAACCGGTTCTGACTAAAAGAATTAAACAACTGCCAAGGACAATCTAAGGTTCGCCAATGATTGGTTGCTTGTGGACAGTTGAAAGTATAGTCATGGATGGACCATATTGACATTATAAGATTCTATTTGGAATAAGTTGTCATATGGAAAATATGGAAATGTTTCCATATTGGGAGTTGGATATCGAGAATCAATGTCTAGATTATAAACTTTTATGCAAGAAGGATGTTCAAAGGAATGTACTTTGAATACGAGAGTTCATAACTATGGAATTGTCTTGTAATAATCTGCAATAGAGTATTTTTCTAATTTCACTGGCCGAGTCTTGGTGACTTTTGTGCCACGACATTACGAAAAGGACTGTTCAATAAAATGTTAGAATCTAACATATTCTAGTAGTGGCGAGAATTTTGTATTCATACACTAATGGATTAGGAATTGTGAAATGAGTGTGATTGAAAATGTTATTCAATTATACTATTTCACAAAGTAAGGACCATAGGTAAACATAGTGTGCATGCTAAGAGCATGGGCCAATTGTTGTTATAATTCAAGTAATAAGTTGATTACCCGAAACAACAAATAATGAGTAATTAATATGGTGATTAAATAAAAGGTGTTTTATTTATACTTAAAAGTTTGGGGCCATATAGGATTAGTATTATTCTTGTGTTTCACTTTGCATGTTTTGACTTTCAGAATAATTAAATTATTTCAGAATAATCGAATTATTCAAACCCTCCACGGTCGCTCATATTTTGGAAGTAGGTATGAAAGAAGACTGTCATTAATCTGACTGTAGATTGTCTAAAGTGTTTTAGACATAGCAAAAGTTTGTTGTAGGGTTCATAAGTACTGCTATAAGATTAGAGTATTGGAATAAACCCATGCTCACTTTGATCGCTTCATGGATTTTATCACGAGTGATTGGTGAGACGATAATATCTTATATTCTTGAAACCGAGATGTGTGAGTTGTATCTTGCAAATTGGTTGCACATTGATAATATGTAAACGCACCAGTAACTTGGTGTTATAAAACGTATTGTTGTGTGTGATTCATTGAGTGAATGCAAGCGAGCATTGAGTCGAAGTTTATCCGTTCCTTTTACCCAAAGTGGGATAAAAGCGATATATGTGGGCCCCTCGCTGATTTAGTGATGGCACCTAAGGTCTTGGCCAAGTCGGGACTAAGTTGATGTGTTCCCTTGTAGTCTGTTGTCAGTCGTCGTAAATCGGAAATCGAGAAACAACACATAGACAGAGAGAATGATTTGAATCCATGTCTCAGTCTATACGATATCTAGAATGGAGGAATATATGATCCCTTATCTAAAGGACACGCTTCTAATAAGATCAGAGTTGACAACGACTTTTGAAAGCTACGATTGCGGATCAGGATCTAAAGTCATACGCATAATAGTTATTAGACTTATCCAAGTGGGAGACTGTTAGATTAGTGTCTAAGTCCATAACTATTTTGGTATGTACTTGACCCAATGGTGCATGTTCCTTTTGGGTTGCCTTCACCAAAGCAACTTGATAGGATGAATTATGGAGAGAGAGGATTAATTATGATTTATTAATATATTATAAGAATAATATATTAAAGGAGAAATCATAACGTTTAATTAATATTAGTCAAGAATTAATTAATTATTAATTTTGTGGCTAAAAGAGATTAATTAAACTTAGGGGACTAGAATTGTAATTATAAGATAATTGAAATTAGGCTATAGATTACCTTGGAATATAGGTTGGACGAAATCTATGGGAAGCCCGTATGATTTTCGTCCAAGGCATGTTCAGAAGGGGTCCATGGGCTACTTAGGGCTTAAGCAGTCAAATAAATTAGGGTTTCCTTGTTAGATAACCTTAATTGCCTACCTATTTAAAGAACCCTTGAGACCCAAAAACGTGGCCAACTATTAGATTAGGGTTTCTAGCCGTTTTTGGGTGTCTAATCTCTTCGCCTTCTTCATCCTCTTGCTCTTGGTGTTTGTGAGCCATTAGAGGAGTGGCACTTGTGACTCTAAGCTTTCTGAAGCCATTACAAGGAGGATTTGAGATTGTTATTGCTATATAACAATCAAGGTAAGATCTAAACCCAATTTACATATATGATTTTGATTATAGTATGCTAGATCTAGGGTTTAAAGTCTTGGATAATAGCATGTACAATAGAGAAACCTAGATCCAAGCTTTAGGGTTTGCATGAGCACATAGGGTGTTCTTTTGGCTAAAACCCATCAGTGGCAACACTAAATACTTAGAATTTTAAAATTTGAATTACCTCGGAATCCGGATGTTACAATTCTCCCCTACTTGAGTAAGAATTCATCCTCGAAGTCTGGCGTTGCGAATAACTCACGATAGTGCTCTCACATCTCAGTCCTAGGTTCCAAGGCCCATTCAGAACCCCTCCGATGCTGCCACTAGACCTTGACTGATGATACCACCTTCTTGTGTAAGGCATTGTATTTCCTATGCAAAATCGCTACTTGTATCCCAACATAATTCAAGTGATCATCAACCTAAATATCATCTAAAGGAACCACTACTGAATCATCTGTTACACATTCCGTAACTTAGAGACGTGAAAGGTGTTGTGAATCTGACTGAGCTCTTCCGATAGATCCAACTGATAGGCTACCCTGCCTAACATGGAAATCACTCGAAACAACCCAATATATCGGGGCCCCAACATGCCCCTCTTCCCAAAGCGTATTACACCATTCCAGGGTGATACCATCAGTAAAACAAGATCTCTGACCTGGAACTCCAGCTCAGACCGACGGCTGTCCGTATAACTTTTATGTCGGCTATGATATGTTTGCAATCTCTATCTGATATGTTGAATAAGCTCTATCATCTAAAGGACTACTTTGGTATTTCGCATGACCCTGTGCCCCACCTCTCCCCAACAGAAAAGGGTACGACACTTCCTCCCATGGAGAAGCACAAACGACATCACGCCAATACTGGAGTGATAGATTTTGTTGTATGAAAACTCAATTAGGGGAAAGTAGGAGTCCCAACTCCCACTAAAATCTATGACACAAGCTCTCAACATATCTTCAAGTGTTTAAATGTTCCGCTTGCTCTAGCCGTCAATCTATGGATGATAAGCAACGCTAAAATGTAACATCGTGACCAGTTCCTTGTGGAACCTCTACCAAAATCGAGAAGTGAATCAGACATCTCGATCTGATATAATAGAAATGGGAACACCATGCCGGGCGACGATCTTGCATGCATAAACATCGGGCAATTTCTCGGTCGAGGAGCTCTCTCAAACAGCTATGAAGTGGGCACTCTTGGTTAGACAGTCCACTATAACCCATATCACATCAAACCCCTTAGTTGTCTGAGGTAACTTGGTGATGAAATCTATGGTGATGTATTCCCATTTCCATATGGAAACTTCCAAAGGATGAAGCTCACGATACGACTTCTGGTGCTCGATGTTGACCATCCGACAGGTCAAGCCCCTCTCAATATACCATGCTATCTCCCTATTCATTGATGGCCACCAATAGCTAAGCCTCAAATACCGATACATCTTAGTGGCCCCATGGTGTATCAAAAATCTGGACTTGTGTGCCTCCTCCAACATAGCCTGCCTGATTCCGCCAAAATCTGGCACCCAAACCTGACCACAACAGGTCAACAATCCATGACCATCAGTAGAAAACCTGTCGATCTCATCCCTGGTTCGCGTTCGCTTCCAATTCTCCTTCTTGACTCCCTCAGCCCGAGCCTCCCTAATCAAATCCAGATGTGGCGAATCGATCGAAATTCTCATACATAAGCTCCCAACCGAAGAACTAGCTGACTTGCGGCTCAAGGCATCAACGACCACATTTTCTTTCCTCGGGTGATAAAGAATATTGCATTCATAATCCTTGACCACGTCAAGCCATCTACGATGTCTCATATTCAGATTCGGCTGATCCATGAGATACCTCAAACTCTTGTTATCCGTGTAAATGGTATACTGGACCCCATATAGATAATGCCGCCAAATCTTGAGGGAAAACACCACCGCTCCCAACTCCAGATCATGCATAAGATACCACATTTCGTGCGGATTTAGCTGTCGAGAAGCATAAGCAATAACCCTCCTTCGCTGCATAAGAACTACCCCCAGACCGATGATGGATGTATCACAATACACAAAAAATCCTCAACATCCTGAGGGAGAGTCAATACTAGGGCCTCAAATAACTTATGTCTTAGTGTATCAAATGCAGCCTGTTGGTCAGGTCCCCAACGAAAATCCACACCCTTCCTCTCAGACAAGTAAGGGGTGCAACAAACTTGGATAAATCTTGAATAAATCTTCGATAATACCCTGCTAATCCCAGAATACTCTTGATCTTCGAAGGAGACTTTGGGACCTCCCACCACATAGCAGCCTCAATCTTTGTCGGGTCAACCAAAATAACATTATGGTTAACAAGGTGTCCTAAAAACTAGACCTCCTGTAACCAAAACTCACGCTTCGAGAACTTGGCATACAACCGTTGCCAAATCAAAACTCATAGAAGCTCTCGAAGGTGCTCTTCATGCTGCTCCCTGGTCTTAGAATAGACTAGGATATCATCAAAAACAATGAGTGATCGATCAAGCATCGGTCTGCATACCCAATTCATCAGGTCCATAAATTTTGTAGGTGCATTAGCGAGTCCAAACGACATCACCACAAACTCATAATGACCATAATGAGTCTGGAACGTTGTCTTCTCCACATCCTCCTCTCTAACCCTCATTTGATGATACCCGGACCTCATGTCAATCTTGGAAAACCAAGATGCACCTTGTAGCTGATCAAATAGGTCATTAATCTGTGGAAGTAGCTAATGGTTCTTCACCTTCAGCTTGCTCAACTCCTGATAATCAATACACATATAGTGCAAACCATCCTTCTTCTTCACAAACAGAATCAGTGCTCCCCAAGGAAAAATACTAGGTCTGATAAACTGCTTGCCCAACAACCCCTGAAGCTGAGAGGACAACTCATGCATCTCCGGTGGTTCCAATCGGTACAATGCATTAGCAATCGGAGCCGTACCGGGAAACAAATCAATCCTAAAATCAACCTTCCTCCCAGGAGGCACAATGGGTAATTCCTCCAGAAACACATCTAGGAACTCCCTAACTACAGGCATATCCAAAACTGAAACCTCCTTACTGACCCGAGTGTTGACCACATACAAGAGGTAACCCATAAATAAATAGTCATTTATCCCTTACTTCTGGTTCGAACTACCACCCACTGACCCTCGCAATCAATCATCACACCAAAACTTCTCAACCAGTCCATCCCTACTATCACGCATACATCCCCCATAGGTTTAGGGATCAGATCAAATGGCTAAGGCACCCCGAAAATCTCCATAACGCAACCCTGATAAACGCTCAATGCAGAAGCCTCTTGCTCGTTGGCGATGAAAACTTGCAACGGGCACTCCAAATCTCTAAGAGAAATATTAAAACTCATACTGAAGGGCTGAGACACAAAAGAATGATTCGCACCTGAGTCAACAAGCATTAGAGCAAGAAGGGAATTCACTAAGAAGATACCTAGCAGGATCATAATCATAAGTATACAATAATATAGTTGATAGAATAATAAATGAAAACATACTAGTAACGACATTCAGCGCGACCCTGGCCTCCTCCGTTATGACTTGGAAATCATGACCTCGAGCCCTAGGGGGCTCCAGCCTACCTTGGCGTCCATCCGTGATTCAAAAGGTAGAAGTAGATGGTGCTTGCATGGGTTTGGCGACAAGCAAGGGATACTGGGCCTTCACATGGCCCACCTACTCATATTGGTAACAAATCCGGGAGCTCGGCGGCGGAGCCGGCTGGTGACAATCCCTAGCTATGTAGCCCTCCCTACCATATTTCTGGCATCCAGAAGAAAATCGACAAGCATTGTCATGAACCTTGCCATACTTTCCATAAGCGAGACCCTTCTGTCCCCTAGATCGCGAATTAGCAGGCTTGAACCGATTAGCTGCTGTGATTGAATGACAGCTTACCTCAGCTCCTTTGTCTGAATCTTAATCTCAATCTCTCGCCTCCTCGCAACATCCCGAAGCTCGATGAAGGTACTATGACACTGGGTGGACACAAATTGATGAAAATATTCCTCTTGAGCATGCTCAAGTACTGCGTTATCTTAGCCTGCTCCAAAAAAAGAAAACTCGAGATAAAATAAAGCCCTTTCCTTGAACATCTTGGTGATCTCCGTCACCGAATTGTCGGCTGTCTCAGATCCAGGTACTCTTGAGCCAATCTCTCCCTCTCCACCAGAGGAACATACCTCGTGCTAAACATCTTGGAAACAGCTCCCAAGTAACATTAGCCTTTTTCTCAGGAGTGTAGGAACCAGTCACTAGGTTCCACCAGTCCTTCGCGCTCAGTTGAAGGAGGTTTAGGGCATACCTGACATTCTAGTCCTCCCGACATGAATAGGTGAAAAAGCATCCCTCTATATCAAAAATCCACCTCATATCCACTATCGGGTCCTTTCAACCCATTAAACTCCAAGGGATTTGTGTTGTTAAAGTCTCGGTACTAGAATGAACCTCCACCTTGGCCACCCACAGCATCAACAGTTGTGGTGGCTACAACAGTAACATTCTCGGTGAAGGAAGCATAATGATCATCAAATAGCTCAATCATAGCAGTCTTGATAGACCTAAATAGCTCCGGAATAGAACTCCAGACAACAGTATCCACCTCACTAGTAATCAACTCACGTATCTGGTCATTAGTCAACCCTGGCCTATCCTGGCCACCTGCTCCAGATCCAAAATCATATCCTCTCATGAACACCATACTGAAAATGAACGAATAAATATATCAGAAAATGCCACCATTCATACTATACAATCATCGCAGAGCGGCTAAGTCCTCAGGGTTTGTGACTTCCTTGTTATGCATAAAGGTCTTGTGCTTTCAGTTGTATGGGACCATACTACCTTCCATACGTACCTGTATTTGTCTCAAAGGATCATCACAAGCTATCCCGAAAATAAACCCACAACTAGGATACACATACATACTATACTCACTCTCTCGAGAGTGACTAATCACTCCTCATCTGACCAACTGCTCACATACTCACTCATGAAACTTTCACAAACCTTGTAGCTGCTGGTGCATGTTAATCATATATAATGTTGGATCCCATAGACAGTCAAATACTTGATGATTTCAATTTCATCTAACATATCCAAAGTCCTCCAAGTCTATCAGGCATCATACATCAGGCAATTCTATAATGCAATTCCTAAAGATCCACAACATTTCACTAACATCCAGATCTATCATAAACATCATAACATATAACAATATGGGTATCTTGGGGTATACCTTCTTGCTCTGGCTAATCGTACACATTTCATCCTTCTTGTCATCCTTGAAACAATTTTGAAAACCAATTTAGAAACAATTTTGGAATTTGTTTTGAAAACTTTTACATATCCATAATTTGAGTCTGGATTCATACGAATTCTCATCCAATTCCCTCAAACCATGGATCTGATACCAATTTGTAACATAAAATTTTTCATTTTTAATTAAGAAAAAATATTTATTTCAAACAATACCCAAGTCAAAATCAAATAAAAATACACCATAATCATAGTGTAATCAATTCTCCAAAACATAAAATTGATGGATATGTACGATCATGCCTTTGTTGTTCCCCGTCATCTGAAGTATCTGAAACAGTAAACTTAAATCGTAAGCCAAAGCTTAGTGAGCTCCCCCAAGGTACCACACAACGGAACATATACATATAATATATACATGGTCCACAACCTCATAGTTGGATTACCCCCCACCCATAACATTTCGACTGGATTACCCTGGACCACACCCTCACGGTTCCATTTCCCTCATCTGGCCCATAACCTTACAGTTGGATTGAAACCGGACCACAACCTTTCGATTGGATTGTCCGGGTTTGTTGACTAGCAGCACAAAGCATTATAGTCTCAAACCAACCACACCATGTCGATATGTAAAACCAAATAAACATATAACAGTAAACAGATACATGCAGATCTCAACATTTCACTACAGTATAGCAACATTCCTAACTAGAATACACAATCTAGTGAGTCGGCATTGGTGCCTTCGACCTACAAGAACAGTGAGCAGAACTCACCTCACAATCTGAAAATATAGTTGAACAGATCGTAGCTCCAATTACTGACTCTACAGGTCACCTATGCACAAAAAATGACATAGTCTTCAACTACTACTCAAAATACTCAAAATGCCCCTAGATCAAACTTGGTCAAAGTAAACGGCTAAAAGTCAAAGTCAACTACTACAAGTCACCAAGTCGTGGCCCGTCTTTGCCACACCGATGCCATTAAATGACAAAACAAATGGTTCTTGACCTAGTCACCACGTCGTGGCAACATGAACCACGTTGTGGGGAGTGGTCTGGGTAGCTTAAGCCATTAAGTCACTTTTCTTTCCAACTTCAAGGGCTCTAAAACTCAGATCTGGTCCTTTCTAAGGTCCAAGTGGATAAAGTTTCCAACTTTATCCCTTTAGACCCTCCAAGAGATAGATATCTCACTTCTAGGTCTAAATAGGGCAAAAAATCACTTGACTTAACTCCTTAAGAACTTTTCCTTGAAGGCTTACTAGATCCCCATTCCAGAATGTTTCTTGTAGCTTATAGTCACATAAATATCCATACTTTCCATACATGCATGTCCAATGCATGTCTTGGACTTTTATTAAGTCAAAATAGAGAAAAAGGGGCCAAGATCTCATGTAAGAGTTCAAAACTCTATAAAACCCCAGATCCAACAATCCTAACCACAAAGGGACTTTGGGGATTCATAAAACTAGCAACTTTATGAAATCCCAACATGAAGACTTAGTCATAGAAACTTAGATCTATGAACAAGAAACCAAAAAGATTGGAAATTGAGGACTTAGAAGAGACCAGAAGACACACAAGAAGATGATGACAAGAGTTGCTTGCTAAGTCCATGTCTAGAAGTCACCTTCTTTTTCTTCTTCTTCTAATCCCTGAAAATCAACACAAAAAACTTAGAGAGAAAAAATGGAGGTTAGGGTTTGTTTGGAGGCTGAGCGTGTGTGACAGAGGCTGAGGGTAAGCAACCCTAGCCATCTCATTCCCTTAAATAGGACACAAACACAAGATATTAGGGTTTCTCATTAAACCACTACCATATTGTGGCCATATGTTGCCACGCACTGGCGGCCATAAAGGAGATTGCAATATTTCTTGAAACTCCATGCAGTTGCGCTTTCCCCCACGTCGTGGCATCCCTAAATACTTACAATTTTGAATTTTGAATTACCTCAGGATCAAGATGTTATATAAACATTGTATTTTTGCGTTGATTCAATCAATGAGAAAATTCAACCATTTTTTCTTCTTTCTTATGCTCTCTCAAATGAAGATGGCATCAGAGCTTTGATCCTCAATCAAATTTCTCATTTCAATCTCTTTTTTCTTTGATTGAACTTTTTCATCATGTTTGTTTCAAATTATAATAGATATTAAATTCTAAATTAAATTAATAATTTTGATGACTTATATATTCATCCATTTGATCATCCTATAACGTCCGTCCCCCAGTACGGATCATTGTATAGCATAAGGGAGTCAAATGCATGGTTTTGCGGAAAACCATATGTAACAACGTGACCATATGGAAGCCATCACGTGATGTGCCAAATTTGAGAACACGTTTCTGGATGGATGTCAAGACGTGACAAGGGTATGGTCACCGCATGACTATAGTTGCAGCCCATGCCCATGATCTTTTAGGTTTTCTTCCATATTTAAGAGCCTAACCTCAAATTTATTTCATCATTTCCAGCCTCCATCTGTCTCTATAACCTTGAAGCAAACCCTAATCCCCTATTCTCTATTTTGAGCTCATCTTTGTGCTTTTGAAGGAAAAAGAAGGCTTTGGTACTATTGTGTGCATCTTGGCAAGCTTGGGACTTTATTTGGCCATCTCTAGATATTTATAAGTGTTCAAGATCCAAACTCTATTGTTTTAGGTTTCTATATCTAAGCTTTTGTCCCTTTTATCTTCACGTTTGAGCAAGTTGAAATGGTGGGGTTCCATAAAGTTGGAAGCTTTATGGATGCTTAATGTCCCTTGAGGGTTGTATATGTTGGAACGGAAGTTTGGATAAGTTTTGAAGACAATCATATGATCGTGGTTCTATTTTTCATCATTTTGACATAATAAGAGATCAAGACATGCATTGGATATGCATGGCTATAAAGCATCAATTTTTATAATATTTTTAGAGTAAGAAGGCCCTCTGGAAAGTTGGAATGGATGGCTTAAGGGATTAAGAACTGAATGAATTAAGTTTTCCCAAATTGTAGTAGTCACGACATGACCATTTGGAGGTCATTATGTGATGATGAGATTTCATGATTGATTTATACGGACTCTATCATGACGTGGGGGCATAGCCATCAGGACATGACAATGGTTTTGATTGTAGCTAAATTGTTTGAATATGAAGTTTTGGATTGGGGTTGAGTTTGTTAGTCACAACATGACCATTGGTTGGTCACAACATGAGTATCAACTGTTGGTGATGTTGATTGTTGACTTTGACCTTGACTGTTGACTTTTGGTTAAATTTCTAATGTTATCAGGTAGACTAAGGGTTACCTTGTGTGGTTTATTAGGAGGTGTATAGCACCTGTTCGTTGGCTGTGAGAGCTGTTAGTTGTTAACTACCTCACCAAGGTGAGACTGCTCACTATACTGTGTAGGATATTAGTTGTCATTATGACTCTTGCATTGTGTGTTGAGTTGGGCACGTTTGTATGTTGGGATGGGCTCGTTTCGTGTTTGGTTGGACCCATTTGTATGTCGGGCAGGACCCGTTATATTGGGTGGGGCCTGATAAAATAGGTAGGGATCGTTATGATTGGATGGGCGGGGCCCATATGGTTATGTGCTATTTTATGGAAATCGTTAAGCTTTATGCTTACGGTTTTGTTGTTTAAACATTATTAGGCTCTTGCAGTCCTAAAGGGAAAGGCCTGACTTGACTATATAACATCCCCTAATGACTTTTCCACATTGATTATTATTGATTTACTCTGATGTTTGAAAGATACCTTTTACTTTGATTGTTTTGGAATAAATGGTTGTATGGATTTGATGGTTTAAAAATGAAAATTTTATTGGAATTTTTGGGATGTTACAAGTTTGTATCAGAGCCTTGGTTTGAGGGATTCAGGCACACTCTCGGGAGTTTCTGAACTCAAACTGAGGAATTGGCAGCAACATGAACATTAAGGCAAACCAAGTTTAAATTAACCTTCGTATATTCGAGAGTATAAGATTTTCTTGATACCAAAATTTTGTGGTGCAGTCAATCCATGACTTGTATGCAGTGCAACGGCAAGTAACTTCACTGATATCGCATCACCAATTAAGGGCATTTTTTGTAGAAGAATCACTCTCCAACAACTGCATTTCCATGTTCCTAAGCCACAACTGATTTAACTATCTCTTTACACATCAACTATGGATGACAACTTTAGAGATTCCACCACACCATTGATAGGGGTAATTTTGTCAAACCTTTCACCAGCTACACCTCCAACCATCTGATTAATATGAGCTTAATTGAATTGTGATTACCTGCACTTGGGTGAATATTCCAAGAGAAGCAAAGAAAATAAAATCAAAGAAAACACTCACACATGCCGACACATATCCCCATACCCAATTCACACATGAAAGAATCAATTAAAACACATACAACAATATCCGACGTAGCATAGATCCTATTTGATGTCTACCCTATGAATTAAAAACACACGCCGAACACACACTAGTTGCGCCAAGATATTGAAGGTTTTTGAGCATTATATCAATCCTATGGTGTACATGCAACCCTAAATACCATGGATCTATGTTTTCTCTATTATACATGCAAACTTGAACTTTCCAAGGTATTGCCCTAACTCGCATACAATCATTGATACTTGGGTAATATAAACAAGTTAGAAGACATACCTTTTCATGTAACTTGATTCCATGGAGCTTAAGAGCCTAGTGCCTCAAGTGTGACACCTCAAATGACTCGCACAACATCACCAACATCTTGGAATAACTTGAGAGAAAAGGTTCCTATGCTTAAATCGGCTAGCCCTCATGTGTACACACACTAGTGCCAATTTTTTGAGCCATGGGGTCCTTATATATGGTGGCTATTAGGGTTACACCATGTAACTCATGTCTTTCCATATTCTTCATGCTCCATGGGTTAAAACCTCTATGGAGTATCCATGGGTTTAGCTCAACATGAAGAACTATGGATCATAAACCTACATATATAAGAATGAATGATTTACACAATCAATCCCCATATATTTAATTAGTCTCCTTTTGATCACAAAATTAATTCCAAAATAATTATTCATCAATACTAATTAAATAATATGATTTCATATTAATATATTAGAACTTATAATATATTAAGAAACCATAAATATCTTTTTCTCATAAAAGTCTATCTGAATTGTTCCGATGCCATGCAACCCAAATGGACCATGTCAATCAGGTCAAGTACATACCAATTATAGTTGTGGACTTAGACACTAATCCAACATATATGTCACCAAGAGACCCCAAATTAAAACCCTTATCCCCCAGTCAATGCTACATCAACATCATATAGAACATCCGATTAAAATTAAGTAAATATGAACACATCGACTTGCACACCATAAGATAGCAGGATTATGTAAGTTTTCCATGCCATCCCCTCCAACCAAGGCCACATCCCTAAAGCATATCACTTAAAATCAACAGATTGTATTGATTGGATCGAAACACCAATCCTTCCATCCAATTGACTTATTTTTTAACCTTGTATTTATCTATCCAATTGACTTATTTATTCTGAGTGGGACTTCTAGTTCCTATAATTCTATATGAGCAATATGTAGAATAGCAATATAACATACTCGAGCTGGACTGTGATGTTTAGTGCCCATTTTTCCAAAACATCGGGTCTTTCACGGATGTGATGGAGTTTGGGAGTGAGCACCACCAGGTTTTGAGGCTATTCCACACATAACAAGAGATTATTCAATTTAGAAAAATATGTTCTTTTGTTTCTGGTTCCTTCCTACATAATATGCAGATGGGATTAGTTCCAATTCCTCTATTCATGAGGTTTGCCCATGTTAGGATCCGATCATGATCCATTCTCTAAGCTAATATATTGACCTTCTTAGGGACTAGATAGTTCCAATCCTACACTATTGATGATTTAGGAAAGGAAAAATTGTCAATCAAAATATGTAGGGAAGAGACTGAGTATATCCCTCATGGTTCCAACTTCCAGGCCCAATTTGATCGTTGATTAGGTTGTGATTCGGTGAAGAGTTCTTTGAGGTCAATATTTTCTTTTGCTAGAGTTGCTAGTAGGTTTGCAATATTACCCCAACAATAACTCTTTCATTTTACCCTTGAGGGCATGATAAAACCCCCATCTTGTCCATAGATGGCAATGATGACTCTCTTCCATAGTTCCTGCTTGTGTTCTTTGAAATGCCACCACCACTTCACTAACAGTGCAAGGTTTTGGGCTTTAAGACTACTGATACTTAAACCTCCATTTTCTTGTTTCGAGATTATTTTTTCCCAGCCAATCCATGCTAATTTTTTTTCTTTGACGATCCACCCTAAAAGAAGCATGTTCTCATTTTTTCAGGATTGTTAAGAACTTTAATTGGTGCCTTATATAATAAAAAAGGAATATACCAAGGCTATCTTGCACCGATTTGCATAATGTTAATCTGACGCCAAAGGAGAGCGTGGAGGCTTTCCACTTTGAAAATTTACCTTGGATATTCTTGAGATTGTAGCACCCACAGGCATACCCAATTAGACAAATGGTAAGTTACCAATGGAGAATTGGATGCTTCTGGTCAACAATTCATTTTGAAGATTATTGATGCCTAAACCGAAGAGCTTACTTTTTGTTATATTTACTTTTAGTGTAGAGACGACCTCATAGGAGCAAAGTACTTTGATTAAGTTCTTGGCATTTTGTATTGACCACTCTCTTAGGAAAATTTCATCGTCGTCAAAGTAAAGATGAGAAACGGTCGGTCCGTTATTTAGAAGGGTGTGCCTTTGAAGATGCAATGACTCGTAGGTTCTTCTATTGTGATATTGAGTCACACAGCACCAAGATAAATAAGAAGGGAGAGAGAGTGTCCCCCTGCCGAATTCCCCTCTCTAGAAAGAATTCTTTGGTTGCTGAACTGTTGACTATTAGTGAAGCCCTGGCGGAGGTAAGACAACTCCAAATCAAACTGCACCATTCAATCCCAAAGTCAATATGTGCCATTATATTATAGAATCTAGGTACTTCTAATTTACACAATCAAAATCCTTTTCAAAGTTTACTTTGAATACGAAAGCCTTGGTTTTGGATTTCATAAGCCATGAGATGATTTCATTTACAATCAACGGGCCGTCAAGTATGCTGCAATTCTTTATGAAAGTCGTTTCGGTTGGGATAATTACTTTATCTATCACAACTTTTAACCTTTTGGCTAGCACCTTTGAGATAATCTTATAAACAAAACCGATTGGTCTAAAGTCATCCTGGATGTGTGGATATGTAATTTTCGGCACTAAAATGATAAACAAAGAGTTACATTCTTTGTCGACCTTTTCGGTTTTCTCTAATTCTTTGATAGCAAAGAAGATGTCACCTCCAATTGTATCCCATTTTTTTGATGAATGAAAATGTAGATACATCGGGCTTGGATCCTTGTCGGCCCCGCGTTTCCACACCGTTGTCTTTACTTCTTCGAGGGTAATAGCTGCTTCAAGAATGGACCTGTCATTGAACGATATTTTTTTGAACCTAGTAATAAAGAAGGAAGGCATGTTTTGGTTAGTTTCCTTGAACTTTTTGTAAAAGTGGTTATAAACCTCAAATTTGACTTTGTTTGGGTCCGAAGTTCAAATACCATTGATGTTTATGCCAATCAGTCGTTGCGAACGAATATTCTTGTTAATTAGAGCGTGAAAGAACCCCGAGTTTTGGTCTATAACTTGCGTGTTTCTGGCTAAGCATTAATATTATGATGTAATAGTTAGGTTCACCAATTGTAACTTATTTTAAAGTAATGAAGAAAAATTATTTGAGTATTATGTGATTTATGTGCAACATATATGCTTATAATGATACAATAAAATAATAATAAAAATATGCATAAAAAGTAAAATGAACATTTGACCCAATATCTTTGAAGAAAGTTAAAGTAGTCGTGACAACTATACCAGAGATATAAAAAACACTGAAATCCGCTTTATAACAAAGAAGCTATGACCCATCGAAGTTTCGTGACTAAACAGGCACGACACCGCGTATCGCAAAAAGTGAAATTCTGATAAACTACTTTTTAGAATTAGCAATCTAAACGAAAGTCGTAGTATATGTTAAACCGAGAGCTTGCATATAGAGAACATCCAAATATGATTTTGTTAGAGGAAGTTATGATTTTTCTAAGATTTTGCATATAAGTATGCAGTCCAGAAATCGAATTTTAGATCAATCGATTTTCAGCCGACATAATCAAAATGAGAATTGAAGATCTCGTTAATAGAAGCTCAACGATATAAAGACAGTCGAAAATGCATGTCAGATGAAAAAGTTATGAATTTTTAACGGACTTTATATGTCTAAGCCTGTTAAAATATAACTTCAAAAATAAATTCAAAATTAGCCGATGAAGTCCAAACGAAACTTCTAGATGACATCACTACCTAAGCATGGATATAAAGAACGTAAAAAATAGAGCTCATATGCGAAAGTTACAGATTTTAGAAGATAATTAATTTTCTATTAAGTTCCGGAGGTGACATGTGGCACCATCTCAGTCGTACCTTTGGTACCCCCCCCCCCCCCCCCCCCCCGCGTACATCAAAATTATGCCCAATGTAAGCTTCCTTCTCAGCCTATAAATAGAGGCACAAATCACTTCATTTCTTCACACCTTTTCTCAATTTCTCTGCCAAATACCCCCAAACCCTCTTCTCCTTTCCCTAGCACTTCCTAAGTGTTACAAGCGAGTCCCGAAGTGTTAGAAGGCCCAGACAAGAAGAGCTTTCAGCTCAGAAGTTCTACAGCAAGGTTCCTCGCTAAACCCCCTTGTAAGTGAGTTATGCTTAGTATACTTCAAGTATAACTTATGTTTAAGTTCATTATCGTTATTATGAACCTATAAACATGATTCATCAGTGAGTCAAATTTGTTATACTGATTGATCTACTTACGAGGATGATGTCTAGGCTGTGATTTAGTGAGGTGTTTAAAGTGAGCTTTCCAAATAGTATACTTTGTATACCAAACGGACCCTACCTCCGATATGATCCTACCTGGTTGTTCCTTACTTGATAGATAATGAAATTAGACTTTGAGTTAATGATAAATCTAGACTAATAATAAGTCGCAATAAATATTATACTAAAATCTAGTGATAATAATACTGGGTTTCGTCAAAGGGAAAGACGATTGTTAGAAGCGAAGAGCTGCCCTAACTTCGAGTCATCACTTTAACAAGCGAGTGCATAGTTACTTTCATCTTACACATAGATATGAAGTATTTAATATAACTTATGTGCTATGTGAAGGGTCTGATAAATGGTTTGGGCTAGGCTTTATATGTGATTTGTTTGGTTTTGAGTATGTAATAGTATTTTTGAGTTGTTTACTGTTTTGTCATGTTCACGACCGTAAACACGTTTACGGCCGCAAACTCAGTTTGCTGTCTAGACTAGTATATGAAGGCTAAGAGTTGGTCATTTGAATGGTTGGATGCTTATCAGTTTACGGCTAATACTTGAGTTGTACCAGACGGTTATTTGATATAAACGTGTGCAAGCTCATTTCTTATTCATCTCGTTGCTATTCTCGATTTGTGATTGTTTGATTACTAGTATTAGATCCAAATCCAGACCTAACACTATGTGTGCATATTATCTATGTTCTTGATATCTATGCTGGATGAACAATTTATACATGTTTGTAATTGATTTAAACTGTATATGTATTTTATATCTGCAAATATGTTGGGTAAATATGGGTAGATGAAATAGATGATGAAGGATGACATAAAATGATGAGAGGCCTCGATGTTTAAGTTGATTTAGTCATCTAGCAGAGTATAGATGACGACCACGGACTATTCTAGATAGTCCAGTGGAACGCTGGCAGGCTCGCAACCTATAGGTGTTTGTGAACGACGTGTTCACCAGGTGTACTCCATCCTTCTCATGGTTGCCTTATTAACATATATTATAGAAGTATCCCCTAAGGAGTATTGTCGATCCCGATGAAAATCCTTAGCTAGGTCGCTTACTTTAGATGCTTTAGGGACAAAAAGTGAGAATAAAGGGAATAGGTGGTTGAATGAATTGATGAAGTTAATGAATTTAATTATTTTGGTTTGAAAACCCTATGTGCTCACCAGACTCCCAATCCTGACCCACTAAGTTTCTTGTATTATAGGTAGTGGCAAAAGAGCACAGGAGTAATGGATGTTTGTAAAGCCTTTACTATTTATGTTTATGCTTATGTACTGTATTAACAATGACATCCCAACGTTTTTTAATATAATGAAAATACATTTCTTCGGAAATGCTTTGATAATATACTTATCATATTTTTGGAAACAAATTCCGCAATATCATTCTTCAAAAAGATCTCTGGTTTTTTATAAATCATAAACAAATCGGTCTTTTCTTTTCTGGCCGTAAAATCGGGGATGTCACATCATCGGCTTCTAAAGCCCATTTACATATTGACTTTTGTTTCACGCCTAGCAAACATTTGGATTCGAACTCTATTAGTTCTCTTAGAAAATCTTTTCTAGTCGACATGTCTGATTCATATTGTTGTGTTTCCTCTACCTTTAGATCGATCTAATTCACTTTGTTGGACGCTCGCTGCCATGCGAATGGGAGGATACCACATTAAACAAGCTATACTCATAAATGAAGTTTATGAGATTATATATTTCAAAAGATATAAAGAAGTTCATAAAGAACTATAATATCTAATTGTTATAGGTGTGGGGTTCTACTTTAAAGCAGATCTCATAATCACATTATATATATATATATATATATATATATATATATATATATATATATATATATATATATATATATATATAAACCACTTGGGTTGTGGTGACTTGGTAAGGCATGTGGAAGATATGGTGGATAACCTATTGACCCATGTTCAAATCCTGGCACTACTAAGCCCTTGTGGCCATGGAGGTTCGCCTGCAGTGACTCCAGGGCATGAGGCAAAGCCTCATGTTTGCAGCGGGGGATTAGTCGGTGCGCGAAAGCTGGCCCGGAAACCCTCGTTAGGGAAGTTCCCTTTCCAAAATATATATATATATATATATATATATATATATATATATATATATATATATATATACTTTTGATAAAAACAAAGTATAAAATTCAAAACGATGTATGCTATCTAACCTTAGAAACTACAACCCGTGCACACATATCACCGGTTTTACGCACAACACCTCGAAAAGCTACACATGGTAAACAAAGTAGTTGGTCTTCTAATAATATTATATGGTTTTAAAACAATGGCAAATACCATAATTGCCACAACTTTTTCACGCATAATAAGAAAAGGCATATTATTATTTTGTTTGGTTGGCTCTAGCTACAACTTTTATGCAAAGTTATTACTCTAGTACACTTAACGATTTTCATTGTTAACTTTGTTGTCTTGTTTTCAAAATTAGTCCTAAAATTGGGTTAAAGTCTAAATTTGGTCTCTGTAGTTTGCAAAAAATTACACTGTATGTCAAAAGCTCCGTTTTATGTTTTTTAACTTCTTTATCTTCATTTATTTTTTATTTTTTCGCCAAAACTAAACTTGGTTTTATATTTATTTCGTTTTCTATATTTTTTTATTTTTTGTATTTTTTAATATTTTTTTTGTTTTTTAGTTATTTCCTATTTTAATAATTATAAATTATATATATCGCACATTAAATAAAAAAAGTAAAAAAAAAAAAAAGAAAAACCATAAGTTACTCAAATAAAAAAAAAGAAAAACAAAAAAAAAAAGAAAAAAAATCAAACACCAAAATTGTAATACACTTTACACTTTTTGAAAAATATCAAAACAAGTTATCAAATTGATGAATAACAAAAAATAAAAAAAAAATAAAAAAAAAAACAAAAAGATAAATAAAAAGAAAAATATATTCATACACTTTACACTTTTTGAAAAACACCAAAAGAAGTTATCAAATTAATGAAAAACAAAAAGTTAAAAAAAACAAAAAAAAAACAAAAATAAAAAAATAAAAAAATATGAAAATATATAAAAAAAAAGCAAAAAAAAAAATATAAAACCAAGTTTAGTTTTGACTAAAAAATAAAAAATAAGTGAACATAAAGAAGTTTAAAAAAAACATAAAACTGAGTTTTGAAATTGTGGTGTAATTTTTTGCAAACTACAGTGATCAAATTAGAACTTTAAACTCAATTTTATAATTGGTTTTTACAAAATAGATAACAAAATTAACCATAAAACTCGTTAAGTGAGCTAGAGTAATAACTCTGCGTAAAATTTGAGGCCAAAGTGAAAAACAAATAATAATAGGGTTTTTCCTATTACGCATGAAAAGTTTTGGCTTTTATGGTATTTTTCCTTAAAACAAATGTTGACTCCATCCCTCATTCCAGCAACAAGTTTATAGTTGACTATGAACCTATGTATATTAAAATCATTGGTGGAACGACCATTGCATATTCTAATAATATTATATGGTTTTAAAACAAATGTGGGCTCCATCTCTCATTCCAACAAGAACTTTATAGTTGACTAGCTATGAACCTATATGAATATCATCCATGGTGGAACTCCCATTAATTGCAAATTCTACATCTACTTCAAATTCTTCTTCTTCATTGATAATTATGTTGGCTGCTAACGGAAATGGCAAGGAATCTCAACCATCCACGTCCTCCTCCACGGAGTTCTCACAACCATTCCATCACTTCCAATTTCCTGAGATTCTCTTAGCAACCAATAACTTTGACGAATCATTAGTAATTGGGCATGGAGGGTTTGGAAAAGTTTACAAAGGTAACATTATCAATGGATCAAGTGTTATTGTTGCTGCTGTTAAACGGTTGGACTCCATGTCCAGTCAAGGGGCAACAGAGTTCTGGGCGGAAGTTGAGACGCTTTCAAAGTTGCGGCATAGTCATCTTGTGTCTTTGTTTGGTTATAGTAATCACGAAAAAGAGATGATCCTAGTATATGAATATTTGCCTAATGGAACACTTGAAGACCACCTCCATAAACTTGGCACCCCTCTTTCTTGGCTTCAACGACTCAAGATCTGCATAGGTGCTGCTCGTGGGTTAGACTATCTCCACACGGGTACAGGGATTGATTTCGGGGTTATACATCGTGATGTCAAAAGCTCCAATATTTTGTTACTTGAAAGTTGGGCAGCTAAAATTTCAGATTTTGGATTGTCCAAAATAGGTCCAACCAATCAGGCATCGACTCATGTCAACACACTTGTTAGAGGAACTTTTGGGTATCTTGATCCACATTATTACGCAACTGGAAGGCTGACAAGGAAGTCTGATGTCTATGCTTTTGGGGTGCTAATGTTGGAAGTGCTGTGTCGGAAGCGTGCAGTGGATAAAAGTCTTGAGAATGGCTTGGCGACATGGGCTCACGATTCTATCAAAGAGGGGAAACTAAAGGATATAATAGATTCAGATATAAGGGGTCAAATATCCACAAAATGTTTGAAGGGATTTGTTCGAATTGCGGAGAGATGTTTACTTAGCCATCCAAAGCAGCGCCCTACCATGGCTGAGGTTGTTTTCAGTCTTGAATCTGCATTGACTTTACAAGACAAAATCAATAGTTCCGTGCATGCTGGTGGCAAAAGAATATTCGGAAGAATGTTTGATAGGTTTCCCTTTGCCTCCAACATAGAGAACTCTGGTATTTCAATCCTATGTTAAATTGTGCTCATACAAATTCTATAAAATATACACATGCAATCTCACACCTTCAAAAACCAAAAGAGTAGTTATTCAGAAAGGAGTACTAAATTCAAGTATTCAGTTCATCTTTGGTTGTTTTTATCATTTACTTGAGTTATATTGGTTATTAGCATAATCCAAATTTCTTTTATTTGTTTTACTATTAACTTGTTTATATTTTCACTGGTATCTTGTGAAGCCCGATTCTTAAGATCATTGGGTATGGGTGTGATGACTCATATGTGTTGCTGATGTGGTAATGCCACATCATAGTAATGACCTTGTGAACACCAACCCCATGGCTAGTAATGGTGGTGTGAAGTAAGCGTCTTTAGTCTTTACATAGGGAAACCGTAGAGAGAGAAAAGACTTCCTTTCTCTATCTTTCGTTTCTTTCCCTCTTTATATATATATATATATATATATATATATATATATATATATATATATATATATATATAGGTAAGGTGGAGTGGAAGGTATTTCTTAGGTTTAGAGCATCTTTAATGCATAGTTCAATAGGAGGGGATAAAGTGACAGATCCAAGATCAAAGTAAAGGGGTATCCCCAATAAGTAAAAGGGGTATATATATACCCAACAAAAAAAATTGTGTAATACACAAGAAGAAAAAAAAATCCGAAAAAAATTACACAATTAAACTTTTTTTAGGGGTATCCTGGGCTACCACCGGATACATAGTAGATCCGTCATTGAGAGAAGAGTTGATTGAGGTGACATGTCTAATTGACTTTCAAGGGTTTAAACTCTACCATATATGGATTCCATGTTGTCATTCAAAGTATATGAAGTTCAATGGCTATTGAATTTTTCAATGGGAAAAAGAAAACCTTTCAATTGTTAAAATTATTTTATTGAACTTTGTAGAATTCAATGCATTGTAAAAAAAATTAATATAGAGTTGTATATAAAATTAAATGATGACGTCTTTATCCCCTCAACTCCAATAAATTCAATGCATTTTGGATGCCCTTAATAGTGTGATAGTAGGAATGTAATGAAATTAGGTGGCATTGATGTTACATAGTTTTCTAGTAAGCATGTTGTGGACCATTCTTGATGTCCTATTGATTCACATTGTTTTGCGTATTTTTTCCACCAAACTATGTATATGTAAAGTTGTTAAATGGAAATTGCTAGCATATGTGATACCACATGCCCAAATGGGACCCATTGACATGCCTACTCCACAATAGCCTTTATATACTTGCTTATTTTTCGTATACTATTACTAGTATAAATTTGTTTAATGACTGATGATGCTCGGTTATACTTTTTATGATGTTTATATGAATCAAAGCGCTTGACCATTTCTGCAAGTATACCACCCCACAACCAGTTTTTCTACAATTTTATCTTTCAAATAGATGAGGGGGTACAATAACCAAACATATATAATGTATGTGGCGGTGAGCTCAAAGTAATTACTGTATAATATGATTTTGTTCATCTATTTCAGCCAATGATGATTCTAAGTTATCAAGTAGTGACATTCCAAAGATTCTCGTGGGTGAGGGAAGTTATCAAAAGGTGTCCTTAGGAGGGATTCACAACAACAATTTCATATCTATTTCAGGTGACGATGATTCTAAGCTATCAAGTAATGACATTCCAAAGATTCTCGTGGGTGAGGGAAGTTATGGAAATGTGTCCTTAGGTGGGATTGACAACAACACTTTCATATCTATTTCAGCTGATGATGATTCTAAGCTATCAAGTAATGGCATTCCAAAGACTCCCATGGGTGACGGAAGTTATCGAATGGTGTCCATAGGTCGGATGGACAACAATACTTTCATCCCTTCACATCAAGATGTTGGTATTAAGAAGAACAAAGAAGAAGGATTTCATCAACATTCTGCAAGGCTGGTAAGCATCTAAGTGTATACATCAACTTACATTTACAATGAAGACAAAAAATTGAGAGTTTTATGGGAAAACATTCGACTCTAAATCTTGTCATCCTTCACTTGATGATATTCTCACAAAGCCGTTACAAAAAGCTCAAATAGAGAATGTTTGTAAAGTTGGCATGATTAAAATCTTATCTCCAACTTTAGTAGAAAGGATCAGGTTACATGGAATACTCATGCTACCTTTATCTAGTTTCGTCTTGAGGTTGTATCTTTGTATATAAAATGAGGGCTCAACCTCAAATTAAATAAGGCAGAAGAAATATTTCCCAGATAACTTGTAGTTTTCATCTATTATAATGTCCCAAGGCGTCTGTTTCACAAATTGATAATGTTTGTAGAATTTTTATTTGTGAATGTTTTTTCTATGATGTTACAGGAACCTACAGTAGCAGACTTTTTGACTGAATATGGTGAAGGGAGTAGGTACAAGTTAGAGAAAGTAATTGGTAAAGGAAGTTCTGGTGTTGTCTACTCTGCATATGATACTGATATCGGCGAGAAAGTAGCAATCAAAAAAATAAATAATATATTCGAACATGTTTCTGTTGCTGTTAACATCCTTCGTGAGATTAAACTTCTTAGGCTCCTTAGTCATCCAGACATTGTGGAAATCAAAAACATTTTATTACCACCTTCCAAAATAGAATTCCAAGATATATATGTGGTTTTTGAGCTTATGGAATCTGATCTACACGAAGCTATTAAAGAAAACAGCGACTTAACACCAGAACATCATCAAATCTTTCTTTATCAGATTCTTCGAGGACTGAAATACATACACTCAGGTCATACAATGTTGTCATTTGTTGATATGTGTACTTGTTTCAAGTAGCCATGCGTTGTTATATATTCTTATTATGAATTACTTTCTTTACAGCAAATGTCCTTCACAGAGATCTAAAACCCAAAAATATCTTAACTAATGCTAACTGCCAACTCAAGATCTGCGACTTTGGTCTTTCAAGGGTTGCATTCAGTGATCAACCTAGTGCAACATTATGGACGGTATGTGTAATAATCCGTCTCATATGGATAGAAAGAATTGTGGACTACCAAATACCAATAACTTCATCCATGGTTTAAGCTGATCAGATGTTATTGGGCTAGTCTGTTACGAATACGATATCCCCAAGCCACCTATTACAACAATCCAGTTTTTTTGATAGTTATTGTAACATTGAACCTATATTGACTTGCATTTGATATGTTCACAGGATTATGTTGAAGCAAGATGGTATAGGGCTCCTGAACTGCGTGGATCATTTTTAAGCAAGGTGCCACAACTACTATTACCATTTTTTCGAGAACAGTGACTCACACACACACACACAGACTTTCTAATAGGGTTACTTCAATGCCTATGTATGATTTGAACATATTGCTTGATGGCACTACAGGTTAATTTGGGGCTAAACTCAATAAATAGAAAAGTACTTTTCTTTGTGCATTATAACATTATACTGTTAATTCATCTTGTTACAACACTACGTTTTTCAGTTTTTTTATTAAGACATTGTGCTTTGAAAAATCTATACCGTTTGATGATTGTTCTTCATTTTTTTTTCTAAATAAGACATTATACTATGAAAAACTATCGAAGTATATTAGTTAAATTGTTTTGTGTATGGATGACATCGCCATAAGTGGCTAGACTTTCAAGTAGAATGTTGTAATGTGAAAAACTAAATGTAAGATGCTATAGTACACAGTCAATTAAGTCACAAAAAAAAAAAAAAATTCCAGTCAAAGTTTGTGTTCTAAATAGCTTTTTTTATGCAGTACACATCAGCTATAGATATATGGAGTATAGGTTGCATTTTTGCAGAAATTTTAACAAGAAAGCCCCTTTTCCCTGGGAAAAGTATTGTGCATCATTTGGACTTAATGACTGATCTTTTAGGAACACCATCACCTGATACTATATCACAGGTTGGTTTACATCACCATTTATTAGAAAGTACATTTCTATTTCTTGCTTATGAACGTTGATATGACTCAAAACAGATAAAAAATGAAGAGGCAAGGAGATACTTAAGCAACATGAAGAAGAAAATCCCGATTCCTTTTTCGCAAATGTTCCCAAATGCAGATCCTCTTGGTCTTCGTTTGCTAGAAAGAATGCTTGCATTTGAGCCTAAGGATCGGCCTACTGCGGAAGAGGTATCATATTAGCTATGTATTAGATTTATGAAGATCTCACTCTTATTAAAATAGGGTTAATTGCAAGAAACAATAACGTCCTTTCATTATTATATTATCCTAAGTTTATTTTGTCCTATTACGTCATTGTACTTTAATACAAAATATCCCTGTAGTCGTAGGTTAGGTTTTGCCAAACCGTCTAATTCGAGAAACAGGAAGATCTACAAGAACCAAATACTCTACTTAATTATTAATGTTTCATAAAACAATACCAATGTCCTATATCTAGTGTTAACAATCAAATACGACTTACCAAAATAACTTCTAGTATACTAATTTTAAACCAAAAAGAGCAGATGTATCATTGCTCCACTTCCAAACACGCACCTTGTCCTTAAGTTGGAATTCCAAGAACTACTGACGTATCATGTCAAATGGTTCCTACATAGCCTCATATTCTAGAAGATCCTTGAAATGAATTAAAACCTCATAGTGAGTAGCCAAACATGCATCCCCTACAAGAACTCCTTCCACACACTCCAACCATAAAAGCACTTACATATCGTTAGTTAGTATTACCAGTAATGAGGACACTCCAAAATGGTTTACAATGACCCTCCGTAACTAGGAGACATGAAAAAGTGCATGGACTTGCACATCATCTAATAATACACCTTAACAATTTGACCAATCACCTCATATGATCCTCAGTACCAAGGGGTGAGAAGCTACCTTTTCACGTTACCGAGATATGCTATCGATCGTTGCCGATTATGTATTGAGATTCAAGTACACCCAATCCCCCATATTAAATTTCCCCTCCCTTGTATTCCCATCCACCTTGCCTTTCATGATCTGTTGTTCCTTCAACAAATATCCATGCGGCTCTTACATAATCTGAATCCTTTCTTACATATACCGGTCTTCTTCTCCTAACACGGATCTTACCACGGATATGGGATATGGGACTACCGCAGTGATTTAATGTGAAGGGGGTCTTAGTGTTTAGGGACATGTGAAAAGAGGTTTTGTACCAATATTCTACCTATGATAGCCACTGTTCCTATTTCATTGTGTTAGCTGCTAAGAAACACCATAGACACGTTTAAAGGTACCATTTCAACACTTTCTTTTGCTCGTTCGTCTATAGATCATATGTCATGCTACATTTAGGGGTGGAGCAATGTATTCAAAATAGCTCCTTCAAAAAGTGGCTTAAAAACACATTATCTTGGTTTGACATAACTAATTCTAGGATCCCATGCAAACCGACCACCTCTCTAAGGAATACGGCTACCATCGTGATGGCCATAAACTTACGATTCCAAATTCTCCATGTTGATCTGAATTCTCCATGTTGATCTCATATACTTAAGTAACCTTCTAGCATAAATACTAGAGTTTACAAAATGGTTATTATACTCTAGCATGATTCCAAATTCTCCGTGTTGATCCCATATACTTAAGTAACATTTACGAATCCATACATCGACTTTAGTTTACTCCAAGTTACATAAACCAATAAATTCCTCTCTCCTACTAATTTTCCATAAAGGGAATTAACTCCTGTGAACATTAACTAAGCCCAAGAAAAGATTAAACTTGAATTGTCGATGAAATTTCACTATTTTTCTCGATTCTCCTTCGTATCTATCTTCAATATAGAGAACCCGTCTTCTTCCAGGATTTCATGAATGAAATTCAACCTGCTATCAAATGTGGTTTGCTTTATCATGATAAGCATGATTCTTTACAAGACTAAAAGCACTCTAATTTTCATAGTATAAGACAAATTTCTCTATTTTGAATAGAAAACCGCTTATATATGGCTTTGGAATCATGTTTATATTTAATAATCAAACTAAGATTTGAAATTTACTTTGAGGTGGGATGAAGTTGGGCTCCAAGCTGTACGGCTGATTCTTTTTTATTACAAAAGTAATTCTTTTAGAAAACTACATCTGTAGATCTTGGAGTTCTAACACTCCTATGTTTAAAAATATGTAGAAACACAACTACCCAACATCATCATCTATTATATCATTTGAGGATCAATAGACATATGTTTTTCATCAACTTAAAGGGAAACCTCGCTTCAAAAGATCTATACTACTCTCTATACAAATCTCCCAATCTAAAAGTAACCTATCCACAAGACTAGATAATAGTTTGTTGAAACCCTAAGAACAAACCCTAATCGGAGAAGATGAAATAAGAGAACAAGAGAGCATATGACAACTGATTAAACTTGTGAATGATCTATGCTCCACTCGTTCAACTATTATGTAGTCAGGTCACATAGGATCCGAAGATCCGCGTGTAAACCCAGAAAATATCTGCACAAGTTACAACTTGCACCCTTCACCATTCCATAACTTCACCTGTAAAACCTTAAATCCAACAATACCACAAAATATAGCCAATATACAAATAAGCAAAATGTAAGTTTGATTTTATGTTTTATAAAACAATTATTTATTTCAACAGTCCACCTCAAACTAACCATTTTGAAAATACTATTTTCAAGAAAAAGGATCAAGCAACATAGTTTTTCACTAATAATCTCATGTTGTGAAGCCTCAAGAGACTTAGTAAAAATATCTACAACCTAATTAAAATAAGTAATCTTAACCAACTTAACAAATCCTTTTGAATTTTTTCTCTTATAAAATGAACATCAATTTCGAAATGTTTGTCTTATCATGAAAAACAAGATTCATTGCCAACTTAATTGCAGAATCTATGTCACAAAAAATATTTATAGGAACTATGTTTTCAAACCCATGTCATATAAAAGTTTTAGAACCCAGATTAATTCACAAGACAAAGAACCCATTGCCCGATACTCTGACTCAGTTGAAGAACGAGAAATAGTAGACTGCTTTTTGCTTCTCGAAGCACAAGAGAATTACCAAAATACACAATATAACCACAAACAGACTTTCTAGAGAAATGTCTTTTAGCCCAATCAGCATCTAAGAAACTTTTAATAAAAGAGAATCTGATTCAGACTTTAAATAACTAACCCTTTTCCTGGACTAAGTTTCAGATACCTTAATAATCTCATTGCAACTCGGAAATGAGTCTTAGTGGGTTTATGGATGTATTGACTTAGTACTTGAATAGAATAAGCAACAAGCCTTGTAATTGCAAGGTAAATGAGTTTTCCAACAAGTATCTAAAAATCAGCTATATTTTCCAACAAAACATCATTATTATTATCAAAGTTAAATTTTGACTCAAGAGGAGTCTTAACATGTTTGCAACCCAGCATCAAAAAGTCATGAAGTAATTCCAAACAATATTTCCTATGTGAAAAGCAAACACCATTTGGAACATCCACAACTTTAATACCCAAAAAAAAAATTAATTTTCCTAAGTCTTTTATAAGAAACTGAGACTTAAGAAAATCTTTTATTTATTAATTGCAGACTCACAGTTTCCGGTAACAATGATATCATCTACATATACCAACAAAATTATAGCAACCTTTTCAACAACCTTAACAAACATAAGATAATCATTAAAACCTTACATACTCTATTATCATTGTTACTATGACATCCAAGAGGTAAAACTATATAAACATCATCTTCAAGAGAACCATACAAAAAAGAATTATTTATATCAAATTGATACAAATTCCAACCATAATTAACTGTTAAAGTAATAACAACACGAACAGTAATAGTTTTGGCTACAGGGGCAAAAGTCTCCTCATAGTCGATACTAACTCTTTGATTGTAGCCTTTAACTACAAGAAGAGCTTTATATCTTTCTATTTCCCTATTGGCCTTGTATTATTTTTGTAAATCAAACAACAACCAATAGGTTTTCTATTTTTAGGAAATTCAGTTATTATCCATGTATTATTCCTATACAAAGCTTCCATTTCTTGATTCATGTTCTGAAGCCATTTAGGATTAAGAGAAGCCTCATAATAATACTGAGTTTCAACGGTTTTATCAAGATTAGAAATGAAGCACTTACATTTAGAAGTCAAATTACAATAATTAAGAGTTTTCTCAATGCCATACTTGTATTTCCCTCTATGACATAGTCACTAAACCTAGATTGAAGACGAGTCTCTCTATTAGTACTTATGAGACCAATTGATTGAGAATCGAGGGGTTCAAGAATAGAATGACTACTTTCATTAGTCCTGACTGGTGAACCTGGAGAGTATTGAAGTTTCTTTTTGCATGATCTATTATACTAAGGTTTGAAGGAGAAATGAGACTCAGGATAAATAGGAGAATTGGAAGCAGACCCATCAGATAAAGGCACAAAGGACTCCTCAAACCCTAACCTAGTATCTGAACTTTCTTTTGTAGGATTTGTTCTATTAAGGTTCAAAGGAGAACTAGCACCATGTAATTGATGATCCAGTCTCTGAGTTCTATTATAATAACCATCATCAACAAAAGACTCAGATTGAAGATGCTCATCATTGGAAAATGCATCAACCCTAATAGATCTATCACTAGACTTACCAAAAATAGGATTTTGCATTATGAATGGAAACATCGACTGAAAAAATTTAACAACCCTGGAAACAAACAAGGAATTGGAATCAAGAGTTAAAACCTTATACCCTTTCTTGTCTAAAGAATAACCCATAAAAACACATTTTTATCACAAGTAGAAAACTTATCATTATTGTTTAGATTTGTAGAAAAACACAAACAACCAAAAGTACGAAGATTATCAAAATAGGGAATTTTTCATAAACCAATTCATAAAGAGATAAGCCTTTTAAACAAAACAAGGAGTTCTATTAATCAAGAATACTGATGTAAGAAATAGCATCACCCAAGTACTTTAATGGAACTCTTGACTGAAACATCAGAGATCTCATAACATTAAGAATGTGCCTATGTTTCCTCTCCACAACTCCATTTTTTTGTGGAGTGTATACACAAGAAGTCTAATGGACAATCCATTTTATTATTAAAAGTTTTAAAACAACAATTTATAAATGCAGTTCCATTATCAGTACTTATGGTGTTAATAATAACATGAAATTGATTTTTTAACATGTTAAAGAAAGTAACATAACATCAGAAAACTTCTTCTTTATATTTAATAAGAAAAACCCATGTAGCCCTAGTGAAATCATCCACAATAGTACAAAGGAATCTAAAACCACCTACACACTCAATACGATATGGTCCCTACAAGTCTAGATGAATGAGCTCACCAAGAACCTTAGTTACATAAAGACTATTATGAAAAACTTCCCTAGTCTACTTAGACTTTATGAAAAACCTCACTAGGAGGTAAATAAACATTATTAAAACTAATTTTATTTTTAAGGATCTTTAAAGCTTGATTAGCTGGATGACTAAGTCTATTGTGCCAAGTAAACTTAGAGACACAACAAATATTTTTAGCAATAGAGAACGTATTACCTAAAACATGGGGATCAAGATAATAAAGTCCCCCAAATTGATTACCATTTTCCATCGTCCCCTTAGATTGTGAATCGTGAATATTAAAATTATCTTCATTAAAATCAAACTTCATATTTATTGTCCTTACAATGCTTATGAACAGATAACAAGTTAACATTGAAATAAGGAAATGCAAACACATCAAATAGAGTATGATTGTTTGATATTGGAATGTTTCCAATTTTATTAAATTGGGAAGAGGAGCTATTTATGTGACTAACCTTAGGTTTAGTTTAGATACATCAACTAGATCCTGAAGATGTGACTCAGAACTAATCGTATGTTAACTAGCTCCAGAGTTAACTACTCACTTATTACAGTTAGTACTAAGAAAAGAATTCTATGAAATACATGCCATATTGGCATTGATAGATGTTTCATCCAAAGCTTGTTTACTTTCACCAGTGAGATTGAGAAACTTAGCATATTGCTCATTAGTCAAATAACGACAATCATTTCCATTATCATTAGTTTTAGACCAAGAAGACTCAATCTAGAAAATAAAAGTAGAATTAGTAGATAAACTCTTGTTTTGATTGTTAGAATCAGACCTTTACTTAAAATCTTTAGGATACCCTATTAACTTGAAACACTTTTCTATAGTGTACCCTTTATGACCATAATTTTTACATTGTTGTATTTGACTTTTAGATTTAGAATTCTTTTGATCAACAAATTTAGACACAAAAGCGGAAGATGAAGTTTTAGAATTGGAGTTTAAAGAACTAAAACTATGACTTTTACTTAAATTCTTTCGAATTCTTTCGAATAAGAATCAAATTCTTTCGAATTCTTTTGAATAAGAATCAAATTTAGTCAGGCCATCAAATTCTTTCGAATAAGAATCAAATTTACTAAAATAATCAGATAAGGACAAACTACCCTGAACTAGTGAATTTATTTTTTGATGGACATTAAAAATAATAGACCCATCAGTTTTATGATAAGTTTCAGAAGGCATGATTTGCATACAAGTTTTCAGAAATAGATCCAAGAATCCAAGAAAAAGTAATAGCATTAGCACGTTCCCAATTAGACTCTTTAATAGGATCATTAGTAGGTTTAGGAACAGTTTCATCAGTAAAACCGAGTTTATTACGAGCTTTTAAGGCTCTAACCAAAGAACTGTGCCATATTCTATGGTTTTCAGCTCCTAATAACTTGAAACTTATAACATTAGTAATAGTATTATCATTATCAGATGGATTAACATATAAAGGATCATCAAAGTTCCCAGCAGGATCAGCCTTGGACCCACTATAGGACCAGTGATATTAACAAGCACATGACAAGTCATATTAACTAGCATAGGACCAGTTATATTAACAAGCAATCAAGAACAAACACATAAGCCCAAAATCTAAAAACAAATGAAAACACAAGCAATCAAGCAATCACAGGACCAGTCACATTAACAAGCAATCAAGAACAAACACTTAAGCCCAAAATCTAAACATAAATGAAAACACAGGCAACAATGAAAGCCTTGAAGTGTAGATGGTCACCAAGATATGTTGGGGCCCAAGACAAGCAATCACAATGTCAAGAAAACAACAATAAGCAACAAGAAAGTAACTAGCGTACACAAGATGGCCAGGATCTCCCAGAAAAATATAAAAAGAAAGGTATAAGAAAACCTCACAAACAATCCAAAAGAGCTTAAAGCAACTCAGAGAACCGATCTGCTTAGAGAGTTATTTTAGATCAACGAGATTAACTGACCGGTCAAGTAGAAGAGAGCGGTCTCCAATCAACCAAAGAACAGGAAACCAATAACAGGTCTCATAATCTGCAAGAGATACATACAACTTGCAGTAACAAATCGATCTTAAAAACAAAAAAGAGACAAAAACCCTAGATTTACAAACGAACTGTAAAAATAGAATCTAGTTTTCAAAAGGGGAAAAACTTATATCGAAATAGATTGCTAAAAACCAGTAATGATCAACAAGAAACAAATACAATTACCTTGATTCACAAAGAAGACGAAGCTTCGACGAACGATCAGAGACCATAATCGGAGCCTTACAGCTTTGATACCATGTGAAAACTTGTAGAAACATAATTACCCAACATCATCATTTATTATATCATTTGAGGATCAATAGACAGATGGTTTTCATCAACATACAGGGAAACCTCACTAAAAAAGACCTACGCTACTCTCTTTACAAATCTCTCAATCTAAAACTAACATATCTACAAGATTAGATAACAGTTTGTACGAACCCTAAGAACAAACCCTAATCGGAGAAGATGGAACGAGTGAACAAGAGAGCATATGAAAACTGATTAAACTTGTGAATGATCTCTCCTCCACTCGTTCAACCTTTAAGTAGTTGGGTCAAATAGGATTTGAAGATCCGCATGTAAACCCAAAAAATATATGCACATGTTACAACTTGCACCCTTCACCATTCCATAACTTAACCTATAAAACCTTAAAGCCAACAATACCACAAAATATGCTCAATATATAAATAAGCATAGTGTTAGTTTGGTTTCATATTTTATAAAACAATTATTTATTTCAATTCTATACATGACATGTTGAACTTTATTGAGGAGCTTTACAACATCTGGCACATGTAAACCAAAGCTATCAAACGTGAACAACACATATAGGTAGAATTTTCAAAGTATAATGTCCCGATAAGGAAAAAATAGAAGTACAATGTTATAACAGGCTCGATATATGAAAATACAATGCTTAAGAAAAAAAGCTTAGAGTACAATGTTGTAACAGAAGAGACGAAAGGACGATACGGTACACATATAAATGGAAGTACGTTGTTGTTTTTTGTATTTAGCCATATTAAAAAGCATGTTTTATACCTTTTATTAGGCTCTATCTGATCCATATTTGAAGAATATAGCTAACGTTGAGATGGAGCCTTCTGCTAAGCCCATTTCAAAGTTGGAATTTGAGTTTGAAAGAAGAAAAATTACAAAAGTAGAGATACGTGAATTGATCTATAGGGAGATTCTTGAATACCATCCAAATATGTTGAAAGAGTACTTTGATGGACCTCAACCAACAAGCTTGAAGAATCCAAGGTACATTTTATATAAAAGTTTGGCATCATCCTGTGGGTTAAATGCAAAAGTAACAATGTACTTTCATTTTTGTTTATTATATTCAACCTATATTTCTTTCTTTTATAATATTGTATTTTGAAAATTTTGTTAAATTATAGCAATATCATCCATTTGCAATTCAGTTTTATTGCTATAATTAGGTAGAATTTCCGAGATACATTGAGTTATTTAAATAGAAAGAAATGTATTTATGAAAAATAATAAACATACAAATAAAAGTAAATTTCTATATATCAGATTAGCACTTATACAGTTAATGTTGCGTGACATCATTGATGTGTAGTTTTGATACATTACATTCCGATAATTATCACTAGCAATAAAATTCTATCACTGACACTAAAATTCTAATTACGTTTAAATATGTATTAGACTTTACACTAGGCTTTCATGATAATATGGTATGCATTTTTCCTTTGCAATAAAATCATATATACCATCATAAGTAATACATAACTAATCAACAGTCACCAGAAGTTCTTTAGGCATCTTTTACCAAGTATTTGTTTTTATTTATTATTTTTTACAATATTATTAACCAATTTAGGAAGCAGTTTTATCACCGTGCTCTTGGTTGCAGGGCTATCATATTACATCCATAAGAGTCTGCACAAGTTGCAAAAGAAATATCTCGCCAAATGTATAATCAAAGAAGTAGGGAACCAATAAATGATGATAGCTAGATCCTCCACAACTTCCTCAAGGTGTCCATCGGTTTAATGATTCGATGAAATCATGCAGCATTGTTTGGTTTTTTCTTCTTTCAACACATGACACTTAAGTTCGAGATATTCAATACATCACATTAAAAGAGTAAAACTTTATAGCAGTAGCAAGTAGCAACATACATAACCCTTGTAAAAATCTATACTTGTTAAAGCGTAAAACAAAATCTGATGATTACAAACATCACACACCAACATCTAATCACTTAAATTTGATTGATAAACACTTACTTGGCAATCTGATTTTCATTGGAGTGGGATATGAACATGAAGACGATGCCATTGTCACAACCATGAATATATTGTAATCCCGTTTGTTGCTATGTCTTGATGGAGAGACAATCAAAATAACGGTTGTAGTCTTCTTTATTCGAAGAAAAAAGGAGAACGTGATTCTTCCTGATGTTCCTTTTTTACTTTACAGAAACTAAGGGAATGAACAACAGTATCATATTTATATTGTTGCTTCCATCAAGTAACACCTTCCATAAGTAGAGGGTATAAACTGAGAATATACCATCAACATAAAATTAATTGCAGAAATGGTGCTAAGGTCATATCAATGAAACATTCCAATAGTACTTATATCTCTAATTTATATCCGTATCTTGAAAAACGTAGGAAGAAGACTTAAAAGAAAATGAAAAATTGAAATTGAAATTTACTTAAATAATTTACAATGTCAATGCCTCAAGCATTGTGCAATGTGCATGTATAAAATATAAATGCACATCTAACCTAACCAATTTACAACTAATTAACAGAGTCAACAGGTGTTGAGTATTTGTTAACAGGCCAGAAATGACAAATCAACAATAGTCTCAAGCTTTAGTAGATATTAATTAAGCCTTTAGAAAATAAATCATCAGTTTATGCTAAAGCTGAAAATAACATCAACAAATAAAGCGTCATCAGCTGATAGAGAATTCGTGTGCTCAAACAGTATTTGTGAGTGTATGGTGTATATATTTGTATTTCAATAAGAGTGTGGGGGGCACACTCAATAGACCATGAACCTGCGGTTATAAAAAGTCATCAGCTGATAGAGGATCACTCTAGTATGGCAGTTCACTAGCTTTGTAAATTTTATTAGGGGGAGGGTCATTTAAAATCGTTTCGGTATGGTGTACCTTAAATCTAGTACAATTTACCAAAGTCAAAAGCATAAATTCAGAAACAGTAAAAAAAAGTTATAGAAATAGTAGTAACAGAACTTCAAAGAAGAGAGGTAACAATTAAAAAATAAAAAAATAAAAAAACAACACTGCAAAATAACAAGAAATACATAATTTCTATTGTCAGCGGTATCTTCATCTAAAGTTTCCCAAACCATATATTCCAATCTTGCACTTGAACCTTTTAAGTATGTACTTTCCGGAATGTATCACTTTTTCTGCTGCCGAATTTATATGAATCCCACAATCAAGATTCCAGTCGAATGCTGGAGGGAATGAAAACTAATTTGTCCGTTCTATTGCAATTTTAACGATTTGTATTAACATTATGGATATAAAAATAAGTGATGCAGTGTCTTTCCACGGAAGAGCTACTAGTTGTTTGCAAAAGTACCTTTTTTGCAACTTAAACTGATTCTGGAGTTTTCGAGTTATAAGTTAACCACCAATTGATTTCTATTAGCGTAGCATTATTTCTACATTATTGGTATTTTATATTAACCATATTATAGGGTAATACGTAGACTATATATATACATATTTGTATTATTCTGGACGACAATAACAAACAGAGAAAACCTTTTATGGTATCAGAGCGATAGGTGATTACGATCACATCCAAACCCTAACATCGTCGATCAAGCCTCCTCCATCACCGCCTCTTCCTCTGCTTCTCTGATCACGATCAGCAACAGCCGAAAATCAAGATCCCTTGCAGTATCCATCTCACAACATTGAGACTGCACCATCATCACCGCCTCTTCTGCAGTACTCCCGCCGAAAAACCAAAAAAACCTGACAGGAGAAGCTAGCGATCCTCTTTCTGCCAAAAACTCTACTCTCCATCCCGTTTATACAGTCACGAATATTCAGAATAAGGTACGCATTCTTGATGGCGTTAAAGTCACGTACTCATCTTGGGTCAAATTATTTAAACTTCATGCAAAGGGCTATAAAGTTTTACAGCACATTGATGGCACCGACCCTCCTGCTGCTGCTGACCCCACATACTCTTCTTGGGTCGAGATCGATTCCATTGTCTTACAGTGGATCTATGGCACACTATCTGATGATCTATTGGTTAGAATTCTAGAGAATGACACTACCGGCAGAGATGCCTGGCTTAAAATACAGGAAATTTTTTTGAATAACAAAAGCTCCCGTGCGGCTGCCCTCGAGCACGAATTTACTAACCTGTCACTCATTGCGTGTTCATCTATGGATGAATACTGTCAAAAACTAAAGGACTTAGCAGGTCAACTTGAAGATGTTGGGTACCCGGTTTCAGAAGCACGACTGGTCTTACAGTTAGTTCGCGGTCTACCTCCCGAGTATGACACCATAGCCTCCCTAATCAACCATGGCTCCTACTCATGGGATGATGCTAGGGGCATGCTCGATCTTGAAAAACAGCGCCAAGCTGTACGACAACAACCAAACCAATCTGCGCTTGTTACCCCACAAAACATCACAGTTCCCACACAAAACTCATCTCCACCGACACCTCAACCCACACCACAAAACCGTCCCTATGATCCAAACTTCCAACAGTGCTGTGGTCCTGGCCGTGGAGGAAATCTAGGTGGGAGGTTCAACAACCGGGGGGGGAGGAGGCCGGTCTCAGTTTCATTACCCTCCACCGTAGGCTTGGTGGCAGACTCCACCATGTCCTTACCCAACGCAACCGGTTCCCTGGAGCACTTCTCAACCATTCTCCAACCGACCACAAGCCCCACACTACTCACCTAGTCAACCTGCCTCCAACATTATACAATCGGGCACTCATGCTTCGCCAGTCAGCAATCAGTATGATGCACTCAATTTCACTGATATTGGTGCTGCTTTGCAAAATATGCAACTCACGCCCCTGGATCCAAACTGGTACATGGATACAGGTGCTTCTAATCATGTGACTTCAAACCCAGGTACATTCTCTACCCTTCTGTCAATATCTTAAAATGGTCATATATTCGTTGGTAATGGCAACACGTTGCCCACCCATGGATCTGGTACAATTTTATATAAACTACCCAACCAAAAATACCAACTCAAAAATACCCTCCTAGCCCCCGACATCATCAAAAATCTTATTTTTGTTCGTAAGTTCTCTCGTGATAATAGTGTTTCTATTGAATTTGACCCTCATGGTTTTTCTTTGAAGGATTACCCGACTGGAAAACACCGTTCCCGCGACAACAGTGAAGGCGATCTCTATCCATTCACCGCTCCTGCAGCAAACCCATCAGCTCTCATCACTACGTCTCACATATGGCATAACCGTCTTGGTCATCCCGGCGGCCAAGTCTTAGATTTACTTATCACTCACAAATTTATTTCATGTACTAAAGACCATAACTCTACTATTTGCCATTCTTGTCAGCTTTCAAATAGCAAACGTTTACCGTTTTCCGAATCTTTATCTTGCACTTTTTCTTCATTTGATATTGTTCATTGTGATTTATGGACTTCACCTATTCCAAGCAAAACCGGTTACAAATATTATATGGTTCTTATTGACAACTTCACAAATTATGTATGGGTGTATCCTTTGAAATTCAAATCCAAAACTTTTCCTACTTTCGTTAAATTTCACACATTGATTAAAACTCAATTCAATAAACCTATCAAAAGTTTTCAGTATGATTTGGGGGGTGAATTCGACAATATCGAGTTCAAAACCTTTGCGAATAACCATGGTCTTATATTTCGATTTGCTTGCCCTCAAACCTCGCCCTAAAATGGCAAATCCGAGCGTATGATTCGGCGTCTTAATGATATTATCCGGGCTCTTTTAATGCAAGCTTCCTTACCCCCGACCTTTTGGGTCGAAGCATTACATACAGCAGCCTATCTTCACAACATACTTCCTACCAAACGATTAAATTTCCTTACCCCCACCTTTGCTCTATATCTTCACCACCACACCTACGACCACCTTCAAGTCTTTGGGTGTGCTTGCTATCCAAATCTATCAGCTACATCCCTACATAAGCTTCACTCTAGGTCCACTCAATGCATTTTTGTTGGTTACCCTAATAATTTTCGCGGGTATCGATGTTACGACCCGATCTCTGGAAGAATTTATCTCTCACATCATGTTATCTTTAATGAATCCCTTTTTCCATCAAGTCATATCTCTTCCACACCTACTCACATTCTCACTTCAATGGACTCTGACCCATCCCCAATCATTCTTGAACCCCTTCCACCTAACCATAACCCACTGCCTCATATCGTCCCACAACCACCATCACCAACCGTACCCACCAACTCACCTCTCTCCAACCATGAAGCATCACCTAATAGTCCCCCCTCCACCAACACCCAAACGGCAAACCAAACACTCACACCCACCCCATTCAACACTCACTATAGAGACTATATGTTGTAAAAGTCGAAGTGTTTGTTTCTTAAGTTTCGCATGTTAGTTATTTTACTAAGTCTTCATTTGTGCAAAGCATATAGTTCAGAACTTAGTATATTTTTTGTACACTCAGGTTTCCTATAAATAGGGACTGAGGTTAGAAGTAGAGACATCGAATGCACGAGTGATTCATTAATCATTCACAAGTTCTCTCTGCTTAGTCTGTAATCAGTTCTTCATCAATATAAGATCTGATAAATATTTACTTTCTGTGTTCTTATTTTTCATTCATACAGTCATGATTGCTTTCTAAATCTCGATAACAATTCCCTTCAATTGGTATCAGAGCAGGATTCAAACTGCATTGATCTGATTTTCGTTTTAGAATTATTTGCTTTTTGAGTAGTAACTTTACTCAAAATTTTCCGCGCATTTTGGTTCTAAAAATCTCTCTTGATCTTCATATTTGAATCGATTCTGCATTTGAATTGTTTAGTCGAGTGATCGATTAGCAATCGGTGATCAATTTGTTTGATCAATTCACAAATTCATCAAGTTTTTCAAGCTTTCTAAAAATTTCTCGTGTTCATCAATGGCGAACTTCAACATGAATACCATGACTTCTTTCCCTCACTTACTTGGTTCTTCAACCAAAATTTCAATGTTAATCCCTGAATATTATGATCAGTGGGATGATAGAATGGAGGATTACTTAAATGGAATTGATGAAGAGCTCTCGAATTGTATCAGTGGAAAAGGCCAACTACCTGATAATGTTCAACCAATTGGACAATCTGCTTCTTCAGATGAAGTTGCTAATCAACAGAAACACATGGAGCAAAATGAGAAAAGGTGTATGAGAGAACTAAGAGGTGCTTTGCCTCCTGTGGTTTACAATTACATTCGTAGTTGTAAAACAGCCAAGGACATTTGGATCACACTAAAAGAGAAGTATCAAGAGAGCGAAAAAACGAAGATCAATTTTGTTAAGCAATGTCTTGTTGAACTTAAAGAATTTAGACAAAAGGATGCTGAAACTCTTGAAAACTACTATGATCGTCTGAATGAGCTTGTTTATCGTTGCAGTAGGTATGGAATCACAAGGTCTCACATGGAATTCAATCTAACATTCATCATGGGTCTTCGCAAAGAATGGCGTAGTGTGAGTATGATGATCAAGAACCAACAAAGTTTTGATACAACTAGCTTGAATGATCTCAACAACCAGCTGAAAACACACGAAAGTGAAGTTACAGAAATGTTTGAAGAATCAAAACAGAGTCTAAGAGGTCCTTTGGCGTTGGTTTCAAAGATTTCAGAAATTGATACTGGTGAAATGGAAGGATCAGACAATGAAGGTTTCTTAATGAACTTTGATGATGAAGAAGTTGCATTCTATTCAAACAACAAAGTTAAGAAATTTTTCAAAAAGCCTTTCAATCCAAAAGGAAAGCCAAATGATGCAAAGAGTGGTTTCATAAAAGCTGGAGGTGAGGAAAAGAAGAAATTGGAAAAGGTTGAAGAAAAGCAGAAAGATGCGAAGGAAGAGAAGAAACTAAAAGGTGATTCTAGAATTTATTGTCATTACTGTAGTGGTGCAAATCACTTCGCAGCTGATTGTATGCTGAGAAAAAAGAGGAGAAGAAAAGCAAAATCAAAGATGAAGCCTACTACTCAGAAAAGCTTGATGAAGTGTGTGCGAAGGCAAAAGGATTGTCATTGGTTGCGAAAAGAGATTCTGATGAAGAAGAAAGTGGAACTTATCAGATCTGGTCTTTAGGATCTGATGATGAAGAAATGAGGCACCCAACTCATGGTGTAATGTTCGCAAGCTATGAAGATAATTGCGAAGAGAATGTTTATGGACGATGCTTTGTGCCAAGTCCACTGATAAATCTCCAATGACCACCAAGGTACGTGCTATTTTTGAATCATTTAATATTCCTTTATCTGCTTATGATGCTGAAATAACTTCATTTGATGATACTGTTGCTTATTTTGATTCTGTTATTGTGTCTGCTAGTACAGAAGCACAAAATCTAAAATTGCAACTAGTTGAGACAAGAAGAGAATTAGAAATAAAACGAAGCAGAGTAGATAAACTTGAATTACAAATGGAAAATGTAGAAGTTACTAGCACAAAGAAACATTTATTGTAACTCTGCTAAACGTTTGTATGCGAAGTTAACAGCTTTACATCATTCATCTGAAATAAGCAAAGAACAACATAGGAAACTTTTACCTTTTCTTGAATATGAACGCGAAAAAGTTGATGTTGTTTCTTATGACTGCGAAAACACAATTGCTCAATTTGATAAAATACCTGATGATAGATTTGCATATGATATTGTCAAAATTGATGAATTCTTGAATGCTGATGAGTTGATTAGTATTGTCAATGAAAGTTTGACAAAGAATGAACAAGTGAAAATCTTAAAAAAAAATTGAAACTTCAACTCTTGATTCTCAACTCAATTATGCTGATGTCGATGACAATTCAGATAATGTGAGTGAAATCAGTGAGATCGAAGAGGAAGAAGAGGTTGATTGTTCTAAATTATCAATCATTAATATCACTTCTAAGGTCAAAGGTAAAGAAATTATAGTTGATTCGATAGTAAAGGATGAAAATGATAAACCCTCTACTTCGCAACATTGTGAATTTGATAATGTGGAAGTTGAAAGCTGGAAGACTGATGATCCTGAGGAAGACAAAGAAGAAGTGAAGCATTCACATGAAACACCTCAACGAGTTGTTGTTAATCAAGTGTTTGGTGATACAAAAGAATTCGACAAAATTCTTAATGACAAAGGTGCACATTATTTGGAAACTAACACTGTGGTTTATCCAAATTTTACATGTACAGATAACACAATTTTTCCAAATCAAGTCTTTGTCACAACTGGAAATGTTGAGAAAATTAAACCTGAATTCAACAAAATGGTTGAAAATGATAATCAAAGGTCAACTACTTAAGGTTTCTTTGCAAATCAAAATACAGTAGAAAACAATTTAACTCAAAATTCTTATGTTTTTCAAGGTCAAAAATCATCACAAAAATGGGTGGTTAAACGTGAAAAAGAAAACAAAGTTTTTGAAAGAGATGAAAAACCAAAGATGGAAGTGAAACTAAATTCTCATTAATTTAAATTGATGGTTGGAAAGTATTCAACAGAAAATAATGTTTCAAAAAGAAAAGCAAGAAAAGCAATCTTTTAGCAAGTTGTGTCTATTGATAAACCAAAAGTTGAAAAAGCACAAAATTCAAAGACAAAATCATCAAAATTTCAAAAGGATACAAGTTTTCACAAACCAATATACTTTGTTGACAAAATTCCAATGAAAAATAACGATAAATTTGTTCGGAAATATGACAACATTAGAAAATTTGAGACTTCGCAAAAATTTCTGAATGATCATAAGTTTCACAATGTTGGCATATTAATGAATAATTCATCAACGTTGAATGTCAAAACTCAAGCAAAACCAAAATTTTCACCTAAACAACCAAATTTTCCAAATCCTTCGATCTCAAAACCGACCAAAGTTTCGTATACAAAAGGAAAATCTGATATATATGTACGATCAACAGTTGGCTTGAAGGACAAGGAAAACAATATCAAAATGGGAAGTTTTCAGAGCAATAGATAAAGACTGCATTTGACAAGTTTGTGAATCAGTCTACCACTGGTAGTTCATCATCTTATGATTCGCAAATTCCGGTACAAAAATGGAAACCAGTTATGAAAGTTGCGAATGTTGTGAAGGATGAGATGAAAGTCAATGGAAATCCAAAACTATTAAACAACTATATTTCAATATCTAGATCTGATGATGTTGATCTAATGGATAGTGTCTCAGTCAAAGTGAAAACATGGTTTTTAAATTCAAAGAATTTGTTCAAAACTACTAATGAAGGACCCAATAAATCTTGGGTTCCTAAAATTTTTCAATAAATGCAGGTGATATGTGATGAGCAATATGATGCGAAATGGTATATTGATAGTGGTTGCTCTCATCACATGACTGGAAGAAAAGAAAACTTACGAGATTATAGAAGCTTCGAAAATACTGGAGTAGTCAAATTTGGAAATAATCACAAGTGTCAAGTGAAAGGCTATGAAAAAGTCACAAATGGACAGTTTACAATTAACAGGGTTGCTTATGTTGAAGGTCTTCAACATAACTTGATTATTGTTTCACAACTTGTTGTGGGTACTGGAAATTAGGTTGTGTTTAATGAAGAAGGAAGTATCATTTCAAACACAAAGACAAATGAAGTACTTCTTAAATCCAAAAGATATGGTGACATGTTTACACTAGACATCAAACCAATTGTGGGCAAACTTGCAGTGTGTTTACTATCAAAGGCCTCTAATGATGTTAGCTAGCTCTGGCATAGAAGAAATAGGTCTCTATGCGAAGCAGCCAGAACCATGTTAACATTTGCGAACTTACCTCAATATCTTTGGGTTGAAGCTGTATCGACTGCATGTTTTACACAGAATCGGTCATTCATTCATCGAAGATTCAATGTCACTACATATGAAATACTCAACAATCGAAAACCTAATGTAAAATTTTTCCATGTTTTTGGTTGCAAGTGTTTTATAATGAATCTAAAAGATAATTTGACCAAGTTCCAAGCTAAAGCTGATGAAGGCATATTCTTAGGATATTCACAAAATTCAGTTGCATACAGGGTGTTAAACAAGCGAACAAGAAAAGTTGAAGAAACTTTCAACTTAACCTTTGATGATTACTATCTTAAACAAACGGATAGTAAATTTGAACATAAATCAATTCTTGTTGATTCAGATACTCAAATTGAAAATTCCGAAATAAATGATTTTGATTATGACTTAATTTTCGGAACTCCTGACAGGGCAATTGATGCGGAAATTCATGCTCCTGATAATCAAACATCAAAATCCTCAAAACATACTGATGATTCAACAATAACTACAAAGTCAATATCATGAGAAAGTGTGCCAAAAGTTCGTATGGAGGGGGAGCATACGATAACAAATGTACACAAGAGAGCAAACTTTCGAGGGGGAGAATGAAACTATGAATCATCAAGTTGAGGGGGAGCATTCGCAATTTCAACAGGAACATCATTTTGAGGGGGAGCATCAAGATGAACATCATGTTGAGGGGGAGCATGATGCAACAAAGACAATTAATCTTGATGAAAATGATGAATTTCATGAATTAAATGATAATTTTTCTGTTGCAGGATCCGAAAACGAAGATATGTACGAAGATGCACCATTGGAATTTAATCCTGATTTTCCACCACTTGAGAAATGGACGACGAATCATCCCAAAGAACAGGTGATTGGGAATCCACATGATGGTGTGTTGACAAGAGCTCAAATTCGTGAGAAAAATGAGGTACTGAATGCGAACCAAGAATTGTGTATGTTTAATGTTTTTATTTCGAAAATAGAGCCAAAGACAGTAAAGGATGCTATGGAACACTCAGATTGGGTTGTTGCTATGCAATATGAATTGGTTGAATTTGAAAGAAATAAGGTTTGGAGATTAATTCCTAAACCTTCTGATGTTTCAATTGTCAGATTAAAATGGATTTTTAAAAATAAAACCGACAAAGATGGCAATATTATTCGAAATAAAGCGAGACTAGTTGTTAAAGGATATTCGCAACAAGAAGGAATAGACTATGAAGAAACATTTGCTCCTGTTGCAAGACTTGAAGCATTTCGCATATTTTTAGCTTATGCAGCTCACAAAGACTTTGATGTTTTTCAAATGGATGTTAAGTGTGCATTCTTAAATGGAGAACTAGAAGAAACAGTCTATGTTGATCAACCACCAGGATTTATAAATGAGGAACATCCTGATTATGTCTATATCCTAGACAAAGCAGTTTATGGGTTAAAACAAGCACCAAGAGCCTGGTATGCAACACTTACAAATTTTTTGAAACAATCTAAATTTAAACAAGGATCAGTTGACCCCACATTGTTTCGCAAGAAAGTTGAGAATCATCTCATGCTTGTTCAAATTTATGTTGATGATATTATTTTTGGCTCAACTGACCCAGCATTGTCAATTGAATTTGAAAATCTAATGAAGAGTCAATTTGAAATGAGAATGATGGGAAAAATTAATAATTTTCTTGGTTTAAATATAAGACAGAACAGGGATGGAATTTTAATCAATCAAGAAAAATACACGAAGAACCTGCTTGAAAAGTTTGGAATGACCAACAGTACGAAGCTGAGAGCACCTATGGCAGTGGGAACAAGACTAACTCCTTCATTAGATACTCCTCTAGTTGATTTAACTCTTTATCGAAGCATGATAGGGTCTTTGTTGTACTTAACTGCAAGCAGACCTGATATTATGTTTTCGGTATGTAATTGTGCTAGGTATCAAGCTAATCCCAGAGAACTTCATTTAACTACAGTGAAAAATATTTTTCGCTATCTTAAGGGGACAATTTCATTAGGACTTTGGTATCCTTCAAAATCGGGATTCTTCATTCAAGCTTTTTTAAATTCTGATCTAGGAGGATTTACTTTGGATAGAAAAAGTACAAGTGGTGGGGGTCAACTATTGGATGGGAAATTGGTGAGTTGGCAGTCGAAGAAGCAAACTTGTGTTGCTATATCCACTGCTGAGGCTGAATACATTTCAGCTGCTGCTTGCACTTCGCAAATCATTTGGATTCAGAGTCAACTTCGTGATTATGCGATAAATATGAAAAAGATTCCCTTGTATTGTGATTTTCAAAGTGCAATTCGCATTTGTCATAATCCAGTACAACACTCAAAGACTAAACACATATCTCTTCGATATCATTTTATCAAAGATCATGTGGAAGATGGGAATATTGAAATACATTTTGTTAAAACCACTGAACAACTTGCTGATATTTTTACTAAACCTCTTGATGAAAAATCATTTGTAAGAATTTTAGCAGGTTTGGGGATGATCGATGTGAATTCAGTTTCAAAATCAATAACTCAAGAATGAAAGGTCCATTCAGTAGCTCTGAGTCAACATCATTCAGAAGTTACTGTGCGTTAAGAGGCTTCGCATTGCTTCGCATTCGCACATCTGGTAACTAAGGTTCAATTTAATATTTTTTTTGCTTGCGAGAAAATTGAAAAATCAAAAATATTTTTTTTTTGTTTTGTTTTTATTTTCAAAAATCCAAAAATCCAAAAAGATTTTATTTTGTTATATCTTTATTTTTGAAAAATTCAAAAACCACAAAAATATTTTTTTAACTTTGTTCTTTAAGTTTTGTTTGTTTTTAGTTTTAGTCAAGAGCATGATGCGAAGAGGTCATGCTTATATATGTTTCTATGGGAAGGTATCATTTCTTTCAACTTTGTATGTAGTGGTGTTGATTATGATGGCATGTGCGGAATTAGAAAGATCTAGTGATTCATCATACAAATTCAAGAACACAAGGAGTAAATAATTCTTTGTAAGCTCATATTAGATCTAGAAAGAATATACAAATGGGTTTGTACAAAAATTCTCTCTCTAGTCTAACACTCCATATGGACTCTTACATAATGGGAGTCACTCACTTCCTATTTATAGGAAAGACTCAACCCATTTACACATACAAAGAGGAAAGCCTAAAACACTACATCCAAGAGTGATACCAATTGTTGTGAATTGTTATCGAGAATTAAGAAAAGAAAAAATGGATTTGAATGATGAAAGATGATGAACACACGGAGTAAATATTAATCAGATCTCGTTTTCATTAAGACTGATTACAAAGTAAGCTGAAGAGAGATATTGTGTTTCGATATCGTGTCTCTACTTCAAGCCTAAGTCCCTATTTATAGGGAGCATACAAAAAATATACTAAGTCTATACATTGTACTACACTTCGCATGCAAAATTGACTTAGTAAAATAACATACAAATGCGAATCATTACAAAACACACTATTCGACTTTTACAACATACATCAACATTGTACTAGTTAGGATGTCTCTAGAAGCATGCTGCAGCATGTTAACCCAAGCCTCATATGACTCTATGTGTGAGAAATGAAAGCCTTAATGAAATTATCTTATGAAAATTTCTTCCCAATTAGGTTTGTATTCGCATTAGTCAAACGAGCTACCTTACTCTTCTCATATGAGTAAAGAGTTTTCTGTTTGGTCCACAAATAACAAAGGTACATTTAATCTTATAACCAATCTTTTTCATCACAAAATTCTTAGCACAAATCACACACAAAGACGTATGTCCGAGAGGTCTCTGATCAAACCCATCGAGACCTAGATATACAAAAATTATGTGTTAATGATCTGACATCATGAGTCCGTGATGAAGGTGAAACCCAAACATCTTACAACTTAAGGAATTGACTGGGAACATTGTTCCAGATATTGACGAAACTTTTGTTTCAGTACCAAAATTCAAAACTCCAAATCATATTCAATTCGCATGCGTGGTCTTGATCAAACATTCGAAATCCACGATGTTTGTTACCCAACAAGATCCAATACATCAATTTTTTTATGAATATGATTTTCGTGTGAGTTTCATTCGAATGTCCTAGTCATGATAAACATTTTCAAAGCTGACTTGTCACTGACTACACTGGTCATACAAGTAATATCTGTTATAATTTCTCACCTTATGTTTAGGATGACATGTAACAAAATTTTAAACCAACCCAAGAATCACTTTTAAAAGAATCCCTTTGATACTTATCAAAAAGTATTCGATTGTAATTCACGGGAACATAAACAAGCTGTTGATCATCTCTCTTGATGATTAACGAAGCAACCTTTGCCCGGGGTTTAACTGCCTTTGTGTCAAATTGCATTTTTGACATCACAGAATTCCAAATTTTTTTTAACTTTCTTTTTATCTTATTTCTTTGACTCACATGCACACACGAAATCCTTGAGGTTCTAAGTAATACCAACTTAGGTTGAAGATTTCGCAAGTCTGACATATGACTTCGCTTTTCATCCTAAAAGTGAAAGAGCCTTGCCTCCATGGGAAGGGTTGTAACGGTTACAATTCAAATAAAGGGAATATTGATAGGCTATGTATACGTGACGTATGGTATTCTGTCCGATTTTCTAGGAGACGTGACAGTTGCTTTTTGACGCATGGCTAACTTTTCGCAGTAATGGTCCGATTTTCAAGGTGCCACGTCGGATATCATTAAATGCATCCCGCTTCAAATTCAAATCAATCAGGGTTACATATAAAAGGGGGTTCAAGAGTGTTTTATACGGTTACACGATCAAAATCAAAAATTCCCAAATTCTCTGTTCTTCATCTTCTTAAAACCCTAACAATGGCTGCTACTCAATCCAACACCGACGAAGTTATTTCACAATCTCTTATGAAGATTCAAAGCACAAACTACCAAGTTGATCCTAATGTTTCATCTTACCCAGAAGAATTGAAGATGTTGATCGTTGCACTAAAAAGGTCACCATTATCAATAGCAATGTTCAGTTCTTTTCCTGTTCCTATGACTTGGTTGTCAATGGCGGCATCAACTGCATCATACTACTATGCAACAGATGTCATAACTTTCAATCTAGTGAATAACAAGAGGGTTCGTCTTAACAAGAAAATGTTCATTGACTTCCTGAACATTCCTCATAACCCACCATTCTTTAAACCCACCAATTCACAGATTATCTTCATCTTCAATGAGATGGGACATCAACCCACTCTTGAAAAGATAAGTGATTTCAGGAAATCCAGCTTACCATGTAGTTGGAATTTCTTATTTGGTATCTTTCTAAGATGTTTGATCGAAAGGAGTGTAGGTCTAGACAGGGGACGAATGGAGGTTTATGCCATGGTTATGGGTCTTTACTATGATTTAAGTGTTGATTATGGAACTCAGCTTTGGAAGGAGTTCAATAAGAGCCTAGAAAATAAAAGTGTTGATAAGGGGATTTCTTGTGCAAGATACTGGAGTTTGATTTTAGAAATAGTATATGAAAAAGAAGGCATTCAAGTTCCTGAAGAAGGAGAAGTTGCAGAATTTTCTTTGTACTAGTTTCCCAAAGTTGTTGAAGATGGTGAAAATATATTTACAAGTGTTGCAAGAATTCCTGATGCAATGCTTCGTAAAGTTTCTTCTACTCACAAGGTGTTAGTTCGATATTTGAAGACTTTTGACCCTAATGTGCGAACTGGAATATTACTTGAAGTCAGTGCTGAGTCATCAAAGAAGAAGAAGAAGACTCAAAAGGGAGAAAAACACGAATCTTTAAAAGTGTCAAAGGCTGAAGAGGTTGAGAAAGATGACATTTCTACCAAAACTATGAAGGAGATTATACCGACAAAGTCAGGGGTATTAAAGAAGCTTCGCAAATCATCACACACAACAACTACTTCACCTACTATTCGCAAAACTGAGGTGAGTAGTAAGGGGGCTATGTTTAGAGACGTTCCAGCTCATGTTTCTCCTGGTTCAAAGAGAAGAAGAGCTCAAGAGGTTGCGAAGCATATTACTCAAAAGCTCTACAAGAAACAAAAGATGATTATTCACAATGAATCATCAGATGATGAAGTGGTTCCAGAGACTCCACCTGTTTCTCTTCCCACAATGGTAAATGTTTCTCTTCCAATTACTTCGCAAATTTCCACTACCACATCAATTCCACTTGAAGTTGTTACACAACTCAGTTCATGAGGAAGAACTTATTTCTGATAAGGTTGTTAATGTATCTGATACGGAGGCACCTATCACGAATATTGAACTCATAGTGCCAATCATTTTATCTACTTCATTACCACCATTTCCTCTTCCAAATACACATACAACCACATCATCCATATTTGATCATCCTTTAAAACATCCTTTTACTACATTGTTTCCATCTCAGTCACCTGAAACACCACAACCTATACCTTCGCAAGCTCTGTCTGATGAAGAAGCCGAAGGAGGAGGTTTTGGAGGAATGTTTGATGCCATACACTTTGATTCAGAGGAGGAGGAAATACCTGATCATATGCTTATGTCAGGTAAGCAATTTAAAATCCTGAATCGAAAGTTGAATGCCATTATTCAATCACAAGCTGATGTTGGTACAAAGTCATCTATATCGGGATTGGAAGTTGAATCGATGATTAAAGCTGCAGAGAAATGTATCATTGCAAAAGTTGATGATTCCGATAAGAAAAATGAGCTTCGCATTCAAGCTCAAGGAAAATCTTTTTATGGAGTTATAAAAGATTTGAAAATTGTTACAAAAGAACGACATGTTCTTTTTATACAAGATGTGAAGAAGGTCAGGGAAGATGTTAACTTCAAACTTGAGGAGTTAAAGGAAGAAATTGCAAAGGAGATTCAAGACCTTCATTCGCAAAATTTAGAAGTTCAAAAACGTGTTGATATTATTGTTGAAGCACTGACCAAGCTTGCTATTGATTATCAACCATCTGCTCAAATTATCGAAGCCAAGCATCAAGAGAATAAGGAGCAGTTTTCAAAATTAATTCAGTTGGCTACTGAATTAAAAAGTTGTGTTTCGTAGCTTTCTTACCAAATGATTCTTACTCCGGAATTTTTAACTCTCAAAGTCAACACTTTAGAGCCAGCTATCCAAAAGGCGTTGGCCCCAATTACCAATTTTACTTCAATTTTGCTAAAGAATACCCCGCCTGCTTTCACAGGGGTGCAAGGGGAGAAATAAAAGGAAGTAAAGGAGAGGATGTGAAAATTGTTGGGAAGATTCATTCAACTCAGCTTAAAACAACTTTGCCTGTAATCACAAAACCAATTCCTTCAACAATAGTAACTAAGCCAATCACTAAAGGAATTATAATTGATTCAACTGAAGGAGGAAGTTCGAGTGCGAAACCTCAAACAGTGGTTACTGGAAAAGGCAAAGAGGTGGTTATTGAAAAGTCCAAAGAAGAAAAGAAAGCTGAGGTTGAAGCTGAAATGGAAAAATAAAGGCAAATTCAGAGCATACTATGGCAAAGAGCAAATGACCCACCAACTTTGAACAAGGGTGATCCTACGAAGTTGTACTCCTTTGAAACTATTAAATCTAAAGTTTTGGGGAGTCATTTATACGAGTTTGAGAAAAAGCCTAGAAGGAGTTATGATGTTGCAAATTCAGATAGAAGCCAACTTGATTTTCCAATAAACGAAATGATGTTTATTATAGCGCAATACAAGATAAGTGAAAATTTTGAAAATGCTGATGAATACACTTACTTGAAGATCAGATTTCATGCTGTACTTGCGAAGGATCAAGAGGAAGTTTAGGCTTTAATGAAAATCAAGAAAGTTCTAACAATCAAGAAGGATGTTATGTTCTAGAACATGCTTCAAAACTTTCGGTATTTTGTGGTACGTGTAGATAACAAGGCATTTGATTTTACCATTGCTGATTTTCCCTTGATGAATCTAAATGATCTCATTCAAGTAGCATTTATTCTAAAATACATGGAAGAAAACAAGCTGAAAGGATATGATACTGATGTGTTCAGATTTGGTTTCGTGCATATCAAGATATTAATAGATAACTACTATGATTTCTTGGCATTGACTGATGAAGAACTTGCATCAAGACTTGGAAGAAAAGTTACAGTCTCCTGGGAATCAACCTTGCCTCAAACGGAGTTAAACAAATATGCAGATGGAGAAATATGCCTTAAACCTTTTGGCATGGTTTTCGCAGGAAAAGATACGAAGGGGAAGCCTAAGAAGTTTTTGTTTAAAGTCTCAGAGATTGAAAGATTCACCACTTCACAATATACGAATTTCATTGTTCGTATGAATAATTGCAAGAAGAATAATGAAGGAGACAGGAGAGAGCTTAGAAAGATAATCAATTGGTATTCAGAAATCAGAAGAACAATGCACTCAGCTGTTCAGAATCTCACAAACTGAATAGTTTCGACTGTTTACAAAGGGGGAGAATGTAGAGACTATATGTTGTAAAAGTCGAAGTGTTTGTTTCTTAAGTTTCGCATGTTAGTTATTTTACTAAGTCTTCATTTGTGCGAAGCATATAGTTCAGGACTTAGTATATTTTCTGTACACTCAAGTTTCCTATAAATAGGGACTGAGGTTAGAAGTAGAGACATCGAATGCACGAGTGATTCATTAATCATTCGCAAGTTCTCTCTACTTAGTCTGTAATCAGTTCTTCATCAATATAAGATCTGATTAATATTTACTTTTTGTGTTCTTATTTTTCATTCATACAATCATGATTGCTTTCTAAATCTCGATAACAATTCCCTTCACTCACTCCATGACAACCCGATCTAAAGTTGGTATAAACAAGCCAATCACTAGACTCAACCTAAATGTCACCCACACTCCCCATATCTCCTCCGTTCCCACATCCTACCTTAAAGCCTTGCTTGACCCCAATTGGCAACACGCCATGACCAACGAATATAAAGCATTAAAAGATAATGATGCGTGGGAACTAGAACCACAACCCACTATGTAACACCCAAGATTTTGAAAGCCAAGAAAGTAAAGGAAACCCTAAATTTAGGAGGGACTCGGCGAGTCCAAGGAGGAACTCGGCGAGTCCGAGGAGGAACTCGGCGAGTCCGAGCAGGACCCGAGTCGAGGAATAAGTGATCAACTCGGCGAGTAGGGTCTGTGCGAGGAAAACCCTAAATCCAGGGCTTGGAGCCTATTTAATCGCCTCATTCTTCTTCCTAGGGCTCCTTTACTGTCTCTCTCACCCAGAACGCCGCACCCTAAGCCCCCATTGTGCTCATTCATGCTCTTGGGCATTTTTAAGTAATTTAGAGGAAGAAGAGGAAGTGGGAATATTTGAAGTATCAAGGAGTGGCATTGGATCCGAAGTTTGGGGATCATTTTAGAGCATTTGAAGGTATTAAGTCGTTTCTCTCCTCCAGATTTTCCTTTGTTATGAGTTTTGGGGCTTTTAAGCCATGTGTAAGATCAATCTCGAGCTTGAGGTCCAGATCTGAGGTTGCTACCTCAGACCCATGCGTGTTTTGGTTTAGAATCCCGTAAAGTATCAGTCGTGGAGTGGATTATGGAGCCTCTTGGTCTTAAACCTTAGTTTATGGTGCATTTTGCCTAGATCTCCTTCTCTACACGTAAAGTTTGCAACTTTACGTGAGGAGTAGGCTTGGGAAGGGTAGATCTACGGTTTGGAGTCCCTGTATGACTCGAAAGTCCTCTGCATGTTTGTGGAACCGAATAGACTCGGCGAGTCCTTCGAGTGGACTCGGCGAGTAGCTTGAAGATGAGGAGGAACTCGACGAGTGGGATGAACAGCTCGTCGAGTCGGATGAAGATAGGCATGAACTCGGCGAGTTGGATGAACAACTCGGCGAGTTGGTTGGAGATTGCCTTGTGCTCGGCGAGTCTGTTCTTGGACTCGACGAGTCAGGTCGCATGGTCCCAAACCCTTCGAGTTAAGACTCGAGTCAGCGAGTCGAGCCAGGACTCAGTAAGTTGATCAGGTCAGGATTTGGGAATCAGTAGACTCAGCGAGTTAGGGGCTGACTCGGCGAGTTAAGTCGCGATTAGAAGGACTTTGAGCATAAGAACTCAGCGAGTCAGTTAGTGGACTCGGCGAGTAGGGTTGGCCTAGAAGGTTGACTTTGACCAGGACTTTGACTTGGTCTAGAGTTGACTTGGTTGACTGCCAGGGGTCAGTTAGACTAAGTGTTGCTTTGATATTGATAGCTCGGGAAGCTTGTAGAGCCGGAGTCCAGTGAGCGGTCAGACAGCATCTAGTGGGATCATCAGCAAGTTCAGCCAGTGCAGGTGAGTTTCCCTTTGTATGAATGGGTCTACGGCCACAATGACGGCCCATGTAGTTATGTGTAGAAGGCCCAGGGGTAAGCCCTAGGCACAGTATGCTAGTATGATATTCGGACAAGGTCCAATGATAAAGGGCGGGTGCCCAAGGAGTGGTGTATGTGATAGTTTATACTTGTTGTCTGTGTGATACTTGTATGTGCCTGGTAGGGAAGTGAGTGGGGGCGAGGTCCCGTATCTCACCAATAGCAGAGTGTGGATGGTGTTCCACATCTCAGTAGCAGCAGTTCAGGGGCGAGGCCCAAGTTAGAAAAGGAGTGAGGATAGGCGGGGCCCGTATCTCACTATCAGCAAGAGTATGGACGAGGTTCCAGGACTCATCAGTAGCAGGACTCGGGCGGGGCTCGGAGATAGGCGAGGCCTTAGAGCAAGAGCTGTTAGTATATGTTTAGCTTATGTGATGTTATGTGATATATGTATGTGCTCTTATATGTTAGTGGGCGGGGCCCTGTGACAGGCGAGGCCTAAGTGAAACAGATATGTATCCGAGCAAGGCTCGAAGCCAGGCAGGGCCTGGAGCGGCGGGGCCGTTGTAGCGGGCGAGGCCCCGGATAGCGGGCGTGGCCCAGTATGTGCAGTTTATGGTTATGCATGGTATGTGGTAAGGTGGGGAACTCACTAAGCTTTGTGCTTACGTTTTTCGGTTTTGTTTTCAGGTACTTCCGGTAGCTGATGATGGAGCTCGGGGTGATCGCATGGCACACACCAGAGATTAGTCAGCCTGGGAATGTTTACTCTGATAATGAACATGTGTTTTGAAAACTTATACTTAAACTATGTTTTGGGATGATGACTTTGTTTAAAGTAGTGTTTATTTAAAAGAAATTTTTGGTCCTGAATTTTGGGTCGTTACACACTAACCACTCGGTTATTCATTGCATGTGGTTATTTCGGCATAAATTTAAAGCCGACGGGTCTCTAGAGCGCTACAAAGCGCGACTGGTGGTTAACGGTAAATCTCAAACTGTTGGTGTTGACTGTTTTGAAACATTTAGCCCGGTGGTTAAACCTGCTACAGTTCGCACAGTATTAACTTTTGCTGTGTCCCGCTCATGGCCCATTAAACAACTAGAAATAAAAAATGCATTTTTGCACGGGGATCTCAATGAAACGGTCTTTATGCATCAGCCACCAGGATTTACCGACTCGGTTCATCCAGATCATGTGTTTCGTTTGAAAAGGTCACTATACGACCTCAAGCAGGCTCCACGAGCTTGGTACACTCGGTTCTCCAACTTTCTTTTAACTCACGGTTTCACAAGTAGCCGCTGCGACAACTCCTTGTTTCTGTATCGCCATGGGGAACACACTGCCTATTTGCTTCTTTATGTTGATGACATTATTTTGACCGCTTTAGATTCTTCGGTCTTACGTTCTATTACAACCAAGCTCTCCACGGAGTTTGCCATGACCGACTTAGGCAATTTACACCATTTCTTAGGGATTTCAGTCACCCACAACAGATCAGGATTATTCTTGCAACAATCTCAATTTGCAAAGGACATTATAAAATATGCCTCCATGTCTACGTGCAAGCCAGTCTCAACACCAGTTGACACCTCCGCCAAACTTAGTGCCATTGACGGTCCCCTCTTACCCGACGGCTCTCTCTACCGGAGCCTCGCAGGTGCTCTTCAATATTTGACGTTTATTCGCCCTAACATTTCCTATGCAGTTCAACAGGTGTGCTTGTTCATGCATGCCCCTCGCGAGCCTCATTATAATTTTCTCAAACGTATTCTTCGTTATCTTCAAGGTACCCTGGACTATGGCATAAAAATCACTCCTACATGGTTGGATTCTCTCACGGTCTATTCCGACGCCGACTGGGCAGGCTGCCCAGACTCTTGCCGATCCACATCCAGCTATTGTATCTACTTAGGTGATAACATACTCTCCTGGTCCTCCAAAAGATAGCACATAGTGTCTCATTCGAGTGCTGAGGCCGAGTACCGTGCCGTCGCAAACACGGTTGCTGAAGCGAGTTGGTTACGCAACTTGCTTCTTGAACTACACGTTCCCCTTCGTCACGCTATCGTTGTCTTCTGTGATAATGTTTTTGCGGTTTATTTGTCAGATAACCCGGTTCAACATCAACGGACCAAACATGTCGAGATCGAGATACACTTTGTTCGTGAAAAGGTTCGCCTCGGACACATTCGGGTTCTTCATGTCCCCACGAAATTTTAATATGCCGACATTTTTACAAAGGGTCTTCCTCGACATTTGTTCACCAACTTCAGGTCCAGTTTGGGCATTCATCCTCCTCCTGCTCGAACTGTGGGGGACTATTAGCGTAGCATTATTTCTACATTATTGGTATTTTATATTAACCATATTATAGGGTACCTACATGTAAATACGTAGACTATATATATACATATTTGTATTATTCTGGACGACAATAACAAACAGAGAAAACCTTTTAATTTCTTCCATTATCAACCCATCAATCTGTGTCTCAGTCATAGAATATTTCCATTTATTCATATTAAATATCACAAATTGTTCTTGTAACACCCTTTCGTCTTCTTCATTTTCTTTAGAGAATTCTTTGAAAGGATTCCATAACACCAAGTACAATTTCCTTGTCTTGGTTTGGAATTGTTCTTGGGATGCCACTATTAAGTTATAGAAAATGATTCACCTTTCACTATATGACTACTAGACAGGCAAAGCATGCAATCCCGCACAAAGTGGCATTCAAATTCATCATAGGCTAGTTATATGTCAGTGCTTGGCTTTATTTGCAATTTTAGGTCAACTCACTAGTATTAACACCCTTTGGTATAACCTAATGTACCAAAAAAGCCCATTTAGCATAAAGAAATAAAGTCTCTCTCTCTCTCTCTCTCTCTCTCTCTCTCTCTCTCGTGGACATAGTCAATCATCTGATCAATCATGTGAAACATGTAAATTGATCATCTTTGTTCTTTTGTTTTATTGGTGATTTTAATGTTATCAACATAAATTGGTGTAATTATTTATAATGAGATAGACCAAGCTCTATTTACTAACCGAGGTTGGAGATGCGGGGCACACACTCGGTGTGATAAATGTGAACTCGGCAATATGGGGTTCGGGGGTAGTTCCCCTGGGTAGGGTTCCAAGGGTTGCAGCCCTTTGGCGGGGTCTAGGGGCAACGCCCCTAGTAGGGTCCACGGGGCAGAGCCCCTAACGGTGGTTCCAAGGGGAAGCGCCCCAAAACCTAAATAGATTTTGTATCAAGTGAGACAACAGCCATGCATTTCCCGCCAAAAACCCATTGATGACATCATGATGATGTAGGTATCGGTTGTATCCAATAACTACCATGTTTTGGCGCCATTATTGGTTTAACCGATTTTAACCACTTTTCCCTCAAGTACAAATTAGATGTGGATGTTTTAGAAAAAGGGTTGAACATTAATATACTCTAAATAATATCATAATTTCTCTATCTCTCAAGAACACATCAAGCATGGTATTCTATGTTTTCAATTCAAATTAGGCTTGTAATATGAACTGGTTTGTTATTGGATTATCCCACTTCTGAATCCGTGTATCCCAGGCAAAAGGGAAGAAATTACAGACTTTAGAAAGTGTTTTGATAAACATGGTCCTTGAATCTATCCAAGTTTATATTTATTGTTATTGTGTTCCCTTATTTTCTAACATCTAAAATTTGTAATTTTCTGTAAAAGAACAACAATGGCAGAATCTATTAAAGACATGACTTCCAAATTCGGGAAGTTAGATAAGTTTGAAGACATTGATTTTCTTCACTGGTAGAAGAAGTTGTATTTCCTTTTTACCACCATGAAAGTTGTTCATGTTTTAAGCACTCCTGCACCAGAATCAATGGAGGATGAAACCCTTGAACATACTCGAAGAAGATGAAAATGGGAAAATGATGATTACATCTGTCATGGGCACATTCTAAATGGTATGTCTGATTCTCTCTTTGACATTTATTCAAATCAAGATTCTGTAAAAGATTTATGGGCTGCATCTTCGAGGTATAAAGTCGTCACCTTGACTTGTAGTTAACTAGATCTCCTTTTTTGAAGTTCTAGCTTGAGTTTTGGGACTTTGGTTGAGTAGTCCAAAGAGAAGAGGTTTCCAGGGGTTGATGGGGTAGATCTGACCCCTACATGACCTTTTGAGGTGTAAGTTGCAAACTTTATTGGCCTCTAGGTCCCATTCATGGAATATGTCCATTATAAAGCCATCAATGAGACTTAAAGGGTGTTTCTTGCATGCATGAGCATAAATTTGGAAACCTTACATGATTTTCCCACCTTGGGATTTCAAATCTGTGTTTTGGAATGTTATAGTGGGAGTTTAAAGGCTTAATGGGTCAATACACTCTTTAAGGAACTTAGGGTTTGAGTTTTAAGCTTAATAGATGGTTCTTGAGGGTAAATTTGGAAACTTTACCCTTCTAGACATCATTTTGGAAGAGCTCTAAGGTTTGTAGTCCTTGGATTCAAGAGAAATGGCTTAATACATTAAGTGGGTTGGCAGACTGTAGAACTGGAGAGTTCATGGGTGAACTCGATGAGTTGGTTTGGGAATATCCTGATCCTGATGAAAAAGGGGCAACTCGTCAAGTTGCGGGGAAACTCGATGAATTGGGTCGAAACATCGTAGCTCTGTCCTTAAGGGGAACTCGACGAGTTCAAGTATTACTCGACGAGTTGGTTCAACTCAGAGTGTTAACTTTGACTTTTGACTTTGGACAAGTTAGTCCTAGAGGGGTGCTTGGAGTAAAACAAATTATAATAAATGAGATTGTGGGCTTAGGATAAAGCCCGTAATGGGTTAGGGCCCAATTTGAAAATTTGGGCCATTGATGCATCTATTGATATTGTAGCGTTGGGCTTTTGTCTTGGGCTTGGGCCTTAGTTTTGCAATGTACCAAATTTTAAGATATGAACCCTGGCCACTAATGGCAGTTCGATGGATTTTGTGTCTCGAAAAGATTTTTGACAAATTTACAAACAACACTATGGTTATTTGTGCATGTAGCCTTGTCTTCGACCCATTTTGAATACATATTCAACATCTATAATGTCACACCCCGCTAAAGCAGAAACACGAGGCGTGTCAGTATAAAGGGTTTAATAGCAAAAGTTAAAAGATAACACCAACCATAGTTTTAAAAATCATTACAAAATTACAATGGATTTGAACAAATTTAAAAGAAATTACAATGTAAATTGAAATACAACACATGTGGATGCTCCTAACAGTGATGTGTCCCTAAGTGCCACTTACTCGATGATTCCTGAAAAAGCATGTAAAAAGACTGTCAACTATAAAAATAGTTGGTGAGTATTCACAAGTTTATAACATAATATAGTTTGAAATTCATGATAATCTGAATATTGATAACAGTTTCCATAAACAAATGTTCATTGCTAAAATAAATAAATAAGTTTTCATAAATAGAAGTTCGTTGCTAAAGCGAGTAATAGTTTCCATAAATAGAAATATATTGCAAAAATGAGTATTAAGTTTGCATAAACAAAGTTCGTTGTCATCATGAGAGATAAAGTATGTTGCCCAAATGAGATGCAACGTTCATATTCTCATGGGAAATAAAGTTTGTTACTAAAATGAGTAAACAAGTTCCATTGCTATAATGAGCAATCAAGTTCGTTGCTACAAGGGCAAACAAGTTTGTTACTATAAGAAGCAACCAAGTTTGTTGCTAAAACAAGTAAATAAGTATGTAGTAACAAAAGTTCATTGTTATAATGAGATACAAAGTTTATTGCTATAATAAGTAACGAGTTTCGTTGCTAAAATAAGTATTCAAGTTTCATTGCTAAAATAAGTATACAAGTGTCATTGCTAACATGAGAATACAAGTTTCGTATGTCCATAAAGATTCCATTCATGAGTTCACAACCCAAGCCTAATGACTGAATCGTGCCATATTGACTACTATGTGTATCGCAAACATAGCTTATAAAATGGTAAAATGCACTCAAGCGAATCGTGCGAGTAAGGAGTTGTCTACCTCCTGATAGCAACCAAGTTTCATACGAGTCAAAATAAATACAAGGAACATAAATAGTTTACGACATGCTTTTCCACCCCAAAATATTTAAAACCGAAAATAGGGGTGGTGAATACTCACAATATGTATTGAGATGATGCAAATGGTGCCTTGAACTACGCTCCACTTGTACCACTAGCGTTTTCCTACAACGATGTTACACACTAATGAGTCTCTAATTGAAATCTAATACTAGTATACTTACTACTACAATAGAATTATGTCAATAATGTCTCAAAATTTTATATTGTTAAGTTACAACATTTTTCTGAAATGGTGAAATTTTATAGCTCATGTGATTAAGACAATTTTGGATATTAATTTCCAGATTTTTATAATATTAATTGAGGGTATTTCAACACATTTAAATGAGTTTTAAACTCTTAAAAAGCTAAAATATTATCAAACAGTTTCCAAAAATTATCAAACTTTGCATTTTCATTCTAAACATAGTAGAGGTCTTCCATAAATTTTCCTTTAAATTTTTTATATGATTAGCTATTTTTCCAAAATTTTAAGCCTTCATAACAATATAAATTCGTGAAAAATAGCATCCAAATGATACAAATTCCCAAACTTTTTATGATTCTGCCATTAGACATCTTGAAGCTAGGAAAAATATAAAAATGGATTTCTAAAATGTTTAACCCAATTTTATGATTTTTGTGAATTTATTTTAATAAAAATTGAAACAAATAGAAAACAGTTTCCGAAATTGCCCAAACGTTGTGTATTACTGTTATTAAACATTCTTAAGCTGGGAAAAATATAAAAATGAATTTCTAAACTATTTAACTAGATTTTATGATTTTTGTTCATTTATTCTAATAAAAATTGAAATAAAAAGAAAACTATTTCCACAATTTCCCAAACTTTTTGTAACACTGTTATTATACATGTAGACGCTATGAAAAATATAAAAGAAAATTTTCAATTAGTCTTTCTATTTTTCTTTGTTTTATCCTCTTAAATAATCATTAATTGGAGAAAAATTATTAAACAGTTAAAGTAAATTACCAAATTTTTTTGCAAACTTCATTTACAGTGTAAATAATTTGGGAAAAATAACAAAGGTGGTTTTTATCTATTGGAATCCGATTTTGTTGATTTAAGTGTATTTAATCTTAGAAAATAGAAGAAAAACAGTATACTGAATAGAAAAATCATAAAAATTATTATTTAGAGTTCTAATATATTTTAAGGCTTCTGGTAAATGTTCATGAATTTTGGATGAGTACAAATATTTTTCCCATTATTAGTCCATTATAAATACAAATATCGGGGAACAATAGGAATGCATTATGAAAAATTCTGAAAATATTTTCCTAAGTACTCCACATTAGGTAGGATCTGCGAAAAATCATATATAGCCTTTTCACATTCCTTAAAGTGTTTTTATGATTTATTTGAATTAAACAAAAAGAGAATTCAAACCCATAGAAAACAGTAACAAATATCGATGAAACTCATTGAGATGTCATCATTCACTTTAGGGGTTATCCAAGAATTTACCTAGGATTTATAGACCTCATAAAGTATTTTAAATGAATTATTGGCCTATTTTCTTGAAATAATTATAATAATTCTAGAAAAATGAATTATTTTCTAAAAATTTGTAGAACATCTCATTTTGTTGATGGAATTTTGGGAAAAATCAGATTTGATCAGAAAATAAGTTTTAGATATTTATTTGGGAATAAATCCTTTATGAACCTATTTGAATGTTTCTTAACAACAAACTTTGATGATCAAGCCTCTGAGCTTGAAGATCATCACATGCATGTTGGTTTTTGGGTGAAATAATATCACCATAATCATAAAAATTGCGGTTATGAACATGCATGTGAATAATCTCAAGGAAAAGTGTTTATGGAGAAAAAGAAATAGTAAAACTTGAAGGAATAGTGAAGTAGAAATCAATCTTACCTTCAAGAACACCACAATATAATGAAGATTTCAAGTTTGAGGAGTGTTCTTAGGTTTGTTTGCTGGAAAATTTCATGGTTATAGACAGAGGAAGAGAGAAAATGGAGTTGGTGTTAGAGAGTGTGAGAGAGAGTGAAGTGTGGAGAAAAGGAGAAATGATTTATATATTTGGGGAAATAGAGTATTAGGGTTTTCAAGTAAGAGAGAGAGGAGAGAGGTCCGAATTTAAGAGGTTTATTAACATCTTTTCTTTTTTTATATTTATAAAATTTAAATCATTTATAAAAATATGCAACTATTTATAAAATATGCAACTTAACCAACTTTTTATGCATAAAACTTTTGATTTTTTATTTATAAATTAAGGGTAAATGTAAATGAGTTAAATTTTATTTTCCTTGAATGCATTTTCATAATTTTAATTATTATAAAATCAAATTATAAGGTTCATAACTATTTTTATAGAATTATTAGGGTTAAATTTTATAAATTTAGGTTTTTGGGGCATTTAGGGTTTTTGAGAGTTTGTAAATCTTTGGATATTGAAATAAATAGAATCTTTGAGACTTCAAACTATTTTAGAGTTTCATAACTCGTATTCAAATTAGAAATAATGTTTGTAATTTATTTTTATTGGTTTATTTGCATTCTATGCAGTGATTCCGAGATTCAAGCGAAATTGAGGAATCAAGTATACTAGCCCTAGTTTTCAACTTTAACTTAAGTTCCTATGGGACTCGGACCTAATTTATACCACTAGGTCAAGTGCATAATGTGTGTATATGATTCATGAAAAAGTGTTCGAGTCAAAGAGTGACTCAAATATGGATAGTCACTACAGTTAAGTAGTTGCAGAATTCACATATCAATGTGAAATCTAAATACAGTATCCACTGTTTCTAATTGTTTCTAATTGTTTCCAAGTTTCTAGTAGGTTATAACTTAGATTCTAGTTACTAAGTCTAGTATGTGTCGTGCCTATATGTGCAACTAAGTTTAGTCAAATCTAGAACCGACTTGAATTTTGATGGTTGTCACAACATATCAGGTCCCTAGACATTAAGGAGGTGTTTGTTTTTTCTCTGCAGATCTGTGGGAGGTCTTCTGTCTGCGCGGTGTAGACCACGCGCAGACTTATAGGTTTGAAGTGCGTTTGTTTTTCTGAAGTGCGCATACATAACAACGTCTGCGCGAGGTCTTCACCACACAGATATGGGCCAACCTCTTCTAAAGTCTGCCAAGTGCCTTTGACCTAAAAAAACACGTGTTTCTTTTTGCTTCCGCCTCCATTCGTCCAAACCTCCCATCTTCGTACATAGATAGCTCGACAACTCCATCTTCACTCCAGCAACCTTCGTCGACCGACCATCACCTCCGATCTGTTGCCGCACCGCCCGTCACCACCCTCCTCTCCGGTCGCATCTCTGGTCGTAGGCGTCACTTCTCGATTGCAGCAAACAGCAAGCGTCACTTCTCGATTGCAGCAAACAGGTATGTCGTCGCCTCCTCTATCTTTCAATTCAATTTCAAGTCAACTTCTTGTTTGATTTGCATCCTTGTTTCCCCGAAAATATTAATTTTGTTGGGTATTCCTTCATATTCAAATCTTGGAGGTGTATAATTTATCATATATTCTTGCTAAAATTGAAAATACTACCTGTAAACAATTCCAGCAAGCTGTCATTCTTGTTAAATCTTACCTGTAAGCTATCTTCTTGTTTTTTCACACCTGGGATCTATAATTTTCTTTGATTGGAAGCCAATATACAGAACTACCAAGCAAAAGATAACATATTCTTTTGTTGATTGTGTATGTGTATATGATTGTTGATTGTGTATATGTATATGATTGTTCATTGTGTATGTATATATGATAGTGTATATGTATATGATTGTTGATTTGTGGATGATATAATTTGCCTAGAATGTGTTGAAATCAAAGCTTTTTCTTGAAATAATGTTATGAAATAATGATGTTAGTTGTTGAAATCAAGCTTTTTCTTGATGAAAATTCTTATTTGTTGAATATGATAGTGTATATGTATATGATTGTTGATTTCTGGATGATATAATTTGCTTAGAATGTGTTGAAATCAAGTTTTTTCTTGAAATAATGATGTTAGTTGTTGAAATCAAGTTTTGTCTTGATGAAAATTATTATTTGTTGAATATGATAGTGTATATGTATATGATTGTTGATTTGTGGATGATATAATTTGCCTAGAATGTGTTGAAATCAAGCTTTTTCTTGAAATAATGATGTTAGTTGTTGAAATCAAGTTTTTTCTTGATGAAAATTCTTATTTGTTGAAATTATTGTTTGATTGTTTTTTTTTTTTGCTAAAATTGTTGTTAGATTGTGCTGAATATGCTAAAAATACTAATTATTGTTTCAAATTGTTGTTGAATGTGCTAAAAATTGTTGTTGAAAATCGTTAGTTGTTGACTGTTTATTGTGAATGCTATATTGGTTATTAGAAATGGGAGATAAACATCAATCGACCAATGAGCAATTAAAATGCTTAGTGGATACTTGTATTGAAGAAGTAGAGAGTGTTGGTAGAAAAGGATTGAGTTTGCAGAAAGATTCATGGATAAGGCTTGGAAGAGTTCTTAAGGAAAAATTTGGCGTTGACTTGAGTCAAAAACAAATGAAAAATGCATATGACAATTTGAAAGCCAAATACATAGGATGGGTATATTTAAAAAACAAAACTGGTAATATATACAATTCCCAAACAAACACTTTTAACTTAGCAGTTGAGGAGTCGGATGATTTTAAGAAGGTACAATCTCAAACAAACACTTTTAAACATTTACGTTTGAAGTTGCCAAATATTCTTACACTATTTTTTGTTATATTTAGGTTTAAGGGCATCCGAAGGCTGCTTCGTTGAAAACGATGCCACTGCCTTTTCCAGATCTTTGTGTTCGTCTTTTTGATGGAAATAGTGTCACTGGTAATTTTAGGAGTTACTCAACCAATCATCTTCAGTAGCTGGAGCATCCTCTTTTTGTCTTCCACCACTTTAGATTACCGCCACCCCTTTTCTTGCATTAGATGATGATGGTGATGACACTTCTCATCATGCTAGTGAGACTTTTCATGAGCCACCACCTTCTGCTGCTTCACCTTTTGCTGCTTCACCATCCGGTTACCCCAACAAAAGGGCTAAACCCTTAACTCCTAAAGCTCCTAGTACCTAACCGTCTGCTTCTTCACCTGATGGAACTTCTATTACTGCTGGCGATTTAGCATTTGAAATGAAAAAAGCTCTACAAAGTTTGACTAAAGGGTATACAATTCCTCAATGTTTAGAGAAATTAGAGGTGCTTCAGTTAGGCCCTACAGATCCTTTACGCTTTGTTGCATATCATATTTTTGGAGGGACTATGAACATGAGAGAGATGTGGATGCATTTGCCCGATGTTCCCGAGATATTACGAGGATGGCTTGAGATGACGAGTACAAGTTTAGGAGTTTTGAAGGAGAGAAAGATGGTCCGATGATTTTTATTGTGTTGAAACTATTTATTAGGTCCTTTTGCTTCTATTTGAACTATTTTGTTAGGTCTTATTGCCTTTGTTGAAACTATTTTTTGTTATTTTGCTACTTGGAATATGTTTTATCTAATGTGTTTTTGCTACATGTAATATGTTTTATCTAATGCGTTTTTGCTACTTGAAATATGATTTATGTAATGTTTTTTTTGCTACTTGAAATATGACTAATGTAATGTTTTTTAAAGTTATACTTTGTTGATTTTAGGTTCATAATGGATCACGATCAAAAGTTACTTCTCGTAATTCTTATGTACCTGTACATCTGTTATTTTTGGAAGAGGGGTGTGAAACGATTGCGGGATAATGATTCGGAAATGACGGGACATGAATATACATTGGAGTTATTACATCGTAATCGTTTACAATGTGTTGAAGTGTTACGCATGTCCCACGACTCATTTGTACGACTATATGCTCATTTTAGAGTACATTACTCATTAAAGGACAACAAACATGTATCGGTTGAGGAAAAGATGGCTATGTTTTTGATGATGATCGGCCATAATGAACGTTACGTGATTATCAAGCGGAGATTTCAAAACTCGAAGCAAACAATTCATAAATTTTTTTATGAAGTGTCGGAAAAAATGATGCTTTTCGTACAAGATGTTATGGTACCAACTTCTTTTAATCTGAATTCAAACATTCCAGGACATAATAGGAGGCTACGACGGGTTTTCAAAGGAGCGGTTGGTGCACTTGATGGCACTTTGATACATGCTGTTGTCCCTGCTAAGAAACAAGACTTATATAGAAGTAGGGGAAAGGGAGATTTCTACCAAAATGTATTGGCAATTGGTGACTTCAATATGATTTTTACATTTGTTGTGGCCGGGTGGGATGGGGTAGCACATGACTCTATAATTTTATCAGAAGCTGTAGCCGATCCACAAGCTTCATTCCCGTTTCCACCACCTGGTAATTTTTTTTTATAAATTTTTTTTTATCTTAGTTTCAAAATTGATTAGTGTTTTGCATTTTTTACAGACAAATATTATCTTTGTGATGTCGCGTATGCACACACTCAAGGATTTATGGCCCCTTATCGTAATGTGAGGTATTGACTTGGAGATTTTCGTAAAAGACGTGCATTGACCAATAAAGAAAAATTTAACCATGGACATGCAAAACTTTGGAATTTCATTGAGCGTGCTTTTGGTGTTTTGAAAGCACGTTTCCCTATATTGAAGAGGATGGCACCATTCCTGTTTTTGACACAAAGAAAGATTGTCATGGCATGTTTCGCACTTCATAATTTTATAAGGAGAGAAGGACTAAGTGAACAGTATTTCGCACGATACGATGAACCCAATGTTTCGTTTCGAAATAACAATGTGACCTTTAATGATGATGAAGATGAGATTCCAATAAATGGTACTGCAGCAGACCTTGAATATATGACATGGTTACGAGATGAAATTGCTGATCAGTTGATGCACAATATAGATTGAATTGTTTTAAATGAAATTGTTATTGCAAAACCAAATTTTTACAATTGTGTGACTATTTTTATTGCATGAATTTTATTTCCAATGTTATATGACTATTTTTATTAAAATTTTGGTGTTGAGAAATCTTTTTAAGTTTGTAAAATCATTTTATTTAAAATTCAGTTTATTTCAGCAGCCTGCAGACGTTAAAAAACAAACAATATTCTTATTGCATACTACAGACGTTTGGTCCACCTCTTCTGCTGTAGAGGCTTGCAGATGCGGTCCGCAGACTGCAGACGTTTTGGCTTCAGAAAAACAAACAGCACCTAAGTCATGTAGTATGATAGATATGACATTGTTTTATAATTTGAGGGACTAATCTTGTGTGGTTTTAATTTCTTTCCCCTAAGGTGTAACTGATAAATTTATTACCCAATAAGGAACGATCAAATGGAGACTCAACATTTTCTCCCTTATGTTTCAACACTCTTTATAAACACCATCATCATGAGTGCCAATGGGTCACTCGATCTATCCATCAAAAAAATCAGAGAAACACCATTATGAGAATAAAGGGAATCAAACTATGGCATCATATTCAACATCATTAGTTATAATTCTTTTCAAGTAAGTGTTCTATAATTTATTTAGGGTTCTTGATGCTTATGTGTAAATTGATCTTTGATCGTGCCTATAAATTCAACATGTGGTATCAGAGAATGGTTTAATTTAAAATTATCAAACCCTAATCTGATATTGAAGTCTTGTTAAATAATTGTTATATGTCGTAATATAATTGACAATTTCATGGTTTCGTGTGATTGGCTTTTTGAATACCATGCATATCTATGGTTAACATTTTATCTCTAATCATAATATAAGGTTATGAAGTTTGTAATTACTTCTAGAAATATGTGTCTTCCCTTTTGTGCATAACAGGAAGAATAGATAATTAAAAAAAAAACTAAAAATATGGCAATCATGTACAGTGTATAGAATGAAGTAAATTCATATTGCTATATTATACAATAATAGTTGATCCATTGGTCAATAGATGCGACAAAGTATATAATGGATCAATTCAAATGGTTTTGATATTTTATGGACCACTAATTTGCAAAATTAAAGAAACTCATCATTTTAAGAATATGAAGCAAGCAAAAGAATACTATTTCTATTTTTTATTGGTGTTGTGAATAGTAATAAAATTATACATCAGTATATTTGGTGGATCCATCCTATAAGGCTTAATTTCAATTGTTATATCCTGATTTGGCTATAAGTTTGATGATAAGTCATCATCTATGTTGTGCAATTTGTCTTATGTTAAACCCAGTGGATTCAAATTTTGATTTTCACATGGATTTCCAAAATCTGACATCTACTTGTTTTAAACCAATTTAATGTAATGCATTTTTTTTTTCTTAAGAAGGCCTTTATATATATATATATATATATATATATATATATATATATATATATATATATATATATATATATATATATATATATATATATATATATATATATATATATATATATATATATATATATATATATTTCTTTTTAGTTTCTTTAATAGTGCCATGAAATATGGCAGTTTACGTGGTTTGCCAATAAAATTTACTTGGATTATATTTCCACTAAATTGATAATAATTTTGATCTTTTCTTTATCAATGGTTTAATCAAAGTATTACAAAACCCATATTTGAGTTTTTGTTTCCTCTTTACACGTTGGCAGGAAAAAATCTATCCTTTTCTTTATTCATAAAAAAAAAAAGATAAGAGTATTAATGCTCTCACGGTAAAGATGCAGATATGCATAATATACATACATTTCAATGTAGTGTGATTATTTCTTACTTTGATTAACCTCTAAATTACCATTTCAAATGGTTTTTATTGTGTGCATCGAATATAAATTTCATTTGCAACTATAATAAAGTTAGTTTTTTTTTTCAATGGCCTTTAATTCCATAATTATTTATAGAATTGGCTAATGATTCATGAAATTGATAAATTTTATTTTTTCAATACTAGTGTCTGATTGATGAGTGGTAACTTTAACATTAAACTTAAGTGGTTGGACCATAGAGAGGCTTCTTAAGTTTGATATTGAAGTTAACTGAAAACCACATTAAGCAATTATCTGAATTGTTGTTCAAAGAACCCAAAGGCTAATTGGACAATGGTTCATATAATGAAAATTGTGCATTATATGCATAAATGTTGTATTTCAGCCCAAAGGCAATTGCAATATTTATGTGGCGTAACATATATTTAGGATCCCATTATTTTCAATTGTTGGTTTAGCCACAAGAAAACTGATAATTGAGTAAGGTGTCTGCATGACCTATCATTTTTTTTTTGTTAATAATAGGTATATTGATATGCTTTAATATGTTATCTCATGAACTCACTTTAATATTAATTTAAAAAGGCACGACTTAAGTAAGTGATAATGATAGTTCCAATAAGGTCCAAAATATAGATACATGCTAGCCTCAAGGAAACCTCATTATATATTTTGCCATAACAAAGGGCATGCCCAATGAGATTTTCATAGAAGGAAATAATAGCTTGGAAAGAAAGGTAAGTTATATGCATTTATGATTTATAAGTTCATTGATCTTAACCTTACTATAAATACATGATGGATTTATTATCACTTCCATGGTATATGCGTTTTTTTTATTACAAGGATTCCATTCAATCTGAAAGTTGCATTGAAACCAAGGAGCAAATAAAGTTAGAAATGATGATATTCTTTACGTATTGAATATAACTTAAAACTAATTATTTGTATCCAATTTAGCAAATGTTGCTTATATTTTTACTATTGGGTACAACGTTGTAACAATTAGTTTTAATTTTCCTATTGTTGGACATGGTTGTTTGGAGGATTGCCTTATATAATTAAAACAACCATTTTATGGAATCCTTAATATTGTTTAATATTCACGAGAACTAAAACAAAAGAAATTGGGAAGTGGACGCTTAGACCAAATATCAAAAAATATAATGAGATGTCTCGAAAAAAAATACAAAGTTCTATAGTAACTTGACTTTTCAATATTCAATAAATGCATTATTTGTAGACCTTTCCGAGCGGAAATAAGCGGTTACAAATCATATTTCATTTTTTTGTTTTTTATTTTATCATTCCTTTTACTTGTATACATACTAGCTGAAAATCAACTTGTCCAGAAATTATAAGCATTAAGATTGGATATAAATGTCATATATTATGGTAGGCATAAAAAACTTGGAAACGGACCCCAATTTTTGTGAATTTTGCAACGATAATGGGCTAATTAACCAATACCCGATGTCATGTACTCCTCATTAAAGAATGTTGTCGAGAAGAGGATTAGAAACCTAATGGACATGGTTAAAGTGCTTGCAAACACCAAGTTGCCCTAATTTTGGACCTAGGCATTAAAAACGGCAATCCACATCTTAAATAAAGTTCATTTAAAGTCTATTTGTAAAATTCCTTTTGAGTTTTGACAAAAAGAATACAAGCTTTAGGTATTTAAGGGTGTGGATGTACGACCGAAACAAAAATCTACAATCCTGAATCACATAAACTCAACATGAAAATTGTAAGTTGTTTCTTCATCAGGTATCCTAAAAGCGTTAAAGGTTACCGACTTTTTGTTTCGTCACATAGTACCTTAATTCTAGAAATGAAGTATGTAGGATTTCTTATGAATGCCAAAATCATTAAGAGTGGTTTATTGAGGGATTTTGACCTTCAAGAATCTTTAATTATAATTCAAGTGCCCATTACTATTAGAACTCCATTAGGATATTCTAGGTTTGCCTCATGAAAAGCCTTTTCAAATGCATGGGCAAATTAAACACCATAAAAAATCTCACTCAAGATGTTAGCATTAAAACCCATGAAATAGCATATACGACTTCTTTTAGGACATAGATCTAGGAAATTAATTAGGATAAACCAAAGTACATGAAATCTCGAAGTAGCTCAAAATAGTTCATAATATGTGACATGACATTAAGCTAATTTCCTAGTTCTTGTATTGAGCTAGAAGAAATGAATCATGCCCCGTATCCTTTTACTTATGGGATGGAATGGGTTTGGGTTTAAACCCGAAACCGATTCGGTAAAACTGAAAACCCGGGAAATCGAACCCATTCGCTTTTGGTTGGGTTGGGTTCTAATTTTTTGAAAAGCATTTTCAGCTCCAGGGTTGACAAAGGAAATAAATTGACAAGAGCGTAGACAAAATTCACATTCTTATAGTTGTAAGTATTTTCATTTATGACATTTATAATTATGTAACCTGGGTTTAAGACTTTCTCATTTTTTTAAGAAACATTTTTAGTAAACTTTGATATTATGTTTTGAAAGTTTTAATCGGATGATATCATAAATGTTTTCTCTTACAAATGGATATATATATATATATATATATATATATATATATATATATATATATATATATATATATATATATATATATATATATATATATATATATATATATATATATATATATATATATATATATTCTAGCCCAGCGGTATCCGGTGTTACCCTTCCTTTTTGAGGTCGAGGGTTCAAGTCCCGTGAGGGACATAGGTGGAGATTTAGGAGAATTGTCGGAGTAGAATAGAGTAGATTTGCCATATATATATATATATATATATATATATATATATATATATATATATATAAGTGTGTGTTTGAACTCGAAATGCTTTTTCAAGCAAGTTTTGAATGAACTAGTGTTGGAAAAAAAAACTTTTTTCTAAAAATAAAATTTGAAATTTGTTGGGTTAGGAAGGTGAGGTTAGTCTCATTGCATGTTGTTTGATTATTGCTCTAAAACTAGAAACATTGTTCTATGACCTAAAAGTTTAACGACAAAGAAGAAAATGAGAAACTTAAGGGTTTGATTTGCCGAAATAGTTATGTTTGTCAATCATCTTTTGGTTTTAGAAAATAGAGGATTCCTTTCTAATAATATAATATCATTTTAAAACAAATTTGGCATCACCGTTCCATATCTCATTACATTTGTGAGTTGACTTTGAACCTTCAGTATCATCCATGGTGAAACAACTATTAAAAATTTTACAAGCTATTTCGAATTCTTCCTCTTCAATATTTATGTTTGCTACTACTAAGGTATCTCAACTGTGAGCATCCCTCTTCATAGAATTCTTACCACCATGCCGTCACTTTGAATTACTAGTGATTATTTTTGCAACCAATAACTTTGGTAAATCATTAGTAATTGGGAACCCGGGGGGGGGGGGGGGGGGGTTCACATTAAGTGTTTCCATTATTGTTATTGAACAGTTGGATTTGAGATGCTTTCAAAATTGAGTCACCATCATGTTGTATGTAGCACCAGGTTCCTGGTACGTAAATCTTATTTGAAGTATTTCCTTTCTTTTAGCCTTGGACTCGGCGAGTCATAGGTCTGACTCGCCGAGTGGATGCGGGACCCGGGACACGTTTAAGTTGGCGACTCGGCGAGTCCATATCCTGGACTAGGCGAGTCACAGCTATTGGATGAAACCCTAAGTTTCAGGGGTTTGCACCTTATTTAAGCGACTTATCCGCCCCAGGCCAGCCCTCATTCTCTCCCCAGAGCTCCCAACCCTCGTTTGTGCTTATTCTTTGAAGATTTGAAGCTTTGTTGTGTGCTTTTGAAGGCTTTGAAGGAGGAAGGAAGTAGATCCAGAAGAAGGGAAGCCATCCAGGCAATTATTGTGTTCTTCTAGCAGTTCCTCTGAGGTATAACCCGTTTTCCCCATGATTCTATGCTTAGTACTTCATTTGGGTCTTTCTTGGTCAAATCCTCAAGCTTGTATGTGCATTATATGTCGTAATAAGATGTTTGGCCTCTGGATCTAGGCAAGATTGAGCTCCAGGAGCTCAGATCTGTTAGCTTTATGGCCCCATGTTGCTTGTTAGCCCTAGATCTACCCTTTTGAGACATTTTGAGCCCTAAAATCCATATTGGTGAATATCCACACGTAAAGTTGGAAACTTTACGTGTGATTCGTGTCCTAGAAGTCCAGATCTATGAATGGCATGGACTGGAATCGAGCAAATCGGTGTATTTTAGGAGTGCATGGCAACGACTTGGCGAGTCGTTCATGTGACTCGGCGAGTCTGCTCGCGAGTCTCCGAGTTTGTCCCTCTTTTCGTAGTGTCGAGTGAGCAGTGAGTCACGGGGTGTGACTCAGCGGGTCGGAAGCTTAACTCATCTATGGAGGTACTCGGCGAGTCAATGCCCTGACTCGGCGAGCCCAAGGCAATCTTCATAGATCAAGAACAGACTCGACGAGTTGTTCATACAACTCGGCGAGTCTAAGTATGAGTGTTCATCGGATGAAGATGAACTCGACGAGTTGTTCATACAACTCGGCGAGTAGGATGAAGGACTTGAGTATCTGTTGAGAAGGAGAACTCGTCGAGTCGTCGCCTAACTCGACGAGTAGGAACGGGTTTCAGGGCAAACATTTGAGTAGGGACTCGGCGAGTCTGGTCAACTGAAAGTTGACTCTGACCTTGACTTAGGACTGGACCAGGGGTAAAATGGTCATTTTACCCAAAGGACAGTTAGCAGTGTTTGATTGAGTATGTTGTGGGAATTGTAGCTGGAGGATTTCCGGAGCGGCAGCAGCAGCGGCAGTCAGTCAGTTTCCGAACAGTTCAGCAGCTACTTTGAGGTGAGTTACCTTCCAGTAGCGGTGGGTCTACGGCCACAATGCCGGCCCACCAGTAGGAGTCGTATGATAGATGATTGTCTTTGTGATATCATCATGGTTACTACTACCTGTTATGTTGTATGCTAGCATGATACGTTATATATGATAGTAGTAGAGTTCGGTTGTTAGGACCGAAGGGTGGTCAGACGCCCCAGAAATGTCTGACAGTATGTGATGATATGTTTGTATGCTGGCCTGTTATGTTATGCGTTAGAGGTAGTAGGAGGGGGACCAGTCCCCGAGGATCGGTTGTTAGGACCGATGGGTAGTCAGCACCCCAGAATGGCTTGACACGGGTTGGGCGGCACCCCAGAATGGCCGTATCGGGTAGTCAGGCACCCCAGAATAGCCTGGCAGTATGTATGTTATTTGTTTGTATGGTATGTGGTACGATTGGGGAACTCACTAAGCTTAGTGCTTACGTTTTTCAGTTGCTGTTTCAGGTACCTCTTCTTCGAAGGGGAAGGAGCTGGCGCGGTAGCGGCACATCACACGCACACACTGGTTTCCGCATTTACGAGATTTTCTGGGATTCGTACTCTGATGTATTGATAATTGTATGATTGACTTTTAGACTCAGTTTATGTTTGTTATGGCTTAATCAAACAGTGTTTTTAACTAGTAATATTTTATAAAGTAATGTTTTAAAAACGAAATTTTTGGACGTAAATTTTGGGTCGTTACATTGTATTTTTGTTTGGTTATGGTAATCATGAAAATGAAATTCTCCTTGTATATAGATATATGCCCAATGGAACACTCGAATATTAGCTCCATAAACTTTGGACCCGTCTTTGTTGGCTTCAACGACTCAAGATCTGCATAGGTCCCGCTTGTGGGTTAGAATATCTCCATATGGTACATGTATCGATGTCGGGGTTACACATCGCAATATCAAGAGCTCCATTATTTTGTTACATGAAAATTGAGCATCTGGACACTTCGACGCATCGTGTTCTGCTCACAAAGATGTAGTGTTCTTCGTCAACACTTTAAGTTATGGCAATATATTTCTTAATCGTGTCATGTGTTTCTTCGCTAAAGCGTCGCATACCTAAAGTACACTACCCTCCATATTTAGAGTATTTTATAACAACTTACTAACACCATTCTTGTAAACAATGCATTGTGTAGTATCTCACTTGTCCCATTAACAAGTTACAACTCTCGTAATAATACGTGTTATGAAAAATATGTATCATATTTTTGAAACCACAGGGACCAAAAGCGTATGAGTCTTAATCGTTTTCCTTACTAATTTTGTTTGAGAAACCATAGGATCAACAGTGTAATTTTGTCTTAATTTAAAGATACGAATTCAAGAAAAAAAAAAAAAAAAAAAAAAAAAAAAAAAAAAAAAAAAGAGAGAGAACGATTCAAGAAAAAAAAAAAAACTGATGAGAATGTACCCATCCAAATCAATCCACAAAAAGACGAGTTCCATTACAAAAAAACGGGTTGACTTTAAAAAAAAAAAAATATATATATATATATATATATATATATATATATATATATATATATATATATATATATATATATATATATATATATATATATATATATATATATATATATATATATATATATATATATATTTGACTGATTTATGATATCTGGTCGGCCTTTACCTGCGCTCCATCTCTCATTCCACTATTCCAGCAACAAGTTTGCAATTGACTTTAAAATATAGTCTTAAAACAAATGTGGCGTCATGCTGGGCTCCATTTCTCCTTCCGGCAAGGAGGTTTACAGTTGACTATGGTCTATGAATCTTCAATATCATCTATGGTGGAACAACTATTTCAAATTCTAGACCTACTTCAAATTCTCCTTCTTCATCAACAATTATGTTGGCCTCTATTGCCCATGGCAAAGAATCCCAACCCTCCACGTCATCCTCCATTGAATTCTCACAACCATGTCGTCACTTCAAATTTCCTGAGCTTCTCTTAGCAACAAATAACTTTGATAAAACATTAGTAATTGGCCATGGAGGGTTTGGAAAAGTTTACAAAGGTAATATTATCAACGGATCATGTGTTATTGTTTCTGCCATTAAACGTTTGGATTCCATGTCCAGTCAAGGTGCAACAGAGTTCTGGGCAGAAGTTGAGATGCTTTCAAAGTTGCGTCACTGTCACCTTGTATCCTTGTTTGGTTATTGTAATCATGAAAATGAAATGATTCTTGTATATGAATATATGCCAAATGGAACACTAGAAGACCACCTCCATAAACTCGGTACCCCTCTTTCTTGGCTTCAACGACTCAAGATCTGCATAAGTGCAGCTCGTGGGTTAGACTATCTCCACACGGGTACAGGGATTGATTTCGGGGTTATACATCGTGATGTCAAGAGCTCCAATATTTTGTTACATGAAAGTTGGGCTGCTAAAATTTCAGATTTTGGGTTGTCCAAAATAGGTCCAACGAATCAGACATCAACTCATGTCAACACACTTGTTAGAGGAACTTTTGGGTATCTTGATCCACATTATTACGCAACTGGAAGGCTGACAAGGAAGTCTGATGTGTATGCGTTTGGGGTTGTGTTGTTCGAAGTGCTGTGCAGGAAGCGTGCTTTGGATAAAAGTATCGAAGAGGGCTTGGCAACATGGGTTCAAGATTCTATCAAAGGGGGGAAGTTAAAGGATATAATTGATTCAGATATAAGAGGTGAAATATCCACAAAATGTTTGAAGGGGTTTGTTGGAATTGCAAAGAGATGCTTGCTTAGCCATCCAAAGGATAGGCCTACCATGGCTGAGGTTGTTTTCAGTCTTGAATCTGCATTGACTTCACAAGTCAAAATCAATAGTTCCTTTCAAGCTGGTGGCAAAACAATATTTGGAAGAATGTTTGATAGGTTTCCATTTGCCTCCAGTGTAGAGAACTCTGGTATTTTCAGCTCCTGTTGAATTGTGTTTACAGATTCCTTAGAATATAGAATTGCAATTTCGTAACTTTAAAACACAAAAAGAGTATTTATGCATGCAGAAAGAAGTACTGAGTTAACATATTCAGGGTATCATTCTATCATTTACTTCAGTTATATTGGTGATTAGCATAATCCAAATTTCTTTCATTTGTTTTATCATTAACTATTTCTAGTTTCATTGTTTTGCTCTGAAGCTTGATTCTTGATAAGTTTTTTCTGCAGCCTAGGTGATGGGGCATGCCTAAATGCCTAAATTGGACCCTCTCACAGGGCCACTCCATAGTAGTCTTTATATACTTAATTATCTTCTTTACATTCTTAAAACAAGTACAAATTTGTTTGATGATTAATAATGCTCGTTTCTACTTGTTACAATGCCTATGAGACATTCATTTGGTCATCTACTATGAGGTTATATAATAACTAGACTTATATAATCTGTGGTAGAGAACTCAAAATTATTACTATATAATCTTGTTTTGTTCATCTTTTTTCAGCCCATGATGATTCTAAGTTATCAAGTAATGACAATGGCAATGTTATGGGTGAGGAAAGTTCCCGAAAGGTATCCAGAGGTCGGGTTGACAACAACACTTTCATCTCTACAAATCCTGATGTTGGTATTATTAGGAAGCACGAAGAAGAAGGTTTTCAGCGACATGCTGCAAGTCTGGTAAGTATCCAAAAGTACACATAAATAGAAACCATAAATAGATCATATTTGTAATAGTTGCCATGATTAACATATTTTCTCCAACTTGAGGAGAAATGCTAGATGATATTTATGAAATAGGGTTACATGAAATATTCATGTACCTTTATCTAGTTTCCTATTTGCATTGTATCTTTGTATATAAAATGAGGGCTTAATCACAAAATAAAATAAAAGAAATTTTTTCCAGATAACTTCTAGTTTTCATCTATTATAATGACCCTAGGAGTCTGTTGCAGGAACCGACAGAAGTAGACTTTTTCAGTGAATTTGGTGAAAGGAGTAGGTACGAATTATTGGAAGTTATTGGTAAAGGAAACTCTGGTATTGTATGTTCTGCATATGATACTCATGTTGGCGAGAAAGTAGCTATCAAAAAGATAAATGATATATTCGAACATGTTTCAGTTGCTGCTAGTATCATTCGTGAGATTAAGCTTCTTAGGCTCCTTCGTCATCCAGACATTGTTGAACTCAAACACATCTTATTACCACCATCAAGAAGCGAATTCCGAGATATATATTTGGTTTTTGAGCTTATGGGATCTGATCTGCATGAGGTTATTAAGGGAAACGATGACTTAACACCAGAACACCATCAATTCTTTCTTTATCAGCTTCTTCGAGGACTGAAATACGTACACTCAGGTCATACAGTGTTATCATCTTCTCAAGATATGAATATTTGTTTAATTGTTTGAAGTAATCACGCCTTGTTATATTTCTGTGTATTCTGATTGTGAATTACTTCTTTTAATTTCAGCAAATGTCTTTCATAGAGATCTAAAACCCAAAAATATCTTGGCCAATGCTGATTGCAAACTTAAGATCTGTGACTTTGGTCTTTCAAGGGTTGCATTCAATGATCCACCAACTGCAATATTTTGGACTGTATGTGTAATAAAATGCCATGGTTTTTTAAGTTAATCAGGTTGTTATTGGGCTAATATACAACTTTGGCATTGGGGTGTGACAATATGTCCCTTAGCTGCTCATTATAGTAAACTCAGTTTTTCAAAAGTTACTTTTGTGAACTGCTTTTGTTTGATGTCCTCACAGGATTATGTTGCAGCACGATGGTATAGGGCTCCTGAACTGTGTGGATCATTCTTTAGCAAGGTGCCACAACTATTACTATAGTAATATGTTTTAATTCATCACATTTAGACTGACATTAAGCTCTGAACAAATATATCGATGGCAATAAAGGTTTATAAATTAGTGCTAGTTGCAAAAACTAGCAATGTGCGTTCATTTATGTGTGCATTATTGGATTCTACTTCTATTTCATGATATTACAGCACTGTGTTTATATTTTTCTTTGTTAAGGCATTGTACTGGTGAAAAATCTATCCAATTATTGGACTGTACTTCCAATTTTTTATTATTAATACATTATTCTATGAATATCTACCAAATTATAGTAGTGAAAAGTGTTTCGTATATGGAGGACATTACCAAAATTGACTTGATGCTCTTTCTCTGCAGTACACGCCCGCTATAGACATATGGAGCATTGGTTGCATTTTTGCAGAAATTTTAACAGGAAAGCCCCTTTTCCCTGGGAAAAATGTTGTGCATCAGTTGGACTTGATCACTGATCTTTTAGGAACGCCATCACCTGAAACTATATCCATGGTTGGTTTACATCACCATTCATTAGAAAGTAAATCACTCTTTCTTGCTTATTAATGTTGATATGATACATAACAGATAAGAAATGAAAAGGCAAGGAGATACTTGAGCAGCATGAGGAAGAAAAACAGGGTTCCTTTTTCACAGAAGTTCCAAAATAAAGATCCTCTTGCTCTTCATTTATTAGAAAGAATGCTTGCATTTGAGTATAGGGATAGGCCTACTACTGAGGAGGTAAAATCTTGGATATATATTTAGATATGAAATATCTCTCTTAACAAAAAAAAAAAATGTTAAATGAAATAAACAGTAACTGTTATGAATCTTGTTTCCATTTTTAATTTTGGTAATTTGGATCTATTATTATTTGAGTCGATTTTAGAGTCTTTGTTTCCTGATTTGAATATTTTGTTTATCCCTATTTAAAGGGTAGTCATTCATGAAATAAGATATGTTGGAATTTGAAAATAATCAATAGAGTAAATTAGTTTAATAGCTTAGTTTAGTCTCCTGCAAACAAGAGGCTAGGTTACAAGGGAGTTCACGGCTTTTTCAAGCACTAGCACTGGTCCTATAACGAGTTCTAGATCCCTGGTCATAACAAATTTGGTATCAGAGTCGCTCGTGATGTCGACACAACACGAAGAGCTGATGAAGAAATTGGAAGCGTTCATGATCCAACAAACACAAAGTAACAATGTACAAGTACCAATGATTTAAAGGCGGCTATGACAGCCTTGCAGACCAAGCAAGCAACGATGGAAGAGAGATTGCAAACCCTAACCCAAAACAAATCCAACAGACAAGAAGAAGAAGATGAGAGTGTGGAAAAGATGTTCGAGTCTGATATGTTTGATGACCTATCGGAACAGGTGCGTGGAAGAGGACGTGGCGCCACCTTTGGTGCCAATCCAAACAGTAAGTTTTCGTACCAAGGAGGCTTGGCTGGAAGAGGTAAGGGTTTGATCCAGGAAGGAGCAGGAAGAGGATCAAGCAAGGCTTTTGAATCATCGCGGACAGGTGAGCCCCAAACTTTCAAACACCATTGGGAATCCCTCAAACTAAAAGGGTCAAACAGAAGGGATCAGGGGGCACCAAAATACTGGGAAGAGACGGAAGATACGGGATACCGTGGGGAAAGAGTACCGAGATTCGCCAAGATGGAGTTTCCCATATGTGATGGGAAGGGTAACCCAGTCGAGTGGCTTCAAAGATGTAAATACTTCTTTGAAGAACAATAGACCCCCACTAAAGCTTGGGTTAGGCAGGCCACCTTTTCACTACAAGGTCAGTTAGTGGGTGGCATCATAACCTGCGAAGAATGAAGACCCGCTTGAATTGGTTCGAGTTCTCAGAAGAGTACAAAATCATATTTGGACCCCTGCTGAGCATGAACCCGTTAGGCGAGTTAACTCGATAGGTACGGTGGAGGACTATTGTGAAGGCTTTGAGTTGCTGCTGGGACGAATGATGGGTGTGACTCTGGAGCAAAGTGTTTGGCATTTTTGTGCAAGTTTGACTAATGATACCCGTTACGAAGTAGAGTTTGCTAGACCCACCACACTATACTATGCTATGAACCTAGCCAGATAGATTGAGTTCAAGCTCGCGAAGGAGGGACGACCAAGGAGTTTTGGAGCACCTCTATTAGCTGGGAATCAACCCTCAACAGGAAGCAAAAACCGAGAGTCAGCCGGTGGGGGAGCCGGAACGGTGAACTCTGATGTGCGGAACCCGGCTTTGAAATGACTTACGGCAATAGAGATGGCGGAAAGGCGAGCAAAATGATTATGCTTTAACTGTGATGAGATGTTCTCGATCAGTCATAAGTGTGCGAAACTGTTTGGTATCATGTTGGAGGATGAAGAAGACAGTACTTAGGATATCAACGCATACCCAGGTTTTGAGCTTGCGGAAAAGCTCAATGCAAAGGAAGGGAGTAATATTATGAATCATATTTGATGAGTCTGCATGTTAATAGATAATAAGTATTTTATATTCTAGAAAGTTATCTTGCTTCCACTTTTAATTTTGGTAATTAGGATCTTTTATTATTTGATTCGATTTTAAAGTCTTTGTTTCCTGATTTGAGTCTTTTTTTTATCCCTATTTAAAGGGTAGTCATTCATGAAATAAGATATGCTGGAAATTGAAAATAATCAATAGAGTAAATTAGTTTAATAGCTTAGTTTAGTCTCCTGAGGCTAGGTTACAAGGGAGTTCACGGCTTGTTCAAGCACTAGCACTAGTCCTCTCACGAGGTCTAGATCCCGGGTCATAACAACAACGTACTTTATTCTTTTTGTTTATTCTAGCTTCCGTTTTCCTTTTTTTCCTTAAGGCTGCAATTTGAAAATTCTACCCAGTTATACCAATCCAAATACAAAAACAGTTTTCACATTCATAAATGGATTGAACATTTAAAGTGTAATGTCTTAGTACGTAAATAAATGAAAGTGCTATAACTGTGTAGATATATCAAAATACAATGTTTAAGAAAACAATTGAGAGTACAATGTTGTAATAGAAACAAATGAATGTAGGATTCTATAGTACACGTATAACTGAAAGTACGTTGCTATTTCATGTATTTAGCCTTATCAAAAAGCATGTTTTGCGCTTTGTATTAGGCTCTTTTAGATCCATACTTTAAGACTATAGCTAAGACTGAGAAGGAGCCTTCTGCTCAGCCAATTTCAAAGTTGGAATTTGAGTTTGAAAGAAGAAAATATACGGAAGAAGATGTACGTGAACTGATTTATAGAGAGATTCTTGAATATCATCCCAATATGTTGAAAGAGTACTTGGATGGAGCTCAACAAACTGGCTTCAAGTATCCAAGGTACAATTTTTTTGGAACTTTGGCAATATATTTTGGGTAAAATGCAAAAAACATATACATACTTGTTTGTTATAGCATCCTTCTTTCCTTTCTTCTGATACAATATTGTATTTTGAAAAAGCTATTCAATTATAGTAGTCTCATCCAAATACAAATAAATATTCATCGATATAATGGCTAATTTTTTACAAATTATAATGTACTAATAAAAAAACATGAGTACGATGCTATAACTGTGTACACTTTTTAAACTACAATGCCTTAATACATAGAAAAAAAAATAGATGTACAAGATGAAATTAAAATGATATAATAAACCAATCAATGGAAGTATGTTGATCTTTATTTCATTAGCATCTATACCCTTAATGTTGCATGACATCTAATTTTGATCCATCACATCCCAATATTTATGACTAGCATTTAAATCCAACTACATTTGTGTTATATCTATATTTAACTTGAAACTTCACTTTCATGATAACATATTTCAAGACTATTGTGGAATTATACAATGAATTTGAGCACAAAAAGCACCATATAAGCATGCTAAACACTCCTTGAATAAATGCTCACCTGCTGTTGACACAATAAATGACTTATAATAATGTCAACAAATTTTAATATTTTAACATCACGTTGTTGAAGTATACTACAAATTTAATCACTAAACACAACGATAAACACATTATACACCAAAATATCACATGATGTTGACAACAAGTCATTCATGCTGTTGTAGCACATGTTTCACATAATAAACAGACTTAAAATAGTGTGGAACCAATTTTAATATCTTTTCTTGGCTTTTCTCGACCTAGTCAGCCCCACAGACTTGGGCCATGCATTTTGATCATGTGATCCAACTAGACTATCTGGACCCCACTTGGTACATGGAAAGATAATCTGTATACAAGGAATATATCATCTAACATATGATTGTCTTCACTTTTGCAGTGCTGTTGAGCAATTTAAGAAGCAGTTTGCTTACCTTGAGGAGCATTATGGTAACAGTACAGTTGCTGATCCTGTAGAGAGTCCACGAGCTTCATCATTGCCAAGGTGATCTATAACTGTATCCATACTTAATTCCTAACTCCTGGATTTTCATTTAGGACATATCATAGTCAGATCCAATGTGAATTGGGTTTCTTGTGAGAAGTAAACCACCAATCAGGCTGATGTATGCCTTATTTACATATGACATATAGACTCCTGGATTTTTTTTCTTGACCCTGAAACTAGTTTACTTAACTTTTGGGTGCAGGTCTCGCGTATTACATCAAGAAGAGACACTACAAAATACAGTTGAAGTTGCAAAAGATCTCCCACAATATTCAATCAATGAAGTGGAGAACCAATAGATGACAATAACTAGACTTCCTCTTCAAGTTCGTCAAACTGCCAAATGGTTTTTGATGATTCGGTGAAAATGATCATTATATTCGATTTTTTTTCCACATATACTTGAGCTAAAAAATATTCATTATATCAAATCAAGATAGCAAAAAGTTATAGCTGTAGCAATGTACATATTCCTTGTAAAAATGAGCTTTTAGAACTCTTATTTATACCAGGAATAATGCTGTAATTGAAATACAACAGAACATAAATTGAAAGGAAATGGAAAATAGACATAGATATTTACTTCCATAATTTACAAAGACGGAATGCCTCAAGGAGTGTATATATAACACACACAACTAACCTAACCGATAGCAACTAATTAAGTAACTCAACAGTTGCCAACAGCTGGCAACAGCCTGGAAATGACAAATCACCATTATTCACCAAGAAGGTAGAGATTACAAAGTAGAGGCTTAGCTATATGGGTGCAACATGAGCCTTAGCCCACCCCACACAAATTTGAAGTGAAATATATATTATATATATATATAGAATTTATAATTCTTTTGAATAAAAAATGCTAAAGCTGTGAATTGTGACATGGTCCCACCATTCTAAACTTAAATTCATAATGAAAGAAATAATTTACCTGATGAGTCACGTTGATTAAAGAATTGAGGCAACAATTATTTGAATAGATCAAATTGTATTTCAATTTTCACAGTGAATTCCTCATGTTCGTATATTAATATTTTTTTATTATCTTAATTATTAATCAATTAGTTCCAACTTAAACAAACAATTTACTTTAAAATCATACATTGTTACATTTTGTTACCATTTAAAGTATTTTGCTACTTGCTCATATTCCATAAATTATTTGGTCCATTCGAAAACAAAATCTTGGCTACTGTGACAAACCTTGAGTAGATAACCCCATGAGAACTACGGAAGGTGGAGTTGAAGATAATTCAAAAAATAACGAGTAATCCCTGATATGGATTTCCTAAGCTAAAGAGATGAAGGGTATGATGGATAAAACTAGCTGGTAGCTGTAACTTTTTTTTTTTTTTTGTGAAAGTGTTTGACAAAAGTAGTTGTAAGTTTTTAAATATCTAAAATTACATGAAAACTCAAATCTAAAAGCTAATTGAAGTAGCTACCTAGTTTTGGATCATATGTTTTTGTTTAAAAAAAGTTTTAAGCACATGCTCCTAAATGTAGGGGTGGAGATAGAATTTAGGAATAAGGGGCTGATATCGATCATTATAGGAATCAATCTTAAATGGTTTTCAACGAACCATAAACATTGGCTCATAACCAAAGAGCTTCTAATCCAACGGTATTAAGTGTTGTCATATCGTCGACATAAGATGAAACTAGAAGCAATTTAAGAGTAGATTAGATGCCTTTCCAAAATAAAAATAACCTTCTTATTGATTACAAAATTGAAATCATGCAAATGTAGCAATGTCGTCGGGAACAATTACTTAATGAAAAATTTTCACAAATGGTCCTTTTGCTTTTCGATTTCTCCCTAAAATAGTTCCTTGTGAAACTTTTTTTTGCATGATGATCCCTTTGGAGCAAACCTTGCACATTATTAGTCCTTATATTGGACGTCCGTCTATATGAGTAGTTTCCATGCCCCATGTGCCTTGCACATGAGGGCATTTTCTAGAGTTGGCAACGGGTCGACCTGGGTTGAATCTCGGATTCAACCCATTTATTAATTGGGTTGAAGATTTTAACCCAACCCAACCTTTAATGGCTGTCATCGGGTTGACCCGTCTATTTGATTCCCAAGCCAACCTATTAAATAAATGGGTTAAACCTGGGTTAACCCATTTAAATTAAAAAAGTAAATAAATTATCTAAAGATTACACCATTTAAATTAGTTCAAAACTTAAATAAACTTTCAAAGAATAATAAAAACACAATCCCAATTAACAAATACAAAAAAAATTGTTCAAATAACATTAAAGATATGTAATTTCGAAAAGATTGAAGAGTGACTAGTGTTGTCAATGCAAAGAAAAAAGATAGGAATTAGGATTGCATTTTTTAAAACATTAATAATAATACAACATTGTAATTTATAAAATAATACTTAGATTAATACATTGTAATATTTAAATAATTATTTAATTAAATATATATTAAAATTAAATGGGTTGGTAGGTTGAAAACGGGTTGACAACATTTACCCAACCTAACATATTTAATTAAATGGTTTATGTGGGTTGACCAATTTATCGTAAATGGGTTGAAAATCTCAACCCAACCTGCTAATTTTGGGTTGGGTTTGGGTTGGATTGGTGGGTTGGTTGGGTTGATTTTTTCCAACTCTAGCATTTTCATCATTTCATATGGGTTTTCTTGTATATGTAGGGTGGCAGAGGGGATAAGTTCCAGCCAACAATAATCATTAACCTTCCCTCTCCTTGCTCCAAGAAAACTCTTGGTTAACCCCTCCTCTTCATCGTATTGTGTCGATTCTCAGTTTATCGACTCCAAGGCAAGTAATTCTTAGTTTAGTGAATTTTTCTTTCTGTTCCTTTTGATCCTTCTCAATGTCACAATCTCATCTGCTCTGAGCCTGTCCTTGAAAACATTCCATATGTCTCATTAACGCCACTACATTTTCCTCAAAAAAAAAATTAACCACCAATTGATTTTAAATAAGGAAATTTGTTTAGTAAGCAAATGAAATGCTCTTTTGTATCCTCTTTCCATCATAAATTTTGCCATCAATTGTACATGTATTACAATGAAAATAAATTCACTCATTTTGATAATTTATTAAATTTCACAGTTTAATTGCAAATAAATCTAATATAGTAATTCTTACCAAAGATTGTGGTAATATCCCATATTCAACATTAATATTCGACATTCCTTTATGACTATCAATCAAATCAAAACAGCTGATATCTTTTTGAGATTTATACATAACAAATAGTAATACATTTTCTTCTTGATCGGAAAGAATAGTTGCATTTATATTAAACTGTAAACTGTCTATATATATATATATATATATATATATATATATATATATATATATATATAATATAATATAAAAGATTGTTGTAACTTACGAATCCTAGTTTATTGAAATCATGTGCATATGGATGGAATCTCATTGCTTCTGTTGCTTTTTGATCAAACATTTTACATCTATCATCCATTGGTATCTCCTTATTTGTCATCTCTTCAGTCTAATTACATATATTAAATATTTATTTTGTTAGAATTTTGTTAATCTATTAACATATATATACATAATATAATTGTTACTTACTATGATTCCTGTTGGAAAAAAAAAATCTTAATGGAGATGCCTTTTGTTTTCTGCTCTCCTCATCATTTAACAGAACCGACCAGTAATCAATGACTTTGTGGTGGATGTAGGCACATGGGATTAATATTTCAAAGAAAATTATTTCTACTGCATCCCCATTTTTTGTTCTGAATATGATTTCCATGTTAATTTTTTTATTAATAATTAAATATTTTAATAGAAATTTGTTTAATATATATTAAGTTGTGAATAATTTTTAAAAAATTAATTTTTGTTTCATAAATTAATTTTAATCAACTTTCTACTAAAAGTATTTACTTACTTGTGGTTCATTTGCGTTGAAAATATTGAGTTTGCAATTAGTATCTCTTCAACAAATATCACGTCTTTTGCTTCCACTGTTTGACCACTGTAATGAGACAAGTAACTTTATCTTGTAATGATCTCTCCTTTTTCTCTTCTCATCCTTTTTTCTTCATGTTCCTCTTCAATAGATTTTTTTTCCTTTCCCTTCATTTCCTTCTTCTTTTTTCGTTTTAACTTTTTCTTCTTTATCTTTTATTTTTCTCTGTTTTTCTGTTCTTCATCTTTGCTTGATCTTGTAGCAGGCTTTGGAGAGTTTACATCATCTTTGATATCTGGGGTTAGAACAAGTGAAAAAGATGGATGAGAAAATGGTTTTTGAACGGATGATGTGCAAGTTATTTCATCTTGTTTTTGTTTGGACTTCTAGTTAAAGCATTTTTGTTTAAGCTTTCTTGAACAACTTTTTCAACCAAAGCCTAAATTGTCGGTGACTCTAATGTTGGTGTGAAAGTTAATGATTTTGGGATAGATTGAGAATCAGTAACTGTTGGTGTTGTTTGAGTTGTATTGACTTTGTCTCCTTCAGTTTGTGGTTGTTGTTTGATGCGTAACCATTTCTTGATGTTATTTTGCATTCATTGCTTTTTCAATTTTTTTTCTTTTCCTTTCTTTTTATTTCCTCCTGTTGCTTCTTCTTGATTTTCTTGTTGTTTTTTGTTGTTTGATCCACAACCATTTTTTCAACTTCTTCTGCATTCGCTATGTTTTCATCTTCAGTGTGTTGTACTTGATTCTCTTTCGGTGTAAACAAAAATATTGCTTTTTGAAATCCATTATCCTTTGTTGGATTTTCATCTTCTGATTCTTCTATTTCCTTTTCAACTTGAACTTCATTTTCATTCACTTTTGATATTTCACCAATATGCTTCTTGAATAAACTCTCATATTTCACAAACCAACTTTTAATTGTTATGTCACCCGCGTGTTTTTTTTTTTTTTTTTTTTTTTTGCCTTCACTAATGTCTCTTCCATTCTCTTTTTGTAAGCTAATGCCATTTTGTAATCTTTTTCTATCAACAAGCAAAATCCTTGTGGTGTATGTTTTTTGTTAGTTTATAATAAACAAGATTTCAATAAAATAAACTAATAATATGTTATATTTTATTTTATGAAATTCACAACTTAACAACTAATTCACTGTTTAATTAAACGTGTGTTATGTTTTATATTCACATATTAAAAATCTATTCATAGTTTAGTAATATTAATATCATCAATGAATTCATTTTTAATTCTTAAATTAACAACTTAATCATTAGTTTGTGTATTCATATAGTAACAATAATTCCATAGTATAATGATTAATTTTTCTATTTTATTATTTTAAACTTTTTATATCATCAAGCAAAAACCCGTGGTGTATGTATTTTGTTATTTCATAATAAACAAGGTTACAATAAAACAAACTAATATTTTATTTTATGATTGTCACAACTTAACTGCTAATTCACAACTTAATTAATCATGTGTTATCATTTGTTTTGTTTTATATCTACATGTTAAATTCTATTCATAGTTTACTAATATTAATATCAAGAATGAGTTCATTTTCAATACTTAAATTCACAACTTAATCATTACTTTTTGTATTCATATAGTAAGAATATTTTCATAGTATCATGATTATTCTTTTTATATGAAATTTATATAATTTTTCTATTTCATTATTCAATATTTAGTTATAAGTTGCATTACCTCTACACTGATATCCTCATTGTCATCTGAATCTGAAAATTCCTCTTCATTCTTTTCATTCTATTCCTCATCCAAATCAACATATTCTTCTTCATCATCTTCAATCATCTCCATATTCTCCAAAATATGTACCATTCCAAACTTTCCATTTGCAATTTCATTGGTTTGTATTGCTTTCAGTCTCCCATAGTTTCAAAATTGAAGTGGTCTTATTCTTATGTTAATGAATTGTTGTTGAACACATTGAGTTCTATGAACGTACAAAAGTTGTAAGATACATGAAAACAACATAAGTTTGATTAACATTAGTATTAAATATTTTTTTATTTTATGAGAAATTAAATTATTTTAAATTATTCTTACAATTAGAAATAGTAATGGTCCGGCATAGCGGCTGTTTTTACAATTTGGCTTCCAAGTTTTTTTACTTTTAACCAATGTGTGATTGATATACTTACACCAATTGATATTTTATTTATTCTCAACTTTAATCAACTTTAGCAAAGATTTTGTTTCTATGGTTCCAGATGTTGTTTTCTCTATGATTGAGTTGACAAAAGTACAATGAAGTTTCGGACAAACATCTCACCTGCAATTTGCGATTCTTCTATAAGATCTACAAGTGCTTGAGCAGACTTTATTATTTTTGGATGTTGTTCTTTCCATTTAATCAATGTGTTGTTATCTTGTTCACAGTCGTCAACTGTTTTCAAGATCCATGCCTTAATTTTTAACCTAAGATTTTCTCGTATAGTTTCTTCAGTTATTGTTATCATTCAATCTCCTAAAACAATAGATTTTGTTGTATGTTCGTAGCTAAACACAGAAAAAAGCCTATTTTTGAAGGAATTACATCCAAGTTCATCTTTAAGATTGATCTTAAACCTAAGCTTTCTACACAGTCTCTTTGTTCACTGCTCAATATCTTTACAGCTTTCCATAAACTTTGTGTTGCAACCCTTGTTCTTAATGATGGAAACTTTTCATCATCTTCTTCATGCTCTGTTTTAGCTTTTTTGTTTTTCTCTTTTATTGTTTGCTTTTCTTTCCGTTTCTTTCCTTTTTTCTCTATAAAAAATATCATTATGTAATCATAAGTAACTATTATATGAGAAATTAAACAATACTCAATTTTTTATATATAGTTGTAAAATGTATCTTGAAGTTCTTGTTCCTTTTCCTTTTTCTTCGTTTTCTGCTTTTTCTTCTTGTCAACAACTTTATCTTCTTCAACATCTATCATTTTTAAAAGGAAATCACTTGTCAATAAACATCTTATTTATATTTATATATTTTTTAAAATCTATATTTTGTTTATATTTTTTATATGTTTTTGTTTTGGTTGATGTATGTTTCTTTTTTGAAACTGATATGTTTTTCTTTTATTCAATACACGAACAGTGTAAAATTCACAACTTAAGTAATAATTCACAGTTTAATTAATAAACTTGTATATTGTACCTTGATTTTGTTTATCTATGTTGTTAGATGTTTGTGATCTTGTTTGTTTTGTTGTCCCTTGAAACATATTTAGCTCTCGGTTTTGATTTTTTTCATCAAAATACCTTTTCCCTTATCTGAAAATATAATCAAAAGGAAAATGAAATTTTAAGATTTTTAAGAATAAGAAACAAAATTTGAATTTGTTTCATTAAAGTATGATACATTTATCATTTGATTGTTTTGGTTCTTGTATTTGAAGATGTCTTGTTGTTTGTTTCATTATTAACGCTTTTATCATAATTGTTTTTGTTCTTTTTCTTAGATTCACTTTATTTATCTTCTTTTCTTTTGTTTTTACCTGCACATTTTAGCATTAAATCATGTATTAGTTGATTTATATTATATATTTAAAACATAATATTAAATATGTGATATTTTATATAGACTAAAGGTAAATTCTAAGTTTGAATTTTCAATAAATTCACAGTTTAATTTTCCTTTTTTAAATACATTTGTTTGTTCTATTGTCATTTGTTCATATGTGATACATACATAAAGTTAAAATTTTAATTTTATATTTTATAATCTCCACATTTATCATTTATCATTTATCATTTATCATGTATCACAATTTAAAAGATTATATATATATATATATATATATATATATATATATATATATATATATATTTAATATTCAATAATCACAGTTTAAATCATTATCATCATTCACAGTTGAAAATCATTATTTAAATTTATAAATCTATCAAATCATTAATATATATTCACATTATAAAATTCAACATTCATAGTTTCAAATCATTATTATGATGTCAACTTAAAACTGTTTTTATATTTTAGTCTATAAAATCTTTTTATTCATAGTTTAAGACATGCATACTTTTTAGATTTATTTATGATATAACTAAATACAAAGATTTTGCAACGAAATCATCTAATATTAGTTCATTTTTAAAGTTTTTGAATTTATTACGTTTTATACTGTATTTATGGTTTTATCTTCTTTGATGAGTGTTGTTTTGTTTGTAGCTTGAGTTTCTTCTGTTGAAATCATCCTCTTCAATGTTTGTTCTTTCTCTGTCTTAGTTTTGATCAATATGAATCGAGTTTCTTCAGCTGAAATGTTCGTACTTTGTTGTTGTTGTTGTTGTTGTTGTTTTGTTTGAGTCATTTCTTAATCAGTAGAATTCTCACTCGATTTTTTTTTCCAAATTCTCTTGTTCTATGTCTTTTTGTCATCGTATTGACTAGATTTCTGTTGTTTTTGAATTTTGTCTGAATGATCGCGTTGCAGTGAATTGAATTAGGGGTTTTTGTTGTTATGAAAAAGTCGTGAATTCAATTAGGGTTTTGAAGTGTTCTGACAAATTAATGATTCGGGTAATATGTTTTATATAATTACGAAATTGCCACCGTGTTTTTTTGTTAATATGATACAGAGCAGACCTTGTATTTCGAGATAATTACAATTTATGCCATTCTGTGTTTTAACAAGCATTTTCCTTAATCTTAATCTTTTTGGTTCTCATTTGAACCACTCCCTATATATATATATATATATATATATATATATATATATATATATATATATATATATATATATAGGGAGTGGTTCAAATGAGAACCATAAAAGATTAAGAACTCTAAGAACCCCCATTAGTTAGCAAATATTTACATGATATTCTTATTGAACATGTGAAAATCCTTTTTTTTTCTCTTTTTGATACAAAAATGGCAAAATTGTAATTTTTGCAGTATAATATTTTCATTCTTATATGTTTTCATATTTGAACACATAACTTATATAAATTACAAGTTTATACAGTACATTGATAGTTTAATTCACAACTTAATACAAACCATTTTATAATAATTCACAAACTTAACGAAATAAAAAAATTCAAACTCTACTACTACCACCACACGCTGCCACCAACCATATGTACCAGCATCGCAACCATTATTTTCTTGTAAATCAAATTTGTAAACAAAATAATGCATTAATAACATATCTACTACATTCACAGTCTAATAAAACCATTTATTTCACTCATTTTGAATTAAATGCAAAATTATTATTAAAACTAATGTATTCTTACATACTTATACATCACAAAAAATAAATATATTTAGAAAAAAATTAACAAAAAAATTTATATATAAACCATTCATATTTTAAAATTGTGAATTTAATATATATTAAGTCGTGAATAAAATTTACATTATTTCAAAAGCAAACAAAAAAATTATAAAATAATCACAGCTTAATGTCAATTCATTCACAGCTTAATACAATCAACTCATAATTTAATACACAAAATTCACAGCTTAATATAGTCAATTCATAGTCTAAGAAGAAAATACACAGTTTAATGCAGTCAATTCATAGTTTAAAACATAAAAATCATAGTTTAATACACAAAATTCAAAGTTTAATATACAAAAAGTATGCATCCACAACCATATTTTCAACTTAACATTCTTTATATAGTCAATTCAAAGTTTATACACAAAATTCATAGCTTAATACAAGTAACTTCATAGTTTTATACACATAATTCACAACTTAATCTAGTCAATTTACAGTTCAAACAGGAAATTCACAGCTTAATACAGTCAATTCGTAGTTTAAAACGAAAATTCAAAGCTTAATGCAATCAATTCACAGTTTAAAACACAAAAATGACAGCTTAGTACACTAATTTCACATTTTAATACTCAAAAAGTAGTATTCACATCCATATTATCAACTTAAATCACTTATTACAATTAATACACAATTTAATTAGAAAATTCACAAACTAGTATAATAAATTTAAAGTTTAATTCAAAAAAAATTATACATTCACAACTTAATAGCAGTTAAAACTAAGATTACCAAAATTATACTACAAATGAGAGATTAAAACATCAAATTCACACATTAACAGAAAAAAAAAAGAACTATATCATAGAGATCCACAACAAATGCCAGTAGAAAATCATATTATCAACTTAAAGCTTTTAATTCATAGTTAAATATAGAAAAATCACTGTTTAATACAAAAAAAAAGTATATATTCAAAAGCATATTATCAACTTAAAAATTTAATACAATCAATTTACAGTTTAATAGAATTAATTTCTAGTTAAATATACAAAACTCACAGCTTAATATAGTCAATTACAGTTTAAACAACAAAATCACAGTTTAATGCATTTAATTCATAATTTTAAACACAAATATCACAGCTAAATACATAAACTTCATAGTTTAATATACAAAAATATGCATTCACAACTAAATTCACAGCTTAATAACTTACCAAATTTCATTGAGGCATTTCATCAAACACCTTGTCTACATCTTTTTTTCAGAACTTCCTTCTGTAAACACCATTAATGTAAACACCATACACACCAGAGCTAACCTGAAAATGGACAAACACATCAGATCAGGTGTCGAGTTGGTGGTGTTTTGACCAAAAATAAGAGAGACAGAGACGAAAATGAGTTATAGATGGGAAGGGGACGACACATAACAAATCTGGTACAAATCCAATAAAGAGCTTCATACTCCATCACATCGGTTATTCCGGCGAAACATATCAAAGAGTTTTTCTTGTGCTTCATCAAATCAGAAAACGTTAGAGATTTGGAGAAGAAGCATATTCATACTTCAAAATCGAGTTTAGTGTTTTCTAGGTGTTGCAGCAAAGCAAAGCAGCTGATTGAAGGCGATAGTCGGTACTGGTGAGATAGATGGCGGTGGAAGGAGGCGGCGCTCGGTGGTGATGACAGATCTAAAGTCAAGGGTTCTAGATCTGAAGGCGAATGCACCAGATCTGAAGGTGAATGCTTCAGATATGAAGGTCGCGGCTACAAATTTGAAGATCGTTGTATTCCGACGACGACGACGGTGCCGACGATGGTGGTGGTGGTCGGCAGCGGTAGGACGTAAGAGAGAGAAAGAGAGAGATGAGAGAGAGGTGAGAGAAAAGTTGTCTTGTGAGATAAGATTGAGCAAATATATCTAATGATTTAAGTTACAACGTAAAAATAATGATTCTTATGGTTCTTAATTTTTTATGGTTCTCATTTGAACCTGTATATATATATATATATACACACACACACACACACACACAAACCGCCAACAAAAACCTAAACAAAAGGTCATAAATAATATTTTTAATACTTCACTCAACGAATTACAACCCCATCCAATTATATGACCAAAAAAGCACAACTTGGTTTATGTAACATATTACTTATTTATTTTTATTTAGTTTTATATTTAAAATAAATAATTTGTTTGTTCCAAAATAAATTTTTTTTTTTTGGTATTTTTAATAGTTTTTAACAATATAAAAAATAATTATAATTTTATTTATTTAATAAAAATTGGTGTGGATTGGTTCACTAACATATGTAAAAAAAAGTTTAGTTGGGTTGTTTAGATAGAAAGATAAGAAATTAGTTTTTTAATATATAATTAGATTAATTTGGTTGCTAATGGAAATAGTCTAATAAAGGCATAATGCATAAACTAATAAAAAAACTGATGAGAATATACTCGTCCAAATCGATCCACAAAAAGACGAGTTCCGTTACGAAAAACGGATACTTTAAAAAAAATAAAATATTTGACTGATTTTTGATATCTGGTCGGCCTTTACCTCGGCTCCATCTCTCATTTCACTATTCCAGCAACAAGTTTACAGTTGACTTTAAAATATGGTCTTAAAACGAATATGGCGTTATGCTGGGCTCCATCTCTCATTCGGCCAAGGAAGTTTATAGTTGACTATGAACCTTCAATATCAACCATCATGGTGGAACAACTATTTCAAATTCTACAGCTACTTCAAATTCTCCTTCTTCATCAATAATTATGTTGGCCTCTATTGGCCATGGCAAAGAATCCCAACCCTCCAATTCCTCCATAGAATTCTCACAACCATGCCGTCATTTCAAATTTCCTGACCTTCTCCTAGGAACCAATAACTTTGACGAAACATTAGTGATAGGAAATGGAGGATTTGGAAAAGTTTACAAAGGTAATATTATTAATGGATCAAGTGTTGTTGTTGCTGCCATTAAACGATTGGATTCTATGTCCAGTCTTCCAACTAGATACATGAGGTGCAAGATCTGAAGTGATAAACTCTTCCAACTATCAAGCACACAACTCCATCTTCCAAAAATGCAAACCAAAGCTTGAAACTTCAAGAATCACCACTAATACAACAAGATTCACTCCAGGTGGGCTAGGGTTTCGTTTGAAAGGGTTGGAGGCTGAAAAGGATGCCCTAATCCATAAGATTAGGTGTTTAAATATGGAGAAAACCCTAAAAATCATGGGCTTGGGCCATCACAGCTACCATGTCGTGACATTTCCTTGCCATGTCGTGGCGACCAACTAAACATACGATCATGCATAAAATACGCCACATCGTTTCACCTAGTTTTCACAAATGTCATATCTCTGATCCCACCAAGCCCTCTGATCCATTCTGGGAACGAGTGTTATTTCTTTTATGTCTGCTAAGATCCAGATTTTCCCCAAAAGCGTATGATGTTGTCGAAGAGATTTGAGAAGGAGATGGAAAAGAGATGGATATGTGCAAGTGGTGGCGGTTTATGTTGATTATACTTTTCGCGTGTCTATTACAGGTGAAATTAAACGGAGTCGCCACCATCATCCGAAAAATTGGTATTTTCTTTGCTATCATGAGCAATAACTCAATATGGGGATATGAACGAAGAATGGTGGAGCGGTTTCATTTTATGGCTCATTCTGTTAAAGGGAAATGAAAAAGAAAGCCAAATACATAATGTTTTAGTTTTGAATTTTGAAAAAAAAATCTACGTAGGAGTGAAATCGGAATCAAATTGGATGGTTTTCCTATTTAACAGGTAAATTGATACTTTAAGAACCTATCTTAATTGTGCTACAATGTTTTAAAAAAAAGTTTTCTAAAGTTTCTAATATATTTTTTTTGTTTTATATATAATATAACAAAAAAAAAGTTGTCCAAAATCCAAATGAGAATAATTAATCCTAGATCCAACCCACTAAGACTATCCATATTCATGACTATACCCAACTTAACCTTTAATTAAAATAATAATTTCTCTTTGGTCATGACGAACATCAAGACCAACTAGAGAAACAACTTATAAGGGAGGAAGAAATCGTAGCGGGTTTGACCAGGCAGGAGGAGAGGGATGGGCGAGAGGAGAGCAAAAGAGAAAGAGAGGGTATTGAGGGTTCCTCAAACCGCTGGAGGAGAAGGAAAATGGGGAAGATGGGTTGGAAGGGATCTGGTTTGGCCAGGTTCAACTCTATCCACCTTGGGTCCAACGGGTTGGAGTGCTTCAATAAACCAATTAGATTATGACCCGCGTTAAACGCGGAGAACACATAAATAAAATGCAAATTTATATAGAAATTACAGAATAATTATAAAAAAAGTAGGGTTATTGCTATTATTGAAATGTGTAGAAATTACACTAAAATAGGTAAATATATATAGCGTTAAAGGACCTCTTTATAGACAACATTTTTTGTTTTATTAGTTCAATGACCTTGTTTGTCACATATAAGTACCTTCAAACATTTTTTACTTGTGACACAGAAAACAACTATATATAGTCAACCATGCGTGAAAATGGGTCTACACAAGTATAATCCAACATTTAACAATGTACTTTCAAAATACATTGTTATTTTATGGCTATATTGCGAAATATAACTGTTTATTTCAAAAAATAGCAACTTACTTATGTTCCTTCATAATGAACCACATAAAACCCCCCACAATATTAAATATAAAGAAACTATAACCAATAAATCTACAACGAAGTTAATCATCTCCCTCCACTTCATCTCTAATATCAGATTTTTTTTCCTTAATCTAAGTTATTGTCACTATCATCGACAATGTTAAGATTCATTGATGGCTTCTTTTTTTATTTTAGGGATAATATGACATAAATCATTTATTAGGTCCATCATTTATGTTTATATCTTTGTTTTTTTGTTGATTTTGATATGCTTTCTTCGGTTTACCACCATCTTTTTTTTTCAGGCTCCTTTTTTTTTTTTTATGAAATAACATTTTTTTTGTGAAATTCTTTCTATGGTTTTGAGTATGTGCAGGTATGTTGATTTTTTTGAAGTAAAGAAAGTAGGGTTTTTTGTTCGATGTTGGTTCCTAGGTTTGGTTATTATTTTTGTTGATTTCTCATAATCCATTGCGTTTTATTTTCCATCTTTATCTACAATTTTTATGTATAGAACACTTTATCCATATAGTCATTCACTATAGAGTTTAATGAAGGAAAAAAGAAACACCCCTTTAGTTTTATTTACTTTGCAAATTATCGAGCCTCCATGCAAAGCTTACAACATAATGAAAAAAACAAAAAAACCCTTATGAGGTAAATACCAATTACGATTCTACCCCTTTTCCTATTGTAACAATTATCTCACTTCAAAACATCTACTTTTGTGTTTAAGTATATTATTGATTGCATGAAAGATCCAAGCATTGTTGCATTTTGGTTAATCACAATGCCTCCAATTATGGGAAGATTTAAATATGGTGATGATGTCAAACATAAAATATGGTGGTAATATAAGGTTCTTCTATTTCTTATTTATTTATTTACTTATTTTTTAATTCAACTTTATTACAAAATTAAATAGCTTCTTTTGTTGATATTAGTGTTTCTTATTTAGAAAAATATGCGATATGATCAACTTCGTGATGTTATAGCAATGAGAAAACTTGGATGAGCAGGAAATGAGATAAATTTATAATTTATTAACTTCAATTAGAAATTAATTAATTACAATTTTGTTATTGAATTTGAAATACAACAGAGATTATATCAATGGATCCTAAACGTGCAAGAAATGATCTAGTGGTAGTAAAGAACATTCCTTACTATAAAGCAAAGAGCAAATTAGGGGCAGAAGTGATGAAGCTCAATCTACCACCATGACCTCAAAACGGGGGGGGGGGGGGGGAGGGGTCAGTATAAACAAAAGTTTTTTCATTTATTTTTGGAGATTTACATATTTGGTCCCTGTGTTTAGTTGATTTTTTTGGTTTTGGTCCCTAAAAGAATTAGGTTGTAGTTTTTGGACCTTATTTCACTGTTTCATAAAACTTTTATGATTGCCTAAGTTAACAGCCTAGCTATTAGTTTTTTTTTTTTAAATCACCATTTTTCCTTTGAACCAAAACTAAAAAACATATAGCATAACAACAAAATTTATATTTTTCTTTTTTTTTTCTTTTTTTTTACTTAAGTTTAGAGTAGATTACATTTTTGGTCCTTGAGTATACCTGATTTTTTTTCAGAAGGTTCTGAGGGGCGTTTTTGGTATTTCAGGGTCAAATGCTGACTCTAGTTGAGTACACACTTCTATTATACCATGCATTCTTACTTGCCCATGTATGGTACCGATTCTTTTTGAAAAAAGAATACGAGAGCCTATTTTCATCTTTCACAACATGCTTATATTTAACTTTAAAGCTCACATCAATTGTTGAGAAGGTATATTTCTTATTCTTATTTTGTTACTACTGGAGACATAAAAAAAACTTTCTAATAAGGGCGTTCATGTCTTTTATACAACCCGTCTGTTATATTATGTCATGTCATCTTTTGTATTGTCTATTGATTTTCTACAAAGGTATACACATATGTAACATCATAATTTCATTATATATAACATCCAATTTTAACATTGAGTTTACTGTTTTCGAAAATAGGATCATAGTTACCGATTAAGAAGATGGAACCAAGAACCGAACACAACATCAACAAAAATTTCAAAACAACATTATACATCCAAATTATAAGTATTCAGCAAAGAACCATACGAATGAGTAAAAACATATAATTTCGAAAACAATATCAAACTTACAGATTAAAATGATTCAAGGAAGAAATGCATACATTTATTCGACTAATCAGACTGATGGGAATGTTGAAGTTTTCTTGCATTTGTTTTCTACGTGGGAATTATGACATAATGTTTGTGTAAATCGATTATTAAAAAGGTTTGAAATATATATACAAGTCAATATGATGAAAATTAGCAGGTAATCAATTGAAATCTCATTTAAACTTAAAATAGAAGATATTATGCTTGAAAGTGTATTTGTTCATAAAAATATCCGAAACTTTTGAAATTTGAAATTAATAGTTTCTGAGATTTCAACATATAATGTATTTGGAAAGCAATTTTGAATGGAAATAGAGCATAAATTTAAGGTTTACATTAATAAGGAACCAATTTTGTAGTTGTAAGTTTGGAAAGAATTCAAGTATCATTTTCATTCAATTCCTACATTTAATTTCCTAATATAACGGGTTGACTTCTTGTTTGATCAAGGCGACGTAAGCAAATTGATCTAAGGGTGTAAAACCTATAAAGAAAACACAATCAACGATTCAAATTGTTTTAGATGATGTCATAAGGTTTCTCTTTTAATAATATTTAAAGATAATATTTAAATAACAACCTTGACCCTTTATTTTTTATATTATCTTAATAGAATTTTTTTAATTTTTTTATTTTTTTTGTCTTTAGTGAACTAGTTGCAAAAGAATTAATTTTCTTTTATGACTTTAGTGGGGTAGTCTAAGTCAAAAAAGCTTTGGATCTAGAGCTTTTGAAACTAATGTGGCGTGGCCATCGTCACTCATTGCCGTTGACTCGTCTGTCAACCTTCAATATCCTCCATGGCAGAACATCTATTGCAAATTCGAACGTCTACTTCGACTTCTTCTTCATCAACAGCTGTGATCGCTGCCACTGGCGATGGTAAGGAATCTCAACCCCCAATCTCCTCCTCCATACAACTCTCTCAAACATGCCGTCACTTCCAGTTTGCTGAGATTCTCTTAGCAACCAATACTTTTGACGAATCATTAGTAATTGGCCATGGAGGATTTGGAAAAGTTTACAAAGGCAACATTATCAATGGATCAAGTGTTATTGTTGCTGCTGTTAAACGGTTGGACTCCATGTCCAGTCAAGGGGCAACAGAGTTCTGGTCGGAAGTTGAGATGCTTTCAAAGTTACGTCATAGTCATCTTGTGTCTTTGTTTGGTTATTGTAATCATGAAAATGAAATGATCCTCGTATATGAATATATGCCAAATGGAACACTAGAAGACCACCTCCATAAACTTGGTACCCCTCTTTCATGGCTTCAACGACTCAAGATCTGCATAAGTGCAGCTCGTGGGTTAGACTATCTCCACACGGGTACAGGGATTGATTTCGGGGTTATACATCGTGATGTCAAGAGCTCCAATATTTTGTTACATGAAAGTTGGGCTGCTAAAATTTCAGATTTTGGGTTGTCCAAAATAGGTCCAACGAATCAGACATCAACTCATGTCAACACACTTGTTAGAGGAACATTTGGGTATCTTGATCCACATTATTACGCAACTGGAAGGCTGACAAGGAAGTCTGATGTGTATGCGTTTGGGGTTGTGTTGTTCGAAGTGCTGTGCAGGAAGCGTGCTGTGGATAAAAATCTTGAAGTAGGCTTGGCAACATGGGCTCAAGATTCTATCAAAGAGGGAAAGTTAAAGGATATAATTGATTCAGATATAAGGGGGCAAATATCTACAAAATGTCTAAAGGGGTTTGTTCGAATTGCAGAGAGATGTTTGCTTAGCCATCCAAAGCAACGCCCTACCATGGCTGAGGTTGTTTTCAGTCTTGAATCTGCATTGACTTTACAAGTCAAAATCAATAGTTCCTTTCAAGCTGGTGGCAAAACAATATTTGGAAGAATGTTTGATAGGTTTCCCTTTTCCTCCAGTTTAGAGAACTCTGGTATTTTCAGCTCCTGTTCAATTGTGTGTACAGATTACTTAGAATATAGAAATGCAATCTCATAACTTTAAAACACAAAAGAGTAGTTATGCCGAAAGGAATACTGAGTTCAAATATTCAGGGTATCATTCTATCATTTACTTCAGTTATATATGCTTATCTTCTTTACACTCTTAAAACTAGTACAAAGTTATTTGATGATTAATAATGCTCGTTTGTACTTGTTAATTACAACTTACAATGCTTATGAGACATTCATTTGGTCATCTACTATGTTACAGCAAACATAAATCCAAGGAGTAGTTTTGGTGAGGGAAGTTCTGGAAAGGTTGACAAAAACACTTTGATCTCTACAAATCCTGATGTTGGTATTAGGAAGCACAAAGAAGAAGGTTTTCAGGGACATACAGATACTTCAAGTCTGGTAAGCATCCAAAAATATACATCAACTTATATTAATAATTAATGAAGACAAAAAGAACAAAATAAATATTTCCCAGATAACTTTCCATTTTCATGTTTTGTAAAATCCTTTTCCTATGATGTTTCAGGGATCTACAGAAGCAGATTTTTTCAGTGAATATGGTGAAGGGAATAGGTACAAATTATTGGAAGTTATTGGTAAAGGAAGCTCTGGAATTGTATGTTCTGCATATGATACTCATAGTGGCGAGAAAGTAGCAATAAAAAAAATAAATGATATATTCGAACATGTTTCTGTTGCTGTTAGCATCATTCGTGAGATTAAGCTTCTTAGGCTTCTTCGTCATCCAGACATTGTGGAAATCAAACACATCTTATTACCACCTTCAAGAAGAGAATTCAAAGATATCTATATGGTTTTTGAGCTTATGGAATCTGATCTTCATGAGGTTATAAAAGCAAACAATGACTTTACACCAGAACACCATCGATTCTTTCTTTATCAGCTTCTTCGAGGACTGAAATACATACACTCAGGTCATACAGTGTTATCATCTTCTGATGATATGAGTATTTTTTTTAATTGTTATGTTTCTGTGCATTCTGATTGTGAATTACTTCTTTTAATTTCAGCAAATGTATTTCACAGAGATCTAAAATCCAAAAATATCTTGGCCAATGCTGATTGCAAACTCAAGATCTGTGACTTTGGTCTTTCAAGGGTTGCATTCAATCATCCACCAACTGCAATATATTGGACTGTATGTGTAATAACCTGCCATTTTTTTTATTTATTTATTTTATATATATATATATATATATATATATATATATATATATATTATGTTTATTATATATATATATATATATATATATATATATATATAAGTTAATATATATATATATATATATATATATATATATACTTTGGTCTTTTTTTATTTATTTATTTTATATATATATATATATATATATATATATATATATATATATATATAAGTTTGCATTCACAGGATTATGTTGCAGCACGATGGTATAGGGCTCCTGAACTGTGTGGATTATTCTTTAGCAAGGTGCCACTACTAAAACTACAGTTATATGCTTTAAATTCAACACATTTAAAACTAGAATTACTTTAACCTCTGAACAAATATATCGATGGCAATAAAGATTTATAAATTAGTGCTAATTCTAAAAAGTAGCAATGTACTTTCATTTATAGTTAAAAAAATCAATGGAAGTACATTGCTATTTCTTGCATTTAACCATATAACTAACTATATGAGAAAAAATTGGGCAATTGGAATTTGTGTACTAAATATAAATAGCTCTTCTTTGTCTGCAGTACACACCTGCTATAGACATATGGAGTATTGGTTGCATTTTTGCAGAGATTCTAACAGGAAAGCCTCTTTTCCCTGGGAAAAATACTGTTCATCAGTTGGATCTAATGACTGATCTTCTAGGAACACCATCACCTGAAACTATATCCAAGGTTGGTTTACATTTACATCACCACTTTTTAGAAAGTAAATTGCTCTTTCTTTCTTACTTCTTAATGTTGATATGATTCGAAACAGATAGGAAATGAAAAGGCAAGGAGATACTTGAGCTGCATGAGGAAGAAAAACGGGATTCCTTTTTCACACAAGTTCCCAAATAAAGATCCTTTTGCTCTTCGTTTGTTAGAAAGAATGCTTGCGTTTGAGAATAAGGATAGGCCTACTACTGAGGAGGTAAAATCTTGGCTATATATTGTAGATTTATGAAAGACCTCTCTTAACAAAAAAATAATAATAATAATTAAGAGTAGAATGTTCTAGTGGAAATAAATGAAAGTAGGATATTATAGTACACATATAAATGAAAGCACATTGCTTTTTCTTGTATTTAGCCTTATGAAAAAGCATGTTTTGGGCTTTGTATTAGGCTCTTTTAGATCCATACTTTAAGAATATAGCTAAGACTGAGAAGGAGTCTTCTGCTCAGCCCATTTCAAAGTTGGAATTTGAGTTTGAAAGAAGAAAATGTACGGAAGAAGATGTACGTGAACTGATTTATAGAGAAATTCTTGAATATCATCCCAATATGTTGAAAGAGTACTTGGATGGAGCTCAACAAATTGGCTTCAAGTATCCAAGGTACAATTTTTTTTTTTTTTGGAACTTTGGCAATATACTTCGGGTAAAACATACTTGTTTATTATAGCATTTTTCTTTCCTTTCTTTCGATTACAATATTCTATTTTGAAAAATCTATCCAATTGTAGTAATGTCATCCAAATACAAAGAAATATTCATCGATATAATGGGTATATTTTACAAAGCACAATGTCCTAATAAAAAAACGTGAGAACGATGTGTACACTTTTCAAATTACAATGTCTTAATATAAAAAAAAAACAACTAAAAAAAAAAAGCAAAAGTACGAGGTTCTAATAGAAATAGATGAAAGTAAAATGATATAATAAACCAATCAATGAAAGTATGTTGATCTTTATTGCATTAGCATCTAGACCCTTAATGTTGCATGACATCTAATTTTGATCAACCACATCCCAATATTTATGACTAGCATTTAAATCCAACTACATTTGTATTATATCTATATTTTCTCTTTTATGATAACATATTTCAAGACTATTGTAGAATTATACAATGAATTTGACCACAAAAAACAACATATAACCATGCTAAACACACCTTGAATCAATGCTCACCTGCTGTTGACAGCAACTACTTCATTTTTTTTTTGGCATTATTTTAACACAATAAAAGGACTTATAATAACGTAAACCTATTTTATTATTTTAACATCATGTTGTTGAAGTTTAATACGAAATTAATCACCAAACACAACGATATATACACACCAAAACATCACATGCTGTTGATGTAGCACATGTTTCACATAATAAACGGACATAAAATTGTGTCGAACTAACTAGACTATCCGGGCCCCACTTGGTACATAGAAAGATAATCTTTATCCAAGGAATATATTATCTAATATATGATTGTCTTCATTTTTGCAGTGCTGTTAAGCAATTTAAGAAGCAGTTTGATTACCTTGAGGAGCATTATGGTAACAGTAGAGTTTCTGATACTGTAGAGAGGCCACGAGCTTCATCATTGCCAAGGTGATCTATGCTTCCTACCTCCTTTTCTAGAGACTCCTGGATTTTTTTTTTTTTTTTTTTTTTTCTTGACCCTGAAACTGGTCTACTTAACTTTTGGTTGCAGGGCTCGCATATTACATCCAGAATAGACAGGAAAAACAGTAGAAGTTACACATATACTTGAGCTAAAAAAATATTCATTATTTCAAATTAAGATGGCAAAAAGTTATGGCTGTAGCAGTGTAAATAATCCTTGTAAAAATGAGGTTTTAGAACTCTTAATTATACCAGGAATCATGCTGTAATTGAAAAACAACGGAACATAATTAAGTTGAATGGAAATGGAAAATAGAAATAGATATTTACTTTCATAATTTACAAAGACAGGATGCCTCAAGGAGTGTAATATAACACACACACACAGCTAGCTAAACTAACTGATAGCAACTAATTAACTGATTCAACAGTCGCCAACAGCTACAGCTGTCAAACAGCCTGGAAATGCAACATCACCAAGATGGTAGAGATTCAGTAGATGACAAACTTAACCTTGAGTAGATAAACGCATGAAAAATACGCAAGGTGGAGTTGAAGATAACATCAACAAATAAAGAGTAATCAGCTCATAAGGATTTCCTAAGCTAAAGAGATGAAGGAAGAGATGAAGGCTATGTTTGACAAAACTAGCCAGGAGCCGGAAGATGTAGCTTTTATTTGTGTAAAAATGTTCGACAAATGTAGTTGTAAGCTTTTTAAAAACACTAAAATTATATAAAAAATAACTAAAAGCTAAAAGCTACTTGAAGTAGCTAATTCGCTTTTGGATTAAAAGCTTTTTGATTAAGAAAAAAGCTTTAAGCTTCTGCTCCGGAATGAGAATTTTTCTTTTTGATTCGAGTTTTTCTTAACAAATAAAAGCTCTCAAAAGCCCACTGTTGAATATACCCGAAATCTAACACCCCCTCGATCTGGATGGCCAAGGAATCATCCATAACATGAACTCTGTCTTAAATTGATTTTGGCGTGCTGAAATACTGAATCCCCTAAGATACTTGAGTATTAGAGTACTTCACCAAAGTAACGAAGCTTGAAATGAATTTTTTTATGCTAGAAAAAGTTGTTGCCATAAGTAACTATTAGTCTCAATAAAGAATGACAAGAACCTGATCCGAAATGAAGAATAGGAAAGGACAAATATCATATTAACCCAACAAACTTGTCCCGTTTGTTTTAAAAGGTCACTATTGTTATTTTTTTGCACAATAGCTCATTAAACTTACAAAAACAATGTCAATTAAACCATTATTGAAAATCTGAAGCAGTCATCCGGTAACAATGCTTATGTGGCAATAAATACAAAGCCACGTAGGAAGTTAGCAAAGAAGAAAGTCAGCCAAATTTGTGTTTTGTTATTGTCTCCAACTTCACCTATTCTGTTCTTTACTGATGAAGACCATAAACAGTAATTGTTCAAAGACACAAATCCCAATCGCTAAAATATTCACTTTGAAAACACATTCAAGATGCCAAGAACAATCGTCAACATCCATCTTCCACCGCAAGAACAAACCCAAAATCATATATCTAGGTTTTACCGAAGACGATGAATTTCTATTTAGCCTTTTTTTAAACTGAACCTGATCGTCAATCATCATTAAAATCAACAATTAACATCAAGAATGAAGAGAGATTGCAAAAACGATTTCAAAGCCCCAATGCGCAAAAACAAGAAGCGAATCATCAGTTGAATCGAATAACTAAGAATCAAAACCAAAAACTGTGAACACAAATCAAAATATTTGAAGAAACGATTACAATACCAGAAAAAAGAATCAATTATAGAACCTAAAATCAGTTTTCCAGGGTTCGGATTTGGAGATAAGAGCTTGGACGCTGACAGAGGTTGTTATTTGGCATCTTAGACTCAGTTTGTAACCTTCCTTGATGATTGACAACACGATCTTGAACGTGGTCTTGGTATCAGAACTCTCTTGGCTGACCCTCCTCCATTTTTAATGTCACATGGAGCATTGGTACAATAATACATACTTAATTGATATTCTTCTAGGGTGAATTCGTTTTCCTTGTCTTCATTTTTCCCTCCATTAATTGTGATGGATCTCGATTCAATTTGGTGGGTGAATAGAGGTGGCGAGTGTTAGTTTTTGGGGTTTAGGGTTACCGAGAAGACGAACAATGTTCAACAGCAATTTCCACGTAAGCCCAAGTCGTAGCCCTGGCCCTTGCCTTTTTCCTAGATTAAAACCTGCCTTTTTCCTATATTAAAACCTGTTATAATGGGTTCAGTGAGTTTTTTAACTGGTCAAACAAGAGTTCATTTCCTTAATGTACAAAAAAAAAAGTTGGATGGCCTTTTAAAACAAACACAATAAATTTGATGGGCTAATATGACATTTGTCCAACAGGAAACAATACGAATTAGGCCAATGTCATATAATAGTAATGAAGTATTAAATTTGTTTCATCTAAGTCACTAAACGTTATTTTTAAAAGATTTAAGAAAGGTACTATTAAATATGACTTGAGAATTGAAGACCTGAAATGAGAGTTTGAGCATTTGACAATTCAATGGAGCATCTAGAAATTCAATTGAAATGAGAGTTGGATCATTTGACAATTCAATGGAGCATTGGAGAATCTAAAAATTCAATGGAGCATCATGATAAGGCATTGTAGAGGTTATTCATGTTGTGAAGAATGTCAAGGTCCTTATTATCTATCCGAAGTCTACATATCCGAATAAGAGAAGTTCATAGTATTATCGAAGTACTCTCTATGTCGAAGTAATTGGTAGATCTTATTAAGATGCTTCGCCATATCTATTTATTATGCATGGCATATTTTGATCGACTTTATAGGTCACAACAAAAGATTTTGCACAACGGAAATTACACATAAACACTTATGGGCACATACAACCTAGAACTTCTATGGTATTTTCTCATAACAACATATTTTATGAAACAATCTTTCTAACCTTACGTAATTGAAAATCGCATGTAAGAAAACATACATTTGCTTAAATCGAATTAAGCTAAACAACTCTCTTAGAATCTCTGTAGAAAGATAGCTCTAATAATGCGGTAACCTCTAATGTGTCACACCCAAACCCTAGGATCGAAAATATGGAGAGAGAGAGAGAGAGGGAGGGAGAGAGAGAGAGTGAGAGAGGGGGGAGAGAGAAAATCGATTTCTTATTAAGTAGGATTAAGGGATCGGTTTTGCAAAGGGTTATGTCTCTTTATATAGCTATCAGATAACCTAGAAACCCAATATTTGAATACTAAAATTTTAGTATTTTAATTTAATTATAACCCTATTTCTTTATCTGATTCAAGAGGCTTACATAAGGAAAGATTCCCTCTGGGCCTCTCCCGAAACCACCCGGGGGCAGGGATGTTCTAGAATTGTCTCCATTGCTCAATTATTGAATAATTGCAATTCAACCCTTGCACCCTTAATTATTTCTTATTAATCCAAAATTAATTTCCAGTTAATTCAAATTAATTTATAATTAATTATTAACTATTTCTAATCAATATATTAATCATATAATATATTAACAAATCATTTTACCTCTCTTTTTTTAATAACCCTAGCTATTTTCGTGGTTATGAGGGCAACCCAAAAGGAATTTATTTTTATTCACTAAGATTATACCATTTAATTAAGACCTTAGACACTTAATCTAACATTCTTCCACTCGGATAAGTTTTCAACTACAATTGCAAATATTGTATTTGAAAAACTAGTAAAGAGTGTGTTAAATGTGACTCGAGCATTTGGAACATTTACATAGAGAATTTGAGTTCAATGGAGTAATTGGAACCCAATGGAGCATTTGGGGTTCATGGAGCATGTGACAAAGGAACATATCATATAAGAAGGAATGGATCGCCTGACAAAGGTGTAACATCCATAAAATTCACACCAAATTTAAACTTTTTAAATCATAAATAAAAACCACATAGCATTGTTTACAAAATGTTTTCAAATCATTTTTCATCAGAGTGTCCCAAAAATCATAACATAAGGATGAGGAGCGATACGGTCACGCCTTCGCCTTTCCACAATCTCCTGAAGTACTTGAAACAGTAAACTGAAAACTGTAAGCCCGAGGGCTTAGTGAGCTACCCCTAAAATACCAATACCACACTGATAATACCACATCAATAATAATCAATCAATCAACATCATACTGGGTCATCGGTCTGAATGGACCGCCCTACCGGGCCTACAGTCTGTCTGAATCTATCCCGAGCCTTCGGCATGACTGGTTCACCACGTGAGCCTACAGTCTCCCCGGACCGCTCATAGGGTATATTGGCCTTCAGCACAAAGCAGGACCGCCTCAACCCAACCACAAGCAAATAACCATGTGCACATATAACAGGTAATCACATAACAGTCCATAGACAAACAAATCGATCTAGCAGATCATAAGGCATAGCAACATCCTAACCAGGATACCGACCTAACCGGTCACTGCCATATCATCATCCTATATACCAGGACACCGACCTAAACTAGGTCACTAACATAATATTGTCCTAATTACCAGGACGCCGATCTAATCAGATCAATAAGCACATCAACCCGTACATGTACAAATATCAGATATAACTATCTCACAGATAATCGATCACGGTAATCTCTCATAACCAAAACACCGATGTAACTAGGTCACTAACATATCAATCCTAACGTATCATAAGAGCATGACAACATACTGTCTATCTGGATACCGATCTAACATATCATAACCACATGTAGCATACCATAACAATAACAACTAAAGGCCGACCTTGGTGCCGTAGACCCTATCGATATAGTGAGGATAACTCACCTTGCAGATGTCGACTCGGAAGGTAAACTCCAACTCTCAGATCACTCAACACAGGCCCCACCACCTATAATCATAGTTCAATATACACATAAGTCTTTATCCTTATAAGGTACTCCATAACCCAATAGTCAACCCCTGATCAAGGTCAAAGTCCTCAGTCAAGGTCAACAGTCCATGTTGACCTCAACTTGCCGAGTACACCCAGCTACTCGTTGAGTCCCTTGAAGCACAATCCAACTCGCCGAGTCATCGAGGTGACTCGTCGAGTTCCTTCAAATCCCGATCAGACCTTAAGGCCACCCGTCGAGTTCCCTCCCTGCGACTTCGATGGATATACCCGCGAACATATTCTTGGTTAAAACTCATCTGACTCGCCGAGTTGTTCTTCAACTCGTCGAGTCTCATGACAATCTTCATCGGACTCTTCGATTTGTTCAACTAACTCGTCGAGTTCAATGGCCATCTTCATGCGACTCGCCGAGTCGACCTTGCGACTCACCGAGTCCACTCAGTCCTCCTTCCATACAGACCCATTTTGAGCCATGCAGCGGCTCCAAATCACAGATCCAAGCTTCTAGGGCATGCTTATCACGTAAAGTTGCAAACTTTACGTGCATGCATCGCTTTAAAGGCTCAAAATGGCGAATCTAAGCTATTGATGGGTCTTTATGCACAAAGGGAACCTCAATCACGACTAAAGCTGCAACTTTATGCTTCTAGAATCCAAATAGAGTCCAAATATGAAGTTACAACTTCAGATCTAGCCCATAGCTCTTCATACCAACTTGATATTCCATAAAAACCCTAAAACTCACCCAATAAAGGAGATCTATAAGGAGAATGACGGTTTGGGTACCTTTTGAAGTTGATATCTAAGATGAGTGTTGATTCCCACACTCCAATTGCTTCAATCTCCTTCTCCTCCAAGTCTTCTCCCTCCAAGGACTCTCTTTCAAGCTTCAAACACACACACAAGGCACACACACATGAATAAGGCTCTCAAGGGTTCTTTGGAACTGTAAGGGGGTCCAAGGGAGGCTAAGGTCCCTTTAAATAGGGGTGCAAAACCCGGGAATTAGGGTTTCACTTGCCAGCTCCTACTCGCCGAGTCCCGATATGGACTCGTCGAGTAGGTCACTTAACCCGCGATCCTTCTCGCTGCTACTCGACGAGTAAGTAAACCAACTCGTCGAGTGGGGCCTAATCCAAAAACTCCTATTAACAATAAACGGATCTTCTAAAAGGGGGAATAGAGCACCTCTAAGTAGAATGCAGCATCTTGGTGCATGGATGCGCCATCTATGCTTGAAGTGCCATTCTATAAGCATCATTATGGATGAAGAAGCATCATCCATAATGTGGATGCGCCACTCATTGTCTAGATATGCCATTCTAGAGGTAGAAGCGCCATTCTGAAAGAAGAAGCGCCACTTTAAAGGAAGAAGCACCACTACGATTCTAGAAGTTCCATTCGGGAGGTAAAAGCGCCATTCTGGAGGAAGAAGAGCCACTATGGTTCTACAAGCAACATTCATAAGGATGAAGCCCCATCCTAGGGAAGAAGTTTCATTCTCATGTTGATGCGCCATCTTGTTGCAAGGATGTCCCACTTGTGTTCCTTGATGAGTTGTATGCTATGAAGTCATATATGATGCTCAAGATTATCCAAGGATGCCATGAATTTGAAGATGCTTAAGGAATACGCCTTGATGCACCACCATGATGGATGAAGTGCCACTAGTTTTCATGATGCTTCATCATGTGTGTTGTTGATGCTCATGGGTTGTATGACATGGATAAATGTTCCAGAAGATGTTACATGGTGGATTGTGATTGATTGACACCATTCATGGGCCTATGGGCCAATAGGCTTGGCCCATTAGGGTTATATGTCTCATCCCTCAGGTATAAGATGAATGCATGCTAAGTCATTTGTGTGTCTTGGAATTCTAGAGTGATAGGTGAATCTTTATGAAATTGTACTTGTAATCTCTGTTTATAGCCTCTATACCATTTCTTTCATCAACCTCCATCATTCGTATCGACCCTTGCAAACCCTAATCCATTTTGAGAGCATCCTTGAGCCATTAGTGTGTGTTTTGGTGTTCTTAGAGGAAGAAGAAGGAAAGGAAAGTGTAACATCCCAAGTTCGGGACAAGAAGTGAAGGGTGCTAAGTGTAAATAAAGGAAGGGACTCGACGAGTAGGTACACTTACTCAACGAGTCAGAGCGGGTTTGGATCGCGAATCAAGTGACCAACGTGTCGAGTCGGAAGCTGGACTCGACAAGTTGGTGCTGGAATGAGAAAAAACCCTAATCTTAGGGTTTACACCCTATTTAAAGGACTTTATGTCCTTCTCCCAACCTCTTATTCCCCCAGAGAGTTCCAGAAAACCCTAATTTCATGTGAGGCTTCATTATTGAGGAGATTGGAGCTTGGAAGAGGAAATTGGTGGGAAAGAGCTTGAGGAATTAAAGGCTTGCTGCAAAGGAGTGGTGTAAATTCGGGGTCTATTTTAGTTGGAGCTTATATTGGAGGTAATAATCTGTTGCTTGGGTTCTTTTGCATCTAGATCTTTTATCATTTGAAATTTGGGGTATTTTTGGTATTATTAAGAGCTATTTCGAGTTAGAGGCTTAGATCTGAGGTTGCTACTTCATATCTAGGCTTGTGATGGTCCATAATGTCATAAAGTTTTAGTTATTGAGTTGTTGGTCAAGCCCCTTAGTCCTTAAACTTAGCCATAGTATGTTTTGAGCCTATATCTCCTTGGTCTCACGTAAAGTTTGCAACTTTATGTGAGGATTAGGTTGTAAAAGAGTGGATCTATGGTTTGGAGACCCTACATGGCTCGAAAAGCCTCTGAATGGATTGAGAACTGGAGGGACTCGGCAATTCACATGGGTGTACTCGACGAGTTGTATGAACATAAGCATGGACTCGGCGAGTTGGAAGAACAACTCGGCGAGTCTGTTAAAGATTGCCTTGGGCTCGGTGAGTCTATTCTTGGACTCGGTGAGTCTGGTCGCAGAACCCAACCTCCTTTAGTTAAAGCCTTGGATTAAGCGAGTCGGTTGGTGACTCAAAGAGTCGGACAGGATGGGACTCATAGATCGTTTGACTCGGCGAGTCTTGGGGCGACTCGGCGAGTTAATTTGTGTAGTGAGAGTTTTCTGGGTATGGGAACTCGGCGAGTCGATGGGGTGACTCGGCGAGTAGAGTCAGCCAGAAAGGTTGACTTTGACTGAGGACTTTGACTTTGACCAGGAGTTGACCAGTTTGACTCCCAAGGGTATTGTGGTCATTTTGGTATTTATGGGATTAGTTCTTTGGTAGTGCTTTGAGGTGAAGTTTGTGTCGGTGGTCGGAGTAGCTTGGTCTTATCTCTTCAGTCGGTAATTGCAGGTGAGTTATCCTCACTATGATAAGGGGTCTAAGGCACCAAGGCCGGCCCATTGGATGTATTATCCTAGCAGTGTTAGATGTTGATCATGAGTTAGTATTGCATGTTATTGATGTATGTCAGTTGATATGCTATTTTGATAGGTCTCTAGGGCTACCTGTATTGTCTGATTTCCTGTATGGGTATTTATCTAATACATGTCAACATGTTATGTGGGATGGGTTGAGGTTGTACTTCTACGTGTGGTAGCCAACAAACCCTAGAGTATTCCAGATATGAGCTGAGGGCCCGGTAAGCATTCCAGACTCATACTGAGGACTCGGGAGCATTCCAAATACGAGCTGAGGGCCCGGTAGGCATTCCAGACTCGTACTGAGGGCTCGATGGCATTCTAGATACGAGCTGAGGGCCCGGTAGGCATTCCAGACTCGTACTGAGGGCTCGATGGCATTCCAGATACGAGATGAGGGCCCAGTAGGCATTCCAGACTCGTACTGAGGGCCCAGGGGGTAATCCAGCTTGTAAAGTTGTGGACCCATTGCATGTTGTTCAGTTGTTATGATATGTTATTTGTTCATGTGTTATTAGACTGTATGTGTATCGGTATTTTAGGGGTAACTCACGAAGCCTTCGAGCTTACATTTATTGATTGTTGTTTCAGGTGCAGCAAATGACCGCAGGAAGGCAAAGGTGTGATCGTACAGCTCCTCATTTTCATGGTTTTTATGATTTGATTCTAGGGATACTCTGATGTTTAAACTATTTTGAAACCAAACTATAATAACTTAACGGTTCTTAAATGTATTAAAAAGTTTTAAATTGGCTTCAATTTTATGGGTGTTACAAGTTGGTATCAGAGCCTTGGTTTTAGTGAATTGGAGGAACATTCGTGTGAATCCAGTCTCAAATCAAGGAGGGATTTTCAAAATGGTTTTCAAAATGTTTGTTTGAAATAAGTAAAGGAGGACGCAGAGGGTACGATCAGCCGAAGCCAGTAAGTAGACCCCAAAATACCATACAAGTTATTTGATTATGTGATATGTTAGAACAGCATGCTAGTTCTAGGCTAGGGATCTTCAGGAATTGCATGATAGAATTGCCTGATTATATGATGCCTGCTAGCCTAGGGTTTCCCTGTATGAAATTGACATCATTACTATATTTATTTATTGTATGCATCATGGTTATACATAACTAAGATCTTATAGCCTGAGAATGTTTGATTTGGCCTTATGTTATGTTCTTGTTTGATTGGAAGCTTAGGGTAGGATTGGATATTCGAAAGTCTATGGGGTCCAACGTTATGTACGGCTAGCATACACTAGTGCTGCAGGGTTGGTGGAAGGTTCATGGATGGGAGGGTTGCGTGAGACCGGTAGGTCGGTTATGGGATAGTGGTGCTCCTCTAGGAGTGGGGATCGAGTGTTCGTTATGTATATGCTATTGTTGGGGTGTTGTGGCGATAATTGATACAAATATGGGTAGGTGTGGAAGGTAGTATGGGCCCGTACTACTGATAGCATAGGACCCATATGCGTATCAAGGAAGTCACAACCCCTAGGGTTTTTTTGGGAGCTAGTTCTCGGGGTTATTACGAGGAATGCCTAATATCTTGTGGTGTATTTGCAGTATGGCGATTACGAGACGTTTCGAGGCAGGATCCGGTTCGAGATCGGGAGCAGGAGAGGGTGTCAGGATGGGCCAGTACCACCCGAGGTCATTGGTCAGATGAGTACGGACGAGTTCGATGCCAGGATTCGTGAGATCCTGCATGATGAGGTTGCTGCTATGTTTCGGGCTGAGTTGCCGGAGATGTTTGGGTCGATCAAGATCGCCATGGTTGAGTACTTTGATGAGCGATATGCAGCTCTCGCAGAGGCGGCTGCTGCGGCAGCTACAGCGGCTGTAACAGCGATAGGGGGAGGAGCCGGTTGAGGTTTTCAGTATCGGGACTTCGATAATACGAAGCCTCCTACTTTCGATGGAGTTCAGGATCCGATCGTTGCTATGAGGTGGTTGTCAGACGTGGAGGGTTGTTTCTTCACGTGTTCATGCCCAACGGATCAGAGGGTGAGATGTGCTTTGAACCTTTTGAGGCTCGGGGTAAAGGATTGGTGGAGGTTGACTACGGGATCTTATTCGGATGCACAGCGGGCTACGGTTACTTGGGATCAGTTCCGGGAGATGTTTACCAATCGTTATGTTCCACGGGTTGAGAGAGAGAGAGAGAGAGAGAGAGAGGTTGGCTCAGGAGTTCCTGGAGTTGAAGCAGGATTCGGAGTCGGTGACGAGGATCACCAGGATGTTCACTGAGAGGGCGATGTTTTGCCTGGAGTTTGCTTCGGAGCAGGCTTAGATGTCATGATATTTGAGTATGCTCAAGAGGGACATCAGGCACTTTGTGTCCACGCAGAGGTGTGATACCTTTTTAAAGTTGCAGGAGGCCGCTAGGCGGCGGGAATTAGAGATGGAGTTGCAGTTGCGAGAACAGAGGCAGGCCCGGTGTAGCCGCAGCCGGTGCCGAAACGGTCCAAAACCGTTGACTCTAGGGTTGGAGGTCAGAGCAGCCACACTTGTGAGAAGTGTAGGAAGGGTCATGCCGGAGTATTTAGGTCTGGTGGTGCGTGTCGCAAGTGTAGGAAAGAGGGACATTATGCGAGGGATTGTCGTAGATCGATCCCGAATCAGGATATGATGATCTGTTATCATTTTCATCAGGTTGGACACTTGAGGGTCAACTGTCCACAGCTGGTTGCAAGACCGGTGCAGGCTCCAGCACCGGCCACATTGAGGATTACGGGTGGAGCGGGGCCTCCAAGGGCTAAAGGACGCGCTTTCTAGCTTACAGCAGAGGAGGTCAGGGCAGAGCCGGATGCAGCTACGGGTATGTTTCCATTTTGATGTCTTTTTATCTTGATGATTATGTGGTATTGTAAATATGTTCGCCATTTGCGCATGATTCATAGTATGTTTGGGGATCTTAGTAGTTAGGAGTTGTAGTTGGTTAGCGTTCCGAAGGATTCTTGGTCGAAAGGTAAGGTATATGATCTTATTGCTTGGAATAGCAACGACGTTGCGAGAAGTGTTTAGTTGAGATTCGAATTTCCTTGGAGTTCGGGATGTACGGTGTCGGGAAAGTGACCTATGGAGGTTGCTCACCCCGGAGGGATTTGGTTCCTGGAGTTGAGTGGGAAACTTGATCAAGTTATATCGGTTGTCAGCGGAAGTTAGTAGTGGGTACACTAAGTGGGGAGAATTGGAAAATTCTCCAGTGAAACAGCAAGCATCCAAGGTTGCTTAGTTGTTTGGATCTATTAGTGTTGTTAGTCGAGAGTGTGGCATGATTGGAGCAAGGAATAGACAAGTGGGGCAGGGAACAAACCATGGTTTCAGGGAAGGTAGTTGGTCGATGTGAGGCCTGGGTTGGGCCACGGAAAGGATTCCAGGAACAGAACTAGAGTTCAAAACCTCAAGAGGGCTAGAACAGATTGCATGGGAGAGATTTCCGGGAAGGATGGTTCTGGGTGGCGTACGACCGTTTTGAGTGGTCCAGATAGGCTGATGGCCTGGAAAGGCAGTCCAGTCATGCTGAAGACTCTATATATGTTAGTGGATCGGTATGAGGAGAATAAGTGAATACATCGCCATGAAATGGTAACCGGTATGGTCTGGCCCCAAGTATTGATCATGATGATGGAGTTGGCTGCAGGCCGTGCGTGGGCCCAGTTAGTATGTGATTGGATTCAGAGTATATGAGAGTTCGAGAATAGCAGTTGACCTACATGGATTGTGTAGAGTGGAGTTTAGCACAGTGGTACTTGTAGGTGTGGAAAGGGTTGTTGAGTAGATTTCCTGGAAGGGAAATGTATATAGCTCCAGAAGGAGTGTGGGTCCTCTGAAAGGAAAACAGTAGCGTGAATGGATGATCGAACGCGCTTCAGTTGCTGGTAGTAAGCACTCGGACTGTACCAAATATATGGAAGCACTTATGGGTTGGATGCTCGTTGAGGTTGTAGCAATGTTGGATGATGTACAGGCATGTTTTCAGTCTCCTTAGAAGAGGAGGATGATAGTGGTGCCAGATTGGAGATTGGGACGGTGAAAGGTGAGACAGCAGGTTAACAGACTCGGGAGTAGTCTGGACTGGTGCTGAGGACTGTATGAGGATATTATAGTCGGAGGTCAAGGGCCTAGAGGTCATGATAGGGAGGTGTGAGTGGGTTGCACTCCGTTGTGTCGAACCAAAGGGTGCGAGGGTGACGCAAGGACAAGATCCTTGGTTCCGAGTATGGTTGTGGTCGTGAGCTATGGATGTAGTGGTGTTCCATCCTAGGGATGGTTGGACCAGCATAGGCATGCCTGGTTTTATTCATCCCGAGGCTGTTTGGGGTAGGTACGATGTGTATGAACATTATAGTTGGGTGTTCAGGGGGTTGCTCGGAAGCTGTGAATTCTTTCATCATGTCAACGCGGTAAGGGATTTGATCTAGGGAGAAAACGGGATTAGTTTCCATTGGTGCAAATTGATAAAGGTGGCGCCTGCTGGGAAAAAGATAGTGAGCTAATACTGGGTCAAGACCCGGTGGTTTAGAATGGTATCCAGTTTTCGCAGGTGGCGAATAAATGCGTAAGTCGGAAGTAAGGTAATGTCTTCTGGTGGCATTTGGTCGATGAGTGTTGTTATCAGGAAGGGGAAGCCGGTGGCCGGCTTGAAGCGATTATCAGGACCCTGCAAGGAAAGGCATGAATTTTAAGGATTCGATAGCAGTGTTGAAGGAATCAGGATCGGTTGAGACCAGTGGATGCACTGTGGGAGTATCATCCGAAAGTTTGTGATGCCGTGGGCTTCGAGGACGAAGCCTAATTTAAGTGGGGGAGAATTGTAACATCCCAAGTTCGGGACAAGAAGTGAAGGGTGCTAAGTGTAAATAAAGGAAGGGACTTGACAAGTAGGTATGCTTACTCTCCGAGTCGGAGCGGGTTTGGATCGCGAATCAAGTGACCAACTCGCCGAGTAGGAAGCTGGACTCGACGAGTTGGTGTTGGAATGAGAAAAAACCCTAATCTTAGGGTTTGCACCTTATTTAAAGGACTTTATGTCCTTCTCCCAACCTCTTATTCCCCCAGAGAGTTCCAGAAAACCCTAATTTCGTGTGAGGCTTCATTATTGAGGAGATTGGAGCTTGGAAGAGGAAATTGGTGGGAAAGAGCTTGAGGAATTAAAGGCTTGCTGCAAAGGAGTGGTGTAAATCCGGGGTCTATTTCAGTTGGAGCTTATATTGGAGGTAATAATCTGTTGCTTGGGTTCTTTTGCATCTAGATCTTTTATCATTTGAAATTTGGGGTATTTTTGGTATTATTAAGAGCTATTTCGAGTTAGAGGCTTAGATCTGAGGTTGCTACTTCATATCTAGGCTTGTGATGGTCCATAATGTCATAAAGTTTCAGTTATTGAGTTGTTGGTCAAGCCCCTTAGTCCTTAAACTTAGCCATAGTGTGTTTTGAGCCTATATCTCCTTGGTCTAACATAAAGTTTGCAACTTTATGTGAGGATTGGGTTGTAAAAGAGTGGATCTATAGTTTGGAGCCCCTACATGGCTCGAAAAGCCTCTGAATGGATTGAGAACTGGAGGGACTCGGTGATTCACATGGGTGTACTCGACGAGTTGTATGAACATAAGCATGGACTCGGCGAGTTGGAAGAACAACTCGGCGAGTCTGTTGAAGATTTCCTTGGGCTCGGCGAGTCTGGTCGCAGAACCCAACCTACTTTAGTTAAAGCCTTGGATTAAGCGAGTCGGTTGGCGACTCAGTGAGTCGGACAGGATGGGACTCATAGATCGTTGGACTCGGCGAGTCTTGGGGCGACTCAGCGAGTTAATTTGTGTAGTGAGAGTTTTCTGGGTATGGGAACTCGGCGAGTCGACGGGGTGACTCGGCGAGTAGAGTCAACCAGGAAGGTTGAATTTGACCAGGAGTTTACCAGTTTGACTCCCAAGGGTATTGTGGTAATTCTGGTATTTATGGGATTAGTTCTTTGGTAGTGCTTTGAGGTGAAGTTTGTGTCGGTGGTCGGAGCAGCTTGGTCTTATCTTTTCAGTCGGCAATTGCAGGTGAGTTATCCTCACTATACTAAGGGGTCTAAGGCACCAAGGATGGCCCATTGGATGTATTATCCTAGCAGTGTTAGATGTTGATCATGAGTTAGTATTGCATGTTAGTAATGTATGTCAGTTGATATGCTAGTTTTGTAGGTCTCTAGGACTACCTGTTATATTGTCTGATTTCCTGTATGGGTATTTATCTAATACATGTCGACATGTTATGTGGGATGGGTTGAGGTTGTACTTGTCCGTGTGGTAGCTAACAAACCCTAGAGTATTCCAAATATGAGCTGAGGGCCTAGTAGGCATTCCAGACTCATACTAAGGACTCGGGAGCATTCCAGATACGAGCTGAGGGACCGGTAGGCATTCCAGACTCGTATTGAAGGCTCGATGGCATTCCAGATATGAGCTGAGGTCCCGGTAGGCATTCCAGACTCGTACTGAGGGCTCGATGGAATTCCAGATACGAGATGAGGGCCCGGTAGGCATTCCAGACTCGTACTGAGGACCCAGGGGGTAATCCAGCTTGTAAAGTTGTGGACCCATTGCATGTTGTTCAGTTGTTATGATATGTTATTTGTTCATGTGTTATTGGACTGTATGTGTATCGGTATTTTAGGGGTAACTCACTAAGCCTTCGAGCTTACATTTATTGATTGTTGTTTCAGGTGCAGCAGATGACCGCAGGAAGGCAAAGGCGTGATCGTACAGCTCCTCATTTTCATGGTTTTTATGATTTGATTCTGGGGATACTCTGATGTTTAAACTATTTTGAAACCAAACTATAATAACTTAACGGTTCTTAAATGTATTAAAAAGTTTTAAATTGGCTTCAATTTTATGGGTGTTACAGAAAGCGTCTTAATTGGAAGCTTGAAGCACTTTGGATCCAGAAGCACATCATCATTTTGCACCAATTAGAGGTAAAAAGCTCTGATCTTGATGAATTTTTGCTTAGATCTTGATTAGCCATGGATTGTGTTCATTTGGGTCCCACAAGCTTAATGTATTTGAGTATGGGTTACTCTAATTCGTTTGAGTTGTCCCTTTAGATGTTTTGGAGTGTTTAGAATCATATAAATGTAATTTTGGTCTTTAGTTTCCTCCATGCATGGACTAGGATATCCTAATGAGTTAAAGAAGTTAGGATTTTTGGTATTGAGCACTTACTAGCCATACAAGATCATAAATTTGGAAACTTTATGATTAAGGACATCATTTGAGGACTAGATTTGGATTTTGGACGAAAGAGCTTAAAGGATTAAGCTCTTAATAGAAGCAAAAAGTGGCAGGTGCGTACGTTAGAGTACGCCGCACGTATGTGGTCAAAGGCCCTATTTTGGTCAATAAGCTAGTACACCATGCGTACAAGCTGAGTACGTTGGGCATACTCTGCTGAGTTTACTCGGTTGGCTTTTGACTTTGACCAAGTTTGACCTAAGGGTATTTGAGGTATTTTGAGTTGTAGTTGATATTGGTCACTATTTGATGTATAGGTGACTGATAGAGCTGATATTCGGAGCAGTGTCCTATCCAACTATCTATTCAGATTGTGAGGTGAGTCTCCTCACTGTATCCATGGGTCGAAGGAACCAACGCCAACCCATCATTTTATTATGTAGAATGTTAGTTTTTATGTATTGTTACATATATGTTTGTATGATCGGGTTGAAATAAACCCCTGTTTGGGGCCCATTATGGTATGATCCGGTTGAAATAAACCCTAGGGCGGGGCCCACTATCGTATTATCGGGTTAAAATAAACCCCTGGGTGGGCCCTAAGGATGGGCCCAAAATTTTTTATTGGGTTGCAATATACCCCAGGGCTAGGCCCAGTTTATATGTTTAGTATGTGGTATTTTAGGGGAATCTCACTAAGCTTTATGCTTACAGTTTATGTTTATGATTTCAGGTACTTCCGGTACAAAAAGGAAGAGCCCAACGTGATGACACAACATCCTCTCCTCATGATTTCTGCACTTTTTGGATACTATTACTCAGATATTTTGGATATTGTACATTGTTATTGACTTAGACCTATTTGGTGATTAAAACTATTTATTTTTAAATAAAAATTTTTATCACGGTTTTTGGGTTGTTACAATTTGGTATTAGAGCCTTGGTTTGAGGGATTCAAGCATACTTTCGAGTGTGTCAGAACTCAAATTGAAGAAATGATATTATTTTCAAAAGTAAAAGAAACTGAATTTCTAACAAAGATTTTTACTAAGTAAAAGGGGTGAGATGTGCTTAATCAGCCAAGCTCAAGTAAGTGGTTCCCAAAATTACCCATACCTATGAATTATGATCAATATGCTTGATATATGCATTACATGCTAGATTAAGGCTAAGGATACCTTCAGGAATCATATGATAAAATTACCTTATCTGTGTGATGCCTTATAGCCTAGTAGGACTGGATTACTTGGAATTGATATCAACTCAGCTAATTGCAAAGTGTATGCTTTCAAAGTTGTATACGATTAAAATCATATAGCCCTAGAATGATCGATTTAGCCTCATTTCCTATTCCTTGTTTGGTTGTGGACTTAGGGTAGAATCATCATTTAACAATCTATGTAATTCCATTTTGTGTAAAACTTTCATGTATAAGGCAACAACGGTGTTGACTGAGGTTCTCGGTATTGCGAGCGGTGGGAGTTGAGGATTCCTAGGAAAGTCTAGGATATGTATACTATTAAGCATAGGATTGGTATATAGTTCTAGTGTGGTGACTTAGAGGAATCATGATGGCCCTTAAGGAATGTACATATAGGTGTGAAAGGTAGTATTGGGCCTGTACTGCTGGAAGAACATGATCTATACTTGAGACAAGAATAGACCTGGAGACTCTAAGGAGACCTATATAGTGAGAGTTCCCTCGAGTCTAATGTTGACTATTTATATGTTTGTGTTTTAGTTAGAGGATGGTGGTGATCACTCGAGGAGGAGGTTCTGGCTTAGGTTCAGGTTCTGGTTCTAGAATAGAATCGATTGATGAGAGGTTGTGTGAGTTTATTGTAGTCGAGGTTACTTGCGGTATCTTTGATGCTACTCCTGTGATGTTCGGTACCATCAAGGAGGGGATTATAGAGCTTATAGATGAGCGGCTCAAGTCCTTTCGAGAAGAGATTGTTGCGGGTCAAATAGGATCTACAGCGATGGCAATCATGACTTGGGAGGAGTTTTTTACGAGGTTCCAAAAGGAGTTTGAACCAACAATCGAGGTGCAACAGCTGGCAAACGAGTTCTAGGACCATCGCCAGACTACTGAGACTGTGACAGATTACTACCAAGGTCCGTAAGAGGGCTCTATTGGTTCTATAGTACGCTGCAGATGAGGAGATGAAGAAGACGAGATATCATGACATGTTGAGGGCTGACATCAGGGAATTTGTGAGCTTTTTGGGGTGTAAGACCCTATATGATATGATTAATATGGCTCGTGAGTGGGAGATTGAGTTGGAGCTTCGGACTAAGCACAAGCCGGAGCAGGTGTAGACAACAGTAGGATAAGCTAAGAGGCCTAAGACTTTCGATTCACGCACCAGAGTCCAGCAGGGTCGAGGCTGTTGCGACAAGCCACACAATAGGGCATGTCGAGCGGTGGGTTCAAAATGTTTCAGCTATGGTCAGTCGGTTCATTTGAGTAAGGGCTACCCTCAGGGAGCTCTGATTTTCTTTCATTGCAATCAAATCGTCCATCAAAAGGCCGATTGTTTGAGATTATCAGGAGGAGCAGTGGCGGCACCTTCACCAGCCACCTTGAGGATTACCGATGGCCGCGAGGCAAGGCAAAGACACCTGTGGTGAAGAGCAAGGCATTTCAGCTGACCACCGATGAGGCTCGTGCAGTACCGGATATGGTTATTGGTACGTGACTTATTCATATCTTTCGTGTTGGATTAGTGTCTAAGTCCATAACTATTTTGGTTTGTACTTGACCCGATGGTGCATGGTCCTTTTGGGTTGCCTTCACCAAAGCGACTTGATAGGATGAATTATGGAGAGAGAAGATTAATTATGATTTATTAATATATTATGAGAATAATATATTAAAGGAGAAATCATATTGTTTAATTAATATTAGTCAAGAACTAATTGATAATTAATTTTGTGGCTAAAAGAGATTAATTAAACTTAAGGGACTGGAACTGTAATTATAAGATAATTGCATTTGGGCTATGGATTACCTTGGAATAATAGGTTGGACGAATTCTATAGGGAAACCCATTAGAAATCGTTCAAGGGTTATTCTAAAAGGGTCCATGGGCTGCTTAGGGCTTAAGCAGTCAAATTAGGGTTTCCTAGTTGAAAACCCTAATAGCCTACATGTATATATAGTACCCTTAAGCCCCAAAAACGTGGGGAAGAGTTCCACTAGGGTTTCTGGATGTTTTGGGCAGCCTCCTCTCTCCTTATTCTTCATCCTCTTTCTCTTGGTGTTTGTAAGCCATTAGAGGAGTGACACTTGTGACTCTAAGCTTTCTAAAGTCATTACAAGGAGGATTTGAGATTGTTATTGTTGCATAACAATCAAAGGTAATTCTCTAAACCCTAATTTCAGTTTATAATATGTTATATCTAAGATTGTAAGTCTTGGATACATTGCATGTACAATAGAGAAACCTAGATCCAAGCATTAGGGTTTGCATGAGCACATAGGATGTTCTTATGGCTAAAACCCATCAGTGGTCTCAGAGCCTTGATTGGTTTCTGTTGTATGTGATGCTATGTTGAATTATTAACTGAAAATCGAATTATGGCCTTCTGTTTGAACTGACTCGACGAGTCACTACATGGACTCGGCGAGTCTGCCCTACTCGGCGAGTTCCAATGTGTGACTCGGCGAGTCAGAGCGTCAGACAGAGGGAATTTCGGATTTTATTGCTGTTTTGCTTAAGGATAATTACCATATTCGTTTTAAACTTATAAAATACGATTTTTAATGTTTCTAAAAGATTATCCTTGCCAAAACACAAGATAATTACCACCTAGTATTTTAAAAGTATAAAATACACCCTATACTATATATAACATTAGAAGTCTAATATATATTTATGAGTAAAAGTCAGTCTTACCGTTAGTAGGCCTCATTCACGAATCTGGTCTATAAGGGGTGTTTAAGGAAATTGCCTATAAAATTGCTTATAAAATGGCGATTGAATGGGTATCCACTCTTACCCACCGCACTCTTGACTAGTGGAGGGTCGTTAGTCGAACGGGTAGGATAGGACAGAAACCTTCCATTATAAGTATAATGAAGTACAAAAGTAACTAAATGCTTTTACAAATTCCCAATCTTAGTTACTTTAGGCAAAAGTGAATTGATGCAATTCCATGAAATTACACTTTGTGCCCTTGCGAAGACGTTAGTGGAGCGTGTGTGGTTAACCGGCACATTAAATGGTTCTAAGCAAAGGTAGCAAAGGGTGACTCAATGTTTGTCATAGTTCGGTGGAGCATGTGTGGTTAACCAGCACATCGAATAGGTGACTGTAACATGTGGGGGCACCATGTAAGTCTGCATGGTTATTCACACACGCTTTGTGATCCTCGGTATCCCAGTCACAAACTAGAGGGGCATATCGAGATTTAAACATGCCATTGAAAAGTTCAATGAATCTCAAAAGACCTAGGAATTTTCAATAAATTTAAAACTTAAATTTCTTTTTCGTTTTTCATGGTGGAAATTATTGAATCGTCATTCACTTACCTTAAAATACTCTGCAACTAGATTACGACATCCCTTTTCTAGGTTGTAGAGTATTGTGTTGGGTCATAGCCTTAATATCTCATTTGGGTGATTTATTAAGGACTCAATCGATCAACCAACTTGAATTTAATTTTTCTCCCGTTTTGTAGATGTCAAAGTATGACAACTACGATCTTCCCAAATCCCATGGAACAAGCCTTTCACATGAAGATGATATTCCATGATTCGATCGAGGAACACGAGATCATGCTTCACTTCCTCGACCTCCTCCTATTGTTCTCCCTAACCCACTAGTTCATAAGATTGAAAAGTTCAAACTCACTCAAGCCCTTTTGGCAAGTAAACATGAAGAAGGAAAGTCAATGTGTGCACACATCCTAGAGATGAAGTCACACATTGATAGGTTAAGAATGTTGGGATCTATTGTCTGTGAGGAGCTGGCTGTTGACTGGGTTCTTCAGTCACTTCCTGACTCATATAGTGAGTTCGTAAGAGAGTACTATATGATGAACCATGACGTAGCCCTCATCGATCTCACCTATATGCTTATTGCTACTGAATCAGCAATGATTTGGCGCACTGGAAAAGCAAAGTTGATTGGTGGATCTGCCTTCCAGACCTCTATGGATATAGGCAATGACAACAAAAGGCATGCCATGATCGAAGGGTTTGATCATAAGAGAAAGGAAAAGTCTGAAGTAGTTCCATGCGCTGTTCCAAAAGAGTCAATTTGCTTTTATTGCCAATAGAAGGGGCATTGGAGACGAAGCTGCCCTATTTACCTAAGAGATCCAAGAGATGGGAGAGTCAAAACGTTTGGCTCTGCTTTAGGTAAAATCCATTAACTAACTCTTTTAAGTTCCTATTCTAGATTCTTGATACATGATGTGATAAGATTACAATTGATGTTTTGTAGGATCGAAGAAAGGAAAGGAAACTTAAGGGAAGAAGTGAGCAGAATCTAATCGTGAAGAAATGGATTTCGATCGCATTGCTTGAAGATTAGATTCTTGAGCTACTACTTAGAGTTAGAATAGATTGCTAAGAAATATGTGTTAACATAGTCTTTCAATGAATTGCATTGTAAGGACAAACTTTTCCGCAATAAAATAGATTTTGATTTTATATTTATCCTTGCAATGGCGTTTATGAAAAATTTATGTTTGAATGTTTTTGTTATTAGCAATAATGGATTTGTTTCTTAATTATGTTATTTGTGGAAATGTCAAGAATTTACCAAATAGGGAAAGTTTCTCATTGCCCAAGTTTCAATTGGACAGAAACTTGGAATCATACAACTTGGTTGCATGATGAATGAGAAATTTCATATTTGGAAATTAGACTAATTCGTTGACAAAGTGTCAAGTGAAGGACTAGGAGATCGAGCACACAAAGTTGTGTGTTGATCAAGTCCACCACAAGAGTGACAAAGATATTCATCATAATTTACTAAAGGTTTAGTAAATATGATTATACTTATAAGATTAAGTGTAATTCTGAATTGATTGAAAGATTTTAAATCAATGGCAGAACGGATAAGAAGAATCAAGTAAGCAGAAAGATAAAAGTTTCTCTATTCTAAGAAGAAAGGAGAGTACCTTTTATTATATTTTATGATAGGTCTTAATGATTAAGAACCATATCTCAATTGATCCTCTAAGTGAGTCTTAGTACAATTGTATGTCTAAGAAGAGGAATTAAGAATTGAAGAAATGGTTAAATCAAGAAGTCAATCATACTTCGTTCCAAAACAAGTCTTAGAGCTAAGATTGTGACATTGAGTGGCAAGTCTTAAGAAGGTTTATAACATTCATCAAATGTAGAATTTGGAAAAAGGTTTTCTTATTCTTGCACATTTGAAATTGGAAAGTTGTGATGTCTTGGATAAGACAAAGACCAACTAGGACCAATTTTGTGAAGTGTTTTGTCTTGATAAAAGCTACACTAACTCTTCAATATTTGTTTGTCGAGAAATGTTTATTGACAAAAGAATCTTATATGTCAAGGAGTCAGTGGGAGTCTTAATGGTCTTGAAAAGTTCAAGAACTAATCAAGGATAAACCTTATCGATCATCACTAGCACACGACTTGAGGTTTATAACCTATCGTGTTGACACTATCTTGTTTTTGTGCCGTTCCAATAGAGTTAATTATGCATGTGAGTTCAATGAGTTCTCATTTGAACGCATAAAAGGCAAGCACTTTGATCAATGAAAGGTACATTGATAGGAAAGGGTGGGCTGCTTAACTACTTGGAAGACATGGTGGGCATCTGTGTTACCATAAGGCAAGAGATCAAGATTGAGAAGGTTCGGTCCATATGAGTTTGGATTTGTCGCAAACTTTGGTTTTGAAAAATTCGTATGGATAGGAACACATACACCATTAAAATCTAAGTGTCATAAGATTCCCTCCTTCATGAAGATGACTGTGAGGAAATGCTTTCACTAAGAGAGATTTTAAGAAGATAGTGATTGTGAAAAATTGTATTCTCGAATTTAATTATGGTTACGGTATCCCTTTCCATAATTCGAATTGTGAGATTTGGCAATTAGTCTGAATTGTTTAGACACACATATGAGCTATCTAAGGCAATGGTGTATAAGATTAAGAAGCTTAGATAAAGGATTATCAAAGCATTAGGTATTAGAAATATAAACTTAAGAAATTCAATAGGTATTGTTTTCTGGAAGTTTAGCTGTTTTCTGAATACATGTCAAAGCTAGTGGGAGCATAAGTGTTATGTTTATATGATAATAATCATGATAGTGAGAGCATAAATGTTGTGCTTGTATGATTATTAAGGAAAGTATTGCAAGTTAGCAATATTAATTATAGAAAACAAGAGTTATACTTTGCAAAGTCGTAAGGGTTGAATAGTTGTTTTGCTATAATTAAGGGAGACAATATTATGCTTCGTTTCAAAATCTAAAGCTTAGATTAAGAAATTTTAATAAATTTAGTCAAAGGATACATAGTGTGTTCTTAAATTTCGATTATGATTACGGTATCCCTCTTCATAGTTCGAATGGTAAGAACGAGACACATAAAATATTATGGCAGAAGATTGATACAGTATCATATCTTTACGTAAGACATTATGCATCGTGTCCTATATGCTTCGGGTATAGGATTGATTGCTAGTGCTATTATATTTGACCATTCTAAAATTTTCCAAATGTCTAACGCATTTAGAGGGAAAAAGGACTAGAATCAGTTTTGACTAAAATAATTAAACAACTGTCAAAGGACGATCCAAAGCTCGCCGAGGATTGGTCGCTTGTGAGTAGTTGGAAGTATGGTATTGGATGGAACATATCGACATTATTATGAATAGATAAGGTTCTATTAAGAATGAGTTGTCATATGGAAAATATGGAAATGTTTCCATATTGGGAGTTGGATATTGAGAATCTATGTCTAGATTAGAAACTTTTATTCAAGAAGGATGTTCAAAGGAATGTACTTTGAGTGAGAGACATCATATCTATAGAATTGTTTCTGGTAGAGATTGGCCAAGTCTTGATGATTTTGAGCTATGACTTTTCGAAAGAATCATTGCATAAAATGTTAGAATCTAGCATAAGTAACAAGAATTTGATATTCTTATACTTATGATAAGGATTGGGAATTGTAAAATGAGTATGATTGGAAATGTGTTCATTTGATCTATTTCACAAAGTAAGGACCGTAGGTAAACATTGTGTGCATGCTGAGAGCATGGGACAAGTGTAGTTATAATTCAAGTAAGAAGTTGATTACCCGAAACAACAAATAATGAGTAATCAATATGGTGATTAAATAAAATGTTTATTTATACCCAGAGTTTGGGGCCATATGGGATTAGTATTATTCTTGTGTTTCACTTTGCATGTTTTGACTTCCTAAATAATTAAATTGGTTCAGAACAATCAAATTATTCGAACGGACCACAGTCGTTCATATGTTGGAAGTAGGTATGAATGAAGACTGTCGTGAATCGGTGTGTGGATTGTCTAAAGTGTATTAGACATAAGCAAATGTTTGCTGCAACGTTCATGAGTGCTTATGAATATGAGTTTGAGCATTGGATTAAACCCACGCTCACTTTGATCACTTCATGGATTTTATCACAAGTGATTGGTGAGACGATAACATCTTATATTCTTGAAACCAAGATGTGTGAGTTGTATCTTGCAAGTCAGTTACACATTGATAATATGTAAACACACCGGTAACTTGGTGTTATAAAACATATTATTCTGTGTGATTCGGTGAGTGAGTGCAAGCAAGCATTGAATCAAAGTTTATCCGTTCCTTTTATCCAAAGTAGGATGAAAGCGATATCTATGGGCCCCTCGATGATTTAGTGATGACACTAAGTGCTTGGCCAAGCTGGGACTAATTTGATGTGTTCAATTGTATTCTGTTGTCAGTCGTCATAAATTGGAAATCAAGAAACAACACATAGATAGAGAGAATGATTTAAATCCATGTCTCCGTCTATACGATATCTAGAATGGAGGAATATATGATCCCTTATCTAAAGGACGCGTATCTGATAAGATCAGAGTTGACAGCGGCTTTTGAAAGCTACGATTGCAGATCATGATCTGAAGTCATACGCAGAATAGTTATTAGACTTATCCAAGTGGGAGACTGTTGGATTAGTGTCTAAGTCCATAACTATTTTGGTATGTACTTGACCCGATGGTGCATGGTCCTTTTGGGTTGCCTTCACCAAAGCAACTTGATAAGATGAATTATGGAGAGAGAAGATTAATTATGATTTATTAATATATTATGAGAATAATATATTAAAGGAGAAATCATATTGTTTAATTAATATTAGTCAAGTATTAATTGATAATTAATTTTGTGGCTAAAAGAGATTAATTAAACTTAAGGGACTGGAACTGTAATTATAAGATAATTGCATTTGGGCTATGGATTACCTTGGAATAATAGGTTGGACGAATTCTATGGGGAAACCCATTAGAAATCGTTCAAGGGTTATTCTAAAAGGGTCCATGGGCTGCTTAGGGCTTAAGCAGTCAAATTGGGGTTTCCTAGTTAAAAACCCTAATAGCCTACATGTATATATAGTACCCTTAAGCCCCAAAAACGTGGGGAAGAGTTCCACTAGGGTTTCTGGACATTTTGGGCAGCCTCCTCTCTCCTTATTCTTCATCCTCTTTCTCTTGGTGTTTGTGAGCAATTAGAGGAGTGACACTTGTGACTCTAAGCTTTCTAAAGTCATTACAAAGAGGATTTGAGATTGTTATTGCTGCATAACAATCAAAGGTAATTCTCTAAACCCTAATTTCAGTTTATAATATGTTAGATCTAGGATTATAAGTCTTAGATACATTGCATGTACAATAGAGAAACCTAGATCCAAGCATTAGGGTTTGCATGAGCACATAGGATGTTCTTATGGCTAAAACCTATCATTTCATTGTTTTCCTTATTTATTCTCAAGTTATATATGACCTTGCATAAGGACCTTTTTAGCCAATGGTGTGGCTGCTCATATGTTGTGTAACATCCAAGTTTTGGTAGGTTCCCTTTTGGTCTTGTTGTGAAAAATCGATTGCATATTAGTCCCTTTGTTAGTACGTAGGGCGTAGTCATTGAGTACGCTTAGCATAGTAATCACTTCATGGTCGCGAATCATTAACCACGTACGCTGTGCGTATGTGGTGCATGCATGGCGTACTCATATCTGAAGCAAACCCTAGTTTTTAGGGTTTGCACCCTATTTAAGGACCTTAAGTCCCCCAATTTCTTTACCTTTTCAGCCTCCATTTCCCTTGAAATTCAAATCTCGAACCCTAAGCCACCTTTGTGCATTTGTGAGCTTCTTGAGTAATTGTTGGTGTTCTTTAGAGCTTTTGAAGAAGAAGGAAGCTAGTAAAGAAGCAAGGACATGGGAAAAGCTTGTAGATCCAGAATTTTGGCACCATTTATGACCCATTGAAGGTATAAAGCTTAAACCTTGGCCATTAATTTCTTAGATCTAGTTTTGGGGTGGAAAATGTCATCTTTTGGTCCTATAGTTTGAATTCTTGGAGTTAAGGAACTTTATACCATATGAGTTGTCCTTTTGAGCTCTTGGAGTTGCATTGAGTCATAAAAATCGTATCTTGATGGTTAAGCCTCAACCATGCAAGTGTTAGGGAACAACAAAATGTATTTATGGACTTGATTCATGTTCTGAGCCCTATCCTTACATGCGAAAGCATAAAGTTTGCAACTTTATGCCTTAGGATGTTTCTAGGGATCTGGATCTAAGTTTTGGATGTAAGGTCTTATGGGATTAAGTCATGGTGCAAAGTTTAGATTTCCAGACCAGTACGCCGTATGTACTCTAGTGTACGCTGAGCATACTGGTTCAGTTCCTCGACCTTGGTCAACACCAGCATACGTTGGGCGTACAAGCCAAGTACGCCGCATGTACGCGATCTGTGAGCTTGGTGGATTTTAGGATCTTTTGGTTTTGGGCTTTAGACTTCAGAAAATTAGGCCTCGGGCCCACTTGAGTGTAGCAAGTCATTTTTGGGCCTAAGGCCATGTTTGAGGCCATAATGGTCCATAAATTCCCTATGGTGGGCTTAATTTCCTTTTTGGGTTTTGTGGTTTTGGGCCTTGGAGAGAAGGAGGCCCAATAAGGCATAGGTAAAGGAGTGTTTTTTCCTTAAGTCAAGGACTAGGATTTTGGACCTCGAGTTAGATTGTGACCTACTTTCTAATTAGGGTTTTGTGTTCTTATGCGATAGGGAGAGGATTTTGTGAGTCATCCGTCGAGTGCGATTTGATACCCACTGTTTGAGGTGAGTTTTCCTTCGCAATAGCCGTGGGTCGAAGGCACCAAGGCCGAACCACTAGTTATGTTGTTATGTGATAGTGGTAAGGGTGAAATAGACACGGTATCTAGTTACAATAGACCAAAGGGTAGGCCAGCACCTAGATATGCTAGGCAGGTTCCGGTTGAGATAGACTGAAGGGGTAGGCCAGTACCCAGATATGCTTGGTAGTATCCAGTTGCAATAGATTGAAGGGGCAGGCTAGCACCCAGCTATGATTGGTAGTATATGTCACAACTCGAAATTTTTGACTCAGCAAAGCGTAAACCCTAACCTAGTACAAGCGAAACCACAATACAATCATTGTTGCATTTTATCATCTATAGCCTTAAGCCTTGTTTATAAAGTTAACAAAGAGGTATGGATTGAAAAATCAAGCTAAATTGGAGTGTTATAAAGGAACATAAGTTAAAAGTCTAGGGGTTTAAAACATAAATAACCCTCATTAAATGAGTTTTCACCCAAAGTAATTAATGCACAAATTGAGTTCACAGTCCAAATATAAAAGAAATATGGAGTTCACGATCCAAATAAACAAATCTAAGAAGGGTTCACAGTTTGGTTTGATTTCAAAAAGGGTGTTTACGGTTCCTTTTAGACCGTAAACACAATCCAAAGCCCATTAAGGGCGAAAACCCAAATGGTAGAATCGTAAACGCAAAGGCCTTGGCCCATTATGAATCGTAAACACTCCTATATATATATATATATATATATATATATATATATATATATATATATATATATATATATATAGGCGTAAAAACTTTTATTTATTCCAATTTCATCCATAAACCCTTTCAACAATCCTCTCAATCTCCATTCGTGAACTTCAAACCTTCAAGAGTTTACGCCTAAAATTCTTCAAATCTTCATAATTGTTACCCAGATTCCATCAAGAACATTCAAGCCACCTTCAATCTTCAAGCAATCTTCAAATATTCATAAAATCCTCAAGAACATCAAATCTCCACCATAAACACATAAACCCCAACCGTAAACCCCATTTTCCATCCGAAAACTCCATTTCAACATTTCCAAATTAACTGTAAGTCTTCTTATAATTAATTAATTATTTATTTAACCTTCAATTAAAATAATACCCTTATTAATTTAAATACAACATCGAATATAATTATATTTAGGGTAACATTATTAGTGCGTACGTTTACCCAAGGATCATTCGCAATCATTTCGAGTCCAATCAAGCACACGCACTAGAGGTGAGTTCATACCCCCCATATTTTTCCAAGCTTTTTCAATGTTTTTAGGGAGGATACAAGTGAAACACAAGTAATCTTGTGTTTAAAAATATAATTTTGCTTATTATATTTTCTTACCGCTAACATGCATTTGAACATGAAACTTATTAAATACGACAAACATTGTGACTACTAGACTTACAAACAGTTTTACATAACATATTAAGACACAACTATTTTACAAGCACACATTTTAACACGGAAAAACAAACTTATAAACTATAGTAGGTATAGTTTATGGAACGAATGAACTACTTTTAAAAAGTTACAAGCTATTTACAAAAAGGGTTTTCATGGTATTATTCGTGAATTGTTGAAGGAACAAGTTTGTGAGACACGTCTTCGAGTGCTTACCTAAGTACCAAGGGAAGTCTAACCTTTTGAACCAGAGTCTCCTAGAGGGAGAGCATGAGGTTTGTGTATAGACCTATACGGGACTGGCAATCCCGCACCCCGACTGTTAGCTACAGTCATTCTAGGTGACCAATGTCATTAACGATAACGACGTCCACGGAAGGTTATATCAGGTCTTCCGTCAATCGGTATGGTTATAAGAACTCACTTGGATAAAACAACGATTCATTCATGTAATAACACTTATCGAGAAATCATCATGGTTAATAACTATGTGATTAATTAGTATATACATCAGGGTGATATCAAATTTATATGCAGTGGAATGTGTGATTCCGCCACATTTCATGTTCCTTGTTTGGTTGTGGACTTAGGGAGGAATCACCCAATCGACTGTCTGTTCGATCTGAAATTCTATAACTCATATGCACTAATTGATCGTAGGAGGGTATTAACATCATTTCCAATTTACAGGGCAAACACGGTTTCGACTAGTCTTATTCTATAATAAAGCTACACTTTATCGACTTATGTATGGATATAGACTTGTGTTTTACATTTGGAACTTTAAAGACAACAATTCACTTTTATGTAAAATATAGGATTTTCTAGGACAAACATCTTTATTTTCCATGCAAACGGTTGATCTTTAATTTACGAACAATCAATGTAAATTCTATGATTCTTTAGTTTATACATCAAGGTTATATATGAAGAGTATTTGATAAGCAGTGGAATGTGTGGTTCCGCCTCATTTCTCATTCCTTGTTTGGTTGTGGGCTTAGGGCAAATCCACACAATTAACTGTCCGTCCGATATTGGTTTATATATAACTAGTATAAACTAAGTGGTCATAGAAGGAACTGGTCCTATCACATTTCATTACATCAGAAAATATAGGATTTTCTGGAAGACTACACCTCCATTTCTAAAAGAACCATTACAGTTAACTCTGTAAGTACCTGGTGAATACGCTAGAGTTATATACAATATAGATCCGATAGACAATGGAATGTGTGGTTTCCGCCTCATTTCCTATTCCTTGTTTGGTTGTGGACTTACGGCAGGTCCACACAGTCGATTGTCTATTCGATCTGTTTTGTATATAACTTGTATCCACTAAGTACTCGTAGAAGGAACTAGTATGGGGCATCAGAACTTACTTTTTATTACATCAGGAAATATTGGATTTTCTGGAGAAATACATCACGTTTTACAAAGAATAAAGAACTTGTTTTCTAAAACAAAACGCTTATGAACTCACCAAATTTTATGTTGACACTTTCAAAACCACTTGTATTCTCAGGACACTAGTATACAGGTACACGCACATGGTTTTAGAAGACGGAGCATGGTAGCTTCAAGTCTTGTTTTGCTGTTTACTTTTGGAGTCAATCATATGTGATTCAAATACAATGTATACACTATAATATTAATACAATGGTTGTTGTTGCTTTGATTACTATTATGCAATTGTTGTGATACTGTACATGACGTCCTCTGCCCCCAAACGATTCCGCCGTCTCAGTTTGGGGGTATGACAACATGTTTGTTTAGTACGTTTATTAAGTATGATTGCCTAGTATGTGGTATGTTGGGAGAACTCACTAAGCTTTGTGCTTACAGTTTTAGTTTCTATTTCAGGTACTTCCAGTTCGAAGGGGAAGGGCTCGTCTTGATCGCACCACATCACTCCATGTTTTTCCGTACTTAGTGGTTTTGGTATTTGTACTCTGATATTGTGATACAATGTGTCTCTTTTGAATACTTTGTTAACAGTTTCTTATGAATGGAATGAATTTAAAATAAAAAACTTTTATCTGTATTTTTGGGATGTTACAAGTTTGTATTAGAGCCTTGGTTTAAGGGATTCGGGCATACTCCCGGGTGTTCGTGGACTCAAATCGAGGGTTTGGTACATTTTTCACAAAAAGAAACATTTAAAACTAACGATTTTAATAAAAGACAAAAGGTGTGATGCTTGCAATCGGTCGAGCTCAAGTAAGTTTTCCCAAAATACCCATACAGGTTATATGTTTTATGCCATGATATGAGAATTATATGCTAGAGTAAGGACTAAGGATTGCATGATAGAACACTAGGAGTGTTGGATTAGTGTCTAAGTCCATAACTATAATTGGTATGTACTTGACCCGATTTGGCATGGTCCATTTGGGTTGCATGGCATCAGAACATTTGGATAGACTTTTTGTGAGAAGAGGATATTTTTGACATATAAATATACTATAAGTTCTTGTATATTAATGTGAAGTCATATTATTTAATTAGTATTGATCAAGAATTAATTTGGAATTAATCTTCTGATTAAAAAGAGACTAATTAAATATATGGGGATTGATTGTGTAAATCATTAATTCTTATAAAGTGGGCTTATGATCCATAATTCTTCATGTTGGGCTAAACCCATGTGGTGACCCATGGATAATCCATGGAGGTTAAAACCCATGGATCATGAAGGATATGGAAGGTCATGAGTTACATGGTGTAACCCTAATAGCTACACTATATAAGAAGCCCCTTGGTTGGTTAAATTGGCACTAGTGCATAAAAAAAGAGGGCAAGCCGATTTCTAGAGTACTAGTATCTTCTTCTCATGGTTATTCCAAGATGTTGTGATGCTGTGTGAACCATTTGAGGTCTCACACTTGAGGCACTAGGCACTTAAGCTCCATGGAATCAAGCTACACCAAAAGGTATGTATTTTATCTAGTTTTTGTTATACCAGTACTTATGATTGTATGCTAGTTAGGGTAATACCTTGGAAACTTCAAGTTTGCATGTATAATAGAGAAAACATAGATCCAAGGTATTTAGGGTTGCAGGTACATCTTAGGAGTGTTAGAATGCTCAAAACCCAACAAGGAGATGTGCCTTTATGTGCCTATCTCTATGAGATTTTAGATGTACATGCTAGAATCAGATCAGTTACTTGTTAAGATGGCGTGTATAAGGTATGTTCATGAGTTGACTTGCCTAACGCATGAATGTTGCATGCTTTGTGCTTTAGGAACGGTTTTTGGTACTAACTAACTAATGGATGAATGCATCGGGTTACATGATACCGCGACCGGATAATTTTAGAAGGGTAGGTTTAACTCTATTACGCATCTCTTGTTTGATTTCGACCGTTGTAAGGTGGAGCCTGTCATTCAAAGAATTATCTAGTACTGGTAGTATGTAACGATATTCATACAATAGTTAGGTAGTACTTGTAGGAGTTCCTTATGCACTTGATAGCAGAAATGGGTGAAGAAGGGAGTCTTAGACATGATTTGTTCAAAATGATATTCCTTTCTTATCCATCTTATTTCTAAAAATCCATTTAAGACCTACAACAAAAGCATATTTCAGAGTTCAAATTAGTCTCCAGAATTTATTTCTCTCAAACTCATTCAATTCATCTTGCATTGCTTTAACACAATCTGCATGATCAAGAGCAACCTTAATAGTTTTAGGTTCAATTTTTGAAATAAAAGAACTAAACATGAAAAATTCCATTTTTGAAAATAAAGCAGCATGTTTTTCTTTTTGTTGAGAACGAGTGAAGACTCCTAAAAAAGTATCTCCAAGACTTGAGTTATCGGATGATCTTTTGTCCACTTTGTCAAAGGTGGACAATTTCGATCATATTCAGGATCAATTTCAACAATTATTTCTTCAACTTCAGATTGCTTATTAGTGTCATTATGTGTTGAACTATCCCCATGGACGTTTGTGTTCGGATTTGAATTCTCCCCCTCAACATCGACAAGCATCGATCAGACCTGGAATTCCAGGTCGGGGATATGGTTCTCCTGAAAGTGTCGCCTTGGAAAGGCATCATTCGATTCAGGAAGCGGGGCAAGTTGGAACCGAGATAGATTGGTCCGTTCAGGGTTGTAGCTTGGGTGGGCAAGGTGGCATATAGGCTGGATCTGCCAGCTGAGCTCAGTCAGATCCACATCACCTTCCATGTCTCCCAGCTGCGGAAGTGTATCGTGGATGATTCATCGGTGGTGTCGTTAGAGGATATACAGGTTGATGAAAGCCTGAATTACATTGAGCGCCCAGTCGCAATCCTCGACCGGAAATCGAAGGATCTAAGGAACAAGAGGGTGGAATTAGTGAAGGTGCAATGGCAGCACCGAAAGGGTTCGGAATGGACTTGGGAACCGGTGGAAGAAATGATGGAGCATTACCCCGAGTTGTTTCTGGACCGAGCGGCAGACTTCGAGGACGAATTCTAAAATAAGCGGGGGAGATTTGTAGCACCTGGTTCCTGGTACGTAAAATTTATCTTAGTGTTTTCATTTTTTAGCCTTGGACTCGGCGAGTTGTAGGTCCGACTCGCCGAGTAGAGACGGGATCCGGAACACGTTTAAGTTGGCGACTCGGCGAGTCCCCGCTGTCTAATGAAACCCTAAATTTCAAGGGTTTGTACCCTATTTAAATCCTTTTATCCGCCCCTAAGCTCGCCCCCTTCATCCTAAGAGCCCTATACTTCGTTCAAGCCTTGTTCCTTGTGAGATTGAAGCATTTTGGTGTGTTTTCTTGAAGATTTGGAGAGGGAAGGAGAGTAGCTCAAGAAGAGAAGAAGGAGGCCAAGCATATTTGGGTTATCTCAGTGATTTCCTTGAGGTATATCTCAGTTTCCCTCTGTTTTCATGATTAATGTCCCTTGTAGCTCCATGAAATTCCTTCTTGAGCCTTTCCCCAAGCTTGTTTGTGTTTTAGGGTTCGTAATAAGTTTTTTAGCCTCTAGATCTAGGCATGATTGAGCTCCAGGAGCTTGGATCTACTGCCTTTATGGAGCCATATTGCATGAAAGCCCTAGATCTACTCTTTTGGTGCATTTTGAGCCCTAAAACCCTCATGGGTGTTTATTTACACGTAAAGATGGAAACTTTACATGTTAATCAGGCCCTAGAAACCCAGATCTATGAATGGCATGAGCTGTATTCAAGCAGAATCGCGTGTATAGTATTTGCATGTGGCAGACTCGGCGAGTTGTTCATCTGACTCGGTGAGTCGAGTCGCGAGTCCCCGAGTTTTCCCTTTTTCGTGTTGCGGGTTGGAGCAGTGAGTCATGGGGGTGTGACGTAGTGGGTCGGAAGCCAGACTCACTCATGAAGTAACTCGATGAGTCAATGCCATGACTCAGCGAGTTCAAGGCAATCTTCTTAACTCAAGAACATACTCGGCGAGTTGTTCATACAGCTCGGCGAGTCTCAGCATAGAGTGTTCTTCGGATGAAGAAGAACTCGGCGAGTTGTTCATACAACTCGGCGATTGGCCTTTAGTTTAGAAGGAGAACTCATCGAGTCAATGCTTAACCCGACGAGTAGAGACGGGTTTATGGTCAGACAAACGGATAGGGACTCGGCGAGTCGGGCCAACTGACAGTTGACTTTGACTTGACTCTTCATTGGTAAGGGGTAAATGGTCATTTTACCCTGAGGTCGGTTAGTAGTATTTGACTAAGGGTTTTGTGGGAATTATAACCGGATGATTTCCAGAGCGGCAGCAGCAGCAGACAGTCAGTTCCCACTCAGATCAGCAGCTACTTTGAGGTGATTTACCTTCCAGTAGCGGTGGGTCTACGGCCATAATGCCGGCCCACCAGTAGGAGTTGTCTGATAGATGATTGTCTCTGTGATATTCATCTGGGGTTGCTACTACCTGTGTTATGTTTATGTTTATGTGCTAGTATGATATGATGCTATGTGATATGTGTTATGTGGTAGCAGTAGGGGTGAAATAGTCCCCAGTATCCGGTCGTAAGGACCGAAGGGGTAGGTCGGGCACCCAGATATGCCCGACAGTATCCGGTCGTAAGGACCGAAGGGGTAGGTCGGGCACCCAGATATGCCCGATAGTATTCGGTCGTAAGGACCGAAGGGGTAGGTTGGGCACCCAGATATGCCCGGCAGTATCCGGTCCTAAGGACCGAAGGGGTAAGTTGGGCACCCAGATATGCCTGGCAGTATTCAGTCATATGGACCGAAGGGGTAGGTCTGGCACCCAGATATGCCCGACAGTATATGTATGTTATGTAATTATATGGTATGAGGTACAGTGGGGGAACTCACTAAGCTTTGTGCTTACAGTTTTCAGTTTTGGTTTCAGGTACCTCTTCTTCGAAGGGGAAGGAGCCGGCGCGGCAGCGGTACATCACACACCTGCTTGCATTCCGCATTATGAGATCTTCCTGGGGATTTGTACTCTGACACTTTTATGTTTTACAAAAATGTTTTCCAGACAGACAATATCTTGTGAAATGATATGAACGTTGAACGTTTTATTCTTAATGTTTTGCTAATTACATGTTTTGAAAATGAAATTTTTGGCTCGTATTTTGGGATGTTACAAGTTGGTATCAGAGCCCTGGTTTGAGGGATTCGGACACACCTTCGGGGGTGTTTGAACTCAAATCGAGGGACTAAGAGATTTCAGAAAAAGAAAATGTTTTCTAAAAGGCTAAGTAAAGGGTTTTAAGAAAGAACAAAGTGTGTGATGTGCGCGACCGGCCGAGCTCAAGTAAGTATTCCCCAAAGTACCCATACAAGCTTATGTTATGATTATCAGTTTTAGTAGAACAGCACGCTAGAATAGGACTAAGGATCTAGGGGTGATGCCTTATGTGCCTGCCTTATGTGCTTCAGTGTATGAAAACTGCATGCTAGAATTGAGTGAACAGCAGTAGGATAGTCTGTTAGGTTATGCCTGATAGTATGAGTTAGCACTGTATGCTAGTTCAGTATCTCTCTATGAGAACGGATTTGCGTGAGATTGTTCCCTTTTGTCTGAATGCTACTTGCTTTGTGCTTTGTGGGATTCCGGGTGATGGGAGTTAGCCATTAGGTGAATACGTCACGTCACATGTGATCTGTGTGGAATAATCTTAGAGTGCTGGATTTGGCCCTATTGCGCAGCTCTCGTTTGAGTCTAACCATTATAGGGACGAATCTATTACTCGAAGGATTATCTGAGCCTCATCACATGTGATGGTGTTCAGGTAATGGCTAACTGGCATTACAAGGAGGCCTTCAGCATCTGAGGACAGGGTCGAGTGGATTTAGAGATTTTCCTAGGGCAAGCCTAGGATGAGTATAGCGGTGATCAGTGGTAGTGATAGGGACCTGGTGGAGTCAAGGCAGTCCTTAGAGAAGGTATGGATAGATGTAGAAGGTAGTATGGGCCCGTACTATTGAAAGTAGAGGATCCGTACCCGAACCGAGGAAGGCCAAGATAAGACCAGGAACCTTGTAGTAGGTGTGATTCCTCCAGAGGTATCAGTATCACAAACAATTTTTAATTATGTTTTGAGAATGGTGGTACTATGCTCGAGGCCAGCAGTTGGCAGTACAGGAGAGGGATCAGGATCGGGATCAGGTTCCGAGCCAGTAGATGAGGGGCTACGCGAGTTCATCGCGTCAGAGATCACCAGAGGCATCCTTGAGTCGACCCCCATTATCTTTGGGTCGATCAAGGAAGGGATATTGGAGTTGATGGAGGATCGCCTTCGGGCATTCAGGAGCGACATGGCATCTGGTCAGTCGGGATCCCGCACACTGTCCTTCAAGGACTTCCGGGGCAGTGGTGCACCAGATTTTCACGGGGCAAAGGATCCCATAGCTGCCAGACGATGGATTGCAGACATTGAGTCTGCACAGATGATCAGCTTCTGCCCTGAGAGGTCGAAGGTGAGGTTCGCAGCGGGGTGTTTACGAGATCGAGCTAGAGATTGGTGGTAGTCCGTGGGTGACTCATTGGGAGCCTCGGCTGTTGAGGCTATGACTTGGTCGGACTTCGCGACCGAGTTCAGGGCAGAGTTAGGGCCAGCTGTCGAGCTTCAGCAGCTGGCCAGGGAGTTCTTGGATATGAGGCAGACGACGGAGACTGTGGTGGAGATCACCGCCAAGTTCTGGGAGAGGGCGTTGTTGGTGCCCCAGTACGCGGGTGATGAGGATATGAGGAGGACCCGCTATCATGACATGCTACGAGCTGATATTCGGGAGCATGTCAGTTTTTCAGCTTGCCCTACCCTGGAATCTATGATTGCCAGGGCAAGGGAGAGGGAGATAGATCTGGAGCACATCCGGAAGAGGAAGGCGGAAGATGGGCATGTTACGGGGGCTTCGGGAAAGAAGCCCAAGGGATTGGGTGCGGGGCCGAAAGGCCAACAGGGGCGGGACCGCTATAAGAAATGCGGCAGGGCGCACGAGGGAGCGTGCAAGATAGGATCGTCAGGCTGCTACAAGTGCGGCAAGCCAGGGCACTTCAGCCGGGATTGTACCGCCCCTGCACCTGCGATGCAGACGTCTGAGTTTCTGTGTTTCCATTGAAACCAGAGGGGCACAAGAAGGCCAATTGCCCCCGGTTGACAGCATCAGCGCCGATTAAGGCGCCAGCTCCAGCTACCCTGCGGATTACAGATGGCCGGCAGGGCAAGGCAGAGGCTCCAGTGGTGAGGAGTCAGGCATTTCAGCTGACTGCAGAGGAGTCACGCGCCGCACCTGATGTGGTGATGGGATCGTTCCATGTGAACGGTATCCCAGTTCAAGTGCTGTTTGACTCAGGTGCCACTCGGTTATTTGTTTCCCTTGCGCTTAGCAAGAGGTTTACTGAGTCCTCGGGCATGTTGGATTGCCCTTTAGAGGTAGAAATTACCGATGATCGATCGGTACGAGCATCAGCAGTGTTCAGGGATTGTGTTCTGAGGTTATTTGAGGAGCGCTATTTGGTGGACTTGGTTCCCATTCCGTTGCGGGGGAACAAGGTGATTATAGGTATTGATTGGTTGAGCCCTAATGGGGCGGTAATAGATTGCGCACAACATCTAGTGCGGATCAGGACCCCAAGTGGGGGAGAGTTGGTGATCCACGGCGAGAGGCCGCAGCGTGGACCTGCAGTATGCTCAGCGGCGAGAGCTAGGCGCTACCTTCAGCAGGGTTGCGCGGGATATGTCACGTATGTTCTGGATACCCGGGAGACGGGTAAAGCGATGGTGCGCGAGGTTCCAGTGGTGCGAGACTACACTGATGTTTTCCTGGAGGAGCTTCCTGGAATACCTCCAGAGCGTCAGGTAGAGTTCAGGATCGACCTAGTTCCTGGTGCGGCTCCGATAGCCAAGGCACCCTATCAGTTGGCTCCTCCCGAGATGCAGGAGTAGTCTACACAGCTGCAGGAGCTGCTAGACAAGGGATTTATTCGACCGAGTAGTTTACCCTGGGGAGCCCCGATCCTGTTTGTGAAGAAGAAGGACGGGTCGCATCGGATGTGTATACATTACCGGGAGCTGAATAAGGTAACGGTGAAGAACCGTTACCCACTCCCAAGGATTGATGACCTCTTTGACCAGTTGCAGGGAGCATCTTGGTTCTCCAAGATCGATTTGCGTTTAGGTTATCATCAGATGAGGGTCAGAGACGAGGATGTACAGAAGACCGCATTTTGGACGCGCTATGGCCATTATGAGTTTGTGGTGATGCCGTTTGGGCTCACCAATGCTCCTGCCGCATTCATGGACCTCATGAACCGCGTGTGTAGACCGATGTTGGATCGGTCAGTGATAGTTTTCATTGATGACATCTTGGTTTATTCCAAGACGCAGGAGGAGCACGAGGAGCACCTGAGAGAGGTTTTGGAGACCTTGAGGAGGGAGAGCTTGTACGCCAAGTTCTCCAAATGTGAGTTTTGGTTGCGCGAGGTGCAGTTTCTTGGGCACCTCGTCAACCATAACGGGTTTCAGTAGACCCGGCCAAGGTGGAGGCCGTGAAGAGATGGGAGGTTCCGAAGTCTCCATCCAAGATTCGGAGTTTCCTAGGATTAGCAGGATATTATCGGAGATTCATTCAGGATTTTTCCAAGATAGCCGTACCCCTGACACGATTGACTAGGAAGGTCGTGGTCTTTCGATGGGGGCCTAAGCAGCAGGCAGCGTTCGAGATTCTGAGGCAGAGATTGTGCGAGGTGCGAATCTTAGCCCTGCCCGAGGGCATAGAGGATTTTTTGGTGTAGTGTGCTGCGTCTATCTCGGGCTTAGGCTTAGTATTGATGCAGAGGGGACATGTCATTGCTTATGCCTCGAGACAGCTGAAGCCTCACGAGGCGAACTACCCAACGCATGATTTAGAGTTGGGGGCGGTGGTCTTCGCCCTCAAGATATGGCAACATTACCTCTACGGGGTTCGATGTACCATTTCACGGACCACAAGAGTTTGAGGTACCTCATGGATCAGCCGAATCTGAACATGAGGCAGCGCCGGTGGCTGGACATGGTGAAGGATTATGATTGCGAGATCCTTTATCACCCGGGGAAGGCCAATGTGGTGGCCGATGCGCTTAGCCGCAAGGCGGCGCCGATCAGGGATATTTGCATGAGGATGACTGTGGTGACTCCCCTGTTAGAGCAGATTCGGGAAGCTCAGCAGGAGGCTATGAAGGAGGAACATCAGAAGAGTGAGTGTATAGTGGGTGAAGTCACCTCCTTCGATTATGATAGCCGAGGGTTATTGACACTACACCGTAGGGTGTGGGTGCCGTATCACGGAGGCGTGCGCCAGATCTTGATGGAGGAGGCGCACAAATCCCGATTCTCTATTCATCCAGGGGTGACAAAGATGTATCGGGATCTTCGCCTAGACTATTGGGGGCTCTGAATGAAGTGGGATGTGGTGTGGTACGTCGAGCGGTGTTTGACCTGCAGGAAAGTCAAGGCCGAGCATCAGAGACCGCACGACAAGATGCAGCCGTTGGATATCCCGTTGTGGAAATGGGAGGATATTACGATGGATTTTATCACAAAGCTTCCTCGGACTGCGCGAGGAGTAGATTCGATTTGGGTCATCGTGGATCGTTTGACCAAGAGCGCCCATTTATTCCGATTCCAGAGAGTATCTCGGCCGAAAAGTTGGCCGATATCTATATCAGGGAAATAGTGGCGCGGCACGGGGTGCCCGTGTCAGTTATATCAGATTGAGATGTGTGGTTCACTTCCAGGTTTTGGAAGAGGTTTCATGATGAGTTGGGCACTCGTCTGCATTTTAGCACCGCCTTTCACCCGCAGACGGATGGTCAGAGTGAGCGGACCATCCAGACTTTGGAGGATATGTTGAGGGCATGCGAGCTAGACTTCAGTGGTAGCTGGGATACCTATCTTCCCTTGGCTGAGTTCTCGTACAACAACAGCTACCACGCGAGTATTGACCGTCCCCCATTCGAGATGTTGTATGGACGGAGGTGCAGGACCCCGATATGTTGGGGTGAAGTTGGCCAGAGGGTCATGGGGAGCACCGAAGTGGTGCTCAAGAGGACCAAAAGGATCCAGCAGGTTCGAAACATGCTTCAGACTACGCAGAGTCGAATGAAAAGTTACGCCGACAAGCATCGATCAGACCCGGAATTCCAGGTCGGGGATATGGTTCTCCTGAAAGTGTCGCCTTGGAAAGGCGTCATTCGATTCAGGAAGCGGGGCAAGTTGGGCCCGAGATACATTGGTCCATTCAGGGTTGTAGCCTGGGTGGGCAAGGTGGCATATAGGCTGGATCTGCCAGCCGAGCTCAGTCAGATCCACAACACCTTCCATGTCTCCCAGCTGCGGAAGTGTCTCGTGGATGATTCAGCGGTGGTGCCGTTAGAGGATATACAGGTTGATGACAGCCAGAATTACATTGAGCGCCCAGTCACAATCCTCGACCGGAAGTCGAAGGATCTAAGGAACAAGAGGGTGGAATTAGTGAAGGTGCAATGGCAGCACCGAAAGGGTTCGGAATGGACTTGGGAGCCGGTGGAAGAAATGATGGAGAATTACCCCAAGCTGTTTCAGGACTGAGCAGCAGACTTCAAGGACGAAGTCTAAAATAAGTGGGGGAGATTTGTAGCACCTGGTTCCTGGTACGTAAAATTTATCTTAGTGTTTTTCATTTTTTTAGCCTTGGACTCAGCGAGTTGTAGGTCCGACTCGCCGAGTAGAGACGGGATCCGGAACACGTTTAAGTTGGCGACTCGGCGAGTCCCTGCTGTCTGATGAAACTCTAAATTTCAAGGGTTTGTACCCTATTTAAACCCTTTTATCCGCCCCTAAGCTCGCCCCCTTCATCCTCAGAGCCCTATACTTCGTTCAAGCCTTGTTCCTTGTGAGATTGAAGCATTTTGGTGTGTTTTCTTGAAGATTTAGAGAGGGAAGGAGAGTAGATCAAGAAGAGAAGAAGGAGGCCAAGCATATTTGGGTTATCTCAGTGATTTCCTTGAGGTATATCTCAGTTTCCCTCTGTTTTCATGCTTAATGTCCCTTGTAGCTCCATGAAAGTCCTTCTTGAGCCTTTCCCCAAGCTTGTTTGTGTTTTAGGGTTCGTAATAAGTTGTTTAGCCTTTAGATCTAGGCATGATTGAGCTCCAGGAGCTTGGATCTACTGCCTTTATGGAGCCATATTGCATGAAAGCCCTAGATCTACTCTTTTGGTGCATTTTGAGCCTTAAAACCCTCATGGGTGTTTATTTACACGTAAAGTTGGAAACTTTACGTGTTAATCAGGCCCTAGAAACCCAAATCTATGAATGGAATGAGCTGGATTCAAGCAGAATCGCATGTATAGTATTTGCATGTGGCAGACTCGGTGAGTCGTTCATCTGACTCTGCAAGTCGAGTCGCGAGTCCCCGAGTTTTCCCTTTTTCATGTTGCGCGTTGGAGCAGTGAGTCATGGGGGTGTGACTCAGTGGGTCGGAAGCCAGACTCACTCATGAAGTAACTCGACGAGTCAATGCCATGACTCGGCGAGTTCAAGGCAATCTTCTTGCCTCAAGAACAGACTCGGCGAGTTGTTCATACAGCCCGACGAGTCTCAGCATAGAGTGTTCTTCGGATGAAGAAGAACTCGGCGAGTTGTTCATACAACTCGGCGAGTAGGATGAAGGACTATTGGCCTTTAGTTTAGAAGGAGAACTCGTCGAGTCAATGCTTAACCCGACGACTAGAGACGGGTTTATGGTCGGACAAACGGATAGGGACTCGGCGAGTTGACAAGTCAACTCGGTGAGTCGGGCCAACTGGCAGTTGACTTTGACTTGACTCTTGATTGGTAAGGGGTAAATGGTCATTTTACCCTGAGGTCGGTTAGTAGTATTTGACTAAGGGTTTTGTGGGAATTATAACCGGATGATTTTCGGAGCGGCAGCAGCAGCAGACAGTTAGTTCCCACGCAGATCAGCAGCTACTTTGAGGTGATTTACCTTCCAGTAACGGTGGGTCTACGGCCACAATGCCGGCCCACCAGTAGGAGTTGTCTGATAGATGATTGTCTCTGTGATATTCATCTGGGGTTGCTACTACCTGTGTTATGTTTATGTTTATGTGCTAGTATGATATGATGCTATGTGATATGTGTTATGTGGTAGCAGTAGGGGTGAAATAGTCCCCAGTATCCGGTTGTAAGGACCGAAGGGGTAGGTCGGACACCCAGATATGCCCGGCAGTATCCGGTCGTAAGGACCAAAGGGGTAGGTCGGGCACCCAGATATGTCCGGCAGTATTCGGTCGTAAGGACCGAAGGGGTAGGTCGGGCACCCAGATATGTCCGGCAGTATTCGGTCGTAAGGACCGAAGGGGTAGGTCGGGCACCCAGATATGCCCGATAGTATCCGGTCGTAAGGACCAAAGGGGTAGGTCGGGCACCCAGATATGCCCGGCAGTATTCGGTCGTAAGGACCGAAGGGGTAGGTCGGGCACTCAGATATGCCCGACAGTATCCGGTCGTAAGCACCGAAGGGGTAGGTCGGGCACCCAGATATGTCCGGCAGTATTCGGTCGTAAGGACCGAAGGGGTAGGTCGGGCACCCATATATGTCCGGCAGTATCCAGTCGTAAGGACCAAAGGGGTAGGTCGGGTACCCAGATATGCCCGGCAGTATTCGGTCGTAAGGACCAAAGGGGTAGGTCGGGCACCCAGATATGCCCGGCAGTATATGTATGTTATGTAATTATATGGTATGGGGTACAGTGGGGGAACTCACTAAGCTTCGTGCTTACAGTTTTCAGTTTTGGTTTCAGGTACCTCTTCTTCGAAGGGGAAGGAGCCGGCACGGTAGGGGTACATCACACACCTGCTTGCATTCCGCATTATGAGATCTTCCTGGGGATTTGTACTCTGACACTTTTATGTTTTACAAAACTGTTTTCCAGACAGACAATATCTTGTGAAATGATATGAACGTTGAACGCTTTATTCTTAATTTTGCTAATTACATGTTTTAAAAATGAAATTTTTGGCTCGTATTTTGGGATGTTACAATAAATAAACAATTTTGATTAAAACATGCAGCTCTAATCGCTTCGGCCCAAAAATATAAAGGAAGATTGGAAAAGGATGACATCGTTCTCACAGCTTCACATATGGAACAATTTCTCCTTTCAACTACAGCATTCTGCAGTGGAGTATATGGAGATGAAAAGTTATGACAAATGCCTTTTTTTCAAGAATTCTTCAAATACTTGATTTTTGATTTCCGATCCATTATCTCTCCTGATCTTTCAAACTGGTTTTCGCAATTGTAACTCTACCTACTTCACAAAATCAATCTTCCATTTTGTAGTTTTATATTTCTATTTAAAAAAAGAAAACCATGTAAAACATGAAAAATCATCAACAATAAGCAAGATATATTTGTTACCACCAATACTTTCAATTGATGAGAGACCACATAAATCAATATGAAATAATTCAAGTGGGTCAACAGTTTTAGTATTTATTATTGATGAATGACTTTTTCTACTTTGTTCTCCCATTTGGTAGGCTACACACAAATGTTATTTCTACTTTTTGTTTTGATTTTAGAATCACCTTCTCTGAAGCTTTATCAATAATTTCTGATCCATCCTCATCAAATGATAGTTTGTGTAACACCCATAAAATTCGAGCCAAATTAAAACATTTTAATTCATTCAAAAACAGTTAAGTTCATACATTTGTTTTCAATATAGTTTAAACATCAAAGTATTTCCCTCGGACCATATCACATAATTCATAAAACATGAGGAGCGGTACGATCACGCCTTCGCCTTGCCACGATCTCCTGAAGTACCTAAAACAAAACACCGAACTGTAAGCCCGAAAGCTTAATGAGTTACCCCCAAAATACCAACCACACACAAACATACTCATAACATATCGCAAATAGAACAACCATGCACGTCGGGTCTACTGTGTGACTGGTCCGCCCGCATCAGGCCTTCAGTCCACCTGGTCCACCCTCCGAGTCTAGCCATGTACATCGAGTCTACAGTGTGATTGGTCCGTCCGCACCGAGCCTTCAATCCACCTGGATCTATCCCGAGCCTTCGGTATGACTGGACCGCCATACGACCCTAGAATCTATCCGGACCGCTCGTAGGGTATGTTGGCCTTCAGCACAAAGCAGGACCACCTCAACCCAAACATCAATCAAATAACCATGTACACATATAACAGGTAATCACATAACAGTCCATAGACAAACAAATCGATCTAGCAGATCATAAAGCATAGCAACATCCTAACCAAGATACCAACCTAACCGGCCACTAACATAACATCATCCTATATACCAGGATACCGACCTAAACCAGGTCACTAACATAATACTGTCCTAATTACCAGGACGTCAATCTAAACAGATCAATAAACATATCAAACAGTACATGTACAGATATCATATATAACTATCTCACGGATCATCGATCATAGTAATCTCTCATAACCAAAACACCGACCTAATCAGGTCACTAACATACCAATCCTAATGGATCATAAGAGCATGACAACATACTGTCTATTCGGATACCGGTCTAACATATCATAACCACATGTAGCATACTGTAACCATGATGACAACTAAAAGGGCCGACCTTGGTCCCTTAGACCCTATTGATATAATAAGGATAACTCACATATAATTTTCGACTGAAGAGATAAGACCGAGCTGCTCTGACCACCAACAAGAACTTCACCACAGAACACTACCAAAGAACCAATTCCATAAATACCAAAATACCCTTGGAAGTCAAACTGGTCAACTCTTGGTCAAAGTCAAGGTCCTTAGTCAAAGTCAACCTTCCTGGTTGATTCTACTCGCCGAGTCAACCCATCGACTCATCGAGTCCCTATACTTAGAAACTCCCATAACACGACTCAACTCGCCGAGTCGCCCCAAGACTCGTCGAGTCCAACGATCTCGGAATTCCATCCTGTCCAACTCACTAATTCGCCAACCGACTCACCAATCCAAAGCTTTAACCAAAAGAGGTTGGGTTCTGCGACCAGACTCGCCGAGTCCAAGGCAATCTACAACTGACTCGTCGAGTTGTTCTGCCAACTCGCCGAGTCCATGCTTATGTTCATACAACTCGTCGAGTACACACATGTGACTCACCGAGTCTCTCCAATTCTTAACCTATGCAGTGGCTTTTCGAGCCATGCAGGGGCTCCAATCCATAGATCCACTCTTCTACAGTCTAACCCTCACATAAAGTTGCAAACTTTACATGAAACCAAGGAGATATAGGACCAAAACATACTAGGGCTTGGGTTTAAGACAAATGGGCTTCACCAATAACTCTTAGACAGAAGCTTTATGACATTTTGGACCATCACAAGCCTAGATCTAAAGTAGCAATCTCAGATCTAAGACTCTAACTCGAAATAGTTCTCAATCATACCAAAAATGCCCCAAATCTCAAATGATAAAAGATCTAGATACAAAAGAGCCCAAACAACAGATTATTACCTCCAATATATGCTCCCACTAAAAAATAATCTGGATCTCCTCACGTCTCCTTGATCCAAGCTTCTTGATCTTCAAGATCTCTTCACAACTCACTCCAATTTGCTTCCAAGGCTTCTCACAAACGAGTTAGGGTTTCTAGATCTCAAAGGGGGCTAAGAGGGCTGAGGGGAGGACATTAAGTCCTTTAAATAGGGTGCAAACCCGAAGATTAGGGCTTTTCCTCATTAAGCACTGACTCGTCGAGTCCAGCCGCCGACTCGGCGAGTCAGACCACTTAATCACGTGCCCTGTAGTCGCTTCGACTCGGCGAGTCAAGAGACCTACTCGCCGAGTCCCTTCCTTTATTTTCATATAGCACCCTTCAACTTCTTGCTTCTGTACTTGGGATGTTACAATTCCCCCCCCCCCCTCACTTAAATTAGGCTTCGTCCTCAAAGCCTGCTGCAACACACAATTCCAGATGACACTCCTACAATGCATCCACTGATCTCACACCGGCCCAGATTCCTTCAAACTCTACTATCGAATCCCTATATTATCCATCCCTTCCCCTGAAAGGTCTTGACAATTGCTTCGAGCCGGCCACCGGCTTCTTTTCTTTGATGATAACATTTATCAACTAAGTACCACCTGATGACACTACCATATTCCCATCTTACGCATTCATTCGCCGCTTGCGAAAACTGGATACCATTATAAACCACCGGGTCCTAACCTAGTGTTAACTTGTTATCCCTTGCCCGACTGGTGCTACTTCTTTCAAAATGTACTGATGGAAACTCATCTGGTTTCCTCCCTGGATCAAATCACTTACCGCGCTGACATGATAGACATTCCACAGCTTCTGAGAAACTCTCATGAATACCCATCTATAACGTGTATACACATCGTACCTGGCCCAATCAACCTCGGGCTAGAAACTAGGCACGCCAACAACGGGTCTAGCCATCCCTAGGATGGAGCACCACCACATACATAACTCATGACCACAACCATAAATTGGAACCCAAGGATTTACCCTTGCATCACTTCTAAGCTCTTCTGATTCAACATCAGCGCTAACCATTCCACAACCTCCACGGACATCCCACCCGTATGTGCTTCCACATAACTGGTACAATCTCAGTGATCACTATCAATAACTGAAATACTTTTGCTCATCCATTTACACTACTTCTTTCCTTTCAGATGACCAACACTCCTTCCCGGAGCTACATACATTTCTCATCCATTCTTCAAGGAAGTCTACTCGACAACCCTTACCACACCAACAAGTGTCATAGCGCTAAAACTCCACTCTACACTACCCATGTAGAGAAACTACTACTCTCTAACTCCCATATGCTCTGAATCTGATCACAACTAATAAGGCCCACACACAGCCTTTGTCTAACTTCATCATCCGAATCAATACTTGGGGCCAAACCTTATCGATTGCTATCGCATGGAGACATATTCACTCATTCTCCACATACCGATTGACTAACACACACAGGGTCTTCAGCATGACTGGACCGCCTTACCAGGCCTTCAGACTATCTGGACCACCCTCAGAACCTTCAGCATGTCTGGATCGCCCTTTTTGGGCCTTCAGCCTGTCTGGACCGTTCTTCGAGCCTTCGGCCTAACTGATACGCCCACCGGCATTCAGTCTATCCGGACCGCTCAAAATTTTCGTACATCACCCTGAACAATTCCTTTCTAGGAATCTCTCCCATGCATACTGTTCTCGCCCTCTTGGGGTTCCGAACTCCAGCTCCATTCCATATACTCAGATTCTAGCCTAACCCTATGCCTCACAACAATCAATCACTTTCTCTGAAAATCATGGTATGTTCCCTGCCCTACATGTCTATTACCACATTCTCGGCTAAAACACTAATGGTTCCAACATTTTAATTAAAACACCCATTCAGATCCACTCTCTGTCCCCAACTGGAGTATTACCCGATCCAAGAAGATGAAACCTCAAAGACACTCCGAGCTGATGAGATCACCAAGATCCTTTGAACTCTGTCTGACCACTAATAACAACTTCCAATCAACCAAGATACATCGGAGTCCTCGGCCTACTCTAGCAGCATGCTCAATACGTGGAACAGACCTATTTAGTGCTAAAGCATAGCAGCCTACTCAATACCCGAACATAGATCTACAAACATAAAAGAGTCTTCAGCATGACTGGACCGCCCTACCAGGCCTTCAGTCGATCGTCCACCTTCCCGGAAATCCGAGGTCTGTTCCATGGCACGCGTGTCTACCGTACATGCTAAATAAACCGCACTCCTGTGCTAAATGCACTGCTGAGCCCTGGCATCTAACAAAACCCTCAATCTATCAATCCAAAACCCTCAGACTCGAGCACACCCTCGACCGAAACTCGAACTGAACTCGATTCTTGACTAGGACCCCAACCTGGTTCCCCAACTTCTGCAATCAAGCATCCAAAAGACGTGTTCTTATGCTGGAAAGTTTTTCCGAACCCCCAAACAACACAACCCTTGAACTAAGCAGCCAATAAGGCCTTTGTTCTCCCTGTCGGGTTGTGAAACTTATCCCGGTTTCAAAACCTTTCCCACTTCAGCATCTCGGGGTAACATTCCCCCACTTAGATTCAACTAAGCCTTCATAATACATGAAAATTGGAGGATTCTCAATCATCCTAACTTCCCAATGATTTATTCGATGACAACCAATTCTTTCCCACTATTGTTCCATTGCTAGCTAGACCCGACTCATCAGACACTTATAAAAACCATATGATCACCTCCTAAATCCTGATGAAACCGACAATAACTAATGCGTGAATGACTCCACACTCACTTCCAGAAGACCACCATATATATGCTCCAACTAATACCTCGGCAACGAGTTACTTCTCTTGGCGCTTTTAGTCCGTCAATCACTAACGGTTGCTAACCACTGAATCCTGATAATGATGAATAACCCTTTTTATGGGACCCCATCCGCAGGCCTCCCACATAAAACCCCTTTTCCAAAGGTGTTCCAAACAAGCTTCCCGCTTTCGGGCTTTATAAATCATTCTCTTCAGGGTTCACACCCTACCTCACTCACCAGCTCAAACGCCTACAGCTGAACGGCAACAGCTGAAACACCCTCTTCCCTAAACCGGGCTACAAACCACTCCCAAGACATAGTCTATAGTCCCAAAAATGCAATAGATCTCACAATCAATCCTTTCCATCTGATACAAGAGATCCAGGGAAAACCGGACCTCACAAACACTTATGCCATGCCGACCGTCCTGAGCTCACCGACGCTGAAATAATGTTGCATATTCCTGTAACCAACTGACCCCGAGCTGGAATACACCTGATCCTGGGGTCACAAGCCTGCTCACTCCTTCGAGCTCGGAAACTAAAAGGGTGCAATCCTTGCCCTACAAAATGACGATCCAATTCATCAATCAACCATTTCACTTCCATCTGCAAAACCCCAGCTGAACATAATCAACACTCCTTTCCGGAGTTCCCACGACCCATAACCCGGCCTCGAGCAAACCCCCGAGCCTCAAAGCTATAAACCCACAAGCTATACTCTCCCGCTCAACCCGCGGAAATATAACGAGTACAGGTCATCTTCCTGCTCCAAGATAACTGTATCCCTCTGCTCATCAGATTATGCACCAATAACAAGTCCTGGTCCTGGAAAGTTCGTCCAGCTCCTCTGTGACAACCGTTAATTTCCGGTCGAGTCAAAGTCAACTAAAGTCAACAAGTCAAACCGGTCAACTCAGTTAACCCTTGTATGCTAGGGTTTACGTTATGTAATTACTAAACAACTCGCTATTCTAATGAAAGATCATAAACTGAAAATTTCGTACATCTAGATTTCCTTAACCTGAAACTGTGGTAAGTAACGAACCAAACCGATAAAACAATGTTGCATACTCATTGGGAGTGTGTAAGATCCTTAAACATGGTTTAATGGGGCTTACGGACCTTACGTTGCGAAGCCGGACACTCACAAATGTCACACACGAAACCACTCTCAATCGTTTTCACTCTATCTCTCTTTATCGGGAATCTCTCCCAAATCTCTCCAAGAATGAGGAATCTCTCCCAAATCTCTCTCCATATGAGAAATCTCTCCAAGTATGTGAAATCTCTCCTAAATCTCTCCATGTATGTCAAATCTCTCCCAAATCTCTCTTTGTATGAGAAATCTCTCCAAGAATGTGAAATCTCTCCCAAATCTCTCTCCATATGATAAATCTCTCCAAGTATGTGAAATCTCTCCTAAATCTCTCCACGTATGTCAAATCTCTCCCAAATCTCTCTTTGTATGAGAAATCTCTCCAAGTATGTGAAATCTCTCATAAATCTCTCCACGTATGTCAAATCTCTCCCAAATCTCTCTTTGTATGAGAAATCTCTCCAAGAATGTGAAATCTCACCCAAATCTCTCTCAAAAGTTCCTTAAACTTTTTGTAGTCTTTCGGGCCATCCCGACCCTTAATCAGATCAAAAACCGCTTAAAACGGGATAAAAACGGATAAAATAGACGTAAGGACCCGAAACCCCTCTTAAGGAGTCGAACCCTCTTAAGGACCCGAACCCTCTTAGAAAGCGAACTTGTCAGAAGCGAACTTGTCAGAAGCGACCCCCCTTTGGACCGAAGCTCAGCAGACCGAACCCGAACCTTCCCTTTCAGACCGAGCCTCGCATGATGAACCGAACCTCGCACAAGGAACCGAAGGTACCTTCGGTCCATTTCGCCTCCTACCCTTTCGCTCCATTTTGCCTTCGGCCCAGCAGCAGAAGGGACCGAACCTCGGCCTAGGACCGAGAGGTCTCGCAGGGAAGCCCATTTCTTCCCGGTTTCGATTCCGACTTCGTTTTGGCTTCGTTTTTCATCGTTTTAACGCGGGATTTTCACCCGAAACTTTATTTTAACATTTAGGGACCCATATCTACTAATTACCCACGTTTTTGGGGATAAAACCTTATCCGTGAAGAGTGGGTGAAGTACAAAGATTGAGTGTTGACTTTTCTTTATGCTATGACACAAACAACCACTCTCATACCCACTCTATGTCACTATTCACCATCAGCCCATACCTAGTCATTTAATGGTACTTTTCCCACCATTTTTCAGCCACCCACTTGGTCAAGGGTTAGAAAACCCTCCTCTCTCCTCACATTTCTTTCATTTCCTCTCATTCTTCCATCAAGAAACAAACTTCATTTTCTCTCATTTTCTCTCTCTAAAATTCGAGATCCAAGGCTGATAATCTAGCTTTATTATACTCTTGGTAAGTATAATTCATCCTCCTTGTGAGTATTGCACTTCATTATACTCAAATCATTGATTGCTTACACAAACTCCATCACTTTGATGTTAGATTCTCGAAAATCTCAAGGCATCTTCAAGTTTTCTTGAGTTGAAAACTTCCTTTCCCCAACATTCATCTACTGAAATCACATAAGGTGAGTTCATACCCCTGTATTTTCATGTTTTTCTTAAGTTTTAAGGAGGGGGGGGGGGGGGGAATACAAGTTAAAACACCAAGAACATAACTAAACTTTTCTAACAGCTTTCATCAGAAAAGTTGGACCCCATTCACGGACTGTTTTGGACAACTTAAACATTTTAGTTTTCAAAACTGTTTTAGGTGCAAGTAATTCCAACTCTTAGCTTTAAAATGACTACTTTCACATCTCCACACGATTTTTCTACAATTTATGGTGATTTTTGCAAAACTGCCTATCATTTCAAACACCAATCCGGACCAGTCTGCGATTATGGACTTTTTCACACAAGTTGGAGGTCAATAAAAATTATGATGAAAATTATGAGTAAACTAGACACATTTTAGGAACTCTCAGAATTTACGGATTCAGTTTTCGACTTCGTATGATTTTTATATGATCTTTCTAAAACAGTGCAGAAAGGTTAAAAACTAGTTAACAGCTTATAACTTTCAACACACTTTGTAACATGTTGAGCAAAGTGTTAAATCTTTGATGACTTCATATTTTACATGTGTTTCTTGTTGTGTTATAATTATATAACAGAAAATACTCACTGAATTGTAAGAATCCTCCATCATTACCATTAGTACAAAACAAAGCAAGATAAACATAGTTATATTTTGCTATACATTCGACTTACATAGAAAAGGGTTCTTATACACCACAAACAAACATGCTAAACTATAATAGGTATAGTTAGGTTGCATATACATTTCAAACATTTTGATAAACTATAATAGGTATAATTTATGTTCATTTACATTACAAAAGGTTTTCATACGAAAAATGGTACAAATACAAAGTACCGGTTTCATACCAAAAAGGGGTACAAATACAAAGTACCGGTTTTAGGTTTTCATACGAAAAGGGGTACAAATACAAAGTACTGGTTTTATACAAAAAGGGGTACAAATACAAAGTATCAGGTTTTCATACGAAAAGGGGTACAAATACAAAGTGCCAGTTTTATACAAAAAGGGGTACAAATACAAAGTACCGGTTTTATACAAAAAGAGGTACAAATATAAAATACCAAGTTTTCATACGAAAAGGGGTACAAATACAAAGTACCGGTTTTATACAAAAAGGGGTACAAATACAAAGTATCAGGTTTTCATACAAAAAGGGGTACAAATACAAAGTACCAGGTTCACATAAAATAGTTTTTATGATATTAAAACTATATTTCATCTAGAATTGTTAGACTTCAGCTATAGTTGCTAAGCGTATATGCTAGAGTTGTATAAGAATCTAGTCTCGATCAACTTAGAATTGGTGGGCCCGCCTCATCTCCTGTTCCTCGTTGGGTTGTGGACCTAGGGCAGACCCACTATATTCAACGGTTTATTTAACTTAAATCTTATATAACTTATATACGCTGGACGATTATAGAAGAAATCTACGACTCTTTCTAGGGTTCATTATCACATAATATAGGAATATTCTTTTCACACTTAACTAAGAAAATATTGGATTTTCTGGAAATCAAACTCTATCGCTTTTACAAGGAAAACGGTTTCTTCCTCAAACAAAACTCTTATGAACTCACCAACTTAATTGTTGACACTTTTTCAAAACTACTTGTATTCTCAGGAAATCAATGAAACAGGAAAACGTCAGCGCTTTGAGGATGGGATGTTAAATCGTCAAACAATTTATTTTGTCATCATAATGTAATTGATTTTGAAACATGTAAACATATACTTTGGTGTAACTCTTTCAATTATATTTATGATGGTTGTATTTACTTTGAGCACTATTATACTCGTTGTTGTGATACTATACATGAAGTCCGCCACCCCGGACATTTTCGCCATCCTTGGTTTAGGGGTGTGACATCCTCTCCCTGTCGTCGTTACAGTTGCCAAAGCTGCCACGGCAACCGTCTCAGCAATGCCTGCATGACGCTCAACAAGATATTTAACCATAGCGGTCTTGAAAGACCCAATCATCTTTGCAATTTATCCCCGAACAATCTCGATCGTCTCCTCCCAGAGGATCTCCCTGACATTATCCTCTGACAATGCTGGCCTATCTTGGCTGCCAGCTCCCGATCCCAACCTGGATCCGGTCACAAGACGTCTCGTGACCACCATTCTGGCAATACACCAAAAGATCTCTAATAACCTTTATAATGACAGGGAAACAACTCCAAAACCCAACCCTATGGGTTGTGACTTCCTTGCTACGCGTATGGGTCCTGTGCTTTCAGTAGTACGGGCCCATACTACCTTCCACACCTACCCATATTTGTCTCAAGTGTCATCACAACGCCCTAACTAAATACATAAATATAGCGAGCACTTAAATCCTCAATCCTAGAGGAATGCTAAACATCTCATAACTGGCCTCCCGACCTCTCACTACCCACCCAATCCATGAAACTTCTACCAACCCTGCAGCATTAGTGTATACTAGCCACACATAACGCTGGACCCGATAGACTTTCGAATATCCAATTCTACCCTAAGGTCAAATCAAACATTCTCAGGCTATAATATCTTGATTATGCACAGCCGTGATGCCTACACTAAACAACTACAATAAGGATGTCAATCTCATATAAGGAAAACCCTAGGCTAATAAGCATAATGAAATCAGGCAATTTTATCATGCAATTCCTGAAGATCCCTAGCCTAGTACTAGCATGCTATTCTAACATATCACAATATCAAATAACAGTATGATATTTTGGGGTCTACTTACTGGCTCCGGCTGATCGTACACTTCACATCCTCTTTTGCTTATTTTGAAAACCATTTTAGAATTCATTTTGAAAACCTTCCCTTAATTTGAGACTGGAGTCACACGAATGTTCCTCCAATTCACTCAAACCAGGGCTCTGATACCAACTTGTAACACCCATAAAATTCGAGCCAAGTTAAAACATTTTAATTCATTCAAAAACCATTAAGTTCATACATTTGTTTTCAAAATAGTTTAAACATCAGAGTATTTCCCTAGGACCATATCACATAAATCATAAAACATGAGGAGCGGTACGATCACGCCTTCGCCTTGCCACGATCTCCTGAAGTACCTGAAACAAAACACCGAACTGTAAGCCCGAAAGCTTAATGAGTTACCCCCAAAATACCAACCACACACAAACATACTCATAACATATCGCAAATAGAACAACCATGCACGTCGGGTCTACTGTGTGACTGGTCCGCCCGCATCAGGCCTTCAGTCCACCTGGTCCACCCTCCGAGTCTAGCCATGTACATCGAGTCTACAGTGTGATTGGTCCGCCCGCACCGAGCCTTCAATCCACCTGGATCTATCCCGAGCCTTCGGTATGACTGGACCGCCATACGGGCCTACAATCTATCCGGACTGCTCGTAGGGTATGTTGGCCTTCAGCACAAAGCAGGACCGCCTCAACCCAAACATCAAGCAAATAACCATGTACACATATAACAGGTAATCACATGACAGTCCATAGACAAACAAATCGATCTAGCAGATCATAAAGCATAGCGACATCCTAACCAGGATACCGACCTAACCGGCCACTAACATAGCATCATCCTATATACCAGGATACCGACCTAAACCAGGTCACTAACATAATACTGTCCTAATTACCAGGACGTCGATCTAAACAGATCAATAAGCATATCAAACAGTACATGTATAAATATCAGATATAACTATCTCACGGATCATCGATCATAGTAATTTCTCATAACCAAAACACCCACCTAACCAGGTCACTAACATACCAATCCTAACAGATCATAAGAGCATGACAACATATTGTCTATCCGGATACCGATCTAACATATCATAACCACATGTAGCATACTGTAACCATGATGACAACTAAAAGGGCCGGTCTTGGTCCCTTAGACCCTATTGATATAGTAAGGATAACTCACCTGCAATTGCCGACTGAAGAGATAAGACCGAGCTACTCCGACCACCGACACGAACTTCACCACAGAACACTACCAAAGAACCAATTCCATAAATACCAAAATTACCAAAATACCCTTGGAAGTCAAACTGGTCAACTCTTGGTCAAAGTCAAGTTCCTCAATCAAAGTCAACTTTCCTGGTTGATTCTACTCGCCGAGTCAACCCGTCGACTCGTCGAGTCCTTATGCTCAGAAACTCCCATAACACGACTCAACTCGCTGAGTCGCCCCAAGACTCGTCGAGTCCAATGATCTCGGAATTCCATCCTGTCCAACTCACTAAGTCGCCAACCGACTCACCAATCCAAAGCTTTAACCAAAAGAGGTTGGGTTCTGCGACCAGACTCGCCGAGTCCAAGGTAATCTTCAACTGACTCGCCCAGTTGTTCTTCCAACTCGCCGAGTCCATGCGTATGTTCATACAACTCGTCGAGTACACCCATGTGACTCGTCGAGTCTCTCCAGTTCTTAACCTATACAGTGGCTTTTCGAGCCATGCAGGGGCTCCAATCCATAGATCCACTCTTCTACAGTCTAACCCTCACATAAAGTTGCAAACTTTACGTGAAACCAAGGAGATATAGGCCCAAAACATATTAGGGATTGGGTTTAAGACAAATGGGCTTCACCAATAACTCTTAGACAGAAGCTTTATGATATTTTGGACCATCACAAGCCTAGATCTGAAGTAGCAACCTCAGATCTAAGCCTCTAACTCGAAATAGTTCTCAATCATACCAAAAATGCCCCAAATCTCAAATGATAAAAGATCTAGATATAAAAGAGCCCAAGCAACAGATTATTACCTCCAATATATGCTCCCACTAAAGAATAATCTGGATCTCCTCAAGTCTCCTTGATCCAAGCTTCTTGATCTTCAAGATCTCTTCACAACTCACTCCAATTTGCTTCCAAGGCTTCTCACAAACGAGTTAGGGTTTCTGGATCTCAAAGGAGGCTAAGGGGGCTGAGGGGAGGACATTAAGTCCTTTAAATATGGTGCAAACCCGAAGATTAGGGCTTTTCCTCATCCATCACTAACTCGTCGAGTCCAGCCGCCGACTCGGCGAGTCAGGCCACTTAATCACGTGCCCAGTACTCGCTTCGACTCGGCGAGTCAAGAGACCTAATCGCCGAGTCCCTTCTTTATTTTCATATAGCACCCTTCAACTTCTTGCTTCTGTACTTGGGATATTACACTTTGAGACCACAACCTACAACCAGTTGTATTGTTTCCATATTTCACTTTTCCACCATCTTTCAAACTTTGATACTCTCTTAACTTCGATTTCCCTCCAGTCATATGACGAGAACAACCACTATCAATGTATCATTATAAATCGAATTGCTCGTCATGAATTACCTGTAATATTAAGGCAATTTAAGAACCCAGACCATTTTGGGTCCTAGTGAGAACTTTGCTTTTGAGTCCAAGACAGGAAAAATCTTTATTTTGTCGATCCAAAATGATTTCTTAATCACAACATTATTCACTCCTTTTTCCTTTTTGAAAACTTGATATTTATTATTACAATGATTAATTTCAACAAACTAACTTTTTCGATTAGAATTTACTATTCTTTGTTGTGCCATTTTGTCCAAACATTTTCTTCTTCTTGTTTCAATTTGGCTTCATATGCTTTCATATTAGCATCTTGATCCAAAACCTTTTTCTTTGAAACTACAACAAATTTTGATTTTGCTTTTGGATAAGGAGTTGAATGAACATTTTGATTAAAATATCTTCATGAATTAGCAACCTTTTTATTTGATTTATTAGAAACATGATTAACACTTTTATCATTAACCACATTTTCCTTTTTTCTTCCAAAAATGTTTTCTTGCAATCAAAATTTTCTTATATCTAGCATTCATTGCTCTTTTCTTTTCTTTGATTTCCTCAACTGAATTTTTATTATTTTTTTTCCTTTTGAATTATTTTTCAACCTGTTTCTTTGTAACACAAATCGGTAGATGTTTTGTGCCACTTGTTTCACCAACCTCATATGAAACATTCACCTTGTTCAAAGGTTCTGAAACATATTTTGCTTTGACATTCCAAGAAGTCTTTTCAGAAAGGCATTTTGTGTCATCACCATTGTCAATTGTTGCAAACCAAAAATGATATTTGCAACTCTTTGCATTATTGTTATCAACAATTGATGTCAATTCCGATGTACCATTCTTGTTAAGACCCTTTTTAACAAAAAACTTGATTAGGAGTCTTCAGAACTTTTGTAAAAATAGTTGCTTTTATCGTCAAATTTTGAAATCCTTTATTCACAACATGGTTTTCAAATTCAACGGAATCTTCAAGAATCAAATTTCATTTTGGTCTGCAAAATCAGAAGTATTCTCATTAGAATGATTTTCTTACGATTTCAACTTTTGTCATAACAAGTTATATTTCTCATTTGAATTTTGTTTGACTTGTTGTTTGTCCTCTTCAGTTAGAATGTTATTCATCATCAATTTATTTCCTTTTGATTTAATGAATTCCTCAACTTTTTCAAGACCAATTCTATACGAACCATGCAAAGATTCATCAGATTATATCACAGATTCACAATTATAATAATCAGCATCAATTTCATCTTCTTTAAATTCAAGGAATGGAAGAATCATTTATGCAGTTTATCATCGGTTTCACAGTTAAGATAGAGTTGAGTAATATTATTGTAAAAATGTTTTGCTATTAAACAAAAAAGATTTCGTTGCTTAGTCATTAGCATATCGTCTTTCTTAAAATAATAATATCATCTTAATGTCTAGTGATTTCTATTCTATGGGATTCCATTTTCATCCTTCTCTCTTTGCTTTTGAAAGTTTCCCTACAAAAACTATGAAAGAGATCAGAATTCTTAATACGAGATTGCTTAAGGCATTCACTAAAATTAGAAGTTGTATTACGCAATTCAGTCAGTTCGGAATCAAAACAATTAACATGAATATTAAGAGATTTAATAATAGAGTGTACCTTATTGATTAGTTTCTCACATTCTCCTGCATGCTCTCTGACACTTTTTGCTGAGAAACAGACTTCCAATTTTGCACCCTCATCAGTGAAATATTTCTGGTTGTCGGAATCTATGCTTCCGACCATCAGATACTTTCCACCAACAAAACTCTTATCTTCTTTCACAACAAATCCTTTTCCATGAGTCGACCTCCAAACTTCATTATCTTTAGAATCAGTCACACTTCAACTCTTACATCACTATCATCTTCTTCAATTATCAGTGCCTTTCCAATACTTTTGGATTTTCGTAACTCTTCTATTTTCTTATTGTAGTAATCTTCATCTTTTTTATTTTCCTTCTTCTCTTGCATCTTTCTCAACATACACTCTTTAGGAAAATGATTTTTGTCATGACAATAGTTGCATTTGTAACCAAAGTCACCAAGCAACTTCTTCTTAACTTTTTCTTCTTCTTTCTGAAACTTCTTATAACCTTCACCTCTTTGTTTTTCTGAAATAGAGTTTTGCTTTGTAAAGGTTCCATCACCATTGTTTCCTTTGTTAAACTTGTTTCCTTTGAATTTGAGTAGTTTTTCTTGATAAACTTTTTGGGATTGCTGACCGTGAGTGCTTTGACTTCGCTTGTGAGTTCCTCATCCGAACTGTCAAAATCATAATCTTCTTGAGTTATTTTGGATGATTTTCCTTTTGATCCTTCAGATTTAGCAATAAAAGCTAATGGACATGCATTTGGAACATTGTTGGCTTCTTTCAAAACTTCCTTCTCAAGAGATTTGAGAATCCCAACCAGTTTGGCAAGTGAATAGTCCTTGAAATGTTCATAAGCTTTGACAGTTGAAATAATGTGTTTCCACTCAGACCTCAACCCATTTAGAAAAGCGACCTTCTGTTCAATTACTTTCCTTTCTAACCTGTGCTTCATCATTCTACTATGCAAATGGTTAAAACGAGTAAGATTTTGTTCAATAGATTCATCTGATTTTTGTTCAAATGAACCAAATTCAGATAAAAGAGTGGTTTGAGTCGAATGAAGTAATTTATCATCACTAGAGTATAATTCTTTCAATCTAGTCCAAATTAGATGAGCAATATCACAAGAACTTACCTAACGGAAGGTATCTAGAGGAAGATCAAACCTTAGAATTTTGAATTCTTTTAGGTTGCATAACAACAATTCTTTTTCTTCATAAACAATGACTTTTTCTTCTACTAGTTCATCAAATCTCTTTTGAGTTTTAACAACTTCTTGATTTTTTTGCAACTTTGTAAGATCCTACATCAATTGCATGTCGGATGTTTGAGCCATAAGTTTCAATGCCAAGAACATAGTCTTCAAAATGAAGTTCCTAGACTTCATAGTCTTTTGGAAAGAGAATTGAAATTCTATTTGTGGAACTAGTAGCACCATTAAGGTTGAATGAAATCGAGTGAGAATATTCTTTACACATTTTCAAACAAAATTTTAATAGAAACACATTAGAATCAGATCTGTAAGCTAAAAACAAGTTCCAAACCAAAAACCGAACGATTTGAACTTAGTATTTTTTTTATCAAAATGCAATTAACGATTGAAAAATGCGGAATCGATGGAAAAAACTCAAAGTAAAAAAAAACGAAGAAATTATAATGATTTTGGATCTCAAAATTGCTTATAAAACCTCCTGCTCTAATACCACTTGATATAATTTGTAGGAACGATAGATTCTAGAATGAAAATGTCATATGAAGATGTAAATGATTTAGATGAACACAACAAGGTAAATAAGATTTGTTTGCATTAGAGATATGAGAGAACAATTATTTACAATACAGTGCAGAACTATTTTATGTCAAAAACTCTTTACCTCTCTGGTAACTAATTCTCCTACATATAGGCATCAAAGAAGCACTAGAAAGGAATCCTAAGTCGACAGTTCAGAACTGCAAACCTAAGATTTAATACAAATTCCGAAATCGGAATTACAACAACCCATTCTAGAATCTAAGAAAAAACACTAAACATTACAAACGCATACAACTTAGACACAATCTAATTCCGAACCCTAAAAAACAATGAAGAAAAAACAAAAATAAAAAGAAGCACAGATGAAAACAACACAAGGATTTAACCAAAACAAAGAACAGTTGAGCGAAAAACTTACAGTGATTCCACAACAAAACTCTGCAAAGAAGCTAAGTAGATTCGTTAGATCGAGGTAGATTTAACACTGAACACACACAAGGCATTAAAATGATTGGAACCACCTCCGGTTATAGAACACATTTGCACGATTTTAGCGTTGACTAAATAACTTAGTGTCGGCCATTAGGTAACGTCAGTTAACCTAAACGTTTACAACTAAACTCTCATTTAGAACTAAACATTGTTTTGATAAACTACTGAAGATGATACTGCCAAGAACAACGATCAATGATCCTTCTATTAACAAGAGAAAGAAGATCTAAAGAACCAAAAATGACTTAGGAAACCATAGACCTAAACCCCAAAACCCTAGATTTTGACGCGTAACAATAAACTCAAAAACAAGGCGAACCTTGCACTGATACTATAAACAAATCTAGATCATGTACAACATCAACAATTCTCTTGTATTGAAATAAGAATAAGATGGTTTTCATCAACTTACAACACAAAAAACGCACTAAAATCATGCTCAAACAATTAATACAAAATATCCTCACTACAAACACTCAATCTATCCTACTCCCACCCTAATCTACAAGAACACAAAGAATTACAAACTCAAGAAGAAACTGAAACCCTAATTGGAGAAACCCTAATCGACACAGAGAACACGAGGTGAGTGTGTGATTATATAGTGTGTTATGAGTCTTCACACACGCACACACGAACATTATATACAACGGATCAAGAATCGGATCAAATATAACCCAAACCTAAGCGGATAAAATCTGCGTGTCCTTAGAAGTTACAAAGAAAGTGAGCCGCAATCCAACAATCTCAGATCTTGACAAGAACTACGCTCCTGCAACCGTTCTTCACAAATACACATTTGATAATTGACAAAATACACCCTAAACAAACAAAACAAATATAAAGATTAAATGATACAACCATAAAACAATGAGAAGTTTGAAACAAGTTGACATTCATTCTATCGACAATGTTGTTGCTCTAAGGATTCTCGTGTACCTTAATTGCACAAAGTTTGATAGTCTTTATTTTTCATCTGCATCATTTCTAGTCTAATAGGGTTACTCATATGCATTAGGATGATGGTACGACTGACAAACGATCTATTATATGGGTATTGTTTCTTTTTGGTGACTCTCTCATTTCATTGTGAAATAAGAAATAGCCCTTAAATTTCAATCCATCACTGAGGACGAATATCAAGCGCCTGTTGACAACACAAGAGTTAGTTTGGTTACGAAGGCTCCTTGCAGGCATGGGGGTTTCTCTCTTCCCATGTTACTCTCGAGCGACAACCACCACGCTATACATATTGTGCATAACAACATTTTTCATGAGCGTACAAAACACATCGAGATCAATTGTAACTTTGTCTATCAACATGTGGTTGGCAAGTCTCTCATGCCTATCTCAGTCACGGATCAACCTATAGTTATTTTCATGAAGGCTCGCATTTTCAGTTTTTTTTTTTTTTTTTTTTTTTTTTTTTTTTTTTTTTTGGTAATCAAAATCAAGTCAGATGATTCCCCCACTTGAGTTTGAAGAGGATGGGGTGTTGGTGCACATTTTTCAAAATTTCCCATACTTTAGGGTTGTATTCGTATTTTTGTCTAGTAAGTTATCTCTTAGAAGTTATGTTACAGATTATATGTTTAACATATGGATCAAACGGATAAAGATGATCCGTCCACAGACATCACCCTTTTTCCGTAATTTAAAATTTTCCTAACTAAATTAGACATTTATATATAAAAAACTATATTAGAGCTAATATAACTTTTTTAACGACATATCCACTATCTTTCAAAAGAGATTGTACCCCAACAATTAAATAAGATTTAAAGGTAACATAAATTCCAAAAAGCAAAACCAAGAAGTCCAATAACACAATACACATAAACCAACAAAGAACCGATCTTTCTTTACTTCTTTTCCTTTTTGACTGTCGAATCCTTTTCTTTTCATCACATGGTTTTCCACTTTCATACTATATTTAGGATTTAGGGTTTAAGATTTAACACATTTGATTTTCTCAAATTTTTGTTGGAATATAATAGTTTTATCCGATTTAAACAAATTATTAAATACAAAAATTAATAAGACATTTTTAGTGATTCGTAATTATAACATCCCATTTTGATTTCTTGCTACCACACCATTATAATTTGAAATTAATAACCGATTATAATAATATCTTCAAATAGAAAATCATTTTCACCACCATAGTCCTTTAGATTATTTTTTTCAAATATGTAATATCCTAATAAATAAATAAAAAGGTGCAAATACAACACTATAATTAGGTATATTTTTCAAACTAAACCTTAATAAGCAAAAAGAATTAATTTTCAACGAAGTAACAGAAAATAAAAATGAAAATAGAACACTATAATACAAAATAAATAAAATACATCTCTATTTCATGCATTTTGCCCCTTTTTTTTATATATGCAACAAAACCATACCAATCACTCAAACATAAACCATAATTCCAAATTGTACCCAAAAAGGACATTTATATTACATATCAATAATAGCTAATTTCAAAGTCTATTATTTCTTTCAGCAGCAACTGTAAGCAGCCTACAAACACCTTGAGTCAAGATATCATATTCCCTTTCATTCTTACATTCAAATTCAACCACCCCACGAGTCACCGTCTTCAGCCCAAAGTAGCGGCGGTCATGGCCGCCTTCCACCAGGTGCCGCCCAGGCCATGGCGGCATATCTTTCAAAACCTCCAACACAACATCTGTGAAAAAGTAACAAAAGAATATGAGAGTTTGTGACTTTAATCTTTAATGCTTTCACAAATCCCCAAAAGACCCACCAAACCACTAGCGTTTAGGTTGGGGTTGGGGTGGCGGTGGGGTTACCAAACTTACTCTTCTTCTTTTTTGTAATGGTCCCAGCAACATGTCTGCTCTTCATCTTCAGAATCACCTGATCCATATGCACAAAAATAGACACTTTGTAAGTGTTTCATGTTTTACCTTTTTCAGTCTTAATAATTTTGATGTTGTCCGTATAGCAACCAATGTTAAAATTACCATATTGTCCCCGATTTAACATACTTTCATCAATAATAATAATAATGAGGGGTAAGAACGTTTTTTGAGTGAATAAAAAACTATAAACAAAATTTATGATTTTTATCCCGGCCAATTTCAGTCCCATACCACACTTGATTGTCATGTCATGTCATGTCACTAGGACTAGGGCTATTTTTTATTATAAGGATGTCTGACAAGAGATCGAGAGCGAGTCCCTGTCCCACCTTTTTCCAATGGAACAAAATTTATTTATGATCGAGAGCGAGTCAAATTTTGTTCCACTGGAAAAAGGTGGGACAGGGACTCGCTCTCGATCTCTTGTTTGTATAGACATCCTTATAATAAAAAATAGCCTTGGAAAACGTGTTTAGTAACATTTAAGAGACCTAACATATAAAAACTAACCTGGTCCATTTTGTTGACATAAACCGAGACGATTTTCCAATGAAGATCGCCTGCAATAATTCAAAACAAAAATTAATGTTAAAACATTAAGTACGCATTGATTAAAAAATGTTGAAAGATTGGGTTGATTAAAAATGAACCTTTACGGGTGCGTTTTAGGAGCTCACAACCTCTTGCAAGTAGTTCTCGGCTACATATCCCGAGGAAATTCTCTTCGGGTACAAAATCGTCGCTAAAAGTACTGCCATTTGAACTGCTTCCCGTACCAATACTATGAACCGACCCTTTGTCCCCTCGGGGCACGGCCGGGATATTACGTGCATCCTTTACTGCCCGTGCTTTTAATGTTGCCGCACCACGAAGTGCTATAATGTAAAAATTTACAAATAGTTACCATGAGGGGTAATTCCGTCACAAAGCTTCAATTTGGTTGCTAATGCAAGAATAGGGTCATTTATTTTTTTTAAAATGGTAATTTGTATTTTACATCGTTGTGGTTTGTTGGTGTTTATAGATATGGTCCAATAGTTTGAATTTTAATGTTTTTGGTCCCTTAAAGGATTTATGTCATGGTTTTAGACCATGAAGTGGACACCATCTAAAATTTAACATCAAATTGAGGCATGTGTGTTGTTACATGAGGGTATGAATGTCTTTTTCCTGTTCATGTTCCACATGACAGACTTTGAAATGGACAAAAAAATGTAATGTTCTCTAATAATAATATATTGTTAATATGATATCATAATAGAAGAGAGATAATGGGAAAAAGACATTTTTACCCTCATGCGCAATGCACATGCTAGGCTGTCATGGTAGCTTCTAAATACCGTCCACTTCAGGGACTAATATCATGACAAAATTACGTTTCATGGCGAAAAAGGTTAAAAATGAAACTTGTGGACCATATCCATAAAAATCAGCAAACCTAATGGAAGCAAAATGTAATTCACCCTTTTTTCAAGTAAAAGTTGTGGGTTATTTATTTATCAATTTATTTATTTATTTTAAAATGAGGTCACATTTGAGAAACATCTAACAAGAATTTCAACTTACCAGTAGCAGCTGCTGCGGTTAACGTCATGATATCACCAGGTGACCGGACGTTAACCGCAGAGCTAACAACGGAGGCTAAATGGTCGCGTTCAGCGCCCATAGCCTCCGCCGCTTCCACACACTGTGCGGCCACTAGGGTGGCGGCGGATGCTACCGCCAAGTCGGTTTTCACCATCTCGTCATCCTTTCTATGGCCAGATGAGGCGGCAGTGGCGGCGGCAATTGCTGCAACAACAGCCGCCACTCCAGCAACCGAAACCGTTGCATGTAACTGTGCATTATGAGCTCTAGTCTCCTCTTTCTTTTTCTCTCTTCTATCCTTGAACCACCTCCCCACCGTTTTCCCTCCACCACCACCGGTGGTTGCAACACTAGCGGCTCCACCTCTATACTGGTTGTTCACCGGATTCTTCAACCGACAATACTGCTACAAAAAAACACCATTAGCAATCCCCAATTAAGCCAATAAAATTTTGCACTTTTTTCAGCTTCTTGTAACCATATCAATATATTCATCTTGTTACACAACAATCTTTTCTCCATACACAATAATATATGTTTTATAGAGTTGTACAATACAATATTTTAAAACACAAATTGTTACGTATGGAGAAAAAATTATTGTGTACAAATAAGCTTCCTTAGTGTTATTATTGTTACTATTACTACTTTAACAACTATTACTGTCAATTAGTGGATTGATATTGTTACCATAAGTGTTACTAAAATTACTATACATTTTACAGCAAACATAGCCTGTTATGTATGCTGAAAGTGGGTCAAGAAAATACGTTGTACTTGTTCTATTTTTAGCTTGTGGACCATATTATGTTGTATAATTATACAATATTAATGCCAATGCATAATTGGAGATTCGTACCTACTTTCTGCTTCTACATTAATGTACCCATTTTTTAAGGGAACTATCGAAGTTGGTCCCTTTGCCCATTAAGAGCCATTACTTAGGATCAAATCAACCATGAAACTTAACAATCAACATTATTAATGCAATTACCATGATACCCTTGAGTCATTACTTAGGATCAAATCAACCAAAATACTTAAACATCAATACTATTAAAAACTAATGTAATTACCATATTACCCTTGAGTCATATCATAGAGCATTAGAAATATCTATACGATTCTGATTAATAACTTGCTTTCTTGTAAGATATCGAGGTAACAGTTTCTATTTTAGGCCCTGTTTACTTTTTTTTTTTTGAATTAAGTCTTGTCTAGATAAAATCTTTTTTATACATCAAGTAAAGAAAAAAAAAACCAGTGTGTAAAAGTCTAAACCGTAGTAATTAATTATCATGGGAAATCGAAAAAGAAAGTGGTGTAATGTTTGTGGTAGGGACAGAATACATATTTACGATCACTTTTGAATATTTTGAATAAGATCATGAAATACAAGAAACAAGAAAATCATATCCTTATCAAAATCAAATCGAAGTTATGAACATCATTAGGTTTAAATTCCTAAAACTAAACTTGGAAGCTTTTTGTTTTGAATTCTTATTTTGGCGTGTAGTGATTATTATACTATAAAATTTATAGGATGTAGAAAAAGCTGCAACATAGTTCTCTACTGGGTGTTGTGTTTTTTAAAAGAACAACAGGTATCAAATCACCGATAACCATGTCAGGCTCCCTGCCGGAAAATTAGTTATCCAATGATCATCAACACAGTCAACCGGCGGCAGATAATAGCTCCAAACAGAGAGAGAGAGAGAGAGAGAGAGAGAACCTTGATGTCGTCCATTTCAGAAGGGGAAACAGGAGGACTGTCAGTAAGGGAGCCATTGAGAGGGCCACTACTGTGCGAGAGTCTGCCGGAGGTCCGGGGAGATACCTCCTGCTGTTGAATCACCGGTTTCAGCTCAAAACATTCGTCAAAAACTACAATGAATTTTTGAAAATTAAACTTACAGATTGTGCCAATATACGTTCCATGATGAGTTGTGAGGTTTCAGACGACGCAAACGCAAAAGGGTTAGCGACAATATCCTCGAAATCGGCAGCGGTGATTTCATCAGGAGGAGCTCCGGTGGTGTGCGGAGGAGCAAGAGCTTTGGAAACTTGTAAGGCGGAGATGCTCCAGGAGCGAGAGAGGAACTCCATAGGCTCATTTGGGGTCTCCGGTGGCCGGAAAATAGCGTGGCCTAAAGAGTCCATTGGTTGGGATTGGGAAGAGTGAAAGAGTGTGTGGGGAGGGGAACAAAAGAATGAAGTAATGATGAAGAAATAAGGGATGCGACGGTGGTTTTCTGTAAAAGCTTCGTGTCTTCACACGTACGACGGTGCTTTTTGTAGTGTGTGTGAGTAAGAAGAGTATGATGAGAATGGCTTCTCCACGCGTGTTAGTGTTAGCCAGAAACCTTGGTTTCCATTAAATGCTTGCTGCACTACCTTTTTTATTAGCCTTTTCACAATTTGGTTCACTGTTTTACACACACTTCAATAGTGTATCGATATCTGTAAGATTGATTTACAAATTTACAAACTAAACACTGTTAAAGCAATTGATTTGTTGTCCTAAAAGTTTACATTTCCCTGGATTGCAGAAAAAATATATATTCTCTTTTTATTATTAATATAGATAGATATTGTCATTTTATCAATAATACATTAAAAAAACAAAAATCATTTATGACCCATAAATGTTGTAAATGGTGTGTGACTTTCTAAGTTACGGTGAGTTATGAGGTTTTTCAAAGTGTAAAAATTTTATATAGACAAAATTGCAAAAATGGTTTATGTGTATGTATTTTTTGGGGTTTTGGTTCAAAACCATGAATGTTTTGGATTTATGGTCCTTTTGGGCTAGTTTCATTGTAAAACTGCTCCCCGATAAACTTGAAAAGACGACTTTGCCCTTTTAATTTGTTTTTTCCATTTACTTAATTATTTTTTTCTTTTATTTAAATATAAATGTTAAATCAAATCTCTCTCTCTCTCTCTCTCTCTCTCTCTCTCTCTCTCTCTCTCTCTCTCTCTCTCTCTCTCTCTCTCTCTCTCTCTCTCTCTCTCTCTCTCTCTCTCTCTCTGAAAAACCACTTCCCCACCCCTTCTTCTTTTTCTTTACCTGCACCACAATTCTCGAACATTCTCTCTGTTTCTTCCTTACCTGCACCACCATTCTCCAACTCGTGATTTACAAACCCGTCTTCAACACACAATAAAAAAAATCGAGATATTCGTCCCTCGATTCAATTGATGAAACATATCAAGGGGAAACGACCAATCTACACGGAATGGGGGGATGGATGGCTTACCGGCAACGGCAGCAGCAGCGGACGGCGGTGGCTTGAGGCTGTCGGCGGCAACAGCAGCGAATGGCAGTGATTTGCGGTGGCATGCAAGAGGGGGCTGCTCTAACGACCTTCTGTCGCTTCACTTCTGTTTTAATTGGATAGAGACATGAGTGGGGGAGGAGGGGGAACTCGGTGGTTGTCGGAATCAATAGTGGTGGTGGTTGTGGATGGTTTTCTCGCCGATGAAGGTGGTGGATGGTGGTTTCCGGCCTTCCTTGCAACAGAAATGGTGGTAGTGGTTGATTATCTGAATAGGAAAGGAGGTTAGGGTTGTTGGTTGCCAAATGGTGGCCAACGGTAGTGATCATGACAGTTACCAGTGGTTCTATGGCGGAGCATTAATGTAACGGTGGTGGTGTTTCAACGTCAAGAGGCTTGGACTGTGAATTGGTGTAGATAAAGTGGCCCTTTTTTATCAGTTGTATCCTACCGTCTGTTTAGGAAGAAAGAAACACCTTCCTATACTAGAGAGAGACAGAAAGAGAGAGAGAGAGAGAGAGAGAGAGAGAGAGAGTGTGTGTGTGTGTGTGTGTGGGCCTCTTCTTGATTTGATTTAACATTCATATTTAAATAAAAGAAAAAATATTTAAGTAAATGGACAAAACCAATTAAAAGGGAAAAGTCATCTTTTCAAGTTTATCGGGGACCAGTTTTACAATGAAACTAGTCCAAAAGAACCACGAATCCAAAAAACTCGTGGTTTGGACCAAACCCCCAAAAAAATGCATATCACAGGGACCATTTTTTGCAATTTTTTCTTTTATATATATTAAAATAAATCATATAATTATAGAATTACATCAAATATATCAAGTTTTTTAAAATGCTATACTATAATTTAATATAAAAAAGTTAACAAAAAAATCAATTATTTTAGGCTCGATCATTAAAAAAAAAAAAAAAAAAAAAAAAAAAAAAAAAAAAAAAAAAAAAACCTTGCGCCTTGAAATAAAAATTGCATCATAACGCGATAAGACGGGCCTTAACATGTTATTTAGGCGTCACGCTTAACAAACTCTCCTTTGACATTTTCGTAAATGCTACATTACGTCTCGCGCCATGGTACGACTTGACGTGCGTCTTGGCGCACATCATAGCATACCTTTTAGAACCATGTTGCTAATAGTCTAGTAGTCATATGTAACCCTACAAGTGTATAATAATTATATTTATATCATATAAGGAAAATATATACTAAACTTATTCATATAAATAAAACTTTTAATAAAACTAACTATTTTTTTTTTGAAATTTGCAAAATAACTACATTGTTCGGAATGCACAATCTTGGAGTAGTAAAGTCTGATCCAAAGTAGTCAGTGGTTGGCAAGATATGACATATGGACTCTAAAAAGTGTATTCTAGAATGTAGGAACGTTCCACACATAGGCAGAGCTACATAGGAGTCCGAGGTATCCTGGGTCACCCCTCAAATTTCGTCCAATAATATATACTTTTTTTTGAATTCTTTTTTTAGTTACGGTGCTACCCCTTAAAAAATTATGGGCTACCCTAAAATAATTGGACTACTCCTAACTTATAAATAACACAATATAACTCAAATGTATGTTAATAGTCCAAAATTTTATGCTCATATTTAATCTCAAATTAATTAAATAAAAAAATGCTCAATCCATATCTTTTTGTTTGCTAAAATTGGATGAAGGAATCAAGGAAACAGACGCATCGCACATTAGAGGAAAAAAGTGTGTGCGTCGGTCTTGTGCCCTAGCCCCACCTCACTATCGACCCTAACTTTTTATTGTCGATGACTTTCTTTTTTGACAATCTCCTTTCCGGCGACATCCTCTTCAACGACCCCCCCCCCCTCCCTCCTCCCCTAATATAATGAAACAAGTAAGTCTCAACTCTCAGTCCTATTATTAATTTAGTTTGTTCCAAATTTCCATTATTTGTCTATTGTAAAAGACTTGAAATTAGCAATTATTTATCTTGTATGGCTCTAGGTTCCATGCCTTCAAGCAGGATTTGTGGTGGTCATTGGGTCACTCGATTGGCCCTATCTTATGAGATTGACACTAGCGGGATGGTTCCTATTCCTATTAGATACATGGGTACTACCACTCTAGGGAAGATGTGGGCGTTGGTTCGAGACGTTGGGTGGCAGTGGAGGGTTTCGTATGATGATATGGAGCCGGAGCATATCCCTGAGCCTGTCTTTGAGAGGCATCAGAGACCTAGGCATGTCAAGCTTGATCAACCGCAGCTGACTCTACGCGATGTAATGTGGCATTTGAATGCAATACAGGAGGAGCATTGTTAGATTATGGCTTCAATTGCTAGGGTGAGGCAGCACCTTGGGTTGGATCATCCACATTTTCCTCAGGCATGTGCTGTTGTTCCACCTCCTGCTCAGCTGAGGGGTGTTGGTCATGATGGTGTTAGCACCTCAGGCACATACCCTGGGGATACTGATGACGATAACGAGGAGAGCTCGAAGGACAAGGAGGATGAGTTTGAGAGCAGTGAGTAGGTGGGAGGGTTGATGTGTTTGGGTTATATTTTGATACTTATTTCTTCTTATTTTGTGGGATATTTTGATACACTTATGTATGCTTTTGATTTGTGTTGTATATGTATGGTTTCTATTTTAACATTTATCGAGCCCAAATTTAGTTAATGTCTTGGTTTAGTCAAGACTAAACATAGGTGATCAGGCTAAATTTAGGAGTGACTCAACTTTTACATACAGAACCAGCTTAGATAATATATATATATATATATATATATATATATATATATATATATATATCATTCTTGATTTGTATACTTATTCAGGAATTGGCGACTACTATTGTTTCGTACTTTTAGACAATCAAATATGGATTGACCAGATGAGAAGTGAGAAGGGCCGGATTATTTTAGCATATAGTCGTTCTGAAATCCAGCAACCCAGGTGAACGTTCAAACTATTCACCTCTCTCGTAAGCAGTCTATCAGTAGGGTAATTAATAGTAATACTTTTATCTATAGGTTTGAGGGAAAACCTAATCGAAATATATGTCCTAAGCTATAGTCGTAATTCCTGAAGAAATACTAATTCGCTATAGCAAGTAGCTCTCATACTATTTTGTCACACCTCCCCCAACCATTGGCGGAAATGTCGAGTGGTGACGGTGATTACCTAAATTATCCAAATCACAGAGCACAAACCATAACTACCTTTTTATAGATCTATCTTCAAGCTAACTGTCCTTCCTTGCATTGATCCTTATTCCATCCTAGGAATACATGCGGTTTTGAAAATGTCAACTTGATGTTGGTGAATTCACAGGTTTTTAGATAAACATATAATAAACTCTTTTTGAAAACTTTTACGAATTTTACAATGATTATGATCATTTGATTATATTCCTTATTTCCTATACTTTACTATATTATCTCTTCCAAAATTTCTTGTATCTTGTAACTTATAAGTCTTCCGATTAGAATATTCTGCTAATCCTATCCTACTATTTTTATGGGATATTTTACAATTTCTATCTTACTATCTTTGTAGGATATTTTACCGATCCTATCTTATTATTTTTATAGGATATTTTACCATTCCTATCTTATTATATTTGTAGGATATTTTATCGATCCTATCTTATCATCTTTACCAATCCTATCTTATGAACTTTATATTTTAGGATATTCTATTAATCATGACATATTTTAGTTACTATTTGACGGCGTCCCTCTAGGTAGTCCGATCTCTAAGGTGATTGTAATGTATTACCATGAGCCCCTATAATCAGCGTTATAGACTAATAATCTCCCCGCACGACGCTTCATCAGATGTCGAATAGTGCTTGAACAATAAAGAGAGTTATCATGTCGGGATTGTAGCTAGAAATCGCAGATGGGTGTGTCAAAACCTGTATAAATCTATACATATCTTTTTGGCTCTCGCAAGATTAACGACTATAGGTTCGGGGTAGCCAAATTTTATCAGACTAAGGATGAAAAATAACAGCTCACTAACGCGTTAAACTTAGGTATTTTATCTTTTATCTTTCTTTCTTAGTGATTTCCTATAACCATCACAATATAAAATCGTTTACTTTATTTTTGATAATTGAAACTTATAGACCTCATAATTATCTTGTGTGTGTGTGTGTGTGTATATATATATATATATATATATATATACACCCTAATTATGGTTAATCTAAAATAGGATAATTGGGTAGAGTAATGATTAGGTATATTACATATCCTTATAGTTGACCAACATTACTTCTATGTACTATGTTATCCTAGGGAATTGGGCATCATAACATCTAGGTATTATCACTACCTAGACTATCGGACATCATAACTCTTAGGCATAATAGCATAGCTTACAACTAGGTATAGTATCTATGGCTATATTATCCAAAGGTTTAATGACTTATATAACTATTGATATTTATAGATATAAATATGTTTTGATAAAGTAGTTTGATAAGCATGTAGTCTCCCCTATAAAACCTTTAAAATAGTGAAATGTGGTTGTGACCTCACCTTAGTAGCGAGATTGGGGATGTCATTGCTGCTCCATCTGAAGTGTTACACCATTGGGAGGCTTTTCGAGATCGAGAGAGAGAAGGAGAGGGGAGAGAGAGAGAGAGAGACGGAGAGAGATTTTTGGGTGTGAAGAATTCAGAAGGTGAGCACCTCTATTTATAGTGCTTATGTGTGCAGCGCACTTCGTGCACTCTACTCATGGCTCCATCCAGAGTTTGCCACGTGTCACACTTCTGATGGTTCACGTCTCTCCAATCTCGACGAATCTGGGTGTCAGACATGCACGTCGAGTATGGCGTGCACTTGGCGTGCAAGTCTAAATCTTTTATAAAAATTCATATCTTCCTTATATAAATCTTGTTCTTACCCTCTTTATATATTTGTGTAGCTCTCAACTAGTAGTACAACTTCCCTTAAGGCTGCGTTGCCAAATTTTAACTTTTATTTTTAACCCGTATTTTATATTTTTGTAACATCCCAAATTTCAAGACTAAAAATTTCATTTTTATAAAACATTACTTAAAACACATTTATCAATCCATAACATAATCATAGTATTAATTCCAAAACATATTTTCATTATCAGAGTAAAACATTCACAGGCTGTCTAATCTATGGTGTGTGCCATGCGATCACCCTGAGCTCTTCCCTCCGCGACCGGAAGTACCTGAAACCAAAACTGAAAACCGTACGCACGAAGCTTAGTGAGTTCCCCAACCTACCACATACCAAACACATAATCGCAAACCGCAAGTACTGGGCATCGCCCTCTACCTCGAGCCTCACCTGCTACAACAGGCCCCGCCTAGCTTTGAGCCTCGCTCGGATACAGATCTGTTTCACTTAGGCCTCGCCTGTCACTGGGCCTCACCCGCTAACGTATACTAACACGTAAACATATCACAACACATAAGCTAACAATACTACTGAATCCTATTCTAAGGCCTCGCCCCTGTCTTGCGCCTGATGAGTCATGGAACCCCGTCCACGCTCCTACTGATAGTGAGATACGGGCCCGGCCCACACTCACTCTTTTCCTAACTTGGGCCTCGCCCCTGCTCTGCTACTAATGAGATATGGAACCCCGTCCACACTCTGCTGTTGGTGAGATACGGGACCTCGCCTGTACTCACCTCCCTACCAGGCTCATACCAGTATCACACAGACAACAAGTATACTCTATCATGCAAACCATTCCCGAGGCACCCGCCCGCTATCAATGGACCTTGGTCCCAAATATCATACTAGCATATAGTGCCTAGGGCTAACCCCCGAGCCTTCCTACTCGTAACTACATGGGTCGGCATTGTGGCCGTAGACCCATTCACACAAATGGAAACTCACCTAGTACTGCTAAACTTGCTGGTAATCCCTCTGGCCGCTGTCTGACAACTCTTTCTGAAATGCTGCTCCACTAGCTCCCCGAGCTACCAATATCAATATAACACTTAGTCTAACTTTCCTCCGAAAGTCAACTAAGTCCACTCTGGCCAAAGTCAAAGTCCTTGTTAAAATCAACCTTCCAGGTCAACCCTACTCGCCGAGTCTGCCTACTGACTCGCCGAGTTCATACGCTCAGAATCCTTTCATTCGCGACTCGACTCGCCGAGTCAGCCCCTGACTCACCGACTCTACCAATTTCCGAGTCTTGTCCTGACCAACTCACTGAGTCCCCACTCAACTCACTGATCCGAGTCTTAACTCAAAGGGTTTGGGGTTTCGTGACTTGACTCACCGAGTCCAAGAACAGACTCGCCGAGTCCAAGGCAATCTTCAACAGACTCGCTGAGTTGTTCATCCAACTCGTCGAGTTCATCTCCATCTTCATACTACTCACCGAGTCCACTTAAAGGACTCGCCGAGTCTATTCAGTCCTTTATATATTCAGAGGCTCTTGAGTCATTCATGGACTCCAAACTGTAGATCCACTCTACTAAAGCCCATTCCTCACGTAAAGTGGCAAACTTTACGTGTAGCTAAGGAGATCTAGGCTCAAAACACTATAAACTTGGGTTTAAGACAAAGAGGCTTTACAATCAACCCATAGACTGATGCTTTATGATTCTCTAGGCCAAGATACACTTAGATATGAAGTAGCAACTTCAGATCTAGGCTTCTAACTCGAAATGGTTCTTAAACTTGCCCTACAAGCCCCAAATCTCATGTTAAAGGTTGATCTATATGCAAAAGAGTGAAGGTGGTGACTCATTACCTTCAAATGCTCTCGAAAATCCTACAAACTCTGGATCTACTACCAATCCTTGAATCCCCAATGGTTCCCTTCTTCATTCTTCCTTCAAATCACCCAAAATGGCAAGAAAGCTTGAATGTGCAACAATGGAGGCTTAGGGTTTTGTATTCTGGATAAGAGAGGCTATAAGGAACCCTAAGGGAGAGAATGAGATGCTTAAATAGTGCACAAAGTCCCGGATTTAGGGTTTCCCTCTTCAGACCGGACTCACCGAGTCCTCTTTGCCGACTCGCCGAGTCGGTTACTTAATCGATCCCCCGGATCCCGCTCCGACTCGTCGAGTTCCTCCCTGGACTCGACGAGTTGACATTTTAACTTAGGGTTTTCTTTCCTTTCTTGGCCTTTCTGATTTTGAGTGTTACACCTCTCCCCCACTTAAACTAAACTTTGTCCTCGAAGTTCGCTATGGCCAACTGACTGAAAATTTCTGCTGTCCCTTATCCGCCTTCCGGACGAACCGAGACCACCCTAGTCCCTACTGATCTATCAATATCTGGATTACCGGCTCCCACCGGTCGCTAGCCCCAACACAAACTCCTAGTCGCTCCCAGCGACTTCCGAAGAAACTTAGGCTATCTAATACTGCCCCCTCTACTCTGCCACTCTGGCGCTACCAGCCCTGAGATCCTCAATCCTCTAACTTGACCCTAAGGTCCTTACCAGGTCCCACCTGTGCTATTAAAACTCACGGGCCTCGCCCACGGGTCTCACTCGACTATACTATTGAACAACCCTGCTCTCATGTCCCACCTATACTGCTACTCACATACGGGCCTCGCCCACGGGTCTCACCCAACTACACTACTAAGCAACCCTGCCCCTAGGTCTCACCTATACTGCTCCCAACATACGAGCCTCGCCCACGGGTCTCACCCAACTACATCCTGGAGCGGCCTCTCCCAAGGTCTCACCTCTCTAGGGCTATGCAGGCTAGCTCCATACTATTCTCATCTACTACCCATCCCTGATTCCTACCTAGATCACTAGGAGGTAAGGGCCTCGCCCCAACTCTGCTAACTAGGAGATACGGGCCTCCGCCCACACTCCGCTAACTAAGCTACTAGGGAATTCTACGGCTTACTCGTAGTCTTACAACACCTTCAATACTCACTGACTGCTGGTGAATGCTACGGCTACCCCGTAGTTTTACAACACTTTCCACCTCTAACTGTTGCTGGAGAAAGCTGCGGCTCTGCCGCCGCTCTACCATGCTCTACATGCTGTCTCTGCCACTGACTACTAACACGAAAGCATCCCATGTTAACCCTTCTCAAAATCCTCATTCCAACTCTCTCGAGTCCTACAGGCGATCCTCCAACCTGAATTCCAAACCCGATACTACCCATCTCAATTACATGAACTAACTGTTGGGAAGTCTCTCAACTCCCAACACTGAACTCCTCAATACATCAATCACTGTGCTATTTCTTTTCCTTCTTAGAGGTCGTGTACTCATTCTGGATCTACGTGCTCTTACCCATGTACTCTCAGAGGGTTCTCCCCCACTTTGATCCTGCCTACCCCACTGCTCAATGATTGAGAAGAATTCCTGATCTTTTCTGCTATACCACCATCAATCTGCTGGAGAACCGAGCTTGCCATGGCTAGGGATCTAACTGACCCATCACTCAATAACACCTTTCTGGATCTAGCAGAACACTACCGAGTCCCATATGAGCATGCTATAGTTACTGCATCCTGAGTAACCTGCTCCCATCGGGCACGATCCTTAACTATCATTTTAATGTCCAAGGTATGCAGATGGCATATGACTAAATCACAAGCAAGCCGCACAATTCTAAATTTACTCATACCAATAACGATGCAAAACCATAACAACATAATCATGCATAAAGAAAATAGGAAACGAAGGTTGCATACCTGCTATGTCCGGCGTTGCTCGCGCCTCCATGGTAGTCATCTGAAAAGCCCCGCCTCCTACCGCAGGCGCCTCTGCTCGGCCCTGACGGCCGTCTGTGATCCTCAAAGTTGCAGGGGCAGGTGCCATCACCTGTCCTGCTGAAAGAAAACTGGGACACTGGGCCCTCTTGTGGCCACTGCAGTGAAAACATATCAGATCTGATCCCTGTGTGGTGGTAGCAGTACAATCCCTGCTAAGATGACCAGCCCGGCCGCACTTGAAGCAGCCCGAATCTCCACCACTACCACTCCTACACGCACCCTCATGCGTCCTGTCGCACCTCCCGCATCGGCCGCGGCTCTGGTAATCCCTCGGTCTCGAATCTGACCCCTTGGGCATTTTGCCCGAACCTGTGGCTACCTGAACCTCATCCGACTTCCTCTTCCGGATCTGTTCCAAATCGATCTCCCTCTCTCGAGCCCGATAAATCATATCTTCCAGTGTCTTACAGCCGGACCTGCTCATGAACTCCCTGATGTCAGCCCTCAACATCTAGTGATATCGGGTCTTCTTCATCTCCTCATCCGTGACATACTGCAGTACAAGAAGAGCCCTCTCCTTGAACTTGGCGGTGATCTCCACCATAGTGTGACAACCCGAAATTTCCATTTGTACGAACAATATCTATTCAATAGAAGCCAGTCCAGTTTCAGTAATTTTCAGACTTTTCCGAACAAGTTTGTGTACATTAGGGTTTACGTTTAAGGAGATATCAGGAGAGTGGATGCTCCTTGATTTGTGAAACTTGAACATTCCAAGTTTCATAATGTCATAGTCAAATTTCCTAAATAAAAATATTTTCTGCCAAAATATTTCAGGACTATAAATAGATTTCTGAATTTAATTAATTCATTATTCACAATTCCAAGTAGAGAAAAGCCATTTTCTCTCTGACGGATCTTCGGGTTTTCATCCCAGATTGTGAGTCTACTTTCTAAGATGTGTTTTAATACTTGTTATATGCTTTATAACATAAATTACATGTCTAAAATGCAAGATCTGGGAGTTTACCGCCCAAGAACGTTCTTGGGGAGTAAACTCCAAAATAGAGCTTTAAGGCTACCTAGTCCCGTTTCCTTGTTAGACAACTAGTTAAGGACATAATGTATAAACATTAGAGGCTAGAAATCATCCAAGATCATAAGGCTTTTGGAGTTTACGGCCCAAGAGTTCTTGGACCGTAAACACCATTTCCAAGGGCCAAAGTGAGCCCTAAATCACCCCTAAGGCTTAAGGCATTTACCCTCTAATGCTAGTAGCTAATTTGGACACCAAAACACTTCAAAATCATAAGGTTTTAGGAGTTTACGGCCAAGGATATCTCTTGGGTCGTAAACCCCTTTTTAAGGGCTATAAGTGCCCTAAATCACCCCTAAGGCTTTAAGACTATTACCCTTTGATACTTGTAACTTGAATGGGGAGTAAATTACACCAAAATCATCCCTTAAAGGGAGTTTACGGCCAAGGAACATCACTTGGGCCGTAAACTCCAAGTAAAGGCACAAATGTGTGCCTAATGTCCCTTTTAGCCTTAGATAAAAACATAGAAGCTATACTACATGTGCAAGTGACTTAAAAGAATTAAAACCAACATCCCATAGGAGTTTACGGCCGTAAACTCTAGGGGAAATGGTCTTTAGGCCGTAAACTCCTCTATGGAGCATTCTAGGGCCTTAAACTACTTCAAGAATTATTCCAACAATGTTAGGCTTATTCTAGGATTAATATAGCACTTCAAAACACCCAAAATCACCAAGTGAGGAGTTCACGGCCGTAAACTCATGGGTTCACGGCCGTAAACTCCAAAGGTGGGGTTTGTTGGGTGGTGAACTCTTATACAAGGTCTTTGGTGCATTAAACCCCTTTCGCCTTGTCCCGTATCGACTTAGATGCAACCCTTAGGACCTATAACATTTATACAAAGTGTTTTTATGTTCCTAAGTGTCCCAAATTATTTTATTAAGTTATTATTTGGCTAATTAGTTATATATATGCTTATTATATGATAACTAGGCTCGTGCGTGTAAACAAGTCTCCATTTGCCACCTAGCACGGTATCCGACACTGCAATTCAAACAGCTCACCACAAGTGAGTGCATACCCCTTTAATCAACCATTGAAATGATTTTAAATGTTTTAAATACTTTATGGGGGGATACAAGTCAAACACTTATAGTTATTGCTTCAATCACATGTGATTGCATTTAATCACATGTGATTAATAACTAGGAAACCAATGATTTTATCACTGTTCAAACTGTTTATCAAACTGCTTTACTTTGAAATGTTTTACAAACTCTTATACCTTTCAAACTTATTTACAACTGTGATTCAACCAAATGTTCCAATTACATAAACTGTTTTATCAAACTTATGCCTTCAAATTGTTTTATAGATTGACATCAAGTCGATCTTTTCTTGAAATAATATTTATGGTTCAAATGTCTTATAAAATCTTATTTATGCTTTTACTTCTTATAAATTGCATGCCCATATATGTATAGATGTATAAATAATGTTTAAAGGGCTTAGGAAGGCAATCCGCCCTATTTCCTTTTCCTCGATTTGGATGTGGTCTGGTGGGATTTCGGGTGACCATCCGAAGGTCGTTTCAATATTAATTATATATCAAATATACATATATAGACATAAAAGTACTTCAATATTCATACGTACTAGACACATCATTAGTAAGTTACCATCGGGGTAACACAGGATCATACATATACAACTATACTATGAGAACATATACAACTATACTACGAGAACACATACAACTATACTATGAGAACACATACAACTATACTATGAGAACATATACAACTATACTACGAGAACACATACAACTATATTACGAGAACACATACAACTATACTATGAGAACATATACAACTATACTAGGAGGAGAACATATACAACTATACGAGAACGAGAAACATTACATTACATATACTAGAATACTTAAATTACTGTGATTTAAATCGGAGCATGACTTAACTGTCATGACTCTAGTTGTGGCCAGAGTCTCTTGAAGGGGGAGCGTGAGTTTGCGTATAGATCTATGCTGGATTGACAATCCTACACCTTGCTGCTAGCTACAGCCGGACCTGCAGGTCTGCAGGTGCCAAACGTCATTTTCTTTATTACGACCATTCATTATGTCGTTGTTACTAGTCGATAGTATGGTGCAATTTATCACATAATGCCTTAATATAAATCCGGTTTAAGGTAGTTAGTACAGCAGTAGTTCCTATAATACAAAACTACAGTACTACAATGATTTACCCATTACACATTTTTAGTGATAACCTCACTTAAACATTAATGTACAAACTATATTTTGTTAAATGATAGTTACACTTGGGAAATTACACACTTTTACAACAAACGAGCATACAAAACAGTTAAGCCTTGGTAGAAGGCTACTTTAATAGAAAATATAGGATTTTCTGAGAGATTCAAACTTTTACAAACACTTACATACATTTTACAAACTTATACTTGAGACACGTTCAAACGTTTTAGATAACAAACACCGACACTAAAACACTTATGAACTCACCAGCTTAATGCTGATAAACTCTTTCAAAATAACTTGTATTTTCAGGTCATCAGTAGACAGGTACCGAGGCCAGCTTTTGAGAAGATGAAGCGCATCCAAGACTCATCTCATATTATTTTGTTTTACATTATTTTGGTGTCTATAACTGTACAGAACACACTTGTATTAAATTATATATTTAATGCAATGGATGATGTTGTTTGCTTATTTACATTTACTGTGTTGTGATACTTTACATGACGTCCTCCGCCCCAGAACGTTTCCACCGTTCTTGGTTTTGGGGTGTGACACATAGTCTCAGTGGTCTGTGTCAAATCCTGAAACTCTCGTACCAATTGCTGCACCTCAATAGTCGGTGGGAACTAAACCCTGAACCTGGCTGAAAAATCACTCCATGTCATCGCGTCCAACGTGGCATCATCCCCCAAAGGATGACCAATCTCTTCCCACCAATCCCTCGCTCTGTCCTTCAGAAGACAGGAGGCGAGTCTGACCTTGTCCCCCTCGGGACACCGACTCGTACGAAAAGCATTAGCAACATCAGCCAACCACCTGCTGCTAGCAATGGGGTCCCTAGCCCCATGATAATTCGGCGCTCCGCAAGCTCTAAACTCTCGGAATGTCAAAGTACGAGCTCCCATGAAAGCCATCATCTCTGTACGGAAGGCTCCCAGCCTTTCATCCAAAATTTCCAGTATACCCTCCTTGACCATGCCAAAGATCACAGGAGTCTGGTCTAGTATGTTGCGCGTAACCTCTGCTGATATAAACTCTCTCATATGCTCCTCGAGGTGCTCGGTCCCTGAACCCGAGCCTGATCCCTCTCCGGCGCCTGATCCGCCCACTGGTCTCTCTCACAATGTCACCATGCTGACAAACATAACACATAACTATCAGAATACTCATTACTGTTGAGGGATCATACACACACTACAAGTTCCCCGGTCTCATCTCGGCCTTTCCCGAATCGAGTACGGATCCTCTGCTTTCAGTAATACGGGCCCATACTACCTTCCACATCTATCCGTACTTTCCTCAAGAACTGCTTCGACTCCACCAGGTCCCTTTCTCTACTACTACTGCTCCCAACACTATCTCATCCTAGGCTTACCCTAGGGAAACCTCTGACTCCAACCAAAGCATTCCTCAGCCGCTGAAGGCCTCCTTGTGATGCCAATTAGCTACCACCTGAATACCATGACATGTGACGAGGCTCAGATAATCCTTCGAGTAAAAGACTCGTCCCTACAACGGTTAGACTCAAACAAGAGCTGCGCAATAAGGCCAAATCCAGCAATCTGAGATTATTCAACCCTGATCACATGTGATGTGACGTATTCACCTAATGGCTAACTCCCATCACTCAGAATCCCACAATGCACAAAGCAAACAACATTCAAACAAGGGAAAATCTAACCATAACATACTCAAGCAATCATAATCTCATAACAAAAATCTGTACTAGCATGTAACATAAGCTCATAACTCAGGCATAACCTAAACAGGCTACCCTACTACTGTCTAGCCAGTAATATCAGGCAACTCAAAAGCACATATAACAAGCACATAAGGCATCCTCCCTAGATCCTTTGTCCTAATCTAGCATGCTGTTCTACTATGTTGTTCGGCTGATTGCATGCACCACACCCTTTTCTCTTATCAAAATTCTTTTCTCTCTGAATTCTTTTGCTTTTCTAAAACTATTTTCTTTTCTCAAAACTCTTTTTACAAAATTGTATTTTGAAAACTCTTATACCAATCCCTTAGTTTGAGTTCAGACACACCCGAGAGTATGTCTGAATCCCTCAAACCAAGGCTCTGATACCAACTTGTAACGTCCCAAATTTCAAGACTAAAAATTTCATTTTTATAAAACATTACTTAAAACACATTTATCAATCCATAACATAATTAGAGTATTAATTCCAAAACATATTTTCATTATCAGAGTAAAACATTCCCAGGCTGTCTAACCTTTGGTGTGTGCCATGCGATCACCCCGAGCTCTTCCCTTCGCTACCGGAAGTACTTGAAACCAAAACTGAAAACCGTAAGCATGAAGCTTAGTGAGTTCCCTAACCTACCACATACCAAACACATAATCGCAAACCGCAAGTATTGGGCCTCGCACTCTACCTCGGGCCACGCCCTCTACCTTGGGCCTCGCCCGCTACAACAGGCCCCGCCTGGCTTCGAGCCTCACTTGGATACATATCTGTTTCACTTAGGCCTCGCCTGTTACTGGGCCTTGTCCGCTAACGTATGCTAACACATAAACATATCACAACACATAAGCTAACAATACTACTGAAACATGTTCTAAGGCCTCGCCTATCTTGGGCCTCGCCCCTGTCCTGCTATTGATGAGTCATGGAACCCCGTCCACGCTCCTACTGATAGTGAGATACGGGCTCGACCCACACTCACTCTTATCCTAACTTAGGCCTCGCCCTAGCTCTGCTACTAATGAGATATGGAACCCCGTCCACACTCTGTTGTTGGTGAGATATGGGACCTCGCCCGTACTCACCTCCCTACCAAACTCATACCAGTATCACACAGACAACAAGTATACTCTATCATGCAAACCATTCCCAGGGCACCCGCCCGCTATCAATGGACCTTGGTCCCAAATATCATACTAGCATATAGTGCTTAGGGCTAACCCCCAGGTCTTCCTACTCGTAACTACATGGGCCGACATCGTGGCCGTAGACCCATTCACACAAAGGGAAACTCACCTGGTACTGCTGAACTTGCTGGTAATCCCTCTGGCCACTGTTTGACAACTCTCTCTGAACTACTGCTCCACTAGCTCCCCGATCTACCAATATCAATATAACACTTAGTCTAACTGTCCTCCGAAAGTCAACTAAGTCCACTATGGCCAAAGTCAAAGTCCTGGTCAAAGTCAACCTTCCAGGTCAACCCTACTCGTCGAGTCTGCCTACTGACTCGCCAAGTTCATACGCTCATAATCCTTTCATTCACGACTCGACTCGCCGAGTCAGCCCCTGACTCGCCGAGTCTATCGATTTCCGAGTCCTGTCCTGACCAACTCACTAAGTCCCCACTCAACTCACTGATCCGAGTCTTAACTCGAAGGGTTTGGGGTTTCATGACTTGACTTGCCGAGTCCAAGAACAGACTCGTCGAGTCCAAGAACAAACTCACCAAGTCCTAGGCAATCTTCAACAGACTCGCTGAGTTGTTCATCCAACTCGTCGAGTTCATCTCCATCTTCATACTACTCGCCAAGTCTATTCAGTCCTTCATATATTCAGAGGCTTTTGAGTCATGCATGGACTCCAAACTGTAGATCCACTCTTCTAAATCCCATTCCACACGTAAAGTGGCAAACTTTACATGTAGCTAAGGTGATCTAGGCTCAAAACACTATAAACTAGGGTTTAATACAAAGAGGCCTTACAATCAACCCATAGACTGATGCTTTATGATTCTCTAGGCCAAGATACACTTAGATATGAAGTAGCAACTTCAGATATGGGCTTCCAACTCGAAATGGTTCTTAAACTTTCCTTAAAAACCCCCAAATCTCATGTTAAAGGTTGATCTATATGCAAAAGAGTGAAGGTAGCGCTTCATTACCTTCAAATGCTCTGGAAAATCCCACAAACTCTGGATCTACTGCCAATCCTTGAATCCCCAATGGTTCCCTTCTTCCTTCTTCCTTCAAATCACCCAAAATTGCAAGAAATCTTGAATGTGCAACAATGGAGGCTTAGGGTTTCGTATTCTGGATAAGAGAGGATATAAGGAACCCTAAGAGAGAGAATGAGATGCTTAAATAGTGCACAAAGTCTCGGATTTAGGGTTTCCCTCTTCAAACCGGACTCGCCGAGTCGGTTACTTAATCGATCCCCCGGATCCCGCTCCGACTCGTCGAGTTCCTCCCTGGACTCGACGAGTTGACCTTTTGACTTTGGGTTTTCTTTCCTTTCTTGGCCTTTCTGATTTTGAGTGTTACATTTTTTCTAAAATCGTATCTTCTTTATACAAACTCTGTTTTTTTTTTTATCTTTTTTCCTTTTAAAGTTCTTATCTCTCGGAGTACTACGATTTTCCTTTTAGTGACGTTGCTCAAAACTCAACCGATTTCTTTATACTATTTTGACGCTAATAGTGATATTAACGCGGTTAATTTTCACTTTTTTTATAAATCATAATTCCTTCAATCGGATTCAGATTTCTATAATGTTTACATCCTTGGGACCACTTTGTTGTGCACTTTCCAAGTACAGGGACAAATATTAAAAGTGGTATAACTTTTTGGTCACTCATTTTTTATCCTATTAATGTTTTTCTTTCTTATAAATCATAGTATATATGATCATACTTTTCTTGAAATATGAAAAACTCTATGACTATTATTTGTTGATGCTAATCTCTAGTGACGGTTGATGACGAGAATTTCCTAATTGTCATAACCGGGTATAGGAATCATGGTTTGCCCATGATATGAGTTAGTTACCTTGGGATGAGATGGGAAATTTTTGATCGGCCTCGGAGTTTGTTGAGGATATTTTTAAGGTTTCAGGAGGTATTAGCTGAAGTGCGTTTGATGCATCAACCCTCAGTAAAATTTAGTAAAGTTTGTGTCTTGGTCCTTGTGTATGTATTCTCTTAATTTCTTGGTTATGGAATTGTTGTTCCTAGTGTGTTTGAGATGACAGGTGGCCTTAGTTTTTGGAAGATCATATATCGGAGCAACGTTATCCAGATTTTTAGGTATCATCGTGGTTACAAAAAGTTTGATTTTTACAGGTCGCATCAATTGGGTTGATATTTGAATTGAAAGTTTTATTGGTCTTTTGTGCATTGGTGGGATCTGTCTAGCTTAATCAAGGTATGGGATCTTGATATGGTTGCTAGAAGAATGTATCTGATAATGGTTGAGGTTCGTTGTTTCATTCGATTCGTGGGTACGTCACCTTCTGGGTAAGGTCACAAATAAGAAGTAACACAGTTGGTCTGAGGAGCGTTGTGTTCTCTCCTAGGGAGTGTGTCATGTTGGGTTTACAAGTTGGAGTGGGCCTTGGCTGTCTATTTTGTTTCCTGATTGTGTGCAGTCATGTTTCGTCTGACAATGTGTCAGTGGCGGTTGGACTATGGAAAAGTGCATGTTCCAGAATGGTATGGCTCATGTAGTTGGGCAAGTGCAGAGTGGGATGTTAATTGGGTTCCTATTAGTCAGTAGGACAATGATAGTGTGCCTTTAGGCTTGTGGATGCTGGTCGATAGTCTTCATGCTTATGGTTGTATTATGGCTTGAACGGTGAGGAGTTGTGAGCTTCTCATCCCAATCGTTGGATGGCGACATGGCATGTCGTGAGCCATCATGGATTTCACTTTTGTGAGTGGGGTTGGCAGTTGTGTAGCAGAGACCGGTGTGTTGGTTTGTTAACCGCATGGCATTGGTGAGAGGTTGAGTAGTTTAGTGTTGTCACTAGTGTCTTAGTGATAGTAAGGTTGAGTCGGGCAGTTGTAGGGTGTTGACTTGCTGGGAAAGTCATGGTGATATATTGGCAGCTCATTACTGGGATTCTTTCTATTAAACTCATGTTCATTTCATGATGAGGTTTTGTATAAGTTCTCTCCCTATTTTATGTATGTCATAATGGTGTGCATGCTAGACTAGCCGAGTCTTAGTAGCTGATGGTTGTTAAGAGTATATTTTTTAGTTGCTGGTAACTCCAGGACTGTTGATAGTCCTTAAGACTGTTGATAGTCCCAGGGCTGCTGATAACCCGTAGATGTTTAGATTAACATAGGGATAGTGGTATACTGATTGGAATTTCAGGAGGCCAGTGATATGGGTGGTTATAAGTCTCTTGGGAGTTTTGGAAGATGATTGTGCACCTATATTGTTCTGGGAGCCTGAGTGAAACGAGTTTTGATATTTCCCATGGTTGCAGTTGATTAGTTACGACTTGTCAATAAGTTGGGTTTACAATTGAGGACCCCAATCATGATATATGATTTTGGGACAGGATGATCTGAAACGTTGTTGTGTTAGTTTGATTATCACCATGTCTAGATGCATGGTTTTGAACCAAGGGTATGTGTGGATTAGTTTAGCCCCCACTTGTTATCTTTCGCTATGATGCCACTAAGCGAGGTTGTTAGTTTCTACAGTTAGTAGTGGATTCCTATCTACCATTATCATCGAGACGGCGTAAGGTCGGGGAGGTTTCTTTTGGGGTCATACCTTTGCATTTTGGTCAGCGAGGTGGATGTATGATGGAGGCATTGTCTGCCTAGAAGACATACATGTTCATGGAGTTTTAAGTTATGGTTGAAGGAGTCAGCTCTTCTCGATTCAGTTAGTTGTGATGTGATGATCTTTTTTCCCTGTTAGGTCAAATATTTCTCGCTTATGATTTAACCGGCTTTTGGAAAGTGTCCATATAAAGCGTTGTCCTGGTTCTATAACAAACATGATTCTGACCTTCGTGGAGTGTTCACTCAAATCTGGCAAACACGCCTAGTTTTGAAATCTTTAGGATTTTAGTCGTAATTTCGGGCATCCGGTGTGGCGATGGCTCGGGCAAGAACTAATTGGTTTGGAAGATCCCTCGAGGGGATTCAGAGGGGGCTATAATAGAATGTTTGGTTAGGACAATGTGGGGATTATAACAACCGCTTTCCAAAATGGATCATTGTAGGGCGTTAAGGAATCAAAGGCATGGTTTTTAGGGATAACATGAATCACGACGTGACCATAATGAGGTCATAATGTGACAAGTCAAGAATGAGAACGCATATCTAGAGGCTAGTCACGACGTGACATGTGCTTGGTCACGACATGACAAGGGCTGCAACCCAAGCCCATGATCTTTTAGGGTTTTCCTCAAATTTAAGCCCCTAATATCGGATTTAGGGTTTCATTTCCAGCCTCCATCACCCTTTAGAGCTTTGATTAAACCCTAGTAGCCTCCTCTTCTTTTGTGAGCTTATTCTTGGAGTTTTGGTGTCCTTGGAAGGAAAACGAAGACCCTTGTGGAGTTGAAAACCTCTTAACAAGCTTGCAGTTTGAGTTTGAGCCATTTTTAGAGAATTGTAAGTATTCAAGATCCAAACTTTATGATGTTAGCTTGTAGATTTAGGCTTATTGTTACTTTTTCTTCATATTGTAGAAGTTTGGATGGGAGGATTCAATAAAATTGGAAACTTTATGGGTCTTCATGGTCCCTTGAAGGTTGTATTTAATGGATCTAAGGTTTGACAGAGTTTTGATGGCATTCATGTGAGTATGGTTCCTTTTTTTCATCATTTGACCTTTTATGAGATCAATACATGTAACATCCCAAAAATAAGAACCAAAAATTTCATTTTTGAATTAGTAAAAAACAGTATTCCATAAACATCATCATAAAAATCCAAATGAAACAAATGTATCAATCATCATATCAGATCAGAGTAAGTCAAGAAAATGAGGAACGAGGTAGTGTGTGCTCGACAATCATCTTGTAACACTCAGTTTCGAATCGCTTCATTATTCGGGGCCGTGACCTGATCATCAGTTATCACAAGGCTTAGGGCCTTGGGGAAGAAAGGATTTGGCCCTATTTGGATGTGGGTGCTATAGTCTACGTGATTCGGGTGTTCGTTTGTGTTTCGGAGCCTAAGGGTATAATCATAATTTGACTACTCGGCCCTTTACGCATTTTGGGTTTTTGGTTCAGAAAGTTCTTAGGCGAAGGTGAGTTGATGGAAGTATAGGACTTCTCGTCACCTTTCTGTGGATATAAAGTTTGTTGGAAACGGACTTAAGATGAAGGAGTTATGGCCATTTGAAGATCGCAAAAATTGGAGCTTGGTCGAGTACGCGGGGCATAATTGGTTAAATAATTATGGGTCTTCTTCGAGTACACCAAGTGTAAAAAGGGGTACGCGGGGTGTACTCCCTTCAGCTAAAAACCCTCATTTTTAGGGTTTTACCCCTATTTAAGCATCTTATCTTTGTGAGTCTTGACCCTTATCAGCCTCCAAGCCTCCTAAACCCTAATATTCGACCTTTAGCCACCATTTTGGAGTTCTCAAGCTTGTGTGTGTGATTTTGGAATATTCTTGAGCATTTAAGGAGGTTGAAGATTGTTGAAGGATCATCTTTTGGAGTGGGGCTTATAGATCTAGAAGTTTCTCATCCTTTGCCATTTGTTGAAGGTAAAAAGCTCCCATATTGGCATCTCTTTGGTTAGACCTTGTTTGGGGTGGTTTTTGGTCCCTTTGGTTTGTGTTTATGAGTTTGAGCTTGCCCCAAAAGTTTGGACACTAGATTTGGACGTTTTAGGTGTCCCTAATGCATAAAAATGTGATCTTGATAGTTGATATTAACTCATGCATGTGGTTTAGCCTTTTAGATGAAGTTGGAAAGTAAGAACTTAGATTTGGGACCCATTGAGCCATGCAAAAGCTCAAAGTTCACACCTTTATGGATTAATGCGTTTTTGGGTCTAAATTTGAGCATTGGACGTCTTGGCTTAAGGGATTAAGATGTTTTCCATGTTGGTTATGGGTTGGGTCAGTACGTGGGGCGTACCTCCTCGTACGTGGGGCGTACTGAGTTTCTTGTGTGTATGCTTAGCGTACCCACTGAGTACGCGGGGCATTGTTGAATCTTCAATGCACACTATATTAATCAATAGTCTAGTACATAAGACTCTATATGTCTCTTGGTTCTCGTTGTCTCTCTCAAATCTCAAAATCAACAATTAGAATAACTAACTCTCAACACGACTGAATCAATACAATATATATATATATATATATATATATATATATATATATATACCTAGACCTAATTACAAAGGCCCAACCCAAAGCCCAACCGAAATCACTCAATGATTTCGGTTCAAACACCACCGAATTCATGGTGTTTTTGGTCCTAGACTGAGAACTCTAAAAGCTATGTAGAGAAAGTATAAACCACAAATCATGTCCCAACAATCTCCCCCTTGGTTTATAGCTTTCTTTTCTTTTCAATCTTCTCTTTATTTTATGACTTCAGCTTTTATCTTTGATTTCTTCATGACTTCAAGATGAACATATGAATTTATACATGAATGACTTCATCTTGAATAGTTAGAATTCCTTTAAAATTTGACTTTGAACGCACATTGGGTATAGAGGCTTCTTGTATAGGTTCTCGAAAATCCGCACTTTCAGCTTTGAAATACTTCAGAGATAATTACAGAGAGACTGATTCTTGTGGATCACTTCAGTAGGTTCATAAATAGCAGCAAATTGATTGACGAGGTTTCAATGAAATTCATCACATAACTTCATATACAACTTCACCTTGCTTCTGGGGTTGAAAGGTTGTGTGTTGAAGACTAATCTTCACTTCTTGTTCCTTCAAATGAATATTCTTCATCGATCACAAATGCGTCTTGAAAAGTAACCATGAATAAAAGTCCCTGTGAATCACAGAGTCATAATATCCCTTCTCACCACAATTATTCAAGGTGATGTGTTTTATACATAGCAAACAATCCTATTTGTGCATGCAATCCTAATTTAAGAATCTATGTTTTCACTATTCGCCATAGTAGCATTGAACACAAAAACTAAAAACCCTAGGAGGCACATGTAATTTTCGAAATTAACATATAGTTAGGGTTAGGATACATACCTTTATTGTTATATTGTAATAACAATCAAATCCTTGAAGATCTTGAACTTTGGTAGCAAGCGCCACAAGCATCGCACCTCTAATGGCTCACTAACAAACCTAGCAACCAAGGATTACTATGGAGAGAGAGAAGTAGAGTAGAATTTCGGCCCTTAGCCTTTCTTGGAGTGCATGGGATGAAATCCAACCCTATAGGGGTTTATATATGTGATAGGGAAGGTTTAGGATAAGGCATGTGTATCTTAGATAACAATAATCCCTTAACTTCCTCCCTAAGGCTTCCAAGGCACCCCTAGAGCCCAAGGAAACCCTAGGACACTCTAGATTTCGTTCCTTACCTCTAAAGGGAGTTCTAGAATGCTTCAATGTTCAATTTTTGAACATTGTCACCTTTAGTCCCTACAGTTTCAATTAAATCCTTTAATCCCAAAATTAATTCCAAATTAATTTCTGATTAAATATTAATTAAAAAATATGATTTCTAATTAATATATTATATCCATAATACATTAATAAATCATTTATCTTGATTTCAAATTAATTTATTAACTAAGTAATAAATTAATAAATCATTATTCTCTCTCCAACAGTTATCCTATTCAATTGCAAGGTTTGAAGGCAACCCAAAAGTACATTGCTACTATCAATTCAAGTACATACCAATTATAGTTATGGGCTTATACACCTAATTCAACAGTCTCCCACTTGGATAAGTCTAATAACTATAGTTGCAAGTATAACTTCAAATTTTAACTAGCAAATTTTAGCTACCAAAAGTCGTTGTCGAACTCTAACCTAGTCTGTGACGTGTCCTTAGATAAGGGATCAAATATTCCTCCATTCTACAAGATATCATATGGACATGAGACATGGATTATAATCAATCTCTGTCCAATAGCTTTTTCCCGATTTCCGATTTATGACGACTGGCTAATTGAACAAATCAAATCAGTCCAGGCTTGGCCAAGCGCTTAAGGGTGTCATCACTAAATCATCGAGGGGACCACATATATCGCTTTTATCTCACACTGGGTAAAAGGAACGGATAAACTTCGACTCATATGCTTGCTCTATTTACTCATCAAATCACACACAACAATATGCTTTATAACACCAAGTTACTGGTGCGTTTACATATTATCAATGAGCAACCGACTCGTAAACTGCAAATATATGTATCCATTTCAAGAATATAAGATATTGTCATCTCACAATCACTCGTGATAAAATCCATGAAGTGATTCACGTGAGCGTGGGTTTAATCCAATACTCAAATCTTATTTCAGGAGCACTCATGAACATTGCATCAAACTTTTGCTATGTCTAAATGCTTTAGACAATCTACAGTCAAGTTCATGACAGTCTTACCTCATTACCTACTTCCAAAGTATGATTGACTGTGGATTTTGAATAACCTAGTTATTCTGGAAGTTAAAACATGCGAAGTGAAACACAAGAATAATCGAATCCAATATGGCCTCAAAACTTGTGAGTATAAATAAAACACCTTTTATTTAATAACCATATTGATTACACATTATTCATTGTATAATGTTTCGAGTAATCAACTTAATACTTGAATTGAAACAATAGTCATCCCATGCTCCAACCATGCACACTATGTTTACCTATGGTCCTTACTTTATGAAATAGATCAATTGAACACATTTCCAATGATGCTCATTTCAAAATTCCTAATCCTTATTATAGGTGTAAGAATATCAAATTCTTGATATGTGTTAGATTCTAACATTTTATGCAATGATCCTTTTGTAATGACATAGCACCAAAGTCACAAAGACTTTGCCAATGAAATTACAAAGTGATTTATTGGAGATTGTTACAAGACAACTCCACAGATATGAAGTCTCACATTCAAAGTACATTCCTTTGAACATCCTTCTTGCATAAAAGTTTCTAATCTACATAAATTCTTAATATCCAACTCCCATTATGGAAACATTTCTATATTTTCAATATGACAACACATAATAAATAGAATCTTATCATAATAATGTCAATATGGTCCATCTAATACTATACTTCTAACTGCCCATAAGTGACCAATCTTTAGTGAACCTTAGATTGTCCTTGACAGTTGTTTAACGTACTTTAGTCATATCTGGTTCCAATTCCCTTTTCCCTCTTAATGCCCTAGGCATTTGGAATAAACAAAACGGTCGACTATTATAGCATATGCAATTGATCCTATACCCGAAGCGTATGGGATACGATACATAATATCTTACATAAAGACATGATACTTTACCAGTCTCCTGCTACAATATTGCTATATATAGAATTCCCTTATGTTGAATCTTTTCAACATAACATTCATAGATGTCCTTTGACTAAATTTAATTAAGATTTCTTGATCTAAGCTTTTAGATTTTGAAATGAAGTACAAGTTCCTCTCCCTTAATTATAGAAAAAACAACATTTCAACCCCTGCAACTTTGCAAATTGAAACTTTTTTTTCTATAATTAATATTGCTAACTTGCAACATAATAATCATGCTCCCACTAACATGATAATTATATCTTTACCTGCATAACACTTATGCTCCCACTAGCTTTGACATGTATTCAGAAAACAAATGAACTTCTAGAAATCAATGATTATTGACATTCTTACCAAAGTTCAAAATTTTGATACGTGATGCTTCGATAAGACTTTATCTAAGCTTATACACCTTTTATTAGAAAGCTCATATGTGTGTCTAAACTATTTCAGAACTTATATCAGTAAGTTCCAAATGTTCAGACTTATTGCCAATTCTCACAATTCGAACCATGAAGAGTGATGTCGTAATCATGATCGGATTTGAGAATGCAATTTACACAATCGCTATCTCCTTAAAATCTTCCTAGTGAAAGCGTTTCCTCACAATCATTTTCATGAAGGAGAGAAACCTTATGACACTTCGATTTTATGATGTATGTGTTCCTATCCATGTGAATTTGTCATAACCATAATCATAAGACAAGGTTTGTGACAAATCCAAACTCATATGGACTGAACTTGTTCAATCTTTATTTCTTGCCATCTGGCAGCACAAGGGCCTACCATGTCTTCCAAGTAGTCAAGCAACTCACCCATACAGATCAATGAACTTTCACCAATCAAGATGCTTTTCTTTATGTAATCAATTGAGAACTCTTAGAACTCACATGCATATTCAAATTTATTGGAATGGCATAGAACCAATACTATGTCAACATGATAGGTTACAAACCTCAAGTCGTGTGCTAGTGATGAACAACTAGGTTTATTCTTGATTTGTTCTTGAAACTTTTCAAGATCATTAATACTCCCACTGACCTCTTGACATATAATATTCTCTTGTCAAGAAACATTCCTTGACAAAAAAAAATATTCAAGAGTTAGTGTGGGTTCCTATCAAGACAAACCCATAACACACGATTGGTCTTACTTGGTCTTTGTCTTATCCAAGACATCACAACTTACCAATTTCAAATGTGCAAGAGTAAGAAACTTTTGTACTCAATATTTGATGAGTGCTATAAACCTTCTTAAAATGATGTCACTCAAGTCACAATCTTGGAGTATGACTCTAAGACTTGATTTTGGAACGAAATATGATTTACCTTTTGATTTAACCATTTCAATAATTGTCCATACCTATTCTTAGCCATACTAGTGCACTAAGGTATCCTTAGATGATCAATTGTGACACGGTTTCATAATCACTAGGTTAATCATAAAACACGATAATTAAGTACTCTCCCTTCTTTTCAGATTGGAGAAACTTTTATCTTTTTGCATAATTGATTCTTTCTATTCGTTCTGCTATACATTGAAACCTTTTCAACGATTCAGAATCACACTTAATCTTGTAAGCATAACCATATTTACTAAATCTTTAGCAAATCATGACGAATACTCTTATCGTTCTTTGTGGTAGACTTGAACTAGTGCACAACAATGCGTACTAGATCCTTTATTCCTTCACTTGACTCACATACTTATGTGAACAAAGAATTAGTCTTAATTTCCTAAATATGAAGGTTCTCATTCATTATACAATACAATTCGTATGATTCCAAGTTTATGTTCAATTGAAACTTGGGTGATGAGAATCTTCCTTATTTGTAAGTTTCTGACACTGCCACAAATAACATAACTAAGAATCACATCCATTTTCAATATTGCTAACAATAGAAACACACAAACAACAATTTTCACAAAAGCCAATTCAAGGATATATAGATAAATAAGCAATTTTATTTATAAAAGTGCGGAAAAACTTGTCGTTACAATGCAATTACAAATGAAAACTATGTTACTAAACATTTCTAAGCAATTTATCCTAACTCTCAAACAGCAGCTCAAAAATCCGATCTACGAACCATGCGATCGAAATCCATTTCTTCGTGATCAGACTCAACTCACTCTTCCTTTAAGTTTCCCTTTTTTCTTCGATCCTACAAAACATCAAAATGCAATCTTATCACATCATGTATTAAGAATCTATAAATAGGAACTTAACAGAGTTAGATAGTGGATTTACATGAAGCAGAGTCATACATCTTGACTCTCCTATCTTCGCGATCCTACATGTAGATACGGTAGCTTCGCATTCAATGCCCTTTCTCTTGGCAGTAGAAATGAATGGACTCTTTTGGAACCTCACACGGGACAATCTCAGATTCAGCCTTTCTCTTTACCATCCGGTCAAACGGTTTGACTATGGCCAATCCCTTTCCATTGGGAAGAGAAGACTTTTCTGGACTTCCAATGTTGCCATTTTCATTGTCCATGGATGTTTGGGAGGTTGATCTACCAATCAAATTTGCTTTACCAGTGTGCCAAATCATTGTTGATTCAGCAGCAATAAGCAAATAGGTAAGATCAATGAGGGTCACGTCGTGGTCCATCATATAGTAATCTTTAACGAAATCACTATATGATTCGAGAAGTGATTGAAGAACCAAGTCAACAGCCAACTTCCTTGAGACATCGACACCCAACATCCCTAACTTGTCAATATGCAACTTCATATCCAAGACATGAGCACATATAGACTTTCCATCTTCGTGTTTGCTTCCCAATAGGGCTTGAGTGACCTTGAACTTTTCAAGTCTTCGAACACGTGGGCTACAGAGAATTATTGGAGGAGGTGGAGGAAGTGAAGAATGATTTCTGTTTCCATGATCCATTCGTGGAACATCATCTTCACGTGGAAAGCTTTTTCCAAAGGATTCGGGAAGACCATAGTTGTTGATTTTGACATCTACAAAACGGGAGAAATTCAAGTTAGTTGATTCAATCCTTAATATAACACCCAAATGAAATATTAAGGCTAGGACCCAGCACAATATTCTACAACTCGGAAGAGGGATGCCGTAATCCAGTTGCAGAATATTTGAAGGTAGGTAAATGACGATTTACCAATTTCCACCATGAAAAACGAAAAATTGTAAATTAGGTTTTAAATGAATTGAAACTCCTAGATCTTTTGAGATTCATTGAACTTTTCAATGACATGTTTAATCTCGATTATGACCTTCAAGTTTGTGACTGGGATGCCGAGGATCACAAACAAGGTGTGAATAACCATGCAAATTAGTTTGGTACTCTCAAAGACGTATATCACCTAATCAGTGTGTCGGTTAACCACACATGCTCCATTGATCTATGATAATCTACGAGCTACCCATTGTCATCCTTTTATTAGTCCCATATTAGTGTGCCGGTTAACCACACATGCTCCACTAACGACCAACAAGGTGCAATGTGCAATTTCATGGATTAGCACCAAATTCACATTTTTCCTAATGTAACTAAGATTTGGGAATTTTGTAAAAGCATTTAGTTACTTTATATTGTTCATTATACTTATTAATGTCCTAATGTAGTCTTTAAAAGATTGAGCTTTGCTATACAAAAAGGCTTAGCGGCGCAGCTTGTTGCCCGTTGTCATCTCACTTGTTGTACGATGATAATTAAATTTAAAGTTTACAAAAAAAAAATTGTTCAATCATACAAGAATATTTCATGGATATAAGGGTGTATTTTAAACATTTCAAAATACTAGGGTTTTTAATCAAATTTAAAATTTTCGAAAAATTAATACCTTTTAATTTTAAAATCTTAAATATTAAAACTTTGATTTAATGATTATCCAAAATTAAACAATTAATTTAAATTATTAAATCTTAAAGGATTATCCATTAAATTAAATAATTAATTTAACCTAATCCCTTTATCCCCTAGATTTCGAAAATTTGGGAAGGGATATTTCAAAATCTTTAATTATCCATTTAACAATTAATAAGACAATTACCAAAGATAACATTATCCTAATCCCTAAAATTTTGAAATCTAATCTTGGGGAGGAGGTATTTTTCGAAAACCCTAGGTTTTACCAACCCTAAAATCGAAAATATGGGGCCAAAGGAAAAGGGTTCAAGAAACCTTAACAACTTTCAAAAACCAGGGTTTAGAAACCCTAATTTCGAAAATCCAAGCCCTAAGGTTTATTTTCCATAAACCCTAATTTGTCAAGCTTATACTTTTGTATCAAATCTAATTGAAAACAACAACCAAAAGCTCTGATACCACTGATGGGTTTTATACATAGCAAACAATCCTATGTGTGCATGCAACCCTAATTTGAGGATCTATGTTTTCACTATTAGACATACAAGCATTGAACACAAAAACTAGAAACCCTAGGAGGCACATGTAATTTTCGAAATTAACATATAATTAGGGTTAGGATACATACCTTTATTGTTATATTGTAATAACAATTAAATCCTTGAAGATCTTGAACTTTGGTAGCAAGCGCCACAAGCGTCGCGCCTCTAATGGCTCACAAAGAAACCTAGCAACCAAGGATGACTATGGAGAGAGAGAAGTAGAGTAGAATTTCGGCCCTTAGCCTTTCTTGGAGTGCATGGGACGAAATCCAACCCTATAGGGGTTTATATAGGTGATAAGGAAGGTTTAGGATAAGGCAGGTGTATCTTGGATAACCCTAATCCCTTAACTTCCTCCCTAGGGCTTCCAAGGCACCCTTAGAGCCCAAGTAAACCCTAGGACACTCTAGATTTCGTTCCCTACCTCTAAGGGGGGGGGGGGTTCTAGAATGCTTGAATGCTCAAATGTTGAACATTGTCACCTTTAGTCCCTGCAGTTTCAATTAATTCCTTTAATCGCAAAATTAATTTCTGATTAAATATTAATTAAACAATATGATTTCTAATTAATATATTATATCCATAATACATTAATAAATCATTTATCTTGATTTCAAATTAATTTATTAACCAAGTAATAAATTAATAAATCATTATTCTCTCTCCAACAGTTATCCTATTCAATTGTGAGGTTTGAAGGCAACCCAAAAGGACATTGCTACTATCAATTAAAGTACATACCAATTATAGTTATGGGCTTAGACACCTAATCCAACACAAGGACCCAACTTTGGCTCAGATAGAGACTACACACAGTATCTGTGTGAGCATGGAGGAACGCACTGCGATTTGTTGAGTATCGGAGAACTACTCGTGGTTATTTTTGATGTTAGCCCATTCATATCCTCGATCAAAGATCTCAATACAATTTTTCAAGTTAACTAGTTAACTTGGCCCTTGGCGAGACATTCAATGATTTCTGAATCTCTGTTGAGTGTACCATTCTAGTGCCAATGAGAGTTAATTAGGAATAACTCACAAAACCATCATGTGAAAAAAGTATCCTAGGATATATTCCACAGTTTAGCATGACATGAGGTCAAAGCCCTTTGGTGGGACATTCAACGATAATCATGCCTTGCGAGGTGCATCGCCGTAGTGCCAATAATCGATAATTACTTATTTGCGGAGAATGTATCCGAGAGTACATTTGAGTCTTTTCAGTTTTGCAAGACAAAAAGAATGCCAAGACCTTGGGTAGGATGTTCAACGATATCTATTTCCCGGTTGGGTGAATCGGCATGGTGTTATGAGAGTTCTTAGGTAAAGATAACCGACAAGACCAATTTTGACAATCTGTACAGTTTCAAACTTTCAATTCCTTAAATACAACAGTTCTTAGAAAGATACTGCCTAACTGACGGTTTGTACAGTTTCATGCCTTCAATTCCTTGAATACGACAGTTCTTAGAGAGATATTGCCTAAGTGACTTGAACATAAAAAGTTCCCATCTTCTCTCGCTTATTGAGAGTGAGTGTGTGCCTTTCGGCTGTCTTCGATTAACCAAGACAACTAAGCTCGGACATCCAGAGCAATTTGTAACAACGAGATCAAGAAACTTAAACATTTTAGATCCGTAAGGCGTCAATTCCTTGTGAAAGTAGTGTGAAGTGTAATGTCCGTCAATTTCTTTACAAGTCTTTTCTCCTTACTCATCCACGTTTCAAGACAAAGTAATTTCAGAAATAAAAATAAAAATAAAAATAAAATAAAATTAGCACACACAAAACAAAAAAAATAACTAAAAATAAAAATAAAATTAAAATACGCTCAAATACATTATTTTTGGATTTTTTATTTTCTAAAAAAGAAATAATAACAAAAATAAACATATTTTTGGAATTTTTGAATTTTATGATTTTTGTTTGGTTTTAATTCTCCCCCTAAATTTGTGCATAGAGGAGAAAAAAATATGAACAAATTTAACAAAAACAAAAATAAAATACAAAATGTACAAAAAAAAATTTAGTCTTCAAAACGAAGCATTTTAAGAAAACTCACAAGCACATCAAAACGAGCTTTTCCAAAAGGTTTTGTAAACAAATTTGCCACATTATTATCAGTGTAGATTTGTTCCAAATGAACAAGTTTACGCTCAAAACAATCTCGTATAAAATGAACTTTAATATCTATGTGTTTGGTTTTAGAATGTTGAACTGGATTTTTAACAATTTAAATAGCAGCATCATTATCACAGAAAATAGGAATGTCAAGAAAGTTCAAACCATAATCCAACAGTTGATATTGCATCCATATGACCTAAGTATAGCAAGCAGATGTAACAACGTATTCAACCTCAGCTGTAGAAATGGACACAGTTTGTTGTTTCTTGCACTACCATGAGACCAGTTTGTCTCCTAAGAATTGACATCCAACACTTCAAGATTTTCTGTCAATGTCACAACCTCCATAGTTGTCACAAAAAGCATAAAGATTAAATTCATGATTTTTAGGATACCAGAGACCTAATTTAGGTCTTTTTTAAGGTGCCTAAAAATTCGTTTGACAGCAACTAAATGAGAAATTTTAGGATTTGCCTGATGGCACACGCATTGACAGAATGCAAAGAGTATATATGGTCTGCTAGCGTTCAGATACATTAGAGAACCAATCATGGATCGATATAGAGTTTGATCAACTGATTCTCCATCCAGATCTGATGTCAACAGAGTTCATTCAGCTATGGGAGTAAAAGCAATTTTAGCATCCTTGAACCCGAATTTCTCCAAAATGTCATCAACATATTTGCCTTGATGCGGTAGAATGCCCAAAGAATCCTGACGCACTTGCAATCCTAGAAACATCGCCATTTCGCCTAGAGAACTCATCTCAAACCTCATCTTCATGACATTTTCAAAATCTTTTCATAGTTCATCATTTGTTGACCCAAAAATGATATCATCAACGTAGATCTGAACAACAATGAGGTATTTCTTCACTCTTTTGAAGAACAACGTCTGATCAATCGTGCCTCTTGTGTACCCCATGAGTTAATAAATGCTCGGTCAAAGTGGCGTATCAAGCTCCAGGGGCTTGATGAAGACCGTAAAGTGCCTTGTCCAACTTCTACACATAATTTGGAAATTTTGAGTTGACAAAACTTGGTGGTTGATCAACGTAGAATTCCACTTTTACTTCTTTGTTCAAGAAGGTAGTTTTGACATGCATCTAATATAGTGTGAAACCCATGTAGAAGGCATATGCTAAGAAGATACGAATTGCTTCTAGTCGAGCCACAGGAGCATATACCTCTGTGTAATCAAGACATTTTATTTGCCTGAAACCACGAACAACCAAACGCGCTTTGTTTCGCACAATCACTCCGTTATCATCTTGCTTGTTGTGAAAAACCAATCTTGTGTCAAGAGACTTCTTTCCTTCAGGAAGTTCTACCAGTTGCCAAACCTTCAGCTTCTCAAACTGATTCAGCTCTTCATGCATGGCATCCACCTAACTTGGTTCATTAAGAGCCATATCAACATTCTTTGGCTCGATTTTGGATATGAAGCACGAATATAGACATTCGTTAACATATCCGCTCTGGCTTTTGGTTTTGATTCCTTCCTCCATAGAACCTATAACATTTTCGATGGGATGGTCGTGCTTAACCCTTGAAGAAATCTCATGATCCACCACTTGAGAAGAGACTGGAAGATTTGTGATGTTCTTTATCTTGCCTATGGATGAATCACTTCTATCCGATGATCGGAAGTCGTATGAAGTACTCGCCACATACTAATTAGGAATTCTCTCAAGAAAGAGAAAATCCATAAAAGTATAATCAAAAGTTTCTGCAGATTCAGAGATGACATTTTTCAGTAGAGGTGACATTTTCTTCCAGAACCAGTGAATCGTCAGCCTTTTCGGAGATTCAGTAGGTGTGTCATCATCTACTGGTAGGGAATCCGGAGTGTCATCATTCAAGCTTGTAGTTTCATCCTGCAATATCAATGGCTTGATAGGTTCAACAATGACCGTTTCTTCTTAATCGTCCCTACTTGATCCACACGTGTTTGAATGGGTACCTGAAACATGATCAGAAACACACATAAAATGGTTTAAATAGTTCAGCATAATAAAATAACCAATCAGGGCCAACTTGAGCATTTGTCTCATTTTCTTCTAGCCAATGGACATCAAAGTACTCCACGATCTGCTTGGTAACTTTATTGTAGACCCGATAAGCAGTGCGTCCAGCATACCCGACCAAGTAGCAGTCGTTAGCCTTTTAATTGAACTTTGCAGTGGCTTCGAGATGAAGAAGAGTGCATGGGCATCCAAAAGTGCGAAAATGTGCAACAGTTGGTTTGTGACCGTAGAGGATTTCATACGGAGTCTTCATGTGATGTTTGTTGATTACGATCCGATTTTGAACATAACATGTCGTATTGATAGCTTCAACCCAGAAGAACATCAGTAATTTTGAGTCACAAAGCATCGTTCTAGCAGCGTCGATTAGGGTTCTGTTCCTTCTCTCAACAACATCGTTTTGTTGTGGTGTGCGAGTAGCACTGTATTGTTGTTGCACCCCCTTTTCAACACAAAAATGGTCCAAAATAGCATTCTTGAATTATGTCCCATTGTCGCACCGGATGCCTTTCACCTTTTCGTTGGTCTAATTCCTAATCAGGACGATGAACCTCTTGATCAGCTCTACGGTCTCACTCTTATTCTTCAGAAAGAATACCTAGGTAAAACGTGAGTAATCATCTATTATAACCAGACAGTACGAGCTTTTGTTGATGCTAAGAACATTGACTGGTCCAAAGAGATCCATGTGAAGCAATTGAAGAAGTGTGTCGATTGAGTTGACCAGTTTGGGCTTGTGCGATTTTCGATGATGCTTTCCCTGTGCACATGCCACACACTTCTCGAAGGTGACAAAATCTTTGATAGGCAACCCTCGAACAAGATCATTTTTGGAAAGAAGATTTAGATTCTTTGCATTTGCATGACCGAGGCGACGATGCCAAAGTATAGCATTTTGCTCATAAGTCTTTGAGAACGAGCAGGTAACATTCTCTGGGATGTTGTGATTCATGTCGATGATATAGGCGTTGTTTTGACGTTCTAATCTCACCAAGATCCATTCTTTTGGTATGACAATACCAGGCTTTAGAATTAAGCACTCCTTCTTGGTGAAATGAGTTGAGAAGTCTCTATCGCAGATTTGAGAGACACTCAACAAACTATGTTTCAATTCAGGAACGAAGTTGACGTTTTCAAAATTCAACACACCATTTGTAATGGTCCCCATCTGAGTGATCTTTCCCTTTTCTCCTTAATCCTAATTAGATCTTTATTTTGAGCATCTAGTTTTTCTTTAAGAGGCTTGTTTACTTTCTTAATTTCATAGATTTCATTTTTAAGATAAAAAACTTCTCTAACTAATAACTCATTTCGCTCACGATATTTATTAACTTTATCCATGCAAGATTTAGAGCATGAAAATTCACTAACCTATTTGGTGGTAGGAGTGGTGGAGGCCATGAAAGCGAACTGCAACTCCATCATCTTCTCCTCAGCCAAATCTGCATCCTCACCATCTTCAATATGGGCTAGATTAGCTCTTTCATCTTCGGTAAGATTAAGAGCCTGCATCTGATCCTCCCACGAAAACTGCTATGCCACCATAGCATTCTCATTATTCAGAGGCGCTTCTCTATTGTTTCCAGCTGGAACCAAATTCCTCTCGACATTATTCTCCACTGTTGGCTTGGTGCACTCACGAGCAAAATGACATGCCTCGTGCCAGTTGTAACACCTCAACTTACTCTTTTTGAAGCCCACTTTCTTATCCACATTCACTCCCCAGTTATTCTTTCCAGTTCGCTAAGTGAACTTCTTCTCCCTGAATGACGCCATAGCAATTTGCCATGATATATCCATCTCTTTAACATCCTCAGGGTGAATTTGATCGAGTTCTCCAATCATAACTAGAGGGACTAATTCACCAGCAACAAAGTCATTGTAGCAGTTCATGAATCCAACCATCATAGCCATGTTTTCTTCAGCTCCTTTGGCAGCGGCTGGAGTCTGGAAGATGGATTTGGTGGTGGAACTGGATGCAGAAGAGTTGGGAGAATCCATTGGTAGACCAAAATATGGAGAAGCGTGATGCGATGGTACAGCTGAAAATGCACTGTTAGTGGATGCTCCTAAGCTTGCAGTTGAGTAGGAATTGACATGATTAATTTCTCTCTGCTGTCACATGCCTTGATGATAGTCATCACTTTGGCAAGAGAGAGTTTGCTTAGGTTCTTTGTCTTCTTGATCACAGACACCTTCATATCCTAATTCATGGGAAGTGAATTGAGCAGCTTCTTATTTATCTTAGAGCGAGACATCACAATTCTAGCAGTGCTCATTTATGTGTTTTGAGAAATAAAACGCTACAAATGGACTTCCAGAGCCTCCCCAAGAACATGATTAAACATGTTGAATCTTTGAAGAGGCAAATCTTGTCTGCTTTGCTTCATATCTTCATTCCCTTCATACACCTCAATCAAGGTTTCCCACAAAGCCTTATCAGATTTATATTCCTGAAAACGTTGAGCAATGTCAGGGGACAAAGCCATGGTAAGAATAGCTAGAGCTTTCTCATCATCTTCAATCTTGTCGAAATCCTCATTAGTGTAGTCCTCGATTGGCTTATCAACCACGGTTTTAGCTTCATCAACCACAGTGGTTGTGATCTTGACTGGACCTCTCAGGAAGCTTCTCCACACTTTGATATCCTTCATCTTAACGTACTTCTCAAATCTGAATTTCCACTACGGAAATCCATCAGTAGTTAGCAACCGGGGAATTCGACTTGTTGTCCTGATAACTGTATCAAGATCACTTTGTATTGTGGTAAGATAGGTGTTGTATGAGTCCATTGTAACCCGAAAGGTATATGATTTAACCGAAAACTACTAGGATTGACCAAAAAGTCAAGATTATTGACTGAAATCCCATTGACCGAGAACTTTGTTTGACCGAGATCGTTGACCGAACACAATGTCAGACCGAAAAATCTGATCTGAAACCCTGTCTGACCGAAAAACTAGATATTTGACCTAGTTGTTGACCGAGAACTCTAATAGCCGCCGAAATCACTTTGACCTAGCCGAGAACCCAAGTGTGCCGCCGAAATCACCCAGGCTAAACCAAAATTGATGATTCTGATCTCAATTTCCAAATAAACGAAGAACACAATGAACAGCAAAATCCTTTTCCTAAAACAACCCAAAAACACCAAAAACTTCTGAAAATTGATTGATACCAAAACAACTTTAAGTCATTTTCAAGCTCTGATACCAATTATATAACCCCGATCTAGGTATCAATCCAAATCACTATATTGGTGTGGAATCCCAATCAAGTGAATGACACAAATCGTAAATATGAAATAAGAACACAATGTTGAATCTTCAATGAACACTATATTAATCAATAGTCTAGTACATAAGACTCTATATGTCTCTCGGTTCTCTTTCTCTCTCTCAAATCTTGAAATCAACAATTAGAATGACTAACACTCAACACGATATAGCTAGACCTAATTAAAAAGGCCCAACCCAAAGCCCAACCGAAATCACTTAATGATTTGGGTCCAAACATCACTGAATTCATGGTGTTTTCGGTCCTAGACCGAGAACTCTAAAAGGTATGTAAATTAAAGTATAAACCACAAATCATGTCCCAATAGGAATAGATTCGGTTTTGATGATAGATCAAGTCATTGTGATTGTGTCTTAGGTTGGTTCTATTCGTGGGGGGCATCAAGATAAGTCAAGGCGGTATTATTGATTTGGAACTCGGGTGTGGAGTCACTTGTTATTCGAAAAATATGTTAGGTCACTTGCGGTTTGGGTTAAATAATCTCAAAGTAAATGATTTGACCCTGTTGCGCAGTTCTCGTCTGATTCTAACCGTTGTAGGGATGAGTCTTCTACTCAAAGGATTATCTAAGCCTTTTCTCAAGTATGAGTGATCTGCATCAATAATGGTCAGTGATTTTGTTTTGATTAGAAGCATCAAGTCAATCAAGGGTTGGAAGCATTTTGTTTAAGTCTGGGCTTCAACGAGGTTTTGTCCTGGTAGTGGTACAGTATTGGCAGTCTATCGGGGAGTCAGACTAATTCGAGATTTCAGATTTCGGGAAAAGTAGGGTTGTTTATGCATGGGATTATGGATTTGTCTTCTTCGGGTTGGAAAGTTCTGCTTGTTTGGTTTCAGTTGCCTTGGCAAGGCCATTGTATGCTCAAGGTTGTGATTGTGTCCCTCAGGCTTTTAGGCATGCCGGGAATGATAAGGAATGATTTTGAGGATGAAATCGAATTTAAGTAGGGGAGAGTTGTAACACTCAGTTTTGAATCACTTCATTATTCGGGGTCGTAACCTGATCATCGGTTATCACAAGGCTTAGGGCCTTAGGAAAGAAAGGATTTGGCCCCTTTTGGATGCGGGTGTTATAGTCTAAGTGATTCGGGTGTTCGTTTGTGTTTCGGAGCCCAAGTGCATAATCATAATTTGACAACTCGACCCTTTATGAATTTTGGGTTTTTGGTTCGGAAAGTTCTTAGGCAAAGATGAGGTGATAGAAGTGTAGGGCTTCTCTTCACCTTTCCATTGATATAAATTTTGTTGGAAACGGACTTAAGATGAAGGAGTTATGGCCATTTGAAGATCACAGGAATTGGAGCTTGGTCGAGTACGCGGGGCGTACTCACCAAATATGCGGGGCGTAATGGGTTAAATGATCTTCGATCTTCTTTGAGTACACCAAGCATACTAACGGGTACGCGGGGTGTACTCCCTTCAGCTAAAGACCCTCATTTTTAGGGTTTTACCCTTATTTAAGCATCTTATCTTTGTGAGTCTTGACCCTTACCAGCCTCCAAGCCTCCTAAACCTTAATATTCAACCTTCAGCCACGTTTTGGAGTTCTCAACCTTTTGTGAGTGATTTTGGAGTATTCTTGAGCATTTGAGGAGGTTGAAGATTGTTGAAGGATAATCTTTTAGAGTGGGGCTTGTAGATCCAGAAGTTTCTCATCCTTTGCCATCTATTGAAGGTAAAAAGCTCCCATCTTGGCATCTCTTTGGTTAGACCTTGTTTGGGGTGGTTTTTGGTCTCTTTGGTTTGTGTTTATGAATCTGAGCTTGCCCCAAAAGTGTGGATACTAGATCTGGACATTTTAGGTGTCCCTAATGCATAAAAATGTGATCTTGATAGTTTATATTAACTCATGCATGTGGTTTAGCCTTTTTGATGAAGTTGGAAAGTAAGAACTTAGATTTGGGACCCATTTAGCCATGCAAAAGCTCAAAGTTCACAACTTTATGGATTAAGGCGTGTTTTGGGTCTAGATATGAGCATTGGACATTTTGGACTAAGGGATTAAGATGTTTTCTAGGTTGGTTATGGGTTAGGTCAGTACGTTGGGCGTACCTCCTCATCCGCAGGGCATACTGAGTTTCTTGTGTGTACGCTTAGCGCACCCACTGAGTACGTGGGGGGCACTCAGTCAAAGGAGAATTTGCATTTTGGGCTTCAAGTTTGGGCTTTCTTTTGGGCTTGTGTTGGAGTTATTAATGGGTCATCTGTGTACAAGTGTTATGGACTAGGAAGAATGGGTGGGCTTTAGAATAAGGCCCATGTACGGGGTTTGGGCCCAATTTGGAAAATTGGGCCATAATTGGGCCTTGGTTGATTATTTGTCTTTTGGGCCTTTTAGATTGTGAGTTTGGGCCTTAGTCTTGGACCAAGCTAGATTAGGGTAAAATGGTCTTTTTACCCCAAGTATGGAATTGTGGTTGGGGATTGGGGCCCAATTGTTAGTTGGGTATTGTTTTGACATTGACAGTTTGGGGATTTGTTAGCTAATAGCCAAGGATCGTCTGTGTGATTCGGCAGTGCGAGGTGAGTCTTCTCCCGGTGCTCGTGAGTAGAAGGCACCAATACCGACTCACTAAATTATATATGTAGGATGCTAGTTGTCACTGTGACTCTTGCATGGTTGTTTGAGCTTGTGTGGTAGAATAGTTGTATCTGCAACGACCAGCTGGGTCTAGCTGTTATTATTGTGTTATGTTGTTTGTATGTGACTGAGACTGCTGATAGTCTCCAGGGTTGCTGATAGCCCATCGGGCATGCTGTTAGCCCACTGGGACTACTGGTAGTCCCCAGGGTTGTTGATAACCCATAGTTGTTTAATTGTATTGTGTTGTGTGTGGTATTTTGGGGAACTCACTAAGCTTTGTGCTTACGGTTTTAAGTTTATATTTTAGGTACTTTTGTTTTAATAAGCTTCGTGTAGAGCTCACACCACCTTGTTCCACATTTTCCTAACTTACTCTAATTGGTGTGAGGATTCACCTCAGACAGTTGAAACCCACAAATACTCTCTAATTGTAGATCCGCTAACAAACCCATGCTAATCAATTACCCAAAATAACATCAAATTAATAACTGGGTCACGACTCACATTAAAAGTCCAAACTAGGGTAAAAGTCCTTTTTACCCTTCCATATGCTTTGCCCAAGGCCCAAGCCCAAACCAGTAATCCAAAGGCCGAACTTCCATATAAACACCCAAGGCCCAAATATGGCCCAATTTTTCAAATTGGGCCCCAAAAATCCTTTATTGGCCTAAAATCCAAATGAGCCCAAAAGGCAAGCCTAGAAGCCAGTCTATTAGCCCAACAAGGACCAAACTACAATAACCCAAGAATGACCCAAACCTCAAAATCCCAAAACGACTCTTTGGGAAGTACGCCCAACGTACTAGAGACGTACGCCCCGCGTACTCGACCACGAAGCACGACGTACAACAGCATGATACACAATCCTCGCATTACGCTGAGCGTACCTCCTCGTACACCTAGCGTACTAGTCAGGAGTCCAAAACCCATATTTTTCTCTTAATGGGTTAAGTCAAGATGTCCAAAACATAGATCTGGTCCCTATCCAAGGTCTTAACCAATAAAGTTTCCAACTTTACTCTCAAGCACGACTTAATGGGACTCAACACTTAAAGAAAGAACTAAATAAGAGCTTAATACATACGTGAACCAAAGTCTTTCATAAAGTTTCCATTTTTATGAACAAAGGACCTTATTGAAGCTTAGATCTAACATCCACTACTTTTGGAGTAGATCAAAAGCTCACTTTTTCATCAAGGGACTTAACAATGCCAAAGAACTCCATAAAATAGATCCAACCACAAAGATCATCAAGGTCAAAGCTTTTTACCTTTGGAAGCTTGCAAATAGAAAGATACTCCTGGATCTAGAAGCTCAAGCCACACCTCCAAATGATTCTCTTCTTCTTCTTCTCAAGACACCCATCAAACACATACCAAGCTCAAAATCACCAAATTGCATTAAGGGTTCGGTTCTGGGTTTAAAAATAAGTGGAGACTAAAGGTATTAAGGTTTGTTGAAGAGAAAATGATCTTAAATAGGGTCCAAATCCCTAAAATAGGGTTTACATGAATCTGGAGTACGCCCGCTGTACTCCTAGTACACTTAGAGTACTTGTAACAATGTAAAATTTTAAAACAATTTTTCATTTTTCAAACAACATAAAAATCATTTACTATTCACAAATCTCATGTTCAACAATTTTCATCATGATAAAACATATCCCAAGATCATAAAATAAAATCCTCTGCCAGTGTGTACGGGTCATGTCGGCGCCTTCCCACGGTCCTCGCTAGTACCTAAAACACATAACACATAGCACTGTAAGCATAAATGTTTAGTGAGTTCCCCAAAATACCACATACAACACATATGCCACTCATGGCCATAACTCTATGGGATCTTACGATCCATGTGTCTCAAGGGACTTCCATCCCAACTCTGGTAGACCTTCCGGCCCTACCCGTATGACCTTCTGGTCCTCATCATCTTGACCTTCCGGTCAACACTCTGTTGACCTTCTGTTCCATATCATGGTACTCATAACATAACATAGCACATACATATCACATAGTAACACATATCACATACTCTGCATAACAAATAAGACCTTCCGGTCACACATAGTTACCACTCTAGGTAAAGTATAGTGAGAAGACTCACCTCGTATGCTGTCTAGCAACTCACGTGCTCGGTATCCCTGAACCTCGCAACAATGAACTAGTCCCGCCTAAACATATTAACAATTATCTCAAATCAATAAAGGCTCTCCAGGCTAGACTAGTTCGTTCCAATGTTCTCTCAGAAGGCTAAAAGACCAATTTACCCTTCTAATGGTCCAAAAGTCCAAGTGTTGACCCAACCCTAAAAGTCAATGAAAGTCAATGGTCAAACTTTGACCAGACTCGTTGAGTGCACATAGGTGACTCGGCGAGTCCAAACGTGTACTCTGGATATTTCTAAACCTCACTCGACTCGACGGGCTACATCCGGTCACGAGTCGCGGGGCAACCCGACTCAACTCGTCGAGTCCCCTTATGGACTCAGCGAGTTTCTTCCATAACAATCAGCCAATCGACCTTCTGAGGTCAGATATGCTTCTCTAACCTATAGATTTGACTTCCCCATGTCCAATAATCACGTAAAGGTCAAATCTTGACACTCATGCAACGCATCCAAAGCAACTTTTGGTGAAATGGCTTCTAAAATGGCATCCTAGGTTCATTTCCTACATGAGACAACATAAAGCTCGATAGGTAATGCTCTTTGGACCTCTAAACGTCCAGATCCAAAGTCTAACACTAAGAGGGACAACATATGCATCAATTCAAGCCAATAAAGGGGTATAGAAAACCCTAGATTCAAGGATTTGTACAAAACAGAAGAAAGGGTCGATTTTCTACCTCAACAATGAAGACCCAAGCTTGAAAACCACATAATCAGAATCCCCTTGACCTTCTCTTGATGGAAACACCTTCTTCTTTGCAAAACCACAACAAAAAGGGATCAAAATAGCTCTCTCTCTCTCTCTCTCTCACACACACAACTTGCTCAAGCTCTCTAGGGTTTCTCTCTCTGGACTGGTAGCCGCAAATGAGGGCTATAAGGTCCCTTAAATAGGGCACAGGCCCGGAGATATAAGGTTTCTGACATCAGCGCGGACTCGTCGAGTCCACCCATCGACTCTTCGAGTCCGTTCATTAATCCAGTCAGCAATCGCGATCCTACTCGGCGAGTCTAAGCGTCAACTCACCGAGTCCCTCCTCATAACTCAAATTAAACAATTAAAATATGATACCTGGAAATCCGGATGTTACAATAATCCTCTCAAAGATCGCGATCCATCTCCTATGTAAGCCCATTGTACACCGAGGTACGCCCAACGTACTTACCTTTGCATCAGTATGGCCCACATACTCCCTATGTACGCCCCGTGTACTAGGGTTTTGCCTTAAACCTTGAAACCTTCCGAAGGCCATAACTCCTTCGTTATAAGCCCGATTCTGATGATCCTTATATCCATGAAGAGGTTACGAGATTCTCTAAACTTCTATCAACTCATATTTGCTTTAAGATTTCCCGAACAAAAATCTAATTTCCATAAATGCCCGAGCTAACACTTTACCAAAATACCCCTTGGCTCCAAAACACAAACTGAACACTCGGATCATCTAAGTTACGTCACCCACACCCAAATGGGAAACGATTTGGGACAGTGCGTTACAATACATGCATTGGACATGCATGTCTATAAAGAATCTATTTTTAGGATGTTTTTGGAGTAAGAAGGCCCTTTGGAAAGTTGGAATGGATGGATTTAAGGATTAAGGGTTGAATGCATTAAGTGTCCCAATCTGTAGTAGTCCTGACGTGATCATATGGTGGTCATAATGTGACAATGAGATTTATCTCGATTATTTTGGACTGGCTTAGTCACCATATGAGGGCATGGTCATCACTATGTGGCGATGGTTTCACAGTTGAGTTGTTGAATCCGGAGTTTTGGATCGACACTAAACTTGTTGGCCATGACGTGACCATTGGATGGTCACGATGTGAGAATTAGTTTTCGGTATCGTGGCTGTCGGCTTTGACTTTGAATGTTTACTTTGACCATGGTTGACTTTTGGTCAACTTAAGGGTTCTATCACACCCCCAAACTGAGACGGCAGAAACGTTCGGCGACAGAGGACGTCACATACAATATCATCACAAATGAATAATAGTAATCAAAGCAACAACAACCATTATATTGATAATATAGTGTTCACATTGTATTCGAAACATAGCTTGAATGACTCCAAATGTATATAGTAAAAACTTGGACTAGAAGCCATTATGCTCCGACTTCTTGAAAACCTATGCATGTACCTGCCTATTGGTTTCCTGAGAATACAAGTAATTTTGAAGGTGTGTCAACATTTAAGTTGGTGAGTTCATAAGCATTTTGTTTTATAAAAGAATTTCCTTGTTCATTGAAAATGTATGTATGTTCCTCCATAAAATCCTATATTTTCTTTATAAGTAATGATAAGTAATGTGATCATACCAGTTCCTTCTATGATCACATAGTGAAAAAAAGTTATGTATAATCCAGATTGAATGGACAGTTGAATGTGTGGATCTGCTCTAAGCCCACAACCAAACAAGGAACAGGAAGTAAGGCGGAATTCACACATTCCACTGTCTATCGGACCCTTATTATATATGACCCTAACGTATTCACTAGGTAATCATAGAGTTAATAATAATGGTCCTTTTAGAAGTGTAACTTGTACTGTACTAGATAAGTAGTGTGTTGTAGTTGTATTTGTATGCAACCCTTATGTATGTACGCTCTTGGAATGAATGCTCCTCCAGAAATGTAAGTTTCTATGTTATAAAATAGTGTACTCCTAGGAAGACCCATAACTTCCTTCTATAATCCCCCAGTGTGTATAAGTTATATAAAATCAAGATCAAATGAACCGTCGAAGGTAATGGGTCTGCCCTAAGCCCACAACCAAACAAGGAACAGGATCTAAGGAAGACCCACCCATTTCCAAGTCGATCGTGTTTAAATTTTATATAACTCTGACGTATACACGTAGCAATTATAGACGGAAACTAACAATCCTAGATGAAATGTAGTCTTAACTACCCTAAGATCGATATGTGTGAATGTTTGTTCTTGAAAATAGTATATTGTAGTAGTACATTCAAGAAAATCCAATATTTTCCTTATAAAATGAGTTGTAGTCTTAAGACTCGAGACCGAAATGTACAAGTCTTTTCCATACTTATAATAATATATGCAGTTTTAAATAAATAAAACCCTTTTGAATGTAAGAATCCCCGTAAACTATATGTGTCGTTGTTTCCCTATGTGAGTTATTATAACCATGCAATTGACATAGTAAGCCTTTTACGATGTACTTTGGGCATTGGAATGTTTTGACATTTGTCACCCTAGACCTGCCGGCCTAGCTGTTGCAAGCAACTTAGGTGCGGGATTGTCAGTCCCAATATAGATCTATACACAAGTATCACGCTCTCCCTACAAGAGACTATGATTATAATACAAGACTTTAACCAGTACTCTAAAGAGTACAATGAAGTAATGTCTCACAAATTTGATTCAACGATTTTACGTGTAGTGTGAATGAAAAACCCTTTTGTAGTATGAATGAAAACTTCCTTAGTATGTTCGTAGTGTTAACATACCATAAACTATACCTATTATAGTTTATCATATGTGTTTGTAATGATGAAAGACCCATATGTGAATGACTATTTCTGTTTCATGGAAGTAAACTAACATGAAATTCAATCAACACATAGCTATTTATTGCTATACACTTTGCTCAACATGTTACAAAGTGTTAATAAATTTGTAAACCAATTTTCTAGTTTTAAACTTTTACATTCATGTTTTTAGAAAATTTATAGAAAAATCATCAAGAGTCGTAATCTAAATCTGTAAGCTCTGAGACTTTATAAAATGAGTCTACTTTGTTCATAATTTTTATTATAATTTTTAGTGGTCTCTAACCAGTGTGAAAATGTCCATCTTCACAGATTGGTCCGAATCTGAAATGATAGGCAGTTTTGTAAAAATCGTCATAAATTGTATAAAAATCATAGGAATGTGTTCAAGTAGTCATTAGAAAGGTATAAACCTAAACTATTCGCATATTGAACAGTTTTGGAAAATGTTAAGTTTAAGATGGTCAAAATAGTTCGTGAATAGACCATAACTTTTCTGTTGAAAGCTGATGTTTGAGTTTAGAATATGTTTTGGTGTTGTAACTTGTATTCTCCCCTTAAAACTTGAAGAAAACATGAAAATGTAGGGGTATGAACTCACCTTTTGTGATTTCTTGTGGAGGAAGGTTGGAGATGAGGAGTTTCAAGTCAAGAACACTTGAAGGATGTTTGAAGATTTAAAGATCCTAAGAACAAATATGTAGATATTTATGTAAATGACCCATGATTTGTATGAAGATGTGAAGATTGTGTAGAATGTAACACCCGGTTTAGAAGATGCTCGGTAGCGACTTTGGATGCCAAGGGTATAAGCATAATCTGTCGGTTCGGCCTTTATAGATTAAGATGTCGAAGAGCACTTAGATCTGTAATTGTAGCTGCTGGAATGGAGTATTAAGAACTTAATGGAAAAGTAGCTTAACAGAGGAGTACGTTGGGCGTACATGCAGGTACGCGCAGCGTACACCACCTTCAGCCAGTACGCTTAGCGTACAAGGGAGTATGCCAGGGGTAGTGTGTTGGGCTTGAAGTGTGTTGGGCCTCGGGTTGGGCCAGGCAGTCGACTTTGGGCCTTTGGGCCTTAGTGGACCATCAGAAGTCAGATGTTTTGGGCCAGGAATATGTTTGGGCTTAAGGTAAGGCCCATTAGAGGTATTGGGCCCAATTTAGAAAATTAGGCCATTAGTGGGCTTGGAAAGCCTACCTAGTGTTGGGCTTTTGTTTTGGGAATGGGCCTCAGTTTGGATCATACTGGGCCAGGGGTAGAATGGTTATTTTACCGCCATGCATGGATTAACGATTATGGTATTGGGGCCAACTTGCTAATTGGGTATATTGATCGGTATTGATAGCTCAGGAAGGGGATAGAGCAGCAGTTAAGGATTTCTTTCAGGAAGTTTCTACATTCAAGGTGAGTTTTCTCACCATACCAATGGGTCTAAGGCACCAAGGCCGACCCATTTTGTAATAGTTGGTATACTTGTTGTGTAAGGGTGTGTGGTATATTTATAAATTGATACGTGGTAGAGATAGCTTTTATAGCTAACGGTAGAGGTAGCATTGGTGGCTAATGGTAGAGATAGCCTTTACGACTAATGGTAGAGATAGCCTTTACGGCTAATGGTAGAGATAGCCTTTACGGCTAAGGGTAGAGATAACCTTTACGGCTAAGGGTAGCGATAGCCTTTGTGGCTAATGGTAGAGATAGATTTATAGCTAATTGCTATGTGATATGTGGTAGAGGTAGCTTTTATAGCTAATTGATATGTGATATGTGGTAGAGGTAGCTTTTATAGCTAACTGATCTGTATTATGTGGTAGAGGTAGCTTTTGTAGCTAATTGATATGTGTTATGTGGTAGAGGTAGCTTTTATAGCTAATATGATATGTGGATTGTGTGGGGTATGCTCTAGGGAACTCACTAAGCATTTGACTTATGTTTTGTTTCAGGTACTTCAGATCCCAAGGGCAAGGGCAATGCGTGATGGCGCGTCATGCACTCTTTCTTAGGCGCTTTCACAGGACACTCTGATGTTGGAATAAAAGTTATATTTGACTTATGTTAGCCAAGTAAGTAGTTCCCCAATATGTTAGCCATGTTATACTGATATTTGAGCTTTGATCATCATATGGAACTTGCTATTTTTATGCTTTTAAAATTGTATACGGTTAGGAGCTTATAGCCTCAGAATGATTGCTTTGGCCTTATTTCCCGTTCCTCGTATGGTTGTGGTCCTAGGGTAGAATCTTTTATTCGAAAGTCTATTTGATCCTTTTCTGTGTATAATTTGCCTGCATAAAGGCAACCTGTAATGATTGGTCTGATTGATGTGAGTAGAGAAAATATTAGGACGGCCTGGGATTTGATGTATACGGTAGTTTGTGGGATATGGTTTAGTTTTGGTAAGAATTGGAGTTATCAGGTAGAGCATTGGGTAAAGGTACAGGTAGGTGTGGAAGGTAGTATTTGGGCCCATACTACTGAAAGCACAGGACATGTACCCAAACCAATGTTAGATCTGACGAGTTCAAGGAGGACCGGTGTAGGAAGATCCCTTATATGGAAATCCTGATCATTGTAATTTATGACATTTCAGTTCAGCATGGTGGTGACACGATTTGGAGCAGACCACTGAGACTGTGGCGGAGATCACCGCCAAGTTTCATGGGCGAGCATTGTTGATTCCTCAGTATGCTACTAACGAGGTATCATTCCATGCTGAGGGATGATATCCGGGAGTTTGTGAGCATTACAGGGTGCAAAACGTACCCTGAATGAGATGGTAGAGAAGGCCCGGGAACGGGAAATGGAGTTGGAATTCCACACCAAGCGGAAGCCGGAGCAGGCGCAGGCAGCAGTGGGTCAGGCTAAGAAGCCTAAGACCTCAGACACTTCCAACATGGGTCAGCAGGGTCAGGGCCGGTGTGCCAAGTGCAGTAGGGTGCATAGTGGAGCTTGTCGTATCACAGGCTCGGGATGTTACGCATGTGGCCAGCAGGGCCACTTGAGCAGGGACTGCCCCACGAAGGGCTTGATTTGTTTTCACTACAACCATACCGGCCATAAGCGGGTCAACTGTCCGAGGTTGTAGGGAGGGGGAGGAGTGGTGGCAGCGCCTGCACCCGCCACGATGAGGATTACTAAAGGCCGCCCTGCCAAGGCGGATGCTCCAGCGGTGAAGAGCCGCACATTCCAGTTGACCACGGAGGAGGCTCGGGCAGCGCCAGACGTTGTGGCTGGTACACATTTATTATTCTTTGCTCTTTATTATTTGTATGCTTTATGTGTACATTATGTTTGTGTGAGGATCTTTTTGGTCAGTGGTATGTCGGTGCATGTCTTGTTTGATTCGGGTGCTACCCGATTGTTCGTGTCCCTTGCGCTTAGCAAGAAGTTTCAGGACGCGCCGGGAACTCTAGATTCCCGCTCGATGTAGAGATTCCAGATGACCACACGGTGAGTGCCGCAAGTGTGATATTAGTTTGAGCAGCTAGAGTCATTGGCATTGTTGGTATTCAAGAAGTGCTAGCTGGTTGTCTGGAATCATGTTTTTTTGGAAGGGTCATTCATAGTGATTTAGCCTTGTAGGCACCAGCCGTCAGCAGATTGACCATTGGGATGAGGGAGGATTTGGGGAATACTCTAATTCTCGTGTGTCGAGCGGACTTATTTAAATCTAAGTGGGGGAGAATCATTCAGATCTTCAGGACTGAAGCAAGTGTGAAACTAGGATGCGTTTCACATCCCCGTTAGGAAAGGGAAGGCGGCTTTAGGGGATGAACGAATATCGAATATTGCGGGACGGAAGTCCGGGAAACTCCCCAACATATGGATCGCGTTTTTATGACGTCATATAGCAGGTTTTGGGGGAGGGAACCAGATAGAGTTTCGGCCAGTATTTGAGTACAGTTAGGAGGATCGACCGCATGGGCGCTCATTGTTGAGATGTATTCGGATCGATAGATGAGTGATAGGGCTATGGTCAGTGATCATGATAGTATGGAAAGTTTTGTAAGACTACGGGGGAGCCGTAGCATTCACTAGCAGTCGGATAGTGTGGAAAGTGTTGTAAGACTATGGGGGATCCGTAGCATTCACTAGCAGTCGGATAGTGTGGAAAGTGTTGTAAGACTACGAGGGAGCCGTAGCATTCACTAGCAGTCGGATAGTGTGGAAAGTGCTGTAAGACTACGGGGGATCCGTAACATTCACTAGCAGTCGAATAGGGTGGAAAGTGTTGTAAGACTACGGGGGGAGCCGTAACATTCACTATCGGTCAGATAGTGTGGGAGGTGTCATAAGACTGTGGGGGTGCCGTAGCGTTCACACATTCTTTCAGGTGATTTGGATTAGGGTAGGCTAGTTTGCAAGGTTATAAGGGGAGCCACAACTTAGTTAGAATCAGGACCAGAGGTGATTGACCGATCAATTATCCAAGGGGGGGATCGGATGGTTATGGGAATTTAGGATGGAACTGGTAGAGACTGCTGAGCCAAGGGTTGGATCTTGAGATACAGGATCATGTGGATAAGTAGTGCATGACTCGGTAGGGCTATAGATGGGTAGCCCTGATATTAGACCTCATAAGAACCTGGTGGTTGGACTGGGTGTAAGACTGATAGTTTCAAGAGAATCAGCTAAGGGTAGCTATTAATCAGTTGAGTGAAGGATGATGGGAAGTCGTGGTGCATTATGCAAATGCCGATTCAAGGATCTCTAGATAGAAGCAGAGAGACAATTCTGATTTGGATAGGAACCCGAATCAGAATTCGTGCAGGATTTTGTTTAGGTAAGATGGGATGTGGGGCATCTATATGCCAAGGGCATCGAGGGCAAATTTACAGGGTGATGAACAGGTTGGTTTGATGGTAGTTTAAGCCACTGTGATGTGTCTTGGGTGGCTCTATCCGTAGTAGAGCACCGACATGTTGGAATCAGGAAACGGAAGGTCGAAGGAGGATGAGTATGATGTAAGACTACATTTGTTCTAGTAGCATTCACCGTTGCATCGGATTCAGTGGAGGCAGGTCGTCATCCTATCATGATCAAAAGAATCAAAGGATTGGATGAGTCGTGAGTAGCGGTATAGATATGGCAGTTACTTCCAGACGAGGTGTCCTTCGGGGGTGCTGGTCGTTCTTCAGGAGAGCAGCTATGTGGCAGCAGGATGAGTTGAAGTGGTTTCAGCAATTAGAGGTCCGTGTGTTGAATTGCCTGTCATTCGGGGCATATACTAAGTTGTTTACAGTTGAATTAAATAATATCAGGAGCTGAATAGCCAGATGGGAGATAAGTGTCGTGATCTCGACAATGATTCGACGTGGGCTGTCTGTTAGGGAGACATGTCATCTCAAGACTTCAAGTCTCAGATTGAGTAAGCGGAATTATGTTGCAAGGAATTCGTTTCACCTTCGGGTCTTAGAACCCTGCGGGGTTGGTCTTAGTTGCCTTTGAAAGGTTGTGGTATTCTCGGGCTTGTGGGCGTGTTTGTAGTTTGGTATGACGGGGATAGAGATGCATGATTTCGAGGATGAAATCTAATTTAAATGGCGGAGAGTTGTAACACCCGGTTTAAAAGATGCTTAGTAGCGACTTCGGAGGCCAAGGGTATAAGCATAATCTGTCAGTTCGTCCTTTATGGATTAAGATGTCGAAGACGACTTGGATCTGTAATTGTAGCTACTGGAATGGAGTATTAAGCACTTAATGGAAAAGTAGCTTGACAGAGGAGTAAGTTGGGCGTACATGCAGGTACGTGCAGCGTATGCCACCTTCAGCCAGTACTCTTAGCGTACAAGGGATTATGCCCCACGTACTCATCAGTTATGGGCTTGAAGTGTTTTGGGCCTCGGGTTGGTCCAGGTAGTGGACTTTGGGACTTAGTGGACCATCAGAAGTTAGATGTTTTGGGCCAGGAATATGTTTGGGCTTAAGGTAAGGCCCAATAGAGGGATTGGGTCTAATTTAGCAAATTGGGCCATTAGTGGGCCACTAGTGGGCTTGGAAAGCCTACCTAGTGTTGGGCTTTTGTTTTGGGATTGGGCCTAAGTTTGGATCGTACCGGGCCAGGGGTAGAATTGTCATTTTATCCCATGCATGGATTAAGGATTATGGTATTGGGGCCCACTTGCTAATTGGGTATATTGATCGGTATTGATAGCTCAGGAAGGGGACAGATGATGTTATCTCACCCAAAATTGAGGTTTGAACACGTTTCGCCCCATCGTTCTTTTGGTTGCAGAATTGTAAAACAAAGGTGGAAACTGTGACCCGTTGTCTATAAAGAGACAAGAACCTTGGTATAAAATGCCACAATCAACCCACCAAATTGATTGATAAGTTTGAACGCCACAAGCTATGAAAACCTGATAAGTTCTAAAGTTCACAAAGAACAAAAAGAGTTAAAAACTCACAAATTGTATTCAAAACTTGATTGATTTCAAATGGATACATAGACCACATTTTTATAGCATAGGAAGTGTACCTAAAGAGCCATGAATTAAAGAAGTGTCTTTAATTTAAGGCATTTAACCCCCAAGTTTAAAACTATGAACCTAGACATGGTTTATCACAAAGTTCATGTAACTTAAGACCCTTTTATCTTCCCAACACTTATTTAGGAGACATAAAAATGAAAATTACATATTAAAATATAGAAAAAACGAAATGGGCTTGATAAAGCTCTTATTGGATCTTGTACATCACTCTTGGACTTGAATTCTTGTAATCCAACTTTGATTAGGTCCAATGGGTCTCCATGTACTTTCTTGAGTACAAACTTCTCTAATCATCCCATTTAAATCCTCCTTGAATGCTTTAGCTCGTGCCCTTGTAACCGGTCCATCTGGCATTTGAATTGGATCCTTTGTTGACAGTTGTGGGTTTGCATCATTCCCCTCCTCTTGAAAAGGATTTGTCCTCAAATCAGAACCTACACCAAAAGGAGCTAGATCAGTGACATTGAAAGTTGCACTAACATTATACTCACCCGACAGGTCCAATTTGTATGCATTTTCATTTATGCGCTCTAAAACTTGGAAAGGACCGTCCCCTCTTGGAAGCAATTTTGAACGTCGTTGGGCTGGAAATCGTTCTTTTCGCATATGTAACCAAACCCAATCACCAGGTTCAAAAATCATCTTGCGTCGCCCTTTATTCGCTTGTTTTGAATATTGCTATGTTCTTCTTTCTATATTTAGTCTTACTTTCTCATGTATCTATTTCACAAATTCAGCCTTTTGTTTCCATCTAAGTTAACCTGCTCAGGAAAAGGGATAGGTGATAAATCCAAAGGAGTCAAAGGATTAAAACCGTATACAATTTCAAATGGTTACATTTTTGTAGCAGAATGAGTGGCACGATTGTATGCAAACTCAACATGTGGCAAACAGTCCTCCCATGTTTTGATGTTCTTCTTTATTAAAGCCCTCAACATAGTGGAAAAGGTCCTATTCACCACTTCTGTTTGACCAACAGTTTGTAGGTGACAAGTTGTTGAAAACAAGAGTTTTGTCCCTAATTTTGCCCACAAAGATTTCCAAAAATAACTCAAAAACTTAGAATCTCGATTTGAGACAATGGTTTTTGGCATTCCATGCAACCTGACAATTTCTCTAAAAAAACAAATCAACAATGTGAGATGCATCATTAGTTTTATTGCACACAATAAAGTGAGCTATTTTAGAAAACCTATCAACAATCACAAAAATAAAGTCGTTTCCACTTTTGGATCTTGGTAGACCTAACACGAAGTCCATTGAAATATCAACCCATGGTTCACTTGGTATCGGAAGTGGAGTATATAAACCATGATGTTGAACCTTGGATTTGGCTTGCTTGCACACAATACAATTATTACAAATTCTTCTAACATCCACCTTCATTTTTGGCCAAAAGAAATGTTCCTGCAAAGTAGATAATGTTTTTGCGATCCCAAAATGCCCCATAAGGCCTCCACTATGTGCTTCTCTAACCAAAAGCTCTCGCAAGGAAGATTTAGGAATGCAAAGTCTTGATTCTTTGAACAAAAAAACATTATGTAAGAAAAACTTTTCAAAAGAGCATTGTTCACAAGCTTGGTAAATCTGCCCAAAATCAACGCCATTGTGGTATAATTCCTTGATTTGTTCAAATCCTAGAATTTTGAAATTCAGAGAAGAAAGTAGAGAGTATCTACGTTTCAAAGCATTAGCCACAACATTTTCCTTACCTTTCTTGTATCGGATGACATAAAGAAATGTCTCAATGAACTCCATCCACCTAGCATGTCTTTTGTTTAATTTGTGTTGTCCTTTTAGAAACTTTAAGGACTCATGATCTGAGTGAATGACAAATTCTTTAGCCCACAAATAATGTTACCATGTTTTCAATGCTCGAACCAAAGAATAAAGTTCTTTGTCATAAGTTGGGTAATTTAAAGTTGCCTCACTTAGTTTTTCACTGAAATATGCCAACGGTTTACCCTCTTGCATCAAAACTACACCAATTCCAATTCCTGATGCATCACATTCAATTTCAAATGTTTTGTCAAAATTAGGCAAAGACAACAAAGGAGCATGAGTTAAGTGAAACTTGAGTTGTTGAAAAGCATGCTCTTGTTCTTTTCCCATTTAAACCAAACATTCTTTTCGATGATTTCTGTAAGTGGTGATGCTAAAGTGCTAAAATGTTTGCAAACCTGCGATAAAAACTTGCAAGGCCATGAAAACTTCGAATTTCACTTATAGTCTTTGGAGTTGGCGAATCTTGGATGGCTTTTACCTTTTTTTCATCAACAGCCACTCCTTGGGAGCTCACCACATACCCAAGGAAAACGACTTGGTCGGTACAAAAGGTACACTTCTTCAAGTTAGCATATAGCCTTGCCTTCCTAAGCACACTCAAAGCACATGTTAGATGCTCAAGGTGATCTTTTGGACACTTTGAATAAATCAAAATATCATCGAAGTAAACAACCACAAATTTGCCAATATATTCACGCAAAACGTGGTTCATTAATCTCATGAAGGTACTAGGAGCATTAGTTAGGCCAAAAGGCATTACTAACCATTCATATAAACCATGTTTTGTTTTAAAAGTTGTTTTCCACTCATCACCTTCTTTCATGCGAATTTGGTGATACCCGCTTTTTAAATCAATTTTGGAAAAAAGTTTTGCTCCATATAACTCATCAAGCATATCATCGAGTCGAGGAATGGGATGACGATACTTTACCGTAATATTGTTGATGGCACGACAATCTACGCACATTCTCCAAGAACCATCCTTCTTTGGCACCAACAAGACTGGAACGGCACAAGTGCTCATACTTTCTTGAACCAATCCCATTGCAAGAACCTCTTCAACTTGCCTTTGTAGCTCCTTGGTTTCTTCAGGGCTTGTTCTATAGGCTGGTTTATTCGGAATAGACGTCCCAGGCATAAAGTCAATTTGGTGTTCAATCCCACGAATTGGTGGCAATCCATTTGGAACATCTTCAACAAACAAGTCTTCAAATTCCTGCAAGAGAGAGGCAACATTGCTCGGAAGATTTCCGGCCGAAATGTTAATGACTATTTAAGCTTCTTTGAATAAAAGAAGCACAAAATGCATTTCTGATTTAAAAGCTTCTTTTATCTCATTTTTTTGCCAATGCAATATATTTATTTTCCTTTTTTTCTTTCCCTCTTTTTTTTTTTTCACGTTTTCTTTGTTTTTTCCACTCTTTTTTTTGTTCATCTTCTTCTTTTTTCTCACTCATTTTTTTTGTTCATCATCTTTTTTTTCACTCTCTCTTTTTCCTTCGCTCTCTTTTTTCGCATCTTGTTGAAGTTTTACTTGATCTTGATAAACTTGAATTGGTGACATTGGTACAAGAGTTACCGGTTTTGTTTTGTAAACAAAAGTGTATTTGTTGGTGAAACCGTCGTGACTTACGTGCCTATCATATTGTCATGGTCTACCTAACAGCAAATGAGTAGCTTGCATAGGAACAACATCACACAACACCTCGTCTTCATATCTTCCAATCCGAAATGAAACCATCGCCTGTTTTGTAACTCGCACCTCACCACTATCATCGAGCCATTGGAGTTTGTATGGTTTTTGATGCTTCATCATTGGTAGAGCTAACTTTTCAACCATGGAAGTACTTGCAACGTTATTACAACTTCCACTATGAATTATAACACTACATACCTTGCCTTGAACATAGCAACGAGTATGAAATATATTCTCCCTTTGGGCATCGTCTCCCTCCTTGGATTGAATGTTTAGAGCTCGCCTTGCAACCAACAAATCACCTTGAACAGCCACCTCTTCATCATCACTAGAATCTTTCGATGAAACGATAGAATCTGATTCATCCGTTTCGATCTCGCCATTTTCGCTAATCACCATGGTAAGCTTATTTGGGCATTGACTCGCAATATGACCCCTTCCTTGACACTTGAAACACTTTATGTCATGATTCCTAAGAGTAGAAGAATCGATTTTTCCTTTTGAAGTGTTTATTGTTTTAGGATCAGATTTGGAATTAGAAGAAGAAGTAGGTGTTTTCTGATTTTTTTGAAGTACTAGCCTTCCAAGTGTGATTTCGATACCTGAAACCCCTTTTTAATTGTTTTTCAATTTTAACAGCCATATGGACCATGTCTTCAATTTCAACATAATGATGCATTTCAACACGATCACGAATTTCAAGATTTGGGTCGTTTAAGAATCTAGCCATGGTTGCCTCAGGATCCTCCTCAACATTGGCACGAACCATCATAACCTCCATTTCTTTGAAATAATCGTCAACACACTTGCTGCCTTGTTTTAAGCTCTGAAGTTTATTGTAGAGATCACGAAAGTAATGACTTGGCACAAACCGTCTCCACATGACACTCTTCATTTCATCCCATGTCTCAATAGGCCTTCCTCCATTTCTTCGTATGTGATGATGCTCGAGATCGAGTTCTTTGTGCTTGTGCCTCCATTCGCTCCATTCTTTCATGTACCTAGTTAAATTCATTTGTCATCAAACGTCACATCTCATCCATCATAGCTTGAACTTGAAGGTTTGGTGGGGGGGGGGGTTGATCACCCATCTTATATTTTTGCTAACAAAAAAAAGTAAGTTACTTCCTCCCAACACTCGCTCACGTATTTCTCTCAAAAATAGTTCACTCAACCCTAGTGTATTCCTCGAATGGCTTTTAACCTCTTTTAGTCTCACCACACAACCTTTTACCACTCATTTTAACTCTTAAAGTTCTAAACAAACTAAAGAAACAATTATCAAATTTGAACTTGTGGCCTTGAGGAATTCAAACTTACCAAACAACTTTAAAAAAAATCTATCCAAAATAAAGTAACCTCAATATACAAAAAGAAAGCCAAACAAACTTGGATTTGCTAATGATGAAACAAACAACAGCTTTTTTTTTTTTGAAAAAAAAGACTACAGTTGGAATTCAAATTTACTTTATAGAAAAAAAGGCTTTACTTGTTCCTCCTCCTCTTCTTTTTTTTTTCCTTTTTTCTTTTTTTTTCTCTTCTTTTCTTTGTAACTTCTTTTCGTTTTTCTTACCTTTGATTTTTTTTGAGGAAGCTAATAGCCAAATGAAAATATAAAGGAAACAAAAAGAAATGTAGAATATAGAAGTTTGACAACTTAGAAATCCAAAAGTCGCTAGTAAGAACCTTGACAACTTGTGATAAGACCCGCTACCAATATGCGTCTTAGAACTCAAGTAATCAAGAAAAAAAAAGAACAAAATAGATATGCAACACAAAGAACTGGCTTTGATACCAAATGATGTGATCTCACCCAAAATTGAGGTTTGAACACGTTTCACCCGATCATTCTTTTGGTTGCAGAATTGTAAAACAAAGGTGGAAACCGCGACCCGTTGTCTATAAAGAGACAAGAACCTTGGTATAAAACGCCACAATCAACCCACCAAATTGATTGATAAGTTTGAACGCCACAAGCTATGAAAGCCTGATAAGTTCTAAAGTTCACAAAGAACAAAAATAGTTAAAAACTCACAAATTGTATTCAAAACTTGATTGATTTCAAATGGATACATAGACCACATTTTTATAGTGTGGGAAGAGTACCTAAAGAGCCATGAATTAAAGAAGTGTCTTTAATTTAAGGCATTTAACCCTCAAGTTTAAAACTATGAACCTAGACATGGTTTATCACAAAGTTCATGTAACCTAAGACCCTTTTATCTTCCCAACACTTATTTAGGAGACATAAAAATGAAAATTACATATTAAAATATAGAAAAAATGAAATGGGCTGATAAAGCTCTTATTGGATCTTGTAAATCACTCTTGGACTTGAATTATTGTAATCCAGCTTTGATTAGGTCCAATGAGTCTCCATGCACTTTCTTGAGTACAAAATTCACTAATAAACCCATTTAAAGCCTCCTTGAATGCTTTAGCTCGTGCCCTTGTAACCGGTCCATCTGGCATTTGAATTGGATCCTTTGTTGACAGATGTGGGTTTGCATCAACATAGCAGCAGCTAAGGATTTCTTTCAGGAAGCTTCTGCATTCGAGGTGAGTTTTCTCACCATACCAATGGATCTAAGGCACCAAGGCTGGCCCATTTTGTGATAGTTGGTATACTTGTTGTTTAGGGGTGTGTGGCATATTTATGCATTGATACGTGGTAGAGATACATTTTACAACTAAGGTGGCTAATGATAGAGATAGCCTTTACGGCTAATGGTAGAGATAGCCTTTATGGCTAATGGTAGAGATAGATTTATAGCTAATTGATATGTGATATGTGGTAGAGGTAGCTTTTATAGCTAATTAATATGTGATATGTGGTAGAGATAGCTTTTATAGCTAATTGATATGTATTATGTGGTAGAGGTAGCTTTTATAGCTAATCGATATGTGTTATGTGGTAGAGGTAGATTTTATAGCTAATATGATATGTGGATTGTGTGGGTTATGCTCTCGGGAACTCACTAAGCATTAGATTATAGGTTGTGGATTTGTTTTAGGTACTTTAGATCTCAAGGGCAAGGGAAAGGTGTGATGGCGCGGTGTGCACTCTCTCTCAGGCGCTTTCACGGGACACCCTGATGTTGGAATAAAAGTCGTATTTGACTTATGTTTTGAGAGCAATTATAACTGGATTTCTTAATGTATGGAAATATGTTTGATGATTCAAAAATGAAAATTTTCTATGAAAAATTGGGTCGTTACATAGAAGCTAAAGGAAAATACTATAACGCCCGTAGATCCGGGCTAGTCAATTTAGAGACGATAAGCATCAAAAATGAATTTTTGATGGATATTTAGAAGGAGTAATCTTAACTATGTTGTAGTATATGTTAAAAGGATTCCGTACATATAAAGAACGCCGAAATCCGAGTTATAACGAAGAAGTTATGACCTGTCGAAGTTTCGCGACAGAACCGGCACGACATTGCGCGACGTAAATAGTGAATTTACGATAAAGCGATAATTAGCCTTAGTGATCTAAACGGAAGTCATAGATTATGTTAAACCGAGAGTGTCCATAAAAAGAACGCCCAAATCTGACTTCGTATGAGGAAGATATGATTTTTCAAAGTTTCGACTTAGCAGTATGCAACCCAAATCTCGAACTTGAGATCGAGTGATTTTTAGCCAAAACAATCTAAACGAGAATCGAAGATCTCGTTAATATTAGTGCATCGGTAAAAAGACAGACGAAAGCGGACGTCAGATGAAGAAGTTATGGATTCTTAACGGACTTTTCTGGTCCCGGCCAGTTAAAAATAATATAATAAAAATAAACTCAAAATTAGCCAACGGAGTCTAAATGAGAGTTGTAGAGCCTAATCTCACCTACGTGTGGATATAAAGAACGTCGAAAACAGAGATCGTATGCGAAAGTTACGGGATTTCAAGGGTTGAAGCACAAACTTCGAGGCTGGCTGAAGGAGAACACCCTGCGTTCGTTGAATGCCCCGCATTCTTTGAGGGAACGCACCGTGTTCGCGGCCAGACTCCAACCCTATAAATAGATCATTTGGGCAGCCGAATTTGGTTGCCCATTTATTCTCTCTCTCTCTCTCTCCTATATTTCATCGTTTTACGTGCAAGCTTTACCCCCCGAAGCCCCAGTAACATTCCCGAGACCCGAAGCCTCGAGGATCCCGAGAAGTGAAGTTTCCGAGCTGAAACTCTGCTCACGTGAAGCCCGGTTTTGGAGAAAACATCCCCGTTTTATCGAAAAAGATTATTTTAAGAGACGAGGTGTTGTCCGATCATCTTCTTATCAGGTGAGTGTGTAGTTACTTTCGTCTAACACATAAATACAAAGTATTTGCTATGAAATACGTGCTATGTGTTTATACATTGTTTGTTTGCTTGAGGCGGATATTGAATGAATGTTCTATACAGTTTTTTTTTATAATTTAAAATGTATATGTGTTTGCATCTACATATATGTTGGGTAGAACAAGGGTAGATGAAATAGTTGATATGAGACAAAATGTTAAGAATTTTTTATGATATTGATGTTCTAGTTAACTAGTGGAATAGAGATGGTGACTACTGAATGTTCTAGACAATTCAATGAAAAAGTTAACAGGTTTGTTCTAGTTAATAGTGAACTCTATGTGTTCACTTGGTGTTTTGAACTCAATATGTTCATTAGGTAATTTTGAACTCTATGTGTTCACTTGGTGTTTTGAACTCAATGTGTTCATTAGGTATTTTCGAACTAAGTGTTCACCGAATGTTTTGAATTGAGTGTTCACTAGGAGTGTTTGGACTAGGGGTTCATTAAGTAGGTTGAACTAAGTGTTTACCAGTTGTAATTTGAGGACCTTGGCAGTGATGGACTTTGTGTCAATTCCTTAGGACAATCCTTAGGAATGAACGAGTGAAGGATTATCGATTCTTAGGGTAAATCCTTAATACATAAATAAAGAAGATAATGGGGATGGGTAATTGGGTTGATTGTTTGATGATTAAAGATAATAATTATTTATTATGGGTTAAAAACCCTATATGCCCACCAGGATCCCAAGCCTGACCCATTCAGTTTTCTTTGCATTACAGGTAATAACACAAGAGAACTCTTACTGTCAAAAGCTTATGAACTCACCAACCTTTGTGTTGACACTTTTCAAAACTACTTGTATTCTCAGGAATTCAGTGAAACAGGAAATCAACCACGTTATGAGGATGGGACGATAAATCGTCAAACAGTTCATTTTGTATCAGAATGTAATTGATTTGAATCATGTAAACATATACTTTGGTGTAACTTTTTCAATTATATTTATGATGGTTGTATTTACTTTGAGCACTATTATACTCGTTGTTGTGATACTCTACCCGAAGTCCTCCACCCCCGGACGTTTCCGCCATCCTCGTCTCACTTCGTTTCCATTAGCATCAACTTGTAGGTTTTGAGAAGAACTAGGAGACCCTGAAGGGGAAGCTGAAAATGAATCATCATTATGCAAAACAGAAACTATAGATTCAAAACTCCTTGATAATCTTAGACTTTGATTTGGGGAATCTGTCACATATGTTCTATAAGAAACTGGCAAAGGTATGGGTTCAATTATAGGGGGGCCTCACGAGTGATGGATCTTCTTGAATCTAAAAATAATTCGGCTATAGATTCAATGGGGATAGAACGGGAATTTACTTCTAATGGTTCAACCCTTGGAACATGATAAGAAACATTAGGACCCATGTATTCCATAAAAAGTTCAACCCCGATTCTTCCCAGAAGATTCCCACATAAATACAGAGTGAGAAAGAGAGAGTACTCTTCGCTTTTGTTTTAAGTTCACAGACCTAAAATTCACAGAAAAAGGAGGGAAAGTTTGTTGAATTCGTCGGTTGTCGGTGACTCGAATTCACCGGAGCTGGAGATCTCCGTAGTGGGTCTTGGAATTTTTTGGATCTTGAATCTGGAAATGAAACACTTGTAATCATTGGAGAAACAAAACTCAGTGGAGTTGGAGAAGCAGAACTCAGTGGAGATGGAGAAAAAAGAAAAAGGCAAATTTGGGTTTTTATCGAGAGAGAGAGAGAGAGAGAGAGAGAGAGAGGACTATTATATATTAAAATAATTATTTTTTAGTTTTCTTTTTATTTAAAATAATAGAAAACTTTCATAAATGGTCCCTGGGTATTGAAATGACAAAAATGCCCCTTACTTAACGGCAGAAAGCTGACGGAGTTAGACGGAAGGACTAAACATTAAAAGTTTTGAAATCACATGGACGACCGTGAGTTTTTTATAAATTAGAGGCCAAAATTCAGATTTTATGAAACCACAACGACCATTTTTGAAGTTTTGTCTATAAACAAAACCAACAATTCTTACCTTTTCAAATCATTTTCCATATTTTTTACATGAAATCATGAATACAAATGTTTTAGAGACGGGTCATATATTGAATCCGACCCGACTCCAAGTGCCACGTTCCGTACCTTGCTTATCGGGCATTCCGGTTTCCCCAACGGATTCGATAGAGGGTTTTTGTTTTTCTGAGGAGCTTCTTTGCAAATTGAAATGGCAGAATCCCTAATTGACCTTGAAAATGTCCTCCGCTCCAAGAAGGTACTCTATACACTTGTGTATTTGCACATATGATCTGCATCGTTCTATACAGACACAAAAAATATTGGATAGCACTACTGTTTACTTTCTGTGATTTCGTTTTCTAGAACTCTATCTTTGTTAATTCTTCATAAACAATTTCACTGATAATGTAGTTCGGATCAGTGAGTGTTCCACTTGCTTTTATCTCCGAGAATTCCGATTGCTTTCTAATGATTAGAAAAATACATCAAAGGGGGAAAAAGCCCCACTTGACTTTTCAATTTATGCACAATTGCTTCACAGTTGCTACTTCTATGAACTTATTTAAGTCCTGTCGATAACTATCTTAAAGGGATTGTATTAGAAATGGTGCATTTAGATTGAAGTTGACAAATCATTACCAATTTCAACCGGATGAATTGGAAGATTTTACATCAATTGTCAAAACGTGTAGTTTGCTAAGGTGGGAAATGATCATAGGATACAATTATACCTTTTGGAATGACAAAGTAAATGGGTTTATTTATAATACTTCTTCCATATAAAACCAAATGTGCATTCTTCTCAGAATGTAGAATAAAAGAAAATTCATAGTCTGGATATGCATATCATCATTAGTAGATTACATACTAATTATTAAAGAGGTGTGATTACTGATTATTAAATAAATATTTTCAGGATAAGTTATCAATTCAAGAAGCAAACTTTCTTATGACATGGAAGGAAAATACACTTAGACAGCTCACTGTTGGTGCAGGAGTTGGTGCTGCAATTGCATGGTCAGGTAACATTCTACACAAATTCTCAATTTATTTTGTGATTTTTAATTTTTCACATATTCCTTTGAATTACATTATAATATGTTCATAAGCATTTTAGCTTATAATGGTGTTACTTGTTTTTCCTCACAGCTACTGGAAATCTTCATAGGCTCTTTCGCATCAACCTTGCAGGAGGTAAGCCCCCCCCCCCCCCCCCCCCCCCCAAAGCATACAAAGTAGTTTATACTTATTTATCTTGTTACTATTTTCATAATATGAATTTATAATTTATTAATGATTTTCTAGGAGCTGCTGCAATTACTGCAACATGGAGATTTAGGAAGTCGGTTAATTCATGCATTGAACAAATTCTTTGCATGGATGGAAGCCGAATGCAAAAAGAGTTGGCAAATATGTGAGTTACTTAATCATTATCCTAAACAAATATGTTTGATAATATATAGAATATTTCTACTTAGTACTAAATCCAAAAAAAAAAAAAAATTGTTATTGTTTTTCCTATGTGTAGAATGTTGAGAAGGTATCCAAATAATCCAACAACAACAAAACTTATGTCCAAACGCTTCTACTGTGAGCATGTTTTCGATGATTCAACATCGGACATGCCAAAATCAAGGTGGCGTTTTCGTAATAACTTTGTTGAAAGTCCACCCCATCCCCAACGACCTGATACCCGTGAATCCTATGACCATGATGACAACATTGTTCCAGAACGCAAACCGGTTCCTGTGAGTATCTGTTTCTTTTACCTAATGTAGAAAGAAAAATTTAATATTTTATAAAAGAAAAAAATTCAATGTTTGTGTCTCATTGACATCAGTCACATCACACTATCAAACATTAGTCATGGTCACACCTTTTTGGAAGGACAAAGATTTGCAATTTTTGTCTTATTGACATCTGTCTCTTTGTCCAACTATTGTGTTTTATTTTTTGGGTGGGGTAAAATTGTATTTTTGTCCTATTGCCATAAGTCCAAGTACAATGCATGTTAATTGCAGTACAAGGTCGTCATGTCATGTTTTGTCCTGATCTGTTCATATTACAGATGAACAACGGTTTCGTTGCAATGGAAAACCCTTTCGATTGCATATTTGGACTCCCACCAAGTGTCGAGGAAATTCGACGCCCTGTCCCCGCCATGTCAGCAAAAAAACATACCCGCAAACATAAAAGATCCCACCGCAAGCATCACACACATCACAGCAATGATGATTTGTAGTCCCTTCCTGGATGCTTGTCTTAACAGTAACGAGGTGAGAATCTGTAAGTGAGGTCTCAGGTTTCAAACAAGTGGTATAAGATCATGCTCGTGGACTTATTTATGTTTTGTTTATGAAATTATGAAAACCGAGTTTGATCATGTTGTGTATATTAATGGTGTCGAGATTTTTAATTTTTGGACTTTTTATTCGACTTCATTTAGGAATATCTCTTTCTATTTACCTTAAAGTATGGTGTTATTTCGCTATATGAGGGACAATTCTGTGGGTGACGGGATAATTGATTTATATGTATTAAAATAAGAGATCTCTTAAAATAATTGAAAAATGTCGTCAACTAGAAGTAGCTGATGAAGTTTATGGAGTTCAAGTCAACTGTCACTTTTAGACAGCTTTTCCTTATTGGAAAATGGAAATTATAGTAGCACTTGGGAATTGTTGTAGCTATAAGAAAGGGTTCCTTTAAAATTTAAATATTTAAGTCAGAGTTTTCCTATTCCTATTATATAATCAGAATACCCTAAATTTTTTCGACTTAAGTATTGATATTTTGGTTGTCTAAAATCTAAATTAAATAGAGACTTTTGATTTTTAATAAAAAAACCGTATCTTTGGTTGTATTTGGTTTCGGTTTTTGGTACGACGTAATCAGCTTTTTTACTATAGTTTTGTCTATCCTTTTGCTTGTGGTTTTTTGGTATTTTTGTTGTATAAAGCAATAAAAAAATAACAAATACAGTAAGTTACTTTGAAGTGTAAAACATAAAATTATTAAATTTTGCAATATATAGTAATAAAGAACGATTTGAAATTTTATATGTAACACAATTACAACTAACACCATCTCCAACTCCACATCAAAATGATGTTAAAAATGGTACAAATAATCATCAACTTTTATACACCAAAAATATATTCTTTAGCATATTCGTCTTTTTAACTCATAAATTATTAAAAAAACACCTGTCAACTTATTATTTTTTTTATATATTTTTTATGTAAAAACTCACATATTATTACAAAATTATAACCAAATTAATTCTTTGTATATTATTATTTCGAATTGGGTGTTATTTTATCAAAATGACATTTCTTAAATAAAAAATATTAAATTTTCAAATAAATTCAAAATATTAAGGTAAGTATTAAATTTTTAATATCAACTTAATATACAACATAACATTATAACTGAATAATTATTATATTTATTATATACCTATCAATTTTATAAACTAGAATGAAAAAAATATTAAAGTTGACACTAAAGTGACATATGAAAGTTTTACACCATTTTGATGTAAAAGAATAGAGATATACTCTTTATTTGCATTAAACTGGTGCTAAAAATGGTGTGAAGTTGAAGATGACTTTACAGAAAAATGATGTAAAATATTGGATTTGAGGTGGGTCGTAGATCTCCTAAGTGAACTGTTATAAAACTTAAAAACCATTAACAACTATTTATAAAGAATTTGATAAAGTTTTGTTCCATGGACTTGAAACAAACCCTTTTTTTTATAACCAAAAGACCAGACCATCATTTCCTAAAATAGTTGGATTTTTTCGACTTTTATTTATTTATTTAATTTGTACATTTAAAATTGTTTCATACATATTTATTGCAAATCGTTTACGAATCAGTAATCACACATGGTAAACATGTTGTAAATGGGTTCGTGCTCATTCATTGATTATATTTCATGACTAATGATTTATTTATGCAATAAACATGTATATTTTTACAAAGATATACTCCCTCCGTCCCACAATTATAGTCCATCTTTCCTTTTTGGTTTGTCCCAAAATAATAGTCCACTTCTAAAAATAAATAACATTTTTACCAAAATATCCCCTCATTATTACTTAACCAACTAAGCATTTAATGGAACATTAAATGCAAAGTAAGGACAAAATTGTCATTTTATTATATAAAGTTAGTGGTAATTAATGTTTTTCTTAATCGGTGTGTTTTTTGTCTGTGGACAATAATATTGGGACGGAGGGAGTATAACTTAGTTTTTAAATGCATATTCTTACGAAAAAAAAAGATAAATAGGAAAGCATTTAATAGAAAAAATAGTCGATTTGTTGGTTGCAAAACGAGATGACTAACATTTTACACAAAGCAACATCCAGAAAAGAAACCCACATGGGAGCAGTAGTGTACCACTCGGGGTGGTGTTCCCGTCGGTACCATGCTTCCGGCATTGCCTTTGCTGAGTTTCCTTCATCAACACCGTGTCCTCTAATAAGGAAAAACTTAATCTTAAAAACTATATGAATGTTATCCTCCCCAACAACAGTTTAAGTGAAATTATATAATAAAAGTTTAGGGTCCAAAACCGTGAGGCAATCCCTTAAGCGATTTGAATCATGATTTGCCTCTTAAAATAATGGCATTAATTTTATCCTTTTATATATATATATATATATATATATATATATATATATATATATATATATATATATATAGCGATTTGAATCATGATTTGCCTCTTAAAATAATGGCATTAATTTTATCCTTTTATATATATATATATATATATATATATATATATATATATATATATATATATATATATATATATATATATATAGTAGCCGTTTACCCACGCAAAGCGACGGGTACGGATCAACAAAATGACATAAAAATTTTTTTAAACAAAATGACGAACAGATATAGATTTCTTATACCTGGGCTAGGATTAAACGTAAGATATTTTTAGGCTTATTCGATTTTAATAGAAAGAAAAACAAAGGAGGAGGTAGCGAGCATGAGAGAGAACCAAGGTTGTACGGTCAATGACAAGACATTCATGATAGATGAATGCTAAATCAATGCGCCTCTTTTAGTTTATATGAAATGTTTTATAACATGTACATCGTATTAGACCGATTCAAATGGATATGAAGAACACTTGGTCAAACTTTGACCCATTCAAAATCTTATCATTATCTTATTTGACTTTTTCATTATTATTGACAGATTCAGTATTTAGCGATTCAATTGGATATGAGGAACGCTTGGTCAAAGTTTGACCCATTCAAAATCTTATCATCATAATCTTATTTGACTTTTTCATAAATGTTGACCGGATAAGATTTAGTATTTACCGATTTAATTGGATATGAGGAACACTTGGTCAAACTTTGACTCACTTAAAATCTTATCATCATCATCTTATTTGACTTTTTCATAAATGTTGACCGGATAAGATTTTGTATTTACCGATTCAATTGGATATGATGAACACTTGGTCAAACTTTGACCCATTCAAAATGTTATCATCATCATCTTATTTAACTTTTTCATATTTAACACATTCAATTTGAAGATAAGTTTAGAAGACCTATTTAAAATTTGTCTTTGACCGGATAAGATTTATTATTTTCCGATGCATAAAATTATTGTATATGATGCTTAAAAGCTTGTACCTCTTAAAATTCAGCAAAATCTTGTAAATGTTTTTTAAGGTATATATATATATATATATATATATATATATAGAGAGAGAGAGAGAGAGAGTTAGGTTCAAATGTTTTCACTATCTATTGTGTGCATATACGACTGATTCTGGACCAATCATTTTAGTTATTTTAAGAAAGTAATTAATGCATATTAAATGCTGAAGATGTAATTAATACCTATTATATCTTCAACATGTAATATGCATTAATTACTTTCTTAAAATAACTAAAATCCTTAAACCTATGTAGTGAGTCGCGTAGGTGGCGTGTTGAAATTAGGACTATACATTGGGCGACTATAATTGGTCCAGAATCAGTCATACATACACACAATAGATAGTGAAAACAAAATAACCTAACCATATATATATATATATATATATATATATATATATATATATATATATATATATATATATATATATATAGAACTTAACGTAGAAAGGACGACTTAACTGTTGTTTTCTTTAACTTAAAGAGATTAATGGTTAAAACATTTAACGTAGAAATGACGACTTAACTGTTATTTTCTGATGGAAACACAATTCACGACTACAAATGATTTACAACTTTTTAAAAAGTCCGTAAAAATTATAAAAAAATCTAAAATAAGTTTTCAAAAAAAGTTTGTAAAAAATGTTTCTATAATTGTATAAAATATGTTTGTAAAAAGTTTGTACTATAATATTTTTTAGTTGAAAAAAAAAATTCTTACATGTTAGGTGTTTTGCATAGCTAACCCACACAGATTTTCCACATTTAAAATGTAACATTTCACAAATTTGTCTTGGGCCGATGGGTGTACCCTCTCGTCATCTCATTTTTTGTCTGTCACCTCATCGCCATGTCATTTTTCCATCATCATCTCAACTCTCACTAGTAGAAAATCGTCACATATCACTCCACTCAAAATGTACAACAATAGATGTTGATGTACAATATCAAGAATCATATAAAAATTGATAGAGAAGAGAAGCAGATGCATCAAAATGGTCCTACACGGGGAGGATCACCACACCACCACACACCATGCCGTGGCGAAACCTCACCTCACTGTGGTGTGTGGTGTTGGTACTCCTACCGACATTATTGTTGCTTGATAGGCTTTTAAATTTTCAATTAAGATATTGACTCCAAATTTTTCAAATTAATTTGTCTCTTAATCGTTCAACAACCTTTTAATTTTTAAGATAAATTGTATTTGAATAAAAAAAAATGTTCCGAAAATAAATCTAATTTTCAAGCAAACATTTTTCTTTCTTCTTTTTCTATTTGACATGACAAGCTCCCCTTAATATATTTTTTACTTATCACCAAGGCATATCATCATTTTCTTAAATCCACACAAAATTTGGACAAAAAAAAAAGGAAACAAGCCTAAGAACCATCAATTTGGGTGTCTAAATGATTATCCATATTTTAATATAACCTTTACAACCACATCCATAACTCACTACAACATTTAAGTTCACATACACAATCTCTCTTAAGTTATTTGGTTCAAAAATCAACCTTACATCAATCTACACACCCAATGACAAAATTAAAGGATCAATCAAACCAAATCAAATCTTCTTAGTTATCCGAATGCATCCCAAAATGCTCTTTCAATACATATTTAGATGTTTTTCCAAACCCTTTACCAATCACTTGCATTGCAATTATCTTATTAAACTCAGTTTTTATCTCCTCCATTTTCTTGAAAACAGCATGGACTAAAGATGGGTCGGTTGATGGGGAACAATTGGCAAGTTTGCCCTTCTGTTTCTCAAGCTCTTTGTAAAGATCTAAAAGATGGGTTTTTTGAGCCGTGAGGGCGTTTTCGGCAATTTTATACTCGGTTTCTTGAGACTTTTTTAGTGAGGCGAGTGTTTTATTGATCTTTTTCTCGAGCTCCATGGATTCTATTCGGTAATCAAAATTTGTGAAGGAAATTTGTCGTTGTGAAGGAGCAAAATTTGAAACTTCAAATGTATCGGTTTCATATTGAGAAAGATCTCCTGAATGATGCAAAATTGAAGTTTTTATCAAAGAAAATAATGTTGTGAGATCATGATGTTTTCGAGGGTATTTACGTCTTTTACATAGACCTACTCTGTTCCACTTTTTTTGGTAGGAGAAAAAACTATGATTTTTTTAATGTTGACGAAAAGGATAAGGAGGGTGTTTACGTCTTTTGCACAGACAAGATATCAGAAGTGTCCTTGACCTACTTTTTTGTGTAGGATAAATTATAAAATTACACCGGACAAGCTTTCTATGGTATTCCCAACGTTAAAGATGAGAAGGGTATTAATGTCTTTTGTACATACAAGAAATTGGAAGCAATAGGCTCATGGGTTTCTATTTTATTTATAAATAAAGTACATACAAGGCACCTGTGGTAACAGCTGACATGTCTTCTCGTTTCCATATATCTTCATGACTATTCCCTTCTTTAAGCTGACAACAACAAACATATACTTTCAAATAAATATTTATTTAAAAATAGAACATTATATTTTGAAAGATGTACTCAATTATAGCACTAGGTAGGTTTTTCAAAGGGTTAATCTCATAAAATACCTTATATTTTGTGTTTTTCCAGGTTTAAACCTCAACTTTATTTTTTTTCATCAAAAAGACCTTGCATTTTTTTTTTTTCATTTTTCCGATCAGGCCCTTTTAGTCATTTTTCTCTAAACAAAGTTGTAAAATGTGAGGGTCTTTTCAAGAAAAACTAAAAAAGTCGAGGATTTATTTGGAAACATTTAGAAGGTTGAGGGTTTTTTTCGGAAAAGAAGACAAAGTTGAGGGTTTTTTCAGAAAAAAAGTCTTTCTCATGAAAAAAATAAAAAATGAGGTTTAATCCAGAAAAAACACAAAATATAAGGTCTTTTATGAAATTAACCTTTTTTCAATGATAACAAATATATATGAAAAAAATGATAACAAAAGTAATATGCTATTTCTTGCATTTACAGATTTACCCCCAAAAAAAAATTTGATAACAAATACATATATGAAAGTAGGTTGCTATTTCTTACAAAATACCTTTGCAACAGCAGATTGAACATGATTGAACAGCTTCATAGCACTAGCTTTGGTGGATCCCCTCAAAATAATAATACAAAGATTTAATATCTTCTGAACTTTATCACAATCACAAATACTCTCACAGCTCCTAAGAAGCTTCTCAACATGTGGGACCAGGTCAGTCCTGGCATCACACCGCCTGCATGAATACTCAGCATCCAGACCGATGGTCCCACCCACGGTCCCAGCCATGTAGGACCGCAGTCCACATTCTATGTGGCAAATGTGACCACAAATGAAGTCATGGCTCTGGTTCACCATGGCTTCACATTTTATGAAACTGTAGTCACTAATGGAGGAATTCACAGGTCTAGAACAAAGTATACAGCAACAATCATGGCAGAAATAAGGCTCTACACAGCAGATGTCACATGGCATTGTGTAAGGGTATATTGGGTTGTTTGTTTCAAGTAGTCTTAGACTTGAGCAGTTTATGTTTCCCGCTTTACACCCTGCTGGATCGAATTGTTGATTGCTGATTGGATTTTCCATCATGATTTCTTTGTTTCCTGTATGATTTTGGTTGGGAATTTGATGTATGAGAATTCAGTTACAATTAATTTAGATAAGATTGAGTTACCTTTGATGTTTGCAGCTTGGATTTTCCAAGTGAAGGAAGAGAAGAACGCATTGATATCGATTCCTGGAAATGTTTCCATTAAATACCTTTCAAGTGAAGCTTTGCTAGCGAAACCTTTGCCACAAGTGACACCAGAGAAACCTACTAACTTATTTTCTTTGTGAAGACGATCAGGGAGATAAAGATATCTGTCTATAAAGTGCCCTGAAACTCCAACTCTTTTTCCCACTTTCCAACCCCATTTGTCACCAGGTAGAGGGAAATCTTCAGGGGCGTATGGCAAACCAATTCCTGAGCTATCGAACACCACAGCCATCTCATTTTCCTTTGATCCGGTGGTGCTTCCATCGCTTTCATGTGGAGGATCGATCTCCATAACAACTTAAAACTAATTTACTGTTAGCTTTTCTAAACGAATAGAATAGTGTTTGGGGGAAGGTGATGATTATGTATGTATGGATATACAACACCAGATGTACTTGCCTTGGAGTTGGATAAAAATCAACACAGGAAGAGAAAATAAGCACTGGAAGATGCTTCACTGGTAAGGATTTCGCAAGCGATAGCAGAATCGTCGACAGAAACCCTAAAAATTCTCAAACTTGACAGATTTCACCGCGGCTAGGGTTTTACGATAACTGTAGCTTCGCAACAGCAGCGTCTTCCTTTTAGAGTCCCGGTGAGTTAGGATTGAGATGAAAGGTGACTGGAGTTTCGCGGCAAGAGGATTCGTCTCCAGAAGTTCACAATCAGTGGAGCTAGACACCAGGAGGATGCGAAAGCAGTCGCGCCGGATTTCGCAATTCTGAAGAGGGTTTGTGATGGTTCAGTGTTTGTGACGATGGATAGTGTTCATGTCACCGACGACCTGTCATGGCGATGGCAGTGGTGGCTACAATTTCTCGGCAGTGGATGGCGGCGAAGGTGGCTGGTGACACTGACGACGGTTTTGCTATGCTATTTATTGTACCCAACGATGCTTTCTATTTTGGTTTGGTTAAAAATCAACCGTTTTAATTTGAAAAAAGAAAAAGTTTTCGCAATATTATCCGCTAACAAAATTAAAAAATGGTTTTCACAAATTTAATTGTTTTTCCAAAGTTTTTAAAAAGTTTTCACAAATTTATTTGTTTTTGACAAAACTTGGTCCATATATTACATAAATATATGGGTTACCTTAAAAAAAAATTAAATATAAATGTCAAAATATTTAAGAACTTAAAATTTATAAGAAAATAATGAATTATTATAATGAAAATATTTTTTTATCTTTTAAATTTAAACAAATAATTTAAATAAAGAAAAAAAAAACTAATGATCTTCAATTTTGTGAATTTTTAAATTAAAAGGTAAGTTTATTAATAAAATTGATATCCATTTATTACTACATTTATTGCAATTATTACATTAAAATATTATGTGAAATTTAATAAAATAGAAAAACTCATAAAATAACATATGAAAAAAAAATTAACTCAAAATAACCACAAAATGATATTTTTACAAATTGAATGAGAATGTGACAAGTGGTAAAAAAAACATTCATTTATTAGAGACGACTAGTTGTGAGACCTATGTAAGTTAATTAAAAAAATTAAATATAAAGATCTAAATATTTGAGAATTTTGAATTTATAAGATTATAGAAAAATAATGAATTATTATAATAGAAATGTTTTTTATCTTTTAAATTTAAACAAATAATTTAAATAAATAAACAAAAAAACTAATGAACTTTAATTTTGAGAATTTTTAAATTAAAATATAAGTTTATTAATAACATTGATATTCATTTATTATTACTATATTTATTGCAATTATTACATTAAAATATTATTTGAAATTTAAAAAATAGAAAAACTTATAAAATGACATGTGGAAAAAAATTAATTCAAAATAACCATAAACGATATTTGAAAAATTAAATGAGAGTGTGACAAGTGACAAAAAAAACATTCATTTATTAGAGTAGATGTTATTTATTTGGTCTCAATGATTTTCATTTTTTTTATATAGTTGGTTATTTACATGTGTAAAATAACATTTATATATCATTTTAAACTTTTTATAGGTTATTAAAACTATTTTATTAAAAGTAGAATAAACTTTAAATAAAACCACATCACACCACACCACACCACACCCCAACCTAAAACCTTTTTCTTTTCCAATGTAATTCCTACACCTCAAACCATCTCCAACAACCATTAGGTGTGACAAATGTGTCGTGTTCATTTTCTGTCAAAACTTAAACGAGTTGAGATAACTTGATCCTAATTCGATTATGTTTAATTTTCGTGTTGTGTCGTGTCGTGTTCACAAAATTCTTTTCGTATTGAGTTTGTGTCAGGTTGGCAAGTTTAGGATTTAGACTAGACTTTGTAAATATGTCGTGTTGTGGTAGATTAAAACACTAAATAAATTGAAAGTGTATGAGTTTAAGAGACAAAAAAAGGGGCAAATACCATAAAGTCCTAACATTTTATTATTAAATTGGGGAAAACCCTATAATTTAATTTTCGGTAACTGTGGCCATTTTTATGTCGTTGAGCTATCGACTTAAGAATAATAGCCAGTTAACAAACGGTACCCTACCTCAACCAGTCACCTCTTACCTTGAAACACCCATTCATCACCTTTCTCTCCGTACATGTTCATCTTTCAGAACTCAAAAAGGGTTTTCATGTATAAAAACGTTTGGGAAGAGGGGTTTGAAAAGGGATTGTGAAGAATCACCATTTTCACACGAGAAATTATTACTCAGGCACACTGCAAGTGCAAGGTACGTAGGTTCAAACATGAAATTGAAGTGTATGTGGGTTTTTTCCTCACGTCATTATCAATAAAAAGTTCTTTATTGTACATTGAGCAAATGGCCTCTGTTTCTGGTACTAATAAACACAAAGAATAACAACCTAAAACTAGTACTAAGAATGATAAAGGCAAAGGACCTGAAAAGGTAAGCGTTGAAGACTCAGACTCAGATGATGAAGTTTTTTACTTCAATTTCTTGGATTTTTCACAAGAAACCTTCAAACCACCATCCAACCTCTGTAACAGCCCTTTTCTTAACTTTTTGTGTGATGAAAATATGTTAAAGAGGGGTATAGACGGGTCGGGGGATGATAATAATCAACGTAATGTAAATGAGGTTGAGCATGGCCACATACCATAGGTAAATGATGAAGAAATTGGTGTAGAGTTTAGGGTCCATGATCCAAACCAACTTTAGAGCGAAATGAGACCTGAATTGGGTTAGTGTTATGAGTCCCCTGCTCAACTTAGGTTTGCATTAACAAATTATGCAGTCTGTAATGGTTATGGTATTTACTTTGAGAAAGTGATAGACTTAGGGTAATTGCTATGTGTGACTACAATTCTAGTGATAAAAAGCCATGTCCTTTTAGGGTAGTAGCTGCTTGGAAGTATAATGAAAGAACTTTCCAAATTAAATCCATTGTTAAGACTCATCTTTGTGCTAGGAATTACAAGTTTGGTAGCTTAGTTACTTCTAACTGGTTAGCCAAGTACTACTTGCAAGATGTCATTAGAAAGCCCAAATAACATTAAATGAGATGAAAGAAGATGTTTTAAGGAGGGTTTTAGTGAATGTATCTAAGGGGCAATGTCAAAGAGCAAGTTCATAGGCTAGGGAGATAATATAAGGAAAGTTAGAGGAACACTATGTTAGGGTTTAGGACTATGCATATGAAATCCTCAGGTCTAATCTAAGGAGCACATGCACGGTTGGGGTAGATGTCAATCCTGGTGGAATAAACTATTTCAAGAGGTTCTATGTATGCTTCAAGGCTTTCAAGGATGGATGGAAAAAAAAGATGCAAAAAAGTGATAGGACTGGATGGATGTTTCTTGAAGGAGCAAGTAAACGGTGAGCTATTGACTGCTATTGGTAGAGATTTAGACAATCATATCTACCCAATAGCTTGGGCAGTGGTTATAGTTGAGAATAAAGACAATTGGTCTTGGTTAATTGAGTTATTGGTGGATGATTTGGATCTTGGTGACGGTAATGGGCTAGTTGTTATTTTAGACCAATAAAATGTATGTATATTATACCTTCCAATAAAAAATTGTACAAATGTTTTACTTATTAATTTGTTATCATATTACAAGTACTATTGCAGGTTGTGGCACAATTCCTTCCACATGTTAAACACAGACAATGTGCAAGACATATATTTGCCAATTTTAGGAAAAGATACACAGGATTGGAACTAAAGAATCTATTTTGGAAGGATACTAAAAGTACAATAGAAGGGGATTTTAAATCAAGATCAAGAACATCACACTTTCAGGTTATACATATCTAATGGCAAGACAACCAGAAACTTGGTGCACAACCTTTTTTACTACAAGATTTGCATGCGAGGCTATAGAGAATGGCATTTCAAAATGCTTCAAATCTATGATAAAGCAAATGAGGAAGAAGCCTTTAGTTACAATGCTTGAAGAAATCAGGATTTACTTATGGAAAGGGTTTATCACCAAAGGTATTGTAACACCATAAATTTTCAAACAAAATTATTTTTATTTTAAAATCACATAAATTTCATCCACATTTCACAAAATCTCCAATTTTCAAATTATCAAAAACACATACTCATAACTGTTTGAATAAAATCCAGGATCCTCAAAAACATAACTCCATCTCATGTGTACAATCAAGCCGGCGCATTCCCGCGATCCTGAGAAGTACCTGAAACACATATCACATAACACGGCAAGCAAGAAGCTTAGTGAGTTCCCTAAAATACCATACACGTCTCATTAGCCTCTCATGGCCATATTTCGAATAAGACCCTTCGGTCAATGTGTGTCATTGGAACCCTCCGGTCCCACAACTCGGGTGGACCCTCCAGTCCTAACTCAATAAAGCTCAGAATAATACACAACATAAATCACAAAGACATAATGCAGGATATCACCATACTCAATAAAACATACAATAACCTCTGGTCACACAAAGTTACCACTCATGGTAAGTATAGTGAGAAGACTCATCTCGTAAGCAAGCAAATCAACCTCGTACACAAATCACCGATCTAGTCTCCGCCTAACACATACGATAATTATCTCTAATTAACACTTCAATCACAACTCTAATAAACTAAGCTATTCTCTCTCTCTCTCTCTCTAACTTTTGGGATGGGTAAAAGACCATGTTACCCCTCCATGGTCTTTATAATCCATGTCTTGACCAAACCCTAAAGTCAACATAAGTCAACACTCGAGTCAACAATCCATGTTGACCCGACTCGTCGAGTGCATCTATGTGACTCGTTGAGTTCCGTTGTTCCTTCAACGATGTCGAGAAAATCCAACTTAACTCGTCGAGTTGTCTCATCAAATCACCGAGTTACTCATGTCCAGACTCGTCGGGGAAAACCCTAGCCGACTCGTCGAGTCATCTCATCGACTCGTTGAGTCCTTTCAGACTCTTTTCTCATTCAGACGTTTTAAGGCAAATTTACAACCCCAAACTCTAGATCTAGCCTACCAAGGTTGAGATACCACGTAAAGCTACAAGCTTTACGTCCATGCATGGCACTTAGGGCTTGAAATGCCAAAACAAGTTCCATTTAGGGTCTTAAGCATAAAATCTCTTCTCTAGCAGGATAAAGTTGGGACCTTTGGGCTCTAGGGACCTCATAGGGTCCAGATCTGAAGTCTCAATCTCTTGGCAAGCTCAACACACTCAAAGTCTCAAGGAAAGATGGGAAAAGCCCTAAAACTCCATAAAAACAAGATCTGATCAAAATAATGAGCAATGTGGAGACTTTTTTTTACCTCCAACATAAGCTATAGATTAAATAACACCATATCCAACCATCCCTTCTCGTTCCATTCCTTGATACTATTCTCTTCTTTTCCAAAAGTGCACTAGAATGCTCAAAGTTAGCTCTTCTTTGTCTCTTAGATCAATCAAAACGATTAGGGTTTCACACAGGGGAGTACGGTGACATGGGAGGCGGAAATGAGGGCTTAAGGTCCTTTAAATAGGACACAACCCCGAAAAATTAGGGTTTCCTCTCATAGCGCCAACTTGTCGAGTTGGTCCCTCTAACTCCTCAAGTCGTTCATAAAACCCACGCAACCAAAACCCTCTCTACTCGATGAGTTGGGGCCTCCAACTCGTCAAGTTGCTCAATCAAAATCATGAAAATTATATAAGTATTATACTTGGGAACCGGGAAGTTACAATTCTCCCCCACTAGAATCAGACTTCGCACTCGAAGTCATGCTCCAGAAATAACTCTGGGTACTGCTTGCGCATCTCGGACTCTGGCTCCCAAGTCCACTCGGATCCATTCCGATGTTGCCACTGGACCTGAACCAGGGGCACCTCTTTATTCCTTAAGACCTTCACCTTCCTATCCAAAATCGCTATCGGTCTCTCAATATAGTTCAGGCTTGCATCAACCTAAATGTCATCTAAAGGTACCACTGCTGTCTCATCAGCTACACACTTCCTCAGCTGAGACACGTGGAAGGTGTTATGAATCTGGCTCAACTCTGCAGGTAGCTCCAAGCGGTAAGCTACCTTACCCACTCGAGTGATCACCCTGAAAGGACCAATATATATATATATATATATATATATATATATATATATATATATATATATATATAGGGACCAGCTTGCCCTGTTTCCTGAATAGGATCACCCCTTTCCATGGGGACACCTTCAGGAGGACAAAATCTCCGACCTGGAACTCTAGCTCGGATCGTCGCCGGTCTGCGTAACTCTTCTGATGACTATGGGCCGTCAGTAACCTTTATCTGACCTGCTGAATCTGCTCATTCGTCTTAAGCACTATCTCAATGCTACCTATCACTCTATGCCCCACCTCTCCCCAATAGATGGGAGTCCGACACCTCCTCCCATATAAGAGATCAAAGGGAGGCATACCAATACTGGAATGATGGTTGTTGTTGTACGAAAACTCAGCCAAAGGAAAATAAGTGTCCCAACTTCCACCGAATTCCATAATACATGCACGCAGCATGTCCTCAAGCGTCTGAATCGTCCGCTCACTCTTCTCGTCTGTCTGTGGGTAGTATGCGGTACTGAAGTGCAATCGGGTACCCAACTCCTCATGAAATTTCTTACAGAACCTGAAAGTAAAGCGCACATATCGTTCTGACACTATCGATGTTAGTAAACCATGCCGTGCTACCACCTCTCTCACATAAATCTCGCCTAAATTCTCTGCAGAAGAGTTCTCACTAATAGCCAAAAAGTGAGCATTCTTCGTCAACCGGTCCACAATTACCCATATCACATAGACACTCGTTCGGTTCTCGGTAATTTGGTGATAAAATCCATGGAAATCTGTTCCCACTTCCACCAGGGAATCTCTAGAGGCTGCAAAGGGTCATGTGGACGCTGGTGCTCTGCCTTAACCTGGCGACATGTCAAGCATCTCTCAACTACCCACATAATATCTCTCTTCATACAGGTGATGGATTTTATACAAACAATCCTATGTGTGCATGCAACCCTAATTGGATCTATGTTTTTCACTATTAGACATACAACTTTATGAACACCAAAAGAAACCTGGAATACTCCTATGATTTTCAAAATTAACAAAGGAGAATGTAACACATACCTTTTGTTGTTATATAGCAATAACAACTAGTTCCTTGAATTTCCTTAGCTCTTGAAAGCAAGTACCACAAGTGTAGTACCTCTAATGGCTCACAAACACACTTTGGGTGAGAGGATGTGTCACACCCCCAAACCAAGGATGGCGGAAACGTCCGGGGGTGGAGGACTTCATGTAAAGTATCACAACAACGAGTATAATAGTGCTCAAAGTAAATACAACCATCATAAATATAATTGAAAAAGTTACACCAAAGTATATGTTTACATGATTCGAATCGATTACATTATGAAACAAAATGAACTGTTTGACGATTTATCGTCCCATCCTCAAAACGTTGTTGGTTTCCTGTTTTCACTGAATTCCTGAGAATACAAGTAGTTTTGAAAAGTGTCAACACAAAGGTTGGTGAGTTCATAAGCTTTTGACAGTAAGAGTTTGAAAATCGATCTTTGTAAAGAGATGTATGATACCAAGAAAAATCCAATATTTTCCTTACAAAAGTTATGTAGTCCTAAATACCAGGACCGAAAATGAACAACTATATGTCATACTTAAAGATATAAAAGTGATTTTAAAACGGCATAAAACCCTTTCTGATGTGAGAAAAATCCCGTAATGAATGATGTGTAGTCTTAAATACCAAGACCGAAAGTATACAATAAAGTATGTAATTGTTGATGTAAAAAGTGATTTTAAATCGACATAAAACCCTTTTTGATATGAAGGCGTACAAGTATTTTTCTATACTTAAAGTAATTTCAGTGAGCTAAATAGACATAACTCGCTAATTTAAAGTTAGAACCCGTAAATCTTATGATTGTTAATACCACATGTGAGCTATTATAACCATACTTGACTTGGGTGGCCTCGTAATGCGACGTTCTTCAGGCGTCGCCGTTAAATGACACTTGTCACCACAGACCTGCCGGTCTAGCTGTAGCGAGCAGCTCTGGTGTGGGTTTGTCAAACCCAATATAGATCTATACACAACTATCACGTTCTCCTTACAAGAGACTCTGGTTACAATTTACAGGACTTTTTGGCTTTGTTACTTTGGAAGTAACCCGAAGGGAATGACTCACAAATTTATTCATTAACAGATTTACGTGAACTAAACGGAAAACTTTCGATAAATAAGTTTGAGAAGTAATGATACATAAACTATACCTATTATAGTTTATTCAAAACGTTTGTAATATGTGAGAATTCTTTTATAAATGCTTTATTGTGATAAATTCATAAACTATGCTCATTATAGTTTAATATTCTTGTTCCAAATAAATGAATAATCTTATCACAAATGCCTAAACTTCAGTTATGATGATAAAATAACAAGGTAACACATTCAATATGTAGAACTTGACATTATACACTTTGCTCAACATAATACAAAGTGTTATAAAAATTATAAGCTGTTAACAAATTTTCAGCCTTTCTACACTGTTTTTGAAAATTCATAGAAAAATCATACGAAGTTGAAAACTAAGTCCGTAAATTCTGGGAGTTCCCAAAATATGTCTAGTTTACTCATAATTTTTATCATGATTTTTAATGACCTGCAACTTAGGTGAAAAAGTCCATAATCACAGACTGGTCCGGATTGGTGTTTGAAATGATAGGCAGTTTTGTAAAAATCACCATAAATTGTAGAAAAATCGTATGGAGGTGTGCAAGTAGTCATTTTAAAGCTAAGAAGTGGAACTACATGCACCTAAAACAGTTTTGAAAACTAAAGTGTTTAAGATGTCCAAAACAGTCCGTGAATGGAGTCCAACTTTTCTGATGAAAGCTGTTAGAAGAATTTAGTTTTGTTCTTGGTGTTTTAACTTGTATTCCCCCCCTAAAAACTTGAGAAAACATGAAAATGTAGGGGTATGAACTCACCTTGTGTGATTTCAGTAGATAAGTGTTGAAGAAGAGAAGTGTTCAACCCAAGAACACTTGAAGAATCGCTTGAAGATTCGAAGCTCTAACACAAATATAATGGAGTTTGTGTAAGATATCCATGATTTGAGTGGAAATAATTGAGATAATCATAAAGGAAATGGATTATGCTTACCAAATGTGGAGGAAAACTCAAGATCAGCCCTTGAATCTCGGATTTCTAGAGAGAGAAAGTGAGAGAGAAAGGAGTTTGATCTTCTTGTGAAATGAGAGCAAATGAGAGAAAATGAGGAGAGAGGATGAATATCCAGCTCTCAAAACGTGGAGATGGCTTGTGAGGGAGGTAAAAAGTACAAGGAAGTGACAAGGTATGGTGGGGAGGAGTGTGGGTTAATCATGGAGTGGGTATGGGGTTGCTTGTGTCATAAAATAAGGTAAAGTCAACACTCTACCTTTGTACTTTACCTACTCTTATTTGGATAAGATTTTACCCTTAAAATATGATTAAATCATTAATTTAGGGGTCTTATATTTTAAAATAAAGTTTTGGTGAAAATCCCATGTTAAAACAATTAAAAACGGGCCTTAAACGCAAAATTACGCGAAAACCGGGAGAAAAATGAGCTTCCCAGCGAGACCCTTCGGACCTAGGCCGAAGTTCGGTCCGATGGGTGCAGGGTTCGGAGGCGAGAGACGCGAGCCAGAAGCGAGAAGCGAAGCAAGGATTGGTCCGAGGCTCGGTCCGAAGAGAAGTCAGAAGCGAAGTCAGGCGGTTCGGTCCGAAGGGAAGCCAGAACCGAAGGAACTGTTGTGAACAGTAATGAACAGTACCTTCGGGTTCGGTTCTTCCTCTTATGCGATGTTCAGCTCGGATGAACAGTAGTCTCGGTTCGGCTCATAAGTCAACACCTCGGTTCGGTTCATGAACAGTACCCTCGGTTCAGACCTTCATGAATAGTACTTTCGGTTCGGTTCATGAATAGTACTTTCGGTTCGGAGGGTTCGTTTCCTTAAGTCTGTTTTTCGCGTAGACTTCCGTTTTTGGGCTGATTTCATCAAATTCAAGGGTCGGGATGCCCCGAGTGATTATAGAAAGTTGGGAGAGATTTCGAGAGAGATTTGAGAGAGATTCCACATACTCAGAGAGATTTGGGAGAGATTTGACATACTTGGGGAGATTTCACATACAGAGAGATATGTGGGAGAGATTTCACATTCTTAGAGAGTTTTGGGAGAGATTTGACATTCTTGGAGAGATTTCTCATTCAGAGAGAGATTTGGGAGAGATTTCACATACTTAGAGAGATTTGGGAGAGATTTGACATTCTTGGAGAGATTTCTCATACAAAGAGATATGTGGGAGAGATTTCACATACTTAGAGAGATTTGGGAGAGATTTGACATTCTTGGAGAGATTTCTCATACAAAGAGATATGCGGGAGAGATTTCACATACTTAGAGAGATTTGGGAGAGATTTGACATTCTTGGAGAGATTTCTCATACAAAGAGATATGTGGGAGAGATTTCACATACTTAGAGAGATTTGGGAGAGATTTGACATTCTTGGAGAGATTTCACATGCAAAGAGATATGTGGGAGAGATTTCACATACTTAGAGAGATTTGGGAGAGATTTGACATAAGAAGAGATAGAGTGAAAACGATTGAGAGAGGTTTCATTGGTGACCTTTTTGAGTGTTCGGCTACGCACTGCAAGGTCCGTAAACCCCGTTAAGCCTTGTTTAAGGATCTTGCATACTCCCGATGAGTATGTAACATTGTTTTATTGGTTTGGCTCTCCACGTACCACCGTTTTAGGTTAGGGAGATCTAGATGTACACACTTTTCGATTTATGATTTCTCATTTAGAATAGAGAGTTGTTTAGAATTTAGATAACGTAAACGCTAGTACTCATGGCAAATTGAGTTGACCGGTTTGACTTGTTGACTTTTAGTTGACTTTGACTTGACTGAAAATTGACGGTTGTCACAGGATGAATATGAGAGAGAGGAAAGGAGTCAAGAGGCTCTAAAATTCGACCCTAGTAGGTTTTCTCCAAGGGTTGGCCGAATTTAGTACCTTAGGGTGCTATTTATACTTAAGGCTAACTAGGGTTTCAAGGTGGAAACCCTAATCCCTTAGCTTAGGGCCTAAGCAAGTCCATTGACTCCTTTCCTTAAGCCCTTGGACGAAAACTCCTAGATCCTTCCAGGATTTTCTTTCAAGCCTTAATAAAGGTGATCCAATAGCCTAAAGTCTCAACTATCAAATAATTACAAAACAGCCCCTGTACTTTTAATTAATTCCTTTAATCCCGAAATTAATTCCTAATTAATTTCTGATTAAATACTAATTAATAATATGATTCCAAATTAATATATTATTCATATAATATATTAACAAATCATATTTATACCCCAATTTATTATTCTTAACAATAAACCAGCCTCTCTCCTCAACAATCATCCTGTCTGGTCACTAGTGTGAAGGCAACCCAAAAGGACCATGCTCACAATCGGATCAAGTACATACCAAAATAGTTATGGACTTAGACACTAATCCAACAGTCTCCCACTTGGATAACTCTAATAACTATTCTGCATATGACTTCAGAACCTGATCAGCAATCGTAGCTTTCAAAAGCCGCTGTCAACTATGATCGTATCAGAAGCGTGTCCTTTAGATAAGGGATCATATATTCCTCCATTCTTGATATCGCATAGACGTGATACATGGATTGAAATCATTCTCTCAGTCTATGTGTTGTTTCCCGATTTCCGATTTATGACAACTGACAACAGACTATAATTGAACACATCAAATTAGTCCCGACTTGGCCAAGCGCTTAGGGTGTCATCACTAGATCATTAAGGGGCCCAAAAATATCGCTTTTATCCCACTTTGGAAAAAGGAACGGATAAACTTCGACTCAATGCTCGCTTGTACTCACTCATCGAATCACACACAACAATAAGTTTTATAACACCAAGTTATTGGTGCGTTTACTTATCATCAATGTGCAACTGACCAGCAATAACAAATCACACGTCTCGGTTTCAAGAATATACAATATTATCGACTCACAATCACTCGTGATAAAATCCATGAAGTGATTTTTGTTAGTGTGGGTTTAATCCAATACTCTAATCTTATTAAAGCACTCATGAACTCTGCACTAACTTGTGCTATGTCTAAACTCTTCAAACAATCTACAGACTTTTCATGACAATCTTCCTTCATACCTACTTCCAACGTATGACCGACTGTGGAGGTTCGAATAATCCAGTTATTTTGGAAGTCAAAACATGCAAAGAGAAACACAATGATAATACTTAATCCTATATGACCCAAACTTGTGAGTATAAATAAAACACTTTTATTTAATCACCATATTGATTACTCATTATTCATTATTTAATGTTTCAGATAATAAACTTTATAACTCGAATTATAACCATAATTGTCCCATGCTCCAAGCATGCACACTTTGGTTTCCTATGGTCCATACTTTGTGAAATAGATCAATTGAAAATTTTTTCCAATGAAACTCATTTCACAATCCCCAATCCTTATAATTAATGTAAGAATACCAAATTCTTGCCACTTTTAGAATATGTCAAACCTAATATTTTATGCAATGATCCTTTTGTGAAGTCACAACACAAAAGTCACAAAGACTCGGCAATGAAATCACAAGGTACTCTATCAGAAATTGTTACAAAACAATTCTATAGATGTGATGTCTCTCACTCAAAGTACATTCCTTTGAACATCCTTTTTGCATAAAATTTTCTAATCTAGACATAAATTCTTAATTTCCAACTCCCAATTATGGAAACATTTCCATATTTTCCATATGACAACTCATTCTAAATAGAATCTTATTTATTCATAATAATGTCGATATGGTCCATCCATTACTATACTTCCAAATACTCACAAGCGACCAATCCTCAACGAACTTTGGATCGTCCTTTGATAGTTGTTTAATGATTATAGTCAAAACCGGTTCTAGTCCCTTTTACCTCTTAATGCCCTTGGCATTTGGAAAATTTTAGAACAGTTAAATATTATAGCATATGCAATTGTTCCTATACCTGAAACGTATGGGACATGATGCATAATGTCTTACATAAAGATATGATACTTTATCAATCTTCTGCCATAATATTTTATGTGTCACGTTCTCACTATTCGAACTATGAAGAGGGATGTCGTAATCAAAATCGAAATTTGAGAACACACTATGTATCCTTTGACTAAATTTATTAAAATTTCTCAATCTAAGCTTTAGATTTTGAAACGAAGTACAATATTCTCTCCCTTAATTATAGCAAAACAACTTTTCAAACCTTACGACTTTGCAAAGTATAACTCTTGCTTTCTATAATTAATATTAATAACTTGCAATACTTACCATAATAATCATGCTCCCACTAACATGATGATTATTTCCTTATTGGCATAACACTTATGCTCCCACTAGCTTTGACATGTATTCAGAAAACAGTTGAACTTCCAGAAAACAATGCTTATTGAATTCCTTAAGTTCACATTTCTAATACCAGATGCTTTGATAATCCTTTATCTAAGCTTCTTAAACTCATACACCTTTTCCTTAAAAGGCTCACATGTGTGTCTAGACAAATTCAGAACTTATGTTACTAAGTCCCAAATATTCAGACTAGTTGTCAAATCTCACAATTCGAACTATGGAAAGGGATTCCGTAACCATAATCGAATCTGAGAATACAATTTTCACAACTACTATCTTCTAAAATCTCTCTTAGTGAAAACATTTCATTACAACCATTTTCATGAAGGAGGGAAACCTTATGACACTTAGATTTTATAGTGTATGTGTTCCTATCCATGTGAATTTGTCATAACAACAATCATAAGAAAATGTTTGTGACAACTCCATCTCATATGGACAGAACTTGTTCAATCTCAACTTCCTGCCTCATGGCAGCATGCGTGCCCACCATTGCTTCTAGCTTGTTAAGCAGCTCACCCTTTCTTATCAATGTACTTTTCATTGGTTAAGGTGCTTGCCTTTTATGCGTTCAAATGAGAACTCATAAAACTCACATACATAGTTAACTCAAATGGAATGACACAGAAACTAGAGTATGTCAGTCACGATAGGTTATAAACCTCAAGTCGTGTGCTAGTGATGATCAATTAGGTTTATTCTTGAAGTTGTTCTTGAAACTTTTCAAGACATTTAAGACTCCCACCGACTCCTTGATATATAAGGTTCTCTTGTCAAGAAACTTTTTCTTGATAAACAAATATTCAAGAGTTAGTGTAGCTTTTATCACTTCACAAAATTGGTCCTAGTTGGTCTTTGTCTTATCCAAGACATTACAACTTACCAATTTCAAATGTGCAAGAATAAGAAAACTTTTCCAAATTTCACATTTGATGTGTGTTATAAACCTACTTAAGACTTTTCACTCAAGTCACAATCTTGACTCTAAGACCTGATATTGGAACGAAGCATGATTGACTTCTTGATTTAACCATTTCTACAATTCTCGATTCCTCTTCTTAGACATGCAATTGTACTAAGACTCGCTTAGAGGATCAATTGAGACATGGTTCTTAATCATTAAGACCTATCATAAAACACAATAAAAGTTACTCTCCCTTCTTCTTAGAATAGAGAAACTTTTATCTTTTTGCCTACTTGATTCTTCTTTATTCGTACTGCTATTTATTGAAACTCTTTCAATCAACTTAGAATCACACTTAATCTTATAAGTATAACCATATTTACTAAACCTTAGTAAATCATGACGAATATCTTTGTTACTCTTGTGGTGGACTCAATCAACACACAACCTTGTGTACTCGATCTCCTAGTCCTTTACTTGACACTTTGTCAACGAATTAGTCTAATTTCCAAATATGAAATTTCTCATTCATCATGCAACCAAGTTGTATGATTCCAAGTTTCTGTCCAATTGAAATTTGAGCGATGAGAAACCCTCCCTATTTGGTAAATTATCGACATTTCCACAAATAACATAATTAAGAATCAAATCCATTATTGCTAATAATAGAAACATTCAAACATCAATTCTTCATACATGCCATTGCAAGGATAAATAAATAATATAAAATCAAAATTTATTTTATTGCGGAAAAATTTATCCTTACAATGCAATTCAACTGAAAAACTATGTTGTTACATATTCCTAAGCAATTTATTCTAACTCCAAGTAGTAGCTCAAGAATTCAATCTTCAAGCAATGCGATCGAAATCCATTTCTTTACGATTAGATTCAGCTCACTTCTTCCCTTAAGCTTCCTCTCTTTTCTTCGATCCTACAAAACATCAAAATGTAATCTTATCACATCATGTATTAAGAATCTAGAATAGGAACTTAAAAAGTTAGTTAATGGATTTTACCTGAAGTAGAGCCATACGTCTTGACTCTCCCATCTCTTAAATCTCTCAGGTAAATAGGGCAGCTTCGTCTCCAATGCCCCTTCTCTTAGCAATGAAAGCAAATGGACTCTTTTGGAATGACACAAGGAACTATCTCAGAATTTACCTTTTCTGGATCTCCAATGTCACCATTTTCAATGTCCATTGATGTTTGGGAGTTTGATTCACCAGACAAATTTGCTTGACCAGCTCGCCAAATCATTGCTGATTCAGCAGCTATAAGCAAATAGGTCAAATCAATGAGGATCACGTCATGATCCATCATATAGTACTCTCTAACGAACTCACTATATGATTCAGGAAGCGACTGAAGAACCCAGTCAACGGTCAACTCACCTGAAATCTCGACACCCAACATCCTTAACCTATCAATGTGTGACTCCATCTCTAAGATGTGTACACACACAAGTTTCCCATCTTCATGTTTACTTGCCAAAAGGGCTTAAGTGAGTTTGAACTTTTCAAGTCTTCAAACTTGTGGGTTAGGGAGAATAATTGGAGGAGGTGGAGGTAGTGAAGCATGATCTCTTGTTCCTTATTGGGTCAATAATATGGTTTATACTTTGCTTTTCTCCGTTCTTTATTTGGAGATTGAAATATGATCATAGAGTTGTGAATGGATAATTTTGGAAAATTGATGAAGTTAACGAGACTTGTGAGTGAAATTTTTGTTGTTGGGTTTGACGACACAGATAAAAACACACGGTGAGCCTAAAAGAACATAAGAAAGAAGACATTGAATAGTACATATTAAATTAGATCATATAATATATATTAGTTTAAAGGTAATCTTCAGAAAAGTCCAAATATTTTGGTTTATTGGTAATAAATAATGAAAAAGCCCTAAAATTTTGATTAATTAATGAAAAAGCCCCAAAATTTGGATCAATTAACGAAAAAAGACGAGATACCGGCTAAATCTATGAAACCGGTCACGAAGGGTTAATCTGAAGTTTTAACCGGTAATCTGTCCTTTTTTGTAAACAAAATTTAATTTGGGACTAAATCGTAAACTGGCCTAAAATATTGGGATTTTTTCGCAGATTTCCCGAGTAGCATCAACATTATTAACTCACTAGGCAAATGTTTAATTTGACACTTTTCTAAAGAATTGAAGGTTGTGAACTAATGCGAGAATTTCTATTATTGAAATTATAGGAAATACAGGAAGTCGACAGATCTTAAGAAGGGTGGGTTTTACATTCAATCCGGTGTTATAATCCTATTAAAGAATTCAACAATTCAGGATGTATTAATGTTATAAAATTAATTCATATTGTGTTTTCTGACTTTATAAAATATTGAATTTTTTGTGCAATAATGTAAGCATGTGAGATGAAACATGTGCTTATGTGTATCAAAGGTTTTAAGATTACTATGCCAACAATATTTTTGAGATTACTATGGGCAAATAGGTAATTTCAACTCAAAACTTAACACTTACAGAAACATCTCATGACAATGAAACATCAATTCATTTTCATATCTTTGTAACACAAACCTCTCTTCTGATGTTAATATGGAAGTAACAACACATTTACTTTCTGAAAATGGTTTTCTTCCTGTTCTTCCAGCTCTATGTAAATAATGGACTGCATCTTTTGGTAAGTCAAAGTTGTATATGTGAGTTGTATCAGGCAAGTCAACGCCTCTCCCCGCTATATCAGTTGCCACCAAAATGTATGCTCCTACTTGTCTCAGTTCCTATTTCCAATTCAATTATTTATAGAATGAATTAGTAGGGGTAAATTGGTCATTTTACATGGTTGGTTGTAACTTACAGAGAAAGAAGCTGCCCTAGAGTTGAAATTTATCTTTTCCTCTAAAAGCAGGATTTCATGTTCCCCTTTATGTGAATTCTTCAAAGCATCCATTACAATATTTGTTGCAGGATCATTTCCAGCTTTCTTAGACTTCTCAGACTAAAAAATAATTAAAAAAATAATAATAATAATTAATAAATAAATTTATAACACTTAGTATAATAATAATTAATAACTAACTAACCTGTTCATTAACAAAAATTATCGCAGACTGAGGTGCATCAGATTTCAACAACCACAACAATGCTGAATGTCTTTCCTTTCTATTACATATCTGACAAAAAATTGCAAAAAGACGTAAATACCCTTGTCATAAAAAATAGCCCTGGAAAACTTGTATTGACTCACCAGAAATCTATGGTGTAAACGTGGAGGCATTGGGTGAATGGGATTTGCATGAATATGGACAACATTTGCCTTTTGTATATAAATAAGATGAATATTAATAAGATGAACATTAAAAAAAAAATGAAAAATTAAATTATGAATATAAATAAAATAAAAAACCTTTGTCCATTTTTGTTGTATACAATCGTATAAAAATCGTCTGTGTTGTGGGATTGAAGCACTTGCAAAAACTGTTTGACGAGTGTTGATTGATGAGTATGATATCAATAGCTTTCGAAGAGAGCTAACTTGTTGTGAAGAATTAAACATGAAATCAACCTATATATATATATATATATATATATATATATATATATATATATATATATATATCAAATTAGATTATTAAATAATGAAAAAAAAAAAAAAAACTAGAAAAAATGATGTTATAATTTATACCTCATCGATTACAAGCACACGCATTGAATCTAATTTGATGATATGCTTTTCAAGCATTTGGCACAAGCTTCCTATTGTTGCAACAATTATTGTAGGGGGCTCAGCCTGTGATCATATCAAATAATATTTTATATTGACAAAATTTCAAACTTGGTCCCTGTGGTTTCCAAAAAATAAAACTTTAAGGATAACTATCATCAGAATTACACCGTCGGTCCTTATGGTTTCAAAACACTGTATTATTGGTCCTTCAGACGTTAATTCTAACTTTTAACCGGTTAGTTTCTTTGAAATGACCAATATGCCCTTGGACCAAATCTGAATAATACAATATATATATATATATATATATATATATATATATATATATATATATATATATATATATATATTGTATTATTCAGATTTGGTCCAAGGGCATATTGGTCATTTCAAAGAAACTAACCGGTTAAAAGTTAGAATTAATGTTTGAAGGACCAATGATACAGTGTTTTGAAACCATAAGGACCGACGGTGTAATGCTTTTTGATGGTTATCCTTAAAGTGATACTTTTTGGAAACCACAGGGACCAATTTTGAAAATTTGTTTTCATAATATGAATTAGGGAAATGTGAAAAATAATAAAATATCTACCTTCAACCAACTTTTTTGTCTTCTTAAAGTTCCTCCATCTAGAAGAGTCATAATAGTGCATGACTTATCTTCTGCTACAGGTTGATCAGGCTTTGCAGCCAGTATCCGAGCAACCTTTGCAACCTTTCATGGTACAAAAAAACAATGGGTTACATGCAAGAAATAGCAACCTACTATTATTATTAGGGACTTGATTGAATATGAGGTCAAAATGTAGGGACTTTATAGGAGATTTCCCAATTTTTGAAGTATAATGTCCTAATAAAAAAAACTGAAAGTGCAATGCTATAATTAGGTAGTGTTTTCAAAGTAGAATGGCATAATAAGAAAATAATTAGAAGTATAGTGTTATAAAGTAAAGAAATTAAGTAGGATGTTATAAATGATATATACATGAAAGTATATTGCTATATCAGGATTATAATCTTACTTGCATGCCCAACTCCCTAGTTGGAACCACAATCAATGCTTGTACAGATGATCTTTGTGTGTTTATTACTGAAAAAATCTGTAATAAGTATGCCAAAGTTTTCCCTGAACCTGTCTGAAGAACCAAAAGAAATAGTAGAAAACATTGTCTTAATAAGTAAGTAGATAAATCATGGAAGAGGTTATATGATAATGTTAATAAATGAACCATTTTACACAGGGATAAATTTGATATAGATAGAAAAAGTCTTAAGCAGTAAAGAAAATATTCACCTGGGCATGGAGAATGCAATCTTGGCCAGAGAATAGAATTGGTAGAGCTTGTCTTTGTATCTCTGTAGGCATAAGGAATCCAAGTTCTTCAATTCTGAAAAAAAAAAGTCAGGAAAATCAATCATCTCATACTTTTAGCATTGGTCAAAGCAAGAAATCATCCTAAATGCATCTCAATTTGTAAACATGAGTTCCTTGTAGCCCCTTGCTCAATTATTCATCAAATCAACCTAAATGCATCTCAATTTGTAAATGCAATCTTAAGATAATGTTCTGTTGTTTGGATTATATACTTTATTTAAGAAGTTATATTTATCAAAGGCCACAAATGATCCCACGATTATGTTAATGTGATTTGTCAATGGTAATTCTAGTATACAAACCTAGAATCGTATTAACTATATGTACATTAAGCTTCAATATAATCAATACTATAGATATAACATTTTCTATGGAGCAAGGGTTTCATTAGATGTTATACAGGTTATTCCCATTTCAGTGAAGATTAAAAAGACGTAGAATTCTATGAACAAAATAGATAATAGGAAAGAAAGGTGACCTGCGTAAGACATGATCAGGCACGCGGCCTTCGCAGATATTTCGAAGCGTCAAATGTTGATCAGCGACAAAACCGCCGACTTCTTCGTTCGTTGATATAGTGGCAGACGATGTGATTGGGGCAATTGAACTGCAAATTGAGTTATTCAAAGTGCGTTTGGAAGAGCGTTGGTTAGAGCCAATGGAGGGTGATGTGAGGAGAAGAGTAGGAGGGATAATACGGGTGCGTGTGTTACAGGAAAAGGGGAACTTCCATAGGAGAGCCTGCAACAACATTTCAGTCGAAGAAGAGGCCATGTAGTGTATTGATTTACTTCTATCCGTATTATTTGCTCTGTTTTATATTATTTATTTATTTATTGTATTCATATTTTTTTTATCAAATTGGGACAATTTTAATTTTGTATATCTTTTTAAATATAAATAAATATCATGTTTCCACAACCTAAATAGGATGCTATCTTTAATAAATTTTCTGAATATTAAATTTATCTAAAAATTTTAATTTTAATATTTTCAAATATTTTTACAACTAGGTTTTAGGTTTTAACTCATATGTTTTATACGGGATTATAAAATAAATTGATGTTTTGTTAGCTATTAGTTTAAATTAATTTTGCAATGTGTTTTGAAAGTATAACATTATTTATGTGTAACTTATTTATGTGTAATTTACAGATTAAATGATCATGTTTTATTATTAGATATATAATTATTAATTTAATTAATTATACAAAATGTTTTGAAGATATGAAGAGTGTTCTTCGTGTTTAGATTAATGATAAAATTATAATTTAGTAGATTAATAATAAAATTATTATTTTGTAGAATGAAATTTTAAACTTGTAGCATAATTTATTTGTTGTATGCATATGATATTTGTTTATTTTTGGGTACATAAAATATTTTCCAAAAAGTAGAAGGCCAAATAAAAAAAAAGTTATTTATTTTTTGATCCATGTTCAAATTCCAAAAAGAAAAAGAAAAAGAAAAAGAAAAAGAAAAAAGAGAGACCATTTTAAAGTGTAGAATGTTATTTTTAGACGTTATTATTATTACTAATGGCAAGCTGTCGTTAATCGTCTCTTAAATAGGTGACTTCTATGTTGGATTAGAGTGTTTAAGGTCTTAACTAAATTGGTATAGTTTTAGTGAATAAAAGTAAAATCCTTTTTGGATTGTCATCGTAACCAGAAATAGCTAGAATTAATATTAGAATAGATATGAAATAATTTGTTAACATATTATATGATTAATATATTAAATTAAAAATGGTTAATAATTAATTTTAAATTAATTAGTTAAACAAAAGAGGCAATTGTAAAAGCTACCAAGGCATGAACGTTTTTGTGAAAGCCTTTAGGGGTTCTAGAAGCCTCCTAGTAGTTGATAAGGTTAGATTTAATTGTTCAAATTTGGATTTATCTGCAAGTTACCTAAACTATAAATAAAACCATTATGCATCAAAATTTTATGGCTAATCATACTTAGAAGGTGGAATACAAATTTCACTTCTTTCTTCTCTCTCTTTCAAGTTCTAGTGTTCTAGGGTGTTGGGTATGAACCATTAGAGACATTCACAATATTAGATGTTAACTTTCCATGGAGCATTTGAAGAACTCGAGAGTTAGTATATTTGAATATATTAAAAGTTATGTATTCTAATCTAATTGATATTCGATCATACCTAGATTAAATTAGTTTTTCATAGTATGTTGCTATAATGAGAAAATGCCATAGATCCTTAGGTTGCATGTGACCATAAAATGTTTATGTAAAATTCTGCTCTACAAATATGATTTAGTGTAACCTAGAAAACCCATTAGTCCGATATTGGCCACTTTTAATCTTGTCCGCTCTAATTCCCTATGTATAGGTATTTTATAGTTCAGGAAGGAGAATAGGATATGAGTATATTGCCTTTAGGAACGAGATTGAGATACGGGTATACTTCCTTTAGTGACGAGATTGAGATATGAATGTACTTCCGTCGGGAATGAGATCAAGATATGAGTATATTTTTTTCGGAAATGAAATTGAGATACGAGAACATGAGACAGAGTAGAGATGTGATACATATAGGGTATATGAGATCGAGCAGAAATGAGATATAACACAATATACAAGATAGAGTAGAGATGAGACATACAGAGTACATGAGACTGAGTATGAGATGAGATATATTTATATATAGAGTATACGAGACCTAATTGAGATGAGACATACATAGTACATGAGATTAAGTACAAGATGGGACGTATGGAGTATACGAGACTGAGTATGAGATAAGTTATCTAGAGTACATGAGATTGAGCTTAAGATGAGGTGTGTGTGTGTGTGTGTATATATATATATATATATATATATATATATATAGAGAGAGAGAGAGAGAGAAAGAAAGAGAGTATATGAGATTGAGTGTGAAAAGAGATATATAGAGTGAATAAGACTGAACAGAGATGAGATTTAACATAGAATACGAAACAAAGTAGAGGCGAGATGTGTCACACCCCGGCCGTCGGCGGAAACACCGGGTATTGTAACGTCATTTTTCGTATCACAGTTATATAACATACATTGAACAATACTTAAAGAAAATACATACCTTTATTGATGATTTAAAAGTTACATTATTGTTTTCCTAGTATTTATTACATAATATCCGACTATGACATACTTCTTAATGAACAGAAAGATACTAGTAAAACTTCTCCTGTTCGAATACATACCAGCTTTTCAAGTTCCTGAAAACACATGCATTTTAAAATACGTCAACATAAAGTTGGTGAGTCCACAGGTTTTGACTCCATAAAATAATACATTTTTACACATTCAAAAGTATAGTTTTGAAAGTATCATTTTGACTCTCCAACATTAGGTATAATAGTATACTTATCATTTAAGTGTTATACCTAAACATTTCTTAATCTTAAGGTATAAGTAGGGGAAAACTTATACTTCACATTAATACTTGTATACGACAAGGTATAATGTTTCTACAATTTGCTACCATGAGCCTGTAACCGGTGCTATGACATAATACCTCTGATAGAACAATACACTCATGAATTACCATGAGAACAAATACACTCATGATTTAACATGAGAAACAACACCGTACACTTCATCGACGCCAAAATAATAACAAATAAAAGGATAGTTCATCACTTGTTTTTGGTTGATTGTAGCTAACAGTCACAAGTGGGGTGGTCAGCCCGTATACTAATTATACACGACTTCCTCGCTCACACGGTATTAGCGGTTACAGTTCAGAGGATTGCCGCTAAGATCCCCAATCTTAGTTGATGAATACAATTACTCATGTAGATTTTGACGGCTTCCTATAGCTCTAACAACAAAAGCATTTTCATGTCTAAAACCTTAAGTTACTAGACTATGCTTTTAAACATTACTCCTAACTTCATAATATTTAGGCAGTATAACAACTATATCTTGAAGTAAAAACCAGGTTTTATCTTGACCTAAAACCAATCATAACAACATATAATGTTTCTAGTTTTATCTTGACATAAAACTATCAATAACAATACCAAGTTTTATCTTAACCTAAAACTAACAATAACAATATATAACATATCCAGTTTTATCTTGACATAAAACTATTAATAGCAACATACTTTATAACTTAACATATAGAACTTCCGAATATAACATCGGAACTATATCGCACACAACATATATATAAAATCCTAAGTATAACTCAATATCTACATTAATATACTACTATAACAATAATATGTTAACAACGTTACGATAGTTGTATATTTTCAGATATGAAATAACTATATTCCGGTTATTATAACTATCTATATTGATACTAATATACTATCATATAGACATAATAATAACGTATATATAGTATTTAGCATGCGTTTTCCCCCGAAAATATTAGAAAGTGGGGCCGTGAAACTCACCCTAGTAGCGTGATTTTGTGATATCTAAGCGAAACGGTCAGCGTGCGAGATCGTCGGGGCTCGGGATGCAAGATGGCCTCAGCAAAGGAGAGAAAGGGAAGAAGTTTTGGTGTAAGAATGACTAAAGTCGGACCTGCTATTTATATTAGGGATTTTGGACCCCCACGTCGTGACTTAGGATCTTATCCTCGTAGACTTGCCATTTGCGTTCCTAGCTTCGGAAGGCGTCACAATTCCAGTTTCACGTCGTGAATTTGATGTCCACGTCGTGGGTTTGGATTCTATCCCCTCACAGACTCGTCATACCTTCTAGATTCCGAGATATGACGTCGTGAGTGTCATAAAACTGACGTCGTGAATTAGCTAGTTTAGGGTTTTTAAAAGCTAAATATTTGGAATGCCATAACTTTTGCATACGAACTCCGTTTTTGACATTCTTTATATGCACGCGTAGGTATTTACGAGTATTACAACTCTATTTTAGACTTAAATAGCTAATTCTTAGTCTATTTTAAATTCCACTTATGATAGAGATTTATGGTGTTCGTTTTATCATAACTTCTTCATGCGAAGTCAGATTCAGATGTTCTCTATATTTTTGGAATCGTATGGACGTATACTTTGAGTTGTATCATAAAGAAAGTTCATATTTGTATTAGAATTTATCATGAACTACATAACATTCTTACCACATTAGTAGGTTAACATAATCACATTACATGATTGGCATAATCACATGTGATTGTCTATTGACCTATTTTGACTAGTGTTACAAGATGTATCACAATTCACAACATAAAAGTCAAGATATGTGCAGAGTATGAGATAGATTGGAGAAGTAACTATATGGACGAGTATGATCTAAGAGAAAGAAAGTTAATAAAAGATAAAAGAATAACTCACCATACCTAGTCTCTGATGTAGTAGAGATTTATGTTTTGCAAGTTCATGTATTAGCAGTCGTGGTACCGGAAGAGAAGACATGGACAAAAGAGCAAGACTTAAAGTAGGATGCATTTATGTATTCTTCATTTTATATAAAAAGATAGATTGATATTATGCCCAATTGATTCAACCCGAGAAGTAAAAGGTTTTATAGTTGAGTAGATTTCCATAATTGTAATTAAAATTTTGATAATTCTTATATATTATATGTTAAAGATCAAGGGTGCTACGAGTTGGTATGAGAGCTATAGTTTAAGTGAATTAGGTTTGGTGTATCCATGCCTAGTCTTAAACTATAGAGAATAGATAAAGAGCAATGATTATGATCTGGTTTGTGAGAGATCACGATATATGGCTGAAGATCTATGAAGGCAAAGAACCTGAAGAGTATGAGTATAGAAGATTGACCAACCTTGAAGGTTTGGGTCCAAAATCATATATATATATACATATATATATATATATATATATATATATATATATATATATATGTGTGTGTGTGTGTGTGTGTATAATGAGATTTGGTAATGAGAATTTAGATTGAGATCATGAGATTTACATAACAAATCCATGAGAGATGATTCGATTTGCTTATGTAAATGATGTAACGCATGTAGATTAAGACTAGTCAATTTAAAGACAATAACCTTCAAAAATGACTTTTTGATGGAAGATTATTTTGAAGTAATAATCTTAACTAAGTTGTAATATATGTTACAAGGATTCCGTATATATAAAGAACGCTGAAATCTGAGTTATAACGAAGAAGTTATGACCTGTCGAAGTTTCGCGACAGAACCGACAAATGACGTAAAAATTGAATTTACATTAGAGCAATATTTAGCCTTAGCAATCTAAACGAAAGTCGTAGAGTTCGTTAAACGATGAGCGTGCATAAAAAGAACGTCCAAATCTGACTTCGTGTTGGGCTGAAGATAGTTTTGATGTTGCGTCTTTTGGGCTCGTAGTTTAGCCTTGTATTCTCCGGTTTGGGCCTGTCCAACCGTGAGCCTTTTATGTATAGTATTTAAGTTAATGCTTGCATGCATATTAGGTTAAGATTGCAGAGATTTTCGATATAGCGATTCATCAAGAGTATTATATTTTCCTGTAATCGTTCTTGTAATCTTCTAATCCTTTACAGTTGATGTTATTAATCGAGCTCTTCTAAGGATTTTATTTAATCATTCGACACGTTTGATTCAAGCTGTTTTGTTCTTATTATTGCGTTTTTACTGTTTCTTATTCATATACTTGTTCAAGATCTAATCGATCTTCATAGATTAAAAGTTGTTTTAATCCCATCAATTGGTATCAGAGCAGGAGGCTGTGTAATCGATACACATCTTTTCTGTGAAAAAGATTTCCATTAGGGTTTTCCGCAATCATCGATACTTATTGAGCCGTCATCTTAATTGACGTATCTTAATATTTATTGTTTTGCCCTAATCTGCTTTATTACAAGTCTGATCTTTGAACAGGTTTTTACGATCATAATGGACGCGACGCAATCAAACCCTATTAATATTTCCAACAGCATTGGTTCGACAACAAAGATTCCAATCTTATACACCCATGACTATGAAGTATGGGCGCATCATTTTGAAGATTACGTGATTGGATCAGAGGACAATGGTTTTCTCATATGGGAAGCCATCATCAATGGACCGTTTTCTCATTCTGCTACATCCAGAATCATTAAGACGCAAAAAGAGTACAACGATCTGCTTAAGGGCGTGACGAATATTGCACAAGATGAAAAAGATAAATTCCAGTGCAATATTAAGGCACTAAGGTTGATCAGATTCGCCCTTCAGTCCGACACATTCAGACTGGTCAGCTCATGCACTACGGCGAAGGAAGTGTGGGATAGACTTCGCGAACTGTATTCCACAGATGAAGATCTTGAACATTCTATCCAAACCTTGCTTCTATCTGAGTTTGGAGAATTCAGGCAAGGGGCCGAAGAAACGGTGACCCAGACGTTTGATCGCTTCAATCATCTTCTCAGGAAGATGATCAAACACGACATTGAAAGGAAGCTCATCGAACAAAAGGTTACTTTCTTGAACGGACTGAGATCTGAATGGAGAGCAGTAGTTTCCACAGTCAAAGCCCATGAACAGTTTAAATCATACTCTTTGGCGAAACTGGTGGGTATTCTAAAGTCCCAAGAGAAGATTGTGGTTCAAGAGAAGAACGTTGTTTCTAGTCTTGGTTCGTTGGCCCTCCTATCTAAAAGTAAAGCCGTGATGGAGGATGAAGAGCTCAACTTGGAAGAGTATGACCTCACAACTGAGGATTATGCCATGATGGTATCCAATCCTAAGAGGTTCATAAAGAAGAGATTCCCCAGCAACAAAAACCGAAACTGGCAGGGGAGTTACAGCTCTGAAAAAGCGAACAATGAACCGAAGGCTGAGGAGCCCAAGAAGGAACCGAAGGCAGATGGCGATTCCGGAGTAAGCTGTTTCTACTGTGGGGGCAAGAACCACTATGCTAAGGACTGTGTTCTTAAGAAGATGGCTGAAAAGGACGATGGAAAGGATGAGGAAGCCGTGCTGCAGAAGAGATTGGATGAGTTGAGAAAGAAGAAGTCTACCGCTAACCCTTCTATTAATGCTCTTATTGTGCAGGGTTCGGTTAATGACGATGAGTTCGGTAGCACAGAAGTTTGGTCTACTGACTCAGAAGACGAAGAAGTGAGGAAGCCTACTCATGGAAAGGCTTGTATGGCTAAGGAGGAAAGCAGTGGTGGAAAATGCTTCATGGTGTCTGGCGTATCTCAAATGAGGGGATACAATACCGATGGAGGAAGCAATGGACCGAAGGTGCAGGAGGATATGTGCTTTACGGCCAAACCACTCAGCCAGCAGTTCAATGAGCTCGATGAACTGATAAAGAAGGTACAATCTGTTTTTATTTCATCTAAAGTACCATCATCCTCATATGAGAAAGAACTAAAAAATGTTAATACAAGAATTTCTCATTTAGATAGTAGCTTAACTCAAACTCGAGTCACCAATTCTAACCTGACTGATCAATTAAGCAGGGTGGCGTCGAAGAGTGAGGAGCGGCGAATGTGGATTGAGTTAAAAGAGTCGGAATTAGTTAAAGTCAAGGACGAAAACATTTATTTGCAGAGAGATAATTTAAAATTGTTAAAACAACGAAATGTTTTTTGTTTAATTGCTAAACGCTTATATTCCAATATTACTCAACTTCACTTAGACTGTGAAATAGGCCAAAAGATCCATCGCATGATTTTGCCCTTCCTAGAGTTTAAGGAGGATGAAATCGATGCCGAAGCCTACAATTGTGAGAGTGTGATATCGTCTGATGATGTCAACCCAACCTATATGTATGGACTGGACAAAATTGAGTCCTTCATCAAATCCAAAGACCACAAGGACATGCTCAAAAATCTTTTGGACGAAAATGACAGACTTAAACTGAGAACCGAAACCATGCAAAAATTTGACTCTCTAAACGCCAACGTAAGCTCAGAAAATAAAATCGATGTTGAAAATGCATCTGAGCTCAACGAGGACGAAAACATGAGTGAAATTTCTGTAGAGGATACGGTTGACTGCTCAGAATTTGTTAAAAGCGAAACTGAAAACCACAAAAATCTTATTTCTGAAAATTCTGTGGAATTCGCTAGATTGTCCCAACAAAAGTCCCCGAAATTAGTAGAAAAAGCTGTTGTGTATCAAAAGGTCAGGACCACTCCGAATCAGGTGTACAAGGTGACTGGAGTAACCGAACATCAAACAGCTGAACTCACAGCTATTGTTAACGAAGATAATGCTGATGGCTGTGATGAGTACTTCTGGGAAGCTCCTATTGATAATGGAAACGAAACCGTTGGCCTATCTGAAAGAACCTCCTGGATGAGAAAAGGGAGATACATACCTGAACCCTTGAACAAGCCTGATAATTTCAGTGAACCAAGCACCAGTGGTACAAAAGATATTTCTCAAGAGGTTGATCGTTCAGCAAAAGAAGACATTCCTTCAACACCAACAGCTCGAAGTGAAACTTCATCAGATACTTCTTCCACTTCCTCAGGGCAAACTGAATCTTCTTCAGATATTCCCTCTGCTCCCTCTGCTCAAAGAAAAACTCCTGAAGTTCAAAAGGAACCAGCCAAGGTGACAACAAAAACGAAAGCGAACGTTCATCATCAACCTAAGCAGATGAGGGATAAGAAGATAGAAAGGAACCAAAGATACAGGAAAAACCTTTCTGAAAGAAAACAATTCTGGCACTCCCAGAATGCATACTATTCACACAAAGACAAAAATCTGAAGTATGAAGACAATCCTGTAAGAAAAGCCTGAAAGTTCCAACAACCGAAAGCCAAGGTTCGGTTCGCAAGAAACTACCAACCGAAAGCAAAGGTTCGGTTCTGAAAAGGATTTCAACCGAAACCGAAGGTTCGTTTCCCAGAACAACTCCAACCGAACTCAGAGATTCAGCTCAGAAGTCAAAAGAAAACAAGACTCAAAGGTCAGCCCCTCTAATGATCAAAAGCAAAAGGGTCACCTTGAGTCATCAGCCAGGAAGTCCTCCCCATCCAAATTCTCTCGTTCTTCTACTTCTACTCATTCATCTCCATCTTACTCCAAAGCTAATCTCGCATGCTCTCAAAAATCTCATTCTTCAGCTGAACAGAAGGGAAAGCAGAAGGTCGATGAATCCAAACCTGAGTCCAAAGCGAACAAACCCAATCCTAACAAAATAAAAGTCTTTACCATTAAAAAGAAAGATGAAACAACTCTAATAAAACGAACATATCTAGTTGACATCTCTCTTACTATTCCCGTTCCAATGAAAAGCTCACATGGACCCAAGAAACTTTGGGTTCCTAAATCTGCTTAACTTTTGCAGGTTATCAGTGACGAGCAGTTTGATGAAGAATGGTACATCGACAGTGGCTGCTCGCGTCACATGACAGGGAGGAAATAGGAGCTCAGGGAATACAGATCTCTTACAAATGGTGGCAACGTTAAGTTTGGAAATAACTCTTTCGGCACCATAAAGGGATATGGGATGATAACGAATGGTGATTTTACCATAAGGAAGGTGGCCTATGTGGAAGGACTTCAACACAACCTCATCAGTGTATCTCAGCTTGTTGGAGGTACAGGTCTCAAAGTTTCATTCGATGATGAAGGTTCTGAAATCATAGAGAAAAAGACAAAGAAAGTGATTCTGAAGTCAGAGCGAAAGGGTGAAATGTTTCCTCTGAACATGAAACCCATCAAAGGAAACCCAGCCATATGTCTGCTATCAAAAGCTCAATCCGACGAAAGCTGGTTGTGGCACAGAAGACTCTCTCATCTCAATTTCAAAGATATCAACCGACTTGTCACTGGAGGTCATGTTAGGGGTCTTCCATTGCTCAAGTTTGACAGAGAGCATTTATGTGCTGCATGCGAAATGGGAAAGCAGAGTCGTCAAAGTCACCCATCCGTAATTAACACAAAAGTTGTTGAACCACTCGAATTGCTTCACATCGATTTGTGTGGTCCTTCATCTATCGAAAGCATCGGTGGTAGCAAGTACATTCTTGTTATCATTGATGACTTCTCACGATTTACCTGGGTGTTCTTTCTAAAGCTCAAATCTGAAGCGACTCAAAAGCTGAAAGTGTTTATCAAGAAAATTGAAGTCCAGCTCAAGAAGGTTGTTCGAAACATCAGGAGCGACAATGGTCTCGAATTCAAGAACAGGGAGTTTGAAGAGTTTCTTGCAGAAAAGGGAATTAGTCACAATTTCTCAGCTCCTTACACACCACAACAGAACGGAATAGTCGAAAGACGAAACCGATCCCTGTGTGAAGCTGCCCGAACTATGCTAAGTTTCGCTTCCTTACCTCTTTATTTTTGGGCTGACGCTATTTCTGCTGCTTGCTATACACAGAACAGGTCCTATCTCAACAAGCGATTCACACTCACACCTTATGAGATAATAAATAACAGAAAACCCAATGTGAAATTTTTCCACGTGTTTGGCTCAAGGTGTTTCATCTTTAACTCTAAAGAACACCGCAACAAGTTTGATGTCAAAGCCGACGAGGGAATCTTTCTGGGTTACTCACTCACATCCAAGGCGTACAGGGTCCTAAACAAACGTTCAAGAAGGATTGAAGAGACATACTATGTGACCTTCGACGATAGCTATGTCAAGAAGCTACAGGCCATAGATGACACTGCCAGGGAAATCTTTCCTCAAACTGGCCAAGTCACAGTCTCAATCGCCAATTTGTACGAGAATTTTCTGGAACTCTTTGACGAACCGGAAAAAGCTTCTCTCTCAGAAGCAGGTGCAGCTGACAACAAAATAGATCATATGAAGCAGATTGTCGAAGATGCTGCAAGAAGAATGCATGAAGGAGAATCGCCCACTGATGAATCTCCAACCGACAATGCTTCAGTCGAGGGGGAGCCAAGTACTCAAGTCGAGGGGGAGCCAAGGTCTACTTCTTCAACCGAAGGTGCCTCTCCAACCAAAGATGTCCCTCCAAACGAAGGTGCTTCAACGCCTGAAAATCCAGCACCACAAGAAACCCCTGAACCTCATGTTTCTCAAGACTCATCAATTGAGGGGGAGCATAATGATATGACGCTTGATTACAATAGCCTATCTGAGCCAGAAGAGATGATCAACGCTGAACTAGATCCAACCTTCAATCCGAATTACCCTCCTCTTACAAAATGGACCAGAGATCATCCTATCTCTCAAGTAGTTGGTGATGTATCTGAAAAGGTTCTGACCCGATCTCAACTGAAGGCAAAACAGACATCCTTATTTTCAAAGGTTGAGTTTTGTATGTTTAACTCATTCGTATCAAAAGTTGAACCGAAGACAGTGAACACTGCCCTCGATCACTCTGATTGGGTTCAAGCAATGCAAGACGAACTGAACGAGTTCGAAAGGAACAAAGTCTGGCGCCTCATTCCAACTCCTCCGGATGCTTCGGTTGTTGGTCTCAAATGGGTCTTTAGGAACAAAATGGATAAGGAAGGTAATGTTATAAGGAACAAGGCTCGTCTGGTGGTCAAAGGATACTGTCAGGAGGAAGGGATAGATTATGAAGAGACGTTCGCTCCAGTAGCTAGGCTAGAATCTGTTCGAATATTTCTGGCCTATGCTGCTCACAAAAACTTTGAGGTTTTTCAAATGGACGTTAAATGTGCATTTCTCAATGGAGAACTCGAAGAAACTGTGTATGTGGAACAACCTCCTGGGTTCGTGAACGAAAAGTATCCAAATCATTGCTATATTCTGGATAAAGCTGTGTACGGCCTCAAACAAGCTCCGAGAGCCTGGTATGAAACGTTTACAAAATTTTTAAAGATGTCTAAATTCAAACAAGGTTCGGTTGACCCAACCTTCTTTCGCAAAAAGGAAGGTAACCACCTTATGATAGTTCAAATTTATGTCGATGACATCATCTTTGGCTCTACGAATCCCAGCTTAACAGCTGAATTCAGAAAGTTGATGGAGACTAAGTTTGAAATGAGCTCAATGGGTCCTATTAATTTTTTCCTTGGTTTAAATATAAGACAGGGACCCGAAGGCATCTTTATCAATCAGGAAGCTTACACGAAGACTCTCCTAGCGAAGTTTGGAATGATGGGAGACTCAAAAGTCAAAGTCCCAATGGCATTCGGCACCAAACTTACCCCTTCACTAGATAAACCGGCTGTCGATATCACCCTCTATCGTCAAATGATAGGCTCATTGATGTATCTAACTGCTAGCAGGCCTGATATCATGTTTTCTGTGTGTTATTGTGCTCGATTTCAGGCTAACCCACGCGAACCTCACATGCTGGCAGTGAAGAACATCCTACGCTATCTCAAGCGAACCGCCTCCTTAGGTCTATGGTATCCATCCAATTCAGGCTTCTTCGTTCAAGCCTATTCTGATGCTGACCTTGGAGGATGTGGACTCGACCGTAAAAGCACAACTGGTGGCTGTCAATTTCTCGATAGGAAATTGGTCAGTTGGCAATCCAAGAAACAAACATGTGTGTCTCTGTCTACTGCCGAAGCGGAATACATTGCCGCTGCATCCTGCACATCACAAGTGATTTGGATCCAGAGTCAACTTCGAGACTATGGACTCAATATGAAGAAGATCCCTCTATATTGTGACTCTGAAAGTACAATTAGGATCTGTCATAACCCAGTGCAACACTCTAAAACCAAACACATATCACTGAGGTATCACTTCATCAAAGATCATGTGGAAGATGGAAATGTCGAAGTTCACTTCGTAAGAACCACTGATCAACTGGCTGACGTCTTTACCAAAGCTCTTCCAGAAGCATCGTTCAATAAAATATTGCAAGGGCTAGGAATGATGGAATCAGAGTCAGTACCTCACACTACCTCTCAACCTCAAACGTAAGAAGCGAAACCAACCGAACGTTCGGGTTCGGTTCAACCATCTCACTCGCTCATTACTTCAAAGGTAGTTTTTCTGTGTTGTATATTTCTTGTGCAAAATTTGTTTTTCTTTGTGTAAAAAGTTTTTCCAAATTGCTTATCTAAACTCCTTGGTTTCTTAAAAATTTTCCAAAACCGAAACCTCCAGAAGGTTTGGGTTCGGTTTTTCAAAATTTTCCTGAACCGAAACCAACCGAAGGTTCGGGTTCGGTTTTTCAAAATTTTCCTGAACCGAAACCAACCGAACGCTCGGGTTCGGTTTTTCAACTTTTTCCCAACCGAAACCAACCGAACGTTCGGGTTCGGTTTTTCAATTTTTCCAAAGTTTTTTTTAATCGTATTTTTTTCTTTTCACTCTTTCATATTTTTTTTAAGTCTTATTTTTTTTTTATCTTTTTAAATATCAAAACTCCAAAAATATTTTTTTTCTTTTCGTGTGCTCATTTGTTTATGGGAATATATTTGATGGCTTACTTAAGTGTCCCTAGAAACATGCTGCTGTATGTGTCCCAAGCCTCATAAGATTTTGAATAATAGCCTTCATGACCTGGTAAACACAAACCTTGTCTTCCCAATAAGGCTAACTCATTTATTCTAATCGTGAGCTACCTCACTCTCTTCTCACATGAGTTCAGAGTCTCCTGCTTGGTCCTTATTTTCGCAGCAGAGGTACTATGTTTTCTTTCACCATCCCCACTACACTTCTCCATTACATTCGTCTCATCACTGTAACCCTTGAGACTCTCAGAAACTACCACTGAGGTTTATGGTTACACAACATCTGTGTTTATGATCTTAGTTTCGTGCCACTACGAGCTAAGTGAAACCCAAAATGCAACACCAACGAATTGACGGTGACCAATTAACTTGATCAAGTTTTCACCAATGAATTGACGAAGGGATCATCAGTTTCGTGTCATTATTGACATCACAGAATATCCTAAAAAGAGTTGCTTTATTTCCTTTTCTTTTACACTCTTTGCACGAAAATCCAAGATTTTCCAAATTCTGTTGCTAATTATTTACAGGCTGGATTTTACTTTCTTGGTTCATTATGGAGCTGTGGTCAAAAACAATCCACGTGGCAATTTAATTCAAACATGGCGTTTAAAAAGGGATAAGACGAAAGGTTGCTGACTCGGCAGGAGATTAAAAGGATTGGATTTCAAACGACAGTAAAAAGTGGGCGCGTGTGAAGGTGAAACGGCCGCGCTTTTACTGACATTTATGGACGCGTGTGCGATTATCAAGCGTCATCTCTCTGGCATTAAACGCGCGTGTGGAAATGGAAACGGTTTCTCTCTCTGAAACGGCGCTTGTTGGGTAGCGTGATCCTAGGAATCTGACACTCTCTCTCCTACGTGATCATCGCATAAAAGATATCAAACGATTTTTCTCTCTCCAATTCCTCACTATAAAAGGGCGTCTACAACACTATTTACCTTTTTACTGCTTCCGGATTTTCTAAAGAGCAAAAACCTCCAAAGTACTTCACTGTTCATCTTCTTCTCCAAACCTGCAACAATGGCTGAATCTTCATCTGTTCATGCAACTTCTCAGATTCTTCCAATCCGTCCTCAGCAATGCCTAGCCATTGATCTGAATCCACTGGCGTATGATTCCTATATGTCGCCGGTCATCGAATGTCTCAAGTACTCCCAGCTTGCTCCTGCACTGTCACGAATTGAAATGGTGCCAATGGTGGCCTTATCTCAGGTCTACGCGATGGCTTACTACGACAAGGCCGTCGACAGGGTATTCTTCGAAGTGGCAGAACACAAGACGTCGATTTCTCGCCCCCGTTTCTGCACTATGTTAGGGTTTGCTGCTGACCCGTCGCGAGTTCACCCGGAGACGATTCCGGTTGGAATGTTGTACAACATGTTTTACAACATGGGCTACACAGAGGTTCTCACCTCCGTCGCCAAGTTTAAGAAGTCCTGCCTACCGCCCCAGTGGAATGGGTTATTTACAGTTCTCTTCAAGGGGCTGTCAGAGAGGAGCTCAGGATCTGACGGTGCAAGTCGTCTTTTCCTTTCAATAATGTATGGGGTATACAATGGGATAAACTTGGACTATGGGTTTGTCCTTTGGCAACAACTGATTCAGAGCCTCTCTTCCTCTTCCCGACACTCTGAGGTGTCGTTGGCCCGGTTCTGGATCTTGATCACAAGATGGGCCATGGACAAGTTTAATGTTTCAACCGCCGATGGTGCATCGATGTCTTCTATTGGTACGTTTCATACCAAGAAGATCATCGTATCCGATGCATCAAAATTCTCATTCATTGGCTCTATCCCGGAGTCGATGTATGCTGATGTGCCCGCCGATAGCAGACTGATCAGGACGATCAAAGAGTTTAGGCCAACTGGTCCGAGGGAACTGACACCGGACATGCTGTGATCGATTCATGATGCTGATAAACCGGTGGCCAGGGGCAAAAAGGCAGAGAAGGGGAAGCAAGTGTCCAAAGCTCCAAAGGGACCTTCTCCCAAGAAGCGCAAACAACCGAAGACTGCTTCATCCCCACAGCCGAAACGGAGGAAGACCCAACCGAAGCGAAAGCTCTTATTCCCTCCTCATCAAGCGAATCCGAAGGTGGGAGTTCGGAATCTGAAGGATCACAAGGAGACGAATCTCCTCAACGAGGCAACACACCCCCTCGTTCCCCAACCCCGGAGATGGAACTTCATCAATCCCCAGTTCCTTCACCTCCACCCACAATACCTATTTCCATTCCCACCATAAACCCCACTATACCCCCAACCTCATTCCCTATACCCCCACCCATATTCACCACATCAACCGAAACACCACCTGTCACCGAAACTCCTCCTGTAACCGAACCTCCACAAACCGAAACCCATACACCACCACCACCCGAAACTAACCCCCCACCCACTCAACCTGAACCAACCAAACCCATAACACCCCCAGCTTCACCACCACCTCAATCTCCAGAAGACGCCTCCGATGGCGGTGATCAATATCTTGGTGGTGATCACATGAACTTCGATTCGGTCTATTATAGTCCGTTTCAAGTTCAGAGTGATGAGGAGGATGATGCTCCAGTGACAAAGAAGCATCTTCGCGAGCTTAACGAGAAGGTTGATCAACTTCTCGCATCCTCTTCCAATCAACAGTCATCTTTGTCTGAAGCTGCCCTTCAGAAGATCGTTGACGCCTTCTCCAGGGCTCAACATGATTCCGTAGCCTCGGCAACTGCTGCCATCGACGCCTCCACCCGATCCTGTGAGGCTGCGACCGAAAAAGTCGATAAACTATTCTCCGACGCTACTGTCCTGTTAACATCTTTGCAGGAAAGCGCCGACGCCACAAAGACAACTCTGGAACCGATTGTTCAGCAATTGGCCAAGTTCGTCTCGATGGAGTTGACTTCGTTCGCTACCCTCAGACAAAATATTAGCGACGACAACTCGGCACTCCGTGCCTCCATTGATGCCCGCCTGGCAAAGCTACAAGAGGATCTTGCAGTTGAGAACTCTCTGATGGACGTTTTGGCGAGTAAAACAACCGCCCTAAAGGTCAAGAGCACACAACTTACCAACTCTCAAGAACAATTGGAAGCTCTTCGATCCGAAAGGGAGGTCATAAAATCGTGTGTTTCGGATGTCCACGCAGCATTATCAAACATCCTGGAAGCACATGACCCCATCCTGAACCATTCGGTGAGGCGTACCCTCGCTGAAAAGCTCTCCCCGGCCATGGACCTTTTAAGCAAAATTGAAGGCCTACCGAGTTTCGTGTCCATTCCGAAACAAGGGGGAGATGAGAAGAAAGGATCGAAACCACCTCCTTCCTCCAAAGCTACTCACACCACCGAACCACCCCCAACTGGTCATGCCTCGGGTTCGGGTGTGAAGAACAAGGGCAAAAACATAGCAGAGGGAGGAGATGAAGATGAAGATGAAGATGAAAATGAAGACAAGGAGACCATTGCGGACATGTTAAAAAGAAAGAACAGTCGCAATGCTGAAGACGATGCCAGTCGTGTGGCGCGTGAGGCTGAAGAAGCCGAACGTATGCAAAAAGAAGCCCACGATCTCCTTGAGAGCCGAAAGTTGCTCTTCCCTGCCTGGACCAGGGATCGTTTGATAAAAGAGGCCATAGAGACTCCAAGCATACTATGGCTCGAGCCGGTGATATCGTTCGACTGCAACAACACTATCGATTCGCAGTTCGATATGCCGCTGACTCGAAAGGCGTTCATCTTCCACGCCTTCTCTAACATTTTTGAAGTCCCGCATCCGAACGATGAGCTTGACAGGGAGCTTATTGACTTCTACCTGGAGGCCGCTCGCCCTCAATACCTTACATGGAGCGCCCAGAAGATTGTTAATGTTCGGGTGCTGAAGCCTTATGCCGTGGGGAGATTTACAAATGTCAAGTTCAAGCTTATCCGAGGATCTGCAAGAACTGCTCACATCATCACCCTGGCGGATCTGCCCAATCTGAATCCTCATGATTGGATAGTCTTGTACAATATCCTGCTGACAAATGAATCTGAATATGGTCCGATCATAGACCATGTCAAAAGGATGTTGGCTTGCTACATCATGGAGGTTGCCCAAATGGATCAGGAGGTCGCCACTGTTTTCAAAAAGAAACCGAAAGTAGCACCAGTGGGATCGGCCAGTGATCTAAACACAATGCAAATGGGTAAGATAGATCCGAGGCGAAACTCTGTGATGTTCACTAGAGCCGAAGGACAGAAATGTCTCTTCGCTTTAGCTGACAAACATCTTTACACCACAACTTGCTTGGAGCACGTCTTATCAATCGTCAAGCGGTGTAAAGACAATTCGGCTGATGACATCAAGTACTTCAATGATATGATCAATTGGTACATCCGGTTTAGACAGACCATCCTCTCCATAACCAAGTGTCTGTTTAGCACCGTGAAGAAGAAGGTACCAGCTTCAGCTGCCGGCCCAAGTAAGAAGTGAAAGTCTCGCTCCAAATTGACGCAAAGGGGGAGATTGTTGGGCTGAAGATAGTTTTGATGTTGCGTCTTTTGGGCTCGTAGTTTAGCCTTGTATTCTCCGGTTTGGGCCTGTCCAACCGTGAGCCTTTTATGTATAGTATTTAAGTTAATGCTTGCATGCATATTAGGTTAAGATTGCAGAGATTTTCGATATAGCGATTCATCAAGAGTATTATATTTTCCTGTAATCGTTCTTGTAATCTTCTAATCCTTTACAGTTGATGTTCTTAATCGAGCTCTTCTAAGGAATTTATTTAATCATTCAACACGTTTGATTCAAGATGTTTTGTTCTTATTATTGCGTTTTTACTGTTTCTTATTCATATACTTGTTCAAGATCTAATCGATCTTCATAGATTAAAAGTTGTTTTAATCCCATCACTTCGTATAAGGAAGTTATGATTTTTCTAAGTTTCGACTTAGCGGTATGCAGCCCGAATACTCGATTTGAGATCGAGCGGTTTTTAGCCGAAAAAAATCTAAAAAAGAATCGAATATCTTGTTGATAGTAGTGCAACAGTAAAAAGACAAACGAAAACAGACGTCGGATGAAGAAATTATGAATTTATAACTGATTTTTCATGTCCCGGCCTACTAAAAATAAATAATAAAAATAAGTTCAAAATTAGCCAACGAAGTCTAAACGAAAGTTGTAGATCGTAGTCTCACCTACGCAGAGATATAAAGAACATTGAAAAAGGAGTTCGTATGAGGAAGATATGAATTTTTGAAGTTTATTAAATAATTAAAGTATTTAATTTAAATATAAATTCGGATATTATCCAAAGGGGGGGGGAGTCACCGGGCTTATCCGGGTTACGCCCAGCGTACCTGGATTTACGCCCAGCGTAATTCGAAGAATCAGCCCTTATATAAAGGGTGCGAGGGCAGCCGAGTTCCTTGCTCAATTCCTCTCCTCTCTCTCCTGTTTTACCTCGTTTTTTGTGCAAGAAATATCTTGAAGCCCCGATATCATTCCCTAGACCCGAAGCAAGTCCCGAAGCCTCGAAGATCCCGAGAAGTGAAATTACCGAGCCGAAGCTCTGCCCGCAAGAAGCCCGGTTTTTGTGAAGATCTTCAAGATCTACCGAAGAATTCTACTTCTACAAGTTGTAGTGCTGTTCAAGCATCGTCTAATCAAGTGAGTGTATAGTTACTTTCTTCTAACACATAAAAATAAAGTATTAGCTATGAAATACGTGCTATGTGTTATATATTATTTGTCTATTTGAGATGGACTTAGAATTGATGTTTTTATACGGATGTTAAATGATTTAAACTGTGTTTTTATTTATATCTACAAAATTATTGGGTAGAACATGTGTAGATGGAATAGTTGGTGATGATGTGACTTCGTTCCTATTGAGTAAAACCTTGGTGACGATGCGACTTCGTACCTATTGAGTAAGCCTTGGTGGCGATGTGACTTCGTGCCTATTTGATGAGCCTTTGTGACGATGTGACTTCGCGTCTTTTGTGTAAACCTAGGTGACTATGAGACGTGGTGCCTATTGAGTAAACCCTGGTGACTATGAGACGTAGTGCCTATCGTATGAACCCTGGTGACTATGTGACGTAGTGCCTGTTGTATAAACCATGGTAGCAAATGGACTTTGTGCCAGTTCCTTAGGTAAATCCTTAGGAATGAATGAATGAAGGATAGTTGGTTCTTAGGGCAAACCCTTAAGAAATAAAGGAGTTATAGGGATGGGTATTTAGGTTGGTTGTTTGATGATTGAATAATAAATGTATTATTGTGGGTTGAAAACCCTATATGCTCACCAGGCTCCCAAGCCTGACCCACTCAGTTTTCTTTGCATTACAGGTAATGACACAAGAGTATAAATTAGTGGACTTGACGAGAGATTTTGGATTATAGATCAGTAGTTACAAAAAACTGTTGTAAGGTCTGTATTGTACTGTTTATGCTTTTGGTCTGTATCGGAACATGACATCCCGAGGTTTTATTATTTAATGAAAATACATTCTCTTGAGAAACGTTTTGATAAAATTTATCATATTTTGTCTTGTTAACAAATTCCGCAACTCTTTTAATCAAAGGATTACTCTGATTTTATAAAATAAAGCAAACAAATCGGTCTTTTCTGGCCATGAAAATGGGGATGTCACAGTTGGTATCAGAGCATTAGTTTAAGCGAACTAGGAATTTGTAGGATTTCTAGACTTAAACTTAGAATGCTAAGCGATGATTGTGAGATGAGTGTCCACCATATTTTAAGACACGAGCACTAGTAGTTTTTAGGAAAGTTGCCTAAGATGCTTTTATGTGCTAAATGTTATATGTTGCCATATATGATATTATTTGTTTGGATCTATGGTTTGTTGTCGATCGGATCGGGAAACCTTATGTGTTTAGGTTTCTAAGCGTACGACTACGGGATTAAAACTAGCATGTAAATGTTTCGGAGTGATAAGGATGATTTGAATATCTACCGTGAATGAGGATCTAAATTTACCTTATTCGGTGTATAGATTAATATGGTGAGAACGAGAAGTGGAGTTGGAAACGCAGACAAACACAGGAATCAAGCACCTGTGATTGAACTAGTAGTTGTGGCAGAAGTAGCACCTGAGCCAATGACAATGGCCGGAGTTCAAGTGATGATCCAGGCAATGTTGGATCACCAAATGGAAGAAACCAGACATCTAATTAGGCAGAATCGCGAAGAATTGTCAATTCAAGTTGAAGAGCCCGAAGTAAATGGAGGGCAGTCTGAAGGAGGAAACTACAATGGGACCGTTGGTTAAGCCAACCCACCAATAGTTCGCGGAAACAACCAGGATGGAGGAAATGAAGGACGTGGATGCAAGTACAAGGATTTCATGGCATCCAAACCACCGTGTCTTTCTAGGAGCCCGAAACTGGTGCAAGTCATGGATTGGATCTCCGAGATGGAGACAATGTTTGAAAGTTGCAAGTGTAGCAACAAGCAGAAGACCGCTCTTGCAATTCCTCTGTTAAAATATGGAGTACTGAGCTGGTGGAAGTCACTGGCTGGTTCGATGCCCAAGGGGGAAGTTAGCAAGATGTCCTGGGAAGAGTTCGTGGTGCAACTGGAAATGCAATACTGCTCTGAGCAGGATCTTCTGGAAATTAACAATGAGTTCCAGAATATGAAGAAGGGAAAATTGAGCGTCACTGAATATGCTACAAGCTTTACGGAGAAGATGAAGCTTATTCCATACCTAATTCCAACTGAAATTTCCAAGTTCAACAAGTTTGCCAATGGATTACCAGCGGACTTTGGTCCGATAGTTAAACAAGCAACCACTCTGAAAGCTGCCATCTGGGCAGCTAAAAATGTTGAGACCCAAATAAAAGAAAAGGGTCTGGAGAGAGCTGAAGTTGGAGAGAAAAGAAAACATGAAGGATCTTCAATGATCAACAAAGAAACAAAATTCTCGAAATATGGAGGAAGAGATGAAACACTTCGGGAAGTGTAACGAGGAGACGACCTGCTACAAATGTGGGAAGACAGGGCATTTCACCAACAAATGTGCAGCTAACAAAAAGGTGTGCTACGGATGTAACGAATAAAGGCATATTTCTAGAGACTGCCCAAAGAAAAATGCACCGCCACAGCCAAGGGCATTCCACATGCTCCTCGACGAAGCAGAAAACGATGGGAGGATTAAAAGATGAAGAATTCATATTAATATATAAAGTCTGTATCAAGAAGCATAGCCTGTTAGAGGTATAGTATAGGGTGAACTTGAACTTTTGTGTAATAGTTTCGAGAAATAATATAAACCCTGGTTTTGTTATCTGATGTGTTGAATGATTATATGATTTATGTATGGTGACTTGGTTAACTGCGAGACAATACTTGGGACGAGTATGAGTAGGTGTGAATGGTAGTAGAGATCTATACTACCGAAAGCACATGACTCGCACTTGGATCAGGGAAAGTCGCAAGGTTACCAAGAAGCTTGTAATTGAGTTCGTTTTATTCAAGTATGTCGTTACCATTGTTTCGATAATGACTAGTAAGATGGTTGTTATTCCGACCCTAATGGTCATATCAAATTGAGTCCGACTACGATGAGAGGTCATTGGGACACGACCCATCGGTCTGTTACAATAGATAAAGGAATGTATTTATCCTAAGAAGAATAAGGACTTTACAATAAGGATTTATTTTGTAACTTGAAGGTTACGATTGAAAGTCCAAAATAGTATGAAGAGCAGATGAAAGATTAAGCATCACGGTTACTACTTAGGATGGAGAGATAACGTATAGAGTCAGTATACAAATCCTATTTCATTGATGATTCCGGGACGTAATCATCCTCAGGGGGAGATAATTGTAACGCCTGTAGATTAGGACTAGTCAATTTAAGGACAATAAGCGTCAAAAATGACTTTTTGATGGAAGATTATTTTGAAGTAATAATCTTACCTAAGTTGTAGTATATGTTACAAGGATTCCGTACATATAAAGAACGCCGAAATCCGAGTTATAACGAAGAAGTTATGACCTGCCGAAGTTTCGCGACAGAACCGACACGACGCTGAATGACGTATAAAGTGAATTTACATTAGAGCGATATTTAGCCTTAGCAATCTAAACGAAAGTCGTAGAGTTCGTTAAACCATGAGCGTTCATAAAAAGAACGTCCAAATCTGACTTCGTATAAGGAAGTTATGATTTTTCTAAGTTTCGACTTAGCGGTATGCAGCCCGAATACTCGATTTGAGATCGATCGGTTTTTAGCCGAAACAATCTAAAAAAGAATCGAAGATCTTGTTGATAGTAGTGCAACAGTAAAAGACAGACGAAAACAGACATCGGATGAAGAAGTTATGAATTTATAACGGATTTTTCTTGTCCCGGCCTACTAAAAATAAATAATAAAAATAAATTCAAAATTAGCCGACGGAGTCTAAACAAAAGTTGTAGATCGTAGTCTCACCTACACAGAGATATAAAGAACGTCAAAAACAGAGCTCGTATGAGGAAGATATGAATTTTTGAAGTTTATTATATAATTAAAGTATTTAATTTAAATATAAATTAGGATATTATCCAAAGGGGGGGGGGGAGTCACTGGGCTTATCCGGGTTACGCCCAGCGTAATTCGAAGAATCAGCCCTTATATAAAGGGTGCGAGGGCAGCCGAGTTCCTTGCTCAATTCCTCTCCTCTCTCTCCCGTTTTACCTTGTTTTTCGTGCAAGAAATATCCTGAAGCCCCGGTATCATTCTCGAGACCCGAAGCAAGTACCGAAGCTCAGAAGATCCCGAGAAGTGAAATTCCCGAGCCGAAGCTCTGCCCGCGAGAAGCCCGGTTTTTGTGAAGATCTTCCAGATCTACCGAAGAATACTACTTCTACAAGTCATAGTGCTGTCTGAGCATCGTCTAATCAAGTGAGTGTATAGTTACTTTCTTCTAACACATAAAAATAAAGTATTAGCTATGAAATACGTGCTATGTGTTATATATTATTTGTCTATTTGAGATGGACTTGGAATTGATGTTTTTATACGGGTGTTAAATGATTTAAACTGTGTTTGTATTTATATCTACAAAATTGTTGGGTAGAACATGTGTAGATGGAATAGTTGGTGACGATGTGACTTCGTGCCTATTGAGTAAAACCTTGGTGACGATGCGACTTCATGCCTATTGAGTAAGCCTAGGTGACGATGTGACTTCGTGCCTATTTGATGAGCCTTTGTGACGATGTGACTTCATGCCTTTTGTGTAAACTCAGGTGACTATGAGACGTAGTGCCTATTGAGTAAACCCTGGTGACTATGAGACGTAGTGCCTATCGTATGAACCCTGGTGACTATGTGACGTAGCGCCTGTTATATAAACCGTGGTAGCAAATGGACTTTGTGCCAGTTCCTTAGGTAAATCCTTAGGAATGAATGAATGAATGATAGTTGGTTCTTTGGGCAAACCCTTAAGAAATAAAGGAGTTATGGGGATGGGTATTTGGGTTGATTGTTTGATGATTGAATAATAACTGTATTATTGTGGGTTGAAAACCCTATATGCTCACCAGGCTCCCAAGCCTGACCCACTCAGTTTTCTTTGCATTACAGGTAATGACACAAGAGTATAAATTGGCTGACTTGACGAGAGATTTTGGATTATAGATCTGTAGTTACAAATAACTATTGTAAGGTCTGTATTGTACTGTTTATGCTTTTGGTCTGTATCGGAACATGACATCCCGAGGTTTTATTATTTAATGAAAATACATTCTCTTGAGAAACGTTTTGATAAATTTTATCATATTTTGTCTTGGGAACAAATTCCGCAACCCTTTTAATCAAAGGATTACTCTGATTTTATAAAAAAAAGAATAAACAAATCGGTCTTTTCTGGCCGTGAAAATGGGGATGTCACAGATGATATTTTGTAATTTGAGTCTTTGAGAGGTGACGAGACCTAATCAGATGAGATTCTCGTATTGATGATCGTTATATGGCGTGTGTGGATGGTCTATCGAGAGATAATGAAACCTAATCCCAATATGAGAATTAATATGATTGAATTGAGTAATTGATCTAAGTGATTAATTTGAGTCTTTGATCTAATTGATCCGATTAATTTGAGAAATTAAATCAAGTAAGTGATAGTAGTTTGGGTAATTGATCTAACTGACCTAAATAACGGATCCGAGTTACTTATTTGAGTGATTAATTTGAGAATTTGATCCAATTAATATGAGTAATTCAAATGAGAAATTTGATCGATTTATTTGAGAAATTGACACGAGTAAGTATTTTGAGAAATTAATATGAGTGATTTTGAGTAATTGACTGTGAGATTAATATTGATTTGCGTGATTGATCTGAGAGAGTAATTTGAGTATCGACAAAATTGCAAAAATTGTCTTTGTGGTATGCATTTTTTTGGGGTTTTAGTCCAAACCTCGGCTATTTTGGATTGGTGGTCCTTTTGAGCTAGTTTACATGCAGTTTTGGTCCCTGTCCAAACTAAAAAGACTATTATACCCCTAATGAATTTAATTTTCATTTTTCTTTCACTTTTTACAATTATGATTATTATTAAATATAAAATCGGGCCTCTCTCTCTCTCTCTGTCTCTCTCTCTCTCTCTCTCTCTCTCTCTCTCTTCGTCCTCCTCCTGGTCACCATAAAGAACATACACACAATCCACGATACACACATTCCACATATACAAACAGTCGCCACTGGTTAGCCTTCAATAACTCTGCTCGATCCTCCCACCATCGATTGCGTTCAACAACGCATCAAAAGGAAGCTTAAAGATTTTAAACGATGACATCTCCTCTTCCGACTTCGTTTGCGTCAATATGAGAAAAAACGATCCTAATCCCACCCTCTCTTCTTCCTCTACCTGATCTCGCAACGACGGTGGAAGGGCATCGATGGGTGGCTATCGCTGGCGGATGTGGGCGACCTTGCTGCTTTAATTATGTTGGCCGATGCTCGACGAGGGACTAAGACGAAGCAGCAACGACGATGGAGTTTGGTGGTGATGGGTTACGACAGGACGGAGGCATTTGGTGGGTGGTGAAGAGGGTTTTGCCAACAATCATGGTGGTGGTGGGTGGTGCCGTGGGTTTTGTCAACGGTGGGTGGTGACAGAGCTATGGTGGCAACTTTAATGCCTTCATTTCCTTTCTTTTCAGGTGAGCTCGACTATTAAGAGGGCAGGGAGGAGCAAGGTTATGGTCCATAGGCGTTTGGGAAGGGTGTTTGCTGGTGGTGGGTCACGACATGGCGAGGTGGAGGAGGCGTTCGAAAAATTAGGTGGGTTAAGATGGTGGTGGCAGTTTGCTCCGATCAGTAGCAAGAAGGGGAAGAACACGGTAGTGTAGGGTGGTACCTGGCAGCTTGCTCGACAGAAACAGTAAGGGAATGGTGGCAGGGCTCGACCAATACAGACGAGGACAGTTTTCGGTGGGGTTGTGGTGGTCTATGGCGGCAGTGGTGGTGGTGAGCAGCCTAGACCGGTGTTACAATCAACAATGCTTTCTTCCCTTCAACTGGTGAGATATAAGAGAGAGAGAGAGAGGTAGGTGGGTCCCATAATTTTTATTTATAAAACTTTATATTAAATAGAAAAAACATAGAAAATGCATTAGAAGGGTATTTTTGTCTTTTTAATTTTACGAGGACCAAAACCACAAACAAAGTAGCTCAAAAGGACCACCAATCCAAAAAATTCGGGGTTTGGACCAAAACCCCAAAAAAATGCATACCACAGGGACCATTTTTGCAATTTTGTCTTCTAGTAATTAATATTCATTAGAGTGATCGATCTGAACGATTGGAAAGTGATTTGATTGAATGATTAGAGTGAGTGATTTGATTGTTTGAACTGAATGAGTGACATTGATCTAAGTAACTAATTTGATTGATTTTTGTCACTGATCTGAGTGGTTGATGTAAGAACTCGGTCTAATTGATTTGAGCGATCTGAGTGATGATATTGATCAGATTGATTAACACAAGTGATTAAATTGAGTGATTCGAGTGGTTGATGAAAATGAGTGATATTGATTAGAGTGATTAATAATGATCTAAGTGATTGATCCAATTAAGTTGAGTGGTCAATCTAAGTGATCTGAGTAGTGTAACCATGGTGCAGGTACTATAGAGATTTATCTGGTTGAGGTTGATTTGAATGTTTCGAGAAACAAAAAGGGAGACAAATTATTCTTATTTATTAAGCGTGGAAATGTCTAGAGTATGGCCAGTTTAAATGATTAATTTACGATTCGAGTATTACGTAAAGATTGAGAAGTGTATGAAGTTTATTGGAAAATGAGTGATAATACCCAATATAATGATTACATGATTATGAGTATCCATTTATTGATGTTAGTGGTATACTCATGACTTAAGATATGGGTCGTAAGTTGAGTACTAAATGATGAGTGAGAAAAGGGTCAAAAGAAAATAACTGACGTTGAGTGGTCGTACGTGAAACATTACTATTTGTGAAATAAATGATCAATATTCAGAGTAATAGTATGGATGTTGTTTGATCAATGATAATTTGGGAAAATGTAAATGAACTAAGGAGAATTCAAAGAATTAGATTGAAAAGAAATAAAATTAATGATTAAAAATGAGATGTAAATCATTTTATTACAACAATATTTTTCAAAGATAGAGTGATTTTGACAACTACACTGTTAACCTCCACACACACACACACACACACACACACACATATATATATATATATAGTGCAAGAGTATAAAGCACTTATATTGAGAATAAGATAACGAGTTGTGATAAACATATGAGGTCATAAAGAATTTTATGTAAAATGAGAGGACACTGAGTATAACGGGATGTGTGATAAACCTATTAAGAGAACAGTAAAAAGAGAAAAGAACTTGAGAAGAGTAAGTGAAAATAACACACAAGATGAGATAGAGTGTGAGTGTAACGTCCCAAAATTTCTAGATAAAAAGTTTCATTTAAAACATCCAATAGTCATGACAAAACAACCAAAAGAGTATCATAATGAAAATAATGTCAGAGTATAAATCCCAAAATCAAGTTAGATGGTCATAATAGTTAGAGAGTCTGTACAGCTAGAAGAGAGAGAGAGAGAGAGAGAGAGAGAGAGAGAGAGAGAGAGAGAGAGAGAAAGAGAGAAAGAGAGAGAGAGTGTGGTGCTAAGTGTGTGTGCATCTTGTAAGGAGCTACATTCTAATCATCAAATCATTCAAGATTCATCTTATTCTTCTTCTCCTTCTTCTTTTTTTGATCTTGCATCATCCAATTGATTGGGATTCCGCACCATCAATTGGATTTGATTGATACATCAAGCGAATTTGGGACTTACAATTGATCAAGGTGCATTGCCTTTATGTATTCAAATTAGAACTCTTAGAACTCACATGCATAGACAACTCTACTGGAATGGAATAGAAACCAAGAATATGTCAACACGATAGGTTATAAACATCAAATTGTGAGATAGTGATAAAAAAACTAGGTGTACTCTTGATTAGTTCTTGAAACTTTTCAAGACCATTTAAACTCCTACGAACCTCTTGACATATAAGATTCTCTTGTAAAGAACCATTTCTTGACAAACAAATACTCAAGAGTTAGTGCGGATTCTTATCAAGACAACACTTCACACAATTGGTCTTAGTCGGTCTTTGTCTTATCCAAGACATCACAACTTATCAATTTCAAACGTGTAGGAATAAGAAAAACTTTCCTACTCCACACTTGATGAGTGTATTAAATTTACTGAAGACGTATCACTCAATATCACAATCTTGGAGTATGATTCTAAGACTTGATTTTGGAACGATTTTGATTTAACCACTTCAACAATTCCTGATTCATCTTCTTGGCCATACTAGTACACTATGATTTACTTAGAGGATCAATTGTGATATGGTTTGATAATTAATGAGACGATCATAAAACATGATACTAAAGTACTCTCCCATCTTTTCAGATTGGAGAAACTTTTATATTTCTGCTCAATTGATTCTTCTTATTCGTAAGCTCCACTATAATAGAGAAACTTTTATCTTTCTGCCCAATTGCCTATTGCATTACGAGGTACTTTGCCAGACCATGTAAGCTCCACTATAATAGAGTTGAGCGATTTTTTAGGATCATTTGCTACAAAGACTTAACCAAAGTTAATCTCCAGTATCTCGAATCAAAAGTTTCCCTCACTTTATGCAAATTGGAAAAGATTTTACCTCCTTCATTCTTTACTGTAATGGTGCAATTGGTGACCCACTTAGTTAGAGAGGTTAAGTTAGGAGGTCCAGTTGCTTTTCGATGGATGTACCCTATAGAGAGGTAAACAATATTTTTTTTAATTTTCCTATCATCTTCTATTATTCTATAGATGATTAGTTTTTGGTAATTGTAATCATAGGTACCTTCTAAGACTTAAGTCCTACGTTCATAATAGAGCTAATCCTAAAGGTTCAATTGCTGAAGGCTATTTAGCTCAAGAAAGTGTACCATTTTGCTCCAGATATCTCTCAGGAGTAGAAACCATATTTACTAGACCAATTAGGAATGATGATGAAGGACACCAAAATGAGATTGAAGAATCTAACAATCTTTGCCCAGGTCATCCATTAGGACCTAAAAAGCATTCTAGGGTATTACTTCAGAAAAGAAAGAGATCTTCAAATTTCGTCCTGGACGAGAAGTCACTCACTCAAGCACATCGTTATGTCCTATTTAATGTTGAATCAGTTTCACCATTCCAAAAGTAAGATAAACCAGTTTTCCTATGCGTTTACATATTATTCTTCATTTACCTCATATTGTTGTTCTTTATCTGAAAGGAACACAAAAGGATAATAAAGGGACAAAATCGATCTCGATGGATATATGATTGTGAAATCAACAAGATTCACTACCAACAATTTAGTGATTGGTTTAAGAGAAGGGTAGTTTGGATTAAATATTTGATGTATCAAAGTTTGATTTTCAAGATGTAATTGTATAATTATGTTGATAGGTCGCACACATGGAAGAGCAAGGAGATCAAAATGTAACCGACGAAATAAAATGGCTTGCACGTGGTCCACTTAGAGTTGTGCAATAATACTCAGGATACCTAGTTAAATGTTATCGATTTCACACAAGAAAACGAGAGGAACTTCTACGAACTCAAAACAGTGGTGTGGCTATTATGGTAGAAGATGCAAATTATTCCAGTAGTCGAGATAGAAGGCCAGTCGAAGGCATGAATAACTATTATGGAAAATTAACTGACATTATTGAATTAAACTACTCTAGAATGATACGATTAGTTTTATTCAAATGTGAGTGGGTTGACAACATTGGTTAACTTCTCATAATGTAACATTGGTCAACTTCTCATATAAGACACATACTAGTGTTAACTTGATTGATGATCTCTTTGTTTTGGCATCACAAGTCGACAAGGTGTTCTACTCCATGGATCCTAAACATATAGGTTGGGAGATTATGCGACATGTAAAGCTTAGAGATGTATTTGACATGGGAGGTGCTTATGATGACATATTTGATGTACCTAACTTGCATAGGGTTAGCGATGATGGCATAGATGTTACACGAGAAATGATAATAGCTAATGAAAACATAGATGTCATAGATGATGAAGAAAATAATAGTGGGTAGATTAGTATTTGATGATAGTTAATGAAAAATTGATGCACTTTATCTTTCTGTTTATATTTATATGCATGTATCTATGTATTATATGTATATATTTGTATGCATGTACTTATCTGTTGTGGTGTTATAAAGGGATGGGTAGGCGTAAGAGGCTATGCACCACCTCAAATGATATCCCTATTGAAAGTGAGATACATGAACAAAGTTCTGAGTTTTCTGCAACTGATATCCTTACTGAAGGAGATCAATCAAGTCATCCACAAACTACTGAAGGAGGCTAGTCTACTGCTGAAGAGCACAACTCTATTGAATGAGGTAAATCAGGTATGTCAATGACATATGTTAAATATATATTTCAAATATTTCATGTTCTTTTTTACTTTTATCATTTACAATTTCAATTTATAGCAGTTACCTTTCTGTATAAATGACCCTTACTCTGTTGATTGATACTATTATTGCATATTTTCATATCTGTTTTGTGGTATATGGTATCCATTTTAAGTAAGTAGATCTGTTTCTAGTTGATCAAATGTTTTGATTTTGTTGATGAAAAATTCCCACTTCCTTTATCTACCACTAGATCGAATGCCCACTTCCTTTATCTAACTATCTCTTTGTTTACATCATCTGAAATATCTAAGCTTAAATTCAATAAATAGTTCTTTAAAGTTTGTCAATTCTTCATCTTTCCCTAGTATTTTAAGCTTTTTTTCTAAGAAATATTTAGATGTTTGCTTTTGGAATAAATTTCTCGCCTCAGTATAAAGGCTTCCAAGTTGTAACAGAAAGACATCTTTCAATTTTGAGTAAAAAAGAAACACATGTCTATTTACTAATTAATTGATGAAAACTATCATATTATCACTCTATTGCTAATTTTGGTTAACTTTACTATTTTTTTTTATTAGGTGCTCAAAAGAAGGTAAGAGGTTATACTCAAAAGACCGAGACATGGAACATGAGTAGCTCCCAAAAAATAGTAGTGACATTTAATAGGTTCGGAAAACCGGTAGGAGATGAAGGATATGAACTCGTACAATACCTTGGGACCCTTGTGAGGATGGCTAATCATGTCGGAATGGATTATGATAATTGGAGGAAGATCCCTATACAGAAGAAAGAAGATATGTATTCTATGGTTAAGGTGCGTATCTATTAACCAAAATTATGGTGTATTTATATTTACATGTAAGCTTTATTTGTAGGCCAAGTTTGTTATTCATCCTGCTGAAACAAGTGAAATCAAGAAATGGATCCTTTTTAGCATGGGGGAAAAATGGAGGATTTGGAAAGGTTCACTAAAAGCACGTGCATATGATTCAAGTCTTACAATCGATCAAATTGTGGCACAACAAACTGAGAAAGATAACAGGGTGAACCCAACTCAGTTTAAAAAATTTGTTACTCATTGGTTTACTTCAGAATATCAGGTAATATATTTAGTTTCTTACATAAACTAATGAATTTATCCTATTACTCATTAGTTACCCTTAATGACCTAGCATGCTTTTAATTCATTGAATCCCAACTTTCACCTTTTAGGTAAAATAATTTTACACTAAAAATAAAAAGTACATTGCTATTATGGGTAAAAGATAAAGTAAATTTATGGAAAATGATAAAAAAAATTTAGTTACTCTTAATGGCCTAGCATGCTTTTTATTCATTAAATCCCTACTTTTACCTTTTAGTTAAAACAACTTAACACTAAAATAGAAAGTACATTGCTATTGTGGGTAAAAGATAAAGTAAATTTATGGAAAATGATAAAAAAAAAGTTGGTTACCCTTAATGGGCTAGCATTCTTTTTATTCATTGAATCCTTACTTTTATCTTTTAGTTAAAACAATTTTACACTGAAAAAGTAGAAATTACATTGCTATCGTAGGTAAAGAATAATATAAATTTATGGAAAATGATAAAAAAGTTGATTAACCTTAATGGCCTAGCATGTTTTTTATTCACTGAATCCTTACTTTTACCTTTTAGTTAAAACAATTTTCACTACCAAACCATAATATTTTGGACTCCTTTAGATTGTTACATATGTATTATCAATAAAGAAATGCATGTAAATTGCTATTATATGTAAATAAAGGAACTTTGTTGCTATTATGGATTAATTATGGATCTCAACTATTTGCTTCCACCATCTTGATTATGTAAAAATAATTATGTAGAGCATGTGTGATTTGAGGAGAAAGAGTCGTGCAAAGATGGAAGAGCCCCATGTTTCTGGGACAAAATCATTTGCTCGACTTGCTGACGAAGAGGTATTATTATATTGTATTATTTTGACTTATCTTATAATCTTTTTTAAATATATTTATTTTTCATCAAACATAACTACATCTTGTTATAGGCATTGAAGAATGATGTATACCCAACATGAGGACAAATATATCTAAAAACCTACACTCGTAAAAATGGAAATATCGTGAATGAAAAAGTCGCTCAAGTTATGGTAATGATTTCCCTAGACATTATATATACATGTTTTTAATCGTATCAAGTCATATACTCTTTGTTTCGTTTTAAACCTTGTTATTTGTCCCACTTTTAAAGTATTAGAAACATACTTTTAAAGTAGGTTGCTATACTATGATAGTATAGCAACCATTTTCAAAGTATGTTGCTATTAATTTGAAAGTGGGACAAAAACAGTGGGTAAGAAACACTTGATATGTTTTTTGTATGTTGCTATTATACAGACTTCCCTACAAGCCATTGCAAGTGATTCCTCAAATACCCAAGGATCATGTACCCTAGGATCTGTAGATGATTTTTCAAATGATGACTACTCTAAAGTTAAAGGTCCTGAAAAAAGAGGGTATATCAAATGTGTTGGAAGGATGTCTACCGTAAAAGAGAATGTTGTTTCTTGTTCTAATGATCTGAGTGTCAAACAACTAAAAACTATGGTGAACGTTATGGCGAATATCATCCAAGAACATATCCCAAATGCAAACTTGTTTGGAATTCTTAGCAATATGAACATATAGGTACATATGTCATCTATAGTTGCATTGTTCCTTTTCAATTACCCTATGAATAGAAAAAACATTCATTAAAATTAGTCCATTATCATATTTCCAATTGGACTCAAGAATAACCACTTTTGCCCTTCTAAATAATCTTCTTGGTGTACATATGCATCTTCTTAAACGCATTCTTCTTGTTTATTTGTACAAGACTAGTAAAAGGTATTGAGAGTTGGAAATTAATGATATATGTTTTCATTAATTTGTTTAAGATGGCAGACAACACTTCTACAGTTCCACGCAACACTTCTACAGTTCCACGCAACTCTAATTCAGTTAACCTGAGAGCATCTTCTGAAAGTCATCATAACGATAGTAATCATTTTTATGAGCTTTTGTCTTTCCTTTGTTCTTATAAATATAGCTTATTTGTGTTGAGTGTTATATTATTTATTTTCTAAACTAAGTCTTATTTCACTAGATTCTTGATTATCTTTGTTTGTTTTTGGACATGGAATTGCTAGCATTGATTCTAGAGTATGAGATAACACAATTTATTCAACCTATCATGTCTTTGTTTTTTTTAAAATGCATGTTTTAACTTTTGTTCATTACTTTATCTTTAGCACGTATTTAGACATATTTGATATTTACCTAGATATTCGATTCAAAAAGTTAAAAAAATATTAATGAAAAACAATGAAATTTTGATTATTTTCAATGTGCTACATTTTAATTATTCATTTTATTTTATATTATAGATGAAATTGTATTGTGGCAAATAAAATTGTCACTAAAATCTTAAAATATGTAACTAAAAGTAGCATGAATTTTTTAAATCATATGAGCTTTTAATGGAACAAAATATATGTCACAAAAAATTTTCTTCTATTGTGACACATAAAAAAATGCCACTATTTTTTATTGTGGTAAATAAAAAAGTACCACTATAATTTTAAAATGTGTAACTAAAAGTAACATAAGTTATTAAATCAAATTAGATTTAGTGGCACAAAATACGTACCACAAAAGAAATTTGTTTTACTATGACAAATAAAAAAGTACCACTGAAAGCCTATAAACTGCAGCAACAAAAATAAAAAGTGCAACTAAAAGGTTTTAGTGGTAGCGTTTCTAGTGGAATTTATTTAGTGTGCTGCTGATTCTTTGAGAAGCCTATAGTGACATTTTTTTGGGCTTTTAGTGGTACTTTTTGCGTGCCACTAAATGACATATTTTTTGTAGTGAGCTCAAAACGAATAATATTGTGATACGTGCCAGAGGGGGATGTTACAGTCTCACACTCTAGAACCAGGATTAGATAGTCATTGAAGAATTGAAGAATTAAAGTTCATTTCTACATGTATCATGCTTGAGGCTTGGTTCACGAATTTGCTCGATTTTGGAAGATTTGAAGCGGGTCATCCATTCCTAACTTTGAGGGGGAGAATGTTAGGGTGAAAAGTTATCCATGTATGAACTAACTACAAGAAATGAGGGAAATAGCGGCAAAGCCTTTAGCAGCGATCCTAGGCATTAGCGGTGTGTCACACCCTGAAAATCAAAGGCGGAAACATTTCCGGGGTTGACTCCAAGTTGAGTATCAAATCCAATGTACATAGTAATCACAGTAAACAACCATTACAATACATATATATGAAAGTTTACATTTAGTTCAAAAGTAAATTGTACAAGAGTTATACATATATCATATGAACAAAACGAGACGAGTCTTCCACGCACTCCGTCTTCACCAAAAGAGATCACTGGTACCTGTCTAACTCGGACCTGAGAATACAAGCAGTTTGAAAATCAGCATAAAGCTGGTGAGTTCATAAGCAGTTTTGTTTTGTGAAAATGTATCGGTTTCCTTTAGTTTTTCGAAAAGCTTTGTTATCCAAGAAAATCCCATATTTTCTTATGTAAAGTTAGTTTGATTATCTTTCGTTACAGATCAGTTACGCGTTATAAGTTAACCCCAGGAAAATCCCATATTTTCCTAAATGCAAGATTTATTGAATAACACAAAGTGTAGTTTAATACACAAAACTATATATTGAAAATCATAGGATTACTATCCCGAATAAGATATGAAATACCATAATATACATGAACTGTAAATAGAAAGTAGTTTGAAAACCTTGGGACTAACATCCCGAACTAGTTACAAGATAGTTTGATAAAACCATGGGATCACTATCCCGAAACTAGATGTAAGATAGATGGATAAAGTCATGGGATTATCATCCCGTACAACATATAGTTCAAAACCATGGGATTATTATCCCGAACAAGATATAGATTCAAAACCATGGGATTACCATCCCGAACGAGATATAGATTCAAAACCATGGGATTACTATCCCGAACAAGATATATGATAGATTGATAAAACTAAAGTTGTGAATAAACTTATATTAATACATATTGTGAGTCGGGTAACCATGCTGATACGACGACGAGACCTCCTTGACGTTTGTCAGACGTCGGACGATATATAGAATTTGTCATCCTAGGCGTGCCCGCCTAACTGTAGCTAGCAGTTAAGATGTGGGATTGTCGGTCCCGAATAGATCTATTCACATATTCCTTGCTCTCCCTCCAAGAGACTCTGGTTACACTTCCGGGGAGGATTTACTGATCATCCATAAAGGGTAGTGACTATCTCACAAACTAGTACTAAATTATTCACATGGTTCTCATACGATATCGAAAGTACAAAAGATATGAAAACATAATACAGGGAAATAGATACATACAATGAAACTATCTGGCGATATATTCAAATGATACGGAGATAAACTGAATCAGACATAGTTTATCTAATAACTTTATACAGATATTAGTACATGATATAAAGAGAAATATAGAACCCCAAATTATTCCCATAATAATTTGATTAGTTTGGTTATTTTCTTAACTAAAATTCATTTAGTTGTAATTGATAAATCATTCCTTATGCTCAGCATAATACATAAGGAGTAAAAGTGTCTATAAAGTTGCCAGATATTATTTGAAACATATCAATGTTATAATTTGAAAACAGTTATAGTTTGCTTGTATTCCCCCCTGAAAACATTGAAAAACACGGAAAAGGCGTAGGGGTATGAACTCACCGGACGAGAAATGTGACGATTTGGATGCTAAGTGTTGGTCTGGGGCTTGCAAATGCACGAGGTTCCTAAGTATAATGTAAAGATACACATTTGTATCTAATTAGGACTTAGACTGATTATTTGATAGGGACAATTGCTTCTAGTCGCGAAAACACTCCGACTCAAGTGTTTGGAGGGACCCGGGTGACATTTAGGGACACATATAGTTAGGATATTGAATTGGGACTTCAAAGGAACACTCCTTAGGGAGTTTACGGCCCTAATAACCCTCTCCCCATGAGTTTATGGCCGTAAACTCATGGTGGGGTGATTTATGGCACAATTTGGCTTGAAACACTTAGGGATAAATGCTAGGCTTTGTTTTAAGGGCTTGGAATTATTTTTAAACACCAAAATGACATACATAAGGGAGTTTACGGTCTAGTATAGGACTCATGGCCGTAAACTCTCAAATCTCCATGAATAAATGTGTTAATGGTTCCAAACAAATCACATGTGATTGCTAAAATTGTTTCAAGGCCTTACATAAATTTTTAGGCATAAAATGACATGTTTTTAGGAGTTTACGGCCATGGAACACCTTCTATGGCCGTAAACTATCAAATGAAGAGTTTGGATGTTTATAAAGTCCTTAAACTATTTTTTGTTGGTTCTATGATTTATTCTAAGGCTTTTGGTGGTGTTGGATGGCTTTCTAACACCTTGAAATTGATTTTACACCATGTTTTAAGGAGTTTACGGCCCAAGCACATGCCTTGGCCATAAACTCAAAATAATCCCTCAAAAATTATGTTTAAAGTGTTCCAAGGCTAAAGTAATTATTCTAGAAGTCATATCCATGTCTTGTTGAGGTTTAGGAAGGGTTTAAGGGCTTAAAAACCCTTTAATTATGAGTTTACGGCCTAAACACCATCCTTGGCCGTAAACTCACATACAAGTCCCCAAATTATAGATTAAGGCATTCTAGGTCCATTCCATAAAGTCATTAAGCCATATCTAAGTCCCAAAATTGTCTGGAAGGGGTTTAAGGGCTCAAAACCCTTCAAACTTAGTGTTTACGGCCTAGGCATCTTCCTGGGCCGTAAACTCTCATACAAGGCCAAAATTTATGATTCAATCCCGAATTTTAAGGTCTAATATGCTATACAATGAAGTTAGGAAGGTACCTTAGGGATTTGAGGCCTTAAAATTGAGTTTTGGACCCTTAAACTTTGGATTTAGGAGAGAGGTTAGAGAGAGAGTAGAGAGAGAGAGAGGGAAAAAACTTCAAATGAAAGGTTTAACACGTTTATATAGTTCCCAAAACTTGGACATGGAGGTATTCTACCCGATACCGGCCTTAAACGAGGCTTTAGGTCGCACCCGATTAAGTTTCCGTCACCCGGCGGGGACGTTTCTATAACTTATGAAATAAATGTTTTGGGAAAATTTCATGAGTTCCTAAAGGGTTTGGACACTCATTGGATGATAATAAACATATAACTTTAATTAACTTAACCTAAAAACGACATCAGGACGTTTTGATATACGACGAGTTATACGGGTAGAATGGGTTATCGGCGATGGAAAACTTCGGGTTGTTACATTATCCCCCCGTTAGAGGGAATTTTATCCCGAAGTTCAAAGAATAATATACAGATCGTGAATTGGAATGAGACACGAATGGATTTGTTGCCTCGGATCTTCACTTTCTCAAGTGGAATCAGGTTTCTACCGGGCGTTCTAACGAATTCTCATTATCGGGACGTGTCTTTGTCTCGCACATTGACTCTCTCTCAATCTATGATATCAATCGGTTTTCTCGTGGAAGTTTCATCCTTTGAAGACTTCGGTTTCCTCAAAGGAATCACTAGGGTTTCGTTGGGTAGATACCTCTAAGATTTTCGAGACGTGTTGTACTGGATAGATGTTACCAAGCTCTAAAGGCATTCGAAATCTGAAGATTGTAGAATCGATTTCTACGAAGATCTCAAAAGGTCTGATGTGGGACTAAACTAGACGTTCGAAAGAAATTCCTAGGAATCCTTCGGGAAAGACATTTAGAGGAAAGAGCTGCTAACTTCCCGTTTCTCAATAATCACAGAAACGAGGGATGCGTGGTAATTCATACCGGGAAAACTTCTGAGTTCTAAGGCATGAAATGTTGCGATGGTTTGATGCCGAAGATCACGAGAACCGGGTCGAGGAAAAGATCTAAACGAGCGACCCTTTCGAAATCAAGGATAACAACATGAATGAGACTCGGCCATTTCATGTTAAACATAGCATCAAAGTACTTTCGTGAAAAGTTTCTCCCTTTTAAAATCGAATGGAACAGAATAGTCCTTCGTACTGAGGATTCAATCTATAGGTACGAAGTTAGTGATCTCTATCTCACTGGTTAGTCGTCTCGATGATACACATTTCGATTACATACGAAGGATTTGAGCTTAGAAAATGTTCGAATAGATAGATGACAAGTTTCCCTCTTTGTACCAAAAATCGAAAAGAGTTACAGGTATAAGAATTATCAAGGAGAAGTATACCTGCGGCGACAGAGGGATCAGTGGTTGTAGCTGCTTTCGGGCAATTCCTTTTGAAGTGCCCTGCTTCGCCACAATTGTAACAGGCCGGACTAATTCCCGCTCCGGATGATTGGTTCGTTAATTTGGCTGGTTTCCTGCAGGTTCGAGCAAGGTGGCCCTTATTACCACAGTTATCACACATCCTTTCGCGACACGGACCAGGAATGCGGTGGTGGTAGTTGCACTTACTACACCAAGGAAGGGTACCAGTGTATCCACTGGCGGGAGTTTGGGCTGTGGAACCGACAGCTGAAACAGCGACAGGGGCAATAGCAGCATGGACTGCTACCGTTTGCTGTTTCTTAGAAGACCCTTGCGTACTCTGGGCCTTCCGCTTGTTCCAGGATTTCTTTTTGCTTCCGCCTCTACTGGTGACTGGCTCGGGGGTGGTAGCTTCCTCATCAGAGTTGTCTTCGTGATCGATCATAATCTTTACAAGGCATTTAGCGCTGTCATATGTGTCTGGCTTTGCAGCCAAGACATTCCCTTTGGTTGGCTGGGTCAACCCCCAGATGAACCTCTCTATCTTTTTACTCTCCGGGGTAACCATTCCCGGACAGAGTAACGCCAGATCATCGAATCTTGAGGTATAAGCAGCTATGTCGGAACCCTTCATCTTAAGGTTCCAAAGTTCGTGTTCTAGCTTCTGGAGTTCGCCCCGAGGGCAATATTCTGCGAGAAGAAGCTCCTTCATAGCTTCCCAACCCATAGCATTCGCTACAGGTAAAGTTAAAGATTTGACTCGGCTGTTCCACCAAGTCAGGGCTTTGTCTAGGAAGGTACATGCGGCAAACTTTACTTTATCAGACTCCGAACAGGCGCATATTTCAAAGATTGATTCGATTCTCTCGAACCATCGGGTTAAAGCAATGACACCTCCTGTGCCATCGAAGAATGTCGGTTTTGCGTTCATGAAGTCTTTATAGGAACCCCCTTTTTGGTGTCCCTGGCTATCATCTGGGTTTTGGGTTCCACCCCATGAACCACTAGAGTTCAGTTGAGGTAGGAGAGCTGATATGGTGGCAGAAATGGTTGCTTGAAGTGTTTCCAAATCGATTTGGATAGGAGGTGGTGGCGGAGGAGGATTGCTGTTGTTCTTTGAGCTGGGTCTCTTTCTGGGAGGCATCTTGATCTAAAAAGATCAGGAAAGAGAGGATCATAAGTCCTCTGAATTGAATCAAGAGATAAGAAATAGGGGATATCTCATCAAGACAAATATAACATCATACTAAGCGATAAAGTAGGAAGGAGTTATCAAGACAGAACATTTTATCGCTAGAGGAATGATTCAAGGAATAACGCGTATACGAGGATTTCTACAAAGGATCGGCTCGAGAAATACTCCCATAGTATTTCATGGTTCGCTGCAGCGACGATTTGTTGTTTGGGATATTGTGTAAGTTTTAGGCATGCTGCGTACCACAGTCACTCCCAAGCACATGTTGGTCGTGTCTCGAATGAATATAGTTGGCTAGGCTATATTGATCCTAGACACGACTACATAACTGCCCAGGTTTAACCGCAGTGTACAACACCCATTTACTTATGTTTTGTTCTACTTGTAGTTACGGATTTCGACGGTTCGGTATACTTGTATACTTTTGAAAATACCTATAGTTTTGAAGATACTTTTAATTCAGAGCACTGAGGCCCTTTAGTGTTTATAGTTTTATACCATGTAAGGTTTGGTATACTCTGTTCACTATAAACAAGGGCTCTGATACCAATCTGTCACACCCCGAAAATCAAAGGCGGAAACATTTCCGGGGTTGACTCCAAGTTGAGTATCAAATCCAATGTACATAGTAATCACAGTAAACAACCATTACAATACATATATATGAAAGTTTACATTTAGTTCAAAAGTAAATTATACAAGAGTTATACATATATCATATGAACAAAACGAGACGAGTCTTCCACGCACTCCGTCTTCACCAAAAGAGATCACTGGGTACTTGTCTAACTCGGACCTGAGAATACAAGCAGTTTGAAAATCAGCATAAAGCTAGTGAGTTCATAAGCATTTTTGTTTTGTGAAAATGTATCGGTTTCCTTTAGTTTTTCGAAAAGGTTTGTTATCCAAGAAAATCCCATATTTTCTTATGTAAAGTTAGTTTGATTATCTTTCGTTACAGATCAGTTACGCGTTATAAGTTAACCCCAGGAAAATCCCATATTTTCCTAAATGCAAGATTTATTGAATAACACAAAGTGTAGTTTAATACACAAAACTATATATTGAAAATCATAGGATTACTATCCCGAATAAGATATGAAATACCATAATATACACGAACTATAAATAGAAAGTAGTTTGAAAACCTTGGGACTAACATCCCGAACTAGTTACAAGATAGTTTGATAAAACCATGAGATCACTATCCCGAAACTAGATGTAAGATAGATGGATAAAGTCATGGGATTATCATCCCGTACAACATATAGTTCAAAACCATGGGATTACTATCCCGAACAAGATATAGATTCAAAACCATGGGATTACCATCCCGAACGAGATATAGATTCAAAACCATGGGATTACTATCCCGAACAAGATATATGATAGATTGATAAAACTAAAGTTGTGAATAAACTTATATTAATACATATTGTGAGTCGGGTAACCATGCTGATACGACAACGAGACCTCCTTGACGTTTGTCAGACGTCAGACGATATATAGAATTTGTCATCCTAGGCGTGCCCGCCTAACTGTAGCTAGCAGTTAAGATGTGGGATTCTCGGTCCCGAATAGATCTATTCACAAATTCCTTGCTCTCCCTCCAGGAGACTCTAGTTACACTTCCGGGGAGGATTTACTGATCATCCATAAAGGGTAGTGACTATCTCACAAACTAGTACTAAATTATTCACATGGTTCTCATACGATATCGAAAGTACAAAAGATATGAAAACATAATACAGGGAAATAGATACATACAATGAAACTATCTGGCGATACATTCAAATGATACGGAGATAAACTGAATCAGACGTAGTTTATCTAATAACTTTATACATATATTAGTACATGATATAAAGAGAAATATAGAACCCCAAATTATTCCCATAATAATTTGATTAGTTTGGTTATTTTCTTAACTAAAATTCATTTAGTTGTAATTGATAAATCATTCCTTATGCTCAGCATAATACATAAGGAGTAAAAGTGTCTATAAAGTTGCCAGATATTATTTGAAACATATCAATGTTATAATTCGAAAACAGTTATAGTTTGCTTGTATTCCCCCCTGAAAACATTGAAAAACACGGAAAAGGCGTAGGGGTATGAACTCACCGGACGAGAAATGTGACGATTTGGATGCTAAGTGTTGGTCTGGGGCTTGCAAATGCACAAGGTTCCTAAGTATAATGTAACGATACACATTTGTATCTAATTAGGACTTAGACTGATTATTTGATAGGGATAATTGCTTCTAGTCGCGAAAACACTCCGACTCAAGTGTTTGGAGGGACCCGGGTGACATTTAGGGACACATATAGTTAGGATATTGAATTAGGACTTCAAAGGAACACTCCTTAGGGAGTTTATGGCCCTAATGACCCTCTCCCCATGAGTTTACGGCCGTAAACTCATGGTGGGGTGATTTATGGCACAATTTGGCTTGAAACACTTAGGGATAAATGCTAGACTTTGTTTTAAGGGTTTGGAATTATTTTTAAACACCAAAATGACATACATAAGGGAGTTTACGACCTAGTATAGGACTCATGGCCGTAAAATCTCAAATCTCCATGAATAAATGTGTTAATGGTTCCAAACGAATCACATGTGATTGCTAAAATTATTTCAAGGCCTTACATAAATTTTTAGGCATAAAATGACATGTTTTTAGGAGTTTACGGCCATGGAACACCTTCTATGGCCGTAAACTCTCAAATGAAGAGTTTGGATGTTTATAAAGTCCTTAAACTATTTTTGGTTGGTCCTATGATTTATTCCAAGGCTTTTGGTGGTGTTGGATGGCTTTCTAACACCTTGAAATTGATTTTACACCATGTTTTAAGGAGTTTACGGCCCAAGCACATGCCTTGGCCATAAACTCACAATAATCCCTCAAAAATTATGTTTAAAGTGTTCCAAGGCTAAAGTAATTATTCTAGAAGTCATATCCATGTCTTGTTGAGGTTTAGGAAGGGTTTAAGGGCTTAAAAACCCTTTAATTATGAGTTTACGGACTAAACACTACCCTTGGCCGTAAACTCACATACAAGTCCCCAAATTAAAGACTAAGGCATTCTAGTTCCATTCCATAAAGTCATTAAGCCATATCTAAGTCCCAAAATTGTCTGGAAGGGGTTTAAGGGCTCAAAACCCTTAAAACTTAGTGTTTACGTCCTAGGCATCTTCCTGGGCCGTAAACTCTCATACAAGGCCAAATTTTATGATTCAATCCCGAATTTGAAGGTCTAATATGCTATACAATGAAGTTAGGAAGGTACCTTAGGGATATGAGGCCTTAAAATTGAGTTTTGGACCCTTAAACTTTGGATTTGGGAGAGAGGTTAGAGAGAGAGTAGAGAGGGAGAGAGGGAAAAAGCTTCAAATGAAAGGTTTAACACGTTTATATAGTTCCCAAAACTTGGACACGGAGGAATTCTACCCGATACCGGCCTTAAACGAGGCTTTAGGTCGCACCCGATTAAGTTTCCGTCACCCGGCGGGGACGTTTCTAAAACTTATGAAATAAATGTTTTGGGCAAATTTCATGAGTTCCTAAAGGGTTTGGACACTCATTGGATGATAATAAACATATAAATTTAATTAACTTAACCCAAAAACGACATCGGGACGTTTTGATATACGACGAGTTATACGGGTAGAATGGGTTATCGGCGATGGAAAACTTTGGGTTGTTACACGGTGACATGTGATTGGCGCGTCACATGTCGCCGCTATTGCCAACACAGTAGCGATCCGGGTGAAATGAACCCTGTTCGTCCGATCAGTATTCCATCCAACGGTCGTAAAAGCATAAAAAAGGCGCTGTCCTTTCCCTCCAGGAGTGTTGCCGCTAATGCCTTCCTTGTCGCCGCTAATACATGGGCGTCGCCGCTAATACACGTCGCCGCTATTGCTTTGCGTCAGATAACCCCCCTTCGTTCTTTCTTGTTTCGTCTACCTCTTTCTTCTCACAATCCTCCCATCGCTTTCCCTGTTAATTCCAACCAGCCACCACTGATTGCTGCCACACACTCGCCGCCGACCGAACCTTCATTAGCGGCAACAAGTCCTTCATTGCCGGCGTCCAACGACCAAGAGGGCATCCAACGACACAACTACTTTTCTGAAAAATTGAGCAATCTAAGGTCGAATTCTTTCCCAAATTTCTATTCTTCTACTGTTTTAATGTTAGTTTTAGCATTGATTTATATGTTTTCTAAGATTTTGTTTGGTTAGTGATTTTGAGGGCTACCAAGACCTTCTGTGTTTTGATGTTAGTTTATGGATTTTGTGACATTATATATGTTTTCTCATATTTATGCAACCTATTGCATAATTAATTTGTGTTTATGTACATTGTGATGTATTGGGATGAAACTGGAATTAAGCATGGTTTGTATGATTTTGTATTTACATTTATACTTTTGTATGAAATTGAAATTTGATGTCTAAAATGGTAGGTGATATAATGTATGATGTTATATTGTATGTCTTCAATGAAATGAAAATTGGGATTTAATGTATTGTATACATGTATTTCTTATAAAGGTTATAGTTTGCATTTATTTTGGTTAATTATATTTGTAGACTTTTAAAGTTCTCTAAATGCTATATTATGTATTTATAGTGGGAAAAAAGTATGATGCTATATTGTGTATGTAGTTGTATGCAATTTGGAAACTACAATGTTATAATGAAAAAAAAACAAAGTAGGATGCTATAATAGAAAGTGTATTATTTTTGTATATGTAATATGTGTAAATTCTATTCATATTGTAATTTTGCAGGCTATATATGGGGTTTAGTTGGGTGATACTCTTCTACGTGATGGCGAATGTTATGGGCTTAGGACATGGAGGTGATGGAGCCGGGGATCCACCACCTCCAGTAGGCTTTGGTCGTGGACAACACGAACAGGATGGTAAGTCTTATTATAATATATTTATTAGCTATTTTTATCCATTTATTATAAGCTACCGTGACTAATATTTTTAATTATATTTTTCAGCTGAGCTCCCTAAAAAAAGAAAAGGCCTAGCAAAAAATATCTAACTATCAGAGCTAACACGGGCAAACAAGGGAAAGCCTGTGAATTTGGATTTCGATAGGGAGTTGACATATTCCCCTGTCGGGAACCGTGACAATTGGTTTAATCGTGAGATAGGGAGGTATATGTGGATGAACATCGCTTTTAACGTATCTGGTTGGGACAATGTTTCCCCCGCTTTAAGGAATGCCACGGTGGTTCATCTAAAGGTAACTTGGATAATATTTTAAGTTTAGTTCTGATTGGTATTTACTAACTAACTTTTTGTATTTGTAGAATAAGTTTGATATATTGGTAATTGTTAGTTTTGTTATAGCTTGATATATTGGTATTTTTTAGTTTTGTTATAGTTTGATATATTGTTATTTTGTAGCTTGGTAATTCTTACTTTATGAAAGTACAATGATGTAATGGTATTTTCTAGGTTGGTAATTGTTAGTTATAGTACAATGCTATAATGTTTTATATACAATATGTGTAATTTGATAATTGTTAGTTTATGAAAGTACAATGCTATAATGATATTTTGTAGTTTGGTAATTGTTAGTTATTGTTCAATGCTATATTTTGTATTTTGCTTGTATGTGGAATGTATATTTTGTATATAGAATGTTATAATGCTAGTTTAACTTATAAGACTATTGTTGGGCTGAAAAGAGGATCTTGCGGCAGAGAACTCTCTGATGGACGTCCTGGCGAGTAAAACAACTGCCCTAAAGGTCAAGAGCACGCAGCTTTCCAACTCTCAAGAACAATTGGAAGCTCTTCGATCCGAGAGGGAAGTCATAAAGACGTGTGTTTCGGATGTCCACGCCGCTCTATCCAACATCTTGGAAGCACACGACCCCATCCTTAATCATTCGGTGAGGCGCACCCTCGCTGAAAAGCTCTCCCCGGCCATGGATCTCTTAAGCAAAATTGAAGGCCTGCCGAGTTTCGTGTCCATTCCGAAACAAGGGGGAGATGAAAAGAAAGGATCGAAACCACCTCCGTCCTCCAAAGCTACTCACACAACCGAACCACCCCCAACTAGTCATGCCTCGGGTTCGGGTGTGAAGAACAAGGGTAAAAACATAGCAGAGGGAGGAGATGAAGATGAAGATGAAGATGAAGACAAGGAGACCATTGCGGACATGTTAAAACGAAAGAAAAGTCTCAATGCTGAAGGTGATGCCAGTCGTGTGGCGCGTGAGGCTGAAGAAGCCGAACGAAAGCAAAAAGAAGCCCACGATCTCCTTGAGAGCCGAAAGCTGCTCTTCCCTGCCTGGACCAGGGATCGTTTGATAAAAGAGGCCATAGAGACTCCAAGCATACTATGGCTCGAGCCGGTGATATCGTTCGACTGCAACAACACCATCGATTCGCAGTTCGATATGCCACTGACTCGAAAGGCGTTTATCTTCCACGCCTTCTCTAACATTTCTGAAGTCCCGCATCCGAACGATGAGCTTGACAGGGAGCTCATTGACTTCTACCTGGAGGCCGCTCGCCCTCAATTCCTTACATGGAGCGCCCAGAAGATTGTCAATGTTCGGGTGATGAAGCCTTTTGCCGTGGGGAGATTCACTAACGTCAAGTTCAAGCTTATCCGAGGATCTGCAAGAACTGCTCACATGATCTCTCTGGCGGATCTGCCCAATCTGAACCCTCATGATTGGATAGTCTTGTACAACATCCTGCTGACAAACGAAGCCGAATATGGTCCCATCTTAGACCATGTCAAAAGGATGCTGGCATGCTATATCATGGAGGTGGCCCTAATGGATCAGGAGGTTGCCACAGTTTTTAAGAAGAAACCGAAAGTCAAGCCTGTGGGATCGGCCAGTGATCTGAATCAAATGCAAATGGGCAAGATAGATTCGAGGCGAAACTCTGTGATGTTCACTAGAGCCGAAGGACAGAAATGTCTCTTCGCTTTAGCTGACAAACATCTTTACACTACAACTTGTCTGGAGCACATCTTATTCATCATCAAGCAGTGTAAAGACAATTCGGCTGATGATATCAAGTACTTCAATGATATGATCAATTGGTACATCCGGTTTAGACAGACCATCCTTTCCATAACCAAGTGTCTGTTTAGTACCGTGAAGAAGAAGGTACCAGCTTCAGCCGCCGGCCCAAGTAGGAAGTGAAGGTCTCGCTCCAAATTGACGCAAAGGGGGAGATTGTTGGGCTGAAAAGAGTTTTGATGTTGCGTCTTTTGGGCTCGTTAGATTAGCCTTATATTCTCCGGTTTGGGCCTGTCCAACCGAGAGCCTTTTATGTATAGTATTTAAGTTAATGCTTGCATGCATATTAGGTTAAGATTCTAGAGATTATCGATATAGCGATTTATCAAGAGTACAATATTTTCAGTAATCGTTCTTGTAATCTTCTAATCCTTTACAGTTGATGTTCTTAATCGAGCTCTTCTAAGGATTTTATTTAATCATTCGACTCGTTTGATTCAAGCTGTTTGTTCTTATTATTGCGTTTTTACTGTTTTAAATTCATATACTTGTTCAAGATCTAATCGATCTTCTTAGATTAAAAGTTGTTTTAATCCCATCAACTATGTTGTTTTATTTGTAGTTGGAAATGCTTCAAATAATGTTAAAAGACTCGGCATGTAGTGCTGCACTTGAAGATTGGTTTCGTTCGTTGTCATAACGAAATGAAACTGGAGGAAACGAGGAGAGCGATGATGACGAGTAGATAATTGTAGGATTTTTTTATGTTTTGTTTCTGTAAGTATTTTAGACTAGTATTTTTGATATTTTGTTATATGTTAAATCAGACGAGTATTTTAAACAGATGTTGTATTAATATTTTAGAATTGAATGATGTAGGATTAGATTAATTAATATCATACCAATTTTTATACTTTTTATACAGTTTATATATCTTTACTATCTTATAAAACAAATCCCACTATTTCTAAAAATAGATTGAATAAAATAATAATATTTTTTAAGACGTCCAAATCATTAAGCTAATTGTACAACTAATCACTAATAAAATAATATAAAAATTTAAACAAACTCCTATAAATCTTCTCTTCTAAGGTTTTGACCAGATCTTTTTTCATCCAAATAAAAATACTCAACACTTTATAATTTGGTCATTCCATTAATTTTCTTTATTTTTAATATGACATGTTTCCTAAAACAAACTAATGATTGAATTGAAAATAATCATTCTCCATTGAAAAGAAATTAATTGTCGAAACAAACTATTTGTCGCCCGCCGCTTTACGCGGGTAAACGGCTAGTATATATATATATATATATATATATATATATATATATATATATATATATATAAACCGTATAAAAAGTATAAAAAGTGGTATGATATTAATTAATCTAATCCTACATCATTCAATTCTTAAATATTAATAAAACATCCGTTTAAAATACTATATATATATATATATATATATATATATATATATATATATATATATATATATAAAGGAAAATACCAATATCGACGACGCCTTTAGTGGCGATAGTTGGTTCTTAGCGGCGATGGTGCTTTAGCGGCGACACAAACTTATTTGCGGCGACGGTGCTATTAGCGGTGAAGCGGCGACAATTTGATTAATAGTGACGAAGCATCAACGACGACCCTTTAGCGGCGACATGTCGCCGCTAATAGTATTAGTGGCGACAAATACCACTTTTAGGGACAACACCTGTCGCCGGTAATACTCTAATTTATTGTAGTGCTCTGTAATGGTTTGATTTGTATAGACCCACTTACATGTGGTGCCAAATGGGGATGTTACAGTCTCACACTCTAGAACCCGGATTAGAAAGTCATTGAAGAATTGAAGTGCATTTCTACACGTGTCACGCTTGAGGCTTGGTTCGTGAATTTGCTCGATTATGGAAGATTTGAAGCAGGTCATCCATTCCTAACTTTGAGGGGGAGAATGTTAGGGCGCAAAGTTATCCATGTATGACTTTGTAATGGTTTGTCTCGTTTAGACCCACTTATATGTGGTAGTATAGCATTGTGACATGAGAGAGAGAGAGACAGACAGACTCGTTTAAACCCACTTACATGTGATAGTATAGCATTGTGACATGAGATAGAGAGAGAGATAGAGAGATGTAAACATCTCTATATAAGGTGGGTTCCATACTTCTTGTAGATGTGTGCTTGAGAGATGTAGTTCATAGTGACTACTAAGTGTGATATTTACGATTTCTAGATCTAGTACCCTTTTTGTACTGAATCATATCATCGAATACATCTTTAGCACTCAAATCACCGTATTTTTTTTGTGTTCTTTAATTCTGTTTGCCAAGTCAAATGCTCATAATTCACATCAGTAAGTAGGATTTATGATGGATTTACCTTCAACAATGATTAATTTCTCTCGAAGGGGAAGAACTTGATTTCACCATAATAAATAATTCGAGGAGGTTAATTTGATAGTAAGCATATGAAGAAGAGTGTTCATGGGTAGGGTTGAATTGGTTGAAGCTGAAGGAAGAGTCGACATGGCCGAGGTCAACTGGATGGATATAGGGTTTGAGATTAGCGATGGGGGAAATATGAGAATCGCTTATCTCGCTGATACCATATAAAGAGGGATAATTTTAGCGGAACGAGTTTTATTATCATAGAGGACTCAATATATAATTACCAATATATAATTACCACTACAAAAAAAAGCCATTTAATGGCATACAAAAAGTGCCACAGAAAACTTAAAAAATGCCACTAAAGACCCTACTAAGAATCAGCGACACACAAAAAAAGTGGCACTAAAAGCGATACCACTAAAGCCTTTTAGTGACACTTTTTGGTTTGTCACTACAAACCTTTAACGTTTTAGTGGCATTTTTTTCTGCCATAATATACAAAAAAGATTTTGTGGCACAAGTTTTGTGTCGGTAAAAACTATTGTTATTTAAAATCTATACCAGATTTAGTGGCACATAATTTTTTCTACAAAAACCGTATTCCCAATTTAAATGTCATTATAGACGGTTAACATATTAGCTTTGATTAGTTAAAATCATTAATTATAAAAGATAAACAAAACAATAAATTGTAAAATCACAATACTATCATTTCAATTAAAAGTTAAATCGTCTTCCAAAAACGTTCCAAATATTTGGAAACAAATTCATATTAAGTGTCAATTTAAGTCTAAAAATCTAACATAAAATATAAAAAATCATTACGCCCTTAAATCTCTCTCAAAATCTTCATGCAAGTAATGTGATCCTCGTGTAAATTCTTACCAATGACACTAGTGGTTACCTATTAAAAAAACAATCACCTTTCAATATGAATACAATGAAAACATGATTCAAAATGCAAGTAAAAGTATTGTCCAATAGTGAAAAGTTGAAACAGTAAAGTATATACCATTGTTATCCTGATTTCTCACTGGTGATATCTGGTTAACTGATATAGAATTGTTAGGGACCGAAGAAATACCAGGGACCTAAAACATATTAATGAAAACAAATTAATATGATTAATACATAAAATATAAACTAAGTATTAGTGCATGTAATTAGCTCTATGTTCATATTTCTAAGAACTGCAGACAAGTTTGCATTAGGGATATGTTCTTGGATGATGTTTGCCATAACGTTGACAACACTCTTTATTTGTTGAACAGTTTGTGAATCTGATGAAGAGTCACCATTCTTTTTTGCAGCCGACATCCTTCCAACTAATCGAACATACCCCCTTTTCTCTGGGCCTTTAACCTTTGAGTAGTCATCATTTGTAATATCACTTGAATCTCTAGGTGTGCTTATGGAGTCACTTGCAATAGCTTTCAATGAAGCCTAAATATATCATAACACATGTAATACTTAAAAAATAAACATACATATGATAAAAAAAACATACATATGATAGGAACATTTAAAATACATAAAATTGCATTACCACAACTTCAACAACTTTATCATCAACAATACTTCCATTTTTACGAGTGCAGGTTGTTACATACATTTCTCCTCGTGATGGGTATACACCATTATTATTTATTGCCTATAAAAGGAAAAAAGATATGTTTAATATATAGCTATTAAAGGAAATGAAAACCAAAAAAGACAAAAATAAATAAATAAAACTAAAAAAACAAGAATAATACCATTTCATGAGCAAGTTTGGCAAATGATTTCGTTCCCATAACATGAGGCTCGTGCATCTTTTCACAACTCGTTCTTTTTACAGCACATGTACTCTAAGGTAAATAGTAAATTAATACACATTCTTAAAATATACATAAAATGAAACTTACAGATCTACCTGAAATTCAGAAGTGAACCAACGAGTAACTAGTTCTTTAAATTGAGTTGGATTCACTCTATTGTCTTTTTTAGTTTGTTGTGGCACAATTTCATTAATAGAAAGGCTAGGATCATACGCACGTATCTTTAATGAACCTTTCCATGTTCTTTATTTTTTTCCCATGCTATGAACGATCCATTTTTTAATCTCATAAAAGAATTAATATATTAGCATATACTAATAAAAAAAGAAAATCCTTCTTATCAAGTATTATAAGTGATATATACCTTAACCAGTGAATACATATCCTCTTTCTTTTGTATGGGAACCTTTCTCCAGTCAGAATATTCTATTGAAACTTGATCGGCCATCCTCACAAGCGTTCCAAGGTACTCAACAAGTTCATTACCTTCATCCCACACTGGCTTTCCAAAGTTGTTAAATGTGACAACTATTCTTTGTGTACAATTCATTTTCCATGTTTCTGATTTTTGGGTATAACCTCTGACCTTTTTGGGAGCACCAAAACAATAGCAACCAAAAAAATGTAACTCAATAGCAACCGGGGAATAAACAACAAAAATCGAAATAGTGACATATTCTGTCAAATTTTTGTCAACACAGGGACCTATTTTGTAAATTTCATAGGACCAAATCTGTAAAATCAATTCAACAAAAGGACCTGTAGTTGATCATTAACATATCAGTAAAACGGCAATTTTTGTATAAACAACTCAGCAAAAACATGGTTATTGTTAAAAAAATTGTTAAATAAAATCTAATTAAAGAAGATTTTAATAATATCAAATTTCAAATAAATTGTGAAACCTAAGGGTGTAAACTGAAAAGTTTGTAAACCAAATATGAAAAGAAATATTGAATGAGGGGTTACAGGGGAAATAAGAGTCAAAACCAGGGACATATATTGTAACTTTGGATTTGAAAGCCAAAAGCAAAATTACGCTATTTCTTCTGTTTCTTACGTCTGTTTCTTTTTAAAGACAAAAGAAAATATCCTACCAATAAACCTCTGTATTTATATTTATATAACCATTATACCTCTATTTCTTTTATAATTTCAAACCGCTGTTTTTTGTAATGACCATTATACCCCAGTTTCTTTTTAATTTTCATACCCATGTTCTTTTATAATGACCATTATAACCCTCTTTCTTTTTATATTTCAATCCTCTGTTCTTTTAAAATTACCATTAATCTATTATACCCTATGGTAATTTTGTGTTGGAGTAACTAAGATACCTTGTTCGTTTGCACCTATCTCACACTCAGAAGATTGTTGGTTAGATTGTTGATTAATAGACTGACATTCTTCACAATTTGATTGAACACCTTCAGTTTCATTAGCCCCATCGTCTTCAATGAGCTCGTTGATTTCAGTAGAAGTGATACATAGCCTCTTTCGCCTTCCCATACTGTTTATTCAAAACACATGCAATACAAACATCAATATTGACCATATAATTAATATTAAAATAATATGCAATAAACAAAAGATGCATTCCAAGTATCATAAATCTAGCGCACACACATGTATAACAGATAAAAACACCACTATATAGCACCTAATGATACAATTGTCCAAAATAAAGTACATCAAGATTTAAGACATAATATTAATGACATATCAAAAAAGAATAGAGTCATCATCGCTTTCTTCAACATTTGCTTCATGTTCCATCTCGGGGGTAATGTCTATGCCATCTTCACCATCATCCCCAATCCTATGCAAGTTAGGCACATCAAATGTGCAATCATTAGAATAAGGAGAAACTTGAGTATCGACACTTCCCATGTCAACTACATCTCTTAATTTTACATGTTTGACAATTTCCCAATCTTTCTGCTTAGGATCTGTGACATAGAACACTTTCTCAACTTGTGATGCCAATACGAAGGGATCATCTGTTAAATTACACCTGTATGTGCCTTGTATGAGAAATTCACCAATGTTACACCATTATCTTTCTTGCAGCCCTTATTGATGTCAACCCACTCATATTTAAATAAAACTACTCGTATTTGACCTGAGTAGTTTAACTCAATAATTTCACTCAATTTACCATAGTATTTAATCACGCTATGAACGTGCCTTCTATCTCGACTACTAGCATAATTTGCACCTTCTACAATAAGAACGACACCACTGTTTTGGGTTCTTAGTGATTTCTCTCGATTTTTTGTATGAAAACGGTAACCCTTAACAAGGTATCCAGAGTATCATTGCACACTTCTAAGTGGACCACGAGCAAGCCATTTTAGGTCTTCAGTTACTTCATCACCTTGTTCTTCCATACGTGCAACCTACAACATAGTTGTTAATAGTCTTAAAACTAATATCCTAAATGAAAAATTATAACATATTCAACATTTTTTTTTTCGAATTACCCTTCTCTTGAACCAATCACTAAACTATTGGGCATGAATCTTGTCGATTTCATAATCTAGTAGCCGACGAGAACGGTTTTATCCCTTGACTATCCGTTTGTGTTCCCTTAAAAAAAACCCATATTAATATTTTTGTGTGAATGATGAATGAATAGAAAGAGTTTCTAATAACATAAAAATCATGTATTGTCTTACTCTCGAAAAGGTGAAACTGACTCTACATTGAATAGTACATAACGATGAGCTTGAGAAAGAGACTTCTCATCAATGACTGAATTTGAAGATCTCCTCCTTCTTTCGTGAAAAGATAGTCCCGAATGCAATTTATGCCCTATAGCACGACCGGGGCAAAGATTGTTGGATTCTTCAATGCCTTTTTGTTGACCCTCATCATCATTCCTAACTGGTCTACTGGAGACGGTGTCTACTTTCGATATATATATGGAGCAAAAAATTATACTTTCTTCAGCTATATAACCTTCAACAATTGATCCTTCTGGACAAGTTCTATTATGAACGTGTGACTTAAGTTTACAAAGATACCTGTAGTGCCATAGTTAGAAGTCACTGATTATTTATAAGTTTTAAATTGTATAAAACAATAAATAAACTTTATAGAAATGTTATGTACCTTTCAATAGGGTACATCCAACGAAATGCAACAGGACCTCCAAGCCTCACCTCACTGGTTAAATGGATTACCAAAGAAGGAAAGCGGAAATATTTTCTCTAATTTGCATAGAGTGATAGAAACTTTAGCCACAATAAAATTTAGATCATCATCAGATAAATCCTTGTAGCAAATGATCCTAAAAATTTGCATAATTCAATTATGACCGTGCTTACATGGTCCGGTAAAGTTCCACGTAATGCAATCGACAAATACTCTTGCATCAACACGTGACAATCATAACTTTTCATCCCAATTAGTTTGCGCTCATTTAAATGAACACATCGAGAGATATTGCATGAAAACTCATCAGGTGGTTTGATTGACTTGAGACATTTTAAAAATTTAGTCTTTTCAGCCCGGGACATTTGATAGCAGGCTTTTGGCATGAAAGTAACATTACTTCTAGGTCGTTTCTTTGGATGCAATTCCTTTCTCATACCCAATTGTTATAAGTCAAGCCTTGTTTTATAGTTATCTTAGGACTTTTTTTCTTGTCCTAATACAGCCCCCACTATGTTGTCTTGCACATTTTTTTTAATGTGCATCGGATCAAGATTGTGACGTAAAAGCAAATGTTCCCAATATGGCAACATAAAAAAATACTTTTCTTTTTCCATGGATCTCCATTAACATTGTCAACAAGAAATTCTGTATTTTCTAGTTTTTGTAGAATCTCCTCTCCAGAAGAAGGAACTTGAGCTACTCTTAATTCGTGGCGTCCAAGAAACGATCTAGTGTGTAAACGCCAACGATGGTCAACTGGAAGCCACCTCCTATGACACATATAACACCATTTTCTTCCATTGGTTAGCCACTTGGAATCAATATCAAAACCACATATAGGACATGAAAGTTCTCCTTTAGTGCTCCATCTAGATAGATTGGCATAACCTGGAAAATCTGATATTGTAAAAATAAGAGCAGCCTTCAACTGGAAGTGTTGTTTCGTTGATGCATCAAATGTATTAACTCCATCCTCCCATAACTCCTTCAACTCTTTAATTAGAGGTTGCATATACACGTCAATTTTGTTTCCAGGACTTTTTGGACCCGAGATGATTAAAGAAAGAATGAATTTTGGTTGCTTCATAACCAACCATGGTGGCAAATTGTATGGAATAAGAAAAATAGGCTAAATACTGTGTGTCACACCCCTAAACCTGAACGTCGGAAACGTTCGGGGGCGGATGACGTCATGTCCAGTATCACAACAATTGTATAGTAAAGAAAGTACACACCACCATATTACATTAGTTGAAAAGTTTACATGATTGTATCAATACAAGTTCAAAAGTTGATTACACAAATCATGATTTAAAAATATGCAAGTAACGTCATCGCGTTAAGCTTCGAAAGATTGCTGACAACCTGCCTTAGTGATTCCCTGAGAACACAAGTTATTTCAAAGAAAAAGTGTCAACAATTAAGTTGGTGAGTTCATAAGTAGTGGTTTGAATAAATGTATGCCATTCGAAAGTTTGTGTATGTAATTTCAGAAATTTCTATGTTTTCTTACAAATTGTGTAGTAAATCGTTTCACATGTGTAATGTATGTTTCGAAACAGTAAAATCTCTTATTTTCCTAAATGTATAAATGCAGTCTTTAAATGTTCAAGACCGTAAACTGTAAGCACTATACCATGTTCAAAATGTTGTTGTATAGTCTTATTATAAAAGTAAACCATATGAAGTTCGTTTAGGTGCGTAAAAGTAAATCGAAATACTACTATTCCCGTAAAGACATGATACTGCATTAATCATATATTCGGTGAGTTCTCATAACCATACTATCATATTTGCCTGCATGCAATGGTTTTCAGGCATCGAAACGTTATGACACTTGTCACCCCGCGGACTATAGCTAATAGTCAGGGTGCGGGATCATTAGTCTCGTATAGATCTATACACACTTGCCATGCTCTCCAGGCGGGAGATTCTGGTTATAACACAAGACTAACTGTAATACCCCCATTGGGTATAGTGAAGATGTTGTCTCCCAAATTCTCAATTATGTTACGTATCATAAGTGTATGTTTGTTTTCGCAAAGTCTATCGTTTTTAAAAGTGTTACCAAAATCATAGTAGTAATGTATATATTCCCATGAATATAAAAGGTTGTAGTTGAAAAGCTCACTGTTGGCATGAAATCGTATGCGTATTTATAAGTAAAAACCCATTTTTATTTATAAACCATGTTGTTTCCCAAAGTGGGTAGAGTAATGTAGGATGTTTACGTGTTAACTAAACCATTCGGTAATTGTAAAAATATCATGCAAAAGTTCGATGTTTTCATGCGAGTAAGGTTACGTTTTTACTTGTATTCTCCCCCGTATAGTAATAAAATCCGTTTAAAAGTATTTAAAATGGTAGAAAAAGGGGGTATGAACTCACTTGTTTGGTTTGAAGAGAGTGAGACGAGAATTTAGCAGAACTTCGACTGCGGAAAGCTGCGTCTTCGGGTTTCTTGGGGATCTCGGTAGCGTGAAACTTCCGTCAGGGCTCGGGTATGGAATCGAGGGTTTCGGGATAGCTTCTGGTGCTCAAGAGAGTGTGAAAGTGAGAGAGGAGTTGAGAATGTGTGCCAAAAATCCAGAGCTCATGCACTCTATTTATAGTGCTGGAGTACCCCCGTACGCTGGGCGTACTCCAGATTCGTCAACGCTTACGACTAAAGTCTAGCTAGCCTGCTAGCCAATGGGACGGGGCTCTGCGTCTGAGTACGTTGGGCGTAACCCAATTTACGCTGGGCGTAAATTGGATTTCCAACTTCTAAATTCCGTAACTTTTGCGTATGAGCTCCGATTTTCGTGTTCCTTATATCCATGCGTAGGTGAGACTGTACTCTACAACTTTCATTTAGACTCCGTCGGCCAGTTTTGACTTTATTTTTAATAGTATATTTTTAGTAGGCCGAGACTGCTAAAGTCCGTTAAAAATCCTTAACATTTCTATCCGATGTCCATTTTCGTCTGTCTTTTTATCGTTGCGATGCTCTTGCCGAGATCTTCAACTTTCATTTAGATTGCGTTGGGTAAAAATGACTCGATCTCTACTTCGAGGTTTTAGCCGTCTACTGCTATTCTGAAACTTTTAAAAATCATAACCTCCTCATATGAAGTCAGATTTGATAGTTCTTTTTATGCATAATTACAGCTTAACGATATCTACGACTTTTTATTTAGAAGCCTAAGGTTGTAAAGTATTTTATTGGATCTTCGTATTTTACGCTTAACAACGTTTTACTGGTATTGTTACGAATCTTAAAATGGTCATAACTTCTTCGTTATAACTCGGATTTTTGTGTCCTTTATATTGTTGGAAACCACATCCCGTTATTTATCACATGGTATCCTCAAATCGGACATCATGAACACTTTAATTTGTGACGCTATTTCTATTAGTTCACACAAGGTTACAAAAGAAGTTGATTTTTAGTCAATATATTGATTTGAAATAACGGGTTGTTACATCATCCCCCCGTTAGAGGGAATTTCGTCCCGAAATTAGTTTACAAGATAAGCATTTATGGACTAGGGAAGAGATGCGGGTACTTCTGTTGCATCTAATCTTCTCACTCCCAAGTGAATTCAGGTCCTCGCTTAGCATTCCAACGAACCTTCACTATCGATATGCGACTTTGTTTAGTTCATTTGATTTCCCTATCCATGACTTCGACTGGTTCTTCTACAAACTTAAGGTTTTCGTTAAGCTCGATTTCATCGAGTGGAATTACAAGTGTTTCGTCGGATAAACACTTCTTGAGATTTGACACGTGAAATACTGGGTGTACTTTGTTCAGTTCAATTAGAAGTTGGAGCTTGTAAGCTACTGGACCAATTCTTGCAATAATTTCAAAAGGACCAATGTACCTCGGGTTTAGTTTTCCACACTTCTCAAAACATATCATGCCTTTCCAGGGTGAGACCTTTAACAGGACGCGGTCACCAACTTGGAATTCCAAGGGTTTTCGTCTCTTGTCGGCATAGCTTTTTTTTGTCTATCTCTCGAGGCTTTCAATCGTTCCCGAATTTGAACGATCTTTTCAGTTGTTTCCTGAATGATTTTCGGACCTGTGATAGTGCTATCAGGGACTTGGTCTTTTGCTAACTGCGTGTCGCCCACTTCCGCCCAACACAAAGGTGATCTGCACTTGCGGCCGTAAAGGGATTCGAAAGGAGCAGCCTTGATACTAGTATGATAACTGTTGTTATAAGAGAACTCAACTAGCGGTAGGTGGACGTCCCATGCTTTACCGAAGTCGATGACACATGCTCGCAACATGTCTTCCAGAGTTTGGATTGTTCTCTCACTTTGTCCGTCAGTTTGAGGGTGATAGGCCGTACTCATGTCTAATCTTGTACCCAAGACCTTTTGTAGTGTCTGCCAGAACCTTGAGGTAAATCTGCTGTCTCTATCTGAGATGATGGATTTCGGTACTCCATGAAGTCATATAATTTCCCAGATATAGGTTCGTGCTTGTTTCTCCATCTTATCATTCTTTTTGATTGATAATAAGTGGGCGGATTTGGTTAGCCTGTCGACGATCACCCAGATGGTATCGTGACCACCCTGTGTCTTGGGTAGTTTGGTTATGAAATCCATGGAAATCTGCTCCCACTTCCACTTAGGTATCTCGGGCTGATGGAGTAAACCTGAGGGTTTTTGATGCTCTACCTTGATTTTGGCGCAAGTTAGGAACTTGCCCACAAAGGTAGCAATTTTTGCTTTCATAGTCGGCCACCAGTAAAGTTGCTTGAGATCCAGATACATTTTATCCGAGCCTGGGTGCACTGAGTATGGGGTTTTGTGTGCTTCTGACATAACCATATCTCTAATCCCGCCGAACTTCGGCTTCTAGATCCGGTTCATGAAGTAACGAATTCCGTCGCTCTTGATTTCAAGATTCTTGTCCATTCCTCTAAGTGCTTAAACTGCCACGTTTTCGGGTTTCAAGGCTTCCAATTGAGCTTCCTGGATTTGTGTTGGTAGGTGGGAATCGATTGTCATGGTTAATGATTTCACTTTTTGCCCAAAATACTCCTTACGACTATGGGCATCTGCCACAACCTTGGCTTTGCCTGGATGATAACGAATTTCACATTCGTAATCGTTTAGTAGTTCGACCCAACGTCATTGCCTCATGTTTAATTCCTTCTGGTCGAATATGTGTTGAAGGCTTTTGTGGTCGGTGAATATGGTACACTTAGTACCATATATGTAGTGTCTCCATATCTTTAAAGCGAACACTACCGCTCCCAGTTCCAAGTCATGAGTGGTATAGTTGACTTCGTGAGTTTTCAGTTGTCGGGAGGCGTATGTAATAACCTTTCCTCTCTACATCAACACAGATCCCAACCCTTGATTGGAAGCATCGCAGTATACTACAAAGTCTTTTGTCCCCTCTGGAAGAGACAAAATGGGAGCACTGCACAGGGCTTGTTTCAAGGTCTGAAATGCCACATCTTGTTTTTCTCCCCATTTGTAGGTTACACCCTTCTGAGTCAGAGAGGTAAGAGGTTTAGCAATGCTGGAGAAGTTTTGTATGAATCTGCGGTAATAGCCAGCTAGGCCTAGGAATTGGCGAATCTCAGTTGGCATTGTAGACGCAACCCAATTCTTGATAGCCTTTACTTTATAAGGGTCCACGTGGATTCCCTCTTTGCTGACTACGTGACCTAGGAAGTCCACCTTCCTAATCTAGAACTCGCATTTTGAGAACTTTGCATAAAGCTTCTCGGTTCATAATGTTTCTAAGACTTGCCTCAGGTGTTGGCCATGCTCTTCTTTGCTCTTTGAATAAATGAGTATGTCATCTATGAATACAATCACAAATTTGTCCAAGAATGACCGACATACTCGATCCATTAAATCCATGAATACAGCAGGGGCATTGGTTAATCCGAACGACATTACTTCAAATTCGTAGCGACCGTATCTTGTTCGGAAGGCTGTCTTGGGAATGTTGCCTTCCAGGACTCATAGCTGGTGATATCCCGATCTTAGATCGATTTTGGAAAAGTAGTTCGCTCCTTGGAGTTGATCAAACAAATCATCAATTCGGGGTAGGGGATATCGGTTCTTGATGGTAAGCTTGTTGAGTTCTCAGTAATCGATACACATCCTGAATGATCCGTCCTTCTTTTTCACGAACAGTATTGGCGCTCCCCAAGGCGAGAAGCTTGGCCTGATGAACCCTTTGCTGAGTAGTTCATTCAGTTGGTTGGATAGTTCTTGCAACTATGCTAGGGCTAATCGATATGGTGCTTTGGCTATAGGGGTTGCGCCAGGGATTAGGTCAATCCTGAATTCCACTTGTCTGGTAGGTGGCACTCCGGGAAGATCTTCAGGAAACACATCGGGAAAATCACATACATCTGGCACATCCTTAATGTCTTCAAACTCTCGTTTCACATCTACCACCTGTGCTAGGAATGCGTGGTACTCCTTGTGCAAATACTTCTGGTCCTTGATGCACGAGATAATACGAAGAGTGGTACTGGGCTTGTCACCATATATCATGTGGGTTTTTCCATTTGGCAGATTAAGGTGCACGGCCTTTTCGTAACACAAGATATCCGCACGATGAGAGCATAGCCAGTCCATGCCTATGATGATGTCGAAACATTTTATTGAGACTGGCATGAGGTTGACTGGGAAAGACTTGTCGTTTAGTGAAAGGGTACAGTTTAAGTATATTTCTATTGCGTCTTCAGTTTTACCGTTTGCCATTTCCACTATAAATGTTTCGTTTAAGGATTGAGGTGTTGTTTTGAGTAGATTTTTAAAGTTATGACTCACGAAGCTCCTCTCCGCTCCACTATCAAATAAAATGTATGCATGAGAGTTGCCGAGGAGGAACGTACCCGTAACAACAGTGGGTTCTGCAACGGCTTCCTCCTGGCCCATTGCGAACAATCGGCCCCTTCCACCAGTGCTCTTGTTGTTTGCCTTAGGGTAGTCCCTACGGAAGTGCCCTGTTTCTCCGCACTCAAAGCAGGTGCGGCCCACTCCTATGTTCTCAGCGAGAGTGCTGGTTCTTTGTAGAAGCGGATGGTATGTCCCTTCTTGTGGCATCGGGAGCATTGAAATTCACGGCAAGGCCCGTGATGGTGAAAGTTGCACTTGCTGCACTTTGGTAGTTGACCCTTGTATGAACTTGTTGGTGCGGGGTTAGGAGGGATAGTAATAGCGTGAGCTGCCACTACTTGTTGCTTTCTGGGATTCTCTTGCAGGTCTTGCCCATTTCTCTTGTTCTAGGGCTTCCTGGGGTTCGATATCTCTTTTGGTGGGTTGGTGGCGATGGTGATGTTACCCTGCTTGACCCCATGGTTAATTAATCTTTGTGCCAGGCGCTTTGCGCTGTTGAATGTGATTGGGTTGGATGCTAAGACGTGTCCTTGAATTTGAGGCGACAGCCCCCAAATGTATCTCTCCACTTTCTTTGACTCAGGGTTGACCATTCCTGGGCATAGGGTGGATAGATCGCTAAACTGGGCCGTGTAGGCGGCTAGGTCGGAACCAGTCATCTTCAAATTCCATAATTCCTGTTCCAACTTTTGAATCTCGCCCCTCGAGTAGTACTCTTCTAATAGTAGGACTTTCAAGTCCTCCCATGTTATAGCATTTGCATCTGTAAGAGTTACAGACTTCACATGGCCCTTCCACCATGTAAGGGCTCGGTCGGTGAATGTACAGACAGCAAATTTGACTTTTCTGTTTTCTCCGTAGGAACAGATTTCAAAGACCATTTCAGTCTTCTCAAACCATTGCATCAGTGCAATGACTCCTCCCGTACCATTAAACATCTTTGGTTTGGTGTTCGAGAACTCTTTGTAAGAGCATTCCCTGACAGGTCCAACCCCATGGTTTTGATGATTGGTGCTACTTCCAGCCCCTCCATTGCCGTTGGAGTTAATTTTTGATAGGGCTGCCGTTACTGCCGCGGTGATAGTAGCTTACACCATGGCGGGATCATAAACTGGCGGTGGTGGTGGCGGTGTTGGAGTTGTGTTTATCCATGCTGATCTACGAGGAGGCATTGTTCTGGTAAAGAAAAAAACAATGAAGACTATAAGTCTTTAATGATTGACAATTGTGCATTAGAGGGTTAGTTATATCGGCAATTTGTTTTGACCTTAGTCAATGATTTCGAAGTTGATATAATAATTTAGATAATCTGGTGAATTACGAGAGGTATGCAAATGTATTTAAAGGAATACTTCATATATATTAAACATATGGTGCGTTACATTTTTCTTTGTGGTTAGGAAAATTTGACCTATCTAAAGGTCTCCGATTACAAGGTTAAGGAAAGTAAAAACTTTATCCGAGGTCCTATTCTATAACAAATTTTTTGGAGTCGGGCAAGTCCTACTTGCGATGCGTTTTGCATTTGGAGCTAGACTCCGCGTCCGATTATTTGGCTCCCATTAAACGTCTTTCTAAGACCGCTTGTTGTTCCTTCATCTCTCTTATTTCTGCAAGTGCTGCCTCCATTTGGCTTTGAAGCGTCCCTGTGTGGAGTTGGGTATCTTCGTGTAGTTCGTCCAGGCGACGAATGTCTGCGGCGTTACCATGTACAACAACATTGATCTCAGGAACTCGAACCGCTTGAACTCCCGATTGGTAGGACTGGTTGGCTATCTTGCCCATAATGACGAGAAGTTCTCGATCGGCTGAACTTCCACCACTGACATCATAGAACTCCTGCCACATGCCAAAGGGAGAGCGTAAACCCAGTTGTTGGCTCCAATGGTGGATATGGTTCCCCCAAATGGGAGTGGGACCTTGATAGCCCATTCTAATTGCGGGAGGTCGGGGAGCTGGTGGGTTGATTATCTCCGGCTCTGAGTCTGTTCCATCAACACTTTCCTCTTCCTCCTCCATAGGCTCTTCTTCCTCTTTGACTTCTTCTTCGACTTCCTCTGGGTCTTCTTCTGGATCTTCTTCTAACCATCCATCGTTACTTTGGTTTGGGTAGTAGGGATCTCCCGGTATATGGAATCCAGACATTTTGTCTGTACGAGAATAGAGGTATGAAATTTGTCTAAAAGCTAATGCATATAAGTGACAAATTGCAGTGTAACTATCGCATAAAATACTCCTAAAGTATTCTAAACGTATTGTTTGGTTTCAAAAAAGTTATGTTTTAGGTAAGTTTTAGGCTCGTTGTCCACTGCAGCTACTCCTTGGGACATGTTAGTCGGCTCTCGGATAAATATAGTTGATCATGCTATATCCATCCCAGTTCCGATTACATGTTCTAAGGCATATCTACACTGCACAACTCATCTATAATACTTCTTTATTGTTCTTATTATGATACCGACTCTAGTATGAAATGAATGCATGTATAATTAAAAAAAAATATGACTCTAAATCAGAGTGTTTTTGCCCAGTTGCGTTTATAGTTGTATATCAAAAATAGGTTTTGATATATTTAGTTCACTATAAACAATGCTTTGATACCAATCTGTCACACCCCCAAACCTGAACGGCGGAAACGTTCGGGGGCGGATGACATCATGTCTAGTATCACAACAATTGTATAGTAAATAAAGTACACACCACCATATTACATTAGTTGAAAAGTTTACATGACTGTATCAATACAAGTTCAAAAGTTGATTACACAAATCATGATTCAAAAATATGCAAGTAACGTCATCGCGTTAAGCTTCAAAAGATTGTTGACAACCTGCCTTAGTGATTCCCTGAGAACACAAGTTATTTCAAAGAAAAACTGTCAATAATTAAGTTGGTGAGTTCATAAGTAGTGGTTTGAATAAATGTATGCCATTCGAAAGTTTGTGTATTTAATTTCAGAAATTTCTATATTTTCTTACAAATCGTGTAGTAAATCGTTTCAAATGTGTAATGTATGTTTCGAAACAGGAAAATCCCTTATTTCCCTAAATGTATAAATGCAGTCTTTAAATGTTCAAGACTGTAAACTGTAAACACTATACCATGTTCAAAATGTTGTTGTATAGTCTTATTATAAAAGTAAACCATATGAAGTTCGTTTAGGTGCGTAAAAGTAAATCAAAATACTACTATTCCCATAAAGACATGATACTGCATTAATCGTATATTCGGTGAGTTCTCATAACCATACTATCATATTTGCCTGCATGCTACGGTCTTCAGGCGTTGAAACGTTATGATACTTGTCACAACGCAGACTGTCGCTAACAGTCAGGGTGCGGGATCATTAGTCCCGTATAGATCTATACACACTTGCCACGCTCTCCGGGCGGGAGATTCTGGTTATAAGACAGGACTTACTGTAATACCTCCATTGGGTATAGTGAAGATGTTGTCTCGCAAATTCTCAATTATGTTACATATCATAAGTGTATGTTTGTTGTCGCAAAGTCTATCGTTTTTCAAAGTATTACCAAAACCATAGTAGTAATGTATATATTCCCATGAATATAAAAGGTTGTAGTTGAAAATCTCACTGTTGGCATGAAATTGTATGCGTATTTATAAGTAAAAACCCATTTTTATTTATAAACCATGTTGTTTCCCAAAGTGGGTAGAGTAATGTAGGATGTTTACGTGTTAACTAAACCATTCGATAGTTGTAAAAATATCATGCAAAAGCTCGATGTTTTCATGCGAGTAAGGTTACGTTTTTACTTGTATTCTCCCCCATATAGTAATAAAAGCCTTTTAAAAGTATTTAAAATGGTAGAAAAATAGGGTATGAACTCACTTGTTTGGTTTGGAGAGAGTGAGACGAGAATTTAGCAGAACTTCGACTGCGGAAAGCTGCATCTTCGGGTTTCTCGGGGATCTCGGTAGCGTGAAACTTCCGTCGGGGCTCAGGTATGGAATCGAGGGTGTCGGGATAGCTTCTGGAGCTCAAGAGAGTGTGAAAGTGAGAGAGGAGTTGAGAATGTGTGCCAAAAATCCAGAGCTCATGCACTCTATTTATAGTGCTGGAGCACCCCCCGTACGTTGGGCGTAATCTTGTGTACGCTGGGTGTACTCCGGAGTCATCAACGCTTACGAATCAAGTCTAGCTAGCTTGCTAGTCGATGGGACGGGGCTCTGCGTCTGAGTATGCTAGGCGTAAATTGGATTTCCAACTTCTAAATTCTGTAACTTTTGCGTACAAGCTCCGATTTTCGCATTCTTTATATCCACGCGTAGGTGAGACTGTACTCTACAACTTTCATTTAGATTCCATCGGCTAGTTTTGACTTTATTTTTAATAGTATATTTTTAGTAGACCGGGACTGCTAAAGTCTGTTAAAAATTCATAAGTTCTTTATCCGATGTCCGTTTTCGTCTGTCTTTTTATCGTTGCGATGCTCTTGTCGAGATCTTCAACTTTTGTTTAGATTGCGTCGGCTAAAAATGGCTCGATTTCTACTTCGAGTTTTTAGCCGTCTACTGCTATTCTGAAACTTCTAAAAATCATAACTTCCTGATATGAAGTCAGATTTGATAGTTCTTTTTATGCATAATTATAGCTTAATGATATCTACGACTTTTATTTAGAAGCCTAAGGCTGTAAAGTATTTTATTGGATCTTCGTATTTTACGCTTAACAGCGTTTTACCGGTATTGTTACGAATCTTAAAATGGTCATAACTTCTTCGTTATATCTAGGATTTTTGTGTCCTTTATATTGGTGGAAACCACATCCCGTTATTTATCACATGGTATCCTCAAACCGGGCTTTTTGAACACTTTAATTTATGACGCTATTTCTATTAATTCACACAAGGTTACAAAAGAAGTTGATTTTTAGTGAATATATTGATTTGAAATAACGGGTTGTTACACTGTGTGCCGCATTCATTGTCCTAAACGGGTTAAAACCATCACTTGACAAAGCTAGGCGAACAGTACGGGGATCACGAGCAAATTCAGGAAACTTTTCATCAAAATCTTTCCAATTTAATGCATCTGCTGGGTGTCGCAACTTTCCATCTTTTACACGATCCACATGATGCCACTTCATAAAATTAGCTGTCTTTGATGACATAACAATCTCTGAAATCTAGGCTTTAGAGGAAACCACCATAATATTTTTGATGCTTTTTTCTTGGGAGGACTCACTTCTTGTTCTGGATTAGCTTCATGAACTTACCACCTAGAAGACCCACAAAAAGAACAAACTTCATCTTTCACCTTGTCATCCCAAAATAACATGCAACCATTAGGACATGTATGAATTTTTTCATATCCTAATCCCAAGTTAGCCATTATTTTTTTTACTTGATGTGTTGATTTAGGTAACACATTTCTTCCAGGTAACAAATCCTTTAAAAACTCTAACAACATAGAGAAAGATTTGTTACTCCAACCACCAAGACACTTTAAATGGTACAAATACACCACACATGATAATTTGTTGTATTTGCAATTCAGATACACTTTCTCTTCAGCCTCCTTCATAAGGTCATCAAATTTATTTCTCCCATTTCCCATCTCTTGACTAGTATTTAAGGCATTCTCATGTATTTCCTCTCCCCTTCCACCTTCCATCTCAAAAATCATTCAACATTTCATGCATTTCATGGTGAAATATGCTTTCTTCTTCATTATGGCTTGTGCTTGTTGATGCAACTGTTGTGTCCTCCCCATGATATACCCATTTCAAGTAGTTTGGACGGAACCCTGAACATATGAGGTGATCTAGAACAATTTGTCTATTATGATATTCCATGTTTATACAGTCTGTACATGGATACTTTATCATCCCCCCGTTGACACTTGTTCTCTCAAATGCAAAATTCAAGAAGTTTAGCACACCATTAACAAAAGTTTGACTTGATCTTGGTGCAAGATACATCCAAGATCTGTCCATGACTTATAGTGAGAAACAACAGAAGATTAACTATAACAAAAGAAATGGTATTAATATAAAATGCTTCTCAAACTTTTTATCAGTCATGAGTATGAGTAATTAGCTCTCACAATCAGGAAACAGAAATGACAGTAGACAAACAACTAAAAAAAACAACAAAGAAAATAGAATGAATACCTGCTGAAGTAGCTAACTCCTATGGAGGAAAAATGCAGCAGAGAAAAATCATAGTTGCAACAAGGAACCAATTGACCCAATATGCTTGGACCAGAGATTGATGGTGATACCTGTAATCGAATTGTTAGTAGGAAGCAGAGATCGATTGAATCTTAAAAGGTGTTAGCGAACCCGAGTGAAGGTGAAACTTAACCTAAAGTTCGTTAGTAAGGTTGGTTTTGTTGAAATTGTTTGAAGGATGAGGAAATCACGAGTATAACCATTCAAAACTATAATTTCACAGCAAGAATTTTCAATAGAGGGATGGGAAATTTCCCTGGCGATTGATTTCAGCTTTTAATGGAGGGAAACTAAAAATTTCACCTGATGCTGGAGGGAAAAGGGAAGCCAAGCTGAAACTTTTACTAGATGCACAACAGAAGGGGAAAACGAGCCACAAATGAAAATGAAAGTTAGGTCTAAATTAATGGCACATTAGTTGTATTCTAAAGTACTTTACACGCATCATTTAAAAAGTGAATATATTTTTCATTTAAAATAAGATAAGATGATTTTTTAAGTTTTAATGACATATATATATATATATATATATATATATATATATATATATATATATATATATATATATATATATATATATATATATATATATATTGATCCCATCGTTAATTCTAGGCCTCATTTTTTAAGTTTTAATGGCACATATATATTTTTTTTATCCGATCCTTAATTCTAAGTCTCACTCTAGAAATTAATATATATATATATATATATATATATATATATATATATATATATATATATATATTTCATGTAAAGTTAAATTGAAGCATCGTAAATATGGGAGAGATTTATATATATATATATATATATATATATATATATATATATATATATATATTTGTTTTGTTCCACTTAATTCTATATAAAAGGACATAAAATATAAAATGCCATTAAAATTAGTTTTATTTTTTTATGGCATATGCAAAGTGCCATTGAAAAGCAAAATTAGTGGCACAAAAGATAAATGCCACTAAAAGTGTGTGCCGCTAAATGACTTTTTTTTGTAGTGTACAAAGAATAACCTATATAAGTGATACAAATTGATACACAATAATATCCTAAATTAGGAGTTGACTATATTGAATAAATATAGCATATTAGTTAACTTGAAGCAAACCGTCTACTCAAAGAGTTTTCTTAAGAAGACGGGCATGGCTGATTACAACCCATCCTGGTATCCGATATAACCAAAAGTTGAGCTGACAAAAGACGAGCACGGAACTCCGATAGATCATGAGTGGTTTAAGATATCTAACTCACATCAGACCTGACATGACATATGCTAATAAAGTGTTAGTTTTAAACAAATACAAAAGAAGACAATAGGTTGTAAACACGAGAAAAGTGAACAGGGGAGATATGCTATGCAATGACTGGAATTGGAAAATAGAATTATCAAAATCATTGTACTATATCAGCTTATATAGCTGTTATTCATAACTGAAAATTAACTAGAGAATAACTATCCACTAACCCCTAATTAAACTTATTCAATTCAAAAATAAAAACTGACAAAACCATAACTACTTTTATTGCTCATTAGTGGATTCCTTAAAGCATATTTTCAACACTCCTCCTTGCTTTAAGGACTACACACTCCAATCCTTTGCCTTAAAACTTCAAACTTGCTGACCGGAAGTGGTTTGGTGAAGATGTCTGCTAGCTGGTCTTCAGACTTGCAGTAGACTAGAGAGACTTCATCCTTTTGCTACACTTCTCTCAAAAAATAGAGCTTAATGTTGAAATGCTTTGTCTTCCCGTGAAATACCGGATTATTGGAGATTGCAATAGCTTCTTGATTGTCAACAAAAACATCAATGCTAAATTTTTGTTCTTCTTGCAAATCACACATAGTCTTTTTCAACCATAAAACTTGATTTGTGGCTACTGTAGCTGCTATGAATTCTGCTTCTGCAGTAGATTGTGCTACAATCTGCTGCTTCTTTGAACACCATGAGAAAATACTTGAGCCCAAACTGAAACAGTAGCCCGATGTGCTTCTCATACCATCAATTGATCTTCCCTAATCACTATCTGAGAAACCATGCAACTTGAATCTTTGATTTTTCTCAAACTTGACTCCAAAATTGAAGGTACCTTTGATGTACCTTAATATTCATTTTGCTGCCCTAAAATGTATCACACTTGCACAGTGTATAAATCGCGATAAAAGACTAACAACAAAGAGAATGTCAGGCCTTGTCGTTGTGAGATACATCCAACAACTGATTAGGCTCCTGAAATAAATTTCATCAACTTTATCTGCACCATCTTCTTTGCTAAACTTTTCTTTCTCATTCATTGGGGTGCTCACTGCTTTGAATTCTTCCATTTGAATTTTTTTCAAAATTTCATTTGCGTATTTCTTTTGACAGATGAACAACATACTTTTGTCTTGTTTGATCTCCATGCCAAAGAATATGACATGAGACCTAAATCTGTCGTTTCAAAAACCTGCATCATCTCTTTTTTAAACTCATCTATGAGCCTCTTGTTATTTCCTGTCACGAGCAAATCATCAACATAAAGAGAGACAATAAGAATATCATTCTCTTTATGTTTCACATAAAGAGTAGCTTCAGATAAGCTTTTAACAAAACCGAGATCCAGCAAGTAAGTATCTATCCGGCTATATCAAGCTCTCAGAGCTTGTTTCAAACCATAGAGAGCCTTTTTTAGTAGATAGACTTTATCTTCTTTGCCTTGAATCTTGAAACCTTCTGGTTGCTCTACAAATATCTCCTCCTGTAGTACACCATTTCGGAAGGATGACTTCACATCTAGTTGAAACACTTTCCAACCTTTTTGTGCAGATATGGCTAGTAACAATCTGATTGTATCTAACCTTGCAACAGGAGCAAAGGTATCAGAATAGTCAACACCATAAATTTGAGCATACCCTTTAACAATGAGTCAAGCCTTGAATTTGTTGATGGTGTTATCAGCATTGAGCTTTGTTTTGAACACCCATTTAACACCAATGACTTTTCTTCCTTCTGGTCTCTCAACCAACTCCCACGTTTTATTTTTTTCTATCATAGACAACTCCTCCAACATTGCTTTATTCCATTTTGGATCATTCAGGGCTTCTTCAGGATTAGATGGTTCATTAATTGCAACATTACACCTTGCATAGACATCTGTAAGTAACCTTGTACCTCTTACGGGAGGATCATCAATTGATTCGTCTTCCAAGAATTCATCTATCGGTTCATCCTCTTATTCTTCTGTTGCATTGTCACCAAAAGAAACACATTTTGTTCCTTTTTCTTGTTCTAGTCCCATTGCTCGTCTTCATTGAAATGTACATCTCTGCTTATTGTCATCTTTTTTGTTTGAGGATGGTACACTTTGTAACCTTTAGAAACCGAACCATAACTTACAAAGATGCCCGGGATGGCCTTTTTATCCAGCTTGTCACGCTTAACCTGAGGAATGTGAGCAAAACATACACACCCAAAAACTTTAAGAAATCTTAGTGAAGGCTTATAACCAAACCATGCTTCAAAAGGAGTTTTACTTTCCAAAGCAAGTGTTGGTAACCGGTTTTGTAGGAACACGGCTGTGTTAGCAGCCTCTGCCCAAAAATATTTTGGCAGCTCCTTATCGTGCAACATACTTCTGGCCATGTCCAATATGGATCTGTTCCTTCTTTCGCTAACTCCATTTTGCTGTGGAGAATATGGAACTATGAGCTGATGTTCAATGCCGAATTCCTCGCAGAACATATTGAATTTTTATGAAGTATACTCCTTTCCATTATCAGACCTCAACACTTGAATTTTGCAATCACTTTGGTTTTCAACCATTTTTTTGAATTTCCAGAAAACATCAGTCACTTCTGACTTGAACTGATGTTCAATGCCGACTTCCTCGCAGAACATATTGAATTTTTCTGATGTATACTCCTTTCCATTATCAGACCTCAACACTTGAATTTTGCAATCACTTTGGTTTTCAACCATTTTTTTGAATTTCCAGAAAACATCAGTCACTTCTGACTTGAACTTCATGAAGTAAATCCAACACATTCTTGTAAAATCATCAATGAAAATAATGTAGTAAACATTACCTTGCAATGATGGTGTTCTTTGAGGTCCTCCAACATCAGTATGTATGAGTTGAAGTTTTTTTGATGCCCACCAAGATGATTTATGGAATGGAATCCTCCTTTGTTTTCCGTATTGACACGCTGAACAATTTGAAAATTGATCATCTAACTTTGGAGGACCTCTCACCATTTCATCCTTTTGCATTTGTAGCATTCTTTGAAGATGACAGTGCACAAGCTTCTTGTGCCATATGTTAGTGTTGCTAACTTTATTGTAAAAGGCCATTTGTTCTTCTTCTTTTGGATCATAAGGCATGCTTCTTCCTTTCATTTTGACCTTCATCAATTCTTTTCCATTTGGATAATACACAAGACAACAAAAATCTTCAAAGTATGTCTTACATCCTTTTTCTAGCAGCTGGGGGACACTTATTAAATTCTGATCAATTTCTGGTACATACATGACATCTGAGATTGTTTTTGTACCTGAAGTAGTTATAATTGCAACTGTTCCAATTCCTTTGACTGGAACGTATTCACCATTGCCTACTTTCACTCTGTTGGACTTCGAAGGCAATACCTCTTTAAAGAGGCTGATGTCATTACACATGTGGTTTGTACACCCGCTGTCAATTAGCCAACTTTTAGGAGAAATTGTTGTTGAATAACAAGATGCAACAAACATATGGTCTTCTTCATCTTGAGTAGCTTTATGGACTTCTTCATGCTTTTGAGTATTGCTTCTACATATAACAACTTCGTGACCGACCTGATTACATTTGTTGCACTTTGCATCTGGTCTTTTCCAACATCTGAATGGAGGATGACCCATTTTACCACAATGCTTATAAGGCGGATAATTCTTTTTTGGAGTCTGTACTTTGGTTAGACTCTGATTGTTGACAGAATATTCAACAACAAAAGTTGATGAGGCTTTTTTTGTCACTGTTCTTCTTTTCCTTTCATTCATCTCGATGCTTGGCTGGTAGAGCACCTTCAACAACATGTGTATGTCTCATAAGCCTACATTGCTCTTGTGCCTGTAATGAGTTTAACAATTCTGCCAAAGTAATTTCTGACAGGTCCCTTGTATTCTCCAAAGTGGTTATTGAAGCTTCATATCTCTTAGGTACAGTAACGAGAATTTTTTTCAATGATTCTTGAATCTGAAAACTTAGAGTCAAGCAACCGTACCTTGTTTCCAATATCCAGTAATCTGTCCGAATACTCCTTGATAGTCTCCGATTCTTTCATTCTCTGCATCTCAAATTCTCTGATCAAGTTGAGAGTCTGCATGCCTTGAATTCTTTCATCTCCTTCATATTCCTCCTTCAGATAATCCCACACTTCTTTTCCAGTTTTGAGGCACATAATTCTTGTGAAAAAGCTTGTAGAGACTGCAGCAAACAGAGTTGCTTTCGCCTTTGACTTCCTTGATGTCTTATCTTTGTGAACTTTGATTTGAGCCATGGTAGGATTTTTTGGAAGTTGAGGAACAACATAGTCCTCTTTTACAGCTTCCCAAAGATCCATGGCTTCAAGATAAGATGTCATTCTTGCAGCCCATAGCTGGTAATTATCACCATTAAACACAAGAATAGTGAATTGTGAAACACTACTTTCTGCCATTTGTCCTCACAGATCCCTCAAGAAATAAGCTCTGATACTAATTTGTTAGTTTTAAACAAATAGAAAAGAAGACAATAGGTTGTAAATAGGAGAAAAGTGAACAGGGGAGATATGCTATGCAATGACTGGAATTGACAAAAGAATTATCAAAATCATTGTACTATATCAGCTTATATAGCTGTTATTCATAACTGAAAATTAACTAGAGAATAACTATCCACTAACTCCTAATTAAACTTATTCAATTCAAAAATAAAAACTGGCAAAACCATATGATAAGTATAGAACTGATATAGATGAAAATCGGCTGGATTTTATTAGAAATAAAAGATAGTGGCCCGATTCGAGAGGGGCACGGTCTCCGATTACAAGAACAAAGAAATCAAAAGATAATTCTGCCTAACAACTATGACATACTAGCCATTTATTTATACTGGAAATTATGAAATCAAGGGCATGATTCTACACCCTAATTTCCTGGATAATCATTAATTAAATTGATTGCCTAAAATCATCCAGTGATTTGACCAAGAGGATTTAGCCAGTTTCCAAAAACAGAATACAACTGTCCCATTTTTGTAGCTGTGACTCGATCTTTCCTTCTTGAGTATACTTTCAATGGAGGATCTTTATCATTACTTCCCTCCCGGTAAAACGTCTTGTCCTCAAGACGGAATGTAGGAAATTGGTCAGCCACTAGATCATAGGTTTCCCATGTAGCCTCTTCTACAGGTCAATTAGACCATGAAATCAACAATTCGAGAACATGTTGGCCAGCTTCATAGACCCATCGATGAGTGATGACCGAGTTAGGTTGTAAATCAATTTCCCAGTCGTTGGTGATGGGTAACGGGGTAATTGGTATTGAAGAAAAAGAACCATGGGCAGGTTTAAGCATCGAAATGTGAAATACTGGGTGGATTCTAGCTGTAGGTGGTAATTCCAATTCATAAGCAACTGGACCCACTATTCTTTTAACACGATATGGTCCAAAAAATCTTGGAGATAACTTCTCAAAATGACGTTTAGCCAAAGTTTTTTGGCGATACGGTTGAATCTTCAAGAAGACATAATCACCAACCTGAAATGTGACTTCCCGTCGCTTCTGATTTGCTTGGTTTCTCATTCTGTCTTGGGCCTTTTGGAGGTTTTGGCGAAGAAGCTTTATCATATCATCCCGATCAACCAACTGTTGTTCCAGCTCTGCATTTTTTGTTTTGCCTGCCGTATAGGGAAGCAACGAAGGGGGCTCTCGACCATATACAACAGAGAATGGAGTGGTGCCGGTGGCCGTGTGGTACCCCGTGTTATAAGAATATTCGGCCCAAGGCAAGTACGCACTCCATTTGGTTGGTTGTTCACTAGCAAAACAACCTAAGTAAGCTTCTAGGCATCGATTCAACACTTCGGTTTGGCCATCCGTTTGAGGGTGGTAACTTGTGCTCAACTTTAATTTTGTCTGACTTAAACGAAACAATTCTTGCCAAAAGTTGCTGAGGAAGACAACATCTCTATCAGACACGATTGATCGAGGGAAGCCATGCAACCTGACTATTTCCCTACAAAAAATCGTTACTACTCCTTTAGCCGTATAGGGATGGGATAAGCAAATGAAGTGAGCGTATTTGCTTAAACGATCCACTACAACTAAAATAGTATCAAAACGACTAGATGGCGGTAATCCAACGATAAAATCCATGGAAACATCTTCCCAAATTCGGTTGGGAATGGGTAGGGGCTGAAGTAATCCTGCTGGGGCCAACGTCTGATACTTTTGTTGCCGACAGATTATACATTACTGAACGAACTCCCTGACATCTTGTTTCATCTTTGGCTAATAGTAACGAGAAAAGAGTCTCTTGTATGTTTTTAAAAAACCTCCATGTCCACCTATTGGAGTGTCATGTGCTTCTTGTAACAGCTTGAGTTTGAGATTGTGTATCTCTGGAATCACCATCCGTCCATGGTAAAACAAAAGCTGATTCACCAGTGAGAAATCAGGGGTGGATGAAGGATCTGCTTGCAACTTTATGATCAGATCACTAGTAAATGAATCAGTTTGCAACCCTGCCTTGATATCAGCTAATTCAACACAAAAAGGGATGATAAGAGTTAGTAATTCTCCTGAGTGGGGTCGACGAGATAGGGCATCTGCCCCCTTATTCTCTTTCCCAACCTTATGAACAATTGAAAAATCATAAGGCATGAGTTTTAGCAAAAGCCTTTGTTGTTCTATAGTGGTGATGCGTTGTTCTAATAAGAACTTGAGGGTATAGTGATCGGTGCGAATCAGAAAATGTCGGCCAATCAAGTAATGACTCCATTTTTGGACTGCAAGGACTAATGCCAATAGCTCCCTGTCGTAAGCCGATTTAAAGCGGTTAGATGGGGAGAATCCTTTACTGAAATAAGCCACAGGATGGTCCTCTTGTGATAGTATTGCCCCGACCCCATCTGATGATGCATCACACTCTATAACAAAGGGTTTAGAGAAATTCGGTAACCTTAAAACAGGTGTAGTCAACAATGCATGTTTTAGGTCATTAAAGGCCTTAAGGGCTGCCTCTGACCAAAGAAACCCATCCTTCTTGGTCAATGAAGTAAGTGGTCGGGCTATAAGTCCATAATTTCGGACAAAACACCGATAATAGCCGGTTAACCCAAGTAATCCTCTCACCTCTGTTACTGTTGATGGAATGGGCCACGACTTTACTGCTGAAATCGTTTCTTCCTTGATGAGATTAAAATGTTAATCTTTGAAGATCGATTAGATCTTAAATAGGTAAGTAATTATAAAACAGCAAGAACACGAAAATAAGAACAAGGAAAAAGTGAATCAAACGTGTCGAATGATTAAAACAAAATCCTCAGAAGAGCTCGATTAAGAACATCAACCGTAGAGGATTGGTAGGTTACAAGAACGATCAAAGAAATCTATAAATACTATCGTTACACTCTAGATCAATCGTTAACCTAATATGCATGCAAGCATATACTTATATACTAAACATAATGGGCTCTCGGTTGGACAGGCCCAAACCGGAATACAAATAAAGTAAATAAATAACCGAGCCCAAAGACGCAACACTTGAACAAATCTTCAACCCAACAATCTCCCCCTTTGCGTCAATTAGAGTGAGACCTTCACTTGTTACTTGGGCCAGCAGCGGAGCCAGGTACCTTCTTCTTCACGGTGTTAAACAGACGAGAGATAAGAGCCAGAATCGTCTGCCTAAATTTGATGTACCACTGGATCATGTCATTGAAGTACTTAACATCATCTGCTGTATTCTCTTTGCACCTTTGGATGATCGACAACTCGTGCTCTAGACAAGCAGTGGTGTATAGATGTTTGTCAGCTAAAGCAAAGAGACATTTCTATCCTTCTGCTCTAGTGAACATAACCGAATTGCGTCTCGGGTCGATCTTGCCCATCTTCATCTGGTTGAGATCACTGGCCGATCCCACAGGAGCTATCTTCGGTTTCTTCTTGAAGACAGTGGCAACCTCCTGATCCATAAGGGCAACCTCCATGATATAACAGACAATCATCCTCTTGAGATGGTCTATGATCGGACCATATTCAGCTTCATTTGTCAAGAGGATGTTATGCAGAACAATCCAATCATGAGGATTTAAGTTCAGTAGATCTTCCAGGGAGATATGATGTGCAGTTCTTGCAGATCCCCGAATCACCTTGAACCGAACGTTTATGAATCTACCTTCGGTGTAAGGCTTCAGTACCCGAACGTTCACTATCTTCTGGGCGCTCCAAGTTAGATACCGAGGACGAGTAGCCTTCAGATAGAAGTCGATGAGCTCCCTATCAAGCTCAGCGTTCGGATGAGGGACTTCAAAGATATTTGAGAAGGCGTGGAAGATAAACGCCTTTCGAGTCAACGACATGTCGAACTGCGAATCGACAGAATTAACGCAGTCGAACGAAATCACCGGCTCGAGCCATCAGATGCTGGGAGTGTCTATGGCCTCTTTGATCATTCGCTCCCGAGTCCATGCAGGGAAGAGAGTCTTCCTGCTCTCAAGGAGATCGTTGGCTTCCTTCTGCTTGCGTTCGGCTTCTTCAGCCTCTCGCGCCACACGATTAACGTCATCATCAGCATTGCGACTGTTCTTTCTTTTCAACATGTCGACAATAGTCTCCTTGTCTTCATCTTCATCTTCATCTTCTTCCTCAGCTATATTTTTCCCTTTGTCATTCACTCCCGAACCCGAAGCTTGACCAGTCGGAGGTGGTTCGGTTGTGTGAGTAGCTTTGGAGGAAGGAGGTGGTTTCGATCCGGTCTTCTTCTCTTCTCCCCCGTGTTTCGGATTGGACACGAAACTAGGTAAGCCTTCTATTTTGCTGAGAAGGTCCATGGCAGGAGAAAGCTTTTCAGCAAGGGTTCGCCTCACCGAATGGTTGAGAATTGGATCATGTGCTTCTAGGATGTTAGATAAGGCAGCGTGTACATCCGAAACACATGTCTTGATGACCTACCTTTTGGATCGAAGAGCTTCCAGCTGTTGTTGAGAGTTGGATAGCTGAGTGCTCTTGACCTTGAGGGCGGTGGTTTTGCTTGCTAGAACGTCCATCAAAGAGTTTTCAGCTGCAAGATCTTCTTGTAGCTTAGCAAGGCGCTCATTGATGGAGGCACGAAGGGCCGAGTTGTCGTCGCTTAGTGATTGGCGAAGGTTGGCGAACGAGGTCAACTCCGTTGAGATGAACTTGGCCAATTGCTGAACAATCGGTTCCAAAGTTGTCTTTGTAGAATCCGCACTCTCCTGTAATGACTTCAACAAAGAAGAGGCGTCTGTGAATAGTTTATCGACTTTTGCGGTCGCAGCCTCACAGGCTTTGGTAGAGGCTTCGATGGCGGCAGTTGCGGAAGCTACTGAATCATGCTGAGCCCTGGAGAAGGCATCAACAATCTTCTGAAGTGCAGCTTCAGATAGAGATGACTGTTGGTTGGAAGAAGAGGCGAGAAGTAAGTCAACCTTCTCGTTGAGCTCCTTAATATGCTTCTTTGTCACTGGAGCATCATCCTCTTCGTCACTCTGAACCTGAAACGGACTAAAATAGACCGAAACGAAGGTCATGTTATCCCCGCCAAGGAACGGGTTATCTCCATCAGAGGCGTTATCTGGAGATGGTGGGGGTGGTGAAGCTGGGGGTGTTGTGGGTTTTGTGGATCCAGGTTGAGTGTGGGGTGGGGTAGTTTCGGGTGGTGGTTGAGTGTGGGTAGGTTCGGTTGTATGGGTTTCGGTTTGTGGTGGTTCGGTTATGGGTGGGGTTTCGGTTGCACTGGTATGAACCCCCGTATCAGATACATTGGTTGTAACCTTTGTAGTGGTTGTTGTTGTATCAGTGAAAATGGGTGGTGGTATATGGAAAGAGGTTGGAGGAATAGTGGTAGTGGGGTTTATGGTGGGAATGGAAGTAGGGATGGTTTGAGTGGGTGAAGGGATGGGTGAGTTGTGGATTTCCATTTCTGGGGTAGGTGATCGGGGTGGGGTGTTGCCTCTTTGAGGGGTTTCGCCTCCTTGAGAGCCGTCCGAACCCGAACTCTCACCCTCTGAGTCACTTGAAGAGGAAGGGATGACAAGCTTGCGCTTCGGTTGAGTCTTCCTCCTCTTCGGCTGTGGGGACTGAGCAGCTTTTATCTGTTTCCTCTTCTTGGGAGAAGGACCCTTAGGAGCTTTGGTCGCTTGCTTCCCTTTGTCCGCCTTTTTGCCCCTGGGCACCGGTTTGTTAGCATCGTGGATGGACTTGAGCATTTCCGGTGTGAGTTCCCTTGGCCCTTACTGTTTGAACTCCTTGATCGTCCTGATGATCCTGCTGTCAGAAGGAACATCGCCGTACATTGTCTCCGGAATAGAGCCAATGAAGGAAAATTTGGATGCATCAGAAACGATTATCTTGGTGGTATGAAAAGTACCAACCGAAGACATCACTGCACCAGTAGCAGTAGGAATATCCAGCTTATCCATCGCCCACTTGGTGATAAGAATCCAGAACCGGGCCAGCGACACCTCAGAATGTCGAGATGAAGAAGAAAGGCTCTGGATGAGCTATTGCCATAGGACCAACCCAAAATCCAAGTTGATCCTGTTGTAAACGGCGTACATAATCGACAAGAAAAGTCGACTAGCACCGTCGGATCCTGAGCTCCGTTCCGACAATCCCTTGAAGAGGACTGTGAACATGCCGTTCCACTGCGGCGGCAAGCAAGACTTCTTGAACTTTGCAACGGAGACGAGCGCCTCCGTGTACCCCATGTTATAAAACATGTTGTAAAGATGGCCCAACGGAATCGTCTCCGGGTTAATTCTTGAAGAGTCAGCAGCAAACCCTAGCAGAGTGCAGAATCGCTGCCTTGAAATCGAGGTCTTGTGATCAGCAACCTCAAAGAACACCCGCTCAACTGCTTTGTCGTAATAAGCAGTCGCATACACTTGCGAGAGGACCACCATTGGCACAGACTCAATCCTGGAGAGAGCTGGAGCGATTGGGGAGTACTTCAGGCACTCGATGATCGGCGTCATGTAAGAGTCATACGCCAGAGGATTGAGGTCGATCACCAGGCATTGTTGTGGACGAATGGGAAGGATTTGTGAGGTAGCATGGACGGAAGATGATTCTGCCATTGTTGAGGATTGAAGAAGATGATGAACAGGAAAGCTTTTTGGGAGTATTTGTTCTCTTGAAATTTCGGAGGCAGTAAAGAGGTAAATGGTGGTGAAGACTGCCTTTTATAGTGGGTGATAGGAGAGAGAAAAATCGTTTCAAATCTTCTATGGAAATACGAAAAGGTTTCCTGAATGACAGATGTGCGACAGTTGAGGCGTGCGATGATCACATAGGAGAGAGAGTGTCAGATTCCTAGGATCACGCCGCCCAACAAGCGCCGTTTCAGAGAAAAAACTGTTTCAATTCCTCACGCGCCTTTAAGTGCCAGAGAGATGACGCTTGGATTTCGCACACGCGTCCACTATGTCAGTAAAAGTATGGCCGTTTCAAATTCACACGCGCCCCCTTTTAATTTTTACCACCGGTTGAAATTCAATCCTTTTATTTCCCGCCTGAGTCAGCAACCCTTCGTCTTATCTTGTAAATCGCATCTTTTTGAATAAACTGCCCACGTGGAGGATTGTTGACCACGTCTTAATTATTAACCACCAATGCAACAAATAAGCCTGAAATTAATTAGTAACGGAATTTTGGAAAATCAAAGATTTTCGTGCAAAGAGTGTAAAAAGAAAAGAAATAAAGCAACTCTTTTTAGGATTAACTGTGATGTCAATAATGACACGAAACTGATGATCCCGGGCACGAATCTCTTCCTTCAAGGTCAAGAGAGACCTTAAAGTGTTAGTGTGGATTCCCGTTGAATTACGATCAAACACTTTTTAAGAAATGTTGAAAGGCTTCTTTTAATTAGGCTACATTAGGGTGGCTTTCGCTTTGATGCATCAATTCTAATCTTGAAATAAGAAAGAAGGTGATCAAAGTACTTGTGAGACCGGTGTAGTCTGTTGAACAAGTAGGTAGGAATTTATTTTAATTTGGCTTGGAAAAATATAAAATCTCAGATAAAAAAAAATTAAAAACTGGATCCCAAGGGAAGAAATGTTATGGTGTTTAACAATTTCATAGGAATCACACAAAATAAAATTTGAGATTTCATGAAAGTACATTCGTCAATTCTTTGGTGAAAACTTGAGCAAATTAATTGTTCACCGTCAATTCAGATTTGGTGTTGAATTTTGGGTTTCACTCAGCTCGTAGTGGCACAAAACTAAGATCATAAACACAGATGTTGTGTAACCATAAACCTCAGTGGTAATTTCTGAGAGTCTCAAGGGTTACATTGATGAAATGAATGTAATGGAGAAATGTAATGGAGATGGTGTAAGAAGATAAAGTACCTCTGCTGCGAAAATAAGGACCAAGCAGGAAACTCTTAACTCATGTGAGAAGAGAGTGAGGTAGCTCACGATTAGAATAAATGTTTCAGCCTTATTGGGAAGACAAGGTTTGTTTATACCAGGTCATGAAGGCTATTATTCAAAATCTTATGAGGCTTGGGACACATACAGCAGCATGCTTCTAGGGACACTTAAGTAATTCATCAATTATACCCCCATAAACGAACGAACACACAAGAAAAAATAAAAGAGAAAAGTATTTTTGGAGTTTTTGAGATTTATTTAAAGAAATAAAAAAATAAAATAAAATAAAAAAAAAGAATAAAAAAAAAAGTAAGAGAAAAAAAATAAGACTTAAAAAAAACTTTGGAAAAATTATGAAAAACCGAACCCGAACGTTCGGTTGGTTTCGGTTGGGAAAAAAATTGAAAAACCGAACCCGAGCGTTCGGTTGGTTTCGGTTCCAGAAAATTTTGAAAAACCGAACCCGAGCGTTCGATTGGTTTCGGTTCTAGAAAATTTTGAAAAACCGAACCCGAGCGTTCGGTTGGTTTCGGTTCCTGAAAATTTTGAAAAACCGAACCCGAGCGTTCGGTTGGTTTCGGTTCAACAAAATTTTGAAAAACCGAACCCGAACCTTCGGTAGGTTTCGGTTTTGGAAAATTTTAAGAAACCGAATCCGAACCTTCGGTAGGTTTCGGTTTTGGAAAATTTTAAGAAACCAAGGATTTTAGACATGCAATGGGAAAATATTTTCAACACTAAGAAAAACAATTTTGTACAAGAAATATACAACAAGAAAAACTACCTTTGAAGTGATGAGCGAGTCAGATGGTTTAACCAAACCCGAACGTTCGGTTGGTTTCGCTTCTTACGTTTGAGGTTGAGAGGTAGTGTGAGGTACTGACTCTGATTCCATCATACCTAGCCCTTGCAATATTCTGTTGAATGATGCTTCAGGAAGAGCTTTGGTAAAGACGTCAGCCAGTTGATCAGTGGTTCTTACGAAGTGAACTTCGACGTTTCCATCTTCCACGTGATCTTTGATGAAGTGATACCTCAGTGCTATGTGTTTGGTTTTAGAGTGTTGCACTGGGTTATGACAGATCCTAATTTCACTTTCAGAGTCACAATATAGTGGGATCTTCTTCATATTGAGTCCATAGTCTCGAAGTTGACTCTGGATCCAAATCACTTGTGAGGTGCAGGATGCAGCGGCTATGTATTCTGCTTCGGCAGTAGACAACGACACACACGTTTGTTTCTTGGATTGCCAGCTGACCAACTTCCCGTCAAGGAATTGACAGCCACCAGTAGTGCTTTTTCTGTCGAGTCCACATCCTCCAAGGTCAACATCAGAATAGGCTTGAACGAAGAAGCCGGAGTTGGAAGGATACCATAGACCTAAGGAGGTGGTTCGCTTGAGATAGCGCAAAATGTTCTTCACTGCAAGCATGTGAGGTTCGCGTGGGTTTGCCTGAAATCGAGCACAATAACACACAGAAAACATGATGTCAGGCCTGCTAGCAGTTAGATACATTAGTGAGCCCATCATTTGACGATAGAGCGTGATATCGACAGCTGGTTTGTCTAGGGATGGAGTTAGCTTGGTGCCGAATGCCATTGGGACTTTGACTTTGGAGTCTCCCATCATACCAAACTTTGCTAAGAGAGTCTTCGTGTAAGCTTCCTGATTAATAAAGATGCCTTCGGGTCCCTGTCTAATATTTAAACCAAGGAAAAAGTTAATAGGACCCATTGAGCTCATTTCAAATTTAGTCTCCATCATCTTTCTGAATTCAGCTGTTAGGCTGGGATTCGTTGAGCCAAAGATGATGTCATCGACATAAATTTGAACTATCATAAGGTGGTTACCTTCCTTTTTGCGAAAGAAGGTTGGGTCAACCGAACCTTGTTTGAATTTAGACATCTTTAAGAATTTAGTTAGCGTTTCATACCAGGCTCTCGGAGCTTGTTTAAGGCCGTACACATCTTTATCCAGAATATAGCAATGGTTTGGATGCTTTTCGTTCACGAACCCAGGAGGTTGCTCCACATACACGGTTTCTTCGAGTTCTCCATTAAGAAATGCACACTTGACGTCCATTTGGAAAACTTCAAAGTTTTTGTGGGCAGCATAAGCAAGAAATATTCTTACAGATTCCAGCCTAGCTACAGGAGCGAAAGTCTCTTCATAATCAATCCCTTCCTCCTGACAGTATCCCTTTACGACCAGACGATCCTTGTTCCTTATAACATTCCCTTCCTTGTCCATTTTGTTCCTAAAGACCCATTTGAGACCAACAACCGAAGCATCTGGAGGAGTTGGAATGACGCGCCAGACTTTGTTCCTTTCAAATTCGTTCAGTTCGTCTTGCATTGCTTGAACCCAATCAGAGTGATCGAGGGTAGTGTTAACTGTCTTCGGTTCAACTTTTGATACGAATGAGTTAAACATACAAAACTCAACCTTTGAAAATAAGGATGTCTGTTTTGCCTTCAGTTGTGATCGGGTCAGAACTTTTTCAGAGACATCACCAACGACTTGAGAGATAGGATGATCTCTGGTCCATTTGGTAAGAGGAGGATAATTTGGATCAAAGGTTGGGTCTAGTTCAGCATTGATCATTTCTTCTGGTTCGGATTGGCTATCGTAGTCAAGCGTCATATCATCATGCTCCCCCTCGATTGATGAGCTTTGAGAAACTTGAGGTTTAGGGGTTTCTTGTGATTCTGGACTTGCAGGCGTTGATGCACCTTCGGTTTGAGAAGCACTTTCGGTTGGAGAAGCACTTTCGGTTGAAGTTGTAGAGCTTGGCTCCCCCTCGACTTGTGAGCTTGGCTCCCCCTCGACTAAAGCATCGTTGGATGGAGGTTCGTCAGAAGTCGATCCTCCTTCATTCATTCTCCTGGCAGCTTCTTCGACAATTTTCTTCATGTGGTCTACCTTGTTGTCTGCTGCACCTGCTTCTGAGAGAGAAGCTTTCTCTGGTTCATCAAAGAGCTCCAGAAATTTCTCGTATAGATTAGCGATCGAGACTGTGACTTGGCCAGTTTGAGGAAAGATTTCCCCAGCGGTGTCTTCTTTGGCCTGTAGCTTTTTGACATAGCTATCATCAAAGGTCACGTAATATGTCTCTTCAATTTTTCTCGAACGCTTGTTTAGGACTCTGTATGCTTTGGATGTGAGAGAATAGCCCAGAAAGATTCCCTCGTCGGCTTTGACATCGAACTTGTTGCGGTGTTCTTTAGAGTTAAAGATGAAACACCGTGAGCCGAACACGTGGAAAAATTTCACATTGGGCTTTCTGTTGTTTAGTATCTCATAAGGTGTGAGCGTGAATCGCTTGTTGAGATAGGACCTGTTCTATGTAAAACAAGCAGCAGAAATAGCATCAGCCCAAAAATAAAGAGGTAAGGAAGCGAAACTTAGCATAGTTTGGGCAGCTTCACACAAAGATCGGTTTCGTCTTTCGACAATTCTGTTCTGTTGTGGTGTGTAGGGAGCTGAGAAGTTGTGACTTATTCCCTTTTCTGCTAGAAATTCTTCAAACTCCCTGTTCTTGAATTCCAAACCATTGTCGCTCCTGATGTTTCGAACGACCTTCTTGAGCTGTACTTCGATCTGCTTGATGAACACTTTCAGCTTATGAGTCGCTTCAGATTTGAGCTTTAGAAAGAACACCCACGTAAATTGTGAAAAGTCATCAACAATAACAAGAATATACTTGCTACCACCGATGCTTTCGATAGATGAAGGACCACACAAATCGAAATGAAGTAATTCGAGTGGTTCAACAACTTTTGTGTTAATTACAGATGGATGACTTTGACGACTCTGCTTCCCCATTTCGCATGCAGCACACAAATGATCTCTATCGAACTTGAGTAATGGAAGACCCCTGACATGACCTCCAGTGACAAGTCGGTTGATATCTTTAAAGTTGAGATGAGAGAGTCTTCGGTGCCACAACCAGCTTTCGTCAGATTGAGCTTTTGATAACAAGCATATAGCTGGGTTTCCTTTGATGGGTTTAAGGTTTAGAGGAAACATTTCACCCTTTCGCTCCGACTTGAGAATTACTTTCTTTGTCTTTTTCCCAATAATTTCAGAACCTTCATCATCGAATGAGACTTTGAGACCTGTACCTCCAACAAGCTGAGATACACTGATGAGGTTGTGTTGGAGTCCTTCCACATAAGCCACCTTCCTTATAGTAAAGTCACCATTTGTTATCATCCCGTATCCCTTTATGGTGCCGAAAGAGTTATTTCCAAACTTGACATTGCCACCATTTGCAAGAGACCTGTATTCCCTGAGCTCCTCTTTCCTCCCTGTCATGTGACGTGAGCAACCACTATCGATGTACCATTCTTCGTCGAACTGCTCGTCACTTATAACCTGCAAAAATTAAGCAGATTTAGGAACCCAAAGTTTCTTGGGTCCACGTGAGCTTTTCATGGGAACAGGAACAGTAAGAGAGATGTCAACAAGATATGTTCGTTTTATGAGTGTTGTTTCATCTTTCTTTTTAATGGTAAAAACTTTTATTTTATTAGGATTGGGTGAGTTTGGTTTGGACTCTGGTTTGGATTCATTGACTTTCTGTTTGCCCTTTTGTTCAGCTGACGAATGAGATTTTTGAGAATGAACAGAATGAGCTTTAGAGCAAGATGGAGATGAATTGGTGGAAGTGGAAGAATTAGATGAACTAGAAGAAGTGGGTTTAGATTGAGAGGACTTCTTGGCTGGAGACTCTAGGTGATCCTTTTGCTTTTGATCATTGGAGGGACTGACCTTAGAGTTTTGATCTCTTTCGACTTTAGAACCGAACCTTTGCTTTCGGTTGGAATCGTTCTTTGAACCGAACCTTTGCTTTCGGTTGAAGTCATTCTCAGAACCGAACCTTTGCTTTCGGTTGGTATTCTCTTGTGAACCGAACCTTGGCTTTCGGTTGTTGTGGCTCTCAGGCTTTCCGACAGGATTGTTTTCATACTTCAGATTCTTATCTTGATGTGAGAAGTATGCATTTTGAGATTGCCAGAATTGCCTCCTTTCTGAGAGATTCTTCCTGTATCTTTGGTTCCTTTCACGTTTCTTATTCCTCATCTGCTTCGGTTGATGATGAATATTAGCCTTCATTTTCGGTTTCTCCTTGGCTGGTTGATTTTGAACTGTAGGAGTTTCACCTTGAACTGAGGAAGTAGAGGGAACGTCTTCTTTTGCCGAACTTTCATTCTCCTGAGGAATGTCTTTCGTACCACTGGTGCTTGGCTCATCGAAATTATCTGGCTTATTCAATGGTTCAGGTATGTATCTACCTTTACTCATCCAGGAGGTTCTTTCAGATAAGCCTACCGTTTCGTTTGCATTATCTATCGGAGCTGACCAGAAGTACTCATCACAGCCCCCAGCATTGTCTTCGTTTACAATAGCTGTGAGTTCAGCCGTCTGATGTTCGGTTACTCCAGTGACCTTGTATACTTGATTTGGAGTGGTCCTGACCTTTTGATACACAACTGCTTTCTCTGCTAAGATCGGGGACTTTTGTTGGGACAATCGAGCGAACTCCACTGAATTTTTAGAAATTAGATTCTTGTGGTTTTCAGGTTCGCTTTTTACAAATTCTGAGCAGTCATCCGTGTCCTCTATAGAAATTTCACTCATGTTGTTGTCCTCGTTAAGCTCAGATGCATTTTCAACATCAATTTTGTTTTCTGAGCTTACGTTGGCGTTTAAAGAGTCAAATTTTTGTATGGTTTCGGTTCTCAGTTTAAGTCTATCATTTTCATCCAAAAGGTTTTTAAGCATGTCCTTGTGGTCCTTGGATTTAATGAAGGACTCAATTTTGTCCAGTCCATACATGTAGGTCGGATTGACATCGTCAGATGATATCACACTCTCATAGTTATAAGCTTCGGCATCAATTTCATCCTCCTTAAACTCAAGGAAGGGCAAAATCATGCGATGGATCTTTTGGCCTATTTCACAGTCCAAGTGAAGCTGAGTAATATTAGAATATAGACGTTTTGCAATTAAACAAAAAACATTCCGCTGTTTTAACAACTTTAAATTGTCTCTTTGTAAATAAATGTTTTCGTCTTTAATTTTAACTAATTCAGACTCCTTCAACTCAATCCACATGCGCCGCTCCTCACTCTTCGAAGACACCCTGCTTAATTGATCAGTTAGCTTAGAATTGGTGACTCGAGTTTGAGTTAAGCTAGTATCTAGATGAGAAATTCTTGTATTAACAATTTTTAGTTCTTTCTCATATGAGGATTGTGGTACTTTAAATGAAATGAAAACCGATTGTACCTTCTTTATCAGTTCATCAAGCTCATTGAACTGCTGGCTGAGTGGTTTGGCCGTAAAGCACATGTCCTCCTGCCCCTTCGCTTCATCGCTTCCACCATCAGTGTTGTATCCCCTCATCTGAGATACATCAGACACCATGAAGCATCTTCCTCCACTGCTCTCCTCCTTTGCCACATAAGCCTTTCCATGAGTAGGCTTCCTCACTTCATCGTCTTCTGAGTCGGTAGACCAAACTTCCGTGCTACCGAACTCGTCATCAGCAACCGAACCCTGCACAATAACAACATTCATAGAGGGGTTAGCGGTAGACTTCTTCTTTCTCATCTCATCCAGCCTTTTCTGCAACACAGCTTCCTCATCCTTTTCATCATCCTTTTCAGCCATCTTCTTAAGGACACAATCTTTAGCATAGTGGTTTTTCCCACCACAGTAGTAACAGCTTACTCCAGAATCACCATCCACCTTCGGTTCTTTCTTGGGCTCTTCAACCTTCGGTTCATTGTTGACTTTTTCTGAACTATAACTCCCCTGCCAGTTTCCATTTTTATTGCTGGGGAATCTCTTCTTTATGAACCTCTTGGGGTTGGACACCATCATAGCATAATCCTCAGACGTGAGGTCATACTCCTCCAAGTTAAGGTCTTCATCCTCCATCACAGCTTTACTTTTTGACAGGAGGGCCAGCGAACCAACGCTTGAAACAACGTTCTTCTCCTGCAGTACAATCTTCTCCTGGGACTTGAGAATACCCACCAGTTTCGCTAAAGAATATGATTTAAACTGCTCATGGGCTTTGACTGTAGACACCACTGCTCTCCATTCAGACCTCAGACCATTTAAGAATGTAACCTTCTGCTCGATAAGCTTCCTTTCGATGTCATGTTTGATCATCCTGCTGAGAAGATGATTGAAGCGATCGAATGTCTGGGTCACTATTTCTTCGGCTCCTTGCCTGAATTCTCCAAACTCAGATAAGAGCAAGGTTTGGATAAAATGTTCAAGATCCTCGTCTGTAGAGTATAGTTCGCGAAGTCTATCCCAAACTTCCTTTGCCGTCATGCATGAGCTGACCAACCTAAAGGTGTCGGACTGAAGGGCGAATCTAATCAACCTTAATGCCTTGATATTGCACTGGAATTTGTCCTTTTCATCTTGTGCAATATCTTTAACATCCTTCAGCAGATCATTGTACTCCTTTTGAGTTTTAATAATCCTGGACGTTGCAGAATGAGAAAACGGTCCATTAATGATGGCTTCCCATATGAGGTATCCATTATCCTCAGATCCTATCACGTAGTCTTCGAAGTGATGCGCCCATACTTCATAGTCATGGGTATATAGGATTGGAATCTTCGTGGTTGAACCGATGCTGTTGGAAATATTAATAGGATTTGATTGCGACTCGTCCATTATGATCGAAAAACCTGTTCAAAGATCAGACTTGTAATAAAGCAAATTAGGGCAAAACAATAAATATCAAGATACGTCAATAATGAGATGACGGCTCAATAAATATCGGTAGTTGCGGAAAAACCCTAATTGAAACCTTTTCACAGAAAAGATGTGTATCGATTACACAGCCTCCTGCTCTGATACCAATTGATGAGATTAAAACGTTAATATTTGAAGATCGATTAGATCTTAAACAGGTAAGTAATTATAAAACAGCAAGAACACGAAAATAAGAACAAGGCAAAAGTGAATCAAACGTGTCGAATGATTAAAACAAAATCATCAGAAGAGCTTGATTAAGAACATCAACTGTAGAGGATTGGTAGGTTACAAGAACAATCAAAGAAATCTGTAAATACTATCGTTACGCTCTAGATCAATCGTTAACCTAATATGCATGCAAGCATATACTTATATACTAAACATAATGGGCTCTCGGTTGGACAGGCCCAAACCGGAATACAAATAAAGTAAATAAATAACCGAGCCCAAAGACGCAACACTTGAACAAATCTTCAACCCAACATTCCTCCACACTTACTCCTTCCGAGCTGATTATATGTCCCAGAAACACAACTTGTTCTTGCCCAAAACAACACTTCGATAATTTAGCAAAAAATCGGTTATCATGCAACAATTTCAAGACATTTTCTAGGTGAGACTTGTGTTGCTCCATACTTGAGCTGTAAATTAGAATGTCATAAAAAAATATGAGTATAAAACATCGTAAATAAGGATGAAATAAATCATTCATAACAGCTTGAAATGTAGAAGGGGCGTTAGTTAAGCCGAAAGGCATAACCTTAAACTCGTAATGACCCGAATGTGTACGAAAAGCTGTCTTTTCAATATCCGAGGCTATCAATCGGATTTGATAATAACCCAATCGCAAATCGAGTTTTGAGAACACCGTAGCTCCATATAATTCATCAAGTAACTCGTCAATGTTAGGTATCGGGTGTTTATCAGCTATAGTTAACTTGTTAAGAGCCCGATAATCGATACACATTCACCATGTATTATCCTTCTTCTTCACTAGTAAAACCGGGCTTGAGAAAGGACTTGTGCTGGGTTGTATAAAACCAGCTGCCATCAATTGATCCACCTGTTTTTCTATCTCAGCTTTTTGGGAGTGAGGGTAGCGGTAAGGGCGGATATTGGGTGGGGTTGAGTTTGGCAAGAGCGGGATTGCATGATCTTGTGATCTAACAGGAGGTAAGTCTTGAGGTTCTTCAAAAACAGTCATGTATTGTGTAACAATAGACTGAAGTGGGGTTGGAATACATGGCAGAATTTCTGGATCAATGGCTAAGTGTTGAAAACTAGATGATTTTTGAGGCCCAGATGCAATACCTTGTAACTTGTATTGTTTCCCGTCAACTTTGAAGATCATGAACATCTCTTTCCAGTTAGCTTGAACTGTATTCAGTGTGGCTAGACATTGGACCCCTAATACTAAATCAGCCCCACCCAGAGAAAAGGGGTAAAAGTCTTGAGTGATTTTGAGCTCATCAACTTGTACAGGGAGATTTTTGCAAATGTGGCCACACAGAATTCTATCCCCATTACCGATTTGGACACCAAATGGTGCCATTGGTTCAGGTGTCAGTTTGAGTTCGCTTACCAAAACATCTGAAATGAAATTATGTGTAGAGCCCCCATCAATTAAAATCAAAACATCGGTAGTCTGTAGCTTACCTCGGACCTTCATTGTAGTAGGATGTGGTATCTCTAGGATAGCATGCAAGCTGATTTTGGCCGTTTCTTCCTGGTCAAAATCATGATTAGTGAGTTCTGTTACATGTGATTCTTCCATATTCTCCTCCGCCTCCAACACCTTGAGGGTACCGGCTTTACATCGATGAACTGGTCCGTATTTTTCGCTGCATCTAAAGCATTCTCCTTTCAAGAATCTGTTTTGTTTTTCTGTGTCGGAGATCCGGGGTAGGTTTTTTGGTTGGGTTGATGTTGGAACTGGGATGAAGGATGTCGGTTTGGAATCTGATTGAGTATTTCTTAAACTTGAAGTCCAAGAAGTACTTTTCCCTGGCCGGTTAGAAATGAGTTTGGATTCAAATTCCAAAGCCAGACTCATAGCACTATACACTGTACGGGGCTTGTGAATTCTTACATCGGATTTCAACTCATCTTTAAGACCATTCAGGAACACCCCTAAGAGACAATGATCTGGCCAATTTGAAACCCGAGAGGATCTCTTAGCGAATTCCTGCCGATACTCTTGCACTGTACCAGTCTGTTTAACGCTGCATAGGAACTCATCAGGGTTCTGAAATTCAGCAGGGCCAAAATTTCTTGTAAACACTTGGACTAATTCTTCCCAGAAAGTGATCGGACGATCATCAGATAACCATGAATAGAGGTCCAAGGCATCTCCTTCCAAGTGCATTGAAGCTATCTCCACTTTTTCTTCATCCGAGATCTGATAGTACCTGAAATATTTTTCGGCTTTCAGCAACCATCCACGTGGATCTCCGCTACTAAAAGTTGGGAAATCAATTTTGTTGTAGGGTTTATGTGGCATTCGACCCTTCCAATTGCTTTCCCCCTCGTCATTCTTGCTCCCGCTGGACTGTTCCCTCTTCTTCAAAGCTGCTATATCTTCCTTCATCGTTTCAGTTAACTCCAGCTTTGCTGCTATGGCAGCCAACTGAGTTGCAATGGGATCGGGTGGGTTGTCGCTATTCCGGGTTTGCACCATTTTGTTTCCCGGCAATGGAACCAAATGATAAGTACATAACTGATATAGATGAAAATCGGCTGGATTTTATTAGAAATAAAAGATAGTGGCCCGATTCGAGAGGGGCACGGTCTCCGATTACAAGAACAAAGAAATCAAAAGATAATTCTGCCTAACAACTATGGCAGACTAGCCATTTATTTATACTGGAAATTATGAAATCAAGGGCATGATTCTACACCCTAATTTCCTGGATAATCATTAATTAAATTGATTGCCTAAAATCATCCAGTGATTTGACCAAGAGGATTTAGCCAGTTTCCAAAAACAGAATACAACTGTCCCATTTTTGTAGCTGTGACTCGATCTTTCCTTCTTGAGTATACTTTCAATGGAGGATCTTTATCACCATAACTACTTTTATTGCTCATTAGTGGATTCCTTAAAGCATATTTTCAACATAAAGTAGCGATTGATTTCATGGGGAGGCCCACGGTCTACCACCAACAAGAAGTAAAATGGAATTTTAGGTATGTAAAAGGGACAATTGAGTATGTTCTAGTCTACACACGAAGAAATCAAGAGGTTGAGGTTACAGGTTATTCAAGTTATTCAGATAGTGACTTACTGTTGATCACAAAAACTAAGACGTGTAGCATTCTCTTCATGTGAAGCTGAGTTTATGAGTCGGCTATAGAGCTTGTGAAAAAAACCCTGTGTTCCATAGTAGAAGTAATCATATAGATTCATGATTTCATCATCAGACAATGTGTTAAGAAAGGGGGCGTTATAGTGAAGCATGCATGTTTGCAACAATGAGAAAAGGACGGGTGTCTTCACAAAGTCGTTGGCGAGACTTAAGTTCATGGAGATATGAAAGATGCTAACAGTGAATATCATATCATATTCTGTTTTTATTTTATTTATTTATTTATTTATTTGGGTTGGGGGGTTGTACTATATCTGTAATTGTAAAATAATTGTAAAAGGGCATTTTACAAAACTTTCCTTATTTTTGGTATATGAGTTGTATTAAGTTTCAATTTTCCCTTTAGTATAAATAGGCTTTAACAGATGATGTTTTTATTTGGTCTTTCCCTTTGTTTTCCTTAATAAAACCTTAGAGATCAAGTATTCAGCATACTTCCACTTTTTTGTGCCTCTTTTCCTCTGCTCTGTTTTTACCTCTGCACCTTGTGCCCAAAGAGTAAGTGAAATCAGGACCTACTTGATACAAAATAGAGCGTGCTTAACTCTAGCAGCAAGAAATAAGAACAGGGGAACAGAGAACAAGAAGAAGCAATTGAAGGGTATTTTCATCCAACTTTCTGCTGGGTTTCAATGAACTTGAAAAACTCTCTATAACATCATAATAACGTTCCTACTTATACTTGAAAGAAACAAATCAAACTAACTAGATAGGTTTATCTCTAAAATGCAGGAAGAAAAGATAATGACTAAAAATTCAAAAAATAAACTAGATAAATTCTTCTATACTTCTGGATTATTCCAACAATTTCTCCCCCTGATCCAGAAGTAGTAACTTGCTTCACTCCTAGCAAGTCTCTCATCTCTTCAAACTTGGTTCTTGTCATCGACTTGGTGAGAATATCTGCCCGTTGCTTATTGGTGTCACATGTTCAACTATGACTTCTCCATTCTCAACACATTCTCTTATAAAATGGAATCTAGTATCGATATGTTTACTCCTTCCGTGAAAAACGGGGTTCTTTGCCAAGTCAAGAGCAGACTTATTGTGGAGATACAGTACCGGTGGTTTGATGTTGCACTTAGTTATCTCACAAAGTAGCCTTCTGATCCAAATTCCTTGACATGTTGATGTGGTTGATGCCATGAACTCAACTTCACAGGTAGAAAGAGCAACACATCGCTGCTTCTGTGATGCCCAGGTGACTAAGTTTTCATTTAGATAGAATGCCATTCCACCTGTGCTTCTTCTATCATTTACATCTCTCGCATAGTCACTATCTGTGTAACCTGTAACAATGTCTTCACCACTACCTCTTGCATAAACAAGGCCATAATCCACAGTCCCTTTCACATGTCTTAAGATATGTTTCACAGCCTTCAAATGTTGAATTGTGGGTTTTTCCATGAACCTGCTTACCAACCCGACAGCATAGGAGATGTCGGGTCGGGTATGGGTTAAATACCTCAATGCACCAACTACACTCTTGTATTCAGTAGCATCTACCTGACTTCCATCCTCATCCTTGGTTAGTTCCAGCTTGGGCTCCATGGGGTACTTACATGCATTACAATCTATCATTCCAGTTTTCTTAAGTATTGTCTTAGCGTAGGCTTCTTGTTTCAATGAGATTCCGCCTTCGTGTTGATGTACTTCAATTCCAAGATAATACGAAAACTTTCCCATATCACTTATTTTGAATTCCTTATTCATCTGATTCTTAAACTTCTTCATCTCTGTATCACAATTTCCTGTGACAATAAGATCGTCAACATACACGCCTACAATTAGAAGTTTCCCATCTTTATTCCTTGTGTAAACAACATACTCTTGCAAGCCTCTTTTGAACCCAAGTTGTTTGAGACACCTATCCAATTTTGCATTCCAAGCTCTAGGAGCTTGGCAGAGCCCGTAAAGTGCTTTGGATAGTTTATATACCTTATTTGGCTGATCGTGGTTTACAAAGCCCTCTGGTTGGACGACATATACTTCTTGTTCCAGTTCTCCGTATAGAAACGCAGATTTGACATCTAGGTGGTGTACATTCCACCCATTTTTACCCGAAAGTCCAAGTAAAATACGTACCGTTTCAATTCGTGCTACTAGAGCATAAACCTCGTCAAAATCTACCCCTGCCTTCTCAACATAGCCCTTTGCCACCAACCGTGCTTTGTGCTTTATCACCTTTCCGTTTGGATTCTTCTTTACCTTATAGACCCACTTGAGTCCAATTGGTTTGCGTCCCGGTGGTAGGTCTACAAGTGACCAGGTCCTGTTTTTTTCAATTGCATCGAGTTCACACTTCATTGCATCATTCCATTCCTTGTGTTTAGAAGCTAAAGTGTAAGTGGTTGGTTCTTCGCTATCATTCAGGAGTAAGAGTTCCTCACTATCTTCATACAGGTCTGTCAGAGTGCGAAATCTTTTAGGAGCTCCTCCACCTTTGGAACTTGAGGTGGTGCTAGCAGATCCGGTTGAGCTCACTGGAGTTAGGGGTGTTGGAGTGGCAGTTTGTGGACTAAATGGTATAGGGGTTTCTGATGGAACGTCCTCTATAGTATTTTCATTTTCATGTGCATACCGACTATCATAAAGTTTAGGCACGTAAAGTTCTGTTTCTACTTCATTTCCTTCATTCAGTGGCATAAAATCTTCAATTGTAAAAGTCATTCCTAGAGTAACTTTGAATTTTTCCGATTTACCCCATGACCACATTTTCTCTTCTTCAAAACGGACATCTCTACTCACCCAAATGTTCCCTGTCTCTGGACCAAGCAATCTATAGGCTTTTGTCCCTGTTTCTGTTCCTAGGTGAACCATTGCCTTGCTCCAGTTGTCAAGTTTCTTAAGATGACCGCCAATCATTCGCATGTGTGCTACACAACCAAACACCCTTAGATGCTCAATGTTGGGTTTTCTACCGGTCCACATCTGATAAGGAGTTACCTCATCGAGTGCCTTTGTTGCCACCCTATTTAGAATATATACCGCATTACGTACTGCTTCACCCCATAGCGTTTCAGGTACTTGCATGCTTTTAAGTGTACATCTCGCCATTTCTACAATTGTACGGTTCCGTCTTTCCACAACTCCGTTCTGTTGAGGAGAGTACGGAGCCGTGTAGTGTCGTTTTAAAGTAGTCTCTTCACAGTAGGAGGTGAATTCTTTTGAGAGAAATTGCCCCCCCCCCCCCCCGATCTGTACGGAAACCTTTCAACTTTTCACTTGTTTCAGTTTCTACTAATGCTCTGAATTTCTTGAATACCCCAAATGCTTGGTCTTTTGTCTTTATTAGGTATATCCACATAACTCTGCTGAAATCATCAACTAATAAAAAAAAATACTTGTTCCCGGATGGCGTGGGTGGCGAAATTGGGCCACCAAGGTCCCCATGAACCAACTCTAGTCTCCTACTGGCCCTGAAGTTCGTGTGTGAGGGGTAAGGTGTTCGAGTTTGTTTACCCACTAAACAACCTTCACACAAACCTGTTGGATTAGTCAATCTTGGCAGCCCTTGAACCATTTCTTTGTCCGACATGAGTTTAAGCGATGAAAAACTCACATGTCCCATCCGGGCATGCCACAATTTAGCCGGTTCACTAATCTTCCCAAGTAAACATTTTGATCCGACATCTTCCAAAACAATTTTATACAAACGGTTGTGTGATCTTTTTACCTTCATAAGGAGTCTTCCTTGCACATCATGTATCCACTGAAACGAGCCAAGCATCACGAGCCAAGCATCAGAATCCGGTCACCACCTTCAGCCAATTGACCTAGGCTGATTATATTACTACATAAACTCGGGATATAGTAAACCTCCTTTAGTACACGATATTCCCCATTCTTGCACTTGAACATAATCGAGCCTTTTCCTTCTATACGTACTTTTGAGCCATCACCAAATTTCACAAAGCCTTGAATGGATTGGTTTAATTCACGGAACTTCTCCTTTTGACCTGTCATATGGTTACTAGCACCATTATCCAAGTACCAAATGTTTGTGTTAATCTTCTGCTGATCTCAACTTTGGGTTCACTTTTTCTTCATTCAAGAAAACTTCTTGAACATCATAGGCTTCTTTACATGCAGTTAATAATAAGTCCGGTTCATCATCAAGATTTCCTTGGGTTAAAATTGCTTCCAAGATCCTTTCTTTTTGTGGATTCTTACAATCAGAGGCATAGTGACCAAGGTCTTGACAATTGTAACACCTTACCTTACTTTTATCCCGGACACCAGATGATCCACGACTACCGTCACGATGTTGGAAGGAGTTGCCTCCTTGACGACCTCCTCTGTAGTTATTATAACTTCTTCCACGTCCTCTTCCTCAACCTCGATTATTGCTTGAGCTGGACCGGTTTGAACACTTCAAAGATCTTGACTCATCTTCTCCTTGCTTCTTGGATTTTTCAAGCCATTCTTGTTGAGTCAACATAACCTTTTTCTCATCTATTTCACTATGGCCTTTAATTCTCTCTTCATGAGCTTTTAATCTTCCAACCACCTCCTCCACTGTCATTTGGTCGAGGTCTGCAAACTGCTCGACGGTTGATGCAATTTGCAAGAATTTTGATGGCACTGCCCGTAGTAGTTTCTTAACCACATACGCTTCCTCAATCTTGTCTCCTAAAGCTCGAATATTGCTTACAATATTGCTCACCTTTGCTGAAAACTCATCCACATTCTCCGACTCCTTCATATTCAAAACCTCGAACTCTGCTTTTAGAGTTTGTACCTTTGCCGTCCATACACGATCGGCACCCATGTACATGGTTTTGAGCGTTTCCCAAGCTTCCTTTGCTGTCTGCTTCTCCGCCAAAGACAACAAAATATCTTCAGGAATGGCCTGGTAGATGACAGCCATTGCTATCTTATCTTTCTTGCCACTGACAGCATTCTGAGGGTTCTTAGGCTCAATGGCTTCCCATACTTCTTGTGCTTGCATGAATACCTTCATCTTGATAGCCCAGGCAGCATAATTGCTTCTGGTCAACAGTGGGTAATGGAGTGAAAACGGGCCATCTTTCTTCTGACCGTCCATTATTGTGGGTGTGTTTCTTGCAACTAACCTGTCTCTGATACCAAATGAAATCAGGACCTGCTTGATACAAAACAGAGCGTGCTTAACTCTAACAGCAAGAAATAAGAACAGGGAACAGAGAACAAGAAGAAGCAATTGAAGGGTATTTTCGTCCAACTTTCTGCTGGGTTTCAATGAACTTGAAAAACTCTCTATAACATCATAATAACGTTCCTACTTATACTTGAAAGAAACAAATCAAACTAACTAGATTGGTTTATCTCTAAAATGCAGGAAGAAAAGATAATGACTAAAAATTCAAAAAATAAACTAGATAAATTCTTCTATACTTCTGGATTATTCCAACAGTAAGATCGCAGATTCCTTGCTTACACTTGATTTCTGTTGGTTGACTTTAGAGAGGAGGACGTGTCCTTGGTAAAGATAATCAGTTTTATATATTTTAATAACGTTTAGGAAAAGATACTATTTATCGTGACGGAAATAAGATACCATTGAGGAAACATGATAGTAGTTGAATTGTAGCAAAGACATATTAAGTACTTTTCCTTGTAGCGAGAATAGTCCCATCTCCTTTTAGAATAATTGTAGCCCCTTGATCGAGAAAATCTTGTAAGAAAGGGTAAAATGATATTATTTATGAGATAAAAGGCGCGTCTTATTTTTCGAAGTATGTGAGGTAATGAGATTAGAAGCTGCGGTTCACACATTTCGATACCTCTAGTTTTCTTTTTTTATCCCACAGATTTCGCAAAATATAAGGCTAATTTCATATCGAGATGTTAATCTTCAAACTTGTTACCATAATTTTCTCATTCTATCAATTGGCGTAATCCATCATGTGACTCCTGAGCCACTACTATCTCTTTCTCTTTCACCAATTATTTAGGTGCAGTCAACTTATGTTTCTCTCTTCCCTTTTCCCATCTGTCTCGTCTCTCACTCTCCACACATTTAAAGTTCCTGGTTTTAAGTTTTGAATTCAAGGTGTTTGTCATTTCCATCTTTATCTTACAATTTCTAAGCAAGGTGCGTGTTCACTTTTTGTCTCTTAATGTTGACATGTGGTGGTACATGTCATGTAATCATCCTTGGATCGAAGCATGCATGCATGATTCAATCTTTTACATGATAAGCCAATCATAATTAAACCATGATGAAAGTATAGGTTTCTATCCATGAACCTTTATAAATATACATAAACCGTATGTAATATTCTATTTTCTCCATCTATTCATTCTATTTGTTGCATTAAGAGTCATCTTTGAAAAACATTATATCAATTTCTTATCTATGTGAATAATTAACCTTTGTGTTTACAGACAATGGATTCTAGAACAAATGGGGAAATCGAAGATAACCCAAATCCTGAGGTTTCTGAATCAAAGTTGAAAAACGTGGAAAGTGTTGGAGAGAAAGACACGTTGGGGGAGTGCAAGAAATCTGCAAGCACCAATGACATGTTGTTTAGGGCTGATGAAATTGATCTCAAATGCTTGGATGTGCACCTAGAGAAGCACCTGAGCCGAGCTTGGTCAAGAAATGTAGAACCTAATAGGCCAAAGGAACCATGGGAGATTGATTTGGCTAAGTTGGAAATAAGGAATCTTATTGCTCGTGGAGCTTATGGAACGGTTTATCGTGGCACTTATGATGGGCAAGATGTTGCTGGTATGTACTTTTCTCTTGCTTCTACAAGAACTCTCATTGTTCTTAGGACATATCCAAAATGAGCATATAGGAATGTGGGACACCCTCGAACGATTATCTTGTGTAGATTTGGTAATATAAGAAAAAAACTAACTTTCTTTGGTGTTGACAATTAATGGTAGTGCATAGCCATGTTAGAAAACATCCATCCAAAACTGTACATTTGTAGTGATCATGTGAGCGACACACAAACATGTGATTTGAACACGTGACCTCTAAGTTGTCATGAAAATCGATTCTAAGGTTTTTTAAAGTGTATTGAATTAAGCTTAGTTTCTTTTAAAGTTTTCTAGGGTATGAGAAGAAATAACAAACGATGATAACTTATTATACTCTCCACAATCCATTGAACTCATTGAACTCTTTAGAGTTCAATGGATTGTCACATCATCCATTAAGCATCTATATATAACATCACCCACAACCTATTAAACATCTATTTAATCTTAATCATTACTTTATTCCTTTTATTGAACCAATCAATGATCATTCAACTTTTCCATTCAACACTACTTTATGTCATCACCCACACTCCATTCAACTTTTATTCAATCATAGTCATCACTGTATTCAACTTTTATACTACTTTTATTGTGGATGCTCTAAAGTTTTTTTTATGACCCGTCAGCCTCATCTAGTGATGAAAACTTTTCCCTTTTGATAATCTCCTCTCTATATTTAAACATTATACAAATATATGGCTATTGTATTATATAGTGAAACTGTTGGATTGGGGTGAGGATGACATGGCTACTACTAATGAGCTGGCGGCCTTACGAGCATCATTCCAGCAAGAAGTTGCTGTTTGGCAAAAGTTAGACCATCCAAATGTTACTAGTGTACGTACCAGATATATTTGTATGCATATATATATGATGCCCAAAAGTACTTTCTTTTCTTTTAGTGTTCTTAACTATCATAAAGTGGATTGCAGTTTATTGGTGCTTCAATGGGAACTTCAAATCTCAAGATTCCTGCTAAAAACTCAAGTGATGATCCTACTGAACTTCCATCAAAGGCTTGTTGTGTGGTAGTAGAATTTCTTAGAGGCGGAACCCTAAAAGGATTATTATACAGGAATAGGAAGAAGAAGCTTCCTTACAAAATCGTTATTCAACTCGCTTTGGATCTTGCAAGAGGGTGAGATTCTATTGTATCATAAGTACATCCTTTAAGTCGTTAATGAACGTAGCAATTTTGTAGATTGAGCTACCTCCACTCAAAGAAGATTGTCCATCGTGATGTTAAAGCCGAAAATATGTTGTTAGATACTAATAGGAAGCTCAAAATTGCCGATTTTGGTGTTGCTCGTGTTGAAGCTCAGAATCCCAAAGATATGACGGGTGAAACTGGAACATTAGGTTATATGGCTCCTGAGGTGATCTTAATCATTGAGCTTTATAAAGTGTCATATTAAGTTTGATCTTCTTACATCTAATATGAAAAATCCAAAATGTGTTTCCACAGGTTCTCGAAGGAAAGCCTTATAACAGAAAATGTGATGTTTATAGCTTTGGTGTATGCTTATGGGAAACTTATTGTTGTGATCTTCCATACCCATTTCTCAGTTTTGCTGAAGTGTCGTCAGCAGTTGTTCGTCATGTAGGCCAACTACTTCTGTTTGCTCTTTTTAAGATATTATTTTCCGACACGTTTGTCACTTAATTTAAAATTTTTTTTTTGTAAACTTTTTTAGAATCTAAGGCCAGAGATACCAAGATGTTGTCCAAGTTCTTTAGCAAACGTAATGAGGAGATGTTGGGATGCAAATCCTGACAAGCGTCCAGAGATGCCTGAGGTTGTGAAGTTACTAGAGGCCATTGATACCACTAAGGGCGGAGGTATGATACCTGAAGATCAAGTTGCTGCTGCTGGGTGTTTCTGTTTTGGCCCAGTGCGAGGTCCTTGAATTCTGTCAAATCTCTTGGTGTTTCTCCAACAAAATTTTCTTTAAATCATTGTGCCTGTGTTTGAATTGACTGTACATAGAGTGCAATGAGCTAGAACTGATATGATTTTGTAAGTTGCACCAAAATGGAGTTATTAACTGTTATGATTGAATGATAAAAGATACGGAGAGGTTTTTCTCATTGATTGAAGGAACACTTACAAGAGAAGCTGTAATGAATAATTAAGAAGAAACATAGTGTCTTTCAATTTCAAAGGCGACTAATTAACTTCTAACAAAATGTTAGTTAATTAACCTTACAACTTGTAAGCATGTGAAACATATCTAACAACGCAGCTCAAGCAGGAGGATATGGTAATAATCCAAGCTTGGTGAAAGAATGCTAATCTTCAATATTAATTGAAAAGAAAAGAGATACAAGGTATAAATACACAAATTACAAAGAATTAGCTCCTATGAATAAGGAGCTTTCTATCACAATGGTTGGCTAATTTAAGTTCCTATCAGTATGCATATTGACTTCACTTAATTACGTACAACTAATTTACAACTATTATCCCCCTTCAAGCTGATTGGTCGGGGACTAACAGGTAATATGCCACGAAAGCATTCAAACAATGGTCAGCGTGGAAGACATTTACTTAATGTATCAGCCACTTGAAGCTTTGTTGGTACAAACTCAATGTATAATCGACGGATGACACAAACTCACCGATGAAGTGCAGTCAATATCAATGTGTGTCTGCATGTCTGTGAGAGATAGGATTTTGGCTAATTAATAAAGCACTTTTGTTGTCACATAAAAAAGTGGGTGGATTTGAGGCGTGTTTGGCAAAAGTAGCTGTTAGCTGGAAGCAGTTAGCGGGTAGCGGGTAGCTGTTAGCTGGAAGCAGTTAGCGGATAGCAAGTAGCTTGTAGCGGGAAGCTGTCGCTTTTATTTGCTATATGAGTGTTTGACAAAAGTAATTGAAAGCTTTTGAAATATATAAAATTACATAAAAGGACAACTGATTAAAAATAAATAGATATATAAATATATTTTTAAGGGTAATTATGAAAATTGATTTCAAAAGCTCAGTAGCGTTTTTTTTTAAAACGCTACATGAAGTAGGTTTTTTTTTTTTTTTAAAACGCTACATGAAGTAGCTTTTTTAGACTTGGAGCGTATTTGTTTAAATTAAAAGCTAAATGCTCGTACCGCCAAACATAGTTTTTTTTTTTTTTTTTTTTTTTTTTTTTTTTTTTTTTTTTAAACTAGAGTGTTTTGTCAAAAGCAAAAAACTAGAAGCTTCCAAACACTTCCAAAAGCTCTGTGCCAAGCACGCCCTTGGTGGTAGAGCATGTAGTTCTCTTAAAAGATGAGTGATGAGAATATGCAAGGAGGGACCACAAAGGATGACTCACAAAGGCCATTGCTAGTATATTCTAGAAGGGGAATGAGGGCAAAAAAGGAAAGTGGCTAATTAGTTAGTTATGCCATTAGATAGAATAAATAAGTAGGGAATGTGTAAGATTGGATATGATGTAATTTTGTTACTATTGTATTGGCTCATGAGATGTGATTCTCAGTGAGAGAGGGACCACTTCCCTGGGGCAATCTTCTGATTGATTTGTCATTTGCAATGTCTTCCATTAATTCCTTCTCCTTCTTCATTGTTCAGATTATTCAGTTTCATTGTTTCATTGTTTATTGTTGTTATACCCCATCAAAAAGTAACCTATATGATTTCTACAACTTTGTTTGCAATTGCCTGATACTCTTGATACTCTGATTAACAACTTGAAATAGAAACTGTTAGTTGCTTTTTGCACTGTCGGAAACAAGATTATCACCCAAGTCGAGTAGCCATATGTGGATCTTTGTGTCTCAATACATCTAGCCCAATCTATATCTGAGTAGCAAGCTACACGATTAGTGACCAACTTGTCAAAGGTATGAGCATATGAAGTTGTACCTTTAATATAAACATTAATTAACTTTACCAACTAATAATGGGATGTAGTAGGTGAGTGAAGAAACCGACTGGCTTGATTCACCTCATGTGAGTGGTCTGGTCTCATGATGTTGAAATATTGTAGAGCTCCTACTAAAGATCGATATAAGGTTGTATCATCAAAGGGTTCTCCCTGAGAGTTGAATGATTCAGTTGTACTTAGAGGTGTTTCAACGATTTTCACATCAAGTAATCCAGCTTGAGATAGTATATCATATGCATATTTAGCTTGACTAAGGAAGAGACCAATGCTTGTGTAGATGACTTCAAGTCCTAAGAAATAGCTTAGTTTTCCTAAATCTTTTATTGCAAACTCATCATGGAGTCCATTAGTATACTATTTAATGAGAGGAACATGATTACCCATCAAAATGATATCATCATCGTAGATAAGTAAGTAAATAATAGTCGAGTCTCGTTTAAAACCAAAAAGAAAAGAATTGACCATGCTACATTGAAAACCCATGTGAACAACAAACATGTTAAGTTGTTGAAACCAAGCATGTGGATATTGTTTAAGCACGTAGAGTGCCTTTTTAAGTCGACACACATGAGTTGGAGTATTTGTATTGATGAAACTAGGTGGTTGTTTCATGTACACTGTTTCTATAAGATTACAATTTAGGAAAGCATTTTTTACATCAAGTTGATGTAAATGACATGATGGATGATAGCACGAGCAAGAACAACCTGAATGGTTGAAGCTTTGACAATAAGACTAATGGTGAGAAAGTAGTCCAATCCAAAAACATGGGTAAAACAATGAGAAACTAAACCGACTTTGAATTGATCAATGAGGCTATCAGATTTGTATTTGGTACGATAAACCAATCTTTAAAAAACCGGTTTGAACCGGTGAAAGACCCAAATTTTCATACTTGACATTGTTACTCCAAAACATGCTACATGCATATTCATAAATAATAATTTACATTGATAATTTGATTACAAAAGATTGGATACAAACCGAGTAACGAGGTTTTTACAAAGTTTTATATATTACATAACTTCCAAGGGATTTAAAAACACTAAATATACAAGTGATATTATTAACTATTTTACATCTTCTTACATTACATAACTAAACTGGATGCTTATCATCGGCAATAATTAAACACTGAGAGGGATAAGCGGGTGACGCTTAGTGAGTTCAATAACAGTTTCAATATAACGTTATGCCATATATACCAATATGACATAAGCATAGAGGGACAAAGAACAACACAAAAACATATGTGTATCATATGTCCGACTTTCCATATCAATCAATAATCTGATTCAATGATTTACAATCAATGAGACATAAAAATTTCAACTTGATATACATCAATAAAGCTTCAGCCCAAATGGCACAGAAAATACAATTTCAGATTATCATTTTGCTAGAATATATAGGCTTTCAGCCCTACATAGCCCTATGCCAATACCAGAAGTTATACGAGTCATGATCTACATGGCCAAAGGCACATAACCAATACCAGAAGTGATACGAGACATGCTCTGCATGGCCAAAGGCATAAATCCAATACCAGAATAATACGAGACATGCCCTACATGGACAAAGGCTCAAAGCCAATACCAAAAGTAATACGAGACATGATCTACCCGATCGATGATATAAAATTCAAGATAACACAGGAAAGCACATTGAACATATAACACATAACATACAATTGTCCCTATATTGAATTCACCGTGAAATAACTGAAGGAATAAATGATGATGTGGTCAGCACTTCAGCTCTAAAAATGACTTTGGGTGACGAAACTGGGGATTTCAGTTGAAAACTGGCCTTGTGCGGGCAGAGTTTTAACTTGAAAAGATTATTTTCTCGGAAATTTCGAGGCTTTGGGACTTGCTTCGGGTTTCGGGGATGATACTAGGACTTCGGGGGGGTTAAAAGTAGGCTAATAGGAGAGTAGAGAGTGAAAGAGAGTAAGAATTCTGAACGAGTTTCTATTTATAGGGGCTGAAACCCCAGATTACGCGGGGCGTAATTATCCGGTATGCTGGGCGTTCTGCTCAACGACGTTCTAAGCGAGGTGTAAGCCTTAGTACGCTGGGCGTACCTCATTGCGGGTCAGTACACTGGGCGTACACCGAGTACGCGGCGCGTAGCGTGATGCGTGGCATTAGACGTGTCGAACCTGCATGACACGTGTCACATGTGAGGGTTGCGCGACGTGGATATTTCTGGTTCACACACACAAGTATGCTAGGCGTACAAATGAAGTACGTTGGGCGTACTTCTCCGGTCCAGCATCGTAATTTGTGCCACAAACTTTATAAATTCGCATCTTTCGCATACAAAATCCGTTTTTCACGTTCTTTATATCCACACGTAGGTGGAATTATGCTCTACAACTTTTGATTAGACTCCATCGGCTAATTTTGAATTTATTTTTAGTGTTATATTTTTAACAGGCCGGGATAGGAAAAGTCAGTTAAAAATTCATAACTTCTTCATCCGACGTCCGTTTTCGTCTGTCTTTTTACAGTTGTACTACTATTAACGTGACCTTTGATTCTTATTTAGGTTGTGTCGGCTAAAAATCACTCGATCTTTATTTCGAGTTTTTTAGTTGTCTACTGCTATACCGAAACTTAGAAAAATCATAACTTCCTCATACGAAGTCAGATTTTGACGTTATTTTTATGAAAATTATCGGTTTAATGAATACTAAGACTTTCATTTAGATCATAATGGCTAAAAATTAGTTTATCGAAAACTCACTTTTTACGTCATACGGTGTCGTGTTCTGTCGCGAAACTTCAATAAGCTATAACTTCTTTGTTATAACTCGGATTTCGATGAGGTTTTCGCCTAAATGTTTTTTAACGATATTCTTTACAACTTTTAATAATAAAATTTTACTTATTTCAAATTTTATATTTTCGTTAAATTTCAATATTTGACTTTTGATCGGAATCTCATAAGACTTCCAAAACATTCTGAATGATTCTAAACATAGTTTTACTTCAATTCTAGTAAAATATATCTGTTAGAACTCAATACTCAAATTCATATAATATTTCATAATATTATTTATTACAAAACACAATAACTGAATGTGTATGTTACAAATACCTCCCAACTTTTAAGGATTTCCTTCCCGAAATAAAACGATTTTAACAAATGGGGATATTTCGCTCTTATCTCATTCTTATTGTCCCAAGTATAATTTGGGCCTCGATGGTGTTTCCACTTGAAAAGCACCAACTCCACTTCTTTATTATGCAATTCTGTCGTTCTTTCATTTACGATCTCTTCAGGCTCTTCTACATATCTTAATTTATTATCCAGTTTCACCTCGGATAATGAGACCATTTCATCATATATACTTAAACGTTTACGCAGACAACTCACATGAAACACATCATGAATACCTGCCAAATCTTCAGGCAATTCCAAGCGGTATGCTTGCTTACCAATTCTCTGGATGATTTTGAAAGGTTCAACAAATCTGGGACTCAACTTTCCTTTCTTCCCAAATCGCATAAGGCCTTTCCATGGGGATACCTTTAGCATTACAAAATCACCCACCTGGAATTCTATGGTTCGTCTCCTCTTTTCTGTCTTATGGCTACTCACCTGTTCAGCCATTGCTCTAAAAATTCGGGGTAACATAGTATTTTTAGAATACTAGGATTTATTATTACCTAATATTTTACTTAAGTCTTTCCTATGGTTTGTATCCATATACTTACAGCCAATTTGTTCATATATTGAACTTCCAATAGTTTAAGTTTAAATGCTAATCCGTGGAATTTAGTTCGCTTAAACTACTGATCTGATACCGTGATTGGAAGACCCAAACTTTCATACTTGACATTGTTACTCCAAAACATTCTACATGCATATTCATAAGTAATAATTTATATTGATAATTTGATTACAAAATACTGGATACAAACCGACAAACGAGGTTTTTACAAAGTTTTATATATTACATAACTTCCCAGGGATTTATAACACTAAATGTACAAGTGATATTATTAACTATTTTACATCTTCTTACATTACATAACTAAACTAGATGCTTATCACCTGTAATAATTAAACACGCAGAGCGATAAACGGGTGACGCTTAGTGAGTTCAATAACAGTTACAATATAATGTTATGCCATATATATCAATATGACAGAAGCATAGAGGGACAAAGAACAACAAAAGCATATGTGTATCATATGTCAGGCTTTCCATATCGATCAATAATCTGATTCAATGATTTACAATCAATGAGAAACAACAGTTTCAACTTGATATACATCAATAAAGCTTCATCCCAAATGGCACAGAAGATACAATTTCAAATTATCATTTTTGCTAGAATATATAGGCTTTCAGCCCTACATAGCCCTATGCCAATACCAGAAGTTATACGAGTCATGATCTACATGGCCAAAGGCACATAGCCAATACCAGAAGTGATACGAGACATGCTTTACATGGCCAAAGGCATAAATCCGATACCAGAATAATATGAGACATGCTCTACATGTCCAAAGGCTTAAAGCTAATACCAGAAGTTATACGAGACATGCTCTACCCGATCGATGATATAAAATTCAAGATAACACAGGAAAGCACATTGAACATATACCACATAACATACTCACCGTGAAATAACCGAAAGAATAAATGATAATTTGGGCAGCACTTTGGCTCTAAAAATGACTTTCTGTGATGAAACCGGGGATTTTAGTTAAAAACCGGCCTTGCACGGGCAGAGTTTTAACTTGAAAAGATTATTTTCTCAAAAATTTCAGGGCTTCGGGACTTGCTTCGGGTGACGAGGATGATACTAGGACTTCGGGGGGGGGGGGGGGTTAAAAGTAGGCCAATAGGAGAATAAAGAATGAAACAGAGTAAGATTTCTAAACAAAATACGGCTGCCTTCGGTTTCTATTTATAGCAGCTGAAACCCCAGATTACCCGGTACGATGGGCATTCTGCTCAGCGGTGCTCTACGCAGGGCGTAAGCCTTAGTACGCTGGGCGTACCTCATTGCGGCTCAGTACACTGGGCGTACATCGAGTATGCGACACATAGTGTGATGTGTGGCATTAGACGTGTCGAACCTGCATGACACGTGTTGAATGTGAGGGTTTGGCGACATGGCCAATTCTGGTTCACACACACGAGTATGCTGGGCGTACGACGAAGTACGCTGGGCGTACTTTTCCGATCCAAAATCATAATTTGTGCCACAAACTTTAAAAATTCGTATCATTTGCATATGAACTTCGTTCTTGACATTCTTTATATCCATGTGTGGGTGGAATTATGCTCTACAACTTTCATTTAGACTCCATCGGCTAATTTTGACTTTATTTTTAATGTTATATTTTTAACAGGCCGAGGCAGGAAAAGTCTGTTAAAAATTCATAACTTCTTCATCCGGTGTCCGTTTTCGCCTTTCTTTTTACAGTTGTACTACTATTAACGTGACCTTCGATTCTTGTTTGGGTTGTGTCGGCCAAAATTACTTGATCTTTATTTCGAGTTTGTTAGCTGTCTACTGCTATACCGAAACTTAGAAAAATCTTAACTTCCCCATACGAAGTCAGATTTTGACGTTCTTTTTATGAAAATTATCGGTTTAATGAATACTACGACTTTCATTTAGATCATAAGGGCTAAAAATTAGTTTATTGAAAACTCACTTTTTACGTCATACGGTGTCGTGTTCTGTCGCGAAACTTCAATAAACCATAACTTCTTTGTTATAACTCGGATTTCGATGAGGTTTTCGCCTAAATGTTTTTTAACGATATTCTTTACAACTTTCAATAATAAAATTTACTTATTTCTAATTTTATATTTTCGTTAAATTTCAATATTTGACTTTTGATCGGAATATCATAAGACTTCCAAAACATTCTAAATGTTTGTAAACTTAGTTTTACTTCAATTCTGGTAAAAACTATCTGTTAGAACTCAATACTCAAATTCATATAATATTTCATAATATTATTCTTTACAAAACACGATAACTGAACGTGTATGTTACAACCGGCCGGTTGAAACTGGAAGTAGAGATGAGATCGGTTCAATAAAGACCGGTTTTATATCAATTTAAGACCGGATAGAACTGGATGGTCTCTTTAAAAACAAGGTTTAACCGATGTAATAGAACTGGTAAGAAATATTTTGAACCAATTTATTGGACTTCTATAGTTGATTTTACTTAGCCCATTAAAAAACAACACATTTCTAATGAAAAGTGAGCATTTTCAGAGTGTACACCACTGCCAAGTGTAGATCAACGGTTTAATCGGTTGAACTCGCGATTGAACTGGGAACCGGCCATTAGACGAGTTGAACTAAAAAACTAGATGTTAAACATTATGATAAACCCAATTAGAGGCCACAATATTTGAGTTTTTGGGATATGGAACAAGGTCATAAGTATTTTTTTTTGGTAGAAGGCATCCATTTCTTCTTCCATAACTGATATCAAATTTGTTTGTTTAGAGGTTGTTTTGTTTCTTTTTGGGTCTTTGGTGTAATGAAAAGCATGATGAAGCAATTTTTTAGAAAGAGTGAAAAGATAAGCTATATGGCTTGGTTTAAAAAACTTCGAACTTAGACTAAATGGACATAGGATAGACTGAAGGTTTTTTGAAGTAGTGGATGGAGGTAGGACTATTGTGTTAGTGGATTTCAAAGGAACCAAGGGTGGGGTAGGGGTGTTAGGAAGTTGAGGAACTGGATTGGTGAATGGGACAGACGTATGTGATTGTTTCCAATTGAAATGGAAATAAATAATGAGGTAAGTAGTGGAGTGTGGAGTTATAGCATGGCTGGAAGATGAAGAAATAGGGGGACATGCATAAAGTGAACGGTAAAGAAGTAGAAGAGCATGTATATATTGAAATAGTAGGTTGAGTGGAAATTATGCACAATGGATCTTGAGGCGTAAGAGACTTAGTATTCTGGGGTGCAAAGCACTCCATGTGGTGATACTTAAAGGCTTCACCCCTTTTATGACACATGTGAGAATTCAAGCCTTGTGACTTATGGGGTGAGCTTCCCTATAAAAAGTAGTTCATTATTCCTTGTAGGTTAATAGGGCTCCTATTTTGTATAGATGAGTAGATTAGTTTGAGAAAGAGAGTATTGTAGGAGAAAACACATGCTACTATAAGTTTTACGCTACTCCATTTTATCTATACAATTGCGCTTCAACGTTAATTCATTCTTTTCGATTATGCACTTATACATTTCTGCAATGTAAAATCAATGTTTCATGTCCTAACAAGTTGTCACACCCCCAAAACCAATGAACGGCGGAAACGTTCTGGGGTGGAGGACGTCATGTACAGTATCACAACAATGCAAAGTAGTAAACAAACAACAACATCATCCATTGCATTAATAGTATAATTTCATACAAGTGTGTTCCGTCAAGTTATATAGACACCAAAAATTATATACATCAAAATAAAATAGGAGTCTTCAACGAGCTTCTTCTTCTCAAAACCTGGCACCTGTACGTGTCTACTAGCGACCTGGGAATACAAGTTATTTTGAAAGTGAGTATCAGCTTTAAAGCTGGTGAGATCATAAGTATGTTAGTGTATGTGTTTGTATGAAAGCATTTGTAAGGTGTTTTATAAGATGTACTGTGTATGTTTGTAAAATTTTGTATTTGATTGAACTCTCCTAGAAAACCCTATGTTTTCTACTGAAAGTAGCCTTCTACCAAGGCATCTAGTACTTGTGTGTGTGTCTCTTGTAAAAGTGTATTTTCCAAAATCTAACTATCATTAACCAAAAATATAGTTTTTACATTATTGTTTATTGTGTGAACATCACAAAGTAAAAAGTAAATGGAAAATGTTATAGTACTGTAATATAGTAATTAGTAACTAATGATGTACTAACTACCTTAAACCAAATGTAAATTTTAAGGTAACATGTGATCGGCCTGTATCTTGCTACTGACTTAGCTGAAAACGACAATGTAAGATGTCGTAAAAATGACGTTTGGCACCCGTAGAATTGCAAGTCCCACTGTAGCGAGCAACAAGGTGTAGGATAGTCAATCCAATATAGATCTATACGCAAACTCAATACGCCCCCAATGAAGGAGATTTTGATACAAAAACAGTCATGGCAGGTAGTGCCATGCCCTGCTTAATGGCTCACATAAATGTGGTTAATGTATATGAAATGTGATTTGTGTGCTAGCTGTATTGTGTGTTCTTTCTCTATCTAGTCTGTATGTTTGTTTCTCATCATAATGTCTATTGTTTGTTTCTCATCACTCTATTTCATGTTTGATTATCATCATAGTATGTATTGACTCATGTATGAACTGACTCATTGTATGTTTCATTGTTCTAGTAATAGTATCTTCCTAAACTACCCCTATGGTAGCTTACTAGTAATGTATGAGCATATTTGTATACCCTTGCTAGCCAAGGGCATGGAATTGAATGAAGAAATAACCTTTTATATCTATATACATATACATAATATATAACTAGGATTCAACCGACCTTCGGACAACTAACCTTGATACCCTAAGACCACAATCAAACAAGAACAGGAAGCAGGGTAGACTAGCAGTCCAAAGTCCTTTCAATCCTACTTATATAACTATATCTATACAGATACACAGAATATAAGTTTAAAAGAGTTTAAGTAAAAGTATTTGACAATTAAAGGAGTTTGTAAGACAGTTTGAGGTAAAACAGTTTGATAAATACTTTGGAAAGTAAAAAAACCATTTGCTTGGTAGTCATTAATCACATGTGATTGATATAATAACTATAATTGTTCAACTTGTATTCCCCTCCATTAGAGCATTTAAAATATTTCAAAGGTTAATTTAGGGGTATGAACTCACCTGCAGTGAGTGGTTCTGATGACAATGTTGATCAGTTTCCAAGTGCCGAGTGGTGACTTGAGTACACATGCGAATCCTATTTAGCATATATTGATACATATATGAATATGATTAGTGTTATGAACAACTAATTATTGAATTGGGACCAGCTTAGGGACTAGTAAACACTTATATTGAAGTGTTACAACCATATATGATTTTATGAAGGGTTATAAGGCTATACAAGAGAGTGTATGGCCAAAATACACACTATATGTGTGTGTGTGGCCAGGTGTGTGGCCAGGTGTGCTGCCAGCACGTGTGTGCAGCCAGGTGTGCCGCCAGAAAACATGGTGTTCTTGGTGTTCTTGGTGAGAGATGTTACCTTTCCGGATGATACTTGAGAGGATTTTCGGGTCCTTGCTTTGTAGAAGTTTAAGAAATGATCAAAATGACGAAGGATAGTATATATAGGAGGGTGAGTGCGGTTGGAGGTGTGTGTGGTTGGCCTGTGTGCGGCTGGTTGTCCACACACTCCAGTGTGCGGCCGCACACACCTGGTTTGGTGTGTTTGGCCCGTTTTTCCAATGCTACACCCAATCTAACCCATCCTCCGATACGTATCTCAAATATACTAAGCTTTAAGTACTCTTTTAGACCCAAAACTTCATTATAAAATAGCAAAATGAAGCTAAATTTAATAAAAATGAAGAATGAAAGCTAGAAATTTTGAGTTGTCTCATCATCCCCTCCTTAAAGGAATTTCGTCCCGAAATTAGAATTTAAGCAAATAAGTAATTACAAGTAACTAAGTAAAAAGATGAGGGTATTTCAGTTTCATCTGATCCTCTCGTTCCCAAGTGAATTCAGGTCCTCGCTTGGCGTTCCAGCGAACCTTCACTATCAGGATACGACTTTGTTTCGTTTGCTTGACCTCTTGGTCGATGATCTCTACTGGTTCTTCCACGAAGTTGAGGCTCTCGTTAGTCTCGATCTCGTCGAATGGGATTACAAGAGTCTCGTCGGATAGACATTTTTTCAAGTTCGATACGTGGAAGGTAGAATGTACGTTACTATGTTCGCTCGGTAGATTGAGTTTGTAAGCTACTCGGTCGATTCTGGCAAGAATCTCGAAAGGCCCAATGTACCTTGGATTTAGCTTTCCACGCTTTCCGAAGCGTATCAAGCCCTTCCAGGGTGAGACCTTCAATAAAACACGGTCGCCCACCTGGAATTCCAACAGTTTTCTACGTTTATTAGCGTAGCTTTTCTGTCGGTCTCTAGAGGCTTTCAATCGTTCACGGATCTGAACGATCTTCTCCGTTGTTTCCCGTATGATCTCCGAACCGGTGAGAGTGCTTTCAGGAACTTGTCTTTTAGCTAACTGGGTATCACCCACCTCAGGCCAGCACGGAGGGGATATGCACTTGCGGCCATAGAGGGCCTCGAATGGAGCAACCTTTATGCTTGTGTGATAACTGTTGTTGTAGGAAAATTCGACAAGGGGTAAATGAGTATCCCATGACTTCCCAAATTCGATCACACAGGCTCGCAACATATCTTCCAAGGTTTGAATAGTCCTCTCACTTTGTCCGTCTGTCTGCGGATGGTAAGCTATACTCATGTCCAGCCTAGTTCCTAGGGAACTCTGTAGCGACTGCCAGAACCTAGAAGTGAACCTACTATCTTTGTCTGAGATAATGGATATGGGAACACCGTGCAGTCCTACTATCTCCCTAATGTAAGTTCTTGTAAGTTTCTCCATCTTGTCTGTTTCCTTGATAGGTAGGAAGTGCGCGGACTTGGTCAATCTGTCGACGATGACCCATATGGTATCAAGTCCACCCGTTGTCTTGGGCAACTTGGTAATGAAATCCATAGTGATCTGCTCCCACTTCCATTCCGGGATCTCAGGTTGTTGAAGGAGGCCTGAGGGTTTCTGGTACTCGACCTTGACCTTTGTGCAAGTAAGGCATTTACTCACGAAGGTAGCGATTTCTGCCTTCATGTTAGGCCACCAGTATATCTTTTTAAGGTCCAGATACATCTTATCTGAACCTGGGTGGACGGAACAACGAGTGTTGTGTGCCTCGTTCATGACTAGATCTCTGAAACCACCAAGTTTCGGGGTCCAGATCCGATTCATGAGATAATAAGCTCCGCCACCCTTGACTTCCAAGTTCTTATCCATCCCTCGTAGGGATTCACTAGTCATATTTTTAGGTTTCAAAGCGTCGAGCTGAGCCGCCTGTATTTGTGTGGATAAGTGTGAATGGATAGTCATAGTCAATGATTTGACCCTACGACCAGAATATTCTTTCCGACTTAGGGTGTCAGCTACTACATTGGCCTTGCCTGGATGATAACGAATTTCACATTTGTAGTCACTGAGTAGCTCGACCCACGTTCGTTGTCTCATGTTGAGCTCCTTCTGGTCGAAGATGTGTTGTAAGCTCTTGTAGTCTGTGAAGATTGTGCTCTTCGTACCGTACAGGTAGTGTCTCCAGATCTTCAGAGCAAACACAGCTGCTCCTAGTTCAAGATCATGGGTCGTGTAGTTGACCTCATGTGTCTTCAGCTGTCTCGAGGCATAGGCGATGACCTTACCTCGCTGCATCAGAACACATCCAAGTCCTTGATTCGATGCATCGCAATAGACAACGAAGTCTTCTATTCCTGCGGGAAGGAATAGTATTGGCGCGGTGCATAAGGCTCGTTTGAGCGTTTGGAACGCTCTCTCCTGCTTTTCTTCCCAGTCAAAGGATACGCCCTTCTGGGTAAGTGTTGTAAGAGGCTTCACTATGCGGGAGAAGTTCTGAATAAACATGCGATAGTAGCCAGCGAGGCCTAGAAATTGACGAATTTTCGTAGGCGTCTTCAGTGCTGATCAGCTCTCAATGGCTTTAATTTTGGAAGGGTCCACGTGTATTCCCTCTTCGCTAACCACGTGCCCTAAGAATTCGACTCGGCGGATCCAAAATTCGCATTTCGAGAACTTCGCATAAAGCTTATTCGAACGTAATGTCTCTAGGACTTGACGCAGGTGTTGGCTATGTTCCTCCTTACTTCGAGAGTAGATAAGTATGTCATCGATGAAGACGATGACGAACTGATCCAAGTAAGGACAACACACCCTATTCATTAAGTCGATGAATACTGCGGGCGCGTTTGTTAATCCAAACGGCATCACTATGAATTCATAGTGCCCATAACGAGTTCGGAAAGCTGTCTTCAGAACATCCTCCCCTAGCACTCGTAGTTGGTGATATCCTGATCTCAAGTAGATTTTTGAAAAGAAGTTCGCCCCTTGAAGTTGATCGAATAAATCGCCTATCCTTGGCAAAGGATAACGATTCTTAACGGTTAGTTGTTGAGCTCCCTGTAGTCGATGCACATTCAAAACGATCCGTCTTTCTTCTTGACGAACAAGACTGGAGCTCCCCAGGGTGAGAAGCTTGGTCTTATAAAGCCCTTGCTGAGCAGTTCGTTAAGTTGACAGGATAGCTCTTGCATCTCTGCAGGTGCTAGACGATAAGGCGATTTGGCTACGGGGGTAGCCCCTGGAACTAAGTCGATTCGGACTCGACTTGACGTTGCAGAGGTAATCCTGGGAGTTCTTCTGGAAAGATGTCGGGAAAGTCGCGTACTACTGGAATGTTCTGAATAGATTTCGTTTCTTGGCTCACATTGACCACATGAGCAAGGAATGCGCGACATTCCTTTCGCAAGAATTTCTGAGCTTGAATGCTCGAGATGATACGAAGGTTCGTGCCGGGTTTGTCGCCGTAAAATACTAGGGTTTCGCCAGATGAAAGATTAAGGCGGACAACCTTTTCGTAACACATGATGTCGGCACGCTGAAGACTAAACCAATCCATACCAATGATGACGTCAAAACTTTTAATTGAGACTGGCATGAGATCGATCGAGAATGAATGACTATCTAAAGTTAAAGTACACCCTATTTATATGCAGCTAGTACTCTCTGTCTTCCCATTAGCTATTTCTACTGTGAAGGGTTCTTTGAGTGTTCGTGATTTTTGCTTAAGTAATAGAGTAAATATTTGATTCACGAAGCTTCTCTCCGCTCCACTATCAAATAGAATGCATGCATAAGAGTTATCGAGGAGGAACGTACCAGTGACCACTGTGGGGTCGGCAACCGCCTCCTCATTGCCTATAGCCATAACTCCTCCTACTCCATCGGCATTTCCCGCCTTGGGGCAGTTCCTTTTGTAGTGAACCACATCGCCATAGTTGTAGCAAGCTTGGACCACTCCAGCGCCAGGGACTTGGTTGATTGGCCTCGCCGGAGCTTTGCAGAAATGGGCAGTGTGCCCCTTCCTGTTGCAGTTTACACACTGCATTTCCCAACAGGCTCCCACATGGTGGTAGTTACATTTGTTGCAGAGCGGTAAGTTTCCAGAATACTGCTTTAATGGAGTAGCAGCAGTGGCAGGTGCTGTAGCAGCATGAACTGCCACGATCTGTTGTTTCTTGGAAGCCTTATTCTTTTTCTTGTCATCCCAGAATTTCCGCTTGGACTTTGCGGTTCTTGCGGGTTCTGAGATGGCTAGGGTGGTTATTGCTGCCGGGGTACGGACCCCGTGGTCAATTAGTTGTTGTGCCAATCGCTTGGCACTATCGAATGTAGTAGGGCGTGATGATAAAACATTGCCCTGGTATGGTGGCACCAGCCCCCATATAAACCTTTTGATCTTCTTTCCCTCTGTATGAATCATATTGGGACAGAGGGCCACCAGTTCACGGAACCTGGCGGTATATGCGACGATGTCAGATCCCTTCATGGTTTGGCGCCAAAGTTCTTCCTCCAGCTTTTGAATCTCGCCCCTCGGGTAGTACTCCTCACTCATGAGGTCTTTCAAAGTATCCCAACCCATATCATTTGCCACTGGAAGAGATAGTGACTTAACATGGCCATTCCACCACGTTAGGGCTTTGGTTTCAAAGGTGCAAGCTGCGAACTTCACCTTGCTCCCTTCTGGACAGGAGCAGATTGCGAAAACCGATTCCGTTTTCTCGAACCATTGCGAGATTACAATGACTCCGCCGGTTCCTTTAAAGGACAATGGCTTGCAGTTCGTGAAATCTTTGTAGGAGCACTCTTTCGAGTGCACAGGGGTTTCAACCTGTATAGTTGGAATAGGAGTCCCTCCTCCAGTGGAACATGAGGAATGATATTCAGCCATGGCTGTTGCCACAGCTGCAGCTACAGCAGCATTGAGGGCTGCTGTATCAAATTGAGAAATAGGTGGTGGTGGAGGATTGTTTCTTGGTGATTTGTGCGGAGGCATCTTTTAACTGAAAGTTTAGAAAGATATATATATATATATATATATATATATATATTGATAAGAATTTGATAGGAAAGTTGATGAGGATGACTCATGGACTAACTCTCCATCGCCCAACAGCATAATTTAATGAATATGGTATGAATGAAGACGAAAGCAATTTCGATGATAATTTCCATTAGATTAGACACATGTCAAAGATACTGGAATTATAGATGTAATGAGTTTGGGAAAAATGACCTAGAAGTAGGTCTTACATCAACCAAGATGGAAAATTTTGACAGAACTATGACCTAATCAAGACCTAACAGGTCTAAGATTTACAAGGATAGGAAATTAGCCTCAAGTTTTTTTTTACATAACTGGGTTATATCCAAAAGAAATGTTAATAAGATTCTATCGACGACGAGAACTGCTAGAGTGAGTCCTCGAATCCGACAGAAGATGCTTGATGTCCCTTAAACGCCTATCCGATATTGCTTGCTGAGCTCGAAGTTCCCTGACTTCAGCTCGGGTTTCAGCAAGCTCCCTCTGAAGCATTGCATTGCTGACCTGAGCCCTTTCCTGAGCAGACTCCAGTTGATGAATGTGGACAGTTTTAACACCCATGTTGGCATCGATCTCCAAGATTCGGTTGATAGATGATTGCCCCAATATCGTGTTCCAAGACATCCTACTAACCATAATGGGTAGGACTCTGTCAGCAGAACCACCATCAGTGATGTTGTAGAAACTTCTGTCTCCATTGTAGGGAATGGGTTGACCTTGTTCATGGCTCCAGGTATTCAAATTTGTTGCCCATAGAGGTGTGGGTCCTTGGAATGTGTCACAACTGGAAATTTTGTGTCATGTAATCTATACACTCAAGCTAATGTGAATCAAAAGCTTAAGAACATGTGTAACACCTATGATTTTAACTTCAAAAACTTCAAGTAAATACATCATACAAGTACTACAAATAGTCATCAAACAATTGGAAACCCTAGAAGTTCTTGTTTAGGTACACCTTGGACTAGAACTTCCTTATTGGATCCAAATGGGCCAATAAGCTTCCAAATAGACTATCATGGGCTTAGAACCCTAATTGGGCTCTAATTGGACCCACACTAAATTATTTCAACATTTTGGGCCATATTGGGCCTAGAATGAAATAAATTAATGACTATGAACCATAATTAACCTAATTTGACCCTAACAAGTCATAAAAATCACCTTTATATTTATTTGGACCAAAAATCACTCAATTTAACCATGAAAATTGGGCTTAAGCATTTATGGCCCAAACATCCTCTTTTCCCCCACCATTCTCGGCCCAAGCCCAAATAAAAGGGAGGAGTTGACTTCTTGCATGGCACATCATCTTTGTATGGAGGATATCTAAGCATTACCCTTCAAACATCCATGCATTCTCATTCTTCCATGCAAACATCACCTCAAGGTCTTTTCTTCTCTCCCTCCCTCTTCCTTCTTGATTCAGCCGAGAGTAACCCACACACACACACTTCACAAACTCTCTCCAAATTACTCAAGAAATCATCCTTCCACTCCATTCAAAAGTCTCGAAAATTTGGCTTGAAGCATAAGAATCATTCTAAAGAAATTCACCATCTAAGGTAAGTTAATGTTTAACTTATGATCTAACTCCCTCTACTTCATTAAAATCTCTTCTAAATTCATTCATTTTTGTGATCTTGCATCCTAGAGGTCGAAATCTTCACCAAAGGGTGCTTAGGCCAAAAATCACTTCATTTTCCTTCCATTTTCTTTGCAAAACCGAGCCCCCACACCCAAGGTGAGCTTCATACCCCTTATTTTCTGTTTTTATGAGTTTTGTGGGGGGGGGGGGGGAATACAAGTGAAGGTGTAGATCTATATGTGTTTTGTATGCCTTGTATGATTTCCATGCTTACATGTATGCTTTTGTGTGCTAAAATGTTAGATCTAGCCATAAAACCCCTCAAAACCGAGATATATCTTATGTCAAATGATTTTTGCATCAAATATGTTTCTACATACAAAGTGTTGCAAGAAAAATGGCTAAGTAGTTTAGTAACAATCTTCTTTGGGCTAAAAACACAAATTTTGGGCCTAAAATGTGAAAAATACAAAATCAAGGATCCAAATTGACATATCACGAATTCTGATGGATGAGGTGTGCCAAAACAGTTTCAATAAAACAAATTCTGGAAATTTACTCATTTAGAGGATTAAAAATATAAATTTCAAGCTTAATGGGCTAAAAATGACATTTTCGGCCCAATGAGGCCCATTATGCGAATTTTTCTGTTTTGGAGGGCCAAAACTGTGATTTTCTGTAAAACAGTGGACCATAAGTAATCCAAGTCCTTTTCAAAGGTTTAAAATGCTTTTTAAATTTAAAAAGGACCAAAGTTGCAAATATTTCACAATTTGGTCCAAAATTGTCAAAATTGCGAAAAGAAGGGTTACAACCGAGAAAACTGAAATTCCAGGGACCTAAGCTGTTTTCTATGAAAAATATGCTGAAAAATATTTATTTCAATAATTTTTGGTGTTAAAATGTCAAGAAAATTGATTTAAGGACCAAACCGGAAAGTATTTAAGTAAAGGGTTGAAAAAGTAAATTTTACAAACAAGGAGGGGCTGAAAACAGAAAATTTTCAAGACTAATTCAATGCATGCAATTTGACCAAATAATGGTACCGCGACTATCGACGAAACACAATACACTACAATACCAAAATCGTTGTAAAACGAATTGGTTCGGTCTCGAACCAATGAAAATCCGAAACTACTAACATGGCGACACTACGATGCATACAAATAACGTTTGGGAACTTAACCTACATACGAGTGTGCACAGACGTCTACGCACCATCTTTGGGCCCCAAAAGTGTAAAATCTTGTTTGTTGGGCCTAGCTAGCCCAATGACCTGATCTTAAGGCCCGAAGACCTATTTTTCTACGAAGTGTTGGGTTTCACCGACTTGGCACAACGTAGAGGGACTTTCAATGGCTCGTATACCACTGGTCCCCAAGGGTCCTTTGGTATTGCTAGTAAAGTCTACATATTTTTGCGAGGCGGGTCGGGGACTCCTCGTACACATATTATCCCCAACCGGCTAATAGAGTCATCGAGGCCTTCGTGTCCTCTTTCTCTTCGGATGTGGGACGACACGTAGTCAGGGCGGCTGGATAACGTGATTAGTAAGGACGACGCCTTCGGGATCGTTAGTATTGCTATAAACTGGGCGTTTGTGTAATGCGGTTTTGTAGTAATTAATCATGCTCAAAAATAATCCAACGTCGCCTGGGAATGAGACTACTATTTTTGTAATGGTTTCAACGCAACTTAATGGATTTCAAAGGATTAGGAAAACATCGGGTTTTCCTAGGTTTTTCAATACATATCGGATTCGAAATGCATACAATTTTAGTGAACAATTGCTACAAGTATAGAAACAAACAAGCATACTTATGGATCTTCATAACCGTTTTCAAAAGCTTCTCTTTTAAGAAAATATCGGATTTTCTGGTGGTTTTCAAACGATACGAAACATTGTTTTTCAAATACAACTTATGAACTCACCAACATACCATATGTTGACGTTTTTCAAAATACTTGTATTCTCAGGAAACCCTTGAATCAAAGGAAATCATATTCAGTGATGGCTTGCAGTTTGTTTATGTACGAGTCGAACAATTTATTTTTGGGAATGTAATATTTAAACAGTGTATGTCATGTAAACGCTACTGGTTGTACTATATTAATGAATGGTGACGAATGTTGTTATGTTTCATATATATTCAATGTTATGGTATACAATTGAGTCACAACAGCCCCCGGACGTTTCCGCCGTCTGGTTCGGGGGTGTGACAGAATGTGGGTCGGGGGTTGTTATTTGGAGCCTGACCTACTTGAGGTAGGTTGTTGACTTTAGGCTCTAAGCCAGAATCATCAGAAAAGCCTTCAGCTTCATGATCATCCAAAGGAATTGGGTGATCATCTTCCGGTTCATCTTCTAGCCATCCTAGATTGCCGTGATTGGGGAAGTACGAATCTCTAGGGATATGGAATCCAGCCACTTAATCTATGCGAGAATAGGGATAAGGAAATAAGTAATAGACAAACTAACTAGATAATTATTAGATGATCTTTATCAGTTACTCCAATACACGTTTAGTGCATACCAGCTATATGTACTCATGACAGGATAGCCCTTCGAATAAGTGAATCCTAACTTTAAGCCCACAATCACACAAGAACAGGAAGTAAAGCAAAGATTTACAGATTCTAAGGCTATGACATCCTAGGCAAATATACTCGTAATGTATCCACTAAGAAACTATTGACATACTAATAAAGACCTTTAATTCTCAGATAAGTGATTATTGTAACACAAAATACTCCTATAGTATTTTAAGTTTAATGTTCTATTCTACTGATCTTGTTGTAGTAGTGTTGGTAAGTTTTTAGACTTGTTGCAACCTCACAACCACACTTAGGCACATGCTAGTCAACCCTCGGATAATATAGTTGATCAGGCTATATCTTCCCAGTTTTGACTATATGTCTCTAAATCCACTTGTGCTGTCCAACAATCGTAATACTTTTTTTCTGTCCTAGTGACACTGATTTTAGTATGAATGCAGGTATGTATACTTGGTTAAATATTTTATTATTTAAAAGTATAAACTCTTTATCAGAGTATTTTAAATCCCGCTTGTGTTTATAGTTCGTATATCTTTTATGGGTTGATACACTCGATTCACTATAAACAATGCTCTGATACGAATTTGTCACACCCTTAAAACCGATGAATGGCGAAAACATTCTGGGGTGGAGGACGTCATGTACAGTATCACAACAATGCAAAGTAGTAAACAAGCAACAACATCATCCATTGCATTAATAGTATAATTTCATACAAGTGTGTTCCGTCAAGTTATATAGACACCAAAAATTATATACATCAAAATAAAAGAGGAGTCTTGAACGAGCTCCTTCTTCTCAAAACATGGCACCTGTACGTGTCTACTGGCGACCTGGGAATACAAGTTATTTTGAAAGTGAGTATCAGCTTTAAAGCTGGTGAGATCATAAGTATGTTAGTGTATGTGTTTGTATGAAAGCATTTGTAAGGTGTTTTATAAGATGTACTGTGTATGTTTGTAAAATTTTGTATTTGATTGAACTCTCCTAGAAAACCCTATGTTTTCTACTGAAAGTAGCCTTCTACCAAGGCATCTAGTACTTGTGTGTGTGTCTCTTGTAAAAGTGTATTTTCCCAAATCTAACTATCATTAACCAAAAATATAGTTTTTACATTATTGTTTATTGTGTGAACATCACAAAGTAAAAAGTAAATGGAAAATGTTATAGTACTGTAATATAGTAACTAGTAACTAATAATGTAGTAACTACCTTAAACCAAATGTAAATTTTAAGGTAAGATATGATCGGCGTGTATCTTGCTACCGACTTAGCTGAAAACGACAATGTAAGATGTCGTAAAAATGACGTTTGGCACCCGTAGAATTGCAAGTCCCACTGTAGCGAGCAACAAGGTGTAGGATAGTCAATCCAATATAGATCTATACGCAAACTCAATACGCTCCCCAATGAAGGAGATTTTGATACAAAAACAGTCATGGCAAGTAGTGCCATTCCCTGCTTAATGGCTCACATAAATGTGGTTAATGTATATGAAATGTGACTTGTGTGCTAGCTGTATTGTGTGTTCTTTCTCTGTCTAGTCTGTATGTTTGTTTCTCATCATAGTGTCTATTGTTTGTTTCTCATCACTCTGTTTCATGTTTGATTCTCATCATAGTATGTATTGACTCATGTATGAACTGACTCATTGTATGTTTCATTGTTCTAGTAATAATATCTTCCTAAACTACCCCTATGGTAGCTTACTAGTAATGTATGAACATATTTGTATACCCTTGCTAGCCAAGGGCATGGAATTGAATGAAAGAAATAACCTTTTATATCTATATACATATACATAATATATAACTAGGATTCAACCGACCTTCGGACAACAAACCTTGATACCCTAAGACCACTATCAAACAAGAACAGGAAGCAGGGTAGACTAGCTGTCCAAAGTCTTTTCAATCCTACTTATATAACTATATCTATACAGATACACAGAATATAAGTTTAAAAGAGTTTAAGTAAAAGAATTTGACAATTAAAGGAGTTTGTAAGACAGTTTGAGGTAAACCAGTTTGATAAATACTTTGGAAAGTAAGAAAACCATTTGCTTGGTAGTCATTAATCACATGTGATTGATATAATAACTATAATTGTTCAACTTGTATTCCCCTCCATTAGAGCATTTAAAGTATTTCAAAGGTTAATTTAGGGGTATGAACTCACCTGCAGTGAGTGGTTCTGATGACAATGTTGGATTAGTTGCCAAGTGCCAAGTGGTGACTTGAGTACACATGCGAATCCTATTTAGCATATATTGATACATATATGAATATGATTAGTGTTATGAACAACTATGTTTTGAATTGGGACCATCTTAGGGACTAGTAAACACTTATATTGAAGTGTTACAACCATATACGATTGTATGAAGGGTTATAAGGCTATACAAGAGAGTGTATGGCCAAAATACACATTATATATGTGTGTGCGGCCAGGTGTGCGGCCAGGTGTGCTGCCAGCACGTGTGTGCGGCCATGTGTGCGGCCAGGTGTGCTGCCAGAAGGTGTGTGCTGCCAGAAAACATGGTGTTCTTGGTGTTCTTGGTGAAAGATGTTACCTTTCCGGATGTTACTTGAGAGAATTTTCGGGTCCTTGCTATGTAGAAGTGTAAGAAATGATCAAAATGACCAAGGATAGTATATATAGAAGGGTGAGTGCGGCTGGAGGTGTGTGTGGTTGGCCTGTGTGCGGCTGGCTGGCCGCACACACCTGGTTTGTTGTGTTTGGCCCGTTTTTCCAATGCTACACCCAATCTAACCCATCGTCCGACACGTATCTCAAATATACTAAGCTTTAAGTACTCTTTTAGACCCAAAACTTCATTATAAAATAGCAAAATGAAGCTAACTTTAATAACAATGAAGAATGAAAGCTAGAAATTTCGAGTTTTCACACAAGTGGTATCAGAGCCAAACCACGATGATTCAAGTGATTAGTAGATGGAACGGTTCATGATTTGACAACATTCATGCGTAATCGAATCAAGATACAATATCTTTTAGCGAGTCTCTCCACTTTTCTAAATTGTGTATATCTTTCTTTTAATTTATTGATTATCATGATTTTCAGTAGGATCTATTTTGTTTCAACCATAATTTGTTGATCCAATCCATTTTCTTTTAATGGTTTAGTACAAAGTATGACTCACAAAGGCCATTGCTAGTATATTCTAGAAGGGGAATGAGGGCAAAAAAGGAAACTGGCTAATTAGTTAGTTATGCCATCAGATAGAATGAATAAGCAAGGAATATGTAAGATTGGATATGATGTAATTTTGTTAATATTGTATTGGCTCATGAGATTTGATTTTCAGTTTGAGAGGAACCACTTCCCCGGGCAATCTTCTGATTGATTTGTCATTTGCAACTTATTCCATTGATTCCATCTCCTTCTTTATTTTTCAGATTGTTCAGTTTCATTGTTTCATTTTTCATTGTTGTTACTGTTGGATTAGGTGTCTAAGCCCATAACTTTAATTGCTATGTACTTGACCTGAGAGTAGCATGGTCAATTTCGGGTTGCCTTAACCAGGATAATCTGATAGGATGGATATTTGAGAAAGAGGTTATTTATGATTTATTAATATATTACAAGTATAAAATATTAATTTTGAAATCAAATTATTTAATTAGTATTGATCAAGAGTTAATTTGGAATTAATTTAGTGATCTAAAGGGACTAATTAAATTTTTAAGGGCTGATTATGTAAATTAGTGATATTTATAGTTTGGGCTAAAGATCCATGTTGATTAGGATTGGACTAAATCTTTGTGAGAGTCCATGAAAAGTTAGTCCATAAGGCAAATGATTTATTGGATTAAAAGCCCAAGTGAATTAGATTTACATGTTTAAACCCTAAGGATTCCAAACTATAAATTAAACCCCTAAGCTTGCAAAATCGGTCACTAGTACTCCAAGGTGAAAACCTAGCCGTTTTCGAGCTCATAACCTCTCTCTCACTATACAAAACTTGTTCATGGTGTTTGTGACTTGTTTAAGGCACAACACTTGGGGTGCTAAGCTCTTGAAAGGCCATGTTGTACAAGCTACAACAAAGAGGTAATCTTCTAATTAGCTTTTATGATTTATATGTCAAATTGTATGCTAGCTGTAGGCTTCATGCTTTGGATAATTTTTATTGCATGTATAACTAGAGAAAACATAGATCGAAAGCATTTATGGTTTTATGTGCACCATAGGAATGTTATAGTACATAAAACCCAACAATAGTATCAGAGCCATGGGTGTTTTCTTTCATATAGATTCATATGTTTATTGTTCAATGTTGAAAAAACTGCTTTTCTACACCCTGCCAAGGTGAACTCGCCGAGTCCACTTATGAACTCGACAAGTTCATCATGAAATCGGTGAGTCCATGCCTTGAATCAACGAGTTGGGTAGTCTGGTTGTAGTATTTTTGAGTTTTTTTGGCCTGTTTTGATTAGGATCATTACCACAAACTGTTTTGGTTCATAAAATGTTATTTTGTTGATATGGTAATTATTATCCCCATGTAATAACATGATCATTGCCAAATTTTTAGATAATTACTTGATTTTGTGAATAACTAATTATTTGTAAATTTTGAATCATTTTGCTACAAGAGTTGAATTACGTCAATTCAGTAAAAGATAAAATGATATGATTATTTATTGTTTTAAAAGATTGATCTATGGATATGAAAAGTCTCATTCATGAAAAAAAATTAACTCCTTAAGTTATGCAATCCAAGAGTCTTGAAAGGTTTCAATGTTTGTTTCAAATGGCATTAAAAAGTTTCATAACTTGCCCTCAAGTTATGGAACTTGGAAAATCTCTTTTATGGAACAAATAGATTTTCAAAGCTTGCCCTCAAGTTTTGGAATTTAAAAATTTATTAAAAAAGTTTTAATTGAGAAATATTAAATACTAAACTTTTTGACTTCATATCTTAAATTGAGAATTAAAGGGTTTAATTATGGCTTCATTGATAATTAATTAAAAGAGTATTAAGAAATCCATAATTATACGGTTTGAGTTTAATTAAATTAAAATTCTAGTTTAATTAATAGATAAAACCACCTAGTATTTGAAATATTTAAAATACACCCTTATACTATATGAAATTAAAAGCTTAGTATTATATATATATATATATATATATATATATATATATATATATAAGTTAAAAAGTCAGTCTTACTGTTAGTAGGCGTCATTCACGAAGCTAGTCTATAAGGGGTGTTTAAGGAAACGACTTATAAAATGACCGCCAGTGGGTATACACTCTTACCCACTGTACTCTTGACTAGTGGAGGGTCGTTAGCCGAACGGGTAGGATAGGACACAAACTTCCATTAAAAGTATAATGAAATACCAAGTAACTAAATATTTTATAAATTCCAAAATCTTAGTTACCTAGGAAAAATGTGAATTGATGGTAACCCATGAAATTGCACATCGCACCTTATTAGTCGTTAATGGAGCATGTGTGGTTAACCGACACACTAATCTGGGACTAATGTAGGATGGAAATGGGTAGCTTGGAGATTATCATAGATTAATGGAGCGTGTGTGGTTAACCGACACATTGATTAGGTGATAAATATCTTCGAGTGTACAAAGCTAATTTGCATGGTTATTCACACTTTGTTTGTGATCCTCAGTATCCCAGTCACAAACTTGAAGGGCATAATCGAGATTTAACATGCTATTGAAAATTTCAATGAATCTCAAAGAATCTAGGAATTTCAATTCATTTAAAACCTAATATTTATTTTTATTTTTCATGGTGGAAATTGGTAAATCGTCATTTACATACCCTGAAATATTCTGCAGTTGGATTACGTCATCCCTCTTCCGAATTTTAGAATATTGTGTTGGGTCCAAACCTTAATATTTCTTTTTGGGTGTTATATTAAGGACTTAAATAAACTAAACTTGAATTTCTCCCTTTTAGATGTCTAGTTCTGACAACTATGGTCTTCCCGAATCTTTTAGAAATAATTTTCCTCATGAAGATGATGTCCCACGATTGGATCTTGGAAATGGAAATCATACTTGAATTCCTCCACCTCCTCCAATATTTCTCCCTAACCCACATGTTCGTCGACTTGAAAAGTTCAAGGTTACTGAAGACCGATTGGCGAGCAAACACCAATATGGAAGGTCTGTGTGTACATGTCATGGAGATGAAGTCACACATTGATAGGCTGGGAATGTTAGGAGTCGTTGTGTCGAGGAAGTTGGCTGTTGACTTGGTTCTTCAATCACTTCCTATGTCATATAGTGAGTTCATTAGAGATTAATATATGAAAGACCGCGACATGAACATTATCGATCTTACCTATTTGCTAATTGTTGCTGAATCAACAATGATTTCACGCACTGGTAATGAAAATTTGATTGGAAGATCTACTTCCCAAACTTCCATGGACATTGACAATGGAAACATTGGAAGTCCAGAAAAGTCTTCTCTTCCCAATGGAATGGGGTCGGCCATGGTCAATCAGTTTGACCAAATGGTAAAAAGAAAGGCTAAGTCTGAGATTGTCCCATGTGCCATTCCAAAAGAGTCTGTTTGTTTCTACTACCAAGAGAAGGGGCATTGGATGTGAAGTTGTTGTATCTACCCGAAGGACCATAAGGATGGTAAAGTCAGAAAGTTTGACTCTGCTTCACGTAGGTCCACTATCTAACTGTATTAAGTTCCTATTTTGAGATTCTTGATACATGATGTAATGAAATTACATTTTGATGTTTTGTAGGATCGAAGAAAAGAAAGGAAGCTTAAAGGAAGAGTAAGCTGAATCTGATCGCGAAGAGATGGATTTTGATCGCCTGGTTCGAAGATTTGATTTTTGAGCTGCTACTTAGGAGTTATCATAGATTGGTTAGAAATATGTAGTTACATATTTTTCATTTGTACTTGCGTTGTAAGGAAAAGGTTTTCCGCATTTTATAAAAATAGAAAAATCTTGATTTTATCTTATTTTATATTTCCTTGCAATGACATTTTTGAAAATTGATGTTTTTGTGTTTCTATTGTTAGCAAAGTTTAAAATGGATTTAATTCTTTCGTTTCTGGTAGTGTCAAAATTTACCAAATAAGGAAAGATTTTCATCACCCAAGTTTCAGTTGGACAAAAATTTGGAATCGTGCAACTTGTATCGTATGATGAATGATAATTTTCGTCTTTAGGAAATTAAGACTTATCCCTTGTTCACATATATATGTGAGTTAAGTGAAGGACTAGGGGATCAAGTTCACATGGTTGTGCACTGGTCCAGGTCCACCACAAGGAACGATAAGACTATTCGTCATGATTTACTAAGAGTTTAGAGAATATGATTATGCTTAAAAGATTTAAGTGTAATTCTGAATCATTGAAAAGGTTTCAATGTATAGCAGGACGAATAAGAATAATCAAATTAGGCAGAAAGATAAAAGTTTCTCCAATCTGAAAGGAAAGGAGAGTACTTTAGTATCGTGGTTTATGATCATCTTAATGATTATCTGAAACCATATCACAATTGATCCTATAAGGACACCTTAGTGCACCTGTATGACTAAGAAGAAGAATGGAAAATTGTTGAAATGGTTGAAATGGTTAAATAAAAAACGTGAATCATACTTTGTTCCAAAATCAAGTCTTAGAGTCCTACTCCAAGATTTTTCCTTGAGTGACTTATCTTAAGTAGAATATAACACATCATGAAATATGGAATAGAAATGTTTTCTAACTCTTGCATATTTCAAAATTGGTAGTTGTGATGTTTTGGCTAAAACAAAGACCAACTAAGACCAGTTATATGAAGTGTCATTCTTGGTAAGAATCCTCACTAACTCTTTCATATTTTTTTTGACAAGGAACGGTTCTTGAAAAAAGAATCTTATATGTCGAGAGGTCGGTGGGAGTCTTAAAGATATTGAAAAGTTTCAAGAACTAATCAAGAATAAAACCTATTGTTTATCACCATCAAACGACTTGAGGTTTGTAACCTATCGTGTTTAACATATTCTTGTGTTTGTGCCCATTTCAGTTAAAGTTGAATATGCATGTGAGCTCTATGAGTTCTCAATTGTTTGTATAAGGCTATGCACCTTGATCAATGAAAGTTCATTGATCAGCAAGGGTGATTTACTCAACAACTTGGAAGACATGGTAGGCCCTCGTGCTGCTAAATGGAAAGAAATTAAGACTGAACATGTTCAGTCTATATGAGTTTGAATTTTTCATAGACCTTATCCTATGATAATGGTTAGGAAATAACAAATTTACATGGATAGGAACACATACACCATAAAATCTAAGTGTCATAAGGTTTCTCTCCATTTAATGAAAATTATTGTGAGGAAACTCTTTCACTAAGTAGATATTAAGAAGATAGTAGTTGTGTTAATTGCGTTCTCAAATTTGATTATGATTACGGCATCCCTCTTCATGGTTCGAATTGAGAGAATAGGCAAATAGTTTGAACATTCGGTACTTATTGCCTTAAGTTCTAAAATAGTTCAGACAGACATATGAGCTTTCTTATAAAAGGTGGATGAGCTTAGATAAAGGCCTATCGAAGCATCTCGTATCAAAAATCTAAACTTTGGAAAGAAATTCAATAAGTATTGATTTCTAGAAGTCTAGCTGATTTATGGGTATATATCAAAGCTAGTGGGAGCATAAGTGTTATGCTAGTAAGAATATAATTATCATGATAGTGGGAGCATGATTATTATACGAAGTGTTGCGAGTTAGTAATGTTAATTATACAAAACAAAAGTTTCGATTCGCAAAGTTGCAGAGTTTGAAAAGTTGTTTTCCTATAATTAAGGGAGAGGAACTCATACTTCATTTCAAATCTAAAAGTCTAGATTGAGATTTTGACCAAATTTATTCAAGGACATATATGAATGTTATGTTGAGATGATTCAACATAAGGAAATTCTATATATGAAAATATTATAGCAAGAGACTGATAGAGTATTATGTCTTTATGTGAGACATTATGTATGAAATTCCATATACTTAGTATATAGGATTGATTACATATGATATAACATTAATTTGTTCTAATTTTCCAAATGCCTAGGGCATTAAGAAGGAAAAGGGACTAGAACAAGATATGACTAAAATAGTTAAGCAATTGTTGAGGACAATATGAGGTTTACCAAAGATTGGTTGCTTATGGACAGTTGGAAGTATATTATAATTTTGGAAATGAACATATTGACATGTTCTGAAAAGAGGCAACTCTTATTCAGAAGTGATTGTCAAAATGGAAATATGTAGATGTTTACACAAGTGGAAGTTAGTAAAAAAATTTATGTAAGATTAGAAAATTTAATGCAAGAAGGATATTCAAAGGAGTGTACCTTGAATCTGAGACTTCGCTTCCATGGAATTGTTCTTGTAACAATCTCCAAAGGAATAGTTGGTAATATCGTTGGCAAAGTGTCTGTGACTTTTGTACCTTGACAATACAAAAGAAACATTGCATGGTAGATTAGAATCTAACATATTCTAGCGGTGACAAGAATATGGAATTCTTACACTTACAATAAGGATTTGGAATTGTGAAATGAGCATCATTGGAAAATTTTCAATTGATCTATTTCACAAAGAAAAAGGACCACATGTAAACATAGTGTGTATGCTTGTAGCATGGGATAACTATTGTTTTACTTTAAGTATTAAGTTGATTAATCGAAACAATATACCATGAATAATATGTAATCAATATCGTGATTAAATAATAAGTGGTTTATTTATATTCAAAAATTTTGAGACCATATTGGATTCAATTGTTCTTGTGTTTCACTTTGCATGTTTTGAATTCCCGAATAATAAGATTATTCAAACCTCCACAACCGATCATACTTTAGAAGGAGATATTGAAGCAAGGCTGTCATGAATCCGATTGTATATTGTCTAAGGTGTTTAGACATGGCGCGATTTTGCTGTAGTGTTCATGAGTACTCCTGTAATAAGATTGGAGAATTGGAATACACCCACGCTCATTTGAATCAATTCATGGATTTTATCACGAGTGATTATGAGACGATAATATCTTATATTCTTGAAACAGAGAAATATGAGTTGCAGTTTACAAATCGGTTGCACATTGATGAGTGTAAACACACTAGTAAGTTGGTGTTATAAAAAATATTGTTGTGTGTGATTTGATGAGTAAATTGAGCAAGCATATGAGTCGAAGTTTATCCATTCCTTTTACCCTTAGAGGGATAGAAGCGATATATGTGGGCCCTTCGATGATTTAGTGATGACAACCCTAAGCTCTTGGCCAAGCCTATACTGATTTGATTTGTTCAATTAGTCTGTCTTCATAAATCGGAAATTGGGAAACAACACATGAACAGATAGAATGATTATAATCCATGTCTCATTTCATACGATATATAGAATGGAGGAATATATGATCCCTTATCTAATGGATGCGTCATTTGATTTGTTCAGAGTTCGACAACGGCTTTTTGAGAGCTACGATTGCTGGTCGGTTCTTCAAGTTGTATTTGTAGTTATATTTATTAGACTTATCCAAATGGGAGACTATTGGAATAGGTGTCTAAGCCCATAACTATAACTGGTATGTACTTGACTCGAGAGTAGCATGGTCCATTTCAGGTTGCCTTCACCAGGACAATATGATAGGATGATATTTGAGAAAGAGGTTATTTGTGATTTATTAATATATTATAAGTATAATATATTAATTGTGAAATCATATTATTTAATTAGTATTGATCAAGAATTAATTTGGAATTAATTTAGTGATCAAAAGAGACTAATTACATTAAGGGACTGATTATGTAAATCTGTGATATTTATAGTTTGGGCTAAAGATCCATGTTGATTAGGATGTGACTAAATCTTTGTGAGAGTACATGAAGAGTTAGACCATAAGGCTAATGAGTTATTGGATTAAAAGCCCAACTAAATTAGTTTTACAAGTTTAAACTCTAAGGATTCCAAACTAGCAACTGAACCCCTAAGCTTGCAAAATCGGTTACTAGTACTCCAAGGTGAAAACCTAGTCGTTTTGGAGCTACTATCCACCACTTGTTCACGGTGTTTCTAATTGCTTGAGGTACAACACTTGGGATGCTAAACTCTTGAAAGGCCAAGTTCTACAACCTAAAACAAAGAGGTAATCTTCTAACTAGTTTTTATGATTTATATGTCAAATTGTATGCTAGTTGTAGGCATCATGCTTTGGATAATTTTTCTTGCATGTATAACTAGAGAAAACTTAGATCCAAAGCATTTATGGTTGTATGTGCACCATATGAATGTTATAGTATATAAAACCCAATAGTTATACCCTATCATTGGTCCGATGCTGCTGCTGATCTGCTGGAAAAGCTCCATCACGATGTATTGTTATTTAAGATTCAAGCAGACCTTAGTGAAGTGAAGTTGCACATGGATAATATGCACACCAGTATGCAAAAAGTGATCGGTTTTGAGCACTACATGTGACATCCCCATTTTCACGGCCAGAAAAGACCGATTTTGGTTATGCTTTGTAAAAATCAGAGTACTTCTTTTCATAAAAATGTTGCGGAATTTTTTCCCTGAAAAATTTGATAAATACGTTATCAAAACATTTTCGAAGAAACGTATTTTATTCATTTTAAAACATTGGGATGTCATTGTCAATACAAGAACGTAAGCATAAACGGAACTTACATTTATTTACACTAGTGATCTACATCTCTTTAATCTCTTAGTGTAATGTCACTTCATATCGACACCTGTGATATAAATAAGCTGGAGTGGGTGAGGTTGGGAAACTTGGTGAGTACATAGGGTTTTCAACCCACAATAATATAATTATTATGTTCAATCATCAAACAATTAACCCAATTACCCATCCCTATTCTCTTCTTTATTCCTAAGTACCTTCCCTAAGGATTTATCCTAAGGGTCGTCTCCTACATCATATTTAACTCTCATCTCCTTACATCGCATTTCCTTATATGTTTGTTCCTAAGGACTCTCCCTAAGGATCATCGCCTACATCGCATAGACAATATTGATTCAGGGATTAATCCCTCAATACGTGCCCAACAAGGGTTAGGGTATCATCGCACGAATACGTAGTTACAACATCGTCTGAACTCGTAATTTATAGTATGGGGTTAGAGTATCATCGCATGAATACGTAGTTACAACATCGCCTGAACTCGTAATTCATCACCTACAGGTTATGAGCCTGCTGGTGTTTCCACGGGGTTGTCTATATTAGTCCGTGGTTGCTACCTATACTCTGATAGATGACTACATCTCCAAATTTTCGGACAAGGTTATAGTATCTTTCATCCTACATCACCGGTTCATCATCACCTATCTATCCTCACCTAATTATCATCACCTCTTTATCATCACCTATCTCTTATCATTTTATTTCGCATCAACTAATTCATCTACCCATGTTTTACCCAACACATTTTGTAGATATAAAATACGTATACAGTTTAAACATGTATAAAAATCTTTCACCGAGCACAGACAACAAGTATTCAGACAGTATACACACATTGTACATAATTTATATAAAATACATCATATCTATGTGTAAGCTTAAAGTAACTATGCACTCACCTGAGTAGGTGGTGACTCAGCATTCAGACAGCGCTTCGATTCTCTTAAAACAATTTTCCTTCGATAAAACCTAGTATCGATACCACTAGGGTTTAGTCTAACGACAACCACGTCAAATTAATAGTCTGACTATTATTATTATTATATAAGCGTTAATAACGCTTGATATAACTCTTAATAATAGCCAAAATAATTATTTTAAGGACCTAACAACATTCCTATAATTATTTGAAAGCTATATTAAAAATTGCGTAAGCGTAGCTCACTTACAGCAAATTTTATAAAAAATCGGAACTTAATTGGAGCAGCGTTTCGAAACCGAAAGGCTCTTTTTCTCGGGACTCCGGGAGCCTCGGGGCTTCCCTCGGGAGCTAAGGGGTTTAACTAGGGCTTAGGGGGGTTAAGATGAGCTAGATAGAGAAAGTTTAGAGAGAGAGATATGAGAAATGTGTGAGAATTTCAGAGCACTTCGCACCTCTATTTATAGTGCCATACTTCGGTCATTACGCTGGGCGTAGGGAGGCTACGCGGGGCGTAGTCCTCAGATAACAATGCCAGCTTTGCACCAGCTGGCTCGCACCCATTCTCGAACCCGGACAAGATCAAGTACGCTGGGCGTACCCAGCTTCGGACGTGGGGCGTAATGCGAGACTTTGTGCCGATCATCGGATGCGAGGCGTGATCAGCAAGCAACGGTCCAGATCATGCCACGTCATCGATTTAGCAACAGACTTCACAAATTTCACTCTCGACTTCTAAAAATCATAACTTTCGCATACGAGCTCCGTTTTCGATGTTATTTATATCCACGCGAAGGTGGGAACGTATTCTACAACTTTTGTTTAGACTCCGTCGGCTAATTTTGATTCGATCTTAAATTTTATATTATTAACGGGCCGGGATATGATTGGTCCGTTAAATTCTCATAACTTCTTTATCCGACGTCCGTTTGCGCCCATCTTTTTCTATTTACGCTACTCTTGACGAGATCTTCGATTCTTGTTTAGGTCGTGTCGGCTAAAAACCGCTCGATCTAACATTCGAATTTCGGGCTGTACACTGCTAATCCGAAACTTCAAAAAATCGTAACTTCTTCATACGAAGTCAGTTTTGGACGTTCTTTTTATCGATGTTCTTAGTTTAGCATACTCTACGACTTTTTTTTAGATCGCTAAGGCTAAATCTCACTCTATCGTAAATTCACTATTTACGCTTCCCGGTACCGTGCCGGTTCCGTCGCGAAACTTCGACGGGTCATAACTTCTTCGTTATAACTCGGATTTTAGCGTTCTTTATATGTACGGAAACCTTGTGACATATTCTACAACTTGGTTAAGATTATTTATTCTAAATAATCTTTTGTCGAAATGTCGTTTTTCGACCCCTTATTGCCTCTAATTTGACTACCCCGGATCTGCGGGCGTTACACTACATCATTCCTATGGTGTACATGCAAACCCTAAAGCTTTGGATCTAGTTTGTCTAATGAACATTCAATAATCATCCAAAGTAATAAAGCCTAGATCTAGCTTTTGATAATAGATATTAACATAAGAATTAGGGTTTAGATCTTACCTTGATTGTTATGCAGGAATAACAATCTCAATTCCTCCTTGTAATTGGCTTCTGAAAGCTTAGTGTCACAAATGTCACACCTCTAATGGCTCACAAGCACCAAGATCAAGAGGACGAAGAAGGAGAAGAGGAGAGGCACTAAAAAACGTCTAGAAACCCTAAGAAACTCTTAGCCATGTTTTTGGTGCCCTAGGGGTCCTTATATAGTAAGGCTATTACGGTTATCTAACAAGAAAACCCTAATTTGACTACTTAGGCCCTAAGCAGCCCATGGACTCCCTCCTTAGAGGCCTTTGAAGATTTCTAATGGGTTTCCCCATATAATTCGTCCACTCCTCTAATATGGAGTCCATTAGCCCAATATTCAACTATCACACAATTGATAGTTCTAATGCTCTAAGTTTAATTAATCTCTTTTAGCCACAAAATTAAATTTTAATTAATTATTGACCAATATTAATTAAACAATATGATTTCTCCTTTAATATATTATTCTCATAATATATTAATAAATCATAATTAATCCTCTCTCTCTCTATAATTCATCCTATCAAGTTGCTTTCCTGAAGGCAACCCAAAAAGACCTTGCACCATCGGGTCAAGTACATACCAAAATAGTTATGGACTCAGACACTAATCCAACAGTCTTCCACTTGGATAAGTCTAATAGTTATTCTGCGTATGACTTCAGATCCCGATCTCCAATCGTAGCTTTCAAAAGTCACTGTCAACTCTGATCTTATCAGAAGTGTGTCCTTTAGATAAGGTATCATATATTGCTCCATTCTAGATATCGTACAGACGTGAGACATGGATTTAAATCATTCTCTCAGTGTATGTGTTTTTCCTAATTTTCGATTTACGACGACTGACAGCAGACTACAATTGAACACATCAACTTAGTCCCGACTTGGCCAAACACTTTAGGTGTCATCACTAAATCATACAGGGGCCCACATATATCGCTTTTATCCCACTTTGGGTAAAAGGAATGGATAAACTTCGATTCAATGCTCGCTTGTACTCACTCACCGAATCACACACAACAATATGTTTTATAACACCAAGTTATTTGTATTTTTCACAATTTTATGATGATTTAACGGAATTAAATGGTGGAAAAATAGTTAAACTTGTCTAAAATTCATTAAAATTTGTCTTAAGGTCTTTGACTTCAGCTAAGACTGAAATAGAAAGTTTTAGAAATTTTAGAACCAATTTGATTTAGTTTTGAAAATTTTGTCTTTTGAACATCTTCAAAAATGTCAAATTTTTAACATTTCAAAGATGGAATATTTCCACATAAATTATTATGTAAGAAATTGATTCATGGTAATCTAATTTTCATAGAAAAATGTTTGTGACTTATTCAAACTCAAACTTTTGATACATTATTAGCATAAACCTATTGTATAAGATAAGTATACTATTATATTATTTCGACTAGAGACTCATTATCATGTAACATCATTGTAGAACATTGGTAGTAGGCCATGTGGAACTTATTTCAAGGCATCGTTAGCATCATCTCAATGCATTGTTAGTATTTACAGCCGATATTTTTCCGTTTTTACATTTTGGGGTGGAAAAACATATCCAAAAACGATTTATTGTTCGTTGTATTTAATTTGACTTTTTTTTTACAAGGATGAAGATGTTTGTGAAAGTTTTTGCAAGTTCATGATTCAAGAGGGATTGCCTTTCAACCACTTCAACAACCCAAGATTGACATAGATTTTATGGGAAAAAATGCAACCTCAATACCAGTAAGTAAGTCGCACTACTCTTAGACGTGATGATATAATGTATTGGGGTATAGCAAAAAAATATATACAATTGATATTTTTAAATTTAAAAACTGGTGTATCTTTAACTTGTGATGTTGGGTCCTCCACCAGAAGTGTTTCTATAAGCAATCTTGTCGTCATGATAAATTGGATAGACCCCTCTACTTGGGTAATGAACAAAAAAGTTATTGTTTTTCAACTTTTTGCGTATCCTCACACGGGGGAATGGTTATTTGCAATTTTAGTAAGCGTTATAGAGACTTAATTTAAGCGAGAAATCTTCTCTATTTGGTTTGACAATGCAAGTAACAATACCACAGCCGCAAAAATATTAATTGCAAAATATAGATCTATTTTGGATGGCTTGTTTTTTCATACTCGATATGCTTGTCATGTTATTAATCTAGTGGTACAAGATGGTTTAAAGATGATAGATTCGATGATTTAAAAATTCAAAAATGTGTTAACTAGGGTTTTTGGAAAAAAATACAACTACAATAGAAAAATATCAAAAGTTTACCATTTCCATTAATATAACTCCATATAATCCTCATTGGGATGTTGACACTAGATGGAGTTCGACGTGCATGATGTTTGAAAGATTGACACGTCAAAGAATCTCTTTGCAATTATTTTATGATACAAATTTCAAAAGGAAAAAACGCGGTTTCGGATTTTGATTGAGAGTTGATGGAAGAGTTTGTGGAAATGTTAAAAGTTTTTAAACAATCAACCACTTTTTTATCGGATGTCTATTATCCTACAAGTCTGTTGTTACTAAATAAATTATGGTTGATGTCTACACAATTTGAGCTTTTTGAAAAAAGAAGTGAAATATTTGTTTTGGTTACGAGACCAATGAGAGAAAAATTAGTCAAATATTTCAAAGAAATGCCACCACTTTTTACTTGCGCCACAACATTAAGCCCATGTATCAATGTGACGGGCGTAGAGGCTTTGATTACCAAAATTTCCATCTCTTTAAAGTTTCACAAAGATGACTCAAACTAGTTTCGTATCCAAATACACCATTTTAATAATAGTTTTGCTAATTTATTTGACATTTAAACTACAAAATATGGCAATATGTGAAACACTTTTGTAAGTGTTACTGACTCTACTGGTAATGCATTGGGTAGTAGTGGGGCTCGAACGGGTTTTCATATTAAACTCCATAACTACCTTTTGGAGGAACAAAACAAACGATCATGCTCATTAACCCGTAGTAGCGAACATAGAATTTATATGGGGTCAAACATTTTAAAATTGATGAGTGGACCACAGTTTAAAATTTTGGATCTTTTGGCTTGGTGGAGAGAAAATGAAGCATAATTTCCTATTCTCTCCGTCATGGAACGTGATTTACTAATCGTCCAAGCTTCCATGGTAGTTTCAGAATCCACTTTTTTCTTTTAATGGTAGAGTTTTATCAAAGTTATGGAAGAATCTTACCCCGATTGTGGTAGAGGTTTGCATTTTCTTGAAGGATTACTTGGATTCGGTGGAACGTGTGCAACACTTGGCATCACTAGAAGGCCCACTAGCATAAAAAGATGAACCGGAGATAATGGAAGAAGAATATCATCAAGGCTTATCAACACCTCCGATAGTAAACAAAGACGATGATGATGAAGACAAAGATGAAGATGAAGAATATGGCATTGATGAGACTCCTAACCATTTGCGTGGCGGTTGAATAAAACTTTAGTGAAGGTGACATGAAGTGGAAGACCACAAAAACTCTTTATATTTGTTAAAATGTTATAATTCCACTTTGTTATTATCATTATTAGTTAGCTAGTTTCTAAACTCTTTCTATTTCGACGTTTAGTGCATGTTTTAACTATTTTAATGAACCTATGTTGCATTTTGTGTTATATATGAGGTCCTAAAAATGTTCTTTTTAAAAAAATTGTACATTTCTGATCAGATCCAAACCAGATTGGATTAAACCGATTCGGATTTGCTAAAGGAAGAACCGGTCAAAACCGGTTTGAAATCGGATCAGATTTTTGGTGAAACCGGATTCTGATTGACGTTATCAAACCGGATCGGATCGGATCCGCGGTTTGTGCATCTCCAATTAGGAGGTAGATAACTACTCACTCGTACAGTTATTGGAGTGCATTTTAGCATTCTATCTATGTGAGTGATAAATGTGGATCTGTATAGGGCATCACTTGATCATTAGGCTTAGGTTGTGAACTCATGGTTTGATCATTATACACATATGTACTTTGTATCTCATGTTAGCATCGAACTTTGTTTCTCATGATGTTAACAAAATTTATTTCTCATGATAGAAATAGACTTTGTTTCTCATGATGGTAACATAATTTATTTCTCATGATAGCAATGAACTTTGTTTTTCATGTTAGGAAAGAACTTACATTTATGGAAACTTTTTATCAATATTACGATTTTCATGATTTGAAACTGTGTTATGCTATAAACATGTGAACTCACCAACTATTTCGGTAGTCGACCGCTCATTTTACATGCTTTTTTAGAAATCATCTATTAAGATGGCATGTAAGGACACATCACTTTTCGGAGAATTCACATGTGTTATTGTTCAAATACATTGTAATTTGTTATAAACGCTGTTCAAACTCATTATAAATTTTCATGCTTCTTAATACTATGGTTGATGTTGTCTTTTAACTTTTTTTATGAGACCCTTTGTACTATTACACCTCATGTTTCCGCTTTAGCGGAGTGTGACAGAGAATGGTATCAGAGCCGAAGGTTATAGATAACACCAATTTTCCTTTGTAGAAATCAAAATATAGCAAAAAAATTTCAAAACAACTTTTACAAAACTGAACATACTACTAGTATAACTAAGTAGAGTGTACATTATTCGACTTTAATCAGGTATAGTCTGGCCACCTATGCTTAATTAAGGAAAATTACTGTGATACTAGAAACCGTTATGGTAGAATTATGTTCAAAACAACATTCAATTTAAACTTTTGAAAAACAAAATTTTCCGTTGTATGTGTAGGCAATGCAAATTATAGACATTCATCTAGTTACACTTACAGACTAAGTGCACTATTATCACAATGTATTTAATTCGAAATATTGTTATCGCTTATCAAATGCTAGGCTAACTAGTTAGGTTATATCAGTAGCCGCTCTAGGAACAATCCACTTATTACTGAGAACGAGTATTCTTCGGTAGCTATTGAATCTAGACGTAAGGTTAGCAACTAGAGAACCACTAGTGACAATCATAAGTCGATACTAATATCATTTCTACTGCAATATCTCTATATCTTCTACAATTAGGAAAAGCGTTCCGATACTAACAAGGGTGGCAATAGGAGCATCGTTGTAGGAGGTAGAAGAGTCACCACAAGTAGTCACTTGGATACCATTAATGATCGTTCCTGATATGACTCACGATGAGACAAGAGGTTTAACCCATTGTTGTCAATATGTGAGAGTTCCCCTCTATACTACGGTTTAAGCTTCCGCTTGTTTCCACGTTGAGCTTAAAACTTAGCCAAGGATATCACTTTTAACAAAAACGTTTTCTTTAGGTATTCTTACCCTACCGTCTTTACTTTACATATCTGAATTCAAGCATAAACCATCCCCTTTATGACAAAAATTTACAAGTGTTAGTTCGAGGCCCCTAGATGCACTAGTGATCGTCTCAAGTATACCATCATCTTACACTTTCCAAATTACTAACATATCTCATGCCCAACCTTTAACCTTAAATTTTCATGCCCGTTCAAACATCACACTACTTCGTTGTACTAATCTTTCCTATAATTTTGAATCCTCCTTCGACCCTTATCATTTTCATTCGTTTTTTCGAGGCCTTATCGATATTACTGATATTCATATCGTTATCAAGGATTACATCCCCTAACGCCATACGTCGCATGCCAAACCTATAACTTAACCTTTCACCTCTCTAAAAGGTGTGGAACTGCATATGTACAGTAAATGATTTTACAAACAATTTTGGAGGAAAGTCATTGGTACTCCTTTGTACTCACCATAGTATTTAGGTATGATTAGCTATGCTAATCCACAAATCCTATCTTAATCTTCCATTAAAATCATATTTCATTCACCGGTTCTATTTATCATTAGTACAATATTTTATTACAATTACATATAGTTTAATAGACATTTCCTAACCATGTAAGTCATATTTCTCCGTAAGAAAAACCTACTTTACCTTGCTAACTTACCCTTTTCTAAAAACTTAATTAAACCGAAGTTGATTCTAACCTTGCCATTTCAGTTTAGTTTCAAATCGATTTCAATAGCTAGATATGCTTTTAAGGGCACATAAACCATTTTAAACATGGTTACCATTTAGTCACATTTTAGAAATCTTAAAAACATTTTATTTTATTGAAGTCTTTAGACTCTATATGGTGAAACCCACACATATGGCATCGATGCTTGGTTTATGTGTAAAAGATTCATTGGGCCTTTTGAATAACTTTTGGTTTGGCTCTTTTTGACCACTTTATCATATAGTCATTTTACTTCATTTAATCATGTTCTCATAAAATCCAACATAATATCCTTACTACTACCTACTCCGAACATGTTTATAAGACATCATTAATGCCAACATTTCAAAACATACCTCACTTGGTTAGTTTGTTTCAAATTAGCTTTATAATCTATAAAGTTTCTAAAATTTACAGCATTATAAAACTTAGTTTTCACTTTTAAATATATAGTAACAAACTTTTAACAATGTATCATAATTCTTTAAACGTATTGAGTCTTTACCTTATCCATTTTAGCCATTGTTGGATTCCAATCTAAAGAGTCAAAACAGTCAGATTTTCAATTACCAGTTTTAGTGTTCCTTCTTGTTCACAAACGGAGTTTAACTTAATAGATAACTAATAAATTTTAAGCAAACCTTATCAAACACGTTAAAACTTCCACATGTCTATTTAATCATTAACATACATCAAGGATGGAAGTTGGAAATATATCTTAACATAGTTTTAAAATCTACCTACAAATATTGTCTTTAAAATTTTAACAATAATAATTGTTGCTACTGCTGCCTTCCTTTTTCTTTCCCCCGCACCTGATTCATTGCTATCTATCTGATTCGAGATATCACACACCCATAATAATAACATAATATATGGTTTAACTTTGTTTGTTTGTTTGTTTGTTTTGTTTTACTCCCATTGGTACCATATTCGTACGCATAAAGAGTAGAAGTCTACCATTTCATTTAGAGCAATTAATACGTATATACTTGTGAGGTGTAATTTTGACTTGGTCAACCTTGATATATTCAACAACACCTCTTATCATATACATTTGGTTTTTATTATGAAATCTACCGTATTTCAATTGATCTTTTGTACTAAGTGTAGCAATTTGATTAAAAATGCAATTTTCATTGTATATCCCTTACAATTAATACAAAAATATGAATATCCTTGTGTTTATCATCTTTTTAAATCCTGAAAATAGTTGTGAAGAGTTATATTCTTCTCATATATTTTCTTTTCTTTATAAACATAGACTGTTTGAATGTTACGATTACCTATCATCTGAAAGAATGTTGTCTTAGTATCGCTAAATTAAGAATGCACCATTTCTAATGATTTATATGTTTACGCCTTTCTTAAAATAGGATTCTACTTTGCCATTTCCATTATGTTCCTAACTCTTTAATTTGTTATCATATATATTCCAACTACTTATTGATTTGTTTTAGACTTGACTTAAACGATCGGATAATTTTTCAAAAATTGCAATATAAATATTTCTATACAAGTTTTCTCATTGATGACTTAAATCTTTAACCTTAATAAATTTCTTTATTATTTTACTACTTCATTTGATCGCCACACATATATCTTCATTCTCTTGGAAATATTACACATTTTGATAACAGTGAGATTACTTATCATTTCTAAACACTCCTAATACTACCCAGATAATGTGATTTAATTTATCATAACTTTCATCATGTACATTTAGAAACAATGACTCTTTAAGTATGTTCTTCAAATGCGGTTTTATTGTAGTTAGAGTACCTGTAATAGTAACTATAGCCTCGAAGATCCACGATCATTTCATTATATACTTTGTAGATGATACTTATATAGTCTTCACATTTGAGATGTACCAAAACTTCGTTGACAAACCTTAGAACGTATTTTTAGGAACTTACCTTCAACTGCTTCTCTTTCATTTGTGCTACCCTTCCCATTTCGGAATATATCTTTGACAGACCTAGTAGCCAACCCACAAATTAACAATTTATCCTTAATCTCTTGTTAATTATAGGCGAATTTACACTTAGTGTTGAATTAGAATACGAATGAAGGATCAACACGAACTTAGCACTCATTGTAATTGGAGCTTCCAAAACACTTATAACAATCTCTTAAGTTAGAAACCAGGTTGCCATGGTTGGATTATGATTTCCATGGTCCAAATTTCCCACAATCTAGACTGTGGAACTCGAATTAGGCAAACACTTGTAACGATGCGAAAAATCCAAGGTAAAACATTCATTTTTAAAATAATAAATTATATATAAAATTGATCTCAAAACCATTCAAGATAAAAATAGCGTTAAACATCAGAGTAAAAATTATCAATGCAGAATAAACTCTAAGGGATGTTGTGCAGTCACATCAGGCACTTCCCATTCAAACCGGAAGTACTTGAAACTATCAACATAAACTATAAGCACAAAGGCTAGTGAGTTCTACTAATAAAGTGTGGAGACTGCCCTCAATCATAGATATCTGAAACAACCATGCGCTGTTGCTACTCAGTTGCTCACACTGAGCACATCCAAATAACCCTTAACCAATAATTAGGACAATTTCCCATAAATCTAGGTCCAATTCATGTCTACTCGTAACAATGGGTAAAAGACTATTTCACCCATCTAATACTTTGCTGAAGAAAGCAAGGCCCAAACCCAAAATGAATCAAGGCACAAAATTTTCCCAAAAGCTATTCAGGTACGTACGCCCAACGTATCAACCGGGTACAACTAGCATACAACGCTGAACCCTTAATTTATCTCCAAACCTCTTAATGCCTTAAGAAAACAAGCATAAATTCCATATGTGATTGTTATGGGACGTCATAACTGATAAAGTTATTGACTTTATAACTTTGCATGGCTTAATGGTGCCGAAACCAAAGCCCTAAATCTCTAACTTCAACCATTGACCACCAACTCATGCATGCAAGGAAAAGAAGGACCAAGATCACATTTTTAAGGTTCCTAATAACTACATAGTGGATAAAGTTTTAAAATTTATCCATTAGAATGGTCAAACAACCAAGATATAGTCTTTAAGTCTCAAAGGATGCAAAAGTGCATCTTTTTAAACTTAATCCATTAATTCCATGCCTCCAAACTATAGATCAAAATCAATATGATGTTTATATTGATAATGTTTCCAACTTTATCCTCAAAAAGATCACAAACTTTCAAGATCTAAACATTATGCACTAAAGTGACCAAAAGCTCATAACACCGAAGACTAGCTAGATCTATCAAATACATCATGAATATTCGAGGTTTTTTTACCTCCAGTAGAAAGATCAAGGTGAACAAGATTTAAATCTACAAGCTCCAAGAAAACCAACACCTCTCCAAGGAATTCTTCTTCTTCCAAATGCACCAAAATCCACCAAAAAATTACTCAAAGGCTCAATATCCTTCCAAATGGGGCTAGCGTTTTGAATTTAGTGCTAGAGGGGATGGAGGCTGAAGATAAGGAAGGTTGGAAATGAGTTAAAGTATTTAAATAGGGCCCACAACCCAAAATTAGGGTTTGCATCTGATCTGCATACGCCCAACGTACTCCAGGTATGCATAACATTTTGGGTTGGTCATCCATGATTATTCATGCCAATACGCCCAACATATGCCCTGTACGCCTAGCATACCCGACTTACCCCTAAATCCTCATAACTACTAACAGTCATAGCTGTTGGGTTTCTACGCATCAAATACACTTTAAACTAGGTAGCGGAAAAATCAAAGCTATGATATACCGAAGTGTACCTGCACCTTAGTATGTATGGTTTCATGATAATTACATCAAACCTAGAAAACAAAAATACAAAGAAGAAAGCATACCTGTAACATACACATTTTGAAATCGTGTATTTTAAATTATAAAAGAGAATAATATAATGTGAAATTGAGTTTTGAGTTCTAACTGATAGTTTTTACTAGAAATAAAGTAAAACTATGTTTAGAATCACTCAGAAAATATTGGAAGTCTTATGAGATTCTAATAAAAAGTCAAATAGTGAAATTTTGCGAAAATATAAATTTTGGGATAAGTAAAATTTTAGTATTGAAAATTTGTAGATAATCTCGTTAGAAACTTGTAGGCGAAAACCTCGTCGAAATCCGAGTTATAACGAAGAAGTTATGAGCAATCGAAGATCCGCGACAAAACCGACACGACGCCGACTGACGTAAAAAGTGAGTTTTTGATAAAATATATTTTAGCCTTAGTGATCTAAATTAAAGTTGTAGTACTCGTTAAACCGAGAAGTTCGATAAAAAGAACGCCAAAATCTGACTTCGTATGAGGAAGTTATGATTTTTCTAAGTTTCGGAATTGCAGTAGACAACTAAAAATTCGAATTTTCGATCGAGTGATTTTTAGCCGATACAACCTAAATGAGAATTGAAGATCTCGTCATTTGTAGTACAACGGTAAAAAGTCTGACGAAAACGAATGTCGTATGAAGAAGTTATGAATTTTTAACGGATTTACCAGTCCCGGTCTGTTAAAAATAATAATATTAAAAATAAATTCAAAATTAGCTGACGATGTCTAAACGAATGTTGTAGAATATATTCCCGCCTACGCGTGCATATAAAGAACGTAAAAAACGGAGCTCGTATGCAAAAGTTATGGATTTTTGATGTTTGGGCACAAAATCTGAGAAATTTTGCATGCATGGCTCGGATTTGACCACGTACGAGCCTCACATGCTTGATGTGTGTCGGATTGTGATAGGATCAAAGGGAGGTCCAACCGAAGCCTTCTGAGTGTCGCATACGTGGCATGTCCGAGGTGAGCTACGTCTCGCCTACGATCTGTTGACGCGCCTTCTACACTTCGCTCCGTGTCACCCCTCCGAGACTCGCACCTGGCCGCCTCGCATGTGCGACGTCTGGCCACCGAACCTCGATCTGGCTGCCGCGTGTTCTTCACAGATACTGACTCCTCCAGCCTCGGATCTGACCCTCGCATCTTCGCCCCTATAAATAGAAGGCATGCGAGATTTTTCCGGGTAGTTTTGGAATTTTGCCATTTTTCACCCCTAAATCCATATTTTCACTATTTTGACATCCCCCGAAGCCCTGGTGTCATTTCTAACATCCGAAAGACGCCCCGAAGTGCCCATGAATCCTGAAAAATTTATCTTTTCGGTTTTGAAGCTCTACCTTCGCAGAGCCCAGTTTTCAATTAAACTCCCGGTTTTCAACATAGAAAGTCATATTTAAAGCGAAAGTGTTGTCCAAATTACTATTTTAACCCCCGGTTAATTTAAGGTGAGTTCAATATATAGGAATAATTGTATGTTATATGTTATATGTGCTATGTGCTTTTCAGAGTTATTATTCCGGGTTATTTTCCCGTGCTATTTTTATTCGCTGTTTTTAATAGCAAAATTATACCTTTGACCCTATGATCACTGAAAGGACTTAGATTCACGGTGGTACTGGTATGTAGCCTCTGGCCATGTAGAACATGTCTCGTAAGAGAAGGACTTTTACTCTATGCCATTGGCAGAAGGTTAGATAGGACTAGTATGTAGCCTCTGACCATGTAGAGCATGACTCCGTAAGAGAATGACCTCTATTCTATGGTATTGGCAAATGGTTAGACAGGGCTATAAGCCTGAAATCTACCAAGATGTTAATCAAAAATCATATATCTTCTGTGCCATTTGGGCTGAAGCTTTATTGATGCATATCAAGTATTGAAATCGTTATGTCTTATTGATTGTATATCTTAGAATCAAATCCTCGATTGATATGAAAAGTTTGTCACTTGATTCACATATGCCCTTGTTGTTCCTTGTTTCTCTTCACTTCTAGCATATTGAAGTATATATATGGCATAACGCTATACTGTATCTATTATTGAACTCACTAAGCATTACCGCTTACCCTCTCAATGTTTAACAAATTTGCAGGTGATGAGTATCCAATATAGTTTTATACTGCTAGAAGATTTAGAATAGTTAATACTATTTCTCTGTATTTAATGTTCATGTATGTATATGAATAACAGATTCCTGGGTAGATATGTAATGTAATAAAACTTAGTCGGTTCGTATCTAATCTTTTGTAATCACTTTATCAATATAAAGTATTATTTTATAATTATGCATGTAGCATGTTTTGAGGAAGTAACTTAAGAATAATGTTGTGAAGTATGAAAGTTTAGGTCTTTTAGAAAAACGAAAGTTGGGGTCTTTCAATCATAGTATCAGACCAATGGTTTACGTGAACTAAATATCACAGATTGGTATTTAGACTTAAACTATTGGAAGTTCAATATATGAACGGATTCATAATAAATATATGGATACAAACCATAGGAAATACTTATGTGGGGGATTGGGTGACGATAAACCCTACTATTCTAAGATATTAAGTTACTTCACAATTTTCAGAAAATTAGTTTAATTTAACTAGGAATTTTGAGAATTTCTAAGCTTAAACAAGAATTATTTAGTAAAGATGATACGATATGTATCTAGCATATTTTAGGTTAAATACCTAATGGAGTCAAGCAGTAGAATATTAAGAGGAGATATGCCTTATATTCTAATATGTGCTAAATAATAAATGAATATAGCATGCCTTAGGGTGCTTATCTATAATTGCTATTATTTGAGAAAGTTTAAGGTCTATTGCCGACCTTGGTTTAGAAAATTTTATGTTCAGAATTCTAAGAATTTTCGTAATAGAATTTTTCGAAGTGATAAATAGACTTATGATAGTTGAAATCGATAAGTTTATAAATAAACGACCGCGAGATATCGTAAAATAATAAATATGAATTGTTATCGTAATAAGTGTGTTAATACCAATAGAGTGGTAATATACATTTAAAGTATGTTAGATATATAATAACATCTTTGGAAGAAAGATGTGCGTTTGAAACACGTTTGGGCGAGACAAATGTGTTGGTGCAAATCCACGAAGTTGTTCCACCGCTGTACAGATTGAAGAAGTGATTGTTTAAATGAGTCAAAAGAACCGAAGATGGTGATTAGTACTTTGGCATTATCGCAATTAATGTTGTACAAAATTTAGAAGAAATAAATGAACATCAAAAGAAAGGCTAATGAAGTTTTTAGACTCAATAGGCCAAGCCTTTGTGATGTAGTATGTAGTTTGAGTAGTAACCCTATAAAAGATGTTCAGACTTAGTATTTAATAATACTAAGTGATGATTGACTTCTATCCCATCCTTATAGAAGTTCCATTGTGTGTTAAGCCGACTTTAACATACACGATTGGGATGGTGAATTGAGTCATTTAGTGGTAAAAGGCTAAGCAACTTACTTGTTTAATTAAGGTAGAATGCTTAGTTGAAGAAGCAATACACTCATAATATTGTATGAGAATAGATGTTGTAGTCAGTAATAACAGAGAACCAAGTTGAAGCTAGTAGAGCTTGCTGAGATGCAACCATATTGCATACTTCCTAGGATAGACTCCTATGAAGTAGATTTAAAGGAATACACCTAAGAGAAGAAGAATTACTCATATACAGGAATGATGATGTCAAGGAAGAATAATGAAATGAAAAAATGTGCATGGTGAATTATATGAGTTAAGAGATGATGCAGATATTTGGAAACCGTTTGTCTTCACGCTACAAGAGTAAATTTTGGTATTACATGTCTTGCAGAGTAGACACTACCCGAGAAAGAATTTATACGAAGAATTTGGAAGTGAAATTCCTATTAACCTAGGAAAAGTATTAAAATATGCTAGATCAAGCATATGCAAGAGAAGAATCCTAGAAGGCGAATATAGAAAAATCCAAGATATGTTTGATAGAAACGTGAAATCCTTAATTGAGTCTAGAGGAAATTGTTGTATATACTTGTTTGAATACTTTCATGTGTGATAAGTTGCTTTGTGAAAACTTTTGAATAGTAACTTGGAAACTGCGAGACAATACTTGGGACGAGTATGAGTAGGTGTGAATGGTAGTAGAGGCATATACTACCAGAAGCACATGACTCGCACTTGGATCAAGGAAAGTCACAAGGTTACCAAGAAGCTAGAAATCAATTCTGTTTTTGTTCGAGTATATCGTTACCATCGTTTCGGTAATGACTCAGAAGATGATTGTTTTTCCAACCTTAGTGGTCATATCAAACCGAGTCTGAAATAGACAAGTATGTTACATGGTTCAGAGAACCAAGATCGATGTAACATCCGACTTAATCTAGAAGATTGAAATGAAAGATAATCGAAGCGATCAATAGAAGTATCGCGATCATCGTTATAGTAAAGAATTTTGTAGCAAGAAGTGCTACATGCTAGAATATGATTATATTACATTAGAACATGAAGGAAGGTTACTTACATAATAGTATTTGACAATTAAAGCCGAGAGTTTGGTTCGTTATGTGTCTCTTGCGTTATGCAATTGAAAGTCATTGGAATATGATCATTCGAGTTATAGCAAAAGTAAAGAACTTATCTTGGGTTTAGTCTATAAACCAAGAAGGAGCAGGGATCTGCAATGAGAATTGAGTTTTAACTCAAAGATTTGGATCAAAGGATCTATAGAGAATGATGAGCGGATGCAGATTTGAGCACCGCTAGTAACTAAGAAGTTTGAAAGGTTTGACAATCATTTGGCAAACCAAAAGTTAAAAATCATACATTTTAGATTAGCACGGAAGAAGTAAGTTAGGACTCGAATGTTGTGACTAGTAATTTTATCGTAAACTCTAGATCTGCTCACATCTTATTTGATTATGATGCCTTAGATTCTTTCGTGCCTTATAAATTCGCACATTCTTTTCAAATCGCTTGTTACGCAATTGTCCAATCATTTCATATAGATGACATGGGAAGTCTATCATTACTTGCTGATAAAGTCTATAGAGATAGTACCATAGGAATTGAAGGTTATAATCTTCTTGCTAACCTAATTCCTATCTCCTTGCCAAACTTTGATATTATTCCCGGCATAGATTGGTTATCAAAGAACCACACATAACTCTTGTGCTATGAAAAGATACTCCAATAGAGAAATACGCGCAAGTATACTTGGACGGAATTGTGGCGAGACATGGTGCGCCACTAAAGATTATTTCCGATTGTGATACTCGTTTCACTTCTCACTTTTGGACGAGAATGAAGCATGAATTACGATCTCGAGTTGCACTTAGTAGAGCTTATCATCCTTAGACAAATGGTCAGAAGAAGAGAGCAATCCAAACAGTAGAAAATATACTAAAGGTATATAAAGTATTGTATGAGCGTAAATGTCATACTTAAATATGTTGGAATGACGTAGGACAGCAGATCTTTGGAGGCTCTAAAATGATTCAAGACATCACTGACAAGATACAAATTTTTCGAGAAAGAGTGAAAGCGGCCCAAGATCGAAAAATGTCCTATGCAGAAAAGAGGAGACGACCCGTAGAATTCTGGGTGGATGATTTAGCAATACTGAAGGTATTTCATGGAAAGGCGGTGTGCGACTTTGGAAGAAAGGTCGATTGGTAAGCAAGCATACTGCTTGGAATTCCATGAAGATTTGGCAGGTATTCATGATGTATTTCATGCAAGCTATCTATGAAAATGCTTGAGCGTATATGATAAAACGATTCCGTTATCTTAAGAGAAATTGGATAATAAGTTAAGATATGTAGAAAAACATGAAAAGATCATAAACGAATGAACGACTAATTTATGTAGTAAAGAAGTGAAGTTGGTGCTTGTCAAGTGGAAACACCATTAAGGCCCAAACTATACTTTGGAGAATAAGAATGAGATAAGAGCAAAGTATCCTCATTTATTTTAATCATTATGATTTCGGGGACGAAATCCTCAAAAGGAGGAGGTATTTGTAACATACACATTTTGAAATCGTGTATTGTAAATTATAAAAGAGAATAATATTATGTGAAATTGAGTGTTGAGTTCTAACTGATAGTTTTTACTATAAATAAAGTAAAACTATGTTTAGAATCACTAAGAAAATATTGGAAGTCTTATGAGATTCCAATTAAAAGTCAAATAGTGAAATTTAGCGAAAATATAAATTTTGGGATAAGTAAAATTTTATTTTTGAAAATTGTAGATAATCTCGTTAGAAACTTGTAGGCGAAAACCTCGTCGAAATCCGAGTTATAACAAAGAAGTTATGACCAATCGAACAGCCGCGACAAAACCGGTACGACGCCGAATGACGTAAAAAGCGAGTTTTCCATAAACTACTTTCTAGTCTTAGTGATCTAAATGAAGGTCGTAGTATTCGTTAAACTGAGAAGTTCGATAAAAAGAACGCCAAAATCTGACTTCGTATGAGGAAGTTATGATTTTTCTAAGTTTCGGAATAACAATAGACAACTAAAAACTCGAATTTTAGATCGAGTGATTTTTAGCCGATACAACCTAAACAAGAATTGAAGATCTCGTCATTTGTAGTACAACGGTAAAATGTCCGACGAAAACGGATGCCGTATGAAGAAGTTATGAATTTTTAACGAATTTACTAGTCCCGGTCTGTTAAAAATAATAATATTAAAAATAAATCAAAATTAGCCGATAAAGTCTAAAGAAAAGTTGTAGAATACATACCCGCCTACGCGTACATATAAAGAATATCAAAAACGGAGCTCGTATGCGAAAGTTATGGATTTTACAAGTTTGGGCACAAAATCCGAGAAATTTCGCATGCATGGCTCGGATTTGACCACGTACGAGCCTCGCATGCTTGACGCGTGTCGGATTGTGATAGGACCAAAGGGAGGTCCAACCAAAGCCTTTTGAGTGTCGCATACGTGGCGTGTCCGAGGTGAGCCACATCTCGCCTACGAGCTGCTGACGCACCTTCTACACTTCGCTCCAAGCCTCGCACCTGGCCGCCTCGCATGTGCGACATCTGGCCACCGAAGCTCGCTCCGGCTGCCGCGTAGTCTTCGCAGCTGCTGACTCCTCAAGCCTCGGATCCGACCCTCACATCTTTGCCCCTATAAATAGAAGGCATGCAAGATTTTCCGGGTAGTTTTGGAATTTTGACATTTTTCACCCCTAAATCCATAATTTCACTATTTTGACATCCCTTGAAGCCCCGATGTCATTTCTAATATCCGAAACACGCCCCAAAGTGCCCGTGATGCCCGAAAAATTTATTTTTTCGGTTTTGAAGCTCTACCTTCGTAGAGCCCGGTTTTCAATTAAACTCCCGGTTTTCAACATAGAAAGTCATATTTAAAGCCAAGTGCTGTCCAAATTACTATTTTAACCCCCGATTAATTTAAGGTGAGTTCAATATATAGGAGCAATTGTATGTTATGTGTTATATGTGCTATGTGCTTTTTAGAGTTATTCTTTCGGGTTATTTTCCCGTGCTATTTTTAATAGCAAAATTATACCTTTGACCCTGTGATCTGTGAAAGGACTTAGATTCCCGGTGGTACTGGTATAAGCCTGAAATCTACCAAGATGTTAATCAGAAATCATATATCTTCTGTGCCATTTGGGTCGAAGCTTTATTGATGCATATCAAGTATTGAAATCCTTATGTCTTATTGATTGTATATCTTTGAATCAAATCCTCGATTGATATGAAAAGTTTGTCACTTGATTCACATATGCCCTTGTTGTTCCTTGTTTGTCTTCGCTTCTAGCATATTGAAGTATATATATGGCATAACGCTATATTGTATCTATTATTGAACTCACTAAGCATCGCTGCTTACCCTCTGAATGTTTAACAAATTTGCAGGTGATGAGTATCCAGTATAGTTTTATACTGCTGGAAGATTTAGAATAGTTAATACTATTTCTCTGTATTTAATGTTCATGTATGTATATGAATAACAGATTCCTGGGTAGATATGTAATGTAATAAAAGTTAGTCGGTTTCTATCCAATCTTTTGTAATCACTTTATCAATATAAAGTATTATTTTATAATTATACATGTAGCATGTTTTGAGGAATTAACTTAAGAATAATGTTGTGAAGTATGAAAGTTTGGGTCATTAAAAAATACAAAAGTTGGGGTCTTTCAATACCTTTTATGTAGCCTGATATAGATTTTTTGTCAACTGTATCTGACTACTAAATTGAACATCTGAATTCCAGTCGGGGTCGGCTAGATGTCAGCACCAAATCATTGAGGGGTGCATAGATACCGCTTCTCCTATTAAGGAAGAAGGAACAAATAATATTCGACTACATAGTTTTTGTCTACTTCATCATGTCACACATGGAAATACCCTTTACAACAACCAGTTACAGATAGCGTTGGGGTAGAACAATGCTAAGTAGAATCATAGAGCAAAACCCCACATGTATCTACGTTTGAATAATAGAAGACATTATCGTCTTAGAATTACTCGTGATTGTATCTATGAAGTAATCTCTAAGTGCTGGTTGGTCCAATATTTAAATCTCTATTAAGTACTCATGAGTGTTAGTGCAATCTCTATGCTATGTCCAATCACTATGGGAAATCCACTAATAATCATGACAATCTTGAATCACTACTTACTTCCAAGAGTATGACCGACTGTAGATATTTGAGTAAATTAATACTCGAGAAGTGGGTCCCAAACATGCAAAAGGAGAACACAATGATACATTAATTGAAATGACTGATTTCCATCATACATTAAGATCTCCGCTTAATTATCACCATATCAAATTAACACTTATACTACTTAAGTTCTCAAGTTTAAAACAAACCAAGCTAAGAGTGCTTAAGTAAATTAATTGGAAAATCTAATGCCTCTCAACTTTGTTTGTCTTTCAGACTTGTTAGTGGCATTGGCTTATGAAATGGATCGAAAATATTATCTTTGATATTACCTATTGACTATGATGTCTTTACATTTGAATCACTATCAAATCTGTTGGTACTTACTGAGTGTTTGTCTGTGAGCTTGTGTGACTTGGGATCCATACTCGAGGTAAGCTCACCCTTAAATTCACAAGAGCCTCCAAAAGGACTATAAAAAAATTTAGTTTTCAACAAAGATGTCACTAATGAATCTCTTATAGTCACATTGTATTCTTTGCAATTTAACCAACAACAATATACTCTAAATTTGTTGAATCCAGTATGGTGTATTACTTGGTACTATTCCTTGCGAATACATCATCATTCAGTAAAATCATTAATTTCGACTACACACGTAATCATGTTTATTGATGTGGAAGTTAGAATCAATGTAACTTTTACAGTGATCTCTTACATACTATCAAGATCTTTTCCTTTATCCTCCTAGGACACTTCAGAATATTCTTGATATTGATTTCTTGACTTTTGCCAAATTGATCTGATCCAACTTGTCATGCTCAAGGCATACAAGTCATAAGGCAGGTACATGTCATGACATATATCATGGATCTCATAGTAGAAGCATTAGGGACATGACTCATTTCCTTTAGCTTAGTAGTATAACAAGCATATTAGCATCGCTCAATGTCATGCAATATTTTATTAAGCACAAACCTTTCCAAGTTCTGCATGTTGAGTTTTCTCAAGAGTCAATGTACTTTGGCTTAATCTAATGAATCAATTTGATCTATGTCCATAGATCCTTTGTTGAATCTAAATTTGTGGTTTATACTTTCCTTTTCTAGGAATTTATAGTTTCCGGTCTAAGGCTAATAATATTCTTGGGTTTAGTTGTAGCTTTGACCGAAATCACATGTGATTTCAGTCTAGCTATTGGGTTTTGGGCTTGGGTGTTGTCCTTATGTATAAATATTTTGTTAATTGGAGTGTTTGGGATTTAGAAAAAGTGTCTAGAGAGGAGAAAACGTTCTAGGGGCTGCCATTTTCATATTATTGTGTTCTATAGAGAGAAAGTAGAGAGAACAAGTGTGTGTGAATCTTGTGTACATGGATCATCATTTAATATTATTGTAGCATTGAAGATTAATCTTGTTGTGTTCTTCTTCTTGTTCTCTATTTCATCTTGCATCATCTACCTGATTGGGATTTCGCGCCATCAAGTGGATTGGATTGAGACGTTAAAGCGATTTGGGGACTTATAGCTGGTATCAGAGCATGGATCGTATCAATTAATTTGGCAAGATTTTGAAAGTTTTTGGATTTTTTTTAAGGTTTTCGCGTTTTTGATTTGTTTTAGAAGAAATATTGGGTGTTTGTTCTTCGTGTTCTTCATAAAATTGACTTTTTGATTGAGTTTTGCACTAAAAAGTTGAACAAAAATGTAAGATTGCGGTCTGCAAGGTTTGCGGTGGAGTGTGCGAGGGTTTGCGGATTCGGACATTTTTGGTGTACGTGTTTGGTTCTCATTTTCGGTCTTCGTGTTTTCGGTAAGCAGTCCTTCTCGGTGCAAGACTTCTTGGTCGGCTTGAGAAGCATCACGATTTCGGTCTAAAAATCAAAATATTTGATTTTAAAACCTACTTTTTGATTAAATAACCTCGTTTATGATAATAAAGCTTTGTATTTAGTCAAAAAGCCACGTATTCCGTCAGATACTTTCATTTTGATCTTAAAATTGTCATTTTCGGCCTAAGTTTTGACTTTTAGTTTTTGACTTTCAAGCTTGACTTTTAGTAACGACCTAAATTTTAAAAGATTTTTTTTAATTAGTCAAATAAATTTGCAATAATCATGGAATTCCCAAAAAATTTGTTTTCAAATCCACATTCATTATAACTTATTTAAAAACATCAGAGTGTCCCATAACATATAAGTGAGACAAAGAGTGCATGTCGCGCCATCACGCCTTTCTCGTGCCCTAGGCTCGTATTTACCTAAAAACAAATCCAGAAATGGTAAGTTGAAAGCTTAGTGAGTTCCCCGGAGCATACGTAGACACAACCACAAATAACATATCATACTAGCTAAACAGATATACAAATCACATAAGCCATGCACACAACAGATAAGGATGCGGTGGGCTCGTCCCCAGGGTCTTATTCCAGGATGCCATGGGCTCCCCACATGGTGTTAAACCTAAGTGCCATGGGCACTCCCATGGTCTTTGTGTCACACCCCGAAACCCAGGGCGGAAACGTTCCGGGGTGGAGGTGACTTCATGTTAAGTATCACAACTAATGTACATAGTAAGCGAAGTAAACATAACCATTACATTACATAAAAGTATTTACATTTGTTTGAAAGTAAAGTGTTACAAGTGTTATACATATACGTCATATAAGCAAAAGCTAAGACGAGTCTTCTATACGCTCCGTCTTCTCCAAAAGATCACAGGTACCTGTCTAATGTGGACCTAAGAATACAAGCGGTTTGAAAATCAGCATAAAGCTAGTGAGTTCATAAGTTATTTTTTTATGTTAGAAGAACATTTTTCCTTTAGTTTTCTGAAAAGTTGTTATCCAAGAAAATCCCATATGTTCTTATAAAGACAGTTTAGTTAGAACATCTGAATTGTCGTTTGATACAACAGTTGATAGTTTAATACGTAAAACTATAGATTGAAAACCCCTGGGAATAACATCCAGTATAACAGTAGGTAGTTTTAATACATAAAACTATAGATTAAAGGAAGATATAAAATCTGTGAATAAACTTATATTTTAATACGTATTGTGAGTCGTATAACCATGCTAATGTGACCCGAGACCTCCTTGACGTTCTTCAGGCGTCGGACGATAATTTGTCACCCCAGGCGTGCCCGCCTAACTGTAGCTAACAGTTAAGGTGTGGGATTGTCAGTCCCGAATAGATCTATTCACAAATTCCACGCTCTCCCTCCAAGAGACTCTGGTTATACTTCCGGGGAGGATTTACTGATAACCCGAAGGGTATAATGAAGACTAATCTCACAAGCTAGTATTAAATTATTCACGGTGTACTCAGTCGTTATCGAATATCATAATCGTTTCGAAACATAATAGAGTATAAATAATTGAATACAAGGAAACTATCTGGCATAATACTTTACATTAAATAGAGATAAACTGAATCATACATAGTTTATCAATTGACATTGCATGAAATCCGAACTCATAAAACGAGAATTGAAGATCCCAAATTATTCCCATAATAATTTGATTAGTTTGATTGTTTCCTTTACTGTAATTGAAATCCATGTAGTTATATTCGATAAAACATCCCTTATGCTCTGCATAATACATAAGGGGTAAAGATATCTAAAAGTTTGCCAGATATTTATAGAATTACATCAGTTTTAAGTTTCGAAAACATTTATAATTTGCTAGTATTCCCCCCCCCCTTTGAAAACTTTGAAAAACACGGAAAAAGGCGTAGGGGTATGAACTCACCAGTCAAGAAACGTGTCATTTTGGATGCTAAACGTCAGTTCGGGGCTTAATTATATGCGAGGTTCCTATGTAATATAAAGAGATACACGTTTGTATCTAATTAGACTTTGATTTACTAAATGACATGAATTAACACTTCGAGGGGCGAAAACACTTCAATTCAAGTGTTAGGAGTGACCCGGGTAGCGTCTAAGGGTGTGTAAGGCTTGGATATGGAGTTTGCTCCTCAAGAGTAAACTACTAGAGGAGATTATGGTCCATAGACCATATCCCCATGACTTTACGGCCGTAAACTCATGGGTGATGGGTTCTTGGTTGTTAAATGGCCTTATAACACTTGTGGGGTGATGCTAGGATCAATTCTAGGGCATAGAAAGTGATTTAACTTTCAAAGGGACCATTTAATGGAGTTTATGGCTGTAAACTCTCTCATACCCAATCCTTATGTGCTTTAGTGGTCCTAGATTAATCACATGTGATTCTAACTCATTTTACAAGTCATAGGATGAAGTTAAGGCACCAATTGACCAACTTATAGGAGTTTATGGTCCAGGAACCTTTCCTTGGGGGTTTACAGCCGTGAACTCCTAAGGGGGTAGTTTTCTTGATGATTAAGATCCCTAACACACTTGTGGTTGCTTCTAGACATTATTCCAAGGCTTAGGAGGTGTTTAAGGGGCATCTTAACACCTTAGAAGGTGTTTACGGTCTATGAAAAGGGGTTTACGGTCCAAGCATGTTATTGGGCCATAAAATCATGTTTACCCCTTATATGATGAGTTTTTGGTGTTCCTAGTCCATTCAAATAAGCCCTTAAGTCATTTCCAAGCTCCAAAAGTGATTTGGGAGAATTTTTTTGGCTCCAAAACCCTTTTTATGTGTGTTTGTGGCCTAGGGGTGTTCCAGGGCCGTAAACACATGTTTATGGTCACGATACATGATTTAATCACGAATTTGAAAGCCAAAGAGGTTATATTATGAGCTAGGACAGTTACCTTAACGGTTTGAGGCTTGAATTGGATGATTTTGGACCAAGAATTGAGTTTGTAGAGAGACAGAGTAGTGAGAGAGGATGAAAAAGCTTCAAATGAATTTCTTTAAACTTTATATATGGGTCGAGTTTGAGACACGGTGGAATTTTACCCGATACTGATGTTAAACAAGGCTTTTGGTCGACCCGATTAAGTTGTCATAACCCGACTTGGTCGAAACTAATTTTTTTTTTCTAATTACCAATTTGAAGTGTTTTCTTGAGTTTCTAACGTGTTTGGACACCCATTAAGTCATAATAAATGACTCAAATTTAATGACTTAATTCAAAATATAAACGAAACAATTTGATAAAGACGAGTTTTATTGACGGAACGGGTTACAATGATGGAATAACTTCGGGTTATCACATTATCCCCCCGTTAGAGGGAATTTCGTCCCGAAATTCAACATTAAGATAAAAATCATGGATTTGGAAAGAGATGCGGATACTTCTGCTTCATCGATTCTTCGCACTCCCAAGTGAATTCGGGTCCCCGCTTGGCGTTCTAGCGAACCTTCACTATCGAGATGCGGCTGATCTCTCGATCCATGATTTCGATTGGTTCCTCCATGAAGTTTAGGTTTTCGTTGATTTCGATCTCTTCAAGAGGGATTACTAGGGTTTCATTGGATAAGCACTTCTTAAGATTGGAGACATCGAAGACGAGGTGGATGTTACTAAGTTCTTGAGGTAATTGGAGTTTATAGGCTATGGGCCCGATCCTGGCGAGGATCTCGAGGGTCCTATGTATCTCGGGTTAAGTTTCCCATGCTTTCCAAAGCGTACCATGCCTTTCCAGGGTGAGACCTTCAATAGGACACGATCTCCAATCTGGAACTCCAGAGGTTTCCATCGTATATCGGCGTAACTCTTCTGTCGATCTCGTGAAGCTTTCAGTTGTTCTCGGATCTGGATGATCTTCTCTGCGGTTTCACGGATGATTTCAGGACCAGTGAGAGCACTATCGGGGACTTGAATCTTAGCTAGCTGCGTGTCCCCTACCTCGGCCTAGCACAAAGGGGATCTGCACTTACGACCGTAAAGGGCTTCAAACGGGGCAGCCTCGATGCTGGTGTGGTAACTGTTGTTATACGAGAACTCGATCAAAGGAAAATGTGTGTCCCACGCCTTTCCGAAATCGATGACGCATGCTCTAAGCAAGTCTTCCTGGGTTTGGATAGTTCTCTCACTCTGTCCATCTGTCTGAGGGTGATAAGCTGTACTCATATATAGCTTAATCCCAAGAGCCTTCTGAAGGGACTGCCAAAACCTTGAGGTAAACCTGCTATCTTTGTCGGAGATAATGGACACAGGTACACCATGCAGTCGGACTACATCTTGGATGTAGATTCGCGTGAGTCTTTCCATCTTGAATGATTCTTTGATCGGAATGAAGTGAGCAGATTTTGTCAAACGATCGACAATTACCCAAATGGTATCGTACCCACTCGGAGATTTGGGTAACTTGGTGATGAAATCCATGGTAATCATCTCCCATTTCCATTCAGGTATCTCGGTCTGCTGGAGTAGACCCGAAGGTTTCTGGTATTCAACCTTTACCTTGGCGCAAGTCAGGCACTTGCCCACGAAAGCAGCGATCTCGGCTTTCATGTTTGGCCACCAATATTGTTTCTTGAGATCCAGGTATATCTTATCTGAACCCAGGTGAACAGAGTATCTAGTCTTGTGTGCTTCCTCCATGACAACTTCCCTAAATCCTCCGAACTTTGGAGTCCAAATTCGGTCCATGAAACAGTAAACTCCATCACCTCTAATCTCAAGTTTCTTATCCATTCCCCTCAAGGACTCCTTCGACATGTTTTCTGGTTTGAGGGCTTCTAACTGGGCTTCTCGGATTTGCATGGATAAGTTAGAGTGGATAGTCATCGTCAATGCCTTCACCTTACAGCTTGAACTTTCCTTTCAGCTAAGGGCATCTGCCACCACATTGGCCTTGCCGGGATGGTAGCAGATTTCACACTCATATTCGCCGAGCAACTCTACCCATCGCCGTTGCCTCATGTTTATGTCTTTCTGATTGAAGATGTGCTACAGACTCTTATGGTGAGTGAAGATCGTGCACTTAGTTTCGTACAGATAATGTCTCCAAATCTGCAATGCGAAAACCACTGCTCCTAACTCCAAGTCATGGGTCGTGTAGTTAACTTCGTGTGCCTTCAGCTATCTCGAGGCATAAGCGATAAATTTTCCTCTCTGCATAAGCACATAGCCTAAACCCTGGTTGGACGCATCATAATAGACAACGAAGTTGTCAAACCCCGAAAACCAAAGGCGGAAACATTTCCGGGGTTGACTCCATGTTGAGTATCAAATCCAATGCACATAGTAAGTAAAGTAAACAACCATTACATTACATATAGAAAGGTTTAGATTTGTTTCAAAAGTAAAGTTATTCAGTTGTGATACATAGTATATATGAACAAAATGAGACGAGTCTTCTGCGCATTCCGTCTTCGGACAAAAGGTTCTTCGGGTACCTGTTCTAACGCTGACCTGAGAATACAAGCGGTTTGAAAATCAGCATAATGCTGGTGAGTTCATAAGCGGTTTTGTTTTGTGAAAATGTACAAGTTTCCTTTCCGTTACTGAAAATGTTACACACACCAAGAAAATCCCATATTTTCTTAAAAAGGTTGGTTATTGTTTCTCAACATGTAAGGTAAAATAAGGTTGTACACTGAGAACACGTTTACTCTTGTGAAATGTACAGTTAGGTTATCTGGTTTGTTATACTGTTCTGGTTATGTACAAATGTATTCCCAGGAAAGTCCCATACTTTCCTGAATTGTTGGTTACCAATGTGAAAGATGTTTACGAAAACTTGGTTATCTTGTGAAATGTATTACGTTATTCATTATTACTGTTAAGTAAATCTCTGTTATCCTAATTGCGAGTTCCATAACCATACAATAGACTAGATATGGCAATAAGTAGTCCACATCACCTTATGACTTTCGTCACCCTTGAACCATTTCGGTTCGGCTGTAGCTAGCAGCCAGGTGTGGGGTAGTCAGACCCATATAGATCTATACACTCAAGTCACGCTCCCTATCCAAGAGATTCTGGTTACGGGTGCAGTCCTCCACTCGCGTATCTCTGTGGAGTGTTCACCGAGGACATGTCTCCAATCATATAGGACTAACAAATTTACTAGTAATAATACGCTAGTCCTCCACTCGCGTATCTCTGTGGAGTGTTACCGAGGATAAAACAGTGTACAAAATTTTATGTTCAAAGGTTCTAATGTCATGCTTTTAACTGATAAAATGTGGAAAACCATTTGTGAAATATATATAAAACATAACAGTTTAAATTCCATTTCACAAATATATGTGTACGTGATCTGTATGTTCAAATGGTTATCAGTTGTAACAATCAGTGTTAAAAACATATAAAATGTAAAACAGACACATGAAAACAAGTTTTGAGTACAAGTAATCCCTTGTACTTTGCTTGTATATCCCCCCTGAAAACAGTGAAAAAGGGTAGGGGTATGAGCTCACCAGATGAGGAAATGCGACTGTTTCGGACACTAAACGTTGGTTCGGGGCTTGATTACACGCGAGGTTCCTATGTAATATGAAATAATATCCAAAATTAATTATTTATGCAAGTTTAGGGCCAAATATGGGTATTAGAGTGGGTGTATGCTCTTGAAAATGAGTGTGCGGCTGGGGAGTGCGGCCAGGAGTGTGTGTGAGGCAACACACAAGAGTGTGCGGTCGTATAAAGGGTGTGTGCGGCCGTACACAGGAGTGTGCGGCCGTACACTCCTCATTTGAGTCCATATGTTTATTTTCGAAGTGTATGCTCTTCATACTTGGGAGTTTTGAATGTGTGTTGCCCCCATATGAAGGTGTGCGGCCATACACCTTCATGGGATGATGAATATGATGAACATAATGAGTTTTAAGCTTGGGATCCAAGTGTTTACCACTATACTTAGCTTGAAGACGGAGTAGATCACGATTATGAAGCCTTCCAAGTGTTCTTGGTTGATGATTTAGAGAGAGAAAGTAGAGAGAGAAGAGAAACATCTAAATGAATGAATGAAGGGGGTATCCATCCATAAATTGAATTAGGTGTGAGGTTGAGGGTGTTTGCGGTTGGGTGTGTGGCCGTACACACAGGTGTGTGGCCGCACACACCTTATTTAGTGAGCTTGGCCCGATATTGTGATTCTAAACACTCTCCAACCCTTCCTAAGACTCATATCTTAGATTATACTAAGTCTAGAGCACTCAATGAAACCACAAGATTTAATAAAAGACAATGAACTCAAGTTTTAGTGCTAGATCAATTATATGGGTTAGAAGATTTGGGTTGTCACAGAAGTCCTTCGTCCCTTCGGGCAGGGACAAGATAGGTGCGCTGCACAAGGCTTGCTTTAATGTTTGGAACGCAGTTTCTTGCTTTTCACTCCAACAAAAGGGTCCTTTCTGTGTCAGAGTGGTTAAGGGTTTGGCGATTCTAGAAATTTTTTGGATGAATCTCCGATAATAGCAGGCGAGACCCAAGAATTGACGAATTTCTGTGGGTGTTTTCAGTGCCGACCAATTCTCTATTGCTTTGATCTTGGAAGGGTCCATGTGTATTCCTTCCTCGCTAACCACGTGACCAAGGAAAGTTACCTTCTGAATCTAGAATTCACACATGGAGAATTTCACGTACAACTTTTCGGATCTAAGGGTTTCCAACACTGACCTCAACTGTTGTTTGTGATCTTCTTCGCTTATGGAGTAGACAAGTATGTCATCAATGAACACAAAGATGAACTTGTCCAGAAAAGGAAGACACACCCGGTTCATCTGGTCCATGAACACTGTCGGTGCATTGGTTCAACCGAAGGGCATCATTACAAACTCGTAGTGTCCATACTGAGTCTTGAAAGCTGTTTTGGAAACATCACTCTCATGAACTCATAGTTGATGGTACCCTGACCTAAGGTCTATCTTTAAGAAGTAGCTGGCTCCCTGAAGTTGATCGAATAGGTCATCTATTCGAGGAAGAGGATAACGGTTTTTGACGGTCAACTTCTTCAGCTCACGGTAGTCAATACACATCCGGAAGGATCCATATTTCTTCTTCACAAACAATACCGGAGCTCCCCAGGGTGAGGAACTCGGTCTGATAAACCCTTTGCTGAGTAGCTGATTGAGTTGGCTGGAGAACTTCTTCATTTATGCTGGAGCTAAGCGATGTGGAGACTTGGCTACGGGGGTAGATCTAGGGATTAGGTCGATACGAAACTCAACTTGACGTTCGAGAGGAATTCCAGGGAGCTCTTCGAGAAAGACATAGGGAAAATTACAGACTTCGGGGATGCTCTTGAGGTCTTTAACTTCCTGTTTCTCGTTGATTACATGGGCTAGGAATGCATAGCACTGCTTTCGCAGAAGCTTTTGAGGTTTGATATAGGAAACGATAGGAAGATTGGAGCTAAGCTTATCGCCATAGATCATGAGAGTCTGGCCAGAGGGGAGATTGAGACAGATGGTTTTTTCGTAACAAAGGATATCAGCATGATTGGAACTCAACCAATCCATGCCAATGATAACATCAAAGCTCTTTATGGAGACTAGCATAAGATCGATGGGAAAAGAATGGTGGCGATTCTGGAAATTTTTTGGATGAATCTCCGATAATAGCCGGCGAGACCCAAGAATTGACAAATTTTTGTGGGTGTTTTCGGTGCCGACCAATTCTCTATTGCTTTGATCTTGGAAGGGTCCACGTGCATTCCTTCCTCGCTAACCAAGTGACCAAGGAAAGTTACCTTCCGAATCCAGAATTCACACATGGAGAATTTCGCGTACAACTTCTCGGATCTAAGGGTTTCCAACACCGACCTCAAGTGTTGTTTGTGATCTTCTTCGCTTTTGGAGTAGACAAGTATGTCATCAATGAACACAAAGATGAACTTGTCCAGAAAAGGACGACACACCTGGTTCATCAGTTCCATGAACACTGCCGGTGCATTGGTTAAACCGATGGGCATCACTACAAACTCGTAGTGTCCATACCGAGTCCTGCAAGCTGTTTTGGAAACATCACTGTCATGAACTCGTAGCTGATGGTACCCTGACCTAAGGTCTATCTTTAAGAAGTAGCTGGCTCCCTGAAGTTGATCGAATAGGTCATCTATTCGAGGAAGAGGATATTAGTTTTTGACGGTCAACTTCTTCAGCTCACGATAGTCGATACACATCCGGAAGGATCCATCTTTCTTCTTCACAAACAATATCGGAGCTCCCCAGGGTGAGGAACTCAGTCTGATGAACCCTTTGCTGAGCAGCTCGTTAAGTTGGCTTGATAACTCTTGCATTTATGCTGGAGGTAAGCGATATGGAGACTTGGCTACGGGGGTAGGTCCAGGGATTAGGTCGATACGAATTTTAACTTGACGTTCGGGAGGAATTCCAGGGAGCTCTTCGGGAAAGACATCGGGAAAATTATAGACTTCGGGGATGCTCTAGAGGTCTTTAACTTCCTGTTTCTCATTGATTACATGGGCTAGGAATGCATGGCACTGCTTTCGCAGAAGCTTTTGAGGTTGATATAGGAAATGATACGAAGATTGGAGCTAAGCTTATCGCCATAGATCATGAGAGTCTGGCTAGAGGGGAGATTAAGACGGATGGCTTTTTTGTAACAAAGGATATCAGCATGATTGGGACTCAACCAATCCATGCTAATGATAACATCAATGCTCTTTATGGAGACGAGCATAAGATCGATGGGAAAAGAATGGTGGCGATTCTGGAAAATTTTTGGATGAATCTCCGATAATAGCCGGCGAGACCCAAGAATTGACGAATTTCTGTGGGTGTTTTCGGTGCCGACCAATTCTCTATTGCTTTGATCTTGGAAGGGTCCACGTGTATTCCTTCCTCGCTAACCATGTGACCAAGGAAATTTACCTTCCGAATCCAGAATTCACACTTGGAGAATTTTGCATACAACTTTTCGGATCTAAGGGTTTCCAACACTGACCTCAACTGTTGTTTGTGATCTTCTTCGCTTCTGGAGTAGACAAGTATGTCATCAATGAACACAAAGATGAACTTGTCCAGAAAAGGAAGACACACCTGGTTCATCTGGTCCATGAACACTGTCGGTGCATTGGTTCAACCGAAGGGCATCATTACAAACTCGTAGTGTCCATACTGAGTCTTGAAAGCTGTTTTGGAAACATCACTCTCATGAACTCATAGTTGATGGTACCCTGACCTAAGGTCTATCTTTAAGAAGTAGCTGGCTCCCTGAAGTTGATCGAATAGGTCATCTATTCGAGGAAGAGGATAACGGTTTTTGACGGTAAACTTATTCAGCTCACGGTAGTCGATACACATCCGAAAGGATCCATCTTTCTTCTTCACAAACAATACCGGAGCTCCCCAGGGTGAGGAACTCGGTCTGATGAACCCTTTGTTGAGTAGCTCGTTGAGTTGGCTGGATAACTCCTTCATTTATGCTGGAGCTAAGCGATGTGGAGACTTGGCTACGGGGGTAGATCTAGGGATTAGGTCGATACGAAACTCAACTTGACGTTCGAGAGGAATTCCAGGGAGCTCTTCGAGAAAGACATAGGGAAAATTACAGACTTCGGGGATGCTCTTGAGGTCTTTAACTTCCTGTTTCTCGTTGATTACATGGGCTAGGAATGCATAGCACTGCTTTCGCAGAAGCTTTTGAGGTTTGATATAGGAAACAATAGGAAGATTGGAGCTAAGCTTATCGCCATAGATCATGAGAGTCTGGCCAGAGGGGAGATTGAGATGGATGGTTTTTTCGTAACAAAGGATATCAGCATGATTGGGACTCAACCAATCCATGCCAATGATAACATCAAAGTTCTTTATGGAGACTAGCATAAGATCGATGGGAAAAGAATGGTGGCGATTCTGGAAATTTTTTGGATGAATCTCCGATAATAGCCGGCGAGACCCAAGAATTGACAAATTTTTGTGGGTGTTTTCGGTGCCGACCAATTCTCTATTGCTTGGATCTTGGAAGGGTCCACGTGCATTCCTTCCTCGCTAACCAAGTGACGAAGGAAAGTTATCTTCCGGATCCAGAATTCACACATGGAGAATTTCGTGTACAACTTTTCGGATCTAAGGGTTTCCAACACCGACCTCAAGTGTTGTTTGTGATCTTCTTCGCTTCTGGAGTAGACAAGTATGTCATCAATGAACACAAAGATGAACTTGTCCAGAAAAGAACGACACACCTGGTTCATCAGTTCCATGAACACTGCCGGTGCATTGGTTAAACCGATGGGCATCACTACAAACTCGTAGTGTCCATACCGAGTCCTGCAAGCTGTTTTGGAAACATCACTGTCATGAACTCGTAGCTGATGGTACCCTGACCTAAGGTCTATCTTTAAGAAGTAGCTGGCTCCCTGAAGTTGATCGAATAGGTCATCTATTCGAGGAAGAGGATATTAGTTTTTGAAGGTCAACTTCTTCAGCTCACGATAGTCGATACACATCCGGAAGGATCCATCTTTCTTCTTCACAAACAATATCGGAGCTCCCCAGGGTGAGGAACTCAGTCTGATGAACCCTTTGCTGAGCAGCTCGTTAAGTTGGCTTGATAACTCTTGCATTTATGCTGGAGGTAAGCGATATGGAGACTTGGCTACGGGGGTAGGTCCAGGGATTAGGTCGATACGAAACTCAACTTGACGTTCGGGAGGAATTCCAGGGAGCTCTTCGGGAAAGACATCGGGAAAATTATAGACTTCGGGGATGCTCTAGAGGTCTTTAACTTCCTGTTTCTCATTGATTACATGGGCTAGGAATGCATGGCACTGCTTTCGCTGAAGCTTTTGAGGTTGATATAGGAAATGATACGAAGATTGGAGCTAAGCTTATCGCCATAGATCATGAGAGTCTGGCCAGAGGGGAGATTAAGACGGATGGCTTTTTTGTAACAAAGGATATCAGCATGATTAGGACTCAACCAATCCATGCTAATGATAACATCAAAGCTCTTTATGGAGACGAGCATAAGATCGATGGGAAAAGAATGGTGGCGATTCTGGAAAATTTTTGGATGAATCTCCGATAATAGCCGGCGAGACCCAAGAATTGACGAATTTCTGTGGGTGTTTTCGGTGCCGACCAATTCTCTATTGCTTTGATCTTGGAAGGGTCCACGTGTATTCCTTCCTCGCTAACCATGTGACCAAGGAAATTTACCTTCCGAATCCAGAATTCACACTTGGAGAATTTTGCATACAACTTTTCGGATCTAAGGGTTTCCAACACTGACCTCAACTGTTGTTTGTGATCTTCTTCGCTTCTGGAGTAGACAAGTATGTCATCAATGAACACAAAGATGAACTTGTCCAGAAAAGGAAGACACACCTGGTTCATCTGGTCCATGAACACTGTCGGTGCATTGGTTCAACCGAAGGGCATCATTACAAACTCGTAGTGTCCATACTGAGTCTTGAAAGCTGTTTTGGAAACATCACTCTCATGAACTCATAGTTGATGGTACCCTGACCTAAGGTCTATCTTTAAGAAGTAGCTGGCTCCCTGAAGTTGATCGAATAGGTCATCTATTCGAGGAAGAGGATAACGGTTTTTGACGGTAAACTTATTCAGCTCACGGTAGTCGATACACATCCGAAAGGATCCATCTTTCTTCTTCACAAACAATACCGGAGCTCCCCAGGGTGAGGAACTCGGTCTGATGAACCCTTTGTTGAGTAGCTCGTTGAGTTGGCTGGATAACTCCTTCATTTATGCTGGAGCTAAGCGATGTGGAGACTTGGCTACGGGGGTAGATCTAGGGATTAGGTCGATACGAAACTCAACTTGACGTTCGAGAGGAATTCCAGGGAGCTCTTCGAGAAAGACATAGGGAAAATTACAGACTTCGGGGATGCTCTTGAGGTCTTTAACTTCCTGTTTCTCGTTGATTACATGGGCTAGGAATGCATAGCACTGCTTTCGCAGAAGCTTTTGAGGTTTGATATAGGAAACGATAGGAAGATTGGAGCTAAGCTTATCGCCATAGATCATGAGAGTCTGGCCAGAGGGGAGATTGAGATGGATGGTTTTTTCGTAACAAAGGATATCAGCATGATTGGGACTCAACCAATCCATGCCAATGATAACATCAAAGTTCTTTATGGAGACTAGCATAAGATCGATGGGAAAAGAATGGTGGCGATTCTGGAAATTTTTTGGATGAATCTCCGATAATAGCCGGCGAGACCCAAGAATTGACAAATTTTTGTGGGTGTTTTCGGTGCCGACCAATTCTCTATTGCTTGGATCTTGGAAGGGTCCACGTGCATTCCTTCCTCGCTAACCAAGTGACGAAGGAAAGTTATCTTCCGGATCCAGAATTCACACATGGAGAATTTCGTGTACAACTTTTCGGATCTAAGGGTTTCCAACACCGACCTCAACTGTTGTTTGTGATCTTCTTCGCTTCTGGAGTAGACAAGTATGTCATCAATGAACACAAAGATGAACTTGTCCAGAAAAGAACGACACACCTGGTTCATCAGTTCCATGAACACTGCCGGTGCATTGGTTAAACCGATGGGCATCACTACAAACTCGTAGTGTCCATACCGAGTCCTGCAAGCTGTTTTGGAAACATCACTGTCATGAACTCGTAGCTGATGGTACCCTGACCTAAGGTCTATCTTTAAGAAGTAGCTGGCTCCCTGAAGTTGATCGAATAGGTCATCTATTCGAGGAAGAGGATATTAGTTTTTGAAGGTCAACTTCTTCAGCTCACGGTAGTCGATACACATCCGGAAGGATCCATCTTTCTTCTTCACAAACAATATCGGTGCTCCCCAGGGTGAGGAACTCAGTCTGATGAACCCTTTGCTGAGTAGCTCGTTAAGTTGGCTTGATAACTCTTGCATTTCTGCTGGAGCTAAGCGATATGGAAACTTGGCTACGGGGGTAGGTCCAGGGATTAGGTCGATACGAAACTCAACTTGACGTTCGGGAGGAATTCCAGGGAGCTCTTCGGGAAAGACATCGGGAAAATTATAGACTTCGGGGATGCTCTAGAGGTCTTTAACTTCCTGTTTCTCATTGATTACATGGGCTAGGAATGCATGGCACTGCTTTCGCAGAAGCTTTTGAGGTTGATATAGGAAATGATACGAAGATTGGAGCTAAGCTTATCGCCATAGATCATGAGAGTCTGGCCAGAGGGGAGATTAAGACGGATGGCTTTTTTGTAACAAAGGATATCAGCATGATTGGGACTCAACCAATCCATGCTAATGATAACATCAAAGCTCTTTATGGAGACGAGCATAAGATCGATGGGAAAAGAATGGTGGCGATTCTGGAAAATTTTTGGATGAATCTCCGATAATAGCCGGCGAGACCCAAGAATTGACGAATTTCTGTGGGTGTTTTCGGTGCCGACCAATTCTCTATTGCTTTGATCTTGGAAGGGTCCACGTGTATTCCTTCCTCGCTAACCATGTGACCAAGGAAATTTACCTTCCGAATCCAGAATTCACACTTGGAGAATTTTGCATACAACTTTTCGGATCTAAGGGTTTCCAACACTGACCTCAACTGTTGTTTGTGATCTTCTTCGCTTCTGGAGTAGACAAGTATGTCATCAATGAACACAAAGATGAACTTGTCCAGAAAAGGACGACACACCTGGTTCATCAGGTCCATGAACACTTCCGGTGCATTGGTTAAACCGATGGGCATCACTACAAACTCGTAGTGTCCATACCGAGTCCTGAAAGCTGTTTTGGAAACATCACTCTCATGAACTCGTAGCTGATGGTACCCTGACCTAAGGTATATCTTTAAGAAGTAGTTGGCTCCCTGAAGTTGATCGAATAGGTCATCTATTCGAGGAAGAGGATATCGGTTTTTGACGGTAAACTTATTCAGCTCACGGTAGTCGATACACATCCGGAAGGATCCATCTTTCTTCTTCACAAACAATATCGGAGCTCCCCAGGGTGAGGAACTCAGTCTGATGAACCCTTTGCTGAGTAGCTCGTTAAGTTGGCTTGATAACTCTTGCATTTCTGCTGGAGCTAAGCGATATGGAAACTTGGCTACGGGGGTAGGTCCAGGGATTAGGTCGATACGAAACTCAACTTGACGTTCGGGAGGAATTCCAGGGAGCTCTTCGGGAAAGACATCGGGAAAATTATAGACTTCGGGGATGCTCTAGAGGTCTTTAACTTCCTGTTTCTCATTGATTACATGGGCTAGGAATGCATGGCACTGCTTTCGCAGAAGCTTTTGAGGTTGATATAGGAAATGATACGAAGATTGGAGCTAAGCTTATCGCCATAGATCATGAGAGTCTGGCCAGAGGGGAGATTAAGACGGATGGCTTTTTTGTAACAAAGGATATCAGCATGATTGGGACTCAACCAATCCATGCTAATGATAACATCAAAGCTCTTTATGGAGACGAGCATAAGATCGATGGGAAAAGAATGGTGGCGATTCTGGAAAATTTTTGGATGAATCTCCGATAATAGCCGGCGAGACCCAAGAATTGACGAATTTCTGTGGGTGTTTTCGGTGCCGACCAATTCTCTATTGCTTTGATCTTGGAAGGGTCCACGTGTATTCCTTCCTCGCTAACCATGTGACCAAGGAAATTTACCTTCCGAATCCAGAATTCACACTTGGAGAATTTTGCATACAACTTTTCGGATCTAAGGGTTTCCAACACTGACCTCAACTGTTGTTTGTGATCTTCTTCGCTTCTGGAGTAGACAAGTATGTCATCAATGAACACAAAGATGAACTTGTCCAGAAAAGGACGACACACCTGGTTCATCAGGTCCATGAACACTTCCGGTGCATTGGTTAAACCGATGGGCATCACTACAAACTCGTAGTGTCCATACCGAGTCCTGAAAGCTGTTTTGGAAACATCACTCTCATGAACTCGTAGCTGATGGTACCCTGACCTAAGGTATATCTTTAAGAAGTAGTTGGCTCCCTGAAGTTGATCGAATAGGTCATCTATTCGAGGAAGAGGATATCGGTTTTTGACGGTAAACTTATTCAGCTCACGGTAGTCGATACACATCCAAAAGGATCCATCTTTCTTCTTCACAAACAATACCGGAGCTCCCCAGGGTGAGGAACTCGGTCTGATAAACCCTTTGCTGAGTAGCTCATTGAGTTGGCTGGACAACTCCTGCGTTTTTGCTGGAGCTAAGCGATATGGAGACTTGGCTATGGGGGTAGCTCCAGGGATTAGGTCGATACGAAACTTAACTTGATGTTCGGGAGGAATTCCAGGGAGCTCTTAGGGAAAGACATCGGGAAAATTACAGACTTTGGGGATGCTCTTGAGGTCTTTAACTTCCTGTTTCTCGTCGATTATATGGGCTAGGAATGCATAGCACTGCTTTCGCAGAAGCTTTTGAGGTTTGATATAGGAAATGATACGAAGATTGGAGCTAAGCTTATCGCCATAGATCATGAGAGTCTGGCCAGAGGGGAGATTGAGACGGATGGTTTTTTCGTAACAAAGGATATCAACATGATTGGGACTCAACCAATCCATGCCAATGATAACATCAAAGCTCTTTATGGAGACTAGCATAAGATCGATGGGAAAAGAATGGTGGCGATTCTGGAAATTTTTTGGATGAATCTCCGATAATAGCCGGCGAGACCCAAGAATTGACGAATTTCTGTGGGTGTTTTCGGTGCCGACCAATTCTCTATTGCTTTGATCTTGGAAGGGTCCACGTGTATTCCTTCCTCGCTAACCATGTGACCAAGGAAATTTACCTTCCGAATCCAGAATTCACACTTGGAGAATTTTGCATACAACTTTTCGGATCTAAGGGTTTCCAACACTGACCTCAACTGTTGTTTGTGATCTTCTTCGCTTCTGGAGTAGACAAGTATGTCATCAATGAACACAAAGATGAACTTGTCCAGAAAAGGACGACACACCTGGTTCATCAGGTCCATGAACACTTCCGGTGCATTGGTTAAACCGATGGGCATCACTACAAACTCGTAGTGTCCATACCGAGTCCTGAAAGCTGTTTTGGAAACATCACTCTCATGAACTCGTAGCTGATGGTACCCTGACCTAAGGTATATCTTTAAGAAGTAGTTGGCTCCCTGAAGTTGATCGAATAGGTCATCTATTCGAGGAAGAGGATATCGGTTTTTGACGGTAAACTTATTCAGCTCACGGTAGTCGATACACATCCAAAAGGATCCATCTTTCTTCTTCACAAACAATACCGGAGCTCCCCAGGGTGAGGAACTCGGTCTGATAAACCCTTTGCTGAGTAGCTCATTGAGTTGGCTGGACAACTCCTGCGTTTTTGCTGGAGCTAAGCGATATGGAGACTTGGCTATGGGGGTAGCTCCAGGGATTAGGTCGATACGAAACTTAACTTGATGTTCGGGAGGAATTCCAGGGAGCTCTTAGGGAAAGACATCGGGAAAATTACAGACTTCGGGGATGCTCTTGAGGTCTTTAACTTCCTGTTTCTCGTCGATTATATGGGCTAGGAATGCATAGCACTGCTTTCGCAGAAGCTTTTGAGGTTTGATATAGGAAATGATACGAAGATTGGAGCTAAGCTTATCGCCATAGATCATGAGAGTCTGGCCAGAGGGGAGATTGAGACGGATGGTTTTTTCGTAACAAAGGATATCAACATGATTGGGACTCAACCAATCCATGCCAATGATAACATCAAAGCTCTTTATGGAGACTAGCATAAGATCGATGGGAAAAGAATGGTGGCGATTCTGGAAATTTTTTGGATGAATCTCCGATAATAGCCGGCGAGACCCAAGAATTGACGAATTTCTGTGGGTGTTTTCGGTGCCGACCAATTCTCTATTGCTTTGATCTTGGAAGGGTCCACGTGTATTCCTTCCTCGCTAACCAAGTGACCAAGGAAAGTTACTTTCCGAATCCAGAATTCACACATGGAGAATTTCGCGTACAACTTTTCGGATCTAAGGGTTTCCAACACTGACCTCAACTGTTGTTTGTGATCTTCTTCGCTTATGGAGTAGACAAGTATGTCATCAATGAACACAAAGATGAACTTGTCCAGAAAAGGAAGACACACCCGGTTCATCTGGTCCATGAACACTGTCGGTGCATTGGTTCAACCGAAGGGCATCATTACAAACTCGTAGTGTCATACTGAGTCTTGAAAGCTGTTTTGGAAACATCACTCTCATGAACTCATAGTTGATGGTACCCTGACCTAAGGTCTATCTTTAAGAAGTAGCTGGCTCCCTGAAGTTGATCGAATAGGTCATCTATTCGAGGAAGAGGATAACGGTTTTTGACGGTCAACTTCTTCAGCTCATGGTAGTCGATACACATCCGGAAGGATCCATCTTTCTTCTTCACAAACAATACCGGAGCTCCCCAGGGTGAGGAACTCGGTCTGATGAACCCTTTGTTAAGTAGCTCGTTGAGTTGGCTGGATAACTCCTTCATTTATGCTGGAGCTAAGCGATGTGGAGACTTGGCTACGGGGGTAGATCTAGGGATTAGGTCGATACGAAACTCAACTTGACGTTCGAGAGGAATTCCAGGGAGCTCTTCGAGAAAGACATCGGGAAAATTACAGACTTCGGGGATGCTCTTGAGGTCTTTAACTTCCTGTTTCTCGTTGATTACATGGGCTAGGAATGCATAGCACTGCTTTCGCAGAAGCTTTTGAGGTTTGATATAGGAAACGATAGGAAGATTGGAGCTAAGCTTATCGCCATAGATCATGAGAGTCTGGCCAGAGGGGAGATTGAGACGGATGGTTTTTTCGTAACAAAGGATATCAGCATGATTGGGACTCAACCAATCCATGCCAATGATAACATCAAAGCTCTTTATGGAGACTAGCATAAGATCGATGGGAAAAGAATGGTGGCGATTCTGGAAATTTTTTGGATGAATCTCCGATAATAGCCGGCGAGACCCAAGAATTGACAAATTTTTGTGGGTGTTTTCGGTGCCGACCAATTCTCTATTGCTTGGATCTTGGAAGGGTCCACGTGCATTCCTTCCTCGCTAACCAAGTGACCAAGGAAAGTTATCTTCCGAATCCAGAATTCACACATGGAGAATTTCGCGTACAACTTTTCGGATCTAAGGGTTTCCAACACCGACCTCAAGTGTTGTTTGTGATCTTCTTCGCTTCTGGAGTAGACAAGTATGTCATCAATGAACACAAAGATGAACTTGTCCAGAAAAGGACGACACACCTGGTTCATCAGTTCCATGAACACTGCCGGTGCATTGGTTAAACCGATGGGCATCACTACAAACTCGTAGTGTCCATACCGAGTCCTGCAAGCAGTTTTGGAAACATCACTGTCATGAACTCGTAGCTGATGGTACCCTGACCTAAGGTCTATCTTTAAGAAGTAGCTGGCTCCCTGAAGTTGATCGAATAGGCCATCTATTCGAGGAAGAGGATACTAGTTTTTGACGGTCAACTTCTTCAGCTCACGGTAGTCGATACACATCCGGAAGGATCCATCTTTCTTCTTCACAAACAATATCGGAGCTCCCCAGGGTGAGGAACTCAGTCTGATGAACCCTTTGCTGAGTAGCTCGTTAAGTTGGCTTGATAACTCTTGCATTTCTGCTGGAGCTAAGCGATATGGAGACTTGGCTACGGGGGTAGGTCCAGGGATTAGGTCGATACGAAACTCAACTTGACGTTCGGGAGGAATTCCAGGGAGCTCTTCGGGAAAGACATCGGGAAAATTATAGACTTCGGGGATGCTCTAGAGGTCTTTAACTTCCTGTTTCTCATTGATTACATGGGCTAGGAATGCATGCCACTGCTTTCGCAGAAGCTTTTGAGGTTCATATAGGAAATGATACGAAGATTGGAGCTAAGCTTATCGCCATAGATCATGAGAGTCTGGCTAGAGGGGAGATTAAGACGGATGGCTTTTTTGTAACAAAGGATATCAGCATGATTGGGACTCAACCAATCCATGCTAATGATAACATCAAAGCTCTTTATGGAGACGAGCATAAGATCGATGGGAAAAGAATGGTGGCGATTCTGGAAAATTTTTGGATGAATCTCCGATAATAGCCGGCGAGACCCAAGAATTGACGAATTTCTGTGGGTGTTTTCGGTGCCGACCAATTCTCTATTGCTTTGATCTTGGAAGGGTCCACGTGTATTCCTTCCTCGCTAACCATGTGACCAAGGAAATTTACCTTCCGAATCCAGAATTCACACTTGGAGAATTTTGCATACAACTTTTCGGATCTAAGGGTTTCCAACACTGACCTCAACTGTTGTTTGTGATCTTCTTCGCTTCTGGAGTAGACAAGTATGTCATCAATGAACACAAAGATGAAATTGTCCAGAAAAGGACGACACACCTGGTTCATCAGGTCCATGAACACTTCCGGTGCATTGGTTAAACCGATGGGCATCACTACAAACTCGTAGTGTCCATACCGAGTCCTGAAAGCTGTTTTGGAAACATCACTCTCATGAACTCGTAGCTGATGGTACCCTGACCTAAGGTATATCTTTAAGAAGTAGTTGGCTCCCTGAAGTTGATCGAATAGGTCATCTATTCGAGGAAGAGGATATCGGTTTTTGACGGTAAACTTATTCAGCTCACGGTAGTCGATACACATCCGAAAGGATCCATCTTTCTTCTTCACAAACAATACCGGAGCTCCCCAGGGTGAGGAACTCGGTCTGATAAACCCTTTGCTGAGTAGCTCATTGAGTTGGCTGGAGAACTCCTGCGTTTTTGCTGGAGCTAAGCGATATGGAGACTTGGCTATGGGGGTAGCTCCAGGGATTAGGTCGATACGAAACTTAACTTGATGTTCGGGAGGAATTCCAGGGAGCTCTTAGGGAAAGACATCGGGAAAATTACAGACTTCGGGGATGCTCTTGAGGTCTTTAACTTCCTGTTTCTCGTCGATTATATGGGCTAGGAATGCATAGCACTGCTTTCGCAGAAGCTTTTGAGGTTTGATATAGGAAATGATACGAAGATTGGAGCTAAGCTTATCGCCATAGATCATGAGAGTCTGGCCAGAGGGGAGATTGAGACGGATGGTTTTTTCGTAACAAAGGATATCAACATGATTGGGACTCTACCAATCCATGCCAATGATAACATCAAAGCTCTTTATGGAGACTAGCATAAGATCGATGGGAAAAGAATGGTGGCGATTCTGGAAAATTTTTGGATGAATCTCCGATAATAGCCGGCGAGACCCAAGAATTGACGAATTTTTGTGGGTGTTTTCATTGCCGACCAATTCTCTATTGCTTTGATCTTGGAAGGGTCCACGTGTATTCCTTCCTCGCTAACCATGTGACCAAGGAAAGTTACGTTCCGAATCCAGAATTCACACATGGAGAATTTCGCGTACAACTTTTCGGATCTAAGGGTTTGCAACACTAACCTCAACTGTTGTTTGTGATCTTCTTCGCTTCTGGAGTAGACAAGTATGTCATCAATGAACACAAAGATGAACTTGTCCAGAAAAGGACGACACACCTGGTTCATCAGGTCCATGAACACTGTCGGTGCATTGGTTAAACCGATGGGCATCACTACAAACTCGTAGTGTCCATACCGAGTCCTGAAAGCTGTTTTGGAAACATCACTCTCATGAACTCGTAGCTGATGGTACCTAACCTAAGGTATATCTTTAAGAAGTAGCTGGCTCCCTGAAGTTGATCGAATATGTCATCTATTCGAGGAAGAGGATATCGGTTTTTGACGGTCAACTTCTTCAGCTCATGGTAGTCGATACACATCCGAAAGGATCCATCTTTCTTCTTCACAAACAATACCGGAGCTCCCCAGGGTGAGGAACTCGGTCTGATGAACCCTTTGCTGAGTAGCTCGTTGAGTTGGCTGGATAACTCCTGCATTTTTGCTGGAGCTAAGCGGTATGGAGACTTGGCTATGGGGGTAGCTCCAGGGATTAGGTCGATACGAAACTTAACTTGACGTTCGGGAGGAATTCCAGGGAGCTCTTAGGGAAAGACATCGGGAAAATTACAGACTTCGGGGATGCTCTTGAGGTCTTTAACTTCCTGTTTCTCGTTGATTACATGGGCTAGGAATGCATGACACTGCTTTCGCAGAAGCTTTTGAGCTTTGATATAGGAAATGAAACGAAGATTGGAGCTAAGCTTATCGCCATAGATCATGAGAGTTTGGCCAGAGGGGAGATTGAGACGGATGGATTTTTCGTAACAAATGATAGCAGCATGATTGGGACTCAACCAATCCATGACAATGATAACATCAAAGCTCTTTATGGAGACTAGCATAAGATCGATGGGAAAAGAATGGTCGTTCAGGGTAAGGGTACAGCCTATGAATATATCGCTAGCGTTTTCTTTCTCACCGTTAGCCATCTCGACGGTAAATGTTTCGGTTAATGGTTGGGAATTATGTTTAAGAAGGCGTTTGAATGAATGGCTAACAAAACTACGTTCAGAACCAGAATCGGAAAGGATACTAGCATAAGATTTTTCGAGAAGGAACGTACCCGAGACAACAGTGGGGTCGGCGACAGCCTCCTCTCGTCCCATATCTAGGACTCTCCTAGTGTTACCAGCTGATGCCGCCTTGGGGCAATTTCTCTTGAAATGCCCTACATCGCCACAACCGTAGAAGGCCTGACCGACACCTGCTCCGGAAGATTGATTGGTTGATTGGGCTAGTTTTCTGCAGTTTCGAGCAAGGTGGCCCTTCTTGCCACAGTTGTTGTAGAGTATTTCACGACATGGCCCGGGAGTACGGTGATGGTAGCTGCACTTCCTGCACCAAGGAAGGGTACCGGTATATCTGCTGGTAGGAGTCTGAGTTGTGGATCTGACGGCAGAAACAACAACAGGGGCAATAGCAGCGTGGAATGCAACCGTTTGCTGTTTCTTAGAGGATCCTTGTGATCCATGGGCCTTCCATCGGGGTTGTCTCCGTGATCAATCAGGGTTTGCGCCAGACATTTAGCGCTGTCGAAACTGTCTGGCTTGGCAACCAAAACATTCCCTTTGGTTGGCTGGGTCAGCCGTCAGATAAATCATTCAATCTTTTTACTCTCCGGGGTAACCATCTTCGGACAGAGAAGCGCCAGGTCTTCGAATCTAGAGGTGTAAGCGACGATGTCGGAACCCTTCATCTTTAGATTCCATAGTTCATGCTCTAATTTCTGCATCTCGCCCCGCGGGTAGTATTCAGCAAGTAGAAGATCCTTTATGGCCTCCCAACCCATAGCGTTGGCTACAGGTATGGTTAAGGATTTGACTCAGCCGTTGCACCAAGTCAGTGCTTTATCGGTGAAAGTGCAGGTGGCGAACTTCACCTTATCGGATTCAAAGCAGGCACAGATTTCGAAAAAAGATTAGATTTTATCGAACCATCGGGTGAGGGTAAGGACACCTCTAGTGCCATCGAAGGACGTGGGTTTCGCGTTCATGAAATCTTTCTAGGAACACTCCTTCCGGTGTCCCTGGCTACTTTCCTGGTTTTGAGATTGGGTACCACCTCCTGGACCACCGGGGCCACCGCGGTTCATTTGAGACATGGCGGCTGCTACTGCGGCAGTAACAGCTGCCTGGAACATCACAGGATCAAATTGAGGAGGAGGTGGTGGCGGAGGGTTGTTGTTCTTTGAGTTGGGTCCCTTTCTTGGAGGCATCTTGATCTATAAAGATCAGGAAAGAGAGGATGGTAAGTCCTCTGAATTGAATTAAGAGATATGACAGATATGGAATTCTATTAAGCGATAAAGCAGGAATGAGTTATCAAAGCAAATAAACTATTGCTAAAAGGATGATTAAGGATCAACGCTGGAATGAGGATTTCTATAACGAAGTTGGCTCTAGAAATACTCCCATAGTATTTTATGATTCGTTGCGACGATGGCTCGTTGTTTGGGTACTGGGAAAGTTTTAGGCATGCTGAACACTACAGTCACTCCCAAACACATGTTGGCCGTGTCTCGAATGAATATGGTTGATCAGGCTATATTGATTCTAGACACGACTACATAACTGCCCAGGTTTAACCACAGCGTACAACACCCATTTACTTATGTTTTGTTCTACTTGTAGTTACGGTTTCTGGCGGTTAGGTATACTTGTATACTTTTGAAAATACTTATATTTTAAAGTATACTTTTAGTTCATAGCACTTAGGCCCCTTAATGTTTATAGTCTTATACCATGTAAGGTTTGGTATACTTAGTTCACTATAAACAAGGGCTCTGATACCAATCTGTCACACCCCAAAACCCAGGGCGGAAACGTTCCGGGGCGGAGGTGACTTCATGTTAAGTATCACAACCAATGTACATAGTAAGCGAAGTAAACATAACCATTACATTACATAAAAGTATTTACATTTGTTTGAAAGTAAAGTGTTACAAGTGTTATACATATACGTCATATAAGCAAAAGCTAAGACGAGTCTTCTATACGCTCCGTCTTCTCCAAAAGATCACAGGTACCTGTCTAATGTGGACCTAAGAATACAAGCGGTTTGAAAATCAGCATAAAGCTAGTGAGTTCATAAGTTATTTTTTTATGTTAGAAGAACATTTTTCCTTTAGTTTTCTGAAAAGTTGTTATCCAAGAAAATCCCATATGTTCTTATAAAGACAGTTTAGTTAGAACATCTGAATTGTCGTTTGATACAACAGTTGATAGTTTAATACGTAAAACTATAGATTGAAAACCCCTGGGAATAACATCCAGTATAACAGTAGGTAGTTTTAATACATAAAACTATAGATTAAAGGAAGATATAAAATCCGTGAATAAACTTATATTTAAATATGTATTGTGAGTCGTATAACCATGCTAATGTGACCCGAGACCTCCCTGACGTTCTTCAGGCGTTAGACGATATCCATAATTGGTCACCCCAGGCGTGCCCGCCTAACTGTAGCTAACAGTTAAGGTGTGGGATTGTCATTCTCGAATGGATCTATTCACAAATTCCATGCTCTCCCTCCAAGAGACTCTGGTTATACTTCCGGGGAGGATATCCTGATAACCCGAAGGGTATAATGAAGACTAATATCACAAGAAAGTATTAAATTATTCACGGTGTACTCAGTCTTTATCGAATATCATAATCAGTTCGAAACATAATAGAGTATAAATAATTGAATACATGGAAACTATCTGGCATAATACTTTACATTAAACAGAGATAAACTGAATCAGACATGGTTTATCTATTGACATTGCATGAAATCCGAACTCATAAAACGAGAATTGAAGATCCCAAATTATTCCCATAATAATTTGATTAGTTTGATTGTTTCCTTTACTGTAATTGAAATCCATGTAGTTATATTCGATAAAACATCCCTTATGCTCCTCATAATACATAAGGGGTAAAGATAGCTAAAAGTTTTCCAGATATTTATAGAATTACATCAGTTTTAAGTTTCGAAATCATTTATAATTTGCTTATATTCTCCCCCCCCTGAAAACATTGAAAAACACGGAAAAAGGCGTAGGGGTATGAACTCACCAGTCAAGAAACGTGTCGTTTTGGATGCTAAACGTCAATTCGGGGCTTGATTACATGCAAGGTTCCTATGTAATATGAATAGATACACATTTGTATCTAATTAGACTTTGATTTACTAAATGAAATGAATTAACACTTTGAGGGGCGAAAACACTTCAATTCAAGTGTTAGGATTGACCCGGGTAGCATCTAAGGGTGTGTAAGACTTGGATATGGAGTTTGCTCTTCAAGAGTAAACTCCTAGAGGAGATTACGTTCCATGGACCATATCCCCATGAGTTTACGGCCGTAAACTCATGGGTGATGGGTTCTTGGTTGTTAAATGGCCTTATAACACTTGTGGGGTGATGCTAGGATCAATTCTAGGGCATAGGAAGTGATTTAACTATCAAAGGGACCATTTAATGGAGTTTACGGATGTAAACTATGAGTTTACGGTCGTAAACTCTCTCATACCCAATCCTTATGTGCTTTATTGGTCCTAGATTAACCACATGTGATTCTAACTCATTTTACAAGTCATAAGATGAAGTTAATGCACCAATTGACCAAGTTATAGGAGTTTACAGCCCATGAACCTTTCCTTGGGGGGTTTACGGCCGTGAACTCCTAAGGGGGTAATTTTCTTGATGATTAAGGTCCCTAACACACTTGTGGTTGCTTCTAGACATTATTCCAAGGCTTATGAGGTGTTTAAGGGGCATCTTAACACCTTAGAAGGTGTTTACGGTCTATGAAAAGGGGTTTACAGTCCAAGCATGTTCTTGGGCCGTAAACTCATGTTTACCCCTTATATGATGAGTTTTTGGTGTTCCTAGTCCATTCAAATAGGCCCTTAAGTCATTTCCAAGCTCCAAAAGTGATTTGGGAGGGTTTTTGGGCTCCAAAACCCTTTTTATGTGTGTTTGCGGCCTAGGGGTGTTCCTAGGCCGTAAAAACATGTTTATGGTCCTAATACATGATTTAATCACGAATTTGAAAGCCAAAGAGGTTATACTATGAGCTAGGATAGTTACCTTAACGATTTGAGGCTTGAATTGGATGATTTTGGACCAAGAATGGAGTTTGTAGAGAGAGAGAGATAGAGTAGTGAGAGAGGATGAAAAAGCTTGAAATGAAGTTCTTTGAACTTTATATATGGTTCGAGTTTCAGACACGGTGGAATTTTACCCGATACTGACGTTAAACGAGGCTTTTGGTCGCACCCGATTAAGTTGTCGTAACCCGACTTGGTCGAAACTATTTTTTTTTTCTAATTACCAATTTGAAGTGTTTTCTTGAGTTTCTAACGTGTTTGGACACCCATTAAGTCATAATAAACAACTCATATTTAATGACTTAATTCAAAATATAAATGAAACACTTTGATAAAGATGAGTTTTGTTAACGGAACGGGTTACAATGATGGAATAATTTCGGGTTGTCACACTTTGATAGGAAAGCCATGGGCTCTCCACATGGCCTTACATCCAAGTTCCATGGTCTCTCCCATGGTATTCGATAGGAAAGCCTGTTGGATAAGGTGTCTAAGTCCATAACTATATTTGGTATCAACTTGACCCGACCCGGCATGGTTCATTTGGGTTGCACTTCACCTAACAACTTGTATGGATATACTTTTGAGAATAAGATGTTTATGGTATATTAATATATTATTAGTTATAATATGTTAATATGATATCGTAATTATTTAATTATAATTGATCAAGAATCAATTTGGAATTAATTTAGTGATCCAAATGGAGCTAATTAAATATGGACTCTTGTTTATATATATGGATTAGGCTAAGATTTATTTAGGATAGGTTAAGAGTATATGGAGTCAATCGATAGTCCATGGAGCTTTTAATCCATGTATCCAATGTAAATGAAGTGTCATGGGTACTAGGGTTTAACTCTAATCCTCCACACTATATAAAGGAGTCCTTGGTTCTAGAATTGGCACTAGTGTGTGTGAGCATAAGTGTGAGCCGATTTATATAGTGTTCTTATTCTCTCAAGAGCTTCTAACTACAAAACAAATGTATGTTATTCTACTTGCATTTTTGTATTACAAGTACCCAATAAAATGCTAGTTAGGTTGTAAACCTTGGAAATCAAATTTGCATGTATTTTATAGAAAACATAGATCCAATATTTCTAGGGTTGCATGTACATCATAGGATTGATAGTATGCTCAAAACCCAACAGTGGTATCAAAGCCTAGGCTTGTTTTCTTGATACTTGATGCAAACTTGATGAAAAAGCCCAAAATTCTGCTATCTGCTGCATGAACTCGCCGAGCCCATGGGCGACTCGACGAGTCCATGTGATATTTCATCCAACTAGTCAAGTAGGTTCTTGCACTCGACGAGTAGGAGCCCCTGAGTGCAAATTTTCGAGTTTTACTGCTGGAAATGGACTAGAAACATTACCCTAAACTGTTTTGGTGTTTTAAAACTTGTTTTAGATGGTGTAATGTTTATGCTAATCCATTTACAATGGCTAATATAAAAATTCCATGTTTTATATGTGTTAATATGGTTCTTGAAATTTTGATATGAATGGTTATGTTCTTATGAGTTTTTTCTTTTTAGAAGATCATAGGAATTATGTCTTATTTTCTTGTAGTATAATTCTTGATCTTAATGGCTAATGATGGAGTCCATAACTTGTCCTCAAGTTATGGATAACCAAAAGTCACTTCTTGAAAAGTGTCATTAAAGAATTAGAGGTTACATAAAATGAATAGTGTTCATTTTAATGGACCATTAAAACTCATAAGCTATGAATTGAAGAGTCTTGAATAGCTTCAAAACTTGCTCTCAAGTCTTGGAATTTGTAAAGTCTCACACATTAATACTTTAATTTCGAATAGATCCTTAGAATTTTAAAAGTTTAAAATTCATCCCTTATACTTCTATGTCACACCCTCGAACCAGACGGCGGAAACGTCCGATGGCTCGCCTGACTTTAATTGAATACTATCACAATGAATATACATGAATCATAACATAAATGTCACCATGCATCAATATATTACAGCTGGAATTGTTCACATCAAGTACATTGTTTTAACATTACACATTCATAACATAAATAGTTTGAGTGTTTTTAACAACATAACATCTAACATTACTTCATAATACTCTTCCGCTTACCTGTTACCTGAGAATACAAGTTATTTTGGAAAAAAAACGTCAACATATGAAATGTTGGTGAGTTCATAAGAAATGTTCTGATAAAATGATTTGTGTAGTTTTGTAAAAACCCAGAAAATCCGATATTTTCTAAAAAGACTTTTGTTTATCAAAGTGTTAGATCCATAAGTTGATGCACAAATATATATATATATATATATATATATATATATATATATATATATATATATATATATGAAGGGTAGTTTATATCATAGTTATCAAATTTCGAGCGAGTAGTATTGAATTCCCCAGAAAACCCGATGTATTCGTGATTACTGATTTTTGTATTGTCTTAGCGAATGAATATTGATTAATCCACATTGTATATCGTCCTAATTTTTGTCTACTTTGAATTCTCGTAAGCCTTAGCGAACGAAGAGAAGGGGGCATTATGTGTCACCACTATCGTAAGTACCTTAGGCTGTCGCGGATGCGAAAGACACGATGGTCCAACTAGCACTTGATTATTGTGAACTTACTAGCTTTTCTAACGAGACACTTTGGCCCGCTAGCACATAAAAGCTATTGAAAGTCCTTTTATAAAATATTGGGTCATTGAATGGCTAATAACATATAAGCGTTATCCCTTTTGGCCCAAAGATCATGTTGGTGGGCTAGCAAGGCCCAACAAGCATGATTTGAAACTCATAAGCCCAAAGTTTGTAGGTAAATTCATTTTAGTTGTCACATAACTATTCAGAGAGTTTTGATTTAACGATTGTTGTTTTGTATTGATTCGAGACCGAATCCATTCGTTTATAACGATATTTGGTATTGAAGTTGTATTCGTTTTCCGTTTTGTCGCTAGTCAGATATCTTGTATTTTGTCGTAATGAATTAATTTGTTTAAAAGTATGACTTTGACCTTTTCACTACCTTTTTTTTATAAAAATAACACTTTTAGTCCTTTATATAAAATAATTTCATTTTTAGTCCTTAAAACATTTTCTTGACACTTTTGTATCATAAACTTGTTGAAAAGACATTTTTAACCCAAATTATATTTTTTAAGCATTTTTATCCCTTCCAGAATGGTGTTTCTCGGTTAGAACCCCAAATTTCGTAACTTTTACAGTTTTGGCCCAAAATATAAAAAGTTTACATTTTCGATCCTTTTTGGAATTTAAAATCATTTTTGACCTTTGAAATAGTTTTATTTCACTTCATATCCCTTGTTTTACAGAATGTTACAATTCAGCCCCTTAAAACTTCAATTTTCACAATTTTGGGCTTATGGGGCCGAAAAGCCCAAATTTAGCCCAATAAGTTAAATTTTTGCATTTCAAGTCCTTCGAAAATTTTAATATTCATAAAAATGATTATAAAAACTGTTTTGACTCCGTTGACCCTTAAGAAACCGTGACTTGACAGTTTTTACCCAAATTTTGTAATTTTTGACAATTTAAGCCGTAAAATGGGTTTTATGTTAGAATATGATCCTCATAACCTTATAAGCTATTTTTTCTTGACTTTTTTAGTGTAAAATAACTTAGATTATGTTTGTTTCCATTCTCAAGTCATAGATCTCGAATTAACACCCTTTTTTGTTACATATTTATCACAAAAACACATAAAACCACACACATGCATGCTTAAAATCACACATAGCATACACATACACATAGATCTACACATTTTCTTGTATTCTCCCCCATAAAACATATGAAACCTGAAAAAAGAGGGGTATGAAGCTCACCTTGAGTTGTAGTTTCGGTTTTTGAAGGAAAAGATGAAGAAATTTCGATCCTAGCAAGTCTTCTTGGAGGATCTCGAACTTAGATGCTTCTAAGGTGCAAGATCAGAAGATTGAATGGATTTAGAAGAGATTTTTGTATGAAATGAAGTAGCTAGATCATGGATTTAACATCAACTTACCTTAGATGATGTGTTTGTGGGAAAAATCTCCTTGAAAGCTTCCTAGATCTCGAAAATTTGGAGAGGAGTGGAGAGAGTTTCTTTTGAGAGAGTTTGAGTGAAGTGTGTGTGTGTGTGTGTGTGTGTTTGGGTTCGGCCGAGAGGAAGAAAGAGAGAAGAAGAGAGATGAGTGAAAGGATGGTTGCATGGAAATATGAAAGTTGCATGGAAAACCTTTATGTAAAAATGAGGTGGTACACACACAAAGTCAACTCTTCCTCTTTGTGGGCTTGGGCTGATTTGGAGAGGGAAAGAGAAGATTTTTGGGCCTTTTTCCCTTAAGCCTACATTATACATAATTTAGATGATTCTTGGCACAAATAAACCAAGGTGTAATTTTTATGACCTAATAGGGCTAAATTAAGTTGGTTGCGACCCATTAAGGTCCATTAAAGTTAACCTAGTGTGTTTTGGGTTCATAAGACCCAAAAGTATTAGGTTTCATGTATATGAGTCCAATTAGGGCCCATTAGAGAGTTCTAGATTCAAGAAGGTTAATTTGGAAGTTTATTAGTCCATTAAGCCCAATAAGGAAATCCTAGTCCAAAATGCACTCAAATTGGGATTTCAAAGGTTTCCAATTCTTTGTTGACTATTTGTAGGGCTAGAATGTAGTATTTGACGAAGTTTTGTTGTTATAGAATGAGCATCATGCATGCTTTCATTTTATTGATTCATAGTTATTATAAGTGTTGTAGTTACAAGGCACCAAAATTTCTTGTTGTGACATTCTATAATATTAAAAGTTTAATTATTATGTATATATATAAGAACAAGTCAGTCTTACCGTTAGTAGGCCTCATTCACGAAGTCGGTCTATAGGGGGGGTATAAGGTTACTTCTTATAAAATGGCAATTTAATGGGTGTCCACTCTCACCCACCGCTTCGTTGACTGGTGGAGGGTCGTTAGCCGAGCGGGTAGGATAGAACCTAAATCTTCATTAAAAGTATAATGAAATTATAAATAACTAAACCTTTATAAATTCCCATTCTTAGTTACTGTAGGAAAATGTGAAATAATTGCTAACCCATGAAATTACACTTTGTACCTTACCAAGTCGTTAGTGGTGTGTGTGTGGTTAACTGGAACTCTAACAAGACTAGTAAGAGTGACAAAGGGTGACTTAAGTTTTATCATAGATCGGTGGAGCGCGTGTGGTTAACCTGTACATCGATTAGGTGATAAAATTAAGGGTACCAAATCAATTTGCATGTTTATTCACACCTTGTTTGTGATCCTTGGCATCCCAGTCACAAACTTGAGAGGGAACAATCGAGATCAAACATGCCATTGAAAGTTCAATGTATCTCAAAGATCTAGGAGTTTCAAATCCACTTAAAACTTAATATTTCATTTTGTTTTTCATGGTGGAAATTGGTAAATTGTCATTTAACTACCTTCAAATATTTTATAGCTTGTATTACGACATCCGTCTTTCATGTTATGAAATAGTTTCATTTGGGTGAATTATTAAGGATTCTTCATCTAATTAAACTTGTCCTTCTTTCTTTTCAGATGCCAACAACTCTGCTGCTGGCTCAAACCCTACAGGCTTCTTTTCCCTCATGAACTTGTGTGGGAAAGTCACTTTTGATGGGTATAACTTCAATGAATGGATTAGAAACATCAGGATGATTAGCCACTATGAGGACAACAAATATGTCCTTGATAAGGAGCTTAAGGTCGTCAATGAGTCCACTGCTACTCCCGAGGAGGTTGCATAGTTCACTACACATGAAAGGGATGCTACCAAAGTGTCGAACATCATGTTGGCAACCATGAATCCCGAACTCCAGAAATCCTATGACGATTTCTACTCCTATGAGATGTATTTGTATCCGATGGAGAGGTACCATCAGAGCGTGCGTCAAGAGAGGTATGAAATCATCTCCTCTATGATAACATCCATGATGAAGGATAGTGAATCCATCACCGGTCACATACAAAAGATGTAAAGGTTCGTGGACCAGTTACTGAAGCTTAATGTGGACTTCCCTGAGGACATGGCGATTGATATCATTCTCCATTCCTTACCTCCATGTTACGATCAATTTTGTATGACTTATCATATGAACAAAGAGGAAGTTACACTTAGCAAACTTCAAGGACTTTTAAGGACCGCTAAAAGTGTCCTTAAAGGTATGTCGGCTGTTACATCTACTCCTACTCCTACGACAGCCCATGTTCTGGCAATTGGGCAGGGAAAAGGGAAGAAGAGGAAGAACCCTTCGAAGGGTACCAAGGGAAATTCCCTTGATGGATCCTCTTCAAGTGGGACCAAGAAAGGTCTCATTCCTCCTTATTCAAACCCAAAGTAAGCACAATGCTTCTACTGCCATGAAAAGGGGCCCTGGAAGCAAAGCCGCCCCAAATACATGTAAGATGTGAAGAATGGGAAAGTTAAACCCACCCATGTAGGTATTTATACTATATTGTCTGGTAACTCACTGCATACTAACTCTTGGGTGCTCGATACATGTTGTGGTATTCACATTTGTACTCATTTGCAGGGCCTAAGAAGTAGTGAAGAAGTGGAGCATGGGAAGATAAACCTAATCATGGGCAATAGGAAAGCATCACCTGAAAGCAAGATTGGAGTTTATTCTTTATTCCTTAATAATGGGTTAACTTTAGATTTGAATAAATATTGTTACTCGTCAGAAAAGGCAAGAAATATTATTTCCCTTCTTAGTTTGTACAAACAAGGTTTCACATTTTCTTTTGATAATAAAATTGGCGCTATTGATGCTTTTTATAATAATGTGTTTTATTTTAAAGCATTACCTTGTGATGATGTATATAAAACTATGTAGACTGTAGACAACTTAGGAAATAATGTATATCATACCGATTCTTCGATGATCTTAGATAAAGCATCCTTGTGGCATTGTCGTCTTGGACATGTTAACAAGAAGCGCATAGGCCAACTCCAGAAGGATGGAGTTTTGGAATCATTTGACCTAAAGTCGGATGATAGTTCCGAGTCTTGTTTACTTGAAAAAATGACGAAGTCACCCTTCATTGGTTCTTGTGAGAGGGGTAAAGGTTTGTTGGACCTCATACACATAGATGTGTGTGGACCCTTCAAAACTGCCACAGGGGATGCTAATCGGTACTATGTGACTTTCACTGATAATTATAGCAGATATGTAAATATTTACTTAATCAAGTCCGAAACCTTTGAAATGTTCAAAGAGTTTAAGCAGGAAGTCAAGAATCAGTTCGGCTGGAATATCAAGATGCTTCGATCTGATCAGGGATGAGTGTATCTTAGTATTGAGTTCCTTGAATATCTTAAGGAATGTGGGATAGTCTCACAATTGAAACCCCCCAGGACACCACAGCTGAATGGTGTTGCCGAGAGGCGCAATCAGACCTTATTGGACATGGTTCGTTCCATAATGAGTCGGGCTTCGTTACCAATCTCATTCTGGGGGTCTGGCTTAGACATTGCCGCCCATATCCTTAATCTAGTCCCTACTAAGAAGGTTGAAAAAACACCTCACGAGATGTGGATTGAGAATGTTCCCATTCTAGACCACATCAAGATTTGGGGTTGTGAGGCTTTCGTGAAGCGCGAGTCTCATGACAAGCTTGAACCTCGAAGTGAGAGGTGTATTTTCATCGTCTATCCACAAAGATCCTTTGGTTACCTCTTCTACAGGCCTAGTCAAAATGTGGTCTTTGTAGCAAGAAGGGGAGTCTTTCTTGAGAGACAATTCATAAGCCAAGGAAACAGTGGGAGGCAAATTGACCTTGAAGAGCTTCAAGAGTCATGTAGTGAAAGAACCTCAAACACTATCAACCAACTTGAGAAGGAAACTCCTATTGATACAATAGATGAGTCCGTACCTCCGAGGCGTTACACTAGAGTTAGGAACACACATGATTTTTATTATGGTTATCACATCACCACTGAAGGTGATACATTTATTAGTTATAGTACACTAATAGATTTGGATGAAATTAATAATTACATGGAAGCAATGGCAAACCCCGAGTCTGCTAAATGGAAGGAGGCTATGTACAATGAGATTCAGTCCATGTGTGACAATCAAGTTTGGAACTTGGTTGACAATGACCAGGTTGTAAAACAGTTGGGTGCAAATGGATCTTCAAAAAGAAGACCGACATGGATGGGAAGGTACACACCTAAAAAGCAAGACTCGTGGCAAAGGGTTCTACTCAAACTCTGGGAGTTGACTATGACGAGACCTTCTCACCAGTAGCAAAGGTTAAGTCTATTAGAGTTTTGCTGGCTATAGCTGAATTTCATGGTTATGAAATATGGCAAATGGATGTTAAAACCACTTTCCTCAGTGGGTAGTTGGTTGAGGATGTTTACATGGCTCAGCCAGAGGGTTTTTTCGATGCAAAGTACCCTAATAGGGCGTTTAAGCTTGAGAAATCCATTTATGGATTAAAACAAGCATCTCACAGATGGAATCTTTGCTTCGATGAGAAAGTCAAAGAGTTTGGCTTTTCGAGGAGTGATGATGAGTCCTGTGTGTATGTTAGGGCTAGTGGAAGTATAGTTAGCTTTATGGTGTTGTTTGTGGATGACATACTACTCATAGGAAATGACAACCCAAGTTTTTAGAAGGTTAAGTCGTGGCTTGGGAAGTGTTTCGCTATGAAGGACCTTGGAGAAGCAGCATATATCCTAGGGATAAGGATAATGAGAGACATGATTAAGAGACTAGTTGGACTTAATCAGAGTAGCTACTTGGATAAGGTGTTGAAAAGGTTCAACATGCAGAATTCAAAGAAAAGGGACTTACCGATCCAACACAATACCAAACTGAGTAAGACTCAGAGTCCGAGTATAGAGGATGAGATAGCTGAGATGAGTCGATTTCCATATGATTCTGCTATTGGCTTGATCATGTATGCTATGACTTGTACTCACCCTGATGTGGCCTTTGCTTTGAGCATAGTTAGTAGATTTCAGGGAAATCCTGGCATGGTGCGCTGGACTGTGGTAAAGAATATTCTCAAGTACCTATGTAGGACTAACGACTGGGTCCTTACCCTTGGTGGGAGTGATGACTTGAGAGTGATTGGGTATAGTGATGCTAGCTTTCAGACTGACAAGGATAATTTCCGCTCTCAGTTAGGCTGGGTCTTTACCCTAAACGGAGGAGCAATTACTTGGAAAAGTTCCAAGCAGGAGACAATAGCTGATTCTATTTTTAAATCAGAGTACATAGCGACGTGTGAAGCGGCAAAGGAGGAAATATGGTTGATGAAGTTCATTGGAGATCTAGGAGTTGTGCCAACTATACAAGAGCCTATGGAGGTTTTCTTTAACAGAAATAGTGTGGTTGCCTTAGCCAAGGAGCCTAGAGATCACGGTAGATCCAGACATATTGAACGAAAACACCACTTCATAAGACACAAGACACAAGAAGGACTCCTCATGGCAAAGAGGGTATCATCAAAAAAGAACCTTACACATCCCCTCACGAAGGGACTGACTAGGGTTAGGCATTTGCAGCATGCAAGAGGCTTTGCGCTGAGGGACGATATTAGTTTTAATAATTAGATTTCTGAAACTAGTAAAATGTAATGGACATTTGATGATTAACTAAAAGTTGTTATTTATTTATGAGTAAAGTGTTACTATCCTATGTTGATAGTTTACTATTGTTTCAATTTTAGTTGTTTTGACTTCCAGAATAATTATTTTATCCAAACTCTCCACAATCGGTCATATATCGGAAGTAGATATGAATCAAGACTGTCATGAATTTGGCTTGTAAGATTTGTCTAATGTGCATTAGCATAGCAATGGTTGCTACAACATTCATGAGTGCCCATAAGTCCTGAGTATTGGATTAAACCCACGCTCGTTTGTATCACTTCATGGAATTTATCTCGAGTGATCGCAAGATGGTAATATCATATATATCTTCAAACCTACATATATGAGTTGTTCACTATGACTTGGTTATCCGTTGATTGTACGAAAATGCATCAGTAACTTGAGGTTATAAAACGTGCTTTTGTGCATAATTCAACAAGTAGTTAGTACAAGCATATGAGTCGAAGTTTATCTGTTCCTTCTAGCAATAGAAGCGATATCTGGGCCCCTCGATGATTGGGTTTTGAATTATGTCTCCGGCCCGGTCAGAACCTAATTGATGTGTTCAATTTAGTTCTATGTCAAACAAATCAGAGATCGAGAGACAAATGCTGGACAATTAGTTAGACCATGTTCCATGTGTTTGTTCGGCTGATATCTTGAGAACAGAGGAGTATACGATCACTTATCTAAAATGGCGCTTCATAGTTCAACAAAGTTTTAAAGAGCTATGATTGCTGGGTGGTTCCTGAAGTTATACTTGCAACTATAGTTATCAGACTTATCCAGGTGGGAGACTGTTGGATAAGGTGTCTAAGTCTGTAACTATATTTGGTATCAACTTGACCCGACCCGACATGGTGCATTTGGGTTGCACTTCACCTAACAAATTGTATGGATATACTTTTGAGAATAAGATGTTTATGATATAATAATATATTATTAGTTATAATATGTTAATATGATATCATAATTATTTAATTAGAATTGATCAAGAATTAATTTGGAATTACATTAGTGATCAAAATGGAGCTAATTAAATATGGACTCTTGTTTATATATATGGACTAGACTAAGATTTATTTAGGATGGGCTAAGAGTATATGGAGTCCATGGATAGTCCATGGAGCTTTTAACCCATGGATCCTAGGTAAATGAAGAGTCATGCGTATTAGGGTTTAACCCTAATCCTCCACACTATATAAAGGAGTCCTTGGTGCTAGAATTGGCACTAGTGTGTGTGAGCATAAGTGTGAGCCGATTTCTAGAGTGTTCTTATTCTCTCAAGAGCTTCCAACTTGCTTTGGTGATTTGTGACACCACTTGAGGCATCCACACTATTGATGCTAGGCTAATAAACTCCAAGCAATCAACCACAAACAAAGGGTATGTTATTATACTTGAAGTTTTGTATTACAAGTACCTCATAACATGCTAGTTAGGTTGTAAACCTTGGATATCAAATTTGCATGTATTTTAGAGAAAACATAGATCAAAGGTTTCTAGGGTTTCATGTACACCATAGGAGTGTTTGTATGCTCAAAACCCAACAAAGCCATGGGCTCTCAACATGGTCTTACATCCAAGTGCCATGGGCTCTCCCATGTTCTTCGATTGGAAATCCATGGGCTCTCCACATGGTCTTACATCCAAGTGTCATGGGCTCTCCCATGGTCTTCGATAACAATCATACCACATATAATAATAGCGTACTTCCTAGCTCAGACCAACTTTCATGCCAAATAATACCATTACAACTAGGACACTACATATTATGAAATGCGCTGACCTTGGTGCCTTAGACCCATTCATATGGTGAGGAAACTCACCTCTGTCTGCTGAATGTGAAATCTTCTCTCTTAAAAGTCTGTGACCTCCTATGCTGAATAATAATAATAATAATCAATGTTAGGACTCTACTTAATAAATGGGAACCCAAACCCCAAATCCTTCCATTTGGCCCAATTATCCTTTCTATATCAATGGGCCCAATGTCCATGTCCAAAATCATTAATTGGCCTCTTAGCTTAATAATGCCTAATCAATATATCCATGGCCCATAAAAGATGAAATGGCTCATAATTCACAGAATGCAACCAAGTCCAATAACCAAATGAGGACCAATAGCTCAAAGGACTAAAACAGATCCAGGCCCATCCATGATGTGTACGTTCAGCATATTATCCTGGTACGCACAGAGTACTAGGGTCTTGGGACTTACGCGCAGCATACACTGGGTTACACCTACCCAGTGTGGTAAAAATTAGTTTACGCGGCCGATTAATCAGCGCCTAAATGCTTAGCGGTCCCCAACCGCCTACGAATAAGTGTTTGAGGGTTGGCTGGGCGCTTTTGGTGAATATCGGTCAAAGTCGGACCAAATCCGTCCAAATCGGACATAATCAACCAACTCGAACTTCAAATCGGTCCAAACCACTCCAGCCCATACTAAAGAACTCGTTGGTCCAATGGAGCCAACTAGCCCAAGGCTCAGATGTTTTTATCTTTAAAGTAGATAGAGTCCCCTTTTATAATGTATTTGTGCCTTCTTTTATTTTTTCCAACATCGATGTGGGATACGAGCAATACAATCTTCTATGTAATCTACCCCTGATACAACCAAGAACCAGCACCTACATAGTCGATTATCACCAATTGCCAACCATTATCACTGGTAGTAGTTCACCTTCACAACAGAGCAATCAACGCCACAACCTTCATCCATCATCACCACCGTAGACCATCCTCACCATAGTCTCACCGAACCACCTTAAAATAACTGGAAATACATTGCTTAAACACTTCCATAGGACTAGCCTCCTTAAAACCACACCAACAAAGAAATAAGAAGAAAAAGGAATAAGGAGGTTGGGTTGTTCTCTTTCTTGCATCTTGAAGACGGGAGAGCCATTGTCATGATCCTTATTGTTGCATATTTCCTTTTTGAAGATGATGTATAGTGGAAATATGTTGTAAGCTTGGTTAAATCAGGTTGGGCAGGTAGATGGGTTTGCGAAGGGAAAGGTCGCGACAACCTCTTCTTTTCTGAGGTAGCTGAAAACCAAGGAATCTGATTTCTTTCTTTTTGTTTCCATTAATCGACAACCTCACAAAGCAATGAGATCATATATCCTTCTGCGTTTTTTCTTTCTTCGTCTTTTTCAGGTTTGATGCTTAGATTTGTGTCTCGGTTGTAACAGGAAGGGAAGAAGTGGTTGGAATGAAAACGAAGAAGAATCATGAAAGACACACACAAGCTGTTTGATGAAAATCCTCAAAGACTTCATTATTGTTATTGGATTAAGAACAGGGGTTGTTTGAACCATACTTTTTACTAGAGTTTATTGAACAGGGATGTTGATAGGAGAATCATACTGGGTTATTCGTTTAACCAACAATTTCTTACAAAATTGAATCTTGTTGACTGATTATGGACATTCTAAGTTGTGATTGTGTTTAACCATCAAATTTAGTTCTTCTTTTGTTTTCATCTTTAATATGTGTTACTAGTATTAACATTTAATGTTATATTATTTGGATTTATGTTATATTTATTAATTTTTTAATAACTTTGTAATAATTAATGGTCCCCGATTAATCCCTTGACCCCAGTCCACCACCTAGCCAACGTCGAGCGTTTTCTGCAACCTTGCACCCAACGTATTACCAGATTAAGCACTTTTTCCTTTAAGTGCTTAATACTTGATTCTTTTACGTAAAAAGTTCAGATCTAAGCTTATTAAGACTACATAAGGCATAAAGTTGGCAACTTTATGCCTTTGCATGTCCCATATGCACCAAACACCCCCATTAAGACCTTTTCAAGGTTCTTAACCCATGCATGTGGTCAAAACTCCGACCAAGACTCCATTTTTAAGTTACTAAAGGACCAAGTGAGTTCAGATTTGTCATTTTCAACTTTCGGAGTTGCTTAACTCACAAACGGAGGTCCAAAATTAACCAAAGGGGTTAAACTAGAAAACCCTAGCTAGATCTATTATTTAAGTGGAATGATCCAAACTTTTTACCTCTAGGAACTCCTCAAGGTCGTCTATGTGCAAATTCTTGAAGCTAAAAGACACTCCAAGCTTCTTTGACCATTTCTTCTTTGGATGAACACCAAAAGGACCACAAAAGCACTCTCAAGGCTCAAAATGCACTCACAAAGGATATTAGGGCTTCCAGGAACGTTTGAAGGCGAAAGGAGCAAATGAGGTTGAGGATCAAGTGAGTTAAGGGCGTTTAAATTTGTCACAAGTCTACAAATTAGGGTTTGGACCCTCGGCACGTACGCCTAACGTACGTGCGGCTCCTCCGCGATTAACCATGCAGAGTATGCTAAGCGTACTCATAAGTACGCCAAGCATACTTAAGGGACCAATTATGTCAAAACAGAAATTCTTCATGGTTTCAAGTCATACCTGCTTTAGGGCGTTACATTTTTGACTTTCAGTTTTGACCTTTGACTTTTAAAGTTGACTTTTTTACTTTCAAGATTGAATTTTTAAGTTTGATTTTTAAGTTTGACTTTCAAGTTCGACTTTTTAAGTTTGGCTTTTCGGTTTGACTTTTTAAATTTGACTTTCAAGTTTGACTTTTGAGACTTCAAGTCAAAGGTTTTTTTTGGTGAACAATGTGTTCCTCGATCACTAAGGGTATTGAAACTTCACGTTCTCAGTCTTGTGAAGCTACATTTAATCTTCTTCGTGATCAAATTGATATATTACGTAGAGAAAATGAGGACCTTTGGTATGAAGGCTATACTTTTAGGAAAGACCAAAAACCCTTAAAAGAACAACTAGAGGCGAAGACAAAGGACTTTAGAAAACTTCAAGAAGAATATAGTAATAAATGTGAAAACTATGACAATGTTAACAGAAAACTTGTCAACTTGACTGACAAGCTTGACACATTAAAATAAAAATTTGAAATTGTAGATCTTAACTTCAAAAAGTTTGATGTGTCAAGTAAGAAAGTTGAGACTATGATTGAAAACAAATAAAATTTAAAGATAATCAAAATAAGGGTCTAAGGTATCATAGTGTTCCACCTCTCTTTAATGACAACTATACCCCACCTCTTGAAACCAATAAGGAAGAAATATCTGCTTAGTATGGCCAACCCCCTGTATCAGCTTCAGTTAAGACTGAACAATCAGACCAAATTGAGAGTGTTCAGGAGAAGGATACTAGTGGTTCTACTTCATGTGCATGTAAAGTAGAGGAAGATGCGAACAAGGAGAACAAAAATCATTATTGTTCAGTTGATTATATTGATTATCAAACAAATGTCACCTTGAACTCTGAATATGTTGCTTCTAATCAACCTACTATTGGTAAATACATGCCACCAAAAAAAGCGAAACAGTTTGCTTGCTGCAAGTGTGCTTGTGGGAACAATCAGAAACAAGGCATGGACACGCCACCAGGGGCAAGCAGAAACAACTCCTACATGAAGAAACCAACATGTTTTCACTGTAGAACACGTGGACATATTGCAATAAATTGTCCAATTCATGCATATGTTCCCTACTATGTACAGGGTTGGCAGAACGCGCCAAGAGGGAGATTTTTGAAAAGAAACCCTTCGAGGTCACAATCAAACAATGGCAACTGGAATGCTAAAAATGCCAATAATCAAACTTCCAAGGTTAAGAAGGGAATGTCAGCCAAAAAGCCAAATTTAAGAGATGGCTCAGTTAGACAAAGATAAGTTAATTCAAAGACATCTCGATGATCACGCTCAAGTACTAAAACAAGTGATAAGGCATCCATCCGATCAAACAAGAAATGGGTTAAACCAGACTACAAATGGGTACCAAAGGTTAATACTCCCAAATCATCAAATGATTCTAACATTTCTTCATCATCTGTTTGTGATAAACAATATATGTTGTGGGAGAGAGTGCTTTATGTAAATGATAATGGTCATCCCAGTTTCAAGATGGACTTGGTTTCAAAGACCAACTAATCCTACACTCTGTGCTAGAGCAGTTATGGAGGAATATCATCAGACTTTAGTTTGTTGATAGTGGCTGTTTCAAGCACATGATATGAGACATTCTCTGTTGTACAACACTCAGAACTTTAAGTGAGGGTATGTGTCCTTTGCGGGAAAGGAAGAAATGAAAGGATCACAAATACGGACCGTACTTAACAATGTGAAGAGTTTTCGAATATGTTATGAGATTCAAATATGTGTGTTGCTCTCAGATCATCTGGATGCAACTTCAACTGGTGACTTACGATTTGAGTTTTCATCCCGATACTCCTGAGTCTTTCTTAAAATGATTCGTTTTGAAGACATTTTTTCTAAAACAATTTTGCGCGTTTATTTTATTTTCTTTCTTCCCAATGCCCAAATTAAGGGGGAGAAATCAAAATACAAAAAAAATTATAAAACAAAAATCCAAAAAATTGTCCTTATGGTTTTTCGTTTGTAGGTGTTATTGGGAAGTGATATGAAGCTTAGTGTTAAAGGACAATCTGAAATTTGTGTAATGCACTAAATCTGAATTGTTTACACTCTGTGTTCAATGTGCGGGTAGCCATGAAGGATTCAAAGGGAATAGACATAGATTGACAATGACAGGACTTGACAGTGTGGACTTAGATAGTTTCATTTGGTCTGACAATACGACACTAGAATGGATTGGGCAGTGAGATAAACTAGGGAGTTTGCAGGATACATTAAATTCATATGTATCTAGAATTGTGGCTCAACATTTCCTCAATGTATGGACTTATGTCCTTAATTTCGATACTAATAGGGCGACTGGGGGTTCTGATAAAGTAGTTCTTTATGAAATTATTTTATTGCTTTCTATCTGTCAGTCATATGTTGCCTCCTCCGCGTGATTGGAACATATGCGACCTGGAATGCAACATATGCAAATTTATCTATATGCATCATCTTATCTATGAAATTGTTTCTATCTGTTAGCCATATGTTGTCCCCTCTGTGTGATCCGAAGATCCGACCTAGGACACAACATATGCACCCTACTATCTCTCTAATCCTCTATCTATGTTAGTCATATGTTGTTCCCTCTGCGTGATTGGAAGTCGTCCAAACTGGGATACAACATATGTATTTCTATATTTATCTTCTCTCTTAATGATTAAATACTCACCTAAAGTAAAGAGTTCTTTGGAAGTCCTTGATTACTAGGGTATGTCAGGAAGTGGGGATCACGTTCTAGTACATCTAAAAATGAACCATTTAATAGGTTGTCTGTAGATCTCGCTGCTGAATTTAAGTGGACAACAATATTCTTTGTCATCGTCAGCTAAATGGTCGATTTAGGAATATACGTGCAATGTCTTGTCACTTATAATCAGTTCAACCTGTCAATATTCTTTGTGTTTAAGTTGACCACTATACCAGTGAATGACCACGCCTAAACATGAAGGCGTGTGCTAATAAACGATGTTGAATTGCTTGACAACTTTGATCCCAAAAAGTTTTAAATTTCGTTATTATTTTTGTTTTTTTTGCTAAATTTGTTCATATTTTTCCTGTATGCACAAATTTTGGGGGAGAATTAAAACAAATAAAAATTAAAAAAAAAATCAGAAAATAAAAAATTCCAAAAATATTTTTATTTATGTTTTAATTCTTTTTCAGAAAATATGAAAAATCCAAAAATATTGTGTGCTAAGTTTGTTTTTAGTGTTGTTTTTATCTCTAAATTTTCTTTGTCTTAAAAAGTGAACTCGAAGAAAGAAGAGACTCAAGGAGATTGTATCGAAACTTTCTGAGCCAAGGTTACATCCTTGAACATCTTTGGTGAGAAGGGTTTTTCGTAACTCTGTGATCCACAAGGACCTTTTTTAGTCGATGGTTACTTTTCAAGGCGCAATGGTGATCATTGAGGAACGTTCAGTCTAAGGAACAAGAAGCAAAAATTATTTTTTAACATTCATTCTTTCAACCCCAGAAGCAAGGTGAAGCTGTAATTGAAGATTATGTGATGAATTGCATAGAAGCTTCCTCAATCAATTTGATGCTATCTATGAACCTGATGAAGTGATCTTCAAGAATCGGTCTCTCTGTTATTCTCTCTATTATTTTCTCTGAAGATTCTCAAGCTAAAAGTGCTTATTTTCATTAATCCGTACAAGAATCCTCCTCACCCAACGTACGTTCAAAGTCAAATTTCTAAAGAAAAGCTCAACTGTTCAAGATGAAGTCATTCACATAGAATATTCATATGTTGATCTTGAAGTTGTGAAGAAATCCAAGATAAACGCTGAAGCCAAGCTCAAATTATAGATTAAAAAGAAAATCAAGCTACAAACCCACGGGGAACTTGTTAGGTCATAAGAAAAGAAAGCTATAAACCAAGGGGAGATTGTTGGGTCTAAATTTATGGTTTATATTTTGCTTTTTAAGGCATTTATAGTTTCCGGTCTAGGGCCAAAACAGTCTTGGGTTTTGTTGTATATTGGACCGAAAGCACATGTGATTTCGGTCTAGCTATTGAGTTTTGGGCTTTGTTTTTGTCCATGTGTAGGAATAGTTTGTTAATGGAAGTGTTTGGGGGTTAGACAAAGTGTATAGGGAGGAGAAAACGTTCTAGGGGCTGCCATTGTCATATTAGTGTGTTCGAGAGAGAGAAATTAGAGAGAACAAGTGTGTGTGTGAATCTTCTGTACATGGATAATTATTGAATATTATTGTGTGCATTGAATATTGATCTTGTTCTTCTTCTTCTCCATTTCATCTTGCATCATCCACTTGATTGGGATTCCGCACCTTCAAGTGGATCGGATTGATACATCAAAGCGATTTGGGACTTACATCCTTATATTATGTACATGTGTTGTAGCTCCCATGTTTATCATAGTGAATCAATTCCCAAATCAAGCCAAGTTTTTACACTTGCTAAGTTAGAATAGAAATTCCTATGAATCGTACATTATCTATGTACATTACAAAGACGACTACAATGCTCCTGCTAGCATTGATTTATATATGGTTTATATATGTTTCTTGAAATTCAAACTCTTTGAACTTTCTCATTGAAACAAAGATTTCAATTACTCCCAGTAGCTTTGACGTATGTATACATATATATATATATATATATATATGTGTGTGTGTGTGTGTGTATGTATGTATGTATGTATCATCTTGATTTCACAAAATTCAAACTCTTTGAACTTTCTCATTGAAATAATGACCCCACTTGCAAGATGCTTATTTCGTTCCATAAATGAACTTATTAACCTTACCCATCCTTCACAACCTCTCTTGGTTAGATTATGTGTTTTCTCCTGTCCATGCTTTTTTCTTCCTGAATATCTACTTATGCCTAATGGTTAAGGCCAAGTGCTTGATTTAGCAAGTTTCAACACACATGGACTGAATCTCGTTTTCCATGTATTCCTTCCATTTTGTAGCCTTTAGGGCCTACCATAGCTTCCGGTAGCTAGTATGCTTTGACTGCCCCATACCAGCGACTCCTTTACCTCAGTAATATAAACTCTTATATAACTAAGTGTATTATGTCCTCTATCATATCTACAAGGAAGAGGTCTAAATATATTAGTTTCCTTAATAGCTCTTTCACCCTCGATTTGAATGGTAGGTCTAACTTTATGATCTTCATTGGTTGACTCTTGAATCTTATGAAGATCAATGTGGCTCCCAACACCTTTTGGAAATCAGCTCCCTCTCTTGGAAGATTGTGACAACCCGAAATTCCATCCATTATTTTAACCCATCTCCATTAATAAAATTTAATCTTATTAAATTTTCCGTCAACTTCTTGGGTTAAGTAAATCAACTAGGGATATAGTTAAAATCCTATACGAGTCGAAAAAACCAAAAATCGCACGAAAAACTCTTGATTTCTCGAAAGACTAGGAGTTCACGACCAAGACGAGTTTACGGCCGTAAACTCATGTACGACCGTAAACCCGTTTACGGTAAGTGTCAGGTGGACCCCACCACCGACTATACCCCTGGCCTATAAATATAGGACCCCCACCCTCATTTGAACCTTCTTGGCCGGAAACACCCACTCTCTCTAAACCTCTTGACGGTAAACACCAAAAAGCCCTCCTTTCACCTGAAAAACGCCGGAAATCGTCATTTGGGGCAGTTTGGGAGCATCTAGAACTCATTTTTGACAAAATCGGGCATCTTTGTTCTTGAGTTTACGGTCGTAATCCCTCAGATCTTCAAAAGCTGCAAACCTTGTTCACGGCTGTAAACCTTGTTCACAGCTGTAAACCCAGTTCTTGGTCGTAAACTCTCTTCACGGCCGTAAACTTAGTTCACGGCCGCAAACCCAGTTACGACCGTAAACAACTCTTTAGTGGTGAAAAGTTAGTTTTTTGGTTTAACCAAGTCCAGGTAACATTCCTTAATCGAAACCAAGTGTTTGTCTAAGACTTTATTTAACGAAATCGCTAATTTAGATATGTATGTGTATTTATTGATATTAGGATTCCGTTAAGTGCCATGTGCGTCGACTCAAGGATCTTCCAGTTCAATCCTTTGCAACCAACTGTGAGTTCATACCGCTATGCTTTTATGATTTTTAAACGTTTTTAGGTGGGGGGCATACAAGCCAAACACAACAGTATTCAACCAGTTAAACTTATGCAGTTATACCAACTAACAAGTTTTCATAAAATATTTAGATATTTTACCCCTTTTTCTATTATGCGGAGCATAAGGGGCGTTTTGTAAATTTAATTGCATAATATTTGATTATTTCATGAACTTAACCTTACAATCAAACTATAATGGGTATAGTTTGGGAATTTCATTATCAGTTTCACAGATACCAGTTATATATACGAGTGAGTTAATAAACTATGATATATTTAGTTTATGTTGAATAATATCACAAGAGTACAACAGTAAATAATTATTTTAGTATGACTATTTTATCTTACAAAATATACACCCGATTTTCATTCGAACGATTAGTAAACTTAAATATATTATTACTCGTAATGTCGTCATCTTAATTGGGAGACACGTCCTTAGGAGCTTACGCCATAACCTAAGTGGAGGAATATCCTTATGAACCAGAAATTCCTGGAGGGAAAGCTTGGCCTTTGTGTATAGATCTATACAAGATTGACTACCCCACACCTGGTTGCTAGCTACAGTCAGACCGGCAGGTCTACGGGGGACAAATGTCATAAAGGATTTTGGCATCTGTTTCACGTAGAGTCAAGTTAATATATGGTCATAAAACTTGCCAACCGTACGACACTTTTACATAATAATATACCTTTGCTTCCTTAACATAAGTATTGTACTTATTCCTTTCAATTTCGAAACCATTAAAGCAACTAACACCTGTATCTAGGGAAAATATGGGATTTTCCCAGCCAAACGAACGTACTTTACCTACTGGTGGTAGCCAGGGTTTTCAAACGAAATACATTTTTATACTGATGGTAACCAGGTAATCGACACAAACAAGGTTTTACATATAATGAAAATGAATTAATCATACAAATTCAGTGACTAGTTCTCGTTATAAAAACATGCTGATGAATTCACCAACTTTATGCTGATACGTTTTCAAAACTGTTTGTATTCTCAGGACAACAATAGATAGGTACCCTTACAACTTTTGGTGGAGATGGAGCAACTTCAGAGTCTCGTCTTTTACTTTTGTTTCATCTCGACGTATACAAAATATGTTTTCAAACAAATGTAAATATTCTTATTGTAATGTAATGGTTGTGTTTACTTTGATTGATATGATACGATTGTTATGACACTACACATGACGTCATCCACCCCCGGACGTTTCCGCCATTTGTTCCTACGGTTCGAGGGTGTGACAGATTGGTATCAGAGTTATTGTTTTTGGTGAACTAAGTATACCGAACCTTACATGTTATGCAACTATAAACACTAAGGGGCCGAAGCGCTTTGAACAAAAAGTATACTTTAAAATATAAGTATTTTGCAAAAAGTACAAGTATACCTACATACCAGAAACAATATCGTGATTAGAACAGAACAAAAGTATTTGGATGTTGGACGCTATGGTTAAACCTAGGCAGTTATGTAATCATGTCTTGGCTCAATATAGCCTGATCAACTATATTTATTCGAGACATGACCAACATGTTCATGGGAGTGACTGTGGTGTTACAACAGGCCTAAAACTTACCAAGTATTCCTACCACAAGATATCGATCTAACAAAAGCATGCAACTTAAAATATTATAGGAGTATTTTTACTAGATTCAAATTCATTGCGAAAATTCACTTCCAAGTGTTGCTACTCATTCTTTCTTAGCGATAATTTGCTTCCATTAGTAGCATTTCCTTCTGTATCGCTTAGTAGAACACTCTATCTATCCGGTTGAGATATACTTTGTTTCATATCTCTTTATTCAAAATATTGGGGACTTACCATCCTCTTCTTCCTGATTATTTTTAGAACAAGATGCTTCCCAAGAAAAGACCCTGCAAAAAGAACAAAAATCCTCCACCGCCACCTCCTTAATTCGATCCTGCCATGTTCCAGGCAGCTGTCACTGTCACTGTGGCTGCCGTGATGTCACATATTAACTCTGGCGGGTCAGGAAGTGGTACTCATCCCCTTAACCCCGATGGAAACCTGGGACACCAGAAGTAGCGTTCCTATCAAGGCTTTATGAATGCAAAACCAACACGTTTGAACGAAAATGGAGGTGTTATTGCTCTGACTCGGTGGTTCATGTTCTAAAGCCAACAAGGTGAAATTCATGCTTTCACTTTCATCGACAGAGCATTGACCTGGTGGAATGGTCGGGTTAAATCCCTAACCTTGCTAGTAGCAAATGCAATGGGTTGGGAGAGCTTGAAAGAGCTCATGCTTGCTGAATTCTGCCGAAGGGGCGAGATGCAGAAACTAGACCATGAACTCTGGAACTTGAAGATGAAGGGTTCCGACATTGCTTCCTACACAGCTAGATTTTGCGATTTGGCTCTCCTCTATTTGGGAATGGTCAACCCAGAAAGAAAAAAAATAAAGAGGTTCATTTGGAGATTGACTCCCCCAACACAAGGGAATGTCTTGGCTGCTAAGCCAACCACTTGTGACAGCGCCAAGTGCCTGGCGCAGACTCTCATAGATCACGGAGTTGATCTCGATGCAGCAGTAACCGCTCCCGAACTAGCAAAGGTGAGTGGTGGGAAAAGAAAGTTCTGGAAGCAACGAAAGGGCCAGCCTTCCTTAGAGCTCTCAAAGAAATAGCAAACGGTGGCAGTTCACGCTGTTACTACTCCTTTCGCTGCTCCTGCCACTCAAGCACCTACCAGTGGATATGTTGGTACCCTTCCTCGGTGCGTCAAGTGCAATAACCATCATAATCCCAGCCCATGCCGCGAAATGCTCTGCAACAACTGTGCCAAGATGGGTCACACAGCCCGAGGTTGCCGAACACAAGTCCAACCCACTAACTAGGCCTCTGGAGCAGGCATTGGGTAAGCCTGCTATGGTTGTGGAGATGTCGGGCACTACAATAGAAATTTCCCCAAGGCAACTACTACTAGCAACACTGGGAGAGGGTTATCAATGGGTCAGGAGGAAGTAGTTGCAGACCCCACCGTTGTTACGAGTACGTTCCTCCTCGACAACTCTTATGCATGCATTATTTTCGATTATGGTGCGGAGACAAGTTTTGTTAGTCATGCATTCAAACATCTTCTCAAACATAAACCCAAACTTTTAACCGAAACATTTACCATTGAGATGGCTAATGGTGAGAAAGAGAGCACTAAAATATATTCATCGGCTGTCCCCTTACCCTAAATGATCATTCCTTTCGAATCGATCTCATGCCTGTTTCCATAAAGTGTTTTGATGTCATCATCGGCATGGATTGGGTGAGACCCAATCATGCTAATATTCTCTGTTACAAAGAAGCGATCCGTCTCAATCTTTTTTCTGGGTAAACCCTCATGATATATGGTGATAAACTCAGCTCCAACCTCCGCATCATTTCATGTATCAAAGCTCAGAAGCTTCTGCGAAAGGAGTGTAATGCATTCCTAGGCAATGTTATAAGCGAGAAACAAAAAGTTAAAGACCTCGAGACCATCCCCGAAGTCTGTAACTTTCCTGATGTCTTTTCCGAAGAGCTTCCGAGAATCCCTCCTGAGCGCCAAGTCGAGTTTTGCATCGACTTAACCCCAAGAGCTACCCCAGTAACTAAATCCCCGTACCATTTAGCACCAGAAAAAATGCAAGAATTATCCAGCCAACTCAACGAGCTCCTCAACAAAGGATTCATCAAGCCGAGTTCCTCACCCTGGGGAGCCCCGATCTTATTTGTGAAAAAGAAGGATGGATCCTTTTGAATGTGTATTGACTATCGAGAACTGAACAAACTCACCGTAAAAAATCGTTATCCTCTTCTACGGATCGACAACCTCTTCGACCAACTTCAAGGAGCCAACTACTTCTTCAAAATAGACCTAAGGTCAGGGCACCATCAGCTGCGAGTCCACGAGCATGATGTTCCTAAGATAGCATTTCGGACTAGATATGGTCACTACGAGTTCATAGTAATGCCCTTCGGTCTAACCAACACACCGACGGTATTCATGGATTTGATGAATCGGGTGTGCCGTTCTTTCCTGGACAAGTTTGTAATCGTGTTTATCGATGATATACTTTTCTATTCCAGAGGCGGGGAAGATCACATACAATAGTTGAGATTGGTGTTGGAAACTCTTAAAACGGAGAAGTTGTACGTGAAATTCTCCAAGTGCGAATTCTGGATTTGAAAAGTAACCTTACTAGGTCACGTGGTAAGCGAGGAAGGCATACACGTGGACCCTTCCAAAATGAAAGTGATAGAGAACTAGTCAGCACCGAAGACGCCCATAGAAATCCATCAATTCTTGGGTCTCACTGGCTATTATCTCAAATTTATTAAGAATTTCTCCAAAATTGCCAAACCATTAACCACTCTGACTCAGAAGGGTTTACCCTTTTGTTGGAGTGAGAAGCAAGACACTGCGTTCCAAACGTTGAAGCAGGCCTTGTGCAGCACGCCTATTTTGTCTCTACCCAAAGGGATGGAGGACTTCGTTGTCTACTGTGATGCAACCAATCAGCGCCTAGGCTGTGTGCTCATGCAACGAGGAAAAGTTATTGCTTATGCCTCAAGACAGCTGAAAGCACACGAAGTCAACTACACAACGCACGGCCTGGAATTAGAAGAAGTGGTCTTCGCGTTGAAAATATGGAGACATTATCTCTACGGAATCAAGTGCACTATCTTCACTGACCATAAAAGCCTGCAACACATCTTCGATCATAAAGAGCTGAACATGAGACAACGACGATGGGTAGAGCTACTCAGCGATTACGAGTGCAAAATACGCTACCATCCCGACAAGGCCAATATGTTGGCGGATGCCCTTAGCCGAAAGGAATGCTTAGGTCAAAGAGGAAAGGCACTGACAATGACTATCCATTCCCACTTACCCGCGCAAATCAAGGAGGCTCAGTTGGAAGCCTTGAAACCAGAGAACATGTCGGGTGAAATCTTGAGAGGAATGGAAAAGAACCTAGAGATCAAGGAGGACGGAGTCTATTATTTCATGAGCTGAATCTGGATCCCTGAGTTCAGAGGATACATAGAGGTTGTCATGAACAAAGCTCACATGACTAGATACTCCATCCATCTAGGTTCGGACAAGATGTACCTTGATCTCAAGAAACTATATTGGTGGCCGAACATGAAAGCGGAGATTGCTACCTTCGTGGGCAAGTGTATGACTTGTGCCAAGGTGAAGGTCGAATATCAGAAGCCCTCAGGTTTGCTTCAGCAGCCGGAGATGTAGGATATTATGTGTTGCGTCATGGGCTTTTGTTTTTTATGCCCGGGTGGGCCTGTCCATCCGTGATTATAGATTAGGGTTATGCTATATATAGTGCATTCATGTATGCCTTAGATACGCTAGTCATTGATTATCATTATTGCATTATAACCCTAAACACCTCTAAAGTCGAAGTTCTTCATCGAGCTCTTCTGGGGTGTTAAAGTTCAATCATTCGATACCGGTTAAACCATTCTCATGGTTGGATCTGAAAATAATAGCTATCTTATATGGGAAGCTATCACGATCGGTCCGTTCGTTCATTCTGGAAGAAACAGGACATTGAAGACTCAAAAAGAGTATAAGAAGCTTCTGTTGGGCGTAGAAAAGATACCACAAGATGAAAAAGATAAGCTGCTGTGTAATCTCAAATCCTTGAAGATGATCAGATTTGCCCTACAAGCCAATACCTTCCATCTGGTCAGTTCATGCACTACCACAAAAGAAATATGGGACATACTGAAAGAACTGTATTCAACTGGAGAGGATCTAGAGCTTTCAATCCAAACCCTATTGTTCTCTGAGTTTGGAGCTTTTGCACAAAAATCTGAAGAGACACTACATTAAACGTTTGATCGTTACAATCATCTGCTAAGCAAAATGATGAAGCATGGTATTGAAAAGAAGGAGATCGAACATTATGTTACATTCTTAAATGGGTTGAGACCTGAGTGGATGGCAATGGTCTCAACAGTAAAGGCTCATGAGCAATTTAAATCATATTCACTGGCGAAATTGATGGGTATCCTAAAATCACATGAAAGCAAGGTAACTAAAGAAGCGAAAGTTGTGTCAGGTGTAGGTTCTCTGGATCTTGTTTCAAAGAGCAAAAGTGTTGCTGAAGAGGAAGAAGAAACTGACATGTCAGAATGTGATCTAACAGATGAGGAGTATGCATTGATGGTGACAAACCCAAAGAAGTTTGCTTGAAAGAAGTTTCCTACCAATAAGAACCAAAACTGGAAAGGAAGCTATAGCTCTGAGAAGGTAAATGTCACACCCCCGAACCGTCAGGAAAACAACTGCGGAAACGCTCGGGGTTGGGTGACATTATACATAGTATCACAACCATTGTACATAGTAAGCATAGTAAACACAACCATTACATTACCATAAAAATATTTACATTTGTTTGAACACAAAGAAAATGTAGTTTATGTACATCAGTATATGCAAAAGTAAAGACGAGACTTCTATATGCTCCGTCTTCTCCAAAAGCGAGTGTGGTACCTTTCTAATGTTGACCTGAGAATACAAGCGATTTGAAAACATATCAGCATAAAGCTGGTGAGTTCATCAATATGTTTTTGTATCGAATACCATTGTTATAAAGTTCTGAAATATGTATGCATATTTTCAAATAAAATCCAATATTTTCTAACACGTATGTCGGTTTCTGTATGAAAATATGTTCTGTTAGGAAGACCCTGGATACCACTAGTATGTAAAGTATGTTTGATAAGTTAGTAAATAAACTTGAAGATCGATTAGATCTTTGTAACAGGTAGTGCGAAGAACATAAAACAATAAACAAGACAAGATTGAATCATAATGTATCGAATGATTAATTCAAACAATCCTCAACAGAGCTCGACTAAGAACTTCCGCTGTAGAGGATTTAGGGTTACAAGAACGATAAAAACTTCTGAATAATGCTCTGATCTATCGTTACTATCGTTAACCTAAGATGCATGCAAGCACCTATATTTATAATAAACCCTACTATACTCACGGATGGACATGCCCATACCGGAGATACAAAAATGGACTAGCTAACGAGCCCAATAGACGCAACACTTAATACAAAACACGACCCAACAATCTCCCCTTTGCGTCAAATTGGAGCGAGACTACTTCTTCTTCTTGCTTGGGCCAGCAACGTGTGTCTTCTTTATAGTATCAAACAAACGTGTGATAAGAGCGAGAATAGTCTGTCTGAACCGAATGTACCATTGTATCATGTCATCGAAGTACTTGACATCATCCGCTGAGTTTTGCTTGCATCTGTGGATGATCCCCGAAACATGCTCTAAGCAGGCAGTAGTGTACAGATGTTTGTCAGCTAAGGCAAAAAGACAATTTTTTCCTTCGTTTCTAGTGAACAAGAAGATACTTGCTACCGCCGATGCTTTCGATAGATGATGGACCACACAAGTCAATGTGAATTAACTCTAATGGTTCAATAACTTTAGTGTTTACAATCGATGGGTGACTTTGACGACTCTGCTTCCCCATTTCACATGCAGCACATAAATGTTCTCGATCGAATTTAAGCAATGGAAGACCTCGAACATGACCACCTGTGACAAGTTTGTTGATATCCTTGAAGTTGAGATGAGAGAGCCTTTGTTGCCACAACCAGCTTTTGTTAGATTGTGCTTTGGATAATAGGCAGATAGCTGGATTCCCTTTGATGGGTTTGAGGTTTAGGGGAAACATTTCGCCTTTGCGCTCCGATTTGAGAATGACTCTTTTTGTTTTCTTCTCAATTATTTCCAAACCCTCATCATCGAATGAAACCTTGAGACCGGTACCTCCAACAAGCTGAGATACACTGATGAGGTTGTGCTGTAGTCCTTCAACGTATGCAACCTTTCTAATCGTAAAATCACAATTTGTAATCATTCCATAGCCTTTTATGGTGCCGAAGGAGTTGTTCCCGAACTTGACATTTCCACCATTTGAAAGAGACCTAAACTCCCTCAGTTCTTCCTTCCTTCCTGTCATGTGACGTGAGCAGCCACTGTCAATGTACCATTCTTCGTCAAACTGCTCGTCACTAATAACCTGCAAAAATTAAGCAGATTTAGGAACCCAAAGTTTCTTGGGTCCACGTGAGCCTTTCACTAGAACAGGAACAGTTAGAGAGATGTCAACAAGATATGTTCTTTTTATTAACGTTGTTTCATCTTTCTTTTTAATGGTGAAAACCTTAATTTTATTGTGATTTGTTTCTTTCGGTTTGGATTCTGGTTTAGGTATTTGGACTCTAGGATTATTTTGATTTGTTTCAACTGATGAAAACTTTGATTTTCCTTTCATATTTGTTGATGATTTAGGTTTTTGAGTGCGAACAGAGTTGAATTTAGAAAAAGGTTGAGAGAAATTAGAAGAATTAGAAGAAGAAGAACGAGAGAAGTTAGACTGAGATGAGTTCTTGGCTTGAGATTCTAAGTGACCCTTTTGTTTTTGATCATTAGTGGGACCGAACCTAGATCTTTGGTCTCTTTTGCTCTCGGAACCGAACCTCTGCTTTCGGTAGATAGTGTTTTCTGAACCGAACCTTTGCTTTCGGTTGTCAAGTTTTTCAGAACCGAACTTATCCTTTCGGTTGTTTTGACCTTCATAACCGAACCTCTCTCTTCGGTTGTTATGACTTTCTTGTGACCTAACAGTGTTTTTCTCTGACTTTAAATTTCTGTCATGATAAGAGAAATGGGCATTTTGAGATTGCCAGAACTGTTTTCTTTCAGAGAGATTCTTCTTGTATCTTTGATTCCTTTGCTGTTTCTGATTTCTCACCTGCTTCGGCTGACGATGGATATTCGCTTTTTGTTTTTGCTTTCGGTCAGCTGATTCACTTTGAACTGATGGTGTGTCGCTTGAAGGAGTGACTTCTTTTGCAGAAACTCCTTTTTCTTCAGGAACATCTTTTGTACCACTAGTACTTGGCACGTTGAAGCTATCAGGCTTGTTCAAAGGCTCTGGCACATATCTGCCTTTGGTTTTCCATGAAGTCCTTTCTGACAGACCAACTGTTTCGTCAGCATTGTCGATAGGAGCAGACCAGAAGAACTCATCACAAGCATCAGCATTATCTTCGTTTACAATAGTTGTGAGTTCGGCTGTCTGATGTTCTGTTACGCCTGTGACTTTATACACCTGATTTGGAGTTGTTGTCACTTTTTGGTATACAACAACCTTTTCTTCAAGGATCAGGGACTTTTGTTGGGACAGACGAGCAAACTCCACATAATTTTCTGAAATAATATTTTTGTGGTTTTTGGGTTCGCTCTTGACAAACTCTGAACAGTCAACTGTGTCTTCAACAGAAATTTCACTCATATCATCGTCCTCATTGAGCTCAGATGTATTTTCAACATCAATTTTATTTTCTGAGCTCAGGTTGGCATTCAATGAGTCAAACTTTTGTATGGTTTCGGTTCTTAGTTTTAGTTTATCATTTTCATCCAAAAGATTTTTCAGCATGTCTTTATGGTCCTTGGACTTTATGAAAGATTCGATTTTGTCTACACCATACATATATGTCGGATTAACATTCTCAGACGAAACAACACTTTCACAGTTATATGCTTCAGCGTCAATTTCATGCTCCTTAAACTCAAGGAAGGGCAAAATCATGCGATGAATTTTCTGCCCTATTTCACAGTTTAAATGAAGTTGAGTGATATTAGTGTAAAGACGCTTAGCAATTAAACAAAAGACATTTCTCTGTTTTAAAAGTTTTAAATTGTCTCTTTGTAAATAAATGTTTTCATCGTTGGATTTGATTAACTCCGACTCCTTTAATAAATGAATAATGAGTGTGTCTCATGGACTAACTCTCCATAGTCCAACAACAAAATGAATTGTATAACTAAATGAAGTTGATAGAATTTGGATAATAATTTCCATATGATTAGATATCTGTCAATAATACTGGGATTACAGATGTAACAAGTTCAGGAAAAATGGCCTAGAAGTAGGCCTTACATCAACCAAGATAGGAAATTTTTTGACAGACCTATGACTAGATCAAGACCTAACGGTCTAAGATTTACAAAGATAGGAAATTATACCAATGTTTTTACATAAACTAGGTTATATCCAAAAGATGAGTCGTCGAGATTCTATTGGCAACGAGAACTGCTAGCATGAGTTCTGGATCTTGACAGTAGATGTTCCATGTCCCTTATACGCCTGCCAGCTCTCACTTGCTGAGCTCGAAGTTCCCTAACTTCAGCTTGAGTTTCAGCAAGTTCCCTCTGCAGAGCTGCATTGCGTACCAGAGTCCTTTCATGAGCAGACTCTAGTTGGCGAATGTGGACAGTGTTAACGCCAGAGTTGGCGTCAATCTCCAAGACTCGATCGATGGTTGATTGACCTAGTATTGTGATCCTAGAAATTCTACGAACCATGATGGATACGACCCTATCAGCAGAACCTCCCTCAGTGAGGTTGTAGAAACTTCTGTCTCCGTTGTAGGGAATGGGTTGACCCTGTTCCTGACTCCATCTATTCAAGTTAGTGACCCTGTTCTTGAAATGCGGGACGGGGGTTCAGGATTGGGTCTTGAGTAGCTGGGGGTAGGTTGTTGACTTCAGGCTCCGAGTCAGAACTATCGGAAAAACCCTTAGCATGGTGATCATCCAAAGGGATTGGGTGATCATCTTCTGGTTCTTCCTCTAGCCATCCAGCGTTGCTTTGGTTTGGGAAGTACGGATAGCTGTGATGAAATTCAGCCATTAAAATCTACGCGAGAAAAGGGATATAACAAATAGCTAAATTGACGAACTGACTAAGATAATTAAAGTAAGACCAAATACCCCCATGGTATTTCTTTATAGTTGTGTTGGTATGTTTTTAGACTTGTTGCCACATCACAACCATTCTTGGGCATATGCTAATCACTCCTTCGACCAACATAGTTGATCAGGCTATGCCATTCCCAAGACTGACCATACATCCCTAGGCTTACTTGTGATATTCAACAATCGTAATACTTTTGTTCTTGTCATTGTGACACTGATTTTAGTATGAATGTAGGCAAATATACTTACTTAAATATTTTATTATTTAGAAGTATATACTCTTAGACAGAGTGTTTTAATCCCAATGTATTTATAGTTAGTATATCTTTTATGGGTTGATATACTATATTCACTATAAACAATGCTCTGATACCAATCTGTCACACCCCATAACCAAGAACGGCAGAAACGTTCCGGGGTGGAGGACGTCATGTACAGTATCACAACAGTGTAAAGTAGTAAACAAGCAACAACATCATCCATTGCATTAAAAGTAAAGTTATAATACATGTGTGTTCTTTCATTGTAATAAGACACCAAAATATACAATCAAAATAAAAGACGAGTCTTGTCTGTGCTACGTCTTCTCAAAAACCTGGCCGTCTTACCTGTCTACTGGTGACCTGAGAATACAAGTTATTTTGAAAGTGAGTCTCAGCCTAAAGCTAGTGAATTCATAAGTATTTAAGTGTCATTGTCTTGTTTTGGAAAGCTGTTATGTATGCCATGTAAACCTTTGAATGAAACAGTTGACATAAGTATGAAAACCCTAGAAAATCCCATATTTCCTACTAGTATGAAATGTAGTCTTCTACCAAGACCTGAATGTTTTGCTACTAAAATGATAGTTTTTCCATCCTTTTGACTATTACAAACAGTACCTAGTCTAACTCATCGTTTATGTGAATGTATCACAAAATAAAGTAATAGGAAAAATGCAATCATGTAAGTGTTATCCTTTTGTATTAGGATTAACACGACATCGTGTCAAGTGAAATGTATAACCTTTGAACATCCATAGATTGTTCAATTTTCCTGTGTAGCGATAGCAGGTTTAAGGAAGGGTTAGTCCCTTAAAGGTACACCTAGTATAGGTATCAACCGTAGGCATCCGTAGATGGTAATTTACCTCTGTAGCGAATAGTAGGCCAAAGGAATGGTTATTCCCATAAAGGTACCCCTAATATAAGTAATAACCGTAGGCATCCGTAGATGTTTTATCTACGAATGTTGCTAACAGGTGGGCTTCGGAATGGTTAGTCCCGTCTAGATATCCCATTGAACTGGGATAGGCAGGACAATTTACACAGAAGGTACTAATAAATTATCCTCGTGATTCGAGATACAAGTATTCATGTAAGAGTATACAGGTAAATGTATCTATGTAAAGGTACTCATGTAATCGTCTCTATGTAAACGTATTCATATAGCATGTAAGCATATGTAGATGTACTAATGTACATGTAAGCATATGTAGACGTACTCATGTATCATGTTATGTATAATATAGACTCATGAATGAACTGACTCTGGTGTAATTCCTTGTAGTAGGAATAATGTTGTGTATCTTCTAACTATCCCTATAATAGTTAACTGGAAGGTAATTGGTTGTCCAAGCAGGTTTATACACCCTTGCTACACAAGAGTATGGGAAATTGAATGAAGGATGAAAACTATAACATCAATACATATATAAGAACATAAGTATATAGACATAGTTTTGTTCAAGAAGGTAAAAATGGTTTTGTAATACATCTAAGAGTTTTGAACATTAATTAACAATGACTTGATGTCATTTTAATAAACATTTCAAAACTAATACTTTTGTTACCAAGGTATTTTAAGATTGAAAAGCATTTCATGCATCACGTTTTGAAGTATGTGAAATCTGCTGGATGAAAACACAGTTATAAAATACATGAGTGATTTAATAACATACTGTTTTCTACTTGTATCCCCCCCCCATAAAAGCATTTAAAATCATTTAAAACATTGATTAACGGGTATGAACTCACCTGTAGATGGTGGTTTGGATGAACTGAATGACGTAGGATAGCTAGGTGATAAGTGAAGACTTGTTCACACTCAATGATCATAGTTAACATATAATCACACATACATGTATCCAATTAGACTTTAAACAACTAATTGACAAAGTTAAGACATCCTAAGGAATGTAAAACACCTTATATAAGTGCTACAAGTCATAAGGATTGCACCTAGGTGCTAAAGGACTTTGCTATTGTGTTTGGGGTTTAAGGGTAAGCTCCCTTGGAGTTTACGGTTTTCATGACCTTGACTAATGAGTTTAAGGTTGTAAAATGAAGAGTTTACGGTCGTAAACTCCTCACTTTTTGACCATAAGTTGTTTTGAGGTTTTGCAAGTCCTTTGAAGCATTTCTACTTGATGGTTAGGCCTTTAGAAGAGATTAGGGCATCATTACACTCCTTTGAGGAGTTTAGGGCCTCATGGTCATTTCCCTTTGGGTTTACTACCTTAAACTCATAAGTTTACTACCTTAAACTCATGAGTTTACTACCTTAAACCCATAAGTTCGGTATTTGGGTGTTTTCAAGTCCTTAGCTCAATCATAGCAATAGTCTAGGTTAGATTTAGACATAAGGAATAACCATTGGACTTTTATGGGACTTTTATGCACTTTTTGGGGTGTTTACTGTTTTGGGAGATCCCCAACCGTAAACACATAAAACTGTAAGTATTTGGTTCTTTTTGTGTGATAAACTCATCAAGGATGAAGCTAGACAAGTCCCTAAGGCATGGTGAAGCATCTAGGCACCTTAATGCGCCACTTTGCACCATATTTGGTGTTTACGGTTTTGGGAGCCTCCCAAAACCGTGAACACCTTGATCTTGGTGTTCTTGGGACTTTTCTTTGATGTTACTATGTAATACTAGCTTAATAAGACTCAAGGATGGAAATACTTACTATAAGGAAGCTTGGATTTAGCTAAAAGTCCAAGAACACTTAGTGTGTGTTCTTGGTGTTCTTGGTGTTTTTGTAAATCTAATCAAAACACAAAAATGAATGGATGAATAGATGCACAAACACTAGATTAAGTGTTATATAAACTCATGCTTATGCATGAGTTCATGATTTTTGGATGATTTTCCAACTCAAACTTAAAAGTTTGGCCGTGAACTTCTACGACACGAGGTGTTGGCGGTTTAGAAATTTTGAGACCCGAGATGGCCCATCCGTTCACCCGTTCATTTAAAGATTAATTATTAAAATAATCAAATGAAGTTATTTTTCACAAAAACAAGTAAAAGTGAACTTGACTTATAATATGAAGTGACTGACTTTCAGGGTTTAGCCGAATGAAAATTTTGGGTTGTCACATCTTTCTAACAATTTAGAAAGCAATGCTTGAAGTAACCTAGGAAGATCTTTTTCAAAGGGATGATCTATCCTTTTGTTTATGAGAACTATTCCCAAACTACAGATTTGACAAGATTGATAATCCTCATAGCTAATCCTTTCAAATGTGTTAAAGTAGTATATTTTAGTGTAATGGTTATAGACATCCTTCAATATCAATTCCATTAGAGTTTGTTTCATTGATCATTTGAAAATCCCTAAATAAAATTATTTTAGAAGGCTACGATCCATATTTGGCTCCATGATGTGTAAAGGGATGCCGTAGACACACCATAAAGTTATTTTTGTAGGAAAAGCCCTTTGCCAATTTTGATCACCATGAAATTCCTAGATCTTTGAGATTCATTGACTATCAATTGCATGTTAAACTCAAATTATGTTCATCTCAGATTCAATTACAGGATCACCACGGATCACTGAACAGATGGTGAATCAACCATACAAAATCACGGGGTCCTTAGCTCAAGTTACGCTTAACATTCATGAGTTCTACATGATTCACTACTTATAATCTCAAATTGATGTGACGGTTAACCACACGAGCTCCGTCAACAAGTTATAAAGAGAATGTGTAACTTTTATGCATAACATAATATTCACATTAAATAAATTGTGAATTATCCATGCAAAATCACGTGGTTCCCGATTCAAATTACTCTTGAGATTCGCGAGTTCCATATGATTTTCAACTATACTCTAGATTGACATGCCGGTTAACCACACGAGCTCCATCAACATAATATAAAGAGAACTTAAAATTTTCATGGATAATACGAACTTCACATTCTGTTGAGAGAAGAACTTAATAAAAAGACAATATATTGTGGGAATGTAAGTTAATCTCAATGGATATTTAGTTAGCTCAATAATAATAGTTAGATTGCAGAAAAGTAAGGAAATTAAATAGAAACAAGTTATATCAATAAGAATAAACAAGTACACACTTAGTTAAATCATAATATGGTTTTCACTAAAAACAAGTTACTAAATGATGAACAACTTAAATGAGGGACTCTGAGAAAGTATCAATTAGATAGCTTTAGATAGTATTGAGATGAAGATATCTTGTATTGATAAGATCTGAATTGGTACGTAAACATGAAGACGAACCCTCCATTTATAGAGGTCCAAAATTTACACAGAAATAATAAACTATTACAAAGCTACTAACTTCAGTGAGTCTAAAAGGTACACCAGATAATACAAGGTTTACACGCATAGTCCGTTAATGTAACTTGTTTCTGTTTTCATGTTCAAAAGATATCTTCGGTTATTTCTTCTCATCTTCGGGTTCCACTGATAGATAACAGTCTTCAACATTCTCCTCTCCGGTTCCCAAAAGCATTTTGTCTTCGGGTCCTTTCTTAGACGTCGAGGATCACTTTCTTGTATCAACAATTTACCCCAAAGTGATCTTGCAACTAAATTCTTCATTGGTTGAGTTTCAGAAATTTGATGAGGATCCACCAAAATTTCCTAAGTTCAGAGAGCCATTTGATCCTTTAGATTTTTTCAAATTTCACATCTTCAGTGGTGTATTTGGATCTTTGAACCGCAGTCGTGGTGATTTCCAGTTGTTTATGGGTTAGACGATAAATGGAAGTAACTGGCAAGAAGAACTTGGGACTCGATTGGGAATTCTTGTAAACAATCCCAAGTTCCGCAAAATTTGTTGCCTTCAGGTTCATTTCTTGAAACCCCTCAGTGATTGATGGAACTTTTTTGAATGAAGGGAAGTCAAAAATCATAGCGAGCATTGGATGGATTTTAGCATCTGTTTACGAGAGTCACATAATAAGGCTTCTAGAAACTCACATGCGCTTTCGTATGCGACCTTCATCTTCAGGTACTTCTCAGCCTTTAGTTGGAATACTCAGAAAATTAAAAAGATTTCTTCCAGATTCATGAACACAAAATCTGCCTATATTCTTATGTAGTTGCACCCTCTACGGGATAAGGTGTATTGGTAGAATTCACTAGTCATAAAATTCTTAGCTTTGTAGGTCTTCACTACTTCCGGTCTGTCATTCGACCAAATGTTTTCAAATTTTTCACCATTTTTGGCATGAAATAGATTCAACCTTTCAAATTCCATGGGAAGTCTCCACTTATTATGGATGGTAAGCTCAATCGATTTGAAGACGGGGATGTACATGGAGTTGGGTGATATAAGAATATCCCAGTACCCATCACGAAGAGGTTTCACATAAGTGAGGAATGAAATATAGTCTGAATCCAGAAGTCTATGGGTAGGATTCACCCAAGAGTTGATATGGGCTTCATCAAAGGTTGTATGGGTGTCAATTTATGACACGACATGAAAAAATGCACGAAATAAAACGAATTTGTGTTCGTGTCGTGTTCGTGTCGTGTTCGTGTCAAGATTTGTGTTCGGCACGGAATCAAAATTCGAATTTGTGTTCGTGTCGTGTTCGTGTCAAGATTTAAATACACAATGTCGTTTCATGTCATGTTCGTGCTCATAAATCGTCATGAAGTTGACACGATTAAGCATGTAGCTGTCATGTTTTTGGTGTTTGTCATTTTTGTCGTGTTATATATCTTTATGTATGAATGAAATCAACTAATAGTTATGTAATATTATCTTTGTTGTGTCGTGTTGTGTTGTCGTGTTTTAATTGGTTCGTTTTCGTTTTAATGAAAAAAAACGACATTGTGTCATGTTGTGTTCGTGTTATACAAAACCTTATCATGTAGTGTCTTGTCAAACAAAAGCACGACACGACTGCCCAATTTGACAGACCTAAAAGGTAGTATCGAAAACTTGGGCTATCCATATCTCATCTAAAAATTTTACAGATCTCCAGTCTTTCTTTCTTTAAACTATGGTTGGGGAGTCAGTGGATTGAATTGACGATACATCTTCCTCTAAAATTTTCATGTTTGGAAGAGCTAAAGGCAGAGGAGAATTTTTTTTGTTGTGTGCCGAGGAGAAGTTAGTGTTGGAACTCGAGGAGGAGTTGAATTGTGAGGAGGAGTTGGTTCTTTGAAATGTTTTGATGGAGATACATATCAAGGAGGGGGATGGTTACAGATAGAGTTTTTGACTTTGATGATTCTGAGGATGAAATAGTTTCAATCCTTATCCCTTGATTGGGATCACTTCCCCCTTTTGAGGAAGGAGGATCCATCTTCTCCTCAAACCATTGTTTTAAATCAACATTCTTGAAGGTGGCACTGAATTGAGTCGCCATCTAAGCACTTAATTCTTTGTTAGTTGGCATGTCGCGATTGAAGAGAGTTTGATAAATCCCCTTAGTAAGTAGAAGAATTTCATCAGCTCTTTACTTGGCAGTGAGAGATCGCCTCAATCCTTTGATGGTGTCATGTAAAATCGAATAGATCATTTCATATGTAGTATGAGTCTCATTGATAAGTTGTTGATACTTGGTTTCTTGATCGAGAAACATTTTCTAAAGTTCATTCTTGAGATTCTTCACCTCGTTGATAAGAGTTTTGGCTTTTGAGATGAATTCCAAATGACCAGTCGTTCTTTTGTTATCAAGCTGCCGAATTCCTATTTCCAGATGTAGGAGCATTCGATCAACATAAATTTTTTCTCTGGTTTCCAGGGCTTGTACTCGGTCAGCCAACGACTACTGATATGAGTCTGTAGATGCCTGTGGGATTGTTGATGTGCCTGCAACCAGGATTTGATCAATTTTGGATTGTAGATCAATGAATTATTTCCTTTATACTACCAACTTCTTCTTCTTCTTTTGCTTTAGGTTAGAGGTGGAATGGTGCGACCCTCTTAATTCCTCATCAACAAGAACCATTATGAAGTCATCAGAGTGACAAGGTTATTGGACTTCGTCATGGTTTTCATCATCCGATCCAAAAATTGGTTATGCACTTATCTCAATCTTCGTTCCTCCCTCATTTGAAATATGAACTTCAGTGACGCTGATAGGAGGCTTTGAAACACCTGCATTGGCTTCCATGGCTTGAGCATAATGAGCTGTTTGTTCAACATTGGACATCCGTTCCTGAGCTTTCAGGATCTTGTGCATAGTTTTTGCGGTGGTGATTGTTGTGGCCCAATATTTTTCGTGGCCTAGATTGCCCTTCTAAAGGCTTTAAATATCCACATCGCTTATTCTATGGTGGGTCATTATTGAGACCAACTATCGTTCGAAGCATAATCTTCAATTCCTTTTTGCACCATGGTGTCCGTCGGGTCCATGGATACTAGCACGATAGTGCTCCCCATGCCTATGTCGCTTGGTCGTAATATTGACGGCGAAGGATTTCCAGGGCTTCCTCGGTCTCCTTGGTCTAAAACCAAGTATGGCCTCGATCCTGTTTTGGCAAGGTCTTTGAAAAAAGATCCTGTTGTGCAACATATGTTTGTAGTGTTTGTGTGACACTAAAAAAATGGAGTTAAGTTCCTTGGGGGTTACAAAGTGTAGACGCGAGGCCCTAGATACCTTAGGGCGATTAACATTATCCGGATTCACTTGGAATCAGGATTGGGTTATGTCTCCATGTTTATATGGAATAGATACACTTTTTTATCAGAGTGGACGGATGGGGTTGCTGCGGGTGAGTCAACGTGGACTCGAATGGCTATTGAATTCTTTTAAGAGGCTCCAACATTTTCCTTGTGACACTTTTGGCCATGGGGATGGGTGAGTTTTAGCTTCTTTCTCCTAAAAACATCTCCTAATTCCGAAGGTTTAATCAAACTACAATCAACAGTATTCACAGGTTGATCAAGTTCCTTGGTGGGAGATGAGAATTTTCTTTTCTTAGAAGCACCCACACCATTCGACGGTGTTTTCTTCACAACCAAGTATTTGACCCTTTTTGGCTTGGGCTGTGGGGCTTGGACCTCAGTTAGCTGTGGGGGGCGAAACGGGGTAGAGCGATATGGGGCAATACCGCTCGTAGCCTCGATATGATCATCTACCTGAAGGTCACTAAGTCCAATAGACTCTAGTATGTGCATTGGATGGCGTCTAATTTGACGAAAGAGTGATTAATCTTTAGAAGGAGTGTACCTTTGTAGATCTCTGCAGGAGAAGAGGTTCGTGTTGTGTAAATCATTTAGGCACATGACTAATATCTTGCCAAGGTGAGCTCCACCATTCCATCCTTTGAGGTCCCCTTGCTGACATACTGAAAGAAATCATCCCAAAGGATGTTTCCGTAGGTCACCGTGTTACCCATAAAGAAGCTCCACTGAATGTCCATAAGTGGCTTACCTATGTTATCATTTCCACCTGTTCTTGCAGAAAAACACCCGATAACATAATGGCAAACATATTTCCATACAGTTGGTATCTTCCCCTTTTGAATTCAGCAATCCCCTTCAGCTTGGATTGGTAACCCATTTGGTACAGAGCAACAAAGATGTTATTGTTGCTAGGTGTATAGAACTCCATGGATGGAGGAATTCGAACATTAGTGGCTTCCAAGAACTTCTCTTTGGTTAGAACAACGAAAGAATCATTGATCAGTTTGAGATAAACTTCATGAAATTTTTCTAGAGGTTTGAATGCAGAACAATGGATGAGATGGAATGTATATGATCATGAGATTGATGGAGTCATTGTAACTGCCATTATCATCGAAGATTCCCCTGTAATTTCCTGCAGCAATTAATGGACATATTTTTGATGGTTGAACCTGAACCAGTTGGTTTGGCTGAGCCAGAAGGCTTGGATTGTTTCTTAGAAGCGCCTGACTTCACCATGATTAACTGAAAATGACTTGAAGAACTTGTTGGAAAAGGTTTTTGCAAGAAGATGAACAAAATGAAAATCGTCCTGAGAGTTAAGAAAGCGTAAGCTTCCTTGGGGAAGAGAAAAAAATTTTTATACATCTAGACACCACAAGGATTAAGATTAATTTAATGACATCTGGTAAATTTTTTTTTTGGGTTTTTAACAATTTTTGATTTAATTTAAATCAAAAGTGTTTCCAAAAAAGAGACCATTTAATGTAGTTACAAGAGTATGATGATGAGCCAGACCATTGTGGGGTGAAAACTGTTTCATCCGTTGAATAAAATGGGGGAGTGGAACGGATGTCACCCCAATGGTTGATTGATAGAATTGGTTGAGTAAAAGGTTTTTCGAAAAACATTTCTTTTAAGGAAAATCAAATCCTTTATCTTTTTGGCCAAAATAGACCTGGTTGAGAAACATTTTTTTGAAGAGCAACCAATTTACATGTGTAAAAATTTTAATGAAGAAGAATAAAACATTTTGTTTTGAAAGATTTGATGCTTCAGATGCATTAAATAGAACACAAGGAACTTTGATAGGTTTGATGAGACATGACTTCGAGTTATTGAGTGAGTCTGCGCGAAGAGGGTCCTGAAGAGAAACATGATAACAAGGTTAGAAATACAAATATTAAAGACACACGATGAGTATATAGATCATAAATGATCTTCATTATATTTAGCATACTGAGGAGCAACTTATAAAGGTTGTATTATATTAGTTATTCTAGAAATAGATAAAGTAAATAAAATGCTTCAAGAGTTTTATTATTATTATTATTATTATTTTTAAATTAGTTTTAAAAGAAAAGAAACATATTTACTTACACCCAAATATTATGAGATCTTCGGTTTTTATTCTTTCAAGAAAAACTGAAGGTCTGGATTCATCATTACTAACCTTTTTAAAAAGCCTTTAAGTTTTGTAGATTCAAGTTCTTTTGTGAAGACATCAACAATTTCCTCGTGAGATGGAACAAAGATTAGTTTAATATTACCTTTGAGGATATGATCGTTGATGAAGTGATACCGCAGTTCGATGTATTTCATATTTGAGCAATGAATAGGATTCTGTCAAATGGCTATTGCACTCTTGGAATCATAATAGATGGGTACCCATAGCATCATATACTCGTAATCCATGAGTTGTGTTTTCATCCTAAGGTACTGAGAGCAGCACTGGCTGTGGCAACATATTTTGCCTCTATGGTGGGAAAGGAGACACAATTTTGTTTCCTTGTGTCACACCCCAAAACCGGAACGGCGGAAACGTTCTGGGGTGGATGACGTCATGTCAAGTATCACAACACATGCATATAGTAATCAAAGTACAACAAAACATTGCATTAATAGTAATAATTTTACATGGTTACATTACATAATATCAAGTAATACATGCAACATATATAAAGTGCAGCAAGGTACTTAAGCCATCTTCATCAGCAGCTCCGGGGATGTACCTGTCTAATTGCTGACCTGAGATTACAAGTTATTTGAAAAGCGAGTATCAGCATTTTTTACAAATGCTGGTGAGTTCATAAGTATTTAGTGTCATTTAGTCAAACAACTTTAATAAGTGGTAGTTTAAGTGCTTTCAGTGCTTCAGTGTTCTTTCCAGAAAATCCTATATTTTCTTTAAATAAAGCAGCCTTCTACCAAGATTGTTTCAGTGCATTGTGGTAAGAGGTAGTTTTCCCTTAATTGCTATTGTTATCAAAATACTGAATTTGATTATTAAAGAAAGCAGGAGACATCAGGGAATAACATATGCCTCAACAGTGAGGACTGCTGACTAAGATAAAGAATCATAGACTCCAGGAGGGTATCGAACTGACGACACGCCTGGTTCAGTCTAACAAAGGGGAGACATAGACCCCAGAAGGTACCAAATGAAAGGTACAGCTGGTAAGGTCTAAAACAGTGAATATAGACCGAAAACGATACCAAATGAAAGGTATCTCTCAGAAGGTCAGAACAAAGACTACAGACCCCAGACGGTATCAGATGAAAGATACAGCTAGCAAGGTCGAAACAAAGACAATAGACCCCAGACAGTATCAAATGAAAGATACAGCTAGCAAGGTCGAAACAGAGACTATAGACCCCAGACAGTATCAAATGAAAGATACAGCTAACAAGGTCGAAACAGTGTGACTCTGAAAAGTGACATCAGCATACGGTGTAAATTGCTGACGAAGTACCGTTACCTTAAAGCCATGAATTATAAGGTAACCAAGGATACTCGTAACCATACTGACTAGAGTTCCACACGCCATACAGGCATCTATATAATGTGACATTTGTCACCCCTTGGCTTGGTGGGTCGTGGACTGTAGCTAGCAGTCAGGGTGCGGGGTTGTCAATCCCGTATAGATCTATACACACAATGTCCGCTCTCCCTACAGGAGACTCTGGTTACCAACTAGACGACGGAGAGGGCCGTGTCCTGAAGATGCATCCCAAATAGTGGGTTTCAAATGAAAGTGCTGGACTAGAGGTAGAGACTTCCCAATAGTGGGTTTCTAATGAAAGTATATAAAATAGAGGTTGAGACTCTTAACTGAATTGACTGAAATAACCCGTATGTCTAAGCTTGTAAACATAGTATATAACTAATGAATCAAACGACCTTCGGATGGATATCCGATCCCACCAGACCACATCTCAACGAAGAAAAGGAAATAGGGTGGACAAACCTTCCTAAGTCCTTCAACCATTATTTATATGTGTCTACACAAGCACAAACATACATCTAACTATGCTTGAGTGGGTGTCGAGTAAAAGTGATCCTCGTGAAGTAGGAGTGTCTAACAAGTGAAGTAAGATCGGTCGCAAGTGAAGTATAAGTGTCGAATAAGTATAAGCGCATCGCGAAGTGGAGATGACCACAAGTGAAGTAAGAGCGTATCAAGTATAAGTGAAGTAAAGTCGATCTCAAGTATAAGCGAAGTAGACACGTATCACTAATTAAGAGGGTGAATAAGTATAAGCGTTATCAGGTATAAGTGACTTCAAGTATAAGAGAAAGCGCTACATAGTAGGAGTATAAAATAAGTATAAGCGAAGCAGCGGTATCTAACAATTAAAAGTATTCATGAAAACCTTTGAAGACTTTATTACTCAGGAAAATTGCATTTGTATTCTTTGATAAAATAGGTGTGAAAACCTTTAGAAATCTTTGGGAATCTTTTATAAATCAGTTTGAAAATGAATCTTTGATAAGCTATGAAAGTAAGAATTTGAACAATTTAAAAACCCTTCTTGAAATCCATTTACAGTGTCCTACTCGGTAAAACAGTGTACAGTGGTAAAATCTTGTGCATGCGGGTTATCAATCACATGTGATTGATATGATAACTGGCATGTTTAACTTGTAATCCCCCCCTATAAAAACATTTAAAAGCATTTAAAAGGTTCATTCAGGGGTATGAACTCACCTGGTGTAAGTAGGTCCGACGAAGGTGTCGTTTGGGCGTTCGGGGTCACGCAAGGACTTGAACACACACAAGGACCTATTTTGACATATGATAACATATGTACACATACAATTAGCATATAATATACTAATTAAACAATTATACACACTCAAAGGAGTGGAAAACACTCCCGGTTGAGTGTTTGGGGTCCCGGGTAGCGTTTAAGGGTGCTAGGGGTCTCCTATCAGCTGTGGGACTTTGCTATACTCACATATCTAGTGTGTAAAGGGGTTTAAAGCATCAATATGGACCAAACAAGGAGTTTACGGCCCAACCTAAGGGAGTTTACGGCCGTAAACTCCCAAGGTTCAATTTCTTGGGTGTTTGATGCTTCTAGCTTGTTCATATGATTACTCTAAGCACTTTTCCTCAAAGGCATGATTGGATTTGAGGCTTCTAAGGGTACTTTATAGGAGTTTACGGCCTAGGAACTCTCCCAAGGGAGTTTACGGCCGTAAACTCTCAATCTTTGAGTTTAGTGAAGTTTTAAGCCCTAATACCTTTCTAGTGATTTCTAATGAAGTGTGATGCCATTTTGGGTGATTAAAACCAACATTTGAGGGGGTTTTTGGGGAGTTTACGGCCTAGATAATGCTTGGGCCGTAAACTCCAAGAAATTCCTCATTTTCCTTGTGTTTAAGCCCTTAATTCCTCTCTAGCATTTTATAGAAATGGCCTATGGTCATTTGGGGGGAAAAAACTACACTTTTGGGCATGAATTAGGGTGTTTACAACCTTGACCAAGTCTGGGCTGTAAACTCCTTTCTTTAATTCATTTTGGAGTGTTTCAAGGGTCTAAACTCAAGAGGATAAGTCCCTAAATTATGTAACAAGCCCTAGGATGAGTTTGGGAGTGTTTTGGGGCACTTTTGACATGATTTTTGAGGAGTTTACGGCCTAATCTTGTGCCGTAAACTCTCCTTTACCCCCTAATTCCATGAGTTTTTATGTTAAAACACTCCTAGGCTATTACCTCAATTTATTTCCTAGCCAATGGGGACAAGTTTGGGTGGTTTTGGCCTTGTTTTAGGTGTTTACGGCCTAAGAAAAAGCTTAGGCCGTAAACTCCTTTTCCATTGCTTCTAAATCCGTATTTTGGTCCATACACATGAATCAATATGTTTAGAATAGGCTAGGGTAAGCGGACTTACAATATGGAAGCGTTTGGTTGCGAATTCGGGGCGAAAACGGGTCTAGAGAGAGATTTTAGAGAGAGTGTGTAAAAAGTCTCCAATGGACTCCACTCACCCATATATAGGTTTCACAGTCGGGGCTCAGTGAAATTTTACCCGATACTGCCGTTAAACGGGGCTTTTGGTCGCACCCGATTTAATGGTCGTAATAATAAAACTTGACATTTTCCAAATGAATGAAAATGTGTGTCCTGTGTTTTTATTTCCTTTTATCACGACTTAACGGCATGTTAAAGGTAATCAAATGGAATGTTTATTAAATTGATGCCCTCTAATTAACGGAACTTATATACAGTGGAATATTTCGTTAACGGTAACGGGGAAATGTAACGGGGCAACTTGGGTTGTCACACCTTGAGGACCAACTCACAAATCTTCCACCTATAAATTGACATCCTCCTGAGCTGCTTTTTCTATCGAGACTGCATCTTGCATGGTTTGCATTACTGAAAGATTGCAGACTAAAGCCATTTCCTATTGGATACCAGAGACCTAAGGCCTTACTCCCTTTGCGAAATCTGAATGTCATCTTGACTACGGTCAAGTGTAATACTTTGGGACCAGCCTGGTATCTAGCACATAAACCTATAGCAAAGAGTATATATGGTCTACTTGTAGTGAAATACATCAAGGGACCGATCATTCCTTGGTATATGTTTTGATCAATTGACTCTCTGGTAGGGTTAGCTGAGATCCTATAACCGAAGGCTTGTAGAACTTTGTGGAGGAGTAGTTGTCCATCGAGAATTTCTTCAACAGTTCAGTAGTATAGTTTTCATGATGGATAAAAAATCCATAAGGGACCTGCTTGTGACAACCCGAATGTTCTATCTTTTATAGTTTTCAAGTCAATCATAGTCAGACTTATTACTGCTAACTTTTAGCACTGTTTAGAGTCTGTTTGGGTGTTTTAATCATATGACATTCAAGAATCAAGTGTTATGAAGTATCTTCTAGGGTTTAATGTGCAACAATGAAGCCTTAAACCCCATTATGAAGTGTTTACGGCCAAACTTCATGAGTTTGGGTCATAAACTCATCCTTGGCCGTGAACTCATGCTATATGCATGAGTTTACATCATTTTTCCTCATTTCCTTCATTTCAAGTCAAAGAGCTCCCTATCTCTCTCAAGTATCATCAAGTTCTTCATCCTGATCTTCCAAAAATGTAAGAATTTCTTCCTTTGATTTGTTGATAAAACACTTTATCTAGTAAGGATCATTGATTTCATCCATGACATCACCCCATTTTGATAGACCTTCAAGTGTTCCTCATTTCACCAAGAACACCAAGAAAACACACTAGTGGTTGGACCTTAATCACCCTTACAAGCTTCTATATTGTAAGTACTCTTTCCTTAGCTTGTTATATGGTTGAATCACTTAGTTTAGACCTTGAAAACAACATGAAATCAAGATCAAAATAGAGTTTACAATCAAGGCAAACTCCTTGGGCCGTAAACCCTAATTAAGGGTAGAAATGAGCCCTAATCTATTCCTAAGCCTTAGAACCAAGTCTAGAACACTTCATTGTGACTTGTAAGACTTAAAAACAAACATAAGTACAAATTACCATGAGTTTACGGCCGTCAACTCATTGGGCCGTAAGCCCATGGGCCGTGAACTCATGACGATGTTTACACTTGGGCCGTAAACTCCAAAGTAAGGCCCTATACCCTTTATATGCAACCCTATGTGGTTTAACACTTCAAAAAAAGTGTTTACTAGTCCCTAAGGTTGTTTCATTTCATGATTAGATGTTATAAACACTAATTAGATGCATATATGTGTCATTATATGCTAAATAGGATCTGTGTGTGCTCAAGTCTTCACTTGACACCTAGCATCCTATACCGATCGTTCATTCACATCACTCACTATTAGGTGAGTTCATACCACTTAACTTATCTTTTAAATGATTTTAAATGCTTTTATGGGTGGGGGGAATATAAGTAGAAAATATGTTAGTTATATAATCAATCACATGTGATTTATAACGATGTTTCAAAGAAAGGATTTCATATACTTCAAATTGTGCTTCAAACAAAGGATTTCATATACTTCAAACTCTGTTTCAAACAAATGATTTCTTATACTTTAAAACTATATTATCAATCAAACTGCTTTTAAATCATTTTATAAACTGACATCAAGTCATTAATATTTATTATTAAACTCTTTAAATGTATTACAAAACCTCTTTTAAACTTATATATATTGTCAAAAGGATGTCTATATATGTATAGTTATATATATAGTATTTAAAGGACTTAGGACTGCTAACTCGCTGTATTTCCTTTTCCTTGTTCGGATGTGGACTTAGGGTATCAATTGTTTGTCTGAAGGTCGTAGTCAAGTAAATGAGTTAGGAAACCGAGTGCCATCTATCGTCTGATTAGTCTTCTAAACATTAGATATATATTATGTATACATATGTAGATATAAAAGTACTATCAGTCAGTTCAGTACCTTTGGGTAGCAAAGGTATACATTCATTCATTCAAACTACTTAAATTACTAATAAACTATAATAGGTATAGTTTAGGAGAATACTATCATATACAAATAGTATAACAAAGAATACTATAACAGAGAATACTATACAAAGGATACTATACAGAGAATACTATACATAGAATATTATTACTATAACAAGTATATTATAACAAGATTCAGAGATAACATAATGTGCGATACTACTTCATGACATATTGACCATTTTGTTATTTCACGTTTTGTAACCAGAATCTCCTGGAGGGAGAGCGTGAGTTTGCATATAGATCTATACTCGATTGACTATCCTACACCTTTTCTATATGCTATAGTGGGATTTGCAAGTCTACGGGTGCCAAATGTCATTTCTTCTGACGTCTTTCATGGTCATGTTATGGTTAGTTTAGTATGGTAACAATGATATCACATTTTGCCTTAATTAAACCATTGGTTTTAAGGTAGTTATTACTTCAGTAGTTAATTCAAATAATACTGCAGTACACATACATTTTCCCATTATATTTAAATTGGTATCTTCTCACATAAAGGGTAATATAAAACTATATTTTGGAAATGTTAGTCATATTTGGGAAAAGCATCCACTTTTACAGAGAAACAAACACATGAAACAATTGGGTCTTGGTAGAAGATTACTTTTTATACTAGTAGAAAATATGGGATTTTCTAGGAGTTTTCAAACATATACAACCATTTACATTGATCATTTACAAAGATTTTCATCCAACTTATACAAACATTGACACTAAATACTTATGTTAACTCACCAGCTTAAATGTTGATCAACTCTTTCAAAATAACTTGTATTCTTAGGTCACCAGTAGACATGTACCGATGACCAGGTTTTGAAAAGATGAAGCATCTTCAACACTCTTCTTTTATTTTGATTATTCATTTTTGGTGTCTTACTACTATTAAAGAACACACTTGTATTAAATGATACTATTAATGAAATGGATGATGTTATTGCTTGTTTACTACTTGCATTGTTGTGATACTGTATATATGATGTCCTCCGCCCTAGAACGTTTCCGCCGTTATGGTTTTGGGGTCTGACAGATTGGTATCAGAGCATTGTTTATATAAAATCGAGTATATCAACCCATAGAAGATATACAAACTATAAAGACAATGGGATTAAAATACTCTGACCAAGAGTTTATACTTTTAAATAATAAAATATTTAACTAAGTATACATACCTGCATTCATACTAAAATCAGTGACACTAGGACAGAACAAACGTATTATGATTGTTGAACATCACAGGTAGGCTTGAGGATGAATGGTCAGTTCTAGGAATGACATAGCCTTATCAACTATGCTGGTCTGAGAAGTGATTAGTGTATGCCCAAGAATGGTTGTGATGTGGAAACAAGTCTATAAACTTACCAACAATACTACAAATAGAACATTAGAACAAAACGTAAACTTAAAATATTATAGGAGTATTTTGTGTTACTATAATTACTTAATTTAGAATTAAAAAGGTCTTTACTAGTTGGTCGATAGTTTCTAAGTGGATACACTAAGGTTATATGGGACTAAGGTGTCATAGACTTAGAATTTGTGATCTTTGCTTTACTTCATGTTCCTTGTTTGGTTGTAGATTTGGTGTTAGGGTTACTTATTCGAAGGTCTATCCTGTTTTGATTTCATATAACTGGTATGCAGTATGCAAGTATTGAAGTAACTGGTAAGGATCATCTTATAATTATCTTAAGTAGTACAACTATTTATATAAGATTATTATACCCATTTTCTCGCGTAGATATCATGGCTGGATTCCATTCTCATGGCGATACATACTTCACAAATCAAGGCAATGCTGGATGGCTTGAAGAAGAGCCAGAAGATGACCATCCAATCCCTTTGGATGATCACCTTGCAGAAGGCTTTTCAGTTGGCTCTGACTCCAAACTAGAAGTCAACAACCTACCTCAAGAGGTGCAAGCCCAAAATCTTAACCCCCGACCTGCATTTCTATCACACCCCAGCCATTGGCGTAATCACCGGGCAGTGTAACATCATTTCTCGTATCATAGTTATCAACTTCCTGAAAACACATGCATTTAAAATACGTCAACATAAAGTTGGTGAGTTCACAGCTTTTGACTCCATATAAAAATAACACTTTTTCTCAAGTTCAAAACTATAGTTTTGAAAGTATCATTTTGACTCTCCAACGTTTAGCATATATTTCCTAGGTATCAAAGTTTACTTACCAAATAAGTAGTTTACCTATAAGTCTCATATACTATGAATACAAGTGTTGGTAATTCCATACAAACTTAGTTGCTACGTATAAATCTTATTTCAATTCTATACGAGTAAAACCGCTACGTATAAATCTATTTCAATTCTATACGAGTATGTGTGTTAGGTATAATTATCTACTTAATATACAAGTAGTATACCTACCAGTTTCTTGTACCTAGAGTATAAGTTTTTGGAAAACTTATACTTAACATTAATACTTGTATAACGACAAAGTATAATGCTTCTAACAATTTGCTACCATGAGTCCGTAACCGCGGCTATATGACTAGTTTCAAACTTCTGCTTGATGCTACAAGTTTCGCATCTTGACATAAGTTCCACACGCTTCATCAACGTCGGAACAATGAACAAACAAAAGGACAGTTCGTCACTCGCACACGGTTTTGTTGTAGCTAGCAACCACGAGTGGGGTTGTCAACCCATATCTTATTCATTCACGACTTTCTCGCTCACACATGATTAACGGTTACAGGTCAGAGAATTTTCTATAAGATTTCATGTCACAACTGAAAATTTTGTGTCATGTAATCTATACACTCAAGCTAATGTGAATCAAAAACTTAAGAACATGGTTGACACCTATGATTATGACATCAAAAACTTCAATCAAATACATCATACAAAGTACTACAAATAGTCATGAAACAAATTGGAGACCCTATAAGTCCTTGTTTAAGTCCATTTTGAACTAGGACTTCCTTATTGGATCCAAATGGACCAATAAGCTCCCAATTAGACTATCATGGGCTTAGAACCCTAATTGGGCTCTAATTAGACCCACACTAATTTATTTCAACATTTTGGGCCATGTTGGGCCTAGAATGAAATAAATTAATAACTATGAACCATAATTAACCTAAATTGGCCCTAACAAGCCATACAAATCACCTTTATATTTATTAGGACCAAAAATCACTCAATGTAACCATGAACATTGTTTTTCAAATACCGCTTATGAACTCACCAACATTTCAAATGTTGACGTTTTTCAAAATACTTGTATTCTCAAGGAACCAGTGAATCAAAGGAAATCATATTCAGTGAAGGCTTGCAGTTTATCTATGTACGAATCGAACAATTTATTTTTGGGAATGTAATGTTTAAACAATGTATTTCATGTAAACTCTACTGGTTGTACTATATTAATGCATGGTGATGAATGTTGTTATGTTTCATATATATTCAATGTTATGGTATTCAATTGAGTCACGACAGCCCCCGGACGTTTCCGCCGTCTGGTTCGGGGGTGTGACAGGTTGGTATCAGAGCTTTGTTTATAGTGAACTAGCATGTCGAGCCACACATTGATATGACCCTATAAACCAAAAAGAGGGACTAACATAACTCTGAACAAAACAAGTAAATAAAACACACTTGCTTGCATTAGGAATAAGGACCTAACGCTGAATCAAACACAATAATGCTGGTATCTCGGTTAATTCGGGACTGTTCTTAGTGATACCAAGGAGTGAATGTAGCCTGATCAACTACATTCTCTCCAAAGTAAAACTAACACACGTCTTGATGAGATCGGGATGGCTAGGGAACCTAAAACTATACCCTTATCACCAAAAAGAGAACGTTCGCTTAGTCTGTACAATAGTCATAGCACCTAGGAATAATGTTAGCATATTTACATACTCGCGCAGACAGCATGGCTGGTTTTCATCACCCTGGAGACCCCTATTTCCCTAATCAGGGAAACAACAGGTGGCTAGAGGAGGAGGAGCCTGAGGAAGACCCCGAAGAGGAATATAACGGGGAACCGGAGGCAGAAGTCGAGGGCGAGCCTGCCGAACCTGAAGAAGACGAAGAGAATTTCGAAGAGGAGCTCGATGACAGCGAAGGGGATGATTCGGACGCGAAGTTCGAGGTCATCAACCCCCCTTACCCGATCAAGGTGCCTGCTTATCGTGTGGGTCCCACTGGACCTACCCCTCCTTGGGGTATTGATCTTTGGAGATGGAGCAGACATCAGGGACAGCGACCCCCGTTTGGCATGTCACGTGAGTTCTTTGACCTGAGGGATGGAGGACCGGCCGACCGAGCCCTACCGGTCATGGTGAGACGATTACGAGACACCGGCGACCTTGCTCAGGACACTGCTGATCAAGTACGCCAGTTGTGGACTAGGGTCGAGCGTGCGGAACAGGAGATGCGTGACGTCCTCCGGGAGTTTCACATGAGGCAGGTAAGGTGGAAGTCTCGACTTCAGGACGCAGAACGCTTGGTGGCTCATCTTCAGGGAGCATCCACATCTTCGACACCACCCCCAGACGCAGCTCATCACGGTTAGGGATAGACTTATCATAGTAGGTCATTAGGAACTATGCTATGTACTCCGGCTCTATGTTTAAGTGACTACACTACTCATGGAGCCGTTATGCTGTCGGATTAGTATCACTTATGTATGCTCTTACGAGCAAATTTTCTTGTATTAAATGCGGATAATATTAATGAACTTTTGTGTGTTTTGCTATGATATTACCAGTTGTTATGTGTTGAGACGTTATGATTGTATGCCCAATGGTAGTAATGTTTAGGTTCGTACCATACACCTAGTTAGTAGGATCACAACCTCACAGAAACCACGTACACTCAACATCTTTCCGTTTCATGACAGAAAGATGCCTCGCCGAGCTACTCGCAGAAATCCCGAACCAACCCCGCCCGAAGTCGACACCACTGCTTTCCAGGCAGCCGTGTCTGCTGCGGTCACAGCAGCTATGGCACAACTTCACCGAGGGAACAACGGAGGAGGTAACGGGCAAGGATCCGGAAGTTCGAACAACGGGACGAATCAAGGACCCACTAAAACGTGCACCTACAAGGACTTCACAAACGCTAAACCACGGACTTTCAACGGCACTGGAGGAGTGATCACTCTGAAGCGATGGATCGAGAAGGTAGAGTCGGTATTCGAGATATGCGATTGCCCCGAGCAGATGAAAGTGAAGTTCGCGGCCTGCACTTTCGTGGACCAAGCACTCACTTGGTGGAACGGACACGTGGAAGCGATGACGCTCCCTGTCGCCAACTCTATTCCCTGGGCAGAAATGAAAGAAATGTTAATGGCTAAGTACTGCCCCCGAGGCGAAATACAAAAGATGGAGCAGGAGCTATGGAACCTCACTGTGCAGAATGCGAACATCGATGCCTACATATCGAGATTTAGTGAACTATCTCTGTTGTGCCCGGGTATGATCACATCAGAAGGAAAGAAGATCGAACGATTCAACTGGGGACTGACACCTCCCATTCAAGGGAATGTGATAGTTGCGAACCCTGAAATGTTTGACAATGCGAAAAGATTGGCAAAGAGGCTATATGATCATAACAACAAGAAGGGCGAAAAGCCAGTGGAGACTGAGAAGAAAAAGGAGGGTGATGGCAAGAAAGGGTGGAACAACAAGAGAAAGGGGCGTCAGGGCCCCGAGGCCTCTAAAAAGCAACAAACAGTGGCAGTTAACGCTGTCACTGCACCGGTTCCAGCCACACCACATGCTCCAGCCTCAGCTACTTCAAATGCTTCAAGACCCTATTCTGGTAATTTTCCCAAGTGCAACAAGTGCGGTTTCCATCACCATGGAGAATGTAAGGAGTTCCATTGCACCAGTTGCAACCGAAGGGGACACACTGCAAGGTTCTGCAGGACTTATCCTCCCCAGAATCAAAATCAGGGAAACAACCACAACAACAACCACCGCAATAACAACAACACCAATGCCGGCGGCAACAATGCAGGGCCCAGTCACACCTGCTTCGGGTGTGGAAGGAAGGGGCACTTCCGTCGAGATTGCCCTAACAACAACCACTCAGGAAACAGAGGAGCAAGAAGAATGCTGACTATGGGTCAGAGTGATGCAGTTCAGGACCCCGTAGTTGTGACCGGTACGTTCCTCCTAAACCACACTTATGCATGCATCTTAATTGATACCGGAGCGGAGCGAAGTTTCGTAAGAGAGAAGTTTAAACATTTATTAAAACAACAACCCCAGAAGCTAAATGAAACCTATACGGTGGAAATGGCCAATGGGAAAACCGAATCCACTGGGGAGATCTACATCGGATGTACCCTAACCCTCAACCAACACGTTTTTCGAATAGACCTAATGCCAGTATCAATTAGGAGTTTCGATGTGATTATCGGCATGGATTGGTTAAGCCCCCACCATGCTGAGATTATGTGCCACGAGAAGGCCGTTCGCCTTCGTCTCCCAAATCACGAAACCCTAGTAATTTACGGAGACAAACCTAGCACGAATCTTCGTCTCATCTCGTGCATCAAAGCACAAAAACATCTGCGAAAGAACAATTTGGCGTTCTTGGCTCACATAGTGGACAAGACCAAAGAAGAAACTAACATCCAATATATTCCGGTAGCGTGTGAATTTCCGGACGTGTTTCCTGAAGATCTTCCAGGAGTACCCCCAGAGAGACAGGTTGAGTTCCGAATCGACCTCGTTCCAGGAGCAACTCCTCTCCCTAAATCACCATATCGGTTGGCCCCTGCTGAAATGCAGGAATTGTCCAGCCAACTCAGTGAGCTTCTGGACAAGGGACTTATCCGACCTAGCTACTCGCCATGGGGAGCTCTGGTGCTCTTTGTCAAAAAGAAGGACAGATCTTTCAAAATGTGCATCGATTACAGAGAGTTAAATAAACTCACTGTTAAAAACCGCTACCCACTCCCACGAATTGATGATCTATTCGACCAACTCCAAGGAGCTAGCTATTTTTCTAAAATAGATCTACGGTCCGGATACCACCAACTCAAAGTCCGAGAAGAGGATATTCCTAAAACCGCTTTCCGAACCCGCTACGGACATCATGAATTCGTCGTAATGCCCTTCGGTCTAACAAATGCACCTGCCGCATTCATGGACCTAATGAATCGAATCTGTCGACCGTTCCTAGACAACTTCGTCATTGTGTTTATCGATGACATCCTCGTTTATTCTCGAAGCAAAGAGGAGCATGGCCAACATCTCCGACAAGTCCTAGAAACTCTGCGAACGGAAAAGTTGTACGCCAAACTCTCCAAGTGCGAGTTCTTGCTCCAGAGTGTGAATTTCCTAGGCCACGTAGTTAGCCAAGACGGAATTCATGTGGATCCCTCTAAGGTCAAAGCTGTGGAAGGATGGGCAACTCCGACTACGCCCACAGAAATTCGTCAGTTTTTAGGCCTAGCAGGCTACTATGGGAGATTCATCCAAAACTTCTCTAAGATTGCCAAGCCGCTTACCTTGCTTACACAAAAGGGCGTGCCATTCAAGTGGACAGACCGACAAGAGATTGCGTTTCGAACCTTGAAGCAAGCTCTCTGTAGTGCTCATGTACTATCTCTACCTGAAGGAACGGAAGATTTTGTGGTCTACTGTGACGCATCGAATCAGGGCTTAGGTTGCGCTCTCATGCAACGTGGAAGAGTGATAGCATATGCGTCCCGCCAGCTAAAGACGCACGAAGTAAATTACACGACCCATGACCTAGAACTGGGAGCCGTGGTCTTCGCTCTGAAAATTTGGAGGCACTACCTGTACGGTACAAAGTGCACCATCTTCACGGACCACAAGAGCCTCCAGCACATCTTGAATCCGAAGGAGCTGAACATGAGACAACGAAGATGGGTGGAATTACTAAACGACTACGAATGCGAGATCAAGTACCATCCAGGCAAGGCCAACGTGGTAGTTGATGCATTAAGTCGGAAGGAGTACTCTAATCACCATACGAAAACACACTCGATAACCATTCAAACGCTTGAAGACATGCTTCGTGCATGTGTGATAGACTTTGGAAAGTCTTGGGATAACCACCTACCGTTGATCGATTTCTGATATAACAATAGTTACCATTCGAGCATCAAGGTGGCTCCTTTCGAAGCACTGTACGGGCGTAAATGTAGATCACCGTTATGTTGGGCTAAAGTAGGTGATACCCAGCTAGCAAGAACGCATACGTCGGACAGGGCACTAACAGGACCGGAGATCATTCGCGAAACCACAGAACAGATCGTCCAGATCAGAGCTCGATTACAAGCATCGCGTGACCGACAAAAGAGCTACGCCGATAAACGGCGAAAGCCCTTAGAATTCCAGGTCGATGATCGAGTACTGTTGAAAGTCTCACCCTGGAAAGGGGTTATACGTTTCGGAAAATGGGGAAAGCTGAACCCGCGATACATTGGACCTTTCGAAATCGTCGCCCGAATAGGTCCGGTAGCCTACAGACTGCAACTACCCACGGAGCTAAACGGTGTACACCCCGTGTTTCATGTCTCTAACCTGAAAAAGTGCCTATCAGATGAAACCCTTGTCATTCCTCTTGACGAAATCGAAATCAATGAGAATCTCCTATTCGTCGAAGAACCAATCGAAATCATGGACAGGGAGGTGAAGCGTACTAAGCAGAGTCGCATCCCGATCGTGAAGGTACAGTGGAACGCAAAGCGTGGGCCAGAATTCACTTGGGAACGGGAAGATCAAATGAAGCAAAAGTACCCTCACCTATTCTAGCATTCTCAAATCTAGCTTTCAAACAGAATTTCGGGACGAAATTCCCTCTAACGGGGGGATGATGTCACAACTGAAAATTTTGTGTCATGTAATGTATACACTCAAGCTAATGTGAATCAAAAACTTAAGAACATGGTTGACACCTATGATTATGACATCAAAAACTTCAATCAAATACATCATACAAAGTACTACAAATAGTCATCAAACAAATTGGAGACCCTAGAAGTCCTTGTTTAAGTCCATTTTGGACTAGGACTTCCTTATTGGATCCAAATGGACCAATAAGCTTCCAATTAGACTATCATGGGCTTAGAACCCTAATTGGGCTCTAATTAGACCCACACTAATTTATTTCAACATTTTGGGCCATGTTGGGCCTAGAATGAAATAAATTAATAACTATGAACCATAATTAACCTAAATTGGCCCTAACAAGCCATAAAAATCACCTTTATATTTATTAGGACCAAAAATCACTCAATGTAACCATGAAAATTGGGCTTAAGCATTTAAGGCCCAAACAATTTCTTTTCCCCCACCATTCTCGGCCCAAGGCCCAAATCCAAGAGGATAAGAGGAGAAGTTGACTTTGGATGCCACCTCATTTTTATTCATTGGATATCCATGCATTATATCCCATTCTTCCATGCAACATCACTTCAAAATCACTTCTATCCTCTCCTCTCTCTCACTCTCGGCCACATCTCAAACACACACACATTTCACAAACTCTCTCAAAGAACATTCAAGAAAACTCTCTCCTTTTCTCTCCATAATTTCGAGATTCTAAGAAGCTTTCAAGAGGATCTTTCAAGCTAATCACCATCTTAGGTAAGTATTTACTTATATACATGATCTAGCTATTTCATTCCATCAAAAACCTCTTCTAAATCTATTCCAACTTGTGATCATACACCTTAGAAGTCACCAAACTCGAGATCTACCAAGGAAAGGTGCTAAGGCCGAAAATCACTCCATTTTTCTTTCATTTTCTCTTCAAAACCGAAACCACACCCAAGGTGAGCTTCATACCCCCTATTTTCTGTTTTTATGAGTTTTGTGGGGGGGGGGGGGGGGGGAATACAAGTGAAAGTGTAGATCTATATGTGTTTTGTATGCCTTGTATGATTTCCATGCTTATATGTGTGTTGTTGTGTGTTATAATGTTGGATCTAGCCATAAAACCCCTCAAAACCGAGATATACTTTATGTTAAATGATTCTAGCATCAAATATATTTCTACATACAAAGTGTTCCTAGAAAAATAGCTAAATGGCTTAGTAACATTTTCTTTGGGCTAAAAACACAATTTTTGGACCTAAAATGTGAAAAATACAAAGTTAAGGGCCCAAATTGACATATCACGAATTCTGATGGATGAGGTGTGTCAAAACAGTTTCAATAAAACAATTTCTGGAAATATACTCATTTGGAGGATTAAAAACATAAATTTCAAGCTTAATGGGCTAAAAATGACATTTTCGGCCAATGAGGCCCATTATGCGAGATTTTCTGTTTTGGAGGGCCAAAACTGTGTTTTTCTGTAAAACAGTGGACTATATGTGTTCCAAGTCCTTTTCAAAGGTTTAAAATGCTTTCTAAATTTAAAAACGACCAAAGTTGCAAAAATTTTACAATTTGGGCCAAAAATGTCAAAGTTGCGAAAAAGAAGTGCTATTCCCGAGAAAACTGCAATTTCAGGGACTAAAACTGTTTTCTATGAAAAATATGCTGAAAAATATTAATTTCAATAATTTTTGGTGTTAAAATGTCAAGAAAATTGATTTAAGGACCAAACCGGAAAGTATTTAAATAAAGGGTTGAAAAAGTAAATTTTACAAACAATGAGGGGATGGAAACAGAAAACTTTCAAGGTTAATTCAATACATACAATTTGATCAAATGATGGCTCCGCGAATATCGACGAAATACAATACACTACAATACCAAAAATCGTTGTGAAACGAATTGGTTCGGTCTCGAACCAATGAAAATCCGAAACTACTAACACGACGACGCTGCGATTCATACAAATAACATTTGGGAATTCAATATACACGCGAGTGTGCACAGACGTCTACGCACCATCTTTGGGCCCCAAAAGTGTAAAATCTTGTTCGTTGAGCCTAGCTAGCCCAATGACCTGATCTTAAGGCCCGAAGACCTCTATTTTACGAAGTGTTGGGTTTTACCGATCTAACACGACGTAAAAGGACTTTCAATGGCTCGTATACTACTGGTCCCCAAGGGTCCTTTGGTATTGCTAGTAAAGTCTACATTTCATGCGAGGCGGGTCTGGGACCCCTCGTACATTTTTATCCCCAACCGGTCAATGGAGTCATCGAGGTCTTCGTGTCCTCTTTCTCTTCGGATGTGGGACTACACCTAGTCAGGTCGATTGGATAACGTGATTAGTACGGACGACGCCTACGGGATCGTTGGTATAGCTATAAACTGGTCGTTTGTGTAATGCATGTTTGTAGCAAATAATCATGCTCAAAAATAATCCAACGTCGCCTGGGACTGACACTACACGCTATGCAATGGTTTCAATGTGACTTCACGGAATTCAAGGAATTAGGAAAACATCGGGTTTTCCTAGGGTTTTCAATACACATAGATTTGAAATGCATACAACTTCAATGAACAATTTTTACAAGTATAGAAACAAACAAGCATACCTATGGATCTTCACAAACGTTTTCAAAAGCTTTTCTTTTCAGAAAATATCGGATTTTCTGGTGGTTTTCAAACGACATGAAACATTGTTTTTCAAATACCGCTTATGAACTCACCAACATTTCAAATGTTGACGTTTTTCAAAATACTTGTATTCTCAGGGAACCAGTGAATCAAAGGAAATCATATTCAGTGAAGGCTTGCAGTTTATCTATGTACGAATCGAACAATTTATTTTTGGGAATGTAATGTTTAAACAATGTACTTCATGTAAACTCTACTGGTTGTATTATATTAATGCATGGTGACGAATGTTGTTATGTTTCATATATATTCAATGTTATGGTATTCAATTGAGTCACGACAGCCCGCGGACGTTTCCGCCGTCTGGTTCGGGGGTGTGACATTTCAAATCTTAGTTGATGAACACAATAGCTCATGTAGACTTGTCCGGTTCCGTTAGTTCTAGTATTAAAATCATATTCGTGTCTAAAACCCTAACTTATTATACTATGCTTTTAACATTACTCCTAACATTTATAATACTTAGGTAGTACAACAACTATAATTAGAATTAAAACCAGGTGTTATCTTGACATAAAACCAATAATAACAACATACTTATGAATTAACATATACAACTTCCGAGTATAACTCTGGAACTATATCTCACGCAATATATATATATATATATATATATATATATATATATATATAGAATCCTAAGTATAACTCAAGATCTACATTAGTATACTACTATGACAATAACATGCTAACAACTTTACGATAGTTGTATACTTTCATATACGAAATAACTATATCCCGGTTATTATAACTATCTACGTTGATAATAATATACTATTATACAAACATAATAATAACGTATATATAATATTTAGCATGCCATTTCCCCCGAAATATTAGAAAGTGGGGCCGTGAAACTCACCTTAGTAGCGTGATTTTATGTTATACAACCATTTACATTGATCATTTACAAACATTTTCATCCAACTTATACAAACATTGACACTAAATACTTATGTTAACTCACCAGCTTAAATGTTGATCAACTCTTTCAAAATAACTTGTATTCTTAGGTCACCAGTAGACATGTACCGATGACCAGGTTTTGAAAAGATGAAGCATCTTCAAGACACTTCTTTTATTTTGATTATTCATTTTTGGTGTCTTACTACTATTAAAGAACACACTTGTATTAAATGATACTACTAATGAAATGGATGATGTTATTGCTTGTTTACTACTTGCATTGTTGTGATACTGTATATGACGTCCTCCGCCCTAGAACGTTTCCGCCATTATGGTTTTGGGGTCTGATAGATTGGTATTAGAGCATTGTTTATAGAAAATCGAGTATATCAACCCATAGAAGATACACAAACTATAAAGACAATGGGATTAAAATACTCTGACCAAGAGTTTATACTTTTAAATAATAAAATATTTAACTAAGTATACATACCTGCATTCATACTAAAATCAGTGACACTAGGACATAGAGTATCATTGTTGAATTTCAGAATTGGCAGTCCTAGGACGAGCTCTCAAGTTACTAAATTGGTAATGTATCTGAAGATGAGATGTAGATGCTTTAGATGCCACAACCAGATGACCTCAGAAAGTGCCTTTGACAAGATGCATAGACGTGGTTTGCTGATGATTAGGGGAACATCTAGTGGGTACATTGTTCCTTTAGTTTTTTGGACATGATCAAACACGTTGTTAGCAAGAAGGGAATTCATGTGGACCCTTCCAAAATCAAGGCCATTGAGAACTGGTCAGCACCGAAGACACCTACATAAATTTATCAATTTCTAGGTCTCGCTGGCTACTATCGCAGGTTCATACAGAACTTCTCTAGCATTGCAAAACCACATACATCATTGACCCAGAAAGGTGTGGCCTTTGACTGGGAAGAGAAACAAGACAAGGCATTCCAAACGTTGAAACAAGCCTTGTGCACTGCACCGATATTATCCCTCCCAGAAGGGATAGAAGATTTCGTCGTGTATTTCGATGCATCCAACCAAGGGCTTGGTTGTGTTCTTATGCAAAGAGGAAAGGTCATTGCCTATGCCTCCGGTCAGCTTAAGACACACGAAATCAACTATACAATACACGATCTTGAGTTAGGAGCAGTTGTATTTGCTCTGTAGATCTGGAGAGACTATCTATATGGTAGAAAGAGTAGTATCTTCACAAACCACAAGAGCCTTCAACACAAATTCGATCAGAAGGAGCTCAACACGACACAACGATGGTGGGTCGAGCTACTCAACGACTACGAATGCGAAATTCTTTATCACCCCAGCAAGGACAATGTAGTAGCTGACGCCCTGAGTCGGAAAGAATACTCTGGTCGGAGAGTCAAATATCTAACTATGACTATCCATTCACACTTGTCCATACAAATTAAGGAGGCTCAACTTGAAGCCTTGAAACCTGAAAATGGGGCGAGTGAATCCCTGAGAGGAATGAATAAAACCTTAGAAGTCAAGGGTGGCAGAGCCTTATATCTCATGGATCATATCTGGACACCGAAACATGGTGGTTTCAGAGACTTGGTCATGACTGAAGCACACAACACTACATATTCCGTCCACCCAGGTTCAGATAAGATGTATCTGGATCTTAAGAAACTATACTGGTGGCCTAACATGAAAGCAGATATTGCTACCTTCGTGAGTAAATGTCTTACTTGCGCAAAGGTTAATTTCGAGTAGCAGAAACCCTCAGGATTACTACAGCAACCGGAGATACCAGAGTGGAAATGGGAGTGGATTACTATGGACTTCATAACCAAGTTTTCCAGGACAACGGGTGGACTTGATACCATTTCGGTCATCATCACAGACTGACCAAATCCGTGCATTTTCTACCAATCAAAGACACTGACAAGATGGAGAAACTAACAAGAACTTACATTAGGGAAATTCTACGACTTCATGGTGTTCCTATATCCATTATCTCGGTTAGAGATAGTAGATTCACTTCAAGGTTTTGGCATTCACTACAAAGTTCACTAGGAACTAGGTTGGACATGAGTACAGCCTACCTTCCACAAACCGACGGGCAAAGTGAGAGGACGATATAAATTTTGGAAGATATGTTGCGAGCCTGTGCGATCTACTTTGGGAAGGCATGGGATACTCATTTACCTCTTGTCGAATTTTCCTACAACAACAGTTATCATACGAGCATAAAGGCTTCTCCATTTGTAGCCCTCTATGGTCGGAATTGCAGATCCCCTCTGTGTTGGGATGAAGTGGGTGACACATAGTTAGCTAAAGGACGAGTTCCTGATAGCACTCTCACAGGTCTGGAAATCATACGGGAAACAACAGAGAAGATCGTTCAGATTCAGGAATGATTGAAAGCCTCTAGAGACCGACAGAAAAGCTACGCTGACAAAAGGAGGAAAACTTTGGATTTCTAGGTGGGAGACTGCGTTCTATTGAAAGTCTCACCTTGGAAGGGATTGATATGCTTTGCAAAGCGTGGAAAGCTAAATCCAAGATATGTAGGGCCTTTCGAGATTTTCGCTAGAATCAGCCCTATAGCTTACAAACTGAATCTACCTCGCAAAATCAGTAACGTACATTCTACTTTCCACGTCTCGAACTTGAGAAAGTGTCTGTCCGACGAGACTCTTGTAATCCAACTCGATGAGATCTATATCAATGAGAGCCTCCCCTTCGTGGAATAACCAGTAGAGATCATGGACCGAGCGGTCAAGCAAACGAAGCAAAGTCGTATCCCGATAGTGAAGGTTTGTTGGAATGCCAAGCGAGGACCTGAATTCACTTGGGAGCGCGAGGATTAGATGAAACTAAAATATCCTCATCTTTTTACTTTGTTATTTGTAACTACTTATTTGCATAAACTCTAATTTCGGGACGAAATTCTCTATAACGGGGGGATGATGTGACAACCCGAAATTTCTATCTTGTACAGTTGTTTAACTCAATCACAGTCAGACTTACTTCTGCTAACTTTTAGCAATGTTTAGAGTCTGTTCGGGTGTTTTAATCATATGGCATTCAAGAATCAAGTGTTAGCAAGTATCTTCTAGGGTTTAACGTGAAACAATAAAGCCTTAAACCCAATTATGAGGTTTTTATGAGCAACCTTTTATGAGGTTGGATTAATGTCTAAGTCCATAACTATAATTGGTAAGACTTGACCTGAACCGGCATGGTCCATTTGGGTTGCATGCCATCATGCACTTGGATAGACTAAAATGAGAGAAATAACACTTAAGGTTTATTAATATATTATAAGTTCTAATATATTAATAAGATTGTTTAATTAGTATTGATCAATAATTGATTTAGAATTAATTATGTGATCAAAAGAAGACTAATTAAATATATGGGTTGATTGTGTAAATCATCCATACTTATATAGCGGGCTAATGCTCCATGGATTATCAAGTTGGGCTCAAACCCATTGGATGCTCCATGGTGTATTTGAACCCATGGATCGGAAATGGAAAGCCATGACGATTAGGGTTTACCCTAATTGTAACAACTATATAAGCATCTTATTGATGTGAGAAATCGGCCACTAGAGATGCATGGAGGGCAAGACGATTCTTGAAGTGTTCTAATTTCTCTCTAAGTTATTCCATGTGCTTATGGTGTTGTGTGAACCATTTGAGGTGTCACACTTGGGGCACTAGGCACTCAAGCTTCATGAAGACAAGCACCAACAAAAGGTATGTTATTCTAACTTGTGTTATTCAAAGTTTTGTATGCTAGAATAGAACAATACCTTGGAAAGTTGATATTTGCATGTATAATAGAGAAAACATAGATCCAAGGTATTTAGGGTTGCAGGTAAACTTAGGAGTGTTAGATTGCTCAAAACCCAACAATGGTATCATAGCCTAGGCTTGTTTTCTTGTTGTACTTTCTTAAATTACTTAAAAATCGACTTTTGGTGCTGTCTGCCCAGCAGACTCGCCGAGTTCATGAAGGGACTCAACAAGTCCAAGGCAAAATGCATCCAACTCGCCGAGTTTGTTCATTTACTTGACGAGTTGGAACCCCAGACAACATATTTTCGAGTTTTGGTGCTGGAATTGGTCTAGAATCATTACCTTTGACTGTTTTGGGCTTATAAAACTTGTTTTGAATGTGGTAATGATTATGTTAAACCAATTTCAATGCTATAATAAAAGTTTCAAGTTCATATGTGTTCATGTTATTCTTGAAAATTGTTGATTATGAATGATCATTCTTATGAGTTTTGCTAGATCATAGGAATTGTGTGCAAATTGTTTGTTGATATAATTCATGATCTTGTTGAAAATTGTATGGAGTTCATAGCTTGTCCTCAAGTTATGAATTTCAAGAATTTTATGTTTCCTTGATTTATGAGGTCGTTTAGATTGATAATGAAAAAATTATGTTTTAGTTGTTTTCAATCCATATTACTCTAAAAGAAGTTCATAAAATATGTTTTTGTAACTTGTCTTCAAGTTATGTGAAAAGTCATATTTATGAATCTTAAAAACTCATAAAAGTTTTGTAGGTTACATAAAATGTAAGAGTTTTTCCATTAAATAGTTTAATGACTCCATAACTTGTCCTCAAGTTATGGATGTTGAAAAGACACTTCTTTAAAGTGTTTTTTAAAGAATAAGGGGTTACATTAAAATGAAGAGTCTTCATTTTAATGAACCATTAAACTCATAAGTTATGATTTAGAGAGTCTTGAAATAGTTTCAAAACTTGCCCTCAAGTTTTGGAATTTGAAAAGTTACTCCTCATGTATACTTTAATTCCAAATTGAACATTGAAATTTTAAAAGGTTTAAAATTCAACCCTTATACTATTATTGTAATTTTAATTATATAGATATGTATAAGAGGAAGTCAATCTTACCGTTAGTTGGCCTCATTCACGAAGTCGGTCTATAAAGGGGGTATAAGGTTACTGCCTATAAAATGGCAGTTTAATGGGTGTCCACTCTCACCCACCGCTTCCTTGACTGGTGCAGGGTCGTTAGCCAAACGGATAGGAATGGACTATAATTCTCCCTTCATTAAAAGTATAATGAAAATACTAAGTAACTAAACACTTATAAATTCCCAATCTTAGTTACTTAGGAAAATGTGAAAAGGTGCTAGCCCATAAAATTACACTTTGTACCTTACCAAGTCGTTAGTGCAGCATGTGTGGTTAATCGGCACACTAACATGGACTAGTAAGATTGGCAAAGGGTAACTTGACTTTATTATAGATCGATGGAGTGTGTGTGGTTAACCGACACATCGATTAGGTAATATTGTTAAGGGTACCAAGTCAATTTGTATGGTTATTCACACCTTGTTTGTCATCCTCGGCATCCTAGTCACAAATTTAAGAGGGCACAATCGAGATTCAAACATGCCATTGAAAAGTTCAATGTATCTCAAAAGATCTAGGAGTTTCAAAAGCAATAAAAACCTAATAATAAAATATTTCATTTTCATGGTGGAAATTGGTAAATCTTCATTTACCTACCTTCAACTATTTTATAATTTGGATTACGACATCCCTCTTCCAGTTATAAATAGGTTGTTGGGTCCTAGTCGGAAATATTGGGTGTTATATTAAGGACTTTAAATCAACTAACTTGAATTTCTCCCATTATAGATGTCTAGTTTAGACATCTATGGTCTTCCCAAATCTTTAGGAACAAGCTTCCTAATGAAGATGATATCCCAAATGGCAATCAAGGTGAAAGATCAATCCCTTTGTTGCGCATTTGTGGGACTAGAAATCATACTTTACTTCATCCACCTCCTCCAATAAATATCCCTAGCCCACAAGTTTTAAGACTTGATAAGTCCTAAGTCACTCAATCCCTATTGGCAAGCAAAGTCTATATGTGCTTAGATCTTAGGAATTAAGCCACATATTCACAAGTCGGGAGAGTCGGGTGTCAAAGTCTCGAGGTAGTTGGCAGCTGACTTGGTTCTTCAGTCACTCCCTGATGACAGGTCGCGACAAGACCCTTAATGATCTTACCTATTTTCTTGATGATGCTAAATCAACAATGACTTGGAGCATTAGTAAAGCTAATTGGATTGGAAGATCTACTTTCCAAACCTATTTGGACATTGAAAATGGTGACATTGGAGGTCCAGGAAAAAACTTGCTCTTCCCAATGGAAAGGGAACGGCCATAGTCAACTCGGTTGACCAAATGGTTAAGAGAAAGGTTAAGTCTGTGATAGTCCCATGTACCGTTTCCAAAAGGTCCATATAATTCTGTTGCCAAAGGAAAGACATTGGTTGCGAAGCTGCTAAATTTACTTGAAACATCTTAAGGATGTTAAAGTCAATAGGTTTGACTCTACTTCAGGTAAAGTCCATTGTCTAACTCTATTAAGTTTCTATTCTGAGATTCTTATTGCATAATGTGACGAGGTCACATGTTGATGTTTTAAGAATCAAAGAATAGGTGAAGAAACTTAAAGGAAGTATATACTGATTCTGATCGCGAAGATGGATTTCGATCGCATGGTTCGGTGATCAGAATTTTGAGTTGTTACTTAAGAGTTATGATATATTGCTTAGGAATAGATAACAACAAGTTTTCCATATGGATTGTAAGGATAAATTTTTCTGCAAAGTTTTAAAATAAAAAGAAAAATGGTTTTGATTTTATTTATTTTAAGTATCCTTACAATGGCATTTGTGAAAAATTGTTGATTATATGTTTCCATTGATAAGCAATATGGGTAAATGGATTTGATTCTTTCATTAGTGGAAGTGTCATAATTTACCAAATAAGGAAAGATTCTCATCACCCAAGTTTCAGTTGGATAGAAAATTGGAATCATGCAACTTGTATTGTATGATCATGAGAATTTTTTATATATTTCAGAAATTAAGTCTAATTCCTTGTTCACATGTATATATGAATCAAGTGAAGGACAAAGGGATCGGATACACTTGGGTGTGCACCGATCAGGTCCACCACAAAGTTGATAAGATTATTCATTATGATTTACTAAAGTTTAGTAAATGTGGTTATACTTACAAGTTTAAGTATAGTTCTGGATCATTGGAGAAGTTTCAATGATAGACATAATGAGTAAGAAGAATCAAATAAGGCAGAAAGATAAAAGTTTCTCTAATCTGAAGAGATGGGAGAGTACTTGAGTATCTTATTTTATGATTATCTTAGTGTGTCACACCCCGAAAACCGAAGGCGGAAACATTTCCGGGGTTGACTCCACGTTGAGTATCAAATCCAATGTACATAGTAAGTAAAGTAGAACAACCATTACATTACATATAAAAGTTTTACAATTGTTTTCAAAAGTAAAGTTGTACAGTTGTGATACATAGTATATATATATATATATATATATATATATATATAAACAAAATAAAATGAGTCTTCTAAGCACTCCAACTTCGAGCAAAAAGGATCTTCGGTACCGGTTCTAACGTTGACCTGAGAACACAAGCGGTTTTGAAAATCAGCATAACGCTGGTGAGTTCATAAGTAGTTTTGTTTTGTGAAAATGTTCATGCTTCCTTTCTATTTCTGAAAAATGTAACACACGCCAAGAAAGTCCCACATTTTCTTAAAAGTTGATTGTTGTTTCACAATTACAAAGTATAGTAGATTTGTACACTGAAAACATGTTACTCATGTGAAAAACGTATAGTTTGATTATCCGGTTTGTTAAACTGTTGTGCTTGAATTCCAATGTATCCCCAGGAAAGTCCCATACTTTCCTGATTGTGAGTTATCATTTGTAAAAGATGTAATGTTATCTGTTTTGTTACACTTTTCTAGTTAAGTATATGTTCCCCAGGAAGGCCCCATGCTTCCCTGAATGTTGGTTTTCATTGTAAAGATGTATTATGTTAGATCTGGTTATGTACAAGGTTTCCCAGGAAAGTCTCATACTTTCCTGAATGTTGGTTATCAATGTAAAAGATGTATAAGTTATTCATTATTACTATAAGTAAATCTCTGTTATCCTAATTGCAAGTTCCATAACCATACTATAGACTGAACCTGTGGCAATAAGTAGTCCACAACCTTATGACTTTCGTCACCCTTGAACCATTTCGGTTCGGTTGTAGCTAGCAGCTAGGTGTGGGGTAGTCAGCCCCGTATAGATCTATACACTCAAGTCACGCTCTCTAAATCCTAGAGATTCTGGTTATGGGTGTAGTCCTCCACTCGCGTATCTCTGTGGAGTGTTCGCCGAGGACGTGTCTCCAATCATACACGAATAAGAAATTTACTAGTAATAATATGATAATCCTCCATTCGTGTATCTCTGTGGAATGTTACCGAGGACAAGACAGTGTACAAATTATATTGTTCATGTGTTCTAATGGCATGCTTTTAACTGATAAAATGTGGAAAACCATTTGTGAAATATATAAAACATAACAGTTTATAAAACCCATTTCACAAATAAATGTTTACGTGATCTGCATGTTCTACTGGTTATCAGTTGTGTATATCAGTATTAAAAGCATATGAAATGTGAAACACACACACACACGAAAATAAGTTTTGAGTACAAGAAAACCCTTGTACTTTGCTTGTGTTCCCCCCTGAAAATAGTGAAAAAAAAACAGTGAAAAAGGGTAGGGGTATGAACTCACCAGACTCGGAAATACGATGGTTTTGGATATTCGACGTTGGTTCGGGGCTTGATTACTCGCAATGTCCCTATGTAAAATGTAATAATGTCCATATATAACTAATTAGATTTACAATCACTAATCTTATGGAACATTACACTCCAACAAGGTTAAACACCTCCAAACGAGCGTTTGGAGTGACCCGGGTGACATCTACTAACGTATATTGACACTAGGGACTTAGGACTTGAGTTTACTCCCCAAGAGTAAACATATTAGGGAATTTACAGCCACAAAACACACACACACACATGATTTTATGGCCGTAAACTCATGTTGGTGTGATTTTGAGTGTTTAATGGCTTGAATGGACATGAGGATTGTTGGAATGGACTTCTAAAATGCCTTGGATTAATTTGTTTGGATTTATACCGTTTAAAAGGGAGTTTACGGCCTTAAACTTGGAGTTTACGGCCTTAAACTTGGAGTTTACGGCCGTAAACTCTACTATGGTCAAGAATAATTCTTTTGAGGTACAAAGAACAATCACATGTGATTCTAGTTAATTTTTCCAAGCCTTGTTATGAATTTAGGGCACCATTTAACATATTTTTAGGAGTTTATGGCCTAGAAGCATGTTCTATGGCCGTAAACTCTTCTATGCTCATGAAAAATTAGTTTTTGACACTTAAAACAATCACATGTGATTCTAGAAATTTATGCAAGCCTTTGGAGTGAATTAGATGCATCTTTTGACATATTTTCATGAGTTTACGGCCAAAGGGTATGTTCCTAGGCCGTAAACTCCTATATGTGGTATTTTTGATGTGTTTAAGGTCTCTAAACTATTTTTAGATGGTTCTAGGATTTACCACAAGGCCATTGGTTAAGTTTCAAGGCATTCTAACGTGTAAAAATGAGTTTATCCCTCATATTTGAGGAGTTTACGGCCCAAGCACATGTCTTGGCCGTAAACTCTTGTTTCTCCCTCAAAATTTATGTTTTAAATGTTTTAAGTCCCAATTTGCAAGCCTTAAGGTCGTATCTAAATCCCAACAATGATTTGGAAGGGTTAATTGGCTTAAAAACCCCATTTTTAGGTGTTTACGGCCCAAGCTTGATCCTTGGCCATAAACACATGTTCTAAGTCCTAAAACTCAATTTAAACATCAAATTGAAGGCTAAAGAGGTTAGATAACAAGTTAGGGATGTTACCTCTTTGATTTGGAGCCTTAAATCTTTGTTTCTGGACCTTTGATTATATATGAGGAGAGAGGTTGGAAGTGTTTATGGAAGAAATGGCCAAAAGATTCAAATGAAAGCTTTGAATCACTTATATAGTGTTCGGGAATTGGACACGACGGAATTCTACCCGATACCGGCGTTAAGTGGGGCTTTTGGTCATACCCGACCAATTTGTCGTAACCCGATATGGTCGATTCTAGAATTATTCTGATAACTATAATGGGGTCTTAGAATGATTCCTAATGGCATTAAGACACCCATTAAGTCATTTTAGATCGATATATGTTAATGACTTAATTTAATGATGAAATCGGAAACAGATTTGGAAACAGCGTTTGGTTGATCGAATTGGATTACAATTTGAGTTACCAGATGTGATATGAAATTTCGGGTTGTTACATAGTGATTATGAAACCATGTGACAATTGATCCTCTAAGGACACATTAGTTCATTTTGTTTGGCTAAGGAGAGGAATCGTGAATTGTTGAAATGGTTAGATCAAAAGATAAATTATACTTCGTTCCAAAATTAAATCTTAGAGTCATACTCCAAGATTAAGCCTTGAGTGACATAATCTTAAGAAAGGTTTAAAACACTTGTTAAATGTAGAGTAAAATGTGTTCTTACTCTTGTACATTTGAAATTGGTAAGTTGTGATGTTTTGGATAAAACAAAGACCAACTAAGACGAATTGTGAGAAGTGTTTAAGTTGATAAGAATCTGCACTAACTCTTGAATATTCGTTTTTTTTGTCAAAGAATGGTTATTGATAAAGAGAATCTTATTGTCAAGAGGTCATTGGGAGTCTTAAAAGGATCTTAAGATGATTCAAGAACTAATCAAGAGTTTTGTTAATCACTAGACCACGACTTGAGGTTTGTAACCTATCGTGTTGATATATTTTGTGCCCATTCCAGTTAAAGTTGGTTTTGCATTGGAGTTCTAAGAGTTCTCAACTGGTTGCATAACAACTTGGAAGTAATGGCAGGCCCTTGAGCTGCTAGGTGGCAAGAAATTAGATTGAGTTCAGTCCATATCAGTTTGGATTTGTCATTATCCTTGTCTTGTGACTATGGTTTTGACAATTCACATGGATAAGAACACATACACCATTAAATCTAAGTGTCATAAGGTTTCTCTCCAATTCATGAAAATGATAGTGAGGAAACTCTTTCACTAAGTAGATTGAAGTGGATAGCAAGTGTGAAGTTTGCATTCTTATGTCGTTAGTGGAGCATGTGTGGTTAACCGGCACACTAACTAATGAGAATGGCAAAGGTTTAGACTCACATGTGAGCTATCTAAGGAAAGGGTTAGACTCCAGGTGTATGATTTGATAAAGTCTTATCAAGGCAATCTAGTATCAGAAATCTGACTGATTTCTAGGTACATGTCAAAGCTAGTGGGAGCATAAAGTGTTATGCTAGTTAGATAATAATCATTATGCTAGTGGGAGCATGATGATTATGTTGCAAGTTAGCAATGTTAATTATAGAAAACAAAAGTTTCAACTCGCTTTGAAAAAGTTGTTTTACTATAATTAATGGAGATCAATTTATACTTCATTCCAATTCTACAAGCTTAGATTGAGATTTTAATCAACTTTAGTCAAGAATATATATGAATGTTATGTTGGAATGATTCAACATAAGGAATTTCTATATATGTTGCTTTCTCAAAATTCGATTATGATTACGACATCCCTCTTCATAGTTCGAATTATGAGAACATGGCAAATTAAAATTTTATAGCATGAATCGTATCCCATATGCTTCGGATATAGGATCGATTAGATGTGTTATAATATTCATCCATTCTAAATTTTCCTAATGCTTATGGCGTTAAGAAGGGAAAAGGGATTAGAAATGGATATGACTAAGATGATTAAGTAATTGTCGAGAACAATTTGGGGTTTTCCAAAGTTTGGTTACTCATGGACAATTGGAAGTATAGAGTAAGGATCATATTGACATATTTTGGAAAGAGGCAACTCTTGTTCAAAAGTGATGGTCAAGGTGGGAATATGGAATTGTTTCCATAGGTGGAAATTATTCTTTGAATCTGTGTAAGATTAAAGAACTTAATGCAAAGAAGGATGTTCAAAGGAATGTACTTTGAATTTGAGACTTCATCTCCATGGAATTGCTTTCCATTGGAATACTTTGTGATGTTTGTTGCCAAGTCTTTGTGACTTGTGTGAATATCATTACAAGAGGATCATTGCATTGATTACGTTAAACGTCAAGAACTTGGTATTCTTACATTTAAAATAAGGATTGGGATTGTGAAATGAGAATCATTGAAGTCATGTTCAATTGATATACATTTCACAATGAGATGACCACATGTAAACATAGTGTGCATACTTGGAGTATGGCATAACTATTGTTTAGAGAAACATAGTATGCATGCTTGGAGCATGGCATCACTACTGTTTCAATTCAAGTATTAAGTTGATTAATCGAAACATGAATAATGAGTGATCAATATGGTGCTTAGATAAAAGGTGTTTTATTTACACTCATAGTGTTGGATTCAACCCACGCTCATTTGGATTCACTTCATGGATTTTATCACGAGTGAATCATGAGACGATAATATCATATATTCTTCAAACCTAGAGATATGATTTGTTGACTATGAGTTGGTTATACATTGATTTCACGTCAACGCATTGGTAACTCGATGTTATAAAACGTGCCTTTGTGTATGATTCAACAAATAGTTAGTACAAGCATATGAGTCGAAGTTTATCCATTCCTTTTATCTTCAGGATAAAAGCGATATCTGTGGGCCCCTTGATGATTTAGTGATGAAAAAAGTAAGTGCTCAGTCAGGCCTGGACTGATTTGATTTGTTCAATTAGTCAGTCGTCATAAATCAGAAATCGGGAAACAACAAATGGACAGAGAGAATGATTATAATCCATGTCTTAGTCCATATGATATCTAGAATGGAGGAATATATGATACCTTATCTAATGGACAAGTCATTGACAAAGGTCAGAGTTCATCTACAAGGTCAGAGTTCCACAGAAGCTTTTGAGAGCTACGATTGCTAGTCGGATTATGAAGTCATACTTGCAATAATAGTTTTAGACTTATCCAAGTGGGAGACTGTTGGATTAATGTCTAAGTCCGTCACTATAATTGGTAAGACTTGACCCGACCCGGCATCGTCCATTTGGGTTGCATGGCATCATGCACCTGGATAGACTAAAATGAGAGAAATAACACTTAAGGTTTATTAATATATTATAAGTTCTAATATATTAATAATATTGTTTAATTAGTATTGATCAATAGTTGATTTAGAATTAATTATGTGATCAAAAGAAGACTAATTAAATATATGGGTTGATTGTGTAAATCATCCATACTTATATAGTGGGCTAATGATCCATGGATTATCAAGTTGGGTTCAAACCCATTGGATGCTCCATGGATGCTCCATGGTGTATTTGAACCCATGGATCCAAGGAAATGGAAAGCCATGACAATTAGGGTTTACCCTAATTGTAACAACTATATAAGCATCTTATTGATGTGAGAAATCGGCCACTAGAGATGCATGGAGGGCAAGCCGATTCTTGAAGTGTTCTAATTTCTCTCTAAGTTATTCCAAGTGCTTATGGTGTTGTGTGAACCATTTGAGGTGTCACACTTGGGGCACTAGGCACTCAAGCTTCATGAAGACAAGCACCAACAAAAGGTATGTTATTCTAACTTGTGTTATTCAAAGTTTTGTATGCTATAATAGAACAATACCTTGGAAAGTTGATATTTGCATGTATAATAGAGAAAACATAGATCCAAGGTATTTAGGGTTGCATGTACACTTAGGAGTGTTAGATTGCTCAAAACCCAACAAACTCATCCTTGGCTGTGAAATCATGCTATATGCATGAGTTTACATCATTTTTCCTCATACCCTTCATTTCAAGTCAAAGAACTCCCTTTCTCTCTCAAGTATCATCAAGTTCTTCATCTTGATCTTCCAAAAATCTAAGAATTCCTTCCTTTGATTAGTTGTTACAACACTTTATCTAGTAAGGATCATTTATTTCATCCATGAAATCACTCCATTTTCATAGACCTTCAAGTGTTCCTCATTTCACCAAGAACACCAAGAAAACACACTAGTGTTTTTGGACCTTAATCACCCTTACAAGCTTCTATATTGTAAGTACTCCTTGGGCCGTAAACCCTAATTAGGGTGCAAATGAGCCATAATCTCTTCCTAAGCCTTGGAACCAAGTCTAGAACACTTCGTTGTGACTTGTGAGACCTTAAAACAAACATAAGTACAAACTACCATGAGTTTACGGCCGTAAACTCATTGGGCCGTAAACCCATGGGCCGTGAACTCATGCGGATGTTTATACTTGGGTTGTAAGCTCCACAGTGAGGCCCTACACACTTTATATGCAACCCTGTATGGTTTAACACTTCAAAACAAGTGTTTACTAGTCCCTAAGGTTGTTTCATTTCATGATTAGATGTTATAAACACTAATTAGATGCATATATGTGTCATTATATGCTAAATAGGATACGTGTGTGCTCAAGTCTTCACTTGACACTTAGCAACCTATACCGATCGTTCATTTACATCACTCACTATCAGGTGAGTTCATACCCCTGAACTTATCTTTTAAATAATTTTAAATGCTTTTATGGGGGGGAGGGGTACAAGTAGAAAACATGTTAGTTATATAATCAATCACATGTGATTTATAACTATGTTTCAAACAAAGGATTTCATATACTTCAAATTGTGTTTCAAACAAAGGATTTCATATACTTCAAACTGTGTTTCAAACAAATGATTTGTTATACTTTAAAATTGTATTATCAATCAAACTGCTTTTAAATTGTTTTATAAACTGACATCAAGTCATTAATATTTATTTTTAAACTCTTTAAATGTATTACAAAACGTCTTTTAAACTTATATATATTGTCAAAAGCATGTCCATATATGTATAGTTATATATATAGTGTTTAAAAGACTTAGGACTGCTAACTCGCTTTATTTCCTTTTCCTTGTTTGGAAGTGGACTTAGGGTAGGTTATTTGTCCGAAGGTTGTCTAAATATTAGATATATATTATGTGTACATATGTAGATATAGAAGTACTATCAGTCAGTTTAGTACCTTTAGGTAGCAAACGTATACCTTCATTCATTCAAACTATAGAAATTACTAGTAAACTATAATAGGTATAGTTTAGGAGAATACTATCATATACAAATAGTATAACATGGAATACTAGACAGAGAATACTATAGCAGAGAATACTGTACAAAGGATACTAAACATAGAATACTATTACTATAACAAGTATACTACAAAAAATTCGGAGATAACATAATGTAAGATACTACTTCATGACACATCGACCATTTCTTTATGCCACGTTTTGTAACCAGAATCTCCTGGAGGGAGAGTGTGAGTTTGCATATAGATCCATACTGAATTGACTATCCTACACATTTGTTGTTCGCTACAGTGGGATTTTCAAGTCTACGGGTGCTAAATGTCATTTCTTCCGGTGTCTTTCATCATCGTGTTATAGTCAGCTTGGTATGGTAACAATCATACCATATTTTTCCTTAATGAAACCAATGGTTTTAAGGTAGTTATTAATTTATTAGTTGATACAAATAATACTGCAGTACACATACATTTTCCCATTATATTCAAATTGTGATCTTCTCACATAAAGGATGATATAAAACTATATTTTGGTAATGATAGTCATATTTGGGAAAAGCATCCACTTTTACAGAGAAACAAACACATGAAACAGTCGGGTCTTGGTAGAAGACTACTTTTTATACTAGTAGAAAATATGGGATTTCCTAGGAGTTTTCAAACATATACAACCATTTACATTCATCATTTACAAAAAATTTCATCCAACTTATACAAACATTGACACTACATACTTATGAACTCACCAGCTTAAATGTTGAGCAAGTCTTTCAAAATAACTTGCATTCTAAGGTCAACAGTAGACAGGTACCGATGACCAGGTTTTGAGAAGATGGAGCATCTTCAAGACTCGTCTTTTATTTTGATTATTCAGTTTTGGTGTCTTACTACTATTAAAGAACACACTTGTATGAAATTATACTATTAATTCAATGGATGATGTTGTTGCTTGTTTACTACTTTGAATTGTTATGATATTGTACAAAATGTCCTCCACCCCCGAACGTTTCCGCCATTCCGGTTTTGGGGTGTGACACTGCTTGACTTGAAGACCTAGAAAGAAATTAATCTCTCTATTCATGATCATTTGGAATTTGTTAGTCATGAGCTTAGCCATATCATCCATTATTCCTTGATCAGTTGAACCAAAGATAATATCATCCACATAGATTTGCACAAGCATTAAGTGGTTGTCAAATTCTCGTCTGAAAAGGGTAGGGTCTATTACACATCGTTTGTACCTGGAGTTGAGAAGAAACTATGAAATAGTTTCATACCAAGCTCTTGGTGCTTATTTTAAACCATAGATAGCTTTCTCTAGATTATATCAATGATTGGGAAAAACTAAATTTTCGAAGCCTGGAGGTTGTTGTAAATACACCTCTTCTTTCAATTCGCCATTAAGAAAAACACTTTTTACATCTATTTGATGGACTTTGATGGCTTTATGGGCCACATATGTGAGAAAGATGCATATGGATTCCATCCTTGCTACCTTAGCATAAGTTTCATTGTAGTCAACTCCTTCTAGTTGACTATACCCTTTGGTGACCAATCGCTCTTTGTTGCGGATCACATCACCTGATTCATCCAGTTTGTTCTTGTAAACCCATCGGATTCCAACTACAATGTGACTTTTAGGCTTCAGTACAAGTTTCCAAACCTTGTTTTTTTCAAAACTCTGCCAATTCCTATTGCATTGAAACAATCCAACCAGGCTATAGAAGTTCCTCTTTCATAGTTCTGGGCTCAGTTGATGATATAAAAGTTGCATAGTGACAATGATTAGTTAAATTTGAAGAAGAACGAGTTTGTATACCTGTAGATGGATTTCTGATGACTTGGCCAGGTGGGTGATCTTTCATCCAGACATATAGACGAGATTGGCGATATTCAACAGGTGCATTAGAGGGAATGTACTCTATTTCATATGAGGCTTTAGGTCTATTCGTTGAAGGTTGTTCCCCCTCGGCTCATGAACATCCCGCAGATGATTCTTGAACTGTTGGGATTTGTACAACAACTGAAGATGAAGGTCCCCCCTTGACTGATGATGGTTCCCCCGGAACCGATAATGGTTCCCCCTGAACCGATGAGTGATTTACTATTCTTGGTTCCCATTCGGTCTCAATGGTTTCAACTTCTTCGTACTCAAAATCTTCAAAGACATTATATTGATTGTTCACTAGGTAGACATGTATCAGAGAAACATTTTGTTCTTGGATCCCTTTCGGTCACCAGGTCAACTTCTTCGTCCTTGGATCCCATTTGGTCACTAGGTCAACTTCTTCAAAGAAAGTTGATTGATTAGTCACTTGGTCAACTTCTTCATCCTTGGATCCCATTCAGTCTCAATTTTTTTAACTAAGATGAGCTTTTTTTCTTTCATGGGAGTAGTGCAGCGGACATAATAGTCATCGAATTTGACATAGAAGCTTTTAACTATTAGTCTTGTTTTCATGATAAGAACACAATATGCAACCTTGCTTGTTGAATAACCTAAAAAGATGCCTTCATCAGATTTTGGTGCACAATTGTTGAGATGATCCCTTTTTTTTACCATGAAACACATGCAACAAAAAATATAAAAGAAACGTACATTGTGTTTTCTCTTTTCAGACCTTTATATGGTGTTTTGTACATGCGGGGTGTTTGACTTCTGTGTTAAAAAGAAGACACAAGTAAAATGAGTATAGTCATCAACTATAACCAGAATGTATCATGTATGATAAATACTGACTAGAATTTAAGGACCGCAGAGGTCTATGTGAAGGAGCTACAGAGGTTCAACAATTGATGAATCAATTATCAAAGGATTCCTTTGGTTTGTTTACCACACTCACGTACCGAACATAGAGTATCATTGTTGAATATCAGAATTGGCAGTCCTAGGACCAGCTCTCAAGTTACTAAATTGGTAACGTATCTGAAGTTGAGATGTAGATGCTTCAGATGCCACAACTAGCTGACCTCAGAAAGTGCGTTTGACAAGAAGCATATACGTGGTTTGCTGATGATTAGGGGAACATCTAGTGGGTACATTGTTCCTTTAGTTTTTTTGGACATGATCAAACACTTTTCTCTATCATTTGTCATGATGTAACAATACATGGTCTCAAATTCCACCCGATGACCTTCTTTACACAATTAACCACCACTGACCAAATTGTGTTTTTAGCTCTCTATGTAACCTACTCATTGAATGGAGAATCTTCCCCTAGTTAAGACACTATATCCCCTTATTCTACCTTTCATATTATTCCCGAAGGTGACTTGTCCACCACCAATGACTGGCCTGAAGTCATAAAGGTAGTCTAACCTTCCCATCATGTGCAAGAAGCAGTCAATATCAATCAACTATTCTTCTTCATGGTCCTCCTTGCATATAGCATGGATAATCTGTTGATTAATTTGGGAACCCAAACTAGTTTAGGGCACGTAGTAACATAGGAAACATTCCTATCAGGTGTATGTATGCGAATGGTGACTTAAGATGCTTTGTTGTTGGAATGATGAAGAGATTTTTCTCTATGTATTTGTTTGTATCCATGATGTTTCACGTTCTTTTGGAAATTTTGAGTTAGGATTTGACGTGTCCTTTTTGCCAGTAGGTAGAAGCCAAAAGTGACTTTCTTTTCATTGAACCACATAATGGACTTGATAAATAGGTCTGGAGGGTGATGTCTTTGTCTGGGGTATTTGGTAAGGGACCTAAATGTAGGTGTTGACTTCCTGATGGGTTCATGGGATTTTGAAAAGTGTGGAGTGTGCAAAATACCCTTTATTTTTTATTATTTTAAGGAAGATTAGACAAAGACTTGACCTTTTTTTGGTTGGTACAGTGTTGTTGGTTTTGAAAGATTTAGCCACTGTACATTCTCTTTGACCAGATCCATCGATTTTAGTGTTATTTCGAAAAGATTTTGCACTGGTGGATTTGTTCAAATTCCTTTTGTTTGTAAAATTGGCCAAAGTATTGAAAGATTTAATTTTGGACTCAGCTTCCCGCCTTTCAAGCCGGGATCTGACTACATTTTTCAGAGCCCCTTTTGCCTCAAGTTTTGGTGTGACAAACGTTAGAAGCATTTACTTGGGGCATTTTAAGGTTCTTTGATCTAGACATTGACCTCGATGTTGATTCATAAAAACTACAGAGTTCAAGATTTTGGGGCACTGTCCAAACTTAAAGTTGTTAATGTCAAGTTCATGTGGGAAAGAATGAAGAGTCGACGTGGACTTCAATATGGTCTGGGGGATGACATTTTGTTGGTAATGAGGATTGAAGTACCGCAAAGTAGGTGAAAGGTAAGTCCTTGTTGTGACTTTTTTAGAGGTTCGAGATGATCCTTCTACAATTATTTCTTCATCAACAATAAAGGTTGAGAATAATTCCGATCTTTCCAAAACAACTTTATCGTCCACTTCGGAACTAGATTAGGAATCCGAACTAATCATACCAATGACAGGAAAAAAACATTATGCATTTCCAAAGGATTTTGCATATATCTCCTTGATCACATAGTTGTTACTAAGGTCATGGAGTCTACCAAAGTGACATCGAATGTCGTCGGGAAAGGTCTTGTCATTGATTGAGTAATGAAAGGTCCGGTCTGGTTGGACGTACGGATGTTTGGCATCAAACTGAGCAGGAGATTTCTCTTTGATAGATTAGTTATTTGACCATCTCCATATATATTTGATATCAATAGTCGCATTACTAACTAAATTTTCAATGGTATCACTTTCAATAAAGAACTTCTCAATTAATTGATTCAGATGTACAATTTCCTTGCAGGCTAAATTCTGTTGATTGAAAGCAATTTCTAACTGAGTGTTACTGAGTAACCTAGCATCCGTTTCTAATAGCAAGTCTTTTTCTAACATTTTGGGCTTAAGCTTCTTGTCTTTTAGTCTTCCTCTCAAGTGATACAACTCTTGGGTTGCTATGTTCTTTTCATATAAGGCTTTGTTGTAGTAGTAAGAACGAAAACACAAGTTTCATTAAGTCTTTCTAGTTGAGATTGACAATCATGCATGCTATAGTTATTAGATTGAATAACAAGTTTTACACGTTCAAAGATGCTGAGGGTCCCTTCCATTGCCATGTAGCATTACTTTTTCTTTAGGTTGGTTTAATCATCTTCTTCACTTGCTCCAACCATGCATATCTTTCCTTTCTTTCTTTTGTTGTCAGGCTCCTCAACTTCATCACCCGAAGACCAAACCTCATGATCCCTACGAAATTGGGCTACACATGCTTTTTCTTTTTCCTTCTCCTTATCTTCGATCTCATGGACCATTCTAAGATATAATGCTTTGTCTTTCACCAAAAAGTCTTTGCAATCTCTTGCAAAATGATTTTCCTTGTGACATTTGTGCCATATAAGATCTCCATAATTGTTTTCTTCGGTAGTAGTACCGGAGTCTGGTGTGTTATTTGTCTACAAAATTTCTTTATGAACAGATATCATCTGAGGAGTGTTCTGAGGCTGAGGTTGGCGATGAGGATTGCTGGGGTATCGTTGATGATTGTTTTATGGGTTGCAATTTTTGTTGAAAGGTGGTTTACTGATCTGTTGATTTTTGCGAAAAGAGGGTGGTAGGAGTCAGTTGAACTATTGACTGATGAGGGCTAGGGCATTATAGAATTCTTCCTCATCATGTAGTTCGATATCTGCCTCATATGAATGCAATGCATTTTATTATGGATGCTGATATGATGAATCTCCGGGATCGGGATATTGCAGTGCTTTTATGGCATACTGAGGAGCTTGAGCCATTAGAGAAAGTGATCCACCGATATGTCCACACTCTTTCAAGACAGCGAAAGTATTGAGCATGAAGTTCACCATAGAGTTTGAACAAAGAAAGAGTCTGGATCTTCTTATCCCCTTTTACTATCATTTTTCCAGTCTTCCATTGTATTCCTAACCCATTTAGAAACTGCAGATTGGTTTAATGGTTACTTCTGACGAGACTAGCATTTGCGATTTAGTGATTATAAGGTTAAATCTCTTAAAGGAGTCATCATGATTTTCACCATGTAGTGCTTTGAAGTTGTTGAACTCGTTGAGAGAATTGGTGAGCTTCTTCTCTTGTATTTGTTCAGAACCTTGGTAGAGATTTTTGAGTACCTCCCAAATTTCTTTGGCAAATGTATGGTTGATATGATATCAAAGTTAACTAGAGGAATGCCATATGAAATTTCATAGAAGGCAATTGCAACTTTCTCCAACTTATCGAGATCATCGTTGGTGGGTGTTCATGGCGGCCGTACCACCTTTAAGTATTACATGAGCACCATCAGTAGCAATTGGAGTGAGAATGAGACATGAGGTCTATCTTCTATAGATCTTCAAACATCTCTTCCTATTCTCTTTAAATATATTTCCATTGTTTGGGACCAATGATGATATTCATTTGCGACAAGTATTTGATTTCTATTAGAACCTCAAACACTGTTTGAAATGCTTAAAGAATAAGCTTATGCCATTTTTCCTTGTTTTAATGAACTTTATGTGACAACCCGAAATTTCCATTCGGTCAAACCCTAAAAGTCAACCCCTTCATATCATAAGTCAATGTCATTATTTCTTATTTTTAAGAAATATAAAGTTCGTTTGATTATTTTAATATTATTTTTAAACGAACGGGTGAAAGAAAGTGTCGTCTCGGGTTTTGATTTTTGAAAACCGCAAACACTCCGCGTATTAGAAACACCCGACCAAACTTTTATGTTTTGGGTTTAGAAATCACCAAAAACATAAAGTCATGCTTATGTATGAGTTTACTCCCCAACAAGTTAGTCATTTGTGTTTACTCCCCAAAAGTCAAAAGAGTAAACTCCAAAATATCCTCTCAAGTATCATCCAAGATTTAATTCCAAATCTTCAAAGTTGTAAGTGTTCTAACCATTTCAAGTTAGTAAAACACTTAATCTAGTGTTTGTTCATCTATTCATCCATTCATTTATGTGTTTTGTTTAGATTTTCCAAAACACCAAGAACACACACTAAGTGTTCTTGGCCTTTTAGCTCAAATCAAGCATTCTAATAGTAAGTACTTCCATCCTTGAGCATTATTGAGCTAGTACTACATTTAAACATCAAGAAAATATGTCAAGAACACAAGATTTATGGTGTTCACGGTCCAAGAATGTTCTTGGGCCGTAAACACCATAAAGGGCACTAAAGTGTGCCTAAGTCCTTATCTAAGCCCTAGTTTGATGTTTAAACCATCCTTGACATATTTAAACCCTTCCTATAGTGTTTAAGCCTTGAAAAAGCACCAAAACCACCACTTTTATGTGTTTACGGTCTAGGGATGTCCCAAAACCGTAAACACCCCAAAAAGTGTGTAAATATCCATTAAAAGTCCCATGGTTGTTCCTTATGGCTAAATCTAACCTAGACTAGTGCCATGATTGACCTAAGGACTTGAAAACCCCAAATACCATAAACTTAGGAGTTTAAGGTAGTAAAATCATGAGTTTAAGGTAGTAAACTCATGAGAAATGGTCCTTACACCGTAAACTCCATTTAGGAGTGTTTTGATGCCACACAACACTTCCTAAGGCTAATTCATGAAGTAGGAATGCTTGGAATAGCTTAGTAGCCTTCAAAACAACAAATGGTCATAAATTGTAGAGTTTACGACTGTAAACCCTTGAGTTGACTGTCGTAAACTCCTTGGGTAATGGACATGAAGACCATAAACTCCAAAGGAGTTACCCTTGAACCCCAAACACACTAGCTTTTCCCTACAACACTTAAATACAACCCTTGAGACGTATAACACTTGTATAAAGTGTTTAGCATGTCCTAGAGTGTCTTAACTTTGTTTATTAGTTATTTAAAGACTAATTGTGTATATACGTATATCCTTATATGTTATTAGGATCTTTGTGCGTGTCTAAGTCTTCACTTGACACCAAGCACTTATCCGACACTTCCTTTCGATCCACTTACCACAGGTGAGTTCATACCCCTTAATCAATGTTTTAACTAGTTTTAAATGTTTTATGGGGGGATACAAGTAGAATAATGCTAGTTATTATATTAATCACATGTGATTAATAAGCAGCATACAAATGGTTGGCTACTCATTAGCCGTTATACCAAACAATTTACTTCAAATGTTTTTCATAAACACTTTATGTGTTTAAAACTCCTCTTTACATTGTACATTTTACTCTGTATGTTTTATTTCAAACTTATATACAATTGTGATTCAAACAAATGTTTCCTTATACTAAATGATTCTTAAGATAATAATTATGTTCAAAGGTTTTACAAAACTTATTTATGCTTTTATATTGTAAATTGCATGCCTCTATATGTATAGTTATATAAGAAATTTTTAAAAGACTTAGGAAGGCTATCCACCCTATTTCCTTTTCGCGCTTGAGATGTGGTCTGGTGGGATATCGGGTACTCGTCCGATGGTTGTTTAAATATTAGTTATATAACATATGTACATATATAGTCATAAAGGCCCTTCCAGTTCATCCCATGCCCTTGGGTAGCAAGGGTATACATCCATGTCCATACATACCAGTTAGATTACTAGTAAACTACCATACGGGTAGTTTAGGAAGATACTAGAACTATTACTAGAACGCAATACCATACAATGAGTCAGTTCATTCATGATTCAATACTTGCTAGAACATTACAGTACATTACTATACTTGCTAGATAGAGAGCACATACACTACAACTAGAACATTACAATACATTACTATACTTGCTAGATAGAGAGCACGTACACTACAGCTAGAGCATTACAGTACATTACTATACTTGCTAGATAGAGGGAGAACACACATTACAGCTAGCACGCGTAGAACTTTTCTGTACATTACATATACATTAATACGTTGACATAATTATGATCCACTGTATCGGAGCATGGCTTAAATGTCATGGCCCGAGTTGTAGCCAGAATTATCTTGGAGGGAGAGCATGAGTTTGCGTATAGATCTATACTAGATTGAATATCCTACACCTTGCTGCTAGCTACAGCCGGACCTGCAGGTCTGCGGGTGCCAAACATCATTCCTTTTTACGACCGTACTTATGTCGTTGTTACCAGTCAATAGTATGGTGCAATTAATCACATGATTCCTTAATATAAATCCGGTTTAAGGTAGTTAGTACAGCAGTAGTTCTTACAGCACTACACTACAGTACTACATTAATTTTCCCTTTACATATATTTAGTGATCTTTTCACTTATGCATTAAATGTAAAAACTATACATTGTTAATGATAGTTACACTTGGAAAATTACACACTTTTACAAGAAACGTACATTCAGAGCAGTTAGGTCTTGGTAGACTTGAAACGACCCAAAAATACGACCCAAAAATTTCATTTTTCAACATAACCAAAAACCATAATCTGAGTGTCATATCATAAACCATACATGATGTATCTCAAAATAATAATAAAACACTGTGCGGAAAACTGTATCATATCCATGTCATATAAAAATCAAGAACCAAATCAACTCCCAGGATAAAAGCTGAAGCTGTGGTGTGTGCGATGCCATCATCCCGAGCTCTTCCCTCTACATGCCGAAGTACCTGAAACCAAAACTGAAACTGTAAGCACGAAGCTTAGTGAGCTCCCCCAAACTACCACATACCATACTATACATATAAATCACATACTGGGCCTTGCCCACTGCATCAGACCGAGGTCTGGAACTAGCTGCATCGGACCGAAGTCCGGAACTGACTGGGACCTTGTCCCCTGCATCGGACCAGAGTCCGGAACTAACTGCATCGGACCGAAGTCCGGAACTAACTGCATCGGACCGAAATCCGGAACTGACTGCATCGGACCGAAGTCCGGAACTAACTGCATCGGACCGAAATCCGGAACTGACTGATCATGACATAGCATAACACATAACAACTATTATAATCACACATACTGCATACTGCATCGGACCGATGTCCGGAACACATACACGAATATGCTTGAACCACAAAGACATCAAGCACTCTAGCTACTGCATCAGACTAAAGACCAGAACTACTGATAATTACACGGGCCGACATTGCGGCCGTAGACCCGTTCCTACTGAAGGGAAACTCACCTCGTGAACTGGCTGCTGAGTGTATGGCTCTGGAAGCTAGCTGCTGCTGCTCCGGTATCTCCCCGGCTACAAGTCCATAAACACACTCAATGAAATACTAAACACTGCACTGGGTAAAATGACTCTTTACCCTTGGTCAAAGTCAACTCTCAGAAAAAGTCAACTCTCGGTCAAAGTCAACCCATAGTTGACCTGACTCGCCGAGTTGGGCCGCCAACTCGCCGAGTCCCTATTCTCACTCCTCGACTCAACTCGCTGCTACTCGTCGAGTATGGCATCGACTCGACGAGTACTCTCCCGATCCAAGAACTCAGACAATCTTCATCCGACTCGCCGAGACCTATGAACAACTCGACGAGTTGTTCTTGAGCTTAAGAAGATTGCCTTGGACTCGCCGAGTTGTATGAACAACTCGCCGAGTCCCCAGATTATTGAGTCTACCTTCAAACTCGCTGAGTCCACTCCCTTACTCACTGGTCCCACTCGATACCGCTCGAAAGGAAGAAATCGGGGACTCGCGACTAGACTCGCCGAGTCGTTCTTCCGACTCGCCGAGTCACCGCCATGAAACTATTCTACACTCGATTCTGATCGAATCCAGTACATACAAATGATAGATCTGAGTCCAATAAGCTGATTTACCACGTAAAGTTTCCAACTTTACGTGTACAAACGCATGAACAAGGGAATAAAGGCTAAAAGATGCTTAAAAGGGGTAGATCTAGGGTTAATGTGCAAAATAGCTCCATAAAGGCAATAGATCTGGGCTCTACAACTCCTAAATGAACAGATCTAAGGTTATCTCGGCGTAAGAGAGCTTCCATATCAACATAAGGCTTTAGAAAGGCATAAACAAGATCTAGAAAGGGTTTCAAAGCATAAAAGGGAAGGAAATCTGAAGAATACCTCAAAGAGCTGCTGCTTTCCCTTGAATCTCTGCTCTACAATCCTTCTCCTTGCTCCTTTCTTCTTCTCCTTCTTCAAGCCTTCACAATTAGCACACAAAATCACTTAGAATCACTCAAGAACGAATTAGGGTTTTCTCACAGCTTCAGAGGGTGAAGGAGGCGAGATTGGGGGCTATAAGGTGGCTTAAATAGTGGGCAACCCGGGGATTTAGGGTTTCTCCCAGACGGGCAGACTCGCCGAGTCCAGAATATGGACTCGCCGAGTCGCCAGCTAATCACATGCTCGAAATCCCGACCCTACTCGGCGAGTCAGGCTATGAACTCGCCGAGTCCCTCTTGCAAAACTTCAAAATAAATACCAAGGAATTACCATACCGGAGACGGGTCATTACAATTCTCCCCCACTTATCTTAGACTTCGTCCTCGAAGTCTGCTACGGCTGAATCTGCAAATATCTCTGGGTAGTGCTCCCTCATCTCCTCCTCAGCCTCCCACGTCCACTCAGACCCCTTCCGGTGCTGCCACTGCACCTTTACTAACTGAATTTCCTTGTTCCTCAAGGTCTTGGTCTTCCGGTCCAGAATTGCGACCGGTCTCTCAATATAATTCAGGCTGCTATCAACCTGAATATCCTCTAGGGGAACGACTGCTGACTCATCCACCAGACACTTCCTCAACTGAGACACATGGAAAGTGTTGTGGATCTGACTAAGCTCCTCAGGAAGATCTAACCGATAAGCAACCCGACCCACCCGGGCCAAAACCCTGAAAGGACCAATAAATCTGGGGCCCAACTTGCCCCTCTTCCAGAACCTGATGACACCCTTCCAAGGTGAGACCTTCAGAAGGACCATATCCCCCACCTGGAACTCCAAGTCCGAACGCCTCCTATCGGCGTAACTTTTCTGCCGACTCTGAGCAGTCTGTAGTCTACTACGGACCTGCTGGATCAACTCGGTCGTCTTGAGCACCACCTCTGTGCTCCCAATGACTCGCTGACCGACCTTGCCCCAACAAATCGGGGTCCTACACTTCCTCCCATACAGCATCTCAAAGGGAGGTCGATCAATGCTCGCATGATAACTGTTGTTATACAAGAATTCCGCTAACGGAAGAGTCTGAATCGTCCTCGAGAGTCTGAATCGTCCTCTCGCTCTGCCCGTCTGTCTGAGGGTGGAAAGCGGTGCTGAAATGGAGACGAGTACCCATCTCGTCGTGGAACCGCTTCCAAAATCTGGATGTGAAACGGACATCTCGGTCTGACACCACCGATACCGGCACTCCATGACGTGCCACAATCTCATGCACATAGATATCGGCTAAATTCTCCGCCGATATACTCTCCTGGATCGGGATAAAATGGGCACTCTTCGTCAACCGATCCACTACTACCCATATCGAATCCACTCCACGTGCGGTCCGGGGAAGCTTGGTGACAAAATCCATGGTAATGTCCTCCCATTTCCACACGGGAATGTCTAACGGCTGCATCCTGCCGTGAGGTCTCTGGTGCTCCGCCTTGACCTTCCGGCAGGTCAAGCATCTCTCGACGTACCAGGCGACGTCCCGCTTCATGCAGGGCCACCAATAATCAGGTCGAAGATCTCGATACATCTTCGTCGCCCCTGGGTGGATAGAAAACCGAGACTTATGAGCCTCATCCATCAACACTTGTCGTACTCCACCCCAGTACGGTACCCACACTCTCCCGTGAAGCGTCAGCAAACCACGACTATCATAATCAAACGAGGCTACTCGGCCCACGATCCTCTCACACTTCTGTCTCTCCTCCTTAAGACCCTCTACCTGAGCCTCCTTGATCCGCTCCAATAACGGAGTGATCACTGTCATCCTCAAACATAGATCCCTGATAGGGGCCGCCGACACCTTGCGGCTCAGGGCATCGGCCACCACATTGGCCTTCCCTGGATGGTATAGGATCTCACAGTCGTAATCCTTTAGCACATCCAACCACCTCCTCTGCCTCATATTCAGACTCGGCTGATCCATAAGATACCTCAAACTCTTGTGATCCGTGTAAATAGTACAACGAACCCCATAAAGGTAATGCCTCCAAATCTTGAGGGCAAACACAACTACCCCCAGCTCCAAATCATGGGTAGGATAATTAGCCTCGTGAGGCTTCAATTGTCTCGAGGCATAAGCTATCACATGGCCTCGCTGCATCAAAACTGCTCCCATACCTGTGATCGAGGCATCACAATAGACTACAAAGTCCTCTACTCCCTCTGGCAAGGTAAGGATCGGAGCCTCGCACAATCTCTGCCTGAGGGTCTCAAACGTTGACTGCTGCTCGGGACCCCAATGAAATACCACTGACTTCCTGGTCAGTCGGGTGAGCGGCACTGCTATCTTGGAGAAATCCTGAATAAATCTCCGATAGTACCCTGCCAACCCCAGGAAGCTCCGAATCTCAGATGGAGACTTCGGGGCCTCCCACTGCATCACGGCCTCAATCTTGGCCGGATCTACCAAAATACCCTTCTGGTTGACGAGGTGACCAAGGAACTGCACCTCGCGCAACCAGAACTCACATTTGGAGAACTTTGCGAAAAGTCTCTCCCTCCTCAAAGCCTCCAGCACCTCCCGCAGGTGCTCCTCGTGCTGCTCCTGCGTCTTGGAATATACCAAGATATCGTCTATGAACACTATAACCGACCGATCCAACATCGGCCTACACACGCGGTTCATGAGATCCATGAACGCGGCTGGAGCATTGGTGAGCCTAAATGGCATCACCACAAACTCATAATGACCATACCTGGTCCTGAAAGCAGTCTTCTGTACATCTTCTTCTCTAACCCGCATCTGATGATAACCGGAGCGTAGATCGATCTTGGAGAACCAAGACGCTCCCTGAAGCTGATCAAACAAATCATCTATCCTCGGAAGTGGGTAACGGTTCTTCACCGTTACCTTATTCAACTCCCGATAATCAATACACATACGATGCGACCCATCCTTCTTCCTCATAAACAGGATCGGCGCTCCCCAAGGCGAACTGCTCGGCCGAATGAACCCCTTGTCTAACAGCTCCTGCAGCTGTGTAGACAACTCCTGCATCTCAGGGGGAGCTAATCGATACGGTGCTTTGGCTATCGGAGCCGCACCAGGAATTAGGTCGATCCCAAACTCGACCTGTCTCTCAGGAGGTATCCCCGGCAAATCCTCGGGAAACACGTCCGGGTAGTCTCGAACAATAGGAACATCATCAACTGTCATCTTGCCCTTCTCTCGGGCATCCAAGACGTAAGCTACAAAGCCGGCGCAACCCTGTTGAACATAGCGCCTCGCCCTTGCGGCGGAACAAAAGGTCGGTCCCCGCTGTGGCTTCTCGCCCTGAATCACTAACTCTCCCCCACTGGGACTGCGGACCCTCACTAGCTGAAGCTCACAATCAATCACCGCCCCATTGGGGCTTAGCCAATCCATGCCCACAATAACCGTATTCCCTCGCAGAGGAATACGTACCAGATCCACTGAAAACTGCTCGTCAAATAACTGAAGAGAACACCCTCTATGCACCCTGTCGACCCTCACGGTCCTATCATCTGCTATCTCAACCTCTAACGGACCATCCAGCTCCCCTGGAGCCCTACTAAATCTCTTGCTAAGCGCAAGTGGTACGAATGATCGGGTAGCCTCCGAATCGAATAATACCAAAGCAGAAATGCCGTTCACAGAGAACGACCCTGAATAAAACATACAATCATAAGCAATATTCAATCAATAATAATAAAGAGATAAAGGGAAGATACATACCCGTCACCACATCAGGAGGCGCTCGCGCCTCCTCTGCTGTCATCTGAAACGCCCTACTCTTCGCCACTGGCGCATCAGCTCGGCCCTGCCAACCATCTGTAATCCTCAAGGTAGCAGGGGCAGGTGCAGCCACCTTCCCTGCTGCAGCTAAACTCGGACACTGGGACCTTTTATGTCCCCTCTGATTGCACTAAAAGCAAATCAGATCTGATGCTGCGACGGCAGTAGCAGGGGCCGTACAATCCCATCTCAAATGCCCAATCCGACCGCACTTGTAGCAGCCGGAACTCCCTGCCTTGCACGCTCCCTCGTGCAATCTCCCACACTTGCCACATTGACCGTGGCTCTGCTGACTCCTAGATCTGTGATCCGAAACCTTGGGCTTTTTGCCCGAACCGCCTGAACCCGAAACCACCTCCGGTTTCCTCTTCTTCTCCATCTCGAGATCAATCTCCCTCTCCCGAGCCCTAGAAATCATATCTTCCAGCGTTTTACAGCTGGACCGGCTCACAAACTGGCGGATATCGCTCCGCAACATCTCATGATAACGGGCCTTCTTCATTTCCTCATCAGCCACGTACTGAGGAACGAGAAGAGCCCTCTCCCTGAACTTGGCGGTGATCTCCGCCACTGTCTCTGTAGTCTGGGTGAGGTCCTGAAACTCCCTAGCCAACTGCTGCACCTCAATAACCGGTGCGAACTCCGCCCTGAACCTGGTAGAGAAATCAGCCCAAGCCATGGCGTCCAATGCTGCGTCATCTCCAATGGAATGTCCGACCTCCTCCCACCAGTCCCGTGCCCTGTCCTTCAGAAGACAGGATGCCAATCTGACCTTGTCCCCCTCGGGACACCTGCTAGTGCGGAAAGCGGTGGCCACATCCGCCAACCATCTGGTACTCGCTATGGGGTCCCGCGCCCCATGATAGTCTGGAGCTCCACATGCCCTGAACTCCCTGAATGTAAGGGTGCGCGACCCCATCATGGCCGCCACCTCGGCACGAAAGGTGCCCAATCTCTCATCCATCAGCTCTAGAATCCCCTCCTTGATCGAACCGAAGATCACAGGAGTCTGCTCTATAATGATACGCGTAATCTCCGAAGAAAGAAACTCTCGGGTCTGCTCATCCATGCGCTCATCCCCCAAGCCTGAACCTGATCCCTCCCCGGCACCTCCGCTGCCGGCTGCTGGTCTCGAACGCAAAACCGCCATTCTGAAACACATCACAACTACATCAGAAAACGGAAATATCTCAAGGGATCATTGATACTACAACTAGCTTCCTGGTCTTGTCTCAGCCTTTCTTGATTCGAGTATGGATCCTCTGCTTTCAGTAGTACGGGCACATACTACCTTCCACATTTATCCGTACTTTCTTCAAGAACTGCTTTGGCTCCACCAACTCACTTTTACTACTACTGTTCTCTGCTACTCTCATCCTAGGCTTGCCCTAGGGAAATCTCATACTCAACTCAACTAGTCCTCAGCTGCTGAGAATCTCCTTATAATGCTAATTAACCACCACCTGAACACCATCACATGTGACGAAGGTTAGATAATCCTTCAAGTAAAGGACCCGTCCCTATAACGGTTGGACTCAAACAAGAGCTGGGCAATAGGGCCAGTTCCAGCACTCTGGGATTATTCAACCCTGATCACATGTGGTGTGACGTGTTCACCTAATGGCTAACTTCCATCACTCAGAACTCCCACAAAGCACGAAGCAAGTAGCATTCGGATAAAGGAAACATATTCAGGCAAAACTATTCTCAAAACGAGAAACTGTACTAGCATACAATGCTAAGCTCACACTATCAGGCATAACCTAAATAGGCTATCCTATTGCTATCTACTCAATACTAGCCTGCAATACTCATAAAGCTGTAACACATAAACCAGGCACATAAGGCATCCTCCTAGATCCTTAGTCCTATACCAGCATGCTGTTCTACTGAAGCTGGAACAATTAATCATAATAATAAAACTTGTATTGGTAATTTGGGAGTACTTACTTGAGCTCGGCTGATCGCATGCACCACACCCTTATCTCGTTTTAAAAATTTTCTTTCTTTCTAAGTGCTTTCAAAATTCTTTTAGAAACATTTTTCTTTTAAAAATCTTTTTATTTCCCCCTTAGTTTGAGTTCAGATACACCCGGAAGTCTATCCGAATCCCTCAAACGAGGGCTCTGATACCAACTTGAAACGACCCAAAAATACGACCCAAAAATTTCGTTTTTCAACATAACCAAAAACCATAATCTGAGTGTCATATCATAAACCATACATGATGTATCTCAAAATAATAATAAAACACTGTGCGGAAACTGTATCATATCCATGTCATATAAAAATCAAGAACCAAATCAACTCCCAGGATAAAAGCTGAAGCTGTGGTGTGTGCGATGCCATCATCCCGAGCTCTTCCCTCTACATGCGGAAGTACCTGAAACCAAAACTGAAACTGTAAGCACGAAGCTTAGTGAGCTCCCCCAAACTACCACATACCAAACTATACATATAAATCACATACTGGGCCTTGCCCACTGCATCAGACCGAGGTCTGGAACTAGCTGCATCGGACCGAAGTCCGGAACTGACTGGGACCTTGTCCCCTGCATCGGACCAGAGTCCGGAACTAACTGCATCGGACCGAAGTCCGGAACTAACTGCATCGGACCAAAATCCGGAACTGACTGCATCGGACCGAAGTCCGGAACTAACTGCATCAGACCGAAATCCGGAAATGACTGATCATGACATAGCATAACACATAACAACTATTATAATCACACATACTACATACTGCATCGGGCCGATGTCCGGAACACATACACGAATATGCTTGAATCACAAAGACATCAAGCACTCTAGCTACTGCATCAGACTAAAGACCAGAACTATTGATAATTACACGGGCCGACATTGCGACCGTAGACCCGTTCCTACTGAAGGGAAACTCACCTCGTGAACTGGCTGCTGAGTGTATGGCTCTGGAAGCTAGCTGCTGCTGCTCCGGTATCTCCCCGGCTACAAGTCCATAAACACACTCAATCAAATACTAAACACTACACTGGGTAAAATGACACTTTACCCTTGGTCAAGGTCAACTCTCAGACAAAGTCAACTCTCGGTCAAAGTCAACCCATAGCTGACTTGACTCGCCGAGTTGGGCCGCCAACTCGCCGAGTCCCTATTCTCACTCCTCGACTCAACTCGCTGCTACTCGTCGAGTATGGCATCGACTCGACGAGTACTCTCCCGATCCAAGAACTCAGACAATCTTCATCCGACTCGCCGAGTCCTATGAACAACTCGACGAGTTGTTCTTGAGCTTAAGAAGATTGCCTTGGACTCGCCGAGTTGTATGAACAACTCACCGAGTCCCCAGATTACTGAGTCTACCTTCAAACTCGCTGAGTCCACTCCCTTACTCACTGGTCCCACTCGATACCGCTCGAAAGGAAGAAATCGGGGACTCACGACTAGACTCGCCGAGTCGTTCTTTCGACTCGCCGAGTCACCGCCATGCAACTATTCTACACTCGATTCTGTTCGAATCCAGTACATACAAATGATAGATCTGAGTCCAATAAGCTGATTTACCACGTAAAGTTTCCAACTTTACGTGTACAAACGCATGAACAAGGGAATAAAGGCTAAATGATGCTTAAAAGGGGTAGATCGAGGGTTAATGTGCAAAATAGCTCCATAAAGGCAATAGATCTGGGCTCTACAACTCCTAAATGAACAGATCTAAGGTTATCTCGGCATAAGAGAGCTTCCATATCAACATAAGGCTTTACAAAGGCATAAACAAGATCTAGAAAGGGTTTCAAAGCATAAAAGGGAAGGAAATCTGAAGAATACCTCAAAGAGCTGCTGCTTTCCCTTGAATCTCTGCTCTACAATCCTTCTCCTTGCTCCTTTCTTCTTCTCCTTCTTCAAGCCTTCACAATTAGCACACAAAATCACTTAGAATCACTCAAGAACGAATTAGGGTTTTCTCACAGCTTTAGAGGGTGAAGGAGGCGAGATTGGGGGCTATAAGGTGGCTTAAATAGTGGGCAACCCGGGGATTTAGGGTTTCTCCCAGACGGGCAGACTCGCCGAGTCTAGAATATGGACTCGCCGAGTCGCCAGCTAATCACGTGCTCGAAATCCCGACCCTACTCGGCGAGTCAGGCTATGAACTCGCCGAGTCCCTCTTGCAAAACTTCAAAATAAATACCAAGGAATTACCATACCGGAGACGGGTCGTTACAGTAGAAGACTACATTCAGAGCAGTTAGGTCTTGGTAGAAGACACCTTGATATAATAGTAGGAATCATAGGGATTTCTAGGGTTTTTCAAACATTTACAGTTGTTTTATAAACATTTTCATGCTTACAGTTCATATACACTTTCAATACTTACAATTCATATACTTACAAATTGTTACATACAAATTCATACATACAAATACTTACTTACAAATTAAGACACTAAAATGCTTATGATCTCACCAGCTTCAAAGCTGATACTCGCTTTCAAAATTACTTGTATCCTCAGGTCATCATAGACAGGTACCAGTGCAAGGTTCAGGAAGATGGTGCTCGATCAAGACGCATCTTTCATTTTGATTTACACTTTAGTGTTTATCAAAATTGGACAAAACACAATTGTATAATAATTATATTATTAATGCAATGGATGATGTTGTTTCTTGTTTACTACTTTTCATTGTTGTGATACTGTACATGACATCCTCCGCCCCAGAACGTTTCCGCCGTTCTTGGTTTTGGGTTGTGACACTCTAGTAATATAAAAGGCCTTTTAATTAATATTCTTTTAAGAATAAGCTTCGATTTTATTAAAGGAGTTAAAAGGAAATCACTCTAGCTCTAATACGAATTGTGCCCTTCAAGTTTGAGATTCATTGAAATTTTCAATTGCATGTTCCAATCTCGAGTGTGGCCCTCAAGTTTTATGACTAGGATGCCAAGGATCACAAAATAATGTGTGAAGTAACCATGCAAATTACTTGCTACCCTTAATGTTTTTCACTCAATTGATGTGCCGGTTAGCCACACGCGCTCCATCGACCTATGAAAACCCTTAAGTCACCATTTGCCTAGCTCCTTAAGTCCAAGTTAGTGTGCCGGTTATCCACAAACGCTCCACTAACGACTTAATTAAAGTGCAAAGTGTAATTTCATGGGTTAGCACCTTATTCACATTTTCCTAAATTAACTAAGATTGGGAATTCATAAGAACATTTAGTTACTTTATAATAATCATTATACTTTTTAATTAGAATTTTAAGTCATTGTCCTACCTGTTCGGCTAACAACCTTCTACCAGTCAAGGAAGCGGGGGGTGAGAGTGGACACCCATTAAGCTGCCATTTTATAGGCAACAACCTTATACCCCCTCATAGACCGTCTTCGTGAATGAGGCCTACTAATGGTAAAACGACTTGATCTTACATATATATATATATATATATATATATATATATATATATATATATATATATATATATATATATATATATTATAATATTATAAAGTATAAGGGTAGAATTTTAACGTTTAAAATTATTGGGGCTGGAACTAAAGTTTACTAGATGACTTTAAATGTTCCATAACTTTATGGCAAGTTTTGTAACTTTACAAAACTTTTCATCTATCATAACTTATGATTTATTGTTTATTAAAAATGAAGACTCTTCATTTTTTGTAACTTATGTGTTCTTTTAATGGATTTATTACAAAGTGACTTTTGGTATCCATAACTTGATGACAAGTTATGGACTCCATTAAAACATGTCAATGATCAAGAATTAAACTACCAAGCAATAGCACATAATTCCTATGATCTTCCAAGAACTCATAAGAACATCAATATTCATATTAAATTTTCAAGAACATATGAGCACATATAAACATGGAATTTTGATATTAGCCATTGTAAGTGGATTAGAAAAACCATTACACCATCTAAAACAAGTTCTAAACACCAAAACGATTTAGGGTAATGTTTCTAGTCCATTTCAAGCAGCAAAAATCGAAAATATGCACTCTTCCTAGCCAACTCGTCTAGTGCAAGAACTGACTCGCCATCAGGTGTACATGCAACCCTAGAAACCTGGGATCTATGTTTGTCACACCCCAAAACCAAAACCGCGGAAACGTTCTGGGGTGGATAACGTCATGTCAAATATCACAACATATGCAGTATAGTAAACAAAGTACAACAACCATTGCATTAATAGTAATAATTTTACATAGGTTACATTACATAGAAACATCAAAAGTAAATACAGAACATAGTATAAATGCTGCTTGGTTCTACGCTGACTTCACACGAGCTCCCGGGATGTGCCTGTCTATCGATGACCGGAGAATACAAGTTATTTTGAAAGCGAGTATCAGGATTTTTATAATGCTGGTGAGTTCATAAGTATTTAGTGTCATTTGTATAAATACACATTTTTATTCGAATTAACTTTATGAAAGAGAGTAGTTTAGAATCTACGGTGTATTAGCGTTCTTCTAGAAAATCCTATATTTTCTAAATAAAAGCAGTCTTCTACCAAGACTCGACAGATTTAGGTTTTTTTAGGAGTAATTTCCCCAAAATACTATCATTACCAAAATACAGTATTGACTTTAAGGAAAATATGAGAATATCACTTGTAAAAATACTAGGGAAAAATAACATACGCCTCAACAGTAATACTGCTGACTAAGGCAAAAGAAATCATAAACTCTAGGAGAGTATCGAATGAATGATACGCCTGGCTCAATCTAACAAAAGGAAGCACAGACTCCAGACAGTATCGAATGAACGACACAGCAAGCAAAGTCTAAAGCAGGAAATACAGACTCCAGACAGTGTCGAATGAACGACACAGCGAGCGAAGTCTAAAACAAGGAAATACAGACTCCAGACAGTATTGAATGAACGACACAGCTAGCAAAGTCTAAAACATCCGGTAATCCTAAGTGGGTTGTTTCAAAAGTACCGTGTTTCCTTAAGGCCATGAATTATAAGGTAAAGATGGAGATACTCGTAACCATACTGATTGACACTAGAGTACTTGATGCCATGCAAGCGTCAGAATAAATGTGACATTTGTCACCCTTTGGCTTGGTAGGCCGGGGACTGTAGCTAGCTGTCAGGGTGTCGGAGTTTCGGTCCCGTATAGATCTATAGACACAATGCCCGCTCTCCCTCCAGGATACTCTGGTTACCAACTTGATAATGGGGAAATTCGTGTCCTGAAGATGCATCTCGTATTTCGAATTATATTATAAGTACTGGAATAATGATATAGACTCACGAATGAACTAACTCCTTTGGAATTCTCCGTACTGGAAAGAGTAAATAGAATCTCCTAACTATTCCTATAAAAGTTACAAATGTTTCAGATATATGAATGACGAATAGAAGGACACCCTTGCTACCCAAGGGAAATGAACTAGCCGATGGAAACCTTTATGTCTATACATGTATACATGATATACAATTAATGTTTAAACGACCTTCGGATGGATAACCGATACCCTAAAGCCACATCCAAATAAGGAAAAGGAGACAGGGCGAGCTAGCCTTACTAACTCCTTTAAACATTATTTATATAACTACAAAAATATAGGCATGCATTTAACGAAATAAAAGCATAGAAGAAAAAATTGGTAAAACCTTTGGAAAAACCTTTACACGTAAGAAATTTACGACTTGATGTCATTTTGTAAAACAAGTTTTGAAAACCTTTGGAATCCTTTGAAAAACGTTTCATAAACAGCTTTGAAAATGATTTCTATAAAACAATTTAAGTGAAGAGAACCTTTGGAAAGAAATTAAGACTGGATGTCTCTTTAGTAAACAAACTTTGAAAAACATTGGATAACCTTTAATGATCTAAAAGGGATATTCATACTTTAACACGATTCAAAAACATGATTTGGAAATCTTAAGCTGGATAAACAGTTTAACATGCAAAATCTATTTTGCTATACAGTTATTAATCACATGTGATTTATTTAATAACTGTACAGTTCAACTTGTATTCCCCCCTATAAAAGCAGTTAAAATCATTTAAAATGTTAATTCAGGGGTATGAACTCACCTGCTGTAAGTGGATCGGATGGAGGTGTCGGTTGGGTGCTCGGTGTCAAGTAAAGAGTTGAACACACTTAATGACCTAATAACATATGAAGACATATGTTTACATATAATTAGTGATTATAATACTAATTAAACACGTATAATCATCGTAATGTGCGGAAGACACTTTGGTCAAGTCCTAGGAGGCTATTGGGTTGCAATAAGGGAGTGTATGGCCTAGTTAGGGAGTTTACTCTTCAAGAGTAAACTCTTTATGGAGATTTCGGCCCTAAGACCATATCCACATGATTTTACGGCCGTAAACTCATGGGTGGTGTGTTCTTGGATGCTTAAAGGTCTTACAATACTTGTGGAATTAGGCTAAGTTCAATTCTAGGGCATAGGAAGGGGTTAATGCTCCAAATGAACCATTTAAGGGAGTTCACGGTTGTAAACATAGACTTTACGATCGTAAACGCTCACTTGGTCCTTCAATCCACGATTTAAGGTCTTAAATGAAAGAATACAAGGTTCTATGCATTATTCCAAGCCATCTGGGGAAGTTAGGGCATCATTTGGCCTCCTTAAGGGAGTTTACGGCCCGTGGACCAATCCTTGGGTGGTTTACGGCCGGAAACTCCTATGTCCATAGTTTCTTTGATGTTTAATGCCCCTACTTCAATGGTGGTTGATTCTAGACATTTACCCAGGCCATAGGAGGTGTTTAAGGGCAAATTTAACTCCTTAAATGGTGTTCACGGCCCATAAAGAGGGATTTACGGTCCAAGAGTGTTCATGGGCCGTAAACTCATGTTTAATCCTCAAAAGACAAGGTTTTGGTGTTCTAAGCTCCTATAGGCAAGTCCACAAGTCATATCTAAGCCCTAGGAGTGATTTGGAAGGGTTTTGGGGCTTCAAAACCCCATTTATGAGTGTTTGCGGTCCAAGAGTGTTCTTGGGCCGTAAACACATGTTTATGATGGGTTTGGGTGATTTAAACACGAATTTGCAGGTATATCAAGCTAAACAGTAAGGTAGGATAGATTACTTACGATTTTGAAGCTCGAAATGGGCGTTTTTGGATCGAAAGCAACTTGTAGAGAGAGAGAGAGTAGATAGAGAGAGAGTGAAAAAAGGTGTAAATGAGGTTCACTCACCCTTATGTAGGGTTTTGAGTTTGTGGCTCGTTGGAAATCTGTGACAACCCTATATTTTTCCAAAAGCAGTGTAACGCTCAAATGTCAAATACAACGAAAACTATTTGGAATCAACTAAATTAACCTTAAAAATAAAGTGTTCAAATATCTAAGTTGGGATGCATCAAATATTAGATATCGTGCCAAGGTTTCCAAAAACATAAAGAACGTTCAAAACCGGGTTATATTGAAGAAATTATAACCACTCGTATATTTACGACACACCGTTAAAACGCTATTTAAAGTAAAAAGTAAAATTTCAATAAAATGCATTTTAGCCTTAAGTATCTAAACAAAAGATGTAAAGTTCGTTAAACTGTAAACATACATAAAAAGATCGCCCAATTTGGACCTCGTATGAAGAAGTTACGAATTTCCAAAGTTTCGTAACAGTAGTAGAGGGCTAAAAACTCGAATTGAAGATCGAGTGTTATTTAGCTAACGCAACCTAAACGAAAGTTGAAGATCTCCACAATAGGAGTAAAATGATAAAAAGACAAATGAAAACCGACGTCGAAAAAAGCAACTATGAATTTTTAACGGACTTTAGGAGTCCCGGCCTATTAAAAATATATCATTAAAAATAAAATCAAAACTAGCCGACGGAGTCTAAATGAAAGTTGTAGAGCATAATCTCACCTACGCGTGGATATAAAGAACGCGAAAAACGGAGCCCGTACGCAAAAGTTACAGAATTTAGAAGACGGAAGTCGGGATTACGCCCGACGTAATATAGGAGTACGCCCAGCGTACTAGACCCAGGGTCGAGTCCCATCGGCTGCAACTCTACGCTTAGCTAGACCGGAGTCGTAAGCCGTGACGCATTTTTATGCCCCGCGTAAACGAAGTACGCCCCGCGTACCGCGTACGCCCAGCGTACTCTGGAGGTACGCCCCGCATACGCCATCCTCCAGCCCTATAAATAGAAGGTTTGAGCCTCGGGTTTTTGCACACCTTCTCAAGCTTCCAGTCCCTCTCTCATACTTCCAAGCTCCAGAGATCATCCCGACGCCCTCGGTTTCGGCACCCGAGCCCCCGATGAAAGATCTACGCGACCGAGACCCCCGAAGAGTCCGAAGGCGCAGCTTTCCGCAGTCGAAGTTCTGCTCAACTCTAGCCTCTCTCTCTTCAAACCAAACGAGTGAGTTCATACCCCTACCTTTCAATTCTTTTCATGTTTTACGAGGGAAATACAAGTACATTACAAGTCAAAGTATCGTTTTATAAACATAAGTATAATATCTATCTTATAGAGTATTTATACAAACATCTTTATGTTTAAAGGGCTATTATATTACCAAGTTATTCTTACTAAATGGAAACATACTTTTTGATAAACTATAATGAGTATAGTTAAAAGTTATTCATACATTTTACATATACATCTTGACAAAAGAAATACTTTCCAATGAAGTAAAGTCTTTCTTATCGTAAATATGTTTATACCAAGTAATGTGAGACATTCAAACTTCAACGTACTTGTATGTATGCATTTCAAGTCATGTATTATACACCATAATCTCTTGGAGGGAGAGCGTGATACTTGTGTATAGATCTATACGGGATTGACAACCCCGCATCTAAACTATTAGCTATAGTTAGACCGGCAGGTCTGGGGTGACAAATGTCATAACACTACAACACCTGAAGAATGTTGTTACAGGCAGTCAGTGTCAATAGTATGGTTATAAAACTCACATAAAAGTATAAAAACAAGTTTGATTTACGAGATTCATATATGCATTCAGTATTTCCACGTTATTTTTAGCATAAAGTTTATCATTATTATTCAAGTATGAAACACACTAACGGAGTCCAATTCTGGGAACTTTTCAAACCATTTATAGAAAATATTGGATTTTCTGAAAACCTCGTTCATCGATTTACTACCAAAAGGGCATACTTTTCAATGCAAAACACTTATGAACTCACCAACTTAATTGTTGACACTTTTTCGAAACCACTTGTATTTTTCAGGGAATCAGTAATACAGGTAACCACCAGCTTTTGAAGAAGGAACGCTAAGGACGTTTATCATTAAACATTTATATCATCATATTGTAATATTCTTTTGCAAATGTGTATAACGCAACAAGATACGTTTTTATTATATATATGATGGTTGTGTTACTTTCTTTACAATATTCAATTGTTGTGATACTACGTGAAGTCATCCACCCCCGAATGTTTCCGCCATTCTGGTTTGGGGGTGTGACAGATTGGTATCAGAGCATTGTTTATAGTGAACTAAGTATATCGAACCACATAAGATATACAAACTATAAATGCAAAGGGGACCAAAAACCCTCTGAAAAAACGTTTTCATGAACAATATATTTTTCTTTTAAAAAAAAATATACATTTTTACTCGCATATATTAGTCTCGTATCATGACAAGTTTCTAAAAAGTATTAAGGCAAGTTGCGACACTACGATTGGGCCTCGGGGTATGTAATTTGGTCAAGAATAAATATAGCCTGATCAACTATATTTATCCTAGATTTGACCAACGTACGTCAATGAATGGTCATAGTGGACAACAAGCCAAAAAAAAACTTACCAAATACAAATTATTTTAGATTCGCCAATTTGAAATACTATAGGAGTATTGTTAAAAATAATTATACAATGAAACACTTGCGCCCCGTAAGGATATAGTTAAACGTAGGGAGTGGTTAAATATAAATTTTTTTTCTTATAAAAATCTCATACCTCTATCCTAGTACAGACAAATGGACGGATTCCATTTACCGGGAGATCCCTACTACCCAAACCAAGGCAACGGCGGCTGGATAGAAGAAGACCCGGAGGAAGATCCAGAGGAAATCGAAGAGGAGGTCGAGGAAGAACCCGAAGAGGGAGTCGAAGAAGAATTCGAAGTCGAAGTCGGAGAGGCATTCGAAGTCGACGAGGAGATCGTGGAAATTACTAGCGGAACAGACTCCGAGCCGGAAGTAATCAACCCTCCCATCCCTCATCCTCCCGAAATCAGACCATATCAACTGGGACCCATTCCCATGTGGGGAAGCCACCTCTACTACTGGAGCCGCCAGCAAGGTGTACGCCCTCCCTTCGGCATGTGTCGAGATTTTTACAATGTCAGCGGGGGAGGCTCAGTTGATCGAGCACTTCCTGTCATTGTGAATGCCATAGCTACCCAGAACTACCAGACGGACAAGCAAGCGGCCAGAGTTCGCGAGATCAATGCTGCTACTCAAGGTAACGCCGCAGACATCCGTCGTCTGGAAGGACTACATGAGAACACCCAAATCTACACAGGGACGCTTCAGAATCAAATGATAACGACACTAGCAAAAATAAGAGAGATGAAGGAACAACAAGCAGATCTCAAGAGGCGCCTGATGGGAGTCAAACAATCGGATGCCGAATCTAGCTCCAAAAGTGCAACACGCCGCAAATAGAGCTTGCTCAAACCCCAACAATTTTGTTATAAAATAGGACTTCAGATAAAAGTTTTTCCCTTATTTCCTTTTGTATCTGTAATCAGAGACCTCTAGGTAGGTCAAATTTTCCAAACAAGAAGCATAATGTAACACACCTCAGGTGTGACCTATAGATATAAATATGAAGTACTACTTTGTATACCTCTCGGAACTTATGGAATTAACTAAAAATTTCTATACCTACCTTGAAACCATAAACTAAAGTCAAAACATATTACAAGATACAACTAACACACGATTGTCGAAACATTAGAAACTTATAGTATTCATTCTTATTTTCTCTACCAGAACATGCCTCCTCGTAGATCAACACGCAGAAACTCAACTTCAACACCACCTCCACCACCTCCTCCAATTATGGATGTCGTGATGTTCCAAACTGCTGTAACCGCATCGATGGCTCAAATGAGCAACAACGGATCGGGAGGAGGAACAAACAGCTTTACAAATGGCCAAGGTCAAGGCCGTTCAGGGGTATGCACTTACAAAGACTTCACCAACAGAAAACCTATTCCCTTTTATGGGACTGGGGGAGTATTGGCTCTATCTCAATGGATAGAGAAAACGGAAGCTGTATTCGAAATTTGCGCATGCCCTGAAGAAAGCAAAGTAAAGTTTGCTGCTTTTACTTTCTCTGAACGCGCCCCGACATGATGGAACGGCCACGTCAAGACACTAACCCTAGTGGTGGCGAACTCCATGGGTTGGGAAAACTTGAAACGAATACTCCTTTGAGAGTACTGCCCAAGAGGCGAGATTCAGAAGCTTGAACAGGAACTGTGGGGCCTTTCGATGGTAGGCTCGGACATCGCAGGTTACACCAACAGGTTCAGTGATTTAATAACACTTTGCCCAGGAATGTTGATCCTGGAAAGCCAAAAGGTCGAGAGATACATCTGGGGACTATCACCCCAACTTCGAGGAAGTGTGTTAGCTTCCTAACCCATGACCTTCGACAGTGCCAAGGAACTGGCGCAATCTCTCGTTGATCATGGTGTCTGTCAAGGAGTCACGGCTATCATGGCTGAACCAACCAAAGGGAACAGCAACAACGAGATCAATGCCAACAACAAGAGCAAGAAGAAATTCTGGAACAAGAGAAAGGGGCAAACTTCGCAAGAGCCTTCAAAGAAACAAATGGTTCCGGTTCATGCTGCTACAGCTCCCACCACAACTCCTGCTACCCCTGCGCCAACAAAACCATATGCAGGGAACCTGCCCAAGTGCAACAAATGCAACTACCATCACCACGGTATTTGCCGCGAGATGCATTGTAAGAACTGTGACAGGAAAGGGCACACAACCCGTTTCTGTAAGGCACCAGCACGACCAGTCACTCAAGTTCTTGGTACTGGGATAAGCCAGGCATGTTATGGGTGTGGAGAAACTGGGCACTTCAAGAGGGACTGCCCCAAGACAAGGAACGTTGACAGTGTTGGGAGAGTGCTGGCAATAGGCCAAAATGAAGCAATAGCCGACCAACGGTGGTTACGGGTACGTTTCTCCTCAACAACATTTATGCATGCATACTCTTTGACTGTGGTGCGGAGAGAAGTTTTGTGAGTCATAAATTCAAACACTTACTTAATCAAAGACCCTAACCACTCAATAAAATATTCACTGTAGAAATGGCTAACGGTAAAACGGAAAGCACAAGCGATATGTACGTAGGGTGCACATTAAATTTAAACGAACACTTATTACAAATCGACCTAATGCCCATTTCGATAAGAAGTTTCGATGTCATCATCGGTATGGACTGGTTGAGCCTTCACCATGCCGATATACTTTGTCACGAAAGGGCCGTTCGCCTCAATCTGCCAAACGGCGAAACTCTTGTCATTTATGGTGACAAAACTAGTTCAAGTTTACAAATCATCTCCTGTGTTAAGGCACAAAAATATCTTCGCAAGGAATACCATGCTTTTCTAGCCCATGTAGTAGACCAGAAACAAGAACCAAAGAACATTAAAGACATTCCGGAAGTCTGCAACTTCACAGATATTTTCCCAGAAGATCTTCCAGGAATTCCACCAGAGCGCCAAGTTGAGTTCAGAATCGACTTAATCCCCGGAGCTACCCCAGTAGCAAAGTCGCCTTACCGTTTAGCCCCAGCCGAGATGCAGGAACTGTCCAGTCAATTAAACAAGCTGCTGAGCAAGGGATTCATCAGACCGAGCTTCTCACCATGGGGAGCACCAGTCCTATTCGTGAAAAAGAAGGACGGATCCTTTCGCATGTGCATCGATTATCGGGAGCTGAACAAAATCACGATCAAGAACCGATATCCCTTACCACGCATAGACGATCTGTTCGACCAACTACAGGGAGCAAGCTACTTCTCAAAGATCGATCTAAGATCTGGTTATCACCAACTGCGAGTGCTAGAAGGAGACATCCTTAAAACGGCTTTCCGAACATGTTATGGTCACTACGAATTTGTAGTAATGCCCTTCGGATTGACGAATGCTCCAGCAGTGTTCATGGACTTGATGAACCAAGTATGTCGTCCCTTCCTGGATAAATTCGTGATCGTATTCATAGATGATATACTCATCTATTCTAGAAGCCAGGAAAAACACTGCCAACACCTCCGCCAAGTTTTGGAAACGATGAGGGCAGAGAAGCTTTACGCAAAATTTTCCAAGTGCGAATTTTGGATTCGGAAAGTGGATTTCCTAGGACATGTAGTAAGCAAGGAGGGGATACATGTGGATCCTTCTAAGATCAAGGCAATAGAAAGTTGGACGACACCAAGGACCCCTACAGAAATCCGACAATTTTTGGGACTCGCCGGGTATTACCGAAGGTTCATACAGAACTTTTCGAAGATTGCCAAACCACTTACCACCCTAACTCAGAAGAGTGTGACATTCGACTGGGGAGAAAAACAAGACGCCGCGTTTCAAACGCTAAAGCGAGCCTTATGTAGTGCGCCCATCCTAACCTTGCCGGAAGGAACGGAGGACTTCGTGGTCTATTGTGATGCATCAAACCAAGGACTTGGGTGTGTCCTGATGCAACGAGGGAAGGTCATCGCCTACGCCTCAAGGCAAATAAAGACGCACGATGTGAACTACACAACGCACGATCTTGAGCTAGGAGTAGTCATCTTCGCTCTAAAGATATGGAGACACTATCTCTACGGCACGAAATGTACGATCTTCACCAACCATAAAAGCCTCCAACATATCCTTAACCAGAAAGAACTCAACATGAGACAAAGACGGTGGGTAGAACTACTAAATGATTATGAATGTGAGATTCGATATCATCTCGGAAAAGCTAACGTGGTGGCCGATGCACTCAGCCGGAAGGAATACTCGGGCCGCAGAGTGAAGTCTTTAACCATGACAATCCATTCACACCTGTCCACACAAATCAAGGAAGCCCAGATAGAAGCCTTAACATCTGGAAATGTGGCAAGGGAAGCCTTAAGGGGAATGGATAAGAAGTTTGAGGTCCAGAATGATGGAGTTCATTACTTCATGGATCGGATCTGGACACCGAAGGTTGGCGGATTCAGAGAAGTCGTCATGAACGAAGCCCATAAAACAAGATACTCCATACACCCCGGCTCCGATAAGATGTATCTCGACCTCAAGAAATTGTACTGGTGGCCGAACATGAAGGCCGAAATTGCTACCTACGTGAGTAAATGTCTGACGTGCGCCAAGGTCAAGGTAGAATACCAAAAGCCCTCAGGATTGTTGCAACAACCAGAAATTCCAAAATGGAAGTGGGAACGTATAACCATGGATTTCATAACCAAACTACCCAGAACGGCAAGCGGACTCGACACTATCGGGGTGATTGTCGACAGGTTAACTAAATCAGCGCACTTACTACCGATCAAAGAGACGGATAAATTAGAGAAGCTAACTAGGACATACCTCAGAGAAATTGTACGACTACATGGTGTGCCCATATCCATTATCTCGGACCGAGATAGTAGGTTCACCTCAAGGTTCTGGCAGGCACTACAAAAATCTCTAGGGACAAGATTGGACATGAGTACTGCTTATCACCCACAAACAGACGGCCAGAGTGAGAGAACCATACAAACCCTAGAAGATATGCTGAGAGCTTGCGTAATCGATTTTGGCAAGGCATGGGACACACATCTACCTTTGGTCGAGTTCTCGTACAACAATAGCTACCACACCAGTATTAAAGTTGCCCCGTTCGAAGCCCTCTATGGCCGCAAATGCAGGTCGCCTCTGTGTTGGGCTGAAGTGGGGGACACACAACTAGCAAAAGGACAAGCAACAGACAACACGCTCACTGGACCAGAAATCATAAGGGAAACTACGGAGAAGATTGTTCAGATTCGGGAACGTCTAAAAGCATCAAGGGATAGACAAAAGAGTTACGCGGATAAAAGACGAAAACCCTTGGAATTCCAGGTCGGAGATCGAGTTCTACTAAAGGTCTCGCCCTGGAAGGGATTAATACGCTTCGGGAAGCGTGGAAAACTGAAACCCAGATACATATGACCATTCGAGATCCATGCCAGGATCAGCCCAGTGGCTTACAAACTTAGATTACCTCAGGAGCTCCACAACGTATACCCTACCTTTCACGTATCAAACCTAAAGAAGTGCTGGTCCGATGAGACCCTTGTCATCCCTCTAGACGAAATTGCAATAAATGAGAATCTCCAATTTCTAGAGGAACTAGTAGAGATCATGGATCGGGAAATAAAAAGGACTAAACAAAGCCGCATACCTATTGTAAAGGTCCGCTGGAACGCCAAGCGAGGACCTGAATACACCTGGGAACGCAAGGATCAGATGAAACAAAAGTACCCACATCTTTTTCCTAACCTGTAAACTCTATTTTAGATTAAATTTCGGGACGAAATTCCCTTAACAGGGGGATGATGTGACAACCCTATATTTTTCCAAAAGCAGTGTAACGCTCAAATGTCAAATACAACGAAAACTATTTGGAATCAACTAAATTAACCTCAAAAATAAAGTGTTCAAATATCTAAGTTGGGATGCATCAAATATTAGATATCGTGCCAAGGTTTCCAAAAACATAAAGAACGTTCAAAACCGGGTTATATTGAAGAAATTATAACCACTCGTATATTTACGACACACCGTTAAAACGCAATTTAAAGTAAAAAGTAAAATTTCAATAAAATGCATTTTAGCCTTAAGTGTCTAAAAAAAGATGTAGAGTTCGTTAAACTGTAAACATACATAAAAAGATCGCCCAATTTGGACCTCGTATGAAGATGTTACGAATTTCCAAAGTTTCGTAACAGTAGTAGAGGGCTAAAAACTCGAATTGAAGATCGAGTGTTATTTAGCTAACCCAACCTAAACGAAAGTTGAAGATCTCCACAATAGGAGTAAAATGATAAAAAGACAAACGAAAACCGACGTCGAATAAAGAAACTATGAATTTTTAACGGACTTTAGGAGTCCCGGCCTATTAAAAATATATCATTAAAAATAAAATCAAAACTAGCCGACGGAGTCTAAATGAAAGTTGTAGAGCATAATCTCACCTACGCGTGGATATAAAGAACGCGAAAAACGGAGCCCGTACGCGAAAGTTATGGAGTTTAGAAGACGGAAGTCGGGATTACGCCCAACGTAATATAAGAGTACGCCCAGCGTACTAGACCCAGAGTCGAGTCCCATCGGCTGCAACTCTATGCTTAGCTAGACCGGAGTCGTAAGCCGTGATGCATTTTTACGCCTTGCGTAACCGAAGTATGCCCCGCGTACCGCGTACGCCCAGCGTACTCCGGAGGTATGCCCCGCGTACGCCATCCTCCAACCCTATAAATAGAAGGTTTGAGCCTCAGGTTTTTGCACACCTTCTCAAGCTTCCAGTCCCTCTCTCATACTTCCAAGCTCCAGAGATCATCCCGACGCCCACGGTTTCCGCACCCGAGTCGCCGACGAAAGATCTACGCTACCGAGACCCCCGCAGAGTCTGAAGGCACAACTTTCCGCAGTCGAAGTTCTGCTCAACTCTAGCCTCTCTCTCTTCAAACCAAACAAGTGTGTTCATACCCCTACCTTTCAATTCTTTTCATGTTTTAGGGGGGAAATACAAGTACATTACGAGTCAAAGTATCGTTTTATAAACATAAGTATAATATCTATCTTATAGAGTATTTATACAAATATCTTTATGTTTAAAGGGCTATTATATTACCAAGTTATTCTTACTAAATGGAAACATACTTTTTGAGAAACTATAATGAGTATAGTTAACAAGTTATTTATACATTTTACATATACATCTTGACAAACGAAATACTTTCCGATGAAGTAAAGTCTTTCTTATCGTAAATCTGTTTATACCAAGTATCGTGAGACATTCAAACTTCAACGTACTCGTATGTATACATTTCAAGTCCTGTATTATATACCATAATCTCTTGGAGGGAGAGCATGATACTTGTGTATAGATCTATACGGGATTGACAACCCCGCACCTAAACTATTAGCTATAGTTAGACCGACAGGTCTGGGGTGACAAATGTCATAACACTACAACACCTGAAGAATGTTGTTACAGGCAGTCAATGTCAATAGTATGGTTATAAAACTCACATAAAAGTATAAAAACAAGTTTGATTTACGAGATTCATATATGCATTCAGTTTTTCCACGTTATTTTTAGCACAAAGTTTATCATTATTATTCAAGTATGAAACACACTAACGCAGTCCAATTCTGGGAACTTTTCAAACCATTTATAGAAAATATTGGATTTTCTGAAAACCTCGTTCATCGATTTACTACCAAAAGGGCATACTTTTCAATGCAAAACACTTATGAACTCACCAACTTAATTGTTGACACTTTTTCGAAATCACTTGTATTTTTCAGGGAATCAATAATACAGGTAACCACCAGCTTTTGAAGAAGGAACGCTAAGGACGTTTATCATTAAACATTTATATCATCATATTGTAATATTCTTTTGCAAATGTGTATAACGCAACAAGATACGTTTTTATTATATATATGATGGTTGTGTTACTTTCTTTACAATATTCAATTGTTGTGATACTAGGTGAAGTCATCCACCCCTGAATGTTTCCGCCATTCTGGTTTGGGGGTGTGACAAAATCTACCTGATACTGACGTTGAACGGGGCTTTTGGTCGTACCCGATTGAATGGTTGTAACTCGACGGGGTCGTGAATTAGAAACCTTTAAAAAGTGTATCGAGGGCTTTTCATGTGTTTCTACTGCATTTTGAGCACTTATGAAGTTATAGTAAAAGTACCAATTTAATTAACCTAATTCAAAAAGGTTAACGGAACAATTTAATAAAACAAGTTTTATTAGCGGAATAAGGGTTTACCGTGACAAAATAAATTTCGGGTTGTCACATCATCCCCCCATTAGATGGAATTTCATCCCGAAATTAGGGTTTAGGTAGAGAGGTAGGCATGAACAATTGGGTAGGGAGATGGGGGTACTTCCTATTTGGTTGGTCTTTGCGCTCCCAAGTGAACTCTGGCCTTTTCTTGGTGTTCTAACAAACCTTCACTTACGGGATGTGGATTCCGTTTTGCTCACTTGATCGCTCGGCTTGTGATTCCTACAGGTTCCTATACGAAGTTAGAGTCCCCAATGATTTCTATCAAGACGAGTGGGATTCAGAGAGTTACGTCAGGCAAACACTTTTCAAGTCTAAGACGTGGATTGACTTGGGCGAAGCTTATGGAATTTACGAAAGTAGTCATGGTCTGACGAGGGTTGACCCTATTTTTGTACAGAACCTTGGATGGTCCTAAGCTCTTGGAAAGGTAGAGCTTTTCAGTACTTAGAACACAGTGTACTTCTATCGCGAGAACATCACTAGCATGATCGCCATTCTGAAGTTCCAAACGTTCTCTCATACTGGGGGTTTAGTCCTTCAGGTTCGTTCTTAAAAGGATCGGGTTATCCTTGGATTCGTGTTTCGTGTTGATTGGCTTTCAGAGGTTTTCTAGATCATCGGATGAATTGGATGTCTGCGGGTATCTGTTTTCTGCAAGGTGACTATCTCAATCTTGTGCAAAATGAACCTGCACTTCTGATTCTTGAGATGTTTCTAATGGAAACTCGCAGGGTCGGTGAGATAGGGTTTCGATCAGACCATTGTTTAGAAAGTTTTTAAACTTCTCATCCTCGTCTAGTTGACTCGTTCACAATATGATTCCTAACAGGAAAGAATCATTCTCTTACTTGCTTTGCTATTTCATGAATAGCAATCTCTGCTCAGGGCTAACTCAGTCCTTAGAGATTTTCTGAAGTGTTGGACCATCTCGGGAGGTGGTTCTACTATTTCTGTGTGAGATAGTATTCTTGGAACACCTAGTAGTCCAATGAATCTCTAAGACATGCCCTAATCTCTAAGGGGTCGGTTTATTTCAGTTGAAGAAAGCGCGTGCTCTTGTATAACCCATCGACTAACACCTAGACTGGTGTCAAGTCTATAATATCTTTGGGATCTGGGTTATAAGGCTTAACGCAACCTACTTTCGCACTTTATTGAAGTATTTTTGGCTGCGGAGGTTATTCTGTGGTTCTTGGCATTCTAGGATTCACTTCCAAGAATGCAGTCTAATGTCTACAGGGCGACAGTGACTTCTTCCACGTGAGGAGGCGGAGTGTCCCAGGCACTACTCGTTAGTAACAGAGTGGACGAAGTGATTGAGTAGTGCGAGCATCTTCTGCAACTACTCTTCCGGTGGTTTTGAGTTTTCTTGATTTAAGTTAAGTCTAGAAGTATAGGGTTCCGTCACTCGGAACTTCTAATCTCCTCATCCACTATTCTCAGAGTTTAACTTATCGCAACTTCCAGGTTTCTGGGATATACGCTGAGATCGTTAATTCGTGGGATTAAACATGAATGGATGGTCGTAGTCAATGTCCTTGACTCTTATGACTCATATTTCTTTACCAACTGAGGGTGTTAGCTACTATGTTGGCTTAACCGGGATGACAACAAATTTCGGATTTGTGGTCATTATAGTAGCTCAACTAGCAATGGTTCTCTTGACTCTACTTCCTATTCTATGGGATAGGTTGAAGGGTTTTACTATGAGGTTCGTGGTAGCTAGAGCTCATACTTGGTTTAACCACTAATAATTAGTGTATGCTAGTCGTATATAATTGAGGTCGACAGGATGTTCAGTTGTGCGACTCCACCCCATACCCACAACCCAATGAGGAACAGGGAGTAGGGAGGAAGCACACATCTTAAATCTTTTTAACCTCAATTATATACCACCCTTATGCATATACTCAGTTATAGTATTCAGTCCCATGAGTTCTTTCCTCTTGATTCACGAACCTGATTGTGAGGTGTTACGGGTCTTTCTGGGGGATCTACGGACTAAGCTTCGGGTGGTTAACATCTTCTGAAATACCTGCACTGTCTTTCGCTTTGGGTTCTATTTGTCTAAGGAAGGGTTGTTTAACAGTGCGTGATACCCTACTCAGGGGTATTTCGGATGGTTTTAGATAAGGGAGACGACTGATGGATTGCATTAGGTTTTATTATTAAGTTCGGAAAGACCTTTATCTCCCGAAATGGCTATGGTGAAAGTTCTTTTTACACAACACTAGGAATTTACACATGTTTGCACTAAGTCGAACCATGATTGATAGAGGCGTCGACGTTGGCATACATTGACATGATATAAAATGATGGTCGATAAGGCCATGTGCTGAACGGGCACACAAGTTCTTGGCATCTCGGTTTTCATCCCGTGTATCACTGTCGCGGATACTTGGACTGATAGAGTCGACGCGTAAGTATAGAGGGTCCTGAGGTTTTAGAATAATTTACTTTTCATGAATGGATTCTCACGAGGTCTTTCTATAATCGCTTAGCATACACTAGTCATGTATAATTAAGTCGGGAAGGGTTGTTGACTAAGCAACTCCGCCCTAAATGCACAACCAAACGAGGAACACGAAATCAAGCAGCATCAGTCACTCGAGGTCTATCCATCTTAATTATACATGGCCTTAACCTATATACCGAGCCATTATAGCTTTAGCTGATGAACATTTTGAATTCTTACAACAGTGCTGCGACTTTCGCCTTAACGAAAGAGTAATTACTTTTAGAATTAGCCTTTTAATGTTTTTGGTTAGTTATAGGAGATTGAGAGATGTACCAAAAATTTACCGGGTTCATTGATGCTTCTTCTAGGTATTAGGGTTAGGCTCCTCCTGCGCTCTTGCCATTTCTTTCAGTTGGGCAGTCCTTCTTTAAGTGCCCAATCTCACCACTTAGGTGGCATATTGGACTGGTCCCAACATTGGTGGTCGATGTAATGAACTCAACCGGGTTCTGCAGACACGAGCGGTATGCCCCTTCATGTTGCACCTAACACAAAGGAGTTCTCGACAGGTACCATGATGATGGTAGTTGCACTTGCTGCAACGGGGGAGGGTTCATAGGTATGGTCTTCTAGGTGTCGGGATGGAAGGGTTGGCAAGGATATTGACTGTCTCAGCTCGTTGCCCTTCGGAAGGTCCTTGAGCCAAGGTACTTGCCTCCTCGTTCTTGAACTTTCTCTTTAGTGGCTTTGGTTGGGGTTCTTGGGTGGCTAGGTACGCAGGCGTTGGTTTCTACGGTCCATTGCTAGGATCGGGATTCCTGATAGGGCTCTTGCTAACATTGGCGTTGTTAGCATTCAGTTGAGCCATGACAGCTGCTACGGCTGCCGATACTACAGCTTGGAACGTAGCTTCATCGAATAGGAGAGTCGGTTTCCTGATAGGGCTCTTGCTAACATTGGCGTTGTTAGCATTCAGTTGAGCCATGACAGCTGCTACGGCTGCCGATACTACAGCTTGGAACGTAGCTTCATCGAATAGGAGAGTCGGTTTCTTGCCAGTGAATTGGTTACGTTTCTTTGGAGGCATGGTTTTTCCTACACAAAAAAGAACACAAGCAGTTGAGAGATGATGGTTAACCCTGGACGTATCTATCCTCACTATAATAGGCAATAATTTTTCCTGCGCCTTGGATACTGGTTATCTGAGTGTTGACCTACATCCCTATGATGTAGTCCGGGCATTCAAGGTAGGAGTAAGAGTATCGGAAAGCCATAAGATGGGAGTCGTTCCTACTAAGTTGTCTTTATGCTGGAAAGGTTCACTCTCCGGCTTGGAAAGATTTGAGGGAAGTTCGGAATGAGGATCACGGAAGAAAAGGGATCATGAAAACTTATGGCTAAACACCTTCAATCGAGGTTTTGAAATCCGATCTAATCATATTACTTGCGACGGGAAAAGGCGATTTACCTATCACATAGTATGAGTAGTGTAATCACGAACTCACTAAATTGTATTATTTTATGGGTGTATTAGCGCGACGAATACGAGGAACAGACACTTCTCGGGTTCCATGTATTGGCTCCCTCTGTCTACCTCTCATCCTTGAGTGGGACCAGCGTTGGTTTTCTTCGGGTAGTTACCTAGGGTTCTCCTCTCATGAAGACATATTGAATTTCTATTCCGTCTCACTTCCGATCCTGGCTCTGAGTGTCATCGATTCATGATAGATGACTGGAAATCTCGGAAGTTCAGGCGAATTTCCCACGTATGTCCCTAAAAGGTATAGGCACTTGGTGGTTTCAATAGTCTTGTCCTAGTTCATTTATTTCCTAACTGGAAATCTTCTCAATGAACCTCTTCTGAGTCTGAAACAACTCTTCTATCAAGCACTTAAGTGTGTAGGGTTTTCTACAGGGTTCGTGTGAGAATGGAAATGTCTAAAGAATCCTAAGAGATTATTAACATTTCACTGGGTGATCCACATCGAGTCCTGCTACAATTATATAGGGTACACAAGTTATATATAGCTTAGATCCGATAGGCCTTCGAATATGTGATACTACTCTATATCCACATCCAAACAAGGAAACAAAAGTAGAGCGAAACCACACATTCTTAGTCTATGGGATCCTTATCATATATAACCTTGGAAGTATACCCTTTGTAATCATAGGTATATCAATAAGGATCTTTTTAGTTTTTCACACAAGGTTATCTTTGGATCCTCAAATACCTCTATGGTATTTTAATTACTTGTTTGATTCTCAACTTCAGAATATGATTCTGGGATTAATGTGAGTCTTTTAGTATTCCAAAATACTCCCATAGTATTTTAAACTTTATGTTTTGCTCTAGCATTCCTATTTGGTAAGTTTTAGATTCGTTGCAACACCACCATCACTCCCAAGCACACGTTGGTCGCATCTCGAATAAATGTAGTTGATCAGGTTACATTTATTCCAGCTGACGATTACATAACTGCCCATGTTTGACGGTAATGGTCAACATCCAAAGACTTTTATTTGTTCTTCTTGTGATACTTTTGTTCAAGTCTTTTAGATTCTGGATGTTCTTATACTTTGGTAAAATATGGTTATATTTTAAAGTATAATTCTTGGTCAGAGTGTTTTATCCCAATGTATTTATAGGTTCTATATCTTTTATGATTTGATATACTGAGCTCACTATAAACAATGCTCTGATACCAATCTGTCACACCCCAAAACCAAAATGGCGGAAATGTTCTGGGGTGGATGACGTCATGTCAAGTATCACAACATATGCAATATACTAAACAAAGTACAACAACCATTGAATTAATAGTAAGAGTTTTACATAGGTTACATTACATAGAAACATCAAAAGTAAATACAGAACATAGTATAGATGCTGCTTGGTTCTAGGATTACTTCACACGAGCTCCCGGGATGTACCTGTCTATCGATGACCTAAGAATACAAGTTATTTTGAAAGCGAGTATCAGCATTTTTATAATGCTGGTAAGTTCATAAGTATTTAGTTTCGTTTGTATAAATACACATTTTTATTTGAATTAACTTTATGAAAGAGAGTAGCTTAGAATCTACGGTGTATTAGCGTTCTTCCAGAAAATCCTATATTTTCTAAATAAAAGCAGTATTTTACCAGACTCGAGAGATTTGGCTTTTTAAGAGTAATTTCCCCAAAATACTATCATTACCAAAATACAGTATTGACTTTAAGGAAAATATGAGAATATCACTAGTAAAAATACTAGGGGAAAAATAACATACGCCTCAGCAATAATACTGCTGACTAAGGCAAAAGTAATCATAGACTCCAGGAGAGTATCGAATGAATGATATGCCTGACTCAGTCTAACAAAAGGAAGCACAGACTCCAGACAGTATCGAATGATCGACCCAGCTAGCAAAGTCTAAAACAAGGAAATACTCACTCTAGACAGTATCGAATGAACGACACAGCTAGCAAAGTCTAAAACAAGGAAATACAGACTCCAGACTGTATCGAATGAACGACACAGCTAGCAAAGTCTAAAACATCCGGTAATCCTAAGTGGGTTGCTTCAAAAGTACCGTGTTACCTTAAGGCCATGAATTATAAGGTAAACATGGAGATACTCATAACCATACTGATTGACACTAGAGTACTTGACGCCCTGCAAGCGTCGGAATAAACATGACAGTTGTCACCCCTTGGCTTGGTAGGCCGGGGACTGTAGCTAGCAGTCAGGGTGTGGGAGTGTCGGTCCCTTATAGATCTATACACACAATGCCCGCTCTCCCTCCAGGAGACTCTGGTTACCAACTTGACAATGGGGAAATCTGTGTCCTGAAGATGCATCTTGTATTTGGAATTCTATTATAAGTACTGGAATAATGATATAGACTCACGAATGAACTGACTCCTTTGGAATTCTCCGTATTGGAAAGAGTAAATAGAATTTCCTAACTATTCTGATAATAGTTACTAATGTTTCAGATATATGAATGGCGAAGCGAAGGACGCCCTTGCTACCCAAGGGAAATGAACTGGCCGATGGAAACCTTTATGTCTATACATGTATATATGATATATAATTAATGTTTAAATGACCTTCAGATTGATAACCAATACCCTAAAGCCACATCCAAATAAGGAAAAGGAGACAAGGTGAGCTAGCCTTCCTAAGTCCTTTAAACATTATTTATATAACTACACAAATATAGGCACGCATTTAACGAAATAAAAGCATAGAAGAAAACATTGGTAAAACCTTTACACATAAGAAATTTACGACTTGATGTCATTTTGTAAAACAAGTTTTGAAAACCTTTGGAATCCTTTGAAAAACCTTTCATAAACAGCTTTGAAAATGATTTCTATAAAAAAATTTAAGTGAAGACAACCTTTGATAAGAAATTAAGATTGGATGTCTCTTTAGTAAACAAACTTTGAAAAACATTGGATAACCTTTAATGATCTAAAAGGGATATTCATACTGTTACACGATTCGAAAACATGATTTGGAAATCTTAAGCTGGATAAACAGTTTGACATGCAAAATCTATTTTGCTATACAGTTAATAATCACATGTGATTTATTTAATAACTGTACAGTTCAACTTGTATTCCACCCCCCCTATAAAAGTAGTTAAAATCATTTAAAAGGTTAATTCAGGGGTATAAAGTCACCTGCTGTAAGTGGATCGGATGGAGGTGTCGGTTGGGTGCTCGGTGTCAATTAAAGACTTGAACACACTAAATGACCTAATAACATATGAAGACATATTTTTACATATAATTAGTGATTATAATACTAATTAAGCACGTATAAGCATCCTAATGTGCGGAACACACTTTGGTCAAGTGCTAGGAAGCTATTGGGTTGCAATAAGGGAGTGTATGGCCTAGTTAGGGAGTTTACTCTTCAAGAGTAAACTCTTTATGGAAATTTCGGCCCTAATACCATATCCCCATGATTTTACGGCCGTAAACTCATGGGTGGTGTGTTCTTGGATGCTTAAAGGTCTTACAACACATGTGGAATTAGGCTAGGTTCAATTCTGGGGCATAGGAAGGGGTTAAGGCTCCAAATGAACCATTTAAGGGAGTTCATGGCTGTAAACATAGAGTTTACGGCTGTAAACTCTCACTTGGTCCTTCAATCCATGATTTAAGGTCTTAAATGAAAGAATACAAGGTTCTATGCATTATTCCAGGCCATAGGGGGAAGTTAGGGCATCATTTGGCCTCCTTAAGGGAGTTTACGGCCCATGGACCAATCCTTGGGGGGTTAATGGTCGTAAACTCCTAAGTCCATAGTTTCTTTGATGTTTAATGCCCCTACTTCAATGGTGGTTGATTCTAGACATTTACCCAAGCCATAGGAGGTGTTTAAGGGCAAATTTAACACCTTAAATGGTGTTCACGACCCATGAAGAGGGGTTTAAGGTCCAAGAGTGCTCTTGAGCCATAAACTCATGTTTACTCCTCAAAAGACAAGGTTTTGGTGTTCTAAGCTCATATATGCAAGTCCACAAGTAATATCTAAGCCCTAGGAGTGATTTGGAAGGGTTTTGGGGCTTCAAAACCCCATTTATGAGTGTTTGCGGTCCAAGAGTGTTCTTGGGCCGTAAACACATGTTTATGAGGGGCTTGGGTGATTTAAACCCGAATTTACAGGTATATCAAGCTAAACAATAAGGTAAGATAGATTACTTACGATTTTGGAGCTCGAAATGGGCGTTTTTGGATCAAAAGCAACTTGTAGAGAGAGAGACAGAGTAGGGAGAGAGTGAAAAAGGTGTAAATGAGGTTCACTCTCCCTTATATAGGGTTTTGAGTTGGTGGCTCGGTGGAAATCTACCCGATACTGACGTTGAACAGGGCTTTTGGTCGTACCCGATTGAATGGTTGTAACTCGACGGGGTCGTGAATTAGAAACTTTTAAAAAGTGTATCGAGGGCTTTTCACGTGTTTCTACTGCATTTTGAACACTTATGAAGTTATAGTAAAAGTCCCAATTTAAGTAACCTAATTCAAAAAGGTTAACGGAACAATTTAAAAAAACAAGTTTTATTAGCGGAATAAGGGTTTACCGTGACGGAAGAAATTTCGGGTTGTCACAATGTTTGACTAAGATACATGCAAAATTGTTTTTCCAAGGTTCATAACCTATCTAGCATACCTGGGGAACTTTTAAATATAAAATTTAGTAATAAAACATACCTTGTAGTACTTTGGTTCCTTGAGAACCTTGTGAGCCTAGCACCCCATGTGTGATGCCTCAGATGTCTCACACAACGCCAAATGAACATGGAATAAACTTGAGAGAAATGTCACAATACTTGAAATGTCCTAGCCCTCTTCTTTCTTACTTAAGTGTCGATTTTGGTGAACATAAGGATCCTTATATAGTGTGTTACAATTAGGGTTACACCATGTAAACCCTAACTATCACGACTTTTCATTTCCAGGACCCATGGGTTCTACAAACACCCACTACTAGAAAAACAGCCTTTTACAATGCACAATGTGTGTTGTAAAACGCTCAGACGACGCACAAATGTGTGTCAAGGAAGGCCCTGTCATAACGAGAGACGACACACTTGTACACTTCGACTATTGACGACACACGTTTATGATGCACAATTACGACACGCATTTACGACGCTCATTTACGACACACAATGTGTCTCAAGGAAGAACCTATCATAAAGGAAGACGACACGCATTTGCATGTCGTAACCTTATGACGCGCGTTTAGGACACGCATTGTGTATCATTATAGCCCCTGTCATGAATGAAGATGACACGCATTTGCGTGTCATAAACTTCAACAACCATTTACAATATGCATATATGACGTGCCTTTACGATACTCTTTTATGCAAAATAGAAAAATATAGAAAAAATGGAATACCAAAAAAATCAATTTCATCCAATAAGCTCATGTCAAAAAATTGTAATACATTGATTTTAAAGGGATCTGATTGTACATTGTTATTAAGAGGTTTTCCCTAACTATATAACCTAATACTACATTGCTATAAAGGGGCACCTTCTTGTTTCAGTAACTCATCATTAAGCTGTCTAAAGAAGCTCTGAAACCCCTTCAGGTATCCAACCAATGATCATGTCTCTTAGCTTCAATATCAATCCCAACTCTTGATAAAAAAAAACACAAAAATCCTACATAATAATCATCTCAGTTGTATAATATCAAGATCAACTAATTAATAATACACATTGTATGTATGAGAGTGGAATCAAAATGATCTACCAATAAGAGTTTTATATTGTCTTGAATCGAAGTATTTTTGGTGGTCTCAAGGGCATATCCCAAAGGATACTCCTTTCATGTGCGAATTTCTTTTTGAATTTGTAGGAGAGTGTTTGGTTGTTAAAATCAAAAAAGAAAACCAACCAAACCATTACATTGTTGTGATTTGCATTTATCCCTACAATTTAACATTAATGCCATTAAAAAATATGCATGAAATAAGTTATTATTTCACCTGATCAACCAACAGGCAACTGTGATGCCTCACTTTTTCAACCACTTCCTGGGCTGCATCCTTCCTCAAATTGCTTATTGACTTACAGGCGGCAAGAAGAGGGTACATAAATATCGACATAAATATGTTAAATAAATAACCATATAAATGAACATTTTTACTTGAAGGGACTTGTGCATATTTGAATAAGTTGTGGGGATCACTCTTGTATGCCTTTGGATCAGAAAGCGACTGATAAGCTATCAATATTCTGCTGATGAATATGTCCATAGAAGCTTTCAAATCAGGCGACTTGGTTGTTAAGGAGGAAATAAAGTTTAATGCCCTGATTTTCATCATACATTGTGTTTGAAAAATCAGCAAATAAATATATCCTTATGAGTTGAAAAAAAAAATAGAAAGCATCAACACTTTTAGATTCCACTCGTACTGAGAAAGGTATAATAGCACCGGTTGGAGCAAGATCCCCTTGTTCACAACATCTTATAAAGGCATTTAGTGCTTCAAGTGCAACAAACCACACACTAGAAAAAAAGATTGTGAATGTAAACATCATAAGTTCATTGAAAAGTTTATCCTTATAAAATGGTAAATAATGAATTTAAATAATGAACTACAAGATGTTTCATAAGTACAAGGTTTTGATAACAGTAACAAAAGAAGTCGTATGATTTAAATATACAGTGGCAAAGATTATAGGGAAATGAGTACAAGTAACAAAACATGACTTACCTCAGTTCCTAGCAAAAAGTTTAAAACTATATCTTTTAGCAACTCATGACAGTAATTTAAGGGGTAATGCTAAGGAAAGGTAAATATTCATAGTGAATGTAGTAAATATTCATACTTTATTCAATTTCTTTGCAAATTTAGGGATCCTACAACAATCTGCCACTCTATATATATATATATATATATATATATATATATATATATATATATATATATATATAACTGTGTATATGCAGAGAGGGGGGGGGGGGGGGGGGGGGAAATTAGGCCCTATTAGATGACTTTTGGAAGAAAGCCTCTTCAGATGCAAGTGTGTCATGTATTCCACGATTAAGCTTAATATCTTGTGAACATAGAAATGATGTTAGAAGATTGTATACTATGTACAACCTTTCTCAAATCAAATTTAAGAATAAGTTACCTCTTGACAACAGTTGACAACACCAACATAACCTTGTTTAACAGGAATTGTTTTGACAAGCAAAAGATTGTAGGCATCGATGCCTCTGTCCATGATATCCAATTGTAGTTACATGATATCCAACTGTAGTTACAGAGACAAACAATTGTTCAAATGCCTTAGAAGAAAACAATATAAAGTTCACAAAAGTAAAGAAGAAGAAGAAGAAAAAGAAAATGTTGACCTTTGTAATTACATACCCACATAGGTTCTTATTTAATTTTCAAAGAACCCATATAAATTAGAATATGAAGAGATGAAAACAACCTGTACAGTTCAGGTGGCAAATACATACGCAACTGTAATCATACAATTGGCGAGCCTTAATCTGGGATAAATTCAAAATTGATATATATAGAGATATAAAGAAATATAGTAGGGTCCATATTAAAATGTAAAAAAAAATAAAAAGAAAGTGGACGTAAATTGATATTTTAAAACTGAAGATGAGCAACTATAACAACCAAAACATCCAATTGAGATAAATTTTGAAACTTAGATCGTATCAAAATTTTAAAACAGGGATCAAGGCTGTAGTTTACTCTTACTTTTGGAGTATATTAAAAATTCAGTCCCTATACTTTACTAGAAATTATAAAATATAGTCCACAGTTTGATATCATCCTAAGCTTGTCTTTAGGTTTATATGAAAAAATAAATACAAACTTAAGTAGACATTCAGACAATTTTCAAATTTTAGTCTGAACTTAAAACTTTGTGTAAAACATAGGTGTAAATTTTTAATTTACCTTATTTTTATCTATTCACAAATTAATCTAATTTGAATGGAAAACTACCTAAAAGACCTGGTTGGCATTCAATAACGGGTGGGCAGTTTGGTCCAACTTCACCCGATCATGGCGGTCTTCCGCCGCTGTGGACAAAACAACATCAGCAATCGATGCCGATCTCCTTGCTGGAAAAACAAACCCACAGTGCACTGCAAGTCGAATGTACTTCGAGACTTTCCCCTCTTTGAAGTTTTGAAGAAGAAACTCAACAGCATCCATAACAGTGTTTTCATCCCTACAAAAAGAAAAGGGTATTTTAGTACTTCAATGACTTTGCAATTGGTAACTCAAAGTCTGAAACATGTACAAGTTTGACAATCTTACCCTTCATACTCGGACCTATTTCAGGTAACTTATCCCTACTGACTTGAGAAAGATAACTTCTTAGAAAGAGTACACGAAGAGGATGTTGGATACCACGACACATTTCAACAAGATCTTTTTTGATTTCCTTAGCAGGAGCCTCCTTTGTCCTAATGTACACAGATCCTACTATACAAAGTAGATACTTGAATGAATGAATGAAACCAGGAGTATCAAAAAATGATAACCATACACTACAAGAAACAATGCCTTTAGCAGCGACACAATTACCGACGACACAACCCATTACCGATGACTCTTCCTTTTGCCGTCGCTAAAGAGTTGTGTCGCCGGTAATTGTGTCGCCGCTAAAGGCATCTCACCCGAATCTGCGTTTATCCTTTCTGACAGATCTCAGCCGTTCGATTGAGTATCAAATCTAACGATTGGGGTCTCTTATCCTCACAAACCTAATACCGGCGACAATTGTGTCGCCGCTAACTATCTAAATCGTCGCCGCTAATAGTGATCTAAAAAATGATGTGGTACCCTTCCCTCCAGATAGTCGCCTCTGTTGCTGTGTATCACCGGTAAAGACCATATAGTCGCCAGTAAAAGCGTCGCCGCTAAAGGCTGTCATAGATAAAAAAAAAACGCATGCAATCTGCTCGTTTACTTCATGTTTTCTTTCCATTTCTTCCTTGTTGCTACGCTTCTCCTCTTCCAATCGGTCCTCGATTTGGTATTGATTCTTGATTCCAACTTATCTCCCCACATTGTATAAGATTAGGGGTCAAGGGTGGTTTGGGCTTCCGATTTCTAACTCCATTTCGGGAAGAAATGTAAGTTTAAGTTCCTATATCTCTTTGTCTTTGTATGTTAACTTCGATTTCTAGTTGCATTTGATGATTAATTGCAAATTATTTTTGAATTTCATTGTTTTTGGTAGTGTTGTCTTTGGGTTTACGGGTGAGAGTATATTCGGGTGAAGACCAATTTTTCCGGAAACAAATTCGTTGATTTCCGCCACTATAGGTTCTATTATTTCAATTTATTGTGAAATTTGAGTTTAATTGCAAGTTATGTATAGTTGTATCAATTATGTGAAAATTTCTATATGTATGTTATTTTATATTTGTATGAATTTATGTGAATTTGGTGTATAAATGCCAATGTATGTGTGTTTGATGTATATGTGGTATATGAGTATTTTCGTAGAAGTATATATGATGTTATTATCTATATATGTGAAATTATATATGTTTGATATAAGTAGGATGTTATTGTGTATGTATGTGAATGTATGTATGTTTGTTGTAAATGTGGTATATGTGTGTGAAATTTATGTATTTGGTATAAATATGATGTTATTATCTATATATGTGAAAGTATGTGTATTTTGTTTAAGTACGATGTTATTATGTGTGTATGTGAATGTATTTGTATTCGGTGTATATGTGGTATATGTATGTGAAAGTATATGTGATATATATATATATATATATATATATATATATATATATATATATATATGGTGTATATGTGGTTTAAGTAGGATGTTATTATGTGTGTATGCGAATGTATTTGTATTTGGTTCCCAAACTAACCCTAAGTTAACAAATAAATTCTATAGTTAACTTATAATGTTTAACTTAACTTATAATCTTGTAACATACTTATACAATGCTATAAATAAAAAATATATATATATTGTTTTTTTTAATCTTGATGGTAAAAATAAACAACACAACAACAAAATATAATTGTTTAATGTACAATGCTATAATTGAAAAAATGTTATAAATAAAACAAATATAAAAAGATACAATAGTAAGAAATGTATTTTTTTATGGATATACCAAATTATTAATTTTTCTTTATTTAATATTTTATTCATTAAAAAGTAATTGCTAAACATATAATAATAAATCATTGCTATAGTTGGAAAAAAAAATACAAAAAATGTTTAAAAATTTACACACGAATACTAGAAAGTTTTTAGTTTGTTCCGAAACTAACCCCAAGTTAATCAATAAGTTCTATAATTAACTTATAATGTTTAACTTAACTTATAATATTGTAACATATTCATACAATATTATAAATAAAAAAAGTATTTTTGTTAATCTTGACGGTAAAAATGAACAACACAACAACACAATTTAATTGTTTAAAGTACAATGCTATAATTGAAAAAATGTTATAAATAAAAAAAATACAATAGCAAAAATTGTTTTTTTTATGGATATACCGAATTATTAATTTTTCTTTATTTAATATTTTATTCATTAAAAACTAATTGCTAAACATATAAAAATAAATCATTGTTATAGTTGGAAAACAACACAAAAAATGTTATAAAATTGTTTAAAAACTTATATACAAATACTAGAAAGTTTCTAGTTTGTTCCCAAACTAACCCGAAGTTAACCAATAAGTTTTATGATTAACTTATAATGTTTAACTTAACTTATAATCTTGTAACATATTTATACAATGTTATAAATAAATAAAAATATTTTTTTTTGATATTGACGGTAAAAATGAAGAACACAACAATATAATATAATTGTTTAAAGTACAATGTTATAATTGAAAAAATGTTATAAATAAAAAAAAATATAAAAAGATACAATAGTAAGAAATGTTTTTTTATGGATATACTAATTGCTAAATTTTTTAATTTAATTTTTTTTATTTTTTTTATTTTTTTTTATTCTTTTAATTGTAAAAAATGTGAATTGAAAAAAAAAAAACAACGCTAATTCTATATACTAAACTGTAAACCCAAATTTATGTTTAAGCAATATCATGTCTGTTGATAAAAGCTAGACTACTAATCCATATCGAAACCATCCCGAGTTCCAATCAGGACTCTAAGCTTTTATCGAAAAGTCCAAGTCAAACTTTGATAGTAATGGTAAAATCAGATGTGCATGTGAAAAATGTGATAACCGTTACTTCAAGTACCCGACTACAGTTGAACGCCATATATTTATAAATGGTTTCAGTAAGTCGTACAAAATTTGGATCTATCATGGTGAATCCTTTATTCCTCCAGTTGTCTTGCCAAGTAACGTAATGGCCGATTTAATCGACGATGTGATGTGGGAGTCGAGAGAAAATGATACCAACCTTGATAAAGGAACCTCGAATACAAGGGGTAGCGGTGTGGATGATATTTTGCACAGTTGTTGGAAGAAGTGGAAACTAAATTGTATCCTGGTTGCATCTTGTCTTCCTTTGAGTTTCTATCAAAGTTAATGTATATCAAGGTGAACAACAAATGGACTGATAGTTCATTTGATCAACTCCTTGAGTTGTCGCAATTAGTGTCTCCCAAAGGCAATAAGGTTCCCCTTTAACATTATCTAGCCAAAAAGAAACTGAAGTCTATTGGTCTAGGGTATGAGTCGATACATGTGTGCAAAAACGATTATTGTCTCTTTTGGAAAGAACACGATTCATTGCAAGTTTGTTCTGTTTGTAAAGTCAGTCGATGGATCGATAAAAACACCAACGGTAAGAAAGTACCTCATAAGGTGTTACGGTGCTTTCCTGTGACCCCTAGACTACGATGTTTATATTGTTCGAGGCACACTGCCAAAAATATGATTTGGCATAGTACCGGACGTTCAGAAGATGGTGTGATGCTTCATCCTGTTGATGGGGAACATTGGCAAAATTTTGAAAAAAAATACCCCGACTTCTCGAGTGAACGCAGTAACGTACGCCTAAGTCTTTCAGCTGACGGTTTCAATCCATTTGGAAACATGTGTAATCCACATAGCACATGGCCGGTCATACTCACCACATACAATTTGCCACCCTGGCTTTGTATGAAAGAGTCATCATTCATGTTGACTTTATTGATTCATGGCCAGAAAGCTCCTAGTAAGGATACAAATTTTTTCCTTAGGCCGTTGGTGGAAGATCTTAAAGATTTGTGGCACTCAGGCCTACATATTAAAGATGCGGCGATAAACACATTCTTCACGATGAGAGCTATGTTGTTGTGGACAATAAACGACTGGGCAGCTCGTAGTAGTCTATTTGGTTGTAGTGGGCAAGGGTATAGAGCATGTGGTACTTGCAATGAATACACTCCTTCGTACCGTGCAACAAACAAAGTCGTATATATCGGTCATCGTCGTTTCCTAGATGCTAATGATTAATTAAGAAAGAGGTTGGACTTTAACGGGATGGAAGAGACAAGACCCGCTCCGAGACACTCTAGTAATGAAAACATACAAGAGCAACTAGGTTTCGTAAACTGGGTAAACATCCTGAGCATGGAGGCGGGGAGCCAAAGCGGCAAGATTACGAGTTGAAATGACCGAAACGAAGCATTTTATTCGAACTCAAGTATTGTTCTTCTCTCCAGTTGAAACACAACATAGATTTCATGCATGACGAGAAAAATGTGGACGAGAGTTTTATTAGGTACTCTTCTAATGAACGATAAAAGCAAAGACACATCAAATGCACGAGAGGACTTGATAATTCTAAACATTCGGAGAAATGAATGGTTGCAAAAAAATGGTGACAAGTTTCATAGACCCCATGCAAGATACTCTTTCACAAAATCTAGTCGACAGCTCTTTTGTCAATTTATAAAAGATGTTAAACTGTCGGATGGATTTGGTTCTAACATCTGTAAGAAAGTGAACGATACGAATACTAACATTATTGGGTTGAAATTGCATGACCACCACATTCTTATGCAACATCTTATACCGATTGCAGTAAGAGGGTTGTTAGACAAAGATACTTATACACCTATTGTAGACCTGTGTACGTTTTTCAAGCAACTTTGTTGCAGAACATTGAAGGTGGAGGATATGAGGAAAGCAAAAGTAGACCTTATTGCAATCTTGTGTGAGTTAGAATTGATTTATCCTCGAGCGTTTTTTGACATTATGGTTCATTTACTTTTGCCTTTACCTGATGAAGCAATTGTCAGAGGCCCGGTATGTATGAGATGGATGTTGCTAAGGGTTATGTTGCTGAAGAAGCTTTATCATTTTGTTCGATGTACTTTCGAGATGTAAAGAATCGTCCGGAAAGAAATGAAGACGTTGTCATTGAAAAAACAAAGTTTTGGATGTTTTAGTCTAAATGCCGAGCGACCAGCACAACTCAAATCAAAACTCTTAATTTAACGAAAATTCGTAACATGGAATGGTTTGTATTAAATAGTCGTGAGGAAGTCACACAATATATCAAGTAACTAATCTTATCCCTAACTTTCATCCTTAATTTTTTTAATCTTTTTAAATCTATATCCTTTGGTTATCAACATAGGAAATTCAAATCTAAACATCCCCAAAGTGATGAAAAGAGAGAATTTCGTAATTGGTTTCGTGAAAACATAATATAAATTAATAAACAAATTTGTTTCATTGATCTAACAAAGACATAATACATATTACTTTATAATTCCTAGGTTCATCAAATGAAAATAGAAAACTCTCTAGAATTCCACAAAGAGTTGTCGGCTCTTGCAATGGGTCCGCAAATGAATGCTTATTCTTACACCACATGCATACTCAACGGTGTTAAGTTTATGGTACTTAGTCGTGACGCACAATGTACAACACAAAACTCTGGAGTTTTAGCGGTGGGTGAGAAAGGTGAGAAATATTATGGCCAGTTAGAAGAGATTATAGAGTTGAGGTATTGTGACAACTCGTCACTTTTACACTATACAATCGATCAATATATCTACAAATCACTTGAATTTAGCATCTTTTGGCAGAATGTTGGGTCCGCACGAGTGCTTCAGGCTTCATATATCATAGATATGGGCCTTAGGAAGGGTTAGGAAGGGTGTTGCATCAAAAAATCCAGCCAAACACACCAAGATAGGTGTGTGCGGCCAGGTAGCCACACACCCAACCGTAAACCCCCTCCAGCCTTACACCCGACCCTATATATAGTAGAGGACCCCCTTCCATTCACTTTTGGCTGCATCCTTTCTCTCTCTATACTTTCTCTCTCTATAAAATCCATCCAAGAACACTTAGAAGGCCTCTAAAACGTGAAGAACATCATGATATAGCTTGTTATAGAGGTAAAACACTTGAATCCAAGCCTAAAAATCATAATGTTCTTCGTGTTCTTCACCTTTTGAGGGAGTGCGGCCGCACACCTACATCAGGTGGCTACACACACTCAAAACACCCTCCAAAGTGAGAGTATGGCCACATAATCGACACATAGGACTCAAACAAGGAGTGTATGGCCGCACACCCCTATGTACGGCCGCACACACACCCTGTATGGCCGCACACTCTAGTGTGCAGCCTCACACACAAGTCTGGCCGCATTCCCCAGCCGCACACTCATTTTTATGGCCATACACCCACTCTAATACTCATATTTGGCCATAAACTTGCATAGATCATTAAGTATGGAATGTGGGACACTTAGTCTTAGTAATTCCAAGCCCTTAGGGTGATTTCCCCATCATGTTTAGTCATGAATCACCCTAGCTCTAACTCATATATGTGTCGCCATATGATTAATAGGGACCACTTGCGATCAGATCATCAGTTGACACTTAGCACTCATATCGATAGCACACCCGAACCCCACGTTAAATAGTTAGTACATACCCCTTAATTAACCTTTCAAATGTTTTTAAATGCTTTTATGGGGGAATACAAGTTGAATCCAATACTTTACAGTATCAATCACATGTGATTTATAACTTGTTATCAAAAAGATTTTCTATATTTTCAAATCACCTTGTCAGTAAAATTATTTCAAATGTTTATCAACCTCATTTTCACAAATCAATTGTCTTAAAACTAATTTTCAATGTTTACAAAACTTAATTTATTTCCAAATCATATCTACACCAATATATTTATATAAGTAAGTATTGAAGGACTTAGGACTGATAACTAACCTTATTTCCTGTTCCTGTTTGATTGTGGACTTATGGTACTAGGTTATCTGTCCGACTGTCGTTGAATTCTTAGTTATATATCATATATATTTGTGTTGGATATAAAAGTTTTCACTCCAGTTCAACACCTTTGTGTATCAAAGGCATTCAACTAAACAACTCCATTTAACTATAATAGGTATAGTTAAGGATTACAACTCATTTCCGATGTACTATGAAGCATACTATGGTCAAGACAATTACAGGACTATACGTGCTATACACTATGCGAAGAGAACACTATACACTATACTAAGGAAACACTATACACTATAAGGAGAGAAATTATAAACTAAATCAAGAGAACATTACATAGTACACTAAATGAATACTCTGTACTATAGAAAATACTGTAATAGAATGTGATGCACTATTTCTCTATACGACACATCGATATGCTATCGTCGAGTAACCATCGCCTTCTGGAGGGATAGCGATCACTACGTGTATAGACCTATACGGGCCACATTTTCCCCCATCCCGACTGCTAGCTACAGTCCGAGCCTTCTAGGCCCAGGGATGACAAAACACTATTACACTATTGGTAACCTGGAGAGTCAGCCACTACACTACTTTCACTAAGTATGGTTGCATACGAGCTCACATTCAAACCTTATTTAAACACACAGCCTGAGGTGAATATACAATTAATAATATCCGGAGTTTACATTCACTCTTACATATAACTGGCAGGGACACTGCCGGTGGTGAAACTCTATTCTTTCTCTATAAAGAACAAGTTTAAAACTGTATTTTCATTTCTGATATTTTCACAAGAAAAATATTACATTTTCAAAGAAACAAACTTACAAATAACCAAGTCTTGGTAGAAGACTACTTTTGCTGGAAAATAAGGGATTTTCTAGGAATCAAACTACTTTCACATTTTGGTAACAGCCATGACACCACACTTTTGTAAACATTTTGTATCCAAGCAATGACACTAAATACTTATGAACTCACCATCTTTATGCTGATACTCGTTTTCAAAATAACTTGTATTCTCAGGTCAACAATAAACAGGTACTGATGCAACTTTTGGAAGATGAAGCACCTATAAGACTCATCTTTTCTTTTGTTTATACTTTCGGTGTCTATCAAACTGTACAGAACACATTTGTATTACAATTATTATACTAATGCAATGGATGTTGTTGCTTGTTTTTACTATTATGCATTGTTATGATACTGTACATGACGTCCTCAACCCCAGAACGTATTTCGCCGTTCTCGGTTTTGGGGTGCGATAGATTGGTATCAGAGCATTGTTTGTAGTGAATTAAGTATATCAACCCATAAAAGATATACGAACTATAAACACTTCGGGACTAAAACACTCTGACCAAGATTATATACTTTTAAATACTAAAATATTTAACTAAGTATATATATATATATATATATATATACACACATCCAGGAATACAAAGGGTCAGTATCATACTAGAACAAAACAAAAGTATTAAGATTGTTGTGAAGCACAATTAGGCTTAGAGACATATAGTCACATCTAGGTGGATGTAGCCTGATCAACTGCATTTTCCTAGGAGTGACTAGCATGTGCCTAAGAGTGGTTGTGGTGCTGCAACAAGTCTAAAACTTACCAACACTACCACAAGAACACTAACACGAGAATACTATAGGAGTATTCTGCATCTCTATAATTTACATATGTGAGAACCAAAAGGGTCGTTATTAGTAGGGGAAATAGTTGCTAAGTGGATACCCTACGGTTACATGCGATTAAGACGCTATAGACTTAGAATTTTTGATCTTTGCTTTACTTCCTATTCCTTGTTTGGTTGTGGATTTAGAGTTAGGGTTACCTATTCGAAGGTCTATTTTGCCTCGGTCGCATGTAATTAGTATGCACTATGCAAGTATTGGTCTAACTCATAACGATCTCCCTATAAGTATTTTAGAGTAGGACGTCTATTAACTATCCTTTCCCCATTTCTCACGTAGATAGCATGGCTGGCTTCCACCTTCCTGGCGATCCGTACTTTCCAAACCAAGCAAATGGAGGATAGCTTGACGAGGAGCCAGAAGATGATCACCCAATCCCTTTGGATGATCACCGCGCTGAGGGCTTTCCGGATAGCTCTGACTCCGAACTAGAAGTCAACAACCTGCCTCTAGTAGCTCCAAACCCTAACCCCCATCAAGCATTTAAAGGTCCCACTCCCATGTGGGCAATAACCTTGAACCGAAGGTGCGATGAGCAGGGTCATTCTTTACCTTCCAATGGAGACCAAAGCTTCTACAACATAAGCGAGGGAAGTACAGCGGACCGATTCTTGCCCATCATGGTCCGTAGGATTGCCAGAAACGTCGAGCAAGGTCAAGCAGCCATTGGCAGAGTTATGTAAGTTGATTCCCACTCTAACCTTAACACTGTTCGCATCCGCCAACTGGAAGAAGCCATGGATAGGACGAGGAGGATTAATGAGGCTCTGCAGCAACAGCTAGCTGCATCCCGAGCCGAAGTTAGGGAACTCCGAGTACGTCAAAGGACTCACGAGCGACATGTTCAGGAAGTTGTACACCGACTGGCTGATCTGAGGGTTCACCCAATGAGTACCCGTCGCCAGTAGAGGATATCAACTCATCCTTCTCTTTTGTTAAAGGATCAGCCTTTTCTTTTCTATGCTCAATAGAGCACTATTCTATAAACATTCCTAACTTTGAAAAGTACTCTAACTAGGCTCCTAGACTGCCAACATTTTCCTTATGGTTTGATGTAAGACCTACTGTTATGTCATTTTCCCAAACTTAAATTACATCATTAATACCAATAATATTGGCAGTTATGTGCTTCATGGGGATAGTCTATAATCTTTGTGCTTTCCTACTCTGTTATATGACTCTATTTAACATTTAGACTATGACAGTTTAGTCCATAATACTCTCTCATCTTGTTTACTATCAATTCTTATCATTGTATTCATCTTTATAAATTCCAGCAAAAGATGCCTCCCTTAAGCGCCCGAACAGAGGTAGACCTGCAACTCGAACTCCTCCTCCACCGCCTCCTCTGCAGTTCGATCTGGTGATGTTTCAGATGGCTGTAACCGCAGCAGTGACTGCAACTCTAGCCCAAATAAATTTTGGTGATGCAAGTGGTGCTGGAATGGGCGGCAAGTCTAGACATGGTGAAGTTCACCAACAGACACAGGGATGTACTTATAAGGACTTCATGAACTGCAAACCAACCTTCTTCAATGGGACTGGAGGGATCCTTGCATTGTCTCAGTGGTTCGAAATAACGGAGGCAGTCTTTGAAATGTGTTTGTGTCCCGAGGAAAGCAAGATAAAATTTGTTGCTGACACCTTCACTGAAAGGGCCCTGACATGGTGAAACGGCCATGTCCATTCACTCTCTTTGGTAACAGTCAACGCCATGGGCTGGGACACCTTGAAGGACCTTCTAAGAAGGGAGTACTATGTCACACCCCAAAACCAAGAACGACGGAAACGTTCTGGGGCGGAGGACGTCATGTATAGTATCACAACACAGTAAAAGTAAACAAGCATACAACATCATCCATTGCATTAAATATAAAATTTTAATAGAAGTGTGTTCTTTACAGCTATAGACACAAAAAAATAATGTGAATCAAAATAATAAGATGAGTCTTGGATGCGCTCCATCTTCTCAGAAGTTGGCCTCGGTACTTGTCTACTGTCGACCTGAGAATACAAGTTATTTTGAAAGAGTTTATCAGCTTAATGCTGGTGAGTTCATAAGTATTTTAGTGTCTGAGTTTGTATCAAAACATTTGAACATAGTTTTAAACAATAGTTTGTAAACATTGGTGATAAAAGTATTTGATAAGAAAAGAGTTTGTAAAACATTTTGAAATAAAGTAGCTTGATAAACATTTTGAAACAATGATGAAATCATTGGTTTGGTAGTTATTAATCACATGTGATTGATGTAATAACTATAAGTATTCAACTTGTATTCCCCCCATAAAAGCATTTAAAACATTTAAAAGTGTTTCAAAGGTTAATTAAAGGGGTATGAACTCACCTGTAGTGAGTGGTTCTGATGATAATGTTGGATTAGACGCTAGGTGTCAAGTGGTGACTTGAGTACACGCGCGAATCCTATTTAGCATATATTGGCACATATATTGATATAATTAGTGTTATGAACAACTAATTGATGATTTTCGGACCATCTTAGGGACTAGTAAACACTTATAATGAAGTGTTATAATCATATATGATTGTATGAGGGTTTATAAGGCTATACAAGAGGGTGTATGGACAAAATACACACTATATGTGTGTGTGCGGCCATGTGTGCGGCCAAGTGTGCGGCCAGCACATGTGTGCGGCCATGTGTGCTGCCAGATAGTGTGTGCTGCCATGTGTGCGGCCAGATGGTGATCTTGGTGTTCTTGGTGTTCTTGGTACCTTTTTATGAAGATCTTCAAGGAGGATGGATGATACTTGAGAGGATTTCGTGTTCTATGCTTGAAGAAGTGAAGGAAGTGTTCAAAAATGATTCAAGTGTGGTATATATAGGTGGAGTGTGCGGTTGGGAAGGGTGTGAGGCCGCAAACAAGAGTGTGTGGCCGCACACTCAAGTGTGTAGCCGCACACTCCATGCGTTGGAGTGTTTGGCCCGGTTTTGATTCCTACACTTCGAGTTACCCCTTGTTAACACTCCTACCTTGATTATATCACATTTAGAACGCTTTATTATACTCTAAAGGGTACTACTATATAGTAAAATAAGTCTAATATTGGAAAGAATTGAAGAGTGCAGGCGAGAAGTTTTTCGGGTTGCCACATACTGCCTTAGGGGTTAAATCCAAAAACTTGAGGAGGAGCTCTGGAACCTCAAGATGAAAGGGACCGACATAACAGCTTATACAGCCAGGTTCTCTGACTTGGCAGCTATGTGTCCTAACTTGATCCCTTCTGAAAGCAAGAAGATTGAACGATACATATGGGGTTTAATGCCCCCGTATCGAGGGAATGTTCTATCATCACACCCGACGACCTTTGACAGTGCCAAGGAATTGGCTCAAAGGTTGATTGATCATGAAGTTCATTCCACTCCATCAATAACCACAACGGTTGCCACCACACCAACCACGTCATCTGACAACAAAAGGAAATGGTGGGACCGGAAGAAGGGCAAGTCAACCCAATCATCCTCCAAAAACCAACACATAGTGGCTGTCCATGCTGCCACTACTCCTGCTGCCCCTGCACCAGCCAAAACATATGTTGTAAACCTACCCAAGTGCACCAAGTGCTCTTTTCATCATTACGGCCCCTGCCGTGAAATGCACTACGCTAACTGCAACTGGAAGGGTCATACTGTCCGGTTTTGCAGGTCTCAACCCAAGCCCGTCAGTCAAGTTCCCAGTACCGGAGTGAGTTAAGCCTGCTATGGCTGTGGAGAGACCAGACACTTTAAAAGAAACTGCCCGAAAGCTGGGAATATGGGAGAAACAGGAAGACTACTTGCTATTGGTCACAATGAAGCAGTAGCAGACCCCACAGTAGTCACGGGTATGTTCCTTCACAATAACTCTTATGCTTGTATCCTCTTTGATAGTGGAGCAAAAAGAAGCTTCATAAACCAAATCTTTAAACACTTACTTAAACAATCCTCACGACCATTAAAAGAAAACTTCGTCGTAGAAATGGCTAACGGAAAGTCAGAGAGTTCTAACGAGATCTACATAGGTTGCACCCTCAGACTAGATAATCATTTGTTCCCAATCGACATAGTATCGGTATTGATCAAGAGTTTTGACGTCATTGTAGGAATGGAATGGTTAAGTCTCCATTGCGCCGATATCCTGTGCTTCGACAAAGCCATCCGTCTAAATCTACCGAATAACGAAACTCTGTTAATCTACGGAGACAAACCCAGTACGAGCTTTCGTATCATTTCCAGTATTCAAGCCCATAAGTACTAGCGTAAAGAATATAGCATGTTCCTTGTCCACGTTGTCGACACGAGCCAGAAAACGAAAGATCTAAAAGACTTTCTTGTAGTATGCGACTTTCTTGACGTCTTCCTAGAGGAGTTACCAGGTTTACCTCCACAATGCCAATTCGAGTTCTGGATTGACTTAATTCTAGGAGCTACCCCTGTAGCCAAATCGCCCTATCGTCTAGCACCTGCTGAGATGCAAGAACTGTCCGGTCAGCTTAATGAGCTGCTCAGCAAGAGCTTTATAAGACCAAGCTTCTCACCCTAGCTAGCGTCGGTCTTGTTCGTAAAGAAGAAAGACAAATCGTTCTGTATGTGCATCGATTATAGAGAGCTCAACAAATTGACGGTAAAAAATCATTAACCTCTTCCTCGTATTGACGATCTATTTGACGAACTGCAAGGGGCGAGTTATTTTTCAAAGATTGACCTTAGGTCCGAGTATCATCAGTTGCAAGTTCTCGAGGAGGATGTTCAGAAAACTGCCTTCCAAACTCGTTACGGACACTACAATTTCGTAGTGATGCCGTTCGGACTGACCAACGCACCCGTAGTATTCATGGACTTAATGAATAGGGTGTGCCGTCCTTACCTGGATCGAATCGTCATCGTTTTCATTGACGACATACTTTTTTACTCTCGAAGTAAGGAGGAGCATAGCGAGCACCTACGACGAGTCCTGGAAACCCTACGATCGGAGAAGCTATACGCTAAGTTCTCTAAGTGCGAATTTTGGATCCAAAGAGTCGAATTCTTACGACACGTGGTTAGCGAAGAAGGAATCCACGTGGACCCATCCAAGATTAAGGTTATAGAGAACTGGTCAGCACCGAAGACGCCTATAGAAATTCGTCAATTTCTAGGCCTCGCTGGCTACTATTGCAGGTTCATTCAAAACATCTCCCGGATCACGAAACCTCTTACAACATTGACCCAGAAGGGTGTGGCCTTTGACTAGGGAGAGAAATAGGAAAAGGCATTCCAAACCCTGAAACGAGCCTTATGCACTGCACCGATACTATCCCTTCCCGAGGGGACAAATGATTTTGTGGTTTACTACGATGCGTCCAATCAAGGGCTCGGTTGTGTTCTGATGCAACGAGGTAAGGTCATCGCCTACGCTTCAAGACAGCTGAAGACACAAGAGGTCAACTACACCACACACGACCTCGAATTAGGAGCGGTTTTGTTCGCCCTAAAAATCTGGAGACACTACATGTATGGTACGAAGAGCACGATATACACTGATCACAAAAGCCTCCAATACATACTCAACCAGAAGGTGCTCAATATGAGACAACGATGGTGGGTTGAGCTACTCAATGATTACGAGTGCGGAATTCGTTATCACCCGGGTAAAGCCAATATAGTAGCGGACGCCCTAAGTCGGAAAGAATATTCTGGTTGAAGGGTCAAATCACTGACAATGACCATCCATTCTCACTTATCCGCACAAATCCGAAAAGCCCAAATGGAAGCCCTAAAACCAGAGAACGTGCTGAGTGAAGCCTTGAGGGGAATGGATAAGAATTTTGAGATCAGAGGAGACGAATTATATTGTTTCATTGACCGGATCTAGACCCCAAAGTTCGGTGGTTATAGGGAGGTTGTCATGAACGAAGCCCACAAGACCAAGTACTCCGTTCACCCATGTTCGGACAAGATGTACCTTGATCTCAAGAAGTTATATTAGTGGCCAAACATGAAAGCCGAAATCGCTACCTTCATGGGCAAGTGTCTGACTTGTGCCAAGGTGAAGGTCAAATATCAGAAACCTTGATGTCTATGACAGCAGCCCGAGATACCTGAGTGGAAATGGAGATGATTTCTTTGGATTTCATTACGAAATTACCCAAATCTCTGAGTGGGTATGATACCATTTGCTTAATTGTCGATCGATTGACGAAATCCACCTATTTCATGCCAATCAAAGAAACTTTCAAGATGGAAAGACTCACACGAATCTACATCCAAGAGATGGTTCGACTGCATGGTGTTCCTATATCTATTATCTCCGATAGGGATAGTAGGTTCATTGGAGATTCTGGCAATCGCTGCAAAGCGCCTTAGGAACGAGGTTGGACATGAGTACAACTTACCATTCCCAGACCGACGGGAAAAGTGAGAGGACTATCAAAATGGAAGATATGCTGCGAGCCTGTGTGATCGACTTTGGTAAGGCATGGGATACCCACTTGCCCCTGATCGAGTTTTCATACAACAACAGTTACCACACGAGCATCAAGGCAGCTCCATTCGAAGCCCTCTTCGGCCGAAAGTGTAGATCCCCTCTGTGTTGGGATAAGGTGGGTGACACTCAGTTAGCTAAAGGAAGAATTCCTGAAAGCACTCTCACAGGTGCGGAGATCATTCAAGAAACAACCGAGAAGATCATTAAGATTCGTGAAAGAATGAAAGCCGCTAGAGACCGATAGAAAAGCTATGCAGAAAAACGAAGAAAATCCTTGGAGTTCCAGGTGGGAGACCGAGTCCTTCTGAAAGTCTCTCCCTGGAAAGGCATGATACGCTTTGGAAAGTGTGGAAAGCTAAATCCAAGATACATAGGGCCTTTCGAGATCCTCGCTAGAATTGACCCCGTAGCTTACAAACTCAACCTACCTCGTGAACTTGGTAACATACATCCTACCTTCCACGTCTCGAATTTGAAAAAGTGCCTACCCAACGAGACTCTTGTAATCCCACTCGACGAGATCGAGATCAACGAGACCCTCAACTTTGTGGAAGAACCGGTGGAGATTATGGATCGAGAGGTCAAACGAACGAAACAAAGCCGCATCCCTATAGTGAAGGTTCACTGGAACGCCAAACGAGGACCGGAGTTCACTTGGGAGCGCGAGGATCAAATGAAACTTAAATATCCCCATCTTTTTACTTACTTATTTGTACTAACTTAGCTGCTTGAACTCTAATTTCGGGACGAAATTCCTCTAACGGGGGGAGGATGTGACAACCCAACACTTTTACACTGTACAATCGATCCATATATCTTCAAATCACTTGAATTTAGCATCTATTGGCAGAATGTTAGGTCCGCACGAGTGCTTTAGATCAAACTCACATTTGATCTCGTAGGAGAGCCAAAAGACATGTTTTCCCGAGACGTTGGAAAAACAATGTGGCAGATGGTCCCTTTTGATAAATGGACTTGGAAAAAAAGTTTCCCCTGCAATACAGGACAATGTATTACAACATTTAGCGGTAATTATTTATTTAAATATAATTTATATGGTTAACTATAATTGTTTTTTACTAGGTTAACTTTTTTTTTTGTAGACACAGTTTGATTTAGATCAGATGTACCAGGATGCATAAGCTAATATGTTGATAGAGAGTTTTCAAGCAGCTTTGTTAAAAGGTTATCGAGAACGTAAAGATGATGCAAAAGAATATTTTATGTTAGTCGGAGGGTATGAAGATATCCTGGGAGCATTAGCCAACTCTCCAGAGGGTATGGACGTTGATAACTGGAAGAAAGCAGTTGAATATTTCCAAAAAGACGAACACAGAATTGCTTCAGAAAGGAATAAAAAAATCCGTCAACTGCAAACAAATGTGAATCGTGGGGGGTCGAGCTCGTATAGCAGTACTTGCTATAAGACGGTAACGTACAATACCTGTAATTATTTATTTAAAATATAATCTAATTTTTAAAGTATACAGAACCTTAAGAGAGTGGAAACGTTTCGCAAAGCTCACACCGATAAGAATGATTTGTTTGTTACTGCTGAGGCGGAACCACAATATGTAAATATTTAATTACAGTTTTATCATATAATTAAATATTTATTTATACTTAATTTTTACTTAATTTTGCGAGATACAGAATTGGTTAGTTGAAGAGCTGTTAGAACAAACTCAAGGTGAAAGTCAGTTAACACCCACTCAAGAAAGAGTTGTGTTTGAAAAGTATTAGGAGAGCGACGTGGCCATATTAGAGGCATTGGCCGTAAACCTTCTGCTCTCCCACCGATTCCACAGCCTTCGCAACCATCACCACAACCATCACAGGTAAAACAATCTACTTTGGTTTTATGGTGATTATTTGCTAAAAAGTTTGGTAATAAGGTTTTTGTCCCAAGTGCCAAAAATAACAACGTATTTTGGTTTTTTGTCTTAGTTTAAAAATAACAATTTACTTTAGCATCGTAAAATGAATGTTGATTTGGTAATTTTGGTTTTGTGGTGATTACTTGCTAAAAAGTTTGGTAATTATGTTATTGTCCCAAGTGCAAAAAATAACAACGTACTTTGGTCTGTTGTCTTAGTTTAGAATTTGCAATCTACTTTAGCATCATAAAATGCATGTTGATTTGGTAATTTTGGTTTTGTGGTGATTATTTGCTATAAAGTTTGGTAATTAGGTTGTTGTCCCAAGTGCAAAAAATAACAACGTACTTTGGTTTTTTGTATTAGTTTAAAAATAGCAATCTACTTTAGCATCATAAAATGTATGCTGATTTGGTAATTTTGGTTTTGTGGTGATTATTTGCTAAAAAGTTTGGTAATTAGGTTATTGTCCCAAGTGCAAAATATAACAACGTACTTTGTTTTTTTTTTTTGTCTTGGTTTAAAAATAGCAATCTACTTTAGCATCGTAAAATGCATGTTGATTTGGTAATATTGGTTTTGTGGTGATTATTTGCTAAAAAGTTTGGTAATTAGGTTTTTGTCCCAAGTGCAAAAAATAACAACGTACTTTGGTTTCTAGTCTCAGTTTAATAATAACAATGTATTTTGGTAGTTTTTGTTTACGTTTGATAATTTAACTTATAAGTTTATATATGTTGTTATTAATTATGTAGTTGGAAAATCTTCGTGCGATGCTCAACGATCCGGCATGTAGGGATGAGCTTTATTCGTTTTTTCAATCCCAAGATAATCCAGGAAATGATGGGAACGAAGATGATGGTATGTAGGGATAAGTTTTATTTGCATACGTTGTCACGCTTTGCTACTTGGTAGATTGTAAAACTTTGATTGTTTTTTTTAATTACCGGCGACACTAATACCGGGCTACATTATTACTTTTTATATTTAATCGGATGTTATGTAATTAACGGGCAACATTATTACTTTTATATTTAATCGGATATTATGACTTTTGATATTCAATTAATTATAATCGGATGCTTGTTATGTAATTAGCGTCGACAATATTATTTTTGATATTTAATCGAATGCTGTTATGTAATTACCGACAACATTAGTACCGGCAACCAAAATATTTAATTTAAAAAAATAAAAAAAATGAAAATTGTTATTACCGGAGACACTATTACCGGCAACAGTGTTATTAGCGGCGACAATGTTATTAGCGGCGACACATCAATACCGCCGACTTTGTCATTAGCGGCGACAATTTCATCAATAGCGGCTAGTGGCAACTTATTACCAGCGACGCGTCGCCGCTATTGCTATTACAAGCGACAACCCTACTTATTGCCGGCAACTTTTGTCGCCGCTAATGATCATTTTCCTTGTGATAAAATATAATCAAATCATAAGCAAAGGCCTTCGTAGAAATGATTACTGATTCTATCATAGAACTTTTGTAACCGAATGATAGTAGCAGGTTATCTTTGCATTACTAGGAAATATTACTACCTAACTACCTAACATAGTACGACCAAGAGGTAAATGGGTAAGGATTTCTAGTTTCCCATTTACAGTCTCGGCAATATGTTGCCTGCATGCTGCACAAGTTCATACAGCTCAATAATCGAGCAACTATGCTTACTCTAGAGTTATCTTAGTTTCTTATTCTTATTTTTCAAATCTATTGGTTTACCTTTTTAAGTAAATTTATGTTTACTAATCTGTATCATGTCTATTTCAACCTAGAAATAGAGTCTTGAACAAAAGATTTATAAAGAGGGTAATTCAACATGAAGGTTTTGATGGTATCTCATATAAATCTATCTGGATTAACACCAACTTATATACAATATTGGGAGGTAATCTCTCTCTCTCTCTCTCTCTCTCTCTCTCTCTCTCTCTCTATGATCCTTAAGTTCCTTTTTTTTTCTAGGAAAAATCTTTTTTTATGTTAATAATTAAACAATACCAAAATTTCCATTTTCATGCTTTTTTTACTGTTTGGTTTACTGTTTGGTTTGCAAAACCATCAAATGAATCCGAATCTATATTATCCTAAATGACCAAAATACCATTTATTGATTTTGAAGAACAAGATAAGGATGAAAGGAAGATTATGTTAAATGACCAAAATACTCTTTGTTGATTTGATGATGTAAAATTTTGATTAAACAGGCACTATTGGTGGTGTGTGAGTGGGAATTAGGTGAGGCACGTAAGAAAGATACATTGGATCTTCATCCCACGTAACCTGTGCATAATCTCAACCCATAGTTTATATTTTATAACACCAATTCATAAATTATATTAGCCAGAATTAAATAAGACTCAAAAAGGCATAATACCAGATCACCAACAGTCATTTGACCATTCAATATGCCATTTGAAGTCAACACCATAGCAGCTGAAAGAGCAGTACTGAATACTAAACTTTGACCAAAGTTTAAAATAGCAAGACTACGTTGTGTCTTCAAAGCATCATCTTCATACCCTGAGGTAAACATTATAAAACTTATTTTTTTTTACCCTTTTCACATAAATAAATTTGTGTGAGGAGAGTAGCAGAAAAAGTACTTACTCTTTAAATACTTATCATACTCATCAGCTTCAAATTGCTCATTGTTGAAATACTTCACAGTCTAAAGGACAAAAAATAAGCTGTAAGATATATGTTACTATCTCCTCAGTAATATCGTGAGAAGCTCTCTCCAGTAAAAACTTAAAAATGATGTGTCCCTTGTTATTCAAGAATCGGCACAACTCAATCATCATCCACTCATTGTCTCTCCATGTTGCAAAATATGCATGTGAGGTTTCATCCTTTTCGCTCCCATTTTTGTACTTCAGGTTCACATAAACAGGTTTAGTTGAAACTGTTATTGGATCACAAAATTTGAAGACTAATTAAATAAACCCCATAGACCACATCGGGAGATAAACGATGGGGAGCTTTTGTCTTGATTTTGACATTTATATTCATAATATCCAACATCTTTGCTATCACTCTAAACCTGCACATGTTGTAAAATATTAGCCATGACTCCATTCCCCTGTGTACTAATTCTACTTTAAATTCAATATCTTTTTGCAAAAATGGGGCTACATGTTCAAATATATGGTTTTTCTGTAACGATATCTATGATTTGTTGAACTATGTAGAGTCTAATGAATTTACACATCATCATCATATTCTTAGACAACTATACAATTTTGTTTTTCGTAAAATGCATTTAACTTTATAAAAGTTTGATTGAATATTTTTTTTTTTTTAAATTAGGAAAGATATATTTTTTCAATTGAAAATTTTAATGATCATTAACGCAAACATAGCATCCCACTATGATGGAGTTTAACCCATTAAATGTTAATTAATCATTTCATCGTATTCAACTACTCCATTAAACTATACTATGCCGATGATGTATTATATATTTCTTCTATTTCTTTAATGATGTAAGTTACAAATAGGCTATGAACCGATAATGTTATTATGCTGCTAGAAAAACTCTGTAAATATTGTTTTTATGTGTTTGGGTCCCATATCATGAGAGTGTGGGTGCGAGTTTATTTAGAAGCACCATTTAATTATAACACATCTAACAAAACTGTGTGCTGCTAAAAGACCTACAATAATAGAGCATGTGTGTGGGGTTTTGGGGGGTGTTGTCCACCACTATATCTAGACTATAGGTGAGGGTTCATTTAAGATACTCCATGTTTATATGCATGTATAAACAAACATGTATAGAGAAAAAGGGTAGAACCTTGATTCTGGAACTGATCGCCATCTATATCGACAATGGTTAATGTATGAAAATGTTTTTGCTGATATCATTTCATTTCTTTCTCCATTGCGGTCTAGTGCAAACAACTGTTATACAAAACAAAACAAATAAGCCCAAATTCTGTTACATGTAAATGTATGTATGATTTGCAGTATCCCTCACAATAATTGATTATATCCAAGATACTTTGTAGGAAAAGATTCATTATTTAGTTATGCAAGCAGCACTGAACAATCATGAGCAAGGGTAGTTGAGTTCTAAAGTCAGAGGACATTTTGGTAATTCCGGATATGTTCAAGTGAAAAGGCTGAGTGAAATTAAACAAACCAACAAATTTACCGTTTTTATAAATTATAAATTTGGAGACTCCCCCGCCCCCTAAAATACCTCTTTTTTTCTTCCTCCCACCAGTATAATCGTACTTATATTACCTTGTTTGTCCCAAAATCATGCTTTTAAATCCCCATTACTCATTACATATGACACTAATAATCCCAAGTTTAGGGTTACTATATATTTATTATTCTATTTTACAAATTAAAAATAATTAAATTTAAAGTATTTATTTTGAGGTCCATGGAGTATTTGGGATGGCTGCCTGAAGGGTGGAAATCATATCCAAAAGACCAAATGAACCACCACTAAAACTCATATACTAAATTTATAATTTACCGTAAATTTAAAATAGAAAAAGGTGCAAAGGAATTAATGTAAATAACATATAGAAGTACTTAAATATGAGAACAAATTACCACTTTGTGTTCTTCAAGAAGGATTCCGTTGCACAGTATGTTCTAGAGGTCTTTTCTCTTTCAATAGAGATATCAGGAGAGTTTGACATCTCACTACAAGAAATTTATGTCTTTACTTACACATACTATGTGTGGGTAAAAGCATCATATGTGATGGTATTCATTTTTACCTACACATACATTAAGTGTACACTATGTGTAGGCTCATGCCTGTTGATACAGATCATTGCCGACACATAATTTATGTGTATATATAAGATTATCTATACCTACACATATATTTGTGGCTAAAAGTAGTAAATATGTGTAGGTAGATGCATTCTAATTTGTTTAGGATGTCGATGACATGGCTGACGGCGTGGGCACTGACATGGCTGATGATGCGGCTGCTGACATAGTCAATGGTGTGGACTACACATGTCATTAAAATATGTGTGTAAGAGTATTTTTATGTGGAGGCATTGGTTTTGATATGTGTTAGTAAAAATATATTTATATGTGGGTATTAAAAACGATATGTGTACGTAATACAAAATAAATGCAGACATTTGTATAAATAGAAACCTATGCATTAGAAATAGCATTATGAATTGAAAATTGTCTAACATAATATTTCAAACCAAAAGAATTACAAGTCTCAAAACATGAAATACTTAAACTACCAAAAGATCGACTAGTCATGAGTAGCTACTTGAAAATACTAAAAATTCCAGAATATTCATTTCTTATCATTATATATATATATATATATATATATATATATATATATATATATATATATATATATATATATATATATATATATATATATATATATATATATATCAGTATGTTCATCATGAGACTGTCCCGAATGAGTGTGGTTAGATGTACCACACTCGGATGTATCACCATGTGATCGTCCTGATGATGTGCTAAGAGGAGGAGGCCTGATGTTTTTCTTAATCAATATTTGCTTCATAGCTTCATGTTCTCTTTTCATTGTTTCCAATTCATCCACCAATTCATCGTAACTAGGATGCTTAGATTTCTCAGTAGAACCTGCGATGTTACCAACGACAACAGGATCACGTCCCCACCCAAACAAACGAACAGAGCTTCGTCCAAGTACCTTCTCTAGAATCAACTTTTCACTCATTGATTCCAAGGAATGTTCGTTTCTCATCTTTTTCATTTCTTCCTGTTAGCATATAAAAATAAGACGAGTACATTAAATAAATTATTTACCAAATAATATATATTCAAAGGTAGAAATGAGCAACTACACTTACATATTTTGCAGCCATATCTGTAGATTTCCAACCTTTTTCTTCATCCCAATGTGTAAGCCGCCAAGTCTCAATATGACCCGATGAAAAATCCACATCATGTCCAAGCTCAACATGATAGCCTATTGTACTCTTCGATCCATTTCTTGTCTCGATTTTTCGCTTTCCGCGAGCAACAACCTTCTTTTTTGCAATTTCCTTCAAGGAGATACAACCAAATAATACTAACAAATATTATACTGAATTCAACAATATTAATTAATTCAATAGCTCAAATATTTTTAAAACATTACCATGTATTTTGGCTCACACCACATGTGACATAGATACTCCCAGTCTTCTTTGCTACGAATATCTGAAGGGGGTTTAGTCTTTGCCTTTATTGGGTCTTCTGATCCTCCAATCTATTTAAAGTATTTATGCAACTCAGCTCGAAAATTTCTCCATGACCTTTCCATATAGCTATCGATAACTTTGCAAACATTCTCATTTTCCACATCAATATCAAAAAGCGTCTTCAAATAACAAATACAATTAACTAGTTAGTAATGATGATGTTAAAGTCATACTAAAAACACTTACAGTTAGTTTGTGGCGTAATGGAAACTTCTCTTCCTTCGGTACAAGCCTCCCCTCTTTGTGTTGTAAGCTACAGTTCTTACGTAAAATATAGCCACACTCATATGTGAAAGCTGATTCATTGTTACATATTACTCGCCTTGCTACAAAATTAAATTCTACGGGCAATCTCTTCTTAGACGCTTTCATTGCCTTCCCAGCACCTTTGCCACAAGTGATGCCATGCTTTGCAATTGTAGCATTACTATAACTTTCTTGCTCGGTCTCAAAAACCGTGTCTATAAGCAAGTACAAATAGATTTACACTAACAATATCACATACTACAATATATTAACAAGTAATTTAAACATACTAACCCGATTGTTGCTCTCTTTGATATTGCTCAACATTAGCAACTACGTTTGTTGTAAATAGGCCCGTTTAAAAAATTGAAATGTAGTAAGGATCAACACCAACGACATCAGAGTAAGTATCATAAGATTAAGAGAAAAAAAAAGTTCTTACTTGTACCCATGATTGGAGAGATTAGATCTGACCGATTGTTTGAGATTAAGGGGTTTGTATTTGGTGATAGTGGTAATCAAAGTAATTAATAGAAAAAAGAAAAGAATTATTGGTTAAGGGGTTTGCATGGAAGGTCCCTGTTTACTGCATATATGGTCATGGTTTAAAAAATGCATGAATGGAACCAGTTTAAAATTTACTGTACAAATGGACTTTGTTTAAAATCTGAAATAATGGTCCCACTTTTTAAAAATACTGCATAAATGGTCCTATTTAATAAAAGTGCATAAATGGTCCTAGTTTAAAAAAAATCGTATAAGTGGTCCCTGTTAAAAAAACTACATAAATGGCCCATGTTTTAAAATAAAACTACATAAAGGTCCCTGTTTTAAAAAAAAAAAAAACTATATAAATGGTTCATATCTTAAAAAACAGCATTAATGGTCTCTATTTTTAAAAAATATTACATTAATAGTCCTTGTTTACAAAAAACTGCATTAATTGTCATGTTTAAAAAATAATTCATAAATGATCCTTGTCTAAAAAATCTGCATTAATGATCCTTGTATAAAAAAAACTGCAGAAATGGTTCATATTCTTTTTAAAAATAAAAATGTACCTTTTTTAATAAAAAATACTGATTTATGAAAATATAACAAAATCTTACCCGGAACTGATGTGTTGTAGGAAGTGGTACGTCGCCCATCTTCTCTTTCTAGTCCACCTCGTTTACCACGTCCACCTCTTTTTGACATTACACTTTTTGCAACTATAAAAAACACATTTATATCTCAGCACGATAATACTAAATTTAACAGAAAAAAGCTTTTTGTAGCTATAAAAAACACATTTATAACTCAACATGATAACACTAAATTTAATAAAAAAAGCATTTTGCAACTATAAAAAGCACATTTATAACTCAACAAGATAATATTAAATTTAACAGAAAAAAGCTTGTTACTAAAAACTAACCTATATGTATCAATTAAATCATGCAAAACAATCGTCGTCATCACTATTATGATGTGGATTATCATAATCATTGTCAGTCTCCGAATCAAGAATAACTTCTTTATTTTAAAAAATTCTACCATCATCATCTAAGTTATCGGCAATGACATTTCTATTACCTACTCCTAGCACCGCCTCAAGTGGTAATGTTTCAGGTTCTACATCATTTCGAACTATGAAAGAGGTGTTAGGTAACTCTTCGGATGGTTGAAAAGGTGGCAGTTCACTAGATTCCTCTTCTTGAAATATATCATTCATCAATACTTCGTCTTTAACATGCTCTTGTATATCATAAATATTACGATGGTTTACTCTTTGGACCACCATCCAACTATTCCCACGTGCTAAATTATTCAAATAGAAAACGTGTTGAGCTTAAGTGGACAAAATAAATGGTTCTTCTACATACAACTTAGATGTAATGTCAATTGATGTCAAATTATGATCAACAACCATCTTTTTTTCCTTTGGATCAGTATTATACCACTTGCAGCGAAACACAAATACCTTTCTCCCGAGTATGAAATCCAACTCTAAAACTTCAAGTAAAACACCGTAATAAATCAATTCATCATTCTCATCCCCTACACACATTCCACTACATTGTGTTTTAAACATGTCATCACGCTCCTTGCAACGAAATCTAAAACCATTCACGATACAACTTTGCCAACTTGTGTAGCGATCATCAGGAAATTGTGACAAAGCGTACAAATCATCGGTTGCTTTAGGATCACCATTAGCCATAAGCAAAGCCATCTATAAACTACTTAGTTTAGTTATAAATGTAATTAAAATCAATTACTAAAAGTAATAAATTTGTAGTGTTACCTTTTTCTTGAACCAAGAGGGAAATTCATTTTTTTGTATGGTATCTATATTTTCTTGTTGTATATTTCTCGAGTATAAAGATTGTTTGTGCTCTGTAAATTTAAGAACAAGTTAGTTGGTATTTTTGCATTAATTAGTAAATACAAAATAAAAGTATGGCTAATATATAGGAAACTTACTCTATGTAAATATCAAGTTGATTTCCACAATTATTAATGATGTACCATTGCGCCACATCAACATACTCCCCTATTTGTCCAAATTTTGAAGCACCCAATATACGGACTTTATTCGTGAATACCTCCAACCCATGTTGGGTGATTGGTACATCCCAATTGCGTTCATCATGATTGAATCTTGTCTCGATATCATCTACATAACGAGATAAAAATGTGACAGCCTCATCGACAACATATGCTTCAGTAATTGATCCATCAAGACGAGCAAAGTTACGAACATATCCCTTGTATGTACCCATACGATGTTCGATCCCAAACATCCATCATTGGCTTACCGGTCCTCCTAATAATGCCTCCTTTGGTAAATGTATGCACAAGTGAACCATGATAGTGAAAAATGATGAAGGAAATATCTTCTCAAGTTTGCATAATATGATTACAATCCCAGTTTTCATATCCTCGAGTTCTTTAGCATATAGAGTCTTAGAACATAGTTTTTGAAAGAATTGGCAAAACTCGATCAAATTTTTATGTATTTCGTTGTTCAAGAAAGGAAGAATGGCTATTGGTAGTATTTTCTGAAGCAATACTTGACAATCATGTGTTTTCATCCCCCCAAGTGTATTAGAATCTGTCGCACATCAACTTATGTTGGACGCATAGCCATCAGGTAGGCGAACAGACTTGATAAATTTGTAAAACTCCACACATTCATCTCTAGTCAATGTGAAATTAGCATGAGGTTTCTCAAATTTTCCATTTCTCTCTCTTAGCCATTGATCCTTGCGAATATTAAGATCCACCAAGTCCAAACGTGCATTTGTAGTATCCTTTGACTTCACGGGATCATTTAACAATGTCCTAACTATATTATCATGGACATTTTTCCCTATATGCATGACATCAAGATTATGGCGCATCAATAGTTTAGACCAATATGGAAGTTCAAACAATATACTCTTTTTTGACCAATTAAGCTCATTAGCACCTCGTTTACACTTCTTATCGACATTACTAGGTGCTTTTCCAGTAGTGCGTCTTGGAATATCAGCCAACTATGTTAGAATTTGATCACTTGTACATCGACGAGGTTTTTCCCTTAGCTCTTTCTTCCCATCAAATTCTTTGCTATTTCGCCACCTATGTGTTTTTCTTAAAAACATTAGTGTCTAGTATGACATTGTTTACCATGAATCCTTCTAGAATGGGTATCCTCAAGGCATATTGGACACGCCAGCTTACCTATAGTACACCACCCAGACAAGTAAGCATAAGCAGGGAAGTCACTGATTGTCCATATTACTGCGACATGAAGAGTGAAAAGTGATTTTGAATGATCATCATATGCTTGAACCCCATTACCCCATATAACTTTAAGTTCTTCCATAAGTGGCGTTAAGAAGATGTCAAAGTCTTTACCAGGAGATTTTGGACTAGGAATTAGTAACGTTAGAAAGTAACTTCTCTTATGCATTGTACACCAAGGTGACATATTATACGACATCAAAATAACAGGCCACATACTATATGAAGTTGTCATATTTCTAAAAGGGTTAAACCCATCTGAAGCCAATCCCAATCGTACACTCCTATGATCATCTGCAAAATTAGGATACATTATATCAAAATGTTTCCAAGCCTCTCCATCAGCCGGATGACGCAAAACTCCAAGCTCATCCTTGCACACTTCTTTATGCCAACTCATGTCTTTGGCAGTGTGGCGTGAAGCGTTTAGACACTTCAAACGAGGTGTTATTGGAAAGTATCGCAACTTCTTATGAGTAATTTTGTTGCGCACGTAACAATTGCTTTGATAAACAGGACATGTTATGGCATCTTTGTTGTCCCCATATAAAATAGCACAATCATATTGACAAACATCAATAAGCTCATAACCTAAACCGGCTTCACAAAGCAACATTCTAACATCGTAACAGCTCTCTGGACAATTATTACAATCAGGAAGATCCTCGTATAGCAACTTTAGCATCATCTCAAAACAATTATCTATCCACTTGTTCATCATTTTCAAATTCATCAACTTCACAACAAACGTCAATGTAGAACTCTTGCATCCTTCATACAAAGGTTTATTTAGAGCTTCATGTAGCTTCTCATAACGAGCATTTCCTAGCTTTTGGTTACTAATTAGATCATTGGTAGGTCCAATATCAAATAATGTATGACCAACTGCATCCTCTAATCCTGCTCTTAAGCCTGCAGATTCAGTATTAACAAAATCATTATGTGGAGCATCTTCTTCTTCGACCTCATCTTTACCGTGATGCACCCACCGTGTATATGACTCATCAGTTCCTACACTAATCAAACGGGAAGTAATGACACTTATATTTTGTAGTCTCGAATTGAGACAATTACTGCACGGGTATGAAGTTAACCCATTAGAATTCAAAGTATGTCGGGCAACATTTAGAAATTCCTTTACCCCGTTCACATACTCGATGGAGGTCCTATTCTCAATCTTGACCCATTGATGACCCATATGTTGTATCTAACCATTTTTACCAATAGAAATCAACTAGTGTAAAGTTTTTTATATGATGCTATAAGCTGGAAATGGCATACAAACGAAATTAGATAAGGTAGTTCACACTTAATTCAAATTAGCATTATGAATACAACTTATGATGGAAATGTAATCTAGAATTAGGGTTATTTTAGTAATTTTAAGAAGTAAGTCATGAAGTTAAGATGGCAGTTACAGTTGGGAAGGAAGTTACTGTTAGAAAGATGATAGCAGAAGTGAGAAAGATGATGGGAGAAGTGAAATTTAAGAAATACCCATGTTGGTTGAAGCAATAAAAGTCTATATTAAGGGGGAATGATGGAAATGTAATCTAGACTTAGGGTTATTTTAGTAATTTTAAGAAGTAAGTCATGCAGTTAAGATGGCTGTTACAGTTTGGAAGGAAGTTATTGTTAGAATCGTTATACTTTGGGTCAAAATTCACATTTGTTCATTAACATCTCTCTTCTCTAATAAGTAATGTTCAAATTATTGCTTTAATTCGATGTTTCTTGGGCTTAATCCCAACAACTTACACGTGTGTGTGTGAGTGTTTAATTCAAATTAGCATTGTGAATACAACTTATAGAAAGGAAAATTTCATTTTTTTCAATGTTCTAGTGTTGGGTTCTAATGTTATTAGGGTTTACGTTTTTTTTATGCTTTACGGTTGATAAAAATGATTGAACAGGGGGTGAACATGGTGAGTTTTCTTTCCATTCTGCTAGATGTTTTTAACTGTTACAATAGGTGGGAATTTCTGTCATGTCAGAGGCAAAGTGTTATGTTAAGTATATGTTATTCTAATAGAAACAACGCTAAAATTCTGCAAAAGGAAGGCGTATGAAGTTTTTGTAACATATCTTTGTAGTTTCAGGAGTGGTATTGAACTCCAAAGAGATTGCCAATGCAGATTATAAGGTTCTTTAATGTGGTATTTCTTACTTATGCTATTTTTTATGCAGGCTCCCCAATAAACAATGAACAATCAGGTAATTTTTTTTGAGCAACTTTAGGTGAAGTTTGGTTGATCATTCTCTATTCATTTTTTATGACAAAGAGCTAAAACTTTAAAGGGCTACATTACTTTTAATTAGAAAACTTGAAATTATTAATCTTATCAAATAATCTTATAAATTAGGAGTTAACACCATGATATTAGGTTAATTAATTCTAAAATGTTTTGTGGCTTTCTTATGCTATATTGCAGGTGCTATTTTCTAAATACAATAGCTTGGCTATATACATGTGGTTGATTCTTATGTCATCTCATTCTTGATTTGTTTAGTATATCGTTGAACTAAGATAAGAGCCACCTAAAAGTGATCTTCTAAAAGCTTTGTATTCAAAGGTTCAATGCATGTGGAACAGAGCCTTCTTAAAGTGATTGTCTGTGATTACTATGTTGACATTTTTATATTAACTCAATTGATTCATTGTTGATTTTGCATCATGTATTGAAGGTATATGTATTAATACGATCTATTTTTTTAATACAGTCAGAAAAAAGTGAACAATATTTTATCCTTGTTATACAATACGATTGTTAGACCGTATTATATTTAGTTTTATGTAGTAGTGAAAGCAACAACAAAATCAAATAATTATATGCAGCAAACAAGTTCATATGGAAAAAAATGGGAAACAAGAAAGTACTTGAACATACATACTGGACTATAGAGCAGAAATTGATGATGAATGGAGAAGAAATACGAGGGCGTTGATGCAGGATATGAAACAAGAAGTAATTAATTAGTTTGATGGAGTATTTGATTACATCAATACTAGATCCAACAATTAATTTGTATCTTACCTGAAGCCTTTGCCACACCTTGTTCCGTCGATGCTTCCCCTGTGTATTAGGGTTTTGCCGATCATTTGTGGAACAGTGTCAACATAACAACATACGTAGAAAACTATAAAACCCATGATTTGTGATTTTCGGATGTGATCCCTAGTTCAAAGCTTCCGATTGTTCTGAAGATACATGATTGACTCGATCCTAGTATGCATTTTTGTTTTATTTCAACGTTATTTTTTTCTATTTTGTTTTACTTTTAATTTTTTTTACCACAAGGAATTTTTTGATAATTAATTTTTTTTTTACTTTTTGATTTTTTATATTTTTATTTCTTTTATAACAACTTATGCAAATGGTATTTTGTAGTTAAAAAAATAGCTTTCGTCATATGTTTTCACATATCCATATATAATTTTGATTTTCAATTACTTGATTTATAATTTTTAGTTTCAAATTAAGTTATTTAAAAAAGATATTTATATTCAATAAATGTTAATGCTATATATATATATATATATATATATATATATATATATATATATATATATACTTTTTTTTTACAATACTTGTGGCTATATCAATCAACAATTTTGGAGGGAAATTTCCCTCAAAAAAACATAAAAATTTTTGCTAAACAATTTTACCTATACATGTTAATTGTTGATTTCCATAAAAAAAAACATTAAAAAATCTCAACACATATAGAAAATATATGTAGGTATTTGATTTGCCTAATATTTACCAGTTACCTACACATAAAATATGTGAAGGTATTTTATTTGCTAGGTATTTATGAAATGATTATAATAACGATTGTCTAATATATTTATCTACACAAAAAATATGTGGATGTGTTTGATTTGCCACATCATTTATGAAATAATAATAACAATTGTCTAATATATTTACCTACACATAAAATCTGTGTAGGTATTTGATTTACCATGTCATTTATGAAATAATAATAATAACAATTGTCTAATACATTTGCCTACACATAAATATATTGATGTTATGTGTTGATATTTACTTTGCCACATCATTTATTTAAATATTATATATCATTCTTAGTTAATTTATTTATCTACATATCTGTGAAATAAAATTATGTGTTGGTAATATCAAATGAATCACCTACACATCGATTTAATCTATATATATATATATATATATATATATATATATATATATATGTGTGTGTGTGTGTGTAGGCATATTACATACACATCAGGAAAATTTTTAATATGTGTGGGTAATTTCACATTCCGTAAATCACAAATGTTGGAGGGAAACTTTTCCCCCAAATGAAACGTTAATATTGGTGATTCTCTACACATATTAAGTGTCGTCTAATATGAAAAATTATATGTTTAATTACCCACACATATGCAAAATATGTGTAGATATTCACTTACACATAACATATGTAGGTAATTTATGTGTAGGTAAAGACCTTAATTTCTTGTAGTGTCTGGAATATTTTTTTATAGTTATTGGTAAATATGGGCTTCCATATTTCATAATCCTCCTGAATGTATACCAGTTAAACAATAAAAAACTATGTACCACATGCTTATCTGCACTTTCTGAACGCAACAGTTTGATTTAGATAAATATTGTTTATTCGAATACCAGATTTAGGGAATAAAAGAATCTTTAGAGATTGAATGTGAGAGAAAGAAATCTAGGGCACACACATGAAGAAGAAGAGAACAATCTTTGATCCTGATGCCTCCTCCGTTTTTGATGCTTCCAATCGTACATTGAACCTCTAACTTTCGATCCTAAATCTGACATGCAACCTTTGATTTCTGATCTTCAACCTCTAATTCTCGAATCTCAGAAAATTGACCTTGCTACCTCATATTTCTGATGAAAGAGGAGTCTTAAATTAGACAAAAAAATGAGGAGTCGTCGGCTGAAAATGGATTAGGGTAGAGGGGAGGTGAAGTGGGGCGATCTATATTGATTCTGATTAAGAGTGTAAGAATTTGTTGGAACTGAGCATTATGTTTTTGGTGGAGGTGATGGACCTGGGAATTGAGGAAGTTGCAGATGAAGATGAAGGCCCTAGGGCTTTTTCTTGCTAATTTGAAGAGGTGGGGATTTTAATTTTTGGGATCGAATAGGCGGGGGTTAATTTTTGGTGACCCTTTAACACACATGTTACAATAAAAAGTTATAAAGCGACACACTCACATGAGACACATTTTATGCTAGGCGCCCTCCGTATTTTTTTTTTATTTCTTTTCTGACACTAATTTTAGCGCACGCGCAAATGCGTATCCTAAATCCTTTAAATTTTAGGATAGATGACATTATTTTTACGTCACACACATTTGCGTATCGTCAACCTGTGCGTGTCATAAATTGTGAGTCATTAAATTCCTGTTTTCTAGTATTAACCATGGAGCATCATGTTTGATAATCCATGAAGCATTAACCCACTATATAAGTATGGATGATTTACACAATAAACTCATATACTTAATTAGTCTCCTTTTGATCACTTAATTAATTCCAAATTAATTGTTGATCAATACTAATTAAATAATATTATTAATATATTAGAACTTATAATATATTAATAAACCATAAGTTTTATTTCTCTCATTTTAGTTTAGCCAAATGCATGATGCCATGCATCCCAAATGGACCATGCCAAACCGGGTGAAGTACATACCAGAAATAGTTATGGACTTGGACACCTTATCCAACAACATGTACACCATAGGACTAATGTTTTGCACAAAACCCATCAGTGGTATCAGAGCCTAGACTGTTTGTTTGATGTATTTGATGCTTTCATTCAAGGTTGAAAAACACAAAAAATCACTTTTTGATGCCTGGATTCGTCGAGTCAATAGATGGACTCGCCGAGTTCACTGGGTACTCGACGAGTTTAGCCCTGACTCGACGAGTCTGAGGGTTAGACGTAGGGTTTTTCGGGTTTTTGAGCTATTTTGGCTTGCGATAGTTACCAAAAACCTTTTTCATTAATAAAATCTGAATTTTATCAAAAATTTCTGATTATCCTTACCAAAATAGAAAATAATTGTCAAAATTAAGATAATTACTTGTTTTATAAGATAAATATTAATTATTTGTAATTTTGTTTTGGATTATCTTGTAAGAAGTTGAATTAGGTTAAATTTAGATAATTACAATAATTTGATTAATTTAATTATTTGTAATTTGATCTAGATAGTTTTGAAAAGTTTCAAAACTTTACCTCAAGTTTTGGAATTTAAATTTTTGATTAAAATGTTAAATTTTGTAATATTTAAATTTTAAACCCTAAGGTTTCTTTTAAAATTTTCTAAAACTTGACTTCAAATTTTGGAATTTAAATTTTTTATTAAAAGTTTAATTTTTTGAAATATTAAATTCTAAAAACCTATGTTTTGAAAAGTTCAAATTACACCCTTATGGTTTTATTAAATTAATTAATTGTATAATTAAAAGAAAGTTAATAAATCCATAAGGATATGGTTTATATTTAATTAAATTAAAAGTATAATTTATTAAATTGGACCACCTACTATTTTAAAAGCGTAAAATACACCCTTATACTATATATAAAATTAAATGTCTAATATTATATATGTGTGAGTAAAGAGTCAGTCTTACCGTTAGTTGGCCTCTTTCACGAAGCTGGTCTCTAAGGGTTGTTTAAGGAAATTGCCTATAAATGGCGATTGAATGGGTATCCACTCTTACCCACTGCACTCTTGACTAGTGGAGGGTCATTAGCCGAACGGGTAGGATATGGCACAACATTCCATTATAAGTATAATGAAATACGAAGTAACTAAACCCTTTTATAAATTACGAATCTTAGTTACTTTAGAAAAATGTGGAATTCGTGGTAGTCCATGAAATTGCACATTGCACCTTGTTGGTCGATTAGTTGAGCGCGTGTGGTTAACCGACACACTAATATGGGACCAATGAAGGACGGCAATGGGTAGCTGATGTTTATCATAGATCAATGGAGCGTGTATGGTTAACCGGCACATTGATTAGTTGATTTGTAACATCGAGAATATCAAGCTAATTTGCATGGTTATCCATAAGTTGTTTGTGATCCTCGGCATCCCAGTCACAAATGAAGGTCACAATCGAGATTTAAACATGCCATTGAAAATTTCAATGAATCTCAAAAGATCTAGGAGTTTCAATTCAATTAAATCATAAAATTCCTTTTCGTTTTTCATGGTGGAAATTGATAAATCGCCATTTACCTAACTTCAAATGTTTTACAATTTGTATTATGGCATCCCACTCCAAAATTGTAGAATATAGTGTTGGGTCCTAGCCTGTTTATATAATTTGGGTGTTTTATTAAGGACTCAATCAACCGACTTGAATTTCTCCTGTTTTGTAGATGTCTGATTCTAACATTAGTATTCCCAAATCCCTTGGAACAAGCTTTCCAAATGAAGATGATATTTCATGATTAGATCGAGGAACAAGAGATCATTCTTCACTTCCTTCACCTCCTCCTATTGTTCTCCATAACCCACAAGTTCGAAGGCTTGAAAAGTTCAAGCTCACTCAAGCCCTTTTTGCAAGTAAACACAAAGAAGGAAAGTAAGTGTGTGCACACGTCTTAGAGATGAAGTTGCACACTGACATGTTAAGAATGTTGGGAGTCGTTGTCTGTGAGAAGTTGGATGCTGAGTAGGCTCTTCAATCGCTTCCTGACTCATATAGTGAGTTCATAAGAGAGTACTATATGATAGACCACGACGTGACCCTGATCGATCTCACCTATTTGCTTGATGCTGCTGATTCTGCAATGATTTGGCACACTGGAGAAGCAAAGTTGGTTGGTAGATCTGCCTTCCAAACCTCCATGGACATAGGCAATGCTAATGAAAGGCATGCCATGGTGAAAAGGTTTGACCATAAGAGAAAGGCAAGGTATGAGGTACTTTCGTGTGCTATTCCAAAAGAGTCAATTTACTTTTATTGCCAAGAGAAGGGGCATTGGAAACGAAGCTACCCTATCTACCTGAGAGATCTAAAAGATGGGAGAGTCAAGACATATGGCTCTACTTCAGGTAAAATCCATTAACTAACTCTATGAGTTCCTATTTTGTGATTCTTGATACATGATGTGATCAGATTACATTTTAATGTTTTGTAGGATTGAAGAAAAGAGATGAAGCTTAAAGGCAGAAGTGAGATGAATCTGATCGCGAAGAAATGGATTTCGATCGCATGATTCGATGATCAGATTTTTGGAGCTGCTACTTTTAGAGTTATGATAGATTGCTTAAGAATATGTAATAGCATAGTTTTCATTTGAATTGCATTGTAAGGACAAGTTTTTCTGCACCTTTTATAAATAAAAGAAATTTTTGTTTTTGTCTTTTTTATTTCCTTGCAATGGCATGTATGAAAATTTTATGTTTGTGTATTTCTATTTTTAACAATGTAGAAATGGATGTGGCAATATCGAGAATTTACCAATTTAGGAAAGATTCTTGTCGCCCGAGTTTCAATTGGACAGAAACTTGGAATCATACAGCTTGTATTGTATGATGAATGTGAAACTTGATATTTGGAAAATTAAGACTAATTCCTTGACAAAGAGTCAAGTGAAGGACTAGGAGAACTGGTACACAATGTTGTGCACTGGTCAAGTCCACCACAAAAAACAATAAGATTATTCGTCATAATTTACTAAAAGTCTAGTAAATATGGTTATGCTTATCGGATTAAGTACAATTCTAAATCATTGAAAATTTTCAATTAATGGTAGAATGAATATGAAGAATCAATAAGGCCAAAAGATAAAAGTATCTCTAATCTGAAAAAATGGGAGATTACTTTTCTATCGTGTTTTATGATCGTTTTAATAATTAAGAACCTTATCACAATTGATCCTCTAAGGACATCTTAGTGCACTAGTTTGGCTAAAAAGAGGAATCAAAAATTGTTGAAATTGTTAAATCAAAAGGATGAGTCATACTTCGTTCCAAAATCAAGTCTTAGAGTCATACTCCAAGATTGTGACTTGAGTGGCACATCTTAAGAAGGTTTTAACACACTCATCAAATGTGGAGTAGAAAAATGTTTTTTCTTACTCTTACACGTTTGAAATTCGTAAGTTGTGATGTCTTGAATAAGACAAAGACCAACTGAGACCAATTGTGTGTAGTGTTTGTGTTGATAAGAATCCGCACTAATTCTTGAATTTTTGTTTGTCAAGAAAGGGTTCTTGACAAGAGAATCTTATATGTCAAGAGGTCAGTGGGAGTCTATATGATCATGAAAAGGTTCAAGAACAAATCAAGAATAAACCTAGTTAAACACTAGCATACGACTTGAGATTTGTAACCTATCATGTTGACATATTCTTGTTTCTGCACCATTTCAGTTTAGTCAACTATGCATATGAGTTCTATGAGTTCTCAATAGACTGCATAAAGACAAGCACCTTGTTCAATGAAAGTACATTGACTAGTATAAGTGAACTGTTAAATTACTTGGAAGAAATGGTGGGACCCTTGATGGCAATAAATTAAAAATGAACAAGTTCAGTCCATATCATGTTGGATTTGTCACAAACATTGTCTTATGATGATGGTTATGACAAATTCAAAAGGATCGGAACACATAGACCATAAATCTAAGTGTCATAAGGTTTCTCTCCTTCATGAAAATGATTGTGAGGAAACGCTTTCACTAGGATGCTTTTAAGGAGATAGTGATTATTTAAATTGCATTCTTAAATTCGATTATTATTATGGCATCCCTCTTCATAGTTCGAATTGTGAGATTTGGCAATTAGTTTAAACATTTAAGACTTATTGCTATAAGTTATCAAAGGAAAGGTGTATAAGTTTGAGAACCTTAGATAAAGGCTTATGGAAGCATATCGTATTAGAAATATGAACTTTGGAAGTTAATAAGTATTGCTTTCTAGAAGTTCAACTATTTACTGAATATGTGTCAAAGCTAGTGGAAGCATTAATGTTATGCTGGTAAGGATATAATCATCATGTTAGTGGGAGCATGATTATTATTATAAATATTACAAGTTAGCAATATTAATTATAGGAAAAAAAGTTTCACTTTGCAAAGTTACAGGGGTTGAATAGTTGTTTTGCTATAATTAAAGGAGAGAATATTACACTTCGTTTCGAAATCTAAAAGCATGGATTGAGAAATTTTAGTCAAATTTAGTCAAAGGACATATATAGATGTTATGTTGAAAAGATTCAACATAAAGGAATTCTATATATGGAAATATTAAAGCGAGCAACTTGTAAAGTATCATGTTCTTCATTATGGATCGTGTCCCATAAGCTTCGGGGTATAGGATCTATTGTATTTATTGTAATACTTGACCGTTCTAAAATTTTCGAAATGCCTAGTGCATTAAGAAGGAGAAAGGACTAGAACCGGAATTGACTAAATTAATTAAACAACAGTTAAGGACAATCTATGGTTCTCCAAGGATTGGTCGCTTGTGAGCAATTGGAAACATAGTAATGGATGGACCATATATACATTATTATGAATATATAAGACTCTATTTAGAATGAGTTGTCATATGGAAAATATGGAAATGTTTCCATATTGGGAGTTCAACGTGAAGAATTTATGTCTAGATTAGAAACTTTTATGAAAGAAGGATGTTAAAAGGAATGTACTTTGAATGTGAGACTTCATAGAGCACTTTGTAATTTCACTGGCGAAGTCTTGGTGAATTTTATGCAATAAGATTACAAAAGGATCATTGTAAAAAATGTTAGAATCTAACATATTCTAATAGTGGGAAGAATTTGGTATTCTTACACTAATAATAAGGATTAGGAGTTGTGAAATGAGTATCATTGGAAATGTGTTCAATTAATCTATTTCACAATGTAAGGACCATAGGTAAACATAGTGTGCATGCTTGGAGCATGGGACAACTGTTGTTATAATTCAAGTAATAAGTTGATTGCCCGAAACAACGAATAATGAGTAATCAATATGGTGACTAAATAAAATGTGTTTTATTTATACTCAAAAGTTTTGGGGCCATATAGGATTAAGAGTTATTATTGTGTTTCAATTTGCATGTTTTGACTTCCCAAATAATAAGATTATTCAAACCATCCATAGTCGATCATACTTTGGGAGTAGGTATGAAAGAAGATTGTCATGAATCTGTCTGTAGATTGTCTAAAGCATTTAGACATAGCACAAGTTTGTTGCAGAGTTCATGAGTGCTGCTAAAAGATTAGATTATTGGATTAAACCCACGCTCACTTCGATCTCTTTAAGGATTTTATCACGAGTGATTAGTGAGACGATAATATCCTATATTCTTGAAAACAAGACATGCGAGGTGTATTCTGCAAGTCGGTTGCACATTAATAATATGTAAACGCACCAGTAACTTGGTGTTATAAAACATATTGTTGTGTGTGATTTGATGAGTACATACAAGCGAGCATTGGGGTCGAAGTTTATCCGTTAATTTTACCCAAAGTGGGATAAAAGCGATATATGTGGGCCCCTTGATGATTTTGTGATGACACCCAAAGCGCTTGGCCAAGCTAGGACTAAGTTGATGTGTTCAAGTGTAGTCTGTTGTCAGTCGTCATAAATCGGAAATCGGGAAACAACACATGATCAGAGTATGATTTAAATCCATGTATCAGTTCATACGATATCTAGAATGTAGGAATATATGATGCCTTATCTAAAGGATGTGCATCTAATAATATCAGAGTTGACAGCAACTTTTGAATGCTACGATTGCTGATCAGGTTCCGTAGTCATATGCAAAATAGTTATTAGACTTATCCAAGTGGGAGACTGTTGGATTGGCATCTAAGCCCATAACTATATTGGTAAGTACTTGACCCGATTACCAGCATGGTCCTTTTGGGATGCCTTCACCAAAGCAACTGATAGGATGAATTAAGGAGAAAAAGAATTATTTATTATTTATTAATATATTATAAGAATAATATATTAAAGGAGAAATCATATTTTTTAATTAATATTAGTCAACAATTAATTAAGAATTAGTTTTGTGACTAAAAGACATTAATTAAATAAAGGGGACTAGAACTATCAGTTGTGTGATAGTTGAATATTGGACTAATGGACTCCATATTAGTTGATTGGACGAAATCTATGGGGAAACCCATTAGAATTCGTCCAAGGCTTCTAAGGAGGGAGTCCATGGGCTGCTTAGGGCCTAAGTAGTAAGATTAGGGTTTCCTAGTTCAAAACCCTAATATTCCAAGTATAAAAGGAACCCTTGGCAAGCCAAAAATGTCCCTAACCTTCTAAGAGAAACCCTAGGATGTTTTTGGTGCCTCCTCCCTCTCTCCTTGTTCATCTTGTTGCATATGGTGTTTGTGATTCCATTAGAGGTGCAACATTTGAGGCACTATGCTTTCAAGAGTGAAGATCAAGAGGAATTGAGATTGTTATTGCTACATAACAATCAAGGTAAGATCTAAACCCTAATTCATATGTTGATTTGATTATTGTATGCTAGATCTAGGGTTTATGAGTTTTGGATGATTATTGCATGTTCATTAGAGAAACTAGATCCAAAGATTTAGGGTTTGCATGTACACCATAGGTTTGATGTTTTGCTCAAAACGAATCAGTGGTATAAGATCCTACACTGTTTGTTTGATGTATTTGATGCTTTCATAGTTGTTCAAGGCTGAAAAACGCAATAATTCACTTTCTGATGCCTGGACTCGCCGAATCCATAGATGGACTAGCCGAATTCACTAGGGCTCGACGAGTTCAGCCCTGACTCGACGAGTCTGAGGGTCAGACAGAGGGTTTTTCTGGTTTTTGAGCTGTTTTGGCTTAGGATAGTGTGACAACCCGAAATTTATTCCATCGTTGTAACCCCACTTTCCGCTAATAAAATAATTTATATCATTATTATTTCAATTAATTTTTGGGGTTGAACAAATAAAATAATGTTTTATTATATATTTATAAGTATTGAAACAAATAAAACACGAGTAATACCCTTAAATTTATTTGGGAAAAATCTAGTTTACAACTTAAGCCGAGTTACGACCATTTAATCGGGTAAAACTTTAAACCTCGTTTAACATAAGTATCGGGTAGATGTACACCGGGCCACAAAACTCGAACCCTATATAAGGGTGAGTAGACATCATTTGGACTTTTTACCACCATAGTCACTCTCTTTACTCTCTCTCCTCAAGACCCGATTTCCACCAAAAACCGCAAGTTTCCGCTTCCAAACTGTATGTTCTCTTACCCTAGATTGTTCTAAAAATCATTGCATGTCGATATAGCTTGAAAATCGTCCATGAAGGCCAAGAATAAGGAGTTTACGTCCCAAGAACACTCTTAGGCCGTAAACCCCTAAAGGTGTGCCAAAAATGCCCATATCTCTTCCTAAGGCTTAAAACTAGTTTAGGACTTAGCATTGAAGTGTTCTAGACATTAATCACCAAGTTTGGAGGATTGAAAGAGGGTTTATGGCCCAAGAACATTCTTTGGCCGTAAACTCCCTCAAACTATGCAAATCAAGCCTTAAACCCCAATTTGGCCTTATAGCTTCACCTAGAAACTTGTAAAAATGAGCTTAGGACCTCAAAAACGAAGGAAAAGGTGTTTCTAAGGGTTTACGGCCGTAAACCATAGAGTTTACGACCGTAAACTCCCAAGGAGTGGACCTAGGACCGCAAACTCCAAGGGAGTACCCTCCTTTAACCTTAAACACCCCTCAAGCCTTGGATTAAGCCATAGAACTATCCTTTGCGATGTAAGAAACCTTTTAGTACTCAAACCCACTCCTCCCATGAATTTACGGCCGTAAACTCATGCGGGAAATGGTCCCTCAGCCGTAAACTCACCCAAGGTGAGTTTTAGAAGAGTAAACTCCATGGTGCGGTCTTATACTCTTTCATTACAACCTAATAACATCCTAGCACTTGACCAAAGCGTTTTTCTTCACATTAGGGTGTCTATATGTGCTAAATTAGTGTTTCACTCACTAATTATATATAAACATATGTCTTCACATGTAACTAGGTTCGTAAAGTGTGTTCAAGTCTTCACTTGACACCAAACACTCAACCGAGACTCCCATCCGACCCACTCGCTTCAGGTGAGTTCATACCCCTTAATTAACCTTTCAAATGTTTTCAAAATATTTTATGGGTGGGAATACAAGTTGAATGAAATCAAGTTATAGTATCAATCACATGTGATTTATCACCTGCCATAAAAAAGAATTTCTATATTTTAAATTGTCTTGTAAACAAAACTGTTTTTAAATAATATTCAAATGCATTTTCATGTTAATTGTTATTAAACTATTATTAAATAGTTTCTAAACCTCTTTTCTATTAAAAATTATATCTACACAATTATATTTATATAAGTACGACTTCAAGGACTTAGGATTGATAGCTAGCCTTACTTCCTGTTCTTGTTTGATTAGGGTCTTAGGGTATACTGTTATCTGTCCGACTATCGTTGAATTCTTCATTATTTATCATATATACTTGTGTTAGATAAGAAAGTCTTCACTTAATCCAATTCCTTTGTAAATAAGAGGACTATAACTCTATACCCTAGTTAACTATAATAGGTATAGTTAAGACTACCGCTAATTACCTCTGTCACTATGAAGTTCTCTATAGTTTCTACTACTATGGGATAACACATGTAAAAAGAAATACTTTATACCTTATAATATAAAGTTCACTACACTATGATATAATAGAAAACACTAATCCAGAATACGATACTCTATTCCTCTATACGACACTCTACTGAGCAAACACTATGTAACCAGAGCTTCCCGGAAGGAAATCAACAACTACCGGTATAGATCTATATAGGATGGACACTATTACATCCCGACTACGAATTACAGTCGGAGCCGACTAGGTCCAGCGGTGGCGAACATCAATACACTACGAAAGACCGGGAGGGTCATTGGACACTCTACTATCACTAAGATTGGTTACATTAGAAATCACATCCATACCAAATTAATGTACAAAGAATTACAAACTAAGCTAACTTCCCGAAGTGAAAATGTACATATACACATGTTACTAACTATAGTTTGTATCACTAATATATCTAACCGACAATAAACTGTTGAGATATTATATTTTCTTTCATCATTTACACTTCGTAAATACAGCCTACACTCTTGATTCAGGATTGATAGCCACTATGGGAAAAACTTTTATACACTATAAGGATTAAACTTATAAATACGCAAAACTGGAAAATATAGGATTTTCTGGGGATTTCACTATTTTCAAAACATTAATCACAACTTTTACTTTACATATTTGTAAATACTTTTTATACAAACAACGACACTAAATTCTTATGAACTCACCAGCTTTACGCTGATACTCGTTTTCAAATTAACTTGTATTCTCAGGTCAAAAATAAACAGGTACTGGTGCAGCCCCTTTTTGAGAAGATGGAGCATATACTAGACTCATCTTTCTTTTTTTATACTTTTGGTGTCTATCAATTGTACAGAACACGTTTGTATTTACATTTACTATACTATTGCAATGGTTGTTGTCACTTGTGTTTACTATTATGCATTGTTATGATACTATATATGACGTCCTCCACCCTAGAATGTATTCCGCTGTTCTCGGTTTTGGGGTGTGACAGATAGTTACCAAAAATGTTTTTCATTAATAAAATCCGAATTTTCTCAATATTTTGTTATTATCCTTACCAAAATAGAAGATAATGGTCAGAATTAAGATAATTACTTGTTTTATAAGATAAATATTTATTTGTAATTTTGTTTTGGATTATCTTGTAAGAAGTTGAATTAGGTTAAATTTAGATAGTTACAAATAATTTGATTAATTTAATTATTTGTAATTTGATCTAGATAGTTTTGAAAAGTTTCAAAACTTTACCTCAAGTTTTGGAATTTAAATTTTTGATTAAAAGGTTTAATTTTCTAATATTTAAATTCTAAACCCTAAGTGTTTTTTATTAGTTTCTAAAACTTATCTTCATGTTTTTGAATTTAAATTTTTGATTAAAAGTTTAATTTTTTGAAATATTAAATTCTAAAACCCTAAGTGTTGAAAAGTTCGAATTACACCCTTAGGGTTTTATTAAATTAATTAAGTGTATAATTAAAAGAATGTTAATAAATCCATAAGGATATGGTTTATATTTAATTAAATTAAAAGTATAATTTATTAAATAGGACCACCTAGTATTTTAAAAGTGTAAAATATACCTTTATACTATATTTAAAATTAAAAGTCTAATATTATATATGTATAAGTATAGAGTCAGTCTTACCGTTAGTAGGCCTCTTTCACGAAGCTGGTCTCTAAGGGTTGTTTAAGGAAATTGCCTATAAATTGGCGATTGAATGGGTATCCACTCTTACCCACTGCACTCTTGACTAGTGGAGGGTCGTTAGTGGAACGTGTAGGATAGGACACAACTTTCTATTATAAGTATAATGAAGTACGAATTAACTAAATGCTTTTATAAATTCCCAAATGTTAGTTATTATAGAAAAAATGTGGAATTGGTGCTAGTCCATGAAATTGCACATTGCACCTTATTGGTCGATTAGTGCAGCGTGTGTGGTTAACCAGCACACTAATATGGGACCAATGAAGGATGGCAATGGGTAGTTGATGTTTATCATTAATTAATGGAGCATGCGTGGTTAATCGGCACATTGATTAGGTGATTTGTAACATCGAGAGTACCAAGATAATTTGCATGGTTATCCACAACTTGTTTGTGATCCTCGGTATCCCAGTCACAAATGAAGGGCACAATCGAGATTTAAACATGCCATTGAAAAAGTTAAATGAATCTCAAAAGATCTACGACTTTCAATTCATTTAAAACATAAATTTCCCAAGATATCGCTTTTGCCCTCCTAGGATAGAAGGTACATATAAACTTTGACTTATATGCTTGTAATATTTACTCATTAAATCATACACAACAACATGTTTTATAAAATCAAGTGACTAATGTGTTTACGCATTATAAATGCACAACCAACTCTCAAAAAATAACTCATATATCTAGGTGTAAAGATTATACGATATTATCGTCTCACAATCACTCGTGATAAATTCCATGAAGTGATTCAAATGAGCATGGGTTTAATCCAATACTCAAATCTTATTTCAAGAGCACTCTTAAACGTTGCAAAAAACCTTTGGTATGTTTAAACACTTAGACAATCTACAAACCAATGCATGATAGTATAGCCTCATAACTTACTCCCAGAGTATGATCGACTGTGGATAATTTGAACAATCTAAATATTCTGGAAGTAAAACATGCAAAAGTGAAACAATATTAAAAAATTGATACAAGATAGTAAACTTTACTTAGAAATAAACTCCTTTATTCAATCATGAAATGTCAATTACATTTTATCTATTATAAGTTTCCAATCAACTATCTAATGACTAAAACAAATATCGCCCTTTAATCCAATGCTCCTTGCATGTTGTAAGTGCTTAACCCTGTTGAGACCCTTTGTAAAGGGATATGCTAGGTTCTCTTATGACGATACCCTGTTAACTGCGAGGAGTCCCTCTTCTACCTAATGTCTGATGAAGTTGTATTTTCTGTTAATGTGTGTGGATCTACCATGATCCCTAGGTTCCTTGGTTAAGGCAATCGCTCCTTCGTTATCACATAAAATCTCCATAGGCTCCTTTATGGTTGGTACAACTCCGAGGTCTCCAATGAAGTTCTTCAACCATATTGCCTCCTTCAACGCTTCACTTGTTGCTATGTACTCTGATTCGCACATTGACTCAGCCACAGTCTTCTGCTTGGAGCTTTCCCAAGTGACCGCCCCTTCATTTAGGGTAAATGCCCAGCCCGACTGAGAGCGGAAGTTATCTCTGTCGGTCTGAAAGATGGCGTGGCTATACCCTATCACTCTCAAATCATCACTCCCACCAAGGGTAAGGTCCCAGTCCTTAGTCTTTCGTAGCTACTTAAGAATGTTGTTCACTGCGATCCAATGAGCTCTACCTAGGTTCCTGTAACATCCCAAAATCGGGACCCAAATTTTTTTGTCATAAATTATATTACTTATAAAAATAGTCAATTGAGAACAACATTTCAATATTTTGACATAAAATCATGTCACACCCCCGAACCAGACAACAGAAACGTCTGAGGGCTATTGTGACTCAATTGAATACCATCACAATGAATATACATGAATCATAACATCATTCATCACCATGCATTGAAATATTACAACCAGTATTGTTTACATTCAGTACATTGTTTCAAAACATTACATTTCCAAAACATAAGCCATTTGATATTAATTAAACAAACATCATGACATCACTGGATACATTTTTCTTCGATTTACCTGTTACCTGAGAATCCAAGTATTTTGGACAAACGTCAACATATGAAATGTTTGTGAGTTCATAAGTGAGGTTTGAAAAGAAATGGTTTGTATAATTTTGCAAACCACAGAAAATCCGATATTTTCTAAAAAAAAGTGTTGTATATGACAAAAAGTATTAAGATCCGTAAGTATGCTTGTTGATTATTATAAACATGAATAATTGTTAGACTTTGTATATATATCACATAATTAAGGGTGTCTAATTTCCCAGGGAAAACCCGATGTTTTCCCAATACATCAAATTACGTGGGTTAGTTAGTATTATTTTGATACGACGTTGTTTTCTATAATTCCAGGTGACATTGGATTAATTATGGGTTGTGAGTCGTTATAATCACACATTAATGAAAATGACTAGTTTACAACTATACAAACGATCCCTTAGGCGTCATCCGTACTACTCACTTAATCCAATCACTCTGACTTCTCATAGCCCCACAACCGAGGAGAAAAGAGGGTGCGAAGCCCCCGTTATTTCCATAAGTCGTTCAAGGCTATCGTGAATACAAAAGGCACTTGTCCCGACTCGCATTTGACTTCTCGACTTTGCTAGCAGTACCATAGGACCCTAGGGGCCCAACAGCACAATAAAGCTATTGAAAGTCCTTTTACACGGAATTAGGTCATATAAGGCCCAATAACATGTAAGCGTGTTCCCTTCGGGCCTAAAGATCATGTCATTGGGCTAGCTAGGCCCAACAAGCACAATTTGAAACTTTCGAGCCCAAAGATGGTGTATTGACTTCTCGTAAATTTCCGCGTGTGTATTGAAGTATCATTGTTTATTGATTTTTGATTCGTTATTGATTCGAGACCGAATCAATTCGTTTGGTAACGATTTTGGTGTTGAAGGTGTATTTATTATTACGTTTCGCCAGTAGACGTAGTACTCGTATTTTTACTTTAAGGGATCCATTGTTTTAAGAATGTGAGTTTATCTTCTTAAGCCCTTCCTCGGATAAAATTTACACTTTTAACCCTTTGAGTATAAAAGAATTTCCGGTTTAGTCCTTAAACTATTTTTCTTGACACTTTAGTATCAAAACTTATTGCAAAGACATTTTTAGCACAAATTTACTTGATAAATAGCTTAAGTCCTTCAAAAATGAAATTTTTTCGGTTGAAACCTCCATTTTCGCAATTTTTACAATTTTGACCCAAAATGGAAAATTTTTGCATCTTTGGTCCCTTTTTAATTGGAAAAGCATTTTTGACCCTTGAAATAGATTTGGTACACCAGTAATCCCCTGTTTTACAGAAATGTGCAGTTTCAGCCCCTCCAACTCAAAAATTTCGCAATTTGGGACTTTATTGGGCCGAAAAGCCCATTTTGGCCCATTATGTTTAAATTTCACATTTTTAACCCTTCAAAAGTGCTAATATTCAGAAAATACATATTAGAAACTTTTTAGTCTCATCTCAATCTACAAAATCTATATTTGGTCATTTTGGGCCCCTTAGTTTTGTATTTTAGCATTTTGAACCCAAAAATGGGTTTTAAGTCCAAAAATGTTCATATTAACCAACTTGGTTATTTTTATTGACTTGATTAGTGTGAAATGCGATAAGTTATACTTATTTCATTCATCATATTGTAGATCTCGATTTTTAGGTTCTTTTGGCTAGTATAAACATCACAATCACATAAGACCATACATATAAGCATAAAAATCACACAAGGCATACATATACTCATAGATCTACACATTTGCTTGTATTCTCCCCCACAAAACTTATAAAAACCAAAAAAGAGGGGGTATGAAGCTCACCTTTGGGTGTGATTTCGGTTTTTGGAAGAAAATGAGAAGAATTTTGGCCTTAGCAACCTTCCTTGGAAGATTTCGAACATGGATGCTTCTTAGGTGCTACATCACGAGTTTGAATGAATTAAGAGGTGATTTTTGGATGAAATGAAGTAACTAGCTTAAGGATCTAAGAGATTTCTTACCTTAGATGATGATTTTTGTGTAAAAATCCCCTTGATTCCTTCTTAGATCTCGAAATATGGATGAGTTATGAGAGTGTTTTCTTGAGAGAAAAGTGAGTGAAATGTGTGTGTGTGTGTGCTTGAACTCAGCCGAGAGCAAGAGAGAGAGGGAGAAAAAGAGTAGCTAGACTTGGAAGTATGTGAGTGCATGGATGTTTGAGTCTTCATGCATGGATGTCCCTTGAACAATTATGAGGTGTCACTCACAAAGACAACTATCCTCTTATTTTGGGCTTGGGCCGAGAATGGGGAGGGTGAGAGGAGGTTTTTGGGCTTTTTGCCCATAAGCCCATGTTATAGCTAGGTTGGATGAATTTTGGCCTAAAAAAAATTTAAATATGATTTTTATGACCCATTAGGTTAGATTAGGTTAATTATGGTCCAAAATGGTTCATATAATTAATCTATCTCATTCTAGGCCCAATATGGCCCAAAATATTGAATTAAATGTAAGTGGGTCCAATTAGATCCCATTTAAGAGTTCAAAGCCCAAGATAGCCAAATTGGAAGCTTATTAGTCTATTGGGCCCAATAAGGAAGTCCTAGTCCAAAATGGACTTAAACAAGAACTTCTAGGGTTTCCAATTGCTTAATGACTATTTGAATTGCTTGCATGGGTGTTTGATTGAAATTTTGCTGAGATAGAGTGTGCATCATTCATGCTCTTATGTTTTTGATTCATAAATTGGTTTAAGTGTTGGTTACAAGGCACAAAAATTCCTAATTGTGACATCATCCCCCTGTTAGAGGGAATTTCATCCCGAAATTTTTTTGAAAGCTAGATTTGAGAATGCTAGAATAGGTGAGTGTACTTTTGCTTCATTTGGTCTTCGTGTTCCCACGTGAATTCTGGCCCACGCTTCGCGTTCCACCGTACTTTCATGATCGGGATGCGGCTTTGCTTAGTACGCTTCACTTCCCTGTCCATGATTTCAACCGGTTCTTCAACGAACAGGAGATTCTCGTTGATTTCAATATCGTCAAGGGGAATGACAAGATTTTCATCTGATAGGCACTTCTTTAGATTGGAGACATGGAACATGGGGTGTACACTGTTTAGCTCCGCGGGTAGCTGCAGTTTGTACGCCACTGGACCTATTCGGGCAACGATCTCGAAAGGTCCAATGTATTGTGGGTTCTGTTTTCCCTGTTTTCCGAAACGAATGACTCCTTTCCAAGGTGAAACTTTTAACAGCACTCGATCCCCGACCTGAAACTCTAAGGGCTTTCGCCGTTTATCAGCGTAGCTCTTTTGTCGGTCGCGCGATGCTTGTAATCGAGCTCTGATTTGAACTATCTTTTCCATGGTTTCACGAATGATCTCCGGTCCCATTAGCGCCTTGTCAGATGCTAGTGTCTTTGCTAGCTGGGTGTCACCCACCTCAGCCCAACACAACAGTGATCTACATTTACGTCCACATAGTGCTTCGAAAGGAGCGAATTTGATGCTCGAATGGTAACTGTTGTTATAAGAAAATTCAACTAAGGGTAAGTGGATGTCCCAAGACTTCCCAGAGTCTATCACAGATGTGCGAAGCATGTCTTCGAGCGTCTGAATGGTTCGTTCACTTTGACCGTCCGTTTGTGGGTGATAAGCGGTACTCATGTCGAGATGGGTTCCGAGTGCTTTCTGAAGTGATTGCCAAAAACATGAAGTGAATCTACTGTCTCTATCTGAGATGATAGACACTGGTATTCCATGAAGTATCACGATTTCTCGAATGTATAAACGCGTCAGTCTCTCCATCTTGTAGGATTCCTTTATTGGCAGGAAATGGGCGGATTTCATTAGTCGGTCAACTATTACTCATATAGTGTCTAATCCGTTCGACGTCTTGGGTAGCTTGGTCACAAGATCCATAGAAATCCCTTCCCACTTCCACTCGGGAATCACCAGTTGCTGTAATAATCCCGAGGGCCTCTGGTACTCCACCTTTACCTTGGCACAAGTAAGGCACTTACCGACATAGGTGGCAATTTCTGCCTTCATGTTAGGCCACCAATAGTGTTTTTTAATATCCAAATACATATTGTCTGAGCCGGGATAGATGGAGTATCGCGTCTTGTGGGCTTCCTTCATGACCACCTCCCTAAATCCTGCGAGTTTAGGGACCCAAATACGGTTCATGAAATGGTATACTCCGTCCTCTCTCACCTCTAGGTTCTTTTCCATTCCGCGTAATGCTTCGCTTGCTCTTTTTTCCGTCTTCATGGCATCTGACTGGGCTACCCTGATCTGAGTGGTTAGGTGAGATTGGATGGTTATCGAGAGAGTTTTTGCACGACGATTAGAGTACTCTTTCCGGCTCAATGCATCAGCTACTACATTGGCCTTGCTTGGGTGATACTTGATTTCACACTCGTAATCATTTAATAACTCCACCCATCTTCGTTGCCTCATATTCAGCTCTTTCTGATTCAAGATGTGCTGGATACTCTTGTGGTCTGTGAAGATGGTGCACTTTGTACCATAAAGGTAATACCTCCAAATCTGTAGAGCAAAGACCACGACTCCCAATTCTAGGTCATGAGTCGTATAATTCACTTCGTGCGTTTTTAGTTGGCGGGATGCGTAAGCTATCACTCTTCCACGCTGCATGAGAACGCAACCTAAACCTTGATTTGACGCGTCACAGTAGACCACGAAATCTTCCTTTCCCTCTAGTAGAGATAGTACCGGGGCGCTGCAGAGCATCTGCTTAAGGGTTCGGAATGCAACTTCTTGTTTGTCCGTCCATTTGAATGGTACGCCCTTTTATGTAAGTGAGGTAAGTGGCTTGGCGATCCTAGAGAAGTTTTGAATGAACCTCCTATAGTAGCCCGCTAGGCCTAAGAATTGACGAATTTATGTGGGTATTGTCGGAACGGCCCATCCTTCAACGACGTTGACCTTAGAGGGATCCACATGAATTCCATCTTGGCTAACAACATGACCTAGGAAGTTCACGCTACAGAGCCAGAACTCACACTTGGAGAGTTTTGCGTATAGCTTTTCCGATCGCATAGTCTCTAGGATTTGTCGGAGATGTTGGCCATGCTCTTCCTCGCTTCGGGAATAAACGAGAATGTCGTCAATGAAGACGATGACAAAGTTGTCGAGGAATGGTTGACAGATTCGTTTCATCAGATCCATAAATGCGGCAGGGGCATTTGTTAGACCGAAGGGCATTACGACAAATTCATAATGTCCGTAATGAGTTCGGAAATCGGTTTTAGGAATATCCTCTTCCCGGACTTTGATTTGATGGTATCCGGACCGTAGATCTATCTTAGAGATGTAACTAGCTCCTTGGAGATGGTCAAATAGATCGTCGATTCGTAGGAGTGGATAGCGATTTTTGACAGTGAGTTTATTTAACTCCCTGTAATCGATGCACATTCTAAAAGATCCGTCCTTCTTTTTGACAAAGAGGACTGGAGCTCCCCATGGAGAGTAACTAGGTCGGATGAATCCCTTGCCCAGGAGTTCGCTGAGTTGGCTGGACAATTCCTGCATTTTAGCAGGAGCTAGCCGGTAGGGCGATTTAGCTAGAGGAGTTGCTCCTGGAACGAGGTCAATTCGGAACTCAACTTGTCTCTCTGGGGGTATTCCAGGAAGATCTTCAGGAAATACGTCTAGGAATTCACGTGCTACGGTAATGTCTTGAATGTTAACAAATTCCTTGGTTTTATCCACTATGTGAGCCAGAAATGTCAAATCGTTCTTTCGTAGATGCTTCTGTGTCTCGATGCACGAGATGAGGCAAAGGTTCGTGCCAGGTTTGTCTCCGTAAATAACTAGGGTTTCGTGATTGGGAAGGTGAAGGCGAACGGCCTTCTCATGACACATAATTTCAGCATGGTGGGGGCTTAACCAGTCCATGCCAATAATCACATGAAAACTCCTAATGGAAACAGGCATTAAGTCTATTCGAAAGACGTGTTGATTTAAGGTTAGGGTACATCCGGTGTAGATTTCCCCAGTGGATTTGGTTTTCCCATTGGCCATTTCAACCGTAAAGGTTTCATTGAGCTTCTGGGGTTGTTGTTTTAACAAATGTTTAAACTTATTGCTCAAAAAACTTCGCTCGGCTCCGGTGTCAAATAGGATGCATGCATAAGTGTGGTTTAGGGGAAACGTACCGGTAGCAACGGCGAGATCCTGAATTGCCTCCCCCTGACCCATGGTCAGCACCCTTCCTGTTCCTCCACTTCCGGGATTGTTGTTGTTAGGGAAATCTCGGCGGAAATGCCCAGTCCTCCCACACCCATAGCAGGTGTGGCTAGGCCCTACATTGTTGTCGCCGGTGTTGATGTTGTTGTTGTTGTGGTTGTTGTTGTTGTTGCTGTTTCCCTGTTGTTGATTCTGAGGAGGGTAAGTCCTGTAATACCTTGTCGTGTGCCCCTTCTTATTGCAACTGGTGCACTGCAGCTCCTTGCATTCTCCATTGTGATGGAAACCGCACTTGTTGCACTTGCGACGATTACCGGAATAAGGTCTAGGAGCATTCGAAGTAGCTGAGGTTGGAGCATGTGGTGTGGCCGGAACTTGTGCGGTGGCAGCATTAACTGCTACTGTCTGCTGCTTCTTAGAAGTCTCGGAACCTTGACGCGCCTTCCTCTTGTTGTTCCTCCCCTTCTTTCCATCACCTTCCTTCTTGACTTCAGCCTCCGCTGGCTTCTCACCTTTCTTGTTGTTGTGGTCATACAGCTTCTTGGCCCATCTCTTAGCACTGTCGAAAGTTTCGGGATTTGCAGCTATCACGTTTCCTAAAGACTGATACTGTTATTCCTAGTACTCCACGGAGTATCCTAAGGGTGGGGGGGGGGTGAAATCATATGCCGAAGTGTTGAGCCAACAACTAAGCCATCTCCTCCATGTCTCCAATGACCTCATCCCTCTCATGCTCAGCTCGCACTGCACGTGCTTCCATGGTGAACAACTGTTGCCGCAGGGCGGCGATCTCAACTTCGGGAGAGAGGTTCTCCCTTGGGGGGTTCACTGGTGGGGCGGGGTGGTCCTGCTGACCCTCGCTAACAAACGACATGGCATGATCGTTGCCCAGGTCTTGTCCTTCCTCTATGTCATCATCGGTCTCCTCGAACTCGTAGTCGGTGTCTGTGTATTCGTTAGGTCCGACGTCGTGTGCTCCCTCTTGATTCCCTTCTGGTTCATCTTCAAGCATTCCGTGAGCCACTAGGACTTGATGAAACTGGATACCCTACTACTCTCCCTCCATGAAGACTGGGGGAAGGTATAAACTATCGTTACTCCTATGACTCTACAACTATGGTATAGACTAAACAGATGTTCTCTTTTTGGTGATAAAGGGGTATGTTTTTAGGTTCCCTAGCTATCACGATCTCCTCAGGACGTATGGTAGTGATACCTTGGTAGGAATGTAGTTGATCAGGCTAAATCCGTTCCTTGATACAACTAAGAACAGTCCTCGATTAACCGAGATACTAGCATTATCTTGTTTGATTCGACGTTAGGTTCTCATTCCTAATACAAGCAAGGGTGTTTTATTGTTATGTTTTACTTGTTTTGTTCAGAGTTGTGTTAGTCCCTCTTTTGGTTTATAGTTGCATATCAATGTGTGGCTAGATATGCTAGTTCACTATAAACAGAGCTCTGATACCAACCTGTCACACCCCCGAACCAGACGGCGGAAACGTCTGAGGGCTATTGTGACTCAATTGAATACCATCACAATGAATATACATGAATCATAACATCATTCATCACCATGCATTGAAATATTACAACCAGTATTGTTTACATTCAGTACATTGTTTCAAAACATTACATTTCCAAAACATAAGCCATTTGATATTAATTAAACAAACATCATGACATCACTGGATACATTTTTCTTCGATTTACCTGTTACCTGAGAATCCAAGTATTTTGGACAAACGTCAACATATGAAATGTTGGTGAGTTCATAAGTGAGGTTTGAAAAGAAATGATTTGTATAATTTTGCAAACCACAGAAAATCCGATATTTTCTAAAAAAAAGTGTTGTATATGACAAAAAGTATTAAGATCCGTAAGTATGCTTGTTGATTATTATAAACATGAATAATTGTTAGACTTTGTATATATATCACATAATTAAGGGTGTCTAATTTCCCAGGGAAAACCCGATGTTTTCCCAATACATCAAATTACGTGGGTTAGTTAGTATTATTTTGATACGACGTTGTTTTCTATAATTCCAGGTGACATTGGATTAATTATGGGTTGTGAGTCGTTATAATCACACATTAATGAAAATGACTAGTTTACAACTATACAAACGATCCCTTAGGCGTCATCCGTACTACTCACTTAATCCAATCACTCTGACTTCTCATAGCCCCACAACCGAGGAGAAAAGAGGGTGCGAAGCCCCCGTTATTTCCATAAGTCGTTCAAGGCTATCGTGAATGCAAAAGGCACTTGTCCCGACTCGCATTTGACTTCTCGACTTTGCTAGCAGTACCATAGGACCCTAGGGGCCCAACAGCACAATAAAGCTATTGAAAGTCCTTTTACACGGAATTAGGTCATATAAGGCCCAATAACATGTAAGCGTGTTCCCTTCGGGCCTAAAGATCATGTCATTGGGCTAGCTAGGCCCAACAAGCACAATTTGAAACTTTCGAGCCCAAAGATGGTGTATTGACTTCTCGTAAATTTCCGCGTGTGTATTGAAGTATCATTGTTTATTGATTTTTGATTCGTTATTGATTCGAGACCGAATCAATTCGTTTGGTAACGATTTTGTTGTTGAAGGTGTATTTATTATTACGTTTCGCCGGTAGACGTAGTACTCGTATTTTTATTTTAAGGGATCCATTTTTTTAAGAATGTGAGTTTATCTTCTTAAGCCCTTCCTCGGATAAAATTTACACTTTTAACCCTTTGAGTATAAAATAATTTCCGGTTTAGTCCTTAAACTATTTTTCTTGACACTTTAGTATCAAAACTTATTGGAAAGACATTTTTAGCACAAATTTACATGATAAACAGCTTAAGTCCTTCAAAAATGAAATTTTTTCGGTTGAAACCTCCATTTTCGCAACTTTTACAATTTTGACCCAAAATGGAAATTTTTTGCATCTTTGGTCCCTTTTTAATTGGAAAAGCATTTTTGACCCTTGAAATAGATTTGGTACACTAGTAATCCCCTATTTTACAGAAATGTGCAGTTTCAGCCCCTCTAACTAAAAAATTTCACAATTTGGGACTTTATTGGGCCAAAAAGCCCATTTTGGCCCATTATGTTTAAATTTCACATTTTTAACCCTTCAAAAGTGTTAATATTCAGAAAATACATATTAGAAACTTTTTAGTCTCATCTCAACATTCAGAATCTATATTTTGTCGTTTTGGGCCCCTTAGTTTTGTATTTTAGCATTTTGAGCCCTAAAATGGGTTTTAAGTCCAAAAATGTTCATATTAACCAACTTGGTTATTTTTCTAGACTTGATTAGTGTGAAATGGTATAAGTTATACTTATTTCATTCATCATATTGTAGATCTCGGTTTTTAGGTTCTTTTGGCTAGTATAAACATCACAATCACATAAGACCATACATATAAACATAAAAATCACACAAGGGATACATATACTCATAGATCTACACATTTGATTGTATTCTCCCCCACAAAACTTATAAAAACCAAAAAAGAGGGGGTATGAGGCTCACCTTTGGGTGTGATTTCGGTTTTTGGAAGAAAATGAGAAGAATTTCGGCCTTAGAAACCTTCCTTGGAAGATTTCGAACTTGGATGCTTCTTAGGTGCTAGATCATGAGTTTGAATGAATTAAGAGGTGATTTTTGGATGAAATTAAGTAACTAGCTTAAGGATCTAAGAGATTTCTTACCTTAGATGATGATTTTTGTGTAAAAATCCCCTTGATTCCTTCTTAGATCTCGAAATATGGATGAGTTATGAGAGTGTTTCCTTGAGAGAAAAGTGAGTGAAATGTGTGTGTGTGTGTGTACTTGAACTCGGCCGAGAGCAAGAGAGAGAGGGAGAAAAACAGTAGCTAGACTTGGAAGTATATGAGTGCATGGATGTTTGAGTCTTCATGCATGGATGTCCCTTGAACAATTGTGAGGTGTCACTCACAAAAGTCAACTATCTTCTTCTTTTGGGCTTGGGCCGAGAATGGGGAGGGTGAGAGGAGGTTTTTGGGCTTTTTGCCCTGAAGCCATGTTATAGCTAGGTTGGATGATTTTTGGCCTAAAAAAATATAAATATGATTTTTATGACCCATTAGGTTAGATTAGGTTAATTATGGTCCAAAATGGTTCATATAATTAATCTATCTCATTCTAGGCCCAATATGGCCCAAAATATTGAATTAAATGGAAGTGGGTCCAATTAGAGCCCATTTAAGAGTTCTAAGCCCACGATAGCCAAATTGGAAGCTTATTGGTCCATTGGGCCCAATAAGGAAGTCCTAGTCCAAAATGGACTTAAACAAGAACTTCTAGGGTTTCCAATTGCTTAATGACTATTTAAATTCTTGCATGGGTGTTTGATTGAAATTTTGCTGACATAGAGTATGCATCATTCATTCTCTTATGTTTTTGATTCATAAATTGGTTTAAGTGTTGGTTACAAGGCACAAAAATTCCTAATTGTGACAAATCACAAGTAATAAGTCTCAAATCATTCCAACAAATAGTGTAATATCAAAGTACAATCCCATGTTCTCAAGTGTGGAAATCATGTGCAACTGTGTGACGCGCTGCTACACCGCCGACTCCTTCCCCTTAGATAAAGAGGTACCTGAAACGATAACTAAAAATCGTAAGCATAAAGCTTAGTGAGTTGCCCCATCATACCCATACACAATAATGCATAATCATCGGTATCTTCCAACCGGTAACTGTCAGGCATAACTAGGAGCTGGACTCCCTTCGATATCTTTCAACCGGTAACTGGGAAATAACCTCCCCTTCAGTATCTTTCAACTGGTAACTAGGAACTAACCTCCCCTTTGGTATCTTTCAACTGGTAACCGAGGACTATTTCACCTCCTAAAACTACTAATGCATATCAGGCACAATAAGCATGTCAAGTACAATGATCACATCAAGCACAGTAAACATGTCACCTATCAATCCTAGATAATTGTCACAAAGGCAATCATCTATCCAACACTCTTACTTGTGGGCCAGCATACTAGCTGTAGACCCACCCTTACTATGAGGAAACTCACCTCGAAGTTGCATAGTGTCTGCACTGATATCGGTATGAAAACCAACTCCCCTAGATTCCTCAATCCCTACATAACAACCTTTCTTACTTAGCAACTCATACTAGCAATCGATACAAGGTTCAACCCAAATCTGGGTCAAAGTTAACTTTGGTCGATGACAACATCCAGTTGACTTGACTTTCCGAGTTGGTCTACCAACTCATCGAGTCCATACTCCTCCAACTCAATACAACTCCCGACTCTACTCGTCGAGTCTAGTGAGAACTCGATGGGTTCTCCTTCAATCATACCATAGGGACCATCTGCAACCGACTCGTCAAGTTCATACTTGAACTCGTCGAGTTCATATCCCTCATATGAATGTGTCTAGTCTATGACTCGTCGAGTTGTATGAACAACTCGTCAAGCTCATCTTCATGGGTTGGGAGATTGCCTTGGACTCATCGAGTTTGCTCATGCACTCGTCGACCCAAGATTTCCAGGTCGATAATCTCGTCCAACATTGTTGAGTCCTTCTCTAGACTCAACCAGACCCCTAAAACAGCGAAGGTTGGGGAACCACTACCCAACTCGCTGAGTCCCAAGAACAACTCACTGAGTCTACTAAAGTCCATGTCCATAACTCGATTTCTGCTAAGCTCATCTCATCCAATGGGTAGCACTGGCCTTCTAGAGTCGATATAGCACGTAAAGCCATGAACTTTACGTCCATGCATGTTTCTTTAAGCTCTAAAGGACCACAAATGATGTCTACAAGATGCGTGGGGCTTTCATGGCCATAAAGTTGGCACCTTTATGCCATGAGACCACCCCAAAGACCAAGATCTAAAGCCAGAACCCTATATTACACTCCATAACCTGAAAATGGATTAGAATGCCCAAAATATACCAAAATCCAAGCCCTAAAGATGACTCAACACATAGAAGATCAAGATAGAAGCTTTTTACCTTAAATGAGCTGGAAATGGAACAAAACCTCTGGATCTTCTAGCTTTAACTTGAACTCCCAAGCTCCTTTCCTCTTCTCAAGCTTCACAATCCACCAAAATGCACAAAAATGGCCATAGAACACTCAAACAAGGCTAGGGTTTCAGGCTAATGTCATCTGGAAGTATAAGGGACGATGAAGACTAATATGGGGAGAGATAAGTTGTTTAAATAGGGTTTAAACCCTCAAATTTAGGGTTTTACTCAGATAACTCCTACTCACCGAGTCAGTCTCCTGACTCGCCGAGTAGGTCACTTAAAATCCGAACATAAAGTTGTGTCTACTCGACGAGTTGGGTATTCAACTCGCCGAGTCCCATGGAAAAATACAAAATTACTTAAAATTAAATATGTATCAGAAACCAGATGTTACACTTCCCTTGATATCGGCTAACCATGCTCAGCGGAAAAGCCACATCAGGGTGAGTACATGACATAGCATATATGATCGAGCCAACAACAGAAGCATATGACACTCGACTCATTTATGCTATCTCAAAATCGGTACTCGGGCTCTGAGTGTTACTCATCTTGGTATTGCTTTGGATCGGCAGTTTCCTTTTCTTGGAATTCTCCATGCTAAAACGTTTCAGCACCTTGTCCAAGTAAGTACTTTGATTATGTCCTATTAGTCTTTTATTTCTATTTCTCAATATCCTTATCCCTAGAATACAAGCAGCTTCTCCTAGATCCTTCATATAAAAACACTTCCTAAGCCAGGACTTAACCTCCAGCAAGGTCGGGATGTCATTTCCTATGAGCAGTATGTCATCAACATACAAAAAAAGAAAGCTAACTACGCTCCCACTAGCCTTGACATACAAACAGGACTCATCCTCGCTAATCGAGAATACAATCTCTTTGACTTTCCCATCGAAACAAAGATTCCATCTGTGAGATGCTTGTTTCAATCAGAAAATGAATTTCTCAAGCTTGCATACTCTATTGGGGTACTTGGCGTCCACAAAACCTTTTGGCTGACACATCTAAGCATCTTCAGCCAGCTTCCCTTTAAGGAAAGCGGTTTTGACATCCATCTGCCAAATTTTATAATCATGAAATGCAGTGATGGTCAACATAACCCTAATAGACTTGATCTTGGCCATTGCTGAGATGGTCTCATCATAGTCAACCCCAGTAGGTTAAGTAAAGCCCTTCGCAACCAATCATGCCTTGAATGTATGCACGTTCCCATCCACGTCGATCTTCTTCTTGAAGATGCACTTGCAACTGACTGTCTTGCGACCCGGCACATTGTCAACCAAGTTCCAAACTTGATAGTCATACATGTACTGAATCTCGCTTATACATGGACTGAATCTCGCTATCCATAGCATCTTTCCATTTTGCAGACTTCGGGGCCGCTATGGTTTCCTTGTAGCTGTTAGGTTCATCCAAATTTATCAGTGTACTATCACTGATAAACGTATCACCTTCAGCTGTTATATGGAAACCATACAATACAGGTGGAACACTAACTCTACTGGAACGTTTTAGAGATAAGGACTCGTCAATCGGTTCAACATGAATCTCTTCCTCATGTTGAGCGCTAGTGTTTGAGGTTCCTTCATCGCTTGACTCTTGAAGCTCTTCAAGAACAATTTGCTTCCCACTGTCCTCTTGGCGTATGAGTTCTCTCTTCGCAGAAAACTCCTCTCCACACAACGAAGACAACATTGCCACTCGGTCTGTAGAAGAGATATTCGAAAGATTTTGGTGGATAGCCGATGAAAATACACCTGTCACTACGAGGTTCATGCTTTTCGTGATTCTCTCATCTTACGAAAGCCTCACAACCCAAAAAATTGATATGTACCAACTAGGGAACCTTCCCTGTCCACATCTCGTGAGGTGTTTTGTCAACCTTCTTAGTTGGAACTAGATTAAGGATATGAGCGGCAGCTTCTAAGGCATACCCCCGGAATGAGATAGGTAGCGAGGTAGACTTATCATGGAACGAACCATGTCCAACATGGTTCGGTTGCACCTCTCAGCCACACCATTGAGTTGCGGTGTCCTAGGTGGTGTCAATTGTGAAACAAGTCCACATTGCTTAAGATAGTCGTGGAACTCGATACTAAGATACTCACCACTCCTATCGGATCTGAGCATCTTTATCTTCCAGCCTAATTGATTCTCTAGTTCTTGTTTAAACTCTTTGAACTTTTCAAAGGTTTCCTACTTGTTCTTGATTAAGTAGATATACCCATATCTGGTATAATCATCGGTGAACGTAATATAGAAACGGTTAGCATCCCTTGTAGTGGATCTAAAGGATCCACACACATTGGTGTGTATGAGATCCAACAATCACTCACCTGTTTCACAAGTACCAATGAAAGGTGATTTAGTCATCATTCCAAGCAAACAAGATTTACACGTTTCATCTAACATTAGGTCAAATGACTCCAACACGCAACACATTATTTTGTATCTAAGACGACAATGCCATAAGCATGCCTTGTCAAAACCATTGGACAAATCAACATGCAACACATTATTTCCTAAGTTGTCTATAACCATCACAGTTTCATATATACCATTAAGAGGAAATGCTTCAAAATAAAAGTACCATTATAGAAAGCATTAATAAAACCAATTTCATTATTGAATGAAAATCTAAAACCATGTCTATGCACACGATGAATGGAAATAATATTCCTCATCATTTCTGATGAGTAGCAATAATCGTTCAAATCTAATGCTAACCCACTACTAAGCACTAAAGAATAAACTCCAATCTGGGTGACACACGATGCTTTCCTATTCCCCATGATAAAGTTAATCTTCGTATGCTCCACATCCCTACTTCTTTTTAGCCCCTACAAATCAGAATAAATGTGAAAACCACATCTAGTATCAAGAACCCAAGAACTAGCATGTGACAAGTTATTAGATTCAATAGTATAAGTGATGGGTTTTGAGCATTCTAACACTTCCTAAGTGTACATGCAACCCTAATAACCTTGTATCTATGTTTGTCTAATAATCATGCAAAGTTGTTTTCCAAGGTTATGAACCTATCTAGTATACATGGGGAACAATTTTCTTTGTATAAAAGATAGAACTACATACCCTATTGTTGAAAGTGTTCCTTGAAACCTTGTGAGCCTAGCACCTCAAGTGTGACGCCTCAGATGCTTCACATAACACCAAATGCAAAGAAAAACTTGAGAGAATACTCTAACACATGCAAAATCGCCCAAGCCCTCTTGATTCTTAGTGTAGCCGATTTTGGGGAGAGTTACATTGCTTATATTGTGTGTTGCATTAGGTAAACCCTAATGTGCCATGACTCTTCATTTCTTGATCCATGGGTTAACTCCATGGAGCATCCTATAGGTGAAACCCAACTTGATAATCCATGGAGCATCTTAGTCTACTATATAAGATATGGAAGATTTACTTAATCTACCCATATATCTAATTAGTTATCTTTTGATCATTTAATTAATTCTAAATTAATTCTTGATCAAAACTAATTAAATAATATTATTAATATATTAGAACTTATAATATATTATTAAACCATATGTGTTATTTCTCTCATTTAGTTTATTCAATTGCATGGTGCCATGCAACCCAAATGGACCATGTCGGGTCGGGTCAAGTACTTACCAGAAATAGTTATGGACTTAGACACCTTATTCAACAGCCTCCCACTTGGATAAGTCTAATAACTATAACTATAATACTTCAGGAGCCGATTGGCAATCGTAGCTCTTTCAAGGCCTCTCGGAACTGAGAAGATGTTGATACGCCATTTAAGATAAGTGATCATATAATCCTCTATTCTAGATATCAGGTAGACAATTACATGGAACAATGTCTTACTTATTGTTCAGCAGTTTGTTTCCCGATTTCTGACTTGTTTGACAAAGAACTTAATTGAACACATCAACTTAGTTCTGACCGGGCCCGGTACATAGGTCAAAACAGAATCATCGAGGCGCCCAGATATCAGCTTCTAATCGAAGAAGGAACATATAAACTTCGACTCATATGTTTGTTCTACTACTAGTTCAATTATACACAAAAGCATGTTTTATAACATCGAGTTATCAATGCATTTTCCTACAATCAATGCATAATCAATTCATAGGCAACAAATCATATCTCTAGGTTTGAAGACTTATATGATATTACCGTCTCACGATCACTCGAGATAAAATTCCATGAAGTGATTCCAGTGAGTGTGGGTTGATTCCAATACTCAGAACTTATGAACACTCATGAAGTGTTGTCTTATATCCTGACACCTACAACCAACTTCATGACAGTCTTACTTCATATCTACTTCCAACATACTGACTGTGGAAAATTTAAATAATATGTAAAAACACAACATACTATTCTGGAAGTCAAAACATGCAAAAGAAATTATAGTAAATGATTGACAAAAGATAGTAACACTTTACTCATAAATAAACACAACTTTTATTCATCATCAAATGTCAATTACACTTTACAAATTTCATAATTTATCTAACTACTAAAACTTATATCATCCTTCAGCCCTATGCTCAGAGCATGCTGGAGATGCTTAACGCTACTTAGTCCCTTCGTGAGGGGATCTGATGGGTTCTCATCCGATGATACCTTCTTTGCCACGGGGATTCCTTCTTCTATGCGCTGTGTCATAAAATGATACTTTCTGTTGATGAGTTTGGATCTCTCGTGATCCCTTGGTTCCTTGGCTAAGGCAACAACACTTTCACTATCACAGAAAATTTCCATGGGCTCCTTTATAGCTGGTACTACTCCAAGGTTTCCAACGAAGCTCTTCAGCCATATAGCCTCTTTTGCTGCCTCGCTCGCTGCTATATACTCTGATTCACAAGTGGAATCAGCCACTGTCTCCTGCTTGGAACTCTTGCAAGTGATTGCTCCTCCGTTTAGGGTAAAGACCCAGCCCGAATGAGAGTGGAAATTATCCCTATTAGTCAGGAAGCCAGCATCACTATACCCTACAACTCTGAAGTCATCACTCCCACCGAGGGTAAGGACCCAGTCCTTAGTCCTCCGTAGGTACTTGAGGATATTCTTTAACGCAGTCCAGTGAGCCTTGCCAGGGTTCCCCTGATACCTACTAACCATGCTCAAGGAAAAGGCTACATCAGGTCGAGTACAAGTCAAAGCATACATGATCAAGCCTACTGCAGAAGCATAAGGCACTCGACTCATTTCTGCTATCTCAGCCTCATTACTAGGGCTTTGTGTCTAACTCAATCTGTCGTTACTCTGGATGGGTAACTCTCCTTTCTTGGAGTTCTGCTTGCTGAATCTCTTCAACACCTTGTCCAAGTAGGTACTTTGACTAAGTCCAATTAGTCTTTTACTCTGGTCTCTCAAAATCCTTATCCCTAGAATATAGGCAGCTTCTCCTAGGTCCTTCATAGAGAAACACTTCCTAAGCCAGGACTTAACTTCCTGCAGAGTTGGGATGTCATTTCCTATGAGTAGTAGGTCATCCACATACAATATCAAAAAGCTAACTATACTCCCACTAGCCTTGACATACACACAAGATTCATCTTCACTCCTAGAAAAGCCAAATTCCTTGACTCTTTCATCAAAGCAAAGATTCCATCTGCGAGGTGCTTGCTTTAATCCATAAATGGATTTCTCAAGCTTACACACTCTATTAGGGTACTTGTTGCTGACAAAACCTTCTGGCTGACTCATGTAAACATCTTCAGTCAACTTTTCATTAAGGAAAGCGGTTTTGACATCCATTTGCCATATTTCATAGTCATGAAATGCAGCTATGGCTAACGTAACCCTAATAGATTTAATCTTGGCTACTGGAGAAAAAGCCTCATCATAATCCACTCCAGGAGTTTCCACCTCAAGTTGAGGGCTAGGGTTTGAAGTTCCTTCCTCACTTGACTCTTGAAGTTCTTCAAGGTCAATTTTCCTCCCATTGTCTCCTTGGCTTATAAACTCTCTCTCTCTCTCTCTCTCTCTGTGACAACTGTCAATTTTCGGTAAAGTCAAACTCAACTAAAGTCAACAAGTCAAACCGGTCAACTCAACTAACCCTTGTGTATGAGGGCTTACGTTATATATTTACTAAACAACTCGCTATTCTAACGAGAGATCATAAATCGAAAAGTGCGTAAATCTAGCTCTCCTTAACCTAAAACTGTGGTACGTGGCGAGCCAAGCCGATAAAACAATGTTGCATACTCATCGGGAGTATGCAAGATCCTTAAACAAGGCTTAACGGGGTTTACGGACCTTACATTGCGAAGCAAGACACTCAAAAAGGTCACAAATGAAACCTCTCTCAATCGTTTTCACTCTATCCCTCTCTATGTGAAATCTCTCCCATATCTCTCTAACTATGTGAAATCTCTCCCAAATCTCTCCATGTATGTGAAATCTCTCCCAAATCTCTCTCAAAATCTCTCTCAACTTTCTATAACCACTCGGGGCATCCCGAACCTCGAATTTGGCGAAAACAGCCCAAAAACGGAAGTCTACGCGAAAAACGGGCTTAAGGAGCCGAAACCCCTCTTAGGACCCGAAAGTCCTCTTAGGACCCGAAAGTCCTCTTAAGCGACCGAACCCTTCTGCGCCGAAGGCTGCTGAACCGAACCCGAAAGGTCCTCTCGGGCCCGAACCTCACCTACACAGCCGAACCCGAACCTTCGGTCCATTTCGGATCCTGATGCCTTGACCGAGCCCTCGCTTCTAAGCCTTTGACCGAGCCTTCGCCTTCGCTTCACGCTTCTGGTTCGCCTATCTCGCCTCCGGCTCGGCATCATTAGGGACCAAACCTCGGCCTAGGACCGAGAGGTCTCGCTGGAAGTCCTTTTTCTCCCGGTTTTCGACTATGACTTCATTTTAACTACGTTTTTCATCATTTTCACGCGGGATTTTCACCCAAAACTTTATTTTAACATATAAGGACCCATAATTATTAAATTATCACATTTTTAAGGATAAAACCTTATCCAAAAGAGTGGGTGAAGTACAAGAGGTGGAGTGTTGACTTTCCTTTATTTTATGACACAAACAACCTCTCATACCCACTCCATGTCACTATTCCCCGTCAGCCCTTACCTAGTCACTTCATTTTACTTTTCCCACCTTTTTCCAACCACACAATTGGTCAAAGGCTAGAAAAGTCTCCTTTCTCCTCACTTCTCTCATTTTTCTCTCTTTTCACCAAAAAGATCAAACTCTTTTATCTCTCACTTCCTCTCTCTAGAATTCGAGATTCAAGGTCTGATCTTGGGTTTTTCCTCCACATTTGGTAAGCAAAATTCATTCTCCTTATGATTATTTCACTTCTTTCTACTCAAATCATGGATATCTTACCCAAACTCCATCATAATTGTGTTAGATCTTCGAATCTTCAAATGATTCTCCAAGTGTTCTTGGGTTGAACACTTCTCTTCTTCAACACTCATCTTCTGAAATAACTCAAGGTGAGTTCATACCCCTACATTTTCATGCTTTCTCAAGTTTTTAGGAAGCCTTTAACTTGCCTTCATCAGAAAAGTTCAACTCCATTCACGAACTGTTTTGGACAACTTAAACATTTTAGTTTTCAAAAATGTTTTAGGTGCAAGTAGTTCCACTTCTTAGCTTTAAAATGACTACTTGCACATCTCCACACGATTTTTCTACAATTTATGGTGATTTTTACAAAACAGCCTGTCTTTTCAAACACAAATCCGGACCAGTCTTTGAATATGAGCATTTTAAGACAAGTTAAAGGCTTCCAAAAATCATCATAAAAATGATGAGTAAACTAGACACGATTTAGGAACTCCCAAAATTTACGGATCTAGTTTTCGACTCTGTATGACTTTTCTATGATTTTTCCAAAACAATGCAGAAAGGTTTAATTTAGTTAATGTGACATCCCCAAAATCACGGCCAGAAAAGACCGATTTCATTTATGCTTTTTAAAATAATTTCAGAGTAAATCATTTTGATTTAAAAGTGTTGCGGAATTTGTTCCCAAAACAAAACATGATAAAATAATATTTATCAAAGCATTTCATCAAGAGATGCATTTGATTATATATTCAAAACTCGGGATGTCGTGTTCCGATACAGACCATAAAGCATAAACGATAACATTACAAGTCATTCAACAAATATATACATATGGAGACTTGTAAACAAAACAACAAGATGATCCATCCATCTTACGCCCTTGCGCCACTACCTGTAATAGAAATAAAACTAAGTGGGTCAGGCTTGGGAGCCTGGTGAGCATATAGGGTTTTCAACCCACAATAAATAAGTTATATTTAATTTCATCAACCAATCACTATCCCGATTACCCATTCCCGTTATCCTCACTTTACGTCCCTAAAATAACATCTATCTCAAGGGACCTAATCTAGGATTTTCATCGAGACGGACATCACTGCTAAGGGGTTTCCTCAACAATAGATATCCTAAAGGCAACCATGAGGGGGATAGAGTACACCGGTGAACACATCGTTCACAACACCTACAGGTTATGAACCTGCTAGCGTTCCACTGGACTGTCTAGAAAGAGTCCGTGGTCGTTATCCATACTCCGCTGAATAACTAGATCAACAACAACAACAACAACAACATCGAGGCCTGTCATATGTTTATTACACACCAACTATCTACCCATGTTCTACCCAACATATTAGTAGATAAAAATATATATTCTCATACATAGTTTAAAACCTGTATATCATTTTCATTCCATATATATTCCACATAACAGATGAGGCATACCACATAACACGTATTTCATAGAAAGCAATTCAAATCTATGAGATAGAATAAAGTGAATATCCATTCACGCATACAATCACAAAATATACACATAACAAGTATATCGTATAAAATACTTCATAGTTACTCGTTAGAAGAAAGTAACTACACACTCACACATATAAACAACAATATACTTAATACACTCGAACCATACTTGTATTATTATCGTGTTTATGAAAGGTAGTATACACTCACTTGATCAGAAGACGATCGGACAGCACTACGACTTGCAGAAGTAGTAATCCTCAGCAGATCTGGAAGATCTCTTCAAAAATCGAACTTCTCGCGGGCAGAGCTTCGGCTCGGGAACCGCACTTCTCGGGATCTTCGGGATCTTGGGACTTGCCTCGGGGCTAGAGTATGATACCGAGGCTTCAGGGTATTTCTGGCAGGCAAAACGATGCAAAACGGGAGAGAGAAGAGAAGAAATTGGCAAAAGACTCGGCTGCCTTCGGATCCTATTTATAGGAGGCTGGAACCTCCCAGTACGCGGGGCGTACAGGCCTCCGAAGTCGTCACTGCATGCATCATCCGAAGTGTCGACACTCTTTGGAGTACGCGGGGCGTACGTCGGATCGGACCGCTGACTCCTGTTCGGATAATGCCGAATTTAATGATTTAATTTAAATACAAAATAATTAATAAATTTCAGAAGTTCATATCTTCTTCATACGAACTCCGTTTTCGACGTTTTTTATATCCACGGAAAGGTGAGACTACACTCTACAACTTTCGTTTAGACTCCGTCGGCTAATTTTGAATTTATTTTTATTATTTATTTTTAATAGGCCGCGACAGAAAAACTTCGTTATAAATTCATAACTTCTTCGTTTGACGTCCGTTCTCGCCTAACTTTTTATCGCTTTGATACCAACAACGAGACCTTCGATCCTCGTTTAGAATGCTTCGGCTAAAAACCGCTCGATCTCAAATCGAGTATTTCGGGCTGCATACCGCTAAGCCAAAACTTCAATAAATCATAACTTCCTCATACGAAGTCAGATTTGGGCGTTCTATATATATTCGGAAACCTCGTTTCAACTACTACAACATTATCCAAAGATATTAAGTTTATTTTACACTTAAATTTTGACGCTTATTTTTATTCTTAATTAATCAGACCACATAATTAAGCAATTAAGCACAAAACACATAATACTCAAATAATACATTCTTATTATTTCAAAATGTGTTACAAAGGTTAACCTAGATTATTACATTGCTAAAAATGGCAAGCCCGGAAACACAGGCATTACAATTCTCTCCACCTTAGAATGATTCCGTCCCCAAAATCACACATCAACAAACAAATGCGGATAGCGACCCATGATGTCACTCTCCGTCTCCTAGGTGAGATTCGGCCCATTCGTGTGTTTCCATCGGACAAGCACTAACCCAACCATCTTGCGTCGCAATTTCTTAGTCTTTCGGTCAACAATTGCCTCTGGTTCCTCAATCAACCTTTTGTTCTCATCAATTTTCAATTCAGAAATTGGAATCATGTCGGGAACTTCTCCCGTGAACTTCCTCAAATAACACACATGAAAAGTGTTATGAATTCATTTCAGTTCTTCTGGTAATTCGAGCTTGTAAGCTTGGTTCCCAATCCTCTGAAGAACTTTAAACGGTCCAATAAACCTTGGACTCAACTTTCCCCTTTTACCAAATCTTATAAGTCCCTTCCACGGTGAGACTTTAAGCAAAACCGAATCCCCAACCTCAAAAGTCATCGGTCTTCGCTTCTTGTCAGCATAGCTCTTTTGACGATCCTGAGCTGCTAACATTCTTTCCCTAATTATTTTCAACTTTTCAGCAGTTTGATGAACCAACTCTGGTCCCATAAACTGCTTTTCCCTAGCCTCAAGCCAACAAGACGGCGTACGACACTTCTGTCCATACAAAGCTTGGTAAGGTGCCATATTAATGCTCGAGTGGAAACTATTATTGTAGGAAAATTCTACCACTGGTAAATGTTCATCCCAATTACCTAGGAATTCCAAGGTACATGCTCTCAGCATATCTTCAGGTGTTTGTATCGTTCGTTCGCTCTGACCATCAGTCTGCGGATGGTAAGTTGTACTTAAACATAACTTGGTACCCAATTACTCTTGTAGACTTTTCCAAAACCTCGAGGTGAAACGACTATCACGATCCGAAACAATCGTTAATGGAACACCGTGAAGCCTCACGATTTCCTTCACGTAAGAATTCGCAAGCTTCTCCATAGACCATTTCTCCTTGGCCGCTATGAAATGCGCACTCTTAGTGAATCGATCAACGACCATCCAAATCATGTCGTGACCATTCTTTGTTCTGGGCAGTTTAGTGGCAAAATCCATAGCAATGTCTTCCCACTTACCCATCGGCACAGGCAAAGGTTCTAAACTCCCATACGGTTTCTGATGTTGTGTCTTTACTCTCGCGCAAGTCACACACTCAGCCACATACTTTGCAACATCAAGCTTCATCGTCGGCCACCAGTAGTTGGGTTTCAGGTCCCTATACATTTTAGTGCTACCCGGATGAATCGAATACATGGTTTTGTGAGCTTCTTCCATCAGAAGACCTCTAATTCCTCCGGACTTAGGTACCCAAATCCGATCTTGGAACACCTTCAGTTCGTGACTGTTTACACCGAACACGAACATTTTGCCCAAACGTTCCTCTTTTTGGTTATTCTTCTCAGAAGCTTCCTCTTGAGCTTTCTTTATACTTTCCACAATAGTCAAGACAACTTCAACTCTCAACGCTCTTGGCCTTTTCCTTTCAAGATTGACTTTCCGACTGAGAGCATCAGGAACAACATTAGCTTTACCGGGGTGGTAAAGTATCTCGCAGTCGTAGTCCTTAAGTAATTCCAGCCAGCGTCGTTGCCTCATATTCAATTCCTTCTGATTAAAGAGATATTGGAGACTCTTATGATCAGTGAAAAGTTTGCACTTTGTGCCATAGAGGTAATGCCTCCATATTTTCAGAGCGAAAACTACTGCTGCCAACTCCAAATCATGAGTCGGGTAATTCTTTTCATGCTCTTTCATCTGTCGAGATGCATATGCTATCACCTTTTCTCTTTGGGTCAAAACACAACCCAATCCAACCCCAGACGCATCGCTATAAACGGCGAAGTCTTCAACTCCATCGGGTAGAGAAAGTATCGGTGCCTCGCATCGCTTCTTCTTTAGCTTCTCGAATGCTTCTTTATGCTTATCGCTCCAAGCATAAGTAGCTCCTTTGTGGATCAAAGCTGACAATGGACTAGCAATCGAAGAAAAGCCTTGGATAAACCTTCGGTAATATCCGGCTAATCCTAAAAAGCTTCGAATCTCCGTGGGACTTTTCGGTTGCTCCCACTTCATCACAGCTTCGATCTTTGCTGGATCAACCATTATCCCTTCTTGGTTGACCACGTGACCCAAGAATTGGACTTCACGAATCCAAAAATCACATTTGGAGAACTTAGCATACAGCTTCTCCTTCTTCAAGACTTCTAACACTTCTCGCAAGTCTCTGCCATGCTCCTCCTGGCTTTTCGAGTAAATCAGAATGTCGTCTATGAAAACTATCACGGATTTATCAAGGAAAGGATTACAAACCCTATTCATTAAATCCATGAATGCTGCAGGAGCATTGGTTAGTCCAAACGACATAACCAAGAACTCGTAGTGTCCATATCTAGTTCTGAATGCAGTCTTCTCTATATCCTGCTCTCTTACTTTCAGCTGATGATATCCTGACCTTAGATCGATCTTCGAGAAATAGCTCGAACCTTGCAATTGATCAAACAGGTCATCAATCCTTGGCAACGGATATCTATTCTTTATTGTTGCCTTGTTCAGCTCTCGGTAATCAATGCACATTCTCATACTTCCATCTTTCTTCTTCACGAATAACACCGGAGCTCCCTAGGGTGAAGAACTAGGTCTAATGAAACCTTTGTCCAATAACTCCTGAAGTTGCATCATTAGCTCCTTCATCTCCGTCGGTGCTAATCGATAAGGTGCTTTTGCAATTGGCGTCGTTCCTGGAAACAAGTCAATATGGAATTCCACTTGTCGATCTGGTGGTAATCCAGGAAGATCTTCGGGAAATACTTCCGGATAATCACACACCACTGGAATATTCTGCGTCACCTTATTTTCCTTCTTAGCATCAATCACGAATGCTAGATATGATGTACATCCCTTGGTCAAACATTTTCTGGCTTTCATCAATGAAATGATTCCAGAATTCACTCTTCGTTTGTCCCCATACACCATAAATGAATCTTTCCCAGGCGAGTTTACTTTGACTATTTTCTTCTTGCATAAAATTTCGGCATCATTGGCGCTAAGCCAATCCATTCCAAGCACGATGTTGAAACCATTAAGTTCTATAGGCAATAATTCCTCGTGGAACTTATTCCCATTCAGATCAATTAAGATGTTTTTCATACGATGGCTAACAGGTACAAACTTGCCACTAGCAACTTCGACTAATAAGGCATCATCTAGTCTAACAACAGGCAAAGCTAGCTTTCTACCAAATTCATGCGATATAAAGGAGTAGTTGGCTCTAGAATCAAATAAAATTTGGGCAGGCAATTCGTTAACGAGAAAGGTACCTGAAGCGACATCAGCTTCATCTTTAGCAGCTTCCAGTGTCATCTGGAATGCTCTCGCCTTTGGCTTTGGTGGAATGTTGGGTCTAGCTGCCTCCTTTTTCTTCAGGCAGTCCCTCGACATGTGTCCCTCCTCACCACAACCATAGCAAACTTTCTTAGTGAGGGTACATTCATTGGCATAATGCCCTGACTTTCCACACTTGTAGCATGTGTTCGCCACCTCACATCTTCCATGATGCTTCTTTTTACATTTGTCGCACCACTTCGCTTCACCTCCACTTCCCCTCGAACCAGACTTCGAGAACTTGTTTTTCTTGTTGGACCCTGAATTTCCATCGAACTTCCTATTTTCTACAACATCTATCCTTTCCAGACCCTTTTCCTTCTGCTGGGCCTCCACATTCTTAGCTGCACGAACAACCGTTTTCAGAGTAGTTGCCATCTTGACTGTCGGACCAAAGTCGGCAGGCAGTCCGTTAGCAAACCTCTCTATCTTGGAGAGTTCCGTTGGCACAAGGTACGGAAACAACTTCATTTTCTCAGTAAATGCAGTAGCATAGTCGTCTATGCTCATCTTTCCCTTCTTCAAGTTTTGGAACTCATTGTTCAGATCAATCAGATCTATTTCTGAACAATACTACACCCTTATTTGCTCCAAGAACTCCTCCCATGACATTTTCAGGGCTTCTCCTCGTGGCATAGTATCTGCCAACAACTTCCACCAACTCAAGACTCCAGTCTTCAGTTGTCTAACTGCAAAGACGGTCTTCTGTTTGTTGCTACAGTCACAACTTTCAAATACCATCTCCATTTCGGAGATCCAATCCATTATCTCAACAGGCTTTGGGCTTCCATAAAGACTTGGCGGCTTGGCGCCCAAGAAGTTCTTGTACATTCGCCCATCCTTGTTTCTCCTTTCCGGATCGTTCCTTCGTTCTCCTTAAGTCCCAACTTGACTCATCACGCGACTATTGTTCCCTTCCTCCGATTGCTCGGGAATCAATTCGGGTTCCTCAATAGGTATGATAGGTTCATCCCTATTATCATGCAACATTTGTCGCATCTTCTCCCTTTTTTTCAGCTAGCATAGCCCGAATCATGGCTTGCACCGCAGCCATTGTTATTGGTTCTGGTGCTGCTGCTACAACGGGTATTTGCTCAATTACTGGCGGTTGATTCCTGTTTTCATCCGCGTTTCCAACGCCACTTCTCGTTCTCACCATTTTGATCTACACACCGAATAAGGTGAAATTAGATCCTCATTCACGATAGATATTCAAATCATCCTTATTACTCCGAAACGTTTACATGCTAGTTCTAATATCGTAGACGCACGCTTAGAATCCTACACACATAAGGTTTCTAGATCCGGTCGGCAACAGACCGTAGATCCGAACAAATAATATCATCTATGGCAACATATAACATTTAGCACATAAAGCTTTTTAGGCAACTTTCCTAAAATAAACTAGTGCTCGTGTCTAAAATCCAACAGACACACATCTCAAAATTCCACTTAGCATTCTAAGTTTATGTCTAGAAATCCTACAACTTCCTAGTTCGCTTAAACTAATGCTCTGATACCAAATGTAACATCCCCATCTGACACGTATCACAATATTGTCCGCTTTGGGCCACTCGGCACGAGGACTTCCCAGGGGGTCACCCATCCTGGTACTACTCCCGCCCGAGCACGCTTAACTGCAGAGTTCTTATGGGATCTGCTGCCCTCACGGCTTTAAAACGCGTTGTAATAGGGAAGGTATCTGCACCCCTTATAAGGAATGCTTAGTTCTCCTTCCCAGCCGATGTGGGATCAGATCTAACCCACTTTATGAGCAACTGTGACATCCCCAAAATCACGGCCAGAAAAGACCGATTTCATTTATGCTTTTTAAAATAATTTCAGAGTAAATCCTTTTGATTTAAAAGTGTTGCAGAATTTGTTCCCAAAACAAAACATGATAAAATAATATTTATCAAAGCATTTCATCAAGAAATGAATTTTCATTATATAATCAAAACTCGGAATGTCATGTTCCGATACAGACCATAAAGCATAAACGATAGCATTACAAGTCATTCAACAAATATATACATATACAGACTTGTAAACAAAACAACAAGATGATCCATCCATCTTACGCCCTTGCGCCACTACCTGTAATAGAAATAAAACTAAGTGGGTCAGGCTTGGGAGCCTGGTGAGCATATAGGGTTTTCAACCCACAATAAATAAGTTATATTTAATTTCATCAACCAATCACTATCCCGATTACCCATTCCCGTTATCCTCACTTTACGTCCCTAAAATAACATCTATCTCAAGGGACCTAATCTAGGATTTTCATCGAGACGGACATCACTGCTAAGGGGTTTCCTCAACAATAGATATCCTAAAGGCAACCATGAGGGGGATAGAGTACACCGGTGAACACATCGTTCACAACACCTACAGGTTATGAACCTGCTAGCGTTCCACTGGACTGTCTAGAAAGAGTTCGTGGTCGTTATCCATACTCCGCTGAATAACTAGATCAACAACAACAACAACAACAACAACATCGAGGCCTCTCATCTGTTTATTACACACCAACTATCTACCCATGTTCTACCCAACATATTAGTAGATAAAAATATATATTCTCATACATAGTTTAAAACCTGTATATCATTTTCATTCCATATATATTCCACATAACAGATGAGGCATACCACATAACACGTATTTCATAGAAAGCAATTCAAATCTATGAGATAGAATAAAGTGAATATCCATTCACGCATACAATCACAAAATATACACATAACAAGTATATCGTATAAAATACTTCATAGTTACTCGTTAGAAGAAAGTAACTACACACTCACACATATAAACAACAATATACTTAATACACTCGAACCATACTTGTATTATTATCGTGTTTATGAAAGGTAGTATACACTCACTTGATCAGAAGACGATCGGACAGCACTACGACTTGCAGAAGTAGTAATCCTCAGCAGATCTGGAAGATCTCTTCAAAAATCGAACTTCTCGCGGGCAGAGCTTCGGCTCGGGAACCGCACTTCTCGGGATCTTCGGGATCTCGGGACTTGCCTCGGGGCTAGAGTATGATACCGAGGCTTCGGGGTATTTCTGGCAGGCAAAACGATGCAAAACGGGAGAGAGAAGAGAAGAAATTGGCAAAAGACTCGGCTGCCTTCGGATCCTATTTATAGGAGGCTGGAACCTCCCAGTACGCGGGGCGTACAGGCCTCCGAAGTCGTCACTGCATGCGTCATCCGAAGTGTCGACACTCTTCGGAGTACGCGGGGCGTACTCGTGTACATGGGGCGTACGTCGGATCGGACCGCTGACTCCTATTCGGATAACGTCGGATTTAATGATTTAATTTAAATACAAAATAATTAATAAACTTCGGAAATTCATATCTTCGTCATACGAACTCCGTTTTCGACGTTCTTTATATCCACGGAAAGGTGAGACTATGCTCTACAACTTTCGTTTAGACTCCGTCGGCTAATTTTGAATTTATTTTTATTATTTATTTTTAATAGGCCGCGACAGAAAAACTTCCTTATAAATTCATAACTTCTTCGTTTGACGTCCGTTCTCGCCTGACTTTTTATCGCTTTGATACCAACAACGAGACCTTCGATCCTCGTTTAGAATGCTTCGGCTAAAAACCGCTCGATCTCAAATCGAGTATTTCGGGCTGCATACCGCTAAGCCGAAACTTCAATAAATCATAACTTCCTCATACGAAGTCAGATTTGGGCGTTCTATATATATTTGGAAACCTTGTTTCAACTACTACAACATTATCCAAAGATATTAAGTTTATTGTACACTTAAATTTTGACGCTTATTTTTTGTTCTTAGTTAATCAGACCACATAATTAAGCAATTAAGCACAAAACACATAATACTCAAATAATACATTCTTATTATTTCAAAATGGGTTACAAAGGTTAACCTAGACTATTACATTGCTAAAAATGGCAAGCCCGGAAACACAGGCGTTACAGTTAACATCATATAACTTTCATAACACTTTGTATTATGTTGAGCAAAGTGTATAATAATAAGTTCTATGTATTGAATGTGTTTCTTTGTTAATTTTATCATCATAAACTGAAAATTTGTCATTCATAATAAGAATATTCATTCATGTAGAACACGTACATTAAAGTATAATGAGCATAGTTTATGGATTCATAGCACAAATGCGTTTCATAAAAGAGTTCTTATACATTACAAACGTTTTGGATAAACTATAATAGGTATAGTTTATGTATCATTTACTTCTCAAACTTTTTACCAAAGGTTTTCAGCTTAGATCACGTAAATCTGTTAATGAATAAATTTGTGATTCATTCGCTTCGAGTTACTTCCAAAGTAACCAATTCAAAAAGTCTTGTAAATTGTAACCAGAGTCTCTTGTAGGGAGAACGTGATAGTTGTGTATAGATCTATATTGGGTTTGACAAACCCACACCAGAGCTGCTTGCAACAGCTAGAACGGCAGGTCTGTGGTGACAAGTGTCATTTCAGTTTCGCGACGCCTGAACAACGTCGCAATTACGAGGCCGTCTAAGTCAAGTATGGTTATGATAGCTCACATGTGGTATTAACAAATCATAACATTTACGGGTTCTAACTATAAAATAGCAATTTATATCTATTTAGCTCACTGAAATTACTTCAAGTATGGAAAAATACTTGTACGTCTTCATATTAAAAAGGGTTTTATGTTCATTTAAAATCACTTTTTATATCAATTACAAATATAGCTGTATATTTTCAGTCTTAGTATTTAAGACTACACACCCTTCATTACGAGAGTTTTTCTCAAATCAGAAAGGGTTTTACGCCAATTTGAAACCACTTTTATATCTTTAAGCATGACAAATACTTGTACTTTTTCAGTACTGGCATTTAGGACCACATAACTTTTATAAGGAAAATATTGGATTTTTCTTGGCAACATACATCTCTTTACAAAAATCGATTTTTAAACTCTTACTGTCAAAAGCTTATGAAGTCACCAACCTTTGTGTTGACACTTTTGAAAACTACTTGTATTCTCAGGAATTAAGTGAAAACAGGAAATCAACAACGTTTTGAGGATGGGACGATAAATCATCGAACAGTTCATTTTGTATCATAATGTAATTGATTCGAATCATGTGAACATATACCTTGGTGTAACTTTTTCAATTATATTTATGATGGTTGTATTTACTTTGAGCACTATTATACTCGTTGTTCTGATACTCTACATGAAATCCTCCACCCTCAGACATTTCCGCCATCCTTGGTTTGGGGGTGTGACAGATTGGTATCAGAGCATTGTTTATAGTGAACTCAGTATATCGAACCACATAAGATATACAAACTATAAATGCATTGGGACTAAAGTTTCTGATTTAAAGTTTTCAAAACAATTATACTTTTAGAAATAAATAATTTTCTAATTAAAAGTATACATGCATGCATACATACAAAGGGCAGCATCGTTCTAGGACAAAACAAAAGTAATGATTGTTGGATATCACAGGTAAGCTCGGGGATGTATGGTCAGTCTTGGGAGTGGCATAACCTGATCAACTATGCTGGTCCGAGGAGTGATTAGCACATGCCCAAGAATGGTTGTGATATGCCAACAAGTCTAAAAACTTACCAACACTACCACAATGAGAACATTAGAACAGAACACGAGTTTAAAATACTATAGGAGTATTTTTGATATCATAACTTATATGAAAACTAAATAGATCCTTAATAATAGGTCTATAGTCCCTAAGTGGATACCCTAAGATATTATATAACTTAGAAATCTTAGACTTAGAATTTGTGGTCATTGCCTTACTTCCTTTTCCTTGTTTGGATGTGGATCTAGGGTAGGATCACTTATTCGAAGGTCTATCATATCTTGTTATATGTAATTAGTATGCACTATGTCATTATAGAAGTAACTAATAAGGATCACCCCTATAAGTAATTAATTATAGAGTTAGACGCCTAGTAATTATCTCTTCCACTCTTATTCTCGCAAGTAGAACATAGCAAGATCCTACTTACCGGACGACCCCTACTTTCCTAATCCGAACCCGAGAAATGGTGAATGGTTATGAGGAGAATCAGAAGCGGAACCGGAGGTAATCAATCCTCCATGCATAGCAAGGTTTTCCGCGAACCGTTTCGACTACATCGAACCTGTGCCCCGTTGGGCAATCGTGATCCAGGGTTGAATGTCGATAGCAATGACAACAACCACCATGTGGAGACCAACGAGGGTACTATGACCTCAACCACGGGGGACCGACTGACAGAGCCCTCTCGGCGAAGACCCGGCAGATCGCGAACATCAGGGATTAAAGCAGGTAGACTACAACCCGAGTTCGGAAACTGCGCGCTACTGCAGACCCTACTGTCTCACGTACCCAAGACTCGGAAAGAGACTACTATTTCAGAGACCAAATCTCTATTTAGGACCTTATCGCCACTCGGGCTGAGGCAAGAGAGTAACGGGGTAGACACACGACATTCAAATAGAGGAGGATTGCAACCAAGCATCGATTGACAGAACTACAAGGTGCATCGACTTTGCCTCAGGCATCGCAAGGGACGAATCGTCGTAAGTAGAGTTGATACCACTCACAAGACCTTGTAAATTAGGTTCGTGAGTATGCGTTGGTGCTACTCTATTCTAGTCGTAAGCACGACACTGTGATTTAAGCGGTCATACTAAACAAGAGATCTAGTTTCTATCAAAACTTTTCCATGCTCAGATGTGAGGTAAACCTACATCTAGGTCAAAAAATTTCACCAAAACCCGAATTACTACAGTCATATTAACATGATGGGCTTAGGACATACCTAACATACTCGAAGGTCTATTTAGCCTTAATTATATAACTAAGCATACATCAATTGGTCATAATAAGGACCAAGCATGGTTCAAGTTACAAGGTTTCACTTGGATACTGAACTACTAAAAATTCATGGCTTTACCATATAAAGACTCCCGTTATGAACAGTTTTCAGAACGCCCCTTACAACCGAAATACGTTATAAATTGAACTTAGTTAGAAAACTCGCAACGTATAGCCATTCTAAAGACTCGTTACCGTCTCTCCCCTTAACCCTTATGATTGAGGGGATGCTTTCTTCATAGACCTATGGACTGTGATCGTTCAGGCACTAAATCACCGGGTCCCATCAAAACTCCTCAGCCAAGCGTGTTCGGACAAACATGATTCTAAGATGAGTAAAAGCTTAACGCCCGCACGAAACCTACTTATACTCACTACCATAAATCTGTTGGGTTTTGAGCATTCTAACACCCCTAAGTGTACATGTAACCCTAAATACCTTGGATCTATGTTTTCTCTATTATACATACAAATATGAACATCCAAGGTATTATCCTAATCTAGTATATAAAATAATGAATATAACAAGATAGAATACATACCTCTTTCATGTAGAAAGTCTTCATGAAGCTTGAGTGCCTAGTTCCCCAAGTGTGACACCTCAAATGGTTCACACAACACCAAATACACTTGGAATAACTTGAAAGAAATCTACACTTCATGAAATCGGCTAGCCCTCTCTAGAATGATACTAGTCGCCGATTTTGTCAAGAATAAGATCTTTATATAGTGTTACAATTAGGGTAAACCCTAATTGTCATGACTTTCCATTTCCTTGGATCCATGGGTTCAAATACACCATGGAGCATCCATGGACCATCCTATGGGTTTTAGCCCAACTTGATTATCCATGGAGCATTAGCCCACTATACAAGTATGGATGATTTACACAATCAACCCATATATTTAATTAGTCTTCTTTTGGTCACTTAATTAATCCTAGATTAATTCTTGATCAATACTAATTAAATAATTTTATTATTCTTATTATTAATATATTAGAACTTATAATATATTAATAACCATAAGTGTCTTATTTCTCTCATTATAGTCTATCCAAGTGCATGATGCCATGCAACCCAAATGGACCATGCCGGGTCGGGTCAAGTCTTACAAATTATAGTTATGGACTTAGACATTAATCCAACAGTCTCCCACTTGGATAAGTCTAAAAATATTATTGCGTATGACTTCAGGAACCAACTGGCAATCGTAGCTCTCAAAAGCTTCTATCGAACTCTGACCTTGTCGATGAACTCAGACCTTTGTCAATGACTTGTCCATTAGATAAGGGATCATATATTCCTCCATTCTAGATATCATATGGACTGAGACATGGATTATAATCATTCTCTCTGTCCATTTGTTGTTTCCCGATTTCCGATTTATGACGACTGACTAATTGAACAAATCAAATCAGTCCTGGCCCGGCTGAGCACTTCCATTTGTCATCATCAAATCATCGAGGGGCCCACATATATCGCTTTTATCCCGAAGGTAAAAGGAATGGATAAACTTCGACTCATATGGATTGTTCTACTACTTGTTGAATCATACAGAAAGACACGTTTTATAGCACCGAGTTGCCAAATGCGTTTTCGTGCAATCAATGTACAACCAACTCATAGTAACAACTCACATCTCTAGGTTTGAAGAATATAAGATATTATCGTCTCATGATCACTCGTGATAAAATCCATGAAGTGATTCCAATGAGCGCGGGTTGAATCCAATACTCAAAACTTATGAGCACTCATGAGTGTTGTAGCCCTTTGTCCAACACCTTAGACCTCTACTAGCCCACCCATGACAGTCTTAATTCATATCTACTTCCAACATATGACCGACTGTGGATGGTTTGAATAACTTAGTCATTCTGGAAGAATAACCTAGTTTATTCTGGAAGTCAAAACATGCAAAATGAAACACAATAATAATTGAATCCAATATGGTAGCAAAACCTATGAACATAAATAAAACACCTTTTATTTATCACCATATGATTACACATTATTCATTGTATACTGTTTCAGCTATCAACTTTATTCTTGAATTTAAAACAATAGTTGTCCCATGCTCCAAGCATGTACACTATGTTTTCTAAACACTAGTCATGCCACACACTAAGTATGCACACTATGTTTGTCTATGATCTTTACTTTGTGAACTAGATCAATTGAACATAACTTCAATGATTCTCTTTTCAAACTCCCAAATCCTTACTGCAAATACAAGAATTCCAAATTCATGTCATTTACTGAAATCTGTTGGATTCTAAACTTATATGCATTGATCCTGTTGTAACGATTATGCACAAAGTCAGAAAGACTTGACAACAATCATTACAGAGTCTTCCAAAGGAGATCAGCTCCTTAGAAACATCCTTCTTGCATTAAGTTTCCTAATCATACACAGATTGAATAATTTTTAACTTTGAAACATTTCCAGATTCCATTTTGACTATCACTTCTGAACAAGAGTTGCCTCCTTACAGATTATGTCAATATGGTCCTACCAGAATTATCAATATACTTCCAACTGTCCTTGAGCAACCAATCTTTGGTAAACCTTAGATTGTCCTCGATAATTGTTTAATCCTTTTAGTCATATCCAGTTCTAAACCTTTTTCCTTCTTAATGCCCCAGGCATTTGGAAAATTTTAGAAAGGATGAATATAACACATGTAATCGATCCTATATCCGAAGCATATGGGACACGATTCATGATGTCTCACATAAAGACTAAACCAGTCTTTTGCTATAACATTTCCATTTCTATTTGCCAAGTTCTCATAATTCAGATTATGAAAAGGGATGTCGTAATCATAATCGAATTCTATGACGCAAATAATGGACCCATATACAGAATTTCCTTATGTTGAGCCATTCCAACATGAAATTAATATATATCCTTGACTAAAAGATTAATACCTCACGATCTAAGCTTATAGATTTGAGATGAAGTATAATTTGCTCTCCCTTAATTATAGCAAAACAACTTTTTCCCAATTGAAATCTTTTATTTTCTATAATTAACATTGCTAGCTTGCAATACTTATCATAATTATCATGCTCCCACTAACATGATGATTATTAGCATAACACTTATGCTCCCACTAGCTTTGACATGTACTCAGAAATCAGCTGGACTTCTAGAAATCAATACTTCATTGACTTTCTTACCAAAGTTCAGATTTCTGATACTAGATTGTTATGATAAGACTTTATCAAAATCATACACCTTCCCTTATATAGCACACTTGTGTGTCTAAACAATTATGAAGAGGGATGCCGTAATCATAATGGTTAGACCTTTTTGCCACTTCTCACAAGTCTAGGTTAGTGTGCCGGTAACCCACACACGCTCCACTAACAACTTTGAGAATGCAAATATTACAATTGCCATCTAGCTAAAATCTACTTAGTGAAAGTGTTTCCTCACCATCATTTTCATGAATCGGAGAGAAACCTTATGACACTTAGATTTAATGGTGTATGTGTTCTTATCCATGTGAATTGTCAAAACCATAGTCACAAGACAAGGATAATCACAAATCCAAACTCATATGGATTGAACTCAATCTTAACTTCTTGCCACCTGGCAGCTCAAGGGCCTGCGATTGCTTCCAAGTTGTTGTGCAACACATTGAGAACTCTAAGAACTCATATGCAAAGCTAACTTTAACTGGAATGGGCACAAAATATGTCAACACGATAGGTTGTAAACCCCAAGTTGTGTGCTAGTGAAGAACTTCAGGTTCTATTCTTGATTACAAAACAGCCTGTCTTTTCAAACACAAATCCGGACCAATCTATGAATATGAGAATTTTAAGACAAGTTAAAGGCTTCCAAAAATCATGATAAAAATGATGAGTAAACTAGACACAATTTAGGAACTTGCAGAATTTACGGATCTAGTTTTCGACTCCGTATGATTTTTCTATGATTTTTCCAAAACAGTGCAGAAAGGTTTAATTTAGTTAACATCATATAACTGTCATAACACTTTGTATTATGTTAAGCAAAGTGTATAATAATAAGTTCTAAGTATTGAATGTGTTTCTTTGTTAATATTATCATCATAAACTGAAAATTTGTCATTCATAATAAGAATATTCATTCATGTAGAACACGTACATTAAAGTATAATGAGCATAGTTTATGGATTCATAGCACAAATGCGTTTCATAAAAGAGTTCTTATACATTACAAACGTTTTGGATAAACTATAATAGGTATAGTTTATGTATCATTTACTTCTCAAACTTTTTACCAAAGGTTTTCATCTTAGATCACGTAAATCTGTTAATGAATAAATTTGTGATTCATTCGCTTCGAGTTACTTCCAAAGTAACCAATTCAAAAAGTCTTGTAAATTGTAACCAGAGTCTCTTGTAGGGAGAACGTGATAGTTGTGTATAGATCTATATTGGGTTTGACAAACCCACACCAGAGCTGCTTGCAACAGCTAGAACGGCAGGTCTGTGGTGACAAGTGTCATTTCAGTTTCGCGACGCCTGAACAACGTCGCAATTACGAGGCCGTCTAAGTCAAGTATGGTTATGATAGCTCACATGTGGTATTAACAAATCATAAGATTTACGGGTTCTAACTATAAAATAGCGAGTTATGTCTATTTAGCTCACTGAAATTACTTTAAGTATGGAAAAATACTTGTACGTCTTCATGTTAAAAAGGGTTTTATGTTCATTTAAAATCACTTTTTATATCAATTACAATTATAGCTGTATATTTTCAGTCTTAGTATTTAAGACTACACACCATTCATTACGAGAGTTTTTCTCAAATTAGAAAAGGTTTTACGCCAATTTGAAACCACTTTTATATCTTTAAGTATGACAAATACTTGTACTTTTTCGGTACTGTCATTTAGGACCACATAACTTTTATAAGGAAAATATTGGATTTTTCTAGGCAACATACATCTCTATACAAAGATCGATTTTTAAACTCATACTGTCAAAAGCTGATGAACTCACCAACCTTTGTGTTGACACTTTTCAAAACTACTTGTATTCTCAGGAATTCAGTGAAAACAGGAAATCAACAACGTTTTGAGGATGGGACGATAAATCGTCAAACAGTTCATTTTGTATCATAATGTAATTGATTCGAATAATGTAAGCATATACTTCAGTGTAACTTTTTCAATTATATTTATGATGGTTGTATTTACTTTGAGCACTATTATACTCGTTGTTGTGATACTCTACATGAAGTCCTCCACCCCCGGACGTTTCCGCCATCCTTGGTTTGGGGGTGTGACACACACACTCTCTCTCTCTCTCTCAAGACTCCTCTTCTTGCTACAAAGACCACATTATCATTAGGTCTGTAGAAGAGGTAACCAAAGGATCTTTGTGGGTAGCCAATGAAAATACACCTCTCGCTTCGGGGTTCTAGCTTATCTAGAGTCTCACGTCTCACGAAAGCCTCACAACCCAAAATCTTGATGTGGTCTAGTTTGGGTACTTTACCAGTCCACATCTTGTGAGGAGTCTTAGCAAATTTCTTTGTAGGGACTAGATTAAGGATATGAGCGGCAGTCTCTAAGGCATACCCCCAGAATGAAATTGGTAGCGAAGTTCGACTCATCATGGAACGAACCATATACAACAAGGTTCGATTACGCCTCTCAGCTATACCATTCAACTATGGTGTCATGGGAGGTGTCAATTGTGAGACAATCCCACATTCCCTAAGATAGTCGAGGAACTCTGAACTAAGATACTCACCACCTCGATCGGATCGAAGCATCTTAATGTTACTGCCCAATTGATTCTCGACTTCCTGTTTAAATTCCTTAAAACTTTTGAAAGTCTCTAACTTATGCTTGATTAAGTAGACATATCCATATCTACTGTAATCATCAGTAAAGGTCAAATAATAACGATTATCATCCCATGTGACGTGTTTGAATGGTCCATACACATCCGTGTATACAAGATCCAACAAACCTGCACCCCTCTCGCAAGAACCTATGAAGGGTGACTTTGTTATTTTTCCAAGTAAGCATGATTCGCAACTATCATCTGACTTTAGGTCAAATGACTCCAAGACTCCATCCTTTTGGAGTTGGCCTATGCGTTTCTTGCTTATATGTCCAAGACGACAATGGCATAATGATGCTTTATCTAAGTTATTATTATTAACATAATCAATACACAAAACATTATTTCCTAAGTTATCAAACACGGATACAGTTTCATACACACAATCACAAGGTAATGCTTTAAAATAAAGAACATTATTAAAGAAAGCATTAATCGAACCAACTTCATTATCAAATGAAAAGGTAAAACCTTGTTTATACAATGCATGAAAGGAAATAACATTTCTTGCCATTTCTGGCGAATAAAAAGATTTATTCAAATCTAAACTAAACCCACTACTTAGCGATAAAGTATAACTCTAATCTTGGTGACAGGTAAAGCTTTCCTGTTTCCCATGACCAAGTTTATTCTTCCTTGCCCCACATTCTCACTTCTTCTTAGTCCCTGCAAATCAGAACAGATATGAATACCACAACTGGTATCAAGGACCCATGGGTTTGACTTTCCTATCCTTCACATCTTGCTGGTACTTTGGGCAGTTCCGCTTCCAATGTGCATTTTCATGGCAATAGAAGCATTTAGCCTCTTTTGAGTTAGAAGAAGGAGTGATGAAACCTTTCTTGGTTCCACTTGAAGAAGAGCCATCAAGGGTCCTAGCCTTGGTACCCTTCGAAGAACTCTTTCTCTTCTTCCCTCCTCCTTTCCCGATTGCCAAGATAGGGGCGGAGTTGGTAGGAGTAGGAGTAGTAACAACCAGCTTACCCTTATGACCACCTTCCGCGGTATTTAAGAGTCCTTGAAGTTTGCTGAGAGTGACCTCTTCCTTGTTCATGTGATATGTCATGCGGAATTTATCATAACATGAAGGTAAGGAGTGCAAAATGATATCTATTGCAAGCTCCTCGGGGAAGTTCACATTAAGCTTCAGCAAACGGTCCACAAATCTTTGCATTTTCTGCATTTGGCCGATGATGGGTTCACCATCCTTCATTCGGGTTGTTATCATGAAGGAGATTATTTCATACCTCTCTTGTCTTGCAGTTTGATGATATCTTTCCATCAAATCTGGGTGCATTTCAAAAGGGTAGAAGTCCTCGTAGGACTTTTGGAGGTCGGCAGTCATAGTGGCCATCATGATGCATGCCACCATGGTAGCATCCCTTTCATGTGCCCTAAAGTCAGTGATCTTTTGAGGAGTAGCAACTGTCTCATCAATTTCCTTAAGCTCCTTATCGAGGACATATTCCTTGTCCTCGTAGCGGTTAATCATTCGGATGTTTCTGATCCATTCATTAAAGTTGGATCCATCAAAAGTGACTTTCGTACACAAGTTCATTAGAGAAAAGTAGCCATTAGGGTTAGAGCCAGAAGCAGCATTGCTTGCAGACATCTGAAAAGAAGAAAAGTTAGTTTAGATATAGAGATAGTCCTTAATAAAACACCCAAATGTAGTATTAAGGCTAGGACCCAATCAAAATATATTATACTTAGAAGAGGTATGCCGTAGTCTAAGTAATAACATATTAGAAAGGTAGGTGAATGACGATTCACCAATTTCCATCAAAGATGAAATATTAAAAATATTTAATTTGGTTCTTAGAAACTCCTAGATTCTTTTGAGATTCAATGAACTTTTCAAAGGCATGTTTCAATCTCGAGTGTGCCCTCCAAGTTTTGTGACTGGGATGCCGAGGATCACAAAACGAGGTGTGAAGTAACCATGCAAATCACTTGGTACCCTTAATGTTTATCACTCAATCGATGTGCCAGTTAACCACACACATTCCACCGATACTATGATAAACTTTAAGTCACCCTTTACCTACCTTGTTAAGTCCATGTTAGTGTGTCGCTTAACCACACACGCTCCACTAACGACTTAAACAAAGTGTAAAGTGTAATTTCATGGATTAGCACCTTATTCACATTTTTCCTAAACTAACTAAGATTTATAATTTTAATAAAAGCATTTAGTTACATTAATATATATTCATCATACTTTTAATGAGAATTTATAAGTCCTTGTCCTACCCGTTCGTCTAAGAACCCTCCACCGATCAAGAAAGCGGTGGGTGAGAGTGGACATCCATTAAGTTGCCATTTTATAGGCAACAACCTTATATCCCCCTTATAGACCGGCTTCGTGAATGAGGCGTACTAGCGGTAAGATGACTTGATCTTATACATACATACATACATACATATATATACATATATATATATATATATATATATATGTATATTATTAACTTATAATATTATAAAGTATAAGGGTTGAATTTTAACTTTTAAAATTCTAAGGGTTGGAACTAAAGTTTTAATCAAGACTTTACTTGTTCCAAAACTAGAGGGCAAGTTTTGTAAACTTTCAAAACTTTTCATTTCTTGTAACTTATAAGTTAATTAGAGTATTAAAAATGAAGACTCTTCATTTTTATAACCCATGTGTTCTTTTAGTGGTTTTAAAAACAAAGTGACTTTTGGTTTTCCATAACTTGAGGACAAGTTATGGACTCCATTAAAACACATAATGATCATGAATTAATCTACCACATAGGTTACAAAAAATTTCTATGATCATCTAAATATCATAAGATCAAGAACATGAATATGAACACTTTAATGAATACAAAATTACATTTAAAAACTTGTAATTTTGATAATTTTTCATTTTAAATGGATTAACATGAACATTACACCAACTAAAACAAGTTTTAAAACACCAAAGTTGTTTTTCTAAGGTTATGAACCTATCTAGCATATATGGTGAACAATTTTCTTTGTATAAAAGATAGAACTACATACCTTGTTGTTGAAAGTGTTCCTTGAAACCTTGTGAGCCTAGCACCTCGAGTGTGATGCCTCAAATGCTTCATACAACACCAAATGCAAAGAATAAACTTGAGAGAATACTCTAACACATGCAAAATCGGCCAAGCCCTCTTTTTTCTTAGTGTAGCCGATTTTGGGGAGAGTTACATTGCTTATAATCCATGGAGCATCCTATGGGTGAAACCCAACATTATAATCCATGGAGCATCTTAGTCCACTATATAAGATATGGAAGATTTACTTAGTCTACCCATATATCTAATTAGTTATCTTTTGATCACTTAATTAATTCTAAATGAATTCTTGATCAAAACTAATTAAATAATATTATTAATATATTAGAACTTATAATATATTAATAAACCATATGTGTTATTTCTCTCATTTACTTTATTCAATTTCATGGTGCCATGCAACCCAAATTGACCATGCCGGTTCGGGTCAAGTACTTACCAAAAATAGTTATGGACTTTGACACCTTATCCAACAATAAATACCTGCAAAGGTGGGCTTTATCTTCTCTTCCTTAATATCTTGCAGATATTTCGGGCAGCTTCGTTTCTAATTCCCTTTTTCGTGACAATGAAGCACTCTGCTTCCTTTGGATCGGGTGAGGGAGCAGCAAAACCGCTTTTTCCTTTGAACCCATTTGAAGAGGATCCATCATGAGACTTGACCTTGTGATTCTTAGAGGGAGCTTTCCTATTCATCCCCTTCCCATGTCTAATAGTCAAGACTGGGGCATTAGCAATAGTAGGAGTGGTTGCAACATCTTTTCCTTTCAACCCACTTTCAGAAGTTCTTAATAACCCTTGAAGCTTGCTCAAGGTGACTTCCTCCTTGTTCGTATGACAAGTCACCTTGAACTGATCATAACAAGGAGGTAAAGAGTGCAGAATGATATAAATCGCCAAATTTTCGTCAAAGTTAACATTCAACTTGAGCAAACGATCCACATAACTTTGCATTATTTGCAAGTGGCTCGTGATGGACTCTTCATCTTTCATCTTGGTCGTTATTAACAAGGCAAAGATATATTACTTTTCTTGACACGCACTTTGATGGTACTTTTCCATCAAGTATTGGCACATCTCGTAAGGCCATTAGTCCTCGTATAACCGCTACAACTCAGGAGTCATAGTGGCTACCATTATACACGACACCTTTTTCGCATCTTTTTTGTGAGCCATATACTCAACTATTTCATCATTGGAAGCTTTAGTTTCTTCTATCACTTTGAGCTTCTCATCGAGGACATATTCTTTTTACCTTGTATCAGAGGGCCATGAGGATGTTGCAGATGCAATCATTGAATTTGGACCCATCAAAGGTAACCATCCCACAAATGTTCATAAGAGAAAAGGTGCTTGAGGGGTTCAAGCTTGAAGCGTTGTTTGAGCCAGAAATCTGAAAAAAGAAAAAGAACCATGTTTAGATTAGATAAGAAATCCTTAATATAACACTGAAATGAAATATTAATGCTAGGACCCAACGTTATAATTCACAATCGGAAGCGGGATGTCGTAATCCAATTGCAAATTATATGAAGGTAGGTAAATGACAATTTACCAATTTCCACCATGAAAAACAAAATGAACATTTTGGTTTTAAATGATATGAAATTCCTGGATTCTTTTGAGATTCATTGAACTTTTCAATTTCCTGTTTAATCTTGATTATGCCCTTTAAGTTAGCAACTGGGATACTGATGATCACGAACAAGGTGTGAATAACCATGCAAATTAGTTTGGTACTCTCGAGTCATTTACCGCCTAATCAATGTCCCGATTAACCATACATGCTCCATTGATCTATGATAATTCTCGAGCCACCCTTCGCCACCCTTGTTAGTGCAAGTTAGTGGGCCAGTTAACCACACACACTCCACCAACGACTTTGACAAGGTGCAAAGTGCAATTTCATGGAATAGCATCATTTTCACATTTTCCTAAAGTAACTAAGATTAGGAATTTGTAAAAATGTTTAGTTACTTTATAATATTCATTATACTTATTAATGAGGAATTAATGTCCTATCCTACCTAATCGGCTAACGACTCTCCATTAGTCAAGAGTGCGTTGGGTAAAAGTGGATACCCAATGACGGTCATTTTATAGGTCACTTCCTTAAACACCCCTTATAGGTCAGCTTCGTGAATGACGCCAACTAATGGTAAGACAGACTCATCTTATACATACATACATACATACATACATATACATCAATATTAATATTTTAATATTACAATAGCATAAGGATTGTATTTTAAACTTTTAATACACTAGGGTTTTAGAATTTAATATTTCTAAATTAAAACTTTTTAGTCAAATTTTAAATTCCAAAACATGAGGGAAAGTTATGAAACATTTTAAAAATTCTAGATCAAATTTAAAATAATTAAAATAATCATATAATTTTATCTTTATCAAAATTTAACCTAATCCATTTTGATTTGGTAAGATAAATGCAAATCCAATTTTACAAATATTAATTAATCACATAATGTAGTAATTATCTTAAAATTTGACCATTAGCCTTTAATTAGATGAGTATATACATTACCATATCAGAAAAATCGATTTTAATCACTTAAAACAACTTATGGTAATTATCCTTATCTAATTTAGGCTTAAAATTCGTAAATTGTGCAATCAGACGAGTCAACTCGCCGAGCCAGGCTTTGGACTCGTCAAGTTGCCTCAACTTATCGAGTCCCAAAATGGACTCATCGAGTTCATCTGGCAGAGTCCATATTTTGATTGCTTTCATCTTTGAACAATTTGTGACAACCCGAAACTTCCATCTGGTATGATTGGTCAACTATATCAATGTTTAACTCGATTATGTTACCTTTTAACACCGTTTGAGGGTTTGTTTAAGTGTTCTAAGCTTGAGTACAGTCAGGAATGAGACTAGGAGATAGTCAACAAGTCGTATAGGGATAAAATCGGGCCTTACACCCTATTCGGAGGTGTGAATCGCCGTACACATGGGTGTGCGGCCGCAGACCCACCCTCCAGCCGCACACTCACCCCTATATATATATATATAGGGTGACACCCTCCATTCATTCCTTTCTTTTGGTTGGACTCTACTTTCTCCCTCTACTTTCTCTCTCTAGAAACATCATTCAAGAACACTCCAAAGGCTTCCAAAAATGTGAGTACTCTATCATCTAACTTGATATTCTTGTAAGACGCCTTGATCTAAGCTTAAATTCATCATGTTCATCATTCTTTGAAGGTATACGGCCACACACCTTCATAAGGTGGTCGTACACACCCTTAAGACCCTCCAAAGTGCGAGTTTGTCCCCGTATATTCTACCTTGACTTGGTTTGAACCTTAAAACACGTCCCTCACTTGATCATTTATGGATCCAACACTCAGTTCTAGTGTTTCCAAGTCGTTAGGGTGGTTTTTTGTCATAATTAGTCATGAAAGACACTAATATAATATATGTATGCATTATCATATGTTAATAGGATCCCCTTGTGTACTAAACATCACTTGACTCTCAGCTTCCACATCGACCTTGCAATCGGATTCTACGTCAATCAGTGAGTTCATACCCCTACACTTATACGGTTTTTAAACGTGTCCAGGGGGGATACAAGGTTAACACATAAATTTTCAATCAGTCATACTTATGCAATTTTTCAAACAATGGTTTTCATAAAGTATTTAGATACTTAATCCCTTTTGTACCACGCAGAGCATCAGGGACGTTTTCTATAATTAATTGCATAATTTTCCGAACATTTCATGAACATAATATTACAGTCAAACTATAATAGGTATTGTTTCGGGGATTTCATTACCAGTTTTACAGATACAAATCACATACATGGTTGAATACATGAACTATGACAAATTTAGTTTATAACGTTACTACGAGAACACAACAGTAATTAATTATTTCAGTATAATTAATTTTATTCCACGAAACAATCATCGAGTTTTCATACAAACAGACATCATACATATATTATTACTCGTAATGTCGTCAACATAATTGGGAGACACATCCTCATACAATCAACATCATCAAAGCGGAGGACCTTGTCCTTGGGTGCTTTTAACATTATCAAAGTGAAGGACTTTTTCCTTGTGCACTTTCAACATCATCAAAGCGGAGGACTCTGTCCTTGGGTGCTTTCAACACCGACTGAGTGGAGGACTATGTGACATCCCCAAAATCTCGGCCAGAAAAGACCGATTTTCATTTATGCTTTTAAATAATTTCAGAGTAAATCCTTTTGATTTGAAAGAGTTGCGGAATTTGTTCCCAAAAACAAAACATGATAAAACAATGTTCACCAAAGCATTTCATAAAAGAAATGTATTTTCATTATATAATCAAAACTCGGGGTGTCATGTTCCGATACAGACCAATAAGCATAAACGATAAGATTACAAGTCATTAAACAAATATATACATATACAGACTTGTAAACAAAACAACTTGATGGTTCATCCATCTTATGCCTTCGCGCCAGTTCCTTTAATACAAATAAAACTGAGTGGGTCAGGCTTAGGAGCCTGGTGAGCATATAGGGTTTTCGACCCACAATAAATAATTATATTTAATTTCCACCAACCAACAATAACCCATGTAACAACGCAAATTTTCAAACAAATTTTTCATTTTAAAAATAAAGTATTTCCATTCAAAACAAGGCATAAATAATTTAAGTGTCATGTCAAATACAAACTGTCTAAATCCCAAGATCATAAAAACATCCTTCAGTGTGTATCGATCACGCCGGCGCCTTCTCACGGTCCTCGCTAGTACCTGAAACACATACATAACAACTGTCAGCATAAATGCTTAGTGAGTTCCCCAATATACAACTTACGCACATACGCCTTTCCAGGCCCTGACCTATCGGTCCATGTGTCTTAGGGGACTTCCGTCCCTACTGGGTAAACCTTCCGGTCCTACCCACGCCGACCTTCCGGTCCATCACACAACATATTGCCTTCCGGCCCATAATATAATCGCCTTCCGGCCCATAACATACATAGCATATATAACAAACAGCTTACCACATATAGCATACATATCACATATCATATCTGACCTTCCGGTCACACGGTCAAACCCTTCCGGGTACAGTATAGTGAGCAGACTCACCTCGTGGATGCTGAAAGCTAGCAAATCCTGAAATCACTCGTGCACAATCCGACGAGCTACAACCTCCCTATAACATCACATATCTCTCATTAACACTTATATCTTCTAAGTGTGACTATCCCTAAGAAGTCAGACTTAGGTCAACTCTGGTCAACGGTCAACGGTCAACTCGACCGGACTCGGCGAGTGCCATGGCGACTCGGCGAGTCTAGACGTCCTCTAACTCTTTGAGATTCCCTATCTACTCGTCGAGTATCCTCCTTGACCCGACGAGTTACTCCTGGAAGAATCGCGGGGCCACCCCGACTCAACTCGCCGAGTCTGAAGAACAACTCGACGAGTCCCAGTTAATCTTCAAGCTACTCGCCGAGTCTGTTCATCGAACTCGGCGAGTCCATGCCATGCAACCGCTCAAACTGCATCCTAAGGTCAGAACTGCTTCGACCATTCCTAGGTCTGGCCTTCCTAGGCTGATCCATCACGTAAAGTCCTCATTTCAGTGTTCATGATACACCATATGATTCATAATTTACATTTTGACCTAAGGCATAAGGATTCCAATCCAAAACCTTCATCAATTCCCGAAATGCACAGACATGGGACATTATGGACCTCCAAAGGTCCCAATACCGGGTTACAATCGATTAGGGGACTAGGGTAACATTCAATCTATTCACAAAAGGGTTCCATAAACCCTAATTCCATAATCACATCAACATAGCAGAGTATACTCGAATTCTTACCTGGATGATGTATCCTCTGTGTCCCCAATCCTCAGAATGTGACTCCCTTGCTGCTCCTTTAGCCAATCCCTTCTCTTCCTTGCACAACCACTCTTCTATAATCAACAATGGCCTATAATCCTTGCTCCAGATGCACACAATCGATTTAGGGTTCTTCTCAGAAGGCTAAAATGAACAATGACGGCCAATGAGTCCTTTTTATACGTCCCAAACCTGAACGGTTAGGGTTTTCGCTAAACAGCGTAGACTCGCCGAGTCCATATCTGGACTCGTCGAGTCCAGTCGCGAACCCGCGACCAAGTCTGCGATCCTACTCGGCGAGTCTAGGCTCCAACTCGCCGAGTCCCCTCTTAAATCACCCCAAAAACATAATTTAACAATACCTGAGATTCCGGGCTGTTACAACTCTCCCCCACTAGGATTAGACTTCGCCCTCGAAGTCTCACTCTGAAAATAGTTCCGGATGTTGCTCCCGCATCTCACGTTCCGGCTCCCAAGTCATTTCCGATCCCTTACGGTGTTGCCACTGAACCAACACCAGAGGTACCTCCTTGTTCCTCAGAACCTTGATCTTCCGATCCCTGATGGCCACTGGTCTCTCGGCATAATTCAGGCTCGCATCCACCTGAATGTCCTCTAATGGAACCACTGCCGACTCATCGGCTACGCACTTCCTCAATTGCGACACATGGAAGGTGTCGTGGATCTGTCCCAACTCCGCTGGCAACTCCAACCGATAGGCTACCCGGCCTATCCTTGCAATCACACGAAATGGTCCAATATATCGGGGCCCCAACTTGCCCCTCTTCCTGAATCGAATCACTCGTTTCCAAGGAGAGACCTTCAGGAGAACGAAGTCGCCGACTTGAAACTCAAGCTCGGATCGGCGCCTGTCTGCATAACTCTTCTGTCGACTCTGGGCGGTCAACAACCTCTGTCTAACTTGCTGAATCTGCTCTGTCGTCTGAAGCACGATCTCTGTGCTGCCCATCACTCTCTGTCCCACCTCTCCCCAGCAAATGGGGGTCCGACACCTCCTACCATACAACAGCTCAAAAGGTGGCATACCAATGCTCGAATGATGGCTGTTGTTGTAGGAAAACTCTGCTAAGGGTAAATATGCATCCCAGCTACCCCCGAAGTCCAACACACACGCTCGAAGCATGTCCTCCAGCGTCTGAATCGTCCGCTCGCTCTGGCCGTCTGTCTGGGGATGATATGCTGTACTAAAATGTAATTTAGTACCCAGATCCTCATGGAATTTCTTCCAGAACCTGGAAGTGAAGCGTACATCACGGTCTGAAACAATCGAGATCGGCACCCCATGCCGAGATACCACTTCTCTCACATATATCTCCGCCAACTTCTCCGCTGAAGAACTCTCGCTGATGGCAAGGAAGTGTGCACTCTTCGTCAACCTATCTACAATCACCCAAATTGCATCAACTCCCCTGGCAGTCCTCGGCAATTTGGTGATGAAATCCATAGTGATCTGTTCCCACTTCCACTCGGGGATCTCCAATGGCTGTAACTTGCCATGCGGTCTCTGGTGCTCGGCCTTAACCCTACGGCAGGTCAAGCACCTCTCAACGAACCATGCAACGTCCCTCTTCATACAGGGCCACCAATACTCTTTCCTCAAATCCAAATACATCTTCGTAGCACCGGGATGGATCGAGAATTTCGATCTATGAGCCTCTTCCATCAAAGTAATACGCGTACTGCCCACGAACGGTACCCAAATCCGACCCTGAAACGTCATAAGCCCTCGTCCATCCTTAACGAACTCTGAAATTAACCCCACCACCCGCTCTTTCTTCTGCGTTTCTGGTCGCACAGCCTCGGCCTGTGCCCCACGAATAGCATCCAATACTGGAGACATCACAGTCAGTCTCAAGCATACATCTCGCAATGGAGTGCTCTCCGCCCTGCGGCTCAACGCGTCGGCTACCACATTAGCCTTGCCTGGGTGGTACAGGATCTCACAATCATAATCCTTGACCACATCCAACCACCTCCTCTGACGCATATTTAGGTTGAGCTGATCCATCAAATACTTCAAGCTCTTATGGTCCGTGTATATCGTACATCGAACCCCATACAGGTAGTGACGCCAAATCTTGAGAGCGAATACTACTGCCCCCAACTCTAAATCATGCGTGGGATATCTCGCCTCAAGAGGCTTCAGCTGCCTCGACGCATACGCTATCACATGACCCCTCTGCATCAACACAGCACCCAGTCCCGAAATCGATGCGCCGCAATATACTACAAAATCTTCCATCCCTTCCGGGAGAGCTAATACCGGGGCTTCGCACAACCTCTGGCGAAGTGTCTCAAAGGAGGTCTGCTGCTCGGGCCCCCATGAGAATGCAACACTGCTCCGAAACGTCATGGCTTACGTATCCGAAATACTCGAGTGCGAATGTCGACATACCTCGGTGTACGCGGGGCGTACTTCGGATGAGTCCGATGACTCGTCTTCGGATAATACCGGGATTTAATAATTAAATTTAATTATTAATTATTTAATAAACTTCGAAAATTCATATCTTCTTCATACAAACTCCGTTTTCGACGTTCTTTATATCCATGCGTAGGTGAGACTACGCTCTACCACTTTCGTTTAGACTCTATCGGCTAATTTTGAATTTATTTTTATTAATTATTTTTAGTAGGTCGGGACAGAAAAACTTTGTTATAAATTCATAACTTCTTCGTTTGACATCCGTTCTCGCCTAACTTTACATCTCTTCGATACCAACAACGAGATCTTCCACTCTTGTTTAGATTGCTTCGGCTAAAAACCGTTTGATCTCAAATCGAGTATTTCAGGCTGCATACCGCTAAGCCGAAACTTCGAGAAATCATAACTTCCTCATACGAAGTCAGATTTGGGCGTTCTATATATATTCGGAAACCTCGTTTCAACTACTACAACATTAACCAAAGATATCAAGTTTATTTTACACTTAAATTTTGACACTTATTTTTATTCTTAATTAATCAAACCACATAATGAAGCAATTAAGCACAAAACACATAATACTCAAATAATACAATCTTATTATTTCAAAATGGGTTACAAAGGTTAACCTAGACTATTACATTGCTAAAAATGGCAAGCCCGGAAACACAGGCGTTACAATTCTCTCCACCTTAGAATAATTCCATCCCCGGAATCACACATCAACAAACAAATGCGGATAGCGACTCAACATGTCACTCTCCGTCTCCCAGGTGAGATTCGGCCCATTCGTGTGTTTCCATTGGACAAGCACTAACCCAACCATTTTGCGTCGCAACTTCTTAGTCTTTCGGTCAACAATTGCCTGTAGTTCTTCAATCAACCTTTTGTTCTCATCAATTCTCAATTCAGAAATTGGAATTATGTCGGGAAATTCTCCCGTGAACTTCCTCAAATAACACACATGAAAAGTGTTGTGGATTCCATTCAGTTCTTCTGGTAGTTCGAGCTTGTAAGCTTGGTTCCCAATTCTCTGAAGAACTTTAAACGGTCCAATAAACCTTGGACTCAACTTTCCCCTTTTACCAAATCTTATAAGTCCCTTCCACGGCGAGACTTTAAGCAAAACCGAATCTCCAATTTCAAAAGTCATCGGTCTTCGCTTCTTGTCAGCATAGCTCTTTTGACGATCTTGAGTTGCTAACATTCTTTCTCTAATTATTTTCAACTTTTTAGCAGTTTGATGTACCATCTAGAGACCCATAAACTGCTTTTCTCCAGCCTCAAGCCAACAAGACGGCGTACGACGCTTCTGCCCGTACAAAGCTTGATAAGGTGTCATCTTAATGCTCGAGTGAAAACTATTATTATAGGAAAATTCTACCAAAGGTAAATGTTCATCCCAGTTACCTAGGAATTCCAGGGTACATGCTCTCAGCATATCTTCAAGTGTTTGTATTGTTCTTTCACTCTAGCCATCAGTCTGCGGATGGTAAGCTGTACTTAAACACAACTAGGTACCCAATTCCTCTTGTAGACTTTTCCAAAACCTCAAGGTGAAACGGCTATCACGATCCGACACAATCGTTAACGGAACACCGTGAAGCCTCACAATTTCCTTCACATACGAATTCACAAGCTTATCCATAGACCATTTCTCCTTGGCTGCTATGAAATGCGCACTCTTAGTGAATCGATCAACGACCACCCAAATCATGTCGTGGCCATTCTTTGTTCGGGGTAGTTTAGTGACAAAATCCATAGCAATGTTTTCCCACTTACCCATAGGCATAGGCATTGGTTCTAAACTCCCCTACAGTTTCTGATGTTGTGTCTTTACTCTCGCACAAGTCACACACTCGGCCACATAATTTGCAACATCAAGCTTCATTGTCGGCCACCAGTAGTAGGGTTTCAGGTCCCTATACATTTTAGTGCTACCGGGACGAATCGAGTACATGGTTTTGTGAGTTTCTTCCATAAGAAGATCTCTAATTCCTCCTGTCTTAGGTATCCAAATCCGATGTTGGAACACCTTCAGTCCATGACTGTTTACACCGAACACCAACGTTTTGCCCATACGTTCCTCCTTTTGGTCATTCTTTTCAGAAGCTTCCTCTTGAGCTTTCTTTATACTTTCCACAATGGTCGAGACAACTTCGATTCTCAATGCTCTTGGGCTTTTCCTTTGAAGATTGACTTTCCGACTGAGAGCATCAACAACAACATTAGCTTTACCGGGGTGGTAAAGTATCTCGCAGTCGTAGTCTTTAATTAATTCTAGCCTGCATCGTTGACTCATATTCAATTCCTTCTGATTAATGAGATATTGGAGACTCTTATGATCAGTGAAAAGTTTGCACTTCGTGCCATAGAGGTAATGCCTCCATATTTTCAGAGCGAAAACTACCGCTGCCAACTCCAAATCATGAGTCGGGTAATTCTTTTCATGCTCCTTCAGCTGTTGAGACGCATATGCTATCACCTTTTCTCTTTGGGTCAAAACACAACCCAATCCAACCCCAGACGCATCGCTATAAACAGCAAAGTCTTCAACTCCATCGGGTAAAGAAAGTATTGGTGCCTCGCATAGCTTCTTCTTTAGCCTCTCGAATGCTTCTTTATGCTTATCACTCCAAGCATAAGTAGCTCCTTTGTGGGTCAAAGCTGTTAATGGAGTAGCAATCGAAGAAAAGCCTTGGATAAACCTTCGGTAATATCTGACTAATCCTAAAAAGCTTCGAATCTCCGTGGGACTTTTCGGTTTCTCTCACTTCATTATAGCTTCAATCTTTGCTGGATCAACCATTATCCCTTCTTGGTTGACCACGTGACCCAAGAGTTGGACTTCACGAATCCAAAAATCACACTTAGAGAACTTTGCATACAGCTTCTCCTTCTTCAAGACTTCTAACACTTCTCGCAAGTGTCTGCCATGCTCCTCTTGGCTTTTTGAGTAAATCAGAATGTTGTCTATGAACACTATCACGGATTTATCAAGGAACGGATTACAAACCCTATTCCTTAAATCCATGAATGCTATCGGAGCATTGGTTAGTCCAAACGACATAACCAAGAACTTGTAGTGTCCATATCTAGTTCTGAATGCAGTCTTCTCGATATCTTACTCTCTTACTTTTAGCTGACGATATCCTGACCTTAGATCGATCTTCGAGAAATAGCTCGAACCTTTCAATTGATCAAATAGGTCATCAATCCTTGGCAACGGATATCTATTCTTTATTGTTGCCTTGTTCAGCTCTCTGTAATCGATGCACATTCTCTTACTTCCATCTTTCTTCTTCACAAATAACACCGGAGCTCCCCGGGGTGATGAACTAGGTCTAATGAAACCTTTGTCCAATAACTCCTGAAGTTGCATCATTAGCTCCTTCATCTCCATCGGTGCTAATCAGTAAGGTGCTTTTGCTATTGGCGTGGTCCGTGGTAACAAGTCTATTCTGAACTCCACTTGTCTATCAGGTGGTAATCCAGGAAGATCTTTGGGAAATACTTCCGGATAATCAAACACCACTGGAATACTCTGCATCACCTTCTTTTCCTTCTTAGCATCAATGACGAATGCTAAATATGATGTACATCCCTTGGTCAAACACTTCCTGGCTTTCATTATGGAAATGATTCCAGAATTTACTCGCCGTTTGTCCTCGTACACCATAAATGAATCTTTCCCAGGCGGGTTTACTTTAACTATCTTCTTCTTACACAATATTTCGGCATCATTGGCGCTAAGCCAATCCATTCCCAACACGATGTCGAAACCATTAAGTTCGATAGGCAATAATTCCTCGTGGAACTTATTCCCATTCAGATCAATTAAGATGTTTTTCATACGATGGCTAACAGGTACAAACTTGCCACTAGCTACTTCGACTAATAAAGCATCATCTAGTCTATCAATAGGCAAAGCTAGCTTTCTACCAAACTCATGCAAAATAAAGGAGTAGTTGGCTCCAGAATCAAACAAAATTTGAGCAGGTAATTCGTTTATGAGGAAGGTACCAAAAGCGACATCAGCTTCATCTTTCGCGGCCTTAAGTGTGATTTGGAAGGCTCTCGCCTTCAGCTTTGGTGGAATGTTGGGCTTAGCTGCCTCCTTCTTCTTCGGACAGTCTTTCAAAATGTGCCCATCTTCATTGCAACCAAAACATATCCTTTTGTTGTTCGGACACTCATTGGCAAAATGCCCAATTTTTTCCGCACTTGTAGCAGGTTACATCCTCACTACATTTCCCAAAGTGCTTTTTCTTACACTTATCACACCACTTCGCTTCGCCTCCTTTTCCTCCACCAAACTTTTTCGAATACGATTTCGAAAATTTGCTTTTCTTACTGGAACTAGATGTTCCCTCAAACTTTCTCTTATCACCAACCTCAACCTTGCCGGTGGTTCTCCCCTTAATCATGTTCTCAACAGACTTGGCAGCCCAGATAGCTGCCTCTAGAGTATGTGCCTGACGTAGTGGCACCTCGTACTCCCATGGGAGTCCCTTCGCATACCGGTCCACCTTTGTCAGCTCGTCTGGGATGATACACAAGGCAAACTCCATCTTATCGGTGAAGTTATTGGTGTAATCATCAACTGACATGCTGCCTTTCGTCAATGCCAAAAACTTATTCTCCAACTCCAACAAATTTTGAGCCGAGCAGAACTTGCGCTTGAACTGCACCAAGAACTCTGCCCATATCAATTGCAGTGGCTCATTATGGCTTAAAGTCTTCCATAGAGTGTTCCACCAATGAATGGCTCCACCTCAGAACTGACGCATTGCATAGATAGTCTGCAACTTGCCTCTGCAGCCACAAGTCATGAAGGCTAACTCCATTTCTGAGATCCAATCCATGACTCCAATCGGATCTTCCTTTCCATTGAAGGTCGATGGTTTACAAGTTAGAAAGTCCTTGTACTTGCATCCCATTCCATCATTCCTTCCATCATGGTTGTTTTGCCTAACTATCGGTGGGTTGGCTTGACCAACAGACCCACTGAAGTTTCCACCTTCCGAGTGCCCTTCATTAAATTCGGGCTCTTCCACACGAATTGATAGTTCGTCACGATTCTGTTGAAGCAACCGCCTAGTTTCATCCATCTGACGATCCAACATTGTTTGAATCATCATTTGCACACTAGCCATGGTTATTGGCTCAGGTGCTACTGCTACGACAAGTATTTGCTCAATCACTGGTGGTTGATTCCTGTTTTCATCAGCATTTCCAACTCCACTTCTTGTTCTCACCATTTTTGATCTACACACCGAATAAGGTGAAATTAGATCCTCATTCACGATAGATATTCAAATCTTCCTTATCACTCCGAAACGTTTACATGCTAGTTCTAATATTGTAGACGTACGCTTAGAATCCTACACACATAAAGTTTCTAGATCCGGTCGGCAACAAACCATAGATCCGAACAAATAATGTCATAAATGGCAACAAATAACATTTAGCACATAAAGCATCTCAGGCAAGTTTCCAAAAATAAACTAGTGCTCGTGTCTTAAATATAACAGACACATATCTCAAAAATTCACTTAGCATTCTAAGTTTAAGTCTAGAAATTCTACAAATTCCTAGTTCGCTTAAACTAACGCTCTGATACCAACTGTGACATCCCCAAAATCTCGGCCAGAAAAGACTGATTTTCGTTTATGCTTTTAAATAATTTCAGAGTAAATCCTTTTGATTTGAAAGAGTTGCGGAATTTGTTCCCAAAAACAAAACATGATAAAACAATGTTTACCAAAGCATTTCATAAAAGAAATGTATTTTCATTATATAATCAAAACTCGGGGTGTCATGTTCTGATACAGACCAATAAGCATAAACGATAACATTACATGTCATTAAACAAATATATACATATACAGACTTGTAAACAAAGCAACTTGATGGTTCATCCATCTTATGCCCTCGCGCCACTTCCTGTAATACAAATAAAACTGAGTAGGTCAGGCTTGGGAGCCTGGTAAGCATATAGGGTTTTCAACCCACAATAAATAATTATATTTAATTTCCACCAACCAACAATAACCCAATTACCCATTCCCGTTATTCTCACTTTATGTCCTAAGACAACTAACGTAAGGGACCTAGTCTAAGAATATTTCATCGGGGCGAAAACACATGCTTCGGGGGTTCCTCAGCAATATAAGTCAAATAAGGCAACCATGAGGGGGATGGAGTACAACGAATGAACACCCAAGTTCATTAACACCTACAGGTGGCGAACCTGCTGATGTTCCACAAGACTGTCTAGAAAAGTTTGTGGTCGTCATCTAAACTCCGCTAGATGACTAAATCAAACAACAACGAGGCCTCTCATCTGTTTATTACACACCAACTATTTACCCATGTTCTACCCAACATATTAGTAGATAAAAATATACATTTTTATACATAGTTTAAAAACCTGTATTGAATGCTTTAATCAATACGTATTCCACATAACAGATGAGGCACACACAAACATAACACGTATTTCATAGAGAATAAATCATATCTATGAGATAGAAGAAAGTAAATACACATTCACACACATAACCACAAAACTATACACATAATACGTGTTCCGTATAAAATACTTCATAATTATGCGTTAGAAGAAAGTAACTACACACGCACACGTATAAACCACAATATACTTAATACACTCAAACCATACAGGTATTATTATCGTGTTTATGAAAGGTAGTATACACTCACTTGATCAGAAGATGATCGGACAGCACTACGACTTGCAGAAGTAGTATTCTTCAGCAGATCTGGAAGATCTCTACAAAAATCGAACTTCTCGGGGGCAGAGCTTCGGCTTGGGAATCGCACTTCTCGAGATCTCGGGATCTCGGGACTTGCTTCGGGTCTCGAGAATATTACCGGGGCTTTGGGGTACTTCTGGCACGCAAATCGAGGTAAATGGGAGAGAGAAGAGAGAAAAATAGCAAAGGAGTCGGCTGCCTTCGGATCCTATTTATAGAGGCTGGAACCTCGGAGTACATGGGGCGTACTGCTCCGAAACGTCATGGCTTACGTATCTGAAATACTCGAGTGCGAATGTCGACATACCTCGGTGTACGCGGGGCGTACTTCGGATGAGTCCGATGACTCGTCTTCGGATAATACCGGGATTTAATAATTAAATTTAATTATTAATTATTTAATAAACTTCGAAAATTCATATCTTCTTCATACGAACTCTGTTTTCGACGTTCTTTATATCCACGCGTAGGTGAGACTACGCTCTACAACTTTCGTTTAGACTCCGTCGGCTAATTTTGAATTTATTTTTATTAATTGTTTTTAGTAGTCCGGGACAAAAAAACTTCGTTATAAATTCATAACTTCTTCGTTTGACGTTCGTTGTCGCCTAAATTTACATCGCTTCGATACCAACAACGAGATCTTCGACTCTCATTTAGATTGCTTCGGCTAAAAACCGCTTGATCTCAAATCGAGTATTTCAGGCTGCATACCGCTAAGCAGAAACTTCGATAAATCATAACTTCCTCATACGAAGTCAGATTTGGGCATTCTATATATATTCGGAAACCTCGTTTCAACTACTAAAACATTAACCAAAGATATCAAGTTTATTTTACACTTAAATTTTGACGCTTATTTTTATTCTTAATTAATCAAACCACATAATTAAGCAATTAAGCACAAAACACATAATACTCAAATAATACAATCTTATTATTTCAAAACGGGTTACAAAGGTTAACCTAGACTATTAAATTGCTAAAAATGGCAAGACCGTAAACACAGGCGTTACAGACTACCCTTATGAACCATAATTTCCTAGAAGGAAAGCGTGACTTTTGTGTATAGATCTATACGGGACTGACTACCCCACACCTGGCTGCTAGCTACAGTCGGACCGACAGGTCTACCAGTATGGTCATAAAGGATATCAATGTTTGTTCTCTATCATATCAAGTTAACGTATGGTCATAAAACTCGCCAATCGTAAAACTCTCTTTTACGTAATAATATACGTCACATGAACAATCGCTTTACTATCATAAGTGTGATACTTATGCCATACGATTTCAGAATCATTAAAGCAACAAACACACACATATCAGGGAAAAATATGGGATTTATCCTAGACAAACAGAACATACTACATCCATACTGGTTGTAGCCAGGGTTTTCCAAACAGTTAATACTACAAATATACTGGTGGAAGCCAGGGCTTTCAAACAAAATACATTTCATATACCAGTGGTAATCGGGATTAACGATACAAACAACATTGACCTTTAACGAAAATGTATTATTTTTACAAATTCAGTGACTAGTTTTCATTACAAAAATATGTTTATGAATTCTCCAGCATTATGCTGATACGTTTTCAAAACTGCTTGTATTCTCAGGACAACGTTAGATAGGTATCTTGCCAGCTTTTGGAGAAGAAGGAGCATATTCGAGGCTCGTCTTTATCTTTTGCTTATACTGATGTATAAAAACTATTTGATCAAATAGATGTAAGTATTCATATTGTAATGTAATGGTTGTGTTTACTTTGATTGCTATGATACAACTGTTGTGATACTACGCATGACGTCCTCCGCCCCTGAACGTTTCCGCCGTTCTGGTTCGGGGGTGTGACACAATTAACCATGGCATCAAATATAACAGAAAAACACCATATGCTTTGATACCACTGAAGCGTTTTGAGCACTACATCAATCCTATGGTGCACATGCAACCCTAATGCTTTGGATCTTGGTTTTTCTCAAGTTATACATGCAATTCTAATTGTCCAAAGCATAAAACCTATCTAGCATATAATTTTCAAGATTGATTACATAAAAGAAAGTTAAATGAATATCTTTTCCTTGTAGCTTGTATATCTTTACCTTCAAGAGCTTAGTGCCTCTATTGTTGCACCTCCAATGAGTCACAAACACCAAGTAGCAATTGGAAGAATATGAGAGAGGCTAAGGAGGCTCTAAAATCAACTAGGGTTCTTTTCTTGGAAGCATTGGCCGATTTCAGGGATCCAAGGGGTTCCTTATATAGTTCAGCTGCTAGGGTTTCAGGTAAAACCCTAATATGATTCCTTAAGCCTTAAGCAGTCTAGTAGATCCTTCCAGAAGGACTCCTTTGGACAAAATCTATGTGGGTTACACATAGAACTTAGTCCACCCCTTCCTAGTGTTCCACAAGCCCAACTTGCAACTATCATATAATTGCAATATCAGTCCCCATAATTTAATCAGTCTCTTTTGATCACCAAACTAATTCCAAATTAATTTCTAATCAATACTAATTAAATAATATTATTTCTTAATTAATATATTATTCTTACAATATTTTAATATATCATAATTAACCTCTTTCTCCATATATCATCCTACCAAATTGCTATGGTGAAGGCAACCCATAAGGACCATGCTACTATCGGCTCAAGTACATACCAACTACAGTTAAGGGCTTAGACACCTAATCTAATAAAACCCTCTTTTGTAAAATCTTTAATAAACATATGTTAATCGTACAAATATATGTTGATGACATTATTTTGGTTCTACTAATGAATCTTTGAGTTTTAAGTTTGTAGATCTAAAGAAGAGAAAATTTGAAATGAGCATGATTGGAGAGATGACTACTTTTCTCGGACTTCAAATCAAATAGTCAGCCGATGGCATTTTCATCAGCCATGAGAATTATGTCAAAAACCTACTCACTAGCTTTTCAATTTACAAATCTAACACTGCAAAATACCCAATGGCCTTTGGATACAAAATCGATGCAGACTTAAATGGAAAACTGGTTGACCAAAAAACATATCGTGGAATGATTGGATCACTCTTATACCTTATTGCTAGTAGACCTGACATCATGTTTTTTACATGTATATGTTCCAGATATGAAGCATATCCTATGGAATCCCGTGTAGTTGCAATGAAACACATCTTCAATTCCTAAAAGGCACTCCCAAACATGGCATTTGGTATCCAGCTAAATCCAATTTTCAACCAAATGATTTCACGACTCAGAATATGGAGGATAGAAGTTATATAGAAAGTCTACATCTGGTAGCTGTCAGTTCCGAGGAGGTTGGAATTCAAAGAAACAAGCTTGTGTATATGCATTAACAACAGAAGCTGAAGATGTAGCTGTTGCTAGCTTTTGTTCACAAGTTATATGGATACGAACTCAACTGCATGATTATGGCTTCAAAATATCACAAATTCACATATTTTGTGACTCAACTAATACTATTGCCATTTCTCACAATCCCATTCACCATTCCATGACAAAGCACATCGCCATTCGATATCATTTTATCATAGACAACATTCAAAAAGGTCATATCGAATTGCACTTGATCAACACCCAAGATCAAATTGTCGATGTCTTCACCAAGGCTCTCGATGAAACAAAGTTTCAATACTTCCTAGGCCATCTAGGAAGGTTAAATCCAAATAACATCCATTATTAAACTTTTACTTTTGTTTGTACAAAAGCATGTTTACTTTCATTCAAAAAGAAAATTCAAAACAATTGAAAATTTATTTCCTATCAAAAAATGCCAAAAATATTCAAATAACCAATATTCCAAAAACATTCAGATAAACAAATATGATAAAATATGATAAACGCCTTGCCATAATAAGCTTTTATAGAACCTTGTGATTAATCTTCTTTTGACTTAGTTTTCAGATGCTTATGGTCAATGAAGATTTTAACTCATACTGATTCTATATTGGAGTGAAGGTTCAAATCTCCTACTTTTCCATAATGTATATATCCTTATTTCCTTTATTTTTATGTGATTATTGATGATTTTAAAAAGGGACATAAGGTTAGGAGGTTCAGATGAAAAAAATCTCATGTGAGAATTTGCACCTCGTCAATCTGTATCATTATGGAATTCATTTCTTGTGAGCTTAGGTGTGTCACCATGGATTATAATGTATTTCCAAATATACCTTGTCACGGTGTCTTTTTTGCTTAGATATCAAAATGACTAGGGACCATACATTCATTTCTTACATACTAGACAAACTGTATTTTATGCCAGCTATCCCTACGTAGATAAAAGCCTACAAAAAATGAAGACTTGCGATCCTATGATCCATCAACAAGAAAAGACGACACGAAAAGAATTTCAAGAATCACCGATCAAAGAAAACTTGAAAACAGAAAGAATCGAAACAATGATGGATATTTACAAGAAAGCCATATGAAAAACACAGAAATATCCACATCTAATCCTCAATGACCAATAAAAAATTCATTGATTCTAAGTCTAAGACATCTTAGAAACATATAACCTTAGTGTACCCACTTAGCAACTATTGACCTAATAATGAAGACCTTTTTAGTTCTCAAATAAGTAATTATAGTAACACAGGATATTCCTAATGTCTTCATTGTAGGAGTGTTGGTAAGTTTTTAGACTTGTTACCATATCACAACCATTCTTGGTCATATGCTAATCACTCCTCGGGCCAGCATAGTTGATCAGGCTATGCTACTCCCAGGACTGACCATACATCCCCGAGCTTACTTGTGATATTCAACAATCGTAATACTTTTGTTCTTTTAATTGTGACACTGATTTTAGTATGAACGTAGGTATGTATACTTAGTTAAATATTTTATTATTTAAAAGTATAAACTCTTGGTCAGAGTATTTTTAATCCCATTGTATTTATAGTCTGTATGTATTTTATGGGTTGATATACTCAAATCACTATAAACAATGCTCTGATACCAATCTGTCACACCCCAAAACCAAGAACGGCGGAAACATTCTGGGGCGGAGGACGTCATTTAAAGTATCCCAACAGTGTAAAGTAGTAAACAAGCAACAACATCATCCGTTGCATTAATGGTATAATTTAAAACAATTGTGTTCTTTCATAGAATATAACAACATAATGAATAATCAAAATAAAAGATGAGCTTAACTACTCAGTCTTCTCAATACCTGGTCATCTTACTTGTCTACTGGTGACCTGAGAATACAAGTTATTTTGAAAGAGAGTATCAGCATAAAGCTGGTGAATTCATAAGTATTTTAGTGTCATTGATTTGTAAAACTTGTAATGAAACACTTGTAAAACTTGTAATGAAAAACTTGTAGTTTTTTTGAAGAAAAGTTTGTATAAGTATGAAAACCCTAGAAAATCCCATATTTCCTACTAGTATAAAATGTAGTCCTCTACCATGACCCGAATGTTTTGAAAGTATGCATCATTGTAAAAATGACGGTTTTTCCCTTATATAACTACTATTATAAAAATATAGTCTACCTCATCGTTTATGTGAATGTGTCACAAATGAAAGGTAGTAAGGAAAATAATATATTTATATCAAAATATATCCCACCTCATTGTTTATGTGAATGTGTCACAAAGTAAAGGTGGTAAGGAAAATAATATAATCCTTATGAGTGTATCCATTTGTATAGGATAAATACGGCGTGGTAACTCACCGAACAGTACAACTGAGAACATCCGTAGATGAACACACTTTCTATTGCGAGCAGCCAAGTGTAGGATGGTCAGTACAGGAGTGTGTAGAAGTATAACTTCATATAGTATGTAGTAGTATCTCTTTGTATAGTATGTATTAGTTTCTCTTCCTACGGTATGTATTAATGTCTCTTCCTACAGTATGTATTAGTGTCTCTTCCTATAGTATCTATTAGTGTCTCTTCCTACAGTATGTATTAGTGTCTCTTCATATAGTATGTATTAGTGTCTCTTCATATAGTATGTATTAGTGTCTCTTCGTACAGTATGTATTAGTGTAATCTATGTATTACTGTAGAGTATGTATTAGTGAAATGTATGTATTAGTGTAATGTATGTATTAGTGTAGAGTATGTATTAGTGTAATGTATGTATTGACTCATGTATGAACTGACTCTTAGTGTGATTCCTTGTACTAGGAATAGTAAATAGTATCTCCTAACTATACCTATTATAGCTACTAGTAATGTACGTGTATAACCGAAGGTATGCCTTTTCTACCCAAAGGTACTGAATTGACGGATAGAACTTTTATGTATGTATATGTATACATAATATATAACTAATATTTAGACGACATTCGGACAAATAACCGATACCCTAAGGCCACATCCAAACAATGAAAAGGAATTAAAGTGAGCTAGAAGTCCTAAGTCCTTTATACATTACTTATATAAGTATACATATATAGGCATGCATTTGACAATATAAAATTATAACAGAAGTTTTGTAAAACCTTTGAAGAGTTTGATAAATAAGAAGTGATGACTTGATGTCAGTTTATAAAACGATTTAAAAACATTTTGTTTGATAAGAACAATTTTATGTATAAGAAAGCCTTTGTTTGAAACACAATTGTAACAGAGTTTGAAAGGAAACATACAGTATGTAAGACAGTTTGATAAAGAGTTTAACATGTGAAAACGTTTGAGAAAGTCATTAGAAGTAATATGTTTGGTAAAACAGCTAAAAGCGTAGTAAAATCCATTTGTGTACTAGTTATTAATCACATGTGACTGATATAATAACTAGTATGATTCAACATGTATTCCCCCAATAAAAGCATTTATAAACATTTAAAAGGTTAATTAAGGGGTATGAACTCACCTATAGTGAGTGGATCGTATGGAAGTGTCGGACAAGTGCTAGGTGTCAAGTGAAGACTTGAACACACACAATGATCCTAATAACATATAAAGACATATATATATATATATATATATATAGTGATTATAACACTAATTAGACAAGTATAAACACCCTAATGTGTCGAAAACACTTTGGTCAAAGTGTTAGGAGGCCATTGGGTTGCAAAAAAGGAGTGTAAAGCATTGTTATTGAGTTTATGGCCCAAGGACCACACTTAATGGAGTTTACAGCCCAGGGGAGTTTACTCCTGTCCGTAAACTCTCTAAAGGGTCTTATTTAGAGGCTTATAGGTATGATGTATTAAATGGTTAAGTGTTCCAAGGTTAGACAAGAGGCTATGTGAGTTTAAGGTTCAAGAATTGACCTTAACCTGAGTTTACGACCTAGGGACCATTTCTCCATGAGTTTACGGCCGTAAAATCATGGTATGATGCACTAACTTGAAGTTTAATGTCCCTAGTTCATTGTTGGAGGGTTCTAATCCAAGTTCTAGGCATAAAGAAGGAATTTAGGGCTTCAGTGCACCCTTAAAGGGAGTTTACAGCCTTGGGAGATCCTTTTCCATAAACTCTCATCCAACCCTTATTTCATGATGATGCTAAGGTCTAAACATGTTTAATCTAGTACATAACAAGTTAGAACAAGAGTACTTATGATATAGGAGCTTGAAATGGTCGGTTTTGGCCAAGAACAGTAGTGTGTGCTCTTGGTGAAACTTGAAGATCAATGAAAACATGTTTTTCATGGCTGGAATCATGAGAGAATGCTAGTTTAAGAGTTGTAACAACAAGTCAATGAATAATACTTACACGTTTTGAAGATCTAGAGACAGAAATGTGGATGGTACTTGAGAGGATTTGAAAGAGAATCAGCCAAGGAAAAGAAAGGAATGAAACAAATGACCAACCTTGATCATATAGAGTGAGTTTACGGCCCACATGGAGTTTACGGCCATAAACTCCATTGTGGTGGCCGTGAACTCATGGTCAAGGTGTTTTAGGCTTGATCTTTGTACTATAGCTTCAATATATAAACCCCAACACTTATCCCTTAAGTGTATAAGGCTCAGAACGCTCAAACAGACTCTAAATTGTGCTAGATGATAGCAAGAATGAGTCTGGCACTAAATTGAGTTGACTGACTGAGTTTTCAAGGTAATAGAAAATTTCGGGTTGTCACAAATAAATGATTTCCTGGGATACTATTTCCTTCATCACTAAAGTTTCATAGTGTCGTTTGCATGTATTTCCCGAAGGAGAGAAAGTGAACATTAATGGCATAATGATGAAACTCATTAAGTGATGCCGAAAACAGTCTTATGCAATTAGTAATCTAATAATAAGACTAAGTGAATCTACAGGACAAGCACAGCTGAACACCTCTAACATGAGTCTGAGTTTTCGGAGAGAGATATCACTCAACTTGTTCTGCTATCAGAACAACCAAACACCCAAGTGAAGTGTTAGCTATACCTTTGAGCGTTCATCTGAATAGACCTATTAGACCACTTGTCGTTATTAATAATGCTATAAAATCGTAGGGAATTTCTTTATATATTGTGTGTAAGTGACACTTAGATTCCCCACAATGGACGAGATCCAATACTTAAATAGAAAATAAAATTACAGAAAGACTACCTCAAGAATGAGAAAAATACAATTGAAATAAATACAGTAATTTATTCTAGCTATTATCCCCACAAAAGTGAATGGTTGGCGGAGCAGGCCAAAACTTGGCATGAAAGAACTCAAATTGAGGACCAGGAAGAATCTAAGTGAGGATATCCACAACCTGAAGCTTGGTTGGAACAAAACAAGTGTTAAGCCTCCCTGACGAAACAAGCTCACGGATAAAATGATAGTCTAAGTCAATATTCTTGGCCCAATTGAGGCCAACTCGATTTTGAGAAAGAAAGATGGAACTTTGATTATCACAAAGTACAGTAGGGCGATCAGGTGGTAAAGCACGCAACTCATACAAAAGATGAGTAACCTATATGATCTTGGCAACTGTGTTGGCCATAGCACGATACTTAGATGCACAACTGGAACGCGAAACTATCATTTTTATCACTCCATGAAATAAGATTACCACCAAGAAAGATTGAGTAGCCAGAGGTGGACCTATGAGGATGAAGACAGCGGGTCCAATCAACCTCTGAGTAACCGAAGATGGATGTCGTGTGGCTTCAATAAATAAAGATTGAAATCCAAAGTGCCTTTAACATATTGAGGAATGTGTTTCACATGCTGATAGTGAATGTTGGTGGAGTTTGGAAAAACTGACTCACTTGCTTAACAATATAGGAGATATCTTGTTGGGTAATGGTCAAGTAATGAAGATCCCCTACAAGGGATCGATTGTGATTCAGATCCTTATAAGGAACACAACGAATACTAAATACTTCATCAGTAGCCGACGGAGTGTGGACAAGCTTAGCTTCCAAAAGATCAAAAAGTTTAAGAATGTCATGGGCATAGTTAGATTGGCTAAGAAATAGACCATCCAAATATCGAGTAACTTCAAGGATAAGAAAATAGTTAAGATCTCCAAGATCTTTAACAGCAAATTCCTGATCAAGTTGACAGATAAATGAGGTAAGAACGTTGTCCTGATTACCTATCAAGATGAGATCATCGACATATACCAGTAGATACATAATGTATGAATCTCGAGAGAAAACAAAGAATGATGGGTCTGAGTGACTGCATGTGAATCCATTACGAAGGAGAAAGCTTCTAAGGAGCTAAAACCAAGCCATTGGGGCTTATTTGAGACTGTGGATTGCTCTGTTTAGGAGACATACATGATTGGGAAAATGGGAATCAGCAAATCTGGGGGGTTGTTCCATGTAGACAAGTTCATTGAAGTTCCAATGAAGAAAGGCATTATTAACATTAAGTAGGTGAAGTTTCCAATTATGTATTACAACCAATTATAGAACAACACGAATATTCGATGCTCTGACAACTGGACTGAACGTGTGAGAGTAGTTAAGCCCTAGAATTTGACTAAACCCTTTAGCAACAAGACAAGCCTTGTAGTTCTCAGTGGACCCATCAGGACGATACTTGGCACAGAAAATCCATGTGGAAAAAACCATATTATGCGAAGCCGGAGGAGGAACTAAACTTCATATGTGGTTATTAGAAAAAGCAGCCAATTGGTTTTGCATAGCATCCATCCAATGTGAGCTATTGATGACATACTTGAATCCTTTTACATCAAGGGAAGCAAACAATGCAGTAAATAAGAGGTGATTAAGTGTATGACCTAGATTCGCCAGATGTATATGAGAGCCCATCTGGTTGGGTTGAAATAATATTATGTTGAGAAGGCCCTTCTACATCACTTTCTTATGAACAAATACTATAAGGAATCAGAGGAGTTCTTGATGTTGGGGAAGGAGTTTTCAGTGGATATGAGATCATAGATGGTGCATCAAGAAAGGGATGTAGCGGTAATAAAGAGGCATTTGTGTTTCTATTTTCACCTTAAAATGGAAAAGATCTTTCATCGAAACGAGCATGACAGGTGATGTTGACACGATATGTAATGGGATTAATGCAATGGTTTCCCTTATGGTCAGATGAGTACCCTATCAAAATGCAAGGATGACTCCTAGGGGCTAATTTATGTGACGCATAATCACAAAGTTATGAGTAAACCCGACAAGAAAATTCTTGGAGGTCTCGATACGACGACTGGCAAGACAAGAGAACCTCAAATGGGGATTTGCTTTTTAAAACAAGCACCGAAAGCCGATTAATAATACACATTGTTGAGGAAAATGCATTAACCCAATATGCTTTTGGAACATGTCCATTGAAAAGCATAGCTAACCCTGTTTCAACCACATGTCGATGTTTTCATTCAACGCGACCGTTTTGTTGGGGAGTGTACGGGTACGATAGCCTGTGAAATGTGCCATTAGTGGCAAGAATGTTTTACACATGAAGGTTGACAAACTTCGTTCCTACATCACATTGAAATAATTTAATCTTCCGTGTGAATTGGTTTTGCACAAGGTTTATAAAAATAGATAAGACATCATACAATTCAGATTTCGCACGTAATGGGTAAAACCAACCAAATCGAGAATAATCATCTACAAAAAGCACATAATATCAGTAACCCTCAGCCAAGGTAACCGTTGAAGGGCCCCATCAGTCATAGTGAATTAAATCTAATGTGTTTGAAACCCTTTATTCATTAACATCAAAAGATAAACGTCGAATTTTAGACAATTGGCAAGCCGAACACATAAACGGTTTAAGAAGTATGGAGGTAACACATAAACTCCCTCTTTTATTCAATAACAAAATAGTGTCAGGTGATACTTGTCCCAACCGCAAATGCCAAAGCTCGCAAGATGCCTTTAATTGAGAGGTAGCAACCAAGACCTTGAGGCTCAAATCATAAAACATACATTCCATTTTCACATCTACCTAAGGCTAGGACTTGCTTTGACCGGCGGTCCTGAATATATAATTACGGTAGCGAAGACAAGACATCCAAAGGATTATCAGTAGTTAGTTTACTAATTGATACAACATTTTTTTTCGATAGACGGAACCACCAAAAAATCTTTTAATTTTCTTTCCAACGTAACTGTAGCATAACCAATATGTGATACAGGAAGTTTATTACCTTTTCCAAATGTCATAGAGGCCTTCCCACTATGCATATGGTAGAAGTAACACTCTCAAGAGAAGTTGTCATGTGGTCGGTAGCCCCGGAGTCAACATAACAATCTGCGGCAGATGAGGAAACATGACACTTTGCTTGAAAAGCCTTGGCAATATCACCATCAGTGGACACCACCTTAGTAGCAAACTGAGAAGATTTGGATATTGGTTTGCATAGTGCCTATTATTCCGATAAAGTTGGCAGTGAGGGGGGTGTCAGCCTTTACCACGACTACCACTAATATCACCACAAGACCATGAAGGGTTACAGCCTGGAGAGGAGGGTTAGTGTGGAGTTGTATCATAAAGTACGGTAGGGAGATCAGGTAGTAAAGCATGCAAATCATGCAGAAGATGAGTAACCCAGATGATCTCGGCGGCTATGTTGGCCATAAAACGATACTCACACTCACAACTGGATTGAAGAAATGTCGTTTTTTTGCACTCCAATAAATAAAATTACTAGCAAGAAAGATGGAGTAGCCAGAGTTGGACCTATGAGACTCAAGATTGCGGGTCCAATCAAAATATGAGTAACCGAAGATAGACGTATGATGTGGCTTCAAAACAGAAATATTAAAATCCAAAGTTCCTTTAACATATCGATGAATGTGTTTCACATGCTGATAGTGAATGTTGGTGGGAGTCTGGATAAATTGACTCACTTGGTTAACAACATAGGATATATCTTGTCGGGTGGTGGTCAAGTACTGTCGAGCCCCCACAAAGGATCGATAGTGAGTTAGATCCCTATAAGGGACATCATTAATACTGAATACTTCAATAGTAGCCAATGGAGTATAGACATGATTAGCTTCCTGAAGATCAGAACATTTAAGAATGTCAAGGGCATACTTACACTGGCTAAGAAATATACCATCAAAATATTGAGTAACATCAAGGCCAAGAAAATAGAGAAGATATCCAAGATATTTAATAACAAACTCTAGATCAAGTTGATAGATAAAGGAGATAAGAACATTATCCTAATTACCTTTCAAGATGAGATCATTAACATATACCAGTGGATACATAATGTATGAAACTCGAGAGAAAACAAACAATGACGGGTCTGAGTGACTGCATGTGAATCCATTATGAAGGAGAGAGTTGCTAAGGTGCTGAAACAAAGCCATTAGGGCTTGTTTGAGACTGTGGCTGCTTTTTTTAGGCGACATACATTATTGGGAAAATATGAATCAACAAATCTAGGGGGTTGTTCCATGTAGTCATGTTCATTTAAGTTCCCATGAAGAAAGGCCTTATTGACAACAACTTGGTGAAGTTTCCAATTATGTATGACAGCTAACCACAGAACAACCCGAATAGTCAATGCTTTGACAACTGGACTGAACGTGTGAGAGTAGTTAAGCCCTGGAATTTGACTAAACCCTTGAGTTAAAAGACAAGCCTTGTAGTTCTCAATGGACCCATCAAACCTGTATTTGGCATGCAAAATCCATGTGGAACCAACCATATTATGCGAAGTCGGATGAGGAACCAACTTCCATGTGTGGTTATTAGAAAGAGCAGGTAGCTTTTTTTTTGCATAGTATCCATCCAATGTTAGGTTTTTATGACATATTTGAATCCTTTTAGAACAAGGGAAGCAAACAATGCAATAAATAATGGGTTCTTAAGTGTATGAGCTAGATACGCCCATAGTTTATTTTTAATGATACAAGATTTGCATGAGCCGTAATCAGATGCGTTCTCATAACCATAATTGATGGCCGGTTGGCTTGGGTTGTGGGCTCAACAATCGTGATTGGAGCCTCACCGATGATGCTAGTAGATGGGCTAGTGGTTGCAGCTTGGGAAGCAGGTTCAGAAGACGGATATGAGAGCCTATTTAGTTGGGTTGAAATAATATTAGGTTGAGAAGGTCCTTCTCCATCATTGTCTTATGAACAAATATTATAAGGAATCAACGGAGTTGTTGATGTAGGAGAAGTAGTTTTCGGTGGAGATGAGATCATAGATGGTGTATTGAGAAAGGAATGTAGCAGTAATAAAAAGGAATCTGAGTATCTTTTTTCACCAGAAAATGGAAAAGATATTTCATCGAAACGAGCATGACAGGTGATGTTGACATGACATGTGATGGGATTAATGCAATGGTATCCCTTATGGTCGGACGAGTACCATATAAAAATGCAAGGAAGACTCCTAGGGGCAAATTTATGTAGCGCATAATCAGAAAAATATGACTAAACGCAACAAGCAAATGCCCGGAAGTCTCCATACGACGGCTGGCGAGAAAAGAGAACCTCAAATGGGGACTTGCCTTTTAAAAAGAGATTCAGAAGCCGATCAATAATATACATTGTTGTGGGAAATGCGTCAACCCAATATGCTTTTAGAACATGTCCATTGAATAGCATAGCTAACCCTGTTTCAACCACATGTCGATGTTTTCATTCAACACGGCCATTTTGTTAATGTACAGCTACGATAGCCTGTGAAATGTAACATTAGTGGCAAGAACATTTTACATGTGATGGTTAACAAACTTCATTCCTCCATCACTTTGAAATAATTTAATCTTCCATGTGAATTGGTTTTGCACAAGGTTTATAAAAACAGATAAAACATCATACAAGTAGGATTTTGCACGTAATGGGTAAAGCCAACCAAATCAAGAATAATCATCCACAAAAAGCACATAATATTACTAACCCTGTTGGGCTTTAGTATACTAAAAAATCCTATCGTGCACATACAACCCTAAATGCCTTGGATTTATGTTTTCTCTAATTATACATGTAATGGTGTTTGCAAAGCATTAAGCCTATAACTAGCATGAAAGTGACATAGACAATACAAAATACTACTTAGAATGACATACCTTTTATGTAGCTTGAAACCTTTTTGTATTTGGCCTTACGAGCTTACCACCAAAAGTATGAATGCCTCAAATCGCTCACAACTCACCTAGGACAAAGGTGGCTCTTCAGAGAGAATCTTCATGCACCAAAAGACCTCATGAACTCCAAAAACATGTGTGTAGATGTTTTTTGGCTAAGGAGTACATATTTATATGTAGGATTTCAAGGGTCGTGAGTACAACCCAAATCCATACCCATGGGTTTTATGATTCATGGCTCATCTGGCCCAACTCTTTATGTATCCATATACAAACTTGGTCCAACTTGGATCATAAGCCCAACACATATAAATAAAACTAATTACCATAATTAGTCCACATAGATTTAATTAGTATCTTTTGATCACTAAATTAATTCCAAATTAATTCTCGATCAATACTACTTAAAACATATGATTTCATATTCATATATTAGAACTTATAATATATTAATAAATCATATATAACCTTCTCTGAAGAGTCAATGCTAACAAATTGTCCTGGTGTTATACAACCCAAATGGACCATACTACTCTCGAGTTGAGTACATACCGATAATAGTTGTGGGCTTCGACATCTAATCCAATACTTTCCCCCGTCGATAAGTCTAAAACTATTATTTCAAGTAAGACTCCAAAACCCGACCATCAATCGTAACTCTTAAAGCTGTTGTCAAACTCTGACCTACGCAATGACGTGTCCATTAGATAAGGGATCATATATTCCTCCATTCTAGATATCATATCTACTGAGACATGGATTATAATCATTATCTTTGTCCATCTGTTGTTTCCTGATTTCCAATTTATGACGACTGACTAATTGAACAAATAAAATTAGTTTAGGCCCGGCCGAGCACATAAGGTTGTCATCACTAAATCATCGAGGGGCCGACATATATCCCTTTTATCTTTATAAGGGTAAAAGGAATGGATAAAATTTGACTCATATGCTTGCTCTATTTACTTATCAAATCACACACAACAATATGTTTTATAGCACCAAGTTACTGGTGCATTTTCACATTATCAATGTGTAACCGACTTGTAGACGGCAACTCATATCTCTTAGTTTCAAAAATATAAGATATTATCGTCTCATGAACTCTCGTGATAAAATCCATGAAGTGATTCAAATGAGCGTGGGTTTAATCCAATACTAGAATCTTATTCCAGGAGCACTCATGAATATTGTAGTTATGTCTAGGCCACCTAGACAAACTACAAACGCATTATTGACAATCTTGCCTCATACCTACTTCCAAAGTATGATCGACTGTGGACTGTTTGAATAAACTAGTTATTCGGGAACTTAAAACATGAAAAGTGATACACAAGAATAGTACTAATCCTATATGGCCCCAAAACTTTAGAGTGCCATATTGATTTGTCATTATTCATTGTATAATGTTTCGAATAATCAACTTAATACTTGAATTAAAACAATAGCAGTCCCATGCTCCAAGCATGCACACTATGTTTACCTATGGTCCTTTCCTTGTGGAATACATCAATTGATAACACTTCAATGATACTCATTTCACAAGTCCAAATCCTTATCGTCAATGTAAAAATACCAAATTCTTGTCATTTACTATAATATGTTAGATTCTAAACTTATATGCAATGATACTCTTGTAATGACTATGCACAAAAATCACAGAGACTTGGCAACAAACATTACAAAGTATTCCAATGGAGAACAATTCCATGGAAATGAAGTGTCATATTCAAAGTACATTCCTTTGAACATCCTTCTTGCATTAAGTTTTCTAATCTTACACATATTTAATGAATAACTTCCACCTATGGAATCATTTCCATATTCCCATTTGACTATCATTTCTGAACAAGAGTCACTTCTTTTAAGAATATGTCAATATGGTCCTTCCAAAATTTACACTATACTTCCAACTGTCCACGAGCAACCAATATTTGGCAAACCTCATATTATCATCGACAATTGCTTAATCATTTTAGTCATATACAGTTCTGGTCCTCTTTCCCTCTTAACGCCCTAGGTATTTGGAAAATTCAGAACACATAGAAATATTATAACAAATGCAATCGATCTTATACCCGACGCATATGGGATATTATTCATAATGTCTCACATAAATACATGATCCTAGACTGGTATTTTGCTATAATTTTTCTATTTTCCATGTTCTCATAATCCGAACTATGAAGAGCGATGCCATAATCATAATCGAATTTAGAGAATGCAATTAACATTTCCATATATAGGATTTCCTTATGTTAAACCATTCCAACATAACATTCACATATATACTTAACTAAATTTGATTAAAATCTCAATCTAAGCTTGTAGAATGAAAAGAAGTATGAATTTCCTCTCCCTTAATTATACCAAAACAACTTTTCAAACCCTGCAACTTTGCAAATTGAAACTTTTGTTTTCTATAATTAACATTGCTAACTTGCAATACTTAACATAATAATCATGCTCCCACTAACATGATGATTATATCCTTATTAGCATAAACACTTATGCTCCCACTAGCTTTGACATGTACCCAGAAATCAGTTGGACTTCTAGAGATCAATACTTTATTGATTTTCTTACCAAAGTTTAGATTTCTGATATGTGATGCTTCGATAAAACTTCATCTAAGCTTCCCGAAATCATACACCTTTCCTTAGATAGCTCACATGTGTGTCTAAAAAATTATGAAGAGGGATGCCATAATCATAATGTTTAGACCTTTTTCCAGTTCTCACAATTCGAACTATGGAATGGGATGTCTAAATCATAATCGAATTTGAGAAATGCAAATATCACAATTGCTAACTATTTAAAATCTACTTAGTGAAAGCGTTTCCTCACGATCATTTTCATGAATCCGAGAGAAAGCTTATGACACTTTAGATTTTTATGGTGTATGTGTTCCTATCCATGTGAATTTGTCAAAACCATAATCACAAGACAAGGTTAGTGACAAATCCAAACTGATATAGACTAAACTTATTCAATCTTAATTTCTTGCCACCTGGCAGCACAAAGGCCTACCATGTCTTCCAAGTTGTGATGTAAACAATTGAGAACTCATAGAACTCTCATGCATAGTCAACTTTTAACTGGAATGGGCACAGAAAAAAGAATATGTCAACACAATAGGTTACAAGCCTCAAGTCGTGTGCTAGTGATACTAAATATGTTCTATTGTTGATTAGTTCTTGAAAGTTTTCCAAGATCTTTAAGACTCCCACTGACCTCTTAACATATAAGATTGTCTTTGTCAAGAACCATTCCTTGACAAAAAAAAAATTCAAGAGTTAGTGCGGATTCTTATCAAGATAAACACTTCACACAATTGGTCTTAGTTGGACTTTGTTTTAACCAAAAACATCACAACTTACCAATTTCAAATGTACAAGAGTAGAAAACATTTTACTCTACATTTGACAAGTGTTATAAACTTTCTATGATTATGTCACTCAAGTTACAATCTTGGAGTATGACTCTAAGACTTGTTTTTGGATCGCAGTATGATTCAACTTATGATTTAACCATTTCAACAACTCACGATTCCTCTTCTTAGCCAAACTAATGCACTAAGATGTCCTTAGAGGAACAATTATGGTATGTTTTCATAATCACTAAGATAATCATAAAACATGATACTAAAGTGCTCTCTCATATATTCAGAATGGAGAAACTTTTATTTTTCTGCCTAATTTGATTCTTCTTATTCGTACTGCCATGCATTGAAACTTTTCCAATGTTTCAGAATTATACTTAAACTTGTAAGCATAACCATATTTACTAACTTTTAGAAAATCATAATGAATAGTCTTATTATTCTTTATGGTGGACCTGATCAGCGCACAGCCAAGTGTACCCGATCCCCTAGTCCTTCACTTGACTCACATATACATGTGAATAAGGAATTAGTCTTAATGTCCCAAAGATGAAGATCTTCATTCATCACACAATACAAGTTGCATGATTCCAAGTTTCTATCCAACTGAAACTTGGGTGATGAGAATTTTTCCTTATTTGGTAAATTATGACACTACCACAAACGAAAGGATCAAATCCATTTTTCAATATTGCTATCAATGGAAACATGTAAACAACAATTTTTCACAAATGTCATTATAAGGATATTTAAAAAAAATAAAATCAAAACTTTTCTTTTATTTTAAAACTTGCGGAAATACGTATCCTTACAAAGAAAATACATAGAAAACATGTTGTTATCTATTCCTAAGCAATATATCAAAACACTGATGTAGCAGCTCAAAATTCTAATCATTGGACCATGCGATCGAAATCCATCTCTCCGCGATCGGAATCAGCTTAATCTTTCTTTAAGGTTCCTTTCTTTTCCTATATTCTTCAAAACATCAAAATGTAATTACGTTACGTCATGTATTAAAAATCTCCAAATATGAACTTAATAGACTTGGATAGTGGACTTCACCTGAAGTAGAGTCAAACATTTTGACTTTACCATCCTTATGAACTTCCAGGTAAATAGGACAGCTTCGCAACCAATGTCGCTTCTCTTGTCAAAATAAACATATGGACTATTTAGGAATGGTACACGAGACTATCTCAGAGTTAGCCTTTCTCTTTACCATTGGGTCAAACGACTTGAACATGGCCGATCCCTTTCAATTGGGAAGAGAAAACTTTTCTGGACTTCTAATGATACCATTGTCAATGTCCATGGAAGTTTGGGAAGTAGATCATCCAATCAAATTTGCTTTACCAGTGCTCCAAATCATTTTTTATTCAGCAGCAACAAGCAAACATGTAGGATCGATAAGGGCCATGTCATGATCTGTCATCAGGGAATGACTAAAGAACCAAGTCAACTGCCAGCTTCCCGAAGACTTCGACACCCAAATCTCCCATCTTTTCAATATATGACTTCATCTGCAAGATGTGAGCACATATAGACATTGTTTTCCAATAGGGATTGAGTAACCTTGAACCTTTCAAGAACTTGCGGGTTAGGGAGAATAATTAGAGGAGGAAAAAGAAGTGAAATACGATTTTCATTCCTTTTAATGCACAACAAAGGAATTAATCTTTCACCTTGATCTCTATGTAGGATATCATCTTCACTAGGAAAGCTTTATCAAAAAAGATATGAAAGACCATAGTTGTCTAAACTAGACATCTATGAGGGAGAAATTCAAGCTTAGTTGATTTAAGTCCTTAATATAACACCCAATATGAAATATTAAGGATAGGACCCAACACAATACTTTGTAACTTCGAAGAGGGATGCCGTAATCCAAGCTACAAAATATTTGAAGGTAGGTAAATGACAATTTACCAATTTCCACCATGAAAAACGAAATTTAACATTAGGTTTTAAATGAATTAAAATTCCTAGATCTTTTGAGATTCATTGAACTATTCAATGGCATGTTTAAATCTCGATTGTGCCCTTCAAGTTTGTGACTGGGAATCTGAGGATCACAAACAAGGAGTGAGTAACCATGTAATTTAGCTTGGTACACTTAATATTACAACCACCTAATCAATGTGCCAGTTAACCACACATTCTCCATTGATCTATGATTAACATCAAGCTAACCTTTTCCATGCATTGTCAGTCCCAGATTAGTGTGCCGGTTAACCACACACGCTCCACTAACGACTTAACAAGGTGCAAAGTACAATTTCGTGGGTTAGCACCAAATTCACATTTTCCTAAAGTAACTATGATTGGGAATTTAATAAAGTTTAGTTATTTTATATTTATCATTACACATTTAATGAAGGGAGAATTCGAGTCCTATCCTACCCGTTCAGCTAACGACACTCTACCAGTCAAGGAAGCGGTGGGTGAGCGTGGACACCTATTAAACCGCCATTTTATAGGCAGTAACCTTATCCCCCCCCCCCCTTATAGACCGGCTTCGTGAATGAGGCCTACTAACGGTAAGACTTTGTTCTTATATATATATATATATATATATATATATATATATATATATATATATAAACTTTTAATATTATAATAGTATAAAGGTAGAATTTTAAACTTTAAAATTCTAGGGTTTAATTTGGAATTTAAGTATTCATAGGGGGAAACTTTACAAATTCCAAAACTTGAGGGCAAGTTTTGAGGAATTCAAAAACTTTTAGTTTCCATAACTTATGAGTTTAGTATGGTTTTTATGGAAGACTTTTCAAGTTCCATAAACTGAGGACAAGTTATGGAAGACATAAAACTATTTTGTGATAACATTTAAAAATAAGAACTTTCATTTTTTTCATAACCTATGAACTTTAATGTGCTTTTTAAAGAAAAACTCTTCATTTTCCATAACTGGAGGACAAGTTTTGGAGTTCATAAAAACCATTAAGATCAAATTATCCATTAAACCAATAAGCAAATAATTGTTCAATGATCTTGGTTAAACTCATAAGTAAAAAATAATTCATATCAAAAAAATTCAAGAAATTAGCTAATCATATAAACTAATACAGCCTTGAAACTTTGATAATTATCCTCTATTTGGATGAGGATAGTCATTGTCATAGCATCTAAATCAAATTTTATGAACAAAAGCATTTTGTGGTAATGATCCTAATCCAAAACAGGCCAAAAAACTCGAAAAATCTGCATCCAGTATAGCCAACTCGTCGAGTTCCTTGATGCACTCGACGAGTCCAAGAGTATCTTCAATCAACTCGTCGAGTCACCCGGTGGAATCGGTGAGTCCTGCTGACAGAATGCAAAAAATTCGATTTTTTTTCTTCGAAAACCAATAATAACATCAAATATAATAGAAAACAACTCATGGCTCTGATACCACTGTTGGGTTTTAGTATACTACAACATCCTATGGTGCACATACGACCCTAAATGCCTTAGACCTATGTTTCCTCTAATTATACATTTAAAGGTATTTCCAAAGCATCAAGCCTATAACTAGCATACAATTGACATAAACAATATAAAATACTAGTTAGGATGACATACCTTTTATGTAGCTTGAAACCTTGTTGTATTTTGCTTTACGAGCTTAGCACCAAAAGTATGGATGCCTCAAATCGCTCACAACTTACCTAGGACAAAGGTGGCTCTTGAGAGAGAATCTCCATGCACCAAAACACCTCATGAATTCCAAAAACATGTGTGTAGATATTTTTTGGCTAAGGAGTGCATACTTATATTTAGGATTTTAAGGGTCATGAGTATAACCCAAATCCATACCCATGGGTTTTATGTTTCATGGTTCATGTGGCCCAACTCTTTATGTATATATCCATACACAAACATGGTCTAACATGGATCATAAGCCCAACACACATAAGTACAACTAATTACAAAAAATTAGTCCCCATAGATTTAATAAGTCTCTTTTGATCACTAAATTAACTCCAAATTAATTCTCGATCAATACTAATTAAAACATATGATTTTATATTACTATATTAGAACTTATAAAATATTAATAAATCATATATAACCTTTTCTCAAGATTCCATCCTAACAAATTGTCCCGGTGTTATGCAACCCAATTGGACCATGCTACTCTCAGGTTGAGTACATACCAATAATAGTTATGGGCTTAGACATATAATCCAACAAACCCTCAGCCATGGTAACTGATGAAGGGCCCCATAAGTCACAACGAATTAAATCTAACGGGTTTGAAGCCCTTTTTCCATTAACATCAAAATATAAATGTCGAATTTTAGACAATCGACAAGCCGAACACATAACCGGTTTAGGAAGTATGGAGGTAACACATAAACTCCTTCTTTAATTCAAAAGAAAAATAGTGTCAAGTGATACTTGACCCAACCAAAAATGCCAAAGCTCGAAAGATGCCTTTAATTGAGATGTAGCAAACAAGAGCTTGAGGCCCGAAGCATAAAACATACATTCCATTTTCACATCCTCCTTAGGCTAGGGCTTGCTTTCACTGGTGGTCCTGAATATATAATTATGGTTGCAAAAACAAGACATCCAACGGATTATCAGTAGTTAGTTTACTAATGGATAAAACATTTTTTTGATAGACGACACCACCAAAATATCTTTTAATTTTATATTCTACGTAACCATAGCATAACCAATATGTGATACATGAAGTTTATTACCATTTCTAAATGTCACAGAAAATTTCCTAGTATCCATATGGTAGAAGTAACACTCTCGAGAGAATTCGACATGTGGTCGGTAGCCCTGGAGTCAACATACCAGTATGGGGTAGATGAGGAAATATGACACTTTGCTTGAAAATCCATGGCATGATCAGCATCAGTGGAAACCGCCTTAGTAGAAAACTGAGAAAGAATTGGTTTGCATAGTGCCCGTTTTTCCAACAAATTTGGCAGTGAGGGGGCGTCGGCCTCGACCACGACCACCACTCATACCACCATGAGACCATGAAGGGTTACGACTTAAAGAGGAAGGTGAGTGGGGAGTGGTGTCACAAACTAAGGTAGCACGATCAGGTGGTAAAGAATGCAAATCATGCAAAAGAAGAGTAACCCAGATGATCTCGGCAATGGTGTTGGCCATAGCAAGATACTCAGACCCACAACTGGAGTGAGAAAATGTTGTTATTTAGCTCATAAATAAATAAGATTACCAGCAAGAAAGACGGAGTAGCCAAAGCTGGACCAATGACGCTCGAGACAGTGGCTCCAATCAACATCTGATTAACCGAAGATGGATGTATGATGTGGCTTCAAAAATGAAAGATTGAAATCCAAATTGCCTTTAACATATCGAAGAATGTGTTCCCATGCTGATAGTGAATGTTGGTGGGAGTCTGGAGAAACTGACCCACTTGGTTAACAACATAGGAGATATGTTGTCGGATAATGGTCAAGTACTGTCGAGCCCCCACAAGGGATCGACAGTGAGTAAGATCCTTGTATGGGACACCATGAAAACTGAATACTTCATTAGTAGCCAATGGAGTGTCGATAGGCTTAGCTTCTAGAAGAACATAACGTTTAAGAATGTCAAGGGCATACTTAGACTGGAAAAGAAACAGACCATCAAAATAACGAGTAACTTGAAGGCCAAGAAAATAGTTAAGATCTCCAAGATCTTTAATAGCAAACTCCTGATCAAGTTGACCGATAAAGGAGGTCAGGACGTTGTCCTGATTACTTGTCAAGATGAGATCATTAACATATACCAGTAGCTACAGAATATATTAATGTCGAGAGAAAAAAAAACAATGATGGGTCTAAGTGACTGCAAGTGAATCCATTACGAAGGAGAAAGCTGCTAAGGATCTAAAACCAAGTCATTGGGGCTTGTTTGAGACTGTGGATTGCTTTGTTGAGGCGAGATACATGATTGGGAAATTCAGAATCAGCAAATCCGGGGGGTTCTTCCATGTAGACAAGTTCATTTAAGTGCCCATGAAGAAAGGCATTATTGACATCAAGTTTGTGAAGTTTCCAATTATGTATGATAGCCAATGACAAAACTGTTGGATGAGGTCTCTAAGTCCATAACTAGATTTGGTATCAACTTGACCCGACCTGACATAGTCCATTTGGGTTACACTTCACCTAACAACTTGTATGGATATACTTTTGAGAATAAGATGTTTTTGATATATTAATATATTATCAGTTATAATATATTAATATGATATCATAATTATTTAATTAGTATTCATCAAGAATTAATTTAGCGATCAAAATGGAGCTAATTAAATGTGGACTCTTTTTTATATATATGGATTGGGCTAAGATTTATTTAGGACAGGCTAAGAGTATATGGAGTCCATGGATAGTCCATGGAGCTTTTTACCCAAGCATCATAGGTAAATGAAGAGTCATGGGTATTAGGGTTTAACCCTAATCCTCCATACTATATAAAGGAGTCCTTGGTTCTAGAATTAGCACTAGTGTGTGAACATAAGTGTGAGCTGATTTCTATAGTGTTCTTATTCTCTCAAGAGCTTCCAACTTGTGTTGGTGATTTGTGACACCACTTAATGCATCCACACTATTGGTTCTAGGCTCATAAACACCAAGCAATGAACCACAAAAGAAAGGTATGTTATTCATCTTAAAGTTTTGTATTACAAGTACCCCATAACATGCTAGTTAGGTTGTAAACCTTCGAAATCAAATTTGCTTGTATGCTCAAAACCCAATAGTGGTATCAGAGCCTCGGCTTGTTTTTTTGATACTTGATGCAAACTTGTTGAAAAAGCTCAAAAATCTGCTATATGTTGCATGAACTCGCCGAGTCCAGGGGGGAATCAACGAGTCCATGTGATATTTCATCCTACTCATTGAGTAGGTTCTTTCACTCGACGAGTAGTAGCCCCTGAATGCATATTTTCGAGTTTTGCTGCTGGAAATGGACTAGAAACATTACCCTAAACTATTTTGGTGATTTAAAAATTGTTTTAAATGGTGTAATGTTTATGCTAATCCATTTACAATGGCTAATATCAAAATTCCATGTTTTGTATGTGTTAATATGATTCTTGAAATTTTGATATGAATGGTTATGTTCTTATGAGTTTTTAGAAGATCATAGGATTTATATGTATTTTGCTTGTAGTATAATTCTTGATCTTAATCGCTAATGATGGAGTTCATAACTTGTCCTCAAGTTATGGATTACCAAAAGTAACTTCTTTAAAAGTGTTATTAAGGAATAAGAGTTTACACAAAATGAAGTGTCTTCATTTTAATGGGACATTAAAACTCATAAGTTATGAATTGAAGACTCTTGAATAGTTTCACAACTTGCCCTCAAGTCTTGGAATTTGTGAAGTCCCACACATTAATACTTTAATTCAAAATTGATCCTTGGAATTTTAAATGTTTAAAATTCATCCCTTATACTTCTATAATATCAAAAGTTTAATTATTATATATATGTATAAGAATAAGTCAGTCTTACCGTTAGTAGGCCTCGTTCACGAAGTCGGTCTATAAGGGGGCTATAAGGTTACTGCCTATAAAATGGCAATTTAATGGGTGTCTACGCTCACCCACCGCTTCCTTGACTGGTGAAGGGTCGTTAGCCGAACGGGTAGGATAGGACCTAAATCCACATTAAAAGTATAATGAAATTATGAAGTAACTAAACCTTTATCAATTCCGATTCTTAGTTACTTTAAGAGAATGTGAAATATATGCTAATCCATGAAATTAAACTTTGTACCTTACCAACTCGTTAGTGGAGCACGTGTTGTTAATCGGAACGCTAACAACGACTAGTAAGAGTGAAAAAGGGTGACTTAAGTTTTATCATAGATCGGTGGAGCACGTGTGCTTAACCGGCACGTCGATCAGGTGCTAAAATTATGGGTACCAAGTCAATTTGCATGGTTATTCACACCTTGTTTGTGATCCTCGGCATCTCATTCACAAACATGAGAGGGCAAAATCGAGATTCTAACATGCCATTGAAAGTTCAATGTATCTCAAAGATCTAGGAGTTTCAAATCCAATTAAAACATAATAATTCATTTTGTTTTTCATGGTAGAAATCGGTAAATCGTCATTTACCTACCTTTAAATATTTTATAGCTTGGATTACGACATCCCTCTTCCAAGTTATGAAATGGTTTGTAGGGTCCTAGCCTTAATATTTTAGTTGGGTGACTTACTAAGGATTCTTCATCTAATTAAACGTGTCCTTCTTTATTTTCAGATGTCAAACAACACTATTGTTGGCTCACCCTAAAAGCTCATTTTCCCTCATGAACTTGTGTGGGAAAGTCACTTTTGATAGGTCTAATTTCAATGAATGGATTAGAAACGTCAGGATGATTACCCGCAATGAGGATAAGGAATATGTCCTTTTGTGACGCCCAGTTCCTGGTACGTATTTATTTTGGTTAAAAGTTCTTTTTGGAAGAACTACTCGGCGAGTTGTAGCCCTAACTCGCCGAGTAGATGTCGAGATGGGTGCGGGCTTTAAGTGATCTACTCGGCGAGTCCACGCCTGGACTCGACGAGTAGGCTAATCAGGAGGAGACCCAAATCCTTAGGTTTTGCACCCTATTTAAACGGCCTTATAGCCCCATCTCAGCCTCTATCATCCTCAGAGCGTTCCTTATCGAAACCCTAGCCTCCATTTGCACCCTATTTAAACACCGTTCAGCTGTCGAAAGAGGAGGCGCGCGCCGCACCTGATGCGGTGACGGGTATCGTTCCATCCCTCTATCTTTTTTTTTATGATGTTATGATATTGATATGTGCTCTGTGGATATGCATTAGGATCGTTCCATGTGAACGGTGTTCCTGTTCAGGTGTTGTTTGATTCGGGTGCCACCCGATCATTTGTTTCCCTTGCGCTTAGCAAGAGGTTTACTGATTCTTCAGGCATGTTGGATTGCCCTTTAGAGGTAGAGATTGCCGATGATCGATCGGTGCGAGCGTCAGTAGTATTCAGCGATTGTGTCCTAAGGTTCTTTGAGGAGCGCTATTTTGTGGACTTGATTCCCATTCCGTTGCGTGGGAACAAAGTGATTATAGGAATGGATTGGTTGAGCCCTAATGGGGTGGTGATAGATTGCACATAGCAGCTAGTGCGAATCAGGACCCCAAGTTGGGGAGATTTGGTGATCCACGGCGAGAGGCCACAGCATGGACCCACCATATGTTCAGCAGCGAGAGCTAGGCGCTATCTTCAGCAGGGTTGCGCGGGATATGTCGCGTACGTTATGGATACCCGGGAGACGGGTAAGATGTCGATGAGCGAGGTTCCAGTGGTACGAGACTACACTGATGTGTTCCCGGAGGAGCTTCCTGGAATACCTCCGGAGCGTCAGGTGGAGTTCAGGATCGACGTAGTTCCTGGTGTGGTTCTAATAGCCAAGGCACCCTATCGGTTGGCTCCTCCCGAGATGAAAGAGTTGTCTACGCAGCTGAAGGAGCTACTAGACAAGGGATTTATTCGACCGAGCAGTTCACCCTGGGGAGCTCCGATCCAGTTTGTGAAGAAGAAGGACGGGCGTATCGGATGTGTATAGATTACCGGGAGCTGAACAAGGTAATGATGAAGAACCGTTACCCACTTTCGAGGATTGACGACCTTTTTGATCAGTTGCAGGGAGCATCTTGGTTCTCAAAGATCGATTTGCGTTCGGGTTATCATCAGATGAGGGTCAGAGAGGAGGATGTACAGAAGACCGTGTTTCGGACGCGTTATGGCCATTATGAGTTCGTGGTGAGGCCGTTCGGGCTCACCAATGCTCCTGCCGCGTTCATGGATCTCATGAACCGCGTATGTCGACCGATGCTGGACCGGTCTGTGATAGTTTTCATTGATGACATCTTGGTTTATTCCAAGACGCAGGAGGAGCACGAGGAGCACCTAAGGGAGGTTTTGGAAACTCTGAGGAGGGAGAGCTTGTACGCTAAGTTCTCCAAGTGCGAGTTTTGGTTGCACGAGATGCAATTCCTTGGGCACCTTGTCAACCAGAATGGCATACTGGTCGACCCGGCCAAGATCGATGCCGTGATGAGATGGGAGGTTCCGAAGTCTCCATCCGAGATTCGGAGTTTCCTAGGATTAGCAGGCTACTATCGGAGATTCATCCAGGATTTCTCCAAGATAGTCGTACCCCTGACACAGTTGACTAAGAAAGTCGTGGTCTTTCGGTGGGGGCCTGAGCAGCAGGCAGCGTTCGAGACTCTCAGACAGAGATTGTGTGAGGCGCCAATCTTAGCCCTGCCCGAGGGCGTAGAAGATTTTGTGGTATACTGTGATGCGTCCATTTCTGGGTTGGGCACGGTACTGATGCAGAGGGGACATGTCATTGCCTATGCTTCGAGGCAGCTGAAGCCTCAAGAGCCGAACTACCCAATGCATGATTTAGAGTTGGGGGCGGTGGTCTTCGCTCTCAAGATTTGGCAGCATTACCTCTACGGGGTTCGATGTACCATTTACACGGACCACAAGAGCTTGAGGTACCTCATGGATCAGCCGAATCTGAACATGAGCAGGCGTCGGTGGTTGGACGTGGTGAAGGATTATGACTGCGAGATTCTTTATCACCCGGGGAAGGCCAATGTAGTGGCCGATGCACTTCGCCGTAAGGCGGCACCGATCAGGGATGTGTGTATGAGGATGATGGTGGTGACTCCAATGTTAGAGCAGATACGGGAAGCTCAGCAGGAGGCTATGAAGGAGGAGCATCGGAAGAGCGAGTGGATAGTGGGTCATGTCACCTCCTTCGATTATGATAGCCAAGGATTATTGACAGTACACAATAGGGTGTGGGCGCCGTATCACGGAAGCGTGCGTCAGATCTTGATGGAAGAGGCACACAAATCCCGATTTTCTATTCATCCAGGGGCAACGAAGATGTATAGGGATCTTCGTTTAGACTATTGGTGGCCCTGCATGAAGTGGGATGTGGCTTGGTACATTGAGCGATGCTTGACCTGCAGGAAGGTCAAGGACGAACATCAGCGACCGCATGGCAAGATGCAGCCGTTGGAGATCCCATTATGGAAATGGGAAAATATTACGATGGATTTTATCACAAAACTTCCCAGGACCGCACGGGGAGTAGATTCGATTTGGTTCATCGTGGATCGATTGACCAAGAGCGCCCATTTTATTCCGATCCAGGAGAGTATCTCGGCCGAAAAGTTAGCCGATCTCTATATCAGGGAGATAGTGGCGTGGCACGGGGTGCCGGTGTCCGTAATATCAGACAGAGATGTACGGTTCACTTCCAGGTTTTGGAAGAAGTTTCATGACGAGTTGGGCACTCATCTGCATTTTAGCACCGCCTTTCATCTGCAGACTGACGGTCAGAGCGAGCGCACCATCCAGACTCTGGAGGATATGTTACGAGCGTGTGTACTAGACTTCGGTGGTAGTTGGGATACCTATCTTCCCTTGGCTGAGTTCTCATACAACAACAGCTATCATGTGAGTATTGACCACCCTCCTTTCGAGATGCTCTACGGGAGGAAGTGCAGGACCCCGATTTGTTGGGGCGAGGTAGGTCAGCGCGTCATTGGGAGCACCGAAATGGTGCTCAAAACAACAGAGTTGATCCAACAGGTTCGTAGTAGACAGCAGACTGCGCAGAGTCGGCAGAAGACTTATGCTAACAAAAGGCGTTCAGACTTGGAGTTTCAGGTGGGTGACATGGTCCTCCTGAAGGTATCAACCTGGAAGGGTGTCATTAGGTTCCGAAAGAGGGGTAAGTTGGGCCCCATGTTCATTGGTCCTTTTAATGTTTTGGCCCGGGTGGGTCGAGTCGCCTATAGATTGGAACTTCCAGCAGAGCTTAGCCAGATCCACAACACTTTTCATGTTTCTCAGTTGAGATAGTGTTTGGTGGACGAGTCAGCAGTTGTACCCTTGGAGGATATTCAGGTTGATAGCAACCTAAATTATATCGAGAGACCAGTTGCAATCTAGGGGTTCAGTTGGTGAAGGTACAGTGGCAGCATCGTAGGGGTTCAGAGTGGACATGGGAGGCGGAGGAGGAAATGAGGGAGCACTATCCAGAGTTGTTTTGGGAGTCAGCAGACTTCGAGGACGAAGTCTAAGATAAGTGGGGGAGAATTGTAATGCCCAGTTCCTGGTACGTATTTATTTTGGTTAAAAGTTCTTTTTGGAAGAACTACTCGGCGAGTTGTAGCCCTAACTCGCCGAGTAGATGTCGAGATGGGTGCGGGCTTTAAGTGATCTACTCGGCGAGTCCACGCCTGGACTCGGCGAGTAGGCCAATCAAGAGGAGACCCTATTTAAACGCTCTTAAAACCCCATCTCAGCCTCTATCATCTTCAGAGCGTTCCTTATCGAAACCCTAGCCTCCATTGGCAAGTTTGAGTGATTGTTGTCTTGTGAAGGGACTTTTGGGGCACTTTCGAGCAAGTGGAAGAAGAGAGAGATTGAAGAGGTCAAGGAAGGGGACTTAGATCCAGAACACATTCGTTTGTAGTCATCCATTCTGGTAATAAAGTTTCCAACTTGGTTATTGATTTATTAGATCTTGCATGTCCCTAAATTGTTGCTTTTTAGCTCTAAAACCCCAAATCCTTGAAGAGAAATCTTATGCTTGGGTTATACTCCAAATATAGACTTTATGGACGTGTTAGAAGCATAAAGTTACTGTGGTTGAACTGATTAAGGACCCCTTTGAGTGCATAACCTCTTAAAGGTCTTGGAATTGCATTTTTAGCTTATAGGGCCATGAATGCACATAAAGGTTGCAACTTTACGTGTTAAGCATGCCCTAGGATCATGGATCTGTGGTTTTGAAGTGTTGCATGTCTCTGTTTCGGCTCATATGGAAATTGGGTCAAGGGACTCGGCGAGTTCTATGAAGATGGCCTTAGACTCGGCGAGTTGGAAGAACAAATCGACAAGTAGGATGAAGAACTATTGGACTTTGGTTTAGAAGGAAAACTCGTCGAGTCAACGCTCAACTCGACGAGTAGAGACGGGTTTATGGTCAGACAAAGGGATAGGGACTCGGCGAGTTGGCAAGCCAACTCGGCGAGTCGGGTCAACTGACAGTTGACTTTAACCTTGACTTTTGGTATGGTTAGGGGTAAATGGTCATTTTACCCTAAGGTCGGTTAGCAGTATTTGACTAAGTGTTTTGTGGGAATTGTAGCCGGAGGATTTCCGGGACTGCAGCAGTAGAAGACAGTCAGTTCCCATGCAGACCAGTAGCTACCTTTCGAGGGGAGTTTCCTTCCAGTAGGAATAGGTCTAAGGCACTAGGGTCGGACCGTATAAGCGATATGATAGTATCGGAGTGTGGGCAGAGCCCGTATCTCTTAGTTGAGTCTGATAATGCTATATGTTGGCTTGATAGAATTGTTTATACTCGTTGTCTGTGTTATACTTGTATGTTATGGTTTAGATAGCGGAATGTGGGCGAGGCCCGTATCTCCTAGATAGCGGAGTGTGGGCGAGGCCCGTATCTCCTAGATAGCGGAGTGTGGGCGAGTCCCGTATCTCCTTGAGTGTGGGCGATGCCCGTATCTCTTAACTGTTAATTATATGATTATATGGTATGGGGTATTATGGGGGAACTCACTAAGCTTTGTGCTTACAGTTTTCAGTTTTGGTTTCAGGTACCTCTTTTTCGAAGGGGAAGGAGCTGGCGCGGTAGCAGCACATCACACCCATGCCTCGTATTCCGCACTATGGGATCTTCCTGGGGATTTGTACTATGATATTATTATTATGTTTTATAAAATATTTTCCAGACATGCGACATCTTTTATGAAATGATATGATCGAAGAACGTTTTATTCCTAATGTTTTTCTAAGTATATGTTTTAAAAATGAAAATTTTGGTCCGTATTTTTGGGATGTTACACCTTGATAAGGAGCTTAAGGTCATCAATGAGTCTATTGTTACTCCCGAGGAGGTTGTTGAGTTTACTACACATGAGAGGGATCCTACCAAAGTGTTCTGCATCATATTGGCTACCCCTATGAGATGCATTTGGATTTGATGGAAAGGTACCGTTAGAGCACGTGTTAAGAGAGGTATGAGATGATCTCCTCTATGATAACAGCCAAGATGAAGGATGATGAATCAAACACCGGTCACTTGAAAAAGATGCAAAGGTTCGTCGACCGGTTACTGGAGATTAATGTGGATTTCCCTGAGGACATGGCGATTGATATCATTCTCCATTCCTTACCTCCAAGTTATGATCATTTTCGTATAACTTATCATATGAACAAGGAGGAAGTTACACTTAGCAAACTCCAAGGACTTTTAAGGACCGCTGAGAGTGGCCTTAAAGGTAAGTTGGTTGTTACCTCTACTCCTACTTCTACAGCAGCCCCTGTTCTGGCAATTGGGCATGGAAAGGTGAACAAGAGGAAAACCCCTTCGAAGGGTACCAAGGGAAAGTCCCTTGATGGCTCCTCTTCAAGTGGGACCAAGAAAGGTCTCATTCCTCCCTCTTCACACCCAAAGGAAGCACAGTTCTTCTACTACCACGAAAAGGGGCACTGGATGCGAAGCTGCCCCAAATACATGTAGGATGTGAAGGATGGGAAAGTTAAACCCACCCATGTAGGTATTTATACTATATTGTCTGGTAACTCATTGCATACTAACTATTGGGTGCTCGATACAGGTTGTGGTATTCACATTGGTATTGATTTGCAGGGCCTAAGAAGTAGTGAAGAAGTGGAGCACGGTAAGATAAACCTAATCATGGGCAATAGGAAAGCATCACATGTGACCAAGATTGGAGTTTATTGTTTATTGATAAATAATGGGTTAACATTAGATTTGAATAAATGTTGTTACTCGTCAGAAATGGCGAGAAAATTATTTCCCTTCATTGTTTGTACAAACAAGGTTTCACATTTTTTTTTGATAATAAAAGTGGTGCTATTGATGCTTTTGATAATAATGCATTTTTTTAAAGCATTACCTTGTGAAGGTGTATATGGAACTGTGTCGATTGTAGACAACTTAGGTAAGCTTAGATAAAACATCATTGTGGCACTGTCATCTTGGACATGTTAACAACAAGCACATAGCCCAACTCCAGAAGGCTGGAGTTTCGGAATCATTTGACCTAAATTCGGAAGATAGTTGTGAGTCTTGTTTACTTGGAAAAACAATGAAGTCACCCTTCACTGGTTCTTGTGAGAGGGGTGAAGCTTTGTTGGACCTCATACACACAGATGTGTGTGAACCCTTCAAAACCGCCACTACGTATGCTAATCGGTACTATGTGACTTTCACTGATGATTACAACAGATATTGATATATCTAATTAATCAAGCATAAGTCAGAAACCTTTAAAAAGTTCAAAGAGTTTAAGTAGGAAGTCGAGAATCTATTGGGCAGGAATATCAAGATGCTCCGATGCGATCGGGAGGAGAGTAACTGAGTATTGAGTTCCTTGACTATGTTAAGGAATGTAGGATAGTCTCACAATTGACACCTCCCAGGACACCACATTTGAATGGTGTTGCCGAGAAGCACAATCGGACCTTATTGTACATGGTTCGTTCCATGATGTGTCGGGCTTCGTTACCAATCTCATTCTGGGGGTATGCCTTAGAGACTGCGACCCATATCCTCAATCTAGTCCCTACTAAGAAGGTTACCAAAACACCTCACGGGATGTGGACTGGAAAAGTTCCCAATCTAGACCACATCAAGATTTGGGGTTGCGAGGCTTTCGTGAGGCGCGAGTCTCATGACAAGCTTGAACCTCGAAGTGAGAGGTGTATTTTCATCGGCTATCCACAAAGATCCTTTGGTTACCTCTTCTACAGGCCTAGTGAACATGTGGTCTTTGTAGCAAGAAGGGGAGTCTTTTGTGAGAGAGAATTCATAAGCCAAGGAAACAGTGGGAGGTAAATTGACCTTGAAGAACTTCAAGAGTCAAGTGGTGAAGGAACCTCAAACACTATCAACCAACCTGAGGAGGAAACTCCTGTTGAGAATATCAATAAGTTCGTACCTCCGAGGCTTTCCACTAGAGTTAGGAACACACCTGATGTTTATTATGGTTATCACAATACAACTGAAGGTGATACATTTATTAGTGATAGTACACTAATAGATTTGGATGAACCTAATAATTACAGGGAAGCCATGGCAGTCCCTGAGTCTGCTAAATGGAAGGAGGCTATGGACAACGTGATTCAGTCCATGTATGAAAACCAAGTTTGGAACTTGGTTGACAATGTACCAGATCGTAAGACAGTTGGGTGCAAATGGATCTTCAAAAAGAAGACCGGCATGGATGGGAAGGTACACACCTACAAAGAAAGACTACTGTCAAAGGGTTTTACTCAAACTCCGGGAGTTGACTATGATGAGACCTTTTCACTAGTAGAAAAGATTAAGTCTATTTGAGTTTTGCTGGCCATAGCTGCGTTTCATGATTATAAAATATGGCAAATGGATCTCAAAACCGCTTTCCCCAATGGGATCTTGGCTGAGGATATTAACATTGCTCATCCAGAGGGTTTTGTCAATGCAAAGTACCCTAATAGGGTGTGCAAGCTTGAGAAATCCATTTATGGATTAAAACAAGCATTTCGTAGATGGAATCTTTATATCAATGAGAAAGTCAAAGAGTTTGACTTTTCGAGGAGCGAAGATGAGTCCTGTGTGTATGTTAGGGCTAGTGGGAGTATAGTTAGCTTTCTATTGTTGTATGTTGATGACATACTACTCATAGGAAATGACATCCCAACTTTGTAGGAGGTTAAGTCCTGGCTTGGGAAATGTTTCGCTATGAAGGACCTTGGAGAAGCTGCCTATATCCTAGGGATAAGGATAATGAGAGACAGAAGTAAGAGACTAATTGGACTTAGTCAGAGTATCTACTTGGATAAGGTGTTGAAAAGATTCAACATGTAGAATTTCAAGAAAAGGGGACTTACCGACCCAGCACAATGCCAAAACTGAGTAAGACTAGAGTCCGAGTACCGAGGATGAGCTAGCTGAGATGAGTCGATTTCCATATGCTTCCGCTATTGGCTCGATCATGTATGATATGACTTGTACTCGCCCTGATGGGGCCTTTGCTTTGAGCATGGTTAGCAGATTTCAGGGAAATCCTGGCATGGCGCACTGAACTGCGGTAAAGAATATTCTCAAGTACTTATGGAGGACTAAGGACTGGGTCATTACCCTTCGTGGGAGTTATAATTTGAGAGTGATTGGGTATAGTGATGCTAGCTTTCAGACTGACAAGGATATTTTCCGCTCTCAGTCAGGCTGGGTCTTTACCCTAAATGGAGGAGCAATTACTTTAAAAAGTTCTAAGCAGGAGACAGTAGCTGATTCTACTTGTGAATCAGAGTACATAGTAGCGAGTGAAGTGGCGAAGGAGGCAATATGGCTGACGAACTTCATTGGAGTCTTGGAGTTGTGCTAGCTATACAAGAGCCTATGGAGATTTTCTGTGAGAGCAATAGTGTGGTTGCCTTAGCCATGGAGCCAAGAGATCACGATAGATTTAAACATATTGACAGAAAATACCACTTCATAAGACACAAGATAGAAGAAGGACTCCTCTTGGCAAAGAGGGTATCGTCAGAAGAGAACCCTGCAGATCCCTTACGAAGGGACTGACTAGGGTTAAGCCTTTGCAGCATGCAAGAAGCATCGGGCTAAGGGACGATATTAGTTTTAACAATTAGATTTCTGAAACTTGTAAAATGTAATTGACATTTGATGATTAAATAAAAGTTGATATTAATTTATGAGTAAAGTGTTACTAACCTATGTTGATCGTTTACTGTTGTTTCAATTTTTCATGTTTTCACTTCCAGAATAATTATTTTATTCAAACTCTCCAAAGTTGGTCATATGTCGGAAGTAGATATGAATCAAGACTGTCATGAATTTGGCTTGTATGATTTGTCAAAGGTGCGTTAGACATAGAAATGGTTGCTACAACATTCATGAGCGCTTTTAAGTCCTGAGTATTGGATTAAACCCACACTCGCTTGTATCTCCTAATGGAATTTATCTCGAGTGATCAAGAGACGGTAATATCATATATATTTTCAAACCTAGAGATATGAGTTGTTGACTATGAGTTGGTTATCCATTGATTGTAGGAAAACACATCAGTAACTTGATGTCATAAAATGTGCTTTTGTGCATAATTCAACAAGTAGTTAGTACCAACATATGAGTCGAATTTTATATATTCCTTCTAGCAATAGAAGCGATATCTGGGCCCCTCAATGATTTTGTCTTGACTTATGTGTCGGGCCTGGTCAGAACCTAATTGATGTGTTCAATTTAGTTCTATGCCAAACAAATCAGAGATCGAGAAACAAATGTTGGACAATAAGTTAGACCATGTTTCATGTGTTTGTCTGACTGATATCTTGAGAACAGAGGAATATATGATCACTTATCTAAAATGGCGCTACATAGTTCAATAGAGTTTTAAAGAGCTGTAATTGTTGGTTGGTTCCTGAAGTTATACTTGCAACTATAGTTATTAGACTTATCCAAGTGGGAGACTGTTGGATAAGGTGTCTAAGTCCGTAACTATATTTGGTATCAACTTGACCCGACCCGGCATGGTCCATTTGGGTTGCACTTCACCTAACAACTTGTATGGATATACTTTTGAGAATAAGATGTTTATGATATATTAATATATTATAAGTTATAATATATTAATATGATATCAAAATTATTTAATTATTATCGATCAAGAATTAATTTAGTGATCAAAATGGAGCTAATTAAATATGGACTCTTGTTTATATATATGAATTGGGCTAAGATTTATTTAGGATGGGCTAAGAGTATACGGAGTCCATGGATAGTCCATGGAGCTTTTAACCCATGGTTCCTAGGTAAATGAAGAGTCATGGGTATTAGGGTTTAACCCTAATCCTCCATACTATATAAAGGAGTACTTGGTTCTAGAATTGGCACTAGTGTGTGTGAGCATAAGTGTGAGTCGATTTCTATAGTGCTCTTGTTCTCTCAAGAGATTCCAACTTGTGTTGGTGATTTGTCACACCACTTCAGGCATCCACACTATTGGTTCTAGGCTCAAAAATTCCAAGCAATTAACCACAAAAGAAAGGTATGTTATTCATCTTAAATTTGTGTATTACAAGTACCGAATAACATGCTAGTTAGGTTGTAAAACTTGGATATCAAATTTGCATGTATTTTAGAGAAAACATAGATCCAAGGTTTCTAGGGTTGCATGTACACCATAGGAGTGTTAGTATGCTCAAAACCCAACAGGAATGACAGAACAACCTGAATAGTCGATGCTTTGACAACCAGACTGGACGTGTGAGTAGTTAAGCCCTGGAATTTGACTAAACCCTTGAGATACAATACAAGTTTTCTAGATCTCAATGGACCCATCAAAACGGTACTTGCACGGAAAATCCATGTGAAACCAACCATATTATGCGTAGCTAGACGAGGAACCAATGTCCAGATGTGGTTATTAGAAAGAGAAGCTAGTTGTTTTTTTATAGCATCCATCCAATGTTAGCTTTTTATGGCACACTTGAATCCTTTTAGATCAAGGGAAGCAAAGAATGCAATAAATAAGGGGTTGTTAAGTATATGAGCTAGATTCTCCCAATGTTTTGTTTTAAAGATACAATATTTGGCACGAGTCATCATCAGATGCGTTCACATAACTAGAATTGATGGCTGGTTACCTAGGATTGTGGGCTTGATAATCGCGACTAGAGGCTCACCCATGATGCTAGTAGATGGGCTAGTAGTTGCAGCTGGGGAAGGAGGGTCAGAAGACATATATGAGAGCTCATCTGGTTGGGTTGAAATAATATTAGGCTGAGAAGGCCCTTCTCCATCGTTGTCTTATAAACAAATATTATAAGGAATCGACGGAGTTGTTGATGTAGGAGAAGTAGTTTTCAGTGGAGATAAGATCATAGATGGTGCATTGAGAAAGGAATGTAGCAGTAATAAAAAGGAATACGAGTTGCTATTTTCACTTGAAAATGGAAAAGATATTTCATCAAAACGAGCATGACAGGTGATATTGACACGAGATGTGATGGGATTAATGAAATGGTATCCCTTATGGTCAGACGAGTACCTTATAAAACTGCAAGGAAGACTCCTAGGGGCAAATTTATGTAGCGCATAATCACAAAGATATGAGTAAAGCCGACAAGCAATTTCCTAGAAGTCTCCATATGAAGGCTAGCGAGAAAGGAGAACCTCAAATGGGGACTCGCCTTTTAAAAGAAGCATCGGAAGCTCATTAATAATTTACATTGTTGAGGAAAATGCATCAACCCAATATGTTGTAGGAACGTGTCCATTGAATAGCATAGCTAACCCTGTTTTAACCACATGTTGATGTTTTCGTTCAACACGACCATTTTGTTAGGGTGTGTATGGGTACGATAGCCTGTGAAATGTGCCATTAGTAGCAAGAATGTTTTACACATGATGGTTGACAAACTTTGTTCCTGTATCACTTTGAACTAATTTAATCTTCCGATTGAATAGGTTTTGCACAAGGTTTATATAAACAGATAAAACATCATAAAAGTTAGATTTCGAACGTAATGGGTAAAGCCAACGAAATCGTGAATAATCATCCACAAAGAGCACATAATATAAGTAAACCTCAGTTGCGGTAGCTGATGAATGGTCCCAAAAGTCACAGTGAATTAAATCTAATGGGTTTGAAGCCCTTTGTTCATTAACATCAAAAGATAAACGTTGATTTTTAGACAATTGAAAAGCCGAACACATTAAATGTTTAGGAAGTATGGATGTAACATATAAAATCCCCCTTTTATTCAAAAGAAAATTAGTGTCAGGTGATACTTAACCCAACCGCAAATGTTAAAGCTCAAAAGATGCCATTAATTGAGAGGTAGCAACAAGAGCTTCAGGTCCGGAGCATAAAACATACATGCCATTTTCACATCTTCATTAGGCTAGGACTTGCTTTGATCGGTGGTCCTGAATATATAATTACAGTTGAGGAAACAAAACATATAAAGGATTATCAATAGTTAGTTTACTAATTGGTACAACATTTTTTTTGATAGACGGCACCACCAAAACATCTTTTAACTTGATATTGGACGTAACCATAGCATAACCAATATGTGATACAAGAAGTTTATTAACATTTCCAAATGTCACAGAGGCTTGCCCAGTATGGATGTGGTAGATGTAACACTCTCGGGAGAAGCCATCATGTCGTCGGTAGCCCCAGAGTCAACATACCATTCGGGAGCAAATTAGGAAACATGACACTCTGCTTGAAAAGCCTTAGCAAGATCAACATCAGTAGACACCGCCTTAGCAGAAAACTAAGAATGATTTGGGCATTGGTTCGCATAATTCCCATTTTTCCTACAAAGTTGGCAGTGAGATGGTGTCGGCCTCTACTATGACCACCACTCATACCACCACGAGACACTCAAGGGTTACAGCCTGGAGAGGAGGGTGAGTGGGGAGTGGTGTCTGTTGAGATATAGTTCATGACTTTCTACGTGTGCAACAAGGTCCCTGAAAATCGGTGCCTGTCAAGAGGTGCACAAAGAGATGGAAAAAGTCTCAAAAGATGGACCAAACCACGCAGAAACCAATGTAATTGATCGGAAATGTCCCCCGTATCCCCAATTGCAACCAGTTGATCACATAAGCTCTTAAACTTTGGGCTGAAATTTGCAACAAAGGCAGACCCTTTTGATGACAGGCGAAGTTGGTCTCTCAAATTTTTAATGCGTTCAACTGATGAATTGTTTCATGCGACTTCAAGGCCAAACCAAATACTTCGGGATGTCGGTAAACCAATAATCTTAGTAACTGCTTCCTCAGTTAGAGAGGCGTTAAGAAGAATAACAACCCTCTCCACAGTCTAATACCAGGAAGAAAAGATAGGATTAAGGAGCAATTTTTTACCTTGGGTAATTTCAGGTTCGGGAGGGGATGATGATCCATCAATATGAGAAATTAGGTTTTGATAGGAAAAGAGAGGGACCATTTGATTCTTCCAAAGGAGATAGTTAGTGGAAGAAAGCTTAATGGTGATCATATGGATATGAATGTTCAAATGGAGAAAGTGTGTGTTCATTTTTGCTTCTCATAAAACCTCCTGCACCATCTCCTTGAAAGAGAAAACACAACAAAATCCACTACAACTTCAACATCTTCTTCATCAAAAAAAGATAACCAACAACAACAACAAACTTTAATCTTCATCCCTGAATCAAGAACAAAAAACACCTTTGAACCCATAAACACTTCCAACCATCACCGCCTTCGTTCATCGTCATCTTACATCAATCATTCACCACCAAACAACCTCTACTACATCAACCCTCTAAACCACAAGCATAAAACCATCCCAAAACTTCCTGCTTGAAAAACTCATACAAAACACACTATTATTCATCATCTTCATCATATACCATCACCACCTTACACTACCATTTTAACCACCTTATTCCACCCTCCTTAAACCTCCTCCAAACACCCTTCAAATCACCTCCACCATCACCACATTGTTGTTTTTCGAGATCAGAATCTGCAAGTCAGAAAAGAAGAAAACTAGGTATAGTACATCCAAGAAACGTCTAGGAGATTTTCATCATGAATTCTCCATGAGTATACCTTCGTTCAGAAGTTTCGTGGACAATTTTTACCAAGAGAAACCCCAGAGAAACGCAAGAGAGAATTGGGAATCCAGAGATATTTATTCCAAAAATTAAGAAAAAGAAAGAAGGATATTTGATTCATGTGTATTACGCTCATAAGCAAAGAAGAAATAGATTTTACACCTATTTTCAATTGGGATATCCATATTCTACTTGAAATAAAGAGTGGGCTATTCATGTTTATTGGGCTAGCTAATTGAAAAAATTTAGGATAATACAAGTTTCTATCGAGCTAAAATAGTTAAACAACAATATATGATATCTCAAAGCAGAACAAATAGAGACACAATTTATTAACATCCAATCCAACCCTAAGCCCGTCCAGTCATTCATTTGACAAACCTACTCGATAGACCGGTCGTTCCATCAGTCTAACTCTAAACTCGTTTAGTGAATTCATTCATGAACCTACTTGATATATATTATTATTGGTTTATATCATTTAAACATAGTGATTTATATTAGTATAACTTTACGTTATTTATTTATAGTTGTTTTTTTTATTCATAGCTTTCAGTCAATTATAACTTTCCTGTGGTGATTAATAATTCCATATTTATTTTTTCCCATTTTTATCCTTTTACTTTACATATCTGTCACGCAATACCTGGTATCCGAGTCTTTATTTGTGGTGATTATATTTTATAATTTCAACAATGGTATGAGTGCATGTGTGATTTACTTTGAATTTTTTGTAGATATATTTTGGTTAGCATTTATATAAACCTTCCATAAAATTTTCTTAAAATATTTCATTTCAATATCACTTGTTCAAAATCATTTTAAAATAAAATATATATAAAAAAAATGTCTTCTGCTAATTTCTTTAACATGAACTCTGTCTCTATTGCCAAAAACATAGGGTATGGTTCACGGGCACTCATACTTATTCCCGAAAAGTATAATTCGTGGTTTGGCCATATGAACTTCATCTTAACACCATAAATGGAGATGTCTGGAAATACGTAGAAAAAACCTATATTACTTCAGAAAATATGGCTACTCTTGCTACAAATCAAGTCACTCAAGCTGAAATTAGAAGAAGGTTGGAACTCCAAGCCAAAAAGGATTTTGTGTTTGGGACAATATTCTAAGTCAAATAGATGGCATTATACTGTTAATCGCTAATCAAATCTGGGAATGTTTTAAATAATTGCTTTTGTGGAAATAAAAGAATTATTGGAAACAAAAGAACATTTGTTTTTAATGAATTCAATAATTTCAAAATGATTTCATCAGAAACCATCCATGATGCTCATGATAGGTTCAATTTCATTATGGTTAAAATGAACAATTTGTGTATGAAAACAACACGCGGTAAATCTCAAATCTTTAAACAATATTTTCGATAGCTGGAAAATGGTTAAAATCATTATTAAAGGAAATCCAACTATTCATACTGAAAATTTGTACAATTTGTATGCAGAACATCAATCATATGAATCCTAGATTGACCCACCAACCACTACAGCTTTTAGGGGAACACTTGCTCTTGTGACCACATCTTCGCAAAACGAAACACCTTTCAATAATCAAAACTTTAATCATTTTGATCAGACTTCTTTTCAAAACCAAGCTTTCGTATGAAAATGGTTACCGTTTAATTGAATTAGACTGATCAAACGAATTATTTACAACGGCTTGGTTTTGAAAAGTAATACGATTAAAATGATTGAAGTTTTGATCACTGATAGGTGTTTACTTTTGCGAAGATGTGGTCACAAGAGCAAGAGGTCCTCCAAAAGTTGTAGTGGTTGATAGGTGAATCGAGGATTCATACGATTGAAGTTCTCCGTACAAATTGTAAAAATTTTTAGTATGAATAGTTGGATTTCTCTGAATAATGAGTTTAACCATTTTCCGGCTTTCGAAAAGATTCTTTAAAAACTTGAGATTTATCGCGTTCTGTTTTGATACCTAAATTCTTCATTTTAACCATAATAAAATTGAACATATCGTGAGCATCATCAATGGGTTCTGTTGAAATCATTTTGAAATTACTGAATTCATTAAAAACAAATGCTCTTTTATTTCCAATAATTCTTCTATTTCTACAAAAACAATCTTTTATAACTTTCCTAGATTTGATTAGCGAATAACAATATAATGTCATTCATTTGACTTACAATATTGTGAGGTATTCTAGACATAAGTTTATTTACGGTTTGGAGTTCCAACTTTCTTCTGATTTCAACTTGGATGACTTGATATAGAAAGAATATCCATATTTTATGGAGTAATATAGGTTTCTTCTATGCATTTCCAGACATCTTCATTTATGGTGTTAAGATGAATATTCATACCGTCAACCCACAAATTATACTCTTCAAAAATAAGTGTGGGTGCACGTGAACCCGATCCTAAGCTGTTGGCAATAGAGAAAGGGTTCATGTAAGAGTTATTAGTATAAGACATTTTTTTTAATATATATCTTTTTTTAAAACGCAATTTTAACAAGTGATATTAAAATGGAATATTAAAAAAAACTTATCGAAAGTTTATATAATTGCTAACCAAAAGTTTTCGATAAAAATTTCAAAGTAAATCACCCAGGCTCTAATTCCAATTGTTGAAATTAAAAAATATAGTCAACGCAAATAAATGTTCGGATACTAGTTATTGTTTGACAGATATATAAATAAAAAAATAAAAATGAGAAAAATAAATATGGAATTATTAATCACCACAAGAAAGTTGTAAATGACTGAAAGCTATAAATAAAATAAATAACTGTAAATAAATAACGTATATCTATAATAATATAAATAACTGTATTTAAATGACAGAAAGTTATAATAATATATATAAATATATAAATATATATCAAGTAGGTTCGTCAATAAATTGACTGTATGGGTTTAGATGATGGTAGGTGGTGAAAGTTTGTAAGGAAGATGATGGATAGTGGTGGGCTTTTATGAGTTTTTCAAGCAGGAGGGCTTAGGGTGGTTTTATGGTTGTATTTTAGTGGGTTGATGTAGTAGAGGTTGTTTAGTGATGAATGGTTGGTGTAAGGTGACGATGAACGAAGGTGGTGAATGGTTGGTGGTGAATTGTTGTTGGTTATCTTTTGTTTTTGAAGAAGATATTGAAGTTGCAGTGGATGTTGTGTTTTTTCTTTCAATGAGATGGTGCAGGAGGTTTTATGAGAAGCAAAAAATGAACACTCACCGTCTCACATTACATACACAAACTTTTATATATATATATATATATATATATATATATATATATATATATATATATATATATATATATATATATATATATATATATATATATATATATATATATATATATATATATATATATATATATATATATATATATATATATATATAATGCACTTGAGTTTAAATTGGGTGGTGTGAAATATCAGTGTCTTGCAAGTGGCTAGGATACGTGGGTTTTCTTGATAAAATATCTAATGTATATACGTATTACAAATTTAATTAATAAAATTAGATTATATATATATATATATATATATATATATATATATATACTAATAAATGAATAGTTTTAATCTCCATATGAAATGTGTCACTCTAATTTAGGCAACCCTTTAAAATTCAAATTTATTTTTTCTAATTATATTTTAAAATTGAAATTATAATAACTTTAAAATTTTGATATATCTGATAGTTAATGATTTATTTAAAACAATTGATAAATAATTTATGAATTTTTTTATGAAAATTTAATTTATTTTGTAACCATGGTTATGACGGGTTATGAACTATTATATATATATATATATATATATATATATATATATATATATATATATATATATATATATATATATATATATATATATATATATATATATATATATATATCATTTCCTTGCAAGTGTCTAGGATACTGGGTTTTCTTGATAAAATATCTAATGTATATCTCTTACAAATTTAATTGATAAAATTAAATTTCGTATTGGTCCCTCAAGGTTTAAAGTCTTGACCGGTTTAAGCTTTGATTTGTTTTATCTTGAAACTATCAAATATCCGACTATACTTGGGTTTTCTTGATAAAATATCTAATGTATATATATGAAGAAAAAAAATATCTAATACACTTGAGTTTGAATTGGGTGGTGTAAAATATCATTGTCTTGCAAGCTAGGATACTTGGGTTTTCTAGATAAAATATCTAATTGATAAAATATGTATATATCTCTTACAAATTTAATTTGTAAAATTAAATTTCATATTGGTCCCTCAAGGTTGAAAGTCTTGACCGGTTTAAGGCTTGATTTGTTTTATCTTGAAACGATCAACTATACGACTATTTTTCCATCTTTGAGTGTTTTTGTATTTTTCATTTGATCAGGAATTTATATAACCTGAAATTACTGATAATATTTGTCCAATTAAATAAAAACAATTCGTCTTATTTTAGTGATGGTTAGATACAAAAAGTATTTCAACAATTATTACGTACCATATGAATAAATATTACAACTACTTTTTCAACAAATCAACACAAACAACAACACAAAGTTATTTAGCTAGTTTATGCAATTTGTACATATTTATATACTCAAAATTATATAGAACAACTCTTTGTTTTTCTAAAATAATTTTTATGACTAAAAAGATGCTTGTAAACTTTTTGTCAAAAAATAACAATGATAAACACTTTAAACTTAACATAAAATCCAACTAATCTTGCAAAATATTGATCTTATACCAATTGTTGGGTTTTTATTCAAAAGTTGTTTCAAAAACATAAACGTAGCAACGAAAGACCTAAAATTTGAACAAAAATAAAAATAGTTTTATTCCCACCAAAAGATCATTTTGCAGGACATAGAAACATTAAAACAACCATAGAAACGATAGTGTTACAACATTTGAGCCTTTTGGTTCCTTCTGACAATTAGAAAATTGATGAAGATGACTTTAAACTCTAAAATACAAGCTCTCTAGAAGTATCCACCAATATTTTGACAACTTGATAAGATGCTAGTCTTCTTCTTGTAATATTGCAAACACTCTTAAGCTTTAGTTCAAGACCCAAGTGTGACTTAAAGAGAGATGCAAGTATCAACATATTCCTACTTTGATTTTAACTCTTTAAGAGACTTAACAAGAGAGAATACAGAAAGGAGAAGTCTAAAATTTTATGGTTTTGTCTTGTGAAAGAAGTCATAAAACAAATTATTTTAAGTCCTTACTGTAAACCTTTATCCCAAGGGTCTTAGCACTTTAAGACCCATTTTTTATCAAGTCAACTAGCCATGCTTTCCAAGAGCATGGTGTGTTGAATAAATTAATCCAAAGTAAGTCTATTTTCTTGTTTATGGTCTCCTTGAATATTTTATAAAAAGAATAAACTAGTTTTTCTATAAAAACTCTTCTAATTTTTAATAATTGATAAAACATATAGATCCATATACGACAAAAAACCATTTTGATCCAAAAAGATATACATGACATAATAACTCATACATTATGACATATTATGATATGTTTCGATACTAACATTTAAAATTAATTTCCATGAAATAACAAATTTCCAACTAAATAGATGAATTGTATTTATTTATTAAGTATCAAATTCTTATAAATAATATATTTGAATCAAGTTGTTTTTAGTGTGATCCTTTAGGATTATATATTATCTAGCAATATCGTTCTATAATGACTCTTGGGAATATAAATCTTTCATGTGAAAGGTTTCGAAAGTCATGTACATATGTTAGTGTTCACTTTTTTTTTGCGAATTACTTGTTTGATCTCGCATATTTTGTATGTTATTGTTATTACTTCGGTTTTGTAGTGCTGATTTGTGATAGGTTGTCTTAGCTTTAGTGTCTTGACCTCATAGGTGAGATACCTAACCGACTCCTTTATCCTAGTATATAAAGGATATTAGATTAGAGAGAGAGAGAGAGAGTGTGTGTGTGTGTGTGTGTGTGTGTGTGTGTTTTATTTTTTTGATGTAAGGATGTTACTTTTTGTAATCAAGGCCTTGCTTACCCTCTAATGGAAAACAAATCATATTTACTTTGTTGAGTTCCTTTTTTTCATAGATCTACATCTTATGCTTCTTGATTTCATCTTATAAAATCTAACTAATCCTACACTAACCTTACCCAATGAAGAATCCCTCATTATTTATGGTGACATCTCAGTTTAAAACCTAAAACTCATCTCTTTCACAAGGTTTCAGAAGTATCTACACAAGAGGTGTTACGCTTTCTTAGCACATCTGGTAGAAAAAAAAAGAGCAAGGCAAAGCAGATCAAAGACATACCTCAAGTATGCGACCATCTTGATGTATTTACTAAAGATCTACATAGGGTACCACCAAGTCGACAGGTCGAGTTCCGAATATACCTAATCCCAAGATCAACACCTATAGCAAAGTCTCCTTACCGGCTGGCTCCATCAGAGATGCAAGAACTGTCCAGCCAGCTGCAATAACTTTTTATCAAGGGATTTATCAGACCAATATTTTCTCCTTGGGGAGCACGTGTTATGTTTTTCAAGAAGAATGATGAATCCTTCCGAATGTTTATCGTATCAGGAGCTGAAAAACTAGCGATCAAGAATAGTTACCCTCACCCAAAAATCGATCATTTATTTGATCAGCTTCATGGATCCAACTACTACTTGGAGATATATCTGAGGTCAGATTCCCACCAACAAAGAGTGTTAGAGGAGGATGTTCCAACGACAACATTTAGGCCTCAATATGGTCATTACGAGTTCCTATTTATGTCATTTGGGTTAACCAATGCTCCAACAATCTTCATTGATCTCATGAAACGTTTGTATAAACAGTACTCAGATAAATTCATGATCGTATTTATCAATGATATATTAATATTCCCACAAACAAAGGAAGAACATGGTCAATATTTATAAATGACGCTTGAACTGCTAAGAAAAGAAAGTTTGAATGCCAAATTCACTAAGTGTGTGTTTTGGATTAGAGAAGTACACTTTCTAGGGCAGTTAGTTAGCAATAAATGGATCCATGTTGACACTTCAAAAATCAAAGTAATCAAGAATTGGGTAGCACAAAGATGCCAACGGAAGTGCACTTATTCTTAGGGCTAGTTGGCTACTATCGAATATTGATAGAAAATTTCTACAAGATAACCAAACCCCTCCTAACATTGACACATAATGAAACAATGTTCAATTGGGAACAGAACAAGGAAGTTGCATTCTAGAAGATGAAATAGATGATGTCTAGTGCACCAATCCTAACCATCCCAGAAGGAGCAAAAGACTTTGCCGTATATTGCTACACGTCACATCAAGGATTGGGTTGCATGTTAATGCAAAGGGACAATGTGATTACTTATGCTTCTTGACAACTCAATTTGCACGAGAACAACCACATTATGCATGACCTTGAACTGGGAGTTGTATTTTCTTTGAAGATTTGGAGACACTGATTGTATGGTATAAAGTGTACCACCTTTACAAATCACAAGATTTCCCAGCACATCTTCTGTTAACATGAGAAAATGATGATGGGTTGAGTTGTTGAATGATTAATAATGTGAGATTCGTTATCATAATGACAAGGCAAACGTTGTAGTAGATGCCTTTAGTCGCAAAGAATGCATGAAAACCCACTAAGTACGAGCATTAGCCATGACTATCCATTCCAACTTTTCTACTCATATATGAGTATCTTTACTCGAGGCTCTAAAAGAAGGAAACATCACAAGTGAAGCCTTCAAGGAATGGATTAACAATTCGAGCTTAGGGATGACGGGACATGATACTTTGTAAACCGAATATGGACATCTAAATTTAGGGACATCAGAAGTTTAGTCTTGGACGAAGCTCACATATCAAGCTTTTTAGTCCATCCAAGCTCTGACAAAATGTACTTGGATTTGAAGAAATTGTATTAGTGGCCTAACATTAAAGCTGAGATTTCCATTTATGTGGGAAAATGCCTAACTGTCCCCAATGTTAAGGCAAAGTATCAGAAGCCCTTGGGTTTACTACAACAACCTGAAATAACTAAGTGGTAGTGGAGATATATATATATATATATATATATATATATATATATATATATATATCAATGGACTTCATAATGAAACTATTGTAGATGCTTACTGGCTTCGACACTACGTGGGTATTAGGCGACAGATTGACAAAATCCACCCACTTCCTATCATACAAAAACACAGATAAAATGGAAAAGATGATGAGGACATACTTCAAGTAGATTTATAAACGGAACGAGGTACCAATTTCTATAATCTTCGATAGAGATAGTAGATCCACCTTGCGATTCGGCAATCACTATAAATCATTGGGAACACGCCCGGACTTTAGTATAACTTACCATCCTCAAACCAATGTTTTGAGCAGAAGGACCATCCAAACTCTGGAATCTGTTCCTATGTAATAGACTTTGGAAGCACATAGGACACTCATTTACATTCGTTTAGTTTTCCTACATCAATAATTATCACACCAGCATAAAAGTCGTACAGTTTGACGCTTTGTATGGATAAAAGTGTCATTCCTCGATATGTTGGGTAGAGGTTAGGGATGCATAGTTTCGCGGGGAGCATGCATGTGATACCCTATTTCATGGTCCAAAAAACATTCACAAGACCACAAAAAAGATTATGCAAATCAAGGATCGATGTAAGGATACACGTGATTGTCATAAGAGTTATGTTGACATGAGACTTAAGCCTCTCGAATTCCATGTTGGAGACATATTTATGTTGAAGATCTCTCCTTGGAAGGAAATGATACAATTTGGAAAATGCGGCCAGCGAAATCTGCGATAAATAGGACCTTTCAAAATCCTTGCAAGAATTGGTCTTGTTGCTTAACAATTTAATCTGCCTCAAGAATTAAACAATGTATACAACGTCTTTCATGTATCGAACCTGAAGAAGTGTCTGGCTGATGACACTCTTGTTGTACCTCTCGATGAGATCCATGTGTACGCCAAACTCCACTTCATAGAATAAGCAGTGAAGATCATGGATGGAGAGATAAATTGATTGAAGCAAAGTCTCATTCCTATAGTAAAGGTCTGATGTAACCCCATTCACGGACTAGAATTTACTTGGAAACAAGAAGTACCAAATGAAGAAAAATTCCCCCTAATTGTTTAAAGATACCCAGACTACAATCTGAATTTTAGGAAGAAATTCTTTTAATGGGGGGACAGTGTGATAATCGGTAAATTCATATCACTTTTCACGAACTCAGTGTCCATGAACACACTTTTAATAGGGCCTAATGTATTCTATTTCACCATGTTAATGAAAATAATTTTTTTCATTCTTAGAATTGAATACGAAATACCATTTTAGTCTCTGATGAATGTATATCGTTGACAAACAAAACAATATTCACAATAAATAAGTATTAATTAATGCCTTAAAAATAAATTTTATGTGTAAAGTATATTTAGGAACAAATAATACGTTTATAAAATGCTTCCGTGAATATAAAGAACACCAAAAACAGAGATCTTCCGCAAAAGTTATGCCATTTTTAAGAAAGCATCAGTTATATATCTGATTTTCCCGAAAACAAACGTTACAACCAATTTGTTGGGTTAACTACACCTTCTATTTGGTATTTTTGAGTAGGTTTTTAGACTCAGACCATACTCTATTATTTGATTTCATTATCGGAATATTTTTATCTGGAAGTTATAATTGTTTTACGAAATCTGTCGAATCGTGATAACTGTAAAATAACTGAATTAAAATATCAAACGCATTTTAGCATCATTTTGTATTTTGTTAGAAATTTTCATTTACATATTCGGAAACGTCATGTTTGGGACATCTAAATGGCGTTTTTGAAAAAATAATAAATGTCATTTTTCGTCAAACATTGTCAATCGGTTGAAGAAGATGTCATGTTTCACCATCTAAATGGTGACACTTGTCAAGTGATGGATAGATCCAGGTGTCACAAAAGTAGTGAGCCACACCTCCTCTCTGATCCTTAGAAAAAGAGGAGGCCGTCCATCCCCTCTCTCCATAAAAATCTCTCACTCTCTATCGCTAAGTCTCACACACACACACACTCTCTCTCTATCTCTCTCTCTCACACTCTATCTCATTCTCTCTCTCCTATTTTCATGTGACTAGACCACTGCGTTGTTGGATTAGGTGTCTAAGTCGATAACTATTTTGGTATGTACTTGACCCGATTTTGAGCATGGTTGTTTTAAGTTACTCCATATGCTTCGAAAGTGAGTTTCACGACCCCTTTTAAACTTTTTAACACTTTTGGGGAGAGTTCAGGCTTTGTCTATAATTAATTTATATTTGTTTTTATAAATGTTAAATATTATTTTATAATTATAAATAACAAGTAGTCATTATAGTTATAACCTTTTTAAATTTCTGTTTATCGTCATCTGTTAAATCCAAACAATATATACATTTATTTAGACTTGTACACATATTTGGTATTGTTGGTTTTATGTTGATTAAAACCTGGTTTTTGGTCAATATACAATAGTTACATTGCCCAATTTTCGTAAGAAACTTTATATAGTTTTTATACATGAACAAACAATAGACTAATAACTTTATAACTTAATGTTTAAGAACACACTCACATACTTTAAGAACTCTTTAAACGGGGGAAAACTATATGAGTGTTCAATCATCAACAAAGAAGAAAAACTTAGTAAATTCCTATGTGTTACAATAGTTAATCTTAAACGAGGGAGCAACGTTGTGGATAGATCAATATAGGTTGAGACCCCCACCTATGCTTACTAGCTACAAGTAAGCTACAAGTTTTGTCTGACGAGTCAAAATGGGTGATAACCGTCTATTGTCTATCTCTTTCACGACGTTGATGAAGTGTTGGTGATGTTGTTCAGGATGCCTGCTTGCAGTGCCAAGCAGATGATGACTTGGTGATATAGGTCGGTTATAGGCTCATGATTGCCCCAAGTACACTCTAAAAGCACTCATATAAGCTATTACAGGACTAATATGTAGCCCGAACACTTACTTAAAATGATTGGTAAGTATCGGCATCTTATGTAAGTAACAAAAATATTTCTATTTACAAAATACGTAATATTATAAAATTTTATTTTTATAAGTAAACAATTATACAAGACACTCTTACTTGTACGATTTACAAGTATGAATTCATAGAAGTCATGTAGAAAGTATAGACACCACAAACTTGTACGGTTTACAAGCACGTATACACATAAGTCAGGTAAATACTTATACACTACATGCTAATACTTTCTTTTTTTTATAAATTTTACACATTTGTATGAAGCTGGTCAAACAACGTACTCTCTCTCTCTCGTATATATATATATATATATATATATATATATATATATATATATATATATATATACATGTGTGCGTGTGTGTGTATATATATATATATATATATATATATATATATAAAGTTCGTAAAAAACGCTAGACGTTTGCTAGTCGTCGCGCACTAGGGTTAAGGGATTAATTGACTAGGCGATAAATAATCAGTGTCCAATAATTGTTAGCTTTTTGAATTTTAAAAAAGTTAAATATGACTAATATCACAAGAAAGTTAGTAATTACCACTTACATCTTAATAAAATCGGTTAATATGATTAATATAACACTAATCGTTCCTTAAATAGTTTCTATTGAGATAGAGCTTTTTTAAATGTTAAAATTTTCATCTTTTTCTACTAATTAACTCATTTTCTAGGTAGCGATTAATCACTAGGCGCCCTCTAATCGTGCAGGTAGCACCTACGATTAATCAGGACCTACTCAGGATTTTTAAAACATACACACACACACATATATATATATATATATATATATATATATATATATATATATATATATATATATATAATGGGACACTATATTCGTCAAATACTCTATCGGTCTGAGTGCCTTTATGATTTTCACCAGCCAAGGATTCCCCTAGCGATGTAGTCAAGCCCTGATTCTAAATAGTTTATATTCTTGATAATCGTGGACTAGGATCTGTGATGATCGATTAGGGTGGGTATGTTCGGTATGAGGTTTTACAGATATCCAAATCAGAAATATATTTATATATTGTTTGGTAACGGTTGCTTTTGCAAGATTAATATATATATATATATATATATATATATATATATATATATATATATATATACATCTATTGTACGGATGTGTGGACAGTGCTATTCTGTGAGATTGACAAATTATATACGTTGTTTGATAATGTTGTCACACCCCCCAAACTGAAACGACGGAAACGTTCGGGGGGTGGATGACGTCATGTAATGTATCAAAACAATTTCATCATAGTAATCAAAGTAAATATAACCATTACATTGAATATATACAAGGTTTTTACATCAGGTTGATTCGTAGTTGAATACATCAAAAGTATAGAAAAAGAGTGAAAGGTGTGCCTCTATACGCTCCATCTTCTCAAAAACTTGCAGCGGAACCTGTCTATTGATTTCCTGAGAATACAAGTGATTCTGAAAGAGTATCAGCATAAAGCTGGTGAGTTCATAAGCATGTTTTTGTAATGAAAACCAGTCTTTGAATCAATAAAAATGTTTGTATGTTTCTCAAGAAAATCCATTATTTTCTTAGTAGTGAGAAGTAGTCTTAAACCCTAAGACCCAAAATGTATCTTTGTTATTGAATTCTGTAATTGTATATGAAAATCCATGGATAACACCACTAAAGTAATGTTTTGTTGTGAAAACCCTGGCTACCGCTAATATATATAGTATGTTCTTATTTGAAAACATTGGCTACCGCCAGTATGTATAACACTGTACTGTTATGAAAACCTTGGCTAGCGCCAGTAATGTATAGTAGTTTTATTACTTACAATAAAACCATGTATTTATATCCGTGGAATCCTCTAGTGTAATGTATGATAATTCTATTAATTAAAATAAAACTATTTGAAGAATTTAAATCCCGTAAACAAATGGCTATTTATACTATTGTGAATTCGTATAACCAAACTTGGTATGACTAGTGACCTGTACGACGTTCTTCAGGCATCGGCCGATATGACATTTGTCATCCCAAACATGCCTGCCTAACCGCGGTTAGCGGTTCAGGTATGGGATTATCAGTCTCGAATAGATATATTCACCAATCTCACACTCTCCCTCTAGAAGACTCTGGTTATACTATGATAGTATTTATGCCACACCCCGAAAGGTAAAAATGAAGACGTGTCTCACAACCCTGTATTAAATAGTTTACGTGTAATGCAATGTTCCTTTGTACTTGAATTTGTATGTATGTCTAGAAGAGTAAAAATAATTATACTTAAATAATTATTTAGAAATGTACTCTTGTATTCCAAAAGTAGTAATGTAATCCATAAACTATATCTGTCATAGTTTATATGAGTGTTAATGTATATCTTTGAGTTGGTAAAACTGTGTATTGAAATCCCAAACTATACCTATTATTGTTTGCGTATTTGTTCGGTTCGTGTATTGTTCTGAAAACTATGCAATTATAGATGTAAATTGAAAACTGGCCTTATGCTCAGGAGGTTATATAAGAGGTAAAAGTATCAGAATGTTCTCGTAAACTGTGTGATTTACTAGTTGTATTGATTGCAATAGTTTTAATCTCTTAGAAATCATTTATATAAAAGCACATAAATCATTATGTTTTTCTTGTATCCCCTCCCCCTGAAAACATTAAAAATGGTAAAAGTAAGGGTTTGAACACGCTCTCCCTCCAGGAAACTCTAGTTATACTATGATAGGATTTAACCCGCACCCTGAAAGGTACAAATGAAGACGTGTCTCACAACCCTGTATTAAATAGTTTACGTTTAATGCAATGTTCCTTTGTACTTGAGTCTGTATGTATGTCTAGAAGAGTAAAAATAATTATACTTAAATAATTATTTAAAAATGTACTCGTGTATTCCAAAAGTAGTAATGTAATCCATAAATTATACCTGTCATAGTTTATATGAGTGTTAATGTATATCCTTGAGTTAGTAAAACTATGTATTGAAATCCCAGATTATACCCATTATTGTTTGTAGATTTGTTTGGTTCGTGTATTGTTCTGAAAACTATGCAATTATAGATGTAAATTGAAAACTGCCCTTATGCTCAGCAGGTTATATAAGAGGTAAAAGTATCGGAATGTTCTCGTAAACTGTGTGATTTACTAGCTGTATCGATTGCAATAGTTTTTAATCTCTTAGAAAGAATTTATATAAAAACACATAAATCATTATGTTTTGCTTGTATCCCCTCCCCCTGAAAACATTAAAAACGGTAAAAGTAGGGGTATGAACTCACTGTTTTTTAGCGTGAATGTCGGACAATAAGACTTGAACGAGGTCTCTCGAGTCGTTGTATGCAGACTTATCAGAATCCTAGTAATTATTAAACACATATATGTGTATTATTATTGAAACCATTAATTATAGTGTTAGAAAAAAACTTGCTTTTGGTTTAGGAATGTTATCGGGACTCGCTTGAATCGGGTTTTCAGCCGAGTTCACGACATGGGATGGTTTGTGCCCGTGAAGGGGTTTAAGGCTGTGAACTTTTCTCGGCCGTGAACAGCCATTGAATGGTTTACGACTGTAAACGATGTTCTTGAAGGAATTATGAAATTTTGAAGGGTTTGTGGCCGTAATCGGTTTGCGGCTTTTGAAGGTTTGGAGATTTGAAGGGTTTGTGGCCGTAAACTCACTGCTCCCAATTCTATATCTTTAAGGCGAAACCACTGCTCCCAATCACTTTTCCTCGCTGCATGAGCACATAGCCTAGACCCTGATTGGATGCATCGCAGTAAACAACGAAATCTTCTAACCCTTCAGGTAGAGACAAGATAGGTGCACTGCACAATGCTTACTTCAATGTTTGGAGCGTAGTGTCTTGATTTTCTCCCCAACTAAAGGCTACACCTTTCTGGGTCAGGGTGGTTAGAGGCTTAGCAATTTTGTAGAAATTCTGGATAAATCTACGATTGTAGCCAGCCAGACCCAAAAAGTGACGAATCTTTATGGGCATCTTTGGTGCAGACCAGTTCTTAATCGCCTTGATCTTGGAAGGGTCCAGATGTATGCCTTCCTCGCTAACCACATGACCAAGGAAAGCTACTTTTCTGATCTAGAATTCGCACTTAGAGAATTTCATGTATAACTTTTCCGCCCTTAAAGTTTCTAGCACTAGTCTCAAGTGTTGTCTATGATCTTCCTCACTTTGGGAATAGAAAAGTATATCATCAATGAATACTATTCCAAACTTATCTAGGAAAGGGAAGCACACTCGATTCACAAGATCCATGAATACCGCCGGCTCATTGGTCAGACCAAAGGGCATCACCAAAAACTTCTAGTGACCGTAGCGAGTCTGAAATGTTGTTTTAGGAATATCACCCTCATGGACTTGCAACTGATGATACCCTGATCTTAGGTATATCTTCGAGAAGTAGCTAGCTCCTTGCATTTAGTCGAAGAGGTGGTCGATTCGGGGAAGAGGATATCGATTTTTGAAGGTTAGCTTGTTTAGTTCATGATAATCTATGCACATCCGAAAAGATTCATCCTTCTTTTTCACAAATAAAACTGAGGCTTCCCAGGGTGAGTAACTTGGTATGATAAATCCCTTGTTGAGTAGTTCATTGATTTGGCTGGATATCTCTTGCATTTCTGTCGGTGCTAGACGATAAGGGGATTTAGCTACAGGGGTAGCTCCAAGGATTAAGTCTATTCGGAACTCGACTTGGCGCTTGGGGGGAATTCCAAGAAGATCTTCGGGAAAGACATTAGGAATGTTGCAGACTTCAGGGATGCTCTCGAGGTCTTTAACTTCTTGTTTTTCGTTAACAACATTGGATAGGAATGCATGACAATATTGAAGTTCATTTTGTGAAAACAACGGAACAATTGGCAGATATTTTTACAAAGGCATTAGATGAAAAATCCTTTCTTGGTATCTTAGAAGGATTGGGTATGATTAATGGAAATTCACTTACATGTGATAAAAGCGAAGAGTGATGAGTCTGAAAGATTTGGTGAACTGACGGATAGGGTGGTTAAGTGTTCAGAGGTTACTGTTCATGGTCAACGCTTCGAATGCTTCACATTCGGAAGATTTATTTCTTGTTAAAGTACATAATCAGAGATTACTGTTCAAGTCAACGGTTCGAATGCTTCGTATTTGTACACATTTCAACTAAGGTTAGAATTTTAGTTTGTTTATCTTTTTCTTTTGAAAAACCTGAAAAATCAAAAATATTGTCTTTTATTGAAAAATTAAAAATCCAAAAAGATTTTGTTTTGGTTTGTTTTTAATTTTTTTGAAAAATTCAAAAATACCAAAAATATTTTTTTTGTTCTCTTCGGTTTTAACATGTGTATTGTGAGTTTTGTCAAGATTCAAATGCGAAGGATTCATGTGTATGTCTTCTATGGGAAGGTTTGATGTCGATACATTTTGGATTAGTTAGGATGTCCCTAGAAGCATGCTGCTGCATGTTGTCTCAAGCCTCATATGATTCTATATATGGTAAATGAAAGTCTTGATGAAATTATCTCATGAAAATTTCTTCCCAACAAGGCTTGTATTTGCATAAGTCAACAAGAGCTACCTTACTCTTCTCAAATGAGTTAAGACTTTTCTGTTTTGTCCATTATAACAGAGGTACACTTCGATTCTTATCCAATCTTTTTAGACCAAACAATTCTTAAACTCCAAACTTTTGAAGAGATTTGTCCTTGAGGTCTTTGATCAAACCAATCAAAACCTAGACAAATCACAAATCTGTGTTTGTGATCTAACATCACGAGTCCGTGATGGAAGTGAAACCCAAAAATCATAAACCTTAAGGAATTGACGGGGAACTATGTTCCAGAACTTACGAAACATTTGTTTCAGTACCTTTTATACTCAAAATCATATTCATTTCTTTTGAGTGATCTTAATCAAACGTTCGAAACCCACGATGTTTGTTCCCAGCAAGATCCAGCATAATTTTTTTTATGAATATGATTTATGTGTGAGTATATTTCGAAAATCCTAGTTACTTTGAATATCATTCGAACTCAAGTTGTCACTGACTACATTGGTCATACAACTAATTTTGCTTACAATTTATCACCTTATGTTAAGGTTGAAATGTAACAAAATTTTCGAAGCCACCCATTTGTCTTATAAAAGAAACCCTTCGAAACTTCTCTACAAGTTATCGATTGTAATTCACGGGAAACCAAGCAAGCTGTTAATTATCTCTCTTGATAATTTTCGAAGAAATCTTTGCCTGGGATTAAACTGCTTTTGTGTCAAAATAAATTTTTGACATCACAAGTTTTCAAAAAAAAAATTCTCATTTGTTTCTCATCTAATATCTTTTGGAACACAGCACACACGAAATCCTTGAGGTTTGAGTAAAACCAACTTAAACTGATGATTTCGAAACTTTGGCATATGACTTCGCTTTTTAAACCTCAAAGTGAAAGAGCCTGACCTCTATTCCGAAGGCATCCGACGGTTACAATTCTCTTGGGGAATATCAAACAGTCTTGTTTCTTGGTGACGTATGGTGTATGATAAGCGTGTAAGGCGTGCTGATAGTTATGTTTGTTACTTTTTGATGAGTAAAGTCCGTATTTCAAGGTGCCATGTCAGCAAGCATTTATTGCATCCCGCTTCAAATTCAAAATTCTAGGGTTAGATATAAAAAGGGAAATCAGAAGTCAATAACACTTTATGCGATCAAACCTTCTGTCATCCAAAATTCTGTTTACAACTCATCTTCTTCAAACGTTCTTTGTTCTTATCTTCAACAATGGCGACTACATCATCACCAACCACAGACGAAGTTGTTAGTATTCCGATACTGAAAATCCAGGGTTCAAACTACCAAGTGGAATCTGATTTGTCAAAGTCTCCGGAGGAACTCCAAATGCTTGTGGTTGCTTTACAGAATTCAGTTCTGTCTAAAGCAATGTTTGATTCTTTTGCGGCTCCAATGTCTTGGCTATCAAAGGCGGGTTCCACTGCATCATACAACAAGGAGACAGGTTGTGTGGATTTCACTATGGTGAATGATACGCGAATTAGGGTATCCAAGCGTTTGTTTTGCAAGATTTTGGGGATTCCAAATTCTGGTCCTTATGATGAACTTTCTTCTTCTCAAATTGTGTTCATGTTCAACGAGATGCGCCATCAACCTCCTTTGACGCGTATCAGTGATTTCAAGAAGTCTGGATTACCTACGGTATGGAATTTTTTATTTGGCATTTTCCTTCGATGTCTTACTGGAAGAACTGTGGGTCTTGATAAAGGAAGGATGGAGGTATATGCAATGGTTGCTGGATTGTATTATGATCTGCAAGTGGATTACTCTGAACAATTGTGGACAGAGTTCTTAACTAGCATTTCGAAGATGAGTGCCAAGCAGGGGATTTCTTGTGCTCGTTATTGGAGTCTGATAGTACAATATGTTTATCAGAAGGAGAAAATCGAAGTTCCAGAATTCGAAGAAAAGGCGGTGTTTCACATGTATGGTAGTCCGAAGGAGGTACATGATGATCTGGCTATCTTTACATCAATAGCTTGCATTCCAGATGCGATGCTTAAAAACGTGGATCCGACGAATGAAGTTTTGGTGTCATATTTGCAATCCATTGACACAACTGTTGTTACAGGAATGTTACATAACGAAGAAAAGAAAAAGACTAAGAAATCGAAGAAGACGGATGGTGGGTCTTCGGAAAAAGTAGTGAAGGCAGAAAAGAAGAACCAAATGCCAATGGTTACAGCTGGTATTGTCGAAGCGTCTCCATCGAAAGAAACGATTCCTTCGAAGACGGGTGTTTTTCGACGTATCAAAATAAAGAGAAAGTCTCAGATGGTGAAGAAAACACAAGTAACACATCAAGGGGTCACAGTTAGGGAAATTCTAGCTCCGGTGTCTCCATCATCTAAGAAACGAAGGGCTGAAGTTCTTGCAAAATTTTTGAAGAAAAATCAAAGAATCGAAGAAGAAGAGCAAGTTCCTGAGACACCAGAGATTGAAATTCCAAAAGAAGTAGATATCAGTCAGCTTGCTGGTATTTCGAATTCTGATGATGTGAAGCTTCTTGAACCAACTTCTTTACCCCAGGTTACATCAACAACTGATTCACCAACATTTCAATTGATTATGGATCAACCATTCACCACCATATTTTCAACTCAATCAACTGATCCACCCCATCCATCCTCACCTATTGATGAAACCATGGCTGCTGATGATGAAACCGATAACGAAATCTTTCGAGGAACGTTCGAAACTCTTCATTTTGATAAAGCCGAAGAATATTTCCCTGATCATATGCTGATGACCATGAAGCAGTTCAAGATTTTAAATTCGAAATTGAATTCTATCTTGCAATCTCAAGCAGATGTGGGTAGTGCTGGAGTTACAACCATGGAAGTTGATTCATTAATGAAGGAGATGGAAGGAAGGGTTATTTCAAAGACATCAGGGTTAATTCGTGATTCGGAAAGCCGAGTTCTTGAGAAGATTGACCAGAATGATATTTCTACAGAGAATCGAATCAATTCTCTGAGGTCTGATTTTGTGACGGAGGTAAAGGATCTGAAGATTGTTACGAAGGAGCGTCATGTGCTCTTTGTTCAAGAAGTCAAGAAGGTACGTGAAGATGTTAACTTGCAAATTCGCGAACTTCGTGAAGAGATGACGAAGGAGGTTCAGCATATTCAACAAGGTTATGAGTCAGCACATCAGAAGATTGACATTATTTGTGATGCCGTTGTCCAATGTGTCAAAATGTTTGAGCAAATGAATCCTCAAATGACCTCTCTTTCTGCCAAAGAAGAAAAAATTTTTGGAGAGTTGGGTAGGTTGTTGAAAGAACTTCAAGACCTGTCTTCGAAATCTATCTCTTCAATCGTTTCTCGAGAATTTCTTTCTCAAAAATTTTCTCATTTCGAAGCCATCCTACACAAAAACTTAGCTCCACTACTTCGTATTTCAAGCCTTTTACCAACTGTATCAGATGCCCCACCTGTTGTCACAGGGGTGCAAGGGGGAGAAAAGATTGGTCATTCAAAGGTTGGGGAACAAATGAAGACAACTGAAGATACGAAGGTTGTTGGAAAAGTATATCATTCGAAAGTGGTAGTAAAGCCAACTGTTGTGTCAGCTGATCCAGTCATTTCGACTGTGACTACAACAGTTCCAATTTCAAAACCTATATCAAAAGGTATTGTAATTGAGAAACAGAGTGATGTCTCTTCTTCAAAGAATATAGCTTCATCAAATATTAAAGACAAAGGAAAACAAGTTATGATTGAGAAGTCAAATAAAGAGAAGAAAGCTGAGGTGGAAGCTGAGGTTGATAGAATGAGACATGTTTAAAGTATAATGAGACAAAGAGCTTTGGAAGGTTCGAATGTTGATAAGGGTGATCCTTCGAAAGTTTTCAACTACGAAACAATAGAATCCAGGGTGATGTTTGATCACATGTATTCTTTTGAAAAGGTTCCAAAAAAGAGCTATGTGGTAACGAACACAGATTTTGGTCAACTTGACTTTCCAGTCAATGAAATGATGTTTGTTATGCCACAGTTTAAGGCTGAAACAAAATCAATGGAAATCGAAGAGGGAAAGAAGATGAAAATAAGGTTTCATGCTGTATTAGCGAAGGCTCAAGAGGAAGTATGGCTTTTGGAGAAGATCAAGAAGGTGATATCTATAAAAAGGGATGTCATATTCGAAGGGAAGTTTGAAAATTTAAAGTACACTGTGGCAAGAGCAAGTGGAAAGTTACAAGAATTTACAGTGGCAGACTTTCCTTTGATGAACACATATGATCTAATCAACATTGCCTTGATGCTTAAAGAGAAGTCATTTTCTTTTCTCCAAGATATAGAACCAGATGTTTTTAGTCTTGGGTGCAGGCACATAAAAATATTTTTGGAAAATTATTTTGAGTGCTTAGCTCAAACAGATGTCGAACTTGCTACTGTCAAAGGTTTCGACATAACTGCACCAATGGCACCTTCAAAGAAGCAGAATGAGTTGAAAAATTACGAAGATGGTGAAATCTGTTTAAAGCCATTGGGGATTGTTTTTGCAGGAAAAGACAAAGCTGGAAGAGCTAAAAGGTTCTTATTTCAAACTTGCGAAGTAAAGAGATATACCAACTCGCAATATACGAACTTAATTGTTCGTATGAAGCATTGCAAGAAGAACTCAGAAGGAGATAAGAAAGAGATAAAGAAAGTTATCTCTTGGTACATGGAAATCCGAAGAGTGCTGATGTATGCCGTTCAATCACTGACGTCTTGAAGACTTCGACCTTGATTCCAAAGGGGGAGATTGTTAGGGCTTAAATGTTGTAATAGTCGAAGTGTCAGTTAAATTGTTACGAAGTTTATTTTGTCTTTGTAAGAAGGAGTCTTCGGATGTAATGTTATTTGTACTAAGGCATTATAAAGTGTAGTCTTAATGTCTAGTCCTTAGTACTTGTTATGCTTTTGTTCTCCTATAAATAGGGGTCTGTACTAAGTGAGTAGAAGAACTTTTAACTCAGTCTTTACAGATTATTCATTGTACTCTGTAAAATCAAAAGCATAATATGAGCTGATCACATATTCTATTTACTCTCGTATTCATCGTTATTCTTCTTTCTAAATTCATGCTTGAATTGATTTTAAACTCGATTACAAATCTCATCAGAAATGCTAACCTAAGCTTCTGGAGTAGCGTTTGCTTACAAGAATCAACCCATGGGACCAAAATATTCCAAAACCCTAAGCTAAACTATATCTAAGCAATGAATTATAAAGGTTGAGATTTTATACCTCTAGAAGGATGATCAAGAGGAACAAAGTCTGGATCTACAAGCTTCAAGCCACCCAACAATTCTCCAATGAGCTCCACCTTCTTCAATATGCACCAAAAACACACCAAATCGCTAAAATGGATTATGACTCTCATAGATGGGGCTAGGGTTTCGAGGGTACTACTTTGGGACAATGGAGGTTGGTGAGGAGAGAGGCCTTGAGGGTCATAAGGTGTTTTAATAGGGTCCAAACCCTAAAAATTAGGATTGAAGGCCTCCATAAGTACTCCTAGCATACCCATACGTACGCCCAACATACGGGAAGGAATCTATGGCCCAATATTAGTGTCCTACGCCCAATGTACCTATCACGGACGCACAACGTAGGGGCCAATTTTACAGAATTTTAATAAGTAAAACCTAAATATAAAATACCTAGAACGCGGGTGTTACAATTCTCCTCACTTGAATTAGATTGCGTCCTTGAAGTCCGCATCCACAATAAACTTTGGATAATGCTCTCTCAACTCCTCCTCAGGCTCTTATGTTCACTCTGAGCCTTTCTAGTGTTGCCGCTACACCTTCACTAAAGCCATTTCCTTGTTTCTCACAGTCTTCATCTTTATATCGAGGATCACAATCGGCCTCTCAATTTAGTTTAAATACTCGTCCTCCTAATTGTTCCAATGACACCACCACGGAATCATCAACCAAGCACTTCTGCAGCTGAGAGACATGAAAGGTGCTATGAATTTGAAGGAGATCCTTAGGTAACTCCAATTGATAAGCAACTCTGCCCACCCATAAAATCACCCTGAAAAGATCACTATATCTGGGGCCCAGCTTGCCCCGCTTCCTGAACCGGATGACACCTTTCCAAGGTGAAACTTTCAGGAGTACCATGTCCCCTACCTAAAACTCCAAATCTAAACGGCGCCATCAACATAAATCTTCTTTCAGCTCTGTGCAGTCTGCAACCTCCCAAGCACCTGCTGGATCAACTCGATAGTATGGAGCACACCTCCGCGCTACCCATGATTCGCTGACCGACTTCGCCCTAAAAAAACTGGGGTTTGACACTTTCTCCCGAAAAGAATCTCGAAAGGTGGTCAATCAATACTGGCGTAATATATGTTGTTGTAAGAAAACTCAGCTAGTTGAAGATACGTATCCCAAATACCTTCGAAATCCAAAACACATGTCCCAAGCATATCATTCAAGGTGTGACTAGTCCGTTCACTTTTCCCGTCAGTATGCCGATGAAAAGTCATGCCGACAAGTAGACAAGTACCCAACTCCTCATGGAATATCTTTTGAAACCTGGAAGTGAACCTAACATCCTGATCCGAAACCACTGAGACTGGAACCCCATGTCATGCCACAACCTCTCGGATGTATACATCCGCCAACTTCTTTGATGAAATGCGCACTGTTGGTCAATTGATGCACGATAACCTAAATTGAATCTACCCCTCACGTGGTCAGTGGTAATTTCATGATAAAATCCTTCGTAATATCTTCTTATTTCCAAACGTGATCATCCAACGACTCCATTTTTACATGAGGTCGTTGATGCTTGACACTGACTTTCCTGCGATTCAAGCAACTCTCTACATAGCAGGCCACATCCCGCTTCATGCATGGCCACCAATAATCAATCGAAAGGTCTCTATACATCTTTTTCGCGCTTCGATGAATAGAGAACCTCAAATTGTGTGCCTCCTTAATCAAAATCTATCGTGTACCCCCAAGATATGGAAACTAAACTCTCTGATGAAGGGTCAGTATTCTCCGACTATCATAAATAAAAGAGGACACCTAACACACTATACACTTACTCTTCCGATGCTCCTCTTTCATAGCCTCCACCTAAGCCTCACATATCTGCTCCAATATTAGGGCTAATCACTATCATCCTCATACATAGATCCCTGATAGAAGTATCGGCCGCCATGCGGATAAGAGTATCAACCATCACATTGGCTTTCCCCTAGTGATAAAGGATCTCAGAATCATAATCATTCACCACCTCAAGCCACATATGTTGCTTCATGTTCAGATTTGGTTAATCCATTAAATACCTAAAACTCCTGTGGTCCACGTAAATGATACAACAAACCCCATACAAGTAATGACACCAAATGTTGTGGGCGAATACCACTGCCCTAACTCCAAATCATGAGTGGGATAATTCGCCTCATGAGGCTTCAAATGTCCCGAAGCATAAGCTATCATGTGACCCATTTTCATCAAAACTACACCCAATCCTGAAATTGACACATCAAAATACACCACAAAATCATCCACACCCTCTGGCAGGGTCAAGCTCGGAGCCTCACATAACTTCTACCTCAAAGTCTCAAATGCCGCCTGTTGCTCAGGCCTCCAACAGAAAGTAGCATACTTCTTCGTCAAACGGGAAAGTAGCATACTTCTTGGTCAACGGAACTGCAATCTTGGAGAAATTCTTGATAAACCTCTGATAATACCCAGCTAAACTAAGGAAACTCCGAATCTCAGACGGAGATCTCGGAACGTCACATTACATCATGACCTTGATCTTGGACGGATCAACCAATATATAATTTTGATTGACAATGTTCCCTAGAAATAGCACCTCCCGCAACCAGAAGTCGCACTTGGAGAATTTGGCATATAGCTTCTCCTTCCTTAGAGTCTCTAGAACCTCTCGTAGTTGATCCTCATGATGCTCCTTGGTCTTAGAATAGACCAAGATATCATCAATAAACACAATGACTGACCGATCCAACATCAGTGTGCAAACCCAGTTCATGAGATCCATAAACATTGCTGCTGCATTGGTGAGCTCAAAAGGCATCACCGCGAACTCGTAATCACCATATCGAGTCCTGAAGGCCATCTTCTGAACATCCCTATCTCGAACCCTCATCCGATTATAGCCTGAACGCAAATCAATCTTTGAGAACCAAGACGCACCCTGCAAATGGTCGAACAAATCATCAATCCTCGGCAACGGATAATGGTTCTTCACCGTCTACTTGTTCAGCTCCAACTAATCGATGCACATCCTGAGGGAGCCATCCTTCTTCTTTACAAAAAAAAATCGGTGCTTCCCAGGGTGAACTACTCGGTCTGATAAAACCCTTGTCTAAAAACTTATGTAGCTGTGTCTACAACTCCTGCATATCCAGTGCTGCCAACTGATAAGGTTCCTTGGCTATCAGAGTGATATTTGGGACTAGATCAATACAGAACTCCACCTACCTCTCTGGAAGCACTCTAGGAAAGTCCTTCGGGAACACATCTGAATACTCTTGAACAACCGACCCATCATCAATCATACTTATTTTCTCCTCCCTGGTATCCAACACATAGGCCACAAAACCTAAACATTCATGCTTTAGATATCTCCTAGCTATCGTAGCTGAACATAGAGCTAGTCCACGTTGAGCACCGTCACCATGATTAACTAATTATCCCCCACTTGGGGTTCGAACCCGAACTAACTGCTGCCCACAATCAATCATCTCCCCATTAGGGTTCAACCAATCTATCCTTACAATCACATTGCTCTCGCGTAGAGGAATATGAACCAAATCAATCGGCGCTTGCAAAATAACTCCAAAACACAACCCCGGTGTACCCTCTATACCCGTACCAGACAATCATCAGAAATCTCCACCTCTAATAGATAATCAATCTCCCTAGGAGCGTCACTGAATCTCTTGTTGAGTCCAAGAGATGCAAATGATCGGGTAACGCCTGAATCAAACATAACTAAAGTTGGAACACCATTCACTAGGAACATCCCTATATATATATATATATATATAAAATAAGCATAAACATCAAATCAATAAATAAGATAGGGAGAAAATATATACCCTTAACCACATTTGACACTGCGCGTGCCTCTTTGTCTGAAAACTGGAAAGCTCAGCTCCTCATAACTCCCACACTCTGCCTTGCCCTGGCGACTGTTGGTGATTCTCAATGTAGCTGGAGCAGGTAATACTACTTCTCCCCTGCCAAACTCGGACAATGGACCTTCTTGTGACCCCTATAATTAAAATGAAAGTAGATCAAATCAGACGCCTGGGTGGTGGGGCAACCCTTACTAAATTGACCGGTTTTTCCGCACACGTAACAATCAGACCCACCCATCCTAAAAACCTCATCATGCGCCTTGCCATAGTTTCCACGATAGCCCTAGCCCTACTGGTCCCTCGACCGTGAAACAACAACCTTGGGCTTATTACTTGATCTCTCCAATACCTAAGCATGTACCGGCTTTCTCTTCCTCACTATATCCAAATCAATCTCCCGCTCACGAGCCTGAGCTATCATATCTTCCTATGTATTGCAGCTAGACATGCTCACAAACTCCCGTATCTCGCCTTTCAACATATCATGGTACTTGGCCTTCTTCATCTCCTCATTTGCAACATACTACGGAACTAGCAAGGCCTTTTCCCTAAATATGTCAATAATCTCTTCCAATGACTCAGTAGTCGGGCGAAGGTCCTGGACCTCCCTCGCCAACTGTTGGACCTTGATCACTGGTGTAAACTCAAATCTGAACCTCGTAACAAAATCATCCTTATCTATCACCTCAATAGCCTCGCCTCCTAATGTATGACCTACCTCCCCCACTAGTATCCCAAGTCATCGCCTCAATAGCCTCGCCTCCTAAGGCATGACCTACTTCCTCCACTAGTCACGAGCTATGTCTTTCAAAAGACATGATGTAAGTCTGACCTTCACCTCCTCCAGATAGAGGCTAGACAAAAGGCGTTCTCCATGTTCGCCAACCACCATATGCTAACAATGGGGTCCTTCTTCATAAAGAACTCATGAGCACCACATGCACGAAGCCCTCGAAAAGTCAAAGAGCGTGCAACAACCATAGCCACCATCTCAGTACGAAATGCGCCCAAACGCTCATCCATCAACTCTATAATTTTCTCCTTGATCAAACTAAAGATTATAAGACTCTGCTCCAGAATATTACAGATAATCTTAGATAAAATGAGCTCTCGTATCTGATCATCCAAGGATCCGGCTCCAAAGACCGAACTCGTTCCTTCACCAGGACCTGAACCACATTGAGTGGCCACCATACCGAAAATAAACATTGCGAACCATCAGAAAACACTATACGAATCTCAAACCTAACGAGTTGCTTAGAATCCTTGTGACTCCCCTTGACTCGAGTACATATCATGTGCTTTCAGTAGTACCAGACCAATACTACCTTCCACACTTATCCATACTTTCCTAAAGAGTCGCCCCAAGTTCCCTAAATAATTCTCATACCCAACATTCTACATTGCCACTAAACAATAACGTATCCGCTAATCTAACATGTATTTTGGGTTCTCCTAAGATTCCCTTCCCGGCACATTCCACCATTAGTTGTAGAAGAAACTCCCATTAACACCTGCTAACTATCTTATGAATATAATTACATGCAATAGACTCCAGATAATTCTTTGACTGCAAGGTCTCACACTACAATGGTTGGACTCAAACAAGATTTGTGCAATCAAGTTAAACCTAACTTCTAAAATTTTCTCAATTTCTGTAACATGTAACATAGCATATTCACTTGATAGTTAACTAGTATTAGTAGTGATCCCTAAAAGCACAAAGCAAGCAACATTCTAGCATCAAATTCTAATCAGAACACTTCTTAATAGGCCATCCTATAATATCACCAATAATCCAAACTAGCATGTTGTTTTAGAGGCTCATACAGTAGGCATACAAAGGCCTCTCTCCTAACATACAATTATGAGCAGACCCTTAACCCAAATCTAGCATGTTATTCACATATTCACCTACTGAAAATAAATAAACATGTATGGATATTTTGGGAACATTTACTTGAGCTCGGCTGATTACATGCATCACGCCCCATTTTATAAAAAAAAAAATTAGTCTTTTTCTTTTTAAGACTGAAGTCCTCAGTTTGAGTTCAAACATACCCAAGAGTGTGTCTGAATCCTTCAAACCAAGGCTCGGATACCAACTTGTAACATCCCAAAAAGTCTAAGTGAAAAGCTTTGTTTAAATTCAACCAAACCATCAACCATGTATAAAAAAAACCATTAAGTATATTATAGAAGAAAACAGTTATCAAAGTACAATCCTAAAGTACCACATACCATACATGCACGTCATACATACATATCATACTAAAACATGAAAGGGGTCCATTTCACCCCGGTGTCCCTTCCAACTCTCTGAGTCCCTTCCGGCTCCCTAAGTCCCTTCCCACTCTGTGAGTCCCTTCTGAATCCTTTGGTATCTTTCAATTGGTACAAGTCTATTTCACCCCTACCACTAAGAATACAGTCATACTAGTAAGAGTCATAGAGACAACAAGCACATACATGTATATTAGTAAGTGTCACGAATACCACTACTATCCTACATCATAATCTAATAGGCCGACAATGGTGCCTTCGACCCACAAGTACAGTGATGAGACTCACCTCAATCTAATGATAAATAAACCACACTCTCGGGCTACTACTACCATGGCTCCTCACACTAAACATATACCTAATCAACCCTAATTACTTATCAGGTTAATAACCCATAAATACTGGTCCAAATTATATTCAATCATGCCAAGAGTAAAAGACCATTTTACCTTCCCCTACTTGACCCATCTTACCTTGACCCAAGACCATAATGATCTAAGGCCCAAAATGGCTCAAATGGCCTTCTGGTGAGTACGCTATACATACCACCCCATTACGCCCAATGTACTAGGCTTCGATAGAAGGGGAATTCGGGCTCAACCCGTTGAAAGGTCTAGTATGATCAAGAGTCATATTAAAGTTATATTGATAAATAACATATGATACTAATTGGGTACACTAACAACAACTTGATACAATTGATTATTTGTTAGAAATTGATTTTAATAAATATTCAATAAAACTATTATAATTAAATTGGAAATTATTTATTTCATAAAAATAATAATTTTCATTAGCAAATAATATTACATAATTCATATAGTATGAATTAATAAGTTGTATACAACTTTTTGGACTAGTTTAAACCCTTTTGTCTTTTACACAAAAGACAAAGTTTATATTTTATAAAACTTGATTTTATGAAATTTAAACAGACTCTTCCTTTTATATATACATTTTCCGAAAAAGTGAATAAATATTAAGAGTCATGGGCTTTCAACTAGTTTATTCAAAAGAAATGAAGCATGGGAAACATGTTTATGACAGGGGGACATATGTGCTTAAAGTGTTAAGACCTAATGGTTAATACTTTCACTTTGTGAATATAAATAAGAGGCTTGCACTTTGGCTAGTGATCATCTTTTTTCCTTAGTAGAAGTGGCCAAAAGTTCTTCTTCTCCCTCTCATTCTCTCTTAATTAGCTATGAACACTTGAAGTTACTTGGATCTTCAAGCCTTCTTTAAGTTCACATTGGTTATGAACTTAAAGCGTAAGGGTTTAAGAGTTTTGGACTAGCATCTACATCAAGTTGAGTTATTTTTGGTGTCTCAAAGGTTCCACATTCTTCATCAAATTCCAAGCCTCCCAAGAGGACGCAAAGAACTACAAAGGTTGTTATTTCTTCATCCTTCTATGGTTGGTGTTTTAATCTTTCTATAACTTGCAAGAAGATCCTTGGTGGGTATAAAGTGTTTATGTTATTTCAAAAATTAAAGTCTTCCATTGCCATATTTTCAAGTTTATGAAACTATTTTTGAACTAAAACCCAACACTTGTTACGTCGTGCGTACCTAGAGGGTACACCCAACGTACTTCACTGATGCCCAAAACTTGTCATTAAGTAATTAAGGCTTAAATTACAAATGTCCAATTCAAAGATCTAACTCTTTAAAAGATGTTAATTCATAAATTTGGCAAGCTGATGCCTTTTAATAACTCAAAGAAGTCCAAAACAAAACTCTAACATCTTAACTTCATATTATGAACAAAAACTCATGCATGGCTGAACCAAATCCATCAAGATATAATTTTTACGCACTAGGGACTTCATAAACATCAAGAAATTCCGACCTAGCTTTTGGAGTAGGTTTTACTAACAAGAATCAATCCATAGGAACAAAATATGCCAAAACCCTAAGCTAAACTAGATCTAAGCAATGAATCATAAAGTTTGAGACTTTATACCTCCGGAAGGCTGATCAAGATGAAGAAAGTCTGGATCTTCAAGCTCCAAGCCACCTAAAACTTCTCTAAATGAGCTCCTTCTTCTTCAATATGCATAAAAACACACTAAATCACTCAAAAGGCTCAAGGCTCTCACAAATGGGGCTAGGATTTTGAGGGCACTGCTTTAGGACAATGGAGGTTGGTGATGATAGAGGCCATGAGGGTCATAAGGTGTTTAAATAGAGTCCAAGCCTTAAAAATTAGTGTTTAAGGTCTGCAAGAGTATGCCTAGCATACACGAAAGAATCTGCGACCCATTTTTAATGAGCTACGTTCGACGTACCTATCATGTACCGCCAATGTAGGGACCAATTTTGCAAACTTTTAATCAATTAAGCCTACATATAAAATACATGGAATAAGGGTGTTATATTAAATGCTTTCATTGGTTGCAAGATTGCTGAGGGATCTTCTATGATTGCGCATCTACTCAAAACGAAAGCTTATGTTGAGCAACTTCCCGCCTCGGATTCCCATTTACGGATGTGCTAGTGACAAATATGATCCTAGCCTCATTGCCTAAGTCTTTCAACCAATTTGTGAGAACTTTACAATGAATGACTGGGAGAGGAGAATCATTAAGCTTCATAACATGCTCAAGAATGCCAAGGAAAACTCCAAGAAATCTAGGAACAATCAAATGTTGATGATCCGCGAGGGTCAAATCTCCACAAAGAAAACCAGTAATAATACCGGTAAGGGGAAAGGGAAAACTGCCAAAAAAGGCAAGGTTAAAAGGAAGCCTTTTTCTACCAACCCAATTCCTATGCCCAAATGTGATGCTAGCTCTGATTCCTTCCATTACAATGAAAGGGGAGACTGGAAACACAAATGTCCCAAGTAACAAGAGGAACTTAAGAAGAACAAGGCCAACCCAGTTGACACATACGTATATATGTGATTGAATTATATGCATTCTGTACTACTTCTTGGGTATTTGATATTGGAAGTGGTACTAACATCTGCAATGATTCGCATGGACTAAAGAATGTTACAAAACTCAGTGATGGCAATTTGGAACTTCGTGTGGGCAATGACACTTGAGTAGCTGTCAAAGCCATAGGACAATATCATATTTTTCTTCCAAATGGTATTTATCTTATTTTGAAAAATTGTAGTTATTTACCTAGTATAACTAGGAATATTATCTTTACTTCTTGTTTGTATGAAAAAGGTTTCCATTATAAGTTTGACTTTGATTTTGTAAACATCATTGTGTTTAACGATAATATGTTATATTTTGACATTAGTCCTAGTAATGGATATATGAAATCGATTTAAATGATTCATTTCAAAAATCGCATTGCTAAGCCTCAAAAGGATGAAATCTTAGATTCAACAGGCTTGAAGTATTTTGATGTATGTGAATAATTTCTTTATGTCAAGATGACCAAAGCTCCTTTTACTATTGTTAGCGAAAGAACTTCAGATCTATTAGGACTCATACATACTGATGTATGTGGACCTTTTAGAAATATGACTAGAAGCAGTGAAAGATATTTCATTAGATTTACTAATGACTTTAGTAGATTTGGATATATGTATCTCATAAAACACAAACATAAAGCATTCGATGTCTTTAGGGTATTCCAAAATGAATACATAGTCAAATTGGTAAAAATATTAAACCAACACGATCAGATCATGGTGGTGAATATATAAGATATGAGTTTCATCAATATATTAAGAACTGTGGCATATTGTCATAACTCATTCCACCAGGAACATCACAAAATAATGGATTTTTAGAAAGGAGAAATCGTACTCAAATTGATATGATACGATCAATGATGATTCATACTACCCTTCCTCATTTGTTTTGGAGTTATGCCCTCGAAATCAGAGCTCGAACTATAAACATGGTCCAAACTAAAAAGTTTAGTAAGACTCCCTATGTGTTATGGCATGGAAAAGTTCCATCAATGGCTTACTTAAATATTTGGGGTTGTGAAGCATACATTAAAAGAGAGACATCTAATAAGCTTGACACTAGATATAAAAAGTTTATCTTTATGGGACACCCAAAAGAAACCATAAGTTATTACTTCTACTAGAAAGAAGATAACTGAGTGTTCATAGCCCGAAAATCAATGTTTCTTGAAACTAACTTTATCTTGCATAAAGCAAGTGGGAGCCCCATTGATCTCGAAGAAACTCGAGTGACACAACCTTTAGTTGAGAATGATTATCAACAAATCATTTTTAAACCTAAAATTATCATTCAGATGCCGAAAACCACAGCAACTATATGACACTCTAATAGACCTTGTCAGGAACAAGAGATATTTGGATTTTTCATTCTTGAACAGGAAGTCTTCTTGGTGGATCAATGTAAGCCCATCAATTACAAGGCAGCTACTACAGACCCATCGTCTAATAAATGGCTTGATGTCATTAAAATTGAAATTCAATCTATGAATGACAATCAAGTATGGGACTTGGTTGACTTACCTCCACTGCTACAAAATGAGTCTAATGCAACCTTTTAGATGCAACCTTTTCACAACAATTGCATTTGATTATAAAGAAGATCTTGCCTAACAAAAAGGTTGTAATAGAAGATTTAATGCAAGTTTTTTTTCTTTCAAAAAATTGCCAATTTATAAAAAATTGCAACTTTGTTTTTAAAAAGTTATAAGTTTATTGAAAATTGCAACTTTTTAAAAAACCATTTACATATTTTATTGAAAATTGCAACTCTTTAAAAAAAAGTTGCAGGTCTTATTAAAAATTGAAACTTCTATTAAAAAAGTTACATATTTAATTTTAATTCCCTCCGACTATAATTTTTTATAATTTCCGTCCAAACAAATTAGAAAATTTTATTTCCCTCTTAATTAAATGGGTGTATTTTATAACACATGCATCTGCCGGTAAATGAAAATTACCCTATTTATGATATTTAATCTCTTGTAACTGTTACAATATTATTTATGTTGTCATTTAGTCTTAAATAATAATAATAATAATAATAATAATTAAAAAAAATATTTAAAATATTTAATTGTAATCTAAGGAATAAAAAAATAAAGCCAATACGAATATTGGGCAAAAAAGAATGATTAACTCATTATAATACAAATTAAATAATTATAACAAGTTGAGGAGTTACAATACCATAAAATGAAACTTGGATTGTTAAGTCATCTAGGTTTGGGTTTGAAAGGATAAAAAGGCCGAAAGCGTAGGGACCAAATAGTAAAAACGTCCATAATCCCCAAAACACACTGATCGGTAATGACGCACAACATAAAAGAAGGAATTAGAAGAAAAGAATGAGAAACCGAGAGGGAAGGGAGGTAATGACGCATGTAGTGGGAGAGAAGAGGGGATGGACAACATGAGTTATTTCTGTGATTTTATTCATTCCATGTAATCTCCTGATGATTTCTACTCTTTCTAGCATCAAATCTGCCCTAACCAACCACCATGGCCTCCACGGGAAACATCCATTTGGCCGCCTTGGCTTTGCGGCTAAGTATATGGCTGATTTCTAGCCATTAAGGGGAATTTTGTTTGTGTTTCTAATGTGCTTTTGTTGTCAAACTCTTGCATAAAGATATCCTAACATGTTGGTGTTGATGGATCTGTCAAGGTATAGAAATTCCTTCATGAATGTGTGATATCTGATTAAATAGTCAATAAATTTTGGTTTTGAATGCTACCCTTTTTTCCAACCGATTATAACCTTTAATGTGTTCCTTTGAGCTTGACATGTTGCCGGAAATTTGGTACACAAGTATACTCTAGAATATTATGTGAAAAACTATGACTTAAAGGGGTATATGTAAGTGTGTATGCAATATAGAAAAAGGATGTTTGGAAGGATTAAGAGGGTGTTAATATGAGCTAAGGGTAATGAGCAATATAATAACAATGTAGTTATTGGAATTCTAATGATAATGATGTTGGAAAGATGATTAAATCATACAAGTGAAACTAGGATGCTAAAAGAAATAGAAAATGTCATTTTAATTGAAATGTGAAGAAAAAGAAATAGGAATGCAAGTAGAGGACATAGATGGTTATATGAATGAATTAAAAGGATGAAAAAGTATATAACACACTCTTGACTCCTCTTCAGCAAAATATCTCAAGTGCTTAATGGGTTAAGCCAAACCCTAAAGATTAATATGACTTTTGGTGTAAAGTCAAATTTGGACAAAAAACTTGACTTATCCTGTGAGGGATATAGTTTCTATTTTGTTCAGAATTGGACTTTTACTGGAGATATAAAATTGTAGAAAATTGCATATACTTTCTAAAAATATGAATTTAAGGTCATTTGGAGTTTTATAGCACGGGTTATGACCAAACCACTGAACAATGGTCAAAGGTAAAAAAATTGTTGAAAATGAAACAATTACATAAATAATTCAAGTAATGTTAAAACTATAGATTATCTAAAAATCAAAAAACACATGGTTTAATGATGATATTTATGTGTATAGGATTGTCTTGATACCATTAAGATTCTTAGGATTTAAATTAGGAGAAAGAAATCAATAAGCTAAGGTATGTACATATGATTTTTTGAGCACACAGCCATAAATAAGATTATATTTGTTAAGAGTATGTGGTTTGTGTATTGAGTAAATGATTATATGTTGAATTCCATGTTATGATTGTATGTCAAGTTACATGCTATGACGATACATTACAAACAACTTTTTGACAACAATTTTTTTAGCATATCTTATTCATTTTAAAAAATCTTGAAGGCAAAAATGATGAAGTACAAACCTCTTGAAGATGGTAATGATGTAGTAGATCCTTATATGATTGTGATGAACAAAGAGAATGACGGATACCGTCGACTTTATGGCAGCGACGTTAAAAATAGATTGATAAAAACGTGGGTGGTGTTGATGCATCATGCATGATTCCAATGAGACTTATGGAATCATTCAAAGAAAATGAAGTTGAAAGATCAAAATGAGAAAGGTGAATAAAGATGAGCATGAAAAAAACAGGCCACATTAGAAGCTATATGAATAGATATTAATAATGAATGAGATAACTTTGAAGCAATGATGTGGAAGTTTATGGAACAACCTCCTAAAGGTCGATAGTTGCTAGTATGATTTATCGTTTATGTTTAATACACATATATGATGCTTTTAATGCTTTTTTTGTAATTATTGTTAACAACTTTATGTTGACTTTGATTTATTGTTGTTATTTTGAATTTAGACATGTCAACGGAGGCCATAAAATTATATAAGATATTTATGTTATTATTGTTGTGGTCTAATTTTAGTAGTAATTAATATTTGTAGAAATGTAGTAACATATGTAGCATCTACATGACTTGGAAAAATATGTTGCATTGGCTTCAGAAAAGTCACAAAAATCAGGTTGTATTTGACTTGTAAACAAGGTTGCATCTTTTTCAATTAAAAATGTAACAAAGGTTGCATATACCGTATAGAAAGATTGCAATTCTTTGTTATAAACATAATAAAGGTTGCAATTGATTATAAAAAAAATTGCACTTTTGTAACTAAAAAATTTGCATATGAGCATCAAAAAGTTGCTTTTGCAAAACAAATGTTGCATTAAAAAAGTTGCATCTAAAAAAGATTTGCAACTATTTAAAAAAATGTTGCAATTTCCAGGAAAAAAGTTGTTTTAGATCTAACGCAAGTTTACCTAATGCAACCTTTTATCGGGGTTGCATTAGCTTATTTTTGTTATAGTGCTTCTAATAGCAGGGTTGTTAGAAGCGAGTGGATCTTCAAAAAGAAGACCAACATGGAAGGAAAAGTGCAAACTTTCAAAGAACGACTTGTCGCGAAAGGGTATACTCAAATTCAAGGCATTGACTATGAGGATACCTTTTCGCCAGTTGCTAAGATCAAATCTATTAGGATTTTCATGGCCATAGCTACATATTCTGACTTTGAGATATGGAAAATGGATGTCAAAACTGCTTTCCTTAATGGATATCTTGAGGAAGATGCCTATATGGAACGACCTGAAGGATTTGTCAAACCAGATAACCTAAAGAAGGTGTGAAAACTAAAGAAATCCATTTATGGATTGAAATACGCATCTAAGGTCTGGTATTATCGTTTGAAGAGAGCATCAAAAAAGTTTGGTTTCTTAGAAAGTCCCGATGAACCATGTGTATACATCGAAGCAAGTAAACATACTGTTTTTTCTAATTCTATATGTTGATGACATATTACTAATCGGGAAAGAGATCCCAATATTAAAAGAGATTAAGGCCTACCTTAGCAAGTCATTTTAAATGAAAGATCTAAGGTATGTTGCATACATACTTGGTATTAGGATCTATAGAGATAGATCCTAAAGACTCATTGGTTTGAGTCTGAGCACATACATTAACAAAGTCTTAAAATGCTTTTAAATGGACAACTCAAAACTAGGAATTCTACCCATACTGTCTGGTACCATTCTTTTTCTAAGGGTGACAACCCTAGTGCTAACGATGAGATCAAAAGAATGAGTTGTATACTGTATGCTTCAGAAGTAGGTTCTATTATGTATCCTATGACATGTACAAGGCCAAATGTAACTTATGCTATTAGTCTAGCTACTATGTATCAAGCTAATCCCGACGAGAAAAATTGGATGGAGGTTAATAACAAACTTAAATACTTAAGAAGGACTAAAGACATGTTTCTGGTTTATTGAGGAATTAAAGAAGAGGTTACTAGATGATGTTACACTGATGCTGGTTTCAACACTAATCAAGATGTCACACCCCCGACCGAGGCGGCGGAACACACCGGGTTGTGCCATTAAGTTCATGGATCACATGTAAAATGGATATATAACACAAGTACAACAATAAACAAAATAGCATTGGTATTCCATGACTAACCTTCTGTTTGAGAGCTTGTTTGATGATATCCTGAGAATAGATGTAGTTTAGAGGGTCAACACAAGGTTGCTAAGAGTTACATGTTTTCTATGATTAGCAGTAATACGTTTGAAAAGTCTAAAATAAATTTTCTTTGTAAGTATAACAATACTTAAAACTGTGTTTGTAAAGACTCTTTGAATAACTTTTGAACAACCAAAGTGTATCTTTCCATAAGTAAATCCATACTTAAAATAGTTTTGAAAGAAATCAACGCTTCATTAGAGGTGATAGGTTAGGGGTTAAGATATTTATATGGATAACGTAGTACGGTTTAAGTTCTACAGATAAATAGATAATGTAGTACGGTTTAAGTTATACAGATAAAAGAATAAAGTAGTACAATTTAATTTCTACGGATAAACGAATAAACGAATAAAGCAGTACAATTTAATTTCTATGGATAAACGGATAAACGATTATAGTTACCTACTAGGCTTGTAGTTAGCAACCATAAATATGGATAAGCGGATATAGTTATTTTCCAGGGTTGTAGTTAGCAACTATTGATACGGATAAATGGATACAATTATCTACCAAGGTTGTAGTTAGAAACTTCAGATACAGATAAACGTATATAATTATCTGCAAGGGTTGTAGTTAGCAACCGTAGATATGGATAAACGGATATAGTTATTTGCCGGGGTTGTAGTTAGCAACCTCATATATGGATATACAGATATAATTATCTGCCATGGTTGTAGTTAGCAACCGTAGGTATAGATAAATTTGTTTTAAAAAGTTTGACTATAAGGGTCATTAACTAAAGTATATGAATGTAATTGTACAGATAAAAGTTTAGTATGTTTGATAAGTATTAGCGTAGCAGTGCATGATATTCGTTTAAATATGTGAAAAATCTTATGGGAGTGTACACTAATACATGTTAGAACCTAAGATACTAGTTTTATAGCTTGTATATATACCTATGTACATATAAGTAAGCACCATATAATATTGACAACTATAGAGTTGATAACCGATTACGACTACGGATGAAAATGGGGCGGGTTTGGGGCGGGGTCGACCATCCCTGTCTCCATTCCCGAGTGTCTAACCTCGTTCCCATCCCCATCCCCATCCCCATCCCCGATGGATGCATGAGTCAAATCCCCTCCCCATTGTATTTTGGGCTTTTCCCTAGCCCATCCCCGACCCATCCCCAATCTATCAACATAATAAACTCAACTTACACAAAGAAACCTAGTTTAATAAACGATCAAAACCAGATGCCATAATCAGATTTTGTTTACATCAATAATAAAGTTTAACAAGCATCAAAACGAAAAGTGGCAATTTGGTATACAGATCGTCGAAGGAAGTGACAATTGACGAACTCTTGGAATTGGGAACATAATTAGATATACGGACTCTATCATGGTCTAATATAGATTAATTCATTTTAGTGGACTTAATTCAAATTCAATAAATGATATATATATATATATATATATATATATATATATATATATATATATATATATATATATATATATGTAATCAAAGTGGGGGCGGGGCGGGTTGGGGATTGTTATACCCGACCTCGACCCCATCCCCGGTTTTAGCATAATCGGGATCTCTGGCCTCGCACCTAGTATCCGTTTTAATGGGGAATACCTGTCCCCGATTGGGGCGGGTCAACCGGATTCCCCACTGGGTCAGGTGAAATTTCCATCCCTAATTATGACACATGTTTTATGTCAAACTATTTTTTATACATAAAAAATCATAGCACCTTGTAGTAGAAATATATATCATTTTTGTTAGTTATAATATAATTATAACAACTATAATATATCTATGACATGTGTTAACTAGTTTATTTCCATATGAGGTTTTATCTAATGAAACAACATTGTATAAACTAGTTATAAAGTTGTAAATATTTTTCAGAAACCAAATAAATTATAGCACATGATACTTTCGAGACCATTTTGTAACAAATTTACACTACAGTGGTTGTTTTGTAACTTCACTAAACTATAGGGGTAGTTTGGTAATTTAATTAAATAAATAGGACTATTTTGGTAAAAAAAAAAAAGGGAAATCTTCAGAAAAGTCCCATTAGTTTGGGAAAAGTTACATTTAAGTCCTAAAAAAAATTTTGAACAAAAAAACCCAAGAAACCGGATAAACCTTACACTTTAATCCTTTTTGACCTGCTCAGCAGGTCACCTATGCCATGTGGCATGCAAGCAGGACAAGGGCTGATGTGGCATGCAAGCAGGACAAGGGCTGATGTGGCATGCACATTAGCTTTTAAATGAAAAAATTGGACTTTATTTAGAAAATGAGGCGGGTAAGATTCGAACCCACAACCTCACATATAAAGCCAAACACATTTTCCACTAGGCTAGACATTATTTCTTGATTTCATTCCTTAAAGTTTATATATAATGTATTAAATGTTGAAGCTTTTCATTAAAAATGAGAAGAATGGGATTCGAAACCACAAACATCCCACTAACAATTCAAACCACTTTCCACTAGGCTATCATTTTTTTATTGATTACCTTCCTCAAATTTAGATATAATCCCTTAAAACGCTGAAGCTTTTATTATTATTATTATTATTATTATTATTATTATTATTATTATTTAAAAACGTAAATATATATAAACTTTGAAAAAACAATAATATATATGTAAACTTCGAAAAAAAAAGAATTACATTTATTATTTCTATTATTATTAATTAATATATTATAATTATTATTATTAAAAATGCACACATTTGTAAATGTTTTTACATATAAATATATTTTTCTACATATAATCACGATTTTAAAAATTAATAGTGATTATATGTATTTTGTAAAATTAAAAACGTTTATATTATTGTTTTTTTTCCGAAGTTTATATATATTTACGTAAATATAATAATAATAATAATAATAATAATAATAATAATAATAATAAAAGCTTCAGCGCTTTAAGGCATTGTATCTAAATTTGAGGAAAACAATTAGCAAATAGTTGATAGCCTAGTGGAGGTTGGAATTGTCAGTGGCAGGTTGTCGATTCGAATCCCATTCTTCTAATTTTTAATGAAAACCTTCAGCATTTAATACATAATATATAAACTTTAAGGGATGAAATGAAGAAGTAGTGTCAAGCCTTGTGGATAATGTGTTTGGCTGTATGTGTGAGGTGGTGGGTTCGAATTCCACCCGCCTCATTTTCTAAATAAATTCCGATTTTTGCATTTAAAAGCTTATGTGCATGCCACATCAGCCCTTGTCCAGCTGGCATGCCACATGGCATAGGTGACCTGCTCAGCAGGTTAAAAAGGATTAAAATGTAAGGTTTATCCGGTTTCTTGGGTTTTTTTGTTCAAAAAAAAATATAGGATTTAAATGTAACTTTTCCCAAAATAATGAGACTTTTTTTGAAGATTTTCCATAAAAAAAATTACCAAATGAGGGGTTGTTTTTAACAAATGGGTTCAATATTAAGGTTGGGATTGATTTTGAATACATGGTTTAATACGAGAGGGTATTTTGGTTATTTCCTAATTAAAAATGACTTAGGGTTTTTTAACCCCACGTGTTCTCGTTTTGATTGGGCAATGAATGAAAAAAGGGATACGAGGTTACGAATGGAGCAGACAAACTCAGATGGCGAGAAGGAAGACGAAGCGGTTAGAGGTCCGACGACTTCGTATCGATTGCAGGAAAAGGGAAGGAGTTCCAGTAGTCGACGAGCAGAATGAAGGAGATTAGGGGGAGGCAGCAAGTGGTGTTGGTTTAAAAAATAGTTATTAGTTCATAACCATAAGGGTATATATGTAATTTGAGTTAGAAAGTTGTTACAATGGTTATTTATGTTTTGTCTGTATATAAGCTTTGTAATGAGACTTTGTTCCTTAATGAAAAATCTCATTTCATAATCTTCCCTTTCATTTTCATCATCGATCATTACATTCTAACATGGTATCAGACGTGTAATCGATTCTGTTCATCAATTTTTCATCAATTTCTTGTTCATCATGTCAAATTCTTCAACAAATGAATCATTTTCTTCTTCCATTGATGTATCTAGCCCTTTCTTCACTCGATCTTCTGATAATCGGAATTTTGTTCTTGTTTCAAATGTTTTCACTGGTGTTGGATTCAATTCTTGGAAACGATCAATGGTTATTTCACTGTCTGCGAAGAATAAGCTAGGTTTTGTTGATGGAACTATTATTGCACCTCTTTCGACTTCTTCTACATATTCTAATTGGTTTCGTGCTAATTCAATGGTCATCAGTTGGATCTTAAATTTTGTTTCTAAGACGATTGCTGATAGTCTTTTATTCATTCCAACTGCAAAAGAAATTTGGCAAGAATTACATCATCGATTTGAACAATCTGATGGCGCACTCATCTATCAAATGCAACAACAGTTGTACTCTCTATCTCAAGGTGCTGGCGATTTTTCTTCTTATTTCACTAAATTCACAAAACTTTGGGATGAAATTCGTATGATTCAATCTATTCGTAATTGTACTTGTGGTGACTCTGTTGCAATTAACAATTTTTTTGAAGAACAACGCCTAATTCAGTTGTTAATGGGACTTGACGAATCATACAAAATTATCTGTGGTTAAATTTTGATGATGAAACCTTTACCATCGGTTTCAACTGCTTACTCTCTGTTAATACAAGAAGAACGCCAAAGAAGAATCAATCTTCCTTCTACTCTTTCACATGATGCAGTCGCTATGCAAATTTCATCCGATTCTTCTCGCAAAACGCTCACCTGTAATCATTGCAAGAAATCAGGGCACACAAAAGCTCAATGTTACCGTCTTATTGGTTTTCCTTCAACCTTCAAATTCATGAAGAACAAGAAAGATGATGTTAAACCTATATTTCATAATGTTATTTCTAATGATTCTCCACCAATCTCACAAGAACAATACACTCAATTGATTCAATTGCTGAACAAGAATTCTCTCTCAAGTACTGGTTCATCTTCTCAGACAAATCTTTCAATTGTTAATGGTGCTATGGAAGACGAAGGTATTCCCTTTGATTTTAAACATTTTGCTGCTAATGTTTACAAATCATCATCTCTATTACATGAACATGTTTCTTGGATTGTTGATTTTGGTGCAACTGACCATATTTGCTCTAATCGATCCCTTTTTTCTTCATTATCAAAACTTTCATAGCCACATTTTCTTGGTCTTCCTAATGGGAATGATACTATTGTTTCTTACATTGGTAATGTTCAGTTACATCAAACTCTTACTCTTCATAATGTTCTTTATGTTCCCTCTTTCAACTACAATCTTGTTTCTGTACCTAAACTTGCTTCTCAGCTTCATACATTTATCCTTTTTACTGATCAACATTGTATGTTGCAGGACCCTTCAGTAAAGGATAAGTTTGCTCTTGGTTCTTTTGGCCAAAGGATTAGAGACATTTATGTCTTTGATCATTATTTCATTCAGCACAATATTTCTTTTAGTTTTTCTGTAATAAATACATTGAAATTTCATTCTTTCAATGTAATGAATAAACATTCCAATGTTATGTTGTGGCACAACAGATTAGGGCATTTACCTGTTCAAAAACTTCATTCTATGTCTCTTGTTGACTGTTCTCATGATTCATCTATTGATTCTTGTTCTATTTGTTTTAAATCAAAACAACATAGAAATCCTTTTCCAAAGAGCATTTCTGTAGTGACATAAGAACATGGTTTGGCATGCGGAATTAAAGCTTGCACAATTGAACATGGTGATTTGGGTGTTTAAGAGATATATTGAATGTATATGGTGTTACACAAAAAGAATCTAGATCTAGACTACATAATTAACACACACTTACACACTCACTTCTACATCTCTCAAGCACACCTCTAAGAGTGGTATGAACCCACTATTTATAGAGGTGTTTACATGTCTCTCTCACTCTAACAATCAAATGGGTCTAAAGGCTAAAGCACCACATGCAATTGGGTTTTACAAAAGTCAACCATTTACAAAGTCATGATGAATAACTTTGCACCCCAATAATTTCTACTACTAATCACCCGTTTGATTTAATACACATTGATGTTTGGGGACCTTATAAAACTTTATCTCGTGATGGATATAAGTTTTTCCTCACCATTGTTGATGATTTCAGTCGACATACATGGGTTCACATGTTAACCCATAAAGGATATGCTCTTACTCTTATCAAATCCTTTGTTACTTATGTTCAAACTCAATATCAAAAGACAGTGAAAATCATTAGAACAGATAATGCTTTAGAGCTTGGTTCTAGTAATGAAGGAATCAATTTTTTTTCAAGAAAAGGGTATTCAACATCAACGATCAACAATATATATCCCTCAACAGAATGGAACTGTTGAAAGGAAGCATAGACACATTTTGGAGGTTGCTAGATCTTTATATTTTCAATCTGGAGTGGGTAGTGCTTATTGGACTGAATGTGTTCGAACTGCAGTTCATTTAATCAACAGAATGCCCACAAAAAATATTACAATATAAATCACCTTATGAAGTGTTATTCAATCAGAAACCAGATCTTTCTCAACTCAGGTCATTTGGATGTCTTTGTTTTGTTACTACATCTTCAGTTCATCGAGACAAATTTATGCCAAGATCAACTCCTTGTATTTTTATTGGTTATCCGATTGGACAAAAGGCCTTTAAAGTTCTCAATTTGGCTACCAAATTAATACAAATTTCAAGAGACATTCAATTTGTGGAAGATATTTTCCCTTTACATTTGATTACACATAAATCTCATACACCTAATTCTTTTCTTCCCAATAATGCCCCTGATCTGTCACCTAATCCGGATACTTCTTTCAATACAATTCCAAATGACAGAAATGCCCCTGAACCACCTCCAATTCATGCTCCAAGAGTTTCACGTGTTCGACAACCTCCTGCTTATCTTCAAGATTATATTTGTAACAATGTTCACTCTCCTGATCATTGTTATCATACCTTAACCAATTTATCCATCCCATCTCCCTCTACATTTCCAGATCATGCTCACCATTTCCATTCGTTTGCTTTTCATACTACACTCCAAGTTCCAGAATCTGTATTTTATCATCAAGCTAAAGGTAATCCTTGCTGGGAACAAGCTATGCAAGCTGAATTATCTGCTCTTATTGAAAATAACACATGGAGTTTAGTTAAACTACCTAAGGGTAAATAGCCAATTCAATGTCGGTGGGTTTACAAAGTTAAATATAGAGCAGACGGATCTCTTGAAAGACATAAAGCACGCCTTGTTGCTAAAGGCTTTACTCAACAACAAGGCACAAATTATCATGAAACATACTCTCCAGTAGTTAAATTCACTACTGTTCGCTGTTTAGTTTCTTTGGCTGTCAAAAAGGGCTGGGATATTCAACAACTGGATGTCAATAATGCTTTTTTACACGGAGACTTACATGAAGAAGTGTTTATGAAGTTACCACCTGGTTATAATGTTGATAATCCTCATCTAGTTTGCAAACTAAACAAATCCTTGTATGGATTAAAACAAGCCTCTCGTCAATGGTATGCAAAGTTAACTCAAGCATTATTTCAACAAGGCTATGTTCATTCAAAAAATGATTACTCTTTGTTCTTAAAAATGGGTAATGGTTCTATTACTATTGTTGCTGTTTATGTTGATGATATTCTTGTTACTGGCAACAATATTGATGAGATTACATCTTTGAAAGCCTTTCTAGATGCTCAATTTCGGATCAAAGATTTGGGAACAATCAATTTTTTTCTCGGCCTAGAGTTTACACGAAATACAACTAGTATGATTGTTCATCAGAGTAAATTCATACGTAATTACTCTCTCATTATTCTATTGATGATGACAATATACCTGTTTCTACACCATTGCCAAACAAGAACAAATTACAACCCAATGTTGGAGTTTCCCTTAATGATCCTACAACTTATAGACAACTGATTGGAAAGTTGAACTTTTTAGTTCATACACGACCAGATCTTGCTTATTCCATTCAATACTTGAGTCAATTCAATCAACATCCTACTCAAGATCATCATAAAGCTGCTATTCATGTACTGAAATACTTAAAGTCTTCCAAAGTCCAAGGCTTATTTTTCAACAAAGATTCCACTTTTACCCTTGATGCTTACTATGATTCTGATTGGGCTTCATGTCCAATCACCAGGAGGTCTGTAAGTGGTTTCTTTATTCTATTTGGAGGATCACCCATTTCATGGAAGTCTAAGAAGCAAGCTACCGTTTCTTTATCATCCGCAGAAGCTGAATATCGATCTATGCAAAGAGTGTGTTCAGAATTTGCATGGTTAACTCGCTTGTTTAATGAATTTGATATTTTTGATATCACTCCTATTCCACTCAAATGTGACAATCAAGCAGCTATACATATTGCATCTAATCCTGTCTTTCATGAGAGAACTAAACACATTGAACTCGATACTTTGTTCACGAAAAACTTCTTCATGGCTTAATTTCTTTACACCATGTTCCCACCAAGATACAATTAGCGGATGTTTTAACCAAACCTTTATTTGGTCCTATCCATGTTGATGTTGTTTCCAAGCTGAATTTACACCCTTCAGCTTGAGGGGGGTGTTGGTTTACAAAATCGTTATTAATTCATAACCATAAGGGTATATATGTAATTTGAGTTAGAAAGTTGTTACAGTGGTTATTTATGTTTTGTCTGTATATAAGCTTTGTAATGAGACTTTGTTTGTTAATGAAAAATCTGATTTCATAATCTTCCCTTTCATTTTCATCATCGATCATTACATTCTAACAAGTGGTGGTAGGAGGTGGCAGTCGGGAGTAAGAGGGAGGGGAAGCCATTAATTAAAATAAATCAATGTTTGGGAAGTCTTCCTTTCTTCCTGATCACGAATTGCAGGAAACGAAAACATCAAAGGCAAACGAAGGTGGGCCTCACTGTTTCTTGGCTGATTAAAAAGAAACACGATGAAACAGATGAGGGGGTTCGGTGATTTCTCTCGGTGGTGTTGGTCAAAGGTGGCATCGGTAATGGCGAGGACGAAAAGTGGTGGTTGTCGGAAATATCAACATCAACAACAAGTGGTGGTGAGTGCCTGTTGATTCCGATTTCTTCTGTCTCTCTTTTTGTTTTGATTGAATCAGTAGGGTTTTGGGTTTGCTGGAAAATTGATGATAATGAAGGGAATGGATGTTTGGGTTTAATTTTTGACAGGGGAAGAAGAAGAATTCAATGATTGTTTGGTTGCTTCATTTTGCATAAAAGAGAAGGAAGAACGATGGTGATGATCTTTTCTTCGATTAAGTACGTTTTATTTGATTGATTTTACTAGTTAAATAGATGAAAATCAAATCTCTTGATGATCTTATTGTATAGTTGTGAATCCTTGATAGATATGGAGTACACTGTGATCCATTTTGAGTGTTATTCCTTCTTTTGTTTGAATTATCAGTAGTTGTAGATGGTATGGCTGAAATCGAAGGGCAGACAGAAGAGGGCATAGAGTGTTTGAGTGGTTTTTTTGTATAAAATGAAATGTGGAAACAACCTATCTTAACTTACCTGTCATTTTTATAAAATCGGTTTGATTTTTGATTGCTTTTATGTATTTTGTGTTTTCTTTGGGTGAAAATTGAAGCAAAAGCTTTTTCCTATGTATAAAATACACCAAATTAAAGAATTAAAATATATCAAAAAAGAATAATAAGTGAAAAACAAAGATTCTATAAGAACACATAGTTTATTCTAACATAATATCACTTAGAGTCTAATAGCTATCAAGAAACATGTTTATTCTACAAGAATGATACTGTAAAAATTCTCCAAGAATGGTTTTGATATAAATACTTATCGGTGGACATCATGTTTATGGAATAATTAATGATAAAGAAAGTCAAAATAGAGAAATATAAGACCTTATTTGGCCAACACCAAACCAGATTAACAAAACTACATATTCTAATTTTTAAATAGGTATAAATACTTATCAACGGTAGGGTTAACAAAACTACATATTCTAATTTGTAAATAAAAAAAGGAATACGACGAGTGTGTGGCGATGAAGGATCGATGTTTTTGTAGGGTTAACAAACAAATTCCTTTATTATTAAATGTTTTAATATTTACCATAATTAAGAGTAGCCAAGATTACCATTATACCCTTTTATGATTTATTATTGAATTTGTTTTTGCTTAATTCTGATTGGTACATACATGCACACAATAGTTGCTAGAAATATTTGAGCCTAGCTCTCTCTCTCTCTCTCTCTATATATATATATATATATATATATATATATATATATATATATATATATAGAGAGAGAGAGAGAGAGAGAGAGAGCTAGGTTCAAGTGTAGATTGACATCTATTGTGTGGACATGTGGACAATGCTATTCCGTGAGAATGACAAAGAAAATATGTTGTTTGATAATGCGAATATGTTCAATCTTACATAACTATTGTCATTATCATACATTCTCATGAATTAAATCGTCTATAAGGTTATTATAGATTTTTTTGATTATTCATAATTCTGTCAGAATGCTGTCAGAATATTTATTGATTCATATTCTGTAAGAATGAAAATGGATTAAAAACGATGTGTGAGAACAAAAATGAAATAGAATTAGTGAGAATGAATGAAAAGGACAATAATTGTCTGAGGTTGAACGTATTCACATTACTAAACAACTTATTCTTTTAGTAATTCACATAGAATAACATTGTCCACATGTCCGTACAATTGTTGTCCATCCACATTATAACCTACCTCTCTCTCTCTCTCTCTCTCTATATATATATATATATATATATATATACATATATATATATATGTATATATATATATATATATGGTATGTACAATATATATTTTTGTTAAATAAAATGAATTAGGGTTGTGGTATGACATCCATTCAAAACTTGAAATTATTAGAAGAAAATATATCATTTTCTATGTCGATTAGACTTAATTTTAGATTATTTTAATGATATAAGACACCATCGTATGCAACTTAAAATAAACATTTTAGTTAAGAATGCATATATAGATACATTTTGTTATCATTTGAAGAATTTTGTCACTCGTTCCTAATGTATATATTATTTGGCTTACCTAAAATAAAATTGTAACAATAGCATTGCTTTTGCCTGTGTTAACACATACAAAACACGCTAACCATATTAAAAAATTACAATAATGACAAATATGTCCCATCAGGCTAGGTGGCACATGTTTCGAGTGGTAGGACAAGTTGAGCCTAAGTAAAAAAATAAAAGAGGTTGCAATAAGGGTTTAACAAATCTTTGTTTATAAAATCCTTGTCATATCGTTCATCTTTGATAGTAGAAGTAAGCTATTTGATATCAGCTTCATCCATCGCTCGTGGGTTTAAGAGAAAAACAGAAATAGGCACATGACACTAAAGGTATATGCTAATCGGTTCTTAACCCAAATCTAGAAACCCTAGAGCCCCTTTTGTAACACCCAAATTTTCAAATAATTTTTCACATTGATAAAAACACATTTTCATTCATAATTGTTATAAAATCATCATTGTATCACACAACCAATTCATAACATCACATCCCAAGATCAAAATATGTAAAAGCCCCCACGAGTGTGTACTGATCAAGCCGGCGCCTTCCCGCGATCCTTACTGGGACCTGAAACACATAACACAACACTATAAGCATAAATGATTAGTGAGTTCCCCAAAATACCATACGCAACACATATTTGCCACTCGAGGCTATAACTCTGTTGACTCTCTGGTCAATGTGTCTCTGTGGGACCTTCCAGTCCCATAACTCTGGTGGGCCCTCTGGCCCTAACTCTGTGGACCTTACGGTCCAAACTCTATAAACTCTATAACAGGCATAGCATAAAACACATAGAAATCTCATTATGCAAAACATACAAATACTCTATCACATAACTCTGATTAACACTCTGCGTAAAGTATAGTGAGAAGACTCACCTTGGGTAACTCGGTAAATCTCAAACTCTGTAAAATCCGATCTAGCCTCCGCCTAATCATATAAAATAAGCACTCTAAATCAACACATTCCTCAAGGCTAGACTATTCCCCCTCTTAGTACTCTCAGAAGGGTAAAAGACCATTTTACCCCTCTCATGGCCCTAAGACCCTAAAATTGGCTAAACCCTAAAAGTCAACCCTCCGGGTTACGCTGCGCATACCAAACATGTACGATGGGCGTACCCGATATCCTCACAGAAACGAGGTGCGTGACCCCTTACGCTGCGCGTACTGGGATTACGCCCTGCGTAACTCCCAGTTTCCGTCCTTCAATTCTTAAGGTCTTAAACAGTTAAGACCCACGTCCAACATCTAGATCTGACTATTTCTAAGCCTCCTAATCCATAAAGTCGATGACTTTAAGCCTTTGCATGGCTGAACAAGTCACTAACACCCATGGTATACCATTTCTAACCCTAGAAAGCTCAAAACTCAAGCATGTCCTCATATCAATGACCAAGATGGAGACTTTATGGATCCAAACCACAAATACCACTGAAAAGGGACAGATCTCGGACCATGGAGCACCTTACACTCATAAAGTCTCCACTTTTGGGACTTTTAACCCTAGAAATGGCCCATGCAACAACAAACCAAAATGAAGAGGAAAGTTTTGAACTTTATACCTCTAAATGCAGCTCCTTCCTCTGTAGATCTCAGATCCAAACTTGCACTTCAAGCTCTAGCCTCCACAAGCTCCTCTCCTTCTTCTTCACTAACACACCAATGCACTTTAGCTCCTAAATCACACACACTCACTAAGGGCGATGGAAGGATCTCTCTTTGGGTTCCACTCACTGATATGGAGGCTAAGAAATGAGCCTTAACATCCATTATATAGTGCACAAGCCAACAATTAGGGTTTGCATCTGGACACATTACGCCCAGCGTAACCCTGGGTACCCCCAGCATACCCAGGTGAGTCCACGTCCGAATTAAGCGCATGAGTATGCGCAACGTACACTCCAGTACGCCCAGCGTACTCATTTGCTACAAGAACTCTTTCAAGGGACCACTTTTGACAACTTGAAAAAATCGAAAGACTTAATAGCTTTACCTGGATTTTGGGATGTTACAATTCTCCCCCACTAGAACCAGACTTCGCCCTCGAAGTGTCATGCCGAAAATAGCTCCGGATGCTGCTCTCGCATGTCTGACTCCGTCTCCCAGGTCAGCTCGGACCCCTTCCGAGGCTGCCACTGGACCTAAACCAGGGGCACCTCCTTGTTCCTCAGAACCTTGACCTGCCGGTCCAAGATCGTGATCGGTCTCTCAACATAATTTAACCCTGAGTCCACCTGGATATCCTCTAACGGCACTACCGCCGAATCGTTGGCTATACACTTCCTCAGGTGAGACACATGGAAGGTATCATGAATCTGGCTCAACTCCGCAGGTAGCTCCAATCGATATGCTACCCTACCCACCCTCGCGATCACCCTGAACGGCCCAATGTATCGGGGCCCCAACTTGCCTCTTTTCCTGAATTGGATCACTCCTTTCCAAGGAGACACTTTTAGAAGTACAAAATCTCCGACCTGAAACTCGAGCTTGGATCGTCGCCTATCCGCATAGCTCTTCTGGCGACTCTGAGCTGTCAACAATCTCTGTCTGACCTGTTGTATCTGCTTTGTCGTCTGAAGTACTAGCTCAGTGCTACCCAACACTCGTTGCCCGACCTTTCCCCATCATATGGGAGTCCGACACCTTAGTCCATACAATAACTCGAAGGGAGGCATACCGATACTCGAATGGTGGCTGTTGTTATAAGAGAACTCAGCCAAAGGTAGATACGTGTCCCAACTTCCTCCAAAGTCCAACATACATGCTCGGAGCATGTCCTCGAGCGTCTGAATCATCCGCTCACTCTGTCCGTCCGTTTGTGAGTGGTAAGCGGTACTGAAATGCAGCCTAGTACCCAACTCCTCATGGAACTTCTTCCAGAACCTGGAAGTGAAACGCACATCTCGATCTGGCACAATCGAGATCTGTACGCCAAGCCGCGACACCACCTCCCTCACATACACCTCTGCCAGCCTCTCAGTAGAAGAGCTCTCACTGATAGCAAGAAAATGAGCGCTCTTTGTCAATCGGTCGACGATCACCAAAATTGCATCGATGCCTCTCGCAGTCCTCGGCAATTTGGTGATGAAGTCCATGGAAATTTGTTCCCACTTCCAATAGGGAACCTCCAGTGGCTGCAACTTGCCATGTGGACACTGGTGCTCGGCCTTAACCCTACGACAGGTCCAACACCTCTCTACAAACCACGCCACATCCCTCTTCATACAGGGCCACCAATAGTCTCTTTTCAGATCCAAATACATCTTAGTGGCCCCAGGATGGATCAAAAACCTCGACTTGTGTGCCTCTTCCATCAAAATGGCACGTGCCCCACCCTTTAATGGCACCCAAACCCGGCCCTGGAAGGTCATAAGCCCCCGACTATCAGCAATGAACTCAGATATCTGCCTGATCACCCGCTCTCGCTTGTGGTTTTTGGGTCTTATGGCCTCTACCTGGGCCTCCCGAATGGTGTCCAACACCGGGGTCATCACTGTCAACCTCAAACAAACATCTCGTAATGGGGCACTCTCTGCCCTACGACTCAAGGCATCGGCTACTACGTTAGCCTTGCACGGGTGATACAGGATCTCACACTCATAATCCTTTACCACATCCAACCATCTCCTCTGGCGCATGTTCAGTTTGGGCTAATCCATCAGGTACGTCAAGCTCTTATGGTCCGTATATATGGTACATCGAACCACATACAGATAGTGACGCTAGATCTTTAGGGCAAACACCACGGTCTCCAACTCCAGATCGTGGGTAGGATACCTCATCTCATGAGGCTTCAACTGCCTCGATGCATATGCTATCACATGCCCTTTTTGCATCAGCACCGTAGCCCATCCCGATATCGACGCGTCACAATATACCACAAAGTCCTCCATTCCCTCCGGAAGGGCTAATACTGGGGCTTCACACAATCTCTAACGAAGTGTCTCAAATGAGGCCTGCTGCTCTGGGCCCCAACTGAATGCTACGCCCTTCTGGGTCAACCTGGTGAGAGGAACCGCAATTTTGGAGAAATCCTTGATAAATCTCCGATAATAGCCAGCGAACCCCAAAAAGCTCCTAATCTATGAGGGGGGTCTCGGCACCTCCCAACTCATCACCGCCTTAATCTTGGCCGGATCGACCAATATCCCGCTCTGGTTGACGAGATGTCCAAGAAACTGAACCTCTCGTAACTAGAAATCGTACTTGGAGAATTTGGCGTAAATCCTCTCCGATCTCAGAACCCCGAGGATCTCCCTCAAATGATCCTCATGCTGCTCTCTTGACCTCGAATACATCAATATATCATTAATGAACATGATTAATGAACGATCCAACATTGGCCTGCACACCCGGTTCATGAGATCCATGAATGCCGCCGGCGTGTTGGTGAGCCCGAAAGGTATCACCACGAACTCGTAATGCCCATAACGAGTCCTGAATGTTGTCTTCTGGATATCCTTGTCATTCACCCTCATCTGATGATATCCAGACCACAAATCAATCTTGGAGAACCAAGACGCTCCCTGCAACTGATCAAACAAATCGTCGATCCTCGGTAAGGGGTAACGGTTCTTAACCGTCAGCTTGTTCAACTCCTGGTAATCAATGCACATCCGCTGTGAACCATCTTTTTTCTTGATAAAAAGGATCGGCGCTCCCCATGGTGAGCTACTCGGCCGTATAAACCCCTTCCCCAGCAGCTCCTGAAGCTATGAAGATAACTCCTGCATATCTGGAGGTGTAAGGCGATAGGGCGCCTTGGCGATAGGCGCTGCCCCCAGAATCAAATCGATACGGATCTCCACCTGCCTCTCGGGAGGCACACCCGACAACTCCTCGGGGAAAACATCCGGGAATTCATGCACTATCGGGACCTCCTCGACCGACCTCGGTCTCCCCTCATCTGCTCTCTTATCTACCACATAAGCCATAAATCCACTACAGCCCTGCTGTACACTCTGACTCACTCTCGCGGCTGAACAAAATGATGACCCAGAACGGGTACCCTCGCCATCAACCGTAAGAACTCCCCCACTAGGGTCTCGTATGGTCACCAACTATCGCTCGCAATTGATAACCGCTCCAAATCTACTCAAACAGTCCATGCCCACAATGACACAGACATCACCCATATCTATCGGGACCAAATCGATCGGAAACTCCACGCCGAAGATCTCGAGTACACATCCTCGGATCACATCCATGGCATACACTGCTCTCTCGTTAGCTATGGAAACTCACAAAGGTCGAATCAATGCCTCTCGACGGATACTGATGTGCTGACTAAAGGCTAATGACAAAAAAGATCGACTCGCTCCCGAGTCAAATTAACACCAAAGCAGGCACAGAACACACAAGAAATGTAACTACGCATATCATAATTTAAGCATAACACCACAACTCAAAATAAAGAGATGGAAGAATACATACCAGCCACAACATCGGGTGCAGCGCGGACCTCCTCCGCTGTCAACTGGAAGGCTCTCCCACGAGCCTTCGGCGCCTTATCCTTCATCGGCCGAATCTCTGTAGCTCAAACGACAGTAGGGGTAGATCCATGTGATGCTCCCTGTGCTGACCTCCGCAACTGCGGACACTCGGCCTTCCGGTGTCCGGTCTGGTTGCAGTGAAAACAGACTGCACATCCCTTGCGGTAATCCTTGGCGATGTGCCCCTCCTTGCCACACTTGTGGCAAGACCCTGTTCTACACACTCCCTTGTGACCCTTACCGCACTTGCCACAAGTTCGGCCCTTCTGGTTCCCTGATCTCGAATCGGCGGGCTTGGCCCGCTTGGCTGCCGGCTGAGACTGAGCCGATCGCCGATCCCTCCCTTGGGACTGTGCCTCCTCTCTAACCTGCGTCTCTAGCTCTATCTCCTTCTTCCGAGCATTTTCCTGAAGCTCGGCAAATGTTCGGTATGACGAGTTCGCCACTAACTCCCGTATGTCCCTCCTCTGAATACTCAAATACCGACTCATACGTGCCTGCTCGGTAGATACATGCTCAGGGCAGAACATCTCCCTTTCATGGAACATCCTGGTGATCATAGTAACAGACTCAGTACCCTGCTTGAGGGTCAGAAACTCCTGGGCCAAACGCTCCCTCTCTACCGGGGGAACGTACTTATCACGAAACATAGCGGTGAACCTCTCCCAGGTCACCGTGGCAAGCTCAGCAGACGAAAAGTGCACCGTCACAAAATTCCAACAGTCCTTCGCTCCCAAGCGAAGCTGGTTCAGCGTGAACCAGACTCTCAAATGCTCTGGACATGAACACGTATAGAAACATCCCTCAATATCAGAAACCCATCTCATCGCATCAATCGGATCCTGTGTCTCATCAAACTCTGGTGGCTTCGTGTTGCTAAACTCCCGGAACAGCAACGAATCGCCACCCTGAGGTCTGGAAGCAACAACAGTTGCAGTAGCTACAGCAGCTACAGCCTCAGTAACCGTTGCGTATCTCTCATCGAAAGTCTCAATTAGTGTGGTCTTAATAGACCCGAACATCTCTGGAATCTCTACACGGATAGTCGCAACCACCTCCTCATGGATTATCTGGCGGAGCTCCTCATCACTCACCCCGCTGGTCTCTGTTCTGTGGCATGTCCCAACCATGATGTCTCTGAAATACAACATAAAAATATCAGAGATTTGCTCGAGCATACTCGCACTCGATAACTCAACCCTACTCGTTCCCTGGTACCCCAAGGATTCCTACTTGGACTGTGCACTGCTCCGGTGTCTTCAGTAGTACGGGCCCAATGCTACCGTCCACACCGCATCAGTATTCATCCCAAGTCCTCCTCCCAGGATCCCAAGTCCCAAATACTCTACTCTCTCTATACATAGTCTACCATCTAGTAGATCTCTCATAAGCTCCTCGCTGTTATCTATTCACTCTCAAGCATCTCCTAGCAGCAAAATCCCTAGGCTAAGGCATCACAATTCAGGCCACTCCAGCCCTAATAAGAATACCTAGCCTACTCTAGCATGCATATCATATCATAACATATTGCATAAATCATAATGTAAGGGTATTTTAGGAAATCACCGTTCGGGCACTGGCTGATCGTACACACTGCTCTGCTCTGCTCTTTCAAAAATCTTTTTCTCTTGAGAAAATTTTGTAAATTTTATTTTGAAAATCTCTCAAATCCTCAGTTTTAGTTCAGATACGCCCGAAGGTGCACCAGAATCCCTCAAACCAAGGCTTTGATACAACCTTGTAACACCCAAATTTTCAAATAATTTTTCACATTGATAAAAACACATTTTCATTCATAATTGTTATAGAAACATCATTGTATCACACAGCCAATTCATTACATCACATCCCAAGATCAAAATATGTAAAAGCCCCCTCGAGTGTGTACTGATCAAGCTGGCACCTTCCTGCGATCCTCATTGGTACCCGAAACACATAACACAACACTATAAGCATAAATGCTTAGTGAGTTCCCCAAAATACCACACGCAACACATTTTTGCCACTCGAGGCTATAACTCTGTTGACCCTCTAGTCGATGTGTCTCTATGGGACCTTCCGGTCCCATAACTCTAGTGGGCCCTCTGGCCTTAACTCTGTGGACCTTACGGTCCAAACTTTGTAAACTCTATAACATGCATAGCATAAAACACATAGAAATCTCATCATGCAAAACATACTAATACTCTATCATATAACTCTGATTACCACTCTAGGTAATGTATAGTGAGAAGACTCAGCTCGGGTAACTCGATAAATCTCGAACTCTGTAAAATCCGATCTAGCCTCCGCCTAATCATATAAAATAAGCACTCTAAATCAACACATTCCTCAAGGCTAGACTATTCCCCCTCTTAGTACTCTCAGAAGCGTAAAAGACCATTTTACCCCTTTCATGGCCCTAAGACCCTAAAATTGGCCAAACCCTAAAAGTCAACAAAAGTCAACCCTCCGGGTTATGCTGCGCGTACCAAACATCTACGTTGGGCGTACCCGGCGTCCTCACAGAAACAGGGTGCGCGACCCCTTACACTGCACGTACTGGGATTACGCCATGTGTAACTCCCAGTTTCAGTCCTTCAACTCTTGAGGTCTTAAACAGTTAAGACCCACGTCCAACTTCTAGATCTGACCATTTCTAAGCCTCCTAATCCATAAAGTCGATGGCTTTAAGCCTTTGCATGGCTGAACAAGTCACTAACACCCATGGTATACCATTTCTAACCCTAAAAAGCTCAAAACTCAAGCATGTCCTCATATCAATGACCAAGATGGAAACTTTCTGGATCCAAACCACAAATACCACTAAAAAGGGACAGATCTCGGACCATGGAGCACCTTACACTCATAAAGTCTCCACCTTTGGGACTTTTAACCCTAGAAATGGCCCATGCAACAACAAACCAAAATGAAGAGGAAAGTTTTGAACTTTATACCTCTAAATGTAGCTCCTTCCTCTGTAGATCTCTGATCCAAACTTGCACTTCAAGCTCTAGCCTCCACAAGCTCCTCTCCTTCTTCTTCACTAACACACCAATGCACTTTTAGCTCCAAAATCACACACACTCACTAAGGACGATAGAAGGATCTCTCTTTGGGTTCCACTCACTGATATGGAGGCTGAGAAATGAGCCTTAGCATCCATTATATAGTGCACAAGCTGACAACTAGGGTTTGCATATGGACACATTACGTCCAGCGTAACCCTAGGTACGCCCAGCGTACCCAGGTGAATCCACGTCCAAATTAAGCGCATGAGTACGCGCATCATACACCCCAGTACGCCCAGCGTACTCATTTGCTACAAGAATTCTTTCAAGGGACCACTTTTGACCACTTGACAAAATAGAAGGACTTAATAGCTTTACCTGGATTTTGGGATGTTACACCTTTGAGTGTTGTGAGTCCTTTGTGAGTGTGTTTTTGTGTGTTTAAACCTCTTGGAAGGAAGAAAGGCTTGGTGCAAGGTGGTGGTTCAAGAAGGAGCTCTTAGATCTTGATTCTCTGCACCATTTCCAACATATTTATTGCATAAAGTTCTAACCTTGCTTAATATGAGATCAGATCTCTTTTTGGGTTAGTTTATATGATTTTAGTCATGTTTAGGTGGTTGATGGGATTATAGGACGTCCCAAGTGCTATTCTTTCAGATCTTTGATCCCTTTGAGCTCTTTTGGCATAAAGGTGCCAACTTTATGGTCTTAAGGGCTCCATGCATTCATTTAGTCCATCTTATGGCTTCTTTTGGGCATTTGAGCTTCTTCTAAGCATGCTTGAAGGTAAAGTTGGAAACTTTATGTGGTCTTTCAGCTTTTAGGGCCAGATCTATTGTTTGGGGTTTTGCATTTGGCGATTTAGTGCTTAATAATTAAGTCCTTACCCTTTTAACCCTAGGGTTTGGGTTTTGAACCTATTTTGGTGGTTCTTAGAGGTAAAGTTGAAAACTTACCCTTCTTGTATGTATATGTGGCTATTTGATATATGCTATTGTATGTTGGGCATGTCCCGTTACTGAGCTCAGCTCAATGCCGGAAGGGGTTCGATGTCGGGCGGGGCCCACTATATGTTTTATGTATGATTGTTATGTGGTATTTTGGGGGAACTCACTAAGCTTTGTGCTTAAAGTTTTCAGTCCATGTTTCAGGTACTTCCGGTTCCAAGGGGAAGAGCTCGGGATGACTTCATCGCACACACCATTGAGATTATGTTATGATGTTTTACTCTGATTTGTGACAAATTAATACATTGGTTTATTTCAAATTTTTGAATGTTATGGGAAAATACTATTTTATCTATTTTTAAATTGAAAACCATATTTTTGGATGTTTCACAAGTAGAGAGCTAATTTAGGACAAAATACAGATCTTAAATATAGAAGTTAATAGTTGTATAAGGCTGTAATATTTCCAATACAAAACACCATAGTCGGTCGTACTTTTGGGGGAGTTGGTATTGATTCAAGACTATCATGAATCCTTTGTAGACTGTCCACAACGATTGGATATTACATAGGGGGATGGGGATTTTAAGTATTGGTAAAACCCGTGCTTAAAGATTACTTTATGGATTTTATCACGAGTAGTTCTAAAATGATAATATCTTTTATTCTTAAAATTGAGATATATAAGTCATAGTTTACAAATTTGTTGTACATTTCATCAAAGCATCCATAACTAGAAGTCGTAAAGTGTATTTCCATGTATGATACGACGAGTAAAATGTACGATTATATAGTCAAAGTTTATTTTTTTCTTTTCGCCTACTTAGGGAAAGTGATATCTTTGGGCTACTTGATAATTTGATGTTGACATTGTAGTTTTGGGCCCAACCGAGACTAAATTAATGTGTTCAGTTAGTAGTCTAGTCTGATGACATCATAAATCAGGAAATAAGAAACAAAATTTTAGACCGTGAGATTGATTCTAATTCTTGTCTCGTATCCATACGACATCATGAGAATGGAGGAATAGCATATCACTTATCTTAGGTATAACGTTTGACTTGATCAAAGTTTGATACTGACTTGGAATGCACTCTTTACTAGTTATTTAGAGAGTTATACATGGAATTGTAGTTGACGACTTATGAAAGTGAAAGACTATTAGATTAGGGTGTGTAAGGTCTTAATTGAATTGCTATATTAAGTGAATTATAGTAAAGCCCTTTTTGGGTTGCCCTCATAACCAGGAAATAAATTGGACTGATATTTAGAGATAGAAGTGATGTATTAATATATTATGAGATTAATATATTAAGTAGAAATGGAAATTGTTAATTAAGAATTAATTAGAATTAATTTAATTAATTGCGATGGATTAATTACAATTAATTATTGAGTTTAAGGGTTAGAATGCAATTGTCCAATAGTTGAACAATGAATCATTCTAGAACCTCCTTGTAGGGGACGGTTTTGGAACCCTTTTGGGAGGGTTCTGGATGCTCCCTTGGTTGATAAGGAAATTGATGAGTAATAGGAATATTTTATTACTATCTTGAATTAAATCAGGGTTTCCTACAACTATAAATAGGGATCTTCATAAGACTAAAATAACCCTGCAAGTTCAAGTGTGATCAATTAGCGGTTTCCACACTATTGGGGCTACCATTCCAAGAAGGGTCCTAAAAGTACATTGTTATTTTTTGAAATTAGTAATTACTTATGTTTTATTTAACCCTTTGATTTTTTATTTTAGCTAGGTTATTTAGAAGTTTCAAAATATTTTGCTATTATGAGAAAACCATATAATTTGTAGGTTCCAGGTGCCTATAATTAGTAATGTGAAATTCCGCAAGTACATAGAAGTAATAGGGAAAACCCATCACGAAGGAAGATCATTCAAATCAAAAGTTTGTGGCACTTGTGGTCTTTTGTGTAGGCTCATTAGGTTGTGGTACTTATGAACTTTGTGGTTTTTGAGTAGGTTCATTAGGTTGTGGTTCTTGTGGAACTTGTTTACATTCATTAGACTTATTTCTTTTGGATGTTCCTCCACAATTGACATCTGATTGTATTTTTAAAAATTTGCTGATAGAATTCTACAATAAAAATATTTCAACTCTAAACTTGATTTTAAGTTTCAACAAAAAATACTCACTAACTATTAACCGTAAGCCCCTAATTAAACAAACCTAATTTTTAATTTCTAATTTTTGAAAACACTGTCAAATGATGGAAATTTGAAATTACCTAAAAATAAGTAATAGGATTGAGTTAATTAGGTTACTTATTTGCTTCATTGTGCAAAGTAGGGGAAAGTTTAAAGCCCGTCGGACGAAGAGCGGATGTTGTTGACGCAATAGAAGGATTTATAACAACGAGTGACCGTCCGGGGGTGGGGGGGGTGTTGATCGATGTCTTATGTTTTTCATAATCTCTGCTCCTTCTATTGTGTTGTTTTGGTTTTTGTTTTTGTTTTTGTTTTTTTTTTTGTTTTTTTTAATAATATGGTTATATCTGATTGCATTAAAAAATTTGGGTTGTTAGTTTTGGGCTTAAACATTTCGGGTTACTTTAAAAGACTTGGGTATTAAATCTGGACTTTAAACATTTTGAATTTTATAATATAGATTTTTTTCGGACGTAGCACCGCAATATAAACAAAATTACGAATACATATATATTTCTAGACGAAGGATAACACACAGGTATCCCGGATATCATAGTAAATCCGTCAATGTAGGAGATTTATTTATAAAAAATGTTTGAACCGATTCTTTTAGAACCTAGTCCCCAAGTTACTAAGCCGAACAAAGTTTAGATTCCATGACTGATTATGATCATTGAAGTACGAAGAATAATGTCAACCGAAGACGAAGCTTAAATGATGAGTTTGATACCTTTCGGCCTAAGAGTTAAACAATAATTCTTAAAAGAACATAGTTTGTTTTATATAAGTTTTAAATATTTCATATCTTTTTCCATGTTCCAACATTCTTGGCTCATGGTTAATTTCAGGTCATGGTGACGATGAGTTAATTTACATTCAATCTTTAAATACGGAACCGTTTTTTTTTTTAACAATAAAGCTTTAAAGAACCAAACGGGAAATAACGCAATCAAAAGTAGTGTAAGAAAATGTTAAAATGTGGACAAAAACATCAAACTTTCATTAATGGAACTTCCATCAACCCCATCAATATCACCACCACCAAAAGCATGACCATCATAAGTAGCTCCACCTTCAACAGGTTTAAAATATCCAGTTGAACTTCTTTGTTGTTCTTGGCCTCCTCTGAAAGCTTCAAAACCTCCATTGCAAATGTTTTATTGTTGTTAGGCTCCTCCAAATCCATATGGAACTTCCACATAGTTTCCTTGTAGTAAGTGTTTGGCAGGGGTGGATCAAGCCATAAAAAAAAGCCGCATTTTTTTTGGAGTCCTGCACAACAATCATTTGTTAATAATGTTTCAACAATACCACAAAAAATTACTTAATATTACCTGATAGTTTGGACACCCCCTGAATTTCCTCCATGTATTATCCACAGTTTTGGAGATCGAGAATGTCGCAGGTTCATCACAATCGCATCTCAAATCTTCAGACCAACGATTCCTTAAAGCCCACTCTTTGTAACCTTGTGTGTGCATGTTGGAGGAGCTTACCGTCTTTTTGATTTGAAGTTCGAGAGAAGAATCGACCCAAAACTACCTGCAACGTTCGACTAAGGAGTAAATCTGCTGAAACCAGTGAAACCGGCTCTTTGCCCTCAAACAATAACTCAAAGAAAATACAGTGGTCACATTAAATGAAAAATTAAATTCATGGCTTTTCCAATTTAGTGGCAAAAACATGGGCCTTTTGTGATATTAACCCTAAATAATAGGATTGAGTTAATTGTATTACTTACTAGCTTCATTGTGCAAAGTAGGGGAAAACTCAAAGCTCGTCGGACGGTGAGCGGACGCCAGACACTAGTGGTTGCGGCCGACGACAGAAGGATCGACGACAACAACCACAACAACGATAGGGCTATACCTCATTTCATTAAAAATTTATAATCTATGATCCTTTTTTTATTTTTTTTAACAATAAGGCTATATCTCATTTCATTAAAAATTTTGGGCTATTAGTTTTGGGCTTAAACATTTGGGCTTACTTTAAAATACTTGGGTGTTAAATTTAGACTTCAAAAAATTTTGAATTTACAATTTAGGAGTAACCTATATTTTTTGTTCAGCAGTAGCACCGCAGTATAACAAAATTAGAACACTATAGATGAAATGTGAAGGATAGCACACAGGTATCCCCGAGCATCATAGTAAATCCGTCAATGTAGTAGATTTATTTATAATAAATGTTTGAACCGATTTTTTTAATAGCTGAGAATGTGGGCCTATGATTCCACCAACATAATTTAGCCCATTGATAAAAGATATGGCCACCAAGTTAGTAAGCCCAACAAAGTTTAGATTTCGCGATTGATTATGATCATTGGAGTCCGAAGAATAATGTCTACTGAAGACGAAGCTTAAATAATGAGTTTGATACATTTCGGCCTTAAGAGTTAAAAAGTTATTCTTAAAAGAACAAAGATTGTTTTATATAAGTTTTAAATATTTCATATTTTTTTCCCCAAGTTCCAACATTCTTGGCTCGTGGTTAATTTCAGGTCATGGTGACTATGACTTAATTTACAATCATACTTTAAATACGGCAAATTTTTTTTTCCTTTTTAACAATAAAGTTTTACAGCACCAAACCGGAAATTACGCAATCAAATTTAGTGTAAAAAAAGTGTTAAAATGTGAACAAAAAACATTCATTAATGCGCTTCCGATATTTACCGTAAAATATTGATAAGGCTGAACAGTGTCATGCTTTTGACACCGGCAATATGCTAATCTGGACCATTTACCGGCTATAAACACCGCACCAGACTCACAATTTCACCGCCAGTATAATAGTGACAGTAGCTTTCCACCACCTTCTCTCTCTTCTTTTACGACTCAAATTGGTCCTTTCTTTTGCTGTGTTAAACACATACACCATATCCTAGAGGGTGTTTGGGAGTGCTTTTTATATTTAAAAGTGTTTTTTTTTAGAAAAGTGTTTATTGGCTTATGGCTTTTTTCTAAAAACAGTTTTAAAAATGTGTTTGGATTGGTTTTTAAGATGATAAAAGCTAAAAATTCAATAAGCCCTAAAAAGTCACGATTCTCTTGCTTTTTAAAAACTGCTTATTCTTCTTTACCAAAAAACACTTTTCACTTACCCAAATACATTTTCAGCTTATTTGCTTATTGGATAAGCAAATAAGCTAATAAGCCTTTTTCCCTAGTCATTTTAAAAAATTATAAAAATGGCAAACATAGGTAGGTGGCACATGTTATCGGTGGTATGACACGTTGAGCCTAAGTAAAAAACATAAAAGAGGCTTCAATAACTGTTTAACAAATCTGTGTTTATAAAATCCTTGTCATATCGTCCATCTTTGATAGTAAGAAGTAAACGATTTCATATCAGCTTCATCCATCGCTCGGTTCAGGAGAAAAAGAGAAATAGACACATGACACTAAAGGTATATGCCGATCGATTCTCCCAACCATGTCGTGCGATTCTCATCTTCTGCAAGTGAGTAACTTCACTTCCTTTTTGTTTTTATTAAAGCAACTTTTGCATACTTTCCTTAATTTCCATAGTGATTGAAATTAACAAGTGAAATCTAACTGGTCTATCGTTTTGCATTCTACTATAAGTAATATAGTAAACCAAACCCACCAATCAGGAACTAATTAGCTGAATAGTAAACACCAATCCCATAAACTTATATATATTAAGTCAAATTTATATCAAACCCAAATTAATAAATCACGCCTCACTTCTTATCAATCTCCGATTTTGAGTTAGGGATTGACAAACAAAGGTTTTTATTGTTTCCGTTTTTATCTCTCTATTTTAATTTAGAAATTGGTGCTCATTAATTTAAAATAAAGTTATAACTTTGTATTAACCGTCAAATACAAAGCTGTTTAATCCAATATACAGTTTTATAAAATTGTTAAAAGTAAATAAATACTTAAGTTAGCTATCGTAAATTTTAAAAGAAATTTTTTTTGCTGGGTTGTGCTCGTTGATATTTCTTCTAAAAGAATAAAATATATTTATACTAATTTTAAAAATTAAAAGCATATATTTTGTATTGAAAATCAGACAGAGTGACTAATATAAGAATATGTACCTTTTTTGTTTATGAATTTTAATTTCTTATTTATCTGAATATAATTTATATATCTCTCGAAACCTAAAGTGAGGCTCTAATAATCATCACCAACGTTTTTATGATTTATTAATCTGGATATTAGCTAATAATTAAATTTTTAAATATTGCTATTATAGATAATAGTTATTAACGGATTGTTAACAAGACTAATAATATTCATAATGATGTTTTAAATTAATTGTTTCGTTATATATTTTTGGTAGGGCCTTAGTTCTAGTGTTTGTATTTTGCCCCTAAATCTAAAAGTATAATCTGACTAAGGATCTGTAATTTATAAGGGTAAACTAAAAATTATTTTTCCTGTTATTCGTGATTAAGTATAGGTAGTTAAGCATTAGCAATTAGCAATCAATAGCGTTGTGTTTTTGTGTCTCATTTTCCATAAGATCTTCCGTTTGATTCTGGTTAGTTGCTATTACTTTCTTATGTTAGTGGTGTCCATATAGATGAGAAGCTTAATATTATTTATATGGTTTACTTATAATGAGCATTTATCATTGGCATTGATTGAGAAGCTTAGAACATCCACAATGAGAAGTTTAATGAAAGAGTTGAATGAAGTGTCATGCCTACTTGTCATTCAATGGATACAACTTCACCATTGTGAAATGCCACCTTGACATTCAATAGATTTGAAGTTCAATGGTCATTGAACTTTTCAATAGGAAAAAGGAAAATCTTTAAAACTTTAAATAAATATTTTTTTAATATGTTCCATTGAACTTGTAGAGTTTAATACATTGTGAGATTAAAATGAATAGAATTGTATGGAATAGTAAATGATGATGTGGCAATCTATTGAAGTCTATAAAATTCAATGCATTGTGGATGCCCTTATATCTAAAGTCCAATTTAGGAAACATGTGGCTCTAGGGTGGATTGACTTTTTTTTCTTAGTCATTTGTAAGTAAATTAGTTGTACTTTATGCGTATCTAATTCTTGTGGTCTTTCTCTCTTCTTGATGTACTTATAAAGGATAAATGGGATAGATTTTGAAGAAATCACAATAGAAGTCCTGAAACTTCAGCAATTCACTCCGGAATATAAATGTTTGTTTGGAAATCATCACACATAGTCACACATCAATCTAAATTCTAATTCAATGTGGCTGCTTTCAATTAAAAAATTTATTACTTTCAAAAATATAACATGGGTTTTATGTCTTATGCAGAAATAAACCCAATGTCGGAAGTTCCAGCAATCGTTGATGGAGGATTCAAGTTGTTTGAGAGGTGGTTTCGTTTTTTATTTGAACTCCTTTATCATGAACAATCTTATGTGCATTCATTTCTATTTTTTATATAATATGAACAATTATGGTTGAGGTTGGCGCAAATGTACAAATTCAGATAAATTAAAAGACATCCCTACAAATTCATGAAACTTGTGTATTGCTACAAGTGTTTTTCTGAATCTATAAAAAAATACGTAAATATTCATGATCAAATATTTGAGATTTGCTTTGCAGTCATGCTATTCTTATCTACCTAGCTTGTACAAATCCAGGAGTAGCAGATCACTGGTGAGTTTGTTGTTATTAATTTCCTCTTTAGGAAACTGCACTTCATGTTCGAATATGATAATAATATCTATTATCACTAATTCATTGGCTAATATCTTGTATCATTGCTCCATTGTTTACGTAGGTATCCTGCTGATATATTCAAAAGAACAAAGATCCACTCTCTCTTAGACTGGCATCATTCCCATCTCCGTCGTGGTGTAAGTAATTCAAACAATATTAACAGGTTTTTGGATGTGGATTTTGAAAATGATTATCTGGTTATTTTTATACCCGTATATAGTTTCTATAACGCTTTTTTAAACATTAAAATTTTGTCAAATACTAACGTTGCGTTTATTTACGGAAAAACAGTTTTCATTTTCCGTTTTTCGTTTTTTTCTTTTTAGTTTTTTGTTTTCCGTTTTCAGTTTTCAATGAAAATTTTGGAAAATATGTTTAGTTAAACTTATTCATTTTTCATTTTCAGTTTTAGAAAGCGTGTTTAAATATGTATTTTTCTATCCGTTTTTGTTTTTAGAAAACAATAGCGGTGATAGAGTGTGTGTTTATATATTAAAAAAAATTTGAAATTAGAAAATTTTTGAAAACAATAATTATCGGTTTTCCAAAAATTTCAAACTTCTTTGTAATTTTAGACAACGGAAAATTTTCATTTTCCGGAAAACTATATACCCGTATATAGTTTCTATAACGCTTTTTTAAACATTAAAATTTTGTCAAATACTAACGTTGCGTTTATTTACGGAAAAACAGTTTTCATTTTCCGTTTTTCGTTTTTTCTTTTTAGTTTTTGTTTTCCGTTTTCAGTTTTCAATGGAAATTTTGGAAAATATGTTTAGTTAAACTTATTCATTTTTCATTTTCAGTTTTAGAAAACGTGTTTAAATATGTATTTTTCTATCCGTTTTTGTTTTTAGAAAACAATAGCGGTGGTAGAGTGTGTGTTTATATATTAAAAAAAATTGAAATTAGAAATTTTTTGAAAACAATGATTATCGGTTTTCCAAAAATTTCAAACTTCTTTGTAATTTTAGACAACGGAAAATTTTCATTTTCCGGAAAACTATATACCCGTATATAGTTTCTATAACGCTTTTTTAAACATTAAAATTTTGTCAAATACTAACGTTGCGTTTATTTACGGAAAAACAGTTTTCATTTTCCGTTTTTCGTTTTTTCTTTTTAGTTTTTGTTTTCCGTTTTCAGTTTTCAATGAAAATTTTGGAAAATATGTTTAGTTAAACTTATTCATTTTTCATTTTCAGTTTTAGAAAACGTGTTTAAATATATATTTTTCTATCTGTTTTTGTTTTTAGAAAACAATAGCGGTGGTAGAGTGTGTGTTTATATATTAAAAAAAATTTGAAATTAGAAAATTTTTGAAAACAATGATTATCGGTTTTCCAAAAATTTCAAATTTCTTTGTAATTTTAGACAACGGAAAATTTTCATTTTCCGGAAAACTATATACCCGTATATAGTTTCTATAACGCTTTCTTAAACATTAAAATTTTGTCAAATACTAATGTTGCGTTTATTTACGAAAAAACAATTTTCATTTTCCGTTTTTCGTTTTTTCTTTTTAGTTTTTGTTTTCCGTTTTCAGTTTTCAATGAAAATTTTGGAAAATATGTTTAGTTAAACTTATTCATTTTTCATTTTCAGTTTTAGAAAACGTGTTTAAATATGTATTTTTCTATCCGTTTTTGTTTTTAGAAAACAATAGCGGTGGTAGAGTGTGTGTTTATATATTAAAAAAAAAAATTGAAATAAGAAAATTTTTGAAAACAATGATTATCGGTTTTCCAAAAATTTCAAATTTCTTTGTAATTTTAGACAACGAAAAATTTTTCATTTTCCGGAAAACTATATACCCGTATATAGTTTCTATAACGCTTTCTTAAACATTAAAATTTTGTCAAATACTAATGTTGCGTTTATTTACGGAAAAACAGTTTTCATTTTCCGTTTTTCGTTTTTTCTTTTTAGTTTTTGTTTTCCGTTTTCAGTTTTCAATGAAAATTTTGTAAAATATGTTTAGTTAAACTTATTCATTTTTCATTTTCAGTTTTAGAAAACGTGTTTAAATATGTATTTTTCTATCCGTTTTTGTTTTTAGAAAACAATAGCGGTGGTAGAGTGTGTGTTTATATATTAAAAAAAATTTGAAATTACAAAATTTTGAAAACAATGATTATCGGTTTTCCAAAAATTTCAAACTTATTTGTAATTTTAGACAACGGAAAATTTTCATTTTCCGTGAAAATATTTGAAAGATAGAAGAACTAAACGCGTTTTCAAAATTCTCATTTGGAAAATTTTTCCGGAAAACGGTCCATTTTCCTGAACTAAACGTAGCGTAAACATCTTAAAACATTAATCATGACTTCAAGCACTTGAAATTATTCAAAAAGTATCCCATGCATGCCCTATGTTCTACTATAATTTACTTTATGATTTAATCAATCAATATCACATGATATTTTTGAAACACACATCCAAACAGCCTAGTATATTGAGTTTAAACCAAAATTGATTTTTCTTAGTTGTATTAGTGTCATTTTAGAACGACTTTATTCTTGTAGCTGGACTTGTATACAACACGATACTAGCTCCTTTATATGGATTACCTTCGAATCCTAGAGCAGCTGATGAAGCTAAGAAGATACTTCCGAAATCTTTGTCTATATTAGAGGACTTTTGGCTACAAGGATCCGGCCAGTTTCTGCTTGGAAATTCTGAACCATCAATAGCGGATCTCAGCTTAGTATGTGAAATCATGCAACTAGAGGTAATTAAACACATTAAATTGATAACCTATTATGGCCAAAAATCTACCATATGTTTCTTGTTTTTGGCTCACTCCAAATCAAAACAAAACTTTTCTTGTTTTCAGTTTCTAAGTGAGAAGGACTACCTTAGAATATGAAGTCCTTACAAGAAAGTTTTGCAGTGGATTAAAGATACAAAGAATGCTACTGCACCTTATTTTGATGAAATCCATATGACTCTGTTTAATGCTCAAAAAGGAATCCGAGAGCATATGCTCACACAATCAGTTAGTAGCCCTGAGGGTGGAAGGAAAAGTGAAGTGTATTCAGAGATGTGAGAGAGGAAGAATAAATTTCCAAAACTCTTTGGTTGGATATGACCTCCTTTCTTGTCCTTAAAGAAGATGATCTTCTTTCATAAAGTCGTTTCATGCATGTATACCTAAATAAATAATGGTGTGTGAAAGGTTATATTGTAAGGGTTGGAAGAAATGTCCACTTTTTGTACTCTAGAAATAAACGTTTGTAGAGGTTCCATAATAATGGTTTGAAATTTCATTCCTAGTTGAACTTGATTTCATGACTTCAACCACATACATAGTGAACTTATGAATTTTCCGGTAAAGGATAAAACTATAAACCCAAAAAAATGTTATGTTGCTAAGTATATATTATGGTTACATATAATTAGTATATGATAAAAAAAATTAGGATACACATGATTAGTATGATGGAACATTTAAATTTGATAGTCATAAATAGCTACACAGAAAAATATTATAGTATTATCAAGGTGTAAAACATTAAGTTACAAACAAATAAAGTAACGTTATTGAGATATGTGTACACAAATAAAATAAATTACTATAAACTCAAAATGGTTAATAAAGCAATGATTTGAAAAAGTATCATCCTAAATTAAAATTAATAATTTAAATGTTTTTATCTATTTTAATTCTACATAAAACTATATACAAGTGATGTGTGTGAAAAATGGTTGTTTGATAAATAAACCAACATTTCACAATGATTGTAATGAACTCTTGTTTATGGTGATAGCAAAACAAACGGAAAATGAAAATTCTAATCATGTGATCTTGAATAGAATTATTTTATGTGCAGGAGATAAAGACATTCTAGCAATAAAAGCCTAGTAGCAAAAATATTACTTCTAGAGTTCTAGATATAATTACTGCATCAATAACACAATTACCATACGCAATTACCTGAATTTAGATATCCCTTTTCTTCTCCTAGATACAACGATAGTAAACAACTTTTTATTTCACGATCAGTTTCATTTTTTGGTGCAAGTATAGCATTTCCTCGAAAAAAGTTTAAGTATTGTAGTTTTGAAGAATAGAAAGATATACCAACTTAGTTAATGAACATACACATGATTGAATAACGAGAAAATCCTCTAGAATATCTATAATTGCATCATCATGATCATTGCAACACCAACTTTGCTTTCTTCTATATCCAAAAATCAAATTTCAAATAACCATGTATTTTCAATATCATAAGGATCACTCCCTACAGACAACCTTATGTTTTTGGTTAAGTTGGGGAATTTATATTTATCCTAGATGTAATAACTCATGTTAAAATAAAAATATATAATATATATAATCAGATTATATTAATATAAAAAAATGATTAGTCCAAAATTAATGGGTTAATTAGATGTAAGTTATGAGGTATTATGTCTAGAAACCATCATCCATAATCCAGCCATAAATTCGAGACACTGAGGGGATAGTAACCGATGAAACCTTAGGCAATATATAAAGCTTGAAATTTTTGGTGGAAACCCCACTGGAATTGCGAAGAAAGGTGAAGGAACGAATGAGAAATTGGAGTTAGAAGTTCTAGAGATTTTCGGAGTTTTTTAGCAAATTAAGGTATGATTCTTTGATTTTAGCTTGTTATAGTTGCTAGAGTAGGGTTATATGGTCGTGCAACATGTTTTGGTTCCACTTAAAGTCTCGATATGGCTGATAATACTATAATTTGATAAGGATTTTAATGGAGCATAATTTTATTTATCCTAATTTGATTTTGATTTTGATAATTAATTATTGAGATATGACTAATAAGAAATAGAGATAATCAATGATTATTTTATATCTTTTTTGGTAATTATTTTTTAAGAGAAGTCAAAGTCGTTATACTCATGAAAATGGCAAAAAAGGAAAAAAGTAATTTCGGGCAAGGAAGACGGCTTACCGGGTCTTCTTTTGTTGGGCGGATTAAAATCTAACCCATGGTCAACTCCCATTATCAGCCCTATATATATTCTTTCAAAATGAAAAATAAAGATTCAATCCTTCTATTTTCATAATATTTTTTATTTTGAAATGAGACTATATAGGAATATGCAAGTATGTTTCATTTGAATTGAAACTGATGTTGCTGATTAAGTCCCTCTACTTCTGCGACTTGTTTTTTGGTGTCACCACAAGAATTTAACTTTAAGATATTTAAATTTCTAAACAGTTTGTTTGATAAATTTAAACACTCAATTGTCTTTTTTTTTTTTTTCATATATTTATATTAAGGTTTTATAAAGTGATAATTTGAGAGAGATGGTTTTCTTAGTTCGATAATGATGCAGTATAATATTTGGGTCAAAATTAATATCAATCTCATGAATAATAAAATTGGATAGTTATTGGTTGGTCGAACAAGATAATTAGACAGTGGAACTAAACGAGCACATGAGATGTTTTTCTAGGATTGCGACTTTTGAAAATCATATTGGTTAAATATAGGGTGCAGGTAGCATGGCAAGTTTGGTTAAGACTTAACGCCAACAAGGTGAGGTTCATGTGAATTTTGTAATTGCTTGCATGAAAAGTTCATTTTAATTATTTTTCCAATTACATGTTATCGTTGCTATTGCTATGAATATTTATGTGGATTTTATGAAATATTTCATCTAAAATGGTGAAAAGGGTGGGTGACATATACATAGGGAACAGGTGTATTAATTACACGGTATTGTTATTAGTCGTCGTACAGGGTGTCAGTACGCGGTGGAGAGCCTACGCTCTGATTTATTAGCCGTAAGCATATTTGTTGTGCCTGGCGGAGGGACTTGTTCCCTGAAAAATAACAGTAGTTCCCTAATATGTCACCAAAGGTGGAAAGTGATGAAAACAATTAAAGTTGATAAGTTGTTGTATTTTTTATTTTATTTTATTCATGTCAATATGCATGAAAACCACAAACTCACTAGGCCCTAGGCTTACCCATTAGAATCTATAATGCACACAATCGAGGAAATAACCTAGCAAGTGGCAGCGGGAATGGAAATGATAAAGCTTAGACTTGAAGAAGGCGACAAGTTTTGAGGAGGACGTAACGCACCAAGTGTTAAGATAATAATTGTTATTTAAATTTGGGGCGTTACAAGTTCGTATCAAAGCGATGTTTAAGCAGATTTGTCGTTGTTTAAACGCCTAAGCCTAAACGGGTGGAGCGGTACATCAACTAATCTGGACTGCGTCTCATTTGTAGGTACTATGGATCGTGGAGAGGCTAACGTCGATAGTGGGGTTGCAGGTGAGGGTACGAGTGGGTTACTTCCTCACGAGAAGTTGGAGGCCGAATTAGAGCTCTCTGATTTGGAAAACAGTATGGAACCAACTACTCCACTCAACCTCTCTGAGCGAGATGAAGAAGATAAAGATGAGAACTCTGAAGAGGAACCCGAAGAAGATCATGAGGAGGAAACCGACAAAGGCCCTGATCAGGAACTCGAAGAAGACCCCGAGGAGGAACCCGAGGGAAACCACGTTGAGTACCATGTGGAACAAAGATACAGAACGTTCCATATGCCCTATGTGGAGTATATAAGCCAACTAGTCCTGGTTTTTATTGGGAGCACCTATATAAGGAAGAAATGACCCAGGCACAGCTCGAGATTCACAGTCTAAAAAAAGAAAGATTGAAGAGATAGATGGGCATTGGTCAAGGCTCGTACAGGAGAACCAAATATGTGTTGAGGCTACTCAGGAAAGTAAGCGCAAGATATGAAGGTTAGAAAAGGAAGTAATGGAGCTAAGGAAACCCACTATCACCAAGCTGTGGGAAGGATTCGTGGCTTGGGCAAAGAGAGCCAAGGCCGCGACATATGGATTTGTAGATAGGGTGGTTGGAAGAGACCCAACTTAAGTCGAGGTGCTAGTAATCCGAGTGGTCCAGAGATCGAAAAGCCAAGAAGATAAGGAAGTACTTGAAGGAGGGAAAGCGAATCTTGAAATATGATGACATTGTGTTTAAAAAGTAGCAAGAGGGAGTTTTGATAAGTTTTTTTTCCTCTTGGTTGTTGGCTTAAGTTGTTTGATGTGAACAAGACATATGTCTCTTTTTGAAATTTTGATGATTTGGAATAAAATTTATGTTTGTAATACTTATTGTGATATAAACATAAATATTTAGTTAATATATCTTCACAAAGATCTGGGAGGTTCACTTGGGTCACTTCGGAGGAAGAACGCATCCCAATTGGGGCTTATGTCAGAGCACAAGGAAATTTATGTTACGAAAATTTTAAAAGGGAGATTGAGAATTTGATCCCTTTTTGTCATCAAAATGGATTATGGAGATTGAGGGAACATTTGATACTAACAAGTGTACGGATAAGGACAAGGTAATTTATGTTACGAAAATTTTAAAAGGGGAGGCAGTACATTGGTGGGGCATGGTGAAGGAAGTTATGGGATGTGAGGCGGCCAAGAAGATGTCATGGGATAAGTTTCTAATAATCTTTAAGGAAAGTTTTTGTCTGCGGACAGTGGTTAAACAGTTAGAGGAAGCATTCTTGAGGTTGGAATAAGGGAATATAACTGTGAGGGAGTACACCACTAAGTTCACGGAGAAAGCTAGGTTTGCCGAATTTTAAGTATCTACAAAAGAAAGAAGGGTGGAACGCTATATTTGGGGATTGAGAACAAGTATCCTTGAATTTGTTCATATTCAGAAACAAGGTACTTTCCAGTCTGTTGTAGATGTTGCAGAAGCTCGCGAACGTGAAAAGAATAGTCAAGGTGAAGACAGGGCTTTGGGGAAAAGAAAACGGGATGGTACGAATAATGATTCCAAGAAAAGCAAGACTTCAGGTCAAGAACATAAGGTTTATCAAGGTTTCGAAGTAAAGAAATGTCCAAAATGCAACCGTTATGTCGCACCCCGAAACCGATGGCGGAAACGTTTTGGGGCGGAGGACGTCATGTATAGCATCATAACCAATGAATAACAGCAATCATAGCAACACAACCATTACAAGGAATACTTAAGTAAAAACGTTTACATCTGTTTTGAAACTTAGTTTGCATTACTTAAGTAAAAACGTTTATATACTACTTCATGTGACTAGCTAAAGCTAATCATGAAGTATAAGTATTTAAATGTAAAACCGTAGCATATATGATTCGATTTTGAAAACCCTGGCTCGGCCAGTATGCATAGTGTGTTTAGTTCTATTTGGTATAAATATAACTACTGAAGAAAACCAGGTTGGTAAACTATCGGTGATTTATACATAATGTGAGTCGTATAACCATGCTTGATATGACTACTGACCATTCCAACGTTCTTCAGGCGTTGATGTTAAATGACATTTGTACATCTCAGGCGTGCCCGCCTAACTGTAGCTAACAGTCCAGGTGTGGGATTGTCACTCGCGAATAGATCTATTCACAAATCTCACGCTCTCCCTCCAGGAGACTCTGGTTATACAGTGGTAGGATTTATCCCTGTACACCTAAGGGTACACTAGTGAAGTAGCGCCTCACAGTATCGTACAATCTAGTTTACATGTAGTGTAGTAGCGTTCTATCGTAGCGAAAATTCGTATGTATAACGTATATAGTGATAATTACAGTTATGAAAAGCATGATGAAGCAGTGATATAAACTGTAAACGTTTTCTGTTCCCATGCATATGTTTAATAGTGAAAGTTTCTATGCTTGATAAGTTTTAGAGAAATCCCAAACTATACCGATTATAGTTTGCATGTATAACGTAGCGAATAGCGTGTCTGAAAAAAACTATGCAATTTTAGTGAAAACGTCCCTTATGCTCAGCATAGTACAAAATGGATTTAAAGTATGAGATTTTCATAAGTTTTATGTATAAAAATGTTTACGTTTAGCTTGTATTCCCCCCCCCTAAAAACATTAAAAATGCGGAAAAATGTAGGGGTATGAACTCACAGTTGTTGCGTGGAGTTGTTGACTGAAATGAAGATTCCCGATTTGTTGCACGTGACACTAACGAAATCCTATTATCAAATAAATACATATATATATATATATATATATATATATATATATATATATATATACACACACACACACACACACATATATATATATATATATATATATATATATATCTAAATTAGCGATTTCGAATAAATAAAGTGTCATAAGAACACTTGAATTCGGTTGAGGAATGTTACCGAGACTTGCTTGAATCGAAGAAATGAGTTTTCAGCCAAAAGTACCACCAAAAGGGGTGTTTACGGTTTCTGAAGGTTGGCTAGTTTACGGGCTTTGAACACGAGTTTACGGCTTTTGAAGACAAGTTTACGGTTTCTGAAAATTGCTGAGTTTACGGCCGTAAACTCAAGAACCGAGTTTACGGTCTTTGAAGGTTGGACCGTAAACTTGGAAAATGGTGTTTGGATGCTGATTTCGACGGGATAGGTGATTCCAGACGTTCCAAAGGGCTCCAAACGGTGTTTTTCGACGTTTCCCGAAGTTTAATTGCGTTGTTGAGAGTTTTATGGTTGATGATTCTTAGAGAGAGAGAATGCGTCCAGAAACGTCCCAATGAAGTCGGAGGCATCGTATTTATAGGGGTGAGGTGAGGGGTCCACTCGTCACTGACTGTAAACAGGTTTACGGTCGTAAACTAGTTTACAGTCGTAAACGAGTTTACGGTCGTAATCCCATTTAGACCCAAAATGTTGATTTTTCGAGATATTCGAGTTTTCGCACGACTTTTGATTCCGACTCGTAAATAATTTAATTAAATATAACTAGATTATTTCAATAAACCAAAGAGTTTTGACGGAAAAGTTAACAAATTTGAATTTTTATTAACGGAATCGCGTAACGGAAACGGGACAAGTTTCAGGTTGTTACATCATCCCCCCATTAGAGGTAATTTCGTCCCGAAATTCGAACCTAGAATACAAATCATGGATTAGGAAAGAGATGCGGGTACTTCTGTTTCATCTGATCTTCGCGCTCCCAAGTGAATTCAAGTCCCCGCTTGACATTCCAGCGAACCTTCACTATAGGGATGCGACTTTGTTTCGTTCGTTTGACTTCCCGATCCATGATTTTGACAGGTTCTTCCACGAAGTTGAGGTTCTCGTTGATTTCAATCTCGTCGAGAGGAATCACAAGTGTCTCATCGGAAAGACACTTCTTTAGGTTTGATACGTGTAAAACAGGATGAATGTTGCTGAGTTCTCGCGATAGCAGGAGTTTGTATGCTACGGGACCGATCCTAGCAAGGATCTCGAATGGTCCGATGTACCTTGGGTTTAGCTTTCCATGCTTTCCGAAGCATATCTTGCCTTTCCAGGGTGAGACCTTCAGAAGGACACGGTCACCAACCTGGAACTCCAAGGGTTTATGTCTCTTATTGGCGTAGCTCTTTTGTCTATCTCGAGAGACTTTTAGTCGTTCCCGGATTTGTACAATCCTCTGAGTTGTTTCTCGGATGATTTCTGGACCGATGAGAGTACTGTCGGGGATTTGACCCCTGGCTAGCTGCGTGTCGCCCACCTCAGCCCAGCACAGAGGGGATCTGCACTTACGGCCATAGAGGGCTTCAAACGATGCAGCCTTGATACTGGTATGGTAGCTGTTGTTGTAGGAAAATTCAACCAAAGGAAGATGAGTGTCCCATGACGCGCCGAAGTCAATGACGCAGGCTCTCAACATATCTTCCAAGGTCTGAATTGTTCTCTCACTCTGTCCATTAGTTTGCAGATGATAAACCGTGCTCATATCCAATTTAGTTCCCAGAGCCTTTTGCAAGGTCTGCCATAATCTTGATGTAAACCTGCTGTCTCGATCGGAGATAATGGATGCAGGTACACCATGAAGGCGAACTATTTCTTGAAGGTGGATCCGTGTGAGTCTCTCTATCTTGAAGCTTTCTTTGATTAGCAGGAAGTGGGCGGATTTCGTCAACCGATCGACAATTACCCAGATGGCATCGTGCCCACTCGGAGATCTGGGTAGCTTGGTGATAAAATCCATGGTTATCCTTTTCCACTTCCACTAAGGTATTTTCGGCTGCTGAAGTAGACCTGAGGGCTTCTGATATTCGACCTGCACCTTGGTGCAAGTCAGGCAGTTGCCCACGAAGGTAGTAATCTCTGCTTTTATGTTTGGCCACCAATAGAGTTGTTTGAGATCCAGATACATCTTATCCGAATCTGGTTGAACGGAGTATTTAGTCTTGTGAGCCTCATCATGACAACCTCTCTGTAACCACCGAACTTTGGGGTCCAGATTTGTAACAGCCCGGAATCTCAGGTATTGTTAAATTATGTTTTTGGGGTGATTTAAGAGGGGACTCGGCGAGTTGAAGCCTAGACTCGCCGAGTAGGATCGCAGACTTGGTCGCGGGATCGCGACTGGACTCGACGAGTCCAGATATGGACTCGGCGAGTCTACGCTGTTTAGCGAAAACCCTAACCGTTCAGGTTTGGGACGTATAAAAAGGACTCATTGGCCGTCATTGTTCATTTTAGCCTTCTGAGAAGAACCCTAAACCGATTGTGTGCATCTGGAGCAAGGATTATAGGCCATTGTTGATTATAGAAGAGTTGTTGTGCAAGGAAGAGAAGAGATTGGCTAAAGGAACAGCAAGGGAGTCACATTCTGAGGATTGGGGACACAAAGAATACATCATCCAGGTAAGAATTCGTGTATACTCTGCTATGTTGATGTGATTATGGAATTAGGGTTTATGGAACCCTTTTTGTGAATAGATTGAATGTTACCCTAGTCCCCTAATTGATTGTAACCCTGTATTGGGACCTTTGGAGGTCCAGAATGTCCCATGTCTGTGCATTTCGGGAATTGATGAAGGTTTTGGATTGGAATCCTTATGCCTTAGGTCAAAATGTAAATTATGAATCATATGGTGTATCATGAGCAACGAAATGAGGACTTTACGTGATGGATCAGCCTAGGAAGGCCAGACCTAGGAAGGGTCGAAGCAGTTCTGACCTTAGGATGCAGTTTGAGCGGTTGCATGGCATGGACTCGCCGAGTTCGATGAATAGACTCGGCGAGTAGCTTGAAGATTAACTGGGACTCGTCGAGTTGTTCTTCAGACTCGGCGAGTTGAGTCGGGGTGGCCCCGCGATTCTTCCAGGAGTAACTCATTGGGTCAAGGAGGATACTCGACGAGTAGAAAGGGAATCTCAGAGAATTGGAGGACGTCTAGACTCGCCGAGTCGCCATGGCACTCGCCGAGTCCGGTCGAGTTGACCGTTGACCGTTGACCAGAGTTGACCTAAGTCTGACTTCTTAGGGATAGTCACACTTAGAAGGTGTAAGTGTTAATGAGAGTTATGTGATGTTATAGGGAGGTTGTAGCTCGTCGGATTGTGCACGAGTGATTTCAGGATTTGCTAGCTTTCAGCATTCACGAGTTGAGTCTTCTCACTATACTGTACCCGGAAGGGTTTTGACTGTGTGACCGGAAGGTCGGATATGATATATGATATGTATGCTATATGTGGTAAGTTATTTGTTATATGTGCTATGTATGTCATGGGCCGGAAGGCGATTATATTATGGGCCGGAAGGCAATATGTTATGGGTCGGAAGGTAATATGTTGTGTGATGGACCGGAAGGTCGGCGTGGGTAGGACCAGAAGGTTTACCCAGCAGGGACGGAAGTCCCCTGAGACACATGGACCGGAAGGTCAGGGCCTGGAAAGGCGTATGTGCGTAAGTTGTATATTGGGGAACTCACTAAGCATTTATGCTTACAGTTGTTATGTATATGTTTCAGGTACTAGCGAGGACCGTGGGAAGGCGCCGGCGTGATCGGTACACACTGGAGAATGTTTTTATGATCTTGGGATTTGGACAATTTGTATTTGACATGACACTTAAATTATTTATGCCTTGTTTTGAATGGAAACACCTTATTTTTTAAAATGAAAAATTTGTTTGAAAATTTGCGTTGTTACAAGATTCGTTTCATGAAATAGTAGACTTCGTCTCCCTTGATCTCTAGATTCTTTTCCATTCCTCTTAAGGCTTCACCTGGCATGCTCTCTAGTTTTAACGCTTCCAACTGAGCCTCTCTGATCTGCGTGGACAGGTAGGAATGGATGGTCATTCTTAGTGCCTTCACCTTACGCCCTAAATACTCCTTTCGACTGAGGGCATCTACTACGACATTGGCCTTGCCGGGATGGTAGAGAATTTTTCACTCGTAGTCACTGAGTAGATCGACCCATCATCGTTGTCTCATGTTTAACTCCTTCTGATTAAAGATGTGTTGTAAGCTCTTATGGTCAGTGAGGATAGTGCACTTGGTTCCATATAGATAGTGTCTCCAGATCTTTAACGCAAAGACCACTGCTACCAACTCCATATCATGAGTTGTGTAATTGACCTCATGTGTTTTCAACTGCCTCAAGGCATAGGCGATAACCTTTCCTCGTTGCATGAGCACACAGCCTAGGCCCTGATTGGATGCATCGCAGTAGACCACAAAGTCCTCTATCCCTTCGGGCAGGGACAAGATAGGTGCGCTGCACAGGGCCTGCTTCAATGTTTGAAATGCAGTGTCTTGCTTGACTCCCCAACTGAAGGTTACACCCTTTTGTGTCAGGGTAGTTAAAGGCTTATAGATTCTGGAGAAATTTTGGATGAACCTACGATAATAGCCCGCGAGACCCAAGAATTGCCGGATTTCTATGGGTATCTTTGGTGCAGACCAGTTCTCAATCGCTTTGATCTTGGAAGGGTCCACGTGTATGCCTTCTTTGCTAACCACATGACCAAGGAAATTTACCCTCCTGATCCAGAACTCACATTTCGAAAATTTTGCGTATAGCTTTTCCGCCCTTAATGTTTCCAACACCTGCCTCAAGTGTTGTTTATGATCATCTTCACTCTGCAAATAGACAAGTATATCGTTGATGAACACAATCACAAACTTGTCTAAGAAAGGGCGGCACACCCGATTCATCAGGTCCGTGAATGTTGTCGGTGCGTTAGTTAGACCAAAGGGCATTACTACAAACTCTTAGTGTCCATAGCGAGTTCAGAATGTTGTCTTGGGCGCATCACTCTTGTGAACTCGCAACTGATGTTACCCTAATCTTACATCAATATTTGAGAAATAACTGGCTCCCTGAAGTTGGTCGAAAAGATCGTCGATTTTGGGTAAAGGATATTGGTTCTTGATGGTCAGCTTATTCAGCTCTCGGTAGTCAATGCACATCTGAAAGGATCCATTCTTCTTTTTCACAAATAAGATCGGAGCTCCCCAGGGTGAGGAACTCGGCCTTATGAATCCTTTGTTGATCAGTTCATTGAGCTGACTGGATAATTCTTGCATCTCCGCTGGCGCTAAACGGTATGGAGATTTAGCTACAGGAATAGCTCCGAGGATCAAGTTTATACGGAACTCTACTTGATGCTCGGGTGGGATTCCTGGGAGATCTACAGGGAAGACATTAGGAAAGTTACAGACTTCGGGGATTTTCTCGAGGTCTCTAACTTTTTGCGTTTCGTTGACAACATGAGCTAGGAATGCATGACATTCCTTCCCCAGATACTTCTGAGCTTGGATGCACAAAATGATACGGAGGTTCGAACTGAGCTTCTCACCATAAATCATAAGGGTTTCGCCAGAAGGAAGATTGAGACGGACAACCTTCTTGAAGCAAAGAATATCAGCATGATTGGATCTTAACCAGTCCATGCCGATAATGACGTCGAAGCTCTTGATGGACACAGGCATAAGATCGATAGGAAAAGAAAAATTGTCTAGAGTAAGGGTGCCGCCTATGAATATGTCATTAGTGCTCTCCTTTTTTCCGTTAGCCATCTCAACGGTAAATGTTTCGGTTAGAAGTTGGGATTTACACTTGATTAGATGTTTGAATCAATGACTAACAAAACTCCTCTCCGCACCAGAATCGAAGAGAATGCATGCATAAGATTGTCAAGGAGGAACATACCCGTAACAACGGTTGGATCAACAACCGCTTCTTCCTGGCCCATAGCCAAAACTCTCCCTGTATTGCCACCAGTTGTTGCCCTGGGGCAGTTTCTCCTGTAGTTCCCAGCCTCTCCACATCCATAACAAGTTTGACCAGCGCCCGCTCCCGGAGCCTGGTTAGTTGGTTGAGCTGGTGTCTTGCAGTATCGAACTGTGTGTCCCCTTTTCCCACAGTTATTGCAGATCAACTCACGGCAGGGCCCGTGATGATGGAAGTTACACTTGTTGCACAAGGGTAATTTCCCAACATAACCACCGATAAGGGATTGGGTGGTCGAAACAACAGTGGGAGCAGCAGCAGGAGCAGTAACAGCATGAACTACCACTATTTGTTGTTTCTTGGGGGGGCTCCTGCGAAGACTGACCCTTCCGTTTGTTACCAGACTTCTTCTTCTTCCCACCGCTTTCCTTTTGTGGCTCGGAGACAGCTGCCACCTCATCCAAATCGATTCCATGATCGATCAGAGTCTGTGCCAAATCCTTGGCGCTTTCAAATGTAGTTGGCCTAGCAGCCAAGACATTTCCTTTGGTGGGTTGCGTCAGTCCCCAGATGTACCTCTCAATTTTCTTGCTTTCCGGGGTGACCATTCCCAGATAGAGGAGCGCCATATCACAAAATCTAGCAGTGTAGGCAGCGATGTCAGAACCCTTCATCTTCAAGTTCCAGAGTTCGTGTTCCATCTTTTGCACTTCTCCCCTCGGGCAGTACTCCGCTAGCATGAGCTCCTTAAGCCTTTCCCAACCCATGACATTAGCCATTGGCAGGGTTAGGGTTTTGACTCGACCATTCCACCAGGTCAAGGCTCTGTCGGTGAAGCTGCAGGCGAAAAAATTCACCTTGTTTGCTTCAGAACAGACGCAGATTTCGAAGATAGATTCGATCTTCTTGAACCATCGAGTCAGGGCGATGACGCCTCCATTTCCGTCGAAGGACTTGGGTTTCACAGTCATGAAGTCCTTGTAGGAACACTCTTTTTGATGTCCCTGACTTCCATCTTGTCTCCAGGGGTCGGTTCCACCTCCATCTCCGACAGCGTTTAAATGTGCTCTACTAGTGATATGAATCCTGTTATGTATGCATGCCCGTATACTTCTTATAAAAATACTTATATTTTGAAAGTATACTTTTAGCGTAGAGCACTTAGGCCCCTTACTGTTTATAGTTGTATACCACGTAAGGTTCGGTATACTAGTTCGCTATACACATGGGCTCTGATACCAATCTGTCGCACCCCGAAACCGATGGCGGAAACGTTCCGGGGCGGATGACGTCATGTATAGCATCACAACCAGTGAATAACAACAATCATAGCAACACAACCATTACATGGAATACTTAAGTAAAAACTTTTACATCAGTTTTGAAACTTAGTTTGCATTACATCCAATAACTTTGCATTGTAAAAACTTAAAAACTCTTAATGCTTCAGTTCCTCGAAAATCCAACAAGTATCTGTCTACTGATTTCCTGAGAATACAAGCAGTTTGAAAAATATCATCATAAAGCTGGTGAGTTCATAAGCAATAATATGTAATGAAAACTTGCTGATGAGCGAGCCAAAATGTTTGTGTGGTCTCAAGAAAATCCGATATTTTATTTAGTGAAAAACGTAGTGTTATCGATTTTGTATACAACCATGAATGTTCGTTTCTGAAAAGAAATCGTAGAGATATGCAAAATACTACTTCATGTGACTAGCTAAAGCTAATCATGAAGTATAAGTATTTAAATGTAAAACCGTAGCATATATGATTCGATTTTGAAAACCCTGGCTCGGCCAGTATGCATAGTGTGTTTAGTTCTATTTGGTATAAATATAACTACTGAAGAAAACCAGGTTGGTAAACTATCGGTGATTTATACATAATGTGAGTCGTATAACCATGCTTGATATGACTACTGACCATTCCAACGTTCTTCAGGCGTTGATGTTAAATGACATTTGTACATCTCAGGCGTGCCCGCCTAACTGTAGCTAACAGTCCAGGTGTGGGATTGTCACTCGCGAATAGATCTATTCACAAATCTCACGCTCTCCCTCCAGGAGACTCTGGTTATACAGTGGTAGGATTTATCCCTGTACACCTAAGGGTACACTAGTGAAGTAGCGCCTCACAGTATCGTACAATCTAGTTTACATGTAGTGTAGTAGCGTTCTATCGTAGCGAAAATTCGTATGTATAACGTATATAGTGATAATTACAGTTATGAAAAGCATGATGAAACAGTGATATAAACTGTAAACGTTTTCTGTTCCCATGCATATGTTTAATAGTGAAAGTTTCTATGCTTGATAAGTTTTAGAGAAATCCCAAACTATACCGATTATAGTTTGCATGTATAACGTAGCGAATAGCGTGTCCGAAAAAAATTATGCAATTTTATTGAAAACGTCCCTTATGCTCAGCATATTAAAAAATGGATTTAAAGTATGAGATTTTCATAAGTTTTATGTATAAAAATGTTTACGTTTAGCTTGTATTCCCCCCTGAAAACATTAAAAATGCGGAAAAATGTAGGGGTATGAACTTACAGTTGTTGCGTGGAGTTGTTGACTGAAATGAAGATTCCCGATTTGTTGCACGTGACACTAACGAAATCCTATTATCAAATAAATACATATATGTATCTAAATTAGCGATTTCGAATAAATAAAGTGTCATAAGAACACTTGAATTCGGTTGAGGAATGTTACCGAGATTTGCTTGAATCGAAGAAATGAGTTTTCAGCCAAAAGTATCACCAAAAGGGGTGTTTACGGTTTCTAAAGGTTGTCTAGTTTACGGTCTTTGAACACGAGTTTACGGCTTTTGAAGACAAGTTTACGGTTTCTGAAAATTGCCGAGTTTATGGCCGTAAACTCAAGAACTGAGTTTACGGTCTTTGAAGGTTGGACCGTAAACTTGGAAAATGATGTTTGGATGCTGATTTCGACGAGATATGTGATTCCAGACATTCCAAAGGGCTCCAAATGGTGTTTTTTGACGTTTCCCGAAGTTTAATTGCGTTTTTGAGAGTTTTACGGTTGATGATTCTTAGAGAGAGAGAATGCGTCCAGAAACGTCCCAATGAAGTCGGAGGCATCATATTTATAGGGTTGAGGTGAGGGGTCCACTCGTCACTGACCATAAACAGGTTTACGGTGATAAAAAGGTATACGGTTGTAAACGAGTTTACGGCCGTAATCACGTTTATGGTCGTAATCCCATTTAGACCAAAAATGTTGATTTTTCGAGATATTCAGGTTTCCGCGCGATTTTTGATTCCGACTCGTAAATAATTTAATTAAATATAACTAGATTATTTCAATAAACCAAAGAGTTTTGATGGAAAAGTTAACAAATTTGAATTTTTATTAACGGAATCGCGTAACGAAAACGGGACAAGATTCGGGTTGTCACACGTTATCATAAGGGGAGTGTAACATGAATCAGAAAGTCTGCTACAAGTGTGGGAAGAAAGGGCACATAGCCCCAGAATGTAAGACAGGAAGGCTATGTTACGGGTGTGGTTCCCCCAACCACACCAAGTTGAAATGTCCCCAGAGTAAAGGTAGCAACAATCAAGGAACATATTAACGGATAATCGGTCGACGGAAAAAAAAAGGCTGACGCTAGTAGACCAAAAGCTAGAGCTTTTCGCATGACAACTCGGGAGGCCGAGGAGACCCCAGATATGGTGACAGACACTTTCCTAGTAAACTCAGTACATGCTAGGGTATTATTTGATTATGGTCCAAATAGATGTTTTGTGTCTTCTACTTTTTGCAAATGCCTGGGTAGAAATGCAAAGATTCTAGAACATGCCTTAGAAATTGAAACTGTTGATGATCATTGGGTAGTAGTAAGGGAGGAATATGGTGGTTGCTCTATCGAAATTAAAGGTTGCATAGTACCGTTAAAATTATAACCTATAGCCCAAGGTGATTTTGATGTCGTTATAGGGATGGATTGGTTGTTGGCAAACCAAGCGATCATAGATTGTGAAAAAAGAATTGTTCAAGTTTGGGTGCTAGGAAAAGGAATGGTAAAGATTTATGGTGACCGGCGAGTTATGGACTCTGTTTTGATATCAATGGCTAAGGCAACTCGTTATCTAAAGAAAAGGTGCCAAATTTATTAGGCATATGTTCTCAATGCTAAGCAGGAGAAGCTTAAAATAGCACATTGTACGTGAGGTCCAAGAGGTGTTCCCTGATGACCTGACTAGCTTGTCACCAGATAGGCAAGTGGAGTTTCGAATTGACCTTACCCCAGGAGTAGCACCGATATCTCATGCGCCCTATCGGTTAGCACCAACATAAATGAAGGAGTTGATGTCTCAATTGCAAGATCTGCTTGATAAGGGTTTTATTTGACCTAGTACCTCACTGTGGGGTGCACCAGTACTATTCGTTAAGATGAAGGATGGGACAGTGCGAATGTACATTGACTATAGGGAGTTAAACAAAGTGACTATAAAGAACCGGTATCTATTACCGAGAATTGATGATATGTTCGATCAACTTCAGGGGGCAAGTTACTTCTCAAAGATCGATTTGCGGTCGGGGTATCACCAATTGAAAGTTAGGGAAGAAGATGTGTCAAAGAAAACGTTTCAAACAACGTATGGTCATTACGAGTTCCTAGTAATGCTATTTGGTTTGACCAATGCACCAGCTGCATTCATGGATTTGATGATCCAGATGTGTAAGCCATACTTGAACAAGTTTGTAATTATATTCATCAATGATGTCTTGATATACTCTAAAAGTAAAGCGGACCATGAGTAACATCTACGACTAACACTTAGCTTAATGAGGAAAGAAAAACTATTTTCCAAATTTTCGAAGTGCGGGTTTTGGCTTCGGGAGGTCCAATTTTTGGGACATGTTGTAACTGAACATGGTATCAAGGTAGAACCAGCAAAGATTGAGGCGATTGAAAAATGGGAGCCACCAAGAACACCATCGGAAGTTCGAAGTTTTCTTGGTTTGGAGGGATACTATAGGAGGTTTATACAACACTTCTCATGCATAGCTACATCGCTAACTACCATGACAAGGAAAAATGTAAAATTTTAATGGAAGCCAGAACAGGATGATGACTTTAACGTCTTAAAGGAAAAGCTTAGCAGTGCACCAACATTATGACTACCAGAAGGCAATGATGGCTTTGTCGTTTGTATTAATGCATCCAAGTTAGGCTTAGGGTGTGTTTTGATACAAAACGGTAAGATGATTGCTTATGCATTACAATAGTTGAAGTTTCACGAGCATAAATACCCAATACATGATATGGAGTTGGCTGCAGTAATGTTCGCTTTAAAGATCTAGAGACACTATGTGTATGGGACAAGGTGTCAGATCTTGACTGATCATAAGATTCGGAAATACTTGTTTGATCTGAAAGATTTGAACACAAGACAACAACGGTGGATGGAGCTATTAAAATATTATGATTGTGAGATATTTTACCATCCAGGGAAGGAGAATGTTGTAGCTAATGCACTAAGTCGTAAGGAAATGAGAGAACCACCTAATATTCGGATGATGAAGATTAATGTAACCACCTGCTTACTAGATGATTTGAGAAAGAGTCAGGGGGAGGCCTCGAAGGAAGAGAAGTGGAAAAGTGAAGGAGTGGTGAGAGTAATACAATCATTAGAAAAGGATAGTCGTGGCTTGAAGTGCTTCCAAGGAAGGGTTTGGGTAACACGAGTGGGTGATGTGCGTAAATTACTTCTTAAGGAGGCACACATGTCAAAGTACTCTATCCATCCAGGAACAAATAAGATGTATACATATCACATACCACACATGAAAAAGTCACACAGAGAATTAAGATCCTAATCATAACAAATCATGGGCTGGCATTGGTGCTTTTGACCCGTCGAACATAGTGAGGAGACTCACCTCAATCAGAACATAGAAATCTCACACCCAAGTATGTTACGGCTCCTCACACTGAACATAATCAATACCAACCCTAGTTACTATCTAAGGTTGAGCCCATAAATCATAAGGCCTAATAATGGCCTAAAAGTTACAAAATGGCATAAAGTCAACGGTCCAAGCTCCAATGGTTGAGCCTCACATCGTGCACAACTCATGGTTACGTCGTGAGTATTAACTCGGCCCCGTCCCAACTTAGCCAATCAACTCGCCTAGTCTCAATTCGAATCATCGTCACGTCGTGACCTAATCCGGACAAAACAATCGGGATGACATGCATTCTCACGACATGACAGGCTCATTCCTCACGTCGTGAGTGTTGCTTTGGCTAACTCTCCTATTGAGTAGGCTGCAACAAGTCGTTAAGGTGACGCTGCATAAAATAATATGTAATGGTTAATGCTATGTTATTTTATCATAACATCATATAGATTGTCAAGTGAACTAAGCTACATACATTTCTAACTTCAAGAATACATTCATAAGCAATAAGATATTAATGCCTCATCGCAGGGTATGCGACCACTCGATGGATAACACTCGGTAAGAGGAGCCAACAATACTACTGCTAGGAAATTTCTCCATGACCCAAATCTATAAAATTGAGATGTCAAACAATTAAAAAATGTAATAAATTTATAATACTTGTTGCTTAAAATCTATTATGAAACTTAGTGGACATACCTTAAATGTATAGACATAAAGAGTATATGTATGTCTGCTGCCGAATCTTGGATAGTTGGGCTTCAAATGCCCCTCAGTCCTATCAAAGACAGTATGCATCTGTTTGCATGTGAAATACCTGATCATTTTTTTACATACTCTGGCATATACAATAGAGAGACTCTCACCCCGTCTGCATCACAAAACTGATGAAGTAAGTCATTGAACATGTGCATAAGGTTCGCCATTCTCACCGAATGAGAAGGCAACACAAATGTAAATACACGTTGTTTGAGCTATGCACAATCAGAACTGGGGGAGTGGAAATACTCCCTGAACTGTAAGTCAGTAATTGTCAAACCCCCGAACCAGGATGGTGGAAACGTCCGGGGCCGAATGACTTCATGTACAGTATTGTAACAATTTAATACAAATGAAACATAGCAACCAAACATCATACATTACAATATACCAACATTCATTGTCTTACAAATTGTACTTGTTTAATAATTACACAAAATAACATAAAGTAGGATTGCTCAAAAGGTAGTAAAATAATCTAGATCCAAGGCTTGAGTACCTGTTCACTGAGTCCCTGAGAATACAAGTCGTTTTGAAAAGCGTCAACATAAAATGTTGGTGAGTTCATAAGAATGTTTGTAGGAAAAACTTTGTAATATTGTCTCTTATAATAAGTTTTTAAACTCCATAAAATCCAATATTTTCTATAAAAAGTAGTCGGTGTGTCTCATTCCAAAATCGTGTATAATTGCATGCATGTCCTTTATTATCCTTTGTTTATATTTGAAAAGAGTGTATCCCCAGAAAATCCTATATTTCTTGTATATAAAGGTGTTGTGGTCTTAAAAACCTAAGACCCGAGTGGTGAAATCAATTTACAAAGTATACGAAACATAGTTTGGTATTTTGTAAAAACCAGTAGAGTGTAAATTCTTTGTAAATCCAAATAATGTTGTCACTCTCTATGTGTCTTTTCCTCATAGAGTAATAATGAATGTATCTAGAAAATCCAATATTTTCTTAATAGAGAACTGTAGTCTTACCCTAAGACCATGATGAAAATGAATAGTATAGAAATGTTTATATATATAGTTTCATTTCTTTTAATAAAACTAACAAAGTAAAGCTTCGCGTAAACCAAAATGGTGTTGTTAATCCCTATATGAGTTGTTATAACCATACTAATATGAGGAGTGCCTGTCTTGACGTTCTTCAGGCGTCGGTTTCTGAGAAGATATTTGCCACCCTATACTGGCCTATTTTAGCTGTAGCAAACAACTCATGTGTGGGATGTCAACCCCATATAGATCTATACAAAAATTCCCGTTCTCCCTTCAGGAGACTCTGGTTATAAACTAACATGACTTACCATGTACGCTAGGTACGTACGACTAAAGGTAAGTCTCACAAGAGCTTTAATAGATTTACGTAAACTATGACTTCTCTTTCTTGTAAAACGACTTGAGTATATCTAGTGTAATTGAAAATATTTATATAATCAAGTATATAAGCATATTCAAGTTATCATGGTTTGGTGTTTTCAAAAGGTTACAACCTTTAAACTTACATCTAAACACAAGTATAAACATTTTTAGTATGTTAAAACAATTTTCTAGTTTTTCGCTTTTTTGTCCCTATTTATAGAAAAATCATCGTAAGTCGAAATTGGGATCCGTAAACTCTTGGATTTGGAAATTGAGTCTACTTTGTTCACAAATTTTCTCATAATTTTTAATGGCCTCAAACCAGTGTGAAATTGTTCATCTTCACAGACTGGTTCGAGATTATTTCTGAAATGATAGGCAGTTTTGGGAAAATCGCCAAATATTGTAGAAAAATCGTATGAATGCATGAGTGTAGTCATTTGAAAGGTATAGACCTGAAATTTTTTCATGTTAAACAGTTTTGAAAAATATTACATTCAAGGTGGTCAAAACAATTCGTGAATGACATATAACTTTTCTATTGAAAGATATTGGTTAAGTTTAGGTTATGCATGTTTGAATACTACACTCATTTTTGATATATTTCAGTATATAACCCACATTTCCAGGTTTAGATGTAATAGATATGATAAAGCATACTTTTCACATGATTTTTATGAAGATGCATGAGTTAAACTCCATATTCAAGCAAAAACCCAAAAGTTAAACACACAACACAATGGTCCATGCTATTATCCAATGGTTAACCAAAACTTTGACTTGTATTCCCCACGAAAGAGTATGAAAACATGAAAAATAGTGAGGTATGAAGCTTACCTTGGGGTTTTCAAGATGTAGAAGAAGAAGACGATGAAACTTTGAACCTAGTTTGAGTTCTTGGAGAGATCTCGAAATAATGTTGTTTCTAAGGGTTTTACACAGAACAAAATGTGTAAATTGAAAGTTCTAAGCATATATATAAAGAAAAGCCACTTGAATCAAACATGGAACTTACCAAGGTATGAAACTTGAAGGAAATCTTCCTGAAAATACTAGCACACTCACGAAATTTTGGAGGAAAGCATGAGGGAACACTTGATGTTTAGAGAGGAATGAGAGTGAGTGGAATTTGAAATGAATGGTGGGGATTGAGGTGGAGAATTGGCCAATTTTTAGAGAGGAGAGAGGAGAGATTAGTGCATTGATGTTCTATGGACAATTAACCTCTTTCTAGATGCATCCTAGACAATAAGCATGATTATTTGTCATGTAAAAATGAGATGCAAACTTGGATTAATTCATTTCCTCTTTTCTTTTTTTCTTTTTTTTGAAAGTGGGCTAACCAAGTTTGGAGTGGTTCTCGGCCCACATGATGGCCCAAAATAATAATGGGCTTCGAACTTAACTTGTCCCAAAGAAGTTTTCGGCCCACAATTGTTCTAGGAAGGTTATTAGCCCAATTAAGGGGGTTTCGGCCCCAAAATAGAGTCCAAGTATGAGTGTATGGAATTTAAATGAGAACTTTTGGCCCAATAAGGGCCCAATTGCGGTTTTTCGGTTTCAAAACACTCATTGAAGAGTTGTTGGCCCAAAAAGGCCCAAAGAAGAAGTCTTGGTCCAAAAAGGGGTTTTGAGCCGAGAATTCATAGGCTAAGGCCCACAATTGATTAGACTTAGTTATTGGATCAAGTTTTGGGCTTGTATGAGACTCTTTTAACATGGTTCTCCATGTATGAACGTATAAGCTCGAATAACATTGTAGTTTGAATTTCATTAAACGGGGTGTTGCAAGGTTACATGGAGGAAATTGTTGTGGACTGGCTTTGCATCTTAAACCCTAAATTGCTGGTTGTGACAGTAATCAGGAAGAAGGATTTCCATTTGAGGCAAACCCGATAGTCATGTACCATATATATAAGCTCCTGTAGGCTGACTTGAGGTAAAGTAGTGTATTCCTTGGACATAAGATAGTGAAAAAGTAAAGTGTGACATTCCAAACCCATCGACAAGTAAAACATAATCACCAAAAATGACCGAAAAAATTGGTTTGTGCTGTAACTAGGCCATGATTTCCCGCCCAAGTTCATGCCAACAAGTTGCAGTCATAACCGCTTCGTATGTCTATGTCATCCTACAAGCAAAAGAATCATTAATTATGAAATTTAGTATGTAGGTTCTGGAGCACATTCTGGAATACATAATTCTGGATCACACATCTTGATTAAAATTTCATATCAAAATTTTGGATCCCATATACCCGCAATCCTATATAATTAAACATTTTATGTCGGTTTCGTTGAGTTGAGTTGATGTTTCTGGCCCGTAAACCAATGACTCGCAAACCTCCCCACCTGAATACAAACATGAGTTGGATTGAAGTGATATATTTTGACTTGGCAACCTAACAACTTGTGACCTGCGGACCCAAACCTCATCAATTGTCGCCCTAGTTTTTACTAAGAAAGTTAAGAAAAACCCTATAATAATTCCTAAACCTGATTTAAACAAAAGAAAAGTGAAAAACAGTGTTGACATGATATGCCCATCCTTTATTCTATTTTTGTATTAAATACATACCCATATGATCCATTCAACAAAGTAATATGATCCATTCAACAAAGTAAATGCCGCCTAAACTGGCCAAATACCTTAACCTAATAGTACTTTTTTGATGCCTTCGAGAACACAAAAGATATTATGAAGTCAAATAGTCAATCAATCTATTATAATATATAGGGTAATGTGTTTAATTGTTTGTATTTACTTTTCTATCTTATGATATGGTATTTTGACCAGTTCAATCCTCCATTATTTCGAACTGTCCAGCAGTCCGGCCGAAAGATGACAAAAGAATTAATCTTTAAAAATCCCAGTTTCAAAGAACGATTTAATAGTCTAACTCCTGTAAGTTTGGTCTTGGTCCTCGTTAGGCGCATGTCCACAAATCAGCAATAGGGGCCCAACATATATATATATATATATATATATATATATATATATATATATATATATATATATATATATATATATATATATATATATGTGAGACGGCCTAATTTTGTGAGACCATGAGATGTATTTTTTTATTTGTTTTTTATTTTTTATTTTATTTATTTTGGTTAATTCAAGTTCCGAAAATAATATTTAAAAAAAGAATTTTTAGATTTTTCTATTTATTTTTCATTTTAAAATTATATTTTTAAAATATGTACAGTGTAATACTCCATTAGAATATTTCACGTATTTTAAAAAAAAACGAGATTTTTTTTATTTTTTTTAGTTAGTTCAAGTTCCGAAAATAACATTTAAAAAAATAATGTATGAACCAATAAGAATTTAAAAAAACAATAAATGATTAATAAAACAAATAATAGTTAATTTTGAAAGTTTACATATAATTATTATTTTACTAAACAAAAATGAAGTCATATATTTTCCATAAAATCATGGTTTCGGTTACAAATTTTATATCTTTATCCCATTTTTAAACTATATTTGTGATCTCAAATCATCTTCACCGCTTCACGTTGTCAAACCATAGTTCAAAATTGATATCAATTGCTTGTTGATTACACAAAATTGATTTCAAATGTTATTAGTTTTTTCCTTATGATTTTTTCGATTGCTCTTTTCTTTTTTATTGTATCAATTAAATAAGGGGGATTCAAAGAATTTTGCTGAATTTATCTTTTATGATAATGTTACGTGGATTGTGGAAGTTAAATTTTGTTGATTATAATTTTTTTAGGTTGGGAGAGAGCAATGACATTTTGAATTTGATGATTTTGATTCCAGAAGTTCAACACAGATGAAACTGTTCCAGAGCAAAAATTACATATCAAAAAGAAAGACAATATGAGAGCAATTATTCTTCAAGAATGAAAATTTAATTGATTTGGAAAACGGATAAATCAATCTCCAAGAAAATTGACTTGAAAAGTTAATTTTCACAACAATTAATTTGTATTATTAAAGAATGCACGCACAATAATATACAAAATAAACCAAAAAACATGAAGGTATTCTTATAGAATTTTCAATACGCAAAATTTATTATATGATATTGTTAAAGAATACATGTACAACATTTTAAGATGGTTGCTTTATGCATTTCATGGGAAACAAGAATGTAGATAGTGTTGGCTGATGGTTCTATGAAGATTTAACATGATGAGAGGTGATGAAAATCGATGAACAGTGGAATAGAAAATAGGCTTTTTGAAAACCAGATTCTTAAAGAATGTAATATATAATATAAATTTTTTATTTCTTCAAGAATGTTGTATCTTATATAAAAAATAGTACCTATGTGATGAGAATTGTAATCGAGATTTAGAAAGCAATCATGATTATATGAATGAAAAGTAAGAGCACAAGGAGTAAATATTAATCAGATCTTATATTGATGAAGAAACTGATTACAGACTTAAGCAGAGAAACATGCGAATGACTAGTGAATCACTCGTTGAATCAATCGTTACTCTACTTCTAACCTCAGTCCTTCTTTATAGGAAATATGAGTGTACAAAAAATATACTAAGTCCTTAACAATACGCTTCGCACAAATGAAAACTTAGTAAAATAATTAACATGCGAAACTAAGAATAGACACTTCGACTTTTACAATTTCTAGACTCTACATTCTCCCCCCTTTGTAAACAGTCGAAGCTATCCAGTTTGTGAGATTCTGAACAGCTGAGTGCATTATTCTTCGAATTTCTGAATACCAAGTGATGATCTTTTAAGCTCCTTCTTGTCTCCTTCATTATTCTTCGTGCAATTATTCATACGAACAATGAAATTCGTATATTGAAAAGTGGAATATCTTTCAATCTTTGAGACTTGAAACAAAAATCTTTTAGGCTTCCCCTTGGTGTCTTTGCCTGCGAAAACCATGCCAAAAGGTTTAAGGCATATCTCCCCGTCTGCAAACTTCTTCAATTCTGGTTGAGGCAATGTTGATTCCCATGGAACTGTGACTTTTCTTCCAAGGCCTGATGCGAGTTCTTCATCAGTTCACGCCAAGCAATCATAGTAGTTATCTATGAATATCTTGATATGTGCGAAACCAAGTCTGAACACAACAATATCATATCCTTTGAGCTTGTTTTTCTTCCATGTCTTTTAGGATAAGAGCCACTTGAATGAGATCATTTAGATTCATTAAGGGAAAGTCAGCAATGGTAAAATCGAAAGGCTTGTTATCTGCTCGGACAACAAAGTATAGAAAATTTTGAAGCATGTTCTCGAACATTTCATCCTTCTTGATAGTTAGCACTTTCTTTATCTTCATCAGAGACCAAACTTCCTCTTGATCCTTCGCAAGTACAACATCAAATTTGATTTTCATGTAGGTGTATTCATCAGCATTTTCAAACTTTTCACTGATCTTGTACTACGCTGTGATAAACATCATTTCGTTTATCGGAAAGTCAAGTTGGCATCTGTCTGAATTCGCAACATCATCACTTCTTCTAGGCTTTTTCTCAAATTCGTACATGTGATTTCCCAAGACTTTGGATTCGATGGTTTCGAATGAGTACAACTTCGCAGGATCACCCTTGTTCAAAGTTGGTGGATCATTTGCTCTTTGCCTTAGAATGCTCTGAATATGTCTTTGTTTTTCCATTTCAGCTTCAGCCTCTGCTTTCTTTTCTTCTTTCGAATTTTCATAAGCCATCTCTTTACCTTTTCCAGTATCCACTCTTTGAGGTTTCGCACTCGAACTCCCTCCTGCTGTTGAACCAATTATAATTCCCTTAGGAATTGGCTTTGTAAATGTCTTTGTTGTTACTATTGTTGAAGGAATTGGTTTCGTGAGTACATGCAAAGTTGTTTTAAGCTGAGTCGAATGTAGCTTTCCAACAGTTTTCACATCATCCCCTTTACTTCCTTTTCTTTCTCCCCCTTGCACCCCTGTGAAAGCAGGTGGGGCATTCTTCGGTAAAACGGAAGTAAAATTTGTGATTGGGGCCAATGCCTTCTGAATAGCTTGATCCAAAGTATTGAATTTAAGCATTAATAATTCTGGAGTAAGAATTGATTGTTGAAAAGGCGTTGAAACACAAAGTTTTAATTCAGTCACCAACTGAATTAGTTTTGCGAACTGCTCCTTATTTTCTTTGTGCTTGGCTTCGATAATTGGAGCAGGTGACTGATAATCAGTGACAATCTTGGTAAGTGCTTCAGAAACAACATCAACACGTTTTTGCACTTCCAAGTTTTGTGAATTAAGATCTTGAAGCTCTTTTGCAATCTCCTTCTTTAACTCCTCAACCTTGAAGTTGACATCTTCCCTGACCTTCTTCACATCTTGTATAAAAAGAACATATCGTTCTTTTGTAGTAGTTGTTAGATCTTTTACAACACCATCAAAAGATTTCCCTTGAGCTTGAATGCGAAGCTCATTATTCTTATCAGAGTCATCAACTTTCGCAGCTATTCTTTTCTCTGCAGCTTTGATCATTTTTTCAACCTCCAAACCCGATACAGAAGACTTTGTACCAGAATCAGCTTGTGATTGAAGGATTCCATTCAACTTTCGATTCAGGATTTTAAATTGCTTACCTGACATAAGCATATGATCAGGGATTTCCTCCTACTCTGAATCAAAGTGTAAAGCTTCAAGTGTTCCTCCAAAACCTCCTCCATCGGTTTCTTCATCAGACTGAGCTTGCGAAGGTATAGGTTGTGGTGTTTCAGGGGATTGTGATGGAAACAATGTAGTGAAGGGATGTTGTAAAGGATGATCAAAGATTGATGATGTGGTTATATTTGTATTCGGGAGAATGAATGGTGGTAATGAAGTAGATACGTTCTCAGATGAGATGGGTAATGAAGTAGATAAAATGATTGGCATTCTAGTTTTGACACTCGTGATAGGTGCCCCCGTATCAGATACGTTAACAACCATATCAGAAGTAGGTACCTCCTCATGAATTGATTTGGTAGTGACTACTTCGAGTGGAATGGTTGTTGTAGTGGAAATTTGCGAAGTAATGGGAAGAGAGATGTTTACCATTGGTGAAGTTGAAATAAGTGGAGTCTCAGGAACCACTTCATCTTCTAATGACTCATTGAGAATAATCATCTTCCTTTTCTTGTACAGCTTCTTAGTGATGTGCTTCGCAACATCTTGAGCTCTTCTTTTCTTTGACATAGGAGAAACAGGAGCCGTAATTTCTCTAAACATAGCCCCCTTACTACTCACTTCAGTTTTTCGAATAGTAGGAGAAGCCGTATTCTTATGTGACTACTTGTGAAGCTTCTTTAAGACCCATGACTTAGTCGGTATGATCTCCTTCGCAGGTTTGATAGAAGGCTCAACTTTCTTAACCTATTCAGCCTTTGATACTTTTGGAGATTCGCGTTTTTCCTCCTTTTGAGTCTCCTTCTTCTTCTTGGATGACTCACCACTGACTTCAAGTAGCACTCCAGTTCGCACATTAGGATCAAAAGTCTTTATGTATCGAACTAACACCTTGTGAGTAGAGGACACTTTGCGAAGCATTGTATCAGGAATTCTTGCAACACTTGTGAAGATATTCGCATCATCTTCAACAGCTTTGGGAAATTGATACAAAGAGAACTCTGCGACATCTCCTCCTTCAGGAACTTGAATTTCTTCTTTCTCATATACTTTTTCCAAAATCAAACTCCAGTACCTTGCACAAGAAATCCCCTTATCAACACTGGTGTTTTCTAAGCTTTTGATGAACTCCTTCCAAAGCTGAGTTCCATAATTGACACTTAGATCGTAGTAAAGGCCCATAACCATTGCATAAATCTCCAGTCTTCCCCTGTCTAGACCAACACTCCTTCCGGTCAAGCATCGTAGAAAGATTCCAAACAAGAAGTTCCAAATGTAGGGTAAGCTTGATTTCCTGAAATCACTTATCTTTTCAAGAGTGGGTTGATGTCCCATCTCATTGAACATGAAGATAATCTGTGAGTTGGTTGGCTTAAAGAACGGTGGGTTATGAGGAATGTTCAAGAAGTCGATGAACATGTTCTTGGTAAGATGAACCCTCTTGTTATTCACCAGGTTGAAGGTTATCACATCTGTTGCATAGTTGAATGACACAGTTGATGCCGCCATTAACAACCAAGTCATAGGAACTTGGAATGAACTGAACATAGCAGTTGACAATACTGATTTTTTCAGTGCAATGATCAACATCTTCAATTCTTCTGGGTAAGATGAGACATTGGGATCAACTTGGAAATTTGTGCTTTGAATCTTCATGAGGGACTTTGAAATAACTTCTTCTGTGTTTGATTGAGTAGCAACCATTGTTAATCTGAGAAATTTCTTGAAAGAAAGATTAGGGTTTTTTGTTCGTCTGAGAATTTTGAATTGCGTAATGATTCTCAGAAAAGATTATCCCTTTTATATGTTAATCCCAAAGATGAACCGTTTCCAAAAATAGAGTAGGCTACGTGTTCCTGGAAACGTGCAATCAATAGCTGTTGTAATGATCATGCCCCATAAAGTGCCTTGAAACTAGGGCCAACGGTTACTGGAAACTGTTCGTGAGTACAACTGTGTGAAAGAAGACCCTTTGGTATCGAGGTTGGGCTCTTTCGTTTGTGGGATTTTAAACGAAGTCATTTACCAGTCTTGCGAAATCTTCAGTCTAAGTTGTTATTACTTAGAACCTCAAGGATTTCGTGAGTACATGTGATTTAAAGAAATGAGATAAGAAGCAAGTTAATTTTTTTGGGGATTCTGTGATGTAAAAATTTATTGACACAAAGCAGTAAAACCATGGGCAAAGGTTACTTCATTAATTACATAGAGAGGTAATCAACTGCTTTCGCATTTTCCCGTGACATACAATCGAATACTTATAGAGAAGTATCGAAGGGCTTCTTTTATAGGCTTAATATGGTGGTTTGTGAATTTCGTTACATATCATCCTAAACATAAGGTGAGTAATTGTAACCGAAATTACTGGTTTGAACATTGTGTTCAGGGACAAGATTGATTTGGATTACTTTTGAAAAGTGACAAGGATTTCAGATATATACTCACACGAAAATTATATTAAAAAAATTTAAGTGTTGGACCCTGTTGGGAAAGAAACTTCGTGGGCTTCGAAAATTTGATCAGGATCACTCATAAGAATGAATATAATATGGAGTATATGAAATATTAGGGACAAAAACAAGTGTTTCGTAAAAATCCAGAACATAGTTCCCCATTAATTCCTTAATTTGCGAAGTTTGTGGGTTTCACTTATTTCACGGACTCATGAAACAAGATCATTAACACATAATGATGACATGTCTAAATCACGATTGGTTTGATCAAGTGACCTCATGGACATGTGTCTTTGTGTGTGTATCGTGTTAAGAAATTTTGTGATGAAAAAGATTGGTTATAAGATCGAATGTACCTCTGTTATTTGTGGACTAAACAGAAAACTCTGTACTCATTTCAGAAGAGTAAGGTAGCTCTTTTGACTAATGGGAATATAAGCCTGATTGGGAAGAAATTTTCATAAGATAATTTCATTAAGGCTTTCGTTTCTCACACATAGAGTCATATGAGGCTTGGGTCAACATGCTGCAACATGCTTCTAGGGACATCCTAACTAGTACATAGTTGAAAGAAATGATACCTTCCCATAGAAACATAAGCATGACCGCTTCGCATTTTGCTCTTGACTAATACTGAAAACACACAAAACTTAAAGAACAAAGGTAAAAGAAAAATATTTTTGTGAGTTTGTATTTTTCAAATATAAAAGAACAAAAACGAAATCTAATTTTAACAATCTTAAGAAAATATTTTTGAGTTTTATATTTTTTGAAAATGAAAGACTAAATAAAAGAAAATCTTTTTGTTGTTTTTGAATTTTTCAAAAAATAGACAAACAAATGAAAATATTTTTGTTTTTTCGTGTTTTTTGCAAAGCAGAAAAGAACAAAATTAAATTGAACCTTAGTTACCAAATGTGCGAATGCGAAGCAATGCGAAGCCGCTTAACGCACAGTAACTTCTTAATGATTCTGATTCAGAGCTGCTGAATGGACCTTTCATTCTTGAGTGATTGATTTTGGCACTGAATTCGCATCGATCATCCCTAAACCTGCTAAAATTCTCCCAAATGATTTTTTTATCAAGAGGTTTAGTAAAAATATCAGCGAGTTGTTTAGTGGTTTTAACAAAATATACTTCGATATTCCCATCTTCCACATGATTTTTGATAAAGTGATATCGAAGAGCAATATATTTTGTCTTTGAGTGTTGTACTGGATTATGACAAATACGAATTGCACTTTGAGAATCACAATACAAGGGAATATTTTTCATATTTATAGCATAATCACGAAGTTGACTCTGAATCCAAATGATTTGCGAAGTGCAAGCAGCAGCTGAAATATATTCAGCTTCAGTAGTTGATATATCAACACAAGTTTGCTTCTTCGACTGCCAACTCACCAATTTTCCATCAAATAGTTGACATCCACCACTTGTACTTTTTCTATCCAAAGTACATCTTCCTAGATCAGCATCTGGAAAAGCTTGAATGAAGAATTCCGATTTCTAAGGATACCAAAGTCCTAACGAAATTGTCCCCTTAAGATAGCGAAAAATATTTTTCACTGTAGTTAAGTGAGGTTCTCTAGGATTAGCTTGATACCTAGCACAATTACATACTGAAAACATAATATCACGTCTGCTTGCAGTTAAGTACAATGGAGACCCTATCATGCTTCGATAAAGTGTTAAATCAACAGCAGAAGTATCTAACGAAGGAGTTAGTCTTGTTCCTACTGCCATTGGTACTCTAAGCTTTGTGCTGTTTGTCATTCCAAACTTTTCGAGCAGATTCTTTGTATATTTTTCTTGGTTGATTAAAATTCCATCCCTGTTCTGTCTTATATTTAAATCAAGAAAATTATTAATTTTTCCCATCATGCTCATTTCAAATTGACTCTTCATGAGATTTTCAAATTCAGTAGACTATGCTGGGTCGGTTGAGCCAAAAATAATATCATCAACATAAATTTGAACAAGCATAAGATGATTCCCAACTTTCTTGCGAAATAATGTGGGGTCAACTGATCCTTGTTTAAATTTAGATTGTTTCAAAAAATTTGTAAGTGTTGCGTACCAGGCTCTTGGTGCTTGTTTTAACCCATAAACTGCTTTTTCTAGAATGTAGACATGATCAGGATGTTCCTTATCAATAAAACCTGGTGGTTGTTCAACATAAACTGTTTCTTCAAGTTCTCTATTTAAGAATGTGCACTTAACATCCATTTGAAAAACGTCAAAGTCTTTGTGAGCTGCATAAGCTAAAAATATGTGAACTGCTTCTAGTCTTGCAACAGAAGCAAATGTTTCTTCATAGTCTATTCCTTCTTGTTGAAAATATCGTTTAACAACTAGTCTAGCTTTATTTCGAATAATATGGCCATCTTTGTCGGTTTTATTTTTAAAAATCCATTTTAATCCGACAACTGAAACATCAGAAGGTTTAGGAATTAATCTCCAAACCTTGTTTCGTTCAAATTCAGCCAGTTCAGATTGCATAGCAATAACCCAATCTGAGTGTTCCATAGCATCCTTTACTGTCTTTGGCTCTATTTTTGAAATAAAGACATTAAACATACACAATTCTTGGTTCGCATTCAGTACCTCATTTTTCGCACGAATTTGAGCTCTTGTCAACACACCATCTTGTGGATTCCCAATCACATGTTCTTTGGGATGATTCCTTGTCCATTTCTCAAGTGGTGGAAAATCAGGATAGAATTCCAATGGTGCATCTTCGTACATATCTTCATTTTCAGATCCTGCAACAGAAAAATTATCATTTAATTCATGAAATTCATCATTTTCATCAAGATTAATTGTCTCTGTTTCATCATGCTCCCCCTCAACATGATGTTCATCTTGATGCTCCCCCTCAAAATGATGTTCATGTTGATCATTTAAAGGTAATTGCGAATGCTCCCCCCCTCAACTTGATGACTCATAGTCTCATTCTCCCCCTATAAAATTTGCTCTCCCTGTATATTTGTGGTCGTATGCTCCCCCTCCATACGAACTTTAGGCACACTTTCACAAGATATTGAATTCGTAGTAAGTGTTGAATCATCAGTATGTTTTGAGGATTCTGATGTTTGATTATCAGGAGCATGAACTTCCGCATCAATCGCCCTGTTAGGAATTCCGAAAATTAAGTCATAATCAAAATCATTGATATCTGAATTTTCAATTTGAGTATCTGAATCAACAATAATTGATTTATTTTCAAATTTACTATCCGTTTGTTTAAGATAGTAATCATCGAAGGTTAAGTTGAAAGTTTCTTCAACTTTTCTTGTTCGCTTGCTTAACACCCTGTATGCAACTGAATTTTGCGAATATCCTAAGAATATGCCTTCATCAGTTTTCGCTTGAAACTTGGTCAAATTATCTTTTAGATTCATTATAAAACACCTGCAACCAAAAACATGGAAAAATTTTACATTAGATTTTCGATTGTTGAGTATTTCATATGGAGTAATATTGAATCTTCGATGAATGAATGAACGATTCTGAGTAAAACATGCAGTCGACACAGCTTAAGCCCAAAGATATTAAGATAAGTTCGCATATGTTCGCATGGTCCTTGCCGCTTCGCATAGAGACCTATTTCTTCTTTCAACAACACCATTTTGTTGTGGAGTATATGGTGATGAGAAATTATGCGAAATGCCTTTGGCTGTGAGAAATGAATCCAACGTTTGATTTTTAAACTCAGAACCATTGTCACTTTTAATTCTACGAACATTCTTTTTAAGATTCATCTCAATCTTTTTGATAAAATCAATCATCGTCTGAGCAACTTCAGATTTTAACCTGAGAAAGAATACCCATGTAAATCAAGAAAAATCATCAACAATAACTAAAATGTACCGCTTTTTATTGATTGTAACATCAGCCGACGGTCCACATAAGTCAATGTGAAGAAGTTCCAACGGTTCCACGATTTTTTAATCTATCACAATTGGATGACCTTTTCTATGTTGTTTTCCTTGTTCACAAGCTGCACACAAAGTATCATTGTCAAATTTCAGTACAGGTAAACCTCGAACCAAATCTTCAGTTACAAGCTTGTTAATATTGTGAAAGTTCAAATGAGACAATCTTCTATGCCAAAGCCACCTAACATCATTAGAGGCCTTCAACAATAGACACACTGCAGGTTTGCCCACAATCGGTTTGATGTCGAGTGTGAACATGTCTCCATATCTTTTGGATTTGAGAAGTACTTCATTTGTCTCTACTTTCAAAATGATACTTCCTTCTTCATTGAACAGAACCTGATTGCCAGTACCCACAACAAGTTGCGAAACACTAATCAAGTTATGTTGAAGACCTTCGACATAAGCAACCCGGTTAACTGTGAATTGTCCATTTGTGACTTTTCCATAACCTTTCACTTGAAATTTGTGATTGTTTCCAAATTTGACTACTCCAACATTTTCGAAGATTCTATAATCTCGCAAGTTTTACTTTCTTCAAGTCATGTGACGAGAGCAACCACTATCAATATACCATTTCGCATCATATTGCTCATCACATATCACCTGCATTTAATGAAAGAATTTAGGAACCCAAGACTTTTTGGGTCCTTCATTAGTAGCATTGAACAAATTCTTTGAATTTAAAAACCACGTTTTCACTTTGTCTGTGACACTATCAATTAAATCAACATCATTAGATCTAGATATTGAAATATAGTTATTCGATAGTTTTGGATTTCCATTGACTTTCACCTCGTCCTTCACAACCTTCGCAACTTTCACAACTGGTTTCCACTTTTGTATTGGAACTTGCGAATCATGAGATGATGAACTACCGGTAGAAGACTCATTCACAAACTTTTTGAATGCAGTCTTTATCTGTTTCTTTGAAAACTTTCCATTTTGGTATTGTTTTCCATGCCCTTCAAGCCAATTGTTGATCGTATATACATCAGATTTTCCTTTTGTATACGAAAGTTTGGTCGGTTTTGTGATCGAAGGATTTGGAAAATTTGGTTGTTTGGGTGAAAATTTTGGTTTGGTTTGAGTTTTGACATTCAAAGTTGGTGAATTATTTGTTAATTTTCTAACATTTTGAAACTTACGATCATTCACAAAATTTTGCGAAGTCTTAAATTTTCTAATGTTGTCAAATTTTCGAACAGATTCATCCTTATTTTTCATTGAAATTTTGTCAACAGAATATATTGGTTTGTGAAAACTTGTATCTGTTTGTTTGTTTGTTCTCTGAAATTTTGATGGTTTTGTTCTTGGAATTTGTGCTTTCGCAACTTTAGGTTTATCATTAGACACAACTTGCCAAAAGATTGCTTTTATTGCTTTTCTTTTTGAAACAATGTTTTCTTTTGAATACTTTCCAACCATCAACTTAAATTCATGAGAATTCAATTTCACTTCCATCTTTGGTTTTTCATCTTTTTCAAAAACTTTGTTTTCTTTTTCACTTTTAACCATCCATCTTTTTGATGATTTTTGGCGTTGAAAAACATAAGAGTTTTGAGTTAAATTGTTTTCTATTGTATTTTGATTTGCAAAGAAACCTTTGGTAGTTGACCTTTTGTTGTCATTTTCAACCATTTTGTTGAATTCAGGCTTGATTTCCTCAACATTTCTAGCTGTAACGAAGACTTGATTTGGAAAAACCATGTTATCAGTGCATGTGAAATTCAGATAGACCACAGTATTGGTTTCCAAAGAATGTGCACCTTTGTCATTAAGAACTTTGTCGAATTCTTTTGTATCACCAAACACTTGACTAACAACAACACGTTGAGGTGATTCATGCGAATCTTTCACTTCTTCTTCGTCTTCATCAGTGTCATCTGACTTACAGCTTTCAATTTCCACATTGTCAAAGTCACAAGTTTGCAAAGTAGAGGGTTTATCATTTTCATCCTTCACTATCGAATCAACTATAATTTCTTTACCTTTGAACTTAGATGTTATATTAAAGATAGACAATTGAGAACAATCAACCTCTTCTTCCTCTTCGATCTCACTGATTTCACTCACATTATCTGAATTGTCATCGTCATCAACATAACTGTGTTGAGAATCAAGAGTTGAAGTTTCAGTTTTCTTTAAGATTTTCACTTGTTCATTCATTGTCAAACTTTCATTAACAATATTAACCAATTCATTCGCATTCAAAAATTCATCAGTTTTGACAATACCATATGCGAATCTACATCAGGTATTTTGTCAAATTGAGCAATAGTATTCTCACAGTCATAAGAAACAACATCAACTTTTTCGCGTTCAAATTCAAGAAAAGCTAGTAGTTTCTTATGTTGTTCTTTGCTTATCTCAGATGAATGATGTAAAGCTGTTAACTTCGCATATAAACGTTTAGCAGAGTTACAATAAATGTTTCGTTGTGCTAGTAACAACCTAACTTCTTTATCAAGATTGTCCCTATCACAATTTGCATTTGTCATTTGTAATTCAAGTTTATCTACTCTGCTTCGTTTTATTTTTAATTGTCTTATTATCTCAACTAGTTGAGAATTTAGATTTCGTGCTTCAGTACTAGCAGACACAATAACAACATCAAAATAAGCAACAATATCATCAAATGAAGTTATTTCAGCATCATAAGCAGATAAAGGAATATTAAAGGATTCAAGAATAGCACGTACCTTAGTGGTCATTAGAGATTTATCGGTGGACTTGGGCACAAAGCATCATCTAGAAACATTCTCTTCGCAATTTTCTTCATAACTTGCGAACATTGCACCATGAGTTGGGTGCCTCATCTCTTCATCATCAGATCCTGAAGACCAGATCTGATAAGTTCCATTTTCTTCTTCTTCAGACTCTCCTTTCGCAAGCAAAGACAATACTTTTGCCTTCGCACGCACCTCCTCAAGCTTCTCTGAGTAGTAGGCTTCGTCTTTGATTTTGCTCTTCTTCTCCTCTTTCTTCCTCAACATTCAATCAGCTGCGAAATGATTTGCACCATTGCAGTAATGACAATCAATTCCAGCGTCACCTTTTACTTTCTTCTCTGCTTTCGCATCTTTCTGCTTTTCTTCAACCTTCTCAAATTTCTTCTTCTCCTCACCTCCAACTTTTATGAAACCACTTTTTTCATCAGTTTCCTTTCCTTTTGGATTGAAAGGCTTTTTGAAAAATTTCTTAACACTGTTGTTCGAATAAAATGCAACTGCTTCATCATCTGAATTCATTAAGAAACCTTCATTGTCTGATTCTTCCTTCTCACCAGCATCAATTTTAGTAACCTTCGAAACTAAAGCCAATGGACCTCCTAGACTCTGTTTCGATTCTTCAAACATTTCTATAACATCGCTTTCATGTGTTTTCAGCTGGTTGTAGAGATCATTCAAGGTGGAAGTATCAAAACTTTGTTGGTTCTTTATCATCATACTCACACTACGCCACTCCTTGCGAAGACCCATGATGAATGTCAGATTGAATTCCATGAGAGATCTTGTGATTCCATACCTGCTGCAACGATAAACAAGCTCATTCAGACGATCATAGTAGTTTTCAGTTGTTTCAGCATCCTTTTGTCTGAATTCCTTAAGCTCAACAAGACATTGCTTAATATAATTGATCTTTGTCTTCTCACTGCCTTGATACATCTCTTTCAGTGTGATCTAAATCTCCTTGACAGTTTTACAACTACGAACGTAATTGTAAACCACAGGAGGCAGTGCACCTCTTAGTTCCCTCATACATCTTTTGTCATTCTTCTTCAGGCGATTCTGTTGTTCAGTAACATCGTTTGAGGAAGCAGATGCTCCAATTGATTGAACATTTACAGGAGGTAGAACTGTTCCATTGATACAATTCCAGAGCTCTTCATCAATTCCATTTAAGTAATCCTCCATCCTATCAGCCCACTGATCATAGTACTCAGGGATTAACATTGGAATTTTGGTTGAAGAACCAAGCAAGTGAGAGAAAGAAGTCATGGTATTCATGTTGAAGTTCGCCATTGATGAATACGAGAATTTTTCAGAAAAACTTGAAAAACTTGATGAATTTGTGAATTGATCACCGATTGCTAATCGATCACTTGACTAAACAATTCAAATGCAGAATCGATTCAAATCTGAAGATTAAGAGAGATTTTCAGAACCAAAATGCGCGGAAATTTTTTTTGAGTAAAATCACTACTCAAAAAGCAAATGATTCTAAAACGAAAATCGGATCAATGCAGTTTGAACCTGGCTCTGATACTAATTGATGAGAATTGTAATCGAGATTTAGAAAGCAATCATGATTATATGAATGAAAAGTAAGAAGACAAGGAGTAAATATTAATCAGATCTTATATTGATGAAGAAACTGATTACAGACTTAAGCAGAGAAACATGAGAATGACTAGTGAATCACTCGTTGAATCAATCGTTACTCTACTTCTAACCTCAGTCCCTATTTATAGGAAACATGAGGGTACAAAAAATATACTAAGTCCTTAACAATACGCTTCGCACAAATGAAAACTTAGTAAAATAATTAACATGCGAAACTAAGAACAGACACTTCGACTTTTACAATTTCTAGACTCTACACTATTAAAAAAAAATCATAAAAAATATTTTATTTTTAGTGCAAATTGTTTTTATAGAGAATATAAATGCAATCATATGATTTAATAATGGATAATTTTCAAAATAATCTCTTAATTGAACTCTTATTCTTTAAGAATGTGTTAGTATTCTTCTTCTGTATAGATCGGAAGAATTTTACAATTTTAATATTTTTTAGATATCCAATAAATTGGAGTTGATTTTGTTATTTGGATATTATTTTTAAATTAAGATAATTGTGTTCCCTTAAATCTCTCAATTTTCATATTGGTAATTAATTAAAATATTAATTATGCATTTATAATTATTATTTCTGTTTTTTTTTTGTTAAAAAGAAATGTTTATGTGTATTGCGTTCCATTATAACTATTATAAACCATATAATCTTAACCTTATATACAAATCTAATCTAATAGACCAATATAATACACTCACACAATATATATGATTCTCATTTAACCATAACCATATATATATATATATATATATATATATATATATATATATATATATATATATATATATATATATATATAAATACCATTTCCGTTTTGACTTTTCAAAATATATTTTACAAACAAAACTTAGATGTAAACCAAAAAACACTTGTTGTTAGTAGTTAGAAACTCCAACTCACAGTTTTTTGTCTTATTATAGAAGTGTTTCCAAAATTTACTATAAACTTTTAAAATACGTAAAATTACATAAAGATTCAAATAGTAAATCGTTAAAAGATTCCAATAAGTTTTTTGAATTTGTTTTATGGATTAAAACATTTTTATTTTTTAATTAAAAATTGAAACTTCAAACTATTAAACCGACTTTTTTTTTCCTGTGGTTTGGACTTTTATTAAAGCCAAGCTAAAATCTAAAAGATTTTAAAAACATGTTGCCAATCATACCTTAAAATATATCTTTATTGTTTGAACATTGTCGACTAGCGTTAGAATAATGTTTGTAGAATTACTTACCATTAGCGGTTAGTGTTTTAATATATATCTGTAAGATCAATAGTTAAATACTGAATTTAAATTATATGTTGAATAAATATTGAAATTTTCAAAAACTTGTTAAGAATTTACATTTCGAATTTTGCCATGCAAACTTTTTAAAATAACATACATGTTTCTCTATATTAAAGTTTTGATATGTGATACTGAGTTACTTTTGTAGATTAAATTAGTTTCAACTTAATTTATTTTTATGTAGTATTTTATATGCTGAATAAATATTGAAATTTTTAAAAACTTGTTAAGAAGTTACATTTAGAATTTTGCCATGCTAACTTTAAAATATCATACACGTTTCTCTATATTAAAGTTTTGATATGTGATATTGAGTTACTTTTGTAGATTAAATTCATTTCAACTTTGGTTTGTCTGGATTTGTATGATTATGTTTTTAGGATACTGATTTTATTAATTTGAAAATGAAATTTTTGGGTCTTGTTGTTGGGACATTACAAGTTGGTATCAGAGTCTTGGTTTGATGGATTCGAACATACTCTCGGGTGTTTCTGGACTCAAAGTGAGGATTTTGGTAAAGTTTTTCAAAAAGAAATGTATTTTTAAAAAAGAGTTTTCTAAGACAAGAAAGGGTGTGGTGCATGAGATCAGCCGAGCTCAAATAAGCTTTCCCAAATACCCATACATGTTATCTGATATGTTTTGATCTGTGAATTTGTGAATCGCATGTTAGTTAGGGCTAAGAATTTGCTTAGTTTTGCATAATAGAATGTTAGGAGATATATGACTATTGTATGAGCTTGTAGACTTGCATGCTAGTACTGATCAGTCAATGATAGGACCACCTGATTAGGTTATGCTTGGTTCTGGTTATTTGATGCCCGAATACTGCTTGCTTTGTGCTTTCTAGGAAGTCCAAACTAGTTTCAGCTAACTAGTAAGTGAATATGCCATGTTACATATTATGGGAACTAAATAATTATAGAAGGTTATGTTTTAATGTTATTGCCCAGATATGGTCTGAGTCCAACCGTTGTAGTGTGAGACCTGTCATTTGAAGAATTATGTGGTTTTAGAGGTATGTAATTGTCTTCGTGAGCTAGTTAGACAAAATTAGCGGGAGTTCCTTCTGCAACTGATGGTGAAGAGTGGTGTGGAGTTTGCTTTAGGAAAACCTAGGATTACGTTTAGTACGGGGAGCCTTGTTTTAAAGAGGATTTATTGTATGGATATAAGGTGACTTGTAACACCCTATCCCAAATCGTTCCCATTTGGATGTGGGTGGCATAATTTAGATGATTTGGGTTTTCGGTTTGTGTTTTAAAGCCAAGGGGTATTTCGGTAAAGTGACAGTTCGGGCTTTCATGGAAGTTGGACTTTCATTCGGGATGTTTTAAGGAGATAATGTGATAATTAAAGTGTAGAGCTTCTATTTACCTTTCCATGGATATAAGGATCACCAAAATCGAATTTAGAATGAAAAGGTTATGGTCTTCGGAAGAATTTAGGGAATTTTGGAAAAGCCCTAGTACGCAGGCCATACATGGAGAGTATGCAGGTCAAACTCAAGCGAGGAAACTTATGCGAGGCGTAACTTTACGTATGCTGAGCGTAGTCAACAGTCTGGTCGCGAAGCTTCAACCTCGTATGCTGGGCATACGAGGGATTCAATAAAACCTAATATTAGTATGCTGTACACTATTCAAGCATCTTAAGTCTGATGAGTTGAAAACTCTTAGATCGATTAGATCTTCAACAGGTTAATCAATAAAAACAAACAAACACAGTACACACAAGATGGAATCAAAGTATTGCTTAATGATTCAAGAATAGTCACGCCTCAGTAGTGCTCCATGAAGAACTTCCACTATAGAGGTGAGCTAGGGTTTGTAGGACAATTATGAGAATAATAATTAAAGTGATGATAAGAAAGGATGCATGCATGCACCTTAAATGCTAAACCCTAATAAAAATAAACATGGTTGGACAGGCCCAAACCGGTAACAAAACGGGGCCAAGGAGCAAGCCAAAGACGCAACACTTCAGGTCCCAACAATCTCCCCTTTGCGTTAATTGGGGCGAGACTTCACTTCTGTTGATTTGCTGCAGTACGCCTTACCACTTCGAACAACTTTGGAATGGTAGCAAGTAGGACTTGACGAAAATCAATATCCCATCTAATCATGTGAGTGAAATACTTCTTGTCACCTTCACTGTTCTTCTTGCATTTATGTATGATATCCAAAACGTGTTCCAAGCAAGTTGTAGTGAAAAGATGTTTGTCAATTAGAGCGAACAAACACTTTTGACCTTCGCCTCTGGTGAACATCACAGAGTTGAGATTCGGGTCTATCTTCCCCATCTTCATTCTATTGATGTCGATAGATAAACCAATGGGTACCACAGTTGGCTTCTTTATAAGGACCGAAGCAATTTCTTGATCCATCTTTGCCACTTCTAGAATGTAGCACACCAACATCCTCTTGATGTGATCGATGATCGGATCATATTCAACTGGATTGGTGAGCAAAAAGTTATGTCGCACAATCCAGTCATGGGGATTGAGATTTGGTAGATCAGCCAGAGAAATTATATGCTCAAAGTTAGCTAAACCTCTGGTCACCTTGAATTTAACATTGATGAATTTCCCTTCTGCAGTCGGTTTTAGTACCTTGACGGTCGTTATCTTTTGAGCACTCCAGGTAAGATACTGAGGCTGATCAAACTCAAGATAGTAGTCAATCAGATCCCTGTCGACTTTTGGGTCAGGATGGGGAACTTCAGCAACAGGAAGGAAACAGTGAAAGACAAATGCCTTTCGGGTTATAGTCATGTCAAACTGAGAATCCCTAGAGTTCTCACGGTCTAGTGACACTACCAGCTCAATCTAATGTATGCTTAGACATTCGATAGCTTCCTTAATCAGCTTTTCCACCGAGCAAAAAGAAAAAGTGTTTTCCTACTTTCCAAGAGATCGTGAGCTTCTTTCATTTTTCTCTCCTTCTCATCGGCTTCCGTAGCAGCCTTAGCATTGAGATCAAGTTCTCTGTCCATTTGCTTTCTCTTCAGAGCCTCAACAATGGTCTCTTCTTCATCGTCACTATCTTCTAGAACACCTTTTCCCTTGTCCTTCACACTAGAACCCAAAGCTTCATTACCCTTCGGTCGTTCAGTGGTAACTTTCAGTGGAAAAGTTTTGCTTGTAGGAGGAGGCTGAGTAGTGCTTGTAATTCCTTCTCCCCCTTGTTTCGGAGGGAGAACAGTCTACGAAACACCCTATATGCGACTTAACATTTCAAGTGTTGGGCCATGCTTTTCTGCAAAAATGGCATAACCATCTGTGACACAACTCTTGACGACGGTCCTCTCTGAGAGAAGGTTGTCAACCTCCTTGTTCACCTGAGAAAGTTGCAGTGACTTGGTCTTTAGTTGAGTTGTTTTGAGAGCCACTTCATCCATGTTCCTACTTTCCATGGCCAGATCTTCTTGGAGCTTCTTGAGATGCTCATCGATAGAGGTCTGCATTCCAGTGTTATCTGTTTGGATATTCGGACGCATGGTGGCAAAGTGCTGCTTTTCGGTCTCAAGAGACACAACAAGCTTTTCCACAGTGGTGTTCACCTTGTTTGCATTCAACTCTGCTGCACCCTGTAATGACTCCAGAAAAATGTTAGCATCACGAATTAGTTTTTCGACTTTTTTGGTCACTTCTTTGCAGGACTTGGTGGAGGCATCTATAGCAGAGGTTGCCTTAGCAATTGAAGCCTCATGCTCTTTTACAAATGTGGCCAACAAATCCTTCACCGCAGATTCTGAAAATGAGTCTTGGGGAGAGGAGGAAGATGCCACAAGCTTGTCAAGCTTCTCGTGCAAATCCTTGTGGTGCCTCTTGGTTACAGGAGCATCATAATCCTCATCGCTCTGCACACTGTATGGACTGTAGTAGAAGGTATCGAAATCGACATCCTCACCACCAAGAATGGAATTGGTTTTTGTCGATTGGGTAGGGGATGGAGGTTTGGTAGTAACAGGGATTTCGGGTGCTGAAGTATGAACCCCCGTATCAGATACATTGGTCTGAACTCCAGTAGTGGTTGTGGTTGTAGCTTCAGAGAATATAGGAGTAAGAATGGGAATAGTGGAAGTAGGTTGAGATGTGATGATAGGGGAAATGTGAGGAATGGAAATGGGGATGGAAATAGGTGGAGGAGAAGGTGCTTGGGAGCAAACTGTTACTTATGGTGTAGGCTAACGAGGTGGTGTGTCTCCACGAACCGAACCTTCGTCATCTGAGCTTTCGCTCTCTGATTCACTTTCGTTGGGTTGCATGATGGGTTGATGAACAGTAGGCACGTACTCTGAGTCTGAGTCGCTTGATGAAGAATGAATAAGCTTCCTAGCTGCTTTCTTGGCTTTCTTCTGCTTTGGCTGGGATGGTGCTGCCTTCTCAGACTTTCTCTTCTTTGAAGTTTGTACCTTCGATACTTTAACTCCTTTTTCACCCTTTTTCACTTCTTGCTTTTTGCCTCTCTTAGAAGGTTTGTCTGCTTCTTCAATAGACCTCATCATTTCTGGATTGAGTTCCCTTGGACCATATTAAGGGAGCTTCTTGTACTCCTTAATAATCTTGCTTTCAGTGGACACACAAGCATATATTAACTCTGGAATTAAGCCAATGAAGATATACTTCGAGGGATCAGTGACAATAATTTTCATAGTGTGACGAGAGGTAGATGACAAACTTTGAACAAGTTATAACCATAGAACCGAACTATAATCTAGGTTGATACCATTGTACAACCCATAAAGCAGAGTCATGAATGAATTTCTAGCACCATCTGAGCCGACACTTCGTTCTAAAAGCCCATTGAAAAGGAGGGTGAAGAGTCCATTCCATTGAGGAGGAAGGCACAATTTCTTGACCTTGGTCACAATAGATAGGGTTTCGGTATACCCCATGTTGTAGAACATCGAAAAGAGCGGACATGTGGAGATGAAGTCAGGATTCACCGTGGATGCTCCATAAGTAAGCCCTAGTAGCAAGCAGAATCAGTTCTTGGAGACTGAAGCCATCTGGTTGAGAATGCCGAAATAAACCCTTTCTGCAGCTTTGTCATAAGTAGCAGTGGAGCAGATTTGTGAGAGGCATGCCATTGGGATGACTTCCACCTTTTATAGAGCGATGACGAGTGGGGAATACTTGAGACATTCCACCACTTGATACATGTAAGTATCGTAGGTGAATGGTGTGAGATTAATCAACAAGTTTTGGTTAGGCTTGATTGTGAGAAGAGTGGAGAGAGAAAAGGTTTCTTGAACTGAAGAAGAGTCTTCCATTGTTAAAGCATGATGAAGAGGAAGATGAACAGTGAACACCAAATCGCCTGAAATCGCCTTCTTTTGCTTGAGAGAGTTGAAGAGTGGTAAAGAGTAAGACCACAGTAATCAAAACCCTTATATACGATTTTTTAGAGAGAAAAACCCAGAGCAATGATTCCACCTTTTTGGGAAACGACGCCGAAAAAGGTGTGATTAGACAACAAGAAACCCCAAGAAAGTAGCTGATGATGCATGACTGGGTAAACGGTTCAAATTCACATGCCCTTCCATACTTATCCCCTTTTTCAAATATGCAATCGAATAGACTTCCTCCTTACTCACCTCTTGTACCTTAAATTGAATCGTCACCACCATAATTAACCAAGGCTATATATTGACTCATCCCTTCGTTTGTAAATAACTCCATTACACCATTAGGAACCGAAGCTATATATTTATGAATAGCTTGTGAGTAATCGAACTAGACTTTTGGAAAATCCAAGATTTTCGTGCTAGATAGTGTCAAAGATAAAGAAATAAATCAAACTATTTGTGGGATTTTGTGATTTCATTTAAGACACAAAGCAGTGGATCCCGGGCACAAATCTCTTCCTTCAAAGTCAAGAGACACTTCAAAGTGCTTGTTTGGATTCCCGTTGAATTACAATCAAGTACTTGTTAAAAAGTATTGAAATGCATCTTTTATATATAAGGCTAATAAGGGTGACTTTCGCTTCAATTTGGGTTTCGGTTCTTGACATAAGACCAAAATAGAACGAAGTACTTGGAACATATTCAGTGACTTGTTGACATAAGTTTATTAGAAATCTCAGTGAAAAATAAAAATTGGATCCTATGGGAAGAAAAGTTGTGGTGATAGACATTTTCATAAGGATCTCTCAAAATAAAAGGAGATTTCAAGGTACTTCCACAAAAGTGGTTTCGTTAATTCAAAGGTGAAAGCTAGAACATTTAGTTGTTCACCGTCAAATCATTATATGTATTGAATTTTGGGTTTCACTTAGCACGTAGTGGCACGAAACTAAGATCATTAACACAGAAGTTGTGTAACTGTAAACCTTAGTGGTAGTTGCTGAGAGTCTCAAGGGTTACATTCATGAAACGAATTATGATGGAGAATAAGTTTGAGATGGTTAAAGAACCGAATGTACCTTTGCTATAAAAGATAGACCAAGCAGAAAAACTCTTAACTCAATTGGAGAAGAGTAAGGTAGCTCATGATTAGAGTGAATTTGACAGCCTAATTGGGAAGATAGACCAACCAAATGCAACAACATGCTTCTAGGGACACTTAGCTAATACATAGATAAAGAATTATACATGCCCCAACTCCATCATTGAGAATGATCCTTACACATAAATTAGATTAAGACTGAAGTAAATTGAAATAAAATGAAAAATACTTTTGGATTTTATAAGATTTTCTGGAAAAGAAATAAAAACAGAAAGAAAAATATTTTTTGGATTTTATGAAAATAAAAGGAAAAACATAATATAAATTACGAAAAAAAATTATACATACTATACAACCGAAACCATCACTTGGAGATAAGAGGCGAACCGAGCCCAGTAGGACCGATCCCAAAATAGACCGAGCATTCGGTTCATTTCGGTTCCCAGGAGAACCGAACCCGAAATGGACCGAGCATGTGACAACCCGAAATTTCCGTTCTGAACAAACCATATCAATCCAATAGAAGTTAGAACAGTTACAGTGAAATCCAAGACATCAAGTATAAGTTTGGCACTTTTCAGGATTTACACGTAAGGAGATATCAGTAGAGTGGATGCACTAGGGTTTTGTGCAACACTGGTAGAGTTCATTCCGGGAATAAAAATATTTTCTGCCAAAAATATCTCAGGACTATAAATAGAATTCTGAACCAAATTCATTCATTATTCGCATTTCCAACTAGAGAAAAGCCATTTTCTCTCTCACAGATCTTCAGGTTTTTATCCCAAATCGTGAGTACACTTCTCTAGTTGTCTAATAATTCTTATTATGTGCTTGATAACTTAGATTACATATCAAATCTGTGAGATTCGGGAGTTTACCGCCCAAGAACGTTCTTGGAGAGTAAACTCCAAAATGAGGCTTTAATGCTACCTAGTCTTTTCCCCATGATAAGTAACAAACTTAGGCTTATTTATAAATGTATTTAGGACTAGAAAACAATCCAAAACCCCAAGATTTGGGAGTTTACTGCCCAAGAACACTTGGGGAGTAAACTCCATTTTAAGGGCCAAAAGTGTCCCAATGCTCCTCAAAGAATCGGATCTCAAACTAGAAGCCTACATTACATGTGTAGACCACCAAAACAATTAAGATTCAAGGGAGAAAGAGAGTTCATGGCCCAAAAGATTCTAAGGCTGTGAACTCCAATAAATGGTGCCAAATGGTGCCATAATTCCTCCTAAAGCCTTGAAGAATTGCCTGGAACATATCCTATGTGAGTATGGGACTTGAAAGCATCAAAAACATCATTCCAAGGGAGTTTACGACCGTAAACTCCATGGGAATATGGTCCCAGGGCCGTAAACTCCTAAAAGGAGTTACATTATGCCCTAAACTCTTCCATAGACCAATCCATTAAGTAGAAATGCTTATTAGGGCCTTATAGAGCAACAAACATCTAATGGGCACATAGGTATGAGTTCACGGCCGTAAACTCATGAGTTTACGACTGTAAACTCATTTGGTAGTGTTGTTAGGGTCGTGAACTCCCTTATGGAGTTTTCCTTGAGCCCTACACACAATAGCTTCCCCTACAAACACTTAGATGCAATCCTAGAGGCTAATAACACTTGATAAAGGTGTTTAGCATGTCCTAGGGTGTCTTGACTTGTTTATTAGTTTTTTATAGACTAATTTGTTACATATATGTGAAATTATATGTTAACTAGGCTCACAAGTGTGTTCAAGACTTCACTTGACACCTAGCGGTCCTACCTCTTCAGTTCATCCGTATCACCCACATCAGGTGAGTTCATACCCCTTAATCAATGTTTTAACTATTTTTAAATGTTTTATGGGGGAGGGATACAAGTAGAATCATGCTACTTATTATATTAATCACATGTGATTAATAAGTAGCATTCAAATGATTTACTACTCATTAGCCGTTTTACCAAACAGTTTCCTTCAAATGATTTTCATAAACACTTTATATGTTTAATACTCCTTATTAAACTGTACATTTTTACTCTGTATATTACATTTCAAACTTATTTACAATTGTGTTTCAAACAAATGTTTCTTTATACGAAACCGTTTTATCAAACCCATGCCTTCAAAACCCTTTTATAGATCGACATCAAGTTGATATTTTCTTAGAAAATATTTATGTTCAAAGGTTTTTACAAAACTTATTTTATGCTTTTATTATAAATTGCATGCCTCTATATGTATGGTTATATAAGAAATGTTTAAAAGACTTAGGAAGGCTATCCATCCTATTTCCTTTTCGCGCTTGAGATGTGGTCTGGTGGGATATCGGGTACCGTTCGAAGGTCGTTTAAATATTAGTTATATATCATGTGTGCATATATAGTCATAAAAGGTCTTTCCAGTTCATCCAATGCCCTTGGATAGCAAGGGTATACATCCATGTTCATACGTACCAGTTATATTACTAGTAAGCTACCATATGAATAGTTTAGGAAGATACTAGAACTATTACTAGAACGCGATATCACGCAAGGAGTCAGTTCATTCATGAGTGAATACTTTCTAGATAGAGAGAACTTACATTACAACTAGTAGACATAGTACATTACTATACAATTACATAATTACGTTTACATAGACATTTTGTTATAAGCATGCCTATATTTGTATAGTTATGTAAGTAATGTTTAAAAGACTTAGGAAGGCTATCCACCCTATTTCCTTTTCGCGCTTGAGATGTGGTCTGGTGGGATATCGGGTACCATCCGAAGGTCGTTTAAACGTTAGTTTTATATCATGTATACATAGATGGACATAATCGTTACTTTCAGTCAGTTCAGTACCTTTGGGTAGCAAAGGTATACGGTCATATACTTTTACACGATTACGCTTACATAAGTACATATACATGAATACGTTAACAAATTTGTGATCCACTGTATCGGAGCATGCCTTAAATGTCATGGCCCGAGTTGTAGCCAGAGTCTCTTGGAGGGAGAGCGTGAGTTTGCGTATAGATCTATACTGGATTGACTATCCTACACCTTGCTGCTAGCTACAGCGGGACCTGCAGGTCTGTGGGTGCCAAACGTCATTCGATTTTACGACCATTCATATGTCGTTGTTTCCAGTCGATAGTATGGTGCAATTAATCACATGATACCTTAATATAAATCCGGTTTAAGGTAGTTAGTACAACAGTAGTTCCTATAATACAACACTACAATACTACATTTATTTTCCCTCTTCTTATATTTAGTGATCATTTCACTTAAACATTTAATGTAAAAATTATATTTTGATAATGATAGTTACACTTGGGAAAATTACACACTTTAACAAGAAACGAACATTTAGAACAGTTAAGTCTTGGTAGAAGACTACATTTAGAACAGTTAGGTCTTGGTAGAAGACACACTTGTTTAATAGTAGGAATCATAGGGATTTCTAGGGTTTTTTCCAACGTTTACAGTTCATTTACAAACATTTTCATACTTACAGTTCATTTACAAACATTTTCATACTTACAGTTCATTTAAAAACATTTTCATACTTACAGTTCATTTACAAACTATTTCTTACATACAAATTAAGACACTAAAATACTTATGATCTCACCAGCTTCAAAGCTGATACTCGCTTTCAAAATTACTTGTATACTTAGGTCATCTATAGACAGGTACCGGTGCAAGGTTTAGGGAAGATGGAGCTTGTTCAAGACTCATCTTTCATTTTGATTTATGCTTTAGTGTTTATAAAAATTTGACAGAACGCACTTGTATAATAATTCCATTATTAATGCAATGGATGATGTTGTAGCTTGTTTACTACTTTACATTGTTGTGATACTGTACATGACGTCCTCCGCCCCAGAACGTTTCCGCCGTTCTTGGTTTTGGGGTGTGACAGATTGGTATCAGAGCATTGTTTATAGTGAATTAAGTATATCAACCCATAAAAGATATACTAACTATAAATACATAAGGGATTAAAAATACTCTGACCAAGAGTTTATACTTTAAATAATAAAGTATTTAAGTAAGTATACGTGCATGCATTCATACTAAAATCAGTGTCACTAGGACAGTACAAAAGAATTACGATTGTTGGAGAACGCAAGTGGGCTTAGAGACATATGGTCAAAACTGGGAAGATATAGCCTGATCACTTATATTATCCGAGGGTTGACTACCATGTGCCTAAGTTTAATTGTGTGGTTGCAACAATGCTAAAATCTTACCAACCCTACCACAATGAGAACAATAGAACATAACATTAAACTTAAAATACTATAGGAGTATTTGGTGTTACTATAAGTACGTTATACTTGAGAACTAAAACGGGATCTTCATTACTAAGTTGATAGTTGCTAAGTGGATACACTAAGGATATATGTAATTAGGATGTTATAGACTTAGAATCTGTGAAATTATACTTTACCCCGATTCTGTGTGAATTTGGAGTTAATGTCACATATTCGAAGGCCTATCCTGTTTCGATTACATATAACTGGTATGCACTTCACAAATAGCGATGTAACTGATGATGATTTTCTAAATAATTATCTAGATAGTTCATCTAATAATTATTTCTTACCCCAATTCTCGCATAGATAACATGGCTGGACTCCATCCCCGCGACAGCCAGTATCTTCCGAACGAAGTCATTGCTGGTTGGTTTGGAGAAGAACCAGAGAATGATCTGTTGGAATTAGTCTAAGTCCATAACTATATTTGGTATGTACTTGACCCGACCCGGCATGGTCCATTTGGGTTGCACTTCACCGACACAATTTATATGGATAATGTTTTGAGAATAGTATGTTTATGATTAATATTAATATATTATAAGTTCTAATATATTAATATGGAATCATATTATTTAATTAGTATTGATCAAGAATTAATTTATAATTAATTAAGTGATCAAAAGGAACTAATTAAATATGGACTCTTATATATATGGAATGGGCCAAGTTCATTTAGGTTGGGCTAAGCTTTCATGGATAGTCCATGGAGTGTTTAACCCATGGATCCTAGGAAATGAAAGGTCATGGGTATTAGGGTTTAACCCTAATCCTCCATACTATATAAAGATATCTTTGGTTGGTGAAATTGGCACTAGTGTGGATACACTAAAGAAGGGCTAGCCAATTTCACTAGAGAGAACCAAGTAATCATATTCTCTAAAGTATTCCAAGGTGTCTTGGTGATTTGTGATTCCACTTGAGGCTTCCACACTATTGGGGCTAAGCTCTTAAAGCTTGAAGACATCAAGCTACATCAAGAGGTATGTATTCTATCTTGTTACATTCATAGTTTTTGTATGCGAGATTAGGATAATACCTTGGATGTTCTTATTTGCATGTATAATAGAGAAAACATAGATCCAAGGTATTTAGGGTTGCATGTACACTTAGGAAGTGTTAGAATGCTCAAAACCCAACAGTGGTATCAGAGCCAGGTTGTTTTCTGTTATATTGATGCAAATATTTTATTTTCAAAGTTGAAAAAAAAAGAAAAAAAAACATGAAGTTCGTCAAATTTTAAGATAATTACTTGTTCTTGTGAAAAACTAATTATTTGTAAAATTTGAATAATTTTCTTTATGAGTTGAATTAGGTCAAATTTAATAAAAGATAAAATGATATGATTATTTTATTAGTTTTAAAAGTTTGATCTAAAGAGTTTTATTTTTTGAAACCTCCATAAGTTATGGATATGAAAAGGTTTTAAAAAAAAATTGATTCAAAGTTTTTATGGAGTTACAAAATTTGGTGTTAATGTTTTAAAGGATTCCATAACTTAAGAATAAGTTATGGATCACCAAAAGTTTTTTGTGTTACCTTGTTTTATGAGTGAATTTAGATTAATGAATAAAATTATGTGATGGTTTTAATCCAAATTAATCTAAGAATTGATTCTAAAATGTGTTTTTGTAACTTGTCCTCAAGTTATATGAAAAGTCACATTTAAGAATCATAAAACTCATAAAAATTGGCAAAGGTTACAAAAATGAAGAGTCTAGTTCTAATTAAATGGTTTTATGACTCCATAACTTGTCCTCAAGTTATGGAGGACCAAGAGTCTCTTCATTTAATAAACTAAAATAAAATAAAAAAAGGTGTAACATTAATTAATTCCATAAGTTATAAAATAAAGAAAAGTTAATTCTTTTATTAGTTTAAAGTCTTCCATAACTTGTCCTCAAGTTATGGAACTTGAAGAGTTTTTGGATTAAAACTACTTTAAACACATAAGTTATGGAATTAATTAGTTTTGAATAGTTTCAAAACTTGCCCTCAAGTTTTGGAATTTGTAAAGTTTTCTCTTATGAATACTTTAATTCCAAGTTAGCCCTTAGAATTTTAAGAGTTAAAATTCAACCCTTATACTTTATAATATTATAAGTTAATAATATATATATATATATATATATATATGTATAAGAGTAAAGTCAGTCTTACCGCTAGTACGCCTCATTCACGAAGCCGGTCTATAAGGTGGGTATAAGGTTGTTGCCTATAAAATGGCAACTTAATGGGTGTCCACTCTCACCCACCGCTTGCTTGACTGGTGGAGGGTCGTTAGCCGAACGGGTTTGACAGGACTATAATTCTCCCTTCATTAAAAGTATTAATGATAAATACTAAGTAACTAAACTCTTAATAATACCCAATCTTAGTTACTTAGGAAAATGTGAATAACGTGCTAATCCATGAAATTACACTTTGCACTTTGTTTAAGTCGGTTAGTGGAGCGTGTGTGGTTAACCGGCACACTAACTCGTATTTAACAAGGTAGGTAAAGGGTAACTTAATGTTTATCATAGTATCGATGGAGCGTGTGTGGTTAACCGGCACATCGATTGAGGGGTAAACACTTAAGGGTACCAAGTAATTTGCATGGTTACTTCACACCTTGTTTTCTGATCCTCGGCATCCCAGTCACAAAACCTGAAGGGCACACTCGAGATTGAAACATGCCTTTGAACAGTTCAATGAATCTCAAAGATCTAGGAGTTTCAAAACCAATTAAAACCTAATAATACATTTCGTTTATCTTGGTGGAAATTGGTGAATCGTCATTCACCTACCTTCAAATATTTTATAGCTTGGATTACGACATCCCTCTTCTGAGTTATAAAATAGTTTGTTGGGTCCTAGCCTTAATATTTCATATTGGGTGTCATATTAAGGACTTTAAAATCAACTATCTTGAATATCTCCCAAAAGATGTCTGGTTTAGACATATATGATCTTTCCAAATCTCTTGAAACAAGCTTTCCTAAATGAAGATGATGTCCCATGGAAATCATACTTCTTTCACCTCCTCCAATTATTCTCCCTAACCCACAAGTTCAAGGTCACTCAAGCCCTATTGGCAAGGCAAGGTCTAGGTGTGATCACATCTTGGAGATGTAGTCACATATTGACAAGCCGGGAGAGTTGGGTGTCAAAGTCTTGAGAAAGTTGGTGGTTCAATCACTTTCTAAGTCACATAGTGAGTTCCTTTGGGACACCTATGAAACAGACTATGACAAGACCCTTAATGATCTTATCTATTTGTTAAGATCAACTTCCTTAAAACTTGATGGACATTGACAATAGTGACACAGGAAATCCAGAAAAGCATTCTCTTCTCAATGGTAAAGGGATCGGCCATAGTCAACTCGGTTGACCAAATGGTAAAGAGAAAAGCTAAGTCTGTGATAGTCCCTTGTACCATTATCAAAGGGTCCATATGTTTATATTGCCAAAGGAAGGGGCATTGGTTGCGAAGCTGCCAAATTTACCTAAGGATGTTGAAGTCAATAAGTTTGACTCTACTTCAGGTAAATTCCACTATCTAACTCTGCTAAGTTTCTATTCTGAGATTCTTGATACATGATGTGACTGGGTCACATGGTGATGTTTTAAGAATCAAAGAAAAGTGAAGAAACCTAAAGAAAGAATATGCTGAATCTGATCGCATAGATGGATTTCTATCGCATAGTTTGAAAAATCGGATTCTTCAGCTACTTCTTAGGAGTTATGAGATATTGCTTAGGAATAGATAACAACAAGTTTTCATATGGATTGTAAGGATAAGTTTTTCCGCAAAGTTTTAAAATAAAAGAAATTTTTTTTGATTTTATTTATTTTAAAATATCCTTACAATGGCATTTAAGGAAAAATTGTTGCTTATATGATTCCATTAAGAGCAAAAGTGGAAATATGAAATTGATTCTTTCATTTGTGGTAATGTCTAGATTTACCAAATAAGGAAAGATTCTCATCACCCAAGTTTCAATTGGATCGGAACTTGGAATCATGCAAGTTGTATAGCATGATGAATGAGAACTTTCAAGTATTGGAAAATTAAGACTAATTACTCGGTCACATGGATGTGTGAGTCAAGTAATGGACTAAGGGATCGAGTACATAGTCTTGTGCACTGATTTAGTCCACCACAAAAGATTGATAAGACTATTCGTCATAGTTTACTAAAGCTCAGTAAATATGATTATACTTACAAGCTTAAGTGTAACTCTGAGACATTGGAAAAGGTCCCAATGTATGGCAGAGCGAATAAGAAGAATCAACTTAGGCAGAAGGATAAAAGTTTCTCAAATCTGAAAAGATGGGAGAGTACTTTAGTATCAGTTTTGTGATCATCTTAATGATTAAGAAACCATAGCACAATTAGTTCTCTAAGGAAATCTTAGTGCATTCTTATGACTAAGAAGAGGGATCTTGAATTGTTGAAATGGTTAAATCAAGAAGATGAGTCATACTTCGTTCCAATACAAGTCTTAGAGTCATACTCCAAGATTGTAACTTGAGTGACATGTCTCAAAAGAAGGTTTAAAACACTTGTCAAATGTAAGAGTAAAAGTTTTCTACTCTAGTACATTTGAAATTGGTAACTTGTGATGTTTTGGATAAAACAAAGACCAACTTAGGCCAATTGTGTGAAGTGTTTGTCTTGATTAGAATCCGCACTATCTCTTGGATGTTTGACAAGGGAGTCTTATATGTCAAGAGGACAGTGGGAGTCTGAAAGGTCTTGAAAGTCTCAAGAACTAATCAAGAATGGAACCTGAAGTTTTTCACTAGCACACAACTTGAGGTTCATAACCTATCGTGTTGACATATTTTGTGCCCATTCCAGTTAAAGTTGGCTTTGCATATGAGTTCTTAGAGTTCTCAATTTGTTGCACAACAACTTGGAAGCAATGGTAGGCCCTTGAGCTGCCAGGTGGCAAGAAATTAAGATTGAGTTCAGTCCATATGAGTTTGGATTTGTCATTATCCTTGCCTTGTAACTATGGTTTTGACAATTCACATGGATAAGAACACATAGACCATTAAATCTAAGTGTCATAAGGTTTCTCTCCGATTCATGAAAATGATGGTGAGGAAACACTTTCACTAAGTAGATTTTAGCTAGATAGCAATTGTGATATTTGCATTCTCAAAGTCGTTAGTGGAGCGTGTGTGGTTTACCGGCACACTAACCTGGACTTGTGAGAAGTGGCAAAAAGGTCTAACCATTATGATTACGGCATACCTCTTCATAATTGTTTAGACACACAAGTGTGCTATCTAAGGGAAGGTGTATGATTTTGATAAAGTTTTATCAAAACAATCTAGCATCAGAAATCTGAACTTTGGTAAGAAAGTCAATGAAGTATTGATTTCTAGAAGTCCAGGTGATTTCTGAGAACATGTCAAAGCTAGTGGGAGCATAAGTGTTATGCTAATAATCATCATGTTAGTGGGAGCATGATAATTATGATAAGTATTGCAAGTTAGCAATGTTAATTATAGAAAACAAAAGTTTCAATTGGGAAAAAGTTGTTTTGCTATAATTAAGGGAGAGAAAATTATACTTCATCTCAAATCTATAAGCTTAGATCGTGAGGTTTTAATCATTTAGTAAAGGATATATATGAATTTCATGTTGGAATGGCTCAACATAAGGAAATTTTGTATATGAGTCCATTATTTGCGTTCTAAAATTCGATTATGATTACGACATCCCTTTTCATAATCTGAATTATGAGAACTTGGCAAATTGAAATGGAAATGTTATAGCAACAGACTGATTTAGTCTTTATGTGAGACATCATGAATCGATTCCCATATACTTCGGATATAGGATCGATTACATGTGCTATATTCATCCATTCTAAAATTTTCCAGATGCCTGGGGCATTAAGAAGGGAAAAGGTTTAGAACTGGATATGACTAAAAGGATTAAACAATTGTCGAGGACAATCTAAGGTTTACCAAAGATTGTTTACTCAAGGACAATTGGAAGTATAGTGATAATTCTGGAAGGACCATATTGACATAATCTGTAAGGAGGCAACTCTTGTTCAGAAGTGATAGTCAAAATGGAATCTGGAAATGTTTCAAAGTTAGAAATTATTCAATCTGTGTAAGATTAAGGAAACTTAATGCAAGAAGGATGTTTCCAAGGAGATGATCTCCTTTGGAATACTCTGTAATGGTTGTTGTCAAGTCTTTATGACTTTGTACATAATTATTACAAGACGATCAATGCATATAAGTTTAGAATCTAACAGATTTCAGTAAATGGCATGAATTTGGAATTCTTGCATTTGCAGTAAGGATTTGGGAGTGTGAAAAGAGAATCATTGAAGTTATGTTCAATTGATCTAGTTCACAAAGTAAAGATCATAGACAAACATAGTATGCATACTTGGTGTATGGCATGACTAGTGTTTAGAAAACATAGTGTGCATGCTTGGAGCATGGGACAACTATTGTTTTAAATTCAAGAATAAAGTTGATATTTGAAACAGTATACAATGAATAATGTGTAATCATATGGTGATAAATAAAAGGTGTTTTATTTATGTTCATAGGTTTTGATACCATATTGGATTCAATTATTATTGTGTTTCACTTTGCATGTTTTGACTTCCCGAATAAACTGGGTTATTCTTCCGGAATGACTAAGTTATTCAAACCATCCACAGTCGGTCATATGTTGGAAGTAGATATGAATTAAGATTGTCATGGGTTGGCTTGTAGAGGTCTTAGGTGTTGGACAAAGGGCTACAACACTCATGAGTGCTCATAAGTTCTGAGTATTGGATTCAACCCGCGCTCATTGGAATCACTTCATGGATTTTATCACGAGTGATCATGAGACGATAATATCTTATATTCTTCAAACCTAGAGATATGAGTTGTTACTATGAGTTGGTTGTACATTGATTGCATGAAAACGTATTTGGTAACTCGATGCTATAAAACGTGCCTTTGTGTATGATTCAACAAGTAGTAGAACAAGCCATATGAGTCGAAGTTTATCCATTCCTTTTACCTTCGGGATAAAAGCGATATCTGTGGGCCCCTCGATGATTTGATGATGACAAATGGAAGTGCTCGGCCGGGCCAGGACTGATTTGATTTGTTCAATTAGTCAGTCGTCATAAATCGGAAATCGGGAAACAACAAATGGACAGAGAGAATGATTATAATCCATGTCTCAGTCCATATGATATCTAGAATGGAGGAATATATGATCCCTTATCTAATGGACAAGTTCGTTGACAAGATCAGAGTTCGACAGCAGCTTTAAGAGCTACGATTGCCAGTTAGGTTTGAAGTCATACGCAATAATAGTTTTAGACTTATCCAAGTGGGAGACTGTTGGATTAATGTCTAAGTCCATAACTATATTTGGTATGTACTTGACCCGACCCGGCATGGTCCATTTGGGTTGCACTTCACCGACACAATTTATATGGATAATCTTTTGAGAATAGTATGTTTATGATTAATATTAATATATTATAAGTTCTAATATATTAATATGGAATCATATTATTTAATTAGTATTGATCAACAATTAATTTATAATTAATTAAGTGATCAAAAGGAACTAATTAAATATGGACTCTTATATATATGGAATGGGCCAAGTTCATTTAGGTTGGGCTAAGCTTTCATGGATAGTCCATGGAGTGTTTAACCCATGGATCCTAGGAAATGAAAGGTCATGGGTATTAGGGTTTAACCCTAATCCTCCATACTATATAAAGATATCTTTGGTTGGTGAAATTGGCACTAGTGTGGATACACTAAAGAAGGGCTAGCCAATTTCACTAGAGAGAACCAAGTAATCATATTCTCTAAAGTATTCCAAGGTGTCTTGGTGATTTGTGATTCCACTTGAGGCTTCCACACTATTGGGGCTAAGCTCTTAAAGCTTGAAGACATCAAGCTACATCAAGAGGTATGTATTCTATCTTGTTACATTCATAGTTTTTGTATGCGAGATTAGGATAATACCTTGGATGTTCTTATTTGCATGTATAATAGAGAAAACATAGATCCAAGGTATTTAGGGTTGCATGTACACTTAGGAAGTGTTAGAATGCTCAAAACCCAACAGTGGTATCAGAGCCAGGTTGTTTTCTGTTATATTGATGCAAATATTTTATTTTCAAAGTTGAAAAAAAAAAGAAAAAAAAAACATGAAGTTCGTCAAATTTTAAGATAATTACTTGTTCTTGTGAAAAACTAATTATTTGTAAAATTTGAATAATTTTCTTTATGAGTTGAATTAGGTCAAATTTAATAAAAGATAAAATGATATGATTATTTTATTAGTTTTAAAAGTTTGATCTAAAGAGTTTTATTTTTTGAAACCTCCATAAGTTATGGATATGAAAAGGTTTTAAAAAAAAATTGATTCAAAGTTTTTATGGAGTTACAAAATTTGGTGTTAATGTTTTAAAGGATTCCATAACTTAAGAATAAGTTATGGATCACCAAAAGTTTTTTGTGTTACCTTGTTTTATGAGTGAATTTAGATTAATGAATAAAATTATGTGATGGTTTTAATCCAAATTAATCTAAGAATTGATTCTAAAATGTGTTTTTGTAACTTGTCCTCAAGTTATATGAAAAGTCACATTTAAGAATCATAAAACTCATAAAAATTGGCAAAGGTTACAAAAATGAAGAGTCTAGTTCTAATTAAATGGTTTTATGACTCCATAACTTGTCCTCAAGTTATGGAGGACCAAGAGTCTCTTCATTTAATAAACTAAAATAAAATAAAAAAAGGTGTAACATTAATTAATTCCATAAGTTATAAAATAAAGAAAAGTTAATTCTTTTATTAGTTTAAAGTCTTCCATAACTTGTCCTCAAGTTATGGAACTTGAAGAGTTTTTGGATTAAAACTACTTTAAACACATAAGTTATGGAATTAATTAGTTTTGAATAGTTTCAAAACTTGCCCTCAAGTTTTGGAATTTGTAAAGTTTTCTCTTATGAATACTTTAATTCCAAGTTAGCCCTTAGAATTTTAAGAGTTAAAATTCAACCCTTATACTTTATAATATTATAAGTTAATAATATATATATATATATATATATATATATATATATATATGTATGTATAAGAGTAAAGTCAGTCTTACCGCTAGTACGCCTCATTCACGAAGCCGGTCTATAAGGTGGGTATAAGGTTGTTGCCTATAAAATGGCAACTTAATGGGTGTCCACTCTCACCCACCGCTTGCTTGACTGGTGGAGGGTCGTTAGCCGAACGGGTTTGACAGGACTATAATTCTCCCTTCATTAAAAGTATTAATGATAAATACTAAGTAACTAAACTCTTAATAATACCCAATCTTAGTTACTTAGGAAAATGTGAATAACGTGCTAATCCATGAAATTACACTTTGCACTTTGTTTAAGTCGGTTAGTGGAGCGTGTGTGGTTAACCGGCACACTAACTCGTATTTAACAAGGTAGGTAAAGGGTAACTTAATGTTTATCATAGTATCGATGGAGCGTGTGTGGTTAACCGGCACATCGATTGAGGGGTAAACACTTAAGGGTACCAAGTAATTTGCATGGTTACTTCACACCTTGTTTTCTGATCCTCGGCATCCCAGTCACAAAACCTGAAGGGCACACTCGAGATTGAAACATGCCTTTGAACAGTTCAATGAATCTCAAAGATCTAGGAGTTTCAAAACCAATTAAAACCTAATAATACATTTCGTTTATCTTGGTGGAAATTGGTGAATCGTCATTCACCTACCTTCAAATATTTTATAGCTTGGATTACGACATCCCTCTTCTGAGTTATAAAATAGTTTGTTGGGTCCTAGCCTTAATATTTCATATTGGGTGTCATATTAAGGACTTTAAAATCAACTATCTTGAATATCTCCCAAAAGATGTCTGGTTTAGACATATATGATCTTTCCAAATCTCTTGAAACAAGCTTTCCTAAATGAAGATGATGTCCCATGGAAATCATACTTCTTTCACCTCCTCCAATTATTCTCCCTAACCCACAAGTTCAAGGTCACTCAAGCCCTATTGGCAAGGCAAGGTCTAGGTGTGATCACATCTTGGAGATGTAGTCACATATTGACAAGCCGGGAGAGTTGGGTGTCAAAGTCTTGAGAAAGTTGGTGGTTCAATCACTTTCTAAGTCACATAGTGAGTTCCTTTGGGACACCTATGAAACAGACTATGACAAGACCCTTAATGATCTTATCTATTTGTTAAGATCAACTTCCTTAAAACTTGATGGACATTGACAATAGTGACACAGGAAATCCAGAAAAGCATTCTCTTCTCAATGGTAAAGGGATCGGCCATAGTCAACTCGGTTGACCAAATGGTAAAGAGAAAAGCTAAGTCTGTGATAGTCCCTTGTACCATTATCAAAGGGTCCATATGTTTATATTGCCAAAGGAAGGGGCATTGGTTGCGAAGCTGCCAAATTTACCTAAGGATGTTGAAGTCAATAAGTTTGACTCTACTTCAGGTAAATTCCACTATCTAACTCTGCTAAGTTTCTATTCTGAGATTCTTGATACATGATGTGACTGGGTCACATGGTGATGTTTTAAGAATCAAAGAAAAGTGAAGAAACCTAAAGAAAGAATATGCTGAATCTGATCGCATAGATGGATTTCTATCGCATAGTTTGAAAAATCGGATTCTTCAGCTACTTCTTAGGAGTTATGAGATATTGCTTAGGAATAGATAACAACAAGTTTTCATATGGATTGTAAGGATAAGTTTTTCCGCAAAGTTTTAAAATAAAAGAAATTTTTTTTGATTTTATTTATTTTAAAATATCCTTACAATGGCATTTAAGGAAAAATTGTTGCTTATATGATTCCATTAAGAGCAAAAGTGGAAATATGAAATTGATTCTTTCATTTGTGGTAATGTCTAGATTTACCAAATAAGGAAAGATTCTCATCACCCAAGTTTCAATTGGATCGGAACTTGGAATCATGCAAGTTGTATAGCATGATGAATGAGAACTTTCAAGTATTGGAAAATTAAGACTAATTACTCGGTCACATGGATGTGTGAGTCAAGTAATGGACTAAGGGATCGAGTACATAGTCTTGTGCACTGATTTAGTCCACCACAAAAGATTGATAAGACTATTCGTCATAGTTTACTAAAGCTCAGTAAATATGATTATACTTACAAGCTTAAGTGTAACTCTGAGACATTGGAAAAGGTCCCAATGTATGGCAGAGCGAATAAGAAGAATCAACTTAGGCAGAAGGATAAAAGTTTCTCAAATCTGAAAAGATGGGAGAGTACTTTAGTATCAGTTTTGTGATCATCTTAATGATTAAGAAACCATAGCACAATTAGTTCTCTAAGGAAATCTTAGTGCATTCTTATGACTAAGAAGAGGGATCTTGAATTGTTGAAATGGTTAAATCAAGAAGATGAGTCATACTTCGTTCCAATACAAGTCTTAGAGTCATACTCCAAGATTGTAACTTGAGTGACATGTCTCAAAAGAAGGTTTAAAACACTTGTCAAATGTAAGAGTAAAAGTTTTCTACTCTAGTACATTTGAAATTGGTAACTTGTGATGTTTTGGATAAAACAAAGACCAACTTAGGCCAATTGTGTGAAGTGTTTGTCTTGATTAGAATCCGCACTATCTCTTGGATGTTTGACAAGGGAGTCTTATATGTCAAGAGGACAGTGGGAGTCTGAAAGGTCTTGAAAGTCTCAAGAACTAATCAAGAATGGAACCTGAAGTTTTTCACTAGCACACAACTTGAGGTTCATAACCTATCGTGTTGACATATTCTGTGCCCATTCCAGTTAAAGTTGGCTTTGCATATGAGTTCTTAGAGTTCTCAATTTGTTGCACAACAACTTGGAAGCAATGGTAGGCCCTTGAGCTGCCAGGTGGCAAGAAATTAAGATTGAGTTCAGTCCATATGAGTTTGGATTTGTCATTATCCTTGCCTTGTAACTATGGTTTTGACAATTCACATGGATAAGAACACATAGACCATTAAATCTAAGTGTCATAAGGTTTCTCTCCGATTCATGAAAATGATGGTGAGGAAACACTTTCACTAAGTAGATTTTAGCTAGATAGCAATTGTGATATTTGCATTCTCAAAGTCGTTAGTGGAGCGTGTGTGGTTTACCGGCACACTAACCTGGACTTGTGAGAAGTGGCAAAAAGGTCTAACCATTATGATTACGGCATACCTCTTCATAATTGTTTAGACACACAAGTGTGCTATCTAAGGGAAGGTGTATGATTTTGATAAAGTTTTATCAAAACAATCTAGCATCAGAAATCTGAACTTTGGTAAGAAAGTCAATGAAGTATTGATTTCTAGAAGTCCAGGTGATTTCTGAGAACATGTCAAAGCTAGTGGGAGCATAAGTGTTATGCTAATAATCATCATGTTAGTGGGAGCATGATAATTATGATAAGTATTGCAAGTTAGCAATGTTAATTATAGAAAACAAAAGTTTCAATTGGGAAAAAGTTGTTTTGCTATAATTAAGGGAGAGAAAATTATACTTCATCTCAAATCTATAAGCTTAGATCGTGAGGTTTTAATCATTTAGTAAAGGATATATATGAATTTCATGTTGGAATGGCTCAACATAAGGAAATTTTGTATATGAGTCCATTATTTGCGTTCTAAAATTCGATTATGATTACGACATCCCTTTTCATAATCTGAATTATGAGAACTTGGCAAATTGAAATGGAAATGTTATAGCAACAGACTGGTTTAGTCTTTATGTGAGACATCATGAATCGATTCCCATATACTTCGGATATAGGATCGATTACATGTGCTATATTCATCCATTCTAAAATTTTCCAGATGCCTGGGGCATTAAGAAGGGAAAAGGTTTAGAACTGGATATGACTAAAAGGATTAAACAATTGTCGAGGACAATCTAAGGTTTACCAAAGATTGTTTACTCAAGGACAATTGGAAGTATAGTGATAATTCTGGAAGGACCATATTGACATAATCTGTAAGGAGGCAACTCTTGTTCAGAAGTGATAGTCAAAATGGAATCTGGAAATGTTTCAAAGTTAGAAATTATTCAATCTGTGTAAGATTAAGGAAACTTAATGCAAGAAGGATGTTTCCAAGGAGATGATCTCCTTTGGAATACTCTGTAATGGTTGTTGTCAAGTCTTTATGACTTTGTACATAATTATTACAAGACGATCAATGCATATAAGTTTAGAATCTAACAGATTTCAGTAAATGGCATGAATTTGGAATTCTTGCATTTGCAGTAAGGATTTGGGAGTGTGAAAAGAGAATCATTGAAGTTATGTTCAATTGATCTAGTTCACAAAGTAAAGATCATAGACAAACATAGTATGCATACTTGGTGTATGGCATGACTAGTGTTTAGAAAACATAGTGTGCATGCTTGGAGCATGGGACAACTATTGTTTTAAATTCAAGAATAAAGTTGATAGTTGAAACAGTATACAATGAATAATGTGTAATCATATGGTGATAAATAAAAGGTGTTTTATTTATGTTCATAGGTTTTGATACCATATTGGATTCAATTATTATTGTGTTTCACTTTGCATGTTTTGACTTCCCGAATAAACTGGGTTATTCTTCCGGAATGACTAAGTTATTCAAACCATCCACAGTCGGTCATATGTTGGAAGTAGATATGAATTAAGATTGTCATGGGTTGGCTTGTAGAGGTCTTAGGTGTTGGACAAAGGGCTACAACACTCATGAGTGCTCATAAGTTCTGAGTATTGGATTCAACCCGCGCTCATTGGAATCACTTCATGGATTTTATCACGAGTGATCATGAGACGATAATATCTTATATTCTTCAAACCTAGAGATATGAGTTGTTACTATGAGTTGGTTTTACATTGATTGCATGAAAACGTATTTGGTAACTCGATGCTATAAAACGTGCCTTTGTGTATGATTCAACAAGTAGTAGAACAAGCCATATGAGTCGAAGTTTATCCATTCCTTTTACCTTCGGGATAAAAGCGATATCTGTGGGCCCCTCGATGATTTGATGATGACAAATGGAAGTGCTCGGCCGGGCCAGGACTGATTTGATTTGTTCAATTAGTCAGTCGTCATAAATCGGAAATCGGGAAACAACAAATGGACAGAGAGAATGATTATAATCCATGTCTCAGTCCATATGATATCTAGAATGGAGGAATATATGATCCCTTATCTAATGGACAAGTTCGTTGACAAGATCAGAGTTCGACAGCAGCTTTAAGAGCTACGATTGCCAGTTAGGTTTGAAGTCATACGCAATAATAGTTTTTGACTTATCCAAGTGGGAGACTGTTGGATTAATGTCTAAGTCCATAACTATATTTGGTATGTACTTGACCCGACCCGGCATGGTCCATTTGGGTTGCACTTCACCGACACAATTTATATGGATAATCTTTTGAGAATAGTATGTTTATGATTAATATTAATATATTATAAGTTCTAATATATTAATATGGAATCATATTATTTAATTAGTATTGATCAACAATTAATTTATAATTAATTAAGTGATCAAAAGGAACTAATTAAATATGGACTCTTATATATATGGAATGGGCCAAGTTCATTTAGGTTGGGCTAAGCTTTCATGGATAGTCCATGGAGTGTTTAACCCATGGATCCTAGGAAATGAAAGGTCATGGGTATTAGGGTTTAACCCTAATCCTCCATACTATATAAAGATATCTTTGGTTGGTGAAATTGGCACTAGTGTGGATACACTAAAGAAGGGCTAGCCAATTTCACTAGAGAGAACCAAGTAATCATATTCTCTAAAGTATTCCAAGGTGTCTTGGTGATTTGTGATTCCACTTGAGGCTTCCACACTATTGGGGCTAAGCTCTTAAAGCTTGAAGACATCAAGCTACATCAAGAGGTATGTATTCTATCTTGTTACATTCATAGTTTTTGTATGCGAGATTAGGATAATACCTTGGATGTTCTTATTTGCATGTATAATAGAGAAAACATAGATCCAAGGTATTTAGGGTTGCATGTACACTTAGGAAGTGTTAGAATGCTCAAAACCCAACAGTGGTATCAGAGCCAGGTTGTTTTCTGTTATATTGATGCAAATATTTTATTTTCAAAGTTGAAAAAAAAAAGAAAAAAAAAACATGAAGTTCGTCAAATTTTAAGATAATTACTTGTTCTTGTGAAAAACTAATTATTTGTAAAATTTGAATAATTTTCTTTATGAGTTGAATTAGGTCAAATTTAATAAAAGATAAAATGATATGATTATTTTATTAGTTTTAAAAGTTTGATCTAAAGAGTTTTATTTTTTGAAACCTCCATAAGTTATGCATACCCTCTGCACCATTTGTCTAGAAGATGCTCTTGAGAGATCTGAGAGAAACAATTAGACCCAGCTGCAAGGACTAGCTGAACTGAGAGTTCACCAGAGGGATGACCGTCGCTAGTAGTACAAGCTTTACTTTATTTTCCTTATTAAAAGGAATCGTTTTTCTGTCTTTGCCCAATGTGGCATTTTCTATGAAATTACCTTGTACTGTAAGTACTTTAGGTTAGGTCCTTATGTTGTCAAGAACTATCTTCTCTGAATATGATGTAAGACCGTTACAAGTTCAATTCCCCGAATCTTTACGTCATGAATATGAAAGATATTGACAGTCGGCTAACTTCCGTGTCCTTCTTCATTCAAATACTCTCATCATACTTTCATTTGAGTTCATCTGAATGTACCTTCGTCAAGTCTTTGGACTATAGTAATTTTGCTCCGGAGACATTTCCATGTCTCTTTCAGTGGTTGGATCATGTTATTCACCAACCTGCGATACCTTGGCTTGAACGGCAAACATCTTGAGACCATTCTACGAACTTACTTCTACTAATTACTAGGACTGCATCATAGGGATGTCGGTCAAACCTTCGCGAACTCACTTCCATTCTGTACTAGGACTGCATCATAGGGATGTAGGTCAACCTTTCGAGAACATACTCTTACTCTTTTCTTGAGCAATCGAAGTACATCTAGGGTCAACCAGAATCGCTCACAAAATCCTTATCATTCGTGCTAACAGAATCATGTCGTCATCAAGAAACAGTCAGCTTCATACGTACATCTCTTTCTTCTAGATCGCTTTTCCAGCGAAGCCGTCATATCAGAACACCGAAGTACTCATGCATGGAGTACCTCTTAGTTGTTCTCTTTTCCGAAAAAATCCCCGAAGTACCACTCGTGCAGTACGTCAAGTTCAATCCAAGGATTTATATGATTGATCTATCACTGAGGAATGTATACATAAGATTGATATATAATCAAGGTTCTACAGGTTTAGAATTGATGATTCCACTTTAACTTCTTTTTCCCCGATGGGATGTGAGCTTAAAGAAGAATCAGTTATTCGACTACCTGTTCAATCTTAATTATATACGACTCGTATACACGATATAGTGATTGTGAAAACATGTATGAATTCTAATATGAACTTCAGGACGGAGAACTGCCTAAGTATACGAGTAATCGCATCGTCATGTGAACCAACTTAGAACCGAGTATGACTCCCGTAAACAGATCGCCCTACAGCTTAAACACCTACGGAGACACAAGAACAGCCCAAACAACTTAACGAACTACACAGAAATAGATTTAGAAGACTAGGCTTCTCACCCTGGAGAACCCCGATCATATTCTTCTAGAGATCGACGGATTGCATCGTATGTACCTCGGATATCGAGGACTCCGTCAAGATTTTCATTAGAAATCATTTTCTCTGCCTCGCATAGATGAAAATGGTTGAGCAAACGCAAGGAAAGAATTACTTCCATGAATGAATCTAAGATCCGAATATCACCAGTTCGAGTGTTAGGGAAGGATGTCCGGAAGACTATCTTCCGAACTCGATGCGGACACTTCGAGTCCGTAGTGATACTCTTCGTGTAGGACCAATACGCTCATAGTTTTCATGAACTAAATGAATGGGGTACGTCTTGATTACTTGGATCAGTTCGTCATTTCTCCATGGAAACATTACCTTCATAGGAACTTTTCGCGAAGTTCTTTAGGTACGAGTTTTGAAATTTAAGAGTCGAATTTCTATGACACACTGTTAGTAATGTGGGAAATTTTGAGTACTTTCTCAATTTATCAAAACCGTTGAGCATTGGTCGACACCGGAGACGCCGACAGTCATTCGCCAAATTCTAGGTCTTACCAACCTACTGTCATAGCTCATTCAGAACTCCTCACAAATTACAGAAACACGTACGACTTTGACCAAACAAGGGGTGGCCTTTGACTGGGAAGTTAAGCAAGAAAAGGAACCTTTGGAATTCCAAGTGAGTGACCAAGTTCTTTAGGAGAACTCACTCTGAGAATGGCTTAATATGCTTTGTATCGCGTGGAAAGCTAAATCCAATATAGTTAGGACCTCCGAGATTCTTATCAGAATCGGTCCTGTGCCTCGCACAAAATAGACCTACTCCGCGAACTCAGTAACGTACATTATACTCTTAGCGTCTCGATCATGAAACCATACCTTTCTGTTAGGACTCTTGTAAGTCCACTCGTCGAGATCCTCGCCTTCGTATTAGAACCGTAGTGACCTTCGACCGAGAGGTCAAGCGGACAAAGCAACGCCGTCGCCAGTTAGTGAAGGTTCGTTGTAATGCCAACTAAGAACCCGATTTCACTTAAGTGCACTAGAACCAATCGATTAGGAAGTTTCCTCCTCACGACTCGATCATTCATACCTACTTCCTTATCTAAATTCTAATTTCGGGACGAAATTCCCTTTAACAGGGGGATGATGTGACAACCTGAAATTTCCATTCTGAACAAACCATATCAATCCAATAGAAGTTAGAATAGTTATAGTGAAATCCCAGACATCGAGTATAAGTTTAGCAGTTTTCAGGATTTACACGTAAGGAGATATCAGGAGAGTGGATGCACTAGGGTTTTGTGCAACACTGTTATTCCAAAACTCTATGATAGTAGAGTTCATTCCAGGAATAAAAATATTTTCTGCCAAAAATATCTCAGGACTATAAATAGAATTCTGAACCAAATTCATTCATTATTCGCATTTCTAACTAGAGAAAAGCCATTTTCTCTCTTACGGATCTTCGGTTTTTTATCCCAAATCGTGAGTACACTTCTCTAGTTGTCTAATAATGCTTATTATGTGCTTGATAACTTAGATTACATATCAAATCTGTGAGATTCGGTAGTTTACCGCCCAAGAACGTTCTTGGAGAGTAAACTCCAAAATGAGGCTTTAATGCTACCTAGTCTTTTCCCCATGATAAGTAACAAACTTAGGCTTATTTATAAATGTATTTAGGACTAGAAAACAATCCAAAACCCCAAGATTTGGGAGTTTACCGCCCAAGAACACTTGGGGAGTAAACTCCATTTTAAGGGCCAAAAGTGTCCCAATGCTCCTCAAAGCCTCGGATCTCAAACTAGAAGCCTACATTACATGTGTATACCACCAAAACAATTAAGATTCAAGGGAGAAAGAGAGTTCATGGCCCAAAAGCTTCTAAGGCCGTGAACTCCAATAAATGGTGCCAAATGGTGCCATAATTCCTCCTAAAGCCTTGAACAATTGCCTAGAACATATCCTATGTGAGTATGGGACTTGAAATCATCAAAAACATCATTCCAAGGGAGTTTACGGCCGTAAACTCCATGGGAATATGGTCCCAGGGCCGTAAACTCCTAAAAGGAGTTATATTATGCCCTAAACTCTTCCATAGACCAATCAATTAAGTAGAAATGCTTATTAGGGCCTTATAGAACAACAAACATCTACTGGGCACATAGGTATGAGTTCACAGTCGTAAACTCATGAGTTTACGACCATAAACTCATTTGGTAGTGTTGTTAGGGTCGTGAACTCCCTTATGGAGTTTTCCTTGAGCCCTACACACAATAGCTTCCCCTACAAACACTTAGATGCAATCCTAGAGGCTAATAACACTTGATAAAGGTGCTTAGCATGTCCTAGGGTGTCTTGACTTGTTTATTAGTTGTTTATAGACTAATTTGTTACATATATGTGAAATTATATGTTAACTAGGATCATAAGTGTGTTCAAGACTTCACTTGACACCTAGCGGTCCTACCTCTTCAGTTCATCCGTATCACCCACAACAGGTGAGTTCATACCCCTTAATCAATGTTTTAACTATTTTTAAATGTTTTATGGGGGGGGGGGGATACAAGTAGAATCATGCTACTTATTATATCAATCACATGCGATTAATAAGCAGCATTCAAATGATTTACTACTCATTAGCCGTTTTACGAAACAGTTTCGTTCAAATGATTTTCATAAACACTTTATATGTTTAATACTCATTATTACACTGTACATTTTTACTCTGTATATTACATTTCAAACTTATTTACAATTGTGTTTCAAACAAATGTTTCTTTATACTGAACCGTTTTATCAAACCCATGCCTTCAAAACCCTTTTATAGATCGACATCAAGTTGATCTTTTCTTAGAAAATATTTATGTTCAAAGGTTTTTACAAACCTTATTTTATGCTTTTATTATAAATTGCATGCCTCCATATGTATGGTTATATAAGAAATGTTTAAAAGACTTAGGAAGTCTATCCACCCTATTTCCTTTTCGCGCTTGAGATGTGGTCTGGTGGGGTATCGGGTACCGTCCGAAGGTCGTTTAAATATTAGTTATATATCATGTGTGCATATATAGTCATAAAAGGTCTTTCCAGTTCATCCAATGCACTTGGATATCAAGGGTATACATCCATGTTCATATGTACCAGTTATATTACTAGTAAGCTACCATATGGGTAGTTTAGGAAGATACTAGAACTATTATTAGAACGCGATATCACACAAGGAGTCAGTTCATTCATGAGTCAATACTTGCTAGATAGAGAGAACTTACATTACAACTAGTACACATAGTACATTACGATACAATTACATAATTACGTTTACATAGAGATTTTGTTATAAGCATGCCTATATTTGTATAGTTATATAAGTAATGTTTAAAAGACATAGGAAGGCTATCCACCCTATTTCCTTTTCGCGCTTGAGATGTGGTCTGGTGGGATATCGGGTACCATCCGAAGGCCGTTTAAACGTTAGTTATATATCATGTATACATAGATGGACATAATCGTTACTTTCTGTCAGTTCAGTTCCTTTGGGTAGCAAAGGTATACGTTCATATACTTTTACATGATTACGCTTACATAAGTACATATACATGAATATGTTAACAAAATTGTGATCCACTGTATCGGAGCATGCCTTAAATGTCATGGCCCGAGTTGTAGCCAGAGTCTCTTGGAGGGAGAGCGTGAGTTTGCGTATAGATCTATACTGGATTGACTATCCTACACCTTGCTGCTAGCTACAGCGGGACCTACAGGTCTGCGGGTGCCAAACGTCATTCCGTTTTACGACCATTCGTATGTCGTTGTTTCCAGTCGATAGTATGGTGCAATTAATCACATGATACCTTAATATAAATCCGGTTTATGGTAGTTAGTACAGTAGTAGTTCCTATAATACAACACTACAGTACTACATTTATTTTCCCTTTTCTTATATTTAATGATCATTTCACTTAAACATTTAATGTAAAAACTATATTTTGATAATGATAGTTACACTTGGGAAAATTACACACTTTTACAAGAAACGAGCATTTAGAACAGTTAAGTCTTGGTAGAAGACTACATTTAGAACAGTTAGGTCTTGGTAGAAGACACACTTGTTTAACAGTAGGAATCATAGGGATTTATAGGGTTTTTCAAACGTTTACAGTTCATTTACAAACATTTTCATACTTACAGTTCATTTACAAACATTTTCATACTTACAGTTCATTTACAAACTATTTCTTACATACAAATTAAGACACTAAAATACTTATGATCTCACCAGCTTCAAAGCTGATACTCGCTTTCAAAATTACTTCTATCCTCAGGTCATCTATAGACTATAGACAGGTACCGATGCAATGTTTAGGGAAGATGGAGCTTGTTCAAGACTCATCTTTCATTTTGATTTATGCTTTAGTATTTATCAAAATTTGACAGAACGCACATGTATAATAATTCTATTATTAATGCAATGGATGATGTTGTTGCTTGTTTACTACTTTACAGTGTTGTGATACTGTACATGACGTCCTCCGCCCTAGAACGTTTCCGCCGTTCTTGGTTTTGGGGTGTGACAGATTGATATCAGAGCATTGTTTATAGTGAATTAAGTATATCAACCCATAAAAGATACACTAACTATAAATACATAAGGGATTAAAAATACTCTGACCAAGAGTTTATACTTTAAATAATAAAATATTTAAGTAAGTATACGTGCATGCATTCATACTAAAATCAGTGTCACTAGGACAGTACAAAAGAATTACGATTGTTGGAGAACGCAAGTGGGCTTAGAGACATATGGTCAAAACTGGGAAGATATAGCCTGATCACCTATATTATCCGAGGGTTGACTAACATGTGCCTATGTTTAATTGTGTGGTTGCAACAATGCTAAAATCTTACCAACCCTACCCCAATGAGAACAATAGAACATAACATTAAACTTAAAATACTATAGGAGTATTTGGTGTTACTATAAGTACGTTATACTTGAGAACTAAAACGGGATCTTCATTACTAAGTTGATAGTTGCTAAGTGGATACACTAAGGATATATGTAATTAGGATGCTATAGACTTAGAATCTGTGAAATTTTACTTTACCCCGATTCTGTGTGAATTTGGAGTCAAGGTTACATATTCGAAGGCCTATCCTGTTTCGATTACATATAACTGGTATGCACTTCACAAATAGCGATGTAAATGATGAAGATTTTCTAAATAATTATCTAGATAGTTCGTCTAATAATTTTTTCTTACCCCAATTCTCGCATAGATAACATGGCTGGACTCCATCCCCGCGGCAACCAGTATCTTCTGAACGAAGTCATTGCTGGTTGGTTTGGAGAAGAACCAGAGAATGATCATCCTATCCCTTTGAATGTTCACTATGATGAAAACCTTTTGGACAATGCTAATTCCGAACCAGAGGTTGAGAACCTACCCCAGGCAGCTCCCGTTCCAATTAGTAACCCTTGTCCGGCTTTTCATGGCCCGACGCCTCCATGGATGGAATGTTTGGAAACATGAAGCCAAGGACAAGATCATCCCATGCCATTTAATGGCGATCAAAGCTTTTACGACCTGAGCAATGGGGGCTCAGCAGATAGATTCTTGCCAATCTTGGTCCGCAGATTGGCCCGAAATGAGATTCAAGGCTTGTTTGAGACCATAGACTGCCTTGTCCAGAATGTAGCAGTGATCTGGATACTACTTGTTGACAAAACCTGGTAGTTTCTCTACATACACTGTCTCTTCCAGTTCTCCATTTAAGAAGGCACACTTCACATCCATTTGGTATACTTCAAAGTTCTTGTGTGCTGCATATGCGAGAAAACTACGAAGCGATTCTAGCCTTGCTACTAGAGCGAAGGTCCCTTTGTAATCTATGCCTTCTTCTTGACAGTAACCTTTCACAACCAATCTTTCCTTGTTGTGAATCACATTTCCTTCCTTATCTATCTTGTTACCAAAAAGCCACTTTACTCCAACCACAAAAGCATCCTTTGGTGTTGGAATCAGTCTCCACACTTTATTTTGCTCGAACTCCTTGAGTTCGTCCTGCATCGCCTTTACCCAATCAGAATGATCAAGTGCATTGTTGATTGTCTTCGGTTCAACCTTGGAGGCGAACGAATTAAACATGCAAAATTCCACTTTAGAGAATAGTGCAGTTTGTTTCGCTTTCAGTTGTGATCGTGTGATTACCTTTTCTGTCAATTCACGAATAATTTGTGTTTGTGGATGATCTTTGATCCATTTGGTGAGAGGAGGGTAATTAGCATCATATGAGGGATCCAATTCAGCATTCACTTATTCTTCGAAATCTGACTGAGTTTCATCATCGTTGGCATTTGAATTCTCCCCCTCGAATGATGATACTTGCTCAGCTTCAGGCATAGAATTCTCCCTCTAGACTTGACTTTCGGTTGGTATTGATGATGATGGGCTCTCCCCCTAGAATGGTGAATCTTGGTTATTTGGAAAAGAAAAACCCTCCCCCTGAATATGAGAACTATCTTTTGGAGGTTCGCTTGTGTCAGGCTGTTCGGTTGTTATTAGTTGTTCATCTGCTATTTTCTTTGCAGCATCATCGATTATCTTCTTCAAGTTGTCTACCTTGTAGTTTGCAGCTTTGGATTTAGAGTGAATAGCCTTTTCTGGTTCATCAAATAGCAGCATGTATTTCTCAAAGAGGTTTGAAATTGGTACCGTAACTTGACCAGATTTTGGAAATATTTCCTCTACAGATCCTTCGGTTGTCTTTAGTTTCTTGACGTAGTTATCATCGATGGTGACATAATAGGACTCTTCAATTTTCTTTGGACGCTTGTTTAGAACCCTATATGCTTTGGAGTTTAAGGAATAACCCAGAAAGATTCCTTTGTCTGCTTTGACTTCAAACTTGTTTCGGTGCTCCTTTGAATTGAAGATAAAGCATCTTGAACCGAACACATGGAAAAACTTTACATTAGGCTTTCGGTTGTTCAAGATCTCATAAGGAGTGATGGAGAACCGTTTGTTGAGATAAGATCTGTTCTGCGTATGGCAAGCAGCAGCAATGGCATTAGCCTAGAAATATAGAGGTAGAGAAGCGAAGCTATCATCGATGGTTATCATCGAAGCATGGTTCGGGTTACTTCACACAAAGATCGGTTTCTTCTTTGGACAATTTCATTATGTTGTGGAGTATATGGAGCCAAGAAGTTGTGTGTTTTCCCCTTCTCTGCAAAAAAATCTTCACAGTCTTTTTTCTTGAACTCCAACTCGTTGTCGCTTCTTATGTTTCGAACTACCTTTCGTAGTTGAACTTCTACCTACTTGATAAAGAGTTTAAACTTGGGAGTGGCCTCTTATTTTTGCTTCAAAAAGAACACCCAGGTAAACTGAAAGAAGTTATGCACTATTACAAGTATATACTTGTTACCACCAATGCTCTTGATTGAAGATGGACCACATAGATCAATATGAAGTAATTCAAGTGGTTCAATAACTTTTGTGTTGACTTGAGAAGGATGACTCTGTCGACTTTGTTTTCCTATTTCACACGCATCACACAAGTGTTCTTTGTCGGACTTCAGAACAGGAAGACCTCGAACATGATCCTTAAGCACTAGCTTGTTGATGTCTTTAAAATTTGAGATGGGAGAGTCTGCGGTGCCAACGCCAACTTTTGTTTGAGTGAGCTTTTGTTAGCAAGCAAACAACTGGTTTCCCTTGTATGGGATTGAGATTCAGAGGGTACATCTCTCTTTTTCGCTTCAATTTTAGCAGAATGTTGTTCGTCTTCTTTTCAATAATCTCCGAGCCATCATCATTGAACAAAACTTTTAACCCGGTACCAACCACCAGTTGAGAAACACTGATAAGGTTATGTTGTAAGCCTTCAACGTACGCTAGCTTTCATATCGTGAAATCACCATTGGTGATCATAACATAACCTTTGATCATGCCAAAAGAATTATTACCATACTTGACACTTCCACCATCTTTAAGGGACCGAAACTCGCTCAGATCTTCCCTTCCTCCTGTCATGTGATGCAAGAAGCCACTGTCTATGTACCATTTATCGTCGAACTGCTCGTCTCGCATAACCTACAAAAATTAAGCAGACTTAGGAACCCAAAGTTTCTTGGGTCCTTGTGAGCCTTTTACAGAATAGGGAATTGTAAGAGAAACATCAACTAAAAAGGTTATTTTTATTAATGTTGTTTCATCTTTTCTTTTTATGGTGAAAACTTTGATTTTATCAGATTTGAGTACTTTGGGTTTAGTTTTTGGATTTGTGAATTTTACGTTAACAGACTTTCGGTTCTCTACTTTGGGTTTAAACGTCGTCTTCTTTTCATTTTCTGGAAAGAGCTTTCCTTTTCCCTTTCGATCATTATGTGAGTGAGAGTGAGAATGAGAAAGATGGGACTTAGAAGAAGAATTAAGCTTTCGGTCATTGCTCTTACTTGGTTGAGAGCCGAAACTATGTTCCCTTCGGTTCTTCTCATTGGTTGGTCTAAGACCGAAACCATCCTCTCGGTTTCTCTTAATTTGAGGACCAAAACTTCCTTTTCGGTTGTCATCCGTCTGAGTACAGAAACTCCTCTTTTGGTTGCTATTCTTTTGTGGACCGAAACTCTATTTTCAGTTGTTTTGATTCTAGGGACCGAAACTCTTCTTTCGGTTGTTTTCATTACGAGAAGTTGAGTTTGCTTTTGCTTCTTCCTTTGACTTAGTGGTCTTTTCATAGCAAACCTAATTAGGGTTTTAAGATCGCAAATTGTTTCCTTTTAGTGAGATTCTTCTTGTATCTCAAATTACATTGATGCTTTCTTTCTAACACTTATTTTGGAGTTTTGTGGATGTTGGCCGTTTGCTTCGGTCTTTGAGCATGAGTTTCGCTCTTTAGCGAAGAGGTTTCTCTTGACACCATGACCGGTTCGCTTGAAGGAATTTTGGTACCACTTATGATTGGCACATCAAAGTGTGTAGGTTTATTAAGTGGTTCTGCCACATAACTACCTGTAACCCTCCATGATGTTTTCTTAGATAGACCTACTGTTTTATCGGCGTTATCAATCGGTGCTGACCAGAAAAACTCATCACACCCATCAGCATTATCTTCTTCTACTAATGCTGTCAGTTCGGCTGTCTGTTGCTGAGTAACTCCTTTAATTGTATAAACTTGATTTGGAGTTGTTTGGACCTTTTGACATACAACAACCTTTTCCCTGAGAACTTTGGTCTTGTCTTTGGACGAACGAGTGAACTCAACATGAATTTTCAGAAATAAGATTTTTGTTGGTTTCGGATTTGCTCTTGACAAATTTGGAACAATCCACCTCATCTTCTACAGATATTTCACTCATATCACCATCCTCATTGAATTTAGAAGTGTTTTCAATATCAAATTTATTTTCTGAAATCAACTTGGCATTCAAAGAGTCAAATTTTTATATAGTTTCGGTTTTGATATTTAATTTGTCATTTTCATCCAACAAATTTTTGAGCATGTCCTTATGGTCTTTTGACTTTATGAAGGAATCTTGTGACATCCCCATTTTCATGGCCAGAAAAGACCAATTTTGTTTATGCTTTATAAAAATCAGAGTACTTTTAATAAAAAAAAATATTGCGGAATTTGGACCCAGTAAAATAAGATAAATTCGTTATCAAATCATTTCTGAAGAAATGTATATTTATTCATTTAAAACATTGGGATATCATCATCAATACATATACATAAGCATAAACAGAACATACATTCATTATCACTAGTGATCTATATCTCCTTAATCTCTCGGTGTAATGTGACTTCATATCAACACCTGTGATATAAATAAACTGAGTGGGTCAGGTTGGGAAACTTGGTGAGTACATAGGGTTTTCAACCCATAATAATATAATTATTATGTTTAATCATCAAACAGTTAACCCAATTACCCATCCCCATTATCTTCTTTACTCTTAAGGATCTACCCTAAGAATCAGCTATTTCTCGTTCATTCATTCCTAAGGATTTTTCCTAAGGAATAGATACGAAGTCCATTGTAGTCAATGACACAGCTGTCAAGCACAACTGCTAGTTCTATCACTTAGGTGCAACTGCCATAATTGTGACATTCTATATGAGGCGCAACTGCCAGTATTGTCCTTCGAGCACCACTGCTAGGGTTATCTTGTTTATTGATAGTATCGTTTTCGAGAGTCTACTTGCAATACATGTCAATGGGTTTTTAGAGTACACCGGTGAACACATCGTTCACAACACCTACAGGTTGCGAGCTTGCTAGTGTTCCACTAGACTGTCTAGAATAGTCCGTAGTTGTTATTCATACTCTACTAGATGACGGGGCCAACATTTGGAACAAGGCTTCTCACATTGTCCACCTCTCACCCTTACCTCATGGTCTATATCATTTATTAACTCATCATCCAACTCATATTTCATCTACCCATGTTTTACCCAACATATTATGTAGATATAAATAAATATACAATTTAAAACATATTAAACTTGTGTAAAATCATTCATCCATCATAAATAGCAAGTATACAAATAATATGCACAAATAACACGTAATTTATATAAAATACTTCATATCTATGTGTAAGATGAAAGGGACCATGCACTCACTTGAAAAGGTGGTGTTTCCGAACTCAGACAGTGCTTCGCTTCTTAAAAATAATTTCATTCGACGAAACCTAGTATTATTACCAGTAGAGTTTAGTTTATTATTCGCCGAGACTAATTAATAGTCTAGCTATTATTACTATTATATAAGTGCTAAACAATACTTATATAACCCATAATAATAGCCCAAGTACGTATTATAAGTTCCTAATAACGTTACTATAATTAAATAAAACTATATTAAAAATAGCGTAGTCGTAGCTCACTTATAGCGGGTTTTTATAGAAAACCGGGCTTTGCTTGGAGCAGCGTTCCTGAGCTGAAAATCTCTTCTTCTTGGAGCCTTCGAGCACTCCGGGGCTTCCGCCTCGTGCTAGGGAGATTCCCTAGGTTTTTGGGGGGTTTCGGGGCTAGAGAGAGGTTCTAGAGAGAGAGAGAGAGAGCGAGAGAGAGAGAGAGTAAAGAGAAGACAGAATGGGAAAGGTGTGAAGAAAATGATGGTGGGAGAGGTTTTATTTATAGGGTGAAACATGGCTGAACTTGGTGCTACATGTCACCATCTGGTGGCAAGACTTGGGGAGAAAACAATGGCCAAGATTGTGCCACGTCACCCATTTTCGCACAACACACTTCCGACTTCTAAAATTGGTCACATTCACATACGAGCTCCGTTTTTACATTATTTATATCCACGCGAAGGTAAAAATAAGATCTATAACTTTCATTTTGACTCCGTCAGCTAATTCTTGACCGATCTTAAATTTAACACTACGAGGAGATTATACTGTTAAATGTCCGCGTAAAATTCATAACTTCTACATACGGACACTGTTTTTGTCTGTATTTTTACGGTTAAGTTCCTATTAATGAGATCTTAAATTCTCATTTAGGCTGCATAGTCCAAAAACCGCTCGATCTAAAATTCGAGTTTCGGGTCGTGCACTGCTATGCTAAATATTAGAAAATTCATAACTTCCTCGTACGAAGTCAGATTTGGGCATTATTTTTATGGACGCTCTTAGTTTAACATATTCTAAGACTTTTGTTTAGATTACTAAAGCTAAAAATTTCTCTATTGTAAATTCACTATTTACGTCTCCCGGTGCCGTACCGGTTTTGCCGAAAAACTTCGACGGGTCATAACTTCTTCGTTATAACTCAGATTTCGGTGTTCTTTATTTGTACTGAACCCTTGTAACATATAATACAACTTGGTTAAGATTAATCATTCTAAATATTCTTCCATCAAAAACTCATTTTTGATGCTTATTGTCTCTAAATTGACTAGCCCGGATCTGTGGGCGTTACAACTCTATTTTGTCAAGAGCAATGTTGTAAGTGGGAGAGATATCATCAAAAGAACCAACGTTTTCACAGTTATATGCATCGACATCGATTTCATCCTCCTTTAACTCATGGAAGGGTAAAATAATACAATGTATCTTTTTCCCTATTTCACAATCAAGATGCAATTGAGTAATGTTGGAATATATTCATTTAGCAATCAAACAAAAAAACATTCCGTTGTTTTGAAAGATTTAAATTATCTCTTTGCAAATAAATTTTTTCATCCCTAGACCTAATCAAATCCTTCTCCTTCTGCTCAATCCACATATTCCTCACCTCACTCTTCGATGATACCCTGCTGATTTGATAAGTTAGGTTAGAGTTTGTGACGCGAGTTTGAGTCCCCCATTAGTGGTATAGCCTCTCATTTGTGGCACCCTAGAGGTCACCATTAGACGCTTTCCTACAACGTCCTCTTCTTTCACCAACAATATCCTGCCATGAGTGGGCTTCCTCACTTCTTCATCTTCAGAATATGTTGACCAAACTTCAACACCGCCGAACTCATCATCAACAATATTTCCCTGCGCAATAAGATCATTCGTAGTGTTATTAGATCCAACTTTCTTCTTCTTGATTTCCTCTAATCGTCGTATGAGGTTCGCTTCCTCATCATCATTGTCATTCTTCTCTGACATCTTTCTCAACATGCAATCTTTGGGAAAGTGATTTTTGCCTCCACAGTAGTGACAGTTAAAACCTGAGTCACCACCAAGCTTTACTTCCATCTTTGGTTCTTCGGTCTAAGAAACACTCTTCGATTCCTCCTTTGCTTTCTCGGCACTATAGCTGTCTTGCCAGTTTCGGTTCTTAATAGCTGGGAACCTTCTTCTGATGAACTTCTTGGGATTTGACACCATCAAAGCATAATCTTCACTTGTTAGATCATATTCAAAAAGATCTAAATCTTCTTCTTCTTCAGTAGCATTCTTTCCTTTGGATATTAGGGCCAAGGAACCCATGGTAGAAACCATGTTCGTTTCTTTAGTCACTGCACTCTCATGTGACTTTAATATTCCCACCAGTTTTGCCAGAGAATAAACCTTGAATTGTTGATGTGCCTTCACAGTAGACACCACAACCATCCATTCGGGTCTAAGGCCATTCATGAATGTGACCTTCTGTTTAATGACTTTCCTTTCAATCCCATGCTTTATCATCTTACTAAGGAGATGATTAAAGCGATCGAAGGCTTGAATAAGCTTCTCTTCGGGCTTCTGCTTGAAGTCACCAAATTCTGAGAGCAATAATGTTTGGATTGAATGCTCAAGATATTCATCCCTAAAGTACAGTTCCTTCAACCTGTCCCAAATTTCTTTCGCTATTGTGCATGAGCTTACCAACCGAAACGTGTCCGATTGTAAAGCGAACCTTATCATCCTGAAAGCTTTGATGCCGCACTGAAACTTTTCCTTCTCAGCTTGGGGTATGTCTTTTCACATCATTGAGGAGCTGATTATATTCCTTTTGAGTTTCAACAATTCTTGAAGTGCTTGAGTGAGCGAATGGACCTATTGTAATCGCCTCCCAGATCAAGTATCCATTGTCCTCTAAACCAATCACGTAGTCTTCGAAGTGATGCATCCAGACTTCATAATCTTGAATGTATAATATAGGAATCCTTGTCGTCGATCCTATACTATTGGAGATATTGATTGGGTTTGTCAGAGAATCTTCCATGGACATGATGATGTTTGTTCCAAAACCTTCTTAAGATGAGACTTGTAAATAATGTTAGGGTAAGATCGACTATTAAAGAACTACGTCAATAGCAGATGACAGCTCCAACAATATCGATCAAAGCAGAAAACCCTAAGATCTTCTTCAATAGAAGAGATGTATATGGATTACACAGTCTCCTGCTCTGATACCAATTGATGAGTTGACAACTCTTAGATCGATTAGATCTTCAACAGGTTAATCAATCAAAACAAACAAACTGTTGGATAAGGTGTCTAAGTCCATAACTATTTCTGGTATGTACTTGACCCGACCTGGCGTAGTCCATTTGGGTTGCATGGCACCATGCATTGGATAAACTAAATGAGAGAAATAACACTTATGGTTTATTAATATATTATAAGTTCTAATATATTAATAATATTATTTAATTAGTTTGATCAAGAATTAATTTAGAATTAATTGAGTGATCAAAAGATAACTAATTAAATATATGGGTTGATTATGTATATCATCCATAACTTATATAGTGAGTTAAGAGGCTCCATGGATTATCAAATTGGGTTCCACCCATAGGATGCTCCATGGAGTTAATCCATGGATCATAGAAATGAAGAGCCATGTTACATTAGGGTTTTACCTAATGCAACACACTATATAAACCATGTGGCATCTCTTAAAATCAGCTACACATGTATACTTGAGGGCTAGGGCCGATTTTTGAGTGTTGTACTTTCTCTCCAAGTTTACTCCATAGCATTTAGTGCTGTGTGAAGCATTTGAGGCATCACACTTGGGGTGCTAGGCTCACAAGGTTTCAAGGAATCAAAATCAACAACAAGGTATGTTATTATATCTTTCATTTAAGTTAAAATGTTCCCCATGTATGCTAGATAGGATCATGAACCTTGGAAATCAATTTTGCATGAACCTTAGACAAACATAGATCCATGGTTTATTAGGGTTGCATGTACACTTAGGAATTATTAGAATGCTCAAAACCCATCAGTGGTATCAGAGCCTAGGCTTGTTTGTTTGTTATTTGTGCAAAAATGTGTTGAAAATCAAAACTGCTTGCCAAGTGAAAATTCATTATAGTCGTCGAGTAGGTTCATGCACTCAACGAGTAGGAGGCCCTGGCAGCAGATTTTCGACTTTTGTTGCTTGAAATGGACTAGAAACATTACCCTAAACTGTTTTGGTGTTTTAAAACTTGTTTTAGATGGTGTAATGTTTATGCTAATCCATTTACAATGGCAATTATAACAAATTACAAGTTTTATGAGTAATTTATGATTCTTGAAATGTTCATATTCATGTTCTTGAACTTATGAAGATTAGATGATCATAGGAATTGTTTGTAACCTACTTGGTAGTTTAATTCATGATCACTATGTGTTTTAATGGATTCCATATCTTGTCCTCAATTTATGGAAAACCAAAGGTCACACTTTAATAAAAACCATTAAAAGAACATAAGGGTTATAAAAATGAAGAGTCTTCGTTTTTAATACTCAATTAATTCATAAGTTACAAGAAATGAAAAGTTTTGAAAGTTTATAAAACTTGCCCTCAAGTTTTGGAACAAGAAAAGTCATGATTAAATATTTAGTTCCAACCCTTAGAATATTAAAAGTTAAAATTCAACCCTTATACTTTATAATATTATAAGTTAATAATATATCTATATGTATAAGATCAAGTCGTCTTACCGCTAGTACGCCTCATTCACGAAGCCGGTCTATAAGGGGGGTATAAGGTTGTTGCCAATAAAATAGCAACTTAATGGGTGTCCACTCTCACCCACCACTTCCTTGATTGGTGGAGGGTCATTAGCCGAACGGGTAGGACAAGGACTTACAAATTCTCATTAAAAGTATAATGATAATTATAAAGTAACTAAATGTTTTAATTAAATTCCCAATCTTAGTTACTTTAGGAAAATGTGAATAAGGTGTTAATCCATGAAATTACACTTTACACTTTGTTTAAGTCGTTAGTGGAGCGTGTGTGGTTAACCGGCACACTAACTTGAACTTAACAAGGATGGTAAAGGGTGACGTAAAGTTTATTATAGGTCGGTGGAGCAGGTGTGGTTAACCGGCACATCGATTGCGTAATAAACATTGAGGGTACCAAGTGATTTGCATGGTTACTTCACACCTCGTTTTGTGATCCACGGTATCCCTGCCACAAAACTTGGAGGAAACACTCGAGATTGAAACATGCCTTTGAAAAGTTCATTGAATCTCAAAAGAATCTAGGAATTTCTAAGAACCAAATTAAAAACTTAATATATTAATATTTCATTTTTTGGTGGAAATTGGTGAATCGTCATTCACCTACCTTTCAAATATGTTATTACTTACATTATGACATACCTCTTCTAAGTATAATATATTACGATTCGGTCTTACCCTTAATAATATATTTGGGTGTTTTATTAACGACTAAATTAATATCTAAACTAATCTTGTGTTTCTTCTTATTCAGATGTCTTCAAATAATGCTGCTTCTAGCTCTAATCCTAATGGCTCCTTTACCCTTATGAACCTGTGTGGGAAAGTCACTTTTGATGGATCCAACATCAATGAATAGATCAGAAACATCACGATGATTACCCGCTACGAGGACAAGGAATATGTCCACGATAAGGAGCTTAAAGATATTGATGAGACCACTGCAACTCCCCAGGAGATCGCTGACTTCTGGGCACATGAAAGGGATGCCACCAAAGTGGCATGGATCATGATGGACACCATGACAGTAGAAATCCAAAAGTCCTATGAGGACTTCTACCCTTTTGAAATGCACCAAGACTTGATGGAAAGATACCATCAAAGTGCGTGACAAGAGAGGTATGAAATCATCTCCTCCATGATAACAACCCGAATGAAGGATGGTGAACCCATCACGGGCCACATGTACAAAATGCAAAGATTTGTGGACAATCTGTTGAAGGTTAATGTGAACTTCCCCGAGGAGCTTGCAATAGATATCATTTTGCACTCCTTACCCTCGCGCTATGATCAATTCCGCATGACATATCACATGAATAAGGAAGAGGTCATACTCATCAGACTTCAAGGACTCGTAAAGACCACGAAAAGTGGTCTTAAGGGTAAGTCGGTTGTTACTCTTACTCCTATCAACTCCGCCCCTGTCTTGGCAATCGGGAAAGGGAAGTGTAAGAAGAGGAAGAGTCCCTCGAAGGGTACCAAGGGTAAGACCCTTGAATGCTCCTCTTTAAATGGAACCAAGAAAGGTTTCATCACTCCTTCTGCTGACCCAAAAGAGGCTGAATGCTTCTATTTCCATGAAAAGGCACATTGGAAGCGGAACTGCCCAAAGTACCATAAAGATGTGAAGGATGGGAAAGTTAAACCCAACCATGCAGGTATTTACACTATCTTATCTAATAACTCACCCTATTCTAACTCTTAGATCCTTGATACCGGTTGCAGTATTCATATCTGTTCTGATTTGTAGGGACTAAGAAGAAGTGAGAATGTTGAGCATGGAAGAATAAACTTGATCATGGGGAATAGGAAAGCTTTACCTATCACCAAGATTGGAGTTTATACTTTATCGCTAAGTAGTGCTTTAGTTTAGATCTGAATAAATGTTGTTACTCGCCAGAAATGGCAAGAAATATTATTTCATTTCATGCATTGTATAAACAAGGTTTTACCTTTTCATTTGATAATGAAGTTGGTTCAATTAATGCTTTCTTTAATAATGTTCTTTATTCTAAAGCATTACCTTGTGATGGTGTGTATGAAACTGTATCTCTTGTAGATAACTTAGGAAATAATGTATTGTGTATTGATTCTATTAATGATAATAACTTGGATAAAGCATCATTATGGCATCGTCGTCTTGGACATATAAGCAAGAAACGCATAGGCCTACTCCAAAAGGATGGAGTCATGGAATCATTTGACCTAAAGTCAGATGATAGTTGCGAATCATGCTTACTTGGAAAATGACAAAGACTCCCTTCATTGGTTCTTGTAAGAGGGGTGAAGGTTTGTTGGATCTCGTACACACGGATGTGTGTGCACCCTTCAAACATTCCACAAGGGATGCTAATCGTTATTATTTGACTTTTACTGATGATTAAAGTAGATATGGATATGTCTACTTAATCAAGCATAAGTCAGGAACTTTTGAAAGATCTAAAGATTTTAAACAGGAAGTCGAGAATCAATTGGGCAGGAACATTAAGATGCTTCGATCCGATCGAGGCGGTGAGTATCTTAGTTCAGAGTTCCTCGACTATCTTAGGGAATGTGGGATTGTCTCACAACAGACACCTCCCAGGACACCGTAGTTGAATGGTGTAGGTGAGAGGCTAAATCGAACCTTGTTGGATATGGTTCGTTCCATAATGAGTCGAGCTTCGCTACCAATCTCATGTTGGGGGTATGCCTTAGAGACTGCCGCACATATCCTTAATCTAGTCCCTACAAAGAAAGTTTCCAAAACTACTCATGAGATGTGGACTGGTAAAGTACCCAAAGTAGAACACATCAAGATTTGGGGTTGCGAGGCTTTCGTGAGACGCGAGACTCATGATAAGATTGATTCTCGAAGTGAGAGGTGTATTTTCATCGGCTGCCCACATAATTCCTTTGGTTACCTCTTCTACAGACCTAGTGAGAATATGGTATTTATAGCTAGGAGGTCTGTCTTTTGAGAAAGAGAGTTCATAAGCCAAGGAAACAGTGGGAGGCAAGTTGACCTTGAAGAAATTCAGGAGTCAAGTGGTGAAGGAACTTCAAACCCTAGCACTCAACATGAGGAGGAAACTCTTGTTGAGCTAATTGATAAGTCGGTACCTCTGAGGTGTTCAACGAGAGTTAGGAATGCACTTGGGCATTACTATGGATTCCATATTACTACGGAAGGTGATACACTTATTAGTGATAAGAAAATAGTAGGGCTGGATGAACCTAATAGTTACGTGGAAGCCATGGCAGGCCCTGAGTCAGCCAAGTGGAAAGAGGAAATGGATAACGAGATATAGTCCATGTATGAGAATCAAGTTTGGAACTTGGTTGAGAATGTACCAGGTCGTAAGACTATAGGGTGCAAATGGATCTTCAAGAAGTAGACCGACATGGATGGTAATGTACACACTTATAAGGCACAACTGGTTGCAAAGGGCTTCCCTCAAACTCCGAGAGTTGATTATGATGACACCTTTTCTCCAGTGGCCAAGATTAAGTCTATTAGGGTTATGTTAGCCATAACTATATTTCATGACAATGAAATATGGCAAATGGATGTCAAAACCGCTTTCCTTAATGGAAAGTTGGCTGAGGATGTTTACATGAGTCAACCAAAGGGTTTTGTCAATATAGAGTACCCTAATAGAGTGTGTAAGCTTGAGAAATCCATTTATGGATTAAAGCAAGCACCTCGCAGATGGAATCTTTGCTTTGATGAGAAAGCCAAATTGTTTGGCTTTTCTAGGAGTGAAGATGAATCTTGTGAATATGTCAAGGCTAGTGGGAGTATAGTTAGCTTTTTGGTATTGTATGTGGATGACATACTACTCATAGGAAATGACATCCCAACTATGCAGGAAGTTATGTCCTGGATTGGGAAGTGTTTCTCTAAGAAGGACCTAGGAGAAGCTGCCTATATTCTAGGGATAAGGATATTGAGAGATCTGAGTAAAAGACTAATTGGACTTAGTCAGAGTACCTACTTAGATAAGGTGCTGAAGAGATACAGCTTGCAGGACTCCAAGCAAGGAGAGTTACCTATTCAGTGTAATTCCATATTGAGTAAGACTCAAAGCCCGAGTACTGAGGCTGAGTGAGCAGAAATGAGCCAAGTACCTTATGCTTCGTCTGTAGGATTGATCATGTATGTTATGACGTGTACTCGACCAGATGTAGCCTTTGCTTTTAGCATGGTTAGCAGGTATCATTGGAACCCTGTCTACGCACACTAGACTGCAGTAAACAATATCCTCAAGTACCTACGGAGGACTAAGGACTGGGTCCTTACCCTCGGTAGGAGTGATGACTTGAGAGCTGTAAGGTATAGTGATGCTGACTTCCAGACTGATAGGGATAATTTCCGCTCTCAGTCGGGCAGGGTCTTTACCCTAAACGGAGGAGCAATCACTTGGAAGAGTTCCAAGCAGGAGACAATGGCTGATTCCACTTGTGAATCAGAGTATATAGCAGCAAGCGAGGCAGAAAAAGAGGCAATATGGCTGAAGAACTTCATTGGAGACCTTGGGGTTGTACCAGCTATCAAGGAGCCTATGGAAATTTTCTATGATAGTGAAAGTGTTGTTGCCTTAGCTAAAGAACCAAGGGATCGTGGGAAATCTAGACACATCAACAAAAAATATTACGTTATCAGACATTGCATAGAAGAAGGAATCCTCGTGACAAAGAGGGTATCATCAGATGAGAACCCAACAGATCCCCTCACGAAGGGACTGAGTCAGGTTAAGCATCTTCAGCATGCTCAGAGCATAGGGCTAAAGGATGATATTAGTTTTAGTAGTTAGATAACTTTGGAAATTTGTAAAGTGTAAGTGACATTTGATGATGAATAAAAGTTGTGTCTATTTATGAGTAAAGTGTTGCTATCTTGTGTCAATCGTTTATTAGAATTTCTTTTGCATGTTTTGACTTCAAGAATATTATGTTTTGTTTTACATATTATTCAGATTTTCCACAGTCGGTCATATGTTGGAAGTGGATATGAACTAAGACTATCATGAAGTTGGTTGTAGGTGTCAAGTTTTAGGACAACACTTCATGAGTACTCCTAAGTTCTGAGTTTTGGAATCAACCCACACTCATTGGTATCACTTCATGGAATTTATCTCAAGTGATCATGAGACGGTAACATCATATATGTCTTCAAACCTAGAGATATGATTTGTTGCCTATGAGTTGGTTATGCATTGATTGTACGAAAGTGCGTTGGTAACTCAATGTTATAAAATGTGCTTTTGAATATAACTCAACAAGTAGTAGAGCATGTTGGGTTTTGAGCAATCTAACACTTCCTAAGTGTGCATGCGACCCTAATAAACCTTGGATCTATGTTTGTCTAAATACATGCAAAATAATAATTTTTCCAAGGTTCATAACCTATCTAACATGGCATGGGGTACTTTTAAACATAAAAGAATTAGATGAGATTACATACCTTTTGATGATGAGTTCAATTCCTAAGGAGTTTGAGGGCCAAGCACCAATAGTGTGAATGCCTCAAATGGAATCACAAATCACCACAAACTCTTGGAAAAACTTTGAGAGAGTGTATACACACATAGAAATCGGCCACACCTAAGTCTCACACACACTAGTGCCACTAGTGGCTATTTCATGCAACATAAGCATGCTTATATAGTGTACATGATTAGGGTGAAACCCTAATAACCCATGTCTTTTCCTTTCCAAGGATCCATGGGTTAAAAGCTCCATGGATCATCCATGGACTTCCATACAAGCCTAGCCCATTAACAAATGAGTGTTAGCCCACACTATATAAAACCAATAGCCCACAATCTAATTAGTCTTCCTTTTAATCTCTAAATTAATTCATAATTAATTTAAGACTAAGACTAATTAAATAACATGACTTCATATTAATATATTATAACTTATAATATATTAATAAACATATGTGTATAACTCTCATAAAATTATCCATAAATAGTTTGGATGAAATGCAACCCAAATGGACCACGCCGGGTCGGGTCAAGTATATACCAAATAAGTTATGGACTTAGACACCTTATCCAACAGACTCCCACTTGGATAAGTCTAATAACTATATTTGCGTATGTTACTTCAGGAACCAACCAACAATCGTAGCTCTCGAAAACTCTGTTGAACTATGAAGCGCCATTTTAGAAAAGTGATCATATAATCCTCTGTTCTCATGATATCAGCTGGACAAATACATGGAACAACGTCGTACTTATTGTCCAGCAGTTTGTTTCCCGATTTTCGATTTGTTTGACAAAGAACTTAATCGAACACATCAATTTTTGTTCTGACCGGCCGGTACATAGGTCACAACAAAATCATCGAGGGGCCCAGATATCGCTTCTATTTCTAGAAGGAACAGATAAACTTCGACTCATATTCTTGTTCTACTACTTGTTGAATTGTACACAAAGTCACGTTTTATAACATCAAGTTACTGATGCGTTTACGTGCAATCAATGCACAACCAACTCATAGGTAAAAACTCATATCTCTAGGTTTGAAGATTTATATGATATTACCGTCTCACGATCACTCGAGATAAATTCCATGAAGTGATACAAGTGAGCGTGGGTTTAATCCAATACTCATAACTTATGAGCACTCATGAATGTTGTAGCAACCATTGCTATGACTAAACCCATTTAGCCATCTACAAACTCGATTCATGACAGTCTTGATTCATACCTACTTCCAACATATGAACGACTGTGGAGTGTTTAAATAACTTAGTCATTCGAAAGAATAACCTAGCTATTTTGGAAGTCAAAACATGCAAAGTGAAACACAATAATAATCGAATCCAATATGGTCTCAGAACCCTTCTGAATATAAATAGAACCACCTTTTATTTATCACTATATTGATTACACATTATTCATTGTATAATGTTTCAAACAATCAACTTAAGACTTGAATAAAAAACAACAGTCGTCCCATGCTCCTAGCATGTACACTTTGTTTTTCTAAACAATAGTTATGCCATACTCCAAGTATGCACACTATGTTTGTCTATGATCCTTACATTGTGATGTAGATCAATTGAACATGATTCCAATGATACTCATTTCACAATCCCAAATCCTTATTGTAAATGTGAGAATCCCCGATTCCTATCATTTACCAAAAAATCTATTAGATTTTAAACTTTTATGCAATGTTCCTCTTGTAATGATTATGCACAAAGTCACCAAAACCTTGTCACCAGTCATTACAGAGTATTCCAAAGAAGGTCAACTTCTATGGAACGGAAGTCTCATATTCAAAGTACATTGCTTTGAATATCCTTCTTGCATTAAGGTTTTCTAATCTTACATAGATTGAATAACTTCCACCTATGGAGACATTTCCATAGTCCCATTTTGACTATCACTTCCGAACAAGAGTTACTTCTTTTCAGAACATGTCAATACGGTCCTTTCCGACAACTTACATCATACTTCCAACCTTCCCTGAGCAACCAATCTTTGGCGAACCTCAGATTTGTCCTCGACAATTGCTTAATCACTTTAGTCATATCCAGTTCTAGACTTTTCCCTTCTCAATGCCTTAAGCATTTGGAAAATTTAGAAAAGATGAATATTATAGCACATGCAATCGATCCTATATCCGAAGCATATGGGACACGATTCATGATGTTTGACATAAAGACATGATACTAGACCAGTCTTTTGCTACAATAATTTTTATTTTTTATTTGCCATGTTTTCAAAATTTAACTATGAAGAGGGATGCCGTAATCATAATCGAATTTTGAAAACGCAATATATATAGAATTTCCTTAAGTCGAACCATTCAGACATAAAATTCATATACATGTCCTTGACTAAAGTTGATTAAAATCTCAATCTAAGCTTTAGAATTGAAATGAAGTATAATTTCCTCTCCCTTAATTATAGCAAAACAACTTTTCAACCCCTGCAACTTCATGAATTGAAACTTTGTTTTCCATAATTAACATTGCTAACTTGCAATACTTAACATAATAATCATGCTCCCACTAACATGATGATTATCATCATAACACTTATGCTCCCACTAGCTCTGACATATTTCCAGAAATCTGTTGGACTTCTGAAATTTAGATTCATACACCCTTTCTTAGATACCTCACATGTGTGTCTAAACAATATTCAGAACTATGAAAAGGGATGCCGTAATCATAGTCTCAATTGCTTAGGCATTTTCCATTTCTCACAAGTCCATGTTAGTGTGCCGGTTAACCACAAGCGCTCCACTAACGACTTTTGAAAATGCAAATAACACTATTGATATCTACGTAAAATCTACTTAGTGAAAACGTTTCCTCACCATCATTTTCATGAATCGGAGAGAAACCTTATGACACTTAGATTTTATAGTGTATGAGTTCCTATCCATGTGAATTTGTCAAAACCATAATCACAAGATAAGGTTAGTAACAAATTTAGCCTTACATGGATTAAACTTGTTCAATCTTAGTTTCTTGTCACCTTGGTAGCACAAGGCCCACCAATGCTTCCAAGTAGAACTCTGATAACTTACATGCAAATTCAACTTATTTGAAGTAGGTACAGAAATAAGAATTATGTCAACACGATAGGTTGCAAACCTTAAGTCGTGTGCTAGTGATAAATTACAGGTTTTACTCTTGATTAAATCTTGAAACTCTTTCGGGATCTTTAAGGCTCCCACTGTCCCCTTGGCATATAAGTTTCCCCAGTCAAGAACCATTCCTTGACAAAACAAATATTCAAGGGATAGTGTGGATTCTTATCAAGACTAACACTTCACACAATTGGTCGTAGTTGGTCTTTGTCTTATCCAAGACATCACAACTTACTAATCTCAAATGTACAAGGGTAGAAACATTTTACACTTACATTTGACTAGTGTTAATAAATCTTCCTTTATGTCACTCAAAGTTACAATCTTGGAGTATGACTCTAAGAATTGTTTTGGAACGAAGTATGACTCATCTTCTTGATTTTAACCAATCCAACAATTCACGACCTCTCTTCTTAGCCATAACAATGCACTAAGACGTCCTTAGAGTATGAATTTGTGATATGGTTTCATAATCATTAAGATGATCATGAAATACGATACTAAAGTACTCTCCCATCCTTTCAGATTTTAGAAACTTTTATCTTTCTGCCTAATTTGATTCTTCTCATTTGTTTTGTCATACATTGTAACCTATCCAATGTTACAGAATTATACTTAACCTTATAAGTATAATTATGTGGTGGACCTTGACTAGCGCACACCCAGTGTACCTAATTCCTTAGTCCTTCAATTGACTCACATATACATGTGATCAAAGAATTAGTCTTAATTTTCAAAGATGAAAATTCTCATTCATCATACAATACAACTTGTATGATTCCAAGTTTCTGTCCAATTGAAACTTGGATGATGAAAAACTCTATTCATTTGGTAAATTCAGACACTACCACAAATGAAGGAATCAAATCCACTTTCCAATATTGCTATTACTGGAAACATATAAGCAACAATTTTCCACAGATGCCATTGTAAGGATAATTTTTAAAATAAATAAAATTAAAACCCTTTTTTTTCTTTTATTTTAAAACTTTGCGGAAAAACTTATCCTTACAATCCACATGAAAACCTTGTTGTTATCTATTCATAAGCAATATATTATAACTCTTAAGCAACAACTCAAAATTCTGATTACCGAACCATGCGATCGAAACTCACCTTCACAATCAGAATCAACATATACTTACTTTAAGCTTCCTATTTGATTCTTAAAACATCAGCATGTGACCCATTCACGTTATGTAATAAGAATCTCCGAATAGGAACTTAATAGAGTTACACAGTGGACTTTACCCGAAGTAGAGTCAAACCTCTTGACTTGATCAACCTTATGACCTTTCAGGTGAATAGGGCAGCTTCGCAACCAATGCCCCTTCCTTTGGCAACAAAACATATGGACCCTTTGGCAATGGCACATGAGTCTATCTCAGAATTTTCCTTTCTCTTTACTATTTGGTCAACCGAGTTGACTATAGCCGATCCCTTTCCATTGGGAAGAGAAATCCTTTTCTAGATATCCAATGCTACCATTGTCAATGTCCATGTAGACTTGGGAAGTTGTTCTTTTAATCAAATTTGCTTTACTGGTGTTCCAAATCATTGCTGATTCCACAACACCAAGCAAATAGATAACATCATTAAGGGTCATGTCATAGTCCGTCTCATAGTAGTCCCAAAGAGACTCACTATGTTACTTAGAAAGTGATTGAGCATCCAACTTTCACGAGACTTTGACACCCAACTCTCCCGGCTTGTCAATATGTGACTTTATCTCCAAGACGTGAGCACACATAGACTATGCTTGCCAATAGGGATTGAGTGTCTTTAAACTTTTCAAGAACTTGTGGTTGAGGGAGAATAATTGGAGGAGGTGGAGGAAGTGAAGCATGATGTTGAGGGACACCATCTTCAAGAGATTTGGGAAGATCATAGTTGTCTGAACCAGACATCTATAATGGGAGAAAATCAAGTTAGTTGATTCAAAATCCTTAATATAACACCCAATATGAAATATTAAGGCTAGGACCTAACACAATATTTTATAATTTGGAAGAGGGATGCCGTAATCCAAGCTATAAAATATTTGAAGGTAGGCGAATGACGATTCACCAATTTCCACCATGAAAAACGAAATAATTTATTAGGTTTTAATTGGATTTGAAATTCCTAGATCTTTTGAGATTCACTGAACTTTTCGATGGCATGTTTCAATCTCAAGTGTGCCATCTCAAATTTTGTGACTGGGATGCCGAGGATCACAAAACAAGGTGTGAACAAGCATACCAATTCACTTGGTACCCTTAATATTATCACCTAATCAATGTGCCGGTTAACCACACACGCTCCATTGATCTATGACAAACATTAAGTCACCCTTCGTAATCCTTACTAGTCCAAGTTAGTGTGCCGGTTAACCACACACGCTCCACCAACGACCTGGTAAGGTACAAAGTGTGAATTCCATGGGATAGCACCAAATTCACATTTTTCCTAAAGTAACTAAGATTGGGAATTAAATAAAAAAATATTTAGTTACTTTATAATAATCATTATACTTTTAATGAGAATTTAAAATCATCGTCCTACCCGTTCGGCTAACAACCCTCCACTAGTCAAGCAAGCGGTGGGTGAGAGTGGACACCCATTAAGTCGCCATTTTATAGGCAACAACCTTATACCCACCTTATAGACCGGCTTCGAGAATGAGGCCTACTAACAGTAAAACGACTTGTTCATATACATATATATAATAATTAACCATTAATCTTATAATAGTATAAGGGTAGAATTTTAACTTTTAAAACTTCTAGGGTATGAAATTAAGGTTTGTGTGAGACTTTACAAATTCCAAAACTTGAGGGCAAGTTTTGAACAATTCATAAACTTTTGGATATTCATAACTTATGAGTTTTAATTAAGTGTTTTAAATCTTTTAATGAAGAGTCTCTTGGAAATCCATAACTTAAGGACAAGTTATGGAGTCCATAAAACATTTAGGGGAAAAACTCTTCTAGAAAATGTAACCTACAACTTCTTAAAAACAACATTTAAAAGAAAAAACTTTTGGAATTCCATAACTTGAGGACAAATTATGAATTCCATTGAAACACATTAAGATCAAGAATTAACTAACAAACAATTTGCAAATAATTCCTATGATCTAACAAAACTCATATGAACATGAACATACACATCAACAATTTCAAGAATCATATGAACACATATAAACTTGAAATTTTGATTATAACTTTGAAATTGGTCCACCATCATCATTACCACATCAAAAACAGGTTTTATGAGTCCAAAACAGTTTAAGGTAATGATTCTAGACCAATTCTAGCACCAAAACTCGAAGATATGCTGTCTGGGGGTCCAACTCGTCGAGTGCATGAACCAACTCGCCGAGTTGGATGAGTTTTGCCTTGGACTCGTCGAGTCCCTTTATGGACTTGGCGAGTCAGCTGTGTAGACAGCACATAAACTTCCATTTTCAGCAATTCGCATCAAGTATTCAAGAAAACAAGCCTAGGCTCTGATACCACTGTTGGGTTTTGAGCAATCTAACACTTCCTAAGTGTGCATGCAACCCTAATAAACCTTGGATCTATGTTTGTCTAAATACATGCAAAATAATGATTTTTCCAAGGTTCATAACCTATCTAACATGGCATGGGGTACTTTTAAACATAAAAGAATTAGATGAGATTACATACCTTTTGATGATGAGTTCAATTCCTAAGGAGTTTGAGGGCCAAGCGCCAATAGTGTGAATGCCTCAAATGGAATCACAAATCACCACAAACTCTTGGAAAAACTTTGAGAGAGTGTATACACACATAGAAATCGGCCACACCTAAGTCTCACACACACTAGTGCCACTAGTGGCTATTTCATGCAACATAAGCATGCTTATATAGTGTACATGATTAAGGTGAAAACCTAATAACCCATGTCTTTTCCTTTCCAAGGATCCATGTGTTAAAAGCTCCATGGATCATCCATGGACTTCCATACAAGCCTAGCCCATTAACAAATGAGTGTTAGCCCACACTATATAAAACCAATAGCCCACAATCTAATTAATCTTCCTTTTAATCTCTAAATTAATTCATAATTAATTTAAGACTAAGACTAATTAAATAACATGACTTCATATTAATATATTATAACTTATAATATATTAATAAACATATGTGTATAACTCTCATAAAATTATCCATAAATAGTTTGGATGAAATGCAATCCAAATGGACCATGTCGGGTCGGGTCAAGTATATACCAAATAAGTTATGGACTTAGACACCTTATCCAACAGAGCAAACATATGAGTCGAAGTGTATCTGTTCCTTCTTTGATTAGAAGCTGATATATGGGCCCCTCGATTATTTTGTTTTGACCTATGTACTGGGCCCGGTCAGAACTAAGTTGATGTGTTCAATTAAGTTATTTGTCAAACAAATCGGAAATCAGGAAACAAACAACTGGACAATAAGAAAGGCATTGTTCCATGTATTTGTCCGGCTGATATTTAGAATAGAGGATTATATGATCACTTATCTTAAATGGCATATCATCATCTTCTCAGTTTAGAGAGACCTTGAAAGAGCTACGATTGCCGATTGTTCCATGTATTTGTCCGGCTGATATTTAGAATAGTATTAGACTTATCCAAGTGGGAGACTGTTGGATAAGGTGTTTAAGTCCATAACTATTTCTGGTATGTATTTGACCCGACCCGGCATGGTCCATTTGGGTTGCATGGCACCATGCATTGGATAAACTAAATGAGAGAAATAACACTTATGGTTTTTTAATATATTATAAGTTCTAATATATTAATAATATTATTTAATTAGTTTGATCAAGAATTAACTTAGAATTAATTGAGTGATCAAAAGATAAATAATTAAATATATGGGTTAATTATGTAAATCATCCAAAACTTATATAGTGGGCTAAGTGGCTCCATGGATTATCAAGTTGGGTTCCACCCATAGGATGCTCCATGGATGCTCCATGGAGTTAATCCATGGATCATGGAAATGAAGAGTCATGTTACATTAGGGTTTTACCTAATGCAACACACTATATAAACCATGTGACATCTCCCAAAATCGGAAACACATGCATACTTGAGGGCTAGGGCCGATTTTTGAGTGTTATACTTTCTCTCCAAGTTTACTCCATAGCATTTGGTGTGGTGTGAAGCATTTCAGGCATCACACTTGGGTTGCTAGGCTCACAAGGTTTCAAGGAATCAAAATCAACAACAAGGTATGGTATTCTATCTTTCATTTAAGTTAAAATGTTCCCCAGGTATGCTAGATAGGATCATGAACCTTGGAAATCAATTTTGCATGAATCTTAGATAAACATAGATCCAAGGTTTATTAGGGTTGCATGTACACTTAGGAAGTGTTAGAATCCTCAAAACCCATCACAAACACAGTAAACACGAGATGGAATTAAAGTATTTCTTAATGATTCAAGAATAGCCACGCCTCAGCATAGCTCGATGAAGAACTTCCATTGTAGAGGCGAGCTAGGGTTTGTAGTACAATTGTTAGACTAATAATTAAAGTGATGATAAGAAAGAATGCATGCATGTACCGTAAATACTAAACCCTATTAAAAATAAACACAGTTGGATAGGCCCAGACTGGTAACAAAACTCGGCCAAGGAGCGAGCCAAAGACGCAAATCTTTAGGTCCAAACAAAGTCTTTAGGGATGGCCTCTTTACCAGCCTCTAAGCCCCTCAAACTCTAGAAATCGCCGCTTAGCCTCCAATAATAGGAGAATTTGGTGTTGTTTTTTCCCATTTTGAAGACATTAAAGAAGGAGGAGGGTTCATCGCTTCATGGGGAACTTAGAGATCCAGAATTATTCATCACTTTGAAAGCTCCTAGAGGTACCATGTTCGAATCTTTACTTCTAATGCTTAGATCTCTTCTTGTCTAGATTTTCAGGCTTTTGGGTCCCTTTTTGGTTTGAGTGATGAGTTAAGATGTTGAAGGACTTATTCCTTTGGATCTATGTTGTTGGGAGTTCCTTGTGCATAAAGGTTCCAACTTTATGGGGTATTGGGTCTCATGCATGCAATTAAGTCATATGCTAAGTCCCTTTATATCTTAAGAGCTTCACGTAGGCATGCATGAACGTAATGATGATAACTTTATGAGATTAATCAGTCCATGGAACTTAGATCTAGGTTTTGGTGTAAAGTCTTTATCGAATAAGAACTTAAATTGGAAGTTGGCTGCATGCGAGGGTATGCTGGGCGTACAAGCAGGTATGCTTAACGTACAAGCTCTGAGGTGAGTATGTTGCGTGTAGGAGATGAGTACGCCCTGTGTACTAAGCAGGTTGTGCCTCAGATTAATGGATCTTTGGTTTCAGACATTTTTCGACTTTGATGATTTAGGCCTTGTTGGGCCATCAAAATACAAGTGTTTTGGTCTAGGAATTTTTTGGACCTTGATTTAAGGCCCAATATAGGCTTTGGTCCCAATTTGGAAAATTAGGAAATAATTGGGCCTTGGGTAATTAATGAGAATTTCGGCTTTTGGATTGTTGGATTGGTCCTTGGCTTTGGGCCATGTTATTAAGAGGGTGAAAAGGTCTTTTACCCTAGTTTGGACACTTAGTGTGGGTCAAATCCAATTATTGATGGATGTTTATCTTCTTATTGATTAAGTGTGATAAGCATTAATTGTTGGCAAACAAAGTCAACAAAAGTCAACTTGGTCAACTCAACTTGTATTAGAATTTTAGGAGAAATGTGATATTCCCTAATGTTACTAATTTACTATTGACAAGTTATAATGCAAAGCACCTCTCTTGTTGCAAATTATTGAATATAAACCCTGATTAGGGTTAGTAACTTAAAAATTTGATAATTCAATTATATATTATTTAGGTATAAATGATATTCATAACACAATATAGTTGAGTTCGTAAACTTCATGCTACATGACAAATTCATAACAAGGGTTACATATTCATATTTTTGGTTAATTCTTCACAAAATGCGACAAATTCTTTACCCGGCTTAAACACTCAAACTTTAATGAAAAGAATTAGGAGTCATCCTAACTTTTGTGTAATCTGTTATTATTTTTGATGATAATTATTTTTATAATAATTTGATTTAGATGATTCAAATTAAGTAATTATACATCATTTTTACCACACTTTTTTTTATAAAAATCACCAACTGTTATTAAAATTACCCATTTCTATACAAATACACTACAAAGACAACATTAGTCTTATATGGTGATGATGGCTTTTATAACGAATTGTTATTTTAATAAAAAAAAGTCAGCTTGAATTTTTTATTCGAAAGGCCACACCTTACCTTCTCCTCACACTCCATACCTCACCCCCTCGCCCCTACACCCCTCCTTCTTATTCAGCCAAAACCCCCTCCCTCCTTCCATCTTCTTCATTTTCTTCACCTCCTTCTTCAAGAACAAGTCATTTCTCTCAAGATTAATCTCCTTAAGTTGGTTCTTGATCTTTTGGTAAGTTTTTCCTTACTAATCTAGTGATTCTATACATATGTATACTCGTTTCGTTATAATTATACACATTAATATGTGTTAATATCCATAGGATATTTCAATCTTCAAGTGTTCTTAGCTTGAAATTTGTCCTCTTCACCTCTTTATCTACCAAGAAACACACTTAAGGTGATTTCATACCCCTCATTTTCATTTTTAACCAACTTTTAAGGGGGGGGGGGAGGGGGGAATACAAGGGGGGAATACAAGTAAACCTGTATAATTATACAAGTTATTATACATGCTTTATCTTCATGTTGTGTAAAAATGTTATCTACGTGAAATAATGTTATTACCTTGTATTATGAACATTTATGTATGGTACATTGTTTAAAATGCAAATCTATGAAAAATGAGTATAATCATGCTATATGTTCTTAAGAAAAAGGCATATAAACAATACTATAAAAACTAGGGTTTTTATGAACATAGTATGACTTTTCTAGAAAAAATGGTTTTAAACAGGTTATTATCTTTGTGGGATATAAATCAGAATATGTAATTTTCGACATATGTTATGAAAGTAGTTATAAATACCCAGAATTTGGTTTTACAAATAGAAAAACTAAAAATCTATCATTTGATGTAAAAATTAATGTTTTCTAGCAAAAATGGTCATAACCAGGTTATGGTACCATTTTTGTGAGATTTGAATTGAAATATGTTGTGTTAAACATATAAGGTTAGCTTGACTTAAACCTCACAAAAAGGTAAAAATAAATTTTACGAAGTTTATAACTCAATATTTACTATTTGGTGAGGTAAAAAGTCCAAAAACTAGAAAACTAACTCACCAGATACTAATTCTGGGGTCCTTGATACATGTTGTAGTATTCATATATGTTCTAATTTGCAGGGCTTAAGAAGAAGTGAGGATGTGGAGCACAGAAAGATAACTTGATCATGGGGAATAGGAAAGATTCACCTGTCACCAAGATTGGAGTTTATTCTTTGTTGCTAAGTAGTTGGTTAGTGTTAGATTTGAATAAGTGTTTTCACGGTTTGTACAAACGAGGATTTACTTTTTCATTTGGTAATGAAGGGGGTGGTATTAATGCATTTTATAATAATGTTCTTTATTTTAAAGTATTTCCATGTGATGGTGTATATGAAACTGTGTTGGTAGATAACTTAGGAAATAATGTATTGCATATCGATTCTTCCACTAGTTTGGATTAAGCATCCTTCTGGCATTGTAATCTTGGACATGTTAACAAAAATCGCATAGGCCAACTCCAGAAGGCTAGAGTCTTGGAGTCATTTGACTTAAGTTCAGATGATTGTTGCGAGTCTTGTTTGCTTGGAAAAATGACAAAGTCACCCTACACTGGTACTTGTTCTAGGGGTGAAGGTTTGTTGGACCTCATACACACAGATGGGTGTGGACCCTTCCGAACCGCCACAAGGGATGTGACCGCTTCTATGTGACTTTTACTGATGATTACAATAGATATGGTTATGTCTACTTAATCAAGCATAAGTTAGAAACCTTTGAAAAGTTCAAAGAGTCATACCTGTAACTATAGTTATTAGACTTATCCAAGTGGGAAACTGTTGGATAAGGTGTCTAAGTCCATAACTATATCTAGTATGTACTTGACCCGATTTGGCCTGGTCCATTTCGGTTGCATGGCAACATAATAATTGGATAGAAAAAATGAGAATAAGAACACTTATAATTTGTTAATATATTCTAATATATTAATATGAAATCATATTATTTAATTAGTATTGATCAAAAATTAATTTGGAATTAATTTTATGATCAAAAGGAGACTAATTAAATATATGGGGATTGATTATGTAAATGTTTCATTCTTATATAGTGGGCTTATGGTCCATGATTCACTAGATTAGGCTAGGACCCATTGGATGCTCCATGGAGGTTTTAACCCATTGGATGCTCCATGATTCACTAGATTGGGCTAGGACCCATTAGATGCTCTATGATTCACTAGATTGGGCAAGGGCAGATCTTTATTAGGGCTACGGGGGATGTTGCCACCCCTGAGTTTTTTTATCACAGTTAGTCCCTGTACTCTAATTTTATACATATTAGGCCCAAAAATATAAAATTTTTGGTTGTGGCCTTCCCTGCTCATAGATTTTTGTACATATTATATTTCCGGCCCCTCTAAATAAAATGTTGAGGCTCTGACCCTGAAGCGATGCACATTAGGGTTTACATGGTGTAACCCTACATGTGACACAATATATAAAGAACCTCATGGTAAGAAAAATCGGCCACTAAGATAAGAACAAGGAGGGCTAGCCGATTTTGAGTGAAAGTGTTCTTTTCTCAAGTTATTCCAAGAGTTGTGGTGTTGTGTGAAATGTTTGAGGCATCAAATTTTGGGTGCAAGGCTCACAGGGTCTTAAGGAATACATGCTACAAGAAAGGTATGTGACTCTACTAGTTTTTATATTGCAAGTACCCTATGCCATGCTAGTTAGGATGAGAACCTTTGAAAAATCAAATTTGCATGTATATTAGAGAAAACACAAATCCAAGGTTTCTAGGGTTGCATGTACACCATAGGAGCATTAGAAATGCTCAAATCCCATCAAACACTTGGAAACAATGTACCATTTTCAATTATATTTATAATGGTTGTGTTTGCTTTGATGACTATTATACATTATGTTGTGATATTGTTCATGAAGTCATCCACCCAGATGTTTCCACCATCCTAGTTCGGGGGTGTGACATTGGTTGTGTTTCCTCATTGTACTTATGGGTCGAAGGCACGATGGGCGACCCATTGGATTGTTATCTTGTCTTATTGTATGATTATGTACAGTAGTGATCTGTTAGATCTGTATCCTGTATATAGGATGATTTTATGCTTAGTGATCTGTAGGATTTGTCTGTCGACGGGGTATATGTCAGATGTTGCATATGTCGACGTAGTGTGGTTGGGTTGAGACTGTAATGCTTTTTGCTATCAATCAGCAAACCCGGTAATGTTTATATCGATATGTTGTTAGTAGTTATTTGTATGCTTGCGTATATATATATATATATATATATATATATATATATATATATATATATGTGTGTGTGTTGACACGGTTGGTGCGTGGTTGGGTTGAGGCAATCCTGCTTTATGTTGAAGGCCAATAGACCTAGGGTATCCTAGATAGAATGAAATCTAGTGGGCTGTACTAGTCAGGCTGAAGGCTCGGAGAACGGCCCAGATAGGCTAAAGGCCCGTTGTGGCATACCAATCATGCTGAAGGTTCTTTGAGCATACCAGATAGACTGTAGGCCGGTGGGGCATTCCAGTCAGACTAAAGGCTCTATGGGCGTACTAGATAGACTGTAGGCCGGTGGGGCCTTCCAGTCATGCTGAAGGCCCTGTATGCATGTTGATTATTGGTATATGTTATATATTTATGTGGTCGTACTTTAGGGAAATCGCTAAGCTTTGTGCTTATAGTTTTTTGGTTTATGTTTTTAAGTACCCTACAGAGTCATAGCAAGGTGAAGATGCGACTGTACTCATCCAGATTCTATGTCATCGATCTTGGGTGGCAAACAATTTTAAATAATGTTTTTCAAAAGCAATGTGTTGTAAATACTTTTATTAGTAAATGGGTTGTTTTGAAAAAAAATTTATTAGTTGAAATTTTGCGATGTTACATGACTTGGTGGAATCAAGTCAATCCTTGAGGAAACTACGGATATATGTGGACGTTAGGATGGGCCCGTACTACTGGAGGAAGAGGATCCATACTCGAGTCAAAGACGACCACAATGAAACAAGGAAGCTTGTAGAGTTGTGATCCCTTGTAATATTTATATGTGTATTATAATGGTTTTATGGTCTATTTTCAGTATGGTGACATTGCAAAGCAGTTCTGGCGCTAGAGAGGGCCCAGGCTCAAGTTTTGGAGTCGGGAAGCTACATGATCAGACTAGGGAGTTCATCTCGTCTGAGATTATGTGTTGCATTCTTGAGTAGACTCCAAGGCATTCTAGAGATTCTGGATGAGCGATTGAGCGCTTTTTGTTCTGATATGGTGGCTTTGGTTAGGGCGCGTTTGGTGACCTTTAGGGAGTTTCGGGCTTGTGGTCTCAGCCAATCAGTTGCGTTATTGGATGAGGAGGCAGTGGTTTCCTTAGAGTGGGTGCGGCTTAAAGCGGGTCAGCATGAGGAATGATTAGTAACTCTTGAAAGAGTGAGAGCGGGACGAAGATACACCCAAGGCGCTGGAAGTTTGGGATCGAGAGTTTCGTATGAGGATCTATCTGATTTTATTGTGTTTCATTACCAGTTGACTCCTCTTCTCGAATGCTTATTACTTTGTGCTATGTGGGACCCATGTGTGACAACCCGATATTTCAACTCTTGGTAAATGACCAAAAAGGGTCAAGTATTGTAACCACTTTTGAGTAATAAAATTTACTTTCATAATAAAATGTACAAATAGTTCTATTTAATTTCCTTCTATGTTTAAATGTCTTTGAACCATGATCGTACGTGAAAAGAACGCCCAAATCCGACTTCATATAGCGAAGTTATGATTTTTCCAAGTTCGGCTTAGCAACAGACAGCTAAAAGCTCGAATCGGAGATCGAGCGACTTTTGGCCGGAATGACCTAAACGAGAATCGAAGGTCTCGACAATGGCATTCCAGCGGTAAAAAGTCTGGAAAAAACCGACATCAGATAAAGAAGTTATGAATTTTCAAAGAAATCCCTTAAATTCGATGAGTTTAAAATAATTAATAAAAAAATAATTTCGGAATTTGCCGACGGAGTCTAAACGAAAGTTGTAGAGCGTAGTCTCACCTACGCGTGGATATAAAGACCATCGAAAACGGAGTTCGTATGAAGAAGATATGAATTTTTGAAGTTTATTAAATAAATTAATTATTTATTTAAATCAAAATTCGGACATTATCCGAAGGGGAGTCAGCGTCCTCATCCGAGGTACGCGTTGCGTACCCCTGTACGCCCAGCGTACCCGAGAGACTTGGCCTCTGATCGTCCACGTCGCCCTATCCGAGGCGTCCGACCCGTCCGACCCGTCCGAAGCATCCGACCCGTCCGACCCGCCGTCCCATTCGACCCGCCTCCCCAGCAACCCGTCCCATCCGACCCGCGTCCCCCAGCAACCTGTCCCATCCGAAGCCGAGGCATTCGAGGCTTCGGTCATGCATGACGTACGCGTACGCGCTGCGTACGAGCGTACGCCCCGTGTACCGAGGCGGTTCAGCCTTCCTATAAATAGGATGCTAGGGCTTCCGAGAAAAGGGCTCATTTCTCTCCTCTCTCTCACAATCTTGCCTCGTTTTCCGTGCCCGTTCAAACCCGAAGCTCTGGTCTTTTTGCTCAAGGCCCGAGGGTCGATTTTACTCCCGAGATTCCCGAGAATCCCGAGGAAAATCCGTTTCCCGAGACGAAACTCTGCCCGGTTTTCCACCTCGCTATCTCCAAAACTTTCAAGTGAGTTTCATACCCCTTAATCAACCTTTTTAAATATTCTATATGCTTTTATATGCTTTCAAGGGGGGGATTACAAGTAAAACACACGAGCATTATCGTGTGTTACATAAAGAAACTCTTTTATATGCTGTTATATATCCAAATCACATGCGATTTATAAACCTTTAAGAAACTTTTATATATATAGAATATATGTTAAAATAGCATTCTATCTTTTGAAATATAAATTTGTTGTAATGCATGTATAAACTAAACTTTTCTTAGATTATTCTTGTCTATCTTAGACTCTACACAAAAAATCTATGCTTTCATAAACAAGTGATTCTTTTTCTAGGTATTTCTAAACAAACAAGATACACTTTTAGAAAACTATAATAGGTATAGTTTTACGAACAAATTTCTAACTCTTATTTTCTAGAAACATGAATTTCAAGAAGTTTACTTTCGTATACAAGAACAAACGTAATATTTTAACAAGTAGATTTGTTTTTATACCACGGTTTTGTGAGACACTAACTTCATATACGTTCGAGTACACATTTCAAGTCCTGTATTATATACCAGAATTGTGACAACCCGATATTTCAAGACAATATGTTGGGACGCAAGTCAAATTTAGGTGAAAATTTAACTTTCCTAAAATCTTATTTGGGTTAAATAAAGTAGAAGGAATCGTATCAAGGTTTCCAAGCATATAAAGAACACTAAAATCCGAGTTATAACGAAGAAGTTATGACCATTCTAAGTTTTCCAACAGAAAAACGGCAATACGAAGTTACGTAAAAACTCGAACCGGAGATCGAGCGACTTTTGGCCTGAATGACCTAAACGGGAATTGAAGGTCTTGTCAATGGTATTTCAGCGGTAAAAAGTCTGGCAAAAACCGACGTCAGATAAAGATGTTATGAATTTTTAAAGAAATTCCTTAATCACGTCATTTTAATAAATAAATAATAAAAATTATTTCATAATTTGCCAACGGAATCTAAACGAAAGTTGTAGATCATAGTCTCACCTTCGCATGGATATAAAGAACGTCGAAAACGGAGTTCGTATGAAGGAGATATGAATATTTGAAGTTTATTTAATATATTTATAAATTTAAATAAAAACTCCCGGTATTATCCGAAGGGGAGTCATCGGATAGGGCCGGAGTACGCCCTGCGTACCCTCGTACGCCCCGTGTACTGAGATCAAGGGCCTCGGATCGTCCACGTCGCCCTATCCGAGGTGTCCGACCCGTCCGACCCGCCGTCCCATCCGACCCGCCTCCCCAGCAACCCGTCCCATCCGAAGCCGAGGCAGTCGAGGCTTCGGTCATGCATGACGTACGCGTACGCACTGCGTACGAGCGTACGCCCCGCGTATCGAGGCGGTTCAGCCTTCCTATAAATAGGATGCGAGGCTTTCCGAAAAAGTTGCTCAATTCTTCTCTTTTCTCTTGCGTCTTGCCTTGTTTTCCATGCCCGTTCAAACCCGAAGCTCTGGCCTTTTTGCTCAAGTCCAGAGGGTCGATTTTACTCCTGAGATTCCCGAGAATCCCAAGAAAAATCCGTTTCCCGAGACGAAACTCTGCCCGGTTTTCCATCTCGCTATCTTCAAACTTTCAGGTGAGTTCATACCTCTATAATCCACACTTTTAAATGTTTTATAAATATTTTTATATGCTTTTAAGGGGGGGGGGGGGAATACAAGTAAAACACACGATGATTATTGTATGTTATATAAAGTTTCGTTTTATACTTTTTATCAACGGAATCGCATGTGATTTATAATTATTATAAAGAAACTTTCGTATGCAAAATGTATCACAATAACATCATATCTTTTGAAATGAAAAGTGTTGTTATTTATATATAATTCAAACACACTGCTTATACTGTACGCATATGTGTCCACCTATCATACTACAAACATACGATTATTTTGGCACGAAAAACATCAATATTTTGGGATACTTCCTGTTAATAAATCAATCTTATGTGACTTATAACTAGTATACAAATGGATTTACTACAAGTTTAACAGTTTCACTAAACATATTACTTAAAATGACTTTCTTAAACGTTTTTACATGATTAAAGCTCGTTATCAAACTGTCTTACATACTGTAAGCTTCCTTTCAAAATCGGTTACAAAGGTGTTTTCAAAAAATGGTTTTCCGTGTAGTTAAACTGTCTTATCAAACAAAATACTTTCAATCATTTTATAAACTGACATCAAGTCACAAATTCTTTATTATACTTTTCAACGGTTTTACAAAACTTCTTTATGCTTTTATATTATAAATTGCATGCCTCTATATGTATAGTTATATAAGAAATGTTTAAAAGAATTAGAAAGACTATCCACCCTATTTCCTTTTCGCGCCTTGAGATGTGGTCTGGTGGGATATTGGGTATTCGTCCGAAAGTCGTTTAAATATTCGTTATATATCATGTATACATATATGGTCATAAATGTTCCATCAGTTAATTTAGTTCCGATACTCTTGGGTAGCAAGAGTGTATAAACCTACTTGATCACTCATCAATTACATTCTAGTAAACTATTATAGGTATAGTTTAGAGTAAACAAAACATTATCCCTACTACAAGAAATTACACCAGAGTCAGTTCATTCATGAGTCCAGACTACAGGTTATATGAAAGAATACTCTTACATGAATACTTATACATGAATACTTCTACATAGACATTATATGGAAAATTACTACTACATGTTATATGAAAGAATACTTATACATGAATACTTCTACATAGACATTATATGGCAAATTACGACTACATGTTATATGAAAGAATACTCTTACATGAATACTTATACATGAATACTTTTACATAGACATTATATGGCAAATTACAATTACTTGTTATATGTCTAGATACGGTTATATCGTTCGCCTTTCTATCTTTACCTTGTGATTCAATCACATCATCGACGAGATAGACTGGGACTTTATCTCCTAGTACCACATCATACTTTGAGGGACTAACCATTCCGACAACCACTGTTAGCTATAGAGGTAAATGAACAATCTACGGATGTTCTAGGTTGATACCATCGTGGGTATACATAAGGGACTAACTATTCCTAAACCCGACTGTTAGCAACAGAGGTAAATGAACAGTCTACGGATGTTCTAGGTTGATACTATTTCAGGTATACTTAAGGGACTACTAATAAGAGTTAAACAAGGAAAAACCATCACATTTTCAAGAGATGCGTACTTTCAAAACAGTCAGGTCTAGGTAAAAGACTACTTTCAACACATTCGAGTCTTGGTAGAAGACTACTTTTATACTAGTAGGAAATATGGGATTTTCTAGAGCTTTTCATACTTAAACTAAGTGTTTCATCATTCATTTACCAGTATTTCATATCAACTAATCAAAGCAATGACATTAAATACTTATGAACTCACCAGCTTAAATGCTGATCTACTCTTTCAAAATAACTTGTATTCTCAGGTTACAAATAGACAGGTGTCGATACAAGGCTTAGAGAAGACGGAGCAGTCAAGACTCGTCTTTTATTTTGATAAGTTATCATCATGTCTTGTACTATGAAAGAAAACACTTGTAACTAAAATTATACTATTAATGCAATGGATGATGTTATTTCTTGTTTACTACTTTACATTTGTTGTGATGCATACATGACGTCCTCCGCCCCAGAACGTTTCCGCCGTTCTCGGTTTTGGGGTGTGACAGATTGGTATCAGAGCATTGTTTATAGTGAATTGAGTATATCAACCCATAAAAGATATACTAACTATAAATACATAAGGGATTAAAAATACTCTGACCAAGAGTTTATACTTTAAATAGTAAAATATTTAAGTAAGTATACGTGTTGCATTCATACTAAAATCAGTGTCACTAGGATAGTACAAAAGAATTACGATTGTTGGGCAACACAAGTGGGCTTAGAGACATATGGTCAAAACTAGGAAGATATAGCCTGATCGCCTATATTATCCGAGGGTTGACTAGCATGTGCCTAAGTTTAAGTGTGTGGTTGCAACAATGCTAAAATCTTACCAACCCTACCACAATGAGAACAATAGAACATAACAGTAAAATTAAAATACTATAGGAGTATTTGGTGTTACTATAAGTACTTTATACTTGAGAATTAAAACGGGATCCTCATTACTAAGTTGATAGTTGCTAAGAGGATACACTAAGGCTACATGTAATTAGGATGTTATAGACTTAGAATCAGTGGTAATTTTGCCTTACCCTATTCTGTGTGAATTTGGAAATAAGGTCACTTATTCGAAGGTCTATCCTATTTAGATTACACATAGCTGGTATGCACTTCACAAATAATGATGTAACTAATGAGGGTTTTCTAAATAATTATCTAGATAGTTTGTCTAATAATTATCCACTTACCCTAAATTCTCGCATAGAAATCATAGTTGGACTCCATCCCCTTGACAACCAGTATCTTCCGAATGAAGTCATAGCTGGTTGGTTTGGAGAAGAACCAGAGAATGATCATCCTATCCCTTTGGATGATCACCATGATGAAAACCTTTCAGCCGATGCTAATTCCGAACTAGAGGTTGAGAACCTACCCCGAGCAACTCCCTTTCCAATTCCTAACCCTCGTCTTGCTTTTCAAGGCCCGACGCCTGATTCGGTGGAATGCTTGGAAACATGGAGCCAAGAACAAGATCAGCCCATGCCATTTATTGGCGACCGAAACTTTTACGACCTGAGCAATGGGGGCTCAGCAGGTAGAATCTTGCCAATTATGGTCCGCAGAGTGGCCCAAAACGAGATTCAAGGCAGGACAGCCAAACATCAGATTGCCGAAGTTGTCACCGATGCGAGAATGCATACCCTCCACACCACTCATCTAGAAGATACTCACAAGAGATCAGAAAGAAACCATGAGAACCTGCTGCAAACACTAGCTGAAAACCCGAGCCAAAGTCATAGAGCTCCAAGTACGCCAGAGGGTGTACTAGAGACACCTACTTGACATGGAACGTCAATTGGTTGAACTAAGAATTCACCAGAGGAATTACCGTCGCCAGTAGTAGACGCTTTACTTTATTTCCCTTATAAAAAGAGGAATCGTATTTTTCTGTCTATGCCTGATGTGGCATTTTCTATGAAATTATCTGGTACCGTAAGTACTTTAGTTAGGTCTTTATGCTGTCAGGAACTATCTCCTGTGGATATGATGTAAGACCTTTACAAGGTCATTTTCCTGAACCTTTACGCCGTAAATATCCAAGATATTGACAGCCGGCTAACTTTTGTGTCATTTCCTTCATTCAAGTACTCTTATCATACTCTCATTGGAGTCTATCTGAAACCTGCTTTAGTTAAGTCATTGGACCATAGCAAGTTAGATACGGAGACATTTCCAAGTCTCTTTCAGTGGTTGGATTTTGTTTTTCACCAATCCACGATACCTCAACTTGTACAACAAACGTCTTGAGACCATTCTACGAACTTACCTCTATTCATTACTAGGACTGCATCATAGGGATGTAGGTCAAACCTTCAAGAACATCGTCGTACTCTTTACATGAACAATCTAAATACATCAGGGTCAACCCTTTATACACACACTTCCATCCAGCACTAGGACTGCATCATAGGGATGTAGGTCAATCCTTCAAAAACATACTTCTATTATTTTCATGGACGATCGAAGTACGTCTAGGTTCAACCATACTCGCTCACAAATTCATTTTTCTTTTCGTATAACAGAATCATGTCGCCGAAGAAAAACGATCAACCCATCTACCAAACACCAACTCTTCAGATTGATGCAGCTACCTTTCAAGCTGCAGTCTCGGCTGCCGTGTCAGCTGTTCTGACCCTCCTTAACGCTAACAACACGAATGTTAGCATGATCGTTAACAATAATTCCAATCCAAGTAACAGTCAAGTACCTCAACGAGAAACAAACTACCACGACACCCCGAATCCCAAGCCCAAGAATAACAAACGAAAGTTCTGGGCTAAGACTAAAGGCAAATCACCCCAAGGGACGAGCAAAGGACAACAACATGTGGCAACCTTTGCAGCCACGACTTCTGTACCTCATACTACCATCCCTAACCCGGCCAGACAGTATGCTGGCAATCTCCCAAAGTGTAAAAAATGCAAATATCACCATCATGGATTTTGTTGGAAAATGCAGTGCTTAAACTGCAATAAAAAGGGACACACCGTCCGTTACTGCAAGAGTCGGATCCAACACATTACTTCAACCACCAATGTCGAAATATCTCGAATATGCCATCTATGTGGCGTCATGGGACACTTCAAGAGGGACTGTCCAACAGAGGAGAATGATGGTGAATCCGGAGGAGTTTGACCTCATTATGGAAAGAGACAACGAAGGACCCTACTATAGTATAGGTTCACTTCCAACCGTCAGTAATATGTATGTGTTTATAAACCATCTAGAACTACTGCAACTAGAGTCTTACCTTTTGCGAGATCCTGTCTGTATAGGAATTCTCGTCCTGCGTATACTTGTCTTTTGTAGTATATCATATTCGCAGCAATAGTCTTGTGGTAAATCTAAAGTACCGAAACTCTGTTGATGGTTGCACGGTTATTTTGTCTGTAAACATCTTTTGTTCAAATCTAATGTCTTTAAGTTTCCTTATGATTACGACATTATCATACTACTTGATTCAATTCTATCCTCACAAAAGCAGCTTCGTACATACATCTATTCCTCCAGAAATCGTCTTTCTAGCAAAACCGTTATTCCGGAACAACAAAGTACTCGTACATAGAGCACCTCATGTTTCTCACCCTCTCCAGAGAGAAACTTAGCAAACCGCCCGAAGTACCACTCGTTCAATACGTCAAGTTCAATCCAAAGACCCACAGTTTCAAGCTTATTTATATAGGACTCGTATACCCGAGACTACGATTGGTGAGCCTGGTATAGGTTCTACTAGGAACTTCAGTACGGAGACTGCCCAAGATTTACATGTGATTATGCTACATGCGAATAAACTTAGAAGCCAACATGTGCCCTTTCTGTCGATTGGGACAAGAAAGTCAGATAGAACAAAAGTACCTATCCTTTTTCCTTAAGTCATGAGTAATCATACTTTATTTTAGATCTTCACGTCATCTAATCAACCACAAGGTTCTGACTTCATAATCAGTATGAATTGGTTTTGTTCTTATACAAGAGGAAAGGTCACTGCCTATACCTCGAGTCAGCTTAAGACGCAGGAAATTAACTATACAACACATAATCTTGAGTCAGGGACAGCAGTAATTATTTGGAAGATCTGGAGGCACCACTTGTAGGATACAAGATGTACTATCCTCATGGGCCACAAAAACATTCAACATACGTTCGACCAAGAAGAGTTGTCATGACAGTAAAGTCAAACAAAAGAAGCAGAGCCGTTCCCCAATAGTGAAAGGTTCGCTGGAAGGCCATGCGAGGATCTAAATTCACTTAGGAATACAAAAGATCAAATAAAACTTCTATCTGTAGCGTAGTATCAATTCTGCTTAAACTCTAATTTCGGGACGAAATTCCCTCTAACGGGGGGATGATGTAACAACCCGATATTTCAAGACGATATGTTGGGACGCAAGTCAAATTTAGGTCAAAATTTAACTTTCCTAAAATCTTATTTGGGTTAAATAAAGTAGAAGGAATCGTATCAAGGTTTCCAAGCATATAAAGAACACTAAAATCCGAGTTATAACGAAGAAGTTATGACCATTCTAAGTTTTCCAACAGAAAAACGGCAATACGAAGTTACGTAAAAACTCGAATCGGAGATCGAGCGACTTTTGGCCGGAATGACCTAAACGGGAATTGAAGGTCTCGTCAATGGTATTTTAGCGGTAAAAAGTCTGGCAAAAACCGACGTCAGATAAAGATGTTATGAATTTTTAAAGAAATTCCTTAATCACGTCATTTTAATAAATAAATAATAAAAATTATTTCATAATTTGCCAACGGAATCTAAACGAAAGTTGTAGATCATAGTCTCACCTTCGCGTGGATATAAAGAACGTCGAAAACGGAGTTCGTATGAAGGAGATATGAATTTCTGAAGTTTATTTAATATATTTATAAATTTAAATAAAAACTCCCGGTATTATCCGAAGGGGAGTCATCGGATAGGGCCGGAGTACGCCCTGCGTACCCTCGTACGCCCCGTGTACTGAGATCAAGGGCCTCGGATCGTCCACGTCGCCCTATCCGAGGTGTCCGACCCGTCCGACCCGCCGTCCCATCCGACCCGCCTCCCCAGCAACCCGTCCCATCCGAAGCCGAGGCAGTCGAGGCTTCGGTCATGCATGACGTACGCGTACGCGCTGCGTACGAGCGTACGCCCCGCGTACCGAGGCGGTTCAGCCTTCCTATAAATAGGATGCGAGGCTTTCCGAAAAAGTTGCTCAATTCTTCTCTTTTCTCTTGCGTCTTGCCTCGTTTTCCGTGCCCGTTCAAACCCGAAGCTCTGGCCTTTTTGCTCAAGTCCAGAGGGTCGATTTTACTCTCGAGATTCCCGAGAATCCCGAGAAAAATCCGTTTCCCGAGACGAAACTCTGCCCGGTTTTCCATCTCGCTATCTTCAAACTTTCAAGTGAGTTCATACCCCTATAATCCACACTTTTAAATGTTTTATAAATATTTTTATATGCTTTTAAGGGGGGGGGGGGGGGGAATACAAGTAAAACACACGATGATTATTGTATGTTATATAAAATTTCGTTTTATACTTTTTATCAACGGAATCGCATGTGATTTATAATTATTATAAAGAAACTTTCGTATGCAAAATGTATTACGATAACATCATATCTTTTGAAATGAAAAGTGTTGTTATTTATATATATAAATCAAACACACTGCGTATACTGTATGTATATGTGTCCACCTATCATACTACAAACATACGATTATTTTGGCACGAAAAACATCAATATTTTGGGATACTTCCTGTTAATAAATCAATCTTATGTGACTTATAACTAGTATACAAATGAATTTACTACAAGTTTAACAGTTTCACTAAACATATTACTTCAAATGACTTTCTTAAACGTTTTTACATGATTAAAGCTCGTTATCAAACTGTCTTACATACTGTAAGCTTCCTTTCAAAATCGGTTACAAAGGTGTTTTCAAAAAATGGTTTTCCGTGTAGTTAAACTGTCTTATCAAACAAAATACTTTCAATCATTTTATAAACTGACATCAAGTCACAAATTCTTTATTATACTTTTCAACGGTTTTACAAAACTTCTTTATGCTTTTATATTATAAATTGCATGCCTCTATATGTATAGTTATATAAGAAATGTTTAAAAGACTTAGAAAGACTATCCACCCTATTTCCTTTTCGCGCCTTGAGATGTGGTCTGGTGGGATATTGGGTATTCGTCCGAAAGTCGTTTAAATATTCGTTATATATCATGTATACATATATGGTCATAAATGTTCCATCAGTTAATTTAGTTCCGATACTCTTGGGTAGCAAGAGTGTATAAACCTACTTGATCACTCATCAATTACATTCTAGTAAACTATTATAGGAATAGTTTAGTGTAAACAAAACATTATCCCTACTACAAGAAATTACACCAGAGTCAGTTCATTCATGAGTCCAGACTACAGGTTATATGAAAGAATACTCTTACATGAATACTTATACATGAATACTTTTACATAGACATTATATGGCAAATTACTACTACATGTTATATGAAAGAATACTTATACATGAATACTTCTACATAGACATTATATGGCAAATTACGACTACATGTTATATGAAAGATTACTCTTACATGAATACTTATACATGAATACTTTTACATAGACATTATATGGCAAATTACTATTACATGTTATATGTCTAGATACGGTTATATCGTTCGCCTTTCTATCTTTACCTTGTGATTCAATCACATCATCGACGAGATAGACTGGGACTTTATCTCCTATTACCACATCATACTTTGAGGGACTAACCATTCCGACAACCACTGTTAGCTATAGAGGTAAATGAACAATCTACGGATGTTCTAGGTTGATACCATCGTGGGTATACATAAGGGACTAACTATTCCTAAACCCGGCTGTTAGCAACAGAGGTAAATGAACAGTCTACGGATGTTCTAGGTTGATACTATTTCAGGTATACTTAAGGGACTACTAATAAGAGTTAAACAAGGAAAAACCATCACATTTTCAAGAGATGCGTACTTTCAAAACAGTCAGGTCTAGGTAAAAGACTACTTTCAAAACATTCGAGTCTTGGTAGAAGACTACTTTTATACTAGTAGGAAATATGGGATTTTCTAGAGCTTTTCATACTTATACGAAGTGTTTCATCATTCATTTACCAGTCTTTCATATCAACTAATCAAAGCAATGACATTAAATACTTATGAACTCACCAGCTTAAATGCTGATCTACTCTTTCAAAATAACTTGTATTCTCAGGTTACAAATAGACATGTGTCGATACAAGGCTTAGAGAAGACGGAGCAGTCAAGACTCGTCTTTTATTTTGATAAGTTATCATCATGTCTTGTACTATGAAAGAAAACACTTGTAACTAAAATTATACTATTAATGCAATGGATGATGTTATTGCTTGTTTACTACTTTACATTTGTTGTGATGCATACATGACGTCCTCCGCCCCAGAACGTTTCCGCCGTTCTCGGTTTTGGGGTGTGACAGATTGGTATCAGAGCATTGTTTATAGTGAATTGAGTATATCAACCCATAAAAGATATACTAACTATAAATACATAAGGATTAAAAATACTCTGACCAAGAGTTTATACTTTAAATAGTAAAATATTTAAGTAAGTATACGTGCTGCATTCATACTAAAATCAGTGTCACTAGGATAGTACAAAAGAATTACGATTGTTGGGCAACACAAGTGGGCTTAGAGACATATGGTCAAAACTAGGAAGATATAGCCTGATCGCCTATATTATCCGAGGGTTGACTAGCATGTGCCTAAGTTTAAGTGTGTGGTTGCAACAATGCTAAAATCTTACCAACCCTACCACAATGAGAACAATAGAACATAACAGTAAAATTAAAATACTATAGGAGTATTTGGTGTTACTATAAGTACTTTATACTTGAGAATTAAAACGGGATCCTCATTACTAAGTTGATAGTTGCTAAGAGGATACACTAAGGCTACATGTAATTAGGATGTTATAGACTTAGAATCAGTGGTAATTTTGCCTTACCCTATTCTGTGTGAATTTGGAAATAAGGTCACTTATTCGAAGGTCTATCCTGTTTAGATTACACATAGCTGGTATGCACTTCACAAATAATGATGTAACTAATGAGGGTTTTCTAAATAATTATCTAGATAGTTTGTCTAATAATTATCCACTTACCCTAAATTCTCGCATAGAAATCATAGTTGGACTCCATCCCCTTGACAACCAGTATCTTCCGAATGAAGTCATAGCTGGTTGGTTTGGAGAAGAACCAGCGAATGATCATCCTATCCCTTTGGATGATCACCATGATGAAAACCTTTCAGCCGATGCTAATTCCGAACTAGAGGTTGAGAACCTACCCCGAGCAACTCCCTTTCCAATTCCTAACCCTCGTCTTGCTTTTCAAGGCCCGACGCCTGATTCGGTGGAATGCTTGGAAACATGGAGCCAAGAACAAGATCAGCCCATGCCATTTATTGGCGACCGAAACTTTTACGACCTGAGCAATGGGGGCTCAGCAGGTAGAATCTTGCCAATTATGGTCCGCAGAGTGGCCCAAAACGAGATTCAAGGCAGGACAACCAAACATCAGATTTCCGAAGTTGTCACCGATGCGAGAATGCATACCCTCCACACCACTCATCTAGAAGATACTCACAAGAGATCAGAAAGAAACCATGAGAACCTGCTGCAAACACTAGCTGAAAACCCGAGCCAAAGTCATAGAGCTCCAAGTACGCCAGAGGGTGTACTAGAGACACCTACTTGACATGGAACGTCAATTGGTTGAACTAAGAATTCACCAGAGGAATTACCGTCGCCAGTAGTAGACGCTTTACTTTATTTCCCTTATAAAAAGAGGAATCGTATTTTTCTGTCTATGCCTGATGTGGCATTTTCTATGAAATTATCTGGTACCGTAAGTACTTTAGTTAGGTCTTTATGCTGTCAGGAACTATCTCCTGTGGATATGATGTAAGACCTTTACAAGGTCATTTTCCTGAACCTTTACGCCGTAAATATCCAAGATATTGACAGCCGGCTAACTTTTGTGTCATTTCCTTCATTCAAGTACTCTTATCATACTCTCATTGGAGTCTATCTGAAACCTGCTTTAGTTAAGTTATTTACAAGGTTTTCAAACTCATTGGTTATTTTACAATTACACACATTTTGGAAACAAACATTGGTCTTGAGTGAAGGCTACTTTTATACTAGTAGAAAATATAGGATTTTCTAAACACAAACAACAAAGATAAAACATTTCATTTCATTCAAACATTGTGACTTAAATACTTATGAAATTCACCAGCTTAAATGCTGATCTACTCTTTCAAAATTACTTGTATGTCCCAGGAAATCAGTAATTTCAGGTATTCATTTCGCTTTTGATGAAGGGATGCTGTGGCGCCAGTTTAATCTCGTATTTTTGACATCATATTGTAATTGAGTTTTGAACATGTAACTTTTGACAAATGTAAACTTTCAATTATATATATGATGGTTGTATTGCTTTCTTTACTATGTATTCATTTGTTACGTTACCACATGAAGTCATCCGCCCCCGAACGTTTCCGCCGTTCAGGTTTGGGGGTGTAACAGATTGGTATCAGAGCAATGTTTATAGTGAACTAAGTATATCGAACCATATAAGATATACAAACTATAAATGCTTAAGGGACTAATACTCTCTGACAAAACAAATTTTCTTTTTACGCTTACGCAGCATTTCGTTCAACTTAAATTGATAGTTCATTTAAGTACAATTACATGCATACAACAAATTATTTTCATGATATCTAACTATACAACAAGTATTTAGACAAGTTGACACTACGATTAAGACTCGATATATGTAATCTGATTTGGGACAAATATAGCGTGATCAACTATATTTGCCCGAGATTGGACCAACGTATATCGAGGAATGATCGTAGTAAGCAACGAGTCAAACCTTACCAAACCATTACAAGAATCAAACACAAGAATTAAAATACTATAGGAGTATTTGCGATCTAAACTAGTTTAACTTACATGTTTTGCATGTTCCGACTTTATTCAATTCTTATAACCCTATTTCTCGTACAGTTAAATGGCTGGATTTCACCACCCTGGCGAACCCTACTTTCCCAACCAAGGCAACGGAGGATGGATCGAAGATGATCCCGAAGAGGACGAGGAACCCATAGAAGTGGGTGATGACTCCGGTACCGACTCAGAGCCGGAAGTTATCGATCCACCACCCATTCAACCTCCCGTCTTCGTAAGGAACTTTCAAGGACCGACTCCCGTCTAGGGAAGTCACATCCACCATTGGAGCCAACAGCAAAACCTACGCCCTCCCTACGGCATGTGCCGGGACTTCTATGATGTCCGCGGCGGAGGTTCGGCTGATCGAGCACTCCCGGTAATGGTTGGTAAGTTAGCCAATCAGTCCTATCAGTCCGGAGTTCAAGCTAGCCGACTCCGGGATATAAATGTGGAAGTGCAGGTTCACACTTCTGACATCCGTAGGTTGGACAAGATACAAGACAATGCCCAACTCCAAACCGAAGCATTTCAAGCGCAAATGATTGCAGCCCTCGCCGATCTAAGGGAACAACAAGCCGCTTTCGATAGGCGTCTAATGGAGTCAAAGCAATCAGATGCGGAGTCAAGTTCCAAGCGCAACCTTCGACGCAAGTAGTGCTTGTCAAGGACTCAAATTTTGTTATAGCTTAGGACCTCGGCTAAAAGTCTTTAAATTTCTCGAACTTTGTAATTGGAGACCCTTATAGGGGTCAAATTTTCATGATCGTTGTAACAACCTTTATATTAATATAAGTGACACTATTACTACTATGTTAAGTATTTCGTTCGAACCTTGAATGGTCTTTGTGAAACCAAATACTTGTTTCATACCTTCAGTCTTACAAATAACTTTCATTCTTCTATTTTAAGACTCATACTATCATCTATTGTTGAACTATAGCGATTTAGTTCATGAGACACATACATTTTCCATTCTATGAAATTCTTATCCTTGTCTTTTCAAACTATAGTTGAAGGATGCCTCCGCGTAGAAACCCAAGGCGAAACAACGGTGAAGAAGCACCAGTACCGACATCGCTACTTATACCAACAGATTCTGCGAGCTGGCAATTCTTTGTCCAGATATGATTGCTCCAGAGAGCAAGAAGATAGAAAGGTACATCTAGGGACTGACGCCCCAACTTCGATCAAGCGTGTTAGCTTCCAAACCTGACACCTTTGAAAGTGCTAAGGAACTGGCACAATCTCTAATTGACTACGGAGGTCATCAGAACTCAACCACTCATGTACCAGAACCACAGAAAGGAAACAACAACAACAACAACAACAACTACAACAACAACAACAACAACAACAACAACTATAGCAAGAAGAGGGTGTGGAATAAAGGGAAGGGTGGGTCTTCCCAAGAATCCGCAAAGAAACAACTGGTTTCAGTGAATGCTGCCACTGTACCTACTACAGCCCCTACAAATACCTACCCAACAAAGCCTTATATAGGTAACCTCCCAAAGTGCACCAAATGCAATTACCACCACCATGGACCTTGTCGAGAAATGCAGTGCGCCAACTGCAACAGGAAAGGACACACAGCCCGTTTCTGCAAGGAACCCGCAACGCCGATCACTCAAGTTCCCGGTGCGGGTGTAGGGCAGACTTCCTACGGTTGTGGCGAGGTGGGCCACTATAAGAGGAACTGTCCTAAGGCAGCAGGCACCAGAGGTGTGGGACGAGTTTTGGCAATAGGCCACGACGAAGCTGTAGCTGACCCAACTATAGTTGCTGGTACGTTCCTTATTGATAATTCATACGCATGCATATTATTCGATAGTGGAGCGGAGAGAAGCTTCGTGAGTCAAAACTTTATTCATTTACTTAAACCTAAACCTAGCAAGTTAGAAAAATCATTCACTGTAGAGATGGCCAATGGAAAAACCGAAAACACTAATTGCATATACATGGGCTGTACGTTAACATTAGATGGCCATTCTTTCCCAATCAATCTCATGCCAGTCCAAATTAAAAGTTTCGACATCATAGTCGGCATGGATTGGTTGAGTCTTCTTCGCGCCGACATCATGTGCTTTGAGAAAGCAGTCCGTCTTAACCTCCCTAACAACGAAACATTAGTTATCTACGGCGACAAATCTAGTACAAACCTTCGCATCATTTCATGCATCCAAGCTCGAAAGTGCTTGCGGAAGGATTGTCGAGCATTCCTAGCACACATCGTTGATACAAGTCAAGAACTGAAGGACATCAAGAGCATCTCGGTAGTACGCGACTTTCCCGATATCTTTCCAGAAGAACTACCAGGATTACCACCGCAACGCCAAGTCGAGTTCAGAATCGACTTAGTTCTAGGAGCTACCCCAGTAGCGAAGTCGCCTTACCGTCTCGCACCAGCAGAGATGCAGGAACTTTCCAGTCAACTTAATGAACTCCTTCAAAAAGGATTCATAAGACCAAGTTTCTCACCTTGGGGAGCACCGGTCTTGTTTGTAAAGAAGAAAGATGGATCGTTCCGTATGTGCATCGACTACAAAGAACTGAACAAACTTACTGTCAAGAACCGCTATCCTCTACCCCGTATTGACGACCTATTCGATCAACTTCAAGGGGCGAACTACTTCTCCAAAATAGACATTCCAAAGACAGCTTTCCGAACTCGTTATGGACACTACGAATTCGTAGTGATGCCGTTCGGATTAACCAATGCACCAGCAGTATTTATGGACCTAATGAATAGGGTATGCCGCCCTTACTTGGATCAGTTCGTCATCGTCTTTATCGATGATATACTTCTCGAAGTGAGGAAGAGCATAGTCAGCACCTACGAAAAGTCCTAGAAACACTGCGAATGGAGAAACTCTCTGCGAAGTTCTCTAAATGCGAATTTTGGATTCGAAGAGTCGAATTTTTAGGTCACGTTGTTAGCGAGAAATGTATACACGTGGACCCCTCCAAAATTAAGGCTATTGAGAACTGGTCGGCACCAAAGACACCTACAGAAATTCGTCAATTTCTAGGTCTAGCTGGCTACTATCGCAGATTCATAAAGAACTTTTCGAGCATTGCGAAACCCCTTACTACATTAACCCAGAAAGGTGTGGCCTTTGACTGGGAAGCGAAACAAGAGAAGGCATTCCAGACACTAAAGCAGGCCTTGTGCACCGCACCGATACTATCCCTCCCCGAAGGGATAGAAGAATTCGTAGTGTATTGCGATGCGTCAAATCAAGGACTTGGTTGTGTTCTTATGCAGAGAGGGAAGGTTATCGCTTATGCCTCCCGACAGCTTAAGACACACGAAGTGAACTATACGACACACGATCTCGAGTTAGGAGCAGTGGTATTTGCTCTGAAGATCTGGAGGCACTACTTATACGGAACAAAGAGTACTATTTTCACCGATCACAAGAGCCTTCAACACATTTCCGATCAGAAGGAACTCAACATGCGATAACGACGATGGGTTGAGTTATTGAATGACTACGAATGCGAAATTCGTTATCATCCTGGCAAGGCCAACGTAGTAGCTGACGCCCTCAGTCGAAAGGAATACACTGGTCGGAGGGTCAAATCTCTGACCATGACTATCCATTCCCACTTATCCACAAAAATTAAGGAAGCACAAATGGAAGCTTTGCAACCTGAAAATGTGGCGGGTGAATCCCTGCGAGGAATGGAGAAGAATCTAGAAGTCAAGGGTGACGGAGCCTACTATCTCATGGACCGAATTTGGACCCCGAAACATGGTGGTTTCAGAAATGTAGTCATGACCGAGGCTCACAACTCAAGATATTCCGTTCACCCGGGTTCAGATAAAATGTATCTGGATCTTAAGAAACTGTACTGGTGGCCTAACATGAAAGCAGAAATTGCTACCTTCGTGAGTAAATGTCTTACTTGCGCTAAGGTTAAGGTCGAGTATCAGAAACCGTCAGGATTACTACAACAACCAGAGATACCATAATGGAAATGGGAACGGATTACTATGGACTTCATAACCAAGTTACCCAAGACGACAAGTGGACTCGATACCATATGGGTCATTGTCGACAGATTGACCAAATCCGCGCATTTCCTACCCATCAAGGAGACTGACAAACTGGAGAAGCTTACAAGAACTTACTTAAGGGAAGTAGTGCGACTGCATGGTGTTCCGATATCCATTATCTCCGATCGAGATAGTAGATTCACTTCAAGATTCTGGCAGTCACTACAAAGTTCCCTGGGAACTAGGCTAGACATGAGTAAAGCCTACCACCCACAAACAGACGGACAAAGTGAGAGAACAATACAAACTTTAGAAGATATGCTGAGAGCCTGTGTGATTAACTTTGGAAAGGCATGGGATATTCATTTACCCCTTTTCGAATTTTCATACAACAATAGTTATCATACAAGCATAAAGGTTGCTCCGTTTGAAGCCATCTATGGTCGAAAGTGCAGATCCCCTCTGTGCTGGACTGAAGTTGGCGATACCCAGTTAGCTAGAGGAAGAGTTCCTGAAAGCACTCTCACCGGTCCGGAAATCAAACGAGAAACGACAGAGAAGATCGTTCAGATTCGTGAACGATTGAAAGCCTCTAGAGACCGACAGAAAAGCTACGCTGACCAAAGGAGGAAACCTTTGGAATTCCAGGTAAGAGACCACGTCTTATTAAAGGTCTCACCGTGGAAGGGTTTAATACGCTTTGGAAAGCGTGGGAAACTAAATCCAAGATACATAGGGCCTTTCGAGATCCTTGCCAGAATCGGCCCTGTGGCTTACAAGCTTAACCTACCGCGCGAACTTAGTAACATCCATCCAACCTTCCACGTCTCAAACTTGAAAAAGTGTCTGTCCGACGAGACTCTTGTTATTCCACTCGACCAGATCGAGATCAACGAGAGCCTCAACTTTGTGGAAGAACCAATAGAAATCATGGACCGAGAGGTCAAACAAACAAAACAAAGTCGCATACCCATCGTGAAGGTTCGCTGGAACGCCAAGCGGGGACCTGAATTCACATGGGAACGCGAAGATCAGATGAAACAAAAGTACCCTCATCTCTTTCATGTTCACTAGTATCTTTACTACTTTAAAATTCGGGATGAAATTCTCTCTAACGGGGGGATGATGTGACAACCCGATATTTCAACTCTTTGTAAATGACCAAAAAGGGTCAAGTATTGTAACCACTTTTGAGTAATAGAATTTACTTTCATAATAAAATGTACAAATAGTTCTATTTAATTTCCTTCTATGTTTAAATGTCTTTGAACCATGATCGTACGTGAAAAGAACGCCCAAATCCGACTTCATATAGCGAAGTTATGATTTTTCCAAGTTCGGCTTAGCAACAGACAGCTAAAAACTCGAATCGGAGATCGAGCGACTTTTGGCCGGAATGACCTAAACGAGAATCGAAGGTCTCGACAATGGTATTCCAGCGGTAAAAAGTCTGGCAAAAACCGACATCAGATAAAGAAGTTATGAATTTTCAAAGAAATTCCTTAAACCCGATGAGTTTAAAATAATTAATAAAAAAATAATTTCGGAATTTGCCGACGGAGTCTAAACGAAAGTTGTAGAGCGTAGTCTCACCTACGCGTGGATATAAAGACCATCTAAAACGGAGTTCGTATGAAGAAGATATGAATTTTTGAAGTTTATTAAATAAATTAATTATTTATTTAAATCAAAATTCGGACATTATCCGAAGGGGAGTCAGCGTCCTCATCCGAGGTACGCGCTACGTACCCCTGTACGCCCAGCGTACCCGAGAGACTTGGCCTCTGATCGTCCACGTCGCCCTATCCGAGGCGTCCGACCCGTCCGAAGCATCCGACCCGTCCGACCCGCCGTCCCATCCGACCCGCCTCCCCAGCAACCCGTCCCATCCGAAGCCGAGGCAGTCGAGGCTTCGGTCATGCATGACGTACGCATACGCCCTGCATACGAGCGTACGCCCCGCGTACCGAGGCGGTTCAGCCTTCCTATAAATAGGATGCGAGGGCTTCCGAGAAAAGGGCTCATTTCTCTCCTCTCTATCACAATCTTGCCTCGTTTTCCGTGCCCGTTCAAACCCGAAGCTCTGGTCTTTTTGCTCAAGTCCCGAGGGTCGATTTTACTCCCGAGATTCCCGAGAATCCAGAGGAAAATCCGTTTCCCGAGACGAAACTCTGCCCGGTTTTCCACCTCGCTATCTCCAAAACTTTCAAGTGAGTTTCATACCCCTTAATCAACCTTTTTAAATATTCTAAATGCTTTTATATGCTTTCAAGGGGGGATTACAAGTAAAACACATGAGCATTATCGTGTGTTACATAAAGAAACTCTTTTATATGCTGTTATATATCCAAATCACATGCGATTTATAAACCTTTAAGAAACTTTTATATATATAGAATATATGTTAAAATAGCATTCTATCTTTTGAAATATAAATTTGTTGTAATGCATGTATAAACTAAACTTTTCTTAGATTATTCTTGTCTATCTTAGACTCTACACCAAAAATCTATGCTTTCATAAACAAGTGATTCTTTTTCTAGGTATTTCTAAACAAACAAGATACACTTTTAGAAAACTATAATAGGTATAGTTTTACGAACAAATTTCTAACTCTTATTTTCTAGAAACATGAATTTCAAGAAGTTTACTTTCGTATACAAGAACAAACGTAACATTTTAACAAGTAGATTTGTTTTTATACCACGGTTTTGTGAGACGCTAACTTCATGTACGTTCGAGTACACATTTCAAGTCCTGTATTATATACCAGAATCCCTTGTAGGGGGAGCATGGTGTTTGTGTATAGATCTATACGGGCTTGACAACCCGCGCCCTGACTGTTAGCTGCAGTCCACCGTTTGGGGTAACAAACGTCATAACATTCCAACGCCTGAAGAACGCTGTGTATAGGCATTCCGACTCAATAGTATGGTTATAAAACTCACAAGGGGTATTAAAAATGCATTGATTTACAAGGTTTTCAAACTCATTGGTTATTTTACATTTACACACATTTTGGAAACAAACATTGGTCTTGAGTGAAGGCTACTTTTATACTAGTAGAAAATATAGGATTTTCTAAACACAAACAACAAAGATAAAACATTTCATTTCATTCAAACATTGTCACTTAAATACTTATGAAATTCACCAGCTTAAATGCTGATCTACTCTTTCAAAATTACTTGTATGTCCCAGGAAATCAGTAATTTCAGGTATTCATTTCTCTTTTGATGAAGGGATGTTGTGGCGCCAGTTTAATCTCGTATTTTTGACATCATATTGTAATTGAGTTTTGAACATGTAACTTTTGACAAATGTAAACTTTCAATTATATATATGATGGTTGTATTGCTTTCTTTACTATGTATTCATTTGTTACGTTACCACATGAAGTCATCTGCCCCCGAACGTTTCCGCCATTCAGGTTTGGGGGTGTGACACCATGTCGATGAGAGTTTACCACAAAATAAATATATTAAATTACATGCTATGAAGGTTAAATAATCTTATAATAAAGGACTTGGACCTACTACGCAACTATTTTCTGAGTCCAGCTGTCGTAGGGTTAAGTCCTTTAGTTGAAGGATTATTTATGATTTGTTGCATGTAATTGTATTCATGAAGTGGTTAGCAGACGTTGGTAAGGTTTCTTTAGCAGCTGATGGCAGAGGAGGTGTGAGTGCGAATCCTAATAGAGCCTAAGAAGTATTCTTAGTGCGGTTGTTTCTCTCTGGAGCAGGCATCGGGAATATTATTATGAGCAGGTATAAGAGGACCCGATATGATACTTAAGGAAAAGTATGGATAGGTGTGTAAAGTAGTATTGGGCCCGTACTACTGCAAGCATAGGATTCACACTTTAATCAAGGAGAGTTTCGGGGATTCTAAGGGCTGGTTGTGGGTGATAGCATGGTTGGATACCATGATTCATGGCAGTGGCTCTGCATATGTCAATCTTTTGGTATGGTTGCTCGGGCATTAACTTGGGTCTGCAAATTGTTTTGGGTCGCAGTGGCGAAATCGATTTGGGTTGTTTGGTGCAGACCTTGATGATCTTGTTGGTTTGAGGTCTCGAAGGTTTCGCTTGAGTCCTTGTATTCGAGTCGTGGGACTTGAGAATGGAATGATCATTATGACCAGCTTGGGGATTGTAGTTGAGAGTATAATCCCTGAGTGATGGTTCTGTATGTCACTACCCATGGTAGGGATTTTGTCCCTTATGTTTTTTGAGTTCGGGGAAGGAATGAGCAGGCTTGTAACTCTCAGCGTCGAGATGTAAGCCCAACTTGGGGTATGTTGGTCGCAGATTTTAGCGAAATCATGTCTGCACGGGAGTGTGCAGGTGGATTTATGTGTTGATGGATGCTTTCTAGTGTAATTAAGGGTTCGTGTTCTTGGGTTATAGTAGGTTAGGTATTAGATCATCGGTTGGGATTGTAGGCAACGAGGGTACGTTTAGGATTGGTTGATCCCTATGTAGAAGGTTGTCCTACGTGTATTATTCATTATAGGGTTAGGAATGGTGGTACCTACTTAAGCCGGTTTGAGTTATGATTTTGTTTCAAAACTAGTGGGTGGTACTTCGAGCCTTAAGAGGGGGAGAATTGGGATTCTCGGGTTGAGTATCATCTGTTGAGGGATTTCCTAGTTCGTTGCTTGGATTGCTATCTTCAAATTAGTTTGGCGATTTTGATTGGTAAATCATTTCTAGAAGCCGACATGTTTAGTTCCGTGTAGGTTTTGGTTCTCTGGATTAAGTGTCAATGTGTCCTTAACCATTGGTCATTGGGTTCGTCATTTAGCTGAGATTCTTCAAAAGATTCAAGTGCTAGCAGTTAAAGTTCTAGGAATGTGTCAACCTATCATCAAGTTCAGTATGTTTTATGTTCCTTTGGCCTTGGGTTATGTTTACCCTTTTTGGGCGTGTGAAATTTTGGTTTGTAGCATGCTTAGGTTTTTAGTAGCATTCAGGAAGCCTTCATGAGCTATGTGTGTAATGGTGACATATGATTGTGTACTGTACTGATCTTTTAGATATGTATCCTGGTAGATAGGATGATACTATGGTTAGTGATCTGTAAGATTTGTCTGATTGTCTGTCGACTGGTAATATGTCACCTATTGCATATGTCCATGTAGTGTGGTTCGGTTGAGATTGTTCTGCTTATTGCTTCTAGTCAATAAACCTGGTAATGTTTATTTCGATATGTTGTTACGAGTTATTTGTATGCTTGCTTGTTGCACACACACACACACACACACATATATATATATATATATATATATATATATATATATATATATATATATATATATATGTGTGTGTGTGTGTGTGTGTGTGTCGAAAAGTTTGGTGTGTAGTTGGGTTGAGGCATTCCTGCTTTGTGCTGAAGGCCAACAAAGCTAGGGTGTCCCGAATAGATTGAACGCTAGTGGGGCATATCAGTCAGGCCGAAGGCTCGAAGAATCGTCCAGATAGGCTGAAGGCCCGGTGTGGTGTAACAGTCATGCTCATGGTTCTGTGAGCATACCAGATAGACTGTAGGTCGGTGTGGTGTTCCAGTAAGACTGAAGGGTATGTGGGTGTACTAGATAGACTATAGGCTGGTGGGGCATTCAAGTCATGTTGAAGGCCCCTTATGCATGCTGATTATTGGTATATGTTATATGTTTGTGTGGTGATACTTTAGGGAACTCACTAAGCATTGTGCTTACAGTTTTTTGTTTATGGTTTCAGGTACCTTATAGAATCATAGCAAGGCAATGATGTGATCGTACTCATCCGAATTCTATATCATCGATCTTGGGAGGCAAACATTTTTAAATAATGTTTTTGGAAAACAATGTTTCATAACTACTTTTACTAGTAAATGGATTGTTTTGATGAAATTTTTATTGGTTGAAATTTTGGGATGTTATATGACTTGGTGGAACCAATTCAATCCTTGAGGAAAGTATGGATAGATGTGGAAGGTAGGTTAGGCCCAAACTACTGGAGGCAGAGGATCCATACTCGAGTCAAGGAGCATCGCGATGAAACAATGAACCTTGTAGAGTTGTGATGCCTCGATATATTTTGATGCGTCTCTGATTGTTTTATGGTCTATTTTTAATATGGTGACATTGCAAGGCAGACCTGTTGCCAGTTCTGGCACTGGAGAGGGATCGGGTTTAGGTTTTTGGGTCGGGCTGCTAGATGATTAGACTAGGGAGTTCATCTCATCTAAGATTACGCATTGCATTCTTGAGCAGACTCCAGGGCATTATGGAGATTCTCGATGAGCGGTTGAATGCCTTTCTTTCTGAGATGGTGTCCTTGGATGGGGCGCGTTCGTTGACCATTGGGTAGTTCCGGGCATGTGGAACTTCATACTATCTTTGGGAGAAGGAATCGGTAGCGAGAAAGAGGCGCTTAGTGGGTGTTGATAACGCCTTCCGCACCAATAGTTGACCTAAAGGGTAAAGGTCAGACTTACCTCCTGTCTTTTGAAGGACAGGTCATGTGATTTTGCAACCAGGTTCAGGGATTAGTTTGCACCTGTGATAGTGGTGTAGCAGTTGGCATGAGAGTTTCAAGATCTCCGCCAGACTACTGAGACGGTGGCTGAGATTACTGCAATTTTTCGGTAGAGGGAACTTTTGGTTCCACAGTATGTGGCGGATGAGGAGAAGAATAAGGTTAGGTATCATGAGATGTTGAGGAGTGATATTTGACAGTTTGTGAGCCGATCTAGCTATAGGACGCTAGATGATATGATACCAAGAGCTAGGAGATGGAGATTTATTTGGAGATGGTGAAGAAGAGGAATTCAGATTATGTGTCGAGTACTGAGGGTTCGAGCAAGAGGACCAAGGTATTTGACTACATATCGAGAGGCTATGAGGGCTATTGTCACCGTGGCGAGTGCGGCAAGATGCACGAGGGAACGTGAAGGGTGGGTGGTGGCCAGACTGGTCATATTAGTAAAAATTGCACTGCTACCATGACCACCACCTCAGTATCTGATATGTTTTGCTTTCATTGCAATTAGCATAGCCAAAAGAAGGCCTATTGTTCGAGTTTGGCTGCAACACCCGCTCCTGAAACTCTTCGGATTACTGATAGGCGCCAGGGCGGGGAAGATGAACCTGTGGTGAAGATCATGGCTTTCCAGCTGACAGCCGAGGAGGCTCGTACAACTTCCGACATGGTGACAAGTATGCATCTTCTCCTTATCTCTTTATATATATTGAATTGTTTGCTTATGTTTATGTGGCTTATTTTAGGATCATTCCATGTGAACAATATTTTTGTGTTGGTATTGTTTAATTGGGGGGCTACCCGATATTTTGTATCACTTGCGGTTAGCAAGAGATTTGGTGGAGCTCCGGGGGAGCTGGACTGTCCTCTAGATGTCAAAATTGTTGATGATAGGTTTATTCGAGTTGCAAGGGTTCATTGCATTTGTACACTTTATTTGTTTAGTGATCAATATTTGGTAAATTTGGTTCCCATTTTTTTGTGTGGGAACAAGGTTATTCTGGTCATGGATTGGTTGAGCCCTAATAGGGCCAGTGAGTGATTGTGAGCAGCAATTAGTTCAGATTTGAACCCCTAGTGGGCATGGATTGGTTGAGCCCTCAGGGTAGAACGTTATTGTGTTCAGCATCGAGGGCTAGACGCTATATTAAACAGGGTTGTTCTGGATATGTCACCTATGTTATGTATACCCGGGATAAGGGTAACGTGACCGTGTGGTGTGCCGATTGTGCGAGATTATCCTAATGTGTTTCCCGAGGATTTTCCTAGGGTTCCGTCGGAGTGGCAGGTTGAGATCATAATTGATCTAGTTCCAGGTGCTACTCTAATAACCAAGGCACCATATCGGTTGGCTCATCCTGATATGCAACATTTGTCTACACATCTGTAGGAGCTGTTTGTTGAATTAGATGTCTAAGCCCATAACTGTTATCCGTATGTACTCGACCCTAGACTGGCATGGTCCATTTGGGTTGCATATCATCCAGACAATTTGTTAAGATGGACATTTGAGAAGAGGTTATATATGATTTATTAATATATTATAAATTCTAATATATTAATATGAAATCATGTGATTTAATTGGTATTGATCAAGAATTAGTTTGGAATTAATTTAGTGATCAATGGAGACTTATTAAATCTATGAGTATTAATTATGGTAATTGGTTATATTTATATGTGTTGGGCTTATGATCCATACTGGACTAAGTTTATGTACAGATACATAAAGAGTTGGGCCACATGTACCATGGCTCAAAAAACCCATGGGTTTGGATTTGGGTTTTACCCATGACCTTTGGAATCCTATATATAAATATGTTACTCCATGATTAATTTCGCATTTTTCTATTCTTAGGGAAAGATGGATGATTTTGGTGCATGGAATTCTCTCTCAAATTGTCATCCTTTGTCCGAGATGTGTTGTGATTCCATTTGAGGTGCAACACTTGGGGCACTAGGTTCTTAAAGGCCAAAGTCTTCCTAGCAACATCAACAACATCAACAGGTATGTCTAAAACTTGTTTTTATTATTAATCTGTTATTTGTATGCTAGTTGTACGCTTAAAGATTTGGAAACAATATGCATGTACAATTAGAGAAAACATAGATTCAAAGATTTTAGGGTTGTATGTGCACCATAGGATGTTGTAGTATAAAAAACCCAACAGTGGTATCGGATCCATGAGTTGTTTTCTATTATATTTGATGTTATTATTGGTTTTTGAAACAAAAAATTCATATTTTCGGCATTATGTCAGCAGGACTCGTCGAGTCCATTGGGTGACTTGATGAGTTGCTTGAAGATACTGTTTGGACTCGTTGAGTGCGTCAAGGGACTCGACGAGTTGGCTGTCCTGAGTGCATATTTTCGAGTTTTTTTTGTCCTGTTTTGGATTAGGATCATTACCACAAAATTTTTTTGTTCATAAAAATTGATTTTCATGTTATTGTAGTGATTATCCTCATCCAAATAGAGGATAATTGTTAGAGTTTTAAGATTTGTATTAGTTCATGTGATTAACTAATTTATTGAAAATTGTTGATGTGAATTATCTTTACTTATGAGTTTGATCTAGATCATAGAAAAATTATATGATTATTGTGTTAATTGGAATAATTGATCTTAATGGTTTTTATGAACTCCATAACTTGTCCTCAAGTTATGGAAAATGAAGAGTTTTTTCTTTTAAAAGATTTATTAAGTTCATAGGATATGAAAAAATGAAAGATATTATTTTAAATGTCAACATAAAATAGTTTTATGTCTTCCATAACTTGTCCTCAAGTTATGGAACTTGATAAGTCTTCCATAAAAACCATATTAAACTCATAAGTTATGGAAACCAAAAGTTTTTAAATTGTTCAAAACTTGCCCTCAAGTTTTGGAATTTGTAAAGTTACCCCCATGTATACTTTAATTCCAACCCCTAGAATTTTAAAAGTTTAAAATTCAACCCTTATACTATTATAATATTATAGGTTTAATATTTATATATATGTATAAGAGTAAGTCAGTCTTACTGTTAGTAGGCCTCATTCACGAAGCCGGTCTATAAGGGGGGTATATGGTTATTGCCTATAAAATGGTAGTTTAATGGGTGTCCACTCTCACCCACCGCTACCTTGACTGGTGGAGGGTTGTTAGCCGAACGGGTAGGACATGACATTAATTCTCCCTTCATTAAAACTATAATGATAAATATAAAGTAACTAAACTTTATTAAATTCTCAATCTTAGTTACTTTAGGAAAATGTGAATTTGGTGCTAACCCATGAAATTGCACATTGCACCTTGTTAAGTCGTTAGTGGAGCATGTGTGGTTAATTGGCACACTAATCTGGGACTGACAATGTGTGGAAAAGGGTAGCTTGATGTTATTCATAGATCAATGGAGCGTGTGTGGTTAACCGGCACATTGATTAGGTGGTGGTAACATTAGGTGTACCAAGTTAATTTGCATCGTTATTCACTCCTTGTTTATGATCCTCGACATCCCAGTCACAAACTTGAAGAGCACAATCGAGATTTAAACATGCCATTGAACAGTTCAATGAATCTCCAAAGATCTAGGAGTTTCAATTATTTTAAAACCTAATGATAAATTTCGTTTTTCATGGTGGAAATTTTGGATATAGTGTCTAAGTCCATAACTATATTTGGTATCTAGTTGACCCGACCCGACATGGTCCATTTGGGTTGCACTTCACCCGAACAATTTATGGATAATCTTTTAAGAATAGTACACGTTATGATTTATTAATATATTATAAGTTCTAATATATTAATATAAGATCATATTATTTAATTAGTATTGATCTATAATTAATCTAGGATTAATTTAGAGATCAAAGATATTACTAATTAAATATGGGCTTCTATATTTATATAGTGTGGGCTAATGCTTATTTGGAATGGGCTAGGCTTGCATGGAAAGTCCATGGATACTCCATGGAGCTTTAACCCATGGAACTCATGGAAATGAAGAGACATGGGTATTAGGGTTTACATGGATGTAACCCTAATCCACCACACTATATAAAGGAGGCTTTGGTTCTTGAAATCAAACTAGTTGAGGTGAGTAAAGCAAGAGGGCCGATTTCAAGATAATAGTGACTATTCTCTCAAAGTTCCAAGTTTTTGGTGATTTGTGATTTCCATTGAGGCATCCACACTATTGGTGCTAGGCTCTAAAACTCCAAGCAATCAACTACTACTGCAAGGTAAGTCTTTCTACTAGCTTTATTTGATTCATGTTCCCCATGCCATGCTAGTTAGGATATAAACCTTGGAAAAACAATTATTTGCATGTATCTTAGGCAAACATAGATCCATGGTTTATTAGGGTTGCATGTACACTTAGGAAGTGTTAGAATGCTCAAAACCCATCAGTGGTATCAGAGCCTAGGATTGTTTGTTTGACACTTGATGCAAAATATTGGAAAAAGTCGAAAGACTTGTTGTCTGCCTGATGAACTCGCCGAGTCCATGGGGGGACTCGCCGAATTCATGTGTATATTCATCCTACTCGGCGAGTAGGTTCGTGCACTCGACGAGTAGGAGCCACAGAATGTAGAATTTCGACTTTTGTTGCTGGAAATGGACTAGAAACATTACCCTAAACCATTTTGGTGTAATAAAACTTGTTTTAGATGGTGTAATGTTTGTTCTAATCCATTTACAATGGCTAATATCAAATTTTCATGATTATATGTGTTCATATGGTCTTGAAACTTTGATATGGATATTCATGTTCTTGATCTTATGAATTTAGATGATCATAGGAATTACTTGTAACCTACTTGGTAGTTTAATTCTTGATCATAATGTGTTTTAATGGAGTCCATAACTTGTCCTCAAGTTATGGAAAACCAAGAGTCACACTTGAATTAAAATCATTAAAAGAACAGAAGAGGTAGAAAAATAAAGAGTCTTCATTTTTATTACTCTATTTAACTCATAAGTTACAAGAAATGAAAAGTTTTGAAAGTTTACAAAACTTTCCCTCAAGTTTTGGAACAAGTAAAGTCATATTAAAAAACTTTAGTTCCAACCCTTAGAATTTTAAAAGTTAAAATTCAACCCTACTTATAATATTATAAGTTAATAATAATATATATATATATGTATAAGATCAAAGTCATCATACCGCTAGTACGCATCATTCACGAAGCTACTCAATAAGGTGGGTATAAGGTTGTTGCCTATAAAATGGCAACTTAATGGGTGTCCACTCTCACCCACCGCTTGCTTGACTGGTGGAGGGTCATTAGCCGAACGGGTAGGACAAGGACTTATAAATTCTCATTAAAAGTATAATGATAATTATAAAGTAACTAAATGTTTTATTAAATTCCCAATCTTAGTTACTTTAGGAAAATGTGAATAAGGTGCTAATCCATGGAATTACACTTTACACTTTGTTTAAGTCGTTAGTGGAGCGTGTGTGGTTAACCGGCACACTAACTTGAACTTAACAAGGTAGGTGAAGGGTGACTTAATGTTTATCATAGTATCGATGGAGCGTGTGTGGTTAACCGACACATCGATTGAGGGGTAGTACATTAAGGGTACCAAGTAATTTGCATGTTTACTTCACACCTTGTTTTGTGATCCTCGGCATCCGAGTCGCAAAACCTGAAGGCCACACTCGAGATTGAAACATGCCATTGAAGAAAGTTCAATGAATCTCAAAGAATCTAGGAGTTTCTAAACCAATTAAAACCTAATTAAAAGTTGGTTTTTCCATGGTGGAAATTGGTGAATCGTCATTCACCTACCTTCAAATATCTTATAGCTTAGATTACGACATCCCTCTTCTAAGTTATAAAATATTGTGTTGGGTCCTAGCCTTAATACTACATTTGGGTGTTTTATTAAGTTCTATCTCTAAATCTAATCTAATCTATTCCCTCTTCTTTCCAGATGTCTTCCAATAACAATGCTTCTGGCTCTAACCCTACTAGCTCTTTCTCGGTCATGAATCTTTGTGGGAGAGTCATCTTCGATGGATCCAACTTTACCGATTGGATCAGGAACATCAGGATGGTCACTCGGTATGAGAACAAAGAATATGTTCTCGACAAGGAGCTAAAGGTACCCGAGCTAACTGCTTCTCCTGAAGAGCTTGCTGATTATGAGGTACATGAAAGGGATGCTACAAAAATAGCATGCATCATGATGGCCACCATGAAAGGCGAGCTCCAAAAGTCCTATGAGGACTATTATCCTCTTGAGATGCACCAGGATTTGATGGACCGTTACCATCAAAGTGCACGTCAAGAGCGATATGAAATAATCTCCTCCATGATAACAACCCGAATGAAGGATGGTGAACCCATCACGGGGCACTTGGAAAAAATGCAAAGGTATGTGGACCGTTTACTGAAGCTGAATGTGAACTTCCCCGAGGAGTTAGCAATAGACATCATTTTGCACTCCTTACCATCGTGTTATGATCAATTTCGCATGACATATCACATGAACAAGGAAGAAGTCACCCTCAGTCAACTTCACGGATTCTTGAAGACCACGGAAAGTGGTCTAAATGGTAAGTCGGTTGTTACTACTCCTACTCCTACTCCTACCGCGGCCAATGTCTTGGCAATCGGGCATGGCAAAGGGAAGAAGAGAAAGAACCCCTCTAAGGGTACCAAGGGTAAGACCCTTGAAGGCTCGTCTTCAAGCAAAACCAAGAAGGGTTTTGTCACTCCTTCTGCTAACCCTAATGAGGCTGAATGCTTCTATTGTCATGAAAAGTCGCACTGGAAGCGAAACTACCCAAAGTACCAACAAGATGTGAAGGATGGGAAAGTAAAACCCAACCATGTAGGTATATACACTATATTTTCTAATAACTCACCTCATTATAAGTCTTGGGTCCTTGATACCGGTTGTGGTATTCACATAAGTTGTGATTTGCAGCGACTAAGAAGAAGTGAGAATGTAGAGCAAGGAAAGATAAACTTGATCATGGGAAACAGGAAAGCTTCACCTGTCACCAAGATAGGAGTTTATTCCTTAGTGCTAAATAGTGGGTTTACATTAGATTTGAATAAGTGTTATTATTCGCTAGAAATGGCAAGAAATGTTATTTCCTTTCATGCATTGTATAAACAAGGTTTTACCTTTTATTTTGATAATAATAATGGTAGTATTGATGCTTTCTTTAATAATGTTCATTATTTTAAATCATTAACTTGTGATGGCGTGTATGAAACTGTATCTGTTATAGATAATCTAGGAAATAATGTATTGTATATTGACTCTTCCACTAGCTTAGATAAAGCATCTTGATGGCATTGTCGTCTTGGACATGTAAGCAAAAAACGCATAGGCCAACTCCAAAAGGATGGAGTCTTGGAGTCATTTGACCTAAAGTCAGATGATAGTTGTGAATCTTGTTTGCTTGGTAAAATGACAAAGTCACCTTTTACTAGCACTTGTGCTAGGGGTGAAGGTTTGTTGGACCTCATACACACAGATGTGTGTGGACCCTTTAGAACCGCCACAAGAGATGCTAATCGGTTTTATGTGAGTTTCACTGATGATTTTAGTAGATATGGATATGTCTACTTAATCAAGCATAAGTCAGAAACCTTTGAGAAATTCAAAGAGTTTAAGCAAGAAGTGGAGAATCAGTTGGGCAGGAACATTAAGATGCTTCGATCCGATCGTGGTGGTGAGTGTCCTAGTACTGAGTTCCTTGACTATCTTAAGGAATGTGTGATTATCTCACAGTTGACACCTCCTAGGACACCACATTTGAATGGTGTAGCTGAGCGGCACAATTGGACATTGTTGGACATGGTTCGTTCCACGATTGAGTCGAGCTTCGCTACCAATCTCATTTTGGGGGTATGCCTTAGAGACTGCCGCCCATATCCTTTATCTAGTCCCTACTAAAAAGGTTGCCAAAACACCTCACGAGATGTGGACTGGAAAAGTTCCCAATCCAGACCACATCAAGATTTGTGGTTGTGAGGCTTTCGTGAGACGCGAGACTCACGATAAGATCGAACCTCGAAGCGAAATGTGTATTTTCATCGGCTATCCACAGAAATCCTTTGGCTACATCTTCTAAAGACCCAGTGATAATGTGGTCTTTGTAGCAAGAAGAGGATTCTTTTGAGAGAGAGAATTCATGAGTCAAGGAGACAGTAGGAGGCAAATTGACCTTGAGGAACTTCAAGAGTCAAGTGATGAAGGAACCTCAAACCCTAGCTCTCAACCTGAGGAGGAAACTCCTGTTGAGCCAACTGAAGAATCTATACCTCTGAGGCGTTCCACCAAAGTTAGGAATCTTTGCTTTGATGAGAAAGTCAAGGAATTTGGATTTTCAAGGAGTGAAGATGAATCTTGTGTCTATATCAAGACTAGTGGGAGCATAGTCAGCTTTTTAGTACTGTATGTGGTTGACATACTACTCATAGGAAATGACATCCCAACCCTACAGGAAGTAAAGTCCTGGCTTGGGAAGTGTTTCACTATGAAGGACCTTGGTGAAGCTACCTATATCCTAGGGATAAGGATTTTGAGAAACAGGAGTAAAAGACTAATTGGACTTAGTCAAAGCACCTATGTGGACAAAGTGTTGAAAAGACTCAACATGCATAACTCCAAGAAAGGAGAGTTACCCATTCAGAGTAATGCTAGATTGAGTAAGACACAAAGCCCTAGTACTGAGGCTGGGATAGCAGAAATGAGTCGACTACCTTATGCTTCAGCTGTAGGATCGATCATGTATGCTATGACGTGTACTCGACTTGATGTAGCCTTTGATTTGAGCATGGTTAGCAGGTATCAGGGTAACCCTTGCAAGGCAAACTGGACTGCGGTAAAGAATATCCTCAAGTACCTACGAAGGACTAAGGACTGGGTCCTTACCCTTGGTGGGAGTGATGACTTGAGAGTTGTAGGGTACAGTGATGCTAGCTTTCAAATTGACAGGGATAATTTCTGCTCTCAGTCAGGCTGGGTCTTTACCCTAAACGGAGGGGCAATTACTTGGAAAAGTTCCAAGCAGGAGACAGTGGCTGATTCCACTTTTGAATCAGAGTATATAGTAGCAAGCGAGGCTGCAAAGGAGGCTATACGGCTAAAGAACTTCATCGTAGACATTGGAGTTGTACCAGCTATAAACGAGCCAACAAAGATTTTCTGTGACAACAATAGTGCGGTTGCCTTAGCCAAGGAACCAAGAGATCATGGAAGATCTAAACACACTAACAGAAAATATCACTTCATCAAACATCGAATAGAAGAAGGAATCCTCCTTGGCAAAGAGGGTATCATCAGATTAAAACCCAACAGATCCCCTCACGAAGGGATTGACTCAGGCCAAGCATCTCCACCATGCTTAGAGCATAGGGCTGAAGGATGATATTAGTTTTAGTAGTTAGATAATCTCGAACTTTGTAAAGTGTAATTGACATTAGATGATGAATAAAAGGTGTTTTATTTATGAGCAAAGTGTTGCTATCTCTTGTTGATCGTTTACTATATTTCTTTGCATGTTTTGACTTCCAGAATAATTATGTTTGGTATATCATATAATTCAAACCTCCACAGTCAGTCACATGTCGGAAGTAGGTATGAATCAAGACTGTCATGATTGGTTGCAGAGGTCTAAGGTGTTGGACATGGCTACAACAATCATGAGTGCTCATAAGTTCTGAGCATTGGACTCAACCTAAGCTCACTGGAATCACTTCATGGAATTTATCTCGAGTGATCGTGAGATGGTAATATCATATAAGTCCTCAAACCTAGAGATATGATTTGTTACTTACGAGTTGGTTATGCATTGATTGTACGAAAACGCATTGGTAACTCGATGTCATAAAACGTGCCTTTGTGTATAATTCAATGAGTGGTAGAACAAACATATGAGTCGAAGTTTATCTGTTCCTTCTAGGATTAGAAGCGATATCTGGGCCCCTCGATGATTTTGTTTTAACCTATGTACCGGGCCCGATCAGAACTAAATTGATGTGTTTAGTTAAGTTATATGTCAAACAAATCGGAGATCGGGAAACAAATGCTGGACAATAAGTAAGACCATGTTCCATGTATTTGTCGCGCTGATATTTAGAATAGAGGATTATATGATCACTTATCTAAAATGGCGCGTTCTAGTTCAATAGAGTTTAAAGAGCTACGATTGTTGATCGGTTCCTGAAGTCATACTTGCAACTATAGTTATTAGACTTATCCAAGTGGGAGACTGTCGGATATGGTGTCTAAGTCCATAACTATATTTGGTATGTACTTGACTAGACCCGGCATGGTCCATTTGGGTTTCACTTCACCCGAACAATTTATGGATAATCTTTTGAGAATAGTACAAGTTATGATTTATTAATATATTATAAGTTCTAATATATTAATATAAGATCATATTATTTAATTAGTATTGATCTATAATTAATCTAGGATTAATTTAGTGATCAAAGATATTACTAATTAAATATGGGCTTCTATATTTATATAGTGTGGGCTAATGCTTATTTAGAATGGGCTAGGCTTGCATGGAAAGTCCATGGATACTCCATGGAGCTTTAACCCATGGAACTCATGGAAATGAAGAGACATGGGTATTAGGGTTTACATGGATGTAACCCTAATCCACCACACTATATAAAGGAGGCTTTGGCTCTTGAAATCAAACCAGTTGAGGTGAGTAAAGCAAGAGGGCCGATTTCAAGATAGTAGTGACTATTCTCTCAAAGTTCCAAGTTTGTGGTGATTTGTGATTTCCATTTGAGGCATCCACACTATTGGTGTTAGGCTCTAAAACTCCGCAATCAACTACTACAACAAGGTAAGTATTTCTACTAGCTTTATTTGATTCATGTTCCCCATGCCATGCTAGTTAGGATATGAGCCTTGGAAAAATAATTATTTGCATATATCTTAGACAAACATAGATCCAAGGTTTATTAGGGTTGCATGTACACTTAGGAAGTGTTAGAATGCTCAAAACCCATCAGGAAATATATATATATATATATATATATATATATATATATATATATATATATATATATATATATCGTCATTTACCTACCTTCACATATTTTGTAGCTTGGATTATGACATCCCTCTTCCAAGTTATAAAATATTGTGTTTGGTCCTACCCTTAATATTTCATATTAGATGTTATATTAAGGACTTAAATCAACTAAACTTTAATTTCTCCCTCATAGATGTCTAGTTATGACAACTATTGTCTTCATTATCCTTTTGGATGAAGCCTTCCTAATGAAGATGATATCCCAAATGGCGATCAAGGTGAAAGATTAATCCTTTTGTTGTGTATTAATGGGACTGGAAATCATACTTCACTTCCTCTACCTCCTCCAATTATTCTACCTAACCCACAAGTTCTTGAAAACTTCAAGGTCAGTCAATCACTATTGGAAAGCTGTGTTTATATGTAATCACATCTTGGAGATGAAGTTTCATATTGACAGGCTGGGAAAGTTGGGTGTCGAAGTCTTAAGGAAGTTGGTTGTTGACTCGGTTCTTCAGTCACTTGCTAAGTCATATAGTGGGTTCTTTAAAGGACTACTATGTGACATACCACGACATGACCCTTATCGATGTTACCTATTTGCTTGTTGCTGCTGAATCAACAACGATTTGGAGCACTGGTAAAGCAAATTTGATTGGAATATCTACTTCCCAAACTTACATGGACACTGATAATGGAAATATTAGAAGTCTAGAAATGTATTCTCTTCCCAATGGAAAAGGATCGACCATAGTCAACCCGGTTGACCAAATGGTAAAGTGAAAGGATAAGTCTGAGATAGTTCCGTGTACCATTCCTAAAGAGTTCATATGTTTCTATTTCCAAAAGAAGGGGCATTAGTTGCGAAGCTGCCCTATTTTCCTGAAAGATCATAAGGATGTTAACGTCAAAAAGTTTGACTATACTTCAGGTAAGTCGACTATCTAACTCTATTAAGTTGCTATTTGGAGATTCTTCTTACATTATGTGACTAGGTCGCATTTTGGTGTTTTGTAGAATTGAAAAAAAAGGAAAGGAAGCTTAAAGGAAGAGTGAGCCGATCCTAATCATGAAGAGATAGATTTCGATCACGTGGTTCGAAGATCAAAATTTTTTATATGATTCCATTGATTGCAATATTGGAAAAGAAATTTGCTTCTTTCATTTGTGGTAGTGTCGAGAATTTGCCAAATAAGGAAAGATTCTCATCACCCAAGTTTCAGTTGGATAGAAACTTAGAATCATGCAACTTGTAATGTGTGATGAGTGAGAATTTTCATCTTTGGGAAATTATGACTAATTTCTTGTTCACATGTTTATGTGAGTCAAGTGAAGGACTAGAGGATCCGGTACACTTGGTTGTGCACTAGTCAAGTCCACCATAAAGATTGGTAAGACTATTCGTCATGATTTACTAATGTTTAGTAAATATGGTTATGCTTACAAGTTTAAGTGTAATTCTAAAACATTGGAAAGTTTGAATGTATGGCAGGACGAATACGAACAATCAAATTAGGCAGAAAGATAAAAGTTTCTCCAATCTTAGAAGATGGGAGAGTACTTCAGTATCATGTTTTATGATCATCTTAAAGATTATGGAAAGCCATATCACAATTGATTCTCTAAGGACATCTTGGTGCATTTGTTTGGCTAAGAAGAGGAATCGTGAATTGTTGAAATGGTTAAATCAAGAAGATTTGTCATACTTCGTTCCAAAACAAGTCTTAGAGTCATACTCGAAGATTGTAACTTGAGTGACATAATCTTAAGAAAGGTTTATCACACTTGTCAAATGTAGAGTAAAATGATTTCTACTCTTGTACATTTGAAATTGGTAAGTTGTGATGTTTTGGATAAAACAAAGACCAAGTGAGACCAATAGTGTGAAGTGTTTTTCTTAAAAAGAATCCGCACTAAATCTTGAATATTTGTTAGTCAATGAATGGTTCTTGACAAGAGAATCTCATATGTCAAGGAGTCAGTGGGAGTCTTAATGATCTTGAAAAGGGTCTCAAGAACTAATCAAGAATAAAACCTGTTGTTTATCACTAGCACACGACTTGAGGTGTGTAACCTATCGTGTTGAAATTTTCTTATTTCTATGTCTATTCAGTTAAAGTTGACTATGCATGTGAGTTCTATGAGTTCTTAATTGTTTGCATGACAACTTGGAAGACATGGTAGGCCCTTGTGCTGTCGGGTAGCAAGAAATTAAGGTTGAACAAGTTTAGTCCATATGAGCTTGGATTTGTCACTAACCTTCTCTTTTGATTAAGGTTTTGACAAATTCATATGGATAGGAACACATACACTATAAAAATCTAAGTTTCATAAGGTTTCTCTCCGAATCATGAAAACGATGGAGAGGAAACACTTTCACTAAGTAGATTTTAAAGGATTAGAGTTAGCAATTGTGTACTTGCATTCTAAAAATCGATTATGATTACGACATCCCTTTTCATAGATCAAATTGCATCACACCCCGTTGAAACGAAAATACGAGGTGTGGCAGTACAAAGGGTCTCATAGCAAAAGTTAAAAGACAACACCAACCATAGTATTAAAAATCATTACAAATTTACAAAGAGTTTGAACAACTTTTTAAAAGAGATTACAATGTATTTAAAAGTCAACACATGCAAATGCTCCTACAAGTGTTGTGTCTCTACGTGCCTCTTACTAGATGATTCCTGAAAAAGCTTGTAAAATGAGCGTCAACTATAAGAATAGTTGGTGAGTACTCACATATTTAAAAAAAATACATATTGGTTTCATAAATCGAAATAAAAAATTTGATAAAAGTTTCCACGAATAAAAATATATTGCCAAAATAAGTAAATAAGTTTGCATAAACAAAGTTCATTGTCATCATGAGAGATAAAGTATGTTGCTCAAATGAGATGCAACATTCATATTCTCATGGGAAATACAATTTGTTACTAAAACGAGTAAACAAGTTTCGTTGCTATAATGAGCAAACAAGTTTCATTGTTACAAGGAGCAAACAATTTCATTGCTAAAGCAAGTATATAAGTTTCCAGCAAGAAAAGTTCGTTGCTATAATGAGAAACAAATTTCATTGCTAAAATGAGTATATAAGTTTCATTGCTAAAATGAGTATACAAGTTTCGTTACTAAAATACGATACAAGATTCGTATGTGCATCAAGTTTCCATTCGTGAGTTCACAACCCAATCCTAATGACCGTTCCTACCCAATTCCATCATGTCCATGGTTCCCTTGATGTTAGTTCATGGAAATATACACTCGCGGTTCTGGGCGAGTGGGGGCTGTCGACCCCAAATAACGCTATTCTTAAGACCATCGGCTCAAATATGAGTTAATTGGTTGTATCGGTTCGTCGGGGACTTAACATACAAGTTCATAACACCAAATTCATAGTACAAGTTCATAATAAAAGATTCATACAACAAAGTTCACATCATGAAGTTCATAACACAAGCTCATAAAATAATGTTCATAGAAATTGTAGCATGCTTTCCACCCTAAAACATTAAAACGTAAAATACGGGCAGTGAATACTCACAATATGCAAAATATAGCAACCAATTTATACGAGTAAAATAAATACAATGAACATAAATAGTTTAGGACATGCTTATCCACCCCAAAACGTAAAAACCGAAAACAGGGGAGTTGTGAATACTCACAATGAATTGAGATGATGCAATTGGTGCCTTCAACTATGTTCCACTCGTACCACTACCAATTTCTACAATAATAGTATACGCTAGTGAGTCTCTAATCGAAATTTAACACTAGTATACTTACTACCACAATAGAATTACAGTAATATTGTGTCAAAATTTAATATTGATAAGTTACAAATATTTTTCAGTGAAAATTAAATTTCAATGCATCAATTGTTATACAACAATTTAAGTGGAAAATTCTCATTATTGAAATGTTAATATTAAACATTTTTAAAGGTGTTCCAATGATTAAATACTGAAAGACTAAATCAATTTACTTCTAAAATTTCTCAAACTTTGTATTTCAATTTTAATTGAAGCTAAAGACCTCAATCGTAATTTTCTTGACTTTTTGATTTGTCTAACTATTTTTCACCATTTTAAATCCTTGAATAATCATAAAATCATGGAAACATAGTAAATTATCATGAAAAATTCTTATAAAATTTTTTGTTACTCTTTTACAGTTTACATAATCTAGGAAAAATAATAAAATGTGTTTTCAAATAGTTTAACACAGTTTTTCAGATTTTCATGTATTTACTCTATCAAAATAGAGATAAATAGAAAACAATTTCAAAAATTCACCGAACTGTTTTTACAAGTGTTATTACATATATAAAAGCTGGGAAAAAAATAAAAGTTTGTTTCCAAAAAGTTTAGATATTTTCTTTGCTGTATTCACTTAAATAAGCATTAATTCATGAATAGTTATTAAATAGTTAAGGAAAAATACCAGACTTTTTGTAATACTGTTATTAACAAACTTAACTCAATTTTATGATTTTTGTGGTTTTAAGTGTATTTAATCATAGAAAAATAGAAGAAAAATAGCATAGAGAAGAGAAAAATTATCAAATTTTTTATGTAGCATCCTAATTAACTACAAAGGTTTTTGGTAAATTTTCATGAATTTTGGATGAGTAAAACCATTTTTCCTGCTTTTAGTCCATTATAAACACCAAAATTATGGAAAAATAGATATACGTTTTGAAAAATTCCCACAATATTTTTTTGAGTCTTCCACAAAAGGTATAAGCTGCGAAAAAGAAGATATTATATTTTCACATTCCCTAATGTGGTTTTATGATTTATTAGAACTAAATAAAAAGAAAATTCAAACTCATACTTAGGGGTGAGCGCGGTGCGGTTCGGTGCGGTTATTAGCTATAACCTCACCACTAACCGCAAATGCGGTTAATCCATTTTCAAAACCGCTAGGTGCGGTTATTTTTGCGGTGCGGTTAGGCGGTTATCTTTGCGGTGCGTTTTGATTTTTTGTGTTGCGGTTATTAATCGCATGGATTTGGTGCGGTTATTTTGTGGTTTTTAACCATAGTTTAGAGCTCAAACGGTTTTAAGAGTTCAAACATATTACTTGTAATGACAAAAAAACCATAAGGTATAAGACAATTAACTTAAATCACATATAATTAATATCTTAAAAACGTCAAATAAATAGTAATTAACAATAAATTTATTAAAATTGTCTAATTTCACCATTTTCAAGGCTAAACATAAAAAAAACCAAACACTTTTGTCTTCTAGTATTTTATTCATCTTTCATTCATGAAACTAGTCTTATTTTTAATATTTAATATATTAATAATTAATAAAAAAAAGTTGTATATAACATATGCGCTGCGGTCCGGTTTTTTTGCGGTTTTTGAAAACTAATAACCGCACCGCACCGCAAATTTGCGGTTTTTGAAAAACAAAAAACTTCACCATTGGTTTTTATTGCGGTTGCGGTTTATGTAGTTAATTTTAGTTGCGGTGCAGTTTTTGCTCACCCCTACCCATACTAAACAGTAACAAAAATCAATGGAAATTCATGAGAGATTTTTACTAACTTAAAGGGTTATCCACGAATTTTGCAAAATTTATTTACTAGTGTAAGTATTTTATATGCTTTAACACTATATTTTCTAATTATTTTCATGTAAAAATAAAAAATATATATATATATATTGAGCGGTAAATTTCCGGAATGAATCTTCATACAATTTAATAACAACGAAAATTCGTTTGCATATTTTTTTATATCGAAAAACATGTCTAAAGGCTCAATAAATTATAGAGAAAACTTGGTTCTTGTGATTTTGGTAAAAATTATTAATGTTACTTTGAGAATTTTTGCAACATGTTCCAATGGCTTTTGAATAGATATCTTATTGTTCCTCTTAACACATGATGTTAAGTGCTCAAATTAATTTTTCCTTGACTTTTAGTGATGAATAAGACCTTTGAACATGCAATACAAAGCTAGTATTCACAAAAAGGTGTTGTTTGAGCAACAGTTTTGTAAAAATTCCTAAAAATTGATATATTGGAATTTTCCAGTGAGGTCAGATGGATTTGAAAGCTAACTCGAAATATCATATTTCAGAAAAATAATCTCGAATTTTGTTTAAGAAATGAGTGATATGTGACAACCCGTAAATTATTTCGTCGCTGTAACCCATTCCCGTCAGTAACACCCGTTTGTCTTTCAATTTTTCCGTTAACATTTTGGATTAGGTCATTTAATTTAAGACTTTTATTATGACCTCGTGAGTATCCAAACCCTTTAGAAACACGTGAAAACGTCCCAAATGTTTATTTGGAAAATTTTTAGTTTCGACCACATCGGGTTACGACAAATTAATCAGGTACGACCATAAGCCTCGTTTAACATCAGTATCGGGTAGATTTCCACCGGGTCTCAAACTCAAACCATATTTAAAGTTGAGTGGACCTCATTTGAGGCTTTTCCACTCTCTCTCTCTCTAATGTCTCTCATCAAATCCAAGTTTTGATCCAAAATCATCCATTTCAAGCTCCAATTTGGTAAGAATTCCATCCTAGCTCATAGTATAACATGTTTGGCTTTCAAATTCATGTTTAAATCATGAAATAGGACCAAGAACTTGTGTTTACAGCCCAAGAACATCCCCAAGCCGCAAACACACATAAATGCGGTTTTGGAGCCCCAAAACCCTTCTAAACCACTTCTACTGCTTAGATATGACTTAAGGGCTTACAAGATTGCACTTAGAACACTAAAACCATATCATTTGAGGGGAAAACATGAGTTTATGGCCCAAGAACATGCTTGGACCGTAAACACCCTTTCTTAGGCTTCAAACACCTTTTAAGGTGTTAAGATGCCCCTAAAACACCTCCTAAGCCTTGGAATAATGTCTAGAACCATCCACCTTTGTGTTAGGGACCTTAAACATGAAAGAAACCATCCCTTTAGGAGATTACGGTCGTAAACCCCCCAAGGAATGGTTCCTGGGCCGTAAACTCCTATAAGGTGGTCAAATGGTGCCCTAACTTCCTTCCATGGCTTGTACTTTTGACTAGAAACACTTGCGCTTAACCTAGGACCACTAAAACACATAAGAAAAGGGTACTTGAGAGTTTACGGCCGTAAACTCCTAGTTTACAGCCGTAAATTCCTTAAATGGTCCATATGTTGATCAAATCCCCTTCCATAGCCTTAGAACTAAACCTAGCATCATCCCACATGTGTTATAAGGCCATCAAGCACCCAAGAGCACACAATCCATGAGTTTACGGCCGTAAACTCATGGGGATATGGTATTAGGGCTGTAATATCCATTAGGAGTTTACACTTGAAGAGAAAACTCCATATCTAGGCCTTACAACCCCTTAGATGCTACCCGGATCACTCCTAACACTTGAAATGAAGTGTTTTCGTGCCTAGGAGTGTATATTCTCAATTAATTAGTAGTTCAAAGCCTAATTAGATACAATTATGTATCTCTTCATATTACATAGGAACCTCGCACGTGTTCAACCCTGAACTGACACTTAGCATCGTAGCCGACACAATTCTCGACTGGTGAGTTCATACCCCTACACCTTTTTCCGTGTTTTTCAATGTTTTCAGGGGGGATACAAGCAAAAGTACAAGGAAATCTTGTACTCAAACTTATTATTTCTTTTGAAATGTTTCATATTCCGTATGCTTTTAACACTGAAACCGTATTGACCAACCGTATAACTTGCAAAGTTCAGATTAATTGTAGATCTCATTATAAAATGTTATAATTTACGTTTTATTTTATAATTTATGAAGGATTCATGCTAATCATAAATTAGGATTATTACTAATAAAACAAGCCTTTGGATGACACCAGAACTTCGAAAATACAGCTAGTGTACGTCTTTGAGTGTCACCAGAGTTTCAAAAATAAGTCTAAAATACGCCTTTGGATGTCACCAGAACTTCGAAAATGCAGCTAATGTACGTCTTTAAGTGTCACCAGAGTTTCGAAAATACATCTAAAACACGCCTTTGGATGTCACCAGAACTTCGAAAATACAACTAGTGTACGCCTCTGAGTGTCACCAATGTTTCGAAATTTCGTCTATTAATATATTCCTCTGAGCGAAATTATAGTTTCGAAGATAATTTTTTTTTAAATATAGTAGATATCCGACATTCGTATATAAGATAACTAGACTTTCAGAATACTTATTTTAATACTACAAGTGTGGTAGATACTACTACATTGCATTCCGAACCAATAACCAACCACCAACTTTTAAGGAAAATAAGGGTTTTTCCTGGGATAATATAACTGCTCTTAACCAAACTGTGTAACAAATGGATAACTAAACTTTCCTTATAAGAAAATATGGGATTTTCTTGGATATCACGTTTTTCAGAAAACCAAAGGAAACTTGTTCTTTTACGAAAACAAACTGCTTATGAACTCACCAGCTTTTTGCTGATTTTCAAATTGCTTGTATTCTCAGGTTCACGTTAGACAGGTACACCGCGATCTTTTGGAGAAGACGCAGCATTTTAGCAGTCTCGTCTTTCCTTTTGTTCATTTTGGATGTATATATATATATATATATATATATATATATATATATATATATATATATAATAATAATAATAATAATAATAATAATAATAATAATAATGTATAACTTTACTTTCAAACAAATGTAAATATTTCTATGTAATGTAATGGTTGTGTTTACTATTCTTGCTATGTACATTGCTTATGATACTTAACATGACGTCCTCCACCCCGGAACGTTTCCGCCATCGATTTCGGGGTGTGACATGATATATGGTAGTTTAAAGTTAGTTAAAGAAATCTGGCAGATTACATGCATGATGATTGGTTAGAAAAATGAGTTTTCATCATTTCTTTGAGTAAATCTTTTGAAATATTTTAAAGATATCATGATAAATTCATATTCTAGTCATGTTTCCCGAGATCAAAAGATTAAAACTTATGAAAATGTATACATGCATTTATGAACAAAATTTTGTTTCTAAAAAACTCTTAACTTGAGTTTGATTTTTTAGTCTTTAAAATCGATTTTTGCACTAAGATCACAAACATGCAACCTTGTTTATCATACATGCATGGTTTTAAAACACATCCATGATGTTATAAAAACCATTTTAACAAAAATAAAACAAGTTTGAAGAAGATGAAGAAGTAGAAGAAGGAAAAAGTGTAAGAAAACTTGAGATTTTGAAGGAATAATGAAGTAGAAATCGAGTTTACCTTCAAGAACACCACAAGATAATGAAGATATAGAGTTCAAGGTGTGTTCTTGGACTTATTTTCTGGAATAAAATTCGTGGTTGAAGGAGAGAGGAAGAGAGAATAGAGAGAAAATGAAGTGGAGGTGTTGGAGAAATGAGAGAGAATGAGGGATATGGAGTATAAGGTTTGTGTAAATGTTTTATGAAGGAAAATACTGAAGGATGAGAGAGGGTGGCCAACTTTTGAGGGTATAATCCCCTCCCTCTCTTTTAAGATTGTAAAAACTTTCAATTATTTTATAAAAGTTTCAAACTTTTTATAAAATATACACCCTAACCAATATTTTGTTCATGAAACCTTGATTTTTGACTTATAAATTATGGGTAATTGTTAATTACTTAAATTTTTTGTTCCTTGATTATATTTTCCTGAATTGAGTCATTTTCAATTGATATTATGAGGTTTACAACAAATTTTATGGAATCTTAGGTGTTAAAGTTTATAAATTTGAGATTTTAGGGCTTTTAGGTTTTTTGAGAGTTTGTAAATCTTTGGATATCAAAATAAATAGAATCTTTGAGACTTCAAATTATCTTATGTTATTATAACTCTTGTATAGTTATAATTAATGTTTGTAACTTATTTTATCGGTTTATTGGCATTCTATGTTGTGGTTTCGACATTCAAGTGAAATTAAGGAAACAAGTATACTAGCCCTAGTTTTCAACTTCAACTTAAGTTCCTACGAGACTCAGACCTAATTTATACCACTAGGTCAAGTGCGTGATGTGTGTATATGGTTCATGAAAAGGTGTTCAAGTCAAAGAGTGACCCGAATATGGATAATCACTACAGTTAAGTAGTTATAGAATTCACTTAACAATGTGAAATCTAAATACACTATCCATCGTTTCTAATTGTTTCCAAGTTTCTAGCAGATTATAACTTAGCTTCTAGTTACTAAGTCTAGTATGTGTCGTGCCTATATTTGCAAGTAAGTTTAGTCAAATCTAGAACCGACTTGAATTTTTGACGGTTGTCACAAATTGTGAGAAATGACAAATAGTTTAAGCATTCAGGACTTATTAGTTTAAGTTCTGAAAGGTTCAAACACACACATGTGCTATTTTAATCTGCAAAAGTGTACGGGCTTGAGATGTCTTGTAAAAACTTGTCAGTGCATCTCGTATTACAAATCTGAACTTTGGTAATGAAAGTCAATAAAGTATTGATTTCTTGAAGTGCAACTAATTTCTGGGTACATGTCAAAGCTAGTGGTAACATAATTGTTATGCTAATAAGATAGTAATCATTATGCTAGTGAGAGCATAATTATTACGTTAAGTGTTGTAAGTTAGCAATGTTAATTTTAGAAAACAAAAAGTTCAAATTGAAAAGTTGCAGGGTTTGAACAGTTGTTTTGCTATAATTAAGGGAGAGGAAAATAAACTTCATTCCAATTCTAAAAGCTTAGATTGGGATTTTAATCAAATCTAGTCAAGTATATATATATGAATGTTATGTTGGAAAGGTTCAACATAAGGAAATTCTATATATGGAAATATTATTTGCGTTCTAAAATTCGATTATCATTACGACATCCCTTTTCATAGTTCGAATTTTGAGAACATAGCAAATAAAAAAATTATAGCAAAAAAGTGGTCTAGGATCATGTCTTTATGTGAGACATTACAAATCGTATCCCATATGCTTCAAGTATAGGATCGATTGAATATGCTATAATATTTCTATGGGTTCTGAATTGTCCAAATGCCTAGGGCGTTAAGAGGGAAAAGGGACTAGAACTATATATATGACTAAAATGATTAAGCAATTGTCAAGGAAATCCGAGGCTTACCAAAGACTGGTTGCTCATGGAGAGTTGGAAGTGTAGTGTTAATTTTGGAATGACGATATATATATATATATTCTAAAAAGAGGGAACTTTTGTTTAGAAGTGATAGTCAAAATGGGAATATGGAAATGTTTCCATATGAGGAAGTTATTAATTAAATTTTTGTAAGATTAGAAAACTTAATAAAAGAAGGATGTTGAAAGGAATGCACTTTGAATATGAGACTTCGTTTCCATGGAAATGCTCTCCATTTGAATAATTTGTAATGCTTGTTGCTAAGTCTTTATGACTTTTGTGCATACTCATTACAAGAGGATCATTGCATATAAATTTAGAATCTAATGAATTTTTGTAAATGGCAAATAATCTTGTATTCTTAGATTTGTCATAAGGATTTGGAATTGTCAAATGAACATCGTTGAAATGTTTTCAATTGATCTATTTCACAAAGAAAGGACCATTGGTAAACATAGTGTGCATGCTTGTAGCTTGGGGAAACTATTGCTTTAGTTCAAGTATTAAGTTGGTTATTTGAAACATCAAATATTGAATAATGAGTAATCAATATGACTTAAAAGTTTTGGGGCCATATATGATTAGTATTATTCTTGTGTTTCACTTTGCATGTTTTGACTTCCCGAATAACTAGGTTATTCAAATCGTCCACAGTCGATCATACTTTGGAAGTAGGTATTGAGGCAAGACTGTCATGAATGGGTTTGTAGTATGTCTACACATTTTAGACATAGCTGTAGTATTCGTCAGTGCTCTTGGAATAAGATTCGAGTATTGGATTAAACCTACGCTCAATGGAATCACATCATGGAATTTATTACGGGTGATTATGAGACAATAATGTCTTATATTCTTCAAACGGAAAGATATGAGTTGCAGTCTACGAGTCGGTTGTACATTGATAATGTGAAAACGCACCAGTAACTTGGTGTTATAAAACATATTGTTGTGTGTGATTTGATAAGTACATAGAGCAAGCATATGATTCGAAGTTTATCCATTCCTTTTACCCTTACAGGGTTAAAAGCATATGAGTCGAAGTTTATCCATTCCTTTCGCCGTTCAAAGTTCTTCAAAAGATTGGGAACGAAGCTTACAAGTTCGAATTTCCTAAAGAAATCAATGTTATTCATAACACCGTCCATGTGTGTTATTTGAGGAAGTTCACGGGAGAAGCGCCCGACATAATTCCATTCTCGGAGTTAAGAATGGATGAGAACAAAAGGCTGATCGAAGAGCCTGAGGCAATTGTTGACCGTAAGACTAAGAAGTTACGACGCAAGATGTTCGACTTAGTGCTAGTCTGATGGAAACATTTGAATGGGCCGGATCTCACTTGGGAAATAGAAAGTGACATGATGAGTCACTACCCACATCTGTTTGCCGATGCATTATTCCAGGACGCAGTCATCCTAAGGGGGCGAGAACGCCGGGGTTTCAGGGCTAAGCATTTTTGGACAATGTAATAGTCTAGGTAAACTACTGTAACTCTTTTTGAAGTAATAAAGATGAAATATATGAATTCTATGTGAATTATGTGTATTTGTGTGCTTATTACTTAATTATAAAGATATAAATTAATAAAGAATAAAAATAAGTGTGATATAACCCCGATATCTTTAGATAAAGTTGTAGTGTTCGAAACAAGGATTCCGGGGATATAAAGAATGTCGAAATCCGAGTTATAACGAAAAACTTATGACCCGTCGAAGTTTCGCGACGGAACTGACACGATACCGGGAAGCGTAAATAGTGAATTTATGATACAGTGAGATTTAGCCTTAGCGATCTAAACGAAAGTCGTAGAATACATTAAACTGAGAGCGTCCATAAAAAGAACGCCCAAATCTGACTTCGTATGAGGAAGTTATGAGTTTTCGAAGTTTCAGCTTAGTAGTGTAAAACTTGAATTTCGAATATTAGATCGAATGGTTTTTAGCCGACACAACCTAAACGAGAATCGAAGATGTCATTAATTGTAGCGTAACGATAAAAAGACGGACAAAAACGGACGTCGGATGAAAAAGTTATGAATTTTTAACGGACCAATCATGTCCCGTCCTGTTAATAATATAACTTTTAAAATAAAGTCAAAATTAACCGACGAAGTGTAACTAAAAGCTGTAGACTATGTTCCTACCTTCACATGGATATAAAGAACGTCAAAAACGTAGTTCGTACGCGAGAGTTATGATTTTTAGAAGTCGAGAAGGAAAATTGCGAAATTGAGATGACGTGGCAACATCCGGACCGTCCATTGCTGATCAGACCTCGCTTCGGATCACGCCACATAGCCCCTCACATTACGCCCCGCCTACGACGTCCGGTACGCCCCGCGTACCTTCGGTCTTCTTCGGGTCCTGTCCGAGTGCGAGCCAGCTGGAACACGCCTGGCAACCCTATCCGAGACTACGCCTAGCGTAGCTGCTGGACGCGCAGCTTAGTCCGAGGCTGCTGAGGCTATAAATAGCATGCGATCCATTTTGAGTTTTTCACACCTTTCTTCACTCTCTCTCTAAATTCTTTCTCTCTCTAAGGGTTTTAATCCTCCCCTAAGCCTAGGTGATCCCCTAGCACCCTAAGGAAGCCCCGAAGCTCCCGGTTTTCTTTAAATTCCGCTGTAAGTGAGCTACGCTTAAGCAATTTTTAATATAGCTTTCAAATATTTATAGTAATGTTATTAGGTCCTTAAAATAATTATTTGGGCTATTATTATGAGTTATATTGAGTGTTATTTAACGCTTATATAATAATAATAATAATAGTCAGACTATTAATTTGTCGCGATTATCGTTGGACTAAACCCTAGTGGTATTGATACTTGGTTTTATCGAAGGAAAATTGTTTTGAGAGTATCGAAGCGCTGTCCGAGTGCTAAGTCACCACCTTTCAGGAACAATTTTATACATCTTTTAAATAATTGCTATCTATGCTGGAGGAAAAATTTTATACATGTTTTAAATAATTTAAATTGTATATGTATTTTATATCTACAAAATATGTTGGGTAAAACATGGGTAGATGTAATAGTTGCTGTGTGATAAAATAAAATAATTTGAGGCCTCGTTATAGATATTATTGATGATCCATCCATCTTGCGGAGTCTGGATGACGACCATCGACTATTCTAGACAGTCCAGTGGAACACTAGCAGGCTCGCAACCTATAGGTGTTTATTTGAACTGTGTGTTTATTTGAACTGTGTGCTCACCAGGTGTACTCCATCCCCCACATGGTTGCCTTATGGACATTTTTTTTGTTGAGGAATCCCCTTAGCAGTAGTGTCCATCCCGATGATAGTCCTTAGACTAGATCCCTTCTGTTAGATTTGTTAGGGATGTAAAGTGAGGATAACGGGAACGGGTAATCGGGTTTGTTTGGTTTGATAAAGTTAGTAAACTTATTTATTGTGGGTTGAAAACCCTATGTGCTCACCAGGCTCCCAAGCCTGACCCACTCAGTTTATTGTATTACAGGTAGTGGCGCATGAACATAGATGTGATGTCTTGGGATGAGAGATTAATGGATTTTAGGCCTGTACATACGAAATAATGTAGTAAGGCCTATGTTGTATTGTTTATGCTTATGATCGGTATCGAACATGACATCCCGAGTCTTTAATGAAATACATTTCTATGGAAATTCTTTTGATAAATCATTATCATATTTTGTTTTGGGACAAATTCCGCAACACTTTTATTTAAAATGTTACTCTGATTTTTATAAAAAGCATAAACAAAATCGGTCTTTTTTGGCCCTGAAAATGGGGATGTCATAGTTGGTATCAGAGCATTAGCTTAAGAGAACTAGGAATTTTTAGGATTTCTAGACTTAAACTTAGAATGTTATGCAATAATTGTGAGATGTGAGAACTAGCTTATTTTAGGAATTATGCCTAAAATGCTTTTATGTGCTAAATGCTTTGTGCCTGATATGTTGTTATTTGTTCGGATCTATGGTCTATTGCCGACCGGATCTGCAAACCCTATGTGTTTAGGATTCTAAACGTAGGACTACGATATTATAACTAACATGTAAATGTTTCGGAGAGATAAGGATGATTTGAACATCAGTCCTAAATAAAGATCTAAATTCACCTTATTCGGTGTATATATCAAGATGGCAAGGACCCGTAGCGGAAACGTGAATGAAAATGGCAACAGAAACCAACCCCCAATGATTGAGCAAATACCGGTTGTGGTAGCTGCTGCTAAGCCAATAACGATGGCCAGAGTGGAAGCGATGATCCAGGCGATGTTGGATCATCAAATGGAGGAAACCAGACCTTTGCTCCAACAAAATCGAGAGGAAGCAACCATACAGATCGAACAGCCTAAGTTGAACGAAGGGCCGACTGAGGAGGGGAACTATAGTGGAACCGTTGGTCAAGTCAACCCTCCAATAGTTCGACAAAACAACCAAGATGATGGAGTCCAGAGGAATGGATGAAAGTACAAGCATTTTTTGACTTGCAAGCCATCGACTTTCACTGGAAAGGAGGATATGATCGGGGTCATGGATTGGATCTCGGAGATGGAGTTGGCTTTCATGGCGTGCGGTTGCAGAGGAAAACTACAGACCATGTTTGCAGTGCGTCAGTTTCGAGAAGCGATGTACGTTGGTGGAATACATTAGGGAAGACTCTGAGCCCCAATGAGCCCCTGCTTCTAACATGGGCAGAATTTCTGGTGCAATTCAAACGAAAGTATTGCTCAGCTCAAAACTTGCTCGAGCTAGAGAACCAATTCCTAACCCTGAAGAAGGGAAGCATGCCAATCGATGAATACACGAACAACTCCACAGAAAAGATGGAGTTTTCCTTGCGTCTTGTTCCGGATGATCTGAAAAAAATTGATAAGTACGCAAAGGGCCAGGCAAATACTCTGGAGGCAATTATCTGGGCTGCCAAGTCTGTGGAGGATATGATTAATGGAAGAGCTGCCAGCAAGGTTGAGGTTGGCGAGAAGAGAAAATTTGAAGGGTCTGCTAAACCCAAAAAAAAGAAGAGAAAGTTCGGTTCAAAGAAGCTCGGGGGAGGAGGAAATGAATTGAAATGGTGCGAGAAGTGCAAGAAAAAGCACTTGGGAAAATGTAGCGAGGAAGTAACCTGCTACAAGTGTGGGAAAACGGAGCACTATGCCAATGAGTGCACCATCAACAATAGGGTGTGCTACGAATGTCGTGAAGAAGGGCATATTGCTAAGTATTGCCGAAAGAAGAAAGATGCGGGAAGGCCCAATGTTCCACCAAAGCCAAAGGTGAGAGCCTTCCAGATGACGCTCGAGGTTGCAAAGGAGGCAGCAGACGTCGCTTCAGGTACCTTTCTTGTAAATGGTTTGCCTGCCAATATACTATTTGATTCTGGAGCCAACTACTCCTTTGTATTCTGTAAATTTGGTAGGAAATTAGCATTACCTATAGAAAAACATGATAATGCCCTGATTGTAGAAGTTGCTAGTGGCAAGTTTGTACTTGTTAGTAATCATATTAAGAACGTAAACGAATTCCACGAAGAGCTATTACCCATAGAGTTAAACGGTTTCGACATCATTTTGGGTATGGATTGGCTTAGCGGCAACGATGCCGAGATATTATGCCGAAAGAAGATAGTTAGGGTAAATCCCCCTGTAAAGGAGTCATTTATGGTGTACGGGGACAAACGTAGAGTGAATTCTAGAATCATCTCCCTGATGAAAGCCAGAAAATGTTTATCCAAAGGACGTGCATCATATTTGGCATTTGTGACTGATGCTAAGAAGGAAAAGAAGGAGTTGCAGAATATACCGGTCGTATGTGATTATCCGGAAGTCTTTCCTGACGATCTTCCCGTATTACACCTGATAGGCAAGTGGAGTTTCGGATAGACTTGTTACCAGGTACGACACCGATAGCAAAAGCACCTTACCGATTAGCACCGACCGTGATGAAGGAGCTTATGACGCAAGTTCAGGAGCTGTTGGACAACAATTTCATCCGACCCAGTTCATCACCCTGGGGAGCTCTGGTGTTATTCGTAATGAAGAAGGACGGAAGCATGAGGATGTGCATAGACTACCGAAAGCTAAATAAGGCAACGGTGAAGAACAAGTATCCATTGCCGACGATTGATGACCTATTCGATCAGTTGCACAGTTCGAGCCACTTCTCAAAGATCGATCGTAGGTCAGAATATCGTCAACTGAAGGTTAGAGAGCAGGATATTAAGAAGACTGCATTCAGAACGAGATATGGACACTAAGAGTTCTTGGTTATGTCGTTTGGACTAACCAATGCTACGGCATTCATGGATTTGATGAATAGGGTTTGTAAACCATTCCTTGATAAATCCACGATAGTGTTGATCGAAGACATTCTGATCTACTTGAAAAGCCAAGAGGAGCATGGCAAGCATCTACGGGAAGTGTTGGAAGTGTTAAAGAAGGAGAAGCTTTACGCTAAGTTCTATAAGTGTGATTTTTGGATCCGGGAAGTCCAATTATTTGGTCATGTGGTTAACCAAGAAGGGATAATGGTTGACCCAGCTAAAATCAAAGCAATAATGAAGTGGGAATGTCCAAAGAGTCCGATGGAGATTCGAAGCTTTCTAGGATTAGCCGAATATTACCGACGATTTATCAAAGACTTTTCTTCGATAGCTGCTCCATTGACAACTTTGACTCACAAAGGAGCTACATATACATGGAGTGAGAAACACGAAGAGGCATTCGAGAAGCTAAAGAAGAAGTTATGTGAAACACCGATACTTTCTCTACCCGATGGAGTTGAAGATTTCGAGGTTTATAGTGACGCATCTGTTGTCGGGTTGGGTTGTGTTCTGACCCAAAGAGAAAAGGTGATAGCATATGCCTCTCGACAATTGAAAGAGCACAAAAAGAACTACCCCACTCATGATCTGGAGTTGGCAGCAGTAGTTTTCGCTCTAAAGATATGGAGGCATTACCTCTACGGCACGAAGTGCAAGCTTTTCACAGATCATAAGAGTCTCCAATATCTCTTTAATCCTAAAGAATTGAACATGAGGCAACGACGTTGGCTAGAGTTACTCAAGGACTATGATTGTGAGATACTTTACCACCCCAGTAAAGCAAATGTTGTTGCTGATGCTCTCAGTCGGAAAGTCAACCTTGGAAGGAAAAGGTCAAGAGCATTGAGAATTGAAGTTGTATCGACGATTGTGGAAAACATTAGGAAAGCTCGAGAAGAAGCCTTAGAAAAGAATGACCAAAAAGAAGAACGTTTGGGCAAAATGTTAGTGTTCGGTACAAACAATCAACGACTAAAGGTATTCCAGGATCGGATTTGGGTACCTAAGACGGGAGTAATAAGAGATCTTCTGATGGAAGAAGCACACAAGACTATATACTCGATTCATCCTAGTAGCAGTAAAATGTATATGGACCTAAAACCCTATTACTGGTGGTCAACGATAAAGCTCAATGTTGCGAAGTGTGTGGCTGAGTGTGTAACATGTGCAGGAGTTAAGGCACAACATCAGAAACTGTATGGGAGTTTAGAACCTTTACCTGTACCCATGGGTAAATGAGAAGACATCAGCATGGATTTTATGACTAAACTACCTAGGACGAAGAACGGTCATGACATGATTTGGGTAGTCGTGGATCGTTTCACTAAGAGTGCACAGTTCATAGCAACCAATGAGAGGTGGTCTATGGATAAGCTTGCAAATGCTTACGTGAAAGAGATAGTAAGACTTCACGGTGTTCCTCTTACAATTCTATCAGATCGTGATAGTCGTTTCACGTCGAGGTTTTGGAGGAGTCTGCGAGAAGAATTGGGTACAAAATTATGTTTTAGTACGGCTTACCATCCACAAACTGATGGTCAGAGCAAAAGAACGATTCAAACACTAGAAGATATGCTGAGAGCATGTACCCTTGAGTTCCAAGGGAATTGGGATGAGCACTTACCTCTGGTAGAATTTTCATACAACAACAGTTTCCACTCGAGCATCAAGATGGCACCTTATCAAGCTTTGTACGGACAGAAGTGTCGTATGCCGTCTTGTTGGCTTGAAGTCGGAGAGAAGCAGTTTATGGGCCCCGAGATAGTCCATGAGACTGCTGAGAAACTAAAGGTGATTCGGGAAAGGATGTTAGCAGCTCAGGATCGTGAGAAGAGCTATGCTGACAAGAAAAGACAACCAATGACTTTTGAAGTTGGGGATTCCGTTTTGCTTAAAGTCTCACCATGGAAAGGAATTATACGATTCGGGAAACGAGGGAAGTTGAGTCCAAGGTTTATTAGACCATTCAAAGTTCTTCAGAAGATTAGGAACCAATCATACAAGCTGGAATTGCCCGAAGAACTCGATGGTATTCATAACATCGTCCATGTGTGTTATTTGAGGAAGTTCATGGGAGAAGCGCCTGATATAATTCCAATCTCAGAGTTAAGAATGGATGAGAATAAAAGGTTGATCGAAGAGCCTGAGGCAATTGTTGACCGTAAGACTAAGAAGTTACGACGCAAGATGGTCGACTTAGTGCTAGTCTGATGGAAACATTCAAATGGGCCGTATCTCACTTGGGAAACAAAAAGTGACATGATGAGTCGCTACCCACATCTATTTGCTGATGTATTATTCTAGGACGGAATCATCCTAAAGGGGAGAGAATTGTAACACCCAAGTTTCGGGGCTAAGTATTTTTAGACATTGTAATAGCCTAGGTCAACTATTGTAACTCTTTTTGAAGTAATAATGATTAAATATTTGAATTCTATGTGAATTATGTGTATTTGTGTGCTTATTACTTAATTATAAAGATATAAATTAATAAAGAGTAAAAATAAGCATTAAAATTAAAGTGTGAGATAAGTCCGATATCTTTACATAAAGTTGTAGTGGTCGAAACAATGATTCTGGGGATATAAAGAACGCCGAAATACGAGTTATAACGAAAAAGTTATGACCCGTCGAAGTTTCGCGACGGAACCGACACGATACCGGGAAGCGTAAATATTGAATTTACGATAGAGCGTGATTTAGCCTTAGCGATCTAAACGAAAGTCGTAGAATACGTTAAACCGAGAGCGTCCATAAAAAGAACGCCCAAACCTGACTTTGTATGAGGAAGTTATGATTTTTCGCAGTTTCGACTTAGCAATGTACATCCCGAAATTTGAATATTAGATTGTATGGTTTTTAGCCGACACAACCTAAACGAGAATCGAAGATGTCGTTAATTGTAGCATAACGATAAAAAGACGAATGAAAACGGACGTTAGATGAAGAAGTTATGAATTTTTACAGAACCAATCTTGTCCCATCCTGTTAATAATATAACTTTTATAATAAAATCAAAATTAGCCGACGGAGTCTAAATAAAAGTTGTAGAGTACATTCCCGCCTTCGTGTGGATATAAAGAACGTCAAAAACGTAGTTCGTATGAGAGAATTATGATTTTTAGAAGTCAAGAAGGAAAATTACGAAACTGAGATTACATGGCAACATCCGGACCATCCATCGCTGATCAGACCTCGCTTCGGATCACGCCACATAGCCCCTCGCATTACACCCTACGTACGAGATCCGGTACGCCCCGCGTACCTTTGGTCTTATTCGGGTCCTGTCTGAGTGCGAGCCAGCTGGAACACGCCTGGCAACCCTATCCGAGACTACGCCCAGCGTAGCTATTGGACACGCAGCGTAGTCCGAGGCTGTCACACCCCAAAACCGAAACGGCGGAAAAGTTATGGGGTGGATGACGTCATGTCAAGTATCACAACATATGCAGTATAGTAATCAAAGTACAACAACCATTTCATTAACAGTAATAGTTTTACCTATGTTACATTTCATAGAGACATTAAAGTAATACAAAAACTAGTATGGATGCAGCTCGGTACTAAACTGTCTTCAACAAAAGCTCCTGGGATGTACCTGTCTATTGCTGACCTGAGAATACAAGTTATTTTGAAAGCGAGTATCAACATTTTTATAAATGCTGGTGAGTTCATAAGTATTTAGTGTCATTTGTGTAAGTAAGCATTTTATTCAAAATAACTTTATAAAAAGTAGTAGTTTAGAGTCTACAATGTATTAGAGTCCTTTCCAGAAAATCTTATATTTTCTAATTAAAAGCAGTCTTCTACCAAGACCCGACAGTGTTATGTTGTAAAGAGAAATTTTCCCTGAAATGTTATCATTACCAAAATACGGTATTTGAATTTAAAGAAAGTAGGAGAATATCACTAGTAAAAGTACTAAGGGAAAATAACATATGCCTCAGCAGAAAATATTGTTGACTAAGGAAAAGAAATCATAGACTCCAGGAGAGTATCAACTGAATGATACGCCTGGCTCATTTTAACAAAAGGAAACATGGACCCCAGACAGTATCAAATGTACGATACGGCTAGCAAGGTCTAAAACAAAGAGACACACACCCCAAACATGATCAAATGAAAGATACAGCTAGCAAGGTCTAAAACGAGGGAACACAGACCCCAGATAGTATCAAATGAACGATACAGCTAGCAAGGTCTAAAACAAAGAGCGATCCTAAGAGTGTTGTTTCTGAAATATAGTGTTAATTCTCGTTACTTTAAGGCCATGAATTATAAGGTAAACATGGAGATAGTCGTAACCATACTGATTGACACTAGAGTACTTGACGCCCTGCAAGCGTCGGAATAAATATGACATTTGTCACCCCTTGGCTTGGTAGGCCAAGGACTGTAGCTAGCAATCAGGGTGCAGGAGTGTTAGTCCCGTATAGATCTATACACACAATGCCTGCTCTCCTTACAGGAGACTCATGTTACCAACTAGACAACGGGGAGATTCGTATGTTGAAGATGCATCTCATATAGTGAATTCTGATGTAGGTACTGGACTAACGATAGAGACTCACAACTGAACTGACTACTTTGGAATTCGCATACTAGAAAGAGTAAATAGAGCTTCCTAACTATTCTTATAATAGTTACTAGTTTCTCTGATCTATGAGTAACGAGTAGGAGAATGCCCTTGCTACCCAAGGTAAATGAACTGTCCGATGTAAACCTTTATGTCTACACATGTACACATGATGTATAATTAATGATTAAATGACCTTCGGACAGATATCCGATCCCACCAGACCACATCCAAACGAGGAAAAGAAAATAGGGCGAATTAGCCTTCCTAAGTCCTTTAAACATTATTTATATTACTATACAAGTACAGGCATGCATTTAACGAAGTAGAAGCGTTTAACGAAGTAGAAGCATTTAATGAAGTAGAAATGTTTAACGAAGTTGGAGCATTTAACGAAGTAGAAGTGTTTAATGAAGTAGTAGCATTTAACGAAGTAGTAGCATTTAACGAAGTAGAAACGTTTAACGAAGTAGTAGCATTTAACGAAGTAGAAGTACTTAATGAAGTAGAAGCATAGAAGAAGGAAAAAAAATTTGATGAAAACTTTAGAAAAACCTTTACACTTAAGAAAATCATGACTTGGTATCCTTTTGTAAAATAATTTTGAAAACCTTTAGAAATCCTTGAAAATCTTTCATAAACAATTTTAAATACAACTTTGATAAAACAATATAAGTAAAGAAAACCTTTGTTTCAAATACTGTTGTAACTGGTTTTGAAGTAAAACATACAACGCGAGAGTCAAGTAAAAACGTTTTGGAAAACCATTTATAGTACCATACTTAGTAAAATAACTGACAGTGTAATAAATCCTTGTGCATGCGGGTTATCAATCACATATGATTGATATGATAACTAGCATGTTTTAACTTGTATTCCCCCCCCCCATAAAAGCATGTCAAAACATTTAAAAAGTTAATTCAGGGGTATGAACTCACCTGTTGTAAGTGGATCGGGCGGAGGTGTCGGTTGGGTGCTCGGTGTCAACTGAAGACTTGAACACACATAGTGACCTATTAACATATGATGACATATGTTTACATACAAATAGTAATTATATTACTAATTAAACACATATACACATCCTAATGAGCGAAAAACACTTTGGTCAAGTGCTAGGAGTGTCCCGGGTAACATCTAAGGGAGTGTATGGCCCAATTAGGGAGTTTAGTCTTCAAGAATAAACTCTTTATAGAGTTTACGGCCCTAAGACCATATCCCCATGAGTTTACGGTCGTAAACTCATAGGTGGTGTGTTCTTTGATGCATTAAGGTCTTATAACACTTGTGGAATTAGGCTAGGTTCAATTCTAGGGCATAGGAAGTGGTTTAAGCTCAAAATGGACCATTTTAGGGAGTTTACGATCCATTGACCACTCTTGAGGAGTTTACGACCGTAAATACATGAGTTTATAGTAGTAAACTCATGTTGGTCCATTTCTTTTGTTGTTTGGTGGATCTAACTCATGCATGTAAGGTTCTAGTCACTTATATGAGCATAGGAAGGTGTTAAAGGCACTTAAACACCTTGGAAAGGTGTTTACAGTCTAAGAAGATGTTCTTGGGGAGTTTACTAGCTTAAAAACATGATTTTACGGCAGTAAACGCAGTTTAGTCCATGAATCATGTTTTTGGTGCATCAAACGAAGGATTACAAGGCTCTAGGCACTCATGGAAGCTTTTGGAGGTGTTTGAGGGGTAGATTAACACTTAAATAAGTGTTTATGGTCCATGAAGATGGGTTTACGGTCTAAGTATGTTCTTAGACCGTAAACTCATGTTTACTCCCCATTTGGTCCGATTTTGTTGTTCTAAGTCCTTTCGTGTAAGCCTCTAAGTCATAACTAAGCTCCATAAGTGGTTTGGAAGGGTTTTTGAGCATTAAACCCCATTTATGAGTGTTTACGATCCATGAAGGTGTTCTTGGACCGTAAACTCATGTTCTTGAGGGTTTTGGGTAATTTAAACACGAATTTGCAAGCTAGATGAGTTAAACAACAAGCTAGGAAGGTTATCTTACCGATTTGAAGCTTGAAGGGGCGATTTTTGACCAAAACCCGTTTTGTAGAGAGAGTGTGTCTAAGGGGGGAAAAAGGTGGGAGTGAAACCCACCCAAACCTTATATAGGGTGGAGCTTATGGCCTGGTTGGGGTTCACCTGACACCAACCGCGAACGGGGTTTTTTTAACGACTACCGTTAAACACGACAACATTTTAAAATTATACCACCTTAATTTTGGTTCGCTTGACGAATATTATTTAAAATATTCCAACGGGTTTAATTCCGGTCAAAAATATTTTTGGGATAAATTTGGCTAATTTTTGACATAATTAATTTCGACGTTAAAACTAGCGGAAATTTTTGGGTTGTCACATCATCCCCCCGTTAGAGGGAATTTCGTCCCGAAATTCAGGTTTACGCAAGGAAGTAGGTATGAATGATCGAGTAGAGGTATAAGGGCACTTCCTATTTGGTTGATCCATGAAGTTAGGGTTCCAAATGGTTTCTATCAAGATGAGCGGGATACAAAGAGTGACGTCGGGCAAACACTTATCAAGTCTAAGAAGTGGATTGATCTGGGGTGAAACTTGTGGAATTTCCGAAAGTAGTAGTGTTCTGACGAGGGTTGGACCAATCTTGGTAAAGAGTCTCGGATGGTCCTAAGCTCTCGAAAGGGTATAGCTTTTTAGTACTTAGAACATAGTGTACTTCTATAGCAAGGTCATCACTGGCGTGATCGCCATTCCGAAGTTCCAAACATTCTCTCATACTGGGAGTGTAGTCCTTCTGGTTGGTTCTTAGAAAGCTCAGTTTGTCCTTGGATTTGTGTTCCCTGTTGATTGGCTTTCAGAGGTTTTCTAGATCATCGGATGGATTGCGTCTCTACGGGTATCTGTTTGCTGTAGAGTTCCTATGTCAATCTTGTGCAAAATGAACCTGCACTTCTGATTCTTGAGATATTTCTAACGGAAACCCTCAGGGTCGGGGAGATAGGGTTTCACTAGACGAGTGTTGGACTATCTCGGGAGGTGGTTCTACTATTTCTGTGTGAGATAGTATTTGTAGAACACCTAGTAGTCCAATGAATCTCTAAGACATGCCCTATCCTCTAAGGCGTTGGTTTATTTTAGTTGCAAAAAGGGTGTGCTCTTGTATAACCCATGGACTAACACCTAGACTGGTATCAAGTCTATAATCTTTTCTAGATCTGGGTTATAAGGTTTAACACAACCTACTTTCGCACTTTATTCAAGTATTAATGGCTGTGCAGGTTATCCTGTGGTTCTTGGTATTCTAGTGTTCGCTTCAGATAATGCATTCTATCGTCTACAGGGCGAGGATGACTTACTCCACGTAAGGGGCGGAGTGTCGTAGGCACTACTCGTTGGTAACGGGACGGACGAAGTGCCTGAGTAGTGCGAACTTCTTTTGCAACTAGTCTTCCGAAGGTTCTGAGTTTTCTCGAGCTAGGTCAAATCTAGTGAGTATAGGGTTTCGTCACTCGGAACTTTAATCTCCTCATGCACTCTTATCAAGGGTTAACGTATCGCAGCTTCTGGATTTTCGGGATATCCACTGAGATGCTTAATTCGGGGGATTAAGCATGAATGGCTTGTCGTAGTCAATGTCCTTGACTCTTACGACTAAGATTTCATTACCAACTGAGGGTGTTAGCTACTATGTTGGCTTAAACAGGATGACAACAAATTTTGGATTTGTGGTCATTATAGTAGCTCAACCCGCCGTGGTTCTCTTGACTCTAGCTCCTATTCTATGGAATAGGATGAAGGGTTTTACTATGAGGTTCATGGTAGAGCTTATACATGGCTTAACCACTAATACTTGGTGTATGCAAGTCGTATATAATTGAGGTCGGAAGGATGTTCAGTTGTGCGACTCCACCCCAGACCCACAACCCAACGAGGAACAGGGAGTAGGGAGGAAGCACACATCTTAAATCTTTTTTGATCTCAATTATATACCACCCTTATGCATATACTCAGTTATAGTGGTCAGTCCCATGAGTTCTATACTCTTGATTCACAAACCTGATTGCGAGGTGCAAGGGTCTTTCTGGGGGATCTACGAAGTGTGCTTCGGGTGGTTATCGTCTTCTGGAATGCCTGCATTGTCTTTCGCTTCAGTTTCTATCTGTTTAAGAAGGGTTGGTTAATAGCGTGCGGTACCCTTCTCCTGGGTACTTTGGAAGGTTTGAAATAAGAGTGACGACTGACGGATCGTATTAGTCTTTATTATTTTTATTTTATTTAGGTTCAGAAGAACCTTTATTTGCCGAAATGGCTAAGGTGAAAGTTCTTTTTACACAGCACTAGGGAGTTACACACGGTTGCACGAAGTCGAACCACGATCGATAGAGGCGTCGAAGTTGGCATACATCGACATCACATGGAATGAAGGTCGATAGGGTCATGTGCTGAACGGGCACACAAGTTCTTGGCGTCTCGAGTTTCGTCCCGTGTATCACTGTCGCGGATACTTGGACCGATAGAGTCGACGCGGATCTATAGAGGGTCCTGAGTGTTTCTGAGTAGAGGACCTTGCATGAATGGATTCTCACGAGGCCTTTCTATAATCGCCTAACATATACTAGTCATGTATAATTAAGGTGAGGAGGACTGTTGACTGAGCGACTCCGCCCTAAATCCACAACCAAATGAGGAACAGGAAATGAGGCAGCATTCACTCACTCTAGGTTTGTCCATCTCAATTATACATGGCCGTAACGTATATATCTAGCCATTATAGTTTTTACCTGTTGAAATTTTAAATTTTACAACCGTGCCGCGACTTTCACCTTAACGGGGAAGTCTGTACATTTAGAATTAGTCTTTTAATGTTTTCGGTTAGTTATCTAGGATTGAGAGATGTACAAAAATCTACCTAGTTCCTTGATGCTTCTCCCTAAGCATCAAAGTTAGACTCCTCCTGTCTCCTTGTCTTTTCTTTCCGTTGGGCTATCTCGCTTTAGGTGCCCAATCTCACCACATAGGTGGCATACTTGATTGATCGTCACATTGGTGGCTGATGTAATAAACTCGATCATGGTTCTGCAGACGCGACCAATATGCCCCTTCATGTTGCACCTAACACAAAAGAGTTCCCGGCATATAGCATGACGATGGTAGCTACACTTGCTGTAGTGGGGAAGGTTTCCTAGGTATGGTCTCCTAGGTGTAGGGATGGAAGGGTCGGCAGGGGTATTAACTCTCTCAGCTCGTTGCCCTTCAGAAGGTCCTTAAGCCGAGGTACTCCCTTGCTTGTTCTTGAGCTTTCTCTTTAGTGAAGTTGGAGGAGTTTCTTAGGTGACTGGGTAGACAGAAGTTGGTTGCTGTTGTCCACTACTAGGATCGGAATTTCCGATAGGGCTCTTGCTAACATTGGCGTAGTTAGCATTCAGTTGAGCCATGACAGCTGCAACGGCTTTCGAGACTGCAGCCTGGAAAGTAACATCATCGAATAGGAGAGTCGATTTCTTGCTAGCGGATCGGGTTACGCTTCTTTGGAGGCATGGTTTTCCTTCACGGAAAGGAACACAAGCTGATGAGAGACAATGGTTAACCCTGGACGTATCTATCCTTACTATATTAGGCATAAATTTTCCTCGTGCCTCGGATATTGGTTGTCTAAGTGTCGACCTACATCCCTATGATGCAGTCCGGGTATCTAGGTAGGAGTATGAGTATCGGAAAAGGCCATAAGATGGTAGTCGTTCCTACTAAGTTACCTTTATACTGGGGAAAGGTTCACTCTCCGGCTTGGAAAGATTTGAGAACAGTTCAGAGCGAAGACCGCGGGAAGAAAGGCTCATGAAGACTTATGGCTAAACACTCTCAATAGAGGTGTGGGGATCCGCTCTAATCGTATTACTTGCAACACAAAAAAGGCGATTTACCTAACACATAGCGTGAGTAGTGTAATCACTAACTCACTAAATTGAATTATTTTACGGGTGTATTAGCGCGACTAACAAGAGGAAAAGACACTTCTTGGGTTCCATGTATAGGCTCCCTTTGTCTACCTCGTATCTTTGACTGGGACCGGCGTTGGTTTCCTTCGGGTAGTTACCTAGGGTTCTTTTCTGCTATAGACATATTGAATTTCTACTCTGTCCTACTTCTGATTCTGACTCCGGGTGTCATCACTACATGATGGATGACTGGAAATCTCAGAAGTTCAGACGAATTTCCCACCGATGTTCCTAAAAGGTGTAGGCACTTGGTGGTTTCAGTGGACTCGACCTGGTTCATTTATTTCCGAAATGGAAATTTTCTCAATGAACCTCTTCTGGATCAGAATCAACTCTTCTGCCAAGTACTGAAGTGGAGAGGGTTTTCTATAGGGTTCGTTCGAGAATGGAAATGTCTAAAGAATCCTATGAGATTATTAACATTTCGCTGGGTGATCCATATCGAGTCCTGCTACGATTACATAGGGTACACAAATCATATATAGCTTAGATCCGATAGGCCTTCGAATATGTGATACTACTCTATATCCACGTCCCAAGGAGGAAAAGGAAGTAGAGCGAAACCACACATTCTTAGTCTATGGGATCCTTATTATATACAACCTTGGGAGTATACCCTCTATAATTGTAGGTATATCCATAAGGATCTTTTTAGTTTTTCACACAAGGTTATCTATGGATCCTAAAATACCCCTATGGTATTTTAAATTCTCTTGTTTGTTTCTTAACTTCTGAATATGAGTCTGGGATTAATGTGAGTCTTTTAGTATTCCAAAATACTCCCATAGTATTTTAAACTTTATGTTTGGCTCTAGCATTCCTAGTTGGTAAGTTTCAGACATGTTGCAACACCACTATCACTCCCAGGCACACGTTCATCGCATCACAAATAAATGTAGATGATCAGGTTACATTTATTCCAGCTTACGATTACATAACTGCCCAGGTTTGACGGTAATGCTCAACATCCAAAGACTTTTATTCTTGTTCTTCTTGTGATACTTGTGTTCGAGTGTTTAGATTCTGGATGTTCTTATACTTTGGCAAAATATGGTTATATTTTAAAGTATAATTCTTGGTCAGAGTGTTTTATCCCTATGTATTTATAGGTTGTATATCTTTTATGAATTGATATACTTAGCTCACTATAAACAATTCTCTGATACCAATCTGTCACACCCCAAACCCGGAACGGCGGAAACGTTCTGGGGTGGATGACGTCATGTCAAGTATCACAACGTATGCAGTATAGTAATCAAAGTATAACAACCATTGCATTAAGAGTAATAGTTTTACGTAAGTTACATTTCATACAGACATTAAAGTAATACAAAAACTAGTATGGATGCAGCTCGGTACTAAACTGTCTTCAACAAAAGCTCCTGGGATGTACCTGTCTATTGCTGACCTGAGAATACAAGTTATTTTGAAAGCGAGTATCAGCATTTTTATAAATGCTGGTGAGTTCATAAGTATTTAGTGTCATTTGTGTAAGTAAGCATTTTATGCAAAATAACTTTATAAAAAGTAGTAGTTTAGAGTCTACAGTGTATTAGAGTCCTTTCCAGAAAATCCTATATTTTCTAATTAAAAGCAGTCTTCTACCAAGACTCGACAGTGCTATGTTTTAAAGAGAAATTTTCCCTGAAATGTTATCATTACCAAAATACGGTATTTGACTTTAAAGAAAGTAGGAGAATATCACTAGTAAAAGTACTAAGGGAAAATAACATATGCCTCAGCAGAAAATACTGCTGACTAACGCAAAGAACTCATAGACTCGAGGAGAGTTTCAACTGAATGATATGCCTAGCTCAGTCTAACAAAAGGAAACACGGACCCCAGACGGTATCAAATGTACGATACGGCTAGCAATGTATAAAACAAAGAGACACAAACCCCAGACAGTATCAAATGAAAGATACAACTAGCAAGGTCTAAAACGAGGGAACACAGACCCCAGATAGTATCATACGAACGATACAGTTAGCAAGGTCTAAAACAAAGAGCGATCCTAAGAGTGTTGTTTCTGAAATATAGTGTTAATTCTCGTTACCTTAAGGCCATGAATTATAAGGTAAACATGGAGATACTCGTAACCATACTGATTGACACTAGAGTACTTGACGCCCTGCAAGCGTCGGAATAAATATGACATTTGTCACCCCTTGGCTTGCTGGCCGTGGATTGTAGCTAGCAGTTAGCGTGCGGGAGTGTCAGTCCCATATAGATCTATATACACAATTGCCCCCTCTCCCTACAGGAGACTCTGGTTAGCAACTCGACGACGGGGAGATCCGTCTCTTGAAGATGCATCTCATATAATGAATTCTGATGTAGGTAATGGACTAATGATAGAGACTCACAACTGAAGTGACTCCTTTGGAATTCGCGTACTAGAAAGAGTAAATAGAGCTTCCTAACTATTCCTATAATAGTTACTAGTGTCTCTGATCTATGAGTGACGAGTAGGAGAATGCCCTTGCTACCCAAGGGAAATGAACTGGCCGATGTAAACCTTTATGTCTATACATGTATACATGATATATAATTAATGATTAAATGACCTTCGGACAGATATCCGATCCCACCAGACCACATCCAAACGAGGAAAAGAAAATAGGGCGAATTAGCCTTCCTAAGTGCTTTAAACATTATTTATATTACTATACAAGTACAAGCATGCATTTAACGAAGTAGAAGCGTTCAACGAAGTAGCAATGTTTAACAAAGTAGGAGCATTTAATGAAGTGGAAGCGTTTAATGAAGTAGTAGCATTTAACGAAGTAGTAGCATTTAACGAAGTAGAAACGTTTAACGAAGTAGTAGCATTTAACGAAGTAGAAGTACTTAATGAAGTAGAAGCATAGAAGAAGGAAAAAAAACTTTGATGAAAACTTTAGAAAAACCTTTACACTTAAGAAAATCATGACTTGGTATCCTTTTGTAAAATAAGTTTGAAAACCTTTAGAAATCCTTGAAAATCTTTCATAAACAATTTTGAATATAACTTTGATAAAACGATATAAGTAAAGAAAACCTTTGTTTCAAATACTGTTGTAACTGGTTTTGAAGTAAAAAATACAACGCGAGAGTTAAGTAAAAACGTTTTGGAAAACCATTTATAGTACCATACTTAGTAAAATAGCTGACAGTGTAATAAATTCTTGTGCATGCGGGTTATCAATCACATATGATTGATATGATAACTAGCATGTTTTAACTTGTATTTCCCCCCCCCATAAAAGCATGTAAAAACATTTAAAAGGTTAATTCAGGGGTATGAACTCACCTGTTGTAAGAGGATCGGGCGGAGGTGTCGGTTGGGTGCTCGGTGTCAACTAAAGACTTGAACACACATAGTGACCTATTAACATATGATGACATATGTTTACATACAAATAGTAATTGTATTACTAATTAAACACATATACGCATCCTAATGAGCGAAAAACACTTTGGTCAAGTGCTAGGAGTGTCCCGGGTAACATCTAAGGGAGTGTATGGCCCAATTAGGGAGTTTACTCTTCAAGAGTAAACTCTTTATAGAGTTTACGGCCCTAAGACCATATCCCCATGAGTTTACGGCTGTAAACTCATAAGTGGTGTGTTCTTTGATGCATTAAGGTCTTATAACACTTGTGGAATTAGGCTAGGTTCAATTCTAGGGCATAGGAAGTGGTTTAAGCTCAAAATGGACCATTTTAGGGAGTTTACGATCCATTGACCACTCTTGAGGAGTTTACGACCGTAAATACATGAGTTTATAGTAGTAAACTCATGTTGGTCCATTTCTTTTGTTGTTTGGTGGATCTAACTCATGCATGTAAGGTTCTAGTCACTTATATGAGCATAGGAAGGTGTTAAAGGCACTTAAACACCTTGGAAAGGTGTTTACAGTCTAAGAAGATGTTCTTGGGGAGTTTACTACCTTAAACACATGATTTTACACCAGTAAACTCATTTTAGTCCATGAATCATGTTTTTGGTGCATCAAACGAAGGATTACAAGGCTCTAGGCACTCATGGAAGCTTTTGGAGGTGTTTGAGGGGTAGATTAACACTTAAATAAGTGTTAATGGTCCATGAAGATGGGTTTACGGTCTAAGTATGTTCTTAGACCGTAAACTCATGTTTACTCCCCATTTGGTCTGATTTTGTTGTTCTAAGTCCTTTCGTGTAAGCCTCTAAGTCATAACTAAGCTCCATAAGTGGTTTGGAAGGGTTTTTGAGCATTAAACCCCATTTATGAGTGTTTACGATCCATGAAGGTGTTCTTGGACCGTAAACTCATGTTCTTGAGGGTTCTGGGTAATTTAAACATGAATTTGCAAGCTAGATGACTTAAAAAACAAGCTAGAAAGGTTATCTTACCGATTTGAAGCTCGAAGGGGCGATTTTTGCACAAACCCGTTTTGTAGAAAGAGAAAGTAGAGAGAGTGTCTAAGGTGGGGAAAAAGGTGGGAGTGAAACCCACTCAACCCTTATATAGGGTGGAGCTGATGGTCTGGTTGGGGTTCACTTGACACCAACCGCGAACGGGGTTTTTTAACGACTACCGTTAAACACGACAACATTTTAAAATTATACCACCTTAATTTTGGTTTGCTTGACGAATATTATGTAAATTATTCCAAAGGGTTTAATTCCGGTCAAAAATACTTTTGGGTTAAATTTGGCTAATTTTTGACGTAATTAATTTCGACGTTAAAACTAACGGAAATTTTTCGGTTGTCACAGAGGCTGCTGAAGCTATAAATAGCATGCGAGCCATTCCGAGTTTTCAACACCTTTCTTCACTCTCTCTCTAAATTCTTTCTCTCTCTAAGGTTTTTAACCCTCCCTAAGCCTAGGTGATCCCCTAGCACCCTAAGGAAGCCCGAAGGCTCCCGGAGCCTCGAGAAAAAGGGTCTTTCGGTTTCGGAAACGCTGCTCCGAGCAAAGCCCGGTTTTCTTTAAAATCTGCTGTAAGTGAACTACGCTTAAGCAATTTTTAATATAGCTTTTAAATAATTATAGTAATGTTATTAGGTTATTATAATAATTATTTAGGCTATTATTATGAGTTATATTGAGTGTTATTTAACGCTTATATAATAATAAGAATAGTCAGACTATTAATTTGTGGTGGTTATCGTTAGACTACCCCCTAGTGGTATTAGTACTAGGCTTTATCGAAGGAAAATTGTTTTGAGAGTATCGAAGCGCTGTCCGAGTGCTGAGACACCACCTTTCAGGTGAGTTCATAGTTACTTTCAGCTTACACATAGATATGAAATATTTTATATAAATTACGTGTTGTGTGTGCATATTATCTGCATACTTGCTATCTATGCTGGATGAACAATTTTATACATGTTTTAAATAATTTAAACTGTATATGTATTTTATATCTACAAAATGTGTTGGGTAAAACATGGGTAGATGTAATAGTTGTTGTGTGACAAAATAAAATAACGAGAGGCCTCGTTATAGATGTTATTGATGATCCAGCCATCTAGCGGAGTCTGGATGACGACCACAAACTATTCTATACAGTCCAGTGGAACAGTAGTAGGCTTGCAACCTGTAGGTGTGTATTCAAACTGTATGTTTATTTGAACTGTGTGCTCACCAGATGTACTCCATCCCCCACATGGTTGCCTTAAGGACTTTTTTTTTGCTGAGGAACCCCCTTAGCAGTAGTGTCCATCCCGATGATAGTCCTTTGAATAGGTCCCTTGTGTTCGATGTTTTAGGGACGTAAAGTGAGGATAATGGGAACTGGTAATTGGGTTTGTTTGGTTTGATAAAGTTAATAAACTTATTTATTGTGGGTTGAAAACCCTATGTCCTCGTCAGGCTCCCAAGCCTGACCCACTCAGTTTCTTGTATTACAGGTAGTGGCGCATGAGCATAGATGTGATGTCTTGGGATGAGAGATTAAAGGATTTTAGGCCTGTAAATACGGAATAATGTAGTAAGGCCTATGCTGTATTGTTTATGCTTATGATCTGTATCAAACATGACGTCCCGAGTCTTTTTAATGAAATACATTTGTATGGAAACGCTTGTGATAAATCTTTGTCATATTTTGATTTGGGACAAATTCCGCAACACCTTTATTTAAAATGTTACTCTAATTTTTAAACAAAGCATAAACAAAATCGGTCTTTTCTGGTCATGAAAATGGGGATGTCACAGTATGTACTCGACCTGAGAGTAGCATGGTCCATTTGAGGTGCATATCATCAGGACAGTTTGTTAGGAAGGACTTTTGAGAAGAGCTTATATATGAATTATTAGTATATTATAAGTTCTAATATATTAATAAGAAATCATACGATTTAATTATTATTGTTCAAGAATTAGTTTGGAATTAGTTTAGTGATCAAAGGAGACAAATTATATCTATGGGGACTAATTATGGTAATTGGTTATATTTATATGTCTTGGCTTATGATCCATATTGGATTAAGTTTATGTATGAATACATAAAGAGTTGGGTCACATGTACCATGGATCATAAAACCCATGGGTATGGATTTGGGTTATACCAATGACCTTTGGAATCCTACATATAAATATGTTACTCCATGATCAATTTCGCGTTTTTCTATTCTTAGAGAAAGATGGACGATTTTGGTGCATGGAATTCTCTCTTAAAATGTTGTCCCTTGTCGTAGATGTGTTGTCATTCCATTTGAGGTGCAACAATTGGGGCACTAAGTTCTTAAAGGCCAAAGTCTTCCTAGCAACATCAACAACATCAGGAAGTATGTCTAAAACTTGTTTTTATTATTCATATGTGATTTGTATGCTACTTGTAGGTTTAATGCTTTGGAAACCAGATGCATGTATAATTAGAGAACACATAGGTCCAAAGCTTCTAGGGTTGTATGTGCACCATCGAATGTTGTAGTATACAAAACCCGACACTGTTAGACAAGGGATTCATTCAACGATCATTTCTCCATGGGAAGCACCGATCTTGTTTTTGAAGATGAGGGATGGGTCTCATCGTATGTGCATTGACTACCGGGAGCTAAATAGGGTAACAAGTAATAACTGCCATCCACTCCCAAGGATTGATGATCTTTTTGACCAGCTTCAGGGTGCATCCTGGTACTCTAAGATTGATTTGCGATCGAGTTATCTTTAAATGAGGGTTAGGGATGAGGATGTGCAGAAGATAGCTTTCCGGATTTTTTATGGACATTACAAGTTCGTGGTGATGCCTTTTGGGCCTACCAATGCTCCAGCCGCGTTCATGGACCTCATGAACCGTGTTTACAGACCAATGCTGGATCGGTCAGTGATTGTGTTCATCGATAATATCTTGGTGTATTCCAAGGCCCAGGAGCAGCATGAGGAGCACTTGAGGGAAGTGCTAGAGAATTTGAGGAGAAGATACTTTTCGCAAAGTTCTCCAAGTGTGATTTCTGGTTGCGTGCGGTGCGGTTTTTGGGGCACCTTGTAATTCATAATGGTATTTTGGTAGATCCGGCCAAGGTCGAGGCCATGATGGAGTGGAAGGTCCTGAGGTCTCTATCTAAGATTTGGAGTTTTCTTGATTTGGCGGGTTATTATCGGAGATTTATATAGGATTTCTGCAAGGTAGTTGTTCCCTGACCCGATTTACAAAGATGATGGTTACATTTTGATGGGGGCCCAAGCGGCAAGCAACTTTTTAGAACTTGAGACATCGGTTGTGTGAGGCATCGATCCTGACTCTACTGGAGGGTGTCAAGGATTTTATGGTTAATTGTGATGCGTTGATCATGGGATTGGGGGCAATGTTGATGTAGAGGGGTCGCGTGATCGCTTAAGTTTAGAGGCAGCTGAAGCCTAATGATGCGATGTATCCGACGCATGATTTCGAGCTGGGGGCGGTGGTTTTCGCTCTCAAGATTTGGCGGCGTTACCACTATGGGGTCCATTGTACCATTTATAAGGATCACAAGAGCCTGATATATTTTATAGATCGGCCAAACCTGATTTAGAGGCAGCGCCAATGGTTAGATGTGGTGAAGGATTATGATTCTCTTATCCTTTATCATCCAAGGAAGGCCAATGTGGTGGTTGATGCTCTCAGCTGCAAGGAAGTCTTGACTCCAATCAGATACATATATTTTAGGATAACTGTGATTACTCCGTTATTGGAACAGATTCATGAGGCTCTGGTCGAGGCTATGAAGGAAGATAACTGAAAGAGTTATCGTATTGTGGTCCAGGTGGCTTCCTTCGATTATGATAGGTCTGGATTGTTGAATCTACTTCGGTGATTTTGGGTTCCGTATTGGGGCAGTCTATGTTAGCTTCTGATGGAAGAGGCACACAAGTATAGGTTCTCCATTCATCTCGTGGCGATAAAGATTTATAGGGATCTTTGTCCTGATTATTGATGGCCCTGATGAAGCAGGATGTGGCTTGGTATGTCGAGCATTGCCCGACTTGCAGGAAAGTCAAGGTCGAGCTTCAACGACCTCACGACAAGATACAACCACTATAGATTCCCGTATGGAAATGGGAATATATTATCAAGGATTTTTATCACGAAGCTACGATGTACTGCGCGCAAAGTGGATTCAATTTGGGTCATCGTTGATTTTTTGAACAAGGGCGTGCATTTCATCCTAGTTCAGGAGAGTATTTATGCAGAGAAGTTGGCTGGGCTTTATATCAGCGAGGTGGTGGCACATCATGGAGTGCTAGTTTCGGTGGTCTCTAATATGGATGATTGGTTTAGTTCCATGTTTTGGAAGCGGTCCCATGACGAGTTGAGCACTCGTTTCAATTTCAAGAAAACATTCCCTCTGCAGACCGATGGCCAGAGTAAGTAGACTAATTAGACCCAAGAGGATATGTTGTGAGTCTGTGTTCTGGATTTCGGTGCAAGTTGGGATACATATATTCCATTAGCTCAATTTTCATATAACAACAATTATCATGCCAATATTGATCGACCTCCTTTGAAGATGCTCTACGGTAGGAAGTATAGGACCTCGATTTGTTGGGGAGAGGCTGGTCAACAGGTTATGGGGAGAACCGAGGTGGCTGATATGACCATAATTAGTCATATATTTTATGTTAAATCTTAATACTTTTTGGCTATTTTATTGCAAATTATTAACGAAAGGTACTAAAATATGTTTAACATTATTTGTAGCCTAAAAGATAAGATCGGAAGCAAAAGGAAGCAGAAAAAGTGATAGAAAGCTAAGAATTGAAGAAACAAAGAAAAGAAAGAAAAACCGTGAAGAACTCGGCGAGTTGGGTGCCTACCTGCCGAGTAGCTTCGAAGATTCGCGAACAAATAAGATTCCTTATCGGAGATGGATTTTAAGTGGTGGAATCACCGAGTCAGTATATGGACTTGACGAGTAGCCCCTGTTTTCAAGGCAATTCAAGTGTACTCTTTACTTAATTTTTTGTTTAAACTATATTTGCATCAATTGATTTCGTTTTTGAGTTATTTTCTACTTTAATTATGAGCTAAAAACTCATAACTTCTGTTTATGATAGATGACTTTATGAATATGATTTGATTTTATGATTGGATTAATTTAATTTGGTGATTTTCTTTTGTTTAGCTTGTTAAAGAACCCTATGTGTTAATTACAACAATTTTCTGTTAATAGCTGGCATATTAAGTTGCATGAACATCTCTTAATTTCTAATATCATATGATTTGTGTGAAAACATTGTTAGATTCCTAGGAATAGCGAACGTGAAACTAGGGTTAACTAGAAAATCAGTAAATTAATGTGTGAGCTTGTGTGACGAACAATCAACAAGAGGTTAATTGAATTAACAATTTGATTAGCTACTACAAGTCTTACATAACTCAAATCAGTAAACTAGGAAAGTTATTAGTTTAATCACTTGATCACTAGTTAGATTGATTTGTTTTCTAAGGATTAGTAATAGCGAACGTTAACCTAATCACACTAATCGGTAGCCAATGCTAATTAATCCATTGCACTTTTCATAAAATCAACCATATGAATAAATGATTCAAAACCTAAACATAAGTCTTTCCCATTATTGAATTTAGTTGATTCTTAATTGCATAGTTGTTAGTTGCTTAGTTTAGTATTAGTTAAGTACTTAAGTTTCTAGTATTGCAAAACTAGAGAAAACCCTTTCTTTTATTGCTTGTTTTTTAGATAATTTTAGTAATTAGCTTAATTGTCATTCCCTGTGTTTGATACCCTACTTGCTAAACTATGCCACCAATCGACAGGTTCATTGCCTTTTGTATGTCTAATTTAAATTAAAAAGCAGGATTAAAACTAATACATTCCACACACATCAATTTTTTGGCATCGTTGCCAGAGAACGGTTCGAATAGTTAAGTTTATTTGCTAATTGTTATCGTTTTTAATTTATTGATTTTTTTTTCATATTTAGTTTATTTTTTATTTTTATTTATTTATTATGTATTTTCCAAATCTTGATGCTTTTGATGCTTTTCTTGAGGAAGTAGTGCAGGAAATCGAGGAAGAAGATGAGGAGTATGACTCAGATGATGATTTGAAGAAATTTGGAAGATGGTTAGATAACATCTTGCCTAATAAACAAGAGACACCTGAGTTACAAAAGCCAGATTTACAAGATGAAGAATTTAATCCAGAGAGAGATTTGGAGGAACTGGAAAGGTTGCTGGCAGAAGGGTCAGACGAAAAACAAGAACAAGCTGAATTGCAGGAACCAAGATGTGGTTTGACCATTACCACGACATGGCCCCCTGTATTTCTAGTTTGTGTTTCAAAGCATGGGGTGACGATTCTAACATTGGAGATAGTTCTGAAGTGCGATCCATTTCTGATTAGCATCCAACTGGTTCCATTTCTGATTGGCATTAAGTTTATGGGAAGCTTATTAAGTTGAGAGTCCAGCTCAAGACTCGCACATAAAGAAGCGCTTGCGGGAGGCAACCTGTCATTAGAGTTTTCTTTTTTTTTTTTCTTTTAAAATTCTAGTATTTAGGGATAATCTAGGAATTTTAATTTTGATGTTTGTTTTCCTTTTTATTATGTGGTTTTGTGTTTTTTATCTTGAAGATTTTAGGGTGAGAATTGAGCGAATAATTACAAGAGCGACGAAATTAAAGTGAGGGGTCGATTCGTTGACGAGAAGATTATAAGACTTTGAGCGATATGTTGAGTTTGATGTTTATATTTGCTAAAAGGAGTTACGTCACTAAAGAGTATAAGGAGGTGTATTACCTTAATACCGTCATTGACCACAAAATTAGAATTGAAGCAGAAAGAAGAAAATTCACGTTCAACACCTTAAACTCGTCGAGTGCACATCTAAACTCGACGAGTTCCAGAGGAAATTCATGTTTTCTGCCTGAGTCACGATCCAATTCGATGAATATTCACTTATAAATCAGCGACTTGCTAAGTCAAATTTCTTTCTGGATTTCGATTTGATTCCATTAAAGGCGAGCATTGGCTATATTTTTTGAAGTCCATTTTTGATGTTTTCCAAGAAGCTTTTTCCTGAATATTTAGAGCTATCAACCACACGAGCTTTTTGACACCCAAGGCGTGGATGAGTTGTTCCTATGCCTAACGTCAACTGAAGATGGAGCTAAATTGAAGAAGATCAGCCTCGCCACTACTATCCCAGGGGAGTTTGTTCCAATTCTCTCTTAATTTTATATTTCTTTATCGTGCATAATATGTAATGGGGACATTGCATACGTTAAGTGTGGGGTAGGGGGTTGGTTACATAAGTTAGTTACATTAGTTGAAATTTTAGTTAAATTTCGAAAATCTTGAAAATTTTAGTTAATTTTGAAAATTTTTCATTAAAATTACTAGGGCCAATTTAGAAAATTTTGGTAAAAGCAATTAGGAATCGTGCTAGTATTGTGTTTGATGGTTTTATGAGAACCCAAATGTTTAGTTGAGCCAATATACGTTATAATGCATTTGTGGCCCCCTTTATTCTAGTGAAATCATGGGACAAAAACACAACCTCGCTTAGTTTGACGGACATAATACGTTTTAGCATCGTGTACTTGAAATGTATCCAGGAAAACTAATATCTTTAACCAATAAAGGATGAAGTTGAGCGCCCCTGCTTAAGCATCTAGGTATTGAGTGGAAAAAAGTGAGATACATGTAAAAAAGAGAGAGAGAATTAAAAGAAAAATTGTAAGAATTTTGGAGCAATCAAAGTGAAGATCAAAAGATCAAAGTTCTAAAGAAATTCAAAAAAGTTGAAGATACCAAAAATCAAACGAAATGGTGGTGAGTTCAAGGAAATCAAGATCAAATTATCAAAAATGTGAAGTTTTTGAAATACCTTGAGGTTAGGAAGTTTTCTGCCGACCAAAAATACCTTGAGGTTAGGAAGTTTTCTGTGGATGGATTTGGAGGGATGCATAAAATGAGCGTTGTTCGAAAGAAGTGGGCAAGTGTTTATGAGGATTGTGAATATTTGGAACTAGGGGGGTCATTAGGAAAAATTTAGACACAAATCCATGCGTTGCGGTCTTGGCATAATGGTTGGGTTCAATTGAGATTGTCTTATGTGATATTAATGTGCTAAAATTCAGTTTTGCTTGGGGGCAAGCAAAAGTCAAGTGTGGGGTATATTGATATGAGCATAATTAGTTATATATTTTATGGTAAATATTAATACTTTTTGGCTATTTTATTTCAAATTATAAACAAAAGGCACTAAAATATGTTTAAAATGTATTTGTAGCCTAAAAGATGAGCTCGGAAGCAAAAGGAAGCAGAAAAAGTGATAGGAAGCTCAGGAATTAAAGAAAGAAAGCCTACTCGCCGAGTAGGCTCGAAGATTCACGAACAAATAAGATTCCATATCGTAGACGGATTTTAAGTGGTGGACTCGCTGAGTCGGTATATGGACCCGACGAGTCGCCCCTGTTTTCAAAAACTATATAAAGAGCTTTAATTAACAGATTTAAAACCTCTCTCTGGAACCCTTGAAGGATAATTTACGATTCAAGTTGTTGTTAGAGCTCTGGAACTAGAAGATCAAGTCTAAGCGTTCGATTTTGGGAAGATAAAGGCAATTTGAGTGTACTCTTTACTTAATCTTTTGTTTAAACTATATTTGCATCAATAGATTTCGTTTTTGAGTTGTTTTATATTTTAATTATGAGCTAAAAACTCATAACTTATGTTTAAGATAGATGACCTTATGAACATGGTTTGATTTTATGATTGGATTAATTTAATTTGGTGATTTTTTTTGTTTAGCTTGTTAAAGAACCTTATGTGTTAATTACAACTATTTTTTGTTAATTAACAAGTATATTAAGTTGCATGGACATCTTATAATTGCTAATCTCATATGATTTGTGTGTAAAAATTGTTATATGCCTAGGAATAACGAACGTGAAAATAGGGTTAACTAGAAAATAGGTAAATTAATGTGTGAGCTTGTGTGACGAACCATCAACAAGAGGTTAATTGAATTAGCAATTTGATTGGCTATTACAAGTCTTACTTAGCCCGAATCAATAGACTAGGAAATTAATTATTTTCAACACTTGATCACTGCTTAGATTGATTTGTTTTCTAAGGATTAGTAATATTGAACGTGAACCTAATCACACTAATCGGTAGCCAATGCTAATTAATCCATTGCACTTGTCATAAAATCAACCATAGGAATAAAGGATTCAAAACCTAAACATAAGTCTTTTCCATTATTGAATTCAGTTGATTCTCATTTCCTTACCTGTTAGTTGCTTAGTTGAGTATTAGTTAAGAACCTAAGTTTCTATTCTTGCAACACTAGAGAAAACTCTTTCTTTTATTGCTTGTTTTTTTAGATAATTTTAGTAAATATCGTAATTGTCGTTCCCTGTGTTCAATACCCTGCTTGCTAGACTATACCACCAATCGACAGGTTCACTGCCTTTTATGTGTCTAATTTATATTAAAAAGTAGGATTAAAACTAGTGCATTCCACACATATCAGTAGCACTCAAAACCACCGAGCTGATCCAGCAGGTTCGGAGCAGGCTCCAGACAGCTCAGAGTCGGCATAAGAGTTATGCTGTTAGGCGCCGATTAGACTTAGAATTCTAGGTAGGAGATATGGTTCTCCTGATGGTATCACCTAGGAAGGGTGTCATTCGGTTCAGGAAGGGGGGAAAGATCGGCACTAGGTATATTGGTTCATTCAGGGTGTTGGCTCGGGTGGGTCGGGTTTCTTATCGCTTCGTTCTTCCAGATGAGCTCAGTTAGATTCATAGCGTGTTCCATGTCTCTCAGCTACAGAAGTGCTTAGTAGATGATTCCACAGTGGTAGCATTTGAGGATCCTTAGGTGGATGACCGCTTGAATTATACTGAGAGACCGATGACGCTCCTTGATCAGAAGACGAAGACCTTTAGTAACAAGGTTGTCCCATTATAAGGGAAGTCAGGTCATTTCACACTCTACATGCTTAGGTGCCATAATTTGGTGTCGGCCGTCACCCAATTACTTCAATTTTTGATGATCTATTAAGCATTCCCACTCCAAAACATTATAATCTTACATGGTGAAATAACCCTAAATGTTTCTTCTTCCATAATCATTATCACATTCAAAGCAGATGAACATCATGCTAGCAAGTGATTCATCAAGAATGCAAAGAGGACATCAAGGAACATTGATTACTGCAGTGCCATCACACATGGTCGAACAAATAGTGATTTTATTGGGAAAAAAATCATCAATCGATGCTTTCAGGTTCCAGAAAACATAAGTTTTGTGTAGATTACTTCTATTACATGTGTATATGTAGCTAATTTTGTGTTTAATAGATGAATTTTTTATGTTAATTATACTTGCAAATTCTATAGAGAATCTACAAAATCGGAAGTAATATATAAAACCATGGACACAGAGCGATTAAGGTTTCACGCATTTAGTGTTCATCAGCATGAAGTCCTCCTCAAATGAAGAGAGAAAGGAGGAAGCTTTGGCCATGTTGAATAATACGTATTTAGTACAAGAAATAGCTGAAATGTTAAGGAAACCTGTTACAGGGTTTGAAGCCACATAAATAAGGAAGGGAGATCAAAGCAGATAAAATTCCATGGCTTGTATAAAAGTTGTGCAATACATCCTTTTGTGCACAGATATGGAGATGCTTTGATGTCTCAATATATATGGTTGTTGAAATGTGACATTTGTTTGTGGGATGCCTGTTTTGTTGAGTTTGCTAGGATGTTTCACCTTGGATTAGAGTAGTTAGTTGATGGTTGTTTGACTTAAAAAAATAATGATCCATATTATATATGTATTTTGGTTTAATGTGAATACATATATGTAATTTATTTTGGATTTAGTAATTAGACTTGATGTTGTTAATTTGTTTAAGTTTGATCGTTAACTAGGTTTGATCATTAGATTTGATAATTTACACCGATGATTAAAACCTTTTATGTATGTTGTGTAGATGTATATAATTAATGTTTTGAAATATTCAATGTTTGAACTACATATGTTTTGATTAATGGTTAAACATAGTCAATGTAGGACTATGTGAATAATTTATTTTGTTTATATCTGTTTCGATGATGGTAAGAGTATTTTAGTACTTTTATTAATAAATAAATTCATATATATATATATATATATACACACACACACACACACATATATATATATATATATATATACATCTATATATATATATTATAATATTTAAATAGTTTAGCTAAAAATAGACTTATTATTTGGACACATATGAGAGTTTATAAGTTTTTTAAGGATATTGATATAATTTTATATATGTTTGGCTCAAATGACACAAAACAATCTACATAATATTATTTGTTATTAAATTTCCAAATGTATGTGCTGATAAAGGGTTGAACATAGTCAACATAGTACTAGTTCTAGAAGTTTTAATATCTAATAAGTAAATGTAGTATTCAAAAGTTGACCATAAACATAAGGAAAGATCGAAATCCAATAAATAGATTAACAATTTTGTCACACCCCAAAACCAAGAACGGCGGAAACGTTCTGGGGCAGAGGACGTCAAGTAATGTATCACAACAATGTAAAGTAGTAAACAAGAACCAACATCATCCATTGCATTAATAGTTTAATTTTAATACAAGAGTTCTTTCATAGTATAAGACAACATAATGAATAATCAAAATAAAAGAGGAGTCTTGATTTCTCCATCTTCACAAAACTTGGTCGTCGTACCTGTCTATTTGTGACCTGGGAATACAAGTTATTTTGAAAGCCAGTATCAGCCAAAAAGCTGGTGAATTCATAAGTATTAATGTGTCTTTGATTTGTAAAACTAGAAAGTAAAGGCTTCTAAGCATTTGGAGAAAATTTTGTATAAGTATGAACAGTTTGAAAGTAGTTGAAAATGTTTGAACACCCTAGTAAATCGCTATGATTTCTATTAGTATAAAAAGTAGTTTTCTACCAAGACCTAACTGTTTTGAAAGTAGCCTTCTACCAAGACTAGACTGTGTTGAAAGTAGCCTTCTACCAAGACTATATTCTTTTCAAAGTAGCCTTCTACCAAGACTAGACTATTTTGAAAGTAGCCTTCTACCAAGACCTAAATGTTTTGAAAGTAGCCATCTACCAAGACCTAACTGTTTTGAAAGTAGCCTTCTACCAAAACCTAACTGTTTTGAAAGTAGCCTTCTACCAAGACTACACTGTTTTGAAAGTAGCCTTCTACCAAGACCTAACTGTTTTGAAAGTAGCCTTCTACCAAGACCTAACTGTTTTGAAAGTAGCCTTCTAACAAGACTAGACTGTTTTAAAAGAAGCCTTGTACCAAGACCTAACTGTTTTCAAAGTAACCTTATACCAAGACTAGACTGTACGCCTATTGATATTATTTTCTACCTCATCGATTATGTGAATGTGGCACATGGTAAAGGTATTAATGATATATTATCCGGATTTTTAATCCGTTTGCAATTGTCGTATATAAAGTGTAATTACTATAGTATTTGTAATAAGTGACTACTTTGTAGTAATTTGCCTTAATTGACGGTTAAGGTATAATTTGATGGCTAGAACCCGTACTATATGTCTCTATCAGGAGATTCTGGGAACCAAACACGAACCTGCATTTCTACAAGCAGTGAACATCCACATTACTGTGATCATGTATAACCAATATAATAATCACAATGTAGAGTGATTCATTGGTATAGTTAGATCCTATACTTGTTCCATGCTATAGCACCTTATTATGTCTGTTCAGTTATCATGTATTGTAAGTGTAATCGTGTAGGCGTATCTACGTAAGCGTATTCATGTAAGCGTATCTATATAGACGTATTCATGTAACATGTAATGTATCAGTATAGACTCATGAATGAACTGACTCTTGTGTGATTCCTTGTACTTGGAATGGTAAGTAGTATCACCTAACTATGCCTATTATAATTACTAGTAATGTACGAGTATAACCGGAAGTATACCTTTTCTACCCAAAGGCATTGAACTGACTAATGGAACCTTTATACCTATATATGTATACACGATATATAACTAATATTTAGACGACATTCGGACGAGCTACCGATGACCTAAGGCCACATCCAAACAAGGAAAATGAAATAAAGTGAGCTAACTGTCCTAAGTCCTTTAAAGGAAGTTTTGTAAAACCTTTTAAAAGTTTAATACTAAGAAATGATGTTTTGATGTCAGTTTATAAAATGATTTAAAGTATTTTGATTGATAAGACAATTTAAGTATAAGGAAAAACCTTAGTTTGAAAACACATTTGTAACAGAGTTTGAAAGGAAGCACGCTTAGCTGCGGAGTTCTGATGGGATCCGGTGCATTAGTGCTGGTATGATCGCACCCGCTGAAGTCTGTCTTCTTGAAGAATAAGGTCGGAGCACTCAAAGGTGAGGAGCTTGGTCTTCTCATTCTAATACTAAGTAGCCGTTAAGCTATCCAGACGGTTCTTGTATCTCCGTTTGCGTTAGACCGTAGAGCGATCTGGTTATAGGAGTCGTATTGGGTTCTAAGTTCGTTTGCATGACGATGCAAGCACTCGTAATCTTGGGCAGTCTCCGTCCTGAAGTTCATATTAGAAGTCATACATGGTTCGTCAATCACAGTCTCGTGTATACGAGTCGTATATAATTAAGATTGAAAAGGTAGTCGAATAAATGATTCTTCTTTAACCTCCCATCCCAATGAGGAAAAGAGTTAAAGTGGAATCATCAATCTGTATGTATACATTCTTCAACGATAGATCAATCGTATGGATCTTTGGATTGAACTTGATGTACTGTACGAGTGGTACTTCGGGGAGGTTTGCTGAGGTTTCTTCGAGAAAGTTATGAAACATGAGGTACTCTATGCATGAGTACTTCGGAGTTCTGGAATGACGGTTTTGCTAGAAAGGGGATTTCGGAGAAAGATATGCACGCACGAAACTGGTATTGTGAGGATCGAATTGACTCGGGTTGTATGAAAATGTCGGGATCATATGGAAACTAAAGACATTAGATTTGAACATAAGGCGTTACAGACAAAACACAACAGTGCAACTTTTAACAGTGTTACAATACTATAGAGTAGCTATAGGAATACTATTGTGAACAATGTATACTACAAAAGGCAAGTATAAGCAACACGAGGGTCCCTTAACTGATGGGATCCTGCAAAAGATAAGACTTGAGTTGCACTTGATTTAAACATGTTTTATGGGTCTGTCACAATGAAATGCCTTAATTACACTAACGTGGGGCTGGAGTAGACTCTCCTGCGGCCGTGATCCTTAGTATCTTCCCGTCTGCGCCGGAGTTCTTTGTTATTGGACAATCCTTCTGGAAGTGCCCTATCTCACTGCATTGGTGACATGTCTGGCTAGTACTAGCATTAAGAGTGAGGTGTCGAGTAAGATTTATGTGACCATGGGTGTTTCCCTTATTCATCCACTTTGAACTTTTCCCTTCATAGGGTCCAGTTTTACCACCACCTTCGCAAGCCTGGTTGACTCCGATGTCAGGGGCTTGAGTGATGGGTCGTGTCGGTGCTCCACAGCTACAAGCATGGTGCCCTATTTTTAGGCAATTGCAACATTGCATTTCATGGCAAGCCTCATTATGATGAGAGCTACACTAATCACACTTCAGGATCTTTCCCTCGTATAGTCTGATCGGTACTGGGAATGCAGGGGTTGCCACTTGTTGTCGTTTCATGGCAAGTCTTTGGGATCTCTTGCGTTCCTTCTGGGCTCGGCGCTTTCGTTTCCTGTTCTCTAGTTTTTGGCTTGGCGAGCCTGCGACTGTTATGTTTTGACGACATCGTGGAGTGATACTACTATCGGGGTGGTCAACTCCTTTGTCAGCATCGCTTGTGTTGATAGCGTTGCGATTTGCAAGGATAGCTGGCACGGGAGCTGTCACGGTAGTAGTAACTACGACTTGGAAAGTAGCGGCGTCCAAAGGACAGGCAGGGTTTTCATTGTTCGGTGGGCTATCTCTGGGTGACGACATGATTCTGTTACACGAAAGAAAAGGATTTCGTGAGTTGTTACGGTTAAGCCTTTATAGGTTTGATTCTGACTAAGAGATGAGTTATTATACATGAAAACTTAGCTTATACACGTTATAATATAATCAAGATTGGGCGGATAATAAAATGTGGGATTCTACTTTAGTCCCACATCCCAACGAGGAAAAGGATCTAAATTAGAAATCTCACTTTCTATTGTCTACCAGGTCTTCGTTATATATAACTCGGGAATGTATAAGCGAGGAAATTCATAATAATAATCTTCTTACGAATCCTCTTCGATAAACTAGAATTCCTAGTAAAGGCTACCATTGACCCTAGATGAATTTCGATCGTTCAATTAAAAAGTAAGAGTATGTTCTCGAAGGTTTGACCAACATCCCCATGATGTAGTCTTAGTACGGAATGGAAGTAAGTTTGCAGTGTGGTCTCAAGACGTTTGCCGTTCAAGCCGAGGTTTTATAGGTTGGTGGATAATATGATCCAACCTTTGAAAGAGACATGGAAATGTTTCAGGAGTTAAATTACTATAGTCCAATGACTTGACTAAAGAAAATTTCAGATAGACTCCAATGAAGGTAATTGAACAAAGAGTGACACGGTAGTTAGCCGACTGTCAATAACATCGATGTTTATAAGTTTGGGAAAATTGACCTTGTAATAGGTCTTACATCACATCCGGAGTAGAAAAAGTGTTTGACAGCACAAAGACCTAACTAAAAGTACTTACAGTACAATGTAGTCACATAGAAAAGTGCTACACAGAACATAGATAGGAACACGGTTCTTTAAAACAAAGAAGGAAGGTAAAGTATCTCCTACTGGCGACGGTCACCCCTATGGTGAACCCTTAGTTCAGCTAGTTGACGTTCCATATCAAGCAGGTGTCTTTCGTACACCCTCTGGCATACTTGGAGCTCTATGAATTCGACTCGAGTTTTAGCTAGAGCTTGTAGCAGGGTGTCATGGTTTCTCTCAGATCTGTCACTTGTGTGATCAAGGCGATTGGTGCGAATGGTATGCATTCTTTCATTGGCATTAACCTCTTCGATACGTTGGAGAGTCGTCTTGCCCTGAATTTCATTTTGGGCAACTCTGCGGATCAGGATTGGTAGAACTCTATCTGCTGAGCTCCCTTCATTCATGTTGTAGAAGCTTCGTTCCCCATTAAACGACATAGGTTGATCTTGGTCTTCGCTCCATGTTTCTAAGCATTCTGCCCAATGAGGCGTCGGGCTATGAAAAGTTGGACGAGGGTTAGGATTTGGAATGGAAGCTACCTGGGGTAGGTCCTCAACCTCGGGTTCGGAGTTATCATCATCCGAAAGGTCTTCAGCATGGTTATCATTCAAAGGGATTGGATGATCATTCTTGGTTTCCTCTCCAAACCATCCAACATTGCCTTCATTTGGAAGGTACGGGTTGCCATGGGGATGGAGTCCAGCCATGTTATCTACGCGAGAATTGGGGTAAGGAAATAATTATTAGACGAACTATCTTGATAATTATTAGATAATCTTCATTAGTTACATCGCTATTTGTAAAGTGCATACCAGTTATATGTAATCAAAACAGGATAGACCTTCGAATAAGTGACCTTAACACCAAATTCACAAGGAACCAGGGTAAAGTAAAAATTTCATAGATTCATAGTCTATAACATCCTAGTTACATATAACCTTAATGTATCCACTTAGCGACTATCAATTTAGTAATGAAGATCCGTTTTAGTTCTCAAGTAAGTAATTATAGTAACACAAGACATTCCTATGGTATTTTTAGACCTAGTTTATGTTATAATGTTCTCATTGTAGTAGTGTTGGTAAGTTTTTAGACTTGTTGACACATAACAACCATTCTTGGGCATGTGTTAATAAATCCTCGGATCACATAGCTGATTTGGCTATGCCACTCCCAAGACTGACCATACATCCCCAAGCTTACCTGTGATATTCAACAATCGTAATAATTTTGTTCTTGTCGTTGTGACACAGATTTTAGTATGAATGCAGGCACGTATGCTTTGTTAAATATTTTATTATTTAAAAGTATAAACTCTTTGTCAGAGTTTTAATCCCATTGTATTTATAGTTAGTATATATTTTATGGGTTGATATACTTAATTCACTATAAACAATGCTCTGATACCAATCTGTCACACCCCAAAAACCGAGAATGGCGGTAACGTTCTAGGGCGGAGGACATTATGTAATGTATCACAACAATGTAAAGTAGTAAACAAGCAACAACATCATCCATTTCATTAATAGTATAATTTTAATTACAAGAGTTCTTTCATAGTATAAGACAACATAATGAATAATTAAAATAAAAAAGGAGTCTTGATTTCTCCGTCTTCACAAAACCTGGTCGTCGTACCTGTCTATTTGTGACCTGAGAATACAAGTTATTTTGAAAGCGAGTATCAGCCAAAAAGCTGGTGAATTGATAAGTATTAATGTGTCTTTGATTTGTAAAACTAGAAAGTAAAGGCTTGGAAACACTTGGAGAAAAGTTTGTATAAGTATGAACTGTTTGAATGTAGTTGAAAACGTTTGAACACCCTAGCAAATCCGTATGATTTCTATTAGTATAAAAAGTAGTCTTCTACCAAGACCTAACTGTTTTGAAGTAGCCTTCTACCAAGACTAGAATGTTTTGAAAGTAGCCTTCTACCAAGACTAGACTGTTTTGAAAGTAGCCTTCTACCAAGACCTAATTGTTTTGAAAATAACCTTCTACCAAGACCTAACTGTTTTGAAAGTAGCCTTCTACCAACAGTAGACTATTTTGAAAGTAGCCTTCTACCAAGACTAGACTGTTTTGAAAGTAGCCTTCTACCAAGACCTAACTGTTTTGAAAGTAGCCTTCTACCAAGACTAGACTGTTTTGAAAGTAGCTTTCTACCAAGACCTAACTGTTTTGAAAGTAGCCTTCTACCAAGACTAGACTGTTTTGAAAGTAGCCTTCTACCAAGACCTAACTGTTTTGAAAGTAGCCTTCTACAAGGACTAGACTGTTTTCAAAGTAGCCTTCTACCAAGACTAGACTGTTTTGAAAATAGCCTTCTACCAAGACCTAAATATTTTGAAAGTAACCTTATTCCGAGATTAGACTGTACGCCTATTGATATTATTTTCTACCTCATCGATTATGTGAATGTGGCACATGGTAAAGGTATTAATGATATATTATCCGGATTTTTAATCCGCTTGCAATTGTCGTATGTAAAGTGTAAGTACTATAGTATTTGTAATAAGTGACTACTTTGTACTAATTTTCCTTAATTGAGGGTTAAGGTATAATGTGATGGCTAGAACCCGTACTATACGCTCTCTATCAGGAGATTTTGGGAACCAAACACGAACCTGCATTTCTATAAGCCATGAACATCCACATTACTATGATCATGTATACCTAATATAATAATCACAATGTAGAGTGATTCATTGGTATAGTTAAATCCTGTACATGTTCCATGCTATAGCACCTTGTTATGTCTGTTCAGTTATCGTGTATTGTAAGTGTAATAGTGTAGGCGTATCTACATAAGCGTATTCATGTAAGCGTATCTATATAGACGTATTCATGTAACATGTAATGTATTAGTATAGACTCATAAATGAACTGACTCTTGTGTGATTCCTTGTACTTGGAATGGTAAGTAGTATCACCTAACTATGCCTATTATAATTACTAGTAATGTACGAGTGTAACCGGAAGTATACCTTTGCTACCCAAATGCACTGAACTGACTAATGGAACCTTTATACCTATATATGTATACACGATATATAACTAATATTTAGACGACATTCGGACGAGCAACCGATGCCCTAAGGCCACATCCAAACAAGGAAAAGGAAATAAAGCGAGCTAACCATCCTAAGTCCTTTAAAAATTATTTGTATAACTATACATATCTAAGCATGCATTTGACACTATAAAAGTATAATGGAAGTTTTGTAAAACCTTTGAAAAGTTTAATACTAAGAAATGATGACTTGATGTCAGTTTATAAAACAATTTAAAGTATTTTTATTGATAAGACAATTTAAGTATAAGGAAAAACCTTTGTTTGAAAACAAATTTGTAACAGAGTTTGAAAGGAAGCTTATAGTATGTAATACAGTTTGGTAAAGAGTTTTAAACATGTAAAAATGTTTAAGAAAGTCATTTGAAGAAATCTGTTTGGCAAAACAGTTAACATATAGTAAATCCATTTGCATGTTGGTTATTAATCACGTGTAATTGATATAATAACTAAACATGATTCAACTTGTATCCCACCCTATAAAGCATTTATAAACATTTAAAATATTGATTAAGGGGTATGAACTCACCTGCAGTGAGTGGATCGGATGGAAGTGTCGGATAAGTGCTTGATGCCAAGTGAAGACTTAGACACACACAATGATCCTAATAACATATGTTTATATATAATTAGTGATTATAACACTAATTAAACATGTATAAACATCCTAATGTGAGGAAAACACTTTGGTCAAAGTGTTAGGAGGTCATTGGGTTGCAACAAAGGAGTGCAAGGCCATCTACGGGAGTTTATGCTCAATGGACCATGTTTGTTGGAGTTTACGATCTAGGGGAGTTTACTCCTGACCGTAAACTCTCAATTGGGTCACCAAATGAGGCTTAACACTATAAAGACTTAAGTGGTTAAGTGCTCCAAAGCTTAAACAAGAGGCTAGGTGGATTTATGGTCTAAAAATGGTCCTTATATGTGTTTACGGCCTGGGACTACATCCCCATGAGTTTACGGCCGTAAAATCATGGTATGAAGTACCAAATCATGTATTGAAGTTCCTAGTTCAATGGTGTAAGGCTCTATTCTAATATCCAAGGCTTACTAAGGTGTTAGGGGCATCAAAACACTTCTTGGGGGTGTTTATGGTTTTGGGAGATTCCCAAACTGTAAACTCATAATCATGGAGGTTTTTGGTGTCTTTCAAGTGCTACACTCATCAAGGAAAGGTTCTATGCTATGTCCTAAGCATAAGGAAAGGGCTAGGGCACACTTTGGCACCCTTTTTAGTGTTTACGGCCTAAGAAGTTCTTGGGTCGTAAACACCTTGTTCTTGTGATTCATGGGTGATTTCCTTGATATATGGACATGTAATAAGCTTTAATATACTCTAGGGTAGAAGTACTAAAAATTTGGGACGAAAACTTGAAGATCCTTGGGAGAGAAATCGGGTTTTCTCTAGTTGAAATGGAAAAAATGATGTAAAAATGGCTAAGTGCCATATATATACTCCATGGAGTTTATGGCAGTAAACTCCATTTTTCGGTCGTAAACTCCAAATTCATGGAGTTTTGAGACTTCTATGAAGTACAATATGCCCCGGAGTATATGTCCTATGTTTACCTCTTGAAGGATTAAAGCTCAGAATTGCTCAAACGGACACTAAACGTGCTAAAAGGTAGCAGAAATGAGTTTGACTTTCTTTGAAGTGTTTACTGTACAGGATAGAAAATTTCGGGTTGTCACAAATTTAAACAATACATACATATGTAATATTAATGTTTGAAAGTGTTTGAAAATGCAATAAATATATGTAGTCTTTAATAGCTACCTACTTATTGTCCTCTCAATCACAAGATATATAATTTGTCTTGCTTGTAAACAACACTAGAAATAACTCATGTATCACGGCTGATAACTTATTCATTTCCCTGATACAGATAAATCTAAATAGTAGCGTAAGTTCAATGAACCATAATATTATGTAAATATAACCGCATAAAAGTGGTATAAAATTTTTAGTATGAATATAGAAGACATACCTTACTCATCACAATACCCCGACAGTCAGGACATAAATAATCATTTCGGGACTCCTTAATCAGATCTTGGGGATCTACATGTGGCAATATATTATCACTTTGAGGAAAAACTTCAATATTAAATTCATCATCCACATCCTCATATGCATCTTTATAATTTTTGGGAGGTGTCTTGAACACAATTGACATTTTTTCCAACTGATATATCACGGACAATACTTGTTCTAAGTGTGATGCCAATATGAAAGGATTTTTTCGGCCTAAATTGTTTAGGTCAAACCAATGTGTACACAAGATTGTTCTTCTTCACACCATTTCTATTATTTACCCAGTAAAACTTAAAAATTACAACATTTTTAGCATGATAATCAAGTACCCATATATCTTGTAAAACACCATAACATTTTTTTCTTGGTATAGGTTATAACTTCTTTACAATAAATGTGCATTTCCTTTGCCTTCACGACATTTTGTATGAAATGTATATCTATTGATATCATATGATACGTAATTTAGTATGTTCTTGTTTGGTCCATTTGAAATCCATATAGGGTTCTCTGATTCACTCTCTCTGGAGGCCGCTAACTCTCTCTCAACCTGAATACGAGTAAAATGTTATCTTTTGGTAGAGATAAATACATTTACTTACAAAGAAATGGGCAATATGAATAAAATATACCTTGTTTCGTAACCAACTACCAAATGTTTTACTATCCTCTTTCCCTAGCCATGCTTTTTTGTGGGTGTTTTATGTCCAAAACCTACTTGTTTCGTCTATAATCACGATGAATCGTATTAAACAACACACTAAAATGTGCAAATGTAAATAATCTATATATAAATGTATGAAATATATTTACTTAATATACAGTTCAACTACAGTTGCATATTAAGTAAGCTCAACCATTTTACCCACCGATAGTGCAGTTCAATACATATGAACATTAGTATCTTCACCACGCTCACTTCCATTACGGTTGTGCTTGTGAATTGGAATATCAACAGTAAGCTTGTTTTTAGTGAACTCACTAAAGAACTTAATTGTTCTACACCATTATCTTTAGAAATGCATCCTTTTGGATTACTTTTGCTTCTCATGTGGTCCTTAATAACCTTCATACACCTTTCAAATAGGTACATCCATTGAACATAATAGTACCACATAATTTTATTCTCTTGTAAGGTATACAGTTAAATGAACCGTAACATCAAAAAAGTGATAATGGAAAGCGTCACACATAACTCTTCTTGCATTTTATCAAGCTCATCCACTTTGAAAAATAAAAGACAACCTGAGAATAGCATTTCTGGTGGGTGCATGCATAATAGATCGTATTGGAATAGGTAAAAAAAATTTCATGATCATGTAGTAATCATGTGATTTAAGTCCAATCAACTTCCTCTCACACAGACTCACCGAATTTGAAAAGTTAGAACAATACCTTGGTGGTACCCTTAAGTTGACCAATGTTTCGCATAACTTGTCATTTTCTTCTAGCATTAGTGTGTTACCTGCTACGGGGAGTGTAGTGGTGTTCCCTTGTCTTTGGCAATGTAATTCCTTTTTGATACCAAAAGACTCCAATTCCAATCGCCCCTTTAGTCCATCACTCGTCTTAAATGGAGTGTTTAGAAATGTCTTGACTAGACTCTAAGTCACATTCTTTTCAATATGCATAAAATCTATATAATGAGGGACCAAATTGTGAGGCAATTACCTAAGACGTTCATACCATATATTTATTTTCTTCCAATACATATTTTGTTCATGGCTAACATCTTGTTTTGAAGTTCTATTTCTTTTTTTAATCTTCCTACCTCTTCCTGTAGAAATTTGTGCCCCTTATGATTCATTGATCTTAGGTCCCTTTCCCCATATATGTTTAATATTTCTAACCTTATTATATATTTGTTCCAAATTCATATGTTCTGGAGCAGTTTCAAAATTCATTTTTTCCTTTGAACGCCTTCTTCTAACTTCTAAAAGAATGTGTATATTGTAGATAATGTATGTGACCAACATAACAATTCTAATTAGAATCAGGAAGCCTAATACACTTTGTTTCTTCCCCACTACCATATAACCTTTGTATCCATTAGGACATCCACTTAATGTACCAAGGGTGGGGTAGTCATTAATTGTCCATAAAATAAATGCACACAAACAAAAAATCTATCATGTATATGCATCAAACTTTTTCACTCCAACGTTAAATAATAACAGATGATCATCAATAAAAGTTGCTAAGAACATCTCAATATCATTTACTGGCATTCTTGATATTAGTAAACAAAGCATGATAAACTTTCTTTTCATGCATAACCAATGTGGCAGGTTGTAAATGACAATTAAAACAGACCACAAATTGTGATTCCTACTTTCTCTATGCACGTCGACATCATTGGCCAAAATACCAAGCCATATATTTCTTGGTTCAATACAAAATTCAGGAAATTTGTCATCTTTGGCAGACCATGCGGGTGAATCTGCTATGTGACTTAAAAATTGGGTTCAACTTTTCTACTTGTCGCATGCCATATTAAATCTTTAGAAATTGACTTTGATTGAAATAATCGTTTCATTCGTGGAATAATGGGAAAGTACCACAAAACTTTTGTAGGAATATTTTTGTAATTTTTGTTTTATTTCATAAACCTTCCATCTTGATTTCCCACATGTGTGACATACTGTAATTTCTTTGTGCTCGTTCCTGTAAAGAATGCAGTTGTTAACTCATGCCTTTATTTTTATATACTTTGACCCAATTGCTTTCAATTCTTTCTTAGCCCAATATGTAATACTACACAGTTCATTATCTTTAGGTATCATCGTTTGAATAAAAACATTGAATTCCGTAAAGTACTAATCTGAAACACCAAAGTTGCTTTTCACATTGACGAGTTGAATAACCTTAGAAAACTTTGTGAAGTCTTCACATCCCTTGTAGAGGGTCTACTCAACATCTTCTAATAGGTTTTTAAACTTTTTAGGATTGTCGACAAAAGAAATTTTGTGTGGCTTCAACCATCTCTATTATTTTTGGGGTATATGCTCGAATTCCCTCATCTGCTAAATCTACGGAATACACAAAGAATTATGTTTCCCTTGAATATTTTTCTTTAGAAACCAATTTACTTTCTGGGGTCTCTTTTTCTCCATGCTTGGTCCAGTTGGTATAGTTTTGATCGATTACATATCTAAATAAATGAAATTCTACAATCTCAACAAGTTGATATATATGGTTTACACAATCGGTGCATTGACAAGGAATTTTTAGTTTCTTTAAATGTTTATTAGGGTCCATATTCATCACAACCTTATAATTGGTTATTGCATAATCAATAAAGTGTAAACACACCATCCCTATACTACTATGTCTTTCTTGGAATCTCCATCCACGACTTGTCCATATCAATATATAAATTATTTTAAATATATCTTCAACCAATCATCTATAGTTAATGAGTATTTAGAATGTTACTTACATTGATCACTTCCAATCGGACACATAAGAAAAGGTACTAGTTGTTAAATATATTAGGGTTAACTTTTTCTGATTTAGGATCGACGAAGTAGTTATCATGTTTGTGTAATACTGAAATAAATTAAATAAATCAGTACATGTAAATTACAACTTAACGATTTTTATTATGCAAATCCAATAATTAATAATAAAGCAAATTATGTGGACCTAGGGTTATGGGTTGGTTCTATAATGTTGCTGTTAGGGAGCATGCATGTTGGGTAATAGGCATGACCCCTAACTGATTGAGTAGATAGATAGACTACTTGTGTTTGGCTTTAGGGTTACAGATGGGTTCTATGATCTTCTTGTTAGGAAGAATGCATGTTCGGTACGAACAATTACCCAGGATCGATCAAGTGGATAGATATACTATATGTGGTAGCGTCTAGGTGTAACACGCTGTTTATTAAATTAATTAATTAATTAATTAATGGACGAGTAGTAGCACAAAAATCAATAATTATATAGCAGGATGTTGTTCTCGAGCAGGTAATTGTCATAATTTTAGAAGTTGGGGGTTAAAAGTTTATGTTTCGGATTGATTTCGTAAATAATTATGAAGGCAGAGACTACTTTGTAAATTATTGGGACTTAATTTGAAAGGATTTTCGGAGGCTAGGGGCCGAATGGTAACTTATGGATTCCATTTGAGAATAATTTGTAGAGGAGAGGTTGTTTGGTAACTTTTGGACTTAAAATGAAAAGAATTGTGGGAGCAGGGGTATGAAAAGTAAATTATCGGTCTTGGTTTGCAAAGATGTTAATGGGGATAGGCTATTTCTGCCATTATGGAAAAGATGTAAAATGGACAGGTATTTAAGTATTACGGTCTTAATCCAAACCCTAACCCTCTAATAACATGTTCAGCCGCCACCTCCACGTTATGCCTCCTTCAACTCCGACGTCGTCACCACCCATCTGTTCCGTTCCCCGACCAGCTAGCAGCCACAAAGCAACCACCCAGCCTCCTCCCTTTCCGACCGGTTGAAACTCCATCTAGCTTCCATCATCAGCCGACCGCATTTTCGCCGATGTGAACCATCAGCCTCAACCGTCGTTACTATTGCCACCCTTGACCACCGTTAGCAGCCTATGTCGTGTCACTGTTGCAAGTTGTGCTTCGTCCCTCTCGTGGTTGGCGACAACGAGGACCAAGATCAGAGGTCTTCTTCTTCTTCTTCATCTGTTTTATGCCGTCGCCGCTAGTGACCTTAGCCACATTTGTTTCAACGATCTCCGCCGCCATCTCCGATCAATAGCACAACTACTGCTGCTTTCGTTGAAGACGTGTGTTGCTGCTTGATTGGGATTCAAAAGAAACCACCGCCACCAAAGTAGGGTGGTGGCTTCCGTCCCAAAACTATTGTTGTCATCTCCAGGAGCCACCAGGTGGGTTGCTGGGGTGCATCTCGCAAATCAGAAGCATGTATGTGTGTGTTTCATTTAGTGGAGTAGTGTGTGAGTGTTTATTTGGTCGGAAAAGGCATCGCCACCACGCGCATCCGCCGTCCACCACTAGATGGTTGTGTGTGTTTCTTTACCTTTGGTGTGTGTTTATTTTTGGGTTGTAAAATGTAACCGGAAGAGGAATAATTAAACGAAAACTCAAACCACCACCAAAGGGTGGTGGCTACCGCCTCCTGCCGCCACCAGCTGTCGTGTTGTGTGGCGGTGTACTTGTGCTGCCGATTCGTTGGGACAAAGGGACAAAAACACTAATGGGCCCAATGAAACCCTAAATGGCCCAAAAGCCAAAACATGTGAATAATGGGCGTAATGAGCCCCAATTCATCAAAATACCTAGCTATTAGGATTAAATGGGATTGGAAACCCTAGTTAGGGTTTTGAAAACCCTAACATTGGATTTAAGGGCTTGGACTTATTCGTACCCACATTTGGGCCATTGGAATAGAAGTGTGTGTTAAGCCAAATCACACTATATGATTTATTTAGAAGAATGATGGACTTAATGGATTAAGTCCTTAATGGGTTAAGTGAGAAACACTTAACCCTAATTGTCATTTTATGTGAAACCCTAAATTCTCTTGGGTTTATTGTTGGGCCTTGTTGATTGGGTTATTGGTGGGCCAGCCAAGAATAATCATAAAGACTAGAATATTTAGATGGGCTTTAGGGTAAGGCCCATATGTGAGGGTTTGGGCCTAATTTGGAAAATTGGGCCATATTTGGGCCTTCATGGTTATGAGATGTTGGGCCATTAGAAATGCCAAATGTTTGGACTGGACTAAATGGTTGGGCCTTAGAATAGGACAATGTAAAGTTTTGGGCCCAATTTGGAAAATTGGGCCATATGTTGGGCTTTGATTCCTAGTATGAGTTTTGGGCCTTTGGGTTGAGCCTTGGGCTTGAATCAAGCCAAGATGGGGTAATGTAGCCTGTTACACCAAGAACTTATGGTTATGTGTTGGGACCTAATTATTAATTGGATGATGTTTTGATATTGACAGTTCGGGAATCTTTCATCCAGCGTCTGGGATTGTGTCAATAGGACATCAGCAGTATGAGGTGAGTTACCTTCCAGTAGAAGTAGGTTTAAGGCCACAATTCTGACCGACTAGTAGGAGTTGTTTTTTTAGATGATTGTCTTTGTGATAATTATCTGGTATGCTCTTATCTGTTATGTTTGGGTGCTAGGATGCTATGTGATGCATGTTAGTAGTAAGGGTTAAATAGTCTACGGATACCGATTGAAAGATACCGAAGGGGTCGTCAAAACCCATGCATTCCTAGCAGTATGTTTATGTTATGTATTATGTGGTAGTGGTAGGGGTGAAATAGTCCCTGTTATCCGGTTGAAACAGGCCAAAGGGGAGGCCAACACCCAGATATGCTAGGCAGTTATCCGGTTGAAACAGATCGAAGGGGAGGCCAGCACCCATATATGCTACCCAGTTATAGGGTTGAAACATACCGAAAGGGAGGCCAAGACCCATGCATACTAGGCAGTTATCTGCTTGAAACAGACCGATGGGGAGGCCAACACCCGGATATGCTTGGCTATGTATGTTATTGTATGGTATGTGGTATGATAAGGGAACTCACTAAGGTTTATGCTTATAGTTTTCAGTTTTGGTTTCAGGTAGTTCGTTTTCAAAGGAAGGACTCGGCTCGATCGCAGCGCGTCACACTATATTTATGCAAATGAGATGTTATTATGGATGTATTATTACTTATGGTTTTATAATAGCTTATTTAAAAATGAAATTTTCGGCCTTGAATTTTGGGATGTTATACTAGGGTTATAGGTTGGTTCTATGATCTTGTTGCTAGGGAGCATCCATGTTGGGTTCAACCTATGACCCACAATCATTCAAGTCGATAGACACAATACATGTGGTTGGGTATAGTGTTATGGGTTGGTTTTATGAACTTGTTACTATAGGAGCATGCATGTTGGCTACGACTGATGACTCAGGATCGATCAATGGATAGATACAATCCATGTGGTTGGGTCTGCGTGTTGGTTCTATGTTCATTTTGTTAGAGAGTATGCATGTTGGGTACGACCCATGACCCGATATCGATCGAGTGGATAAATACACTATATGTGTTTGGGTCTAAGGTTAAAGGTTGGTTCTGCGATCTTTTTGATAGGGAGCATGCATGTTGGGAAGACCCATGACTCGAGATCAATCCCATGGATAGATATAATGTATGTGGTTGTATTTAGTGTTATGGGTTGGTTCTGTGATCTTGTTGTTAGGGAGCATGCATGGTGGGTACTTCTCGTGACCCAAGATTGATCGACAAGATAGATATGTTGTATGTGATTGGGTCTAGGGTTATAGATTAGTTCCATGATATTGTTGTGTTGGATCATACATGTTGGGTACAACCCCTGATCCGTCGTGCATGTATCCACCCATACACAACAATTAATCGAGTGTAAAGGTATATTGTATATGGTTGGATCTTGACATTACATTATATATAATCTTTAAAATAATTTTGATTCATTTAACTTTTAGTTATGTGAATTTGTAGGCTAAATTGAAGGATTAATCTAAAAGTATCAATAATGTAATTAATTTAAAATATTTAAACGATCTCACCACATAATTACCTAAAAATTTCAACATTTTCAAATCAATTTTAGGGTTCCCGAGTGTGTACAATATCATATTTTGGAAGCAATTTGAATTTATCAGCATAGCTAAATAACGATCATGTGTTTCAGAAAACAATTGTGGGATGAATTTCGCTTCTAACACAAAGTGGGAAGTCATATTCAATATCAGTGCAAAAACTATACCTATTCGAATCTTCATAGAAAGTTTCGACATATTAGGTAAGCGACATTAATCTTGGAACAAATTATTGTAAACACTAAAAACCATTGTTAAGTATTCCATCGCAACCGAAATATTCTTTGTTGACTAACATTATCGATTGCTAAAGGGGTCAAATACAAAACTAAGGTGTGTGTTTTCTATAAGTATTTCAATACCTCTTACCATTACATTGATATTTCTTTACGATTGATGATGTTTTATATTAATGTTATATGTGCAATGTGTGATACAACTTACGTTATTAAAATACTAATCATATTGTAACTCTATGTTTTATGTTTGAGGAAAGATCATAGATGGGGAAATAAATATGTAGGATGATATGCCAGAAGATGAAATTGAAAACCAAGGGTATTCTGATGAAAAACAGATGGAAAACCTTTTTGATGATGACATGCAAAATCATTCTGATGTAAATGAAGATGCTGATAATATCAACACAAAACTTAGTAATGACTCAGATGGTAATTCAAATGAAGCAGAATATAGACAAAAGGAATCGTTACAAAGCCACCAAGGAAGAGGGAATTGACAATAACTTTATATATTCTGCTTGCAAAAGAAAATGTGTAAGATTTGACAGACGTGGAAGGCTAAAAAGGAGGTATAGGTAAGAGTTTCCAAGTTTTTTGGGTGACCTAGTACATGAGAGGGTTGGTATTAATGTCACTGTATGGAAGAAGGTCTCTAAAGAAGTTAAGGACAATATAAGGGATGAGATAATGGTATAAAATAGTAGTTTTCAATCATTTTTTTTCATAATATCAATGGGAATTTAGTTTGATGCCTAACATAAAACTTCTTATTCTTTAAGTGTTACTATAATATTGATGTGAGTCGAAGACCAAACGTAGTGAGTCGGCTTGAAAACCTTCTAAAGAACTTTAGATGTAAATTTTATGATAGGGGCATAAAGCCCTACTTAAACAATACAAGTAAACTTAAAAATATTCCTAAACAGTTACATTTTTATCATTCATGATAAAAATCATTGGAATACTTATGTAGAATATACAAAATCAGAGTATTTCCATGTATAAATTGCATGTACTTATGTAGAACATACACAAGCACAGTATTTCCATGTATAAATTGCATAATTATCCTTTAATTTTAAATTTTATTATATGTTTTATAGAAAAAAGTAATGATTTCTTTGGAATATACTGTTACATAAGGATGGGTCAAAAACAAATGTGGTAGCACGGGCCAATTTGCCTTATGAGCATAGGATAGGACGTAGGGATTATTGTTATGTACATGAGAAATTGATATGTTCACTGTATTATTATATTTTGATTATTTGTGTTTCTTTAGAATAATTGTTTTTTTAATGACTATAAGATTTAAGAGATGGTAATTGGCAAAGATGAATAGGCCCCCTGAAATTAATCCAATGTAAAGCCTATCAAGCTAATGAAGGCCACATTGTTGATCCAAACTCCAAAGTGAAAGTAGATGAGATTGTAAGTGTTATGCATTTTACTGTTTTGATAAGTTTATGTTACTTAACCATTTTTTCGACAATTTTTATGTTAAGCTTGAAAAAGAAAAAAAATATGAGAAGGGGACTTGTAGATTAATGAGGACATGGATGTAATGAAAGTAGTATTTTTCAAGGAAAAATGTAGCTCCTTCAACGGGGTTAGCTTCGAAGTTACACAAAACAATTACTTCAATATGCTATGAAGTTAGAGATCTTCAAGTAATGAGATGAGTGAACTGAAATGTGAACTTGAGATCAATAAAAAAAAAGAGTGAGGAAAAAGATGATAAACTACGGGAGGTTATGAAACAAAATGAAATGTTAAATCAAACATTGTCCACACTGAAAACACATGGAATTAAGGTACGAGGTCTATCAATGCTAGAGGATTTGGTTTTATCACAAGTGATTAAAGTCTCCTTTTCAACCCCTTCAATAGATTAGAATTTTCAATATGATGCTTAATATCCAGTCAAAAAAAGTTTGTTTATTTTTTAATTTATATGAGCTATATTTATATTTTTCCTATTTTTTGAAGTGGATACCTTTATCAGTGGACATGAATTTTGAAATAGACCCTACTAAAATCTGTGATAATAACCTAACAAAGACAAATGAGTCATCAAGACATGTAAGTAATAAGTTAACATTCATATACTAAAGAAGATAGATTTATGGTATTTGGATTAAATGTAGTTATATTTTTCTTCTTTATTCTTGAAGGTAATATCAACAATGACAATAATGTTGGATTAGAGCCCACTCCAGTCACAACCAAGAATAAAACAAAAGCAAAAGTATCATTAGCATCAATATGTAATTACTTTACATTGTTATAATAAATAGTTATACTTTTTTTCTTTGTTTATTGAGGTAATGTCATTTGTGGGCAACAATGTTTAACTCAAGACCACTCCAATGAATAAAAAAAATTCAAATCACATACAATTGAGTCCATTACACAAGTGAGTACAATGTTAACATTCTTTTACTGCAGAAGGTTATTTTTTTATTTACATAGAGCCTACTAATACTTTTCTTCTGTATATTTATAGGTAATTTATGTGGAAAAAATTATTGCATATGAATGCACTTCAACATAGAAAAAATATACAAACAACACAAACGAATCAGTTTCCCCAGTAAGTAAAAACTTGAAAATTTGAAAACTTTTAATATATTACTTCCACTTATTTAAGATTACGTATATTTGAGTACATTTATGGTTTTCAGGAATTTGAAAAACTCAAGGAAATAAGTTTACAGCCAAAAACACAATAAACTCGGGCACCAAAAGACATACAAGTATGTATTACATCGTCTAATTATTATATATATATATATCTATTTTAATTATGCTATAATTCTTTGTAAGAAATAATATGTGATCTATATGTAGTAGAACGAATATCAAGAAACATTGTTGCCCCTCGTAAAGCTTACTTATCAATAGGAAAACAATATGATCATGATATTTCACTACAAGATAACTGCAATAAGGTGTCCATTGAAGAAGTGCTAAAGGAGAATGTATATTTACAAATTCCAACTACCAAGCACATATTAGTTGGAGAAGCACATTAATGTTTTGTTGCTTGGACAAAAGGCCTTTCAATAGTACATGGGAAGGTTTGTTTATTATGTTATATATTGTTAAGTGTTTCTTTCTTCTAATCAATTTTGTTTTAATGTTACATTATACATACAAGTTGTATTTCTATATGTATCGACTAAAACATCAAGTAAGGAGGATAAAATTTTCCAGCCCTAAAAACTACAAAGTATAATACATACCACCTATATCCTTGAAGACAAGAAACATGTTGACTAAGATGAAAAATTAATATATCATTGTGTTTATGACATACATTTCAATTTTTTGTTTGCGTAGATGCTATGTATATTTTGATCACAGCATTTGTGTATATTACTTAAGTTGTATATATGATTAATGTTAATTTATTCTATTCTTGTTACTACTGTAATATATATGTACAACATTTTAATATTATCATTGTCTATTTATAAATGTTACCAAATGTTATTTAAAACCATGATCACAAAATTAAATGTGGCTAAAGGGTAACATATAGCCACACTTGTTAGATAAAATGTGATGGTTTTAACAATTATATGTCGCCAAAAGCAACCAATTGTCATATTTTTTTTCTTTATTATTTTCTTTTTGTGACTAAAGGTAACAAATAGCCACAGCAATTAGAAACAATGCATTGCTATAACTAATATATGCGGATGGTTTTAATAATAAAGTCTAGCCAAAAGCAACCAATGGTCACATTTAATTCTTTATGACTTTTATTTATGTGGCTAAATGATATCATATGTCATAGTATAACGTAAATAAATATCACTAAAGGGTAACTAATTTCGACATGAGTTAGAAAAAGGTGTTGTTGTAACTAATATACAACGATGGTATTAACAATAAGTGTGGCCAAAAGCAACCAATGGTCACATTTGTATGTTTATAACATAAATAAATGTCACTAATGGGTAACTAATAGCCACATGAGTTAGAAAAAATCATGGCTATACGTACCATTCAGCGATGGCTTTAACAAATATGTATGACAAAAAACAAACAATGTTAGAAATTTAGGGTTTGTGGTGGAGATCTTCATACCAACTTGGATTGTGAGAACACTTTCTAAACTAATACTTCTACCCTATGCCTGGGTTGCAATAAATTAAGCCTAGGATAATCCAAGTCGACACTTACGATACTAGGCACAGAAACAATAAGCCAAATTGGTAGAAAGATTCTGTGAAAGTTTGAAGAAAACGAGAGTTAAATTTCATGTGTTTCTTCTAAGAAAGATGAACCATTTAAATAATAAACGAGATTTGGGTTTCCTTAGGGTTGGGTTGTCATGAGTTGCTTTGGAAGCAAGTCAGGATAATCTGAATTTTAGTGATGATTTATCGTTACCAAAAATAACGAGTTTCAATGGGACCCCAGCCAATGGCGCTGCCCCCGGACCCCAAACTAGTTGTCGAACCGGCTTCTAATTTGATCTTATACATGCGCGCACTCCACACAAACTCGAACATATATTAGAATACAAATTATGAATCCCCTTGGCTCACATGTTAATTCTAGTTACATAAAATGACATGGTGACACAAAAATCACCAACAATCCTTCCCTATTTTAGTGTAATGCTAGAACAAACATAACCTTATCAAACAAACCAAACTAGTACATAATGAAAATATTGAAACGGTTGAATTTCCAATTAGTATCATACATTTTAAAATACTCGAGAATTAGGGTGCTCTAAGAATTAAACCCATCAACCTATTTGAATACCAGAAAGTAAAGTACATACTAGTTTATTGAATTTCTAGCAAAATACAAATTGACACTATTATAAAGTTGTGTGTCCCAATCCTCTCATGATCGTATCAAGGTCAAGTCCAAAACCTCTTGAAATACGTCCACACTTCACATTCATGTAGGTAACTCCTTTCCATGTATCTACACATACATTTATCAAAGGAATTATTATGAAATTAAACTTCAACCTGGCTAACTTGCAGAATCGAACACATACCTAGGATGAATACTTAATGTGTTCCAATCTATAAGTATGTGCTTTCTACATTGGATTCAACTACTAACATTATACTAGGAGGGAATTGGGTGTCTCATCATTACAGAATTAAATGGACTTTAATTCCATCCCGATTACAAACATAAGCACTACGTCTCTTATTAGACCTTTAGTCAAGTGATCTGCCAAATTTTGTTGCCATTTAATAAACTCAACGGAAATCACACCATTCATGATTAGTTCTCTAATCATACTATTTCTAAAACCTAGGTGTCTAGACTTGCCATTATAAGATTGGATGTATGCCTTATCCAAAGTCGTTGTAATATAACAAAGGATGGAAATATGTGTTATCGGTTTAGACCACAAATGTATCTCAAAGAATAAATTCCTTAGCCACTTTGCTTCTTTACCAGCAGCTGCTAATGGAACAAACTCAGATTCCGTTGTCGAGTTTGTAATGCAAGATTGCTTCTTGGAAGCCCAAGAAATGACACCTCCCCAAGGAAGAATACCCTGCCAGAAGTTAAGGAATGGTCCTCCATGTTGGTTATCCAACTTGCATCCAAATGACCTTCTAAAAACCAATGGACCCCTCGATTAACTAAAACCATAATTCATGGTTCCCTTGAGATACTTAAACACTCTATTTACTGCTTGCCAATGTTGAGAACTGGGATTACTAGTGTACCTACTAAATTTACCCAAAATAAAAGCAATATCAGGTCTGGTACTTGTCATGGCATACATCAAGCTATCAATATCCTTAGAGTATTCCAACTATGAAATGGGAACACAATTATTTGGCATTAGTTTCATACTTGGATCCATAGGAGTACTCACAGGAGAACAGTCAGTAAAGTGAAACCGCTAGAGAATTTTCTCAATATAATGACTTTGAGTCATTACCAAACCATTGTTTATCCTTTCATTTCTTATTCCAAGAATTACATCAACCTTTCCTAAATCTTTCATGGAGAACTTAGATGACAACAATTTCTTTGTATCATCTAGTTGATTTTGGTCAGTACAAAAAATCAACATGCCATCTACCTATAAACAAATGATCACTCCAATTCTAGTAGCATCATCAAATCTAGTATAAACACATTTTTCACATTGGTTTGTATTGAAACCAGAAGACAAAACAGCCTCATCAAAATTTTGATGCCATTCTTTAGGTGCTTGTTTCAGCCCATACAAAGATTAGACAAGTTTACAAACCATATGCTCTTTATCAGGCATAATGAAACCTTCTGGTTGTTTCATGTAAACTTCCTCGTCAAAATAACCATTTAAAAAGGCTGTTTTTACATCCATTTGGTGAATAACCAGATTGTGGATACTTGCCAAGACAATCAACAATGTAATAGTAAAAAGACATGCAACGGGAGCATACTTATCAAAATAGGCAACACCGGGTTTTTGTCTAAAACCTTGAATGACTAACCAGGCTTTGAACTTGTCAATAGTCCCATTAACATTCATTCTTTTTTGAAAATCCATTTGCAACCAAGTGGTTTAGAACCTGGACGTAAATCAGACAACACCCATGTATTGTTCTCAAGAATTGATGACATTTCATCATTAATTGCTTCCTTACAAAAGGCACTATCACGAGAATCAATTAAATCTTCATAAGTCTTAGGATCATTTTCAATACTATAGAAGTAAGAATATTCAAGATTAATTTCATCCCTTGAGCCTTCCATCAAATACAGATGGAAGTCGGATCTGAATTTTTTTGCAATTTGCCCTCTTTTTCTTCTACGAAACTCTTGTGGTTCTTGCACATTACCACCATCTTGAATTTCTAAATTTTTCTCTTTTTTAGCACCAAAAGTCAGATCCATAGGCCTTTGAATCGATGAAAACTGCATCTCATCAAAAATTGCATCCTGTGATTCGATAACACTGTTAGTCGCAACCGAATCAATATGTTCTATTACATAAAACTTATATGTCTGGGAATGTTCAGCATATCCAATGAATATACAATTAATTCCACGTTCTCCAAAAATTTTCTTTTTGCGCTCAGTGAGTTTTAAAACTATCCGACATCCCCAAACCTGAAAATAACATAGATTCGACCTTTTCTTGAAACAAAGTTCATATGGGACTGTTTTGTTCCTTTTATTTGGAACAATATTTATTAAATAGCAGGCCGTTAACATGGCCTCTCCCCAGAATCCTTCACTCAATCCCGAGTATGACAACATGGAGTTTACTATTTCCTATAAAACTCGATTTTTGCGTTCAACAATACAATTCTTTTGGGGTGTGTAAGGTGTCGCGGTCTCATGAATGATACCCACTGATTCGAAGTATATGGTATGTATATATTCACCTCCCCTATCAGTCCAAAGATATTTAACCAGAATGCCCAATTGCAATTCCACCTCGGTTTTGTATATTTTGAATTTATCTAAGGCTTCATCCTTAGAATGTAACAAATAGACATAGCAAAACCGAGTGCAGTGATCAATAAAAGTGACTACATACTTTTTATTTCCTAAAGAAGGAGTGGAGTGAAAATCACACATGTCACTGCGTACAAGTACCAAAACAGTTGAATTTCTAGTGATACTAGGAAAGGGTTGTTTTGTCACCTTTGTGAGCATGCATGTTTTACATTTATCAGATGTCTTATCAAAGGCTGGAATTAATCTATATTTTGACATCTCATGCATCCTTCTACACTTGACATGACCTAATCTTACATGCGATATCATAGATTTATCAACGTTAGAAGCAGAAGATACAAATGCATAATTTTGAACAAGTAATAATTTGTCAACAATATTTAAATGAAACATTCTATTATTTAAATATCCAAAGCCAACAAACATTCCACCCTTAGATAAAATATAGTTATCTAACTCAATAATTTGTTTAAAACCAACAAAATTCAAACAACTACAACTAACAAGATTCTTGCGAATCTTAGGAACAAACAAAACATCAAATAACTTAATTATCTTTCCAGAAGTAAATTAAAGACACATGACATCTAAACCACAAATAGGAATAAAATAATCGGCTCCCATTTTCAACACAGACCCATCTTCAAGTGGAGTTAATGTTTCAAACATCCGTTTATCCTTGCATACATGGTTCGTTGCCCCGGAGTCGATCCACCAAGCAACATCATGATCAGGCACATATAATGATTCAGGAATGAATGAAACATAGTAAACATAATTCTAATTAGAACTATAAAAGTTAGTCAAAATCTAACCTTCATTAACTTGCTCCAAAGACTCGTTCACTTTCCCATTGGCTCCACTATTTCCAATACCATGGTTGCCTAAATTCATACGACAAACACGCTTGCAATTCCCAACTTGATTATACCTCTAACAAACCAAATCCTTTCTCTCGTTTTTTAGGGTTTCTTGGGACATGTTCCTGGTTATGTTTTACATGTCCTTTGTGGTTCTGGTTCCTTGATTTGTTTTCAACCATATGAACCGAGGGTTGTCCAAATTCAACATTTCCTTTGGGTTTTTCAGATTTTTCACTTTCTTTCGCACGAAGAGATTCTTCAATACAAATGTGACTAGCATGTTGAACCAAATAAAATTCCTCCTTTTGATGTTTCAAGTTGTGTTTGATGTCTTTCCGGGATGGAGGCAGTTTGTCAATTATGGTTGAAACAAAATGGATTCATCCATATTCATACGTGCAGTTTAAACTGACTGTATATGTCAAGGAGTTCATGGTATTGTTCACTAACAAACCTTGAATTTTCCATCTTATAGTTGTTGAAGTCGTTGACCAGAAACTTTTTGCTAGAAGCATCTCGGTGATATATTTGAAGTCAAGTGTGTCCCACAACTCATTGGCACATAAGGCTTCACTATGGATATCAAATAAAGCATCATAAATACCTTTCAGAATGTGATCTTTGGAGATGTAGTAATCGTTGTATCATTATGACTCCTTCTTATCTATTTAATTATCTCAACAACACCTTCCTCAAGCTACTCTAGTCTTGGAGTAGTCAGCTTGTATGTTGCTTTCAGAGTAGTCAACATGAAGAGCATCTTCTTCTTCCAACGCCTGAATTTGACGCCTTTTAACTTCTCCAGTTTGGCAAACTTAGTGTTCATCTCACAGATTGAATCACCCATCTCCGGGAACAAAAGAAATTAGTTCGATTGTTAGAAATTTACAGTTTATGGTGGAGATCTGGATACCAACTTTGATCGTGAGAACACTTTTCGAACTGATATTTCTACCCTTTGCCTGGGTTGTAAGAAATTCAATCTAGGATAATGCAAGTAGACACTTACGATACTAGGTACATAAATCGTAAGCCAAATTGCTAGAAAGATTCTATGAAAGTTTGAAGAAAATGAGAGCTAAATTTCACGTGTTTCTTCTGAGAAAGAAGAAACATATATATAATAAACGAGATTAGGGTTTCATTACGCTTGGGTCCTCATGAGTTTCTTTGGAAGCAAGTCAAGGTAATCTAAATTATAATGAGGATTTAGGGTTACCAAAAGTAACGAGTTTTGTTAGTTTTACCATAATCACCCTCAAGAATCCTAATTTCCCACTATGTTCCTAAAACACTTCAACGGAACCCCAGCTAGCGGCTCTGCCCTTGGACCCCGCTAGGGGCGTTGTCCCTAGACCCCGCCAAAGGGGTGTTGTGTGACATCCCCAAAATCTCGGCCAGAAAAGACCGATTTTCATTTATGCTTTTAAAATAATTTCAGAGTAAATCCTTTTGATTTGAAAGAGTTGCGGAATTTGTTCCCAAAAACAAAACGTGATAAAACAATGTTTACCAAAGCATTTCATAAAAGAAATGTATTTTCATTATATAATGAAAACTCGGGATGTCATGTTCCGATACAGACCATGAAGCATAAACGATAACATTACAAGTCACTCAACAATTATAAACATATACAGACTTGTAAACAAAACAACTTGATGGTTCATCCATCCTATGCCCTTGCGCCACTTCCTGTAATACAAATAAAACTGAGTGGGTCAGGCTTGGGAGCCTGGTGAGCATATAGGGTTTTCAACCCAGAATAAATAATCATATTTAATTCCACCAACCAACAATAACCCAATTACCCATTTCCGTTGTTCTCACTTTACATCCCTAGGACAACTGACATAGGGGACCTAGTCTAAGAATATTTCATCGGGGCGACAACACATGCTACGGGGGTTCCTTAGCAATATAAGTCAAATAAGGCAACCATGAGGGGGATGGAGTACAGCAAATGAACACCTATGTTGATTAATACCTACATGTGGCGAGCCTGCTAGTGTTCCACATGACTGTCTAGAAAAGTCTGTGGTCGTCATCTAAACTCCGCTAGATGACTGTATCAAAACAACAACGAGGCCTCTCATCTGTTTATTACACACCAACTATCTACCCATGTTCTACCCAACATATTACTAGATAAAAATATACATTTTTATACATAGTTTAAAAACCTGCATAGCATGCTTTAATCAATATATATTGCACATAACAGATGAGGCAAACACACATAACACGTATTTCATAGAAAACAAATCAGATCCATGAGATAGAAGAGAGTGAATATACATTCACACATATAACACAAAATATACACATAACACGTATTTCGTAGAAAATACTTTATAATTATGCGTTAGAAGAAAGTAACCACACACTCACGCATATAAACAACAATATACTTAATACACCCAAACCATACTTGTATTATTATCGTGTTTATGAAAGGTAGTATACACTCACTTGATCAGAAGATGATCGGACAACACTACGGCTTATAGAAGTAGTAATCCTCAGCAGAGCTGGAAGATCTCTACAAAAATCGAACTTCTCGTGGGCAGAGCTTCGGCTCAGGTATCGCACTTCCTGGGATCCCGGGAGCGTGAAACCTCCTTCTTAATTTGGATATGAGATCCGGGGTGTCGGGATGGCTTCGGGGATTTACGCACAGAGCTTCGGCACAAAAAGGAGAAGAAATGAGCAAAAATACCCGGAACCCTCGCATCCTATTTATAGGAGGCTGGAGCCTCGGAGTACGTTGGGCGTACAGCAGTACGCGTGGCGTACGTGTCCGAATCGTCATGGCATGCGTCATCCGAAGAACTCGAGTGCAAGGTGCGTCATGTTTCGCGGTACGCTGGGCGTACTTCGGATCAGATCGGTGACCTTCGGATATACATCCGAATTAAAGATTAAATTTAAATACAAATTATTTAATAAAATTCGGAAATTCATATCTTCTTCATACCAACTCCGTTTTCGATGTTCTTTATATCCATGCGTAGGTGAGACTATGCTCTACAACTTTCGTTTAGACTCCGTCGGCTAATTTTGATTTATTTTTATTAATTATTTTTAGTAGGCCGGGACCGAAAAAACTTCGTTATAAATTCATAACTTCTTCGTTTGACGTCCGTTCTCGCCTAACTTTTCATCGCTTCGACACCAACAACGAGATCTTCGATTCTCATTTAGATCGATTCGACTAAAACCCACTCGATCTCAAATCGAGTATTTCGGGCTGCATAACGCTAAGTCAAAACTTCAGAAAATCATAACTTCCTCATACGAAGTTAGATTCTGGCTCTCTTTATCTATTCGGAAACCTCGTTTCAACTACTACAACATTATCCAAAAATATCAAGTTTATTTTACACTTAAATTTTGACGCTTATTTTTATTCTTAATTAATCAAACCACATAATTAAGCAATTAAGCACAAAACACATAATACTCAAATAATACACTTCTATTATTTCAAAATGGGTTACAAAGGTTAACTTAGACTACTATATCAACGAAAATGCCTTGCCTGGAAACGCGGGCGTTACAATTCTCTCCGCCTTACGATGATTCCGTCCCCGGAGTCACACATCAACAAACAAATGCGGATTGCGACTCAACATGTCACTCTTCGTTTCCCAGGTGAGATTTGGCCCATTCGAATGTTTCCAACGAACAAGCACTAATTCGACCATCTTGCGTCGAAGCTTCTTAGTCTTTCGGTCAACAATTGCCTCAGGTTCTTCAATTGACCTCTTGTTTTCATCAATTCTCAATTCATAAATTGGAATTATATCGGGAACTTCTCCCGTAAACTTCCTCAAATAACACACATGAAAAGTGTTGTGAATTCCATTCAGTTCCTCTGGCAGTTCAAGCTTGTAAGCTTGGTTCCCAATCCTCTAAAGAACTTTAAACGGTCCAATAAACCGTGGACTCAATTTTCCCCTTTTGCCAAATCTTATAAGTCCCTTCCACGGCGAGACTTTAAGCAAAAACGAATCTCCAACTTCGAAGGTCATTGGCCTTCGCTTCTTGTCAGCATCGCTCTTTTGACGATCTTGAGCTGCTAACATTCTTTTTCTAATTATTTTCAACTTTTCAGCGGTTTGATGGACCATCTCAGGCCCCATAAACTGCTTTTATCTAGCCTCAAGCCAACAAGACGGCGTACAACACCTATGTCCGTACAAAGCTTGATAAGGTGCCATCTTTATGCCCAAGTGGAAACTATTATTGCAGGAAAATTCTACCAAAGGTAAATGTACATCCCAGTTACCTAGGAATTCCAGGGTACATGCTCTCAGCATATCTTTAAGTGTTTGTACTGTTCTTTTACTCTGACCCTCAGTCTGCGGATGGTAAGCTGTACTTAAACATAACTTGGTACCCATTTCCTCTTGTAGACTTTTCCAAAACCTCAAGGTGAAACGGCTATCACGATCCGACACAATCGTTAACGGAACACCGTGAAGCCTCACAATTTCCTTCACGTAAGAATTTGCAAGCTTCTCCATAGACCATTTCTCCTTGGCTACTATGAAATGCGCACTCTTAGTAAATCGATCAACGACCACCCAAATCATCTCGTGACCATTCTTTGTTCGGGGCAGTTTAGTGACAAAATTCATAGCAATGTCTTCCCACTTACCCATAGGCACAGGCAATGGTTCTAAACTCCCGTACGGTTTCTGATGTTGTGTCTTTACTCTCGCACAAGTCACACACTCAGCCACATACTTTGCAACATCAAGCTTCATCGTCGGCCACCAGTAGTAGGGTTTTAGGTCCCTATACATTTTAGTGCTACCGGGATGAATCAAGTACATGGTTTTGTGAGCTTCTTCCATCAGAAGATCTCTGACTCCTCCTGTCTTAGGTATCCAAATCCAATCTTGGAACACATTCAGTCCATGACTGTTTACACCGAACACCAACGTTTTGCCCAAACGTTCCTCCTTTCGTTCATTCTTCTCAGAAGCTTCGCTTTGAGCTTTATTTATACTTTCCAAAATAGTCGAGACAACTTCTATTCTCCACGCTCTTAGCCTTTTCCTTTCAAGATTGACTTTCTGACTGAGAGCATCAGCAACAACATTAGCTTTACCCGGATGGTAAAGTATCTCACAGTCGTAGTCCTTGAGTAACTCTAGCCAGCGTCGTTGCCTCATATGCAATTCTTTCTGATTAAAGAGATATTGGAGACTCTTATGATCAGTGAAAAGTTTGCACTTCGTGCCATAGAGGTAATGCCTCCATATTTTCAGAGCGAAAACTATCGTTGCCAACTCCAAATCATGAGTAGGGTAATTCTTTTCATGCTCCTTCAGCTGTCGAGACGCATATGCTATCACCTTTTCTCTTTGGGTCAAAAGAGAACCCAATCCAACCCCTGACGCATCGCTATAAACAGCGAAGTCTTCAACTCCATCGGGTAAAGAAAGTATCGGTGCCTCGCATAACTTCTTCTTTAGCTTCTCGAATGCCTCTTTATGCTTATCACTCGAAGCATAAGTAGCTCCTTTTTGGGTCAAAGCTGTTAATGGAGTAGCAATCGAAGAAAAGCCTTGGATAAACCTTCGGTAATATCCGGCTAATCCTAAAAAGCTTCGGACCTCCGTGGGACTTTTCGGTTGTTCCCACTTCATCACAGCTTCAATCTTTGCTGGATCAACCATTATCCCTTCTTGGATGACCACGTGACCCAAGAATTGGACTTCACGAATCCAAAAATCACACTTAGAGAACTTTGCATATAGCTTCTCCTTCTTCAAGACTTGTAACACTTCTCGCAAGTGTCTGCCATGCTCCTCTTGGCATTTCGAGTAAATCAGAATGTCGTCTATGAACACCATCACAAATTTATCAAGGAATAGATTACAAGCCCTATTCATCAAATCCATGAATGCTATTGGAGCATTGGTTAGTCCAAACAAAATAACCAAGAACTTGTAGTGTCCATATCTAGTTCTGAATGCAGTCTTCTCGATATCTTGCTCTCTTAGTTTTAGTTGATGATATCCTGACCTAAGATCGATCTTCGAGAAATAGCTCGAACCATGCAATTGATCAAATAGGTCATCCATCCTCGGCAACGGATATCTATTCTTTATTGTTGCCTTATTCAGCTCTCTGTAATCGATGCACATTCTCATACTTCCATCTTTCTTCTTCACAAATTACACTGGAGCTCCCCAGGGCGATGAACTAGGTCTAATGAAACCTTTGTCCAATAACTCCTGAAGTTGCATCATCAGCTCCGTCAGTTCCATTGGTGCTAATCGATAAGGTGCCTTTGCTATTGGCGTGGTCCCTGGTAACAAGTCAATTCTGAACTCCACTTGTCTATTAGGTGGTAATCCAGGAAGATCTTCGGGAAATACTTCCGGATAATCACACACCATCGGAATACTATGCATCACCTTCTTTTCCTTCTTAGCATCGATCACGAATGCTAAATATGATGTACATCCCTTGGTCAAACACTTCCTGGATTTCATTAGGGAAATGATACAAGAATTTACTCGCCGTTTGTCCCCGTACACCATAAATGAATCCTTCCCAGGTGGGTTTACTTTAACTATCTTCTTCTTGCATAAAATTTCGGCATCATTGGCGCTAAGCCAATCCATTCCCAGAATGATGTCGAAACCATTAAGTTCGATAGCCAATAATTGCTCGTGAAACTTGTTCCCATTAAGGTCGATTAAGATGTTTTTCATACGATGGCTAACAGGTACAAACTTGCCACTAGCAACTTCGACTAATAAAGCATTATCTAGTCTATCAACAGGCAAGGCTAGTTTTCTACCAAACTCATGCGAAATAAAGGAGTAGTTGGCTCCAGAATCAAACAAAATTTGAGCAGGTAATTGTTTTACGAGAAAGGTACCTGAAGCGACATCAGCTTCATCTTTCGCAGCTTCGAGTGTTTATCTGGAAGGCTCTCGCCTTCGGCTTTGGTGGAATGTTGGGCTTAGCTGCCTCCTTCTTCTTCGGACAGTCTTTCAAAATGTGCCCCTCTTCATTACAACCAAAACACATCCTTTTGTTGTTCGGACACTCATTGGCAAAATGCCTAATTTTTCCGCACTTGTAGCAGGTTACATCCTCACTACATTTCCCAAAGTGCTTCTTCTTATACTTATCACATCATTTCGCTTCGCCTCCTTTTCCTCCACTAAACTTTTTCGAATCAGATTTCGAAAATTTTCATTTCCTACCGGAACCAGATGTTCCCTCAAACTTTCTCTTCTCACCAACCTCAACCTTGTCGGTGGTTCTCCTCTTAATCATGTTCTCAACAGACTTGGTAGCCCAAATAGCTGCCTCTAGATTATGTGCCTGACGTACTGGCACCTCATACTCCCATGGGAGTCCCTTCGCATACCGTTCCACCTTTTTCAACTCGTCTAGGACGATACGCAAGGCAAACTCCATCTTATCGGTGAAGTTATTGGTGTATTCATCAATTGACATGCTGCCTTTCGTCAATGCCAAAAACTTATTCTCCAACTCCAACAGATTTTTAGCCGAGCAGAACTTGGGCTTGATCTGCACCAAGAACTCTACCCATGTGAATTGCAGTGGCTCATTAGGTCTTAAGGTCTTCCCTAGAGTGTTCCACCAACGAATGGCTCCACCTCGGAATTGACGCACTTCATAGATAGTTTGCAACTTGCCTCTGCAGCCACAAGTCATGAATGCTAACTCCATTTCGGAGATCCAATCCATAACTCCAATTGGATCCTCCTTTCCATTGAAGGTCGATGGTTTTCAAGTTAGAAATTCCTTGTACTTGCATCCCATTCCATCATTCCTTCCATCATGGTTGTTTTGCCTAACTATCGGTGGGTTGGCTTGACCAACAGACCCACTGAAGTTTCCACCTTCCGAGTGCCCTTCATTTAATTCGGGCTCTTCCACACGCCTTGACAGTTCTTCACAATTTTGTTGAAGCAACTGCCTAGTCTCCTCCATTTGACGATCCAACATTGTTTGAATCATCATTTGCACACCAGCCATGGTTATCGGCTCAGGTGCTGCTGCTACGACAGGTATTTGTTCAATCACTGGTGGTTGATTCCTGTTTTCATCAGCATTTCCAACTCCACTTCTTGTTCTCACCATTTTGATCTACACACCGAATAAGGTGAAAATTAGATCCTCAATCACGATAGATATTCAAATCATCCTTATCACTCCGAAATGTTTACATGCTAGTTCTAATATCGTAGACGTACGCTTAGAATCCTACACACATAAAGTTTCTAGATCTGGTCGGCAACAGACCATAGATCCGAACAAATAATATCATATATTGCAACATATAACATTTAGAACATAAAGCATTTTAGGGAAGTTTCCGAAAATAAACTAGTGCTCATGTCTAAAATATCACAGACACACATCTAAAAGTTCCACTTAGCATTCTAAGTTTAAGTCTAGAAATCCTACAAATTCCTAGTTCGCTTAAACTAATGCTCTGATACCAACTATGACATCCCCAAAATCTCGGCCAGAAAAGACCGATTTTCATTTATGCTTTTAAAATAATTTCAGAGTAAATCCTTTTGATTTGAAAGAGTTGCGGAATTTGTTCCCAAAAACAAAACGTGATAAAACAATGTTTACCAAAGCATTTCATAAAAGAAATGTATTTTCATTATATAATGAAAACTCGGGATGTCATGTTCCGATACAGACCATGAAGCATAAACGATAACATTACAAGTCATTCAACAATTATAAACATATACAGACTTGTAAACAAAACAACTTGATGGTTCATCCATCCTATGCCCTTGCGCCACTTCCTGTAATACAAATAAAACTGAGTGGGTCAGGCTTGGGAGCCTGGTGAGGATATAGGGTTTTCAACCCAGAATAAATAATCATATTTAATTCCACCAACCAACAATAACCCAATTACCCATTTCCGTTATTCTCACTTTACATCCCTAGGACAACTGACATAGGGGACCTAGCCTAAGAATATTTCATCGGGGCGACAACACATGCTTCGGGGGTTCCTTAGCAATATAAGTCAAATAAGGCAACCATGAGGGGGATGGAGTACAGCAAATGAACACTTATGTTCATTAACACCTACATGTGGCGAGCCTGCTAGTGTTCCACATGACTGTCTAGAATAGTCTGTGGTCATCATCTAAACTCCGTTAGATGAGTGTATCAAAACAACAACGAGGTCTCTCATCTGTTTATTACACACCAACTATCTACCCATGTTCTACCCAACATATTACTAGATAAAAATATACATTTTTATACATAGTTTAAAAACCTGCATAGCATGCTTTAATCAATATATATTGCACATAACAGATGAGGCAAACACACATAATACGTATTTCATAGAAAACAAATCAGATCAATGAGATAGAAGAGAGTGAATATACATTCACACATATAACACAAAATATACACATAACACGTATTTCGTAGAAAATACTTTATAATTATGCGTTAGAAGAAAGTAACCACACACTCACGCATATAAACAACAATATACTTAATACAGCCAAACCATACTTGTATTATTATCGTGTTTATGAAAGGTAGTATACACTCACTTGATCAGAAGATGATCGGACAACACTACGGCTTACAGAAGTAGTAATCCTCAGCAGATCTGAAAGATCTCTACAAAAATCGAACTTCTCGTGGGCAGAGCTTCGGCTCAGGTATCGCACTTCCCGGGATCCCGGGAGCGTGAAACCTCCTTCTTAATTTGGATATGAGATCCGGGGTGTCGGGATGGCTTCGGGGGTTTACGCGAAGAGCTTCGGCACAAAAAGGAGAAGAAATGAGCAAAAATACCCGGAACCCTCGCATCCTATTTATAGGAGGCTGGAGCCTCGGAGTACGCTGGGCGTACGCGTCCGAATCGCCATGGCATGCATCATCCGAATAACTCGAGTGCGAGGTGCGTCATGCTTCGCGGTACGCTTGGCATACGCCAGTACGCTGGGCGTACTTCGGATCAGATCGGTGACTCCTTCGGATATACATCCGAATTAAAGATTAAATTTAAATACAAATTATTTAATAAACTTCGGAAATTCATATCTTCTTCATACGAACTCAGTTTTCGACGTTCTATATATCCATGCGTAGGTGAGACTACGCTCTACAACTTTCATTTAGACTCCGTCGGCTAATTTTGAATTTATTTTTATGAATTATTTTTAGTAGGTCGGGACAGAAAAAAACTTCGTTATAAATTCATAACTTCTTCGTTTGACGTTCGTTCTCGCCTAACTTTTCATCACTTCGACACCAACAACGAGATCTTTGATTCTCGTTTAGATCGATTCGACTAAAACCCGCTCGATCTCAAATCGAGTATTTCGGGCTGCATACCGCTAAGTCGAAACTTCAGAAAATCATAACTTCCTCATACGAAGTAAGATTCTGGCGCTCTTTATATATTCGGAAACCTCGTTTCAACTACTACAACATTATCGAAAGATATCAAGTTTATTATACACTTAAATTTTGACGCTTATTTTTATTCTTAATTAATCAAACCACATAATTAAGCAATTAAACACAAAACACATAATACTCAAATAATACACTTCTATTATTTCAAAATGGGTTACAAAGGTTAACCTAGACTATTATATCAACGAAAATGCCTAGCCTGGAAACACGGGCGTTACATGCTGCCCCTTTGGAAACCCCGAACCTAGGGGCGCTGCCCCCGGACCCCCGAATTGTTGTCGAACCGAATTCTAGTTTTAACTTATACATGTGTGCACTCCGCACAAACTCGGACATATATTAGAATACAAATTATGAAGCCCCTTAGTTCACATGTTAATTCCTGTTACATAAAATGACATGGTGACACTAAAATCACCAACAAACAATTGTCACATTTGTTTTCATTATTTTATTTGTTCGTGTGACTAAATTATTTCATAGGTCACACTTTACCGTAAATTAATGTGGTTAAGTGGTACTAAATGGCCACATCATTTAGAAAATAAATTGTAGTTATAAGTAATATTCAACAGTTCTTTTCACAATTATATATCACTAATACCCAACCAATGGTCATATTATTTTTTTTAAAAGCTTTTTTTTATGTGACTAAATGATATCATACAACACAATTTAACAAAAATAAATGTTACTAAAAGATAAACAATAGCCGCATCAAATATTAAGTAATCATGGTTAATACAAACTCTTCTCACGTTATATATAACTACACTTAATTTAATGTGGCCGTAAGACACCTATTGTGTTATGACATACGATCATACTTTTGACGAAAAAATGAATAAGGGCGTGTTCGGAAAAATTAGCTGGTAGTGGGTAGTGGATAGCTTGTAGCTTCTAGCATTTTGTTAAACGCTACATGAAGTAGTATTTGGATTTATAGCGTTTTGTTTAAACTAAACGCTAGAAGCTTGTAGTGTCAAACGAGACTTTCTGTTCAAAACAGAGTGTTTTGTTAAATGCTAGAAGCTAGAAGCTAGAAGCTAGAAGCTAGAAGCTTTCAAACGCTCCCAAACGCTCCGTGCTTATTACGCCCTAAGTGTCGCCCTAGGATATGGTCACAATTTTAGACCTTAAAAAGCATGGTCGTAAGTCATTATTAGACTAGCCGATTATATGATATATATATTGTGATAGATTGTATTATTTATGTTTTAGAGGCTGTCAAGTGCAATTATTGTGACCTATTTATATTCACGTGAATAAGAGGGAACGGATGACTTTTTGCCTTATTCTATTATGGTATCAGAGAGACATCTTCTCTGTGAAACCTAGCAGCCGAGATTCTTCAACCCTAGTTGAAGATCATCGTCCCTCTCATTTCTTCTTGTTGTTCTACTCATTTGATCTCATCTAATACGATGTCACCTCCTCTTCATCCTGTTGTTACTGTATCAAACATCCGAAACTACATTCCTATTACTCTTGAAATTGAAAATGGCTAATATACATCTTGGGTTGCACTATTTAGAATCCATTGTCGTGCTTTCCAGGTACTCGATCATATCTTGCCTCCTGTTAAAGTCAATACCTCTTCTACCAGTGAAAAAGATAAAGATGTTTCTTTCAAGACCAATGAACAATGGTCCCACCTACATGCCATTGTTCTGCAATGGATATATGGGACAATATCTAGAGATCTACTTTTCACCATCCGCACTGCAGGAGCCACTGCAGCTGATGTCTGGAAAGCCAGAGCTCTATACCTTCAACAAAAATTCACCAACACCAAACTTGAAAACTTTGCCAATATGGCTGCCTACTATCAAGAAGTCAAGAACCTTTCAGACCAACTCACTGATGTGGATGCTCCTTTTAATAATCAACGTTTCTACTGCAACTTATCGCTGGCCTTACAGATCAATACAATAGCATTGCTACCCTTCTCCAACAATCCACACCGCTTCCCGACTTCTACACTACCTGATCAAAGTTATGTCTTGAAGAAACTAGGAAATCTTTACAAACACCCACTGGCAATGCCCTTACAGATTCATCGGTCACCAATGTCGCATCGCCATCAGCCAATGTCGTGACTACTGGCACTCACAATCAGCATGATATCTCAGACACGCCCCAATCTAACCATCCTCAGTCTTCGGTTAGAGGCACATCTGAAGGTCTTTATCGTGGCAGGGGCAGGGGCATGCACGAAAGGGGTTGGGGACGCGGTCGTGGGTGCGGATCATACACTCAACAGCATCAACGGCCATGGATGAAGTGGAATGGCCCTACTTGGAACACTCCGCCGGTTCCAAACCCTACAGCTCCTCATTATCAGTTTTGCCCACCAACAGCCGATATTTTGGGTCCTTCTCCTATACATGCTTATGCTGCCGCTGAAGCTTCATACACTCCCACCAATATCGAACATGCCATGCACACCATGACACTGAATCTGTACCCCAACTGGTATCTTGACACAGGTGCCACCAATCACATGACAAATACCACAGGTAACATCTCAACTTATGTCAATAATAATGGACTGAACTGTATTGTCATTGGTAATGGTTCACACATACCGATTCATGGTTCCAGACACACTACACTTCAATATCCCTTGCCACGTGTCATACTCTTAAATATTTTGCATGCTCCAAACCTCATGAAAAAACCTTTTGTTTGTCTGACGCCTTACCACTGATAATTTTGTTACTATTGAATTTGACACTTTTGGTTGTCTTGTGAAGGATTACCATACGCGGATTCCTATCCTCCGATGTGATAGCATCGGAGATATCTACCCACTTTCACTACCAAATACACAAGTCACAAGTCCTTCCACATTTTCTGCTTTGTCACAAGATCTTTGGCATCATCACTTGGGACATCCCGGATCTTCTTCTTTACGTGTTTTAAATAAAAACAAGTTTATTTCTATTTGTTCTTTTTCCAATAAACATATTTGTCAGTCTTGTGTATTTGGCAAACATATCAAGTTACCATTTTATGCTTCTACCTCCTTTACATCTTTACCTTTTGATATTGTTCATATTGATCTATGGACCTCACCCGTTCTTAGCTCGGGAGGTCACCGTTATTATGCGTTGTTTATTGATGATTACACTAATTATTTATCGACCAACCCACTATCCAACAAATCAAAAGTCTTCTCTGATTTTCTTAACTTCCATAAAAACATAATTACTTAATTTGAACGTCCCATCAAAAGTTTCCAATGTGACAATGGCATCGAATATAAGAAGTCTTTTCATAACTTCTGGACTACTAACGACATGCAATTTCGTTTTTCTTTTCCCCACACATCGCCTCAGAATGGAAAAGCGGAATGAACCATCTGCACCATCAATAACATGGTTCGCACTCTCCTTGTTCACGTGTCTCTCCCTACCACCTTTTGGCATAATGGCCTTCAAATGGCAACTTACATTCTGAATATGCTTCCCCACAAAACAATACACTATTCTACTCTTACTTTCCTTTTTTTTTCACAAACATACCACCTATGATCACCTTAAAGTTTTCGGTTGCCTATGCTATCCTCTCACACCTTCCACCTCCAGTCATAAACTTGCAAACCGATCCTCTCCTCGTGTGTTTCTTGGATACCCCTCCAATCATAGGGGGTATAAATGCTACGACCTTTCCTCTCACAAGATCATCATATCACGACATGTTGTATTCGATGAACATGTTTCCCCTTTGTTAAACTTCACTCGTCCCCTCGCGTCTATGACTTCCTTCAACATTCAATCACAACCGAACCACATCCAACCGGCTGGGATTCGTTAACTATCCCACTAACGAAACATCTCATGTCTCCAATCCAACATCTCCTAACTCTTCTCAGAATATCAAGTCAAGTAGACCCACACCCACATCCCCAAAGACTCTGCCACCTATAAATTCCACTACTACCGCCGACGCACCACCTTTCATCCATACTTATTCTCGTCGCCGGCAGACCAATACTCAACAGAACATCCCATCACCTCCTGCCCAATCACCCACTCATATTCCTAATCCACCACCTCCACCCCCACCAACTCACACCATTACCACCCGGAGTGTGTTGGGCATCACTAAACCAAAACAACCTTTATCTTTACATACTTCTACCAAAACCACCATTGCTCCCCTTCCTTGTAATCCCATTGATTCTCTATCCATACCTGATTGGAACCATGCCATGACTGATGAGTTTAACACACTTATTGATAATAATACTTGGGATTTAGTACCTCGTCGCTCCGACATGAACATTATTCGGTGTATGTGGATTTTTAAACATAAAACAAAGGCTGATGGTTCCTTAGAGCGCTATAAAGCGTGTTTGGTTTGTGATGGAAGCTGTCAACAGGTAGGTGTCGATTGCGAGGAAACTTTTAGCCCGGTCGTTAAACCGGCTACCATCTGGACGGTTCTCAGCATTCTTTATACAAAAAGTGGGCGATCAACCAACTCGACGTAAGAAATGTGTTCCTTCATGGGCACCTCTCTGATACGGTTTTTATGCATCAGCCCCTTGGTTTTCGAGATTCCATATTTCCTAATCATATTTGCAGATTAAAGTGGTCCTTATAAGGCTTGAAACAAGCACCCCGTGCATGGTACCAACGCTTCACATACTACGTTACCACTCTGGGTTTTTGGCATAACACATGTGATCAATCTCTATTTGTCTACAACCATGGCACTGACACTGCTTATCTCCTCTTATATGTAGACGGTATCATCTTCACCGCCTCCTCTTCGGTTCTTCACCAACAACTTCTATCATGCCTTTCGTCCGAGTTTTCCATGAAGGACTTAGGCCCCTTACATTACTTCCTTGGCATCTCGGTCAACCGTAACCCTATCAGCATGTTCCTGTCTCAAGCTAAATATGCTTCATAAATAATAGCTCGGGCCAAAATGGGAGATTGCAACATTGTACACACGCCGATAGACACAGCCGGGAAACTAAGTAGTGAAGCGGGTGACTTAATTAACGATCCCACTACCTATTGAAGCCTTGTTGGGGCTCTACACTACTTGGCATTCACCAGAACCGACATATCTTACACTGTTCAACAAGTTTGCATGCATATGCATGCACCTTGATCTGCCCAGTGGAACGCTTTAAAGCGCATAATTCGATATGTGAAGGGCACAATGTATATGGGATTATACATGAATGTCAGTTCACCAACCAACCTTGTGTCCTACACTGATGCGGACTGGGCGGGTTGCCTGGACACCCGTCGTTCTACCTTAGGCTACTGTGTTTACTTGGGGGACAACTGGATTTCCTGGTCATTCAAACGTCAAACAAGTATTTCTCGATCTAGCGCTGAGGCGGAATATAGAAGGGTCGCTAATGTAGTCGCCGAAATTTGCTGGATACGGAATCTGCTTTTAGAGCTTGGTTTACCACCTCAACCCAGGTCTTTGGTCTATTGTGATAATGTAAGCGCCATATATTTATCTCAAAATCCGATTCAGCATCGACGTACCAAGCACATTGAGATCGATATTCATTTCGTTAGGGAGAAAGTTCAAAGAGGGCAGGTTCGAGTGTTACATGTACCCTCAAGATATCAGTTTGCTGACATTTTTACAAAAGGCTTACCTCGTGTCCTATTCGATGATTTCCGTTCCAATCTAAGCATTCGTCAACCTCCTCCTTAGACTGAAGGGTTATATTACACTAGCCGATTATATAATATATATTGTGATAGATTGTATTATTTGTGTTTTAGAGGTTGTCAAGTGTAAATATTGTAATCTATTTATATTCAGGTGAATAAGAGGGAACGGACGACTTTTTGCCTTATTCTATTAGTCATGTTTCTTGTATTATTAGATTTTGTAAATTTCACGCTTTGCTAACAGCATAAATTTCTTGCTTGTTAAGCCAGAGAAAGTTACTTTAATACTTGTAATTAAGACCCAAAATTTAATAAAAAGGGTGTTTCCTGCTACTTAATTAAAAGAAAAAAAAAATAAGAGGCAGTGCTCATAAGTCATAACATGTTGGGTACCTAAAGTTGTTACCTACTCCTATGAATTAAATATATAACTTTAATCCCTTAAACTGCGATCGCTTCAACGGTCAAGATCTTATCTCAGTATTCATTTGGTTCTTCATATAAGTTCCACGTAGAGCGCGAATCCAAGAAGCCAACAAACTGATAAGTGCTAAACAAGAAATGGGTGGAAACAAGAAGTCATTCTTCTCGTTCTTTAGCATCTTCAGGTTCAAGAAGAGTGCAACAGGAGGGGATGATGCTTGGGATGAGACCGTGAAGGCTTACAAAGTGTATCCTAGTGATCAAGACCGAGGTGGAAGATGGGCTGATCCTCGTATTGACAGTAAAGCTTCTGCATACATTGATGACAGGACCAACAAATGGAACACAAACGATGTATCAAGCTGATAGATATGAGTTGAAACAAATGATGCAACGTACATCTTTCTACATTTGTTATGTAACAACATAGATATTAAATAATTTGTTTTGTTTGTTTATATTAGTTATAGTACGTACGCCATGGATCTTTTCTATAAATCTTGTCAAACCATGTATATTAGCAATAGGCTTTCACTATATTATTGTTTGTTTGAATTTAACTAACCGTACGTTTTATGTGATTCGGTTCATAAATAAAATGAAATAATAACGATAATTAAATAAGTGAACATTTCAACAATTGTGTGTTCTCTCATGCAAGATGATCACGTAAATTGCTATTTCAACAAATATTCGTAGTTTTTTTTTTTTTTTTTTCATTCTCACAGTTTACTTTACCTTACATAATCTTTGAATCAATGTGCTCGCTCGCATAGTTACAAAACACCCTAGATTATTTCATTTGCCTTAGATTGTTGTCTCAGGTCTAGCCAACGGTGGAGCCAGCTTGTTGTTAGAGGTGGGGTCCAAGCACCCCACTTGGAAGAGGATTACAGCCATAATATTACCATATATACCCTTAAATAATTTTCTTTTTACTAAAAAACACCCTCAATGGCACCCACTCTTACAAGAAAAGTCCCTCATTGAATTTTTTTTGTTGAAAAAAACTATAACTATCCTAAATTTTCAAAGCGTTGTAATTTTATTTGTTTTTTTTTAATATGATGGACCCCAGTTAATTTCCATCCTGGATCCGCCACTGGGTCTAGCTAATCAAGGTTAATGATTGTTAGAAATTGGGGTATACTAAGGCTTGAAATTCTGATAATTATGTAAAATACTTTCAGATTAAAGCATTTGGGTGATACTCCTAATATTCTTTAATCGGATAAGACTTAGAGAGACAAGAATTTAGAATGCTTTGATGATAGTTTCGTCTGTACCAGAAAATGAGACCAAAACCGAATCCATGATCTTTGTCTGAAAAACTGTCATATGACAGTTTCAAACTGTCGCAAACTATAAAAACTGACATAAAACGGATGTTTGGATAAGGGTCAAACAATGGTCAATTCTCTGCCCCTTGGACCCCGCCAGGGGCTGCCGCATCTTGGACCCCGCTCCCAGGGGCGCTGCCCCCGGACCCCTGTTCGTTTAGGGGCTTCGCCCTAAATGACAGTGTACTTTGAAAACTTGATCAAACTTAAACAATTGTGTACTCCACACCTTCCTTACTTGTTTAATATTTATCCAGATCACATTTGGTCAACAAAATAATCTCATTACACATAAATAATATTGTTGACAACAAATCACCAACAATGATTTCGACTAACTTGGTAATGTTAATTTCTAACCACAAACAACACATTAAAACAACAAATACAAAGTAATACAACATGATATGACCAACTAGTTGAAACTTTTACAAAATAATTAACCTTAAGACTTTCGTTCTACTGTTGCGCTTATATATCACCTTTTATGTAATTAGAGTCACGAAAAGCTTCAAAATTAAAGTTAATTGTTTCCTAGTTCTTTATCTAAAACTTAATGCATCATAGTCGCATGTGGAATTTACTAGCTACCATATTGTTTATAAATATATTTTGGAAGACGGTGGCATCCAAGAAAGTTCGAGGAAGACCTTGTGCGGTGGTCATTATTTTTGTTACACCAAACAGATTGTTTCTATGTTCGATTGAAATGAAATATCCCTTTTTGATATCCACTCAGTAGGTAGCTTTATACTGCCCAAATGTTGGCCGAAAAGGGAGATTCTCTTGTTAAAATAGTTTATTTAGCCCAGTCCACTAATATTTTTGCATCTTCGAAAGCTTAAATAACAAACCACTCAATGGCTGATTAATAACCAAAGAGAGCAAGAGAATATCTAAACGAACAAAGATCCATCCTTTTACTGTTGTAGCAGAAGTCGTGGCATAGTTATAAGTGCTCCGTTGAACAGCTTTGAGAATTCTATTAATTAATTAAGCCAAAGATTTACAACGGAAAATGCCAGTTAAATTCATACACCGTCCTTGTTTAGTGTTTGTCTTTGGCCATAATAGGATCTTGGGGGTATCTAGTATGGCCCAAGGTAGGTCCTAAGATCTACCTAAATTTTAAATTTCATTTATAATATATATTGTAGAAAATTAGAAACTATTTTAGAAAAAATAAACGATCTATCTTGAGTTTGTTTTTAAAAAAATGTCTTAAAAATCGTTTTAAAAGAAGAAAAAAATAAGTTATTAGGATCAATTTGTTATTTTAAATTATGATATTGATAAATAAATTGTTGTAATAAAAAGAAGTCTGCATGCTAAAGACTTTCACTTTCTGTTCACCGTTTTATCAAAGAACTAATAATCAACTAGTTTTTCATTTAAAACGTACTGTTTTTTTCATTTATAATTCAATCGTTTTGTTATAATTTTTAATCGGTGGTGTCTGATCGGTTTTAACAAGTTGAACTGATTTGTCCAGTTTTTTAAGGTACATGACCCGACCCGACCGAGACAAATGTTATTGAAATTTTTTTATTAACTTCACTTAATTTGGGAACGAAATGATTTTTTGGCCTAGATTTGCCACATTGGATATGTCTATATATGGTTCAACTCCTTTAGACCCTTAAATAAAATTACTATCGGTTTCTTTTTTAAATATTCTCCCATATGAGTTGTCTTGAACATTTAATGACTTTTATCCCACCAAACGCCCCCCTCGTCAACCCTTTAATTCCAACACTCCTATGTTTTGTGAAGCATCTACAGCTTTCTGTTTTCCACCTCCTTTTATTGAAAGTGAAGGATATTATGAACCTATAATTGAAGTAAAAAAGATGTGACACCACATTTTTTACACTTTTCTTTTACGTGATGTTAAGTGTACATAAAAAATTCACGTTAGAAACTTGAAGTCATTAGCATCAAAAGAAAAAGGTGGGACATTAAGTTGTTTCTTATCTATCATCTATACAAAAGACATGAATCCCCTCCAACATTCTCATTATCCAAAATAGACCTAAAAGTTTGTATAGTCTCTTGCCGTGCAGTCCAGTTCCATCGTGTGTAACACAACTTAAGGTGCTAAGTACAATGCTATAAATAGGTAGAAAATTCAAAGTAAATAGACTTAATAAGCAAAAAGATCAAAGTGTAATGCAATAATTGTGTACAATTTTCAAAATATAATGCCTTAATAAGTGAACATTAGAACTTCAATGCTATAATTGGAATGAATTTTTAGATAAAAATGCCCTAATAAGAAAAAAGTCCATGATAGATTGCTATAATAGGTTATGATTTTCAAAGTACAATGCTATTGTGGGTTAGATTTTTCAAATAAACTATACGAATAAGAAGACTTTAATGCTATGATTGGGTTTTTTTCAAAGGAAAAGGCTTTAATAAGAAAATAGGTCACAATATAATGATATAATTGTTGGATTTTGTAAAGTAGAATGTCTTGTTCAGAAAACATTGAAAGTATATTGTTATCAGTTTGTAGATTTTTGTAAGTACATAAATGCCTGAATATGAAACTTTTGTGAACTACAACAGTAAAATAGAAATATTTGTAAGTTTTTATTTAACTTTTTTAAATTTTGGAAATGAGACGTGTAAAAGTAGGATGTTGTAATACACTTATAAATAGAAATACATACTTATAAGTGTTTATGATGCAAATTTACATATTTTAGGTCTTGTGGAGATGGTTGTATTGTAGGCTTTTCACAATTTATATTTCTATTTCTTGTTGCGGATATATAATAGGTAAATTTAAATGTTACTTTATTTTCTGTACACTGTCGCATTTAACAATGATTATTATGCTTAATTAAAAAAACCTAGGTGGTTGAATATAGATTTTTTTATGTATTTGAAAATGTAAACATGATCACGATTCATCTTAATGTAATCCTATTTTATTCGTCTTAATGTTGTCCTATTATATATTAGGTGTGAGCCCCATGTATTATATGAGTGTATTTAAAACAATTAAATATATATAAACATTTGAGAAAATTTGAATTTATAAGAAAAATGAGAAAAATATTAAAATATTAAAATTAAAGTGTTATTTTGTCTTTTAAATTTAAAAAAATAATTTAGATAAATAACCAAAGGAAATTAATGAGATTTTATTTTAGTAATTTTGAAATTATAAGGAAAGTCTATTAATGAAATTGATATGCATTTATTATTAAATTTAAATAAGATATGGAGTTTAATAAAACTCCAATTTTTCTTTAAACCGACTGATGGATCAAACTTAGGTGAAAAGTGAGATTTTCATTGATTTGTTTGGTTTTACCGGATATGATACAGTGCATTGTAAAATTCATAATAAATTATAGAAAAATCATATGGGCTCTATGCAAGTAGTCTCCTGAATACTAAAAGACATAACTTTTGGAATATGGAAAACTATTGTAGTATTAACGATTTTTGGTGGTGCTAAAGTGATCATGAACACACTATTGTTTCAAGTCATAACCTTTAAAAGAAATCAAGTAACTTATTTTTATATCTAGGGCTAAGGGCTAGCAATCAAAACTCTTAATTGGTATTATAGGTGTTTTGTGAAGTGTTTTGGTTTTGTTGGATTTTCAGGATATTACAGGAAGTCTACATTGCTATTTGAAGTGAGGTTATCACTAAATTCTATGATATTACACATCCTATACTTTAGCTTGTTTGTGTTTGTTGGATGTATGTGGGTAGTACTAGGATATGTTAGCGTATAGAAGTTGTACGATGTCGACTCAACATACCGACGGATATACATAAGCTATCCATTCAACGTAACTGATCCATTCCTAATTCATAGTTGATTAGCTAGTTGGATGACCAGTAGCTACCTTAGCTAACGATCAGTTGACATGGGACAAATTCGGTTTTGATAGCTAGTTTTAATATGTATGATTTGCCTATATATAACGACTAATAGCTAATGATTCAATTGTATTGTAACAAATATCATTTTCAAGCTTATGAATAAGAGTATTTACTCATTTCTGTTTATCTAGGTCAGGTTTTTCGAACCATGTAAATATTGAGTCTTTATATGTTTGTTTGTGTGTGCTTATTCTCATTCTCTTCTTGACAAACATACCTATATCCTGGTTAACTAATAAAAGAATTGGACTAATAAAAGGACTTAAATACATTGATGATTGTCACATATGCAGCTATAACTATTTGAAATTCATTAGTCATTACTTGGATGAGGTTTCCATTTATATGCTAAAGCATATTTATAATAGTTCATCTATTATAGATGTATTTATTTTACCTCGTAAGTAGATCATATAAGATGATTTAACTTCGTGGTAATTTCCATACCACAATACCAACAATGTAAAATATACACAGGAATAAAAGATACATCAAATACTGTGCACATGTATAAAATGTTATTTAATTAATAGAAAACAAACATAGCATAGTATTACCCATGAGGTAAGTAAAGGGTCTCCAAGAGACAATGACCCTATTAATGGCACTACTTCCTTATTCAATTCCTTCTTGTGAGTTGATATAACTCATCTCTAATTCATTCCCTATTGTTGCGTTTTTTGGGCCTTTCCCCTATGCGCTTATAATTGATGGTGTAAGTTGAATTCATTGTTCGGTTTCACCAATTACAGATATTCTTGTTGAATCTATAGTTTCAATAATCATTATTGACTGATATTGCTAATAATATATGATCCTATAGGTTCACAAATTTATCAAGTTGGTACTATTTGTATACTTATTATTAATATGATTATTTATAAATAATATCAAATCTTGCATTTAATTAGGGAATAATTATTGTTTTGTGAAAATAATAATTAGATGATAGCATAACTAGTTATTATTTCATATGGTATGATTTAATAAGTCATGTATAAAGTTTTGGACACTTTGGTTAACCATTATCAAGTTAATGAGTTAACATACCATGGTTAATAAACTAGCTAGACAAGTTTTGTCTTCTTTTAAAGCATCACCAAAATTATTATTATTATAAGAAGAGAGGTTCCTTGTAAACTTTCTTCTTATGTCCCTCATGCTTCAAAAAGGCTACCGATACTTTATATTATTATAATCTATAAGTATTTCTTGCATTGGAGTATATAAGGAATGCCTTTAAATGAGTTTTTGGCTAGTTATTCAAGCACTTTTCTTGTGTTCCATATGATGGCCGAAATTTCATCTACTCTCATCAACTCTCCTTTTGAAGCTAGTTTTTGGTGATTGGATGCATGCAATATTAATGAGACCATGTTTTTATTATTATAATTATAGGAAAATATATAAAACATTTTCATAAAAAATTCAAATCATTGTCATCCTTTTGGATAACACTCGGTGTCGTTTATTTGGCCTTGGCGACACAGGCTCACCTAGTCATTAGAATTGTCTTATGATGATCGGGGTAGTTTTGTAGTTTCTAATGACTAAGGGGTGACCTTGTCACCGGTTAGTTGCAATACTACAAGTTGTTTCAAGTATGATGAATTGATCGGAATATTATGTGATAAAGGTCACTTAAGCATAAGAGGTCCAAGGCATAGATGGGATAAACATGCCAAGTTAAGTCGTAGTTGTTTAGGATCTCAATAATTAGGAGTTATATATCTTATGCAATTCGTAATTGGTACTTATCGAGTTTGATTAAGTTAATGGGAGAAAGGTCTGATCTGGGCTTATTTAGTCATAGAAATCATTCATTATCTTATTAATTATTGTTGATTTTATATCATTTATGGACAAAAGGTACTTAATTATCTTAATATTTCAATTTCAGCAATAAAAGACATGCTCGGGTGAAAAAGGAAGAGGATTGAGTGATTGGAAGCTTGGAGATTGAAGACTGAAGAAAGAAGGATGTTGCTGGATAGCTTGACCCCTCGTCAGTGTTTTGGCCATATCTCATGAATCGTAACTCCGATTGACGAGATTCAAAATGTTCTGAAAACTAGACACAATTTCGGATGACTTTCGTGTTTTGAGAAAATGTTGATCCCGGAAAAACTCGACGAGTTGGTCCATATCTCATGAACCGTAACTCCGATTGGTAATTGGTGCTTATCGAGTTTGATTAAGTTAATGGGAGAAAGGTAACCTAACAATTTACTTGTTTTGTTGCTTAGATTCTAGACTTTAGTAAATTAATGTTTTAAGAAACAATAAATGGTAGTAAATTTTAAAGACTTAATATTGAAAATGCTAAATTAAACTCTGTTAAAATTCTATATATAATTGCTAATACTCTTAGGCCCCTACAAAACCTCAATCTTGTTGCTTTTTAGGAGATAGTAACATTTAATGGTTATAATTTCTACAGCTTGTGTAATACCTTGTGGTTTTTTCTTAAGGATAAATAGAAATTATACACACTAAATGATCCCATACCTGAACAACCTATGCAAATCGGACTATATGATCATGATACATTGATGGATGTATTGTTGTGATAATGTTGATGTGTCTCACATCATGTTAATGTAATTAACCTTGACTTGTAGAAAGTTTTGGCTAATTATGAAACATATCAGACGTCTCATCAAGTAAAGCATATACTCAATCAGAACATAAGAAAGTCCTTCAAGTCTATTCAAGCATTAATAAAGGAAGTCTAAGTGATTGTATACGCAAATAGACTTATAGTTCACTTAAGGGAAATACAACATAAAATCAAAAATCAAGAAAAGACCTAAATGATTAATGTTGTTTTTATTATGGAAAAAACTGGACACTAAAAGTTGAATTGCTCCTCTAATCTCACCAAGTTGAGGAAGTCTGGCATGATCAAGACTTCATATATCTATATGATAGAACTATTTGTTTTTGCATCATTCACTTGAGTATTTTATACTTCAGGTGAGAATAATAATTGACATTATGTGCTGATGATTGGAAGAAATAATCAACTCATTACAAACGAATATATCTTCTACTGAAGATATAACAAGTTTGTGATAACCCTAAATTATTTTCGTCATTAGAACCCGTTTCCGTTAATAGAATATTCTATTTTTTAAAAAGTTCCGTTAAAGTGGGGTCGACAAATAAATAAATGTTTTATTTATTTGTGTTTTATGTCGATATAGTCGTAATAAAATAAATAAAAACAACTAATTATCTTTCCATGTTATTGGAAAAAGTTTACTTATAATTGCGACCATTTAACCGGGTAAAAAGGTTAGACCACGTTAAACATAAGTATCGAGTAGTTGTGTACCGGGTACAACACCCAAGCCTTATATAAAGGAGGGTGGACACTCCATAGGAACCCTTTATCACACTAGACCCACTTTCTCTCTCTACTCTCTCTCCTCAAGTTCGATTTCGCCTCAAAAACCGCAAGTTTTCTCCTTTAAAACGTAAGTTCTCTTACCCTAACTTGTTCTAGACATCATTGATTTGTGTTTTAACCCAAAAATCGTTCTTGAAGGCTGAAAAAGAGGAGTTTACGGCCTAAGAACATCCTTAGGACGTAAACCCCTAAAATGTTGTCAAAAGTGCCAAATTTCTTCCCTTTAAGCTTAGAAACTAGTTTTGGACTTAACCTAGAAGTGTTTGAACCTTGAATCAACAATTTTTAGGGCTTGAAAGAGAGTTTACGGCCCAGGAACATCCTAAGGCCGTAAACTCCATGTCATAGGCCGTAAGCCCCTCTAAACGTGCTAGAATGCCCCTTAAGCACCCCTTAAGCCATGGAATAAAGTCTAGAACTACCCAACAATGTGTTAAGGGCCTTATTCATGCAAGAAATCACCCCTTAAGGAGTTCACAGTCGTAAACCCCTCAAGGAGTGGTTCTTAGGCTGTAAACTCCCATAAGGAGGCCAATTTGTGCCCTAACACCCTTCCATGACTTGATCCTTTCACTAAAAACCCTTGAAATTGATCTACGACCATCAAAACCCATTAAGAATTGGTACATAAGATTTTACGGCTGTAAACGCTTACTTTACTGCCGTAAACTCCTTAAATGTTCCTTATGTTGTTCAAACTCCATTCCTATGCTTTAAAACTAGGTCTAGCACCACCCCTCAAGAATTTCAAGACCATTAAGCACCCTAGAACACCCCACCATGAGTTTACGGCCGTAAACTCATGGGGAGTTGGTCATATGGGCTGAAAACTCCATAAGGAGCTTACTCTTGAAGAGTAAACCCCATATTCGAGTCATACATACCCTTAGATGTTACCCAGGTCACCTCTAGCACTTAACCAAAGTGTTTTCCTTTACATTAGGATGCCTATATGTGTTAAATTAGTGTTTCGTCCACTAATTATATGAAAACATGTGTCTTCATATGTCACTAGGTTTATAAAGTGTGTTCAAGTCTTTACTTGACACCAAACGCTCATCCGACACTTCCACCCGATCTACTCATTGCAGGTGAGTTCATACCCCTTAATGAACCTTTTAAATGTTTTTACATGTTTTATGGGGGGGGGGGGGGTACAAGTATAAATTCTACAAGTTTTAATTATAAAATCCTATGTAATTCACAAATTATCATTAAAAAGGGATTTTTCCTATACCTTTAGCTGTTTTCCAATAAAACTGTTTTAGTTGATTATCAAATGCATTTTTAAGATTAAATTGTTATTAAATTGATTTTAAAATTGTGTTTAAATTTACTTTTCTTTTTAAAATATATCAACACTAATATATTTATATAAGTAAGGCTTGAAGGACTTAGGACCGATAGTTCGCCTTATTTCCTGTTCTTGTTTGATGTGGTCTTAGGGTATCGGTTATCCGTCCGACTGACGTTGATTTCTTAGTTATATATCATATATATTTGTGTTAGATATGAAAGTCTTCATTTCACTCAATACCTTTGTTGTTCAAAGGCAGGAAATCATACACTCTAGTTAGCTATAATAGGTATAGCTAAGACTACTACTTGTTATCTCTACTACTACTATACTCACTATAACGACGATTAATACAAGTTAATACACGTATAATAGAACACTCTATGAACTATACAAAAGACTACTATACTATAATACCAAAGAATACACGAATCCAGAGTATAACACACTATCCCTCTATAAGACACTCTACTGCGCTTACACCATATGACCAGGGCCTTCGGGTTGGCAGGCAACACTACATGTATAGATCTATACGAGGCAGACACTATTACATCCCGACTGCTAGGTACAGTCTGAGCCGACTAGGCTTAGGGGTGGCACTACATCACTACACTACGCATGACCGGGAAGGTCATCGGGTTCTCTACTATCAATTCAGTCTGTTCACCTGAGGGGTTACACCTTTATCCAAACTAATACACTAAGACTTAAGTCTAAGCTAACATCCCGAAGTAAGTAAATATCTAATACTAATGGAAGTTTGCACCACTACTACTGCCAATAGGCATAGCTTTTCTTCATCTATGCTACTCACATGAGATTTATTACCGTATTTTTTCAACTGAAGGTTTTCAATGATAATGCTTACACACAACTCAAAGGATGTAACTTAGAAAATACTTTTCTGGAAAATATAGGATTTTCTAGGGATTTGTACTCCTTATAAACATAACTTTCAGTCTTTACTCTATAAGTTTGTAAACACTTTTATACAACAAAAGGCACTAAATTCTTATGAACTCACCAGCTTTATGCTGATAATCGTTTTCAAAATAACTTGTATCTGCAGGTCAAAGATAGACAGGTACAGGTGCAGCTTTTGGAGAAGATGGAGCACATACCAGACTCATCTTTTATTTTGTTATACTTTTGGTGTCTACTAAAATTTACAGAACACGTTATTTACTATATATGTGCAATGGTTGTTGTCACTTGTTTTTACTATTACGCAATTGTTAAGATACTGTACATGACATCCTCCACCCCAGAACGTATTCCGCCGTTATCGGTTTTGGGGTGTGACAGATTGGTATCAGAGCATTGTTTATAGTGAATCAAGTATATCAACCTATAAAAAGATATACGAACTATAAACACTTCGGAACTAAAACACTCTGACCAATAATATATACTTCTAATGTCACACCCCGAAAACCGAAGGCGGAAACATTTCTGGGGTTGAATCGACATTGAGTATCAAATCCAATGTACATAGTAAGTAAAGTAAATCAACCATTACATTACATATATGAAAGTTTTAGATTTGTTTCAAAAGCAAAAGTTATACATGTGATACATAGTATATATAAACAACGTGAAACGAGCCTTCTACGTATTTCTTCTTCACCAAAAGAGATCGTCGGGTACCTGTCTAGTGTGAACCTGAGAATACAAGCGGTTTGAAAATCAGCATAAAGCTGGTGAGTTCATAAGTGGTTTTGTTTTTCTGAAAATGTACGAGTTCCCTTAGTTTTCTGAAAACTTGATTATCCAAGAAAATCCCATATTTTCTTATGTAAAGTTAGTTTCCAAATCCGAAAGTAAAGTAAACAATGTACAATGAAAACATGATTGTTCTTGTGAATTGTAGTTCAGTTATTTAACTTATTACACCTTTCTGATTACATACTAATGTTACTCAGGAAAATCCTGTATTTTCCTATATGTGTATGTGTAAGCTGTTACTGATTCTGTTTATACAAACTGTTACCGATTCCGATTATGTTCAATGTTGTCCCCAGGAAAACCCCATGTTCTCCTGACTGTGTGTGTGAACTATTACCAATTCTGATTATGTTCGATGTTCTTCCCAGGAAAACCCCATGTTTCCCTGACTGTGTGTGTGTATCTTTACCGGTTCTGGTTATATTCAATGTTCTTCTCAGGAAAACCCCATGTTCTCCTGACTGTGTGTATGTGTGTGTGCCTGTCATCCTTGATCGTACATTTGTTTTATTACGTACATAAAACTAATAAATACTCGTAAAGTGTTAACAATCCTGATTGCGAGTCCTTAACCATACTCAGACTGGATATGACTCAGACCAGGGCCAGTATCCTTTTTATGGCATACGTCAGCCTTGAACCTTTTGGTTCGGCTGTAGCTAGCAGCCAGGAGTGGGATTGTCAGTCCCGTATAGATCTATACACTCAAGCCACGTTCTCCTACGTTCGAAGATTCTGGTTACAGGGTTAGTCCTCCACTATCTCGTGCCATGGAAGTGTTACGAGGACATGTCTCCAATCTTTAAGATTTCCTCTTTACTTTTCGACTAGGAAATTAGTATTTACGACTAGCTATATTCTACGTACCTGTCCTTTACACTCGAGTCCAGGTGTTTTATTAAGGACATTACACTCGAGCCTAGGTGTTATCTAATGATGAATGTCCTTTACACTCGATCCTAGGTGTATTATTAAGGACGTTACAAATGATATATGTGTTATCTTATGGTGATTGTCCTTTACACTCGATCCTAGGTGTAATATTAAGGACATACAGATGTTTTATGTTTTCTGATGGTGTCTGCCTTTTACACTCGAACCTTAGTGTTTTATTACAGACATTACAATGGTTTATGTGTCTTATCAGTTTAAATGTGAACAATCAAACGTGATGTATACATTATAACAGTGTATAATAAGAATTGAAAATCGGGTTAAACAAACAACTCTGCAAGTTAAAACAGTTTGTTAAAAAGGTTTTCAATTCTTAAAAATATACAATTATGAAACCATTTAACTGAAATCCTGTGTTTGAGTACAAGATATTCTTGTACTTTTGCTTGTATTCCCCCCTGAAAACATTGAAAAAGGGTAGGGGTATGAACTCACCGGACGCGAAAATGTGTCGATTTCGGACGCTAAACGTCGAATCGAGGCCTAATAACACGCGAGCTTCCTATGTAAAATGAAATGTCATAAAAATATATCTAATTAGATTCACAAACTCTAATTAGATATGAAGTTACACTCCAGCGAACGAAAACACCTCAAAACGGGTGTTTGGAGTGACCCGGGTGACATCTACGGACGGGAATTGAAGCGAGGGACTTGGGATTTGAGTTTACTCCCCAAGAGTAAACTTCCTAATGATTTTTCAGCGTCTAAACACATAACCACATGAGTTCACGGCCGTGAACTCATTTCCGGGTGTTTTATGGTGCTTAATGGGTCATAAATGGTCAATACCACTTGGGAATGCTTGGAATAATTTTACCTAAGGCTTGGAATGAATTAAAATCACCAAATACATCACTTAAGGGAGTTTTTGGCCTTGGCATGGGGCCTATGGCCGTAAACTCTCATATTCCCTTGAATATGTGTTTTTAAAGTCCCAAAGTTAATCACATGTGATTCCTAAAATCCTTACAAGCCTTGAAATGCATTTAGGGCACAAAATGACATCCTTTTTGGAGTTTACGGCCTTGGAGCACCTTCTATGGCAGTAAACTCTCAAATGAAGGGTTTTGAAGTGTTTAAGGTCCTTAAAGTATTTTTGGTTGGTTCTATGATTTATTCCAATACTTTTGGTGGTGTTGGATGGCTTTCTAACACCTTGAAAATGAGTTTACACCCATGTTTAAGGAGTTTATGGCCCAAGCACATGCCTTGGCTGTAAACTCACATAAACTCCTCAAAGTTCATGTCTAAGGTGTTCTAGGTGCATAACCAATATTCTAAAAGTCGTATCTAAGTCTTGTTTGAGCCATGGAAGGGTTTAATGGCTTAAAAACCCTTTAAATATGGGTTTACGGCCTAAGCACCATCCTGGGCCGTAAACTATTATATAAGGCTCTAAATCATGGTTTGAGGCATTCTAGTTCCATTTCACAAAGTCATCTAGCCATATTCAAGGTTTAATTGTGGTTTGGAAGGGTTTTGTTGCTCCAAAAACCCCATTTATATGAGTTTACGGCCTAGGACTGTTCTAGGGCCGTAAACTCATGATAATGGTCCTAATCCATGGTTTAAACTCGAATTTGAAGGCTAGAGAGGTTGCATAACAAATTAGGGAAGGTACCTTGGTGATTTGAAGCCTTAAACTTGAGATTTTGACCCTTAAATCTAGTTTGAGGAGAGAGGTTGGAGTGATAGTTGTAAAATGGAGCAAAAGCATCAAAATGAAGACTTGGATCACTTTAAATAGTGTCCAAGTTTGGGAAACAGTAGAATTCTACCCGATACCGTCGTTAGACGGGGCTTTTGGTCGCACCCGACCAATTTGCCATAACCCGATATGGTTGATTCTAGAAATGTTCCAATCATTAATACGAGGTGTTAGAATGAGTTTTAAGGGTATTAAGACACTTATTAAGTCATAAAATAAAATATACATTAATGACTTAATAAAATACCGGAATCGGAAACGAAATCGGAAACGGCGATTGGATGATCGGAACGAGTCGCGAGAAGGGTTACATTTAGGGATATGAATTTCGGGTTGTTACATCTAAATACTAAAATATTTAATTAAGTATATATATACACTCACCACTACAAAAGGGTCAGTATCATACTAGAACAAAACAAAAGTATTAAGATTGTTGAACAGCACGATTAAGCTTAGAGACATATAGTCACATCTGGGGGATGTAGCCTGATCAACTACATTTATCCAGGAGTGACTAGCGTGTGCCTAAGAGTGATTGTGGAGTTGCAACAAGTCTAAAAACTTACCAACACTACCATAAGAACGTTAGAACAAGAATACTATAGGAGTATTCTATATACTACTAACTACAATAGTTGCTAAGTGGATACACCATGGTTACATGTGACTAGGGCGCTATAGACTCAGAATCTGTGGCCTTTGCTTCATTTCCTGTTTTTGTTTGATTGGGGATCTGAAGTTAGGGTTCCTTATTCGAAGGACTATCTTGCTTCGGTTACATGTAATTGGTATGCACTACGCAAGTATTGGGTCGACTAATAACGATTCATCTTATAAATATCCTAGATTAGTACGTCTATTAACCTTTCTTTCCCCATTCTCGCATAAATAGCATGGCTGGTTTCCACCATCCCAACGATCTGTATTATCCAAACCAGGGCAACGGAGGATGGCTCGATGAGGAGTCAGAAGATGATCACCCGATCCATTTGGATGATCATCATGCAGAAGGCTTCTCGGATAGCTCCAACTCCGAGACAGAAGTTAACAACCTACCCCCTGAAGCTCCAAACCCCAACCCCCGTCCGGCATTTCAAGGTCCCACTCCCATGTGGGCAATAACCTTGAACCGATGGAGCGAGGAGCAAGGTCAGCCTTTACCTTACAATGGAGACCGAAGCTCCTACAACATAAGCGAGGGAGGATCAGCGGACCATGTTCTGCCCATCATAGTCCAATGGATTGCCAGGAACATCGAGCAAGGTCAAGTAGCCATTGGACGAGTTGTAGAAGTGGATTCCAACTCAAACCTCAACACTGTTCGCATCCGCCAACTTAAAGAAGCTATGGATAGGACAAGGAGGACCAATGAGGCTTTGCAACAACATCTAGTTGTATCCCGAGCCGAAGTTAGGGAACTCCGAGTGCGTCAAAGGGCTCATGAACGACATCTTCAGGAAGTTATGCATCATCTAGCTGATCTTAGGGTTCGCCCAACGGGTGCCCGTCCCCCGTAGAAGATGTCAAATCGCCTCACTCTTTTGCTTAAAGGACTAGCCTTTTCTTTTCTACGCTCGATAGACCACTTGTATGTAAACGTTCCTAACTTTGAAAGTACTTGAATTAGGCTTCTAAACTGCCAACATTTTCCTTTTGGTATGATGTAAGACCTACTGTTAGGTCGCTTTTCCCGAACTTGTAGTACATCATTAATACCAGTAATTGGCAGTTAAGTACTCTATTGCTATGACTCTCTCTCTGATTTTTGGACTATGTTGATTTAGTCCATGAAACACTCTTATCATACTTGCAATACACTCTTACTATTGTCATCGTCCCTATTAACTTTTAGTGAAAGGTGCCTCCTCGAAAGCGCCCAAACAGAGGCAGACCAGCAACTCAAACTCCACCTCCACCACCTCCTCCTCCGCTGTTCGATCCAGTGCTGTTTCAAACAGCCGTGACGGCAGCTGTGACGGCAGCTATGGCCCAAATGAATTCTGGCGATGTTAGTGGAGCCGGAATGGGCACCAACTCCAGACATGGTGAAATTCCCTCTCGTACACAGGGGTGTACTTATAAGGATTTCATGAACTATAAGCCCACATTTTTCAATGGGACCGGAGGAATCCTTGCTCTGTCCCAATGGATCGAAAGAGCTGCAGCTGATTTCGAAATGTGCTCTTGCCCCAAAGAAAGCAAAATCAAGTTCGCTGCTGCCACCTTCACTGAAAGGGCCCTAACATGGTGGAATGGCCACATCAGTTCACTCTCTCAAGTAACAGCCAATGCCATGAGCTGGGACACACTAAAGGACCTGCTGAGAAAAGAGTACTGCCCTAGGGGAGAGGTACAGAAGCTTGAAAAGGAACTCTGAAACCTCAAAATGAAGGGAACATACATAGTGGCTTATACGGCTTGGTTCTGCGACCTGGTGGCTATGTGCCCTAACATGATCCCTTCTGAGAGCAAGAAAATCGAGCGATACATCTGGGGTTTAGTGCCCCCGTATCAAGGAAATGTTCTATCTTCCCATCCTGCAACCTTTGACAGCGCCAAGGAGTTGTCCCATAGGTTAATCGATCATGAAACTCCTTACACTCCAGCTCCAACAACCACAACTACCACTGCACTGCCCAAGTCAACTGCCAAAAAGTGGAAGCAATGGGATCAGAAGAAGGGCAAGAAAACTCAACCCTCCTCCAAAGATTAACAAATTGAGGCTGTCCATGCTGCCACCACTCCTGCTACCCCTGCACCATCAATAACTTATGTTGGGAATCTGCCCAAGTGTCCAAAGTGCCCCTTCCATCACAACGGCCCCTGCTGCGAATTGCAATGCACCAACTGCGGCCGGAAGGGCCATACTGTCCGGTTTTGCAGAGCCCAACCCAAACCTATCTCACAAGTTCCCAGTTCGGGAGTGACCCAGACCTGTTATGGCTGCGGTGAAGCTGGCCATTTCAAGAAAAACTGTCCGAAGGTTGGGAATGCGGGAGGAACAGGAGGAATACTCGCTATTAGCCACAACGAAGTCGTAGCGGATCCTGCAGTGGTCACGGGTACGTTCCTTCTCGACAACTCTTATGCCTGTGTCTTATTCAATAGTGGTGCAGAAAGAAGCTTCATAAACCAAAACTTTAAACACTTACCTAAACAATCCCCACAACCACTAAAAGAAACATTCGTCGTAGAAATGGCTAACGGAATGACCGAAAGTTCTAACGAAATTTACATAGGTTGTACCCTCACGTTAGACGATCATTCGTTCCCTATCGACCTCATACCAGTCTTGATCAAGATTTTCGATGTCATGGTTGACCCTTCATCACGCGGATATTCTGTGCTTCGACAAAGTTATTTGCCTAAATCCACCGAATCACGAGACTCTGATGATCTACGGAGACAAACCCGGTACGAGCCTTCGTATCATCTCAAGTATTCAAGCCCAGAAATACTTGCGTAAGGAATACCGCGCCTTTCTTGCACACGTCGTCGACACAATCCAAAAAGCGAAAGATCCAAAAGACATCCCTGTTGTGTGCGATTTCCCTGACGTCTTTCCAGAGGGCCTTCTAGGTTTACCTCCCAAACGTCAGGTTGAGTTCAGAATCGAGCTAGTCCCGGGAGCTACCCCCGTAGCTAAGTCGCTCTATCATTTAGCCCCTGTCGAGATGCAAGAGCTATCCGGTCAACTTAACGAGCTGCTGAGCAAGGGCTTTATAAGAGCGAGCTTCTCACCCTGGGGAGCTCCGGTCTTGTTTGTGAAGAAGAAGGACGGATCATTCCGTATGTGCATCGATTATAGGGAACTCAACAAACTCACGGTCAAAAATCGCTACCGTCTTCCCTGTATCGACGACTTATTCGACCAACTACAAGGGGCGAGTTACTTCTCCAAGATTGATCTTAGGTCTGGGTATCACCAGTTACGAGTGCTTGAGGAGGATGTTCCGAAGACAGCCTTTCAAACTCGTTACAGGCACTACGAGTTCGTAGTGATGCCCTTTGGACTGACTAATGCACCCACAGTTTTCATGGACTTGATGAATAGGGTGTGTCGCCCATGCTTAGATCAGTTTCTCATCGTCTTTATTGATTATATACTCGTCTACTCTCGGAGCGAGGAAGAACACAGGAATCATCTGCAACGATTCTTGGAAACCCTGCGATCGGAGAAGTTATACGTGAAGTTCTCTAACTGCAAATTTTGGATCCGAAGAGTTGAATTCTTAGGACATGTGGTTAGTGAAGAAGGAATCCACGTGGATCCATCCAAGATTAAAGCTATTGAGAACTGTTCAGCACCGAAGACGCCTACAGAAATTCGTCAATTTCAAGGCCTCGCTGGCTACTACCGCAGATTCATTCAGAACTTCTCCCGGATTGCGAAACCTCTTACCACATTGACACGGAAAGGCGTAACATTCGACTGTAGAGAGAAGTAGGAGAAGGCATTCCAGACCTTGAAGCGAGCTCTATGCACTACACCGGTATTATCCCTTCCCGAAGGAACAGAAGATTTTGTGGTATAGTGCGATGCATCGAATCAAGGGCTCAGTTGTGTCTCGATGCAACGAGGTAAGGTCATTACCTATGCTTCAAGACAACTAAAGACACATGAGGTTAACTACACCACCCACGACCTCGAGTTAGGGGTGGTTGTATTCACTCTAAAGATCTGGAGACATTACTTGTATGGAACGAAGAGCATAATATACACTGATCATGAAAGCCTCCAGCACATACTGAACCAGAAAGAGCTCCACATGAGGCAACGACGATGGGTCGAACTACTCAATGATTACGACTGTGAGATTCGTTATCACCTGGGGAAAGGTAATGTGGTAGCAGATGCCCTTAGTAGAAAAGAGTATTTTGGTCGAAGAGTCAAGTCATTAACAATGACTATCCATTCGCACCTATCCGCACAGATTAAAGAGGCTCAGCTCGAAGCCTTCAAGCCTGAGAATGTGGCGGGAGAATCCCTGCGTTGAATGGATAAGAACTTGGAGGTCAAGGGTGATGGAGCCTATTATCTTATGGACCGAATCTGGACTCCGCGCCACGGAGGTTCCAAAGACTTGGTCATGAAAGAAGCACACAACTTTACTGGATCTCAAAAGAAGATGTATCTGGATCTCAAAAGAAGCTTTACTGGTGGCCTAACATGAAAGCAGAGATTGCTACCTTCGTGAGTAAGTGCCTTACTTGTGCAAAGGTTAAGGTCGAATACCAGAAGCCATCAGGTCTTCTCCAACAACCAGAGATACCAGAATGGAAGTGGGATCTGATCACCATGGATTTCATAACCAAGCTACCCAAGACAACTGGTGGGTTGGATACCATTTGGGTCATCGTCGATAGATTGACCAAGTCCGCGCACTTCCTACCCATCAAAGAAACTGACAAGATGGAGAAACTCACAAGGAGATACATTAAGGAGATAGTACGACTGCATGGTGTCCCTGTATCTATTATCTCTTATAGAGATAGTAGGTTTACTTCGAGATTTTGGCAATCACTGCAAAAGGCATTAGGGACGAGGCTGGACATGAGTACAGCCTACCATCCGCAGACTGACGGACAAAGTGAGAGGATGATCCAAACCTTAGAGGATATGATGCGACCCTGTGTGATTGACTTTGGTAAGGCGTGGTATACACACTTACCCCTTGTGGAGTTTTCCTACAACAATAGTTATCATATGAGCATCAAGGCAGCTCCATTTGAAGCCCTCTACGGCCGGAAGTGCAGATCCCCTCTGTGTTGGGCTGAGGTGGGTAACACTCAGTTAGCTAAAGGACGAGTTCCTGATAGCGCTCTCACAGGTCCGGAGATTATTAGAGAAACGACCGAGAAGATTGTACGAATTCGCGAACGATTAAAAGCCGCTAGGGATCGATAGAAAAGCTACGCAGACAAACGAAGAAAACCTTTGGAATTCCAAGTGGGAGACCGTGTGCTTTTGAAAGTCTCACCCTGGAAGGGCACGATACGCTTTGGAAAGCATGGAAAGCTGAACCCAAGGTACATAGGGCCTTTTGAGATTCTCGCTAGAATCGGCCCTATAGCTTACAAAGTCAACCTACCCCACGAGCTAAGTAACATACATCCTACCTTCCATGTCTTAAACTTGAAGAAATGTCTGTCCGATGAGACTCCCGTTATCCCACTCGACGAGATTGAAGTCAACGAGAGCCTCAACTTCGTGGCAGAACCTGCAGAGATTATGGAAAGAGAAGTAAAACGAATGAAACAAAGTCACATCCTAATTTTGAAGGTTCGATGGAACGCCAAACGAGGACCAGAATTCACTTGGGAGCGCGAGGATCAAATGAAACTCAAATATCCCCATCTCTTTGCTTAGTAGTACGGTAATAATTTAACTGTTTGAATTCTAAATTTCGGGATGAAATTCCCTTCACGGGGGGATGATGTCACAACCCTAAATTATTTCCGTCATTATAACCTGTTTCCGTTAATAGAATATTATATTTTATAAAATGTTCCGTTAAAGTGGGGTCGACAAATAAATAAATGTTTTATTTATTTGTGTTTTATGTCAATATAGTCATAATAAAATAAATAAAAACAAGTAAATTATCTTTCCATGTTATTGGAAAAAGTTTATTTTAAATTGCGACCATTTAACCGGGTAAAAAGGTTAAACCTCATTAAACATAAGTATCAGGTAGTCGTGTACCGGGTACAACACCCAAGCCTTATATAAAGGAGGGTGGACACTCCATAGGAACCTACTAAAATTTACAGAACACGTTATTTACTATATATGTGCAATGGTTGTTGTCACTTGTTTTTACTATTACGCAATTGTTAAGATACTGTACATGACATCCTCCACTCCAGAACGTATTCCGCCGTTATCGGTTTTGGGGTGTGACAGATTGGTATCAGAGCATTGTTTATAGTGAATCAAGTATATCAACCTATAAAAAGATATACGAACTATAAACACTTCGGAACTAAAACACTCTGACCAATAATATATACTTCTAATGTCACACCCCGAAAACCGAAGGCGGAAACATTTCTGGGGTTGAATCGACATTGAGTATCAAATCCAATGTACATAGTAAGTAAAGTAAATCAACCATTACATTACATATATGAAAGTTTTAGATTTGTTTCAAAAGCAAAAGTTATACATGTGATACATAGTATATATAAACAACGTGAAACGAGCCTTCTACGTATTTCTTCTTCACCAAAAGAGATCGTCGGGTACCTGTCTAGTGTGAACCTGAGAATACAAGCGGTTTGAAAATCAGCATAAAGCTGGTGAGTTCATAAGTGGTTTTGTTTTTCTGAAAATGTACGAGTTCCCTTAGTTTTCTGAAAACTTGATTATCCAAGAAAATCCCATATTTTCTTATGTAAAGTTAGTTTCCAAATCCGAAAGTAAAGTAAACAATGTACAATGAAAACATGATTGTTCTTGTGAATTGTAGTTCAGTTATTTAACTTATTACACCTTTCTGATTACATACTAATGTTACTCAGGAAAATCCTGTATTTTCCTATATGTGTATGTGTAAGCTGTTACTGATTCTGTTTATACAAACTGTTACCGATTCCGATTATGTTCAATGTTGTCCCCAGGAAAACCCCATGTTCTCCTGACTGTGTGTGTGAACTATTACCAATTCTGATTATGTTCGATGTTCTTCCCAGGAAAACCCCATGTTTCCCTGACTGTGTGTGTGTATCTTTACCGGTTCTGGTTATATTCAATGTTCTTCTCAGGAAAACCCCATGTTCTCCTGACTGTGTGTATGTGTGTGTGCCTGTCATCCTTGATCGTACATTTGTTTTATTACGTACATAAAACTAATAAATACTCGTAAAGTGTTAACAATCCTGATTGCGAGTCCTTAACCATACTCAGACTGGATATGACTCGGACCAGGGCCAGTATCCTTTTTATGGCATACGTCAGCCTTGAACCTTTCGGTTCGGCTGTAGCTAGCAGCCAGGAGTGGGATTGTCAGTCCCGTATAGATCTATACACTCAAGCCACGTTCTCCTACGTTCGAAGATTCTGGTTACAGGGTTAGTCCTCCACTATCTCGTGCCATGGAAGTGTTACGAGGACATGTCTCCAATCTTTAAGATTTCCTCTTTACTTTTCGACTAGGAAATTAGTATTTACGACTAGCTATATTCTACGTACCTGTCCTTTACACTCGAGTCCAGGTGTTTTATTAAGGACATTACACTCGAGCCTAGGTGTTATCTAATGATGAATGTCCTTTACACTCGATCCTAGGTGTATTATTAAGGACGTTACAAATGATATATGTGTTATCTTATGGTGATTGTCCTTTACACTCGATCCTAGGTGTAATATTAAGGACATACAGATGTTTTATGTTTTCTGATGGTGTCTGCCTTTTACACTCGAACCTTAGTGTTTTATTACAGACATTACAATGGTTTATGTGTCTTATCAGTTTAAATGTGAACAATCAAACGTGATGTATACATTATAACAGTGTATAATAAGAATTGAAAATCGGGTTAAACAAACAACTCTGCAAGTTAAAACAGTTTGTTAAAAAGGTTTTCAATTCTTAAAAATATACAATTATGAAACCATTTAACTGAAATCCTGTGTTTGAGTACAAGATATTCTTGTACTTTTGCTTGTATTCCCCCCTGAAAACATTGAAAAAGGGTAGGGGTATGAACTCACCGGACGCGAAAATGTGTCGATTTCGGACGCTAAACGTCGAATCGAGGCCTAATAACACGCGAGCTTCCTATGTAAAATGAAATGTCATAAAAATATATCTAATTAGATTCACAAACTCTAATTAGATATGAAGTTACACTCCAGCGAACGAAAACACCTCAAAACGGGTGTTTGGAGTGACCCGGGTGACATCTACGGACGGGAATTGAAGCGAGGGACTTGGGATTTGAGTTTACTCCCCAAGAGTAAACTTCCTAATGATTTTTCAGCGTCTAAACACATAACCACATGAGTTCACGGCCGTGAACTCATTTCCGGGTGTTTTATGGTGCTTAATGGGTCATAAATGGTCAATACCACTTGGGAATGCTTGGAATAATTTTACCTAAGGCTTGGAATGAATTAAAATCACCAAATACATCACTTAAGGGAGTTTTTGGCCTTGGCATGGGGCCTATGGCCGTAAACTCTCATATTCCCTTGAATATGTGTTTTTAAAGTCCCAAAGTTAATCACATGTGATTCCTAAAATCCTTACAAGCCTTGAAATGCATTTAGGGCACAAAATGACATCCTTTTTGGAGTTTACGGCCTTGGAGCACCTTCTATGGCAGTAAACTCTCAAATGAAGGGTTTTGAAGTGTTTAAGGTCCTTAAAGTATTTTTGGTTGGTTCTATGATTTATTCCAATACTTTTGGTGGTGTTGGATGGCTTTCTAACACCTTGAAAATGAGTTTACACCCATGTTTAAGGAGTTTACGGCCCAAGCACATGCCTTGGCCGTAAACTCACATAAGCTCCTCAAAGTTCATGTCTAAGGTGTTCTAGGTGCATAACCAATATTCTAAAAGTCGTATCTAAGTCTTGTTTGAGCCATGGAAGGGTTTAATGGCTTAAAAACCCTTTAAATATGGGTTTACGGCCTAAGCACCATCCTGGGCCGTAAACTATTATATAAGGCTCTAAATCATGGTTTGAGGCATTCTAGTTCCATTTCACAAAGTCATCTAGCCATATTCAAGGTTTAATTGTGGTTTGGAAGGGTTTTGTTGCTCCAAAAACCCCATTTATATGAGTTTACGGCCTAGGACTGTTCTAGGGCCGTAAACTCATGATAATGGTCCTAATCCATGGTTTAAACTCGAATTTGAAGGCTAGAGAGGTTGCATAACAAATTAGGGAAGGTACCTTGGTGATTTGAAGCCTTAAACTTGAGATTTTGACCCTTAAATCTAGTTTGAGGAGAGAGGTTGGAGTGATAGTTGTAAAATGGAGCAAAAGCATCAAAATGAAGACTTGGATCACTTTAAATAGTGTCCAAGTTTGGGAAACAGTAGAATTCTACCCGATACCGTCGTTAGACGGGGCTTTTGGTCGCACCCGACCAATTTGCCATAACCCGATATGGTTGATTCTAGAAATGTTCCAATCATTAATACGAGGTGTTAGAATGAGTTTTAAGGGTATTAAGACACTTATTAAGTCATAAAATAAAATATACATTAATGACTTAATAAAATACCGGAATCGGAAACGAAATCGGAAACGGCGATTGGATGATCGGAACGAGTCGCGAGAAGGGTTACATTTAGGGATATGAATTTCGGGTTGTTACATCTAAATACTAAAATATTTAATTAAGTATATATATACACTCACCACTACAAAAGGGTCAGTATCATACTAGAACAAAACAAAAGTATTAAGATTGTTGAACAGCACGATTAAGCTTAGAGACATATAGTCACATCTGGGGGATGTAGCCTGATCAACTACATTTATCCAGGAGTGACTAGCGTGTGCCTAAGAGTGATTGTGGAGTTGCAACAAGTCTAAAAACTTACCAACACTACCATAAGAACGTTAGAACAAGAATACTATAGGAGTATTCTATATACTACTAACTACATATGTGATAACTAAAAGGGTCATTACTGGTAGGACAATAGTTGCTAAGTGGATACACCATGGTTACATGTGACTAGGGCGCTATAGACTCAGAATCTGTGGCCTTTGCTTCATTTCCTGTTTTTGTTTGATTGGGGATCTGAAGTTAGGGTTCCTTATTCGAAGGACTATCTTGCTTCGGTTACATGTAATTGGTATGCACTACGCAAGTATTGGGTCGACTAATAACGATTCATCTTATAAATATCCTAGATTAGTACGTCTATTAACCTTTCTTTCCCCATTCTCGCATAAATAGCATGGCTGGTTTCCACCATCCCAGCGATCTGTATTATCCAAACCAGGGCAACGGAGGATGGCTCGATGAGGAGTCAGAAGATGATCACCCGATCCATTTGGATGATCATCATGCAGAAGGCTTCTCGGATAGCTCCAACTCCGAGACAGAAGTTAACAACCTACCCCCTGAAGCTCCAAACCCCAACCCCCGTCCGGCATTTCAAGGTCCCACTCCCATGTGGGCAATAACCTTGAACCGATGGAGCGAGGAGCAAGGTCAGCCTTTACCTTACAATGGAGACCGAAGCTCCTACAACATAAGCGAGGGAGGATCAGCGGACCATGTTCTGCCCATCATAGTCCAATGGATTGCCAGGAACATCTAGCAAGGTCAAGTAGCCATTGGACGAGTTGTAGAAGTGGATTCCAACTCAAACCTCAACACTGTTCGCATCCGCCAACTTAAAGAAGCTATGGATAGGACAAGGAGGACCAATGACGCTTTGCAACAACATCTAGTTGTATCCCGAGCCGAAGTTAGGGAACTCCGAGTGCGTCAAAGGGCTCATGAACGACATCTTCAGGAAGTTATGCATCATCTAGCTGATCTTAGGGTTCGCCCAACGGGTGCCCGTCCCCCGTAGAAGATGTCAAATCGCCTCACTCTTTTGCTTAAAGGACTAGCCTTTTCTTTTCTACGCTCGATAGACCACTTGTATGTAAACGTTCCTAACTTTGAAAGTACTTGAATTAGGCTTCTAAACTGCCAACATTTTCCTTTTGGTATGATGTAAGACCTACTGTTAGGTCGCTTTTCCCGAACTTGTAGTACATCATTAATACCAGTAATTGGCAGTTAAGTACTCTATTGCTATGACTCTCTCTCTGATTTTTGGACTATGTTGATTTAGTCCATGAAACACTCTTATCATACTTGCAATACACTCTTACTATTGTCATCGTCCCTATTAACTTTTAGTGAAAGGTGCCTCCTCGAAAGCGCCCAAACAGAGGCAGACCAGCAACTCAAACTCCACCTCCACCACCTCCTCCTCCGCTGTTCGATCCAGTGCTGTTTCAAACAGCCGTGACGGCAGCTGTGACGGCAGCTATGGCCCAAATGAATTCTGGCGATGTTAGTGGAGCCGGAATGGGCACCAACTCCAGACATGGTGAAATTCCCTTTCATACACAGGGGTGTACTTATAAGGATTTCATGAACTATAAGCCCACATTTTTCAATGGGACCGGAGGAATCCTTGCTCTGTCCCAATGGATCGAAAGAGCTGCAGCTGATTTCGAAATGTGCTCTTGCCCCAAAGAAAGCAAAATCAAGTTCGCTGCTGCCACCTTCACTGAAAGGGCCCTAACATGGTGGAATGGCCACATCAGTTCACTCTCTCAAGTAACAGCCAATGCCATGAGCTGGGACACACTAAAGGACCTGCTGAGAAAAGAGTACTGCCCTAGGGGAGAGGTACAGAAGCTTGAAAAGGAACTCCGAAACCTCAAAATGAAGGGAATATACATAGTGGCTTATACGGCTTGGTTCTGCGACCTGGTGGCTATGTGCCCTAACATGATCCCTTCTGAGAGCAAGAAAATCGAGCGATACATCTGGGGTTTAGTGCCCCCGTATCAAGGAAATGTTCTATCTTCCCATCCTGCAACCTTTGACAGCGCCAAGGAGTTGTCCCATAGGTTAATCGATCATGAAACTCCTTACACTCCAGCTCCAACAACCACAACTACCACTGCACTGCCCAAGTCAACTGCCAAAAAGTGGAAGCAATGGGATCAGAAGAAGGGCAAGAAAACTCAACCCTCCTCCAAAGATTAACAAATTGAGGCTGTCCATGCTGCCACCACTCCTGCTACCCCTGCACCATCAAAAACTTATGTTGGGAATCTGCCCAAGTGTCCAAAGTGCCCCTTCCATCACAACGGCCCCTGCTGCGAATTGCAATGCACCAACTGCGGCCGGAAGGGCCATACTGTCCGGTTTTGTAGAGCCCAACCCAAACCTATCTCACAAGTTCCCAGTTCGGGAGTGACCCAGACCTGTTATGGCTGCGGTGAAGCTGGCCATTTCAAGAAAAACTGTCCGAAGGTTGGGAATGCGGGAGGAACAGGAGGAATACTCGCTATTAGCCACAACGAAGTCGTAGCGGATCCTGCAGTGGTCACGGGTACGTTCCTTCTCGACAACTCTTATGCCTGTGTCTTATTCAATAGTGGTGCAGAAAGAAGCTTCATAAACCAAAACTTTAAACACTTACCTAAACAATCCCCGCAACCACTAAAAGAAACATTCGTCGTAGAAATGGCTAACGGAATGACCGAAAGTTCTAACGAAATTTACATAGGTTGTACCCTCACGTTAGACGATCATTCGTTCCCTATCGACCTCATACCAGTCTTGATCAAGATTTTCGATGTCATGGTTGACCCTTCATCACGCGGATATTCTGTGCTTCGACAAAGTTATTTGCCTAAATCCACCGAATCACGAGACTCTGATGATCTACGGAGACAAACCCGGTACGAGCCTTCGTATCATCTCAAGTATTCAAGCCCAGAAATACTTGCGTAAGGAATACCGCGCCTTTCTTGCACACGTCGTCGACACAATCCAGAAAGCGAAAGATCCAAAAGACATCCCTGTTGTGTGCGATTTCCCTGACGTCTTTCCAGAGGGCCTTCCAGGTTTACCTCCCAAAAGTCAGGTTGAGTTCAGAATCGAGCTAGTCCCGGGAGCTACCCCCGTAGCTAAGTCGCTCTATCATTTAGCCCCTGTCGAGATGCAAGAGCTATCCGGTCAACTTAACGAGCTGCTGAGCAAGGGCTTTATAAGAGCGAGCTTCTCACCCTGGGGAGCTCCGGTCTTGTTTGTGAAGAAGAAGGACGGATCATTCCGTATGTGCATCGATTATAGGGAACTCAATAAACTCACGGTCAAAAATCGCTACCCTCTTCCCTGTATCGACGACTTATTCGACCAACTACAAGGGGCGAGTTACTTCTCCAAGATTGATCTTAGGTCTGGGTATCACCAGTTACGAGTGCTTGAGGAGGATGTTCCGAAGACAGCCTTTCAAACTCGTTACAGGCACTACGAGTTCGTAGTGATGCCCTTTGGACTGACTAATGCACCCACAGTTTTCATGGACTTGATGAATAGGGTGTGTCGCCCATGCTTAGATCAGTTTCTCATCGTCTTTATTGATTATATACTCGTCTACTCTCGGAGCGAGGAAGAACACAGGAATCATCTGCAACGATTCTTGGAAACCCTGCGATCGGAGAAGTTATACGTGAAGTTCTCTAACTGCAAATTTTGGATCCGAAGAGTTGAATTCTTAGGACATGTGGTTAGTGAAGAAGGAATCCACGTGGATCCATCCAAGATTAAAGCTATTGAGAACTGTTCAGCACCGAAGACGCCTACAGAAATTCGTCAATTTCAAGGCCTCGCTGGCTACTACCGCAGATTCATTCAGAACTTCTCCCGGATTGCGAAACCTCTTACCACATTGACACGGAAAGGCATAACATTCGACTGTAGAGAGAAGTAGGAGAAGGCATTCCAGACCTTGAAGCGAGCTCTATGCACTACACCGGTATTATCCCTTCCCGAAGGAACAGAAGATTTTGTGGTATAGTGCGATGCATCGAATCAAGGGCTCAGTTGTGTCTCGATGCAACGAGGTAAGGTCATTACCTATGCTTCAAGACAACTAAAGACACATGAGGTTAACTACACCACCCACGACCTCGAGTTAGGGGCGGTTGTATTCACTCTAAAGATCTGGAGACATTACTTGTATGGAACGAAGAGCATAATATACACTGATCATGAAAGCCTCCAGCACATACTGAACCAGAAAGAGCTCCACATGAGGCAACGACGATGGGTCGAACTACTCAATGATTACGACTGTGAGATTCGTTATCACCTGGGGAAAGGCAATGTGGTAGCAGATGCCCTAAGTAGAAAAGAGTATTTTGGTCGAAGAGTCAAGTCATTAACAATGACTATCCATTCGCACCTATCCGCACAGATTAAAGAGGCTCAGCTCGAAGCCTTCAAGCCTGAGAATGTGGCGGGAGAATCCCTGCGTGGAATGGATAAGAACTTGGAGGTCAAGGGTGATGGAGCCTATTATCTTATGGACCGAATCTGGACTCCGCGCCACGGAGGTTCCAGAGACTTGGTCATGAAAGAAGCACACAACTTTACTGGATCTCAAAAGAAGATGTATCTGGATCTCAAAAGAAGCTTTACTGGTGGCCTAACATGAAAGCAGAGATTGCTACCTTCGTGAGTAAGTGCCTTACTTGTGCAAAGGTTAAGGTCGAATACCAGAAGCCATCAGGTCTTCTCCAACAACCAGAGATACCGGAATGGAAGTGGGATCTGATCACCATGGATTTCATAACCAAGCTACCCAAGACAACTGGTGGGTTGGATACCATTTGGGTCATCGTCGATAGATTGACCAAGTCCGCGCACTTCCTACCCATCAAAGAAACTGACAAGATGGAGAAACTCACAAGGAGATACATTAAGGAGATAGTACGACTGCATGGTGTCCCTGTATCTATTATCTCTTATAGAGATAGTAGGTTTACTTCGAGATTTTGGCAATCACTGCAAAAGGCATTAGGGACGAGGCTGGACATGAGTACAGCCTACCATCCGCAGACTGACGGACAAAGTGAGAGGATGATCCAAACCTTAGAGGATATGATGCGACCCTGTGTGATTGACTTTGGTAAGGCGTGGTATACACACTTACCCCTTGTGGAGTTTTCCTACAACAATAGTTATCATATGAGCATCAAGGCAGCTCCATTTGAAGCCCTCTACGGCCGGAAGTGCAGATCCCCTCTGTGTTGGGCTGAGGTGGGTAACACTCAGTTAGCTAAAGGACGAGTTCCTGATAGCGCTCTCACAGGTCCGGAGATTATTAGAGAAACGACCGAAAAGATTGTACGAATTCGCGAACGATTAAAAGCCGCTAGGGATCGATAGAAAAGCTACGCAGACAAACGAAGAAAACCTTTGGAATTCCAAGTGGGAGACCGTGTGCTTTTGAAAGTCTCACCCTGGAAGGGCACGATACGCTTTGGAAAGCGTGGAAAGCTGAACCCAAGGTACATAGGGCCTTTTGAGATTCTCGCTAGAATCGGCCCTATAGCTTACAAAGTCAACCTACCCCACGAGCTAAGTAACATACATCCTACCTTCCATGTCTTAAACTTGAAGAAATGTCTGTCCGATGAGACTCCCGTTATCCCACTCGACGAGATTGAAGTCAACGAGAGCCTCAACTTCGTGGCAGAACCTGCAGAGATTATGGAAAGAGAAGTAAAACGAATGAAACAAAGTCACATCCTAATTTTGAAGGTTCGATGGAACGCCAAACGAGGACCAAAATTCACTTGGGAGCGCGAGGATCAAATGAAACTCAAATATCCCCATCTCTTTGCTTAGTAGTACGGTAATAATTTAACTGTTTGAATTCTAAATTTTGGGATGAAATTCCCTTCACGGGGGGATGATGTGACAACCCTAAATTATTTCCGTCATTATAACCTGTTTCCGTTAATAGAATATTATATTTTATAAAATGTTCCGTTAAAGTGGGGTCGACAAATAAATAAATGTTTTATTTATTTGTGTTTTATGTCAATATAGTCATAATAAAATAAATAAAAACAAGTAAATTATCTTTCCATGTTATTGGAAAAAGTTTATTTTAAATTGCGACCATTTAACCGGGTAAAAAGGTTAAACCTCATTAAACATAAGTATCAGGTAGTCGTGTACCGGGTACAACACCCAAGCCTTATATAAAGGAGGGTGGACACTCCATAGGAACCTTTTATCATACTAGACCCACTTTCTCTCTCTACTCTCTCACCTCAAGTTCGATTTCGCCTCAAAAACCGGAAGTTTTCGCCTCCAAAACGTAAGTTCTCTTACCCTAACTTGTTCTAGACATCATTGATTTGTGTTTTAAGCCAAAAATCGTTCTTAAAGGCTGAAAAAGAGGAGTTTACGGCCTAAGAACATCCTTAGGCCGTAAACCCCTAAAATGTTGTCAAAAGTGCCAAATTTCTTCCCTTTAAGCTTAGAAACTAGTTTTGGACTTAACCTAGAAGTGTTTGAACCTTGAATCAACAATTTTTAGGGCTTGAAAGAGATTTTACGGCCCAAGAACATCCTTAGGCCGTAAACTCCATGTCATAGGCCGTAAGCCCCTCTAAAGGTGCTAAAATGGCCCTTAAGCACCACTTAAGCCATGGAATAAAGTCTAGAACTACCCAACAATGTTTTAAGGTCCTTATTCATGCAAGAAATCACCCCCTAAGTAGTTTACACCCGTAAACCCCTCAAGGAGTGGTTCTTAGGCCATAAACTCCCATAAGGAGGCAAATTTGTGCCCTAACACCCTTCCATGACTTGATCTTTGCACTAAAAACCCTTGAAATTGATCTAGACCATCAAAACCCATTAAGAATTGGTACATAAGAGTTTACGGCCGTAAACTCTTAGTTTACTGCCGTAAACTCCTTAAATGGTCCTTATGCTGTTCAAACTCCATTCCTATGCTTTAAAACTAGGTCTAACACCACCCCTCAAGAATTTCAAGACCATTAAGCACCCTAGAACACCCCACCATGAGTTTACGGCCGTAAACTCATGGGGAGTTGGTCATATGCGCCAAAAACTCCATAAGGAGCTTACTCTTGAAGGTAAACCCCATATTCGAGTCGTACACACCCTTTGATGTTACCCGGGTCACCTCTAGTACTTAACCAAAGTGTTTTCCTTTACATTAGGATGCCTATATGTGTTAAATTAGTGTTTCGTCCACTTATTATATGAAAACATGTGTCTTCATATGTCACTAGGTTTATAAAGTGTGTTCAAGTCTTTACTTGACACCAAACGCTCATCCGACACTTCCACCCGATCTACTCATTGCAGGTGAGTTCATACCCCTTAATGAACCTTTTAAATGTTTTTACATGTTTTAAGGGGGATACAAGTATAAATTCTACAAGTTTTTATTATTAAATCATATGTGATTCACATATTATCATTAAAAAGGGATTTTTCCGATAACTTTAGCTGTTTTCCAAGAAAATTGTTTTAATCGATTATCAAATGCATTTTTAAGATTGAATTGTTATTAAATTGCTTTTAAAACTGTGTTTAATTTTACTTTTCTTTTTAAAATATATCTACACTAATATATTTATATAAGTAAGGCTTGAAGGACTTAGGACCGATAACTCGCCTTATTTCCTGTTCTTGTTTGATGTGGTCTTAGGGTATCAGTTATCTGTCCGACTGTCGTTGATTTCTTAGTTATATATCATATATATTTGTGTTAGATATGAAAGTCTTCATCTCACTCAATACCTTTGTTGTTCAAAGGCAGGAAATCATACACTCTAGTTAGCTATAATAGGTATAGTTAAGACTACTACTCGTTATCTCTACTACTACTATACTCACTATAACGGATATGAATACAAGTTAATACACGTATAAGAGAACACTCTATGAACTATATAAAAGAATACTATACTATAATACCAAAGAATACACGAATCCAGAGTATAACACACTATCCCTCTATAAGGCACTCTACTGCGCTTACACCATGTGACCAGGGCCTTCCGGTTGGAAGGCAACACTACATGTATAGATCTATACGGGGCAGACACTATTACATCCCGACTGCTAGCTACAGTCCGAGCCGACTAGGCTCAGGGGTGGCACTACATCACTACACTACGCATGACCGGGTAGGTCATCGGGTTCTCTACTATCAATTCAGTCTGGTCACCTGAGGGGTTACACCTTTATCCAAACTAATACACTAAGACTTAAGTCTAAGCTAACATCCCGAAGTAAGTAAATATCTAATACTAATGGAAGTTTGCACCACTACTACTGTCAATAGGCATAGCTTTTCTTCATCTATGCTACTCACATGAGATTTATTACCGTATTTTTTCAACTGAAGGTTTTTAATGATAATGCTTACACACAACTCAAATGATTTAACTTACAAAGTACTTTTCTGGAAAATATAGGATTTTCTAGGGATTTCTACTCCTTATAAACATAACTTTCAGTCTTTACTCTATAAGTCTGTAAACACTTTTATACAACAAAAGACACTAAATTCTTATGAACTCACCAGCTTTATGCTGATACTCATTTTCAAAATAACTTGTACCCTCAGGTCAAAGATAGACAGGTACAGGTGCAACTTTTGGAGAAGATGGAGCACATACCAGACCCATCTTTTATTTTGTTATACTTTTGGTGTCTATTAAATTTTACAGAACACGTTTCTAACTAAATTTACTATATATGTGCAATGGTTGTTGTCGCTTGTTTTTACTATTATGCAATTGTTATGATACTGTACATGACGTCCTCCACCCCAGAACGTATTCCGCCGTTATCAGTTTTGGGGTGTGAAAAAGTGCTATTATAGTTTGTATTTGAACAATAAATGTTTTATGTGTGTTTTATAGGGACATGTGGCAGTTGTAAAATTATGAATACATCTAGGTTTACTTAGCATTTAATGGATGTTCACATTCATGTTCTAAAACGATGTATTATGTGTTAAAGAATACTTTATCATAACGTTATTTATGAAGTAAATCTATAAGCTTTCACTCAATTGGTAGTTCTAATCATAACAACTAAGTAATCGAATGTTATTCGATTCAAAATTATCAATGTCATAATGATATATAGATAAGAAATACATATATCGACTTCAAAAGGATGGAATTTTTGAAGGAAAATGAGCTTGATTCATTTGAGATAAAGTTACTAAATTTTGAAGGAAAATGGACTTCATATCTCGCACACATAAGCATCGACCAATTTCTCGGCAGAGGAGCTATTCCAAATAAGTAGAAAGTGGGCACTCTTCATTCGACGGTCCACTATAACCCATATCGCATCAAAACCCTTAGTCGCCCGAGGTAACATGGTGATGAAATCCATGGTGATCTATTCCTATTTCCACATGGGAACCTCTAAATGTTGAAGCTTTCCATGAGGCCTCTGATGCTCGGCCTTGACCATCCAAAAGTTCAAGCACCTCTCAACATACCAATTTATCTCCTTCTTCGTACACGACCACCAGTAACTATGTTTCAAATCTCGATAGATCTTGGTGTCTCTAGGTTGTAACAAAAATCTTGACTTATGTGCCTCATCCAGTGCAGTCTGCCTAATCCCACCATAGTCTGGCACCCAAACCCGACCGCACTAGGTCAAAAATCCACGACTATCGGTAGAGAACATGTCAATCTCGCCCCTAATTCTCTTATATTTCCAATTTTCCTTCTTAACTCCCTTGGCCTTGGCCTCTCTGATTAGATCCAAAAGTGGCAAATCGATAGATATCCTCATACATAAGCTCCCAATAGAAGAACTAGCCAACTTGCGACTCAAAGCATCAGCGACCACATTCGCTTTCCCGGGGTGATAAACTATCTCGCACTCACAATCCATGACCACATCAAACCACCAACACTATCTCATATTTAGATCCGGCTGCTCCATGAGGCACCTCAAACTCTTTTGGTTTGTGTAAATGGTACACCGGACCCCATATAGATAATGCCGCCAAATCTTGAGGAAAAACACCACCGCCCCTAACTCTAAATTATGCGTCGGATATCAAACCTCATGCGGCTTTAGCTGCCTAGAAGCATATGCACTAACCCTCCCTTTTTGCATAAGTACCGCCCCTAAACCGGTGATAAAAGAATCACAATATACAACAAAATCCTGAAGACCCTCAGGGAGGGTCAACATTGGGGTCTCACATAACTTTTATCTCAGTGTCTCGAATGCAGCCTGCTGCTCAGCCCCTAGCAAAAATGTACACCCTTCCTCGTCAGACAAGTGAAGGGTATATCAGCCTTGGAGAAATCCTGAATAAATCTCCGATAGTACCCTGCTAAACCCATAAAACGCCTAATCTCTAAGGGAGAATTCGAGTCCTCCCACTACATAACTGCCTCAATCTTGGTCGGGTTGATCAAAATCCCGTTTTGGCTAACGAGGTGTCCAAAGAACTAGACCTTCCATAACTAAAAATCATACTTCAAGAACTTGGTATATTTTCATTCCCTCCTTAGAACTCCCAAAAGCCCACGAAGGTGCTTCTCATGCTACTCCCTGCTCTTAGAATATACCAAGATATCATCAATGAAAACATTGAATGAACTCGATTCATCAACCAACAAACTCGATTCATCAAGTCCATAAATATTGCAAGCGCATTAGTGAGCCTAAACGACATCACCATGAACTCATAATGACCATAACGAGTCTGAAACACTATCTTCTCAACATCCTCCTCTCTAAACATCATCTGATGATACCCTGACCTCAAATCGGTCTTGGCGAACTAAGATGGACCTTGCAACTGATCGAAAAGGTCACCAGTCAGTGGAAGTGGTTAATGCTTCTTCACCTTTAACCTGTTCTAGTCCTGATAATCAATATGTATGCAATGGGACTTCTCTTTCTTCTTCACAAATAGCATCAGTGCTCCCCAAGGTGAACTGCTCGGTCTACTAAACGGTTTTTGCCAACAGCTCCTGAAGCTTAGAGGACAACTCCTGCATCTATGGTGGTGGTAATCTATATGACGCCTTAGCAATCATCAATCCTAAACTCAACCTGCCTCTCATGAGGCACATTGGGTAGTTCCTCCAGAAATACATCTCGAAACTCCCTAGCTACGTATATCACCCATGCTGAAGATGCCACCAAGCCTTAAAATCAGAACAAAATGATGATCTGACACTAGTGCCCTCTACCTAACTAATCAGTTTTCACCCACATGGTGTTCAACCTACTATTCGTTGACCCTCACAATCAATCATCACACCAAACTTGTAAAAGTAGTCCATCCCAACTATCACGCACATGTCCCCCATAGGGATAGGGATAAAATCAATCAAGTAAGACACCCTAAAATTCTCCACAACATAACCATGGAAAACGCTTGATGCAGAAACCCCATGCTCTTTGGCAATGGAAACTCGCAACAGGCACTCCAAAGCTCGTAAAGACATATCAAAACTTCTACTTGAGGACTGAGACACAAAGGACCAACTTGCACCCGAGTTTAAAAGCACAAGAATAGGTAAGGAATTAACTACGAATGTACCTAGCAGAATCATATACATAAGCGTACAATAAAATAACCTAAAAGAATAATAAATGAAAACATACTAGTAACGGTGTCCGACACCCCCTTGTTCTCATCTTCTATGAGCTGGAACGCATGACCTCCAGCCCTCGGGGGCTCCGCTGCGCTCTGGCATCCATCCGTGATCCTCAAAGTAGCCAGTGCTAGAGCCTGCACCTACCTTAACACGAGCAAGGGACAGTTGGCCTTCATATGGCCAACCAGATTATAATGATAGCAAATCATGGTGCTTAATACTGGGGCCTGCTGAAGATAATCCCTAGCAATATGACCCTCCTTTCCGCATTTGTGGCACCACGGAGAAAACTAACAAGCACCCTCACAAACATTGTTGCAGTTGCCATAACTACAGCCCCTCTGTCCCCCAGATTATGAATCAGCGGGATTGAACCGCCTGATTGCAGGTTGTGACTGAATGGGACCATGATGCTGCTCCCTCGTCTGGGTATCTATCTTAGTCTCTTGCCTCCTCACAACATCCTGAATCTTGGAGAGGATATTGTAACGTTAAGTAGACACAAGCTACCTAATATCAATCTTGAGCATGCTCAAGTATCGTGTCATCTGGGCCTGCTCCGAAGAAATAAACTCAAGACATAATATAATTGTCTGCATGAACGTCTTGGTGATCTCCATCATTTGTCTCAAATCTAGGTACTCCTGAGCCAATTTATCCCTCTCCGCTAAGGGAACATGCCTCGTGTGAAAAATCTCGGAGAACAATTCCAAAGTAACAATAGTCCTTTACTCCGGAGAGTAGCAACCTGTTACACAGATCATTCGCGACCAATCGAAGGAGGTTTAGGGCGCACCTGGCATTCCAGTTTTTGAGGCAGTAACTGGTGAAGAAGAAGCCCTTCACATCTGAAATCCATCTCATAGCCACAATCGGGTCCTTGACCTCGTCAAATTTTGGGGGCTTTGTGTTGCTGAAGTCCCGATACTAGAGTAAACCTCCTTCTCGGCCTCCTGTAGCAGCAATAACTACGGTGGTTGTAGCAGTAGTAGCCTCAATAGAGCGCTCATCAAATAGATCAATCATCGCCATCTTGATAGACCCAAACAACTCGAGGATCACACTACGGACAATAGTAGCCACCTCAGCGACAATCATCTCTCGTATTTGATCATCAGTCAACCCCGAACCATCTTGGCCATGAGCTCCAGAACCAGATCCTCTCATTAACACCATATTGAAAATGAACCAAAATATATGTGAAATGCCACAACTTATACTATTACGATTATCACAAAGAGAGTAAACCCTCATGTTTTGTGACTTCCTTGCTACGTGTATAGGTCCTGTGCTTTCAGTAGTACAGGCATGTACTACCATCCACACATACCTATATTTGTCTCCATGGATCATCACAAACTACCCAAAACAGACCCACAACTAGGATGCACATATCCTATACTCACTATCTCAAGAGTGGCTAATCACTCCTCATGTGGTTGGTTGTGCACATACTCGCTCATGAAACTTCCACCAACCATACAACCTCTCGTTCATGCTAGTCATACATAATTATAGATCCCACACATAGTGCAATAATTTATTCTACCCTAAGCCCTCAACCAAATAAGGAACAGGAAATAAGGCTAAACCAAACATTCTCCAGCGTTATAATATTATTTTTGTACAACTGTGTTGCACATACTAAGCAACTATAGTAATGATGTGAATTTCATCTAACATTTAAGAATTTTTTCCTAGGCTATCAGACATCATACATCACGTAATTCTAGCATGCAATTCCTGAAGATCCCTAGCCTACCACTAGTATACAGTTTTTTCATAAACATCATAAGAAATAACAATGTGGGTATCTTGGGGTATACTTTCTTGCTCCTGCTGATCGTACAAATCTTATCATTCTTGGTCATCATTGAAATAATTTTGAAAACAATTTTAAAAATAATTTTGAAAATAATTGGGAATTTATTATGAAAACTTTAAGAAATCCGTAATTTGAGTCTATATTTACAGGAATGCTCATCGAATTCTCTCAAACTAGGAATTCAATACCAACTTGTAACATCCCAAAAATCATATTAATAATTTTCATTTTAATTAAAGATAAATCATTGTCTTTAATCAATCCAAATCATAAAAACCCAAGATCAAATACAAATGTTCGAAAATCAATATATCATAATATCTCCAAAACATGTCACCGAAGGATGTCTACAATCACTCCTTTGCTTTCCCCCGATCATCTGATGTACCTAAAACATAAAACTTAAACACTAAGCCAAGGCTTTGTGAGTTCCCTAAAATACCACTAAACAGCCATATAACATCATGCATACTTGGCCCAAAATCATCATGCTAGATTACCCCTGAGCCAATAACATGAGTCTATCTTGCCTTTTTGGTCCAAAACTAATATCTAGATTGCTCCTGGGCCCACATCATAAGTCTGGCTTGCCCTTACTAGCCCACAACTTATGTCTGACTTGTTCTCGGCTTTGTTGGTTTCCGCATAGAGTAATATCGCTTCAACCCGACCACACTATGTCGACATATATAACAGATAAAACATATAACAAAAAGCAAACAATCATGCAGATCTTAATAAATCACTTCATCGTAGCAACATCCTAAACAAGGATAAATAACCTACTAGGCCGATATTGGTGGTTCAACCTAATGGGTTTTAGCTGTAAGAACATCCTATGTGCTCATACAAACCCTAATGCTTGGATCTAGGTATCTCTATTGTAAATGCAAGTTATCCAAGACTATAAACCCTAAATCTAGCATATGATAATCAATACAACATATAAATTAGGGTTTAGATCATACCTTGATTGTTATGTAGCAATAACAATCTCAAATCCTTCTTGTAATGACTTTAGAAAGCTTAGAGTCACAAATGTCACTCCTCTAATGGTTTACAAACACCAAGAGCAAGAGAATGAAGAAGAGAAGAGAAGGAGGCTGCCCAAAACGTGTGGAAACCTAAGCAACCCATGGACTCCTTCCTTAAAGGCCTAGGACGATTTCTAATGTGTTTCCCCATAGAATTCGTCCACTCCTTTAATATGGATCCCATTAGCTCAATATTCAACTATCATACAATTGACATTTCCAGTCCCTTAAGTTTAATTAATGTCTTTTAGCCACAAACTTAATTCTTATTAATTCTTGACTAATATTAATTAAACAATATGATTTCTCCTTTAATATATTATCCCCTTAATATATTAATAAATCACATTTAATCCTTTCTCTCCATAATTCATCCTATCAAGTTGCTTTGGTGAAGGCAACCCAAAAGGACCATGCACCATCGGGTCAAGTACATACCAAAATAGTTATGGACTTAGACACGAATCCAATAGTCTCCCACTTGGATAAGTCTAATAACTATTCTGCGTACGACTTTAGATCCTGATCTGCAATCGTAGCATTCCAAAGCCGCTGTCAACTCTGATCTTATCAGAGACGCGTGTCCCTAAGATAAGGGATCATATATTCCTCCATTCTAGATATCGTAGAGACTGAGACATGGATCTAAATTATTCTCTCTGTCTATGTGTTGTTTCCCGAATTCAGATTTATGATGACTGACAATAGACTACAATTTGAACACATCGAATTAGTCCCGGCTTGTCCAAGCGCTTAGGTGCCATCACTAAATCATTGAGGGCCCCACATAAATCGCTTTTATCCTACTTTGGATAAAAGGAACGAATAAAATTTGACTCAATGCTTGCTTGCACTCACTCACCGAATCACACACAACAATACGTTTTATAACACCAAGTTACTGGTGCGTTTACATATTATCAATGTGCAACCGACTCACAAGATACAACTCACACATCTCGGTTTCAAGAATATAAGACGTTATCGTCTCACCAATCACTCGTGATACAATCCATGAAGTGATCCAAGTGAGCGTGGGTTTAATCTAATGCTCAAATCATATTCATAAGCACTCATGAACGTTGCAGCAAACATTTGCTTATGTCTAATACAATTTAGACAATCCACACACCAATTCACGACAGTCTTCATTCATACCTACTTCCAACATATGAACGACTGTGGCCCGTTTGAATAATTTTACTGTTTTGAACCAATTAAATTATTCAGGAAGTCAAAACATGCAAAGTGAAACATAAGAATAATACTAATCCCATATGGCCTCAAACCTTTGAGTATAAATAAAACACCTTTTATTTATCACCATATCGATTACTCATTATTTGTTGTTTCGGGTAATTAACTTCTTACTTGAATTATTACTACACTTGTCCCATGCTCCTAGCATGCACACAATGTTTACCTACGGTTCTTACTTTGTCAAATAGATTAAATGAACACATTTCCAATCATACTCATTTCACAACTCCCAATCCTTTATCATAAGTAAAAGAATATCAAATTCTTGCCACTTATGGAATATGTTAGATTCTAACATTTTATGCAATGATCCTTTCGTAATGTCACTACACTAAAGTCACAATGACTATTGCCAATGAAATTACAAAGTTCTCTATCGGAGATTGTTACAAGACAATTCCTTAGATGTGATGTCTCTCACTCAAAGTACATTCCTTTGATCATCCTTTTGCATAAAGTTTCTAATATAGACATAGATTCTTAATATCCAACTCCCAATATGGAAATGTTTCCATATTTTCCATATGAAAACTCATTCTTAATAGAATCTTTTATATTCATAATAATGTCGATATGGTCTATCCAATACTATACTTCCAACTACTCACATGCGACCAATCCTCGGCGAACTTTGGATTGTCCTTTGATAGTTGTTTAATTATCTTAGTCAAAACCGATTCTTGTCCTTTTCCCTCTAAATGTGCTAGACATTTGGAAAATTTTAGAATGGTCAAATATTATAGTATTTGCAATGGACCCTATACCTGAAGCATATGGGACACGATGCATAATGTCTTACATAAAGATTTGAGACTTTATCAATCTTCTGCCATAATATTTTATGTGCTACGTTCTCACAGTTCGAACTATGAAGAGGAATGTCGTAATCATAATTGAAATTTAAGAACGCACTATGTTTCATTGACTAAATTTATTAACATTCCACAACCTAAGCCTTTAGATTTGAAATGAAGCATAATATTCTCTCCCTTAATTATAGCAAAACAACTATTCAACCCTTACTACTTTGCAAAGTATGACTCTTGTTTTCTGTAATTAATATTGCTAACTTGCAATACTTGCCTTAATAATCATATAATCATAGCATTTATGCTCCCAGTATCACGATGATTATTATAGACATAACACTGATGCTCCCACTAGCTTTGACATGTATTCAGAAGCCAGCTTAACTTCTAGAAAAACAATACTTATTGAATTTCTTAAGTTCATGTTTCTAATACCTAATGCTTTGATAATCTTTTATCATGGCTTCTCGGAATTATACACCTTTGTCTTAGATAGCTCATATGTGTGTCTTAACAATTTAGACTAACTTCCAAATCTCATAATTCGAATCATGGAAAGGGATACCGTAACCATAATCGAATTCGAGATTCCAATTTTCACAATCACTATCTTCTTAAAATCTCTCTTAGTGAAAGCATTTCCTCACAGTCATTTCCATGAAGGAGAGAATCTTATGACACTTAGATTTTAATGGTGTATGTGTTCCTATCCATGTGAATTTGTTAAAATCAAAATTTATGACAAATTCAAACTCATATGGACCGAACTCTTAATCTTGATTCCTTGCCTTGTGGTAACACGGCTGCCCACCATGTCTTCCAGGCAGTTAAGCAGCTCACCCTTTCCTATCAATATACTTTTCATTGATCAAGGTGCTTGCCTTTTATGCGTTCAAATGAGAACTCATATATGCATAATTAACTCAATTGGAACAGCACAGAAACAAGATAGTGTCTACATGATAGGTTGTAAACCTTAACTCGTAGGGGTGAGCAAAAACCACACCGCAACTAAAAATAACCGCAAAAACCGCAACCGAAAAACCGCAACCGCAACGAAAACCGATGGTGAGGTTTTATGTTTTTCAAAAACCGCAAATTTGCGGTGCGGTGCGGTTATTAATTTTCAAAAACCGCAAAAAAACTGCACCGCACCGCATATCCTATAATATTATATACATTTTTTTATTAATTATTAATATACCAAATATTAAAAAAATAAAATAAAATAAAAATTAAAACTTGAGTCTTTGAGCTGTGAGCGGGAGTTTGCAAAAAAAAAAAATAATAATAAAAATCCATCGTATTGCCCTAGCCTCTTCCTAGCTTCCGGCCCTCCCTTACGTATTCACGCTTCTCCTCCTTCGGCTATCACAAACCTCGACTCCGGCTGGTACATCTCTGTTAACTTGTTAAGTGTAAGTTTCTAATTCAAATGATTGTGCATGTTAAGTTTTCTATGATTCTATTGATGTATAACTGTGCAATTAGAGATCATGTATGTGTTTTTTTAGCGATGTATAATTTTGTATTCTTTATGTTAAGTTGTCAACCACTTTTGTTGTTTATTTGCTATGTGGCAGTTTAGTAGGTCTAGGTTTTAGGTGGTGGCACTACTAACTATTGAAGCAAAAAGTCGTTAGTGGATTTAAACAACCTTTTTGCCTATAGTACTCATATAGACAAAGATAGATATACACATAAACATCTATTTATAAATTATACATCTTGAGTTTGAATCGAATAAATTAATACAGATCTTTGATTTGCATTATATAAACATGTGAAGTGATGAAATGGATAAATATCATTATGGAAAGGAAAACTGGAACAGTAATGGGGAAGTATTTAGCCACCATATTTGCACTGCTAATCTATACTCTTTAATTCTATGCCTAATCAGTTTTACTTTTTTTTCACATTCAAAAAACTTTCTAAAACTAAATCTAACAACACTTTGTAGTCTACTGATGTTTATGTTGTATTTCTTTGTTTAGCTTCATAGTCAATGACTACTAATGAAGGGATAATTAATCTTGATGATCAAAATGAAAAGTTCAGATAACATTGAAGATGAAAAGAAGTCAACGGGCAGGTTAAAATCCATTGTTTGGGAACATTTTCCAAAGGTCGAAGGTGCTACAAGTACACAATGCAAGCATTGTAAGAAGGTATTAAGTTGTCGTGGTAGACAGAATGGTACTTCCTCGTTACTCAATCATCTTCACAATACATGTAAGACCTCACCACTTTATAAAAAACCTGATTTGAAGAAACAAACAACATTAAGCTTTAAGCCAAAAGGTACGGAGGCAAGTGGATCTTTGGCTAAGCATTCCTTTAGCCAAGAGAGGTGTATATTAGCCCTTGCCAAAATATGCATTAAAGATAATCGACCTTTTAGTATTGTTGATGACGAGGGTTTTAGGGAGTTTGTGTGGGAATTGAATCCTCAGTTTAAGGTCATATCCAGATGGACTGTTGCTCGAGATTGTTTATCAATTTATGAGGAAGAGGTGGAAAAAAATTAAAGATATGTTGCGTGGCCAAACAGTGTGTCTAACTACATATACTTGGACATCTGTTCAAAACATCAATTATATGTGCCTTACGGCTCGTTGGATCGATGATGACTGGGTTTTACAAAAGAAGATCCTAAATTTTTGCCCTATAGAAAATCATAGGGGTGACACCATTGGGAGCCTTGTTTATGATTGTATACAAAAGTGGGGGATTGAGATTGTGTTTACTATCACAGTGGATAACGCTTCTTCAAACGATGGTGCAATAAGATATTTGAAGAGGATGTTGAAGGGACCAAATGATATATTAGATTGTAAATATTTGCACCTACGTTGTTGTGCACATATCATCAATCTTGTTGTTAGAGATGGTTTGGAAGAGCAATTCGATTCTATTCCTAGAATTCGAAACGCAGTGACATACGTGCGATCGTCACCAACTCGATATAAAACATTTGAAGATTGTTGTCACACCCCCAAACCAGAATGGCGGAAACATTCGGGGGTGGATGACTTCACGTAGTATCACAACCATTGAATATTGTAAAGAAAGTAACACAACCATCACATATATAATGAAAACGTTTGTTGTTGCGTTATACATATTAGCAAAAGAATATTACAATGAGATGATAAATGTTCAATAACAAAACATCCTTAGTGTTCCCTTCGCCAAAAGCTGGTGGTTACCTGTATTACTGATTCCCTGAGAAATACAAGTGGTTTCGAAAAAGTGTCAACAATTAAGTTGGTGAGTTCATAAGTGTTTTGCATTGAAAAGTATGTCCTTTTTGATAGTAAATCGATGAACGAGGTTTTTCAGAAAATCCAATATTTTCTATAAATGATTTGAAAAGTTTCCCGTGTTGGAGTGCGTTTGTGTTTTCCATACTTGAATAATAGTGATAAAATTTGTGTTAACGATAAAATGGAAAACTGAAATGCATATATGAATCTCGTAAATCAAACTTGTTTTTATACTTTTATGTGAGTTTTATAACCATGTTATTGACACTGATGGCCTGTAACAACGTTCTTCAGGCGTTGGAACTGTTATGACATTTGTCACCCCAGGCATGTCGGCCTAGCTGTAGCTAACAGCTTAGGTGTGGGATTGTCAATCCCGTATAGATCTATACACAAGTATCACGCTCTCTCTCCAAGAGATTATGGTATATAATACAGGACTTGAAATGCATACATACGAGTACGTTGAAGTTTAAATGTCTCACATTACTTGGTATAAACAGATTTACGATAAAGACTTTACTTCTTCTGAAAGCATTTCATTTGTCGAAATTTGTATGTAAATGTATGAATAACTGAATCCAATGCTCATTATAGTTTCTCAAAAGTATGTTCCCATTTGGTAATAACAACTTGGTGATATAATAGCCCTTTAAACATAAAGTTATTTTTGTATCGAAACCCTATAAGACGATAATATAATTATGTTTATAAAATGATACTTTGATTTGTAATGTACTTGTATTCCCCCCCCCCCCAAAAAAAACGTGAAAAGAATTCGAAAGTAGGGGTATGAACTCACTCGTTAAGTTTGAAGAGAGAGGCTAGGGTTGAGCAGAACTTCGACCGCGGAATGTGCGTCTTCGGGTTCTCGGGAATCTCTGCAGCGTAGATCCTTCGTCGGGAGCTCGAGTGCAAAAACCAAGGTAAGAAAATGGTCTCTGGAGCTGGGAGAATGGCTGAGGAATTGTGAAGGTGTGCCAAAACTCGAAGCTCATGCCATCTATTTATAGTGCTGGAAGAGTGAGTACGCGGGGTGTAATTTTGGAGTACGCGGCGCGTACGTCGTTACGCTGGGCGTAATATGGCGTCATGGCTTACGACTCCTAGCTAGCTAAGCGTAGCTTGGGCGGGCCGATGGGACTCGACTCTGGGTCTAGTACGCGGGGCGTACTCCCAGAGAACGCGGGGCGTAATCCGGTCTGTCCTCTTCTAAATTCCGTAACTTTCGCATACGAGCTCCGTTTTTCGTGTTCTTTATATCCACGCGTAGGTGAGATTATGCTCTACAACTTTCATTTAGACTCCGTCGGCTAGTTTTGACTTTAATTTTAATGATATATTTTTAATAGGCCGGAACTCCTAAAGTTCGTTGAAAATTCATAGGTTCTTTATTCGACGTCGGTTTTCGTCTGTCTTTTTATCGTTTTATTACTACTGAGGAGATCTTCAATTTCCGTTTAGGTGGCGATAGCTAAATAACACTCGATCTTCAATCCGAGTTTTTAGCCCTCTTCTACTGTTACGAAACTTTGAAAATCCGTAACTTCTTCATACGAGGTCCAATTTGGGCGATCTTTTTATGTACGCTCACCTTTCAACGAGATCTACGACTTTGGTTTAGATACTTAAGGCTAAAATGCATTTTATTGAGATTCTACTTTTTATGTCAAATAATGTTTTAACGTCGTGTCGTAAATATACGAGTGGTTATAATTTCTTCAATATAACCCGGTTTTGAGCGTTCTTTATGTTCTTGGAAACCTTGGCATGATATCTAATATTTGATGTATCCCAACTTAGATACTTGAACACTTTATTTTCGAGGTTAATTTCGTTGCTTTTTAGCTTTCGAGTGTTTACAATGCTTTTTGGGAAAAATTAGGGTTGTCACATCATCCCCCTGTTAAGGGAATTTCGTCCCGAAATTTAATCTAAGATAGAGTTTACAGTTTTAGGAAAAAGATGCGGGTACTTTTGTTTCATCTGATCCTCGCGTTCCCAGGTGTATTCAGGTCCTCGCTTGGCGTTCCAGCGGACCTTTACAATGGGTATGCGGCTTTGTTTAGTGCTTTTGATTTTCCGATCCATGATCTCTACTGGTTCCTCCACAAATTGAAGGTTTTCATTTATTTCAATTTCGTCTAGTGGGACGACAAGGGTCTCGTCGGATAAGCACTTCTTCAGATTCGATACGTGAAAGGTAGGGTGTACGTTGTGGAGCTCCTGAGGTAGTCTAAGTTCGTAAGCCATTGCACCGATCCTGGCAAGGATCTCGAATGGTCCGATGTATCTAGGGTTCAGTTTTCCACGTTTTCCGAAGCGTATTAAACCTTTCCAAGGCGAGACCTTGAGTAGGACATGGTCTCCAACTTGGAATTCTAAGGGTTTTCGTCTCTTATCTGCGTAACTCTTTTGTCTATCCCTTGATGCTTTTAGACGTTCTCGGATTTGAACAATCTTCTCCGTAGTCTCCCGTATGATTTCTGGCCCAGTGAGCGTGTTGTCAGTTGCTTGCCCTTTTGCTAGCTGTGTGTCCCCCACTTCGGCCCAGCACAAAGGTGACCTGCATTTGCGGCCATAGAGGGCTTCGAACGGGGCAGCTTTGATACTGGTGTGGTAGCTATTGTTGTACGAGAACTCGACCAATGGTAGATGTGTGTCCCATGCTTTGCCAAAATCGATTACGCAAGCTCTCAGCATGTCTTCTAGGGTTTGTATAGTTCTCTCGCTCTGGCCGTCGGTTTGTGGGTGATAAGCGGTACTCATGTCTAGTCTTGTCCCCAAAGCTTTTTGTAGCGACTGCCAGAACCTTGAGGTGAATCTACTATCTCGGTCCGAGATAATGGATATGGGCACACCATGCAGTCGTACAATTTCTCTGAGGTATGTCCTTGTTAACTTCTCCAATTTATCCGTTTCTTTGATCGGTAGGAAATGCGCTGACTTAGTTAACCTGTCGACAATTACCCAAATGGTGTCGAGTCTGCTTGTTGTCTTGGGTAATTTTGTTATGAAATCCATGGTTATCCGCTCCCACTTCCATTCGGGTATTTCTGGTTGTTGTAATAAACCCAAGGGCTTCTGATATTCCACCTTGACTTTGGCACATGTCAGACATTTGCTCACGTAGGTAGCAATTTCGGCTTTCATGTTTTGCCACCAGTACAACCTCTTGAGATCGAGATACATCTTATCGGAGCCGGGATGTATGGAGTATCGTGTTTTATGGGCTTCGTCCATAACGATTTCTCTGAATCCACCAAACTTCGGTATCCAAATTCAATCCATGAAATAACGAATTCTGTTGTTCTTGGTCTCAAGGTTTTTATCCATTCCCCTTAGGGCTTCTCCTATCACATTTTCGGATTCCAAGGCTTCTATTTGGGCTTCCTTGATTTGCGTGAACAGGTGTGAATGGATTGTCATAGTTAGGGACTTCACTCGGCGACCTAAGTACTCCTTCCAACTGAGTGCATCAGCCACTACATTAGCCTTTCCAGGGTGATATCGAATTTCGCACTCGTAATCACTTAGTAGTTCTACCCATCGTCTTTGTCTCATGTTGAGTTCCTTCTGATTGAGGATATGTTGGAGGCTTTTATGATCAGTGAAGATGGTACATTTTGTGCCGTAGAGATAGTGTCGCCATATCTTCAGAGCGAAGACGACTGCTCCTAGCTCAAGATCGTGCGTTGTGTAGTTCACTTCGTGCGTCTTTAGTTGCCTTGAGGCGTAGGCGATGACTTTCCCTCTTTGCATTAAGACACACCCAAGTCCTTGGTTTGATGCATCACAATAGACCACGAAGTCCTCCGTTCCTTCTGGCAAGGTTAGGATGGGCGCACTACATAAGGCTCGCTTTAGTGTCTGAAATGCGCTGTCTTGTTTTTCTCCCCAGTCGAAGGTCACATTCTTCTGGGTTAGGGTGGTAAGTGGCTTGGCAATCTTTGAAAAGTTCGGTATGTATCTTCAGTAATACCCGGCGAGTCCCAAAAATTGCCGGATTTCTGTAGGGGTTCTTGGAGTAGTCCAATTATCTATTGCCTTTATCTTGGAAGGGTCCACGTGTATTCCTTCTTTGCTTACAACATGTCCTGGGAAATCCACTTCCCGAATCCAAAATTCGCACTTGGAAAATTTTGCGTAAAGTTTCTCTGCCCTTAATGTTTCCAGTACTTGGCGGAGATGTTTGCTGTGTTCTTCCTGGCTTCTTGAATAGATGAGTATATCATCTATGAATACGATCACGAATTTATCCAGGAAGGGACGACATACTCGGTTCATCAAATCCATGAACATTGCTGGAGCATTCGTCAATCCGAAGGGCATTACTACAAATTCGTAGTGACCATAACGTGTTCGGAAAGCTGTTTTGGGGATGTCTCCCTCCAGTACTCGCAGTTGGTGATAACCTGATCTTAGATCGATCTTTGAGAAGTAGCTTGCTCCCTGAAGTTGGTCGAATAGATCGTCTATGCGCGGTAAAGGATATCGGTTCTTGATCGTGAGTTTGTTCAGTTCCTGATAATCGATGCACATGCGAAAAGATCCGTCCTTCTTTTTCACGAATAGGACTGGCGCTCCCCATGGTGAGAAGCTCGGTCTGATGAATCCCTTGCTCAGCAGCTCGTTTAATTGACTGGATAGTTCCTGCATCTCGGCTGGGGCTAAACGGTAAGGTGACTTTGCTACAGGGGTAGCTCCGGGGATTAAGTCGATTCTGAACTCGACTTGACGTTCCGGTGGGATTCCTGGAAGTTCTTCTGGGAAGATGTCTGGGAAATTGCAGACTTCCGGAATGTCTTTAATGTTTTTCGATTCTTGTTTCTTGTCCACTATGTGGGCTAGAAAGGCATGATATTCCTTACGGAGATATTTTTGTGCTTTAATACAGGAAATGATTTGCAAATTTGAACTAGGTTTGTCGCCGTAAATGACAAGAGTTTCGCCGTTTGGCAGATTTAGGCGAACAGCCCTTTCGTGGCAAAGGATATCGGCATGGTGAAGGCTCAACCAGTCCATACCGATGATGACATCGAAACTTCTTATGGAAATGGACATAAGATCGACTCGAAACAAACGCTCGTCTAAACTTAGTGTGCACCCTACGTACAAATCGTTTGCGTGTTCTGTTTTACCGTTAGCCATTTCTACAGTGAATATTTTATTGAGTGGTTGGGGGTTTTTGATTAAGTAGGTGTTTGAATTTATGACTCACAAAACTTCTCTCCGCACCGCAGTCAAAAAGTATGCATGCATAAGTGTTGTTGAGTAGAAACGTACCCGTAACAACCGTGGGGTCCGCTATTGCTTCTCTCTGTCCTACTGCCAGCACTCTCCCCACACCGCCAATATTTCTTTCCTTGGGACAATCCCTCTTGAAGTGTCCAATCTCTCCGCACCCATAACATGCCCGGCTTACTCTAGTGCCAGAAACATGAGTGATTGGTCGTGCCGGTGCTTTACAGAAACGGGCTGTGTGCCCTTTCCTGTCACAGTTCTTGCAGTGCATCTCGCGACAAATACCATGGTGATGGTAGTTGCACTTGCTGCACTTGGGCAGAATCCCCACATATGGTTTTGTTGGCGCAGAGGTAGCAGGATTTGTGGTGGGGGTAGTAGCAGCATGAACCGCAACCATTTGCTTCTTTGAAGGTTCTTGCGAAGTTTGCCCCTTCCTTTTGTTCCAAAATTTCTTCTTGTTGTTGTTGGCATTGATTTCATTGTTGCTGTTCCCTTTGGTTGGTTCAGCCATAATAGCCACGACTCCTTGACAGACACCATGATCAACAAGAGATTGCGCTAGTTCCTTGGCGCTGGAGAAAGTCAAGGGTCTGGAAGCTAGCACACTTCCTCGAAGTTGGGGTGATAGTCCCTAGATGTATCTCTCGACCTTTTGGCTCTCCAGGGTTAACATTCCTAGGCAAAGTGTTATTAAGTCACTGAACCTGTTGGTGTAACCTGCTATGTCCGAACCTACCATCGAGAGGTTCCACAGTTCCTGTTCAAGCTTCTGAATCTCGCCTCTTGGGCAGTATTCTCGAAGGAGCATTCTTTTCAGGTTTTCCCAACCCATGGAGTTTGCCACCACCAGGGTGAGTGTCTGGACGTGGCTATTCCACCATGTCAGGGCGCGTTCAGAGAAAGTAAAAGCGGCAAACTTTACTTTACTTTCTTCAGGACATGCACAGATTTCGAATACAGCTTCCGTTTTCTCTATCCATTGAGATAGAGCCAATACTCCCCCAGTCCCGTAAAAGGGAATAGGTTTTCCGTTGGTGAAGCCTTTCTAAGTGCATACCCCTGAACGGCTTTGACCTTGGCCATTTGTAAAACTGTTTGTTCCTCCCCCCGATCCGTTGTTGCTCATTTGAGCCATTGCTGTAGTTACAGCAGCGGTTACAGCTGTCTGGAACATAACGATGTCCATAATTGGAGGAGGTGGTGGAGGTGGTGTTGAAGTTGAGTTTCTGCGTGTTGATCTACGAGGAGGCATGTTCTGGTAGAGAAAAAATAAGAATGAGTACTATAAGTTTCTAATGTTTTGACTATCGTGTGTTAGTTGTATCTTGTAATTTGTTTTGACCTTAGTTTATGGTTTCAAGGTAGGCATAGAAATTTAAAATTCGTAATTTTTGAGAGGTATATAATAAGAAATACTTCATATTTATACATATAGGTCACACCTGAGGTGTGTTACATTACATATCTTGTTCAGGAAAATTTGACCCTCCTAGAGGTCTACGATTGCAGATACAAAAGGGAAATAAGGGAAAAAAAAACTTTTATCCAAAATCCTAATCTATAACAAAATTGTTGGGCATCGAACAAGTTCTACTTGCGGCGTTTGGAGCAAGACTCGGCATCCGACCGTTTGACTCCCATCAGTCGCCTCTCGAGATCTGCTTGTTGTTCCTTAATCCCTCTTATTTCTGCCAGAGCCACTATCATTTGGTTCTGAAGTGTTCCCGTGTAGATTTGGGTATTCTCATGTAGTCCTTCCAAACGGCGGATGTTAGAGGCGTTACCTTGGGTAGCAGCATTGATTTCGCGAACTCTGGCTGCTTGTTGGTCCGCCTGGTAGTTCTGGTTAGCTATAGCATTCACGACGACAGGAAGTGCTCGATCTGCTGAGCCTCCCCCACTGACGTTGTAAAAATCCCGACACATGCCGAATGGAGGGTGTACACCTTGCTGGCGGCTCCAGTAGTAGAGGTGGCTTCCCCAGATGGGGATGGGTCCCGGTTGATCTGGTCTGATTACGGGAGGATGAGGGATGGGAGGGTCGTACACTTCTGGCTCGGAGTCTGTCCCGCTAGAAATCTCCACGATCTCTTCGTCGACTTCGAACTCCTCTCCGACTTCGACTTCGAATTCTTCCTCGATCTCTTCTTCGATTTCCTCCGGGTCTTCCTCCAGGTCTTCTTCTATCCAACCGCCGTTGCCTTGGTTTGGGTAGTAGGGATCTCCTGGTAAATGGAATCCGGCCATTTGTCTGAACTAGGGTAGATGTATGAGAACGTTATAAGGAAAGAAATTTCTATCTAGCGACTTATTATTTTTAACTATAATTCTATACTATTTCAACTTGGCGAAACTAAAATCATTTTGTATTTGGGTAAGTTTTCGGCTTGTTGTCCACTACGACCTTTCCTCGACGTACGTTGGTCAAATCCAGGATAAATATAGTTGATCAGGCTATATTTATTCTCGACCTGATTACATACCCCGAGGCTCAATCGTAGTGTCGTAACTTGCCTTAATACTTTTTAGTAAAACTTGTTATGATACGAGATTAATGCATGCTTGTAAAAATGTATATCTTTAAAAGAAGGTATTTTGTTCATGAAAATGTTTCATCAGAGGGTTTTTGGTCCCCTTTGCATTTATAGTTTGTATATCGTATGTGGTTCGATATACTTAGTTAACTATAAACAATGCTCTGATACCAATCTGTCACACCCCCAAACCAGAATGGCGGAAACATTCGGGGGTGGATGACTTCACGTAGTATCACAACCATTGAATATTGTAAAGAAAGTAACACAACCATCACATATATAATGAAAACGTTTGTTGTTGCGTTATATATATTAGCAAAAGAATATTACAATGAGATGATAAATGTTCAATAACAAAACATCCTTAGTGTTCCCTTCGCCAAAAGCTGGTGGTTACATGTATTACTGATTCCCTGAGAAATACAACTAGTTTCGAAAAAGTGTCAACAATTAAGTTGGTGAGTTCATAAGTGTTTTGCATTGAAAAGTATGTCCTTTTTGATAGTAAATCGATGAACGAGGTTTTTCAGAAAATCCAATATTTTCTATAAATGATTTGAAAAGTTTCCCGTGTTGGAGTGCGTTTGTGTTTTCCATACTTGAATAATAGTGATAAAATTTGTGTTAACGATAAAATGGAAAACTGAAATGCATATATGAATCTCGTAAATCAAACTTGTTTTTATACTTTTATCTGAGTTTTATAACCATGCTATTGACACTGATGGCCTGTAACAACGTTCTTCAGGCGTTGGAACTGTTATGACATTTGTCACCCCAGGCTTACCGGCCTAGCTGTAGCTAACAGCTTAGGTGTGGGATTGTCAATCCCGTATAGATCTATACACAAGTATCACGCTCTCTCTCCAAGAGATTATGGTATATAATACAGGACTTGAAATGCATACATACGAGTACGTTGAAGTTTAAATGTCTCACATTACTTGGTATAAACAGATTTACGATAAAGACTTTACTTCTTCTGAAAGCATTTCATTTGTCGAAATGTGTATGTAAATGTATGAATAACTGAATCCAATGCTCATTATAGTTTCTCAAAAGTATGTTCCCATTTGGTAATAACAACTTGGTGATATAATAGCCCTTTAAACATAAAGTTATTTTTGTATCGAAACCCTATAAGACGATAATATAATTATGTTTATAAAATGATACTTTGATTTGTAATGTACTTGTATTCCCCCCCTAAAACGTGAAAAGAATTCGAAAGTAGGGGTATGAACTCACTCGTTAAGTTTGAAGAGAGAGGCTAGGGTTGAGCAGAACTTCGACCGCGGAATGTGCGTCTTCGGGTTCTCGGCAATCTCTGCAGCGTAGATCCTTCGTCGGGAGCTCGAGTGCAGAAACCAAGGTAAGAAAATGGTCTCTGGAGCTGGGAGAATGGCTGTGGAATTGTGAAGGTGTGCCAAAACTCGAAGCTCATGCCATCTATTTATAGTGCTGGAAGAGTGAGTACGTGTGGCGTAATTTTGGAGTATGCTGGGCGTACTCACGTACACGGCGCGTACGTCATTACGTTGGGCGTAATATGGCGTCATGGCTTACGACTCCTGTCTAGCTAAGCGTAGCTTGGGCGCGCCGATGGGACTCGACTCTGGGTCTAGTACGCGGTGCGTACTCCCAGAGAACGCGGGGCGTAATCCGGCCTGTCCTCTTCTAAATTCCGTAACTTTCGCATACGAGCTCTGTTTTTCGTGTTCTTTATATCCACGCGTAGGTGAGATTATGCTCTACAACTTTCATTTAGACTCCGTCGGCTAGTTTTGACTTTAATTTTAATGATATATTTTTAATAGGCCGGGCCTCCTAAAGTTCGTTGAAAATTCATAGGTTCTTTATTCGACGTCGGTTTTCGTCTTTCTTTTTATCGTTTTATTACTACTGAGGAGATCTTCAATTTCCGTTTAGGTGGCGATAGCTAAATAACACTCGATCTTCAATCCGAGTTTTTAGCCCTCTTCTACTGTTACGAAACTTTGAAAATCCGTAACTTCTTCATACGAGGTCCAATTGGGGCGATCTTTTTATGTACGCTCACCTTTCAACGAGATCTACGACTTTGGTTTAGATACTTAAGGCTAAAATTCATTTTATTGAGATTCTACTTTTTACGTCAAATAATGTTTTAAAGTCGTGTGTTAAATATACGACTGGTTATAATTTCTTCAATATAACCCGGTTTTGAGCGTTCTTTATGTTCTTGGAAACCTTGGCATGATATCTAATATTTGATGTATCCCAACTTAGATACTTGAACACTTTATTTTCGAGGTTAATTTCGTTGCTTTTTAGCTTTCGAGTGTTTACAATGCTTTTTGGGAAAAATTAGGGTTGTCACAATTGTATTGCTCAGGTTGAAATAAAGTGCAAACAAAATCCCTCTCTTGATGTTGATACACGATGGAATTCAACATACTTAATGTTGGAAACAGCAGTAAAATATGAAAATGCGTTTGAAAGGTATGTTTCTTTGTTATAAACTTGTGTTATGTTTTCCTTTAAATAATAAAACTACCATTATGGGGTTGTTTTATTTTATGAATAGGCTTTACACGATAGATCCTTCTTATGGAGCTTATTTTCGCACCGAAGCGAATACCGATTTGGAAGGGTGCACAAGAAAAAGGAAAAGAAAGCCTAAAGTAGTTGGTGCTCCGAGTGGTGTTGATTGGGAGGCAGCCAGGTACGATTAACTTTCTTAGTTGGCACTTTATATTTATTATTTATCATATGAATACTTACATATTGTTATTAAATTAGGAATTTGATCGACTACTTGAAAATATTTTCTGATGTTACAATCAAGATATCTGGTTCGAAGTATGTAACATCTAATATTTTTTTTTCTGAGCTTGTGAAAATGCAAGCGACAATCACAAGGATGTGCTTATGTCAAGATGAACAAAAGAAAAAGATGGCAACGTTGATGAAAGCCAAGTATGATAAATACTGGGACAATGTGGATAATATGAATTATCTATTGCATGTTGCGGTTGTTTTGGATCCGCGCAACAAGCTTTGATACGTCAATTATTACATTGAAATGATATATGGTAAGAACTCTGAGAAAGGCAAAGTGATATCGGGGAAGGTAAAGCAGACTCTTGAAGATTTGTTTAACCATTATAAGAGTAAAGCAGAAAAAACCAATGTACAAAACACATAAGATGGTGTTTTTATTGATAAGTCAAGTAGTGTTGGTGAGATGGATGTTCATTTGGAGCTTGAGTTTAACAAACATGACGATGAGGGTCAAGATACTAAGAGTGAGGTGGAGATCTATTTAGTAGATGGAAGGGAAAAAAGGGACCAAACATTTGATCTTTTGGGTTGGTCGAAATCAAATTCAGTCAAATTCTCGATATTGTCTAAAGTAGCTAAGCATGTTTTGGCAATGCCAATCTCTACTATAGCATCAGAGTCGGCATTTAGTACTGGTGGGAGAGTTATCGATAAGTATAGGAGTTCACTTAACACTGACACCGTAGAAGCTTTAATATGTGTACAAGATTGGATATGATCTTCATCGGTGGATCTTGAGCTCTATTGTAATATGTCGAGTAAATACATAGATGAATTGAATGAGAAGATGGCAGGTATAAGACTTAATAAACTCTTTTTCATATTTTTGGACTATATTTTCACATACATATTATGATACTAATACTATCATGTTTTTTTATGTAGAAATGCTTTTAAAGAGTAAAAATTCATCCGACGGTCCACAAAAAGTGTGATGGAATTGCTTAGTTACCATGTCACTTACATGTTATATCTTTTCTTATATTCTCTTATGTTTTAATGGTTTTTTTTTCTAATTTTTGAGTAAGTAATGATTTTGGATATTTACTAGTAGTGTATGCAGCGGAAAGAGTTTCAATGTCAGGTTTCATGGATGAAAGAAGGATAAAATTCTAGAAGACAAAGTTGTTGGTTTTTTGTTATGTTTAACTTAAAATGTTGAAATTTGACAATTTTAAGATATTTATTGTTAATTACTAATGATTTGATGTTTTTAAGATATTAGTTGTTTTTTATTTAAGTTCATTTTCATATACCTTATGTTTTTTATTATTATTTCAAGTAACATGTTTGAACTTTTAAACTGTTTAAAAAAAGTCTTAATTGTTCAAACGAGTTATGCAAAATCATAAATGGTTAAATGCTGTTAAAAACCACATAAAAAACCACACCAAATCATTGTGGTTAATAACCGAACCACAAAAAAAACGCGCCCGCAAAAATAACTGCATAACCGCACCAATGGGTTTTGAAAATGGATTAACCGCATTTGCGGTTTGCGGTGAGGTTTTAGTCAATAACCGCACCGAACTGCACCGCGCTCACCCCTATTAACTCGTGTGCTAGTGATGATCGATAAGGTTTATTCTTGATTTCTTCTTGAAACCTTTCAAGACCATTAAGACTCCCACTGACTCCTTGACATATAAGATTCTCTTGTCAATAAACATTTCTTGACAAACAAATATTCAAGAGTTAGTGCAGCCTTTATCAAGACTAAACACTTCATAAAATTGGTTGTAGTTGGTCTTTGTCTTATCCAAGACATCACAACTTTCCAATTTCAAATGTGCAAGAATAAGAAAATCCTTTTCCAAATTCTACATTTGATGAGTGTTATAAACCTTCTTAAGACTTGTCACTCAATATAACAATCTTTAAGACTTGTTTTGGAACGAAGTATGATTGACTTTCTGATTTAACTATTTCTTTAATTGTTAATTCCTGTTCTTAGACATACAATTGTATTAAGACTCACTTAGAGGATCAATTGAGATATGGTTCTTAATCATTAAGACATATCATAAAGCATAAAAGGTACTCTCCCTTCTTCTTAGAATAGAGAAACTTTTATCTTTCTGCCTACTTGATTCTTCTTATTCGTTTTGCTATTGATTTAAACTTTTTTCAATCAATTCAGAATTACACTTAATCTTATAAGTATAATTATATTTACTAAACCTTTAGTAAATCTTGACGAATATCTTTGTTACTCTTGTGGTGGACTTCATCAAACACACAACTTTGTGCACTTGATCTCCTAGTCCTTCACTTGACACTTTGTCAACGAATTAGTCTAATTTTCAAATATGAAATTTCTCATTCATCGTGCAACCAAGTTGAATGATTCCAAGTTTTTGTCCAATTGAAACTTGGGCGATGAGAAACTCTCCCTATTTGGTAAATTCTTGACATTTCCACAATTATCATAATTAAGAATCACATCCACTCGTTGTAGAAATATACGAACATCAATTTTTCATAATGATTTCATTGCAAGGAAAATAAATAAATAAATAAATGAGTCAAACCAAAATTTATTTTATTCATAAAAGCAGCGGAAAACATTTGTCCTTACAATGCAAAATCAATTGAAAACTATGTAGTCAAAAGAAAAATTCCTAACAACTCTATCATAACTTTCTAAGCTCAAAATCTAATCTTCAAATTCATGCGATCGAGATCCATTTCTTCGTGATTAGACTTATCTTGATCTTTCATCAAGCTTCCTCTCTTTTCACAGATCCTGCAAAACATTCAAATGAAATCTTATCACATCATGTATTAAGAATCAACGAATAGGAACTTAATGGAGTTAGATAGTGGATTTTACCTGAAGCGCAGCCATACTCTTTGACTCTCCCATCTTTGGTCTCTTCAGGCTCTTAGGGAAGACTTGTATCCAACGCCCTTTCTCTTGGCAACAAACGCAGGTCGATTCCCCTAGAACGTCCTCGGAAGCATGGTTGGTTGACTTTCCCAACAAATATGCTCCATTGCTTTGCCAAATCATTTCTGATTCAGCAGCAATGAGCATGTAAGTTGGGTCAATGAGGTTTTCGTCATGATCCATCATATAATAATTTCTTTTGAACTCATTATATGATTCAGGAAGTGACTGCAGAACCCAGTTCACAGCCAATTTATCAGGGAATGACGCACTCAACATTATCAACCTATCGATGTGTGATTTCATTCCTGGAACGTGGGCACACACGGGTTTACCATCTTCATGTTTCATTTCCAATAGAGCTTTAGTGACATTGAACCTTTCAATTCTTCGATCTTGTGGGTTAGGGAGAATAATTGGAGGAGGTGGAGGAAGTGAATCATGATATCTTGTTCCTCGATCGAATCGTGGAATATCATCTTCATGTGGAATGCTTGTTCCATGGGATTTGGGAAGACCATAGTTGTCGTACTTTGACATCTACAAAAAGGGAGAACATAAATTCAAGTTAGTTGATTGATTGAGTCCTTAATAAATCACCCAAATAAGATACTAAGGCTAGAACCCAACACAATATTCTAGAACTCCAGATAGGGATGTCGTAACCCAAATTGCATAACATTTGAAGGTAAGTGAATGACGATTCACTAATTTTCCACCATGAAAAACGAAAAAGAAATTTAAGTTTTATATCTATGAAAACTCCTAGATCTATTGAGATTCATTGAACATTTCAATGGCATGTTTAAATCTTGATATGCCCCTCTAGTTTGTGACTGGGATGCCGAGGATCACAAAGCGGGTGTGAATAGCCATGCAAATCTACATGGCGCCCTCACATGTTATAGTCACCTATTCGATGTGCCGGTAAACCACACACGCTCCACCGAATTATGACAAACATTGAGTCACCCTTTTCTACCTTTGCTTAGAACCATTTAGTGTGCCGGTAAACCACACACGCTCCACTAACGTCTTCGCAAGGGTACAAAGTTTAATTTCATGGAATTAAATAAATTCACTTTTGCCTAAAGTAACTAAGATTGGGAATTTGTAAAACATTTACTTACTTTTGTACTTGATTATACTTATAATGGAAGGTTTATGTCCCATCCTACCCGTTCGGCTAACGACCCTCCACTAGTCAAGAGTGCGGTGGGTAAGAGTGGATACCCATTCAATCGCCATTTTATAGGCAATTTCCTTAAACACCCCTTGTAGACCAGCTTCGTGAATGAGGTCTACTAACGGTAAGACTGATTTTTATTCATACATATATATAATGTTAGACTTTTAATGTTATATATAGTATAGGGTGTATTTTACACTTTTAAAATATTATGTGGTCAAATTTAACAATTATACTTTTAATTCAATTAAATTGTAAACCAAAACTTTATGGATTTATTAAACCTCTTTTAATTATACACCTTAATTAATTAATAAAACCATAAGGGTGTGATATGAAAATTTCAAAACATCACTAGGGTTTTAGAATTTAACATTCCTAAATTAAACTTTTAATCAGCTTTTAAATTCCAAAACTTGGGGGCAAGTTTTGAAACATTTCAAAACATTAGGGTTTAGAATTTAAATTTACATCAAATTAAACTTTTAATCAAAATTTAAATTCCAAAACTTGAGGGCATGTTTTGAAACCTTTTCAAAACATTAGGGTTTCAACTATTTAAATTTCAAAACAAAAACTTTTGAGTTCAAATTTAAACTATAAAACCTAAAGGGGAAAAATTAAAACTTTTCATAACACAAGGATCAAATAACAAATAATATAAATTAGACAATTAATTTCATCATTATCTGTATTTGACCTAATTTGATTTTCTTGCAAAATAAGTTACCCAATTAATACAAATAGTCAAACTTTATCATATAAGGAAGTTATTATCTAATCAATTGGTAATTATCTTTTGTTTAATCAAGGATACACTCATAAATATGTATAAAATCGGATTTTAATGATCTAAAACAGATAACGCAAGTATCTATGAGAAAAACAGCAAGAAATCCCGAAATCCCGTCTTTCTGACGCTCGAACTCGCCGAGTACCACACTGGACTCGTCGAGTTGAGGCCTACTCGCCGAGTACACTGTGGTACTCGCCGAATTCATCAGGAAGAATGTCCAAAAACGATTTTGCAACTTGAATAAACACACAATGCATCAATACAATAGAAACCAATCAAGGCTCTGATACCACTGATGGGTTTTAGCTGTAAGAACATCCTATGTGCTTATACAAACCCTAATGCTTGGATCTAGGTTTCTCTATTATATATGCAAGTTATCCAAGACTATAAACCCTAAATCTAGCATATGACAATCAATACAACATATAAATTACGGTTTAGATCATACCTTGATTGTTATGTAGCAATAACAATCTCAAATCCTCCTTGTAATGACTTTAGAAAGCTTAGAGTCACAAATGTCACTCCTCTAATGGTTCACAAACACCAAGAGCAAGAGGATGAAGAAGAGAAGAGAAGGAGGCTGCCCAAAACGTGTGGAAACCCTAGACAACCAGTTCTCTCCGTTTTTGAGCCTTAAGGGTTCTTTAAATAGTGAGGCTATTAGGGTTAACTAACAAGGAAACCCTAATTTGGATGCTTAAGCCCTATGCAACCCATGGACTCCTTCCTTAAAGGCCTAGGACGATTTCTAATGTGTTTCCGCATAGAATTCGTCCACTCTTTTAATATGGATCCCATTAGCTCAATATTCAACTATCATACAAATGACAGTTCTAGTCCCTTAAGTTTAACTAATGTCTTTTAGCCACAAACTTAATTCTTATTAGTACTTGACTAATATTAATTAAACAATATGATTTCTCCTTTAATATATTATTCCCTTAATATATTAATAAATCATATTTAATAATTTCTCTCCATAATTCATCCTATCAAGTTTCTTTGGTGAAGGCAACCCAAAAGGACCATGCACCATCGGGTCAAGTACATACCAAAATAGTTATGGACTTAGACACTAATCCAACACAACCCACAAGTATAGTAAGGAACTCACCTCATAGTCTGATATGATAGTTGAACAATTCATTTCTCTGATTACTGCCTCTACTTATCACCTATATAATGACAGGGATTCGAACTTCAATCTACTACTCAAAATACCCAAAAAGATCCGTAGTCAAACTTGGTCAAAGTCAGTGGTCAACGGTCAACGTCGAAGTCAACTCTAGTTGGTCACCACACCATGGCCATCCTTGGCCACGTCGTGGCCGCTAAATAATAATGTAGATGACTCTTAGCTCAGTCATCATGTCGTCACCGTGGGCACTGGGCTCCGAAGAACTTAATAGATTAAGATGTTTTTCTTTTATTCTAAGAGCTCCGAAGCTTAGATTTGCCCATTTCATGGTCTTAATGGATAAAATTTCCAACTTTATCCTTTAAGACCTTCCAAAAGGAAAATATCTCACCCTTAGGTCCAAAAGGGGTGAAAAAACATCATGGCTTAATCATTAAGCCCTTAGTCTTAAAGATCTGATGACCAATGATTCGAAAAGGAACGATTCGAAAAGGGTTACTAGTTCCAAAAATTACATAAAAATCCATGCTTTCTAGGCATGCATGTCTTGAACTGCTAATGGGTCAAAACTAGGGTTTAATGAACAAAAGTCCATGCATTATCAAAGCTCATTTATAATTCAGATCCAATACACCAAATACCCTAAATCTCGTGGAGATTGATAAAGTTGCAAAATTAATTAGATCCCACCATCCAAATCCATCAAGACATGAAGAAAAAGGAAAAAAATCAAGAGATCTAGTAACATATCAACGCAAAGGTTGAATCTTGGACACTCACCAAGGTCTAGGATATGTGCTAGCTGAAGGAAATCATGCTTGCCAAGTAACAACTGTTGGATTAATGTCTAAGTCCATAACAATAATTAGTAAGACTTGACCCGACCCGGCATGGTCCATTTGGGTTGCATGGCATCATGCACTTGGATAGACTAAAATGAGAGAAATAACACTTAAGGTTTATTAATATATTATAAGTTCTAATATATTAATAGAGATTATTTAATTAGTATTGATCAAGAATTAATCTAGAATTAATTAAGTGATCAAAAGAAGACTAATTAAATATATGGGTTGATTATGTAAATCATCCATACTTATATAGTAGGCTAATGCTCCATGGATTATCAAGTTGGGCTCAAACCCATTAGATGCTCCATGGATGCTGCTTGGTGCATTTGAACCCATGGATCCAAGGAAATGGAAATCCATGACAATTAGGGTTTACCCTAATTGTGACAACTATATAAGCATCTTATTGATGTGAGAATCGGCCACTAGTGAGGCATGGAGGCGACTATGATATGCATGGAGGGCAAGCCGATTCTTGAAGTCTTCTAATTTCTCTCTAAGTTATTCCAAGTGCTTATGGTGTTGTGTGAACCATTTGAGGTGTCACACTTGGGGCACTAGGCACTCAAGCTTCATGAAGACAAGCACCAACAAAAGGTATGTTATTCTAACTTGTGCTATTCAAAGTTTTGTATGCTAGAATAGAACAATACCTTGGAAAGTTGATATTTGCATGTATAATAGAGAAAACATAGATCTAAGGTATTTAGGGTTGCATGTACACTTAGGAGTGTTAGATTTCTCAAAACGCAAAAGTGGTATCAGAGCCTAGGCTTGTTTTCTTGTTGTACTTGCTTAAAGTGCTTAAAAATCGACTTTTGGTGCTGTCTGCCCAGCAGACTCGCTGAGTCCATGAAGGGACTCGACGAGTCCAAGGCAAAATGCATCCAACTCGCCGAGTTTGTTCATGCACTCGACGAGTTGGACCCCCAGACAACATATTTTCGAGTTTTGTTGCTGGAATTGGTCTAGAATCATTACTTTTGACTGTTTTGGGCTTATAAAACTTGTTTTGAATGTGGTAATGATTATGTTAAACCAATTTCAATGCTATAATAAAAGTTTCAAATTTATATGTGTTCATGTTATTCTTGAAAATTGTTGATTATGAATGATCATGCTTATGAGTTTTGCTAGATCATACCAATTGTGTGCAAATTGTTTGTTGATATAATTCATGATCTTGTTGAAAATTATATGGAGCTCATAACTTGTCCTCAAGTTATGAATTTTCAAGAATTTTATGTTTCCTTGATTTGTGAGTTAGTTTAGATTGATAATGAAAAAATTATGTTTTAGTTGTTTTCAATCCATATTAGTCTAAAAGAAGTTCATAAAATATGTTTTTGTAACTTGTCTTCAAGGTATGTGAAAAGTCATATTTATGAATCTTAAAAACTCATAAAAGTTTTGTAGGTTACATAAAATGTAAGAGTTTTTCCATTAAATAGTTTAATAACTCGATAACTTGTCCTCAAGTTATGGATGTTCAAGAGACACTTCTTTAAAGTGTTTTTTAAAGAATAAGGGGTTACATTGAAATGAAGAGTCTTCATTTTAATGAACCATTAAACTCATAAGTTATGATTTAAAGAGTCTTGAAATAGTTTCAAAACTTGCCCTCATGTTTTGGAATTTGAAAAGTTACTCCTCATGTATACTTTAATTCCAAATTGAACATTGAATTTAAAAAAAAAGGTTTAAATTCAACCCTTATACTATTATTATAATTTTAATTATATAGATATGTATAAGAGGAAGTCAATCTTACCGTTAGTAGACCTCATTCATGAAGCCGGTCTATAAGAGGGTATAAGGTTACTGCCTATAAAATGGCAGTTTAATGGGTGTCCACTCTCACCTACCGCTTCCTTGACTAGTGGAGGGTCGTTAGCCGAACGGGTAGGAATGGACTATAATTCTCCCTTCATTAAAAGTATAATGAAAAATACTAAGTAGCTAAACACTTATAAATTCCCAATCTTAGTTACTTAGGAAAATATGAAAAGGTGCTAGCCCATAAAATTACACTTTGTACCTTTCCAAGTCGTTAGTGGAGCGTGTGTGCTTAACCGGCACACTAACATGGACTAGTAAGGGTGGCAAAGGGTAACTTGGCTTTATTATAGATCGGTGGAGCGTGTGTGGTGAACCGGCACATCGATTAGGTAATATTGTTAAGGGTACCAACTCAATTTGTATGGTTATTCACACCTTGTTTGTGATCCTCGGCATCCCAGTCACAAATTTGAGAGGGCACAATCAAGATTCAAACATGCCATTGAAAAGTTCAATGTATCTCAAAAGATCTAGGAGTTTCAAAACCAATAAAACCTAATAATAAATATTTCGTTTTCATGGTGGAAATTGGTAAATCGTCATTTACCTACCTTCAACTATTTTATAATTTGGATTACGGCATCCCTCTTCCAGTTATAAATAGGTTGTTGGGTCCTAGCCTTAATATTTCATATTGGGTGTTATATTAAGGACTTTAAATCAACTAACTTGAATTTCTCCCATTATAGATGTCTAGTTTAGACAGCTATGGTCTTCCCAAATATTTACGAACAAGCTTCCTAATGAAGATGATATCCCAAATGGCAATCAAGGTGAAAGATCAATCCCTTTGTTGGGCATTTTTGGGACTACAAATCATACTTCACTTCATCCACCTCCTCCAATAAATCTCCCTGTCCCACAAGTTTTAAAACTTGATAAGTTCTAAGTCACTCAATCCCTATTGGAAAGAAGAGTCTATATGTGCTTAGATCTTGGGGATTAAGCCACATTTTGACAAGTCGGGAGAGTCAGGTGTCGAAGTCTCGAGGTAGCTGGCTGCTGACTTGGTTCTTCAGTCACTCCTTGATGACAGGTCGCAACAAGACCCTTAATGATCTTACCTATTTGCTTGATGATGCTAAATCAGTAGTGATTTGGAGCATTAGTAAAGCAAATTGGATTGGAAGATCTACTTTCCAAAGTTATTTGGACATTGAAAATGGTGACATTGGAGGTCCAGGAAAAACTTTCTCTTCCTAATGGAAAGGGATCAGCCATAGTCAACTCGGTTGACCAAATGGTAAAGAGAAAGGTTAAGTCTGTGATAATCCCATGCACCGTTTCCAAAGAGTCCATATGATTATGTTGCCAAAGGATAGACGTTGGTTGCGAAGCTGCTAAATTTACCTGAAACATCTTAAGGATGGTAAAGTCAATAGGTTTGACTCTACTTCAGGTAAAGTCCATTGTCTAACTCTATTAAGTTTCTATTCTGAGATTCTTATTGCATAATGTGATGAGGTCACATGTTGATGTTTTATGAATCAAAGAAAAGGAGAAGAAACTTAAAGGAAGTATATATTGATTCTGATCGCGAAGATGGATTTCGATCGCATGGTTCGGTGATCAGAATTTTGAGTTGTTACTTAAGAGTTATGATATATTGCTTAGGAATAGATAACAACATGTTTTCCATATGGATTGTAAGGATAAATTTTTCCCGCAAAGTTTTTAAAATAAAAGAAAAATGGTTTTGATTTTATTTATTTTAAGTATCCTTACAATGGCATTTGTGAAAAATTGTTGATTATATGTTTCCATTGATAAGCAATATGGGTAAATGGATTTGATTCTTTGATTAGTGGAAGTGTCATAATTTACCAAATAAGGAAAGATTCTCATCACCTAAGTTTCAGTTGGATAGAAACTTGGAATCATGCAACTTGTATTGTATGATCATGAGAATTTTTTATATACTTGTTCACATGTATATATGAATCAAGTGAAGGACAAAGGGATCAGATACACTTGGGTGTGCGCTGATCAGGTCCACTACAAAGTTGATAAGATTATTCATTGTGATTTACTAAAGTTTAGTAAATATGGTTATACTTACAAGTTTAAGTATAGTTCTGGATCATTGGAGAAGTTTCAATGATAGACATAATGAGTAAGACGAATCAAATAAGGCAGAAAGATAAAAGTTTCTCTAATCTGAAGAGATGGGAGAGTACTTGAGTATCTTGTTTTATGATTATCTTAGTGATTATGAAACCATGTCACAATTGATCCTCTAAGGACACCTTAGTTCATTTTGTTTGGCTAAGGAGAGGAATCGTGAATTGTTGAAATGGTTAGATCAAAAGATAAATTATACTTCGTTCCAAAATTAAATCTTAGAGCCATACTCCAAGATTAAGACTTGAGTGACATAATCTTAAGAAAGGTTTAAAACACTTGTTAAATGTAGAGTAAAATGTGTTCTTACTCTTGTACATTTGAAATTTGTAAGTTGTGATGTTTTGGATAAAACAAAGACCAACAAAGACCAATTGTGAGAAGTGTTAAACTTGATAAGAGTCTACACTAACTCTTGAATATTCGTTTTTGTCAAGGAATGGTTCTTGACAAAGAGAATCTTATATGTCAAGAGGTCAGTGGGAGTCTTAAAAGGATCTTAAGATAGATTCAAGAACTAATCAAGAGTTTTGTTAATCACTAGACCACGACTTGAGGTTTGTAACCTATCGTGTTGACATATTCTGTGCCCATTCCAGTTAAAGTTGGTTTTGCATTGGAGTTCTAAGACTTCTCAACTGGTTGCATAACAAGTTGGAAGCAATGGCAGGCCCTTGAGCTGCCAGGTGGCAAGAAATTAGATTGAGTTCAGTCCATATGAGTTTGGATTTGTCATTAACCTTGTCGTGTGATTATGGTTATGTCAAATTCACATGGATAGGAACACATACACCATCAAAATCTAAGTGTCTTAAGGTTTCTCTCCGATTCATGAAAATGATAGTGAGGAAACTCTTTCACTAAGTAGATTTAAGTGGATAGCAAGTGTGAAGTTTGCATTCTCATGTCGTTAGTGGAGCGTGCGTGGTTAACTGGCACACTAACTAATGAGAATGACAAAGGTTTAGACTCACATGTGAGCTATCTAAGGAAAGGTTTAGACTCCATGTGTATGATTTGATAATGTCTTATCAAGGCAATCTAGTATCAGAAATCTGACTGATTTCTAGGTACATGTCAAAGCTAGTGGGAGCATAAAGTGTTATGCTAGTTAGATAATAATCATTATGCTAGTGGGAGCATGATGATTATGTTGCAAGTTAGCAATGTTAATTATAGAAGACAAAAAGTTTCAAGTCGCTTTGAAAAAGTTTTTTACTATAATTAAGGGAGAGAAATTTATACTTCATTTCAATTCTACAAGCTTAGATTGAGATTTTAATCAACTTTAGTCAAGAATATATATGAATGTTATGTTGGAATGGTTCCACATAAGGAATTTCTATATATGTTGCTTTCTGAAGATTCGATAATGATTATGGCATCCCTCTTCATAGTTCGAATTATGAGAACATGGAAAATAAATTTTTTATAGCATGAATCGTATCCCATATGCTTCGGATATAGGATCGATTGCATGTGTTATAATATTCATCCATTCTAAATTTTCCTAATGCTTAGGGCGTTAAGAAGGGAAAAGGGATTAGAACTGGATATGACTAAGATGATTAAACAATTGTCGAGAACAATTTGGGGTTTTCCAAAGTTTGGTTACTCATGGACAATTGAAAGTATAGAGTAAGGATCGTATTGACATATTTTGGAAAGAGGCAAATCTTGTTCAAAAGTGACGGTCAAGATGGGAATATAGAATTGTTTCCATAGATGGAAGTTATTCTTTGAATCTGTGTAAGATTAAAGAACTTAATGCAAAGAAGGATGTTCAAAGGAATGTGCTTTGAATTTGAGACTTCATCTCCATGGAATTGCTTTCCATTGGAATACTTTGTATTGTTTGTTGCCAAGTCCTTGTGACTTGTGTGAATATCATTACAAGAGGATCATTGCGTAGATTACGGTAAATGACAAGAACTTGGTATTCTTACATTTACAATAAGGATTGGGATTGTGAAATGAAAATCATTGAGGTCATGTTCAATTGATATACATTTCACAAAGAGATGACCATATGTAAACATAGTGTGCATACTTGGAGTATGGCATATCTATTGTTTAAGAGAAACATAGTATGCATGCTTGGAGCATGGCATCACTACTGTTTCAATTCAAGTACTAAGTTAATTAATCGAAACATGAATAATGAGTGATCAATATGGTGCTTAGATAAAAGGTGATTTATTTACGCTCAAAGTGTTGAGGCCATATAGGACTAGTATTATTTTGTGTTTCACTTTGCATGTTTTGACTTCCAGAATAACTAGTTCATTCTCCTGAATAACCAAGTTATTCAAACCATCCACAGTCGGTCATATGTTGGAAGTAGATATGAATCAAGACTGTCATGAATTTGGCTTGTATGATTTGTCTAAAGTGGTTTAGACAATGCAATAGTTGCTACAACATTCATGAGTACTCATAAGGGCTGAGTATTGGATTCAACCCACGCTCATTTGGATTCACTTCATGGATTTCATCACGAGTGAATCATGAGACGATAATATCTTATATTCTTCAAACCGAGAGATATGAGTTGTTGACTATGAGTTGGTTATACATTGATTGCACGTAAACGCATTGGTAACTCGATGTTATAAAACGTGCCTTTGTGTATGATTCAAAAAATAGTTAGTACAAGCATATGAGTCGAAGTTTATCCATTCCTTTTACCTTCGGTATAAAAGCGATATCTGTGGGCCCCTCGATGATTTGATGATGACAAATGGAAGTGCTCAGTCGGGCCAAGACTGATTTGATTTGTTCAATTAGTCAGTTGTCATAAATCAGAAATCGGGAAACAACAAATGGACAGAGAGAATGATTATAATCCATGTCTCAGTCCATATGATATCTAGAATGGAGGAATATATGATCACTTATCTAATGGAAAAGTCATTGACAAAGGTCAGAGTTCATCTACAAAGTCATTGCTAGTCGGGTTCTAAAGTCATACTTGCAATAATAGTTTTAGACTTATCCAAGTGGGAGACTGTTGGATTAATGTCTAAGTCCATAACTATAATTGGTAAGACTTGACCCGACCTGGCATGGTCCATTTGGGTTGCATGGCATCATGCACTTGGATAGACTAAAATGAGAGAAATAACACTTAAGGTTTATTAATATATTATAAGTTCTAATATATTAATAAAGATTATTTAATTAGTATTGATCAAGAATTAATCTAGAATTAATTAAGTGATCAAAAGAAGACTAATTAAATATATGGGTTGATTGTGTAAATCATCCATACTTATATAGTGGGCTGACGCTCCATGGATTATCAAGTTGGGCTCAAACCCATTGGATGCTCCATGGATGCTCCATGGTGTATTTAAACCCATGGATCCAAGGAAATGGAAAGCCATGACAATTAGGGTTTACCCTAATTGTAACAACTATACAAGCATCTTATTGATGTGAGAATCGACCACTAGTGAGGCATGGAGGCGACTATGATATGCATGGAGGGCAAGCCGATTCTTGAAGTGTTCTAATTTCTCTCTAAGTTGTTCCAAGTGCTTATGGTGTTGTGTGAACCATTTGAGGTGTCACACTTCGGGCACTAGGCACCCAAGCTTCATGAAGACAAGCACCAACAAAAGTTATGTTATTCTAACTTGTGTTATTCGAAGTTTTGTATGCTAGAATAGAACAATACCTTGGAAAGTTGATATTTGCATGTATAATAGAGAAAACATAGATCCAAGGTATTTAGGGTTGCATGTACACTTAGGAGTGTTAGATTGCTCAAAACCCAACAACAACCACACCAAGGATCTCCTTCTCCTTCAAAAAATCACCAAAAAGCACCAAGATTGAGCTCACAACTTCAATGAAGGCTTGGATTAGGGTTTTTGAGTGTGAGAGGATGATGGAGGTTGAATGATCATAAAACACTAGCCTTAATGTTCTTTAAATAGGACCCAAGGCCCGAAATTAGGTTTTTGCACTAAAACATCTGCCACGCCATGGCTGGTCATTTAAATCACGTGGTGATGCTCCACCACATCCTGGTCATCCAAAAATAGAAATTAATACAAAACTTGATTCGTACATGGAACGAGTGTTACCCTAAACATCAAGGGTATTAGCTAATCTCAGAAAATCGCTTAGATTTGTAGGTTAAAAGTGTTTTAAAAGTTGGACTTTGTTGGAATTGAATACACAAGGGAATCAAACTTCAATTCGATTGACATTAGAGGAGGTTGGGGATCTTCTTCTTTTAATTGTGATTACATCGACCTATTGGATGGCTCTGGTGGACTTTTAGATATTTAGGACCTAATAGTTTTTTCATAAAATAGGTTCATCGTCTTCTCGTTAATACATCTCTGCCTATGGTTATTCGTGTTGTTTTCCTAGCATCACCACCATTCTTAACGTGTATGCCCCTCAATCCAAAACAAATAAAGAAAATTATTAGAATAAATCTTACTACTCAAGAAAAACTTAGCTGGTAATTGGGTGTTTCATGGGGAATTTAATGCAGTTAGATACACAAGTGAATGATTAAACTCTAATTTCTGTCATTATACTGTTGGAATAGTGTCTAAGGCTGCAACTATATTGGGCAAGTACTTGACCCGGTTGTGCATGGTCCTTTTGGGTTGCCTTCACCATAGCAACTTGATAGGATGATTTATTAAGAGAGAGTAAATATTATAAAGAATAATATATGGTTATTTGATTAATATAAGTCATAGAATTAATTGGAATTAATTTGGTGACTTAAAGAGATTAATTAAATAATGGGGTATAAACTGTCAATTGTTTGATAGTTAAGCTTTAGACTGAAAATCCTTATAGATATACTAGGGACGAATTCTAGAAGCTAAAGGATAGCTAAATTCGTCCATGGCTTATCTAAGGAAAGGATTTGGATAGCTTTAAGAGAAGATTATCCAATTAGGGTTTAGGTTGTAACCCTTAAGGAGTCTACAAGTATAAATAGATCCCAGGGGCAAGGGAAATCGGAACCTCTCCTAAAGTAAGAGAACCCTGGCCGATTTCCTTCCCTCTCCTCTCTCCTAAATCATCTTCCTTGCTATTGGTGTTTGTAAGCCATTAGAGGAGTGACATTTGTGACTCTAGAAGCTCCAAGACCTCAAGATCAACAAGGAACTCAAAGGTATGGTTCTAGATCTGTTTCAATGTTGTTATTTATCCTAATTAGCCATTAGAAGTCTTGGATTCAAAGCATGTTTAATTAGAAAGCCTAGATCCAAGCATTAGGGTTTTGCATGCGCACATAGGAAAGTTCTTATGGCTAAAACCCATCAGTGGTATCAGAGCCTAGCTTGGTTTTCTTTAAATTGTTGCTTGAATAACTGAAACAAACCTGCAAAATTCGATTTTTTGGTTTCTGAGTCATGGACTCGGCGAGTCTCAAAGTGGACTCGGCGAGTAGCCCTGACTCGGCGAGTCCGTTTGTGCACTCGGCGAGTCCAGGCATCAGGAATGGCCAGATTCGGGATTTTTTCATAATTATCTTATGGAAACTTACCTTAATCATAATAGATCAACCTAAATCCGATTTTTTGATATATATGACTATTATCTTGATCTAGTTAAAGGTATTTATCAACTAATAAAATATTTAATTTCCTTATATGATAATTGATTAATTATTTTAATTATTTTAATTATTTTGGTAATTATCTTTCAAAGAAATCTTGAATAAAATCAAATATAGATAATTAGGATATTAATTGTTAATTGGAATTATTTGTTATTTGATCCTCCATGTTTTAAATGTTTAAAACTTGCCCTCAAGTTTTGAAATTTATATTTGTGATTAAAAGTTTTGATTTAGACAACTTAAATTTCAAAACCCTAGATTTTAAAAGGTTTAAAATACAACCCTATACTAATATGATATTACTAGTATAATATATATATGTATAACTAAATGCTAGTCTTACCGTTAGTAGGCCTCATTCACGAAGCCGATCTATAAGGTGGGTATAAGGTTGCGGCCTATAAAATGGCGCTTAATGGGTGTACACTCACACCCACCGCTTGCTTGATTGGTGGTGGGTCGTTAGCCGAACGGGTAGGATAGGGAAACCTCATCCTCTCATTAAAAGTATAATAAGTAATACAAAGTAACTACACTTTTTTTAAATTTTCCCAATCTTAGTTACTTTAGGAAAAGTGAATTGATGGAATCCCATGAAATTACACTTTGCACCCTTGCTAAGAAGTTAGTGGAGCGTGTGTGGTTTACCGGCACACTAATTGGTTCTATGCAAAGGTGGCAAAGGGTGATTCATTGTTTATCATAGTTCGATGGAGCGTGTGTGGTTTTCCGGCACATGGAATAGGTGATCGTTCCAATGAAGGCACCATGTGAATTTGCATGGTAATTCACACCCGCTTTGTGATCCTCGGCATCCCAGTCACAAACAAGAGGGGCATATCGAGATTTAAACATGCCATTGAATAGTTTCAATGAATCTCATCCAAACCTAGGAATTCTCAAAAACACTTAGGACTAATAGTTTAGGTTTTTGTGATGGAGAATTAGTGAATCGTCATTCACTTACCTTCAATTTATTTGCATATTAGATTACGGCATCCCTTTTCTAGTATGTAAATGTTATTGTTGGATCCTAGCCCTAATTTTCTTATTGGGTGATAATTAGGGATTCTTATTCTAATCTATCTTTGTCCTTTTCTAATTGTAGATGTCGAACGCTAACAACGCTGCTGCTAGTTCATTCACGTTGATGAGCCTTTGCCAAAAGGTCACCTTCGATGGAACGAACTTTAGCGAATGGATAAGATACATTCGCACCATTGCTCGCTATGAGGACAAGGAGTATGTCCTTGATGAGAAGCTCGAGAAAATCAACCCCGAAATCGCTACTCCGGCCGAAATCACCGCTTTTGAGACTCATGAGCAAGATGCAACGAAGGTACATTGCATCATGATTGCTACCATGAACTCCGAATTCCAAAAGTCCTACGAGGACATGTACCCGTACGAGATGCACCAAGACTTATTGGAGAGGTACCACCAGAACGCGAGACAAGAACGTTACGAGATTTTCACTAACATGATTTCCGCTAAGATGGGTCATGGAGAATCTCTTACCGTGCACTTGCAAAAGATGCAAAGGTATGTCGACCGCCTTCGCAAGTTAAATGTTGACTTTGGGGAAGACTTGGCGATCGACATGGTGCTTCACTCTTTGCCTCCAATGTACAACCAATTTAGGATGACCTACCACATGAACAAAGAAGAGGTCACCCTAAGCAAACTCCAAGGTCTCTTGAGGGTTGCTGAGAGCAACTTCAAAGACAAGTCTGCTGCACCAACTCCCAATCCACCTGCTGCTCCTGTCTTGGCTATTGGTCAAGGAAAGGGTAAGAGGAGGAAGGCTTCATCGAAGAACTATCGCAAGGTCAAAGCCCGAGATGGTGCCTCTTCTAGTGGGACCAAAGTTGATCCCGCTAAGCCATGTCCTAACCCGAAGGAGGCAGAGTGCCACCACTGCCACAAGATAGGAGATTGGAAGAGAAGCTGCCCAGAGTACCTGCAAGCAATCAAAGAAGGAAAGATCAAGCCATCTTTCGCAGGTATATACACAATTAAATCTAACGATTCTAATCATGCTATTTCTTGGGTTCTTGATACCGGTTGTGGTTACCACATCTGTTCTAATGTGCAGGGACTAAGAAGAAGTAGGGATGTGGAGCAAGGAAGAATCAATCTAATCATGGGGAACAGAAGATCGTCGCCTGTGACCAAGATTGGAGTGTATTCTTTAGTGCTTAGGAATAATTTGTGTTTAGATTTGAACAATTGTTGCTATTCGCCATAAATGGCTAGAAACATCATTTCATTTCATGGTTTGTATAGACAAGGATTTAGATTTTCTTTTAATAATGAGAATGGTTCTATTTTAGCTTATCTAAATGGTGTCTTTTACTTTGAAGCTATACCATGTAATGGAATATATGAAACCGTTATGATTGTTGATAACTTAGGAAATGATGTTTTGAATATTGATTCTTCCACTAGTATGGATAAAGCATCCTTGTGGCATTGTCGTCTTGGACATGTCAACAAGAAACGCATAGCCCAACTCCAAAAGGATGGAGTGTTGGAGTCATTCGACCTTAGGGAAGATGACACATGCGAGTCTTGTTTACTTGGAAAGATGACTAAATCACCCTTCACGAGTACATGTGAAAGGGTGAAAGTCTATTGGACCTAATACATACCGATGTATGTGGACCGTTTAGATCAACCACGAAGGATGGGAACCGCTTCTACGTGACTTTTACCGATGATTATAGTAGATATGGGTATATCTATTTAATCAAACAAAAGTCAGAAACCTTTGAAAAGTTCAAAGAGTTCAAGAATGAAGTGGAGAATCAATTGGGCAGGAAAATCAAGATGCTTCGATCCGATCGAGGAGGAGAGTACCTAAGTCTTGAATTCCACGATTATCTCAAGGAGTGTGGAATAGTTTCGCAATTGACGCCTCCTAGGACACCGCAGTTGAATGGTGTGGCAGAAAGGTGTAATCGAACCTTATTAGATATGGTTCGCTCTATGACGTGTCGAGCTTCACTACCTATCTATTTCTGGGGGTATGCCTTAGAGACTGCCGCTCATATCCTTAACTGAGTCCCTACTAAGAAGGTTGCCAAAACACCTCAGGAGATGTGGACAGGGAAAGCTCCCTCGTTGGCACATATCAAGGTTTGGGGTTGCGAGGCTTTCATAAGACGAGATACTCACGACAACCTCGAACCTCGAAGTGAGCGATGTATTTTAATCGGCTACCCGCAGACATCCTTTGGATATCTCTTCTATAGACCGAAGGACAATGTGGTCTTCGTTGCGAGGAGAGGAGTTTTCCGAGAGCGAGAACTCATAAGCCAAGGAGACAGTGGGAGGCAAATCGAGCTTCAAGAGATTCAAGAGTCGATAGATGAAGGAACCTCTACCGCTGGCACTCAACCCGAGGAGGAAACTCCGGTTGAACCAATTGACGAGTCCTTACCTCTTAGACGTTCCGATAGAGTTAGAGTTCTACCCCAGTTTTATGGTTTTCATATTACTACTGAAGGGGACACGTATATTAGTGATGGTACACTAATAAATCTTGATGAACCTAATAGCTATAAGGAAGCCATGGCAGGCCCGGAGTCTGCGAAATGGAAAGAGGCAATGGATAGCGAGATCCAATCCATGTATGATAACCAAGTTTGGAATTTGGTTGATTATGTGCCCGAACGTAAGACCGTTGGGTGCAAGTGGATCTTCAAGAAGAAGACCGACGTGGATGGAAACGTGCACACATATAAAGCGCGATTGGTTGCGAAGGGCTTTACTCAAACTCCCGGAGTTGACTATGATGAGACCTTCTCACCAGTTGCGAAGATTAAATCTATTAGAGTGATGCTAGCTATTGCCGCATTTCATGATTATGAGATTTGGCAAATGGATGTCAAGACCGCTTTCCTTAATGGGAAGTTGGCTGAGGATGTTTACATGGCTCAGCCCGAGGGGTTTGTGGATCCGAAGCATCCGAATAGAGTGTGTAAGCTTGAGAAAGTCAAAGAGTTTGGATTTGTACGAAGCGAAGACGAGTCTTGTGTATATGTCAAAGCCAGTGGGAGTATAGTAAGCTTCCTCGTTCTATATGTCGATGACATACTACTCATGGGAAACGACATCCCGAATCTGCAGGAGGTTAAGTCCTGGCTCGGGAAGTGCTTCGCTATGAAGGACCTCGGAGAGGCTTCTTACATTTTGGGAATAAGGATAGTGAGAGAAAGAAGTAAGAGACTAATTGGACTTAGTCAGAACACTTACTTAGAGAAGGTACTAAAACGTTTTAGTATGGAAAACTCAAAGAAGGGAGAATTACCGATACAAAGTAATGCCAAGTTGAGTAAGACTCAAAGTCCGAGTACCGAAGCTGAGATAGCAGAAATGAGCCGAGTACCATACGCTTCCGCAGTTGGCTCAATCATGTACGCTATGACTTGTACTCGCCTTGATGTAGCCTTTGCTTTGAGCTTGGTTAGCAGATTTCAAGGGAATCCTAGCAGAGCACATTGGATTGCGGTGAAGAATATCCTTAAGTACCTTCGGAGGACGAAGGAATGGTTCTTAGTCCTTGGAGGGAGTGATGACTTGAAGGTGCGAGGGTATATTGACGCTAGTTTTCAGACCGACAGGGACAACTACCGTTCGCAGTCGGGCTGAGTCTTTACCCTAAATGGAGGAGCAGTGACATGGAAGAGTTCCAAGCAGGAGACCGTAGCTGATTCAACGTGCGAATCAGAGTACATTGCAGCGAGCGAAGCGTCGAAGGAGGCAATATGGCTAAAGAACTTCATCGGTGATCTTGGAGTAGTACCTGCCATAAAGGAGCCCATGGAGATTTTCTGTGATAACGAACGAGCGGTTGCCTTGACCAAGGAACCGAGGGATCATGGTAGATCAAGACATATCGACAGAAAATATCACTTCATTAGACATCGTGTAGAATAAGGACAACTCGTAGTGAAGAGGATATCATCAGAAGATAACCCAGCAGATCCGCTTATGAAGGGACTGAGTAGGGTTAAGCACTTGCAGCATGCTAGGAGTATTGGGCTGAATGATAATATTAGCATAGATTAGATAGTATTAGAAACGTGTAATAGATAAATGTAATTAACATTTGATGATTAAATAAAGGAGTTTTATTTATGAGTAATGTTACTATCTTATGTTAATTGTTTAACTATTGTTTCACTTTGCATGTTTTGACTTCCAGAATAATTGAAATTATTAGGAATAATAGAATTGTTCAAATTGTCCACAATCGTTGATATGTTGGGAGTAGATATGAATGAAGATTGTCGTGAATTGGTGTGTATAATGTCTAAATGGTGTTAGACATAGCAAAGGGTTGCTGCAACATTCATGAGTGCTTATGAACTAGTTTTGAGCATTGGAACAAACCCGTGCTTTCTGGAATCACCTTATGCATATGATATAAAAGGGTGATCGCAAGACGATAATATCATATAGTCTTAAAACCTAGATATATGGTTTGTTATTTGTTAATTGGTTGTACATTGATAATGCGAAAACGCATCAGTAACTCGGTGTTATAAAACGCATTGTTGTGTATAGTTGGTTAATGAATAAGTAAATGCATATAAGTCGAAGTTTATCTGTAACTTTTATCTAAGAAGGTAAAAGCGATATCTCGGCCGCTCGATGATTTGATTTGACTTATGTGCCGGGCCCGGTCAGAACTGAATTGATGTGTTCGATTAAGTTCTATGTCGAATAAATCAGAGATCGAGAAACCTAAATGCTTGACTAACCATTCCATAGGATTGTCAGCATGATATCTAACAGAGGACTGTACGATCCCTTATCTAAAGGACAAGATTGATTAGATCAGAGTTTGACAGCGTCTTTGAGAGCTACGATTGCAAACCGATTTGTACTTGTATAGTTACTAGACTTATCCAAGTGGGAGACTGTTGGAATAGTGTCTAAGGCTGCAACTATATTGGGCAAGTACTTGACCCGGTTGTGCATGGTCCTTTTGGGTTGCCTTCACCATAGCAACTTGATAGGATGATTTATTAAGAGAGAGTAAATATTATAAAGAATAATATATGGTTATTTGATTAATATAAGTCATAGAATTAATTGGAATTAATTTGGTGACTTAAAGAGATTAATTAAATAATGGGGTATAAACTGTCAATTGTTTGATAGTTAAGCTTTAGACTGAAAATCCTTATAGATATACTAGGGACGAATTCTAGAAGCTAAAGGATAGCTAAATTCGTCCATGGCTTATCTAAGGAAAGGATTTGGATAGCTTTAAGAGAAGATTATCCAATTAGGGTTTAGGTTGTAACCCTTAAGGAGTCTACAAGTATAAATAGATCCCAGGGGCAAGGGAAATCAGAACCTCTCCTAAAGTAAGAGAACCCTGACCGATTTCCTTCCCTCTCCTCTCTCCTAAATCATCTTCCTTGCTATTGGTGGTTGTAAGCCATTAGAGGAGTGACATTTATGACTCTAGAAGCTCCAAGACCTCAAGATCAACAAGGAACTCAAAGGTATGGTTCTAGATCTGTTTCAATGTTGTTATTTATCCTAATTAGCCATTAGAAGTCTTGGATTCAAAGCATGTTTAATTAGAAAGCCTAGATCCAAGCATTAGGGTTTTGCATGCGCACATAGGAAAGTTCTTATGGCTAAAACCCATCAGATTATACGACCTCCGGTTTCACTTACTTTATCGAGGTGGTTGGCTTACAAGAGTTCAACCACGGTGGAAACCAATTCATATATCTTCATGATAACGACCTTAAACAATGTAACTTGGATAAATTTTTGGTATGCCAAAACATTATATCCATTTAACCTCTAACGATAGTTATTGTTCTTCCAAGAGAACACGCAAACCATTCTCCAGTTATGCTAAAACCATCCAACTATATTTTGGTCCTTCCCCTTTTTATTTCTTCAACTCATGGCTACTAAATAAGGAATTTGATTCAATTTTTGAAAAATATTGAAATGAGTTTCAAGGTTACGGTGCACCTGATAGCTATCTATTAGCTAAACTCAAGGTTTTGAAAGATGTTCTTAGAAAATGGAGAATGGATGTTTCACATACAAAATCTGGCTCTCTCAAACAACTTCGGGGCACTATAAACAAAATTGAGATAGAAGTGGAATCTAGTGCTCTTACTTTACCGGAAATTAGTAATCAAAACTTAGAATTATTGAACTAGAACAAACTACGATACTGGACCTTCAACAGAAGGCAAAAATCAAATAGATTTATGATGGGGATGAAAATAGTTGTTCTTTTCATGGTATGTTGAATAACAAGTGCTGGATGAATAGGATTCATCGTATTGATTCTAATGGTACTTGGATCTTAGATCCACTTTCCATCAAGAATAAGGTTTTCGATTCCTTTAGGCCAAATTTTCACAAGCCTTGCCTAGTCGGCCAAAGTTGATGAGTCCTTTATTCAAAAGACTTTATCCCACTTAAAGCTCTCTCGTTGAATTACCAATCTACATCAATGAAATAAAAAGTTCAATTTAGGGGTGTGATACTAGAAAAGAAGCAAGACCTGACGACAACACATTTAAACTCATAAAATGAGAATTAGAAACCATGAAAAGTGACATTATTAGTTATGTGAAAAATTCGATGCTACTGGTACCCTTTCATCAGTTTGCAATTCAACTTTCATAGCTCATGTAGCCAAAGTGAAGGATATGTTAACTATTTCTTACTATAGGTTGATAAGTCTTCTTGGGTGCTTATACACGATAGTTGCTAAAATACTCGTAATTCGTTTTAATCGTGTAATTTGTTGCATTATGAATGAAGTGCAATCAACCTACATAGAAGGGAGAAACATTCTTGATGGGTGTCTAGTGATGAACGAAATCTACTATTGGGCAACGAAAGAAAATAATTCGATGTTTTTATAAAGTTGATTTCGAAAAGGCCTTTGAGTTAGTTAACAATGGTTACTTGGATTTAGTAATGGATTAGATGTCATTTGGAATTTAGTGGTGTAATTAGATATGGGGATGTTTATCTGGCTCAAAGGCTTTGGTGTTGGTAAATGGCACCCCTACTAATGAATTCCATATTTATCGGGGAGTGCGATAGGGAGACCTGTTATACCTATTTTTATTCATTCTATCAATAAAAGGGTAGGATGTTACGAATAGAGTGGCAAGGGAAAGAAAAACTTGATTCAAGGAATTAAACTTCCAAATAAGGGGTATGTGTTGTCATATCTATTTTATACTGATGATGCCATCTTCGTGGGTGATTGGGACCATGGCCCAACCAAAAAAATTTCCCCTATTCTCAAATGCTTCCAAATCTCGTCGGGACTCAAGGTACATTTTCATAAATCAAGGTTTTTTGGTACTTGTATTGTGGATTATGAGTTTAAAAGGATGGCTCAAATTCTTGCATGCGTAAAGAGTTCATTCCTATCCGTATACATTGGGGTCCAAGTGGGGGCCAGCATGCTTCGTAATAAGAATTGGAAACCTATAATCGAAAAATTCCCAACCAAACTATCTAACTGGAAGGCGAACACACTGTCTTCCAGAAGGCGACTATCTTTGATAAAATCAGTGTGTGGTAGTTTACCCACATAGTACCTGTCAATATTCAAGGCCCCTCATGGTATATCTAGTAAGGATCGAAAAAGTTAAGACGGAAATTTTTATGGTGTGGGGATGAGGATAACCAAAGATTTATTGAGTAGAATGGCCGAAGGTGGTTACGGAAAAGAAAGTAGGAGGTCTAGGGAGCACAAAATATAGTTCTTCTTACTAAATGGTGGTGGCGTCTATGAAAATGGTTGTTTGTGGACTAAAATAATTGATAGCATACATAATCTGAAAAAACAACCTTGTAACTACCTAGTTAGAAAACACTCAACAACTATACGGAGCCTTAATCGATTCAAGTCGACTTGAACAACCTTTTATCTTTTCATCCGGGTTTTAAGATTAAAATTTTCTTTCGGAAGGACGACGTGTGGTGTGGCGATACTCCTTTAGAACTTCGTTACCCTAAACTATACCGGTTTGAACCCATCAAGAAGTGCACCCTCATTGACCGGTTAAGTTGTAATGGTTTCTCTTGGAAGTGGGAAAAAAACATTTGTCATGAGATTTATTACTTGAATTTCATAAATTTTACTCTCTATTTTGCTCTCAAAATCTTGACCTCCATTTAAGATTTGGTTTTCGATTTAACTTACACGTGGATGGAACATACTTGGTAAACATCTTGAGGCGTTTGATAGACTCCAAACAATTTCAGTCGACTGGTCCTCAGATTTACTGGTTAGAACTTATACCCCTTAAAATCAAATGTTTTGTTTAGTGGACAGTTATAGACAGAATCTCGGTGGCAGCTTGCCTTGCTCATCGGGGCATTATCGTCCAACTTCCCAATTGTCAATTTTATGAGTCTGATATCGAGACCTCCAAACATATTTTGGTGGATTGGTACAGGGGCAATATGGACAAAAGATAGATGGATTACGGTTATTCTCCGGCAGGTTTTTACAATTTCATTTATGCACGGTCTATGTTTTTTTATCGTCCCTCTTGAGTTTCATGCTAATGGGAGGACTGGTTTTATTAACATAATTCTTTTTGGTGTTTAAAAAAAAAGAAACTAATATCAAGTAATAATTAAACATAAGTAAAGTACGTAAAGTTTACTTAAAAACATAGAAAGCGTTTTCAAAATAAAAATACAGCATCTTTTAACGCACATAAAGCATCACATTAGCAAATGCATCAAAGCCTAACATTAATTACTTTTGTACTCGTAGCTTTACTACTATGGTCGATTTCTTCTTTTTCAAGCCTGAAAAAAGTTTGACTTTGAATGTTGAAACTTAGAAGACCCAACGCTTCTCAAAAGCCGTTCGTCCAGTGCCAGGCTGCCAGCTATCTATTACAAGAAAAAAACAGAAAGAGACCAACGTAACGCAAGTACGCAACACATTCAAATCTAGAATAGATAAAATTGCGAAAAACAACTCCAAACACGCATCTTTTTCCGTTTGCCAGATAAATTTTTCTAAAGTGGTACATAAAAATCCATCTAAACCTTCTTTAGAATCATGAACATTTCGGTTAACAACCATGACCCTTAATAAGTTGAGAACAACTCAGTAATTCGCACTTAAAACTCATGATACACATGTTCAACACCAGATCCATTAATTAGTCAAGTTGGAAATTAACGAGAGGTGGTTATACCATATTCTATGCCTACGTTATTGTCTACTCCTAGACATCATATGTGTCTTCTAATAATGTACCTCAACCCTTGGATTGATTCACCGGGGTATATCATCTCTCAATATTCCCCTTGTTTCTCTTATAAATTCCATGTTCACCCCGACTCCAACATATACCAACAAGACTTGTACGACAGATAAAAAAAGAAATGGCTCGAAACAAGTCTCAGAAGAAATCCTTCCTTTCCTTCTTCAGTAACTTTAGGTTCAAGAAGGGTAGAAGGGGAGCTGATGAGGCTTGGGATGACTCGATGAAGGCTTATAAAGTGTATCCAAGTGATCAAGACAGAGGTGGACGATGGGCTGATCCTCGTATTGATAGCAAAGCATCAGCTTATATTCATGAAAGGACCAACAGATGGAACAACGTAGAGGTATCAAGCTGATTAGTCATGGTTTAGAGGAAACGACAATAGATGCTCTTTTATTATACATTCGTTAATATTTTAGTGTTAAAATTGCATATATCTTATAAATAGTTTGTATGTTTATACTATATTTTTTATAACAAGACGAATCTTGTTTATAACTCTTGTTAGATATCTTTCCGTGCATGTTAATTCATTCAAACCCAGAAATGCATCATTCACACTCAAAAATATCGTGATCACAATAATCAATTATAATCAAAGGACCACAACATTTCAGAAAAATCCAAATGATAAAAATAACCAGAGGTCGAATGAGACCCAAATTCCATCGATTAAGGCGCTGAGTTTACCATTTCCAGTTAATTTTTATTCATTAATGTTATGTACGTAAATCGCATGAGGATTTTTGCTAATACCTTTGATAATTTAGATAGTAATTTTGAAGCATTATTATTTGATTAGGATTTATGAGTTTTGGCTAAATTAAACATATTAAAAATAGAAGCGTCCTTGTGTTGGACAATATTTTTCCACGTTTGGCCAATCGATCTACATCAGCCACTAGGAAGAGTGCATCTTATTATATATCAAAATTATTGTTCTCAAAATTCAAAATGGTAAACCTTGTAGAATGGTATAACCAAGTAGGCTACAATAATAAAATCAAAAAGAAATGATACCACTCAATACTCGCTACAAGCATCCAACCATCGTTAGTTTTGATTGCGGGAATTGCACTAATCCCGCCGACTACAACACAAAGCAGCACGTGACTGAAAAAACTCTGTCCCTAAATACCGACATATTACATATGGAACTCCACAAATTGTAAAACCATTATTATAGAGACATTATGATGGCCTAGTGAAGGATTACGGAATAAACCCATAGGTAACCAATGGTATTTTAACAATTTCAAATAATCCTATATACTATTTGAATAGTTGTTCACCACAAGTAAAACGAATATAATTTATAAATGTTCAATTAGTAACCCGTTGATAATTAAGGATGGTTAACAGCAAATGTTTTTATTTAAAAATATCGTTCAAAGAAAAAAAAATTAAATTTAATTATAATAAAAAATTATTATTATTATTAATTTCGTGAGTAATACTATTAAATTGTTATCTTCGGTTTCTTTATTGTTATTACTGTTCTTGTTTTTACTATGGTATTGGCAAAATTAAATGGAACGGGGTTAATCTTTGGATAATCAAACTATTATAAAAAAAGATAAATTACATGAATGACCCCTTGTGGTTTTTGATAGTTTGCACTGTCCTTAACTTTATTTTATAATTCGGATCATTCCTTTTATTTAGTTTTGCTTAATGCTTAAGCCTTAGGAAACCTGTGAAATTACTGTTATACTCCTCTCGTCTTTTTAAGTTTTTTGATTATTGGTTTTAAAGTTCAAATAAAATATAAAAACTCTAGGGACTACTTTTGTAATTTACTTGAAAAAATGAATAATAAAACCAACGCAATTCATGCGATTGATTCCTTACATTCCTTCGAGGATTCAAGATTTCCGATTGCCTAAATCCATAAACGTAGTCCTGTCAATGCTCTCCGGATCACCTCGCAGAAACGCCATCAAACCTGCAACTCATTGCTTCGTCCAACAATCCCTGATCTTGCCACCATTTCTTATCATCACTCGCAGAAACGCCATCAACCCATTGTGAAGCCAAGCTGTTTGAAATCCCGTAAATCGGAGTCATCATGTTTGAACTCTGCATTCTTCACCACCAACGGAGCTTCAAAAACTTCGTGAATCTTTTAATTTAAGTTTTTTTTCCATACATTGGATGATGTTGTTCTTTGTTTGTATGTATCTTTTCAGATTAAAAATTAATTTCATAGAAATTCATAAGGGAAACACTAAAACGGAAAAAATGATGTAGTTCCAGTTCTTTCTATTTTGGTTTGAATATTTGTTAGAAATAGGGGATGAACAGATTGCTTGAATTCTCTGAAAGCTGTGATTCACTATCAAATTGAAGTATTTCGATGGTACAGATCGAACACTCAATTGGACGAAATTCAGAGATAGGAAATCAGAGAATATATGTGAAAATGTTCTTCAAAAAGATGTACCAGATGAATGACCAAAAACGGCTATATGATTCCTGTCTAAAAACTATCAGTAGACAGTTACAAACTGTCATCAAAACTACCAAACCTGTGATGAAACGGATCTCAGGGAAAAAGGGTCAACTTTCTAAAAAATTGGATTTTTGATGCAGCTCGACCCCAGCCAGGGGCTCTGCCCCTTGGACCCTGCTGCCAGGAGAGCTGCTCCCGAAAGGGACTTCACCCCTAATTAACAGTGTACTTTGAATCTTGAAAAACTTGAACAAGTCTGCACTCTTACACCATCCTACCTTGTTCAATATTCAACAAAATCACTTTTGGTCAACAAATTTAATCCTATTACACTTAAATAATATTGGTGATATTAAATCACCAACAAACCTCCCCCATTTAAGTGTAATCTTAATTAAACTTAACACAAAACATAAACAACAACAAATTGATGCATAACTGAAATGTTGTGACGATTGAGTTTCACATTAGTATATTATTCAATCCGAATATTTGAATATCCGGGTGTCACTAAGAATTGAACCCTTTCTATTCAAAGTGAATATATGAAGATAATACACACCAGTTTACATTCTCATAATTTCTAACTTGACACTGTATTTTACTAGCTTGTGTCCTATCCTTCGATAAACATATCAAAGCCAAGTCCCAACCTCTTGAAGCAGCCAAAATTCATGCTTATATAGGTAAGTCTTTTGTTCTTGCACTTGCAAATGCAATTTTTCAAAGAACTTTTAAGAAATAAAATTTCAACCTCTTAAACTTGTAGTACCAAACACATACATTTGAATAATGATTATGATATGTTCCAATCTTCAAATATCAAGCTTTCCACATTGAATTCAACATCTAATATTACATTAGATGGGATTTAGGTATCTCAATATAAAAGATTTTAAGTGGACTTTAAACCCATCCCTACAGCTGCCTTGTGCACAAGATCTCTTGCTAACCATTTGGTTAGATGATTTGCCAAATTCAACTGAGTTCTTACAAACTCCAAAGATATCACACCAGTCATGATGAGCTCACAAATCATGATATGTCTAACACCTAAATGTCTAGACTTCCCATTGTACACTTGACTATAAACCTTAACCAAAGTTGCAACACTATCACATCGAATAGAAATGGTAGATATTAGTTTGGGCCATAATGGAATTTCATAAATCAAATTCTATTACAACTAGCATTTTTTTAGCTAGTAAATTTTGTCCTCATGTAAACATCAACTATTGTAAGACTTGTAATTAAAGTTGATATCATACTCTATGCTCAATCAAAATCATCCATTTGAATCAAAACTCCTGAGTGAAGTTCAAAAATCTAATACAATGCATCTCGTATACTTAACTATGGGTTGAAAACCCTAAATATTCCGGTTCAAATTAAATATGGTTTAGGATCCTCTTATTGGGCCTAATGGACCAGTAAACCTTCTATTTGATGATTTTGGACCAATGAAACCCATTTGGGCTCTAGTTGGGCCCACATTCGTCAAACCATAGCAATTGGGCCAAGTTGGGCCTAGAATCACTCACTTATTTTGTCATGGGCCATAATGGACCGTGAACCATTCAATTTAACCTTTATGGACCATGAACCCATCTCGTCATCTTAATTGGGCCGTGAACTCATTTGGGTCGTGAACCCATCCTTTCCCATTCATGGCCCACTTTAAAAAAACAAATTAGTAAAGGATATTAAGAGTACCACCTCATGTTTACAAGATGGATTTCCAAGCCATTATCCAACAAACCTCCATACTAATCTTATGTCTCAATGCAACCATCAGATATTAACCTCTCTCCTATCTTTCTATCTTCTTATTCATGGCCATAGAGCCAAAAACCACCACCACCTTCATTTTACTCTCAAACTCACTCAAGCATTCCCCTCTAAGAACACTCAAAGAAACCTCTTTTCTCCTTTCTAAAATTCGTGTGTACTTGTGTGTGTCTCAAGGAAAATCTCTTAAAACTTCATACTAGGTAAGATCATGTAAACTCAAAGTGGTTTATTTCATTTTATGATAGATCCATCCTCATAAGCACATGTTATCTTGATCCATGGCCTTAGAACTTCATAGATCTCGAAAATCTCCTCAAGGAAACATCTAGGGCCAAATTCTTCTTCAAACTCTTCATCAAACTAAGAACAACAACCCCAAGTGAGTTCATACCCCTATTTTGGATTTTTACTTTGGTTTGGGGGAGAATACCAGTTGTTTTGTGAAGATCTATGTGTGTATGCATGATTTTGTGTGTTTTTCATGTTATATATGTGATTATGTGTTTAAACTCCATGAACTTAAAAGATCTACTAAAAGATGACGCTATTAATTGAAACATAACACTCATTACAACGTATCTTACAAAGAAGTGGTTTTAAAATACATACAAGTTACTTGAAACTAAGCAAAATCGTATAAGAGAGCTAAAAGTAACAAAATGACCAAAAATGGGTATACTTTATGTAACTCACATTTAGTAGGGGTTCAAAAAGGAATTTTTTTGCTAAAAATGGTTAATTTCGACATTTGAGACCTTACATGGACTAAAAATGTAAATATTTTCATAAATGAGCCTTATTTGGGCTTCTCACGGCTTTGGGCCAAAATTTGTAACTTTTGGACTTTTGTAGGCTTAAATGTCATTTTCAACAAAGTTGTGCCAAAAATATAAATTTTTGATAAAAGAGTTTGAAGATGTGAAATTATTAAAATTTGGGCCAAAAAGATGAAATTATCTATAATGGGCCGAAAATGCACATTTTTATAAAAATCAAGCCGAAAATGATATTTTTGACAAAAGTGAATTAAAAATGTTATTGTTACAAAAACTAGCCTTAAATTCAAGTTTTGTTCTAAAAATGGGCCTTAATTGTAAATTTTTGGCTTAAAGGGCCAAGAATGCAATTTTTACAAAAAGGTGGGCCTTTTATGTCATTTTCGTGAATAATTGAACCAAAACAAACAATAAGCTAACCAACGGGTTAATTTTGCCAGTCTCATGTTATTAGGCCTTAGTGGCCCATTTATATGCTTGATAGATCGTGAATACTCTTTATATGTTTATTGGGCCTTATTGACCCACTAACATGCTCGACGGACCTTGGTTACTCCTTGCGTGCTATTTGGGCCTCTAAATAACACACATGTGAAATGGGCCTTAGTTGTCCTTTTACATATATTTTGGGCCATGTTATATAATCTCATTCTTTTCGAGCCTTGAAATGACTTACATGTTTAGTGAGCCTTAGTTGTTTACTTACATGATTTATTGGGCCTGGAGTGTGCTTTATATGTTTCTCTTCACGTAAATTTCGATTAAGGATCTAGTGAGACATGTCGGTTGACACCTATTTAGTGTACGATCGTAGTCTGTAGTTATAACCAGAGTCTTTGGGAGGGAGAGCGGTGTGATGACCGTTAATTTTTAGCTAGGCTTGTCAAAGTCAAATAAGGTCAATAAGTCAAACCAATCAACTCAAATAACCCTAGTATATCAGGGTTTGCAATATACTAGCTACTGTACAACTCGCTATTTTAATAAGAAATTATCACCAGGGAAGTTTGTATGATTTAAATCCTTAAACCCTAATCGAGGTAAGTGATTGTAGCAAAATGATAAAACACTATTTCATACCTTTTGGGGGTGTGTAGGACTCTTAATCATGGCTTAACGGGGTTTACGGACCTTGCGTTGCGAAGCTAAACACCCAACAAGGTCACAATCAAAGTCTCTAGCAATCTCTTTTTATCAATCGTAATCTCTCCCAAATCCCTCCTTTAACTTTTGTAATCATTCGGGTCGTCCCGACCCTTAAACGAGCCAAAAACCAATTAAAACGGGGAAATTCTTAGTTAAATAGCCTTAAGGAACCGAAACCTTCCCTTAAGGGGTGAAGCCTCTCGGACCCGAAACCTCTTGGAGCCGAAGCCTCTTGGAACCGAACTGCTGAGGACCGAACCCGAACCTTCCTTTCTGCCCATTTCGCCTCGAGCTATTTCGCTTCTACTCGGCTTCAGGCCATTTCTCTCCTACCCACCTTTGGTCCATGGCAGAAGGGACCGAACTGTAACGACCATAAAATTCCAACCAATTTAAACTTTTCAAAAACAACCCGATATCATTAAGTTATTACAAAAAGGTTTTCAATACAATTAATTTAGAGTATTCCCATAATCACATCACAACATGAACATGAGGAGCAGTACGATCACGCCTTTGCCTTGCCACGGTCTCCTGAAGAACCTGAAAAATATTAAACCACAACTGTAAGCCCGAAAGCTTAGTGTGATATCCCCAAAATACCAACCACATATACCATACACGCATAACATGCCATATCATATCCGATCACAGAACAACCATGCACTTCGGGTCTACTGTGTGACTGGTCCGCCGCACCGGCCAACAGTCCACCTGGTCCACCCTCCGAGTCTAGCCATATACATCGATTCTGCAGTGTGATTGGTCCGCCCGCACCGGGCCGTCAATCCACCTGGTCCACTCTCTGAGTCTACAGTATGACTGGTCCGCCCGCATCGGGCCTTCAGTCGGCCTGGTCCACTCTCCGAGCCTCGACACGTCTGGTCCGCCCTCTTGGGGCCTACAGCCTATTCGGACCGCTCGTTGGGCCTTCGGGAATTTTATGAAAACATTTAGTTACTTTTATATTTCATTATACTTATAATGGAAGGTTTCTGTCCTATCCTACCCGTTCGGCTAACGACCCTCCACTAGTCAAGAGTGTGGTGGGTAAGAGTGGATACCCATTCAATCGCCATTTTATAGGCAATTTCCTTAAACACCCCTTATAGACCAGCTTCGTGAATGAGGCCTACTAACGGTAAGACTGACTTTTACTCATACATACATACATATATATATATATATATATATATATATATATATATATATATAATGTTAGACTTTTAATGTTATATGTAGCATAGGGTGTATTTTACACTTTTAAAATACTAGGTGTTCTAATTGAATAATTATACTTTTAATTTAATTAAATTGTACACCAAAACTATATGCATTTATTAAATCTCTTTTAATTATACACCTTAATTAATTAATAACACCATAAGGGTGTGATTTGAACTTTTCAAAACTATACTATGGTTTTAGAATTTAACATTCCTAAATTAAACCTTTTAATCAACTCTTAAATTCCAAAACATGAGGGCAAGTATTTGAAACATTTCAAAACATTAGGGTTTAGAATTTAAATATTTCAAAATCAAACTTTTTTATCAAAATTTAAATTCCAAAACTTGAGGGTAAGTTTTGAAACTATTCAAAACATTAGGGTTTCAACTATTTAAATTTCTAAACAAAACTATTAAGTTCAAATTTAAACTATAAAACCTAAAGGGGAAAAATTGAAACTTTTCATAACACAAGGATAAAATAACAAATAATATAAATTAAACAATTAATTTCATCATTTATCTATATTTAACCTAATTCCAATTTCTTGCAAAATAAGTTACCCAATTAATACAAATAATCAAACTTTATCATATAAGGAAGTAATTATCTAATTAATTGGTAAATATCTTTTGTTTAATCAAGGATATATCCAAAATATGATTAAAATTCAAATTTTAATGCTCCATAACAGTTAAGGTAAGTATCCAAGACAAAAACAACAAGAAATCCCGAACACGCCTCTTTCTGACGCTCGAACTCGCCGAGTACCACACTGTACTCGCCGAGTTGAGGCCTACTCGCCGAGTACACTGTGGTACTCGCCGAGTTCATCAGGCAGGGAGGCCAAAATTCGATTTTTGCAACACATAAAGCATCAATACAATAGAAACCAATCTAGGCTCTGATACCACTAATGGATTTTAGCCAAAAGACATCCTATGTGCTCATGCAAACCCTAAAGCTTGGATCTAGGTTTCTCTATTGTACATGCTTTTAATCCAAGACTTAAAACCCTAGATCTAATCAATATAACATATGAATAAGGGTTTAGATCATACCTTGATTGTTATATAGCAATAACAATCTCAAATCCTTTCTTGTATTGACTTTAGAAAGCTTAGAGTCACAAATGTCACTCCTCTAATGGCTCACAAACACCAAGAGCAAGAGGATGAAGAGGAGAAGAGAAGGAGCTGCCCAAAACCGTGTGGAAACCCTAGACGATTTGTTCACCACGTTTTTGAGGCTTAAGGGCACTATTTATACATGTAGGCTATTAGGGTTTTGAACTAGGAAACCCTAATTTGGATGCTTAGGCCCTAAGCAACCCATGGACCCTTTCTTAAAGGCCCTTGGACGATTTCTAATGGGTTTCCGCATAAAATTCGTCCAACCTTAAATAATAAGGTAATCCATAGCCCAATTGCAATTATCTTATAATTACAATTCCAGTCCCTTAAGTTTAATTAATCTCTTTTAGCCACAAACTTAATTCTTATTAATTCTTGACTAATATTAATTAAACAATATGCTTTCTCCTTTAATATATTATTCTCATAATATATTAATAAATCATATTTAATCCTTTCTCTCCATAATTCATCCTATCAAGTTGCTTTGGTGAAGGCAACCCAAAAGGACCATGCACCATCGGGTCAAGTACATACCAAAATGATTATGGACTTAGACACTAATCCAACAAAGACACACCCTTCGAAGTCTGCAACTCAACTTTCCCTTTCGTTGCGGTGTTCTGACCACCGCCTCAAGCCGGCCACCGACTTCACCCTTTGATAACCACACTTATCAGATTCTACACTTATCAACCGAGTACCACTCCATGGCACTTTTCTCGATCCTGATTACAACAATCACTTGACTCTTACGAGCTAGATATAACCCTGAACCACCGGGTTCCCGATCCGAGTCCAACTCTATCCATTCCATGCTGACAGAATGAAACATTCTTCAGCCTCAGAGCACTCCCACGAGTTCTCCTCTTACAATCGCATGAATATGCTGAACTAGCTCTAGCACCCTCGGGATGGGAAAACCCGTCACACTGACGACACCTCCAAACATCCCCCAGGATCAATCACCACTACATACACAATTCCCTGATCAGAGTCAATCTGGGAACCCAAGACTCCATCCCTGCATCCTTTCCGAGCCTCTTCCCTCTACCCCCGCGGAAATCCTTCCGCAACCTCAGCAGACATCCCATCCGGATGTGATTCCATACCACTGCAGCAATCATGCTGCTCAAAGACCATAATTGGATCACTCCAATCATAACTCTACACTGTCGCTTTCGCTTCCGTGAATTTACACTCCCTCTCGGAGCTACATTCCTCTCTCTTTCCTTACCAAGGAAATCCACTTGGCCGCCTTGTCACTGCGACAAGTGCCACGGTGTTTGCCCAACGCTACACCACTCCCCTATAGCATAACCGCTATCCATGCAACACACATGCTCTGAATCCGCTCGCAAGGACTCTCAAGTCCTTGCACAATCTCCTCTAATCGAGATCAATACCCGGGGCCAGACCTTCTAATGCTAACACATCGCGACATACTCAATCCATTTCCTCGTACCGATCTAACAATACCTGCAGAGTCTTCAACATGACTGGACCGCCTTACCAGGCCTTCAGCCAATCTGGACCACTCTCAGAACCTTCAGCGAATCTGGACCACCCTCCAGGGCCTTCAGCCTGGCTAGACCGTTCTCCGAGCCTTCGGCCTGACTGGTACACTTACCGGCCTTCAGTCTACTCGGACCGCTCAACTAGCATTCATTCTTCCGAGTTATCTCTCCGGGAAATCCTCCCATGCATACTGTTCTAGCCCTCTAGGGGTTCCGAACTCTATCTCCATCATGCATACTCAATCACGGCCTGATCCCAAGCCCTCTACAATCAAATACCCTTGGTCTGTATCCCGCCCCGCATGCCTGCCACTTATTCATACCAGCCTACGCTCTTGGCTGACAGAAACACTGCTGAATCCCAAGCAGCTAAACAATCTCCAATGCTCATCGATCTTCCGGAGAATTTTCCAATTCTCCCCCACTTATAACACTGACTATCAACCACCGGTCGCCATCACCGACCTCCCTTAACAACCCTACACAACACAAACACGAACATGCGAACTGATTCCCACTAGCACTAGCAACCTTCACAAAATCACATATCAACACTAATGATCCCGAGCTCGAAAGAAACTCGATCTTCAGCTTACCCTTCCTCAGACTGCAGATGCTACCCGACATTCAGACCAAACGCCAGATTTCCACTAATAACCCTCATGAATGATAACCAACGAAATCCCCAACACTAACCCATAACCATACCATAACCCTCAAAGAATAACGAATACCACAACGAGAACCACACAATGAGACGAGCAGATAAACAATACTCCACAATAATCACAAGATAACAAGACATCAAGAAAGAAACATACCCGCAGCTGCATCCGACACAATTCTCTGACCTCCTCTGCTATAAGCTGAAAAGCACGACCCTGAGCCCTTGGGGGCTTCGCTCCACCCTGAGCTCCACCCGTGATCCTCAAAGTGGCCGGTGCTGGAGCCTGCACCGGTCCTGCAGCAAGCTGTGGACAGTTGACCCTCAAGTGCCCAACCTGATGACAATGATAACAAATCCTCATATCCTGAACCGGCGCTGACTGCCGACAATCCCTCGCATAGTGCCCATCCTTTCCGCACTTGCAGCATGCACCACAGGACCTAAAACTCCGGTGTGACCCTTCCCACAATTTCCACAAGTGTGGTTGCTCTATTCTCCTACCCTAGAATCAATGGTCTTGGACCGTTTCGGTGTCGGCTGCGACTGCACCGGAGCCTGCCTCAGCTCTCGCAACTGCAACTCAATCTCCAACTCACGCCGCTTGGCGGCCTCCTGCAACTCCAACAAACGTTTCGCACCTCTGCGTAGACACAAACTATCTGATATCCCTCTTGAGCATACTCAGGTATCGGGACATCTGAGCTTGCTCCGAAGCGAACTCAGGGCAAAACATCGCCCTCTCAGTGAACATCCTGGTGATCTCCGTCACCGACTCCGAATCCTGCTTCAGCTCAAGGAACTCCTGAGCCAATCTCTCCCTCTCAACCCGCGGAGCATAACGAGTGCTGAACATCTCTCTGAACTGATCCCATGAAACCGCAGCCCTCTGTGCATCCGAATATGATCCCGTGGTCAATCTCCACCAATTCTTCGCCCCGTGCCTCAACAGGTTCAGAGCACACCTCACCCTCTGATCAGCAGGGCATGAACATGTGAAGAAACACCCCTCCACGTCCGAAAACCATCTCATAGCAACAATCGGGTCCTGAAGTCCATCAAAAGTAGGAGGCGTCGTATTATTGAATTCCCGATACTAAAAACCTCGACCGGCTCCTCCCCCTGCCGCTGCTACAGCCGCTATAGCCGTCGCGGAAGCCGTCTCAGTGAGAGCCACATAGCGCTCATCAAATACTCAACCATGGCGGTCTTGATCGATCCAAACAGTTCCGGCAGCTCGGCCCGGAACAACGCAACAACCTTATCATGCAGGATCTAACAAATCCTAGCATCCAACTCGCCTGTGCTCATCTGACCCACAACCTCGGGTGGTACCGACCCACCCTGACCGCCCTCTCCGGCTCCTGATCCTAACCCGGATCCGCTCCCAGCATGCCTCGGAATATCCATACTGAAAAACACCACAAAATCTCAGACACTTCCCACTATCCCGGCAACCAACTCTCAACCCAACCCTAGAGGTCATAGTTTCCCTGATACACGTATGGGTCCTATGCTTTCAGTAGTACGGGCCCATACTACCTTCCACACCTACCCATATTTGTATGAAGTGCTACCACAACACCCTAGTAAAAAACATACATAACAAGCGCTCAATCCTCACTCCTAGAGGAACACCGGAAATCTCCCACAGAGGACCCTAGGCTAGTAGGCATCATAAACCAGGCAACACTATCATGAAACCCTGAAGATCTCTAGCCTAGTACTAGCATGTTTTTCTATCAAAGCTCAAAAACAAATATCATGTATGGTATTTTGGGGTTACTTACTGGCTCCGGCTGATCGTACCTCCGCGTCCTCCTTTTACTCATTTTGAAAACCATTTTAAATTCTCTTTGAAAAACTCTCCCTAATTTGAGACTGGATTCACACGAGTGTTCCTCCGATTCACTCACACCAAGGCTCTGATACCAACTTGTAACGACCATAAAATTCCAACCAATTTAAACTTTTCAAAAACAACCCGATTTCATTAAATTATTACAAAAAGGTTTTCAATACAATTAATTTAGAGTATTCCCAGAATCACATCACAACATGAACATGAGGAGCGGTACGATCACGCCTTTGCCTTGCCACGGTCTCCTGAAGAACCTGAAAAACATTAAACCACAACTGTAAGCCCGAAAACTTATTGAGATATCCCCAAAATACCAACCACATATACCATACACGTATAACATGCCATATCATATCCGATCACAGAACAGCTATGCACTTCGGGTCTACTATGTGACTGGTCCGCCGCACCGGCCAACAGTCCACCTGGTCCACCCTCCGAGTCTAGCCATATACATCGAGTCTGCAGTGTGATTGGTCCGCCCGCACCGGGCCTTCAATCCACTTGGTCCACTCTCTGAGTTTACAGTATGACTGGTCCACCCGCACCGGGCCTTCAGTTAGCCTGGTCCACTCTCCGAGCCTCGGCACGTCTGGTCCGCCCTCTTGGGGCCTACAGCCTATCCGGGCCACTCGCTGGGCCTTCGGGACAACTGGTCCGCCCTGGGTATCTTGGCCTACAGCACAAAGCAGGACCCGCCTCAACCCAACTCCAGTCCAACAACCATGTGCACATAAACATACAATCATATAACAATTCACAGTCAACAAGCCGAACTAGCAGATCACATAACATATCATCATCCTAACCAGGATACCGACCTAACCGGTCACTAGCATAGCATCATCCTACATAACAGGATTCCGACCTTAACCAGGTCTCTAACATTTACCATCCTAGCTAACAGGATGCAAACATATCAAAGCAATAACATAACAACCAATACTCGGATCTCAATCCGATAAAGGGCCGGCCTTGGTGCCTTAAACCCTGTTGATATAGTGAGGATAACTCACCTCGCACTGCCGAAACTCTGAACTGAAGAAGCAGATTCCCGAATCACCGCCTCACCGAAAATCCCGAACTAGCCATCATAGCACAAATAATCATTAGGCTAAGCACAATACCCTTCCAAGGGTAAATTGACCAATTTACCCTTAACTCATTTCGGCCCAACACTAGATAAGCCCTCAAGCCCACTAATGGCCCAAAGTCCAAAAGTCCGAAGCAAAGCCCACTATTGGCCCAATTTACTAAATTGGGCCCACCACACCAAATGGGCCTAGACCCATGGTCCATAATAATTAATGGGTCCACAATACTCCATCCACAATGTCCAGTCACGGCCCAAAATCCATCAGCCCAATAACAGCCCAATCCCTAAGGCCCAAAATGAAAAACCCAACAGAGGGAGTACGCTGGGCGTACCCTCCTTGGTACGCTGGGCGTACACACTGATTCGCAACTGGGGATCAGGGCACTGACCCACTACGCGGGGTGTACTCCTAAGTTACGCGGGGCATAACTTCGCTGCTCATTAAGTCCTCATAACTTCTTAATGGCTTAAGCTCTTAAGCCCAAACTTCAGATCCTTAGGCCAAATATGCCTAAGATTCATAAAGTGTCAAACTTTATCACTTGGGACATCCATAAAGCTCTTAATCCAAGGTCTTAACCCATTACGACCTACTTATCTCACACATGGAACAACCACAGCCCTTGGGACCTCATTTTTCTCACTCAAGACCTCTCCAAAGGTCTGAAAGGACAGATAATCTCGGCCAACTCAAAGCATGCATCAAGATGAGGACTTTTGGGACAAGAATGATGTCAAAAGTTCACAACACTTAGATCTATGCAATATAAATGACAAGCAAGAAGCTTTATACCTCAGATAGGCTCCAAAGGATGATATCTTTCCAGATCTACAAGCTCCAGCCACTCCACTCCTTCTTTGACGACTTCCACTTTCTTCTTCTAGCCTCTCCTTTGCCAAAATAAGCTTTTCAAGGACAAACACACCCAACAATGGAGGTGGAAACGGCTATGTAGGGTTTCTGAGGTTAAGAGAGAGCTTATGGAGGCTAGGGTATGAACCAACATGTTCCTTATATAGTAGCTGACCCTAATTTTAGGATTTTAGAACTCTGAGAGTATGCTGGGCGTACCTCTAGTACGCTGGGTGTACTCAACCTTGCACCCGCGTCCACTTACGCCCTTACGCTGGGCGTAATCCCAGCTTACGCTGAGCGTACTCGGCGTGTCCCCAAATTTCTTATTTGGCCCACTTTTTCCACTTTTCCCACAAGATGACCAAAATCCCCTTCCTCTTAAATCCCGGGGACTCACAATTAAGTACTCTTAGGAACGGGGCGTTAAACAAACCTTCAGCCGATATCCGAGCAACTTCGCAGCCTCGCCCCTTTCTCTTGATTTTTGACCACGACTTCGTTTTTAGCTCGTTTTTTATGATGTTAATGCGGGATTTTCACCCAAACTTAAATTTCATCATATAAGACCCCATATTTCACAATTTAATCACGTTTTGATTATAAAAATCATCCAAGACTAGTGGGTGGGATATTCAGGTGGAGTGTTAAGTTATCCTTTGGGCAAGGACACAAGCAACCTCCCATACCCACTCCATGACCAACTTTAGTCACTCCACCTTACCTGGTCATCTCCATCATCCTTTTTCCCACCATTTTCCTGCCATACTCTTGAACAAAAGCTGGAAATCCTTATCTCTCCTCCCATTTCACACACCCTCGACCAAGATGCAAAAACTCATTCTCTCTCACTATCCCTCTCTAATCTCTAAAATTCAAGGCTGATCACAAGTTCTTCATCTACTCCTAGTAAGTAATATCACTCCCCACATGATTATTTCTCTTTCTTTCTACTTGAATCATGGATATCGTACATAAACATCATCATATTTGTGTTAGATCTTCGAATCTTCAAGCATCATCTAAAGTATTCTTGAGTTGAACACTTTCTTTCTTCGTCATCCGTTCACTGAAAATACTCAAGGTGAGTTCATACCCCCACATTTTCTTGTTTTCTTCAAGTTTTAGGGGGGGGGGGGGATAGAAGTAAAAGCACTAACAACTTAACTAAATTCAAATAACAGATTTTAACAGAAAAGTTAAGGTTCATTCACGAACTGTTTTACACATCTTAAACGTTTAAGTTTTCAAAACTATATTAGGTTCAAAATATTTTAGGTTTATACCTTTAAAATGACTACTTTCACATCTCCATACGATTTTCCTATTATTTATGGTGATTTTTACAAAACTGTCTATCACTGTAGCTACGAATCCGGAGCAGTCAGTGAATATGAACGTTTCCACACTAGTTAGAGACTTTTAAAAATCATAATAAAATTTATGGACAAACTAGACAAATTTTCTAAACTCTCAGAGTTTACGGATTTAGTTTTCGACTTAGTATGATTTTTTTGTGATTTTTCTAAGACAATGCAGAAATGTTAAAAACAACTCAACAACTTATAAGTTTCATCACACTTTGTAGCATGTTGAGCAAAGCGTTAATCTTTGAGGATTTCATATTTTACATGTGTTACTTGTCATGGTATAATTATGTAACAGAAAATACTCACTAATTTGTAAGAATTAAACAAGTTTATGTCGATTTAAACTTGCATATTTTACATGTCTGAGGATTTCATATTTTACATGTTTTATTTCTAAATTAAACGAGTTTATGTCAATTTAAACTAGCATAAATTACTTTAAGTATGGGAAAATACTTATACATTTCGGTTTTGACTTTTAAGACTACAATGAGTTTTATAAGAGAAATATTGGATTTTTCTTGAACAAACATCACTTTTACAAAGAAAAGGATTTTAACATCACCTTCTAAAGCATATGAACTCAACAACTTAATTGTTGACACTCTTTCAAAACTACTTGTATTCTCAGGAAATCCGTAAAATAGGTAATCGGTCTCTTTTGAGGATGGAACGCTAAGACGTTAAACATTGTATTTTTGTCAACATAGTGTAATTGATTTAGAAACATGTAAACTTACACTATGATGTAACTTTTTTTAACTATATTTATGTTGGTTGTTTGTACTTTGATCACTATGATACTTGTTATTATGATACTACACATGTAGTCTTCCACCCCTGGACGTTTCCGCTATCCTTGTTTGGGGGTGTGACAGATTGGTATCAGAGCAATGTTTAAAGTGAACTAAGTATATCGAACCACATAAGATATACACACTATAAACACATTTGGGACTAAAAGTCTCTGATTTAACATTTTCAAATGACTATACTTTTAGAAAATAAATGGTTTCTTGTCAAAAGTATAAGTACATGCATACATGCTCGCATAATATCATAACTAGGAAGAACATAAAGTAAAGGAGGAGTTGTACGTTACGAGTATGCCTTGGGATATGTGGTCAAGTCTGTGATGGATATAGCCTGATCAACTATATATGTCCAAGAAGGGACTTGCATATATTGCGGGATAGTCGTGGTGGGCAACAAATCTAACAACCTAACATCACCCTATAATGAATGCACTAAAAACCAAACATAAAATTTAAAAATACTACAAGAGTATTTTGTAAATCTATAACTCAACATTCTAGATTCATTTCATATCTCTTACACCCCCCTTTTCTCGAACAGATGACATGGCGGGATTCCATCTACATGGAGACCCTTACTTCCCTAATGAGGGAAATGCTGGATGGATCGAGGAAGAACCTGAGGAAATGATTGAGGAGGACCCTGAGGAAGATCTCGAAGAAGCTGAGGAAGAAGAAGAACCCGGGGAGGAAGAAGAAGTGCAGGATGAAGAACAAAAGAAGGAACCAGAGGAGGAAGTCATCAACCCTCCTTACATCGCCAGGGTGCCTGCGAACCGATTTTGCTACAACGGGCATGAGCCCCATTGGGAAAAAGTGATCGCGAGGTGGAGCCGAAAACAACGCCAATGATCACCATATGGAGATCAACAGGGTTACTACGACCTCAGCCACGGGGGACCGGCTGACAGAGCCCTCCTCGTCATGGTCCATCAAATAACGAATCTGAGGAACTAGAATAGGGAAATGGCAGATCATGTTCGAAATCTCAACGTTGTTACAGAGGCCATCAATGCACACACCAGGGAGTTGGAAAGGGGCTTCTATCCCGTGGACCAACTTATCGAGGACCTTACCGCCGCTCGAGCGGAGGTAAGGGAGTACCAGGTGAGGCGCACAGATCTCGAGGAGAGAGTGATCGCGGCCGAACGCTGGATTGCGGAGCTTCAGGGAGCCTCGACCTCATCTCAAGGCCACAGTGGACCAGATGCCACCCGCCTCGAGTAGTGATTACACTTGCTCACATTTTGTTATAAAACTAGGATTTCGAGTATGCATTGGTGCTACTTTTTCTTGCAAGTAGGTTCGTCCCTACGTCTAAGTGATTACACTATTCGAGGGGTCGTTATGCTGTTAAATCTTTCTTCTAAATAGATGTAATGTAGACCTCCTATGAGGACTAGTTTTTCTAAGCATTATGTACCAAATTTACATCAACGAAATTGACTTGCATTTTATTGAATGTTTGGCATTGGATCTCATAACTTGATAACACAAACGATTTGCAAATGATAACTCTAAAATTTTGAAGGTGTACCTCGAAGTTCTGTGTAATTAAGAGATGATCGACTTAGAAATGGTGAGTCCGCCTTAGGTCTTGTTCCTTGTTTGGTTTTGGACTTAGGACAGACTCATTAGGTTCAACGGTTTATCTAAACTTAATTACACACAACTAGTATACATCGAGTGGTCTTATGAGTGGATTAGGCATGGAACAAAGATTACAAGATTTCATTAGAGTCATTACTACTAAATTCATACGTTTAATTACATAATGCTAATAATGTAGCTCAAATAGCACCCGGATCACCCTTACTATTGAAAACTCACCGACTTTTCGTCCATAAAAACTTATGACAGAACTATGCCACTAAGGAAAAATCCCAGACCTTCCAGCAGTGCAGAACCACCTCCTCCACCACCGCCTCCACAGTTTGATGCCGCAATGTTTCAAGCTGCGGTAACAGCAGACGTGGCTGCCACAATGTCGCAAATGGGTACCAATGGTACCGACGATTCTGGATCTGGTGCTACCCACTCTAATCACGAGGAAAGTACGGGGCGTATGAAACAATGTTCTTACAAAGACTTCACGAATGTCAAACCCGATTCTTTCAATGGAAGTGGGGGCGTCATCACACTAATGTAATGGTTCGAGAGGACCGAAGCAGTTTTCGAAATCTGTGCTTGTCCCGAAACGAGCAAAGTCAAATATGCAGCATTCACTTTCACCAGTAGAGCTCTCACTTGGTGGAATGGCCGAGTTAAGTCAGTTACTCCTGCAGTGGCTAACTCCATAAGCTGGGAAGACTTGAAAGCTTTGATGCTAAAGGAGAATTGCCCGAGGCGCGAAATACAAAAACTGGAGCAAGAACTATGGAACCTCAAGATGACGAGCTCTGACCTTGAAGCCTATACTGCCCGATTCAACGATCTGGCACTCCTTTGTCCCGCGATGGTCACTCCGGAAGACAATAAGGTGGAACGATACCTCTGGGGACTATCTTCCCAGATTCAAAATAGTCTGTTGGCTTCAAGGCCAACCACCTTTGATAGCGCCAAGGAGTTGGCACAACAACTCAACGATCATCGGGCTAGCCATGTCAGTGTGACAACCACCTCCGATAAAGCCTAAGGAGGAAGTAACAAGAGGAGGTTCTGGAACAATCAAAAGAAGCAACCGACGCAGGATGCCACCAAGAAGCAACAAACTGTTACCATCCATGCTGCCACTACTCCATTCACTCCGACACCACGGAAGCAATATGTTGGAACTCTTCCCAAGTGCAACTTCCACCACACCAGTGCTTGACGGGAAATGCACTGCAGTAATTGCAACAAGATGAGGCACACTGCTTGATTCTGTAAAGTGCCAGCCCAACCCATCATTCAAGCCAACCCGATCGCCAACACCGGAGTAAGCCAAGCCTGTTACGGCTATGGAGAGACAGGGCACTTCAAAAGAAATTTCCCTAAAGCAAGAACCCCTAATGCTAGTAGCGTGGGGAGGGTCTTGACTATAGGTCATGGGGAAGCAATCAAGGACCCCATAGTGGTTACTGGTACGTGTTTTTTCAATAACTCTTATGCATGCATAGTTTTCGATAGTGGGGCAAAGAGGAGTTTCGTGAGCCACCAATACAAACATTTCCTTAAACAAAATCCCGAGTCACTAAAAGATTCATACGTCATAGAAATGGCAAATGGAAAGGCCGAGCGCACTAATCATATTTACACAGGGTGTACCCTCACTCTACACAACCATTCGTTCAAAATTTATCTAATACCGGTCACAATAAAAAGTTTCAACATCATCAACGGTATGGATTGGTTAGGTTCTAATTGTGCTGACATTTTATGTTAAGAAAGGGTTGTCTGTCTTAATCTAGAAAATGGCGAAACCCTTCTTATCTACGACGATAAACCCAGTATGAATCTACATGTCATTTCTTGCGTCAAGGCTCAAAAGTATCTCTGAAAGGAATACCATGCCTTCTTAGCCTGCGTTGTAGATAAGAAACAAGAAACGAATGACATCACAGACATCCCAAAGGTGTGTAACTTTCCCAACGTGTTCCAAGAATACTTCCCGGTGTACCACTTGCACGACAAGTCGAATTCTGAATCGATTTGTTCCCAGGAGCTACCCCCGTAGCCAAAGCTCCATACCATCTCGCACCGACGAAAATGCAAGAACTGTCCAGTCAACTGAACGACTTGCTGAGCAAAGGGTTTATCATACCAAGCTTCTCACCTTGGGGAGCACCAGTCCTATTTGTGAAGAAGAAGGATGGATCCTTTCGCATATGCATCGACTATCGGGAGTTAAAAAAACTTACCATCAAGAATCAATATCCCTACCCCGAATTGACAACCTCTTCGACCAATTACAAGGAGCAAGTTATTTTTCAAAAATCAACTTGAGGTCGTGCTACCATCAACTGCAAGTTCAAGAGGATGATAGTCCCAAGAAAGCTTGCAGAACGCACTACGGTCATTACAAATTTGTGGTGATGCCCTTCGGGAAAACAAACGCACTTGCGGTGTTCATGGACCTAATGAATCGAGTGTGTCGACCTTTCTTAGACAAATTCATAATCGTATTCATCGACGATATCTTGGACTATTCACGAAGCGAAGATGAGCATAGCCAGCATCTACGACAAGTATTGGAGACTCTAAGAGCTGAGAAGCTTTATACTAAACTTTCAAAGTGCGAATTTTGGCTTCGAGAAGTAGGATTTCTTGGCCATCTGGTTAGCGAGAAAGGGATTCATGTGGATCCCTCAAAAATCAAGGCGATTGAAAACTGGGCTACACCTACAACGTCGACGGAAATCCAACAATTGTTAGGGATTGCTGGATACTACCGAAGATTCATCCAAAACTTCTCCAAGATCGCAAAACCGCTCACCACCTTGACTCAAAAAGGTGTGACGTATAAGTAGGAAGATAAGCAAGAAACTACGTTCCAAACGTTGAAACAAGCCCTATGCAGCGCAACGATCTTGTCTCTCCCAGAAGGGACTGAAGATTTTGTAGTTTACTACGATGCATAAAACCAGGGGCATGGGTGTGTGTTAATGCAACAAGGAAAGGTCATTGCCTATGCATCGAGGCAATTGAAAATGCACGAGGTCAACTACACCACGCATGACCTCGAATTGGGAGCAGTAGTATTCGCCCTAATGATCTGGAGGCACTACCTTTACGGAATGAAGTGTATTGTGTTTACCGATCACAAGAGCCTTCATCACATTCTCAATCAAAAATAGCTCAACTTGTGACAGAGAACATGGGTTAAACTGCTGAACGACTATGAGTGCGAGATTCGCTATCATCTGGGCAAGGTCAATGCGGTGGCCGATGCCCTGAGCAAAAAGGAATACTCGGGTCGCTGAGTAAAGTCATTAAATATGATAATCCATTCACACCTGTCCACACAAATCAAGGAGGCTCAACTGGAGGCCTTGAAACCAGGAAATGTGACGGGTGAGGCATTAAGAGGAATGGATAAAAACCTAGAAGTCAAAGACGATGGAGTTCGTTAACTCATGAACCGAATCTGGACACCGAAGTTCGGTGGTTTCCGATATGTCATCATGAATGAAGCACACAAGAATAGATACTCCATCCACCGAGTTTCAGATAAAATGTATCAGGATCTCAAGAAGTTATACTGGTGGCCGAACATGAAAGCAGGGATTGCTACTTACGTGGGCAAGTGTTTGACTTGCGCCAAGGTAAAGGTAGAATATCAGAAACCGTCAGGACTACTACAACAGCCTAATCTACCTGAGTGGAAGTGGGAATGGATAACCATGGACTTCATAACCAAGCTACCTAAGACCATGGGTGGACTGGATACCATTTGGATACTCATCGACCGACTAACTAAGTTAGCACACTTTCTACCAATGAAAGAGACCGACAAGATGGAGAAGTTGACAAAGTTGTACATCAAGGAAATCATGAGATTACATGGGGTACCAAGGTCCATTATCTCAGACTGGGATAGTCGATTTACCTCGCGATTATGGAAGCCACTTCAGAAATCCTTGGGAACTACGCTGGACGTGAGTACAACTTATCACCCACAAACTGACGGGCAGAGTGAGAGGACGATTCAGACGCTAGTAGACATGATTAGGGCGTGTGTGATAGACTTTGGTAAAGCTTGGGATACCTATTTTCTACTTGTCGAATTCTCGTACAATAATAGTTATCACACTAGCATCAAGATTGCACCATTTGAAGCCCTCTATGGCTGCAAGTGCAGGTCACCACTGCGATGGGCTGAAGTGGGCGATACGCAACTAGCTAAGGGACAAGTCCTTAATAGCACTCTCACTGGTCCAAAGATAATAAGAGAAACTACAGATAAGATTGTTCAAATCCGAGAATGACTAAAGGCTTCTAGAGACAAACATAAAAGTTACGCAGATAACAGACGAAAGCCTTTGGAATTCCAGGTTGGAGATCGTGTGCTATTAAAGGTGTCACCCTGGAAGGTCTTAATACGTTGTGGTAAATGAGGAAAGCTGAACCCTAGATACATCAGGCCATTCGAGTTCCTCGCTAGGATTGGCCCGGTAGCTTACAAGCTCCGCCTACCATAGGAACTTAGTAACGTACATCCTACCTTCCATGTATCGAATTTAAAGAAATGTCTATCTGACGAGACCCTCGTGATACCACTCGACGAAATTGAAATCAACGAGAGTCTCTACTTCGTGGAAGAACCGGTAGAAATCATGGATCAGGAGATCAAAAGAACAAAGCAAAGTCATGTTCCCATAGTGAAGGTCCGATGGAATGCTAAATGAGGTCCCGAATTCATCTGGGAACGCAAGGATAAGATGAAACAAAAGTATCCGCATCTGTTCCCCAAATTTTTGAAGTCTAAGTCAAAATGCTAATTTCGGGACAAAATTCCTTCTAACGGGGGGGGGGGGGGTGATGTGACAACCGTCAATTTTCAGGCTTGTCAAAGTCAAATAAAGTCTATAAGTCAAACCAATCAACTCAACTAACCCTAGTATATTAGGGTTTGCAATATGCTAGCTACTGTACAACTCTTTATTTTAATAAGAAGTTATTACTTGGGAAGTTCGTATGATTTAACTCCTCAAACCGTAATCGGGGTAAGTGATTGTAGCAAAATGATAAAACACTATTTCATACCCTTCGGGGGTGTGTAGGACTCTTAATCATGGCTTAATGTGGTTTACATACGTTGCATTGCGAAGCTAAACACCCAAAAAGGTCACAAACAAAGTCTCTAGCAATCTCTTTTTATCAATCATAATCTCTCCCAAATCTCTCCTTTAACTTTTGTAATAATTCAGGTCGTCCCGAACCTTAAACGGGTCAAAAACCACTTAAAATGGGGAAATTATTAGTAAAATAGCCTTAAGGAACCGAAACCTTCCCTTAAGGGGCGAAGCCTCTCGGACCCGAAACCTCTTGAAGCCGAAGCCTCTTGGAACCGAACTGCTGAGGACTGAACCCGAACCTTCCTTTCTGCCCATTTCGCCTTCGAGCTATTTCTATTCTACTCGGCTTCAGGCCATTTTGCTCCTACCCACCTTCGGTCCCTGGAAGAAGGGACCAAACCTTCGGCCCCTATCCGAGCAACTTCGCAGCGTTGCCCCTTTCACCCGCTTTCGACCACGACTTCGTTTTTAGCCTGTTTTTATGATTTTAATCCGGGATTTTCACCCAAACATAAATTTCATCATATAAGACCCCATATTTCATAATTTAATCACGTTTTGATTACAAAAATTATCCAGTAATTGTGGGTGGGATATTTAGGTGGAGTGTTGACTTATCCTTTGGGCAAGGACACAAGCAACCTCCCATACCCACTCCATGACCAGCTTTAGTCACTCCACCTTACCTGGTCATGTCCATCATCCCTTTTTCCTCCATTTTTCCAGACATACTCTTGAACAAATGCTGAAAATCCTTATCTCTCCTCCCATTTCACTCACCCTCGACCAAGAAGCAAAAAGTCATTCTTTCTCACAATCCCTTTCTAATCTCGAAAATTCAAGGCTGATCACAAGTTCTTCATCTACTCCTAGTTAGTGATATCACTCCCCACATGATTATTTCTCTTTCTTTCTACTTGAATCATGGATATCATACATAAACATCATCATATTTGTGTTAGATCTTCGAATCTTCAAGCCTTACACAAACATCATCATATTTGTGTTAGATCTCCGAATCTTCAAGCATCATCTAAAGTGTTCTTGAGTTTAACACTTCCTTTCTTCATTATCCATTCACTGAAAACACTCAAGGTGAGTTCATACCCCCACATTTTCATGTTTTCCTCAGGTTTAAGGAGGGGGGGGGGGGATACAAGTAAAAACACCAATAACTTAAGTAAACTCAAATAATAACTTTCGACAGAAAAGTTAAGGTTCGTTCACGAACCTTTTAGACATCTTAAACTTTTTAGTTTTCAAAATTGTATTAGGTGAAAATAGTTCAGGTTTATTCCTTTAAAATGACTACTTGCACATGTCCACACGATTTTGCTACTATTTATGGTGATTTTTACAAAACTGCCTATCGTTGTAGCTACGAATTCGGACCAGTCAGTGAATATGAACGTTTTCACACCAATTAGATACTTTTAAAAATCATAATAAAATTTATGGAAAAGGTAGACACATTTTATTAACTTTCAGTGTTTACAGATTTAGTATTCGACTTTGTATGATTTTTCTGTGATTTTTCTAAAACTGTGCAGAAATGTTAAAAACAACTCAACAAAACTATGACTTTCATCACACTTTGTTACATGTTGAGCAAAGCGTTAATCTTTGAGGATTTCATGTTTTACATGTGTTACTTGTCGTGGTATAATTATATAACAGAAAATAGTCACTAATTTGTAAGAATCCTCCATCATCACCAATAGTACAGGGCAAGGCATGACAAACATAGTTATGTTTTTGCTATACATTCAACTTACATAGAAAAAAGTTCTTTGACGTTACAAAAGTTTTGGGTAAACTATAATAAGTATAGTTTATGTTTCATATACATTACATAACACTTATGATAAACTATGGTAAGTATAGTTTATGTTTCATATACATTACAAAAAATTATGTTAAACTATAATAGGTATAGTTTATGTTTCATTTACCTTTCAAACTCATTACCAAGGGGTTTCCAGTTCAGTTCACGTAAATCTGTTAATGAATAAATTTGTGAGACATTCGCTTCATGTTACCTTCAAAGTAACAAAGTCACTAGTCCTGTAAATTGTAACTAGTGTCTCTTGTAGGGAGAGCGTAATAGGTGTATATAGATCTATATTAGGCCTGACAACCCACACCTGAGCTACATGTAACAGTTAGACCGGCAGGTCTAGGACGACAAGTGCCATTTAACTTGCGACGCCTGAAGAACGTCGTATTACGAGGCCGTATGAGTCATAGTATGATTATAATAACTCAAATGGGGTATTAACAAAACATAAGATTTACGGGTTTTACTTCTAAATTAAACGAGTTTATATCGATTTAAACTTGCATAAATTACTTTAAGTATGGGAAAATACTTATACATTTCGGTCTTAACTTTTATGACTATAATGCATTTTATAAGACAAATATTGGATTTTTCATGAACAAACATCACTTTTACAAAGAAAAGGATTTTAACATCACCTTAAAAAGCTTATGAACTCACCAACTTAATTGTTGACACTCTTTCAAAACTGGTTGTATTCTCAGGAAATCCGTAAAACAGGTCATCCGTCGCTTTTGAGGATGGAAAGCTAAGACGTTAAGCATTGTATTTTTGTCAACATAATGTAAATGATTTAGAAACATGTAAACTTATACTATGATGTAACTTTTTCAATTATATTTATGTTGGTTGTTTGTACTTTGTTCACTATGATACTACAAATGAAGTCCTCCACCCCCGTGTTTCCGCCATCCTTGGTTTAGGGGTGAGACAAGCGAGGATTTGTGTATTGATCTATACGGGGATGACACCCCAGACCTGAGCTGTTCGCTACAGTCAGACAAAAGCAGTCTAGGGTGATGAAAACTTTATTCTATTTCCGTCGCCGTCCATAAATAGTAAGGCAGGCAAAATTGTCATTATCTAGTTTGGTTATAACGACTCACTTAGAGGAATTAACATTATAAATTTACGGGAAAACCATTCTCATTTCTCTTTGGATTACTCGATAACTTACTCGCGGCCGTATGCAACCTCGGGGGTTGTTTTACCAACATTCTCTTTTACAGATAACATCGGGTTGTCTGGGGGCATTCACTTCATTCTCTTTGGCATTCTAGTAAACAATAACACACATGCATTAATACAAGATCGAACAAAAACATACTAAACTGTTTATGAACTCACCAACATTTTTATGTTAACCTTTTTCAATTAACTTGTATTCTCAGGAAACCATTGAATAGGTTGGGCAGAACGAAATCCGAGATATTTTGTCATATTTTGTTGCATCATATTTTAACTATTTTGGGCGTTTAATATCGTAATACAATACTTGATGTAAAGTATGTATGTTGTTATATTCTATGTGTGGTAATGATGATGTTATGTTCAATTATATACTGTATGATGATACTACAAAGATGAATTCATACACGAGCCCCCGGACGTTTCTGCCGTCTGGTTCGGGGGTGTGACAGATTGGTATCAGAGCATTGTTTATAGTGAACTGACATATCTAATCATACAGGATATGCAACTATATCATAACCCACAATGTCCCTGGAGTAAATTTAACACCGTGAATAAATTCATATCTAATCAATACAATGAGACAAAAACACTCTGAATAAATTCATACCTAGGTGCACATTAATATCATAACCCACAATGTCCCTGGAGTAAATTGAACACCGTGGTTAAACCTGGAGAGTTATTTAGTCGTATTATGGGTAAATATAGCATGGTCAACTATATTTCTTCAAAATACGACCAACATGTGTTCGGGAGTGATCATGTTGGGAAATGAATCTAGAAACTTACCTCGTATCCAAAAGCTTTAGGGAACTCAAACATAAACAATTAAAATACTATAGGAGTATTTTGAAATCTTATCTATATACCCTCTTTGCGCCTTTCTCACCCCTCGTGCTACCACTATGGCCAGATTACACCATCTAGGAGATCCCTACTTCCCCAACCAGGGGAATGGTGGATGGTTGGAGCCACAACAAGAACTAGAGGAAGAGCCAGAGGAAGAACCTATAAGAGGACCGGAAGAACCAGTAGTTGACTCAGATGAGAAGGAGGCTGATGGTATCGATGCGGGTGACTCTGATGCGGAGTCCGAAGTCATCGATCCGCTGTACATGGCTAGGGTACCCCCATACAGGATGGGCCGCAATGGTACCACACCCATGTGGGCATAGGAGATCTGGAGGTGGAGCCGCCGGCAAGGAGTGCGACCTCTATTTGGTATCAACCGAGACTACTACGACTTGAGTCACGGTGGACCTGCAGACTAAGCCCTACCTGTAATAGTAAGGAGGACATGCGACATTGGTGAGCAGTCACAGACAACCGTTGGCCAAATGGTTGCCATGATACTCGCGATTGAGCGTGCGAAAAGCATGACACATGAGGTAGTCAAGGACTATCAGGCGCAACAAACAACATTGGAAACCCGGCTTCGGGCCACTGAACATTGGAAACCCGGCTTCGGGCGACTGAGCATGACACATGAGGTAGTCAAGGACTATCAGGGTGCATCCACCTCGTCGCCAGAACCACCAGATCCTTCTCGACGTAGCTAGTACCCGTTCATCTGCTACCTACTACTGTTATGATTTTCCTCTATGTACTATCGACTACATGATTAAGTGATTACACTACTAATGGAGTCGTTACTCTGTCAGATTTCATTTCATTTCATGTATGATATGCCTTATGTAGGAAAATTTTCATGTACTCAAAAGATTATCATTAATGAAAATGGCTAGATATTTTCTCATGATGTTGTTATCTGTTATGTGTTCTATTACTATTAATACATGTTGATATTATGTACTAACTTACTTATACACAACTAAATCACCGACACTATTCTATAATTAAGAAATTATGAAACTAAAATACGGTAGATACTCAACATCTTTCCGTTCCATGACAGAAAGATGCCTTGAAGACAGACATGCGGGAACCGCAACGCAACACCACCACCGCCGCCTCCACCAGCAATGGACTTAGCTGCATTTCAAGCAGCAGTTTCAGCTGCAGTTACAACAAGATTGGCTCATATTCACCACGGGAACAACGGTGGAGGTAATGGGCATGGGGCCGGAAGTTCAAAACATTGGATGAACCAAGGACCTACCAGAACGTGTACCAACAAGGACTTCACAAACGCCAAGCCCCGAACCTTTAACGGGACGGGAGGCATGATAACTCTCAAAAGGTGGTTAGAAAAAGTGGAATCGATATTCGAGATTTGCGGATGTCCCGAGGAGTGCAAGGTGAAGTTTGCGGTTTGCACGTTCGCCGATTAAGCTCTCTCTTGGTTTAATGGTCACGTGGAGGGCATGACACTCCATGTGGAAAATTTTATGCCATGGGAGGAGCTCAAGGAAATGCTGATGGCCGAGTACTGCCCAAGGGGAGAAATCCAAAAGTTGGGGCAACAACTGCGGAATCTCACAGTCCAAAACTCTGACATTGATGCATACATACCAAGGTTCAGTGAGTTGTCACTCTTGTGTCCAGGGATGCTCGCATCTGAAGGGAAGAAAATTGAAAAACTCATTTGGGGATTGACCTCCCCAATTCAAAGAAATGTAATTGCAGCAAGGAACGCATGACAGTGCTAAAAGGCTAGGCAAGAAGTTATACGACCATGGAAACAAGAAGGGTGCCAAATCAGGGGAAGCTGGATTTAAAAAGGAAGGCGATAACAAGAAAGGCAAGAACAACAAGCGAAAAGGGAGACAAAATCCAGAGTCAACAAAGAAGCAATAAACAATGGAGGTCCACACTGCTACTGCTTAGATCACCTAAACACCACATGCTCCAGTCTCATCTACATCAACTGCTCCCAGACAATACTCAAGAACACTGCCCAAGTTTAACAAATGTGGCTTTCACCACCATGGGGAATGCAAGGAGATGCAATGCACGAGTTGCAACAAAAGGGTCATACCGCACGATTCTGTAGATCCTAGCCTCAACAAAACCAACAACCGAACAACTGCAACAACAAAACCAACAACAACCACAACAACAGTAACGATGGTGCTAGTCTCACATGTTATGGGTGTGGAGAAACGAGCCATTTCAGAAGAAATTGCCCTAAAGCCAACAACCACGGGGCATGAGTCTCACGAAGGGTAATGACAATGGGTCAAGGTGAGGCAGTTGAGGACCCGACGGTTGTGACTGGTACATTCCTACTTAACAACAATTATGCATGCTTTTTATTCGATAACGGTGCCGAGTGAAGCTTCGTTAGTAAAAAATTAAAAAAATTACTAAACCAACAATGCCTGATGCTCAATGAAGCCTTCACGGTGGAGATGGCTAATGGGAAAATCGAAACAACCAAATATGTTTACTTAGGGTGCACATTAACACTAAACAACTAGCCATTTCAAATAGATTTAATGCCAGTAAATATTTGGAGTTTTGATGTGATAATCGGCATAGATTGGTTAAGCCCCCACCATGCTGATATTATGTGTCGCGAGAAGGCCGTTCACCTTCACCTCCCAATCACGAAACCCTAATAATGTATGGTGATAAACCTGACACCAATCCTCGTCTTATCTCGTGCTTCAAGGCACAAAAGTGTCTGCACAAGAAAAACTATGCTTTCCTCGCTCATGTTGTGGATAAAACCAAAAAAGAAGTAAACATTAAAGACATCCCAGTGGCATGTGACTTCCCGGATGTATTTCCAGAAGATCTTCTGGGAATACCCTAAGAAAGACAAGTTGAATTTCGAATCGACCTCATATCGAGAGCCACCGAAATGTAGGAGTTATCCAGTAAACTAAGCGAATTATTGAATAAGGGATTCATCATACCAAGCTTCTCACCCTGGGGAGCTCCGGTCTTGTTAGTCAAGAAAAAGGACGGATCCTTCAGGATATGCATCGATTACAGAGAATCTAGCAAGCTCACTGTCAAAAACTGATATCCACTCCCTCGGATTAACGATCTATTTGAACAGCTTCAAGGAGCTAGTTACTTCTCCAAAATAGATCTAAGATCTAGTTATCATGAACTTCAAGTCCGAGAAGAGGACATTCCAAAAACTGCTTTCCGAACTCGATACAGTCATTAAGAATTTGGTTTAATGCCCTTCGTTCTAACAAATGCCCCCACAACATTTATGGACCTCATGAATCAAGTCTACCGCCCATTCCTTGATAATTTTGTGATCGACTTCATCGATGCCATTCTCACATACTCCCAAAGCAAGGAGGAGCATGACCAACATCTCCGTCAAATCTTGGAAACCTTAAGAGCTGAAAGATTATATGCGAAGCTCTCCAAATGTGAGTTCTGGATTCGCAGTGTTTACTTTTTGGGTCACGTAGTCCTTGAGGAACGGATTTACGTATACCCTTCCGAGATCAAGGTCATTGAAGGATGGGTGATCACGAAGACACCCACTAAAATCTAACAGTTTTTAGATCTTGCATGCTACTACCGAAAGTTTATCCATAATTTTTTCCAAGATAGTCAAACCCCTCACCACGTTGACACAAAAGGTGTGTCTTTCAACTGGACGGAAAAGTAATAAGTTGCCTTCCAAACCTTGAAGCGAACCCTCTGTAGTGCACTAGTGCTATCCTTACCAGAGGGAACCGAAGTCTTCATAGTCTACTGTGATGCTTCGAACCAAGGATTAGGTTGTGTCCTCAAGCAGCGTGCAAAGGTGATAGCTTACGCATCCAGGAAATTGAATACACATGAAGTAAATTACACCACCCATGATCTCGAGTTGGGAGTTATGATCTTTGCACTAAAGATTTGGAGGCACTACCTCTACGGTACAAAGTGCACCATCTTCACGATCATAAAAGCCTCCAGCACATTCTTAACCAAAAACAGTTGAACATGAGGCAATGAAGGTGGGTTGAGCTGCTAAATGATTATGAATGCGAGATCAAGTACCACCCATGCAAGGCTAATGTGGTAGGTGATGCCCTGAGCAGGAAAGAATACTTAGGTCGCCGAGTGAAAACCTTATCAATAATCATCCATTCCCACCTAACCTCACAGATCATGGGAGCCCAATCAGATGCATTGAACCCAGAGAACGTCACGAATGAAACACTAAATCGGATGCAAAAAAAGTTTGAAGCCAGGGAGGATGGAACTTACTACTTCATGAATAGAATCTGGGTCCTTAAACTTAAGGGATTCAGAGAGATAGTCATGAACGAAGCTCATAAAACACAATATTCCATCCAATCCAGGTTCGGACAAGATGTACCTCGACATTAAGCAACATTATTGGTCGCCAAATATGAAGGCATAGATCGCCACTTACGTGGGCAAGTGTCTCAGTTGTGCCACAGTGAAAGTGGAGTATCAAAAGCCCTCGGGACTATTACAACAGCCAGTAATACCCGAGTGGAAATGGGTAAGTATTACTATGGACTTCGTAACAAAATTACCTAAGACAACAGACGAATTGGATGCTGTCTAGGTGATTTTCGATTGGTTAACTAAATCAGCCCATTCCTTGCCAATAAAAGAATCGTACAAGATGGAAAGATTAAACCAAATCTATATCAAAGAAATCGTGAGACTTCATTGAGTGCCAATATCTATTAACTCGGATCATGATAATAGATTTACTTCATGGTTTTGGCAGTCACTTCAGAAGGCTATAGGAACACAACTAGACATTAGCGCTACCTATCACCCTCAAACCGATGGCCAGAGTGAACGAACCATCCAAACATTCAAAGACATGCTCCGAGGCTATGTGATCGATTTCGGAAAGTCATGGGATACCCACTTTCCCTTGACTGAATTCTCGTATAACCACAACTATCACACGAGTATAAGGGTTTACTCCTTTTGAGGCCTTATATGGTTGCAAAAGCAGATCGCCTCTCTACTGGGCTGAGGTGGGTGACACCCAGCTAGCAAAAGGGAAATCACCGAGTAGTACTCTTGAAGGGCCAGAAACCATTTGAGAAACTATTGAGAAGATAATCCAAATCAAAGCCCGACCCCAGGGATCGCGTGACAAACGATGAAAACCTATGGAATTCCAAGTCAGAGATCGGGTACTATATTAAGTCTCTCCCTAGAAAGGAATGATCCATTTTTGGAAACGAGGATAACTAAATCAGCGATATATCGGGTCGTTCGAGATTCTTGCCCGAATTGGTCCGGTGGCTTATAAGCTGCAGCTACCTATGGAGCTCAGCAACGTACACCCCATGTTCCACGTTACAAACTTGAAAAAGTGCTTATCAGATGAAACCCTTGTCATTCCCCTAGAAGGGATCGAAATAAATGAGAATCTCCTATTCGTCGAACAATCGGTCGAGATAATGGATAAGGAAGTGATGCGTATGAAACAAAGTCGCATTCTGATTGTGAAGGTTCGATGGAACGCTAATCGTGGATCGGAATTCACATGGGAACGCAAGGACCAGATGAAGCATAAGTACCCTCACTTATTCTCTCATTCATGATCCTACCTTTCAAAAGAATTTCGGGACGAAATTCACTCTAACAGGAGGGATGATGTCACAACTAGCATTTTTTTAGGTAGGAAATTCTGTCCTCATGTAAACATCAACTATTTTAAGACTTGTAATTGAAGTGGATATCATACTCTATGCTCAATCAAAATCATCCATTTGAGTCGAAACTCATGAATGAAGTTCAAAAATCTAATACAATGCATCTCGTACACATAATTATGGGTTAAAAACCCTAAATACTCCGGTTCAAATTTAATATGGATTAGGATTCTCTTATTGGGCCTAATGGACCAGTAAACCTTCTATTTGATGATTTTGGACCAATGAAACCCATTTGGGCTCTGGTTGGGCCCACATTCGTCAAACCATAGAAATTGGGCCTTGTTGGCCTAAAATCACTCACTTGTTTGTCATGGGCCATAATAGACCGTGAACCATTCTATTTAAGCTTGATGGGCCGTCAACCCATCTCCTCATCTTAATTAGGTCGTGAACCCAATTGGGCCGTGAACCCATTCACGCCCCACTAAAAAAAACAAATTAGTAAAGGATATTAAGACTCCCACCTCATGTTTATAAGATGGATTTCCAAGCCATTATCCAATAAACGTCCATACTAATCTCATGTCTCAATGCAATCACCACATCTCAACCTCTCTCCTTTCTTTCTCTCTTCTTATTCACGGCCATAGAGCAAAAACCCACCACCACTTTCATTTACTTTTAGACTCACTCAAGCATTCTTCTCTAAGAACACTCAAAGAAACCACTTTCATCCTTCCTAAAATTCATGTGTACTTGTTTGTGTCTCAAGGAAAATCTCTTCAAACTTCATACTAGGTAAGATCATGTAAAATCAAAGTGGTTTATTTCATTTTATCATAGATCCATCCTCATAAGCACATGTTTTCTTGATCCATGCTCTTAGAACTTCATAGATATCGAAAATCTCCTAAAGGAAACATCTAGGGCCGAAATCTTCGTCAAAGTATTCAACAACCCTAGAACAATAACCCAATGTGAGTTCATACCCCATATTTTCTATTTTTACTTTTTTTTGGTTAGAATACAACTTGTTTTGTGTAGATCTATGTGTATATGCATAATTTTGTGTTTTTTTTTCATGTTATATATATATATATATGTGATTTTATGTTTAAACTCCATGAACTTAAAAGATCTACTAAAAGATGATGCTATTAGTTGAAACATATCACTCATTACAACTTATTTTGCAAAGAAGTTTTAAAATACATACAAGTTACTTAAAACTATGCAAAATCGCATAAGAGGGCCAAAAGTGACAAAATGACCAAAAATGGGTATACTTTATGTAACTCATGGTTAGTAGGGGTTCACAAAGGATTTTTTTTTGCTAAACATGGTTAATTTCCACATTTGAGACCTTACAAGGACTAAAAATGTAAACATTTTCATAAATGGGCCTTATTTGGGCTTATCATGACTTTGGGCCAAAATTTGTTACTTTTGGACTTTTATGGGCTTAAATGTTATTTTCAACAAAGTTGTGCCAAAAATGTAAATTTTTGATAAAAGAGATTAAAGATGTGAAATTATTAAAATTTGGGCCAAAAAGATGAAATTATCTATAATGGGCCGAAAATGCACATTTTTTTAAAAAATCAAGCCAAAAATGATATTTTTGACAAAAGTGAGTTAAAAATGTTATTTTCACAAAAACCAGCCTTAAATGCAAGTTTTGTTCTAAAAATGGGCATTAATTGTAGATTTTTGGCTTAACGGGCCAAGAATGTCATTTTTACAAAAAGGTGGGCCTTTTATGTCATTTTTGTGAATAATTGAACCAAAACAAACAATGAACTAACAAACGGGTTAATTTTGTCAGTCTCATGTTATTGGACCTTAGTTGCCCATTTATATGATTGATAGGTCTTGAATACTCTTTATATGTTTTTTGGGCCTTATTGACCCACTAGCATGCTTGACAGACCTTGGATACTCCTTGCGTGCTATTTGGGCCTTTAATTAACACACATGTGAAATGGGCTTTAGTTGTCCTTTTACATATATTTTGGGCCCATGTTATATAATCTCATTCCTTTCGAGCCTTCAAATGACTTACAAGTTTAGTGAGCCTTAGTTGTTCACTTACATGATTCATTGGGCCTGGAGTGTGCTTTATATGTTACTCTTCACGTAAATTTCGATTAATGATCTAGTGAGACGTGTCGGTTGACACCTATTGAGTGTATGATCGTAGCCTGTAGTTTTAACCAGAGTCTCTTGGAGGGAGAACGGGGATTTGTATATAGATCTATACAGGGATGACACCCCATACCTGTGTTGTTCGCTATAGTTAGACTAAACCAGTCTAGGGTGACGAAAACCTTATTATATTTCCATCGGCGTCCATAAACGCCAAGACAGATGAAATTGTCATTATCCAGTATGGTTATAACGACTCACTTAGAGGAAATAGCATTATAAATTTATTGGAAAACCAATCTCATTTCTCTTTGGATTACTCGGTAACTTACTCGCGCCGATACGCAACCTCGGGGGTTGTTTTACCAACATTCTGTTTTACAGACAAAATCGGTTTGTCTGGGGGCATACTCTTTACATTCTCTTTGGCATTCTAGTAAACAATAACACACATGCATTAATACAAGATCGGACACAAACATACTAAATTGTTTTAAAAAAAATATAGGATTTTCTTGTGATTACAAAGTTATACAAATCATTTTCACAAACATGCTTATGAACTCACAAATATTTTTATGTTGACCTTTTTAAATTAACTTGTTTCTCATGAAACCGTTGAACAGGTTGGGCAAAATGAAATCCTTGATATTTGTCATATTTTGTTGCATCATATTTTAACTATTTTGGGCATGTAATATCGAAATACGATATGTAACACCCTGTTTATTTATTAGATAAATAAATAAATGAAAGAATGGCAACCCTAAAATAAATAATTATATATCAAAGGATGGTCTCGAGGAGCTAATTGTAACAAGTTTAGAGGATGGAGGTTAAAAGTATAAAATCTGGATTTAATTTATAAATACTTATGAAGGCAGGGAGTAATTAGTGATTTATTGGGACTCAATTGAAGAGATTTTGTAAGTTTAAGGGCTGATTGGTAAATTTTGGATCTTATTTGTAAGGATTTCAGAAGATGGGGTTTAAAGGGTAAGATATTGACTTAATTTGAAAAGAGATTGGGAAGGAGGGACCAAAGGTGTACATTGGGATAAATTTTTTTTATGATCGTGTATTAAACCCGTCACTTTGCTTGACCATGCTAACCCTAACCCTAGATCAAATCATCAGCCGCCATCTTCACTACTCCCCTTCTCCAGCCGCCGCCGTCACGCCACCTGCCTCTTCGCCATCAGAAATCCATCGCCACTGTCGGGCGTCGCGTGTAACCGAGGAAGCACCACCAAGAGCGGTCAAATAAAGCGGCATCGACTGGAAATCAGAGATGTTGTGGGTGCCATCCTCCTGCTTTCTGATGTCTGTTCGTCAGGCGCTGTTTCTCAACCCCGTAGGCGTCGACGCTGCTCGTCTTCGTCGATGACATGGGTGCCGCCGGGTTCTATGTTTAAGTTGCTACTGTTAATCGCCGACAGCCATCACTATGGCCGCTAGTGCCGCCACCGCCTTCATCGTGCGTCACCAGGTGGGGGGCTATGTTTTCTTGGGCATAAAGGTCGAGTATTGGTGTTGTGTATCGTGATTTGAGAGTTTCTATCGGCTGGAACCACCATGGCGGCCAACAATGGTGGCTGCGACCTTCTACCACCACCGGCCACCATAGGATGGTTGTGTGTGTGTTTATGTTGTTTAGTGTGTGTGTTTATTTCGAGTTTTAGGATTGTAAAATGTAATTGGAAATGGAATAATGAGCAAGAAACTTAAACCACCACCTTAGGGTGGTTGCTTCCGCCTCCTGCCGCCATCGACCGCCGTGTCGGGTGGCGGTGTGCTTGCCTTGTGAGTTTGATTCGTTTGTGGTGATTGAAACCCTAATGGGCCTTGCAAACACTAATGGGCTCAATGTAGCCTAATGGGCTTAAATAAAACCCTAATGTGCATAATAATATTCTGGTGGGCTTAAGAGGCCCAATAAAGCCCTAATGGACCTAAAAGCCCAACAAATTGATAAATAGACTAGTGTTTCTATTGGGTCTTGATGATTGGGTTATTAATGGGCCATCTAAGATCAAGCAAATGGACTAGAATAATTAATGGGTTTGTGGTAAGGCCCATAAGAGGAGTTGGGCCCAATTGGGAAAATTGGGCCATAGATGGGCCATATTTTTGGCGTTCATGATTTTAAGGTATTGGGCCATTAGAATACCAAATGTTGGACTGGACTTTTTAGTTGGGCCTTTAAATAAGACCATGTATAGGCCTGGGCCCAATTTGGTAAATTGGGCCATGTGTTGGGCTTTGATTTCGTAGATGACTTTGGGCCTATGCTTTGGGCCTTGGGCTTGAATAAGCCAAGCTTGGGGTAATGTAGTAATTATCCAAAGAATGTACTTATGGTTATGTAGTAGAACCCAATTATTAATTGGGTGTTATTTTTATGATTGACAGTTCAGGAATCTGTTATCCAGCAGTTGGGGTTGAGTCTACGGGACTTCAGCAGTGTGGGAATGTGTCTACGGGACTTCAGCAGTGTGAGGTGAGTTTTCCTTCCAGTAGGAACAGGTCTACGCCCACAATGCCGACCCGTTTAGATAGCAGTAGTTCTGGACTTGGTCCGAAGCAGTAGTTTAGTATGCTTGATGTCCATGTGATTCAGGCATGTTTATGTGTTAGTTAAGCCTGACCTCGGTCCGATGTAGTATGCAGTATATGTGCTTATGTTGTATGCTATGATCATGTTATGCTATGTTTAGTTAGTCCGGACATCGGTCCGACGCAGCGGGCAAGGAGCCAGTTAGTCTGGATTTCGGTCCGATGCAGGAGGCAAGGCCCCAGTTAGTCTGGATTTCAGTCCGATGTAGGGGGGGCAAGGCCCTAGTTAGTCCGGACATCGATCCGATTGTGACAACCTGAAATTTCCATTATGTACAACATACCCAGTCAATAGAAAGTCAAACTCATTTCCTACTATCATTCAGCACAATTTAGAGTCCGTTTGGGAGTTCTGAGCCTTGTACACTTAAGGAAGAAGTGTCGGGGTTTATCTGCTGAATTTATAGCACAAAGACTGAGCCTTAAGCACCTTAACCAAGAGTTCACGGCCACCACATGGGAGTTTACGGCCGTAAACTCCATGTGGGCCGTAAACTCACCCTATATGGTGAAGATGAACGCCATTTGTCCATTTCTTTCATTTCCTTGGCCCAAATCCTCTCAAGTACCATCCCGACCTTCGTCCCCGGTCTAGTAATCTAACATGATTTCATCCGTGAAATCATTCCATTTTGTAGATTTTCAAGATCCACCAAGAACACCAAGAACACACAATCGTGTTCTTGGCCAATATCGACCATCTGAGCTCGTAGATTGTAAGTGCTCTTGATCCAACTCATTGTACACTAGGTATATCATGTTTAGAGCTTGGAAAACATAAGAAATCAAGAGATTCAAGGAGTTTACGGCCAAGACATGTTCTTGGCTCGTAAACCCTTTTTTAGGGTGCAAATGACCCCCTAACACCTTAGTAAGCTTTGGTTAGTGACATAGAACCTTACCCCATGGACCTAAGGACCAAGATTCACGAAATGGTACTCCTTACTCCCAGGGCTGTGAACACCAAGCACGACCATTTTAGGGCCTTAAACCCACCCAAACTCTTGGTTAAAGCTTTGGAACACTTAACCACTTAAGCCCTTAGAGTTTTAAGCCACATTCGGTGACCAATTGAGAGTTTACAGCCAGGAGTTTACTCCCCTGGGCCGTAAACTCCAACACACATGGTCTTTAGACCATAAACTCCCATATGAGGCTTTCCACTCCTTGGTTGCAACCCGATAGCCTCCTAACACTTGACCAAAGTGTTTTCCTCGCAATAGGATGTTTATACATGTTGAATTAGTGTTATAATCACTAATTTTTTGTATACATATGTCTTCATATGTAATTAGGATCATTGTGTGTGTCTAAAACTTCACTTTACACCAAGCACTTGTCCGACAATTCCTTCCGATCCGCTCATTACATGTGAGTTCATACCCCTTTAATCAATGATTTAAATGTTTTTAAATGTTTTTATGTTGGGGGGGGGGATACAAGTTGAATCATGCTAGTTATTATATTAATCACATGTGATTAATAAGTAGCATACAAAAGGATTTATTACTTCTTTAGCTGTTTTACCAAACAGTTTACTTCAAATGGTTTTAAAAACTTATTTTATGCTTTTATATTGTCAATTGCATGCCTATATATGTATAGTTATATAAGTAATGTTTAAAGGACTTAGGAAGGTTAGCCTGCTATATTTCCTTTTCCCCGTTGGGATGTGGTCTGGTAAGGTATCGGGTATCCGTCCGAAGGTCGTTTAAATATTAGTTATGTATCATGTGTACATATATAGTCATAAAGGTTCTTCCAGTGAGTTCAATACCCTTGGGTGGCAAGGGTATACTTCCATGTTCATACGTACCAGTTACCTTACTAGTAAGCTACCATATGGGTAGTTTAGGAAGATACTAATACGATTACTAGAATGCGGAAATCATACAATGAGTCAGTTCATTCATGAGTCAATACTTGCTAGATAGAGAGAGAACACACATTACAGCTAGTACACACAGTACATTACTGTAAATGCTAGACAGAGAGAGAACACACATTACAGCTAGCACACGCAGAACATTACAGTACATACAAACTAGAAAGAGAAAGAGTACACTTTACGATTAGCACATTCGTTACATGTACATTTATGCAGTTATGTGAACCATTAAGCAGGTCATGGCACTTCCTTCCATGACCGTTTTTGTATCCTGAATCTCCTTAATTGGGGATCGTATGAGTTTGCGTATAGATCTATACTGGATTGACTATCCTACACCTTGCTGCTCGCTACAGTGGGACTTGCAAGTCTACGGGTGCCAAATGCCATTTCTTACGGCGTCTTACATCGTCGCTTTACTAGATTCGGTAGCAGGATACAGGTCGATCACATGTTACTTTAAATTACAATAGATTTAAAGTAGTTAGTACGGTCGTAGTTACATGATACTGCACCATAGTACTATTTCATTTTCCCATTACATTCACTTCGTGAACATTCACACGATGCACGGTAATGTAGAAGCTATATTTTGGTTAATGATAGTCGGGTTTGGGAAAATACACACTCTTACTAGAGACACACATAGATACTAGATGCGTTGGTAGAAGGCTACTCTCAGTAGGAAGCATAGGGCTTTCTAGGATGTTCAAAACGTTTTCATACATACATTTCCTTTACGTACAAATACTTACATTTCATATACGTACAATATTTACATTTCATACACGTACAAATACTTACATGTCATTCGTACAAATACATTCTTACAAATTAAGACACTAAAATACTTATGATCTCACCAGCTTTAAAGCTGATACTCTCTTTCAAAATAACTTGTATCCTCAGGTCAACAATAGACAGGTACCGATGCATGGTTTAGAGAAGATGGAGGTCGTTCAAGACTCATCTTTCATTTTGATTTATACTTTAGTGTCTATTAGACATATCAGAACACTTGTATTAAAATTATATTATTAATGCAATGGATAATGTTGTTGCTTGTTTACTACAATTCATTGTTGTGATACTGTACATGACGTCCTCCGCCCCAGAACGTTTCCGCCGTTCATGGTTTTGGGGTGTGACACCGATGCAGTGGGCAAGGCTCAAGTTAGTCTTGCTTTCGGTCCGATGCAGGGGACAAGGCCCCAGTTAGTCCGGAATTTGGTCCAATGCAGTGGGCAAGGTCCAGTATGTGCTTTATATGTTATTGTATGGTATGTGGTAGTTTGGGGAGACTCACTATGCTTCGCGCTTACAGTTTCAGTTTTGGTTTCAGGTACTCAGTTTTCAAAAGAGGAGCTCGGGAAGATTGCAGTGCACACACAATTTGTTCAGCCTGGGATGTTTATACTCTGATATACTAGACGTTTGTTATCATACTTTGAGATACATTGCTTATAATTTTTATATGAGGTTTATCGACTATGATTTTTATTATTAAATTAAACGAAATTTTCAGACTGTGTTTTTGGGATGTTACACAACACTTGATGTAAACTATGTATGCTTTTATATTCTATATGTGATAATGATGATGTTATCTTCAATTATATATTCTTTGATGATACTGTTGGATAAGGTGTCTAAGTCCATAACTATTTCTGGTATGTACTTGACTCGACCCGGCATGGTCCATTTGGGTTGCATGGCACCATGCAATTGGATTGACTAAATGAGAGAAATAACACTTGTGGTTTATTAATATATTATAAGTTCTAAGATATTAATAATATTATTTAATTAGTTTGATCAAGAATTAATTTAGAATTAATTAAGTGATCAAAAGATAACTAATTAAATATATGGATTAATTATGTAAATCATCGATAACTTGTATAGTGGGTTAAGAGGCTCCATGGATTATCAAGTTGGGTTAAACCCATAGGATGCTCCGTGGATGCTCCATGGGAGTTACAAACCCATGGGTCATGGAAATGAAGAGTCATCACACATTAGGGTTTACATGGTGTAACCCTGGATGTGTCAACACAATATAAAGAACATATATCTCCACCAAAGTCGGCTACACACATGAACAAGTGAGGGCTAGGCCAATTTTTCCAAGTGTAATATTATCTCAAAGTTTACTCCTTACATTTGGTGTTGTGTGAAGCATTTAAGGCATCACACTTGAGGTGTTAGGCTCACAACGTTTCAAGGATCATAAGCAACAACACGGTATGTTATTCTATCTTTCATTCAAGTTAAAAATTGCTCCCCATGTATGCTAGATAGGAATATAACCTTGGAATTCAACTGTGCATGATAATTATACAAACATAGATCAAAGGTTATTAGGGTTGCATGTACACTAGTGTTAGAATGCTCAAAACCCGTCAGTGGTATCAAAGCCTAGGCTTGTTTGTTTGTTATTTGTGCAAAAATTGTTGAAAAACGTCGATATTGTGTTGTCTGCCTGCTGAACTCGTCGAGTCCATGGGGGGACTCGCGGAGTTCATGTGTAAATTCATCCTACTTGCCGAGTAGGTTCGTGCACTCGACGAGTAGGAGCCCCAGAATGCAGATTTTCAACTTTTGCTGTTGGGAATGGACTAGAAACATTTCCCTAAACTGTTTTGGTGTTATAAAACTTATTTTAGATGGTGTAATGTTTATGCTAATCCATTTACATTGGCAATTATCAAAATTACAAGTTTTTAAGTGTAATTTTTGATTCTTGAAAGTGTTCATATTCATGTTCTTGAACTTATGAAGATTAGATGATCATAGGAATTACTTGTAACCTTCATGATAGTTTAACTCATGATCATAATGTGTTTTAATGGAGTCCATAACTTGTCCCCAAGTTATGGAAAACCAAAAGTCATACTTTTATTAAAGCCATTAAAAGAAGACAAGAGTTATAAAAATGAAGAGTCTTTAGTTTTATTACTCAATTAACTCATAAGTTATAAGAAATGAAAAGTTTTGAAAGTTTACAAAACTTGCCCTCAAGTTTTGGAACACGTAAAGTCTTGATTAAAACTTTTTTTCCAAAGCATAGAATGTTAAAAGTTAAAATTCAACCCTTATACTTTATAATATTATAAGTTAATAATATATATATATATATATATATATATATATATATATATATGTATAAGATCAAGTCGTCTTACTGCTACTACGCTTCATTCACGAAGCCGGTCTACAAGGGGGGTATAAGGTTGTTTCCTATAAAATGGCAACTTAATGGGTGTCTACTCTCACCCACAGCTTCCTTGATCAGTGGAGGGTCGTTAGCCAAACGGGTAACACAAGGACTTATAAATTCTCATTAAAAGTATGATGAATATATTAAAGTAACTAAATGTTTTATTAAATTCCCAATCTTAGTTACTTTAGGAAAAATGTGAATACGGTGCTAATCCACGAAGTTACACTTGACACTTTGTTTGAGTCGTTGGTGGGCGTGTGTGATTAACCGACACACTAACTTGGACTTAACAAGGTAGGTAAAGGGTGACTTAAGGTTTATCATAGTGTCGGTGGAGCGTGCGTGGTTTACCGGTACATCGAGTGAGTCATAAACTTTAAGGGTACCAATTGATTTGCATGGTTACTTTACACCTCGTTTTGTGATCCTCGGTATCCCAGTCACAAAACTTGGAGGGCACGCTCGAGATTGAAACATGCCTTTGGAAAGTTCAATGAATCTCAAATGAATCTAGGAATTTCTAAGAACCAATCAAAAACCTAATATTTAATATTTCATTTTTCATGGTGGAAATTGGTGAATCGTCATTCACCTACCTTTCAAATATGTTATAGCTTGGATTACAACATATATCTTCTAAGTTATAATATATTGTGATTGGATCCTAGCCTCAATATTACATTTGGGTGTTTTTATTAAGGACTCTCTTAATATCTAAACTAATCTTGTCATTTTCTTTCAAATGTCTTCCAACAATGCTGCTTCTGGCTCTAATCCTAATGGCTCGTTTACCCTTCTAAACTTATGTGGGAAAGTCACTTTTGATGGATCCAACTTCAATGAATGGATCAGAAGCATCAGGATGATTACCCGCTACGAGGACAAAGAATATGTACTTGATAAGGAGCTTAAGGAGATTGATGAGACCACAACAACTCCCTAGGAGATCGCTGACTTCCAGGCACATGAAAGGGATGCTACCAAAGTGGCATGCATCATGTTGGCCACGATGACATCAGAATTGTAAAAGTCCTACGACGACTTCTACCCTTTTGAAATGCACCAATATCTGATGGAAAGATACCATCAAAGTGCACGACAAGAGAGGTATGAAATCATATGCTCCATGATAACAACCATGATGAAGGACAGAGAGTTTGTCACGAGCCACACGCAGAAAATGCAAACGTATGTGGATCGGTTGCTGAAGCTTAATGTGAACATCCTTGAGGAGCTTGCAATAGATATCATTTAGCACTCCTTACCATCGTGCTATGATCAATTCCGCATGACATATCACATGAATAAGGAAGAGGTCACACTCAGCAAACTTCAGGGACTTCTCAAGAACGCAGAGATAGGTCTTAAGGGGAAGTCCGTTGTTAACACTCCTACTCCAAATTCCTCCCCGGTTTTAGCAATCGAGAAAAGTTGAGGGAAGAAGAGGAAGAGCTCTTCAAAGGGTACCAAGGCTAGAACCCTTGATGGCTCTTCTTCAAGTGGAACCAAGAAAGGTTTCGTCACTCCTTCTTCTGACCCAAAAGAGGCTGAATGCTTCTATTGCCATGAAAAGTCACATTGGAAGCGGAACTGCTCAAAGTACCAGCAAGATGTGAAGGATGGGAAAGTTAAACCCAACCATGCAGGTATTTACACTAGCTTATCTAATAACTCACCCCATTCTAACTCTTGGGTCCTTGATACCGCTTGTGGTATTCATATATGTTTTGATTTGCAGGGATTAAGAAGAAGTGAGAATGTGGAGCATGGAAGAATAAACTTAATCGTGGGGAATAGGAAAGCATTACCTGTCACCATGATTGGAGTTTATACTTTACCGCTAAGTAGTGGGTTTAATTTAGATTTAAATAAATGTTGTTATTCAACAGAAATGGCAAGGAATATTATTTCCTTTCATGCATTGTATAAACAAGGCTTCACCTTTTCATTTGATAATGAAGTTGGTTCGATTAATGCTTTCTTTAGTAATATTCTTTATTTTAAAGCATTACATTGTGATGGTGTGTATGAAACTATATATGTGGTTGATAACTTAGGAAATGATGTATTGTGTATTGATTCTGTTAATAATAATAACTTGGATAAAACATCATTATGGCATTGTTGTCTTGGACATATAAGCAAGAAACGCATAGGCCAACTCCAAAAGGATGGAGTCTTGGAGTCATTTGACCTAAAGTCAGTTGATAGTTGCGAATCATGCTTACTTGGAAAAATGACAAAGTCACCCTTCACAGGTACTTGTGAGAGGGGTGAAGGTTTGTTGGATCTTGTACACAGATGTCTGTGGACCCTTCAGACATGCCACAAGGGATGTTAATCGTTATTATTTTACTTTTACTGATGATTACAGTAGATATGGATATGTCTACTTAATCAAGCATAAGTCAGAGACTTTCGAAAGGTTTAAAGAATTTAAACAGGAAGTCGAGAATCACTTAGGCAAGAACATTAAGATGCTTCGATCCGATCGAGGTGGTGAGTATCTTAGTTCAGAGTTCCTCGACTATCTTAGGGAATGTGGGATTGTCTCACAATTGACACCTCCCAGGACACCGCAGTTGAATGGTGTGGCTGAGAGGCGTAATCTAACCTTTTTGGGTATGGTTCGTTCCATGATGAGTCGAGCTTCGCTACCAATCTCATTTTGAGGGTATGCCTTAGAGACTGCCGCCCATATCCTTAATCTGGTCCCTACAAAGAAAGTTGCCAAAAACTCCGCATGAGATGTGGATTGGTAAAGTACCCAAACTAGACCACATCAAGATTTGGGGTTGCGAGGCTTTCGTGAGACGCGAGACTCATGATAAGCTCAAACCTCAAAGCGAGAGGTGTATTTTCATCGGCTACCCACAACAATCCTTTGGTTACCTCTTCTACAGACCTAGTGAAAATGTGGTCATTGTAGCTTGGAGGGTGTTCTTTCAAGAGAGAGAGAGTTCATAAGGCAAGGAAACAGTGGGAGGCAAGTTGACCTTGAAGAAATTCAAGAGTCAATCGGTGAAGGAACTTCAAACCCTAGCATTCAACTTGACGAGGAAACTCTTGTTGAGCCAATTGACAAGTCTATACCTCCGAGGCGTTCCACAAGGGTTAGGAATGCACCTGAGCATTCCTATGGATTCCATATTACTGCGGAAGGTGATACACTTATCGGTGATGGGACACTGATAGGTCTGGATGAACCTAACAGTTGCTCGGAAGCCATGGCAGGCCCTGAGTCAGCCAAGTGTAAAGAGGCAATGGACAACGAGATACAATCCATGTATGACAATCAAGGTTGGAACTTGTTTGAGAATGTACTAGGTCGTAAGACTGTAGGGTGCAAATGGATCTTCAAGAAGAAGACCGACATGGATGGTAAGGTACACACTTATAAGGCACGACTGGTTGCAAAGGGATTGTCACAAACTCCGGGAGGTGATTATGATGAGACCATTTCTCCAGTGGCCAAGATTAAGTCTATTAGGGTTCTGTTAGCCATAGGTGCATTTCATGACTATGAAATTTGGCAAATGGATGTCAAAACAGCTTTCCTTAATGGAAAGTTGGCTGAGGATGTTTACATGAGTCAGCCAAAGGGTTTTGTCAATACAAAGTACCCTCATAGAGTGTGTAAGCTTGAGAAATCCATTTATGGGTTAAAGCAAGCACCTCACAGACGGAATCTTTGCTTTGTTGAGAAAGTCAAGGAATTTGGATTTTCTAGGAGTGAAGATGAATCTTGTGTATATGTCAAGGCTAGTGGGAGTATAGTTAGGTTATTGGTATTGTATGTGGATGACATACTACTCATAGGAAATGACATCCCAACTCTGCAGGAAGTTAAGTCCTAGCTTGGGAAGCGTTTCTCTATGAAGGACCTAGGAGAAGCTGCCTATATTCAAGGGATAAGGATCTTAAGAGACCAGAGTAAAAGACTAATTGGACTTAGTCAGAGTACCTACTTGGATAAGGTGCTGAAGAGATTCAACATGTAGGACTCCATGAAAGGAGAGTTACCCATCCAGAGTAATGCCAGATTGAGTAAGACACAAAGCCCTAGTTCTAAGACTGAGATAGCAGAAATGAGTAGAATACCTTATACTTCGGCTGTAGGATGGATCATGTATGCTATGATGTGTACTCGACCTGATGTAGCCTTTGCCTTGAGCATGGTTAGCAGGTATCAGGGGAACCCTGGCAAGGCACACTAGACTATGGTCAAGAATATCCCCAAGTATCTACGGAGGACTAAGGATTGGGTTCTTACCCTCGGTGGGAGTGATGACTTGAGAGTTGTGGGGTATAGTGATGCTAGCTTTCAGACTGATAGTGATAATTTCCGCTCTCAGTCAGGCTGCGTCTTTACCCTAAACGGATGAGAAATTTCTTGGAAGTGTTCGAAGCAAGAAACAGTGGTTGATTCAACTTGCGAATCAGAGTATATAGCAGCTAGCGAGGCAAAAAAGGAGGCGATATGGTTGAAGAACTTCATTGGAGACCTTCGAGTTGTATCAGCTATTAAGGAGCCAATGGAAATTTTCTATGATACTGAAAGTGCTGTTGCCTTAGCCAAGGAACCAAGGGATCACGGGAGATCCAGACACATCGACAGAAAATACCATTTCATCAGACATCGAATAGAAGAATGACTCCTCGTGGCAAAGAGGGTATCATCGGATGAGAATCCAGCAGATCCCCTCATGAAGGGACTTACTCGGGTTAAGCATCTCCAGCATGCTCGGAGCATAGTGCTGAAGGATGATATTAGATTTAGTAGTTAGATAACCTCGAAATCTGTAAAGTGTAATTGACATTAGATGATGAATAAAAGGTGTTTCATTTTTGAGTAAAGTGTTGCCATCTCTTGTCGATCGTTTACTATATATCTTTTGCATGCTTTGACTCCAGAATAATTATGTTTAGTATATCATATTATTCGAACCTCCACAGTCAGTCATATGTTGGAAGTAGGTATGAATCAAGACTGTCATGATTGGTTGCAGAGGTCTAAGTTGTTGGACATGGCTACAACAATCATGAGTGCTCATAAGTTCTGAGCATTGGACTCAACCTACGCTTGCTGGTTTCACTTCATGGAATTTATCTCGAGTAATCGTGAGACGGTAATATCATATAAGTCTTCAAACCTAGATTTATGATTTGTTACTTACGAGTTGTTTATGCATTGATTGTACGAAAACGCATTGGTAACTCGATGTTATAAAATGTGCTCTTGTGTATAATTCAATGAGCGGTAGAACAAACATATGAGTCGAACTTTATCTGTTCCTTCTTGGATTAGAAGCTGATATCTGGGCCCCTCGATGATTTTGTTTTGACCTATGTATCGGGCCCTGTCAGAACTAAGTTGATGTGTTCAATTAAGTTCTTTTTCAAAAATATCGGAAATCAGGAAACAAACTGCTGGACAATAAGTAAGACATTGTTCCATGTATTTGTCCGGCTGATATCTAGAACAGAGGATTATATGATCACTTATCTTAAATGGTGTATCATCATCTTCTCAGTTCCGAGAGACCTTGAAAGAGCTATGATTGTCGATCGGTTCTTGAAGTCCTACTTGCAGTTATAGTTATTAGACTTATCCAAATGGGAGACTGTTGGATAAGGTGTCTAAGTCCATAACTATTTCTGGTATGTACTTGACCCGACCCGGCATGGTCCATTTGGGTTGCATGGCACCATGAAATTGGATAAACTAAATAAGAGAAATAACACTTGTGGTTTATTAATATATTATAAGTTCTAATATATTAATAATATTATTTAATTAGTTTGATCAAGAATTAATTTAAAATTAATTAAGCGGTCAAAAGATAACTAATTAAATATATGGGTTGATTATGTAAATCATCCATAACTTGTATAGTGGGCTAAGAGGCTCCGTGGATTATCAAGTTGGGTTAAACCCATAGGATGCTCCATGGGAGTTACAAACCCATGTGTCATGGAAATGAAGAGTCATGACACATTAGGGTTTACATGGTGTAACCCTAGATGCATCAATGCTATATAAAGAACATATTTTCCACCAAAATTGGCTACACACATGAACAAGTGAGGGCTAGGCCGGTTTTTGTAAGTGTAATATTCTCACAAAGTTTACTCCTTGCATTGGGTGTTGTGTAAAGCATTTGAGGCATCACACTTGGGGTCCTAGGCTCACAAGGTTTCAAGGATCATAAGCAACAACAAGGTAGGTTATTCTATCTTTCATTCAAGTTAAAAATTGTTCCTCATGTATGTTAGATAGGGATATAACCTTGGAATTCAACTTTGCATGATAATTAGACAAACATAGATCCAAGGTTATTAGGGTTGCATGTACACATAGGAAGTGTTTGAATGCTCAAAACCCATCAGATACTACAAAGATGAAGTCACGCACAAGCCCCGGGACGTTTCCGCCGTCTGGTTCGCGGCTGTGACAAATTCCTCAACCACTCAGCTTCTTTACCAACAGCAGACAATGCAACAAAGTCAGATTCCATGGTTGAGTTAGTAGTACAACTCTATTTCTTGGATGCACAAGAAATGGCACCTCTTCCAAGACGAAACACCTAACCCCTAGTAGAGGAGTGATCCTCTAAGTTGTTAATCCAGCTGACATCTAAATAATCTTTCAAAACAGAAGGATATCATCCACTATAAATTAAAACATAATTCATGGTCCCTTGCAAATATTTGAATACTATACTCACTGCTTCTTAATGATGTATACTAGGATTACTAATATATCTACTAAGCCTTCCCACCACATATGTTATATCAAGCCTAGTACTAATCATGACATACATTAGACAACAAATAGCGGTTGAGTATTCAAGTTGAAACACTAGAGATCCTTTATTAGGTAGAAGCTTTAGACTAGGATCTATAGGAGTGGTAAGAGGAGAACAAATCTCAAAATTAAAATTTTTCAATATCTTCTTAATGTAATGAGATTGAGAAATTGAAATCCCATTGTTTCCTTGTTTAACTTTTATACCAAGAATTACCTCAACCTCTCTCTAGTCTTTCATTTCAAAACTAGATGATAAGAATTTATTGGTTTTATCAACTTCTTCTAAACCAGTAGCAAAAATCAACATATCATCCATATATAAAAAAATCATGAATCCTTTACCATAAGCAAAAAATTTGCTAAATGCACACTTGTCAGCTTGGTTTAATGCAAAACCATTAGACAAGACAACATCATCAAACTTTTGATGCCATTGTTTTGGTGCTTGTTTCAAACCATATAATGAGTTCTTTAACTTGCACACTTTGTGTTCATTTCCTGGCATCACAAACCCTTCAGTTTGTTTCATGTATATTTCCTCATCTAATTCACTATTCAAGAATGCGGTTTTCACATCCATTTGTTGAATCACAAGATTATGTATAGCTACAAGAGCTAATAATAATATAATAGTAGAAATTTTGGCAACGGGAGCATAAGTATCAAGGAAATCAATGCCTTCCTTTTGTCTAAATCTTTGGATAACCAATTTGGCTTTATACTTATCAATTGTGCCATCCATCTTCATTTTTCTTTTGAGGATCTATTTACATCCTAATGCCTTGCAATTGGTAGCTAAATCAGAAAATACCCAAGTATTTTTATGCATGATAGAATCAATCTCATCTTGAATTGGCTCTTTCCAGAAATGAACATCCATAGAAGCCATAGCTTCACTGAAAGTCTTTGGATGCTCCTTAATATTAAAAAATATTGAAGTTGAGACACGTTCTCATCCTTTGTTCCTTCAACTAAATATAGTTGAAAATCGGATCCAAAAGATTTAGCTTTTCTAGCTCTACTACTCTTTCTAAGTTTAGGCACATAACTTGTACCACCAAAAGCGTCTCCAGCTTGAGTTTTTTTCTTGCTGAAAGATTGTTGAATCATGTCCCTTGGTCTAGGTATAGATGTAAATCTTTCTTCATCAAAGATAGCATCTCTTGACTCTATAATAGTGTTTACATTCAAAGAGTCATTAGATTCTAAAACATAGAATCTATAAGCTTTGGAATGCTCAGCGTATCCAATAAAGATACAATCTATACCTCTTTCACCTAATGTATTCCTTTTGGGTTCAGTGAGCCTCGTAACTGCTCGACAACCCTAAACTTTTAGATAACTCAAATTTGGTACCTTTTTACACCAAAGTTTATAAGGAGTATTCTTACTCCTTTTGTTTGGAGCTTTATTTAAAATATAACATGCAGTTAACATTACCTCACCCGAAAAGCTTCACTTAATCCATAATAGGACAACATGGAATTAACCATTTCTTTCAAATTCATATTCTTCCTTTCAACTACACGATTTTGTTACAGTGTATAAGGAGTTGTGGTTTGATGTATTAATCCACTTGATTCAAAGTAAACTGGATCATAATACACACCACCTCTATCAGTATGCGAGACTTTTATTAAATCATTTTTATGAAGCTCGAATTGTTTATAAAATTTAAATTTATCAAGTGTTTCATTCTTAGAATGTAGCAAATAGACATAACAATATCTAGATGCATTTTCAATTAAAGTAACAACAAACTTTTTGTTTCAAATGGAAGCTGTTGCATGGAAATTACATAAATCAATATGTATAAGTTCGAACACCTTGCTTTCCTAACAACATCTTTGAAAGGTTTTCTTGTGATTTTAGTTAACATGCGTGTTTTACATTTTTCATTGTTTACATCAAAAGCAGGAATTAAACTTATTTTTGACATGTTTTTTAATCTCTTTTAATGAATGTGTCCTAGTCTAGCATGCCATAAATTAGATTTATTAAAGTTATTGCTAGTACTACAAGAAGGCATGCAAACATAATTATCATAACTAGGATAATTAATACTAAGCCTAACCATTCCATTACATACATATCTGAAACCCATAAAAGAACCATGTCTTAACAAGATATACATATCACTTTCTAATACTTGTTTGTAACCACAATTATTTAAAACAATTTCAGACACACGATTCTTTCAAATACCTGGTACATATAAAGCGTTGTTCAGAAACAAACACTTTCCAAAAGTAAAGTAAAGTAGAACAGATCCTAAACCCTTGATTGGTTCGATTGCAACATTTCCCATTTTCGCCACAAATCCATCTTCAATTGGTTGGAATTCCTTGAACCAATGAATATCTTTACAAAGATGGCTTGTTGGTCTTGAATCAGCCGATAATGAAACATCATAATCGTACACATAAAATGCTACAAAAATCATAGAAATATAATTTTGAACATATTTACAATTCTGCATGAAAACCAAAATCTGACCTTGTTTCTTTTCTAGATCTTTAGATCCACTTAGACCAACACATCCTTTTTCACTTTACAAAGACGACAATCTTTCTTGAAGTAACCCGGTTTGTTACAATTCCTACAAAGCAACTTAGCCTTCTTGTTGGAAGACTTTTCATCCTTTCCTTTAAACTTCCTTTTTCCATTAGACTTCTTGGGATTATTTAAACTTTCTCCTTCCACCATGTTCACAAAATAGGAACCAACTTGGTTCTTGGCTTTAGGATTGTTATAAAGTTCTTTACTCCTTAAGGACTCTTCAATACATAAATGAGTTCCAAGTTGAGTCAAATTCAATTCCTCTTTGTTATGTTTCATATTGTATTTAATATCCTTCCATGAAGGGGGCAGTTTATCAATGATCACAACCATAGAAATGGATTCATCCATTTTTAGATTGTGTTGAGCAAACTGTTCCAGAATCCTTAACATTTCATGGAATTGTTCCATAACAAGTCTGGATTCAATCATCTTGTAACTCATAAAGTTATTAACATGAAACTTATTTCTAGAAGCATCTTCAACCATGTACTTGGATTGAAGTGAATCCCACAGTTCTTTTGCAGGTTCGAAATTTTGGTAGATATCAAATAGAGAGCCAGACATACCATTGAGAATGCGACCACGACATATGTAATCATCATTTTCCCACTTTGATCTCCTTTGTGTTACCTCCAAAGATTCATTTTCAATAGATTCTAGTAAGATTGGCATTGGTGTGCTCAGAACATATACCACTTTCAGAGTGGTAAGGAGAAAGTGCATCTTCTTCTGCCATCTATGAAAATCTTACACTTGAAACTTGTTCAATTTGTCAAAATCGCTTGCCATATGCTTCACATAATCACCACTTTCCGTGATCACAAAACACTTTAATTTTTTGTTAGAAATAGGGGATGAACATATTTCTTGGATTCTCTAAAAGTCGTGGTTCACTATCAAGTTGAAGTATTTTGATGGTACAGATCGAACACTCAATTGGATGGAATTAAGAGATACGAAATCACGGAATGTATGTGAAAATGTTCTTCAAGAAGATGTACCAGAAAAATGACCAAAAACAGTTATATGATTCATGTCTGAAAACTGTCACTAGATATTTACAAACTGTCGTCAAAACTACCAAACTTGTCGTTAAACGGATCTCTGGAAAAAAGGTAAACTTTCTAAAAAATTGGATTTTTGATGCGGCTCGACCCTAGACAGGGGCTCTGCCCCGTGACCCCACTCCCAAGAGTGCTGCCCTCGGACCCCCGTTTGTTTAGGGGCTCCGCCCCTATATAACAGTGTACTTTAAATCTTGAAAAACTTGAACAGGTGTGCACTCCTACACCATCTGAACTTGTTCAATATTCAATAGAATAACTTTTGGTTAACATATTTAATCCTATTACACTTAAATAATATTGATGATATTAAATCACCAACAATTTTGTGCAGTGTTCTTTGTTTGTAACATAATGGAATTAAGAAATAGTTTTGTGGTTTGAAGTGCAAGAGTGGACCTTCAAGTGAAAAAGGAGGCATTGACGGTATATTGATGGTGGTTTGTGGTTTCTTGATGATGATTCTAGTGTGTGGGCGATGATGTTATTTATCTGATGAAGACACAGGACGTGGAGTTATTGGGTGGGTTCATTTTAGATTTACTCCATTTAATAATAACACAATAAAAATAAACTGAATTAAAAATTTTGAAAAGAAATTATTAAGGGTAGAGTAGTATTTTTATGTATCAAAAGGACCGTAGACGCAACAAAAACATATCATAAGGACTGGTCATGAAAAATATTAAAAGTTAGAGACCAACAACGTAATTATCACAAACAACATGAACCATTCTTATAATTTCCCCTACAAAAAATAAATTTAAGAAAACTTCAAGAGTTTAAATGCATCCACTCCATAGAGGAAAATGCATAGCAAATTAAATTTGGAAGATAAAAATATCAAGAAAACCTATATGCAGAGAAGTTGAAACTTTAAACATATGTGTTTTTCATTTAAGAAGTTTAAATTGTTTTAAAGCAACCATTCTATGACTGAGGGGCATGCACAAGAATTTAACATTGAGGACGTTAAACTTTTAAAAGAATTTTGATATGGCCTTATTTAACTGTGTATTTTAGGATATTATCCTACTATATTTGAGTAAAATTGTTATATTTAAATATACATGATATTTAATATGCTTTGAAATGTTCATTACAATTAAATGGAAGCTTGGATTGCAAAATGAAGATAATGGAGCTAAAAAGACGAAAAAGGTTGTTGATGGGAAACTTTACCCTTCGTCGGTGTTTGCACCATATCTTGTACTCGTAACATGGATTGACGAGATTCAAGATATTCTGAAAACTATACAAAATTTTGAACAAGTTTCGTGTTTGTGAAATATTCTGATTCCCAGTTCCCACATTGTGGAAAAGCCATTTCCACATCATGGAAAATTATAAAAATACGTGTACGTGAAGGAATCAAACTCACAGAGTGTGGAAAGTCTTTTTTTCACAGCATGGCAGGCTTGAAACATTCAAATTGAGATGGAATTGGCCCTAATTACATATCTTAAACCCTTATTCGTTCCCAACATAAATAATCCCCATAAGTGTCGTTTTGAGGGTCTAGAAGGCGGTTAGAGGGCCGTTAAACTAATATAGAGCAAAGATCTGATGAATTTGAGAGCATATTCATGTCGTGATTCATTCGGTTTGCTTTTCTGATCAATATTATATAACAGACTGATTTTTACGACAAAATTTTTCATCATTAATTCAGCAAAACCACAAGTTTCATAAAAATCCAAGTCATGAAAAATCCCTGGTACATCACTACAGTTATCCAACTTAGAGTATGAGAAAAGTGAAAATCATAAAAACTATGTGTTGGAGTGTACAACCAAGATTTTTCCTTCCTGCAAGCATCATAAGTACTTGAACTATGGGTTATCAGCAACCCTAGGGATTATCAATATTCACAATGGGCTAATTGCACGTCTTGTGGATTAACAACAAGGTCTAGGGGTTATTAGAAACCATGGGGACTCTTAGAAATCCCAAATTATCAGCAATACAATTCAATGCATACATAAAAATAATCATCAGTTAAGACCTAGTTGGTCACAGAATAAATTACCACACGGGTAAATATAATGGGAAGACTCACTTCACAAGTAGCAGCTAAGTACAACAACTAACACAGGGCAGATATGTAAGAAATAAGCACTTAATCAGCAATAAAAAGTACCCTTTTGTCATCTTCATTTTGATATAAAATTATACTTTGTATTTATATATATTAAACAGAGGATTCTAACCTGGAGGTGTTTGCTTTATATCAACAACTCGATCTTAAACTTACACATTTTCATAAGATAATATGGCTTAAGAAAACCTCCAGGCTAATTTATATATGTATCTTCAGGTGGATGTCAATTAAGGAAAGCGATTTTTCTTGAAATCGATTTGTTATATCTCATATTAAGAATATGTACTTATAATAAATAATATCATTGTTGATATAATAATATATATACTTGTGAAAAGGTTTGATCTTAATCAATGTCATGAGTATGATGTCATCAATAGTCAATGACATGAGTAGGAGAAAATCCTTTTATAACAAGCCTTGCTAAATGTGTACGATATCCATGTATACATTATTTCTAAAAGTATCACTTACTCCTTTTAGCCTTGCTGTATGTAGGAAGATTAATCATGACTATACTTGATTATTATACGTGTATTACATCTCATGTTCATGACTCTATGTCGTTAATCAGATTCAAGATCTGATATGGTATTTTTGTAGTTGATTGATTTTCCAGAAACCACCAAGAAGAACTCATCAATGAGAGATTCCATAGTTCTTAAGTAACATATGATTTCTACCATTAATGCGAACAATTGGTATTTATAATAACTATTATTTATGTTAAAAAATTTCTTCTTAAAACTAGTGCCAACTCTAAAAACATCAGGCTATGGATCTTTGAGATACTTGAAGTTCCATGTTCCTCCCATTTCTATGTCATTAGAATATTGCTTTATGATATGTCAAATTCTAGAGGAATAAGAGAACTTGTTCTTGGTGGGTTTGTATGTAAAAATCTAAACAACCTTTTAGATTATTTTACAAATATGTATTTAGAAGATTTTAGGTTTAAAAGCTTTAGTCAAACATAGGCTTTAAATCCATAAAACATTAAGTCAAATAACGATGGAGCCTTTCCATACAAAATTTTATAAAGTGTTTTATCTATATATTAGTTGGTGTTTGTATTCAAGATAGATGATAAAGGAGGGTATTTCTATTGATTACAAGGGAAACCATATCAAGTAAAGTTTAATTCTTAACTTTTTATAATCGGAAACTTCAACAAATATTTCACAATGATGTTTTAACATGTAACACAAAATTATAACTATTATACTTGTTAATAAAGTTGATTTGGTATCTAGACCTAAATATTTGACATTTACTAGAAATGAAGTCATATATCAAAGTGTATAGTTAGTTAATAATTATTTTCTCTATAGTTTAATGATAATATGTTTAGGAATCTTTTATATATAAATAAGATTCACATATGTCAAATGAATGAGATTATTTCCTTTTAAAGATCCATTGACTGAAGTTAGAACATGTGAATATCCTTGATATAATAAGGATAACAATGTCTTACATGAGCTTGATTCAAAACAAGTTTTAGTCGAAAGTGTTTGCATATAGAACTTGTTATTTATAAAACATTAATATTCACTTTTAATTATATTAAGAGATCTAGTCTTAAATATAAGTTGATCATTTCAAAATATTAATGTGATCGTTATGAAAAACAATTTAAGTACGTAATCAAACATTTAAATAAATTAACTGAGAGGTATCTTAGCCTTGCTTAATATAAAACATACATTGTTCCAAAACAAAAAAAAATGTTTTACAATACAAGTAACTGATGTTCCAAACATAAATTATAAACTAAACACCTAGAGTGAAGTTCTGACTTCATGTACTCAACTAGTTACTCTTCTTGAATATATCCAAGTAATTACACATATTATGTTAACATTAAGTATAAAGTACTTGAGTGTTAAATGAAAAAGAATAAGTTCTATTGCGTAGACACCTAAAGTACTAGTTTCTGTCAGACTTCTTTTCTGATAAAAGAGCAAAACGCATAGCTAATTTGTGACGACATTTATTAGGATGTTGTATGCTTAATTAATTTTGTTATACTATGGATGAATTTTTATTATGATCAATGAAATTCGTAAGATATGGTTTGAATGAAATGTTTTTGAATTGGTGATATGTGGCATAAACTAATGGCTAAAAAAATGTTAAAATGAATTATAAAGTAGATATTGCTGGCAAACAGAGTTGAACTTAAGCTTATGCTAGAAAAGGGCGCTATTAAGCCAGTTGTGCTAATCAAGTTGTGTATAATTTCTTGAAAACATAGTATATAATGAATAGTTAACAACGAATTCATTACAAACTTATTTTTAATTACATTAACCAGACATGTTAAAGTATATAATCTGTGTAGCTTATTTTCCATAATAATGAATTCATTACAAACTTATTTTTAATTACATTAAGTATACTTCATCACAAAAATAACATGGGTTTTACGTATACTTCATCCTACTCAAACAACATAGCAAGAAAAAATGACTAAAATGCCCTTTTAACAGAATGATGTAAACACAAAACCAAAATAAAATTATAATAGTACTATACAACTTCATATACAATAGAATAAGAACAATAATATTCAATGTCCAATTTATTATCAAACGTTAATATATTTAAGAAATATATAAAACCTACCATACTCTACATACCAACGACAAACAGTGCAGTTTCTTTGTTGATCCTCATCCTCTTCATGGCCTATAGCAAATGCACCTTTAACAGAATGTCATGGGTCTTCACATTGGAATGTGATGTTATTTGTTGTAGGTCTATGAACAACATCAACAGCACACAACAACTCTTTGTCACTATTAACAACACCCGTGAACTCCCCATCATCCGGAACTACCCAGCCAAAATAGGTATCAAGTAATTGTAAACCTACACATTAAAATATCCATCAATTAATCCAATGTATCATTTTCAATACAACAGTAAATATTATAGAATACAACACAACTAAATACTAACTCCAAACTAGAAACATGCCTTTAGATAACTATATATATATAATTTAGTTTACATATATACCATATATACATACCTTGATCACATTGATGAGGCCCTCTTGAAATGTAGATCATTCCAAGCAAATAAATTGCCTCAATATGCTCTTCATTTGCTGCTTGTCATAACAAAGACAATCCTAAATCAAAATGGCTATAATATAAGCACTCTTCCTGTTAACATAATAATAATATCAATATATAACATCAATGACACAAAATATTAATAAATGGTACAGATTACATATAATTAATGAAATTAAAAATACAATTCCTTGTCTGAACATGGCTTCAATGTTATTATGCAATGCACATGTGCATATAAATGAATCAGCATTCAGATTTTTGGGACCTATTCACTTGAGGATCACCACCTCCCCCCCCCCCCAGCTTCATACGTCTTCTTTGAACTTCAAAAATTTAAATACATAGTAAATAACAAATAAAGAAAGTTGTATTTCATCAAATATACACTCATTAGTTGATGTTTATTGAGAATTACCAAGGTCTTGCAAAGACGTTGTCTTTCGCAGATTCTGACCCTAATACTACAAATATCCGACTCAAAATCTCTAATGGGAGATCATCTAACAAACGGCGACATCTAGTAATCGACATCCTACTAACAAAATAGACACTGGAGTAGTTGATTTCAATTTCTTTTTAAAAAATAAGTGTAACTATGAAAAACAGTGGGTATGGAAAAAAATACTTACTTTATGATGATTTGGTTGCGAGGTGTACAGGAGTGTCTATTATTGGAGAAAATAGATATTAAAAATGATTACCCTTCGCAAATTTGGGGGTTTTAGTGTTTCTATGGAGATTTATCATCTGAAATAGTTGAGACATTCTTAATGATTGAAGAACTGATAATGCCGGTGTGACGTCAGAGGTATGATGGCGCCTCAATGCTTCAAAGTGCAAAAAAACCAAAGTGCCCTTGTAATCATTTCAAATATGTGAATACTAAGGATATTTGTGTGGAAACACATTATTTAAATATGATAACCTTTTTGCCACAAATTTTTATCCAGTTTGACACTTTTAGTTCTTATTATAAAAAATTATACAATTGGCACAATATACACGAAAAACATTTAGGTTTTTTCCACAATTCTTTAGCCACTTTGACACTCTTGGGCTTTACAGTCTATAGTTTTACATTTTGACATAACAAAACACAAAAAAACATCCCAAGTGAAGCCCAGGCTTTCTTCATAGTTTACATTTATGTATTGATATTAAACCAAATTACAAATTAACTTCATATCAAAAAACATTAAACACAAAACATCTAGTCATTATCTTCTTCCTCCTCTTCTTCTTTATCCTCTTCTTCTTCATTGCTCGATGTGCTATACTTATAACTACCCTCTCTGTCATAAATACCATCATTATCGTCCTCATGAATTTCACCTTCTTTATCAATATTATATTCATTATAAGATGTCACACCCCAAAATCAGAATGGCGGAAACGTTCAGGGGTGGAGGACGTCATGTCAAGTATCATGAGATATGTATATGTTAAGCAAGTAATGAACAACCATTTCATTTAGAAAGAAAGTGTTTACAATGTATGTGTTCACAAACATAGAAGTCATAAACAAATAACAAAACAAGACTTGAAGCTATAATGCTCCATCTTCTAAAGTCCCAGCATGAGCACCTGTCTAATAGTCTCATGAGAATACAAGTTATTTGAAAGAGTTGATCAGCAATTAAGCTGGTGAGTTCATAAGATTTTAGTGATGTGAGTAAGCTGTAAAGTGTTGTTGAAAATGTATATGTAAGAGTGATGTCAGCTATAAGTTCTGTTTTGAAATGTTTGCTTGTTCCTCTAGAAAATCCTATATTTCCTACTTTAATAGAAGTTAAGTAAAAATGACACTACAAGCCTTTCTATGCGTACTAAGTGTGTGACAACCGTCAATTTTCAGTCAAGTCAAAGTCAACGAAATTCATCAAGTCAAACCGGTCCACTCATCTTGCCGTAAGTGCTAGAGCTTATGATAAGAAACTCCTAAGCGACTCTTTATTCTAACGAGGGATCCTAAAATCAAAAATGCGTACATCTAGATCTCCTTAACCTAAAACTGTGGTACGTGGCGAGCCAAACCGATAAAACAATGTTGCATACTCATCGGGAGTATGCAAGATCCTTAAACAAGGCATAACGGGACTTACGGACCCTGCATTGCAAAGCCGAACACTCAAAAAGGTCACCAATGAAACCTCTCTCAATCGTTTTCAATCTATCTCTTCTTATGTCAAATCTCTCCCAAATCTCTCTAAGTATGTGAAATCTCTCCCACATATCTCTTTGTATGTGAAATCTCTCCAAGAATGTCAAATCTCTCCCAAATCTCTCTAAGTATGTGAAATCTCTCCCACATATCTCGTTGTATGTGAAATCTCTCCAAGTATGTCAAATCTCTCCAAGTATGTCAAATCTCTCCCAAATCTCTCTAAGTATGTGAAATCTCTCCCAAATATCTCTCTGTATGTGAAATCTCTCCAAGTATGTCAAATCTCTCCCAAATCTCTCTAAGTATGTGAAATCTCTCCCACATATCTCGTTGTATGTGAAATCTCTCAAAGAATGTCAAATCTCTCCCAAATCTCTCTGAGTATGTGGAATCTCGCTCAAATCTCTCTCGAAATCTCCCCCAACTTTCTATAATCACTCGGGGCATCCCGACCCTCGAATTTGGCGAAAACAGCCCAAAAACGGAAGTCTACGCGAAAAACGGACCTTAGGAACCGAAACCCCTCTTAGGAACCGAACCCTCCTGATGAAGAAGGCTGCTGATCCGAACCGAAGGTACTGTTCACCAACCGAACCGAAGGTATTGTTCATTACTGTTCACTACAGTCCGTTCGGTTCTGCCATTCTCGCTTCTTAACTCCGAACCGAAGCTTCCCTGCTGAGCCTTCGGACCGAGCCTTCGGACCGGACCCTCGCCTTCGCTCCTTCTTCACTTCTCGCGCCTTTCGCTTCCGACTCCAACCTCAGCGTGGACCGAGCCTCGGCCTAGGACCGAGAGGTCTCGCTGGGAAGCACTTTTCTCCCGGTTTTCAACCAAATTTGCGTTTTAAGCCCGTTTTTAATTATTTTAACGCGGGATTTTCACCCAAAATCATATTTTAACATAATAAACCCTAAATATTCACAATTTAATCATATATTCATAAAAATCTTTATTTAAATAATAAAAGCTAGTGGGTAAAGTACAAAGAGGTGGAGTGTTGACTTTCCTTTATTTTATGACACAAGCAACCCCCACACCCACTCCATGACAACCCATACTCCTCCCCACCATACCTTGTACCTTTTACCCCCTTTCACAAGCCATCCCCACGTTTTTGAGAGATGGATAATTATCCTCTCTCCTCATTTTCTCTCATTTGCTCTCATTTCACAAGAAGATCAAACTCTTTTGTCTCTCACTTTCTCTCTCTAGAAATCCGAGATTCAAGGGCTGATCTTGAGTCTTTCCTCCACATTTGGTAAGCATAATCCATTCTCTTTATGTTTATCTCAATTATTTCCACTCAAATCATGGATATCTTACACAAACTCCAATATATTTGTGTTAGAGCTCCGAATCTTCAAGTAATCCTTCAAGTGTTCTTGGGCTGAACACTTCTCTTCTTCAACACTTACCTACTGAAAACACTTAAGGTGAGTTCATACCCCTACATTTTCATGTTTTCTCAAGTTTTTAGGGGGGGGGGGGGGGATACAAGTTAAAATACTTAGAACATAACTACATTTTTCTAACAGCTTTCATCAGAAAAGTTTCACTCCATTCACGGACTGTTTTGGACATCTTAAATATTTTTGTTTTCAAAACTGTTTTAGGTGCATGTAGTTCCACTTCTTAGCTTTAAAATGACTACTTGCACATCTCCATACGATTTTTCTACAATTTATGGTGATTTTTACAAAACTGCCTATCATTTCAAACATCAATCCGGACCAGTCTGTGATTATGGAGTTTTTCACCCAAGTTAGAGGTCATTAAAAATTATAATAAAAATTATGAACAAACTAGACTCATTTTCCAAACTCTCAGAAGTTACAAAACCTGATTTGGACATTTTATGATTTTTCTACAATTTTTCCAATAACAGTTACAGAAAATGTTATTTACAGAAAAACACAATAAATTTCATTTCACCTTGTAACATGTTGAGCATGTATACATCGTTATGTGATTATGTGTAGTTGCAATATATGACAAATTTTGTATTCTTACATAGACATACATCAGAAAACAAATGGAATTACACCTTCACAAGTATGACAAATATATATATATATATATATATATATATATATATATATATATATATACGATATTACGAGGCTATATCCATTAAAATATAAACATTGATAAATTATGACAAGTAAGGCCTATGCTCATTTCCCACGAAATCAATCGATAAACTATAATAGGTATAGTTTAGGGTTATTCATATAACAAACACAATATTAAAGGTCTTACACTTACAAAAGAGTTATTGCCGCTATGGACGATTAAGATAATCTATAATAAGTATAGTTAAGCCATTATACCCCCACAAACGAACGCGTTAGTTATAATCGGTATAGTTATGGTAAGTACATATTACAAACAAAGTAATAAACTATAATAGGTATAGTTTATGTTTCATCTACCCTAGGAACTTAATTACAAGAAAGGAATTCACCATCACTTTTGATAAGCTATTCATATGCATAGTTCAGGTTCACTAATCCCTATCACTCCCCGGTGAACTATGATATGTATAGGTTACACTCACCATCACCATCACTTTTGATAAGCTATTCATATGCATAGTTCAGGTTCCCTAATCCCTATTACCCCCCGGTGAACTATGATATGTATAGGTTATATTCACAATAGATTTTCGTATTGTTAGACTTCAACTATAATCGTTGAGCGTATATGCTTGAGTCATACAAGAATTTAGTCTGGATTGGCTTGGAATTGGTGGTGCCCGCCTCATCTCCTGTTCCTCGTTTGGTTGTGGACCTAGGGCGGACCCATTATATTCGACGTTTTATCTAACCTAAAACTTATATAACTTATATACGCTGGACAATTATAGGGGAAATCTACGGGTCAATCTAGGATACATCAACACATCATATAGGTTATATTCACCATCACTTTTGATAAGCTATCATATGCATAGTTCAGGTTCCCTAATCCCTATTACTCCCCGGTGAACTATGGTATGTATAGGTTATATTCACAATAGATTTTCGTATTGTTAGACTTCAACTATAATCGTTGAGCGTATATGCTTGAGTCATACAGGAATTTAGTCTGGATTGGCTTAGAATTGGTGGTGCCCGCCTCATCTCCTGTTCCTCGTTTGGTTGTGGACCTAGGGCGGACCCATTATATTCGACGTTTTATCTAACCTAAATCTTATATAACTTATATATGCTGGACAATTATAGGGGAAATCTACGGGTAAATCTAGAATACATCAACGCATCATATAGGATTATTCTGTATACACTTAATTAAGAAAATATTGGATTTTCTGGAGATCAAACTCTATCGATTTTAAAAGAGGAAAACGATTTCTACTCCAAACAAAACTCTTATGAACTCACCAACTTAATTGTTGACACTTTTCAAAACTACTTGTATTCTCAGGGAATCAGTGAAACAGGAAAACTTCAGCGCTTTGAGGATGGGACGTTAAACCGTTAACAATTTATTTTTGTCATCATATTGTAATTGATTTTGAAACATGTAAACAAATACTTTGGTGTAACTTTTTCAATTATATTTATGATGGTTGTATTTACTTTGAGCACTATTATACATATTGTTGTGATACCGAACATGAAGTCCTCCACCCCTGGACGTTTCCGCCATCCTTGGTTTGGGGGTGTGACAGATTGGTATCAGAGCATTGTTTATAGTGAACTCAGTATATCGAACCACATAAGATATACAAACTATAAATACATTGGGACCGAAAGTCTCTGATTTAAAGTTTTCAAAACAACTATACTTTTAGAAACAAATAATTCCCCGGTAAAAGTAGGAGCATGTGCACACACACTAGGGTCAGTATCACGATGGGATGGGACAAAAGTAGTGATTGTTGAACAATACGAGTAGGCTTGGGGATGTATAGTCAGGACTGGGAATGACATAGCCTGATCAACTATGTCTCACCCAGAAATGATTATCATATGCCCATGAATGGTCGTAGGTGTTGCAACAAGTCTAAAAACTTACTAACACTACCACAATGAAATACCATAGGGGTATTTGGTGTTATTATAATTACTTATTTGAGAACTAAATAGATTTTTATCAATAGGTCAATAATTGCCTAGTGGATACATTAAAATTATATGTATCCAGGACGTCATAGACTTAGAATCTGTGGGTCTTTGCTTTACTTCCTGTTCTCGTTGGATTGGGGATTTAGAGTTAGGATCGCTTATTCGAAGGTCTATCCTGTCCCAAATACATATGACTAGTATGCACTAAGCAATATATTGAAGTACCTGATAAAGATCATCTTATAATTATCTAATTAGTACGTCTACTTAGTTATTTCTTATATCCCCATTTCTCGCGAAGATATTATGGCTGAATTCCTTCCCCACGACGACCCGTACTACCCTAACCACGGCAATACTGAATGGCTCGGAAAGGAGCCATAGAGTGATTACCGAACCCCTTTGATGGTCACCAAGCTGAAGGCTTTGCTGATGGTCCTGAACCCAACCCTGAAGTGGAAAACCTACCCTGATGGCCCTTGTTCCGAATCCTAACCCTCGTCCGGTTGTTCAAAGCCCAACGCCTCCTTGGGTAGAATGCTTGGAAACCTGGAACGAAGAACACGACCAACCTAGGTTGTTGAATGGAGACATACGAATCCTTCAGAATCCGGAGACTACACTATTCAAGGGAACCGTAGCAATGCCCAAAATCTTCCTTATGTTAATGAGATGTAGACCTATTTTCCTCGAACCCTATATTACAAACAATTTACATATGGTAACTCCAAGAAATTCTTAATATATATCAAGTGATTTTAGAAGGAGAGACCACCCCGGAACTGCCCGCAAATATTAGTACGTGTTTCTAACACCGACGTTTAAATTCCAAATTTCTTTATTTAATTAAGTCTAACATCGATTTAAGCATGCATAGTAGTAATGCCAAAGATTAAACTGAGAGCATAAACAATAGGAAATTCCAAGGCCGTCATAAGACCATCCTATGAATTTGCTTCGACTCCGCAATGGGACTGTATCATAGGGATGTAGGTCAAACTTTCGAGAACATGCTTCTACTCTATAGGTGAGCGGTTAAAATACATCTAGGTTCAATGTTAGCCCTGACTAGGAACTCTAATTCATTAAGAAGAATTACTAAGTTATTTGTTATGATTTCCTCGCTTATACATTCCCCAGTTATATATAACAAATACCTGGTAGATAATAGAATGTGAGAACTCTGACTTAGTTTCTTTTCCTCGTTGGGATGTGAAACTGAAATAGAATCACACATTTTACTATCCGCCCAGTATTGGTTATATAATAATGTGTATAAGCTAAGTTTTCATGTATGATAGCTCGTCTCTTAGTCAGAATCAAAATAATGTAGAGCCGACCTTAGTCATTTTCAAACTCCTTGCCTGATTTCGAATTTCGGGACGAAATTCCCTCTAACGGGGGGATGATGTGACAACCGTCAATTTTCAGTCAAGTCAAAGTCAACGAAAGTCATCAAGTCAAACCGGTCCACTCATCTTGCCGTAAGTGCTAGAGCTTATGATAAGAAACTCCTAAGCGACTCTTTATTCTAACGAGGGATCCTAAAATCAAAAATGCGTACATCTAGATCTCCTTAACCTAAAACTGTGGTACGTGGCGAGCCAAACCGATAAAACATTGTTGCATACTCATCGGGAGTATGCAAGATCCTTAAACAAGGCATAACGGGACTTACGGACCCTGCATTGCAAAGCCGAACACTCAAAAAGGTCACCAATGAAACCTCTCTCAATCGTTTTCAATCTATCTCTTCTTATGTCAAATCTCTCCCAAATCTCTCTAAGTATGTGAAATCTCTCCCACATATCTCTTTGTATGTGAAATCTCTCCAAGAATGTCAAAACTCTCCCAAATCTCTCTAAGTATGTGAAATCTCTCCCACATATCTCGTTGTATGTAAAATCTCTCCAAGTATGTCAAATCTCTCCCAAATCTCTCCAAGTATGTCAAATCTCTCCCAAATCTCTCTAAGTATGTGAAATCTCTCCCAAATATCTCTCTGTATGTGAAATCTCTCCAAGTATGTCAAATCTCTCCCAAATCTCTCTAAGTATGTGAAATCTCTCCCACATATCTCGTTGTATGTGAAATCTCTCCAAGAATGTCAAATCTCTCCCAAATCTCTCTGAGTATGTGGAATCTCTCTCAAATCTCTCTCGAAATCTCTTCCAACTTTCTACAATCACTCGGGGCATCCCGACCCTCGAATTTGGCAAAAACAGCCCAAAAACGGAAGTCTACGCGAAAAACGGACCTTAGGAACCGAAACCCCTCTTAGGAATCGAACCCTCCTGATGAAGAAGGCTGCTGATCCGAACCGAAGGTACTGTTCACCAACCGAACCGAAGGTACTGTTCATTACTGTTCACTACAGTCCGTTCGGTTCTGCCATTCTCGCTTCTTAACTCCGAACCGAAGCTTCCCTGCTGAGCCTTCGGACCGAGCCTTCGGACCGGACCCTCGCCTTCGCTCCTTCTTCACTTCTCGCGCCTTTCGCTTCCGACTCCAACCTCAGCGTGGACCGAGCCTCGGCCTAGGGACCGAACCTCGGCCTAGGACCGAGAGGTCTCGCTGGGAAGCACTTTTCTCCCGGTTTTCAACCAAATTTGCGTTTTAAGCCCGTTTTTAATTATTTTAACGCGGGATTTTCACCCAAAATCATATTTTAACATAATAAACCCTAAATATTCACAATTTAATCATATATTCATAAAAATCTTATTTAAATAATAAAAGCTAGTGGGTAAAGTACAAAGAGGTGGAGTGTTGACTTTCCTTTATTTTATGACACAAGCAACCCCCACACCCACTCCATGACAACCCATACTCCTCCCCACCATACCTTGTACCTTTTACCCCCTTTCACAAGCCATCCCCACGTTTTTGAGAGATGGATAATTATCCTCTCTCCTCATTTTCTCTCATTTGCTCTCATTTCACAAGAAGATCAAACTCTTTTCTCTCTCACTTTCTCTCTCTAGAAATCCGAGATTCAAGGGCTGATCTTGAGTCTTTCCTCCACATTTGGTAAGCATAATCCATTCTCTTTATGTTTATCTCAATTATTTCCACTCAAATCATGGATATCTTACACAAACTCCAATATATTTGTGTTAGAGCTCTGAATCTTCAAGTGATCCTTCAAGTGTTCTTGGGCTGAACACTTCTCTTCTTCAACACTTACCTACTGAAAACACTTAAGGTGAGTTCATACCCCTACATTTTCATGTTTTCTCAAGTTTTTAGGGGGGGGGGGGGGATACAAGTTAAAATACTTAGAACATAACTACATTTTTCTAACAGCTTTCATCAGAAAAGTTTCACTCCATTCACGGACTGTTTTGGACATCTTAAATATTTTTGTTTTCAAAACTGTTTTAGGTGCATGTAGTTCCACTTCTTAGCTTTAAAATGACTACTTGCACATCTCCATACGATTTTTCTACAATTTATGGTGATTTTTACAAAACTGCCTATCATTTCAAACATCAATCCGGACCAGTCTGTGATTATGGAGTTTTTCACCCAAGTTAGAGGTCAGTAAAAATTATAATAAAAATTATGAACAAACTAGACTCATTTTCCAAACTCTCAGAAGTTACAGAACCTGATTTTGACATTTTATGATTTTTCTACAATTTTTCCAATAACAGTTACAAAAAATGTTATTTACAGAAAAACACAATAAATTTCATTTCACCTTCTAACATGTTGAGCAAGGTATACATCGTTATGTGATTATGTGTAGTTGCAATATATGACAAATTTTATATTCTTACATAGACATACATCAGAAAACAAATGGAATTACACCTTCACAAGTATGACAAATATATATATATATATATATATATATATATATATGTATGTATATATATATATATATATATATATATATATATATATATATACGATATTACGAGGCTATATCCATTAAAATATAAACATTGATAAATTATGACAAGTAAGGCCTATGCTCATTTCCCACGAAATCAATCGATAAACTATAATAGGTATAGTTTAGGGTTATTCATATAACAAACACAATATTAAAGGTCTTACACTTACAAAAGAGTTATTGCCGCTATGGACGATTAAGATAATCTATAATAAGTATAGTTAAGCCATTATACCCCCACAAACGAACGCGTTAGTTATAATCGGTATAGTTATGGTAAGTACATATTACAAACAAAGTAATAAACTATAATAGGTATAGTTTATGTTTCATCTACCCTAGGAACTTAATTACAAGAAAGGAATTCACCATCACTTTTGATAAGCTATTCATATGCATAGTTCAGGTTCACTAATCCCTATCACTCCCCGGTGAACTATGATATGTATAGGTTACACTCACCATCACCATCACTTTTGATAAGCTATTCATATGCATAGTTCAGGTTCCCTAATCCCTATTACCCCCCGGTGAACTATGATATGTATAGGTTATATTCATAATAGATTTTCGTATTGTTAGACTTCAACTATAATCGTTGAGCATATATGCTTGAGTCATACAAGAATTTAGTCTGGATTGGCTTGGAATTGCTAGTGCCCGCCTCATCTCCTGTTCCTCGTTTGGTTGTGGACCTAGGGCGGACCCATTATATTCGACGTTTTATCTAACCTAAATCTTATATAACTTATATACGCTGGACAATTATAGGGGAAATCTACGGGTCAATCTAGGATACATCAACACATCATATAGGTTATATTCACCATCACTTTTGATAAGCTATCATATGCATAGTTCAGGTTCCCTAATCCCTATTACTCCCTGGTGAACTATGGTATGTATAGGTTATATTCACAATAGATTTTCGTATTGTTAGACTTCAACTATAATCGTTGAGCGTATATGCTTGAGTCATACAGGAATTTAGTCTGGATTGGCTTAGAATTGGTGGTGCCCGCCTCATCTCCTGTTCCTCGTTTGGTTGTGGACCTAGGGCGGACCCATTATATTCGACGTTTTATCTAACCTAAATCTTATATAACTTATATATGCTGGACAATTATAGGGGAAATCTACGGGTAAATCTAGAATACATCAACGCATCATATAGGATTATTCTGTATACACTTAATTAAGAAAATATTGGATTTTCTGGAGATCAAACTCTATCGATTTTAAAAGAGGAAAACGGTTTCTACTCCAAACAAAACTCTTATGAACTCACCAACTTAATTGTTGACACTTTTCAAAACTACTTGTATTCTCAGGGAATCAGTGAAACAGGAAAACTTCACCGCTTTGAGGATGGGACGTTAAACCGTCAACAATTTATTTTTATCATCATATTGTAATTGATTTTGAAACATGTAAACAAATACTTTGGTGTAACTTTTTCAATTATATTTATGATGGTTGTATTTACTTTGAGCACTATTATACATATTGTTGTGATACTGAACATGAAGTCCTCCACCCCTGGACGTTTCCGCCATCCTTGGTTTGGGGGTGTGACAAAGTGGGTACAAGTTATATATACTTGGAGTAAATAAACAATCGATTGTGTGCATCTGCCCTCAACTCACAACCCAACAGGGTACAGTAAGTAAGGCGGATAACACACATTCGATTAGTTGTTAGATCGTTGTCATATATAACTTTGGTGTACTCACTTGTTACTCATGGAGTTATTTGTAATGGTTCCTTTATATCTAATGGAGAGTTCTTTTAAGAAAACCTATATTTCTTATAGTAAAATATTGACTATGGTGATTACTTTTATAATAGCTTTGTTTATACTGCTAAATATAATTTGATATCGGGTAGATAGTTAATTGGGGGAATCTGCCCTAAGCCCACATCCAACGGGAACATGACGTCGGGGGAAAACACACATTTAGCTATCTGTCGGATATTAGTTTTATATATAAACACGATGTATAAACTGAGGTGTTATAGAGTTAACTCACTTAAAGTCTTTAAAACTGTGCTGGCTTAATAAAATGGATTAAGCCCTTAACTGGGAAATCGCTAGTTTTGTATACCAAAAGTACTGACTTTGAAAAGTAAGTTTTATACTAGAATAATAGTGCGATGACTCTGTGTCCGATGACCTGATCCATACCCGGTACCCTTATGATGACTTAATGTATACTAAGCATAAATATATATAGATTCGGGTAGATAATAGATTGGGTGACCTTGGTGTAAGCCCACATCCAACGGGAACAAGACGTACAGCGAACAACACACATCCTATTAGTTGTCGAAATCTACTTAGCATATATGTATCCTATAATGTATACATTAAGGAATCATAAAGTTAGCATCATGGTCCTAACATTTAAAAGTAGCCTTTTACCAAGACTCGACTGCTTTGAAAGTAGCCTTCTACCAAGACTCGACTGTTTTGAAAGTAGTCTTCTACCAAGACTCTACTGTTTTGAAAGTAGACTTCTACAAGGACTCTATTGTTTTGAAAGTATTCTTCTACCAAGACTCTACTATTTTGAAAGCAGTCTTATACCAAGACTCTGCTGTTCCTTTGTCAAATGTAAAGTATATTCTCCCTAGTTTATAACTATCTCGAATAGAAAATAGATTAACCTTCCAGTGTTACCGACACTTTATGAAAGTAATGGCAGAAGTGAGTACTCTGATGTCGTTTATAATGACATGCGGAGGTAATATTAACCTAAAAACATATTTTTTTTATTACGGTCATAATGTGAAAGCTAGAACCCCTACTAAATGCTCTCATGTAAAGAGATTCAGGGAACACAACGCGACCCCAGAAAATCCATGCAAGCCGTGTAATTCACATTAAAGTTATATGATCATGTATACCTAATATAACTATCACTAATGCGTTAGTGATTCATTGGTATAATTAGATCCTGTCTGTGTGTTATCATGCTATAGCAACTTAACTTGTTTGTTATGTTCTGTTCTGGTATTGTTTGATTCTCTTCACAGTTTGTTCTGTTCTGGTATTGTTTCTTTGTGTGCTTCATTGTACTAGAAGAAATGAATAGCAATGTCCTAAACTATACCTATAATAGTTTACTAATGTTGTAACTGTATTGATAATGACAAGAGTCATTTGTCTACCAAGTTATGCTTATACTTTAAAAACGGAGTTTTGTACAACTATAAAGTAACACAACATTTAAAAGAATTTTGAAATGTAATGAAAACTTATAAATGACATAAGTAACATTTTGAAAGAAGTTTATAACAAACATTTACACAATTATCATTGTGTTCAACTTGTACCCCCCCTTAAAATAGTTAAAATAGTTTAAAAGATTCATTACGGGGTATGAACTCACCTGATGTGGGTGATTCAAACGGGTATGCGCGTACGGATGAGAAGTTCCACGAATGAAGTACCGAGACATAATAAGTCCTAAATGATATATAAGGACACATATTGACATGAATATAGTGTTTATAAACAACTATATGAAAGATAACAACTTCCGGGACTAGGAAACACCTTGGCTAGGTGTTGGAATCACATGTGATTCAACAAAGGGAAGTGAAATGGCACTAATTGGTGTTTACGGTTTTGAAACCAACTCCTCTTGAGTTTACGGTGGTAAACCCATGAGTTTACGGTCGTAAACTCATGGTACTTTGACCATTTGGTGGTTTGAAGTCCTAGACGTCCTTTTGAAGCATCCTAACTTCAAGTCTTAGCCTTAGGAAGTGATTAGGGAAACATATCACCCCTTCATAGGGTTTACGGTTTTTGGACCAGTTGACTTTGGGTTTACGGTAGTAAACCCAAATGGTTTATGGTGAAATGAAGTTTTCAAGTCCTAAACACTTCTAGGTAAACGTCTAGGCTAGTTTCTTGGCTTAAGGAAGAAATATGGGGCATTAAAACCCTCATTGGAGTGTTTACAGTTTTGGGAGCTCCCCAAACCGTAAACACCTAAACATGGGAAGTTTTTGTGGTTTTCTTGTGCTAAACACATCAAAGGAAGGTTCTACGTTCGCTTCTAAGGTTTGGCAAGAGTTTAGGGGCACTTTGGCACACTTTTAGCACCCTTTTTAGGGTTTACAGTCCAAGGAGATTCTTGGACCGTAAAGACCTTATCCTATGTGATTTTGGGTTTTTTCTTGATGCTATTATGGTTTAAACATGTTAAGGGTTGTTTCTATGCTTGTTTCAAAGGTCTAGAGGGGCATTGGGCACATTTAAGCCACACTTTTAGTGTTCATGGTCCAAGAAGATCTTGGGCCATGAACAATTTGTTCTTGGGGTATTTTGATGATTTCTTGATGTTTAACACTTGATCTAAACATAAAAGGGCTAGAAACACTTACCAGTTGAAGATCTTGAAGAAAAACGGGATGATACTTGAGAGAGAAATGGCCCTAGTCTTTGGAAATGTGAAAAAGTGATTAAAATAACGAAGTCTCACTTATATAGTCTTTTGGGTTTACTGTCCCAATACCATTTTGGACTGTAAACTCAAAACTCTTGAAGTTTTAGGTACTTATTGCTACATAATACACCCTATCATATCCACTCTCCTGATATCTTCTGAAGCACTAACTTTAAAATACTCAAACTTATTCCAAAAAGTTTGAAAGTTAGTAGAAATAGTTTTAACTCATATTGTACTGGATGGTTGAACAAAATGGAAAGTTTTGGGTTGTCACATATGAACCGTTGCTTAACATTTCTTCATCATCATCATAATTGTCTATATCGACTAGGCTTAGTATAATAATTTCATTTGATTCACTTTCTTCTTCTTGGAAAGCTACGTCTTTCAGAGGATGATTTTCATCGGTCCAACCACGAGGTTTAACTTTAAATACAGCCCAGCAGTCCTAGTTGTTTGTTTTCGAACTTGGGTAAGGAAGGTAACACACCTGAGTGGCTTGCATGGATAAAACAAATGGCTTGAACTTGTTGTATTTTCTTTTGACGTTTATCTCGAACAAGTTATATTGTTTGTGAACCTTAACTCCTATGTTAGGTGTTAGATCGTACCATTGACATTTAAAGAAAACCGTGGATTTAATTGGGTTACCAGGGTACTCTACTTCAAAAATTTCCTCTACCTTACCATAATAATCACCACCTTGGCTACTAACACACAATCCACTATTGGTTGTTGATTAGTTCAGACTATGAGCTTCTGTGTGAAACTTGTAATCGTTGAAAAAGTATACACTATATAATTTCACTTTTTTGAATGGCATTTTGGATAGGTCAGATATAGACATGTTGTTTATCAGGATCTTACGTGCCTATATGAATAATGCTAAAACACTTAGTTAAAGTTAATTATAACCATAACAAAAAATAATAAATTAAAAAAAAATACAAAAGTAACACCCACATAGTTTTTAAACCGTAATGCAATGTTCTTCTCAACTTCAGTTGCAAGGACCTGTTCATCCATATCCTCCATAAGTTCATTCAAATGTTCTTCAAATATTATGTATCACCATTTCAATATCATTTTAAAGTTACTATGAATGTAATAAACAAAATCATGCATGTAAATGTTATTCGATCAAAGCAATTACACAACAAATGATTATTATATTTAAAAGTGATGCATATGTTATGTACGAACCTAATGTAACGCTTGATCTTATCTTCTTTAAGGAATCTGTAAGTTTGGGCAGCATGCACTTCCTCATCAGACATTGTTCTATTCCTGAACCATCGAAAATGATGCCCAAGATATGAAAATATATCTAACATGTCGTTGTTAGCATCCACATGCTCAAATCTGTAACACCCCAAAACCAAGAACGGCAGAAACGTTCTGGGGCGGAGGACGTCATGTACAGTATCACAACAATGTAAAGTTGTAAACAAGCAACAACATCATCCATTGCATTAATAATAGAATTATTATACAAGTGTGTTCTGTCAAATTTTAGTAGACACTAAAGCATAAATCAAAATGAAAGATGACTCTTGAACGAGCTCCATCTTCCCTAATCCTTGCATCGGTACCTGTCTATGATGACCTGAGGATACAAGTAATTTTGAAAGCGAGTATCAGCTTTGAAGCTGGTGAGATCATAAGTATTTTAGTGTCTTAATTTGTATGTAAGGATTTGTATTTATATGAATTATAAGTATGAAAATGTTTGTAAAACAACTGTAAATGTTTGAAAAACCCTAGAAATCCCTATGATTCCTATTATAACAGGGAGTCTTCTACCAAGACTTAACTGATCTTTATGTAGCCTTCTACCAAGGCATCTAGTGTTTGTGTGTGTCTCTTGTAATAGTGAGTATTTCCCAAGTCTGACTATCATTAACCAAAAATATAGTTTTCTACATTACCGTGCATCGTGTGAATATTCACGAAGTGAAGGTAATGGGAAAATGAAATAGTACTACGGTGTACTACCGAACTACAATCGTACCAATTACCTTAAGTCTAGGGTAATACTTCTAAGTACTGTAGCATTTGTAATAAATAACCACATCGGTACTCAACTGCCTTATTTGAGGGATAAGGTATAATGTGATGTCTAGATCCCAGAATATACGCTCCCCTATCAAAGGGATTTTGGGACCTACCCATGACCCCTGCATGTATGCAAGCCATGAGCATCCACATTACTATGATCATGTATACTCGATATAACGATCACAATTGCATTGTGATTCATCGGTATAGTTAGATCCTGAACTGGTTCCATGCTATAGAACCTAGTGATGTCTGTTCTACGTATATGTAAGCGTACTCATGTAAGTGTGATCATGTAATAGTATAGTAATGTACTGTAATGTTCTAGCTGTAATGTACGTGCTCTCTACCTAGCAAGTATAGTAATGTACTCGTTCTAGTATCATTGTATATGTTCTCTTTCTAGTATAGTTGTATATGTTCTCTTCCTAGTATAGTTGTATATGTTCTCTTTCTAGTATAGTTGTATATGTTCTTCTCTAGTATAGGTTTATGTGTTCTCATCGTAGTAATTTTTGACTCATAAATGAACCGACTTATAGTATGATATTGTGTTCTAGTAATAGTTCTAGTATCTTCCTAAACCACCCCTATGGTAGTTTATTAGTAATCTAACTAGTAAGTATGAACATGGATGTATACCCTTGCTACCCAACGCCATTGGATGAACTGGAAGGACCTTTATGACCATATAAGTACACATGATATATAATTAATATTTAAACGACCTTTGGATGGGTACCCGATATCCCACCAGACCACATCCAAATCGAGGAAAAGGAAATAGGGTGGATAGCCTTCCTAAGTCCTTTAAACATTTCTTATATAAATATACATATATAGGCACGAAATTTATAATATAAAAGCATAAAATAAGATTTGTAAAACCTTTGAGCATAAATATTTTCTAAGAAAAGATCAACTTGATGTCGATCCATAAAAGGGTTTTTGAAGGCATGGGTTTGATAAAATGCTTTAGTATAAAGAAACATTTGTTTGAAAAACAATTTTTAATAAGTTTGAAATGTAATATACAGAGTAAAATATACAGTGTAATAAGGAGTTTTGAACATATAAAGTGTTTATGAAAATCATTTGAAGGAAACTGTTTGGTAAAACGGCTAATAAGTAGTAAATCATTTGAATGCTACTTATTAATCACATGCGATTGATATAATAAGTAGCATGATTCTACTTGTATCCCCCCCATAAAACATTTAAAAATAGTTAAAACATTGATGAAGGGGTATGAACACACCTGTTGTGGGTGATACGGATGAACTGAAGAGGTAGGATTGCTAGGTGTCAAGTGAAGTCTTGAACACACTTATGATCCTAGTTAACATATAATTTCACATATATGTAACAAATTAGTCTACAAAAAACTAATAAACAAGTCAAGACACCCTAGGACATGCTAAACACCTTTATCAAGTGTTATTAGCCTCTAGGATTGCATCTAAGTGTTTGTAGGGGAAGCTATTGTGTGTAGGGCTCAAGGATAACTCCATAAGGGAGTTCACGACCCTAACAACACTACCAAATGAGTTTACGACCATGAACTCATGAGTTTACGGTCGTGAACTCATACTTGAGTGTCCATTTTATGCTTGATGCTCTATAAGGCCCTAATAAGCATTTCTACTTAATGGCTTGGTCTATGGAAGAGTTTAGGACATAATATAACTCCTTTTAGGAGTTTACGGCCCTGGGACCATATTCCCTTGGAGTTTACGGCCGTAAACTCCCTTGGGAGGATGTTTAAGGTGTTTTCAAGTCTCTAAATTAACTAGGAATTAAACTAGGCTTTTGTACTTGGCTTTAGAAGAGTTTATGGCACCATTTGGCACCATTTTATGGAGTTCACGACCCTAGAACCATTTGGGCCGTGAACACCTTACTCTTGGTGTTCTAAGTGTGTTAGCTAGTCCAAAACTCATTTAGGTACATGCCCAAATTAGTCTCTTGGCTTAAGGAAGGTTTTAAGGGCATTTTGGCACTTAAACATGGAGTTCACGACCCAAGAACACCCTTGGACGTGAACTCACTTTTCATCCTTGTTTTTAATTGATTTTGGTGTCCTAAATATGTAATGAAGGCTTCTATTTTGAGATCCGAGGCTTTGAGGAGCATTGGGACACTTTACTGCCCTATTGTTCTTCGGCGGTAAACTCCCAAATCATGGGGTTTTGGATTGTTTTCTAGTCCTAACTACATTTATAAATAAGCCTAAGTTCATTACTTATCATGGGGAAAAGACTAGGTAGCATTTAAGCCTCAATTTGGAGTTTACTCTCCAAGAACGTTCTTGGGCGGTAAACTCCCGAATCTCACAGATTTGATATGTAATCTAAGTTATTAAGCACATTATAAGCATTATAAGACAACTAGAGAAGTGTACTCACGATTTGGGATAAAAACCTGAAGATCCGTGAGAGAGAATTTTGACTTTTCTCAAAATGGAATGTAACTAATGAATCAATTTGGTTCAGAATTCTATTTATAGTCCTGAGATATTTTTGGCAGAAAATATTTTTATTCCCGAAATGATTTCTAATATAACGGAGTGTTGGAATAACAGTGTTGCACAAAACCCTAGTGCATCCACTCTACTGATATCTCCTTAAGTGTAAATCCTGAAAAACTACCAACCTTATACTCGAAGTATGGAATTTCACTGAAACTGTTCTACTTCTATTCGCTTCAACTGGTTTGTACAGAATGGAAATTTCGGGTTGTCACATCATCCCCCTGTTGAAGGGAATTTCGTCCCTAAATTAGAATTTAGGTATGGAAGTAGGTACTAATGATCGAGTCGTGAGGAGAAAACTTCCTAATCGATTGGTTCTAGCACACCTAAGTGAAATCGGGTTCTCGGTTGGCATTCCAACGAACCTTCACTAACTGGCAACGGCGTTGCTTTGTCCGCTTGACCTCTCGATCGAGGGTCACTACGGTTCTACTACGAAGGCGAGGATCTCGACGAGTGGACTTGCAAGAGTCCTAACGGAAAAGTATGGTTTCACGATCGAGACGCAAAGAGTATAATGTACGTTACTGAGTTCGCGGAGTAGGTCTAGTGTGCGAGATACAGGACTGATTCTGGTAAGAATCGCAGAGGTACTGTCTATCTTGGATTTAGCTTTCCACTCTTTACGAAGCGTATTAAGCCGTTCCCGGAGTGAGACTTCCTAAAGAACTTAGTCACTCACTTGGAATTCCAAAGGTTCCTTTTCTTGTTTAACTTGCCAGTCAAGGGCCACTCCTTGATCGGTCAAGGTCGTAAAGGTTTCTGTAATTTGTGAGGGGTTCTGAATGAACTAAGACAGTAGGTCTGTAAGACCTAGAATTTGGCGAATGACTGTCGGCGTCTCTGGTGTCGACAAATTCTCAACGATTTTGACAAATTGTAAGACTATTGAAAATTTCCCATATTAGTAACAGTGTGTTATAGAAATTTGACTCTTCAATTTCAAAACTCGTGCCTAAAGAACTTCGCGAAAAGTTCCTTTGAAGGAAATGTTTCCATGGGTTTCTTCTTCTTACTAAGAGGGTAGATAAGTAATTCATTACATGGAGAAATGACGAACTGATCCAAGTAAGAAAGACATTCCCTACTCGTTTCGCTCATGAAAGCTATGGGCGTATTGGTCCTATCCGAAGGGTATCACTACGGACTCGAAGTGTCTGCATTGAGTTCGGAAGATAGTCTTCCGGACATCCTTCGCTAACACTCGAACTGGTGATATTCGGATCTCAGATCCATTTCTGAAAGTAACTCTTTCCTTGCGTTTGCTCAACCATTTCATCTATGCGAGGCAGAGATAACGATTTGAAATGAAAAATCTTGACGAGTCCTCGATATCCGAGGCACATACGATGCAATCCTTCGATCTCCGGAAGAATAAGACCGAGGTTCTCCAGGGTGAGAAGCCTAGTCTTCTAATTCTATTTCTGTGTAGTTCGTTAAGTTGTTTGTACTATTCTGGTATCTTCGTAGGTGTTTAGACTATAGGGCAATCTGTTTACAAGAGTCGTACTGGGTTCTAAGTTTGTTTACATGACGATGTGATTACTCGTAGGCTTAAGCAGTTCTCCGTCCTAAAGTTCATATTGGAATTCATACATGGTTCACAATCACAATTTCATGTATACGAGTCGTATATAATTAAGATTGAAAAGGTAGTCGAATAATTGATTCTTCTATAAGCTCACATCCCTTCGGGGAAAAAGAAGTTAAAGTGGAATCATCAATTCTAAACCTGTAGAACCTTGATTATATATCACTCTTATGCATACATTCCTCAGTGATAGATCAATCGTATAAATCCTTGGATTGAACTTGTCGTACTGCACGAGTGGTACTTCGGGGATTTCTTCGGAAATAAAATAACTAAGAGGTACTCCTGGCATGAGTACTTCGGTGTTATGATATGACGGCTTCGCTGGAAAAGTGATCTAGAAGAAAGAGATGTACTTATGAAGTTGTTTTTGTGAGGATCAAATTGAATCGAGTCGTATGATAATGTCGGAATCATACTGAAACTTAAATACATTAGATTTGAACATAAGACGTTTACAGACAAAACACAACCGTGCAACCATGAACAGAGTTACAGTACTTTAGATTTACCACAAGACTATTGTTGCGAATAAGATATACTACAAAACACAAGTATACGCAGCACGAGAATCCCTATACAGACAGGATCTCGCAAAAGGTAAGACTCTAGTTGCACTAGTTCTGGATAGTTTATAAGTCTGTTACAACAACATGCCTAAGTTACATTAACGAGGGTTCCGGCATAGGCTCTCATGCAGCTGTGATCCTAAGAATCCTCCCATCTGCACCTGAGTTCTTTGCTATCAAGCAATCTTTCTTGAAGTGTCCAATTTCACCGCATTGGTGACATATCTGGACAGCACCAATATTAGTGGTTGAAGTGAGGTGTTTAGCCAGTGTTATGTGGACACGAGTACCTTCCTCATTACTCCACCTTGGAAATTGCTTCCTAAAGCGTTCGGCTTTATAACTACTCTTGTGTGTAGGGTTAGTTCCGATGAAAGGGACTTGAGTGATGGGTCGTGCCGGTGCTCCACAGCCACGAGCATGGTGCCCTCTTTTTAGGCAATTGCAACACTGCATCTCATGGCAAGCCCCATGATGATGGAAACTACACTTATCACACTTCGGGAGTTTTCCCTCGTATGGCCTGCTCAGTACTGGGATGGCAAGGTTTTCCACTTGTTGTTGTTGCATAGCCAGCCTTTGGGATTTCTTGTGTTCTTTCTGGGCTTGACGCTTTCGTTTCTTGTTCTCTGTCTTTCGACTTTGCGAGCCTGTAACTGTTACTGTTTGGCGACTTCCTGGATTGATACTACGATTGGAATTTTAAATCCCAATATCAGCATTGCTTGTGCTGATAGCGCTACGGTGCGCAAGGACAGCTGTCACGGCAGCCATCACGGCAGTTGTAACTGCGTTTTGGAAGGTAGCAGCGTCCATAGGAAAGGTAGAGGTTTCGTTGTCCGACTGATTCTTTCCGGATGACGACATGATTCTGTAATACGAAAGATAAGGAATTTGTGAGCGATTCTGGTTGACCCTAGGTGTACGGCAATTGTTCAATCAAAGAGTAAGAGTATGTTCTCGAAAGTTTGACCTACATCCGTATGATGCATTCCTAGCACGGAAATGGAAGTATGATCGCGAAGGTTTGACCTACATCCCTATGATGCAGTCCTAGTAATGAGTAGAAGTAAGTTTGTAGAATGTTCTCAAGACGTCTGTCGTTCAAGCCGAGGTATCGTGGGATAGTGAATAACAAGATCCAACCACTGAAAGAGACTTGGAAATGTCTCCGGAGCTAAATTACTATAGTCCAATGACTTGACTAAAGCAGGTTTCAGATAGACTCCAATATAAGTATGATAAGAGTACTTGAATAAAGAATGACATAGAAGTTAGCCGGCTGTCAATATCTTTGATATTCACGACGTAAAGATTCGTGAAAATGACCTTGAAAAGGTCTTACATCATATCCAGAGAAGATAGTTCTTGACAGCATAAAGACCTAACCATAGTACTTACGGTACAAGAATATTTCATAGCAAATCCCACATCAGGAAAAGACAGAAAACTATTACTTTCTAACAAGTAGAGTAAGGTAAGGAATCTACTACTGACGACGGTCATCCCTCAGGTGAACTCTCAGTTCAGCCAGTTGACGTTCTACATCAAGTAGGTGTCTTTCGTACACCCTCTGGCGTACTCGACGCTCTAAGACTTCAGCTCGTGATTCAGCCAGTGCGTGAAGTAGGGTTTCATGGTTTCTCTGTAATCTCTCGCGAGCATGTTCTAGACGAATGGTGAGGAGGGTATGCATTCTAGCATAGGCGACAACTTCGGTATTCTGATGTAGGGTTGTCCTGCCTTGAATCTCATTTTGGGCCACTCTGTGGACCAAGATTGGCAAGATTCTATCTGCTGAGCCCCCATTGCTCAGGTCATAAAAGCTTCGGTCGCCATTAAATGGGATGGGCTGATCTTGTCCTTGGCTCCATGTTTCCAAGCATTCCACTCACTCAGGGGTCGGGCCATGAAAAGTCGGACGAGGGTTAGGAATTGGAAAGGGAGCTGTTTGGGGTAGGTTCTCAACCTCTGGTTCGGAATTAGCACCGTCCGAAGGGTTTTCATCATGGTGATCATTTAAAGGGATCGGATGATCATTCTCTAGTTCTTCTCCAAACCATCCAGCAATGACCTCATTCGGGAGGTACTGGTTGTCGTGGGGATGGAGTCTAGCCATGTTATTTATGCGAGAATTGGGGTAAGAAAATAATTATTAGACGAACTATCTAGATAATTATTTAGAAAATCTTCATCAGTTACATCGCTATTTGTGAAGTGCATACCTGTTATATGTAATCAAAACAGGATAGGCATTCGAATAAGTGATCTTAACTCCAAATTCACACAGAATCGGGGTGAAGTAAAATTTCATAGATTCTAAGTCTATAACATCCTAATTACATATATCCTTAGTGTATCCACTTAGCAACTATCAACTTAGTAATGAAGATCCCGTTTTAGTTCTCAAGTATGACGTACTTATAGTAACACCAAATACTCCTATAGTATTTTAAGTTTAATGTTATGTTCTACTATTCTCATTGTGGTAGGGTTGGTAAGATTTTAGCATTGTTGCAACCACACAATTAAACTTAGGCACATGCTAGTCAACCCTCGGATAATATAGGTGATCAGGCTATATCTTCCCAGTTTTGACCATATGTCTCTAAGCCCACTTGCATTGCCCAACAATCGTAATTATTTTGTATTGTCCTATTGACACTGATTTTAGTATGAATACAGGCACGTATACTTTATTAAATATTTTATTATTTAATGTATAAACTCTTGGTCAGAGTATTTTTATCCCTTATGTATTTATAGTTAGTATACCTTTTATGGGTTGATATACTTAATTCACAATAAACAATGCTCTGATACCAATCTGTCACACCCCAAAACCAAGAACGGTGGAAACGTTCTGGGGCGGACGACGTCATGTACAGTATCACAACAATGTAAAGTAGTAAACAAGCTACAACATCATCCACTGCATTAAAAATAGAATTATTATACAAGTGTATTCGTTCAAATTTTGATAAACACTAAAGCATAAATCAAAATGAAAGATGAGTCTTCAACGAGCTCCATCTTCCCTAATCCTTGCATCGGTACCTGTCTATGATGACCTAAGGATACAAGTAATTTTGAAATCGAGTATCAGCTTTGAAGCTGGTGAGATCATAAGTATTTTAGTGTCTTAATTTGTATGTAAGGATTTGTATTTATATGAATTGTAAGTATGAAAATGTTTGTAAAACAACTGTAAACGTTCGAAAAACCCTAGAAATCCCTATGATTCCTATTATAACAGGGAGTCTTCTACCAAGACTTAACTGATCTTTATGTAGCCTTCTACCAAGGCATCTAGTGTCTGTATGTGTCTCTTGTAAGAGTGAGTATTTCCCAAGTCTGACTATCATTAACCAAAAATATAGTTTTCTACATTACCGTGTGTCGTGTGAATATTCACGAAGTGAATGTAATGGGAAAATGAAATAGTACTATGGTGTAGTACCGAACTACAACCGTACCAATTACCTTAAGTCTAGGGTAATACTTCTAAGTACTGTAGCATTTGTAATAAATAACCACATCGGTACTCAACTGCCTTATTTGAGGGATAAGGTATAATTTGATGTCTAGATCCCAGACTATACGCTCCCCTATCAAAGGGTATGCAAGCCATGAGCATCCACATTACTATGATCATGTATACTCGATATAACGATCACAATTGCGTTGTGATTCATCAGTATAGTTAGATCCTGAACTGGTTCCATGCTATAGCACCTAGTGATGTCTGTTCTATGTAGATGTAAGCGTACTCATGAAAGTGTGATCATGTAATAGTATAGTAATGTACTGTAATGTTCTAGATGTAATGTACGTGCTCTCTACCTAGCAAGTATAGTAATGTACTCGTTCTAGTATCGTTGTATATGTTCTCTTTCTAGTATAGTTGTATATGTTCTCTTCCTAGTATAGTTGTATATGTTCTCTTTCTAGTATAGTTCTATATGTTCTTCTCTAGTACAGTTGTATATGTTCTCATAATAGTAAGTATTGACTCATAAATGAACTGACTCATAGTATGATATTGTGTTCTAGTAATAGTTCTAGTATCTTCCTAAACCACCCCTATCGTAGTTTACTAGTAATCTAACTAGTAAGTATGAACATGGATGTATACCCTTGCTACCCAAGGACATTGGATGAACTGGAAGGACCTTTATGACCATAGAAGTACACATGATATATAATTAATATTTAAACGACCTTCGGACGGGTACCCGATATCCCACCAGACCACATCCAAATCGAGGAAAAGGAAATAGGGTGGATAGCCTTCCTAACTCCTTTAAACATTTCTTATATAAATATACATATATAGGCATGAAATTTATAATATAAAAGCATAAAATAAGATTTGTAAAACCTTTGAACATAAATATTTTCAAAGAAAAGATCAACTTGATGTCGATCTATAAAACGGTTTTGAAGGCATGGGTTTGATAAAATGGTTTAGTATAAAGAAATATTTGTTTGAAACACAATTGTTAATAAGTTTGAAATGTAATATACAGAGTAAAATGTACAGTGTAATAAGGAGTTTTGAACATATAAAGTGTTTATGAAAATGATTTGAAGGAAACTGTTTGGTAACACGGCTAATGAGTAGTAAATCATTTGAATGCTGCTTATTAATCACATGCGATTGATATAATAAGTAGCATGATTCTACTTGTATCCCCCATAAAACATTTAAAAATAGTTAAAACATTGATTAAGGGGTATGAACTCACCTGTTGTGGATAGCCTTCCTAAGTCTTGAACACACTTATGACTGCTAGGTGTCAAGTGAAGTCTTGAACACACTTATGATCCTAGTTAACATATAATTTCACATATATGTAAAAAATTAGTCTAAAAACATCTAATAAAAAAGTCAAGACACCCTAGGACATGCTAAACACCTTTATCAAGTGTTATTAGCCTCTAGGATTGCATCTAAGTGTTTGTAGGGGAAGCTATTGTGTGTAGGGCTCAAGGAAAACTCCATAAGGGAGTTCATGACCCTAAAAACACTACCAAATGAGTTTACGGCCGTGAAATCATGATTTTACGGCTGTGAACTCATACTTATGTGTCCATTTGATGCTTGATGCTCTATAAGGCCCTAATAAGCATTTCTACTTAATGGCTTGGTCTATGGAAGAGTTTAGGGCATAATATAACTCCTTTTAGGAGTTTACGGCCCTGGGACCATATTCCCTTGGAGTTTACGGCCGTAAACTCCCTTGGGAGGATGTTTAAGGTGTTTTCAAGTCTCTAAATTAACTAGGAACTAAACTAGGCTTTTGTAGTTGGCTTTAGAAGAGTTTATGGCACCATTTGGCACCATTTTATGGAGTTCACGCCCCTAGAACCTTTTGGGCCGTGAACACCTTACTCTTGGTGTTCTAAGTGTGTTAGCTAGTCCAAAACTCATTTAGGTACATGCCCAAATTAGTCTCTTGGCTTAAGGAAGGTTTTAAGGGCATTTTGGCACTTAAACATGGAGTTCACGGCCCAAGAACACCCTTGGACGTGAACTCACTTTTCATCCTTGTTTCTAATTGATTTTGGTGTCCTAAATATGTAATGAAGGCTTCTATTTTGAGATTCGAGGCTTTGAGGAGCATTGGGACACTTTTGGCCCTTAAAATGGAGTTTACTCCCCAAGTGTTCTTGGGCGGTAAACTCCCAAATCTTGGGGTTTTGGATTGTTTTCTAGTCCTAACTACATTTATAAATAAGCCTAAGTTCGTTACTTATCATGGGGGAAAGACTAGGTAGCATTTAAGCCTCATTTTGGAGTTTACTCTCCAAGAACGTTCTTGGGCGGTAAACTCCCGAATCTCACAGATTTGATATGTAATCTAAGTTATTAAGAAAATTATAAGCATTATAAGACAACTATAGAAGTGTACTCACGATTTGGGATAAAAACCCGAAGATCCGTGAGAGAGAATTTTGACTTTTCTCTAAATGGAATGTAACTAATGAACCAATTTGGTTCAGAATTCTATTTATAGTCCTAAGATATTTTTGGCAGAAAATATTTTTATTCCCGAAATGATTTCTAATATAACAAAGTGTTGGAATAACAGTGTTGCACGAAACCCTAGTGCATCCACTCTCCTGATATCTCCTTAAGTGTAAATCCTGAAAAACTGCCAAACTTATACTCGAAGTCTGGAATTTCACTGAAACTGTTCTACTTCTATTGGCTTCAACTGGTTTGTACATAACAGAAATTTCGGGTTGTCACAAAATCCACCTCCATCATAATTTCGATGCAAATTTCAATAATGTGTGGGGACACCAGTCTTGAAATAATGATAGAAAAATATTGATGCTTCATGTAGAAAGTATGCATTAACAACGGACCCTTCCACTCGAGCTTTAGTTTTCACATCTTTTTTCAACTGATTTAGATACCTATAATCATGATTATTTAAATTAGCTTACAAAAATAGCAACATACATTATGATGTACCATACAAACCTTTCAAATGGATACATCCACTGATATTGGAAAGGACCGGCTATCTTCGCTTCGTATGGAAAATGTACTGGTAAATGTTCCATGGAGTTAAAAATACCAGGGAGAAAGATGGTCTCTAATTTACATAATATTATTGGGGTCTCGATTTCAATCCTTTCCATGTCTTCTATTGTGATTGATGTTGCTATTAATGTTTTGAAGAAAATACTCAACTCTATTAATGCTTCCCACACTTGTTTTGGCAACATCTCATGAAATTCAATTGGCATCAATCTTTACATAAAAACATGACAATCGTGGCTTTTCATTCTGAACAGTCTACACCCTGTAAATCAACACACCTACCCAAACAAGAAACATAACTATCGAGGAAACGCAATTTCTCCACCCATTGGCATATGGCTTTCTTTTGATTCTTGTCCAGAGTGTAGTATGCTCTTTCATTATCTTCGACTCCTTTTCTCTTCCTGCAATAGAGATTCAAAGCTCTTTTGGCTGCTACGTTGTCCTTCGTCTTCCCTTTGACAACCATTACAGTGTAAAAAAAGTTTTCAAATACATTTTTAACAATATGCATAACATTAAAATTATGTCTAATAAGGTTTGTTTTCCAATATGGTAAATGCCAAAATAGGCTTTTCTTTTTCCAACCATGATCGCCACATCTTTTGTTTACATCATCAACATTTAGTTCAGTCACTTTTACCAAACCTAATTGTTCAATCTCCCTTAAAGTTTTTTCACCATTCTTACTTGGAGGAGGATCTTCAATCACTTTATGATTCTTCTTGAACTTATTTTTATCCTTTCTATATGAGTGATTTACCTATAGAAATCTTCTATGACGGTCAAACCATGACATCTTATTACCATTCTTTAGTTTGAATGCTTGTGTATGTTTCCCACAATGTGGACATGCTAGCTTACCTGTTGTGGACCTTCCGGGCAACATTTCATATGTTGGAAAATTGCTTATTGTCCACATCAAAGCTGCTCTTACATGGAAATTTTGTTTTAAAGATATATCATATATTACTATGCCTTTTTCCCATAATTGGTCAAACTCTGGAACAACTGCTTGCAAAAGTACATCTATTTTATGCTTAGGGTTTGACGGACCTGGGACAAGTGCGGTCAAAAACATGTAAGGCTCTTTCATGCACATAGAAGGTGGCAAATTATAAGGTGTTATAATAATAGGCCAAGATAAATATTGCTTTCCAAATGCTCTAGGTGGTGCAAACCCATCTGTACTTGGGCCTAATCTTACGTTATGTACTTCTGCTGCAAATGAAGGGTGATTTTTGTCAAAGTACTTCCAAGCTTCTAAATCGGATGAATGACACATTACTCCAGCATCATGTCCATGATTCTCGGAGTGCCATCGCATGGAAAAGGCTGTGGCTTGTGAAGCATACAATATCTTCAACCTTGGAGTCAAAGGAAAGTAATGCATTTTCTTGAAGGATACGAGAGAACATTTGGCCAAATTTTTTGACCACTTGTACCTATCTGCATTGCAGAATTTGCACTGATAAAGATCTTTGTCTTGCCTCCAATATATCATACATCTAAATCTGCAGCAGTCAATCATCTCCACAGGCAAACCTAGTGCTTGTATTAACTTTTTGCTCTCGTATAAATTATCTACCATATTAGTCTCGTTCGGTAACACATCATTTATCAATTGGCAGATCGCATCATAACTTTGCTTAGGTATGCGATATTCGTATTTTATATTCAATAGTTTAGCTACTGCAAATAGTCGTGTCACCTTTTTAGATCCAGGCCATAATTCCTTATCGGTTGCATCTAGCATATTAAAGAATTTTTTATCTAGTGCATTTGGCTCCTCTTCAGGATCACTATTATTTAAATCAGGACCATTTCATCTATGAACATATCTCTATAAGAACATGCACCTTCACTAAAATATGTGTTTGAATCATCCACCCCTAAAAACGTATTGTCATCATCAATTGATTTTTTTGCATGTTTATCCCAACACCAATATTCCTCAACAAAAGCAAACGTGTACAAATGATGCTTAACAGTATCAACTTCTGTATATGGTATCTTACAACATTTTATGCATGAGCATTTGATTTTATCTTCTTCCATGAACCGATGTTGACTGGTAGCAAAATCTATAAATTTTTTTACTCCTAGTACGAAAACAAGCAATATACAACTAGTACTATCTTTTCGTTGATACATCTGCTTTCTAGTTGGATTTTTCATTGTCTTAAATCTGTAAAGTATAAATTTAAATAACACAATATTAATTGTATGTTCATTAATGTTGATTTGAATTCATATATGACATGTGAACTAAATACATTGTTACCATAAAAACATCACAAAGGTACCTTAATAACGACTCGTTTCACAAAGCTAATGACCGAATGCTGAACAAATCTTCCAAGTTTTCTAATTTGAATGGTTGAATAACTTTTATAATTGGATAATGGCTTAGAATATTAGTAGAATGGCTTAATCGATATCGACACTTGCGGAACACATATTCAAATAGAGTGTGTCTTGATTACGGAACCTTGGACAACCCTTGATTTCAACGTAGTGGATGGATACTAGGTCATATTATTGGGTCGATATTATTCAATAACAGGTTAAAACTCATGTAGTATACGGGTAATTATTATAAATTTAAATAACATTCATAATAAATATATATATATATATATATATATATATATATATATATATATATATGTATATATATATATATATGTATATATATATGTATATATATATATATATGTATATATATATATATATATAATAACGACTTGATTAAACAATTTTGTTTTTATTTCCATAACAAAAATGGTGCCTTCACTTTAGATATTGCAAATACACCAAAGTGTCCTTGAAATCTAACCAAATATGTCATAATGAACTTTTGGTTAGTAAAATGGAAAAGACAAAAATAACATACATATCAAAACTAATATATATATATATATATATATATATATATATATATATATTAACATTAAAAAAAGTTAGAAGTATGTATTCCCATTACACCAAAATACACATATAATATGCATCACTAATTGTATGAATCAAACAACTATCATATATATAACTACTCAAAAATAATGCCAAATATCCTATCAAACTTCAGAAAACATGAATCCTACAAACAAAATTCACAATTCAACAACCAACTTTAATTATTCATAAAAGTTATTCCATAACTGCTCACAGAAGGATGCTTTGCAGAACTTCTATATAAGCCATGGAATTTTATCTACTTTGATCTACTTACCAAGTGGTTTTGAACCTTGTAACAGGTATGCCTTAGATTTAAAGTTTTTCTTGTATTAACATAGGCATTATTTAACGTGATCAGAGCTTTTTTGCTTCCTTTCAATGCCTTCGGCCATCAACATCATTCCCATAACGAAGATCACATCCAACTGCCCCTGATCGGCTGCATCTTGAAGCAACTGTTTCCCTGCTATTTCTTTCCCTATCGTAAAATACTTTGCCTGACATACAATAAGTAATCATACAATTTTATAAATACAAATAAAGAAAATTAATTGATGTCACAATTATCCGATTGCTTGAAAAATGAGTACCATTCCATCGTTGAAAAGTACGTGTGGGTTGTTCAACTTTCTGCATATGCTTATGACTTCATACTGTTTAATACTTAATGGAAGAAACCTTAGTCGATTTGTGTCTATGATTTTATATATTGTGTCTGATGTTACAGAATCCCTAAAGAGTTTGCAACTATAATTCACACAAATCAACAAAGTTAATCTATTAACCACTAAATTGAATATGTGTACAAGTATAATATAAGTAATGCACATCATACTTACACTAACTGGCACTTAAAATCATCGATTGGTGAATTTCCTCCAACCGTAGTTACTATTTTTTCGATCAAGTGCGATGGCAAAGTATAATTCTTATTCCTTGTTGTCTTGTTTGCATTCTTTCTGATGAACAACACGTTGCCATTATGTTGAACTGCATCGAGTGTAATTCAAATTGTATAACAACAACGATTTTAGGGTTTATTGATCAAGTGCCAGAATTTTGACTGTTGGGAATTGCATTTACATGATCAATCGCCGATAAACTGAATCGACGACATGAATCTGACTACAAATTATGACGGCTAAATATGTAGACTGTGAATTGACATAAGTGCCCTTTAACTAACAAAGATAGCTATGTAAATGGTTAGGGTATTTTTGTAAATACCTATGGGAATTTTTGTAACTAAATTAATAGTTTAAATTTAAAAAGATGAAATTAAATAAAATTATTGATTAAAATTATAGAGATAATTTACCCATATGTCATCCATGGACACCATAAGAAACTACCATGTTGACCAATACATGTCATCCATTGACACCATAAGCTACTTCCATGTTGACCAATGACCCATATGTCATCCATAAGCAAATACCAGGTTCACAAATGATCCATATGTCATCCATAAGCAATTACCATGTTGACCATGGACACCATAAGCAACTACCATGTTGACAAATGATCCATATGTCATCCATGGACACCATAAGCAACTACCATGTTGACCAATGACCCATATGTCATCCATGGGCACCATAAGCAACTACCATGTTGACCAATGACCCATATGTCATCCATGGACACCATAAGCAACTACCATGTTGACCAGTGACCCATATGTCATACATGGACACCTTAAGCAACTACTATGTTGACCAATGACCCATATCACATCCATGGACACCATAAGTAACTACCATGTTGACCAATGACCCGTATGTCATCCATGGACACCATAAGCAACTACCAGGTTGACCGGTGACCCATATGTCATCCATGGACACCATAAACACCTACCATGTTGACTAATGACCCATATGATGGGATTTGAGCATTCTAACACTCCTATGATGTAGATGCAACCCTATAAACCTTGGATCTATGTTTTCTCTATTATAGATGAAAATATTCAATATTCCAAGGTTTCGTCCTAAGTAGCATAATATGAAGAAATTTACTACAAGAATCTAGTTAAATATCATCCCTTTTGATGGAGCTTGAAGTCTTGAACCTTTAAGAGCTTAGTGCCTTAACTGTTGCACCTAAAATGGTTCACACAACACCAAGAAACCTTGGAATAACTTGAGAGAAAGGATACTTGCACCAAATGAGTTATGCCCTCTTGTGTACTATACACTAGTGCTAAGCACTCATTTTATGAACCATAGACCTCTTTATATATTGTGGAGGATTAGGGTTACATTCATGTAAACCCTAATACCGATGACCTTTCATTTCCGTAGGATCCATGGGTTAAACACTCCATTGACTATCCATGAAAACTTAGCCCAAACTAAATGAACTTGGCCCACTATTTATATAAGAGTCCATACTTAATTAGTTCCTTTTGATCACTAAATTAATTCTAAATTAATTCTTGATCAATACTAATTAAATAATGTGATTTCATATTAATATATTAGAACTTATAATATATTAATATAAATCATAAGTAACATTTTCCACATTTTGTCTATCCAATTATTCCGATGCCATGCAACCCAAATGAGCCATGCCAAATCGGGTCAAATACATTCCAATTATAGTTACGGACTTAGACACTAATCCAACAGTCTCACACTTGGATAAGTCTAAAACTATTAATGTGTATGACTCTAAAACCCGACTAGCAATCATAGCTCTTAAAGCCGCTATCGAACTTTGTCCTGGTCAATGACTTGTCCATTAGATAAGGGATCATATATTCCTTCATTTTAGATATAGTATGGACTGAGACATGGATTATAATCATTCTCTCTGTCCATTTGTTGTTTCTCGATTTCTGATTTATGATGACTAACTTATTGAACAAATCAAATCAGTCCAGGTTTGGGCAATCACTTAGGGGTATCATCAGTAAAACATCGAGGGCCCCATATATATCGCTTTTATCCCTCCAAGGGTAAGTGGAATGGATAAACTTCGACTCATATGCTTGTTCTACTACTAGTTGAAGCACGTTTTATAACATCGAGTTACCAATGCGTTTTCGTACAATCAATGTATGACCAACTCATACTCAACAACTTATGTCTCTAGGTTTGAAGAATATAAGATATTATCATCTCATGATCACTCGTGATAAAATCCATAAAGTGAGTTAAATGAGCGTGATTTTAATCTAATACTCAGAACTTATGAGCACTCATGAATGTTGTAGCAACTCTTGCTATGTCCAACACCTTAGACATCTACAAACCAACTTCATTACATTCTTACCTTAATACCTACTTCCAACGTATTATCGACTGTGAATGGTTTTAATAACTTAGTCACTCAGAAAGAATGACCTAGTTATTCTAGAAGTCAAAACATGAAAAGTTAAACACAAGAATAATCAAATCCAATATGGTCTTAGAACTTATGAATATAAATTGAACACATTTTATTTATCACCATATTGATTACACAGTACTCATTGCATAATGTTTTAAATCATTAACTTTATACTTAAATCAACACAATAATCATGCCATGCTCTAAGCACGCACACTATGTTTATCCAAACTATTGTTATGCCATACACCAAGTATGCACACTCGGTGTATCTATGATCCTTACTTTGTGGAATAGATCAACTGAACATAATTTCAATGATTCTCATTTCACAATCCCAAATGCTTACCGTAAATGTAAGAATTCCAAATTCCTGCCATTTACCAAAATCTGTTAGATGTTAAACTTATATGCATTGATCATCTTGTAATGACTATGCAAAAACTCACAAAGACTTGTCAACGGATTCAATGAATAACTTCCACCTATTGGAACATTTCCATATTCCCATTTTGACTATAACTTCTGAATATGAGTTGCCTCTTTTCAGAATATGTCAATATGGTCCTCTCCAAAAATTTACACCATACTTCCAACTGTCCTTGAGCAACCAATCTTTGGTAAACCTTAGATTCTCCTCGACAATTGCTTAATAATCTTAGTCATATCTAATTCTAGACCTTTTCACCACTTAATGCCCTAGGCATTTGGAAAAATTAGAAAGGATAAATATTATAGCACATGTAATCGACCCTATACCTAAAGTATACGGGACACGATTCATGATGTCTCACATAAAAACATGATCCTTGACCAGTCTTTTGCTACAATATTTTTTAATTTGCCATGTTTTCATAATTCGACTATGAAGAGGGATGTTGTAATCATAATCGAATTTTGAGAATGCAATATATATAGAATTTCTTTAAGTTGAACCATTCCAACATAAAATTCATATATATATATATATATATATATATATATATATATATATATATATATATATATCCTTGACTAAAGATGATTAAAAATTCAATCTAAGCTTTTAGAACTGAATTGAAGTACAATTTCCTCTCCCTTAATTATAGCAAGACAACTTTTTCTCAATTGAAACTTTTGTTTTCTAAAATTAACATTGCTAACTTGCAACATTTATTATAGTTATCATGCTACCACTAACATGATGAGTATTAGCATAACACTTATGCTCCCACTAGCTTTGACACGTGCTCAGAAATCAGCTGGACTTCTAGAAATGAATACTTTATTGACTTTCTTACCAAAGTTCAGATTTCTGATACGACATGCTTTGATAAAAATTTTATAAAAAATCATACACCTTTCCTTAGATAGCACACATGTTTGTCTAAACAATTTCATAACTTTGAAAAGGGATGCCATAATAAGCTCAATTTTTTAGACATTTTCCATTCCTCGCAAGTCCATATTATTGTGCCGGTTAACCACACACGCTCCACTATCGACTTTGAGAATGCAAATATCACAATTGCTATCTACTTAAAACCACTTAGTGAAAGCGTTTCCTCACCATCATTTTCATGAATTGGAGAGAAACCTTATGACACTTAGATTTTATGGTGTATTTGTTCCTATCCATGTGACATTGTCAAAACCATAATCACAAGACAAGGTTTAGTGACAAATCCAAACTCATATGGACTGAACTAGTGCAATCTTAACTTTTTGCCACCTGGCAACACAAGGGCCTACCATTGCTTCCAAGTTTATATGCAATCGATTGAGAACATGTAGAACTCAGATGCATAGTAAACTTTAACTGGAATGGACACAACAATAGGAATATGTCAACACGATAGGTTACAAACCTCAAGTCGTGTGCTAGTGATAACTAACAGGTTTTATTCTTGATTAGTTCTTGAAACTTTTTCAAGATCTTTAAGACTCCCACTGACCTCTTGACATATAAGACTCTCTTGCCAAGAGCCACTCCTTGAAAGACAAATATTCAAGAGATAGTGTGGATTCTTTACCACATCAAACACATCACATAATTGGCCTTAGTAGGTCTTTGTTTTATCCAAAACATCACAACTTACCAATTTCAAATGTACAAGAATAGAACACATTTTACTCTTACATTTGACAAGTGTTATAAACCTTCTTTTAAAATATGTCACTCAATTTACAATCTTGGAGTATGACTCTAAGAATTCTTTTGGAACGAAGTATGACTCATCTTCTTGATTTAACCATTTCAACAATTCATGATTCCTCTTCTTAGCCATAGGAATGCACTAAGATGTCCTTAGAGGACCAATCGTGATATGGTTTCTTAATCTTTAAGATGCTCGCAAAACATGATACTAAAGTATTCTCCCATCTTTTCAGATTGAAGAAACGTTTATCTTTCTGCCTAATTTGATTCTTCTCATTCGTTCTGCCATACATTATAACTTTTCCAATGTTTCAGATTGATACTTAAACTTGTAAGTATAAACATGTTTGCTCAAATTTAGTAAACCATGACGAATAGTCTTATCAATCTTTGTGGTGGACTTGACCAGTGCACAAAAATGTGTAGTCGAACCCTTAGTCCTTCACTTGACTCACATACATGTGAACAAGGAATTAATCTTCATTTTTCTAAAGATGAAAATTCCCATTCATCATACGATACAACTTGCATGATTCCAAGTTTCTATCCGATTGAAACTTGGGTGCTGAGAATCTTTCCTTATTTGGTAAATTTAGACACTACCACAAATGAAAGAATCAAATTCATATATCCATTATTGTTAGAAACATACAAACATCAATTTTCCATAAATGCAATTGCAAGGAGATATAAAATAAAGTAAAACAAAGTTTTATTTATTTATAAATGCGGAATTTTTTTCCTTACAATGCAACATTAAATGAAAACTATGCTATTACATATTTTCTAGCAATCTATCATAACTCCTAAGTAGTAGCTCAAGAATCCGATCTTCGAACCATGCGATTGAAATCCATCTTCACGATCAGATTCAGCATACTCTTTTCCTTTAAGTTTCCTTCCCTTTGCTTGATCCTAAAGCAGTGTCAAATCAGATCTTTCAGATAGCCAAGGCAGCTTCACAACTAATGTCGCTTCCTTTGGCAATAGAAACATATGGACCTTTTGGTAATGGTACACTGGACTATCTTAGACTTGCCTTTCTCTTTACCATTTGGTCAACCGAGTTGACTATGGCTAATCCATTTCCATTGGGAAGAGAAAGCTTTTTTGGATTTCCAATGTTACCATTGTCAATGTCCATGGAAGTTTGGGAAGTCGATATTCCAATCAAATTTGCTTTACATGTGCTCAAAATCATTTCTGATTCAACAGCATCAAGCAAATAGGTAAGATCTTTAAGGGTCATGTCATAGTCTGTCATATAGTAGTCCTAAAGGAACTCACTATGTGACTTAGGAAGTGATTGAAGAACCTACTCAACATCCAACTTCCTTAAGACTTTGACACCCGACTCTCCCGGCTTGTCAATATGTGACTTCATCTCCAAGATGTGAGCACACATAGACTTTGCTTGCCAATAGGGCTTGAGTGACCTTGAACTATTCAAGAACTTGTGGATTTGGGAGAATAATTGGAGGAGGTGGAGGAAGAGAATTATGATTTCCATGATTCAATCGTGGGGCATCATCTTCATTAGGAAAGCTTGTTTCAAGACATTTGGGAAGATCATAATTGTCTGAACCAGACATCTTCAATGGGAGAAATCCAAGTTAGTTGATTTAAGTCCTTAATAGAACACCCAATATGAAATATTAAGGCTAGGAACCAACACAATATTTTATAACTTGGAAGAGGGATGCCGTAGTCCAAGCTACAAAATATTTGAAAGTAGGCAAATGACGATTCACCAATTTCCACCACGAAAAACGAAATAGATATTAGGTTTTACTTGGTTTGAAACTCCTAGATCTTTTGAGATTCTTTAAACTTTTCAACGGCCTTTTTCAATCTCGATTGTTCCCTCTCAAGTTTTCTGACTAGGATGCCGAGGATCACAAAACAAGGTGTGAATAGCCATGCAAATATACTTGGTACTCTTAATTTTATCACCTGATAGATATGCCAGTTAACCACACAAACTGCACCGATCTATCAAAAACCTTAAGCCACCCTTTTCCAACCTTGTTAAATCCAGGTTAGTGTGTCGGTTAACCATACGCGCTCCACTAACGACTTAAGAAAAGTGCAAAGTGTAATTCCATGGGTTAGCACTAAACTCACATTTTCCTAAAGTAACTAAGATTGGGAATTTATAAAAGGTTTAGTTACTTTATATTTTTCATTATAGTGATAATGAAGGGAAAATTTGAGTCTTGTCCTACCCGTTCGGCTAAAGACCATCCACCAGTAAAGGATGCGGTGGGTGAGAGTGTACACCTATTAAACTGCCATTTTATAGGCAGTAACCTTATACGCTGTAACGACGTGAAAATTTAAAAGAAATTTTCATTTTTAAAATTCCTACTCCTCATAACATATCTTATAAAATCTATTTTATTCAATTACAAAGCACGGCCCTATTATTAATCCAGGATCCTCCTAACTCTTCTCTGGTGTGTACAATAAAACCGGTGCCGTCCCGCGATCCTGAGAATAAAAGAAACCTGAAACACATAACACATAACACGGTAAGCACGAAGATTAGTGAGTTCCCCAAAATACCACATATAACACATAATAGCCACTCGAGGCTATAACTCTGTGGACCCTCCGGTCCTAACTCTATGGCTCCTCTGGTCCTAACTCTGTGAAACTTCCGGTTCTAACGATATTAACCTTCCGGTTCTAACTCTGTAAACACTGGAACATACACGACATGAATGACATAGAAATAATTCAGTGTATCACAATCACATAAATAACATACAAGATAGTCTGTCATATAACTGTAAATACCATTCTAGGTAAAGTATAGTGAGAAGACTCACCTCGGGAGAAGAACAGCTCCTACAAACACTACTGCCCTAAACCCATTAGGCCCACCAAGGCCCAATAATAAATGGGCATCCCCGAGGCTCAAACCTCAATCTACAAGACAAGCCCAACACAAGTGCCCAAGGCTTAATTATAATATTCTGTACACATAGTCTCAATTACACAACCCAAAGATTCAGGCCCAACATCTAAGGCCCACAACAAAGTGTAGCCCAAAAGCCCACGGAGGAGTTACGCAGGGAGTACCCCTTTGGTATGCTTAGCGTACACCAGCGTGCATGAACTTGATCGGGGACCTCAACCTGGTACACGGGGCGTACTAAAATTACGCGGGGGATGTGAACACAACACAAAAAATAATCCTTCTCCATACTCATTAAGATCTCCACTCATGCATGACTTGATCTTAACCTTCAAGATCTCATTTTTATGAAACTACTCCATCAAAAACACTCAAAAAGACGGATAATGGGCTTTGGAGTTTAACAACTCACAAAGCTTCAAGCTTTGGGACCAAAAACCCTAAAATGGACCATACTAAGCATAAATCAAAGGGAGTATAAAAGCTTTAAACTTTCTACGTTCATTTGATGCTCCATCCCCATAAAAGCTCAGATCCAAAGTTTGAACTCCAACTCTCTTCCCTCCAATGCTCCTTCTTCACTTCATGGACTTCACAAAGTCATCCTCAAGGTCCCTCATGCACTCATAATCTCTCATGGAAGAAGGTTAAAGGTTTTGGAAGGTTTATTCTCTGGGGTGGGTGGTTAGGAATGAGGCCATCTCATTCTTTATATAGTGTGACTCAAAATATTAGGGTTCCACTTTGCGCCTAGTACGCCCAGCGTACTGGGTGGCTTTTGCTTAAGGATCACGTGCACACGTATGCTAAGCGTACACATATGTACGCCCAGCGTACTCCGCTGCAACATTTCTCAACTTAGGGCCTCTTATTGCCAAAACCCCAAACTTCCTTAGCTCCCTTGATGCAACTGTGATTCCCAAGATTTGCATTACTAAGGAAAGGTAATGAGATGTCCTACGCTTCTAGCAACTTGCTACAACCCGGGACCTCCTCATGCTCGGCTCGTGGTCCACGATCCCTAACCACGGACAATTAAAAACAGGATGTTACAATTTTCCCCCAGTTGAATTAGATTTCTCCCTCGAAATCACTACTTGTTAACACATAGATCGGACTCAACAAACCGAGATGCACCACCAAAGGTCCTCGAACCATACACCAATCACTTCCAAGGATACTCGTTCTCACCGGGGACTTCCGACCTGAAAGGGGAAGACCCAACTGCCGTTGCGGTACTCTATCTGAATCTCCATAACTGGAAAAATCTTGCGGTCTAATTCCTTCCCAGACTATCCACCAAACACCCTACCAACCCTGATTCCCTGATCAATCCCGATCGGAACTCAAAAAGTACGGAAGGGTCATAATCTCCCTCTCCCTCCAGGACCCACTACAAGGGCAATCATCAGGATCCAGTAGAGAGGATGAACCCAAAACTTCTAATCTTGGACACAAGGAAAAAGATCATGCTCTCCTGGGAATATTCTATGACCTTTATAAACCCAATAAATGAACCTCAAGCTCACCCATCCCATAACCAAAAAGGTTTCACCGAATCCAATCTTATAATAATTGTCTCAACTCTTAGTTACGCACAAGTCACAGAGTTCGCTTTCCCTCAAGCAAACACTAAAACTCTACTGAAGATCGGATCACCCCTGAACTCTGTTGATTAGTGCCCAATAGTTCCGTGCATCCCGTTGCACCTCCCGAACAAAGGCCCTGACCTACTCAGGTCTAAGACATCAGATTACAAACAATACCCCTCACATGGAACCCACCTCCGATTCCAGAATCTCATCTCGTCTATCCATCACACCACCAGGACTCAACTGAACTCGAGAGTTTGGTCTGACCCGAAGTTGGAACCACTCGTCCCAATGAACCATTCAACTCATGACTCATGACCTGCAACCCATGCATACTTCACTTATCCAATTCCTTTAGGTTACGATGTCCACACTTTACTCAGAATATAAAGATTCCCGATCATTGAGGAGACCCTAGTCTCGCCCTTGGTCCGGCCACTAGGCTCCCCAAAACTCATAAATTAGGGCTATTCGAGACTAAAACTCTTCTGTGTCATGCTCTGAACAAAAGTGCTTCATCATAACAGCCTCTCGCTAAATAGTGTGTACTATGGCTCCCTGTTGCATCAGAACAACCTCCTACCGACTAGTAAGTACTATGGCTCCATGTAGCAGCACAACACCCTCTTTCTGACTAGTGAGTACTAGGGCTCCCCGTAGCATCACAACACCCTGTCTCTGACTAGTGAGTACTACGGCTCCCCGTAGTGTCACAATAGCCTCTCTCTGACTAGTGAGTATTACATCTCCTCGTAGCATCACAACACCCTTTCCGTTTGGCGAATACCACGACTTCCCGTAGCATCGCCACACCTTCTCGCTATCCGATGGATACTACAGCTCCCCGTAGTATCACCACACCCATTTACACTAACTCATTGAAATGCAACTCTCCGCAGTCTCACCCCACTAGTTATTAGCACTTCACAAACTCATCCTCAGATCGACGCCACACTGCGATCATTAACTCATGCTTTGCGGACAATCCATAGATAGGTGCACACACCTACCCGAATTATGCACCACTATAACTGACGACAATCGTCATAACAAAACACCTTTCCTTGCTACAATCCATTGCCTTAAATAATGCACTTGGCGTCATTAACCGAAAGGGATCCCACTGTAATCATAGATGCTTGACACACCACCATAGAACCTCATGATGTTTTTGCCTCAGCCACTGATCTTCCTGTTACACAATCCGGATTTTCAGAATATTCCAATGCTCACTTGCAACAAAGAGGGATTTTCAATGACTTAGAACACATTGACCACAATCCGAAACTCCTTCCTATAATGTTGAAATTCATACCACAATACTCATAATGACCCTAGAATTAGTTGCCAAAAATCAACTTCTACCCTTCCCTAACTTCATAACAGCCCAAACATTTGAACCAGAATTCTTCCACCGCCCAACTAACCCTACGAGCCAACCACCTCGAAGAATTCCTATCCATCACAAGGTCTCCGACCAATGGACACTTGCCGTGGAGACATTCAGCCTTTACCAAACATATACCACATGCATTATCTCGCTCTGTACCTCGTTTAAGACACCAATAACCCTGATCACATGAATCCATACCGCGCGTCTCTATATCCAGAGCTATAACCGATCTCGAACAGATCTCTGATCCTCTCAACAAAGTACCCGGTCTTCCCCCACTTAGGGTTCGAAGGATCACCAATTTGGTGCACCAACACTCTGTCCCACAGACTGCCTCCACCACTAACATCGCACCCAATCCCGCACGGTGCTACGCAACGCTCGATGATCTCCCTGACAGAGATCAAACAACTTCAAATACCTGAATCTCATAGGAAATCCTCAGCAATTACCATCATGACTGCCTCTACTCATTCAAAATCTCACATCATACCATCACCGGACCTCCCAAATATCTAGTATTAACCCTGACTCCTAATTCGGAAATAATGAACTATCATAATCCTCATCATCGACTCCTCTCCCAATGCTCCGACACGTCCCTTATCATAAGAGCAGAAACCACATTTCCACTCTTTATACTCATCAAAGACAATAAGAGTCACCGCCCTAATAAACTCCTCTTGATCGTCCAACGCAGCAGCTGACACATGCCCTACTATACTCAAATAGGGTGTATCCTGGTCCTCGACCATCTTAGTCCCCACTAACAACCTACTCAAGCTATATCATTCCCTCGCGACAAACCTACAACCAGATACTCTGATTGATGATCACCATCAACGCGATCCCATAGGGCTCACCACCAACTCAGAAACCAAAATCTCAACACCTCTTACGTCTCCCTCAGGAAACAAAAATAGCACCACTCGGATCACAGAAGGTGACATCTCTACTATCGGCCGGGTTCCCAGCTTAGACCGTATTCTTCCATAACGCGCCATCCCTATTCAACTCTGAGTCTTGCGACTCTACTGGTATATCACCAACAATCCCTTGGAGCTAACTCGGTTTCCCTATCAAGGGATGCTCCACTAAAACTCGCTCACCCTGGCCTTCTAGGCCTATTCTCTTGCACATCCGACCTTGGTCTAGATAATCACTGCGGAATAACCGGCAAAACCAGAAGCACTAACCGCCACATATCATGGTACTCGAACCATGCCCTCTGTTCTGAACCTACCTCAAATCATGGTACTCGAACCATGGCATCACCTCTTGATCTGCTACCAATCATGGTACTCGAACCATGACATCACCTCTCGATCTGCTACCTAGAACCCCTGGAATACTTCCTGCATCGAGTATGAGTCCTCTATTTTCAGTAGTACGGGCCCATACTACCTGCCACATCTACCCACACTCTCTACACGGACCATCCCAGATTCCCTAAGTAGCTGCTCAGACTTCTCATCAACAATGCTCTACTCTGTCAGCGTACTCATCTGACTAAGGTCACTTCCTAGACTCTTTTCAGGTTCTCACACTTCTCCGCCATCTGCTGCTGAGAAACTCCTTATTATGCCGGTCATCTACCTGTTGAATATCGTCACATTCACTTGGTAGCTGACTCCCATCATCGGGAGTTCCACAGAGCACGAAGCAAGCAACATTCAGGCGTCGAATAAACACATATAACCCACTCTAGGTGATAACTCTACTAGCTCTACTCATACTTAAAAGATATCACCGAACTATACAACTCTACGCCTACGGGTATCTAGCTACTCTCTTGGTAGGCTCCACAAATGCCCATCTAGGTATCTCTCCTAGATTACTCCTCTACCCAAATCCCTCTCTACATAGGATTCTTGTTGGATACTCTTACTCATTAAATACACGAAAGTGCATCACAGATAATAGCAACTCCTAGGATAAGGCATCACAAATCAGACAACTCTAGTCCTAGAATATGAAATACCTAGCCTATCTCTAGCATGCATAATATCTTAAAACATATTTCATAACACAAAAGTAAGGGTATTTTAGGAAATCACCGTTCGGCTCTAGCTGATTGTACATACTGCTCCTTCCCGCTTTCTCTTAGAAACTCATGCTCGTTTTAAAAAAAATCATTTATTTTGAAAATTTCCTAATTTTCCTCAGTTTGAGTCCAGATATACCCGAAGGTACATCCGAATCCCTCAAACCAAGGCTCTGATACCAACTTGTAACGACGTGAAAATTTAAAACAATTTTTCATTTTTAAAATGCATACTCTTCATAACATATCTTATAGAATCTCATTTATCCAATTACAAAGCAAAACTCCATTATTAATCCAGGATCCTCCTAACTCTTTTCTGGTGTGTACAATCAAGCCGGTGCCGTCCCGCGATCCTGAGAAGAAAAAAAAAACCTGAAACACATAACACATAACAAGGTAAGCACAAAGCTTGGTGAGTTCCCCAAAATACCACATATAACACATAATAGCCACTCGAGGCTATAAGTCTGTGAACCCTCCGGTCCTAAATCTGTGGACCCTCTGGTAGCATGCGATTTTCCAAATGTATTTCCCGAAGAGCTTCCGGGAATACCTCCAGAAAGACAGGTCGAATTTCAAATCGACCTCATACTAGGAACTACATCAATTGCCAATTCACCCTATAGGTTGACTCCCGCCGAAATTCAGAAGTTATCCAGACAATCAAGAAAATTTCTGAGCAAAGGATTCATCGGACCAAGCTTCTCACCCTAGAGAGCTATGGTCTTCTTCTTCAAAAAGACGAATCCTTCAGAAGGTACATCGATCTTAGGAAGTTGAATAAGCTCCCTATAAAAAAAATCGACACCCACTCCCTCGGACTGACGATCTATTTGGCCAGCTCCAAGGAGCTAGTTACTTCTCTAAAATAGATCTAAGAACCGGTTATCATCAACTTAGAGTCCGAGAAGACGACATTCCAAAAACTGCCTTCCAAACTCATCATGACCGTTTCAAATTCATTGTGAAACCCTTTGGTCTAATGAATGCTCCCACGATATTCATGGACCCTACGAACCAAGTTTACCCAACCATTCCTAGTCATCCTTTTTAGTATTTTCATTGATAACATACTTTTCTGCGCACGAAGCAAAAAAAAAATGCGGTCAACACTTACGATCGACCTTGAAAGCATCGAAGCCGGAGAATATCACGGAGGAAGCACTGCATGGATGGATAAAACTCTCGAAGTCGAAAGACGAAGCTTATTGTTATAAGAGTGAGTTGGGCGTTATCTGGTTGATCATGGATAGGTTAACCCCACCTGCCCATTTCCTGCTAATACAGAAATCAAACAAGAAGGAAGTTTAGCATGGATCTATATCCAAGAGATTGTGAGACTCCATGAAATATCAGTATCTATTATCTCGGATCGGGATAACGGAATTACTTTAAGATTTTGACAGTCACTTCAGAAGGCTATGGGAACAAAGCTAGACACGAGCGTTTTTTACCACCCTCAAACCAATAGCCAAGGCGAACGAACCATTCAACCACTCAAATTCATGCTACAAGTCTGGGTGTTTGAATTCAGCAAGTCATGGGATACCCGGTTGCCCTTGATTGAATTCTCATTCAATAACAACTATCGCACGAGCATCAATATTGCTCCTTTCGAAACTCTTTATAGTCATAAATGCAGATCACTCGCCAGTACTCTCATGAGACCAGAAACCATTTGCGAAACAATAGAGAAGATAATTCAAATCAAAGCTTGATTTCAAGCATCGCGAGACCGACAAAAGAGCTATTCCGACAAGCGGCATAAGCTGTTAGGATGTCAAGTCGGCGATCGCGTGTTATTAAAGGAATCTCCTTGGAAAGGAATGATTCGCTTTAGGAAACGAGAAAACTAAACCCACGATACATCGGGTTATTCGAGATTCTTGCTCGGATTGGTCCAAATACTTATAGGCTGCAGCTACTTGTAGAGCTCAGCAACATACACCTTGTGTTCTGTGTCTCGAATCTGAAAAGACGCATATCAGATGAGACTCTTATCATTCCTTTACAATAAATCGAAATAAATGAGAATCTCCTAATCGTCGAAGAACCAGTCGAGGTATTGGATAGGGAAGTAAAGCGTACAAAACAAAGCCACATTTTGGTTGTGAAGGTTCGATGGAACGCGAAGCGTGGACCGAAATTCACATGGGAAACGCGAAGATCAGATGAAGTACCTATTCTCTCATTAATGAACCTATCTTTTGAAAGAATTTCAGGACGAAATTCCCTCTAACGGGGGGATGATGTCACAACTAGCATTTTTAGCTACGAAATTCTATTCTCATATAAACATCATCCATTGTAAAAGCCTATACTCTAAGTAAATACAATACTCTATTCTCATTCAAATACATGTCATATGTTCAAATAAGGGTTGGAAACCCTAGAAAGACCGATTCAAGTCTAATGTGTTCTAGGATTCTCTTGTTGGGCCTAATGGACCAATAAGTATCCAAATTAACTACTTTGGGCTTAAAAACCCTAATTATGTTCTAATTGGACCCAATTCACAAATCTATAACATTTTGGACCATTTGGGCTTGAAATGATCCATCTTATTTCTAATGGGCCTTATTGGGCCATAACTAATCCAATTAACCCTAATAAGCCATAAATGCATTCTTTTATGCCATGTTGGGCCGTGAATCAACTTAAGAGCCCAATAGGCTGAAAAATAATTAATTGGGCCTCATGATTTCGAGCCAAGACAAGTAATGGCCCAAATTAATCCACATCATACCTCCTAACCCAAATCTCGGCCCACACATAAAAAAAGGGATGGATAAGGATTAAACACATGCTTGACAACACATGTTTAACCCTCATCTATCAAAAATAAATCTCATGTTTCTAGGAGAAGATTATCCCACAAACTACAAAGTCTAGTCCTTTTCTCTCTTTCATTATAACTCTCTGCCAAGCCCCTCCTCTCACCCCACTCATTTTCAAGTTACAACTCCTTCCAAAAACACTCAAGAACTCCTTCAATACTCTCAAAATTTTCGACACTACAGGGTGCCTCAAGGGAAATTCTTCATCAAGAACTCATTTATTTTGGTAAGATCTTACAATCCCAAGTGTATTACTTCATCTTTGAGCACCTTTACTCCCCTTACACACTTGTTTTCGTACATAATGTTCTTAGAACATCTCAGAGCTCGAAAATCATCTCCATAACACATCTAGGGCCGAGATCTCACTACTTCTTCATCAAAACCGACTTCCAAACCCCAAAGTGAGTTCATACCCCTTGTTTTATGTTTTTATATGATTTTTGGGGGAGAATACAAGTTTCTTTGTGTAGATCTATGTATATATGCATGACTATGTGTGTTTTCCATGAATTATTTGGTGATTATGTGTTGATTTCTTCACTAATCTAAAAATATGTTAAGAAACTTGAAGTTTATCACTAGGATCTTCATTTGAATCATGAGAAAAGTATGTTTTATCACAATTATTACATGTGAACATGTAGATCTGGGATTTTTATACTTGATATAGCAAAAATAAGTGTTGTGTTCAAAGATCTATAAACTAAACCCACAAAACAACCCTTGACAGAAAACTTTTGGTCCAACCTCGGACTGTTTTGACCATCCAAATGGAAGTATTTTTCAAAACTATTATACATGGATAAAGTCCAGATTAATACCTTTACAATGACTACTCTCACGTTTTCATACGATTTTTCTACAATGTTTGGCGAATTTTACAAAACTGCCTATCATATTTGAAATAATTTCGGACCAAACTGTGAAGATGAGTAATTTCACACTAGTTTCAAGCCATCAAAAATTATGAGAAAAATTGGGAAGAAAGTAGACAAAATTTACAAGCTTCCAAAACTTACGGATCCTGATTTCGACTTATGATGAATTTTCTACAAAGTTTCTAAAAACTAGTTCGGAAAAGCCAAAAACCAGAAAAATATGTATTTTCAGAAAACCAAGCCAAAAATGATATTTTTGATAAAAATGGGTTTAAAATGATATTTTTATCACAAAGTAGTCATCAATACATGTTATTAAAAAAATTGGAGATTAAATTGTTATGCTTACAAAAATTGGGCCTTAATTGTAAATTTTTGGCTTATTGGGCCAAGAATGTCATTTTTACAAAAAGTGGGCTTTAGATAGCAATTATATAAATAATCAAGCTAAAATAAACGAAACAATAGCAAACGGGTTAAAAACGATATTCATATCCTTATTGGGCCTAGAAATAATATACTTGTTTAGTGGGCCTTAATGTCCTTTTACATGTATATTGGGCTTATGATAGACATTTACATTCCTTTTGAGCCTGGAAATAATAGACACATATAGTGGGCCTTAGTGGTCCACTAACATGTTTATTGGGCCTAGGAATGGGTTTTATATGCGCTATTCTTTTTATGCTATTTTAGTGGATACTATTTGCATGCTATTTGGGCCTATAAATACCTTACATGTGAAATGGGCCTCAGTTGTCCTTTCACATATATTTTGGGCCCATGTTATATAATCTCATTCCCTTTAGGTGTTGAAATGATTTACATGTTTAGTGATGCCTTAGTGGTTCACTTACATGGATCATTGGACCTAGAATGAGTTTATACATTTTTCTTCGCGTAAATTCGATTAAGGATCTAGCGAGTTTTTATCGGTTGGCACCTATTATGTGTACGATCGTAGCCTGTAGTTATAACCAGAGTCTCTTGAAGGGAGAGCGGGGATTTGTGTATAGATCTATACGGGGATGACACCCCACCCCTGAGCTGTTCGCTACAGTTAGACTAACTCAGTCTAGGGTGACAAAAACCTTATTCTATTTTCCGTCGGCGTCCACGATGCCAAGACAGGTGAAATTGTCATAAATTAGTGTAGTTATGACGGCTCGCTTAGAGGAATTAATGTTATGAAGTTTACGGAAGACCTTTCTATTTAGGCAACATCGGGTTGTCTGGGAACATTCTCGTTACATGCTCTTACGTTCTCTCTACGTTCTATTTACCTTTTTAGTCAAATAACAATAACATACATGCATTAATACAAGATCTAACACAAACACACTAAACAGTTTTTAGAAAATATCATATTTTCTGGTGGTTTTCAAAGTTATACAAATCATTTTCACAAACATGCTTATGAACACACCAACATTTTTATGTTGACCATTTTCAAAATAACTTGTATTCTCAGGAAACCGTTGAAGCAGGACGAACGAAACAAACTAATGGATATTGTGTTATATTTTTTCTCATCATACTCTTACCGTTTTGCCATGTAATATTCAAATACAATACACGATGTAAACAATGAATGTTGTAATATTACATGTGTGATGATGATGATGTTATGTTTCAATTATATTCACTGTAATCATATGTCAAGATGAAGTCACGCACAAGCCCCCGCACGTTTCCACCGTCTGGTTCGGGGGTGTGACATTAGCATACACCAGCGTGCATGAATGTGATCTAGGAGCTCAACCCGGTACGTGGGGCGTACTCTCAGTTTGCTAGATCTGTTTCCCATGGTCTTAACCCGTTAAGACCTTAGCCCATCTCATGGATCTAGGCTCCCTAACAGTCCTTATTCCATAAAGTCAGAGACTTTTAGCCTTTGCATGGCTGATGTGAACACAACACACAAAATACTCCTTCTCGTTACTCATTAATCTCTCCACTCATCTATCATTTGATCTTAACCTTCAAGATCTCATTTTTATGAAACTACTACATCAAAAACACTCAAAAGGACGGATAATGGGCTCTGGAGTTGAACAACTCACAAAGCTTCAAGCTTTGGGACCAAAAACCCTAAAATGGACCATACTAAGAATAAATCACAAGGAGTATGAAAGCTCTGAACTTTCTACCTTCATTTGATGCTCCATCCCCATAAAAGCTCAAATCCAATGTTTGAACTCCAACTCTTTTCCCTCCAATGCTCCTTCACTTCAAGGACTTCACAAAGTCATCCTCAAGGGCCCTCATGCACTCATAATCTCTCATGGATGAAGGTTAAAGGTTTTGGAAGGTTTATTCTCTGGGATGGGTTGCCAGGAATGAGGCCATCTCATTCTTTATATAGGATTACTCAAAATATTAAGGTTCCCACTCTGCGCCTAGTATGCCTAGCGTACTGGGTGGCTCTTGCTTAAGGATCACACGCACACGTACGCTAAGCGTACACATATGTACGCCCAGCGTACTCCGCTGCAACATTTCTCAACTTAGGGGCTCTTATTTCCAAAACCCCAAACTTCCTTAGCTCCCTTGATGCAACTATGATTCCCAAGATTTGCATACCTAAGGAAAGGTAACGAGATGTCCTATGCTTCTAGCAACTTGCCGCAACCTGAGACCTCCACATGCCCGACTTGTGGCCCACGATCCCTAACCATGGACAATTCGAAACAGGATGTTACAATTCTCCCCCACTTGAAATAGTTTTCACCCTCGAAATCACTCCTTGTTAACACATAGATCAGACTCAACAAACCGAGATGCACCACCGAAGGTCCTCAAACCATACAACAATCACTTCCAAGGATACTCGTTCCCACCGGGGACTTCCGACCTGAAAGGGGCAGACCTAACTGCCGCTGCGTACTCAATTGGAATCTCCATAACTGGAAAACTCTTGCGGTCTAATTCCTGCCAAACCATCCTCAAAACATAATCCTGTTAATTGCCCACTGACTAACAGACTCTAAGAACACCCTACAGGACCCACTACAAGGGCAATCATTAGGATCCATTAGAGAGGATGAACCCAAAACTTCTAATCTTGGACACAAGGAAAAAGATCATGCTTGCCTGGGAATATTCTTTGACCTTTATAAACCCAATAGATGAACCTCAAGCTCACCCATCCCATAAACAAAAAGGTTTCACCGAATCCCATCTTATAATAACTGTCTCAACTCTTAGTGATGCACAAGTCATGCTGTTCGCTTTCCCTCAAGCAAACACTACAACTCTACTGAAGATCGGATCACCCCTAAACTCTGTTGATTACTGCCCAATAGTTTCATGCATCCCGCTACACCTCGCGAACCAAGGCCTTGACCTACTCAGGTGTAAGATATCAGATGACAAACAATACCCCTCACATGGAATCGACCTCCGATTCCAGAGTCGCATCTCGTTTATGCATCACACCACCAGGACTCAACTCAACTCGAGAGTTTGGTCTGACCCGAAGTTGGAACCACTCGTCCCAATGAACCTTTCAACTCATGACTCGTGACCCGCAACCCATGCATACTTCACTTATCCAATTCCTCTGGGTTGCGATGTCCACACTTTACTCAGAATATAAAGATTCCCGATCATTTAGGAGACCCTGGTCTCGCCCTTGGTCCGACCACCAGTCTCCCAAAAACTCATAAATTAGGGTTATTCAAGCCTAAAACACTTCTGTGTCATGCTCTGAACAAAAGTGCTAAATCATAACAGCCTCTTGCTAACTAGAGCGTACTACGGCTCCTCATAGCATCACAACAACCTCCTACCGACTAGTAAGTACTACAGCTCCCCGTAGGATCACAAGACCCTCTCTCTGACGAGTGAGTACTATGGCTCCTCATAGCATCACAACACCCTGTCTCTAACTAGTGAGTACTACGGTTCCCCATAGCGTCACAACACCCTCTCTCTGACTAGTGAGTACTACTGCTCCCCGTAGCATCACAACACCCTTTCTGTTTGGCGAATACCACGGCTTCCCGCAGCTTCGCCACACCTTCTCGTTATCTAGTGGATACTACAGCTCCCCGTATTATCACCACACCCCTTTACACTAACTCATTGAACTGCAACTCTCCGCAGTCTCACCCCACGGGTCATTAAAACTTGAAGATATGTTGTTAGGGGTCCAACTTGTTGAGTGTATGAACCAAGTTCGATGAGTTGGATGAATTTAGGCATGGACTCGGCGAGTAAGCTGTCCAGACAACATACAAACTTCGATTTTCAGAAATTTGCATCACGTATAATTAAAAACAAGCCTAGGCTTTGATACCGCTGATGGGATTTGAGCATTCTAACACTCCTATGGTGTACATGCAACCCTATAAACCTTGTATTTATGTTTTATATATTATACATGCAAATATTCAATATTCCAAGGTTTCATCCTAACTCGCATAATCTAAAGCAACTATACAGCAAGAATATAGTAGAATGACATACCTTTTGATGGAGCTTGAAGTCTTGAACCTTTAAGAGCCTAGTGCCTCAAGTGTTGCACCTCAAATGGTTCACACAACACCATGAACCTTTGGAATAACTTGAGAGAAAGGATATGTGCACCAAATAGGTTATGCCCTCTTGTGTACTATACACTAGTGCTAAGCACTCATTTTATGAACCATAGGCCTCTTTATAAATTGTGGAGGATTAGGGTTACATTCATGTAAACCCTAATACCCATGACCTTTCATTTCCATAGGATCCATGGGTAAACACTCCCCGAACTATCCATGAAAGCTTAGCCCAACCTAAATGAAATTGGCCCACCATTTATATAAGAGTCCATACATAATAAGTTCCTTTAGAACACTAAATTAATTCTTGATCAATACTAATTAAATAATATGATTTCATATTAATATATTAGAACTGATAATATATTAATATAAATCATAAGTGTCATTTTTTTCATTTTGTCTATCCAATTGTTCTGATGCCATGCAACCCAAATGGACCATGCCAAATCGGCTCAAGTACACACCAATTATAGTAATGGACATAGACACTAATCCAACACCATATGTCATCCATATGTAATCCATCCACACCATAAGCAACTACCATATTAACCAATGACCCATATGTCATCCGTAGACACCATAAGCTACTACCATGTTGACCAATGATCCATATGTCATCCATGGAAACCATAAGCAACTACCATGTTGACTAATGACCTATATGTCATCCATGGATACCTAAGAAATTACCATTTTGACCAATGACCCATATGTCATCCATGGACACCATAGGCAACTAACATGTTAACCTAACCCATATCTCATCCTTGGACACGATAACAACCTACCATGTTGACCAATAACCCATATGTCATCCATGGACACCATAAGAAACTACCATGTTGACCAATGACCCATATGTCATCCATGGACACCATAAGCAACTACCATGTTGATCAATGACCCATATGTCATCCATATCTCATCCATAGACACCATAAGCAACTACCATGTTGACCAATGACCCATATGTCATCCATGGACACCATAAGAAACTACCATGTTGACCAATGATGCATATGTCATCCTTGGACACCATAAGCAACTACCATGTTGACCAATAACCCATATGTCATCAACGGACACCATAAGCAACTACCATTTCGACCAATGATCCATATGTCATCCATGGACACCATAAGCAACTACCATGTTGACCAATGACCCATATGTAATCCATGGACACCATAAGCATCTACCATGTTGACTAATGACCCGTATGTGATCCATATGTCATCCATGGACACCATAAGCAACTACCATGTTCACCAATGACCTATATGTCATCCATATCTCATCCATGGACACCATAAGCAACTACCATGTTCACCAATGACCCATATGTCATCCATGGCTGATACCATGACACCATAAGCAACTACCATATATATTGACATGACCCATACGTCGTTTGTATATAAATTTTGGTTTAATCATAAAAGCATAAAGATGAATATTTTATTAATGTTTAATCTTCGTTTATAACTTTAAATTAAAATTATACTATGAAGAACTCGTTAGTGTTTGTTCTTTCTTGATGTTAGCTAGATGTATATACCCTATCTATCAATCTGGAACTAATTTAATAAATTTGAAGTACTAAATATTTAGTGGCAATTAGCATAGTTCGATTTTCTGATTAGCAGAGGAACAAAATATTTTGCAATTTGTTTCCCTCCAACCTACACACGTTTAGGCTACATATTACGGTAAGTTTACTATTTAGAAATAAAGTTTATATTTTGTGTAATCATCATCTCCAGCAGCTAATCGATCGAAATCTTTGTTCATTATACGTTTGTGCACTGACTTTGGCGATATAGGTTGTCACTCATCTTAAATTAATTTTTATTTAATTTACTGTTATCGTGATGATCATTTATTGTTCTCTAATCATCTTCATGTATATTATCATCTTAAATTAGAAGTGAATTGGTTTTGATTCTATTCAATACTTTGCATGCATAGTAATGCCTTCATATATAAATTATATTTAATGTTTGTTTCTCTCTTCTTATCAGTAGTTTATCATTTTTAATACATTGGTATTGACTATAGTTTTTTGGTAATTTTTAAGAAAGAAAGTTGTTGAACTCGAAAACAAAAGGAGCATCCGGTGTGAAGCCAATAAAATTCATTGCACCACAGGTTATGAAATGCAACAGGATTTCAGCTGCAAATTTTATAAACAGCAGACAATTACAAGATGAAGAAATCGACTTCCCAATACCAACAACCACATCCAAATCACTTATAACATATACCAACAAAACCCGTAAACCTATATCATTAACATCAACCATGACTACAGTACCTCGGCATCACTTACAACATCCACACCGTACTTAGAAAATACATCAAAAAATTCAAAAACTGGAACAATGTAACCCTCAACACTTACATCAATAACCAAAACTTCAGCACCTAAATCATCTAAACCATCCTCAACACTGACACCTACTACCACATCATCAACCCCTATACCTACTACCACAACCTCAAAACCAGCATCTACACTACCATCCTCCACAACTACAATAACTACCACACCCTCCTTATGTAAAGGAACTACCACATCCTCAACATATACATCTATCCCAACACCTACCCTAAAATATACCCCATCAACAACACCTATCCCAGAATCTACCCCATCACCAACACAACCAACCATGAATGGATCTGTAGTGGAAAGTGTAGAAGGTGAAAACAATTCCAATGAAGATTGTGGATCAGATGGACATTTAAATGTTCATGTTTGGAGAAAAAACATGAGTTACCCATCAAATCTTAATTATAACTTTTTATATGTATAAACTTTTTGTTCACATGTACATATCAATTCATAACTTAACACATCACATGATTACTTGCAGGCTAATGCCACCAGGCCCTTGTGCACACCTTATTTGTCAGTCCTTTAAACAAAGAGTAGATCCAGAGGGGTACTCTTGGGAAAAAGTAAGCAAAGAAATGCGCGAATAATATTGGGAGGAGTTTCCTGTAATTAACTATATGTGATAAATTGTTGTTTGTTAAACATTTACACTTAAACTTATGTTTATATTGTTAATATGTAGAAAAAATGTTGTTGGGATGAAACAATAGACTCAGTGGTGAGGCAAGCTTGGGCAAGGAAAGCAGCACAAAGTTATGGTCAATATCTCTTCAACACGAGGAGCCCAAAAAGAAACAAACATGGATTTAAACCAGCTCATATTCCATAGGAAGTCTGGAACTCCTGGCAATTAAATTGGAATACAGAAGAATACAAGCTAAAATCTGAGCAGAACAAGAAAAATAGGCGTAACGGTGTGGCTGTTGGAATAGCAGAACCTACACATAATTCTGGATCCGCAAGTCATTTGAAGATAACTTCTGACTTGGTAAGTTTTTTAAACGGTACATCATATAAATGTTTGTATATGTTTACCTATATATTTAACATTTTTTATGGTATTTATGCAGAAGAGGAAATTAAGACATGAGCCACCCATAGTGAATTGTTCTTGTATACACACATGAAGAATCATGATGGAGTCACTTTCACAAATGAAAAAGATAGACAAATTCATGTTATATTTATTTCAGTTTAAACTTTTATTTTGTAGCTACTCCATAATATCATTCCTAGATTTGATATCTTTTAATTTATAATATTTTTATCTTGTAGGCGGCCTATACAGAAAAACGGAAAGAGTTGGAAGCTGAAGGTGTTGAATTTGAGGAGGACAATCTATTTTATGTTGTTATTGGTGGTCATGATAAAAAAAAGAAGACTTTATGGATTAGGCTCTTTTGCAAAGACGGTTCCCAATAGGAATGGTAAAATGGATGTATCTTACATTCCGAAAAAAAATGATGAAATAAAAGAAATGAGGGAGCTTATTGCTAAACAAAAACAACAAAACGAAGAGCTTAAAGAAATGATGAATCCCCAACAAGAGGAAAACAAAGCAAGGGTCGAACATCTTGAAAAAAAACTTCAAACGACATTGGATCTTATTAATGGGTTTACAAAACAACAAGAGTAGTAGGTTAATATGCGTTTATTGTAGATTATCTATTTTAGAGTAGCAACTTTCTTTTTTCAATGTAATAAATAATTATTTTATTCTTTTATGATATGATGGTTATTATTTTTGTTTTTCATATATTACTACAAAATTATTTGAATATAATTTCTAAATCAATTATCCATCGGTCCATATAGAATCTGGCATATAATATACACCACTAAAATTGCTAGGGATTCATGACCATGAAATTTGCTAGGAAATCATCAAACAGAATTTGCTAGGGATTCAGCACGACGAAATTTGCTATGGAATCACCACCACGGAACTTACTAGGGAATGACCACCACAGAATTTTACTAGGGAATCACCACCACGGAATTTGCTATGGCTTCATCACCGTGGAATTTGCTTGGGAATCACCGCCATAGAATTTGCTAAGGAATCACCACCATGAAATTTTTGATGGAATAACTACAACGGATTGTGCGATGGAATCCTACTTTGGAATACACGACGAAATACCACCTACCACAGATTTCATTCGGTTGTCACATTTGTGACCGAATTATCTTTTCCGTTGCAAACCCTCGCTACCACGTTTTTAGGGACGAAAATAGGTCGTTGCAAATTTCATCGTTACTCGTCTATTGCAACGGAATTTCAGCTTTTCGCAACAGATTCCTTCCGTAGCAAAAACGTGTTTTTCTTGTAGTGTACAAGTATGAAGGGATGTCGCACACGGTGGCCAAATTTATGATGTTTTATTAAATTAATAGGGCATGCAACACCAGAAGAGAGACACGAGATGTTTTGAGAAACTTGAAAATTTTGGGCTAAAAACTTAACGGATATTTTAGGATATGTAAGCATATGTTAACTTTGTTATTTTGTTTGTATGGTTCTATAAGCTTAGAAATAGGTCCTTACTCTTTGAAATATTAAAGACCAATCTAATCGGATATTATGTTTAAAGTAATGAAGCATGTGATATATTAAGTCGAAAAGCTTTGTTTAAACCATTATATGAATCGTTTTCTTGATAAAACATAATGAAAAAGCTACTCTAATGGCTAAGAAAATCATCACAAACTAAATCTCTACTAACAAATGAAATAAGAAATCAAAAATGCCTCCATGAATAAGAAGAAACAGATTACAACCAGAAGGAGTAAAAACCACCAGGAAAACTACTGTATAATCCGAAATGGTCTGCCAACAACAAGGCCAATAGTGACTTCAGTAACTGGAATGTCAACTTCTATCAATCCAACGCCACCACCTCGTAAGTGAGAACTTCCTCAAACCACGACTAAATTAGAAGGACTAGTATCGGAGCACATTCAATCTCAATGGAAATGACATGGAGTTTGAACAAATAAAGACCACTTGTGGAAATTAATGCATTGAGAAATGGACTTGGAACCGCTTGTAACTCAAATCCAGAAGAGCCAAGGAGGTCCACATGAATTGTAAGCCATGAAATGTTTATGGGAATGATCGTGTTGTCAGTTTAACTCGTTGCTTTGAAAAGGTTGAATTCCTTGTTCATATATGCTACTGCTCTCAGGGAAGCAAAGTGTGTTTTTGTCACAACCCACTAAACCGGAAACATGGGACGTGGTAGTACAAAGGGTTTCATAGAAAAAGATAAAGACAACACCAACCATAGTATTTAAAAGCGTTACAAATTACAATGGGTTTGAAAAACTTTTAAAAGAAATTACAATCTAATTGAAATACAACACATGTGGATGCTCATAAAAGTGATGTGTCCCTAAGTGCCATCATATAGACGAGTTCCTAAAAAAGCATGTAAAATGAGTGGTTAACTACCAAAATAGTTGGTAAGTTCATAGATTAAAAATAATAATGGTTTCATGAATCGAAATTAAAGTCTTAATAAAAATTTCCATAAATAAAAATATATTGCAAAAATGAGTGAATAATTTGCATAAACAAATTTCATTGTCATCATGAGAGATAAAGTATGTTACCCAAATGAGATGCAACGTTCATATTCTCATGGGAAATAAAGTTTGTTACTAACGCAAGTAAACAAGTTTCATTACTATAATGAGCAATCAAGTTCGTTGCAACAAGGAGAAAATAAGTTCGTTGCTACAAGGAGCATACAAGTTCGTTGCTAAGACAAGTAAATAAGTTTGTAGTAACAAAAGTTCATTGTTATAATGCGAAAAAAAAGTTTATTGCTATAATAAGTAACAAGTTTATATGTATATGAGAAAAAAATGAGTTCACAACCAAGCCTATGACTAATACCATATCAAGATCTATGCTTATCATTCAATAGATTCATATGGTATCATGCACTCAAGCAATCATGTGAGTGAGGAGTTGTGAATTCCTAATAACGCTAACCACAATGACCATTAGCTCAAAGAGTTAATGGTTGGAGTAAAGTGGAAGGGACTTAAGACGATAAGGCCTTATTTTTCAAGTTGCATAAACATACATAGAAAAATTTAGCAATCAAGTTTGATACAAAATAATTTAAATACAATGAACAATAAATGGTTTTTGGACATGCTTTTTCACCCCAAATCATAAAAACCAAACATAAGGGGAGTCGTGAATACTCACAATGCTTTGAGATGATGCAAATGATGCTTTCATAAAAATTCCACTTGTACCACTACCGATTCGTACAATAATGGAATAAACTAGTGAGTCTCTAATCGAAATCGAACACTAGTATACTTAACATCTACAATAGAATTATGCCAATATTGTGTCAAAGTTAGGTTTTATATAAGTTGCAAACACTTTTCTGAAAATTTTGATTTCCATATACCAAATGTGTTATTAACATTTGCAAGTGACAAATCCCATTTTGTGTTCTTGTTTGTAATGCATTTTAGCACTTTTGGAAGGACTTTACAAGCTAAAAATCCAAAACTAAATCAAAACAGTCTAAAAATTACCAAACCTTACATTTTAGTTCTAATTATAATTTATAACCCCCTTGTAATTTTTCATCATTTTTAAATGTAATTCCCAAACTATGGATCCAAATCAGTAATCAAGAAGACAATAGCAATCAAATAGAGTGTTAGAAGGAGTAGAAGAAGAATCAAAGCAAGCATGCACACATTTATATCATATAAATGCCAAGTACACCCTATCACACATACATTGTTCATTCGTACCTGACAAGACTGACACAACCATTTATATACACCCACACCAACACATACGATTGCAGCAGCACACACATGTACAGCCGCTCGCGACGTGTGCGGCCGCACACACATGTGTTGCCGCACAGGCTGCACATACACACATATAGACAGTTCTATCAATCTACCATCATACCACTACACTATTGCTCTATCCACCTACCAAGCTCTAAAAAAAAGAATGCCTAGCCCAAACCAAGAAAGTATAGCCTTTAAATCTCCCCTTGGTTTGAGGCTAGCATAGACTTGGTCTTCATTCTGAGGGCTTTTCAAACAGCTTTAGATCAGACTTTCCCATGGATTCCATCCAAAGTCTGCCATTAATGATTCTGGCGACCATTTGAGAATATTCTTTCGCAGCAGCCTCCATGACATCCTTTCGAACTATGATTTGGTGACGAGACAGAGTACGTATATCTCTTTCTCTGAACCTTAGAAGATCCGTAGCACTTATCAGCCTTAAAACTTGTTCTCGATCCTTGAATTTTATGGCAGCAGTGGCAGTTTCATAATCGTATGCCAAGAATTCCATATTATCAAGGTATCCCTCATGAAAGTGTTGAGGGATAGGAATTTCCTTCTGCTGTTTCGTTGCTAGCCATAGGATAATCTTAATGGGCTCCCCTGATTCAGGATCCATAATTTCCTTATCTTTTCTATATAAGGCTCTTGTGGTTTTCATTCTTGAGAAGTTGTCTTTGACCTGCCTGTTAAGAAATCTTTTGAAGTTTGTTGCACTTGGATCTTCTGATGGATTATGGAATGGGGCTCTTGAAAGTTCAGCAAGATCCACTTTAGCCTACGAGTCAAAATCATGAACACTTTTGTAATACTCAGAGACACCAGAATTCTTCTTTACCACGCACATGTTCGATTTAGGATCAAAAGCCCACATTCGGATTCCGGATCGATCTCCATACTCGTCACCAAACTTTTGCTTTTTGAGATCCATCATAGTTAGCATAGTATCTTTAGCTTTGCAATTCTCATTCGAATTTTTCATAAATAGTAATCCTTCACTTTTGCTGGCAGTGGCGGTTCTCTTCACTTGTTTGATTGTGATGCGAGGTCTGTTGTTTTTAGGTTCTTTCTCAAACTGATTTACAACAGTAGTTGTTCTAGGAGGAGGTGGATCAACTGGAAAGTCATCATGAGTAGATTGGGTGGGAGCCACAGGAGATAGAGCCAAGATTTGTCTGCATATCCTTAGTCTGTTTCGTCTTCATTTCATCTCTTTCTTTGACTTCTTCTATATAAGAAGTGTGTTTTTCCAGTAGAATGCTCTTCTCTACTAGTTCTTGCTTGAGAATACCAATTTCTTCCCGAAGCATTGACACTGAAGTCTTGTCATGACCTGAATGTTCTTCCCCAAAAGATGGGAGGAAGAAGTTGGACTGTTTTGAGCAAGGTGCTTGGCCAATCTGATCGAGGCTTCATCCAGTGAAGGTCGTGTAAGAGAATACTCTGGAATAGAGGATGAACCACCTCCATCAAATATTGTGCTTGGGCCTTCTTCTGACTGTGGTGGTGGAATAGAAACTCTAGTAATGGTAGTAATGAAAGTAGTGGTGGTAGAAGTGGTTAAGACTGGTGGTGCTTGGCTTACAGAGGGCACTCCTAGTCTTGAATCTGATCGACTTCCTTTAAAAGAGGACTGGGAGGTTTGTTGCTGTGTTGATTCACTCAAAAGCGGAGTAGAAGTAGAGATTAAATCAGAGGGAGGAATCTCTGAAATCACATCTCTTTGACCTGAAGAGACCTCCATAGGCTTGGAAGAGGAGAGCAAAATTTTAAGAGAATTAACTTCTTCCCCAGTCTTGGTTGCTGGTTGAGCAACTTCATTGACCTTTTTAAAGCACCTACTGTCAAACCCCGGAAATGGACCTAATTCATCATCATCAAGATTGAGTTCAATGCTTGAAGGGAGATCATCACTGATCCCAGTAAAATCTATCTCTTTCAGAAAGTCAACATCTTCATGATGATCCTCATCGCCTTCTTCAAATTGTGTTTCAACTTCCACATTGTGTAGACGATTGTGTTCCTCTACCACTATTGTTATACGAGAATCATGAACATCTTCAATCTCTGGCTCAAAAGTTGAAATCACAACATCATCAGTCTCTGTAGGATTAGAGTGATTTTCTGAATCTGATTGATCAATATCTTCAGCAAAAATTCCAAATCTTATTAAAGGGAATTTAGCTTCAAAGACAAACTTTCTACCCCTTTCTGCTTCATCAATCCAAAAACACTGGGACCGACAGACATAAGATCAAGTGTCTCACTTCCTCTTTTGAGCCCAGAGTGCATGACATTGAAGATAATTTGAAGAAATCTCGAATACATCAAAAAATTGTCTCTCTTGTTTCCTTCAACATTTAGAATCAATTCATGCAAGATAAATTTTGAAAAATTAAACTCGATCCCTAAAGCCAAGGCTGTAATGGCTCATGTGTTGAACAGAGAGATTTCGTTTGGTCCTGATCTCCTTCCGGAAATACAACTGACAAATACATGAGCTAAATATTTGCAGTAAGGAGGAAGAAGTTTCTTGATGGTAGGAGGAAATGATCCTTCATACCCCATGTGTTCTAGAACGTCTTGAGTTTGATACACGTCAATTTTCATAGAATACTCAGGCCTGTCATCGATTTGAAGTGATTCCCAAATAACACTTTCTGAGATCAGAATCTTTTTTCCTTGTATAGTTGCTTCAAGATACTTTTCTTCCTTGTCATCTTCCTTGACCATTGCACTTCTCCAAAAGTCTTTGATCAAATTCTGATAAATCGCCAGACTAGTCATCAAAGCATGAACCAGAAAACATTTCTTAAGACCATCAACAATGATTTTTAGATCATTGTGAGCAGCTAGAGGATTTTCAAGAAAGATTGCTGAGTTGTGAACCTTTGAAAATTCAACTTCTCCCATGTTAATCTGAAAAACAAACAAGCATACATTAGGGCAAAAGTTTTCAATTTTGGGTATACAACCATACACCTATATCCATCCACACATAGAGTGTTCAGTTGCACACGGTGTACAGTCATACAATTATTCCAACTGTTCATGGTCCGCCACACACAATGAAGTGTGCAACTGGACACGTAGATGTGTGCAACCGCACACATAGAAGTGTTCAGCCGCACATGTGATAAATAACTCAAAGAATGTGTGCAACTACACACGTCATCAGTCGCACACAAGGAAGTGTGCAGCCGCACATGTCATCAGCCGCACACAAGGAAGTGTGCAGCCACACATGCGTGTGCGGTCGCACATGGCGTGTGCGGTCGCACACACACAGTCGGGAATAAAAACCCTCGATTAACCATCTATTGCTGATCGTTTTGCATAAAAATCATATTGAGGGTGTCGATTTATTAGATCTTACATATATCAAGCTTCAATTACTGGAAAAATGAAGGAATTGAGTTGATTTTCGAGAGAGAGAGAGAAGATGAGAGGTGTGTGCGGTTGCTTTTTGAAATTAGTAAACAGTGACCAGTTATTAACCGCACACTCCTTTATATACTTTTTATCCTTGGACTTCCTTTTCTATTAAAATAAAATCCCAAGCCCAATACTCAAAAATTTCAAAAATAAATCATTTTGAGAATTAAAATTTTAAACGAAATTTTTTTATATCACTCTTAAAAATAAAATAAAATAAAATGAAAATTAAAAAATAAAAAATAAAAATAAAAATAAAAATAGAAAATAAAATAATATATCAATTGTAATACTAACTTTAATCCTCTAACTGAAAATTGATTAACCTTTTGTGATGTGGGATCAAAGTTGTTAGACAATCATTTTCAATTTATCAGTACCTCCCCTTTCATGAATAAATCTAGTCGATCGTCAGTATTGGGATCCACTTAAACACGAAAAATTGTGAAAATTTTTGGACAGACTATAAGTGACAAGGCAAGTTAATCCTATGTTCCTAAATAAAACTTCCTAGGGACCATTCATCTGACGACGACTAAGGATATTGTTGTTCACCTAAATTGAGCAGCGATATCTATGGAAAATCTAGAATTGTTCAATTTTAGGTGTACTAGAACATGTTTCCTGCTTCCTGATATACCCCAATAATCAAGAATTTCCGAGATACTCCTTACTTTAGGTGAGTAGACTATTATTCATGGAGAGGATAGATTTAGATTATTATTAATAATAGGTTTTAGAGGGATTGAAAAGTAGAAGGTTGCATATGTTGTGTACCAGGTCGGATTGTTAATCACACAAAGGAGACAACATATGGCTAACAGATAGGAATAATTTCGTAGATATAATATGTAGAGAAATAGATTTGCATATGTTGCAGTCCAGGTCGGATCTCTTCCAATCACGTAAAGGAGGCACCATATGACTAACAGTCAGAAAGAAAGAAAATAATTTTCTACAGACCTACTTTATCGGAATTCCCCAGTCGCTCCGTCAATACCGGAATTAAGGACAGAATCCGTACATCCAGGAAAAGTAAAACCGTAGTTCTAGATACGGGTTCTTTAGTGTGATTGGTGGATTCTCATGTATATCTCCCTGCTCAACCTATCTAAACGTCGTATTGTCAGGTTGAACAGATCTATCTAGGTCAAGATATGTCAAGTCATTTGATTTCTTAGGTTCATCTTTGCCTAGTCAAGTCCATTAAATTCTTCGTGCCTACCAACACATCGAACACAGAGCCTAGACAATTAAGCTTTGGTACTTTACACAGATCCAGATTGCCTGTTATCACCTTTTGATCACTTCCCAACTCATCATTTCACAGAAATATTTTTGTTTTTGGATTTTATGACTTTCTATTGTTTTTGGATTTTTAAACTTTCTAATGTTTTTGGATTTTTGAATTTTCTAATTTTTGTTTTTTTTTGTTTATTTCCCCCCTAAATTTGTGCATGGAGGAGAATAAAAATAAAATGCGCAAATTTAAACTATCCTAAACAAAAATTAATCTTCAAAGCGAATCATTTTTAAAAAGTTGACCAGCACATCAAATCGAGCTTTGTTAAACGGCTTGGTGAATAGATCCGCTATATTATTATCAGAGCGAACCTGTTCTAGCCGAATGAGCGAGCGCTTATAACATTCTCTAATAAAATGAATTTTCATGTCGATGTGCTTCGTTTTTGAGTGCTGGACCGGATTTTTAGCAATTTGGATCGCAGCCTCATAGTCACAGAATATAGGGGTTTCATGATAATTCAAACCGAAATCCAATAGCTGATGTTGGATCCATATGACTTCAGAACAACAGGCAGACGCAGCTACATATTCTGCTTTTGCTGTTGAGGTCGAAACAATATGTTGCTTCTTGCATTGCCAAGACACCAGCCTATCTCCAAGAAATTGACATCCCCTTGAAGTCGATTTCCTGTCAAGCTCGCAACCACCATAATTGCTGTCTGCAAAAGCGTAAAGGTCAAATTCAGAATTTTGCGGATACCAATGACCCAAATTCGGGCTGCCTTTGATATACCGAAAATTCCTATTAACAGCTGTAAGATGAGACAGTTTAGGATAGCCTGTTAGCGCGCGCATTGACAGACCGCAAATGTAATGTCTGGGCGACTCGTGGTCAGATACATCACTGATCCAATCATCGATCGGTAGTATGTTTTATCTACGGATTCGCCTTCAAGATCAGGAGTTAGCAGTGGTCTCTCCGCCACGGGTGTCGAAGTAGTTTTAGTGTCTCTGAACCTGAACATCTCAAGCATATCATCCACATATTTGACCTGAAGCCCCAAAAACGTGGTCATCTCCCCCAATGAACTCATCTCGAACCGCTTTTTCATGACGTCCTAAAATTCTTTACAAAGCTGAGGAGTCGTTGACCCGAAGATGATATCGTCCACATATATTTAGACAATCTGGTCTGAACCGACATGCTTGATGAATATGGTTTGATCAATAGTGTTGTGGGAGTAGCCATGGTCGAGCAAGTGATGTGTGAGTGTAGCATACCAGGCTCTGGGAGCTTGATGCAATCCATACAAATCCTTGTCTAACTTGTAGGCATGATTAGGAAGTATGGAGTTAACAGACCATGGGGGTTGGTCAACATAAATCTCCTGCTTCACCTTGCCATATAGGAAAGCTGTCTTGAAGTCCATTTGGTATACTGTAAAGTTCATGTGAGAAGTGTAAGCGAGGAAGATACGGATGGCCTCCAAGCGCGCAATAGGAGCAAAAACATTTGTATAATCAAGAACCTCAATTTGTCCGAACCCACGAACCACCAATCTCGTCTTATTTCTTACAGTTACACTCGAATCATCTTGCTTGTTCCGAAACACCCATCTAGTGTCAAGAGATTTCTTGCCTTTAGGAAGCTCCACCAACTTCCAAACACCAAGCCTTTCGAATTGATTAAGCTCTTCATGCATGGCATCAACCCAGCTGGGCTCATTCAAATCCATGTCGACATTCTTGGGCTCTATTTGAGAAATAAGGAAAGACTAGAGACATGTGTTGACGTCTCCACTCTGACTTCTCGTTCGAACACCGTCGCTCAGCTGGCCAATGACATTATTTATCGGGTGACCACGCTGTATGCGAGAGGGAATTTTGTAACTGATGTCATTGAATGTGACAGGAAGATTATGGATATTAATGGCTCCATCATGTGCTGAAGAATCCACGGTTGATGTACTGGCGTCATGTGGTGGATTTGCTACAAACTCATTTGCGATTTGTTCGGGAAAAAGAAGTTCCATTAGATTTTGAGTCACGGCGGAAGCATCTTGGTTCATGAACTCTCTTTCAACTAGAGTTAGAGGAGTAGCATCAACATCTTGAGCAGCTTGTGATGTTGGAGACTCTGGAGAAGCAGTTGAAACAGATGACTCGACCGGAAAATCAGTAGTAGAAACCAATGGCGGTCTGTAGATAACCTCTTCCTCATCGTCTTCAATTGTAGTCTTCGAGCTAGGTGGAGACCCAACTTGGTTATCAGACGACACACAAAAAGATTTGAATAAATATGTGTAACCAAATAACCAATGAGGACCCACTCTAGCGTCTGTCTCATTCTCTTCAAGCTAACGAACATCGAAAGACTTCGCAATTTGTTTCGTCTTCTTGTTGTATACCCGGTAAGAAGTACGAGCAGCGTAACCAACAAAATAACAATCATCAGCTTTAGCATTGAATTTAGGGTTTGATTCCAAGTGAAGAAGGGTGCAAGGGCAACTAAATACTCGGAAATAGCTGACAGATGTCTTGTATTCGTAGAGGATCTCATATGGTGTCTTCATCTAGGCTTTGTTGATCATAACACGATTTTGAACACAACAAGTTGTGTTGATCGCCTCTGCCCAAAAGGAAATTGGAAGTTTAGAATCACAAAGCATCGACCTTGCAGCGTGTTGTAGTGTTCGATTCCTCCGTTCAGCAACACCGTTTTGTTGTGGTGTTCGGACGGAGCTAAATTGACGCACGATCCCTTTCTTAGTGCAAAAATGATCAAGAACAGCGTTCTTGAATTCGGTTCCATTATCTGTATGAAGCGCTTTCACATAGTGGTTGGTTTGGTTCTCTATCATCACAATGAACTTCTTGATAAGATCGGTGATCCCAACTTTGTTGGACAGAAAGAAGACCCACGTGAAACGAGAGAAATCGTCTATCACAACGAGACAATATGAATTTCAATTGATGCTGAGGACGTTGACCGGACCAAACTAGTCCATATGAAACAATTGGAGCACTTGATTAATGTAGTTGACCTGCTTTGGCAGATGTGGTTTCCGATGGTGTTTGCCTTGACCACAGGAAACACATTTTCAAAAGTAATGAAATCCCTGATACGAAGACCACAGTGTTGGATTAGTGTCTAAGTTCATAACTATATTTGGTATGTACTTGACCCGACCCGGCATGGTCCATTTGGGTTGCACTTCACCAACACAACTTATATGGATAATCTTTTGAGAATAGTATGTTTATGATTAATATTAATATATTATAAGCTCTAATATATTAATATGGAATCATATTATTTAATTAGTATTGATCAAGAATTAATTTCTAATTAATTAAGTGATCAAAAGGAACTAATTAAATATGGACTCTTATATATATGGAATGGGCCAAGTTCATTTAGGTTTGGCTAAGCTTTGATGGATAGTCCATGGAGTGTTTAACCCATGGATCCTAGAAAATGAAATGTCATGGGTATTAGGGTTTAACCCTAATCCTCCACACTATATAAAGATGTCCTTGGTTGGTGAAATTGGCACTAGTGTGGATACACTAAGAGGGCTAGCCGATTTCACTAAGAGAGAACCAAGTATTCATATTCTCTAAAGTCTTCCAAGGTGTCTTGGTGATTTGTGATTCCACTTGAGGCTTCCACACTATTGGGGCTAAGCTCTTAAAGCTTGAATACATCAAGCTACATCAAAAGGTATGTCATCTAACTAGTACTTTGTAGATCAAGAACATCATAATATGCTAGTTAGGATTAAAGCCTTGGAAAGTTCTTATTTGCATGTATTATAGAGAAAACAGAGATCAAAGGTATTTAGGGTTGCATGTACACTTAGGAGTGTTAGAATGCTCAAAACCCAACAGTGGTATCAGAGCGTAGACTTGTTTTCTTGTTATACTTGCAAAAGAAGCTAGAAAATTGAGTTTTGATGCTGTCTCCCCAGCAGACTGGCCGAGTCCATGAATGGACTCGCCGAGTTGGTTCGTGCACTCGACGAGTTGGACCCCCAGACATCATAAATTCGACTTTGTTGGCTGGAATTGGACTAGGAACATTACCCTAAGATGTTTTTGAACTTATAAACTTGTTTTTGATGTGGTAATGTTCATGCTAATCCAATTCCAAAGATAATGGTCAATAGATTCATGTTTTGTATTAGTTTAAAGTTTAGACTAATTACATGAAAAAGTTTGATTTGAATTATCCTGTTCTTATGAGTAGCTTAGATTAATAGAAAGTTGAGTGAAATAGTTGTTTTCAATCCAAATTAATCTAAGAGTTGATTCTAAAATGTGTTTTTGTAACTTTTCCTCAAGTTATATGAAAAGTCACATTTAAGTTTCATAAAACTCATAAAAGTTGGCAAAGGTTACAAAATGAAGAGCCTAGTTCTAATTAAATGGTGTTATGACTCCATAATTTGTCCTCAAGTTATGGAGGACCAAGAGTCTCTTCATTAAATAATAAATTAAAAAAAAGTGTAACCTTAATTAATTCAATAAGTTATAAAATAAAGAAAAGTTAATTCTTTTATTAGTTTAAAGTCTTCCATAACTTGTCCTCAAGTTATGGAACTTGAAGAGTTTTTGGATTAAAACTACTTTAAACACATAAGTTACGGAATTAATTAGTTTTAAATAGTTTCAAAAACGTGGTCATCTCCCCCAATGAACTCATCTCGAACCGCTTTTTCATGACGTCCTAAAATTCTTTACAAAGCTGAGGAGTCGTTGACCCGAAGATGATATCGTCCACATATATTTAGACAATCTGGTCTGAACCGACATGCTTGATGAATATGGTTTGATCAATAGTGTTGTGGGAGTAGCCATGGTCGAGCAAGTGATGTGTGAGTGTAGCATACCAGGCTCTGGGAGCTTGATGCAATCCATACAAATCCTTGTCTAACTTGTAGGCATGATTAGGAAGTATGGAGTTAACAGACCATGGGGGTTGGTCAACATAAATCTCCTGCTTCACCTTGCCATATAGGAAAGCTGTCTTGAAGTCCATTTGGTATACTGTAAAGTTCATGTGAGAAGTGTAAGCGAGGAAGATACGGATGGCCTCCAAGCGCGCAATAGGAGCAAAAACATTTGTATAATCAAGAACCTCAATTTGTCCGAACCCACGAACCACCAATCTCGTCTTATTTCTTACAGTTACACTCGAATCATCTTGCTTGTTCCGAAACACCCATCTAGTGTCAAGAGATTTCTTGCCTTTAGGAAGCTCCACCAACTTCCAAACACCAAGCCTTTCGAATTGATTAAGCTCTTCATGCATGGCATCAACCCAGCTGGGCTCATTCAAATCCATGTCGACATTCTTGGGCTCTATTTGAGAAATAAGGAAAGACTAGAGACATGTGTTGACGTCTCCACTCTGACTTCTCATTCGAACACCGTCGCTCAGCTGGCCAATGACATTATTTATCGGGTGACCACGCTGTATGCGAGAGGGAATTTCGTAACTGATGTCATTGAATGTGACAGGAAGATTATGGATATTAATGGCTCCATCATGTGCTGAAGAATCCACGGTTGATGTACTGGCGTCATGTGGTGGATTTGCTACAAACTCATTTGCGATTTGTTCGGGAAAAAGAAGTTCCATTAGATTTTGAGTCACGGCGGAAGCATCTTGGTTCATGAACTCTCTTTCAACTAGAGTTAGAGGAGTAGCATCAACATCTTGAGCAGCTTGTGATGTTGGAGACTCTGGAGAAGCAGTTGAAACAGATGACTCGACCGGAAAATCAGTAGTAGAAACCAATGGCGGTCTGTAGATAACCTCTTCCTCATCGTCTTCAATTGTAGTCTTCGAGCTAGGTGGAGACCCAACTTGGTTATCAGACGACACACAAAAAGATTTGAATAAATATGTGTAACCAAATAACCAATGAGGACCCACTCTAGCGTCTGTCTCATTCTCTTCAAGCTAACGAACATCGAAAGACTTCGCAATTTGTTTCGTCTTCTTGTTGTATACCCGGTAAGAAGTACGAGCAGCGTAACCAACAAAATAACAATCATCAGCTTTAGCATTGAATTTAGGGTTTGATTCCAAGTGAAGAAGGGTGCAAGGGCAACTAAATACTCGGAAATAGCTGACAGATGTCTTGTATTCGTAGAGGATCTCATATGGTGTCTTCATCTAGGCTTTGTTGATCATAACACGATTTTGAACACAACAAGTTGTGTTGATCGCCTCTGCCCAAAAGGAAATTGGAAGTTTAGAATCACAAAGCATCGACCTTGCAGCGTGTTGTAGTGTTCGATTCCTCCGTTCAGCAACACCGTTTTGTTGTGGTGTTCGGACGGAGCTAAATTGACGCACGATCCCTTTCTTAGTGCAAAAATGATCAAGAACAGCGTTCTTGAATTCGGTTCCATTATCTGTATGAAGCGCTTTCACATAGTGGTTGGTTTGGTTCTCTATCATCACAATGAACTTCTTGATAAGATCGGTGATCCCAACTTTGTTGGACAGAAAGAAGACCCACGTGAAACGAGAGAAATCGTCTATCACAACGAGACAATATGAATTTCAATTGATGCTGAGGACGTTGACCGGACCAAACTAGTCCATATGAAACAATTGGAGCACTTGATTAATGTAGTTGACCTGCTTTGGCAGATGTGGTTTCCGATGGTGTTTGCCTTGACCACAGGAAACACATTTTCAAAAGTAATGAAATCCCTGATACGAAGACCACAGTGTTGGATTAGTGTCTAAGTTCATAACTATATTTGGTATGTACTTGACCCGACCCGGCATGGTCCATTTGGGTTGCACTTCACCAACACAACTTATATGGATAATCTTTTGAGAATAGTATGTTTATGATTAATATTAATATATTATAAGCTCTAATATATTAATATGGAATCATATTATTTAATTAGTATTGATCAAGAATTAATTTCTAATTAATTAAGTGATCAAAAGGAACTAATTAAATATGGACTCTTATATATATGGAATGGGCCAAGTTCATTTAGGTTTGGCTAAGCTTTGATGGATAGTCCATGGAGTGTTTAACCCATGGATCCTAGAAAATGAAATGTCATGGGTATTAGGGTTTAACCCTAATCCTCCACACTATATAAAGATGTCCTTGGTTGGTGAAATTGGCACTAGTGTGGATACACTAAGAGGGCTAGCCGATTTCACTAAGAGAGAACCAAGTATTCATATTCTCTAAAGTCTTCCAAGGTGTCTTGGTGATTTGTGATTCCACTTGAGGCTTCCACACTATTGGGGCTAAGCTCTTAAAGCTTGAATACATCAAGCTACATCAAAAGGTATGTCATCTAACTAGTACTTTGTAGATCAAGAACATCATAATATGCTAGTTAGGATTAAAGCCTTGGAAAGTTCTTATTTGCATGTATTATAGAGAAAACAGAGATCAAAGGTATTTAGGGTTGCATGTACACTTAGGAGTGTTAGAATGCTCAAAACCCAACAGTGGTATCAGAGCGTAGACTTGTTTTCTTGTTATACTTGCAAAAGAAGCTAGAAAATTGAGTTTTGATGCTGTCTCCCCAGCAGACTGGCCGAGTCCATGAATGGACTCGCCGAGTTGGTTCGTGCACTCGACGAGTTGGACCCCCAGACATCATAAATTCGACTTTGTTGGCTGGAATTGGACTAGGAACATTACCCTAAGATGTTTTTGAACTTATAAACTTGTTTTTGATGTGGTAATGTTCATGCTAATCCAATTCCAAAGATAATGGTCAATAGATTCATGTTTTGTATTAGTTTAAAGTTTAGACTAATTACATGAAAAAGTTTGATTTGAATTATCCTGTTCTTATGAGTAGCTTAGATTAATAGAAAGTTGAGTGAAATAGTTGTTTTCAATCCAAATTAATCTAAGAGTTGATTCTAAAATGTGTTTTTGTAACTTTTCCTCAAGTTATATGAAAAGTCACATTTAAGTTTCATAAAACTCATAAAAGTTGGCAAAGGTTACAAAATGAAGAGCCTAGTTCTAATTAAATGGTGTTATGACTCCATAATTTGTCCTCAAGTTATGGAGGACCAAGAGTCTCTTCATTAAATAATAAATTAAAAAAAAGTGTAACCTTAATTAATTCAATAAGTTATAAAATAAAGAAAAGTTAATTCTTTTATTAGTTTAAAGTCTTCCATAACTTGTCCTCAAGTTATGGAACTTGAAGAGTTTTTGGATTAAAACTACTTTAAACACATAAGTTACGGAATTAATTAGTTTTAAATAGTTTCAAAAACGTGGTCATCTCCCCCAATGAACTCATCTCGAACCGCTTTTTCATGACGTCCTAAAATTCTTTACAAAGCTGAGGAGTCGTTGACCCGAAGATGATATCGTCCACATATATTTAGACAATCTGGTCTGAACCGACATGCTTGATGAATATGGTTTGATCAATAGTGTTGTGGGAGTAGCCATGGTCGAGCAAGTGATGTGTGAGTGTAGCATACCAGGCTCTGGGAGCTTGATGCAATCCATACAAATCCTTGTCTAACTTGTAGGCATGATTAGGAAGTATGGAGTTAACAGACCATGGGGGTTGGTCAACATAAATCTCCTGCTTCACCTTGCCATATAGGAAAGCTGTCTTGAAGTCCATTTGGTATACTGTAAAGTTCATGTGAGAAGTGTAAGCGAGGAAGATACGGATGGCCTCCAAGCGCGCAATAGGAGCAAAAACATTTGTATAATCAAGAACCTCAATTTGTCCGAACCCACGAACCACCAATCTCGTCTTATTTCTTACAGTTACACTCGAATCATCTTGCTTGTTCCGAAACACCCATCTAGTGTCAAGAGATTTCTTGCCTTTAGGAAGCTCCACCAACTTCCAAACACCAAGCCTTTCGAATTGATTAAGCTCTTCATGCATGGCATCAACCCAGCTGGGCTCATTCAAATCCATGTCGACATTCTTGGGCTCTATTTGAGAAATAAGGAAAGACTAGAGACATGTGTTGACGTCTCCACTCTGACTTCTCATTCGAACACCGTCGCTCAGCTGGCCAATGACATTATTTATCGGGTGACCACGCTGTATGCGAGAGGGAATTTCGTAACTGATGTCATTGAATGTGACAGGAAGATTATGGATATTAATGGCTCCATCATGTGCTGAAGAATCCACGGTTGATGTACTGGCGTCATGTGGTGGATTTGCTACAAACTCATTTGCGATTTGTTCGGGAAAAAGAAGTTCCATTAGATTTTGAGTCACGGCGGAAGCATCTTGGTTCATGAACTCTCTTTCAACTAGAGTTAGAGGAGTAGCATCAACATCTTGAGCAGCTTGTGATGTTGGAGACTCTGGAGAAGCAGTTGAAACAGATGACTCGACCGGAAAATCAGTAGTAGAAACCAATGGCGGTCTGTAGATAACCTCTTCCTCATCGTCTTCAATTGTAGTCTTCGAGCTAGGTGGAGACCCAACTTGGTTATCAGACGACACACAAAAAGATTTGAATAAATATGTGTAACCAAATAACCAATGAGGACCCACTCTAGCGTCTGTCTCATTCTCTTCAAGCTAACGAACATCGAAAGACTTCGCAATTTGTTTCGTCTTCTTGTTGTATACCCGGTAAGAAGTACGAGCAGCGTAACCAACAAAATAACAATCATCAGCTTTAGCATTGAATTTAGGGTTTGATTCCAAGTGAAGAAGGGTGCAAGGGCAACTAAATACTCGGAAATAGCTGACAGATGTCTTGTATTCGTAGAGGATCTCATATGGTGTCTTCATCTAGGCTTTGTTGATCATAACACGATTTTGAACACAACAAGTTGTGTTGATCGCCTCTGCCCAAAAGGAAATTGGAAGTTTAGAATCACAAAGCATCGACCTTGCAGCGTGTTGTAGTGTTCGATTCCTCCGTTCAGCAACACCGTTTTGTTGTGGTGTTCGGACGGAGCTAAATTGACGCACGATCCCTTTCTTAGTGCAAAAATGATCAAGAACAGCGTTCTTGAATTCGGTTCCATTATCTGTATGAAGCGCTTTCACATAGTGGTTGGTTTGGTTCTCTATCATCACAATGAACTTCTTGATAAGATCGGTGATCCCAACTTTGTTGGACAGAAAGAAGACCCACGTGAAACGAGAGAAATCGTCTATCACAACGAGACAATATGAATTTCAATTGATGCTGAGGACGTTGACCGGACCAAACTAGTCCATATGAAACAATTGGAGCACTTGATTAATGTAGTTGACCTGCTTTGGCAGATGTGGTTTCCGATGGTGTTTGCCTTGACCACAGGAAACACATTTTCAAAAGTAATGAAATCCCTGATACGAAGACCACAGTGTTGGATTAGTGTCTAAGTTCATAACTATATTTGGTATGTACTTGACCCGACCCGGCATGGTCCATTTGGGTTGCACTTCACCAACACAACTTATATGGATAATCTTTTGAGAATAGTATGTTTATGATTAATATTAATATATTATAAGCTCTAATATATTAATATGGAATCATATTATTTAATTAGTATTGATCAAGAATTAATTTCTAATTAATTAAGTGATCAAAAGGAACTAATTAAATATGGACTCTTATATATATGGAATGGGCCAAGTTCATTTAGGTTTGGCTAAGCTTTGATGGATAGTCCATGGAGTGTTTAACCCATGGATCCTAGAAAATGAAATGTCATGGGTATTAGGGTTTAACCCTAATCCTCCACACTATATAAAGATGTCCTTGGTTGGTGAAATTGGCACTAGTGTGGATACACTAAGAGGGCTAGCCGATTTCACTAAGAGAGAACCAAGTATTCATATTCTCTAAAGTCTTCCAAGGTGTCTTGGTGATTTGTGATTCCACTTGAGGCTTCCACACTATTGGGGCTAAGCTCTTAAAGCTTGAATACATCAAGCTACATCAAAAGGTATGTCATCTAACTAGTACTTTGTAGATCAAGAACATCATAATATGCTAGTTAGGATTAAAGCCTTGGAAAGTTCTTATTTGCATGTATTATAGAGAAAACAGAGATCAAAGGTATTTAGGGTTGCATGTACACTTAGGAGTGTTAGAATGCTCAAAACCCAACAGTGGTATCAGAGCGTAGGCTTGTTTTCTTGTTATACTTGCAAAAGAAGCTAGAAAATTGAGTTTTGATGCTGTCTCCCCAGCAGACTGGCCGAGTCCATGAATGGACTCGCCGAGTTGGTTCGTGCACTCGACGAGTTGGACCCCCAGACATCATAAATTCGACTTTGTTGGCTGGAATTGGACTAGGAACATTACCCTAAGATGTTTTTGAACTTATAAACTTGTTTTTGATGTGGTAATGTTCATGCTAATCCAATTCCAAAGATAATGGTCAATAGATTCATGTTTTGTATTAGTTTAAAGTTTAGACTAATTACATGAAAAAGTTTGATTTGAATTATCCTGTTCTTATGAGTAGCTTAGATTAATAGAAAGTTGAGTGAAATAGTTGTTTTCAATCCAAATTAATCTAAGAGTTGATTCTAAAATGTGTTTTTGTAACTTTTCCTCAAGTTATATGAAAAGTCACATTTAAGTTTCATAAAACTCATAAAAGTTGGCAAAGGTTACAAAATGAAGAGCCTAGTTCTAATTAAATGGTGTTATGACTCCATAATTTGTCCTCAAGTTATGGAGGACCAAGAGTCTCTTCATTAAATAATAAATTAAAAAAAAGTGTAACCTTAATTAATTCAATAAGTTATAAAATAAAGAAAAGTTAATTCTTTTATTAGTTTAAAGTCTTCCATAACTTGTCCTCAAGTTATGGAACTTGAAGAGTTTTTGGATTAAAACTACTTTAAACACATAAGTTACGGAATTAATTAGTTTTAAATAGTTTCAAAAGTTGCCCTCAAGTTTTGGAATTTGAAAAGTTTTCACTTATGAATACTTTAATTCCAAGTTAGCCCTTAGAATTTTAAAAGTTAAAATTCAACCCTTATACTTTATAATATTATAAGTTAATAATATATATATGTATAAGAGTAAAGTCAGTCTTACTTCTAGTACGCCTCATTCACGAAGCCGGTCTATAAGGTGGGTATAAGGTTGTTGACAGGACTAGAATTCTCCCTTCATTAAAAGTATTAATGATAAATACTAAGTAACTAAACTCTTAATAATACCCAATCTTAGTTACTTAGTAAAATGTGAATAAGGTTCTAATCCATGAAATTACACTTTTCACTTTGTTTAAGTTGGTTAGTGGAGCGTGTGTGGTTAACTGGCACACTAACTCGTATTTAACAAGGTAGGTAAAGGGTAACTTAATGTTTATCTTAGTATCGATGGAGCGTGTGTGGTTAACCGGCACATCGATTGAGGGGTAAACACTTAAGGGTACCAAGTAATTTGCAAGGTTACTTCACACCTTGTTTTGTGATCCTCGGCATCCCAGTCACAAAACCTGAAGGGTACACTCGAGATTGAAACATGCCATTGAACAGTTCAATGAATCTCAAAGATATAGGAGTTTCAAAACCAAATAAAACCTAATAATACATTTCGTTTATCTTGGTGGAAATTGGTGAATCGTCATTCACCTACCTTCAAATATTTTATAGCTTGGATTATGGCATCCCTCTTCTAAGTTATAAAATATTTTGTTGGGTCCTAGCCTTAATATTTCATATTGGGTGTCATATTAAGGACTTGAGATCAACTATCTTGAATATGTCCCAAAAGATGTCTGGTTTAGACATTTATGATCTTCCCAAATCTCTTGAAACAAGCTTTCCTAAATGAAGATGATGTCCCATGGAAATCATACTTCTTTCACCTCCTCCAATTATTCTCCCTAACCCACAAGTTCAAGGTCACTCAAGCCCTATTGGCAAGGCAAGGTCTAGGTGTGATCACATCTTGGAGATGTAGTCACATATTGACAAGCCGGGAGAGTTGGGTGTCAAAGTCTTGAGAAAGTTGGTGGTTCAACTACTTTCTAAGTCACATAGTGAGTTCTTTTGGAACACCTACGAAACAGACTATGACAACACCCTTAATGATCTTATCTATTTGTTAAGATCAACTTCCTTAAAACTTGATGGATATTGACAATAGTGACACAGGAAATCCAGAAAAGCATTCTCTTCCCAATGGAAAGGGATCGGCCATAGTCAACTCGGTTGACCAAATGGTAAAGAGAAAAGCTAAGTCTGTGATAGTACCGTGTACCATTATCAAAGGGTCCATATGTTTATATTGCCAAAGGAAGGGACATTTGTTACGAATCTGCCAAATTTACCTAAGGATGTTGAAGTCAATAAGTTTGACTCTACTTCAGGTAAAGTCCACTATCTAACTGTGTTAAGTTCTATTCTGAGATTCCTGATACATGATGTGACTGGGTCACATGGCGATGTTTTAAGAATCAAAGAAAAGTGAAGAAACTTAAAGAAAGAATATGTTGAATCTGATCGCGTAGATGGATTTCTATCGCGTAGCTTGAAGATCGGATTCTTGAGCTACTTCTTAAGAGTTATGAGATATTGCTTAGGAATACATAACAACAAGTTTTCATATGGAGTGTAAGGATAAGTTTTTCCGCAAAGTTTTAAAATAAAAGAAAATTTTAGATTTTATTTATTTTAAAATATCCTTACAATGGAATTTGAGGAAAAATTGTGGCTTATATGATTCCATTAATAGCAAGAGTGGAAATATGAAATTGATTCTTTCATTTGTGGTAATGTCTAAATTTACCAAATAAGAAAAGATTTTCATCACCCAAGTTTCAATTGGATCGGAACTTGGAATCATGCAAGTTGTATAGCATGATGAATGAGAACTTTCAAGTATTGGAAAATTAAGACTAATTACTCGCTCGCATGGATGAGTGAGTCAAGTGAAGGACTAAGGGATCGACTACACATTCTTGTGCACTAGTCAAGTCCACCACAAAAGTTCAATAAGATTATTCGTCATAATTTACTAAAGTTCAGTAAATATGGTTATACTTACAAGCTTAAGTATAATTCTAAGACATTGGAAAAGTTTCAATGTAAGGTAGAGCGAATAAGAAGAATCAAATTAGGCAGAAGGATAAAAGTTTCTCAAATCTGAAAAGATGGGAGAGTACTTTAGTATCAGTTTTTGTGGTCATCTTAATGATTAAGAAACCATAGCACAATTAGTTCTCTAAGGAAATCTTAGTGTATTCTTATGACTAAGAAGAGGAACTTGAATTGTTGAAATGGTTAAATCAAGAAGACGAGTCATACTTCGTTCCAATACAAGTCTTAGAGTCATACTCCAAGATTGTAACTTGAGTGAAATGTCTTAAAGACGGTTTAAAAACACTCGTCAAATGTAAGAGTAAAAGTTTTCTACTCTTATACATTTGAAATTGGTAAGTTGTGATGTTGTGGATAAAAAAAAGACCAACTTAGGCCAATTGTGTGAGGTGTTTGTCTTGATTAGAATCCACACTATCTATTGGATATTTGACAAGGGAGTCTTATATGTCAAGAGGATAGTGGGAGTCTTAAAGGTATTGAAAGTCTCAAAAACTAATCAAGAATAAAACCTGAAGTTCTTCACTAGCACACGACTTGAGGTTTATAACTTATCGTGTTGACATATTCTGTGCCCATTCCAGTTAAAGTTGGCTTTGCATATGAGTTCTTAGAGTTCTCAATTTGTTGCACAACAACTTGGAAGCAATGGCAGGCCCTTGAGCTGCCAGGTGGCAAGAAGTTAAGATTGAGTTCAATCCATATGAGTTTGGATTTGTCATTATCCTTGTCTTGTGACTGTGGTCTTGACAATTCACATGGATAAGAACACATACACCATTAAATCTAAGTTTCATAAGGTTTCTCTCCGATTCATGAAAATGATGGTGAGGAAACACTTTCACTAAGTAGATTTTAGCTAGATAGCAATTGTGATATTTGCATTCTGAAAGTCGTTAGTGGAGCGTGTGTGGCTTACCAGCACACTAACCTGGACTTATGAGAAGTGGCAAAAAGGTCTAACCATTATGATTACGACATCCCTCTTCATAATTGTTTAGACACACAAGTGTGCTATCTAAGGGAAGGTGTATGATTTTGATAAAGTCTTATCAAAACAATCTAGTATCAGAAATCTGAACTTTGGTAAGAAAGTCAATGAAGTATTGATTTCTAGAAGTCTAGTTGATTTCTGAGTACATGTAAAAGCTAGTCGGAGCATAAGTGTTATGCTAATAATCATCATGTTAGTCGGAGCATGATAATTATGATAAGTATTGAAAGTTAGCAATGTTAATTATAGAAAACAAAAGGTTTCAATTGGGAAAAGTTGTTTTGCTATAATTAAGGGAGAGGAAATTATACTTCATCTCAAATCTATAAGATTAGATTGAGGTTTTAATCGTATTTAGTCAAGGATATATATTGGAATTTCATGTTGGAATGGCTCAACATAAGGAAATTCTGTATATGGGTCCATTATTTGCGTTCTAAAATTCTATTATGATTACGACATCCCTTTTCATAATCTGACTTATGAGAACTTGGCAAATTGAAATGGAAATATTATAGAAAAAGACTGGTTTAGTCTTTATGTGAGACATCATGAATCGTGTCCCATATGCTTCGGATATAGGATCGATTACATGTGCTATATTCATCCTTTGTAAAATTTTCCAAATGCCTGGGGCATTAAGAAGGGAATAGGTTTAGAACTGGATATGACTAAAAGAATTAAACAATTGTCGAGGACAATCTAAGGTTTACCAAAGATTGGGTGCTCAAGGACAGTTGGAAGTATAGTGATAATTTTGGAAGGACCATATTGACATAATCTGTAAGGAGGAAACTATTGTTCAGAAGTGATAGTCAAAATGGAATCTGGAAATGTTTCAAAGTTAGAACTTTCAATCTGTTTAAGATTAGGAAACTTAATGCAAGAAGGATGTTTCCAAGGAGCTGATCTCCTTTGGAATACTCTGTAATGATTGTTGTCAAGTCTTTCTGATTTTGTGCATAATCATTACAAGAAGATCAATGCATATAAGTTTAGAATCTTACAGATTTCAGTAAATGTCATGAATTTGGAATTCTTGCATTTGCAGTAAGGATTTGGGAGTGTGAAAAGAGAATCATTGAAGTTATGTTCAATTGATCTAGTTCACAAAGTAAAGATCATAGACAAACATAGTATGCATACTTGGTGTGTGGCATGACTAGAGTTTAGAAAACATAGTGTACATGCTTGGAGCATGGGACAACTATTGTTTTAAATTCAAGTATAAAGTTGATAGCTGAAACAGTATACAATGAATAATGTGTGATCATATGGTGATAAATAAAAGGTGTTTTATTTATGTTCATAGGTTTTGATACCATATTGGATTCAATTATTATTGTGTTTCACTTTGCATGTTTTGACTTCCCGAATAAACTGGGTTATTCTTCCGGAATGACTAAGTTATTCAAACCATCCACAGTCGGTCATATGTTGGAAGTAGATATGAATTAAGACTGTCATGGGTTGGCTTGTAAAGGTCTAAGGTGTTGGACAAAGGGCTACAACACTCATGAGTGCTTATAAGTTCTGAGTATAGGATTCAACCCGCGCTCATTGGAATCACTTCATGGATTTTATCACGAGTGATCATGAGACGATAATATCTTATATTCTTCAAACCTAGAGATATGAGTTGGTTGTACATTGATTGGACGAAAACGCATTTGGTAACTCGGTGCTATAAAACGTGCCTTTGTCTATGATTCAATAAGTACTAGAACAAGCCATATGAGTCGAAGTTTATCCATTCCTTTTACCTTCGGGATAAAAGCGATATATGTGGGCCCCTCGATGATTTGATGATGACAAATGGAAGTGCTCGGCCGGGCCAGGACTAATTTGATTTGTTCAATTAGTCAGTCATCATAAATCGGAAATCGGGAAACAACAAATGGACAGAGAGAATGATTGTAATCCATGTCTCAGTCCGTATGATATCTAGAATGGAGGAATATATGATCCCTTATCTAATGGACAGGTTCGTTGACAAGATCAGAGTTCGAGAGCAGCTTTAAGAGCTACGATTTCCAGTTAGGTTTGAAGTCATACGCAATAATAGTTTTAGACTTATCCAAGTGGGAGACTGTTGGATTAGTGTCTAAGTCCATAACTATATTTGGTATGGACTTGACCCGACCCGGCATGGTCCATTTGGGTTGCAGTTCACCAACACAATTTATATGGATAATCTTTTGAGAATAGTATGTTTATGATTAATATTAATATATTATAAGTTCTAATATATTAATATGGAATCATATTATTTAATTAGTATTGATCAAGAATTAATTTATAATTAATTAAGTGATCAAAAGGAACTAATTAAATATGGACTCTTATATATATGGAATGGGCCAAGTTCATTTAGGTTGGGCTAAGCTTTCATGGATAGTCCATGGAGTGTTTAACCCATGGATCCTAGGAAATGAAAGGTCATGGGTATTAAGGTTTAACCCTAATCCTCCACACTATATAAAGATGTCCTTGGTTGGTGAAATTGGCACTAGTGTGGATACACTAAGAGGGCTAGCCGATTTCACTAAGAGAGAACCTAGTATTCATATTCTCTAAAGTCTTCCAAGGTGTCTTGGTGATTTGTGATTCCACTTGAGGCTTCCACACTATTGGGGCTAAGCTCTTAAAGCTTGAATACATCAAGCTACATCAAAAGGTATGTCATCTAACTAGTACTTTGAAGATTAAGAACATCATAATATGCTAGTTAGGATTAAAGCCTTGGAAATTTCTTATTTGCATGTATTATAGAGAAAACATAGATCCAAGGTATTTAGGGTTGCATGTACACTTAGGAGTGTTAGAATGCTCAAAACCCAACAGTGGTATCAGAGCGTAGGCTTGTTTTCTTGTTATACTTGCAAAAGAAGCTAGAAAATCGAGTTTTGATGCTGTCTCCCCAGCAGACTCGCCGAGTTGGTTCGTGCACTCGACGAGTTGGACCCCCAGACATCATAAATTCGACTTTGTTGGCTGGAATTGGACTAGGAACATTACCCTAAGATGTTTTTGAACTTATAAACTTGTTTTTGATGTGGTAATGTTCAAGCTAATCCAATTCCAAAGATAATTGTCAATAGATTCATGTTTTGTATTAGTTTAAGGTTTAGACTAATTACATGAAAAAGTTTGATTTGAATTATCTTGTTCTTATGAGTTGCTTAGATTAATAAAAAGTTGAGTGAAATAGTTGTTTTCAATCCAAATTAATCTAAGAGTTGATTCTAAAATGTGTTTTTGTAACTTTTCCTCAAGTTATATGAAAAGTCACATTTAAGTTTCATAAAACTCATAAAAGTTGGCAAAGGTTACAAAATGAAGAGTCTAGTTCTAATTAAATGGTGTTATGACTCCATAATTTGTCCTCAAGTTATGGAGGACCAAGAGTCTCTTCATTAAATAATAAATTAAAAAAAAGTGTAACCTTAATTAATTCAATAAGTTATTAAATAAAGAAAAGTTAATTCTTTTATTAGTTTAAAGTCTTCCATAACTTGTCCTCAAGTTATGGAACTTGAAGAGTTTTTGGATTAAAACTACTTTAAACACATAAGTTACAGAATTAATTAGTTTTGAATAGTTTCAAAACATGCCCTCAAGTTTTGGAATTTGAAAAGTTTTCACTTATGAATACTTTAATTCCAAGTTAGCCCTTAGAATTTTAAAAGTTAAAATTCAACCCTTATACTTTATAATATTATAAGTTAATAATATATATATGTATAAGAGTAAAGTCAGTCTTACTGCTAGTACGCCTCATTCACGAAGCCGGTCTATAAGGTGGGTATAAGGTTGCTGCCTATAAAATGCAAACTTAATGGGTGTCCACTCTCACCCACCGCATGCTTGACTGGTGGAGGGTCGTTAGCCAAACGGGTTTGACAGGACTAGAATTCTCCCTTCATTAAAAGTATTAATGATAAATACTAAGTAACTAAACTCTTAATAATACCCAATCTTAGTTACTTAGGAAAATGTGAATAAGGTTCTAATCCATGAAATTACACTTTTCACTTTGTTTAAGTTGGTTAGTGGAGCGTGTGTGGTTAACTGGCACACTAACTCGTATTTAACAAGGTAGGTAAAGGGTAACTTAATGTTTATCTTAGTATCGATGGAGCGTGTGTGGTTAACCGGCACATCGATTGAGGGGTAAACACTTAAGGGTACCAAGTAATTTGCAAGGTTACTTCACACCTTGTTTTGTGATCCTCGGCATCCCAGTCACAAAACCTAAAGGGTACACTCGAGATTGAAACATGCCATTGAACAGTTCAATGAATCTCAAAGATATAGGAGTTTCAAAACCAAATAAAACCTAATAATACATTTCGTTTATCTTGGTGGAAATTGGTGAATCGTCATTCACCTACCTTCAAATATTTTATAGCTTGGATTATGGCATCCCTCTTCTAAGTTATAAAATAGTTTGTTGGGTCCTAGCCTTAATATTTCATATTGGGTGTCATATTAAGGACTTGAGATCAACTATCTTGAATATCTCCCAAAAGATGTCTGGTTTAGACATTTATGATCTTCCCAAATCTCTTGAAACAAGCTTTCCTAAATGAAGATGATGTCCCATGGAAATCATACTTCTTTCACCTCCTCCAATTATTCTCCCTAACCCACAAGTTCAAGGTCACTCAAGCCCTATTGGCAAGGCAAGGTCTAGGTGTGATCACATCTTGGAGATGTAGTCACATATTGACAAGCCGGGAGAGTTGGGTGTCAAAGTCTTGAGAAAGTTGGTGGTTCAACTACTTTCTAAGTCACATAGTGAGTTCTTTTGGAACACCTACGAAACAGAATATGACAAGACCCTTAATGATCTTATCTATTTGTTAAGATCAACTTCCTTAAAACTTGATGGATATTGACAATAGTGACACAGGAAATCCAGAAAAGCATTCTCTTCCCAATGGAAAGGGATCGGCCATAGTCAACTCGGTTGACCAAATGGTAAAGAGAAAAGCTAAGTCTGTGATAGTACCGTGTACCATTATCAAAGGGTCCATATGTTTATATTTCCAAAGGAAGGGACATTCGTTACGAATCTGCCAAATTTACCTAAGGATGTTGAAGTCAATAAGTTTGACTCTACTTCAGGTAAAGTCCACTATCTAACTCTGTTAAGTTCTATTCTGAGATTCCTGATACATGATGTGACTGGGTCACATGGCGATGTTTTAAGAATCAAAGAAAAGTGAAGAAACTTAAAGAAAGAATATGTTGAATCTGATCGCGTAGATGGATTTCTATCGCGTAGCTTGAAGATCGGATTCTTGAGCTACTTCTTAAGAGTTATGAGATATTGCTTAGGAATACATAACAAGTTTTCATATGGATTGTAAGGATAAGTTTTTCCGCAAAGTTTTAAAATAAAAGAAAATTTTAGATTTTATTTATTTTAAAATATCCTTACAATGGAATTTGAGGAAAAATTGTGGCTTATATGATTCCATTAATAGCAAGAGTGGAAATATGAAATTGATTCTTTCATTTGTGGTAATGTCTAAATTTACCAAATAAGAAAAGATTCTCATCACCCAAGTTTCAATTGGATCGGAACTTGGAATCATGCAAGTTGTATAGCATGATGAATGAGAACTTTCAAGTATTGGAAAATTATGACTAATTACTCGTTCACATGGATGAGTGAGTCAAGTGAAGGACTAAGGGATCGACTACACATTCATGTGCACTAGTCAAGTCCACCACAAAAGTTCAATAAGATTATTCGTCATAATTTACTAAAGTTCAGTAAATATGGTTGTACTTACAAGCTTAAGTATAATTCTAAGACATTGGGAAAGTTTCAATGTAAGGTAGAGCGAATAAGAAGAATCAAATTAGGCAGAAGGATAAAAGTTTCTCAAATCTGAAAAGATGGGAGAGTACTTTAGTATCAGTTTTTGTGATCATCTTGATGATTAAGAAACCATAGCACAATTAGTTCTCTAAGGAAATCTTAGTGTATTCTTATGTCTAAGAAGAGGAACTTGAATTGTTGAAATGGTTAAATCAAGAAGATGAGTCATACTTCGTTCCAATACAAGTCTTAGAGTCATACTCCAAGATTGTAACTTGAGTGAAATGTCTTAAAGAAGGTTTAAAAACACTCGTCAAATGTAAGAGTAAAAGTTTTCTACTCTTGTACATTTGAAATTGGTAAGTTGTGATGTTTTGGATAAAAAAAAAAGACCAACTTACGCCAATTGTGTGAGGTGTTTGTCTTGATTAGAATCCACACTATCTCTTGGATATTTGAAAAGGGAGTCTTATATGTCAAGAGGATAGTAGGAGTCTTAAAGGTCTTGAAAGTCTCAAGAACTAATCAAGAATAAAACCTGAAGTTCTTCACTAGCACACGACTTGAGGTTTATAACTTATCGTGTTGACATATTCTGTGCCCATTCCAGTTAAAGTTGGCTTTGCATATGAGTTCTTGGAGTTCTCAATTTGTTGCACAACAACTTGGAAGCAATGGCAGGCCCTTGAGCTGCCAGGTGGCAAGAAGTTAAGATTGAGTTCAATCCATATGAGTTTGGATTTGTCATTATCCTTGTCTTGTGACTGTGGTCTTGACAATTCACATGGATAAGAACACATACACCATTAAATCTAAGTTTCATAAGGTTTCTCTCCGATTCATGAAAATGATGGTGAGGAAACACTTTCACTAAGTAGATTTTAGCTGGATAGCAATTGTGATATTTGCATTCTGAAATTCGTTAGTGGAGCGTGTGTGGTTTACCGGCACACTAACCTGGACTTATGAGAAGTGGCAAAAAGGTCTAACCATTATGATTACGACATCCCTCTTCATAATTGTTTAGACACACAAGTGTGCTATCTAAGGGAAGGTGTATGATTTTGATAAAGTCTTATCAAAACAATCTAGTATCAGAAATCTGAACTTTGGTAAGAAAGTCAATGAAGTATTGATTTCTAGAAGTCCAGCTGATTTCTGAGTACATGTCAAAGCTAGTGGGGGCATAAGTGTTATGCTAATAATCATCATGTTAGTGGGAGCATGATAATTATGATAAGTATTGCAGGTTAGCAATGTTAATTATAGAAAACAAAAGGTTTCAATTGGGAAAAGTTGTTTTGCTATAATTAAGGGAGATGAAATTATACTTCATCTCAAATCTATAAGATTAGATTGAGGTTTTAATCGTATTTAGTCAAGGATATATATATGAATTTCATGTTGGAATGGCTCAACATAAGGAAATTCTATATATGGGTCCATTATTTGCGTTCTAAAATTCTATTATGATTACGGCATCCCTTTTCATAATCTGAATTATGAGAACTTGGCAAATTGAAATGGAAATAGTATAGCAAAAGACTGGTTTAGTCTTTATGTGAGACATCATGAATCGTGTCCCATATGCTTCGGATATAGGATCGATTACATGTGCTATATTCATCCTTTCTAAAATTTTCCAAATGCCTGGGGCATTAAGAAGGGAATAGGTTTAGAACTGGATATGACTAAAAGGATTAAACAATTGTCGAGGACAATCTAAGGTTTACCAAAGATTGGGTGCTCAAGGACAGTTGGAAGTATAGTGATAATTTTGGAAGGACCATATTGACATAATCTGTAAGGAGGAAACTATTGTTCAGAAGTGATAGTCAAAATGGAATCTGGAAATGTTTCAAAGTTAGAACTTTCAATCTGTTTCAGATTAGGAAACTTAATGCAAGAAGGATGTTTCCAAGGAGCTGATCTCCTTTGGAATACTCTGTAATGATTGTTGTCAAGTCTTTCTGATTTTGTGCATAATCATTACAAGAAGATCAATGCATATAAGTTTAAAATCTTACAGATTTCAGTAAATGTCATGAATTTGGAATTCTTGCATTTGCAGTAAGGATTTGGGAGTGTGAAAAGAGAATCATTGAAGTTATGTTCAATTGATCTAGTTCACAAAGTAAAGATCATAGACAAACATAGTATGCATACTTGGCGTGTGGCATGACTAGAGTTTAGAAAACATAGTGTACATGCTTGGAGCATGGGACAACTATTGTTTTAAATTCAAGTATAAAGTTGATAGCTGAAACAGTATACAATGAATAATGTGTGATCATGTGGTGATAAATAAAAGGTGTTTTATTTATGTTCATAGGTTTTGATACCATATTGGATTCAATTATTATTGTGTTTCACTTTGCATGTTTTGACTTCCCGAATAAACTGGGTTATTCTTCCAGAATGACTAAGTTATTCAAACCATCCACAGTCGGTCATATGTTGGAAGTAGATATGAATTAAGACTGTCATGGGTTGGCTTGTAAAGGTCTAAGGTGTTGGACAAAGGGCTACAACACTCATGAGTGCTTATAAGTTCTGAGTATAGGATTCAACCCGCGCTCATTGGAATCACTTCATGGATTTTATCACGAGTGATCATGAGACGATAATATCTTATATTCTTCAAACCTAGAGATATGAGTTGTTACTATGAGTTGGTTGTACACTGATTGGACGAAAACGCATTTGGTAACTCGGTGCTATAAAACTTGCCTTTGTGTATGATTCAATAAGTACTAGAATAAGCCATATGAGTCGAAGTTTATCCATTCCTTTTACCTTCGGGATAAAAGCGATATATGTGGGCCCCTCGATGATTTGATGATGACAAATGGAAGTGCTCGGCTGGGCCAGGACTAATTTGATTTGTTCAATTAGTCAGTCATCATAAATCGGAAATCGGGAAACAACAAATGGACAGAGAGAATGATTATAATCCGTGTCTCAGTCCATATGATATCTAGAATGGAGGAATATATGATCCCTTATCTAATGGACAGGTTCGTTGACAAGATCAGAGTTCGACAGCGGCTTTAAGAGCTGCGATTGCCAGTTAGGTTTGAAGTCATACGCAATAATAGTTTTAGACTTATCCAAGTGGGAGACTGTTGGATTAGTGTCTAAGTCCATAACTATATTTGGTATGTACTTGACCCGACCCGGCATGGTCCATTTGGGTTGCACTTCACCGACACAATTTATATGGATAATCTTTTGAGAATAGTATGTTTATGATTAATATTAATATATTATAAGTTCTAATATATTAATATGGAATCATATTATTTAATTAGTATTGATCAAGAATTAATTTATAATTAATTAAGTGATCAAAAGGAACTAATTAAATATGGACTCTTCTATATATGGAATGGGCCAAGTTCATTTAGGTTGGGCTAAGCTTTCATGGATAGTCCATGGAGTGTTTAACCCATGGATCCTAGGAAATGAAAGGTCATGGGTATTAGGGTTTAACCCTAATCCTCCACACTATATAAAGATGTCCTTGGTTGGTGAAATTGGCACTAGTGTGGTTACACTAAGAGGGCTAGCCGATTTCACTAAGAGAGAACCAAGTATTCATCTTCTCTAAAGTCTTCCAAGGTGTCTTGGTGATTTGTGATTCCACTTGAGGCTTCCACACTGTTGGGGCTAAGCTCTTAAAGCTTGAAGACATCAAGCTACACCAAAAGGTATGTCATCTAACTAGTACTTTGTAGATTAAGAACATCATAATATGCTAGTTAGGATTAAAGCCTTGGAAAGTTCTTATTTGCATGTATTAGAGAGAATACATAGATCCAAGGTATTTAGGGTTGCATGTACACTTAGGAGTGTTAGAATGCTAAAAACCCAACACACAGACCATTTCGTTCTTAGCAGGATGATTCAGATTCTTTGCATTTGCATGGCCAAGACGACGATGCCACAACATTGCATTATGTTTTGAGACTTTGGAAAAGAGACAAGTGACTTCATCGGGTACATTGTTGTTCATGTCGATAATATAGTCATTCCTATCCCGCTTTGATTTTACGAGAATCCACTCTTCCGGAATGACAATGCCCGGCTTTAAGATCATACATTCTTTATCTGTGAAGTGAGTGGAGTAGCCTTTGTCGCAAATCTGGGATACGCTTAACAAACTATGCTTTAATTCAGGGGCGTAGTTAACATTCTCAAAAATTAGCACTCCATTTGAAACTGTTCCCTTATGAGTTATCTTTCAGCCTTCACCGCCCGCAAAAGAGACATATCCCCCATTAAATGTCTGAATGTCGCGTAGTTGGGATATATCTCCAGTCATGTGTCGGGAGCAGCCGCTGTCGACATACCAGGGTCTGACGACATTCCTCCGCAACAGTCCCTGGTCGATGAGCGGAGTCATTTAGATTTGGGGACCTAGGTCATCACAGTCCTGGGTTGACCCTTCACTTTCACAGATTTATTTTTCAAGTTTTCTTTTTCATCAGATACAGAGGAGGATGATGACTGTGTAGATTTTAATTTTGGCATCCATTTATATTTAGCTTTTGAAACAATTTTCTTTTCAATTTGCTTTGATAAGACGGATTTTCTACTTGAAAAGTTAGAAGATCCAAGGCTTCTTGTTGACGAAATTGACTTAGATTTTGTTTGGGTCGATTTTGACAAACTGTTTGTGAATTTATGAAAAACACGTTTGTTCTTTTGAAAAATTGCCAAATTTGTATTTTGTTTTGCTTTCCAGTCATCATCTCGAGATCGAGTTCTTGAGTACTTTCTAATTAAAGATCGTCCTCAAGACTCATTCTCTCCCCTTTTTGACAAGTGATGCACAAACATTTGATTTAAGCAATTTTTGGCAATGTGATCAGCAGTACCACAATTGAAACAAATCTGTTTATTATCATTGGATTGAGTATTGCTCTTGTCATATTTCTTGTGTTTATTATGTTTTCTAGCATTTTCACATTTGTAGGAACATGTACTAGATGGTGTAGAAAACATGGAAGATGTAGAAGCATTCAAATCAGATTTAGCAATTTTATGAGAAACAACACCATTATGTTCAGAATTATCAGTCTGAAACAACACACCACCAGAAATAAAAACGTCAGTGTTTGAATTTATCACAGACTTGTCACAGAATTCAACACCAAACTTAGACACATGATTATTTGACTCAAACTTTTCAGCTTCATGCTCCCCCTGAACTACTGATACATCTGCACTCAAGGTAGAGATGTTAGTATCCAAAATCTTATTATTTTACTGTATTGCCTCCTTAGAAGCTGGCTTTCCATATACCATGTAAGGTTCTCTGTCAAATTCTTCTTGAGACAAGGGATTAGCAGTGTAATTATGATTGAATGGAGGGGGGACACTCTCAAATCCTAGTCCAACTTTTATCTGATTTCCACGAGTAATATCTCTCCAGTGCATTTATCCTTCGATCATTTTTGCAACAGTTTCACTTAACCCATCGAATTTTTTAAAATAAAATTCAACATTTTCAAAACGATTTTTCAATGCCTCAAGTTCAACGGTTACAGCAGCAAATTTTCTTTTGAGATGATTATAGTTCTCGCATTTGTTGATGTAATCCTCTTCCAATTTCTTAAAGTCCTTTGTTTTGTTTTCTAATTGAGTTTTTAAGGGCTTTTGATTTTTCCTAAGTGTATGTCCCTCATATTTAAGGTCCTCGTTCTCTCTTTTGATTATTTAATTGGATCTCGCAAAAATTTAACAGTTTTAATACAAGACTGAGAACAACCAAATTCAGTAACCTCAGGTTTGACAGGTTCTAGAGTGGTTTGCACCATGAATGCAAACTGAAGATTCATCATCTCTTCTTCTGGGTCTTTCTTTGTTTCTCCTCCCATAACATCCTTGATTTGGGCAAAATGTGCATTTTCAGGTCCCGGAATGTTTAGGGCTTGAATTTGATCTTCCCAACTAAAGGATTGGGCCACCATCGCCAACTTAGCAGACTGATTGCTTGAAGATGATCCTTTGTTAACATAGGTCATTGGTACCATGGTTCGATCAGAATTCTCTCTTCGATCTGGCTTTGGAAATTCCCTTACAAAGTGCCCAGGCTCATGACAGTTGTAACAATGTAGTTTTCCTTTATTAAATCCCACTTTCTTGTCGGTATTCACACTCCAATTGTTCTTTCCTGTCTTCTTGGAGAACTAATTTGCCCTGAAAACTGCCATGGCCATTTGCCATGTAATGTCCATCTCTTTCTACATCCTCAGGATGGATCTGGTCTAGGTCAGCAAATGAGAGTTGTGGGTAAAGTTCTCCAGCCACAAAAGCCTTGTAGCAGTTTACTAACCCAGTGGCAAGCGCCAATTTGTCTTCCTTTTCATTTGAAGATAAAGCTTGAGTACTGATTCCATGAGATTGAACTGAGGTAGCTGTGGATGAACCAACACTAGAACCAACATGATGGGTGAAGGTTTGAGATAGAGGGACTTGAGTTTGTTGCATTTGTGGTACAACATATGATATGGGCTGATGATTTGCATAGGGTTGAACTTGTGGAACATGAACTTGAGGAGCTTGATGAGTAGTGAAGCTTGGGAAAGCGGTGTTGTTGTTGTTTTGAATTCCAAGATTAGCTGTGGAGTATGAATTCACATGGTTGATCTCTCTTTGTTTGACATCCAGATCTCACGCCTTGATGATTGCCTTTGTTTCGGCAAAACTCAATCGGTTCAGGTCTTCAGTTTTCTTAATCACTGAGACATTCATATCCTAGGATTTAGGAAGAGAGTTTAGCAGCTTTTTGTTGATCTCCGATCTTGTAACCATTACATCGGTAGAGCTCATTTCTGTGTTGAGTGTCATAAACCTTTGCAATTGATTTTCCAGTGTTTCTCTCAAGACATAATTAAACATATTGAATTTCTGTCACAACATGTCTTGGCGACTTTTTTTCATGACTTCGTTGCCTTCATAGACTTCTATCAGTGCTTCCCATACATCCTTTGCTGATGTATACTCATGGAATCCTTGAGCAATTTTCGGAGATAATGCCATGGTAAGTGTAGCAAGTGCCTTTTCTTGTTCCTCGACTCTATCGAAATCATCATCGATATAGTTTTAAACTTGTTTGTCAATTATGGCACCGTCTTCCAATGCTGTTGTGATACAAATTGGACCTCTCAGAATACTTCTCCAAATTTTGAAATTCTTCATCTTGATATATTTTTCAATTCGATATTTCCATTTAGGAAATCCTTCTGCTGACAACAATCAGGGAATTCGAGTAGTGGTGCCCATAATAGCATCCAAATCCTGATGAGCATACATGCCTTGAGATTCCATGTTCAAAGATTTGAATGAGTGTAACCGCACACACTACAGCCGCACACTACAACAACACACTCTAACCGCACACACTGACTGTACACTACAACCGCATACACTGGCTGAACACTCCAACCACACACAGTGGCTGCACTCTTGACCACACACCTGACCGCACACCTGACCGCACACCTACAAAGTAGAACCGCACACCCAACAATCTCCAACCGCACACCCAACAATCTTCAACCGTACACCCAACAATCTTCAACCATACACCCAACAATTTCAACCACACACCCAACAATCCCTGATTTTTGAATGAATTTTGATTTCAAACTATCGAAAACAGTGATTAGCAACAGTTCCTTGATTAAAGAATATGAATTCACTACAGAAATGGAAAAAATTCTCAACCGCACACTCCAAAATGCTTCAAATTGATACTGAATTGGCTCTGATACCAATTGTAAGTCCCAAACTATGGATCCAAATCAGTAATGAATAAGATAATAGCAATCAAATAGAGTGTTAGAAGGAGTAGAAGAAGAATCAAAGCAAGCATGCACACATTGATATCATATACATGTCAAGTACACCCTGTCACACATACACTATTCATTCGTACCTGACAAGACTGACACAACCATTTATATACACCCCACACCAACACATATGAGTGCAACCGCACACACATGTACGGCCGCACACGGCGTGTGCGGTTGCACATATACACACATAGACAGTTCTATCAATCTACCATCATAATGCTACACTATTGCTCTATCAACCTACCAAGCTCTAAACAAAATAATGCCTAGCCCAAACCACAAAAGTATAGCCTTTCATTAAATATGTTTAACTATTTTTCCACCATTTAATTCCTTGAAAAAATCATAAAATCGTGAAAAATAATAAAGAGTTAATAAAAATTCCAAATTTTTTTGTAAAAATGTTATACAATGTATATAAACTGGGAAAAATACTCAAATTGATTTTCAAACAGTTTAACCCAATTTTATGATTTTTGCGTGTTTATTCTAACAAAATAGATATAATTTGAAAATACTTTCTAAAGTTTCCCAAACATTTTGTACTGGTGTTTTAGACATATAGAAGTTACGAAAAATGTAAAAGTTGGTTTCCAAACAGTATAGATATTTTCTTTGTTTTATTCACTTAAATAAGTATTAATTAATGAATAATTATTAAACACTAAATGAAAATTACCAAATTTTTTTATACTTCATATACAGTGTACATAAATTGGGAAAATTACCAAAATTGATTATCATATAATGGAGTCCGAGTTTTGGATTTATGTACATTTAGTGTTAGAAATATAGAATAAATAGAAAATGGATTCAATAATTCTTCAAAACTTTTTCAAATTTATTACTTGATGTATGCAAACTAGGAAAAATATCAAAACTGGTTTTTTGAACAACTTAACTTGTTTTTATGATTTGTGTGTATTTCTTTTATTAATAATTTAAAATAATTACTAAAATGTTTAGAAAACTGCTCAAACTTTTTATTTGTAGCTAAGCTGTAATTTACGGTGTTATGGAAATTTATTATTATTTTTAAAACATATTAACTATTTTTCGCTGATTTATTCACATAAATGAGCATTAATTCATGAATAATTAGTTAACAGTAAGAGAAATTCTTTAAGATTTTTATTCACGATTAATATGTATTATACGATATTCTGGTAGAGTTTTATAATTTTTGGACAAATGTAGCTATTTATTAGCAATTTAACCCCTTAAACATTCATTAAATCGGTAAAAATAAAAAATACTCTTAGAAAATTCTGTAAGGTATAGCATGGAGTCTTTATAATGTCCAAAATATTTGAAAATTTTTAAAGATGGATTGGACATTGATAAATTAACTTTAGTATTTATTTTTCTTTCATAAAAATAAATTCGAATTAACAGAAGACAGTCACATAAATATATGAAACTTCATGAAACGTCTTTAATTAGTGTATGGGTAATATCAGAAGATTTTCAAACTTGATTGACCCAAAAAATTATTTTATGTGAACTATTACTATATTTTCTTGCAATAATAACAATAATTCAAGAAAATTAAGTCATCTTCTGAAAATTTGCAAAACTTCTCATTTTGTTGGTGGGATTTTTGGAAAAATTGGATTTGAACATAAAAGAAGTTTTAGATATTTATTTGTGAATAAATCCTTTATGAACATCTTTGAAAGCTTTTAGCAACAAACTTTGATCATCTAGCATATAAGATTGAAGATCATTACATGCATGTTGGTTTGAAGACCATTCATGAGTTTGAAATGTTCAAAAGTCATTTTTGAAAGAAAACTTAGGGTGCATGTGGTGATTTTCCACCAAAACTTGTAGAAAAAGTGCATTATGCTTATTTTGAATTAGGTTTTAGTCATGGGACATCACCATTTACAACATGCATGTTTTTTTTGGGTAAAATCCTACCACCATCATCATCAAAGCTGACATTCATGGTTATGAATATGAAGGTTCATAAAGAATGGTGTAGAAGAACAAGAAAATGTAAGAACACTTGTAATCTTTGAAGGTAAAGTAAAGGAAATGTAAGGGATTCGATTTTTCCTTCATGTATAACACTCGATGATGAATATTTTTTGAGTATAATAATGTTCTTGACTGATAATTTCTGTGGGTTACTAAGAGGGGGAAAGAATGGGGGCTTTAGACAGAAGAAAAGAGTGAAAAGAGAAATTTTATCTCTCTGGATAGCTCATTTTCCTCGTCATCTCTTTGGCGTTATACTCCACCAAAATACCAAGACGCATGTAGACTCATGAATTATCAACTGGAAAAACCTCTCCCGTAGATTTTGTTTCTAACTTCGTATTGTCTAGAGAGAAGGAGGAGAACAGTTTTTAGAGAGAGAAATAGAAGGGTGGAGTGTGGGAAATGAGGGATGTGATTATGATTTTGGGAAGAGATGTATGGGGAGGAGAGAGGCCAAATTTATGAGGTGTAATATCCCTTTCATTCTCTTTTGTCTTTATAAAATTTAAATCTTTTACTAAAATATTAAACATTTATAAAATATGCAACTTAACCATGTTTTTATGCATAAAACTCTTGATTTTTTAGACTAATAATTAGGGATATATGTTGAATATTGTAACTTATATCTTCCTTGATTGTATTTTCGAATGTTAATTTTTTTTACTATGATGTTATTATATGTTTCATAACCATTTTTATATATTTTGATATTAGATTTATAAAAATTAAGAATTTTAGGCTTTCAAGGTTTTAACGAGTTTGTAAGTCTTTGGTTATCAAAATAAATTTAATCATTCAGACTTCAAATTAGTTTTGTGTTTCCTAACTCTTATTCAAGTTTGAAATAATTTTTGTAATTTATTTTTATCAGGTTATTGGCATTCTATGTAGAGGTTTTGACATTCAAGCGAATTTGATGAATGAAGTATACTAGTCCTAGTTTCAACTTTGACTTAAGTTTCTATGAGACTTTCACCTAATTTCTACTTCTAGGTCAAGTGCATGATGTGTGTGTATGATTCATGAAAAGCTGTTCAAGTCAAGGCATGACCCAAATTTGAATAGTTGTTACAGTTAAAGTAACTATAGAAGTCACGTATCAATGTGAAATCTAAGTACACTGTCCATTGTTTCTAATTGTTTCCAACTGTCTAGTAGGTTATAAATTAGCTTCTAATAACTAAGTCTAGTATGTTTCGTGCCTATACGTGCAACTAAGTTTAGTCAAATCTAGAACTGACTCGAATTTTGATGGTTGTCACAGTCTCTTCTTGTTGAAAGAATTTCATTCTGAAATTCAATTCATGACGTATTCTATTAGAACTCAGCAGAATACAACTGTATAGTTGGAGAGGGGGTGACTTTGAGAGTTCTTTGATTATTTTAGGTTAATTCTTCATGGGAAGAGCCTATTTCTTTAACTATAATCAAATTAGTGTTTCCTTAATTCGAGTTTTGTCGTCCAGATTTTGGGGAATTAGAATCATGGAAATCATGATCCAACCATGGCGACCTAGTTGAAAAATATTATCTGGTTAGATATTTTCTACTTAAAAGAACGTTATAAGTTTTTCTAAAGTAGCAACTACATTGAGTTCTAAGTCCGCATTGATCCTTAAGTCACATTCTAAATCATCACTAAGTGTAAATTTGCCGTCTACTAATGAAGAAATTAGGGACAATTTCCTCACTTTCGTGTGGGCTACTAAATCTGGAAAAGATATATTCCAAAATAAGAAGGGGTAGCACGAATGAAAGAGAAACAATCGAGGGTAAGTCCCTAAAGATACGTACTAAGGGTACACAACGAAGCTTTGATACATCTAAAGTGTAAAGACTACTTAAGTGATGCCTACAAAATAAATTACAAAATGATGAAGGATTTCCGAAGCTATAATTTCTACTACGGGTACTCTTACTATCATAAAACTATATTTGTAGAATATATAGTTAGAGAGTCCTTGTTTCTAATGAAGGCGGTGAAAGTTTATGATATTTTAAATCACATTATCTAGGTAGCATTTTGAGCGTTTAGAAATGATAAGTAATCTCACTATTATTAAAAAAAGTGTGATAATTCTAAGAGAATGAAGATACATGTGTGTCAATAATACGAAGTAGTAAAATAATAAAGAGATTAATTAATGATAAAGCTTTAAGTCGTCAATGAGGGAACTTATATAGGAATTTCCATATTACAATTTTTGAGAAATTGTCCAATTGTTTAAGTCAGGACAAATTCAAGTTTACGAGGAGTCAGAATATTAATGAAAACATGTTTGAGAGTTTACGATCTTACTGGAAACTGAAAAGTAGAATGCCATTTTAAGAAAGGTGTAAAAATATCGATCATTGAAAATAGTGCATTCTTTATTAAGTGATCATATAAAAACAATCATTTGAAGTATAGATAATCATAACATTTAAAACTTTTTTTTCTGTTTATACTATTAATGAAAAGAAGAAACATAAGAAAATGTATTCTTTCACATATATTTTTTGGATTTAGAGAAATGATAAGAACAAGGGTATTCATCATTAATTGTAAGGAAAATACCATCAAAATTACACTTTAAATCCAGTTTACGAAATTAGAACGAAATAGCAAATGTAAATAAGAATGACTTGTTTACAATAGATTTGAAAACGAAAACAAAATGTATATGATAAAAGGTGTAATTGAATATACCAAAGTTGACTAAATCAAAATTATGTCTCACGACTATACACATATTAATCGCTCAAAATGAAAGAGTAGACATCCAGACCGCATGTGTACGAACATGGTACCACGAGAAGCAAAATACACAGAAACAAAGTTAGACAATGTATTTGTTATTATTATGGGTGTGCGAGATCTGAAATTAGAAGGAGAGCAAGAAGTCAAGTGCGGAGGAAAGAAAAGGAAGGTAGCAGCGACAATGATTGCTATTGTTAAAATTTTAAGGACAATATCCGTAAGTAGATCTAAATCGTAGGTTGAGATATATTTCAACTTCAATCCTTGATGTATGTTGATGGTTACATAGAAATGCAGAACTGTTAAAGTGTTTGCTAAGGTTTGCAAAAAATTCACAAGCTATCTACTAAGTTAAACTCCATTTCTTAAAAAGAAGAAGCACTGCAACCGGTAATTGAAAATCTGACAATTTTGACCTTTTAGGCTTGAGTCCAATAATGGTTAAAACAAATACGGTAAAATTCAATATATTTAAAACAATAATTACATTTTGTTAAAAGTACATCACTAGATATTTAAAAGTGAACACTATGATTTCAAATGCTATAAACTTTAGAAGGTTTATAGCTTATAAAACTAATTTGTAATAAAATATACAAATAAGGTGTGTTTTGAAATGTAGGCATTAGTGATGTCTTGTAAACACATTTGGAGTAGAAATTTGTAGAAATACCATGCGGGGTTACAAGAAAACACATTTAAGTAAAGTACAATGTCTAAATGAGAATGTGGTCAAAAGAGTCAAAACAAAAGTGGTTTGAAGATCCAAGGAAGCTTTTAAACATAATATAAACCTCAATGTTGTATGTTTAAGCTTCATAGCATAGAGTTTAAACACCTTTAAAAAAGAAAATGTTGCTAATTGGTTCGAAAACATGCCAAAATGGTAAGTAAGGTTTAAAATGGTTTGTATGCCCTTTAAAAGCATATCTATTCTTTGAAATGGATTTGAAATGAAATTGAAATAGCAAGGTTAAACCAACATTGGTAAATTGAGTTTTGAAAAAAAATGTTAAGTTAAAGCAAGTTGTCAAAAGTAAAGTTGGTTGTTTTTAATGAGAAATGTAACTTACATTGTTAAGAAAGGTCTAGTAAGTTGTATGAAGTAGTTATAAAGTATTTTATCGATGATAAGTAAAACCGATGAAACAAAATGAGTTTTCGACGGAAAATGAAAAAGTAAGGAATAAGTAGATTAGTGTAGCTGATCACACTTAAACACTTAGGCGAGTACAATGAGAGCATAATGTGAGTACCAATGTCCTTTCACCAAGTTAAAGGACAGAAAAAATTGTTTGTAAAATGTTTTATGGTGTCAATGCAGTTTGGCTTCTTTTAATAGAGATCAAAGGTTAAGTTATAGGTTTGGAGTGTGGCTCACAATGTAAGAGGATTTAATCATTTATAATTTTAGGAATGTCAGTAATGTCGATAAGGCTTAAACGAATGTAAGAAAATAATAAGGTTTGAAGGAGGATTCGAAATTTGTAAGAAGGATTCGTACAACAATGTAGTGAGATGTTTGATCGAGCATACAAATTTTAAGGCTGGTATTGGTTGTGAAACATGTTAGTAGTTTTGAAAGTGTAAGATGATGGTGTACTTGTGATAATCACTAGTGTATCTAGGGGTCTTGAACTAAGGATTTTAAATTTTTCCATAAGAGGAATGGTTTGTGCTTGAACTAGGATATTCGAAGTAAATATGGTAGGGTAAGAACAACGTAAAACAAAAAGATTTTGGGTCAAAGGGCTATCCTATGTTAAATTTTAAGCTCAAGGCGGAAACAACCTAGAGCTAAATTGTAGCGTAGAAAGAAGGTCTCACATATTAGTAATAATGGGTTAAACCACTGTGTCTCCTCATGAGTCGAATCCAAAATATATGCCAATGGTATCCAATTGATTACTCAGTGGCGAGACATCTACCTCCTTATGTGATGCTCCAATTCTCATCCGTATTGGTATCAGAACGCTTTTCCTATTTGTAATTCTAGTACGAGGTTGATGTAGAGGTATTGAAGTATAATTGGTATTAGTTTAGACATAGGATTATTATTGGTGTCTATCTACCTACTAACCTTACGTCTAAAGTCAATAGCTAATAGAGGAATACTCATTCTTGGTTCTAAGTGGATTGGTCCTAGAGTTGGTAGTGATATAACCTAAATGGTTTGCGTAGCTCTTGATAAGTATAAGAATATTTCTAAATAAAGACATTTTGATAAAAGTGCACTTAGTTTTTAAGTGTACCTAGGTGAATGTTGATAATATGCAATGCCCATATGCACACTAAAAAATTTTGTTTTCTAGAAGTTTAAGTAGAAAATAGTTTTGAACATAATTCTACTATAACCGTTTCCATCCATGCATTAATTTTCCTTAATTAAGCATAGTCAACCAGGCTATACTTAATTAAAGTCCAACAATGTGTACTTGAATTAGTTATATTAGTAGTATGTTCAGTATTATAAAAACGTTTTGAAATTTCTCGGCTATAGTTGTGGTTTTCCAAAGGAAAATTGGTATTCTCTATAACCTTCGGCTCTGAAACCATATCTGTCATACCCTGCTAAAGCGGAAATATGCGTCATGACAATACAAAGGGTTTCATAGAAAAAGCTAAAGACAACACCGACCACAATATTAAAAAGCATTAAAAATTTACAACGGGGTTGAAAAACTTTTAAAAGAAATTACGATGTAATTGAAATACAACACATGCAAATGATCCTAAAAGTGATGTGTCCCTAAATGCCATCTTATAGACGAGTTCCTGAAAAATCATGTAAAATGAATCGTCAACTACCCGAATACTTGGTGAGTTCACAGATTAAAAATAATAATGGTTTCATGAATAGAAATTAAAGTTTTCATGAAAGTTTCCATAAAGAAAAATATATTGCAAGAATGAGTAAATAAGTTTGTGTAAACAAAGTTCGTTGTCATCATGAGAGATAAAGTATGTTGCCCAAATGAAATGCAACATTTATATTCTCATGGGAAATAAAGTTCGTTGTCATAATAAACAATCAAGTTCGTTGTTACAAGGAGCAAACAAGTTCGTAGCTTCAAGGAACAAACAACTTCATTGCTAAGACAAATAAATAAGTTTCTAGTAACAAAACTTCATTGTAATAATGAGAAACAAAGTTTATTGCTATAATAAGTAACAAGTTTCTATGTATATGAGAAAGCAATGAGTTCACAACCAGGCCTATGATTGATGCCCTATCAAGAACTATTCTCTTCTTTCCATATATCAATATGATATCATGCACTCAGGCAATCATGCGAGTGAGGAGTTATCAATTTCTAATAGCGCTATCCACAATGACCATTGGCTCAAAGAGTTAATAGTTGGAGTAAAGTGCAAGGGACTTAAGATGATAAGGTCTCATGTTTCAACTTGCATAAACATACATAAAAAAATATAGAAATCTAGTTAGATACAAATTAATTTAAATACAATGAACAATAAATGGGTTTTGGAAATGCTTTTCCACCCCAAAACATAAAAACCGAAAAAAAGGGAGTCGTGAATACTCAAAATGCATTGAGATGATGAAAATGATGCCTTGACATAAGTTCCACTTGTACCACTACTGATTTCTACAATAATGGAATACACTAGTCAGTCTCTAATCTTAATCTAACCCTAGTATACTTAACATCTACAACATAATTGTGCCAATATTGTTTAAAAGTTAGGCTTTGTATAAGTTGCAAATACTTTTCTGAAATTCAGATTTCTATATACCAAATGACTTATTAACATTTGCAATTGACAAATGCCATTTTGTGTTATTGTATGTAATGCATTTTAGCACTTTTGGAAGGACTTTACTACCTACTAAATCAAATCAGTTCTGAAAATTTCCAGACCTTACATTTTAGTTCTAACTATAATTTATAACCCTCTTGTAATTTTTCATGATTTTTAAATACGTTTAACTATTTTTCCACCATTTAATTCCTTGAAAACATCATAAAATCATGAAAAATAATAAACAGTTAATAAAAATTCCGACCATTTTTTTAAAACTGTTATACAATGTATATAAACTTGGAAAAGTACTCAAAATGATTTTCAAACAATTTAACCCGATTTTATGATTTTTGTGTGTTTATTCTAACAAAAATATAGATAACTTGGAAACAATTTTTAAAATTTCCCAAATTTCTTGTACTAGTGTTTTTGACATATAAAAGCTTGGAAAAAATATAAAAGTTGGTTTCCAAATAGTGTATATATTTTCTTTGTTTTATTCACTTAAATAAGCATTAAATAATGAATAATTATTAAATAGTAAACAAAAATTACCAAACATTTTGTAAAGTTCATATACAGAGTACATAAACTGGGAAAATTATCAAAATTGACTTTCATAAAATGGAGTATGAGTTTTGGATTTATGTACATTTAATGTAATAATTATAGAATAAATAGCAAATGGATTCAATAATTCTTCAAAAGTTTTACAAAATTATTAATTGATGTATGCAAACTGGGAAAAATATCAAAACTGGTTTTTGAACAACATAACTTGTTTTTTAGATTTGTGTGTATTTATTTTATTAAAATTTTAAAGTAAATACTAAAATGTTTAGAAAACTGCACAAACTTTTTATGTGTAGCTAAACTATAATGCACGATGTTATGGAAATTTATTATTATTTTTAGAATAGTTTAACTATTTTTCGCTGATCTATTCTCATTAATGAGCATGAATTCATGGACAATTAGTGAGCAATAAGAGAAATTCATTAAGCTTTTTATTCACGATTAATATGTATTATACGATATTCTAGTAAGGTTTTATAAATTTTGGACACGTGTAGATATTTATTAAAAATTTCACCCCTTAAACCTTCATTAAATCGGGATAAATAATAAATACTCATGGAAAAATCTATGAATTTTTGCATGGAGTCTTTATGATATCCAAAAGATTCGAAAATTGTTAAATATGGATTAGGACATTGATAAATTAATTTTACTATTTATTTTTCATCCACAAAAATAAATTTGAAATCAATAGAAGACAGTCACATAAATGCATGAAACTTCATGAAATGTTTTAATTAGTATATGGGTAATATCAGAAGTTTTCCAAAATTTATTGAACAAAAAAGTATTTTATGTGAATTATTGCTATATTTTCTTGCAATAATAATAATAATCCGAGAAATTAAGTTATCTTCTAAAAATTTGCATAACTACTCATTTTGTTGCTGGGATTCTAAGAAAAATCAGATTTGAGCAGAAAAGAAGTTTTAGATATTTATTTGTTAATAAATCCTTTATGAACATCGTTGAAAGCTTTTAGCAACAATCCTTGATCATCTAGCATCTAAGCTTGAAGATCATTACATGCATGTTGGTTTGTAGACCAATCATGAGTTTGAAATGTTCAAAAGTCATCATTGAAAGAAAACCTATGGTGCATGTGGTGGTTTTCCACCAAAACTTGTAGAAAAGTGCATTATGTTGATTTTGACTTAGGTTTTGGTCATGGGACTTCACCATTTACAACATGCATATTGTTTTTGGGTGAAATCATACCACCATCATCACTAAAACCGACATTCATGGTTATGAACATGAAGGTTCATAAATAATGGTGCAGAAGAACAAGAAAATGTAAGAAAACATGTAATCTTTGAAGGTGAAGTAAAGAAAATGTAAGGGATTCGATTTTACCTTGATGTATAACATTAGATGATGAATATTCTTTACGTAAAATGATGTCCTTGATTAATTATTTTCGTGGGTCATAGAGAGGGGAAAGAATGAGGGTTTTAGAGAGAAGGAAAGAGAGAAAAGAGAGATTTTATCTCTCTGGATAGCTCATCTCCCTCGTCATGTCGTTGGGGTTATACTCCACTAAAATCGTCCACCAACATATCGAGACTCATGCAAACTCATGAATTATCGACCGAAAAATCTAGCCCACAAATTCTGCTTTTAACTTCGTATTGTCTAAAGAGGAGGAGAGAAGTTTTTAGAGAGAGAAAGATAAGGGTGGAGTGTCAGAAATGAGGGATGTGCTGATGATTTTGGGAAGAGATGTATAGGAGGAGAGAGGCCGAATTTATTAGGTGTAATATCCCTTACTTTTTCTTTTATCTTTATAAAATTTAAATCTTTTATAAAAATATCAAATATTTATAAAAGATGCAACTTAACCAAGTTTTTACGAATAAAACTCTTGATTTTTTTAGACTAATAATTAGGGATATATGTTGAATATTTTAACTTATATCTTCATTGATTGTATTTCAATGTTTTAAATTTTTTTCCTACGATGTTATTATATGTTTCATAACCATTTTTATAAATTTTGATATTTGATTTATAAAAATTAAGAATTTTAGGCTTTTAGGGTTTTAAGGAGTTTGTAATTCTTTGGATATCAAAATAAATTGAATCTTTAAGACTTCAAATTATTTTTGTGTTTCTTAACTTTTATTCAAGTTAGAAATAATATTTGTAATTTATTTTTCTCGGTTTATTTACATTCTGTATAGTGGTTTCGAGATTCAAGCGAATTTGATGAATGAAGTATACTAGTCCAAGTTTCAACTTTGACTTAAGCTTCTATGAACTCGATACTAAGATACTCACCATTAAGCTGTGGTGTCCTATGTAGCATCAATTGTGAAACAATCCCGCATTCCTTATCTTAGTCAAGGAACTCGATACTAAGATACTCACCACCCCGATCGGATTAGAGGATCTGTATCTTCCTGCCCAGCTGATTCTCCATTTCTTGTTTAAACTCTTTAAATTTCTAAAAGGTTTATAACTTATGATTGATTAAGTAGACATAGCCATATCTACTATAATCATTAGTAAAAGTCATATATAAGTGGTTAGCATTCCAGTGTGGCAGTTCTGAAGGGCCCACACACATCGGTGTGTATGAGATCCAGGAAACCTTCACCCCTTTCACAAGTACCAGTGAAGGGTGATTTATTCATCTTTCTAAGTAAACAAGATTTGCAGGTGTCATCTGACTTTAAGTCGAATGACTCCAAAATTCCAGCCTTTTGGAGTTGTCCTATGCGCTTCTTGTTGACATGTCCAAGACGACAGTTCCACAATCATGCTTTAACAAATTAATTGGAAGAATAGATATGCAACACATTATTTCCTAAGTTGTCTAGAACATTTACAGTTTCATATACACCATTACAAGGTAATGCTTTAAAATAAAAAACACCATTATAATAAGCATTTATAGCACCAATTTCATTATCAAATGAAAAACTATAGCCTTATTTGTACAAACCATGAAAGGAAATAATATTTCTCGCCATATCAGACGAGTAGCGACAAATATTCAAATCTATTTCTAACCCACTACTAAGCAATAAAGAGTAAACTCCAATCTTGGTGACAGGTGAAACATTCCTATTCCCCATGATCAAGTTTATCTTCCCGTGCTGCATATCCTTACTTCTTTTTAGGCCATGCACATCAGAACAAATGTGAAATCCACAACCTGTGTCAAGAACCCAAGAGTTAGAATGTGATGAGTTTTTAGATTGAATAATATAAATACATGCATGGGTGGCCTTAACCTTCCCATCTTTGATATCCTGCAAGTATTTGGGGCAGCTTCACTTCCAATGCCCTTTTTCATGACAGTAAAAACACTCTGCTTCTTAGGAATGGAAGACGAAGCAGCAGAACTAGCCTTGGTCCCACTTGAAGAGGATCCATGAAGATACTTTTCCTTGCGGCTCTTTGAGGGAGCCTTCCCCTTCTTCCTTTTTCTCTGTCCAATTGCCAGAATAAAGGCATTTGTGGTAGGAGTAGAAACGACATTTTTACCTTTCAGACCACTTTCAACAGTCCTCAAAAGCCCTTGAAATTTGAGAAGTGTGACCTCCTCTTTGTTCATATGATTGGTCATGCGGATCTGATCATAACATGGAGGTAAGGAGTGTAGAATGATATCTATGACCCACTCCTTAAGGAAGTCAACATTTAACTTTAGCAACTGGTCCACAAACCTTTGCACTTTCTGTAAGTGGCCTGTGATGCGTTCACCATCCTTCATCCTTGTTGTTATCATGGAAGAGATGATTTTATACCTCTGTTGATGAGCACTCTCTTGGTATCCTTCCATCAGGTCCTGGTTCATCTCAAAAGGGTAAAAGTCCTCATAGGAATTTTGGAGTTCAGCTGTCATGGTGGCCAACATGATACAAGACACCTTGGTGGCATCCTTCTCATGAGTCCTAAACTCAGCGATCACCTCAGGAGTAGCAGAAGACTCATTGATTTCCTAAAGCTCCTTGTCGAGGACATGTGCCTTGTTCTCATAGCGAGTATTGTTGGGTCAAAAATATGGTTTATACTTTGTTTTTCTAGGAAAATATAGTTTTATGTAATGTTGTATGTGTTTGCGGTTTGTGTGTACGACCGTACACATGTGTACGGCCGCACACCCTGTGTACGTCCGTACACAGGGTGTGCGGATGTACACATGTGTATGGCTGGAGGTCCATATAAATAAAGGAGTGCATGTGGGAGTGTACGGTTAGAAAAAGAAGAGACGGATAGAGAAGAGAGAGAAAGTTAGAGAGAAGAAGTGTGTGAGAGAGAGAATCTATTGTAAGGAGCATCAATCATATCATCAATACATTAGATTCATCTTAATTCTTCTTCTCCTTCTCTTCTATTTGATCTGACATCATCCAATTGATTGGGATTCTGCACCATCAATTAGATCTGATTGATACACAAGCAATTTTGGGGACTTAGAATTGGTATCAGAGCTTTTTGTGCATAGAGGAAAACTATGAACAAATTTAATAAAATGATATCTAACTTTGAGAATGATTTGGGAGAATTAAAAATAAATCAATAATCAAACAAAAAATCAGAAAAATTCAAAAATAAAAAAAATATAAAATTAAAAAAAGTGTTATTTATCTTTTATTTTTCCAGAAAATATCAAAAATCCAAAAAAAAAATTTGTGTGCTAATTTTTCTTTTAGTTTTGTTTTGTCTTGAAAAGTGATTTCAGGCGTAGATGAAACTCGTGGAGACTGTATTGAAGATTTTCTGAGCCAAGGCTTCATCCGTGAGCATCGAAGAATTCTCATTCGAAGGAACAAGAAATGAAGATTATTCTTTCAACATTTATTTTGTCAACCCCAGAAGCAAGGTGAAGCTGAAATTGAAGATTATGTGACGGATTGCATTGAATCCTCCTCAATCAGTCTGCTGCTATCTTAAACCAACTTAAGTGATCCAGTAGATGATTTCTCTCCGTTCTTCTCTCTGAAGATTCTCAATCTGAAAGCGCTATCTTTCAAGAATCTCTACAAGATGCCTCCTTACCCAATGTATGTTTAGATTCAAATCTTGAAGAAAAGCCCAACTGCTCGAGATGAAGTCATTCATGAAGATTCTTCAATTTCATCTTGAAGCTGTGAAGAAACTGAAGATTAAATCTGAAGCCAAGCTCCCATTGAAGATTAACAAGAAAAAGCCAGCTACTTTTTAGGGGGCGTTTGTTGGTCCAATTAGAAAAGAAAGCTATAAACCAAGGGGGAGATTGTTGGGTCAAAAATATGGTTTATACTTTGCTTTTCTAGGAAAATATATTTTTATGTAATGTTGTATGTGTTTGCGGTTTGTGTGTACGGCGGTACACGTGTGTACGGCCGCACACCCTGTGTACGGCCGTACACAGGGTGTGCGGCTATACACATGTGTATGGCTGGAGGTCCATATAAATAGTGGAGTGCATGTGCGAGTGTACGGTTAGAAAAAGAAGAGACGGATAGAGAAGAGAGAGAATGTTAGCGAGAAGAAGTGTATGTGAGAGAGAATCTATTGTAAGGAGCATCAATCATATCATCAACACATTCGATTCATCTTAATTCTTCTTCTCCTTCTCTTCTATTTGATCTGACATCATCCAATTGATTGGGATTCCGCACCATCAATTAGATCTGATTGATACACAAGCAATTTTGGGGACTTACAAGTGACCATCCTGATGTTCCCAATCCAATCATTAAAGTTGGAACCATCATTGATGACTCTCCCACACAAGTTCATGAGACAGAAGGAGCTAGTAGGGTTTGAGCCAAAAGCAGTGTTGGAAGACATCTGAAAAGAATGAAAGACAATGTTTAGATTAGATAAAGAGTCCTTAATATAACACCCAAAATGAAATATTAAGGCTAGGACCCAACACAATATTTTATAAATTGGAAGAGCGATGTCGTAATCCAACGTGCAAAATTTTTGAAGGTAGGTAAATGATGATTTACCAATTTCCACCATGAAAAACGAAATTGTTATTAAGTTTTAATAAGTTTGAAACTCCTAGATCCTTTGAGATTCATTGAACAACTCAATGACATGTTTAAATTTGAATTATGCCCTTCAGGTTTGTGACTGGGATACCGAGGATCACAAACAATGTGTGAATAACCATGCAAAATATGCTTGGTACTTTCGACTTTATCACCCAATCAATTTGCTGGTTAACTACACACGCTCCATTGATCTTATGATAAACATCGAGTCACCCTTTGCCACCCTTACTAGTCCAAGTTAATGTGTCAGCTAACTACACACTCTCCATTATCGACTTGACAAGGTGCAAAGTGTAATTTTCATGGATTAGCATCAATGTCACATTTTCCTAAAGTAATTAACATTGGTAATTTAATAAAACATTTAGTTACTTTATTATTATCATTATACTTAATGAGAATTATAGTCCTATCCTACCTGTTTAGCTAACGACCATCCACCAGTAAAGGAAGCGGTGGGTGAGAGTGGACACTCATTAAACTGCCATTTTATAGGCAATAACCTTATACCCCTTTATAGACCGGCTTCGTAAATGAGGCCTACTAACGGTAAGACTGATTTGATCTTATATATATATATATATATATATATATATATATATATATATATATATATATATATATATATTATTAAACTTATAATACCATAAAGTATAAGGGTTGAATTTTAAACTTTAAAATTCTAGGTTTTGGAATTAAAGTATTCTTAAGTGAATTTACAAATTCCAAAACTTGAGGGAAAGTTTTGAAACTATTTAAAATCTTTCATTTCTATAACATATGAGTTTAATAATCTCTTAGAAGAAAAACCATTCATCTTCCATAACTTGAGGACAAGTTATGGAGTCCATTAAAACATTTAACCAATTATTTTAATTAACACAATAATCAAACAATTATACATGATTAAATTAAACTCATATGAACAAGATAATTCATATCAAACAAATTTCATGAAATTAGCCTAATCGTATAAACTAATATAAAACATGAAACTTTGACAATTGTCTTTGAAATTGGATGAGCACAATCATTACCACATAAAAAACAAGTTTATTTTTTCAAAAACAGTTTACTAATGATTCTAGTCCAATTCTGCCTTTAAAACTCGAAATTCTACATTCTAGAGCACCAACTCATCGAGTGCATGAACTAACTCAGTGAGTTGGTCAGTTTTTAGGGTGGACTCGGCGAGTTCACTTTCCATAAAGCAAAAAATCAATTTTTCCAAGCTTTGAAAGCATGTAGCATAATGTATAATGGAAAGCAAACCTAGGCACTGATACCAGCAAAGGGTTTTGAGTATTCTAACACTCCTATGGTGTACATGCAACCCTACATGCCTTGGATCTATGTTTTCTCTATTATACATGCAAACTTTCAATTTTCCAAGGCATCATCCTAACTAGCATACTATGGAGTATATACATAACAAAAATCTAGTTAGATGACTTACCTTTCTTGTAGCTTTAAAACCTTAAGCCTTTAAGAGCCTAGCACCCCAAGTGTGATGCCTCAAATGCTTCACACAACACCACCAACAATGGAGAATTGAGAAGAGATTATCTTGCACACACAAAATCGGCTAGCCCTCTTGTATCTCACTTAAGTGCCAATTTTGGTAGCCTTAGGGTCTCTTTTTTTGGTAGCCTTAGGGTCTCTTATATAATGTGCATGACCTTACATATTCCTCATGCTCCATGGGTTTAAAACCTCCATGGATCATCCATGGGTTGTCACATGGGTTTAGCCTAACATAAGGAATCATGGATCATTGGCCCACACCATAAGAATGAATGATTTACCAAATCAACCACTTATATTTAATTAGTCTCTTTTGATCACAAAATTAATTCCAAATTAATTCTTGATCAATACTAGTTAAATAATATGATTTCATATTAATATATTAGAACTTATATTATATTAATAAATCATGAATAATGTCTTCTCAATTGTCCATCCTTCAAATTGTTACGGTGCCATGCAACCCAAATGGACTATGCTACTCTCGGGTCAAGTACATACCAATTATAGTTATGGGGCTTAGACACTAAATCCAAGATTTTATTCTCTCTAACTTTATTTATATGCTAGTTTTGATATCTATATTCTATGTCTTTTGTTTAGGATCGTTCCATGTGAACGACATCTCAGTACTGGTATTATTTAATTCAGGGGCTACCCGATCATTCGTATCTCTTGCACATAGCAAGAGGTTTGCTGAGACTTCAGGTACGTTAGATTGTCCTTTAAAGGTTGAGATTGCAGACGACTGATCCATCCGGGCATCAGAGGTTTATAGAAATTGTGTCTAGAGGATGTATGATGAGCGTTACCTCATGGATTTTGTTTCCATTCCTTTCCGTGGGAACAAGGTCATCATAGGCATGGATTGGTTGAGCCCTAATGGGGCGGTGATCGACTGTGAGCAGCAGTTGGTTCGGGTCAGGACCCCAAGTGGAGGAGAGTTTGTCATTCAGGTTGAGAGACCGCAACGTGTATCGTTCATGTGTTCAGCCATGAGAGACAAATGCTACCTTCATCAGGGGTTGTACAGGTTTCATCGTCTACGTTATAGATAGCCGAGAGGGGGGTAAATGTGGCAGTTGTGTGGGAGTATCTGGATGTGTTCTCAGACGAATTTCCTAGGATACCTCCAGAGACACAAGTGGAGTTCAGGTTTTACCTAGTTCTGGGTGCAGCTCAGATAGCCAAGGCGCCGTATTGGTTAGCTCCTCCCGAGACGTAGGAGTTGTCTACACAGCTGCAGGAGCTGTTAGACAAGGGATTTATCAAGACGATCAGTTCACCTTGGGGAGCCCCAACTCTGTTTGTGAAGAAGAAGGATGGGTCTCACCGGATGTGTATAGACTACCGGGAGTTGAATAAGGTAACGGTGAAGAACCGTTACCCACTTCCGAGGATTGATGATCTCTTCGAACAGCTTCACGGGACATCTTGGTTTTCCTAGATCGATTTGCATTTAGGTTATCACCAGATGAGAGTGAGAGATGAGGATGTACAGAACACTACTTTCCGGACTCACTATGGCCACTATGAGTTCATGGTGATGCCATTTGGGCTCACCAATGGTCTTCCGCGTTCATGGATCTCATGAACCGTGTATGCAGACCGATGTTGGATTGGTCAGTAATAGTCTTTATTGATGATATCTTGGTTTATTCTAAGACACATGAGATGCATGAGGAGCACATGAGGGAGGCGTTGGAATCTCTGAGGAGAGAAAAACTTTTCGCAAAGTTCACCAAGTGTGAGTTTTGGTTGCATGAGGTGCAGTTTCTGGGGCACCTCATCAACCAAAATGATATACTGGTCGATCCAGCCAAGGTCGAGTCTGTGATGAGATGGGAGGTTTCGAGGTCTCCATCCGAGATTCAGATCTTCCTCCGTTTAGCTGGCTAATATCGGAGGTTCATTCAGGACTTCTCCAAGATAGCGGTGCCCCTGACTCAACTGACCAAGAAGCCGGTGACTTTCCGCTAAGGGCCTAAGCAACAGATGACCTTTGAGACTTTGAGGCAGAGGTTGTGCAAGACAACATTCTTAGCTGATCTTAGCCATGCCCGAAGGAGAGAGCTTTCCATGTGAGCTTGGATGCTACAAAGGATGCATCAGATGTCACTTCACGTACCTTTCTTGTAAATAGATTTCCTGCCAATATATTGTTTGATTCCAGAGTAAATTACTCCTTTTTTATCACATAAATTTAGTGGAAGACTAGCATTTCCTACAAAAAAATTTGATAATGCTCTAGTTATAGAAGTTGCTACTGGCAAATTACTCCTTTTTTATCACATAAATTTGGTGGAAGACTAGCGTTACATGAGGAGATGTTACCCATTGGATTGAATGGTTTCAACATCGTATAGGGAATAGATTTGGCTTAGCGCCAATGATGCCGAGATACTGTAGAAGAAGAAGATAGTGAGGGTAAATCCGCCTGGAAAAGAGACATTTATGGTATACGGGGAAAAATGCAAAATAAATTTTGGAATCATTTCCCTGATGAAGGACAGAAAATGTTTATGTAAAGGATGCACATCATACCTAGCATTTGTAATCGATGCTAAGAAGAAGAAGAATGAAATGCAAAGTATACCAGTGGTGTGTGACTATTTGGAAGTCTTTCTCGAAGATCTTCATGGATTGCCCCTTAATAGACAAGCAGATTTTTAATAGACTTATTTCCTTGATCTACACCAATAGCAAAAGCACCATACTGATTAGCACCGTCAGAGACGAAGGAGCTTATGACGCAAATCCCGGAGTTGTTGGATAACAATTTCATTAGACCTAGTTCATCACCCTGGGGAGCTCCGGTGTTATTTATAAAGAAAAAAGATGGAAGCATAAGGATATGCATAGACTATTGAGAGTTGAACAAGGAAACAGTGAAGAACAAGTACCCACTACTAAGGATTGACGACCTGTTTGATCAAGTGCACGGTTCGAGCTATTTCTCAAAGATCGATCTTTGGTCAGGATATAATCAACAGAAGGTGAGAGAGCAGGATATTGAGAAAACCGCATTCAGAACAAGATACAAACACTATGAGTTCTTGGTTATTTCATTTGGACTAACCAATGCTCCAAAAACATTCATGGATTTGATGAATAGGGTTTGTAAACCATTCCTCGATAAATATGTGATAGTGTTCATAGACGACATTATGGTTTACTCAAAGAGCCAACAGGAGCATAGCAAGCACCTACAAGAAGTGTTAGAAGTTTTAAACAAAGAGAAGTTGCAAGAAAAGTTCTCCAAATGTGATTTTTGTATTCGAGAAGTCCAATTCTTGGGTCACGTGGTTACCCAACAAGGGATAATGGTTGGCCCAACAAAGATTGAAGTTGTGATGAAGTAGGAACGACCGAAAATTTCCATAGAGATCCAAAGATTTCTAGAATTAGCTGGGTATTACCGAAGGTTTATCCAAGGCTTTTCTTCGATAGCTGCTCCATTGACAGCTTTGAACCATAAAGGAGCTACGTATACTTGCAGCAAGAAGCATGAATAAGCATTCAAGAAGCTAAAAAAGAAGTTGTTTGAAGCACCGATTCTTTCCTTACCTGACAGAGTTGAAGACTTAGCAATTTATAGTGATGCATCCGTAGTTGGGTTAGGTTATGTTCTGATCTAGAGAGATAAGGTGATAGCATATGCATCGAGACAATTGAAAGAACACGAAAAGAATTATCCCACTCATGATTTGGAGTTCGCAGCGGTAATATTCACACTAAAGATATGGAGGCATTATATTTATGGCACAAAGTGCAAACTTTTCAGTTATCATAAGATTATTTAGTATCTCTTTAATCAGAAGGAATTGAACATGAGACAACGATGTTGGCTATAGTTGTTCAAAGATTACGACTGTGAGATACTTTACCACCCTGGTAAAAAAATGTTGTCGCTGATGCTCTAAGTCGAAAGGTAAACCTTGAAAGGAAAATGCCAAGAGCATTAAGAATTGAAGTTGTCTCGATGATTGTGGAAAGCATTAAGAAAGCTCAGGAAGAAGCATCGAAGAAAAATGACCAAAAGGAAGAACGTTTGGGCAAAACGTTATTGTTCGGTACAAACAGTCAAGGATTGAAGGTATTCCAATATAGGATTTGGGTACCTAATATGGCAGGGATATGAGATCTTCTAATGGAAGAAGTTCACAAGACCATGTACTCGATTCATCCCGGCAGCACAAAAAATTATAGGGATCTGAAACCCTACTACTGGTGGCGAACGATGAAGGTCGATGTTGCAAAGTATGTGTCCGAATGTGTGATATGTGCGAGGATTAAGGCACAACATGAGAAACCATACGGTAGTTTAGAACCTTTACCTGTACACACAGGTAAAGGGGAAGACATCAACGTGGACTTTCTCACTAAACTACCCAGAACGAAGAACGGTCACGATATGATTTGGGTGGCCGATGATCGACTCAATAAGAGTACACACTTCAGAGCAACCAATGAAAGATAGTCTATGGATAAGCTTGCAAATGCTTACATGAAGGAGGTAGTAAGACCACACAGTTTTCCTTTAACAATTGTATCAGACCGTGATAGTCGTTTCACGTCATGGTTTTGGAGGAGTTTACAAGAGGAATTGGGTACGAAGTTGTATTTAAGTAAAGCTTACCATCCACAAACCGATGATCAGAGTGAAAGAACGATTCAAATGCTTGAAGATATGCTAAGAGCATGTACCCTATAGTTCCAAGGTAACTGGGATGAAGACTTACCTCTAGTAGAGTTTTCTACAATAATGGTTTCCACTCGAGCTTCAAGATGGCACCTTATCAAGCCTTGTATGGAAAGATGTGTCGTACACTGTCTTGTTGGATTGAGGTTGAAGAAAAGCAATTTATGGGACCCGAGATAGTCCATCACACTGCTGAAAAGCTAAAAGTGATTATGGAAAGGATCTTAGCATTTCAGGATCGTCAAAAGAGTTATGCAGACATGAAGCGACGACCAATGAAATTTGATGTTGGAGATTCGGTTTTGGTTAAAGTAACCGTTTAAGGGACTTATAAGATTCGGAAAGAGGGGAAAGTTGAGTCCAAGGTTTATTAGACCGCTCAAATCTCTTCAGCAGATTGGGAACCAAGCTTACAAACTAGAAATACCAGAAGAACTAGATGGTATTTATAACACTATCGATGTGTGTTATTTGCGGAAGTTCACAAGAGAAGTCCCTGACATAATTCCATTTTCAAAGTTAAGGACGGACAAAAATAAGAGGCTAATCGAAGAGCCTGATATGATTTTTGACCGTAAGACTAAGAAGTTACGACACAAGATGGTGGACTTAGTGCATTAAACCGAGAATGTGAATAAAAAGTGAATTTTTAATAAATTACTTTTTAGCCTTAGCAATCTAAATGAAATTCGTAGAATACATTAAACCGAGAATGTGAATAAAAAGAACATCCAAATCTAAATTCGTATGAGGAAGTTATGATGTTTCTAAGATTTCACATATGAGTATATAGCTCGAAATTCGAATTTTAGATCGATTCATTTTTAGCTGACACAACCTAAATAAGAATTGAATATATCATTAATAGGAGCTCAATGATAAAAATACAGACGAAAACGGAGTCTGTATGTAGAAGTTATGAATACTACACAGTCGTTTAACAGTGTAGTCTTCTCATATTGTTAAATTTAAAATTGGTCGAGAGTTAGCCAATGGAGTCAAAAGAAGCGTTGTACATATTGTCAATGTTGGGTCGTATTTTGTGTTGAGTCTATTGGGCTTGTTAGCTAGTCTAATATATATCTACGGTATGGGCCTATCCATCCGTGAGTTTTGTAGGGTTTAGTATAAATAGATGCTTGCATGCATCCTAGAAGAAAATGATTAGAAACGATTAGAAAAGGATTGTTCAGCATATTCATCGTTCTTATTTTTGTAACCCTAGAATCCTCTATAGTGGAAGTTCTCAGTCGAGCTCTGCTGCGGATCGAGTAATCTAATCATTCGACACATTTTGATTCATACTTGTGTTTTGTTTACTGTTTTTACGTTCATCGCTTACCTGTTACGAAGATCTAATCGATCAAAGAGTTATTTTATAACTCATCAATTGGTATCAGAGCAGGAGGCTGTGTAATTCATACACATCTTTTCTGTGAAAGAGTTTGCGATTAGGGTTATTCCTCATTAACTAATATTTATTGAGCCGTCATTCCATAATTGACGTAACTCAGCATTTATTTGTTTGCCCTAATATTACATATTACAAGTCTGATCTTTCAAACAGGTTTAATGATCAAGCATGGACGAGTCACAATCTAATCCCATCAACATCTCAAACAGCATTGGATCAACGACAAAGATTCCTATTCTTTACACCCAGGATTATGAAGTCAGGGCGCATCACTTTGAAGATTATGTCATCGGATCGGTAGATAATGGATACCTTATTTGGGAAGCAATCGTTTCTGGACCATTTGCTCACTCAGGAACGTCAAAAATCATTAAAACTCAGAAAGAGTATAATGATCTGCTAAAGGACGTAAAGGATGTTCCTCAAGACGAAAAGGAAAAGTTTCAGTGCAACATTAAAGCATTGAGACTGATTCGATTCGCTCTTCAATCAGATACATTCCGGTTGGTGAGTTCATGCAGCACCGCTAAAGAAATCTGGGATAGGCTGCGAGAGCTATATTCCACAGATGAAGATCTGGAGCATTCTATTCAGACCTTGCTTTTGTCTGAGTTTGGTGAATTTAAACAGAATTCTAATGAAAATGTTACTCAGACATTTGATCGCTTCAATCATCTTATTAGCAAGATAATCAAACACGATATAGAAAGGAAGCTGATTGAACAAAAAGTAACCTTTTTGAATGGCCTTAGATCCGAGTGGAGAGCGGTTGTGTCGACTATTAAAGCTCATGAGCAATTTAAATCTTATTCATTGGCAAAGCTGGTGGGGATTCTGAAATCCCAAGAAAAGATTGTTTTGCAAGAGAAAAATATGGTCTCTAGTTTAGGGTCCTTGGCCCTCCTGTCCAAAAGCAAAAGTGTGGTAGAAGATGAAGATCTCAACTTAGAAGACTGTGATCTTACTTCTGAAGACTATGCAATGATGGTGTCGAATCCAAAGAGGTTCATTGAGAAAAGGTTCCCTACCAATAAGAACCGAAATTGGCAGGGAAGCTACAGTTTTGAAAAGGATAGGGAGGAACCAAAGACAGAGGAACCAAAGAAAGAGGCGAAAGTTGAAGGAGATTCTGGTGTGAACTGCTACTATTATGAAGGAAAGAACCACTATGCCAAAGACTGTGTCCTAAAGAAAGCTGCTACTAACCCTTCGATGAATGCTTTAATTGTGCAGGGTTCGGCAGCGGATGATGTGTTCGGTGGCGTGCAGGTCTGGTCAACCGACTCAGAGGATGATGAAGTCAGGAAGCCATCTAATGGAAAGGCGTATGTTGCAAAACGTGATGAAAGCAGTGGGAAGTGTTTGATGGTGACAGATGTATCTCCAATGAGGGGATATAATACAGATGGTGGGAAAGAGGACACCAAGGAGCGAGAGGACTTATGCTTCACAACAAAACCTCTCAGTGTGCAGATTAATGAACTTGATTAATTGATCAAGAAGGTGCAATCCGTTTTTGTTTCATTCAAAGTCCCACAAAATTCATATGAAAAATAATTAAAAAGCTTAAATTCAAGAATCTCCAACCTAGATAGCAGTTTAACTCAAACACGGGTCACCAATTCTAACCCAACTGACCAAATAAGCAGGGTGTCTGATGCGGGCCCTAGTGTGGAGGATCGGGCCCTTGCGTTCCTAGAGGCCCACGATCATGTGACTAAAGGGGCTTCACGAAAATGGCCATAACTTTGGCTACGAATCTCCGTTTCGGGCCTACGACTAGTCAAATCGAAGCTTGTAGCAAGGAGCACGTCTAGATAAGTACCCGAAGGGGACTTACCCATTTTTGAGTCCAGAAATCGCTTTCTAAATGGAGTTATGAGCAATTTTGTTATTTTTCCTTAATTTTTGGGTTTTGTTTTTGGGTTTGTATTTGGCCCATGGACTTTTAGGGTTTCATTTTAATTTATGCTTCTTATTTAACTATTTTTGATGTAATTTGGATGGTCAATCATCAATTTTATGAACTTTTGATTTTCTCCCAAATTCTGTGTGGTAACCCAGATTTTGAAGCCAATCCAACGGTATTCGTAGAATCAACGTGGTTTTGAAGAGATTGTCCTGGCTATTCTTTTAGAATCAACAGGTTCATTCTTGGTTATCTTTGTGTTGTTTTTTTTGTGCTGCATCAATTGGTATCAGAGCCGAATTCCTGGTTCAAAATGCCTCCGAGGAGAAACAGGACGCCCGCTAATATTCATGAGCAAGAATTAGAAGAACGTATTATGGCACGAATGGAGGAGAGCATGGATCAAATGGTTGACCAACTGACGGATAGGATGGTCGAACTGATGAATCGAGGAGGGCAAAGGTCTCGAACACATTCTCAAGTGGAAGATGGTGACTTTGGGAACCCGTTCAGCTGCAGTTACGGTTCATATTCTGAAGATGATCTAGAAAGGCGGCCAAGGCGTGATCATAGAGGTGACAATAGGCGTTGGGAGGCCGGAATGAGGATTGATATCCCAGAATTCGACGGGGTCAGTTTGAATCCAGAGGGGTTCATCGACTGGTTGGCTACTGTTGAGGAAGTTTTTGAGTTCAAAGAAGTCCCTGAAAAAAAAAGAGTGTCATTGATTGCTACCAGGCTACGTGGTAGGGCATCTGCATGGTGGCAACAACTGAAACTAACACGAGACAGGCTCAGAAAGTCAAAGGTCGTGACTTGGAGGAAGATGAAGAAGTGTTTACAATCCAACTTCCTACCCCATAATTTTCAAAGGTTGATGTACCAACGGTTGCAAAATCTGAAGCAGGGTGCCAAATCAGTTGACGATTACACAACTAAGTTCTACCAATTGATTGCCCGAAATGATATTCAGGAGATAGAGGAACAACTCGTTGCTCGATGTATTGGGGGTCTACGGGTCCAAATCATGGACTCTGTAAATATGTTTGACCCGGTATCTATTTCTGAAGTGCACCAACGGGCGTTGGCTTTTGAGAAACAAAGTCGTCGGGTGGGCGGTTCGTCTTCAACTGCCAATATTGGAGGAAGTCCCGGGACGGGTGGTATGGTTCCCCGTGTTGTGCCTAATCAACATAGACCGACATCTAACAGTGTTGGACCAAATCCTAGGACAACTGTTAGTAGCAGCTTGAAGTGTTTTAGTTGTGGGGAGATAGGTCACCTACAATCAGAGTGCAAGAAGGTCGAAAAACGACATTTGTTTGCTGAGCAAGATGATTGGCAAAATGATGATGCCGGTGAAAATTACGAAGATCCCCCTGTGTATGACGAACAGCATCAATGCGAAGAGGAAGTTGTAACTAGAGATGTGGGGGTAAATTTGGTGGTAAGGCGGTCTTGTTTTACACCAAAAGTTGTTGGTGATGATTGGCTCAAACACAACATCTTTCAGTCGACATGTACTATTTTAGGAAAGGTTTGTACTTTTGTTATTGATTCAGGAAGTTGTGATAACCTTATATCTGAAGAAGCAGTTCAAAAGTTGGCTTTGAAAACAGAAAATCGCCCTAAGCCTTACAGGCTAGAGTGGCTTAAGAAGGGTGGCGAGGTCACTATATCTAAACGAGCCCTTGTTCAATTTTCTATTGGTACCACGTATAAAGATGATGTGTGGTGTGATGTGGTTGCTATGGATGCATGTCATTTGTTGTTGGGCAGACCTTGGGAGTATGATCGTAACATAGATCATAACGGGCGGACTAACACTTACAGTTTCTTGTTTGGTGGTGTGAAGATAACATTGGTTCCCAGTAAGCCAAATGAGCCAGTTCCGAGACCTTCGGGTACTCTACTAACCCTTAATCAGTTTGAAGACGAGTTGGATGCAGAAGGTGAAATTTTTGTATTGCTCGGGAAGGAAGTCGCTAAGGAGGTTGAAATTCCTGAGGCTAAGGTTCCTCTGCTCAAGGAATTTGCTGATGTTTTCCCTAATGAATTACCTGATGGTTTGCCACCTTTACGTGACATCCAACATCATATTGATTTACAACCAGGAGCTAAGTTGCCTAATAGGCCACATTACAGAATGAGTCCCGGAGAGCATGAGTAGTTGCGACGACAGGTGGAGGATTTGATTTCAAAAGGTCATGTTCGGGAGAGCGTGAGCCCGTGTGCTGTTCCTGCTTTGTTGACTCCTAAAAAGGATGGTACTTGGCGTATGTGTGTTGATAGTCGCGCCATCAATAAGATCACGGTGAGGTATAGATTTCCAATTCCTCGACTTGATGACCTACTTGACCAGATTAGCGGTGCCTCTATCTTTACGAAACTGGACTTGAAGAGTGGGTACTATCAGATTTGACTTAGGCCTGGGGATGAGTGGAAGACTGCCTTCAAGACTCGTGAAGGATTGTATGAGTGGTTGGTGATGCTTTTCGGTTTATCAAACGCTCCTAGTACATTTATGCGTGTGATGAACCAGTTGTTCAGGCCCTTTATTGGTAAATTTGTAGTCGTTTATTTTGATGACATACTTATTTACAGTGCTACTTTTGGTGAGCATGTCAACCATGTGAGGGAGGTTTTGACTGTACTTCGACGGGATAGTTTGTACGCAGCTATGAAGAAATGTGTGTTTATGGTTCCTAAAGTCTTGTTGTTGGGGTACGTTGTTTCTAGGGAAGGAATACAGGTGGACGAGTCTAAAGTAGCAGCTGTCAGACAATGGCCAAGTCCAACTACCATCACTGAAGTTCGAAGCTTTCATGTCCTTGCTTCATTCTATAGGAGGTTTATTCCAAACTTTAGTTCTATTATGGCACCGGTGACTGATTGTATGAAAGGGAAGACCTTTACTTGGACCGAAGCAGCAGAATCAGCTTTCCAATTAGTAAAAGAGAAGCTTACTACATCACCGATTCTTGTATTTCCAGACTTTTCTCAAGTGTTTGAATTACACACGGATGCTTTCAAGGTTGAGATTGGATCAGTTCTAAGTCAAGGAGGACGACCGGTTGCCTATTTTAGAGAGAAGTTGACGGGGCCAAAGCTGCGTTATAGCTCTTATGATGTTGAGTTCTATGTAGTGGTCCAAGCTGTAAAGCATTGGCGCCATTATCTATTTCCTAAGGAATTTGTTTTGTTCACAGATCATGATTCATTAACACATATTCGCAGTCAAGATAAGGTGTCACACAAACATGGGAGGTGGATGTCGTTCTTGGAAAAATTCACTTTCGTGGTTAAACACAAGTCTGGGATGTCAAATCGGGTGGCTGATGCATTAAGTCGGAGGAGTAATTTGCTAGTTTCCATGAGGGTTGGTGTGTCGGGGATGGATGTCCTCATCGAGCAGCTAACGGTTGATCCTTATTTTTCTGTTGTTCTGCAGGGTATAAAATCTGGACAGATGTCTGATTTTCTACTGCATGAAGGTTTTCTTTTCAAAGGCAATCAATTGTGCATCCCTGATTCAAGTCTCCGCCTTCAAATCATTAGGGAGATGCATGGTGAAGGGCATGTCGGCCGAGATCGCACTTTACAGTTGGTACAATCATCTTATTTTTGGCCTACAATGCGCAAGGAGGTGGATAGATATGTTAAACGGTGTCGAATCTGTCAGGTGTCAAAGGGCACATCTACCAATGCAGGACTCTATATGACTTTGCCTATTCCATCACAACCTTGGGTAGACATTAGTATGGATTTTGTGTTGGGTTTACCACGTACTCAACGGGGAAATGATTCAATATTTGTGGTTGTTGATCGTTTTTGTAAAATGGTGCACTTTATTCCTTGCAAAAAGACGACGGATGCAGTTAACGTGGCCCAGTTATTCTTTTGAGACGTCTAACGTTTGCATGGATTACCGTCTTCTATTGTATCAGATCGAGACACTAGCTTTTTGAGTCATTTTTGGCGCAACCTATGGAAAATGGTGAACACTCAGCTCAATTTTAGTAGTGCATATCATCCTCAAACGGATGGCCAAACAGAGGTTGTCAACCGATCCCTTGGTAATATTTTGCGGTGTTTAGTGGGTGATCATGTGAAGACTTGGGATCAGAAGCTTTGTCAAGCTGAGTTTGCTCATAATCATGCTATCAACCGAAGTACTGGATATAGTCCATTCCAGGTGGTATATTCTGTTCAGCCACGAGGACCACTTGATTTGATGTCGCTGCCTGTTTCTAGGGTTGTTCCAAAGAAAGTGAAGGATTTTGTTGGACGACTACATGATGTTCATAAGGCTGTTCATGACAACTTGGTCCGAGCTAAATCCAAGTATAAGCAAGATGCAGATAAAAAACGCAGACAAGTTGATTTTGAAGTAGGTGACTTTGTTTGGGCTGTTTTGACTAAAGATCGTTTTTCGGTTGGTGAGTACAACAAGCTATCAGCTAAGAAGATTGGACTAGTGGAGATTGTGGAGAAGATTAATTCCAATGCTTACCGTCTACAGTTGCCAAGCCACATTCGTTGTTCTGATGTATTCAATGTAAAGCATTTGCTTCCTTATTATGGGGATTCTTCTGATGATGACCATGGTGCACATTCGAGGTCGAATTTTGTCTACCCGGGAAGGGATGATGCGGCCCTAGTGTCGAGGATCGGGCCCTTGCGTTTCTAGAGGCCCACGACCGTGTGACTAAAGGGGCTTCACGAAAATGTCCATAACTTTGGCTACGAATCTCCGTTTCGGGCCTACGACCAGTCAAATCGAAGCTAGTAGCAAGGAGCACGTCTAGATAGGTACCCGAACGGGACTTACCCATTTTTGAGTCCAGAAATCGCATTCTAAATGGAGTTATGAGCAATTTTGTTAATTTTCCTTAATTTTTGGGTTTTGTTTTTGGGTTTGTATTTGGCCCATGGACTTTTCGGGTTTCATTTTAATTTCTGCTTCTTATTTAACTGTTTTTGATGTAATTTGGATGGTCAATCATCAATTTTATGAACTTTCGATTTTCTCCCAAATTATGTGTGTTAACCCAGATTTTGAAGCCAATCCCACGGTATTCGTAGAATCAACGTGGTTTTGAAGAGATTGTCCTGACTATTCTTTTAGAATCAACAGGTTCATTATTGGTTATCTTTGTGTTGTTTTTTTTTTGCGCTGCATCAGTGTCATCAAAGAGTGAGGAACGGAGGATGTGGATAGAGCTGAAGGAGTCAGAGCTGATTAAATCTAAAGATGAAAACATTTATTTGCAAAGAGACAATTTAAAACTTTTGAAACAGAGAAATGTTTTTTGTTTAATTGGTAAACGTCTTTATGCTAACATCACTCAACTTCATCTAAACTGTGAAATAGGTCAGAAAATTCATTGCATGATTTTGCCTTCCTTGAGTTTAAGGAGGATGAAATTGATGCTGAAGCATATAATTGCGAAAGTGTAGTTTCGTCTGATGATGTGAATCCAACTTATATGTATGGTCTGGACAAAATCGAATCTTTTATAAAGTCCAAGGACCATAAGGACATGCTGAGAAACCTTTTGGATGAAAATGATAAACTGAAACTAAGGACCGAAACCATACAAAAGTTTGACTCATTGAATGCCAACTTGATCTTAGAAAATAAAGTTGATGTTGAAAATGCGTCTGAGCTTAATGAGGATGATGATATGAGCGTAATTTCTATAGAGGATGAAGTTGACTGTTCTGAGTTTGTCAAGAGCGAACCCGAAAACCACAAAAATCTTATTTCTGAAAATTCTGTGGAGTTTGCTCGTTTGTCCCAAAATAAGTCCCCGATTCTTGAAGAAAAGGCTGTTGTGTACCAAAAGGTTAGTACAACGCCAAATCAGGTGTATATGGTCACAGGAGTAACCGAACATCAGACAGCCGAACTCACCGCCATAGTAAACGAAGATAATGCAGATGGCTGTGATGAGTTTTTCTGGTCTGCTCCCATAGACAATGCTGACGAAACTGTTGGTCTGTCAGAGCTGACGTCCTGGAAAACCAAAGGCAGATATGTGCCAGAGCCACTAAGCAAGCTTGAAAACTTCGATCTGCCAAGTACTAGTGGTACAAAAGAAGTTCCTGTAAAAGAAGTCACTCCTGGAAGCGACACATCATCTGTTAAAGTGAACCGGCTGACAGGAAGCAAAAGCAAAAAACCAACATCCACCGACAGCCGAAGCAAGTGAAGGATCAAAACCAGCAAAGGAATTTGAGATACAAAAAGAGTCTCTCAGAGCGAAAGCAGTTTTGGTGATCTCAAAACGCCCATTTCTCTTATCATGACAAAAATTCAAAGTTAGAGAAAACTGCTGTCAGGCCGCAAGAAAGTAATAACAACTGAAAGGACAGGTTCGGTTCGGAAAGGAATAACAACCGAAGGGAAAGGTTCGGTTCAGAGAACACCAGCTACCGAAAGCATAGGTTCGGTTCCGAGAGCAAAAGCTATCAAGGTTCAAGGTTCGGTCCCACTAATGACCAAAACCTAAAGAGTCACTTAGAACCTCAAGTCAAGAAAACTTCTCAGTCTAAATTCTCTCATTCTAATTCTTCTCAACCCCATTCTAAATCCAATTTTGTTCAAACTCAAAATTCAAAATCTTCAACAGATTTGAAAGGAAAATCGAAGGTTTCCTCAGTCAAGAATGATCAAAAGCATTCCAAGGCCCAAACGCCTGAACCTGAATCCAAACCGACTGTAAGAAATCCCAACAAAATTAAAGTTTTCACTATTAAGAAGAAAGATAAAACAACTTTAATAAAAAGAACATATCTTGTAGACATTTCCCTTACTATTCCTGTTCCTATGAAAGGCTCACGTGGACCCAAGAAACTTTGGGTTCCTAAATCTGCTTGATTTTTGTAGGTTATTAGTGACGAGCAGTTCGACGAAGAATGGTATATTGACAGTGGCTGCTCACGTCACATGACAGGAAGGAAGCAAGAGCTGAGGGAATTTCGATCACTTCCAAACGGCGGGAATGTCAAATTCAGGAACAACTCATACGGCATGATAAAAGGATATGGGATGATAACAAATGGAGACTTCACGATTAGAAAGGTTGCGTACATTGAAAGGCTACAGCATAACCTCATCAGTGTATCTCAGCTTGTTGGGGGTACCAGTCTTAAAGTTTCATTTGACGATGAGGGTTCGGAAATAATAGAGAAGAAAACAAAAAGAGTGATTCTCAAATCAGAGCGCAAAGGCGAAATGTTTCCTCTCAATCTCAAACCTATCAAAGGAAATCCAGCTATTTGTCTGTTATCCAAAGCACATTCTGACGAAAGCTGGCTGTGGCACCGAAGGCTCTCTCATCTTAACTTCAAGGATATCAACAAACTTGTCACCGGAGGTCATGTTCGGGGTCTTTCATTCGAGAACATTTGTGTGTTGCATGTGAAATGGGGAAGCAGAGTCGTCAAAGTCACCCATCCATTATAAACACAAAAGTGGTTGAACCACTTGAGTTAATTCACATTGACTTGTGTGGTCCATCATCTATCGAAAGCGTCGGCGGTAGCAAGTATATTCTTGTTATTGTTGATGACTTTTCACGTTTTACATGGGTGTTCTTTCTGAAGCAAAAATGTGAGGCAATTCTCAAGCTAAAGATGTTTATCAAGCAGATTGAAGTGCAACTGACGAAAGTCGTTCGCAACATCAGAAGCGACAATAGGCTGGAGTTCAAGAATAAAGAGTTTGAAGACTTTTTGGCAGAAAAAGGAACTAGTCACAATTTCTCAGCCCCCTACACCCCTCAACAAAACGGAATTGTCGAAAGACGAAACCGATCTTTGTGTGAGGCGGCCCGATGCATGCTAAGTTTCGCTTCTCTGCCTCTATATTTCTGGGCTGATGCTAATGCTGCAGCATGTTTTACGCAGAACAGGTCCTATCTCAATAAGCGTTTCACTCTCACTCCTTATGAGATCATCAACAATAGGAAGCCGAACGTTAAATTCTTCCATGTATTCGGCTCACGATGCTTTATCTTTAATTCTAAAGAACATCGTAACAAGTTCGACGTTAAAGCCGATGAAGGGATTTTTCTGGGATATACTCTCACTTCAAAAGCATACAGGGTTTTAAACAAGAGTTCGAGGAAGATTGAAGAAACATATTATGTGACTTTCGATGACAGCTATGTCAAGAAGCTGAAGGCCACTGAAGAAACAGTTGGATAAATTTTCTCTCAAACAGGCCAAGTCACGGCCTCGATTGCAAACTTATTTGAGCAGTTTGTGGAGTTATTCGATGAACCGGAGAAGGCTACTCTCTCAGAAGCCAATGCAGCAGACAACAAAGTTGACCATCTGAAGTAAATCATCGAAGACGCTGCCAAACGAATGGATGAAGAAGTATCAGTTCCAAATGAACCTCCTCAGCACGGTGCTTCAGTTGAGGGGGAGAATCCATCTTCTTCAAAACAGTCGAGCTCACAAGTTGAGGGGGAGAACTCTTCTCCAACTGCACCCGAAAGCTCTACTGCACCCGAAGGTACTGTAGCTCCCGAAAACTCAATTGTACCCGAAAGTTTTGTAGCATCGGAAAGTCAAGATACACCTAAAAGCTCATCGGTCGAGGGGGAGAATGCCAATATGTTTTTTTGACGATGATAGTCAATCTGAGTTAGAAGAAATGGTAAATGTTGAATTGGATTCATCCTATGATCCAAATTACCCTCCTCTTGTCAAATGGACTAGAGATCATCCTGTTTCACAGGTTGTGGGTATTGTCTCTGAAAAGGTCTTGACCCGATCTCAACTGAAGGCAAAGCAAACTTCTCTATTCTCAAAAGTAGAGTTCTGCATGTTTAACTCTTTCGTCTCAAAAGTTGAACCAAAGACAGTAAACACTGATCTCGATCACTCTGATTGGGTTCAAGCTATACAAGACGAACTTAATGAGTTCGAAAGAAATAAGGTTTGGCGCCTCATTCTAACTCCTAAAGATGCCTCGGTTGTTGGTCTCAAATGGTTCTTCAAAAATAAAATGGACAAGGAAGGCAATGTGATAAGAAACAAAGCTCGTCTAGTGGTGAAAGGATACTGCCAGGAGGAAGGAATTGATTATGAGGAAACTTTTGCTCCTGTAGCTAGGTTGGAATCTGTTCGAATATTCCTCGCCTATGCTGCACACAAAAACTTTGAAGTCTACCAAATGGACGTAAAGTGCGCATTTCTAAATGGAGAACTTGAAGAAACGGTGTATGTGGAGAAACCTTCGGGATTCGTCAATGAAAAGTACCCAAATCACTGCTATATTCTGGACAAAGCGGTATATGGACTGAAACAAGCACCTAGGGCCTGGTATGAAACGCTAACCAAGTTTTTAAAGATGTCCAAATTCAAACAAGGTTCGGTTGACCCAACCTTCTTTCATAAGAAGGAAGGTAACCACCATATGATTGTTCAAATCTATGTCGATGATATCATCTTTGGCTCAACGAATCCTAGCTTAACAGTTGAATTCAGAAAGCTGATGGAGACTAAATTTGAAATGAGCTCAATGGTTTCGATTAACTTTTTCCTTGGTTTAAATATTCGACAGGGACCCGAAGGCATCTTTATTAATCAAGAAGCCTATACCAAGACTCTCCTTACTATATTAGGCATGATGGGAGACTCAAAGGTTAAAGTTCCAATGGCGTTCGGCACCAAGCTCACTCCATCCTTGGATAAACCAGCAGTCGATATTACGCTATATCACCAGATGATCGGTTCTTTAATGTACCTTACTGCTAGCAGACCTGATATAATGTTTTATGTTTGTTACTGTGCTAGATTTCAGGCGAATCCTCGTGAACCCCATATGCTTGCAGTAAAGAACATACTCCGGTATCTAAAACGAACTACCTCTCTCGGCTTATGGTATCCATCAAACTCATGATTCTTTGTTCAAGCCTACTCAGATGCTGACCTTGGAGGTTGTGAACTAGATAGGAAAAGCACCACTAGAGGTTGCCAATTCCTTGACGGGAAGTTGGTTAGCTGGCAATCAAAGAAACAGACTTGTGTATCTCTGTCTACAGCTGAAGCAGAATACATCGCAGCTCCCTCCTGTACATCTCAAGTGATTTGGATCCAAAGCCAACTCTGGGACTATGGACTCAATATGAAAAAGATCCCACTATATTGCGACTCCAAAAGTGCAATTAGGATCTGTCATAACCCAGTGCAACACTCCAAGACCAAGCACATAGCACTGAGGTATCACTTCGTTAAGGATCATGTGGAAGATGACAACGTCGAAATTCATTTTGTTCGAACCACTGATCAACCGGCTGACATCTTCACCAATGCTCTTCCTGAAGCTTCTTTCAACAAAATTCTACAAGGGCTAGGAATGATGGAATTGGAGTCAGTACCAAAAATTACCTCTCAAGATCAAAAGTAAGAAGCGAAATAGACCGAACGTTCGGGTTCGGGTCTCTTGTATGCCGAAATGGACCGAACGCTCGGGTTCGAGTCTTGTTCTGGTGTACCGAAATGAACCGAACGCTCGGGTTCGGTTGTATCACCGGATCCTCGCTTATCACTCAAAGGTAGTTTCTTTGGTTGTAAATCTTTTGTATTTCTTTTCCAAATACATTTATCACTGGTGGTTGATCCGAACAAATAATATCATATATGGCAACATATAACATTTAGCACATAAAAGCATTTTAGGAAACTTTCCTAAGATAAACTAGTGCTTGTGTCTGAAATATAACAGACACACATCTAACAACCTTCACTTAGAATTCTAACTTTAACTAGAAATCCTACAGTTTCCTAGTTCGCTTAAACTAATGCTCTGAAACCAACTGTGACATCCCCAAAATCTCGACCACAAAAGACCGATTTCATTTATGCTTTTTAAAATAATTTCAGAGTAAATCCTTTTGATTTAAAAGAGTTGTGGAATTTGTTCCCAAAAACAAAATATGATAAAATAATATTTATGAAAGCATTTCATCAAGAGATGCGTTTTCATTATATAATCAAAATTCGGGATGTCATGTTCCGATACAGACCATAAAGCATAAACGATAACATTACAGGTCATTCAACAAATATATACATATACAAACTTGTAAACAAAACAACTTGATGATTCAACCATCTTATGCCCTCGCGCCACTACCTGTAATATGAATAAACTGAGTGGATCAGGCTTGGGAGCCTGGTGAGCATATAGGGTTTTCAACCCACAATAAATAATTTTATTTAATTTCACCAACCAACAATAACCCGATTACCCATTCCCATTATTCTCACTTTATGTCCCTAAAACAACATCTATCTTAAGGGACCTAATCTAAGATTTTCATCGAGAAGGACATTACTGCTAATGGGTTTCCTCAACAACAGATATCTTAAAGGCAACCATGAGGGGGATATAGTACACCGGTGAACACATCGTTCACAAAACCTACAAGTTATGAACCTGCTACCATTCCACAGGACTGTCTAGAAAGAGTCGTTGGTCGTTATTCCATACTCCGCTGAATAACTAGATCAACAGCAACATCATCGAGGCCTCTCATCTGTTTATCACACATCAACTATCTACCCATGTTCTACCCAACATATTAGTAGATAAAATATATATATATATATATATATATATATATATATTTTATACATAGTTTAAAACCTGTATAACATTCTCATTCAATACATATTCTAATCAACAAATGAGACACATACACATAACACATATTTCGTAGAGAATAAATCATATCTATGAGATAGAAGAAAGTGAGTATACATTCACACATATAACAACAAAATACACACATAACATGTATTTCGTATAAAATACTTCATAATTATGTGTAAGAAGAAAGTAACTACACACTCACTTGATCAAAAGATGATCGGATAGAACTACGACTTGTAGAAGTAGTATTCTTCGGTAGATCTGGAAGATCTTCACAAAAACCGGGCTCCTCGCGGGCAGAGCTTCGGCTCGGGAATCTTACTTCTCGGGATCTTCTGGGCTTCGGGACTTGCTTCGGGGCTCGGGAATGATACCGGGGCTTCAGGATATCTCTGGCACATAAAACGATGCAAAATGGGAGAAAGAGAAGAGAACTTGGCAAATGGAGTTGGTTGCCCTCGCAAGCCTTTTATAGGAGGTTGAGGCCTCGCATTACGCTGGGCGTAATGCCCTACGCGGGGCGTACGCCTCGGAAATCGTCACTGCTTACGTATCCAAAGAACTCGAGTGCGAGGCTGGTCACACTTCGCTGTACGTTGGGCGTTCAGCCTTACGCTGGGCGTAACCCGGATAAGTCCGGTGACTCCCCTTCGGATAATATCGGATCTAATGATTAAATTTATATAATACTTATTTAATAAACTTCAAAAATTCATATCTTCCTCATACGAACTCCGTTTTCGACATTCTTTATATCCACGCGTAGGTGAGACTACGCTCTACAACTTTGGTTTAGACTCTGTCAGTTAATTTTGAATTTATTTTTATTATTTATTTTTAGTAGGCCGGGACAAGAAAACTCCGTTATAAATTTATAACTTCTTCATCCGACGTCCGTTTTCGCCTATATTTTTATTGTTTCACTACAATTAACGAGATCTTCGATTCTCATTTAGATTGTTTCGCCAGTAACCGCTCGGTCTCAAATTGAGTATTCGGGCTGCATACTATTAAGTCGGAACTTCAGAAAATCATAACTTCTTCGTTATAACTCGGATTTCGACATTCTTTATATATTTGGAAACCTCGTTCCAACTACTACAACATTATACAAAGAAATCATCATTATCTAACATTTTATTTTGACGCTTATTTTTATTCTCAATTACATTAAGACACACAATTAAGCACATAATACTCAAATAATATACTTATATTATTTCAAAACGGGTTACAAAGGTTAACCTAGACTATTACATCAACATTAATGACAAGCCCAGAAATATAGGAGTTACATCCATGGTCACACTTTCAACAAGACGAAATCCCCCACCTGAAACACAAGATCCGATCAGCGTCGGTCGACATAGCTTTTCTGACGGCTCTGTGAAACTCGTACCCTATCCCGTACCTGCTGAATCAACTCAGTAGTCTTGAGCACCACTTCGGTGCTCCCCGTGACCCAGTGCCCTACCTCACCCCAATAAACAGGGGTCCTACACCTCTGACCATAAAACATCTCAAACGGTGGTCATTTGATACTAGCATGATAATTATTGTTGTATGCTAGTGGGAGGTATGTATCCCAACTCTCTCCAAAGTGCAGCATGCATGCCCGAAGCATATCCTCGAGTGTTTAGATCATCCTCTCACTTTGACCATATGTCTGGGGGTGGTATGATGTGCTGAAATGTAACTGAGTGCCTACCTCCTCTTCGAACATCTTCCAGAATCTAGATGAAAATTGGACATCTCGAACATAGACTATTGACACTGGCACCTGTGCCTAGCCACCACCTTTAACACATAAATATCTGCTAATTTGTCAATGGAGATGCTCTCGGAAATTGGAATAAAGTGGGCACTCTTCGTCAATCTGTCCACAATAAACCATATGGCATCCACACCACACGTCGTCCTCGGTAACTTTGTGATGAAGTCCAAGGTGATCTTTTCCCATTTCCACATAGGAATGGTTAGCGGCTAAACCTTGCCATGAGGCCGTTGATGGTCAGCCTTGACCTTCCTACAAGTTAAGCATCGCTCCACAAACCAGGCGATCTCCCTCTACATGAAGGGCCACCATTAACTTAGTCTCAGGTATCTATACATTTTTGTAGCTCCCGGATGTATAGAGAACTTAGACTTGTGTGCCTCCTCTAATATCTTCTGTCAAACTCCCCCGGTCACCGATACCCACACCCGGCCACACTATGTCAAGAGCTCCCAACCATCTCGTATAAATAAGGGAAACTGCCCCCGAATCCACTGTATCTTCCGGTTCTCTTTCTTCAAACCCCCCCCCCCCCCACTTGAGCCTTCTAGATCATATGTACTAGTGGTGAGACCACCGTTATCCTTAGACAAACGTTCTCAATCGAAGAACCTGTCGTCTTGCGGCTCAAAGCATCGACCACCATTTTGGCCTTCCCTGGATGATATAAGATCACACAGTCATACTCTTTCAGTACATCCAACCACCTCCTCTTCTGCATGTTTAGGTTTTGTTGATTCATCAAATACTTCAAACTCCTGTGATCAGTATAAATAGTGCACCGTACTCCTTACAAATAATGTAACATCTTATTCCAGATTATTTTGTGATTTGAGGCCCGTGGGCCTTAATCCGAGTATGAGAAGGCTTTGAGGCTTTGAAGGAGAAAGGTTTAGGCCCTTTTGTGATGTGGGTGAGCTAGGTTGTGTCATAAAAGAGTTTGGTTTGTGATTTAGAGCCTAAATGTGTTATTAAAGGTGCTGGTTTGGGCTTTTCATGAATTTTATATCTGATTTTGATTGGGCTTCAGGAGGAATAAAGTTGGTTGAAGTGTAGGGCTTCTCGCTACCTTTTCGTGGATATAAGGATCATCACAAACAGATTTATAACGAAGAAGTTATAGCCTTCGGAAGTTTCGTGGTTTCAGGCATAGCCGAGTACGCTGGGCGTACACAGAGTACATTGGACGTACTAGTGAAGAAGGTAGTATGCTGGGCGTACTCTGGAGTATGTTGGGCGTACTGACTAGGATAATCATGAATGTTTTTCAGAGTTCGTTGGTCGTACCATATGTACGTTGGGCGTACGACAATCAGACCTGAACCCTATTTCTGGGTCTTGGACCCTATTTAAGCTCCTTATCTCATAACCTAACCCTAATATCTTCGGCCTCCATCTCTCTAAACCCTAGAAATGAACCCTAAGCCTCCATTTGAGTGACTCTTCAACTTTTTGGTGATTTAGTTGATTTTTGGTGCTTATTGTGGAAGAAGGAGTTCCGTGAGGAAGCAATGATTGGCTTGGAGCTTATGGATCCAAGCCCTAATCATATTGGTCTAGCTCCAAAAAGCATAAAGTTTGAATCTTGGTGGCTTTCTCATGTGGATCTAGTGGGGATTATTTGTTATGTTTGTCCATTAAAGAAGAAGGAGCCTTGAAAGAGAATAGCTTGAGCATCTAGCTTTTGGATCTGAGTTATACACTTGTTGGTGCATCTTCCAGAGGTATCAAGTTTCAAACTTGCTCATTGTTGTGATAGTTCTTGTTTTGAGTCCATTTTTAGGATCTTATGTCCCAAGCTTGGAACTTTATGAGTTTGATGAACTCCATAGTATAATACTTATCCTTTTAGATGCTTTTAGTCGTTTGGAGTCATAAAAATGAGATCTTGGTCATCAAGATCTCTCCATGCATGATATGAGCATTTTTGGAGTAAAGACTGAGTGTATTTGGGTTTGGGAGTTTATCAGCGGTGGAAAGGCTTAAAGTCATGAACTTTATAAAGTATGAGCCTTTAGGGAGTCCAGATCTGAGAGTATAGTTATGGTCTTAACGGGTTAAGACCAAGAGAGTGGAAAAAGAAAGTATGAACGTACGCCGAGCGTAAATCCAGTACGCCCCACGTACTGAACAAGTGTCTTCGATGGCTCGATGTGGATTTGTGCGTACGCTGAGCGTACCAAGGGAGGTACGCCACGTGTAACCTCACTGTGGACTTTTTGGGGGAACTCTCGTTTTGGGCTTGGTGAAATAGTGTTTTGGACCAAAGGAATAGATTTACATGCTTTGGGGCCTTGAGTTGGGCTAGCCATTTTAGACTTGAGAGTTGGGCCTCAGGAGAGCCCATTGGTTATTGGGCCTTGGTGGGCCCAATGGTTTTTTCGTTATGGATGGACTGGTTAGAAGACTACCTTTAGACCTAATGAGTGAGAGTTTGGACTTAGTTCCTAATTGAGTTAATTGTGGTTTTGGCTCAGAGATAGAGACCGGTGCGCGACAACAACGTTTATGGGGGTTGTTCATCATTTGAGGAGAGTCTTCTCATTATACTCTACCTAGAGTGGTATTTATGTGTGACCATAGGGTCGTATGTGCTTACGTGAGTTATGAATTTTTCTGTGTGATATGTATGATATATTATGTGTTACTGAGACCGGAACGGAGGGTCCCACGAGCTGTTAGACCAAAGGGTCCTCACTAAGACCAGACCAGAGGGTCCAACGAGCCATGGGACTGGAGGGTCCCACTGAGACACATTGATCGGAGGGTCTTACAGAGTTATAGCCTCGAGTGGCTAATGTGTTGTAGGTGGTATTTTGGGGAACTCACCAAGCTTCCTGATTACTGTGTAATGTGATATATGTTTCAGGTTTTTCTCAGGCTCGCGAAAAGGCACCGGCTTGATTGTACACACCAGAGAAAGAGTTATGTTTCGAGGATCATGGATTATTAATTAAACAAACATGGAGTTGCATTTTGTACATTAAATAAATGAGATCTTTATAAAATGTATTATGAGAATTATGTGATTTAAAAATGAAAAGTTTGTTTAAAACTTTATGGTGTTACAAGTAGTGCCTCCAAATCTTGAGGGTAAACACCACTTGTGACAACCGTCAAAATTGGAGTCGGTTCCAGATTTGATAAACTTAGTTGTACGTGTTGTCACACCCCAAAACCACGAACGGCGGAAACGTGCAGGGGTGGAGGACGTCATGTACAGTATCACAACAGTGTAATATAATAAACAAGCAACAACATCATCCATTGCATTATAAGTAAAGTTTAATACATGTGTGTTCTTTCATTGTAATAAGACACCAAAAATATACAATCAAAATAAAAGACGAGACTTGTCTGCTCCGTCTTCTCAAAACCTGGCCTTCATACCTGTCTACTGATGACCTGAGAATACAAGTTATTTTGAAAGCGAGTATTAGCTTTAAAGCTGGTGAATTCATAAGTATATAAGTGTCATTGCCTTGTTTGTGAAAATCTGTTATGAAGGCCACATAAACCTTTAAATGAAAATGTTGAGGTAAGTATGAAATCCCTAGAAAAACCCATATTTTCTATAAGTATCAAATGTAGTCTTCTACCAAGACCCGAATGTTCTGTACGTATGAAGTGTAGTCTTCTACCAAGACCCGAATGTTTTGTAAGTATGAAGTGTAGTCTTCTACCAAGACCCGAATGTTCTGTTTGTAAAATGATAGTTTTTCCTTTATATTGACCAGTACTAAAAGTGCTTAGTCTAATTCATCGTTTATGTGAATGTATCACAAAATAAAGTAAATAGGAAAATGTACTACTGTAAGTGTTGTCACTGGGTACTAGGACCAACACAACATCGCATTAAGCGAAATATATAACCTAATGAACATCCGAAGATTGTCCAATTATCCTCTGTAGCAGCAGTAGGTGGGTGGAAGGGTTAGTCCCAAATCGATCTTCCTAATATAAGTAGTAACCTTAGACCTCCGTAGATGGTCATCGACCACTGGTGCTAATCAGTGGGGTTCGGAATGGTAAGTCCCGTCTAGTTATCCCATTGAACCGGGATAGGAAAGACAATTTACACAGTAAGTACTAATAAATCATCCTTGTAGTCCTAAGTACAAGTATCCAGGTAAGTGAATACAGGATAATGCACCTATGTAAAAGTGTTCTTGTATGGTATTCATGTATGTGTGTCCATGTAACAGGTAAGTATATGTAAACATATTCATGTATCAGGTAAACATCTGTAAGTACTCATGTATCAGGTAATGTACTAGTATAGACTCATGAATGAACTGACTCTTGTGTGATTCCTTGTAATAGAAGAAATGTTTGATATCTTCAAATTATCCCTATGATAATTTACTGTAATATAACTGGTTGATCATGTAGGTTTGTACAGTCTTACTACTCAAGGGTGTGGGAAACTAAATGAAAGATGTAAACTATAACATCAATACATATATAAGAATATAAGTGTCTATGCATAGTTTAGTTCAAGAATGAAAAATGGTTTTGTAAGACATCTTATGGGTTTTGAACAATAATTAACAACGACTTGATGTCATTTGAATAAACATTTCAAAGGTAAAACATTTGGTAACAATGTGCTTTTAAGATGTAAAACCATTTCATGCGTCACATTTTGTAGCATGTGAAATCTGTTAAATGACAAACACAGTTATAAAATACATATCAATGATTTAATAACATGTTTGTTTCTACTTGTATTCCCCCCCCCCCATTAAAGCATTTAAAATCATTTAAAACATTGATTAGGAGTATGAACTCACTTGTAGTTGGTGATTGGAATGAACTGAACGGTATAGGATGGCTAGGTGTCAAGTGAGGACTTGTACACACACTACGATCCTAAAGAACATATAATCACACATATATGCATTCAATTAGTCTTAAATCACTAATTGATAAAGTTAAGACATCCTAGACATAATAAGACATCCTTTGCACTTGTGGTATAGGTTCTACACTTTTATTCCAAGCATATGAAGGCATTAGGTACACCTTGGTGCCCCTTTTAAGAGTTTACGGCCCAAGAACCATGTCTTGGCCGTAAACTCACTTTGTTAAGTGATTTTGATGTGGTTTGATCCCTCCATTAAGTGGGTAACAATTTCTTGTAAAGGTCTAGGGCTTTAGGTGTCATAAAAACACCCCTTTTGTCCATTTCAATGGAGTTTACGGCCTAAGACACACTTGGGCCGTAAACTCTCATTTGTTTGTGTTATTTGATGTGCTTAATGCCCTAGATTTAATGGGAACAAGACTAGGTAATTGTCTAAGGCTTTAGGAGCCTTAAAAGTACCATTTAGTGTTTGAAATTGGAGTTTACGGCCTATGATAAACTTGGGCCTTAAACTCCCAAACCTGGGTGGATTTTTGGTTGTTTTCTTGTCCCTAACATGCATACATATGAGTCTAAGGCTTTAGCATAACACAAGGGTCGGTTTTGGTTTGGTTTCGGAAGTTTACCGCCCAAGAACACCTTGGGGAGTAAACTCCTAGATGTAATGTTTTAGCCATCTAAATCATGTTATAAGCCTCTAATAAGCATTCTAACACTACTAGAAAGAGTTACTCACGTTTTGGTATAAAAACCCGAAGATCTGTGAGAGAGAAAATGGCTTTTCTCTAGTGGGAAATGTGAATAATGAATGAATTTTGTTCAGAAATCTATTTATAGTCCTGAAATATTTTTGATAGAAAATATTTTTATTCCTGAAATGATCTCTAATATAATAGAGTGTTGGAATAACAGTGTTGCACAAAACCCTAGTGCACCCACTCTCCTGATATTTCCTGAAGTGTAAACCCTGAATTACTCAAACTTACGCGAAAAGTCTGAAAATTAACTGTGACTGCTATAACTTCTATTGAGGTGATATAGTTTGTACAAAATGAAAATTTCGAATTGTCACATCATCCCCCTGTTAAAGGGAATTTCGTCCTGAAATAAGAATTTAGGCAAGGAAGTATGTACGAATGATCGAGTCGTGAGGAGGAAAACTTCCAAATCGTTTGGTTCTAGTGCTCTTAAGGGAATACGGGTTCTCGGTTGGCATTCCAACGAACATTCACTAACTGGCGACGGCGTTGCTTCGTCCGCTTGACCTCTCGGTCGAGGGTTAGCTTTAAAGCTGGTGAATTCATAAGTATATAAGTGTCATTGCCTTGTTTGTGAAAATCTGTTATGAAGGCCACATAAACCTTTAAATGAAAATGTTGAGGTAAGTATGAAATCCCTAGAAAAACCCATATTTTCTATAAGTATCAAATGTAGTCTTCTACCAAGACCCGAATGTTCTGTACGTATGAAGTGTAGTCTTCTACCAAGACCCGAATGTTTTGTAAGTATGAAGTGTAGTCTTCTACCAAGACCCGAATGTTCTGTTTGTAAAATGATAGTTTTTCCTTTATATTGACCAGTACTAAAAGTGCTTAGTCTAATTCATCGTTTATGTGAATGTATCACAAAATAAAGTAAATAGGAAAATGTACTACTGTAAGTGTTGTCACTGGGTACTAGGACCAACACAACATCGCATTAAGCGAAATATATAACCTAATGAACATCCGAAGATTGTCCAATTATCCTCTGTAGCAGCAGCAGGTGGGTGGAAGGGTTAGTCCCAAATCGATCTTCCTAATATAAGTAGTAACCTTAGACCTCCGTAGATGGTCATCGACCACTGGTGCTAATCAGTGGGGTTCGGAATGGTAAGTCCCGTCTAGTTATCCCATTGAACCGGGATAGGAAAGACAATTTACACAGTAAGTACTAATAAATCATCCTTGTAGTCCTAAGTACAAGTATCCAGGTAAGTGAATACAGGATAATGCACCTATGTAAAAGTGTTCTTGTATGGTATTCATGTATGTGTGTCCATGTAACAGGTAAGTATATGTAAACATATTCATGTATCAGGTAAACATCTGTAAGTACTCATGTATCAGGTAATGTACTAGTATAGACTCATGAATGAACTGACTCTTGTGTGATTCCTTGTAATAGAAGAAATGTTTGATATCTTCAAATTATCCCTATGATAATTTACTGTAATATAACTAGTTGATCATGTAGGTTTGTATAGTCTTACTACTCAAGGGTGTGGGAAACTAAATGAAAGATGTAAACTATAACATCAATACATATATAAGAATATAAGTGTCTATGCATAGTTTAGTTCAAGAATGAAAAATGGTTTTGTAAGACATCTTATGGGTTTTGAACAATAATTAACAACGACTTGATGTCATTTGAATAAACATTTCAAAGGTAAAACATTTGGTAACAATGTGCTTTTAAGATGTAAAACCATTTCATGCGTCACATTTTGTAGCATGTGAAATCTGTTAAATGACAAACACAGTTATAAAATACATATCAATGATTTAATAACATGTTTGTTTCTACTTGTATTCCCCCCCCCCCCCATTAAAGCATTTAAAATCATTTAAAACATTGATTAGGAGTATGAACTCACTTGTAGTTGGTGATTGGAATGAACTGAACGGTATAGGATGGCTAGGTGTCAAGTGAGGACTTGTACACACACTACGATCCTAAAGAACATATAATCACACATATATGCATTCAATTAGTCTTAAATCACTAATTGATAAAGTTAAGACATCCTAGACATAATAAGACATCCTTTGCACTTGTGGTATAGGTTCTACACTTTTATTCCAAGCATATGAAGGCATTAGGTACACCTTGGTGCCCCTTTTAAGAGTTTACGGCCCAAGAACCATGTCTTGGCCGTAAACTCACTTTGTTAAGTGATTTTGATGTGGTTTGATCCCTCCATTAAGTGGGTAACAATTTCTTGTAAAGGTCTAGGGCTTTAGGTGTCATAAAAACACCCCTTTTGTCCATTTCAATGGAGTTTACGGCCTAAGACACACTTGGGCCGTAAACTCTCATTTGTTTGTGTTATTTGATGTGCTTAATGCCCTAGATTTAATGGGAACAAGACTAGGTAATTTTCTAAGGCTTTAGGAGCCTTAAAAGTACCATTTAGTGTTTGAAATTGGAGTTTACGGCCTATGATAAACTTGGGCCTTAAACTCCCAAACCTGGGTGGATTTTTGGTTGTTTTCTTGTCCCTAACATGCATACATATGAGTCTAAGGCTTTAGCATAACACAAGGGTCGGTTTTGGTTTCGTTTCGGAAGTTTACCACCCAAGAACACCTTGGGGAGTAAACTCCTAGATGTAATGTTTGAGCCATCTAAATCATGTTATAAGCCTCTAATAAGCATTCTAACACTACTAGAAAGAGTTACTCACGTTTGGGTATAAAAACCCGAAGATCTGTGAGAGAGAAAATGGCTTTTCTCTAGTGGGAAATGTGAATAATGAATGAATTTTGTTCAGAAATCTATTTATAGTCCTGAAATATTTTTGATAGAAAATATTTTTATTCCTGAAATGATCTCTAATATAATAGAGTGTTGGAATAACAGTGTTGCACAAAACCCTAGTGCACCCACTCTCCTGATATTTCCTGAAGTGTAAACCCTGAATTACTCAAACTTACGCGAAAAGTCTGAAAATTAACTGTGACTGCTATAACTTCTATTGAGGTGATATAGTTTGTACAAAATGAAAATTTCGAATTGTCACATCATCCCCCTGTTAAAGGGAATTTCGTCCTGAAATAAGAATTTAGGCAAGGAAGTATGTACGAATGATCGAGTCGTGAGGAGGAAAACTTCCAAATCGTTTGGTTCTAGTGCTCTTAAGGGAATACGGGTTCTCGGTTGGCATTCCAACGAACATTCACTAACTGGCGACGGCGTTGCTTCGTCCGCTTGACCTCTCGGTCGAGGGTCACTACGGTTCTAATACGAAGGCAAGGATCTCGTAAATCGGCGTTGCTTCGTCCGCTTGACCTCTCGGTCGAGGGTCACTACGGTTCTAATACGAAGGCAAGGATCTCGTAAATCTCGATCTCGTCGAGAGGACTTACGAAAGTCCTAATGGAAGGATATTGTTTCAAGTTCGAGACGCGAAAGGGAAAATGTACTTTACTGAGTTCGCGGAGTAGGTCTAGTTTGTGAAACGCAGGACCGATTCTGGTAAGAATCTTGGAGGTCCTAACTATATTGGATTTTAGCTTTCCACGCTTTACGAAGCGTATTAAGCCGTTCCCAGAGTGAGGTTTCCTAAAGAATTTGGTCTCTCACTTGGAATTCCAAATGTTCTTCCTCTCGCTTACTTCCCAGTCAAGGGCCATCCCTTGTTGGGTCAAAGTCGAAAGGGTTCCTGAAGTTTACGGGGAGTTCCAAATGGAATATGATTGTAGGTCTGTAAGACCCAGAATTTGGCGAATTTTCCTTCGGTGACTATGGTGCCAACAAATTCCCAACGGTTTTGGATAATTTGCCAGAGTACTCAAGAATTCCCACAACACTAACATTGTGTATCAGGAATTTTGACTCTAAATTCCAAACCTCCTGTTCAGAGACCTTTGTGGAAATTACCTCTGAGGGTAACGTTTCTATGTGTTCTTTCTTACTACGAGGGTGGGTAAGTAGTCATTATATGGAGAAATGACGAACTGATCCCAGTAAGAAAGGCATACTCTACTTATTCAGCTTAGAATACTATGGGCGTATTGGTCCTATCCGAGGGGTATCACTACGGACTTGAAGTGTCCGCATCGAGTTTGGAGGGTAGTCTTTAGGACATCCTTCCCTAACACTCGAATTGGTGATATTCGGATCTCAGGTCCATTTCTGAAGTAATTCTTTCCCTGTGTTTGCTCATTCAATTCGTCTATGCGAGGCAGAGACAACGATTTCTAAAGGAAATCTAAATGAAGTCTCCGGTCGTTGAGGTACATAAAATGCACTCCGTCGACTTCTGGTAAGAATAAGACCGGGGCTCTCAAGGGTGAGAAGCCTGGTCTTCTAATTCTATTGTTGAGTAGTTCGCGGTCTTGTCCGGGCTGTTCTTGTATCTTCCGTAGGTGTTTAGACTGTAAGGCAATCTGGTTATAAGAGTCATACTGGGTTCTATGGTTGTTCCTATGCCACATGCAATTACTCGTACTCCTGGACAGTCTCCGTCCTGAAGTTCATATTAGAATTCATATGTGAATTCAAGGATCACAATTTCGTGTATACGAGTTGTATATAATTAAGACTGAAAAGGTAGTCGAATAACTGATTCTCCCTTAATCTCACATCCCTTCGAGGGAAAAGAAGTTAAAGTGGAATCATCAATTCTAAACCTGTAGAACATTGATTATATATCATTCTCATGTATACATTCTTCAGTGATAGATCAACCGTATGAATCCTGGAATTGAACTTGATGTACTGCACGAGCGATAATGTGGGGATTCCTTCGGAAAGGAAAAGAACTATAAGGTACTCCTGTTATGTGTACTCTGGTGTTCTGATATGACGGCTTCGCTAAAAGACGTTTACTGAGAAAGAGGTTTACTCCTGAAGTGGGTATTGCGAGGATCGAATTGAATCCAGTCGTATGATAATGTCGGAATCATAAAGAAACTTAAAGACATTAGACTTGAGCATAAAACGTTTACAGACAAAAACAACCGTGCAACCATGATTAGAGTTACAGTACTTTAGATTTGCTACAAGACTATAGCTGCGAATCAGATATACTACAAAAGACAAGTATACGCAGCACGAGTATCCCTATACCGACAGGATCCCGCAAAAGATAAGACTCTAGTTGCACTAGTTTTGAGATTGTTCATAAGTCTGTTACAACGAAACGTCTAAATTCCATTAACGTGAGTCCGGAGTAGACTCTCCTGCGGCGGTGGTTGGTAGTAGACTTTCGTCTGTGCCAGCAATTTCTGCCCCTAGGCAGTTCCTTTTGTAGTGACCTACTTTGCCACAACCGTAGCAAATCTGGTCCACACTGGTGCTTGGCACTTGAGTGGCTTGAGTTGTTGGCGTCTTGCAGTAACGGGCTGTATGCCCCTTCCTGTTGCAGTGTGAGCACTGCATCTCCTTACAAGTTCTATAGTGGTGAAAACTGCATTTAATGCATTTTGGGAGAATTCCAACATAGAGTTTGGTTGGTTTGGGGACCATTGGGACGCCCGAAGGGATGGTAGTTGGAGGTGCTGATGTCGTGGCTGTGAAGGTTGTTACTGGTGGTTGTTTCCTGTTCGCCCTTCGAAGCGACTTGTTCTTTCTTTTGGCCCAAAACTTCTGGCTGTTACTCTTGGCCTCGGCACTCGGGGTACCGTGGTAGTTTGTTGGTCGTTGCGGGCTGGATTGTTACTTGGATTGGAATGATTGATAGCGATCCTGCTAACACTTGCGTTGTTAGCATTCAGGTGGGTCATAACAGCTGACACGGCAGCCGAGACTGCAGCTTGAAAGGTAGTTGCATCAATCTGAAGAGTTGGTGTTTGGTTGATGGGCTGATCATTTTACTTAGGATTCATGATTCTATTACACCGAAAGAAAAATGAATTCATGAGCGAAAACGGTTGAATCCAAACGTAGTTCTATTGCTCATGTAAAGAATAGAAGTATGTTCTCTAAGGTTCGACCTACATCCCTATGATGCAGTCTTGGTATGGAATGGAAGTAAGTTCATGCAATGGTCTCATGATGTTTGTCGTTCTAGCCGAGGTATCGTTGGTTGGCGAATAACGTGATCCAACCATTGAAAGAGACTTGGAGATGTCTCCGGAGTTAAATTGCTATAGTCCAATGACTTTGACTAGAGCATGTTTCAAATAGACTCTAATGAAAGTTTGATAAGAGTATTCGAATAGAGAACGACACAGAAGTTAGCCGAGTGTCAAAATCTTTGATATTCATGACGTACAAGTTCGGGAAAATGACCTTATAAAAAGGTCTTACATCATAATCAGAGAAGATAGTTCCTGACAGTAAAAAGACCTAACTAAAGTACTTATAATATAAGATAGTTTCATAGAAAATGCCACATCGGGCATAGACAGGAACACGATTCCTTTCTAACAAAGAATATAACGTAACACATCCTCTACTGGCGACGGTTATCCCTCTGGTGAACTCTCAGTTCAGCCAGTTGGCGTTCCGCGTCAAGTAGGTGTCTTTCGTACACCCTCTGGCGTACCCGAAGTTCCATGACTTCATCTCGTGATTCAGCCAGTGCTTGCAGCAGGGTTTCATGGTCTCTTTCAGACCTCTCACGAGCATGTTCAAGGCGACTGGTGCGAAGCATATGCATTCCTCCATTTGTATCAACTTCTGCGATGCGTTGTAGAGCTGTCCTGCCCTGAATTTCGTTTCGGGCAACTCTTCGGATCAGGATTGGCATGCTTCTGTCTGCTGAGCCCCCATTGCTCAGGTCATAGAAGCTTCAGTCACCATTAAATGGCATGGGCTGATCTTGTCCTTGGATCCATGTTTCCAAACATTCCACCCACTCAGGCGTCGGGCCATGAAAAACAGGACGAGGGTTAGGAATTGGAAAGGGAGTTGCCTGGGGTAGGTTCTCATCCTCAGGTTTGGAGATGGCATCGTCTGAAAGGTTGTCAGCATGGTGATCATTCAGAGGGATTGGATGATCATCATCTGGTTCTTCTCCAAACCATCCAGCAATCACTTCGTTCGGAGGGAACAGGTTGTCGTGGGGATGGAATCCAGCCATGTTATCTACGCGAGAAAAGGGATGTAAGAAATAGCTAAAATAGACGAACTAACTAAGATAATCGCAGTAAGACCAAATACCCCTATGGTATTTCTTTATGGTTGTGTTGGTAAGTTTTTAGACTTGTTTCCATATCACAACCATTCTTGGGCATATTCTAATCACTCCTCGGACCAGCATAGTTGAACAGGCTATGCCATTCCTAAGACTGACCATATATCCCCAGGCTTACTTGTGATATTCAACAATCGTAATACTTTTGTTCTTGTCATTGTGACACTGATTTTAGTATGAATGCAGGCACGTATACTTTGTTAAATATTTTATTATTTAAAAGTATAACTCTTAGCCAGAGTGTTTTAATCCCGATGTATTTATAGTTAGTATATCTTTTATGGGTTGATATACTATATTCACTATAAACAATGCTCTGATACCAATCTGTCACACCCCAAAACCACGAACGGCGGAAACGTTCAGGGGTGGAGGACGTAATGTACAGTATCACAACAGTGTAATATAATAAACAAGCAACAACATCATCCATTGCATTATAAGTAAAGTTTAATACATGTGTGATCTTTCAATGTAATAAGACACCAAAAATATACAATCAAAATAAAAGATGAGACTTGTCTGCTCCGTCTTCTCAAAACCTGGCCTCCATACCTGTCTACTGATGACCTAAGAATACAAGTTATTTTGAAAGCGAGTATCAGCTTTAAAGTTGGTGAATTCATAAGTATATAAGTGTCATTGCCTTGTTTGTGAAAATCTGTTATGAAGGCCACGTAAACCTTTAAATGAAAATGTTGAGGTAAGTATGAAATCCCTAGAAAAAACCCTTATTTTCTATAAGTATCAAATGTAGTCTTCTACCAAGACCCGAATGTTCTGTACGTATGAAGTGTCGTCTTCTACCAAGACCCGAATGTTTTGTAAGTATGAAGTGTAGTCTTCTACCAAGACCCGAATGTTCTGTTTGTAAAATGATAGTTTTTCCTTTGTATTGACCAGTACTAAAAGTGCTTAGTCTAATTCATCGTTTATGTGAATGTATCACAAAATAAAGTAAATAGGAAAATGTACTACTGTAAGTGTTGTCACTGGGTACTAGGACAAACACAACATCGCATTAAGCGAAATATATAACCTAATGAACATCCAAAGATTGTCCAATTGTCCACTGTAGCAGCAGCAGGTGGGTGGAAGGGTTAGTCCCAAATCGATCTTCCTAATATAAGTAGTAACCTTAGACCTCCGTAGATGGTCATCGACCACTGGTGCTAATCAGTGGGGTTCGGAATGGTAAGTCCCGTCTAGTTATCCCATTGAACCGGGATAGGAAAGACAATTTACACAGTAAGTACTAATAAATCATCCTTGTAGTCCTAAGTACAAGTATCCAAGTAAGTGAATACAGGATAATGCACCTATGTAAAAGTGTTCTTGTATGGTATTCATGTATGTGTGTCCATGTAACAGATAAGTATATGTAAACATATTCATGTATCAGGTAAACATCTGTAAGTACTCATGTATCAGGTAATGTACTAGTATAGACTCATGAATGAACTGACTCTTGTGTGATTCCTTGTAATAGAAGTAATGTTTGATATCTTCAAATTATCCCTATGATAATTTACTGTAATATAACTGGTTGATCATGTAGGTTTGTACGCTCTTACTACTCAAGGGTGTGGGAATCTAAATGAAAGATGTAAACTATAACATCAATACATATATAAGAATATAAGTGTATATGCATAGTTTAGTTCAAGAATGAAAAATGGTTTTGTAAGACATCTTATGGGTTTTGAACAATAATTAACAACGACTTGATGTCATTTGAATAAACATTTCAAAGGTAAAACATTTGGTAACAATGTGCTTTTAAGATGTAAAACCATTTCATGCATCACATTTTGTAGCATGTGAAATCTGTGAAATGACAAACACAGTTATAAAATACATATCAATGATTTAATAACATGTTTGTTTCTACTTGTATTCCCCCCCCATTAAATCATTTAAAATTATTTAAAACATTGATTAGGGTATGAACTCACCTGTAGTTGGTGATTGGAATCAACGGAACGGTATAGGATGGCTAGGTGTCAAGCGAGGACTTGTACACACACTACGATCGTAATGAACATATAATCACACATATATGCATTCAATTAGTCTTAAATAACTAATTGATAAAGTTAAGACATCGTAGACATAATAAACACTTTATATAATTGTTTTAAGCCCTAAGGATTGCATCTAAGCTATTGTGGGACAAGGTACTTGTGTTTAGGGTTCCAAAGGATTCCTTATATGAGTTTACTCCTCATATACCAACACACATGGAATTTACGGTTGTAAACTCTTGAGTTTACGGCCGTAAACTCCCAAACATGTGTTTGGTGTGTTTTGAAGTCCCAAATGATATCTTCAAATTATCCCTATGATAATTTACTGTAATATAACTGGTTGATCATGTAGGTTTGTACAGTCTTACTACTCAAGGGTTTGGGAAACTAAATGAAAGATGTAAACTATAACATCAATACATATATAAGAATATAAGTGTATATGCATAGTTTAGTTCAAGAATGAAAAATGGTTTTGTAAGACATCTTATGGGTTTTGAACAATAATTAACAACGACTTGATGTCATTTGAATAAACATTTCAAAGGTAAAACATTTGGTAACAATGTGCTTTTAAGATGTAAAACCATTTCATGCATCACATTTTGTAGCATGTGAAATCTGTTAAATGACAAACACAGTTATAAAATACATATCAATGATTTAATAACATGTTTTAAGCCCTAAGGATTGCATCTAAGCTATTGTGGGACAAGGTACTTGTGTTTAGGGTTCCAAAGGATTCCTTATATGAGTTTACTCCTCATATACCAACACACATGGAATTTACGGTTGTAAACTCTTGAGTTTACGGCCGTAAACTCCCAAACATGTGTTTGGTGTGTTTTGAAGTCCCAAATGATATCTTCAAATTATCCCTATGATAATTTACTGTAATATAACTGGTTGATCATGTAGGTTTGTACAGTCTTACTACTCAAGGGTTTGGGAAACTAAATGAAAGATGTAAACTATAACATCAATACATATATAAGAATATAAGTGTATATGCATAGTTTAGTTCAAGAATGAAAAATGGTTTTGTAAGACATCTTATGGGTTTTGAACAATAATTAACAACGACTTGATGTCATTTGAATAAACATTTCAAAGGTAAAACATTTGGTAACAATGTGCTTTTAAGATGTAAAACCATTTCATGCATCACATTTTGTAGCATGTGAAATCTGTTAAATGACAAACACAGTTATAAAATACATATCAATGATTTAATAACATGTTTGTTTCTACTTGTATTCCCCCTCCCCCATTAAAGCATTTAAAATCATTTAAAACATTGATTAGGAGTATGAACTCACCTGTAGTTGGTGATTGGAATGAACTGAACGGTATAGGATGCCTAGGTGTCAAGTGAGGACTTGTACACGCACTACGATCCTAATGAACATATAATCACACATATATGCATTCAATTAGTCTTAAATCACTAATTGATAAAGTTAAGACATCCTAGACATAATAAACACTTTATATAAGTGTTTTAAGCCCTAAGGATTGCATCTAAGCAATTGTGGGACAAGGTACTTGTGTTTAGGGTTCCAAAGGATTCCTTATATGAGTTTACTCCTCATATACCAACACACATGGAGTTTACAGTTGTAAACTCTTGAGTTTACAGCCGTAAACTCCCAAACATGTGTGTTTGGTGTGTTTTGAAGTCCCAAATGCTTTCTAGAATTATTCTAACTTGGTGGCTAAGTCCTTGGAAGGGTTTAAGGTCTAGAAACACTCCATTTAGGATTTTACGGCCCTGAGGCCAATCCCCTTAGAGTTTACGGCCGTAAACTCTAAGTATGGTGTGTTTTTGATGCTTTTAAGTCCTTTGCACTTGTGGTATAGGTTCTACACTTTTATTCCAAGCATATGAAGGCATTAGGCACACCTTGGTGCCCCTTTTAGGAGTTTACGGCCCAAGAACCATGTCTTGGCCGTAAACTCACTTTGTTAAGTGATTTTGATGTGGTTTGGTCCCTCCATTAAGTGGGTAACAATTTCTTGTAAAGGTCTAGGGCTTTAGGTGTCATAAAAACACCCCTTTTGTCCATTTCAATGGAGTTTACGGCCTAAGACACACTTGGGCCGTAAACTCTCATTTGTTTGTGTTATTTGATGTGCTTAATGCCCTAGATTTAATGGGAACAAGACTAGGTAATTTTCTAAGGCTTTAGGAGCCTTAAAAGTACCATTTAGTGTTTGAAATTGGAGTTTACGGCCTATGATAAACTTGGGCCTTAAACTCCCAAACCTGGGTGGATTTTTGGTTGTTTTCTTGTCCCTAACATGCATACATATGAGTCTAAGGCTTTAGCATAACACAAGGGTCGGTTTTGGTTTCGTTTTGGAAGTTTACCACCCAAGAACACCTTGGGGAGTAAACTCCTAGATGTAATGATTTAGCCATCTAAATCATGTTATAAGCATCTAATAAGCATTCTAACACTACTAGAAAGAATTACTCATGTTTTGGTATAAAAACCCGAAGATCTGTGAGAGAGAAAATGGCTTTTCTCTAGTGGGAAATGTGAATAATGAATGAATTTGGTTCAGAAATCTATTTATAGTCCTGAAATATTTTTGGCAGAAAATATTTTTATTCCTGAAATGATCTCTAATATAATAGAGTGTTGGAATAACAGTGTTGCACAAAACCCTAGTGCACCCACTCTCCTGATATTTCCTGAAGTGTAAACCCTGAATTACTCAAACTTACGCAAAAAGTCTAAAAATTAATTATGACTGCTATAACTTCTATTGAAGTGATATAGTTTGTACAAAATGGAAATTTCGGATTGTCACACATGTAGGCATGACACACTCTCGACTTAGTAAGTAGAAGCTAAGTTATAACCTACTAGAAACTTGGAAACAATTAGAATCAATGGATAGTATACTTAGATTTCATATTGTTATGTGAATTCTATAACTACTTAACTAGAGTGAATATGCATATTTAGGTCACTATTTGACTAGAACACATTTACATGAATCATATACACACATCATGCACTTGAACTAGTGGTAGAAATTAGGTCCTAGTCTCGTTGGAACTGAAGTCAGAGTTGAAAACTATGACTAGTATACTTGATTCCTCAATTTCTCTTGAATCATAGAATCACTACATAGAATGCCAATAAACCGATAAAATAAGTTACAAACATTATTTATAACTCTAAAAAGAGTTATAATACCATAAGATAAATTTAAGTCTCAAAGATTCTATGAATTTTGATATCCAAAGATTTATTAAATCTCAAAACCCTAAAAGCCCTAAAACATAAATTTTATAAAATTTAGCATCAAGAATTCTATAAAAATAGTTATGAAACTTATAATATTATCTTAAAATAATTAAATTCTTGGAAATGTAATCAAGGAAAATAAAATTTAAGTCATTAACATTCACCCTTAATTTATAAGTCAAAAATCAAGGTTTCATGAACAAAAAGTAGGTTAGGGTGTATATTTTATAAAAAGTTTAATATTTTTATAATAGAATTTAATATTTTATAAAACTAAAAGAGAAAGAGGGTTTTATACCTCAAAAATTCGGATCCCACTCTCCCCATATCTCTTTCACACACTCAAAAGGCACACATTACTCATTTTCACTCACTCTTCACTCCACCTCTTCATTTCTCTTTCACTCTTCTCTCTCTCACACTCCACCACCACTATTTTCTCTTCCTCTCTCAATCAACCATGAAAATTTCATGATAATATAATCTCATAACACTCGAAACATTCATCATCAAGTGTTGTTCTTGAGGTAATCACAAAACTTTCATTATCCCTTCACTTTTTCCTTCATAACTTTGTGTTTTCTTGCACTTTCTCCATCTTCTACTCCATTCTAATGAAAGATCATGAACACATAAACAAACACACACACTCCCAGTTTTTATAATGATGGTGGTAGGATTTCGTCCAAAAACAACATGCATGTTGTAAATGGTGAAATCGAAGGACCTAAACTTAAGTCAAGATCATGGAAATGCACTTTTCTACATGTTTTTGTGGAAAATCACCACATGCACTCGTAGTTTTCTTTCAAAAATGAGTTTTGAACATTTCAAACTCATTAATGGTCTTCAAAACAACATGCATGTGATGATCTTCAAGCTTAGATGCTTGATGATCAAAGTTTGTTGTTAAAAGCTTTCAAATATGTTCATAACGGATTTATTCCCAAATAAATATCTAAAACAACTTTTTTAATAAAATCTGATTTTTCCCAGAATTCCATCAACAAAATGAGATGTTTTACAAATTTTTAGAAAATAATTCAGTTTTCTCGAATTATTATATTTATTGCAATAAATTAGGGCAATAATTCATATAAAATACTTTCTTAGGTCTAGAAATTCTAGGTAACTTCGTGGATGACCATAAGGTAAATGATGACATCTCAGTGAGTTTCATCGATTTGTGTTATTTTTTGCTATGGTTTTGAATTTTTTTTGTTTAAATCAAATAAATCATAAAACCACTTTAAGGAATATGAAAATGCTATATAATATTTTTCATAGATCCTACCTAATGTGGAGTACTCAGGAACATACTTTTAGAATTTTTCATAATGCATTACTATTTTTCGCCTATTTTTGTATTTATATTGGACTAATAATGAGAAAAATATTTCTGCTCATCCAAAATTCATGAAAATTTACCAGACGACCTTATAATATATTAGATCTTGAAATAAAAAATTGGATGCTTGTTATATTCAGTATGCTATTTTTCTTCTATTATATAAGATTAAATACACTTAAATGCACAAAATTGGATTACACTATATAAAAATCACCATTGGGATTTTCCAAGATTATTTACACTGTAAATAAAGTTTACAAAAATTTTGGTAATTTACTCTAACTTTTTTGTAATTATTCTCCAATTAATGATTATTTAAAAGGATAAAACAAAGAAAAATAGAAAGACTAAATGAAAAATATCTTTTCTATTTTTTCATCTTCTAAATGTACAATAACAGTGTTACAAAACGTTTGGGCAATTTTGGAAACAGTTTTCTATTTATTTCAATTTTTATTAGAATAAATGAACAAAATTCATAAAATCTGGTCAAACAGTTTAGAAATCCATTTTTATATTTCTCCCAGCTTACGAATGTTTAATAACAATAATACAAAAAGGTTGGGCAATTTTGGAAACTTTGTTCTATTTAGTTCAAGTTTTATTAGAATAAATGCTCAATCATAAAACTAGGTTAAACAGTTTAGAAATCTATTTTTATATTTTTCCCAGGTTGAGTATGTCTAATGATAGTATCATAAAAAGTTATGGAATTTTTATCGTTTGGATGCTATTTTTCACGAATTTATATTGTTATGAAGGCTTAAAATTTTGGAAAAATAGTTAATCATATCAAAAAATCAAAGGAAAATTTATGGAAGACCTCTACTATTTTTAGAATCAAAATGCAAAATTTGAGAATTTTTGGAAACTGTTTGATAATATTTGGGCTTTTTTTAAGAGCTTAAAACACATTTAAATGTGTTGAAATACCCTCAATTGATATTACAAAAATCTGGAAAATTAATATCCAAAATTGTCTTAATCACATGAGTTATAAAACTTCACCATTTCAGAAAAATGTTTGTAACTCATCAATATTAAATTTTGACACAATATTGGCATAATTCTATTGTAGTAGCAAATATACTAGTGTTAGCTTTCTATTAGAGACTCATTAGTGTGTAACATCGTGTAAGAATCGATAGTGGTACAAGTGGATCGTAGTTGAAGGCACCATTTGCATCATCTTAATGCATATTGTCAGTATTCACCACTCCCCTATTTCAGGGTTTTAAATTTTTTGGGGAGGAAAAGCATGTCCTAAACTATTTATGTTCATTGTATTTAATTGACTTGTATAAACTTGATTACTATATTTTGGATATTGTGAGTATTCACGACTCCCCATATTTTCGGTTTTTATGATTTGGGGTGGAAAAGCATGCCCAAAACTATTTATGTTCATTGTATTTAATTTTACTTGTATCAGACTTGGTTTCTATATGTTGCTATGTATGTGTATGATATTATTAATTCATGAGGCCTTATCGCGTTTAAGTCCCTGGAAGCAGTTCACACAACTCATTAACTCATTTGAGCCTATGGTTATTATGGATAGTGCTATTAGGAGGTAGACAACTCCTCACTCACACTATTTGCTTGAGTGCATTTTACCATATTTCCCTATGTTAGCGATAGACACAGAAGAAGGCACCCTCGGTCATTAGGCTTGGGTTATGAACTCATAGTATAATCATTATGCACATACGAACCTTGTATCTCGTTGTAGAAACAAAATTTATTTCCCATGAGAATATAACATTGCATCTCATTTGGGCAACATACTTTATCTCTCATGATGACAATGAACTTTGTTTATGCAAACTTAATAGTCATTTTTGCAATATATTTCTATTTATGGAAACTTTAATCAAAACTTTGTTTTCAATTCATGAAACCAATATCATTATTATTTTTTTATCTATGAGTACTCACCAGCTATTTTTATAGTTGACGCTCGTTTTACATGCTTTTTCAGGAATCATCGAGTAAGTGGCACTTACGGACACTTCACTGTTAGGAGCATTCGCATGTGTTGTATTCCAATTTTCATTGTAATTTCTTTTAAAAGTTGCTCAACCCCATTGTAAATTTGTAATGATTTTTAATACTATGGTTGGTGTAGTCTTTTAACTTTTTCTATAAAACCCTTTATACTGCCACGCCTCGTGATTTCGTTTTAGCGGGGTATGACACCACTGCCCCCAGTTCTAGGTCATGAGTGGGGTAATTCACCTCATGATGCTTCAACCGCCTCGAGGCGTAAGCGATCACAAGCCCCCTCTACATCAGTACCACCCTAACCCTGAGATCAATGCATCACAATATACTACCAAATCATCCAGCCCCTCGGGTAGCACTAGAATCAGGGCCTCACATAACTCCTTCCTCAAGACCTTGAAAGCCGACTGCTGGTCTGGGCCCCACTGGAAAGTCACATTCTTCTTAGTCAAGCGGGTGAAGGGCAAGGAGAACATGGAGAAATCCTTGATGATTCTTCGATAATAGCCCGCTAAACCCAAGAAGCTACAAATCTCAGACGTGTTCTTCGGTACTTCCCACCGCATCACTGCCTCAACCTTGGTTGGATCCACCAAAATACCCTCTTGGTTGATGATGTGCCCTAAAAATTGCACCTCTCACAGCTAGAAAGCACACTTTGAGAACTTGGTATAAAGCCTTTTGGTTCTCAATGTCCCCAATACCTCCCTCAGATGCTGATCCTTGGTCTTAGAATGGACTAAAATATCATTGATAAACATGATCACTGATAGATCCAACATCGACCTACACATCCTGTTCATGAGATCCATGAACACTGTTGGGGCATTGGTGAGTCCAAATGGCATCACCACAAATTCATAGTGCCTATAACGAGTTCTGAAGGCTGTCTTCGATATATCTTCATCACGAATCCTCATCTAGTGGTACCTAAATCGAAGACCAATCTTGGAAAACCAAGATGCACCCTACAGTTGATCGAACAATTCATCGATCCTCCGTAGCGGATAACAGTTTTGCACCATTAACTTCTTCAACTCTCGATAATCAGTACACATCCTATATGACCCGTCCGTCTTTTTAACGAACAGGATCAATAATCCCCAGGGGGAACTGCTCAGTCAGATAAACCCTCGGTCTAGCAACTCCTGAAGCTGCAGAGATAGCTCTTACACTTCATGTGGAGCTAGTCGGTATGTTGCCTTGGCTATCAGAGTGGCACCCGACACCAAATCAATGCGAAACTCCACCTGACTCTCCGGAGGCACCCCAGGTAACTCCTCGGGAAATAAATCCTAGAACTCCTGTACAACCATTCCACTACCCAAATTTGTCGAGGCCTCAACCCTCGTATCCGAGATATAAGCCAAAAATTTCATACAACCCTGTTGAATAAGTCTCCTAGCCCTTGCAGGTGAATAGAGGGTTGGCCCCTGTGAGGCCATCTCTCCATGAATGACCAGTTCTCCTCCATTACGGGTTCAAACCCTCACTAGCTGGTGTTCACAATCGATCATGGCCCCATTGGCGCCCAACTAGTCTATTCTGACGATCACCTTAGCCCTCGCAATGATATCGAAGCTAGATCAACCTGAAACCTCTCCCCAATCACATTCAGCACACAATCCAGATACTGTTGGATTAGGTGTCTAAGCCAATAACTATAATTGATATGTACTCGACCCGAGAGTAGCACGGTCCATTTCGGGTTACATTCACCAAGACAATTTGATAGGATAGATATTTGAGAAAGAGGTTATTTCTGATTTATTAATATAATATAAGTATAATATATTTATTGAGAAATCATATTGTTTAATAAGTACTGATCAAGAATTAATTTGGAATTAATTTAGTCATCAAAAGAGACTAATTAAATTAACGGTCATTGGTTATGTAAATCAGTAATACATATGGTTTAATGATCTATGATTGACTAACATTATGAAAGTTCCATGAAGAGTTATTTGTTGGATTAGTGTCTAAGTCCATAACTGTTTTGGTATGTACTTGACCCGATTATGAGCATGGTCCTTTTGGGTTGCCTTCACCATAGCAATATGTAGGATGATTTAAGGAGAGAAAGGTTTAACTATGATTTATTAATATATTATGAGAATAATATATTAAAGGAGAAATCATATTGTTTAATTAATATTAGTCAAGAATTAATTGTTAATTAATTTTGTGGCTAAAAGAGATTAATTAAACTTAGGGGACTGAAGTTGTAATTATAAGATAATTATAATTGGGCTGTGGATCACCTAATATCATATAGGTTGGACGAATTCTATGGGAAGCCCATTAGAAATCGTCCAAGGGATATGTTTAAGGAGTCCATGGGCTGCTTAGGGCCTTAGCAGTCAAATTAGGGTTTCCTAGTTGTAAACCCTAATAGCCTACATGTATATTAAGGGCCCCTATGCCCCAAAAACGTGGACAAGTCTTCAATTAGGGTTTCCAGCCATTTTTGGTGCCTCCTTTTCTTCTCCTCTTCATCCAAGTTGCATATGGTGTTTGTGACTCCATTATAGGTACTACACTTGTGGTACTTGCTTTCAAGAGCTAAGGAAATTCAAGGAACTAGTTGTTATTGCTATATAACAACAAAGGTATAATTTAAACCACCTAGTATTTTAAAAGAGATTTAATAAATCCATAATGATTTTGGTTAATTAAAAGTATAATTTAAACCACCTAGTATTTTAAAAGTGTAAAATACACCCTTATACTATATATAACATTAAAAGTTTAATATTATATATGTATAACTAAAAATTCAGTCTTACCGTTAGTAGGCCTCATTCACGAAGCTAGTCTATAAGGGGTGTTTAAGGAAATTGCCTATAAAATGGCGATTGAATGGGTATCCACTCTTACCCACCGCACTCTTGACTAGTGGAGGGTCGTTAGCCGAACGGGTAGGATAGGACAGAAACCTTCTATTATAAGTATAATGAAGTACAAAGTAACTAAATGCTTTTTTCAAATTCCCAAATCATAGTTACTTTAGGCAAAAGGTGAAATTGTATGCTAACCCATGGAATTACACTTCGTACCCTTGTCAAACGTTAGTGGAGCGTGTGTGGTTAACCGGCACACTAATTTGGGGATGACATTGGTAGCGAAGGGTGACTCGATGTTTGTCATAGATCAATGGAGCGTGTGTGGCTAACCGGCACATTGATTAGGTGATAGTAACATTGGGTGCACCACGTGATTCGTATGGTTATTCACACCTTGTTTGTGATCCTCGGTATCCCAGTCACGAATAGTAGGGCATAATCGAGATTAAACATGCCATTGAAGAGTTCAATGAGTCTCAAAAGATCTAGGAGTTTCAATTCATTTAAAACTTAAACTTCTTTTTCGTTTTTCATGGTGGAAATTGGTAAATCGTCATTTACCTACCTTCAAATATTCTGCAACTAGATTACGGCATCCCTCTTCTAGGTTGTAGAGTATTGTGTTGGATCCTAGCTTGATGTTTCATTTGGGTGTTGCATCAAGAATTCTAATCAACTTAACTTGAATTTTCTCCCGTTTTGTAGATGTCTGAATCTTACAATAGTCTTCCCAAATCCTTTGGAACAAGCTTTCCAAATGAAGACGACGTTCCAAGATACGATCAAGGAAATGAGAGTCATGCTTCACTTCCTCCACCTCCTCCAATTATTCTCCCTGACCCACAAGTTCAAAGGCTTGAAAAGTTCAAGCTCACTCAAGCCCTTTTGGCAAGTAAACACGAAGATGGGAAACCTGTGTGTGCGCACGTCTTAGAGATGAAGTCATACATTGATAGGTTAAACATGTTGGGTGTCGAGATTTCAAGTGGGTTGGATATTGACTGGGTTCTTCAGTCACTTCCTGAATCATATAGTGAGTTCGTTAGAAAGTACTATATGATGGACCACGACGTGACCCTAATTGATCTCACCTATTTGCTTATAGCTGCTGAATCAACAATGATTTGGCGTGCTGGTCAAGCAAATTTGTCTAGTGAATCAAACTCCCAAACTTCAATGGACACTGGCAACATTGGAAGTGCAGAAAGAACCAAGTCTGTGATTGTCTGATGTGCTGTGCCAAAGGAGTCCATTTGCTTTTATTGCCAAGAGAAGGGGCATTGGAGACGAAGCTGCCCAAATTACCTGAGAGATCTAAGAGATGGGAGAGTCAAGTCATTTGGCTCCACTTCAGGTAAAATCCATTATCTAACTCTTTTAAGTTCCTATTCTAGATTCTTAATGCATGATGTGATAAGATTGCATTTTGATGTTTTGTAGGATCGAAGAAAAGAGAGGAAGCTTAAGGGAAGAAGTGAGCTGAATCTGATCGTGAAGAAATGGATTTCGATCGCATTACTTGAAGATTGGATTCTTGAGCTACTACTTGGAGTTAGAATAGATTGTTAAGAAATATGTAATAACATAGTTTTTCAATTGAGTTGAATTGTAAGGACAAAATTTTTCCGCAATAAAATGAATTTTGACTTTATCTTATTTATTTATCCTTGCAATGGCATGTATGAAAGAATTGATGTTTGAATGTTTCTATTATTGGCAATAATGGATTTGATTCTTAATTGTGTTATTTGTGGAAATGTCAAAATTTTACCAAATAGGGAGAGTTTCTCATCACCCAAGTTTCAATTGGACAGAAACTTGGAATCATGCAATGTGCATTGTATGATGAATGAAAAACTTTCACATTTGGGAACCTTAGACTAATTCTTTGGCAAAGTGTCAATTAAAGGACAAGGAGATCAAGTACACAAGGTTGTGTGTTGATCAAGTCCACCACAAGAGTGACAAAGATATTCGTCATGATTTACTAAAGCTTAGTAAATATGATTATACTTATAAGATTAAGTATAATTCTGAGTTGATTGAAAAAGTTTCAATGAATAGTAGAACGAATAAAGAAGAATCAAGTAGGCAGAAAGATAAAAGTTTCTCTATTCTAAGAAGAAGGGAGAGTACCTTTTATTGTGTTTTATGATAAGTCTTTATGATTAAGAACCATGTCTCAATTGATCCTCTAAGTGATTCTTAGTGCAATTGCATGTCTAAGAAGAGGAATTGAGAATTGTAGAAATGGTTAAATCAAAGAGTCAATCATACTTCGTTCCAATATCAAGTCTTAGAGTCAAGATTGTGACATTGAGTGAAAAGTCTTAAGTAGGTTTATAACACTCATCAAATGTGGAATTTGGAAAAGTTTTCTTATTCTTGCACATTTGAAATTGGTAAGTTGTGTTGTCTTGGATAAGACAAAGACCAACTAGGACCAATTGTGTGAAGTGTTTTGTCTTGATAAATGCTTCACTAACTATTGAATATTTGTTTGTCAAGAAATGTTTCTTGACAAGAGAATCTTATATGTCAAGAAGTCAGTGGGAGTCTTAATGGTCTTGAAAAGGTTTCAAGAACAAATCAAGAATAAACCTTATCGATCATCACTAGCACACGACTTGAGGTTTACAACCTATCGTGCTGACATTGTTTTGTTTCTGTGCCATTCCAATTGAGTTAATTGTGTATATGAGTTCTATGAGTTCTCATTTGAATACACACTAAAGCCTTAGTCGATGGAAAGTAAATTGATATGTAAGGACAAGTTACTAAACTACTTGGAAGGCATGGTGGGCACTCGTGTTACCATAGGGAAAGAAATCAAGATTAAGAAAGTTCAGTCCATATGAGTTTGGATTTGTCGCAAACCTTGTTTTTGGCAAATTCACATGGATAGGAACTCATACACCATAAAATATAAGTGTCATAAGATTCCCTCATTCATGAAAATGACTGTGAGGAAATGCTTTCACTAAGAGAGATTTTAAGAAGATAGCAATTGTGAAAATTGTATTCTCAAATTCGATTATGGTTACGGCATCCCTTTCCATAGTTCGAATTGTGAGATTTGGCAATTAGTTTCAACATTTGGAACTTAGTAACATAAGTTATGAATTGTTTAAACACACATATGAGCTATCTAAGGCAAAGGTGTATAAGGTTAAGAAGCTTAGATAAAGGCTTATCGAAGCATCTGGTATTAGAAATATGAATTTCAGAGATTCAATAGGCATTGTTTTCTGAAAGTTCATTTGTTTTCTGAATACATGTCAAAGCTAGTGGGAGCATAAATGTTATGCTTATATGATAATCATCATGATAGTGGGAGCATAAGTGTTATGCTTGTATGATTGTTATGGCGAGTATTGCAAGTTAGCAATATTAATTATAGAAAAACAAAGATTCCATTTGCAAAGTTGCATGGGTTGAAAAGTTGTTTTGCTATAATTAAGGGAGAGAATATTATACTTCATTTCAAAATCTAAAGCTTAGATTAAGAAATTTTAATATCTTCAGTCAAAGGATACATTGTGTGTTCTCAAATTTCGATTATGATTACGGCATCCCTCTTCATAGTTCGAATTGTGAGAACATGACACATAAAATATTATGGCAAAAGAGTGGTAAAGTATCATATCTTTATGTAAGACATTATGCATCGTGTCCCATACGCTTCGGGTATAGGATCGATTGTAAATGCTATAGTATTTTACCATTCCAAAATTTTCCAAATGTCTAGCGCATTAAGAGGGAAAAAGGAATAGAATTGGTTTTGACTGAAAGAATTTAACAACTATCAAAGGATGATCCAAAGTTTGCTGAGGATTGATCGCTTGTAAGTAGTTGATGGACCATATCGACATTATTATGAATAGATAAGATTCTATTAAGAATGAGTTGTCATATGGCAAATGTGGAAATGTTTCCATATTGGGAGTTGGATATTGAGAGTCTATGCCTGGATTAGAAACTTTTATGCAAGAAGGATGTTCAAAGGAATGTACTTTGAATGTGAGACTTCACATCTATAGAATTGTCTTGTAACAATTTCTAAGAAAATACTTTGTAATTTCATTAGCTACGTCTTGGTGACTTTTGTGCTATGATTTTGCAAAGGGATCGTTGCATAAAAATGTTAGAATCTAGCATATTCTAGTAGTGGCAAGAACCTTGTGTTCCTACACTAATAATTAGGATTAAGGAATTGTGAAATGAGCATCATTGGAAAAGTTTTCAGGTGATCTATTTCACAAAGCATGGACCATAGGAAACAAAGTGTGCATGTTTGGAGCATGGGACAATTGCTGGTATAATTCAAGTAATGAGTTGATTATCCGAAACATTAAATGATAAATAATGAGTAATCAATATGGTGGATAAATAGAAGGGTTTTATTTACTCTCACAAGTTTGGGGCCATATAGGATTAAGTATTGTTGTCATGTTTCAATTTGCATGTTTTGACTTCCAGAATAACTAGGTTATTCAAACATCCACAGTTGGTCATACGTTGGGAGTAGGTATGAATAAAGACTGTCATGAATCTGTCTGTAGATTGTCTGAAGTGTTTAGACATGGCACAAGTTTGCTGCAGAGTTCGTGAGTGCTTTGATAAGATTAAAGTATTGGATTAAACCCACGCTCACTTGGATCACTTCACGGTTTTATCACGAGTGATTAGTGAGACGATAATATTGTATATTCTTGATACCGAGACGTGTGAGTTGTTATTTGTTGGTCAGTTACACATTGATAATAAGTAAACGCACCAGTAACTTGGTGTTATAAAACTTATTGTTGTGTGTGATTCGATCAGTAAATGCAAGCGAGCATTTGAGTCGAAGTTTATCCATTCCTTTTACCCAAAGTGGGATAAAAGCGATATATGTGGGCCTCTCGATGATTTAGTGATGACATGTAAGCGCTTGGCCAAGCCGGGACTAAGTTGATGTGTTCAATTGTAGTCTGTTATCAGTCGTCATGAATCGGAAGTCGGGAAATAGTATAGAGAGAATGATTGAAATTCATGTCTTTTGTCTATACGATATCTTGAGAATGGAGGAATATATAATCCCTTATCTAGAGGACACGCTATCTGATAAGATCAGAGTTGACAGCGGCTTTTGAAAGCTACGATTGCTGATCAGGTTTTGAAGTCATACGAAAAATAGTTATTAGACTTATCCAAGTGGGAGACTGTTGGATTAGTGTCTAAGTCCATAACTGTTTTGGTATGTACTTGACCCGATTATGAGCATGGTCCTTTTGGGTTGCCTTCACCATAGCAATATGTAGGATGATTTAAGGAGAGAAAGGTTTAAATATGATTTATTAATATATTATGAGAATAATATATTAAAGGAGAAATCATATTGTTTAATTAATATTAGTCAAGAATTAATTGTTAATTAATTTTGTGGCTAAAAGAGATTAATTAAACTTAGGGGACTGAAGTTGTAATTATAAGATAATTATAATTGGGCTATGGATCACCTAATATCATATAGGTTGGACGAATTCTATGGGAAGCCCATTAGAAATCGTCCAAGGGATATGTTTAAGGAGTCCATGGGCTGCTTAGGGCCTTAGCAGTCAAATTAGGGTTTCCTAGTTGTAAACCCTAATAGCCTACATGTATATTAAGGGCCCCTATGCCCCAAAAACGTGGACAAGTCTTCAATTAGGGTTTCCAGCCATTTTTGGTGCCTCCTTTTCTTCTCCTCTTCATCCAAGTTGCATATGGTGTTTGTGACTCCATTAGAGGTACTACACTTGTGGTACTTGCTTTCAAGAGCTAAGGAAATTCAAGGAACTAGTTGTTATTGCTATATAACAACAAAGGTATGTATTCTAGCTTTATATATGAATTTCAAAAATTATAGTAGCATGCCAGGTTTCTTTTTGTGTTCATAAAGCTGTATAACTAATAATGAAAACATAGATCCAATACTAGGGTTGCATGCACACATAGGATTGTTTGTATTAAACCCATTATTATTCGATATGAGTTATTAGATCATAAGCCTAAGCGTAAGAATTAGGGTTTTCATATGACTCTTGGAATTCTACACTATATATGTATTTCCCTAACCCTAAAATCGACACTTGTGGATTCGTAGTTGAGCCTAGCAGATTTTTGGTGTGTCATACCACTCTCTCAAGTCCTGCATTTGTTCATGGTGTGTTGTGAATCGTTTGAGGCATCACACTTGAGTTGCTAAGCTCTTGAGAGGACAAATTCAACAAGCTACAACAAGAGGTAATATTCTATCTAGTTTTTTATGGTGTATATATCAATTATATGCTAGTTTTAGGTTTCATGCTTTGGATAATTTTTGTTGCATGTATAACTAGAGAAAATTTAGATCCAAAGCATTAGGGTTGTATGTGCATCATAGGAGTGTTATATACATAAAACCTATCAGTGGTATCAGAGCATTAGGTTGTTTTCTGTTATATTGATGTTTGCTTAATTTTTCAAAACTAGAAAAATTCGTCAGAACTACACTCTGAAAGAGGGACTCGACAAGTCAATATGTGAACTCGATGAGTTCATAGTAAACTCTACGAGTCTATAATCTGACTCGACAAGTCCTATAGCCGGTGTGTAGTTTTTAGGGTTTTTTGGCTAGAATTGGATTTGGATCATTACCTTAAACTGTTTTGTATCATAAAACCTATTTTTTTCTGATATGGTAAGGATTATCCCATCCAATTAAAAGATAAATTTCATATCTTGAAATTATTGCTAGTTTATACACTAAACTAATTGTTTGTAATATTTTGATTTGATGTTATATTGCTATAAGAGTTGCATTAAGTCAAAAAGTTTAAAAGATAAAATTATGATTATTTTATTTGTTTTAAAATTTGATCTAATTAGTTTTAGGGGTTACAAAACCTGTTATCAAGTTTTGAAACTCAAAAGTTTTTTATGGAGTTACAAATCTTGTCATCAAGTTTGGAACACAAAAGGTTTTCAAGAGTTACAAAACTTGCCCTCAAGTTTTGGCATTTGAAAAGTCTTAAATTAAGAAACACTGAATTCTCTAAACTCTTCTAATTGAAATGTGCAACTCTTGGGTTCATAACCTAAAAATTAATTAAATATATTTTTTTTTTAATTTTTAATTTTTATATTTAGAACCTTGATTGTTGAATAGTTCATATTAGACCTTTATAGATTTCATTTAATTAATTAAAGTGTTTAATTAAAAGAGATTAATAAATCCATAATCACATGGTTCAAGTTTAATTAAATTAAGATTATAGTTTAATTAATAGATTAAACCATATAGTATTTTAAAAGTGTAAAATACACCCTTATACTATATAGAATTAAAAAGTTTAATATATTATACATGTATAAGTAAAAAGTCAGTCTTACCGTTAATAGACCTCATTCACGAAGCTGATCTATAAGGGGTGTTTAAGGAAGGAGCCTGTAAAATGACCGACATTGGCTATCCACTGTTACCCACCACACCCTTGACCAGTGGAGAGTCGTTAGCTGAATGGATATGGTAGGACACAAACTTCCATTAAAATTATAATGAAAATACAAAGTAACTAAACACTTTTATTAATTCCCAAATCTTAGTTACTTTACGAAAAATGTGAATTTGGTGCTAATCCTTGAAATTTCACTTTGCACCTTGCTAAGTCGTTAGTGGAGCGTATGTGGTTAACCGGCACACTAACGTGGACTAAAAAGGGTGGCAAAGGGTAGCTCAATGTTTGTCATAGATCAATAGAGCGTGTGTGGTTAATCGGCACATTGGTTAGGTGATTAATGACATCGGGAGTACCAAGCTAATTTGCATGGTTATTCACACCTTGTTTGTGATCCTCGGTAACCTAGTCACAAACATGAAGGGCATAATCGATACTAAACATGTCGTTGAAAAGTTCAATGAATCTTAAATAATCTAGGAATTTTAATTCATTTAAAACCTACCGTTCAATTTCATTTTTCATGGTGGAAATTGATAAATTGTCATTTATCTACATCAAATATTCTGCAATTGGATTACGACATCCTTCTTCCGAATTGTAGAATATTTTGTTGGGTCTCAGCCTTAATGTTTCATTCTTGGTGTTATATTAAGGACTTAGATCAACTAACTTGAATTTCTCCCTTGTAGCTGCCTAGTTCAGAGAACTATGTTCTTCTTGAATCTTTTGGAAAAAACTTTCCACAAGAAGATGATATTCCACAATATCATACTTCACTTCCTCCACCTCCTCCAATTATTCTCCCTGACCCACATGTTCGTCGACATGAAAAGTTCAAGGTCACTCAAGCCCTATTGGCAAGAAAACACGAAGATGGAAAAGTATATATGTACTCACCTCTTCGAGATGTAAATGCATATTGACAGGCTAAGAATATTGGGTGTCATTTTCCCAAGGTAGTTGGTTGTTGCCTGGGTTCTTCATTCACTTCCCGAGTCATATAGTCAGCTTCTTAAAAACTACTATATGAGAGATCACGACGTGACCCTTATTGATCTTACATATTTGCTAATTGCTGCTAAATCAGCAATGATTTGGCGTACTGGTCAAGCAAATTTTATTAGAAGATCTACTTCCCAAGCTGCCATGGATATAGGCAATGACATAGATAGTCCAGAAAAAATCCCTTCTCCTATGCGAAGGGAATTGGCTATGGTCAAAAGATTTGACCATAACAGAAAAGCCAGTTTTAAGATAGTTTGATGTGCAAATGCCAAAGAGTCCACTTGTTTCTATTGCCATTTGAAGGGACATTGGAAGCAAAATTTTCCTGACTACCTAAAAGATCTAAGAGAGGGTAAAATCAAATTGTATGATTCTACTTCAGGTAATTCCACTATCTAACTCTATTAACTTCCTATTTTTAGATTCTTAATACATCATGTGATAAGATTATATTTTGATGTGTTGTAGAATCGAAGGAAGCTTAAAGGAAGAAGCAAGTTGAGTCTGGTCGCGATTTATATTTTTGATCTACTGTTTAGGAGTTACGATAGATTGCTTAGAAATATGTAGTATATAGTTTTCATTTGTACATGCATTGTAAGGAAAAGTTTTTCCGCATTTTATAAATAAATAAAATTTTGATTTTATCTTATATTATATTTTCTTGCGATGGCAGTTGTGAAAATTGATGTTTGTATGTTTTTATTTAGCAATGTTGAAAAATGGATTTGATTCTTTCGTTTGTGGTAGCGTCTAAATTTACCAAATAAGGAAAGATTCTCATGACTATGCTTCAATATGATAGAAACTTGGAATCATGCAACTTGTATTGTATGATGAATGAGAGCCTTCATCTTTGGAAAATTAGGACTAATTCCTTGTTGACATGTATATGTGAGTCAGGTGAAGGACTAGGGAATATACTACACTTTGTTGTTCAATAGTCAAGCCAACCACAAAGAATGACAAGACTATTCGTCATGATTTACTAAAGTTTAGTAAATATGGTAATGCTTACAAGAGCAAGTGTAATTCTGGATCATTGGAAAAGTTTCAATGTATAGCAGAACGAATAAGAAGAATCAATTAGACAGAAAGATAAAAGTTTCTCCAATCGAAAAGGAAAGGAGAGTACTTAAGTATCATGTTTTATGATTATCTTAATGATTATGAAACAATATCTGTAACATCCCGAAATATCAAGAGTAGAGTAGAAGGGCTAAAAGAGTAAATTGGGAAAGAGTGACTCGACGAGTCCATGGGTGGACTCGGCGTGTAGAGTCGCGACTGGGTTGCGTGTTAAGTAGCCGACTCGGCGAGTCAGTAAGATGGACTCGGCGAGTAGGCGCTGAGTGGAGAAAACCCTAATTCTTGGGGTTGAGCCCTATATAAAGATCATTATGTTTTCCTCCCAGCCTCTTTGTTCCCCCTTGAGTTCAAGAAACCCTAAAATCGTGGAGAAGCACCATTGTTGAGCAATTTGGAGCTTGAAGAGGTGGTTGCTGAAGAAATTCCAAAGGAGAAGAGGCTTGGATCAAAGGGCTTTGCAAGGATTCGGGATAATCTTCTCCTGGAGCTTCCTTTTGAGGTATCTTTCCATTGTTTGAGCTGCTATTGTCTAGATTCTTCATTTTGGGGGTGTTGAGATCATATCCTTTGGATGTATTGGAGTTTAGAGGCTAGATCTGAGGTTGCTACCTCAGATATGGGATGGAGAAGCGTTAGAATGCATGAAAGTCCCTGTGTTGAGTGTTGGATGAAGTTATCTTGTCCCAAACCTTAGCCCTAATGTTCAAAATGCATAGATCTCTTTGGATTCACATAAAGTTTGCCACTTTACATGATGGAAGAGTTGTAGGAGGCTAGATCTATGTTTTGGAGCAATTTCATGGCCTGGAGTGCTTCTGTATGCATTCAGACCGGTGGTACTCGGCGAGTCACATGGGTGGACTCGACGAGTTGCTTGAAGATTGCCTGGAACTCGGCGAGTTGTATGAACAACTCGGCGAGTAGGTTGAAGATAGCCTTAGACTCGGCGAGTCTGTTCTTGGGCTCGACGAGTCTTGTCGAAGAGTCCCAATATTTTCTGGTCGAGTCGAGAATCGGTGAGTCAAGGGATGACTCGGTGAGTTGTGTGTGAGTAGACTCAGAGTTGTTGAACTCGATGAGTCTCGGGGTGACTCGGCGAGTTAGGTCGCGGATTGAGTGAAGTTCTGATTATGGGAACTCGGCGAGTCATAGGGTTGACTCGGCGAGTAGGGTCAGTCAGGGGTTAACCTTGACCTTGTCTTTGACCAAGGGTTGACCAGTGGTTTCCAGGGGCATTTTGGTAATTGTTGATTGTTGTTTTGAGTTCAGTGCATTGGCGGTTGTCCAGTGGTAGAGATCGTATCAGTGATCGGAGCAGTTCGGGTTATCTGTTCAATCGGCAGTTTCGAGGTGAGTTATCCTCACTATATCAACAGGGTCTAAGGCACCAAGGCCGGCCCTTATCGGATTGAGATCCGGGTAGTTGTTGTTATGTTGTTGCTATGTTATGTTTGCATCCTGAGAGCTAGGATGGTATATAGAGACCTTTTTGAGATCGTTATCCTGAGAGACAGGGTGATGCTATGCTAGTGACCTGTTAGGTCGGTATCCTGGTTAGGGGGATGATATGTTATGTGATCTGTTTGATCTGCTTGTTGACTGTGAATTGTTATATGATTGTATGTATATGTGCACATGGTTGTTTGGACTGGAGCTGGGTTGAGGCGGGTCTTGCTGTGTGCGGTAGGCCAAGATACCCAGGGCGGACCGGTTGTCCCGAAAGCCCAACGAGCGGCCCGGATAGGCTGTAGGCCACGAAAGGGAAGACCAGACGTGCCGAAGGCTCGGAGAGTGGACAGAGAGACTGAAGGCCCGGTGCGGGCGGACCAGTCATACTGTAGACTTAGAAGTGCATGGTTGTTCTGTGATCGGATATGTTATGGCATGTTATGCATGTTTGGTATTTGTGGTTGGTATTTTGGGGATATCTCACTAATCTTTCGAGCTTACAGTTGTGGTTTCATGTTTTTCAGGTTCTTTAGGAGACTGTAGCAAGGCAAAGGCGTGATCGTACCGCTCCTCGTGATTTTGTAGTATTGTGATTCTGGGAACACGTTAAATGTTTTGTATTGAAAACCTTTTTGTAAAGATTTAATAGAATCAAGATGTTTTTGAAAAACTTAAAAATTGGTTGTACTTTTCGGTTGTTACAATATCACAATTAATCCTCTAAGGACACCTTAGTGCACTTGCATGGCTAAGAAGACGAACCTGGGATTGTTGAAATGGTTAAATCAAGAAGGTGAGTCATACTTTGTTCCAAAATCAAGTCTTAGAGTAATACTCCAATATTGTGCCTTAATTGACATATTTTAAATAGGTTTATAACACATCATAAAATATGGAGTAGAAATGTTTTCTAACTCTTGCATATTTCAAGTTGGTAGTTATGATGTTTTAGCTAAAACAAAGACCAACTAAGACCAATTGTGTGAAGTGTTTTCCTTGATAAGATTCCAAACTAACTCTTGAATATTTGTTTGTCAAAGAATGTTTCTTGATAAGAGAATCATATATGTCAAGAGGTCTGTGGGAATCATAAAGACCTTAAAAAAGCTTCAAGAACTAATCAAGAATAAACCTATCGTTTATCACTAGCACACGACTTGTGCTACCAAGTGGCAAGAAATTAAGATTGAACAAGTTGAGTCCATATGAGTTTGAATTTGTGACAATAGTCAAATTCGGGTCAAGTCTAAGCCGGACTAGGTCAACGAGTCAAACCGGTCAACTCAATTGAAACCTTGTATAATAGGGTTTGTATTATGTAATTACTGTATAACTCACTATCTTAATGAGAAAACATCACTTGGAAAGTTCGTGTGTTTAAATTTCTTCACTCTATCTCTTCTTATCGAGAATCTCTCCCAAATCTCTCTAAGTATGTGAAATCTCTCCCACATATCTCTCTGTATGTGAAATCTCTCCAAGAATGTCAAATCTCTCCCAAATCTCTCTAAGTATGTGAAATCTCTCCCACATATCTCTTTGTATGAGAAATCTCTCCAAGGATGTCAAATCTCTCCCAAATCTCTCTAAGAATATGAAATCTCTCCCAAATATCTCTTTGTATGTGAAATCTCTCCAAGAATGTCAAATCTCTCCCAAATCTCTCTAAGAATATGAAATCTCTCCCACATATCTCTTTGTATGAGAAATCTCTCCAAGAATGTCAAATCTCTCCCAAATCTCTCTGAGTATGTGGAATCTCTCTCAAATCTCTCTCGAAATCTCTCCCAACTTTCTATAATCACTCGGGGCATCCCGACCCTCGAATTTGACAAAAATAGCCCAAAAACGAAAGTCTACGCGAAAAACGGACTTAAGGAACCGAAACCCCTCTTAGGAACCGAAACCCCTCTTAGGAACCGAACCCTCCTGATGAGGAAGGCTGCTGAACCGAACCGAGGGTACTGTTCATCCTAGCCGAACCTCGCATAAAAGGGAGAACCGCACCCGAAGGTACTGTTCACTACTGTTCACTACAGTTCCTTCGGTTCTGACTTCTCTTCGGACCGAACCTTCTGACCTTCGCTTCTGACTTCGGACCGAGCCTTCGGACGGACCCTCGCCCTTCGCTTCTCGCTTCTGGCTCAGCCTCTCGCTTCCGATTCAGCACCTTCCTGACCGAACCTCGGCCTAGGGACCGAACCTCGGCCTAGGACCGAGAGGTCTCGCTGGGAAGCCCTTTTTCTCCCGGTTTTCAATTAAATTCGCGTTTTAAGCCCGTTTTTAATTGTTTTAACATAGGATTTTCACCCAAAACTTTATTTTAAAATATAAGGCCCCTAAATTAATGATTTAATCATATTTTAAGGATAAAACCTTATCCAAAAGAGAGTAGGTAAAGTACAAAGGTAGAGTGTTGACTTTACCTTATTTTATGACACAAGCAACCCCATACCCACTCCATGATTAACCCACACTCCTCCCCACCATACCTTGTCACTTCCTTGTACTTTTTACCCCTCTCACAAGCCATCCCCACGTTCTAGGGCTGGTCACTCAACCTCTCTCCTCATTTTCTCTCAATCACTCTCATTCCACCAAAGATTCAACTCCAACTTTTCTCTCCAACTTTTCTCTCTAATTCAAGATCTCAAGGCTGATCATCAAATGTTCTTCCACTCTTGGTAAGTGTAATTCATCCTCCTTGTGATTTTTACACTTCATTCTACTCAAATCATTGATAGCTTATACAAACTCCATAACTATGATGCTAGATTCTCAAAAATCTTCAAGGCATCTCCAAGTGTTCTTGAGTTAAACACCTCCATTCTTCAACAATCATCTGCTGAAAACAATTAAGGTGAGTTCATACCCCCATATTTTCATGTTTTCTCAAGTTTTTAGGGGGGGAATACAAGTTAAAACACCAAGAACATAACTACACTTTTCTAACAGCCTTCATCAGAAAAGTTCAACTCCATTCACGGACTGTTTTGGACCACTTAAACATTTTAGTTTTCAAAACTGTATTAGGTGTAAGTAGTTCCAGTTCTTAGCTTTAAAATGGATACTTGCACATCTCCATACGAGTTTTCTACAATTTATGGTGATTTTTACAAAACTGCCTATCATTTCAAACACCAATCCGGACCAGTCTGTGATTATGGACTTTTTCACCCAAGTTGGAGGTCATTAAAAATCATGATAAAAATTATGAGTAAACTAGACACATTTTGGGAACTCTCAGAATTTACGGATTTAGTTTTCGGCTTCGTATGATTTTTCTATGAATTTTCAAAAACAGTGTAGAAAGGTTGAAAATTTGTTAACAGCTTATAAGTTTCATAACACTTTGTATTATGTTGAGCAAAGTGTATAACGATAAGTTCCAAATATTGAATGTGTTTCCATGTTAGTTTATCATCATAAACTGAAATATAGTCATTCATGATAAGATTATTCATTCATTTAGAACACGTATATTAAGCTATAATGAGCATAGTTTATGGATTCATAGCATTAAAGCATTCATAAAAGAATTCTTATACATTACAAACGTTTTGGATAAACTATAATAGGTATAGTTTATGTATCATTTACTTCTCAAACTTATTTACCAAAGGTTTTCCGTTTCGTTCACGTAAATCTGTTAATGAATAAATTTGTGAGTCATTCCCTTCGGGTTACTTCCAAAGTAACAAAGTCAAAAAGTCCTGTAAATTGTAACCAGAGTCTCTTGTATGGAGAACGTGATAGTTGTGTATAGATCTATATTGGGTTTGACAAACCCACACCAGAGCTGCTTGCAACAGCTAGACCGGCAGGTCTGTGGTGACAAGTGTCATTTAACGGCGACGCCTGAAGAACGTCGTATTACGAGGCCGTCTATGTCAAGTATGGTTATGATAGCTCACATGTGGTATTAACAATCATAAGATTTACGGTTTCTAACTTCAAATTAGCGAGTTATGTCTATTTAGCTCACTGAAATTACTTTAAGTATGGAAAAATACTTATACGCCTTCATATCAAAAAGGGTTTTATGTCGATTTAAAATCACTTTTTACATCAACAATTACATACTTTATTGTATACTTTGGTCTTGGTATTTAAGACTACACATCATTCATTACGGAATTTTTCTCACATCAGAAAGGGTTTTATGCCAATTTAAAACCACCTTTATATTTTTAAGTATGACAAATATTTGTTCATTTTCCGTCCTGGTATTTAGGACTACATGACTTTTGTAAGGAAAATATTGGATTTTTCTGGAACAACTATACAATTACATGACAAGCTTTTCATAATTATATACAAAAACTTATGAACTCACCAACCATTGTGTTGACACTTTTTCAAACCACTTGTATTCTCAGGAAATCGCTAACAGGTAACAAAGTACTTTTGAGGATGGGACGTTGAGGCGTCAAACTTATCATATTTTTTCAACATATTGTAATTGAATTTGAAACATGTAATTCATACAATGATGTAACTCTTTCAATTATATATATATATATATATATATATATATATATATATATATATATATATATATATATGTTGGTTGTGTTTACTTTCATCACTATTACCATTGTTGTTATGATACTACACATGAAGTCCTCTAGCCCCGGACGTTTCCGCCATCCTTGGTTTGGGGGTGTGACAGATTGGTATCAGAGCACGGTTTATAGTGAATTAAGTATATCAAACAACATAGGATATACAAACTATAAACACATTTGGGACTAAGAGTCTCTGATTTTAAAACATTCTAACCGGTTATACTTTTAGAAAACGAATAGTTCTTGTTTAAAAGTATACCTACATGCATTGCATACTCGCGTAGTGTCATAACTAGAAGAACATAAGCTAAAAGAAGAGCAGTTGAACGCTACGAGTATGCCTTGGTATGAGTAATCAGTTTTGGGAAGGATATAGCCTGATCAACTATATTAGTCCGGGAAGTGACTTACTCATATCGGGGGATAGTCGTAGGAGGGCAACAAATCTAATAACCTAACTTCACCCTACAAAGAGTGTTATAAGAACCAAATCTAAACATTTAAAATACTATAGGAGTATTTGTATGTTGCTATATCGCAATATTATTAATATCTACCGCTATCTGCTTCTTACCCCTCTATTCTCGCGCAGACGACATGGCAGGATTCCACCTACCAGGAGACCCATACTTTCCCAACCAGGGAAATGCCGGCTGGATTGAGGAAGAGCCCGAAGAGCTGATTGAAGAGGATCCCGAAGAGGATCCCGAAGAAGAACCCGAAGAAGAAGAAGAAGAGGTAGACGAAGAAGAAGAAGAAGAAGAAGAAGAAGACGACGAGGTGGACATGGATGAGGATGAAGGTGAAGAAGAGCCAGAGGAGGAAGTCTTCAACCCTCCTTACATTGCGAGGGTACCTGCAAACCGCTGGGGGCACAATGGGCCTGAGCCCCGTTGGGCGACCATGATCGAGAGGTGGAGTCGGCAACAACGCCAGAGGTCACCCTATGGCGACCAACGAGGTTACTATGACCTCAATCACGCGGGACCGGCTGACAGAGCTCTCCCCGTTATGACCCAGCACATCACGAACTTGGGGAACCAGAGTAGGGAAATGGCAGACCAGGTTCGAAATCTCAGCGCTATTACGGCAGCCACCGATGCACGCACCCGGGATTTGGAGAGGGACTTCTATCCATTGGACCAAATCATCGAGGACCTTACCGCTGCTCGAGCGGAGGTAAGGGAGTACCAGGAGAGGCACGCAGCTCTCGAGGAGAGAGTGATCGCGGCTGAGCGCCGGATTGCGGAGCTTCAGGGAGCCTCGACCTCATCCCAGGGCCACCATGGACCAGATGCTACACGCCACGAGTAGTGTTCGCGCTACTTACATTTTGTTATAAATCTAGTATTTCGAGTATGCGTTGGTGCTACTCTTTATTGCGAATAGGTTGACCTCGCGACTAAGTGATCACACTAGTCAAAGGGGCCTTTGTACTGCCAAAAGTTTATCTTTTATTATGATGTAATGTAGACCCTTATGAGGTCAAATTCCTCAAAACAATATGTACTAACAAATTATCAATGAATGTGGCATGTATTTTACTTCCTTGGATGCTGACACGAACCAAGCACATGACTCTGCGTGGGTCAACACTATTAAATTCATAAGTTTAATTGCATAAACTTTGCGATGAATTACCTTCTAAATTAATAAACTCGGACAAAATACAATTGAGATGAAACAAGTAACGCTCGACTCGTTATCACCATTGCAGTCTTACCGACAAGTCTTTCTTTTTATTTTCTTATGTCAGAACCATGCCACCAAGGAAAAGACCAAGACCTTCCGGAAACTCAGCACCACCCCCTCCGCCGCCACCTCCGGAGTTTGATCCTGTGATGTTTCAAGCTGCAGTAATAGCAGCCGTGGCGGCAGCAATGTCGCAAATGGGTACAAATGGTTCCGGCGGTTCCGGATCCGGGAATACTAACTCGAATCAGGGGGATAGTACGGGGCGCACTAAGGAGTGTTCGTACAAAGACTTCACTAATGGCAAACCCGATCCTTTCGACGGAAGTGGGGGCGTCATAGCGCTGATGCAATGGTTCGAAAGGACCGAAGCAGTCTTCGAAATCTGTGCTTGTCCCGAAGCGAGCAAAGTCAAGTATGCGGCATTCACTTTCACAAGAAAAGCTCTTACTTGGTGGAATGGCCGAGTTAAGTCACTTACTCCTGCAGTGGCTAACTCCATAGGCTGGGAAAACTTAAAAGCGTTGATGTTAAAGGAGTATTGCCCGAGGGGAGAAATACAAAAACTCGAAGAGGAACTCTGGAATCTCAAGATGTCGGGGATGGATCTCGAAGCTTATACCGCCCGATTCAATGACCTAGCACTCCTCTGTCCTGCAATGGTTACTCCGGAGGAGAAAAAGGTAGAACGATACCTTTGGGGGCTATCATCCCAGATTCATGATAGTGTTCTGGCCTCGAAACCTACTACCTTTGAAAGTGCCAAGGAATTGGCACAACAACTTATCGATCATAGGGCCAGCCGTGGCACCATGGTCGCCACCACCAACCAAACGAAAGGAGGGAACAACAAGAGGAAGTTCTGGAACAGTAAAAGGAAACAACCGGTGCAGGACCCCACAAAGAAGCAACAGACTGTTGTTGTCCGTGCAGCCACTACTGCTCCTACTCCAGCGCCACCAAAGCAATACGCAGGAACTCTTCCCAAGTGCAACAAGTGCAACTTCGACCATACCGGTGCTTGTCGGGAACTGCACTGCAGAAATTGCAACCGAAAGGGGCACACTGCTCGATTTTGTAAAGTGCCAGCCCAATCCGCCCCTCAAGTCGCCCCAGCCGCTAACACCGGAGCAAGTCAAACCTGTTACGGATGTGGAGAGGCAGGGCACTTCAAAAGAAACTGCCCAAAAGCACGAAACACCAATGCTGGAGGTGTAGGGAAAGTCCTGACGATGGGACACAGAGAAGCAATCAAGGATCCCTCAGTGGTTTCTGGTACGTTTCTCCTCAATAACACATATGCATGCATACTATTTGATAGTGGAGCAGAGAGGAGTTTTGTGAGCCATGAATTCAAACAATTACTAAAACAAACCCCACATTCATTAAAAGATACATACGTAGTAGAAATGGCTAATGGGAAAGAAGAGCACACTAATAATATATACTCAGGGTGTACCCTCACTCTAGACAACCATTCGTTTAAAGTAGACCTGATGCCGGTCACAATAAAATGCTTTGACATAATCATCGGTATGGATTGGTTGAGTTCCCATCGTGCCGACATTCTATGTTACGAAAGGGCCGTTCGCCTTAATCTACCGAATGGCGAAACCCTCTTCATCTATGGCGACAAACCCAGTTCAAATTTGCAAGTCATCTCTTGCGTCAAGGCCCAAAAGTATCTCCGAAAGGAGTACCACGCATTTCTAGCCCACGTAGTAGATACGAAGCAAGAGGTGAAGGATATCAACGACATTCCCGAGGTGTGCAACTATCCTGATGTATTCCCCGAAGATCTTCCAGGTGTACCCTTCGCACGACAAATCGAATTCCGGATCGACTTAATCCCAGGAGCTACCCCCGTCGCCAAGGCTCCATACCGCTTAGCACCGGCAGAAATGCAAGAACTTTCCAGCCAGTTAAATGAACTGTTGAGCAAAGGATTTATCAGGCCGAGCTTCTCACCCTTGGGAGCACCGGTCCTGTTTGTAAAGAAGAAGGACGGAACTTTTCGCATGTGCATAGACTACCGGGAGCTAAACAAACTCACTATCAAGAACCGATATCCCTTACCCCGAATCGATGACCTCTTCGACCAACTCCAAGGAGCAAGCTACTTTTCAAAAATCGACCTGAGGTCGGGTTATCATCAACTACGAGTCCAACAAGAGGATATTCCCAAGACTGCGTTCAGAACTCGCTACGGGCACTATAAGTTTGTGGTAATGCCCTTCGGATTAACGAACGCACCGGCAGTATTTATGGACCTGATGAATCGAGTGTGTTGACCCTACTTAGACAAATTCGTGATTGTGTTCATCGACGATATTTTAATCTATTCCCGAAGCGAGGAAGAGCACCGTCAACATCTCCGGCTAATCTTGGAAACACTGAGGGCTGAGAAGCTTTACGCCAAATTCTCTAAATGCGAATTCTGGATTAGAGAAGTGAATTTTCTTGGCCATGTGGTTAGCGAGAAGGGGATACACGTGGATCCCGCTAAAATCAAAGCTATCAAAAACTGGTCAGCACCTACAACGCCGACGGAAATTCGACAATTTTTAGGGCACGTCGGCTACTACCGAAGATTCATACAAAACTTCTCGAAGATCGCCAAACCACTCACCACCCTGACTCAAAAAGGTGTGGTATTTAAGTGGGGAGATAAACAAGAAGCCGCTTTCCAGACATTAAAACAAGCCCTATGCAGCGCACCAGTTTTGTCTCTTCCAGAAGGAACTGATGACTTCGTGGTATATTGCGATGCTTCAAATCAAGGCCTCGGATGCGTGCTCATGCAGAGAGGGAAAGTCATCGCTAGTGTTCGCCTTAAAACACACGAAGTTAATTACACTACCCATGACCTTGAACTGGGGGCGCTAGTGTTCGCCTTAAAGATCTGGAGACACTACCTCTACGGCACAAAATGCACCATCTTCACCGATCACAAAAGTCTTCAGCATATCCTCAATCAGAAAGAGCTCAACATGCGGCAACGAAGATGGGTTGAACTGCTAAACGACTACGAGTGCGAAATTTGCTACCACCCGGGCAATGCCAATGTAGTGGCTGATGCCCTAAGCAGGAAGGAATATTCGGGCCGCCGAGTAAGATCCTTAACCATGACCATCCATTCCCACCTGGCCACGCAAATCAGGGAAGCTCAACTAGAAGCCTTGAAACCAGAGAATGTGGCAGGTGAGGCATTAAGGGGAATGGATAAGAACTTAGAAGTCAAGGATGACGGAACTCGTTATCTTAGTAACCGAATCTGGACACCGAAGTTCGGTGGGATCCGAGACGTAGTCATGAATGAAGCACACAAGACTCGATACTCCATCCATCCAGGGTCAGACAAGATGTATCTAGACCTCAAAACGTTATATTGGTGGCCGAATATGAAAGCCGAGATTGCTACATATGTGGGCAAGTGTCTGACTTGCGCCAAGGTCAAGGTGGAATACCAGAAACCCTCAGGACTACTACAACAGCCTGATATACCGGAATGGAAGTGGGAACGGATAACCATGGACTTCATAACCAAGCTGCCTAAGACTTCGGGCGGGTTCGACTATATGAGTAATCGTAAACAGATTGACCAAGTCTGCGCACTTCCTGCCAATAAAGGAAACCGACAAGATGGAGAAGTTAACCAGGATATACATCAAGGAGATTGTGCGACTGCATGGTGTACCAATATCTATTATCTGAGACCGAGATTGTAGGTTCACTTCGAGATTTTGGCAGTCCCTGCAGAAATCCTTGGGAACTAGGCTAGACATGAGTACAGCCTACCATCCACAAACCGACGGGCAAAGCGAGCGCACTATACAAACATTAGAAGACATGTTGAGAGCCTGTGTGATAGACTTTGGTAAAGCATGGGATACCCATTTGTCGCTGATTGAATTCTCCTAAAATAACAGCTATCACACTAGCATTAAGGTTGCTCCATTCGACGCTCTTTACGGTCGCAAGTGTAGATCACCCCTATGTTGGGCTGAAGTGGGGGACACTCAGATAGCTAGGGGGCAAGTCCCTAATAGCACCCTCACTGGTCCTGAAATCATAAGGGAGACCACATAAAAGATTGTTCAAATCAGAGAAAGGCTGAAGGCCTCCCGAGATCGGCAAAAGAGTTACGCGGATAAGCGACGCAAACCTTTGGAATTCCAGGTTGGTGATCGAGTATTACTAAAAGTTTCCCCTTGGAAAGGAATGATACGTTTCGGTAAACGTGGGAAACTAAACCCGAGGTACATTGGACCATTCGAAATCCTCGCCAGGATTGGTCCTGTGGCGTACAAACTTTGATTACCTTAAGAACTCGATAAGGTACATCCCACCTTTCACGTATCGAACCTGAAGAAGTGTCTGTCCGACGAGACACTTGTAATACCTCTCGACGAGATCAAAGTTAACGAAAATCTCCACTTCGTAGAGGAGCCAGTAGAGATTTTGGACCGAGAGGTCAAAAGAACGAAATAAAGTCGTATTCCCATCGTGAAGGTTCGATGGAACGCTAAACGAGGACCTGAGTTCACCTGGGAGCGCGAAGACCAAATGAAACAAAAGTACCCGCATCCTTTCCTAAACTCTTAAACTCCTGGCCAAAGCGTAAATTTCGGGACAAAATTCCCTCTAACGGGGGGATGATGTGACAATAGTCAAATTCGGGTCAAGTCGAAGCCGGACTAGGTCAACGAGTCAAACCGGTCAACTCAATTGAAACCTTGTATAATAGGGTTTGTATTATGTAATTACTGTATAACTCACTATCTTAATGAGAAAACATCACTTGGAAAGTTCGTGTGTTTAAATTTCTTTAAACTTTAGTGCTAAACAATAAACAAGAACAATAAAACAATGTTGCATACTCATAGGTAGTGTGTAAGATCCTAAAACATGGCATAACGGGGTCTATGGCCCCTGCATTTCGAAGTCGGACACTCACATTCATCACACACGAAAACGCTCTCAATCGTTTTCACTCTATCTCTTCTTATCGAGAATCTCTCCCAAATCTCTCTAAGTATGTGAAATCTCTCCCACATATCTCTCTATATGTGAAATCTCTCCAAGAATGTCAAATCTCTCCCAAATCTCTCTAAGTATGTGAAATCTCTCCCACATATCTCTTTGTATGAGAAATCTCTCCAAGGATGTCAAATCTCTCCCAAATCTCTCTAAGAATATGAAATCTCTCCCAAATATCTCTTTGTATGTGAAATCTCTCCAAGAATGTCAAATCTCTCCCAAATCTCTCAAAGAATATGAAATCTCTCCCACATATCTCTTTGTATGAGAAATCTCTCCAAGAATGTCAAATCTCTCCCAAATCTCTCTGAGTATGTGGAATCTCTCTCAAATCTCTCTCGAAATCTCTCCCAACTTTCTATAATCACTCGGGGCATCCCGACCCTCGAATTTGACGAAAATAGCCCAAAAACGAAAGTCTACGCGAAAAACGGACTTAAGGAACCGAAACCCCTCTTAGGAACCGAACCCTCCTGATGAGGAAGGCTGCTGAACCGAACCGAGGGTACTGTTCATCCTAGCCGAACCTCGCATAAAAGGAAGAACCGAACCCGAAGGTACTGTTCACTACAGTTCCTTCGGTTCTGACTTCTCTTCGGACCGAACCTTCTGACCTTCGCTTCTGACTTCGGACCGAGCCTTTGGACGGACCCTCGCCCTTCGCTTCTCGCTTCTGGCTTAGCCTCTCGCTTCCGATTCAGCACCTTCCTGACCGAACCTCGGCCTAGGGACCGAACCTCGGCCTAGGACCGAGAGGTCTCGCTGGGAAGCCCTTTTTCTCCCGGTTTTCAATTAAATTCGCGTTTTAAGCCCGTTTTTAATTGTTTTAACATAGGATTTTCACCCAAAACTTTATTTTAAAATATAAGGCCCCTAAACTAATGATTTAATCATATTTTAAGGATAAAACCTTATCCAAAAGAGAGTAGGTAAAGTACAAAGGTAGAGTGTTGACTTTACCTTATTTTATGACACAAGCAACCCCATACCCACTTCATGATTAAGCCACACTCCTCCCCACCATACCTTGTCACTTCCTTGTACTTTTTACCCCTCTCACAAGCCATCCCCACGTTCTAGGGCTGGTCACTCAACCTCTCTCCTCATTTTCTCTCAATCACTCTCATTCCACCAAAGATTCAACTCCAACTTTTCTCTCCAACTTTTCTCTCTAATTCAAGATCTCAAGGCTGATCATCAAGTGTTCTTCCACTCTTGGTAAGTGTAATTCATCCTCCTTGTGATTTTTACACTTCATTCTACTCAAATCATTGATAGCTTATACAAACTCCATAACTATGATGCTAGATTCTCAAAAATCTTCAAGGCATCTCCAAGTGTTCTTGAGTTAAACACCTCCATTCTTCAACAATCATCTGCTGAAAACACCTAAGGTGAGTTCATACCCCCCATATTTTCATGTTTTCTCAAGTTTTTAGGGGGGGAATACAAGTTAAAACACCAAGAACATAACTACACTTTTCTAACAGCCTTCATCAGAAAAGTTCAACTCCATTCACGGACTGTTTTGGACCACTTAAACATTTTAGTTTTCAAAACTGTATTAGGTGTAAGTAGTTCCATTTCTTAGCTTTAAAATGACTACTTGCACATCTCCATACGATTTTTCGACAATTTATGGTGATTTTTACAAAACTGCCTATCATTTCAAACACCAATCCGGACCAGTCTGTGATTATGGACTTTTTCACCCAAGTTGGAGGTCATTAAAAATCATGATAAAAATTATGAGTAAACTAGACACATTTTGGGAACTCTCAGAATTTACGGATTTAGTTTTTGGCTTCGTATGATTTTTCTATGAATTTTCAAAAACAGTGTAGAAAGGTTGAAAATTTGTTAACAGCTTATAACTTTCATAACACTTTGTATTATGTTGAGCAAAGTGTATAACGATAAGTTCCAAATATTGAATGTGTTTCCATGTTAGTTTATCATCATAAACTGAAATATAGTCATTCATGATAAGATTATTCATTCATTTAGAACACGTATATTAAGCTATAATGAGCATAGTTTATGGATTCATAGCATTAAAGCATTCATAAAAGAATTCTTATACATTACAAACGTTTTGGATAAACTATAATAGGTATAGTTTATGTATCATTTACTTCTCAAACTTATTTACCAATGGTTTTCCGTTTAGTTCACGTAAATCTGTTAATGAATAAATTTGTGAGTCATTCCCTTCGGGTTACTTCCAAAGTAACAAAGTCAAAAAGTCCTGTAAATTGTAACCAGAGTCTCTTGTAGGGAGAACGTGATAGTTGTGTATAGATCTATATTGGGTTTGACAAACCCACACCAGAGCTGCTTGCAACAGCTAGACCGGCAGGTCTGTGGTGACAAGTGTCATTTAACGGCGACGCCTGAAGAACGTCGTATTACGAGGCCGTCTATGTCAAGTATGGTTATGATAGCTCACATGTGGTATTAACAATCATAAGATTTACGGTTTCTAACTTCAAATTAGCGAGTTATGTCTATTTAGTTCACTGAAATTACTTTAAGTATGGAAAAATACTTATACGCCTTCATATCAAAAAGGGTTTTATGTCGATTTAAAATCACTTTTTACATCAACAATTACATACTTTATTGTATACTTTGGTCTTGGTATTTAAGACTACACATCATTCATTACGGAATTTTTCTCACATCAGAAAGGGTTTTATGCCAATTTAAAACCACCTTTATATTTTTAAGTATGACAAATATTTGTTCATTTTCGGTCCTGGTATTTAGGACTACATGACTTTTGTAAGGAAAATATTGGATTTTTCTGGAACAACTATACAATTACATGACAAGCTTTTCATAATTATATACAAAAACTTATGAACTCACCAACCATTGTGTTGACACTTTTTCAAACTACTTGTATTCTCAGGAAATCGCTAAACAGGTAACAAAGTACTTTTGAGGATGGGACGTTGAGGTGTCAAACTTATCATATTTTGTCAACATATTGTAATTGATTTTGAAACATGTAATTCATACAATGATGTAACTCTTTCAATTATATATATATATATATATATATATATGTTGGTTGTGTTTACTTTCATCACTATTGCCATTGTTGTTATGATACTACACATGAAGTCCTCCACCCCTGGACGTTTCCGCCATCCTTGGTTTGGGGGTGTGACAGAATTTGTCATAGACCCTGTCTTGTGATAATGCATGGAAATAAAAGCTTCACATGTATAGGAACACATACACCATAAAATCTAAATGTCATAAGGTATCTCTCCAATTCATGAAAATGATTGTGAGGAAACGCTTTCACTAAGTAGATTTGAGGAGATAGTAGTTGTGTTAATTGCATTCTCAAATTCGATTATGATTACATCATCCCTCTTCAATGTTCGAATTGTGAGAAATGGCAAATAGTTTGAACATTCAGAACTTATTGTTGTAAGTTCTGAAATAGTTTAGAAACACATATAATCTTTCTTATAAAAGGTTTATGAGCTTAGATAAAGGCTTATCAAAGCATCTTGTATCGGAAATATGAACTTTGGAAAGAAAGTTAATAAGTATTGATTTCTAGAAGTCCAACTGATTTTTGAATACATGTCAAAGCTAGTGGGAGGATAAGTGTTATCATGGTAAGGATATAATTATCATGATAGTGGGAGCATGATTATTATTATGTGAAGTGTTGCAAGTTAGCAATACTGGTTATACGAAACAAAGTTCTAATTTGAAAATTTTGAATAGTTGTTTCGCTATAGTAAGGGAAAGGATACTCATACTTTATTTCGAATATAAAAGTTTAGATTGAAGTATTAATCAAACTTAGTCATGGATATATATATATATATATATATATATATATATATATATATATATATATATATACCATGTTGAAATGCTTCATATCTCTATGTAAAACATTAATCTTGTCCCATATGCTTCGGGTATAGGAACGATTACATGTGCTATAATATACATCTGTTATGATTTTCCAAATTTCTAGGGCATTAAGAGGGAAAAAGGACTAGAACCGGATATGACAAAGTGGTTAAACAACTGTTAAGGACAATCTAAGGTTCGCCAAGGATTGGTCGCTTAAGGACAATTGGAAGCATAGTAATGATTGGAACAAATTGACATTATTATGAATAGACAGGATTCAATTAATAAGAAGTTGTCATATGGAAAATATGGAAATGTTTCAAAAAATGGAGATGGATATTAAGAATCTACGTGAAAGATAGAAACTCTTGTGCAAGAATGATGTTCAGAGGAATGTACTTTGACTGTGAGACTTCGCATCCATGGAATTTTCTTGTAACAATCTCCAAAGGAATACTTTGTAATATCGTTGGGAAAGCCTCTATGACTTTGGTACCATGACATTACAAAAGGTACATTGCATCATAGTTTAGAATCTAACACATTCTTATAGTGGCATGAATTTGGGATTCTTACACTTGTGATAAAGATTTTGAATTGTGAAATGACCATCGTTGGAAATGTTTTAACTGGTCTATTTCACAAAGAAAGGACCATATGCAAACATAGTGTGCATGCTTGGAGCATGGGATAACTATTGTTTTAATTCTAGTAATAAGTTGATTAATCGAAACATTATACAATGAATAATGTGTAATCAATATGGTGATTAAATAAAAGGTGTTTTATTTATATTCAAAGTTTTGAGACCATATTGGATTCGATTATTCAAGTGTTTCACTTTGCATGTTTTGACTTCCCGAAAAATAAGATTATTCAAACTATCCACAATCGATCATACTTTTGAAGTAGGTATTGAGAAAAGACTGTCATGAATATGACTGTAGATTGTATAAGTGTTTTAGACGTATCACAAGTTTGTTGAAGTGTTAATGAGTACTCCTATAATAAGATTTGAGTATTAGATTAAATCCACGCTCATCTAATCACTTCAAGGATTTTATCACGAGAGATTAGTGAGACGATAATATCTTATATTCTTGAAACGCAGACATATAGTTGCAGTTTACAAGTCGGTTGCAACTTTATAATATGTAAACACCCCAGTAACTTGGTGTTATAAAACATATTATTGTGTGTGATTTGATGAGTAAATAGAGCAAGCATATGAGTCAAATTTTATCCATTCCTTTTACCCTTAGAGGGATAAAAGCGATATCAGTGGGGCCCTCGATGATTTAGTGCTGACAACCCTATGCGCTTCGCCAAGCCTGGATTGATTTGATTAGTTCAATTAGTCGGCCATCATGAATCAGAAATCAGGAAACAACACATAAACAAAGAGAATGATTAAAATCCATATCTCAGTTCATACAATATCTTTTAGAATGGAGGAATATATGATCCCTTATCTGATGGACACGTCAGATTTTGACAGCGACTTTTAAGACCTACGATTGCTAGTCGGTTTTAAGTCATACTTTCAGTTATAGTTATTAGACTTATCAAAGTGGGAGAATGTTAGATTCGGTGCCTAAGCATATAACTATAATTGGTTTTTACTTGACCAGAGAGTAGCATGGTCCATTTCGGGTTCCATTCACCAGGACAATTTGATAGGATGAATATTTGAGAAAGAGGTTGTTTATGATTTATTAATATATTATAAGTATAATATATTCATTGAGAAACAATATTATTTAATTAGTATTGATCAAGAATTAATTTGGAATTAATTTAGTGATCAAAAGAGACTAATTAAATTAATGTGGACTGATTATGTAAATAAGTAATACATATGGTTTGGGCTATTAATCCATGATGGACTAAGTTTATGTAAGTTCCATGAAAAGTTAGTCCTGTTGGTGAATGTAAATGCTCCACAAATAATGAGTGATAGTTAGGTTGTATTTTCCCTTTATTGTATTTATGGTGTAAATACTCTCCCTCCTATATAAAGGGAGAGTTGGTCATTTCTTACTTAAGCTAGCTCCTTTTTTCTTAGTTAGTGAAAAACTCTTACTTTTCAAAAATCTAATCTAGAGAGAGAAAAGTCGTGGGTTCTCCCACACTAGGAGAGTTTCTCTCCCACCATGTTCTTCATGCAATATTAATATTATCTCTCTTTGTTCTTAGTCTTCTTCTATGAACTCATAATATGTTCTTCAAGTTCATACTTACAAAAACACGATTAATCTCGAGATATCTTACTTCCGCATTAACCATTCGTTATAAAAATGGGTCTCTACAATTGGGATCAGAGTCGTACCATGAAGATCTCATGATTAGTTCAAGGGAACGACTCTCGTTCGGTGATTATCTTGTGATTTTTCCGTGTTTTTGAAGAATTATTTTTTGGGTTTCAAACTGGATTTTTTTATGAAGTTCGTTCTTAGTTCTATTTTATGGGTGATTATATCTTAGTAAAATAAATTGTTGTTGCTGCTGCTCGTTCTATTTTGTGGCTGGAAAATGATGTTCTTGAAGTTCTTAATATTTCTCTGTTGAAGAAGTGTAAAAAAAAAATGGGAGAAGAATTAATTATGTGGTCTCTTGAAAAGGTTGAAGATGTATTTCAGGGAGTTCTTTTTTCCTTGGATGAGAAGACACAAGATTATGGGCTTATTTTTCTTGAAGAATGTGGAGAAAAGCATTTTTTTTTGTAGATTTTATCTTCCAGCAACTCTTCTCCTTATGAGGTATGAAGCTCTTGATTCTCATATTTTAGTTGCTCTAGATCTTCAAATTGAATTGTTTGGACGTGATAAATTGTTTGCAAAAGCATATTGTCCTTGTTACTCTTTTGGGTAAAGAGTATTCCACTATTTACTCCCTCAAAAAGACAAAAACCATGTGACATTGTCCAATCCCATCACCTTTTGTCCCTAAAAGCCACCTGAACACTCTTCTTTTTGCCTTTCCAAGACCCTCTTTTGACTTAGAATGCTTTATAAAAAGATTCTCTCATTAAAATATGAATAAATGGCCTTTGTAGTACCATTTTTCATGAAAAAATAGCATTTTTCGTCATCTGTTCAGCCCCTCTCAGCTCCTTGGACCGCAGCCAAAAACTGCCATCTGAAGTCCCCTTAGAAGCCTACCCGCAACCCTTCTTAGCCCTTGATCCAAAGTCCTCTCAGATCCCATCTGCAACCTCGGTCAACAGCCCTAGAACCACAATCAAACCTCTTATGCTGCCCTCGGTTCGGATCTCTGCTGGCTCGGACCGCAGTTCGGGTCGTAGGCGCTCCACTGCAGTCTACCATGCGCAGCCTGCTTCCCTCGCACCGTAGTCCCACCATCCGCAGTCTACTTGTCCGCACTCAACCCTTCATCCGCAATGCACCCTACCCTCCTAGACCCGCGATCCTTCTGATCCGCAACCCACCCAGCTCACTGCGGATTCTCTCAGCTCCACCCCCTCTCCTCCTTCAGCCTTCTTACTTCCTTCTCCTCCTCCTCCCTCCTTCCCTCCTTCTTCCTTAACATATTATCCTCCTTCCCTTATTCCTTCAAGCCCCTTATTTTTTTTAACGACAACTTTTTTTATTCAGTTTTTTTATGCCAATTTTTTTAGTTGGCGAATTATTTTTTTAACTTCAATTTTTTATTTGGCCACTTTTTTATGCCAATTATTTATTATTTAGCCAATTATTTTTTTTAACACCAATTTTTTTATTTAGTTTTTTTTTTTATTATAACCAATTTTTTTATTAAAACCAATTATTTTATTTAACACCAATTTTTGCCACAACCGAACCTTGGATTGTCACATTGGTTTACTTCATGCCGACTATTATTATTGGAAGAATAGTCCTACCGCATTCGGACTTCATATTACCTTTTTTGTGATGCTTCCACCGCAACGACGATCGATCAACAAAGTTGTTTCGCATTCTTCACTTTATGAGATTTTATGACTTGACGCTCTTGATTTTTGGTTGACAAGTCATGTATCCTGAGCGTGTGGACTTTATTCTCTATTGAAGACCACTACGAGAGTTCCGGCACCACAGTTTGGATATTTTGATATATTTTTGGCACAACAGATTATTTTCTCACCTCAGCTTCAGCAACTATGTTACCCACCTTCTCATGACCGCAAGAGTATCTCTTTTACTCTTTCTCGTTTCTTATCGAAACCCTTCGTACATCTAGGGAGAGCGTCTCTTAGCTCTTGTTATCCGACACTCTCCATCCGATGATTTGTTGATTTTTGGTATCCGGTCATTGGTTATGAAAAATAGGGAGATAATATCATCCGGATATGGTTATTATTGTTTGAGTTTGGATTTTTGAAGACTTATGAAGATGATTATTTATTTAGTGATGTGATGTGGCACTTATTTTTGGTCTTCACGGATCAAATTTTTGGCATTACTCGATGTTTCCGATTCAGATTATTTATTATTCGGACTCTACCACAGGTTGATTTTGTGTTCGCATCCGGTTTAGATCTTATGGTTTCACGAGTTTTGATTTATGATATGTTGAAGACGAAGATTATTTTGGCGATGTGACGTGGCACTCATTTTTTGATCCTTGGATCAAATTTTTGGCGTTGTTGGACCATGTCTTTGGACTCACATTAGTTTTATCCGGACTTCATTTTATGGATGTTTCACATTTTTAGCAAGTTGTGCTTTGAAGAATTTCGGTGTATTATGATTCGAGAACTCAAGATGTTTTTCAGACTGTTTGAAGCCGAAGTGTTTCTTTTATTGGATTTTCTACTTGCTCATGGTGACCTCCTTCTTCGGGTGATTATGACTGCTTTGAAGATTTGGATCTTATCTTTTCTGTTTCATTGGTCGTGCTTTGAAGCCGAAGACCTTCATTTCAGAGATTCATGGCCAGTTTCAGACTTCACAGACATTTCAGAGTTTCAGAGACATTTCAGCACTTGATTTCATTTTATTACCACACTTACCAGTCAGATTACTATATTATAGCCTTTTATCACTTATTGTATCTCTCATCATTTGTAAGCATTTAGGGAGAGAATGTTGGTGCATGTAAATGCTCCACAAATAATGAGTGATAATTAGGTTGTGTTTTCCATTTATTGTATTTATGGTGTAAATACTCTCCCTCCTATATAAAGGGAGAGTTGGTCATTTCTTACTTAAGCTAGCTCCTTTTTTCTTAGTTAGTGAAAAACTCTTACTTTTCAAAAATGTAATCTAGAGAGAGAAAAGTGGTGGGTTCTCCCACCCAGGGAGAGTTTCTCTCCCACCATGTTCTTCATGCAATATTAGTATTATCTCTCTTTGTTCTTAGTCTTCTTCCATGAACTCATATTATGTTCTTCATGTTCATACTTACAAAAACACGATTAATCTCGAGATATCTTTCTTCTTCTTTCACCGTTAGTTATAAAAATGGGTCTGTACAACTCCATATAAGTTATTGGATTATAAGCCTAAGTGTAAGAATTAGGGTTTTTATATGACTGTTGGAATTCTACACTATATGTGTATTTCCCTAACCCTAAAATCGACACTTGCAGATTCCGAGTTGAGCCTAGCTGATTTTTGGTGTGTCATACCTCTCTCTCAAGTCATGCATTTGTTCATGGTGTGTTGTGAACTATTTGAGGCATCACACTTGAGGTGCTAAGCTCTTGAAAGGCCAAATTCAACAAGCTACAACAAGAGGTAATATTCTAACTAGTATTTTACGGTTCATATATCAATTCTATTGTAGTTTTAGGTTTCATGCTTTGGATAATATTTTTGGCATGTATAACTAGAGAAAACTTAGATCCAAAGAATTAGGGTTGTATGTGCACCATAGGAGTGTTATAGTACATAAAACCCATCAGATACACCCTAGAAACACTCACAGTGCGGTCATCCGCAATCTCGACCTCAAGCAGGGACTCCAAAGTCCACGACGCATGCCGAAACTTCTTGCTAAGTGCAAGAGATACGAACGATCGGGTAGCACCCGAATTAAAAAGGATGTGAGACGAAATACCATTGACCAAAAAGATCCCAATACATGAGCATATATATACACATAAGTAATACAAATCAATAAAAAATAGGAAAGATAAAACACATACCACCCACGACATCTGGCACTGCCCGAGGCTCCTTGGTAGTTAACTGAAATGCGCAGCTCTTCACCGCTGTGATCGTCAGTGTGGCAGGCGCAGGCACTGCCACTGCTCCTCCCCCTCCTTATACCCTCGGACAATTGCCCCATTTGTGGACGGTCTAGTTAGAGTGAAAACATATCAAGCCCTTCTTGGGGCAATCCCTAATCATGTCGCCCAATTCGACACATACGTAACATCCCGAGCCTACCGTCTGACAAGCCCCATTGTGCGGTTTACCGCACTTGGCACACTGGTCACAACCGTGCTGGCCCCTATAGGAAGAATCCAAGGTCTAAGGGTTTTTAGCCTGACCTACTGCTGTCTCTGCCTGATCAGGCTTCTGCTTGGTGTGGAAGTACAATTCCATCTCTCGCTCACGGGCCTTCTCCACCATCTCATTCAGGGTTTTGCACCCTGTAAAGCTCACAAACTCTCGGATATCATCCCTTAGCATGGAATGATATCTCGTCCTCCTTATCCTCGTCTGTAGTGTACTGTGGAATCAACAGTGATCGCTCCCGAAACTTGGTGATGATCTCCGCCACAGTCTCGGTGGTCTGCTGGAGCTCAAGAAACTCCCTCACTAGCCATTGCACCGTGATAGGTGGTGCAAACTCCAAATCGAATCACCTGACAAACTCTTCCCACCTCATCTCAGCCACACCGGCTGCTCTCATCTGGCTAGTGACCTTTCCTTACCAATATTAGGCTCAATCTCTTAGCATACATGAAGCAAAACCCACCTTTGCCGCATCAGGGAACGATCTCGTGCGCTGAGCGTTCTCTTTGTTCGCCACCCAGCATCGGCTAACTATTGGATCCTTGACCCCAAAATAACTATGGCACCCAACACGCCTTGAACTCCCGGAACGAAGGAGTTCAGGCCCCGACCTGGCCCACAGCAATCTCGACTCTGAATGATCTAAGCCTCTCCTCCATAATCTCCATCATCCCTTCCTTGATCGTCCTAAAAATCACTAGGGCGGCATCAATGATGCCCCTCGTAACCTTGACTGCAATGAGATCACACAACGTCTCATCAATAGGCTCGGTACCGTCGACCGACCCAGACCGGGATCCTGATCCTGATCCCCGTGCTCCAAATCGTCACCACCATACTGGAATGCAATATGATAAACTATAATGATCAGCATGTCCAAAAAGGGGATCCTACGAAGCTACAACTCTAATTCGTCATGTACCTTCCCCAAGGTTCTACCTGATAACTCTAATTCGTCCTAGAGCAAAACATAACTCCCAAGCTACTATATAACTCAAATCTTAGGTTATACTAAGATTTCTCTGCCCACATCAAACCAAAAATCAGACCAATCATAACAGGTTACCTTATGCATGGAAATTATACACAGAACATGAACAAATAGATTTTCAAATTCAGACTCTACTCTAAGCCCACAACCAGACAAGGAACGCGTAATAAGGCCAAATCAATCATTCTGAGGCTATAAGACCCTAACCGTATACAACTTTGAAAGCATACATGTAGCAAGATTCATACGATTATCATAACTCAAATATCAGTATCACATGGCTAACAAATTGGGGAACTACTTACTTGGCTCGGCCGATCACACGCATTGCACTCTCCTCTTTTCCATTTTAAGAAGTTTTTAAATTTTATATTTGAAAACAATTTTACCCTTTCTTTAGTTTGAGTCCAGACACACACCCGAGGGTGTGCCCAAATCCCTCAAACCAAGGCTTTAATACTAACTTGTAACGACCCAACTTTTCAAATAAAATTTTCATTTTAATTAACCAAACATTCCCATAAAATATGAAGTAACATTGATATTTTTTTTTCAAAATTTTTAACATTAATCATTTTATTCAAGACATCAAAGCGTCCTATCAAATCAAATATTGGAGAGTGCATTTCGCACCGTCAAGCCTTGCCCTTTCCCTTAGGCTCTAAAGTACGTGAAACAATTCAACAAACAGTAAGCTAATGTGTAATGAGTTCCAGAGAGCATACCCCACACAAACCACATAATCACAGAATCCATATTAGCTATAAAATCTACGTAAACCATATAAGCCATCCATACAACATATAGGGATGTCGTGGGCTCCCCCTAGGGTCTTAATCCAGGATGCCATGGGCTCCCCACATGGTCTTACACCTAAGTGATAGGCTACCCCATGGTCTTTAATAGGAAAGACATGGGCTCTCCACATGGTCTTACATCCAAGTGACACGGGCTCTCCCATGGTCTTTAATAGGAAAGTCATGGGCTCTCCACATGGTCTTACATCTAGGTATCATGGGCTCTCCCATGTTCTTCCATACAAACATACCACATATATAAGTAGCATACCTCCTAGAACATAACCAACTAACATGCCACATAACACTACTTCAACTACTGTATCACATATCATAAAATGGGCTAGCCTTGGTGCCTTCGACCCATTGGTATGGTGAGGAGGCTCACCTCTCAAGAATGCTGGACGGATAAGATAAGTCCCAACGCGCATCTCCAACTCAACTGCCTATAACCATCATGTGATTAACTTGTCAAAATCCGGAAATACCATAAATACCCCCAAGGTCAAACTAGGTCAACCTTGGTCAAAGTCCAAGTCATCAGTCAAGGTCAACAGTGCATGTTGACGCTTAACTCATTGAGTGCATCTAGAAACTCGTCGACTTCCTTTAGAGTTCATAAAACAGAGACAAACCCTAGCCAACTCGTCGAGGTGTCTCATCAACCTGGCGAGTTCACTCAATATCCAGTAGATGGGGAAAACCCGATCAAACTTGTCGAGTTTCCAAGGCATCTCGTCTTGTCCCCCCCCCCCTATTTGCTTATTCAAATAAAATGTCGATTGCATGGACTCTAGGGCTTAGATATGAAACCTAAAGGCGTCTAGAAGAATAAAGTTTCCAACTTTATCCTCTAGAACCACTCTAAACGCTCTAAAGCCCTTAACAAAGGTTGGAAATCTCAAAAGCTTAGCCATATGGTTCAAGACTCTAGAGATATGAAAACCCTCCCTTCCATAAGATGTTCTAATCCTCAAAACACTCCAAAGATGGAGGCTTTATGGACATGCATGTCCAATGCATGTCTTGAAGTCAAAATAGCCAATAAGGGAAAATATACTGTAAAATACGTGGATGGCATCCATGCTTGCCCAAAAGCTTGATCTAGCCCACCATGGCATCATTTTGCCTTGTAGATTCATAAAGTTGCAAACTTTATGAACCCCATGCATGCAACCAACGAGAATGATGGTAAAAGAAGAGTACACTAAATATCTAGTCATAATCTAAGATAAAAATCGAATCATCAATGCTTAGAATAGTCCACAAGATGGTCAAGCTCAAGAGTTAAGGCTATTATTGATGGATCTCCTCCTTGTTCTCACTATCTCCTTCTTATAAAGCTCCAAAAGTCACTCTAGCTCACAATATGAGAGAAAATGGAGCTTAGGGTTTATCACAAGCGTTCTTAGGGTTTGGAGGCTGATGAAAGGTCAACCTCAAGGTTTTAAGGAGATTATATAGGGTGCAAACCCTAAAATTTAGGGTTTTCCTTTACGGTGCCTACTTGTCGAGTTGGGCCTTCCAACTCTTCGAGTACGTCCTACAACTTGCGTCCAAAAATGATTTCTACTTGATGAGTTGGAGCTCCCTAACTCGTAGAATTCCAGTCTAAAACCCTAAAATCATTAGCAAACCAAATAATACCTGGAACAAGCGTTACAAAATGATGAAAGGCCTCGGTGTTGACGATAATCTAGTCATCTAGTGGAGTATGGATGAAGACCATGGTCTTTTCTACAAAGTCCAGTGGAACGCTAGCAGGCTTGTAACTTGTAGGTGTTTGTGAACGATGTGTTCACCGGTGTACTACATCCCCTCATGGTTGTCTTACGGACCTATATGGCTAAGGAATCCCCTTGGAAGTAGTGTCTATCCTGATGAAATTCCTTAGGATAGGTACCTTATAATAGATGCTTTAAGGACGTAAAGTGAGGATAACAAGAACGGGTAATCGGGTTGAATGATTTTTGAAAATAATAAACTTATATATTGTGGGTTGAAAACCCTATATGCTCACCAGGATCACCAGCCTGACCCACTCAGTTTTTTTTTCACAGGTAGTGGCACAAGAGCATAACTGGATGATTTGGTGAGAGATTATGTATTATAGGCCAGTAGTAATAATTAGAAATGTTGTAAGGCCTATGTTGCTTCTGGTTTATGCTTTTGATATGTATTGACGATGACATACCTAGTTTTATGATGTAATGAAAATACATTTCTTCGGAATTCCTTTGATAAATTCTCATCTATATTTTTTGGGAACGAATTCTACAACACTTTCTTTAAAAAGTTACTCTAATTTTATTATAAAGCATAAACAAAATCGATCTTTTCTGGCTGTGAAAATGGGGACGTCACCGGTATCCCTATGTGGAAATCGGAGGATATTACGATGGACTTCATTCTAAAGTTACCTCGGACGACGTATGGAGTTGACGCGATACGGGTCATCATGCATCGATTGACCAATAGCGTCCATTTCATAATGATTTAAGAGAGTATTTCGGCCGAGAAGTTGGTAGACATCTACATCCAGGAGGTAGTAGCTCGGCATGGGGTGCCGGTTTCTATGATTCAAGACAGGGATGTGTGGTTTAGTTTCGGATTCTACAAGAAATTTTATGAGAAGTTGGGTACTCTCCTACACTTCAACACGACTTTCCACCCATAGACAAATGGTTAGAGCGAGCAGACTATCCAAACTGTAGAGGATATTCTGCGGGCATGCGTTCTAGACTTCAGTGGTAGATAGGATACCTACCTTCGATTAACAGAGTTCTCCTACAATAATAGCTACCATGCAAGTATAGATTGACCTCGCTTCGAGATGCTTTACAGTAGGAAGTGCAGGACCCCAATATATTGGCGTCAGGTCGGTCAAAGAGTCATGGGGAGTACCGAGGTGGTACTCAAGGCGACCTAGAAGATTCAGTACGTCCGGAGTAGACTGCAGACAACTCAGAGTTGGCAGAAGAGCTACGCCGATAGACTTCGATCGTAGTTGGAGTTCCATTTTGGGGATATGGTCCTTCTAAAGGTGTCATCTTGGAAAGGTGTCATCCACTTCAGAAAGCAGGACAGGTTGGGCCTTAGGTATATTGGACCTTTCAAGGTGGTAGCCCGGGTGGTCAAGGTAGCATATCGGTTGGACCTTCCGGATGAGCTTAGACAGATTCACAACACTTTTAATCTTTCGCATATACGGAAGTTCATAGCCGATTACTCCTTAGTGGTTCTTTTGGAGGACATGCAGGTGGATGACCGCCTGAACTACATCGAGAAGCATGTAGCCATTCTCCACAGGAAGACGAAGGCTCTTAGAAACAAGGATGTAGAGCTGGTGATGGTACAGTGGCAACACCGTAACATCTCGGAATGGATGTGGGATCCAGATGACGAGATGATGGAGCATTACCCTGAGTTATTCCTAGCAGCAGTAGTAGACTTTGAGGACAAAGTATAATTTAAGCGGGTGAGATTTGTAACATCCGGATCATCAGGTATTTCCCTTGAGTTATTTAAATATTTAAGTATGGAAACTTGTGAAAGGCGGTACGCTAGGCGTACATAGTGTGCACTTGGCGTACCCAAGTGTACGTTGGGCTTAACCTGTCCAGTTCCAAACCTAAATTCTAGGTTTTGCTCCATATATAAAGACATTAACTCCGTTCTAAACGTCATTCCCTCAGCCTCCACTGTACCTAAAGAGTAGAAGTCGAACCCTTCACCTCTTGCATGTTTTGTGAGCTAATTTGGTGCACTTTTGGGTGATTTTTGGTGATTTTGAAGAAAAAGAAGTTAGAAGAAGGAGCAAGAACGTGAGAAGGGCTTGTAGATCCAGGAGTTTGGCAACTTTTCTGACTCATTTGAGGTATCAAGCTTCAAACTTGACCATTGTATGTTTAGTTATAGTTTTGGAGTGTTTTATGTGATGTTTTGACTCCATAGTTGAGGTTTCTTGTGTTTTAGTAGATTCACCCCATAAGAGTTGTCCTTTTAAGCTCTTGGAAGCATTTAGAGTCATAAAAATTAGGTCTTGATAGTTAAGCCACAACCATGCAAGTGTTAGATGACCACAAACTGTATTTAAGAACTTAATCATGACTTAACCCCCATCCATGCATGTAAAGACATAAAGTTTGTAACTTTATAGCTTAAGACGTCTTAAAGGACATGGATCTATGTTTTGGGCGTAAGCACTTAATGGATTTAGTCACAAAAGGAGTTGTAAGGAAACTGACTAGTACGATGGGTGTACTCTTGGTAGGCTACGCGTACTCGGTCAATTTCCCGCTTCAGGTTAAGGTTATCATATAATGGGCGTATGAGCCAGGTACGTCGTGCATACGCATACAGAGTGGTTAACATGGACTTTTGGGCCTTAGAAGATTGGGCACAGATTTTTTGGGCCTCATGTCCTACTGTGGAGTAAGGCATCTGGGCCTAGGACTGAGATTTATGGTATTGGGCCTTCTTGGGCCATATTGGGCTTAAAGCTTAGAGTAATGGATTTGGGACTTATTTTAATTAGGAGTATGGCCGTGGGAGAAATGGGCCTAATAGGCAAATGATTAGGAAATTTGCCTTGGGGCATGAATTAGAAGTTTGGGCTCTAATGGAGTTCTGTTTGGACCCAATGACTGATTAGGGAATTTATTATGCTTTAGGGAGAGCGGTTACGAGCCAACCGAGGAGTACGATTTCGGCATACACTATGAGGTGAGTCTCCTTTCGTAGAAACCGTCGATCGAAAGAACTAATGTCGGCCCACTAGTATTGATATGCCTTGGTAATTGTCTTTGTGATAATTATTAAGGTGGTATGTATGGTTTGATGTTTATGTGTGATATACATGATTTATGTAGTAGTGGTAGAGGTGAAATAGAACCCGTAATCGGTTGGAATAAAACCGATGGGTAGGACGGGCACCCAAGTATGCCTGACAGGGGTAGGTCACACACCCCAATATGTCTGACATGGGTAGGTTGAGCACCCAGGTATGCTCAGCAGGGTAGGTCGGGCACCCAGATATGCCTGACAGTATGCTTATGATTTGTATGTCGTATGGTGAGGGGAGCTCACTAAGCTTCATGCTTACGGTTTTCAGTTTTACTTTCAGGTACTTCCAGCTCGAAGGGATTGGGTCGGCTTGATAGCATCGCATCACACCATGATTTTCCGCATTAGTGATTTTGGGATTATGACTCTGATGATGATTTTATATGTATGGTTGGATTGCACAACTAAACTATTTTATGTTCACATGGTTTTGGAAAAAATGACATGGTTTATTTGATGATTGTTAAAACTTAAAATGAAATTTTTGTGTTGTATTTTTAGGGGTGTTATAGTTTACTCCAAAGTTTATTGAAAAACTAAATATATAATAAATTTAAATAACCATTTTTTTTATGAAAAGAAATCAATTGTTACGTAACAATTAGTGTCAATAAGTATTTATATCTCTATAAACTTTATTTTTCACAAACCCCAAGCATTCTATGGCCAAAGAAAATGAGTTCCTTTCCAAATCAAACATTATTTAAAATATGAGTATCACATAATGACGCATTTAATTCATAAAGAAAGATAAACATTAGATCCATGATCAAAAATATTACAATTAAATCAAAAAAAAAAATACATTGAACAATATTTGAAATAAAAAAAAGTAATAAGTTGTTTCTAACATCAAACACACCCATGTGTTTGCCCTTAAAATTTATATTCCAATAACATATAAAAGTTGTAAATCAAATGACTATTACTTTTTGTGATATTCAAACGCCCTTAACCAAACATTAATAACCCATATAATTTTATTCAAGGACAGAAAACTTATTCCCATCTAGATTTTCAGAATATTTAAAAACTCTACTAGCAAAATATAATTATCGTTTAAAATAAGGAAATTGACTTATCATGGTAATTTCCTTTGCCTTTTGTTTAGATTGTGGGTAATTTTTTTGTACAGATGTAGGCAAAAAGTTTGTTGGAAGTGTTCATATATGATCATTATTATATGATCATTATTATCGGTTATAGCAAGTTTCAACTTACGTGGCGTGTACATGACATATACGTAACAAAAATAATTATTCAAGAGGGTAATGAAGTACTGTTTTTGTTTATATCTAAGCAATTTCCTTTTTTATTAACATGTATGAATTTTCTTTGTTTAGGTGCATTCCACCATCAAAGTTGTTGAAGTTGTTCTCATAATACCACTATTTCATATATTTAAATTGGCAGTTAAAATCGTTTGTCTAACTTGTTGATATTGTTCATATAATATCATTATTTCTGAATGCGAGACACTTGTTTCGATATGATACAATATCATCGTCTGTTTATTAGGGTGGGATTTGTACCAGACAATTAAACCTTTGTTTTACGATTTTTATTCTAATGGAAGCTTGAGCTCACTCATCTTTGGTGTAGGGACTGGGAAATCAGGTGAAAAGTAGGAGACTCTATACAAGGTTATACTAGGCATGCTCATGATCTCATGTATCTACATGCTGACTGTGTGCTCATTATTTTACATGCAGACGTGAAATCCATGAATGTGTTATTGGGCCCAAACCTACAACCCCACCTTGGTGATTTTAGGGTGGCTAGACTTGTTACGAAAGACAAAAACCAGACTCCACAGTTGGCTCCTACTCTCCTAGTCTCCCACTATGTATGCTCCTTATTTCCAAGCTGCGATCAACGGACAAGTAAACTCAAGCTTTAATTAGGATAATAATCGTATAACAGGACTTTAATTGTTTGGTTCAAACTTCACTCTAAGAAAAAAATGGTGTTCTTATTTCCGATCAAACCTTGTCTCGATTTCTGGAATAATGGTATTATTTGAACAACTTCAACAAGTTGGACGAACGAGTTCAACTGCCAATTTAAACTTATAAAACACTGGTATTATGTGAACAACTTCAGCAAGTTTGATGGTGGAATGTTAGCAAATTTTCTTTTCCTAAATGTCAACCAAACCAATAACTCATTACCCTTTCCCTCCTGGGGAATTATCCTTGACATATATATGTTACGTAAGCTGTAACTTGCTACAACCGGTCGTAATGGTCGTATTCGAACACTTTAAACAAGTTCATTACTTAGATGAATATAAAAAGATTATCCAAATGTAAACAATACAAAATGGTAATTACTCTAATATATCAACTTACCTTTCAAATAGTATTGTACTTCCATATCTTTGTGAAAAATATATTTTTAATAAACAATAATATCAATCATATGAAATAGTGTGTTTTTATTGGTTTTATCCGTAAACTAAACTACTATTCAATTCAATATTATTCTTCATGTTAGTGATACGTTTTAGTATTAAAATAAACTTTTTATACTATATGATTATATTATGAAGAAAGTGTTAAAGAATGTTTTATTGTTTTTAATCCATATCTGGATTCATATTCACGATATTCTCAAAGTAACAAGTAAAATGAGATCTCAAGCAAAATATATTCCTTTTTTTGTACATCAATGGTCCATGTAATTTACCATGAGTCACAATTTTAGTCCTTACTATTTTTTTTGACAAACATAATTCATATGGTTTCCTAAATTTGCATGGATGGTCCTTGAGCACATGAAATGACTAACGTACTCTTTTTATTTATTTTTTCTTTTCCTTTTATATAAGACATGTCTTTATATAATGTACATTTAAAAATAAATATAAATAAATAAAATAATCAACAACTAACCCCTAAGGCCCTAACTTCATCCCTACACATTCTTTTCTCCCCGTCCCTTTCTTTTTTCTCCCTACAACCTACAAAAGGTTTATCAGTGAGATGTAGATAAATATATTCCAAAATTTCAACAGTGCATAATTAGAGCTCTAGTCGGAGCAATTGCTTTAATCAGTATAGGAAAAGCTACTTAAACCCACTGAAAGATTACGGATCTTCCAAGCATTATTATTTCGAAGCACACTAAAATCCACAAAAAATGTCAATATTCCAAACATCCAGTCGTAATAACAGTTGACGAGTTGATGGTATTTTATTCAATGGTTCTTAAGTCATAGTTTCCATGTATTCAAAAATTCATAGTTCAAAAGGATGATATCGATTTGTTAATACATGAAAGTGAACCTCTAGCAATCTGAAGCAAAGCCAAAACCGAAATCTAGTGCATTCCGAGGTGTGATGAGTTCTGAAATAGAGCTACTTCCAAAATGAAGAAAAGTCCAAGAAACACATAGTATTAAGTGCTATTTTGAATCTGTGTGAGCATTTAATGTTTGTTGTCCTTTAGCATTTGTTTTATTGTAAACTTCATGGGACAAGATTGACAAAATCTCAGAGTGCTAGTTTTTTAAGTTTTTAGATTTTCATTCTCCTTAAAATTTTGTAATTTGTTCATTTATCGCTCATTGGCTATTTAAGGAATTTGAATTTCATGAAATGTATGTGATTAAACAATATTTTCTTTCACATCAATACTAAATATCTTTCAAGTCAAATCATTCTCTCTATCATTCTCATTGCTCTTAAATTTGCTTTACTTTGTTCATACTCGTTCTTAAATAATTGAACACTTAGTTGAACATCTCATCTCAAAACAAGACTGGTTTACCAGGCTTGACTGGACTCTTAATATTAGCAGCACACATTGATCTTAAGTTAATTCAAGGTTTGAGTTTTCAAACCTTGTCTGCATATACTTTCATGCACTCTCAATTGGTATCAAATCCTAAGTGTTTGTCCTTTGAATCCATAAGAATAGATTATAGTTAATTTGAGATTACCTTTTTATATCCATCATTTATGTGCTCAGGATAAAAGTTCTTCAATATACAACTTCAGCTCTAATACTTTAACTTCAATGATTGCACCTAATCCAACTCAACAAACGGATCTAATGCAAATAGCAAATAGAGTGGGTTGCCCAATGCTTTCCCCATTGCTAGTTGTTAAAGAGTATGATCGTTGGAGAGTTAGGATGGACAAATTTTTACTTAGTAAAGAAAAAAGGTGAAGAGAGATAGAGGTCTGTGAAAGAAGGTCCTCATGTTCCAGTAAGACATATGGTCAGAGATGTTGTTGTCACTCTCGTGAGTCAACAAGAACAACGTCGAGCATCTCTAACTGCAACATACATCGAAAAGATTTATGCAAATCAAGTTACATTCTCAGAAATGGTGTTTGGTGTTTCTCCTTGACTCTTTGAGCACATTAAGTTGTGTAAATCTACCAAAGAGACTTAGGATACACTTCATGACTTGTTCGAAGGTTATGAGAACATGAACGATAAATGTTTGACATCCGTTGTCAACAAATTTGATACTTTCACTATAACTCCTGGTGAATCTGAAGCCTCTGCATAAAATCAGTACAGGATCGTTGTGAATAACATGACTGCACATAGAATAGTCCGAACTCCACTCAAGAACAATCTGAATTTCATCAATGGCCTTGGAAAAGGATGGCGAAACATTAAGTCTTGCCTTCAGAGTACTGGATTTCTGAAGAAACTGAAGCTCTATCAGTTATTTGACGAACTATAAGGCCATGAACCTAATGTTGTTCAAACGTTGAGAGAACTGTCAAGAGGTCCTCACGCCTTATTGACTTCTGTTAACACACTAATTCTGATTCTATATGTTTCAGATTCTTTTGGAACTACTCCACCAGTTTCATATGCTCAACCAACACTTCCTACTGTCACACCCCCGAACCAGACGACGGAAACGTCTGACGGCTCGCATGACTTTAATTGAATACCATCACAATGAATCTACATGAATCATAACATAAACGTCACCATGCATCAATATATTACAACTGGATTTGTTCACATGAAGTACATTGTTTTATCACTACACAATCATAACCTAAATAGTTTGAGCACATTTAACAACATAACATCTAACATTACTTCTTATAAATCTTCAGCTTACCTGATACCTGAATAGTTTGAGTTCATAAGCAATGTTGTGGTAAAATGATTTGTGTATATTATAAAACCCACAAAAACCGATAATTTATGAAAAGACTTTTGTTTATCAAAGTGTGAGATCCATAAGTTGATGCATGAATGATTTTAAAACATATATATAAGAACGGTATTTTGTAATATTGTTATAAAGTTTCGAACGAGTAGTATTAAATTCCTCGGAAAACCCGATGTTTCCCGCTGCTGAAATGTATTCGTGAGTACTGATTTTTGTATTGTCTTAGCGAATGAATATTGAATTAATCTATATTGTATATCGTCCTAATTTTGTCTACTTTGATGTCTCGTAAGCCTTAACAAATGAAGAGAAGGGGAGCATTATGTCCCACTACCATCGTAAGTACCTTAGGCTGTCGTGGATGTGAAAGACACGGTGGTCCAACTCAGATTTGATTACTGTGACCTTACTAACTTTTCTAGCGGGACACTTTGGCCTACTAGCACACAAAGCTATTGAAAGTCCTTTTATAAAATATTGGGTCATTGGAGGCCCAATAACATATAATCGTTATCCCTTTGGGCCCAAAGATCATGTTGGTGGGCTTGCAAGGCCCAACAAGCATAATTTGAAACTCATAAGCCCAAATTTTGTAGATTTACTTAGCGTAGTCATAACGTATCTATTGAAGTGTTTTGATTTAACGTTTGTTGTTTTGTATTGATTCGAGACCGAATCAATTCGTTTATAACGATATTTGGTATTGAAGGTGTATTTGTTTTTTGTTTTGTCGCTAGTCGGATATCTTGTATTTGGTCTTAATGAATCAATTTGTTTAGAAGTATGACTTTGACCCTTTTCACTACCTTTCTTTTATAAAAATAACACTTTTAGTCCTTTATATAAAAGAATTTCATTTTTAGTCCTTAAAAACATTTTCTTGACACATTTGTATCATAAACTTGTTGAAAAGACATTTCTAACCCAAATTATATTTAGTGAACAATTTTAACCCTTCCAGAATGGTATTTCTTGGTTAGAACCCTAAATTTCGTAATTTTTACAGTTTTGGCCCAAAATAAAAAAAGTTTACATTTCGATCCTTTTTGGAGTTTAAAAGCATTTTTGACCTTAGAAATAGTTTTTTTTTTCACTTCATGTCCCCTGTTTTACAGAATATTACAATTCAGCCCCTTAAAAACTCCAATTTTTGAAATTTTTGGGCCGAAAAGCCCATATTTAGCCCAATAACTCAAATTTTTGCATTTTAAGTCCTTTGAAAATTTTAATATTCAAAAAAGGGATTATAAAAACTGTTTTGACTCATTTGACCCTCAAGAAACCGTGACTTGGCAGTTTTTACCCCAAGTTTTGTATTTTTAACATTTTAAGCCCTAAAATGAGTTTTATGTTAAAGTATGTTCCTTATAACCTTATAAGCTATTTTTTTCTTGACTTGATTAGTGTAAAATAACTTTGATTATGATTGTTTCCTTTCTCATGTCATAGATCTAGAATTATCACCCCTTTTTGTCACATGTTTATCACAAAAACACATAACATCACACACATACATGCATTAAATCACACATAGCATACACATACACATAGATCTACACATTTTCTTGTATCCCCCCCCCATAAAACATATGAAAACCAAAAATAGAGGGGTATGAAGCTCACCTTGAGTTGTAGTTTTGGTTTTGAAGAAGACTAGAAGAAGTTTGATGCAAATTCTCGGCTTTAGCGACCATCCTTGGAAGATCTCAAACTTAGATGATTTCTAAGAGAGTGATCATGATTTGTATGGATTAGGAAGACGTTTTTGATAAAACAAAGAGTCTAGGTCCCAGATCCAAGCATGAACTTACCTTAGATGATGATTTTTGTGGAAGAATCTCTTTGAAATCCTCGTAGATCTCGAAAATTTTGAGAGGAATGAAGAGAGTTTCCTTGAGAGAATTTTCAGTGAAGTGTGTATGTGTGTGTTTGGGTTCGGCCGAGAGAAAAATAAAGAAAATGGAGAGGGAAGAAAAGAAAATGAGAGAGAGAAGAGAGAGTGGTGATGGGATTGTTGCATGGAGATATGAGTTATATGCATGGAAAACCTCCATGTAAAAATGAGGTGGCAATGAGGAAGTCAACTCTTCCTCTTGGTGGGCTTGGGCCGAAAATGGAGAGGGAAGAAAAGAAAATTTGGGCCTTGAATGCTTAAGTCCATTTTATGGTTAAGTTAGGTGATTTTTGGCCCAATAAAAATCAAAGAATGATTTTTATGACCTATTAGGGCTAATATAAATTTCTTTTGGTCCAATAAGGAAATCCTAGTCCAAAGTGAACTCAAATTGGAATTTTAAAGGTTTCCGATTCTTTGTTGACACTAGAATGAAGTATTTGATGGAGTTTTGTTGTTATAGAATGAGCATCATGCATGCTTTCATGTTATTGATTCATAATTGTTATAAGTGTTGTGATTACAACGCACCAAAATTCCTAGCTGTGACATCATCCCCCCGTTAGAGGGAATTTCGTCCCAAAATTCTTTTGAAAGATAGATTTGTGAATGCGAGAATAGATGAGGGTATTTCTGCTTTATTTGATCTTCGTGTTCCCATGTAAATTCTGGACCGCGTCTTGCATTCCATCGAACTTTCACGATCGGAATGCGACTCTACTTGGTACGCTTTACCTCTCGATCCATGATTTCAACCGGCTCTTCGATGAACAGAAGGTTCTCATTGATTTCGATTTCCTCTAATGGAATAACGAGAGTCTCGTCAGATAACCACTTCTTCAAGTTAGAGACGTGGAACACAGGGTGTACACTGTATCGAGGGTTCAGTTTGCCCCGCTTCCAAAAACGAATCACTCCTTTCCAAGGAGAGACTTTTAGTAACACCCTATCTCCGACTTCGAATTCCAAGGGCTTTCGTCGTTTATCGGCGTAGCTCTTCTGTCTGTATCGTGACGATTGTAGTCGTGCTCTGATCTGAATTATCTTCTCGGTCGTCTCGCATATGATTTTCGGTCCCATTAAGGCGTTGTTTGGAGTTTGCCCTCTCGCTAGCTGGGTGTCTCCTACTTCAGCCCAGCACGACGGTGATCTACATTTACACCCGTATAATGCTTCGAAAGGAGCAACTTTGATACTCGACTGATAACTGTTGTCATACGAGAACTCGATCAAAGGCAAGTGGGTATCCCATGATCTTCCAAAGTCTATTACATACGCTCAGAGCATATCTTCCAGTGTTTGAATGGTTCGCTAGCTTTGACCTTCCGTTTGTAGGTGGTAGGCAGTGCTCATAGCGAGTTGTGTTCCCATAGCTTTCTAAAGCGATTGCCAAAAGCATGAAGTAAATCTACTATCCCTATCTGAGATGATTGATATTGGTACTCCGTGGAGTCTCACGATTTCCTTGATGTAGATTCTTGTCAGGCGTTCCATCTTGTATGATTCTTTTATAGGTAGGAAATGGGCGGATTTCGTTATTCTATCAACTATTACCCAGATTGTGTCCAAACCTTCCGACGACTTCGGTAGTTTGGTCACGAAATCCATGGTAATCCTTTCCCATTTCGACTCGGGAATTACTCGTTGTTGTAGTATTCTATAGGGCTTCTGATATTCAACCATTACTTTAGCACAAGTGAGGCACTTGCTCACGTAAGTGGCAATCTCTGCATTCATATTTGGCCACCAATAATGTTGCTTAACATCCAAGAAAATCTTGTCTAAACCCAGATGCATGGAGTATCGCGTCTTGTGAGCCTCGTTCATGACTACCTCTCTGAATCCCCCAAGTTTAGGGACCCATATGCGGTTCACGAAGTAGTATGCTCAATCTTCTTTCACCTCCAACTTCTTGTCCATTCCACACAACGCTTCACTTGTTTTGTTTTCCGCCTTCATGGCATCTAACTCAGCCGTTCTGATTTGCGATGTCAGTTGGGATTGGATGGTTATCGAGAGAGTTTTCACACGACGATTTGAGTACTCTTTCCGACTCAAGGCATCGGCTACTACGTTAGCCTTGCCTGGATGATACTTGATTTCGCACTCGTAGTCGTTTACTAGTTCGACCCGTCTTCGTTGCCTCTTGTTTAGCTCCTTTTGATTCAAGATGTGCTGAAGACTCTTGTGGTCAATGAAGATAGTGCACTTGGTACCGTACAAGCAGTGTCTCCAAATCTTCAGGGCGAAGACCACTGCTCCCAATTCCAGGTCGTGGGTCGTATAATTCACTTGGTGTGTCTTTAGCTGCCGGGACGCGTAAGCTATCACCTTTCCACGCTTCATGAGTACACAGCCTAAACCCTGATTTGATGCATCGCAGTAGACTATAAAGTATTTTGTTCCTTCGGGTAGTGATAGCACTGGCGCATTGCAGAGTGCTTGATTCAGAGATCGAAACGCGGCTTCCTACTTGTCCGTCCATACGAAGGGTACACCTTTTTGTGTAAGCGAGGTAAGTGGCTTGGCGGTCTTAGAGAAGTTCTGGATGAATCTTCTGTAATAGCCTATGAGACCTAGAAATTGGCGAATTTATGTGGGTGTTGTTGAAATTTCCCATCCTTCCATGTCTTTCACCTTAGAAGGATCCACGTGTATTCCTTCCTGACTAACAACATGCCCAAAAAGTTCACGCTTCGGAGCCAAAACTCGCACTTGGAGAGTTTTGTGTATAAGTTTTCGATTCGCAGGGTTTCCAGGATTTGTCGAAGGTGTTTCCCTTGTTCTTCTTCGCTTCGGGAATATACTAGGATGTCATCAATGAAAACGATTACAAAATTATCAAGAAAAGGTTGGCAGATTCGATTCATTAGGTCCATGAATGCGGCAGGATCATTCGTTAGACCGAAGGGCATTACGAAAAATTCATAATGTCCGTAACGAGTTCGGAAGGCATTTTTTGGAATATCCTCCTCCCGAACCTTGAGTTGGTGGTATCCGGATCGCAGATCTATCTTTGAGAAGTAACTAGCTCCTTGGAGCTGGTCGAATAGGTCGTCGATTCGTGGAAGTAGATATCGATTTTTGACAGTAAGTTTGTGAAGTTCTCTGTAGTCGATACACATCCTGAATGCACCGTCTTTCTTCTTGACAAAGAGAACTGGAGCTCCCCAAGGTCAGAAACTGGGTCGGATGAATCCTTTATCCAAAAGCTCATTGAGTTGACTGGACAACTCTTGCATCTCCGCAGGAGCCAATCTGTAGGGCGATTTAGCGATAGGGGTAACTCATGCTACAAGGTCGATTCGAAACTCGACTTGTCTTTCTGTGGGTATCCCCAGAAGATCATCAGGAAAGACGTCTGGTAATTCACGAGATACTAGAATGTCTTGAATTTTGACCTCTTTCTTGGATTTGTCTACTATGTGAGCCAGGAACATCAAGTCCTTCTTTCGTAGGTGCTTCTGCGCCTTAATGCATGAGATAAGACGAAGGTTCGTGCTGGGTTTGTCTCCGTAAACAACTAGGGTTTCATGATTTGGGAGATGAAGGAGAACGGCCTTTTCGTGACACATAATTTCAGCATGGTGGTGGCTTAACCAATCCATGCCAATAATCACATCAAAACTCCTAATGGAAACAGGCATTAAGTTTATTTGAAAGACGTGGTAACTTAAGGTTAGGGTATATCCGATATAGATTTCCCTAGTGGATTCTATCTTCCCATTAGCCATTTCTATGACAACCCGAAATTTTCTATTTTGTACAACCCTTCGCTTCAATAGAAGTCTGATCAACTCCTGCTGATTTTCAAACTTTTGGAATAAGTTTGAGCATATTAGGATTAACACTTTAGGAGATATCGGGACAGAGGATGCCCTAGAGTATCATGTGCATCTTAAAAGTTTCAAAACTCCAAGAGTTTGGAGTTCACGGCTCAAATGATAATTTTTGACCAAAAACCCCAAGGGGTATAAATAGGGTCCTTAGCCATTTTACTTCATTTGTTGCATTTTCAACTAGGGAAAACCCGATTCTCTCTCAAGGATCTTCAGGCTTTCATCCCTAATCGTAAGTGCTTCTATCTTAGAGTATAATAGGGCTTGTTATATTTCTATACATCAAGAAATCACAAGGACTCACCAAGATCAAAGAGTTTACGGCCCAAGAACACCTTGGACCGTAAACCCTTCTTAATGGGTCAAAAATGGCCCTAGTCCCTCCACAAGCTTAGGAAACTAGTCTAGATATATTCCTTGATATGTTTGACACTTGAAAACATCTAAAGAACATACATAATATGTGTTTACGACCGCAAACACAATGACAAGTGGTCCATGGGCCGTAAACTACATATAGGGGTGTTTTGATGCCACAAACACTTCCATAGACTTATACTTCAATGTAGAAATGCTTCAAGGGACTTGCAAGGCTTTAAAAAAACATATGGTCAGGAAGACATGAGTTGACGGCCGTAAACCCATGAATTTATGACCGTAAACCCATGAGTTTACGACCGTAAACTCAAAGGGTTATGGTCTTTATGGAGTAAACTCATATCAGGGGTTCCCTTGAACCCTAAACTCAATAGCCTTGTCCTACAACACTTAGACGCACTCCTTAGCACTTATAACACTTATGTAAAGTGTTTATCATGTCCTAGGATGTCTTCACTTTGTTAATTAGTGGTTTAAAGACTAATTGGGTACATATATGTACTACTATATGTTAACTAGGATCCTTGTGTATGTACAAGTCTTCACTTCACACTTAGCATCCTACGTCAGTCAATACATCCAAACCATCAACTACAGGTGAGTTCAGACCCCTTAATCAATGTTTTAAATGTTTTTAAATGTTTTATGGGGGGATACAAGTAGAATCATGCTAGTTATTATATCAATCACATGTGATTAATAAACAACATTCAAATGATTTGCTACTCATTAGCTGTTTTACCAAACATTTTGCTTCAAATTGTTTTTCCAAAACACTTTTACTCATTTAAAACTCTTTGTTAAACTGTCTTTCATACTGAATGTATCTTTTCAAACCCTGTTACAGTTGTGATTCAAAACAAAGGTTTTCCTTATACTTTACACTATTCTTATCAAATAAACTACTTTCAAATCATTTTACATTTTGACATCAAGTCATCTTTTCTTAGTTGCCAAACTTTTCAATAGTTCACAAAACTTCTGTTATACTTTTATATTGTCAATTGCATGCCTATGTATGTATAGTTATATAAGAAATGTTTAAAGGACTTAGGAAGGCTAGCTGCTTTATTTCCTTTTCCCCGTTGGGATGTGGTGTGGTAGGGTACCGGGTATCCACCCGACAGTCGTTTAATTATTAGTTATATATCATGTGTACATACATAGTCGTAAAGGTTCTTCTAGTCAGTTCAATACCCTTGGGTAGCAAGGGTATACTTCAATGTTCATACGTACTACTTACATTCCTAGTAAGCTACCATATGGGTGGTTTAGGAAGATACTAATATGTTTACTAGAATGCAGAATCATACCACGAGTCAGTTCATTCATGAGTCTATACATGCTAGATAGAGAGAGAGAGAGAGAGAGAGAGAGAGAGAGAGAACACATTATAGCTAGTACACACAGTACATTACAATACATGCTAGATAGAGAGAGAACACACGTTACAGCTAGCACACGCAGAACATTACAGTACATTACTATACTATTACATAGATACGTTTACATGATTACATTTACATGATTACGTTTACATGGTTACGTTTACATGATTACGCTTACGTGAGTACGTTTACATGATTACTTTTACATGAGTGCGTTTACATATACGATAATAGGACAGACATCACTAGGTGTTATAGCATGGAACGATTTCAGGATCTAACTATACCAATGAATCACAACGCATTGTGACAGTTATATTGGGTATACATGATCATAGTAATGTGGATGTTTACGGCTTGAAAACATGCACGGGTCGTGTATGGGTCCCAAAATCTCTTTGACAGGGGAGCGTCTAGCCTGGGATCAAGCCATCACATTATGCCTTATCCCTCAAATAAGGCAAAATTAGTACAAAAGTAGTCACTTATTACAAATACTACAATACTTACGAGATTACAATAGATTTAAGGTAGTTAGTACGGTTGCAATTATTTGATACTAAACCATAGTACTATTTCATTTTCCCATTACATTCACTTTGTGAACATTCACACGATGCATAATAATGTAGAAGCAATATTTTGGTTAATGATAGTCGTATTTGGGAAAATACACACTCTTACAAGAGACACACACAGAGATACTAGATGCCTTGGTAGAAGGATACTTTTAGTAGGAGACATATGGTTTTCTAGGATGTTCAAAACGTTTTCATACTTACAGTTCATATACATAAAAATACTTATAGTTCATATACATACAAATACTTACATACAATATAAGACACTAAAATACTTATGATCTCACCAGCTTTAAAGCTGATACTCTCTTTCAAAATAACTTGTATCCTCAGGTCAACAGTAGACAGGTACTGATGCAAGGTTTAGAGAAGATGGTGCTCGTTCAAGACTCATCATTCTTTTTGATTTATACTTTAGTGTTTATCATAATTTGACACAACACATTTGTATTAAAATTATATTATTAATGCAATGGATGATGTTGTTGCTAGTTTAATACTTTTCATTGTTGTGATACTGTACATGACGTCCTCCGCCCCAGAACAGTTCCGTCGTTCATGGTTTTGGTGTGTGACAGATTGGTATCAGAGCATTGTTTATAGTGAATTAAGTATATCAACCCATAAAAGATATACATACTATAAATACAATGAGATTAAAATACTCTCACCAAGAGTTTATAGTTTAAATAATAAAATATTTAATTAAGTATATGTGCCTGCATTCATACTAAAATCAGTGTCGCTAGGACAATATAGAAGAATTACGATTGTTGGGCAACACAGGTGGACTTGGAGACATATAGTCAAAACTGGGATGGTATAGCCTGATCAACTATATTATCCGAGGGTTGAGTAGCATGTTCCTAAGTGTAGTTGTGAGGTTGCAACAAGTCTAAAATGTTACCAACAATACGACAATGAGAACAATAGAACATATACCTAAAATACTATAAGGGTATTTGGTGTTACTATAGGTACTTTATACTTGAGAACTAAAAAGGATCTTCATTACTAAGTTGATAGTTGCTAAGTGGATACGCTAAGGCTATATGTAACTAGGATGTTATAGACTTAGAATCTGTGAAAATTTTGCTTTACCCCTATTATTTGTGAATTTGGAGTTAAGGTCACTTATTTGAAGGCCTATCCTATTGTGATTACATATAACTGGTATGCACTTCACAAATAGTGTTGTAACTAATGAAGATTTTCTTAATAATTATCTAGATAGTTCGTCTAATAATTACTTTCTTACCCTAAATTCTCGCATAGATAACATGGCTGGGCTTCATCCCCACAGCAATTCGTACCTTCCGAACGAAGTCATTACAAGATGGTTTGCAGAAGAACCAGAGAATGATCATCCTATCCCTTTGAATGATCACCATGATGAAGACCTTTCGGATGGTGCTAACTCCGAGCCCGAGGTTGAGAACCTACCCTAGGCAGCTCCCTTTCCAAATCCTAACCCTCGTCTGGCTTTTCAAGGCCCGACGCCTCCATGGGTGGAATGCTTGGAAACATGGAGCTAAGGACAAGATCATCCCTTTCCATTTAACGGTGACCGAAGCTTTTATGACCTAAGCAATGGGGGCTCAGTAGACAGAATCTTGCCAATCTTGGTCCGCAGAGTGGCCCGGAATGAGATTCAAGGCAGGACAGCCCTACATCAGATCACAGAAGTCGTCACCAATGAGAGAATGCATAACCTCCACACCATTCGTCTAGAAGATGCTCGTGAGAGATCTGAGAGAAACCATGAAGCCCTTCTTAAAGCACTGGCTGAATCACGAGCCGAAGTGATAGAACTCCGAGTACGCCAGAGGGTGTACGAAAGGCACCTACTTAATGTGGAACGTCAACTGGCTGAGCTGCGAGTTCACCAGAGGAATGACCGTCACCAGTAGTAGATGCCTTACTATATTTTTTTCGTTGTTAAAAGGAATCGTTTTTCTGTCTATGCCCGATGTGGCATTTCCTATGAAACTATCTTGTACTGTAGGTACTATTGGTTAGGTCTTTATGCTGTCAAGGACTATCTTCTCTGGATATGATGTATGACCTTTTACAAGGTCATTTTCCCAAACTTTTACGTCATGAATATCAAAGATGTTAACAGTCGGCTAACTTTTGTGTCACTCTTTATTCAAATACTGTCACCATACTTTCATTGGAGTCTATCTGAAACATGATTTATCCAATACATTGGACTATAGTAATTTAACTCCGGAGACATTTCCAAGTCTCTTTTAGTGGTTGGATCATGTTATTCACCAACCAACGATACCTCGGCTTGAACGACAAACGTCTTGAGACCATTCTACGAACTTACTTCCACTCAGTACTAGGACTGCATCATAGGGATGTAGGTCAAACCTTCGCGAACATACTTCCAATCCATACTAGATCAAACCTTCGAGATCATACTCTTACTCTTTACTTGAGTAGTCGAAGTGCATCTAGGGTCGACCAAAATCGCTACTTTCCAAGCCACAGTTACAGCTGCTGTGATGGCTTCCATGTCAGTTGTCCTTGCAAACCGCAACACTGTCAACACAAACAAGACTAATAAAGGAGTTGACAATCCCAATCATGGTAACGATCCGACAAATCAACAAATAGTAACAGTCGCCACCGCCCAAAACAAGAACTCGGAGTTCAAGAAACGAAAACGTCAAGCCCAAGTGGAACGCAAGCAATTTCAGAGAATTGCCATGCAACAACAAGTGGAAACCTCTGCTATCCCAGTACCGAGCAGACCATATGAAGGATCACTCCTGAAGTGCGACCGGTGCAACTATCACCACAAGGGAATTTGCCGAGTACGGCAATGCAATAATTGGAACAAGATGGGGCACATTGCTCGTTTCTGTAGAACTACCTCCACCACTGGAGCAAGCCTAGTGTGCTATAGTTGTGGTGAGGCAGGGCACAATTACAGAAATTGTCCAAAAGAGAAGATCAATGAAAGCAACCGTGTCCCCATAACTCCTACTCAACACTTCACTTCCACCACCAATGTTGGTGCTGTCCAGATATATCACCAATGCGGTGAAATTGGACACCTCAAGAAGGATTGCCTGATAGCGAAGAACTCAGGCGCAGACGGGAAGATTCTCAGGATCATAGCTGCAGGAGAACCTGCTCCGGACCGACGTTAATGTAATTAAGGCGTTTCGTTGTAACAGACTTATAAACCATCCAAAACTAGTGCAACTAGAGTCTTAGCTTTTGTGAGATCCCGTCAGTATAGGGATGCTCGTGCTGCGTATACTTGTCTTTTGTAATATACTTTGTTCGCAGCAATAGTCTTGTGGTAAAATCTAAAGTACTGTAACTCTGTTGAAGGTTGCACGGTTGTGTTTTGTCTGTAACGCTTTATGTTCAATTCTAGTGTCTTTAGTTTCCATATGACTCCGACATTATCATACAAATAGATTCAATTCGATTCGCAATAACAACTTCATACGTACATTTCTTTCTTCGAAATCGCGTTTCTAGCGAAGCCGTCATATCAGAACACCGAAGTACTCATGCATGGAGCACCTCATAGTTCTTTTTCTTTCCAAAGAATTCCCCGAAGTACCATTCATACAGTACGTCAAGTTCAATCCAAGGATCCATATAGTTGATCTATCGCTGAAGAAGGTATACATAGGGGTGATATATAATCAAGGTTCTATAGGTTTAGAATTTATGATTCCACTTTAAATTCCTTTCCTCATTGGGATGTGAACATAAACAAGAATCATTTATTCAACTATCTTTTCAATCTTAATTATATACGACTCATATACACGAGATTGTGATCGTTGAACCATGTATGAAATCTAATATGAACTTCAGGACGGAGACTGCCCAAGACTACGAGTAATCGCATCGTCATGTGCACAAACTTAGAACCCAGTATGACTCCTGTACCCAGATCGCCCTACAGTCTAAACACCTACGGAGATACAAGAACAGTCTGGACAACTTAGCGAACTACTCAGCAATAGAATTGGAAGACCAGGCTTCTCACCCTGGAGAGCTCCGGTCTTATCCTTCCAGGAGTAGACGGATTGTATCATATGTGCCTCGACTATTGGGGACTCCGTCAAGATTTCCAGTAGAAATCGTTATCTCTGTCTCGCATAGGTGAATTGATTGAGCAAACACAAGGAACAAAATACCTTTCAGAAATGGACCTAAGATTCGATTATCACCAGTTTCGAGTGTCAGTGAAAGATGTCCCGAGGACTACCTTCCAAACTCGATGCGGACACTTCGAATCCGTAGTGATACCCCTCGTATAGGACCAATATGCCCGTAGTATTCATAAGTTTAATGAATAGGGTATGCCATTCTTACTAGGATCAGTTTGTCATTCTCTTTGTAGATGATTTACTTATCCACTCTATTTGTAAGAAGGAAACCATGGAAACAATTCCCTCGGAGAAACTCTTTGCGAAGTTCTCTAAACACGAGTTTTGGAATTGAAGAGTCAAATTTCTAAGACACACTATTAGTGATGTGGAAATTCTTGAATACTCTTTCAATTTACCAAAACCGTTGAGAATTTGTCGACACCAAAGACGCCGACAGAAATTCGCCAAATTCTAGGTCTTGCAGACCTACTATCGTAGTCCATTCAGAACTCCTCGCAAATTCCAGAAACCCTTACGAATTTGACCCAGCAAGGGGTGGCCCTTGACTGGGAAGTTAAGCAAGAAAAAGAAACCTTGGAAATTCCAAGTGAGAGACCAAATTCTTTAGGAAGTCTCACTCTGAGAATGGCTTAATACGCTTCGTAAAGCATGGATAGCTAAATCCAAGATAGTTAGGACCTTCGAGATTCTTACCGGAATTGGTCCTGTATGTCACAGACTAGACTTACTCCGCGAGCTTAGTAACGTACATTCTACCCCTTCACGTCTCGAACATGTAAAAAGTATCGATCCGACGAGACTCTTGAAATCCCACTCGAAGAGGTCGAGTCCCACAAGAGCCTCACCTACGTGGAAGAACTTTAGTGACCATGGACCGAGAGTTCATGCAAACGATTCGTAGGCATTTCCCTTTTCGTGAAGGTTCGCTGAGATGCCAACCAGGGACCTGAATTCACTAGGGAGTGCGAGAATCAATCATTTAGGAAGTATTCCCACTTCTTGGCTCGATTGTTCATGCCTACTTCCTTACCTAAATTCTAATTTCTGGACGAAATTCCTTCTAACGGGGAATGATGTGAGAACCCGAAATTTCTATTCTGTACAACCCTTCGCTTCAATTGAAGTCAGATCAACTCCGGCTGATTTTCAAACTTTTGGAATAAGTTTGAGCATATTAGGATTAACACTTTAAAAGATATCGGGAGAGAGGATGCCCTAAAGTATCATGTGCATCATAAAAGTTTCAAAACTCCAAGATTTTGGAGTTCACGGCTCAAATGATAATTTTTGACCAAAAACCCCAAGGGGTATAAATAGGGTCCTTAGCCATTTTACTTCATTTGTTCCATTTTCAACTAGAGAAAACCCGATTCTCTCTCAAGGATCTTCAGGCTTTCGTCCCTAATCGTAAGTGCTTCTATCTTAGAGTATAATATGGCTTGTTATATGTCTATACATCAAGAAATCACAAGGAATCACCAAGATCAAAGAGGTTACGACCCAATAACACCTTGGATCGTAAACCCTTCTTAAGGGGTCAAAAATGGCCCTAGTACCTTCACAAGCTTAGGAATCTAGTCTAGATATATTCCTTGATATGTTTGAGACTTGAAAACATCAAAAGAACATATATAATATGTGTTTATGACCACAAACACATGGAGAAGTCGTCCATGGGCCGTAAACTACATATAGCGGTGTTTTGATACAACAAACACTTCCATAGTCTTATACTTCAATGTAGAAATGCTTCAAGGGACTTCCAAAGCTTCAAAACAACTTATGGTCAAGAAGACATGAGTTTACGGCCGTAAACCCATGAGTTTACGACCGTAAACTCAAAGGGTTACGGTCTTTAGGGAGTAAACTCATATTAGGGGTTCCCATGAACCCTAAACTCAATAGCCTTGTCCTACAACACTTAGATACACTCCTTAGCACTTATAACACTTATATAAAGTGTTTATCATGTCATAGGATGTCTTAACTTTGTTAATTAGTTGTTTAAAGACTAATTGGGTACATATATGTACTACTATATGTTAACTAGGATCCTTGTGTGTGTACAAGTCTTCACTTGACACTTAGCATCCTACGTCAGTCAATACATCCAAACCATCAACTACAGGTGAGTTCATACCCCTTAATTAATGTTTTAAATGTTTTTAAATGCTTTTATGGAGGGGATATAAGTAGAATCATGCTAGTTATTATATTAATCACATGTGATTAATAAACAACATTCAAATGATTTACTACTCATTAGCTGTTTTACCAAACATTTTGCTTCAAATGGTTTATCCAAAACACTTTTACTCATTTAAAACTCTTTGTTAAACTGTCCTTCATACTGAATGTATCTTTTCAAACCTTGTTATTGTTGTGATTCAAAACAAAGGTTTTCCTTATACTTTACACTGTTCTTATCAAACAAACTACTTTCAAATCATTATACATTTTGACATCAAGTCATGTTTTCTTAGTTGCCAAACTTTTCAATAGTTCACAAAACTTCTGTTATACTTTTATATTGTCAATTGTATGCCAATGTGTGTATAGTTATATAAGAAATGTTTAAAGGACTTAGGAAGGCTAGCCGCTTTATTTCCTTTTCCCCGTTGGGATGTGGTCTGGTAGGGTATCGGGTATCCATCCGACAGCCATTTAATTATTAGTTATATATCATGTGTACATACATAGTCATAAAGGTTCTTCCATTCAGTTCAATACCCTTGGGTAGCAAGGGTATACTTCCATGTTCATACATACCAGTTACATTCCTAGTAAGCTACCATATGGGTGGTTTAGGAAGATACTAATATGTTTACTAGAATGCGGAATCATACCACAAGTCAGTTCATTCATGAGTCTATACATGCTAGATAGAGAGAGACAAAACACACATTACAGCTAGTACACTCAGTATATTACTATACATGCTAGATAAATAGAGAACACACGTTACAGCTAGCACACGCAGAACATTACAGTACATTACTATACTATTACATAGATATGTTTACATGATTACGTTTACCTGGTTACGTTTACATGATTATGTTTATATGATTACGCTTACATGAGTACGCTTACATGAGTACATTTACATGATTACGTTTACATGAGTGCGTTTACATATACGATAATAGGACAGACATCACTAGGTTCTATAGCATGGAACAGTTTCAGGATCTAACTATATGAATGAATAACAACGTATTGTGATAGTTATATTGGGTATACATGATCATAGTAATGTGGATGTTCATGGATTGCAAACATGCAGGGGTCGCTATGGGTCCCAAAATCTCTTTGACAAGGGAGCGTGTTGCCTGGGATCTAGCCATCACATTATGCCTTATCCCTCAAATAAGGAAAAAGTTAGTACAAAAGTAGTCACTTATTACAAATACTATAGTACTTACGAGATTACAATAGATTTAAGGTAGTTACTACGGTAGTAGTTATTTGATACTACACCATAATACTATTTCATTTTCCCATTACATTCACTTCGTGAACATTCACAAAATGCACAATAATGTAGAAGCTATATTTTGGTTAATGATAGTCGGATTTGGGAAAATACACACTCTTACAAGAGACACACACACAGATACTAGATGCCTTGGTAGAAGGATACTTTTAGTAGGAAACATATGGTTTTCTAGGATGCTCAAAACGTTTTCATACTTACAGTTCATATACATACAAATACTTATAGTTCATATACATACAAATACTTATAGTTCATATACATACAAATACTTACATACAAATTAAGACACTAAAATACTTATGATCTCACCAGCTTTAAAGCTGATACTCTCTTTCAAAATAACTTCTATCCTCAGGTCAACAGTAGACAGGTACCGATGCAAGGTTTAGAGAAGATGGTGCTCGTTCAAGCGTCATCTTTCGTTTTGATTTATACTTTAGTGTTTATCATAATTTGACAGAACACATTTGTATTAAAATTATATTATTAATGCAATGGAGGATGTTGTTGCTTGTTTACTACTTTTCATTGTTGTGATACTGTACATGACGTCCTCCGCCCCAAAACGTTTCCGCCGTTCATGGTTTTGGGGTGTGACAATTTCCACCGTAAAGGTTTCGTTAAGCTTCTGGGGTTGTTGATTTAACAGGTGTTTGAATTTATTGCTCACAAAACTCCATTATGCCCCGGTATCAAATAGGATGCATGCATAGGTGTGGTTTAGGGGAAACGTACCAATAACAACAGTAGGATCCTGAACTGCTTCTCCCTGACCCATAGCTAGCACCCTTCCTGTTCCTACGTTCCCAGAGTTGTTGGCGTTAGGGCAATTCCGACAGATATGTCCTGTCTTTCCACATCCGTAGCATGTGGGGCTTGATCCCGTGTTATTGCTGCTGTTGTGGGTGTTGTTGTTGTTGTTGTCGCGGTTGTTGTTCTTGTTGTTTCCTTGCGGTTGATTCTGGGGAGGATAGGTCCTATAATACTTTACAGTGTGACCCTTCCGATTGCCGCTGGTGCAACGCATTTCCCTGCATTCGCCGTTGTGGTGGTAGTTGCACTTGTTGCACTTTGGGAGATTCCCATAATACTGCCTAGGAGCACTTGAATTAGCTGAGACTGGAGCATGTGGTGTGAAGGGTACTTGAGCGGTTACAACATTAACCGTCACCTTTTGTTGCTTCTTTGTTGATTTGGAGCCTTGTCGTCCTTTCCTCTTATTGTTCTTCCCTTTCTTGCCCTCGATTTCCGCTAGCTTCTCGCCCTTTTTGTTGTTGTGGTCATACAGCTTCTTGGCCAATCTCTTGGCGCTGTCGAACATTTCAGGTTTTGCAGCGATCACAGTTCCTTGAATTGGGGAGGTCAGTCACTAGATGAATCGTTCGATTTTCTTTCCTTCAGACAAAATCATGCCAGGGCACAATAATGACAGCTCACTAAAGTTTGATATGTACGCATCTATATTAGAGTTTCGAATGGTGAGATCCCACAGCTGTATGACCACAACAACAAAAAGGGAGAGTCATGGCCTCTATATGCCTATTCCACCAGGTGAGAGCCTGGTCGAAAAATGTGCACACGACAACTTCACTTTCAATTTCTCGGGGCATTCGCATATTTCGAACATTCATTCCACCTTCGCTATCCACCTTTTCAGGGCTATGAGACCACCCGTGCCATTAAAGGACTGCGGCTTGGCATTGGTGAAATCCTCGTAGGAGCATGTTTTGATCGGTCCTTGATTTATCCCGTTGTTTGAACTTCTGGCCCCTTGTCCGTTGACTCCTCCATTGTTCCTTTGGTGAATTTGAGCCATAGCTGCGGTGACCACAACAGACACAGCTGCTTGGAATGTAGCTGAGTCAACCTCTGGAGGGGTTGGTCCAGGGTTACCGCGAGTGGGTCGTCTAGGCATCTTTCTGACATGGAACGGAAAGATGTTGAGTGTCTGTGCTTTTGTGAGATTGTGATCCTATAAACTAGGTGTGTGGCGCGAACTTAAGTAATTGCACAATTTAGCATACAATCATGGATATATAACACATAGCATATTACAACATCATAGTGGAACACATAAAACCTTTCATTAATATTATTCGCATTTTTCGATACATGAAAATTTTGCTTGAAAGAGCAATACATAAGTGATGCAATTTCGGCAGCATAACGGCTCTATGAGTAGTGTAGTCACTTAAACATAGAGTCGGGGGTACGTAGCATAGATCCTAGTGACATAGTACTAAAGACAAGTATGACTAGTCCTAGTCGTGGTGGGATGTGCCAGGGGGTGGTGCTGAGGAAGTGGACGATCCCTGAAGACAAGCCACCTGTCGTTCCGTATCTCGGAGTCGAGCCTCCCACCTCACTTGTCTCATGTGGAGCTCTCGGATAACCTCTCGCGTTTCCTGCTCTGCGCACTCGACCCTAGTCCGCTTCTGGTGCATCTGATCGGCGGTGCTCTGAGCTAGGTCGCCAGTGTTCTGCAATCGCCTCACCATGACTGGGAGAGCACGATCGAACGGTCCTCCATCCCTTAGATCAAAGAATTCGTGTGACATGCCGAACGGGGGTCATTGTCCATGCTGCCTGCTCCACCTCCAAAGGTCGATACCCTAGGGGGTGTAGGACCAGTAGGGCCTACCCGATAAGTGGGTACCCTAATCGGATAAGTGGTTGATGACTTCGAACTCTACGTCCGAATCACCATCTTCTTCTTCGTTGGTTTCTTCCTCGAGATCTCCTTTGGCTTCCTCCTCCTCCTGTTCCACCATTGGCTCAGGAGGTCCGCCTTCGGCTTCCGCCTCAGGTTCCCTCTCAGATTCCTCCTCGGGGTCTTCCTCGGGTTCCTCTTTAGACTCCTCCTTGGGGTCCTCTTTAGGTTCTTCCTCTGATTCTTCCAGCCATCCGTTATTCCCCTGATTAGGGAAATAAGGATCTCCAGGGTGATGGAAACCAGCCATGCTGTTTGCGAGGGTGTATAAACATGCTAATATGGATTGAGTCGTTGTTCTCTTTTTGGTGCTAAAGGGGTATGCTTTTAGGTTCCCTAGCCATCACGATTTCCTTAGGACATGTAATAGTTGTACCTTGGAGGAATGTAGTTGATCAGGCTACATCCACTCCTTGATACGACTATGAACAGTCCTGTCTTAACCGAGATGCTAGCATTATCTTGTTTGGTTCGGTTTTATGTTTTGTTTCCTAATTCACGCAAGCAAAGATGTTTTATAGTTGTGTTTTTACTTGTTTTGTTTTGTTCAGAGTTGGGTTAGTCCCCTTTTTGGTTTATAGTTGCATATCAATGTGTGGTTAGATACGTTAGTTCACTATAAACAATGCTCTGATACCAATCTGTAACACCCCCGAACCAGACGGCGGAAACGTCTGAGGGCTCGCGTGACTTTAATTGAATACCGTCTCAATGAATATACATGAATCATAACATAAACGTCACCATCCATCAATATATTACAACTGGAATTGTTCACATCAACTACATTGTTTTATCACTACACATTCATAACCTAAATAGTTTGAGCACATTTAACAACATAACATCTAACATTACTTCTTATAAATCTTCCACTTATTGTTACCTGAGAATACAAGTTATTTTGGAAAAACGTCAACATATGAAATCTTGATGAGTTCATAAGCAATGTAGAGGTAAAATGATTTGTGTATTTTATAAAACCCAGAAAATCTGATATCTTTTGAAAAGACTTTTGTTTATCAAAGTGTAAGATCCATATGTTGATGCATGAATGATTTTAAAACGTATATATATATATATATATATATATATATATATATATATATATATATATATAAGAAGGGTATTTTGTAATATTGTTATAAAGTTTCGAACGAGTAGTATTAAATTCCCCGGAAAACCCGATGTTTCTCGCTGCTGAAATGTATTCGTGATTACTGATTTTTGTATTGTCTTAACGAATGAATATTGAATTAATCTACATTGTATATCGTCCTAATTTTGTCTACTTTGATGTCTCGTAAGCCTTAACAAATGAAGAGAAGGGGAGCATTGTGTCCCACTACTATCGTAAGTACCTTAGGCTGTCGTGGATGTGAAAGACACGGTCGTCCAACTCGCATTTGATTACTGTGACCTTACTAACTTTTCTTGCGGGAGACTTTGGCCTACTAGCACACAAAGCTATTGAAAGTCCTTTTATAAAATATTGGGTCATTGGAGGCCAATAACATATAAGCGTTATCCCTTTGGGTCCAAAGATCATGTTGGTGCGCTTGCAAGGCCCAACAAGCATAATTTGAAACTCATAAGCCCAAAGTTTGTAGCTTTACTCATCATAGTCATCACGTATCTATTGAAGTGTTTTGATTTAACGTTTGTTGTTTTGTATTGATTCGAGACCGAATCAATTCGTTTATAACGATATTTGGTATTGAAAGTGTATTTGTTTTTCGTTTTGTCACTAGCCGGATATCTTATATTTTGTCTTAATGAATTAATTTTGGTTAGAAGTATGACTTTGACCCTTTTCACTAACTTTCTTTTATAAAAATAACAGTTTTAGTCCTTTATATAAAAGAATTTCATTTTTAGTCCTTCAAAACATTTTCTTGACACTTTTGTATCAGAAACTTGTTTAAAAGACATTTCTAACCCAAATTATATTTAATAAATAGTTTTAACCCTTCCAGAATGGTATTTCTCGGTTAGAACCTCAAATTTCGCAATTTTTATAGTTTTGGCCCAAAATACAAAAAGTTTACATTTTGATCCTTTTTGGAGTTTAAAAGAATTTTTGACCTTAGAAATAGTTTTATTTCACTTCACATCCCCTGTTTTACAGAATATTACAATTCCGCCCCTAAAAAACTCCAATTTTCATAATTTTTTAGCTTGTTGGGCCGAAAAGCCCATATTTAGCCCAATAACTCAAATTTTTGCATTTTAAGTCCTTTGAAAATTTAAATATTCAGAAAAAGGATTATAAAAACTGTTTTGACTCATTTGACCCTCAAGAAACCATGATTTGGTAGTTTTTACCCCAAGTTTTGTATTTTTAACATTTTAAGCTCTAAAATGAGTTTTATGTTGAAGTATGTTCCCTATAACCTTGTAAGCTATTTTTTTTCTTGACTTGCTTAGTGTAAAATAACTTAGATTATGATTGTTTCCTTTCTCATGTCATAGATCTAGAATTATCACCCCTTTTTGTCACATATTTATCACAAAAACACATAACATCACACACATACATGCATAAAATCACATATAGCATACACATACACATAGATCTACACATTTTCTTTTATTCTCCCCCATAAAAAATATGAAAACCGAAAATAAAGTGGTATGAAGCTCACCTTGAGTTGTAGTTTTGGTTTTGAAGAAGACTAGAAGAAGTTTGATGCTAATTCTCGGCTTTAGCGACCTTCCTTGGAAGATCTCGAACTTAGATGATTTCTAAGAAAGTGATCATGATTTGTATGGATTAGGAAGATGTTTTTGATAAAACAAAGAGTCTAGGTCATAGATCCAAGCATGAACTTACCTTAGATGATGATTTTTGTGGAAGAATCTATTTGAAAGCCTCTTATATCTCGAAAATTTGGAGAGGAATGAAGAAAGTTTCCATGAGAGAATTTTGAGTGAAGTGTTTGTGTGTTTGGGTTCGGCCAAGAGCAAAAGAAAAAGAGGAGAGAAGAGAGACTGGTGATGGGATTGTTGCATGGAGATATGAGTTATATGCATGGAAAACCTCCATGTAAAAATGAGGTGGCAATGAGGAAGTCAACTCTTCCTGTTAGTGGGCTGGGTCGAGAATGGAGAGGGAAGAATAGAAATTTTGGGCCTTGAATGCTTAAGTCCATTTTATGGTTAAGTTAGGTGATTTTTGGCCCAATAAAAATGAAAGAATGATTTTTATGACCTATTAGGGCTAAGATAAATTTGTTTTGGTCCAATAAGGAAATCCTAGTCCAAAGTGAACTCAAATTGGAATTTCAAAGGTTTCCAATTCTTTGTTGACCACTTGTAGGGCTAGAATGAAGTATTTGATGGAGTTTTGTTGTTATAGAATGAGCATCATGCATGCTTTCATGTTATTGATTCATAATTGTTATAAGTGTTGTGATTACAAGGCACCAAAATTCCTAGTTGTGACACCTACCCCACTTAACCATTCATTTAAAGAAAATATTAATCTCGGTTAAGCTAATTTCGTACTTCGTTTCTAACAAGAATTCACACTTATGTCGATGAAGTACAAACATCTTTGGAATCCCATTTAGAACCTATTTCAAAACGGATTTGAGCTCGTCATCAAAGAAATCCTCAACCCTTCGCTAAAACTTCAAAAAATCCACCGGTATACTGACTTAACATCCTAAATCACTCCTCGGAACCAGGCGAACTGAAGCTTGTCTGTCACAAATGGGGACTCGGAAACCACTTTGCAAAGGGCTGTTTGGCCGAAACTTCATAGTAACCAAGGGTAAAACACTATGCCTACGATGCTCGTAGAGTACAATAACTTGCTGAAAGTAAAAAGGCTTTTGTGACCATTCTGTCAAGAAATGTTGATGGGTACTGGTCTTCTGGTGATAAGGGAGAAGAAAAATACGGAAGCAACATGTGTCTTATCGCTAGACAATCAATTGAGTGTGATGAAGGATACTGGTCTTCAGGTTTAGAAGAAGACGATGATGATGTTGAACCAAACTTTTGTAGCATGGCAACAAATGATCCACCTGGCAAAACCATCATATAGCGGGTTAAATCCATGGTCACTCACAATAATTTTGATTTATCTATTTTTAAAACTTATCTAACCTAAATTCAATCAAATATGATAGTTATTCATAGAGCCTATGAGTTTGCCGTAGAAGTTAGTGAGAAGTTACATAGTGAATGGACTCGTATTAAATTATGTCTTGATGACCACAATCTTATGGTTGAATCACTAGATAGAGAACATCAAATGACTAAGGATGAATGTATTATGTTTATAGAAAAATGTGAAATCACTTTTTGTGAAAGGAATATCTTAGTTACAAATAATAAATTTCTTAATGCCAAAATTGATTCGTTACATAACTCTCTGGATGTATTCTTGAAGCAAACGAATGGGTGACACATAATTTTTTTCACCCATGGTACGAAACCTGGTGTTCGTCCCTTGAAGGAACTTCAAAACCTAAAATTTATGGGAGACATTCCAAACCATACTTATTCGGATACCCCTGTCTCACCTTTTCCGTCCCTTCCTAAGACTTCACACATGTTTTAATCTCTGATTCCTGAGTTCAAACCTATCACGTTACATGTCTCGATCAATGCCTCTTCTGCCTCTAATATGCCTCGACCTAAATCGGTCTTCATAATTTTCCCCTGACATCGGCTATACTAGAGTTCAGTTTCTAAACAATGTCCACCAAACAATTTTGTCATTGAAGAAATTATTCTCGAAATAGTTTGACATGACTCTGACAAATCCAACTTTGTTTGGGCAACACTTGATAGTGATATAGATGAAGAAATCTTTTGTGACAACTTATCTGAATCTTGTATCTCTAACTTCGTTGTAATATCGAAATTGACTTTAGTGCCATTTAAGACAAGTTTCAACAATCCAACAATTGGATAAACTAAACTATATAGACGTCTTCAAGTAGGTGTTTATTAAAAAAATTAGCTTTTCTTGAAATCTACTTGCCATATATTATCTTAAAAATATAGAATTATGGTAAACAATATCCTTGTTGATCTAATCATACCTACTTGTGAAAAGCTTTGATCATATTCAATGACATGAATATGATAAAGATCATAGTCAATGACATGATTATTAGAATATTCTTTTATAACAAGTCTTGCTAGATGTGTATAGATTACCAAGTTTGTATTCTTTTTAAAAGAGTTACTCCTTCTAGAATTTATATAGGAAGGAAGATTAATCAAGCTCATACTTGATATTCAGACATGGATTACATCTTAGTGTTAATGAATCTAAGTCATTAATTAGGTTCAAAATTTGATATAGTATTTTAGTAGTTTATGGATTTGCAAGAAACCATCAGGAAGAACTCATCAATGAGAGGTTCCATATTTCTCATGTATAAATGATTTCTACCATTTATGTGAACAGTTTGTGTGTCTGAATAGTCATTATTCATGTTCAACAATTCCTTGTCAAAAGTAGTGTGAATTGTTTTACATCGGCCTATGGTTCTTGAGCTGCTTCAATTTCCATGTTTCACTTACTTGTTTTTTCATTAGAAGTTTGCTTTCTGATAACACGACTTTTAGAGATCTAAGGGAATTTATTCTTAACGAGTTTCTATAAAATAATTTAAGCAACCTTTTATAGTATTCTACAAATATATAATTATTATTTTTTGAGTTTAGAAGCTTTAGTCTAACATAGGATTTAAATCCACAAAACATTAAGTAAGGTAAGGATGGATCCTTTCCATACTAGATCTAATAAAATGCTTTATCTACTTCTAATTTGGTGTTTGTATTGAAAGTGGAAGTGATATTAATTAAGGCATAATTCCAAAAGAAAAAAGGACAATTTCTACCGATTATGAAGTAAACCATATCTAGAATGGTTAAGATCATCCTTTATAATCAATAAGGATCTAAATGGTTATACTTGTTTGTATCTCCACTTTATATTTTAAAATTTGGGTTTAGATCATTTTTGGTTACTTAATTTTTGACTATGTGATCATTTGGTCACATAACTCGTTTTAAGTTTTAAAAGGTCATCGAACTTTTGGCTTTGTGCTCATTTAGTCACTTAACTTTTGGTTTGGTCACTTAAGTTTTGGATTTGTGCTCATTTGGTCACCTAACATTTAAAATTGTGCCCATTTAGTCATTAAACTTTTAAAAAATTTGAAAATTTTCACTGTAGCCCAACCATCTTCCATATATTAGTTTAAATGGTCCCTCGTGACTACTTTTTTGCTTTCAAAGCGCTTGTACTTGAAAATGACTGGTCAATATGGTACTTTAACCCACAATTTAAGGTAAAACGACTGTTTGACTTGCAAACTATGAGGGTGACTCTGCATCGACTTATGGTCGAGTGGACTCGTCTTCTACCTAAGCCTCCAGCTAATCATGTTTAATGCTTTCAATAATTGCTACCAACCCACGAACAACCCTTAGAGGACAAGGAAGCGTCGGTGGTGGGGGCATAAAGCAACATCACAAATCGAGACCTTTTTACCATAATAAGCCAAACACGATTCCGACTAACACCCTAAAGTCTAGCAATGTCGGCTCCACGACCTCCTTCACCTGACTCGATAAATTCAAGGGAGTTTCTCAACCTCAGCAACCTGCATTCCATTGTTTGTGACTGTGGAGACAAGATTGATGCCAGCCAGATCGAGATGTAGACACTCAAAGATTATCTGGGTAAAGAGTTCATTATGTGTTGGATTGATCACGTCAGTCTCCAGCACAAGTTAGAAGATCATGACAGGAAGTTAAAAGCGATTATTGTGGTGATGGGCGGCGTTATGGTGGCATTGCTTGGGATAATGGTGGTTGGATTCAAAGTGGTTTATGAAGCTTGAATAAGTTGTTTGGGGTACATTACGATGCATACATAATAGTTATAGATTTTCTGTTCATAGTTTTATTTATATTTTTTTGTGTTTGGTATCTAAGGATTATGTGAAAAGACCCGTGTCGATGATAGGCATTTTGTTCGTTTGTTAAGGATTTTAATGGAAAAGACCTGAGTTGGTCTCAGGCGTTTTGTATCTAATGTTTTACCATTTGAGTTCAGTTGAAATATCATACAAGAATGAAGAACATAAAATATGTTGGGTTGTTGTACCCCACGTGCATTGCACGGTGAGGGTAGTTTTGTCATTTGATGTTTATAATGGCTACAAAAAGGGGTGTCTCCTTCAAAAGGGTACATCTTTTAGTTTCTCTTCTCTCTTTCAAAGCAACTGTGGAGTGAGATCCAAAAAAATTTGACAACATAAAGATGGTTTGTAGGTGTGGAAGTCTTGAAATAATTCGCACATCTCGGACTGTTTGTTGGGTCAAAAATATGGTTTATACTTTAATTTTCTAGAAAAATGTATTTTTGTGTCTTGGACCGTAAACAGCTTTACGGCTGTAAACCCATTTACGGCCCATGTTCACCTGACCCATATTCCATTGTGTATATATATATATATATATATATATATATATATATATATATATATATAGGTGTTAGGGTGAGGAGTAGAGATTGATGAACAGAAGAGAGAAACTAGAGAGCATTTTGTGTGTGTGAATCTTTTGTATCTGGAACTTTAATTCTAATCAATTCATACAGAGATTCATATTATTCTTCTTCTCTTTCTCTTCTATTTGATCTGCAATCATCCGTTTGATTGGGATTCCGCACCATCAAACGGATATGATTGATACACGGGCAAATTAGGGACTAACAATTGGTATCAGAGTTTGGTTGTATCAGTCAATTTTGTCAGATTTGGAGCATTATTTGATCTTATTTTCGAAATATTCTTCCGTTTTTGGATAGATCTCTAAAAAATAAGGGGGAGTTTGTTCTTCATGTTTTTCATACAAAAAAGGGTTTTTGATCGAGTTTTGGAGCTTCAAAGTCGAAAAATCTGTGTTTTTGGTCGTAATCAACGAGGGGTGGCGGCCAGCAACTAGGGTTTCCGAAATGTTTGCGGCCGGTGTTTGCGGTCAGAGGAGTTCACGGCCTTGGTTTTCGGCATTAAAGTTTATGGCCGGTTCGGTTTACGGCTTCGCAAGAAGCAGCCTCGCTCAGCAGCCTTGTCCTCGCTCAGCAGTCTCGTCCTCGCATAGCTTCTCACCTCACATCAAAAATAAGACGCGCTTTGGAGGTGCTTGGGATCGAACTCGCGACCTCCAGCTCAACATATCAGCGCCTTATCCAACTCAACTAGCCGAATCCTTGTTCCTTTCCTTCGAAATTTAAAATATAACCCGTCTTTCTCGCAACAAGTTTTCCTATTTGACACTTTTAACCCAAAATTCAATTCCTTTTTAATTTTAAATTCCTTTTTCATCCAAAATTAAATAATAATAATAATAATAATAATAATAATAATAATAATAATAATAATAAATGAATAAAAATAAATTAAATTAAAATTAACAAATAAAATTATATTTTATTTTTGACTTTTATTTTTTAACTTTTGACCTTAAATTTTGACTTTGACTTCCAAATTTGATCTTTGAGTTTAAACTTTGACTTTTTCGTTTAACTTTTAAATTTTCAAATTTAGCTTTTCGGTTTGACTTTCAAGATTGACTTTTTCAAGTTTGACTTTTGAGTTTGACTTTTGAGTTTGACTTTTTAAATTTGACTTTTAAGTTTTATTTTAGCTTCTAGTTGTGCTTTTTAATGGCTTTTAAGGTCTACGAGGGATTTGAAAACATGAAAGAGAGTCATCAGGATATGTTAAGACAAAATTTCAAGATTTTCGATTATATCCCTGGAGAAACCCTCGAAACTCAGTTGCAGCGATTTATTACATTTACTACCGATATGAATATAGCTGGGATCTTCCTGAGCAAATTTGAGATAAACAAAAAGCTATTGAATTCACTTCCGAAATCGTGGGATATGAACGTGGCTATCATCAAGAAGACAAAAGATCTCAATCGTCTTAGTAATGCTGATGTAATTGAAGAGCTTGACGCTTTGAAGTGTGGAAAAACAATGAGTTCCATAAACCTTCCGGTCAATGAAGTTTCATGTTCTCAATCATGTGAAGTTTCATGTACACTATCTAGTGAAGATACGATTAAAATTCTTCGTGAACAAACTGATTTATTAAAAAGAGAAGTCGAGGACCTAAAATACGGAGGATATCAACTTCGGAAACGACAGAAACCCCTGAAGGCTAAAATAGAAGCAAAAACCAAGGACTTTAGGAAACTTTGGGAAGAGTATAGCAACATGTGTGAAAATTATGACTATATTAAGAGACAACTTGCTGTTGTTACTGAAGAGCTTGACACATTGAAAATTAAGTGTGGAAAAACAAATGTCAGTTTTAAAAATTATACCGCATTAAGTTAGACAGTTGAGTCCTTATTTGAAAACACAATTAAAATTTAAAGATAACCAAAACAAGGGTCTAGGGTATGATAGTGTTCCTCCACCTTTCAATCATAACTACACATCCATCCCTATGACTCAGGAAGAAATTGACAAGGAGGCACATCTTCGATATGGAAAACCAGCTGGATTTGTGTCAGGAGGTATTAAGGTTGGAATTCTAATGTTTCTACTTCATGTGTAGGTAAAGTAGCAGAAGATGAGAACAAGGAGAACACTACTGAACAAACCAATGACTCCTTGAACTCAGAATCTGTTGCTTCGAATTTTGTTGCTCCTAACAAACCTGCCGTTGAGAAATACAGGCCTCCAATTCCAGCGCAACAGAGTGCCTATTGCAAGTGTGCATCTGGGAACAATAAGAGACAACGCAAGGATACGCCACTAGGGGTAGGAAGAAACAACTTCACAGTGAAGAAAAATACTTGTTTTCACTGTGGAACACCTGGTCACATTGCCCGAAACTGTCCAAATCGCACATACATTCCATATTACGCACAAGGATGGCAGAACACGCCAATAGGGAGATACTCCAAAAGATACGCCTCGAGATCACGATCAGACAATGCCGACTAGAATGCCAAGAAGGCCAAGAATTCAACTCCCAAGGCCAAGCATCTGAATCCTAGGGCAAGAAGGAAATGTCAGCCAACAAGCCCAGTTCAAGAGATGCTACTGTGAAGCCAAGACCGGTTAGGTCAAAGTCATATCGGCAGTCGGCTTCAAGTTCCAAATCAAGTGCCAAGGCACCCATCGGATCGAACAAAAAATGCGTTAAAACCGAATATAAATGGGTACTAAAGGTGAAAACCCCCAAATCAATTAATGATTCTAATATTTCTACATCTTCTGTTTATGATAAGCAAGATATGTCATGGGAGAGAGTATCGTGCGTAATGACAAAGGTCGACCCAGTTTCAAAATGGACTGGGTTCCAAAGACCAACTGATCCCGCTCTGTGCTGGAGAAGCTATAGAGGCATATCACCAAAATTCGTTTTGTTGGTAGTGGCTGCTCTTGGCATATGATTACGGATATCTCTGAACTGTACAACATTCAGACCTTTGTTGAGAGTATGTGTCCTTTTGCGGGAAAGGAAGAAAGGAACAGATCACAAATGGGATAGTGCTTAATGATATGCAGAATTTTCGGATCTGTTCTGAGATTATGCTTGCTGTTCTCAGACCTTCTTAATGCAGATTCAATCGGTGAATTACGGTTTGCGTTTTCTTCTCTATACTACAGAGTTTTTCTTAAGCTGATTCGCTTTAAAGACTAATTTTTGTTTTAGCATAGTTTAAATTTGCGCATTTACTTTCGTTTCTCCTATGCACAAATTTAGGAGGAGAAATAAAAACAAATAAAAAATTAGAAAATTTTAAAAAATCCAAAAACATTAGAAAATCAGAAATCAAAATATGGTGTTAATGTAATGTGCTTGCAGGAGATGTTTTGGGAAGTGATATAATCATGTGATAACAGGCAATCTAAATTTGTGTAAGGGACTTAATTTGAATTGTCTATGCTCTGTGTTCGATGCGCTGGTAGGCATGAAAGATTAAAATGGACTTGACTAGGCATAGTTGAACTTAATGAATTCGAGGAATTGACAAACATTAACCTAGTTAGATCCGTTTAGCCTGACATCACGACGCTCGGATAGGTTGAGCAGGGAGATATACACGGGAATCTACTAGTTACATTATATAACTCGTATCTAGCACTGTGGATTCACTTTTCCTTGATGTGTGGATTCTATCCTTAATTCCGGTTGGATGGGTTGACTGGGGAATTCCGATAAACTAGGTTTGTAGAAGGTTATTTTCTTTCTTTCTGTCTGTTAGTCATATGTTGCCTCCTATGCATGATGGGGAGATCCGACCTGGACTGTAACATATGCAATACTATTTCTCTGTATCTTCTATCTATGCAATTCTTTCTATCTGTTAGCCATATATATTGTCTCCTCTGCGTGACTTAAATTCCGACCTGGTACACAGTATATGCACCATTCTCTTCTCAATCCCTCTAAAACTTCAGTTAGTCATATGTTTCATCCGTTGCGTTATTAGAAGAAATCCGAACTGGATGTACAACATATGCATTCTAAATCTATCTTCTCTCTTAATAATTGTTTGCTCACCCGGTGTAAGGAGTATTTTCGAAGTCCTTGATGGCTGAAGCATATCAGGAAGAAGGAAACACGTTCTGGTACAATTAAAATTGAACACATACAGATTGTCTGTAGATCTCGCTGCTCAATTTAGGTGGACAACAATATCACTGGTCGTCGTCAGCTGAATGGTCCTTAAGAAATAGTTTATAGGAACTTAGGATCACTTTGTCTTACAATTATTGGTATGTCCTAAAAATTGTCACAATTTTTCGTGTTTAAGTGGACCATAATACCGGCGATCGACCAGACAAAGATGTGAATATAGAAGGTACTGATAAATGGATAAAGGTTGTCTAAAAACTTTGATCCCAAATTACTCTTAAAGTTTGCTATTATTTTTGTTTTTGTTAAGTTTGTTCATAGTGTTCTTCTAATTTAAATATTAGGGCAGAATTAAAATTAAAAAATATCAAACAAAAATAAAAAAAAAAAATTCAAAATCATAAATAGTGTTATTTCTATTTTACTTTTTGTTCTAAGTTTTCTTTTAGTTTTGTTTTGTCTTGAAAAGTGATTTCAGGTGAAGATGAAACTCATGGAGTTTGTGTTGAAGGTTTCTAAGCCAAAGCCTCGTCCGTGAGCATCGAAGAATTCTTATTCGAAGGAGCAAGAAATGAAGATTATTCTTTCAACAATCAATCCTTCAACCCCAGAAGCAAGGTGAAGCAGAAATTGAAGATTATGTGACGGATTACATTGAAGCCTCCTCAATCAGTCTGTTGCTATCTATGAACCTACTGAAGTGATCCAGAAGATTTGTTCTCTCTGATGTTCTCTCTGAAGATTCTCAAGCTGAAAGCGCTATTTTTCAAGAATCAATACGTCAAGCCTCCTCACCCAACGTGCGTTCAATGTCAAATTCTGAAGAAATTCCCAACTGCTCAAGATGAAGTCATTTGTTGTAGATTCATAAAGTTCATCATGAAGCCGTGAAGTCATCGAAGATTAAAGCTGAAGCCAAAGCTCCCATTGAAGATCGACAAGAAAAGCCAGCTACTTTTTAAGGGAGCTTGTTGGGTCAATTAAGAAAAGAAAGTTATAAACCAAGGGGGAGATTATTGGGTCAAAAATATGGTTTATACTTTACTTTTCTAGAAAAATGTATTTTTGTGTCTAGGACCGTAAACAACTTGGTGTTTACGGTCGTAAGGTGTTTACGGCTGTAAACCCATTTACAGCCCATGTTCCATTGTATATATATAGGTGTTAGGGGTGTGGAGTAGAGATTGATGAACAGAAGGGAGTTTACGGCCGAGAGAAGAGAGAAACTAGAGAGCATTTTGTGTGTGTGAATCTTTTGTATCTGGAACTTTAATTCTAATCAATTCATACAGAGATTCATATTATTCTTCTTCTCCTTCTCTTCTATTTGATCTGACATCATCCGTTTGATTAGGATTTCGCACCATCAAATGACTCTGATTGATACACGGGCAAATTAGGGACTTACACTGTTAATAACCACAAAAGACCATTTTATGCATGTCCAAACCAAATAAATGTAGTCATATGTTTAGAACCCTAGTATCACGAGTGTTTTTTTTAATGTAACCTTAATTTCTTATTTTGGGGACACGATCAGGTTTCATTTCTTGGGTTGATCAAACAAAATGTAACAATGATGAAATAATTTTAAGTGTACTGATGAGGTCGAAGAAAAAACTGGAATCAGAAGTTTTGAAGTTGAAGCTTATTTTACTTTGTAGTTGGGTTTTTTTAGGTTTAATCATTTATAATTTGTAATCAAGTGCTCTTGGGTAGTTGAATTAAGAACACTTTGTAGTTATGTGATGTGACCTTGATATATTGTTTTGTTGTCATTACCCTTAATTACATATAGGGATGATTATTAACCGTAATATAGTGAAATTATGTCAACCATTATGTCATTACGTATAGTACGTTGCTAAAATGCATAATCAAAATGTTAACAATTTTTTGTCCATTATCATGAAAAGGACCACAAGTTATTAAATGTTGGAATTCAATGTCAGTACCATTCCCTTTTTTAAACAATAGTTGTATATTTTTTCTGGAAAGAAAACAAGGACCAGGTGAGAAAAAATTGGAATTACATGCATGCAAGGTGAAAACTATTAGGGATCCCAAACTCTTAATATATAAGGACAACCAAAGCATGATAATAATACAAACCATTTTCAAAGCAAACATACTAAGTTCAAACAATTAAGTAAATGTCAAAGCAAACAAACAAGTAAATATCAAAGCAAACAAGTACAACTTAATGTCAAACCATTGTAAAACATAACCATATGAAACCATCAAATTCTCCCGACTCATTAAGGTCTACTACGTTTGCACTAGTTTCACCTTTCCCATCCTTGGTCTTAACCTTCTTTGCAAGTTTCTTTTTTATAATCCTCTCAGATTTTTTTCTTTTGCCACCAATTTTTTGTCCACTACTTCTTTCATCAAGTTCAGTTTGTCCAGAACTTCCTTCACCATCTTTACCCATACCCATTGTTTTCTTTTTTGTGACCTTTAGTTTTGTGGGCCTTTGCACCCTTGACCTTTCTACCTATGGCCTTTAACCTTTAGGACAAGTAACATTTTTATGTCCTGCTTATTTACACACACACTACACAAGATTATTTTCCCTGCCATAGATACAGTATGCCTTGGAAGCTTTACTGATGCCTCTTTTCTTCGGTTTACCTTTGGTCTACCTGGCATTCTTCTCTTCACTGGTGGTAGGGGTGGTATGAACTCAGTAAGTGGCCACATGTTGCTACCATTCATCCCATGTAATTGGTATTTGTAAGTATTCTTGTAGAAGGCAAAATACAACATTGGATCAACATAAGTGTCGCAATTATGCAACCTAATGTCTAAATAATAACATGAATATAATATCGAAAATAAGATAAACAAATAAAAAAATCGATTTTTCAATTTTAAAAAAGAAAGAAATAAAAGAAAATCATTTTTGGTTTTTTGATATTTTCTAAAAGAAATAAATAAAAGAAAATCATTTTGCGTTATTCGATATTATGTAAAGGACAGAAATAAAGAAAATATTTTTGGATTTTTCAATATTTTTCTAAAAGACAAAAATAAAGAAACCGTTTTCGGGTTTTTCAGTATTTTTGAGTAAGATTTAATCTTTCAAAAGAATTAGAAGAAATAACTTTAAATGTCTCAAATATTGAGTAAGATTTGCAATACTATTATGCTTCAGATATTATATTTTGGCCAGACCCACAAGAAAATCGACTAACATTATCCTATGTGCTAGAATTTAAAATTCGAAATATATATATATATATATATATATATAGTTATATAGTACTAAAAATTGATTTGGTGCTTACATAATATTCCTTGTGATTAGATAAAATGAAGGTTTAAGACTAAAAACATATTATCTTATACACTAGCCATCATGTAGTTAAGGTATTATATGATTTATCTTTCATGAGGTGATAATAATTTTTGACCTTATCCCAATATTACATCATTCACATTACTTTTTCTTTGATGTGAGATTCTATAGATATGTTCATATATTTAGAGAAAGAATGTCAATAATTTATCATTTCTATATATCATCATTCTCATTCCATGAAACACAATGTGTCATAAATTTCATTCAATGATTTTACATGAGAATCATGAGTTTTATCTCTGCACAAAATCGTCACCCTATCTTATAGTTTGATCATTGTATTTATGACGAGAATGTTCTTCGTTCAAAAAAATCGATTTATCCCATGAAAAAAACGAATTGTGCACGCTTAGAATTAGGAACTACATATATGACTTCATATTCGAGAATTAATAAAGCGAATTAAAGAACCATAGTATACCACCATAATAAACTCCCCATTAAAGACTATGCCAATGTAAACAATATCTTAAAGAATATCATTCTTAACCTCATACTTCTATGTACATCAAAAATGTTATATGATGTTTCAAAGATTATCTGAATATTTGATGAACAAATATCTATGAAGAGAAAATAAAATCAATGTTTTTCTAAGATTAATCCAACTAATTTTGTAGTTTCAGACCAGAGAATTTTAATTTTTGTAAACTAATAACTTTAACAGATGATTATAAATTTATGAACAAAACAAAAAAAAACTTTCTGGATATTTTGATATTAGGAAAAAAGAAAATTTCAATAAAAAAAATACTATTTGGACTCTAACTTTGCGACAGATGAAAAGGTTGAATGCAAAGCATATCAAAGCTTCGATTGTGAATAGTGACCTCGATATTGAATACTTAAAATTTTCGATATGAAATAAAGTTTTGAAACATATGAAAACATTGAATGTGAAGTGTGTCATAGTTTCGATAATAAGTAGTTACTTCGATATTGAAAAAAAAACTTAGTTGGATTTAGGAACATAATAATCTTCCATCATCCCGAGTTAATTGAAAATCCATAAAAATGATTTTCATAAAGAGCTTTATTGAATATGTTTGCTAGTTGATCTTTTCTTTTAACCAACTAAACATCAATGTTTCCTTTTTCAACACGATCTTTGATATAATGATATCGAAGAGCAATTTGTTTTGTCTTTGAATGTTGAACAGTATTGTGACAGATACAGATAATACTTTGAGAATCACAAAAGAGAGGAATTTTCTTCATGTTGATTGAATAAACACATATTCACTTTGGATCCAGATTATTTATGAAATTCAAGCAGTAACAGCTATATACTCAGCTTCATCAGTAGATATGGAAACACTTGTCTTCTTCTTGGATTGCCAGCTCACATTCATTTCATTAAGAAATTGACATCATATGGTAGTACTTTGTCGATCCAATTGACATCCGCCTAAATTAGCATCTAAATAAGTTTGACTAAAGAATCTAGTTTTACCTGGGTACCAAATCTCAAGTGTATGTGTACGATTAAGACTTTGAAAAATGTTATTTACTGCATGAATATATGGTTCTCGTGGATTTTCTCGATACCAAGCACAATACCAAAAAGCAAATCTAATATTATGTCTACTAGAAGTGAAAAATATTGAACAGTTAATCATGCTTCGATAGTTCGTTAAAACAACAACAGGTTTATCAAGTGATGGAGTAAGCCTTATGCCAAAATTTGTAGGAACTTTTCTTCAAGAACAATTTGACATTCCAAATCTTTCAAGCAAATCCTTTGTATAAGATACCTAATTGATGAAGATTCCTTGTTTACTTTATGAAATATTCAATCCCAAGAAGAAATTTATCTTTCCAATCATGCACATCTCGAATTTGCTTTTCATCAAGTTTGCAATATGATTACACAAAGTAGGGCCAATAGAACCAAATATTATATCATCTACATAAATTTGAACGAGCAGAAGATGATCACCTATATTCTTTCAAACTAATGTAGGATCAGCTGATCATTATTTAAATTTCATTATTTTCAAAAGCTTTGTTTAGGTTTAGTGCCAAGCGCTTAGTGCTTATTCTAACCATATAAGACTTTATAAACAATATAAAAATGATTAGGAAACTTGTCATTAACAAAACTTGCTGGTTGTTTAATATATATCTTTTTTGAGTTCTCTATTTAAGAAAGCATGCATATATAACATCCACTGCGATTAATCAAAGCAAATTCATAGTTTCCAGATAATTTTGATACTTCTTCGATATATGGAGATTAAATTTAGATTCTTCATTGAAAAAAATATCATATCTCAAAAATTGATTTCTATGAAATCCACAGTTGAACTTTGAAACTTGTTTTTGCTGATGATGTACTCCCTAAGTAGATTCAAAATTTGATTTTTGTGAAATCCACGATAGTGGATATTTTTTTTTTGAAGAATCTACCTTTGTTGTCTAACCAATTATTAAACGTATCATCTAATGGAATTTATACGTTACAATAACAATGTACGTGTATAATTTCACTTAACTTTTAAGGGTACACACAACCTAAAGGTTTTATATCGTTTTACAATTAATAGCAACATACATATGAAAATAAACTAAGAACCCTATGATGTAATTGAAATTCTTATATTGAAAAAAATACCTTTATGCTCTAATCATATATAACACTTTATAATCCTACGGTCTTTTGTTGAAAGCTAGCACCAAAAGTATGGTTGCCTCTAATTACTCTCATCCAAAATCCTAGAAACCGTAGAATGAAGACGAAATAGGAGGGAGGAAGAGAATTTCGATTGTCAACCTTATATGAAGTAGGAACTAGGAAATTAATGAGAAAATGAGTTATATTTATTGTAACATTCAACTCGGGTGAGGAACTGTCAATTTAAAAATTCAAAGGTTTTTCCATACTCACGACGCCAGATATGTAAGTCACGTCATGAGGATATTAATGAAACCGCGCATCACCTTTGGGGATCAGAACATGAGAATATAATTTCTCACAAAGTGATACCTACCTAGGAGGAAACCCTAATTTTGGGGGTTTTATTTTAGTATTTAGAGGAGGCGATGGCTGGGGTTATCCCACCCTCAGCCTCCATCACCTCCTTGCACTTCCTTTTGAAACTCTAGCATCCATATTTGTTATTGACCTTATTTGAGGTGATTTTAGCAAAGAAGAAAGAGAGGAAGAGCATCTTCTCCATCAGTTTTACATTCAAGACTCACCATCAAGCATTTTCACACCATCTAAACCTTTTGTGACTATCATTGCTTCATGAGTCCATAAGCTTAAATCAAGGTTTTTATGATTACTATTCCATATACAAGATGATGTGGTGGTTAAAACCCATAAAGTTGCTAACCTTATGGGTCTCTAGTGTCCCTTGAGTAGTATAGTTGCTAGATCGGGAATGTGATTGAGTTTTAAGACTCTTGCATGAGATTTGGTGTCGTTTCCTTCTTTTGTGCCCTAGTTAGTGTTTGGGACATGCACTGGAAATGCATATTTAAAAAGGCCATGATTTTTATGATGTTATCGAGTAAACAAGACATTATAGAGGATTTCATTGCTTGGCCAAAACAAGATCAACAGTTTCATTAAGAACTTTTGATTCGAGCATTCTCACTATATGAACATTGCTTGGCCAAAACGAGATCAACAGTTTCATTAAGAACTTCTGATTAGAGCATTCTTACTATATGAACACAAGGGTGTCACAAATGTGAGGATAGAATTCCTCGACTATTTTGGACTTTCTAGGTCACGATGTGACCATTAGGGGTCACAACGTGACTAGTGGATTGTGGGACTTTTGATTATGGATTACTTTTCACTTCAACTAAGGTTTGACCAAGTTTGACCTAGGCGTCTCTAGGTTATTTGAGATGCATTTGACATTGGCCACTCTTGATGAATAGGTGACCAGTAGAGCTATTATTCGGAACAGTGTCCTGTTCAACGATCTTTTCAAACCGAGAGGTGAGCTTTCCTCACTATACCTATGCGTTAAAGGAACCAATGCCAACCCACTAAACTATGTATCTAGGTTAGAGGATGTGGCATAGTTGCATTGATTTGTTACATTGAGTCCTGATATATAGGATGCTACCATGTAGTATTGATCTATAGAACTGTATGTTTACCTATTAACTAGTTATATGTTATCTGATATGCATATGTCAACATGCTACGGTTTTGGGTTGAGGCTTTAGTACTATGTGCGTGAGCCAATGGGCTGGGGTATTATATTCTGATGACTCAGTGTACCAGAGTGTGTTCCAGTCCAATGATTGAGTGAGTCGGGAGTAATCCAGTCTGATGACTCATTGGACCCACCATGCAATGTTTATTTTGGTTATGTTGTGTGGTGGTACTTTAGTGGAACTCACCAAGCTTTTCCATACAGTTTCAGTTTAGTGTTTTAGGTACTTCAAATGATCGTGGCAAGGTGAAGGCATGATCGTACACATCCTTCGGCGACATGTTTTTGGAGATTTTATGATACACGGATGTTGGGAATATTTATATTTAACAATTTATGGACATGCTTTCAATTTGAAAACCATGGTTTTTTATAAATTAAAAATGAAAATTTTTATTGTGATTTTTGGGATGTTATAAGTTTGTATTACAGCCTTGGTTTTATTGAATTAAATGAGCATTTGTGTGATTCTAGAGTCAAACTAAGAATTTGCAAAGTTTTCAAAATAATTTCCAAAAGAGATTCCAAAATAATTTTCAAAAGTTGTTTTGAAAATTGTTTTCAAAGGTAACCAGAGAAGAAGGCGATGTGAACGATCAGCCAGAGCAGATAGTATACCCCAACTTACCCACACTGTTAATTTCCTTTGATGATTATGATAGAACTGCATGCTTGTGATGACTAGGGATCTTCAGGAATTGCATGATAGAATTGTCTGATGTATGATGTCTGATAGCCTAGGAAGACTTCGTGTATGAAATTGACATCATTATTGTGGTTACTTATTATATGCATCATTGTTGCACATAAATACCATTTTATAGCCTGAGAATGTTTGATTTAGCCTTACTTCATGTTCCTTGTCTGGTTGTGGTCTTAGGGTAGAATCAAGTATTTGATTGTCTATAGGATCCATTGTTATATATCATTAGCATACGCGAGTGCCTGCAGGGTTGGTGGAAGTTTCATGGATGGGTATGTGTGAACGGCCAGTTAGATAAGTAATGATTAGACACTCTCGGTCTTGTTCGGGTGATGTGATGATCCTTGTGACAAACATAGGTAGGTGTGGAAGGTAGTATGGGGTTATACTACTGAAAGCACAGGAACCATATGCGTAGCAAGGAAGTCATAAACCCCAAGGGTTCTATAACAACCCAAAATTCATATCCCTAAATGTAACCCTACTCGCGACTCGTTCCGATCATCTAATCGTCGTTTCCGATTTCGTTTCGGATTCCGACATTTTATTAAGTCATTAATGTATATTTTATTTTATGACTTAATAAGTGTCTTAATACCCTTAGAACTCATTCTAACGTCTCATATTAATGATCGGAACATTTCTAGTATCAACCATATCGGGTTACGGCAAATTGGCCGGGTGCGACCAAAAGCCCCGTCTAACGCCGGTATCGGGTAGAATTCTACCGTGTCCCGAACTTGGACACTATTTAAAGTGATCCAAGTCTTCATTTTGAAGCTTTTGCTCCATTCTACAACTTTCACTCCAACCTCTCTCCTCAAACTAGAATTAAAGGTCCAAATCTCATGTTTAAGGTCTCAAATCTTCAAGGTACCTTCCTATACTCATTTTGCATCATATTGAGCCTTCAAATTAGAATTTAAACCATGGATTAGGACCATTACCATGAGTTTACGGCCCTAGAACGGTCCTAGGCCGTAAACTCATATAAATGGGGTTTTTGGAGCAACAAAACCCTTCCAAACCACAATTAGACCTTAGATATGGCTAGATGACTTTATGGAATTAGCTTAGAATGCCTTGAAACATGATTTAGAACCTTGTTTAAGAGTTTATGGCCCTGGAAGGTGCCTAGGCCGTAAACACTAATTTAGAGGGTTTTTAAGGCCTTAAACCCTTCCTAGACTCAAACAAGGCTTAGATATGGATTATAGAATAATGGTATTTGCCTTAGAACATTACAAATATAATTTTTGAGGAGTAAATAGGAGTTTACGGCCAAGTTTCATGCTTGGGCCGTAAACCCCTCAAAAATGGAGAGTAAACTCCTTTTCACATGTCCAAATGCCTTCAAACTTAACCAATAGCCTTGTGGTAAATCCTAGAACCATCTAAAAATAGTTTGGAGGTCTTAAACATATCAAAATGCATCATATAAGAGTTTATGGACATAGATCATGCTCTTAGGCCGTAAACTCCCAATTATGTGTTAAATGATGCCATTAAATCATAACAAGGCCTGGAAAATTAACTAGAATCACATGTGATTGTCCCTCGTGCCCCAAAATAATTACTCTTGACCATGGGAGAGTTTACGGTCGTAAACTCCAAGTTTATAGCGGTGAACTCCTTTTTGAATGGTATAAGTCCCATAAATTTATTCCAAGGCATTTTAGAAATCCATTCCAACAATCCCCAAGTCCAAACAAGCCATTAAGCACTCAAAATCACACCAACATGAGTTCACGGCCGTGAACTCATGTATGTATGTGTTTCATGGTTGTAAACTCCCTAAAATGTTTACTCTTGGGGAGTAAACTCAAATCCCAAATCCCTCGTGCCATTTCACGTCCGTAGATGTCACCCGGGTCACTCCAAACACTCGTTTTGAGGTGTATAATCTCATTGGAGTATAATGTTCCATATAATTAGTGATTGTAAATCTAATTAGATATATATGGAGATTATTTCATTTTACATAGGGACATCGCGAGTAATCAGGCCCCGAACCGACGTTTAGTGTCCGAAACCGTCGCATTTCCGAGCCCGGTGAGTTCATACCCCTACCCTTTTTCCGTGTTTTCAATGGTTTTTCAATGTTTTCAGGGGGGAATACAAGCAAAAGTACAAGTGTATTTTGTACTTAAACTGATTTTCAACTCAATGGTTTTACTTACTAAATGTTTTGATTTCCAAAGATTTGTGATAACTGATGTTTCGAATTGTAGGTTAAACATAGATTTCTTTTAAGAGTGTTATAACTATATTCTCTTTGAATAAGAAATCATACTAATCGTATTTAAGATCAATACGAATGTAATCTAGTACGAATACGAATACAAATTACAAATGCGAATACGAATACGAATACAAATACGAATACGAATACGAATACAAATACGAATACGAATACGAATACGAATACGAATACGACTACGAATGCGAATACGACTACGAATGCGAAAAGACGCCTTTGGTTGACACTAAGACTTCGAAAATACAGTTAATGTACTCCTTGAGTGTCACCAGAGTTTTGAATCTAATACGAAAATACGCCTCTGGACCTCTACTGAGTTTCAAATATATCCGCCTCAGAATGTCGACAGAGCTTCGAATACATAACTAATATACTCTTTTGGAACTCAGCAGAACTTCGAAAATACTGTAATGTATGCTTCTGTGTGATTCCAAATATTTAAAAATACAACTAAGTTAGTAGATTATAGTCATCCGAATGTAGAATAATTAAGGGTTTAGAACACATAACTAATACCACTCACATGGTAATTACTAGTACTTTGAAATCGGACTTAAGAACCAAACACCGCACATAGGAAAATATGGGATTTTCCTGGGATAACATAACAACTAGTAACGAACCTAGATACAAATAGACAACTTAACACATAGGAAAATATGAGATTTTCCTGGCTAGTACAACAACATATAAACAGATAAAGTAACAAACGAATAACTAAAACTATAAGGAAAATATGGGATTTTCCTGGAATGACATAACCAACCTTTTTCGAAACTGTAACAAAGGATAACCAAACCGTTTTCAGAAGAAAATATGGGATTTTCTTGATCAACAACTTTTCCAGAAAGTAAAGGAACTCGTTCTTTACAAAAACTAAACCGCTTATGAACTCACCAGCTTTATGCTGATTTTCAAACCGCTTGTATTCTCAGGTCAGCGTTAGACAGGTACACCGCAACCATTTGGAGAAGATGGAGCGTCCCGAAGACTTGTCTTTACTTTTGTTTATATTACATATGTAAAACACTTGTACAACTTTACTTTCAAACAGATGTAAACAATATTATGTAATGTAATGTTTTGTTATTACTGCTTTACTATGTGCATTGGATTTGATACTCAACGTGGAGTCAACCCCGGAAATGTTTCCGCCTTTGGTTTTCGGGGTGTGACAGGTTCCGTTTTTCTAGAATGGTTTCATGGTATAGATTATGGAATTTTTGAAATATTTTGGTGCACTTTGCAGTATGGTCTTTATGAGAGGATCTAGTTTCAGATCTAGAGCGAGTGGCCAGTGTCAGCCATGGTTGACTGGTGATCAGATACATGAGATGATTGTCATTGAGGTGGCTACTGCTGACAGGTGATCAATTCCATAATTGTTTGTGTAGCGTCCCAAAAATATGATCCAAAAATTTCATTTTTAATTTAAGTAAAACAACATTCCAACATCATCCATACATCCCAAAAAAACAATTGTATCAAATATCATAAAAGTTAGTGTGAACCATCAAGTGTGGAATCCATGTGGTGTGTGCAATGCATTCATCCCGAGCTCTTCCCCTTGGAACTAGAAGTACATGAAGTATAAACTAGAAATCGTAAACACAAAGCTTAGTGAGCTCTCCAAACTACCATATACCATACATAATAAATTATACACTAGACCCCCACCCACCACAAGGACCCGCATGGTATCTAGTCTTACTTGTGTTAGGGCTCCACCGGGCTTCGAGTCGCGCCCAGTATACAGATATGTTATTCTTAGGCCCCGCCTAACATCTGGCCCCATCCAGTATTCGCATACAGTGTACATGTCACATAATCATGTTAACACATACAATGATCATAAAACGATAGCATACGAATCAATCATCAGGCCTCACCCAACATTGGGCACCATCTGACATACATAGTAGCACATAATCAATAAGGACCGGCATTGGTGCCTTAGACCTGCTAACCCAAAAAGGAAACTCACCTCGAATGTTAAATCTCACTGAAGATCTTGAGTTGCTGCCTGATGACTCCCCAAGATATCAATACAAAATAACACCCAATTAACATTTAGGTTCCACTCTATATCCATTAATCCATACTTTGGGTAAAATAACCATTTTACCCTTGGCCTAGCTTGGTCCAAGACTAAGGTCCAAATCCACAATCTAAAAGGCTCAATACTAAATAATCCTTTAAGGCCCACTTATGGCCCAATTTTACAAATTGGGGCCAAACCCCAATATGCGCCTTATCCTAAAGCCCAATAAATTTCCTTAGCCTAAAAGCTAGATTTTTGATGGCCCAACTAATCCCCAACTTTCTAAGCCCAAAATATGGCCCAAACCTAAAGCCCAACATCGAAACCTATTGATCACGCTATGCTGGGCGTAACACTGATACGCCCTACGTACCGGGCTGCTTTGCTTGATCGGGAAGCCTCACGAGTACGACCATCATACTCCCATTTACACTAGTCGTAAATGTCAAAAGGTCAAAAAGTTCATTAAACACCTAACGCTTAATACCAAACATCCAAATCATGGATCTAGCTCCTAATAGACCTCTAAAACCATAAACGCACTGATTTGGTGACCTTGCATGCCTTAAAAGGTCCCCACTTAAAAATATGGCAATCCACTTCCACACTAAAGGTCTAAACCAATGCATGGGTGATTCTCAACCCAAAAGATGCTAACTTTAAGGCTTAGAAACCTCAAAACATCAAGAGGGGTAACACATAACTTCTATAATTGCATCAAGCCACAAAATCTCTCTCATAGGACCAAAAGTTAACCAAAACAAAGCTAGAGCTAGATCTAAGCTATGACACAACAAATTCAAAACTTTATACCTCTAATGAGTGCCAAATGATGACGATGTTTCGGATTTATAAGTCTCACTTCTCCAATGAATCTTTAAGATGATCTCCTTCATTCAAATCACCAAAAGACACTCAAAATGACCTTCCAAGCTCAAGAGCACTTCACAATGGAGTTAGGGTTTTGAGGAGGCTGATTAGGGACAAGAGGGAGGCTAATAGAAAAGATCATTGGGACATAATGTTCTTTAAATAGTGTGTAAACCGTAAATATTAGGGTTTGAGGGTTTGGACATGTACGTCACACATACCCACTTTGTACATTGCGCATGCGTTCATGGCTTCTGCATTGCATTTACTCTAGTATGCTTTGTATACATAGGGTGGTAAGCCCCATGTACGGCACACCCGAAGCCCAAAATGGTTAAGTCCAATATCTTAAGCGCCCAAAAATCAAAATAAATAAATAACCAAATTTAAATAATACCTTAGAATTATTAGGCATTACAGTTTGGGTCTATCAAGACTGTCATGATTGAGCTGTTTTATGATGGCTACGCTGCTCTTACTGAGGTTGTCATGATAGAGCTGTTTGATGATGGCTACATGGGATTCGAGGGTAGAGAGCTTTCCAATACCCGGACTTCCACAATACGAAGCCCCGGGAGTATGATGAGGTCTAGGAACTGATTGTGATGATGAGGTGGTTATGTGATGTGGAGGTTTCTTTCTTCATATGTTCTTGCCCTGATGACCAGAAGGTCAAGTGCGCCATAAAACTTTTCAGCTTGGGGGTAAAGGATTTGTGGAGATTGGTGACTAGTGCTTATACTCCAAAGCAAAGAGATGTTGTTACTTAGGAGCAGTTCTCGGAGATGTTCCATGCAATATACGTTCTCTTGGTGGAGAGGGAGTGGTTGGCTCAAGAGTATTTGGATATGAGACTGAATATTGAGTCATTGATGGAGATCACCAAGATGTTTACTAAGAGGGCTCTTTTCTGCCCTGAGTGTGCTGCTTCGGAGGAGGATCAGATGACTCGGTACTTGAGCATGCTTAAGACGATATTCGACGTTTCGTGTCCACCCAACATTATTGTTCCTTCGCTAAGTTTCCGAATGTAGCGAGGAGACAGGATATTGTGATAGAGATTCAAGAAAAGGAGTTAAGGCAGGCTCTAGTTCAATCACAACATGTGGCGAAGTGGTTCAAGCCTGCTGATTCAAGACTTGGGGGACAGAGGAGCCAAACATGTGGAAAGTGAGGCAAGGTTCATTAGGTTGTTTTCTGATCATCATTTGGGTGCTACAAAAGTGGCAGGGAGGGCCACATTATGAGGGATTGTCGTCAGTAGGCCCCACCACCGAGCACCAATATTTGTTGCTAATGTGAGCATGTTGGACATAAGAGGTCCAACTATCCATTGCTCATGGCTAGACCGGCATAGGCTCTAGAACCGACTACATTGAGGATCAATGATAGACGACATGGAAGGGTAGAGCCCCCAAAGGCTCAAGGTCATGCTTGCTAGCTTGCGAAAGAGGAGGCTCTGGCGGTGCCAGACTTCGTTACTTGTATGTTGCCATTTATTATTACGTCAATTTTTATATGGTACGCTTATATTTATGATTTTGTTAGGTACCTTCTTAGTGAACTCCTTGCCTGCTCTTATGCTTTTTCACTCGGGTGCGAGTCGATCTTTTGTATCTCAGTATTTCAGTAGTGGATTTGATATGACTCTTTGGGAGTTGGAGTGTCCATTGCAGGTTTCTATCGCCAATGAACATGCATTTTCTGCAACGATTTTCTATCAGGGTTGTTTCTTGGAGAATGGATTAATTGAGCAGGTTAGGTGCTATGAATGAATACGAGGGTCAGTGCGTGGTAGTTCGAACCCAAGTGGGGGAGAATTGGTTATATGTGGAGAGGTTACTAGGATTGCATCACCTTTTTCTTCCACTGCCAGGGCTCGCCAGTATATTCAACATGGTTGTTTGGGATATCTTGTATATGTGGTTGATACTTGGACTATGAAGGAGGTTTCAATTCGTATGTACCTATTGTTAGAGAGTTTGATGATGAGTTCCCGGAGAAGTTACCCAGTGTGCCTCCTGAGAGGCAGGTTGGGTTAACGATCGATCTGGTTCCAGGTGTAGCTCTGATTGCTAAGGTGCCGTATGTATTGGCACCACTTGAGATGTAGGAGTTGTACCCACAGCTTCAGGGTCTGTTGGGCAATCAGTTTATTAGACCAACTAGTTCATCATAGGGAGTACTTATTTTGATCATCAAGAAAAAGGATGGTTCACACCGGATGTGCATTGATTGTCGGGAGTTGAAAAAATTGAGAGTGAAGTACCATTACCCACTTCCGCATATTGATGTCCTCTTCAACCAGTTGAAGGGTGCATCCTAGTTCTCCAAGATTGATTCGAGGTTGAGGTAACATCTATGAGGTTTTGAAAGGAGGACATGGAGAATACCGTGTTTTGGACTTGTTATGGTCATTAAGAGTTTGTGGTGATGACGTTTAGGCTCAACAATGCACCGACGAAATTTATAGATGCGATTAATAGAGTACATAGGTTGATGCTAGATCGATCAGCCATTATTTTATATGATGATATCCTAGTTTATTCCAAGACCAGGGAGCAACACGAGGACCACCTTCGAGAGCTTCTAGGCGCATTGATTGAAGCGGGAATAGCTTTATGTCAAGTTCTCAAAGTATGATTTTTGGTTACGAGAGGTCCATTTCTTGGGACACCTCATTAATAATATTGGGATTTTGGTCGAAAAGGACAAGATTAATGTTGTTATTTTGTGGGAGGTTACAAATTCCTCATATGAGATCTGGAGCATTTTAGATTATTCGGGTACTATCGAGGATTTATTTAGGACTTGTCCAAGATTTTGGTACACCTCACTCGTCTGTCAAGGAAGGGCATGGATTTCTACTGGGGTCCTAAGCAATAGGTTGCATTCGACACTTTGAGGCGAAAGTTATGTGAGGCCTCAGTGGTGACTCTCCCTAAGGATGTTGAGAATTTCATGGTGTTCTGTGATGCGTGTATCACCGTCCTTCGGGCAGTTCTTATGCAGCGATGGAATGTTATTGGTTATGCTTATCGACAGCTAAATCCGCATGAGATCTGTTATCCAACTCATGATTTGGAGTTAAGAGCAATGGTGTGTGCTCTCAAGATTTGGCAGTATTATCTTTATGGGTAATGTTGGACCGTTTACATAGATCACAAGAGTTTGAGATATCTCATGGATCAGCCAAATTTGAATAAGAGGCAGCGCACGAGGGTTGACGTGGTGAAGGATTATGACTGTGAGATTTTGTACCACTATGGCAATGCGAATGTGGTCACTGATGTTTTCAGTCCCAAGACAGTTAGTTCTACTGTTGGAAGTATTTGTTTGAGGATTTCTATTGATTCACTACTATTGGGTATGATTAGAGAGGCTCATGCAGAGGGAGTCAAGGAACAAAAGTGGAAACAATAGCGGCTTAAAGGTGAGATCGACATATTTTCTACTGGCAACCGAGGATTATTGATCGGGTATGATCGAGTATGGGTACCAGGTTTTGGTGGGGTCAGGCAGGTTGTCCTGGAGAAACAACATAAGTCATAGTTTTTGATACACCCTAGAGCCACCAAGATGTATGGGTATTTTTGCAACTCAATTATTGGTGGTCATGCATGAAGCGGGAGATAGCCTGGTATGTAAAGTGGTGTTTGAATTGTCGGAACAGATCACCATGGATTTCATCACTATTTTTCCTCGGACGGCTAAGGGGTTTGATGTGATTTGGGTGATAGTGAATCGGTTGACCAAGAGTGCCCACTTCATATTCATCTATGATAGCTTGTCGACCAAGAAATTGGCTGATGTTTAGGTATGAGAGATTGTCTCTCGACATGGTACTCTGGTTTCTATCATTTCAGACAAGGATGTTTGGTTTTTGTCATAGTTTTGGAAGGAGTTCCATAAGGAACTGGGTATAATATTGCACTTTAGCACTCCTTATCATCCGTAGACTGACGGACAAAGTGGGATGATCATTTAAAAACTTGAGGATATGTTGATAACTTGTGTCGTAGATTTTGGTGCGAGCTAGGACTCCTACGTTCCTCCGGTAGAGTTTTCTTACAACAACAACTATCACTCTAGTATTGATGCATTATGGATTGAGCTTTTCTATGGGAGGAAATAGTGATACCCCAGTCTATTCGGGAGAGATTGGTCATAGTGTTATGGGAAGGACTAAAGTGGTCCTTTAGACGACAGAGCTTATTCAGAAGATTAGGGAAAGGCTGCAGATAGTTCGGAGTCGGCAAAAGAGTTTTTCCGACAATCATTAATCTGAGCGGGAGTTCCAGGTTGGAGACATGGTTTTGCTGAAGTTATCAACCTGGAATGGTGTAATACGCTTCAAAAAGAGGGGAAAATTAGGGCCCCGGTATATTAGGCCATTTCAAGTGATTGACATGGTTGGAAAAGTAGCTTACAGGCTGGATTTTGATGAGGAGCTTAGTCAGATCCACAATAGCTTCCATGTTTCGTAGCTCTAGAAGTGTGTGGATGATGACTCAATAGTTGTTCCTCTAGATGATGTCTAGGTTGATGATTGCATGAATTATATTGAGAGACCAGTGGCAATCTTGGACTGGAAGATGAAGTTCTTGTGCAACAAGGTGGTGCCTTTGGACAAGGTTCAGTGGTAGCATCAGAAAGTTTCAGAATGGACGTGGAAACCCAATTTGGAGATGCAAGAGCATTACCCTAAGTTTTTCACAATAGAGGACATTGAGAACGAAATCTAGTTCAAGTGGAGGAGAACTATAATTTTCAACTTAGGTGAGCAATTGTCAATTTAAAATTCAAAGGTTTTGCCATACTTATGGTGTGGGATATTTATGTCATGTCGTGAGGAGATTAATGAAATCACACATTACCTTTGGGGATCACGACGTGAGAATATAATGGCTCACGATGTGTGACCTGCTTGTGAGGAAACCCTAATTATAGGGGTTTTTTCCGTATTTAAAGGAAGTCAGGGCTAGGGTTAGCCCACCCTCAACCTCCATTACCTCCTTGCACTCCCCTTTGAAACCCTAGCATCTATATTTGATCTTGAGCTTATTTGTGGTGATTTAGCCAATAAAAAGGAGAGGAAGAGCATCTAGTCCATCATTTCTGCATTCAAGACACACCATCAAGCATTAGCACACCTTTTTCACCTTTTGCGAGTATCAAGTTCATTGCTTTATGAGTCCATAAACTTAGATCTATGTTCTTACGCTTAATCTTTCATATGTAAGATTATATAGTGGTAGAAACCCATAAACTTTTCAACTTTATGGGTCACTAGTGTCCCTTAAGTAGTATAGTTCCTAGATCTGGAATATGATTGAGTTTTAAGACTCTTAAATGAAATTTGGTGTCATTTCCTTGTTTTGTACCCTAGTTAGTGTTTGGGACATTCATTAGATATGCATGTCCAAAAAGCCACGATTTCTATGATGTTCTGGAGTAAATAAGACACTATGGAGGATTTGATTGTTTACCTAAAAAGAGTCAAAGAGTTTCATTAAGAACTTCTTATTAGAGCGTTCTCACGATGTGAACACATGGGTGTCACGATGTGACGATGGCATTCCTCGTCTATTTTGGACTTATTAGGTCACGATTTGATTAGTGGAGTGTGGGAATTTTAAGTATGAATTGATTTTGACTTTGACCAGGGTTTTACCAACTTTGACCTAAGGATATTTTGGTAATTTGAGTTGTATTTGAGATTGGTCACTATTGATGAATAAGTGACCGGTAGAGCTGATATTCGAAGCAGTGTCCTATTCAACGATCTTTTTAGAATGAGAGGTGAGTTTTCCTCACAGTACTCGTGGGTCGATGACACCATTTCCGGTCCACTAAACCTTGTATCCTGGTTAAAGGATGTTGCTATGTTGCATTGATATGTTAGAATGAGTCCTGTATATAGGATGCTGCTATGCGGTGTAGATTTATCTGTTTACATGTTAATCGATTATATGTTATCTGTTATGTATATGTCAACATGGTATGGTTTTGGGTTAAGGCTTTGCCGTTGTGTGCGTGAGCCAAGATGCCAGGGTATTCCAGTCCAATGACTTAGTGGACCCGAGTGTATTCCAGTCCGATGACTGAGTGGACTAACTGCATATTGGCATTCTTTTCCAATAACTGAGTGGGCCAGGGGTAATCCAGTCTAATGACTGATTGGACCCAGTATGTAAAGTTTTTTTAGGTTATGTTGTGTGGTGGTACTTTGGGAGAACTCATTAAGATTTGGCTTACATTTTCAGTTTATTGTTTCATGTACTTCAAATGATCGTGGCAGGTCGTAGGCGTGATCGTACATATCCTTCATTGACATGTTTTTCGAGATTTTATGTTACACGGATCTTGACAATATTTGTATTTGACACTTGATGGATATTGTGTTGATTTCAAAATAATGGTTTCATATAAATTAAAAATGAAAATTTTATAGTGATTTTTGTGATGTTACATTTATAGCTAGGGGATCACAAGGGTAAACCTTGATTTGAATAGTTAAATATGAGATTTAATCTAGAACCCTTATGAAACTGTCCATCATAGAAACCATCTATAATTGCATTCCTTACTCAATTATGACCAATTACAATTCAGTCCTTACACATTTAATTAATTACAATTAATCCTGAATTAATTCTACAATAATTCTGATTAATAATTAATTAATTCCAACTATTTCTAATTAATTAAAAATTAATCATTTCTATTTCTAATTAATATATTTATCATATAATAATATAATAACAAATCATTTTATTGGAACACCTGTTGCCAGGTATTTCCATTTCAACCCTTAGTATTTTAAATTATTGCAATTAAGACCCTTATGTTGTGCGTACCAGGTATGTACGTCGGGCATTAGTCAACATTAGATTGGAGCGGAGGAGGAGTATGATGGGCGTACACGTGGGTACGTCTGGCGTAGTCGTGTAGTACTTAAAGCATAAATTTTTAGGGTTGTATCTCCTATTTAAACATCTAATTCCCCTTGGATGTTCCTATGACCAGCCTCCATTCCTCTAAACCCTAATATCGAAACCCTAGCCCTTGTGAGTGAGATTTGAATCTTGAGAGTGATCTTTGAGTGTCCTTGGTAGTGAAGGAAGATCATTCAAGAAGTGGTGGTGCATTCAAGCCTTTGGATCCAAAATCTACATCTATGTGTTCATCTTTTGACGGTATAAAGTTCATAACTTGGAACCTGTTTTGCTAGATCTTGTTTGGGCTTCGATTTATGTTTTGTCTCAAAAACTTGATCTTTGTGAGTATGGAATACTCCAGAGCATAAGAGTTATCGTTTCATATGTTTTAGGGTGTTTACAGTCATAAAAATGTTAGCTTGGACCTTTCTTTTCATCGATGCACGTGTTATGGACTTTTTGCTAAAGTGATATGTTAGGGTTTTAGGATTGAGCTCTCTTTAGCCTTGCAAATACATAAAGCTAGAAGCTTTATGGATTAGGACACCTTTTGTAGTCAGATATGAGGATTGGGTAAAGTATCTTAATAATTAAGACCTTAAATGTTGGGTTTAGAGATAAGTCGTGTATGTCGAGCATAATGCTAGCTACGCCCAGTGTAGCCAGTTGGGAACCTAATACCTTCATGCCTTGCACTCTACACCCATTGTAGAGATGAGTATACCGCGCGTAATAGTTAGATTGATGACCTTTGACTTTCGTTGACTCTTTGACCAAGTGTGCCTTATAAGGATTTGTGAGGGCTTTCGAAGGGGAAACACACTCTTTTTCCCTAAATGTGGATTATACTTCTCTTTGGGCTAGTGGACTATGGTAAATTACCTTAATTATTAATTAGGATTAATTGGTGTAACTTTTAGGCAAAGTATAATTCCAGTAGTTTGGGTGTGAGGTTTATCAGTCATATGTACAAGGTGAGTCTCCTCACAATTATTACATGTGTGGTAGAATATATATATATATATATATATATATATGTATGTATGTATGTATGTATGTATGTGTGTGTGATGATCAACTGGGTCTATGTGTCATTATTGTGATATGTTTCACAATGTGTGTTGAGACTTCGGGTAGTCTCCAGGATTGATAACCTTGAGGAATTGAGTTCTTGTGACTTAGGGTCTTGAAAGGACAACTTGGGACAAATACGGATTGGTATAGAAGGTATTATTGGGCCCGTACTACTAAAAGCACTTGATCCTTATGCGATTCATGAAAGAATATTTGGGTACTAACGAAATTGCATTAGTGTGTAACGGTTTATGTATACACTTTATCCTGTTGCAGATAGTTTTCTTGTGTGTTTTGTAACAACCCGATATTTCAACTCTTTGTAATGACCTAAAAAGTCAAGTATTGTAACCACTTTTGAGTTAATAAAATTAACTTTGATAATAAAATGTCCAAAAAGTTCTATTAAATTTCCCTCTATGTTTAAATGTCATTAAACCGTGATCGTACGTAAAAAGAGCGCCCAAATCCGGCTTCGTATATTGAAGTTAAGATTTTTCCAAGTTCAGCTTAGCAGCAGACAGCTAAAAACTCGAATCGGAGATTAAGCGACTTTTGGTCGGAATGACCTAAACGAGAATCGAAGGTCTTGACAATGGTATTTCAGCGGTGAAAAGTCTGGCAAAAACCGACATCAGATAAAGAAGTTATGAATTTTTAAAGAAATTCCTTAATCACGTCATTTTATAAATAAATAATAAAAATAATTTCGGAATTTGCCAACGGAGTCTAAACGAAAGTTGTAGAGCGTAGTCTCACCTATGCGTGGATATAAAGACCATCGAAAACGGAGTTCGTATGAAGAAGATATGATTTTTTGAAGTTTATTAAATAAATTATATATAAATTTATATCAAAAATCCGGTAATATCCGAAGGAGGAGTCAGCGTCCTCATCCGGGTTACGCGCTGCGTACCCTCGTACGCCCCGCGTACCCGAAGGCCTTGGTCTCAGTCCGTCTACATCGCCCCTATGCGGAGCTACCAACCCGCCCCATCTGACCCGCCCCATCCGACCCGTCCCATCCGATCCGTCCCATCCGAAGCCGAGGCAGTCGAGGACTCGCTCATGCATGACGTACGCGTACGCGCTGCGTACGAGCGTACGCCCCGCGTACCGAGGCTTCTCAGACCCCCTATAAATAGAAGTGCGAGGGTTTCCGAAAAACTTTCTCATTTCTTCTCATTTCCCTTGCGTTTTGCCTCGTTTTCCGTGCCCGTTCAAACCCAAAGCCCTGGTCATTTTTACTCAAGTCCCGAGAGTCGATTTTACTCCCGACATTCCCGAGAATCCCGAGAAAGATCCGCTTCCCGAGACGAAACTCTGCCCGGTTTTTCATCTCGCTATCTTCAAACTTCCAAGTGAGTTCATACCCCTAAAAACACTCTTTAAATACATTTTTAAATGCTTTCTATACTCTTTTAGAGGGGGGATACAAGTAAACATACGGTTATTATCGTGTATTTCATAGAATTTCACTTTACTCGTTTTTATCAAATGAATCACTTGTGATTTAGTTCTACTATGTGAAAACTCTTGTTATACTTTGCATGCAATAGATTTATACAAAGTATTTAGTAACTCCAAAGTATCTTTCGTTGCTAAACCGTTTCCTATATTCTAAGCAACTTATGATTCATGTTTGTCAAACATTGTGAAATAGGATAAACTTTGCATGCAAAAACTATCACTTTAATACAGACTTAGTTGAGAATCCATGAGACGTGTACATCTTCAAACACTGCCTTTTTGATAATAGGTATCGCTACAAGTCCTGTCTATAACTAGAGTCTCCCGTTCGGAGAACGTGTCAAATGTGTATAGATCTATACGGGAAGTCATGATCCCGCGCCCTGACTGTTAGCTACAGTCCGTCTTTTGGGGTAACAGTTTTTCATAACGCTACGACGCCTGAAGAACGTCGCTACAGGCATATTATGTTTAGTACGGTTATAAAACTCATCAGATACACAACTATTATACTACTTTTGAATAATGAATGAGTAGTTACTACAGTTATTCATTATCTAACAAACTGAAATCTTCTGATAGGTTTATTATTTAAATCTATGTTTAAAATTCTTCTAAAGCATGTGGATTGCTTCAAAATGTTAGTCGTGGACATTAAACAAACAACTATTAGGAAAATAAGGGATTTTCTTGGTTCAACTATCTACGTTTTTCAATACCAACATTTTCATGCATCTCACACTTTTGTAAGGAAATATGGGATTTTCTTGGAAAACGTACACACATTTTGGAATGCCATTCAATGATTCTAAATCACTTATGAACTCACCAACTTAATTGTTGACACTTTTTCTTTGAAATAACTTGTATTCTCAGGGAATCGTTAAGCAGGTTTGGAAATCAACTTTTGGTGAATAACGTGCTAGCATTATTTACTTCTTTTGAAAGATGTTTATGCATTTATCTTTTGAGCATGTAATGGATACAATGATGTAAACATTTTTAAAACCTTTATATATGTATGGTGGTGTGTACTTTCCTTTCTATAAACTGTTATGATACTGAAGATGACGTCTTCCGCCCCCGAACGTTTCTGCCGTTCTGGTTTGGGGGTGTGACAGATTGGTATCAGAGCGTCGTTTATAGTGAATTAAGTATATCAAAACCATTTTTGGTATACAACTATAAACTCAACTGGGCAAAAACACTCTGAGAAGTGTCATACTTTTGAAATTAAATTTATTTAGTTTTTTTTTTTTGTAAAGTAAGCATGCATTCATTTCGTACTAATAACAGTTTCACATCGGACCATTTTAGAAGTATTATAAATAAGTTGTGCAGTGCAGGTACGCCTTGGGACATGTAATCGGAACTGGAAGGATATAGCCTGATCAACTATATTTGTCCGAGAGCCGACTAACGTGCGCCGAGGAGTGTCTGCAGTGGACAAAAAAATTTAAAATTTACCAAAAGCACGTCATTGCATAATACTAAGGGAGCTTTTGGGTTGTCATCAACCATTAGGGTAAAATAAATGTGCTCTAGCTTATAGTAAATTCCTAACCCTATTCTCGTACAGACTAAATGGTTGGATTCCATCACCCCAATGACCCCTACTTTCCCAACCAAGGCAATGGAGGATGGATCGAAGAAGATCCCGAAGAAGACGAAGAGCCGATAGAATTGGATGAGGGAGATGACTCTGGTACAGATTCAGAGCCAGAGGTTATCAATCCACCAGCCCCACAACCTCTTGTCCATGTGAGGAACTTCCAAGGACCCACTCCTGTGTGGGGAAGTCACCTCCACCATTGGAGCCGACAACAAAGCTTACGCCCTCCCTACGGCATGTGCCGAGACTTTTATGATGTCAGAGGCGGGGGATCGGCAGACCGAGCACTTCCGGTCATGGTTGGCAAACTAGCCAACCAATGCTATCAATCCGGAGTTCAAGCCAACCAGATCCGCGAGATCAACGTAGAAGTGCAGGTCCACACTTCTGACATCCGTAGGCTGGATGGAATGCAGGACCATGTCCAACTCCAATCTGAGGTATTTCAGGCACAGATGATTGCAGCCCTAGCCGAGTTAAGGGAGCAACAAGCCGCTTTTGATAGGCGTCTAATGGAATCGAAGCAATCAGATGCGGAGTCAAGCTCCAAGCGCAACCTACGTCGCAAATAGTGCTTGCCAGGATTTCAAATTTTGTTATAAATTAGGACTTCGGATAAGAATATTATTTTCTTTAAAACTTTCTGTAATCGGAGACCTTTAGAAAGGTCAAAAAGTTTTGTCTAAACTCGGATGTAACACAACTATATGTTTAATATATATAGGGCATATCTCTTTCTTGTTTTAATTACGTGTAGTCTATTCAATTCATATGTACACCCATTCAAACGTTATTAATGAATCAAGCTCAAAAACCAGTGTTGGCCAAACCAAATTCTTCATCTATTTAAGGTAGTTAACTCAATATCATTCAACTCGCAACCACCGAAACTTATAATATCTCATTTTCTTTTGGCAGCGCAATGCCTCCTCGTAGATCAGCACGTACCAACGCAACCCCACCACCACCCCCACCACTAACTTATGATTCTGCAATCGTCCAGGCTGCTATCACAGCAGCAGTAGCAGCAGCCCTCTCTCAAATAAACTCCAATGCAAATGGAGGTACAGGAAGCAGCACGAATCATCCCAATCGTGGTATTGGCAAGGGCCATGTAAGGGAATGTACCAACAAGGAGTTCTCCAACTCAAAACCAAAGACTTTTAATGGCAGTGGAGGAGTCATTGCACTAATGCAATGGTTTGAAAAGACCGAAACAGTCTTCGAGATCTGCTCGTGCTAAGAAACAAGCAAGGTTAAGTTCGCTGCTTGTACCTTCATAGATCGAGCCCTCACTTGGTGGAAAAGCCATGTGAATTCGGTGACGCTCACTGTCACTAACGCCATGAGTTGGGAAGAACTGAAAGTTCTACTACTGGAAGAATACTGCCCAAGGGGCGAAGTGCAAAAGCTTGAGCAGGAGCTCTGGAATTTGAAAATGGCAGGATCTAATCTAGTCGCCTACACCGCTAGGTTCAACGATCTCGCTGCTTTGTGCCCTACCATGGTCAACCCAGAATCAAAAAAGGTCGAAAGGTACATTTGGGGGTTGTCGCCCCAGATTCAAGGGCATGTCCTAGCTTCCGACCCTATCACCTACAACAGCGCTAAGCGCCTGGCTCAACGTCTCATCGACCACGGAGTGAAACAGAGTACCATTGCAGCAACCGCAAATCCACCTAGGGAGGCTCAGGGCCAGAGTAAGCCTTGGAACAAGAGGAGGGGACAAACCCTCCAGGAGAACCCCAAGAAACAACAAGTGGTAGCGACCCACGCTATTACTGTATCTACCAACTCTGCCCCCACAAGTTCATACAATGGAAAACTACCGAAATGTAACCAGTGCAACTTCCACCACCACGGTCTCTGCCGTGACCTTCAATGCACCAGGTGCAATAAGAAGGGTCATACAGCCCGCTGTTGCAAAGAGCCAACCCAACAATCCGCCCCTACTGCTAATACCGGAATAAGCCGCGCCTGCTTTGAGTGCGGAGACACAGGGCACTACCGCAGGGACTGCCTGAAGGCAAACAATAGGAATACCGGCGGAAGGGGCCGAGTTTTCGCAATGGGACAAGGTGAAGCCATTGCGGACCCTACTGTTGTTACGGGTACGTTTCTTCTCGATAACTCGTATGCATGCATTTTGTTTGATAGTGGAGCGGAAAGGAGTTTTGTGAGTCACGACTTTAAAGGCATGCTAAAACCAATACCACAATCATTAACTGAACCATTCATAGTAGAAATGGCCAACGGGAAAACCGAAGGCACTAAGGAGATATATTTAAACTGCACCCTAACTTTAAACGATAATCTCTTTCAAATCAACCTCATGCCAGTCTCGATTAAGAGTTTTGATGTCATCATTGGCATGGATTGGCTGAGTTCACATCGTGCGGACATTTTATGTTACGATAAGGCCGTTCGCCTTAATCTGCCAACCGGCGAAACCTTCCTTGTCTTGGGCGACAAACTAGTACCACTCTTAGTATCATCTCAAGTATCCAAGCTCAGAAGTACCTACGAAAGGAGTGTCACGCATTTTTAGCACATGTTGTAGATGTGAAACGCGAAGTCCAGGACGTCAAGGATGTGCCTGACGTATGCAATTTTCCCGACGTGTTTCCCGAGGAGCTTCCAGGAATACCACCCGCAAGACAAGTCGAATTCAGAATCGATCTGATTCCCGGAGCTACTCCAGTAGCCAAAGCGCCCTATCGATTAGCCCCGGCAGAGATGCAGGAGCTATCCAGCCAACTGAATGAACTACTTGGAAAAGGATTCATCAGGCCGAGCTTCTCTCCATGGGGAGCACCCGTGTTGTTCGTGAAAAAGAAAGATGGATCGTTCAGGATGTGCATCGACTACTGAGATGATATGTGTATTTTTATATGTATTTTTATACACTTTATCTTAATATTTTGGCCTTATTTATTCTATTTTAGAACTAAAAAGTACTCATAATACTTTGAATTATGTTTTGCAGCTATTTGTTGTCGATAAAGCACAAAAGAAAAGACTGAAGCGGAAACCGGGCTTAGAAGCTAAAAGAAAGAAATCAAAATTGCTGAAGGAGTGATTACGCCCCGCGTAAGGTAATGGTACGCGCCGCGTACACCTTTGCACCGGATAGACTTGATCGCGTGATTATCTTGAGTACGCGCTGCGTAATCCTAAGTACGCCCAGCGTACTTAGGTCGGCCACAAAGCCTATAAATGTCGATTTTTAGCTAACCAGGAGGAGGATTCGACTTCTAACCTAATTTAGTCGACAAATAACTTCTGTTAAGCCGTTTTGAGGGTCTAGAAGGCGGCCGGAAGGCCGTTAAGCTAACGGGAGCGGAGATCAGAAGGATTTGAGAGCGGATACATGTCAGTTATCATATGGTTTGTTAACGTGACCATGTTTAGCATTCCATTATGGTACTTTTCTATATTTAGTTTCTGATTTGGGTGTAAAAACCTTTTACTTTGTGTTTATAATTAAATGAAGCTTTGATTATTAGACTAGTTGCTATATTAAATAGTTTATTTTTGTTTAATTTATCTTGCCAAGCTTGTTAAAAGATCCTCATGTGCTAATGATGATTATTTTCTGTTAATTGTTAAGTGAATTAAGTTGTATGAACATCTGCTTGATTTGCTTGTCTCTTATGATTTTTGATGACCATCGAGATTATAAGACTAGAAATAACGAATGTGAAACTAGAATTAATTTGAGAATAAGTAAGTTAATGTGTGAGCCTTGTTTGATGACCATCAACAAGAGGTTAATTAAATGTCTAAATTGATTAACTATATTTACAAGTCTTGCTTGATACGAACTGAACACTAGGAAGCATGTTAGTTTAATCAACTGATCACTGTTTGAATTGACTTGTTTGCTAAAGGATTAGTTATAGTGAACATGAATCTAATCATTTTAGGAATCGGTGAACATTGAATAAATGAATTTGTGTATGCAATTGTCTATGTTTTTAAGGTGTAATTTGTTTAAACCAAAGTACCTGAAGAGATTCGCTTTCCTGTTAGTTTATCGAGAGTTGTTAATTAATTGTTAGTTTGAGATTTATTAAACCATTTTCTTTATTATTTTCATGTGACCTATAATCAAATACATTAAATTAATCCACCGTTCCCTATGATCGACACCCGACTTACCTAAGCTATACTGTAATCTGACTAGGTACACTGCCTATAAGTGCATAGATAGTCTAAGTTTGTTAGGTTATAAATATTAAAATTAGTGGGTACTTTTGTGCACATCATGAGAACTCAACAAATTTACCATCAAGAACCGATACCCCCTACCCCGAATCGACGACTTATTCGATCAACTCCAAGGAGCCAACTACTTCTCCAAGATCGATCTGAGGTCGGGATATCACCAGCTGCGAGTCCTAGAGAGTGATGTTCCTAAGACAGCCTTCCGGACGAGATACGGGCATTACGAGTTCGTAGTGATGCCGTTCGGACTAACCAACGCCCCGGCTGTATTCATGGATCTAATGAATCGGGTATGTCATCCATTCTTGGATAAATTTGTGATAGTATTCATAGATGACATACTCATTTATTCAAAGAATAAAGAAGAACATAGTCAGCACCTGAGACAAGTCTTAGAGACGTTACGGACTGGGAGACTTTATGCAAAATTCTCAAAATGTGAGTTTTGGATTAGAAAGGTGGACTTCCTCGGTCACGTGGTTAGCAAGGAAGGAATCCACGTGGACCCCTCAAAAATCAAGGCTATCGAAAACTGGTCTGCACCAACTACACCAACAGAAATTCGCCAATTTCTAGGTCTTGCTGGTTATTATCGAAGGTTCATCCATAATTTCTCCAGCATCGCAAAGCCTCTTACCGCTTTAACCCAGAAAGGTGTGACCTACAACTGGGGAGAAAAGCAAGATGCTGCATTTCAAACCTTGAAACAAGCCCTTTGCAGTGCACCTATCCTTTCTCTTCCGGAAGGGACTGAAGATTTTGTGGTGTATTGCGACGCTTCGAAGCAAGGGCTGGGATGTGTGCTAATGCAGAGGGGAAAGGTTATTGCATATGCCTCACGACAACTGAAAACGCATGAGGTCAATTACACCACTCATGACTTAGAACTTGGAGCAGTGGTCTTCGCTCTTAAAATCTGGAGGCACTACCTTTACGGTACCAAGTGCACTATCTTTACAGACCACAAGAGCCTCCAACACATCTTCGACCAGAAGGAGTTAAACATGAGACAACGACGTTGGGTCGAATTGCTCAACGACTACGAATGTGAGATTCGCTATCATCCGGGAAAGGCAAACATCGTGGCCGATGCCCTTAGTCGAAAGGAGTACTCTGGCCGAAGAGTGAAGTCATTAGCCATGTCGATCCATTCGCACCTGTCAGCGCAAGTCAAGGAAGCTCAAATAGTGGCCCTGAAACCCGAAAACGTGACAGGTGAGGCCCTTAGGGGAATGGACAAGAACTTAGAAATCAAGAGTGACGGAGCACGCTACCTCATGAACCGGATCTGGACACCCAAGTTTGGTGGATTCAGAGAGGTAGTTATGAGCGAGGCACACAGGACCCCATACTCCGTACACCCTGGGTCAGACAAGATGTATCTAGATCTCAAGCAACTCTACTGGTGGCCAAACATGAAAGCGAAGATTGCTACTTATGTGAGCAAGTGTTTAACCTGCGCCAAAATAAAAATAGAACACCAGAAACCCTCAGGTCTACTCCAACAACCTGAAATACCTGAGTGGAAATGGGAGCAGATTTCGATGGACTTCATAACCAAACTTCCCAAAACTCAGAGTGGCCAAGATACTGTTTGGGTAATCGTCGACAGATTAACCAAGTCAGCCCATTTCTTACCGATCAAGGAAACTGATAGGATGGAAAAACTATCAAGAACCTACATCCGGGAGATCGTACGACTTCATGGAGTACCGATGTCCATCATCTCAGATAGAGATAGCAAATTCACTTCCAGATTCTGGCAATCATTGCAAAAATCCATGGGAACAAGGTTGGACATGAGTACGACATACCACCCACAAACTGATGGACAGAGTGAGAGGACGATCCAAACCTTGGAAGACATGTTGCGGGCATGTGTAATCGACTTTGGTAAGGCATGGGATGTTCACTTACCTTTGGTCGAGTTATCTTATAACAATAGTTACCATACTAGTATCAAGACCACTCCATTCGAAGCCCTTTACGGCCGTAAGTGCAGATCACCTCTGTGCTGGACGGAAGTGGGCGACACGCAATTGGCAAAAGGCCTAGTCCCTAATAGCACCCTCACTGGTCCGGAGATCATCAGGGAAACGACTGAAAAGATCGTGCAAATACGAGAACGACTGAAGTCCTCAAGGGATAGGCAAAAGAGCTATGCCGACAAGAGACATAAACCCTTGGAATTCCAGATTGGCGACCGTGTACTACAAAAGGTCTCACCCTGGAAGGGCATGATACGCTTTGGAAAGCGTGGAAAGCTAAATCCTAGATACATTGGACCCTTCGAAATCATTTCGAGAGTTGGTCAAGTGGCCTACAAACTCCAACTTCCAATCGAGCTTAACAAGGTACATCCAGTATTCCACGTATCGAACCTGAAAAAGTGCTTGTCTGACGTAACACTTGTAATTCCACTCGATGAAATCGAGCTAAATGAAAATCTTAACTTTGTGGAAGAACCCATCGAAATCATGGATAGGGAAGTTAAACGAACTAAACAGAGTCGCATTCCAATAGTAAAGGTTCGATGGAATGCTAAGAGAGGACCCGAGTTCACATGGGAACGGGAAGACCAAATGCAACAGAAGTATCCGCACCTCTTCCTCAGCCCCTAACACTTCTATTTGTATTAAAATTTCGGGACGAAATTCCCTCTAATGGGGGGATGATGTAACAACCCGATATTTCAACTCTTTGTAATGACCTAAAAAGTCAAGTATTGTAACCACTTTTAAGTTAATAAAATTAACTTTGATAATAAAATGTCCAAAAAGTTCTATTTAAATTCCCTCTATGTTTAAATGTCATTAAACCATGATCGTACGTAAAAAGAGCGCCCAAATCCGGCTTCGTATATCGAAGTTAAGATTTTTCCAAGTTCAGCTTAGCAGCAGACACCTAAAAACTCGAATCGGAGATTGAGCGACTTTTGGCCGGAATGACCTAAACGAGAATCGAAGGTCTCGACAATGGTATTTCAGCGGTGAAAAGTCTGGCAAAAACCGACGTCAGATAAAGAAGTTATGAATTTTTAAAGAAATTCCTTAATCACGTCATTTTATAAATAAATAATAAAAATAATTTCGGAATTTGCCAACGGAGTCTAAACGAAAGTTGTAGAGCATAGTCTCACCTACGCGTGGATATAAAGACCATCAAAAACGGAGTTCGTATGAACAGATATGATTTTTTGAAGTTTATTAAATAAATTATATATAAATTTATATCAAAAATCCGGTAATATCCGAAGGAGTCAGCGTCCTCATCCGGGTTACAAGCTGCGTACCCTCGTACGCCCCGCGTACCCGAAGGCCTTGGTCTCGGTCCGTCCACGTCGCCCCTATGCGGAGCTACCGACCCGCCCCATCCGACCCGCCCCATCCGACCCGTCCCATCCGATATGTCCCATCCGAAGCCGAGGCAGTCGAGGACTCGCTCATGCATGACGTACGCGTACGCGCTGCGTACGAGCGTACGCCCCGCGTACCGAGGCTTCTCAGACCCCCTATAAATAGAAGTGCGAGGGTTTCCGAAAATCTTGCTCATTTCTTCTCATTTCCCTTGCGTTTTGCCTCGTTTTCCGTGCCCGTTCAAACCCGAAGCCCTGGTCATTTTTACTCAAGTCTCGAGAGTCGATTTTACTCCCGAGACTCCCGAGAATCCCGAGAAAGATCCGCTTCCCGAGACGAAACTCTGCCCGGTTTTCCATCTCGCTATCTTCAAACTTCCAAGTGAGTTCATACCCCTACAAACACTCTTTAAATACATTTTTAAATGCTTTCTATACTCTTTTAGGGGGGGATACAAGTAAACATACGGTTATTATCGTGTATTTCATAGAATTTCACTTTACTCGTTTTTATCAAATGAATCACTTGTGATTTAGTTCTACTATGTGAAAACTCTTGTTATACTTTGCATGCAATAGATTTATACAAAGTATTTAGTAACTCCAAAGTATCTTTCGTTGCAAAACCGTTTCCTATATTCTAAACAACTTATGATTCATGTTTGTCAAACATTGTGAAAAAGGATAAACTTTGCATGCAAAAACTATCACTTTAATACAGACTTAGTTGAGAATCCATGAGACGTGTACATCTTCAAACACTGCCTTTTTGATAAAAGGTATCGCTACAAGTCCTGTCTATAACCAGAGTCTCCCGTTCAGAGAACGTGTCAAATGTGTATAGATCTATACGGGAAGTCATGATCCCGCGCCCTGACTGTTAGCTACAGTCCGTCTTTTGGGGTGACAGTTTGTCATAACGCTACGACGCCTGAAGAACGTCGCTACAGGCATATTATGTTTAGTATGGTTATAAAACTCATCGGATACACAATTATTATAGTACTTTTGAATAATGAATGAGTAGTTACTACAGTTATTCATTATCTAACAAACTGAAATCTTCTGATAGGTTTATTATTTAAATCTATGTTTAAAATTCTTCTAAAGCATGTGGATTGCTTCAAAATGTTAGTCGTGGACATTAAACAAACAACTATTAGGAAAATAAGGGATTTTCTTGGTTCAACTATCTACCTTTTTCAATACCAACATTTTCATGCATCTCACACTTTTGTAAGGAAATATGGGATTTTCTTGGAAAACATACACACATTTTGGAATGCCATTCAATGATTCTAAATCACTTATGAACTCACCAACTTAATTGTTGACACTTTTTCTTTGAAATAACTTGTATTCTCAGGGAATCGTTAAGCAGGTTTGGAAATCAACTTTTGGTGAATAACGTGCTGGCATTATTTACTTCTTTTGAAAGATGTTTATGCATTTATCTTTTGAGCATGTAATGAATACAATGATGTAAACATTTTTAAAACCTTTATATATGTATGGTGGTGTGTACTTTCCTTTCTATAAACTATTATGATACTGAACATGACGTCCTCTGCCCCCGAATGTTTTTGCCATTCTGGTTTGGGGGTGTGACATGTTTCAATATGGTGGTTACCCGAGCTTCACGCTTCAGCAACCCCGAGAGGTCGAGTATCACTGATGATGATATCCACGGAATCATTGTCGCCGAGGTGTCCGCGACGATTAGAGAGGACATACGACAGATGTTTTGGTCTATTAACATCATGTTGATCGAAACTTTGGACGAGCGATATGTTGCCGCCAGTGAGGCTGCTGTTGGTGTAACCACCACAACCGTTGTTGCTACAAGACCATAGGGGGTGATTCGTTGTGGTACTGGGAATTTAACAACATGAAGCCACTAAAGTTTGACAAGACCTAGGACCCGATTTCTATGATGAGATGGATTTCTGATGTTAAGGGTTGTTTCTACACTTTCTTCTATCCGTAGAATTTGAACATTTGATTCGCGTTGAACCTGCTTCTCTTAGGAGTGAAGGATTGGTAGAAGTTTTTGACGGATGACTATTCAACCACGGAGCATTCTACAGTGACTTGGGAGAGATTTACTGAGATGTTCGAAGATAAGTTTGTGCCACTGGATGAGAGAGAGCGGTTGTTCTAAGAGTTCATGTCTCTTAAGAAGAAGACAGAGACGGTGACTGAGATGACCAGGATGTTCCATGAGAGGGCACTGTTTTTTCCTTAAGCACGTACCTTCGAAGCAGGCACGTGTGCATCGGTCTGAGTATCCTAAGGAAGGATATTCGTGAGTTGTTGGTGAAAAGTTGATATCAGACATTGGTTGCGCTACAAACTAATTCCAGTACGAGGGAGATTAAGTTCGAAACTTGTTGAATCGAGAGTTAGAGACCAGAAGGACCGCACTTGCTGCAAGTGCGGCAAGTGTCATGAGGGTCCTTGTTAGACGGGTAACATGAGTTCCTAGTGTCCTCATCTTATATCGAGGCCAGTTCAGGCTCCTGCTCCTGCTACTTTGCGTATTAGTGATGCTTGGTAGGGGAAGGTCGATGCTCTAAGGGCTTGACGAAGTGCATCTCAGCTAACCTCATAGGAGGCCCGATCGACACGAGACGTAATGGTTGGTATGTGTTGCTTAATTATTTTTTGTTGATTTGTTTTATGTTCTCTTATGATATTGCTCCTGTTAGGTACTTTCCATGTAAAATTTGTACATGATCTAGTGCTGTTTGACTCGGGTGCGAGCTGATCTTTTGTGTCGTCATCCTTTTGTCATGATTTTAGCATTATACGTGAGGTCCTGAGTAAGCCATTGAGGATTTCTATAGTTCGTGAACGTACGGTCTCCGCTATAGACATCTATCAGGGTTGTATATTATAGATTTTTGGTGTTGGGTATCAAATATACCTTATCCCTATTGCGATTGGAGATGTCTGTGTTATTTTCGGTATAAATTAGTTGAGCTGGTTTGGGGCTCTGATTGATTGTGAGTGGAAATTGGTGATAATTTGAGATCTTAGTAGCGGAGTGATTACCATTTACAAGAACGGTACTAGGTTAAGACCGACTTACTATTCTATTGCCAGGGCATCGTAGTGTTTACATCATGGGTGCGTGGGTTATTTGGCATATATGGTGGATACCTGGTTTGAAGAGAAGATATCGATTTCCATCTCTGATGTTCCTTTTGTGTGTGATTTCCCTGATGTTTTTCGGAGGAGTTGTTAGGTGGGACTCTTAAGAGGCAAGTGGAGATTCTGATCGTCCAGATCCCTGGTGCGGTATCGACTGTCAAGGCATCGTATGGCCTTGCCCCACCCGAGATACAAGAATTAATCCTCTCAGATTCATCAGCTATTAGGAAATGAGTTTATTCAGCCGGGTAGTTCATTGTGGGGGGGCACCGATCCTTGTTTTCAAGAAAAATGGTACTTCGCATCGGATGTGTATTAACTATCGGGAGTTAAACAAGATGACAGTGAAGAACCATTATATCTTCTCGAGAATTGATGATATTTTCCATCAGTTGCAGAGGCATCTAAGTTTTCTAAGATCGATCTGAGGTCTGGTTACCATCAGATGAGGGTGTGAGAGGAGGATATTCAGAAGGCAGCCTTCCGAACTTGTTATGGGCATTGCGAGTTCGTGGTGACGCCTTTTAGGCTCACGAATGCACTGGAAGCGTTCATGGATCTCATTAACCGGGTGTGTAGGCCTATGTTGGAGCAGTCTATGATTGTCTTCATCGATGATATCATGATCTCTTTAAAGACTAGAGAGCAGCATCAGGAGAATTTACGTGAGATTCTTAGGGTTCTAAGGATAGAGAGGCTTTATGCTAAGTTCTCCATATGTGAGTTCTGGTTGCGCGAGGTTCAATTTTAAGGACACCGCTTCAACCGTAACAGTATTTTGGTTGACCCAGCCAAGATAGAGACAATTAAGTGATAGGAGGTTCTGAAGTCTCCATCTGAGATTCACAGTTTCCTCAGTTAGGAAGGATATTATCGTAAATTCGTTCGAGACTTATCAAAGATTCGAAGTATCCCTGGTTTGACCTAGATGATTAGTAGTGGTTATGAGGAACCTGCAGGGTGAGTATATAGATACCTTTGAGGAATAGAGTTCTTCTAACGGAGGTTATTGACAGGAAGAATTGAGACAAATATGAATTGGTGTGGAAGGTAGTATTGGTCCCGTTCTGCTAAAAGCACCAGATCCGTACCCGACTCAAGAAGAAATATTTGGGTACCGAGGAACTTCCAGGAGTGTGTAAGTGTTTGTACATGCGATTTAGCCTGATTCTGATAGTTTTCTAGCTATTTCTGCTTATAAGGGCAACCTAAAAAATACTTTTCTTTTTATTCGCCACAATGTAGGCTGGAAAAGATGATTTTCCCAGGTTATATCCCTTTATCTTAGCCATAATTTAGGCTCGAATAGCACTTAAACTAGTTAAGAAAAAGTTTATTTACACAACCCTAATCATGGGTTGTTGCCGATATTGTTTTTTCCTAATCAATATATTTTTATTTTATATCATTTTAATGGTAAATTAAATGATTAAATAATTCAAAAATATCATCTCAAACTGAGAAAAACAGCAATGCACTAAACAAGTTTGGTGGTTTTCCGCTTTGGAAACAAAAATTCGAAATCAAATCGATATATATATATATATATATATATATATATATATATATATATATATATATATATATATATATGAGTGGTTCAAATGAGAACTACAAAAGATTAAGAACCCTGAGAAGTGAGAACCCTCATTAGTTAGTAAATATTTACATGATATTCTTATTAAACATGTGAAAATCTTTTTTTTCTCTTTTTGATACAAAAAAGGCAAAATCGTAACTCTTACAGTATAGTATTTTCATTCTTATATGTTCACATATTTGAACACAAAACTTATATAAATTACAAGTTTATACAGTCCATTTAAATTTTAATTCACAACTTAATACAAACCATTTTACTATAATTCACAAACTCAAAGAAATCAAAAATTCAAATTCTACTACTACCATCACCATACGTTGTCACCAACCACCCATACCAGCATCACAACATCATTTTCTTCTAAATTAGATCTGTAAATAAAGTCATGGATTAATAACTTAAATAGTACGTTCACAGTCTAATAAAACCATTTATTTCACTCAATTTGAATTAAATGCAAAACTATTATTCAAACTAATGTATTCTTACATACTTATATAACACCAATATATATATATATATATATATATATATATATATATATATATTCAGAAGAAAATTAACAAAAAAAAATTATACATAAGTCATTCGTATTTTAGATTGTGAATTTAATATATTAAGTCGTGAATAAAATTTACATTATTTCAAAAGCAACCAAAAGAATTATAAAATAATCACAGCTTAATGTCATTTCATTCACAACTTAATACAATCAATTCATAATTTAATATACCAAAATTCATAGCTTAATATAGTCAATTCATAATCTAAAAAGAAAATTTACAGTTTAATACAGTCAATTCACACATTAAAACACAAAAATCACACTTTAGTACACAAAATTAAAAGTGTAATACAACAAAACTATGCATCCACAACAATATTTTCAACTTAACACTCCTCATGTAGTCAATTCAAAGTTTATACACCAAATTCATAGCTTAATACGAATAACTTCATACTTTCATACGCATAATTCACATCTGAATCTAGTCAATCTACAGTTCAAACAGAAAATTCATAGCTTAATTCAGTCAATTCGTAGTTCAAAAAGAAAATTCAAAGCTTAATGCAATCAATTTACTATTTAAAACACAAAAATCACAGTTTAGGAATTAAATTCACATTTTAATACACAAAAAGTAGTATTCACATCTATATTATCAACTTAAAATACTTATTACAATTAATACACAATTTAATATAGAAAATTCACAAACTAGTATAATAAATTCAAAGTGTAATTCAAAAAAAATTATATATTCACAACTTAATAGTATTTAAAACTAACATTAACAAAATTGTACAAGAAATGAGAGATTAAAACATCAAATTCACACTCTAACTGAAAAAAAAACAAACAAAAAAAATAGTTTAGGACTTTCTTTCATAGTATTCACTACTTAATACCATATCAATTCACTCATTCACAGTTAAAACAAACTTTAACATAATTGAACAATAGTTGAAACATTAAAAATCAAAGTTCACATCGTAAAAAAAATCACATTATTCGAGAAAACATTAACATAATAGCATATATATTCTATGTTTTAATTCATAGTATAACAACCATCAAACATAAACTATGAATAACAACTTGATGCATATGTTATAACAAATAAGAAAAAAAAAAGCATGCATCCACAACTTAACAATTGGGAAAAAATATGATTAACAAAAATAAACAATAAACGAGTTGACGGTGATGATAGTGGTATCAACTCTGACCAAATCGCACCAGAACTAATATATTTTGCATTTTATAGAGGAAAAGTGAAGCTGAAACAATTCTGTGACTCCGGATCTTAGACCAGGAGGCGATCGACGGTGGATATGGAAGTATTTTCATCAGATCTTGTTACGTGTTTCCGTTGGCGGTGACAGTGATGGATGAATGTGGTGGTTATCACCGCTAGCCGGAGCTCATAAATCTGCAACAGAAAATGGTAGATCTGAAGACGAAAATGGTAGATCTGAAGACGAAAGTCGTAGATCTGAAGACGAAAATCATAGATCTGAAAACTAAAGTCGTAGATTTGAAGATGAAAATTGTAGATCTGAAGCTGAAATTGGTAGATCTGAAGCTGAAATTGTAGATCTGGAGCCAACTGGCGCTTGTGGATCTCAAGGCGGTGGTTTGTCAGTGGTCAGAGGCGGTGACAGCAGGGGGTGGTGCTTGGTGGCAACTGGTGGCAATGTTATGTGTTCTTCAAGCCAATTTAAAACATTTCGTCCAATTAAAAAGCATTAATTATTACAAGGTGTTTTCAAAACAGTTCATGTCAGAGTATCCAAGAAAATCAAAATCATAAAATGTGAGGAGATGTACGATCACGCCTTTGCCTTCCCGCGATCATCTTAAATACCTGAAACCAAAATTGAAACTGTAAGCCCGAAGCTTAGTGGTTCCCCCAAAATACCCATACACACAACAATACACATATTATCATAAACAACATACTATGGGTCCAGTCAACCATCGGGTTGGAATGCCAACATACTATGGGTCCAATCATCCTCGAGATGGAATACACCAGGCCCACAACCATCAGGCTGGAATGCCCACATACTACGAGTCTAATCATCCTCGGGATGGAATACTCACAGCCTACGACCATCGGGTTGGAATGCCTAGGTTTGTTGGCTCTCGCACAAAGCAGTTAAGCCTCAACCACCAATCAAACATGTGCACATATATCAGATAATCACATAACAGTCTGTAGACAAACAAACCGATCTAACAGATTAACAGCATAATAACCTACTAGCTACCAGGATACTAATCTAACATATCATAACAGTATAATACCATCCTATCTACCATGATATTGATTTAACCCATCCTAACAACATAATATATCCAGATAACAATCCAAAAGGGTCGGCCTTGGTGCCTTAGACCCTTGAGTATGGTGAGGAAAACTCACCTCACAACTCTCGAACTATAGTGATAAGATCAAACTCTCGAATAACATCCACGAACTCCACCACCTATATTCACCATATGACCAATTCTATAAATTCCCAAATTACTAAAATATCCCCAGAAGTTAAACCGGTCAACCCTTGGTCACAGTCATAGTCAACAGTCAAGGTCAACAGTCCATGATGACCCGACTCGTCGAGTGCAGCTAGAAACTCGTTGAGTTCCTTAAAAACTCAGAAATCACCAAAACCCTAATTGACCCGCCGAGTTTCCAACCAACTCGTCATGTCCATGTGTGTCCAGATGTCGGGGAAAACCCTAACTGACTCGTCAAGCCCTCTTACTCACCCGCCGAGTTCATGCAGAATCAAATACAGACAATATTCATCCGACTCGTCGAGTTCATACAGTCCATTTCTTATCTAGACGCTTTTAACCCACTCTAAAGCTTCATATTGCAAATCTAACCTTCTAGGGCATGCTTTCCAAGCAAAATTGCAAAATTTACGTACGTGCATGGTCCTAAATGCCAATACCAAGCTAATGGAAAGGTTTAACCCAAAGAGAGAGGCCCACGCTTGCTAATTCTGATAACTTTATGGCTATAGGGACTTAGAGAAGTCCATATTTGAAGTTACAAGTTCATATCATGAACAATGCCTAAAATGGCTCACAAATATGCTTTGAATGGCCCTAAACCTAAGTATGTAGAGATTTAGCTAAAGATAAGTCAAGGTAACGACTTCATACCTTCAGAATGATGCCAAGATGAAGTAGAGAAAGATTACAAGCGTCTCTTTGCTCCGTACTTTAAGCCTTATTCACAAAATGCACCAAAACGACTCGTTAATCCTCACAAACTCTCAAGAACAAGGTCTAAGCTGGTTAGGGTTTCTTCTGGCCGTCAAGAGGTGGTAAGGGGCTTGAGGAAAGGACTTAAGGTCCTTTAAATAGGATCCAAACCCTAAAAATTATGGTTTCCATGCACACACTCTACAAGTCGAGTCGAGGTCCTTCGACTCGTCGAGTAGGAATCATACATTACGCGGGCCAACTAGGTTCAGCACGACGAGTTGGGGCCTCCATCTCGTCGACTCCCCTTAGTAAAATGAATATAAATCCTTCAAAAATAATACCTGGGAGTCGGGGTGATACAGTTCTCCCCCACTTGAACTAGACTTCGTCCTCGAAGTCCGCTGTGGTGAATAACTCGGGGTAATGCTCCCACAACTCTGTCTCCGGCTCCTAAGTCCACTCGAATGACCTCAGATCCTGCCACTGTACCTTTACTAAAGGTACATCCTTGTTCCGTAGAACCTTTACCTTCCTCTCAAGAATAGCCACTGGCCTCTCCACACAATTCAAGCGCTCATTGACCTGAATATCATCTAATGATACTACTGCCTCCTCATCCTGAATGCACTTCCGCGACTATGAGACATGGAAAATACTATGGATCTGACTAAGATCCTCAGGGAGATCTAGTCTATAAGCCACCTTCCCAACCCTGGCAGTGATATTGAATGGACCGATGTAGTGGGGACCCAACTTTCCCCTCTTCCTAAAGCGAAGCACACCCTCCCAGGGTGAGACCTTCAGGAATATCATGTCACAGACCTGAAACTCCAACTCAGATCGACACCGATCGACATAACTCTTCCGCCGACTCTGTGCGTTCTGCAACCGTTGTCTGATCTGCTGAGTCATCTCGGTAGTCTGTAGGAACACCTCGGTCCGACCCATCACCCTGTGACCAACCTCACCGCAACATACCAGAGTGCAGCATCTCCATCCATACAACAACTCAAAAGGTGGAGCACCAATGTTGGAGTGAAAGTTGTTGTTGTAGGAGAACTCTGCAAGGGTTAGGTAGAAGTCCCAGCTCCCACTGAAGTCAATAACATATGGTCTCAGCATATCCTCGAGAGTCTGTATGGTCTGCTCACTCTGGTCGTCTGTCTGTGGATCATAGGTTGTACTGAAGTGCAGCCGTGTGCCTAGTTCATCGTGGAACATCTGAAAGAAACAGGAGGTGAACCAAACATCGCGGTCTAAGACAATAGATGTTGTCACCCTATAGCGAGCAACGATCTTGCGGATATACACATCGGCCAACTTCTCGAAAGATGAACTCTCCCATATCGCTAAAAAGTGGGTACTCTTGGTCAATAGATCCACGATGACCCAAATAGCGTTAAAGCCCTTCACTGTCCTCAGTAGCTTGGTGATAAAAACCATCATGATTTGTTCCCACTTCCACATGGGAACCTCTAGAGGCTGCATCTTGCCATGCGGCCTCTCGTGCTCAGCCTTGACCATCCTGTAGGTCAGGCACCTCTCCACGTACCAAGCGATTTCTCGCTTCATGCACGACCACCAGTAACTCAATCGCAAATCTCTGTACATCTTGGTGGCCCCCGGGTGAATAGAGAAGCAAGACTTATGAGCCTCCTCCAGTACAATCTGTCTAACCCCACCAGACATCGAAACCCAGACCCAACCGCAGCAGGTCAATAATCCCCAACTATCCTGCACAAACCAGGTGTTCTCACCCATAATCCTCTTAAGCTTCCAGTTCTCCTGACACATACCCTCTACCCGAGCTTCACTGATCAAGCTCACGAGTGGAGAATCCACAAATATCCTCATACATTTCACTGGGGTATAAGAACCAGCTAACTTGCAGCTCAGAGCGTCCGCAACCACATTCTCTTTACCTGGGTGGTAAAGGATCTCACATTCATAGTCCTTGACAACATCCAGCCTCCTACGCTATCTCCTGTTTAGGTTCGGCTGATCCATGATGTGTCTCAGGCTCTTGTGGTCCGTATATATGGTACAACGGACCCCATAGAGGTAATGTCTCCAAATCTTGAGAGCGAATACCACCGCTCTCAAATCCAAATCATGAGTAGGGTATCTCATCTCGTGCGGCTTCAACTGCCGCAATGTGTAGGCTATCACCCGTCCTCTCTACATGAAGACTGCTCCCAGTCTCGTGATGGATGCATCACAGAACACTACAAAATCCTCAACTCCCTCCAAGAGAGTCATGAATGGAGCCTCGCATAGTCACTGTCTGAGGTTCTCAATCGCCCTTTGCTGCTCGGGGCCTCACCAGAACACCACCTATTCCTCGTCGGTGGAGTGAGGGGTACTGCAATATTGGAGAAGTCCGGTATGAATCTCCGAGAGTACCCTGCCAATCCCAAGAAACTCTTGATATCCAAGGGAGATTTCGGAACCTCCCACTGCATAACTGCCTCGATTTTGTTCGAATCGACCAAAATCCCCTCCTGGTTAACAAGATGCCCGAGGAACTTAACCTCTCGTAACCAAAACTCATACTTCGAGAACATGGCATAAAGTCGTTCTCGCCTCAAGACTCCCAATAGCTCCCGTAGATGCTCATTATGTTGCTTTCGAGTCTTGGAGCAATCAAGATATCGTCTATGAACACGATGACCGAGAGATCGAGCATCGGCCTGCAGACCCGATGCATCAGATCCATAAATATTGTCGGCACGTTGATGAGCCCGAACGGCATCACAATGAACTCGTAATGTCCATAACGAGTACGGTACGCGGTCTTCTCCACTTCCTCCTCTCTAACCGTGACCTAATGGTACACAGACCTCAGGTCTATCTTGGAAAATCAACATGCTCCCTTCAACTGATCGAAAAGATCATTTATCCTCAGGTGCGGATAACATTTCTTCACCGTCAACTTGTTCAACTATCGGTAGTCAATGCACATCCGGTGTGAACGATCCTTCTTCCTGACGAAGAGGATTGGCGCTCCCTACAGTGAACTGCTCGGACGAATGAACTGCTTGCACATCAGTTCCTACAGTTGTGACGACAGCCCATGCATCTCTGGCAGTGCCAACCAGTATGGCGCCTTGGTGATATGGGCTGCTCCTGGTACTAGGTCGATCGTAAACTCGACATGTATCTTCGGAGGCACTCCGGATAACTCCTTCGGGAACACATCAACAAACTCTCTGACCATGGGAACCTCTGATAGTGAAACTTGATCCCTGACTCGTGTATCCACCACATATGCTAGATAACCCACACAACTATGCTAAACATACTGTCGAGCCCTGGAAGCTGAACAAAACCTTGATCCCAATCCGGTGCCCTCGCCATAGACAATCAGTTCTCCCCCACTTAGGGTTCGAACTACCACTCGCTGACCCTCGTAGTCGATCATGACACCGAAGTGACTAAGCCATTCCATACCCACGATCACACACACGTCCCGCATGGGAATCAGAATCAAGTCTATCGAGAAAGATACCCCGAAGATATCTAACACGCAACCCCGATAAAATGAAGACGCATAAACCTTGTGTTCGTTGGTGATAGAGACTCGCAATGAACACTCTACCTATCCTACTAGCAAACTGAATTCCCTACTAAATGTCTGAGAGACAAACGATCGACTCACCCCCGAGTCAAATAATACAAGAGTAGGTAAGGAGTTCACTAAAAACGTATCTAACCATAGGTACAACCATATAAGCATACAATAGATATAATAAGTAAGATAAGGGATAAAAACATACTAGCAACCACATCCGGTACTTCCCTGGCCACCTTTACCGTAAGCCGGAAGGCGCATCCCTGAGCCCTCGGGGCGTTGCTCTACCTTGACTCTCGTCAGTAATCCTTAGTGTAGTCGGCGCTGGAGCCTGCGCTGCCTTGACAGCTAGTATGGGATACTGGGCCTTCAGGTGGCCCACCTACTCATAATGGTAACAAAGTCTGACTCTGGGAGCTGGAGTCTACTGCGTGCAATCCCTGGCAAGATGGCCCTACTTACCACATTTGTGGCACCCACTACCCGATCGGAAAACCCCCAAATGAGCCTTTCCGCACTTCCCACAAGTGTGGCCCGACATACCTCAAGAAATAGTATCAGAAGTCTTGGACTGCTTCGGCGCTGGTTGTGCTAGTTCCAGGGCCTACCTCTACTCCTGCAATTGTAACTCAATCTCCATCTCACGCCGCCTAGTGGCCTCCTGTAACTCCGACAGTGTATCCCATCGTTGGGTAGCAACAAACTATCGGATATCAGTCTTGATCATTCTTAGATAACGTGTCATCTGAGCATGCTCAGAATAAAACTCTGGGCAAAACATCACCCTCTCTGTAAACATGCAGGTGATCTCCGTTACTGGCTCCGTACCCTGTCTCAGGTCCAAAAACTCTTGTGACAGCCGCTCGCGCTCAACCTGTGGAATATGGCGAGCGCGGAACATCTCCCTAAACTGCTCCCAAGTAACTGCATCTCTCTGATCATCCATATACAACCCAGTCATCAACCTCCACCATTCATTTGCCTCGGACCTGAACAAGTTCAGGGCACATCTGACCTTCTGGTCAACAGGACTTGAGGACGTGAAGATACTTAGGGGTTTCAGTATACTACAACATCCTATGGTGCACATACAACCCTAAATACCTTGGATATATTTTTTCACTAATTATACATGCAAATGGATTCCAAGTTATTAAACCTATAACTAGCATACAATTGCCATAAACAATACAAGATACTAGTTAGGATAACATACCTCTTTGTTGTAGCTTGATTCCATGGAGCTTAAGAGTCTAGTGCCCCAAGTGTGACACCTCAAATGGTTCACACAACACCACCAACAAATTGGAATAACTTGAGAGAAAAGTTCTTATGCTCAAAATCGGCTATGGGGTCTTTATATATTGTGGCTATTAGGTTTAAACCATGTAACTCATGTCTTCCCATATTCTACATGCTCCATGGGTTAAAACCTCCATGGAGTATCCATGGGTTACTCCATGGGTTTAGCCCACCATGAAGAACTATGGATTATAAGCCCACATATATAAGAATGAATGATTTACACAACCAATCCCTATATATTTAATTAGTGTCTTTTGATCACAAAATTAATTCCAAATTAATTCTTGATCAGTACTAATTAAATAATATGATTTCATATTAATATATTAGAACTTATAATATATTAATAACTCATAAATATCCTTTTCTCACAAAAGTCTATCCAAATCGTTCTGATGCAATGTAACCCAAATGGACCATGCCAAATTGGGTTAAGTACATACCAATTATAGTTATGGACTTTGACACTAATCTAACAGTCTCCCACTTGGATAACTCTAAAACTATTGGAAGTATGAATCCAAAACCCGACTAGAAATCGTAGCTCTTAAAAGTCGTTGTCGAACTCTAACCTAGTCAATGACTTGTCCATTAGGTAAGGGATCATATATTCCTCAGACAACCCTATGTTGCCTGTAAAAGAAGAAAAAAATAGTCTCCTGTAAATTTCATAATGTTAATTCCTCTTAGTGAGTCGTCATAACCATACTAATTAATGACAATTTCGCTTGTCTTAGCGCTTTGTGAACGCCGACAGAAAATAGAATAAGGTTATCGTCAGCCTAGACTGATGTAGTCTAACTATAGCGAACAGTTCAGGTGTGGTGTGTCATCCTCGTATTGATCCATACACAAAATCGTGCTCTCCCTCAAAGAGATTATGTTTATAACTACAGGCTACGATCATACACTCAATAGGTGTCAACCGACACGTCTCACTAGATACTTAATCGAATTTGTCACACCCCAAAACCATGAACGGCGGAAACGTTCTAGGGTGGAGTACGTCATGTACAGTATCATAACAATGAATATTAGTAAACAAGAAACAACATCATCCATTGCATTAATAATATAATTTCATACAAGTGTGTTCTGTCAAGTTATATAGACACCAAAAAAATATATATATCAAAATAAAAGATGAGTCTTGAACGAGCTCCATCTTCTCAAACCTAGCACCTGTACCTGTCTACTGGTGAATTGAGAATACAAGTTATTTTGAAAGAAACTATCAGCTTTAAAGCTGATGAGATCATAAGTATATTAGTGTCTGTATTTGTATGAAAGTATTTGTAAGATGTTTTGTAATATGTTTTGAACTCTCGTAGAAAACCCTATGTTTCCTACTAAAAGTAGCCTTCTACCAAGGCATCTAGTATCTGGTGTGTCTCTTGTAAGAGTGTGTATTTTCCCAAGTCTGACTATCATTAACCAAAAATATTGTTTTTACATTACAGTGCATCGTGTGAATGTTCACGAAGTGAATGTAATGGGAAAATATTATAGTACTGTAGTATTGTAATAAGTAACTACTGCTGTACTAACTACCTTAAACCAAATGTAATTTAAAATAACATGTGATCGGCCTGTATCATGCTACCGACTCTAGTAAAACGACGATGTAAGATGCCGTAAGAAATGACATTTGGCACCTGTAGTCATGCAAGTACCACTGTAGTGAGCAACAAGGTGTAGGATAGTCAATCCAGTATAGATCTATATGCAAACTCATACGCTCCCCAATTAAGGAGATTATGGATACAAAAACGGTCATGGCAGGTAGTGCCATGCCCCGTTTAGTGGCTCACATAACTGCATGAATGTATATCTAATGAATGTGCTAGCTGTATTGTGTGTTCTCCCTCTGTCTAGACTGTATGTATTGTAATGTTCTGCGTGTACTAGATGCATTGTGTGTTCTCTCTCTATCTAGCAAGTATTGAAATGTACTGTGTGTACTAGTTGTATTATGTATTCTCTCTATCTAGCAGGTATTGACTCATGAATGAACTGACTCATTGTATAATTCTTTGTTCTAGTAATAGTATTAGTAACTTCCTAAACTACGCCTATCATAGTTTACTAGTAATATGACCTGTACATATGAACATGAACGTATACCCTTGCTACCCAAAGGTATTGAAGGGACTGATAAAACTTTTATGTCTTTATATGTATACATAATATATAACTAATATTTAGACGACCTTCGGCCGGATAACCTATGCCCTAAAGCCACATCCCAACGAGGAAAAGGAGATAAAGCGAGCTAGCCTTCCTAAGTCCTTTAAACATTACTTATATAACTATACATACATAGGCATGCATTTGACAATATATAAGTATAAAAGAAGTTTAAATAAAAGTATTTGACAAGCAAAAAAGTTTGTAAAATAGTTTGAAGCAAAACAGTTGATAACACAGTTTGAAAAGTAAGAAAACCACTTGTTTGGTAGTTATTAATCACATGTGATTGATATGATAACTATAATTATTCAAATTGTATTTCCCCCCATAAAAGCATTTAAAACATTTAAAAGGTCGATTTAAAGGGTACGAACTCACCTGTAGTGAGTGGTATGGATGAACTGATGAAACAGGATTGCTAGGTGTCAAGTGAAGTCTTGAACACACACCAGGATCCTAGTTAAGATATAATATCACATATATGTATCCAATTAGTCCTTAAACAACTAATCAACGAAGTTAAGACATCCTAGGACATGTTAAACACCTTATATAAGTGTTATAAGTCCCAAGGATTGCATCTAAGTGTTGTAGGACATTGCTATTGAGTTTAGGGTTCAAGGAAACCCCCTTATACGAGTTTACGGTTTTGTGACCATTCACCCATTGATTTTATGGTTGTAAACTCATGAGTTTACGGTTGTAAACTCATACTTCCTTGACCATGAATTTTTTTGAGGCTCTACAAGTCCTAGAAGCATTTCCACTTGAAGTATAAGCCTATGTAAGGGATTAGGGCACCATTTCACTACTAAATGGAGTTTACGGCCCTTGGACCATTTCCCTTTGGGTTTACGGTCGTAAACCCTATGGTTAGTGGTCTTTTTATGTTTTCAAGTGCTAAACTCATCAATGAAAGGATCTATGCTAGTTTCCAAGGCTTAGGAGGTACTAGGGCACACTTTGGCACCCTTTATAGGGTTTACGGTTCAAGAAAATCTTGAGCTATAAACACCTTTGATCCTTGGTTTCTTGGGTGTTTTCTTGATGTATGGAAGTGTAACAAGCCTTATGATACTCTAGGATAGAAGTACTTACATGATAGAGGCTTGAAAAGGTGCTAAAAGTCCAAGAACATTAGTGTGTGTTCTTGGTGTTCTTGGTGAAACATGAAGATCTAACCTTTTGGATTGATTTCACGGATGAAAAGATCACTAGATTAAGTAATATATCAACTTAATAAGGCTAGAAACACTTACAAGTTGAAGATCTAGGAGGAAAAGTCGGATACTACTTGAGAGGATTTGAGTTCTAACTTTGAAATGGTGAAAAAGTGTGAAAAATGGCTAAGTGCCATATATATAGTCACTAGGTTTTACGGTCCAAATACCATTTGGTTCGTAAACTCCAAACTCTTGAAGTTTTCGGAACTCTATTGTTGTACAATAAATCTAGGTCATCCCCTCTCCTGGAATCTCCCGAAGTACTAAGTTAAAAAGACTCAAACTTAAACCAAAAAGCTTGAAAGTTAGCAGAAACTATTCTGGCTTCTATTGAATTGAAATGTTGTACAAAATAGAAATTTCGGGTTGTCATAGAATTTTACACGAAGAGAAACATATAAACTCACTTCGGTCCCAATGAACCATGTAAGTGAACCACCGAGGTTCACTAAACACGTAAGTCATTTTCAGGCCTGAAAGGAAGGAGATTATATTACATGGGCCCAAAATATATGTAAAAGGACAACTAAGGCCTATTTCACATGCAAGGTATTTATAGGCCCAAATAGTAAGCAAATAGTATCCAAGGTCCGTCGCGCATGTTAATGGGTCAGTGAGGCCCAATAAACAAATAAATAGTATTCAGGACCTATCAAACATATTAATGGGCCACTAAGGCCCAATAACATGACAATGACCAAATTAGCCTGTTTGTTAATATTTTGCTAGTATTAGCTCAATTATTTACTAAAATAGCATAAAAAGCCCAGTTTTTGTAAAAATGATATTCTTGGCCCAATAAGGCAAAAATTTACAATTAAGGCCCAATTTTAGTAAAACTAACATTTTAGGCCCGATTGTGGACAAAACTTGTATTTTAAGGCTAGTTTTTGTAAAAATAACATTTTTAACTCATTTTTGTCACAAATATCATTTTTGGCTTGACTTTTGTGAAAATATATATTTGCGACCCATTTATAGAAAATTTCATCTTTTTGGCCCAAATGTTCATAATTTCGCAACTTTGACCTTTTTTTTTATCAAAAATTTACATTTTTGACACAACTTTCTTGAAAATGACAATTTAACCCACAAAAGACATAAAATTACAAATTTTTGGGCCCAAAACCCTGAGAAGCCTAAATAAGGCCCATTTATAAAATATTTATATTTTTGGTCCCTATAAGGTCTCAAATGTCGAGTTTAACCATTTTTTAGCAAAAATTTCCTTTTGAAACCCCTTTCTAGCCGAGAGTTACATAAACATCCCATATTGTGTCACTTTTGTCCTTTTTAACCACTTTCATGAAGTTTTTCTTAGATTCAAGTATCCTTGATATATTTTAAACCTTTTTCTTGTGAGATATGTTGAAATAAGTATTACGTTATACCAATATCATCATCTTTTAGTTCATGAAGTTTACAACACGTAAACACATATGTAACTAAAGAAAACACACAAAATCATGCATACACACATAGGTCTACACAAAATAACTTGTATTCTCCCCCAAAACAAGGTAAAAATCGAAACTAGGGGTATGAACTCACTTTACTTTGATGTTTTCGGTTTTTGGTGAAGGATGGATGAGATCTCGGCCCTAGTAAGCTTCTTGAGAAGTTTTTTCGAACTTAGATGGTTCTAGGAAACATGATTCACGAAAACATGTGTGTAAGAGGAGTGATTGAGTTTAAAAATGATGTATATCAACTTAGGTTTGTAAGATCTTACCACAATGTGAAGCTTGAAGTAATTCTCTTGATAACTCTCCTAAGACTCACGAATTTCTTGAGAGAAGAAGAGTAGAAGAGTGTTGGATGGTTGAGAGAATAAGTGTTGAGTTTGAATTGTGAGACAGGTTGGAGAGTGAAAGAGAGAGGACGAGAGATAGAGTTAGATATAAGAGAGAGGTGGGAGGTTGACTTTTGAAGAGGGTGAGTTGATGTTTGTCTAGATACATGCAAATCTTGCATGGGTATCCATTAGGCAAAGATGAGTTGTCACCCCATTTCCCTGCCATTTGCTTTTTTTGTTGTTGGGCCGCGAGAGACGGAAGGAAAAAGTAAATGAAATGGTTTGGGCCTTTCCTTACTTTAGTTCGAGATTATGAGGCCCAATATGAATATTTATCGGCCTATTGGGCCCTTATGAGGGTTCATGGCCCAATGAAGCCCATGAATATAGTTTACGACCCATTAGGGCTTATGAAACTATTTATGGCCCATCATGACCCATTAGAGATAAGGTGGATCATTCTAGGTCCACGTGACCCAAAATACCTTAGTTTCATGGATGTGGGTCAAGCTAGAGCCCAACTAGGGTTCCTAGGCCCAAAATAGTCAATTTAAAAGTTTATTGGTCCCATAGGCCCAATCAATGGATCCTAGTCCATAATGAACTTGAACCGGAATTTTTAGGTTTTCCAACCCATAGTTGAATATGTGAGATGTATTGTATTAGATTTTGAACTTCAATCATGAGTTTGGATTCAAATGGATTATTTCATGTTAGCATGTAGCATGATATTAACTTAGAGTACAAGTCTTACAGCAGCTGATGTTTACATGAAAAACAGAATTTTCCTAGCTAAAATGCTAGTTGTGACAAGTATACTAAGCAAAACTCACATCACACTGTTGAACTGTAGTGATAAGATCAAACTCTCGAATCATAGCCACGAACTCCGCCACCTATATTCACTATAGGACCTTGCATGGGTATCCATTAGGCAAAGAGGGTGAGTTGATGTTTGTGTAGATACATGCATACCTTGCATGGGTATCCATTAGGCAAAGATAAGTTGCCACCCTGTTTCCCTCATATTTGCTTTTTTTGTTGTTGGGCCGAGAGAGGGGGAATGAAAAAGGAAATGAAATGGTTTGGGTATTTCCTTGATTTAGTTCGAGATTATGAGGCCCAATATGAATATTTTTCATCCTATTGGGTCCTTATGAGGGTTTACGGCCCAATGAAGCCCATTAATATAGTTTACGGCCCATTAGGGCTTATGAAACTATTTATGGCCCATCATGGCCCATTAGAGATAAGATGGATCATTCTAGGTCCACATGACCCAAAATACCTTAGTTTCATGGATGTGGGTCCAATTAGAGCCCAACTAGGGTTCATAGGCCCAAAATAGTCAATTTGAAAGTCTTTTGGTCCATTAGGCCCAGTAAGAGGATCCTAGTCCATAATGAACTTGAACCGGGATTTTTAGGGTTTCCAACCCATAGTGGAATATGTGAGATGTATTGTATTAGATTTTAAACTTCAATCATGAGTTTGGATTCAAATGGATTATTTCATGTTGGCATGTAACATGATTATCAGTTAGAGTATAAGTCCTACAACAGCTGATGTTTACATGAAAAACAAAATTTTCCTAGCTAAAATGCTAGTTGTGACAAGTATACTGAGGAAAACTCACATCACACTGTCGAACTATAGTGATAAGATCAAACACTCGAATCACAGCCACAAACTCCACCACCTATATTTCTCATAGGACCACTTCCATAAATTCCCAATTTACTAAAATACCCCAGAAGTCAAACTGGTCAACCCTTGGTCACAGTCAAAGTCAACAATCAATGTCAACAGTCCATGTTGACCCGACTCGTCGAGTGCAGCTAGCAACTCGTCGAGTTCCTTGAGAACTCAGAAATCACCAAAACCCTAATTGACTCGCCGAGTTTCCAACTAATTCGCCGAGTTCATGAAGAATCAAATACATAAAATCTTCATCTGACTCGTCGAGTCGGCTAGGCGACTCGTCGAGTTCATATAGTCCATTTCTTATCGAGACGTTATTAAGCCACTCTAAAGCTCTATATTGCAGATCTAACCACCTTGGTGACCGATTAATCGTTTGGCGACTTTGAACATATATATATATATATATATATATATATATATATATATTAGTGTTGCAGAAAACGCCTTGGCGTTCGATTAATCACTTGGCGCCTTTGAACCAACTACAATTAGGATGCTTGACGAAAATTGGTCAAAATCGGTCAAACATGGGCTTGACGGTCCTCAAAGGTCCTCGGTGGGAAAAGTTTAAAAAAATTAAAATATTTTAATTTTCAAATATTACATCAAAATTTTAAATTTTTCAAATTTTAGGCTTTCAAATTTCAAAATATTATAAGAACATTCACAAAATTTTAAAATTTCAAATGATTATTTTTTTAGGAAATATTAATTTTATAATTATTTTTATTAATAGTTTAGGGTTCACGATTAATCACCAATTAATCCCCACCTATTCCGATTAATCGTTTAACGTCAGTCGACCGCCGAACGATTTTAATATATATATATATATATATATATATATATATATATATATATATATATATATATATATATATATATAAAGGGATAGGTTAAATTATGGATGAGATCTATTTGGCGCACGTGTGTAAAAAATGTTATTCTATGAGAATGATTAATATAATAGGTTGTTTGATAATGTAAATATGTCTAACCTCACATAAATATTGTCATTATCATGTATTCAAACTAATTCTTCTTCATTTTTGTTCTCACACATCGTATTTTACTCGTTCCTACACTTATAGAATGTGATTATCAAGAATACATTCTGATATAATGATAATCATAAAAAAAACTTCCGTTACCCCCTTATAGAAGATTTAATTAGTGAAAATACGTGATAATGATGATAGTTATGTGAGGTTGAACGTATTCATATTAACAAACAACAAAGCTACTTAGTGATTCTCATATAATAACATTGTTCACATGTCCATACAATTGAGGTATGTCCACATATATATATATATATATATATATATATATATATATATATATATATATATATATATATATATGAACATATTCGTATCTCACTACATGAACAAAAAGACCGGTCTCAGGCTAATCCCAAAAAAGGACTGGACTGAATAGGTTTAGAAAAAGATTGGACCAAAAAAAGAAAAACCCGATCCCAATCGGAAAAATAAAGGATCGTTCGAAAACGGGTTAAAGCCAAAGTTTGTCTACATATTATTTTTGTGTTAAATTATATATATATTTTTAATCATATATTACCCAACTAGGTGTGAGACTCATGCATTACATGAGTTTATTAAAAAAAATAGATGAAATTTTAACAATTTGAAAATTTTGAATTTAAAAGAAAAATGTGAAAATTTTAGAATTATTAAAATTAGTATGACTAAAATGTATTGAATACATTATATATATAAACATTTTCTAATAAATACTTTATATATATATATATATATATATATATATATATATATATATATATATATATATATATATATATTACCTTGCAAATTAAATGTGAAGTTTTAATTTAATAAAATGTAAAATACAATAAAATGACAAGTGGAAAATAAAAAAAAAAAATTAAAAATTTTAAAAAATGTCATGTACCCAAATGAAGGAGAAGGAGAGACATGTAGCAAAAAGTTCTTTATTTATTATGTAAGATCTTTTTCATTTCTTTCTATAATTAAATTTTAGTGTATCATTTTTAGTAATGGTAATATAAAATTTTTGTGGTATTCACACATTTGTTAGCGGAAAAGCTAGAAAACAAAACAAAAAATCTAAAAATACCAAAACCAACCAAAAAAAAAACACGAAACCGGATCGAAAAAAGCATACGCAAAGACTGCGAGACCGAACCAAAAAAACCGAGAGTAGTCCAAGAAAAATTTCAACCAAAAGAATACCGGACCGAAAAAAAAAAGATCGGCTTGAGACATTTTAGAGCTGGACTGAAGAAAGACCAGACTCTTCCTAAACCGTTTCCTAAAAGATGAGACCGATCGGAGACCGGTCTGGAACCGCTAACGTGCATCTGTAATGAGGAGATATCTTTTATAAGGAAATTACCATTTTTCAAAATCAAGTGAATAAGATTTGAGTTGAATAGTAACAAATCAAAATCTAATTGCCTAATGGTGGCCTGGTGGGATCTAAGCAAGTTCAAGGAAGATTGTGTGAGGTGCTTCGTTGCTTTTTTCATAGAAACTGTTTGTTTCTGGTTGGTTTCCTAGGCTAGCTTTGTACTGCCCCTATGTTGGCCGAAAAGGGAAGATTCTCTTTTAAAATAATTTATTTTCCATGTCCACTTATATTTGCATCTTTGAAAGCTAAATATCAAAACACAATGACCGATTAATAACCAAAGGGAACAAGAGAACTTTAAAATGAAAAGTATCCCTTCGATTTACCGTCAAAATAAAAGACGCGGACTAGTTACTAATGCTTGATTTTAATTCTTTGAAGAGGATGGATTAAATGAGAAACCCAAAACATATAATGGGAAGCACTTCTTCAAAATCATCAATTATGCTTGTTTTAAAAAGTTCGCTTTTCTCAAAGAACCAATGTAGACCATATAATATAATTGTTTTACGATAGTTAACAAAAAGGGATGAACAATTGTGGTTCATCGCTTCATCTATTGATGCGCCCTTCACGAAGAACATACGCTACTTTTTGCCTCTTTAGCATGGTTGTACCAAATTTTGATCGTCTAAATTGATTTTACTGTAAATGGTTCTACTCCTTTAAACATAAATCAAGTCACATTTTTTTCCTCTTTCAATTATATTCTCACATGCGCTTTGTCGACCATAAATCTTAAAACATTTAGCTCGGCCACCAAAAGCTTCCACCCTAGCTTCAACCAGTCCTATTTTATATGCAGCTTACAGCTTTCATATTTCACTCTCTTATTTAATTTCAACACCTCAAGCTTTTACCATTTCCTTAAGAGTGAATCAGGATATTGTAAAGGCATTAATAAAATAAAAGAGGGTGTAAAAAACCGTATGTTTTTTTTACCATATTCTTTTTAGTGGATGTTGATTATAATTTACACTGTAAGGACTCAAGTTAGGAAATTTAAGTCATTAGCTTGTGCCTTTCTCTATCTTAATTTGACCGTGAAGAAAAAAAAAAGTAGAAAATACGTACAAATAGTATATAATTATATATCGCGCATTCTTTACAGAGATGAGATAAAATTGTCCTACGGTTATTAAATAAACCTAATTTATCTATACTTTGAAAGCAAAATATATATATATATATATATATATATATATATATATATATATATATATATATATATATATATATATATAGATGCATAATAATGCTAGGGACAATATATTCTACCAAAAAAACTATCATTACAATACTATCATGATCAATACCATCTACTACACTCCACACCCAAACTAATAAGTGCTGCCTATCCTGATGAGCCGAAACCAAAGCTCTTATTTTTTGTTGAGTAATAGTTCGAGTAAGTCTTCAATGAGCCCCCCGAAAGCTTGATGCAAATAAACGAATTTTTGTTCTACGTTTCCGAGCGATATATCTAAGACTAGTCATTTCTATTCTATTTTGCTTTAGAAGTTCTATTTTGTATCTTTCCAAAAATCTGCATTTTTGTAGACTCAAACCCCGATATAGGACAAGTAGTGCTTTAGAGCGGATGTTTACTTGACTTTACTTTAGAAGGCTTCTACCCATTCCACTTTCACTCTTAGGAGAATCACTTGTAGAAACCAAATGTATATTTCTATAATGTATATAGTAAGTGTGAAACCCGTATATTACATGAGTTTATTAGAAAAAATATAAACAACTTATAAACCTTAAGCAATTTAAAAAGTAATAATTTTATACGTATAAAAAGCTTTGATGAATAAGTATAGAAATGAATACAAAGTAATACAAATTTATATATAAATAAGTTTAAATTGAAAAAAAGTTACGTTTATGTAAATAATGAAAATAAAAGAGGAAAACAAATATGTTGAGACATAAATTTGATAGAATTTACTATAATTTATTTTAAGAATGAATGAATTAATTAAGTCAATGACTTTCACTAAAAATAAAATGGAACCAATAAGCAAATTATATGTGGAAACAAATAAATCAAAAATTATAAGAAAATTACATGTGGTAAATTAAAGGAGAAGATGACATATGACAATAAAATCTTTATTTATCAGGGAGTATTATTATTCAAAATAAAATCTATAAGGGGAACTTCATAAATTAGATGGTTTTTGGAAAAGTCATTTAAATTTTGTTAATAGAATTTGGTGGATCAATAAAAATGGTATTTTTTATTCAATTATATATATATATATATATATTAATTTAAACCTCCATATGGACAAAGCACTTTCAAAATTGGAAAATAATCATGACAAATCCGAGTACATGCTCATACTATATATATCACATTAAGTAACCTTATTTATGATAAAATAATTATAAGGATACTATATATTTAATTGAAAAATTAAATATCCTCCTATCTTTTGTTTCAATATATTATCTACACAATTAAATTGTGACATATGTAGCATTTAATGTTTATTTAATAAAATTTAATGATATTTTAGGATACCAATATTTAACATTTATTTAATGAAATTTAATCATATTTTAGAATAATAACATTTGATGTTTATTTAATAAAATTTAATGATATTTTAAGATATTTAATTTCTCTAATTTTATAAGTATACAAATGTAGCTTACAATTTACAAAAGCAAAAACCATAAACTTCTTTGCGGATGAAAGTAAACCAATTTTCATTAGAGAATTAAAAGCTTCTAATATATGCACCCGAATCCCTAGAGAGGTACCCAACCACAAAGTAAATCGGACCTAATAATGTTTTTACTTCTAGCTAAATAATGATCCTCATTAATTAATAGAAGAGTGGAAGAATAATCACCATGCCTTTAACTTAAAAGCCAAATCATAAAAGCGAAGAAAGTACAAAGAAAGGGCAAATACAATGGTCTCGATAACAAGTCCATAGTGGTTTTTCTAGTCAACAATTGAAGGAGAGGTGGTCGTAGCAAGTTCTGCGTCCCAGTCTGAAGATTCTCTCTTTTGCCTTGGATTCACACTCACGTCTCACCCCAACAAAGCTAGCATGGCTCTATAAATTAATCGGTAGGAAGCCTGATCACTTCTAGAAACCAAGAAATACACAGAAACAGCTAAAAATCAATTGATTTTCACTTCTTCTATCCATAACAGCTGTTTTCCGATCACTGAAAGAAATGGGAGGACACAAGTCTCAGAGGAAGTCTTCTTTTTCTTTCTTTAGCATCTTCAAACGTAAGAAGAGCCAAAGAGGAGGAGCAGATGATACTTGGGATGATTCCATGAAGGCATACAAAGTGTATCCAAGTGATCAAGACAAAGCTGGACGTTGGGCTGATCCTCGAATTGATAGCAAAGCTACTGTTTTCATTAACACTGCTACAAACCACTGGAACCATGTTGAGGCATCAGGATGATGACGAATTCGTGGTTATGATGAACAAGAAGCAACCTACTTGTAAATTCATTTTCTAACGTATATGTTACTACGTAGCTAGTTAGTGTTACCACCCATTATCAGATAAATTATTTTATGTTACTTATATCATTGTTATACTTTCTCTAATCTCTATTAATTTCAATAAATACTGTTGAAAAAATGTTGTTCCAAGTTGCATGTATAACATTTCAATGGCTTCTTTGGAGATGAAGAAGGAAACCAAAAAAGCAGAACCATTGGAGGAAAGTACTTCTATTTTATTGTCATTCCCTCGCTAGGGTCTTTCTAATATAGTCTTTTCGTTCAAAAAATACAAAAAGTTAGCCAAACTTACACCCATGTTTTGTTTATGTAGCACACAAAAAGGAGTCGTTTTAAAAACACTTGTTTTTCAACAGTTCTATATTTGCTCTGCTTCCGTAGCTTATTTGAGCTACACGGCTTGTAACTTGACTTAAAATCTAACAAATTCATCCCTTACGCTCTATTCTCTTCCATCCTTGATTTTTAACAGCACTGGACAAATTGTTAAATATATCTACTCCGAGTATCTTTGTGTTACGATCATGGGCCAAATGTAAATTCAATTGGTGACTTAAAAGCGTAGGTGTCCCCTCCTTTTAGAAACCGGCTTTTGAGAGTGAGTTCAACACTTGGGTTTATGGCTTGATATAGGCCTAGTATGAGATCCATTCGTATCGATCGGTATCAGAGTCATCCCATCTTTCAGGGTTCCAACACTTGGAGTAGCAGCGTATGGGCACGTGGCTTGTACATGAAAAGAGGGGTGTCAACCGTGACCAACGTAGCTTTGACTAATAATAACTCGGAGTGATGGCTTGTATCAAAAAGAGGGTGCCAAACATGACCCCTATAGCCGTGGCCAACGAGAACATTGGCTCTCCAAATTGTGGGGTATTGTTACGATCTTACGTCAAACACTAGTATATTATGTAGGTGGCTTATAATTTTAGGTGTCCCTTCCTTTTACGAGCTGGATTTTGGGAGTGAGTTAATAAGTAGAATTTTACCGTACGCGATGTGGCTTATTTAGTCAGGTTTTAAATTTGTAAAAAATGTTCTACCAAATCTAGACCGCTACAGAACTCACACGATGAATATGATCGTGTAATAATATAGCGAAGATAAGACCATTTGTCAAATACAAAAGCAACAAATACGATTTAGAGTAAACTAAAAATCGTATCTAAACTTTATAAAGCATGAAAGTAAATTAGGAGAATTATTTCAATTAATTCTATAAAACACAAAAATTCAAATCAAAACTTTAATAAAAAATGAAAATGAATTGGGAGAGTTATTTCAAGTAATTCTATATAAAACACAAAAATTCAAATCAAATCTAGAACGAGCAAAGTGAGAAACTAATTTGAAGACCATATATGTACACAGGGGAACCTGAATGATCCAAATTAGATAATTCAATTAGTAATTAAACTACAAACAATAAAGTAAATGAGAGGTTTGTTTAAATTCATAAACTTGAAATTAGTTTCAGAAACAAGAGAGATAAAACTGATTTCACGTGGATCCAACTGTGCCTTTAAGTTATGGTGGATTCTAATTGAGTGCAATGGATATTAGTAATATTCACCGATTTTTATATTAGTAGGTTATCTTGCTCAGATTAGATAACAGTATAATTATTATCACAATTAATAAAGTGTTGATCCAATTAACTATCTAAACGTTCTTATCATGAGAGATTTGATTTGGTAAGTAATCCCAATTGTCATGGAAATCAATTTCGTTCATATAGATTGTTTTGCTAATGTAATCACATTAAAGTTAATTACTTTATTAATCTAACCATGCAATTTCATCCATTTCTAGTAAAAATTGCTAATGATTATTGTAATATTCCAAAATTCAAGAACAAAAATTTCATTTTTGATATAGCAATTGATGAAACAATTTATAGAAAACATTATCAAGTTATTTCACTTCATGAAAAGCCATATATCGTAAGTCTCAAAATCATGCATAACATAGTAACAATGTCAGAGTACAAATCTTAAGAATCTCATATGCGGAAATCGTGTGTGTGTGATGCGTTGCTACTGTACCGGCTCCTTTCCCTTCAAAGAAGAATCTCATATGCAGAAATCGTGTGTGTGTGACGCGTTCCCCTATCATACCATGTACCATACAATAAACATACCACGAGACATATCTAGGTGCCCAGCCTACCCTGCTGAGCATATCAGGGTGCTCAACCTACCCTTTTCAGGCATACCGAGGTGCCCGACTTACTCCTTGTCAATTATATATGGGTGCTCGACCTATCTTGCCAGGCATATCTAGGTGCCCAACCTACTTTCTGGTTTATTTCAACCAAGGTTGCAGAAAACGTTAGACGTTAGCTAGTCGGTGGACTGGGGTCTAGGGATTAATCGGTTAGGCGGGAATTAATTGGAGGATTAATCGGGGACCATTAATTATTAAGAAAATTATTCAAAAATTTATAAATCTAACTTTAATTGTAATAATATAAATAAAAAAGCATAAAAGTTTAATAATAAGTTTAACAAGTACAACAATTTATCATCCAATGAATAAGAAAACTTATTCAAATTTTAATTTATCTTAAGAAAAGAAGTAAATTTGGGTAACTATATATTTGAAAACATAGAAATTTTGAAAATTTTGGAGAAAAAATTTACAATTTATTTTTTTACAACTTTATATATATTAGTTGAACATTGAAATACTATGAACTTTTGAAATTTTGAAAATTTTGGTTTAATATTTAAAAATTTAAAAATTTGACCGATTTGGCCGCCTAGGACCGATTAGGGCCGCCTAGGACCGATTAGAACCGCCTAGCTCCAACTTTGACCCCCTTTGACCAAAAACGATTAAGCCTACCGATTAGCCTTAATCTTATTCGGTTGAAGATCGCCTAGTGATTAATCCCCGATTAATCGGCCGCTTAGACCGATTTTTACAACACTTATTTCAACCAGCTACGTGGACTATTTCAGCCCTACCACTACCACATAATAACATAGCATATCATACTGTCAGACATATCTGGGTGCCCGACCTACCCTGTCGGTATATCTCAACCGGGTCTGGGGACTAGTCCCTTATCTACCATTATCACATAATCAAATAGCATACAAGCACATAAATAATAATAAATAGTGGCATATCAAAAAATTATCACAAAGATAATCATCTCAACTGTAATGGCCTACTAGTGGGTCGGCCTTGGTGCCTTAGACCCACTTCTACTAGAAGGTAACTAACCTCAATGTCGTGAAGTGGCTGAATTGTCCTCGGCTCTGGGAACAACTCTCCTCAAAGTCCTACACATAACACCTCTTTTAATTACTCTTTCATATTCATAACCCCTTCAAGGGTCAACTCTGGTCAATGATCAAGTCAAAGGTCAACACTCTGGTCAAAGTCAACCTCCTGGTCCAAGTCAACATTCTGGTTGACTCAACTCGCCGAGTTTGTCCATCAACTCGTTGAGTTCCCAGGTTCGTAAAAATATGGAGTCTCGATCCTAGTCATCGAGTTCTTCCATGAACTTGTTGAGTTCCCCTTCATACAAGTCGAGGCATTTCACTCACAACTCGCCGAGTTCATCATTGAACTCGTCGAGTTCCTCTTCATATCAGTTGGGACATTTTGCTCACAACTCGCAGTGACAACCTGAAATTTCTGTTTGTTTTAACGTTGTAATTAAGCACTTCAAAAATTAGCCAAAGTTATCTCAAAATATTTTTGACCGGATTTAATCCCATTGGAATATTTTAAATAATATTCGTCAAACGAACCAAAAATAAGGAAGTATAAATTTAGAGTTGCCGTGTTTAGTGTAAGTCGTGAAACCCCAAAATTTGGAATTAACGGACGAAAAAATCGGAATTTTTGACCGCGAACCCCCGAGAGTATCAATATGACAATTAGTCATTTTCTCTCATTTTTTCAACTTCCACCTCAAGAACACTCAAGAAATCCTCTCAACTATCATAAGTTCCTTCTGTCAAATCCGCCAAAAAGGATCATCCAAGCTTCTAGAACGTAAGTACACTTACCCTAGCTTCTTGTGTGCTTAATAGAAACTTTTTTACACTTGAAATCATCCAAGAACACCAAGAACAAGGTGTTTACGGTCCAAGAACATTCCTGGACCGTAAACCCTTAAATGGGTGCCAAAGTGTGCCTTGGTTCATTCTAAGCCTTGACAACTAGCATAGATCCCTTCCTAGATGAGTTTAGCATTCAAAAATCATCATTTTCCCCATGTTCATATGATTTTACGGTTGGGGGAGTTCATCCTAAAACCGTAAACACCTCCAAGAGGTGTTTAGATGCCCTTAATGCCTTCAAATGGTTGTGTAATGGAATGGAACCCTACATGCATGAACTAGGAACCCATAAACGTGTAAACAAGGGACAAAGATGAGTTTACGGTTTGGGAAGGTCTTCTAAAACCGTAAACACCATCTAAGGGTGTTTTAGTGCCCTTAACACCTTCCAAAGCTTGTATATAGGACTAGAACCTTGCATGCATAGCCTAGGACCACCAAAGCACAAGTGAAATGGATAAACATGAGTTTACGACCGTAAACTCATGTGTTTATGGCTGTAAACTCCTAAGGGAGTGGTCCAAGGAACGTAAACTCCATAAAGTGTCCATTTTGAGCCCCAATCACTTCCATAGCCCTTGAATCAACCCTAAAATCTTTCCTTGTGAAGCATGAAGCCTTAAAGCACACAATTACACCATTCCCCTGAGTTTATGACCGTAAACTCATGGGGACATGGTTCCAAAACCGTAAACACCCCTAGGTATTACCATTTGAGGAGTAAACTCCAATGTGAGTCCATACTCCCCTTTTATGCAACCCTTGGTACTCCTAACACTTGTAGCAAAGTGTTTTCATGTATTAGGACATCCTTACTTGCTTAATTAATTATTGAATGACTAATTAGATACATAAATGTGTGATTACATGTTAAATAGGATTCGCGTGTGTAGTCAAGTCGTCACTTGACACTTAGCATCCTATACCATCCGTTCATCAGAATCACCCACGTCAGGTGAGTTCATACCCCTGAATTAACCTTTTAACTGATTTTAACTGCTTTTATAGGGGGGATACAAGTTGAACTGTACAGTTATTATATCAATCACATGTGATTAATAACTATATAGCAAAATAGATTTTGCATGTTAAACTGTTTATCCAGCTTAAGATTTCCAAATCATGTTTTCGAATCTTGTTAATGTATGAATATCCCTTTTTAGATCATTAAAGGTTATCCAATATTTTTTTTAAGTTTGCTTACTAAAGAGACATCCAGTCGTAATTTCTTATCAAAGGTTTTCTTCACTTAAACGGTTTTATAGAAATCATTTTCAAAGCTGTTTATGAAAGGTTTTTCAAAGGATTCCAAAGATTTTCAAAACTTGTTTTACAAAATGACATTAAGTCGTAAATTTATTATGTGTAAAGGTTTTCCAAATGTCTCATCAAAGTTTCTTCTATGCTTTTATTTCGTTAAATGCATGCCTATATTTGTATAGTTATATGAATAATGTTTAAAGGACTTAGGAAGGCTAGTTCGCCCTATTTCCTTTTCCTCGTTGGGATGTGGTCTGGTGGGTATCGGTTATCCGTCCGAAGGTTGTTTAAACATTAATTATATATCATGTATACATGTATAGACATAAAGGTTTCTATCAACCAGTTCATTTCCCTTGGGTAGCAAGGGCATCCTTCCATTCATCATTCTTATACCTAAAAAATTAGTAACCATTATTGGAATAGTTAGGAGGTTCTATTTACTCTTTCCAGTACGGAGAATTCCAAAGGAGTCAGTTCATTCGTGAATCTATATCATTATTCCAATACTTATAATAGAATTCGAAATATGAGATGCATCTTCAAGACACAGATTCCACTGTTGTCAAGTTGGTAACCAGAGTCTCCTGGAGGGAGAGCGGGCATTGTGTGTGTAGATCTATACGGGACTGACACTCCCACACCCTGACTGCTAGCTACAGTCCCCGGCCGACCAAGCCAAGGGGTGACAAATGTCGCATTCATTCCGACGCTTGCAGGGCATCAAGTATTCGATTGTCAATCAGTATGGTTACGAGTATCTCTATGTTTACCTTATAATTCATGGCCTTAAGGTAACATGAATTAACACCGTATTTTTAACCAACCCACTTAGGATTACCGAATGTTTTAGACTTTGCTAGTTGTTTCGTTCATTCGATATTGTCTGGAGTTTGTATTTCTATGTTTTAGACTTTACTAGCCGTGTCGTTCATTAGATACTGTATGGAGTTTGTATTTCTTTGTTCCAGACTTTGCTAGCTATGTCGTTCATTCGATACTGTCTGGAGTCTGTATTTCCTTTAGGTTAGACTGAGCCAGGCGTATCATTCATTCGATACTCTCCTGGAGTCTATGATTTCTTTTGCTTTAGTCATCAGTATTACTGTTGAGGCATATGTTATTTTTCCCCTAGTATTTCTACTTGTGATTTCATCATTATTCTTTTAAAAGTCAATTCTACATTTTTGGTAATGATAGTAATTTGGGGAAAACTAATCCTGAAAACATAAATCTGTCGGGTCTTGGTAGAAGACTGCTTTTATTTAGGAAATATAGGATTTTCTGGAAAAGACGCTAATACACCGTAATTTCTAAACTACTATCTTTCATAAAGTTATTTTGAATAAAAAGGTATATTTATACAAATGACACTAAATACTTATGAACTCACCAGCATCATAAAATGCTGATACTCGCTTTCAAAATAACTTGTATTCTCAGGTCATCAATAGACAGGTACATCCCAGGAGCTTTTGTGAAGACAACCTAGTACCGAGCTGCATCTATGTGATGTTTTGTAACTACTTCGATATTACTATGACATGTAAACTATGTAAAATTATTACTATGAATGAAATGGTTGTTACACTTTGATTAGTATACTGCATATGCTGTGATACTTGACATGACATCATCCACCCCAGAATGTTTCCACCGTTCCGGTTTTGGGCTGTGACAGATTGGTAACAGAGCATTATTTATAATGAGCTCGGTATATCAATTCATAAAAGATATACAACCTATAAATACATAGGGATAAAACACTCTGACCAAGAATTATACTTTAAAATATAACTATATTTTACCAAAGTATAAGAACATCCAGAATCTAAACACTCGAACAAAAGTATCACAAGAAGAACAAATAAAAGTCTTTGGATGTTGACCATTACCGTCAAACCTGGGCAGTTATGTAATCGTAAGCTGGAATAAATGTAACCTGATCAACTACATTTATTCGAGATGCGACCAACGTGTGTTTGGCAGTGATGGTGGTGTTGCAACGAATCTAAAACTTACCAAATAGGAATGCTAGAGCCAAACATAAAGTTTAAAATACTATGGGAGTATTTTGGAATACTAAAAGACTCACATTAATCCTAGGAGCATATTCAGAAGTGAAGAATAAAACAAGTAATTAAAATACCCTAGGGGTATTTTAGGATCCATAGATAACCTTGTGTGAAAAACTAAAAAGATCCTTATTGATATACCTATGATTATAGAGGGTATACTTCCAAGGTTACATATGATAAGGATCCCATAGACTAAGAATGTGTGGTTTCGCTCTACTTCGTTTTCCTTGTTTGGATGTGGATATAGATTAGTATCACATATTCGAAGGCCTATCGGATCTAAGTTATATATAATTTGTGTACCCTATGTAATTGTAGCAGGACTCGATATGGATCATCCAGTGAAATGTTTTAATAATCTCTTAGGATTCTTTACACATTTCCATTCTCACACGAACCCTGTAGAAAACCCTGTCCACTTCAGTGTTCGACAGAAGAGTTGATTCAAACCCAGAAGAGGTTCATTGAGAAGATTTCCAGTTCGGAAATAAATGAACTAGGATGAGACTATTGAAACTACCAAGTGCCCATACCTTTTAGGGACACCGGTGTGAAATCCGCCTGAACTTCCGAGATTTCCAGTCATCCATCATGAAGCGATGACACTCAGAGTCAGGATCAGAAGTAAGACGGAGTAGAAATTCAATATGTCTTCACGAGAAGAGAACCCTAGGTAACTACCCGAAGAAAACCAACGCCGGTCCCAGTAAAGGATAAGAGGTAGACAGAGGGAGCCAATACATGGAAACCGAGAAGTATCTTTCCTCGTATTCGTCGCGCTAATACAACCATAAAATAATACAATTTAGTGAGTTAGTGATTACACTACTCACACTATGTGTTAGGTAAATTCGCATTTTCCCGTCGCAAGTAATACGATTAGATCGGATTTCAAAACCTCGATTGAGGGTGTTTAGCCATAAGTTTTCATGAGCCCTTTTCTTCCGTGATCTTCGTTCTGAACTTCCCTCAAATCTTTCCAAGTCGGAGAGTGAACCTTTCCAGCATAAAGATAACTTAGTAGGAACGACTCCCATCTTATGGCTTACCGATACTCTTACTCCTACCTTGAATACGTCTATAGTTAAACATCGTCTATCATCAGCTTGTGTACCTTTCCGTGTAGGAAAACCATGCCTCCGAAGAAATGTAACCATTCCGCTGGCAAGAAACCGACTCTTCTATTAGATGAAGCTACGCTCCAAGCTGCAGTCTCGGCATCCGTAGCAGCTGTCATGGCTCAACTGAATGCAAACAATGCCAATGTTAGCAAGAGCTGTATCGAGATTTTCGATCCTAGCAATGGACGTCAGCAACCAACTCCTACGTACCCACCCACCCAAGAACCTCAACCAAATCCACTAAAGAGAAAGTTCAAGAAAAATGAGGGAAGTACCTCGGCTCAAGGACCTTCCGAGCGGCAACGAGCTGAGACAGTTAATACCCCTGCCAACCCTTCCATCCCGACACCTGGAAGACCATACCTAAGAAGCCTCCCCCATTGCAGCAAGTGTAGCTACCATTATCATGGTATCTGTCGAGAACTCTTGTGCGCTAGGTGCAACACGAAGGGACATACCTCTCGTACCTGCAGAGCCCCGGTTGAGTTCCTTACATTAACCACCAATGTTGGGGCCAGTCCAGTATGCCACCTATGTGGTGGAAATGGACACTTCAAGAGGGACTGCCCAACTGAAGGAAACGACAAGGGCACAGGAGGAGTCTAACTCTAATGCCTAGGAAGAAGCATCAAGGAACCCGGTAGATTTTTGGTACGTCTCTCAATCCTAGATAACTAACCGACAACATTAAATGATTAATTCTAATTATAATTACTCTCCCGTTAAGGCGAAATTCGCAGCACTGTAGTAAAAATTTAAAATTTCATCAGGAAAAGCTATAATGGCTTGGTATATACGTTAAAGTCATGTAGAATTAAGTGTTGGATAAGGTGTCTAAGTCCATAACTATTTCAGATGTGTACTTGACCCGACCCGGTATGGTCCATTTGGGTTGCATGGCACCATGCAATTGGATAGACTAAATGAGAGAAATAACACTTGGAGATTATTAATATATTATAAGTTCTAATATATTAATAATATTATTTGATTAGTTGATCAAAGAATTAATCTGGAATTAATTAAGTGATCAAAGGATAACTAATTAAATGTATGGGTTGATTATGTAAATCATCCATATCTTGTATAGTGGGCTAAGAGGCTCCATGGATTATCAAGTTGGGTTCTACCCATAGGATGCGCCATGGATGCTCCATGGGAGTTACAAACCCATGGGTCATGGAAATGAAGAGTCATGACACATTAGGGTTTACATGGTGTAACCCTAGATGTGTCAACACTATATAAGAAGCATATTCTCCACCAAAATCGGGTAGACACTAAGAAACTAGAGGGCTTGGCCGATTTGGAGAAGTGTGTGTTATCTCAAAGGTCTTTCCAAGAGCATTTGGTGTTATGTGAAGCATTTGAGGCATCACACTTGGGGTGCTAGGCTCATAAGGTTTCAAGGAACATAAGCAACAACAAGGTAAGTTATTCTATCTTTCATTCAAGTTAAAATTGTTCCCCATGTATGCTAGATAGGAATATAACCTTGGAAATTCAACTTTGCATGATAATTAGACAAACATAGATCCAAGGTTATTAGGGTTACATGTACACTTAGGAAGTGTTAGAATGCTCAAAACCCATCATTAAGATGGATAGACCTCGAGTGAGTGATGTTGCCTCATTTCTTGTTCCTCGTTTGGTTGTGGATTTAGGGCAGAGTCGCTTAGTCAAAATTCCTTTCCACCTTAATTATACATGACTAGTGTATACTAGGCGATTATAGAGAGGCCTCGTGAGAATCCATTCATGAGAAGTACATTATTCCGAAACCTCAGGAACCTCTATAGTTCCGCGTCGACTCTATCAGTCCAAGTATCCATGACAGTGATACATGGGACAAAACTCGAGACGCCAAGAACTTGCGTGCCCGTTCAGCACATGGCTCTATCGACCCTCATTCTATGTCATGTCGATGTATGCCAACTTCGACGCCTCTATCGATCATGGTTCGAATTAGTGCAACCATGTGTAAATTCCTAGTGATGTGTAAAAAGAACTTTCACCGTAGCTGTTTCGGCGAATAAAGGTTCTTTCGAACGTAATAATAAAACCTAATGCAATCCGCCAGTCGTCTCTCTTATCTAAAACCCTCCGAAATACCCAGGAGAAGGGTATCGCGCGTTGTTAACCAACCTCTCCTTAGGAAAGATAGAAACCGAAGCGAAAGACACTGCAAGTATTCCAGAAGACGATAACCACCCGAAACCTACTCCGTAGATCCCCCAGAAAGACCCTTAGCACCTCACAATCAGGTTCGTGAATCAAGAGGAAGGAACTCAGGGGATTGACTACTATTAACTGAGTATATGCATAAGAGTGGTATATAATTTAGATCAAAAAGATTTAAGACGTGTGCTTCCTCCCTACTCCCTGTTCCTCATTGGGTTGTGGGTATGGGGTGGAGTCGCACAACTGAACATCCCGTCGATCTCAATTATATACGACTTGCATACACCAAGTATTAATAGTCAAGCCAAGTATGAGCTCTACCACGAACCTCATAGTAAAGCCCTCCACCCTATCCTATATAATAGGAACTGGAGTGAAGAGAACCACTGTGGGATGAGCTACTAAAGTGACCACAAATCTGAAATTTGTTGTCATCTCGGTTAAGCCAACATAGTAGCTAACACCCTCAGTTGGAAAAGTAACTCAAGTCGTAAGAGTCAAGAACATTGACTATGAACATCCATTCACGCTTAAATCCCACGAATTAAGCATCTCAGCAGAGTTCCCGAAAAACCTGGAAGCTATAACAGGTTGAACTCTGAGAAGAGTGGATGAGGAAATTAAAAGTTCCGAGTGACGGAACCCTAAACTCTTTGGATTTAATCTACATCGAGAAAACTCAGAATCACCGAAAGAGTAGTTGCGAGGGATACTCGCACTACTCAGGCACTTCGTCCACCCTGTTATTGACGAGTAGTGACTAGGACACTCCACGTCCTCACGTGGAAGAAGTCACCATCGCCCTGTAGACGATAGACTGCATTCTCCGAAGTGAATACTAGAATGCCAAGAACCACAGGATAACCCCCACAGCCAAGAATACTTGTATAAAGTACGAAAGTAGTTGGCATTAAGCCTTATAACCCTGATTCCGAAGAGATTACAGACTTAACACCAGTCTAGGTGTTAGTCGATGGGTTATACAAGAGCACGCTCTTTCTGCAACTGAAATAAACCGACGCCTTAGAGAATTGGGCATGTCTTAGAGATTCATTGGACTACTAGTTGTTCCAAGAATACTATCTCACACGGAAATGGTAGAACCACGTCCTGAGATAGTCCAACACTTCAGAAGATCTCTAAGGACTGAGTTAGCCCTGAGCAGAGATTGCTATTCATGAAACAGAAAAGCAAGTAAGAGCATGATTCATTCCTGTTAGGAATCATATTGTGAAAGCGTCAACTAGACGATGATGAGGAGTTTAAAAACCTTCTAAACATCGTCTGGTAAAACCCTATCTCACTAACTTTGAGAGTTTCTGTTAGAAACACCTCAAGAATCAGAAGTGCTGGTCCATTTTTCACTAGGTCGAGATAGATGCCACGAAACCAATTACATGCCAGTGTGTAGCCAATAGATTCGATGATCCAGAAAACCTCTGAAAGCCAATCGGCAGGAAACACGAACCCAAGGATAACCCGATCCTTCTAAGAACCAACCCGGAGAACTACAACCTCGGTATGAGAGAACTTTTGGAACTTCAAAATGGCGATCACGCCAGTGATGATCTAACCATATAAGTGCATTATGTTCTAAGTAATGCAAAACTCTATCTTCCCAAGAGTGTAGGACCATCCGAGATTCTTGATAAGAATTGGTCCAACCCCCGTCGGACCACAACTTCTGTTGGAATTCCATAGATCCTATCCAAATCCATCCATGTCTTAGACATGAAAAAGGGCGTGTCCGACCTGACTCTCGAAATCCCAGTCATCAAGATCGAGATCATTGGAAATCCAACTTTGCATAGAAGAACCTGTAGGAAATCACAAACCGAGCGATCAAGCGAACGAAACAAAATCCGCATCCCGTTAAGTGAAGGTTTGCTGGAACGCCAAGCGAAGGCCGGAGTTCACTTGGGAGCGCGAGGACCAACCGAATAGGAAGTACCCTCATCTCTCTACCCGATTGTTCATGCATACTTCCTTGCCTAAACTCTAATTTCGGGACGAAATTCCCTCTAACAGGGGGATGATGTGACAACCCGAAATTTCTGTTTGTTTTAACGTTGTAATTAAGCACTTCAAAAATTAGCCAAAGTTATCTCAAAATATTTTTGACCGGATTTAATCCCATTGGAATATTTTAAATAATATTCGTCAAGCGAACCAAAAATAAGGAAGTATAAATTTAGAGTTCCCGTGTTTAGTGTAAGTCGTGAAACTCCAAAATTTGGAATTAACGAACGAAAAAATCGGAATTTTTGGCCGCGAACCCCCGAGAGTATCAATATGACAATTAGTCATTTTCTCTCATTTTTTCAACTTCCACCTTAAGAACACTCAAGAAATCCTCTCAACTATCATAAGTTCATTCTGTCAAATCCGCCAAAAAGGATCATCCAAGCTTCTAGAATGTAAGTACACTTACCCTAGCTTGTTGTGTGCTGAATAGAAACTTTTTTACACTTGTAATCATCCAAGAACACCAAGAACAACGTGTTTATGGTCCAAGAACATTCCTGGACCGTAAACCCTTAAATGGGTGCCAAAGTGTGCCTTGGTTCATTCTAAGCCTTGACAACTAGCATAGATCCCTTCCTAGATGAGTTTAGCATTCGAAAATCATCATTTTACCCATGTTCATATGATTTTACGGTTTGGGGAGTTCATCCTAAAACCGTAAACACCTCTAAGAGGTGTTTAGATGCCCTTAATGCCTTCAAATGGTTATGTAATGGAATGGAACCCTACATGCATGAACTAGGAACCCAAAAATGTGTAAACAAGGGACAAAGATGAGTTTACGGTTTGGGAAGGTCTCCTACAACCGTAAACACCATCTAAGGGTGTTTTAGTGCCCTTAACACCTTCCAAAGCTTGTATATGGGACTAAAACCTTGCATGCATAGCCTAGGACCACCAAAGCACAAGTGAAATGGACAAACATGAGTTTACGACCGTAAACTCATGTGTTTACGGCTGTAAACTCCCAAGGGAGTGGTCCAAGGACCGTAAACTCCATAAAGTATCCATTTTGAGCCCCAATCACTTCCATAGCCCTTGAATCAACCCTAAAACCTTTCCTTGTGAAGCATGAAGCCTTAAAGCACACAATTACACCATTCCCCTGAGTTTACGGCCTTAAACTCATGGGGACATGGTTCCAAAAATGTAAACAACCCTAGGTATTACCATTTGAGGAGTAAACTCCAATGTGAGTCCATACTCTCCTTTTATGCAACCCTTGGTACTCCTAACACTTGTAGCAAAGTGTTTTCATGTATTAGGACATCCTTACTTGCTTAATTAATTATTAAATGACTAAAAAGATACTTAAATGTGTCATTACGTGTTAAATAGGATTTGCGTGTGTGGTCAAGTCGTCACTTGACAATTAGCATCCGATACCATCCGTTCATCAGAATCACCCACGTCAGGTGAGTTTATACCCTTGAATTTACCTTTTAACTGATTTTAACTGCTTTTATAGGAAGGATACAAGTTGAACTGTATAGTTATTATTTCAATCACAAGTGATTAATAACTGTATAGCAAAATAGATTTTATATGTTAAACTGTTTATCCAGCTTAAGATTTCCAAATCATGTTTTCGAATCTTGTTAAAGTATGAATATCCCTTTTTAGATCATTAAAGGTTATCCAAAGTTTTTTTATTTTTATTTTTTATTTTTTATTTTTTTATTTTTAAGTTTCCTTACTAAAGAGACATCCAGTCGTAATTTCTTATCAAAGGTTTTCTTCACTTAACTCTTTTATAGAAATCATTTTCAAAGCTGTATATGAAAGGTTTTTCAAAGGATTCCAAAGATTTTCAAAACTTGTTTTACAAAATGACATTAAGTCGTAAATTGATTATGTGTAAAGGTTTTCCAAAGTTCTCATCAAAGTTTCTTCTATGCTTTTTATTTCGTTAAATGCATGCCTATATTTGTATAGTTATATAAAAAATGTTTAAAGGACTTAGGAAGGCTAGTTCGCCATATTCCTTTTCCTCATTGGGATGTGGTCTGGTGGGTATCGGTTATCCGTCCGAAGGTCGTTTAAACATTAATTATATATCATGTATAGACATAAAGGTTTCTATCGACCAGTTCATTTCCCTTGGGTAGCAAGGGCATCCTTCCTTTCATCATTCTTATACCTGAAACATTAGTAACTATTATAGGAATAGTTTGGAGGTTCTATTTACTCTTTCCAATACGGAGAATTCCAAACGAGTCAGTTCATTTGCGAGTCTATATCATTATTCCAATACTTATAATAGAATTCGAAATAAGAGATGCATCTGCAGGACACAGATTCCACCATTGTCAAGTTGGTAACCAGAGTCTCCTGGAGGGAGAGCGGGCATTGTATGTATAGATCTATAAGGGACTTACACTCCCACACCCTGACTGCTAGCTATAGTCCCTGGCCGACCACGCCAAGGCGTGACAAATTTCACATTCATTCCAACGCTTGCAGGGCGTCAAGTATTCAATTGTCAATGAGTATGGTTACGAGTATCTCTATGTTTACCTTATAATTCATCGCATTAAGGTAACAAGAATTAACACGGTATTTTTTAAGCAACCCACTTAGGATTACCGGATGTTTTAGACTTTGCTAGCTGTTTCGTTCATTCGATACTGTCTGGAGTCTGTATTTCTATGTTTTAGACTTTGTTAGCTGTGTCGTTCATTAGATACAATCTGGAGTCTATATTTGTTTGTTTTAGACTTTGCTAGCTGTGTCGTTCATTCGATATTGTCTGGAGTCTGTATTTCCTTTTGGTTAGACTGAGCTAGGCGTATCATTCATTCAATACTCTCCTGGAGTCTATGATTTCTTTTGCTTTAGTTAGCAGTATTATTGCTGAGGCATATGTTATTTTTCCCCTAGTATTTCTACTTGTGATTTCATCATTATTCTTTTAAAAGTCAATTCTGCATTTTTGGTAATGATAGTAATTTGGGGAAAACTAATCCTGAAAACATAAATCTGTCGGGTCTTGTTAGAAGATTGCTTTTATTTAGGAAATATAGGATTTTCTGGAAAAGACGCTAATACACCGTAGTTTCTAAACTACCATCTTTCATACAGTTATTTTGAATAAAAATGTATATTTATATAAATGAAACTAAATACTTATGAACTCACCAGCATTATAAAATGCTAATACTCGCTTTCAAAATAACTTGTATTCTCAGGTCATCGATAGACAGGTACATCCTAGGAGCTTTTGTGAAGACAACCTAGTACCAAGCTGCATTTATGTTATGTTCTGTAACTACTTCGATATTACTATGACATGTAAACTATGTAAAATTATTAATATTAATGCAATGGTTGTCACACTCTGATTACTATACTGCATATGTTGTGATACTTGACATGACGTCGTCCTCCTCAGAACGTTTCCGCTGTTCCGGTTTTGGGGTGTCACACTCGCCGAGTTCATCCTTAAACTCGTCGAGTTCCTCTTCATATCAGTTGGTACATTTTGCTCTTAACTCGCCGAGTTCATTCTTGAACTTATCGAGTTCCTCTTCATATCAGTTGGGACATTTTGCTCTTAACTCGCCGAGTTCCTCCTTGAACTCGATGAGTTCATTGATATTCAAGTCCATAAACACATCCAACACTCTGGTCAAAGTCGATTTGAGTCGGGCTTAATGCATCCAAAACATAGATCTAGTTTCCTAGGGTCTATATAACACGTAAAGTTACAAACTTTATGTTGGGCTGAAGATAGTTTTGATGTTGCGTCTTTTGGGCTCGTTAGTTTAGCCTTGTATTCTCCGGTTTGGGCCTGTCCAACCGAGAGCCTTTTATGTATAGTATTTAAGTTAATGCTTGCATGCATATTAGGGTAACGTTTTTAGAGATTATCGTCATAGCGATTCATACAGAGTACAATATTTTCTTTAATCGTTCTTGTAATCTTCTAATTCTCTACAGTTGATGTTCTTAATCGAGCTCTTCTGAGGATTTTGTTTAATCATTCGACACGTTTGATTCAAGCTGCTTTGTTCTTATTATTGCGTTTTTACTGTTTCATATTTATATACTTGTTCAAGATCTAATCGATCTTCATAGATTAAAAGTTGTTTTAATCCCATCAATTGGTATCAGAGCTGGAGGCTGTGTAATCGATACACATCTTTTCTGTGAAAAAGATTTCCATTAGGGTTTTCCGCAATCATCGATATTTATTGAGCCGTCATCTTAATTGACGTATCTTAATATTTATTGTTTTGCCCTAATCTGCTTTATTACAAGTCTGATCTTTGAACAGGTTTTTACGATCATAATGGACGCGACGCAATCAAATCCTATTAATATTTCCAACAGCATCGGTTAGACGACAAAGATTCCAATCTTATACACCCATGACTATGAAGTATGGGCGCATCATTTTGAAGATTACGTGATTGGATCGGAGGACAATGGTTATCTCATATGGGAAGCCATGATCAATGGACCGTTTTCTCATTCTGCTACATCCAGAATCATCAAGACACAAAAAGAGTACAACGATCTGCTTAAGGACGTGAAGGATATTGCACAAGACGAGAAAGACAAATTCCAGTGTAATATTAAGGCGTTAAGGTTGATCAGATTCGCCCTTCAGTCAGACACATTCAGACTGGTCAGCTCATGTACTACGGCGAAAGAAGTATGGGATAGACTTCGCGAACTGTATTCCACAGACGAAGATCTTGAACATTCTATCCAAACCTTGCTTCTATCTGAGTTTGGAGAATTCAGGCAAGGGGCCGAAGAAACGGTGACCCAGACGTTTGATCGCTTCAATCATCTTCTCAGCAAGATGATCAAACACGACATTGAAAGAAAGCTTATCGAACAGAAGGTTACTTTCTTGAACGGACTAAGGTCTGAGTGGAGAGCAGTGGTTTCCACAGTCAAAGCACATGAGCAGTTTAAATGATACTCTTTGGCGAAACTGGTGGGTATTCTAAAGTCTCAAGAGAAGATTGTGGTACAAGAGAAGAACGTTGTTTCTAGTCTTGGTTCGTTGGCCCTTCTATCTAAAAGTAAAGCTGTGATGGAGGATGAAGAGCTTAACTTGGAGGAATATGATCTCACGTTTGAGGATTATGCCATGATGGTGTCCAATCCTAAGAGGTTCATAAAGAAGAGATTCCCCAGCAACAAAAACCGAAACTGGCAGGGGAGTTACAGCTCTGAAAAAGTGAACAATGAACCGAAGGCTGAGGAGCCCAAGAAGGAACTGAAGGCAGATGGCGATTCCGGAGTAAGCTGTTTCTACTGTGGTGGCAAGAACCACTATGCTAAGGACTGTGTTCTTAAGAAGATGGCTGAAAAGGACGATGGAAATGATGAGGAAGCCGTGCTGCAGAAGAGATTGGATGAGTTTAGAAAGAAGAAGTCTACAGCTAACCCTTCTATTAATGCTCTTATCGTGCAGGGTTCGGTTAATGACGATGAGTTCGGCAGCACAGAAGTTTGGTCTACTGACTCAGAAGATGAAGAAGTGAGGAAGCCTACCCATGGAAAGGCGTATGTGGCTAAGGAGGAAAGCAGTGGAGGAAAATGCCTCATGGTGACTGACGTATCACAAATGAGGGGATACAACACCGATGGAGGAAGCGACGGACCGAAGGTATAGGAGGATATGTGCTTTACGGCCAAACCACTCAGCCAGCAGTTCAATGAGCTCGATGAACTGATAAAGAAGGTACAATCTGTTTTTATTTCATCTAAAGTACCACCATCCTCATATGAGAAAGAACTAAAAAATGTTAATACAAGAATTTCTCATTTAGATAGTAGCTTAACTCAAACTCGAGTCACCAATTCTAACCTGACTGATCAATTAAGCAGGGTGGCGTCGAAGAGTGAGGAGCGGCGAATGTGGATTGAGTTAAAAGAGTCGGAATTAGTTAAAGTTAAAGACGAAAACATTTATTTGCAGAGAGACAATTTAAAATTGTTAAAACAACGAAATGTTTTTTGTTTAATTGCTAAACACTTATATTCCAATATTACTCAACTTCACTTAGACTGTGAGATAGGCCAAAAGATCCATTGCATGATTTTGCCCTTCCTAGAGTTGAAGGAGGATGAAATCGATGCCGAAGCCTACAATTGTGAGAGTGTGATATCGTCTGATGATGTCAACCCAACCTATATGTATGGACTGGACAAAATTGAGTCCTTCATCAAATCCAAAGACCACAAGGTCATGCTCAAAAATCTTTTGGACGAAAATGACAGACTTAAATTGAGAACCGAAACCATGCAAAAATTTGACTCTCTAAACGCCAACGTAAGCTCAGAAAATAAAATCGATGTTGAAAATGCATCTGAGCTTAACGAGGACGAAAACATGAGTGAAATTTCTGTAGAGGATACGGTTGACTGCTCAGAATTTGTTAAAAGCGAAACTGAAAACCACAAAAATCTTATTTCTGAAAATTCTGTGGAATTCGCTAGATTGTCCCAACAAAAGTCCCCGAAATTAGTAGAAAAAGCAGTTGTGTATCAAAAGGTCAGGACCACTCCAAATCAAGTATACAAAGTGACTGGAGTAACCGAACATCAAACAGCTGAGCTCACAGATATTGTAAACGAAGACAATGCTGATGGCTGTGATGAGTACTTTTGGGAAGCTCCAATAGATAATGGAAACGAAACCGTTGGCCTATCTGAAAGAACCTCCTGGATGAGAAAAGGGAGATACATACCTGAACCCTTGAATAAGCCTGATAATTTCAGTGAACCAAGCACCAGTGGTACGAAAGATATTCCTCAAGAGGATGATCGTTCAACAAAAGAAGACATTCCCTCTACTCCAACAGTTCAAAGTGAAACTTCATCAGATATTCCTTCCACTTCCTCAGTGCAAACTGAATCTTCTTCGGATATTCCCTCTGCTTCCTCGGCTCAAAGTAAAACGCCTGAAGTTCAAAAGGAACCAGCCAAGGTGACAACAAAAACGAAAGCGAACGTTCATCATCAACCTAAGCAGATGAGGGATAAGAAGATAGAAAGGAACCAAAGATACAGGAAAAACCTTTCTGAAAGGAAACAATTCTGGCACTCCCAGAATGCATACTATTCACACAAAGACAAGAATCTGAAGTATGAAAACAATCCTGTAAGAAAGCCTGAAAGTTCCAACAACCGAAAGCCAAGGTTCGGTTCACAAGAAAATACCGACCGAAAGCCAAGGTTCGGTTCACAAGAAAATAACAACCGAAAGCCAAGGTTCGGTTCACAAGAAGATACCAACCGAAGGCAAAGGTTCGGTTCTGAAAAGTACTTCAACCGAAACCAAAGGTTCGGTTCCAAGAACAACTCCAACCAAACGCAGAGGTTCAGTTCTGAAGTCAAAGGAGAACAAGACTCTAAGGTCAGTCCCTCCAATGATCAAAAGCAAAAGAGTCACCTAGAAGAGTCACCAGCCAGGAAGTCCTCTCCATCCAAAACCTCTCATTCTAACTCTTCTCGTTCTTCTAATTCTTCTACTTCCACCAATTCATCTTCATCTTGCTCTAAAGCTAATCCTGCTTGTTCTCAAAAACCTCGTTCATCAGCTGAACAGAAGGGAAAGCAGAAGGTCGATGAATCCAAACCAGAGTCCAAAACGAACACATCCAATCCTAACAAAATAAAAGTCTTTACCATTAAAAAGAAAGATGAAACAACTCTAATAAAACGAACATATCTAGTTGACATCTCTCTTACTATTCCCGTTCCCATGAAAAGCTCACATGGACCCAAGAAACTTTGGGTTCCTAAATCTGCTTAATTTTTGGAGGTTATAAGTGACGAGCAGTTTGACGAAGAATGGTACATCGATAGTGGATGCTCGCGTCACATGACAGGGAGGAAATAAGAGCTCAGGGAATACAGATCTCTTGCAAATGGTGGCAACGTTAAGTTTGGAAATAACTCTTTCGGCACCATAAAGGGATACGGGATGATAACGAATGGTGACTTTACAATAAGGAAGGTGGCTTATGTGGAAGGACTCCAACACAACCTCATCAGTGTATCTCAGCTTGTTGGAGGTACAGGTCTCAAAGTCTCATTCGATGATGAAGGTTCTGAAATCATAGAGAAAAAGACAAAGAAAGTGATTCTAAAGTCAGAGCGAAAGGGTGAAATGTTTCCTCGGAACATGAAACCCATCAAAGGAAACCCAGCCATATGTCTGTTATCAAAAGCTCAATCCGACGAAAGCTGGTTGTGGCACCGAAGACTCTCACATCTCAATTTCAAAGATATCAACCGACTTGTCACTGGAGGTCATGTTAGGGGTCTTCCATTGCTCAAGTTCGACAGAGAGCATTTGTGTGCTGCATGCGAAATGGGAAAGCAGAGTCGTCAAAGTCACCCATCTGTAATCAACACAAAAGTTGTTGAACCACTCGAATTGCTTCATATCGATTTGTGTGGTCCTTCATCTATCGAAAGCATCGGTGGTAGCAAGTATATTCTTGTTATCGTTGATGACTTTTCACGATTTACATGGGTGTTCTTTCTAAAGCTCAAATCTGAAGCGACTCAAAAGCTGAAAGTGTTTATCAAGCAAATTGAAGTCCAGCTCAAGAAGGTCGTTCGTAACATCAGGAGCGACAATGGTCTCGAATTCAAGAACAGGGAGTTTGAAGAGTTTCTTGCAGAAAAGGGAATTAGTCACAATTTCTCAGCTCCCTACACACCACAACAGAACGGAATAGTCGAAAGACGAAACCGATCCCTGTGTGAAGCTGCCCGAACTATGCTAAGTTTCGCTTCCTTACCTCTTTATTTTTGGGCTGACGCTATTTCTGCTGCTTGTTATACACAAAACAGGTCCTATCTCAATAAGCGATTCACGCTCACACCATATGAGATAATAAATAACAGACAACCCAATGCGAAATTTTTCCATGTGTTTGGCTCAAGGTGTTTCATCTTTAACTCTAAAGAACACCGCAACAAGTTTGACGTCAAAGCCGATGAAGGAATCTTTTTGGGTTACTCACTCACATCCAAGGCGTACAGGGTCCTAAACAAACGTTCAAGAAGGATTGAAGAGACATACTATGTGACCTTTGACGATAGCTATGTCAAGAAGCTACAGGCCATAGAAGACACTGCCAGGGAAATCTTTCCTCAAACTGGCCAAGTCACAGTCTCGATCGCCAATTTATACGAGAAATTTATGGAACTCTTTGACGAACCGGAAAAAGCTTCTCTCTCAGAAGCAAATGCAGCTGACAACAAAGTTGATCATATGAAGCAGATTGTCGAAGATGCTGCAAGAAGAATGCATGAAGGAGAATCGCCCACTGATGAATCTCCATCCATCAATGCTTCAGTCGAGGGGGAGCCAAGTTCTCATGTCGAGGGGGAGCCAAGCTCACAGGTCCAGGGGGAGCCAAACTCTACATCTTCAACCGAAGGTCCTTCACCAACCAAAGGTGCCTCTCCAACCGAAGATGCCCCTCCAAACGAAGGTGCTTCAACGTCTGAAAGTCCAGCACCACAAGAAACCCCTGATCCTTATGTTTCTCAAGACTCATCAATTGAGGGGGAGCATGATGATATGACGCTTGATTACGATAGCCAATCTGAGCCAGAAGAAATGATCGACGCTGAACTAGACCCAACCTTTGATCCGAATTACCCTCCTCTTACCAAATGGACCAGAGATCATCCTATCTCTCAAGTAGTTGGTGATGTATCTGAAAAAGTTCTAACCTGATCTCAACTGAAGGCAAAACAGACATCCTTATTTTCAAAGGTTGAGTTCTGTATGTTTAACTCATTTGTATCAAAAGTTGAACCGAAGACAGTGAACACTGCCCTCGATCACTCTGATTGGGTTCAAGCAATGCAAGACGAACTGAACGAGTTTGAAAGGAACAAAGTCTGGCGCCTCATTCCAACTCCTCCAGATGCTTCGGTTGTTGGTCTCAAATGGGTTTTTAGGAACAAAATGGATAAGGAAGGTAATGTCATAAGGAACAAAGCTCGTCTGGTGGTCAAAGGATACTGTCAGGAGGAAGGGATAGATTATGAAGAGACGTTCGCTCCAGTAGCTAGGCTAGAATCTGTTCGAATATTTCTTGCCTATGCTGCTCACAAAAACTTTGAGGTTTTCCAAATGGACGTCAAGTGTGCATTTCTCAATGGAGAACTCGAAGAAACTGTGTATGTGGAGCAACCTCCTGGGTTCGTGAACGAAAAGTATCCAAATCATTGCTATATTCTGGATAAAGTTGTGTACGGCCTCAAACAAGCTCCGAGAGCCTGGTATGAAACGCTTACAAAATTTTTAAAGATGTCTAAATTCAAACAAGGTTCGGTTGACCCAACCTTCTTTCACAAAAAGGAAGGTAACCACCTTATGATAGTTCAAATTTATGTCGATGACATCATCTTTGGCTCTACGAATCCCAGCTTAACAGCTGAATTCAGAAAGTTGATGGAGACTAAGTTTGAAATGAGCTCAATGGGTCCTATTAATTTTTTCCTTGGTTTAAATATAAGACAGGGACCCGAAGGCATCTTTATCAATCAGGAAGCTTACACGAAGACTCTCCTAGCGAAGTTTGGAATGATGGGAGACTCAAAAGTAAAAGTCCCGATGGCATTCGGCACCAAGCTTACCCCTTCACTAGATAAACCGGCTGTCGATATCACGCTCTATCGTCAAATGATAGGCTCACTGATGTATTTAACTGCTAGCAGGCCTGATATCATGTTTTCTGTGTGTTATTGTGCTCGATTTCAGGCTAACCCACGCGAACCTCACATGCTGGCAGTAAAGAACATTTTACGCTATCTCAAGCGAACCACCTCCTTAGGTCTATGGTATCCATCCAATTCAGGCTTCTTCGTTCAAGCCTATTCTGATGCTGACCTTGGAGGATGTGGACTCGACCGTAAAAGCACAACTGGTGGCTGTCAATTTCTTGATGGGAAGTTGGTCAGTTGGCAATCCAAGAAACAAACGTGTGTGTCGCTGTCTACTGCCGAAGCGGAATACATTGCCGCTGCATCCTGCACATGCCAAGTGATTTGGATCCAAAGTCAACTTCGAGACTATGGACTCAATATGAAGAAGATCCCACTATATTGTGACTCTGAAAGTGCAATTAGGATCTGTCATAACCCAGTGCAACACTCTAAAACCAAACACATAGCACTGAGGTATCACTTCATCAAAGATCATGTGGAAGATGGAAATGTCGAAGTTCACTTCGTAAGAACCACTGATCAACTGGCTGACGTCTTTACCAAAGCTCTTCCTGAAGCATCATTCAATAAAATATTGCAAGGGCTAGGTATGATGGAATCAGAGTCAGTACCTCACACTACCTCTCAAACTCAAACGTAAGAAGCGAAACCAACCGAACGTTCGGGTTCGGTTCAATCATCTGACTCGCTCATTACTTCAAAGGTAGTTTTTCTGAGTTGTATATTTTCTTTGTACAAAATTTGTTTTTCTTTGTGTAAAAAGTTTTTCCAAATTGCATATCTAAACTCCTTGGTTTCTTAAAATTTTCCAAAACCGAAACCTCCAGAAGGTTCGGGTTCGGTTTTCCAAAATTTTCCTGAACCGAAACCAACCGAAGGTTTGGGTTCGGTTTTTCAAAATTTTCCTGAACCGAAACCAACCGAACGCTCGGGTTCGGTTTTTCAAGTTTTTCCCAACCGAAACCAACCGAACGTTCGGGTTCGGTTTTTCAATTTTTTCCAAAGTTTTTTTTTAAAAAATCATATTTTTTTTAACTCTTTTATAATTTTTTAAGTCTTATTTTTTTTATCTTTTTAAATATCAAAACTCAAAAAATATATTTTTTTTTGTGTGTGCTCATTTGTTTATGGGGATATATTTGATGACTTACTTAAGTGTCCCTAGAAGCATGCTGCTGTATGTGTCCCAAGCCTCATAAGATTTTGAATAATAGCCTTCATGACCTGGTATACACAAACCTTGTCTTCCCAATAAGGCTAACATATTTATTCTAATCATGAGCTACCTCACTCTTTTCTCACATGAGTTATGAGTTTCCTGCTTGGTCCTTATGTTCGCAACATAGGTACTATGTTTTCTTACACCATCCCCATTACCCTTCTCCATTACATTCGTTTCATCAACGTAACCCTTGAGACTCTCAGAAACTACCACTGAGGTTTATGGTTACACAACATCTGTGTTTATGATCTTAGTTTCGTGCCACTACGAGCTAAGTGAAACCCAAAATTCAACACCAACGAATTGACGGTGACCAATTAATTTGATCAAGATTTCACCAATGAATTGACGAATGTACCCTCATGAAATCTCAAATTTTCTTTTGAGTGATTCCCATGAAATTGTTACACACCATAACATTTCTTCCCAAGGGATCCAGTTTTAAATTTTCATATGAGATTTCATATTAATCAAAGCCAAAACAAAATCAACTCCAACCTACTTGTTCAACAGACTACACCGGTCTCACAAGTACTTTGTTCACTTTCTTTCTTATTTCAAGAATAGAATTGATGAATCAAAGCGAAACCACCCTTATTTAGCCTTATTAAAAGAAGCCTTTCAACATTTATTAATAAATGTTTGATCGTAATTCAACGGGATTCCACACTAACACTTTGAGGTCTCTCTTGACCTTGAAGGAAGAGATTCGTGCCCGGGATCATCAGTTTCGTGTCATTATTGACATCACAAAATATCCTTAAAATAGTTGCTTTATTTCTTTTTCTTTTTACACTCTTTGCACAAAAATCTTTGATTTTCCAAAATTCCGTTACTAATTATTTACTGGTTGGATTATTACTGGATGGTTAATAATGATGTTGTGGTAAAAAACTATCCACGTGGGTCATTAATTCTTCAATGCCGTTTAAAAAGGGATAAGACGAAAAGGTTGCTGACTCGGCGGGAGTTAAAGGGATAGAAATTCAAACGACGGTACAGAGAAGGCGCGCTTTTTCCGACACTTAAAGGACGCGTGTGCGATATTGAAGCGTCATCACTCTGGCATTAGAGGCGCGTGTGGAAATGGAAACGGTTCCTTTCTCTGAACCGACGCTTATTGGGCGGCGTAATCCTAGGAATCTGACACTCTCTCTCCTATGTGATCATCGCACGCCGCAACTGTCACCAATCAGTCACTCAAGAAACCCGCTTCGTATTTCCATAAGAGATTTGAAACGATTTTTCTCTCTCCTATCTACCACTATAAAAAGCCGTCTACACCACCTTTTACCTCTTTACTGCCTCCATATTTCCCAAAGCAAAAATACTCCCAAACTGTCTACTGTTCATCCTCTTCTCCAACCTGCAACGATGGCTGAATCTTCTTCCGTTCATGCTACTTCTCAGATCCTCCCAATCCGTCCTCAGCAATGCCTGGTCATTGATCTCAACCCACTGGCGTATGACTCCTACATGTCGCCGGTCATAGAATGCCTCAAGTACTCCCAGCTTGCTCCTGCACTGTCACGGATCGAAACCGTGCCAATGGTGGCCTTATCTCAGGTCTATGCGACGGCTTACTACGACAAGGCCGTCGACAGGGTATTCTTTGAAGTGGCAGAACACAAGACCTCGATTTCTCGCCCCCGTTTCTGCATTATGTTAGGGTTTGCTGCTGACCCATCGCGAGTTCACCCGGAGACGATTCCGGTTGGGATGTTGTACAACATGTTTTACAACATGGGCTACACAGAGGTTCTCACCTCCGTCGCCAAATTTAAGAAGTCCTGCCTACCGCCCCAGTGGAATGGGTTATTTACAGTTCTCTTCAAGGGACTATCAGAGAGGAGCTCAGGATCTGACGGTGCAAGTCGTCTTTTCCTTTCGATAATGTATGGGGTGTACAATGGGCTAAACTTGGACTATGGGTTTGTCCTTTGGCAACAACTGATTCAGAGCCTCTCTTCCTCTTCCCGACACTCTGAGGTGTCGTTGGCCCGGTTCTGGATCTTGATCACAAGATGGGCCATGGACAATTTCAATGTTCCAACAGCCGATGGTGCATCGATGTCTTCTATTGGTACGTTTCATACCAAGAAGATCATCGTATCCGATGCATCAAAATTCTCATTCATTGGCTCTATCCCGGAGTCGATGTATGCCGATGTGCCCGCCGATAGCAGACTGATCAGGACGATCAAGGAGTTTAGGCCAACTGGTCCGAGGGAACTGACACCGGACATGCTGCGATCGATTCATGATGCTGATAAACCGGTGGCCAGGGGCAAAAAGGCAGAGAAGGGGAAGCAAGTGTCCAAAGCTCCAAAGGCACCTTCTCCCAAGAAGCGAAAACAACCGAAGGCTGCTCCGTCCCCACAGCCGAAGAGGAGGAAGACACAACCAAAGCGCAAGCTTACTATTCCCTCTTCTTCAAGCGAATCTGAGGGTGGATGTTCGGACTCTGAAGGATCTCACGGAGACGAATCTCCTCAACGAGGCAATACACCACCTCGGTCCCCAACCCCAGAGATGGAACTTCATCAAACACCAGTTCCTTCACCCCCACCAACGATTCCTATGTCCATTCCCACCATAAACCCTACTATTCCACCAACCTCTTTCCCTATACCACCACCCATTTTCACCACATCAACCGAAACACCACCAGTTACCGAAACCCCTCCAGTAACCGAACCACCACAAACCGAAACCCATACAACCGAACCTACCCATACACAACCACCACCCGAAACTAATCCCACACCCACTCAACCTGAACCCACAAAGCCTACAACACCCCCAGCTTCACCACCACCTCCATCTCCAGAAGACGCCTCCGATGGCGACGATCAATACCTTGGTGGTGATCACATGAACTTCGATTCGGTCTACTATAGTCCGTTTCAAGTTCAGAGTGATGAGGAGGATCATGCTCCAGTGACAAAGAAGCATCTCAAAGAACTTAACGAGAAGGTTGATCAACTTCTCGCCTCCTCTTCCAACCAGCAGTCATCTCTGTCTGAAGCTGCCCTTCAGAAGATCGTTGACGCCTTCTCCAGGGATCAACATGATTCCGTGGCCTCAGCAACTGCTGCTATCGACGCCTCCACCCGAGCCTGTGAGGCAGCGACCGAAAAAGTCGATAAACTATTCTCCGACGCTTCTGACCTGCTGAAGTCCTTGCAGGAAAGCGCCGACACCACTAAGACAACTCTGGAACCAGTTGTTCAACAATTGGCCAAGTTTGTCTCGACGGAGCTGTCTTCGTTCGCTGCTCTCAGACAACATCTTAGCGACGACAACTCGGCACTCCGTGCCTCCATCGATGCCCGCCTGGCAAAGCTACAAGAGGATCTTGCGGCAGAAAATTCACTGATGGACATCTTGGCGAGTAAGACTACCGCCCTTAAGGTCAAGAGCACGCAGCTTTCCAACTCTCAAGAACAACTGGAAGCTCTTCGATCTGAACGGGAGGTAATCAAATCGTGTGTTTCGGATGTCCATGCAGCATTATCAAACATCCTGGAAGCACATGACCCCATCTTGAACCATTCGGTGAGGCGTACCCTCGCTGAAAAGCTCTCCCCGGCCATGGACCTTTTAAGCAAGATTGAAGGCCTACCGAGTTTCGTGTCCATTCCGAAACAAGGGGGAGATGAGTTGAAAGGATCGAAACCTCCTTCCTCCAAAGCTACTCACACAACCAAACCACCCCCAACTGGTCATGCCTCGGGTTCGGGTGTGAAGAACAAGGGCAAAAATATAGCTGAGGGAGGAGATGAAGATGAAGATGAAGATGAAGACAAGGAGACCATTGCTGACATGTTAAAAAGAAAGAACAGTCGCAATGCTGAAGACGATGCCAGTCGTGTGGCGCGTGAGGCTGAAGAAGCCGAACGAAAGCAAAAAGAAGCCCACGATCTCCTTGAGAGCCGAAAGTTGCTCTTCCCTGCCTGGACCAGGGATCGTATGATAAAAGAGGCCATAGAAACTCCAAGCATATTATGGCTCGAGCCGGTGATATCTTTCGACTGCAACAACACTATCGATTCGCACTTTGATATGCCGCTGACTCGAAAGGCGTTCATCTTCCATGCCTTCTCTAACATTTTTGAAGTCCCGCATCCGAACGATGAGCTTGACAGGGAGCTTATTGACTTCTACCTGGAGGCCGCTCGCCCTCAATACCTTACATGGAGCGCCCAGAAGATTGTTAATGTTCGGGTGCTGAAGCCTTATGTCGTGGGGAGATTCACAAACGTTAAGTTGAAGCTTATTCGTGGATCTGCAAGAACTGCTCACATTATCACCCTGGCGGATCTGGCGAATCTGAATCCTCATGACTGGATAGTCTTGTACAATATCCTGCTGACAGATGAATCTGAATATGGTCCCATCATAGACCATGTCAAAAGGATGTTGGCTTGCTACATCATGGAGGTTGCCCAAATGGATCAGGAGGTCGCCACTGTTTTCAAAAAAAAACCGAAAATAGCACCAGTGGGATCGGCCAGTGATCTAAACACAATGCAAATGGGTAAGATAGATCCGAGGCGAAACTCAGTGATGTTCACCAGAGCCGAAGGACAGAAATGTCTCTTCGCTTTAGCTGACAAGCACCTTTACACCACAGCTTTCTTGGAACACGTCTTATCAATTATCAAGCGGTGTAAGGAGAATTCAGCTGATGACATCAAGTACTTCAATGAAATGATCACTTGGTACATTCGGTTTAGACAGACCATCCTTTCCATAACCAAGTGTTTGTTTAACACCGTGAAGAAGAAGGTACCAGCTTCAGCTGCCGGCCCAAGTAAAAAGTGAAGGTCTCGCTCCAAATTGACGCAAAGGGGGAGATTGTTGGGCTGAAGATAGTTTTGATGTTGCGTCTTTTGGGCTCGTTAGTTTAGCCTTGTATTCTCCGGTTTGGGCCTGTCCAACCGAGAGCCTTTTATGTATAGTATTTAAGTTAATGCTTGCATGCATATTAGGGTAACGTTTTTAGTGATTATCGTCATAGCGATTCATACAGAGTACAATATTTTCTTTAATCGTTCTTGTAATCTTCTAATTCTCTACAGTTGATGTTCTTAATCGAGCTCTTCTGAGGATTTTGTTTAATCATTCGACACGTTTGATTCAAGCTGCTTTGTTCTTATTATTGCGTTTTTACTGTTTCATATTTATATACTTGTTCAAGATCTAATCGATCTTCATAGATTAAAAGTTGTTTTAATCCCATCACTTTACGTTCATGCATGGGCTATTTAGCTCAAAAATCCCTAAAAAGTGATTTATATGATGCATGGTACCCCCATGGCCATAAAGTTGGCACCTTTATGCCATTGAGTCCGTCAAAGACTCTGGATATGAAGTTATTACTCTAAAACATGCTTGCATCCATGATTGTTCCATATTATGCTCCATATGGTCCTAAACTACCCCATGAAGAGACTTAGCAAACAAATGGACAAGGTATAGACTTTATGCTTCAAATGGACTGGAAATGAAGTTCATCTTTTGGATGCAAACCTCCTTCCTTCAACCAAACACTTCTAGCTTCCACTCCTTCTAGAAAACACCAAGGAATCACTATTTTTTCACTCACACACACTCACAAAGTTCAAGGTCACGAATTAGTGGTTACTGAACTATGAAAGGCGATGAGGAAGGCCACAATGGGGCTATTAAGGTCTTTAAATAGGGTTCAATGTGACAACCCGAAGTTCGTTCCGTTATTGTAACCCGTTCCGTCAATAAAAATTCGTCGTTTTCGAATTGTTTCGGTTATATTATTAAATTAAGTCATTAATTTTGAGACTTCTATAATGACTTAATGGGTGTCCAAACACATTAGAAACTCATGATAACGCCCCAAATTAATAATTAGTAAATTTTTAGTTTTGACCATATTGGGTTACGGCAACTTAATCGGGTGCGACCAAGAGCCTCGTCTAACGTCGGTATTAGGTAGAATTCCACTGTGTCCCAAACTTGATGCATATTTAAAGCTCAAAAGACTTCATTTTGAAGCTTTTGCACCCTCTCTCACTACTCTCTCTCTACAACTCATTTCTTGGCCAAAATCATCCAAATTCAAGCTCCAAATCATCAAGGTAACCATCCTAACTTGTAGTATAACCTTTTTAGCTTCCAAATTCGTGTTCAAACTATGAAAATGGACAATAAACATGTGTTTACGGCCCTGGAACACTCATGGGCCGTGAACACATATAAGATGGGTTTTGGAGCCCAAAAACCCTCCCAAATCACTCTTGGAGCTTAGAATCGACCAAAAGACTTATTGGAATGGACTTGGAACACCTTGAACTCACCATTTAGGGGATACATGAGAGTTTACGGCCCAAGAACCTGCTTGGACTGTAAACTCGATATCATGGGCAGTAAACTCAATTTAAAGTGTTAAGATGCCACTTAAACACATCATAAGCCTTGGATTAAAGTCTAGAAGCAACCACAATCAATTTAGGGGCCTTAAACATGATGAAAACCACCCCCATAGGAGCTTACACCATAAACCCTCGAAGGATAGCTTCTTGGGCCATAAACTCCTATATATTAGCCAAATGATGCCATAAATACATTCCAAGGCTTGTAAAATTAGTTTGAATCACATGTGATTGATCTAAGGCCACCAAATCATTAGGAGAAGGAAGGTATAGGAGCTTACGGCCGTAAACTCCTAGTTTACAACCGTAAACTCCCTTTGATGGTTCCTTTGGTGGTTTAACTCCTTCCTATGCCTTAGATTAAATCCTAGCAACATTTCCCGAGTGATATTTGACCCTTGAGCACCTTAAAACCCATCACCCATGAGTTCACGGCCGTGAAATCATGTGGACATGGTCTTAGGTCCGAAGACTCCATAAGGAGTTTACTCTTGAAGAGCAAACTCATTATCTAAGCCATATACGTCCATAGATGTCACCCGGGTCACTCCAAACACTTAATTTGAAGTGTTTTCGCGTCTTGGAGTGTATAATCATATCTAATTAGTGATTTAAAGTCTAATTAGATACATTTGTATATCATTTCATATTACATAGGAACCTCGCGCGTTATCAAGCCCCGAACCGACACATAGCATCCAAACCGACACGTTTTCTCGTCTGGTGAGTTCATACCCCTACACTTTTTAGTGTTTTTCAATGTTTTCAGGGGGAGAATACAAGAAAAAGTACAAGAATATCTTGTACTTAAACTATTTATTACCTTTAAAATGTTTGATATTCACATGCTTCTAACATTGGAAACAATATTAACCAAACGTTAAACCTATATAGTCAGTTTTCAAATTATTTGTGAAACTCTTTATAAACTGTTATGTTTGATATTTCACAAATGATTTGTTCCATATCATTATTTTTAAAAGCAATAGATTAGTACATTTGATTTGTCCTTGGTAACACTCCACAGAGATACGCGAGTGGAGGATTCATTGTTTGTAACAGGACCTTTCTGTATTATTACTAGTAAATTTCTTATTCCTATAAATAGGAGACACGTCCTCGGAAACACTCCACAGAGATACGCGAGTGGAGGACCGCCCTGGTAACCAGAATCTCCTGTAGGGAGAGCGTAACTTGAGTGTATAAATCTATACGGGGCTAACTACCCCGCACCTGGCTGCTAGCTACAGCCGAACCGAAAGGTTGAAGGGTGACGAAAGTCATAAAATGATTTGGACTACTTATTGCCATATCTAGTCTATCGTATGGTTATGAAACTCGCAATTTGGATAACAGAGATTTACTTGTTAGTAATAATGGGTTAGTAACTAGTTTACTTTATACTTATTAGTTTTATATACATGTTAAAACTAATACACTTCACAAGGATAACCAGGCTTTTATAATACATCTTTTACATTACATTCCGGATCGGTAATCAACTTTTAGGAAAATATGGGATTTTCCTGGGATAACAGTAGTTCATAACCAGATTTTTGTAACAAAACAGATAACCAAACCTTACATAGAAGAAAATATGGGATTTTCTTGGGTTCATAACTTTTTTAGAAACCGAAAGGAAACTTGTTTATTTTTCAGAAAACAAAACCGCTTATATAAAACCGTGAAAATTAGGGTTTCACTCTCACAGCCCTACTCGTCGAGTCAAGGCTTCTCGACTCGTCGAATAGACTTCAAGTCCCGCGTCCAATAATCTTATTCCTACTCGACGAGTTTGGAGCCTCAAACTCGTCGAGTCCCTTTGAACAAATGAATAATTCTTTATTAAAATAGATACATGGAACCGAGCATTACAAATCTCCCCTGCTTATTTTAGACTTCGTCCTCGATGTCTGTTGCGTCTGGAAATAGCTTGGGGTAGTCCTCCCTCATCTCATCCTCCGCTCCCAAGTCCATTATAATCCCTTGTGGTGCTACCATTACACCTTCACCAACTCGACCTTCTTGTTCCTTAGATCTTTCATCTTCCTATCGAGGATGTGTACCGGCTGCTCGATGTACTTTAGGCTATCGTCCACCTAAATATCCTGTATAGGTAACACTGCGGAGTCATCTGTTAGGCGCTTCCACAGCTAGGAGATATGAAAGGTACAGTGGTTCTGATTAAGCTCGCCTGACATATCTATCCTATATGCCACCATGCCCACCCGGGCTGCAACCCTGAAAGGACAAATGTACCTGGGGCCCAACTTGCCCCCTTCATGAACCAAATGAAACCTTTCCAAGGTGACACCTTCAGGATAACCATATCGCCGACCTAGAACTCCAGGTCCGATCGGCATTTGTCGGCGTAGCTCTTCTGCCGACTCTGAGCAGTCTGAAGCCTGCTCTTGACCTGCACTATCCTTTCCGCCATCTTGAGTACCACCTTGGTACTCCTCAGGACCCTCTGTCCAACCTCACCCCAACATATCGAGGTTCTACACTTCCTCCTATACAACATCTCGAAGAGAGGACGACCGATACTCACATGGTAGCTATTATTGTAGGAAAACTATGCCAAGGGAAGGTAGGTATCCCAACAACGATCGAAGTCTAGGATGCACGCCCGCAGCATATCCTACAGTGCCTGGATGGTCCGCTTGCTCTGACCATCCGTCTACGGGTGAAAAGTCGTGCTAAAGCACAAACGAGTACCCAACTAGTTGTGAAACTTCTTCTAGAATCTGGAAGTAAATCACACGTCTCGGTCAAAAATAATAGAAACCTACACTCTGTGTCGAGCTACTACCTCTCTGACGTAAATGTCGGCCAACATCTCAGCTGAGATGCTCTCCTGGATTGGAATGAAATGGGCATTCTTGGTTAATCGATCCACGATGACCCAAATCAAATCCACTCCCCATGCGGTCCTGGAAGCTTCGTGACGAAATCCATAGTAATATCCTCCCACTTCCACATAGGGATATCCAACGGGTGCATCTTGCCATGAGGCTTCTGGTGCTCTGCCTTGACCTTCCCACATGTCATACATCTCTCGACGTACCAGGCTACATCCCGCTTCATGCATGGGCACCAGTAATCAGGGTGAATATATCTATACATCTTCTTCGCCCCGGTACAGATGGAAAATCTAGACTTATGAGCCTCATCCATCAGAATCTCTCGTACTCTGCCCCAGTACGGTACCCAGACCCTCCTATGTAGAGTTATCAGCCCACGACTGTCATAGTTAAACGAGGCCACCTAGCCTATGATCCGTTCACACTTCCAGCGCTCCTCCTTCATACCCTCAACCTGCTCCCCTCGGATCTGCTCCAAAAGTGGAGTCACTACCGTCATTCTCAAGCAAATGTCTCTGATCGGGGCTACTTTGCGACTAAGCGCATCGGCCACCATGTTGGCCTTCCCCGGGTGGTAGAGGATCTCACAGTCGTAATCTTTCACCACATCTAACCACCAATGCTACCTCATGTTCAGATTTAGCTGACCCATGAGGTACCTCAAACTCTTGTGGTCTGTGTAGATGGTACAAAGGACCCTATAGAGGTAGTGCCGCAAAATCTTGAGGGAGAAAACAACCGCCCCATCTCTAAATGATGTGTCGGGTAGTTCGCCTCGTGAGGCTTTAGCTGCCTCGAGGCGTAAGCGACGAAGTGCCCCCTCTGCATCAATACCGCCCCAAAACCGAGATGGATGTGTCACAGTACACACAAAATCCTCCACACCCTCTGGCATGGCTAAGATCAAGGTCTCGCATAACCTCAACCTCAATGTCTCCAACGCTACCTGCTGCTCAAGCTCACAGCGAAAGACATCGGCCTTCTTCGTCATACGGTTCAAGGGTTCAGCTATCTTGGAGAAGTCCTGAGTGAACCTCCGATAATAGCGTGCTAACCCAAGGAAACTCCGAATCTCAGACGCAGACTTCGTAACCTCCCTTCTCATCACCGCCTACATTTTGGCCGGGTCGACCAAAATACCGTTTTGGTTGACAAGGTGCCCCAAAAACTGCACCTCACGCAACCATAACTCGCACTTGGAGAACTTGGCATACAAGCTCTCCCTCCTCAGAGTATCCAACACCTCTCGCAAGTGCTTTACATGATGCTCATGCATCTTGGCGTAAACCAAGATGTCATCAATAAAGACGATCACAGACCGATCCAACATCGATCTGCTTACGTGGTTCTTGAGGTACATGAACATGACAGGGGAATTGGTGAGCCCAGAGGGAATCACCACGAACTTGTAGTGGCCACAGCGAGTCTGGAAAGCAGTCTTCTGTACATCCTCATATCTAAATCGTATCTGATGGTAGCCTGAATGCAAATCTATCTTGGAAGACTAAGATGCCCCCTGTAGATGGCCGAAGATATCATCAATCATCGGGAGTGGGTAACGGTTCTTCATTGTTACCTTGTTCAGCTCCCGGTAGTCTGTACACATCTGATGCGACCTGTCCTTCTTCTTCACAAACATGATCGAGGCTCCCCAAGGCAAACTGCTCAGCCAAATGAATCCCTTGTCCAATAGCCCTTGCAGCTGTGTAGACAACTCCTGCATCTCGGGAGGAGCCAACCGATATGGTGCCTTGGCTATCGGAGCCGCACCAGGGACTAGGTCGATCCTGAACTCCGTCTGTCACTTCGGAGGTATCCCATGCAACTCCTATAGAAACACATCCGGGTACTCTCCCACCACTGGCACATCACTCACGGTCGCCTTACCTGCCTCCCGGGTATCCATAACGTAGGCGTCATACCGTGCGCCACCCTGCTGAAGGTAGTGCCTAGCCCTCACTGCTAATCACATAGCTGGTCCACGATGTGGTCTCTCACCCTGAATCACTAGCTCAACCCAACTTAGGGTCCTGACACGCACCAACCGCTGCGCACAGTCGATCACCTCCCCATTAGGGCTCAGCTAGTCCATGCTGAAGTTAACCTTATTCCCACGCAATAAAATAGGAGCCAAATCTACGAGGTAACACTTGCCATACAACCTCAAAACGCAATCTCTGAAAACCTCTGATGCCCGGACACATCGGTCGTCATCAATCTCGACCTCTAGAGGACAATCCAACGTCCCGGAAGAGTCAGAAAACCTCTTGCTAAGTGCAAGAAAAATAAATGATCAGGTAGTTCCCAAATCTAATAACACCTGAACTAGGATACCGTTAACATGGAACCATCCTAAACAAGAGCTGCAAAATAGGGCTAGACCCAACAACGGTTGGACTCAAACAAGAGCTGCAAAATAGGGCTAGACCCAACCTTTTGAAATAATTTAGTCCTCGCAATATGTAACTTAACGTATTCGTTTACTAGTTTGTTAACGATAACTTGAACTCCTAAAAGCACAAAGCAAGCAACATTCAAGCTTTGAGTAAGAAAACCAAGCGTATCCTATTCAGGCCATCATATCACTGACTAGTCAGTGCTGCCATGGAGTTCAATAAGCACATAAGGCATCTTCCAAGATCCTTAGCCCTAATCTAGCATCCAATTCTCATACAGTAGGCATATAAGGCATCCTTCCAAGATCATTAGCCCTAATCTAGCATGCAGTTCGCATAATCATATCATATCATAACATACCATGTATGGGTATCATAGGGAAAACTTACTTGAGCTCGGCCAATTGCACGCATCACACACCTTGTTCTTTCTCAAAACTCTTCATTTTAATTTTTAGAAAAATTACTTTCTTATAAAAATATTTCAAACCCTCGATATGAGTCTGAATCGCTCAAACCAAGGCTCTGATCCCAACTTGTAACATCCAAAAATTCAAGACCAAAAATTTCATTTTTGATATAGAAATTTACAATTTATAGAAAACATTATCAACTTATTTCATTTCATGAAAATCCATAGATCATAAGTCTCAAAATCATGTCAAAACATAATAACAATTTCAAAGTACAAATCCCAAGAATCTCTTATGCAGAAATCGTGTGTGTGATGCACTGCTACCATACCAGCTCCTTTCCTTTCGAAGAAGGACCTGAAACCAAAAACCAAAACTGTAAGCACAAACATATCTGGGTGCCTAGCCTACCCTGCTGAGCATATATGGGTGCTCAACCTACCCTTGTCAGGCATACCAGGGTGCCCGACGTACCCCTTGTGAAGCATATATAAGTGCTCGACCTATCCTGCCAGGAATATCTGGGTGCCCGTCCTACCCTCCAATTTATTTCAACCAGTTACGGGGACTATTTCACCCCTACCACTACCACATAATAACATAGCATATCACACTGTTAGACATATCTTGGTGCTCGACCTACCCTGCTGGTATATCTCAACCGGCTCTGGGGACTAGTCCCCAATCTACCACTATCACATAATCACATATCATACTAGCACATAAATCACAACAGATAGTGGCATGCCACACAATTATCACAAAGACAATCATCTCAACTATAATCGCCTACTAGTGGGCCGGCCTTGGTGCCTTAGATCCACTTCTACTGGAAGGTAACTCACCTCAATGTCATGAAGTAATTGAACTGTCCTTGGAACTGGTATCAACTGTCCTAAAAACTCCTACACATAACATTTCTTTTAATTACTCGTTCATACTCATAACCCCTTCAAGGTTCAACTCTGGTCAATGGTCAAGTCAAAGGTCGACACTCTGGTCAAAGTCAACCTTCTGGTCCAAGTCAACATTTTGGTTGAATCAACTCGCCGAGTTGGTCCATTAACTCGTCAAGTTCTCGGGTCCATAAAACTCTGGAGTCTCGATCCTACTTGCCGAGTTCTTCCATGAACTCGTCGAGGTCCTTTTCATACAAGTCGGGGCATTTCTCTCACAACTCGCTGAGTTCATCCTTGAACTCGTCGAGTTCCTCTTCATATCAGTTGGGACATTTTGCTCTTAACTAGCCGAGTTCATCCTTGAACTCGTGGAGTTCCTCATCATATCAGTTGGGACATTTTTCTCTTAACTCACCGAGTTCATCCTTGAACTCGTCGAGTTCTTTGATATTCAAGTCCATAAACACGTCCAACTCGCAGAGTCATCTTATAGACTCAACGAGTTTGCTCAGTATCAAAAAAGTGTGGGGGACCACGATCCAACTTGCCGAGTTATATGAACGAATCGTCGAGTCCCCCAAAGTCCAAATCTATCCAGTTAGGATTAATTCATCCAAAACATAGATCTAGCATCCTAGGGACGATATAACATGTAAAGTTACAAACTTTATATTCACGCATGGGCTATTTGGCTTAAAAAGCCCTAAAAAGTGGTTTATATGATGCATGGGACTCCCATGGCCATAAAGTTGTCACCTTTATGCCATGGAGTCCCTCAAAGACTCTGGATATGAAGTTATTACCCCAAAAAATGCTTGCATCCATTAATGGTTCCATATTATGCTCCATATCGTCCTAAACTACCCCATAAAGAGATTTAGTAAACAAATGGACAAGGTATAGACTTTATACCTCAAATGGACTGGAAATGAAGTTCTTCTTCTGGATCTAAAGCTCCTTCCTTCAACCAAGCACTTCTAGCTTCTACTCCTTCAAGAAACACCAAGGAATCACACCTTTATCACACACACACACACACACTCACAAAGCTCAAGATCACGAATTAGGGTTTTTTGGATTATAGGAGGCAATGAGGGAGGCCACAATGGGGGTGTTAAGGTCTTTAAATAGGGTGCAAACCCTAAAAATTAGGGTTTCACTTTGGCAGCCCTACTCGTCGAGTCGAGGCTTCTTGACTCGTCGAGTAGACTTCAAGTCCCGCTTCCAATAATCCCATTCCTGCTCGATGAGTTTAGGGCCTCCAACTTATCGAGTTCCTTTGCAAAAATGAATGATTCTTTATTAAAATACATACCAGGAACCGGGCGTTACAATTATTAACAACTATGATCTAAGCCAACAAAGTCAGATTGGTCTACTAAACTCTATTAACTCGGTTATATGCAATAAAGATGTAAACTAAAACACATATGCACCTTTAACCAAAAAAACATGATAAATTAAATAATAATAATAATCTGAGTAAAGGAAATCACTCCAAAGCTGTAAGGTTACATCTACTCTTGTGAAACCAAAAGGATTTTAACCCATAAGTAGCTATTAAAAACAGAAAAAAAAAACATCAAATTGGAATAGCTAAACATGATCATAAGACAAACCAAAGTGAAGTCCTAATTCTCTTAGCTTTCAATTATTCAAATCTTTATTACAAAGTGTTTCTCCAGCCTTGAGATTGACCCAAAAGGGTATTTGGATGAATATATTTTGTATTATCTTTTCTGGTATGTGGTATCTCGTTTAGGGTTGAAAACGTTTATGATACAAATGTATCCACATTTCTATCAAACCGCAACACATAATACCTCATCATGAAGTGCGTTGAAGATTTGTTGGGGCAATTTTTTGTATTTGATCCCTGTTAGCTTGATTCTTGTCCCAATCCTTTCATAGTGCTCTTAACGAAGAATGTTTTTTTTATTTGTCAAATTCAAAGCATTAACATTATCATTTATTTTTAAATATAACATTTATGCTCAACATATTAAGACAATAGCCTAAACTAAATAGATAAATAACGTTATATCAAAATACCTTATGCTCTTCTTTTTATTTCCCCAAACAAACTAGATTCATTCAGTTCATCATTGCAACTCAATTCCAATAGGGATAATGAATTGAGAGGGTAACATACTATTCCATTTTGTCACATTTGGTCACTAAACTTTTTTTCGTGCTCTAATAGCCATTTAACTTGTTCATTCGTGTAAATTTCACCCCTACGACTGATTATAGCCGGTTTCAATGGACTGGTCGATCCTACGTGTCAGTATGATCTTTCGTGGCATGTAGGCTAATGTTATTAAAAGAGGGGTGTATGCGGTTCCTTGATTGTGCCCTAATACCCCCGATGGCTTCCTCTTATAGCTTCTCATCATCCCTCAATCGATCAAGCAAGAAATCAACTGCGCACGATACAAAAACTTGTGATTGTGGGTTCCCTGCACGTATTCTAACATCAAAAACACCAAAGAATCAAGGGAGGCATTTCATGGTGTGCAATGAGGTAAACTATTTCACTTGAATCTTCTCCTTTTTCTGATTCTTTTTTCCTAATTTGAAATCTCATTACGAGTTATTTGTGTTGAAGGGTAAATGCAAATATTGGAAATGGTTGGATGTAGAACCTGTAGAAATGCCTCTAATGGAAGTGGTGGAGGGAATGAAAGTTGAATTAATAGCATTAAAGACCGAAGTAGAGAAGGTGAAGGAAGACATGGAACAAATGAAGAAGGAAAAGTACTCTGATGCCATTGCAATGAAGGAAAAAATATATAAGTTTACCATAGGATTTCTTTTTTTGATCATCGTGTATATGATGAAATGATGTGAATGATGTATTGAAAGATGTTGTTTGAATGGAATGAATGTATTATCTTAACTTCTTATTGGAATGGAATGAAGTAATTTTGACTGGAATGGAATCACAAAGTAGTAATTTTGATTGGAATGGAATCATAAAGTAGTAATTTTGACTAGAATGGAATCACAAAGTAGTAATTTTGATTGGAATGGAATCACAAAGTAGTAATTTTGATTGGAATGGAATCACAAAGTAGTAATTTTGACTGGAATGGAATCACAAAGTAGTAATTTTGACTGGAATGAAGGCATATATGTACAATTAATAGCGTTACACATCAAAGACTTCTTTCTAACTCCAGTCAAAAGCTTAGCTAATTCCAGTCAACATCTTAGCTAATATGACCATAATCTTTCATAATGCTCTATTAGACTTCCTTCAATTAATAACATTACACATCAAGATGTTTAAATAACTTGTAATAGACTACAAAATAGGAATTGACGAAACTACCCTTGGTAGTAAAAACTGATTAACTGTCATATTTCAATTAATAACATTACACATCAACATGTTTAAATAACTTGTACCAGACTAGAAAATAGGAATTGACGAAACTACCCTTGGTAGTAAAAACTGATTAACTGTCATATTATCTAACAATATAGGATTCCATTCTTTGACTGTAATGGAATCATTGAGACAACAATGCATAGAAATAAAAAGAAACTAATTGAATACGGTGGTTGAATTCATTGCAAATACTCCATCAATATTCTAAATTAAATAAAGGGTGAGTACTGAGTAGTTGTCTGAATACACAACAACAAAATATTCCTTCTAGGGACCACAAAAGAAGGGCAACCATGTGCCCACAAACCCAAAAGAAAAGCATAAATAACATATAGTATTGTCTTTACATCACAACTTGATAACAAAAGATGTGCCCACCCACTACCTACACACCTACTTAATTAAGGACTGCAGGGTTCTCTGCACTGCTCCCAACCCCAGGTATGTTCCTCCTCAATGCCATTTTGACAATCCTTTCAGAATATTTCCTCCGTCCAGTTCTACCAATTGGGGCCCTTCTTGGGACAGGCCTTGCAGCTCGTGGTAGTGGTGGAGGTGGTTGGGCTGGTGGTAGTGGCGGTGGAGGTGGTTGGGTTGGTGGTGGTGGTGGTGGTGGTGGAGGTGGTTGGGATGCTGCTGGTGGTTGGCTTGGTCCTACTCCACTACCCCCTGATGAACTTGGTGGTTGACTTGGTCCTGCTCCACTACCCCTGGATGAACTTGGTGCTGCAAAAAAATTGAAGTCTCAAGATCACATATCAAAATGATGTATTATGTTCATATAATTGGGACATTTACCTGATGTATTTGTTTGCTGCTTAGATGGACACTTTATCTTGTTATGACCTGGTTCCTTGCAAATACTACACTTTATCAAGGATCCCCTTCTTGTCACAGAATGTCTAACTGGTCCACTCAACTCCCTTTCCACTGCATCCCTCTTCCTTTTCACTGATGGCCTACCAGGTAATCTTCTTCTTTTGGGAGGCAAAGGCTTTCGATAAGGAACTTCTTCCCACATATCACTACCATTGAGAGGGTTAATGCTATAATTATAGCATTTTAGAAAAGCCTCTTTACTGTATGATTGGGACACATATGTTTCTGCATCTTGATTCAGGGAAGAGATTGCAGCTACTCCATGTAAGCATGGTATCCCTGTAAGTTGCCATATTCTGCATGCACAAGTCTTTGCAATTAGATCCACTCCATATGCTGCATCATTGAACCTAACTTCATACTTTTGATAACCACAAGGAGTAACCCCCCACAATCTGTATAAGGCAATAATGACTACAAATTAATAACTAATAACACAAACTAATACTTGGATTGGTGAATTGTAGAACTACATGTTACCTCTGTTTAACCTTCAAATCTTGTATACGCATCCTAATACTTGGACAGATATTCAAATCCCATTCAATTCCTTCTACTCTTTGACTGTATATCCTCTCCATCACAAATATCCTAATCTCCTCTAGCATAGTGATGATTGGTTTCCTTCTAGCATGCCTAATAGCAGAATTGAAACTCTCACTCACCCCATTCTCAACTGCATCACAATCTCTGCCCTCTTTAAAAAATGCCTTAGACCAGGTAGTAGGATCTCTGTCTATAAGGTACTTATATGCTTGAGTATCTAAAGATTTGATCTTTTCCATTACATGTTTGAACTTCTGTTCAGTACTAGCTCTAACAGCCCTCCAAAAAAGCTTCCTGAAATGTTGACCAGTAAACCTTGTAGCAAAATTAGCCACAATGTGCTTGGCACATTGTCTGTGTTCAACTTCTGGACACCTTTATTTTACTGCTTCTAGCAACCCCTACAAATAACAACAACAAAATTAGTGAAACATGCATAAAACCATATGTATAAATATGAACCAATGCTCACCTTGTGTCCATCAGAAAGAAGGGTAATGCCTGCACCAAGACCACCATCAATATCATCCATGAGGAGATCTATGAACCACTTCCATGTGGCCTTGTTCTCAACTCCAACTACAGCCCATGCTATAGGGTAGATTTGGTTGTCTGCATCCCTCCCTACAGCTGCCAAAACTTCTCCCCTAACAATACCCTTTAGAAAGCAACCATCAAGGCCAATCACAGGCATGCACCCTTCCTTCCAACCATCACTTATAGCTTTAAAGCAGACATAGTACTTAGAAAACAAAGTTGTGGAATCTGGCATGATGTCTACATCCATCCTCACAGTAGACCCAGGGTTTGTCCTCAGAATTTCATGACCATATGACCATAATCTCCCATAATGTTCAATTAGACTTCCTTCAATTTCTTGTAATGCAATTTTCTTTGCATTTCTGCATTGCCCCTCACTCACATTTATATTGAATGTTGTTGAAACTTTAGCTTTCATCTTCCTAACACTCATTTTTGGCTTCTCTATAATTTCACTCATAAACTGTTTTCCTAACCACTTATAAGTTACTATAGACCCAAAATTAAACACCTTGCTACAATTATGTTCACTAACTAAAGATTTTATCTGAAAAGTCCTCTCTTTACTCATCCAAGAGGCCCAAAGTCTAAATGGACAATTAGGTGACTTGTTTTTTTTGCAACACTTAACTAACAACCTTTGGGAGTCATTTTTTTCAAACCAGAGATCATATCCATTAGCAACTGCATAGTTGCTCAACATGTTTTTAAGCTCATCAGGGTTAGAAAATCGCATACCTAACAGTGGTTTCATCTGATTCCATGGTTGTCTATCATCATGTACAGGGTATCGAGGTTCAAGATATTCAACATCTTCATCTAATGTGTCTAGACAAAGTTTGTTTAAGAACCTGTCACCCTTGGTTTTGTTGGCTGGGAATGGATATTCAACATCATCTTCTTCATGGTCAACATAATAAGTCTCCGAGAATAGTGAGTCTTCATCCTCTTCACAGCTGTAGTCTTGATCTTCAGTTTCCTCTTCCTCAATCCATTCGAAGATTGGTTCATTATAGTGGTCCACATACACATTCATTCTCCTCTCATTTGCATAAGCCAAATCCAAAAATTCTTTGTAATCACCGTCATTCACCAGTGTTTGAATTCCCTAACTTAAAGACTCTTGTGGAAGGCAGAAGTAAATGTCTTTGCTTCTAGTTCTGGTGAGCTTTTGAAGGAATTCCATGAACTCCTCGTACTCAAATGCATTGAAGTCAACATCTCCTACTGATTGTTTGTCGGGATCAAAGTATACTAATGGGTTGGGTGCAAACGTTCCATTATAGTGGAAATCCACTACAATGAAGTTTCGATCTATGGGACATTGAGATGAAGCCATTACAGAGACCGATTGAACATTGAAGGAGAAAAAATCGGGGGTTAATGAGACTTGGTGCCCTAATCGAATTTAAGGACCAAACGAGACTTCACTCTTAACTTTAATGAGGATGGGAGGCAAAATCGGGGCCTACATGCCATCTCATTGGCCACCTAGGAAAAAAAAAGCCACATCAGACCCATGCAACCGATGAAACCGGCTATAATCAGTCGTAGGGGTGAAATTTACACGAATGAACAAGTTAAATGGCTATTAGAGCACGAAAAAAAGTTTAGTGACCAAATGTGACAAAATGGAATAGTATGTTACCCTCTCAAGTCATTATCTCATTCCAATACTATAACATCAAAACTTCATTTACCTACATTGCAAAAAATAAATAAATTTAAACCCACCAATTATATCTATCATTAATGCATATATCCATGTTTAATCCTAATTACTTTGTAAGTTCTAAATTAACACAATCCTCATAAATTTTTACCCGTTAATTTGAACAATAGGTAGTTTTGTATCCATTTGAATATACCGTTTAAAAATTCTCTAACCTTAAGGTATGTTTCCTATGTTCACAATCTCCTAGACTCAAAATAAAAAGAAAAGGTCATAGATTTTTTTTCACAACATCGCAATATATTAGCAAACTTTGGCCATTTTTTCTTACACTTTTAGAATCTTCCCCAACTTTTGACTTTTTGGAACTTTCGACTTTCTTCATGATTTCACAATCTATTTCAACATTTTTCTCAACGTTTTTCTTTTTTACAACTCTATTTTTCACTTCACTCAAAAACTAAAACATATGCTTGGAAACTTAACTAAACATATATTGGCTAACAATTCAGTCAAATATTTAATGGACTAATATAAATTTTCAAGGGCTTATTTCAGCAAACAATGCGAAACATATTGTATCCTTCAAATTACACAAGTCTACACTTTGACTATTGATTTCACTAAAGCTAGATAGCCACATATATATTAGAACATATCAGCTCAAACACATCTTAGGATTCAATTCAAATTAATGTATATAACACTAATAAATTCCATTTCAATGCAACTTTATCATATAATTTTTTTTGATTTAGACCCAAAAATAATCCACCATGTGTTTTTGTATTTCAACCTTACCTCACACTTATTAGACACAATTCTCTCATTGTATGCATAAAATGAATGAATGCACACATAAAAGTTTAAGGAGGGAAAGGAAACAATCTCTCCTTGGGATAGTAGTGACGAGACCCAAAATTATATATGGTATCAATTGGACACTACGAATGAAAAATATGGCAAAAAATTGTTTGTTTAAATCTCTAGTATATATCTGAGGTACATAGATGTTGCTTTTACTGAATGTAAGAATTTCTTAATCACAATAAAAACTTGGACGTGACATAGAGTGAGATAGCAAGTTGTCTATCTTTTGATACATCTGAATGTTGTGAAAAATAACAGCATCACGACGCGTAGATAGGATTCACATGTTGTGTTATTTAAATGTCGTGAAGTAATCACTATTGAATTTGATGGACGTGACACGACTATGAGTTGCTCATGGTGCTTTCTCAAGAAAAGCATAATTCTTTAACGCATAATAAAATCAACTAAATTGAAGACGATCAGGCTCTCTTCCAGTCCATCGTATAAGTATATTTACATATGTAATAGTGATTTCTTAGTAAGCATTGCTCTTTCTCAAATGTATACCCCATACTTATTTGTCGTCACTCCTTTTTTCGTTTTGCATAAAAATATTCGAATATCACTTGCATCTTACCGATCATTACATGTATCTTAGGTGCAGAGTAACTTGCAATAAGAATAAGAATCATCAACAGAACTTGTATTCAGATTAAAATTAAAACTTGAAAATGAAAAGAAATACAAACCAAACTAATTTTTAATGTCGCTTTACCTCATGCAATTTATGAATCTTTAAGTGGACTTCCAACTTAATCAACTGCTAATATACTTGCTACCAATTCATCTGTTGTATTCGATATTACTCATGGAGCATTTTTAAAGTTTTGACTTTATGTTTTTATGTTTGGAAACATAAGCTTATGTTTATTGACTTCCAAAATATCGACAAGTGAAACTAGTTGGCCATTGGTCCAAAATGATTATTACTTCAGAAAAGTCTCCAGAGATAGAATTGTTACTCTATCATGCATAACACAGTTTGAAAACAATGTAGGACATGTCTTGTCCGAAAAAGGAACACAACACGTTTCCTAGTTTCAGCTTGTTGTTATACTTTATCCGAGTATTTTGCCAGTAATATTTCTAGTTCCTCCAAATCTTTTTCTTGATCATTCGGCATCCCATCAAATGGGTCATCTTCCAGCTCTAGTATGTATAACTCATGCTCAAGAATAATATCAAGCGTATCGAAAAATGTATACTCCATTGAAAAATAAACACAAGAAAATAAAAACTAAACTAAATACAATGTTAAACAGAAAACTAAATAAACCAAAATAAATGAAATTGTTCCCTGGAAACAACACCAAAAACATTATGTGTGTTTATATATATATATATATATATATATATATATATATATATATATATATATATATATATATATATATATATATATATATATATATATATATAATCAAAGTTTTAAATTTATAAAAATGACTATTTCACAATTGGACTACTACATACAATAGGTACTGTACCTAATCATATGGTAGTATAGTTATGGTAACATCAAATGTTGAACACAAGGGAACATGATTGATTCATACCAGCTAATTCAATTGGTAATGAAACTATGAATAGTAAAGTAAAGGGTTGTGTGACGGTTAGTGAGTGTACCTAACTTAAACCATATAACACACAATAGGTGGTGTACCTAACTTAAATCGTAACCAAAAAGGTTAGTGAGTTCCCCAAAATCCCTCATACCATCTAATAAAACAAAAATGGAAATTAGAATTAAAGACAAAATATATAACGATGTTCTCGCATATATTCAATTATGCATTGCAGTTAAACTGGATTCTAATATAATGCAACTGATATTAGTAGTATATTCACCGATTTCTATATTAGTCACTTGTGTTCATCGGATTAACTACCATTATAATTATTAGGAAAATTAATACAATGGCCATCCAATTAACTATCTAAACAATTATTATTAACTTTGTATGATCAGATATTGGATTAGGTAATTGATCCTAATGGTCATGGAAATAAATTTAGTGCATAGATTGGTTTTATAGTCTACACATTAAAGTTAATTACCTTGTTAACTTAACCCTAGGATCTCATCTCTAGTCATAATTGCTAATGCTTATTAATAACTATATTTTAAACCATAAAATATAGTCAGATTAGTCATGTAAACATTATTAACTCAACTATAGGCATCGAAGATATCAACAAAAACACATATGGATATTTAAGCAAACGGAAAATGATAATTCAAATAAAACTCAGAATCCGATTAAAGTAAATAACATGAAAACCTTAATCTTACATATACTTAAGAGAAAGTAAAATGGTTTTACCCCATAACTAGTTGATAAAAACATAAAAATATTAAATATGAATTGCATTCGGTTCTTCTAATATTCGCTTTAAAGTGCTTCCCTCGCTTTGAAATTGACCTAAAACGGTTTCTAACAAATATATTTTGTAGGATCTTTCTCTAGTATATGTTGTAACATTTGTTTTTATAGTTTTACTATTTTCGGATTAGTTGTTTTATGCCTTGAGTGTGTGGGTTTAAGATTAACGGCAGCGTGGTGGTGGAGATCCATCATTGAACGACGATGTCATTTAAGTGGTGATGCAGTCTAGTGTTGGCCGCGATGCGGTGAAGGATGGGCTCAAAACCCTAGATCTTCGACCTACGTCCCTATTTAAGCAACCTTATGATTAGGAGCTTGACTCATTCTCAACCTCCACCTTCCTAAGTGAAACCCTAAAGTGTATAAGTGTTCTTGGTGCATTAGTGTGTATTTATTGATAATTTAAGAACATGAAAAGATTTTGTGGAGGAGTATGAGGTGTTTGTGAAGAAAGGAACATCAATAAAGCCTAATCTAGCTTCTTGAGCCTTCTTTGGACTTATTTATGTCTTATAAGCTCAACTTTGTCAGTATTCTTCCTATATCTTGAGTTCTAGGATGGTTTTAGTCCATTTTGAGGAGTTTGGGGTGTTGATTTCATGCTTTTGATTCACGAGAATCTTCCCACTATATTGTATGACACTAGATGTCATTTTATGCTTGTTGTCCTTGTGACTCTTGCACATGTATGCTAGTTGAGCTGGGCCTATTTATATGTGTAACGGGTTGGGATCAAATATGTATATTCAGCTAGGCCTGCTTGATTGAAACATAAATGTTGTGCTAGGCCCGTTATTAGATTGTATGAGGTATTTTAGGGAACTCAGTAAGAATTGTGATTACGATTTAAGTTGAAATGTTTCAGGTACTTCCTGTGGTAAGGGGAAGGGCACAACGTGATTGAAATGTTTCACACTTTATTATTATGACTCTTATTTTTATGATGTAAACCCTAGGTGGCTATCTTTTGAGAAAGAATTGATGTTGTTTCCTATTTTTAAAAAAGAAAAGTTTGATTTGAAATTTGGGACATTAAAGTTGGTTTCAAAGACCTGGTTTGGGGTATTCGGGCTAGCACTGGGTGCGTCTGAACTGAAAACCGAGGACTGAAAGATTTCTATCAAGGAAAAGGTTTCTTTAAGATTTTCTAAAAGAAAAAGGATGTAATTTATGCAATCAACCATTCTGAAGTAAGTAATCCCCAAAATATCCAAACAAGTTAATATGTTATGTGTGATTAGTACGATTTTCATGCTAGACGTTAGGCTAGGGATCTTCTCCTGTTGCATGCTAGAATGTCTACATAGTAGAAATGCCTTCTTTTACTTGGTATGTATAGCTTAGTGTCCTTGGGTTTTATGTGAATAATATAAATTTTTTTTATGAATGCACCAGGGTAGTTTATGATTAAGAATATTAGAGATATTTTTTGAACATATGTTTTGTGTTGGTTATGTACGATCTGTATTCATGAGATGACTTTTTGGCATCAACAAGGATTAACTGGAACGTTTATGAAATGGGAGTCCTAGGAATGCCTAGGAATTTTGATAATGTTTTAGTACACCATTTTTATAGTATGATGGTTAGTGAAGGTAGGAAACGACTTAGGAGTTATGGAATGATTCTTGGGGTAAGTACTAATCAGTGTGCAACGTTTTATGGGCCCATATTACCAAAAGAAAAGGTTCGATACTTGAATCAAGGAAAGGCAAAGGAATTATGATGACTTGTTAGAGGGATAATAACATGGGATAAAACTATGTTTATGTTTTAACCATGTTATATTTACAATATGCTGATGACTTGTCGTGGTAATAGTTTTGGGTATGGTTCTAGATGGGGGGATGATGGTATTCTCAACTTGATTATCGCGGAGGTTTCAAGGGTGTTCTTGGAATATTTGTTGGGGATGTTCGGTATGATTAAGAATAAGTTTGTGTCTAGGATATACGAGAAACTGGTAGCTATTTGGGTTTGGTTGGCGGCTATGCAGCCCAGGACCCACGATATCTCTTTTTGTGAGTTTCACGTTTGTAGGGATAATATGTTATTCAGTAAGAAGGATCTGATAGTGAGTATGGATTTGATTGCCAGATGGAGAGCATATTTCTCACAAGCTTCTGCCATGAAGGGTAAAGGATAGGTTTGCATCAAGTCTCGTACATGACGGAGCATAAGATTGGTGGGGAGGATTGTTCCATGATCTTTGATAGGAGGTAATTTAGACCATGACCTGGGTGCACTTCATCACTAGGTTCAAGTCAGAGTATGTACCATCTACTAACACATGAGTTCATGATCTCACGCACACTTGTAATGCCCGTAGATCCGGGCTAGTCAATTTAGAGGCAATAGGGGTCGAAATTAACTTTTAGACAAAAAATTATTAAGAATAAATAATCTCAACCAAGTTGTAGAATATGTCACAAGGTTTCCGTACATATAAAGAGCGTCGAAATCCGAGTTATAACGAAGAAGTTATGACCCGTCGAAGTTTCGCGACGGAACCGACACGATAACGAGAAGCATAAATAGTGAATTTATGATAGAGCGAAATTTAGCCTTAGAGATCTAAACAAAAGTCGTATAAAATGTTAAACCAAGAGCGTCTATAAAAAGAACGCCCATGTCTGACTTCGTATGAGGAAGTTATGATTTTTCGAAGTTTTGGATTAGTAGTGTACAACCCGAAATTCGAATAATAGATAGAGCGGTTTTTAGCCGACATGACCTTAACGAGAATCGAAGATCTCGTTAAGAGTAGCGTAACGAGAAAAAGATGGGCGAAAATGGATGCCGGATGAAGAAGTTTTGAGAATTTAACGGACCAATCCTGTCCCGGCCTGTTAATAATGTAAATTTTAAAATAAATTAATAATTAGCCAACGGAGTCTAAACGAAAATTGTAGAGTGCGTTCCCTTTGCGTTGATATAAAGAACGTCAAAAATGGAGTTTGTATGAGAAAAATATGAATTTTTAAAGTTGGAAGGTGAATTTGCGAAGCTGTTGCTAGATACGATGATATGGCCAAATCTCAGCCGTCGCTTGCTGAGCATGGTCTCGCTTCGGATGATGACACCTGGTGTGAGGGTTATGCCCAGCGTAGTCAAGGAGCGCCTCGTGTACGAGGTATGCCCTGTGTACGATGAGTAGGTTACATGGTTCAGAGAACCAAGTTTGATGTAGCGTCCGACTTAAACCAAACGATTGAAATCAAAGCGATCAATAGAAGTATTGCGCTCGTTGTTAAAGAAGTTGGTGGCTAGAAATGCTACATGTTAAAATGTGATTATATAACATTAGACCATGAAGGAAGGCATATTCCATTCCGGAATTTGACTCTAAGAGACCTGAGTCTAAGCGTTGCTACATACGATGATAGGTCATTAGAATATGACACATCAGTCAATTGTAGTAATCAAATTAACTTATCCTAAGTTTGTTAAGAAGAAGGAGGAGTCTCTGATAAAGAATGAGGTTATGACACGAAGGTCATGATTGAAAGTCTAACGTGCAGGTGCAAGACCGAGCACCGCCTGCAGTCAAGGAGTCCAAGAGTTAGATACTTGTTCGAAGCAATATAGAAGTTACAGTTATTACCTAGGATGAAGAGATAACGTATGGAGTCATTATACAGTCCTGTTTCGTTAATGATTCCGAGACATAATCATCTTAAGGGGGAGATAATTGTAACGCCCGTAGATCCGGGCTAGTCAATTTAGAGGTAATAGGGGTCGAAAACGACTTTTCGACAAAATATTACTAAGAATAAATAATATCAACGAAGTTGTAGAATATGTCACAAGGTTTCCGTACATTTAAAGAGCGTCGAAATCCGAGTTATAACGAAGAAGTTATGACCCGTCGAAGTTTCGCGACGGAAACGGCACGATACCGGGAAGCGTAAATAGTGAATTTACGATAGAGCGAAATTTAGCCTTAACGATCTAAATGAAATTAGTAGTAAACGTTAAACCAAGAGCGTCCATAAAAAGAACGCCCAAGTCTAACTTCGTATGAGGAAGTTATGATTTTTCGAAGTTTCAGATTAGCAGTGTACAACCCGAAATTCGAATAATAGATCAAGCGATTTTTAGCCGACACAACCTAAATGAGAATTGAAGATCTCGTTAAGAGTAGCGTAACGAGAAAAAGATGGGCGAAAACGGATGTCGGATGAAGAAGTTATGAGAATTTAACAGACCAATCTTGTCCCGACCTGTTAATAATTTAACTTTTAAAATAAATTCAAAATTAGCCGACGGAGTCTAAACGAAAGTTGTAGAATATATTCCCGCCTTCGCGTGGATATAAAGAATGTCAAAAATGGAGTTTGTATGAGAAAGATATAAATTTTTAAAGTTGGAAGGTGAATTTGCGAAGCTGTTGCTAGATACGATGACATGGCCAAATCTCAGCCGTCGCTTGCTGAGCACGGTCTCGTTTCGGATGATGACACCTGGTGCGAGGGTTATGCCCAGCGTAGTCGAGGAGCGCCTCGTGTATGAGGTATGCCCTGCGTGCGAAGAGGGAACGTCGCACGAAGTCGATTTGTTTGGTCCGAGGAGTAGCCACGTCGCCCCATCCGAAGCTCGCTATCTGGCACCCTTATCCAAAGTTACGCCCTGCATAACCTGCTATATGCCTAGCATACCTCCGAAGGCTTGCGCCTATAAATAGGCTGCGAGGGTTGCCGAGCAAATCACACCAAAATCCTTTCTCTCTCTAATTTCTTTCTCTCTCTAGCCTATTTTGAGCCCCCTAAACCCTAGATAAAACCCCTAGCACCCTAAGGAAGCCCCGAGGCTCTCGGAGTCCCGAGCAAAAGGGTCTTTCGGTTTTGAAACGCTGCACTGAGCAAAGCCCGATTTTTTTTTAAAATCCGCTGTAAGTGAGCTACGCTTACGCAAATTTTAATATATCTTTTGAATAATTATAGTAATGCTATTAGGTCCTTAAAATAATTATTTGGGCTAATATTATGAGTTATATAAGTATCGTTTAACGCTTACATAATAGTAATAATAGCCAGACTATTAATTTGTCGCGGTTATCGTTAGACTAAACCCTAGTGGTATTGATACTAGGTTTTATCGAAGGAAATTGTTTTGAGAGTATCGAAGCACTGTCCGAGTGCTGAGTCACCACCTTCTCAAGTGAGTGCATAGTTACTTTCATCTTACACATAGATATGAAGTATTTTATATAAATTACGTGTTATGTGTGCATATTACCTGAGTACTTGTTGTTTATGCCGGATAAACGATTTTATACACGTTTTAAATGATTTAAACTGTATATGTATTTTATATCTACGAAAATGTTGGGGTAAGACATGGGTAGATGTAATAGATGAAATATGAGCTGGATGATAAGTTGAGAGGTGAAATAGACCGTGAGGTGAGGGTGAGGGGTGGAGATGTGAGAAGCCTTTTCCCCAAATGATGGCCCTATCATTCAGCAGAGTATGGATGACAACCACGTACTATTCTAGACAGTCTAGTGGAACACTAGCAGGCTCGCAACCTGTAGGTTTTGTGAACGACGTGTTCACCGGTGTACTCTAAAAACCCATTGATGTGTATTGCGAGTGGACTCTCGAAAACGATACTGTCAATCAAACCCGGCAGATGCACCTAAAGGACTCTACCGGCAGTAGCGCCTAATAGAGAACCTCATAACCCCGGCAAATGCGCCTAAAAGGACTATTCCGGCAGATGCGCCCCATAGAGAATGTCACAATTTTGGTAGCTGCGCCTAGGTGACAAAACTAGTAGTTGTGCTTGACAGATGTGGCATTTACAACGATGGAATTCGTACCTATTCCTTATGATACTCCTTAGGAATGAATGACATAATAATTATATTATTGTGGGTTGAAAACCCTATGTACTCACCAGGTTTTCCAACCTGACCCACTAAGTTTATTTATATCACAGTTGTCGATATGAAATGACATTACACTGAGAGATTAAAGAGATGTAGATCACTAGTGTAAATAAATGTAAGTTCCGTTTATGCTTATAATCCGGTATTGACGATGACATCCCAAATGTTTTAAAATGAGTAAAATACGTTTCGTCGAAAAAGTTTTGATAACGTATTTATCGTATTTTTCTGGGAACAAATTCCGCAACATTTTTATGAAAAGAAGTACTCTGATTTTTATAAAGCATAAACAAAAATCGGTCTTTTCTGCCGTGGAAATGGGGATGTCACAACACTATAGATACTATGGTAGAAATTACTACCAAGCTTAAGGAAAGAGTGCTATTGGTCCCATAATATGATATTGATTAGGTGACGTTGATGATAATATCTTGATATGTTGAGGACCGACGTCTGAGAGTTAGTGAGCATGACGACATGCAAGATACTTGATCAAATGATTGAGTTAACCTAACAACAAGATATAGAGTTGGATCTTCAGGGGAAGTGGGAGGCATCACACATTCAGAATATATTTGTTCCAGCTAAGAAGTTCAAGACATATGATTCATGTTCTGCGAGAACTAAGAGATACTTGCAACATAGATGTGTTGGGTATTTGGAGTATGTTGTGGATACTCGAGTTAAGAAGAAGAAGTCTATTGCGATCATGCCTATTGTTGGAGACTATATCGATGTGTTTCCCAAGGATTTGATGGGATTTCCGCCTAAGAGGCAGGTTGAGTTCGGGATAGATTCAGTCCCAAGTGTAGTTCTGAAAGCCAAGCTACCCTATTCTCATGCACCTACCGAGATGCTTGAGTTGTCCACCTAGCTTCAGGAGCTGTTGGACAAGGAGTTTATTTGACTGAGTAGTTCATCTAAGGGAGCACCGATACTATTTGTCAACAAAAATGATGGAACGTACTGGATATGTATCGACTATCGGTAGTTGAACAAGTTGATGGTGAACAACCGTTATACATTCCTAAATACTGATGATTTATTTAACCACTTGCAGGGTACATATTAGTTTTCCAAGATTGATTTGAGTTCAAGATATCACCAGATGAGGTTCATAATTCTGGATATTACAAACATGACTTTGAGGGCTTGTTATGGGCATTACAAATTTGTGGTTCTTCTCTTCGGACTCACCAACGCACACATGATATTCATGGATCTCATGAACTGAGTGTATAAGAGGATAATTGTTTTGGTCAGTGATCGTGTTTACCGATGATATTTTAGTCACAAGCTTCTACCATGAAGGGTAAAGGCTAGGTTTGCATCATGTCTCCTACATGACGGAGCATAAGATTGGTGGGGAGGATTGTTCCATGATCTTTAATAGGAGGCAATTGAGACCATGAGCTGGGTGGAATTCATCACTAGGTTCAAGTCAAAGTATGTACCATCTACTAGCGTATGAGTTCACGATCTCATGCACACTATAGAGACCGTGGCAGAAATTACTACCAAGCTTAAGGAAAGAGTGCTATTGGTCACATAATATGCTGTTGATTAGGTGATGTTGATGATAATATCTTGATATGTTGAGGACCGACATCTGAAAGTTAGTGAGCATGACGACATGCAAGATACTTGATCAAATGATTGAGTCAACCTTACAAAAAGATATAGAATTGGAACTTTAGGGGAAGTGGGAGGCATCACACATTCAGACTATATTTGTTCCAGCTAAGAAGTCCAAGACATCTGATTCATGCATAAGGGGCAGCATGGCCAGGTCCGATGTACTATATACATGGTCCACAAGAGTTTAAGGTACTTGATGGATAAGCCCAATCTAAAATGAAGGCAAGATAATGGCTCGACCTGGTATAGGATTACGATTGTAAGATATTATGTCATCCAAATGAGGCAATCTGGTGGACTATGAGTTGAGTCACATGGTGGCTAGTTCTCTTATTAGAGATTTATGCTTGAAGATGACAGTTGTCACTCCACTATTGTAATTGATTTGATATGCTCAGGTAGAGGCAAATAAAGAATAAAATCATAACAACAAGAGAGTAGATGGACAAGTTTTTGCATTTGATATCGAAAATCATGGATTATTGACTCTTCATGGGAGGGTGTGGCTTCCTTATTCATGAGGGACTTGACAAACATTTACGGAGGAGACTCGTAAGTCTAAGTTCTCGATTATGGGTGGTCCTACATGATTAGGGATGTGGCTTGGTATATAGAGATACTTTTCACATGTAGGAAGGTCAAGGTTGAGCATCGAAAGCCTCATAGAAAGCTGCAAACTTGGGATATCCCACTTTGGAAGCAGGAACATATTACCACAGATTTCATTGCCAAGCTACCCAATACTGCTCATGGTTTGGATACAATTTGAGTCATTATGGATCGAACGACCAAGAGTGCATATTTCATTTCTATTTTAATGAGATTTATTTGCTGGCTGATATTTCTATTCATGAGACGGTTTCTCGACACATTATACAATCTTATGGTGGCTTCTGAAAAAGATGTGATGTTTACTTCCATGTTTTAGAAATGGTCCCATGCGGATCTGGGTACTTGACTTCATTTCAGTATAACATATCATCCTCAGACCGATAGACAGAATTAGCCAACCATTTAGACACTGGAGGATATTTTGAGGGCTAGTATTATCAATTTTTCATGGGACGTAGAATTCTAATCTTCCTTTAGCATAGTTTTTATACAAAAACAGTTTTCATTCTAGCAATGGTGTGCCCGTCCCCTCTTCAAGCTTCTTTACAAGAAGAAATGTAAGACCCCAGTTTGTTGACATGAGGTTGGGAAGAGAGTCATCAGGAGAATTGAGGTGGTGCTCAAGACTACTGAACTTATACAGAAGGTTAGACAGAGGCTTCAAACATCACATAGTCGATAAAAGAGTTACACTGACATTTGAAGTTCGGAGTTACAGTTTTAGATTGTAGACATGATGTTTTTAAGGATATCGTGTTGAAAGGGCATTATTCGTTTTGAAAAGAGGCACAAGTTCGCCCTTAGATTTATTGGTACTTTTTGGATCTTTTCTTAGGCGGGAAAGGTGACGTATCACTTGGATTTTCCTTATAAGCTTAGTCAGATCCACAATAGTTTCTATGTCTCTCAACTGACGAAGTTCTTAGTAGATGTGATTTCTGTGATTACTTTAGATGATATCCAGTTCGATGAGTGCCTGAACTATTGTAGGAACCCATTTTTATATGAACGGTAGATGTGGAAGAAAAATATCTCTAGATTTATCGTGTATAAAAAATATAAGCATGAAGAACATATGATGAGTACTCATAGATAGATAAGAAAGGAAGAAACGAAAGAAAATGCATAAAGAACGTGGGTGGGAGAGAAGACTCTCCCTTGGTGGGAGAGATCCCACCACTTTCTCTCTCTAGATATTACATTTTGAGAAGGTGCACACAAGAAAAATGACCACCTCTCCCTTTATATATGAGGGACAGAAAATACATCTAAAATACAATAAAGGGAAATAAATAACCTAACTATCACTCATTATTTGTAGTGCATTTCCATGCTCTAACATTTTCTCCCTAAATGGTTACAAATGATGAGAGATACAATAAGTGATGCAAGGCTATAATACAATAATCCAACTAGCAAGTGTGGTAATAAAATGAAACATAATGAGAACCAAATGTTGAAATGTCTCTGAAACTTTGAAGTGTCTGTGAAGTCTAAAACTGGCAGTGAATCTCTAAACAATGAAGGTCTATGGCTTCAAAGCACCACCAATGAAGATGAAAAGTAAGATCCAAATCTTCAAACTAGTCATAAGCACCATGAACAAGAAGATCACCATGAGCAAGTAGAAGATCCAATAAAAGAAACATTTCGACTTCAAAAAGTCTGAAAAACATCTCGAATTCTTGAATCATAATACGCCAAAATTCTTCAAAGAATAACCTGATAAAAATGTGAATCATCCAAAAAATGAAATCCGGATAATAAATAATGTTAGTCCAAAGACATGGTCCAACAATGGCAAAAATTTGATCAAAAGATCAAAAATAAGCGCCACGTCACATCGCTAACATAATCTCCGTCTTCAAAATATCACAAATCCAAACTCAAAAAAAATCATAAGATCTGAACCGGATGCGAACACAAAATCATCCTGTGATAGAGTTCGAATAATAAATAATCTGGGGCCAGTAAACATCTAGTAATACCAAAAATTTGATCCGTGAGGATCAAAAATAAGTGCCACATTGCATCACTAAATCCAAACTCAAACTAACATAAGAACCAAATCCGGATGATATTCTCTCCGTATTTTTGATAACCAATGACTGGATGTCAAAAATCAACAAATCATCGAATGGAGAGTGTCAGATACCAAGAGCTAAGAGAGTCTCCCTAGATGTATGAAGGGTCTTGATAAGACACGAGAAATAGAGTAAAAGAGATACTCTGCGGTCATGAGAAGATGGGTTATTCAGTTGGTGAAGCTACACGAAAAAAATACCATAGAAACAAGAATCACTTTGCATGAAAAAATAATATGTTGTGTCGAAAATATACCAAAATACCAAAACTACGGTGCCGGAACTCTCGAAGTGGTTTTCAAAAGAAAATAAAGTCCAAATGCTCAAGATAAATGATTCGTCAACCGGAGAACAAGAGCGCAAACTCATAAAATCCCATAAAGTGAAGAATGTGAAACAACTTTGTTAATCAATCGCCGTTGCAGTGCAAGCATCACAAAGAATAATATGAAGTCCGACTGTGGTATAGAGTAATCTTCCAAAATAATCGACATGAAATGAACCAATGTGACAATCCAAGGTTCGGTTGTGGCAAAAATTGGTGTTAAATAAATAATTGGTGTTAAATAAAAAAAATTGGCTAAATAAAAAAAATTGGTGTAAAAAATATAATTGTCTAAGTAAAAAAAATTGGTGTTTAAAAAAAAAATTAGAAAAATGAAAATAATTGTTGTTAAAAAAAATTAGAAAAAAATATAATAATAGAATAATGGCTGAATAATAAAAAAAAGGAATTAAAAAAGAATAAGAGGGTTAAAAAAAGGGGGAAGGAGAAGATAAGGAGAGAAGGAAAGAGGGAGGAGGGAGGTGCTAGCCGAAGTCTGGAGAAGAAGGAGGAAGGAGGTTGGGGATGGATGCTAGGGCTAAAGGTGAATGCGGATGGAGGGTAGGCAGATCAGAGGTGGCTTCGGATGAGAGGAGTTGAGGTTGTCGATGAGGACTGCTTAGGTGCGGACGCGGACTGCAGTCGATGAAGACTGCGGTAGCAAAGGAAGCGAGTTGCGCATGCGACCTGCTGTAAGGCGAAGATGCAAGCGAGGTTGCGATCTGGGAAGAAAACTATGGTCCGAACCGAAGGCAAAAGGGGTGGGTTGCGGGTCATCAGCAAGATCCGGGGCTACGGTTCAGGATAAGAAGGGGTTGCGGACCACGCCTAAGAGGGGCTTCATATTAACGGTAAGAAGCGCTGCGGGGAGGCTTCTTAGGAGAGTCCGGTAGAGAGTTTTTGGCTGCGGTTCGAGGGTCCGAGTGGGGCTGAACAGGTGACGAGAAATGCTATTTTTTCATGAAAAATGGTACCGAAAAGGCCATTTATTCATATTTTAATGAGAGGAATAATTTTTTAAGCATTTTGGGTCAAAAGGAGGTCTTGGGAAGGCAAAAAGAAGAGTTTGCAGGTGGGTTTTAAGGGACAAAAGGTGATGAGATGGGTCAAAGTCACATATTTTTTACTTGGGAAGGCAAATATGAGTAGAATATATTTTACCCAAAAGAGTAAAAAGGACAAAGCGCTTTATACAAACACATATTACATCCATATATCTTCAAATTAAGGATCCACAGCAAGACAAATGGGGAACAAGTCTTTATACCTCAAGAAATTTTTGCAAGTTGCTGGGCAAAAATAAATTCCACTATCTTCAAGAAAATAAGCCAATAATTTGTTCTCTCATTTCCAAAAACAAAATAACTCCCGGAGCAATTCTTCAACATCTTGCGACAAAAAAAATAATTTATTCTCCTATTTTTTTGTTCAGTTCTTCAACAACAACAAAATAAGAACATCAAGATCATCATTTGCAGCAGAAAATTTGAATGAGCAGCAACAACATCATCAAGATAATCACCAAACGGGAGTCTTTCCCTTTAACTAGTCGATTAAACTTTCAAGGTACGGCTCTAATACCAATTGTACGAACCCATTTTTACACGAACGGTGGATGCGGAAAAAAAATATCTCGAGATTTATCGTGTATAAAAAATATAAGCATGAAGAACATATGATGAGTATTCATTGATAGATAAGAAAGGAAGAAAATAAAGATAATTCATAAAGAACGTGGGTGGGAGAGATGACTCTACCTTGGTGGGAGAGATCCCAACACTTTCTCTTTCTTGAGATTACATTTTGAGAAGGTGCACACAAGAAAAATTACCACCTCTCCGTTTTTATATGAGGGAGAGAAAATACATCTAAAATACAATAAGGGAAATAAATAATCTAACTATCACTCATTATTTGTAGAGCACTTCCATGCTCCAACAACTATGTTGAAGGACCATTTACTATTTTGGAAATGAAGACAAAAACCTTTCGAAACAAGGTAATTGGGCTAATGAAGGTGTAGTGGCAGCACCACAAGGGCTCAAAGTGGACCTGGGAGCCATAATATGAGATGTAGAGGCGTTACCTTGATTTGTTTGTAGATGCAAATTTCAAGGACAAAATCTAGTCCAAGTGCATGAGAGTTGTAACATTCGTTTTCAGGTATAATTCTTTTGGGATTTTTTGTTTTAAGTATTGAGTCTTTGGGATTTTGAATGACCGCGACGTGGTAGTGGAGTTCCACCCCTGTATGGCCACATCAATTAAGTGGAGACAAGGTCAGGTGTTGGTCACGGCATAGTGACATCTAGGTTCAAAACCCTATATGTCGGGCTTTGGGTGCGGCTTGGTTATGGTTGGGTTGAAAACTCTACATCTCAGGCCTTGGGCCCTATTTAAGCAACCCTCCTGAGTGAAACGCTAAAGTGTGTGTGTTTATATATATATATATATATATATATATATATATATGTGTGTGTGTGTGTGTGTGTCTATATATATATATATATATATATATATGTTTATTCTTGGGGCTTTAGCGTGTGGTTCTTTGTGTTTTAAGTACTTAGTGAGATTTTGAAGATGAAGAAGAGGTGTTTGTGAAGCAATGATCATCAATCAAGCCTAATCCAACATCTTGAGCATTCACTCGACTTTACGACGGCTTTTAAGATCAACTTTGTGGTTATTCTTCTTAGATCTTCAATTCTTCATTGGTTTTGGTCTATTTTAAGGAGTTAGGATGCATGGTTGGAATAAAGTTTGCAACTTTATAGAATTTAGATGCCTAGAGTTTTATGAGGTTTGGATCTGGTCTCTACTCTCCATTTGATTCCATGTTTGGAGTTTGGAAAAAAATTTACCATTTTTTTTACCTAAAATGGTATACGCCTCACATGGGTGCGCATGGAATAAAGTTAAGATTTTTATGGACTAAATAAGTGTATTAAAGCCTTTTAGAAAGTTTGAGGCTTAGAGTCAACTAATTAAGAGCTTAATGTAGAATATGTTCTGCCAGACGAACCGTGATGCGATCAAGGGATGACGATAATATGGTGGTTGAGTGATCTGTTAATTTTTTATGGTGGCTAGGCCACATCAAGGTTAAGGGTTTGCTTCAACGCAGTTGGATGTTGACCATTGACTGTTGGGTTTTATCAAACTTGAAGATTTTAGAAACTAGACTGAGGTGTAACCTTTGTTTGTTATAGGCGATTCGTGTAACAGTTTTTGCATATCAAAGAGTATTGATTTCCAGCTTTTGTTTCACGTGAGCCTTCTCACTATGTTGTACGTCACTAGGTGTCATGTTATTCTTGTGGTCTTTGTGACACTTGTATGTGTATGCTTACTGGTCTAGGCCTATATGGTTTGGGCTAGAATATGTGTATGATGAGTTAGGGCAGCATGATGGAAACATAAATATTGGGCTAGGCCCATTAATATTTGGTGTCAGGTATTTTAGGGACTCACTTAGCGCTTTTTTACGATTTAAGTTCAAATGTTTTAGGTACTTTGGATAACAAGGGGAATGGCATGACGTGATTACATTGCATCCGTTGTTTATGTTATTTGTGATTTCTGCTCTTTATCATAATGACCCTGATTTTTATGATATAAACCCAAGTTGGCTATCTTTTGAGATTGAATTGATTTGGTTTCCTTGATCTAAAAATGAAAATTCGTCTTTGAAACTTGGTACGTTACATATTCTCTCTCCTTTGGGGTTAAAAAAAGTTGTGTATTTATAGTAAGTCATATTACACAACATGTAGGATCACTTTATGCAATGCATAACCTAATTTATCCATGGTTGTATCGAATTCTAAAACTAGGTCGTGGTGCGTGACACTTTAAGCAGCGAGAACTGAATATTTTTTAGCAGCTTTTTGAAATTGATCATTATCGACTCCAGTGTAGTCCCAATCCTTTCCTTTTGCTCTTAGAAATATTTTTTTTATGTATTTATCCAATTCAAATCATTATCAATAGATTTATCATTAAATATAACATTTATGGTTAATATATTAAGATAAAATCATAAAATAAATGTTTAAATAAAGCAATATCAATTTCACAAGAGTACAATAGATTTATTTTGTGGTCTATCAATTTCTATTATGATTATCGTATTTGTTAGATTCTAATCTCAAAGAATCTAATATTAGTAAACCCAATGTTCATGTGTTCAATATTTTTTTATTTATCAATTTTATGTTCATATTACGTAAACCATAATCTTTTATAATTGTTTGCCAAGTAATCATCATAAAATAAATGATCATCACATCTACACATCCATATTAATTCTATCAAGCTCTCTATTTACCCTTTTACCCTTAGGATTTGCTCAATCATTGGTTATATAAATTTCGATGTTCATAAAATTCATATGCTTCAAGTTAACATATTAGATTGGTCAAGCACTATCTAAAAGTCAACATTAAATACTAATCTCGAAAAACATAAGACTTCTTATAAGGATTAACACATAAACAAGCATGACAAATTCTAATCAACTTATGTGACAAGTAGAAAATTTTGAGCCAAATAAAATCGAAATGGTCTTGTGTACGGGTGTACACACAAGGTATATATGTAACTTTAATTCAATAAAACTTGAAAGCCAAAAGGGCATCATTTGTGGGATTATATATATATATATATATATATATATATATATATATATATATATATATATATATATATATATATATATAAACTTTGAAAACCATAACGTAGTTAACCTTTAAAAGTCAAATCGTTGGAACATAAAATCATGATCTTGAAACATTATTTTAAAATTTATGGTCTAGTACCCCACAAAACAAGGGATTTCGGTTTTCCTAGGCCGAAATCACCTCTTAGTAGGTACTACAAAACCAAAAACACAAGCTAGAATGAGTCTAGGACCGAAATATCCCACTTAGAACCCACCAGGGCTGAAAACACCACCCTAGAACCCCACTAAGACCGAAATCTACATGGTGGAGGAGTTAAGGCCGGAATCACCTATAGTACCAAGGGATTTCAGTCTTGCCATGGCCGAAATCACCCATGTGAGGCTTCCAAAAGTGAATTCAGTGGGATAAAAAGGATAAGAAGTTTTGGCTTGTTGATTAGATGCCTAACTCCTTTTCCCATGCAAACTTTAAGAGTAACCCAAGCAAAACTCCAATGAGTAAGTATAATATCCATCAGTTAACCAAGCAAAAGTCATGTCATTTATCCTCCCTTATAATGCACGAACTCACAGCCCCAATAACCCCCATCCATTTCATTCCTCTTTGGTGCAACTTCAGAACCTCTCAAGAGAAATCCAAATCTTCCAAACACAAAATTCTTCAAGTGTGTTCTTTAAGTTTAGTAAGTATTTTTGTGATTACCTAGTGTTTTAATACATTTTCATGTCCATATCATCATATTTACACACATTAAAATGTGTTAAACCCATAGGATAATACCGTCTGCACAAAGTTCATCAACCCCATCCAAGAGTTTAGGCTTGCAAACCTTCTCATCGTAACTTCAAACAACCCACAATTCCACTCAAGGTGAGTTCATTCCCGCCACATTTTCAAGATTTATCACGTTTTCTGGGGGAGGGGGGGGGAATACATGTCAAAAAAATGTTTATCACACAAATACTTGCATGTATTATCTTCATGTTAAAGTATAAGTCATTATTTGCATAAGATGTGATTAATACTAGTTTTGTACAAATATTTGTGTATATTAGTTTTCAAGTGTAAAACTAACGAAAATAAGACTAGATCTATGTTATGAAAATCTTGAGAAAAGTTAAGATCTACAAAACTATAAGGTTTTTGGAAGCTTCTTACCAAACTATAGTTTTTTCTAACAAAAAGGAGTGCATTCCATTAACTCTACTATTTTGTGGGTTTTAACCCAAAAATATGAAGTTTGATCTTACATATGAAACTAAACAACATGATTACTATGTATTTAAATGTTTTAGACAACCAAATATGATAAACTATAATTGGTATAGTATGGGAGTCAGAAAAATACACTATCAATTTTAGAAGAGACAAATAATTATTTAATGATATAATTATTTCATTACAAGAAAAAGAGAGTTTTTCAATTTACGTAAATCGATCGATATTCGTTGTGAGACATTAAGCTTCACTGTACCCACCAGAGTACACATACTAAGACCTACATTATAACCAATGTATCTTGTAGGGAGAGCGTGACACATGTGTATAGATCTATCTGGGTAACAAATGTCATGAACAGTCCCCATGTCCGAAGCGCGTCGTTCAGGAAACTAGTCGCATTAGCATAGTTATAATAAATCACATAGAGTATCAACAAACATTTGATTTACGGGTCAACATATCTTCAATAGTTTTATTTACATACAACTACGTTACATAATTTTCCAGTATAATACAGTTGGGTATACCCACAAGGTATATATATGTAACTTTAATGCAATAAAACTTGAAAGCCAAAGGTGCATCATTTGTGGGATTAAATATAAAGATATGTATTTATATAAACTTTGAAAACAATGACATAGTTAATCTGATAAAGCAATATCGTTGGAACATAAAATCCTGAACTTGAAACATGATTTTGAAATTTATGGCCTAGTACCCCATCAAATAAGGGATTTCGGTTTTCCTAGGCCGCAATCACCTCTTCGTAGGTACTACAAAACCAAAAACACAAGCTAGAGTGAGTCTTGGACGGAAATCTCCCACTTAGAACCCACTAAGGCTGAAAAGACTACCCTAGAACCCCACTAAGACTGAAATCTACATGGTGGAGGAGTTAAGGCCGAAGTCACCTAGAGTACAAATGGGTTTTGGTCTTGCCATTGCCGAAATCACCCATGTGAGGCTTTGAATAGTGAATTCAGTGGTATAAAAAGGATAAGAAGTGTTGACTTACTAATTAGATGCCTAACTCCTTTCCCAAGAAAACATTAACAGTAACCCAAGCAAAACTCCAATGAGTAAATATAATATCCACCAGTTAACCAAGGAAAAGTCATGTCATTTATCCCCCATTATAATGCGCGAACTCACAACCCCAATAATCCCCATCCATTTCATTCCTCTTTGGTGCAACTTCAAAACCTCTCAAGAGAAATCCAAATCTTCCAAACACAAAGTTCTTCAAGTGTGTTCTTAAAGTGTGGTAAGTATTTTCATGATTACCTAGTGTTTTAATACATTTTCATGTCTATTTCATCTTATTTACACACATTAAAATGTGTTAAACCCATAGGATAATACCATTTGCAAGAAGTTCATCAACCTCATCCAAAAGATTAGGCTTTGAAACCTTCTCATCGTCACTTCAAACAACCCACAAATCCACTCAAGGTGAGTTCATGCCCCCCACTTAAGGTATAAGTCATTATTTTCATAAGATGTGATTAATACTAGTTTTGTACAAATATTTGTGTATATTAGTTTTCAAGTGTAAAACTAACGAAAACAAGAATACATCTATGTTATAAAAATCTTGAAAAAAATTATTGTGACAACAGTCAAATTCAAGTCAAAGTCAAAGTCAACAAGTCAAAGTCAAAAAGTCAAAATCAAGTCAACAAGTCAAACCGGTCAATCTTGTATAATAGTTGTATGATTAAAATTTAGTCTATGAAAATGTACATTTGTATGTCAAGAATTCGAGTGTCTAGGTAAATCTATGTGTTTATCAATATGAAACCCTAAGAAGGTAGTTACATGCATCAAAACACGACTAAGGAACCTTTCGGGGACTTAAAATAATCATAAATGAAGTCTAACGGGGTTCACGAGCCTTGCATTGCAAGGTTATTCGATAAAAATGGCTAAAAGTGAATCTCTCCCAAATCTCTCCCAAATCTCTCTCAAATCTCTCTGAAACATTTTATAATCATTCGACTCCTCCCGACCCTTAAATTTGCCAAAAACTGTTTGAAACGAGGAGTTAGATCGAAAAACAGCTAATTATGACTGAACCCTTCTTAGGAACCGAGCCTCTTAGGAGCCGACCCTCTTAGGAGCCGAACATAGCCTCTTGAACCGAACTCATTCTCGGAACTGAACCCCTTGTAGTCCGCATTCAAGAGAACCGAACCTCCGTACAACCGAAATTGGCCGAACCCTCGGTCCATTTCGTTTTCATTGTAACTTCGGACCGAATAGAAGCCAAGCCTCGCACCTTCGGTTCCCTACTTCGCACCTTCGGTTCCTTCTCTCCTCTCTCGGTTTCTTCTTCCCTTCTGTCGGTTCTCATCCTCTTAGAGCCGAACCTCACAGGTTCGGTCCCTAATGTCCGGTTTTCGACTACTTTCACTTTTTAAGCACATTTTTGACAGGGATTTTTCACCAAATTCATATTTTTACAATTTTAAACTCCTAGAACTCATATTTTATTTATTTCTCAAGGATTTATTAATTTAAAATCATTATTTCATTAATAGAAATATCTAAGGATATTTTACCCCACAAGTGGGTCAAGTGTGCCCACTTGCCTCCATGTGTCTCTTCCCCATTAACCCAACCCTATCCACATCAAACAAACCAAGGAAAAAGTCCTATCAATCTTGCAACTTTCTCCAACAACTCCTCTAAATAAAGAAATCCCTGGAGGATTTCTTGATTCACTTTGATCATTTCCACACTTTTACACCTTTCATACCACACAAGGAAGCTTATTTTCTCTCTACTTCCAGCCACTTTTGGAAGTGTTCTTGAGCTATTACTTCACTTTTTGGGTATTATTTCCTCTAAAATCAAGTGTTATTCAATATTTTCATAACATCCTTGAATCATTTACACACATTCTAACACCAAAGAATCGTTCTTAGGATCATCCATGCTTTTACGTGTTCATCATGTGTTCTTGACTTGATACTCCTCGTCTTTGACCTTCCACTCTTCCAAGAATCACTAAAGGTGAGTTCATACCCCTAAATTTTCTAGTTTTCTTTAGTTTTCACGAGGGAATACAAGTTAAAACACCAAAACATATTTGAAACTTAACACGACAACTTACAACAGAAAAGTTGTGACCTGTTCACGAACTGTTTTACCCAACTTAAAATTAATATTTTTTAAAAAAATGTTCAATATGAAAATAGTTCAGGTTTATACCTTTAAGATGACTAGTTGAAAATCTCCATACGATTTATCTACATTTTTTTGTGATTTTTACAAAACTGCCTATCACTGCCGCAACGAATTTGGACCAGGTTGTGAAAATGAACATTTTCACACTGGTTTGAGACCACCAAAAATTATAAGAATATTTGTGAACACCGTAGACACTTTTTCCAAAGTCTCCGTATTTATGGATTTGGTTTTAGACTCACGATGATTTTACTATAAATAATCTAAAACAGTGACAATTAAGAGTTAAATTTTTAAGACAAGTTTAAGAGTTATTCACACCTTGTAACAGGCTGAGCAAGGTGTGTAAGTGTTTATACTTAGCATTTTCAATGTCATTTTATTGAAATACAAGGTCATGCATAACAAGGTTTCATTTACAACATAAAACATTTGGATAAAACTATAATAGGTATAGTTTTGACACCTCAAATGGTGATACTATCGATTTACAAAGCGAATATTTTATTACAAACTACGTGAACATGTTAATGAATAAATTTGTGAGACATTCATCTTTTGAGTACCCTTTAGTACAACAGAAAAGTCCTGTAGTTATAGCCAGAATTACTTGTAGGGAGAGTGTGATATTTGTGTATAGATCTATATTGGGTTTGACAACCCACACCTGAGTTGTTTGCAACAGTTAGACCGGAAGGTCTGGGGTGACAAGTGTCATAACATTCCGACACTTGAAGAACGTCGAGTACGAGGTCTTCGAGTTATAATATGGTTATAACAACTCACATGGGAAATTAACAAACACGCCGTTCACGGGAATTTAAGCATTTCACAATAAGGAGTTTTATTTACATATGAAACCACATATAAGTATGATGATTTACTTACATATACTAACTCTTGGTTCAGTTAAGACTACAATAAACCATTTAGAAAATATTGGATTTTCTGGATGCAAACTTGTAACAAACTTTAAGGAGCAACATTCATTTTCATTCATAAATTGCTTATGAACTCACCAGCTTTAATGCTGATACTCTTTAAAAAACAATTTGTATTCTCAGGTAATCAGTAATACAAGTAACCACAAGAATTTTGAAGGCAAGACACTAAGGCGTAGATTTCTTTTGAACTATTTTGACATCATATGTAATTTATTTGGAAACATGTATTTTGCAACGATGTAATCTTTTAAATTATATATATGCTGGTTGTGTTTAGTTTCTTCACTATGGTTATGATACTGAGCATGACGTCCTCTACCCCCGAACGCTTCTGCCGTTCCGGTTTGGGGGTGTGACAGATTGGTTCAGAGCTTTGTTTATAGTGAACTAAGTATATCGAACCACTTAAGATATACAAACTATAAATACAATGAGACAAAAATTCTCTGACGTAGCCTTTCAGAATTACTTATAAAAATCGTATTTTTATAAAAGTATTCGTACAATAGCACTCACTAGTTCAGTATCACAATGGCAATAAAATAAAAGTATTGAGATGAGTTGGACACCATGATCCAGCTTTGGGGTATGTAGTAAGACCTTGGATGAAGATAGCCTGATCAACTATATTTAGCCAAGGTATGACCAACGTATGCCAAAGAAGGATCATGATGAGCAACAAGTCTTCAACATACCAAAAACCTTGAGAAGCAAACATAAAGGTACTATAGGAGTATTGTAACACAAAAAACTGAAATGAATCACATTATAAATTACGATAACTAACTTCCTGTACCAAAATTTGTTGCGACATCCTTCTCATCCCTATTCTCGTACAGGCGCGATGGCAGGATTTCACTTGTCGGGTGACCCGTATTTCCCCAACCAAGGGAATGTTGGTTGGATTGTGGAGGACCCGGAGGAAGATTCTGAAGAGGTAGCCATGGAGGATGAAGGACCCATGGAAGAGGAAGAATCAGTAAACGGTGAAGAAGAAGAAGAAGAAGAAGAAGAAGACTCAGATAGAACCGACTTGGAATCTGAAATTTACAATCCACACCCTGCCCCTATTCCTCCACAACACTACCAGGGCCTGACGCCCCAATCGGCCAAAAATATACATCGATGGAGCTGAGAGCAAGGTCAACGACCTCCCTATGGCATGCAACGGGGTTTCTACGATCTCAGTAGAGGAGGGTCAGCCGACCGAGCCCTCCCTGTCATAGTTCACTGTGTCACACGCCACGAAGAGCAAACAAGAGTTAACACCCGACATCTCATGGAAGTTGGTGCCACCAGCCAAGTCAATTCCGTTCCTATTTGCAGGTTGGATGATGACCACGATCGAACTTGAGACCACACCGAGCTTCTTCGACGGGAGATGACCGCGAACCGAGCCGAAGTGCAAGAACTTTGAGAACACCGAGCTATTCTGGAAGGACGTCTGATAGATGCAGAATGCCAGGCGGATGAATCCAGAGCGGAAATGAGGAACTTCGTGTCTTTATTTCATGATCAGCAGAGCTTCAGTTTAATCTAGACCCTTATAGGGTCAAAATTTTTCCATACATTGATGTAACATAGACCCTTATAGGGTCAAATTTTCCCAAATATTGTGTACCAGGTTATATAAATGAAATTGACACGCTATTTGTTTTATTGGGAACATTACATCAAGTTCATAACAAGGATTATTTTCAGATTAAAAATTTACTGGTGTCCAATTTATGATTGTCTGATGCATGAACCCAGGTTACATATAATTTAGACCTGGTCGACCTAGAAAATGTTGGTTCTGCCTTGGATCTTGTTCCTTGTTTGGTTGTGGGCCCATGACAAAACCATTGAATTGAAAGTCTACTCAATCTTAATTATATGTAAATATTATATATCAAATGATTGTTGGACGAACCCGGAATGGATTCTATCACAGACATCTCAGGAGAAGCAAAACTATCAAAATTCATAAAGTATATATACCATTATCTATAGACCTCTAGTATGGATGGATTCATATAATTCAAGTCGGAATCTTGATGCATTTAAAGAACCAATACGTTTAGTTTTTAACTCTCGAATTTTGAGTGTTGTCAAAGAATTATTGTCTTTTTATTATTGTTATAGCAGAAAATGCCACCTCGTAGGAATCCTAGACGTGGCGGTGCCGCAGGATCTGCACCACCGCCACCACCACCTCCACCACCCCCTCAGTTCAACTTGGTAATGTTCCAGGCTGCGGTAACAGCCGTAGTAGCAGCCGCAATGTCCCAAATCAGCACCAATAATACGGGTGGTGCAAGTAATGGTCCCCCAAATTCTAACAACGAGGATAGTCAGGGACGCTCGAGAGAGTGTACCTACAAAGACTTTACTAATGCCAAACCTTAAACCTTCAATGGTACCGGAGGTGTCATATCATTTCTGCAATGGTTCGAGAAAACGAATCCGTCTTTGAAATATGTGAATGCCCTGAAGCAAACAAGGTCAAGTTTGCAGCATGCACATTGTCTGAAAGGGCACTCACCTGGTGGAATGGCCATGTCAAGACATTGACACTTCCGGTGGCTAACTCGATAACATGCGAACACCTAAAAACCATGTTGATGAAGGAGTACTGCCCCAGGGGCGAGATACAAAATTCGGAAGAGGAGCTTTGGAGTCTCAAAATGACAGGATCGGACATCCTGTCTTATACCTCAAGGTTTATTGATCTAGCCATACTGTATCCAGGAATGGTTCCATCGGAAAGCAAGAAGGTCGAAAGATACATTTGGGGACTATCTTCCCAACTTCAAGGAAACGTATTGGACACAAAGCCAACTATCTTTGACAGTGTCAAAGAACTGGCACAACAACTCATCGACCACAAAGCCATTCATGGCATTGTGGAAACCATCTCCGAGCAAGCTAAAGGGGGGAACAACAAAAGGATGTTCTGGAACAAGAAGAAGGGTCAATCTACTCAAGACCCTGCCAAAAAGCAACAAGTGGTTGCTGTGAACACCGCCACAACTACTGCCAACCCAACTCCGACAACGCAATACGTCGGGAGCCTACCAAAATGCAACAAATGCTACTTTCACCACAATGGCGCTTTCCGTGAAATCCATTGCACCAACTGTAACAAAAGGGGCACACCACTCGATTTTGTAAAGCTCCAGTCTAACAAAACGCACAAGCTACCAACGCCAAAGCAAGTCAAACCTGCTATGGTTGTGGAGAGGCAGGACACTTCAAGCGGAGCTGCCCAAAGGCAACAAACCCCAACCCTGGTGGAGTGGGCAGAGTTCTGGTGATAGGTCATGAGGAAGCAGTTGCAAACCCAACTGTGGTCATCGGTATGTTTCTCCTCAACAATACATACACATGCATTCTTTTCGATAGTGGCGCGGAGAAAAGCTTCGTGAGCCATCAATTTAAACGTTTGCTTAAACAAAAACCACAAACACTAAAAGATATATCCACCGTAGAAATGGCTAATGGTAAAACAGAGAACACTAACGACATTTATACCGGGTGTACCCTCACATTAAACAATCACTCTTTCCAAATCGACCTTATGTCGGTCACCATAAAAAGTTTTGATGTCATCATTGGCATGGATTGGCTGTCCCCTCACCATGCTGAAATCCTATGTCACGAAAAGGCCGTTCGCCTTAACCTGCCAAGTGGTGAAACTCTCATCGTCTATGGCGACAAGCATAACTCAAACTGTCATATCATTTCGTGTATCAAGGCCTAAAAGTACCTCCGCAAGGAGTACCACGCCTTCCTAGCCAACGTCGTAGACAAGAATCAAGAAGCTTAAAACATAAAGGACGTTCCAGAGGTCTGTAAATTCCCTAAAGTATTCCCTGAAGACCTTCCTGGAGTGCCCCCTGCTAGACAAGTCAAATTCCGAATCGACCTAATTCTTGGAGCTACTCATGTAGCCGAATCGGCATACCGTCTAGCCCCAGCAGAGATGCAGGAACTGTCCAGTCAACTGAACGAACTACTGAGCAAAGGCTTCATTAGACCAAGCTTCTCACCTTGGGGAGCACCGGTTTTGTTCGTTAAGAAGAAGGATGGATCGTTCCGTATGTGCATTGACTACCGCGAATTAAACAAACTCACCATCAAAAACCGGTACCCTTTGCCTCGAATCGATGACCTCTTCGACCAGCTACAAGGAGTAAGTTTCTTCTCAAAGATTGACCTTAGATCTGGATACAATCAACTACCAGTACAAGAGGAGGATATTCCCAAGACAACCTTCAGAACATGCTATGGTCACTACGAGTTTGTAGTGATGCCTTTCAGCTTAACAAATGCACCCGCGGTGTTTATGGACCTGATGAATCGGGTGTCTCGACCTTACTTAAACAAATTCGTGACTGTTTTCATCGATGATATACTAGTCTACTCCCGAAGTGAGGAAGAACACAGCCAGAATTTACGTCAAGTCCTGGAGACACTGAGGACAGACAAATTGTACGTAAAATTCTCAAAGTGCGAGTTCTGGATTCGAGAGGTGGATTTCCTCGGACATGTAGTCAGCAAGGAAAGAATACATTCCCTTCAAAGATCAAGGCAATTGAAAGTTGGGCAGCAAGAAGAACGCCCACATAAATCCGCCAATTTTAAGGATTCGCCGGTTACTATTGAAGATTCATCTAAAACTTCTCCAAAATCGCAAAACCACTCACCACCTTGACTAAAAAAGGAGTGACCTTCGCCTGGGGGGGATAAGCAGGAGACTGTGTTCCAAACGTTGAAACGAGCCCTGTGTAGTTCTCCGATCTTGTCCCTACCAGAGGGAACATATGACTTTGTGGTTTATTGCGATGCATCAAACCAAGGTTTGGGATGTGTGTTAATGCAACGAGGAAAGGTCATTGCCTATGCCTCAAGAAAGCAGAAGACGCACGAGGTAAACTATACGACGCACGATCTCGAACTAGGGGCGGTAGTTTTCGCCCTAAAAATCTGGAGGCATTACCTCTACGACACCAAGTGCACTATCTTCACTGATCATAAAAGCCTTCAGCATATCCTCAACCAAAAAGAACTCAACATGAGGCAAGGACGATGGGTAGAATTGCTAAACGATTACGAATGCGAGATTCGTTATCACCCAGGAAAAGCCAACGTGGGTGCAGACGCTTTAAGCAGAAAGGAATACTCTGGCCATCGAGTAAAGGCACTAACCATGACCATCCATTCACACCTGTCCACACAAATCAAGGAGGCACAAAAAGAAGCCTTAAAACCAGAGAACGTGGCAGGTGAAGTGTTGAGAGGAATGGACAAAAATCTTGAAGTCAGGGATGATGGAGTTCATTGTCTCATGAACCGGATCTGGACACCGAAATTTGGTGGATTCAGGGACGCTTTCATGAATGAAGCTCACAAAACTCGTTACTCAGTGCATCCCAACTCATACAAGATGTATTTAGACCTTAAGAAGTTGTATTAGTGGCCGGACATGAAAGCCGAAATAGCTACCTTCATGAGCAAGTGTCTGACTTGAGCAAGGGTTAAGGTAGAGTATCAGAAGCCCTCGGGACTACTTAAACAACCAGTGATACCCGAGTGGAAGTGGGAGCAAATTAAGATGGACTTCATTACCAAGTTACCTAAGACAACGGGTGGACTTGACACCATTTGGGTAATCGTTGACAGATTAACCAAATCTGCTCACTTCCTGCTAATAAAGGAAATCGACAAAATGGAGAAACTAACAAGGATCTACATTAAAGAAGTTGTGCGACTTCACGGAGTACCGATGTCCATTATCTCCGATAGAGATAGTCGGTTCACGTCACGATTCTGGCGGTCACTGCAGAAGGCTATGGGAACTAGGTTGGACATGAGTACAACCTACCACCCACAGACCGACGGGCAAAGTGAAAGGACCATTCAAACGTTAGAGGACATGCTAAGAGCTTGTGTGATGGACTTTGGTAAAGCGTGGGATGCTCACCTACCCTTTATCGAATTCTCATACAATACTAGTTATCACACTAGCATCTAGGTTGCTCCGTTCGAAGCCCTATATCGTCGTAAGTGCAGATCACCCCTGTGCTGGGCCGAGGTGGGCGATACGCAACTAGCAAAAGGGAAAATCCCTAACAGCACACTCACTGGCCTAGAGATCATAAGGGAAACAACTGAGAAGATCATCCAAATTCGAGAACGGATGAAGGCTTCACAAAACCGAAAAAAGCACTACGCCGATAAAAGACGGAAGCCGTTGGAGTTCCAAGATGGAGATCGAGTACTACTGAAAGTATCACCTTGGAAGGGATTAATACGTTTTGGAAAACGTGGGAAGTTAACTCCAAGGTATATCGGGCCATTCAAAATCCTCGCCAGGATTGGCTCGGTGGCATACAAGCTTCGATTACCACAGGAACTCAGCAATGTGCGCCCTACCGTCCATGTGTCGAACTTAAATAAATGATTGTTTGATGAGACCCTTGTCATTCCTTTGGAAGAAATTGAGATCAATGAGAACCTCCACTTCATAGAGGAACCCGTTGAGATCATGGATCGATAGGTCAAATCGACGAAACAAAGCTGCATCCCCATCGTAAAGGTCCGCTGGAATGCCAAGCAAGGACCCAAATTTACATGGGAATGTGAGGATCAAATGAAGCAAAAGTATCCACATCTATTCCCCATCCCTTGAAGTCCCTCTCAAAAATGCAAATTTTGGGACGGGATTCCTTCTAACGGGGGGATAATGTGACAACCCTCAAATTCAAGTCAAAGTCAAAGTCAACAATTTAAATTCAAAGTCAAAAAGTCAAAATCAAGTCAACAAGTCAAACCGGTCAATCTTGTATAGTAGTTGTATGATTAAAAGTTATTCTATGAAAACGTACATTTGTATGTCAAGAATTCGAGTGTCTAGGTAAATCTATGTGTTTATCAATATGAAACCCTAAGAAGGTAGTTACACGCATCAAAACACGACTAAGGACCCTTTCGGGGACTTAAATAATCATAAATGAAGTGTAACGGGGTTCACGGGCCTTGCATTGCAAGGTTATTCGATAAAAATGGCTAAAAGTGAATCTCTCTCAAATCTCTGCCAAATCTCTCTCAAATCTCTGTCAAACTTTTTATAATCATTTGGGTCATCCCGACCCTTAAATTGGCCAAAAACCATTTGAAACGGGGAGTTATATCGAAAAACAACTAATTAGGACCGAAACCCTTCTTAGGAACCAAGCCTCTTAGGAGCCGAGCCTCTTAGGAGCCGACCCTCTTAGAACCAAACATAGCCTCCTAAACCGAACTCATTCTCGGAACCGAACCCCTTGTAGACCAAAGTCAGCAGAACCGAACCTCCCTACAACCGAAATTGGCCGAACCCTTAGTCCATTTCGGTTTCATTATAACTTCGAACCGAATAGAAGCCGAGCCTCGCACCTTCGGTTCCATGCTTTGCACCTTCGGTTCCTTCTCTCTTTTCTCGGTTTCTTCTTCCGTTCTCTCGGTTCTCATCCTCTTAGAGCCGAACCTCTCAGGTTCGGTCCCTAATGTCCGGTTTTCGACTCCTTTCACCTGTTAAGCCCATTTTTGACGTTTTTGACAGGGATTTTTCACCAAATTCATATTTTTACCATCTTAAACTCCCAGAACTCATATTTTATTTATTTCTCAAGGATTTATTAATTTAAAATAATTATTTCATTAATAGAAATTTCTAAGGATATTTTACCCCACTAGTGGGTCAAGTGTGCCTACTTGCCTCCATGTGTTACTTCCCCGTTATCCCAACCCTATCCACATCACACAAACCAAGGAAAACATCCTATCAATCTTGCAATTTTCTCCAGCAACTTCTCTATATAAAGAAATCCCTGGAGGATTTCTTGATTCACTTTGATCATTTCCACACTTTTACACCTTTCTTACCATACAAGGAAGCTTATTTTGTCTCTACTTCCAACCACTTTTGGAAGTGTTCTTGAGCTATTACTTCACTTTTTGGTAAGTATTTCCTCTAAACTCAAGTGTTATTCCATGTTTTCATAACATCCTTCAATCATCTACACACATTCTAACACCAAAGAATCGTTCTTAGGATCATCCAAGCTTTTATGTGTTCATCAAGTGTTCTTGACTCGATACTCCTCATCTTTGACCTTCCACTCTTCCAAGAATCACTAAAGGTGAGTTCATACCCCTACATTTTCTGGTTTTCCATAATTTTCAGGGGGGGGGAGGGGAAATACAAGTTAAAACACCAAAACATATTTGAAACTTAACTAGACAACTTACGACAGAAAAGTTGTGACATGTTCACGAATTGTTTTACCCAACTTAAACTTAATATTTTTCTCAATACTGTTCAATATGCAAACAGTTCAGGTTTATACCTTTTAGATGACTACTTGCACATCTCCATACGATTTTTCTACAATGTTTGGTGATTTTTACAAAACTGCCTATCACTGCAGCAACGAAATTGGACCAGGTTGTGAAAATGAACATTTTCACACTGGTTTGAGACCACCAAAAATTATAAGAAAATTTGTGAACACCATAGACTCTTTTTCCAAACTCTCCGAGTTTACGGATTCAGTTTTAGACTCACGATGATTTTACTATAAATAATCTAAACAGTGAAAGTTAAGAGTTAAATTCCTAAACAAGTTGAAGAGTTATTCACACCTTGTAACATGCTGAGCAAGGTGTGTAAGTTTTTATACTTAGCATTTTCAATGTCATTTTATTGAGATACAAGGTCATGCATAACAAGGTTTCATTTACAAGATAAAACATTTTGATAAAACTATAATAGGTATAGTTTTGACACCTCAAATGGTGATACTATCGATTTACAAAGCGGATATTTTATTATAAACTACGTGAACATGTTAATGAATAAATTTGTGAGACATTCATATTCGGAGTACCCTGTAGTACAACAGAAAAGTCCTATAGTTATAGCAAGAATCTCTTGTAGGGAGAGCGTGATAGTTGTGTATAGATGTATATTGGGTTTGAGAACCCACACCTGAGCTGCTTGCAACAGCTAGACCAGCAGGTCTAGGGTGACAAGTGTCATAACATTCCGACGCTTGAAGAACGTCAAGTACGAGGTCTTCGAGTGATAGTCTGATTATAACAACTCACATGGGAAATTAACAAACACACTGTTCACGGGAATTTAAGGATTTCACAAAAAGGAGTTTTATTTACATATGAAACCACATATAAGTATGATGATTTACTTACATATACTAAGTCTTGGTTCAGTTAAGACTACAATAAACCATTTAGAAAATATTGGATTTTCTGGAAGCAAACTTGTAACAAACTTTAAGGAACAACATTCATTTTCATTCATAAATTGCTTATGAACTCAACAGCTTTAATGCTGATACTCTTTCAAAAACAATTTGTATTCTCAGGTAATCAGTAATACAAGTAACCACAAGACTTTTGAAGGCAAGACACTAAGGCTTAGATTTCTTTTGAATGATTTTGACATCATATGTAATTTATTTGGAAACATGTATTTTGCAACGATGTAACCTTTTAAATTATATATATGATGGTTGTGTTTAGTTTCTTCACTATGGTTATGATACTGAGCATGACGTCCTCCGCCCCCGAATGTTTCCACCGTTCCGGTTTGGGGGTGTGACAATTATGATCTACAAATCTATAATGTTTTTGGAAGCTTCTTACAAAACTATAGTTTTTCTAACAAAAATGAGTGCATTCCATTTACTCAACTATTTTGTGGGTTTTAACCCAAAAATATGAGGTTTGATCTTACATATGAAACTAAACAACATGATTACTATGTATTTAAATGTTCTAAACAACCTAACATGATAAACTATAATTGGTATAGTCCGGGAGTCACAAAACTACACTATCAATTTCAAAAGAGACAAATAATTATTTAAAGGTATAATTATTTCATTTACAAGAAAAAGGGAATTTTCAGTTCACGTAAATCGACCGATATTGGTTGTGAGACATTAGGCTTCACCGTACCCACCAGAGTACACATACTAAGACTTGCATTATAACCAGAGTCTCTTGTAAGGAGAGTGTGACACTTGTGTATAGATATATACAGGATTGACAACCCCGCACCTAAACAGTTAGCTATAGTTAGACCGCCAGGTCTGGGGTGACATATGTTGTACACAGTTCCGACGTGCGAAGCACGTCGTTTAGGAAACTAGTCACATTACCATGGTTATAATAAACCACACAGAGTATCGACAAACATTTGATTTACGGGTCAACATATCTTCAATAGTTTTATTTACATAAAACTACGGTACACAGTTTCGCACTATAATACAATTTATACATGCGGAAACATGCTTTCTAATGGATTTATATACGAATAAAGCTACATATTACTTCTTTCGTGTATAACAATACTTATACATTATTGGTCTTAGGGTTTTAAGACTACAACTCATTAACAAAGAAAATATTGGATTTTTTGGAAGTTTACATTATCATTTTACAAGAAGCAGTCACAAACTGCTTTGCATACAAAAACGCTTATGAAGTCACCAAATCAATTGTTTACACTTTTCAAAATCACTTGTATTATAAGGAAACCAGTAAACAGGTAGCTACAAGGATTTTTGGTGGATGGGACGTCGTCGTATCTCGCTATTTCATTTTTGTTACACGCATATGATATTATGTAAACAATATTTTTGAGTACAATGTAAACATATTAATTATTCATAGCAATGGTTGTGATGATTTGATCTATATTATTAAATTGTTATGATATTGTACATAAAGTCATCCGCCCCCAGACGTTTCCGCCGTACTGGTTTGGTGGTGTGACAACTTAAAAATCTGAATTTTTTAAATCAACACATAACTTAAGTGTTCATTTACTTTAAAGACAAAGTAATATGTGGTTAGCCCGCAATCTTAGATGCAGAACATCAAGAAAACAATATACTACTACCTAGTTGAACATGATTTAAAACGCTAACCGAATGATATCGATGTGTTTTAATATTCGATTTTTCAAGATTTTGATTTAATTGCAATCTCTTTCATCAAGAATCATTTTAGGATAGCTCTCAATGTCTGATGATAACCCTGAATTCTTGCACAAGGTTGCACTCGTTTTTAGGGTTAATAAAGGACATAGTTATAGATAAAAAAAATGCAAGGAAATGTCTTGCGAACCTAATACTAGTTGAGTCGTGAGTCTTCATGATTCTGCAGTTTATCGAGATTCCTCCGCATCCGGGTCACAATAGACATCACAAACTCATCACGAACTATCATATCTCTTCAAGAATCCTCTTTTTATGCTTCCTGCTCCGTTTTCCAACTTTTTCTTCTTGTTGATGCCTTCTAGCTATAATTCAATATTTTCAGCTAATTAAGTACCTGTTACCGTGATTTATAACAACATAGAGAGTAAATATAGCAAAAATCATGTCAAATAAATGTATTAAATACACCATATCAAATTACCCCAAACTTATACTTTAATTGACCATAAGGAAACTAGAATCAATTCCAACGAAAATAAAACTCAACCCCAACATTACTATATCAAACCATTATTTATTAATGTTCACACAAAATAATTCAATTCAAGACCACCAATTTGACCTAGCATCTTGTGTATATCTTTGTCTAATGCTAATAAACTTTCCAATCTTCAAAAGACTTGAGTTTTTACGACAATTTTTTTTTTACTATTTCACCTCTTTTTATTTTTTTCCTTTCAAAACTCATTTTTTGCACTCTTATTTTTATGGCACATGACTAAAAATAAATAGACTTAATAACAATTTCCTTTCAAAACCCATGTAACAGAGTTCGCACCATCCCGATCCGAGTCAATATGCCTCAGGTAGAATAGATGTAACATCCCTTGGGGGGTCTAAACCAAACTTGAAAGGGCACAAATTGGCTCCATTCTTAAACTATAGATAACTAAAATAATAATTGTTAAACTATAGATAACTGAAATAATAATAGTTACCTAAACAATATCTTACAAATTTAACTTCAACCTTTATTGGCTAATGACTCGGTCAAATAATCAATTTCTAAAAATAAAATTTCAAGATTGAATTTTATCAAACAATGAAAAATATATTGTATCCCTTCAACTTGTATGTTCACATCTTTGGCTCATGGTATCACTAAAACTAGGAAAGTGAGAAATATACTAAAACATATCAACTAAATAAAACCTTAGGCGTATTTTCTCATGTATTAATTGGTGATGGAGTTTTGGATATGCATATATAAGGACTTTGACAGTAGTTGGTAGGAATGTAATGTATGTTTTATATGTATGTTATCATCACACAATAACCATTTATTTAGGTTACTTAATGTATTCTATACATGTGTTGATCGATATCACATCATGCTCCAAATTTCCTTGCTTCTAGATTGAAGTTTAGGTCATGCTCCGTGGACATTTGTACCAACAACTTTCAATATCAATATAAAGGATTGGCATGACATGGTTGATATATCCCTTTACCGATCTTGGTTTGAATGTGATATAATATATTTGTGTTTGAATTACATTACCTAAGTAATAATCACTTATAAAAAAACGTTATATGTTGATTGGTCATTTCCAAGCATTGATGTAGCTATACATTCTCATTAATATACCAAATGACCACTGTTTTTAGGGTTTTTCGATTTTCGGACATTCACTCTCATTATATACTGTAGTTATTGGTCTGAAACAATTTTTCAGAAGTTTCATTTGGTTTACAATTATGTGAGCTCATATCCACAAACTCCTACTGGTTATCAAGTGGGTACCAAACTCATTGATATAATACCCCTCGAGAGCTTCAAACTCACCATTGTGAATGACATAAACATACCATAACAGTTTGACGATAAAAGGATTGTGGAGTTTTGTTAGGGTTGTTTCTAGGGAGGTTGAATAGTGGTGAATTTGTGAGTGTAGATGGTTGCACCAAGGCCTACGTCAACTCGTTTCAGAGGCGATTTGCACAACATGGAGGACATGTCAAAAGTAGGTTTTCATTTGATTTGCACATTTTATAATTATTTGAACGTATGTGATTTTTCTAAATTTTTTGTTTTTGCAATATATTTTTCTTTAACGACATTACAGAGTATTTGTTTTTGCAACATATTTTTGTTTCTTAAAGAAAATGTGAGTTCGTTTAACTTATAATAATATGAAGTTACAAATAATCATAGTACGAAAATGATGACAATAAAAGTGACCAATAGTTAATTGAAATTAACAAAAAATAATAAACGAAAATTGCAAATTTAGTCAAATACACTAATTATTTTGTGAAAAACAGCTAAAAAAAACTAAAATTGCAGTTTTAACCACTAAAATCGCAGATAGGTATAATACTTTTGTGATTTCGCCTTGCCATCTGCGAACGTACAAGTGGCTAAAGCACAGACGTGCTTTAGCCACTTGTATGTTTGCAGTTGTTTTTTTCTTTTCGCTGTATATATACCCCTTTTTTAGCATAAAATTGTGATTTCCTCTCCTTTTTCACTGCGATTTTGTGAAAAAAAAATTTATTTTTTTATTTTTAATTTTGAAAATGAAATTGATAGGTTTGACCACAAAACAACCTTGTTATATATAAATTTTCTCAACAAATTATCATTTTTATTGTTATTTTTTTGGAAAATTTGTTTAAAACATCTCTAAAAAAATCGTCCATAATAGCTCTAAGGAAATCACAGACAGAGAGTTTCTCTAAGAAATTGAGTGAAAAATGAAGAAAAAAAAAACGTTTTTAAATTAGATCCCACGAAATCACGGATGAATATCACAAAAGCACAGATGGACTTTTTCATCTGCGAACGTACAAGTGCCTAAAGCACATTTGTGCTTTAGGCACTTGTACATTCGCAAATGGAAGGGCAAAATCACAAATGGGTTTAAACCATTTACGATTTTAAGTGTTATTTTTGTAATTTGCGTTTTTTTTTTGTTGTTTTCCACAAAGTAATTAATGTATCTTGGGTAATTTGTAATTTTCTCAAATAATAATAATAATAATAATAATAATAATAATAATAATAATAACTAGAAAAGTTACCCCCGCTAGGCGAGGGTCAGAAGCTTTCAATATTGTTTCCGAATCGATAAATATGACAGACATAGAAAGTGCAAGGATGAAAAGCCCGGAGTTTGTCCCGGACCGTTTTTTTTCATGTTTTTATGAAAAAATGTAACAATTTTGACTGCAACGATCAGAAGTTTCAAAACGGTTACAGAATTAAAGGGGTGGAAATTAGCAAATTTTTAGAAAATGAATCAAAGTTGTCAAACCGTTAAAGTTTTATGGCCATACTTTAATTATTAAAATGTTCCTAAAAAGTGTAAAAATATTGATTGCAATGACAAAAAACGTCAAAATAGATAAAGAATGAGGAGCAAAGTGTAGGGACCATTTCTGCCAAAAAAAACCAAGTTTACTATTCCTAAGTTTCATATATATATATATATATATATATATATATATATATATATATATATATATATATATATATATATATATATGAAAAAAAATAACATGAAGAGAAAGACATAAAACAAAACCGAAATGATCATAAAATCGTTAAATGGGATCTCTGAAATGATACTTTGGATTCTGGAGTCTACTTTGAAATGACATGTTTCGAATAAATTGGTGATTTTCCACAAAAAAAGATTGTTATCATGTGAAATCCTATATTTATATTGGTTAATTACACAATTTCTATCATTGAAAATTATTTGGGTAGTCTGGTAACATAAATATTAGCATCTTTGAAATATAATAACTTAATAACCAGTCACAATGAGTGGTTAAAAAAAAAGATCTAAAACTTTACTGTTGAAACAGGAGATGGGAACTAATTTACGTTTTCTAAAATTTTCCTCAACCAACAAAGGAAACAGTTGTAAAGGAAAAGAGTCTGTCAAATAAGCACTATAGATCGTCCTTGTTTAATGTTCACGTATTGAAATTTGTGGATGGGATAACATAATAGAGTTCTTTGCTATAGTAACCAGAAAAGGGAAATTATTTTTTCCCTGGAATATTAATGCTTGTCGGCATTTTGTAATGCTTAGTCTGATTTGTATCGTTCAAGCATCTACTACTGTTTGCATGTTTACATAGTTCCTTTGAAAACTGGGCATCTTATATGTTATTTCTATAAATGGCTCTACACCCGTTTCAATCAAATCAATTAATGACTTGCTCTTTCAAATATTCTGGTATATGAGTTGTATTGCATGTCTGATATGAGCTTTAACCCATCAAACACCCTCTCCTTCCCCCCTTCCAACACTCGTTATTCTTTTATGAAGCACTTACAGCTTTCTGTGTTTCAAATTCTTCTTTACTCATACCACATAAACTTTTAGAAATTTTTTAACATGCAGGATTGTTTAAACCACAAATGAAGTAAAAAAAAAAAAGGTGTCAGGGAACACTTATGTTACACTTTTCTTTTACTGGCTAGCTGTGGATTGTCATGAAAAAAGATTCACTTTATAAACTTGTACGTCCTTGGCTTGAAAATAACTTAACATTGGTCCATGTAGGTGGAAGAGTATATATGCTATTTTTTTCTAATAAGAGAAGGTCCAATGTTTTATAGGCATGAACAAAGAGTTTCATAACCCCTGGTATACATAAAGCAAGTGTATCTTAATCTAAGGGATAATATATAAATTTATTTACTATATACGAATCGTTAATCAATAGAATGAAATCACTTCATGCAGAGGCTTTATAAGTTACTAAAACTATTCTAAATCATAAGTAATACTCACACCTTACACCTACGAAAATGTTAGCCTTCATTCCCATGCCAGATCGACAATATCTGAATAAAGCCTAATTAAAAGTATTCCATAATACAAAGTTATAACTAGGTTAATTTTGAATCGGTAAACATCACATCACATCCCAACTTGTATTGATTTGGTGAGCACGTGTAACATCCTCAAAATGGTGGGTTTAGAAGGTTTTGACATATAGAAGAATGCTGAAAACTTTATACACAAGGAATGGAAACTAAGGTTTTGACGCCCATTAAGTCAAGAACTCCAACTTTTCCGAAAGGCTTTATCAATTCGAAAACACCATAAAATCATTTTTAGACATGCATGTCCAATCGTATATCTTAAACACAAGCTAGGTGAAAATGACCAAAATAAGATCCTAACTTTAAGCATGGTGCCCAAAAGATCATGAAACATTAGATACATAGACCAATATACTCATGTGACAAAGTAGAATGATAAATTTGCAAACTTTATTACATCTCACAACATGTACCATCTTCATTTAACGGACTAAAAACAAGCTCATAATCTTTATCTAGCAACTTATAAACATAAAGGTGGAAACTTCAATCATACTCAAGGTTCATAATATAGTTGGAAGTCGAGATCTTCTTAAGAAAGGGTATAGAACTCTATGTACAAAGAGCTTCTTTCCAAAATCCACCAAGAACCCCAAAAATGGATGAAAGATGAGTGGGGAGGCTCAATGTGGTGAAGGAAGGCTAGGGTTTCTTCCAAGGGGTTCTAGATATGATGGAGGTTAAGAAAATACTCTTAATCATGAATCCTTACATTTAAATACCTTGAAAACCATAAAATTTTTATGGGATTGGATTGCACAGTTTTTACCCCGTGACAGCCTGTGTATCACCTTGTGAGGGCTCTTATGTCGTGAGATATTCCTGTCACCTAGTGAAAACGGTTTTTCCCGAAATTCATCCTGAACTTTAGACATTCATAACATCTTTGTTTCAACTCGGTTTTTGATGATCTTTATATGCACGAAAAGGTATTCACGGGCCCCATAACCCTGTATAATTACTTTTGGCTTAACAAATGTCAAAGTAAACCCGTAATTCATGTGAGAAGCCCCACATATAACTTTTCCCATTTTACCCTTTTTCTTCGAAGCGCTATTCAATGCCTTTAAACACTTAACCCAACATTATCAACACCCGATATGGTTTAAACTCTATTCCTTTGAAGCCCAAGGCTTTTAATCGATCCATTTATGTCGACTATCCCGATAATAGAAACATCTAAAAAATAGGTATTACAATTTTCCTCCACTTACACTGGATTTCGTCCTCGAAATCTGACTTGGTTGGAATTTTAACTGCACTAACACAATCCAAATGCTAGCTTCAAACACTTCATATAATCAATGCATCCATATCGAACTCAAGAGACCATCCGGACCCAATTGATTCCAACAAACCACCCAGTCATTTGGAACGCTCAATACAATACTACCTCTCTCTCCAAACGGTAAGAGCCAACTCATAGCGAAACCACTTAAATAGGAACTTCCATATCTGTATCGAATAACCATCTACCAAAATTTTCCAAGAGATTTATAACCTTCCACATCACTGGCCTCTTGGTACTCTAACCAACATATCACTACCCCTATGTCAATCCAAACAACTATGTGTCGTTAGCGATCCGAGGACTATCAGCAGTCCTGGAGTTATCATCAACTCTGAAAATATTCACAACTTCCATCAGCTACTAAGAGTCGGTTAGTCTAGCGTGCACACCACTATGACATAAGTAATATAAGGAGAGAACTCACACGAAAACTCATCATAAAACGACCAGAAGTCCATTAATAAGAATCACAATAATGAGTTGCTAACAAACTACCATGACTTTTACAGCAAGTTAACACCCTACAACTGCCTGACTCAACTTTCCGGTCACTGAGCCACCAGTAACAACACTATACTGCACAAACAACCAACTATGACATACAAATAACAAACCAACACATGGGTTTCAACTACATAGATGTCGGGCACACTCACAAAAGTGAAATCCACTGTGGCTCACGGCATGTCATGACGTCATCCAACCATTAGGATAAGAAGCTCATGGCTCATCATCGTTCTTTCCATCATTCGACCACAAGTATGAAGACACCTGACGAGCATCTAACGGGTCTAAAGACATATTGCTTTCATTGCACGGACCGATAGGAACCCAGTTAACATCTCACTCGAAACTTGCCAAAAACACATGATCCATACCATCCTAAAATACACACTCTTCCACAATCCAGTGCCACCAACAGGTCGCCAAATGAAATGCAACCACGGACAACCAGCACTAGATAGACAATTGAATTGTCGTTCCCACTTGAAAGCACAAAATTTCATACCTTCAAGGAGGAAACACAATGCTCCCCACTCGAGTGTGTTCCTTCTTAATCATAACCTTACCCAAAAGGTGACATACTAGTAAATCAGACGATGCAACAAACCTCAATTGCTATTAGACACATTCTTCTAACAACCACAACAAGATCCAACACCATGAGGGAGCTGAACAGATCCCATGTATGAGAAAAAAGACTAATAAGACTTCTAATATCAAAGAAGAACAACAAAACAATCTAGAAATGTTGCCAAAATCCTAGTCGAATCAATCCAAAAACAAACCAAACCGACGAGATCTGGCAAACCGAACTTTGCGTAACCACGATGATACCTGAAAAAAATTGAATATCATTGCTCTGATATCAGATCTTCTAATAACTAAGGCCAACTGCCATCTCGATCCCACTACAGACCACAATCCCATAACCAAGAAGTCGACATAACACATACATAGAGGTCAAGATACAAACTTTACTGAATTTGAATAAGGGTTGATGCATCAAATCTACCCTCAAGTGATATTGGTTGAAACCTTCAAATAGCCTCAACGGACCATGAGACCAATCAACCATTGCCCAACTCAACCAAAAATAACAAACCCATATCGTAGGCTAACCATGCTTCCTATAATCGATACACAATTAGAGTGGTTTAAGCTCTATCATTTAGGTCCATGGAGCGATAATAAGGAACGATTGACCACAACAATTTCCTGACCCACTAACTTCCTTCTGCGAGGAAAACACAAACACCTAATGTCAACTTACTCTACACCCACGATCTGACCAAGCCTTAAATTCTCTATGCCCATGGAGGGATCCAATGGAACCCCGAGGAACGCAACGAGAGACATCCAGATTATAGTGGTTTAAGATCCTTCATTCATGTCCATGGTGCTACCACAGAGGAACAATTAACCATGACAATTTCCCTACCCACCATATTCCTTCGACGAGGAAAACACAAACACCTAACGATAACGTACTTTGCACTCATGATCTGACCAAACCTTAAATTCTCCGCGTCCATGGAGGGTTCTAACGGACCACTGAGGAATGCAATGAGAAACATCTAAATCAAGAACACTTTAATGATAGCCCACTTCTTTACCCAATGCATCCATAAACCCTGAACGCAAATCTAACATTCCTGAACTTCAGATTACTCTTAACCATCATGATAAAACCATAAAATCGGACCGTCTGACAATTCTCGAAAAAATACCTATTTCTCCCCTACTTAGGGGTCGAACTATCACCGACTAACATCTGCAACCCTATAGCCTCAGATCATATTAACCATGAACATAACCGACTTGAGTCTTAAGATGCATATCACAATGCAAAATTATCCTAAGAAAACAAAATCTCCGAATCTCAGATAGAGACTTCGGAGACCTTTATCCCCGCATCGCCCATTAAATTTAGAGAAATTGGCCAGAACTCTATTAGATAGAGTTAACACCTTCTGAGCTGAACTTACACACAGGAAACCTTACACTTGGAGATTTGATCCACATCCTTATCCTCCCCTTACAACTTCAAGAATACCCCTATAGATGCTCAAAACACAGCTTTGACAAATTCAAACCCTCCACAAAACTCTTTTGCACAGAACAAGATCAACTCGATATCTCCCCAGATACACCCTATCTCCAAGAATCTACGTTACGTATTCCACCTACGACATCGACTTCACCTTGTCCATCAAACCATAGGAACCACCTAGTCTTAAATATCCATTCGCTACAACGTAGAGGCAATTTACTACAAACAAGAATTCACATTCCTTCAGTAGAACCAATGAGGAGATCACAATCTCCTCTCTTAACCATCTACTAACCGACAATCGATCTTTCCTCCCTTGAGCACAAGAGGCAAGAAACACAACCTTGATGCAACAAGTAACATCACTTGCCATCGGCTGACCACTCAACTTCAGTCTACAATCCTTGAGTTGATCATCTTATGAATTTCCTACTTGAGTCCCATAACTCAGACTGGCACTATTTTTAGTAAGGTCCTCGATGTCTCTAAATAAGCTAACCCTCACAGGTCTACACCAAACAGACCCACAATGACATGGACACTCAAGGCCAAATGATTACCGGTCTCATTCTGCATAATAATAGCCGAGAAGTCGACAGCGAAGGGGAAGACTGAAATTAACACTAATGTTATACTACATGATCTACCCTCCACTAGCTTCTTATAAAAACCTTTTCGACCCTTCTTGATCCATGTATGGATCCTATGCCTTCAGTAGCATGGGCCCCTAGTACGTTCCACACCTATCCTTATGTGTCCTAAGAAGTATCTCCAAGTCCCTAAGTCACTACACCATACCACTATCAATCTAAGATACTTGTGACACCATAGGAATACACTACTGCTAATCCAAGACTCTCTCCCTATAGGATACTTCTCACGTACGAGCACGCACATGAACTCTTTTCTAAAAACCCTATCACTTATAGGTGTGTTAGCACACCCAGAAGCATAGAAATCCATCGCAAACTACCTAGATTTCAATCTTAGACTTCCCCATTCACAAGTGATCGCATTCGCACACTCTAGCACTATCCCAAGATCACTAGGAATACTTACCCCCACCCTGCTATCAACTATGAAAGAAACTTCTACCAATGTCAACTAACTATCTTATGAATACAATTATATGCAACAAGGATTAAAAAGTCCTTCAATTTGAAGATCCTACACTACAACAGTTGGAATTAAACAAGAGATGCGCAATAGGACAAATCAAATATTATAAAACTATTTAATTCTTGTGGCATGTAATTTAATGTATTCCCTTAATAACTAACTACCATCAATATAACTTTCACAAAGCACAAAGTAAGCAACATTCGAACAAAAAAACCAATAGGAAGAGGGTATCATAAATATTAGGCAGTTCTAACACACAGTTCCCGAGGATCCTTGGCCAACACATGCATCACTAACAGTTCACATAGCACACACAAAAAAGCATCTCTCTTACCAGGCACTCTAGCATGCAACCCTGAGTAGATCCTTAGCCTATCTTATAGATACACATCATATTATAACACATATAACAACAAGTCGATCACAACTTATAAAAAAGTACGAATATTTTAGGAAGTCACAATCGAAGCTACGACTGACTGCACACATCGCATCTTCTATTTTCTTCTCTTGAAATGAGTCTTTCCAAAAAGCTGTTAGTAAACTCTCAATTCCAAAGTCTGAGTTTGGAATCGCACAAACGTTTATCAAAATCACTCAAACTAGTGCTCTAAGACCAACTTGTAACATCCTAAAAACCTAGGCGATTTTTTTTTTGTTTTTTAAAATGATATAACATCCATTTTTAATAAAGTTACATTCAGGATAAATCATTCGTCCGTAAACCATTATTCAAAAATCAGAGTTATAATGAAGAATCCACATAATCTCGAATCATAAAGTTGATGATGTTTATGTATAGTGATGCCTTCACAAGCCGATCAGCACCTGCAAAATATTTAATCTACAACTATAAGCGCAAAGCTTGGTGAGTTCCCCAAAATATATTATACAACACAGCATAACAGTCAACTATTGTTATCAACAACCGTGGGGACTATCAGCAGTCCTAGTGGGATATCACCACGCCTTATGGATTGACAACATGTTACTTGAGTTATGAACAACCTTGGGGACTATCACCAGTCCCATGGACGTTCAGTAGTCCACAAGTTATCAATAACTCAGTTCACGTATAGCAGTAATAAATAGATAAGAACCAACTAGTCAACATGAACATACTACCACACAAGCTAGGTCAAATGACCAAAATAAGATCCTGAATTCAATCATGGTACCCAAAATATCAGATCCACAAACCAAAATACTCTTGTGACAAAGTAAAATGATAATGTGGCAAACATTATCGCATCCCACAACACAATATTCATTTAATGAACCAAAAACAAGCTTAGAACCCAGATCTAGCAACTTATAAGCATAGAGGTTGAAACTTGAATCATAAGCAAGGTCCATAAGATAGTTAGATGTTGATATCTTCTTAAGCAAGGCTCCAAAACTTGATCTTGAAAGACCTTCTTTCCAAAATACACCAAGAACTCCAAAAAGGGATGAAAGAGGACAGGGGAGGCTTAGAGTGGTGAAAATGAGGCAAGGGTTTCTCCAAGGGGTTCTAGATATGATGGAGGAAAGAAAATACCCCTAAACATAAATCCTTACCTTTAAATAGCTTAAAAACCCTAAAATTTTTGAGGGCTGGGCTTTACAGTTTTCACCTCATGACAGCCTGCATGTCACCTCATGCGAGCTCTCACATTGTGACACGTTCTTGTAACCTCAGGAGAACGGGTTTTCCCCAAATTCCACTCCAACTTTAAACAATCATAACTTTTTCGCTTCAACTTCGTTTTTTATGATCCCTACTACCCTATATAATTACTATTGTCTTAATACATGTCGAACTAAACCCATATCCATGCAAGAAGCCTAATATATAACATTTCCCATTTTAATTTTTTTCTTCGAAACTCAATTGAATGGTTTTAATCACTTAACTTATCATTATCAACACCTGATAGGGTCTAAACTCTATTCACTTGAAGCCCAAGATCTTTACTCAGTCCATTTACGGGCCGTTATCTCGATAATAGAAACATCTGAAAACTAGGTGATACATATGACATATTTTAATCTAGTTATTCATATTTTATGCATTATGTATGTATGTAATGCGTATGATGTAAGTAAATAAAATAGATTGTATGTAATGTGTGTATATTTGTAATGTCCCAATTTACAAAATAAAATTTTCATCTTTTAAAATAGAATAATCAACCATATTTGTAGGTATATCAAGGTTACAACTATTTGTTAAAAACCATATTTTTAAATCAATGTTAGAAACGAAAACAACGTAGAATCTTGAATCATGAAATTACCGATGTGTGTACAGTCCTGCCTTCGCCATCCAATAATTTCCTAAAAAAAATTTAATCCACAACTGTAAGTCAAATCTTAGTGAGTTCCCCAAAATACTCCACAAAACATTACACATACAATGCATGCACATGTACGAGTCTTCAATCTGTCTGGACCGCTGTATAGAGCCAAAAGTCTACTAGTATGTCTCACAAGGCCTATAGTAGCTGGACCGATCACATTAGGCCTAAAGTATCAACTAGACCGCATGAGGCTCTTCGCCTTCAACACACATTTGGCCCACCAAAACCCATCTGCAACATCTCGACATATACATATAAACAATATTAAGCACACACATGTAATCAAAACAAATCTACCTTCATATCATACCGCTATAACATAGAAGCATCCTATACACAAGGACACATAAACATAATGAAGTGGGCTGACCTTGGAGCCCTACACCCGTAACCATACTGAGGACACTCACAAGAATCGAAGACATAAAGTCTCACAACAACGCTTCAACCCTCTCACTGATCCAACCTGTGAACCAACTAACACTAGGCAAAGACAAACCTCAGTCAACAGCTTACTCCCTCAAAGTTTGACCAAAGGTTAAACTAATCAAAAGTCAATGGTCAACGGTCAAAAAAGTCAACAGTCACAAGTCAACACATGTCATGACATGTAGATCCTTTTGCCACGTCATGGGCACAGCAGGACATAATAGTCACGGCATTGAGATCACGGGCTTGGTGTCACAACTAGCAAATTAGGGTTATGTTTTCTATCGTTGTACAAGATAATTTCTTTGTGTAATCCTGTAACTCTAATTTTGTTATAAGTCAAACTTCAATGCTATACAAGTTTATACATCCAAAAACTTTGATTCAAGTCGAAACATCCTTGTGTAGCCCAAAAACATAACCCAATAAGCTAAGTCCACTAAACGTTAGGCCTTATCCCAAGCTTTCTCAGCCCAAGTCCCTATTTGGCCCAAGACTCTCTTATTGAGCCTAATGGGCCGATAACGTATCAACTTGGTCCTTTTGGGCTGAAAACTCTCTTTTGGGGCCTAATGGGCCGAAATCTTTTATTTAACCATAGTTTTGGGCCTTATTGGGTCGTGAACATCTTTCTTAGACAATAATGGGCCAAATACCTCTATTAGGCATTCTTTTGGGCCAAAAAGCCTCTAATGGTCCTTGTAAGGCTGAAAACCATTATTGCGCCCTCTTTTGGCCCGAAAGCTTCCACATAGAACTTCTTTGGGCCGAAGGCTATAATGGGTCAAAAATCTCTATTGGGCCATCTCAATAAACCGAAAATCTTTATTTGGCCTAATCCATCTCTTTTGGACCTATTATTAGGCTGAAATTTCCTTCCCCCGCCCCCTCCATAACTGATCGGTTTAAAAACAAAAAAAGGAAAAAACAAGAGCTCATAACTTGATGCCACCTCCAATTTACTTTTCATGTAACCATGCTCATGGACCAACAAACATACATGGCCTTCACATCACTTTAGCTAAAGTCAAACCCTACTACTCCCTCTCCCATCCCCCCTTATCAGTCGAACCCCTATCCCCTCTCCACTTCTCATTTCAAACATACACTCTTATCTCATTTTCTCTCAACACTCAAGGAACTCTCCCATTTTCTCTAAAAATCGTGAGTTTGTGACTGTGTTTTCAAGAATTTTTTCATTAAGCTTCATAACATAGTAAGATCCTATCAAACTTAAAGATTTTTTATTTACATATTCTACTAAGATCATTCCTAAAACCACCCCATTTTTGTGTCTATGCTTTTTAGAACCACCTTGATCTTGAAATCCCCAAGGTGAGCTTTATACCCCTTATTTTCGAGTTTTCTTTCTTTTGGGGGAGGATACAAGTCTAGTCTTGTGTAAGATCATGTATATTTGCATGTTTTTTGTGTATATATGTTTATGTGTGATGAAATCTTGATATCTTTTGCTTACACTCCAAGAACTCGAGATTTTGCTAAGTCTCAAGATGTTGGAGCTTAGTTACCTTGATATGGTTTCCATCATCTTGGTGTTTGTCAAAAATGGAAACAGGTTATTAGGTGAAAAGAATTGATTTTCTTGGTTTGTGTTAAGGTCACAAAAATATGTCCAAGGAAATGTTAAAGCAAATTTTTGGCATGAATACTTGAAAAATGGTAATGTATGGAAATTTCACTCAAAATGGGCTATTTTCGGCCATAATGAGAAAAATGGGCTATTTTTGACACTTATGGTAAAATTGGGCTATTTTTAAATTAATGGTAAAAATGGGCTACTTTCGACGCTTATGGTAAAAATGGGATACTTTCGACGCTTATGGTAATAATGGACTATTTTTGAAACCTATGATAAAAACGGGCTAATTTTTTACATTTATGATAAAAATGAGTTATTTTTTACCCTTATAATAAAAATAGGCTATTTTTTATACTTATGGTAAAAATGGGCTATTTTAAACACTCATGGTAAAAATGGGCTATTGTTGAGGCTTATGTTAAAAATGGACTATTTTTGTCAGTTGTGGTAAAATGTCCTAATTATGTTAGTTCAAAATTTAAATATTTATAAAAAGAATTTTAGAAATAAATCTACCAAATTGGTAAACTAAACTTATTTTATGATACGAAAGTTGCATGTCATACTTTGTCTCTCGTTAAGGTTTTAATCACTTCTATTAAACATTGTAAATTACGAAAGGAATTATTGCGTGTTATAATTTGTAGTCAAAATATACTCTAGTAACATTATTATAATGTTAAATAATGGAATTCAATATTAGTGTAAATTTCGTTAAGGCTCTTGTGAGACACTCCTTCACTCATACCTACCTAGTGTATATCGTATGTCCTATAGTTATAATTAGAGTCTTCTGGAGGGAGAGTTGATATTGTGTAAAGATCTATACGGGGTTGACACCCCCCACACCTGAGTTGTTCGCTACAGCTAGACAAACCTGTCTAGGGTGACAATTATCTTTAGAAACCGAAGCCTGAAGAACGTCACGACAGGCGCTTCAGTGACATTTGTATGGTTGTAACGGCTCACATAGAGAATAACAAATTTTATTTTCAAATTTAAGCAAAACATACACTCTACTCATTTTATGAATTACAAAACTATGTGTCGTCGATTTTGCATCTAATTTCACCACTCTGGTCTTAGGGTTTTAAGACCACAACTATTCGTATAATAGAAAATATAGGATTTTCCGGGAACACTCTCTATATAATTCGAAACAATGTAAATAAAGAATACACATCAAACTATACATGATTTGAAATGAGACTTACAAACTATTTTTACAGAAAATATTGGATTTTATGGAGTTTACAAACTAATAAAAAGTATTCTTACAAACATGTTTATGAGCTTACCAACATTTTATGTTGACGCTTTTCAAAACGACTTTTATTCTTAGGGACACAATAAGCAGGTTTGGCAACTATGGATTTTTGGATATTGTTGTATTTTTGAAATACCATACATTGTGTTATTTTGGGATGTAATTTCATGAACAAACACAAAGTTGTAATCAATGCATGTTGATATCTGAATGTATGATGTTTGGTTGCTTGTCTCATTTATAATCAACTGTTATGATATTTCAAGACGAACTCAGCTACCCCTGGACGTTTCTGCCATCCCGGTTCAGGCTCTGACAGATTGGTATTAGAGCCTTGTTTATAGTGAAACTAGCATATCTAACCACACAAGATATGCAACTATAAATATAATGTGACTAAAATACTTTGAACAAAAATAAAATGTATAAATGTGTGTGCATATTAGAAGAGCTGAACACCGCGGTTAAACCCAGTCAGTTATATAATTGTATTGGGGATAAGTATAGCCTGATCAACTATATTTATTCAAAATATGACCAACATGTGTTTGGTAATGATCGGGGTGGACAACGAATCTAAAACTTGCCAACCTAACACCCAAAGGTTTAAGGAACCGAACATAAGCAATTAAAATACTATAGGAGTATTTTGGCGTTGTGTGGAGTTTTCATTGTATTTTCTTATACCTCCATTTGTACTTATATTCTCGTACAGACGACAAGGCCGGATTCCATTTGCCGGATGACCCCTATTTTCCCAATCAGGGAAATGGAGGTTGGATAGAGGAGGACCCAGAAGAAGAGCCCATCGAAGACCCGGAAGAAGATGAAATTGACAAGGAAGTCAATGAGGATGACGTGGAGGAGGAGGATGACTCGGACGTAGAGTCTGAAGTCATTGACCCACCCTACATGGCTAGGGTTACCGCACATCGGATGGGCCCCAATGACCCTATGCCCCCATGGGCACATGTGGGGATGCGTCCACCATTTGGCATGGAGTAGGGATTTTTTGACCTTAGACATCGATGGCCAGTGGATCGAGCCCTTCTGGTGATGGTCAGGCAGACCAGGGATATTGGTGGGCATGCCCAGGCAACCACCAATCAGATGGATACGATGAGGGTCGCGATGAAACACGCCGAGATGCAGAACCAAGACATAGGGCGAGACGATTAGGAGCGGCAGGCCACACTCGAGGCGAGGATGCGGGTCACCGATCGCCAGCTACCCAGACTCCAGGGCGCTTCTACTTCATCGTCGGCACCCCCAGATACCTCCCGGCATGAGTAGGGCCCATCCCACTCCCCACTTCTATTTATGGGAGTTCCTTTTCGTTTCCTTTATGTATGTAGGATTGACCCTACAACTAAGTGATTAGACTACTCATAGAATCGTTATGCTGGCAGATTTTATTCTCTTTGTACTGTAGGCCATTCAAAGGTCAATTTTCATGTATTGTTCTAAGAATTTATCATTAATGAAAAGGTTCTGTGTTTTATTTATGATGTTGTTATCTGCTATGTTCTCTATTTTCATTTATATTTGATATAATATAGTTTAACTATAAGTACACTGAAACCACCGTAACCGTTAAAAACAAAGGGACTCATAAACTCATCGTGCTTCTTGTTTCGTAGTGGGAAATGTCGAGAAAGAATATCCGCAAAAACACTACAACAACACCACCGCCACCACCACCCTTAGCAGAAATGAACTCTACTTCTTTCCAGGCGACAGTCTCGACTGCGGTTACGGCAACCTTAACACACATCAACCAGGGCACAAACGGTTGTGGTATCGGGAATGGGGTAGCAAGCTCCAACCACAGGGATAACGACGGGCATCAAATAAAATGTTCCTACAAAGACTTCACCAACACAAAACCGAGATCATTCAACGGGAGTGGAGGCATAATAGCTCTCGCCTGGTGGATTGAAAAGACCGAGTCTGTTTTTGAGATTTGCTGGTGTCCGGAGGAGAGTGAAGTCAGATTTGCCGCTTGTACCATTGCTGATAGGGCTCTTTTGTGGTGGAACGCCCACATCAAGGCCCTTACTCTCTCGGTTGCAAATGCCATGTCATGGGAGGATCTCAAAACGATGATGCTGGATGAATATTGTCCCCGAGGTGAAGTACAAAAGCTTGAGCAGGAACTGTGGAATCTTACCGTACATAACTTTGATATCGAAGGATATATTTCCCGATTTAGTGAACTAGCACTCTTATGCCCAGGAATGATAACTTCTGAAAGCAAAAAGATTGTTCATTTTATTTGGGTGTTAACTCCTCGAATCCAGGGGAATGTCATTGTGGCGAACCCCTCTACATTCGATAGTGCTAAACACCTAGCGCAGAAGTTGTACGACCATGGGAATAATAAGCGCACGAAGACTCCCATCGCTGAAACAAAGAAGGAGGACAAGAACTAAAACAACCGGGGAAACAAAAGAAAAGGGAGACAGAATCAAGAATCATCCAAGAAACAAAAAATCATAGCAGTTCACACTGCTACCACATAGGTCACACCAACTTCATTTGCACCAACGTCAACTACACCATCACCTGCAAGGTCACACGCAAGCACCCTACCAAAGTGTGATAAATGCAATTTCCACCACAATGGCACAAGTCGAGACTTACAGTGCACCAACTACAATCGTAAATGGCACAAAGCCTGGTATTGCAGATCTCAGCCACAACAAACCAACCCCCAACCCAACAATGTCAGGGCAAGTTAGGCATGCTACGAGTGTGGAGAGACATGTCATTATAAAAGGAACTGTCCCAAGGCAAACAACCGAAATGCAGGCGGATCAAATAGGGTCCTAGCTGTAGGTAAAGGAGAGATAGTGCATGATCTGGCTGTAGTCAGTGGTACGTTTCTCCTCAACAACATCTATGCATGCATTATTTTCGATAGTGGGGCAGAACGGAATTTCGCGAGACATAAATTCAAACATTTAATAAATGAAAATCCCCACAAGTTACATTAAACCTTCACGGTGGAAATGGATAACGGGAAAACAGAAAAAACAAACGACATTTACATAGGGTGCATGTTAACATTAAATAACCACTCGTTTCAAATCAAGTTGATGTCGGTTAATATTAGAAGCTTTGATGTGATAATTGGTATGGATTGGTTAAGCCCTCACCATGCTTATATTATGTGCCACGAGAAGGTCGTTTGCCTTCACCTACCCACCAACGAAACACTAATTATCTATGGCGATAAACCCAGTGCAAACCTTCGTCTTATCTCGTGCATCAAGGCACAAAAGTGCCTGCATAAAAAGAATCACGCATTTCTAGGACACGTAGTGGACAAACAGAAGGAGGAAAAGAACATTAAGGACATTCCAGAGGTGTGAGACTTTCCAGACGTATTTCTGGAAGACCTCCCATGTATACCCCCTGAACGAAAGGTCAAATTTCGAATTGACCTAGTACCCGGAGCCATGCCGATTGCCAGAGCGACGTATAGATTAGCCCCTGTAGAAATGCAAGAGTTATCTAGCCAATTGAGCGAACTGCTAGACAAAGGTTTTATAAGACCGAGCTTCTCACCCTGGGGAGCTCTGGTGCTTTTTGTCGAAAAGAAGGATGGATCTTTCCGAATGTCCATCGATTATCGGGAGTTAAACAAGCTCACTATCAAGAACCGATACCCTCTTCCTTGGATCGATGATCTATTTGACCAATTGCAAAGAGCTACCTACTTCTCGAAGATAGATCTTAGATCTGGATACCATCAACTACGTGTTTGAGAAGAAGATGTGCCCAAGACTGCTTTCCGATCTTGCTACAGACATTTTGAGTTCGTAGTAATGCCCTTCGGTCTAACAAATGCAGCCGTAACATTTATGGACCTAATGAACCGATTCTGCCAACCATTCCTCGACAACTTTGTAATTGTCTTCATCGATGATATACTCATTTATTCTCGCAGTAAGGAAGAGCACGGCCATCATCTATGGTCTTGGAAACTCTATGGGGGGAGAAGATATACGTAAAATTCTCCAAATGCGAGTTCTGGATTAGCAATGTGGATTTCTTGGGACACATATTCAGTGAAGAAGGGATACATGTAGAACCTTCCATGATCAAAGCTATTGAGGGCTGGGAAACCCCGAGAACACCAATGGAGATCAGAAATTTTTTGGGCCTTGCTGGTTATTAAGGAAGGTTAATTCAGAATTTCACCAAGATCTCCAAGCCCCTCACCACTCTAACCCATAAATGCGTACCCTTCAACAAGGATGGAAAACAAGAAGATTCTTTTCAAACCTTGAAACAAGCCCTATGCAGTTCTTCGGTGTTGTCCTTTACAGAGGGAAAGGAAGACTTCGTCGTGTATTGTGACGCTTCGAATCAAGGGTTAGCCTGCGTACTTATGCAACACGAAAAAGTGATAGCTTACATATCTAGGAAATTGAAAACTCATGAAGTGAACTATAATACTCATGATCTCAAACTGGGAGTCGTGGTCTTCGCTCTCAAAACTTGGAGGCACTACCTCTACGGTACAAAGTGCACCATCTTCGCTGACCATAAAAGCCTCCAACATATCCTGAACCAAATAGAACTAAACATTAGACAACGGCGATGGGTCGAGCTACTGAATAACTATGAGTGTGAGATTATGTATCATCCAGGTAAGGCCAATATCGTGGCCGATGCCTAAATCAGAAAAGAATACTCATGTCGTCGAGTGAGAACGCTAATGATGACCATTCATTCCCAATTGTCTTCGTAAATAAGGGAGGCTCAGCTAGAAGCATTTAAGCCAAGGAACATAGCAAACGAAACCTTGCGGGTAATGGATAAGAATATCACAATTAAAGAGGATGGGGCATACTACCTCATGGACTGAATCTGGACCCCAAAATTTTGAGAATTATGTAACAACCCGAAATTTTATATCTTGTGAAGTCAATTCAATCAACCAAAAGCCAGGACTTAATTCTATTGCCTTCTAGCCTTGTTAAGGATCATTATAATGAGTTTTAAGCCTAGTACACTTAAGGATTGAGTGTTATGAAGCATTAGCTCGAGATCAGAAGATTGCACCCGAACCAGAAAGCCAAGCGCATGGGGTTTATGGCCGTAAACTCAATTCATGGCCGTAAACACCCTCTTAGCCGTGAACTCCCATGATAAGTATAGATTTCTTTCATTTGTTCTTCATTTCTCACATCTTCAAGTCATGAAAACTCATTCTCTCTCAAGTATCATCAAGGAAATCCGTCATTTCTCTTCAAAAACATTAGTTATTCCTCCATTTTGCTAGTTAATCTTCTTGTTCATATGAATCCTATAAATTGCGCTCTTGAATTCATCACTTTTCCTTCAAGATCTTCAAATCTTCATCTTTTCACCAAGAATACCTACTTGTTCTTGGGCTATGAACACCCTAAAGTCATCCCAAGTGTGAGTATTTCTTTTATAATCTTGTTATTCATTAGAAACTCTTGTATCCTTATGAGACAAACACCCTATAAGAAAGAATTAAGATCCAAAATGCATCATTTTGGAGTTTTTACGGCCATAAACACTTGGTGTGGCCGTAAACTATCCTTTGACTGTGAACACATAGAGCCTTGGCCGTAAACTCATCTCCCTTGGCCGTAAACTCAAGTGTGGCCGTAAACAAACCTTCCTTTGACCGTAAACTCCCTTTAGTCAATCACATGTGATTATAACACTTCATTTCAAGTGTTTCCTAGTCCCCAAGGCTATTTCCTTGCATGTTAGTTGTTTTTAACACTAATTACAAGCCTATATATGCCATTATATATCATTTAGGACTCGTTTGTGTCTCGGGAATTCATTCGTGGAACTTCTCATCCTTATGCAAATCTTCAATTGAATCACTCACAAAAGGTGAGTTCATACCCCTATAATCAATATTTTAAATGTTTTAAATGCTTTGGGGGGGGGGATACAAGTTGAACACAACGATATTGTGTAAATGTTTATTTGTGATAACCATCACATTAAAGGATTTGTTTTGCTTTTAGAAGTGATCCAATCATTTTATAAACTCTTTTAAGTTATGTTACTTAGTTATTTATAAAATTTTGTTTTTAAAGTACAATCATAACTCAGTAGACAATCGAGTCTTTTTTACAAATCAAAGACAGTACAAAACAAGCATACTAGTAAACTATAATAGGTATAGTTTAGGGGTTCAGAACATACAATAACAAGAACAGAGAGGAACATACAATAACAAGAGCAGAAAGGAACATATGATAACAAGAACAAGATAAAAATTATGTGAGACTACTTCACGACTTAGCAATATACTTGTTAGGTCGCGTTTTGTAACCAATGTCTCCTGGAAGGAGAACGGACATTGTGTGTATAGATCTATATGGGACTGACAAGCCCGCATCCCGACTGTTCGGTATAGTTTGTCCGGCCGGTCAAGGCGTGAAAAATGTCACATCAGTTTCGATGCCAGCATGTCGTCGTGTTGAACAGTTGTCGATCAGTATGTTTATAACCACATCACATTTTATCCTTAATTAACAAACTGGTTTTAAGGTAGTAAGTGCTTCAGTAATTATTTATACAATATTACTGAATACTTTCATTTTCCCATTACATTCATATGGTGATCTTCTCACATAAAAGTTAATGCAAACTATTTTCTAGTAAAGATAGACTTAAATTTGGGAAAACTAACAAAAGACAAACAGTATAGTCGAGTCTTAGTACATTCAGTAAAAAGGGGGCATATAATTCTAACTTTACGATTCCTCAGTAGATACATCAGAGATATATATTAATCGGGTCCGGCAGACGGTAGGATGTGTGCTTTCCGTTTCATTTTATGTTCCTTGTTTGGTTGTGGGCTTAGAGAAGATTCACCAAGTCTACTATCTATTCGATCTTAACTATATATATATATATATATATATATATATATATATATATATATATATATATATATATATATATATATATATATGGGTCAGGTCATAGTATACAAATTCAATATACCGTTTTCTAGTACAAAAAACATACTTTTCAGATAGACCATTTTTAGTAGGCTAAACTAGAAACTTATCAGAAAAAGTGTTTCATCTATTTTATTAAACCAGTATAACTCAAAGGACCTTTAGTGGTTAATACTATAATACCTTAGTTTATACACCAGGGTTATATATAATTAATATCTGATAGGCAGTTGGATGTGTGCTTTCCGCCTTACTTGTTGTTCCTTGTTTCGTTGTGGGCTTAGGGCAGATTCACCCATTTAATTGTCCGTTCGATATTAGATTTTATATAGCATGTATAAACTAAGTGATTATTGAAGGAACTATTGTGGTTACTATTTTTACTAAAGGAAATATATGATTTTCTTAAATAATGTTTTCATCAAATATAAAGAACTAATACAGTTAACTTCGTAAGTACCAAATGAATACGCCAGGGTTATATACAGTGAAGATCTAACAAACAATGGGATGTGTGACTTCCGCCTCATTCCCTGTTCGTTGTTTGGTTGTGAGCTTAGGGAAGATTCACACAATCGATTGTCTGTTTACTCTAAATTGTATATAACTTGTATCCATTAAGTACTCATAGAAGGAATTGTAGAGTCATGTCTACTTTTAGTCATTATATACGAAAATATAGGATTTTCTGGAGGAACAGATGAACTTTTCTAAAAGAACATACAACTTACTTTTCATCACCTAAACACTTAAGAACTCACCGGCCTAAATGCTGATATATTCTTTCAAAATAACTTGTATTCTCAGGAAACTAGTAGACAGGTACGCGCACTGGGATTCAGAAGATGGAGCATAGTAGCTTCAAGTCTTGTTTTGGTTATTTACTTTTGGAGTCAATCTTTTGTGAATCATACTTTGTAAACACTTTCATTATAATGCAATGGTTGTTTGTTACTTTGATTACTATCATGTGTGTGTTATGATACTAAACATGACGTCCTCTGCCCCAAACGTTTCCGCCGTTCCGGTTTGGGGGTGTGACAGGTTCAGATACGTAGTCATGAATGGAGCACATAAGACATGATACTCCGTCCATCCGGGTTCCAATAAAATGTACCTGGATATCAAGCTGCATTATTGGTAGCCGAATATGAAAGCTGAGATTTCTACCTACGTGAGCAAGTACCAAACTTATGTAAAGGTTAATGTATAATATCAGAAAACCTAGGGATTATTACAATAGGCAGTGATACCCGATTGGAAATGGGAACGAATAACAATGCATTTTATAACCAAATTGCCTAAGTCGGTAGACGTATTGGATGCCATTTGGGTGATTGTGGATCGGTTGACTAAATCTGCCGATTTCCTACCAATAAAAGTAACATATAAAATGGAGAGACTAACACAGATCTACATAAAGAAAGTGGTGAAACTGCATGGAGTAACAATATCTATTATATCTGACCAAGATAGCAGAATCACCTAACGATTTTGGCAGTCGCTCCAGAAACCATTGGGAACTCAGCTGGATATGAGCACCACCTACCACCCCTAGACCGACGACCAAAGTGAGCGAACCATTCAAACATTAGAAGATATGCTCCGAGATTATCTGATAAATTTTGACAAGACATGGGATACGTATTTGCCACTAATCGAATTCATGTACAACAACAACTACCACACAAGCATTAAAATCACTCCCTTTGAGGCCTTATACGGTCGGAAATGCAGATCACCTCTCTATTGGGCTGAGATAGGAGACACCCAACTGGGAAGGGGACAGGTACCAAACAACACCCTTATAGGACCCGAGATCATCCAGGATACAACTGATAAAATCGTCCAAATCAAGGCATGACTCCAAGCATCTCGAGACCGACAGAAGAGATACGCAGACAAAAGACGAAAGCCTCTAGAGTTTCATGTAGGAGATTGTGTGTGGCTAAAATTCTCTCCCTGGTAAGGGATGATATGATTTGGAAGGCGGGGAAAGTTAAATCCGTGATACATCGGACCATTCGAGATCCTTTCCTGGATCGGTATGGTGGCCTTCAAGCTGCAACTACCATCATAGCTTAGCAACGTACATCCCGTCTTCCACGTGTCAAACCTGAAGAAATGCATATAGGACGAAACCCTCATTATTCCACTTGACGAGATTGGCGTGAATGAAAATCTCATGTTCATTGAGGAACCGGTTGAAATCATGGATAGAGAAGTGAAACATACGAAACAAAGCCGCATTCCTATTATAAAGGTTCGATGGATCGCAAAGTGCGGAACAGAATTCACATGGGAACGTGAGGATCAGATGATGCAGAAATACCCCTATCTCTTCTCTTGTTCTTAAGGATCACTTTCAAAAGAATTTGGGGACAAAATTCCCTCTAACGGGAGGATGATGTAACAACTAGCAAATTAGGGTTATGTTTTCTATCGTTGTACAAGACAATTTCTTTGTTTAATCTTGTAACCCTACTTTTAGTATAAGTCAAACATCAATGCTATAAAAGTTTATACATTCTAGAGTTATGATTCAAGTGAAAACATCCTTGTTTAGCCCAAAAACTTAAACCAATAAGCTAAGTCCACTCAACTTTGGGCCTTAGCCCAAGCTTTCTTGGCCCTAGTCCCTATTTGGGCCAATAATCTCTTATTGGGCCTAATGGGCCGATAACCTATCAACTTGGTCATTTTGGGCCGAAAACTCTCTTGTGGGCCCTAATGGGCTGGAATTTTTTATTTGAGCTTAGTTTTTGGCCTTATTGGGCCGTGAACATGTTTCTTAGACCATAATGGGCCAAATACCTCTATTAGGCATTATTTTTGGCCGAAAACCCTCTAATGGCCCTTGTAATGCCGAAAACCATTATTAGGCCCTCTTTTGGCCCGAAACCTTCCACGTAGAATTTCTTTGGGCCGAACACTATTCTTTAGGCCCTAATTGGTCAAATATCTCTATTGGGCCATCTCACTAAACCGAAAATCTTTATTGGGCCTAATCAATCTCTTTTGGACATATTATTGGGCCAAAACCTTCCTTGAGCTACCTCAAATTTACACTTCATGTAACCATGCTTATTGACCAACAAACATCCATGGCCTTCACATCATTCTAGCTGAATTAAAACCCTACTACTCCCTCTCTCCTCCCTTCACCGGCCGACCCCCCCAATCCCCTCTCCACTTTTCATTTCAAACATACACTCTTATCTCATTTTCTCTCAATACTCAAGAAACTTCTCCCATTTTCTCTAAAAATCGTGAGTTTGTGAATGTGTTTTCAAGAAGTTTTTCTTCAAGCTTCATAACTTGGTAAAATCATATCAAACTTAAAGATGCTGTATTTACATATTCTACTCAGATCATTCCTTAAACCACCCCATTTTCGTGTCTATGCTTCTTAGAACCACCTTGACCTCGAACGTCTCCTCAATGAAGAAAGCGAGAACTGGAAACCTTCTCCATCTTTCACTACAAACTGAAAAAGTCCCCATGGTGAGCTTCATACACCTTATTTTCGATTTTTCTTTCTTTTGGGGGAGGATACAAGTCTAGTCTTGTGTAAGATATTGTATATTTGCATGTATTTGTGAGCGTTTATGTTTATTTGTGATGAAATGTTGATACCTCATGTTTACACTCAAAGAACTTGAGATTTTGCTAAGTGTCAGTTTGTTGGAGCTTAGTTACCTTGATATTGTTTCCATTATCTTGGTGTTTGTCAAAAATGGAAACAAGTTATTAGGTGAAAAAAAATGATTTTCTTGATTTGTGCTAAAAGTCACAAAAATATGTTCAAGGAAATGCTAAAGCAAATTTTTCGCATGAAACCTTGAAAATTTGTAAAATATGGAAATTTCACTAAAAATGGGCTATTTTTGGCCATAATGATAAAAATAGGATATTTTTGACACTTATGGTAAAAATGGGCTATTTTTGACACTAATGGTAAAAATTGGGTTGTTTTCATCACTTATGGTAAAAATGGGCTTTTTTTGACACCTATGAAAAAAATGGGCTAATTTTTGACACTTATGATAATAATGCGATATTTTTGACACTTCTGATAAAAATTGGCTATTTTTGACACTTATGATAAAAATGGTCTATTTTTGACACTTATGGTAAAAATGGGCTATTTTCAACACTCATAGTAAAAACGGGCTATTGTTGACACTTATGGTAAAAATGGACTATTTTTGTCAATTGTGGTAAAATGTCCTAATTATGTTAGTTCCAACTTTAAATATTTATAAAAAGAATTTTATAAATTAATCTACCAAATTCGTTAACTAAACTTATTTTATAATACGACAGTTGCATGTCATACTCTGTTTATCATTAATGTTTTAATCATTTCTATTAAACTGTGTAAATTACGACAGAAATTATTTCATGTTATAATTTTTAGTCGAAAATATACACTAGTAACATTATTATAACATTAAATAATGGAATTCAATAATCGTGTAAATTCCGATAAAGCTCTTGTGAGACACCCCCACACCTGATCTGTTCGCTACAGCTAGACATGCTAGTCTAGGGTGACAATTATCTATAGAAACCGACGCCTGTAGAACGTCAAGACGGGCGCTTTAGTCATGTTAGTATGGTTGTAACGAGTCACATAGAGAATAACAAATTTTATTTTCAAATTTATGCAAAACATACATTCTACTCATTTTATAAACTACAAAACAATGTGACTGTCTATTTTGCATCTAATTTCACCACTCTAGTCTTTGGGTTTTAAGTCCAAAACTTTTTGTATAACAGAAAATATAGGTTTTTTGGGAACACTCTTTTTATAATTTCAAACAAAGTAAACAAAGAATACAGAGACAACTATAGATGATTTGAAACGAGACTCAGAAACTATTTTTATAGAAAATATTGGATTTTCTGGAGTTTACAAACTAATACAAAGTTTTCTTACAAACATGCATATGAAGTCACCAACATTCTATGTTGACGCTTTTCAAAACAACTTGTATTCTCAGGGACACAGTAAGCAGGTTTGGCAGCTATGGATTTTTGGATATTTGTTGTATTTTTAAAATGTTATACATTGTGTTATTTTGGGATGTAATTTCATGAACAAACACAAAGTTGTAAACAATGCATGTTGATATCTGAATGTATGATGTTTGGTTGCTTGTCTCATTAATAATCAACTGTTATGATATTTGAAGATGAAGTCACCCTCCCCCGGACGTTTCCATCGTCCTATTTCGGGGGTGTGACACTTGCGTTGTAGCGATGTCCACGTCATGGCCTTCTTCTTGCGACGTCGTAGGGGACATCCAAAAAATGCGATTTGAATTTCCCTTGCCAGGTCGAGGCACTCCCTTCTCCACATTGTGGCACCTAGTTTTCCCACATTCCTTACCTTACCTTTTTCCAACTCCTTGATCGATCCAGTCTGAAAACGGATGTTACGATTCTCCCCCAGTTGAATTAGATTTCATCCTTGAGTTAGTCCTTATGAATTCCTTTATAACACCCTTCGAACATTTGGTGGGTCCTTCCGACCGATCCCCATAACAAGAGTCAAGGTCACTAGAACGCTAAATTCTTAAATGGATTAATACATTTCGACACCTATGCCGACACCAACCACTACAAAAGAAATGCACTCCCAGAAAAACGAACTTCATAACAACATCCATAACTTACCATAAGGAGAGATAACCCATGGAGGAAGATGAGGATTCCTCAAATCACTTAACTTTAAAATTTATAGATGTGACATCCCCAAAATCTCGGCCACAAAAGACCGATTTCATTTATGCTTTTTAAACATTTTCAGAGTAAATCCTTTTAATTTTAAAAGAGATGTGGAATTTGTTCCCAAAAACAAAACATGATAAAATAGATATTTATCAAAACATTTCACAAAGAAATATGATTTCATTTCATAATCAAAAGTCGGGATGTCATGTTCCGATACAGATAATAAAGCATAAATGATAACACTTACAAGTCATTCAACAAATATATACATATACAGACTTGTAAACAAAACAACTTGATGATTCATCCATCTTAAGCTCTTGCGCCACTTCCTGTAATACAAATAAACTGAGTGGGTCAGGCTTGGGAGCCTGGGGAGCATATAGGGTTTTCAACCCACAATAATTTTTAATTTCAACAACCAACAATAAACCCGATTACCCATTCCCATTATCCTCACATTACGTTCCTAAAAATAACATCTATGATAAGGAACCTAATTCAGAATTTTCATCGGGACGGACATTACTGCAGAGGGGCTTCCTCAACAATAAGTGTCCTAAAGGCAACCATGTGGGGGATAGAGTAAACCGGTGAACACGTCGTTCACAACACCTACATGTTATAAGCCTGCTAGTGTTCCACATGACAGTCTAGAATAGTCTGTGGTTGTCATCCATACTCTGCTGAATGACTAGAATAACACCAAAAACACCAAGGCCTCTCATCTGTTTATTACACACCAACTATCTACCCATGTTCTACCAAACATATTAGTAGACAAAAATATACATTTTTATACATATTTTAAAACCTGTATATAATGCTCGATCAATACATTTTTCCACATAACAGATGAGGCACACACGCATAACACGTATTTCATAGAGAATAAATCAGATCTATGAGATAGAAGAAAGTGAATATACATTCAAACATATAATCAACAAAGTATACACGTAACACGTATTTCATATAAAATACTTCACAATAATGTGTTAGAAGAAAATGACTACACACTCACTTGATCAGAAGATGATCGGGCAGCACTACGGCTTGCAGAAGTAGTGTTTCTCTGTAGATCAGGAAGATCTTCACAAAAACCGGGCTCCTCGCGGGTAGGGCTTCGGCTCGGGAATAACGCTCTTCGGGATCCTTGGGGCTTCGGACCTTGCTTCGAGGCTCGGGAATATTACCGGGGCTTCGGGGTATAAATGGCATGCTAAACGAGGCAAAAGATGAGAGAAAAAGGAAGGGTTTGTAAAAGGAAGAAGCTGGCTTCGCATCCCCTTTTATAGGGTCTGGTCCTCGGGGTTACGCTGTAACAACCCGGAGTTGTTCATCGCCGAAAACCCATTCTACCCGTATAACTCGTCGGAGATCGAAATGTCCCGATATCGTTTTTGGGTTTAGTTAACTAAAATTATATGTTTATTATCATTCAATGAGGGTCCAAATCATTTAGGAACTCATGAATTTAGCCCAAAACATTTATTTCATAAGTTTTAGAAATATCCTCGTCGGGTGACGGAAACTCAATCGGGTACGACCTAAAGCTTCGTTTAAGGCCGGTATCGGGTAGAATTCCACCGTGTCCAAGTTTTAGGAACTATATAAACGTGTTTAACCTCTCATTTGAAGCTTTTTCCTTCTCTCTCTACTCTCTCTCTAACATCTCTCCTAAATCCAAAGATTAAGGGTCCAAAACTCAATTTTAAGGCCTCAAATCCCTAAGGTACCTTCCTAGCCTTAATCTATAGCATATTTGACTTCCAAATTCGACATTTAATCATGAAATGGGACAAAATATATGAGTTTACGGCCCAGGAGGCTGCCTAGGCCGTAAACACCAATTTGAAGGGTTTTAAGCCCTTAAACTCCTTCCTAAACTCATTTGGACTTTAGATATGGCTAAGGGACTTCAAGATATGGACTTAGAACATTTAAAACATGAATTTTGAAGACTTTGAAGGAGTTTACGGCCAAGGCACAAGCTTGGGCCGTAAACTCATATTTAAGGGGTTTTCTTGACCTTAAACCCTTCCAAATCACTACTATGGCTTAGATATGAATTATAGAACATTGGTTTTAGCATTTGGACACTTGAAACATGATTTTTGGGGGACTTATATGAGTTTACGGCCAAGGCATGTGCTTGGGCTGTAAACTCCTCAAAACATGGCATAAATTCAATTCTAAGGTGTTAGAAAGCCATCCAACACCACCACAAGCCTTCGAATAAATCATAGGACCAACCAAAAATAGTTTAAGGGCCTTAAACACATTATTTGTGGGATTTCTAAGAGTTTACGGCCAAGGCTTGTTCTTGGGCCGTAAACTCCTTGATTCATGGTGTTAGAATGCCAACTAAACACCCCTAAAGCCTTTAGATGAATTTTAGAAGCCCTTCCATGCAAGTTTTAAGCCTTAAAACACCTTGTAGCATCCTATAGAAGAGTTTACGGCCATGAGGGGGTCTCATAGGCCGTAAACTCCATAAACCCCTCAAATGTCCCATACAAATTCATGTTAGGCCTTGGAATAATTCTATTAATCACATGTGATTTGTTTTGGAACCATTTAACACCATTTTCATGAGAAAATAGGAGTTTACGGCCAGGAAGCCATGCTAGGCCATAAAATCCCATAAGTGGGTCTATTTTATGTTTTAAAATCATTTCAAGTCCTTAAACCAAGTCTAGAAATTATCCCCTAAGTGTTTGAAGTCATTTTGTGCCATAACTCACCCCACCATGAGTTTACGGCCGTAAACTCATGGGTAGAGGGTCTTGTGGCCGTAAACTCCTTATGGAGTGTTCCTTTGATGTCCCAATTCATTATCCTAACTATATGTGTCCCTAAACGCCACCCGGGTCCATCCAAACACTTGTATCAGAGTGTTTTCGCGACTTGAAGCAAGTGTCCCTAACATATAAATAAACTAAGTCCTAATTAGATACAAATGTGTATATTTACGTTATAATTAGGAACCTCGTGTATTTACAAGCCCCGGATCAATTCTTAGCGTCCAAATCGTCATACTTCTCGTCCAGTGAGTTCATACCCCTACGCCTTTTTCCGTGTTTTTCAATGTTTTCAGGGGGGGAATACAAGCAAAACTATAACTGTTTTCGAAATATAACATTAATATGTTCCAAATATTATCTAGAAAATTTATAAACTCTTTTACTCCTTATGTATTATGTTGAGCATAAGGAATGATTTATCGATTACAACTAAATGGATTTTAGTTAAGAAAATAATCAAACTAATCAAATTATTATGGGAATAATTTGGGGTTTTATATTTCTCTTTGTATCATGTACTAATATCTGTATAAAGTTATTAGATAAACTATGTCTGATTCAGTTTATCTCCGTATCATTCGAATGTTTTGCCAGATAGTTTCATTGTATGTATCTATTTTCACTGTATCATGTCTCGAAATCTTTGTATGTTTGGTATCGTATTGGAACCCTATGAATAGTTAATACTAGCTTGTGAGATAGTCACTACCCTTTATGGATAATCAAGTAAATCCTCTCCAGAAGTGTGACCAGAGTCCCCTGGAGGGAGAGCGAGGAATTTGTGAATAGATCTATTCGGGACTGACAATCCCACACGTTAACTGCTAGCTACAGCTAGGCGGGCACGCCTGGGGTGACAAATTCTGTATATCATTCGACGTCTGACTAACGTCAAGGAGGTCTCGTTGTCGTATCAGCATGGTTACCCAACTCACAATACGTATTAATATAAACTTATTCACAACTATGATTTTGTTTAGAATCTATATCTCGTTCGGGATAATAATCCCATGGTCTTGTATCTATATCTCTTTCGGGATGGTAATCCCATGGTTTTTAATGTATATCTTGTACGAGATGATAATCCTATGGTTTTATGTCTATATCTCGTTCGGGATGATAATCCGATGATCTTGTGTCTATAACTTGTTCGGGATAGTAATCCCATGGTTTTGAAACTAACTCTTGTACGGGATGATAATCCTATGGTTTTATGTCTATATCTCGTTCGGGATGATAATCCCATGATCTTGTGTCTATAACTTGTTCGGGATAGTAATCCCATGGTTTTGAAACTAACTCTCATACGGGATGATAATCTCATGATTTTATCAATCTATATTATATCTAATTTCGGGATAGTGATCCCATGGTCTTTATCGAACTATCTTATAACTGGTTCGGGATGTTAGTCCCAAGGTTTTCAAAATACTTTCTATTTACAGTTCGTCTATATTATAGTTTTGTATATTAAACTATACTCTGTGTTATTCAATCAATCTTACATTTAGGAAAGTATGGGATTTTCCTGGGGTTAACTTATAACTTGTAACAGAACTGTAACGAAAGATAACGAAACTATTTAACATAAGAAAATATGGGATTTTATTGGATCACAAACCTTTTCGGAAAACTAAAGGAAACTGATACATTTTCACAAAACAAAACCGCTTATGAAGTCACTAGCTTTATGCTGATTTTCAAACTGCTTGTATTCTCAGGTCCAAGTTAGACAGGTACCCAGCGTTATCTTTTGGTGAAGATGGAGTGCTCCAAAGACTCGTCTCGTTTTGTTTATATGATATATGTAAAACTTTTGTACAATTTACTTTTGAACCAAATGTAAACTTTCATATATATGTAATGTAATGGTTGTTTACTGTGATTACTATGTACATTGGATTTGATACTCAATGTGGAGTCAACCCCGAGAACGTTTCCGCCTTTGGTTTTCGGGGTGTGACAGATTGGTATCAGAGCCCTTATTTATAGTGAACAGAGTATACCGAACCTTATATGGTATAAAACTATAAACATTAAGGGGCCTAAGTGCTCAGAACTAAAAGTATCCTACAAAATATAAGTATTTTCAAAAGTATTTAAGTATGCCGATCCGTCGAAATCCGTAACCATAAGTAGAACAAAACATAAGTAAATGGGTGTTGTACACTGCGGTTAAACCTGGGCAGTTATGTAGTCGTGTCTAGGGTCAATATAGCCTGGCCAACTATATTCATTCGAGACACGGCCAACATGTGCTTGGGAGTGACTGTGGTATGCGGCACACCTAAAACTTACCCAATATCCCAAACAACAAATCGTCGCTGCAGCGAACCATGAAATACTATGGGAGTATTTCTCGAGCCGATCCTTTGTCGAAATCCTCGTATACGCGTTATTCCTTGATTATTTCTCTAGCGATAAAATGTTCTATCTTGATAACTCCTTTCTACTTTATCGCTTTATGTCTTGTCCCATATCTCTTGATTCAATTCAGAGGACTTATGATCCTCTCTTTCCTGATCTTTTTAGATCAAGATGCCTCCAAGAAAGAGACCCAGCTCAACGAACAACAGCAATCCTCCTCCGCCACCACCTCCTATTCAAATCGATTTGGAAACACTTCAGGCAACCATTTCCGCTACCATATCAGCTCTCTTACCTCAACTGAACTCTAGGGGTTCGGGAGATGAAACCCAAAACCCAGATGATAGCCAGGGACACCAAAAAGGGGGTTCCTATAAAGATTTCATGAACGCAAAACCGACATTCTTTGATGGCACAGGGGGTGTCATTGCCTTAACCCGATGGTTCGAGAGAATCGAATCAATCTTTGAAATATGTGGCTGTTCGGAGTCTGATAGAGTCAAGTTTGCCGCCTGTACCTTCCTAGACAAAGCCCTGACATGGTGGAATGGCCGAGTCAAATCCTTAACTTTACCTGTAGCCAATGCTATGGGTTGGGAAGCTATGAAGGAGCTTCTTCTCGCAGAATATTGCCCTCGGGGCGAACTTCAGAAGCTAGAACATGAACTTTGGAACCTTAAGATGAAGGGTTCCGACATAGCTGCTTATACCTCATGATTTGACGATCTGGCGTTACTTTATCCGGGAATGGTTACCCCGGAAAGTAAAAAGATAGAGAGGTTCATCTGGGGGTTGACCCAACCAACAAAGGGGAATGTCTTGGCTGCGAAGCCAGACACATACGACAGTGCTAAGTGCCTTGCGAAAATCTTAATCGATCACGAAGACAACTCCGATGAGGAAGCTACCACCCCCGAGCCAATCACTAGTGGAGGCGGAAGTAAAAAGAAATCCTGGAACAAGTGGAAGGCTCCAAGTACACAAGGGTCTTCTAAGAAACAGCAAACGGTAGCAGTCCATGCTGCTACTGCCCTTGTTGTTGTTTCAGTTGTCGGTTCCACAGCCCAAACTCCCGCTAGTGGATACACTGGTACCCTTCCTTGGTGTGGTAACTGCAACTACTACCACCGCATTCCTGGTCCATGTCGCGAAAGGATCTGCGACAACTGTGGCAATAAGGGCCATCTTGCGCGAACCTGCAGAAAACCAGCCAAGCCAACGAACCAATCATCCGGGGCGGGAATTAGCCCAGCCTGTTACAATTGTGGTGAAGCTGGGCACTTCAAAAGGAATTGCCCCAAGACAGCTACAACCACTGATCCCTCTGCCGCCGCAGGTATACTTCTCTTTGATAATTCTTATACTTGCAACTCTTTTCGATTTTGGTACAAAAAGGGAAACCTGTTATCTATCTATTCGAACAATTTCTAAACTCAATCCTTCGTATGTAATCAAAATGTGTACCGTAGAGACGACTAACTAGTGGGATAGGGAACACTAACTTCGTACCTATATATTGAATCCTCAGTCTGGAGGACTATTCTGTTCCATTCGATTTAAAAAGGGAGAAACTTTCCATGAAAACACTTTGATGCTATGTTTAACAAGAAATGACCGAGTCTCATTCATGTTGTTATCTTTACTTTCGAAAGGGTCGCTCGTCTAGATTTTTCTCGACCCTGTTCTCGTGATCTTCGGCATCAATCTTCCGTATCATTCTACGCCTTAGAACTCAAAAGTTTTCCCAATGTGAATTACCACGCATCCCTCGTTTCTGTGATTATTGAGAAACGGGAAGTTAGCAGCTCTTCCCTCTAAATGTCTATCCCGAAGGATTCCCGGGAGTTTTTTTTGAGCGTCTAGTTTAGTTTCACATCAGACCTTTCGAGATCTTCGTAGAGATCGATTCTGCAACCTTCAAGATTTTGGATGCCCTTAGAACTTGGTAACATCTATCTAGACCATCACGTCTCGAATACTTAGAAGCATCTGTCCAACGAAACCCTAGTGATTCCTTGAAGAAACCGAAGTCGTCCAGAGTTCGAACTTTCATGAGAAAACAGATTGATATCGTAGATTGAGAGAGAGTCAAAGTACGAAACCAAGACACGTCCCGTTGATGAGAATCCGTTAGAACGCCCAGCAGAGACCTGATTCCACTTGAGAAAGTGAAGATCAAATGCAACAAATCCATTCGTATCTCATTCCAATCCATGATCAGTATCATATTCTTTGAATTTCGGGATGAAATTCCCTCTAACAGGGGATAATGTAACAACCCGAAGTTGTTCATCGCCGAAAACCCATTCTACCCGTATAACTCGTTGGAGATCGAAATGTCCCGATATCATTTTTGGGTTTATTAACTAAAATTATATGTTTATTATCATTCAATGAGGGTCCAAATCATTTAGGAACTCATGAATTTAGCCCAAAACATTTATTTCATAAGTTTTAGAAATATCCTCTTCGGGTGACGGAAACTCAATCGGGTACGACCTAAAGCTTCGTTTAAGGCCGGTATCGGGTAGAATTCTACCGTGTCCAAGTTTTAGGAACTATATAAACATGTTTAACCTCTCATTTGAAGCTTTTTCCTTCTCTCTCTACTCTCTCTCTAACATCTCTCCTAAATCCAAAGATTAAGGGTCCAAAACTCAATTTTAAGGCCTCAAATCCCTAAGGTACCTTCCTAGCCTTAATCTATCGCATATTTGACTTCCAAATTCGACATTTAATCATGAAATGGGACAAAATATATGAGTTTACGGCCCAGGAGGCTGCCTAGGCCATAAACACCAATTTGAAGGGTTTTAAGCCCTTAAACTCCTTCCTAAACTCATTTGGACTTTAGATATGGCTAAGGGACTTCAAGATATGGACTTAGAACATTTAAAACATGAATTTTGAAGACTTTGAAGGATTTTACGGCCAAGGCACAATCTTGGGCCGTAAACTCATATTTAAGGGGTTTTCTTGATCTTAAACCCTTCCAAATCACTAGTATGGCTTAGATATGAATTATAGAACATTGGTTTTAGCATTTGGACACTTGAAACATGATTTTTGGGGGACTTATATGAGTTTACGGCCAAGGCATGTGCTTGGGCCGTAAACTCCTCAAAACATGGCATAAATTCAATTCTAAGGTGTTAGAAAGCCATCCAACACCACCACAAGCCTTGGAATAAATCATAGGACCAACCAAAAATAGTTTAAGGGCCTTAAACACATTATTTGTGGGATTTCTAAGAGTTTACGGCCAAGGCTTGTTCTTGGGCCGTAAACTCCTTGATTCATGGTGTTAGAATGCCAACTAAACACCCCTAAAGCCTTTAGATGAATTTTAGAAGCCCTTCCATGCAAGTTTTTAGCCTTAAAACACCTTGTAGCATCCTATAGAAGAGTTTACGGCCATGAGGAGGTCTCATAGGCCATAAACTCCATAAACCCCTCAAATGTCCCATACAAACTCATGTTAGGCCTTGGAATAATTCTATTAATCACATGTGATTTGTTTTGGAACCATTTAACACCATTTTCATGAGAAAATAGGAGTTTACGGCCAGGAAGCCATGCTAGGCCATAAACTCCCATAAGTGGGTCTATTTTATGTTTTAAAATCATTTCAAGTCCTTAAACCAAGTCTAGAAATTATCCCCTAAGTGTTTGAAGTCATTTTGTGCCATAACTCACCCCACCATGAGTTTACGGCCGTAAACTCATGGGTAGAGGGTCTTGTGGCCGTAAACTCCTTATGGAGTGTTCCTTTGATGTCCCAATTCATTATCCTAACTATATGTGTCCCTAAACGCCACCCGGGTCCATCCAAACACTTGTATCAGAGTGTTTTTGCGACTTGAAGCAAGTGTCCCTAACATATAAATAAACTAAGTCCTAATTAGATACAAATGTGTATATTTACGTTATAATTAGGAACCTCGTGTATTTACAAGCCCCGGATCAATTCTTAGCGTCCAAATCGTCATACTTCTCGTCCAGTGAGTTCATACCCCTACGCCTTTTTCCGTGTTTTTCAATGTTTTCAGGGGGGGGGGGGGGAATACAAGCAAAACTATAACTGTTTTCGAAATATAACATTAATATGTTCCAAATATTATCTGGAAAATTTATAAACTCTTTTACTCCTTATGTATTATGTTGAGCATAAGGAATGATTTATCGATTACAACTAAATGGATTTTAGTTAAGAAAATAATCGAACTAATCAAATTATTATGGGAATAATTTGGGGTTTTATATTTCTCTTTGTATCATGTACTGATATCTTTATAAAGTTATTAGATAAACTATGTCTGATTCAGTTTATCTCCGTATCATTCGAATGTTTTGCCAGATAGTTTCATTGTATGTATCTATTTTCACTGTATCATGTCTCGAAATCTTTGTATGTTTGGTATCGTATTGGAACCCTGTGAATAGTTAATACTAGCTTGTGACATAATCACTACCCTTTATGGATGATCAAGTAAATCCTCTCCGGAAGTGTAACCAGAGTCTCCTGGAGGGAGAGCGAGGAATTTGTGAATAGATCTATTCGGGACTGACAATCCCACACGTTAACTGCTAGCTACAGCTAGGCGGGCACCCCTGGGGTGACAAATTCTGTATATCATTCGACGTCTGACTAACGTCAAGGAGGTCTCGTTGTCGTGTCAACATGGTTACCCGACCCACAATACGTATTAATATAAACTTATTCACAGCTATGATTTTGTTTAGAATCTATATCTCGTTCGGGATAATAATCCCATGGTCTTGTATCTATATCTCTTTCGGGATGGTAATCCCATGGTTTTAAATCTATATCTTGTACGAGATGATAATCCTATGGTTTTATGTCTATATCTCGTTCGGGATGATAATCCGATGATCTTGTGTCTATAACTTGTTCGGGATAGTAATCCCATGGTTTTGAAACTAACTCTTGTACGGGATGATAATCCTATGGGTTTATGTCTATATCTCGTTCGGGATGATAATCCCATGATCTTGTGTCTATAACTTGTTCGGGATAGTAATCCCATGGTTTTGAAACTAACTCTCATACGGGATGATAATCTCATGATTTTATCAATCTATCTTATATCTAATTTCGGGATAGTGATCCCATGGTCTTTATCGAACTATCTTATAACTGGTTCGGGATGTTAGTCCCAAGGTTTTCAAAATACTTTCTATTTACAGTTCGTCTATATTATAGTTTTGTATATTAAACTATACTCTGTGTTATTCAATCAATCTTACATTTAGGAAAATATGGGATTTTCCTGGGATTAACTTATAACTTGTAACAGAACTGTAACGAAAGATAACGAAACTATTTAACATAAGAAAATATGGGATTTTATTGGATCACAAACCTTTTCGGAAAACTAAAGGAAACCGATACATTTTCACAAAACAAAACCGCTTATGAAGTCACCAGCTTTATGCTGATTTTCAAACTGCTTGTATTCTCAGGTCCAAGTTAGACAGGTACCGAGCGTTATCTTTTGGTGAAGATGGAGTGCTCCGAAGACTCGTCTCGTTTTGTTTATATGATATATGTAAAACTTTTGTACAATTTACTTTTGAACCAAATGTAAACTTTCATATATATGTAATGTAATGGTTGTTTACTGTGATTACTATGTACATTGGATTTGATACTCAACGTGGAGTCAACCCCGGGAACGTTTCCGCCTTTGGTTTTTGGGGTGTGACAGATTGGTATCAGAGCCCTTATTTATAGTGAACAGAGTATACCGAACCTTACATGGTATAAAACTATAAACATTAAGGGGCCTAAGTGCTCTGAACTAAATGTATCCTACAAAATATAAGTATTTTCAAAAGTATTTAAGTATGCCGATCCGTCGAAATCCGTAACCATAAGTAGAACAAAACTTAAATGGGTGTTGTACACTGCGGTTAAACCTGGGCAGTTATGTAGTCGTGTCTAGGGTCAATATAGCCTGGCCAACTATATTCATTCGAGACACGGCCAACATGTGCTTGGGAGTGACTGTGGTATGCGGCATACCTAAAACTTACCCAATATCCCAAACAACAAATCGTCGCTGCAGCGAACCATGAAATACTGTGGGAGTATTTCTCGAGCCGATCCTTTGTCGAAATCCTCGTATACGCGTTATTCCTTGATTATTTCTCTAGCGATAAAATGTTATATCTTGATAACTCCTTTCTACTTTATCGCTTAGTATAATGCTATATTTGCCTTGATGAGGTATCTCCTGTTCCATATCTCTTGATTCAATTCAGAGGACTTATGATCCTCTCTTTCCTGATCTTTTTAGATCAAGATGCCTCCAAGAAAGAGACCCAGCTCAACGAACAACAGCAATCCTCCTCCGCCACCACCTCCTATTCAAATCGATTTGGAAACACTTCAGGCAACCATTTCCGCTACCATATCAGCTCTCTTACCTCAACTGAACTCTAGGGGTTCGGGAGGTGAAACCCAAAACCCAGATGATAGCCAGGGACACCAAAATGGGGGTTCCTATAAAGATTTCATGAACGCAAAACCGACATTCTTTGATGGCACAGGGGGTGTCATTGCCTTAACCCGATGGTTCGAGAGAATCGAAACAATCTTTGAAATATGTGGCTGTTCGGAGTCTGATAGAGTCAAGTTTGCCGCCTGTACCTTCCTAGACAAAGCCCTGACATGATGGAATGACCGAGTCAAATCCTTAACTTTACCTGTAGCCAATGCTATGGGTTGGGAAGCTATGAAGGAGCTTCTTCTAGCAGAATATTGCCCTCGGGGCGAACTTCAGAAGCTAGAACATGAACTTTGGAACCTTAAGATGAAGGGTTCCGACATAGCTGCTTATACCTCAAGATTTGACGATCTGGCGTTACTTTGTCCGGGAATGGTTACCCCAGAAAGTAAAAAGATAGAGAGGTTCATCTGGGGGTTGACCCAGCCAACAAAGGGGAATGTCTTGGCTGCGAAGCCAGAGACATACGACAGTGCTAAGTGCCTTGCGAAAATCTTAATCGATCACGAAGACAACTCCGATGAGGAAGCTACCACCCCCGAGCCAATCACTAGTGGAGGCGGAAGTAAAAAGAAATCATGGAACAAGTGGAAGGCTCCAAGTACACAAGGGTCTTCTAAGAAACAGCAAACGGTAGCAGTCCATGCTGCTACTGCCCCTGTTGTTGTTTCAGCTGTCGGTTCCATAGCCCAAACTCCCGCTAGTGGATACACTGGTACCCTTCCTTGGTGTGGTAAGTGCAACTACTACCACCGCATTCCTGGTCCATGTCGCGAAAGGATCTGCGACAACTGTGGGAATAAGGGCCATCTTGCGCGAACGTGCAGAAAACCAGCCAAGCCAACGAACCAATCATCCGGGGCGGGAATTAGCCCAGCCTGTTACAATTGTGGTGAAGCTGGGCACTTCAAAAGGAATTGCCCCAAGACAGCTACAACCACTGATCCCTCTGCCGCCGCAGGTATACTTCTCTTTGATAATTCTTATACTTGCAAATCTTTTCGATTTTGGTACAAAAAGGGAAACCTGTTATCTATCTATTCGAACAATTTCTAAACTCAATCCTTCGTATGTAATCGAAATGTGTACCGTAGAGACGACTAACTAGTGGGATAGGGAACACTAACTTCGTACCTATAGATTGAATCCTCAGGTCGGAGGACTATTCTATTCCATTCGATTTAAAAAGGGAGAAACTTTCCATGAAAACACTTTGATGCTATGTTTAACAAGAAATGACCGAGTCTCATTCATGTTGTTATCTTTACTTTCGAAAGGGTCGCTCGTCTAGATTTTTCTCGACCCTGTTCTCGTGATCTTCGGCATCAAACTTCCGTATCATTCTATGCCTTAGAACTCAAAAGTTTTCCCAATGTGAATTACCACGCATCCCTCGTTTCTGTGATTATTGAGAAACGGGAAGTTAGCAGCTCTTCCCTCTAAATGTCTATCCCGAAGGATTCCCGGGAGTTTCTTTTGAGCGTCTAGTTTAGTTTCACATCAGACCTTTCGAGATCTTCGTAGAGATCGATTCTGCAACCTTCAAGATTTTGGATGCCCTTAGAACTTGGTAACATCTATCTAGACCATCACGTCTCGAATCCTTAGAAGCATCTGTCCAACGAAACCCTAGTGATTCCTTGAAGAAACCGAAGTCGTCCAGAGTTCGAACTTTCATGAGAAAACAGATTGATATCGTAGATTGAGAGAGAGTCAAAGTACGAAACCAAGACACGTCCCGTTAATGAGAATCCGTTAGAACGCCCAGCAGAGACCTGATTCCACTTGAGAAAGTGAAGATCAAATGCAACAAATCCATTCGTATCTCATTCCAATCCATGATCAGTATCATATTCTTTGAATTTCGGGATGAAATTCCCTCTAACGGGGAATAATGTAACAACCCGAAGTTGTTCATCGCCGAAAACCCATTCTACCCGTATAACTCGTCGGAGATCGAAATGTCCCGATATTGTTTTTGGGTTTAGTTAACTAAAATTATATGTTTATTATCATTCAATGAGGGTCCAAATCATTTAGGAACTCATGAATTTAGCCCAAAACATTTATTTCGTAAGTTTTAGAAATATCCTCTTCGGGTGACGGAAACTCAATCGGGTACGACCTAAAGCTTCGTTTAAGGCCGGTATCGGGTAGAATTCCACTGTGTCGAAGTTTTAGGAATTATATAAACATGTTTAACCTCTCATTTGAAGCTTTTTCCTTCTCTCTCTACTCTCTCTCTAACATCTCTCCTAAATCCAAAGATTAAGGGTCCAAAACTCAATTTTAAGGCCTCAAATCCCTAAGGTACCTTCCTAGCCTTAATCTATCGCATATTTGACTTACAAATTCAACATTTAATCATGAAATGGGACAAAATATATGAATTTACGGCCCAGGAGGCTGCCTAGGCCGTAAACACCAATTTGAAGGGTTTTAAGCCCTTAAACTCCTTCCTAAACTCATTTGGACTTTAGATATGGCTAAGGGACTTCAAGATATGGACTTAGAACATTTAAAACATGAATTTTGAAGACTTTGAAGGATTTTACGGCCAAGGCACAATCTTGGGCCGTAAACTCATATTTAAGGGGTTTTCTTGATCTTAAACCCTTCCAAATCACTAGTATGGCTTAGATATGAATTATAGAACATTGGTTTTAGCATTTGGACACTTGAAACATGATTTTTGGGGGACTTATATGAGTTTACGGCCAAGGCATGTGCTTGGGCCGTAAACTCCTCAAAACATGGCATAAATTCAATTCTAAGGTGTTAGAAAGCCATCCAACACCACCACAAGCCTTGGAATAAATCATAGGACCAACCAAAAATAGTTTAAGGGCCTTAAACACATTATTTGTGGGATTTCTAAGAGTTTACGGCCAAGGCTTGTTCTTGGGCCGTAAACTCCTTGATTCATGGTGTTAGAATGCCAACTAAACACCCCTAAAGCCTTTAGATGAATTTTAGAAGCCCTTCCATGCAAGTTTTTAGCCTTAAAACTCCATGTAGCATCCTATAGAAGAGTTTACGGCCATGAGGAGGTCTCATAGGCCATAAACTCCATAAACCCCTCAAATGTCCCATACAAACTCATGTTAGGCCTTGGAATAATTCTATTAATCACATGTGATTTGTTTTGGAACCATTTAACACCATTTTCATGAGAAAATAGGAGTTTACCGCCAGGAAGCCATGCTAGGCCATAAACTCCCATAAGTGGGTCTATTTTATGTTTTAAAATCATTTCAAGTCCTTAAACCAAGTCTAGAAATTATCCCTTAAGTGTTTGAAGTCATTTTTTGCCATAACTCACCCCACCATGAGTTTACGGCCGTAAACTCATGGGTAGAGGGTCTTGTGGCCGTAAACTCCCTATGGAGTGTTCCTTTGATGTCCCAATTCATTATCCTAACTATATGTGTCCCTAAACGCCACCCGGGTCCATCCAAACACTTGTATCAGAGTGTTTTCGCGACTTGAAGCAAGTGTCCCTAACATATAAATAAACTAAGTCCTAATTAGATACAAATGTGTATATTTACGTTATAATTAGGAACCTCGTGTATTTACAAGCCCCGGATCAATTCTTAGCGTCCAAATCGTCATACTTCTCGTCCAGTGAGTTCATACCCCTACGCCTTTTTCCGTGTTTTTCAATGTTTTCAGGGGGGGGGGGAATACAAGCAAAACTATAACTGTTTTCGAAATATAACATTAATATGTTCCAAATATTATCTGGAAAATTTATAAACTCTTTTACTCCTTATATATTATGTTGAGCATAAGGAATGATTTATCGATTACAACTAAATGGATTTTAGTTAAGAAAATAATCGAACTAATCAAATTATTATGGGAATAATTTGGGGTTTTATATTTCTCTTTGTATCATGTACTGATATCTTTATAAAGTTATTAGATAAACTATGTCTGATTCAGTTTATCTCCGTATCATTCGAATGTTTTGCCAGATAGTTTCATTGTATGTATCTATTTTCACTGTATCATGTCTCGAAATCTTTGTATGTTTGGTATCGTATTGGAACCCTGTGAATAGTTAATACTAGCTTGTGAGATAGTCACTACCCTTTATGGATGATCAAGTAAATCCTCTCTGGAAGTGTAACCAGAGTCTCCTGGAGGGAGAGCGAGGAATTTGTGAATAGATCTATTCGGGACTGACAATCCCACACGTTAACTGCTAGCTACAGTTAGGCGGGCACGCCTGGGGTGACAAATTCTGTATATCATTCGACGTCTGACTAACGTCAAGGAGGTCTCGTTGTCGTATCAGCATGGTTACCCGACTCACAATACATATTAATATAAACTTATTCATAGCTATGATTTTGTTTAGAATCTATATCTCGTTCGGGATAATAATCCCATGGTCTTGTATCTATATCTCTTTCGGGATGGTAATCCCATGTTTTTAAATCTATATCTTGTACGGGATGATAATCCTATGGATTTATGTCTATATCTCGTTCGGGATGATAATCCCATGATCTTGTGTCTATAACTTGTTCGGGATAGTAATCCCATGGTTTTGAAACTAACTCTTGTACGGGATGATAATCCTATGGTTTTATGTCTATATCTCGTTCAGGATGATAATCCCATGATCTTGTGTCTATAACTTTTTCGGGATAGTAATCCCATGGTTTTGAAACTAACTCTTATACGGGATGATAATCTCATGATTTTATCAATCTATCTTATATCTAATTTCGGGATAGTGATCCCATGGTCTTAATCGAACTATCTTATAACTGGTTCGGGATGTTAGTCCCAAGGTTTTCAAAATACTTTCTATTTACAGTTCGTCTATATTATAGTTTTGTATATTAAACTATACTCTGTGTTATTCAATCAATCTTACATTTAGGAAAATATGGGATTTTCTTGGGGTTAACTTATAACTTGTAACAGAACTGTAACGAAAGATAACGAAACTATTTAACATAAGAAAATATGGGATTTTCTTGGATCACAAACCTTTTCGGAAAACTAAAGGAAACCGATACATTTTCACAAAACAAAACTGCTTATGAACTCACCAGCTTTATGCTGATTTTCAAACTGCTTGTATTCTCAGGTCCAAGTTAGACAGGTACCCAGCGTTATCTTTTGGTGAAGATGGAGTGCTCCGAAGCCTCGTCTCGTTTTGTTTATATGATATATGTAAAACTTTTGTACAATTTACTTTTGAACCAAATGTAAACTTTCATATATATGTAATGTAATGGTTGTTTACTGTGATTACTATGTACATTGGATTTGATACTCAACGTGGAGTCAACCCCGGGAACGTTTCCGCCTTTGGTTTTCGGGGTGTGACATACGTTGTGCGTAACTTCAGGGTATGCGGGGCGTAATGCTTCGGTTCACGTCATCCCTTGCGTCATCGGTCCTCTACGTCATCTCATACGAACTTAGAACACTCGAGTGTACCACTGGGCGTACTTCGGATGAGTCCGGTGACTCCCCTTCGGATAATACCAACATTTAGAATTTAATTTAAATATTAAATATTTAATAAAATTCAAAAATTCATATCTCCCTCATACCAACTCCGTTTTCGACGTTCTTTATATCCACACGTAGTTGAGATTATACTCTACAACTTTCGTTTACACTCCATCGGCTAATTTTGATTTTATTTTATTATCTATTTTTAGTAGGCCGGGACAGAAAAACTTCGTTATAAACTCATAACTTCTTCGTCCGACGTCCGTTCTCGCCTAACAACGAGATCTTCGATTCTCGTTTAGATTGTTTCGGCTAAAAACCGCTTGATTTCAAATCGAGTATTCGGGTTGCATACTGCCAGTCGAAACTTCAGAAAATCATAACTTACTCATACGAAGTCAGATTTGGGCGTTCTATATATATTCGGAAACCTCGTTTCAACTACTACAACATTATCCAATGATATCAAGTTTATTTTACACTTAAATTTTGACGCTCATTTTATTCTTAATTCATCATATCACATAATTAAGCAATTAAGCACAAAACACATAATACTCAAATAATACGTTCTTATTCTTTCAAATTGGGTTACAAAGGTTAACCTAGACTACTACATTGCTAAAAATGGCACACCCAAAAACACGAGCGTTACAATAGATCCTTTCCATACATTTTCCAAGATGACTAAAAACTCACAAATCTAACCCGACCAAGACTTCTGAACCTCTCATGTTGTCTTTAGAAATCATTCCTAAATACTAGTGATCATCCACCTGACTAGAAACACCACAAAAACCGTGTAGAACAACACTCAAAACATTCTGATTGTGAATTCAACCAGTCTTATGCCCAAAAGACCTCCAATACATATTTGACTTCATGACAAGTCATCACTAACCCACTGCTACCAAGAGCGTAAGAATGGCTAATCCAAGAATCTTGTGTGGTATCTAAACTCCCACATTGGCTGAGGTGTACATTCACCTGACCAAAATCCTTTAACACAATTAAAATGGACTTCATGCCCTGAATTTTCAGAACTAATACCTAACATTGGTAACCAAACTCCTAATAAATAGCCCACAAGCAAATGGTGTTCACAATACAAACATTCAGTAAGAGACTTTCCATGTCTAACTAATATTCCTAACACCATATTGCTCAAACACCTGACCATGTCAAATTACCAACAAGCCAGCACACAACTCTCCATTGTACAACTATTGGGTACAACTCACATATGTGAAATCCATGACAGTTCACGACACACAGTAAAACTATCCAACCATTGGAGTGAGAAGCTTATGATTCCTCACCGTTCTTTCCATCATCCATCCACGAGCATAAAGAATCAAAACCAACACCTAGTGGGCCTATAAGCACACGAACATCATCCCACCAACCTACATGAATCTAGCCATAAATTGTATAACACACAACTTTTCCATAGTCTAAACTGCTACTGACGCATCATTGGAAAAAAGATGCTCGCATGTAACTAGGAAATGAGTTAAATAGTTGAACGCTTACCCCAACTCAAAAGGTCAAATTGAGTGTGCTCAAAATATCACACTCAATCCCTACACTCCACATGACAATTATTTGTTGGATTTCCAACAATTCAAACTTCCCAGAGGGAAACACAATGCTCCTCAGGCCAGATGATTTCCTTCATTAAGATACCCTTACCTAACGCTAACGAAAAAACATTCTCATATTAACCAAAACAAGATTCCACCATTTAATGAAGTTGTACATATCCACCAATGAGCAATAAAACCTATAGAACTTCCTAATTTGGAGAAGAATTCCAAAATTATCCAGATTGTTTCTAGAGCCCAGAACGAATCAATCCATGAACCGAACAGAAGCGACCTGCCAATATTGAACTTTGCATAGGCCACATACATGCCATGAAAGTGAACAATGTCACTCTGACATCCGAATTCCTAATAACCAAGGAAAATTTCAAGTTCACGCATGCTAGGAACAACAACTCCACAACAAAATAGCGAAGGATAGACATAAACAGAGACCGAGATATACACTTTACAAATCTTGATGAATGGTTGACGCCTCAATTGCACGTTCAACTGATACAACCTGGAGCCTTCAAATAACCTCGACTATTGATGAGGAACGAAATAACCAACGATCGGAAATGGATCGAAAACTAAACCCGATGATTCAACACATACTGAATAATGCCTATGTGACAATGCTCTTATCGAAATCAGAATCCAATTTTCAAAGCAAAAATTTCCCATCTCAAGCAAGGATAACTGACTATAAATAAGCTAACCTCGTTCTCTATATCTGATGCACAACCTTCATGACTCGAACGCTCCTTTCTCAAGATCCTTAGTGTTTCCAGAAGAAGCTACTGACCACAAAGAGTTCCTTACCCCACAATGTTCTACTGAAGAGAACGACATGTGCATTCTTGAAGACATGAGCCTAGCAGTAACCTACTTTGCACTCATGATCTGAAAAATTGTTAAATTCCCCGTGACCATGGAGGATTCTGACGGACCCTTAAGAAATGCAATGAGAAACTTCCTGACCACAAGCATTTTGATGCTAGCTAACTTTCCTTCTCTTATGCATCAATAAACCCGAACCAATATTTAGCATTACTGAACCATAGATTCCTTGGACCCCTTTGTGTTGATGATCCTCCAAAAAATATTTTCAAAGTATAAAATACAAATTTTTTGACCTCACCAACATTAAGTTGACATTTTCAAAACCCCATGTATTCCAAGGAAACCGAGAGATGGAAGATTCCACCTCCGAAAGCAACAGTTGATCGATGAAGCTATAAAAGACTTATTATCGTTATAGTTATGCCTACTTGTTAAGGCACCTCTTGTATTAAAAAAATCTAAAATATCCTGATGTAATGTTTTTATTGATAATGGAAGTAATATTTATGTTTGATATTGCTCTGTACTGTTCATTGTATGTTTAATATCGGTGATCCGACATTCTAACATCGCACAACTCGTCCTTTCTGTCGTCGGTCGAGGGTGTGACAGATTGGTATCAGTGTTATCTACTATAGCGAACTAGTACTTCCACAGGAATTAGGAATATAGCCTAAGGGCTTATACTACAACTAGGTTAATCCTCAAACCTACACTATAAAAGTATTATTATCAATTACAATATTTATAGACTACTTACAGGAGATATGTCTAGTTTGAACTATTGGTTATGTTGCTGTATTTCCGAACGGCTATATGCTAAAATGGTCCTGCCCTGTACAACTTCTCACATGTCCGATCATTATTTGATAGTCTTGAAGTACAAAACAAGAAATTAATAAAACACACAAAAAAACTTCAGCTATAGAGTTATATATTAGCTCAGTCCCTCGATGAGAAAACACCTAAGTATATACAACAAAATCTATAGGAACCCAAACTTATGAGTTTAGGTCAAATACGATATTTGAGAATAGCACAAGATGTAGGCCAAACTAAAACTGGGCATAGCATGTACACCAATGATTATTTATGGTCATACCGACATACAACTAATGTTGATTATGACATTTGATAAAGTAACTCTCGAGAATCCCATAGAACTTAGAACCCAACGATTCAGGCCATTACTATCTAGGAAAGATAGCACGACCATTGTGCGAGAATGGAAAATCCTGCAAACAGGGTGACGAAACCATTTCCAGAGAAAGATCAAGTTGTGCCATCCCCTATTAAGACCAAGGATACCTATTTTCTTTATATTCACATACACATACCTTTCTATAATAGCCAACAAGGAACCTCACAACAAGGACGATTCCTTAGAAACAAGTAGAGAGCAAGCCGAATCGTCATAATTACCCTCCAAGGACCCTTCAAAGTCCTTTGAGGAGGACGATCCTTTTGAGGCGGAGATAGATCCCACCAGGTAAAAATTTGATTTCTTGTTTTTTAAAAATAAAGAGGCCATGAATCAACATAGGATTTGGTACCTATCCTTTTTTTCCTTGAAACTTCATCTAGTTTCCCCATGCCCACCCATACGTATCACATGTAACGTCAATCAAATTATGGGTGGGTTAGGAATCATGAAATGAAGCGCCATAAGTTGGTCTGATATCTAGTTTCCCCATTCCCACCTATACGTATCACACGTAACGTCAATCAAATTATGTGTGGGTTAGGAATCATGAAAAGAAGCGCTATAAGTTGGTCTTATATGATCCTAAGGGAAGATGAGGAGCTAAGTTTGGATAAAAGGATTTAAGCTCCACGCACAAGATGCAGAACAAAAGTCATCGCCACAAAGGCAACTGCTTGTGCGACAAAGTAAGAACCCTATCCTCTTGGAAATAGCTCCCTAACCTACTATGGAAGGCTTCGAAGTTATGCCCTAAGACCTACATATTATAAGTATAATGAGAAGTTTGGAAGGAGTATCGTCATTATCCCCTTAGAGATAGCCTTTTAGTACATTGAAGCATTTCTTTTCCGAACTTTTTATGATGTTTGTTTTTACTAACTCGTGCAGTTAAACTTTAGTAAAGGTAATTATAGAACTAATAAAAAATGTCAAAAACTAACACTCTTCTTCTATACTAATTTTGATAGGAAGATCAACAGAAGGAACCCTATGGCATAACCAAACCTTGACCCAATAACCATGGTTGCAATAGTCATCGATGTATTGGTCATTCAACAAGTAGTAGAACCACTAGCTAAAAGGAATGTCGAATCTGGACAGGGTAGAGGAACTAGAAGAGATAGTATATTAGGTGGTAGTGGGAGCTACCCAAGAGCATGTACTTATAAGGAGTTTATGAACTATAAGCCCTAGCCCTTCTATGAAAATGAAGGAGTAGTAGGACTAACTCGATGGATCGAGAAGATAGAGTCAGTATTTGAGATCATCTTTTGTGTTGAAGATTGCAAAGTTAGATTTGTTGCATGTACCTTTGAGGATGTAAAATTTTCATGGTGGAATAGCCATTTCAAAACAATATGAATTCGCACAGCAAGTGTCATCTCTTGGGACGATCTAAGGAAACCAGGGGGTGGAGCATCAGACTCTATGATATGTGTTATAACATTATTTGGTTCTAAATTTCAAATGATTTGTCATCATAATTAATATCAAATCTTTCTGCAATGACTCGAGTAAAAAGATTGAGTACCCAATAAGCCTTTGATTTAGATGAATAGCTCATGAAGATAACTTCGTCATATTTGAGTTCAAACTATGCTAGTTTATCACAATTGTTCTTGACGAAACATATACACCCGAAGATGTGTAGAAACGAGGATTGGGCTTTCGACCATTCATTGCTTCATATGATGTCATGTGGAGCCTTAGAAAGGTATATATGGGGTTTAGTAATGCCTATTCAAGGATTAGTCACTACATGCAAACCAGGGATTGGCATCAGACTCTATGATATGTATTATAACATTAGTTGGTTCTAAATTTCGAATGAATTTGTCATCATAATTAATATCAATTCTTTCTTTAATGACTCGACTAAAAAGATTGAATACTCGATAAGCCTTTGATTTATATGAGTAGCTCATGAAGATAGCTTCATCAGATTTCAGTTCAAACTTTGTTAGTTTATCACAATTGTTCTTGATGAAACATATGCATCCGAAGGTGTGTAGACGAGTTGAGATGTTTACTTCGGATTCTCAAGTAATGACATGTTCCGAACAAGTTGGTCATTTTCCACAAAAAAATGGTGGTTACTTTGTCCAAATGTATATTTATATAGGTTAAATTACCCAATTTCCATCAATGAAAATTATTAAGTTGCGTTGTTTGGTAACATAAATATTAGCATCTTTGAAACATAATAACCAACAACAATGACTCACTAATATTTAATAAACAAAGAAAACAAGGCAAGACGAAAAACAAAGATCAAAAACTTTACTGTTGAAACAGGAGATGTAATTTACGTTTTCTACAATTTTCTTCAACCAACAAACGAAACAGTTGTAAAGGAAAAGAGTTGGTTAAAAAACCACTGTAGATCGTCCTTGTTTAATGTTCATGCATTGAAATTTCCGGATGGGATAACATGATACAGTTTTTTGCTATAGTAACCAGAAAAGGGAAATTATTTTTTTCCTGGAATATTGCTTGTCGGCCTTTTGTAATGCTTCGTCTAATTTGTATCGTTCAAGCATCTACTACTGTTTGCATGTTTACATAGTTCCTTTGAAAACTGCCCATCTTATATGTAATTTCTATAAATGGCTTAACACCCGTTTCAATCAAATCAATTAATGACTTCCTCTTTCAAATATTCTGGTATATGAGTTGTATTGCATGTCTGATGAGCTTTAACCCATCAAACACCCTCTCCTTCCCCCTTCCAACACTCGTTATTCTTTTCTGAAGCACTTACAGGTTTCTGTGTTTCAGATTCTTCTTTACTTATACCACATAAACTTTTAGAAATTTTTTAAAATGCAGGATTGTCGAAACCACAAATGAAGTAAAAAAAGGTGTCAGGGAAAACTTTTGTTACACTTTTCTTTTACTGGCCAGCTGTTGATTGTTATGAAAAAAGATTCAGTTTATAAACTTTTACGTCGTTGGCTTGAAAATAACTTAACTTTCGTCCATGTAGGTGGAAGAGTATATATGCTATTTTTTCTATAAAAGGTCCAATGTTTTATAACCCCTGGTATACATAAAGCAAGTGTATACGAATCATTTAATCAATAGAATGAAATCACGTCATGCAGAGGCTTTATAGGTTACTAAAAACTATTATTGTAAATTATAAGTAATACTCACACCTTACACCTATGAAAATGGTAGCTTCAGTCCCATGTCAAATCGGCAATATGAGTAGAAACAAAAACATGTTGTATCATACAAAGTTATAATAGATAGGTTTATTTTGAATTCGTAAACATCACATTACATCCCAACTTGTAATGATTTGGTGAGCACGTGTAACATCCTGAAAATGTTGGGTTTAGAAGGTTTTGACATATAGAAGAATGTTGAAAACTTTATACACAAGGAATGGAAATTAAGATATGTCAAAATCAAAATATATACAAAAAATAAATTAAGGCTCTGTCATCTTCAGACAAGTGGTTGAGTTGAAATGTAATTTCACTTCATTAGTAATTGGTTTCTTGATCATTTCTTGTCACTGCCATTAGTCAGCTAGCCTTGTGTTCACCCTGCATTGAATTAATGTAGCATATAAAGATTACACTCTTAATTTTTAAATGAAGGAAACTAATGGAAAATGTGCAAAAAGCAAAGAACTGAAAAACCGATCCTTCCTATCTGCGTTAATTTTGTGCCCCAAGGAGGAGACGCGGTTTAAGATTTTGTAAGAATCAAATTCCTAATAAAGTTAACATTTATGGGTGTTTAGATGCTACATTAGTACTGGAACACTAATAAGGAAGTAGTTGACTTCTTAGTAACTGATTTAATCTTGTAATGAGATCAGAATATTACCACAATACCCAAATCCATTTGATTAATTACTGCATTGTATAAGATAATCTGCAACAGTTACCATTTTAAAAAAAAAAAAACGTGTATTTGGTTTGTTGTAACAAGTTTACTGATTTATAACATAATTTATAACCTTATCAAGTTTGAGCTAATTTAAAAAAAAAGTTAATAAAAAAAAGAGGTGACCAAATTTATGAAAAGGTCAGTGATTTTCATACATACCGTTTTAATTAACAAATTAAAAAATTGGATAACTTTTATGAATAAAATAATATAATGCTCTTTTATTTGAAAATCAAAACAAATAAATACAAAACGTTTCCCTTTAAAATGCTCATACTAAGAAAATTACTTTAAAATCCAAAAGGCAATTAATGTATACTATTCCTCACTTTTATTCATTAATTGAATTCAATTCACTACAGGCCTTAGAAGACTGTAAAAAAGTTCAGGATAAAAACGAATTGTATAAACATGACTAAAATCTGCTTTAGAAAAATTAAAATTACCTTCGCAAAATTACCTTCCACAAGGTTGGAATATGATGGGTGGACTCGTACTCTAAACTGTTTACAACCTCAGTGTTTCTGTGAGAAAAGTATAATGTCGTATACGTATTATTGTAAAACTAAAATTTGCTTCGATCTTTTAAAATGTTGAATAGAATAAAAATACGAAAGAATCAACGAAAATAAAAAAGATTACACTTGAACATAATTTGTAAACGGAATCATCTTGAGCAACATGAGACATATGACCACCAATAAGGCACAAAATAACCATATAATTGTCTTTTACTCGACTAATTAACCCCAAAAAGGCAGTTATACACTACATATAGATTGCAAAAACACTTTTGGCTACCCAAACATAGAGAGAATTCTACATAAAGATAAACCGATTATTAGAATCATCAATTAAATTGAAAATAACTTCATAGTTATTAAACATTTTGATTTCTTTAAGAATATAAAAAAATCATGAATGTTATCTCCACACTAAATCCGTTTATGCTAAAAGCATAAAACTAAGAGAAATCAAATATCCAAATACTTTTTCTTATTATAATCTTCCTACACATTTGACATTATGCCACTTATCATAAATAATAAAATTAATAACTTTTTATTACATTTGTCATCATTTAAAAATGATACGAGGATAGGTAATAAAAGAGTAGGAGGTTAATTTCTCTAAAACTAAACCAAGGCTCAATCAATAAGGGTGAATTCTCTTTATTCACTGTAGATGTCGAAGTAGAGAATTAGGCAATCGCGGAGACGTTAATTATTGGTGCAAATATAGGTGAAAGCGTCAAAATAGAAGCTTGAAGACTCATGCTTCAACATGATGATGAAGTCGAACAAATGACAGGTAGTCGTTTTGAGAATGGGGATGTTAGAGAAGCGTGTAAGATACTTATATCCTGCCAGAAGACACCAGTAAGATAATTTTATCCTACCGACAGACATCTATAGTATCTTGTTCATCGGATGGGTGGAGTGAAGTAAATTTTACATAATATCTACCATAAGGAGAGATGGACAGATCAAGTTGTTCGAAATCTGAAGTCGAAAGTGCATAACTCACATATGGAAGTAGATGATGTTCATACAATCTTTATGGAAATATGGGGAAATTCCAGATAGAGGATTCGGGGAATCCTCCAAAGCTTGAATGCTAAGTTTTTCATCGATTGCTTCTTTGATTTAATCTTGCGAACAACCCTTAGACTTTTTCAACGGCTTCAAAGGACTAATATGAGAGACTGTAATTCCTCTTCCATTGTCTTTGATTGGAGCTCCACAAGTGACTTGTTGTATTAATTGTTGAGTGGCTGGAGTCACAATCACTTCCGAAATTGGTAGGGCCAATCTTGGAGCACCAAGGCCATCATCAACTTGTATCGGTGATTCTTCATCATTTTTATGATGTTTGGAGTAGGGATTCGAGGCGGCATAGATTGAGTCGCTCGGAGAGCATCAATGGTTTTATTTGTCTTGACCTTTGCCCACTTTATGCTGTGTTTGAGAGTATTAGCCAGATCTGATGGCCAGGTAAACCATTTCACCTTTTCTTCATCGAAAGTGACTTTCCTGAATGAAGTTGGCTCATTGTCATACTTGATAGCAAAGGTGACCTTGTTATTTTCACTTATATCTTCTTCTTCTTCTTCATTGGAGGTTTCATTTTGGAGTTGGAATTTGAGCTCCATTTCCATCCATTAACCACCGCTACTTCTCCCGCTATTACATTGGATGGCCTACTTTTAGTGCAAGTATCATTGTGTCTCGAAGTTCTCCAAGTTTGTCGAAATCTTTTTAAAAATTGAGATTCACCATCTTGGCGAGATTATCATATGCATTGTTAGTACAAGCTTAAGATTTTAGGTTATAAAGGATGTATTGAAAGATGGAGAAGACCTCATCAAACTTATAGTTTAGAATGTCCACGAAATGCTACGCATACCGAGTTACTTTGATGAGCATTTGTTGCATAATAAGGTTTAAGCTATGCTTCGAGTGGATTCCACGCTACAATATCTAAATATATGTCTCGTGTAGGACGTGGGTTTGCCTGATGAGTTGTTTGTTTGCCTTGACAAGCTCATCATGAACAATGAGCATCTTATGAATAGTTTCCTCGTGGTGCTAAATAAGGTTGGAATAACGTTACATGAATTATTCCATGAAATGCTTGAGTCAGAGCAAAGATCAACTGGTCGAACTGTTGTTCTCGATCTTCAACGGAAAGGGTGGCAGTATTGATCTCCGGAATGGATTTAATAACTAAATCCTGGTTTGAGTCAAGAGCTCCAACCTAAGAAGTGATGGGGTCAACTTTGGCGTCAAATTTTTCAACCTTTACTCGCATTTTGTAAGAGGTCAAAGGATCTGCTACAAGTTCATCCGAGGATCCTATATCTTGAAAAGATCATTCAATAGATTCGCTTCCATTACCGTTACCATCACCACCACCATCATCATCACTACTGGTAGTACACCAGCTAGATGTGCATTCCCATGATCACCTTCTTCATTACCACCAAGGTCCATTTCATCGGAAGAAGATTGGAAGTCGAATTCAACTTGAGGCTTGGAAGAGGAAGGATGTAGGAACTTAAATTAAAATTTGGGAGGAAGAAGACTGTAAATCTCTATGTCGCCTTCTTTAAAAATAATTTCAACACTATCTTCGTCATCTGAATCGACATAGGGAGGATCATCCAAAACCAGAAAGGGATCGAGAGCATCTCATTTATTTTCTGTGTTGGTCCGAAGAGGCTCATCCGAAATAACAGTTTGATCGGGAACATTTATATTGGGAGTCTTGACAGCAACCTTGGACGATGGATCATCCATTGTATGGGGAAAATCATCAGGAGTTCGTAAAGTAAACGTGTTGAACTCAACACTAGTGTTGGAAAAAAAATCATCAAAATTGACATCCTTTATAAACTTGTAATCACAAGGAAAAGAGTTAGCGGCTCTTAGTCTCATCCCAATGATTTTGTATTTGATTTGTTCAAGAGTAAAATCTAGATGTCTAAGCTGAACCTTGATAAAAAAATCATTCCATTCGGAGTTAGTAGCACCCAAACTTCCTTTACCCGTGGTAGGTAGCGGTTTGGTTGTATTTTTCAAAGATGGAGGGACAACTCCTTTATAAATCTTGGAATTTCCGACGGACGTCAGACTTTGTGCATGTATCGAAGGAAATGGTTACAAAACGACTCGTAAGTGTGTTCCCGAGGGCTCTAAGGAACTTTGTTCAATACCCGCACCACCTTTTTGGGAGAGTGTGGGTAGATCTTGTGCAGACTCCTCGTGTGTGTGTGTGCATGTGTTTTTGAGACGTCTAAGTCTACTTCAGACCAATACGAGGGAGGGGTAGGCAGAGACCCAGGGTCAGGTCGAAGACCGATCTGTAGATCCTATTGAGAGGAACCGTCGATTTTGGGTTTCTTTTTGGCCTTAAGTTTTAAAGAGGATAGAGTCTATTTCTTAGTTGTCATCTTGATCTTGGTACTAGAAGTAGCAAATCTACTCCCTTCGGAAGGGTTACCATCTGAGGTTGGGGTAGGATTTAGGGGATCAACTAAAAGAGAAACCTACATACTTTTTCGTTTGAAAATAAAGTCGTAAGGAATAGAGTCTAACATGTGTTAAGGCAAGCATTAGATGGGTCCAAATGAGGTGTGATTTGGGAATCTACAAGATTCTGAGTAGATATGTTGAAGCTTCAGATTCTAGAACCTCAGACACGGGATTTCGTTAGTTTTCCGACGGGCAGTGAATTTCCGAAAATACTGACATAAGACTTCAGGCTGATCAAGAACGTTGGTTCCTGTGACATCCCCAATTTCATGGCCAGAAAAGACTGATTTGTTTATGCTTTGTTTTCAAAATCAAAGTAATCTTTTACAGTAAACAGTTGAGGAATTTGTTCCCAAAAAAAAACATGGTAAGGATTTATCAAAGCATTTCTTTAAAGAAATATATTTTCATTATATAACAAAATCTCGGGATGTCATGTTCAATACAAACAAAAAGCATAAACAGAACAAAATACACCTTACAACAGTTATTCATAACTACTGGCCTATAATCCAAAATCTCTCGTTGTGTCAGCTAACTTATGCTCTCGTGCCATAACCTCTAATACAAAGAAAACTGAGTGGGTCAGGCTTGGGAGCCTGGTGAGCATATAGGGTTTTCCTCCCACAATGTTATATCATTAATATATATATATATATATATATATATATATATATATATATACACACATATATATATACATATATATATATATATATATATGTGTGTGTATGTATATATATATATATATATATATATATATATATTAGAACTCACAAACTTATATAATTTCACTATATAAAAGCAACTCTTATCCCACCCCATCGATCCTCACAACGACATGACCTAAACTATTGTATCTAAAACGTTCCTCTTTACCTGGTCCCTGCTCACAGATCTAAAACTAATATCTTCACCTAATCCATGCTCCCGAAATCTAAAACTAATCTCTTCATTTGATCCATACTCCCGGATCTAAAACTAATCTCCCGATCTGATCCATACTGCAAGATCAATAATTGTGCCCAATCCATACTCCTGGAATAGGGACAATTAACTTAGTCTTAATCCGTACTCCCAGACTAATAACAAGTTTATCTCTTTACTTGATCCATACTCATGGATCTAAAACTAACCTCTTGATCTCATTATCCAACTCATCATTTATCACATACCAACTATCTCATCTACCCATGTTCTACCCAACATATTTGTGGATATAAAACACATATATAGTTTAACTCATTTAAAACTATATAAAACATCCATTCCGCACTCATCTAAAATAAACAACAATATATAAACACATAACACTTATTTCATAGCAAATACTTCATATTTATGTGTTAGAAGAGAGTGACTACACAGTCACCCAAAACATATACTTAATGCATTCATATAATACTTGTATTTCTTTTCTTCTCAAAAACTCTTTTCTTCTCGGGATCTTTGGGCTTCGTGTCTCGGGATGATATCAGAGTTTCGGGGGTACTTCTTTGCACGTAGATCTATGTAATACGGGTGAGAGAGAAGGGATTTGGCAACCACAAATGGCTGCCCCTTCAAATCTATTTATAGGGTTGTTTTCTCGATTTTCACGTCGTGAACAGTATTTTCACGTTGTGGGCTTGATCGTCACTGCATGCGTCATCGCAAGTTGGGTCTGGCAGACTCCAAGAGGCGTCAGAAGAAATTTCACTTCATGAACACTGTTTTCACGTCGTGGTCTCTAACAGTTTTGGGGGTTCGTGCCCCGAACTTCAGAAATTCATAACTTTTGCATACGACTCTATTTTCGACGTTCTTTATATCGACGCGAATGTGAGATTATGCTCTACAACTCTCGTTTAGACTTCGTCGGCTAATTCTGACTTTATTTTTAATATATTATTAATATATTATTTTAGTATGCCGAGAGAGGAAAACTCCGTTAGAAAATCATAACTCCTTCGTCTGACGTCCGTTTTTGTCTGTCTTATCACCGTTGGATTACTATCGACGAGATCTTCAATTCTCGTTTAGATTGTTTCGGCTAAATATTGCTCGATCTCATATTTGAACTTCGGATTGTACACTGCTAAGCCGAAATTTCGAAAATCATAACTTCCTCATACGAAGTTAGATTTGGGCGTTCTTTTCAAGGACGCTCTCAGTTTATCGTATTCTACGACTTCCGTTTAGATCGATAAAGCTATATATCGCTCTATCATAAATTCACCTTTTACGTCGCGTTGTGTCGTGCCGTTGTGTCGTGAAACTTCGACTGGTCATAACTTCTTCGTTATAACTCGGATTTCAGTGTTCTTTATATGTACGGAAACCTTGTGACATATACTACAACATAGTTAAGAATACTTATTCTAAATAATATTCTATCAAAAAGTCACCTTTGACGCTTATCGTCTCTAAATTGACTAGCCTGAATATGTGGGCGTTACAGTTCTCCCCATGAATATGTTGTATATGAGATTTACTCATGGATTCTGAACCTCCATGCTTATCAGTGAGACCTTTCATCTCCATGTGCATCAGTAACGTTTTTCTTCCAGGAAAAGAGTATTTCTTGAACTCTTTTGATTTGTATCCCCTTTGAAAGCTATTTGAGCCAAGAAATTATGGAATTCATCAGCTTGGGTTCGACGACACTGACACCCTTAGGATTTGGGGAAATGCCTACGACTTTGAGAAATGTTTCCTATGGTGAAAGGAACGATCATGTCATCGCTGATATAACATTCAAGAACATCATTGTCGATGTTCACTCGTTCAAAAGATTTGAGTAGTATCACAAAGGAAATTTAGGGTCTAGAACTTTGGTCAGAGGAATAGCAATATGATAGTGGGAGAAGTATTCGATTATTACACGAATATACTTATCATAGGCCATATCATTAAGTGAAAAACAATTGAGTTGTGTCCCTCAAAATGGGTTCAAAAAAGGATGAATCAGCAGAGCCTTTTGATGTTTTTCTCTTGGATGGAGAATTTATCGATTTAGATGCCATTAACAGAATTTGGAAGCTTTTGAAGATGAATGCAATGTATAGATGAATAACTCTAGGGGAGAGAAGGATAAAATAGTGTAAAGTAGGAATGGTTCGATTCAAAATTCTATTATAGGTGGGTTTGTTTTGGGTCAGATTGAAAGAGAAATGATGACACCCAACTCAGAAACGGGTCGCATTAAATCAGGGGTACTTAATTACCCTTCTACGTCTACATGTCAGTTAATTCCAAGTGAAAGGAAGTTTGTTTGTATCAAAAGGGGAAACTATCATTTCAGTTTTAGAAAACACTTAAACAATAAGAGTATTTGGTTTTGGGAATCAAAAACCATGAGATTTCAGTTATGATGGACCGAAATCTCATGCCATGGCCGAATTCATACTATGTCCGAAATCATGCTAGACCAAAACCATACCTAGACCAAAATCAGATATGATTTCGTTGGTGAACAAGGTGATTTCGGTCATGTCTTGGCTGAAATCACCAATTTGATCCAATGATGTTGCAATGTGATTGGTTGATCCCTTTCCCAATAAGATAAAATACACAAACCAATGCAAACATCACATGACTCTCACCCCCTCATCCATATATTAGGCCGAATTCACCTCCTGATTTCTCATTTACATCTTCAAAACTTCCTCCATTTTTCTCAAATAAACGTCTTCAAACCTTCATACATTTTTCCCCAGTAACACAATCAACCATTTCCAGTGAAGCATACTTCAAGATAGTTCTTAAGAATAGTTCTTAAGAATTGTGGTAAGCTCTTTTTTAATCTAGTGTTTTAAAAACACCTTTCCTGATAGTTCATCTCATTCATACACATTACTATGTGTTAAAAACTCATAGGATATAACGACTTTCAAGTGTTTTTTACTAGAAGTCTTCGGCATCACCTCCCTTTGCAACCACATATCACACTCAAGGTGAGTTCATGCCACTATATTTTTCAAGATTTTCATGTTTTTAGGGGGAGGATACGAGTTAAACACAAGAGAACTTGTGTTAATATACTAATCATTACTTATGTTTTGTTACATTTTATGTAAAAATACTAAATGCATGAAATAACATTACCATGAAGCTTATGAACTTTCACATGAAAAGCTTGCTAAAAATATAAAGGTTTTCATTTCAACAGAACATACATTATAAACTATAATAGGTATAGTTTATGGGTCATTTACGCTATTTTTCCATTTGTGGATAGAATAAAAAAAATAATTATTTAAAGTCATAATTATTTTACACTACGTAACTACCGTGGAAGGATAATACTTACACATATAAAAATGGTTTTTCATTACACTACATGTAAACTGTCAATATGGCTTTGTGAGACACGTCTTCAAGTACTTTTTAGAGTACCTACAAAAGTTCTGTTTATAACCAGAATCTCTTGGAGGGAGAGAGTGACATTTATGTATGGATCTATACAGAACTGGCAATCCCACACTTAAACTGTTAGCTACAGTTAGGCCGGCTCGTCTGGGGTGACAAATGTCGTACCATTCTGACGCATGAAGAACATCATAACAGGCCAACTAGTCGTTACCATGGTTATAATAAGTACATGGGATACTAACTAATACATTTTCTTTATAGGGCTAACTTCCATTCAACCAGTTTTATTTAATAATAAAACTACATACAACTATTTTACAGTACAACTTACATTTCTGGAGACATACATTCAAAGGGTTTTACACAAATACAACTACAGTACATTATTTTCCAATACAATACAACTTTCATTTCTGGAAACACACATTCACTTTTAAAACACTCTTCACAGATGACCTTGACCTGGGAGCAGTAGAATTTGCCACACATGACCTTGGAAATCAGTAAGCAGGTGCTCATAAGGATTTTTTAAACCTGGGAGCAGTTGTATTGACACTTTTTAAAAACTAATTGTATTCTCTGGAAATCAGTAAGCAGGTACTCATAAGGACTTTGCAGATGGGGCGTGGCAGCGTCACATCACATATTTTTGTCACATGTATTTGTAAATCAAACAAACAACGATTCGAATATAATGTAAAAACTCAATATTTATCAATATGATGGGTGTAATGCTTTGATCTCTATTATTCAATTGTTATGATATTCTACATGGAGTCATCCACCCTCAGACGTTTTCACCATTTCTTGTTTCAAGGTGTCACAGATTGGTATCAGAGCATTGTTTATAGTGAACTAAGTGTATTTACCCATGTAAGATATACAACTATAAATACAATGGGTCTAAAACACTCTGACTAAGAAATTCACTTCTAAAATATAATGATATATTTTCTTAAAAGCATATGTACACGCATACATGCTAGACACAGTGTTGTAATAAGAACCATATAAAAGTATTATGATTAGTTGAACACTACGATTAAGCCTGGACACTTATGTAATCATATATGGGATAAATATACCTGATCAACTATATTTATACGATATATGACTAACATGTGTTTAGGAATTGTCATGGTTGGCAACAAATGTAAAACATACCAACCCTAGTTACCAAGAAACATGGGAATCAAACATAAAATGTAAAATACTATATAAGTATTTTGAAATACTAAAGAGTCATACACTTAAACCATTTTTGCATATTCTCATATCCATATTCTTGCACACACGTCATGGCAGGATTCCATATACCTGGAGACCCTTATTACCTTAACTAGGGAAATGGAGGTTGGATTGAAGAAGATCCTAAGAAGTTAATGGAGGAAGTCCCCGAAGAGGATCCTAAGGAGGATCCAGAGGAGGAATAAGATGAGGAGGAAGTCAAGGAAGACTCTGACACAGAACCCAAAGTCTACAATCCACCCTATGTCGTCTGAAACCCCGCTCCCAAACGGAACTTCTAGGGCCTGACGCCCCGTTAGGCAGTAGATTTTAGGAGATGGAGCAAGGAAAAAGGCCAACGCCCTCCTTAGGGTATGGAGCGATGCTTCTACAACCTCGACAGAGGGGATTCAACAGTCAGGGCTCTATGTCACACCCCAAAACCAAGAACGGCAGAAACGTTCTGGGGCGGAGGACATCATGTACAATATCACCACAATGAAAAGTAGTAAACAAGCAACAACATCATCCGTTGAATTAATAATATAATTATTATACAAATGTGTTCTGTTAATTTTTGATAAACACTAAAGCATAAATCAAAATGAAAGATGAGTCTTCAACGAGCTCCATCTTCCCTAATCCTTGCATCGGTACCTGTCTAAGATGACCTGAGGATACAAGTAATTTTGAAACAAGTATCAGCTTTGAAGCTGGTGAGATCATAAGTATTTTAGTGTCTTAATTTGTATATAAGAATTTGTAAGTTTATGAACTGTAAATATGGAAAATGTAAATGAACTGTAAGTATGGAAAATGTAAATGAACTGTAAGTATGGAAAATGTAAATGAACTGTAAGTATAAAAATGTTTGTAAAACAACTGTAAGCGTTTGAAAAACTCTAGAAATCCCTATGCTTCCTACTATTATATAAGGGTATCTTCTACCAAGACCTAAATGTTCTCAATGTAGTCTTCTACCAAGACCTAACTGTTCTGTATGTTCGTTTCTTGTAAACGTGTGTAAATTTCCCAAGTGTAACTATCATTATCAAAATATAGTTTTTATATTAACTGTTTAAGTGAAAAGATCACTAAATATATGCAAGGGAAAATAAATGTAGTACTGTAGTGTTGTATTAATGGAACTACTGCTGTACTAACTACCTTAAATCGGGTTTATATTAAGGTATTATGTGAATAATTGCACCATACTATCGACTGGTAACAACGACAAGTGTCACACCCCCGAACAAGACGGCGGAAACGTCCGAGGGCTGTTGTGACTCAATTGAATACCATCACAGTGAATATAGATGAAACATAACATCATTCATGACCATGCATTGAAATATTACAACTGGTAGTGTTTACATTAATACATTGTTTCAAAACAATACATTCCCAAAAGTAGATTGTTCGATACTAGTTAAACAAACAACGAGACATCACTAAGTAAATTTTTCACTTCAATTTACCTGTTACCTGAGAATACAAGTATTTTGAAAAATGTCAACATATGAAATGTTGGTGAGTTCATAAGTAATGTTTGAAACATAATGTTTTGTATGATTTTGAAAAGCCACCAGAAAATCCTATATTTTCTGAAAATATTATTGTAAGTAAGAAAAAGCGTGAAGATCCGTAAGTATGCTTGTTTATTTCTATAATTGTGAAAAATTGTTATACTTGGTATGCATCACGTAGGTGTAAGAGTTGAAATCGCTAGGAAAACCCGATGCTTTCCTAATACTTTAACAAATGCGTTTTATATTTGGTTATACCGTTGTGACGTGTGTATTTGATAATTCCAGGAGACATTGGATTAATTAAGGGTGGTGAGTTGTTGTAATCACGCATTAATGAGAATGGCTAGCTTACGACTATACAAACGAACCCATATGCGTCGTCTGTACTACTCACCTAATCCAACCACCCTGACTTCCCATAGCCCCACAACCTAAGAAGAAAAGAGGGTGCGAAGCCCCCGTTAATTCCACGAGTCGTTAAAGGCTATCGTGAATTCGAAAGGCCCTTGGCCCGAGTCGCATTTGTGAATTCTCGACGTTGTTAGCAGTGCGAAAGGACCCTTGGGGCCCAACAGCACATGAGCTATTGAAAGTCCTTTTACACGGTATTAGGTCGTATAAGACCCAATATCATGTAAGCGTGTTTCCTTCGGGCCTAAAGATCATGTCATTGGGCTAGCTAGGCCCAACAAGCACGATTTGAAACTTTCGGGCCCAAAGATGGTGTATCGACGTCTGGTGAATTCCCACGTGTGTATTGACTTCCCGTAATTTCCGCGTGTGTATTGGAGTATCGTCGTGTTTAGATTTTTGATTCGTTATTGATTCGAGACCGAATCAATTCATTTGGTACCGATTTTGGTGTTGAACGTGTATTATATTTCGTCGGTAATCGTGGTACTAGTATTTTGTCATAAAGGATCTATTGTTTAAAACCTTAGAATTTTTCTTTTTGAAGCCCTTTTCTTGTATAAATTTACACTTTTCACCCTTTATATAAAAGAAATTCCATTTTAGTCCTTAAGCCATTTTTCTTGACACTTTAGTATCAAAACTTGTTGAAAAGGTAACTTTCAGCTCAAATTTACTGGAAAAACAGTTTTAGTCCCTCAACGTGAAGTTTTCTCGGTTGAAACCTCTAATTTCGCAATTTTTACAATTTTGACCCAAAATGGAAAATTTTTGCATTTTTTGTCCCTCTTATATTTGAAAAGTATTTTTAACCCATGAAATGGACTTGGTACCCTAGCAGTCCCCTGTTTTACACAAAAGTGCAGTTTCAGCCCCTCTAGTTTGAAAATCTCACAATTTGGGCTTTATTGGGCCGAAAAGTTCATTTTTGGCCCATTAGGTTTAAAAATTCACATTTTAATCCTTCAAAGGGTAAATTTCCAGGAAATAAATTTTTGAAACTGTTTTGACTCATCTCATCCCTCAGAATTTGTATTTTGACATTTTGGGCCCTTTAGTTTTATATTTTAAGCATTTTGAGTCCAAAAATGGGTTTTAAGCCCAAAGATGTTCATATTAACCAACTTGGTTATTTTTCTAGAAATGATTTGTGTGAAATAATATAATTTATACTTATTTCATACAACTTAATGTAGATCTCGGTTTTAAGGTCTTTTTTACTAGATCCAACACCACAATCACATAAGAACATATATACAAGCATAGAAATCACACAAAGCATACATATACTCATAGATCTACACATTTGCTTGTATCCCCCCCCCACAAAACTTATAAAAACCGAAAAATAGGGGGTATGAAGCTCACCTTTGGGTGTGGTTTCGGCCTTTAGAAGAAGTGAGAAGAAAGTTTGGCCTTAGTACCTCTCCTTGGAAGAACTCGAACTTAGAGAGTTTCTAGGAGAGTGATCAAGGTTTTTACATGGATTGGAAGAAGATTTTTGATAAAACAAAGTACCAAAATCATAGATCCTAACTTGATCTTACCTTAGGTGAAGAATTTGTGGAGATATCTCCTTGAAAGCTCCTTAGATCTTGAAATTTTGGGGGAGAAATAAGAGAGTTTCTTGAGAGAAAAAGATGAGTGAAATGTGTGTGTGTGTGCTTGAAATCAGTCGAGGGTAAGAAAGAGAGAAAGAGATAGATCTTGAAGTGATATGTGCATGGAAATATGAGATAAGTTGCATGGAAACCCAATATGTAAAAATGAGGTGGCCATGAAAGTCAATTCTCCCTTTTTACATGGGCTTGGGCCGAGAATTAGAGAGGGAGAGAAAAGAATTTGGGCCTTGCATTCTTAAGCCTTTTTCATGTTTATGTTAAGTGGTGCTTGGTCCAAATAACCATAAATATGATTCTTATGAACTATTAGGGCTACATTAGGTTAAATATGGCCCAAAATGGTTCATATAATTGATTTATTTCATTCTAGGCCCAATATGGCCCAAAATGTTGAAATAATTGGAAGTGGGTCCAATTAGAGCCCATTTAAGAGTTCTAAGCCCCAGATGGTCAAATTGGAAGCTTATCGGTCCATTGGGCCCAATAAGGAAGTCCTAGACCAAAATGGACCTAAACAAGAACTTCTAGGGCTTCCAATTGCTTGTTGGCTATTTGTAATGCTTGTACGGTGTATTTGATTGAAATTTTGTTTCCATAGAATAAGCATCATACATGCTCTTATGTTTTTGGATTCATAATTTGACTTAAGTATTGTAGTTACAAGGCACAAAAATTTCTGATTGTGACATCATCCCCCCGTTAGAGGGAATTTCGTCCCGAAATTCTTTTGAAAGCTAGATTTGAGAATGCTAGAATAGGTGAGGGTACTTTTGCTTCATTTGATCTTCGCGTTCCCACGTGAATTCTAGCCCACGCTTCGCGTTCCACCATACTTTCACGATCGGGATGCGGCTTTGTTTAGTGCGCTTCACCTCGCTGTCCATGATTTCGACCGATTCTTCAACAAACAGGAGATTCTCGTTGATTTCGATCTCGTCAAGGGGAATGAAAAGTGTTTCATCTGATACGCACTTCTTTAGATTAGAGACATGGAATACAGGGTGCACACTGTTTAGTTCTGTGGGTAGTTGCAGTTTATACGCCACTGGACCTATTCGGGCGACGATCTCGAAAGGTCCAATGTATCGTGGGTTCAGTTTTCCCCGTTTTCCGAAACGAATGACTCCCTTCCAAGGTGAGACTTTTAACAGTACTCGATCCCCGACCTGAAACTCTAAGGGCTTTCGACGTTTATCGGCGTAGCTCTTTTGTCGGTCGCGCGATGCTTGTAAACGAGCTCTGATTTGAACTCTCTTTTCCATGGTTTCACGAATCATCTCCGGTCCCATTAGTGCCTTGTCTGATGTGAGTGCCTTTGCTAGCTGGGTGTGGCCCACCTCAGCCCAACATAACGGTGATCTACACCTACGCCCGTACAGAGCTTCGAAAGGAGCGACCTTGATGCTCGAATGGTAACTGTTGTTATACGAGAATTCGACTAAAGGTAAGTGGGTATCCCAAGGCTTCCTAAAGTCTATCACACATGCGCGAAGAATGTCTTCGAGCATTTGAATGGTTCGTTCTCTTTGACCATCCGTTTGTGGGTGGTAAGCGGTGCTCATGTCGAGATGGGTTCCAAGTGCTTTCTGGAGTGATTGCCAAAAACGTGAAGTGAACCTACTGTCTATATCCGAGATAATAGAAACTGGTACTCCGTGGAGTCTCACGATTTCTCGAATGTATAAACGCGTCAGCCTTTCTATCTTGTAGGATTCTTTTATTGGCAGGAAATGAGCGGATTTCGTCAGGCGGTCGACTATTACCCATATGGTGTCTAGCCCAACCGGCGTCTTGGGCAGCTTAGTCACAAAATCCATAGGAATCCCTTCCCATTTCCACTCAGGGATCGCCGGTTGCTGTACTAACCCCGAGGGCTTCTGGTACTCCACCTTTACCTTGGCACAAGTAAGGCACTTACCGACGTTGGTGGCAATCTCTGCCTTCATGTTAGGCCACCAATAGTATTGTTTAGCATCTAAATTCATCTTGTCCGAACCGGGATGGATGGAGTATCGCGTCTTGTGAGCTTCCTTCATGACTACCTCCCTAAATCCTCCATGTTTAGGGACCCAAATACGGTTCATGAAATAGTATACTCTGTTCTCTCTCACCTCTAGATTGTTTTGCATTCCGCGTAGAGCTTCGCTTGCTCTGTTTTCCATTTTCATGGCATCTGACTGGGCTACTCAGATCCTGGTGGTTAGGTGAGATTGGATGGTTATCGAGAGAGTTTCCGCACTACGATTAGAGTACTCCTTCCGGCTCAATGCGTCAGCTACCACGTTGGCCTTGCCCGGGTGGTACTTGATTTCACACTCGTAATCGTTTAATAATTCGACCCATCTTCATGCCTCATATTCAACTCTTTTTTGATTCAAGATATTTTGGAGACTTTTGTGGTCCGTGAAGATGGTGCACTTCGTACCATAAAGGTAATGCCTCCAAATCTTCAGAGCAAAGACCATGGCTCCCAATTCCAGATCATGGGTTGTATAATTCACTTCGTGCGTCTTTAGTTGGCGGGATGCATAAGCTATCACTCTTCCATGCTGCATGAGAACGCAACCTAAGCCTTGATTTGACGCGTCACAGTGGACCACGAAATCTTCTGTTCCCTCTAGTAGAGATAGTACCGGGGCACTACAGAGGGCTTGCTTCAGGGTTCGGAATGCAACCTCTTGTTTGTCCGTCCATTTGAATGGTACGCCCTTTTGTGTAAGTGAGGTAAGTGGCTTGGCGATCTTAGAGAAGTTTTGAATGAATCTCTTATAGTAGCCTGCTAGACCTAAGAATTGACGAATTTCCGTGGGTGTTGTCGGGACTTCCCTTCCTTCAACAGCCTTGACCTTAGAGGGATCCACATGAATTCCATCTTGGCTAACAACATGACCTAGGAAGTTCACACTACGGAGCCAGAACTCACACTTGGAGAGTTTTGTGTATAGCTTTTCCGATCGCAGAGTTTCTAGAATTTGTCGGAGATGTTGACCATGCTCTTCCTCGCTTCGGGAATAGACGAGAATGTCATCAATGAAGACAATGACAAAGTTGTCGAGGAATGGTCGACATATTCGGTTCATCAGATCCATAAATGCGGCAGGGGAATTTGTTAGACCAAAGGGCATTATGACAAATTCATAATATCCATAATGAGTTCGGAAAGCGGTTTTAGGAATATCCTCTTCCTGGACTTTGAGTTGATGGTATCCGGACCTTAGATCTATCTTAGAGAAGTAACTAGCCCCTTGGAGCTGGTCAAATAGATCGTCGATTCGTGGGAGTGGATAGCGATTTTTGACAGTGAGTTTATTTAACTCTCTGTAATCGATGCACATCCTAAAAGATCCGTCCTTCTTTTTGACAAACAGGACCGGAGCTCCCCATGGCGAGTAACTAGGTCGGATGAATCCCTTGTCCAGGAGTTCGCTGAGTTGACTGGACAATTCCTGCATTTCAGCAGGAGCTAGCCGGTAGGGTGATTTAGCGAGAGGGGTTGCTCCTGGAACGAGGTCAATTCGGAATTGAGCTTGCCTCTCTGGGGGTACTCCAGGAAGATCTTCAGGAAATACGTCTGGAAATTCACGCGCTACTGGAATATCTTGAATGTTAGAGTCTTCCTTGGTTTTATCCACTATGTGAGCCAGGAATGTCAAATCTTTCTTTCGTAGATGCTATTGTGCCTGGATGCACGAGATGAGGTGAAGGTTCGTGCTAGGTTTGTCTCCGTAAATAACTAGGGTTTCGTGATTAGGAAGGCGAAGGCGAACGACCTTCTCGTGACACATAATCTCAGCATGGTAGAGGCTTAACCAGTCCATGCCAGTAATCACGTCAAAATTCCTAATGGATACATGCATTAAGTCTATTCGAAAGACGTGTTGGTTCAGGGTTAGGGTACATCCGATGTAGATTTCCCCCGTGGATTCGGTTTTCCCATTGTCCATTTCCACCGTAAAGGTTTCATTGAGCTTCTGGGGTTGTTGTTTTAATAAATGCTTAAACTTATTGCTTACGAAACTTCGCTCCGCTCTGGTGTCAAATACGATGCATGCATAAGTGTGGTTTAGGGGAAATGTACCAGTAACAACTGCGAGATCCTGAATTGCTTCCCCCTGACCCATGGCCAGCACCCTTCTTGTTCCTCCATTTCCGGGATTGTTGTTGTTAGGGCAATCGCGACAAAAATGCCCTGTCCTTCCACACCCATAACATGTGTCGCTAGGACCGGCGTTGTTGCCCCCAGCATTGATGTTGTTGTTTTTGCGGTTGTTGTTGTTGTTTCCCTGTTGTTGATTTTGCGGAGGGTAGGTCCTGCAGTACCTCGCCGTGTGTCCCTTCCGATTGCAACTGGTGCACTGCAACTCCTTGCATTCTCCGTTGTGATGGAAACCACACTTGTTGCATTTGGGAAGATTACCGGAATAAGGTCTAGGAGCATTTGGGGCAGTTAAGGCTGGAGCATGAGGTGTAGCTGGGACTTGCGCGGTGGCAACATTAACCGCCACTGTCTGCTGCTTCTTAGAAGTCTCGGAGCCTTGACGCCCCTTCCTTTTGTTGTTTTTCCCTTTCTTGCCATCACTTTCCTTCTTCGCCTTAGTCTCTATTGGCTTCTCCCCCTTCTTATTTTTGTGGTCATACAGCTTCTTTGCCAATCTTTTACCATTGTCGAAAGTTTCGGGACTTGCAGCTATCACGTTTCCTTGGATCAAAGAGGTTAGTCCCCAGATGAATCGCTCAATCTTCTTTCCTTCCGAGGTGATCATACCCGGGCATAACAGAGATAGTTCACTAAATCTCGATATGTAGGCATCGGTATCCGCATTCCGCACAGTGAGGTTCCACAGCTCTTGCTCCATTTTCTAAATCTCACCTCGTGGGCAGTATTCAGCCATCAGCATTTCTTTCATTTCTGACCATGACATGGAGTTGGCTATAGGGAGTGTCATGGCTTCCACGTGTCCGTTCCACCAAGTGAGCGCTTGATCAACGAAAGTGCATACTGCAAACTTCACCTTCATTTCCTCCGGACAGTCGCATATCTCAAATACCGATTCCACCTTCTCGATCCATCGTTTCAGAGTGATCACTCCTCCGGTGCCGTTAAAGGTTCGTGGTTTGGTGTTCGTGAAGTCCTTGTAGGTACATGTTTTGGTGGGTCCTTGATTCATTCCGTTGTTTGAACTCCCGACCCCTTGCCCGTTGACTCCTCTGTTGTTCCCTTGATGAAGTTGTGCCATCGTTGCAGTGACCGCAGTAGAGACCGCTGCCTGGTATGCGGCTGAGTCAACTTCGGGTGGGGTTGGTCCAGGGTTTCCGCGAGTAGGTCGGTGAGGCATCTTTCTGTCATGAAACGGAAAAATGTTGAGTGTACGTGGCTTCCGTGTGGTTGTGATCCTACTGAATAGGTGTATGACACAAACTTAAGTACTTCTATCATGTAGCATACAATCGTAGATTCGCAACACATAGCAATTTGTAATATCATAACAAACCACGTAAAAGTTTACTAATATTATCCGCATTTGATACATAAAAATTTTGTTCGTAAGAGCATACATGAGTGACACTAGTTTGACAGCATAACGACTCTATGTGTAGTGTAGTCACTTAAACATAGAGTCAGGGTACATAGCATAGTTCCTAATGACCTAGTAAGATAAGTCTATCTCTAGCCGCGATGAGCTGTACCCGGGGGTGGTGTCGAGGATATGGATGCTCCCTGAAGACGAGCCGCCTGTCGTTCTGCGACTTGGAGTCGAGATTCCCACCTCTCCTGCCTCATGTGAAACTCTTGAAGAACGTCACGTGTCTCCTGTTCTGCACGCTCGACCCTAGTCCACAACTGGCGTACCTGGTCGGCAGTGCTCTGAGCAAGGTCGCCAGTGTTCCGTAACCATTTCACCATGACTGGAAGGGCTCGATCTGCCGGTCCTCCGTCCCGCAGGTCAAAGAACTCGCGTGACATGCCGTACGGGGGTCGTTGTCCCTGATGTCTGCTCCATCTCCAGAGATCAATACCCCAGGGAGGTGTAGGACTAGTGGGGCCCACCCGGTAAGCAGGCACCCTGATCGGGTAAGGGGGGTCGATGACCTCGGACTCTGCGTCTGAATCACCCCCTTCACTATCATCGGGTTCCTCCTCGAAGTTTCCTTCATCTTCTTCCTCCTCCTGTTCCTCTTCTGGTTCGGCGGGCTCGCCCTCGACTCTTGCCTCCGGTTCCCCATCAGATTCCTCTTCGGGGACTTCCTCAGGCTCCTCGTCTAACCATCCGTTATTTCCCTGGTTAGGGAAGTAAGGATCTCCGGGGTGATGAAAACCAGCCATGCTGTCTGCGAGTGTGTGTAAATATGCTAACATTATTCCTAGAATGCTACAACTATTGTATAGGCTATGCAGGTGTTCTTCGCTTTTTAGTGATAAAGGGGTTTGTTTTTAAGCTCCCTAGCTATCGCGATATCATCAAGACATGTGTTAGTTATACCCTGGAGGGAATGTAGTTGATCAGGCCACATCCACTCCTTGATACCGCTAAGAACAATCCTGAATTAACCGGGATACTAGCGTTATCTTGTTTGGTTCGGCGTTATGTTCTTATTTCTAATGCAAGCAAGGGTGTTTTATTGTTGTGTTTTACTTGTTTTGTTTAGAGTTGTGTTAGTCCCTCTTTTGGTTTATAGTTGCACATCAATGTGTGGCTAGATATGCTAGTTCACTATAAACAAAGCTCTGATACCAACCTGTCACACCCCCAAACCAGACGGCGGAAACGTCCGAGGGCTATTGTGACTCAATTGAATACCATCACAGTGAATATACATGAAACATAACATCATTCATCACCATGCATTGAAATATTACAACTGGTAGTGTTTACATTAATGCATTGTTTCAAAACAATACATTCCCAAAAGTAGATTGTTCGATACTAGTTAAACAAACAACGAGACATCACTGAGTATATTTTTCCCTTCAATTTACCTGTTACCTGAGAATACAAGTATTTTGAAAAACGTCAACATATGAAATGTTGGTGAGCTCATAAGTAATGTTTGAAACATAATGTTTTGTATGATTTTGAAAAGCCACCAGAAAATCCGATATTTTCTGAAAAGATTATTGTAAGTAAGAAAAAGCATGAAGATCCGTAAGTATGCCTGTTTATTTCTATAAGTGTGAAAAATTGTTATACTTGGTATGCATCACGTAGGTGTAAGAGTTGAAATCCCTAGGAAAACCCGATGTTTTCCTAATACTTTAACAAACGCGTTTTATATTTGGTTATACCGTTGTGACGTGTGTATTTGATAATTCCAGGTGACATTGGATTAATTAAGGGTAGTGAGTTGTTGTAATCATGCATTAATGAAAATGGCTAGCTTATGACTATACAAATGAACCCATAGGCTTCGTCTGTACTACTCACCTAATCCAACCACCCTGACTTCCCATAGCCCCACAACCTAAGAAGAAAAGAGGGTGCGAAGCCCCCGTTAATTCCATGAGTTGTTAAAGGCTATCGTGAATGCGAAAGGCCCTTGGCCTGACTCGCATTTGTGAATTCTCGACTTTGCTAGCATTGCCAAAGGACCCTTGGGGCCCAACAGCACATGAGCTATTAAAAGTCCTTTTACACGGTATTAGGTCGTATAAGACCCAATATCATGTAAGCGCGTTTCCTTCGGGCCTAAAGATCATGTCATTGGGCTAGCTAAGCCCAACAAGCACGATTTGAAACTTTCGGGCCCAAAGATGGTGTATCGACGTCTGGTGAATTACCACGTGTGTATTGACTTCCCGTAATTTCCGCGTGTGTATTGGAGTATCGTCGTGTTTAGATTTTTGATTCCTAATTGATTCAAGACCGAATCAATTCGTTTGGTAACGATTTTGGTGTTGAAGGTGTATTATATTTCGTCGGTAATCGTTGTACTAGTATTTTGTCATAAAGGATCTATTGTTTAAAACCTTAGAATTTATCTTTTTGAAGCCCTTTTCTTGTATAAATTTACACTTTTCACCCTTTATATAAAAGAATTTCCATTTTAGTCCTTAAGCCATTTTTCTTGACATTTTAGTATCAAAACTTGTTGAAAAGGTAACTTTCAGCTCAAATTTACTGGAAAAACAGTTTTAGTCCCTCAAAGTGAAGTTTTCTTGGTTGAAACCTCTAATTTCGCTATTTTTACAATTTTGACCCAAAATGGAAAATTTTTCCATTTTTGGTCCCTCTTAAATTTGAAAAGTATTTTTAACCCTTGAAATGGACTTGGTACCCTAGTAGTCCCCTGTTTTACAGAAAAGTGTAGTTTCAGCCCCTCTAGTTTGAAAATCTCGCAATTTGGGCTTTGTTGGGCCGAAAAGTTCATTTTTGGCCCATTATGTTTAAAAATTCACATTTTAATCCTTCAAAAGGGTAAATTTCTAGGAAATACATTTTTGAAACTGTTTTGACTCATCTCATCCCTCATAATTTTAATTTTGACATTTTGGGCCCTTTAGTTTTATATTTTTAGCATTTTGAGTCCAAAAATGGGTTTTAAGCCCAAAGATGTTCATATTAACCAACTTGGTTGTTTTTATAGAAATGATATGTGTGAAATAATATAATTTATACTTATTTCATACAACTTAATGCAGATCTCGGTTTTAAGGTCTTTTTGAATAGATCCAACACCACAATCACATAAGAACATATATACAAGCATAGAAATCACACAAAGCATACATATACTCATAGATCTACACATTTGCTTGTATTCCCCCCCCACAAAACTTATAAAAACCGAAAGTCAACTCTCCCTTTTTACATGGGCTTGGGCCGAGAATTAGAGAGGGAGAGAAAAGAATTTGGGCCTTGCATGTTTAAGCCTTTTTCATGTTTATGTTAAGTGGTGCTTGGTACAAATAACCATAAATATGATTCTTATGACCTATTAGGGCTACATTAAGTTAAATATGGCCCAAAATGGTTCATCTAATTGATTTATTTCATTCTAGGCCCAATATGGCCCAAAATGTTGAAATAATTGGAAGTGGGTCCAATTAGAGCCCATTTAAGAGTTCTAAGCCCCAGATGGTCAAATTGGAAGCTTATTGGTCCATTGGGCCCAATAAGGAAATCCTAGACCAAAATGGACCTAAACAAGAACTTCTAGGGTTTCCAATTGCTTGTTGACTATTTGTAATGCTTGTACGGTGTATTTGATTGAAATTTTGTTGCCATAGAATAAGCATCATACATGCTCTTATGTTTTTGGATTCATAATTTGACTTAAGTATTGTAGTTACAAGGCACAAAAATTTCTGATTGTGACAACAAGGTATAGTTGTAAAAAGGTATGACGTTTGGCACCCGCAGACCTGCAGGTCCGGCTGTAGCTAGCAGCCAGGTGTAGGATAGTCAATCCAGTATAGATCTATACGAAAACTCACGCTCTCCCTTCAAGAGACTCTGGCTACAACTCGGGCCATGACATTTAAGGCATGCTCCGATACAGTGGATCACAATTTTATTAACGTATTAATGTAAGTGTAATGTATGGAAATGTTCTATGTGTGCTAGTCGTAATGTGTGTTCTCTCTCTATCTAGCAAGTATAGTAATGTACTGTAATGTTCTAGAAAGTATTGACTCGTGAATGAACTGACTCATTGTATGATATTGCGTTCTAGTAATAGTTCTAGTATCTTCCTAAACTACCCATATGGTAGTTTACTAGTAATCTAACTGGTACATATGGAAATGGATGTATACCCTTGCTACCCAAGGGCATGGGATGAACTGGAAGGACCTTTATGACTATATATGTATACATGTTATATAATTAATATTTAAACAACCTTCGGACGAGTACCCGATATCCCACCAGACCACATCTCAAGCGCGAAAAAGAAATAGGGTGGATAGCCTTCCTAAGCCTTTTAAACATTTCTTATATAACTATACATATAGAGGCATGCAATTTATAATTTAAAAGCATTAAATAAGATTTGTAAAACCTTTGAACATAAATATTTTCTAAGAAAAGACCGACTTGATGTCGATCTATAAAATGGTTTTGAAGGCATGGGTTTGATAAAACAGTTTAGTATAAAGAACATTTGTTTGAAACACAATTGTAAATAAGTTTGAAATGTAATATACAAAATAAAATGTACAGTGTAATGAGGAGTTTTTAAACACATAAAGTGTTTATGAAATTTTTTTGAAGGAAACTGTTTGGTAAAACGGCTAATGAGTAGCCAATCATTTGAATGCTGCTTATTAATCACATGTGATTGATATAATAATTAGCATAATTCTGCTTGTATCCCCCCCCATAAAACATTTAAAAACAGTTTAAAACATTGATTAAGGGGTATGAACTCACCTGCAGTAAGTGACTGGAATTGAACGGACTGTTATCGTAAGGAAGGATCGGACAAGTGCTTGGTGTCAAGTGAAGACTTTAGACTCACACAATGATCCTAATTACATATGAAGACATATGTATATAAATAGATAGTCATTAAAACACTAATTATACAAGTATAAACATTTTAACACGAGGAAAACACTTTTGGTCAAGTGCTAGGAGGCTAATGGGTTGCAACAAAGGAGTGCAATGCCCCTAATGGGAGTTTATGGTCAAATGACCATATGCTTTGGAGTTTACGGCCCAGGGGAGTAAACTCCTGGCCGTAAACTCTCAACTAGGTCTCTAATTGAACCTTAGAATTAATACAACTCATGTGGTGAAGGGCTTCTAGTCTTAAACAAGTGTTTGGGCCTCTTTTTAACACCATTTAGGAGTTCACAGCCTTGGGAGCATATTCCCTTAGAGTTTACGGCCGTAAACTCCCTTGGGAGGGTGTTTATGGTGTTTTCAAGCCTCATGCACAAGTGGTATAAGTTCTAGGCTTTTATTCCAAACATATGAAGACTCTTGACACACTTTGGTGCCCCTTTAATGAGTTTACAGCCCATGAACCATGTCATGGTTGTAAACTCACTTTGCAAGGTGATTTCTAGGTGTTTAAGGCCCTTGATTTCATGGGAACAAGTCTAGGTAAAAGTCTAAGGCCTTAGGTGCCTTAAAAGCACCATTTTCAGCATGCTTTTTGGAGGTTACGGCCTAAGATACTCTTGGGCCGTGAACTCCTAAACTTAGGTGGTTCTTGATTGATTTCATATCCATAATACACTCCTATACAAGTCCAAGGCAGTAGAATATCACGGGGGACAATCTAGGCTTGGTTTCGGGAGTTTACCGCCCAAGAACACCTTTGCGAGTAAACTCCTAAATCGATTGATTTAGCTATGTAATCTATGTTATGAACACATTTAAAGCTTTCTAACACTACTAGAAAGAGTTACTCACAATTTGGGATAAAAACCCGAAGATCCGTGAGAGAGAATTTTGACTTTTCTCTAAATGGAAATGTAACTAATGAACCAATATGGTTTAGTTTTCTATACATAGTCCTGGGATTTTTGGCAGAAAATATTTTTATTCCCAGAATGAACTCTAATATCCTAGAGTATTGGAATAATAGTGTCGCAAAAACCCTAATGCATCCACTCTCCTAACATCTCCTTAAGGGTAAATCCTGAAAACTGCTAAACTTATACTCGAAGTCTGAATTTTCACTGAAACTGTTCTACTTCTATTGGCTTGATATGGTTTGTACATAATGGAAATTTCGGGTTGTCACACTCTCTCTATCATAATACGTCGCAGCGCTCGCCAAGGTGACAAGACAAGGGCATCCACCGACCAGATCATGGAGATTGGTGCCACCACCGCAGTCACCGTGGTTCGTCACCGTCGTTTGGACGAAGATGATCATTAGACCCGGGATCACACCAAGACCCTCCATGATGAGATTGCCATGACCGGATCCGAGATGAGGGAGTTTCGGGAAAGTTAGACTATAATGGAAAGACCTTCATGACTTCATCATATGGCTTGGAGGACATCACGTACCACGTGTAGTACTTTTACTACTCACAATTTTGTTATAGATTAGGTTTTACGAGTAAGCGTTGGTACTACTCCTTCCTTTTTGTAAGTTCAACCCTACAAAAAAGTGCTTACTCTATTCAAGGGGTCGATGTGCTGTCAAAATTTTCCCTTATGTTAATGTATTGTAGACCTGTTTAAAATGTAAAATTTTCCAAACAGTATGTACTAAAATTTATCAATGAAATTGTCATGCATTTTATTTTATTAGAATGTTACTATTGAAATTCATAAATTAATTGAAGATTTTTAATTACTATGGTAGACTTTAATCATGAATCGCTTACAAATTACACTAAAGTCAGAACATAAAACACTTAGAACTAAAAATAATCTAGTTCGATGATACCCGATTTATAACTACTATTGAAAACTCATCATCATTTGATCTTTAACTTTATGGCTGAAGAATGCCACCACGCAAATCTAACAGGCGTTAAAACAACATATCAACAACTCCACCGCCTCCACCTCCTCCACAGATGGACTCCGCCGTTTTCCAAGCTGTTGTAACAGCAGCTGTGGCCGCCATCGTGGCTCAAATCAGCACGAATGGTGCCAATGGGATAGGAAACGGTACCAATAATTCTAACCAGGGAGAAAGCCAAGGACGCCCAAGGGAATGCTCCAACAAAGACTTCACAAATTACAAACCCAAACCCTTGAATGGAAGCGGATTTTTCATTGCTTTCATACAATGGTTTAAGAAGACAGAGTCAGTGTTTGAGATTTGTGCATACCCGGAAGAAAGAAAGGTCAAATTTGTGGCCTGCACTTTCGCTGATGGGGCTCTTTCTAGGTAGAGTGGTCACGTCAAATCACTATCCCTCTCGGTAGCTTACTCGATGAGCTAGGAGGACATAAAGATCATCTTGTTGGAAGAATACTGCCCGATGGGCAATGTACAAAAGCTAGAACAGGAGCTCTGGAACCTCCTAATGACAGGCTCCGACATCGCAACCTATACTGCCAGATTCAACAATCTAGTAGTACTATGTCCCGGGATGATCACCCTAGAAAGCAAGAAGGTGAAACGTTTCATCTGGGGACTATCCCCCAAGATTCAAGGAATGGTGATAGCTTCAAACCCACCCACTTTTGACAGTGCCAAATGCCTGGCCCAAAGACTCATTGATCATGGAGTTCGCCAAGCGATAATGACACCCGTCTCCGAGCAAACAAAAGGGAGTGACAATAAGAGAAAGTTCTGGAACAAGAACAAGGGCTAGCCAACACAGAAGCCCACAAAGAAACAACAAATTGTGGCATTGCACGCTGCTACTGTCCCTGCCGCTCCAGCACCAGCCAAACAATATGTTGGGACACTTCCAAAGTGTTGTTGGGTTTCGAGCATTCTAACAATCCTAAGGTGTACATGCAACCCTAAATACTTTGGATCTATGTTTTCTTTATTATACATGCAAATATGAACTTTCTAAGGTATTAACTATAACTAGCATACAATTGTCATATACAACACAAGAATCTAGTTAGGATAACATACCTTATTGTGGAGCTTGAAGTCTTGATGTATCTAGCCTTTAGAGCATAGCCCGAATAGTGTGGAAGCCTCAAGTGGAAACACAACACATCATGCACAAAGGATGACCTTAAGATAGAATGTCCATGCACCCAAAATCACCATGAACTCCAAGAATACAAAAGTATCTTACAAGTCTATCACAAGTGGCGATTTTGGATTTGAATGGATGTATTTATATGTGGGATTTCTAGGGTCAAGGATATAACCCAAATCTATACCCATGGGTCTTATGATCCATGGTTCATGTGGCCCAACTCTTTATGTATCCATACATAAACTTAGTCCAACATGGATCATAAGCCCAACACATACAAATATAACTAATTAACATAATTAGTCCCCATAGATTTAATTAGTCTCTTTTGATCACCAAATTAATTCTTGATCAATACTAATTAACTGATATGATTTCGTATTAATATATTATAACTTATAATATATTCACAAATCATATATAACATCTTCTCTCAAAAGTCCATCCTAACAAATTGTCCTGATGATATGCAACCCAAATGGACCATGCTACCCTCGGGTTATGTACATACCAATAATAGTTATGGGCTTAAACATCTAATCATATAGTCTCTCAGTTGGATAAATCTAAAATTATTATTGGAAGTAAGACTTCATAACCTGACTAGCAATCTTATCTCTTAAAGACATTGTCGAACTTTAAAAAAATCAAATGACGCGTCCATTAGATAAGTGATCATATATTCCTCCATTCTATATATCATATGGACTGAGACATGGATTATAATCATTCTCTTTGACAATTTGTTGTTTCCTGATTTTTGATTTATGAAAACTGACTAATTGAACGAATCAAATTAGTCTAGGCTTGGCCAAGCACTAAGGGGTGTCATCACTAAATCATCGAGGGGCCCAGAGATATCGCCTTTATCCTTGTGAGGTAAAAGGAATGGATAAACTTCGACTCATATGCTTGTACTAACTACTTGTTGAATCATACACAAAGGCACGCTTTATAACATCAAGTTACTGATGCGTTTTCGTAAAATCAATGTATAACCAACTCATAGTCAACGACTCATATCTGTAGGTTTGAAGAATATAAGATATTATCATCTCATGATTCACTCATGATAAAATCCATGAAGTGATTCAAATGAGCGTGGGTTTAATCCAATACTCAGACCTTATGAGCACTCATGAATGTTGTAGCAACCATTGCTATGTATAATGCACCTTAGACAAATCTTACGAGCCAGATTCATGATAGTCTTAATTCAATACCTACTTCCAACGTATGACCGACTGCGAAGAGTTTGAATAAAATAATTATTCTTGAAGTGAAAACATGCAAAGTGAAACACAAGAATAATACTCATCCTATATGGCCCGAAACTCTTGAGTGTAAATAAAAAAACCCTTTTGTCTAAGCACCATATTGATTACTCATTATTCATTGTATAATGCTTCGATTTATCAACTTAATACTTAAATTAAAACAATAGTTAAGACATGCTCCAAGCATGCACACTATGTTTACCTACGGTCCTTTCTTTTTGTGAAATAGATCAATTGAACATGACTCCAATGAAGCTTACTTCACAATCCCATTCCCTTTTGTAAATGTAAGAATACCAAACTCTTGTCATTTATTGTAATCTGTTAAATTCTAAACTTATATGCAATGATTCTCTTGTAATGACTGTGTACAAAAGTTATAAATAGTTAGCAGCATACATTACAAAGTATTCCAATGGAGATCAAATCCATGGAAACGAAGTCTCATATTCAAAGTACACTCCTTTGAACATCCTTGTTTGCATTAAGTTTTCTAATCTTACACAGATTCAGAGAATAACTTCCACTTATGAAAACAATTCTGTATTACCATTTTGACTATCACTTTTTAACAAGAGTTACCTCTTTCAAAATATGTCAATATGGTCCTTTCCAAAGTTTACATTATACTTCCAATTGTCCACGAGCAACCAATTTTTGGTAAACCTCAGATTGTCCTCGACAATTGTTTAATCGTTATAGTCATATTCGGTTCTATTCCTTTTTCCCTCTCAATGCCCTAAGTATTTGGAAAATTTAGAATGGATGTAATTGTTCCTATACCCGAAGCATATGGGACACGATTCATGTTATAAATTTTTTTACTTTCCATGTCCTAACAATTCGAACTATGAAGAGGGATGCCATAATCATAATCGAATTTTGAGAACGCAACATATATAGAATTTCCTTATGTTGAACCATTCCAACATAACATTCATATATATAGTTGACTAAAGTTGATTTAAAATCTCAATCTAAGCTTGTAGAATTGAAATGAAGTATAAAATCGTCTCCCTTAATTATAGCAAAACAACTTTTCAAGGCGAATTGAAACTTTTGTTTTCTATAATTAACATGGCTAACTTGCAACAGTTAACATAATAATCATGCTCCCACTAACATGATAATTATAATCTAACTAGCACAACACTTTACGTTCCCACTAGCTTCAACATGTACCCAGAAATGAGCTGGAGTTCTAGAAATCAATACATTATTGACTTTCTTACCAAAGTTTAGTTTTCTGATACAAGATGCTATGATAAAAACTTTATCAAAGTTATACACCTTTCCTTAGATAGCACACATGTGTGTCTAAGAAATTTTAGAACTCTAAAAAGGGATGTTATAATCATAGTCTCCATTGTTTTGACCTTTGCCATTCCTCACGAGTGTATGTTAGTGTGTCGGTTAACCACACGCGCTCCACTAACGACTTTGAGAATGCAAATATCACAATTCCTATCTACTTCAAATCTACTTACTGAAAGTGTTTCCTCACCATCATTTTCATGAATCGGAGAGAAACCTTATGACACTTAGATTTTATGGTGTATGTGTTCTTATCCATGTGAATTTGTCATAACTATAATCTTAAGACAAGGTTAGTGACAAATCCAAAATCATATGGACCGAACATGCCCAAACTCATTCTCTTGCCACCCGACAGCACAAGGGCCTACCATTGCTTCCAGGTTGTTATGAAAACAATTGAGACCTTAAAGAACTCACAACCATTGTCAACTAAACTGGAAGGGGCACAGAAACAGAAATATGTCAACACGATAGGTTACAAACCTCAAGTCGTGGGCTAGTGATTAACAATACTCTTGATCAATTCTTCAAACTATCTCAAGATATTTTAAGACTCCCACTAACCTCTTGACATATAAGATTCCCTTTTCAAGAACCATTTCTTGACAAACAAATATTGAAGAGTTAGTGTGGATTCTTATCAAGATAAACACTTCTCACAATTAGTCTCAGTTGGTTTTTGTCTTATCCAAAACATCACAACTTACAAATCTCAAATGTATTAGAGTAAGAAACATGTTACTCTACATTTGATAAGTGTTATATACCTTTCTTAAAATTTTGTCACTCAAGTTACAATCTTAGAGTATGACTCTAAGACTTGTCTTGGAACGAAGTCTGATTTGTCTTTTGATTTGACCATTTCCACACTTCACGATTCCTCTCCTTAGCCAAACAAATGTACTAAGGATTTCTTAGAGGATCAGTTGTGATATGGTTCCATAATCACTAAGATAATCACAAGACAAGATACTCAAGTACTCACCCATCTCTTCAGATTGGAGAAACTTTTATCTTTCCGCCTAATTTAATTCTTCTTATTCATTCTGCCAATCTTTGAAACCTTTCCAATGTTTTAGAATTACACTTAAACTTGTAAGCGTAACCATATTTACTAAACTTTACTAAATCATAATAATTTATTAGCCTTTGTAGTGGACCTGACCAACACATAATCTAATGTACCCGATCCTTTAGTCCTTCACTTTACTCACATGTACATGTGAACAAGGAATTAGTCTTAATTCACAAAAGATGAAAATTCTCATTCATCATACAATACAAGTTGCATGATTCCAAGTTTCTATCCAACTGAAACTCGGGTGATGAGAATCTTTCCTTATTTGGTAAATTATGACACTACCACAACTGAGAGAATCAAATCCATTTCCAATATTGCTATCAACGAAATCATATAAACAACAATTTTTCCCAAATGCCATTGTAAGGATACTTAAAATAAATAAAATCAAAACTTTTATTTTATTTTAAAACTTGTAGAAAAACTTATCCTTACAATGCAAATACATATGAAAACATGTTGTTATCTATTACCAAGCAATATATCATAACTCTTAAGCACCAGCTCAAAATTCTGATCATCGAACCATACGATCGAAATCCATCAATTCGTGATCAGAATCACCTTACTCTTTCTTTAAGCTTCCTTACTTTTCTTTAATTCTACAAAACATCAAAATGTGATTACATTACATCATGTATTAAGAATCTCCAAATAAGAACTTAATAGAGTTAGATAGTGGACTTTGAGTCAAACCTTTCTAACTTTACCATCCTTATGATCATTCAGGTAAAATGGGTACCTTCACAACCAATTTCCCTTTTCTTGGAAATAGAAACATATGGACTCGTTGGAAATGGTGCACGAGACTATCTCAGAATTAGCCTTTCTCTTTACTAATAGGTCAAATGACTTGACTATGGCTGATCCCTTTCCATTAGGAAGAGAAAGATTTTTTGGACTTTCAATGTTACCATTATCAATGTCTATGGAAGCATGGGAAGTAGCTCTTCCAATCAAATTTGCTTTACCATTGCTCCAAATTATTCCTGATTCAGTAGCATCGAGCAAATATGTAAGATCATTAAGGGTCATGTCATGGTCTGTCACACAGCAGTCCTTAAAGAACTCACTATATGACTTAGGAAGTGATTGAAGAACCCAGTTAACAGCCAACTTCCTTAAGACCCTGACATTCAACTCTCGCGGCTTGCCAATATGTGACTTAATCTCCAATATGTAAGCACATATAGAATTTGCTTGCCAAATAGGGATTGAGTGACCTTGAACTTGTGGGTCAGGGAGAATTATTAGAGGAGGTGGAGGAAGTGAAGTATGATGTTCAGTCTTATGAACGCACAACAAAGGGATTGATCTTTCACCTTGATTGCCATTTGGGATATCATCTTCTTTAGGAAAGCTTTAACCAAAAGGATGAGGAAGACCATAGCTGTGTGAACTTAGACATCTGTGAGGGAGAAATTCAAGTTTCAGTTCATTTAAGTCCTTAACATAACTTCCAATATGAAATATTAAGGCTAGGACCTAACAAACTATATTTTAACTTGGAAGAGGGATGCCGTAATCCAAGCTACAAAATATTTGAAGGTAGGTAAATTACGATTTACCAATTTCCACCAAGTAAAACAAAATAAATTATTAAGTTTTCACTGGATTGAAACTCCTAGATCTTTTTAGATTCATTGAACTTTCAATGGCATGTTTAAATCTCGATTGTGCCCTCTAAAGTTTGTGATTGGGATGCCGAGGATCAAAAACAAGGTGTGTATAACCATGAAAATTAACTTGGTACCCTTAATTTTATCACCCAATCGATGTGCCAGTTAACCACACATTTTCAGTCCCATGTTAGTGTATCGGTTAACCACACACGCTCCATTAACGACTTAACAAGGGTGCAATGTGTAATTTCATGGGTTAGCACCAAATTCACATTTTCCTAAGTAACTAAGATTGAAAATTTATAAGTGTTTAGTTACTTAGTATTTATCATTATACTTTTAATGAAAGGAGAATTAGAGTCCTATCCTACCCATTCGGCTAACGACCCTCCACCAGGCAAGGAAGCGGTGGGTGAGAGTGGACACTGATTAAACTGCCATTTTATAGGCAGTAACCTTATACCCCCCTTTAGAAATTGGCTTCGTGAATGAGGCCTACTAACGGTAAGATTGACTTTATCTTATCCATATATATAAGCATTAACTTTTAATATTATAATAGTATAAGGTTGGAGTTTAAACTTTTAAAATTCTAAGGTTTAATTTGGAATTAAAGTATACATGGGGAGGTAACTTTGCAAATTCCAAAACTTGAGGGCAATTTTTGAAACTTTTCAAAACTCTTAGATTGTCATAACTTATGAGTTTAATTAAGGTTTTAAAAATCTTTTAATGAAGAGACTCTTGAACATTCATAACTCGAGGACAAGTTATGGAGTTCATAAAACTACTTATGAAGAAAATAGTCTTCAAGTTTCTTAACCTATGGTTTTAATAACTTTTTTAATGAGACTTTTCATATAACTCGAGTACAAGTTACAAAAACACATGTTATGAATAACTTTTAGATTAATTTTGATTGAAAACAACTATCACAAACATGTCTAGCAATATTCATAATTTTGATTAAACTCATATGAACAAGACAATTCAAGTCAAACAATTTTCATGTAATTAGCCTAATCATTAAACTAATACAAAACATGAAACTTTTCACAACTATCTCTTGAATTGGATTAGAATGATCATTAGCACATCAAAAACAGGTTTATAGGTTTAAAAACAGCTTATGGTAATGTTCCTAGTCAAATTCTAGCCAAGAAACTCGATAGTAAGCTGTCAAGGGACTAAACTCGTCGAGATCTATAGAGAACTCGTAGAGATCATGCACTAAACAATGAACTCATCGAGTTTATTGAAGGAACACATCGAGTTTATTGAAGGAACTCATCGAGTTTTAAGTCTGGACATTTTTTGGCTTTGAAAAGTGTATTTGCATCAAGTATAAGTGAAAACAAGCCTAGGCTCTGATACCACTGTTCGGTTTCGAGCATTCTAACACTCCTAAGGTGTACATGCAACCCTAAATACCGTGGATCTATGTTTTCTCTATTATACATGCAAATATGAACTTTCCAAGGTATTACATATAACTAGCATATAATTGTCATATACAACACAAGAATCTAGTTAGGATAACATACCTTATTGCGGAGCTTGAAGTCTTGATGTATCTAGCCTTAAGAGCTTAGCCCGAATTGTGTGGAAGCCTCAAGTGGAAACACAACACATCATGGACAAAGGATGACCTTGACAGAGAATCTCCATGCACCCAAAATCACCATGAACTCCAAGAATACACAGGTATCTTACAAGTCTATCACAAGTGGTGATTTTGGCTTTGAATGGATGTATTTATATGTGGGATATTTAGGGTCAAGGATATAACCCAAATCTATACCCATGGGTCTTATGATCGATGGTTCATGTGGCCCAACTCTTTATGTATCCATACATAAACTTAGTCTAACATGGATCATAAGCCCAACACATATAAATATAACTAATTAACATAATAAGTCCCCATATATTTAAGAGAAATTAAATATCCTTTTACCTTTTGATCCTACCAGTCTTCCTACCCATTTAAATGATGACATGTGTCATATTAGTATCCTAAAATATCATTAAATCTTATTAAATGAGCATTAAATGTTACATATGTCACCCTTTCATTGGGTAGGAGGATATGTAGGAACAAAAAGTAGGATGATATTTAATTTCTCTAGATTTAATTAACTCATATGATTTCATATTAATATATTATAACTTAGAATATATTAACAAATCATATATATCATCTTCTCTCAAAAGTCCATCCTAACAAATTGTCCTAATGATATCCAACCCAAATGGACCATGCTACTCTCGGGTCAAGTACATACCAATAATAGTTATGGGCTTAGAAATTTAATCCAACAAGTGTAACAAATGTAGCTTCCATCACACTGGGGCCTCCCGAGAAATGTATTGCAACAATTATAGAAAGAAAGGGCACATCATCCATTTCTGTAGGACGCCAACCCTACACACCATTTAAGCCGCCAATGTCCAAGTAAGCATAGCATGCTATGGATGTGGGGAGACAGGACATTTCAGGAGGGAATGCCCGAAATCCAACAATAGGAACATTGGGAGCATGGGAAGAGTCATAACGATGGGGCACGACGAGGCAATACAAGACCATGCGGTGGTTATCGCTATGTTCCTCCTCAATTACACATATGCATGCAAACTATTCGATAGTGGTGCAGAACGGAGCATTGTGAGTCAGAATTTGAACGCTTTCTCAAGCCAAAACCTCAAACACTTTATGAAATTTTTATCGTAGAAATGGCGAACGGGAAAACCGAAACCAAAAATGACATATACAAAGGAATTTTTACCGTAGAAATGGCAAACGGGAAAACCGAAACCTCTAAATAACCACTCCTTCCAAATCAACCTAACGTCGGTTACAATAAGGAGTTTTGATGTTATCATTGGCATGGACTGGTTAAGTTCTCACCATGCCAACATTATGTGTGACGAAAAGGCCGTTCGCCTTCACCTGACGAATAACGAAACCATGGTCATTTACGGTGACAAACCCAACACGAACCTCCAAATCATCTCTTGTATCAAGGCTCACAAGTACTTACATAAGAAATACCATGCCTTTTTAGCTCACATTGTCGATAAGAAGACAGAAGAAAAGAACATCAAGGACGTTCTGAAAGTCTGCAAATTCCCTAACATACTTCCTGAAGACCATCCATGATTACCACCCGAATGCCAAGTTGAATTCAGAATCGACTTGATTCCTGGAGCCGTAACATTCCGAAAATACGGTCAAAAAATTTCGTTTTTAAATCAATAATAAAACCATAAATATTGTCATCATACAAGACTAATAAACCACGTATCTCAAAAATGTCATCACAACTGTCAATATATCAAAATCTCATATCAAATATCAGAGTAAATATACCAGGATAGAAACGGTGGTGTGTACCATAAGATCATCATGGGCCCTTCCCTTTGCTAGCGGAAGTACTTAAAACCAAAACTGAAAACTATAAGCAGGAATCTTAGTGAGCTCCCCTAAACTACCACATACCATACACATAACATATAACATAAACATTGGGACTCCGCCCAACTATGTCCGGAAGAACCCGACATCGGCCGGAGCCCGACATTGGGCTTACCTTGACATCAGACCACGTATAGCATCGGGCCTCGCCCGACATACACACAACATATCATATATCATAAGGACATAACATAAGCATGTAGCATAAACATATAACATTAATCGGGCTTACCCCGGCATCAGGCCGAAGCCCGGATGACATAACACATAACATGCATGAATCACAAAGACATCAAGCATACAAATACACTTCTCGGGACCACCCACGCATCAAACCGAAGTCCGAAAACCCATAATCTTCATTGGGCTAACCCCGACATTGAACCAAAGACCGATATATGCTAACATACATAAACGGGTCGGCAACGGTGCCTTTGACCCGTTCCTATTGAAGGAATACTCACCTCTCACGCCGACTGCTGAAAACTCGTGCGAGGGTGTCTCTGATGGCTACTCCAACGACTCCCTGGCTATCATGACCATAGTAAACACTTAGTAAAAAACTAAGGATCCTTCTAAGTGTAAAATGACAATTTTAGCCCCTTGATCTAATTTGGACCATGACCTAGGCCCAATCGCTTTTAGTATTTCTAAACTCCCTAATGGCCCACTAAAGGCCCTCTAATGGCCTAATTTTCTAATTTGGGCCTAACTCCTCCAATGGATTTTCCCCCAAGCCCAAACATTTCCTTGGTCCATTATCTGACTCCTAGTGGCCCATTAAAGCCTAACCTCTGTCAAGCCCAAATATTGGCCCAAAACCGACGCCTAATTGTCATGAAGCCCAAAATCTAAGAGTACGTTGAGCGTACTCCTCTGTACGCTAAACGTACAACTTGCGTGGCTTGTATGCTACACGTAGTGGCGTGTATGCCCAGTGTATTAATCTGTTAATCCATTTACTTCAAAACTGCTTAATCCCTTAAGACACTAAGTCCAAATTATAGATCTGAGTCTAAAACCCGTCCTAATCCATAAAGTTGATTACTTGATGGCTAGAAACCCACCAAATAAGACCAACTTGGAATATAGCCTTTAACTTCAATGGAATGACCCTAAACTCATGCATGGACTTAAAAGGACCTTAAAGTTCAAGCCTTTAGTGCTTATGGGACATGAATCTCACTGAGAGCGGCACCTCTTGGCCTAGAAATGAAATTGAATAGTAAAGGCCCATTCTTGGAACTAACAAGACTTCAAAACAACAATATAGTAGATCTAAGTATTCAAAGAGAAAGTTGCAAGCTTTATACCACCAATGAGTCCCAAAAGCTGATGTTGTCCTAGATCTATGAGCTCAAGATATTCAAGTTCCTCATCACTATCCTCTCCTTCCTTCTTTCAAGCTTCAAATCTCCAAAAAAGATTCATAAGGCCAAAACACACACAAGGATAAGAAAGCGAAGTTACCTAGGGTTTCGGAGGGTGAGGGGCTGGTAAGGAGGCTTAGGGGTTCTGTCATAATGTGGTATGTATATGGATTAAACCCTAAGATTTAGGGTTTGTAATCTGCTCACGTACGTTGTGCGTACTCTTTGGTACACTGTGCGTACGTGCATGTGTCCCTCGTATCCAATGCATATCTACTCCCCGCGTACACCAAGGCTACACCCAACATACGACTTATAGGCGGTCCAAGTCCTCAGCCAACTACCTCAGTACTTCCCATGAACCTTTGACCGACCTCACCCTAATAGATTGGGGTCCTACACGTTCTCTTGTAGAGCGTATCGAAGGAGATCCGTCTATGTTGGCATAGTAACTGTTGTTATACAAAAATTCTGCTTGTGGAAGATACATATCCCAACTGCCCACGAAATCCAAAACGCATGCACGAAGCATGTCCTCGAGATTTGAAATCATCCTCTCACTCTATTGATCCGCTTGGGAGTTGAAAGCGGTGCTGAAGTGGAGACGAGTAGCTATCTTTTCGTGGAACTGCTTCCAAAATCAGGAAGTGAAACGGACAGCTCTGTGTGACACCACTGAGACAAGCACTCCATGACATGCCACCACCTCTCTTACATAAATCTCGGCTAGCTTCTCGACCGATATGCTCTCTTGGATTGGGATAAAATGAGCACTCTTGGTCAACCGATCCACGGTGACCCATATTGAATCAACTCCATGTGCGGTCCTAGGAAGCTTACTAACATAAACGGGCCGACATTGGTGCCTTTGACCTTTTCCTATTGGAGGAAAACTCACCTTTCAAGCTGACTGCTAAAAACTCGTGCGAGGGTATCTCTATTGGCTGCTCCAACGACTCCCCGATTGTCATGACCACAATAAACACTTAATCAAAAAATGAGAATTTTTCTATGGGTAAAATGACTATTTTACCCCCTTTATCTAATTTGGACCCACACCTAGGCCCAATCCCTTATAGTCTTTCCAAACTCCCTAATGGCCCACTAATGGCCCAATTTTCTAAATTGGGCCAAACTCCACAAATGGGCTTTTCCTCCATGCCCAAACATATGCTTAGTCCTTTATCTGAATCATGGTGGCGCATTAAAACCCAACCTTTGTCAAGCCCAAATATTGGCTGAAACTGAGGCCCAATTGTCGCAAAGCCCAAAATCTAAGAGTACGCTGAGCGTACTCCTTAGTACGTTACGTGTACAGCTTGCATGGGTTGTACGTTGCACGTACCGGTGTGTATGCCTAGCGTATTACTATCTTAAGCCATTTACTTCAAAACTACTTAATCCCTTAAGACACTAAGTCCAAATTGTAGGTCTGAGTCCAAAAACCCATTCTAATCCATAAAGTTGATTAAATTGATGGCTTGCAACCCAACAAATAAGATAAACTTGGAATACAACAACTAACTTCCATGGAATGGCCCCAAACTCATGCATGAATATAAAAGGACCTTAAAGGTCAAGACTTTATTGCTTACGGGACATGAATCTCATTGAGAGTGGCACCTCTTGGCCTAGAAACGAACTTGAATCATAAAGGCCCGTTCTTGGAACTAAACAGACTTCAAAACAACAATATACTAGATCTAAGTATTCCAAGAGAAAGTTTAAAGCTTTATACCTCCAATGAGTCCCAAAATTTGATGTTGTTCTAGATCTATGAGCTCAAGATACTCAAGTTCCTCTTCACTTTCTTCTCTTTCCTTCTTTCAAGCTTCAAATATCCAAACAAGCTTCACAAGGCCAAAACACACACAAGGATGAGAAAGGGACGCTAGTTAGGGTTTCTGGGGATGAGGGGCTGGTAAGGATGCTAGAGTTTATGTCATAATGTGGTATTTATAAGGCTAAAACCCTCAGATTTAGGGTTTCGGACCTGCTCACGTGCACTGCACGTACTCTTTGGTACGCCGCGCGTACGTGCAGGCGTCCCCCGTATCCAATGTGTCTCTTTGCCCCGCATACACCAAGGCTACGCCCAGCGTACGACTTATAGGCGGCCCAAGTCCTCAACCTACTTGCGAAAGGTCCACTCTATTAGTCCTTCTATATACACGATCGTTACTGGAGCCACCCCTGTAACCAAATCACCATACCGTTTTGCACCGGCAGAAGTGTAGGAATTTTCCAGTCAACTGAACGAACTACTAAGAAATGGAATCATTAGACCAAGCATCTCACCTTGGGGAGCACCGATCTTGTTCGTAAAAAAGAAGGACAGATCTTTCCGTATGTGCATTGACTATCAAGAACTAAATAAACTCACCATCGAAAACCAATATCCTCTACCCCGAATCGATAACCTTTCCGACCAACTGAAAGGATCAAGTTACTTCTCAATGATTAGCTTGAGATCTGGGTACTATCAGTTGCAAGTCCAGGAGGAAGACATCCCCAAAACCGAATTCAGAACTCGCTATGGTCACTACGAATTCATAGTAATGCCCTTCGGATTGACAAATGCACCCATGGTGTTCATGGACCTAATACACCGTGTATGCCTACCATACCTAAAAAAATTCGTAATAGTATTCTGTGACATCGCCATTTTCACGGCCACAAAAGACCGATTTTGTTTATGTTTTGTTTGAAAATCAGAGTAACATTTTAAATAAAAGTTTTGCGGAATTTGTCCCAAAACAAAATATGATAAAGATTTATCAAAAGCATTTCTATAGAAATGTATTTCATTAAAAAGACTAGGGATGTCATGTTCGATACAGATCATCAGCATAAACAATACAACATAAGTCTTACTACGTTATTTCATAACTATAGGCCTATATCCATAATCCCTCATCCAAAATATCACATCTATGCTCGAGCGCGACTACCTGTAATACATAAAACTGAGTGGGTCAGGCTTGGGAGCCTGGTTAGATCATAGGGATTTCAACCCACAATAAATAAGTTTATTAATTTCATCAACCGACAATATCCCGATTACCCGTTCCCGTTATCCTCACATTACGTCCCTAAACACCTATCATCAGGATGGACACTACTGCTAAGGGGATTCCTCATCAATAAATGTCCTAAAGGCAACCATGTGGGGGATGGAGTACACCGGTGAACACATCGTTCACAAACACCTAGAGGTTGCGAGCCTGCTAGCGTTCCACTGGACTCTTTAGAAGAGTTTGTGGTTGTGATCCATACTCCGCTAGATGACAGAATCAACAACATCAACATCGAGGCCTCTCATCATTTTATCACACATCACCTACTACATCTACCCATGTTTTACCCCAATATTTTCATAGATATAAAATACGCATACAGTTTAAATCATTGAAAACATGTATAAAAAACGTTCATCCAGTATTGATAGCAAGTATTCAGATAATATGCACACATAGCACGTAATTTATATAAAATACTTTATATCTATGTGTAAGCTGAAAGTAACTATGCACTCACTTGTTAAAGTGATGATTCCAAAATCGGGCAGCGCTTGCTTCTAACGATTCTATTTTCCTTCGACGAAACCTAGCATTATTATCGCAAAATTTTAGTCTAATATTTACCGTGACCAACTATTAGTCTTAGTATTATTATTATTATTATATAAGTGTTAAACAATATTTTCCAACCACTATGTACAGACAGGGGTCAGACATAAAACACCAGATTGCAGGACCATTTTGGCATATAACACTTCTGAAATCCAACAACCCTATGCGGCCCTTTAAACCAGATTCCCCGTACCACGAGTAGTTAAAAAAAACATTATAACGACACTTATATAAGTTATAATAATAGCTCAAATATTTATTATAAGTTCATAGTAACAATACTAATTTTAAATATAAGCTATATTAAAATAATGTAAGCATAACTTACTTACAAGGGGGTTTTAGCTAGGAGTCGGGCTCTGCAGGGGCAGAACTTCGTCGCTGAATCTTTCTAAGAAAGATTCGTGCAGCGCTTTAGCGCTCACCTTACTATACTAAACTACAAAAAGAGAAGTCAAATCACGAGGGACCGAAATGCTCGGGGGATAAGGAGAGAAAGACTCTTGAATCAAGAGAATGGTACAAGAATATGAGAGCCCAAGGCTCTTATTTATACTAATTGAATTTTCAAAAACTACCCTCCATAATTACTTAATGACCTTTTAGTTATATAACAACTAAACACCCCTCTATAATACTATTTTAAATGGATTTAATGATATTTGTACTAAACTAATGTCGAAAGAACTCAATATTAGTCTTATAATGACCGCATCGTCGATACCTTTCTAATGATATATACATATGTATATATATATGTGTATGTATACATGATTTATACTTTATTTTAATACGTAAATATGCTATTATAATTTGTAACTCGTTCATACGAACTCCGTTTTTGACGTTCTTTATATCCACACGTAGGTGGAGACGTACTCTACAACTTTCGTTTAGACTCCATCGGCTAATTTTGACTTTATTTTTGAAGTTATATTTTTAATAGGCCGGGACAGGATTTGGTCCGTTAAAATCTCATAAATTCTTCATACGAAGTCAGATTTGGGCGTTCTTTTTATGGACACAATCAGTTTAACATATTCTACGACTTTCATTTAGATTTCTAAGGCTAAAAGTCGCTCTATCGTAAGTTGACTATTGACGCTTCCCGGTGTCGCGCCGGTTCCGTCGTGAAACTTCAACGGGTCATAACTTCTTCGTTATAACTCGGATTTCGGTGTTCTTTATATCCCCGGAATCCTTGTTTCGACCACTACAACTTTATGTAGAGATATAGGGCTTATCTCACACTTTAATTTTGACACTTATTTTTATTCTTTATTAATTATACATTTATAATTAAATAACAAGCACATAAATACATATAATTCACATAATTCTCAAATATTTCATCTTTATTACTTCAAAAAGAGTTACAATAGTTGACCTACACTATTACATTGTCAAAAATGCTTAGCCCCGAAACCCGGTCATTACAATTCTCTCCCCCTTAGGATGATTCCGTCCTGGAATCATGCATTAGCAAACAGATGTGGTTAGCGACTCATCATGTCACTTTCTGTTTCCCAAGTGAGATTCGGCTCATTCGAATGTTTCCATCGGACTAGTACCAATCCGACTATCTTGCATCGTAACTTCTTAGTCTTACGGTCAATGATTGCCTCAAGCTCTTCAATCTGCCTATTGTTCTCATCGATCCTTAAATCTGAGATCGGGATTATGTCGGGGACTTCTCCCGTGAATTTCCTCAAATAACACACATGGAAGGTGTTATGAATACCATCGAGTTCTTCGGGTAATTCTAGCTTGTAAGCTTGGTTCCTAATCTTCTGAAGAACTTTGAAGGGTCCAATGAACCTTGGACTCAACTTCCCTCGTTTCCCGAATTATAAGTCCCTTCCATGGTGAGACTTTAAGCAAAACGGAATCCCCAACTTCAAAAGTCATTGGTCGTCTTTTCTTGTCAATGTAGCTCTTTTGATGATTTTGAGCTACTAACATCCTTTCCCTAATCACTTTTAACTTCTCAACAGTCTCATGGACTATCTCGGGGCCCATAAACTGCTTCTCTCCGTCTTCAAGCCAACAAGACAGCGTACGACACTTCTGTCCATACAAAGCTTGGTAAGGTGCCATCTTGATGTTCACGTGGAAACTGTTGTTGTACGAAAATTCTACCAGAGGTAGGTGCTCGTCCCGGTTCCCTTGGAACTCGAGGGTACATGCTCTCAGCATATCTTCCAGTGTCTGAATCGTTCTTTCGATCTAGCCATCAGTTTGCGGATGGTAAGCAGTACTCAAACACAACTTTGTACCCAACTCCTCTTGTACACTTCTCCAAAACCTCGACGTGAAGCGACTATCACGATCTGATACAATCGTAAGAGGAACACCGTAAAGTCTTACAATTTCCTTCATGTAAGCATTTGCGAGCTTATACATAGACCACTTCTCGTTGGCTGCTATGAAGTGTGCACTCTTGGTGAAACGATCCACGACTACCCAAATCATGTTGTGTCCGTTCTTCGTCCTGGGCAGTTTAGTCACAAAATCCATGGTGATGTCTTCCCATTTACCCATGGGTACAGGTAAAGGTTCTAAACTCCCATACGGTTTCTGATGTTGTGCCTTAACTCTCACACATGTCACGCACTCGGCCACGTACTTCGCAACATCGAGCTTCATCGTCGGCCACCAGTAGTAAGGTTTTAGGTCCTTCTACATTTTAGTTCTACCGGGATGAATCGAGTACATGGTCTTATGGGCTTGTTCCATCAGAAGATCTCTTATTCCTCCCGTCTTAGGTACCCAAATTTGATCTTGGAACACCTTTAGTCCTCGATTTTTTGTACCGAACACTAACGTTTTGCCCAAACGTTCTTCCTTTCGGTCATTTTTCTCTAAAGCTTCTTCTTGAGCTTTCCTGATACTTTCCACAATCGTCGAGACAACTTCGATTCTCAATGCTCTTGGCCTCTTCCTTTCAAGATTGACTTTTCGACTAAGGGCATCAGCAACAACATTTGCTTTACCGGGGTGGTAAAGTATCTCACAGTCATAGTCCTTGAGTAACTCTAACCAGCGTCGTTGCCTCATGTTCAATTCTTTCTGATTAAATAGATACTGGAGACTCTTATGATCAGTGAACAACTTGCACTTCGTGTCGTAGAGAAAATGCCTCCATATCTTTAGAGCAAATACTACCGCCGTCAACTCCAGATCGTGAGCGGGTAGTTCTTTTCGTTCTCTTTCAATTGTCGAGATGCGTATGCTATCACCTTTTCTCTTTGGGTCAGAACACAACCCAACCCGACTCCAGATGCGTCACTATAAACCGCAAAGTCTTCAACTCCATTGGGTAGAGAAAGTATCGGTAATTCACATAACTTCTTCTTTAGCTTCTCGAATGCCTCATCGTGTTTCTCACTCCACGTATACGTAGCTCCTTTATGGGTCAAAGCTGTTAATGGAGCAGCTATTGAAGAAAAGCCTTGGATAAATCGTCGATAATATCCGGCTAATCCTAGAAAGCTTCGAATCTCCGTGGGACTCTTTGGACATTCCCACTTCATCACAGCCTTGATCTTTGCGGGGTCAACCATTATCCCTTCTTGGTTAACCACGTGACCCAAGAACTGGACTTCTCGTATCCAAAAGTCGCATTTAGAGAACCTAGCGTAAAGCTTCTCCTTCTTTAACACTTCCAACACTTCCTGTAGATGCTTGCCATGCTCCTCCTGGCTTTTCGAGTAGATCAGAATGTCGTCGATGAACACTATCACGGATTTATCGAGGAATGGTTTACAAACCCTGTTCATCAAATCCATGAATGTTGCGGGAGCATTGGTTAGTTTGAATAACATAACCAAGAACTCGTAGTGTCCATATCTAGTTCTGAATGCAGTCTTCTCAATATCCTGCTCTCTTACCTTCAGCTAATGATATCCTGACCTAAGATCGATCTTTAAGAAGTAGCTCGAACCTTGCAGCTGATCGAATAGGTCATCAATCCTCGGCAATGCGTACTTGTTCTTCACTGTTGCCTTATTCAGCTCTCGGTAGTTTATGCACATCCTCATGCTTCCGTCCTTCTTCTTCACGAATAACACCGGAGCTCCCCAGGGTGATGAACTAGGTCGAATGAAACTGTTGTCCAACAGCTCCTAGAGTTGCGTCATGAGCTCCTTCATCTCCATCGGTGCTAATCGGTAAGGTGCTTTTGCTATCGGTGTTGTACCTAGTAACAAGTCTATACGAAACTCCACTTGTCTATCAGGTGGTAATCCGGGAAGATCTTCTAGAAAGACTTCCGAATAATCGCACACAACTGGTATATTATGCACCTCTTTCTTTTCCTTCTTAGCATCAATTATGAATGCCAAGTATGATGCACATCCTTTGGACAAACATTTCCTGGCTTTCATCAGGGAGATGATTCCAGAATTCACGCTGCATTTGTCCCCGTATACCATAAATGATTCCTTTCCGGGTGGGTTTACCCTTATTATCTTCTTTCGACATTGAATCTCAGCATCGTTGGCGTTAAGCCAATCCATACCCAAAACGATATCAAAACCGTTTAACTCTATGGGTAATAGCTCTTCGTGGAATTCGTTTTCGTTTAGGTTGATGACGATTTTCCTAATACGATCACTAACAGGTACGAATTTGGCACTGGCAACTTCTACAATCAGGGCATTATCTAGTTTTTCTACAGGCAATGCTAATTTCCCACCAAAATTATCCGACACAAAGGAGTAGTTGGCTCCCGAATCAAATAGTACATTTGCAGGCAAACTATTTACAAGAGAGGTACCTGAAGCGATGTCTGCTGCCTCCTTCGCAGCCTCGAGCGTCATCTGGAAGGCTCTTGCCTTCGGCTTCGGTTGTATACTGGGTCTTCCTGCCTCCTTCTTCTTCGGGCAGTGCTTCAAAATTTGCCCGTCTTCATTACACCCATAACAAGCCTTCTGGGTGAGGGTGTATTCATTGGCATAGTGCCCATGCTTTCCGCATTTGAAACAAGTGACCCCTCTGTCACACTTCCCCGAGTGCTTCCTCTTGCACTTGTCACACCACTTGGCTTCTGATCCTCCTCCTCTCGAACCAGACATCGAGAATCTACTCTTCTTGTTGGACTTCGAGGATCCATCGAACTTCCATTTCTCACCAACCTCAGCCATTTCCAGTCCTCTTTCCTTTTGTTGGTTCTCCACAATCTTAGCTGCTCGAACGGTTGATTTCAGAGTGGTTGCCATCTTGACTGTTGGGCCAAAGTCAGCCGACAGTCCGTTTGCGAACTTCTCAATTTTGGAAAGTTCAGTTGGCACTAGGTATGGAAACAACTTCATCTTTTCCGTGAATGCAACAACATAGTCATCGATACTCATTCTTCCCTTCTTCAAATTTTGGAACTCGTTGTTCAGATCAATTAGATCTATCTCTGAATAGTATTGCCCCTTCAGTTGTTCCAAGAACTCATCCCATGACATTTTCAGAGATTCTCCTCGCGACATTGTATCTGTCATTAGCTTCCACCAGCTCAAGACTCCAGTTTTCAATTGTCTGACAATGAAGACAGTCTTCTGCTTCTCGCTGCAATCGCAGCTCTCAAACACCATCTCCATCTCAGAGATCCAATCCATAATCTCAACAGGCTTTGGGCTTCCTGAGAGACTTGGTGGTTTCGCACCAAATAAATTCTTGTACATCCGCCCATCCTAGTTGTTTCTCCCTTCTAGGCAATCCCTTTGCTCACCTTGAGTCCCTACTTGACGCACTTGGCGGCTGTAGTTCCCTTCCTCAGATTGTTCGGGAATTGGCTCGGTCGGCTCAACATGTATGGTAGGTTCGTCCCTATTTTCGTGGAACATCTGTCTCATTTCTTGTCTTTGTTCCGCTAGCATAGCCCGAATCATGGCTTGAACTCCAGCCATGGTGACTGGCTCAGGTGCAACTTCTTCTACAAAAGGTATTTGCTGAACCACTGGGGGTTGGTTCCTATCTCCATTTGCGTTTAAGTTTCCGCTACGGGTCCTTGCCATCTTGATCTACACACTGAATAAGGTGAATTTAGATCTTTATTTAGGATAGATGTTTAAATCATCCTTATTACTCCGAAACGTTTACATGCTAGTTCTAATATCTTAGTCGTAGGTTTAGAATCCTAAACACATAAGGTTTCTAGATCTGGTCGGCAACAGACCATAGATCCGAACAATTAACAGCATATCAGGCACAAAGCATCTAGCACATAAAAGCATTTTAGGAATAATTCCTAAAATAAGCTAGTGCTCACACCTCACAATCATCGCTTAGCATTCTAAGTTTATGTCTAGAAATCCTACAAATTCCTAGTTCGCTTAAACTAATGCTCTGATACCAACTGTGACATCCCCATTTTCACCGCCAGAAAAGACCGATTTTGTTTATGCTTTGTTTGATAATCAGAGTAACATTTTAAATAAAAGTGTTGCGGAATTTGTCACAAAACAAAATATGATAAAGATTTATCAAAAGCATTTCTATAGAAATGTTTTTCTTTAAAAAGACTCGGGATGTCATGTTCGATACAGATCATAAGCATAAACAATACAACATAACCCTTACTACATTATTTCATAACTATAGGCCTATATCCGTAATCCCTCATCCAAAACATCACATCTATGCTCGAGCACCACTACCTGTAATACATAAGACTGAGTGAGTCAGGCTTGGGAGCCTGGTGAGAACATAGGGTTTTCAACCCACAATAAATAAGTTTATTAATTTCATCAACCAACAATAACCTGATTACCCGTTCCCGTTATCCTCACATTACGTCCCTAAACACCTATCACAAGGGACCTAGCCGAAGGATCATCATCGGGATGGACACTACTGCTAAGGGGATTCCTCAGCAATAAATGTCCTAAAAGCAACCATGTGGGGGATGGAGTACGCCGGTGAACACATCGTTCACAAACACCTATAGGTTGCGAGCCTGCTAGCGTTCCACTGGACTATCTAGAAGAGTTTGTGGTCGTCATCCATACTCCGCTAGATGACAGAATCAACAACATCAACATCGAGGCCTCTCATCATTTTATCACACATCACCTATTACATCTACCCATGTTTTACCCCAACATTTTCGTAGATATAAAATACGTATACAATTTAAATCATTGAAAACATGTATAAAAACGTTCATCCAGCATAGATAGCAAGTATTCAGATAATATGCACACATAGCACGTAATTTATATAAAATAAATTATATCTATTTGTAAGCTGAAAGTAACTATGCACTCACTTGTTAAAGTGATGATTCCAAAATCGAGCAGCGCTTGCTTCTAACGATTCTATTTTCCTTCGACGAAACCTAGCATTATTATCGCTAAATTTTAGTCTAATATTTACCGTGACCAACTATTAGTCTTAGTATCATTATTATTATTATATAAGCGTTAAACAATATTTTCCAGCCACTATGTACAGACAGGGGCTAGACATAAAACACCGGAGGGCAGGTCCATTTTGGCATATATCACTTCTCAAATCGAACAATCCTATGCGGCCCTTTAAAGTAGATTCCCCGTACCGCGAGTAGTTAAAAAAAGTATTATAACGACACTTATATAAGTTATAATAATAGCTCAAATATTTATTATAAGTTCATAATAACAATACTAATTTTAAATATAAGCTATATTAAAATAATGTAAGCATAACTTACGTACAAGGGGGTTTTAGCTAGGAGTCAGGCTCTGCAGGGGCAGAACTTCGTCGCTGAATCTTTCTAAGAAAGATTCGTGCAGCGCTTTAGCGCCACCTTACTATACTAAACTACAGAAAGAGAAGTCGAATCACGAGGGACCGAAATGCTCGGGGGATAAGGAGAGAAAGACTCTTGAATCAAGAGAATGGTACAAGAATATGAGAGCCCAAGGCTCTTATTTATACTAATTGAATTTTCAAAAACTACCCTCCATAATTACTTAATGACCTTTTAGTTATATAACAACTAAACACCCCTCTATAATACTATTTTAAATGGATTTAATGATATTTGTACTAAACTAATGTTGAAAGAACTCAATATTAGTCTTATAATGACCGCATCGTCGATACCTTTCTAATGATATATACATATGTATATATATGTGTACGTATACATGATTTATACTTTATTTTAATACGTAAATATGCTATTATAATTTGTAACTCGTTCATACGAACTCCGTTTTTGACGTTCTTTATATCCATGTATAGGTGGAGACGTACTCTACAACTTTCGTTTAGACTCCGTCGGCTAATTTTGACTTTATTTTTAAAGTTATATTTTTAATAGGTCGGGACAGGATTTGGTCCGTTAAAATCTCATAACTTCGTTATACGAAGTCAGATTTGGGCGTTCTTTTTATGAACACTCTCAGTTTAACATATTCTACGACTTTCATTTAGATTTCTAAGGCTAAAAGTCGCTCTATCGTAATTTGACTATTGACGCTTCCTGGTGTCGCGCCGGTTCCGTCGTGAAACTTCGACGGGTCATAACTTCTTCGTTATAACTCGGATTTCGGTGTTCTTTATATCCCCAGAATCCTTGTTTCGACCACTACAACTTTATGTAGCGATATCGGGCTTATCTCACACTTTAATTTTGACGCTTATTTTTATTCTTTATTAATTATACATTTATAATTAAATAATAAGCACATAAATACACATAATTCACATAATACTCAAATATTTCTTCTTTATTACTTCAAAAAGAGTTACAATAGTTGACCTAGACTATTACATTGTCAAAAATGCTTAGCCCCGAAACCCGGGTATTACATATTCATCGATGACATACTAGTCTACTCACGAAGTGCGGAAGAGCATAGTCAGCACCTACGTCAAGTCTTGGAAACATTAAGGGCACAGGAGTTGTATGTGAAGTTCTCAAAATGGGGATTTTGGATTCAAAAAGTGGATTTCTTAGGACACATGGTCAGCAAGGAAGAGATACACGCTGACCCCTCCAAAATCAAGGTGATTGAAAACTGGGCAACACCAAGAATACCAACAGAAATCTGTCAATTCTTAGGCCTTGTTGGCTACTACAGGAGGTTCATACAAAAAATTTCCAAGATCGCGAAGCCACTCACCACCTTGACTCAGAAAGGTCTAACCTTCAACTAGGAGGAGAAACAAGAAGTTGCTTTCCAGCTGACACTAAAGCAAGCCTTATGCAGCGCTATTAACACGTTGTCTCGCATTTATTAAAAAAGTAAAATTATCGCTGCTAGTTCCACTAAAAATATAGCACATGGAAGCAGGGTCAAATCCTTAGGGACACAGCCTAATGGCCTTTTTGCATCAGGCACAATCTAGTCAAGATAGAAATTATAAAAGGTGGTTTTTAATTAAACTAAAAATTAAAAATGAAGTGATATTAAATTAAACGAAAATCAATAATAAAAGCAGTTTCATCTCTATTGCGACTTTCCTAATCATGCAACTGATCTAGATCTAATTATTTGGAATGTGTTCTATCTATGTTGGTACTGAGAAAAACTAAAGAGCTCTAGTAACTTCTCTTTTAATTAAATTAGTTAATCAAAACAAGCTCTTCAATTAACCCTAATTTTTTATGGTTCAATTAAATAAGCTCTTAATTAAATCAGAAAAGTTGCATTAAGTTCTTTGTGAAATTCCCAACAATACCCAATACTTCTCACAAGCTCGGAAGTGTAAAGATATGATTTTTAAAATTTATACCAGAGTTAAATCCCAACACGGAACCAATCTGATACTTGTTCCTTTTACCATCTGAAAAGAATAATTATGAAGTCTATTAACTGATTAACTGGAATGATAATACCCTAATTAGGTGATCAGTCTAACAAGAATTCAAATCAAACATTCATTAAGAACAAAAATGAAGAATCTAGAAAGAAATACAACTCAAAAATCAGATGTAATGATAATTCACATGAAAAGTACTTGTCTTTACAGAACTGAAAACTAAGGATTTAGCCATACATGGCTAAAATTTGATAAAAACAAATGAAAAGAAGTATCAAACAACTAATCTTACTAATCTATTTGAAGGAGATGATCCATAACCTTAAGATCTTCAGAAATCGGAGAAGAAACGCCTCCAAAATCGTATTTTCGTCGTCTGGTACCTCTGGAATTGCCAACTTAGGTTACATGAATGCTATCAGGGTCTATTTAAACGTCCAGTAGCAAAAACGACGCGAATGCTATCGCATATTGACAACATGTGATCGCATGTATTACTAAAAATGCGTTGCGGGCCTTTTAAATGAAGAACAATTCGATTTCGAGACATTTTGACCAACCTGCGGCGATCACATGGGCACAATCTGCGATTGCATGTTTTGAATTTTCACTCCCGGATGAATTGTTGACACAAAAATAACTCGAAGACAAGTTGTGACCAAAGATGCGATCTCATGTTTTGCCTCTAACGTCCGAAATTTTGTCTATTTTCTAGATCATTTTGACTCACGTAAATCTGAGTTACGATTCTTCAGATATGGTCAAAATACTATCAGGGGTTCAAAGCTGCGAGCAACATCTTTTAACTTTAGATTGCAGATTCTATCTTCGTGTGATCAATTCGATCGAATGTTTCTTGATCAAATCAACTTTCAAGCATTAATCATAATCCTTCATAAGTCTGAAGCTCCATTTTAAGCTCCAAACGCGCATCCAATTGCTCCCAAAGCACTGCCCCACTCGAGATTTCTAACAAAATACATGAGCTGAACACTATTTAAATAAATGACACGTAAATGAAAAAATATGATGCTAAAATGATGATAAAAACTACCCTATAAGATGCATAGAATGACATCTAACAAATCTCGTCAAGATTGAACCTTACTTGCCCTCAAGTAAGAAAAAGAATAAAACATTATAAACAGATGAAAATATGTAGATAGCATAAAAAGAATTTAGAATAAAAAAACAAACTTAAACTAAAGTACTTCACTCTTTTTTTTTTTTTTTGCCACATGATCAGATTTCACAACGAGGAAGCTCCAATGAAATCACTACCTAGACAATAGTCTCAATATCTTATATTAATGATTCATAATTATATTTAATTTGTTTAAACAAGCTTGAGAAAATATTTGTTACGACGAACTAAATTTGTAAAAAAGTGTATTTTTAAAAATCATTTTACGAAAATTCCTTTATAAAAACTTAAGTTGACCAACCCCTGTTTCTTTTCTGAACTCGTCCAGTAAACGCAGTAACCTCCATTATGGACATAAAATCCATGCTTACCCATATGATTCCGCTATCGAGGGATCAATCTCATTATACCACATGTCTTCTTTGTCTTGTTCAACTCTTTATACTTAACTTGCTTGCTTCTTGATTTCAACTTGAACTTGACTTGGATTTGACTTTGAATTGAAAGTTTCTTCAAGTTGCTTTATGTACCATTTCTAACATATATATTGACTAGGCGCAAATTTTACTTTGAGGACTACCATATTTTCAATACTTCAGAAATGATAATAAATTGTGGGTATAACAAGAGTTCCCTCCCAACCTCAAAAGGCGCAGACACTATAGGGTTCAATACTTCAAGTAATAATAAGGGTTATCTAATATAGGTTCTTTTTAAGACATTCAAGGATATTATTTTCAAAGCGTTGTTCATTTTTCCATCTGACACATTCACTGTAAATATTATCCGGCTCTTATGTTGGTTCATAATGAAAACATTTAAAGCACTTCAAAAGATAATTTTTAAAATTGATTGTAATGAGACCGTTATTTTCGGTAACTATCACACTTCATCTTCACAGAGTTATCGAATGTAAATAATATCCTCATCTCATGTAAAATATTTCAATTTTCTTCGAGTTTTTTTGGAATGCAAAAAATTAAAATGAAAATAAATAGAGATAAAATCTTTTTGGGTTTTTCTTTGTTTTTACGAATGTAGAAAAATAAAAACGAAAATATTTTTGGATTTTTGATTTCTTTTATATGAAAATGCAATGCATAAAAGAAAATGCAAAAAAGAAAAAAAATGTAACATTTTAAAATTTTAAACGGAAACTGAAAAAGTTAAATTTTTTATCAAAAAATGCAAGTTTTTACACTATCCCCTCCCCTAGCTTAAAAGGATGCATTTTCCTCAATGTTAAGAGAGGAATGAACAGCTCAATAAGTAATATAAAAATAAGGGTTGCAGCTAGGAAAGAACGTACCTGATAATGTTGCAAAAATCTGATTTTGAGGAAGATGTGGCGAAAAAACTGGATTTTAGCAACTCTGTCGATCCTCTAATTTCCCCAAGCTTGCTTGTACTGCGACCATCTCTTTATTGAAATCATAAAAACTAAAAACAACTCATCGAGTTGCCTCCCGAAAGGCCGCCCTTTTTTAAGGTCTTCGGCTCGACCATGCATAAAGACTAGATGACATGTAAGCAAAGATTTTCGCACAAAACAATTAGCAGTACCGTGTCCCCAACAACGGCGCCAATTTGTTAACACATTGTTACACACGTATTAAAAAAATAAAATTATCACTACTAGTTACACTAAAAATATAGCATAGGGAAGCATGGTCGAATCTTCAAGGACACAACCTAATGGTTAATGCCTTTTTGCATCAAACACAATCTAGTCAAGAGAGAAATTAAAAAAGGGTGTTTTTTTTACTAAACTAAAAACTAAAAATGCAGTGATACTAAATTAATGAAAAGCAATAATAAAAGCAGTTTCAGCACTACTTGTAATGTGATCTGATTATTCGGAATGCATTCTATCTAATCTTGTAATGAGAAAAACTAACAAGCTCTAGTAATTTCTCTTTTACCAAAATTAGTTAATCAAAACAAGCTCTTCTATTAACCTTAATTTTTTATTGTTCAATTAAATAAGCTCTTAATTAAATCAGAAAAGTTGCATTAAGTTCTTTGTAAAACTCCCAGCAATACCCAATACTTCTCACAAGCTTAGAAGCTTACATATATGATTTTTACAGTTTATACCAGAGTTAAATGCCAATACGGAACCAATCTGATACTTGTTACTTTTACCAGCTGACATGAACAATTATGAATTCTATTAACTGATTAACTGGAATGATAAAACCCTAATTAGGTGATCAGACAAACAAGAATTCAAATCAAACATTCATTAAGAACAAAATTAAAGAATCTAGATAGAAACACAACTCAAAAATTAGATCTATTGATCAGTCACATGAAAAGTACTTGTCTTTCAAGAACTAAAAAAGAAGGATCTAGCCAAACATGGCAAAGATCTGTTAAAAACAATTGAAAAGAGACATTAGACAACTAATCTTACTAAGCTACTTGAAGGAGATGATCTACAACCTTCAGATCCTCAGAAATTGTTGAAATCGTAGAAGAAATGCCTCCAAAATCGTATTTTCATCGTCTGGTACCTATGGAATCGCCAACTTAGGTTACATGAATGCTATCAGGGTCTATTTATATGTCCAGTAGCAAAAACGACGCGCATGCGATCGCATGTATTACCAAAAACACGTCACAGACCTTTTAAATGAAGTAGAATACCATTTCGAGACATTTTGGCCAACCTGCGATTGCATGGGCACAACCTGCGATCGCATGTTTTGAATTTTTACTCCCGGATGAATTTTTGACACAAAAAAACTCGAAGACTAGTTGCGACCAAAGTCTATACCTTTTTGCACAAGGTACTTTGGTCACCAATGGGGGTTTTGTCTGCAAAAGTCAAATAATAAAAAAATAACAATCAACTTTGAAACATGCAAAAAATGAAATAAATTTGTAAACAACTTGTAAAAGTGCTTCCAGTTCTAGTTCTCAACGTTTTCATTTAACATGATTATAACTTGATGTAATTTGTGATTGCTATTCTAAGTTGGTACTGAAAGATATTAACACGCTCTAATACCTCTCGCTTGCCAAATTATCTAACCAAAATGCTCTTTGACTAGACCTAGCTTTACTAATTCAACCTAAACACGCTCTTAGATTGCATTGAAAAACTGCATTAAGTTTTGTACAAGCTTCCGAATAATGTTCAATTCTTCTCATACACTCGGAAGTGTGAAAACATGTGATATATGTTTTACAATAAGAAAACTTAGTGCTTGCTGCCAATTATTAACTTTATAGAACGATTAGGTGCCCTAAAAGTTAATCAACTACACAAAAATTCAATTCATGAAAGTGGCCAATCAAACACAAATCAAAATCAAGGATTCTAGTTTAAACAAAAACATAATCACTAGAATAGAATCACAAATCAAGCATCAAATCATATGCTTCAAGTCAAGAAATCAACATATTTTGAACAAGAACTAGAAACTAGGGTTTCCTAGTCACACATGGCCAAGAACAAATCAAACAAGAAAAAAGATGGAATTGGAATATTTAATGCTTACAAAAATGAAATCAAAGTGTTTGCAATAATTAAGTATTCTCAAAAGCTCCAAGAATTCTCCCAATATTTCCCTAGATCTCCCCAAACTGCTCCAAAAACCGTTCTGTCCTTCAAAATGACGTCTCCTATTGTTTTTATTAATGTTCACGTGCAGGCCATGAGGCCATGCGTTTTTGGCGTGGCCATGCCTTTTGCCCATGTGTTTTTGGCATGTCCATTTGTCTTGACCATGTGTTTTTGCATGGCCCATGCTTTTTGCTAAAATTCCAAAAAGTCGTCATTGTTGGCTCCATCTTCAATCTAGCTTCACCACGAGTCATGTTGCTCAAATATAAGATGAAAAAGGACAAACACGACCCGTGTCTGTATGAAAAGAATCGTGTTTCAAACATAGTCCTTTGCTATGATAATAATGCAGAATAACTTGGGTTCTATCTTCATGTTTTCTGTCATGGAATGACCGATTCATCTTCTCCTCATGCTCCAAAGCTCCAAGCATCCAAGCTCCATGTATCTATGATCCATAATGCCTGCAAAATAAATCAAAAAATGGTCAAGTACCAGACATTCTGGATGAAATATACAATTGCCCTAATAATCAACTAAATGCAAGAATTATGAAGTAGAATGCTATAAAAGGACGGAAATAAACATGCAAAATAGGTGCATAAAATGCACCTATCAAACCTCCCCAAGCTTAGACCTTTCTTGTCCTCAAGAAAGAACACAATTAAGAATCACCTTAGAGAAGACAATAGGCGACTGAAAAGAAACTAAGATGAAAAGAATGAAAGAAAAACTATTGAAAATAACATATGTGCAATAACTTTTTTTAATTTTTTTTCAAATATTAATGCAATAAACAAAACAAAATGAACATATTCAATTTAATGAACCACATTGTGTCATACAGTCGAAAGTGTACATGTCCTGTCTTAAGATAAATTGGCATTAACCCCAAAAAGATATATAGCATTTAAAACAAGATTTTTTTTGCCATTCCCTAACACAATTCACCAAAATCAAAAGTACCACACTTCTCCACTTTTACAGGTATTGGGTTAGCACATGGAGCAAATTATGGTCTTACTCTTGTGAAAGCTTGTGATGCAAAATATGCTCAATCATTTTCATTTTACATAGCATGACAATGACCGACTCCTGCTATTTGTCTACTAACAGCAATCTTTTTTTCTAAAAAGTATTTTCTAAAAAATCCATAATACTTACCCAAATTGGTTACATGTTTAAAACCACTTACACCACTTAAAGTAGTTTACAGTCAGTCCCAATGTTTACAGCCAAACATTTTTCCTAATCATATTATTCAATTAAACTATAAAGTATAAACATAAATATACATACATACATATATATATATATATATATATATATATATATATAAACCATCTAATTATATCTTCCTACAAATAAAGCTCATGGCTTTCTTTGAAATCCATGTAACAAACTTCCAACCAATACATCCAAACCAAATGACATTGGTGTGCTAGATTTAAAGACATCCCTCGGGTTTACTTGCCCGAACCTCAAAGGCCACAGATTAGCTTTATTTGAATATCTAAACATACATATATATATATATATATATATATATATATATATATATATATATATATATATATATATATTTGTTATTATTAAGTTCATGACTTTCTATGGAACCCGTGTAGCGAACTTTCAACCCAATCAGTCCCAAATAATTCAGCTTTAGGTAATTAGGTGTAGAACACCCCTCGAGGTTTATTGATCCGAGTCCCATAGGACACAGATTAACTTAATATTTTTTTTGTTTGCCATATTTATTTCCTTATATTTTCATTTTGACTCTTTTAAGGGACTGATGTAAACGTGCAAAGACCCGTAAGTATAGTTGAAGTCAATGTCCCCAAGCAGGGTATTTAGAAGGGAATAAGTAGAAATGACTTTTTATAGTGCTGGAGAATTCGAGTCACTGAAATTTGATATTTATTTTAAGGCTCTTTTGAATTTGAAGTTTGGATATGAGTGAGCACTTACTAATCATAAGACCGGTTGTGTGTTCCAAGGGTTAACCTATAGCTGTCTTTATGCTTCGGTGTTGATAACCTTATCATTTTTTTACACGAGTAGCTTTGGGAGACGTGTTCGTGTGAGATTAGATTGCTTCAATATTTTTAATGAAAAACTAAAATGTTCTAATCTCAAGCCGCTACTAATTTACCACTTCAACTTATTCAAGAAGATTAGGTTTCTTTAGATTGAATCTTTTTTTTTGTATGCTTTGAAATGAATGCATGAAAAAATGAAAATAAGAAAAGTAAAATCTATTTGGATTTCTTTTTGAAGAAAATAATAAAAGTAAAATCTTTTTGGAATTGTATTTTTTTTTCTTGATGCATGAGGAAACTAGAACCTAATGTACAAAGACCCCTCCCCAAGCTTAAGATTAAGCATCGTCCTCGATGCTCAGAGAGGGTATGGCAATCTACTAGCTGCGAGGGGCCCAACGCTGCATGAACTGCATAGCTTCTTGTACCGTTTATGTCAATTGCTGAATAGAGGCATTGGTTGTAGACAAATCATCGCGAATGTCAGCAACAACTCGATCAAGGTGATCAAAACGCCTCATGTATGTGTCATGGTACTGAGTCGCCCATCGGGTGTAGAAGTAGCCTGTGGTCTCTACCGAGGCGACAGAAGTGGATCCCCCTGCAGTGGGAATAGTGGAGTGAGTGGGAGGAGTAGGGATGTCATCTTCGTGGGCAACGACCGGCCGCTCAGGAGCTCTCGGGATGGGTATGGGATCGCGCTGAATGGAATCTGTAAAAGTATTCTTTTGTAAACACCACCGAGTCTGAGTGATGTTCTGCTGAAGCTGGAGGGAACTGAAATCCCCAGCAAGAACTCGAAAATGTGGCTCACCCTGTACCAACCATGTGATAATACCATCACCTTCTCTCCGAAAGAAAGATAAGGCTACAAGGACATTCGATGTGATAGTATTAGTGCCTTGTGTGATTTTCTCGAGGTTCGGGCGCTTTCTCTCAAAAAGCTCTGCACAAGAAAGGCGGGTGGCAAGATAAGAGATCATCCCACCATAATGAATAGGGTCAGAATCGCTGGTAGAGACCTTAAGAAGTTTCGAAGCAAGGAAGGCGCCAAAATGAGGTCTCTTCAAGCCGGTGACCATGCATCGAAGAATTTCTAACTCCATCTTACCGGCTCTGCTAACGTCTTCTTGGGGGAAGACAATGTTAGCAATAGTTTGGAGAGCCACCCTTAAGACCGGATGGATGATATGAGATGCTTTGGCGGATCGAGCCTCATACCCATCAAGTCCCGTGATTTCCTTCCAAAAGGCTTTCACCTGGGTTTTGAAAAGATTATTTTTCTCTCGCATGTAGCCTAGTTTACGACCATAAGTATTGAATTTAGAAATCCCAACAAACCCACTAAGATCGTCTAGACTTGGTTTAAATTGCAAACGCATGAGACAAAATTAGAGACATTTGGCATTGTCATTGAATTCCAAAGATTGTAAGAATTCAATGGTTGTGTTTTTATACGATTCCATTGGTGCCAAATTGAGAATTTTCTCCCAACCGATGTTGCTAAACAATCTATGGACACCATCATAAACGCCTAGTTCTTGGAGAGTGGGAATATCTACAAACCGTTGTTGAGAATATTCGTGGTCCTTGAGGTGAAGGAATCGCTCACGGTGCTCAAGAGAGTTGTGAATAATGGTGGTGACACCATATTTGGATTCCAATAGTTCTTTTGGTTGTGGGTTTTTACGTTTTTGGTATGATGACAAACCGGAATTATGACACACAAGTGGTGCCCATAGATGATAACAGAACTAGACAAGCATGAATGAACAATTATATGAAGCACAAGAACGGATACACAACTATTCTAACCAAACAAACTTATATTCAATGTGTAAAACTTGTGATATGGAAGGAATGTACAGTTCAAACGCTTGAATTTGTGGTGTTGGCTTGTATTGTTCACTTCATCTTCAACCTCAAGAATGCATGAATCCTTCAATGGTGGAATGCCCAATTGGAGATGAAGGCTCTTAATTTTCTTTCCAAAACACCTCCCAAAGCTTATTCTTAAAACCCTATGCAAGAATTTTGAAACTTAATACAAGAATGAATTCAAACTATACAAATCAAGAACTAGGGTTTATGAAGAAAAATTCAATTTTTACCCATTGAATGATGAATTCGAACCAGATGATGAATGAAGTGAAGTTAGGAACCGATAGTAGCATACCTTGGTGGCTTAATCTTGGATTAATTGAAGAAGAAAATCGAAAATTGATTAGGGTTTTGGAGGTTTCGGCCGAGAATGATGAAGAGAGGAACAAACGCACGATTGTGAGGTTTGTGAGGGAAGAGAGTCGATTAAGATGCATTACGAAATCACATGGAAGTGTATGACCAAAAGCTTGCCCGTGAGTTTCTGTTTTGGATCCCTTTGCGCGTGAGTTTCTAGTCGTGTGACTTTCTTGTAATTCTCGGGAGCTAGCGACAATATGCACAGGCCATGCGCTTTTGAACCATGGTCGTGAGTTTTTTTCATTGAGGATCGGACTTGCAATATGGACGCACAGTCTAGCCCTAGGTCGTGCGCTTTTCGTTTCCAGCCCGTGGAATTTGGAGCTAGCTCGTGCGAATTTTTTTTAAACCTCAATGGCATGGCACGGGTCAAAAAAATGACCGTGAGTTTTTTTGTCTTCCCCCATGCGTTTTATTTCTGTAAACATCAAACTCACGATTTTTTATGTTTTTTTTTTCAAAACCAAATTTTCTTTGACCATTAGATAGGAAAGTTATTTGTGCGGAACTTTCAAAAAGACGCAAAAGCATTGCAACATGGATGAAATAAATAAAAATAAAGAAAATAGAAAGAAATACTCCCGAGTTGCCTCTCGGTTAGCCACCCTTGTTTCAAGTCTTTGGCTCGACTTTGCCCTTTAGATTCACTCAATGTAGTCTGGGCGTTCCAAGTTGTCAACCTCCATGTCTTTCTCTTGGAAACCTACATAGAAGACCTTTAACCTGTGACCATTAACTTTGAATACTTTTCCAATTTTGTTACTCTTAATCTCAACTGCACCATGATCAAATATATTAGTAACAATGAACGGTCCCACCCACCAGGACCGTAACTTACCAGAAAATCATTTAAGTCAAGATTCATAGAGTAATACCTTTTGCCCAATCTCAAAGGTCTCACGAGAGTGGTACTTATCATGGAATGCTTTGCTCTTGTCTTTGTAGATGCGTGAACTCTCGAATGCTTCATTTCTTATCTCATCCAACTCTTGGATCTCTAACTTTCGATGAACACCCACTTCATCAATTTTCTTGTTTAGCTTTTTGACAGCCCAAAAAGCTGTGTTCCAGTTCAACAGGGAGGTGACAAGTTTGCCAAACACAAGTCTATAAGGTGACATCCCAATTGGAGTTTTATGTGCAGTTCGGTATGCCCAAAGAGCATCTTCTAATCTCAAACTCCAATCTTTGCGGTTTGTGTTCACTGTTTTCTCAAGTATGGACTTGATTTCTCTATTTGATACTTCAGCTTGTCCATTTGTTTGCGGGGGATAAGTTGTGGACACTCGATGTTGGAGTCCATACTTCTTGAGAACCGATCCAAGTGTTTTGTTGCAGAAGTGTGTGCCTCTGTCACTGATCAAATCTTGTAGATTTCCAAATCTACATAAAATGTTAGCCTTGACAAAATCTACAACAACTTTAGCATCATCAGTTCTTGTTGCCTTTGCCTCCACCGATTTGGAAACATAGTCAATAGCCAAAAGGATGTATAAATTCCCAAAGGATGAAGGAAAAGGACCCATAAAATCAATACCCCATATATCAACTATTTCACAAACCAAGATGGGGGTCAAAGGCATTTGGTTTCGGGAACTCAAAGAACCAGTCATTTGACATCTCTCATATCTTTTACGAAAAGTGTAAGAGTCATGAAAGAGTCGAAACCAATAAAATCCACACTCTAAAGTTTTCCTGGCAATTCTTTGTGGACCAAAATGCCCTCCACAAGCATAACTATGACAAAAGTTGAGGGTAGATTATACCTCATGTTCTTCAACACATCTTCTGATTACCTAATTTGCACAATGTTTCCAAAGGTACCGTTCATCCCAAATGTACCTTCTCGCATCTTTCTCTATCTTATCTCTCTGTGACCTCGTGAGATCGGGTGGGAAGTTTCCCGTGACCATGAAGTTGCATATATTTGCATACCAAGGTGGTGTTTGGATAGCAAACAAGTGCTCGTCTAGGAATGTGTCATGGATGGGAGCCGCATCTTCGGGTTGGACTATTCGGCTCAAATGATCGGCGACTAGGTTCTCTTTCCCGCGTTTATCTTTGATCTCAATATCGAACTGTTGCAAAAGCAGCATCCACCGTATTAACCTCGGCTTTGAATCTTTCTTTGTGAGTAAGTGCTTTATGGCTCCATGGTCTGAATATATGAACATTTTAGTTCCAACGAGGTATTGTCATAACTTCTCTAGTGCAAACACAATAGCAAGCAACTATTTTTCTATCGTGGTGTAGTTGCTTTGTGCACTATCAAGGGTCTTTGATGCATAGTAGTTGACATGATGTGCTCGATCCACCTTTTGACCTAATACCGCCCCAACCGCGGTATTGCTAGCATCGTACATGATCTCGAAAGGAAGATCCCAATTTTACGGTTGACTGATGGGTGCGGATGTCAATAAATCCTTCAAATGATAAAATGCACTTTTGCATGCATCACCAAACTCAAAAACGGCTTCCTTTTATAAAAGTTGACACATCGGCATCGTGATTTTGGAAAAATCCTTGATAAACTGCCGATAGAAACCTGCATGGCCAAGAAAAGAACGCACTTCTTGAAAATTTGTCGGGTATGGTAAGCTCTTAATAACATCTATTTTGGCCTTATCAACTTCTAAACGTTTTTTTGACACCGCACATCCAAGTATCAAGGCCTTGTCAACCATAAAATGACATTTTTCATAACTAATGACTAAATTCGTGTCAATGCACCTTTGTAAGATTTTGGTGAGATTTTGCAAACGTTCATTAAAAGAATTTCCATAAACAATAAAATTGTCCATGAAAACCTCTATGATATTTTCGACATAGTCTAAAAATATGCTCACCATACGTCTTTGGAAGGCCACGAGTGCATTGCACAAGCCAAAGGGCATGCGTCTATAAGCAAAGGTGTCTAAAGGACATGTGGATGTGGTTTTCTCTTGATCTTCCGGGGCAACCAAAATTTGGTGAAAACTAGAAAAACCATCAAGGCAGAAATAGTGAGGTTTCCCAACCAATCTTTCTAGCATTTCATCAATAAATGGCAAAGGGAAATGGTCTTTGTGGGTGGAAGCATTTAACTTCCTATAATTGATACAAATCCTCCACCTGTTTTGCACATGGGTGGGTACCAAATCGCCTTCGGAGTTTTTGACAACGGTGACCCCGACTTTTTTCGGGACTACCTGAACGGGGCTCACCCATTTACTATCTGAGATACGGTAGATCATACCTGCATCCAAAAGCTTCATGATTTGTTTCTTTACCACCTCCATCATGGGTGGATTCAATCTTCTTTGTGCCTCTCGAGTTGGTTTGAAGTCTTCCTCCATGAGAATCTTATGCATGCACAAGGAAGGGCTCAACCCTTTTATATCAGTAGTTGTCCACCCAATAGCATTCTAATATTTTTTCAACAAGGTCACTAACTCATTTTCTTCTACAATAGACAACTAGTTGAAGATAATGACAGGCAAAGTCTTCTCTTCTCCAAGGTATGCATACTTCAATTGATCTGGAAGAGTCTTTAATTCTAGTTTAGGTGCCTGCACAAAGGAAAGAAGAAGCTTTGTGTTAGAAATGGGAAATTTCACATTACTACTATTGTACCTCATTTTCTTCTTTTCTGCCATTATCTCCACAATTTCGAGCAACTCTTCATCTAACATGAAATTTTCTGCAATCTCTTTGACTGAATTGTTAACAAAATTCCTGCTCAAAACAAACTCCAACCAATCAGGGTTAGTCAAGTCAAAAAACTTTTTAGTCAAAGGCTGGATTATATCAACAAAATTTATACAATGAACATGACTTGGGTACCGCATTGCTTCATAAATATTGATGTTGATGACCTCCCCATCGAATTCCATGGACAATGTACCATTGTAGACATCAATCTTTGTTCTTTCTGTTTTCAAAAATGGTCTACCTAAAAGTATGGAACTCGAGGTTGGGTGGTCATCATCTCCCATATCAAGCACATAAAAATCTGCAAGAAAGACAAGCTCATTAACTTGCACTAAAACATCCTCTAATACACCTTTTGGGTGTACTATAGAATGATCTGCAAGTTGGATAATCACCCTGGTTTTTGTTAAAGTGCCTATGCCAATAGATTTATAAACAAAATATGGTAAAACATTAATTGAAGCTTGTAAATCTAGCATAGAACGGGGGACATATAGGTTTCCCAATTTGCAAGGAACAGTGAAAACACCCGGATCCTTGCACTTTGGGGGCATCCTTTTCTGCAAAACTGCAGAAACTTTTTCATTTACTTTCACTGTCTCATTACCTCACAGCTTCTTTTTAGAGGTGCAAAGTTCCTTAAGGAACTTAGCATATCTAGGTACCTATTTGATCGCATCTAAGAGGGGAATGTTGAATTCAACTTTCCGGAACATTGTCATGATCTCACTATCTTCTCTCTCTTTTTGGTTTCTGCTCAATCTTGATGGAAAAGGTGGTGGTGTGATCTTTGCTTCTTTCTCTTCCGACTTCTTTTTGTCCACCAGTTTTTCTTTCTTTTCATCCTTCTTTGGTGGTTCTACTATCACCAACTCCTCTTCTTCTTCTTCTTCAGACAACTTCTGACCATCATATTTGTTTCCACTCCTCAAGCTAATTGCACAACCATTATGCTTTGGGTTCTTTTTAGTTTGAGGAGGTAGCTTTCCTAGATTCTCTATTTTGCTCACCGATTGAGCAATTTGTGCCATTTGTTGCTCAAGATTCTTGATACTTGCCTTGGTTTCTTGCTGAAAACTTTGAGTGCTAGTGGCAAGACTTTTGACTATGTCTTCTAAGGACATACATGACGACTCGACTTGTTGAGGAGGAGGTTGTGGTTGCCTCGGTTGGTAATTTTTTGTGGGAATGGAGGCCTTGATTGGTAATGGGGTGGTGGTCTTTATTGATAGCCCATGTTTTGGTTGTTGTTCCACCTTTTATTGCCTCAGGGTTGATCATAAGTTCTTTGATTGTTCCCGGAATAGCCTCCCATAGCATTTGCTTCTTCATATTCTTAGTCTTGCAATTGAGGACACATATCAGTCAAGTGTCCCACTTGAGTGCAAATGCCACAAGTGCGGGGGATGGATTGCACACCTTTGCCCTTAGCAAGCATCATTACCACCTTAGTCAACTCGGATAGTTGAGCTTTAATTTGAGGAGTGTGCACCTCTTTTACACCTCGGGGTGCATCCGTATACCAATCTTCATCTTGACTAGTATGATTTGAATCCTCCGCCATGTTTTTTATGAGATCCTGAATCTCAGTTGGGGTCTTATCGGTCAAATACCCTCCACTTGAAGCGTTAATAAGTCTTCTTTCCCAAGTAGTCATGCCTTCAATAAAGTATTGAAGGATTTGGTACTCACTAATACCATGCTTTGGGCAACTGGCACAAAGCTTTTCGAACCTCTCCCAATATGTATGAAAGGATTCTCTCTTGTGTTGTTTGATCCCAATTATGTCTCTTCTTAGGGTCAAAGCTTTCATTTATGGGAAGTATTTGTCTAAGAAGAGGCGTACAAGATCTACCCATGTGTTGATAGTCCCCGGTGGGAGGTCATAAAGCCAATCTTTTGTTGAGTCTTGCACTTCAAAGTGGAATGCCCTAAGCTTAATTTTGTCCTCGGTGACATTGTGTGGTTTCATGCCAACACACACAACATGGAACTCCGTGAAGAACCTGTGGGGATCTTCGTTTTCCAAGCCTCTAAAGGTTGGGAGTAAGTGGATGAAACCGGATTTCAATTCAAGGATTTGTGGCTGTTGGATAGGTGATGCAAAGAGGTTGGTTAGTAACCTCTTGCCTCGCCCATTGGCAAAGGGTTTGTTCGGGTGGTAGGTTTGGAGGTGGATTCCCTCCATGGTTATCTCCCATGGTATGAGTAGGAGTTGAGGTTTTTGTGGGTGTAGTGTTTGGGATAGTGTGAGTAGGCAAAGAGAGTGGGGTGGTATTTATGGGTGAGGATGGTTGAGATGATGATGAGGGGTTTTATGTTTCAATTTCTAACACACTTGAGTGGGGTATATCCTCCCAAATGTTGATTATCGGAGGGTAAATGATGAAGAAGTTCCAGATACCGGTTGCCTCTTATGAAGCTTTGCTTGCTTCCGTAGCTTCTTTGCAGTCTTCTCTATCTCCGAGTCAATTGCAAGTGGTGTACCTGTACGAAAAGATCTAGGCATAAACAATTAGTAACACTATATCCCCGGAAACGACGCAAATTTGTTAGGAGTGTCAAACTTGACAAATAATAGGGTAAAATAGACTCCAAATGCAATGATTTAATGCTACAAGGCAAGCAGGGTCGAACCATAGAGACACGAGACAAAAGTCTATAACTTTTTGCACAAGGTATTTTGGTCACAAATGGGGCTTTTGTCTGCAAAAGTCAAATAACAAAAAAATAACAATCAACTTTGAAACATGCGGAAAATGAAATAGATTTGTAAACAAGTTTTAAAAGTGCTTCAAGTTCTGGTTCTCAATGTTGTCATTTAAGCAGATTATAACTTGATGTAATTTGTGATTGCTATTCGATGTTGGTACTGAAAGATATTAACACGCTCTAATACCTCTCGCTTGCCAAATTATCTAACCAAAACGCTCTTTCACTAGACCTAGCTTTACTAATTCAATCTAAACACGCTCTTAGATTGCATTGAAAAAATGCATTAAGTTTTGTACAAGCTTCCCAACAATGTTCAATTCTTCTCATATGCTCGAAAGTGTGAAAACATGTGATATATGTCTTACAATAAGAAAACTTAGTGCTTGCTGCCAATTATTAACTTTATAGAACGATTAGGTGCCCTAAAAGTATATTAACTACACAAAAATTCAATTCATGAAAGTGGCCAATCAAACACAAATCAAAATCAAGGATTCTAGTTTAAACAAAAACATAATCACTAGAATAAAATCACAAATGAAGCATCAAATCATATGCTTCAAGTCAAGCAATCAACATATTTTGAACAAGAACTAGAAACTAGGGTTTCTTAGCCACACATGGCCAAGAACAAATCGAACAAGAATAAAGATGGAATTGGAATATTTAATGCTTACAAAAATGAAATCAAAGTGTTTGCAATAAATAAGTATTCTCAAAAGCTTCAAGAATTCTCCCAATATTGCCCTAGATCGCCCTAAACTGCTCCAAAAACCATTTTGTCCTTCAAAATGACGTCTCCTACTGTTTTTATTAATGTTCACGTGCAGGCCATGAGGCCATGTGTTTTTGGCATGGCCATGCCTTTTGCCCTTGTGTTTTTGGCATGGCCATTTTTCTTGACCATGTGTTTTGGCATGGCCCATGCTTTTTGCTAAAATTCCAAAAAAGTATTCATTGTTGGCTCCATCTTCAATCTAGCTTCACCACATGTCATGTTGCTCAAATATAAGATGACAAAGGAAAAACACGACCCGTGTCGGTGTAACAAGAATCACGTTTCAAACATAGTCCTTTGCTGTGATAATAATGCACAATAACTCGGGTTCCATCTTCATGTTTTCTGCCATGGAATGACCGGTTCATCTTCTTCTCACGCTCCAAAGCTCCAAGCGTCCAAGCTCCATGTATCCATGTTCCATAATGCCTGCAAAATAAATCAAAAAATGGTGAAGTACCAGACATCCTGGATGAAATATACAATTGCCCTAATAATCAACTAAATGTAAGAATTATGAAGTAGAATGCTATTAAAGGACGGAAATAAACATGCAAAATAGGTGTATAAAATGCACCTATCAGTTATGGTTCATGAGATATGGTCGAAATACTGACAGGGGGTCAAAGCTGCCACCAACATCCTTTAACTTTAGATTGCAGATTCTATCTCCGTGTGATCAATTCGATCAAATGTTTCTTGACAAAATCATCTTTCAAGCATTCCTCATAATCCTTCATAAGTCCCAAGCTCGATTTTAAGCTCCAAACGTGCATCCAACTGCTCCCAAAGCACTGCTCCACTCGAACTATCTGGAATTGACATAAAAACATGAGCAGTACGAGAATAGTAACAAAATACATGAGATGAACATTTTTTAAATAAATGACGTGAAAATGTACAAAATATGATGCAAAAATGATGATAAAAACTACCCTATAAGATGCAAAAAATGACATCTAACAAACCTCCCCAAGCTTGAACCTTACTTGCCCTCCAGTAAGAAAAAAAAAACATTATAAATAGATGGAAATATGTAGATGGCGTAAAAGAATTTAGAATAAAAAAAAACTTAAACTAAAGTACTTCACTCTTTTTTTTGTCACATGATCAGATTTCACAACGAAGAAGTTCTAATGAAATCACTACCCAAACAATAGTCTCAATATCTTATATTAATGATTCATAATTATATTTAATTTGTTAAACTAAGCTTGAGCATATAATTTTTACGAAGAACTAAATTTATGAAAATAGTGTATTTTTAAAAAACATTTGATGAAAATTCATTTATAAAAAATTAGGTAGACCAACCCCTCCATTTTTTCTAAACTCGTCCAGTAAACGCGGTAACCTCCATTATGGACAGGAAATACAAGCTTACCCATATGATTCCGCTATCGAGGGATCAATCTGATTATACCACAACTCTTTATATTTAACCTGCTTGCTTCTTCACTTCGACTTGAACTTGACTTGGATTTGACTTTGAATTGCGGATTTCTTCAAGTTGCTTGATGTACCATTTCCAACATATATATTGACTGCGCATGAATTTTACTTTGTGGCCTACCATATATTCAATACTTCAAAAATGATAATAAACTGTGAAACTGTGGGTATAACAAGAGTTCTCTCCCAACCTCAAAAGGCGCAGAAACTATAGGGTTCGGCACTTCAAGGAATGATAAGGGTTATCCAATCTAGGTTCTTTTTAAAGCATTCAAGGATATTATTTTCAAAACACTGTTTGATTTTCCATTCCACACATTCGTTGTAAATATTATTTGACTCTAATGTTGGTTCATAATGAAAAATTTTAAAGCACTTGAAAAGATAATTTTTAAAATTGATTGTAATAAGACCGCTATTTTCGGTAACTATCACACTTCATCTTAACAGATCTATTGAATGTAAATAACATCCTCATCTCATGTAAAATATTTCAATTTTCTTTGATTTTTTTTTGAATGCAGAAAATTAAAATAAAAATAAATAGAAATATAATCTTCTTGGGTTTTTTGTTTTTATGAATGCAAAAAAATAAAAAGGAAAATATTTTTGGATTTTTTATTTCTTTTATATGCAAATGCAATGAAGAAAAGAAAACGCAAAAAAATGTAAAATTTTAAAATTTCAAACGAAAAACTGATAAAAATTAAATTGTTTAAGAAAAAATGCAAATTTTTACACTACCCCCTCCCGAAGCATAAAATGATGCATTGTTCTCAATGTGAAGTGAGGAATGAACAGCTCAATAAATAATATAAAAACAAAAAGGGTTGTAGCTAGGAAAGAATGTACTTGATAAGGTTGCAGAAATATGATTTTGAGGAAGATGTGGCGAAAAAACTGAATTTTAGCAACTCTGTCGATCCTCTGATTTCCCCAAGCTTGCTTGTAGTGCGATTATCTCTTTATTGAAAGCATAAAAACTAAAAACTACTCATCGAGTTGCCTCCCTTAATGTCGCCCTTTTTAAGGTCCTCGACTCGACCATGCCTGAAGACTAGATTACCAGTAAGTGAAGATTTTGGCACAAAAAATTAGCAGTACCGTGTCCCCGGCAACGACGCCAATTTGTTAACATGTTGTCGCGCACGTATTAAACAAATAAAATTATCACTACTAGTTGCACTAAAAATAGAGCACAGGGAAGCAGGGTCTAATCCTCAGGGAGATAACCTAATGGTCAATGCCTTTTTGCATCAGGCACAATCTAGTCAAGAGAGAAATTAAAAAAGGGGTTTTTTTTACTAAACTAAAAACTAAAAATGCGGTGATATTAAATTAAACGAAAAGCAATAATAAAAGCAGTTTTAGCACTGCTGCGACTTTGCTAATCATGCAACTGATCTAGATCTGCTTATTCGGAATGCGTTCTATCTAAGCTGGTAATGAGAAAAACTAAAAAGCTCTAGTAATTTCTCTTTTACCTAAATTAGTTAATCAAAACAAGCTCTTCGATTAACCCTAATTTTTTATTGCTAAATTAATTAAGCTCTTAATTAAATCAGAAAAGTTGCATTAAGTTCTTTGTAAAATTCCCAGCAATAGCTAATACTTCTCACAAGCTTGGAAGCTTACAAATATGATTTTTACTATTTATACCAGAGTTAAATACCAATATGGACCCAATCTGATACTTGTTACTTTTACCAGCTGACATGAACAATTACGAATTGTATTAACTGATTAACTGAAATGATAAAACCCTAATTAGGTCATCAGACAAACAAGAATTCAAATCGAACATTCATTAAGAACAAAACTGAAGAATCTAGATAGAAACACAACTCAAAAATCAGATCTAATGATCAATCACATGAAAAGTACTTGTCTTTACAGAACTGAAAACTAAGGATTTAGCCAGACATGGCTAAATTCTGATAAAAACAATTGCAAAGAGACATCAAACAACCAACCTTACTAATCTACTTGATGGAGATGATCCACAACCTTCAGATATTTAGAAATCAATCAAATCGGAGAAGAAATGCCTCCAAAATCACATTTTCGTCGTCTGGTACCTCTGGAATCGCCAACTTAGGTTACATGAATGCTATCACGGTGTATTTATATGTCTATTGGCAAAAACGATGCGCATGTGATCACATGTATTACCGAAAATGCCTCACGAGCCTTTTAAATAAAGTACAATAGCATTTCGAGACAATTTCACCAACCTACGATCGCATGGGCACAACCTTCGATCGCATGTTTTGAATTTTCTCTCCCAGATGAATTTTTGACACAAAAAAGCTCAAAGACAAGTTGTGACCAAAGATGCGATCGCATAAAGGCTCCATGCGATCGCATGGATGGTATTTTGTGATCCCATGTTCTTCCTATGATGTCCGAAATTTTGTCTACTTTTCATATCATGTTGAGTCACATTAATCGGAGTTATTGTTCATGAGACATGGTCAAAATACTGACAGGGGGTCAAAGCTGCTAGCAACATCTTTTAACTTTAGATTGCAAATTCTATCTTCGTGTGATCAATTCGATCGAATGTCTCTTGACAAAAGCATCTTTCAAGCATTCCTCATAATCCTTTATAAGTCTCAAGCTCCATTTTAAGCTCCAAACGCGCATCCAACTGCTCCCAAAGCACTGCTCCACTCGAACTATCTGGAATTGACATAAAAGCATGTGCAATACGAGAATCCTAACAAAATATATGAGTTGAATATTATTTAAAACAAAATTACATGAAAGTCTACAAAACATGATGCTAAATGATGATAAAAACTACCCAATAAGATGCATAAAATGGCATCTAACAAGCGCCCCGATCTTCTCCCTTTCAGAAGGGAAGGAAGATTTTGTAGTTTACTGTGATGCGTCTAAGCAAGGGCTTGGCTGTGTACTCATGCAACGAGGAAAGGTCACTGCCTATTTCTCATAACAGCTTCAAACTCACGAGGTCAACTACACCACACATGACCTTGACCTGGGAGCAGTAGAATTTTCCCTAAAGATCTGGAGGCACTACATTTACGATACAAAGTGCACATTCTTCACGGATCATAAGAGTTTCAAGCACATTCTCAACCAAAAGGAGCTCAACATGATGCAACGACGATGGGCGGAGCTACTAAATGACTACGAATGCGAGAATCAATATCATCCAGGCAAAGCCAACGTAGCAGCAGATTCCCTAAGTCGAAAGAATACCCGAGCCACCGAGTAAAATCATTCACCATGACCGTCCATTCACACCTGTCCACGCAGATTAAAAAGGCTCAACTGAAAGCCTTGAAACTCGAGAATGTCGTGAATGAAGCCTTGCGAGAAATGGAAAAGAAACTTACAGTCAAGGATGATGGAGCTTATTACCTCATCAACTGAATATGGACACCAAAGTTGGAGTGTACAGAGACGTTGTCATGAACGAGGCTCACAAGACTAGATACTCCATTCATCCTGGTGCAGACAACATGTACCTAGACCTCAAGAAACTTTATTGGTGGCCAAACATGAAGGCAGAAATCGCCACCTACATGGGCAAGTGCCTGACTTGCACTAAGGTCAATGTAGAATACCAGAAGCCCTCTATTTTGCTACAAAAACCATAGATACCAGAGTGGAAGTGGGAGTGGATAACCATGGACTTCATAACCAAGTTGACCAAGACGACGGGTGGTCTTGACACCATTTGGGTGATTGTTCATAGGTTGACCAAATTCGTGTACTTTTTAACAATAAAAGAGACCGACAAGATGGAAAAGCTAACCAGGACATACATCAAAGAGATTATACGATTACATGGTGTTCCAATATCCATTATCTCTGATAGAGATAGTAGATTTACCTCACGGTTCTGGCAGTCACTACAAAAGTCCTTGGGAACCAAACTTCACATGAGTACAACTTATCACCCTGAAACTGATGGGCAAAGCAAGAGAACCATACAGATGCTGGAAGACATGTTGAGAGCTTGCATGATAGACTTTAGTAAAGCTTGGGATACCCATTTACCACTCATCGAGTTTATATACAACAATACTTATCACACAAGCATCAAATTTGTGTCGTTCGAAGCCCTCAATAGCCGCAAGTGTAGATCACCTCTGTGTTGGGCTAAAGTGGGTGACATGCAGATAGCAAAGGGGCAAGTTCCTAGCAGCACTCTCACCGGCCCTGAGATCATAAGAGAAACTACATAGACGATTTTACAGATCCATGAACGATTAAAGGCATCTCGGGATCGACAAAAAAACTATGCAGATAAGCGACGCAAACCCTTGGAATTCTAGGTTGGTGGTCGTGTGCTGTTATAGTCTCACCCTGGAAAGGAATGATATGTTTTCGAAAACGTAGGAAACTAAATCCAAGGTATTTTGGACGATTCGAAATCCTTACTATGCAAATCATGGACAGAGAGGTCAAAAGGACAAAACACAGCTGCATAACCATAGTAAAAGTCTGTTGGAATGCCAAGCGACCACCTAAATTATTTTACACTACGTAACTACCATGGTAGGACAATACTTCCACATACAAAAATGGTTTTTCATTACACTACACATAAACCGTCAATTCGGCTTTGTGAGACACCTCTTCAAGTACTTTTTTGAGTACCTACAAAAGTCCTATATTATAACCAGAATTTGTTGAAGGGAGAGAGTGACATTTGTCTATGGATCTATATGGGACTGGAAATCTCGCACTTAAATTGTTAGCTACGGTTAGACCGGCAGGTCCAGGGTGACTAATGTCGTACCATTCTGATGCCTGAAGAACATCATAACAAGCCAACTAGTATTTAGCATGGTTATAATAACTCACATGGGGAATTAACTAATACATTTGGTATATGGGGCTAACATACATTCAGCCAGTTTTATTTAATAATAAAACTACATACACTATTTTATGGTACAACTTACATTTCTGGAGACATACATTCAAAGGGTTTTACACAGATACGACTATAGTACATTATTTTTCAGTATAGTACAACTTAAATTTTTGGAAACACACATTCAAATAGTTTTATCAATATTAAAACTATATTATACTACATCCAAGTACAAAAATACTTATACATTTTCGGTCTTAGGGTTTCCAAGACTACAATACACTTTACAAGAAAATATTGGATATTTTAGAATCACACTCTTTCAAATAGCAAATTTTTCTCGTACAAATGCTTATGAACTCACCAACTTTATTGTTGACACTTTTTCTAATCTACTTGTATTCTCAGGAAATTAGTAAACATGTGCTCATAAGGATTTTATAGATGGGGCGTTGCAGCGTCACAACACATATTTTTGTCACATGTATTTGGAAATCAAACAAACATTGATTCGAATACAATGTCAAATATTAATATTTATCAATACGATGGTTGTATTGCTTTTATCTCTATTATTCAATTGTTATGATATTATAAATGAAGTCATCCACCCTCAGACATTTATGCCAGTTCTCGGTTTGGTGAGTGTCAAATTGTACCAAATGACAATAGCACTTCGAGAGTAAGAGTATATCGGAATTTGTTCAATCCGAAATCATGGTCTAAAATTTGAGATTTCATCCAGAGAGCTTGAGATGTGTACCGTGCAACAACAATGTATTCTAATTCGGTTGTTGAAAGAGAGATACAGTGCCACTTCTTAGACGACCAGCAAACCAATCTTCCACCGAGGAATTGACATCCTTTGGAGGTGCTCTTCCAGTCAAGTTGTAGGTCACCATAGTTTGAATCAATGTAAGGTTGCAACAAAAAGATTTCATTTACAGGATACTAGATTCCAAGGCTCTTTCTCCCTTTGAGGTATTAGTAAATTTGTTTTTCCTCCATCAAGTGAGATATTTTTCATATTAGCCTGTAATCTTTCACATAAGAATGTTGAGAACAAGATGTTAGGGAGACTTGCAGTGAGGTATAGTAGTAATCCGATCATTTCTCTATAATTCATGTCGTTAATGGCTTCACTAGTTAGATCTAAAAGGATCGTGTGTCTGTATCCCATTGGGACCTTTACATATGCACATGAATCCATTGAATACTTTTTAAATCTTCATAAATGTATTTCTCTTGATGAATGAAGATTTCTTGATTGGTTTGTCTATCCTATAATCCAAGGAAGAAACATATTTCACTATTCATACTAATTTCGAATTTGTTAACCATCTTTTTTTCAAAATCAGTGACCATTGTCAAATCGGTCGATCTGAAGATGATCTCATTAACATGTATCTGGAGCAGCATAAGATGCTTCCCTTTTTATCTTCGTAACAAAGTAGGATTAAGAACTCCTCTTTGAAAACTAGATCTCTTCAAAAACCATGTATGAGTTTCAGAGCATGCACACGGATCATGCGTAAGTCCATCAACAACTTTCTGGAGTTCCTAGTATGACTTCAAATAAGCCAGAATTACAAAACCAATGAATTATTGAATATAGACTTCACTATTAAGTTAGCTATTACAGAAGGAACTTTTTACATCCATTTGATAAACCTTGAAGGCCTTATGAGGCGCAAATGCAAGAAAGATACGAATGACTTCAAGATGTGCAACAGGTACAAATGCCTCATCATAGTCAATACCCTGAATATGTGTGAATCCTTTGGCAACCAATCTTCCTTTGTTTCGGACAATTACTCTTGTGTCATCAATATTGTTTCGAAAAACCCAATGCGTTACGACAATTTGGTGATCCAAAGGAGGAGGGACAAGGGTCCATACTTGATTTCTTATAAGATTCTATTTTTCGTCATTTCATATCTAAGGGTCGTGCGCCGGAAGTCGACTATGCAAAGGCTTTGGGCCTTAAGGAGGTAATGTTTGGAGCTTTTGGAAGAAGACAATGGTGGTTATGAGATCTAAACATTAGAATCATGTTTTGGGCCGAAGGGTAGAACCGGAAATGTCATAGGTCGGGTTCTTGCATGAAATATGGATTTTTGTTTGAGAAGTTTTTAGACCAAGATATTTAGATAGTATTTTATTACTCTTCATTAACTTCAATGGAAATAAAGATCGTTGAAATCGGAGTTGAAATAAAGAACTTATGATCGTTTAAAGTTACGAAGGTTTTGGGCTTAGTCTTGTACGTTGAGCGTAAATGGAGTACTTTGTGCATACGAACTACACTGGTCGTAAATCGAGTACATTGAACGTACGCGATGATTACCCAAACCCTATTTCCATGGTTTAAGTCATTTTTAAGCTCCTTAACTTCCCCAAACTCATCCCATTCTCAGCCTTCACCTCTCCAAAACCCTCCTTTGAAATCCTAACCCTAATTTGAGCCTTGTAAGCATAAACAAGGTGCTTTTAAGTGCTTTGCAGTGTTCTTGGTGCACCTTCAAGAAGTAGAAGGAACTCACTAAAGAAGCATTGGTTGCATTGAATTTTGTAGATCCAGACCTTGTTCACCTTGATCTTTCTTTTGGAGGTATAAAGTTTGAATCTTGTTGATGTATTTTTTTAGATCTAGCTAGTTTTGGATGTTATCAACTTTTCGTCACTTTGGTGCATAAAGTTTAGATCTTGAAAGTTAGTAACCTTGTTATGGATAAAGTAGGAAACTTTATCTATCTAAACTTCATTTTGATTCAGATCTGAAGGTTGAAGACTTGGACTTTATGGATTAAGTTGAAAAAGATGCACTTTTGGTCCCTTTTAGACATAAAGACTAGATCTTGTTTGTTGGGACCATTCTAATGGATAAATTTAGAAACTTTATCCATTATGAAGCTATTAGGAACCATAAAAAATGTAATCATGGTCCTGCTATCCCTTCCATGCAAGATTTGTGATGTCTAAATTGATTAATAAGTTAGGGTTTTTGTATATGGACCTTCCCTAGCCATGGAAAGTCATAAATGTGGAAACTTTATGACTTAAGAAAATGTTTTGAGGATACATCTGAGTTTGGGTGCAAATTCCTTAAGTTATTAAGTTCTTAGTGAAGGAGTGGGGTTAGGCTATGATGGGCGTACTTAACTGCCTTGGACATTGACTTTTGTTGACTTCCGTTGACCATTGACATTTGATCAAGTTTGATGTTAGGTCACACTTGAGAGTTTTGGACTGTTAATTAAGGTTTTATTTGGTTTTGGTAATTAGCAGATTCGTAGAAGTACACAGTCCAGAAAGGGAAACACCTCTCAGTTTTTCGGGTTTCTTCATTTCAGGTGTGTTTCACCTCATTGTACATTGGGTCGAAGGAACCAATATCGGCCCAATAGTTTTAGTTATCCTAAGTAAAGGGATGCTATACAGACTATATATAGTTATGTAAGATAGACTGGGGACTCTTGATCTAAGCTTTCTTGTATGTTCCTTGTTTAGTTGTGGCTCTAAGGTAGGATCACCTGTCGGGGTGTCTATCTCACCTCTGAGTATATAAGGTTATGCATTCCTTGGATTGTTGTTATTTAGTATGCTTCTATACTGTACTACTTTGTTACATATGCAGCCTGGTATATAGGATATTGCAATACTTTAGTGATCTGTTAGATCCTTATCGTAATCTATAGGATGTCTCTTTGTGGTAGTGATCTGTAGATTTGTATGTTTACCTGTACTTGTTGGTTATCATCTAGTGAAGTGCCCTAGGGAATATATGTGGTCATGTATTATAGCCTGAGAACTCTTGATCTATGCTTTCTTGCATGTTTCATGTTTGGTTGTGGCTCTAGAGTAGCATCATTTATTCGAGTGACTATCTTACCTTTGATTACTTATTCTTATGCATTTCATTGAGGATAACTAGGTGCGGGAGAGTGTGTGGTGTGAGGATCATTAGGCGCTACTGAGTGTATGATTGATTTTTTCATGTGTTAGGTGCCTACTTGATCCTGATTGTTTATATATCGACATATGGCATTAGTGGGTTGAGGCGGTCCTGCTTTGTGATGTATGCCAAGACACTCGGTGTAGGCCAGCTTTAAGCCACAGGCACGGAGGCTATAAAAGAGCAGTTGAGTTGAGGAGGTAGACCAGCAAACCCTAGGTATTCCAGCCCGATGGCTGAGTGGACCTGATGCATATGTGTATGTTTATCGTGTAGGGAGTTGTAGGTGTGACTATACACATTCATTAGCAACAATGAAGATTTTGCACTCTATAGTAATCTGGTTTTCAATAAATGTATTTTGAATAAACGGTTTTCTTCAAAATGGTTTTTTAATTAGGAAGCTCTATTTAAATAAAATGAAAATTATTTATTGTAAAAATGGGACGTGACAATTTGGTATCAGAGCCTTGTTTGAGCGAATTGGAGGAACACTTGTGTGAATCTAGTCTCAAACTTGGATCCGAGAGTTATTGCAAAATATTTCTGAAAAGGAATTTATAATAAAAGGGTTGGGTTAGGGATATGGGCTCCGTCTCTTGTCATTTTCTTGTTTCTTTATTGGCTTGGGATAAAGAACATAGGCCTTGACTTAACTTTAGCTTTTTAGGAAGATGTGGTGTGTATAGTTAGTGTTAAAACAGTTGTCGTGCATGATTTAAACAAATAAAATATAAGTTAGACTACTCTATTGCACTAACAGATAGTACAGGTAAGCAGGGTCGAATCCTCAGGGACACGTCAAAAAGTATATGCCTCTTTGCATAAGGCATGAAATAATTATTGACAAGTGAATAAAACATTAAAATGGGGGTTTATTTCTGAAAATTTCAACTAATAAAAATTGGAAATCATAAAAGAATAACTCAATTTAAAGGTTGGGAAATTTCAATAAAGAGAAAACAATTCTTATTCCGCAGTGACTCCCCTAATCATGTAATTAACCTTCAACACAATACTTGAATGTGCACTTGTTTAAATTGGTACTGAAGTTCGTTAACAAGCTCTAATGACCTCTATTACAGAAATCATTTAATCAAAATAAGTTATTTGAATTAAACCTAACTTTTTACCAAATTAACCAAACAAGGTCTTGATTAACAAAGAAAAGTTGCATTAGACATAATGTAATTTCCAAGTAAAGTGCAATACCTCTCACAAGCTCATAGGCGTAAAAACTTGTTTTTTCGAAGAATAGGAACTCACTGGAAATTGCAAAGTAGATGAAGGGTCTAGTTAATGTTTTGTTCTAGGATTTTATTGTAATAAGTTCTTTTGAGTCTTTATGCAGTTTTGGTAGGATGTTTGTTAGTTTACGGTCAAGCAGTAAGTTTACGGCCGTAAGCCTGTTTACGGTCGTAAACCCAGTGTCCGACCCAAGTCCGCTATATATAGGGGTTATGTAGGTCATTAATGGTTGTTGATGCCACAATAGTTCACGGTCACAGAGCAAGTTGTACTAGATGTTTTTATGCAATATAAGCATGTGCAAGATTGTTTCAACTCGGTTTCTTCTTTGTTTCTCATTCTATTTGATTGTGTGATTGCTTAATCATTGGTAAAGATCCATTTTCAGGACCTTACAATTGGTATTAGAGCAGAACTGGTTTCAAAGCATCATTCAATCGAGTTTTCAGCCGTTTAAACTCATATTCTTTAGTATTCGAGATTAGGGTTTGGTGTTTTCATAGCAAAGGGGGTCAAATCTACATCAAACTTGCGTTTTCTGAGATTTTTGGGAGTTTATTTCCAAAAGATTACGACCGTAAACCCTGTTTATGGCCGTAAACTCAAGCACATTCAAGAGGCGTAAAGTGTGCTCTTGAATCGTAATCAGTGCTTCTTAAAAAACCTTAAACTGCTTGACCGTAAACACAATTTACGTCCGTAAACACACTAACTGTAAACTCAATTTTTGACAATTTTTATTTTTCTAATTTTTATGTTTTAAAAAACAAAATAAATGGATTCTCAAAGTCAAGCACATCATCATCAGTTGGATTCAGTCATGGGCACCACTACACGTATTCCAAGACCGTTGTCTGCGGATGGTTTTACTGAATGGAAATACCGGATTGAAAAGTACATTAAATTGAAGGACCTTACAATTATAGAAGCATCATCAAGAATCCCGTAAGAATAACCACAACTGTTGCAGGGCAAGTAGTTGACAAAGCTATTGAAAATTACACATATGAAGATTTTGAGAAAGTGGAAGAACAAGAAAGGGCTTTGGCAACTCTGACCATGGCTTTATCTCCTGATATAGCTCAAGGTTTCAGAGAGTATACTTCAGCAAAAGCTTTGTGGGAAGCTTTGATTGAGGTATATAAATGTAACAAGGACATGAAGGAAAGCTACCAGGATATGCTGCGTCAAAGATTTAACATGTTCAATTACATTCCTGGAGAAACCCTGGAGGCACAGCTACAGCAATTACATTCTTGACCAAGTCTAAAATAAATAAAAAGCTACTAAATGGTCTTTCAAAGTCATGGGACATGAATGTAGCTGTCATTAAGAAGATCAAGGATCTCAATCGCCTTACTCTTGCTGAAATAATGGCGATCATCAAGGCTTGTGATATTGATGACAAACAGCGGGAGATAAATCATGTGAATTCATATTCGACTGCAAACCTTGGGATTTCCTCTAACAATGCTCTTTTATCTCTTACCTTTCCCTCTCCATGTCAACATTTTGCTGCTCAACATGCTCAGACTCAACCCTTTTCCACTTCATCAGCTACTTCAATTCCTGCTACTTCATCCATGCCTTTTTTCCAGAACCAATCATCTGTTGCTTCTCAAGTTGCTCCTTCCTCAAATGTGGATTTTTCCTCAAATTCTAAGGAGTGTGATGAAAATCTTGCTCTTGCCACATGACTTGTTAACTACTACAATGCTCTTGTAGTTGGAGATCTTCCACCATAATTGTCATTTGCTTATCTAGATTAGATTCATCCATAAGATGTGGAAGAAATGGATATTACATGGAAAATTGCCATGCAAGTGTTCAGAGCAAAAAAGTTTGCGAAGAAGACAAGGAAGAATAACTAGGGGATGAGCGCTGACAAAAAGGTAGGGTTTAGCAAAGGGAAGCTGCGTTGTTTCAACTATCACGAGTCGGTCATTTTGCTCGTGAGTGCCCGAAGCCAGATAGAAGATTAAACACTGATCGGACAATGGTTGCACTGGGAAACAATCGGGTTGCTAGGTCATCAGTGAGAAGGCTATGGTTGCCCAGTCATTTGACTGGGAGGACCAGATTCAGGCCCTAAACATCTCAAAACCTGAAAATGTTCACTTGGCCCAAGTTAAGGATGAAGCTTCCGTGAAGAGTGTTGCAGCTGAAGAAAAGATGATGGAGCTTCAGTTTGCATTGATGGTATCTTCTACTTCAGAACCAAAGAAAAATGAGGTAAGTTTGCCTTCTTGTTCTCAAGCTTGTATTGATTATGTTAAAATTCTTTGCGAGGAAATAGAATCATTACGTAGAGAAGTAGAGGACCTTATATATAAGGGCCATCAACTTAGAAAGGACAAAAACCCTTAAAGGCCCAATTAGAGACAAAAATAAAGGACTTTAGGAGACTTCAGGAAGACTACAGTAATAAATGTGAAAACTATGATTATATCAAGAGACAAAATGTTGAGTTAATTGCTGAGCTTGATACATTAAAAAATAAATTTGATACTACAAACATTGATTTTAAAAAATATGATGTATCAACCGAGGTAGTTGCCAACATGATTGACCAGTGCCTATAGTTTAAACAAAACCAGAAATAGGTTTTGGGATATGATAATGTACCTACTCCTTTTAATCACACATATCAGTATCACCCTTTGACAAAAGAGGAGATTGCCAATGAATCATTCATGGTTTATGGAAAACCAACCGGTTTTGTTTCATGAGGATTTATTAATGTTGAAAATACTAACGTTTCTACTTCCCTTGCAGATCAATCCTTAAATCAGTCAAAGCATGAAGTTGAAGGATCTGTTTCTGATGATAAATATGAGTCTGAACCTGAAGTTTTAGTTTTAAATAAAGACTTTATTTTTCTAATGTTAAAAGTGACAATGTTTTTTGTGATTTTTCTTCACCTGCTAATACTGGTTTGAATTGTTTTAAAGTGTTTGATGAGATGTTTGATAATTATTATGCTTGTAATGATGCTAATAAAAACTCACCATTTCCACAAGTCACTCCATCCTTTACGCCTTCACTTATCTCACAACCTGCTTCTTGTTCATGTTCATGTGAGAAAAGTAAGGGTGTCGGTAAGGAAAATAGATCTGAAAAAGGTAGTACAAGTTTTAATAATAACAAACAGATTTGTTTTAATTGTGGTATTGGTGGTCATATACCTAGGAATTGTCTAAATAGAATGTTTGTACATTATACGTAACAAAGAGGAGAGAACGAATCTTAAGGAAGGTCTTTAACTAGAAAGTCCTCTAGAGCTCGTTCTCGGAATGATGTTTGGAAATATGATTGTAGTAGAAAAAGGGCAGTTTTTTAGAATTATAAACAGGTTTTTCGTACCAAAGTCCCAAACAGTTTTCCAAAACCGAACACGGCTCAGCCAAGACCGGTTTCGTCAAGGAGCAGCTCTGGATTTTCAAACACATCTGGTAGAAAATCTAAGTGCTCAATGCAAACTGATAAGAAACCTACTTCAAAACAATTGGTGACTGTTAGGAAACCTAATTACCAATGGATGCCCAAAATAAACTCCAATCTATCATCAGAATCCTCTAAAAAGTTAGAAAGTAAAGATAAATCTGAAAAAGTGAAGGGTCAACCCGGGAAAGTGATGACCTGGGTCCCCAAATCTGGATGATCCCGCACATTTTGTAGGGACAGTTGCGGGGGAATGTCTTCAGACCTTGGTTCGTCGACAGCGGCTGCTCCCGGCATATAACGGGAGATATCTCCCAACTGAACAACATTCAATATTTTAATGGGGATATGATTCCTTTGCGGGTGGAGAAGGTGGCCATATCACTCAGAGAGGAACCATTACAAATGGAGTGTTAAGTTTCGAGAATGTTAACTTTGCTCCTGAGTTAAAGCATAGTTTGTTCAGTGTGTCACAGATATGAGACAAAGGCTATTCTACACATTTCACTAACAAGGAATGTATGATTTTCAAGCCAGACATTGTCATCCCAGAAGAATGGATTCTTGTCAAATCTAATAGAGATGGAAATGCTTACATTACTGATATGAATAGAACCATTCCCTAAAAAGTTACTTGCTTCTTTTCAATGGTTTCAGAACCAAATGCAATGTTGTGGCACCGAAGACTCGGTCATGCTAACTGCAAAAACCTAAATCGTCTTGCTAAGAATTTGATGGTTCATGGTTTACCTGTCGGAGATTTTATAACATTTGAGAAGTGTGTGTCATGTGCCCAGGGTAAACATCATAGGAAACCACACCTGCCAAAATAGGTCAATTCAATCAGTCAGGTGCTCAAATTATTACATGTTGACTTGTTCGGTCCAGTCAACGTCCTAAGCATCAACAGAAGTTCATACTGTCTGGTTGTAATTGATGATTTCTCTCGTTTTACGTGGGTCTTCTTCTTATCCAACAAAGCTGGGGTTGCAGATCTGATAAAGAAGTTCATAGTGCTGATTGAGAACCAAACCAATAACCGGGTGAAGGTGCTTTGTACCGACAACGGAATAGAGTTCAAGAATTCTATTCTAGATCATTTTTGCGCATAAAAGGGGATTATGCGTCAATACAGCTCCGATCACACACCTCAACAAAATGGTGTTGCTGAAAGGAGAAATATAACTTTAAAAGACGTTGCAAGGACGATACTGTGTGTCTCCAAGTTACCGGTTTTATTTTGGGCTGATTAGATGTTTGATATGTGTAGTATGTGGTTTTTGGGGGGAACTCACTAAGCTTCATTCTTACGATTTTCAATTTATGTTTTAGGTACTTCTGGTGCAAAGGGGAAGAGCTCGGGGTGATTCCAGTGCAGACGCGATATTGTTCCGTATTTTCATGATAACTCTGATATTTTATGATGTATTGATACATTTGTTCCACTTGGGATTTATGATGATGTTTTGGGATACTATTTTAATTGATTTAAAAATAAATTTTTCGGGTCTTATTTTTAGGACGTTACAGAGATAGAGAATAAGAAATCAAGTGCGGAGGAAAATAAAAGGAAGGTAGCATCAACAATGATTGATATTGTTAAAATTTCAAGTACTTTATTTGTAGGTAGATTTAAAACTAGGTAGAGATATATTTCGAACTTCTGTCCTTGAAGTATGTTTTAGGGTTACATAGACATGTGGAAAAAAGTGTTATCAAAGATTTGCTAAAAATTCATGAGTTATCTATTAAGTTAAACTCCATTTGTGAAAAAAGAAGAAGCACTAAAACTGGTAACTGAAAATTTGTCAGTGTTGACTTTTTAGACTGGATTCCAATAATGGTTAATACGAATAAGGTAAAGACTCAATAAATTTAGAAGAATAATTATACATTGTTGAAACTTTCTCACTAGAAATTTAAAAAACAACTCCAAATTTTTTAATGCTTAAATTTATAGAAATTTTTATAGAATATATGCCTATGTTGAGACGAAATAAACAAATGATGTATGTTTTGAAATGTAATCATTAGTGGTGTCTTATAAACATGTTCGTAGTAAGTAGGTTTCAGAATATCATGTTAGATTTCAAGAAAACACGATTAAGAAAAGTAAAATGCCTATATGAGAATGTGTTCAAAAAAAGTCAAAACAAAAGTGGTTTGAAAGGCCCAATGAAGCTCTTACACATAACATGAAAATCGATCTCATATGTTTGGACTTTATCACATATAGTCTAAACACATCTATAAAAGAAAATGTTTTTAAGTTTTCAAAATTGTGACAAAAATTGTAACAATGTTTAAAATGCATTATATGCCCTTAGAAGGCACATCTAGCTATTGAAATAGATTAGGACAAGGTAAAAATCAACATAGGTTAAATTATGTTTTGAAGAAAACTGCTAAGTTAAAGTAAGTTAGCAAAAGTAATGTTAGTTGTTTTTAGCGAGAAATATGGGATAGATGGTTAGCAAAGGTCTGGTCACTATATGAAGGGTTATAAAGTATTGTTCTGGTTATAAATAAAACCGATGAAGCAAAATAAGTTTACTTTTTTTTATGGAAATTTTAAAAGGAATAAGTGGATTAGTGTAGCTGATTGTACCTAAATTCTAAGGCGGGTATAAGGCGAGTGCCGATAACTTTTCCCCAAAATAGAGGACATGAAAAAAATTTTGTAAAACGTTTTATTGTATAGACATAGTTTCGCACCTCTTATGGAGGTCAAAGGTTAAGTTATAGGCTTGGTGTGTGGTGTATGGTGTAATAGTATGTAATCCTTAATAATGACAGGAATGTCAGTAATGCTAATAAGGATATAAAGAATGTATGAAGATGATAAGGGCCGAAGGAGGGTTTGAAATTATAGGAAACATTTGTACAACGAAGTAGTGTGATGTTTGATCGGGCATGGAAATGTAAGGTTGAAAGTTGGGCATGAAACATGTTAGTAATTTGGAAAGTGTAAGATGATGGTTTACTTGAGAAGATCACTAGTGCATCTGGGGGTCTCGAACTAAGAATTTTAATTTTTTTTCATAAAGGAGAGGTTTGTGGTTGAATTTAGATATGCAAAGTAAAGATAATAGGGCAAGAACTACCTAAATAAAAGGTTTTGAGTCAAAGAGACACCCGAGATTAAGTTTTAAGCTCATGGTGGAAACAACCTAAAGCTAAATCATAGTATTGAAGGAAGGTCTCACATATCCGGAATAATGGATTAAACTAACGTGTCACATCGTGAGTCATATCAGGGATGCTCATCAATGGTAACCAAGTGATTGATGGGTTTTGAGCATTCTAACACTCCTATGGTGTACATGCAACCCTAGAAACCTTGGATCTATGTTTGACTAAGATACATGCAAATAATTATTTTTCCAAGGTTCTTATCCTATCTAGCATGGCATGGGGAACTTGAATCAAATAAAGCTAGTAGAATTACTTACCTTGTAGTTGTAGTTTATGGCTTGTAGTTTTAGAGCCTAGCACCAATAGTGTGGATGCCTGAAATGGAAATCACAAATCACCACAAACTTTGGAACCTTGAGAGAATATTCACAACTATCTTGAAATCGGCCCTCTTACTTTACTCACCACAACTAGTCTGATTTCAAGAACCAAGGCCTCCTTTATATAGTGTGGTTGATTAGGGTTACATCTATGTAAACCCTAATACCCATGTCTCTTCATTTCCATGAGATCCATGGGTTAAAGCTCCATGGAGTATCCATGGACTTTCCATGCAAGCCAAGCCCATTCCAAATAAGCATTAGCCCACACTATATAAATATAAGAGCCCATATTTAATTAGTAATACTTTTGATCTCTAAATTTATCCTAGATTAATTATAGATCAATACTAAATAAATAATATGATCTTATATTAATATATTAGAACTTATGATATATTATAAATCATAACTTATACTATTTTCAAAAGATTATCCATAAATTGTTCGGGTGAAGTGCAACCCAAATGGACCATGCCGGGTCAGGTCAAGTACATACCAAATATAGTTATAGACTTAGACACTATACCCAACAGTGATTACTCGTGGCGACTCATCTACCTCCTACCACGATGCTCCTGTTGTCACACTTACCGGTATCAGAACATTTTTCCTAGTTGTAACTCTAGTACGAAGACGGTGAAGAGGTATTGTGGTAAAATTGATATTCGTGTCGACTTAAGATTGTCACTAGTGGTTTTCTAGTTGCTAACCTTACGTTTAGAGTCTGTAGTTACCGAGGAATAATCAATGTCACTAGTAAGTGGATTGTTCCTAAAGCGACTAGTGATATCATCTAACTGCTTAGCCTAGAACTTGATAAGAGATAAGAATATTTCTAAATAAAGACATTGTGATAAAAGTGCACTTAGTTTCTAAGTATACCTAGATGAATCCCTAAAATATGCAATTCCAATACGCACATTGAAAAATTTTATTTGTCAAACATCGAAGTTGAAAATTGTTTTGAACATAATTCTACTATAACTTTTTCTAGTCTCACGTTAATTTTTTTTAATTAAGCATAGTTGACCAGACTATACCTAATTAAAGTCAAATTATGCATCCTTGACTTACTTATACCAGTAGCACGTTTATTATTTTGAAAGCCATTTTGAAACTTTTTGGCTATAGTTTGGGTTTTCCATAGGAAAATCAGTATTATCTATAACCTTCGGCTCTGATACCATTCTCAGTCACTGCCGAATAAATCAGAAACACGAGGTGCAATAGTAAAAAAGGTCTCATAGTAAAAGTTTAACGACAATACCAACCATAGTATTAAAAAGCATTACAATATACAACTAACTTTTGAACATCTTTTAGTGAAGTTACAATACATTTGCAAAATAACACATGTGTAATGCTTCTACAAGTGTTGTGTCTCTATGTGCCACTTACTAGATGATCCCTAAAATAGACATGTAAAATGAGCGGTCACTTACAGAAGTAGTTTGTGAGTCCACATGTTTATAGCAAAACATATTTTCAAAGCATGAAAATCAGAATATTGATAAAAGTTTAAATAAATGAAAGTTCATTGCGAAAATGAGTATACAAGTTTGCATAAACAGAAGTTCGTAGTTAAAAGAGTAAATAAGTTTGCATAAATAGTAGTTCCTAACTAAAATGAGTAAACAAGTTTGCATAATATAACCATGCCCTATCATAAATGACACAACATATGGTCACATTTTGAATGAAAAAAATAAACTTTCACAAAATGTCTATGGTTATAGTTTTTTTTATGTCACCTCATTTTTACCAGTGTACCTAATGAAATTTGTATAACGATTTCTCGAAAAAGAATTATTAAGTTAAATAGAAAATGAATAGATTTACGGTTGGAAAAATAAAGGTTTATGCTTTTTAAAATTTTTAACTTAATGCATCCAGTATTGCAGAACTAATTTAGCAAATTACATTAAATTGTTTAGTTTTGTTTTAAACAAACATCTCCATTAAAGTTGTTGAGTTCAAAATTCATACATATATTGATTGAATTATTATAAATACTTTTTTCAAAGAAAATGTTACTCTTTCCGTTCCAAAATTATAGTTCATCTTTCCTTTTTGCTTTGTTTCAAAATAATAGTCCACTTCAAAAAATAAATAACGATTTTACCAAAATACTCATTATTATTACTTAACCAACTAAGCATTTAATAGAACGTTAAATGCAAGGTAACGATAAATCTGTCATTTTATTATATAAAGTTAGTGGCAATTAATACTTCCTTAATATGTATGTTTTTTGTGTTGTGAACAATAATTTTGGGATGGAGGGAGGAGTATCCATTAAATGATGATGATGATTATATATATATATATATATATATATATATATATATATATATATATATATATATATATATATATATATATATATATATATTATAAAGTACTAATGAAACAAAAATACATATTACATACTATTTCTGTCTAATTAAAATGGTTAGATTTTTTTAGAGAAAATGACAAAAATAGCCATTTAAACTAATTACATTACGAATTTAGCCAAAAAAAAGACGAATTTGCAAAAATGACCACTAATTTCGCAGATAGAATAGCCCCATCTGCGATTTGCATATTCCATATGCGAATGTACAAGATTCGCAAGTGGATTGATTTTCTTAATTTTTTTTTTCTTTTGTATATATAGGGCATTTTAGGGTTAAAATCGCAGATGGACTGTGTCCATCTGCGATTTTCTCTATATTCCATCTGCGAATTTGCTTGTTTTTTTTTTTTTTTAGTTTGACTATGAAATCAATTGTTTTGACTAAGAAATAATGTTACTATATAAAAACTTTTGTAGAAAATTATCAGTTTAGTTGTTATTTGTTTAGGAAATTTCTCTAAAATCTCTCTAAAAATGGATTGAATATTTAGTTTGTCTTGTAACCGGTGGGAGATGGCAAGTTATTGAAACAAATCTTGAATACGTATGCCCACAGGGAGGTATTTCTGAATTTTCTTTGATATTTTCTGAGTATATTAGTTATAGTGATTTTGTATCTTTGCTGAGAAGAAAATTTTGTTTGTTAGACAAATATAGAATTAGTCTTCGTTTCTATCATCCTGAATTAAATTATTATATAGCTATAGTTGAAGACATCGATGTTAGAATGTTGATAAATGTAATCAAATGTAGTGGAGGAAGGGCTGTGAAAGTGTTTGTGGTGGTTGATGAAGTAGATGAGGTTAATGAGGGTGGTTACAGTGGAAATCAGCCAGTTGGTAATTTATGCAGTTATAAAGGGAGCAATGATCTGATAGGTACTTTCAATACTCCTAGTGTACCTCAGTTTCACAATGTTGCTGAAAATGTTAATGTTAGTTATTCACCTATTAACTATGTGGATCCTGAGAATTACAAGTATGTTGGTGATGATGATGTTGGTACATATCTTCATAATCTGGGTGGTCGTTGTGATGATCTTGCCGAACAAGAAGTTAAAGTTATGAATAGGCATGTGGTAGATAAAATAAAAAGAAAAAAAAATAAAGTCAAAAACATGAAAAAAAAAACATGTTTACGGGGATTATGTTGATGTTGCTGATGTATGTTTAGATATAACCGACCTACAAACAAATTCAGATAGAGATGACTTGGGTGATGAAGATAAAGCTATGTTTCCTGATAACCTTTTTTACGGTATGCCCCCTGTACCAGCATGCCCAGTTGATATTAATGAAGATATCCCAACACAGATGGTAGACAAGAATCTTCAAAAGATTGAATGTGAGAGTATATTTAAGAACAAAGAACTTTTAAAGCAGTGTATTGGTAAAAAAATGTCTTCGAGAAGGTTTTCAGACAAGGACAAGTAGATCCACCAAATCAAGGTATGAGGCTGTGTGTGTTTCGAAAAATTGTTCTTGGTTACTAAGAGAAAAAGCAATTAAAAATTCTTATGGACTTTTCGAAGTGAATAAATTTGTTGATGTACATACTTGTTCTTCAACAATTTTGCTAATATACATACTTGGGTGAATATGTTGCTGATGTTTTGGCTGAAGATTATAGTAGAGTTTATCGGGGAAAAGATATTTTTAATGATATGAATACTCAATTGAATATCAATATCTCATACCATTAGGCATGGCATGCGAAGCAATATGCATTGTTGTCGTTAAGGGGTACGAAAGAGGATTCTTTTACCAAACTTCCAGCTTATTTCCACAACTTGGCCAAACATAATCCGGGTACTGTCACACATATTAAAACAGATGGTGATGATCGATTTGAGTTTTTGTACGTCGCACTCGGTTGCTCAGTTAGTATTATAATATTTTATTAATTTTTTAAATATTTTTTTGGTGTAGTTGAATAGATATACAATGTATTGTAAGTACGCGCTTTTGTCAAATTTTGTAAACCGACCCTAGTGGTAGATGGAGCCACTTAAAGGGAGAGTTCAAAGGTACCATGTTACTTGTAGTTACTAAGGACGGACAAAACCAAATATTACCGGTTGCGTATGGTATATGCAAAAATGAGTGTACCGATTCTTGGACATGGTTTTTTCAAAAACTACGTGATTGCATAGGAAATATGCAGGGGCTTACAATTATATCTGATAGGTCTCCATCTATAGCAACATTCGTTGCCAACATTTTTCCTCACGCTCATCAAGGAATATGTTGTGCCTATTTTTATTTCAACATAGTATCTAGATTCGGGAAGAGTAACACAGTTAAAGGAATTTTTTGGGAGGCTTGTAGGGCGTACACAGTTGATGCTTTTGATGCTGCCATGGATGTTATGAAAAAGACAAAAGAACCAGTATTGGAGTACTTAAAAAGTATAAATCCAAAAACTAGGTCAAGGGCACATTTTAAAGGGAACCGATACAATCTTATGTCGTCCAACAGTGCGGAGTCTATAAATGCATTATCTAGACACGCACGTAAGGTGCCAATACTTATGTTGATCGATTTTTTTCGTGCAACAATGCAACAATGGTGGTTTCAAAGACGTAACTTTGCAAGTATTAAGTAAATTTTTAATATTAATGTTTTATTAATTTTGATGTTATTGATCTTAACTTCTTCATGTTGCCTGTTTTTTTAGCGGAAGCAACAACAATACTTACCCCTTGGGCTGATGAAATTGTAAAAGAAACCAAAAAAACTTTTACTAAGTGGGATGTTCGCATGATCTCAAATACGAAATGCGAGGTCAAAAAGGGGGCACAAAATGTGATTGTTAATTTCCAGCATATGACATGTATGTGTAGGCATTGGCAAGTTGATGGGATACCTTGTGGTCATGTCATAAGATGTTTACCAGTCAACAATTACCAAGACTGCTCTAGGTATGCATTAAATACTTACTTTACCGAAACACTGAGGAAAACATATGAGGAATCAATAAACCCTCTGCCAAAGCCATCCGAATGGGAGATCCCCGATGATTTGATGATTGTTATGCCACTTATAATGGATAAATGTCAGCCATGCAGGCCAAGAAACACAGACCGCATTCCATCCCAAGGCGAGGGTCCAATTAGAAAAGAGTTCTCTACATGTGGTCAACTAGGACTCACTAGAAACAATTGTACTGGAAGGGCGTCTGGTAATGGAGCACGTCACACAATTTCTACTGTAGAAATGACATTTAATATTGGGGGTTCAGCGAGTTGCTCACAAACCTATGACGCTGATTTTGATATAAAACAACCTTGAAATGAAGAGCTGTTAACTTATTATCTATTGTAATTTTTTTATTAAATCTTACAAGACATTGCTATGCTTTCATATTTTAGTTTAGTTTGTAGATTATAACAATTAATGAAGCTTTTATATTATAAAATTTAGTTTGCAGATTTTAACAATTACAACATGCTATTTAAAAAAACAACAAACGATCATTTTGCAACCTAATCTGTATCATGATAATATTACAACAATTTTGTAACTAATTTTTAAACTCAGGGAACTGCAATGGGTACTTCTATTTCTCCGTTGTTATATAGTCATCCCTAATTCTCATTTTGTCTTCCAAACGATCCTTTTGCACCATAATGTGTATCAACTGCTCGTCCTTCTCAGCAAGCCATTTTTCAGTCATTTTGATTGCCTTCTTACTCTTTTTTATCCAATCTTCATGCTCTTTGATTTTGTTTTTATTGAGGTCTATCCATTGTTGAGCTTGTTTGCATTCCGATGCAATATCATTAGCACGTTGAGTGAGAAGTTGGGATGACTCTTTGTCCTCTTCTTGTTATTCTTCAGCCTTCTTCAATTCTTCAAAATTTTCATCTGACATAGATGGCCTGACTGAAGAGGGTGTAAAAAATGGTTGACTAAATCACAGTAGTAACAATCTACTTTGTTGCATGAAAAAACTTCAAATTTGTGTGAGGAACTCATAATAAGGTCGACATTATAATAAACTAGTGCTATAAGTAGTATTTATACATACTAGACAGTAATGAAAAGTCCAACTTTGAAATGACTAGACAGTAATGACAAGTCACTGCAAATCATAGTGAAACTCTTAAGTGACAAGACATAAATGACTGTTTGACATGATAAGTCACTACAGAAAGCTGAAAATCGTAGTCCAAATGCAACCATTTCGTAGTCAAAGTTGTAATTCATAGTCCTGTATTTATTTATATAAATAGATGTTTAAGATCTAAAAACCAAACACCAAATCACCAAAACAAAACGAGCTCCCATATTTAGAAATGTCGTTGAATGCAGCAATTTCTTCGAATAAAGTACCTAGTTCAAATTCTGAAAAGCCATGGATGACAAACGAGGTGTTGGTTCTTACACGATGATGGCTAAGTGTTAAGGATGGTGTATCGTTACTTGCTCCCCCGCATTGCCTAGTAGGTGATGAATGGACTCACATAACAGCTTTGTTCAACCATGAGATGGGACAAGGACAACAACATGAAAAATCAGATGTTGTTACTAAATGGATGGATGTACAGGAAGAAGTGACATGGTTCAATCGAGCGTGTAATTATGCAAAAAGTACCAAACTTCGTTTTCGGGACGAATAAGAGTTCTTGGAAGTTGTTACAGATTTTTACATCTGTGACCGTGACGGCAGAGACTTCGAATATGAGGAAGTGTCGAAGGTTGTAAAAACTAATCAGTATTTCATGTAGACCGCTTTATTTTCCGTTAATAATAACCCATGGACTTGTGTTTTATTTTAATTCTTTGTTTGTAGTATGTCCTTGTTTTTCATGTGATTGTTGTAATGTTTGTAATGGTTCATGGAATTCTTGTTAGTAATGTATTCTAATGTATTGTGAAAACTAATGCAATGGGCATTTATTAATTGAAATTAAACATAGAAGATGTATCCAATACATACAAAATACATGAAAATAAAGGTGAACTCACATAATAAACTGAAATAGATTTTAAACAAACAGGATATATTTCAAAATATTCCAAGGGGCTTCAAACTGGAATTCCAACCCGTTACTTGATGACTTGTATTCCTCCTTAGCCGCTTCCAAGAGGACCTCCTCAGTAGCATTTAAACGGGTGTTTTCAATTTTGGTATAAAGATCGTTGAATAATAGAACTTCGGTTTTCATTTCATACCATCTTGCTAAGATGTCTAGTTCATCACGATCGTTTCTTGTAGTCGTTCGGTTTTCAGGATTGAAAATATTGGCTAAACGGGTCCAAAACAATGGATCGTTCAACTTGCTTGTCTCGTACACATCAATATAAGCACGTGTAAGAACCAAGAACTCTTCATTGCTCCATGATATAGAACTAATTTTGATTGCAACAAAGAGAATAAAATCTCAAAAACAATATTTGAACAGCTGTATTGGTTGTTTAGTAAACTATTTATTTAACTTAATGTCAATTTATAGTCGTTTATACACAAAATCGCAGTCCAATCTTCTAATATGTCTGCAATTCATAGTCAAAATTAACTGAAGAACGCAGTGTACTATACTAATAACACAACATATCACTGTTCGAGTTGACAAGTCATCCCTGTCGAATGACAACACAATACACTGGTACTTGAGTTGACAGGCCATTGCACCGGGAAAATAAGGAGTCGCTATAAAAAGTTGTTAATATCCATTTTAATTGTATCATATTACTTCCCCCTTGAAATTATCGACTCACCTGTACCACATATATGGAGGAATGAAGAGGAGGACGCTTTGGTTCAAGCTTGGATTATAATTGTAGAGGAGGATTTTCCACCGGGTCCCCCACAAGTTCGCGCTGGATCATTTTGGTCTCGTGTCTGTCATTTGTTTCACCATTTAATGGGGCATACACAATATCAAAGAAGAAGAGATGTCAAAGCGAAGTTTCTGGATTTGAAAATAAAGGTGAAACAATTTCAATGTATTTATAACGAGTTGGATAATGATCATGCAAATACGGATGAAGACATTCTGCGACAGGTGGCTTTGGAACTATAACGTTTTGAATATTATGGTAGCGAGTTTACCCACTTAGATGCATGGAATCTTTTAAAGAATGTCCCTCATTTTTAATATGCATGTTGGTTAGGTTATTTGTTTTTTGTTAGTTAAGTTGATTGTTGTTGTATGTATGTTTTGTTACTATTTAACAAATGTCCCTTACTTTTAATGTATGTTGTTTCCTCAATCACTAATACATAATACGACATAAAATAAATAACTAATACATAATACGACATAGAATATAAATGGGGTACATGAATAACTAATACATAACACGACATAAAATAAAAACGGGGTACATAAATAATTAACACGACATAAAATAAACATGGGGTACATAAATAACTAATACATAATATGACATAAAATATAAAGGGGCTACATGAATAGCTACTGCATTGAGGGATGGAACATGACCATCGTTTCATTTGGTATTTCCCAAAGCACATGTGATGGTATAGTATTCACCAACTCATATCCATATGCAAGTCGATACACGAAATTAATGAACGTGTAATCAACTATTTTGTGAATGGCTTCAGACGTACGGGTTCTTAGACATGCTATAGCGTGGCCACATGGTATATCGATTTTTTGCCATTTCCCACAACTACATACCCTTCGTTCAAGTTGTAGGTTGGTGGTGGCAAAATTGTCATCGATTTCAAATGTATCCCCATACAAACGTCTTGCCATCCAATTATAAGACTTGTTCACACGATTTTGGACCTTACTCTCAACATAAGGGGTCAACCCACCAGACAAACTCCCTGGACAATTTGATAATTTTATAAAAATAATAACACAAGAAAAAAACTAAATATAACAATCTCCCTTACCCGCCACTTCAGCACATTCAACATACTTTGATTGTATCAACGTATTAATTAACTCAATTATCGTTGTTATAGGAAACTCACGTGTGGATATAATTTGCAAAATTTTAGGGACGTCAATCGATTTAAAATTGTAACGTACTTTTGGGAAAAATGCTCATGTCCATTTCGAAATTGTTATATCGTCAAGCCAGTAAATTGGACTCCAAAGCAAGGTGTAGAAAGGTTGTTTCCTACATGCAATTTGGAACCTTTCCAGACACAAGTAAAAAATCATGAATGCTATATGCATTACATGAATTCCAAAACAACGATTCGACTTCTGTATTGTTATGTCAGACAGACTCACGTATTTTTCGATCTCTGTCTTTAGGACAATATCCATGATACGAATCCTGGTAGGCACTCTAAACACCAAACTCTATTTTATCACATAGCTTGCTTATGAAACCAACCTCTGTATCCTCACCTAAACAATCTTTTAACCTCATCATGAACCATCTCCATGATTCTTCACACTCTAAGGTTCCCAAACCAATTGCTAAGAGTAGGGGTTCATGATTTCCATCTAAAGCCACTACAAAGTACACTGTTGTCAGATAGCTCCCAAGAAGGGGTAAATAACCCACATATATCAACGGTATCATGCACCTAAGGAAGGTACAAATCTACATAAGAAAAAACATATATTAGTGATAAGTAAAAAGTAATCAAGATACATTACCATGAAATATTATATAACTCAATAAAAGAAATATGTTATACCACGCAACCTAAAGCCACAAAACAAAATTGAAAGCGGTCGGTATCCGTTATGTTAATGGTTGTGAAGGTGTTAGGATTTGTTCTTTGAAGATTATGCAAGAATATTGGTAGCTGAGAAAAGCTTCTTTCGGCGTAAGTAATCATTTTCACAAGCAATGTAAGTGTTTTACAATCATCACACAAATGCAATTATAATTATATTGAAATTAGTGTTTCTTTACATATCATACTTCATAGTTCAACTTTTTAAATTCATAGTCAAACCAGTTCATTTCATAGTCAAAAATCACTGACCGACAAGACAAGACAAGACAATGTACTTGTCTGCAGTTCATAGTTCAACTTTTTGAATTCATAGTCAAACAATTTCATTTCATGGTCAAACATCATTAATCGACAAGACAAGACAACACAACACAATATACTTGTCTGCAGTTCATAGTTCAACTTTTTGATGTAACACACGGGAATTTGTAGTATATTTATTTAACCGTTCTTCTTCTCCTAGTTGTCAAGTTTGACCCTTAAATGAGAATTGTCGCAGATGATTATGTTGGGCGTACAAAGGAGTACGTTGCGTGTACTCATGCACTTAAGTTGGACGCGGAGTTTACGCGGTACGCTGGCGTACCTTAAACTACACTGGGGGTAGTGAGCCCAGACTCAAAACCCTAATTCTTGCTTGTGCACTATAAAAAGGATGTTAAGGCCTTTCCCCCAGTTACCATACTTCAGAGAGGGAACCCTAAGAGAGAAGAAAACCCGTAGTAGGCTTGTGTCTGTGTTTTTAAGCTTGATGGTGCCATTTCAAGGTGAAAAAGGTGAAGAGGAGGCCATTAGAAGAGCTTGAAGTTGGAGAGCTAGAGTAGATATGAGTTCTACATGGGTTGGAGCTTCTTTCTGAGGTAAAAAGCTCCTAGCTTTCGTTACCTTCTTGTTTTATGCTTCATGGTCCATTTGTAGGGTTTAAGTCCCAAAGGTGGAGACTTTATGAGCAAAAGGGACTCCATGGACCTAGATCTGTCCCATTTCAGTTATATGTGTGTTGTAAAGCTATAACAATCCAATCTTGGTCATGGTTATGGAGTCATGCACGACTTTGGTCTTAATGAGAAAAGGGGATAAAAGGTTGAAGTGAGTTATAACCTTTTTAGCAATGCAAAGGCCTAAAGTTCTCGACTTTATGGTTTGGGAGACTGAGGAATGTCCAGATCTGAGTTTTTAGCTTTTTTCTTAACCCATTCAGACCGAAATCGGAGAAATTGTAAGTCAGGGACTTACGTTGGGCGTAAGTCTAGCAATGCGCAGCGTAGTCCTTTGAGGCCGTGATCAAATCCATGCGCGTTTGGGTACGCTGAGCATACCAAAGGGGGTATGCCATGCATATCTCCTTCTAGGGGTTTTTGGGCTAAGCTTGTGTTGGGCTTTAGGAGTTGGGCCTGGAGTTTGGACTTCATTCAATAGAGTCTTGGACCAGGGAAGAATATATTTTTGCTTGGGGGCCCTCAGGTTGGGTTCACCTTTCTGTTTGGATTTTGGGCCGTGTGTGGGCCCATTTATCATAGAGCCTTGGTGGGCCCAATGGGTTTAGGGCATTAGTGGGCTAGTAGGTGGTCTACCTTTGGACCTAATAAGTGAGAGATTGATCCTAGTGTCTAATTGTGGCCATTTCAGGATTTGACGCAGAGTTAGAGGTCGGTATTTAGTAGCAGCGTGTTTAGAGGATAAGTCTTCGTGCCAGGTGAGTCTTCTCACTATACTTTACCTTGAGTAGGTAACCAGGGTTATGTGATAGAGTATCTTGTATGCTATCTATGTGATGTGTTGCACTGCATTATTTCTATGTGACTTATGCTGTTTGTATATCAGAGTTAGGACCGGAAGGTCCACAAAGCTAGGACCAAAGGGTCCACAGAGTTAGGGCCCACGGGCCCACAGAGTTATAGCCTCGAGTGGCTAAAATGTGTTATATGTGGTATTTTGGGGAACTCACTGAGCTTCATGCTTATAGTGTTTAGTGTTATATGTTTCAGGTTTTCTCAGGATCACGGGATGACATCGGCTCAATTGTACACACCAGAGGAAGCATTTTGTTTTGAGGAGTCTGGGTTATTAATTGATTGAATAAAAAGTCATGTATTGTAATTTAAACAAAAATTGGATTTCTATGAAAAGTGTTTAAGAGATAAGTGATTTTAAATGAAAATTTTGTTTTGAAAAATCTCGGTGTTACAAGTTGGTATCAGAGCCTTGGTTTGAGGGATTCGGATGCACCTTCGGGTAAGTCTGGACTCAGACTGAGGATTGAGGAAGGTTTTTCAAAGAAATGACTTTTCTAAAAATGAATAAGAGTTTCAAAGAGAAAATGAGAAAGAGTAGTGTGTACAATCCGCCAGAGCCCGAACGGTGATTTCCCAAAATACCCTCACTTTGTGTTATGAGATGCTTATGAGATATGATATATGATACTATGCATGCTAGAGATAGGCTAGGTATTTCATATCTTAGGACTAGAGTGGCTTGATTTGTGATGCCTAAGCCTAGGAGTTGCGGTTATCTGTGATGTGCCTTCGAGTATTTGTTGTGTAAGAGTATCCAGCAGGGATCCCATGTTTAGAGGATTTTGAGCAGAGGAGTAATCTAGGAGGGATACCTAGATGAGCATGGGAGGAGTCTACCGAGAGAGTAGCCAGATGCCTGCGTGGGGCGAAGTTGTTCGCGTTCAGTGGTATCCTTCGAGTATGAGGAGAGCGAGTGGATAGCAATCTAAGGAGGTTTTTACATGCTGGAAAAAGGTACTTCGATGCCCGAATGTTGCTTTCTTTGTGCTTTCTGGAACTCTCGATGATGGGAGACAACTACCAAGTGAATATGACGATATTCAGGAGGTAGATGGTTGGCATCGTTAGGAGTTCTTCAGCAGCTGATGGCGGAGAAGTGTGAGAACCTAGGGAGATCCTAAGGAGTGATCATAGTCAAATGAACACGTTGATAGAGTAGAGCATCTCGCTGGGGAGCGAGCATGTGTGGCGGCGTTGGTGATTGAGGAAGTGAGCAGCTACTTAGGAACTCTGGATGGTCCGTGTGGAAAGTATGGGTAGATGTGGCAGGTAGTATGGGTCCGTACTACGAAAAGCAGAGGACCCATACTTGAAACAGGGAGTAGACCGGGGGATCTAAGAAGCAGATTGAGGAGTGATGCCATGGTTCGAGTACCATGCATCGTAGCAGATTGGGGAGTGATGCCATGGTTCGAGTACCATGAATGGTAGCAGATTGAGGAGTGATGCCATGGTTCGAGTACCATGCATCGTAGCAGATTGAGGAGTGATTCCATGGTTCGAGTACCATGCATCGTAGCAGATTGGGGAGTGATGCCATGGTTCAAGTACCATGCATCATAGCAGATTGAGGAGTGATGCCATGGTTCGAGTACCATGCATCATAGCAGATTGAGGAGTGATGCCATGGTTCGAGTACCATGTATCGTAGCAGATTAGGGAGTGATGCCATGGTTCGAGTACCATGCACCGTAGCAGATTGAGGAGTTATGTCATGGTTCAGGTACCATGTGTTGTAGGAGATTGAGAGTTGATGTCCTGGGATGAGTACCATGACTCATAGCAAATGATGTTGGTGTTTCTTCGGTTATCTATTCATGATTGATCTGGTAAAGATCAGATACGATAGAGTATGAGGCTAGAAGGCCATGATGAATGAGTTCAAAGAAGCATCCCTTGAGAGGGAGATCGAGATAATTCCAAGGTATATTTTGGTGAGATGTCAGAGAGAGTCGCAAGGCTCAAGGATGGGTAGAGATGGCTTTTATGGAGAATTACGGCCTAAGATGAGCAATCAGCTGATAGAAGAGATTTCACCTTCTATGACCTGAGTGGTGCTATTTTCGTTTCCTATGGGAAACATAAGAGGTATGAGACTTCAGTTTTGGGGTTAGGAGTAAACTCTGCGGGTTGACATTGATGACGATCTTTCACCAGAGCATCTGGCAGCATGTCTGTCGTGAGATATGATATATCATGAGTAGATTGTCAGTGCGGACTGAGATGGTCAAGGACCAGGATGCACCTTGTTTGAGTGTAGTAGGGCGTATGTTAATTATAGCAATGAGTGATCCAGGAGGGTATATCGGGGCAGTGGCTCTTTTTGTCTATGATGGGTATTTGAGTATGGGAATGGAGTTCCTGTTCTTGTGAGGATTCACACGTTGGAACATTGGTTGAGAAGTCGAGGATGAGGAGTATGATGATTCAGTATTTCAAGTTTGATAGTCAGGGTTATTACTAGACAGTTGAGATGTTCGGTAGTGAATGGTATGAGATTTTGGAGGGACTAGAGACAGTCGTGATGAGAAGTTCTTGAGGACTTCATCGGAGATTCAGGGTATTTGGGGTTGCTTGATCTCTATGTGGGGAGATCATGGGGCGTCGTGCAGCACCTTCCAAGAGTATGTGTGATGTTCTTGTAGAAACTATCTGTGGGATAGATTGTTACTGCGCCAATTAGTGATGGTTTGAACCCTAAGTGGGGGAGAACTGGGCTTTTATTGAAGGGACCAGAGATTTGCTCAAGGACGGTTAGAGATCTAGATATAGAGATGTGCGGTCCAAATTCATGAGACCAGGGTTATTGGTGGTCGAGGCAAGGTGCAGAGCGAAATAATACACAAAGTACGTTGAGAGGAAGGACGGGTATCTCCACGACAGGTAGCCATTGGTCAGGAATCTGGTGGTGATTAGGGATGTTCAAGGTGGTAAGCTTGTAGGGAGGGTGCTGGCAATTGATGACTTCTGGTTCGATGTATGGATTGTTATATGCCCTTTGGGGTATATAGAAGATGATTGGGCAGCCAACTCCCGGGTCGGTATGTGTATTCTTGTATGGGTTTTGAGTAGTAAGGGAAAGAACTTCAGGTGGTCATCAATGTGTTCTGAAACGTTAATGATTTCTCCGTGTTCCAATGGAGTATTTGGATACACCGAGGGTGCGCATTGGGTAAAATGAAGGATTAATTACGAAATTCGGAGGGAATGTATTGTTGTATCTGCATGACGCTGAGAGTCAGAGATAAGTGGTTGAGGCAGGACATCGTAATGTTTTGTAATGGTGTTTCGAGGGATCCAAGTATAATTCCCTGATTTCCGAATTAATCTTAAGAGTCTTGAGTTTATGACGGCAAGTGGTGTATCGAGTATCTATGATTCCAGTGGAAGCCTTCGGGTATTGGCATTAAAAGGGAGTACTTAGAAATGAGGATTGCAGTGGAGAAAAGTGTTTTGGTTTTGGCGGTTGTTGGCAGAAATATTGACGCACGATTTGGATGAGTGTGGGCATCTATTTATGTTAGATCACGGAGCATGAGTTAATGGAAGCAGTGTGGTGATGCTACGTGGAGTCGTAGTACTCACTAGTCAGAGGGTGTGGTGATGCTACGGGGAGCCGTAGTACTCACTAGTCAGAGAGTGTGGTCATGCTACGGGGTACCGTAGTACTCACTAGTCAGAGGGTGTGATGATGCTACGGGGAGCCGTAGTACTTACTAGTCAGAGGAGGGTGCTATGATACTACAGGGAGCCGTAGTATTCTCTAGTCAGTGAGAGGTGGTTATGAGGGTATACTCTTTGATCAGAGCACGAAACATGATAATTTTAGGCTCGAATAGCCCTAATTATTGAGTTTTGGGAGCCTGGCGGTCGAACCAGGGGCGAGACTGGGGTCTCCATACTTGTCGGAAATCGCTATATTTCAAATTGAGTTGTGGTTGTCGCAACCAAAGGGATTTAGAGAGGTAGTTTGTGTGCAGGTTGCGAGTCCTGAGTTAAGAGATAGGTGTTTTGTTGGAATGAGTAATTCCAACTTTGGGGCAGCCCCAAACTCTCAAGTTGAGTTTGGTTGTGGTGATGCGTCAGGTACACGGTACGAGTTTCGGATGTAGAGATGAATTTCGTGTTAAGAGGGGAGTTATTGCTGTCACCCGATATCTTAGACCATAGTCAGTTCGTTTGGTACGGGAAATACCATGGGGTACATGAGACGATTCTATTTGAGAGTATAGTATCCATTTGGAGTAAAGAGAACTTTGTGACTTGTACGTCACTGGGCAGAGAGAGTTGTTATGAGAGGGAATTCAGTGAGACATTTTGGATCGTGTGATGGGTAACCATGGAGGTTCAACGTTTGGATTAAATTCAGACCTCGTGTGGTGTCGAAAAGGGATATGGGAATTGAAGTTGAGGCTTATGAGAGTGATGTCTGAGGACACTTCTGATCGATCATGGTTAGTATTTTGTGTTCTGAGGGTAAAGTGTTAGGGTTTCCTTTTAGATGGGTGCAAATAGCAGTTAGTGGGTGTTTAAGCCCTAGTAAGGTCTGGACCTTTCTATTCTTGGGGCGTGAATTGGATCATTTAGCAGGGTTCGTATGAGGGAACGGTAGCCGATATTTGGGTTTTGGTCTCATGAGAGTCAGAGGATTAGTGAGTTATCAGGGTTGACATTCGAGGAGCGAATATAATGCTGATCGTTTGAGTAGGCAGTCTGGAGGCGGGACAGGCCACTAGAGTTTCCAGATATTGGGATTGAGCATATCAGTCTTAGAGTGGTTGGATTAGTTTGGTTTTTGGGAGTTCTGTGTGGGTTCGGTTGTCCATGGAGGAAGATTTTGGTGTGGTATGAGATTCATTCGGTGGTATCTTTCAGAGATTGAATTAAATCCACATGTGGTTAAGGAGTGATTTCGAGGGCGAAATCTAATTCAAGTGGGGGAGAATTGTAACACCCGGGAATTTGGAGTATATTTATTTAACCCTTCTTCTTCTCCTAGTTGTCAAGTTTGACCCTTAAATGAGAATTGTCGTAGATGAATACTCTGGCGTACAAAGGAGTACATTGCGCGTACTCATGCACTTAAGTTGGACGTGGAGTTTACGCGGTACGCTGGGCGTACCTTAAACTACGTTGGGCGTAGTGAGCCTAGACTCAAAACCCTAATTTTGGCTTGTTTGGACTTCATGCAATAAAGTCTTGGACCAAGGAAGAATATATTTGTGCTTGGGGGCCCTCGGGTTGGGTTCACCTTTCTGTTTGGATTTTGGGTCGTGTGTGGGCCTATTTATCATTGAGCCTTGGTGGGCCCAGTGGGTTTAGTGCATTAGTGGGCTAGTAGGTGGTCTACCTTTGGACCTAATAAGTGAGAGATTGATCCTAGTGTCTAATTGTGGCAATTTCAGGATTTGACGCATAGTTAGAGGTCGGTGTTTAGCAGCAGCGTGTTTAGAGGATGAGTCTTCGTGCCAGGTGAGTCTTTTCATTATACTTTATCTTGAGTAGGTAACCAGAGTTATGTGATAGAGTATCTTGTATGCCATCTATGTGATGTGTTGCACTGCATTATTTCTATGTGACTTATGCTGTATGTATATCAGAGTTAGGACCGGAAGGTCCACAGAGCTAGGACCAGAAGGTCCACAGAGTTAGGGCCCACAAGCCCACAGAGTTATAGCCTCAAGTGGCTAATATGTGTGTGGTATTTTGGGGAACTCGCTAAGCTTCGTGCTTACAGTGTTTAGTGTTATATGTTTCAGGTTTTCTCAGGATCACGGGACGGCATCGGCTCGATTGTACACACCAGAGGAAGCGTTTTGTTTAGAGGATTTTGGGTTATTAATTGATTGACTAAAAAGTCATGTATTGTAATTTAAACAAAAATGGAATTTTTATGAAAAGTGTTTAAGAGATAATCGATTTTAAATGAAAATTTTGTTTTGAAAAATTTCGGTGTTACATTTGAATTTATAGTCAAACCAATTCATTTCATAGTCAAACATCATTAATCGACAAGACAAGACAACACAACACAATGTACTTGTCTGCAGTTCGTAGTTCAACTTTCTCAATTCATAGTCAAACAAGTTCAATTCATACTCAAACATAATTGTCTGTAATATAATTTCTTCTATAAATGGGTGTAAGTTTATTTGAGAAAGTAACTCCTATTTAATAGAAAAATAAGTCTAATGGCATACTGCAATTGCGGTGGTGAACGTATTGTTAGGATTTCGGGTACAGCTAAAAACCTAGGAAAATTTGTTTTATGCTTGCCCATATTTGGTATCATGTTATTAACGTCATTCATATTTAAACCCTCGTTTTTACATGGCAACAAATCCTACTGTTTATGTTTAAATTCACAGGGACCAAAATGCGGGTTTATCAGTTGGGTTGATGAAGAGAAGGACCAATCATCTATGGTAATAGCTAAAGTAGCTAACTCTAATAAGCTTTTTCAATCAGAGAATAAGACGTTGAAGATAGCGTTGGTTTGTAGTTGGGTGTTGTTCTTGGTTCTTCTTGTTTACAAGTTGTAAGCTTTTTAATATTGTTTTGATAGCTTTGAAGTTGTTAGGTCAATAAATTGTTGTATTTGTACTTATGTTTAGAACAATGTACTTGTAACATTAAAACAAATGTTGATGTCGTTCTTATGTTGTAAGCATTGATAATTTATTAGTAGGTCATTAATTTGTTGTAATTGTTGTAACGTTAAAACTAAAAATAAACTAATAATCAAATCCAACATTAATTTACATATACAAAAATATAATCCAACTACATAGGACCAAGACTCGACCCCCAAAAAAAATTTGTCATCCGTTGGCGAAACTCTAAAGCTGCGTTCTTTGGGTCAATAAGTTCACATATTGGTTGACCTGAAACAAATTGCTCCATAAACATACAAACAAAAACACCGCAATCTCCCAAATGACTACTTTGTTGGGGAACATTTTCTTCATAAATAAATTGCATATTCAATGGAATCATTGGGATGTTTCTTCGGGCCCAATAGTTAATCTTGTCCAAATAATTTGCCACCCGAGATTCAAATTTGGTAAAGGTCCCATCAGATTTGAATTTTTCATAAGCCACTCTACCGAGACTGTCATAAATATGGACTTCCATTGATGCAAATCGTAGTTCCCCAAATAGCCAGTGATTAAGGGATGAATGAATCGGCAATAGGACCTGTATAAGGATAAGAAAAAAAAATTATGTTTTTTATATCACAATACAAAAACATAATGACAATAACGATAATATTTTCAATATAATAAATTAAGTTTAGCGTATCGACATCCCACCAAGCAACCATGAAGTTGGGGTACGTAGCAAAATCAGCCATAAACGCCCTCCAATCATGCCCTTCTTCCAAAGCATGACAAACTAAAAAAATTAGAGGCATTATTGTATGTCGGTCACCCTCAAACCGTCACTGCATCAATAGTCTATACCAAATGGTTATATGTAGCACAAAATTATGATAGTTATGTTATTGACTAAAAAAATTACTTTTAAAATAATAAATTAACAATTATTTCACCGATGACTCCAACCATCCGTCGTGTGTATGTCCAAACAAGGCGCTCCTAAAATCTCTATCTAACACGAAATTAAAAAAAACGATGTTGGACGTCATATGAATGAAATAAATAATTTTGGATGACAATCTCACTGCCTGCTACGTAAGGTTGCATGCGCAACACGGAGAAGTCGTGAGCAATAACAAAAGCTAGAGGAGGAACGTGGCTTGTTGATTTGATATCAACCTTCTTTTTTGCTCTTCTTTTTTGCTTCAGTGTCGTGTGCAACTAAAAACAATATTCAAATGTTTAAATCTCTATCTTTCAGATAAGTCACATAAACATAAAATTATAAGTTTATAAACTAAACGAATACCTCGGTGTAAGGAGGACACAAATATTGTGATGGTTTTCGAGTCAACACCAGAATCATCATAATAATCAACATTTCCCGTAATTATTACTTCATCTTCGTCCGTCACCTAATTTAATAAGTAATAATCTCTAATTAAAAAATTGTTTTAATCTACTAAAAACAAAATAAAAATAAATGTAAGTATAAGAACCTCTTTAGCTTCATTATAATCATTTACATCAAACACATCATCATCAAATTTGTTCTCCGCATTGTCATTCCTCTCCTCCAACTCCTACATTAAAAATAAAACATTATACTTATTAACGAAAGACACATTAAAAATTAATTATTAAAATCGTAAAGGTAATATCTATAACAACCTTGTCGTCTTCAATATCATCAAAAATATTTTCAGTTGTATTATTTTTATTCATCACTTCATCTTGTACAACTTAGATTTTCAAATATAAAATATGAACACAAATATTCATATATGTTAATAAAATTATAAAAATAATGTAGCGTGTGACTAATCCGTTCATCATATTTTGTCTGGAATACTACAAGCTCCTCAAAACTTATGTCATTCCAAAATTCTTCATTATTCACTTCTTTAACAAAAACCTCTATAGGTTGTCGGTTCATAAACACATGCTGCTCCAGTGCATGTAGCCGTTTCAACACCTCGTCTAGGTTGTGTTTCCCACTGCCCCTACCTCTACCATGAGAGCGACCACTGGACGACATACTAGACGAAGATTCGTCTTGTCTCCTAAAATGATCCCGTAGTGGGGATGGAACTGATTTCCATTCACCATATACATACTCTTGAAATGACATATAATAACAAGATGTTATCTCACCATCACGCGGTAACATGTTTTGTCTTGATGGTTGTCCCTCTTAAAAAATTAAACATATTAAAAATGCATATAAAAGTATAATAATGAAGTTTATTAATAATATAAAAAAATATATTTATAAACCTGTATCTTTGAAAAATTTTTGTTCACGTCAACCCATTTCAATTTTTTTGTCCCACTTCATCGTTTCATCCGAGGCATGTCTCTATTTTTTCTCAATACAAATCCACATGCACGAACAGCCGGAAGCATCTCATATATCCATATCTACAATTTTCACAATTACAGTAATAAAAGGTAAAATTAAAATAAAAAACATAACAATAAAACAATTTAAATATAAGAAAATTTATATACCCTTATTGGAGCTGTAAATCCTGAGACGGAGTATTTTAAAGTTTGACGACGCTCAGGAAGTGATAAATATTTATTTATCTTGTTCCATGTATCCTCAAGGTCATTATACGTAAAATCTCATAGATAGCTACCTCAAGCGAAACTAACAAAACAAAAAAACAAAATTATTTATAATATAAATTAACTTTAATAAAATAAAACTTTCAATGTAAACAAAATATACCTGTTCCAGACATCCAAATTCTCAGCTAAAAAAAACCAACCTTGTGGCACCCGATCATTTATTTCTTTTCCCAAAAAACATTCACACAAAATGTATATCAAACATACTGTAACTGCATCGGCGTCGTCAACTTCTAAGAACGTTTGATTTAAAATTAAAGTTTTCAGGTCTCCGATTTTTACCGAACTATTTCTATAGTTTGGAAATAGCCGCTCACGCAATAAATATCTGTTTTTTCCTGATGTTTTTTGGATACTTCCCAAAATTGAAGCCGGTTATCAAACAAAACTCTTCCGGCCCATATACAAATTTCGTATTACCTACTCTAAAATATAACCGTTTTATTCCATCTGAAGATAAAACAGGGTCCGACCGGATCTGATGAAGGAACATTTTATGGAACAACAATCCGTCCCCTTGTAAGCAAAGGACATCCAACAAATAACCAAATACGACATCTCTAAAAATGTCACGTCTGACACCATCTAACACTTCAAATATTTCTCATATATTACAGCCCGAGCCTTTTAAGTTTACAATTGTTTTCACATTGAAATAATTAAAATCATGCTGCACAAAACACAAAAACATATTAGAGAACTAAACAAATATTTCGTTTTTAAAATATATGATTATTAAGTGCAATAAGTACATAAACAATAATAATAATGCAAATACAAATAATTAATAAACAATTTATATATTTACGATAAAAAAAAAAAATAACGTACACATAGTATAACAATTTTTCAACTTAAACGGAAAATATAAAAATAATTTTCCAAGTTATACGACAAATATACAAACAATTTTTATCTTTCTAATTATATAAAATAACATTTTCTAACCATACAAACAAACAATTTTTCAAATAAAACGACAACCAAATTAACAATTATGCAAGTTATACGACAAATATATACAAATTTCAACTTATACGACAAATACAAACAATTTCTAACTATACTATAAAAAAAATTATACTTCAAAAATAAATATATACAAATTTTCTACTTATAGAACAAATATATATACACACAACTATTGTGCACATACTATAATTTAACTATTTTTCAATTTATAGAAACAATTATACGATAAGAATATACAATTTTTCAAGTTATACAACAACTATACAAACGACCAATAATATATTGTAAACATTATTCTAACAATTTATTTAACTAATAACTTAAAAAAATGAGTGTATTCTAACCATTTTACTAAATGTACAACCACTCAATGCACACTCTACGCAGTCTCTACTTGTACATTCAAACAACCAATAACAAAATAGGATTTAAACTTCAAGTTTTTAAATAACAAATATTAAAACTATCATATACAACAAAATTACCCTTTCACAAACATTATAATTTCTTTTTCTTTTTTACAATAACTAATACAATAAATAATAAAATAATAAAGAGTTAAAACATTAAAAGAGTTAAAATCTAACCATATTTACGGGATTGTTGAAATAATCCTCCATTTTCTTCAAAAAATCGCTAAAATCGCCAAAATCGCCCCGAGAGAGAGAGAGAGAGAGAGAGAGAGAGAGAGACTTTTTCTGTAATGAAGTGTGAAAAATGAAGAAAAAAAAGCTTATATAGGAAAATCGGGACAAAATCACAGATGGAAGCCCAAATCGCAGATGGACTTTTCCATCTGCGAATGTACAAGCAGCTAAGCACAACTGTGCTTTAGCTACTTGTACATTCGCAGATGGAAATCCCAAATCACAGATGGGTTATTTCATCTGCGAAATTAGTGGCTATTTTTGCAAACTCGATTTTTTTTTGCTAAATTTGTAATGTAATTAGTGTAAATGACTATTTTTGTCATTTTCTTTTTTTTAACGGCAATTCCAATTAATTTTCATTGTATTCTAAACATCATTTATGTACTATGTGGGAATTAAATAGTCAATCTCATGGAATACTGATATACAAAAGGCCTTTTGGTTTCAAAATGGTTAGATAAACATAATTTTTTGATACATAACTAAACCATCTATCTTTAAGAAAAAATATGATGTAGGATGCTAAATATAAACAATTTTATGTAAATATTACTTCTGAACTTTGATTGTATTTGTACCCATTTTCAAATTCCTTCCACTGCTTTTCATATATATCACGTAGAAACATGAAAATCATCCTAAGCAAAACATGTTTCTATATGTAGAGTTGTCATGTTACAGCATAGTCTTGCGTGCATGTTACAGGAGACAATTTCTAAAAAGCGTCATCAACAAATACTAAAATTTACATTAATATTTCTAGAAGATTTCCTTAATAAAAAATTGAATTCGTTAAATTAACCAACACTCAACTATGCGTTAAGAAAAGTGATTCGTACACAACAGCTTTTTACGATACACAACAATTTATGCATTATACAATCGTATAGTACAATAATTTAAAACACCAATTGTTGTATATCGAGAAAAATTATTGTGTACAAATTATCTCCCATACGTTAAGCATGGAAACTTATTATGAAAGAGAAACAAGAATATATTGAATGATCGCAAGATATACCATTGGATAAAGTAGTGTCAATATCTATATATCTTTGTATCCAACAACTTAGAAATTGAAATAGATGGATGTAAAGCAAAGTGTAACGATATTAACAATATAAAACAAATAACACATGGCTGAAACTGAAGGACAGATTACGTAGCAACATAAAAGTTAAATAATGTACAAGTAGTTTCCATTGTCGGACTCTTCCGCATCATGATCAAGCTGATCCCTCAACGTGATTCCAGTGAGTTGTAACTGTGTTAATGAAAACAGTAGCTTTGCTGTCAATACGAGGATCAGCCCAATATCCAGCTCTGTCTTGATCACTTGGATACACTTTGTATGCCTTCATAGAGTCATCCCAAGTATCGTCCCCTCCTCCTCGTTCGCTCTTCTTAAGTTTAAAGATGCTTAAGAAAGAGAAGGATGACTTTCTCTGTGATTTGTGCCCTCCCATTTTTCTGAACTATCCGAAAACGTACTACTGGTTGATTTAGGCAAAGTGATAAATCTTTGTTTGTAGTTGTTTCTACTTACACAAGTGAGTTTCTTTGCTTCTAAGAGTCAGGCCCTATACAGCTTTTATAGAGGGTGGCTCCTTTATTGTTGAGTCATATTGGAGTGGAAGTGAAAGAATCTTGAGACTTGATTTAGACCATATATTCTATATTATTATGCACCGATACCATCTTAAATTTAATGACTACAAAGTAGCTCACAACTTAGGCAAAGGATATTTTATGACAACCCCTCATATCATTGTTGACTAGCATGACCATTGCATTTGCCCTTTTATTAATATTGTGACTTTTTGGATCTTATTAGTTGATCTTTTAACATGAAAAAATTTTCATTATATTTCAACTCGTTTATTAGGATTGATTATCAAGAACGAAATATAATATTACGCCTAGTTTACACTATTTTAAAAATTTTATAAATTAAAAAGCTAGTAGGTATCTAGAATTACACTACAAGAAAATCACTCTTTAGTGGCGACGCTATTACCGGCGACAGAGGCCTTTAGCGGCGACTCTAGAGAGTGTCGCCGCTAAAAGCTCCTGTCGCCGATAATAGCGTCGTCGTTAAAGGGTGATCACCCGAATCCGCGTCTTCCCCTTCCGTTACATCTACACCGTTCGATCAAATATCAAATCCAATGGTTAGGGTCCCTTATCCGAACTAACATAATACCGGCGACATATGTGTCGCCGCTAAAGGTTGAAATTGTCACCGCTAATAGTTCACTAAAAAATGACGCGATACCCTTGCCTCCAGATTGTCGCCGCTATTGATAAGAGTCGCCGGTAATAACCTATTAGTCGCCGATAAAGCTTCACACAGATAAAAAAAACGCACGCAGAAACTTCATTCTTCTTAATTGCTTTCTGTTTGCTGCCCTTTTCTCCTTCGCCTGTTCCACCTTCTACCGAGTTCATCTTCAATTTGCTTCTTCCATCTTGATTTCTCCATACATTGTGTCATATTAAGGGTATTAGGGATTAAGGTGTGATTTGGGACAAATTGTAAGTCAAGTTCTTGAAAAATTAAGGTAATTTGATTTGAAAATTTCTTTGATAATTTCCTTGTTAGTTTGTATGTTAACATTGAAAATGTGTGGATTAAATTTCTATGTTTTGGTAATTTAATTTGTATGTTACCCTTGCAAATATTGTTGAAGTGATTTGTGACATTTTGGATGGCTCCCATGTTTTGGATTTGTAGCTTCATCGGGTGAATAACAGTTTTTCCAGCTATTACTTGTTGATTTCCGCCACTATAGGTTCTATTATTTCATTTTTTTTGTGAATTTGGTATTTATATGTGAAAATTATGTGCATATTTGATATTTGATGTATATGGTATATTAGTTTTTGGTAGAAATATATATATATATATATATATATATATATATATATATATATATATATATATATATATATATATATATATATGTGTGTGTGTGTGTGTGTGTGTGAAATTATATGTATTTCTTATAATTAGGATGTTATTATGTGTATGTGAATGTATTTGTATTTTGTGTATATGTAGTATATGTATGTAAAAGTATATGTATTTCATGTTCTTATGTATTATGTAAAAGTATGTGGTATACGTATGTAAGTAGGATGCTAGAATTTTAAAAAAAAAAAAAAAAAAAAAAAAAAAAAAAAAAGACACACACACACACACACACAAAAAAAATGTTATAAAATTGTTAGGGTACTATACACATATTTTATCTGCGACATTATCACCGCTAACCAAAATTTTTGTTAATCGAATATTGTTATTACTGGCGACATTATCACCGCTAACGAAAATCATTTATTAAAAAAAAATGAAAAATGTTATTAGCGGCGACACTTTTACCGGCTACACGTATTATTACCGGCGACATATTTATTAGCGCCGACACAACTCATTAGCGGCCACAGAGTCAATAACTGCGACGTTTATCATTAGCGGCGACATACTGACCAATAGCAACGAAGCAGTAGCGACGTCTCAGTACCGACGACTATTGAGACTTTTACCGGCGACTTTTGTCGCCGGTAATGACCTTTTTCCTTATAGTGTTGCCAGATAAGAAATAACGAATGAACAACAAAAAGAACCAAAAGGACAATTTAAGGAAGCTAGATAAGGACACACTACTAAAATTATGAGAGTACTAGGCCAATTTTTTACACACGAATAAAACTATGTTAAAATATTAAAAAAAGATGTGTTAAAGATGACTAATTAACTATTTCATCTTTGTTTATATTTTAACAAGCATTAGTTATTGGGTCTTGTCTATGCGTCTTTTTCATTAATTTGTTGCTCATGCTTATTGAAGAGGTGATATAATATTATCTGGTACTCCTAAATTATTTGTGTTCTTGTACATGGTGTCTAAGGCATGTCTTGTTCCATTTATGGATTCATGGATTGTATACGTAGAAGATTGTCTATATCTATTTTTCGTGATCTTGCCTGTCCAAGGGTTTCGTAAAACGGAGCTGCTTTTCCTGCGTTTAATGTTGGACCATCTAATCACGGATGGATGGTAGCTCGCAACGTGATGTGCTGAATGATTCTTTTCTCAAGTTGATCTATGGGACATGGCCGACAACGTGATATCCTATTATTAGCATTCTTTCTTTTCTGTTGGCTAATTCTTACTAAGGCAAAAGTCCTAACATGTCATGTCCCATGAATGACAATGTCCTAGAAAAATAATGACATTTTTCTTCTTCGTTCTTCTATTCCTTTTCGTATTTGAAGGAAAAAAATGAGGTGTAATTGAGTGAAATTACATCACAAATTAACGGCCTTCGTGTAAACCTGCAGTAAAAAACTAATGGCACTCGTCATTAATAAGTGTATGATTGGTTTGTAACTTATAAAAACTTAGTTCAATCGTAACGTTAATGTCAAATAATTAATAAATTAACGAGGTCGTTTCTCTTAGGAACACGAGGGGAACTATCTACAAATTATTTAAAGTTTCTACCAACTTAAACCAAGAATCTTTGACAACTTCTAGTTAATTTGACCTAATTCTTGAAAATGCTTTTGGCCTTTGTAGTGCTTTACTAATATTAAGTTCTATTGACAAAATAAAAAGAATTCAACTGATGATTCCCTACGATCGACTAATAACCAAAGTGAATAACTCAAAAACAACAAGTCCCTCAATGTCTTTTCGGCCATGGAATTATGGCATTTAGTTGTTAATTATTGCAAATTCACCCTTTGTTGGTTGATTTTCCTTTTGGCCTAGATTGGTCGATATTGTCTGAACTTTGAAGAGAGGTTTACTGTAGTGCTTACTCAATCGGAAAATTCCAACCTAAAAGTAAATTAGTTGTTCCATTGTGAGCTGTCTTGAACAATGGATGGTTTTTAACTTACCAACTCTCTCCACCTTCCACTTTCCTTCAATTTTTTAGTGCGGCATCTACAGTTGCTTCCTTGTCAATATTTCCTCTTTAACCTTTTGAAGCTGAGTTTTCCTTAGGACTGAAAAGAAGAAGAATCAAAAGCATTTCAAAGCATCGAAATGGCATAAAGTGGCTTTCCTTTTTTTCATGTAAATTTTCGAACAAATGTGGGAAAGCAGCTTTGTTTCTACTTTCGTTGTACTTTTTTTTAATGCTCTAGGATTCAGATACTTCGACTTCGTATGTTTAGTGGATAGGATTTAACTTGGATTTCATTAATTGTAAAAAACACATTTTATTTTAATAAAAAAACAAGCTTTTTAATAATTTTTTAAGTGCCCAAGATCAAGATTTTACCTAATATCATGACTATAGATGTCCTCTCTCTCTCTCTCTCTCTCTCTCTCTCTCTCTCTCTCTCTCTCTCTCTCTCTCTCTCTCTCTCTCTCTCTCTCTCTCTCTCTCTCTCTCTCTCTCTCTCTCTCTCTCTCTCTCTCTCTCTCTCTCTCTCTCTCTCTCTCTCTCTCTCTCTCTCTCTCTCTCTCTCTCTCTCTCTCTCTCTCTCTCTATATATATATATATATATATATATATATATATATATATATATATATATATATATATATATATTATAAAAAAAATCAACCAGAAAACAAATATATTATATTATCTTACATAGTTATATGAATCATAAGATTCTCATAATATTATTGAAATAATATTATTGAAAGTAAAAATGTTCACAAACTCTTTATAATAAATATTATTTGTTATATCGTATCAAATATATATATATATATATATATATATATATATATATATATATATATATATATATATATATATATATATATATATATATCATTACCAATTCATTAAAAAAAAATTGTGACAATGTGGACAATAAGTATGACTTTAACTAGAAATTATGACAATCATATAACATACACGATTGTAATACCCGTGAATTCGGATTAGACGTTTTGAACTTAAATATGTTATAAAAGATTTATTTATATTTAAATTAAATATAAGGATTTAATTAATATATAAAAATGTTTTAAAATTAAATACATGGGTGTTAAATCCTTCCTAATAAATGAAAATAATTTTTCCACATGTCACCTTCTTATTAACTTGGACACATGTCATTTTTTTGGAATTTTTGAATAAATGTTTTTCCAATTGTCATTTTCTCATTTTTTTTTATTTTTTTTTAATTAACACAACATATTTACATCTTAATTACTAATTGCCTTAATTAAAAATAACCAATAAATTACAATATTACTATTAATATAGTATTTAATATGTTTCCTTTTAAATTTTAAATTTCCAATCTAAATAAACTTTTGTTTAACCCTTCATATTTAATATTTTTGTTTTATCTAACCCGTATAACATACGGGTCACACAACTAGTGTCTTATAAAAAACAAAATTGCTAATGAAGTTGATTAAAATAATACAAATGCATATTTCGATATTTTAGGGTGTGAGTGTGATAAGGAAACTACAAAAAAAAAATGAAAAATAAGATAGAGGGTTTTGTAGAAAAAAGATACGATATTCTGTGACCATTAATGTAACTTTAATAGCAAATTAATATTCTTGTTACGGGTGACCAAAAACCGCACTGCAACTAAAATTAACAGCAAAAGCCGCATAAATTGCAACCGCAACAAAAACGATGATGAGGTTAATTTTATGTTTTTCAAAAACCGTAAATTTGCGGTGCGGTGCGGTTATTAGTTTTCAAAAACCGCCAAAAACCGCACTGCACCGTATATATTATATACAATTTTTTTATTAATTATTAATATATTAAATATTAAAAATAAGACAAGTTTCATGGATAAAAGATGAATATAATACTAGAAGACAAAAGCGTTGGTTTTTTGTTATTTTTAACTTTGAAAAATTATGAAATTAGACAATTTTAAGATATCTATTGTTAATAACTATTCATTTAACGTTTTTAAGATAGTAATTATTTGTGATTTAAGTTAATTGTCTTATACCTTATGGTTTTTATTATTATTATAAGTAATATGTTTGAATTCTTAAAACCGTTTTACCTCTAAACTATGGTTAAAACACACACAAAATAACCGCACCAAAACCATGCGGTTAATAACCGCAACACAAAAAAACAAAACCGCACCTCAAAAATAATCACCTAACCGTATCGCAAAAATAACCGCACCAAACGGTTTTGAAAATGGATTAACCGCATTTGCGGTTAGTGGTGAGGTTTATCTAATAACCGCACCGAACAACACCGCGCTCACCCCTAATTCCTGTATTGGGAAATAAAGAAAAACTAAAAAAAATTAAAAAGGTTTTTGAGGTGTATAAGACTCGAACACATAGTACTACGGCGGAAGAAGATATAATATGCGCCCCATTTCCATCTGTACTATAAAACACTTCAGTTATGTTTTAGATACAATAATATATATTGTATACTAAGTATATAATTTTGTTAAAAATGGAGATCCTATAATTTTCGGGGCTCTGTGCGGTTGCACCACCGACACCTGTTCAAGACCGCCCATGATTGTAAGATTGGATCGCAATCGAAAAATCCTACTAAAATGAACTCATATTTAAATTTGTTTGTAACGTCTTGAGTTTGTAATATAAGTTATAACTTGATGTTCATGAAGACATAGTGAAAAAAAAACAATGAATTCGCTTGAATCTCCCATAAGAGAATGTTGATATATATATATATATATATATATATATATATATATATATATATATATATATATATATATATATAAGTTATATAATAACTTATTGATAAATACAATTGATCTAATCTAGTTATCTATTTTCCTTTTGACTTTTCTGGATAACCCTTTTGCTTACATTCCCCCTCAATTTTAACTGTTACAAGATTAAGATTGTACTTCATTTGATCCAACGTATCACAAGTAACTAGTTTGGTAAATCCATCAGCTATCTGATCATTAGTAGAGATAAGTCAAACATCAAGAGCATCCATCACCACTTTCTCTCTAACAAAGTGAAAATCGATTTAAATGAGTTTTGTTCTTACATGGAACACATGATTCGTTGTTAGGTAGGTGGCACCTAAATTATCACACCATAAAACTCATGGTCTTGGTTGACAAACTCCAAGTTCCTTGAGTAATGATTGCATCCATATTACTTCAATTATACCATTAGCAAATGCTTTATATTCTGCTTTTGTACTTGAATGAGATATTGTAGGTTGTTTACGAAAACTCCATGAGACCAAATTTGGACCTAAGAACACATCAAATCCTTCAGTAAACCTGCGATAATCTAAGCAACCAGCCCAAACTGCATCCGTAAAGACAATAAGTAGTGTAGAATCATATTTCTGAATACTAAGTCAAGTGTTTATTGTACCCTTTATATACCTAATTATATGTTTCACTGCCTCCTAATGTATGTCTGTAGGTTTGGAAAGATACTCACGGACCTAGTTGACTAAAAACGAAATATCAGGTCGAGTTAGGGTAATGTATTGTAGACCTCCAACCATGCTCCTGTACTTAAAAGCATCATCATCAGTTAGTAGTTTACCATAATCCTTCGTTAGGTTATATATGACAGACATAGGGGTTGATACACCTCTTACGATTCTCCATGTTAGCTCGATGAATGAGATCAAATGCATACATTGGTTGAAATAATGTAATCCCCTTGAATTGTGAGTGACTTCAATCCCAAGGAAATACTTGATGTGGCTAAGGTCTTTGGATGGAAAAAAAAACAAGGAAATATTGCTCACAAGTTGATGCACATGCATTTTACGGAGAGAGTAGTAACGATGTCATCTACATGAAATAACATGTAGATGGTGTGTTCTCCATAGTGGAACACATATAAGGAAGTGTCATCCTTAGATGAGTGGAAGCCAAGACGATACACACATAATCGGGTGACTGTTTAAGACCATATGTATCCTTTCGAAGTTTGCACACATAATCGGGATGTTGAGAGTCTTCAAATTCGGGAGGTTGTTTCATATAAACATCCTCATTTAAAAACTCATGGAAGAAGACATTATTAACATCAATCTGTTGTAGATACCAGTTTTTAGAGAAGGCAAGAGCAAGGTCTAATCAAATCGTGGCTAGTTTGACCACCGGACTAATGGTATCTTAATAATAAATGCCTTATTTGAGAGTAAACTAATCCACGAGCAACCAAGTGTGCCTTATGTTTATCAAGAGAGCCATCGGGATTAAGCTTGCTTTTAAAAATCCATTTACACCCGACTTTGTTTTCCCCATGTGGTTTGGGTACTAGCAGCGACCTGGTGTTATTTTTCTGTAAGGCAGCAAATTTGTCTTCCATAGCACTACTCCACTTAGGCTCAGCAAGGGCGAGCTGATTAGATCTAGGCTCAACAGAAAAAGTATGTAAATTCGATTATAAAGTATTGTCCTGTAACATCCTGATTTCTGAGAATGAGATTTAGGGATTTCATGCATTTAAAGAAGTCTACTCGACGGGTTGAAGGCCCCAACTCATCGTGTAGAGTTTTAGTCAGCCCGCATGATTTATGATTCCTACTCGACGAGTCGGTGGACCCCAACTCGACGAGTAGAGTTTGTGTATAGAAAACCTTACTTTTTAGGGTTTGCACCCAATTTAAAGGACCTTAAGTCCTTTCCTCGAGCCCCTTACCACCTCTTGACTGCCAAAAGAAACCTTAACCAGCTTAGACCTTGTTCTTGAGTGTTCGTGAGGATTAAAGGGTGCTTTTGGTGCATTTTGTGAAGAAGGCTTGAAGTATAAGTAGCTTAGAGCAAAGAGGAGCTTGTGGATCTGACTCTACTTCATCTTGGCATCATTCTGAAGGTATCAAGTCGTTACCTTGGCTTATCTTTAGTTAGATCTCTTCATTCTTAGGTTTAGGGTCATTTTTAGTATATTTGGGAGTCATTTCGAGTATTGGGCATGATCTGAAGTTGTAACTTTAGATCAAGACTCCTCTGGGTCCCTATAGCCATAAAGTTATCTAATTAAGAAAGCTTGCGCCTTTCTCTTGGGTTAAACCATTCCCTTAGCTTGGTTTTGGCATTTAGGACCATGCATGCATGTAAAGTTTGCAATTTTACGTGGAAACCATGCCCTAGGAGGTTAGATCAGCAATATGGAGCTTTGGGGGTGGCTTTAAAATGTCTGGATAAGAAATGGATTGCATGAACTTAACTAGTCACATAGACGACTCGACGAGTCCGATGAAGATTGGTCGTGGTTAGTTTCTGCATGGACTCGGCACGTCAGTAAGACGACTCGACGAGTCAACTAGGGTTTTCCAGACTTTTGGACATGCATGGACTCGACGAGTTGTTTGGAAACTCGGCGATTCAACTAGGCTTTCACGATATCTTGAGTTCTAGAAGGACTCGACGAGCCAGTGAGTTGCACTCGACGAGTAGGGTCAACATGGATTAACTTCTATGGTTGACGAGTAGGGTCAACATGGACTCGATGAGCCTGTAACCCTGACCGTTGACTTTGACATTGGCCAACGGTTGACCAATTTGACTTCTAGGGGTATTTTAGTAAAGTGGGAATTTATGGAAGTGGTTTTATGGTGGATATAGGTAGTGGAGTTTGTGGTTGTGATTCAAGAGTTTGACCTTATCACTACAGTTTGACAGTTATGATGTGAGTTTTCCATACTATACTCAAGGGTCTAGGGCACCAAGGTCGGCCCTTTTGGATTGTTATCCAGATATGTTATGCTAGTATGATCTGTTAGATTAGTATCCTGGTACATAGGATGGTATTATGTCGTTATAATCTGTTAGATCAGTATCTTGGTAGATAGGATGTTATTATGATGTTATGATCGGTTTGTCTGTCTATAGACTATTATGTGATTATATGATATATGTGTACCTGTTTGATTGGTGGTTGAGGCTTATCTGCTTTGTGCGAGAGCTAACAGAGTTGGGCATTCCAACCCGACAGTTGTGGGTCGTGAGTATTCCATCCTGAGGATGATTAGAGTCGTAGTATGTAGGCATTGCAACCTGATGGTTGTGGGCCCGGGGTATTCCATCCCAAGGATGACTGGACCCATTATATGTTCGCATTCTAACCCGATGGTTGAGGGCTTGGGGTATTCCAACCTGATGGTTGACTGGACTCATAATATGTTGTTTGTGATTATATGTATATTGTTGTGTATATGAGTATTTTGGGGGAACTCACTAAGCTTTGGGCTTACAGTTTTGGATTTCGTTTCAGGTACTTCAAATGATCACGGGAAGGCGAAGGCATAATCCGCGTACACCTCCTCATGTTTTATGATCTAGATTTCTGGGATACTCTAATGTTTAAAATATTTTGAATGCACTTTGTAATAACTTAATGATTTTAAATGGTTGAAAAAGTTTTTAATTGGCTTGATTTTTATAAGTGTTACAAGTTGGAATCAGAGCCTTGGTTTGAGCGAATTAGAGGAAACACTCATGTGTCTCTAGTCTCAAACTATGGACAAGAATCTTAAATTGAGTTTTCAAAGGGTTTTGAAAATAATAAAGGAGGATGCATGTGTTCGATCAACCGAAGCCAGTAAGTAGAGCCCAAAATACCTTACGGATTATTTGATTTTGTGATATGATAGAACAGCATGCTAGTACTAGGCTAAGGATCTTCAGGAATTGCATGATAAAATTTCTTGATTATATGATGCCTGATAACCTAGGGTTTTTCCTTGTATGAAATTGACATAATTACTGTAGTTGCTTAGTGTATGCATCACGATCGTACATAATTAAGATCTTATAGCCTGAGAATGTTTGGTTTTGCCTTATTTCATGTTCTTGTCTGATTAAGGGCTTAGTGTAGGATCAAGTATTCGAAAGTCTATAGGGTCCAGCATTATGTATGGCTAGCATACTCTAGTACGACAGGGTTGGTGGACGTTTCATAGGTGGGTTGTGGGACATCGGTAGGCCAGTATGAAATGGACTGCATGAAATGGACAAGTCGTGTAGACAACTCGACGAGTCCGATGAAGATTGACCGTGGTTAGTTTCTGCATGGACTCGATGAGTCAGTAAGACGACTCGACGAGTTAGTTATGGTTTTCCCGACTTTTGGACATGCATGGACTCAACGAGCTGTCTAGAAACTCGGCGATTCAACTAGGGTTTTCGTGATTTCTCGAGTTCTGGAAGAACTCGACGAGCCAGTGAGCCGCACTCGACGAGTTGGGTCAACGTGGAAAGTTGACCCTGACCGTTGACTTGACTTTGACCAAGGTTGACCAGTTTGACTTCTAGGGGTATTTTAGTAATGTGAGAATTTATGGAAGTGGTTTTATGATGGATATAGGTGGTGGAGTTCGTGCCTGTGATTCAAGAGTTTGACCTTATCACTACAGTTCGACAGTTGTGAGGTGAGTTTTCCTCATTATACTCAAGGGTCTAAGGCACTAAGTTTGGCCTTTTTGGATTGTTATCCTGATATGTTATGCTAGTATGATCTGTTAGATCAGTATCCTAGTACATAGGATGGTATTATGTTGTTTTGATACGTTAGATCAGTATCCTGGTAGATAGGATGTTATTATGTTGTTATGATCTATTAGATCCGTTTGTCTGTCAATAGACTGTTATGTGATTTTCTGATATATGTGCACATGTTTGATTGGTGGTTGAGGCGTATCTGCTTTGTGCAAGAGCCAACAAATCTGGGAATTCCAACCCGATGGTTGTGGACCGTGAGTATTCCATCTTGATGATGATTAGACTCGTAGTATGTGCGCGTTCCATCCCGATGGTTGTGGGCCTGGGGTATTCCATCCCAAGGATGACTGGACCCATAGTATGTTGGCATTCCAACCCGATGGTTGAGGGCCTGGTGTATTCCAACCCGATGGTTGATGGACCCATAATATGTTGTTTATGGTTATATGTATATTGTTGTATGTATGAGTATTTTAGGGGAACTTACTAAGCTTCGGGCTTACAGCTTTGGATTTTGTTTCAGGTACTTCAAATGATCGCGGGAAGGCGAAGGCATAATCGTACACTTCCTCATGTTTTATGATCTGGATTTCTAGGATACTCTGATGTTTAAAATATTTTGAAAGAACCTTGTAATAACTTAATGATTTTTAAATGGTTTAAAAAGTTTTAAATTAACTTGATTTTTATGGATGTTACATGTCCCATCATTAAACTGTTTAGGAAAAAATTTCCCGACTTGACCTTGTGTGGTAACACCAGATTGGGCAAAGAATTGACTGGCTGGAGTGACTAGTGAACTAGACAGAGTAGGTGATGCTGGTAAACAACCACTATGGGTTGTACCACTGGCTTCTGGAGTTGTACCACTAGTGGAAGCTGTGGCAGTGGGTACAGTAGCTAGAATGTTAGGAGATGAGTTAACAGTAGCATGGTTGGAGGGTACCTGCACTGAGATCCTTGGAATGGGCATCAAAGATGTGTTGGTAGGTGAGTAAGACCTAGCGTTGTTCATCACACGTGTTGTAGTTGTATCAAAGGAGTTCATGGGAGTTGTAGCTACATCAAAAGAGGTAGCGAATAACAAAGAAAAATCATATTTTCTCATGTTTTCATTCATAACAATTGGCTTGGTTTGAGGAAAAGACTGATGGGTTTTATACATAAGAACAATCCTATGTGCTAATACAAACCCTAATGCTTGGATCTAGGTTTCTCTATTGTACATGCTTTGAATCCAAGAGTTGCAATTGTAGATCTATCATATATAATTCAAAATTAACATCATGAAATCAGATCTAAGTGTTTTACCTCTTTCAAGTAGCTTGAAATCCTTGTTGTCTTCTTGATCTTGAGCTTAGAGTCACAATTGTAACTCCTCTAATGGTTCACAAACCCCACAAGCAAGAAGGCAATATGAGAGAGGGTGAGAGATGCTAAAATCGGTCCTAGGGTTCTCTTGGAATTAGATCTAGCCGATTTTCATAGCCTAGGGTCTTACTTATACTGCAGGCTGCTAGGGTTTTAGTCTAAACCCTAATGGACAGCTTAGTCACCAAGCAGCCCAAGGAACCTTCTGGAATAAGGCCTTGGACGAAAATATGATGGATCCCCATCATAATTTCGTTCCCCCTTTAGCCCATTAGGTTTCCCAGCCCAAAAACATAACTATCATACATTTGACAGTTTATGCCCATTTATTTAATTAATCTCTTTTAAGTCATCAAATTAATTCCTAATTAATTTATGACCAATACTAATTAAATAAATATGATTTATCCTTTAATATATTATTCTTATAATATACTAATAAACCATAATATTCTGTCTGTCTCTCTCTCTCTCTCTCTCTCTCTCTCTCCTTAAATTACCTTGTCCAGTTGCTTTGGTGAAGGCAACCCAAAAGGATCATGCACAACCGGGTCAAATACTTACCAAATATAGTTACAGACTTAGACACTAATCCAACAGTCTCCCACTTGGATAAGTCTAGTAACTATAATGTAAGTATATTCCGATTAGTAATCGTAGCTCTCAAAGACGTTGTCGAACTCTGATCTTATCAGTAACCTGTCCTTTAGATAAGGGATCGTACAGTCCTTTGTTCTAGATATCGTGCAGACAATCACATGGAACATAGTCATACTTATTGTCCACCAGTTTGTTTTCTCAATCTTAGATTCATTTGATATAGAACTTAATTGAACACATCAATTCAGTCCTAACCGGGCCCGACACATAAGTCAAATCAAATCATTAGGGGCCCTGATATCGCTTTTACCCTCTTAGGATAAAAGGAACACATAAACTTCGACTTATATGCATTTACTATTCACTAATCAAATCATACACAACAATGCGTTTTATAACATCAAGTTACTGATGCGTTTTCGCATTATCAATGCACAACCAATCAGCAAACAATAAACCATATATCTAGGTTTTAAGACCATATGATATTATCGTCTTACGATCACTCGTGATAAATTCCATGAAGTGATTCCAGCAAGCGCGGGTTTATTCCAATGCTCAAAACTTGCTCATAAGCACTCATGAACGTTGTAGCAAACCTTTGATATGTCTAATACCTTTTAGACAATCTATACACCTATTCATGACAGTCTTCATTCATACCTACTTCCAACATATGAACGACTATGGACTGTTCGAATAATTCGATTATTCTTAATAACTCAATTATTCACGAAGTCAAAACATGCAAAGTGAAACAATAGTTAAACAATTAACATAAGACAGTAGCTTTACTTATAAATAATACTCCTTTATTTAATCATCAAATGTCAATTACATTTATCTATTACACGTTTCTAAACTATCTAATCTACACTAATATCGTCCTTCAGCCATATGCTCCTAGCATGCTGCAAGTGCTTAACCCTACTCAGTCCCTTTGTAAGTGGATCTGCTGCATTATCCTCTGACGATACCCTCTTTACCACGAGGAGTCCTTCTTCTACCCGATGTCGAATAAAGTGATATTTTCTATCGATATGTCGAGATCTACCATGATCCCTCGGTTCCTTGGTCAAGGTAATCGCTCCTTCATTATCACAGAAAATTTCCATAGGCTCCTTTATGGCAGGTACAACTCCAAGGTCTCCAATGAAGTTCTTCAACCATATTGCCTCCTTTAACGCTTTGCTCGCTGTAATGTACTCTGATTCGCACATTGAATTAGCTACGGTTTCTTGCTTGGAACTTTTCCAAGTCACTGCTCCTCTATTAAGGGTAAAGACCCAACCCGAATGCGAACAGTAGTTGTCCTTGTCGGTCTGAAAGCTGGCATCACTATACCCTCACACCTTTAAGTGATCACTCCCTCCGAGGACTAGCAACCATTCGTTGGTCCTCCGAAGGTACTTAAGAATGTTCTTGACTGCGGTCCAATGTGCTCTGCCAGGGTTCCCTTGATATCTATTGACCATGCTCAAAGCGAAGGCTACATCAGGGCGAGTACAAGTCATAGCATACATAATCGAGCCAACTGCGGAAGCGTATGGTACTCGGCTCATTTCTACTATCTCGACTTCGGTACTCGAGCATTGGGTCTTACTCAACTTAGCATTACTTTGGATTGGTAACTCTCCCTTCTTTGAGTTTTCCATACTAAAATGTTTTAGTACTTTGTCCAAGTAAGTATTCTGACTAAGTCCTATTAGTCTCTTACTTTGGTCTCTCACTATCTTTATTCCCAAAATATAGGAAGCCTCTTCGAGGTCCTTCATAGCGAAGCACTTCCCGAGCCAGGACTTAACTTCCTACAGTTTCAGGATGTCGTTTCCTATGAGTAGTATGTCATCGACATACAATACGAGGAAGCTAACTATACTCCCATTGGCTTTGACATATACCCATGATTCATCTTCGCTTCATACAAACCCAAACTCTTTGGCTTTCTCATCGAAGCAAAGATTCCATCTGCGAGACGCTTGCTTCAGTCCATAAATGGACTTCTCAAGCTTGCACACCCTATTGGGATGTTTCGCATTGACAAAACCCTTTGGCTGAGCCATGTAAACAACCTCAACCAACTTCCCATTAAGGAAAGCGGTTTTGACATCCATTTGCCATATTTCATAATCATGAAATGCAGCAATGGCCAGCATCACCCTAATAGAGTTTATTTTGGCAACTGGTGAGAAAGTCTCATGATAGTCAACTCTGGGAGTTTGAGTAAAGCCCTTTGCAACCAATTGCGCCTTATATGTGTGCACATTCCCATCCATGTCAATCTTCTTCTTGAAGATCCACTTGCACCCAACCGTCTTATGTCCGGGCACATGGTCAACCAAATTCCAAACTTGGTTGTCATACATGGACTTAATCTCGCTGTCCATCACCTCTTTCCATTTTGCAGACTCCGGGCCTGCCATGGCTTCCTTATAGTTGTTAGGCTCATCTAAATTTATTACTGTACTATCAATAATATACGTGTCCCCTTCTGTAATAATATGAAAACCATATAACTTGGTTTGAACGCTAACTCTTTCGGAACGTCTAAGAGGTAAGCACTCGTCAATCGGTTCAACCGGAGTTTCCTCCTCGGGTTGAGTGCCAGCGTTAGAGGTTCCTTCATCGCTCGACTCTTGAATCTCTTCAAGATCGATTTGCCTCCCACTGTCCCCTTGGCTTATGAGTTCTCGCTCTCGGAAAACCCCTCTCCTCGCAACGAAGACAACATTGTCACTCGGTCTATAGAAGAGATATCCAAAGGATTTCTGCGGGTAGCTGATGAAAATACACCGCTCACTACAAGGTTCAAGCTTGTCGTGAGTCTCTCGTCTTAAGAAAGCCTTGCAACCCCAAACCTTGATATGTGCCAACGAGGGAGCTTTCCCTGTCCACATCTCGTGAGGTGTTTTGGCAACCTTCTTTGTAAGGACTAAGTTAAGGATATGGGCGGCAGTCTCTAAGGCATACCCCCAGAATGAGATAGGTAGTGAAGCACGACTGATCATGGAACGAACCATGTCCAACAAGGTTCGATTACGCCTCTCAGCCACACCATTCAATTGCGGTGTCCTAGGTGACGTCAATTGCGAAACTATTCCACATTCCTTGAGGTAGTCATGGAATTCAAGACTTAGGTACTCTCCTCCTCGATCGGATCGAAGCATCTTGATTTTCCTGCCCAATTGATTCTCCATTTCTAGTTTAAACTCTTTGAACTTTTCAAGGTTTCTGACTTGTACTTGATTAAATAGATATACCCATATCTATTATAGTCATCGGTGAAAGTCACATAGAAGCGGTTCGCATCCCTTGTGGTGGATCTAAAGGGCCCACACACATCGGTGTGTATAAGATCCAATAGACCCTCACCCCTTGCACAAGTGCCAGTGAAGGGTGACTTGGTCATCTTTCCAAGTAAATAAGACTCGCACACATCATCATCCCTAAGGTCGAATGACTCCAACACTCCATCCTTTTGGAGTTGGGCTATGTGTTTCGTGTTGACATGTCCAAGACGACAATGCCACAAGCATGCTTTATCCATACTATTGGAAGAATCCACACACAATACATCATTTCCTAGGTCATCTACAACCATAACAGTTTCATAAATTCCATTACATGGCAATGCTTCAAAATATAAAACACCATTTAGATAAGCATAAACTGAACCTTTCTCATTATCAAACGAATATCTAAATCCTTGTCTAAACAAACCAAGAAATGAAATGATGTTTCTTGCCATATCTAGCGAATATAAACAATTATTTAAATCTAAACCTAATCCATTACTAAGCGCTAAAGAATACACTCCAATCTTGGTGGTAGGTGACGATCTTCTGTTCCCCATGATTAGATTTATTATTCCACATTCCACATCCCTATCTCTTCTTAGTCCCTACAAATCAGAACATATGTGAAAACCACATCCTGTATCAAGAACCCAAGAAATAGCATGTGATGAATCATTAGATTTAATTTTTTTAAATACCTACGAAAGACGGCTTGATCTTCCCATCCTTGATGGCTTGCAGATATTCCGGCAGCTTCTCTTCCAATGCCCTATTTTGTGGTAGTGGTGGCACTCTGTCTCCTTTGGGTTTGAGTTGGGCTTAGCGAAACCAACTTTGGTTCCACTAGAAGAGGTACCATCTTGAGATTTACCCTTGTGGTGGCTCTTGGAGGGAGCCTTCCTCTTCTTGCCCCTCCCTTGCCCTATGGCCAAAACGAGAGTAGCGGTTGGAGTGGGAGTTGATGCAACATAGTTGTCTTTCAGATTGCTCTCAGCAGTTCTCAACAATCCTTGGAGCTTGCTCAAGGTGACCTCTTCCTTATTCATGTGATAGGTCATGCAGAACTGGCTGTATCAGGGAGGCAAGGAGTGAAGGATAATGTCAATTCCTAGCTCTTCATCGAAGTTAACATTCAACTTCAGCAGACGATCGACATATATCTCCACTGCCCATTTTGGCAGCGATCATTGAAGTGATGATCTCATACCTCTCTTGCCTCGCACTTTGATGGTAACGGTCCACCAAGTCTTGATGCATCTCATAGGGATAGTAGTCCTCATAGGACTTTTGTAGTTCAGCAGTCATGGTCGCTAGCATGATGCAATGGACTTTCATAGCATCACGCTCATGGGCCTCAAAGGCAGCGATCTCTTCGGGAGTAGCAGTGTTGATGTTCACCTCCTTCATCTCTTTATCAAGGACATACTCTTTGTCCTCGTAACGAGTGCCCGTTCGGATGTTACGGATCCAATCATTGAAATTGGACCTGTTGAATATCACTCTCCCACACAAATTCATGAGTGAGAACGAGCCGAAGGAGTTCGATCCGGAAGCATTGTTGTTGTTTGAGTTCGACATCTGAAATAGAAAAGAACAAAGTTTGATTAGAAATGAATCTCTAATTAAACACCCAAAATGAGAAATTAGGGCTAGGATCCAACAACATTATTTACACATTAGAAAAGGGATGCCGTAATCTAACATGCAAATAATTTGAAGGTAAGTGAATGACGATTCACTAATTTTCCACCATGAAAAAAAAAGATTAAGTTTTAAATGTGTTGAAAAACTCCTAGATTCCTTTGAGATTCATTTCACTTTTCAATGACATGTTTAAATCTCGATATGCCCCTCTAGTTTGTGACTGGGATGCCGAGGATCATAAAGCGGGTGTGAATAACCATGCAAATATACATGGTGCCCTCATTGTTACAGTCACCTATTCAATGTGCTGGTTAACCACACACGCTCCATCGAACTATGATAAACAATGAGTCACCCTTTGCCACCTTTGCTTAGAACCAATTAGTGTGCCGATTAACCACACACGCTCCACTAACTTCTTAGCAAGGGTACAAAGTGTAATTTCATGGGATGGCATCAATTCACTTTGCCTAAAGTAACTAGGATTGGGAATTTTGTAAAAACGTTTAGTTACTTTATATAGATTCATTATACTTATTAATTAGGAGAGGATTTCCCTATCCTACCCGTTCGGCTAACGACCCTCCACCAATCAAGCAAGCGGTGGGTGTGAGTGTACACCCATTAAGCGCCATTTTGGCAGCAACCTTATACCTACCTTAGAGACCGGCTTCGTGAATGAGGCGTACTAACAGAGTAATGGTAAGACTAGCATTTTAAGTTATACATATATATCTATTAAGCTTGTAATAATATAATAGTATAGGGTTGAATTTTAAGCTTGTAAAATTTTAACGGTTTGAAATTTAAATCATTCAAAATTAAACTTTTAATCAAAAAATTTAAATTTCAAAACTTAAGGACAAGTTTTGAAGTTTTCAAAACAAAAGGGATCAAATAACAAATAATTTAAATTAAACAAATAATTTCATAATTATCTACATTTGACCTAATCCAATTTTAGTCACAAGATAATTACCAAATAATTTAAATAATCCATATTTATCATATAAACAACTAATATTCAAAAGATTTGAAATTATCTATTGTTTTGTCAGGGATAATCATTCAAATACAATAAAATTTGGATTTTATATTCTAAAAATGATTTAGGCATTAATCCCATGACAAAATAGCAACAAAATCTCGAAGTATCCTCTACCTGACGCACAGACTCGTTGAGTCAGACCTGGACTCGCCGAGTCCAGATACTAACTCACCGAGTCCAGATACTGACTCGCCGAGTTGAGTCAGTCAAAGGCAAGAAACATGAATTTCAGCAAGCAAACAGTTAAAGGATCACATACAATTGAAACCAATCATGGCTCTGATACAACTGATGGATTTTATACATAAGAACAATCTATGTGCTCATACAAACCCTAATGCTTGGATCTAGGTTTCTCTATTGTACATGCTTTGAATCCAAGACTTGCAATTGTAGATCTATCATATATAATTCGAAATTAACATCATGAAATCAGATCTAAGTGTTTTACCTCTTTCAAGTAGCTTGAAATCCTTGTAGTCTTCTTGATCTTGAGCTTAGAGTCACAATTGTAACTCCTCTAATGGTTCACAAACCCCATAAGAAAGAAGGCAATATGAGAGAGGGTGAGAGATGCTAAAATTGGTCCTAGGGTTCTCTTGGAATTAGGTCTAGCCGATTTACATAGCCTAGGGGTCTTATTTATACTGCAGGCTGCTAGGGTTTCAATCTAAACCTTAATGGAAAGCTTAGTCACCAAGCAGCCCAAGGAACCTTCTGGAATAAGGCATTGGACGAAAATATAATGGATCCCCATCATAATTTCGTTCCCCCTTTAGCCCATTAGGTTTCCTAGCCCAAAACCTCAACTATCATACATTTGACAGTTTATGCCCCTTTATTTAATTAATCTCTTTTAGTCATCAAATTAATTCCTAATTAATTTATGACCAATATTAATTAAATAAATATGATTTCTCCTTTAATATATTATTCTTATACTATAATAATAAACCATAATATTCTCTCTCTCTCCTTAAATTACCTTGTCCAGTTGCTTTGGTGAAGGCAACCCAAAAGGACCATGCACAACCAGGTCAAATACTTACCAATTTTAGTTACGGACTTAGACAGTAATCCAACAAAGACATGCTGGGAGATGGTGGTGGTGTGATAGAAGACAGATGAGTTGTGAAAGGAAATCGAGAGTCATCAAAGACCACATTTCGAGAAACATAAATTCTACCCGTTTGTTTATCTAGACAGTTGTACTCTTTTTGCACAGAACTATAACCCAAGAATACGCATAAAGCGGATCGAAAAGAGAATTTATGTGTGTTATATTTATGAAGACATGGCCAACAGACACACCCAAAGGTACATAAGAAAGTGTAGTTGGGTATGATGTTCAAAAGACGTGTAATGGGGGTGGAGTTTGAATAGTGCGACTCGGCATATGATTTATTAGGTAAAAAGTTGTGAGAAAAGCTTCTCCCCAATATCGAAGAGGAAGGGACAAGTGAGGTAACATGGCCAAGCCTGTTTCAACAATATAACGATGTTTTCGTTATGTCCTACTGTTTTGTTATGACTAGTGCGGGCATGACACCTGATGGGATATACCACTTTGTTGAAAATATTTGTTAAGTTTATGATATTAAACCCCCCCCCCCCCCAATCTGATTGTATGATACTGGATTTTGTATTTTTTAAATACTCAACATTATTTTGAAAACTATAGAAAACTTGTTCGACATCAAATTTTTGTTTAATGCATTAAATCGAAATGTAACGAATAAAATCATCCAAAAAAACACTAGCCTAATATCAAAAACCACCACTAGACACTTCATCCGGTCCCTAAACAAGTAGTGATGAAGTGACATGAAAAGAGTTATTATATGGAAGTTGATGACTCTTTGCACGCTGACGTGCGTCACAAACTGATCACTCATTATTAAAACAAAAACCTAAATTATTCGACTTCAAAATAGACTTGAAAATTGTTGAAGTAGGATGGTCAAGACGTTGATTCCACTGAGATGAAGACGCTTTTGTGCATGACCCAACATAGCGAGGAATGTGACGGATGTGCACCAGGAACAAATCTTGTTTGCTTTTACTGACTAGAAGTGTTTTTTTCATGTGTATGTCCTTAATAAAGAAAACATTGGGGTAAATTTTAATGAACACATCATTATCAGTAACAAGTCTAACGGCTAAAAGAAATGTTTGTTAATGTGAGGAACGTGTAATATATTATTAAAAACAAATGGTTTGTTGGATTATGTGTCTAAGCCATTAACTAAATTGGTATATACTTGAATTATTAACAAAGTCTTTTGGGGTTGTCCTCAAACTGAGTAATTGAATAGGATGACTTTTAGAGAGAGAGAGAGAGAAAGAGAGCTACAGAAAGAGAGAGAGAGAGAGAGAGAGAGAGAGAGAGAGAGACTAATTTATTGATTTATAAGATGGTTAATAAATAGCAATAAATTATTTATTAATATATTATGGAAATAATATATTAATTAGAAATAGTGTTATTGAATTAAGAATTAATTAGAAATTAATTAGAATACATTTTTGGATTAATTTGATTAATTAAAAGTAGAACGACTAAAGGAGAAAATGTTCAAAAGTTTAACATTGAGTAATTCTAGAACTTCCCTAGATGGGGGACAAATGCTAGAAAGTCTTTTAGGATTTTCTTTGGGCATTTAGTAGCCTTGGATACCTTAGGGATGAAGAAAAGTGATAAAGGCTTATCTTCGGAAACTGGCTTATCAAATACCTTCATAGCCTCCTATATAAACCTCTAAGGGTTTAGGTTTTCAGATTCATGACTTCAAGAGCTTCAAATTTGAAAATTATGTCCTTTATCTTCTCTCTTCAAGTCTCCTTAGTTGCTAGGGTTTAGGTGTGAAACATCAAAGGCATGACAATTGTAGTGCTTGCTTCCAAGAGTATTTAAAGAAGTTTTTGATTAGTTATTTACTACAATAACTGAAAGGTATGTAAAGTCTAACTTGTTTATTATTTTCAAAATTACCATCAGAGGCACGACAATTGTAGAGCTTGCTTCCAAGAGTATTTCAAGAAGTTTTTGATTAGTTATTTACTACAATAACTGAAAGCTATGTAAACTCTAACTTGTTTATTATTTTCGAAATTAGCATATGGTTCATAGGGTTCTTGTTGTTCAATAGAATGTTACTTCAATAGTGTTATGACTTAAATCTTTCGGTTGCATGTACATTTAAGTGTTAATGATTTATCCACATTATTACATGTAAAACCCTTCAGTGGTATCAGATCGTATGGTTGTCTAACAATTAAATGTACCTTGCTTGAACTTGAATAAAACCCGAAGGAGAAAAACATAATTGTTATTATGTTGCATCATCGTGGCGTGGTGTTCTTCAGCAACAATGTGGTGATCTTCGAATTTACGTTTTTTCCGTTCGACCACGGCGTAACAACTGTCTATCATGACGTGGTCGGCCTTAAGATTAGCTAAAATTGTTTTGCTTAATTCCAAATTGATTAGGATAATTACTCTAGTTAATATTATTTTAATTGTTTAAAATCTGAATATTCAATTTGGTAATTTAATATCATTTATCTTGTATTTGTGAATTATCCTTATAATATAATTAATTTACTTGATAGTTAATTAAAAAATAATTAAATAAAATCCAAAATCTTAGGAGATAATCTTAAACAAGATAATGATTGATTATAAGTTTAATTAGTATTATCTTTATGGATCTTGTTATTAATTTAATTAAATGATTAATTAGAAGATAATTAAAAAAATCCATAACTTGGTTTGAATTTAGTGTATATAATTAAAAGATTACAGCTTCTATTCTTAAGTGTTTTAAAATACACATTATACTATATATAATTAACTGTTTAATATATTATATGTATAAGACAATTCAGTCAAATCGCTAGTACGCCTCATTCACGAAGTCATACTATAAGGGGAGTCTAAGGAAGAGGTCTATAAAATGACCGCTATTGGGTTTCCATTCTTACCCACCGCTCTCTTGTATTGTGGAGGGTCCTTAGCTGAACGGATTTGATAGGACACAATCTCATTAATAAGTATAATGATATAAAGTAACTAAACATTTCTTTATAAAATCTTACTCATAGTGACTTTAGGAAATATGTGAAAAGTATGCTTATCCATAAAAAAGGCACATCATGCTTTATATGTCGTTAATGGAGTGTGTGTGGTTAACCGACACACTAATAGGGACTATAAAGAGATATGACGGGCATCTTGAAAATTATCATCGTTTATGGAGTGTGTGTGGTTAACCAGAACATCAGTGAGAGATGATAAATGACATAAAGGTTGTCAAGCGGGTTTGCATAGTTATTCTCATCTCGTTTCTGATCCTTGGCATCCCATTCACAAAAGTGAGAGCATAATCTGAGATTTAACATGCCATTAATAAGATTCAGTGAATTTGAAAAGATCTAGGAGTTTCATAATATTGGAAGTGGTAAAAGCCATACCTACCTATAATATATTCAAATTTGATTACGACATCCCTTTTCAAAGTTCGAATAAAAAAATATGTGTCCTAGCCTTAATTTAAATTTATGGGTTAATACTTATGGATTAAAATCAACTAACTTGAATTCTCTTCTTTTCTCCTGATTTTTGAAATTGTTTTCCTCTTCGTTCTGAAGATGATCTTCCACATTCTGATTAGGGTAAAAAAATTTCCTTCTTCAGGAAATGGTGGAACTGGACATCATGCTTCTTCATCTCTTCCACCTCCTCCTTCTGTGACTCTCCCAACATCACATTTTCCCAAGTTAAAAGATATGAAACGACTTAATCCATATTAGCATGTAAACATCAAGATGGAAAATTTGTGTGTATGTATGTTCTGAAAAAAAAAATTGTACATGACAAGTTGGATAGATTAGGTGTCGTTTCCCAAAGGAGCAAGCCCTTGACTAGGTTCTTCTCTTTCTTCCAAATTCATATGATTAGTTCTTTGAGAACTTTTATATAAGAAATATCGACATAACCCTAATTGATCTGACCCAAATGTTGAAGCAGAAATGCTTAAGAACACATCTAAATCAAAAATGCTTATTGGGTCTAATTCCAAGGTTTCAATGGACATTTACAATGGTGGTCCAGAAAAGATTTTTCTTCCTAGTTGAACGGGGTTGTCCAAGATCAAACTATTTGATCATATGGAAAAGAGAAATGGCTAGTTATGGGATCGTTCCATGTGTTGACCCCAAAGAGTCCAACTTGTTTTACTAACAATTGAAGGGACATTGGAAACAAAGTTGCCCAAAATTCCTGAAAAATCTTAGAGATAGTAAAGTCAAGTCATATGACTCTACTTTAGGTACATCTATTATCTAACTCCATTGTCTTATAGGTTCCTCTTCGTAAACTCTCAATACATGATGTGATGATCACATTTTGATAGTATTAAAGGAGGTAAGAGAAAAAGGGCCTAAGCAGCTGGATTAGGGTTTCCAAGTTGAAAACCCTAATAGCCCCAACTATATTAGGACCCCTAAGGCTCCTAAAAACATGGCTATCACTTCTAAGAGAACCCTACACATTTTGGGCCTCCTCCTCCTCCCTCTCCTAAGTCATCTTATTGCTAGTGTTGTTTGTGACTCCATTAGAGGTACAACATTTGAGGCACTAGACTTTCAGAAGTCAATATCAAGGAGGTTTGTGATTGTTATTGCTACATAACAATCAAGGTAATGATTCTAACCCCAATCATATGTCAATTTCATATTTGTATGCTAGTTAATTAGGGTTCATTGCTTTGGTATTCAATGTTGTATGTTTACTTAGAAAAACCTAGATCAAAGCAATTAGGGTTGCATGAACACCATAACATTGATGTTATGCTCATAACCTAATAGTAGTATCCGAGCCTAGGTCGTTTTTTTAGTGAATAGATGCAAAAGTGAACCACCAAAGATCTTGAAAATCAATTTTTTTCGGTTTCTATCTGGCAGACTCGCCGAGTCTCTGAATGGACTCTACGAGTAGGTCCTACTCGACGACTTCCAAAGTGGACTCGACGAGTCCAAGGATCTGGTGCCGGGAATTTCGATTTTCCAGGCAGATTTTGTTGAGGATAATTGCCAAAACTCATTTTTCTTGCCAAAATCTGATTTTTTTAAGTTTCGAATGGTTATCCTCATCAAAATTGATGGATTTGGTTAAATATGGATAATATAGGATTATTATAAGTCAAATATTTGACCTAGTAAGTTTGAAAAGTTTCAATTTACACCCTTTAGGTTTTATAGTTTAAATTTGAACTATACAAGTTTTAGTTTTTGAAATTTAAATAGTTAAACCCTAATGTTTTTAAAGGTTTCAAAACTTGTCCTCAAGTTTTGAAATTTAAAATTTAATTAAAAGGTATTAATTTTGAAACATTAAACTCTAAGACCCTAGTATTTTGAAAAGTTCAAACTACACCCTTGTGGTTTTATTAATTTAATTAAGTGTATAATTAAAAGAGAGTTAATAAATCCATAATGATACGATTTAAGTTTAACTAAATAAAAAGTATAATTTATTAAATTAAACCACCTAGTATTTTAAAAGTGTAAAATACACCCTTATACTATATAAAAGTAAAAGTCTAATATTATGTATGTATGAGTAAGGAGTCAGTCTTATCGTTAGTAGGCCTCATTCACGAAGCTGGTCTATAAGGGGTGCTTATGGAAATTGCCTATAAAATGGCGATTGAATGGGTATCCACCCTTACTCACCACACTCTTGAATAGTGGAGGGTCGTTAGCCGAACGGGTAGGATAAGACACAACCTTCCGTTATAAGTATAATGAAATACGAAGTAACTAAACACTTTTATAAATTCCCAAATCTTAGTTACTTTAAGAAAAATGTGGAGTTGGTGCTAATCCATGAAATTACACATTACACCTTATTGTTCATTAGTGGAGCATGTGTGGTTAACCGGCACACTAATATGGGACCAATGAAGGATGACAATGGGTAGCTTGATGTTTATCATAAATCAATGGAGCGTGTGTGGTTAACCGGCACATTGATTAGGTGATTTGTAACATCGAGAGTACCAAGATAATTTGTATGGTTATCCACACCTTGTTTGTGATCCTCGACATCCCAGTCACAAACTTGAAGGGCATCATCGAGATTAAACATGCCATTGAAAATTTCAATGAATCTCAAAAGATCTAGGAGTTTCAACTCATCTAAAACCTAATTTCTTCTTACATTTTTCATTGTGGAAATTGGTAAATCGTCATTTACCTACCTTCAAATATTCTATAATTTGGATTACGGCATCCCTCTTCCATATTGTAGGATATTGTGTTGGGTCCTAGCCTTGATATTTCATTTGGGTGTTATATCAAGGGTTCAAATCAACTAACTTGAATTTCTCCCGTTTTATAGATGTATAAATCTATCAACTATGGTCTTCCTGAATCCGTTGGAACAAGTTTTCCGCTTGAAGATGATGTTCCACGATTGGATTGTGGAAATGGAAATCATGCTTCACTACCTCCACCTCCTCCAATAATTCTCCCTGACCCACATGTCCGAAGACTTGAAAAGTTCAAGGTCTCTCAATACCTATTGGCAAAAAGGCACAAAGATGGAAAGTCTGTGTATACATACGTCTTAGTGATGAAGTCACCCATTCACAGGTTGAGGATGTTGGGTGTCGATGTCTCAAAGATGTTGGCTGTTGACTGGGTTCTTCAATCATTTCCTGACTCATATAGTCAGTTCATTAGAAAGTACTATATGATGGACCACAACGTGACCCTCATTGATCGTACCTATTTGCTTATTGATGCTGAATCGGCAATGATTTGGCAGACTGGTCAAGCAAATTTGTCTGATAAATCAATATCCCAACCTTCTATGGGCAATGGAAACATTGGAAGTCCAGAAAAGTTTTTTCTATTCAAGAGAAAGGCTGAGTCTGAGATAGTCCCGTGTACCATTCCAGAAGAATCCATATGTTTCTATTGCTAAAAGATGGGGCATTGGTTACGAAGCTGCCCTGACTACCTGAGAGATCTAAGAGATGGGAGAGTCAAGATGTATGACTCTATTTCAGGTAAAATCCACTATCTAACTCTATTAAGTTTTCTATTTTAGATTCTTTATACATGATGTAATAAGATTGCATTTTGATGTGTTGTAGTATCAAAGAAAATAAAGGAAGCTTAAAGGAAGAAGTGAGCTGAGTCTGATCGCGAAGAATTGGATTTTGATCGCATGATTTGATGATTGGATTTTTGGAGCTGCTACCTTAGAGTTAAGATAGATTGCTTAGGAATGTGTAATAGCATAGTTTTCATTTGAATTTGCATTGTAAGGATAGTTTTCCGCACCTTTTCATAAATAAAATAAATTTTGAGTTTTGTCTTATTTGTATCTCCTTGGAATGTCCTTTGTGAAAATTGATGCTTGTGTGTTTCTATTATAAGCAATATTAAGTGGATATGATTCTTATTTATGTTATTTATGGTAGTGTCGAAATTTTCTAAGTAACGAGAGATTCCTATCGCCCAAGTTTCAATTGGACAGAAGCTTGGAATCGTATTATTTGAGTCATGTGATATATGGAAATCTTGGTCCTTAGAAAAATTAAGATTAATTCCTTGTTCACATAAGTATGTGAGTCAAGTGAAAGACTAAGGAGATCTGGTACGCAATGTTGTGCACTGGTCAAGTCCACCACAAATAACGATAAGATTATTCATCATGATTTACTAAAAGTCTAGTAAATGTGGTTATGCTTACAAGATTAAGTATAATTCTGAATAATTGAAAAGTTTCAATGAATAGCAGAATGAATAAGAAGAATCAATTAGGCAGAAAGATAAATGTTTCTCTAATTTGAAAAGATGGGAGAGTACTTTAGCATCATATTTTATGATCGTCTCATTGGTTATGAAACCATATTACAATTGATCCTCTAAGTAAATCTTAGTGCACTAATATGGCTAAGAAGAGGAATCGGGAATTGTTGAAGTGGTTAAATCAAAAGGATGAATCATACTTCATTCCAAAATCGAGTCTTAGAGTCATACTCCAAGATTATGACTTGACTGACACATCTTAAGAAGTTTTAACACACTCATCAAATGTGGAGTAGAAAAATGTTTTTTTTCTTACTCTTGCACGTTTAAAATTGGTAAGTTGTGATGTCTTGTATAAGGTAAAGACCAACTAGGACCAGTTGTGTGAAGTGCTTATCTTAATAAGAAACCGCACTAACTCTTGAATATTTGTTTGACAAAAAAATGTTTCATGACAAGGGAATCATATATGTCAAGAGGTCAGTGGGAGTCGTAATGATCTTGAAAAGTTTTAAGATCAAATCAAGAATAAACCTAGTTATTCATCACTAGCACACAACTTGAGGTTTATAACCTATCTTTTTGACATATTTTTGTTTATGTGTCATTCCAGTAAAGTGGACTATGCATGTGAGTTCTAAGAGTTCTCAATTAATTGCATAAAGCAAATCAACTTGATTAATGAATGTTCATTGATCTGTAAAGGTGAATTGTTGAACTTGGAAGCAACGGTGCGACCCTTGATGGCAAGAAATTAAGAATGAACAAGTTCAATCCAAATGAGTTTGGATTTGTCACAAACATTGTCTTATGATTATGGTTATGCCAAATTCACATGGATAAGAACACATACACCATAAAATCTAAGTGTCATAAGGTTTCTCTCCACTTCATGAAAATTATTGTGAGGAAACGCTTTCACTACGAGCGATTTTAAGGAGATAGCAATTGTGATATTTGCATTCTAAAATTTGAAGATGATTATGGCATCCCTCTTCATAGTTCTAATAGTGAGATTTCGCAATTAGTTTAAACATTTAAGACTTATTGCTATAAGTACTAAACTGGTTTAGACACACATATGAGCTTTCTAAGGAAAGGTGTATGAGTTTGAGAAGCTTAGATAAAGGCTTATCAAAGCATGTCGTATTAGAAACATGAACTTTAGAAGTCAATCAATATTGATTTCTAGAAGCCCAGCTAATTTCTGAATATATGTCAAAGCTAGTGGGAGCATAAGTGTTATGTTGATAAGGATAAAATCATCATGTTAGTGGGAGCATGATTATTATGTGTTGCAAGTTAGCAATGTTAATTATAGAAAACAAAAAGTTTCAATTCACAAAGTTGCAGAGGTTGAAAAGTTGTTTTTCTATAATGAAAGGAGAGGGACTTATACTTCATTTCAAATATAAAACCCTAGATAGAGAAATTTTAATCAAATTTAATCAGAAGACATATATAAATGATATGTTGAAAAGATTCAACATATGGAAATTCTATATATGACAATATTATGGCAAGAGACTGGTAAAGTTTCATGTTTCCATTGTGTATTGTATCCCATACGCTTTGGGTATAGCATCGATTTCATATGCTGTAATAGTCATCAGTTCTAAATTTTCCAAATGCCTAGGGCATCAAGAGGGAAAAAGGACTAGAACCAGATTTGACTAAAAATAATTAAACGATTGTCAAGGACAATCTAAGGTTCGCCAAGGATTGGTCACTTGTAGTCAGTTGGAAGTATAGTATCGAATGGACCATAATGACATTATTATGATTAGATATGATTCTATTAGTAATGAGTTGTCGTATGGCAAATATGGAAATGTTTCCATATCGGGAGTTGGATATCGAGAATCTATGTCTAGATTAGAAACTTTTATGCAAGAAGGATGTTCAAAGGAATGTACTTTGAATGTGAGACTTCATAAAGTACTTTGTAATTTCATTGGCAAAGTCTTGGTGGCTTTAGTGGTGTGACATTACAAAAGGATCGTTGCATAAAATGTTAGAATCTAACATATTCTAATAGTGACAAAATTTGGTATTCTTACACTAATGATAAGGATTAGGAGTTGTGAAATGAGTATCGTTGAAAATATGTTCAATTGATCTATTTCACAAAGTAAGGACCATAGGTAAACATAGTGTGCATGCTTGTAGCATGGGACACCTATTGTTATAATTCAAGTAATAAGTTGATTATCCGAAACATTATACAATGAATAATGTATAATCAATATGGTGACTAAGTAAAAGGTGTTTTATTTATACTCAAAAGTTTGGGGCCATATTGGGTTCGATTATTCTTGTGTTTCACTTTGCATGTTTTGACTTCCCGAATAATAAGATTATTCAAACCGTCCACAGTTGATAAATACTTTAGAAGTAGGTATTGAAGCTAGACTGTCATGAATCCGACTTTAGATTGTCGTATTTGACCAAGTGAAAAAAAATTCATCACAAGCTGAACAGATACTTAGTGTTGTACAATTTGCATTGTATAGTGTACAATAATCTTGTTCATTTGAAAATTATGACTAATTCATTGATCACATGTTTATGTGAGTCAAGTGAATGACTAATGGATCTAGTACGTATTAATATGGACTATTTGGTGGGTTTTGAGCATTCTAACACTTCCTAAGTGTACATGCAACCCTAATAAACCTTGGATCTATGTTTGTCTAAGATACATGCAAATAATTATTTTTCCAAGGCTTATATCCTAACTAGCATGGCATGGGGAACTTGAATCAAATAAAGCTAGTAGAAACACTTACCTTGTAGTTGTAGTTGATTGCTTGGAGTTTTAGAGCCTAGCACCAATAGTGTGGATGCCTCAAGTGGAAATCACAAATCACCACAAACTTGGAACTTTGAGAGAATAGTCACTACTATCTTGAAATCGGCCCTCACCTCAACAAGTGTCAACTAGTGTGATTTCAAGAACCAAAGCCTCCTTTATATAGTGTGATGGATTAGGGTTACATCTATGTAAACCCTAATACCCATGTCTCTTCATTTCCATGAGATCCATGGGTTAAAGCTCCATGGAGTATCCATGGACTTCTCCATGCAAGCCTAGCCCATTCCAAATAAGCATAAGCCCACACTATATAAATATAGAAGCCGATATTTAATTAGTTATATCTTTGATCACTAAATTAATCCTAGATTAATTATAGATCACTACTAATTAAATAATATGATCTTATATTAATATATTAGAACTTATAATATATTAATAAATCATAACCTGTACTATTCTCAAATATTATCCAATAATTGTTTGGGTGAAGTGCAACCCAAATGGACCATGCCGGGTCGGATCAAGTACATACCAAATATAGTTATGAACTTAGACACTATATCCAACAGTCTCCCACTTGGATAAGTCTAATAACTATAGTTGCAAGTATGACTTCAGGAACCGATCAGCAATCATAGCTCTTTAAACTCTGTTGAACCAGAACGCGCCATTTAGATAAGTGCCCATATAATCCTCTGTTCTAGATATCAGCCGGAAAAATACATGGAACATTGTCTTGCTTATTGTCCATCATTTGTTTCCCGATTTCCGATTTGTTTGACATAGAACTCAACTGAACACATCAATTTAGTTCTGACCGGGCCCGGTACATAGGTCAAAACAAAATCATCGAGGGGCCCAGATATCATCTTCTAATCCAAGAAGGAACAGATAAACTTCGACTCATATGTTTGTTCTACCACCCATTGAATTACACACAAAAGCACGTTTTATAACATCGAGTTACCAATGCGTTTTCGTACAATCAATGCATAACCAACTCATAAGTAACAAATCATATCTCTAGGTTTGAAGACTTATATGATATTACCGTCTCATGATCACTCGAGATAAAATTCCATGAAGTGATTCCAGTGAGCGTGGGTTGAGTCCAATGCTCAGAACTTATGAGCACTCATGATTGTTGTAGCCATGTCCAACACCTTAGACCTCTGCAACCAATCATGACAGTCTTGATTCATACCTACTTCCGACATATGACCGACTGTGGAGGTTTGAATAATATGATATACCAAACATAAATATTCTGGAAGTCAAAACATGCAAAAGAAATATAGTAAACGATTGACAAGAGATAGCAACACTTTACTCATAAATAAAACACCTTTTATTCATCATCAAATGTCAATTACACTTTACAAATTTCATAACTTATCTAACTACTAAAACTTATATCATCCTTTAGCCCTATGCTCCGAGCATGCTGGAGATGCTTAACCCTACTCAGTCCCTTCGTGAGGGGATCTGCTGGGTTCTCATCTGATGATACCCTCTTCGCCACGAGAATCCCTTCTTCTATTCGATGTCTGATAAAGTGATATTTTCTGTCAATGTGTCTGGATCTCCCATGATCTCTTGGTTCCTTGGCTAAGGCAACCGCACTATTGCTGTCACAGAAAATCTCCATTGGCTCTTTTATAGTTGGTACAACTCCAAGGTCTCCGATGAAGTTCTTTAGCCATATAGCCTCCTTTGCTGCTTCGCTTGCCGCTATATACTCTGATTCACAAGTGGAATCAGCCACTGTCTCCTGCTTGGAACTCTTCCAAGTGATTGCTCCTCCGTTTAGGGTAAAGACCCAGCCTGACTGAGAGCAGAAATTATCCCTATCAGTCTGGAAGCTAGCATCACTATACCCTACAGCTCTCAAGTCATCACTCCCACCGAAGGTAAGGACCCAGTCCTTAGTCCTTCGCAGGTACTTGAGGATATTCTTTACCGCAGTCCAGTGTTCCTTGCCAGGGTTCCCCTGATACCTGCTAACCATGCTCAGAGCAAAGGCTACATCAGGTCGAGTACACGTCATAGCATACATGATCGATCCTACAGCCGAAGCATAAGGTAGTCGACTCATTTCTGCTATCTCAGCCTCAGTACTAGGGCTTTGTGTCTTACTCAATCTGGCATTACTCTGAATGGGTAACTCACCTTTCTTGGAGTTATGCATGTTGAATCTTTTCAACACTTTGTCCACATAGGTGCTTTGACTAAGTCCAATTAGTCTTTTACTCATGTTTCTCAAAATCCTTATCCCTGGATATAGGCAGCTTCACCAAGGTCCTTCATAGCGAAACACTTCCCAAGCCAGAACTTTACTTCCTGCAAGGTTGGGATTTCATTTCCTATGAGTAGTATGTCATCCACATACATTACCAAAAAACTGACTATGCTCCCACTAGCCTTGATATAGACGCAAGATTCATCTTCACTCCTTGAAAAGCCAAATTCCTTGACCTTCTCATCAAAGGAAAGATTCCACCTGCGAGGTGCTTGCTTCAATCCATAAATGGATTTCTCAAGCTTACACACTCTATTAGGGTACTCGTTGCTGACAAAACCCTCTGGCTGACTCATGTAAACATCTTCAGCCAACTTTCCATTAAGGAAAGCGGTTTTGACATCCATTTGCCATATTTCATAGTCATGAAATGCAGCTATGGCCAACAGAACCTGAATAGACTTAATCTTGGCTACTGGAGAAAAGGTCTCATCATAGTCCACTCCAGGAATTTGAGAGAAGCCCTTTGCAACCAGTCTAGCCTTATAAGTGTGTACATTACCATCCATGTCGGTCTTCTTCTTGAAGACCCATTTGCACCCTACAGTCTTAGGACCAGGTACATTCTCAACCAAGTTCCAAACTTGATTGTCATACATGGATTGTATCTCACTATCCATAGCCTCTTTCCATTAAGCAGCCTCAGGGCTTGCCATAGCTTCCGTGTAGCTGTTAGGTTCATCCAGACCTACTAGTGTCTCATCACTAATAAGTGTCTCACCTTCCGCAGTAATATGGAAGCCATAATAATGCTCAGGTGCATTCCTAACTCTCGTGGAACGTCTCAGAGGCACAGGTACATCAACTGGCTCAACAGGAGTTTCCTCCTCAGGTTGAGGGCTAGGGTTTGAAGTTCCTTCACCACTTGACTCTTGAATTTCTTCAAGATCAATTTGCCTCCCACTGTCTCTTTGGCTTACAAATTCTCTCTCTCGAAAGACTCCTCTTCTTGCTACAAAGACCACATTATCACTAGGTCTGTAAAAGAGGTAACCAAAGGATTGTTGTGGGTAGCCGATGGAAATACACCTCTCGCTTCGAGGTTCGAGCTTATCATGAGTCTCGCGTCTCATGAAAGCCTCACAACCCCAAATATTGATGTGGTCTAGCTTAGGTACTTTACCAGTCCACATCTCGTGAGGAGTTTTGGCAACTTTCTTTATAGGGACCAGATTAAGAATATGGGCGGCAGTCTCTAAGGCACACCCCCAGAATGAGATTGGTAGCGTAGCTCGACTCATCATGGAACGAACCATATCTAACAAGGTTCGATTACACCTCTCAGCCACACCATTCAACTGTGGTGTCCTGGGAGGTGTCAATTGTGAGACAATCCCACATTCCCTAAGATAGTCGAGGAACTCTGAACTAAGATACTCACATCCTCGATCGGATCGAAGCATCTTAATGTTCCTGCCCAATTGATTCTCGACTTCCTGTTTAAATTCCTTAAACCTCTCGAAAGTCTCTGACTTATGCTTGATTAAGTAGACATATCCATATCTACTATAATCATCAGTAAAAGTCAAATAATAACGATTAGCATCCCTTGTGGCATGTTTGAATGGTCCACACACATCCGTGTGTACAAGGTCCAACAAACCTTCACCCCTCTCACACGAGCCTGTGAAGGGTGACTTTGTCATTTTTCCGAGTAAGCATGATTCGCAACTATCATCTGACTTTAGGTCAAATGACTCCAAGACTCCATCCTTTTGGAGTTGGCCTATGCGTTTCTTGCTTATATGTCCAAGACGACAATGCCATAATGATGTTTTATCCAAGTTATTATTATGAATAGAATCAATACACAAAACATTATTTCCTAATTTATCTACAACAGATACAGCTTCATACACACCATCACAAGGTAATGCTTTAAAATAAAGAACATTATTAAAGAAAGCATCAATAGAACCAACTTCATTATTAAATGAAAAGGTAAACCCTTGTTTGTACAAAGCATGAAAGGAAATAATATTTCTTGCCATTCCTGGCAAATAACAACATTTATTCAAATCTAAATTAAACCCACTACTTAGCGATAAAGTATAAACTCCAATCTTGGTGACAGGTGAAGCTTTCCTATTCCCCATGATCAAGTTTATTCTTCCTTGCTCCACATCCTCACTTCTTCTTAGTCCCTGCAAGTCACAACAAATATGAATACCATAACCGGTATCAAGGACCCAAGATTTAGAATGGGGTGAGTTATTAGAAAAGATAATGTAAATACCTGCATGGTTGGGTTTGACTTTCCCATCCTTCACATCCTGCTGGTACTTTGGGCAGTTCCGCTTCCAATTAGCCTTTTCATGGCAATAGAAGCATTCAGCCTCTTTTGGGTCAGAAGAAGGAGTGACGAAACCTTTCTTGGTTCCACTTGAAGAAGAGCCATCAAGGGTCCGAGCCTTGGTACCCTTCGAGGATCTCTTTCTCTTCCTCCCTCGACTTTTCCCAATTGCCAAAACCGGAGTTGAGTTTGGAGTAGGAGTGATAGCAACCGACTTCCCCTTGAGACCTGATTCTGCGGTCTTGAGAAGTCCCTGAAGTTTGCTGAGTGTGACCTCTTCCTTATTCATGTGATATGTCATGCGGAATTGATCATAGCACGATGGTAAGGAGTGCAAAATGATATCTATTGCAAGATCCTCAGGGAAGTTCACATTAAGCTTCAGCAAACGATCCACATACCTTTGCATTTTTCTGCATGTGGCTCGTGATGGATTCCCCGTCCTTCATCATGGTTGTTATCATGGTGCAGATGATTTCATACCTCTCTTGTCTTGCACTTTGATGGTATCTTTCCATCAAATCTTGGTGCATTTCATAAGGGTAGAAATCCTCATAAGACTTTTGGAGTTCCACTGTCATCGTGGACATCATGGAACAAGCCACTTTCGTAGCATCCCTTTCATGTGCCCGAAAGTCAGCGATCTCCTGAGGAGTTGCAGTGGTCTCATCAATCTCCTTAAGCTCCTTGTCAAGGACATATTCTTTGTCCTCGTAGCGAGTAATCATCCTGATGTTTCTGATCCACTCATTGAAGTTGGATCCATCAAAAGTGACTTTCCCACACAAGTTCATAAGGGTAAAGGAGCCATTAGGATTAGAGCCAGAAGCAGCATTGTTTGAAGACATCTGAAAAGAAGAGAACAAGATTAGTTTAGATATAAGAGTATCCTTAATAAAACACCCAAATGTAATATTAAGTCTAGGATCCAATCACAATATATTATAACTTAGAAGAGGTATGCCGTAATCCAAGCTATAACATATTCGAAAGGTAGGTGAATGACGATTCACCAATTTCCACCACGAAAACCGAAACATTAAAATATTAGGTTTTTGATTGGTTCTTAGAAATTCCTAGATTCTTTGAGATTCAATGAAATTTTCAAAGGCATGATTCAATCTCGAGTGTGCCCTCCAAGTTTTGTGACTGGGATGCCGAGGATCACAAAACGAGGTGTGAAGTAACCATGCAAATCACTTGGTACCCTTAAGGTTTATCAGTCAATCGATGTGTCGGTAAACAACACACGCTCCATCAATACTATAATAAACCCTAAGTCACCCTTTACCTACCTTGTTAAGTCCAAGTTAGTGTGCCGGTTAACCACACACGCTCCACCAACGACTTAAACAAAGTGTAAAGTGTAATTTCATGGATTAGCACCTTATTCACATTTTTCCTAAAGTAACTAAGATTGGGAATTTAATAAAACATTTAGTTACTTTATAATATTCATCATACTTTTAATGAGAATTTATAAGTCCTTGTCTTACCCGTTCGGCTAACGACCCTCCACCAGTCAAGCAAGCGGTGGGTGAGAGTGGACACCCATTAAGTCACCATTTTATAGGCAACAACCTTATACCCACCTTATAGACCGGCTTCGTGAATGAGGCGTACTAGCGGTAAGACGACTTTGTTCTTATACATATATATATATATATATATATATATATATATATATATATATATATATATATATAATTATTAAATCATAATAATATAAGTATAAGGGTTGAATTTTAACTTTTAAAATTCTAAGGGTTGGAACTAAAGTTTTAACTTGACTTTACTTGTTCCAAAACTTGAGGGCAAGTTTTGTAAACTTTCAAAACTTTTCATTTCTTGTAACTTATGAGTTTAATAGAGTAATAAAATGAAGACTCTTCATTTTTCTAACTCTTGTGTTCTTTTAATGGTTTTCAATCCAAGAGACTTTTGGTTTTCCATAACTTGAGGACAAGTTATGGACTCCATTAAATCACATTATGATCAAGAATTAATCTACCACATAGGTTACAAATAATTCCTATGATCATCTAAACATCATAAGAACAAGATCATGAACATGAACACTTTCATATATCAAAATCACACTTAATCTTTGTAATTTTGATAACTAGTTGTTGTAAATGAATTAGAAAAGACATTACACCATCTAAAACGAGTTTTCAAGTACCAAAATAGTTTAGGGTAATGTTTCTAATCCATTTCCAGCAACTAAAGTCGAAAATCTGCACTCTGTCGACCCTACTCGCCGAGTGCATGAACCTACTCGGCGAGTAGGTTGAAGATACAAGTGAACTCGGCGAGTCCCCCCATGGACTCAGCGAGTTCAGCAGTCAGACAGCAAATTTTTCGACTTTTTCAAGCATATTGCAACAAGTATCAAACAAACAAGCCTAGGCTCTGATACCACTGGTGGGTTTTGAGCATTCTAACACTTCCTAAGTGTACATGCAACCCTAATAAACCTTGGATCTATGTTTGTCTAAGATACATGCAAATAATTATTTTTCCAAGGCTTATATCCTAACTAGCATGGCATGGAGAACTTGAATCAAATAAAGCTAGTAGAAACACCTACCTTGTAGTTGTAGTTGATTGCTTGGAGTTTTAGAGCCTAGCACCAATAGTGTGGATGCCTCAAGTGGAAATCACAAATCACCACAAACTTGGAACTTTGAGAGAATAGTCACTACTATCTTGAAATCGGCCCTCACCTCAACAAGTGTCAACTAGTGTGATTTCAAGAACCAAAGCCTCCTTTATATAGTGTGATGGATTAGGGTTGCATCCATGTAAAACCTAATACCCATGTCTCTTCATTTCCATGAGATCCATGGGTTAAAGCTCCATGGAGTATCCATGGACTTCTCCATGCAAGCCTAGCCCATTCCAAATAAGCACAAGCCCACACTATATAAATATAGAAGCCCATATTTAATTAGTAATATCTTTGATCACTAAATTAATCCTAGATTAATTATAGATCACTACTAATTAAATAATATGATCTTATATTAATATATTAGAACTTATAATATATTAATAAATCATAACCTGTACTATTCTCAAATATTATCCAATAATTGTTCGGGTGAAGTGCAACCCAAATGGGCCATGCCGGGTCGGATCAAGTACATACCAAATATAGTTATGAACTTAGACACTATATCCAACACTATTCAGATCTACCACAAAGGATGATAACTCTATTTGTCATCTTTTACTGATGTTCCAATGAATATGGTTGGGTTTATAAGATTAATCATAATTCTGATACTTTGAAAATATTCAAAGAATAGCAGAACAAATAACAAGAATCTATTAGGTAGAAAGATAAAAGATTCTCCAATCTCATGAGAAAGGAAAATGCTTTAGTATCATGTTTTATGATCATCTAAGCGATTGTGGTTTTATATCACAATTGATCCTCGAAGAACATCTTAGTGCAATTGTGTGACTAAGAAGAGGAATCGAGAATTTTTGAAAATAGGTCGATAACAGATGAGTCAAATGTTGTTCAAATCAAGTTTTAGAGTCATACTCTAGTTACTACAAATCGTATCTTGAACTCTTTTCATAACTAAGAAGGTTTAAAAGACCTTGAAATACGTGGAGTAAAAAAAAATTTCTTACTCTAGCACATATAGAATTGGAATTGTGATGTTTTCGTTAATTGAAAACAAAAGATAAACCGAGACCAATTCTATGAAGTGTTTTCTTGTCAGAAATTCACACGAACTTTTGAATATTTGTTTTAGCTTGTTAAGGAATGTTCCTTGAGAGAAAACTATTATGTCATGAAGTTAGTAGGAGTCGTATTGATCTTGAGAATTTCAAGAGTCAATCAACAATAAACCTTTTAGTTATCACTAGCACACTGTCAGAGGTTGATAACGTATCGTGTTTGGTTGACACATTCTTATTTCTGTAAACTTGTAGTTGAGTTCGAAATGCTAATGATTTCTATGTTTTTCATTTAACTAAAAAAGAAAATCACAATGATCAGTGAATGTGCATTAATCAATATAGGTGGGCTACTAACAACATGGAAGCATTGGTAGGCCCTTGAGCTGCAAAAGGGAAAGAAATTTAGAATAACGAAGTTCAGTCCATGAAGGAAAAATAAATTTCAATTTGTTTTTTTGTCCTAAACCTTGTCTTATGATTGTAGATTGGATTCACATGGATGAGAACGTATGCACCATAAAATCTAGGTGACAATTTTTGCTCTAATTCATGAGAATGATTATGAGGTAACACTTTCGCTAGTAGATTTTAAAGGGTCTGCTAAAGATCAATATGGATATTGGTTTTGGTAATTGCATTCTCAAATTCACAATATGATTAATACATCCCTCTTCATAATTCGAATTGTGAAAAATGGTCAGGAATTATTTAAACTTTCATGACATATATCTATAAGTTCTGAAAGGGTTTAAGCATACACATATGCTATACAATTAAGGTGTATGTGCTTAAGAAGTCTAGTTGGAGACTTATCAAAGCATCAAGTAATAGAAATTTGTACTTTAGTAAGAAAGTCAAGGTATTGATTTCTAGAAATCCAATTGATTTCTGGGTACATGTCAAAATTAGTGGGAGCAAAATTGTTATGCTAGTATTGCATGTTGACAATACTGTTTGTAGGGAACAGTGCCTCAAATTTGAAATTGCAAAGTTTGGGGATTGTTTCGCCATAATAGGCTTAAAGGAGAGGGCACTCATACTTATTTTCAAATCTAATGGTTTAGATTGCATATTTTAATAGAACTTAGTCATAGACATATATAAATATCATGTTGAAATGGTTCAACATAGGAAATTACATATATGAAAATATTATAGCAAGAGAGTGAACAAATATCGGATATAATGAATTGAGTCGCATATGCTTCGGATATAGGATCGATTACATATCCTATAATATTCATGTACTCTGATTTTTTGAATGCCTTAAGCATTGAGAGGAAAAGGACTAGAATTTTGTATGACTAAAGTTATTTAACGACTGTTAAGAATACTCTAAGGTTACACCAAAAGACTAGTATCTTGTGGATAGTTAAAAGTATGATGTTTATTTGGACGGACCATAGTGATATGTTTTAGATTGAGATGATTCTTTGTTAAAATTAATCGTCTTATGAGAATATGGAAATGTTTCCATAATAGGAGATACTTGACAAAGTCGACATGTGAGTTGGAAACTTTAATGCAAGAGAAGTGTTCAAGGAGTATACCTTGATTTCGAACCTTCATTACCATGGAATTGTTGCTAAGAACAAATTCCAATAGGATATTTTGTAACATCATTGGCTCAGTCTTTATGACTTTGAAGCCTCGACATCATAGAAGGTAAATGCATGTAAGTTTGGAATTCCAACACATTTTGGACAGTGACAAGAATTTGGAATTATGATATAAGCATCATTGGAATAGTGTCCAATCGATCTGTTCACAAAGGAAGGACCATAGAGAGACATAGTATGCATGTTCATAACATGGCATGACTGATGTTATTTAATTCAAGTGGTTAGTTGATGACTCGAAACATTATACACTGAATAAAGTCCTAATTATTGGTGATTAAATAATAGAGATTTTTTTTTCAGTAAGTTTGAAACCATAGTTAATTAGTTTATTATTGTGTTTCACTTTACGTGTTTTACTTCCTAATTAATTTGATTATTCGAAGCTCCACATTTGCTCATACTTTTGTAAGTAAGTAATGAATTAAGAGTGTCAAGAATTAAATTGTAAGAATTTCTATAAGGATTAGACATTTCAATAAGATTACTACAATGTTCATGAGTACTTGGAAATGGAGATTTTAAGTATTGGATAAACCCACGCTCGGAGAATTACTTCATGGATTCTATCACGAGTAATTATGAGATGATAATATCTTATATTCTTCAAATTGAGATATATGAGTTGTAATTTACAAGTCAATTATGCATGGAGTTATGTAAAAACATAAGTAACATTATGTTATAAAACGTTGTCTCATGCATGATTTGATGAGTAAAAGATAGAAGAATATAAGTCAAAATTTATGCGTTCCTCTTTCCCTAATGAGAAAAGCGATATCTTTGGGCCCCTCGATGATTTGATGTTGAAATCTGAAGTGTTTGGTTTTGCCTGGACAAAATTGATGTGTTCAATCCATTTTCCGAATTCAATCGTCATAAATCAGGAAATCAGGAAACATAATTTTGGACAATGAGATTGATTTTAATCCATTGTTCATACGATATCTTGTAGAATGAAGGAATCTTTGATCACTTATCTTAGGACTAATTTCTGATCAGATCAGAAACCAGATTTGCTCTAGGAAGCACCCTTTGTTGATAATTTAGAAGTTATATTGGAAATTTTAGTTGTAGACTTATCCAAGTAGGAGACTGTTGGATTAGGTGTCTAAGCCAATAACTAAATAGGTATATACTTGAATTAATAACAAAGTCCTTTTAGGTTGCCCTCAAACCTAGTAATTGAATAAGATGACTTTTAGAGAAAGATATTGATTGATTTATTTATTATATGATTAATAAATAGCAATGAATAATTTATTAATATATTATGAAAATAATATATTATTTAGAAATAGTGTTATTTATTTAAGAATTAATTAGAATTAATTTTTTGATTAATTTGATTAATTAAAAGTAGAAGGACTAAAGGTAACAATGTTCAAAAGTTGAACATTGAGAAATTCTAGAACCTCCATAGGTGGGGGATGAATTTTAGAAAGTCTTCTAGGATTTTTCTTGGGCATTAAGCAGCCTTGGATACCTTAGGGAGGAAGAAAAGGGATAAAGGCTATCCTAGAAAATTGTATCCAATACCTTCAAAGTCACCTATATGAACCCCTAAGGGTTTAGATTTTTTGATTCATGACTTCAAGAACCTCAGATTTGAAAATTACCACCTTTCTCTTCTCTCTTCAAGTCTTCTTGGTTACTAGGGTTTGGATGTGAACCATCAGAGGCATGAAACTTGTGGTGCTTGCTTCCAAGAGTATCTCAAGAAGGTTTTGATTAGTTATTTACTAAAATAACTAAAAGGTATGTAAACCCTAACTTGGTTATGATTTTTGAAATTAGCATAGGGTTCATAGCGTTCTTGTTTTTCAATAGAATGTCACTTCAATAGTGTTATGACTTAAATAATTAGGTTGCATGTACCCTTAAGTGTTAAGGAATTATCCATGTTATTACATGTAAAAACCTTCAGTGTCGTCCTAGACTTTGAATTATAGAATGACCAACATGAGAGATATGAAAACCTGTGTTATTAGCTACTTGGCCTTGATCTTTTCCATGGTAGCGTTCGGGAATGGACAGGCTATCAAGGTTGCTCATGAGATGATTTGTTGCTTTGTGTCAATATATCAATTTGGATTGTTGGTGTAGCTTCCATATTTGTCATTGTTCCTGCTACAATACTCCTTAGTTTGATATGCATGGTTGAACCGATTTCTACAGTTCAAAGTTATTCGCCCCGGTATGCCACAAACTTGGCACATCATGCCTGCACCATATTGTCTTCCTCTTCCATGCCCTCGACCACGATTGTCATTATTGTGATAATTGTTTTGTTGGTTACTGTTATTGTTGGAGTTATTATAGATGTTGTTGCTTTCGGATTTTTGAGTTTTACTTGCTTCCTGTTTTGTAACAGTGTTGGCAAAGGATGTAAACTCTGTTAGTCCATTCATCGCTGTTGTCTGAGCTTCATGAGCGATGAGATAGAGTAGAATTCTGATAGCTTAACCTCCTTGTTGTTACTGAAATCATGATGGATGTAAATAGATCTCCATGGGCTAGACCTAATCCGACTAGAATATAGCTAATAAATGTTTTTTCAGTCATCAGGTGACCGATATTGGTCATGGTGTCAGCTAAATATGTCATATTTTGATAGTATTCAAAGGCTATCATGTCGACTGTCTTGTATTTTAGAGTTGTGTATAGATCTAGATAGAGTTACCTTTATGAAAATATAGTTTGGAGAGAGGTCCATAGTTGATTGGACGTATCTGTGCATCGAGTGAGTTGAGTAGGACTTCTTCAGCCACGGAAGATAACAAGCCGCCAAGTATATCTTGATCTTGAGTAACCCAAAACTCATTCGTAGGGTTGTCATTTTCTCTTGCTGCATCTCCTGTTCTAACAATGATCTTTGCTACTTGGATGACTACGATTGAATCAAGGTAGCAAAAATGTTTGATACCCCAAAGAATTGGTACTACATGAGCCTTCCATAGTAAAAAATGTGTGGCAGCTGTCTTGCAAGTTATTGTTGTAGCTATTTGTGAAGAATTGATGAGTGTAGGGCAATCATGATAATTGATCTTTGATGATCGGATAAGGGGCGAATAAATAAAAAAGATTTTTAAAAACGCCAGTGATCTTGGCTCTGATAGCAAGTGATAAAAAAAAAAAGAATGAATTATGCATGAACCATAAATTTTAGGGAAAATGACTCTTGAGGGTAATTAACTTTTGCGTTTGTACTCATTTGGTCCCTTTTTTTTGTTTTTTTTTTTGTATTCAATATACCATCGAACTTGTTGTTGGTGTTTACCATAGCCCTTTTGACCGGCTTTTGACCTGTGATAGCCGGTCAAAGGGTTATGGTGAACACAAACAACAAGTTCGATGGTATATTGAGTACAAAAAAAAAAGGGACCAAATGAGAACAAACGCAACAGTTGGTTACCCTCCTGATTCATTTTCCCTTTACTCATTTACAACAAATCCCACATCATCTCTCACTGATATTAATGACTTTATAAGATTCATTCTTTCTTCTCTTCAAAACATAACTCACGAAAGGACATTATTCATGCATGTACAACTTTGTAATGCACTTGAATATTTATTAGGGGAATCTTGACTAAGCAGGCGCATTTCATGACTACATTTACATTTCCAATCAAATGATTTATCATATCATGGATTCTAGACAAGTCTACAAATGAGTGGAATCACAAGTGTGTGATTTTTGAGTTTACTTAGCTTTAAGATCGAACTCATGGGATAAGATACAACATCAATATGTACAATATTATGGTGATGTGTCTACAAAAGCAGCATGATATTGTACATATTGATGTTGTATCTTATCCCATGAGTTCTATCTTAAAGCTAAGTAAACTAAAAAATCACAGCACTTGTGATTCCACTCGTTTGTAGACTTGTCTAGAATCCATGATACGATAAATCATTTGATTGCAAATGTAAATGTAGTCATGAAATGCGCCTACTTAGTCAAGATTCCCTTAATAAATATTCAAGTGCATTAGAAAGTTGTACAAGTATGAATAATGTCCTTTCGTGAGTTATGTTTTGAAGAGAAGCAAGAATGAATCTCAGAAAGTCATTAATATCAGTAGGAGATGATGTGAGATTTATTGTAAATGAGTAAAGGGAAAATGAATTAGAAGGGTAACCAACTGTTGCGTTTGTTCTCATTTGGTCCCTTTCCTTTTTTTGTACTCAATATACCATCGAACTTGTTGTTTGTGTTCACCATAACCCTTTGACCGGCTATCACAGCTCAAAAGTCGGTCAAAAGGGCTATGGTAAACACCAACAACAAGTTCGATGGTATATTGAATACTAAAAAAAAGGGACCAAATGAGTATTAAAGCAAAAGTTAATTACCCTCAAGAGTCATTTTCCCTAAATTTTATTGTTGAAAACTATAAAAACTAGGGAAAAACATCTTAATAACAAAAAAGAAACAAGATTCTTGTGATCATATACAAATAAAGGCTTTAGATTTCATATATATATATATATATATATATATATATATATATATATATATATATATATATATATATATATATATATAGGGTTAAGTTCAAATGAAAACACTATTTAATGTGATAACATGACAATACTATTTTATGTTATTATTATACTATGAATTTAATATGTATAGTATTGTAGTAATTATAATATGAATATATTTAATTTTATATTGCTATTGTACTATAATATTTATATATATATATATATATATATATATATATATATATATATATATATATATATATATATATATATATATATAGTAATTTAGTAAATCCTAATGTGAATGTTAAATATGTGATTGTTCGTATATTCGATGATGAAGAATGTCATAAAGTTGTACATACAGAATTTTAATGTGTGATTGCTCGTATATTTGTTGATGAATAATGACATATCGTTGTTTATACAAAATTTATAGTTGAATAGTAACATAAAGTAGTGTTCTCACGTTCTCACATTAAATAGTGTTCTCATTTGAACTTAACCCTATATATATATATATATATATATATATATATATATATATATATATATATATATATATATATGAATTGATGAAGTGGCGATAGTTTATGAGACTTTCTTACAACTTGCGATGTTCAATTTGAAATTAAATATACGGATATTTGAGGCTCAACTATATATCAAAACTTAAAAGATGAGATCGGATCATGTTATGATCTTAAGCTCCTATTCAGGATCCTAAGACCCTACTATAGATATTGCTTTAAATTGATCATAGAAAGATCAAGATCGTTTTTTGCTTATAGATCTCAAAATCGTAATATCTTACGATTAAGATTAAGATCTTAACAACCATGAGTTATATTTAGTGGTCGAATCATTTAGGGAGAACATAACGGCACAAAAAATCCTCAACAAAACCTTGTCATATTATTTTCAATGGATAAATTTTTTGATTTAGGGGTTTTTTTTTCTTATTTAGTCCTGAATTTATAAAGTGGACTAAATTCATAATGATATATACGAACTCATAAAGTGTTGCTATTATAAATTTTGTTTCTTTTTTGGACTGGACCGACTAAATATGAATAAATGAATATTTTAATATTTTGTTTTAAAACTAAAAATTATCATTTATTTAAAAAATGTAATTAAATATGTGTGGACAATATCAAATTATATAATTAAAAAAATTTCAAATAACAAGACAATTTTAATTTAAGTTCAAATAATGAAAATATATATATATATATATATATATATATATATATATATATATATATATATATATATATATATATATATAGGTTCAGGTTCATTTGAGACCATTCTAATTTTGTAAGACCGTGAGACCAAATCTAAAAATAATTTTAAAATGCAAAATAAATGGAAAAATCCAAAAATTCTTTTTTTAAATGTTATTTTCGGAATTTGAATTAACTAAAAAAAATATAAAAAAAATATAAAAAAAATAAAAAAAAAAATAAAAAAAAATCCGTTTTTTTTTTTGAAAAATACGTGAAATATTCTAAATAGAATATTTCACTGACATATTCTAAAAAATAATTTTAAAATGCAAAATAAATGGAAAAATCTAAAAATTCTTTTTTTAAATATTATTTTCGGAACTTGAATTAACTAAAAAAATAAAAAAAAAATTAAAAAAAATAAAAAAAAAATTCTATTTTTTTTGAAAAATACGTGAAATATTCTAAATAGAATATTACACTGTACATATTCTAAAAATAATTTTAAAATGCAAAATAAATGGAAAAATCAAAAAATTCTTTTTTTAATATTATTTTCGGAACATGAATTAACTAAAAAAACATAAAAAAAAATTAAAAAAAATAAACAAATGCGTCTCACGGTCTCACAAAATATAAGTGGTCTCAAATGAACCTAACCCTATATATATATATATATATATATATATATATATATATATATATATATATATATATATATATATATATATATATATATATATATATATATATATATATATATATATATATATATAATGTTCTTTTGAGTATCCCGACCATTGTATTCAATGTGGTTCTTCTTCTCCACTTTTTTCAACATCTTCTGCCTTATTCGATGTATTGTCTTTCGCAGATATAAATTTTCTTATAAAATTATGTATGGCAAAAGAAGCAATCACCACATTTCTTTATATCGTAAACAAATAATTAGTCATTTGGTTTAGAATCGAAAATCTTCATTTCAAAAGTCCATAAGCACGGTTAATGACATTTCTTAGTTGTGTATGCGCATGATTGAATTTCTCCTCTTTAGTTTGAGCATGTCAAAACTGAAAATTGGCTAAACAATATTTGAGCATGTCAAAATTGAAAATTTACTTGTTATCCTATACTAAGATTATTAAGTATAAAAATAAAAATAATAGTAAAACATGAGAACAAAACATATCAGGTGAAGGAAACAGAAACCCGGATGATGGATTATATACGTCACAAAAACTATTATTTACTTGTTAATATTTTTAAGTACAAAAATAAAAATAATAGTAAAACATGAGAACAAAACATATTACGTGAAGGAAATGGAAACCCGGGCGATGGATTAAATACGTCTTCTATTAATATCCTTAAATCGTGTGAAATACATTCCCATAGCCCAAACAAAAGTAAATATCCTAATAAAATCATAAAACCTCAAAACATTTTAATAACTGTGACCTGCCGCTCTTTCTCAATATATAGTTTGTTCCTTAGGCCTTGTGGTATACATACAACGAATGGAATCGTGGTCTAGTTGGCCACGATAACAGATCGTGCACACCACGCCGACGTTCTGTGGTCGTGCTTCTTCGTTTTCTCGACGACGGGTTCAAACGAGTAATTTGATTGGTTGTTTGGTTTTTTGGCCGTTAAACGGCTATTTTGGCCGTTTTTTTTCAAACTCAATTTACTAATTATAAATAAAACTTCTATTATACCAAAATTTACATCTCATTCTATTCTCTAAAACCACAAAACACATACACATGGATTCCACAATACATATGAAAATTTTAAAAAGTTTTGATTCGGATGACGACGTAGAATTCGTCGACACATTCTTCAATGTTGTGCAACACATTCATGACGAAGAAAGTTCGAATGCAGCTCGTACAAGGGTGGTCATCAATCGTGATCGCCAAGCCGCACACGGCTTATTGGTACGTGATTATTTTGCTGATAATTGTCTTTATAATAACGACTCGTTCGAATGTCATTTCCGTCTGAATAAGCCTATATTTTTACGTATTAGTAATTCTTTAGAATCTCGTTATGATTTTTTCAAACAAAAACATGATGCTAGAGGATGAATGGGTTTTAGTAGTATACAAAAATGTACGGTTGCCCTTAGGTATTTGGGATACGGTATAACATTTGATGTATCTGACGAATACTTGAAAGTATATGAGAAGACCGCTGTTGAATGTGTAGATTGGTTTTCTGCATGCATTTATGAGGTTTTTCACTAAGAATATTTGCACAGACCTACTCACCGTCATATTGAGATATTATATTCGGCTCATGAGGAGAGGCATGAATTTCCGGGTATGCTTGGCAGTCTAGATTGTATGCATGTGGCTTGGGAAAAATGTCCAAATGCATGGCATGGTCAGTTCACTCGAGGAGATATAGGTGAACCAACTATCATCCTAGAAGCTGTTGCATCTCAAGATTTGTGGATATGGCATGCCTTTTTTGGAGTAGCGGGGTCTAACAACGACCTTAATGTTCTTGGCCAGTCTCCACTTTTCAACGATATTTGGACCGGCAAAGCACCTGATATGACGTTCACGGTGAACGGGCACGCGTACAAATACGGTTACTACCTTGGTGATGGGATATACCCGGATTATTCTACATTGATGAAGGGATACTCGGTTCCTCGAAGTGAAAAGGCAAAGTTGTTTACAAAAAAACAGGAATCGGCGAGAAAGGATATCGAGAGAGCATTTGGAGTCCTTAATCAGACATAACATGTAGTGATAATGATACACAACTTTGGGATAAAGAAAGAATTAAACGAATGGTCCTAGCATGTATTATAATGCATAATATGATTATCGAAGATGAAGCTCGAGCGATTTGCACATATGATCTGAATGACGTTGTCGTTCCAATTGATGAGTTCGTACCCGGAACGAACGTGTTTTTAGAGCGAGTTGTTGAAATTCATAACAGTGAAACGTGTTTCAATCTTCGAGAAGATGTCGCGGAACATTTGTACCAACGTAGCATGAACGACGATTAGGTTTTTTATATGTATGTTTGTTTGTTTTTTTAATTAATGTAATGTTTTTTTTCTAGATTAACTAAGTAATGTAGTTTGAAGTTGTAATTTTATTTTTATAATTAATGAAAACCAAGTTTAAAAAAATGAATGCTTTTTAATTATAAAAAATGTAATTTTTATTATAATTTTGAATTAAAAAAAATAAAAATAATGATGTGGAGTGGTGTGTTAGTGGTAGATATTTCATGTTAGTGGTAGAAGAATGTGGTGCTAATGTGGCACCCACCACATATGTGGTATGTGGTGGGTATAACGGATGGTCTTAATAGGCATAGACTCATGCATGCGAGTTTCATCTAATACACCTATTGCTTCTTACATATAAGGAAAAAGTATAAAAAATTGCTTATATATATATATATATATATATATATATATATATATATATATATATATATATACCCAGAATTTTTCTCTTTGCTATTTTTGGCATTCTGACATATATTAGGGATCGCATCAAAGGATGGTACGTATAACTTCTCTTATGAATTCTATCATTGCATCTAAAACTTCATTATAACAATTACGAATAGTTTTTGTTGAATGTTTAAACCTCCGTTTAATTGTCCTAAAACATTCATTGCATTATATGACATATGTGTTCTAGGAGAGACGGGTTAACTCAAGACATTATGTATTCGATTCATTTATCAACTCTTGTATGAATGTATGTATACTTAATTTTAATTCGATATCTTTTATTCTTCATTTTCATCTCACAACATTTCTATTTCTTAGATAAAGATATAGAACAATTAATAACAAAATTTGATCCAAAAAAATCCATAATCTTGCTAATAAAAAAATATAATCAGTGAGTATCACATTAATAAGTTATCACATAAGGAACCATAACATAAGAAGTATTTATTCTTTTTCAATTTGAAATAATAACAAACCACTAAAATCATATTACTAAATTCACAACCAAAATTAAAATATAAAACATCACACTACTACATGAAACCTTTACTACACCTGATGATCCTAACCTAATTGGGACATAACTCCTACTTCAACTACATCCAATAATCTCTATAATAATCGTTTTTGTGACTAAAAAGTATAAGTGTAACTTGGTATACTTGTTCACATTCTAGTCACCCAAAACTCTTTATCTTATTGGCTATCATTTCAACACTTAACATCTCATTTTCACTCCTAAAGATAACAGAGTATAAATGTTTCTTTTATAAAACTTGAAGTGATAATTTATTACTTTCAAGCAAAAATAATCTAAATAAAAGTTGTAGCTCACTTAGCGACGATTATCTCGATATACAGAACGTCAAAATCCGAGTACGTACGAGGAAGTTTTGGCCATTTGAAGATAAAACCATAACCGAAGTACACGGTGCGTAACTCGTCGACGCAACACGTCGACATTTATGGGTGGCAGGACATGTGTACATGTCCAGAGTGAGACACGTGGCAAAGGTTTTGGCATGTGGCCTGGTTGCGTCGAGCAGTTTTTGAGGTCTATAAATTGAACTTCAAGCTTCGTCATTCTTACACCTTCACTCTCAATCTATCTCAGCTTCTCGTTCGATGTCTCTCATGTCTCTTTCTCTCTGGACCATTTTCTCACTCTTGAGTATCATTATTGAAATACTGAAGCATTGTAAGGATCCATTAAAGAATCAAGTTTGGTCTACTTAGAGGGTGTTTGACATTCTTTTTGAAATGACTTTTTGGACTTTTGAATTTTTCAAAAAGTCAAAAGTTTAGAAAGTTGTTTGGTAACTTCAAAATATCTTTTGAATTAACTTTTTGAGAAGAAGAAAAAATGAGGTGGTTAAGAAGTCACCAATCCTCGACTATTACCAACTTTTGGCTTTTTTCATTTTGCACCATTAAAAGTTTATACAAACACATTTTAGAACTTTCTTTTAGAAAAAGACAAATCAAAAAATCATTTTTAAAAAGGACTTTTTAGTATAAAAAGCTATCCCAAACACCCTTTTAATGCCCACAAGCTTGACCGGGGTTTTCAACTAGTGTTATAAACACATTCTTAATTGTTAGTTAGAGTTGGTTAGAGTAGAAATATCTATTAGCCGTGAAAACCCAATAGGGTTATGTGTTTGTATTTATAAATAAATGTTACAGAGAGATAGAAAACAGATCCTAAATATATGGATTACAACAAACATTTGAATGATAAAAGTCTACCTCTAAGTTATCCGTTTACATTCCCCCTCAATCTTAACCGAGACAAGGTTTAGATTGTGTCGTAGCTGCTGTAACATTTGCTTAGTCATCGGCTTTGTGAGTCCATCCGCTAGTTGATCACCAGAAGAGATGAATCTAACATCAAGAGCACCTATAGCCACCTTTTCTCTTACAAAATGAAAATCTACCTCTATATGCTTCGTTCGTGCATGAAAAACAGGATTCGCTGTTAAATATGTTGCACCAAGGTTGTCACACCACAACACAGGAGGCCTTGGCTGCGGTACACCTAATTCTCTTAACAGTGTCTAGATCCATGTAGCTTCTGCACTACCATTTGCGAGTGCCTTGTACTCAGCTTCAGTGCTGGATCGAGCCACAGTTGGTTGCTTACGAGAACTCCATGATACTAAGTTTGGACCAAGAAATATTGCAAAACCACCAGTAGATCGTCAATAGTCTGTACACCCTGCCCAATCTGCATCAGTAAAAATACTTAGAAGTGTTGAGGTAGATCGAGTAAAACGCAGCCCAGTATCAATTGTCCCCTTTACATATCTCAGTATACGTTTGACAGCTTCCCAGTGAATGTCAGTGGGTTTAGACAAGAATTGACACACCTTATTCACAGCAAAGGAAATATCAGGGCATGTTAATGTAAGGTACTGTAATCCACCTACCATGCTTCGATATTTGAACACATCTTCTTTAGAAAGTGGTGTGCCATGATTGAGGGATAACTTATCTGTTACTGACATAGGAGTTGAGATACTTTTACAATTCTCCATATGAGCTCGGTATAGCAAATCAATGGCATATTTATGTTGTAGAAGTGTGATTCCCCCTGAGTTGTGAAGTACCTCAAGTCCAAGGAAGTAACTAAGGCGACCAAGGTCTTTAATGGGAAAGGAACTCACTAGAGCATGAACCAGTTTGTCGATAGCAACTGGCGAGGAACCAGTGATGACAATGTCATCGACGTAAACAAGCATATAAATGGTGACTCGATCATGGTGAAATATGAACAAGGATGTGTCTGCCTTTGATGAAACAAAACCCAACTGATATAGTTTCTCACTTAACCGGGAGAACCAAGCTCTAGGAGACTGCTTTAGGCCATAGATGGATTTATGAAGCTTGCAAACATGTCTAGGATTAGTAGAGTCCTCAAAACCGGGGGGTTGTTGCATGTATACTTCTTCATTGAGAAAACCATGGAGAAAAGCATTACTAACATCGATTTGGCGGAGAGGCCACTGTTTGGAAACAGCCAAGGAAAGAACTAACCGAACTGTGGCAGCTTTGACAACTGGACTGAAGGTGTCATGGAAATCCACTCCATGTTGGTGAGTAAAACCTCTAGCGACAAGACGAGCCTTGTGTTTGTCAAGAGTCCCATCAGGTTTAGTTTTAACTTTAAATATCCATTTACAACTCACTATATTAACCCCTGATGGTCGAGGGACAAGAGACCATGTTTGATTTTGCTGGAGTGCTAAAAATTCGTCTTCCATAGCAAGGCGCCATGCCGGATCAGCATAGGCGTTGTGATGATTGGTAGGAACAGCCATAAAAGCTCGTCTAGTGACATCATAGAGGACCATGCCATCAGTAAATTTTCGTGGTCGTATAATACCTGCTTGACCTCTAGTAGTGACTCCTGGTGGAGAAGGAGCGGGCTGGTCACTGACTGCTGGAGACGAGACACCTGGAGATGGGGAAGCTGGGTGATTACTGTGTTCGTCATGCTGCACAGCTGGTGGAGAGGGTGGCGATGGAGGTGGCTGTGATGGCACAATAATGGGTGCTGCGGATGGAGCTGTTGTAGTTGATTGATGAGTGATCACGGTAGGAAGGCCTTGTGATGAACCTGTGCCTGCATGAGAAGTGTTGGATAGCAAAGAGGGATCATACCTGCTCATATGGTCATTATTAATTTCTGGTTCTAATGGAGGAAAAGAGACAAGATCACTGGATGAGACTTGTGTATGATTGTTGGATGTGGATGCAAAGGGAAAACGAGATTCGTCAAAGATGACATCACGAGAGATGTAAATTCTGCTAGTGCTTCTATCAAGGCATTTGTACCCTTTGTGCATAGAGCTATAGCCAAGAAAAACACACATTTTGGACTGAAAATCTAATTTGTGAGAGTTATATTTTCGTAAACTTGGCCAACATGCACATCCAAAGTTCCTTAAAAATGAGTAATCAGGAGTGATGTGAAGCAGTCGAGTAATTGGAGCAATATTGTGAGTAGTTGGACTTGGCATACGATTAATGAGATAACAAGCTGTTAAAAAGGCTTCATCCCAAAAACGAAGTGGAAGTGAAGAGTGAGCAAGTAGAGCCAAACCTATTTCAACTATGTGACGGTGTTTGCGCTCTGCAATACCGTTTTGTTGGGAGGTATGTGGGCAGGAGACACGATGTGAGATACCTATGGTTTGAAAATATTTGTTAAGTTTATGATATTCTCCACCCCAGTCAGATTGCACCATATGAATTTTGGTGTTTAAAAGACGTTCAACAAGGTGTTGGAAATTGTAAAAGATTTGCTCAACATCAGATTTGTGTTTGATAAGATATATCCAAGTAAATCTGCTAAAATCATCAACAAAGCTAACATAGTATCTATAACCGCCACTAGAAACTTGAGCTAGTCCCCAAACATCCGTGTGGACTAGCTCAAGAGGAAAAGAAGAAACATGCAAAGAATGTTTATAAGGTAACTGATGACTCTTGGATCTTTGACATGCATCACAGACCAAGTGTTTATTAACATCAAAAGACACTCCTAATTTATTAGACTTTAAAATGGAACTGATGACTGCTGAACTTGGATGTCCCAACCATTGGTGCCATAGTGTCCTTGTCACTCGAGAGCTTGCAAATGCTTGATGAGATGGTGAGTGACGAAGTGGAACAGGGTACAGGTCGCCTTTGCTTTTACCGGCCAGGAGGATTTTCTTCGTTGTTTTGTCCTTAACAAAGAAAGCATGATCATGAAGTTCAATAAAAACAGGATTATCTGAAACAAGTTTATGAGCAGAAAGTAGGTGTTTCGAAATTTGGGGAACTCTAAGAATGTTTTTAAGAGCAAGAGTTTTTCCTAAACCAGAAATTTTTGACTGACCAATATGAGAGATATTCAAACCTGTGCCATTAGCAACTTGTACTTGATCTTTGCCTTGACAGCGGTCATGGACAGTGAGACGATCCAAATCACTTGTCAAATGATCTGTTGCTCCACAATCAACATACCAGTGGGGATCAGTGTTGTAGATGCCAGTGGTTGCACTGTTTCCACCACGATAGTCTTCATTCTGATAAGCATGGTTGAACCGATTGCGACAAGTCAAAGCACCATGACCAGGAATCCCACATACCTGGCACCTTAAACCGCCATTTCCTCTACCCCTGCCTCGTCCACGCCCACGATTGTTGCCTCCACCACGATAGTTGCCTATGTTATTGTAAGAGTTATTGTTGTTGTTTCGTCGTGGGGGATTCTGATCTTGACGAGTCACAGTGTTAGCAGAGGTTGAGAACTCGGGCATGTTATTCACCATACTAGTCTGTGCCTCATGAACGATTAAATAGGAGTAAAAATCAGGTAGGGTTACCGGGTTTTGATTGCTCATTACTGTGATGGCAGTGACCAAATCACTGTGGCCTGGTCCAAGCCCAACAAGGATGTATCCAATAACTTCTTCATCGGTCATTGGATGGCCTATATTGGCCATGGTATCAGCAAGACTAGTCATCTTATGATAAAATTCTGAAGCTGTCATGTCGCCTTTCTTAGTTGTGGAGAGCTGAGTTAGTATCTGAATGGAGTTGCCTCGATGCTGGGCTGAGAACATCGTTTGTAAAGAGGTCCAAAGTTCTTTGGATGTGTTGGAACACCTTGTAAGTTGTGCGAGAACTTCTTCTGTCATAGAGGACAGAAGTGCTCTTATGATCGCTTGATCTTGAACAAACCAGAGGGCATACTGAGGATTATCGACTTCTGCGACATTTTCGCCCGCTCCGGTTGTGATTTTGTTTGCAGGTTTGGGTATGATACCATCAAGGTATCCAAATAATTGGACACCTCGAAGTATCGGGACTACTTGGGCCATCCATAACAGAAAGTTTGTGCGTGTGAGTTTGCATGAGATTGCAGTAGCAATCTTAGCAGAGTTGATTGAAGAAGAAGATGTAGACATGGCAAGTACCGGATGGAGAACCAGTAGCCGAAGTGAAGAGAAAGAAGAAAAGAATTCGGAGCCCTAGAATTGGCTCTGATACCAAGTAGAAATATCTATTAGCCGTGAAAACCCAATAGGTTATGTGTTTGTATTTATAAATAAATGTTATAGAGAGATAGAAAACAGATCCTAAATATATGGATTACAACAAACATTTGAATGATAAAAGTCTATCTCTAAGTTATCCGTTTACAGTTAGTCCTTTCTATTAAAAGTTAGTTAGAAGGGTATTTTTATAATTTCAACTAATTATTGAGTTACTTTGATTATTTCCTCGTTTATATATATTCCAGCTTGTGCTCTGTTATTTTCTCAATGGAGTAATGAAAAATAAATCAGAAAAATGTTTTTCTCTCAATTTCTCTTTGTTTAGCTTCTAGTCTAACAATTTTATGGTCGATAATGTGAAAGCAAGTCATCTGAATTAATAAAATAAATGAACTTCTGAAGAAAAATCCTATTAATTCAAAAGACACCTAAACTCACCAATTTACAACAAGTTAAAACAAATGGATACTTAATGTCTTTTACTCTTTTTGACAATATCAAAGTTGCTTTTGGTTAACAATATATCATGGTAACTAGTTGCAAACAAACATAACATGTCAAAGTAAACATTGATTTGACAAAATCACACACACATACAAAACGCATTAATATAATAGAATACCTAGAACATGGTGATTAAGTGATTGGACATATTAAAATCTTATGGGAATAAGATTGTACAGTGTGCGAGAATCGATGGTTGAAAATGAACGGACTAAAAATCAAATGTGCCTTCTTCAGAAACGAACGAACAATGATTGATTGTCCGTCCCATTTTTTACGGTTTCATTTCTACTTCGAAAAAATGAATACACTGCTGAACGTAACATTTTTGGGCCCTTGACTTTATAAAGCCCTAAACGAAACACATGTTGAATGTGCCTTCGGTTGGGCTTGATATGGACATTTACATCAAGGGAAATCGTTTAAAGTATTTTAAAGTTTCGAATATCAAGAAAACTTGTTTGGAACTATCTAATATTATTACCTACATTGCTTTATTATTATTATTATTATTATTATTATTATTATTATTATTATTATTATTATTATTATTAAATAATACCACAATTAGATGTTATATAGTAGTTTATTGAGTTCCAACTAAACGTCAATGGTACGTGAGGAAAAGATAACTAGGTCGATTAAGTCGAGGATTGGCTAATTTTTGTGACAAGTCTTTTTCTTGAATATTTAAATGGATTTCGTGAGTAGAACGAGTCATCTACGTTTTGAATAATCCAATATAGCTTCTTATTCTTGATAATTGTCTTGTTTTCAAAAAGGGACTAGTATATTAAGTGGACCACTTCTAACAAATTGCTGAATATATGAACAAATCAAATTGATTTTGTTTGACAAATTTGGATCAGCTGATAGTGTAAGGATTGTAGATAAATGCACTTAATTCACATCATGTATAATTTTCATATGTACTAATCATCAAACTACATGTATTCATATCCCACAAATATTTAATTGTAGATTTTATCTTTTCAAAAGCTAAAATGTCACATTCGTACCCATATAGAAACAACGTTGAACGAATTTTTGGCAATCCCAATTTCATAATGCATTTAAAATTTGCAAGCCAACAAGTATTTTATAAAGAGATATGAATCAAATGATGACCACATAGGTGTCCATTTAAACTTTAATTTAAGTAATTAAAGATAGATATATTTGTTCTATACGATAATATTCGTTATATATAAACGGATTTAAATCGTAATTCGAAATTTGAATATCCACTTACAAGATTCTATTCGGCGGTTTTGCAAGTTATTTTTTATGGAACTATATTTCTGCATCAAAATGTTAATTACAAAGAGTTATGTATTAGGTATCTTCCATTCTAGGAAGTAGGAACATAAAAAATGAAGTTTTGTTAACCATAAGTTGATGACGGTAGCGAGCTTATGATGTGAGAGGTCAAACCCCTTTTAGATATTTGTTATGGACAAAATTCAAATGGATTCTTGTGTTTTGGAAGTAAACAATATTGGTGAAGAGTACAATGTTTTAGTAAAATAGATACATTTTTAACAACAATGAGTTCAATATGCGGACAAAAGTTTCGTACAAAAAAAAAATTAAACTTTTGCAAAAGAATTGTAAGAAAAAAAAAGGTTTGTAAAATAAAGTTGGTCTAAAATGTAAAAATGAAAAGCTAGAGGGTGAACAAATGATTGTGATTGGTCCCCGGACCCTTGCTACGTTTCTTTGAATATATCTGAGTAAATTGCAAAATCCATGTTGAAATATCACAAAATCAAACATAACTTTTTAATAAAATATAAGGATACTAAAAATGGGGTTTCATTGATAACACCATCATATTTTAATGTATCAAGAGTCATTGTCAAAAAGAGAAGCTAATACTTGTTTTGAAAATAAAATCAATGAAAGATAAAGATAAAATAGATAGCATGCCTTAATGAATGTTCAGATCCCCCAATCACATTGGCTCATTGTCCTTCGAAATTGTAGGAACCTACAACTAAAAACATAAAATAACAACTGTAAGTCTAAGACTTAGTGAGTAATCACAACACTAGCCTATTATATAGATCATACGCAATAACACATCAACACATAACATCAAGTAATAAATCACATATTACTTATATTCTACCACATAACATATGCTATCATTATTTCTACCCCAAATAGTACAACTAGAACTTCACTAACTTAAGAGGCTATTCTCCAGTGGTCCATCTTGTGACCATCTGTACATGGCCAACCAGACTGAAACAATTAGATTCCCTTGCTAAGAGGCTTTTTTGAGTTGTTCAATCTATAACCACTTCCTTCACTTAAGAGGTTTTTCGTGGTTTACATAACATAATTACACAGTCCACATAATAAGAAGGTTCCTGAGAACTCACCTCACTAGAAGACAAAATAGAATCCACACGCTCAAACTGGAGGCATTAAGTCTTCCCTTAAACCACACAATAAGTAACCCTAATTTAATAATTAAGGTAAAACATATATTTTATATTTCTTTATCTAGTCTCGGATTATTTAAAAACTAATCCAAGAGCAAAAGACCATTTTTCCTGTCTCTAAGACCCAAATCCAACCAACTTGCATTACATGATGTAGGCTATGTTTTTAACCTTAAGACTCAGCTAAAATCAAGTTTCATGGGTCAAAAACATTCACAGAGTGAAACTCTTTAGTTTTGAGTTTTCGGGACTAAACTAATAAGTTGCTTCTTGGTTCTAGGCACCAACACATGACCAAGGGAGTTAAGGAAGCCAAGTACTATCCCTGAAAACCTTATTCAAGGTCTAAACGATATCCAAGAGTTCAAAAAATAATGAGATTCGTTCAATATGTAAAAACGCGATAAACACATGAAAATGGAACTATGAGAGCATTTTGGGATGGATATTCTTTTTTCAACAGCACGATCTTATTTCAGGTGTCAAAGGGACCTATAAATGACCTTAACTATGACTAGAACTTATCAAACTTGGCAGAAAATGTTTTTCTGAATAAAATCTCGTTATAAGAGAACATATGAAATTTGAAAGGAATTTTTGAGTTGTTTAGTTGGTTTTGTTGGATTAAATGTCCAAGGTCCTAACTAAATTGGTATAATGTTGATGAATAAAAATAAGTCCTTTTTGGGTTGCCCTCATAACCAGGAAATAAATGAGAGAGATAAATGTTTTGTTAATATATTATGTGATTAATATATTACTTATAAATTGTTAGTTAATGATCAATGTGAGTAATAAATTAATTAGAAATAAATTATAGTTGATTAATTATTAATCAAAATTAATTTGGAATTAATTTGGGGTCAATTAAAATTAGTTAAAGGCGTAAGAGGACAGTTAAACAAAAGATGCAATTCTAGAATGGTCCATAGTATGGATGTTTTGTAGCCTTTGTTAGGGTTTCCTGAAGCCTCGTGATGGTACGTAAAGAAACGATTTGGATTAAGATTAAAATCTATTATTTAATCTTTCAAATCTTGCTTTGTCCCTAAGTTACCTAGGCTATAAATAGGACCCTTGGACACTTAATTTCACGACTCTCACATACCTTAAGGGGGAGAACGAAATTCTCACTTCTCTCCCCTTTCTCCTTCAATCCTAGGGCTTCTTGCATTTTAGGTGGGAACCATTAGAGGCTCGCACATTATTGGAGCTAGGTTTTCCAGGTAGACAAGAAGACTTTGATTAAATTGATTGGGATCTACGAAATGTATGTAACCCTCCATTTAATGTGAATTTCAATTTCTTCTAAGGTTTATAAGTTTTGTTGTTCAATAGTATGTTGCTTCAATAGTGTTATGACATAGATTTATTAGGTTGCATGTACCCTTAAGTGTATACGGATTTTTCCATATTATTACATATAAAACACATCGGTGGTATTAGAGGATTAGCTTGCCTAACAATTGAATGAGCATGAGTTGAACTTGAAAAATTGGAGAAATCAAAGAATCATCATTCTATCATAGCGCCATGGCATGGGGCTCTTCTTCCACGTTGTGGCAAATGTCTGATTCGCGTTCTTTTTATTCCTGCTACCATATGGAGATTTATCTAGCACATCGTGGGGACCTACTGTTCAGGGAAATTTTATCGATAATCAAGATTTTTTTATTAGTAAAATTACATTAATAAATATTATTTTATTTGGATAAATTATGAATATTTAACTTGGTAATCTGATCTCCTAATATCTTGAATCTTTGAATTATCCACATGATTTAATTCAACTGAATTATTTGATTAATTAAAATGATTAATTTTGAAATCAATAATATAATTTTTTAATATTATTTAAATGTTTAAAATACACCCTTATATTTATATATATTAAAAGTTTAATACTATATGTATAACATTAGTTAGTCAAATCACTAGCATGTCTCATTCACGGAGTCATGCTATAAAAAGGATATAAGGAAACGATCTATAAAATGACTATTGAATGCCTGTCATTTTCACCCACCACTCTCATGTATGGTGGTTGGTCGTTGGCCGAACGGGTCTGATAGGACATAACCTCAATAAAAGTATAATGCTATAAAGTAATAGAACATTTTACAATCCCACGCTAGTTACTTTAGGAAAATGTGAAAGTATATGCTAATCCATGAAAATGCACATCAATCTTTATGAGTTGTTCGTGGAGCGTGCGTGGTTAACCAACACACTAATTTGGGACTATAAAGTTGTTACGATGGCACAACTCAAAAGTTATCATTAAATGATGGAGCGTGTATGGTTTACTGACACATCAAATTTCAGGTGATAAAAGACTTCGAGGTTATCAAGCGGGTTTGCATGGTTATTCACATCATACTTGTGAACATCGGCACCCCCGTCACAAATGAAAGAGCGTAATTCTAGATTAACTAGCCATTGTTTGTTCAATGATCTCAATAGATCTAGGAGTTTCATTATGATTGAAATTGGTAAAGTGCCTTACCTACCTAAAATAGATGTGTGATTTGATTACAACATCCCTCTTCATATTATGAATCGTATTTTTGGATCTTAGCCTTAATTTAAAATTGGGTTAATAATTAAGGAATAAATCGAGTTAATTAAACTTTCTCCTTTAGGTTAAATTGAATCCCTCCTCACTCACCTTCTAATTCTAGCTTCTCTTTGTTCTCCCTCACGAATGACTCATTTATTATGTGATATTCCACGTTTTTGTATTAAGAATGATGTCCATAATGAGCATACTTCTTAAATAAATAACGCATCTACTTTAGATAAATTGTTATTCCCATAAGATAACATTTGTCAAATAAGTTCTCTTATAACATTATGTCTATGTCCTCGATGTTCCAAAAGAATTTTGTAAACATGTGAACATTTGAAATGAATTTAAATTTGAGTGAAATTTTTCACCAAATGGAAAGATAAGATTAATTTGAAATTATTTAAATTTCCCAATTACAGTCGAATTGAAGAAGAGAGTTTGTATGACTAACTCGAGAATCCTAATGTTGCCCTTGACAAGAGTATTGCTATAGATATTGTGCTTAGATTTCTCATTAGTTCTTATGATAATTCAACTTTGATTTTTCATATGAATGGTATGGAGGAAAACATTGATGAGATTCTTAAACCTTCTCCAAAATAGAAAACTAGAAAGAAATTCGAATTCTTATCCAATTCTAGTTATCGCTTTCTAATGTTGGTGGAATAAATATGAAAAATTCAAATCCTAAATGGAAATGAATGGTTTTTGCCAAAACTTCCCATTATGAAGGAATGGAATTGGTGTGTCCTCTATTCCACGCAATCATGATTCAAAAAGAGGCAAGTTTCAATTAATGCAGTTACACGGATCATAGGAAACAAAGATTACCCTAAGTATTTTGGGATGGTAAAGTCAAAGGCTAGACTCTACATCAAGTACTTATATAGTCAAACTCCAATTACTTCCAGTTGATGGTGCCTTGATGCATGATGTTGTTATCGCATTTGGATGGCATTGTAGGACATATATGAAAGAAAGAAGTTAAATGTAAAGGGCTAAATCTAATCATTAAAATAGACAAATGTGCATGTATCAATGATTGAGGATTTCGAGCTTATGCTTGGTAATGGAGTTAGGATAAATCTAGTCGCTTATTATTACTCTATGGAGATGTTTAGAAACCAAAATTTCATCATATGCGTGGTATAAACATGAATTTCAATTTTCATTTTGTGACAACCCCAAATCTATTCCCGTTACAAATCCCATCTTCACTAACGGAATGCGTCACTATACGTTATTTTCTATAATATTTGGAATCGTCAATAACCGAATATCTAGTTATATAACTTGTATATTAGTATGGGACACGAATATTTCTCTTTTCACTAAATACTAAAGTCACTAACATGTCAAGAACCATCCGCTCTAAGTTAACTATAATAGGTATAGTTAATGTTGCTACTGCTATTACTCGCTAAAGTCACTACTCTTTACGCTATAATACTCACTATTACCAGACAATACACTAGTAAGAGAACACCCTATGATCAATACTAAAAGATTACTACACTATAACAAACGAGAAAACACAAATCAAACAATAATATACTAACCCACTACGAGTTACTCTATTCGCTACCCACTACGCCCGGAGTTTTCCGACTAGAAGACGACACTACATGTATAGATCTATACGGGGCAGACGCTATTATATCCCGACTGTTAATTTCAGTCCGCGCCGTGCAGGCCCAGGGATGCCACTACTTCACTATACTGTGCATGACTGGGAAGGTCATGGGATCCTCTACTATCCTCACTATTAGTATTATGCAAGGAATACACTATAACTACTCTAAAATACTACATTAAACACTAAACTACATCCTGGAGTAAGTAAGTATCTATCACTAAAGGAAGCTTGCACCTCTATCACTGATTATAGGCTTAACCTATTCTATCACATTACTATTTGGGGATTACTAATATACTTTTACATTAAACTGTTTTAAAAAATGGAGAATGCATACTTTTCACACATTTCACTTACAATGTATTTTCTGGAAAATATAGGATTTTCTAGGCTTTCTACTACTTATGAATATAAATAACACAATTTTCGCACTATTGCTTTTATACAAAAACTCACACTAAACTCTTATGAACTCACCAGCTTTATGCTGATATTCGTTTTCAAAATAACTTGTATCTTCAGGTCAATGATAGACAGGTACAGACGCAGCATTTTTGGAGAAGGTGGAGCATACAAGACCCATCTCTTATTTTTGAATTACTTTTGGTGTTTGTTGAACAATATAAAACACTCTTGTAATTAAATTCACTATGTAAATGCAATGGTTGTATGTTTCTTGTTTTTACTATTATGCAATTGTGATGATACTGTACATGACGTCCTCCACCCTGAAACGTATTCCGCCGTTATCGGTTTTGGGGTGTGACAGATTGGTATCAGAGCATTGTTTATAGTGAATCAAGTATATCAACCTATAAAAGATATACGAACTATAAACACTTCGGGACTAAAACACTCTGACCAAGAATATATACTGTTAAGTATCTAAAAGATCTAACTAAGTATATATATATACACACATCACTATAAAACACAGAAATCAGTATCACCCTAGAACAGAACAAAAGTGTTAAGATTGTTGGGCAGCACCATTGAGCTTAGAGACATATAGTCACATTTGGGGTGATGTAGCCTGATCAACTACATTTTCCTGAGAGTGATTAGCATGTGCCTAAGTTTGGCTGTGGTGTTGCAACAAGTCTAAAACTTACCAACACTACCACAATAACGTTACCATAAGAATACTATAGGAGTATTCTGTATCTCTAGATTATACGTACGTGACAACAAAAAGGGTCGTTATTAGTAGGACAATAGTTGCTAAGTGGATACACCACGATTACATGTGACTAGGGCGCTATAGACTCAGAATCTACAGCCTTTGCTTCATTCCCTGTTCTTGTTTGATTGGGGGTCTGAAGTTAGGGTGGTTTATTCGAAGGACTATCTTGCATTGATTACATGTAATTGGTATGCACTATGCAAGCATTGGGTCGACTAATAACGATTTATCCTATAAGGATCTTAGAATAGTACGTCTATTAATCTTCTTTTCCCCCTTTCTCGCGTAGATAGCATGGCTGGCTTCCACCTACCCGGCGATCCGTACTTTCCGAACCAGGGCAATGGAGGATGGCTCGAAGAGGAGTCAGACGACGATCACCCTATTCCTTTGGATGATCATCATGCTGAAGGCTTCTCGGATAGCTCGAGCTCCGAGCCAGAAGTCAACAACCAACCTCCTGAAGCCCCGAACCCTAACCCCCGATCGGCATTTCAGGGCCCCACTCCTATGCGGGCAATATCCTTGCATCGATGGAGCGAGGAGCAGGGTCAGCCCTTGACTTACAATGGAGACCGAAGCTTCTACAACATAAGCGAAGGAGGATCAACGGATCGGGTTCTGCCCATCATGATCCGAAGGATTGCCAGGAATGTTGAGCAAAGTCAAGCTACTATTGGTCGAGTTGTAGAAGTGGATGCCAACTCAAACCTCAACACTGTTCGCATCCGCCAACTCGAAGAAGCCGTGGACAGGACAAGGAGGACCAACGAGGCTCTGCAGCATCAGCTGGCTGCATCCCGAGCTGAATTTAGGGAACTCCGAGCACGCTAAAGGACTCATGATCGACACCTTCAAGAAGTTATGCGTCAACTAGCGGATCTGAGGATTCGCCCAACAAGCAACCGTCGCCAGTAGAAGACATCTAGTTACCTCACTCTTTTGTTTAAAGGACTAGCCTTTTTATCTCTATGTTCCGTAGGTCTCTTGTCTGTAAACATTCCTAGTTTAAAAGTACTCTAGTTGAACCTCTAAACTGCCAACAATTTCTCCATGGTATGATGTAAGACCTACTGCTAGGTCAATTTTCATGAACTTGTGTTGCATCATTAATACCAGTATAATGGCAGTTGATTTCTCTCTTGCTAAGACTCTCATACTGATCTTGGATTATGTTGAGTTAATCCATGAAACACTCTATTCATTTCGCAATAGGCTCTTACTATTGCTATCATTTCTATGGTTTTCCAGTGAAGGATGCCTCCTCGAAAGCATCCAAACCGAGGAAGACCAGCTACTCAAACCCCTCCTCCACCACCTCCTCCTCCTCAGTTCGATCCGGTGTTGTTCCAAACGGCTGTGACTGCGGCTGTAACAGCAGCCATGGCCCAAATGAACTCGGGTGATGCGAGCGGTGGGAATTCTAGATTTGGTGAAGTCCACCAGCGAGTGCAGGGATGCACTTATAAGGACTTCATGAATTGTAAACCTGCTTTCTTTGATGGTACCGGAGGGATTCTGGCATTGTCCCAATGGTTTGAAAGAACCGAAGCTGTATTCGAGATGTGCTCTTGTCCCGAAGAGAGCAAAATCAAGTTCGCTACTGCTACCCTCACTAATAGGGCCTTGTCATGGTGGAACGGCCATGTCAGTGCACTCTCCTTGGTCACAGCCAATGCCATGGGCTGGGACACTCTAAAAGATCTTATGAGAGGAGAGTACTGCCCTAGGGGCGAAGTTCAGAAGCTTGAGGAAGAACTTTGGAACCTCAAGATGAAGGGGACCGACATAACGGCTTATACGGCCAGGTTTTGCGACTTGGCGGCTATGTGTCCCAACATGATCCCCTCTGAAAGCAAGAAGATTGAGCGATACATATGGGGTTTAGTACCCCCGTATCGAGGAAATGTTCTGGCCTCACGCCCTACCACTTTCGACAGCGCCAAGGAATTGGCCCAGAGTCTGATCAACCACGAAATCTCCTCCACTCCAGCAACAACAACCACAACAACCACTGCACCATCCGGATCATCTGACAGAAAAAGGAAACGATGGGATAAGAAGAAAGGCAAGAAAACTCAAACCGCCTCCAAGGACCAGCAAATTGTGGCGGTCCATGCTGCCACCACCCCAGCCACACCAGCTGCTCCAGCCCCGCCGAAAGCTTACAGTGGAAACTTGCCTAAGTGTCCCAAGTGCCCTTTCCACCACAACGGCCCTTGCCGTGAATTGCAGTGTTCCAACTGCGGCCGAAAGGGCCATACTGTCCGATTTTGCAAGGCCCCTCCCAAACCTATCACACAGGTTCCTAGTACGGGAGTGACCCCAACTTGTTATGGATGCGGTGAAGCGGGCCATTTTAAGAAGAACTGTCCGAAGGCTACAAATGCTGGGGGAACTGGAAGGTTACTCGTTATCGGTCACAATGAAGCGGTAGCTGATCCCACGGTGGTCACGGGTACGTTTCTTCTCAACAACTCTTATGCCTGTGTCTTATTCGATAGTGGTGCAGAAAGAAGCTTCATAAATCAAAACTTTAAACACTTACTCAAACAAACCCCTCAACCACTAAAAGAAACATTCGTTGTAGAAATGGCTAATGGGAAGACAGAAAGCTCTAATGAAATCTATATAGGTTGTACTATCACGTTAGATGATCACCCCTTTTTAATCGATCATATACCAGTCTCAATTAAAAATTTCGATGTCATTGTTGGTATGGATTGGTTAAGTCTTCACTACGCCGATATTCTATGCTCCGACAAAGCCATTCGCCTGAACCTTCCGAATCGCGAAACCCTATTGATATACGGAGATAAGCCAAGTACAAGCCTTCGTATCATCTCTAGTATCCAGGCTCAGAAATATTTGCGCAAGGAATATCGCGCCTTTCTTGCTCACGTTGTCGACACTAACCAGAAATCGAAAGATCCAAAAGACATTCCTGTAGTATGCGATTTCCCTGATATCTTCCCGGAGGATCTTCCAGGCCTACCTCCCAAACGACAGGTTGAATTCAGAATCGACCTAATCCCAGGAGCTACCCCCGTAGCTAAGTCGCCCTACCGTCTAGCGCCCGCCGAAATGCAAGAACTATCCGGTCAACTCAACGAACTGCTCAGTAAGAGCTTTATAAGACCGAGCTTCGCACCTTGGGGAGCTCCGGTCTTGTTCGTGAAGAAAAAGGATGGATCGTTTCGGATGTGCATCGATTATAGGGAACTCAATAAACTCACGGTCAAAAATCGCTATCCTCTCCCTCGTATCGACGATCTATTCGACCAACTCCAAGGAGCAAGTTACTTCTCCCAGATTGATCTTAGATCCGGATATCATCAGTTACGGGTGCTTGAGGAAGATGTTCCGAAGACAGCCTTCCGAACCCGATACGGGCATTTTGAGTTCGTAGTGATGCCCTTTGGGCTGACTAACGCCCCCACAGTATTCATGGACTTGATGAATAGGGTATGTCGTCCATATCTAGATCAGTTCTTCATCGTCTTTATTGATGACATACTCGTCTACTCTCGGAGCGAGGAAGAGCACGAAAATCATTTACGATTAGTCCTGGAAACCCTGCGATCCAAGAAGTTGTATGCGAAGTTCTCTAAGTGCGAGTTTTGGATCCGAAGAGTTGAATTCTTAGGGCACGTGGTCAGTGAAGACGGAATCCACGTGGACCCCTCCAAAATTAAAGCTATTGAGAACTGGTCAGCACCGAAGACGCCTACAGAAATTCGTCAATTTCTAGGCCTCGCTGGCTACTACCGCAGATTCATCCAAAATTTCTCTCGAATTGCGAAGCCTCTCACTATGCTAACTCAGAAGGGTGTATCATTCGACTGGGAAGAGAAACAGGAGAGGGCATTTCAGACCCTGAAGCGAGCCCTATGCACCGCACCAGTATTATCCCTTCCCGAAGGGACAGAAGGTTTCGTCGTATACTGTGGTGCATCCAATCAGGGGCTCAGTTGTGTCTTGATGCAACGAGGCAAGGTTATCGCCTATGCCTCGAGACAGCTAAAGAACCATGAAGTGAACTACACTACTCACGACCTCGAGTTAGGAGCGGTCGTCTTCGCACTAAAAATCTGGAGACACTACTTGTATGGGACGAAGAGTGTGGTGTACACTGATCATAAAAGCCTCCAACATATACTGAACCAAAAAGAACTCAACATGAGACAGCGTCGATGGGTCGAGCTACTTAACGATTACGACTGTGAAATTAGATATCATCCGGGGAAAGCCAACGTAGTAGCTGACGCCCTGAGTAGAAAGGAATATTCCGGTCGAAGGACCAAGTCGTTGACAATGACTATACATTCACATCTATCCACGCAGATCAAATAGGCTCAGCTGGAAGCCTTAAAGCCTGGAAACGTGACGGGAGAATCCCTGCGCGGAATGGATAAAAATTTGGAGGTTAAGGGTGATGGAGCATACTACTTCATGGACCGAATCTGGACTCCACGCCATGGAGGTTTCAGAGACTTAGTCATGAGGGAAGCACACAACACTCGTTACTCCGTCCACCCGGGATTAGATAAGATGTATCTGGATCTCAAAAAGCTATACTGGTGGCCGAACATGAAAGCGGAGATCGCTACCTTTGTAAGTAAGTGCCTTACTTGCGCAAAGGTCAAAGTCGAATATCAAAAGCCATCAGGACTCCTCCAACAACCTGAGGTACCAGAATGGAAGTGGGAGCGAATCACAATGTACTTTATCACCAAGCTGCCCAAGACAGCAGGTGGATTAGATACCATTTGGGTCATCGTTGACAGGTTGACCAAGTCTGCACACTTTCTACCCATCAAGGAGACGGACAAGATGGAGAAGCTCACTAGAACATATATAAAAGAAATAGTGCGACTGCATGGCGTCCCTATATCTATTATATCAGACAAAGATAGTAGATTCACCTCTAGATTTTGGCAATCATTGCAAAAGGCACTAGGGACGAGGCTGGACATGAGTACAGCCTACCATCCACAGACTGACGGACAAAGTGAGAGGACGATACAAACCTTAGAAGATATGCTGCGAGCTTGTGTGATCGACTTCGGGAAATCATGGGATACACACTTGCCTCTTGTGGAGTTTTCCTACAACAATAGTTATCATACGAGCATCAAGGCAGCTCCATTCGAAGCCCTCTACGGCCGGAAGTGCAGATCCCCTTTGTGCTGGGCTGAGGTGGGTGACACTCAGTTAGCTAAAGGACGAGTTCCTGACAGCGCCCTCACTGGTCCGGAGATCATTTGAGAGACGACCGAGAAGATTGTGCAGATACGTGAACGACTAAAAGCCGCTAGGGATCGACAGAAAAGTTACGCCGACAAACGAAGAAAACCCTTGGAATTCCAGGTGGGAGACCGTGTCCTTTTGAAGGTCTCGCCCTGGAAAGGCATGATACGCTTCGGAAAGCGTGGAAAGTTAAACCCAAGGTACATAGGGCCTTTTGAGATTCTTGCCAGAATCGGCCCTGTAGCTTACAAACTAAACTTACCCCGCGAGCTAAGTAACATACATCCTACCTTCCATGTCTCAAACTTGAAGAAATATCTGTCTGACGAGACTCTCGTGATTCCCCTCGACGAGATCAAGATCAATGAGAGCCTCAACTTCGTGGAAGAGCCTGCGGAGATTTTGGATCGTGAAGTAAAATGGACGAAACAAAGCCGCATCCCAATTGTGAAGGTTCGGTGGAATGCCAAGCGAGGACCGGAATTCACTTGGGAGCGCGAGGATCAAATGAAACTCAAATATCCTCATCTCTTTGCTTAGTAGTATTGTAATAACGTATCTGTTTGAATTCTAAATTTCGGGACGAAATTCCCCTAACTGGGGGATGATGTGACAACCCCAAATCTATTCCCGTTACAAATCCCATCTTCACTAACGGAATGCGTCACTATACGTTATTTTCTATAATATTTGGAATTGTCAATAACCGAATATCTAGTTATATAACTTGTATATTAGTATGGGACACGAATATTTCTCTTTTCACTAAATACTAAAGTCACTAACATGTCAAGAACCATCCGCTCTAAGTTAACTATAATAGGTATAGTTAATGTTGCTACTGCTATTACTCGCTAAAGTCACTACTCTTTACGCTATAATACTCACTATTACCAGACAATACACTAGTAAGAGAACACCCTATGATCAATACTAAAAGATTACTATACTATAACAAAAGAGAAAACACAAATCAAACAATAATATACTAACCCACTACAAGTTACTCTATTCGCTACCCACTACGCCCGGAGTTTTCCGACTGGAAGACGACACTACATGTATAGATCTATACGGGGCAGACGCTATTATATCCCGACTGTTAATTTCAGTCCGCGCCGTGCAGGCCCAAGGATGCCACTACTTCACTATACTGTGCATGACTGGGAAGGTCATGGGATCCTCTACTATCCTCACTATTAGTATTATGCAAGGAATACACTATAACTACTCTAAAATACTACATTAAACACTAAACTACATCCCGGAGTAAGTAAGTATCTATCACTAAAGGAAGCTTGCACCTCTATCACTGATTATAGGCTTAACCTATTCTATCACATTACTATTTGGGGATTACTAATATACTTTTACATTAAACTGTTTTAAAAAATGGAGAATGCATACTTTTCACACATTTCACTTACAATGTATTTTCTGGAAAATATAGGATTTTCTAGGCTTTCTACTGCTTATGAATATAAATAACACAATTTTCGCACTATTGCTTTTATACAAAAACTCACACTAAACTCTTATGAACTCACCAGCTTTATGCTGATATTCGTTTTCAAAATAACTTGTATCTTCAGGTCAAAGATAGACAGGTACAGACGCAGCATTTTTGGAGAAGGTGGAGCATACAAGACACATCTCTTATTTTTGAATTACTGTTGGTGTTTGTTGAACAATATAAAAGACTCTTGTAATTAAATTCACTATGCAAATGCAATGGTTGTATGTTTCTTGTTTTTACTATTATGCAATTGTGATGATACTGTACATGACGTCCTCCACCCCGAAACGTATTCCGCCGTTATTGGTTTTGGGGTGTGACACATTTCACAATGGAAATGTGACAATTCTAGTTTATAAAGATGATGGTTTTATGTCTAAAACATCATCTTGCAATTGGCTTTCATGAAATTGTAGTTTGTATTACTAATAATTACAGTGGTGACTTGAACATTGACTCTTCTAATAACTTAGATATGATCATGCTTGTAGCATGATCGCCTTGGCCACATAAGTGAGAATCGCATCGCCAAGCTCCAATTAGATCGGACTTGGAATCATTCGACATTCATTTAGATGATGTATTCAAATCTTGTATGTTGGAAAGACGACTTGGTTACCATTCATATGGACATGTAATGGTGAAAATAGATTATTGGATCTTGTACACATTAATGTGTGTTGACCCATCAGATCCACCACAAGGGGCGACATATTGTATGTCACATTTATTTAAAGGTTCTATAGATGTGGTTATGTTTATATTATTAAGAATAATTTTGACACTTTGAAAGGTTTCTTAGATTATAAGAACAATGTAGGGAATCAATAGGGCATGAAAGTAAAGGTTCTTGAATCTGAAAGTAAAGAGGAATGCCTTAGTATCGGGTTCTACGATCATCATAGAGATTATGGAATGGTTTCCATAATTGGCTTATCCATGGAAATCATAACGTAATGATTTTACTAAAAGGAGAATCGAATGGAGTATGGTTTATTCAACGATGATTCATGCTTCGCTACCATTCACAAATTTTTGGAAATACACACTTAAATTAGTAGAGCATTCTTAAACCATGTATCCAACTAAGTAGGTTTTGATGACAAATCATGAAATGTAGAGTTAGAAAGTTCCAACAAATTTAGATATGGTGTTGTGAGGTCTTTCGTAAGACGATAAACCAATGACCAACTTGAATCAAGATTTATGAAGTATTACATTTTTGGGAATTCACTAAAGACTTTTGAGATATATATATATATATATATATATATATATATATATATATATATATATATATATATATATATATATATATATATATATATATATATATATATATATAATGTTTATAGCTCAAAAGGAATGTTACTTGAGATAACAAACATATAGATATCAAGAAGTCAATAGGAGTCATATTGAACTTGAAGGAATTTAAGATGTGACCAAAAATGAACCTATAGTAAACACAAGCTCTCAACTTGAGGTTGACAAACCAGTTGAGACAAATGCCATTGCCTTATTTCTTTGCAAACTATAGTAGAGATAGAGCATGTGACATGCCCATTTTTACGGCTAGAAAAGACTGATTTGTTTGTGCTTTATTTTCAAAACCAGAGTAACTTTTAAAGAAATATGTTGCGGAATTTGTTCCCAAAAAAACATGATAAATATGTCATCAAAGCATTTCTGAAGACATGTATTTTATTCCTTTTAAAATGTTGGGATGTCATCGTCAATATAGAACATAAGCATAAACATACCTTACTTTCCTTTACACTAGTGATCTACATCTCCTTAATCTCTCAGTGTAATGTAGCTTCATATCGACACCTATGATACAAATAAATCGAGTAGGTCAGGTTGGGAAACCTGGTGAGTACATAGGGATTTCAATCCCACAATGTTATATCATATATATTTTAGAACTCACAAGTATACAATTTCACCATGTATAAACAACACTTACCCCACCCCGTCGATCCTCTCAACAATACTGTCCATACTCTTGGATCTAAAATTTACCTTTTTACTTAATCCATAATCCCGGATCTAATCCATGCTCTCGGATCAATAAATGTGCCCATTTCATACTCTTGGACTAGGGATAATTGTCTACGTCTAAATCCATACTCCCGGATTATTGACAGATAACTATGTCCTATCCATACTCTCAGACTAAGGACAACTGACTATGTCTTAATCCATGCTCCTGGATTAATGAAAAATGACTATGCCCAATCCATACTCTCGGACTAGGGACGAATGACTATGTCTAATCCATGCTTCCGGATCAATGACACAATTTAAAGTTCTATTCTCCGTGTATATCTCACTCATACTCATAAGAAGATATTACCCAATATTCCTCATAATTAATTTAGGCTTACTCTTTATCCTAAATCATCATATATTATCAGTTATGCTCTTTAACATGTATTTCAGGCAACATCAAATATATCACACATGAACATATATTTAATACTTCAATCAATACTTGTATTAAAATCATTTTCATGAAAGGGACTATGCACTCACTTATTAATGTGGTGATTCTGAAATCAGACTGCGCTTCGCTTCTTAAAAATAATTTCCTTCGACGAAACCAAGTATTATTACCACTAGATTTTAGTCTAATATTTATTGCGACTAATTATTAGTCTAGAATCATCATTAACTCAGAGTCTACTTCGTGATCTATCAAGTAAGGAACAATAAGGTAGGATCATATCGGAGGTAGGGTCCATTTGGTATACGAAGTATATTGTTTGGAAATCCCACTTTAAACACATCACTAAATCACAACCTACACATCATCCCCGCAAGTAGATCAATCAGTATAACAAATTTGAATCACTGATAAATCTTATTTATCGGTACATAATAACGATATTACATTTAAATATAAGCTATATTTAAAGTAGGGTAGGCGTATCTCAGTTACAATGAGTTTTGCTAAAAACAGGGTTCCGCTGGAGCAAAGCTTCTGAGCCGAAAAGCTCTTTTTCTTGGAGCCTTTGGGCTCTCCAAGGCTTTCCTATAGCAACTTGAGGTTACTAGGGATTTAGAGGGGTTTTGGGAGTCTAGAGAAAAGTTAGAGAGAGAAAGAAAGGCTTATGGTGTGAGGAAAATATGAAGAATTCATTCTTTATTTATAGGGGTTTGATCATAGAGTAGGCCCTAAGTTTCATCCGTATCTTCCTTGTATAAGATCCGTTTTCTACGTTGTTTATATCCACGTGTTGGTATTTACGAGTACTACAATTTTCATTTAGACTCTGTTAGTTAATTCTCATTCTATCTCCGATTTACAAAACTGTATCAAATTAATTGCGCTCGAAGAGTACTACAATATCTTTAACATACGAGCTGTATTTTCTACATTCTTTATATCCACGCATTGGTATTTATGAGTACTACAACTTTCGTTTAGACCTCATCGGCTAATTCTCATTCTATCTCACATTTACAAAACTGTATCGAATTCTCCGTGCTCGAAGAGTAGGGACTAAGTTTCGTCCATATCTTTCGATATGAGCTCTGTTTTTTACCTTCATTTTATCATTGAACTTCTATTAACGATATATTCATTTCTCGTTTAGATTATGTTGGCTAAAAATCACCCATCTAAAATTCGAATTTCGGTCGGCACACTACTATGCGAAATCTAAGAAAATCCATAACTTCCTCATAAGAATTCAGATTTGGACGTTCTTTTTTTGCACGCTCTTGGTTTAACATATAATACAACTTTCATTTATATCTCTAAGGCTAAAAAGTAGTTTATCAAAAAATCACTTTTTATGTTACGCGGTGCCGTGCCGGTTTAGCCGTAAAACTTCGACAGGTCATAACTTCTTCGTTATAACTCATATTTCAGCGTTCTTTATATGTACATAACCCTTGTGAAATATAATATAAATTGGATGAGATTATTTATTATAAATAATCATCCATCAAAAAGTCATTTTTGACGCTCATTGTCTCTAAATTGACTAGCCCAAATCTACGTGCGTTACAATTATCTCCCCTTAGAATGATTATGTCTCGGAATCATCAATGAAACAGGGCTTTATAATGACTCCATACGTTCTCTCTTCATCCTAGGTAATAATCATAACTTCTATTCTCTTTCGAATGAGTATCTAACTCTTGGTCATCTTTACTGCAAGCGGTGCTCGATCTTGCACCCACTCTCTATCTCATGTTAGACTCTTAATCATGACCTTTATGTCACAATATCGATCATTATTGGAGACTCCTTCTTCTTCTTACAAAATTAGGATAAGTTCTTTGATTACCATAATAGACTGATGGGTCACGTTCTAATGACCTCTTGTCGTATGATGTAACGCTTAGAATCAGGTCTTTAGAGTCAAATTTCACAATCATTACATCCCGAAATGATTACGTCCCATAATCATCAACAAAACAGGGCTGTATAATGACTCCATACGTTCTCTCTTCATCCTAGGTAATAATCATAACTTTTATGTTCTTTCGAATGAGTATCTAACTCTTGTTCCTCTTTACTGCAAGCGGTGCTCGATCTTGCACCCACTCTTTATCTCGTGTTAGAATCTTAATCATGACCTTTATGTCACAATATTGATCGTTATTGGAGAATCCTTCTTCTTACAAACTTAGGATAAGTTCTTTAATTACCACAATAGACCGATGGGTCACGTTCTAATGACCTCTTGTCGTATGATGTAATGCTAATGAATCAGGTCCTTTAGAGTCAAATTCCACAATGATTACATCCTGGAATGATTACGTCCCAGAATCATCAATGAAATAGAGATGTATAATGACTCCATACGTTCTGTCTTCATCTTAGGTAATAATCATGACTTTTATGTTCTTTCGAATGAGTATCTAACTCTTGGTCCTCTTTACTGCAAGCGGTGCTCGATCTTGCACTCAATCTTTGTCTCATGTTAGACTCTTAATCATGACCTTTATGTCACAATATCGATCATTATTGGAGACTCCTTCTTCTTCTTACAAACTTAGGATAAGTTCTTTGATTACCACAATAGACCGATGGGTCACGTCCTAATGACCTCTTATCGTATGATGCAATGCTTAGAATCAGGTCTTTTAGAGTCAAATTCTAGAATGAAATATATTTTCCTTCATATTCTTAAGCAATATAATCACATTCTAGCATGTAGCACTTCTAGCTACAAGCTTCTTACTTTAACAACTTTTCACGATACCTCTATTGATTGCTTCAATTATCTTTCACATCAAGCTTTTGTCTTAAGTTAGATGCTACATCGATCTTGGTTCTTTGAATCATGTAAAATACTCATCTTAGTCAGAATCGACGTGATGTGACCACTAGGGTTGGAATAATAATCATCTTCTTAGTCATTACCGAAACGTTGGTAACGACATATAGGAACAAAACAGAATCAACTACTAGCGCCTTGGTAACCTTGTGGCTATCCCTGATCCAAGTGTGAGTCATGTGCTTCTGGTAGTATAGGCCTCTATTACCATCCACACCTACTCATACTCGTCCCAAGTAGTGTCTCGCAGTTTTCCAGGTCACCATTCAAGAAAATCATATAACAACTTAACACATCACATAACATAACCAAAGTTTATATTATTTCTTGGAACAATTACATAGATGTTAAAGTTCATCCTATACTATGCTTCTAATAAGCTACGCCACATGATACCCTACACATGGCTGCTTCATAACTTTATCTTCGAATATCGGTCCTCACTCCTGATTCCTTGCATTTTCAGTTGCTTCATCAAGGATCATATGGAATGATCTTTCCTTTGAATTTGGCGGCACATTTTGCTTTGTAGCCCCTTCCCTATTCGGGCAATCTTGTTTGAAGTGTCCTTCTCCTCCACACTTAAAGCAGACTTCTCTCTGGGTTGTGCATTCGTGGGCATAGTGACCAGTCCTCCTGTATTTGAAGCAGGTTACCTCTTTAGGACCTCTCCCAGTGTGTTTCCTTCTACATTTGTCACACCACCTTTCTTCATTACTATCCCCATATCTCTTGTTGTTGGGGTCAGTCTTTGGGGACTTATTTCTCTTTTCGGACTTTAAGGATCCCTCAAACTTCCTCTTCTCACCCACCTCAGCTCTTTCTAAACCCTTTTCGTTAAGTTGGATCTCCATATCCGTAGCTGCTCTAACAGCTGTCTTCAAGGTAGTTGCCTTTTTTACTATTGCACCAAAGTCTGATGGCAACCCGTTAGCAAACCTATCTATCTTGGAGAGTTCAGTAGGCACCAAGTAGGGAAATAGCTTCATCTTCTCAGTGAATCTGGTGGCATACTCATCCACACTCATCTTCCCTTTCCTCAGGTTTTGAAACTCATTGTTTAGGTCTATCAGATCTATTTTGGAGCAGTATTACATTTTTAACTGCTTCATGAATGCTTCCCAAGACATCCTCAGGGCTTCTCCAATTGCTTATCGGTGCCGTTGCAGCTTTCTAATATCATTTCCATCTCGTAGATCCAGTCCATGATCTCTATAGGCTTTGGGCCTCCAGAAAGACTAGGTGGCTTGGCACCCAAGAAATTCATATACATGTGCCCATCCCTGTCAATCCTTATGTCTAAGTGAGTTCCCCTGACCACTCGCGGTCTAACTTGACTCACCGTACGACTATAATTTCCCTCCTCTGACAACTCTTCATTCAGCTCGGGCTGTTCAACAGGCACCGTAGGTTCATCCCGATTCTATTGAAGCAAATGCCATGTTTCTTCCATTTGACGATCCAACATCATCTAGATCATCGCTTGCACTCCGAACATCATGATTGGCTTAGGTGCAGGTGCTACTACATGTAGTTGTTTAATCACTTGGGGTTAAGGTTGTTGATTCATGTTTCCATTCGCATTTCCAACTCTGATTCGGGTCCTTTCCATTTTGATCTATACACCAAAGTAGACGTTTGGTGTGTAATGACGAGAATTAAGATATGAAAGATTTTATTTACGGTCGACGTGTAAATCTCCCTATCACTCCGAAAAATCACACGCCAGTTCTAATACCGTAATTAACGTTTAGAAATCTGAACACATAAAATTTCCAGATCCAGTCAGCAACAGACCATAGATCCGACTAAATGATAGTATCATAAAGCATCACAAATCATTTGAGCACATAAAAGCATGTTAGGCATCTTACCTAAATAAGCTAGTACGTGTGTCTATTCAGGTGTACTACTTAAAATATATTACACGAACTCAACTCACAATGATTGCTTAGCATTCTAAGTTGAAGTCTACAAATAAATCCTTATTCCTAGTTCGCTTAAAGTAACGCTCTGATACCAACTGTGACATCCCTATTTTTACGACCCGAAAACACCAATTTGTTTATGATTTATTTTGGAAATTAGAGTATCTTTTAAAGAAATATGTTGCAAAATTTCTTCCCCCAAAAACGTGATAAATATGTTATCAAGCAATTTCTGAAGAAATGTATTTTATTCCTTTTAAAACGTTGGGATGTCATCGTCAATACAGAAATAAGCATAAACAGACCTTACATTCATTTACACTAGTGATCTACATCTCCTTAATCTCTCAGCGTAATGTAGCTTTATATCGACACCTGCGATACAAATTCACTGAGTGGGTCAGGTTGGAAAACCTGGTGAGTGCATAGGGACTTCAATCCCACAATGTTGTATCATGTATATATATTTTAGAACTCACAATTATTCAAGTTCACCATGTATAAACAACTCTTACCACACCCCGTCAATCCTCTCAATGATATTGCCCATAGCCACGGATCTAAAATTTACCTTTTTACTTAATCCATACTCCCGGATCTAATGCATGCTCTCAAATCAATAACTATGCCCATTCCATACTCTCGGACTAGGGACAATTGTCTATGTCAAAATCCAGACTCCCAGATTAATGATAAATAACTATATCCTATCCATACTCTCGGACTAAGGAGAACTGACTATGTCTTAATCCATGCTCCCAGATTAATGACAAATGACTGTTCCCAACCCATACTCTCGGACAAGGGACGAATGACTATGTCTAATCCATGCTCCCGGATCAATGACGTAATTTAAAGTTCTATTCTCTGTGTATATCTCACTCGTACTCATAAGAAGATAATACCCAATATTCCTCATAATTAATGTAGGTTTACTCTTTATCTTAAATCATCATATATTATCAGGTATGCTCTTTAACACGTATTTTAGGAAACATCAAATATTTCACACATAAACATATATTTAATACTTCAATCAATACTTGTATTAAAATCATTTTCATGAAAGGGACTATGCACTCACTTGTTAATGTGGTGATTCCGAACTCAGACAGCGCTTCGCTTCTTAAAATTAATTTCTTCGATGAAACCTAGTATTATTACCACTAGATTTTAGTGTAATATTTATTGCGCCTAATTATTAGTCTAGATTCATCATTAACTTAGAGTCTACTTCATGATCTATCAAGTAAGGAACAACCAAGTAGGATCATATTGGAGGTAGGGTCCGTTTGGTATACGAAGTATACTGTTAGGAAATCCCACTTTAAACACCTCACTAAATCACATCCTAGACATCATCCTCGTAAATAGATCAATCAGTAAAACGAATTTGAATCACTGATGAATCTTATTTATTGGTTCATAATAGCTATATTATATTTAAATATAAGTTGTATTTAAAGTAGGGTAGGCATATCTCACTTAGAGCAAGTTTTGCTAAAAACCGGGTTCCACTGGAGCAGAGCTTCTGAGCCGAAAAGCTTTTTTTCTTGGAGCCTTCGGGCGCTCCAGGGCTTTCCTCTAGCACCTTGAGGTTACTAAGGATTTATAGTGGGTTTGGGAGTCTAGAGAGAAGTTATAGAGAGAAAGAAAGGCTTATGGTGTGAAAAAAATATGAAGAATTCATCCTTTATTTATAGGGGTTTGATCAGTAGGCCCTATGTTTCGTCCGTATCTTCCTTGTACGAGATCATTTTTCTATGTTCTTTATATCCACGTGTTGGTATTTACGAGTAATACAACTTTCATTTAGACCCCTTCGGCTAATTCTCATTCTAGCTCTGATTTACAAAACTGTATCAACTTAATCGCGCTCGAAGAGGAGGGACTAAATTTTGTCCATATCTTTAAAATTTGAGCTCTATTATTGACGTTCTTTATATCCACACGTTGGTATTTACGAGTACTACGACTTTCATTTAGAACTCGACGACTAATTTTCATTCTATCTCAAATTTACAAAACTGTATTGAATTCGCCACACTCGAAGAGTAGGGACTATGTTTTGTCCATATCATTCGCATATGAGCTCCATTTTCGACTGTCTTATTATCTTTGAACTCAAATTAACTATATCTTCATTTATCGTTTAGATTATTTTGGCTAAAAATCGACCGATCTAAAATTCGAATTTCGGGCTGCACACTACTATGCCAACTCTTAGAAATTTTTGAACTTCCTCATACGAAGTCAGATTTGGACGTTCTTTTTATGCACAATCTTGTTTTAACCTATACTACAGCTTTCATTTAGACCTCTATGGCTACAAAGTAGTTTATCAAAAATTCACTTTTTATGTTTCGTGGTGCCGTGACGGTTTAGCCGTAAAACTTTGACATGTCATAACGTCTTCGTTATAACTCGGATTTTGGCGTTCTTTATATGTATGGAACTGTTTTTCCATATACTATAACTTGGTGGAGATTATTTATTATAAATAATCTCCCATCAAAAAGTCATTTTTGACGCTCATTGTCTCTAAATTGACTAGCCCGAATCTGCGGGCGTTACAGAGCGTCTCCCAAGTTTTATAAGTTTCATCTAACTATGGAAAGAGATTTGTTGATTAGTGGTAAAACATTGTTCAATTTGGACAAGTCTAATAGCTACTAGGAAGCAATGGTGGGCCCTATGGATACCATTATAGGAGTCTAAAGATAGCGAAATTATGCAAATGAGGGATAACTAATTCTGAATTTGGTTGATCCAAATCCTAGTCTTATTACAGTGGGTTGCGATTAGATATTTAATGTGAAGACTAACATGTATAGGAATGTACACACATTTAAAGCTATTATGGTAGAAATGGGTTTCGCTCAAAAATCTAGAGACTGATTATGAGGAAACATTCTTACCAGTAGCTGAGAAATGTCTATTTGGTTATTTGTTACCATTATTGCCCTCTTTGTTTAAAGGTATGGTAAAGTTGATGTTTAAATGAATTTCCTCAATATACAACCTTCAAAGGATATATGACATGTTTTGAAAGAATTTAAACATACAAAGTATCTAAATAAGGTGTGTAGGCTTGAGAAATCTATTCGTGGATTTAGACAAGCATCGTGTAGTAGGAATCTATTCTTTCATGAGAAAGTATAGAGTGTTGTATTTCTAGAAGTCCATATAATGGACTTTGGATCTAAAACTATAGATTGAATTTTTAATAAGATTAAGTCTAAGACCTAAGTGTTGGAATGTTTCAACATGAAAGTCCCAAAGGGTTTGTTCATAGAAAGGAGTTGAGTGAGTAAGAAGTTCCTTTGTACTAGTCATGAAATGACAAGATGATTCGAGTCCCATATTCTTTGGATATATGATCGATCGTGAATACTATGACTTGTTCATTCTAATGCCTTATATGGTTTGAGCATCGTGATATTGAATCAAAAATTAGCATGACTGAATTGCTAGTCAACTGTCAAGAACATTCTAAAGTATTGAAAGATATCAAGGAATGGTTATTTGTAGATAGTAGAGAACACGATTGAGAAGAGTTAGAGTGACAAACTTTTTAGAGATGACTTTGAGTCATAGTCTAAATGGATATTCATTTTGAGTTGTAGCATGAAAGGTTTCATGTAGGAGATGGTTGTAGATTCAACAATGTGGGTAAGACCACATTGGTGCAAGTGAAGTATCTAAAGAGTGTGCATGGACTAGAAAACTTCATAGTTGACCTTAGATTTGTTTTAAGTAACAAATTGACATTAGAAACATTTTGTGAAAGTGTGGTCGTATTGACTAAGGATTCTTGAGATCATAGAAGGTCAATGCATAGATGAGTAAATTACACTATATACAATAGAATATTGAGGATGGAGATCTAGTTGTGAAGTAAATATCTTTTTGATGATTCATTCATGTCACACCCACGAACTGGAGCGGCGGAAACGTTCGGAGGTGGATGACTTCATGTTAAGTAGCACAATACATGTATCATAATAATCAAAGTACAACAACCATTTCATTAATAATGTACAAGTTTTACATAGTGTTCAAGTCATTCAATATGACATCAAAATTAGGTATAGCAAAAGACAAAAGACATGACTCTATACTGCTCCGTGTTCTAAAAAATCCTGGGAATGTACCTGTATACTGGTTCCTAGATAAGACAAGTATTTTAAAAAAGAGAGTATCAACATTTAAGTTGGTGAGTCCATAAGTATTTATGTTTAGAAGCTTGTTGTTCTTTTCTTGATATGGTAATCATGTTTATTGTTACAGAAAATCCAATATTTTCTAATATAACTGAACAGTTTTAATACCATAAAACCGTTCTGTGTAATTGTTGTTGTACTAAAAATAGTGTAACATAGTTTTAGTTCATAATAAAACTATAAAAATAGTGTTTTCCGTATTGTTATGTTTTCCTTTGTTGTAAACTAGTATACTCTATTTGTATTCTTTGAAAATCATGTGATTGTGAGTGTGCCTGGCTCCACCAGCTGTAATTGTAAGTTGTAATTGTGAAACTGTAATTCGTGTTATTGTAAAACCAATACGTTGTATTTTTACTCCTTTGTTTAATTATTCATACACTAATCATATTGTTTCTATCTTTTTGTGAGTTATTATAACCATGCTAAGACTAGTAAGCCTGATACAACACTTTACGGGTGTTAGAACTATAACGACATATGTCACTCACAGGCATACCAACCTAACTGTAGCGAACAGTCTGAGTGTGGGATTGTCGATCTCGAATAGATCTATAAACATTTTTCTCGCCCTCTATCGGGAGATTCTCCTTATAATTTTCAGGTCTTTAATAGTATTGCTTAAATAATTAAGCGAGTGAACTTTGTCTCACAAAAACCATATTAACGATTACGTGTGTAATAATGATGAAAAGTCATTCGGAAATAAATGAACTGATAGTATATTCCTTTTCTAGTATACTTGAAGTGTAAAGTGTTTGTAAAGTAGTTTGTAGGAGAATATATAGTTAAACCTTGTATACTTGAGTAGTGAAGATAATGTGAGATTTCCATAAATTATACCTATTATAATTTATATGTGTATTATTTTTGTTGTGAATTATTCATAAAAAGACCCCTTTGCTCCACATGTTACAAAGGGTAATCAATCTGATTGAAGTAACTTTATATATATATATATATATATATATATATATATATATATATATATATATATATATATATATATATAAAACATATATAATTAAAATTGAAACGACATTCGGACAAATAATGCTACCCTAAGCCCACATCCAAACAAGGAAAAGGAAATAAAGCGAATTGTTAGTCCTAGGCCCTTTAGATCTTATATATATATATATATATATATATATATATATATATATATATATATATATATATATCTATATATATATATATATATATATATATATAAATATATATATATGATTTTGACAAAATATAAGTTTAAAAGAGTTTTTAAGACATTTAAAGGAGTTTGAAAGCATTTAAAAGTGTTTCAGTGACTTGAAATCATTTTAGATATATTTGGAAATCATATAATTGTAAACATAATATCCTTGTGTTTAGACTTGTATCCCCACACCCCCTAAAACAGTGAAAAATAGTAAAACATAGGAGTATGAACTCACCTTATGTGAGTATTCTAGTGCAGATCTAAAATGGTAGTGTTAATTCCACAAATAAGATCTCGTAACAAAACCGAGTCCTAATAGCATATCACACAATATATGTTTACATAATTAGCGAAAATAGTGACCAATATGTTATGAAATAACCTTTGATGTAAGAATTACTTAGAAAAGGAGTGTTAAAAGTAATTCTCGAATGTGTTTGGTGTTTTTGGCCAGCCTTGAGTTTTAGGTCACTTGATGATTCAAGTGGTGTTCTTGGTGTTCTTGGTGAAACCAACAAGATGTGAGTGTTTTTGGTTGGAGTTAAGATGATGGATGATGATTTCTTGAAAGGATGAAGAAAACTAAGTGAAATTTGCAAGATCCTAAGGAGAAAATGGTGAATTTTTGTATGACGTATGAGAGAAAACAAGGTTATTGGTTTGATGATCTTCGGAGAAAAAGAAGTGTTTTCGGTTGGAGGGTGAAGAAGTGAGGATATGTTTTCGGTCCCATGAGTAAATAGGAAGGAAAAGTTGATGGGATAAGTTCGTTGGGATGCACAGATTTTCTCAAAACCCTTAATAAGTGGATAGGAATTGCCTGATTTCGGCCAAGAACCGTTTGCAACCGAGAATTGTTTGCTGCCTTTTGGCGTTTGTAGTCTGAGGTGGGTTTACGGTCCGATGGGTCAGACCGAGAATGGTTTTTGGTCCGAAGATTTTAAGGTTTGCAAGGGTTTTTGCCTTGAATGTTTTTACATCTAATTCTCACAACACCTTTAATACAAGGTTTATACATACTAATATTATTAATTTAACTTAATTAAATTAACAACACAATAACATTGACTTTTATTTGGGATGTTTCACTTTTACAAGATCGAAAATTGTGACAACACAAAATTATTTCCGTCTTTATAACCCGTTTCCATTAAATAGAATATTTTATTTTATAAAAGTTCCGTTAAATTGGGGTCGACAAATAAATAAATGTTTTATTTATTTGTCTTTTATGTCAATATCATCGTAATAAAATAAATAAAAACAAGTAAATTATCTTTCCATCTTATTGGAAAAAGTTTATTTTTAATTACGACCATTTAACCGGGTAAAAAGTTTAAACCTCGTTGAACATAAGTATCGGGTAGTCATATACCGGGTACAACACCCAAGCCTTATATAAAGGAGGGTGGACACTCCATAGAAACCTTTTACCACAACTAGACCCACTTTCTCTCTCTACTCTCTCTCCTCAAGTTCGATTTCGCCTCAAAACCGCAAGTTTCTGCCTCCAAAATGTATGTTCTCTTACCCTAACTTGTTCTAGACATCATTGATTTGTGTTTTAACCCAAAAATCGTTCTTGTAGGCTGAAAAAGACGAGTTTACGGCCTTAGAACATCCTTAGGCCGTAAACCCCTAAAATGATGCCAAAAGTGCCAAATTTCTTCCCTTAAAGCTTAGAAACTAGTTTTCGACCTAACCTAGAAGTGTTTGAACCTTGAATCATCAAGTTTTAAGGCTTGAAAGAGGGTTTATGGTCCAAGAACATGCTTAGACCGTAAACACCCTCTAAGCTTGCAAATCAAGCCCAAAACACTTCCAAACCACATTTAAGCTTAAGATATGGCTTAGGGACTTGCTAATTTGGACTTGGAGCACCTAAACCTTGACATTTGAGGAGTAAACAAGAGTTTATGGCCCAAGCATATGCTTAGACCGTAAACTCCCGTAAACCATGTCAAAGGACCCTTTAAACCCCTAAAGAGCCTTATAACCCTCACTAGAACTTGTTAGAAATGAGCCAAGGACCTTGAAAGCAAAGAATGGAGGTGTCCAAGAGTTTACTACCGTAAACCATGGGGTTTACGGCCGTAAACTCCCAAGGAGTGGTCCTTGGACCGTAAACTCCAAGGGAGTACACTTTTGGAACCTTAAACACCCCTATAGCCTTGTATATTACCTTAGAATCACTTCTACAACCACAAGAGGCTTGAAATCACTCACTTACACTCCTCCCATGAATTTATGGCCGTAAACTCATGGGGGATGTGGCCTCCCAACCGTAAACTCACTTAAGGTGAGTTTTAGAAGAGTAAACTCCATGGTGAGGTCTTATACTCTTTCCTTGCAACCCATTAGCCTTCTAGCACTCAACCCTAAGACATTTAATCACATTAGGATATCTATATGTGTATAATTAGAGTCTAAATCACTAATTACTTGTAAACATATGTCTTCATATGTTACTAGGGTCATAACGGGTGTACAAGTCCTTACTTGACACCAAACGCTCATCCGACACTTTCACCCGATCTACTCATTGCAGGTGAGTTCATACCCCTTAATGAACCTTTTTAAATGATTTTTACATGTTTTAGGGGGGGGGGATACAAGTATAACTCTACAAGTTTTATTATCAAATTTTATGCGATTCACAAGTTATCATCAAAGAGGAGTTTTTCTACACTTTTAGCTGTTTACCAATAAAACTGTTTTAGTTGTTTATCAAATGCATTTTTAAGATTATATTGTTGTTAAACTATTTTCAAAACTGTGTTTAAATCATTTTTTTAAAATATATCTACATTAATATATTTATATAAGTAGGACCGATGGCTCGCCTTATTTCCTTTTCTTGTTTGATGTGGTCTTAGGGTATCTGTTATCCGTCCGAATGTCGTTGATTTCTTAGTTATATATCATATATATTTGTGTTAGATATGAAAGTCTTCGTCTCATATGATACCTTTGTTATTCAAAGGCAGGAAATCATACACTCTAGTTAACTATAATAGGTATATTTAAGACTACTGCTCGTTACCTCTACTACTACTATACTCACTATAACTGTTATTACTACAAGTTAATACACGTATAAGAGAACACTCTATGAACTGTACAAAAGACTACTATACTATAATGCAAGAGAATACACTAATCCAGAGTATAACACACTATCTCTTTATAAGACACTCTACCGCGCTTTCACCATGTGACCAGGACTTTCCGGAAGGAAGGCAACACTGCATGTATAGATCTATAGGGGGGGGACACTATTACATCCCAACTGTTAACTACAGTCCGAGCCGACTAGGCCCAGGGGTGGAACTACATCACTACACTATGCATGACCGGGAAGGTCATCGGGTTCTCTATTATCATTCATTCTGGTTACATGAGGGGTTACACCTTTAACCAAATTAATACACTAAGACTTAAGTCTAAGCTAACATCCCGAAGTAAGTAAGTATCTATTACTCATGGAAGTTTGCACCACTACTACTGTCGACAGGAATAACTTTTCTTCATCTATGTTTCTCACATGAGATTTATTATCGTACTTTTACAACTGAAGGTTTTCAATGATAACACTTACACACAACCCAAAGGATTTAACTTACAATGTACTTTTCTGGAAAATATAGGATTTTCTAGGGATTTCTACTACTCATAAACATTAATTTCTGTTTTTATACTATAAGTTTGTAAACACTTTTATACAACAACGACAGTAAATTCTTATGAACTCACCAACTTTATGCTGATACTTGTTTTCAAAATAACTTGTATCCTCAGGTCAATGATATACAGGTACAGGTGTAGCTTTTCGAGAAGATGGAGCACATACAAGACCCATCTTTATTTTTGTTATACTTTTGGTGTCTATTAAACTTTACATAACACGTTTGTAATTAAAATTACTATTTAAATGCAATGGTTGTTGTCGCTTGTTTTTACTATTATGCAATTGTTATGATATTGTACATGACGTCCTCCACCCCAGAACGTCTTCCGCCATTATCGGTTTTGGGTTGTGACAGATTGGTATCAGAGCATTGTTTATAGTAAATCAAGTATATCAACCTATAAAAAGATATACGAACTATAAACACTTCGGGACTAAAACACTCTGACCAAGAATATGTACTTATAAATACTAAAATATTTAATTAAGTGTATATATATATATATATATATATATATATACACACTCACCACTACAAAAGGGTTACTATCATACTAGAACAGAACAAAAGTATTAAGATTGTTGAACATCACAATTAAGCTTAGAGACATATGGTCACATCTGGGTGGATGTAGCCTGATCAACTACATTTTTCCAGGAGTGACTAGCATGTGCCTAAGAGTGAGTGTGGTGTTGCAACAAGTCTAAAAACTTACCAACACTACCACAAGAACGTTAGAACAAGAATACTATAGGTGTATTCTGCATTCTACTAACTATGTATGTGATAACTAAAGGGTCGTTACTGGTAGGACAATGGTTGCTAAGTGGATACACCACGGTTACATGTGACTAGGGCGCTATAGACTCAGAATCTGTCACCTTTGCTTCATTTCTTGTTCTTGTTTGATTGAGGATCTGAAGTTAGGGTTGCTTATTCGAAGGACTATCTTGCTTCAGTTACATGTAATTGGTATGCACTATGCAAGTATTGGGTCGACCAATAATGATCCATCTCATAAGTATCCTAGAGAAGTACGTCTATTAACCTTTCTCTCCCCATTCTCGTTTAGATAGCATGGCTAGCTTCCACTACCCCGACGATCCCTACTATCCAAACCAAGGCAACGGAGGATGGCTCGAAGTGGAGCCAGAAGATGATCACCCGATCCCTTTGGATGATCATCATGCAGAAGGCTTTTCGGATAGCTCCAGCTCCGAGCCAGAAGTTAACAACCTACCCCCTGAATTTCTCTTTCCTTTTGATTTCCCTTTTGACGAGCCTTCGGGTTATTTCTTCTTTCATAGAGTCATCCTACTTGCATCTTAATTTTTCTATCCTTTTGATTTCCCTTTGTTGATAAACAAAGTATGTATCTCCTTAAGAATTAATGACTTGAAACCATTGTACAATATTATATCAAGTGTCTAGAGAAAATTTCAGTATACAAAATTAAGATACACACCACCACTAAGATTTTAACCCAACATTAAGTTACCCACCACCACATAAAAAAGGTAGATGCATGAATGTAGGCATAAATGTCTAGAAAACAATGAAAGAAATTAAAATTTCAAATCTATCAATCTTGTGACAATGAAAAAAATATAAATTAGATTTTTTTTATTTAAAGAATCTGTATATTTTGAGTTTAGAGAAGCAGATTATGTAGAAACATAGATTGAGAATATAGGATTTTACTGATTTAGAAATCAATTACATGATTTCACTAATTTGCATCTTTGAATTCTAAGATTCATCTAGCGTAATATTCAATTTTTGAAAGATTGAAAATCTCAGATGTAATCCGTACAATGGTCAATGGTAAATCGATCAGATTGGAAAAACGAAACAGAGAATGTGGGATAATGGGATTCAGAAATCAAAAGAGAAGAAAACGAATTAAGAAATCGGATAAAAAGATAAATTAGATACTAAACCCAATGTTTAGGGTTACTGCATCATATGGAAAACATTACCTTGAAAGCGAAAGATTAAACATGAATCAGAAGGATCATAGATTAAGAAATTCTTCAGATTCCACCAATGCGATTTGTTCATCGCTCTTCGTAGGGTTTACAGAACCAAGATGCGAGGAGGATGACGTTCCCAAGAAGATGTGGTTGAGATGATTGTGTACCGTAATTATAGGCTTCAGTTACCACAACTGTAGGCACAATAATTTAAATTTAATACTGTTTTTGTGTAATGCCCCGATCCTCAGGTATTAATTAAGAATTTCTGGATGAAGCCCTACTCGACGAGTTGGTCAACTAACTCGTCGAGTAGCAGCGGGGTGAGAACACGTATTTAGTGACCTACTCGGCGAGTCCACTTTGGGACTCGGCGAGTAGGAGCTGGCAGATGAAACCCTAAATCTCGGGGTTTGCACCCTATTTAAAGGAGCCTCAGCCTCCTTTGGGCCTCCTTGCAGTCTTTGAGAGCCCCTAAAACCCTAATTCATGTGTGTGTGACTTGGTGTGGGTTTGATGCTTGGAAAAGAGGATCTTGGAGGAAGGAAGCTAAGAGTGCAAAAGAAATTGAAGCAAGAAAGGAGTGGGAAGTGGGTATTGCCTCAGCTAGCATCTCTTGAAGGTATCAAAGTGCCATTCTTACTTCCTTTTCTTCCATTTTGTTGAGTTCTAGGGTTTTTATGGATTTTCAAGATTGGGATGTTAGGCTATGGGCTAGATCTAAAGTTGTAACTTTAGATCTGGACCCTCCTTGGATACTAGAGTCATAAAGTTGCTGTATTGGTTGTGGTGGAAGTCCCTCTTAGACTTGAAGCTCCATTAAGAACTTAAAATAGACATTTGGAGCCTTTATAGCCATGCATGCACGTAAAGTTTGCAACTTTACGTGGTAAGTATGCCCTAGAAGTTTGGATCTGTGATCTGGAGCCGCTGCATGGCTCAAAACAAGTCTATATGGAAAGAGAACTGGAAGGACTCAACAAGTATCAAGGATGACTCGGCGAGTCACATGAAGTTAGTCATGAACTTGACGAGTTGGATGAACAACTCGGCGAGTCTGATGAAGATCGCCATAAAACTCGACGAGTTGAAGAACAACTCGGCGAGTCGGATGGCTTTTCCCTAGGAGAGGCATGCGTGTGTACCCATCAAGTTGCAAGGAGGAAACTCGACGGGTGGCCTTAAGGATCGATCGGGATTCGAAGGAACTCGACGAGTCACTCCGATGATTCGGCGAGTTGGAATGTGCTCCATGGACTCGGCGAGTGGCCAAGTGCACTCGACGAGTTGAGGTCAACATGGACTGTTGACCTTGACTGAGGACTTCAACCTTGATCAGGAATTACTAAGAGGTTATGGGGTGTCTCATAAGAGTAAGAACTTATGAGTATATTGTGCTATGGTTATAGGTGGTGGAGCCGGTGTCAAGTGATCCGATAGTTGGAGTTTGCATTTCAAAACAACATCTGCGAGGTGAGTTATCCTCACTATATCGATAGGGTCTACGGCACCAAGGCCGGCCCTTTATGATTTACACCTTGGTTTAGGATGGTTGTTTGTTATTACCATGTTAGATTTCATTCTGGTTTAGGATGGGCGTTATGTTATTGCTATGTTAGAATTCATCCTGTTTAGGATGGTTGTTATGCTAGAGATCGGTTAGATCGGTTGTCATGGTATGCTACATATGATTCTGATCTGTTAGATCGGAATTAGGATAGATAGTATGTTATGCTTTTATGATCCGTAAGGATTGGTATGTTAGTGACCTGTTAGGTCGATGCTTTAGTTACGAGTGAAACTCTATAATTGACGATCAATGAGATAGATATGTTTGCTATGTGTATGTGCCAGTATATGATAGTATGCATACATGATTAGTTGCCTGTTGGTTGGGTTGAGGCAGTCCTGCTTTGTGCTGAAGGCCAACACACCCTCTGAGCGGTCCGGTGAGACTGTAGGCCCACGCGGCGGGCCAGTCATGCCGAAGGCTCGAGATAGATTCAGATAGACTATAGGCCCAGTAGGGCAGACCAGTCCGAACGATGGCCTAGTATGTATGTTGATTGTTTGATTGTTATGGCTATGGCTTCTGCTAGCATGGTATTGGTATTTTGGGGGTAGCTCACTAAGCCCTCGGGCTTACAGTTTTCAGTTTATTGTTTCAGGTACTTCAGGAGAGCGAGGGAAGGCAAAGGCGTGACCGTACCGCTCCTCATCCTCATGATCTATTTTGGGACACTCTGATGATAAATGAATTGGAAATGTTTTGTAAAAAAAATTACTATTTGACTCTTTATGGGTGTTACATTTTAAGCGGTGAAGCACATAAGGTGGAGAAAGAGAATATAAATGGATATTTGAGCGGTGGATTACTATTGTCTCCATCTAATTGGAAGAATTGGGAGGTGGTAGAGTAACATAACACATATCTAAGACACTTATCTAGCATTGACCAGTCATTAACCATCCAAGACACCTATCTTGTATTGACCAACCACTAACCAGGGACTAAAGTTGCCAACAATTGAAAGTTCTATGGCAAACGTATGAAGGGAAGAAAAGTTACCTTTTTCATAAGCTCAATCGGATTTAATTTTATATATATATATATATATATATATATATATATATATATATATATATATATATATATATAATGTCAAAATATTTAATTACAAAATCCTAAAAGAATCATTTTAAAACTTTTAAAATCCATTTTTTTGTAACAATATCAAGATTGGTTCAATATTTTTCACATAAATAATATCATATTTTAAAAACTTTTTAAATCATTCATGATTTTTATGAATCTCATAAAATCAGGATTACATTATTCTACATACCAACTAAACAAATCAAACGTATACTACATTTTTGGTCATACTTTATTTTATTTTTTTGTCTATATAATATTTATAATAATACAAACCGTGGTTTCCACGTGTTATAACCTAGTTTGGAATATACACTACTACAAAAAGACCATTTAGTGACATACATTGTGTGTCATAAAAGCCACAGATGACACGCAAATGCGTGTCAAGGAAGGCCTTGTCATGAAGGAAGACGACACACATTTGCATGTCATAACCTTACAACGCACTCTTACGACACACAATGCGTGTCAATGAAGGCCTTTTCATAAAGAAGATGACATGCATTTGCGTTTTGCAACGTTACGAAGCGCATTTACAAATCACATTGTGTATCATTAAAGCCCCGGTCATAAAGAAAGACGACACACATTTTTGCGTGTCATAATTTTAAATGTTTTAAACGTTATTTATTTTGATAGATTTACTGATTTTCAGATTAAATAACACATTAAAAGTCTCATAATATAAAATAAAATACAATAAATAAGAAAGATAATCCATTGCACTAATATGTCAAATACAATTTATCATTCCAATAGTAAGTGAATGTAATACGTTGCTAATATTGCATAATATTTATTATAGAAAAACAAAACATGTACAAAATTAAAAGAAACCCGTGAGTAATTTCTCCTTTGAAAATCTTCATGGAAGCTTTAAACCTTGCAACATCACCATGGTAATGAACTTGGCCACCCCGACCTAAGAAAAATTACATATAATATTTCAGTTATAAAAATGATCCTCTCTTTAATAGTGAGTAATATGCTGATATTCAACAAATAAACATAGAATGTAAATTCTCCTTTCTTATTAGAGCATTGTACTTTCTAATAAATGAAATTACATTGCTAGTTCTTGCATATAACCTACTTTACAACAGTGAGTGAGTAGGATGTGATACTTACATTGTCATTGACCAATACTTGAATTCCTTCAATAACTATCTCCTTCACTACATATAATAAATCCTTCAAAAGTTACAACTAACAAAAATACAGAGAAATAGCCAGGAAGCAAAGTTTGGTCCAAATTATAAACTGATATGAATAAAGAATACGAGATCAATTTAAAAGATTATCAAAATGGCTCCAAACAGAAAACAATTAGTAGAGACAACCGAGGCTGCATTTTCAACTATAAAAGAAGTATATTAGTTTAGAACCATATATCTAGTTGTTTTTATTCACATATTGTGTTGTTAGAATTAATAGACTTAATGGGGACATACATGACTTAATGGGTTAAGCCAAAAAAGGTGAACCTTGAATTAGATACGGATGGAATGTAATGGAATGATTGATTCCATTCCGATGAAATCAAATTTTTTTTCTATAAATTAATAAAATGGATTTAATTAAAATAGCAAGCCAAATAGCAAATCATTAATTTCAACTGATAAAAAGTTAATGTAAGAAGGAGAATATAGGTTTACCTGATATGTTATAAAGGGTCAAGTGTTCTAAATCTTGATTGTACTATTCAAGTAGGTTCCCTCTTTTGAAAGCCTTTTGAAATAGACCTGTTAGGATCTAACCATTTTATCATAAAGGTTTGAGATACTTACAACAAACAATTAAACAAATGAAACCAGAATAACTGAAAATAGAAGGCAAAAAACTGAAAATAGTTTTGATAGAGATTATAAATTTTCTCCAATTGATTAGGATTTCAGTGTCTTCTATGGGTCAATAACTGAAAATAGAAGCCAAAAAACTATGCTTAGGGACCACCCATGAAAAAAATCAAACATCCGGACTGAAACCATAAAACTTAATAAAGCAGAGGGATGAAAATTTATCTTATTTTAAAAAAGTAATTAATCAAATCCACCTTAACAACTAAAAGTACTACATCATAATTTTCATGCTGCAAAAGGGATTCGCTCACCAAACCATTTTTTTTTTTTACGAGTTCAATGTAATTCATTTACGAGGGACCAATCTCGTTACTGCTCACGAGTATATCTGTTACAAGCTTAATATTTTTCTATTTTATTTTGAAGAGTTTGAGGTTCAATCACTAAAAACAATTTCATGAATTTCAAAGACCAATAAAGAGGTACTGAAGTTAAACGAAAAAATAAAACAATATATTTTTTTTTACCTTAATACATCACAAATACATCTTACTCCCGACAATCACATCATAGATAGCTCTTTCCAAATATGAGAAATTGAGCAAATTAAGTAGCTTTATTTGTTTTGTGTGAAGCTCTTTGGACTCCTCTTTATTGCTTCATGTAGTATTGATTTAATGTATAAGTTCTAGTAAAAAAATCACTTAATTTTACATAAATAAATTAGGAATTTAAGTATTTAAAACAAGATTTGTCATTTCCACCTCAAATTTTAGAATACGTGGTAGCGAATTCAATGGACATCCTCTTTTATAAGTCTTCTGTTTGATTTCTTTCTGTAGGTAGTTAATCAAAAAGTGAAAACCACTTTTATACAACATTACAGAAAACTTCATTGACAGTATAATGCTTCAAAACAAACAGGTCCCTTTTGAAATTTAAAAACACCAAGAAAAAAGTTGCAATTTTCATGATCACCTTATGTATGACATAAAAGTTGAAACCAAAAATATCCAAGATCTAAAAAAAGAACTTCACTTTCATGATACCACATTTGATTATATCTATTGCCACCACTACTACTAACAACATTATTTGAGCAAAATCGAATTTTGATGGTCCCATACCATGTACAGTTTCAATCATTTTGGCATACGAGAACAACATAACAGAATCAAGATCATTAACATGCAGTTTTTACAAAAGCCAGAGAGAAAGTTTTCTTTACTGGTTAAATTGAGCTCGCCTCTGCTAAAGAATTAAAAAAATTGTCCTTAAAATTAGCTCTAATAGCTAGAGAATGGGTTTTCTTTAAGCTACATAAGAAACATAGGTGATAGGAGCGCATTCATTAACCAACTGGTTGGGATGCTTATCAGGAAACCCAATGTACTTTAATCTAAATAAAAATTAATCAAACAATGTAACTTTGTCAAGCCATGGAAGTAAGTTTATGTTCAAGTGGGAGAGGTAAACCAACAATAACTCCAAATAATGATTCGATAATCACAATATTATAACCAACAAAGTTACCACTTCAAAGAGACATTTGATCAAATGGGTTGTGTGCATATGTTCTTACACGAAATTTCCCTTTATACCTCATACCATTCTTTCCACCATTCATCAACTATGCCCCAGCTAGTTACATGTAATAGCTGTTGTGGATGGAAAGAAAGTAGATGAATAATGGTCAGCACAACATGCCTTAGTGCAACTAGAAGAAAAGAATCAAACCTACTTCATTGAGTAGAATGAGATATTTCTTGAAATCGGACCTAGGCTTGTAAGCAGAGCAAAAAATCACGACAAATAATGCTCGATAATCTCTACTTCTTTCACATTCTGCTCAACAATCTACAAATTCAAAACAAATTGGAGAAATTTGAGTCAACAATAGAGTGACTCGTACATGTAGATGTCGTAGTTAGGTCTATAGAGAAAAGGAGAGGCAAGTCATAGCCATTAACAACTCAATCGATATTATCATATAAAATTGTAGTGATTTGTACCTACAGAGAAGCTGTAACATCCTGTTTCAGATCGTCCGTGATTAGGGTTCGTGGCCTGCAACGTGGGCATGAGGAAGTCTTGGGGTTGCGGCGAGTTGCTAGAAGCGTAGGGCTGAGTACGTTGGGCGTACGTGTGTGTGTACGCTATGACTTCTAAGCGAAGCCACCTAGTACGTTGGGCGTACTAGAGGGTACGCTGGGTGTACTAGGCACAAAGTGAAAACCCTAATTTTGGGTGTGTCCGTATATAAAGAATGAGATGGCCTCATTCTTGGCCACCATCCTCAGGCAATAAACCTCTCAAACCCTAAATCCCTGTTCTTGAGCTTGTGTGTGTAACATCCCAAAAATACAGTTTGAAAATTTCGTTTTAAAATAGTAATAAAACCATATTCATCAATCGTCATATAAGAATCATAAAGAATATATCTCAAAATATCTTAACAATTGTCAAATATATCAGAGTATAAACATCCCAGGCTGAACAAATGGTGTGCGCTCTGCAATCTTCCCGAGCTCCTCTTTTAAAAACTGATTACCTGAAACCAAAACTGAAAACCGTAAGCACGAAGCTTAGTGAGCTCCCCCAAACTACCACATACCATCCAATACATATAAAGCACATACTGGGCCTTGCCCACTGCATCGGACCGAAGTCCGGAACTAGCTGCATCGGACCGTAGTCTGGAACTGACTGCATCGGATTGAAGTGCGGAACTGACTGCATCGGACCAAAGTCCGGAACTGACTGCATCGGACCGAAGTCCTCAAGCATACTGAACTGCTGCTTCGGACTGAAGTCTGGAACTGCTACTAACTAAACGGGCCGGCATTGTGGCCGTAGACCCGTTCCTACTGGAAGGAAACTCACCTCGTGAACTGGCTGCTGTGTGTATGGCTCTGGAAGCTAACTGCTGCTGCTCCGGTATCTCCCTGGCTACAAATGCATAACACACTCAATCAAATGCTAATCACTGCACTGGGGTAAAATGACTCTTTTACCCTTGGTCAAAGTCAACTCTCCTGGTCAAAGTCAACCTACAGTTGACCTGACTCGCCGAGTTGGGCCGCCAACTCGCCGAGTCCCTATTCTCACTTCTAAACCCTACTCGCTGCTACTCGTCGAGTATGGCGTCGACTCGACGAGTTCCCTTTCGAATCTAAAACTCAGGCAATCTGCATCCGACTCGCCGAGTCGTATGAACAACTCGACGAGTTGTTCTTCGATCTAAAAAGATTGTCTTGGACTCGCCGAGTTATATGAACAACTCGCCGAGTCCCTCCATTACTGAGTCTGACCTCCAACTCGCTGAGTCCACTCTACTACTCACTGGTCCCCACTCGGCATCACTCAAAAAGGGAAAATCGGGGACTCGCGACTCGACTCGCCGAGTCGTTTGCATGCAGCAACTCTAAACTCGATTATGCTTGAATCCAGTGTATAAAACTTATAGATCTGGGCTCCCTTAACTCGATTAGCACGTAAAGATTCTATCTTTACGTGCCCATATGCATCCATGAAGATAAAATGGCTCAAAAAGCATAATAAAGGCTAGATCTAGGTTTCTCATGCAAAGTGTCTTCAAAAAGGCAATAGATCCGGGCTCTACAACTCCCAAATGAACAGATCTAAGGATATCTCGACCTATTAAGGCAACCATACAACTATAGGGTTTGGAATATACATCAAACTAGCCCTAGAAGTCTTCTAATGGAGGTTTAAAGCATAAAACAGAGGGAATCCAAAGAATACCTCAATGAACTCTGATTTTGCCCTTGGATCTTTGCTCTAGACCTCTTCTCCTTGTTCCTTTCTTCTTCTTCCTCTTCAAGCCTTCAAAATCCACACAAAAACACTTAAATCACTCAAAGGATGGATTAGGGTTTTCTCACAGCTCTCTGAGGGTGAAGGAGACGAGTTTGGGGCACATAGGATTGCTTAAATAGGGAGCAAACCGGGGATTTAGGGTTTCTTCCTGGCAGACAGACTCACTGAGTCCCGAATATGGACTCGCCGAGTCGCCGACTAACACGTGCACAAAATCCCGTCCCTACTCGGCGAGTCGGGCTATAGACTCGCCGAGTCCCTCTTGAAAACTTCTAATTAAATGCCATGGAAGCAACATACCAGAGACGGGTCGTTACAATTCTCCCCCACTTGTCTCAGACTTCGTCCTCGAAGTATGCTACGGCTGAATCTGTAAATAACTCCGGGTAGTGCTCTCTCATCTCCTCCTCATCCTCCCACGTCCACTCAGACCCCTTCCGGTGCTGCCACTGCACCTTCACTAACTGAATCTCCTTGTTCCTCAAGGTCTTTGTCTTCTGGTCCAGAATCGCGACCGGCCTCTCAATATAATTCAGGCTGCTATCAACCTGAATATCCTCTAGGGGAGCAACTGCTGACTCATCCACCAAACACTTCCTCAACTGAGACACATGGAAAGTGTTGTGGATCTGGCTAAGCTCTACAGGAAGATCCAACCGATAAGCAACCCGACCCACCCGGGCCAAAACCCTGAAAGGACCAATAAACCTGGGACCCAACTTGCCCCTCTTCCGGAACCTGATGACACCCTTCCAAGGTGAGACCTTCAGAAGGACCATATCACCCACCCGGAACTCCAAGTCTGAACGCCTCCTGTTGGCGTAACTCTTCTGCCGACTCTGCGCAGTCTGCAGTCTACTACGGACCTGCTGAATCAACTCGGTCGTCTTGAGCACTACCTCTGTGCTCCCAATGACTCGCTGACCGACCACGCCCCAACAAATCGGGGTCCTACACTTCCTCCCATAAAGCATCTCAAAGGGAGGTCGATCAATGCTCGCATGATAACTGTTGTTATATGAAAATTCCGCTAACGGAAGATATTTATCCCAACTACCACCGAAATCTAGAACACATGCCCTGAGCATGTCCTCGAGAGTCTGAATCGTCCTCTCGCTCTGCCCGTCCGTCTGAGCGTGGAAGGCGGTGCTAAAATGGAGACGAGTACCCATCTCGTCGTGGAACCGCTTCCAAAATCTGGATGTAAAACGGACATCTCGGTCTGACACCACCGATACCGGCACTCCATGACGTGCCACGATCTCACGCACATAGATATCGGCTAACTTTTCTGCCGATATACTCTCCTGGATCGGGATAAAATGAGCACTCTTCGTCAACCGATCCACTACTACCCATATCGAATCTACTCCTCGTGCGGTCCTGGGAAGCTTGGTGATAAAATGCATGGTCATGTCCTCCCATTTCCACACGGGAATGTCTAACGGCTGCATCTTGCCGTGAGGCCTCTGGTGCTCCGCCTTGACCTTCCTATAGGTCAGGCATCTCTCAACATAACAAGCGACATCCCGCTTCATGCAGGGCCAACAATAATCGGGTCAGAGATCTCTGTACATCTTCGTCGCCCCTGGGTGGATAGAAAATCGAGACTTATGAGCCTCGTCCATCAACACCTGCCGTACTCCACCCCAGTACGGTACCCACACCCTCCCGTGAAGCGTCAGCAATCCCCGACTGTCATAATCAAACGAAGCTACTCGGCCCACTATCCTCTCGCACTTTTGCCTCTCCTCCTTAAGGCCCCCAACCTGAGCCTCCCTGATTCGTTCCAACAACGGAGTAATCACTGTCAGCCTCAAACACAAATCTCTGATAGGGGCTGCCGACACTTTGCGGCTTAGGGCGTCGGCCACCACATTGGCCTTCCCTAGATGGTAAAGGATCTCACAGTCATAATCCATCAGCACATCCAACCATCTCCTCTGCCTCATGTTCAGACTCGGCTGATCCATAAGGTACCTCAAACTCTTGTGATCCGTGTAGATAGTGCAACGGACCCCATAAAGATAATGTCTCCAAATCTTGAGGGCAAACACAACCGCCCCCAGCTCTAAATCATGGGTAGGATAATTAGCCTTATGAGGCTTCAACTGTCTCGAGGCGTAAGCTATCACATGGCCTCGCTGCATCAACACTGCTCCCATACCTGTGATCGAGGCATCACAGTAGACTACGAAGTCCTCTACTCCCTCTGGCAAGGTAAGGATCAGAGCCTCGCACAATCTCTGTCTGAGGATCTCAAACGCTGCCTGCTGCTCAGGCCCCCAACGAAATACCACCGACTTCTTGGTCAGTCGGGTGAGCGGCACTGCTATCTTGGAGAAATCCTGAATGAATCTCCGGTAATACCCTGCCAACCCTAGGAAGCTCCGAATCTCGGATGGAGACTTCGGGACCTCCCACTGCATCATGACCTCTATCTTGGCCGGATCTACCAAAATACCCTTCTGGTTGACGAGGTGACCAAGGAACTGCGCCTCGCGCAACCAGAACTCACACTTGGAGAACTTTGCGAAAAGTCTCTCCCTCCTCAAAACTTCCAGCACCTCCCTTAGGTGCTCCTCGTGCTGTTCCTACGTCTTGGAATACACCAAGATATCATCTATGAATACTATCACTGACCGATCCAGCATCGGCCTGCACACGCGATTCATGAGATCCATGAATGCGGCTGGAGCATTGGTGAGCCCAAATGGCATCACCACAAACTCATAATGACCATACCTGGTCCTGAAAGCAGTCTTCTACACATCCTCATCTCTAACCCGCATCTGATGATACCCGGAGCGTAGATCAATCTTGGAGAACCAAGACGCTCCCTGAAGCTGATCAAACAAATCATCTATCCTCGGAAGTGGGTAACGGTTCTTCACCGTTACCTTACTCAACTCCCGGTAATCTATACACATACGATGCGACCCATCCTTCTTCCTCACAAACAGGATCGGCGCTCCCCAAGGCAAACTACTCGGCCGAATGAAACCCTTGTCTAGCAGCTCCTGCAGCTGCGTAGACAACTCCTGCATCTCAGGGGGAGCTAGACGATACGGTGCCTTGGCTATCGGAGCCGCACCAGGAATCAGGTCGATCCTAAACTCAACCTGCCTCTCAAGAGGTATTCCCGGTAAATCCTCGGGAAATACATCCGGGTAGTCTCGCACTACCGGAACATCATCTACTGCCACCTTACCCTTCTCCCGGGCATCTACAACATAAGCTATATATCCAGTGCAACCCTTCTGGAAATAGCGCCTCGCTCTCGCGGCGGAATAAAAGGTCGGTCCGCGCTGCGGCCTTTCGCCCTGAATCACTAACTCTCCCCCACTGGGAGTGCGAACCCTCACTAACTGCTACTGACAATCAATCACCGCCCCATTGGGGCTCAGCCAATCCATGCCTACTATAACCTTATTCCCTCGCAGGGGAATAGGAACCAGGTCCACCGGAAACTGCTCATCAAACAACTGAAGCGAACACCCTCTATATACTCTGGCGACCCTCACGGTCCTGTCATCTGCTATCTCAACCTCTAGTGGACAATCCAGCTCCCCTGGAGCTCTACTAAATCTCTTGCTAAGCGCAAGTGATACGAATGATCGGGTAGCCCCCGAATCGAATAATACCATAGCAGAAATGCCGTTCACAGAGAACGACCCTATACAAAACATATAATCATAAGCAACAATCAATCAGTAAAAATAGAGATGAAGGGAAGATACATACCCGTCACCACATCAGGAGTCGCTCGTGCCTCCTATGCTGTCATCTGAAACGTCCTACTCTTCTCCACTGGCGCCTCGGCTCGGCCCTGCCGGCCATCTGTAATCCTCAAAGTAGCAGGGGCAGGTGCAGCCACCTTCCGTGCTGCAGCTAAACTCGGACACTGGGACTTTTTATGTCCCCTCTGATTGCACTGAAAGCAAATCAGATCTGATGCTGCAACGGCAGTAGCAGGGGCCGTACAATCCCTGCTCAAATGCCCAGTCCGACGGCACTTGTAGCAGCCGGAACTCCCTGCCTTGCACGCCCCCTCGTGCAATCTCCCACACTTGCCACATCAACCGTGGCTCTGCTGACTCCTGGATCTGTGATCTGAAACCTTGGGCTTTTTGCCCGAACTACCTGTACCCGAAACCGCCTCCGGTTTCCTCTTCTTCTCCATCTCGAGATCAATCTCCCTCTCCCGAGCCCTAGCAATCATGTCATCCAGCGTTTTACAGCTGGACCAGCTCACAAACTGGCGGATATCGCTCCACAACATCTCATGATAACGGGCCTTCTTCATCTCCTCATCGGCTGCATACTGAGGAACGAGAAGAGCCCTCTCCCTGAACTTGGCGGTGATCTCTGCCACGGTCTCTGTAGTCTGGGTGAGGTCCTGAAACTCTCTAGCTAACTGCTGCACCTCAATAACCGGTGCAAACTCCACCCTGAACCTGGTAGAGAAATCATCCCAGGTCATGGCATCCAATGCTGCATCATCTCCAATGGTATGTCCGACGTCCTCCTACCAATCCCGTGCCCTATCCATCATAAGACAGGACGCCAATCTAACCTTGTCCCCCTCGGGACACCTGCCCGTACGGAATGCGTTGGCCACATCCGCCAACCATCTAGTACTCGCTATGGGGTCCCGCGCCCCGTGATAGTCTGGAGCTCCACATGCCCTGAACTCCCTGAATGTAAGTGTGCGCGACCCCATCATGGCTGCCACCTCGGAACGGAAAGTGCCCAACCTCTCATCCATCAGCTCTAGGATACCCTCCTTGATCGAACCCAAGATCACAGGAGTCTGCTCTACAATGATATGAGTAATCTCTGAAGAAAGAAACTCTCGGGTCTGCTCATCCATGCGCTCGTCTCCCGAGCCTGATCCTGATCCCTCCCCGGCACCTACACTGCCGGCTACTGGCCTCGAACGCAAAACCACCATTCTGAAACACATCATAGCAACATCAGAAAACTGAAATATCTCAAGGGATCATTGATACTACTACTAGCTTCCTGGTCTTGTCTCGGCCTTCCTTGATTCGAGTACGGATCCTCTGCTTTTAGTAGTACGGGCCCATACTACCTTCCACATCTATCCGTACTTTCCTCAAGAACTGCCTTGACTCCACCAAGTCACTTCTACTACTACTGATCTATGTTACTCTCATCCTAGGCTTGCCTTAGGGAAATCTCTGACTCCACTCAACCAGTCCTCAGCTACTGAAGGCCTCCTTATAATGCTAATTAGTCATCACCTGAATACCATCACATGTGATGAGGCTCAGATAATCCTTCGAGTAAAAAGCTCGTCCCTACAATGGTCGGACTCAAACAAGAGCTGCGCAATAGGGCCAAATCCAACACTCTGAGATTATTCAACCCTGATCACATGTGACGTGACATATTCACCTGATGGCTAACTCCCATCACTCGGAGTCCCACAAAGCACAAAGCAAGCAGCATTCGGACACAAGAAACTACTCAAGCAATCCTATCCCCATAACGAGGAAATTGTACTAGCATACAATGCTAAACTCATACTATCAGGCATAACCTAAACAGGCTATCCTACTGCTGTCTACTCAATACTAGCATGCAATTCTCATAAAGCTGAAACACATATAGCAGGCACATAAGGCATCTTGCCACGGTCCTCGCTAGTACCTGAAACACATAACCAACAACTGTAAGCATAAATGCTTAGTGAGTTGCCCAAAATACTACTTACGCACATACGCCTTTCCAGGCCCTGACCTTCCGATCCATGTGTCTCAAGGGACTTCCGTCCCGACTCGGTAAACCTTCCGGTCCTACCTTACAGTCCTCATCACAATGCCTTTCGGCCCAAAACATATATGTCTTCCGGCCCATAACATAATGCCTTCCGGCCCATATCAAGCATAGCATACATAGCACATATAAACGATTAACTTATCATATACAATGCATACAACTCATAACATATCCGACCTTCCAGTCACACAATACAACCCTTCCGGGTACAGTATAGTGAGAAAACTCACTTCGTGGAAAGTCTAGAATCTCACATGCTCGCTATCTCTGAATCCCAAACGAAAACTCAACCTCGCCTAATCATAACGAATATCATTTTAATTAATATAGACTTCCACCACTAGACTTTACCCCTTATTAACATTCCTTAGAGGGGTAAAAGATCATTTTACCATCCCTTGACTCAAAGTCCACATGATGACCAAAACCCTAAAAGTCAGCAAAAGTCAACACCTTCAGTACGCGGGGCGTACAGACTGATGTACGCGGGGCGTACATCGCCAACTCAATAGTCGGGGTCTCCACCCAGTACGCTGCGCGTACTGGGAGTTACGCCCAATGTAATAGTTACATCTAGACACACTTCATTTCTGCTCTTAATCGGTTAAGCCACTACTTCAACTTCTAGATCCGACCTTATTTAAGCATCCTTACTCATAAAGTCGGAACCTGTAAGCCTTGGCATGGTTGTAAAGGCTCTTACACTCCTTAACACCTTTCCATTTCAACTCAAGGATCTAGATCTCATGCATGGCTAATCATTCACGTCCAAGATTACATTTTTATGGATCTACAACTCAAATGGACCAGAAATATGATGGATCTAAGCTAATGGAGACCACTTGCTCATAAAGTCTCCACCTTTGGGACCAAAACCCTAGAAAATGGTCCATAAAGCACACCACAAGATCTACAAGTCAAGATCCAAACTTTTTACCTTAGAAAGAAGCTCCAACCTTTGCTAAGCTCGAATCTACACTTGAACACCAGCTTCTAGCCTTCACAATGGACTCTTCTTCTCCTTTGCTACCTTGAAATGACACCACTAAGCTTAGAACACTCATAAAAGGGCTAGGAACGAAGGAACACTCTCTTAGGCTTTCTTTCTGAGGGATGGTGGCTGAGGAGTCAAGTCATCTCATTCCTTTTATAGCCAACCACCAAAAATTAGGATTTTTGGGTCTGGACCAGTTACACCCAGCGTAACCTTGGGTACGCCCAGCATACCCGAGGGGGATGCGTATAATTGAAGTGCGCGAGTACGCGCAGCGTACTCCTTGTACACCCAACGTACTCGCCCAACATAAAAGCCCTAAAATGACAACAATTAAAGATGAAGGGCTAAATAAAAGGGTACCTGGATTTCGGGCTGTTACACTTTCTTAAAACTCTTTACTCAATGTCATTTTCTTTGAAAAAAAAATCTTCTAATCCCTCGATTTGAGTCCAGAAACCCCCAAGGGTGTTTCCGAATCCCTCAAACCAGGGCTCTGATACTAACTTGTAACGACCCAATTTTCACGTCCAACAATTTCATTTTTGATTAAGTGGTTTGCAAAACATTTGTAACAAAATATCAACCAATCATATCATTTCATAAAAATATGTCTCGTGTCTGAAAACCGAATCATAAAAACATAATAATGTCAGAGTACAAATCCCAGAATAACTCATAGTGTAGAAAACAAAGAGTGTGTGTGTGATGTGCAGCTACTGCGCCAGCTCTTTCCCCTTCGCAGAAGAGGTACCTGAAACCAAAACTGTTAACTGTAAGCACGAAGCTTAGTGAGTTCCCCCATCGGACCATATACCATACAATCACGTAGCATACATACTGCCAGACAATTCTGGGGTGCCCGACCTACCCGGTACGGATAATTCTGGGGCGCCGACCTACCCGTACGGCCATTCTGGGTGCCGACCTACCCATGCGGCCATTCTGGGGTACCGTCCTACCCATGCGGCCATTCTAGGGTGCCGTCCAACCCATGTCAAGCCATTCTGGGGTGCTGACCTGCCCGTCGGTCCTAACATCCGACCCTCGGGGACTATTCCACCGCCTACTACTACTATCACATATATCATATCATAAACATATTATCAAACATATCTGGGGTTTCCGAACTACCCTTGGTTCCTAACAACCGAACTTGGGGACTATACCCCTCCTACTACCACTATCACATATAACATATCATGCCAGCATATAAACATATCATCACATACTGTCAGACATATCTGGGGTATCTGACCTACCCTTCGGTCCTAACAACCGAACTCTACTACTATCACATATAACATATCATGCCAGCATATAACATAACAGGTAGTAGCAAATGTAGATGAATATCACAAAGACAATCATCTAACATATGTCTCCTACTGGTGGGCCAGCATTGTGGCCGTAGACCAACGCTACTGGAAGGTAACTCACATCGAACAAGTAGTTGCTGATAATCCGCGTGGAAAGTCTCTATCTGCTGCTGCTCCGGAAATCCTCATCAACTCAACGAGCTCTTCTCTCATATGAACATCTCATGAAAACTCATCCGACTCGCCTAGTTGATGAACAACTCGTCGAGTTCACCTTCATCTGATGAACAAGTTCTGTCCTCGACTCGCCGAGTTGATGAACAACTTGTCAAGTCCATCTTCATCCTTAAGAATATTTCCTTGGACTCGCCGAGTCCCAAGAATTTTTAGAACAATGGCTTAGTCTAGAAGGTTGGGTCACTCCCAGGGACCCCCTTAAAACGTTTCCACACTCAACTGGGTCCTTTTGACCCTCAACTGATATGGGACAGAAACCTTGGACTCGCCGAGTCCAAGAATGGATTCGTCGATTTCGTCACATCCTCTCACTAAATCTTCGATTTATGATGTACAACCCTTGATCAAAAGATAGATCTATGCCTCTACAATTGATCTAGCATGTAAAGTCACAACCTTTACGTGCTTGCATGGGACTTTGAGCTCAAAAGGTCCTAAAACAATCTCTTACAATGCATGGGGCCTTCTTTGAGTGCAAGAGCCACTCCTTTCTGCCTTGTAACCCCTCTAAGGGCCTAGATCTGAAACATCAACCCCTAACCATGCTTGCAATCATGGTTCGTGACCAAAATGGCTTAGAATAGCCCTAGAACTTCACAAAAGGGGATCTATCAAAAGAACAAACAAGGTATACACTTTATTCCATCTGTAGACTGCAAACGATGCTCAAAATCGGATCCTTCTAGCCTCCTCTTTATCCTTCAAGATTTTCCTTCCTTCCTTGGGTCACAAAGCACCAAAATCACTCCAAATGCCTTAGATTGCTTCAATAACGGCTAGGGCTTGCTATGGGGATCTTATGGGAGCAAATGGGACGAAGGAGGCCGAGTTAAGGTGTTTAAATAGGGTGCAAACCCTCAGGTTAGGGTTTTTTTTCCGAACAGGGCTTATTCGCCGAGTTAACGACCCGACTCGTCGAGTCCACAACTTAAACCCCGCGTCTCATCCTGCTTCTACTTGGGGAGTTGGTCCTTCAACTCGCCGAGTCCAAGGATAAAATGCAAAACATTTTAAAGAATTAATAAAAGAATACGTACTAGGAACCAGGTGCTACAGACAGACCATTAGGGTTTTCAAATTCTGGAGAGTCAGATCGAGTACCGGAACGACAAAAGGGTTTGTCCTTCTTCGGGGTTAGGAGTCCCTGTTGGGTTCAGGTGTCTTTGGAAGAACTGTTGTATGATACGAGGTCCTTTAGGTGGTACTTATCGGGTTATTAGGTTCAATCTATGTGTGATAAGGAGCGATATCGAGGGCGAAATCTAATTCAAGTGGGGGAGAATTGTAACATCCTGTTACGGATCGTCCGTGATTAGGGTTTGTGGGCTGCAACCCAGGCATGAGGAAGTCTCGGGGTTGTGACGAGTTGCTAGAAGCGTAGGTCATCTCGTCACCTTTCCATGTATATGAGGTACATTGGAATCAGAGTTATATCCAGGAAACATTGTAAGTTTGAAGTTTTGGAAGGAATAATCCTTTATTTGAGAAAGGTGGCAACTGAGTACGCTTAGTGTACGTGTGTGTACGTTTAGCATACTCATGTGCATGACTTCTAATTAGAGCCACCTAGTACGCTGGGCGTACTAGGAACAAAGTTAAAACCCTAATTTTGGGTGTGTCCCTATATAATGAATGAGATTGCCTCATTCCTGGCCACCATCCTCATGCAATAAACCCTCTTAAACCCTAAATTCTCATTCTTGATCTTGTGTGTGTCCATTGGAGAGACTTAAGTGATTTTGTGTGTTCTTAGAGTAAATAAGGAGCTTTGGAGAAGAATGAGTGAAAGCCCAGGCCTTAGATTAGAGCATATCTGATTTGGGAGCTTCATCATGAGGTACAAAGCTCAAAGCTTTCTCTATCTTTTGTTTTGTGCATCCTAATAGAGTATTTTATGGTTTTTGTCCCAAAAGGTGGAGACTTTAAGATATATAGAGCTCCAGAGACTGTGATCATCCCCTTTGAGTGTATTTAGTGGTGTAATGTCATAAAAATCAAATCTTGGACATTGGAATCAAGCCATGCATGAGTGATGAGCTTTTTGAGATAAGAGAGTGAGTGTTTTGGGTGTTTGTGACCATATCAGCCATGCAAAGGCTTAAAGCACTCTTTATTGAGTAAGGGCTATTAGGGAATCTAGATCTGTGATTTGAGTGAAGGTCTTAACTGATTAAGACCAAATGAGTAGAAAGAATGAATCTGGGGATTACGCTGAGAGCATCCGTAATGGGGAGTTTAATGGAAGAGCTGAATAAGGTGTCATGCCTACTTGTCATTCAATGGATACAACTCTACCATTGTGAAATGCCACTTGGTCATTCAATTGATTTGGAGTTAAAAGGCCATTGAACTCTTTAATGGGAAAAAGGAAAGTTTTTAAATCTTTAAATGAATATTTTTTTTAGTATGTTCTATTGAACTTGTAGAGTTTAATGCATTGTGGGATAAAAATGAATAGAGTTGTATGGAATAGTGAATTATGATGTAACACTCCATTGAACTCTATAGAGTTAAATGCATTGTGGATGCCCTGAGCGTAATTCCAATACACCCCGCGTACTGCCCTAGTGTACCCGATGGCCAATCTGGATTCGTGAGTACGTTGAGCGTACCAAGGGAGGTATGCCCTGCGTAACCTCACTGTGGACTTTTGGGCTAAGTCTCATTTTTAGGCCTTGAGTGTTGGGCCTGGAGTTTGAGCTTGTTGCAATAGAGTTTTGGACCAGAGGATTATATGTATATATATATATATATATATATATATATATATATGTGTGTGTGTGTGTGTGCTTTGGGCCCTTGAGTTGGGCTTGCCATTTAGATTTGAGAGTTGGGCCTCGGGAGAGCCCATTTATTATTGGGCCTTGGTGGGCTCAATGGGTTTTAGGTTATGGATGGGCTGGTTAGTGGACTACCTTTAGACCTAATGAGTAAGAGTTTGGACTTAGTTCCTAATTTGGTTAATTGTGGGTTTGTCTCAGAGTTAGAGGTCGGTGCGTAGTAGCAGCATTTATAGGGGTTATTCATCATCGAGGTGACTCTTCTCACTATACATACCATGAGTGGTATCTTTGTGTGACTGAGATTTTTTATCTGTTTTTATTGAGTACTGAGATATCCTACACTATGTCTATGTTATTTATGTTGTGTATTATTCTGTGCTTACTGAGTTAGGAACGGAGGGTCCACTCGAGTTGTGGGACCGGAGGGTCCCACTGAGACACATTAACCGGAACGTCTTACTGTGTTACAGCCTCGAGTGGATAATGAGATGTGTGTGGTATTTTGGGGAACTCAATAAGCTTCGTTCTTACCGTGTTATGTGATATGTCTTTCAGGTTTTTCTCAGGATCGCGGGAAGGCATCGACTTGATTGTACACACTAGTGAAAGAGTTATATTTTGAGGACCCTTGATTATTAATCAAACAATTATAGAGTTGTGATTTGTAAATTAAATAAATGAGATTTTTGTGAAATGTATTATGAGAATTTATGTGATTTTAAAATGATTTTTTTTTTGAAAATTTACGGTGTTACAAAACATAGAGTTTGTGAGTTGACTGATGAAAGTCTCCCTTGAGATCGTCCAGCCTTTTGCCTTAATTTGAATCCTAAATTATGTTTTGAACCAATCGAAATGGAAGACAATGGAAATGAAATCTTTAGGGCCTGGGGGACTCACAATTATTATGGAAGATCAACATCCGATTTATTATCTTCGAAGGTTTGGAAAAAAATGATGGTTGTAAATAAGAAACCCTAACACGGATCTGTATGTGAGTAGTGAGGGTTCTTTTTATGTACAAGGTGGGATTTTTATTTTTTTAGATAATTCATTTCCCCCTAAAGAGGATGGACGAACGCGTATTTGATTAAAAAACTATAAAGTGACAGTTTATTTGACACATATTTTATGATAGGCACCCTCCGTGTTTATTTTTTTTCATTTGTAACACTAATTTTAGGGCACGCATAAATGCTTGTCCTCTATCCTTCAAATTTTAGAAAACCGACATTATTTTTAGGACATGCAAAAAATCATATCATAAATCAGCACGTGTCATTGTTTGCATGTCATTAAAGTGTTGTTTTCTAGTAGTGATATGTGTTTCGTGTCTAGCAATACATGTTTTATAGGTTGAATTTTCTTTTTTTGACATAAAACCTACGATTTAAAATTACAAACATTAGTTTTAGAACTACAAACATTAGTTTACAATATTAGATCAAAACCCGATTACAACGTAATAAAAAAAAACAAGAACAATATTAAGAAATAACAAATTAATTGAATGTGATGTTAGAATGTCATTTAAAGGATACGAGATGGATTAAAAAAAAGATAAAATTGCAAAAATGGTCCTTGTGCTATGCATTTTTTCCGGGTTTTAGTCCAAGCCCCGACTTTTTTGTTAGATTTGTGGTCCTTTTGAGCTAGTTTCGTTGCATATTTGGTCCCTCCGAATATTGAAATGATTGTTATGCCCTTCGAGTATTTTTTTTCATTTTCTTAAAAGATTTAATACTTATTAAATGATTTTTATAATTAAAAATAAAAGGGCCCACCTCTCTCTCTCATAAAGAAAAAAGAATATAAAAAGCCAAACCCATCTTCTTCTTCCTAAACCTACTTTCATTTCTTCCATTAAACACACTAGATTCATCTAGGTTTTTTGCAGGCTTGAAAACACATAAAAAGAATTGAAAACTTTTGTATTCGATGAAGTTCATCATGAAAACTAAAACATGATTTTGTTTATGTTTCCATAATTAAAGCCCATTCTCTTTTCCCCAATTTGTTATCTGTTATGTCATTAAAAACCTATATAACGAAATATAAATACAACTCAAATTGAGGTCACAAAGCCCAAATTCTTTCTCAAATGTTTAACTAAAACAACACCTAACATACATACCTCAAATGGAATCAGATGGGTGCCAAAAAAGAGCCCACCAAGGCATCTAAGATTTCAGTTTCATTTATTCCATCTGAAACCTGAAAATAGAACCCACTAATTTTGATTGTTATAGTAAGTGATGAAAAGTACAACCACGAAAGAACCCACTGAATGATATTTGTGCATCTTCTTTCTCCCCAACCCTAACTATGTGCCTCTTCTTTTTCTCTAATTCCACCTACTTGTGTAAATGTTAATTGCTAGTTGCACCCGCTTCTGTAATTCTGATAAAGACAACAACTGACTTTAGATTTGAAACCAAATCCTGTAAAATGGTTTTTATATTTTAGAAGATGAATATGGACACTAATTCTTGGTGGTTGTTACCGATGGAACTAAAGAAAGGCGAAATGGATGATAAAGATGGATAAGGGTGACGAAAGGCAGGGGAATGTTAGCAATTATTATATCTATCACTGTATGTACCCAATGATGGTTGGGAGATATCCCAGTGAGAAAGATGCCACTACTACTGGTGAGTCGGTGGTAGCGGTGGCAACAACCGATGATGTAGAAGATGACCCTGAATTCCATGATACAAGCGACGAACGAAAATACTAGTTCCCCTTTTACATCTCTTTACCAATTTCACTCTCTAATGCTCTTACTATTAAATTTAGTTTAATTAAGGTATGAATAAGCCTAATGGTTTCTGTGGCACAGGTGAGGAACAAAAAGAAAGAAGATGGCAGGGGAAGTCGGTGTGGGTGTTGGTTTCTTTCTTTTAGGAATGTTAAAAAGTCTTGTGGGACCCCGTTCCAGTGGGGTCCCGTCTCGTATGGGTATATTTGTTTGAAAAAATCGGGGGTGGTAGTCCTGTCCCGAAACCCTGATGGCGGCCCCGTTAATAAATTATATATATTTATACATATTAATTATATAAATATAATAAACAATAACATGATTTTGACCTACAAAAATTCAGCAAAAAACATGTTTTTAAGTTGTTTGTAACATGTACAATTGTGCATTAAATACTATTTGTTACCCAAAAAATAGTTTCTTTTAGCCCAAATACAGTAGCCCGAAAATCAATCGGTGGCAGGGGCAGGGGTAATAATGGGGATCTGGGGGCGGGAGCGGGTAATGCAAACCCCAACCCGTATGTCCCCGTTGACATCTCTATTTTTTTCTTTTTTGAGAGAGAGAGAGAGAGAGAGAGAGAGAGAGAGAGAGAGAGAGAGAGAGAGAGAGAGAGAGAGAGAGAGAGAGAGAGACCCTTTTATTTTTAATTATAAAAAATATTTAATAAGTATTAAGTCTTTTATGAAAATGGAAATAATACACAAAGAGTTTAACAACCATTTCAATATTCGGTGTGACCAAATACACAATGAAACTAACTCAAAAGGACCATCAATCCAAAAAAGTTGGACTTTTAACCAAAAAAAAAAAACATACCACATGAACCATTTTTGTAATTTTGTCAAAAAAAAAAAAAAAAAAAAAAAACATCCATCCTTAAGTTTATAATTTATTTCATACTGTTATGTTTTGGTTTAATTTTTATGAGATTTTGGAATCCTTTATTTTATTTTTATATATGGAGTTCAAAATTTATGTTTGGTGGCCACTTTTATCATTTACGTAAACACAAAAATGTATGCGAATTGAATTTGTTTTGTTTAGGTTTTGGATTTATAGATGTGATTTTTGAAACGTCTCTATTTCAATTATTGAGTTAATTTGAACTTTTTTCAATTTGCAGGCCGAACCTACATACAGTATCGGATGTAGAAAGTTTGAAGAGTGGTGACATCATTTTTTTTCTTCCACATAAACCTCAAATATTAGTGACATTCTTATTTAAAACGTTGCATCTAATAGGAAATTCTTTTTTTACACTAGCAACCGTAATCCAAATTTTGGCTTGGGACCCCAAGCACCACACAAGTCTGCCAAAATGCAGAACCAAGAAAAAAAGTTGGTTCAACAATTTGAAGGAAGTACTAGTGATGGATATGAAATTAGACGGCTTTATTGATATTTTAGTTATTCGGAAATGTAAAACCATTATGGTTTATAAGGGAAATTTGTTAGAATTTTTTTTCTTTTCTTTATTTTAGTTATTCGGAAATGTAAAACCATTATGGTTTATAAGGGAAATTTGTTAGAATTTTTTTTCTTTTCTTTTTTAAGGGATATATACATTAAAGTTCCAATATTTTCATTAGTTTGACAACAAAGTTCTAAACTTTATTTTTTTTACAGTAAAGTCTAAATTACCGGCATTTTTTTGACACTTTTACCCTTTTTTCCTGGTTAGCCGGTAATTAGGATTTTTTTTGTCAAAAAAATAAAGTTTAGGTTTTCTTGTCAAATCGCCAATTACGACTTTACTGTAAAAAAAATAAAGTTTAGGACTTTCTTGTCAAATCGTTGAAAATATTGGGACTTTAGTGTATATATCATTTTTTTTGTTAGAAATTTAATGATATGATACTCTTTAAGCATACGAGTTATTGAAACACTCTCTAGTCAGCTAGATCTTATTGAAATCTTTAACGTTTGCTTCTTGTTAAATCGTTCTTTTAATCTCAACAAACCGACATTGTAAAAAATGGAGATAATCAAGAAAGAAAGAAAGAACCAGGGTTGTGTTGGCTTTTTGCAATCCCAAAAATGAAGAAATAAAAACCGAAAAAAAAAAAACGAAATTGTCATTCTTTCCCTTCTCAACATTCACACATTTTATTACTTGGCATGTGTTGTTTGTGTTTGTATAATCTGTTCCCACTTTTTAGTTCAAGATTTGGCGGCGAAGCAAGAAGAAACTTTTACAAGGGTGAAAAGACATGTGAAGTTTTCTTCTTACTTCGCCGCCAAATCTTGAACTAAAAAGTGGGGACAAATTATACAAACACAAACAACACATACCTAGTCAAAAGGGTGTGAATGTGGAGAAGGGAAAGAAGGGCAATTTCGTTTTTTTCGATTTCTTATTTCTCTATTTTTGGGACTACAAAAAGCCAACACAACCCTTATTCTTTCTTCCTTTCTTGATTATCTCTATTTTTTTCAATGTCGGTTTGTTGAGATTAAAAAAACGATTTAACAAGAAGCAAATGTTAAGGATTTCAATAGGATCAAGCTGACTAAAGAATGTTTCAATAACTCTTATGCTTAAAGAGTATCATACCATTAAATTTCTAACAAGAAAATGATATATACACTAAAGTCCCAATATTTTCAACGATTTGATAAAAAAGTCCTAAACTTTATTTTTTTGATAATAAAGTACTAATTAACGATTTGACAAGAAAGTCCTAATTACCGGCTAACCGGGGAAAAAGGGTAAAAGTGTCAAAAATTGCCGGTAATTTGGACTTTACTGTAAAAAAAATCAAGTTTAGGCCTTTCTTGTCAAATCGATGAAAATATTGGGACTTTAATGTATATAGCCCTTCTTTTAACGGATATCGATGAACAAGAATATTTATAATCGAACATATGGCCAATAGGATTTTGAATAAATGTTCGTATATATGAACATAGTTATAGTTCATTACCGACGGTCATGTATGTTCTATAAGGCCGGACGGAATGTACAACGGGAAAGGGCAGCGGGACTATTCCCGTACGACGGAACACCGCATCGTCGGTGCGGGGAAGGGTGGTGCGGGAATGGGAGAGAGAACTCTTTGCCACTTCACCAACGACTATATGCATTAAAATCTATTTTTTTGTTTTTGTTTTTTTTTACCATTTAAAACATCTATAAATACTCATAACTATTTACCTTCAATCAACATTCAAACAAACCCTCTACAACCTTTATTTTCTTAAAAAATATGAATCCCGACAATCAAACCCCAACCTCCGATAGAAGGAACAAAACTCATGTTTCGAGTTTAAGCACCCCTACTCGAAACCTTTTTGCAATCGATTCATCATCACAAGGAGTTTTTTGTCCCCAACTTGATGCTCTCATTTAATCTCCACTACAATTTTAATACCAAAATGTTAGACAATATTACCCGGTCCAAGTTTCAAATGTTACTCTGCAAATGTTTTCAAACTTTGTTATTTTTCCTAATCAACATTCGCCAAATCATCCTCAAATCCAAACCCAACCCCAACCCCAAACCCAAAGTCAAACCCAAACCCAACAACAATTCCAACTTGTCGATGAGTTGAATGACTCGGAAGAAAAAGAGATGGTTCCCAAAACTCAACCTACACAACTCCCACAACGACGTAAAAGGTAAAAAAACAAGCAGGCGAGGGTGTCGCACAACCGGGAAGACAAAAGCAAACAGAATGGCTTCCACAAGAAGATCTAGTTTTGGTAAAAGCTTGGGTAGACATTTCTGAGGATTCGAAGACAGAAAATGCACAATTGGGAGAGCATTTTTGGTTTCACATTTTAGAACAGTTTTGGGAGGAGCTAGAAAAAAGTGACGACTACCGTACGAAACACCAACTGAATTCAATGTTTCGAGAAATAGCAAAGGGGGTTTAAAAAATAAACGGGTTACAACAACCTAAAAACTCAATGAATAAACGGCGAAGGTGACGAAATGCATTTTATTTTTAATTTAAATTTTTGGTTGTTTTTAATTTAAAATTACAAATCATAAAAATGAATTAAGTTTACTTAAAAAAAAAATAGTGAGGAAAGCTTCCCACATATTCCTTAGGTTTAAGCAGTGCTGTAAAAATCTTGATTAAGTCACGATTAATCTCCGATTAATCCCTAGGCGCTACTTGACCGATTAGAGACCGTCTAGCGATTAATCCATGCATATAAAATGACTGAAACAGTAGAACCCGATGAATTAACAATTAATGGTCCCCGATTAATTCTCCGATTATATCTCAATAGAAACTATTTAAGAGATGATTAGTGTTGTATTTATCATATTAACCTATTTTGTTATGATATTAGTGGTATTTACGAACTTTTATATGATATTAGTCATATTTAATTTTTTAAAATCTAACAAATTAACAATTAATGGTCCCCGATTAATTCTCTGATTAATCTCCGCCTAGCCGATTAATCCCTTAACCCCAGTCCACCGACTAGCTAACATCGAACGATTTTTACAACCTTGGGTTTAAGTGATGGAAAGGAAAGTAAGGGAAAATGATAGTATAACCTACAAAAAGTGAGAGAAACTCCCTATCCATACCCTCGGCCTAATTCATTAGTAAAAAATGTTCATTTGTGAATTTGTTTTTATTATACACATTTAACCATATGTAATTATAATTACATACACGTCTACTTATGAATATTTATTTATATTTGACAATAATAATTAAACATGTATAGTAATGAACATTACGATTACGAATGTTCGTATATATATATATATATATATATATATATATATATATATATATATATATATATATATATATATATATATAAATAAATCATCAATGTTCATAAATGTTATTCATAATCAAAATTTATGATGTCCGATTCTTCCTTTTATTTTAATTTATAATTAGAGTTCTTTTTTTTTTCTTGAATTTTTAATTATTATTTTGTAGGGATTTAGTCAAATAAATACAACATGATTAATATATTATCATTTTTAAAATAAAAATTTTATTTTATCATTATATCTTTTTGATTATACATTGATCTAATAATTATGAATATGGTTTTTTGGTTCCATAAATAAATTTAGTTTTTATGTTAAGCTATATATATATATATATATATATATATATATATATATATATATATATATATATATATATATATATATATATAAAATATGTGAATCATATTTATTTTCATGTTATCGTTTAAATAACTTATCTCATTTGAACCTAATAGGGTTAGGTTATTTTTTTTATAGTAACTATTGTGTGTCAAAATGCACGTATCTAGACCATCAGATGGAATATAATTAAATGTCATGATCTGAGGGTCTATGATAGTAGAATATGATAACATATACCATATAATCACATATATTTCAGCATAATAGCATTTTAGTCAATTAACCTATATTAAAAAATGAAATTTTTGGATTTTTAGGGATAATTAATTCCTTTATTTTTAAAAATCTAAATATTTTAAATTAATTCAAAATTAAAAATCCGATTTTATTCTGTCAGATTGATAAAATGTTAACCATAAACTAGTAAATATATTTATCGATTTTATTCTATCAGAATGACAGCATGCCAACCATAAACTAATAAATACATTCTGAAAAGAATACACAGAATCAATTCTTGAACTAATAACATACCAGATAATTACATTGTATGATTGTGATTAATTGAATAATAACAACATTCTGAAACAAAAAAGAAAAAAACAACAAAATCTAACTAAAACACTAATCTATTCTGAGAGAATATTATTTTTTAGCAACACTTTATACATTGTAGCATAACACATTCTGGTATAATATACTCTCGTTCTCTATGTTTTCTTCTTTCTCCATATCAATATTCGCCTCTTCAAAACCTAAATCTACAAAGAAAATATAATCAAGTTTCGAAAATTAAAAACTTCAATGCATTCTAAGAGAATAAAAACTATAAATTTTGATAGAATTTATTAAAGACTATAAAGTTTGACAGAATATACTAGAAAATAAAAACTATAAATTCTGACAGAATGTAGTAGAGACTATAATTCAACCATAAAGTATCACAAATTCATTACCAGTTACACAAGTATACTTGTTGTTGACAATTATTCTCAAACATTCTAAAAGAATACATTTATATAAATAAATTCTAATAGAATACATTACATAATTCAAGAGCTGTGATTGAATACAAAATTCAAGAGTTGTGATTGAATACATAATTCAAGAGCTGTGATTGAATCATCAACACACATCCGTATTCATTCCCAGTCATGATTCAAGAAACAAACACACATTTACAATGTTGATTTAGAAATATGAACACCAATTTTGACTTTTTCAAAACAAAATCCAACTTATGACTGTGAAGTGCAAGTTGTATCTGAATATTTCTTCAATCGAACATAAATAAAACATTGAAGAAATCGAATCTAATAAGATGATGAACACAATCTCGATCTTGAATCAAAATCGAGATAAAGTAAATTTCGATTGAGGTAAATAATTTAAAGTTATATCCCCTAGTTGTTGGATTACCGGACTAGAGAAAGAAGAACAGGAGGCTGCCGGAGCATACCTCCGTCTACATACCTGCAATCTCCAGGATTTCCTCGCCGTTCGCTCCTCACTTCTCATTCGCGTTCAAGGACCCCACAGCAGCGCCACTGCTTCTCCGCATCCCCTTTTTCAGCCTCATCGACCCCAGAGTCCATCATCTATTGCTAGACGATGAACGTGTTCAGCGATTAAATGATGGTGATGGTGTTGATGCCGATGATGAACGTGTTCGGCCACAAATATAACTAGGTCAAATATATTTACTTTATTTCCTTAATTGAATGATTTTAATTAAATGATTTCCTTAATTGAAAGTACAAAAGGTCCAAAATACCCTTTAATGATTTATTTAATTATTTATTATTTGTTGAACTCTCAGTGGTGCATTTAGGCACACAATAGTTGCTAGAAACATTTGAATGTAGCTCTCTCTCTCTCTCTCTCTCTCTATATATATATATATATATATATATATATATATATATATATATAAATGGACACACATACACACACACTTAGGTTCAAATGAGAAAAATTATGTAATCGATAACACGAAAACAAATCTGGTCCACATATTTTAATTTTTCCTTAAAATGCTTCAGCGTACCGCACGACATGGGGATATGTAATATCGATATGTTAGTATAAATGCAAGTTTATTCACATATGAATCCACCACCTATCTTCTACCACCATCACCACGACCACTACTTGTAGCATTACCCTTGCCACCTCACCACCACCACATCTACCTCCGATGCCAACCACCACCATCACAGCCACCTCTGTCACGAACCACCACTACCAGCGTCACCTCTGCCACCAACCTCCACCACCACCTCCGCTACTGTGATCATCACCAACACCTCTACCACCCACCAATTCCACAACCATTATTCCTTCCACCTCTGCCACTGCCACAATCACCACCACCTCTGTTACCCTACCACCAACATCTCCGCCACTGTTGCTACCACCACTCCTGCCACTGTAACGACGACTACCATCACTACCCACACCACCGCCATATTCACATATGAGTAACCACTTGTGAATAGACACATACTTATTCATATATGAATATACTTATTCATATATGAATATACTTATTCATATATGAATATCCTTATTCATATATGAATATATACTTATTCATATATGAATAAGTATATACGCATTCATATATAAATATCTTTCATCATCACGAACACCTCTGTCACCCACCAACACCGCCACTACTACCACCACCAACTCTACCACTCCTACCACCTCAACCACTATCACCAATACCACATTGCCACCCCCATTGCTACCCCTGCCATCGTCTCCACCTCCACCACCAACCTCTATATTCATATATGAATAATCACTTGTGAATAGACACATATTTATTCTTATATAAATATACTTATTCATATATGAATATGATTATTCATATTTGAATATTATATGTACCGTCGTCCCGGTACGCTGCAAAAACTAAGCGGCAAATTCAAAATATGTGGTTTATATTTGTTCTCGCATTTTTATTTCAAAATTGTTCTCATTTGAAACTTGTCATATATATATATATATATATATATATATATATATATATATATATATATATATATAGGTTCCCATTTTATCGATTGGATCGGTGCGGAAGATATTACCAAGAAGATAATCGTTTATGAACATGATGAGCATAATATGCGCATAAAACTGTTGTAGATAAATAGAGAGATATAAAATATTACAAGAACACTCATGGTTGGGAGAGATAACTCTCCCATGGTGGGAGAGATCCCACCAAACTCTCTCTAAACTACAAAGTCTACATAGTGAACACTCATTTTTTTAAAAAAAATGACCATCAACTCCACTTTATATACTGGTGGTGGGAATATGATTTTCATACAAAGGAATATTCTTACCTAATAAACACTCAACATTGTATAGCATTTTCATGATCCAACAATCTCCCCTAAATGCTCAGAAATGCTGAAGGTAAAGCAGCGATAAAAGGCAAAACATCCGAAAGGCATGTCCGGTAGGTCTGGTGCTGAAGCGTCTCGGAATTGATGAAGTTGTCGTGATCTCGGAATCTTTCAAAGGAGTCTCTAGAATCAAAGAACAAACAGAGAAACCCCTATCTCTGAATAAAATTATGAAATCCAAATCTTCGAATGTGATCCGTCCCCAAAACCCAATCATGTTCACAGTCTCCCTCTCAACTGTAGAACCGAAGAGTAGAATCTCGAATCACACAACGTGTTCAATATTCCAAAATCAAATGATAATCCACCGAATAATCTCTGAAGAATAACCTGCTGAAAATGTGAAGCATCCAATAACAATGTCCGAATGATAAATAATGTGAATCCGAAGACATGGTCTAGCAATGCCAAAAATTTGATCGGAGGATCAAAAATAACTGCCACGCCGCATCGCTAAAATAATCATCGTATTTAAAATATCGCAAATCCAAACTCGAGCAATCATAAGATCTGAACCGGTTGCAAACACAAATGAGACATCCCAAAGTGTAGAGTCTGAAGATAAATAATCATAATCTGAAGAACATCTAATAGTGCCAAAAATTCGATCTGTGAAGACCAAAAATCAGTGCCACATTACACTACTAAATCGATCTCCGTCTTCAAATGTCTCTAACATCAAAGCTCCAATAATTAACCAGAATGGATGCTCATGATATTCCCCTATTTTTGATCGACCATGCAATAAAGATAAAAAATAATCATGAAACTGGGCAAGAGAATATGTCTGATATGATGGAGCATCGCACGCTCCCCTTGATGTGAGCACCTACCTTTAAAAACGAGGATATTATTTTTCGGTCATGGGTAGACGTGGTGATGTATAGCCAAACTGAACTAACGCTGTTGAATATATATGATAAACCCGCTGCTAAAAATCATAATGTTGAACCGAAGTGATAACGAAAACCGAGATGCAAACCCGAACTCCCAAATAATGGTCTGAAACCATATATAAATAGTCTGAATGGAGTAAAAATGCAAACCTCATAAATGATCAATCTCCGAAGCACATAAATATGAGTCTACAAATGCGAGTTGCTCGGTAGAGGTGAGACACAAAAATAGTAATCTCTGAACCAACTGTATCGTCACTCATAATTAGCACGAAGAATGAGGCCTTGAGCCTAGAGGTGGAAATCGTGTCTTTTCGTGTCGTGTCGAAACACTAAACGGGTTGATAGTGCATGACCGTAACCCGACCCATTTAATTAACATGTTGTGTCGTGTCAACCCGTTTATTTTCGTGTCGAGTTCGTGTCGGACTTCGTGTTAGGGCGATACCTTGACATATGTCGTGTCACGTGAGGCTAAAAAGATTGAGCATGTTGAAAGAGTAGGAGTTGGGTAGGCGGAAAAGAAAAAATAATAGTTTGTAGGCGTAATATATGAAGTCATAGCAAGTTCAGATGACAAAATTAAAAGAGTGGGAGTTGGGGAGGCGGATGACAAGGTCATGAGGATGTGAGAGTGGTGAAAGAGGCTGGGTAGTTTGGGAGAGAATGAAAAAAATGAAATGAAGTATTGATCTAGACGGCTAAGTCATTTGAACATTACAAAACAATCTAATTCGAAGGTTTTATTTTACTTATGATTTTGGTTTTGTATCTTTGTAGATTATTTAAATAATTCAAAAAACTTGCATATAAATAAACGGGTGATTTTCAAGTCATATTCGAGTTGAAATTCTCAACCCTAACCTTACCCATTTAATTTTCGTGTCGTGTCGTGTCAACCCGTTTATTTAAACGGGTTGAAATATCTTACCCAAAGCCGTTTATTTCGTGTCGGGTTCGTGTCGTGTTTCATGTCGTGTCAATTTTTGCCACCTCTACTTGAACCATGGGCCTAAAATTGGTGTTAAAAAAAATAATTGGTTATAATAAAAATAATTGGTATTAAAAAAATAATGGGTTTCAAAAAAAATAATGAGTGTAAAATAAAATTAATTGGTTCTAAAAAAAATAAAGGAATAAATTGATTATAATAAAAAAGACTTAAAATAGAAAAAAATTCGGAGATAATAAAAATAAGAAATGGGTTAGGAGTGGAATATAGGGTAGAAATGGGTAAAGGAAAATGGTTGCAAAGTAAAAGTAAAAAAATGAGTTGTGAATAAAAAAAATTGGGTTAGAAATGAGTTTTAAAATAAAATAATCGAAGTAGGAGTTGAGTTCGGAAGAAAATGCATGGCTCTGAAGGTCCGGAATGGGAAAATAAAAAGCTTTTGACATCTGAAATAGAAAGTGATTCCGGAAGGTAGGTGCATGGAGATTCTGGAGTGATAATGGATCGGAGTTCACCAACTCCACCATTGAAAAGATTCTCACAGAAAAAGGAATTGACCACAACTTCTCTGCTCCCTATACTCCACAACAAAACGGTGTAGTCGAAAGACGTAACAGAACACTCGTTGAAGCTGCTCGATCCACGTTGAACTTTGCAAATCTACCACTTTATCTTTGGGCTGAAGCCGTGTCTACTGCCTGCTTCACTCAAAATCGAAGTGTCATTAATCGACGCCTCAACATGACAATGTATGAGGCAATGGATGGTTATAATCCATCAATCTCGTTTTTGCATGTTTTTGGATGAAGGTGCTTCATCAAGAACAACCGTGATCATCTTACCAAGTTCCAACCTAAAGCTAATGAAGCCATCTTCCTTGGGTACTCCTCAAAATCGAAAGCTTAGAGAGTTGTTAATCGGAGAACAAGATCGATGCGCAGGGACAAGGTTTGAAACTCAAACCTTGAGTGAACGCTTAAGATCAATGTATGCTTATTAATAAATGTTCAAGTCAAGTCTGGAAAGACTAGTCAAGTCTTAGATAATGAATACAACAAATGATCAAGCCATTAAATGAAGAAAAGTAAATGATCAAAGTAATGTTAATAAATGAACAACAAGAAGAATGTTTGAAAGAAATAAGTAAAGAGCCAAAAGTTGATTGAAAGATCCGTTGTTGACTTGTATTGAATGCTCCTTTAAATAGGAGTAAAGGTTACAGTGAATTAACTAGATTGTTCACATAGGACCGGACACAAGAAATATTTCTGACATTCTGATTGTCTAAATAAGATAAAAGACTAAGTCCTATGAAACGTTACATCAATACAAGTAGAAATATAATAAATACTTTAAGACAAAATAAGGTTCTTCCGGATTAGTCTTCAATTCGGACGTGAGAGTCACTCTGGAATGTCTTTAGTCTTGTCTTCACCTTCTTTCCTGGTCCTGACTATGTTCCGGACTTCTCCTTCATTGTTGACTCCGGAACACCTACTCCGGAATGTATGACCTTCGAAATGTGGACTTAGGATTACTAGAGGTTGACTTTCAGGTTCCAACAATCTCCCCCTAAGTGAACTTAGCAATCCATCAAGCTCAGCTCATTTCTTCCTCGATGAATGTGTATGCTCGGAATAACCACTCTCGGACTTCTATGTACCACACCAAATGACTTAAAAACTTTTCCTTAACATGTTCCGGAGCATCAGACTTGGATGCTTGGGATATGAACTTTTTCAGGGCCTTGGTCAGAACTGGATGTTTGTCAAGGACTCGGAAGCAATCCTTCTTGTTTTTTTTCCTTATGGTATAGACAAACCATAGAATCAGTTCTTTAATGGGACCATCAGCAAGGACTTCAGCTTCCGGAAGAACAAAGTCAATCTTGGCAACAAATTATTCAGTTATGTAGAGGTGTGCAAGCTCATAATCACGTCGGAAAAATTCTACAATGTAATCCTTCAGAAAGCTTAGAGTGGCATGGTGGGCTCCCTTACTTATATCATCCTTCTTATTTTATCTGAAGTAGGAAGCTAAAGTGAGGATTTCGTTTAGGATCATGGATGGAAAGTCTGCATCAGTAAGAGCCCGGGGAGTAGGCTTTTTCCAGAGGCTGTGAAAACGGAAGAGAGGGCAGCTGATCTCAAACGTCACAAGTATTTTTCTTCCGAAACCTTCCACCTTTGTGATTCTTTTCGTTAACCAGACTTCCTTGAGAGGTTGAGCATGTTTGGAATAGAAGGTTTTGAGTTTCTCTCTCTCGGTCCGGATAATCACTTGCAGATCATCTGATGGGTAAAGAGGAGCAAACGTAGTGTAAAATTGCTGAAGGGAGAGAGAGGAAGATCCTGCTGATCGGAATGTTTTGAAGAGGTGTCATAGTACATGCAAGGGATTATTTCCTCAGCCTTGAGAATCCCTTCACGACAAAGAGGAGAGATGCCTCACATTGGATCAAGATTATTTTTCAGGGCTTGGATCCGAATGCTGTCCTCTAATGCCTGGTTGATTTCTTCCTGCGACCATCACAGCTTTTGTTTGAGAGGAGGTCCGGAATGAAGGGCTTGTTGCTCGGCAGACATAGGCTTCTTCCATTTGTCTCTTTTCAGAGCTTCCATGACAAGCTTCATGTTCTCATTGATTGTAAATTCCAAGGTGGGATTTGGTAGTGGTTCTTCTGAAATTTCATCAGGGATCCGGAGAGGAGAACCCTGGTCAATCAGAGCAATTTTTGGTTCCGGAATGGGAGGTTGCATGGAGGGAGTGGCTCGGAAGGCTTGTGCGGTGAGGAGAGATTTTTCCTTGGCCATTTGAACTGCCTTTTGAAAGGCGTCTGGTAAGGAGGTTGGCCAAGAGATTGTGGACTATATTCTCTTCTCTTCCTCAGATAGAACCTTTGGGAATATCTTCTTTGGAGATTCAAGGCCTAGAACTCCATTGGTGACATATTTGTCTTCGTCATTGTCTTCTTCATCAGCAAAGGAGTTTCCTAGAAGTCCGGATACGATTTGGACTTCATCATCGGAATCCAAGTCTTCGTCTTGGAGTTTGAACTCCGATGCAGGTTTCCATGATTTACTTGGTCCTTCTCCCCCTCTTGCATCGGTGGTCCTCAGAACCGGTGCAAGTAACAAGGAATCCTTGAGATCGTCAAATTTGGAGAAGACTCTCTGAAGGCCCGTGTTAAACTGAAGGGTGAGGGTATCGTACTCTTCGGATGTTAGGGCTTGCGCAACAAGGTGTTTGAACATATCGCCGAGGATGGATATCATCTCATCAAACTTCTGGTTCGGAACGTCAATGATATTCCAAGTTGAACGAAGATGGTTGATAAGGACTTGTTGAATTATCATGCTCATCTCATCCTTCTGTTTGATCTCCTTCTCTAGCATTTGAATTTGTTTCTCATGACGAATGTGGGTCTGCTTTATTAAGTCGTTGGTAGCAGCCACCAAGTCATCATGGATTTTCAGCATGGAAGTGATTGTGTTGAGATAGTGATCAACCAGAATGTCGTATTTGGTGTCTACTTCTTCCATTGTTCGTTTGAGCCGAAGAGAGATTAGTTGATCCAGTTGAGCTTCTCTCTCAGCAACATATGGTCCGGACTACTGAGATAGATATTGAAGAATAGCATCAAGGTTGGAATCAATTCCGGGGACTTTTTGATCCATCTTCGTATTGAGCTCAGTGACATAAGTTTTGAGAGAGGATACTTTCTTCATAGTATCTGAGACATTGGTCTGGATATCAAGGAGATCAAAGGGGTCTATATAGTCATCAGTTGAGGACACGGAATCAGAATCCGAGTTTTGCAGAGGAGCTTGTGAGGAAACATTTATTGAAGGACCCAACTTGGTTGCATCATCATCTCCAGGAATTTTGGAGTTGAGAGTGGCATCCGGAGTGGTTGACGATGACAATCCGAAGTCATAAGCAGACTTGGATGCAGATGCTTTGGATTGAAAGTGTTTTGAGGTCATGAAAGTTGTGGCCAGAATACTTTTGGCTTCATCATCAAGCATAACTTCCTCAGAAATTTCATCATCCAGATTTGTGTGGAAAATACTTTGATGAGTGGTAATGGGGGGCAACTCTAAAGTAAGTTCTTTTACTGCATTGGCATCAGATGGAGGAACATAATGCATGTTGCTTTGAATGGCCCTGTTCCTCATAGAAATAAGCATGGACTCCACTTGAGTTTTGGTGAGATCCGGAAGCTTGGATGCGGCCCTGTTGACAATGTCTTCCCAAAGAGGATCATTAGTATCAGACCAGTTGAGGCCTCTAGAGTTGGAGAGACTGCTCCGTCTCTGTAAAGCTTGGGTTCCAGAACAGGGGTTCCAAAGTGTGTTTGTATGTTGAAGAGATAATAGGATCATCAAATGTGACATGTGGGTTTGTTCCAGGGGCTGCAAGGAACTATGTTCAACAACGACATCACCTTTTTGGGAAGGTGAGGGTGGATTGTGTGCGGACTCCCGGTGAGTGTGTGCTGTTATTTTGAAACATCGAGGGGTACCTCAGATAAGTGGGTAGGTGGGGTGTGCGGACGGCCAGAATCAGCCTGAATGTTATGGGTGCCTTCCTGTTGAGAGGAGGCACTGACTTTGGCTTTCTTTTTGGTTTTTGATTTTGCTGGAGAAGCCTTTCGCTAGGCTGGTTTCTTGACCTTGGGTCCGAACTTAGTAAGGTTGGCCTCTTCCGAAATCGGGTCAACAGAGACTGGGGCAGGTTGTGTTGGGTCGAAAACAACTAAAGTCTCTAAATGTTGCTTTAAGTAAAGGGAATCGGAAGGAATGTGGGCCAGCATGTGTTCCGAAAGACATCTGACCGGACCAAAAGCGGATTGGTCCGGAATCCTATAGGCCTTAACTATTTTGAATGAGACACATACCTCCGGAGGAATGATGTTAACCGGAAGCGGTTCGGAAGCTCCTTGAAGATTTGTTAGTGAGTCAGAGCCCTGAACCTAGGGCTCGAAATTTCGTTGTTCTTCCTTTTGACGGTAAACTTGCAGAAATCTTGCCATAAGACCTCCGGAAGATCCATGGCGTTTTCGCGTCCGAAGTAGATGTTGAAGACGACATTGAGCCAGTCATTTCTGAAGGTATCAGTTCCTCCATGCTTTCCGGACAGCCCCTTGATGATGAGGTGCATGAGTGCAGTCCTGAGTCCAGATACATCAAAATTCTTGAAATCTTTTGCGTTGAAGTCTTGAGTATAGACAATGTAATTCAGGAACGTATGAAACTCTTCAGTCGTTGGTTCGACCACTTGCTTTTACACTAACCGCCTTGAGGAAGGTCGATTTGTAGATGGGAACGATTCTATCACCGATGATTGTGGTTTCTAAAGTACCAACTTTGAGTCTGATGCTGGTGAAAGCACGATGAAGGTGATGAAGCGGTAGTGGAGGTTTAAGGATTTTGGTGAGGGGAATGGAGATAGGGTGGTTTGTAATGAACTCGATCATTACCCTGATTGATTCATCGTAGTCTAGTGGATTTAGATAAAAACAGTTGGGTAGTGTCTCTCAGAAAGGGTTCTTGATTGATAGATGAGGATGAACCCTTGGATCCTTTGGAGGATTTCTTCCTTGCAATCGATTTCTTTGGGATCAAGCCAGTTTGAGTGGGTTTCTGTGGGGATGCTATTGTTGTAGGTGGATGAATGCTTGAAGAACACAACACAGTGAAAAATAAGGGTTTGGAGGTATTGAGTGCGTAAAGTGGTAAAAGGTGGGTTTGAAAGGTGTTTATAGGTGAGGATAGTGGGTTAGGTCGGAGAGTGTAATGATGAGGATCTGAAAGGAGAATGGATCATATTAAATGATAAAGGGATTTATGGGGGCTAAGATGACATGGGAGATGAAAGGTGAGAATATTTGTGGTTATAAATGGAAAATGCAACCGTCGAGTTGATGGCTGTGATTACGGGGGTGTGGAATCATGTCACGAAAATCGAGGAAGATGGGATAGAGATCTTCCTAAAATGTAACCGTTGAGAGAAAAACATTTCGCCTTATTATCCTTTGGCCTTCCGGATGATCTATTATGGACAAAGTGTGATCCGGACAAAGAGTTGTATTCCGGAACATAATTGTTTTGAAAAAGAGGTCCAGAATGAGAAATATTCCGGAGTGAGTTTCAGTTTGATTTGAAAGGTTGGTGAGTCCGGAGCAGATTCAGAATGGTGATTTTCAAGAAATTCTGGAGTGAAGATTTTGAAAAGCTTCCGGGGTTGATTTTGAAGTTCCGGAGACGATTTTGAAAATTCCGAGACGATTTTGAAAATTCCGGAGCACTTTTGAAATTCCGGAGCACCGAATGCAATACCATTTTCGGAGTAGAATTCTGGGATGCCATTATGAAGTATATTCCGAGATAACGTTCCAAATTCAAGATCAATGTGGGCTTAATACATCAATCAATAAGAATGAATTGTACAACTTAAAAACTCAAGTGATGGTCAGAAATAAAGATAAGTAAAATGATCCTATATATTTCGAGAGAAAGTAGTTCCGAAATGAATTTATTTTGAGATCAGAACTAGATTTCTTTCAAATACGTGTATCAAAGAGAACACATCTCTTGAAAGAAATGAGGATTTGGTATCATCATTCCCATCTTGTTCAGGAAACCATTAAATTTGATTTCTTCTAATGCCTTGGTAAATACATCAGCTAGCTCATCATTAGAGGGAACAAAAATGAGTTCAATGTTGCCATTAAGTACATGATCTTTTATGAAATGGTACCTTATATCGATGTGCTTAGTTATTGAGTGCTGAATTGGATTGTGGGAAATCGCAATAGCACTTTGATGTACAGATGGCAGCAATAATGTATTCTGCTTCGGTTGTAGAAAGTGCAATGTAATTCTGTTTCTTGGATGACCAACTGACCAAACGACCACCTAAGAATTGACAGCCACCCGAAGTGCTTTTTCTATCAAGTTGAAGACCACTGTAGTTTGAATCTGATTAGGCTTGAAGTAGGAAGCTTTCATTTGTTGGGTACCAGAATCCGAGACTCTTTGTGCCTTTAAGATATCGGAAAATTTGTTTCACAGCCAAAAGACGAGACATCATTGAGTTAACTTGAAATCTGGCACATAAGCATGTTGAAAACATTATGTCCGGATGATTTGCTGTGAGATAGAGTAGAGATCCAATCATTCCACGATACTTCTTTTCATCAAGAGGAGCACCCGAAGGGTCGGCAAAGATCTTGTGTCCGAAGCCCATTGGAAGTTTGGCTGAGGCGCTGGTTTCCAATGAGTATTTCTTGAGAAGTTCCGAAATGTACTTCTCTTGGTGGATGAAGATTCTTCTGTTAGTCTATTTAACTTGAAGACCAAGAAAGAAACTTAATTCTCGATTCATGCGTATTTGGAATCAATTGATCATCAGTTTAGCAAAGTCAGCAACCATAGATGAATTTGTAGATCCAAAAATGATGTTATCCACATAAATTTGTACCAACATGAGATGCTTTCCATTTGATCTTCGGAATAGAGTGGGATCTAGATTTCCTCTTTGAAAACCGGAGCGCTTGAGAAAATCAGTGAGGGGCTCGTACCATGCCCGAGGAGCCTGCTTGAGTCCGTAGACAGCCTTCCGGAGTTTGTAATAGTGTGTTGGACAACAAAGATTAACAAAACCGGGGGGGGGGGGGCTATTGAAGATATACTTTAGTATCAAGTTCACCATTAAGAAATGCACTCTTAACATCCATTTGGTAAACTTTGAAGCCTTTATGAGCAGCATAAGCAAGAAAGATTCTGATGGCTTCAAGACATGCAACAGGAGCAAAGGTCTCATCGTAGTCGAACCCTTCAATCTAAGTAAATCCTATTCCCACCAACCTTGGTTTATTTCGAATAATAACTCCATCATCGTCTAGCTTGCTGCGAAATACTCATCTTGTACTGACAATGGGATGATTCTGAGGAGGAGGCACGAGAGTCTAAACTTCATTTCGGTCAAACTCTGCCAGTTCTTCTTGCATGGCAGTAATCCAGTCAGCATGCTCCAATGCTTACTTGATGGATTTGGGTTCAACCATGGATATAAATGCTAAAAACAACATTCATTTTGGATATTTGTAGCAGAACGAGTCTGTACACCAACATTGGGGTTACCGATTACTGGGTTCGGAGGATGATCTTTTGTCCAAATATGTAGTCGTGGTAGTTCTTGCGCAACCGTCGATCCTATATCAATCGTTGAATTGATTTGCACCCCCTGAATATTTTGAACGTGAGGATGATGCTCCCCTTGAACTTCTAAACTAGAGAGATTGACATCATCAACAGAAGGGAACTCAAAAAAGTTTTCATTTTCATTATTGTTGAGAGGATTGGAATCATCGAAATCAGCAGCTATATCTTGGAAACAATCCACATTTGATTCAAGAGAGGGATGAGCATTCTCCCCCTCAACCTGAGTAGGTTGAAATGGTTCGGAATCAAATCGAGGGAGGCTTGGAACTGGACCGGAGACATTATATGAAACGGTAGCTTCCGAAGTAGGGATTGGAATAAGATTTGGTCTTGGTCGAGATTCCGAAACAAGAGCAATTTTGGAAGGGCCGAAGAGTGTTTCAAAATCAACTTTAACAATTGTTTGGGGGTTCAGAAATCCTGGCGGAGGAGCATCAGAATCCATAATGTGAGTCGTAATATGAGTTGGGCTAGAATTCCGAACGAAGTTATCATCGAAAGTAACATCAAAGCTTTCTTCTAGAACACGAGTTCTACGGTTAGGAACTCTGTAAGCTTTCAATTTTGAGGAGTACCCAAGGAAGATGGCTTCATCAGCTTTAGGTTGGAACTTGGTAAGCTGGTCACGGTTGTTCTTGATGAAGCACCTACATCCGAAAACATGAAAAAACGATATTGATGGCTTCTGACCATTCATTGCTTCATACGGTGTCATGATAAGGTAGATGTGGATGTTTGAACAGATGGAACAATGGGTTTGAAAGAATCTGAAGTAGATGAGTTCGGAATAGTTGATTCAAAAGAAATGACAAGGGCAAGAGTTCCTCCGGAGAGTTCCCTTATGGTTTGATCAACGTTTGACTCATGGCGTTGAAGTTCATCAAAAAGTTGATAAAGCTTCAAATTTTTCAAAAGAGACGTTGCTTTGAAGACAAGATTTTACATTTCCCCATCCTTTTCCAAGACTATTTATGAATTTGAGATTGTACTCCAAGGGAGTTCGGATAATCCCATGAGCGGCCATGGTGTTCACCACAATACGATAACGATTGGAGGCAGAGGCCACTGATTCACCAGGTATGGTGGTGAAGGTGTCAAAGTTGTTGACAACTGAGGTGAGGCACTTGTCTTTCATGTTTTCTGAACGTTCAATCAGGTCTTGAAGAGTGTCCTAAATCTCCTTGGCTTATTTGCAAAGCTTTATGTGCTCAAAGAGTGAAGGAGGAACACCAAACACCATTTCGGAGAAAGAGACTTGATTAGCATGAAGCTTTTCTATATCATCTATAGTTAGAAGAGTTGGACGTGTTTCATCTTCACGCATGAGCTGAGCAGCTGCATCTCTTACAACAGTTCTTACAGGAACATGTGGACTTTTTGTGACAGATCTCCAGATTTCTTCACCTTTATCTTTGGCCAGTAAAAACCTTTCCATTCCAACTTTCCAGTGATCATGTTCTTCCACAACCAGTAATGGGGAACAGGAAGGGCCACCCATACTATTTGCGATTTGCATTGAAATCATTTGTTGAGGATTAGAAGCAGCCATTGAAGTTAAGATATCTTCAAGCTAAAGTGGTATATAGAAGAAATTTTATCATAAACACAGAAATGGGTGAAATACCAAAGTAATCTCAAACCAACTATATTATGATCTTATGGATTCAAAGGACAACCACTTAAGCTCTGATACCAATTGTGAGAACAAGATCCATGCGGAGGGACAAGGTTTGAAACTCAAACCGTGAGTGAATGCTTAAGATAAATGTCTGCTTACTAATAAATGTTCAAGTCAAGTCTAGAAAGACCAGTCAAGTCTTAGATATTGAATACAACAAATGATCAAGTCAATAAATGAAGAAGAGTAAATGATCAAAGTAATGTTAATAAATGAACAACAAGAAGAATGTTTGAAAGAAATAAGTAAAGAGCCAAAAGTTGATTCAAAGATCTGTTCTTGACTTGTATTGAGTGCTCCTTTAAATATGAGTAAAGGTTACAGTGAATTAACTAGAATGTTCACATAGGACCGGACAAAAGAAATATTTCTAACATTCTGATCGTCTAAATAAGATAAAAGACTAAGTCCTATGAAACGTTACATCAATACAAGTACAAATACAGTAAATACTTTAAGGAAAAAATAAGGTTCTTCCTGATTAGTGTTCATTTCGGATGTGAGAGTCACTCTGGAATGTCTACAGTCTTCTGTTCACCTTCTTTCCTGGTGCGGACTATGTTTCGGACTACTCCTTCATTATTGACTCCGGAACACGTACTCTGGAATGTATGAGCTTTGGAATGTGGACTTTGGATTGCTAAAGGTTCACTTTCAGGTTCCAACAATATATATATATATATATATATATATATATATATATATATATATATATATGTATATATATACATCATATCATATCATATCATATCATCATACTATATTATAAAGGAAACATTTTTCCTTTCACCACATTAATTTGAAACTCCCATGAATGTTCAATTTCTTTCTAATAAGAATTATAAGTTGGTTAATATGCATAAATAAATATTAAACCTATAGTGTAATAATATATAAACTAAATTTTAATATTAAAATAATATCATTACTTCTATTAATAAAGTTATGTTTTTTTAAGTTTTAACATATTATACTTAATTTATTAGTTTTAATAAATTGTTGGATGTAAACCATTATCATTTTAAAGATATAATTTTGGAACAATTTTTATAAAATATTTAAATTATTAATTTAAATATAACATTACACGGTCAATTTAAATATAAATTTTAGTTTAACTTAAAGAACCTAAAAAATATTTTGTAAATATTCAAAAGTGATAAATTGTAATGTCTTTCTAATAATTATTATAAGTTGGTTAATAAGGTTAAATAGATATCAAACATAAAGTGTAATTATAAATAAACTAGATTTCAATTTTAAAATAATATCATTACTTCTACTTATAAAGTTATGTCTTTAACTTTTAACATATTATACTTAATTTATTAGATTGAAAATGTTGTCGTATATAAACCATTATCAGTTTAAAACTACAACATTTGAACAGTTTGGACAAAATACTTAAATTGTTAATTTAAATATAACATTACATTGTAATCTTAAATATAAATTTTAGTTCCACTTAAAAAACCAAAAAATATTTTGTAAATAGTTAAAAGTGATAAATTGTAGCGATAAATGCAAAAACTAAAATGTAATCTCTATTTAACTAAAATATTTCCTAAATATATTTTTATAATCGTTAAAAGTTTTCAATTAAGTAGATTAAAATAACTTACAATACCGATAGTTAAAAACAAATCTATATAAATGATTATATTGTTACCTTTAAAATCAAAAAACAATGTTTGATGTTTTAAATAATTATAATGATAGAAATTAAAACATTAAGTAAATAAATTTTAAAAAATTAATTAACAATAACAACAACTATAAATAATATTAAACAATATATTATATTTAATTTTATTAATGTGTAACTCGCGGGTAGAAGTCGTTAAAACGATTGAGATTATGCAGTTATAATAGATATATATTATCATATAATTTAAAATAATCAATATACTATATCAATTTAGTATATGAATTATTATATCAAATTTAATAACAACGTTATTGTTAAAAAAACCTATATTTGTATAGACTTCAACTATATAGGTGTTTATGCGCAACGCACGGGCGTTCGCCTATTGTGTGTGTGTGTGTGTATATATATATATATATATATATATATATATATATATTGAGAGAGAGAGAGAGAGAGAGAGAGAGAGAAAGAAAAGTGAATATGTGACTGTTATGTACCTAAACTTAGGTATAAAATCTTTTAAACGACGTAGTTTTAAACAAAAGAAATCCAATTTCATTTTTTCTTAGTTTTGTTTTAATAGAATACCATTGAACTAAGTTCAATTGTGGAATGAAAATGATCAATTATATAAACTTTTATTGCAAATAATTATTGAAGTTTAGAGATAAACTAAAAAACCTATATTTTTTAACGAATATAACTCATGCGTTGTCTTTCAATTGAAAAACTACATCCAATGATTTTGTGAAAAGCTTGATTGAGTTATGACATGTTCTTCTTTTATCTTTTATTCAATTAGTTTTCTTTTAGAATTTAGTAGGGTTGATTAAATGGCCACGACTTTTAATGCTTCAAGTTCTTAGACATAATGAAGAAAAAGAACATATATTTCATCGATTTAGTTAGTCATATGATTAAGGAAGAATAGTAAAAGAGAGATCATGATTAGTTTGGATATAAATGGATCAAAACTAAATTGTTTGGAGGGTTCTATATATACGCTTAGGTACATGACAGGCACATATTCCTTAAGCCCATATATATATATATATATATATATATATATATATATATATATATATAATCAAGCTCGAAAGTGAACTCCTTTTTAGGGAGCGAACCTGTAACATACTCATTTTTACAACAAAGTTTTCATTTTTAAATAGAGAAAACATAAAGTATTATAAAACTAAGTCGTACAAAGCCCATGTTACTCAAATACAATCATCCCAAATCAGAGTATCAAAATGAGAAAAATCATAAAAGTTGTAATCCAGTGTATACAATCAAGCATGCGCCTTTTCGTGATCATTTGAAGTACCTGAAACTTGTTTAATCAACATTTTTAAGCACGAAGCTTAGTGAGTTCCCAAAATATTACATACAAGTCAACAAAATAAAGAACTATGGGTTATCAACAACCCTTTAGATTAGGAACACATTGCAGGGGTTATTAGCAACCCATGGGACTATCAATAGTTTCGTGGACTCATAGTTGTCCGAGAGATATCAGCAATACAGTTCACGAATAACATCAATCAACAAGTAAGACCCAGTGGTTAACATGCATACACTACTACACATGTTATATACTGAGAAAACTCACCTCACAGATAGAAACTAAATCAAGACAACTCTCACAAAGTGAAGCTCGATACTACGAACACCTAACAACAAAGTACCCAGTCAGTCTACACCCTAAATCCTCTAAATTGTCCTAAAGTCAACTATGGTCAAAAGTCAATGGTCAATGCCAACTTGATAGCCTACCATTTTGTGGCCACCGATAGGCAATTTTGTGGGCACTCCAAGACAAAACAGTCAGCCATCAACAAAATTCCATGACGTGGCCACAATTGGCGGCGTTGTGCATCTTCTAATGGAATAGGTCATGGAAATAGCAGTCTCCATGTCATGGCAACCAGTAACCACGTTGTGGGAACTAACATTAACATCTTAATGGGTTAAGATGTTATACCTCAGTCATAACAAATTTAACACTTAGATCTAGATCCCCTCAAGGTCTTGATGGACAAAGTTTCCAAATGCATTAGGACATGCTATTAATTCAAGATCTTAAATCTATGTTTTTAATGACAACTCCAAGACATGGGTTCACTTAGCAATCCATGCAAGCAAACTTTCTAACCAACCCAAGGTCCATAATCTAACAATTGCACTCAATGATTCTGGAGTTAATTCAAACTCCAATAACAAGAAGACTTAGGGCTAAAAGCCCATAAAATAACGTAGATCTAGATCTAGAGAATTAATGACCAAGGTAGAGACTTTATACCTTCAATGGCATAAAAGAGATGTAGATGACGGATCTAAGCTTGAACCACACTCATAAGCAACACCAAAATATCCTTCTTCCTTCAACCTTCACAAAAATGGAGTTTAAGCTCCTAAAATACAAAAGGAGGCTAAGAAGTAGATGAGGGTTCATTTTCAGAGGATAGAGGATGCCAAATAAGGCAAACCTAAGAGTTTGTGTCCTTAAATAGGGCACAAACCACGAGATTTGGGTTTTAGGCACAAAAAAGTTGCCATGCTGTGGCCATATAACGCCACACTTGGCCGAACGTGGATGCATGCTTTTCATTAACTGAGTGCTACACCATCGCACTCCAATGCTACACCATGGCTACACCAATTGAAAATAATAATAATAATAATTTAAGACATGGAAATTGATACATTGAACAGGGATGTTACAATTCTCCCCCACTCGACTCAGATTTCACCCTCGAAATCATTGTCAGTAAACAAATCAGGGTAGTGGGTACGCATGTCCTCCTCGGGATCCCATGTCCAGTCAAAACCCTTCTGGTGCTGCTACTAAACTTTCACTAAGTCCACAAACTTGTTATGCAAGGTCTTCATCATCCTATCGTTAATCATTATCAGTCACTTGATAAAATTCAGGCGGTCATCGATCTAAATATCATCTATAATCACTATCGTCGCTTCATAGGTCACACACTTCTACATCTAGGAAACATGAAAGGTGCTATGAATCTGGCTAAACTCATCTGGCAAGTCCAAACAGTATGTCACCTTACCTACCCTGGCCAAAAATCTAAAAGGTCTGAAAAACCTGGGGCCCATATTGCCCCTCTTTCTGAATCAAATAACTCCCTTCCAAGGAGACACCTTAAAGAGTACCATATCCCTGATCTCAAACTCTAACTCGAAATGAGGTCAGTCCTCATAACTCTTCTGACAACTATGGGCCGTCAGCAACCTCTATCTGACCTCCTGTATAAGCTCCATCATCTTGAGCACTATATCCATCCTCCCCATGACTCTCTGTCCAACCTCTCCCTGACATACCGGGATCTAAAAACTTCCACCCGTTAAGAAGCTTGAAGGGAGGCATACCAATGCTGGCATGATAACTATTGTTGAAAGACAACTCATCCAGATGAAGGTAGGAGTCCCAACACTCAACGAAAACTATGATGCAATCCCACAGCATATGCTTAAGCGCCTGGATGGTCCGTTCGCTCTGCTCATCCGTTTGCATATGATAAGTAGTACTAAAATACAACCGAGTACCAAACTCCTCATGAAACCTCTTCTAAAATCTGCAAGTAAAATGAACATCCCGGTATGAAAAAATCAAAGTAGGCACACCCTTCCTAGAAACCACATCTCGAACATAAATCTCTACCAACTTCCGAGTAGAAGAGGTCTCACGAATGGACAAAAACTGAGTACTCTTCGTCATATGATCTACAATCGCCCATATGACATCAAAACTCTTTGTCATATTTGGTAAATTCGTGATGAAATCCATGGTGATATGCGCCCATTTACACAATGGGACCTCAAAGGGTTGCAATTTGACTTGATCTCACAGAAGGCCAGGACTCGCTCCACGAACCAAGCTATATATCTCTTCATACATGGCCACCAGTAACTATGTCTCATATCATGATACATCTTCGTTGCCCCTAGGTGAATAGAAAATATCTATTTGTATGCCTCTTCCATCAAAATCTGTCGGATCCAACCCGAATAAGGCACCTAAATCCTTCCATGCAGGTTCAACAATCCATGACGATCATCATTAAAAGCTTATATTTAACCAACCACATACTAGTTTTTCCTATTCTCCTCTTTGAGGGCCTCCGACTATGTAACCCTAATCATCTCCAAAATTAGAGTCACAATCGTCATCCTTAAACACACATCCTAAATCAGAGATCTAACCGCCCTGTGACTCAACACATTGGCCACTACATTGGCCCTACCCGAATGTTATAAAATCTCATAATCGTAGTCCTTCATTACATCAAGCCATCTTCGCTGCCTCTTATTCAGGTTGAGTTGATCCATTAGATATCTCAGACTCTTGTGGTCCGTGTAAATGGTACACCGGACCCCATACAAGTAGTGGTGCCAAATATTGAGTAGGATACTTCGCCTTATGAGGCTTCAGCTGCCTTAAAGCGTAACTGATCACAAACCTCCTCTAGATCAATACTACACCCAAACCCATGATCTATCCATCACAATACACAATGAAATCCCCAACTCCCTCGGGGAAGGTAGGCCTCGAGGCCTCACAGAGCTTTCGCCGAAGAGTGTCAAATGATTCCTACTGCCCAAGCCCAACGGAAGGTAAAATCCTTTCTGTTAAGTGTAGTGAGACAAACTATAATCCGAGTGAAATACCTGATGAATCTCTAATAGTAACCTACCAGCGCAAGGAAAATCTAAATCTTATATGGACACTTCGGGACCTCCCACCTCATAACCACCTCTATCTTCACTGGTTCTACCAATATACCGTCTTGGTTGACGAGGTGCCCCAGAAAGTGGACATCACACAACTAGAACTCTAACTCGGAGAACTTGGATTACAACCTATCTACCTTAAGAACTCCAATAAGCTTATGCAGATGTTCCTCATGTTGCTCCTTGGTCTTCGAATAGACCAATATATTATCGATGAAAACAGTCACTGATCGATCAAAGATAGACCTACACACTCGGTTCATGAGATCCATGAAAGATGTCGGCACATTGGTGAGTGTGAAAGGAATCACCACGAATTCATAGTGCCCACGACGAGTTCGAAAGGCTTTATTATGATATCCTCCTCCCGAACCATCATATGATGATAACCAGAACTCAAGTTGATATTGGAAAACCAAGATGCCTCCTTTAACTTATCATAAAGGTTGTCAATATGCAACAATGGATACCATTTCTTCACTGTCAAAATTTTCAATTCCCCTTAATAAATGCACATCCGGTGTGAACCATCATTCTTCTTGACAAAAAAGATCGATGCTCTCCCTGGGTGTGCTACTCGGCAGAATAAACTCTTTCCCTAATAGCTCCTGCAGTTGTGAGGATAATTCTTACATCTTTATTGGCGTAAGGCAATATTGTGCCTTTGTAATCGGGGCAGCACCATGGATCAGATTGCTCTTGAATTCAACTTGCCTCTCGGGAGGCACGCTAGGAAATTCCTTGGGGAAAATATCAGGAAACTCTGTCACAATAGGAACATTGGAAACTGAATTCTTCTTCTCAACCCGCATGTAAAAACGACAATGGTATAAAAGGTAAATCTATCCCAACTACGCTCACCATAGATAGTTAGCACACCCCCATTAGGGCCATGAATAATCACTAACTGTTTTTCGCAGTTTATTACCCACAATCACACAATCATCTCCCATCATAATGGGTATGAGATAAATGGGGGAATACGACACCAAAAAATCTATTACACAATCTCAGGAAACCTCAATCACTGAAACTGTACGATCATCAACTATAGTTCCCTTCAAAGGTCGATCTAGGGCCTCACAAGCAATATTGAAATCTCTATAGAAAGATGTAGACAAAAATGACCGACTCGCACCTGGGTCAATTAAATCCAAGGCATGTATAGAATTCACAAGGAATGTACCTACCAGAATTATAGCTTAAGCATTCACAAGAAAATAATTAAGCATATATAAAAAAAAGATACATAATAGCAACGACATTGGGTGCTGCTCTGGCCTCCTGTGAACTGAAAAGCTTGACCCTGGGCCTTTAGGGCCCCCACCTTCCCCTGACGCCTATCAGTGATGAGTACGGTCGTAGGAGTAGAAATCTGAACTGGCTTCGCCACAAGAAGTGGAAGCTCGACCTTCACATGGACCGTATAGTTGCAGCTAAAACAGACCTACAAACCCTTTGAACACTCTTTTGCAAAGTGACCCTCTTTGCCACATAAGTAACATACCTTCCCCGACCGACACGGACCCTCATGACCCTTAACATACTTTTTGTAAGTTCGACTCCTCTAACCTGTTGACCTAAAATTACTGGGCTTTGCCTGCTTAGCTGCCAATTGCGGCTGGACTGGCCTCCTATCCCTCCACTGAGTATCCACCTCTATCTACCTCACCTGCAACTTCATCTCAATCTTCCTCCTTCTGGCATTGGACTGCAACTTAACAAATATCCGATACTGGGAGTTTGTCATAAACTCTCTGATATCTTTTTTCTGCATACTTAAGTATCAGGTCATCCGTGCCAGTTCAGTTGTGATGTATTCTGGACAAAAATAGATCTATCGTGGAACATCCTTGTGATCTCAGTCACCATCTCTGTCATCTGTCGATGCGAAAGGTACTCCTGAGTTAATCTCTCCTTCTCCAAAAGGGAACATACTACTCGTGGAACATCTTAGCAAACCGTTCCCAGTTCACAACAAACTTCTCCGCAAGTGATAAGTCAGCATTCGCGAACTTCTACCAATCCTTCGTTCCCAAGCGAAGTAGGTTCAACGTAAATTTAATCCTCAGATCATCCGGCTAGGCGCAGGTATAGAAACATCCCTCAACATCTGTGAACCAGCTCATAGCTTTGATCGGGTCCTACACCTCATCCAATTATGGGGGCATCGTGTTGTTAAACCCCCGGTACTGCATCGAATCACCCTCATTGGACCTTGCAGCTGTAGTAGTTGAGGTGAATGCGGCAACAGTAGCCTCGATGACAGCACCGTAGCGATCATCATATATCTTGATCATTGATGTCATGATAGACCCAAATACCTCCGGGATAGCCTCGTTGACCGTTACAACCACCTTAGAGGAAATGATCCGACGAATCTCCTTATCACTGATACCATGCATCCCCAGATCAATAAAGCCTAAACCTTGAGTAAACACCACACTGAAATACACAAGGAAAAAGGTCAAAAACAGGCTATAAGCACATGCAAACATATAACCCAATCAACTACTCTGTGCGCTTGATATTCCTTCTAAATCTCATACAGATCATGTGCTTTCAGTAGTACGGCCCCATACAACCTTCCAAACCTATCCGTAGTTGATTTAGATCCCCTCTCAAGGTACGAACCAAAAAACACTCAATACTAAAAGAAATAGCATACATACACCTAGGTGCTTAGATAGCCATATCTAATCCTTCATATACACATCCTAGGTCCCTCCTCAGATAGAACTCTGTCCTGCGAGAAGTCTTTGCTAACCTCGCCAATGGCTCCATGCAAACCAATTGTACATAACTCAGACTTCATAGAAATTCAAATAAGAGATTCCACCCTAAATCCACAACTACATAAGGAATAGGAAATATGGCTAAACCAAGCTGCTAAATGTAACTCGAGCATTTGGAGCACTTAGACCTCTATAGAGCACTTGGGGTTCATGTAGCATGTGATAAAGGAACGGATCTTCTGAGATAGGAATGGATCATCAGACAAAGGAATCGATCAAGTGCCAAAGGAACAAATCATGTTAAAGGGGGTTTGGAGCATCTTGAAGAAGTTTGGAGTACTTGGAAGAGATTTTGGAGCACTTGTAAGGGATATTTAGCAACATCGGGTCCTTGTTGCGCCACATGATATAGAGATGGGTCTAGAGGGATGCTCTTGTGCCATATTGTTCTCCTCTTGAGCCATCTTGTTCTATTGTTGAGCCATGCATGGCCTTGTTGAGCCATGCATGTTCCTATTGCTCATGGTAACGGTGTTGCTCCAAGATAGATGTTGTGTGCCATACTTGACGATTTTGCCCCATTTAGATCCCTATTGTGCCAACTAGGGTTACTGGTGAGCCATGAAGAAGCTATTGCGCCATCATGGACCATCTTGGTACATGATGTGCCATATTGATTCCTTTGTTGTGCCATGTTGATCCAAGTATGTGTAGAAGATGATAATGCTCAAGAATGTTCCAGAATATGCTGCATGGTGTATTGTGTTTGGTTGACACCCTTCATGGTCCTATGGGTCAATGGGCTTGGCCCATTAGGGTTTCAGGTCTGATCCCTCAAGTATAAATAGGGATGCATGCTAGGTCATTTAGTATCTTGAATTCTAGAGTGATTGGCAAATCTCTGTGTATTGTACTTGTAACCTCTGTGTTGAGAGCTCTAAAAATAAAGAATACTCCCCTCTTGTCGTGAACGTAGGTCTCCTTAACAGAAGCACGTAAATACTATGTCTTTTGTGCTTTTGGTTTTGCTTGTTTTCCGCTTTACTTTCTAACAAGTGGTATCAAAGCTGCGGTTTGTATTCCTGTGATTGAAGATGTCTTCTTACAAGTTTTATTTGGAGAGGTTCAATGGCTAAAATGACTTCACTTTGTGGAAGTTGAAGTTGAGGGCTCTTCTAATTTAACAAGGATGTGCGGCAACACTGGAAGGAGAGGCAAAACTGCGGCTGATTAGAAGGTGGATATTCTGAAGAATGCAAATAGTGCCATTCTATTGAGCTTGATAAAAGAAGTACTGAGGGAGGTTGTGGATCAAACAATTGCTTCTAGGCTCTGGGATAAACTTTGTGACAAGTACCAGAACAACTCACTAACGAATATGTTGTATCAGAAGCAAAGGTTGTACACTCTTAAAATGTCTGAAAGTACCCAACTGAATGATCATCTGGATAACTTCAATCATGTCATCTTGGACCTACAAGGTGTTGATGTGAAGATTGAAGATGAAGATCAGACACTCATTCTCTTATGTTCGCTTCCTAACTCATATGAGAATTCCATTGATAACATGCTTTATGGTAGGAAAATGATCACTGTTAATGATATGAAGGACTCTCTGATGTCCAAGCAACTGAAAAGAAAAGTTTTAGGTGGAGAGGAGGTGTCCGGTTCCGGTTTGTGTACACGGAGAGGGAGGACATAAAAGAGGAAAGGGGGGAAACAGAGGGAGATCATGTTCTAAATCAAATTCTAAAGGTTCATCAAACATGAAATGCTATAACTATAAGGAGAAGGGGCACTTCAAGAAAAATTGTCCACAGTTGAGGAAATGGGAAGTCCAAGAGTGAATCAAGAAGCAATAACACTGCTACTATGGTTCAAGAAAGTTCTGATGAAGGGGCCGATGGTGATGTACTGACTGTGTGTACATCAAGTTCTGCCAATGCTTGGGTCTTGGATTCTGGAGCATCCTATCACATGACTTATAATCATGACTGGTTCGACTCCTTCAAAGAGTGGGATGGCACAATTAAGATGGGTGATGATTGGGTGAGTAGTATCAAAGGTAGTGGCACAATGCAGATCAAGATGCATGATGGCATGGTCAGGAAGTTAGATTGTTGGTACGTTCTAGAACTTCGGAAGAATCTAATTTCACTTGGCACATTGGCTAGGAATGGGATGAGGTACGCTGGTGAAGGTGACTGGGTCAAAGTGACCAAAGGCTATTTGTTATAATTAAAGGGAAGATGAATCGTGGAGGGATCTATATCCTAGAAGGAAGTACGGTTATGGGAACAATGGCTATCTCCCAATCCTTGAATGAAGGTGATGACACGACAGAGTTGTTGCATCGTAGGTTGCGGCACATGAGTAAGAAGGGCATGTCAGTTCTAAGTAAACAAGGACTGCCTGGTGGAGAGGATACTAGAAAGATAAAGTTTTGTGAAACTTACGTCAAGGGAAAGCATCGCAAAGTGAAGTTAGGTGCTGGTCAACACACAAGCAAGGAAATCATGGAGTATGTTCACTCAGATCTGTGGGGTCCTGCACCAGTGAAGTCTTATGGAGGATGCTCATAATTCATGATGTTCATTGATGAAAATTGAAGGAAGGTTTGGTTGTACTTTTTGAATAAGAAGGATGAGGTGTTTGGGAAGTTCAAGGAGTGGAAGACTATAATTGAGAAAAGGACTGGAACACAGGTCAAGACTCTGAAGACTGACAATGGGTTGGAGTTCTACAATGTTCCATTTGATAATTTCTACAAGGCAGAAGATATAGTGAGGTACCGCATATTACGGCACACATCACAACAAAATGGAGTGGCAGAACGTATGAACCAAACAATCATGAAGCATGCAAGGTGCATGCAGATATTTGCTAACTTATCCAAGAAATTATGGGTGGAAGCAGTTAACACTGCATGCTATCTGGTATAGTCCGGGAAACCATCTGACTATTCTGGTTTATGTATAATTGGATGCCCTGCATATGCTTATGTGAATGATGGTAAACTTGAGCCAAGGGCAATGAAGTGCATATTTATAGGATATGCGACATGAGTAAAAGGTTATTGACGGTCATGTATAGAAGAAGGAAGAACTCCTAAATTTATCATGAGCAGAGATGTGAAATTTGATGAATCTGCCATGGGTAACCAGGGAGGAGGTGAAACAAGTCAAGCAGGGAACAAAGATCAGGGTGCTAGCTAGAAGGTGGAGTTTGCATCTCAAACTCCAGACAGAGTTGTGATAAGTAATAAAGAGCAAGGCGACACTGAACAGCCTGGACAAGATGAGACCAAAGAGCAACACATGGGATCTTTGTCCAGTAGTTCTGATTCCGGGAAAGGCGATGGGTCTGAATCTATAGCAAGGAGAAGATCGAAGAGGGTTATTCAACAACCCGACAGATATGTGGAATGTGTAAATTTAGGTGAACTTGACTCCATTTCTTTTTCTTTAGCAAGTAGAGAAGACATTGACACCGAGGAGCGTAAATCGTATAAAGAGGGTGTGGCGAGTAAAGAAGCAAATGACTGGTTGATAGCCATGAATGAAGAAATCCAATCTCTAGAAAAGAATGAAACATGGGATCTTGTTCCATTACTAAAGGGAGCAAAGCCAGTAGGATGCAAGTGGATCTTTAAGAAGAAGAAAGGGATACCAGGAGTTGAACCTGATAGGTTCAATCCAAGGATGGTGGGAAAAGGGTCTCTCATAAAGAAGGAATGGATTATCACGAGGTGTTCTCACCGTTCGTGAAGCACAATACAATTTAATTTATTTTGGCTATGGTGAGTGAATTTGATTTGGAGCTTAAGCAGCTTGATGTGAAAACTGCATTTCTTCATGGAAATTTAGAAGAGAAGATTTATATGTCCTAGCCATTAAGGTTCCTTGATGCTAAGAAGGACCATGTATGTTTGCTGAAGAAATCCCTAGATTGTTTGAAGCAGTCTCCATGACAATGGTACAAGAGATTTGATTCATTTATGATCTCGAATGGCTACACTTGGAACCAGTTTGACAATTATATTTACTCAAAGGAATTTTCAGTAGATTCCTACATATATCTATTGGTATATGTTGATGATATGCTCATCGCAGCCAAAGACATGGCTGGAATAAATGACTTGAAGGCAACCCTGAAGAATGAGTTTGAGATGAAGGATTTGGGAGCAACAAAGAAGATACTAGGGATGGAGATACAAAGGGATAGAAAAGCTAGGAGGTTTTGAATAAACCGAAATACGTATGCATGAAGCTTAGTGAATTACCTAAAGTACCTCATGCCATACAAATCAAACATACAATGGGCCATGCCCAAAAAACATCAGGCCACACTCGACATCGATCCCCGCTCGGAACATATATTCCAATAACATGAGATGGGCCCACCTCATTGCATTCATTAGGCCCCTATTGGCATTGGGCCCCACCCGGTATACATCTGGTGGCTATTTGATTGAGGCTGGAAAGAGGTCCTTGCTTTATAAAACTGAAACCTTCTTTCTTTGATTCTTGGACCGGAATACAAATGAGATCAGAATGGCCATCATTGGGGTAAACGATGCAATAAATTCTCCTTTCAAAGTCACCACTCCATCTAGGTATGGAGTTCAAAATCCCATCCTATTCACTAGGGTTATCGTCATCACCTTCTTTTGTTTGATCCTTCTCTTTTTGAATGATCGTCACGTAGGGAGCTGATTGAGGAGGCGAAACCCACTAGTTTTTTGCGGATCAAACTCTCCCCAAAGTAGGTAGGTGAGAAGGGATCAGCTCCATGTAGGTCATTCACCAACGGCTGACACATAAGAAACATGAAAGAATTACTAAGGCACATAACATACAATACTCTCATCAGGCCCCGTCTAGCATCACGCCTTGCCCGATATACATACCACATACTACACATTGAGGAATCACATGGACAACTAACATCGTTGTCATAATAAATCATGGGACGGAGTTGGTGCCTTCGACCCACCAAATACTGAGAGGAGACTCACCTCTAGTTGCTGAAACAACCAGATAAATGTTGGAACGGCTGATCTAGAAAATCCTCGTGCTAATCAAACACAAAAAATCCCAATTAATAATTGATCCATAAACCATAACTAGGAATCTTATTCATATGTCCAACTCCCAAGGTTAAAGACCACTTTACCATTTCCTCACTTGGCCCAACTAATCCAAGCCCAAATCCCTAAAGGGTCCAAGGTCCAAAATCGATCAAATGGGATTCTAAGAGAACGTATGGCATCGACTACACGGCGTCTGAACGCCCAAACGTTCTAACCCAAATACCTGGCGTAACCACATAATCCAAAATCCTTAACCAAGGTCTTAATGGCTAAAGACCTAATGTTTAAACATCAGATGTTAAGCTAAAATAAAGTCTAAATTCATAATGTTGCAACCTTCATGACCTTCATTGGATACAAAGAGCTCAACACCAAAATCTACCTTAAATCACACTCTAAAGTTCCAAAACTCTTGCATGGAAGAGTATCAAGGTCTAAGCTTGCATTTTTATGATTCCAAATCCTCCAAAATGCTTGAAAGGACAACCCATACCACTGGATCATTTCAAACTAACAAAATTGAAGTTCCTTGGACCAAAATGTATATAAAACTACACTTAAGCAAGATCTAATAAATAAGTCATCAAGATCTAAACCTTATGCGTCCAAAAGGTGCTCCAAGATACCAAGAGTTCAGATCCAAAGCTTAGAGAGCAACACCAACACTTCAAAGATCTTCCCTGTCCACAAAGAACACTAGAATGATACCAAAATGTTACTCCAAGGTTTTAAAACACTCACACATACTTAGGTTTTTGAAATGTGGGCTATAAGGCTAAAGGCTGGAGATAAGAAACGTTTTGAGGCTAAAAGTTAGGATTTGTCCTTTGTGTGCGAATGCCTGACATCCACAAACATACGCCTGGTGTTCTAACGGCCAACGTTACAATCTCAACGCATGGGATTTGAGACCAAAATGCAAATTTAATTCAAAGCAAGGCCAACAATGAAAATACCTTGAAACTGGCATTACAATATTGGCAAAATATAACATTGTCCTTGCAGCTTCACAAAGAAAACAGTCTTTCAAATACACCATTCTGTTGTGGAGTATAAGGAAATGAAAATCTGTGATTTATTCCCTTTTTTTATTCAGAATTCTTCAAATTGCTGATTTTTGAATTCAATCCATTAGCACTTCTGTTCTTCCAAACTGGTTTTAACAACTACAACTCTATCTGCTTAACGAAATAAATCATCATTTTTGTCGTTTCAGATTTCTACTTATGAAGAAATACCCATGTAAATCATGAAATGACATCAACAATAACTAAAATGTATTTATTACCACCAATATTTTCAAATGAAGATGGATCATAAAAATCAATAAGAAATAATTCAAGTGGCTCAACAATCTTAATATTTATGATTGAAGAATGACTTTTTCTGCTTTATTTTCCCATTTAACCAGCTGCATACAATTGCTCTTTCTCAAATTTCAGAATCAGAAAACCTTGCACAAGATTGCCAATAACAAGTTTGTTCATATCTTTGAAGTTGAGATGTTAAAGTCTTCTCTGCCATAGCTAACTATCATCTGTACTTGCTTTCGTAAGTAAGTAAATAGAAGGTTTTCCTTAAATTGGTTTCAAATTAAAGGGATGCATTTCTCCTTCTCTTTTTGATTTCAAAATCACTTTCTCTGAAGCTTTGTCTATAATTTTCGATGCTTCTTCATCAAATGATACTTTGAGACAAGAACTTACAACAAGTTGAGAAACACTTACTAGATTGTGTTGCAATCCTTCAACATAAGCCAGCTATCGAATTATGAACTCTTTATTCGTAATTATCCCATATCCTTTTATTGGATCAGTAGCATTATTTCCATGTTTTACCTTTCTACCATGTTTGAGTCTTTAATAATATATTAACTCCTATTTCCTGCCACTCATATAATGAGAACGACTACTCTAAATGTACCATTCCAAATCGAATTGCTCGTCACAAATTACCTACAAAATTAAACTAATTTAGGAACCCAAACCATTTTGGGCCCTTGTGAGATTTTTGATTTTGAGTTTAAAACCTTTTTCTTAGATATTTAAACATATAGTGACTTTTTAACATTGATTTTCCTCTTTTAGAATAGTAAGAATTTGGTGAAAATTTCAGTTTTGTTTTTGGATAATGAGATGAATAAATATTTTGAGTAAAGAATCTTGATGAATTAACAAACTTTCGATTTGAATTTTCAGAAACAAAATCTAAATTTTTATCATTAACCTTGTTTTCCTCCTTTCAATCAAATTCTTTTTATATCTAGAGTTCATTGCTCTTTTCTTTACTTTGATTTCTTCAATTGATTTTAGATTAATTGCCTTTGTTTTTCTTTGTACCACAAATTGGAACTACTTTTTACCCCTTGTTTCAACAACATCATGTGAAACATTCACACTATTTAAAGATTCCAAGACATATTTTCTTTTTGCTTTCTATGAATTCTTTTCCGAAAGACCTTTTGTTTCATCACTATTGTCAATTGGTGCAGACTAAAAACGATCTTCACAACCCTTGCCATTATCATCATTAGTAATTGATGTCAATTTTGATGTGTCATTCTTGTTTAGTCCCTTCTTCACAAAAACTTGATTAGGAGTATTTTGATCTTTTGGAAAAACAATTTACTCCTCATTCAAATTTTCAAAACCATTATTGACAACATGATTTTCAAATTTAGTTGAATACTCAAAGATTAAATCCATTTTATATTCTTCAATATCTTTCACAAAAGAAGAACAATCAACTCATCTTCAATAGAAATTTCACTATTTTCACTTTCATCAAAATCATAATTTTTCTCAAAAGATTGATCTTCATCCGATTTCAATTTTTGGCATAATGAGTTATATTTCTCGATCAAATTTTGTTTTATTTGTAGTTTATCCTCTCCAGTTAGAATATTGTTCAACATAAATTTCCAATTTCTTTGCTTTTGATCTAATGAATTCTTCAATCATTTCAATTCCAATTTTGTATGATTCATGCAAAGACTCATCTGATGAAATCAGAGATTCACATTTATACCAATCAACATCTATTTCATCATCTTTTAATTCAAGAAAATGGAAATTCATTTATTCAATTTTATACCAATATTACAGTTAAGATATAGTTGTTTAATATTATTATACAAATATTTAGCTATTAAACAAAAAATGCTTTTTTGTTTAGTCATCAACCTATTATCTCGCTTCAAAACTATTACATCATCCTGATGTACAGTTTTTTCAATTTTAAGGTAATCAATATTCATTCTTTTTTACTTGCTTTTGAATGAGTTTCTACTACGACTATCACTAAGATTAGAATTCTTAATGCGAGATTGCTTAAGACATTCACTAAAATTAGAAACTATAGCATTCAATTAAGTCATTTCAGAATCATAAAGAGAAACATGAATATTAAGAGATTTAAGTGTGGAATGTACCTTGTTGATTACCTTTTCGCTTTCTCCAGCATACTCCTTGATGCTTTTCACTGTGAAACGCACAACTGATTTCACACCATCGTCAGTAAAATATCATTGACTTTCAAAATCTGTGCTTCCAAGCATCAAACACTTTCCCTCAATCCTGCTCTTCTGTTCTCTCACCATAAATCTTTTTCCATGTGTAGGTTGGCAAACCTCATCATCTTTAGAATCAGTTGACCATACTTTACCTTGACCATCACTATCATCCATACAACTCGTCTTACATTTATTTGACCCAATTTGTATGATCAAGAGCAACTTTCATAGTGTTAGGTTTAATTTTAGAAATAAAAGAATTAAACATGAAAAATTCTAGTTTTGAAAATAATGTAGTCTGTTTCTGTTTTTGTTTAGCACGAGTCAAAACTCTTATGAAAGTATCTCAAATAATTTGAGTTTTCAGATGATATTTTGTCCATTTTGTCAAAGGTGTATAATTAAGATCATATTCTGGATCGATTTTTGCATTTATTTCTTCAAATTCTAATCGCTCATCAGATTCATCATGTAATGAACTCTCCTTCTAGACATGTGGGTTCATATTTGAACTCTCCCCTTGAAATGATCATGATTATTGAATTCTCCCTATGCATAAGATAATTATTATTCAAATCAGAATCGAAATTAGAAATTAAATTAACATTTCTGCATTAGAAAGTGAAACCAAGATTTCATCATTCTCCCCCTCAAAAGTAAGACTCTTATTCTCTTCTTGAATTTTGACATGTTCAAAATGATTCATCATCCATTTTCAGTAATTCATATTCATTTTTATCTTTGGCTTATGTTTCGAAAGAGATTTCCTGTTCTGGATCATCAAAATGATTCAGAAAATCTTCATAAAGAGTCATAAGTGGGATTGTTTGAGTATTTGAAGATGGAAATATTTCATCATTCTAAACATTTGGATTTTATTGAGAATTCTTAAGAAATTTATCATCGAAAGTAAGATAGTAGTTTTGTTCAGTTTTATTGGATTTCTTGTTGAAAACTTTGAAAGCTTTTGACTTCAAGGAATATCCTAAGAGAATTCCTTCATCATCATTGACATCAAAATTGTTGCAATCTTCTTTGGAGTTGTAGATAAAGCACCTAGAACGAAAAAATTGAAAAAGTTTGACTTTAGGTTTTCGAGAAATTTAAAATTTCCCATGGTGTGATAGAATTTTTTTTTATTGATAAATGAACGATTTTGAGTAAATCAGGTAGCTCCAATTGCTTCAACCAATAAATATAAAGGAATATTAGCAAAAGATAACACTGTCGTTGCAGCTTCACAAAAAGAATGATTTCGTCTTTCAACTACATCATTCTCTTTTGGAGTATAAGGAGATGAAAAGTTGTAATTTATTCCTGTGTTTATTTAGAACTAGGCGAATGGCCACGCGTTGCGCAGAAACACCTATATCGTTGAAGTCTATACAAGTATATGTTTTTTTAATTATCACAATACCGTTGTTTAATTTGATATAATAATGCATGTACTAAATTTATATATAATATATTGATTATTTTGAATTATATGATAATATATACATCTATTATATCTGCATAATCACAATCGTTTGAATGACTTCTACTCGCGAGTTACACATGAATAAAATCAAATATAATATATAGTTTAGTGTTATTTATAGATGTTTTTGTTGTTAATTAATTTTTGAAAATTTATTTGCTGAATGTTTTAATTTCTATTATTATAATTATTTAAAACAACAAACATTGTTTAGGAAAACTTTTAACGATTATAAAAATATATTTAGGAAATATTTTAGTTAGATTGAGATTACAAATTAGTTTTTGCATTTATCACTACAATTTATCTCTTTTAACTATTTACATAATAGTCTTTGGTTTTTTAAGTGGAACTAAAATTGATATTTAAGTTAACATTGTGATGTTATATTTAAATTAACAATTTAAATATTTTGTTAAAAGTGTTTAAAAGTTATAGCTTTAAACTGATAATGGTTTACATATAACAACATATTATGTCACACCCCCAAACCAGAACGGCAGAAACGTTCCGGGCCGGATGACGTCATGTACAATATCATAACAGTTGAGTGATAGTAAAGAAAGCAAGCACAACCATCATAAATATAATTTAAAAAGATAGATTGTTGCATGAGTTACATGTTTCCAAATAAATTACAATATGATGATAAAATGAGCTTTTAACTGACGACTTAGCGTCTCGTCCCAAAAGCTGGTGGTTACCTATTTTACTGGTTCCTTGAGAATACAAGTTGTTTTGAAAAAGTGTCAACAATTAAGTTGGTGAGTTCATAAGAATTTGTATGAGTAATTGTAAACCTTTCCGTGTAAAGTAATCGTGTCTTTCTCCAGAAAATCCGATATTTTCCATAAATTGAATTGTAAGTCGTTTGTTTGTCAAATGATAGTGTTTGTTCCAAAAAATCCAATATTTTCTATACAATGAATTGTAGTCTTAAATGTTCCAAGACCGAAATGTATAAGTGTTTTCCATACTTAAAATAGTGTATGTAGTTTTATACATATATAAAACATTTTAAGTGTTTGTTAGCCCCGTAAACCAAAATGTATTGTTAATACCCCATGTGAGTTATTATAAACATGCTAGCGACTAGTTGGCCTGTGACGACGTTCTTTAGGCGTCAGAATGTTATGACATTGATGAGTTGAAAACTACTTTAAGATCGTATAGATTCTTAACAAGTAAATCAGAAAGTGAACAAAAGCAAGAACACACAATGAATCAAACAAGTGCTGAATGATTAAAACCACAACACCTCAGAAGAGCTCGACAAAAAAGTTCTACTGAAGAGTTGTGCTAGGGTTACAATGCAATTAAAGAAATAATAATTGAGAAACATGCAGATAATGATGCATGCATGCATCATAACTACTAAACCCTAATGACATAAACATGGCTAGACAGGCCCAAACCGTGACAATGTTGGACAAAGTTAACAAGCCCAATGACGCAACTCCTTGACTCAAGAATCTCCCCCTTTGTGTCAATTGAGGCAAGCGATCATTTTGGTTGAGTGAGAGTTGATTTCTTCACATTCTTGAATAGATTTGGTATGATGGCGAGAAGAGTTTGACGGAAGTTATTATACCACCGAAGCATATCCGAAAAAATCTTCTTATCAGCATCACTGTTTTTGACTACACCTATGAATTATGTCAAGAATGTGCTCCAGAAAAGTAATGTAGAACACATGTTCATCATCAAGAGCGAACAAGCACTTTTGGCCTTCGGCTCTGGTGAACATGACTGTGTGATATTTTGGGTCAATCGTACCCATCTGCATCTTGTTAGCGTCGCTTGCCTTCCCAATTGGTTTGATTGTAGGCTTCGTCCTTAAGGTAGAGGCGATCTCTTGATCCATCTTAGCAACTTCATGAATGTCGGACATGAATATTCGTTTGATGTGATCGATGATAGGCTCGTACTGCTCTAGATCAGTTAGCAAAATGTTGTTCAGGAGGATCTAGTCGTGTGGGTTTAAGTTAGGAAATAAGCAACAAAGATCATATGAACTGAGTTGTCAAGTCCTCGGGTCACCCTAAACTTCACATTAATAAAATTCCCCACAAAATTTGGTTTTAATACCTTGACCGATGTGATCTTTTGTGCGCTCCAAGTCAAGTATTATGGTTAAGAAAATGCGAGATAGTAGTCAATTAAATCTTGGTCAACCTTCGGGTCTGGAGAGGGAATAGCAGCGATTGGCTCAAAGCAATGAAACACGAATGCCTTTCAGGTGATAGGCATGTCAAACTGAGAGTCTCTCGCATTTTCACGATCAAACGAGATGACCGGTTTAATCCAATGAGTGCTAGGAGACTCGATTGCTTCTTTTAAGAGTTTCTCCAACGACCACAAAGGAAATAAAGTTTTTCTACTTTCCAATATGTCGTGAGACTCTTTTTGTTTTCTTTCGCTCTCTTCTTTTTCCCTTGCGCTGCGAAGATTTTCATCATGCTCTCTGTCGCATTGCTTTCTTTTGAGAGCATCTTCTTCGGTTTCTTCTTCATCACTATCACCGATTATCTTTTTGCCTTTGTCCTTCACACTAGAACCCGAAGCTTCATTACCCTTCGGTTCAGTGGTGACTTTCATTTGTGAAAAAATTTGAATACGTTTGCTTGTTGGAGGTTGAGGTGGTTGACCCTGACTTGCTTCTCCCCCTTGTTTCGGAGGGACACCAGTCTCCAGAACACCTTCTATACGGCTCAACATGTCAACAGTTGGTCTCAGCTTCTCAGTCAAGTGCCTTCGGACGATGAGAGTAAGAACCGAATCATGTGCCTCTAGGAGATTGTATAGAAAAGAGTGCACATCACCAACACAACTTTTGATAACTGGTCTCTCAGACTTGAGGGCATCAATTTCCTTGGTCGCCTGATTAAGCTTCAAGGTCTGAGTCTTAATCTTTGTGGTTTTTAGGGCGAGATCATCCATGAAATTGTTTTCCAAGGCAAGACCAGCCTGGAGTTTATTAAGACGAGCATGGATTGATGTTTGAAGCTCGGTGTTGTCAGACTTGATGCTTTGGCGTACTTATTCAAAATGCTTCTTCTTAGCTTGAAGCGATTTGGTGAGATTCTCAACAGTGGCATTAACAGTTTCGGCGTTCTTTTGAGCAGCCGCCTAAAGACAAACTAGAAAGAGATTAGCATCAGAAATTCGTTTTTCGACATTTTCGGTCGCTTTCTTGCATTCTGTTGTTGATTCTTTAACAGCGATGGTTGCTTTCTGGCAAGAGGAGGTGGAAGCTTCAACGGCTTTGGCAGCTTTGGAAATAGAGGAGTCATGTTCCTTGACAAAAGTTGCCAAAATAGCTTTGATACCAGTCTCTGAGTAAGTCTCGCTTGGAGTGGAAGAGGAATAGGAAAGTAGCTTCTCAAGCTTCTCGTGAAGATCCTTTAAACATCGTTTCGTTACAGGAGCATCACCATCATCATCGCTCTGAACTCTATAGGGGCTATAGTAGAAGGAATCAAACTTAATATCCTCTCCACCGAGAACGGTGTCAGATTCGTTTGAGTTAGGTGGAGATAGAGGTTTAGAGGTAATAGGGGTTTGAGTTCCTGAAGTAGGTGCCCCCGTATGAGATACGTTGACACGAACTTGAGGTTCGGTTGTAGTTGTGGTGGTGGTGGTAATTTCGGTGAATAAGGGGTTGGTATTGGTATAGATGTTGCAGTTGGAGAGGAAATTAGAGTAGGGCATGGATCAATTGTGATTGGAACATAGTGAGTAGGAGAGGATGGAGGTGAGTTTCGCTTAACCTGATGAGGCGGTGAAGGTGGAGGCGAAGCTCCTCGGAGCGAACCCTCATCTTAAGAATCTTCACTATTGCTTGACTCTTGTTTGCGTAGTTGGTTAGAAGGTACATAGTCTAAATCACTTGAAGTCTGAACCTTTGGCTTGTGCGCCTTCTTCTTGATCTTTCACTTTTTAGGCGCAACAACTTTAGACGATGGTCCTTCCTTCTCTCATTTTCGTTGATCAACCTTCTTTCCTCGTTTCACTGGTTTGTCAACAACATCCAACGATCTTTGCATTTCAGGGGTTAGCTACCTCGGTCTCGTAGGAGGAAGCTTCTTGTATTCCTGAATAACGTTGCTTTCCCCAGAAACACATTGATACATCGACTCAGGGATTGAACCAATGAATAGATGCTTGGTTGGGTCAGCTACAATGATTTTTGTCGTGTGAATTGTGGCAATTGAGGACAGTGAAGAGTCTGCCATTATTGGAATGTGGAACTTCTCAATTGCCTATTGAGTAACAATTGTCCAAAACCTGCCACATGAGATTTCGTAATGACGAGAAGCCAAATTTAGGATTTATAACAGTTGAAGCCAGAGAATAGACCCATAGTCCATGTTGATTCCATAGTACAGATCATAGAGAATGGTCATAAATGATTTTCTTACCCCATCTGACCCTGCAACCCTTTCTGATAAACCCTTGAAGATAAGGGTAAACAAACCATTCCATTTTAGAGGAAGGCATGACTTCTTGAATTTGGTCACAATATAAAGAAGATCAGTGTACCCCATATCGTAAAACATGGTGAAAAGCTGAGTCGTGGTGATCGAATCGGAGTTCGTCATGGAGTCGTTAAAGATAAGCCCTAGCAATGAACAAAACCTAACCTTTGAAATCGAAGTCTTCTGATTGAAAATCTCAAAGAAAATCCTCTCCTTGGCTTTATCGTATGACACTGTTGAATAAACTTGAGAAAGGAGAGACATCAGGACAGACTCCACCTTGGTTAGGGCAATCACAAGTGGTGAATATTTGAGGCATTCAACCATCTGAAGCATGTAATGATCGTACTGAAAAGGAGAGAGTTCGATGATAGGTTTTGATTAGGCTTGATAGTGAGTAGTGAGGACTGTGCACTTTGTTCTTGAGCGGATGATGAGTCTGCCATTGATGAAGCTTGTAGAAGAAGATGAATAGTAAGAAGAGAGAGATCGCCAGTGAATGCGCGATAGGATTTTTGAAGTGGTAAAGAAATAAAAGTGATGTGAGAGAGCCTTTTATACAATTACCACGAGAGAGAAAAATATGGAGTAATGATTGCTTGATGCTTGGAAGTGACGCCTGAAAAAGCGTGATTTGACAACAGTTTCCCGCAAAAGTGTGTCAGGTGGTGTGATCTTAGGTACCTGTTTCGAATTCACGCACCCTTTTTCAACCTTATCCTTTTACCGCCTCTTCAATTTTGAAACTGCTCAAATTCCCTTTGAAATGTTGACTCACCCTTTCGCTTCACACTTTTCGAATAGCCTTCGCTCCCAACATGCTGTACCATCACAGCATATTGAACCGACACTGTATATCTGAGAAATAACCATTAGTACCACGATCAAGACTTGTAGAAAATCATATTGATCCTCGTGCAAGACTGTGCGAAAGAAAAAGAAGTAAAACGAATTATTTGTGGGATATAAGTGATATCAATTAAGACACGATACAATGGATCCCGGGCAAGAATCTCTTCCTTTAAAGTCAAGAGAGACTGTAACGACAAGAAATTTCAAACCAAAATTTTCATTTTTAATATTCATAAAACATATGTCTCATCATTAAATCTCCAAAAACCAGTTAACAAGTTTTCAAAACTATTGTTCAATTCAAGGATCCACAAATACAACTCCAAATCAAAAGTGTGTGTACAATCATGCCGGTGCCTTCCCACAATCCTCTGAGGTACCAGAAACACATAACACATAACACGGCAACCACAAATGCTTAGTGACTTCCCTAAACTACCACATACAACAATTCGCTACTCGAGACTATACTTTGTACGACCCTCTGGTCAATGTGTCACAGCGGGACCCTCCAGTCCCGTAGCTTGTTGGACCCTCTGGTCCGGTCTAGCTCGTTGGACCCTCCGGTCCGGCCTGGTTGAGGACCCTTTGGCCTCATAAATTGTTGGACCCTCCGGTCTGGTCATAATAGTACATAGCATAAATAATCACAACACACATAATCTCAAGCAAACACATATGACCTTCCGGTCCACACATAGATACCACCCTAAGTAATGTATAGTGACAAGACTCACCTCGGGTAAACTCGAACAATCTCGAACTCGAAACACTGATCTAGCCTCCGCCTAAACACATACAAAATTCACTTCTAATTATAAAAGGCTCTCATAGGCTAGACTAGTCCCTTCCTATATTCACTAAGAAGGATAAAAGACCATTCTACCCCTCCAATGGTCCAAAGGTCCACTTGTTGATTAAACCCTAAAAGTCAACGAAAGTCAACCATAAGGAGTACGCGGTGTGTACAAGCTCTGTACGTTGAGCGTACTCGGATGCTATACATAATCGGGGACACTCGACCCCTTCGCTGCGCGTATTGGGATTACGCCCGGTGTACACCCCAGTTTCACCAACTTCATGATTTTGCTCTTAATCGGTTAAGACATGAGTTCAAATCCCAGATCTGGTCACTCTAAAGCATCTCAATCTATAAAGTCGGTGACTTTAAGCCATTGCATGGCTATAAAGGTCACCAACACGCAAATCAAACCATTTCCTTCCTTAAGGAACTCACAAATCATGCATGGTGAACGTCTAAGATTGGATTTTTATGGATCTAAAACACAATATGCACTGAAAAGGGGCAGATCAAGGTCTATGGAGCTCCTTTACTCATAAAGTCTCCACCTTTGGGACAAAAACCCTAAAAATGGTCGATAATGCCCAAATACAAAAAGGTTAAGAAAGCTTTGAGCTTTTTACCTCCAAGTGATGCTCCAACCTCTGAAAAGCTCAGATCCAAAGCTTGCACTCCAACTCTAGCTTCTTCAATGGCACCTTCTTCTCTTCAAAGGCACACAAGAACACTATCACGCTCAAACACACACACAAGCTCTAGAACGAGGGTTTGACACTCTTAGGGTTTCACTCTCTAGAAATGGTGGGTAAAAGTGAGGCCAATTTGTTCCTTTTATAAGGCTCACCCCCACCAGTAGGATTTCAATCTGAACCTAGTACACGCAGCGTACACTATGGTACGCCTGGCGTACTGGGTAGCCTCTGCGTCAAGAACACGCTCATGGGTACGCGCAGCGTAACCTCCAGTACGCCCAACGTACTCAATTGCCACAAAATATTTCAAGAACTAAATTTGACAACTTAGGTAAAGAAGAAGGGCCAAGGGGATATACCCGATTTCAGGATGTTACAATTCTCCCTCACTAGAATCAGACTTCGCCTTCGATGTCCTGCTCTGCAAATAACTCGGGGTACTACTCCCGCATCTTCGATTCTGGTTCCCAAGTCAAATCGGATTCCCTCTGATGATTCCACTGGACCTAAACTAGAGGCACATCCTTGTTTCTCAGAGCCTTCACCTTCCGATCTAGGATCACGATCGGACTCTTCGATGTAATTCAGGCTCGCATCCACCTAAATGTTTTCTAATGGAACTACTGTCATCTCATCATCCATACACTTCCGCAACTAGGACACGTGGACGGTGATATGGATATGGATCAACTCCTCAGATAGATCCAGTTGATATGCTACCTTGCCTACCCTGGCAATCACCCTGAAAGGTCCAATATATCGAGGCCCCACCGTGCCCTGCTTCCTAAACCGAATTACTCCTTTCCATGGAGAAACTTTCAGAAGCACAAAATCTCCGACCTGGAACTCAAGCTCGGATCGTCGTCTGTCTGCCTAACTCTTCTGACGGCTCTGGGCTGTTTGCAACCTATGTCGGACATGCTGAATCTGCTCGGTCGTCTTCAACACTATCTCAGTGCCGCCCATAAATCTCTGCCCCACCTCTCCCCAGCAAATGGGAGTACGACACCTCTTCCCATAAAAAAGCTCAAAGGGAGGCATATCGATGTTCGAGTGATGGCTGTTGTTATAGGAAAACTTAGCCAAAGGTAGGTATGAGTCCCAACTCTCACCGAAATCCATAACACATGCCCGAAGCATGTCCTCGAGCATTTGAATCAACGGCTCACTCTGTTCGTCTGTCTGCGGGTGGTAGGAGGTACTAAAATGCAATCGCATTCCCAAATCCTCATGAAACTTTATCCCGAATCTAGAAGTAAAACGCACATCCGAATCCAAAACTATAGAGGTCGGCACTCCATGCCGAGCTACCACCTCTCGCATATAAATCTCTGTCAGCCTCTCAGCAGAAGAGCTCTCACTAATAGCAAGGAAGTGAGCATTCTTCGTCAACCGATCCACGATCACCTAGATCGCATCAACTCCACGTACCGTCCTCGACAAATTGGTGATAAAGTCTATCGAGATCTGTTCCCACTTCCATTGGGGAATCTCCAAATGCTTCAATGGATCATGAGGACGCTGGTGCTCAGCCTTGACCCGACGGTAGGTCAGGAACCTATCTAATACCCATGCTACATCCCTCTTCATACAGGGCCACCAATAGTCTCTCTTTAGATCCAAATACATCTTAGTGGCCCCGGGATGGATCGAAAATCTAGATCTATGAGCCTCCTCCATCAAAATGCTACCAGCTTCGCTCGTATACGACACCCAAACCCGACCCCAAAAGGTCATAATTCCCCGGCTATCCTCCACAAACTCGGATACCTGCCCAATCACCCGCTACCTCTAATGGTTCTCTAGTCTCACGGCCTCCTCCTGGGCCTCTCCAATGGTATCCAACACTAGAGTCATCACAGTACTCCTCATGCATAAATACCAAATCGAGGCACTCTCTACCTTGCGTCTCAAGGCATCGGCTACCACGTTAGCCTTTCCCAGGTGGTACAAAATCTCACAGTCATAATCTTTTACCACGTCCAACCATCTTCTCTGGCACATATTCAGGTTAGGCAGATCCATCAAATACTTCAAGCTCTTGGTGTCCATGTAAATGGTACACCGAACCCCGTACAAGTAATGGCGCCATATCTTGAGGGCGAACACCACTGCCCCCAACTCTAAATCGTGGGTGGGATACCTCGTCTCATGAGGCTTCAGCTGCCTCGACACATATGTTATCGCGTGCCCCTTCTGCATATGCACCGCACCTAACCCTGATATAGATGCATCACAGTAAACCATGAAGTCTCCATTCCCTCAGGAAGATTTAACACTGGAGCTTCGCACAACCTCAGGCGAAGAGTCTCAAATGAGGTCAGCTGGTCGGGACCCCCAACAAAAGCAACACCCTTCCGGGTCAACATGGTGAAAGGAACACCAATCTTGGAGAAATCTCTGATAAACCTATGGTAGTAGCCAGCTAACCCAGAAAACTCCTGATCACAGCACCTCCAAACTCATAACCGCCTCAATTTTGGCAGGGTCGACCAAAATCCCATTCTAATTAACGAGGTGTCCCAAGAACTGGACCTCTCATAACTAGAAATCACACTTGGAGAATTTGGCATAAAGCCTCTCCGATCTCAATACTCCGAGAACCTCTCTCAAATGCTCCTCATGCTGCTCTCTAGACCTCGAATACACCAAAATATCGTCAATGAACACGATCACCAAACGATCCAACATAGGTCTGCATACCCGGTTCATGAGATCCATGAATGCTGCTGGTGCATTCGTGAGCCCGAAAGGCAACACCACGAATTCGTAATGCCCATAACAAGTTCTAAATGCTGTCTTTAGAATATCTTTGTCACACCCCCGAACCAGACAGCGGAAACGTCCGAGGGCTGTTGTGACTTAATTGAATACCATAACATTGAATATATATGAAACATAACATCATTCATCACCATGCATTAATGTAGTACAACTGATAAAGTTTACACTGAGTACATTGTTTTAGCATTACATTCCCAAAAATAAATTGTTCGGTTCATAGATAAACAAACTGCAAGCCATCACTGAGTACATTTTCCTTCGGTTCACTTATTACCTGAGAATACAAGTATTTTGAAAAAAAAACGTCAACATATGAAATGTTGGTGAGTTCATAAGCGGTATTTGAAAAGCAACGTTTTGTATTGTTTTGAAAAACTACCAGAAAATCCGATATTTTCTGAAAAGAGTTTATGAAAAAGTTTGTGAAGATCCATAAGTATGCTTGTTTATTTCTATGGTTGTAAAAATTGTTCATTAAACTTGTGTACATTTCGAAAACTGTATGTATTGAAAAACCCTAGGAAAACCCGATGTTTTCCTAACACTTTGAATTGCATGTAGTTGTTGAACCATCGCGGCGTGTGAAGTCATTGATTCCAGACGACGTCGGATTATTGCGCATGGTGAATTGCTATAAACACGCGTTACATAAACGACCAATTTTCAACTATACTAACAATCCCGTGGGCGTCGTCTGTACTATTCACGTAATCCAACTGCCCTGACTTCTTGTAGTCCCACATCCGAAGAGAAAGAGGGCATGAAGACCTCGATAACTCCGTTAGTCGATTGGGGATAAAAAGAGTGCGAAGGGCCCTTGACCCGACTCGCATTTGCATAACTGACTTTACTAGCAGTACCAAAGGACCCTTGGGGACCAATAGTATAAAAGCCATTGAAAGTCCTTTTACATTGTGTTGGATCATGTAAGACCCAACAACTCGTAAGGTTGAAGTCTTCGGGCCTAAAGATCAAGTCATTGGGCTAGCTAGGCCCAACAAACAAGATTTTACACTTTTGGGCCCAAAGGTGGTGCGTCGACGTCTGTGCACTCTCACGTGTGTATTGATTTCCCAAATTTACCGTGTATGGGTTGAGTTATCGTCGTGTTAGTAGTTTCGGGTTTGTTATTGATTCGAGACCGAATCAATTCGTTTGATAACGATTTTTGGTGTTGTTGTGTAATATAATTCGTCGGTAGTCGCAGTGTCAGTGTTTGATCACAACGGATGTATTAAATTAACATTTGCAACTTTTCTGTTACAGCCCCTCTTTTTGTTGTAAATTTACTTTTTCAACCCTTTAAATAAATAAATTTCCGGTTTAGTCCCTAAACCATTTTTCTTGACATTTTAACACCAAAACTTATTGAAATTGATATTTTTCAGCCTATTTTTAGTTGAAAACAGTTTTAGTCCCTGAAAATACAGTTTTCCCGGTTATAACCCCTCTTTTTGCAATTTTTACACTTTTGGCCCAAATTGGAAAATTTTTGCAACTTTAGTCCTTTTTAATTATGAAAAGCATTTTTAACCTTTGAAAAGGACTTATAAAAATAACAGTCCACTGTTTTACCGAAAAACACAGTTTCAGCCCTCCAATATAGAAAATTTCGCATATTGGGCCCTATTGGGCCGAAAATGTCATTTTTAGCCCATTAAGCTTGAAATTTATATTTTTAATCCTCCAAATGAGTATATTTCCAGAAAATATTTTATTAAAACTGTTTTGACTCCTCTCATCCATCAGAATTCGTAATATGTCAATTTGGGCCCTTCAACTTTATTTTTATTAACATTTTGTGTCCAAAAAATGAGTTTTTAGCCCAAAGAAGGTGTTATCAAGTCACTTACCAATTTTTCTTGGAATACTTTGTATGTGGTAATATAATTTATTCTAGTATGATTTAACATAACATATATCTCGATTTTTAGGAGTTTATGGCTAGATCCAACATCATAATCACACAAAAACACACATATAAGCATTGAAATCATACAAGACATACAAAACATATATAGATCTACACTTTCACTTGTATCCCCCCCCCCACCACAAAACTTATAAAATAGAAAATAGAGGGTATGAAGCTCACCTTAGGGTGTGGTTTCGGTTTTTGAAGAAAAGATGGAAGAAAGCTTGGTGATTTTTGGCCTTAGTACCCTTTTCTTGAAGATCTCGAGCTTGAGGGGTTCTAAGACACAAGTTTATGATTTCATGAGAGTTAAGAAGAGATTTTTGGATATAAGAAGAAGTCTAAAGTATGGATCCAAGCATTAACTTACCTAGGTAATGATTTTAGTGAATGATTCTCCTTGTGAAGCCCTTGATTCTCAAAATTCTTGAAGGGGGAGGGAGGAATGCTCTTCAAGACTTAGAGAGATTGGAATTGAATTTTTGTGATGTGTGTGTGTATCCTCGGCCGAGAGTGAGAGGGGAGGGAAGAAGAGTGACTTTGAGGTGACATGTGCATGGAGAAATGGGATTGCATGGAGGTTTGGAGTGTAATGCATGGATATCCACGAGGTATTATTGATGTGGCATGATGAAGTCAACTCTTCATCTTTGCCTTGGGCTTTTGGGCCGAAATTTAAAAAAAAAAAGAAAGGAGGGTTTTGGGCTTTAATGCCCTTAAGCCCATTATTAGAGTTAAGTTGGATGATTGTAAGATACAAGTGTGATTTTTATATCTTGTTGGGCTAGTTTAGGTTAATTATGGTTCACAATATTTAATTTATTTCATACTAGGCCCAACATGGCCCAAAATGTTGAAATAAATGAATGTTGGTCCAATTAGAGCCCATTAAAGGTTCTAATCCCATGATAGTCAAATTGGAAGCTTATTGGTCCATTAAGTCCAATAAGGAAGTCCTAGTCCCAAAATGGACCTAAGGAAAAACTTCTAGGGTTTCCAATTGCTTGTTGACCATTTGTAGTACTTGTATGATGTATTGGATTGATAGTCAAATTGGAAGCTTATTGGTCCATTAAGTCCAATAAGGAAGTCCTAGTCCCAAAATGGACCTAAGGAAAAACTTCTAGGGTTTCCAATTGCTTGTTGACCATTTGTAGTACTTGTATGATGTATTGGATTGAAATTTTGTTTTCATAGAGTAAGCATCATACATGCTCTTAAGTTTTTGATTCAACATTTACTTGAGTATAGTGATTACAAGACACAAAATTTCTAGTTGTGACAATCTTACTCACGAACTATCATCTGACGATAACCAGACCTCAAATCGATCTTAAAGAATGAAGATGCACCCTACAATTTATCGAACAAATCATCAATCCTCGGCAATGGATAACGGTTCTTGACCGTCAACTTGTTCAGCTCCCGGTAATCAATGCACATCCGGTGTGAACCATCCTTCTTCTTAACAAAAAGGATCAGCGCTCCCAACGACAAGCTACTCGGCCGGATAAATCCCTTTCTCAACAGCTCCTGATGTTGCGAGAATAACACCTGCATCTTTTGTGGCGCAGGGTGATAGGGTGCCTTGCCGATAGGTGCCGCCCCAGGAAGCAAATCAATGCGAAACTCCACCTGCGTCTTGGGAGGCACACCCGGTAACTCCTCGGGGAAAACATTCGGAAACTCGCTAACTAGCGGAACCTCATCGATAGAACTCAGTCTCTCCGTAATATCCTGCGTATCCGACGTATATGCCAGTAAGTCCATGCTACCTTACTGCAAGCTTTGCCTCGCTTTGGCAGCCGAGCAAAATGCTGGCCCAGAACGGGTACCCTCGCCAAACACTGTAAGTACTCCCCCGCTAGGGTTTCAGATGGTCACCAACTTTCGCTCACATTCGATCATGGCTCCGAATTGGCTCAACCAGTCCATATCTACGATGGCACATGCATCCCCCACTGCGATACATACCAAATCTATCGGAAACTCGACTCCGAATATCTCAAGCACACATCCCTGGATCACATCTGTAGCAAAAATAGCGTTCTCATCAGCTATGGAGACTCTAAAAGGTCGACTCAATGCCTCACGTCGGCTACTGATAAGACGACTAAATGGTAGCGATACGAAAGATCGACTCACACCCGACTCAAACAACATCAAAGCAGGTACAAAATTCAGAAGAAAAGTACCTAAACAAATCACATATAAGCACCATATATAAACAAAAGAAAAAGCAAAAGAAACCATAGCAGCCACAACATCGGGTGCTGCGCGGACCTCATCCGCTGTCAACTTGAAGGCTCTGCCTCGAGCCTTCGATGCCTCGGCCGTCATGGGCCGGTTCTCTATAGCTCGAGTGCGAGAAGGCGCAGATGCCTGTGTTGATCCCTGAATCAACTGCGGGCACTCGGCCTTCCTATGGCCAGTCTAGATGCAATGGAAGCAAACCTAAAATCCCTTGGGGCAATCCCTCACGATATGCCCATCCTTCCCGCACTTGTAACACAGACGTGACCTGCACATCCCATCATGGATCTTGCCGCACTTTCCACAAGTGCGGCTCATCTGACCTCCCGACCACGAATCAGCGGGATTTGCCCGCTTAGCCGCCGGCTAAGACTGTGCCGGCCGCCTATCCCTCCACTGAGACTCCGCCTCCTCCCTAGCCTAAGTCTCTAGCTCAATCTCCCTCTTCCAAGCATTCGCTTGAAGCTCGGCAAATGTTTGGTATGACGAGTTTGCCACGAACTCACAAATGTCTCTCCTCAGTATGCTCAGATATCGACTCATACGTGCCTGTTCAGTAGACACGTGCTCAGGGCAAAATAATGTCCTCTCATGAATCATCCGTGTGATCACAATCACAGACTCAGTCCCCTTCTTGAGGGACAAGAACTCCTGGGCCAATCGCTCCCTCTCCACCGGGGGAACATACTCATCTAGAAACATAGCGATGAACATTTCCCATGTCACCGCGGTCAGCTTTATAGTAGAAAAGTCAGCAGTCACAAATTTCCACCAGTCCTTCGCTCCCATGCGAAGCTGGTTCAGCACAAACCGTACCCTCAAATGTTCCGGGTAGGAACAAGTGTAGAAACACCCCTCAATGTAAGAGATCCATCTCATAGCAACAATCGGGTCCTGCGTCCCATCAAACTTTTGTGGATTCGTGTTGTTGAACTCTCTGTATAGCAATGAGTCACCCCCCTGCGATCTAGAAACGACGACAATTGTGGTGGCTGCAACAGCAGCAGCCTCAGTCAGAGCAGCATATCGCTCGTCATATGTCTCAATCAGCATGGTCTTGATAGATCCAAACATCTCCGGCATCTCAGCTCGAATGGCTGCATCCACCTCCTTGTGAATCAACCTACGAATCTCCTCATCACTAGTACCACTGGTACCACTACCTCCTGGGTTGTGGTGCGTTCCCACCATGATGCCTCTGAAATACGACATAAAACAATAAGAGACTCGACCGAGATTACTCACACTCGATCAACCGTTCATACTTCTTCCTTAGCACCCTAAGGATTCTTACTTGGAATGCTTACCGATCCGGTGCTTTTAGTAGTTCGGGCCCAATACTACGTTCCACACCGTATCTATATCCACACCACATCCTCCTCCTAGGATCCCAACTTAGAAGTACTATATACCACCCTGAATACAGCCTACTCTCTAGCAGACTTCTCACAAGCTACCCTCTGCTACCTACATGCACTCAAAGCAGCTCACAACAACATAAACTCCTAGGCTAAGGCATCACATATCAGGCCACCCTAGTCCTAAGATATGATTTAGCTAGCCTACTCTGGCATGCATAACACATCTCATAACAACATAACACATAATGTAAGGGCATTTTAGGAAATCACCGTTCGGGCGTTGGCTGATTGTACACACCGCTCTTTTCTGCTCTTTCTGGAAATCCTTTTCTCTTTTTAGAAAAAAAAATTGTTTCTTTTTGAAAACTTTTCTCAAATCCTCAGTTTGAGTCTAGATATGCCCGAAGGTGTATCTTAATCTCTCAAACCAAAGCTGTGATACCAACTTATAATGACAGGAAATTTCAATCCAAAATTTTCACTTTTAATATTCATCAAACATGTCTCATCATTAAATCTCCAAAAACTAATTAACAAGTTTTCAAACAATTGTTTAATTCCAGGATCCACAAATACAACTCCAAATCAAAAGTGTGTGTACAATCACGCCGGTGCCTTCCCGCGATCCTCTGAGGTACGTGAAACACATAACACATAACACGATAAGCACGAATGGTTACTGAGTTCCCCAAAATAGCACATACAACAATTCGCCACTTGAGGCTATAGTTTGTACGACCCTCTGGTCAATGTGTCTCAGTGGGACCCTCCAGTCTTGTAGCTCGTTCGACCCTCTTGTACGGTCTAGCTCGTTGAACCCTCCGGTCCGGTCTGGTTAAAGACCCGCTGGCCTCGTATATCATTGGACCCTCCGGTCCGGTCAGAATAGTACATAGTATACATACTCACAAAACACATAATCTCAAGCAAAAACGTATGACCTTCCGGTCCACACATAGATACCACCCTAGGTAATGTATAGTGACAAGACTCACCTCGGGTAAACTCGGACGATCTCGAACTCGAAACACTGATCTAGCTTGCACCTAAACACATACAAAATTCACTTCTAATTATAAACGGCTCTCAAATGCTAGACTAGTCCCTTCCTATATTCATTTAGAAGGGTAAAAGACCATTCTACCCCACCAATGGTCCAAAGGTCCACTTGTTGACTAAACCCTAAAAGTCAATGAAAGTCAACCCTAAGGAGTACGCGGTGTGTACAAGCTCTGTACGCTGGGTGTACTCTGATGCTATACAGAATCGGGGACACTCGACCCCTACGCTACGTGTATTGGGATTACGCCCAGCGTACGCCCTAGTTTCACCAACTTCATGATTTTGCTCTTAATCGGTTAAGACATGGGCTCAAATCCCAGATCCGGTCACTCTAAAGCATCTCAATCCATAAAGTCAGTGACCTTAAGCCTTTGCATGGCTGTAAAGGTCAACAACACCCAAATCACACCATATCCTACCTGAAGAAACTCACAACTCATGCATGGTTCACTCTTAACGTCCAAGATTGGATTTTTATGGATCTAAAACACAATATACACTGAAAAGGGGAAGATCAAGGTCTATGGAGCTCCTTTACTCATAAAGTCTCCACCTTTGGGATAAAAACCCTAAAAATGGCCCATAATGCCCAAATACAAAAAAGTTAAGAAAGCTATGAGCATTTTACCTCCAAGTGATGCTCCAACCTCTGAAAAGCTCAGATCCAAAGCTTGCACTCCAACTCTAGCTTCTTCAATAGTATCTTCTTCTCTTCAAAGGCACATAAGAACACTATCAAGCTCAAACACACACTCAAGCTCTAGAACGAGGGTTTGGCACTCTTAGGGTTTCACTCTCTGGAAATGGTGGCGAAAAGTGAGGCCAATATGTTCCTTTATAGGGCTCACCCCTACAATTAGGGTTTCAATCTGAACCTAGTACGCCCAACATACACTACGGTACTCCCGGCGTACTAGGTAGCCTCCGCGTCAAGAACACGCTCGTTAGTATGCACAACGTACCCTCCAGTACGCCCAGTGTACGCAATTGCCATGAAATATTTCAAGGACTAAATTTGACAACTTAGGGAGAAGAAGAAGGGCGAAGGGGATAAACCTGATTTCGGGATGTTACAGAGACTTAGAAGTGTCTTTTTGGTTTCCCGTTAAAATATGATTAAATGCTTATTAAGAAGCATTGAAAGGCATCTTTTTAGTATAAGGCTATTAGGGTGGCATTCGCTTCAACCACACTATGGAGCTTGATAGAAGACCGAAAGTTGGACGAAGTACTTGTGAGACCAATTTAACCTACAAAACAAGTAGGTTTGAACATTTTTCAGTGATTTGGTGATATAGTAGAATTCTCAAAAACAAAAATAAACTAGATCTTTTTTGTAGAAAAGTCTTGGTGTTAGAAAATTTCATAAAGATCGCTAAAAAAATAAAAAGAGATTTCTTGGTACCTCCTACTAAAGTGGTTTCGTTAATACTTGGGTGAAAACTAGATCGTTTGATTTTTCACCGTCAATTCATTGTAGGTGTTGGTTTTTGGGTTTCACTTAGCACGTGGTGAAACGTAACTAAGATCATTAACACAGACGTTGTGTAACTGTAAACCTCAGTGGTAAGTTCTGAGAGTCTCAAGGGTTACATTCATGAAATGAAATATGATGGAGAAAAGTCTTGACGTGGCTAAAGAACCGAAAGTACCTCTACTATGCGAAAGTGACCAAGCAGATAACTCTTGACTCAATATGAGAAGAGTAAGGTAGCTTGTGAGTTAAGTGATTTTATCAGCCTAATTGGGAAGAATCGGTTTGTATATATCGAATCAGTAAGGCTTCACTTAAGGTCTTTGAGGCTTTGGACAACATACTACAACATGCTTCTAGGGACATGTAGCTAGTACAAAGAAAGAAAGGTATACCTCCTCCATCTCCATCGTGTGAAGTTTTCCATGAGCGTTTTAGTGCAAAGAAGTTAAAAATAAAACTAAGCACGAAAAAAGAAATAAACAGAAAAGAATATATTTTTGCATTTTATGATTTTTCTGAAAAGAAAATAAAAACATAATTTTTTTTGGATTTTATGAATGTTTCTGAAAAGAAATAAAAAACAGAAAAGAAAAAATTTTTGGATTTTATGAAAAGAAATGAAAAACATAAAATTATTTGAGAAAAGATATACATAGTGTACAAAATATAAAACCAAAATTTTAACTTAGAAGTAATGAAGCAAAATGAACCGAGCATTTGGTTCATTTCGGTTCCCGAAAAATCAGGAATAGAAATAGACCGAGCGTTCACTCTATTTCGCTTGTCCAATTTTAATGTGGCGAAAGTGATTTTGGTACTGATTCAGCTTCCATCATTCCAAAGCCTTGGAGTATTTTATTAAAACTTGCTTTAGGTAAGGATTTCCTGAAAATGTCAGCTAATTGATTAGCGCATCGAACAAAGTGGATTTCAACGTTACCATCTTCTATGTGATCCTTGATGATGTGGTATCTCAGTGCTATATGTTTCGTTTTTGAGTGCTATATGTTTCGTTTTTGAGTGTTGCATTGGTTTGTGACATATGACCTGTGAAGTGCAAGACGTTGCGGCGATGTATTCAACTTCGAACGTAGAAAGAGATATGAATGTTTGTTTCTTGGATTGCTAGCTAACGAGTTTTCCATCAAGGAATTGACACCCGCCAGTTCTGCTCTTTCAGTCTAGACCACATCCTCCAAGATCGGCATTAGAGAATGCTTGAACAAAGAAGCGTGATTTCGCACGGTACCAAAGACCGAGACACCAAGTTCGCTTCAAATACCTAAAGATATTTTTCACAGCACCATATGAGGTTCTCGTGGATTAGCTTGGAACCTAGCACAATAACAAACACAAAACATAATATCTGGTCTACTAGTTGTTGAGAACATTAGAGACCATATCATTTGACGATAGAGGGTCATATTAGCAGTTGGTTTCTCCAGAGATAGTGTTAGCTTCTTTCTGAATGCCATTGTAACCTTTACTTTATAATCTCCCATCATACCGAACTTCACCAGTAGAGTCTTCGTGTAAGCCTCTTGGTTAACGAATATGCCTTCTGCTCCCTGTCTTATGTTTAGTCCAAGGAAAAAGTTAATCAGACCCATTGAGCTCATCTCAAACTTAGTCTCCATCAACGTTTGGGATTCAGCTATTAAGCTTGGATTCGTAGAGCCGAAAATGATGTCATCGACATAAATTTGGATGATCATTAGGTGTTCACTCTCTTTCTTGCGAAAGAAAGTTGGGTCAACCGAACCTTGTTTGAATTTAGATGTCTTTAGAAAGCAAGTTAGTAATTCATACCAGGCTCTCGGGGCTTACTTCAGACCGTAAACCGACTTGTCTGGAATATAGTAATGATCATGATACTTCTCGTTCACTAATCCAGGTGGTTGCTCAACGTACATGGTCTCTTCTAGTTCTCCATTCAAGAACGCACAGTTGACGTCCATTTGAAAATTTTGAAATTCTTGTGAGCAGCGTATGCCAGAAAGATCCGAACTGATTCTAACCTTGCTACATGAGCGAATGTTTCTTTATAATCTATCCCTTCTTCCTGACAATATCCCTTAACCACTAGCCTTGCCTTTTTGCATATTACATTTTCTTCTTTGTCCATCTTGTTATGGAATACCCATTTTAAACCAACCACAAATGCATCCTTTGGTGTGGGAATCAATCTCCAGACTCGGTTTCGCTCAAACTCATTTAGCTCGTCTTGCACTTCCTGTACCCAATCAGAGTGATCAAGTGTATGTTTTCGGCTCAATCTTGGAAAAAAACGAATTAAACATACATAATTCTACTTGAGAGAACAAAGCAGTTTGCTTCGCTTTCAGTTGAGAGCGTCTAAGAAGTCACTCATATGATTCACCAATTACTTGAGTTTTTAGACGATCTCGTGTCCATTGTGTGAGTGGAGGGTAATTTGGATCGTAAGCAAGATCCAATTCATCATTTACTTCTTCATTAAATCCTGATTGAGTATCTTCATCATTTGTATTATGATGCCCCCCTCGAATGATGAAATAATTTCAACATCAGGTTTAGAATTCTCCCCCTCGATTGGACTTTCATGTTTCATTGTTGGAGATGGGTTCTTCCCATGGAAAGGCAAATCAGGTCGCTTTGATGTAGGTGAGCCCTGTTGGGTTTTGAGTAATCTAACACTTCCTAAGTGTGCATGCAACCCTAATAAACCTTGGATCTATGTTTTTCTAAATACATGCAAAATAATAATTTTCCAAGGTTTATAACCTATTTGACATGGCATGGGGAACATTTCAACATAAAAGAGTTAGAAGAGATTACACACCTTTTGATGAGTTTGCTTCTTAGGAGTTTGAGGGCCAAGCACCAATAGTGTGAATGCCTCAAATGGAATCACAAAACACCACAAACTCTTGGAAAACTTTTAGAGAGTATACATACTTGTATAATTTCGGCCACACACAAGCTCACACACACTAGTTCACTAGTTGCCATTTCATGCTCCATAAGCATGCTTATATAGTGTGCATGGTTAGGGTGAAACCCTAATAACCCATGTCTTTTCCTTTCCAAGGATCCATGGGTTAAAAGCTCCATGGATCATCCATGGACTTCCATCCAAGCCTAGCCCATTAACAAATGATTGTTAGCCCACACCATATAAAATCAATAGCCCATAATCTAATTAGTCTTCCTTTTAATCTCTAAATTAATTCATAATTAATTTAAGACTAAAACTAATTAAATAACATAACTTCATTTTAATATATTATAACTTATAATATATTAATAAACATATGTGTATAACTCTCATAAAATTATCCATAAATAGTTTGGATGAGATGCAACCCAAATGGACCATGCCGGTCGGGTCAAGTATATACCAAATAAGTTATGGACTTAGACACCTTATCCAACAGACTCCCACTTGGATAAGTCTAATAACTCTATTTGCCTATATAACTTCAGGAACCAACCAGCAATCGTAGCTCTCGAAAACTCCGTCGAACTATGAAGCGCCATTTTAAGACAAGTGATCATATAATCCTCTGTTCTCATGATATCAGCCGGACAAACACATGGAACTATGTCTTGCTTATTGTCTGGTAGTTGTTTCTTGATTTCCGATTTGTTTGACAAAGAACTTCGCTGAACACATCAGTTTAGTTCTGACCGGGCCCGATACATGGGTCAACACAAAATCATCGAGGGGCCCAGATATCGCTTCTATTTCTAGAAGGAACAGATAAACTTCGACTCATATGCTTGTTCTACTACTTGTTGAATTGTTCACAAAGGCACGTTTTATGACATCAAGTTACTGATGCGTTTACGTGCAATCAATGCACAACCAACTCATAGGTAACAAATCATATCTCTAGGTTTAAAGATTTATATGATATTATCGTCTCACGATCACTAGAGATAAATTCCATGAAGTGATACAAGTGAGCGTGAGTTTATACCAATACTCATAACTTATGAGTACTCATGAATGTTGCAGCAACCATTGCCATGTCTAAACACCTTTAGCCATCTACAAAACCAATTCATGACAATCTTGATTCATACCTACTTCCGACGTATGATCGATTGTGGAGGTTTGAATAAATTAATTATTCTGGAAGTCAAAACATGCAAAACTGAAACAATAGTAAATAATTGACAATGACAGTAACACTTTTACTCATAAATAAATCACAAATTTTATTCATCATCAAACGTCGATTACATTTTACAAGTTTCAGGAAAACTATCTAATCTGTAAAACTCATATCATCCCTCAGCCCGATGCGCCTCGCATGCTGAAAATGCTTAACCCTCGTCAGTCCCTTCGTAAGGGGATCTGCAGGATTCTCATCCGACGATATCCTCCTTGTCACGAGGAGTCCTTCTTCAATCTTGTGTCTTATGAAATGATATTTTCTGTCAATGTGTCGGGATCTGCCATGATCTCTTGGTTCCTTGGCTAAGGCAACCGCACTATTGTTGTCACAGAAAATCTCCATAGGTTCCTTAATAGCTGGTACAACTCCAAGGTCTCCGATGAAGTTCTTTAGCCATATCGCCTCCTTCGCTGCTTCACTCGCTGCTATATACTCTGATTCACAAGTCGAATCAGCCACCGTCTCCTGCTTGGAACTCTTCCAAGAAATTGCCCCTCCATTTAAGGTAAAGATCCAGCCCGACTGAGAGCGGAAATTATCCCTATCAGTCTGAAAGCTAGCATCACTATACCCTAATACTCTCAAGTCATCACTCCCACCAAGTGTAAGGACCCAATCCTTAGTCCTCCGCAGGTACTTGAGAATGTTCTTTACCGCGGTCCAGTGAGCCTTGCCAGGGTTCCCCTGATACCTACTGACCATGCTCAAAGCAAATGCCACATCAGGGCGGGTACAAGTCATAGAATACATGATCGAGCCAACAGCGGAAGCATACGGTAGTTGGCTCATCTCAGCTATCTCTGCCTCTGTACTCGGACTCTGAGTCTTACTCAGTTTGGTATTGCTTTGGATCGGTAGATCTCCTTTCTTGGAATTCTCCATGTTGAACCTTTTCAACACCTTATCCAAGTATGTACTCTGACTAAGTCCAATTAGTCTTTTACTCTTTTCTCTTAATATCCTTATCCCTAGGATATAGGCAGCCTCCCATAGGTCCTTCATAGCAAAGTACTTCCCAAGCCAGGACTTAACCTCCTGCAAGGTTGGGATGTGATTTCCTATAAGTAGTATGTCATCCACATACAGTACCAAGAAGCTAACTATACTCCCACTAGCTCTGACATACACACAAGACTCATCTTCACTTCTCGAGAAGCCAAACTCTTTTATCTTCTCATCAAAACAAAGATTCCAGCTACGAGATGCTTGTTTTAATCCATAAATGGATTTCTCAAGCTTGCATACTCTATTAGGGTACTTTGCACTGACAAAACCCTCTGGCTGATTCATGTACACATCCTCAGCCAACATTCCGTTAAGGAAAGCGGTTTTGACATCCATTTGCTGTATTTCATAATCATGAAATGCTGCAATGGCTAGCATAACCCTAATAGACTTAATCTTTGCTACCGGCGAGAAGGTTTCATCATAATCAATACCTTGAGTTTGAGTAAAACCCTTTGCAACCAGTCGAGCCTTATAAGTATGCACCTTTCCTTCCATGTCGGTCTTCTTCTTGAAGATACATTTGCACCCGACTGTTTTACAGCCTGGTACATTGTCAACCAAGTTCCAAACTTGATTGTCATACATGGATTGCATCTCGCTGTCCATAGCCTCCTTCCATTTAGCAGACTCCGGGCCTGCCATGGCTTCCTTAACACTGCTAGGTTCATATAAATTTACCAGTGTACTATCACTGATAAACATATTACCTTCCGTAGTAATATGAAAGCCATAATAAAGTCAAGGTGTGTTCCTAACCCGTGTGGAACGCCTCAGAGGTACAGACATGTCAGCTTGCTCAACAGGAGTTTCCTCCTCAGGTTGATTACTAGTGTCTGAGGTTCCTTCACCAATTGCTTCTTGAATTTCTTCAAGATCAATTTGCCTCCCACTGTCTCCTTGGCTTATAAATTCTCTCTCACGAAAGACCCCTCTTCTTGCTACAAAGACCACATTCTCACTGGGTCTGTAGAAGAGGTAACCGAAGGATTTCTGTGGGTAGCCGATGAAAATACACCTTTCACTTCGGGGTTCGAGCTTATCATGAGTCTCACGCCTCACGAAAGCCTCGCAACCCCAAATCTTGATGTGGTCTAAATTGGGAACCTTCCCAGTCCACATCTCATGAGGTGTTTTGGTAACCTTCTTTGTAGGGACTAAATTAAGGATATGGGCGGCAATCTCTAAGGCATACCCCCAAAAAGAGATTGGTAACGAAACTCGACTCATCATAGAGCGAACCATGTCCAACAAGGTTCGATTACGCCTCTCAGCTACACCATTCAACTGTGGTGTCCTGGGAGGAGTCAATTGTGAGACAATCCCACACTCCTTAAGATAGTCAAGGAACTCGGTACTAAGATACTCACCACCTCGATCGGATCGAAGCATCATAATGTTCCTGCCCAATTGATTTTCTACTTCCTGTTTCAATTCCTTAAACCTTTCAAAGGTTTCTGACTTATGTTTGATTAAGTAGACATACCCATATCTACTAAAATGATCAATAAAAGTCACATAATACCGATTAGCATCCCTTGTGGCGGTTTTGAATGGCCCACATACATCAGTATGTATCAGGTCCAACAAACCTTCACCCCTCTCACAAGTTCCAGTGAAGGGTGATTTTGTCATCTTTCCAAGTAGACAAGATTCACAACTATCATCCGATTTAAGGTCGAATGATTCCAAGACTCCACTCTTTTGGAGTTGGCCTATGCGTTTCTTGTTTACATGTCCAAGACGACAATGCCACAAAGATGCTTTATCTAGGCTAGTAGAAGAATCAATATACAACACATTATTTCCTAAGTTGTCTACAATCGACACAGTTTCATACACACCATCACAAGGTAATGCTTTAAAATAAAACACATTATTATAGAAAGCATTAATACCACCACATTCATTATCAAACGAAAAAGTAAAACCTTGTTTGTACAAAGCATGAAAAGAAATAATATTCCTCGCCATATCAGACGAGTACACACATTTATTCAAATCTAATTTTAACCCATTATTAAGCAACAAAGTATAAACTCCAATCTTGGAAACAGGTGAAGCCTTCCTATTTCCCATGATTAAGTTTATCTTCCCGTGCTCCACATCCTCACTTCTTCTTAGGCCCTGCAAATCAGAACATATGTGAATACCATATCCTGTATCAAGCACCCAAGAGTTAGAATATGTTGAGTAATTAGACAATATAGTGTAAATACCTGCATGGGTGGGTTTTACTTTCCCATCCTTTAGATCCTGCAAGTACTTAGGGCAGTTTCGCTTCCAGTGTGCCTTTTCATGGCAATAAAAGCATTCAGCATCCTTGGGAATGGCAGAAGGAGTGACAGAACCGCTCTTGGTCTTCGATGAGGAGCCTTCAAGAGACTTTCCCTTGGTACCCTTCGAAGGGTGCTTCCTCTTTTTCCCTTTGCCTTTCCCGATAGCTAAAACTGGGGTAGATGTTGGCGTAGGAGTAGTAGAGGTAACAACCGCCTTGCCCTTAAGACCGGATTCAGCGGTCTTCAAGAGTCCTTGAAGCTTGCTGAGGGTAACTTCCTCCTTGTTCATATGGTATGTCATACGAAAATGATCATAACAAGAAGGTAAGGAGTGCAAAATGATGTGAATTGCCAACTCCTCAGGGATGTTAACATTCAGCTTCAGCAAACGGTCCACATACCTTTGCATCTTTTGCATGTGAGCCGTGACGGAATCACCGTCCTTCATGCGGGTAGTTATTTTGGAGGAGATTATTTCATACCGCTCCTGACGAGCACTCTGATGGTACCGTTCCATCAAGTCCTGGTGCATCTCAAAAGGGTAGTAATCTTCATAAGACTTTTGGAGCTCGGCTGTCATCATGGCCATCATGATACATGCCACCTTAGTAGCATCTCTCTCATGAGTCCTGAATTCAGCGATCTCCTCAGGAGTAGCAGTAGACTCATCAAGTTCTTTTAACTCCTTATCGAGGACATATTCCTTGTCCTCATAACGAGTAACCATCCTGATGTTCCTAATCCAATCCATGAAGTTGGAGCCATCAAAGATGACCCTCCCACAAAGATTCATGAGAAAGAAAGAACCAGTTGGGTTAGAGCCTGAAGCATTAGTGTTGGAAGACATCTGAAAGAAGAAAGCAAGTTGAGATTAGATATATAGGATCCTTAATAAGACACCCAAATGTAATATTAAGGCTAGGACCCAATAACAATATATTATACTTAGAAGAGGGATGCCGTAATCTAAGTAATAATATATTTGAAAGGTAGGCAAATGACGATTCACCAATTTCCACCATGAAATTCCTAGATTCTTTTGAGATTCATTGAACTTTTCAATGGCATGTTTCAATCTCGATTGTGCCCTTCATGTTTTGTGACTGGGATGCCGAGGATCACAAAACAAGGTGTGAATAACCATGCTAATTCACTTGGTACCCTTAATATTATCACCTAATCAATGTGCCGGTTAACCACACACGCTCCATTGATCTATGACAAACATTAAGTCACCCTTCGTGATCCTTACTAGTCCATGTTAGTGTGCCGGTTAACCACACACGCTCCACCAACGACTTGGTAAGGTACAAAGTGTGATTTCCATGGACTAGCACCATGTTCACATTTTTCCTAAAATAACTAAGATTGGGAATTAAAAGGTTTAGTTACTTTATAATAATCATTATACTTTTATTGAGGATTTAAAGTCATTGTCCTACCCGTTCGGCTAACGACCCTCCACCAGTCAAGCAAGCGGTGGGTGAGAATGGACACCCATTAAGTCACCATTTTATAGGCAACAACCTTATACCCACCTTATAGACCGGATTCGTGAATGAGGCCTACTAACGGTAGAACGACTTATTCTTATACATATATATATATATATATATATATATATATATATATATATATATATATAATAATTAACCATTAATGTTATAAATAGTATAAGGGTTGAATTTTAACTATTAAAAGTCTAAGGGTTGGAATTAAAGTTTATTAAAGTGTGTGAAACTTTACAAATTCCAAAACTTGAGGACAAGTTTTGTAACTGTCCAAAACTTTTCATTTCATAACTTATGAATTAAAGGTTCATAAAAATGAAGACTCTTCACTTTCTTGTAACTTATGTGTTTAAATGTGTGTGTTAAAGAAAGTGACCTTTGGATATCCATAACTTGAGGACAAATTATGGATTCCATTAAAACACATAAATGATCAAGAATTAATTATAAACAATTCAGCGAATAATTCCTATCATCTTCTAAATTCATAAGAACATGAACATGATCATCAAAATTTCAAGAATTATATGAACACATAAAATCATGGAATTTTGATATATGCTATTGTAAATGGATTAGAACAACCATTACACCAACTGAAAAAAGTTTTAAAACACCAAAACAGTTTAGGGTAATGTTTCTAGTCCATTTCCAGCAGCTAAAGTCGAAAATATGCACTCTGTCGATCCTACTCGTCGAGTGCATGAACCTACTCGGCGAGTAGGTTGAAGATACACATGGACTCGGCGAGTCCCCCCATGGACTCGGCGAGTTCATCAGTCAGACAGCAAGTTTTTCGACTTTTTCAACTATTTTGCATCAAGTATCAAACAAGCAAGCCTAGGCTCTGATACCACTGTTGGGTTTTGAGCAATCTAACACTTCCTAAGTGTGCATGCAACCCTAATAAACCTTGGATCTATGTTTGTCTAAATACATGCAAAATAATAATTTTCCAAGCTTTATAACCTATCTAACATGGCATGGGGAACATTTCAACATAAAAGAGTTAGAAGAGATTACATACCTTTTGATGAGTTTGCTTCTTAGGAGTTTGAGGGCCAAGCACCAATAGTGTGAATGCCTCAAATGGAATCACAAAACACCACAAACTCTTGGAAAACTTTTAGAGAGTATACACACTTGTATAATTTCGGCCACACACAAGCTCATACACACTAGTTCACTAGTTGCCATTTTATGCTCCATAAGCATGCTTATATAGTGTGCATGGTTAGGGTGAAACCCGAATAACCCATGTCTTTTCCTTTCCAAGGATCCATGGGTTAAAAGCTCCATGGATCATCCATGGACTTCTATCCAAGCCTAGCCCATTAACAAATGAGTGTTAGCCCACACCATATAAAATCAATAGCCCATAATCTAATTAGTCTTCCTTTTAATCTCTAAATTAATTCATAATTAATTTAAGACTAAAACTAATTAAATAACATAACTTCATATTAATATATTATAACTTATAATATATTAATAAACATATGTGTATAACTCTCATAAAATTATCCATAAATAGTTTGGATGAGATGCAACCCAAATGGACCATGCCGGTCGGGTCAAGTATATACCAAATAAGTTATGGACTTAGACACCTTATCCAACAAGCCCTCCCCTGGAATGTGTAGCATCTATGTGTAGGTTCGCTTGAGCTTTGAGGTTTGCTTTGAACTTAAGGTTCGCTTTCCATGGCTTTTGCGGCTTCGTTGTATATCTTTTTCAAGTTATCAACCTTATTATCATCCGCTTTCGCTTTAGAGAGAATGGAATTCTCCGGTTCGTCAAACAGCAACATGTACTCTTCAAACATATTGGATATTGGAACTGAGATTTGACCTATTTTAGGAAAGATTTCTTTCATTGGTCCTTTTCTTGACGGGAGTTTCTTCATGTAATTATCATTAAATGTGACATAATAGGATTCCTCGATTTTCTTTGTATGTTTATTCAGAACCCTATATGCCTTTGAAGTGAGCGAGTAACCAAGAAAAATCCCTTCGTCTGCCTTTACATCAAACTTTTTTCGATTCTATTTAGAGTTAAAAATGAAGCACCTGGATCCGAAAACATGGAAAAACTTGACATATGGATTGCGATTATTCAAAATTTCATACGGAGTGATGGAAAATCGCTTATTGAGGAAGCACTGGTTCTGGGTATAGCAGGCAGCTGCAATCGCATCAGCCCAGAAGTACAGAGGTAGAGAAGCGAAGCTAAGCATGGTTTGGGCGGCTTCACACAATGAACGGTTTTGCCTTTCAACTACATCATTTTGTTGTGGAGTATAGGGAGCAGAGAAGTTGTGAGACACTCCCTTTTTAGCAACAAATTCTTCAACCTCTTGGTTTTTGAATTCCAACCCGTTGTCACTTCGGACAATTCTAACCACCTTTTGCATTTGAAGCTCCAGTTGATTTATAAAGTTTTTGAGCTTAGGAGTCGCCTCTGATTTCTGTTTAAGAAAGAAAACCCAGCTGAAATGTGAAAAATCATCAACTATTACAAGAATGTACTTACTACTGCCGATACTTTCTATAGCCGATGGACCGCATAGATCGATGTGTAGAAGCTCAAGAGGTTCGATTATCTTTGTGTTAACACGTGTGGGATGACTCTTCCGGTTTACCTTTCCCATTTTGCATGAAGCACACAAATGTTCCTTGTCAAACTTTAGAAGTGGTAGTCCCTGCACATGATTACCAAGAACTAGCTTCTTGATGTCTTTGAAGTTAAGGTGCGAGAGTCTTCGATACCATATCCAACTTTCATCAGAATGAGATTTCGTTAGAAGACATACAACAGACTTCCCTCGTATCGAGTTTAGATTTAATGGATACATTTCACCTTTGCACTGGGATGTCAATAGAAGTGTCTTAGTTTTCTTTTCAATGATCTCAGATCCTTCATCATCAAATGAGACCTTCAGGCCAATCCCCACAACCAATTTCATGACACTTATGAGATTTTGTTGCAATCCTTCCACATAGGCCACTTTTCGAATCGAAAAATATTCGTTCGTGATTATTCCATAGCCTTTTATTGTGCCAAATGAGTTGTTTCCGTACTTGACACAACCACCATTTTTTAGTGCCCGAAACTCCCTCAGCTCTTCCCATCTTCCTGTCATGTGACATGAGCAGGCACTATCAATATACCATTCATTGTCGAACTGCTCGTCGCGGATAACCTGCAAAAATCAAGCAGATTTAGGAACCCAAAGTTGTTTGGGTCCATGTGAGCCTTTTACAGAATAGGGAATAGCAAAAGAAAGATCAACCAAATATGTTCGTTTTATTAATGTGGTTTCGTCTTTCCTTTTGATGGTGCAAACCTTAATTTTGTTAGCTTTCGTTTTGTTCGAATCAGGTTGGGGAATTTTATTTTTATTCTTAACAAACTTTTTCTCTTTTTTCCTAGTGTTAGTTGTCGTCTTCTTCGTTTGCGTTTCATATTCTGAGATGAGCTTTCCTTTTCCCTTGACATTGTTGTTAGGATTTTGTTTTGGTTGATAATGAGGAGGATCGGATATAGGATCGAAACTGGTCTTTCGGTTCTTCTCATTGCTAGATTTGGGACCGAAACTGCTTCTTCGGTTCGTCTGGCTGCAACATTGGCAGTGAGTGCATGGATAAAAGTTACACTTTGATCATTCTTTCTCCTTGAGACTGGAGGACTTTTCTGTGCGAACATAATTGGAGTTTTGGGATTGCCAAAACTACTTCCTTTCATTGAGATTCTTTTGATATCTCCTGTTTCGCTGACGTTTCTGTTCTGACAGTTCCTTTTAAGACGTGTGAATGTTTACATCAAAGCTCATAGGCTTATTGAGTGGTTCTGCCATGTATTTGCTGTTAGCTCTCCATGAAGTTCTCTCTGATAAACTGACAGTTACATATGCATTGTCAATTGGGTCGGACCAGAAATATACATCATAGCCACCAGCGTTGTCTTCGTTTACCTAGGCTGTAAGTTCGGTTGTGTGTTTCAGAGTAACTCCTGTTGTGGCGTATACCTCATTTGGTACTGTTTGTACCTTTTGATATACCACAACCTTGTCTTTCAAAACTTTGGATTTATCTTTAGATATCCAAGCGAACTCAACTAAATTTTCAGATATAAGACCTTTGGTAGGTTCGGTTTTGCTTTTGACAAATTTTGAACAGTCAACTTCATCCTCTACAGATATTTCACTCAAATCACTATCCTCGTCAAATTCAGAAGTGTTTTCCACATTTATCTTGTTTTTTGAACTCAAATTGGTACTCCATGAGTCATATTTCTGCATGGTTTCGGTCTTGATTTTTAATTTATCGTTTTTGTCCAATAGGTTTTTAAGTATGTCCTTATGGTCTTTGGACTTAATAAAGGGCTCGATTTTGTCCAGACCAGTCCTGTAGGTGCCAGAAATTTCATCTGAAGAAGCAATAGATTCGCAATTATAACCATCAACATCGACTTCATCCTCCTTTAAGTCCAACAAGGGCAAAATCATTTTATGAATCTTTTTACCGATCTCATAATCTATATGCAATTGAGTAATATTAGTATATAAGCGTTTAGTAATCAATCAAAGAATATTTCTTTGTTTCAAAAGCTTCAAATTATCACGTTGCAACTAAATCATTTCATCTTTTTGCCTAACTAACTCTACTTCCTCCTTCTCTATCCACATCCTTCTTTCCTCACTCTTGGAAGACACCCTGCCGAGTTGATCAGTTAGGTTAGAATTTGCTAGGCGATTTGTTTTAGACTACCACTTAAACTAGAAAACTTGACTTTTAATTCGATTAATTCCTTTTCATAGTTCGTGACTGGCATTTTTAGTTATTCAGAATTGATTGAACCTTCTTGATCAACTGATCGCATTCGTTGATCAGCTCATCCATCGGTTTGGCAGCGAAGCACCTGTCTTTTCTTTCCTTTGCCTCCTTACATCTGCCATTGATTGTGTAGCCTCTCATTTGTGACACTCCGGCAGTCGCCATCAAACATCTTCCAACAAACTCAGAGTTATCTTCCTTTGCCACAAAATCCCTGCCAGGAGTGGGCTTGCAAACTTCTTCATCTTCGGCGTCTGTAGACCAGACTTCAACGCCTCCAAACCCATCATCAACTATGTTTCCCTGCACAATTAAAGCATTCATTGTATTGTTAGCAGTCATTTTCTTCTTGATCTCTTCCAGTTTATGCAAATGGTATGCTTCATCATCTTCACCCTCATTCTTTTCGGACAGCTTCTTCAAAACATAATCTTTAGCAAAATGATTTTTGCCCCGACAAAAGTGACAATCATATCCAGAGTCACCCACCAACTTGCTCTCCTTCTTGAATTCTTCTTGCTGAGGAGCGTTTTTAACCTTCTCCTTCGCCTTTTTAGAACTATAGCTCCCTTGCCAGTTTCGGTTCATGGAGGTAGGGAACTTTTTGCGAGCAAACTTCTTGGTATTAGAGACCATTAATGCATATTCTTCATTTGTCAGACCATATTCAGAAAGATCCAACTCTTCTCCTTCTTCAGCCATGCTCTTGCCCTTTGAGAGAAGGGCCAAAGATCCAATACTAGACACCACATTCGTTTCCTTAGTCACAATACTTTCATGTGACTTGAGTATTTCCACAAGCTTCGCTAGCAAATAGGTTTTGACCTATTCACGAGCTTTTACGTTGAAACCACCACCATCCATTCGGGTCTCAGGCCATTCATAAAAGTGACCTACTCGATTACCTCTCTTCCAATTCCAAGCTTGAAAATCTTGCTGAAAAGATGATTGAAACGATCAAACGCCTGGATGAGTTTTTCTTCTGGATTTTGCTTGAAGTCACCGAACTCAGAGTGAAAAAGACTTTGTATTGAATACTCTAGATCCTCATCTGTAGAATATAGCTCCTTAAGCCTATCCCATATTTGTTTTGCTGTTGTGCATGAACTAACCAGAAGAAAAGTATCAGATTGTAAGGAAAATATGATCATCCTCATAGCTTTGATGTTGCTCATCAGTGTGTCCTTCTCATCTTGAGGAACTTTCTCTACGTCAATCATAAGCTGATTGTATGCCTTTTGCGTCTTGATGGTTATATTCGTTCCAGAATGAACAAACAGTCCCAAGGTAATCGCCTCCCAGATTAGATACCCATTTTCCTCTAAACCAAGAACATAGTCGTCAAAGTGATGCGTCCAAAATTCATAATCATGAGTGTATAAAATCGGGATTCTCGTTGTAGATCTGATACTGTTGAATTTGTTGATGGGGTTTGAATGAGAGTCGTCGTGTGTTACACCCCCAAACCAGAACGACGAAAACATTCGGGGGCGGAGGACGTCATGTATTGTATCACAACAAATGTAAAATAGTAAAACAAGGAACAACATCCATTGCATTAATATTAAAGTGTTTACATTGTATTCAAATTACACATGATAGACTCCAAAAGTAAATAACAAAACAAAGACTTAACACTACTATGCTCCGTCTTCATAGAATATGCGCATGTACCTGTCTACTGTTTATCCTAAGAATACAAGCGATTTTGAAAGTGTATCAACATTTAAGTTGGTGAGTTCATAAGCATTTTTGTGTTAGAAAGGGTACATTCTTTATTCTTTGAAAGTGTTATGGTGTTTCTCCAGAAAATCCTATATTATCTTATCATTTGAATGGAATGTAGTCTTAGAACCTTAAGACAAAAATTGTATAAGTTCTTTTACTTAAATAATGAAGCTTTGAATAGAAAACCTTATTTATTTCCAAAAAGTGAATTTGTAAATCGCTCACTAGTAACATGATGATGTTTGTCCCGGGAAAATCGTATATTTTTCCATGAGTTGAGTTGTAGTCTAATATGAACCAAGACCGAAAAGTGTATGTAAATATGTCATACTTTGCTTGAACAACTGATAGTTTTATTATCAAATAAAACTAGTTGAAAATGTGCTCACTCTAGATTCTGAACGTGTTAATAATACCATACTAGGATTTCTTAATACAAACGAGTTATATAAAAAAATATAACAAAAAAGATTCTACTCCTTAAGTTCATTTGAGAAGCATATTAGTACGTGCATGAGTCATTGTCTCAGCGTGCGAGTTCTTATAACCATACTAGACGTCAGTACTGATGTTGACATTTGTCACCCCGGGGACTGTAGCTAACAGTCAGCGTGTGGAATCGTCTGTCCTGTATAGATCTATACACAAGTATCACACTCTCCCTTCAAGAGACTCTGGTTATAAGTGGGGACTTTTGTTGGGTACTAGGCAAAGCCATGGTCTCACAAAATGTAATGCTAACAACGAGTTCACGAGTAATACGGTGAAAAACCTTTTAGTAAATGAAAATACTGATGAGATTAAAACTTAATCTTGAAGATCGATTAGATCTTAAACAGGTAAATAAATATTAAACAGCAAGAACGCAAAATAAAGAACAACTCAAGAATGAATCAAACGTGTCGAATGATTATAAAATAACCCTCAGAAGAACTCGATCAAGAACATCAACTGTAGAAGGTTAGAGGTTTACAAGAACGATAAAGAAATCTGTAAAGCTATCGTAATGATCGTTATTCTCTAAATCGTTTCCTATCGTTGACCTAATATCCATGCAAGCATATACTTATATAGTAAACCTAGCAAGCTCACGGTTGGACAGGCCCAAACCGGAGCACAAAACAATTGGACTAACAGCCGAGCCTAAAGACGCAACACTTAAAAAAATCTTCAACCCAACAATCTTCCCCTTTGCGTCAATTGGAGCGAGATCTTCACTTGTTACTTGGGCCAGCAGCAGCACCAGGTACCTTCTTCTTGACAGTCTGAAACAGACGAGAGATAAGAGCAAGTATCGTCTGTCTGAATTTGATGTACCATTGGATCTTGTCGTTGATGTACTTGACATCGTCTGCTGCATTCTCTTTACACCGACGGATGATCGACAGAACATGCTCAAGACAAGCATTGGTGTAAAGATGTTTATCCGCCAAAGCAAAGAGACATTTCTGTCCTTCTGCTCTAGTGAACATGACCGAATTACGTCTCGGGTCGATCTTGCCCATCTTCATTTGATTGAGATCACTGGCCGATCCCACATGAGCTATCTTCGGTTTCTTCTTGAAGACTGTGGCAATCTCCTGATCCATTAAGGCGACCTCCATGATGTAACAAACAATCATCCTTTTGAGATGGTTTATGATTGGACCATATTCAGCTTCATTCGTCAAAAGGATGTTGTGCAAAACGATCCAATCATGAGGGTTTAGGTTCGGTAGATCTGCTAAGGATATAAGATGTTCGGTTCTAGCAGACCCTCTAATCACCCTGAACCGAACGTTGATGAATCTCCCTTCGGTATAAGGCTTCAAAACCCGAACGTTAACGATCTTCTGAGCGCTCCATGTTTGATACTGTGGTTGAGCAGCCTTCAGATAGAATTCGATTAACTCCCTATCGACCTCAGGATTAGGATGAGGGACTTAAAAAATGTTGGAGAAGGCGTGGAAGATAAACGCCTTTCGAGTCAACGACATATCGAACTGCGAATCGATAGAATTATTGCAGTCGAAGGAGATCACCGGTTCGAGCCATAGGATGCTAGGAGTATCTATGGCCTCCTTTATCATTCTCTCCCGAGTCCAGGCAGGGAAAAGAGTCTTCCTGCTCTCAAGGAGATCGTGGGCTTCTTTCTTCTTGCGTTCGACTTCTTTAGCCTCTCGCGCCACACGAATGTTGTCATTTTCCACATTGCGACTGTTTTTGCGTTTAAGCAAGTCAACAATGGTTTCCTTATCGTCTTCATCTTCTTCCTCAGCTATGTTCTTTCCTTTATCCTTCACACCCGAACCCGAAGTTTGACCAGTCGGAGGTGGTTCGGTTGTGTGAGTAGCTTTGGAGGAAGGAGGTGGTTTCGATCCGGACTTCCCTTCTCCCCCTTGTTTCGGATTGGACACGAAACTAGGTAGGCCTTCGATTTTGCTGAGAAGGTCCATGGTAGGAGTAAGTTTTTCCGCAAGGGTGCGCCTCACCGAATGATTGAGAATGGGATCGTGTGCTTCCAGGATGTTGGATAGGGCAGCGTGTACATCCGAAACACAAGTTTTTATAACCTCCCGTTCGGATCGAAGAGCTTCAATCTGTTGCTGAGAGTTTGAAAGCTGATTGCTCTTGACCTTGAGGGCGGTGGTTTTACTTGCCAGAACGTCCATTAACGAGTTTTCGGCAGCGAGATCCTCTTGAAGTTTAGCGAGGCGCTCGTCAATGGAGGCACGAAGGGTCGAGTTGTCGTCGCTGATGGATTGGCGAAGGGAAGCGAACGACTGTAACTCCGTTGAGACGAACTTGGCCAATTGTTGAACGATTGGTTCCAAAGTTGTCTTTGTAGCATCAGCGCTCTCCTGTAAGGACTTCAACAGGGAAGAGGCTTCAGTGAATAGTTTATCGACTTTTGCAGTCGCAGCCTCACAAGCTTTTGTGGAGGCGTCTATTGCTGCAGTGGCGGAGGCGACAGAATCATGCTGAGCCCTGGAGAAGGCATCAACAATCTTCTGAAGAGCGGCTTCAGAGAGAGAGGACTGAGTGTTGGAGGATGAAGCAAGGAGCAAGTCAACCTTCTCGTTTAGCTCCTTAAGATGCTTCTTTGTTACCGGAGCATCGTCCTCGTCGTCGCTTTGAACCTGAAACGGACTAAAGTAGACCGAATTGAAGGTCATATTTTCCCCTCCAAGGAAAGGGTTATCTCCATCAGAGGCATGATCTGGAGATGTTGGGGGTGGAGAATTTGGGGGTGTGGTGGTTTGTGTAGGTTCAGGTTGAGTGTGGGTGGGGGTAGTTTCGGGTGGTGGTTGAGTATGGGTAGGTTCGGTTGTATGAGAAGGTTCGGTTACAGGTGGTGTTTCGGTTGTATGGGTTGCATCGGTGTGAACCCCTGTATCAGATACGTTGGTTGTAACCTTTGCAGTTGTTGTAGTGGTATCTGTGAAAATGGGTGGTGGTATAGGGAAAGAGGTTTTAGGAATGGAGGTAGTGGGGTTTATGGTGGAAATGGAAGTAGGGATTGTTTGAGTAGGAGAGGGAATGGGTGAGACATGAATTTCCATGTCTGGGGTAGGTGATCAGGGTGGGGTGTTGCCTCTTGGAGGGGTTTCGCCTCTTTGAGAGCCGTCCAAACCCAAACGCTCGCCTTCTGAGTCACTCGAAGAGGAAGCGATGAGAAGCTTTCGCTTCGGTTGAGTCTTCCTTCTCTTCGGCTGCGGGGACTGTGCAGGTTTGGTTGGTTTCCTCTTCCTGGGAGAAGGACCTTTAGGAGCTTTGGTCACTTGCTTCCCTTTAACTACCTTTTTGCCCCTATTAACAAGCTTGTCAGCATCGTGGATGGACTTTAGCATTTCCGGTGTAAGTTGCCTAGGTCCAGTCGCCTTGAACTCCTTAATCGTCCGGATGAGCCTGCTGTCAGATGGAACATCGCCATACATTGTCTCCGGAATGGAGCCAATGAAAGAAAACTTGGATGCATCAGAGACGATGATCTTCGTGGTATGAAAAGTACCGATCGAAGACATCGATGCACCAGCAGCAGTTGGGACATCAAATTTATCCATCGCCCATTTGGTAATGAGAATCCAGAACCGGGCATACGACACCTCAGAATGTCGTGATGAAGAAGAGAGGCTCTGGATGAGTTGTTGCCAGAGAACAGACCCGTAGTCAAGATTGACCCCGTTGTAAACGCCATACATAATCGACAAGAACAGTCGACTGGAACCATCGGATCCTGAGCTCCGTTCAGATAAGCCCTTGAAGAGGACTGTAAACATGCCGTTCCACTGTGGCGGCAAGTAGGATTTCTTAAACTTCGCGACAGAGGTGAGCGCCTCCATGTACCCCATATTGTAAAACATGTTGTAAAGATGCCCAATCGGAATCGTCTCCGGATTAATTCTTGAAGGGTCAGCAGCAAACCCTAGCAAAGTACAGAATCGTTGTCTAGAAATGGAGGTCTTGTGATCAGAAACCTCGAAGAACACCCTCTCGACTGCTTTATCGTAATGTGCAGTCACATACACCTGCGATAGGAGCTCCATGGGCACAGACTCAACCCTAGAAAGTGCAGGAGCGATTTGTGAGTACTTCAAGCACTCGATGATCGGCGACATATAAGAATCATACGCCAGAGGGTTTAGGTCAATCACCAAACACTGGTGAGGGCGAATGGGAAGGATGTGTGATGTGGCATGGACTGAGACTGATTCTGCCATTGTTGAAGGTAGGAAGAAGAAGATGAACAGTAAAGCTTTTGGGAGTTTTTGCTCTCTTGGAAATTCGGATGTAGTAAAGAGGTAAATGGGAGTGGAGACTACCTTTTATAGTGGGTGAAAGGAGAGAGAAAAATCGTTTCAAATCTTCTATGGAAATACGTAAAGGTTTTCCGGAATGACAGATGCGTGACAGTTAAGGCATGCGATGATCACGTAGGAGAGAGAGTGTCAGATTCCTAGGCACACGCCGCCCAACAAGCGCCGTTTCAGAAGAAACCGTTTCAAATCCACACGCGCCTTGAAGTGCCAGAGAGGAACCGCTTGAAATTCGCACACGCGTCCATTATGTCAGTAAAAGAATGGGCGTTTCAAATTCACACGCGTCCCTGTTTAACCGTCGTTTGAAATTTAATCCTTTGATCTCCCGCCTGAGTCAGCAACCCTTCATCTTATCTTTGAAATGGCATCTTTTGATTTACTTTCCCACATGGATGATTTTTGACCACAACTCGATAATTAACCACCAACGGAATAATACAGCCTGTAATTATTAGTACCAGAATATTGGAAAATCAAAGATTTTCGTGCTAAGAGTGTAAAAAAGAAAAGAAATAAAGCAACTCTGTTTAGGAATAAATGTGATGTCAATAATGACACGAAACAAATGATCCCGGGCACGAATCTCTTCCTTCAAGATCAAGAGAGACCTTAAAGTGTTTATGTGGATTCCCTTTGAATGACGATCAAACACTTATTAATAAATGTTGAAAGGCTTCTTTTAATTAGGCTACGTAAGGGTGGCTTTCGCTTTGAGGCAACAATTCTAATCTTGAAATAAGAAAGAAAGTGATCAAAGTACTTGTGAGACCGGTGTAGTCTGTTGAACAAGTAGTTAGGAATTAATTTTAAATTGGCTTTGAAAAAAATATAAAATCTCAAAAAAAAAAAAAAACTGGATCCCAAGGGAAGAAATGTTATGGTGTTTAACAATTTCATAGGAATCACACAAAATAAAATTTGAGATTTCATCAAGGTACATCCGTCAATTCTTTGGTGAAAACTTGAGCAAATTAATTGTTCACCCTCAATTCAGATTTGGTGTTGAATTTTGGGTTTCACTCAGCTCGTAGTGGCACGAAACTAAGATCATAAACACAGTTGTTGTGTAACCATAAACCTCAGTGGTAATTTCTGAGAGTCTCAAGGGTTACGTTGATGAAACGAATGTAATGGAGAAATGTAATGCAGATGGTGTAAGAAATTAAAGTACCTCTGCTGCGAAAATAAGGACCAAGCAGAAAACTCTTATCTTATGTGAGAAGAGAGTGAGGTAGCTCACGATTAGAATAAATGTGATAGCCTAATTGAGAAGACAAGGTTTGTTTATACCAAGTCATTAAGGCGATTATTCAGAATCTTATGAGGCTTGGGACACATACAGCAGCATGCTTCTAGGGACATTTAAGTAATCCAACAATTATATCCCCATAAATGAACGAACACATAAATAAAATAAGAAAATATTTTTGGAGTTTTTGATATATATAAAAAAAATAAAAGAAAAGAAAATAATAATAAAAAAAATAAGCAAGAAAAAAAAATAAGACTTAGAAAGAGTAAAAAAAACTTTGGAAAAATTTGGTAACCGAACCCGAACGTTCGGTTGGTTTCGGTTGAGAAAAATTTGAAAAACCGAACCCGAGCGTTCGGTTGGTTTCGGTTGCAGAAAATTTTGAAAAACCGAACCCGAGCGTTCGGTTGGTTTCGGTTGCAGAAAATTTTGAAAAACCGAACCCGAGCGTTCGGTTGGTTTCGGTTAAAGAAAATTTTGAAAAACCGAACCCGAGCGTTCGATTGGTTTCGGTTAAAGAAAATTTTGAAAAACCGAACCCGAACCTTCGGTAGGTTTCGGTTTTGGAAAATTTTAAGAAACCGAACTCGAACCTTCGGTAGGTTTCGGTTTTGGAAAATTTTAGAAAACCAAGAAATTGAGGCATGCAATCAGAAAATACTTTTGACAATAAGAGAAACAACTTTGTACAAGAAATATACAACCAAGAAAACTACCTTTGTGGTGATGAGCGAGTCAGATGATTTAATCGAACCTGAACGTTCGGTCAATTTCGCTTCATACGTTTGAGGTTGAGAGATAGTTTGAGGTACTGACTCTGATTCCATCATACCTAGCCCTTGTAAAATTCTGTTGAATGATGCTTCGGGAAGAGCTTTGGTAAAGACGTCAGCTAGTTGATCAGTGCTGCGAACAAAGTATACTTCAACGTTTCCATCTTCCACATGATCTTTGATGAAGTGATACCTCAGTGCTATGTGTTTGGTTTTAGAGTGTTGCACTGGGTTATGACAGATCCTAATTGCAGTTTCAGAGTCACAATATAGTGGGATCTTCTTCATATTGAGTCCATAGTCTCGAAGTTGACTCTGGATCCAAATCACTTGGGAGGTGCAGGATGCAGCGGCTAGGTATTCAGCTTCGGCAGTAGACAACGACACGCACGTTTGTTTCTTTGATTGCCAGCTAACCAACTTCCCGTGAAGGAATTGACAGCCGCCAGTGGTGCTTTTTCTGTCGAGTCCACATCCTCCAAGGTCTGCATCTGAGTAGGCTTGAACGAAGAAGCCTGAGTTGGAAGGATACCATAGACCTAAGGAGGTGGTTCGCTTGAGATAGCGTAGAATGTTCTTCAATACAAGCATGTGAGGTTCACGTGGGTTTGCCTGAAATCTAGCACAGTAACACACAGAAAACATGATGTCAGGCCTGCTAGCAGTAAGATACATTAATGAGCCTATCATTTGTCGATAGAGCGTGATGTCAATAGCTGGTTTGTCTAGGGATGGAGTTAGCTTGGTGCCGAATGCCATTGGGACTTTGACTTTGGAATCTCCCATCATACCAAACTTTGCTAGGAGAGTCTTCGTGTAAGCTTCCTGATTGATAAAGATGCCTTCGGGTCCCTGTCTAATATTTAAACCAAGGAAAAAGTTAATAGGACCCATTGAGCTCATTTCAAATTTAGTCTCCATCAGCTTTCTGAATTCAGCTGTTAGGCTGGGATTCGTTGAGCCAAAGATGATATCATCGACGTAAATTTGAACGATCATAAGGTGGTTACCTTCCTTTTCGCGAAAGAAGGTTGGGTCAACCGAACCTTGTTTGAATTTGGACATCTTTAAGAATTTAGTTAGCGTTTCATACCAGGCTCTCGGAGCTTGTTTGAGTCCATACACAGCTTTATCTAGAATGTAGCAATGATTTGGATATTTTTCATTCACGAACCCAGGAGGTTGCTCCACATATACTGTTTCTTCAAGTTCTCCATTAAGAAATGCACACTTGATGTCCATTTGGAAAACTTCAAAGTTTTTGTGGGCAGCATAAGCAAGAAATATTCTTACAGATTCCAGCCTAGCTACAGGAGCGAAAGTCTCTTCATAATCAATCCCTTCCTCCTGACAATATCCTTTTACTACCAGACGAGCTTTGTTCCTTATTAAGTTCCCTTCCTTGTCCATTTTATTCCTAAAGACCCATTTGAGACCAACAACCGAGGCATCTGGAGGAGTTGGAATGAGGCGCCAGACTTTGTTCCTTTCAAATTCGTTCAGTTCGTCTTGCATCGCTTGAACCCAATCGGAGTGATCGAGAGCAGTGTTAACTGTCTTTGGTTCAACTTTTGATACGAATGAGTTAAACATGCAAAATTCAACTTTGGAAAATAAGGATGTCTGTTTTGCCTTGAGTTGTGATCGGGTTAGAACCTTTTCAGAAACATCACCAACAACTTGAGAGATAGGATGATCTCTGGTCCATTTGGTAAGAGGAGGGTAGTTTAGATCAAAGGTTGGGTCCAGTTCAACATTGATCATTTCTTCTGGCTCGGATTGGCTTTCATAGTCGAGTGACATATCAGCTTGCTCCCCCTCGATAGATGAGCTTTCTGGAATGCTTTGAGAAACTTGAGGTTCAGAGGTTTCTTGTGGTGCTTGGTATTCAGGCGTTGATGCACCTTCGGATGGTGAAGCACTTTCAGTTGGAGAAGTACTTTCTGGAGCAGTTGGAGAGCTTGGCTCCCCCTCAACATGTGAGGTCGGGTGAGTTGATGACGGTTGATCCTCCCCCTCGACTGAAGCATCGTTTGATGGAGGTTTGTCAGAAGTCGATTCTCCTTCGTTCATTCTCCTGGAAGCTTCTTCGACAATTTGCTTCATATGGTCTACCTTGTTGTCTGCTGCGCCTGCTTCTGAGAGAGTAGCTTTCTCTGGTTCGTCAAATAGCTCCATAAATTTTTCGAATAGATTAGCGATCGAGTTTGTGACTTGGCCAGTTTGAGGAAAGATTTCCCCAGCTATGTCTTCTTTGGCCTGGAGTTTTTGACATAGCTATCGTCAAAAGTCACGTAATAAGTCTCTTCGATTTTTCTCGAACGCTTGTTTAGAACTCTGTATGCTTTGGAAGTGAGAGAGTAGCCCAGAAAGATTCCCTCGTCAGCTTTGACATCGAACTTGTTGCGGTGTTCTTTAGCGTTAAAGATGAAACACCGTGAGCCGAACACGTGGAAAAATTTCACATTGGGCTTCCTATTGTTGAGAATCTCATAAGGTGTGAGCGTGAATCGCTTGTTGAGATATGACCTGTTCTATGTAAAACAGGCAGCAGAAATAGCATCAGCCCAAAAATAAAGAGGTAAGGAAGCGAAACTTAGCATTGTTCGGGCAGCTTCACACAAAGATCGGTTTCGTCTTTCGACAATTCCGTTCTGTTGAGGTGTGTAAGGAGCTGAGAAGTTGTGACTTATTCCCTTTTCTGCCAGAAATTCTTCAAATTCTCTGTTTTTGAATTCCAGACCATTGTTGCTCCTGATGTTGCGAACGACCTTCTTGAACTGTACTTCAATCTGCTTGATGAACATTTTCAGCTCATGAGTCGCTTCAGATTTGAGCTTTAGAAAGAACACCCATGTAAATCGCGAAAAGTCATCAACAATAACAAGAATATACTTGCTACCACCGATGCTTTCGATATATGATGGGCCACACAAATCAATATGAAGTAATTCGAGTGGTTCAACAACTTTTGTGTTAATTATAGATGGATGACTTTGACGAATCTGCTTCCCCATTTCGCATGCAGCACACAAATGATCTCTGTCGAACTTGAGCAATGGAAGACCTCGAACATGACCTCCAATGACAAGTTTGTTGATATCTTTAAAGTTGAGATGAGAGAGTCTTCGGTGCCACAACCAGCTTTCGTCAGATTGTGCTTTTGATGACAGGTATATAGCTGGGTTTCCTTTGATGGGTTTGAGGTTTAGAGGAAACATTTCACCTTTACGCTCAGATTTGAGAATTACTTTCTTCGTCTTCTTCTCAATAATTTCAGAACCTTCATCGTTGAATGAGACTTTGAGACCTGTACCTCCAACAAGCTGAGATACATTGATGAGGTTGTGTTGGAGTCCTTCCACATAAGCCACCTTCCTTATAGTGAAATCACCATTGGTAATCATTCTGTATCCCTTTATGGTGCCGAAGGATTTATTTCCAAACTTGACGTTGCCACCATTTGAAAGAGACCTGTATTCCCTAAGCTCTTCTTTCCTCCCTGTCATGTGACGCGAGCAGCCACTATCGATGTACCATTCTTCGTCAAACTGCTCGTCACTTATAACCTGCAAAATTTAGCAGATTTAGGAACCCAAAGTTTCTTGGGTCCACGTGAGCCTTTCACAGGAACAGGAATAGTAAGCGAGATGTCAACAAGATATGTTCATTTTATTAGTGTTGTTTCATCTTTCTTTTTGATGGTAAAAACTTTGATTTTATTAGGAGTAGGTGTGCTCGGTTTAGACTCTGGTTTGGATGCAGAAACCTTCTGTTTGCCCTTTTGTTCAGCTGACGAATGAGATTTTTGAGAACGAACAGAATGAGCTTTTGAGTGAGATGGAGATGAATTGGAAGAATTAGAAGAATTAGATGAGTGAGAAGGAGTGGGCTTAGATTGAGATGACTTCTTGGCTGGAGACTCTAGGTGACCCTTTTGCTTTTGATCATTGATGGGACTGACCCTAGAGTTTTGATCTCTTTTGATTTTAGAACCGAACCTTTGCTTTCGGTTGGAGTCATCCTCAGAACCGAACCTTTGCTTTCGGTTGGTATTGTTTTCCGAACTGAACCTTGGCTTTCGGTTGTTGTGGCTCTCGTTCTTTTTAACAGGATTATTCTCAAACTTCAGATTCCTTTCTTGATGTGAGAAATATGCATTCTGGGATTGCCAGAATTGTTTCCTTTCAAAGAGATTCTTCCTGTATCTCTGGTTCCTTTCACGTTTCTGATTCCTCATCTGCTTCGGTTGATGATGGATATTGGCTTTCATTTTTGGTTTCTCTTTGGCTGGTGCACTTTGAACTTTGGGAGTTTCACTTTGAACTGAGGAACTAGAGGGAATGTCTTCTTTTTCCGAACTTCCATTTTCTTGAGGAATGTCTTTCGTACCACTGGTACTTGGCACATCGAAATTATCTGGCTTGTTCAAGGGTTCTGGTATGTATCTACCTTTACTTATCCATGAGGTCCTTTGTGATAAGCCTACCGTTTCATCTGCATTATCGATTGGAGCTGACCAGAAGAGCTCATCGCAGCCATCAGCATTGTCTTCGTTTACAATTACTGTGAGTTCAGCAATCTGATGTTCGGTTACTCCTGTGACCTTGTACACTTGATTTGGAGTGGTCCTAACCTTTTGATATACAAACACTTTCTCTGCTAAGATCGGGGACTTTTGTTGGGACAATCGAGCGAACTCCACTGAATTTTCTGAAATTAGATTCTTGTGGTTTTCACGTTCGCTTTTCACAAATTCTGAGCAGTCAACCGTATCCTCTACAGAAATTTCACTCATATTGTCATCCTCATTAAGCTCAGATGCATTTTCAACATCGATTTTGTTTTCTGAGCTCAAGTTGGCGTTTAAAGAGTCAAATTTTTGTATGGTTTCGGTTCTCAGTTTAAGTCTATCATTTTCATCCAAAAGGTTTTAAGCATGTCCTTATGGTCCTTGGATTTAATGAAAGATTCTATTTTGTCCAGTCCATACATATAGGTCGGATTGACGTCATCAGATGATATCACACTCTCACAATTATAAGCTTCAGCATCAATTTCATCCTCCTTAAACTAAAGGAAGGGCAAAATCATGCGATGAATCTTTTGTCCTATTTCACAATCCAATTGATGCTGAGTAATATTAGTGTAAAGACGTTTTGCAATCAAACAAAAAACATTTCGCTGTTTTAACAACTTTAAATTGTCTATTTGTACATAAATTTCGTCTTTTATTTTAACTAATTCTGACTCCTTCAACTCGATCCACATGCGCCGCTCCTCACTCTTCGAAGACACCCTACTTAATTGATCAGTTAGGTTAGAATTGGTGACTCGAGTTTGAGTTAAACTACTATCTAGATGAAAAATTCGTGAATTAACACTTTTTAGTTCTTTTTCATATGAGCATTGTGGTACTTTAAATGAAACAAAAACCGATTGTACCTTCTTGATCAGTTCATCGAGTTCGTTGAACTGCACGCTAAGCGGTTTGGCTGTAAAGCACATATCCTGCTGCTCCTTCGGTTCGTTGCTTCCACCATCAGTGTTGTATCCGCTCATCTGAGATACTTCAGACACCATCAAGCATCATCCTCCACTGCTCTCCTCTTTTGCCACACAAGCCTTTCCATGAGAAGGCTTCCTCACTTCATCGTCTTCAGAGTCGGTTGACCAAACTTCCACGCCACCGAACTCGTCATCAGCAACCGAACCCTGCACAATTAGAGCATTCATGGAAGGGTTAGCGGTAGATTTCTTCTTCCTCATCTCATCAAGCTTTTTCTGCAGTAAAGCTTCCTCATCCTTTTCCTCATCTTTTTCAGCCATATTTTTGAGGACACAGTCCTTAGCATAGTGGTTTTTCCCTCCACAGTAGTAACAGCTTACTCCAGAATCACCCTATGCCTTCGGTTCCTTCTTAGACTCATCAACCTTCGGTTCATCTCTAACCTTTTTTAAACTATAACTCCCCTGCCAGTTTCGGTTTTTGTTACTGGGGAATCTCTTCTTAATGAACCTCTTGGGGTTAGACACCATCATAGCATAATCCTCAGTCGTGAGGTCATACTCCTCCATGTTGAGGTCTTCGTCCTCCATCATAGCTTTACTTTTTGACAGGAGGGCCAGCGAACCTAGGCTTGAGACAACATTCTTTTCCTGCAGCACAATTTTCTCCTGAGACTTGAGAATACCCACCAGTTTCGCCAAAGAATATGATTTAAACTGCTCATGGGCTTTAACTGTAGACACTACTGCTCTCCACTCTGACCTCAGACCATTTAGAAACGTAACCTTCTGCTCGATAAGCTTCCTTTCGATGTCATGTTTGATCATCTTGCTAAGAAGATGATTGAAGGGATCGAACGTTTGGGTCACAGTTTCTTCGGCTCCTTGCCTGAATTCTCCAAACTCAGATAAGAGCAAGGTTTGGATAGAATGTTCAAGATCCTCGTCTGTAGAGTACAGTTCACGAAGTCTATCCCAAACTTCCTTTGCCGTCGTGCAAGAACTTACCAACCTGAAAGTGTCGGACTGAAGGGCGAATCTGATCAACCTTAACGCCTTGATATTGCACTGGAATTTATCCTTTTCATCTTGCGCAATATCTTTAACGTCCTTCAGTAGATCATTATACTCCTTTTGAATTTTAATAATCCTCGACGTTGCAGAGTGAGAAAACGGTCCATTGATAATTGCTTCCCATATGAGGTATCCATTATCCTCAGATCCTATAACATAATCTTCGAAGTGATGCGCCCAGACTTCATAATCATGGGTGTATAGGATGGGAATGTTCGTGGTTGAACCAATGCTGTTGGAAATATTGATAGGATTTGATTGCGTCCTGTCCATAATGATCGAATAACCTGTTCAAGGATCAGACTTGTAATAAATCAGATTAGGGCAAAACAATAAATATCAAGATACGTCAATAATGAGATGACGGCTCAATAAATATCAGTAATTGCGGAAAAACCCAAATTGAAACCTTTTCACAGAAAAGAAGTGTATCAATTACACAGCCTCCTGCTCTGATACCAATTGATGAGATTAAACTTAATCTTGAAGATCGATTAGATCTTAAACAGGTAAATAAATATTAAACAGCAAGAACGCAAAATAAAGAACAACTCAAGAATGAATCAAACGTGTCGAATGATTATAAAATAACCCTCAGAAGAGCTCGATCAAGAACATCAACTGTAGAAGGTTAGAGGTTTACAAGAACGATAAAGAAATCTGTAAAGCTATCGTAATGATCGTTATTCTCTAAATCATTTTCTATCGTTAACCTAATATGCATGCAAGCATATACTTATATAGTAAACCTAGCAAGCTCACGGTTGGACAGGCCCAAACCGGAGCACAAAACAATTGGACTAACAGCCGAGCCCAAAGACGCAACACTTAAACAAATCTTCAACCCAACAAATACAAGTCTTTATTTATATCTTTTTACGATAAAAGCATGGATTGACTCATAAATTATACTTAATATAATTTATGTGTTCTATCTGATTAGTATTATTTCTCATGGATGAACCCCTTTGTTCAGTGTGATACAAAGGTAATGATACCGAATGAAGTAACTTTGTATGTTCATATAGGTATAATACATATATATATATATATATATATATATATATATATATATATATATATATATATATATATATATATATATATAAGAAGGAAAGGACCTTCAGATAAATAACCCCACCTTAATCCCACATCCAAACAAGAAAAATGAATTAAGGTAATTCATTAGTCCTCAACCCTTCAAATCTTATTTATATATTTATATGTATATAAACATGATTTGGCAATTGTAAGGTTAAAGGAGTTTATTATAACATTTAAAGAGTTTAACTATTTGACTAAATTTTGATGACTTGATGTTAGTTTATAAAGTGATTTTAGAACAGTTTGTTTGATAACACAACATGAAGTAAGAAAAAAGAACATCCTGGGTTTGATAGTTATAAATCACATGTGATTGATTATATAACTATAATGTTTTCTACTTGTATTTTCCCCCGTAACTGCATTTAAAATCATTAAAAGATACGTTTATGGGTATGAACTCACATGATAACCGGTGATTTGGACAGTGTTTCGTTTCTAGGAATGTGCTTTTTTGATGTCATCCCGAGTTTCTGGTGAAGAACCGGGCTTCGTGAGGACAACACTTCGACTGGAAATAAGGTTTTCTTAAGAACTTCGGGGTGTTAGGACATGCCTTGTGTGTTAGAGGTGTTACCAGGGCTTCGGGGTGGCTTAGAGGTGCATAAAAGTGAGAAATTATGGGAGAGAGGATGGAAATGAGCAACCAAAGCCGAAAGGCCTCAATTTCTATATATATAGGGTGAATTTTCGACTCTCACGTCGTGAGTAAGCAGGACTCAAATGGTGAGTCTGGTCCTGAAGATCACATGGCGTGCGTCATTCGTCTACTTGCTCTGGAAGGGTCAATCATATTGTTCACGTCGTGAACATTGTACTCATGACGTGAACTCTGACATATGTCAAATTTTGTGCCCCGAACTTCACAAATTCATAAGTCTTGCATACGAGTTCCGTTTTTGACGTTCTTTATATCCACGCGTAGGTGAGATTATGCTCTATAACTCTCGTTTAGACTCCGTTGGCTAATTTTGACTTTATTTTTAATATTATAATTTTTAACAGGCCGGGACTAGAAAAATCCGTTAAAAATCAATAACTTCTTCATCCAATGTCCGCTTTCGTCTGTCTTTTTACCATTGTACTACTATTGTCGAGATCTTTGATTATCGTTTAGGTTGTGCTGGCTAAAAGTCGCTCGATCACTATTTTGAGTTTTTAGTCATCTACTGCTAAATCCGACATTTAGAAAAATCATAACTTCCTCATACGAAGTCAGATTTGGACATCATTTTTATATACGTTTACGGTTTAGTGGTATCTACGACATTCATTTAGATACCTAAGGCTAAAGAGTATTTTATTGAAATATTGTGTTTTATGTTTAATAGTGTTTTACCGGTTTTGTTGTGGATCTTCGGTTGGTCATAACTTCTTTGTTATAACTCGGATTTTAACGTTCTTTATATTTCTGAAAACCTTGTTATGTTATCTATCACTTTATATATCCCAATTTATATTTTTGAACACTTCAATTTTTGACGCTAATCTTATTATTTCAAAAACAGGTTAAAATACTTGACTTTTAGGTCATTACATTGACTTGAAATATCGGGTTGTCAAATCGTGTGACATGACGATTTGGTTTGATAACCTGCCAAGAATCAGACTAGTAAACTGAGTTAAGGTAAGATCGAGATCTAAGAGCAGCGTCAATAACAAGATGATGGCTCTAAAAAATACGATGATAGCAGAAACCCTAAAACTTTCTTCAACAGAAGAGATGCGTATGGATTAAACAGTCTCCCTGTCTGATACCAATTGATGAAATGAAAACTCCTTTAAGATCGTATGGATTCTTAATAGGTAAATCATAAAGTGAACAAAAGCATGAACACACAATGAATCAAACAAATGTTGAATGATTAAAAATGCAACACCTCAGAAGAGCTCGACAAAGAACTTCTACCATAGAGTTGTGCTAGGGTTAGAATGTAATTAAAGAAATAATAACTGAGAATCATGCAGATAACGATGCATCCGTGCATCATAAATCCTAAACCCTAAAGACATAAACGCAGCTTGACAGGCCCAGGCCGTGACAGTGTTGGACTAAGTTAACAAGCCTAATAACGCAACTCATAGACTCAACAAACATCTATCACCCTAGACCTGCCGGTCTAACTGTAGCTAACAGTTTAGGTGCAAGATTCTTAGTCCGTATAGATCTATACACAAATGTCACGCTCTCCATCCAAGAGACTCTTGTTATAATATAGGACTTTTGTAGGTACTAAGATAAGTACTTGAAGACGTGTCTCACAAATTTATTTATTTACAGGTTTACCTCAAAATGAAATGAAAATCCTTTTTCTTGTGTATGTATGTATTACCTTTTCATAGTGTAAAAATAATTATATTTTTATATAATTATTTATTTGTCTCAAAAGGTACAATAGCATGAATATTCCACAAACTATGCCTATTATAGTTTGTAAATGTATGTTCCATTGAAATGAAAACCTTTGCGTTTTAGCAACATTGTGTAAAAGTTTATGATTTTGGTAGTAACGTTATTTACGTATTTTAACATTTATATGTAAATTTGTATATAAAATATAAGACAACATAAGAAATGATTTTTATATTTACACAAGTATTATTGTCTTTTACTTGTGTTCCCCCCCCCCCCCCGCCCACCTAAAACAAAGAAAAATCTTCAAAAATATGGGGGTATAAACTCACCTTGAGTGTGATTGCGGTTAAATAATGAGGTGAAAACAATGATCTTCGAGTCTAGAATACGGGGATGTAGTTGTATCCTAGTAGGTTAAACACAAATTAATGTGTGAGGATATGTAACTAGTAAAACAAGTGTTGCATAAACACTAGGTTTATGAAGTGTACATACAAAATTCGTAGACAATAACTTTTGAGGTTGAAGTCTCCCGGGGATTGTTATGAACTTGAGGTTGGAAGGAAAAATGGGTTTAAGTTTTGAGAGAGTATGAGGTGAAGTTTGTTTACTATGAAAGGAGGGTTCAATGTTTCCAAATTCGTGAGTTATATACGAAGGAAAAGATAGGATTATGAGGTGCATTTACCTTGGTATGTGTAATCTATCATATTGGAAAGCTAACAACCAATCAAGTGGCAACACAAATGGGCCAAATTAGGTGATTTCGGCCTAAGCATGACCGAAATCACCTTGATTTCGGTTTGTTATCACCCAAGAATAGGTGATTTCGGTCCAAGGGGTACACATTTGAGATTTCGGCCTTACCAAAACGGAAAGCTCCATTGAACTTTGATTCCCAAAACCAAAATCTACGTGATCCTAGATTCCTAAAACTGAAAACCCTAAGGTTCTGGATTCCAAATACTGAATCTCAATTGTAGTGTATTTATTTATGGTTTTAGACGTAACCTTTTGACTTATGTTGACTTATATTAACTTAAATCAACATGGGTTTCAATATACACATATTTATTAACGTATAAAACATGCCCTCATGGCTATAGGTGATATAATGAAACAAAGATAAGATGTGGCTTCACTCATACGTGGTACATCTTTTGATTTGGTTCAACTCCAAGTTTGCCAGTTGTCACATATTAAATCTAATAAATTAAGTATAATATTTTAAAAGTTAAAGATATAACCTTATAAGTAGAAGTAAAGATATTATTTTAAAATTTAAATTTAGTATATTTATGATTACACTTTAGGTTTGATATTTATTTAACCTTATTAACCAAATTATAATCATTATTAAAAAGACACTACAATTAATCACTTTTAAATATTTACAAAATTTTCTTTAGGTTGTTTAGGTTAAACTAAAATTTATATTTAACTTGACCATGGAATGTTATATTTAAATTAATATATTAAGTATTTTATACAAATTGTTCCAAAATTATATCTTTAAAATTATAATGATTTACATCCAACAATATATTAAAACTAATAAACTAAGTATACTATGTTAAAAGTTAAAAAACATAAGTTGATAAGTAGAACTAAAGATATTATTTTAATAATGAAATTTAGTTTATATATGATTACACTTTAGGTTTAATATTTATTTAACATTATTAACATGTGAAAGGAAAAATGCTTCATTTATAAGTATATATATAAATTACTCAAATTCTTGATTTTTGAATTTCAATCCATTCTCACTTATCATCTACCAAACTTGTTTTTGCAACTGCATCTCTATTTGCTTCACGAAATCCATCATCCTTTTTTTCGGTTCAGATTTTTACTTATGAAAAAATAACCGTGTAAATCATGAAAAATCATACACATAAATAAAATGTAGTTGTTACTACCAACACTTTCAATTGAAGATCGGCCACACAAAGCAATATGAAATAATTCAAGTGGCTCAATAATATTAGTATTTATGATTGAAGAATGACTTTTTTTTTGCTTTTATTCTTCAATATTTTCACAAAAGAAGAACAATCAACTTCATCTTCAATAGAAATTTCACTAATTTCACTTTCATCAAAATCAGATTTTTTCTCAAAAGATTAATCTTCTTCTGATTTCAATTTTGCAATAATGAATTATATTTCTCTATCAAATTTTGTTTTATTTGTTGTTTATCATGTTTAGTTAGAACATAGTTCAACATGTATTTCTCAAAAGATTAATCAACATCTATTTCATCTTCTTATAATTCAAGAAAATGAAAAATCATTTTATGCAATATGCTACCAATATCACAGTTTAGATAAATTTGTGTAATATTATGATACAAACGTTTGGGTATTAGACATAAAATGTTTCATTATTTAGTCAACAACCTATTATCTCACTTCAAAAATATTACATCATATTGAAGTCTAGTTATTTCCGTTTTAAGGGCTTCAATATTCATACTTCTTTCCTTGCTTTTGAGTGAGTTCCTGCTATGACTAACACCAAGATCATAATTCTTAGTGCGAGTGTAACATCCCGACTCCCAAGTATTTCCTTATTATTTATTTATTTATTTATTATCGAGACTTCATGTGTGACTCGACGAGTTGTGAGCCTAACTCGTCGAGTAGAGTCCGATTTGACCGCGTGGGTTTAGTGATCGACTCGATGAGTTAGAGAGCTGACTCGTCGAGTAGGCGTTGTGAGGTGAAATCCTAAATCTTCGGGGTTGGGGCCTATTTAAGAGAACTTACGCCCTCATTTCTGCCTCACTAGCTGCCCAACTTCCCTCTGTGGAACCCTAAATGCTTGTAGTGCTAAATCGACCAGAGCTTCACTGGAAGGTAAAAAGCTTGCACCTTTCTCATCTTCTTGATTAGATCTCATGATTATGGAAATTAGGGCTTTTACCACCTTTTCTTGGGACATTGAGTGCATTGAATCTATCAGGAGGTCTAGACTCTAGATCTGGACCTTGTGAGCTCCATAGAATCCAAAGGTCCCAGCTTTATTCAGCCATATAAGAGTATTTGTGCTTAAACACCCTTGTTAGAGTTGTAATGGCATTTTGTAGCAAAATATGCCATGCATGGACATAAAGATTGAAGCTCTACATGACATTCAAATGAGAATTCAGACTGAAGGGAATCACCATGTCAACGAGCTGACTCGACGTGTTGGCTAGGGTTTTCCCCGATGAGTCTAGACAAGGGTGACCCAACAAGTTGATGAGACAACTCGACGAGTTGATGAGACAACTCGACGAGTTGACATGGGTTTTGGGACATTCTGAGGAATAGTGGGAACTCGGCGAGTTACATAAGTGCACTCTACGAGTCAGGTCAACATGGGCATGTGACTCGAGTGTTGACTTTTGGGTTTGGAGAAGGCAGGGCGTATAAGGACCATACAAGGGTAAAATGGTCTTTTACCCATTCCACGAGTTTGAGAGAGAGATTAACCTATTTTATTTGGAGTCATGATTTAAGTGATGATTAGATATTATTATCTTATGTGTTATGCGGAGGCTAGTTCGAGATTCATGTATGAGATTATTACTTACTTGATTACGAGGTGAGTCTTCTCACAATACTTACCATGAGTGGTATCTTTGTGTGACCGAGATGTCTTATGTGCTTACTTGTGTATTATGATATTCTACATTATGTCTTTGTGGTTTATGCTGAGTATTATTATTATGAACTTACTGAGTTAGGACTAGAGGGTCCACCCGAGTTGTGGGACTGGAGGGTCTCCACTGAGAGACATTGACAGGAGGGTCGTATTGAGTTAGCCTCGAGTGGCTAGTGTGATGTGTGTGGTATTTTGGGGAACTCACTATGTTTCTTGTTTACCGTGTTATGTGTTATGTGTTTCTGGTACCTTTCAGGATGATGAGAAGGCACCGGCTTGATTGTACACACACCCGAGTTGGATATATGTTTTTGGAGGATCCTAGATTTGTGTTATAAACAATTTTGGGAAATTGTGTTTTGATAACTTGATGTTTGTGGATTTTGGTGATTTTGAAATGAGATAATTGGGTTTTTAAATGAAAATTTCGTTTGAAAATTTACGGTGTTACAAGTTGGTATCAGTGCCTTGGTTTGAGGGATTCGGATGCACCCCCGGGTGTGTTTGGACTCAAACTGAGGATTTGAGAAACTTTTTCAAAAGAAGATATTTTTCTAAAACGAGAAAGGGGTTTAAGAGAAATTGAGTTGGAGCAGTGTATACAATCAACCAGAGCCCGAACGATGATTTCCCAAAATACCCATTCTTATTTGTGTTATGAGATATTTATGAGATATTAGAAATGCATGCTAGAGAATAGGCTAGGTATTTCACACTCTAGGACTAGAGTTGCCTGATTTATGATGGCTTAGCCTAGGAGATGCTATTGATCAGTGTTATCTGTTATTTTCCCTGAGTATGTGTTGAGTTCTGAGTTGAGAGGTAATCTAGGAGAGATACTTAAATGAGAATGCGAGTAGCCTAGTGAGAGAGTAGTCTGATATTTGTGAGAGATTGAATACTTTTGAATTAGAATCCTAGGAGGAGGACATGGGGTGACTACAGGTTTTGTGTGGAAGGTAGTATTAGGCCCATACTACTAAAAGCTCCAGATTTGTATGCAACCCAAACAAAAATCCTTACAATGCTAAGGAACCAGTAGGGATGTGTGGTCGAGTATGAGTATGCTCGAGCGAGTCTATGATGACTTTTGTTTTGTGTTTTAGAGATATCATGGTGGGTACACGCCACAACCCTGAGAGCACTGGGACTAGCGATGATGAGATTCATAGGATAATGCATGGTGAGGTGCCCGCAGCCATTCGAGAGGCGATTCCTGAGATGTTTGGGTCTATTAAGACCACCCTGATCGAGACATTTGATGAGCGATATGCTGCTGTTACCGAGGCGGCTACTACTGTAACCACCGCAACTGTCGCTACTGTCAGGCCACAGGGAGATGACTCATTGCTGTTTCTGGAGTTCAGCAACACGAATCCATATGAGTTTAATGAGAAACAGGATCCGATTGCTGCTATGAGATGAATCTTTGATATTGAGGGATGTTTTTACACATGTTCTTGCCCAAAGTATTTGAGGGTTCGATTCACGTTGATCCACCTTCGCTTGGTAGCAAAGGACTGGTGGATGTTTGTGACAGCCAATTTTACTCGCGCAGAGCATACTGTAGTGACTTGGGAGAGGTTTAAATTGATGTTCCGAGATAAGTATGTTACCCTGGTGGAGAGGTAACAGTTGGCCCAATAGAATCTGTCTCTCAAGCAAAAGGCAGAGTCGGTTACTAAGATTACACGAATGTTTAATAAGAGGGCGTTGTTCTACCCTGAGGATGGGTCGACTGAGCACGCACACATGAGTTGGTATTTGAGCATTTTGAGGAGGCATATTCGAGAGTTAGTGGCGAACTCGTCTTATTGGACATTTTCTAAGCTTCAGGAAAATGCCAGGATGAGGGAGATCAAGCTGGAGACTCAGGCCAGGGAGGAGGCAGAGTCTTAGGGGAGAGATCGGAGGCTGGCAAAATCATAGCCAGTAGCGAAGCGGGCTAAGCCCGCTGATGCGAGATCAGGAGGCCAGAAGGGCCACACTTTTGGCAAGTGTGGCAAGAGTCATGAGGGATGTTGTCGGGAAGGGATTTGCTACAACTATCGCAAAGAGGGGAATATGGCGAAGGATTGCCCCAACGGATTTGGACCTTGCTTTTACTGCAATCAGACCGGCCATCGGAAGGCTGAGTGCCCTCAGCTTGTTCAGGGATCAGCCCAGGGTTCCACTCTTGCTACTTTGTGTGCTATTGATAGTCGGCCGGTGAAGGACGAGGTTCTAAGGGCTCGTGGGAGAGCTTTTCTACTGAGAGCGGATGAGGTCCGCGCAGTACCTGATTTCGTGGCTGGTACGTATTTCATTCTTTATTTATATTGAGACTTACTATGCTTATTGTTGTTGGATTAGTGTCTAAGTCCATAACTATTTTGGTATGTACTTGACCCAATGGTGCATGGTCCTTTTGGGTTGCCTTCACCAAAGCAACTTGATAGGATGAATTATGGAGAGAAAGGATTAAATATGATTTATTAATATATTCTGGGAATAATATATTAAAGGAGAAATCATATTGTTTAATTAATATTAGTCAAGAATTAATAAGAATTAAGTTTGTGACTAAAAGAGATTAATTAAACTTAAGGGACTGGTATTGTAATTATAAGATAATTGCAATTGGGCTATGGATTGCCTTATATTATAAGGTTGGACGAATTCTATGGGGAAACCCATTAGAAATCGTCCAAGGCCTTTAAGGAAAGGAGTCCATGGGTTGCTTAGGGCTTAAGCATCCAAATTAGGGTTTCCTTGTTAGATAACGCTAATAGCCTCACTATATATACAACCTTTATAAACCAAAAACGTGGTGAACAAATTATCTAGGGTTTCCACACATTTTTGAGAGCCTCCTTCTCTTCTCTTCTTCATCCTCTTGCTCTTGGTGTTTGTGAACCATTAGAGGCGTGACATTTGTGACTCTAAGCTTTCTAAAGTCATTACAAGGAAGATTTGAGATTGTTATTCCTACATAAGAATCAAGGTATGATCTAAACCCTAATTATATGTTGTATTGATTATCATATGCTAGATCTAGGGTTTATAGTCTTGGATATATTGCATGTACAATAGAGAAACCTAGATCCTAGCATTAGGGTTTGTATGAGCACATAGGATGTTCTTATGACTAAAACCCATCAGTGGTATTAGAGCCTACGTTGGTTTCTATTGTATTGATGCATTATGTAGCTGAAAATCAAATTCTGGCTTACTGTTCGACCTGACTCGGCGAGTCACTACTTGGACTCGGCGAGTTCCAAAGTGTGACTCGGCGAGTCGGAGCATCAGACAGAGGAAATTTCGGATTTTGTTGCTGTTTTGCTTAAGGATAATTACCATATTCGTATTAAACCTAGAAAATACGAATTTTATTGTTTCTTAAAGAATATCCTTGCCAAAACACAAGATAATTACCAATTGATTAGATAATAACCTCCTTATATGATTAAAGTTGATTATTTGTATTAATTGGGTAACTTATTTTGCAAGAAATTGAAATTAGGTCAAATATAGATAATGATGAAATTAATTGTTTAACTTATATTATTTGTTATTTGATCATTGTGTTATGAAGAGTTTCAATTTTTCCCCTTTAGGTTTTATAGTTTAAGTTTAAACTCAAAAGTTTAGTTTTGAAATTTAAATAGTTGAAACCCTTATGTTTTGAAATGTTTCAAAACTTGCCCTCAAATTTTGGAATTTAAATTTGATTAAAAGTTTAATTTTGATGTATATTTAAATTCTAAACCTAAATGTCTTTGAAATGTTTCAAAACTTGTCCTCAAGTTTTGGAATTTAAAAGTTGATTAAAAGTTTAATCTAGCAATGTTAAATTCTAAAACCCTAGTCATGTTTTGAAAAGATTCAAATCACACCCTTATGGTTTTATTAATTAATTAAGGTGTATAATTAAAAGAGGTTTAATAAATCCATAAAAGTTTTGGTTTACAATTTAATTGAATTAAAAGTATAATTGTTAAAATTGACAACCTAGTCTTTTAAAAGTGTAAAATACACCCTATACTATATATATACCATTAAAAGTCTAACATTATATATATGTATGAGTAAAAGTCAATCTTACCGTTAGTAGGCTCATTCACGAAGCTGGTGTATAAGGGGTGTTTAAGGAAATTGCCTATAAAATAACGATTGAATGGGTATCCACTCTTACCCACCACACTCTTGACTAGTGGAGGGTCGTTAGCCGAACGAGTAGGATAGGACAAAGCCTTCCATTATAAGTATAATGAAGTACAAAAGTAACTAAATGTTTTACAAATTCCCAATCTTAGTTACTTAGGCAAAAGTGAATTGATGCAATTCCACGAAATTACACTTTGTGCCCTTGCGAAGACATTAGTGGAGCGTGTGTGGTTTACTGGCACACTAAATGGTTCTAAGCAAACGTAGCAAAGGGTGACTCAATGTTTGTCATAGTTCGGTGGAGCGTGTGTGGTTTAACGGCACATCGGATAGGTGACTGTAACATGTGAGGGCACCATGTAAGTTTGCATGGTTATTCACACCCGCTTTATGATCCTCGGCATCCCAGTCACAAACAAGAGGGGCATATCGAGATTTAAACATGCCATTGAAATGTTCAATGAATCTCAAAGGATCTAGGAGTTTTCATAAATTTAAAACCTAAATTTCGTTTTCGTTTTTCATGGTGGAAATTAGTGAATTGTCATTCACTTACCTTCAAATATTTTGCAACTAGATTACGACATTCCTTTTCTAGGTTGTAGCATATTGTGTTGGGTCCTAGCCTTAGTATCTTATTTGGGTGATTCACTAAGGACTCAATCAATCAACTAACTTGAATTTGTTTTCTCCCGTTTTGTAGATGTCAAAGTACGACAACTATAGTCTTCCCAAATCCCGTGGAACAAGATTTCCACATGAAGATGATATTCCACGATTTGATCGACGAACAAGAAATCATGCTTCACTTCCTCCACCTCCTCCAATTATTCTCCCTAACCCTCAAGTTCGAAGGGTTGAAAAGTTCAAGCTCACTCAAGCCCTTTTGGCAAATAAACATGAAGAGGGAAAGTCGGTGTGTGCACACGTCCTAGAGATGAAGTCACACATTGATAGGTTAAGAATGTTGGGATCCGTTGTCTGTGAGGAGATGGCTGTTGACTGGGTTCTTCAGTCACTTCCTAACTCGTATAGTGAGTTCGTAAGAGAGTACTATATGATGAACTGCGACGTGACCCTTATAGATCTCACCTATATGCTTATTGCTGCTGAATCAGCAATGGTTTGGCGCAATAGAAAAGCAAAGTTCATTGGTGAATCTACCTTCAAGACCTCTATGGATATAGACAATGGCAACGAAAGACATGCTATGATCGAAAGGTTTGATCATAAGAGAAAGGTAATGTCTGAAGTAGTTCCATGTCCTGTTCCAAAAGAATTAATTTGCTTTTATTGCCAAGAGAAGGGGCATTGGAGACGAAGTTGCCCTATTTACCTAAGAGATCTAGGAGATGGGAGAGTCAAAACGTATGGCTCCGCTTTAGGTAAAATCCATTGACTAACTCTTTTAAGCTCCTATTCTAGATTCTTAATACATGATGTGATAAGATTACAATTGACGTTTTGTAGGATCGAAGAAAAGAGAGGAAGCTTAAGGGAAGAAGTGAGCAGAATCTAACCGTGAAGAAACGGATTTCGATCGCATTACTTGAAGATTAGATTCTTGAGCTACTACTTAGAGTTAGAATTAGATTTCTAAGAAATATGTATTAGCATAGTTTTTCAATGAATTGCATTGTAAGGACAAATTTTTCCGCAATAAAATAAATTTTGATATTATATTATTTATTTATCCTTGCAATGGCGTATATGAAAAACTGATGTTAGAATGTTTCTATTATTAGCAATAATGGATTTGATTCTTAACTATGTTATTTGTGAAAATGTCGAAAATTCACCGAATAGGGAAAGTTTCTCATCGCTCAAGTTTCAATTGGACAGAAACTTGGAATCATGCAACTTGGTTGCACGATGAATGAGAAATTTCATATTTGGAAATTAGACTAATTCGTTGACAAAGTGTCAAGTGAAGAACAAGGAGATCGAGTACACAATGTTGCGTGATTGATCATGTCCACCATAAGAGTAACAAAGATATTCGTCATGATTTGCTAAAGGTTTAGTAAATATGATTATACTAATAAGATTAAGTGTACTTCTGAATTGATTGAAAATGTTCAAATCAATAGCAGAACGAATAAGAAGAATCAAGTAGGCAGAAAGATAAAAGTTTCTCCATTCTAAGAAGAAGGGAGAGTACCTTTTACGCTTTATGATAGGTCTTAATGATTAAGAACCATATCTCAATTGATCCTCTAAGTGAGTCTTAGTACAATTGTATGTCTAAGAAGAGGAATCAAGAATTGAAGAAATGGTTAAATCAAGAAGTCAATCATACTTCATTCCAAAACAAGTCTTAGAGTTAAGATTGTGACATTGAGTGATAAGTATTAAGAAGGTTTATAACATTCATTAAATGTGGAAATTTGTAAGACAAAGACCAATTAGGACCTATTTATGAAGTGTTTTGATAAAAGCTGCACTAACTCTTGAATATTTGTTTGTCAAGAAATGTTTATTGACAAGAGAATCTTATATGTCAAGGAGTCAGTGGGAGTCTTAATGGTCTTGAAAGGTTTCAAGAACAAATCAAAATAAACCTTATCGATCATCACTAGCACACGGGTTGAGGTTTACAACCTATCGTGTTGACAATCTTTTGTTTCTGTGCCATTCCAATTGAGTTAATTATGCATGTGAGTTCTATAAGTTCTCATTTGAACGCATAAAATGCAGGCACCTTGATCAATGAAAAGTACATTAATAGGAAAAGGTGAGATGCTTAACTACTTGGAAGACATGGTGGGCAGCTGTGCTACCATAAGGCAAGAAATGAAGATTAACAAAGTTCGGTCCATATGAGTTTGAATTTGTCGTAAACCTTGGTTTTGACAAATGCACATGCATACGAACACATACACGATTAAAATCTAAGTGTCATAAGATTCCCTCCTTCATGAAAGTGACTATGAGGAAATGCTTTCACTAAGAAAGATTTTAAGAAGATAGTGATTGTGAAATTGAATTCCTCGAATTCGATTATGGTTACGGTATCCCTTTCCATGATTCGAATTGTGAGATCTGGCAATTAGTCTGAATTGTTTAGACACACATATGAGCTATCTAAAGGAAAGGTGTATAAGCTTAGATAAAGGATTATCAAAGCATTAGGTATTAGAAACATGAACTTAAGGAATTCAACAAGTATTGTTTTTATGGGAGTTAAGCTGGTTTCTGAATACATGTCAAAGCTAGTGGGAGCATAAGTGTTATGTTTATAATAATCATCATGATAGTGGGAGCATAAATGTACGATTATTATGGACTGTATTGGGAGTTAGCAATATTAATTACAGAAAACAAGAGTTATACTTTGCAGAGTCGCAATAGTTGAAAAGTTGTTTTGCTATAATTAAGGGAGAGAATATTATGCTTCATTTCAAATCTAAAAGCTTAGGTTGTAGAATATTAATAATTTAGTCAAGGAAACATAGTGTGTTCACAAATTTCGATTATGATTATGGCATTCCTCTTCATAGTTCGAAATTTGAGAACGTAGCACATAAAATATTATGGCAGAAGATTGATAAAGTATCAAATCTTTATGTAAGACATTATGCTTCGTGTCCCATACGCTTCGGGTATAGGATCGATTGCAAATGCTATAATATTTGACCATTCTAAAATTTTCCAAATGTCTAGCGTATTTAGAGGGAAGAAGGACAAGAATCGGTTTTGACTAAGATAATTAAACAACTATCAAAGGACAGTCCAAAGTTCACCGAGAATTGGTCACTTGTGAGTAGTTGGAAGTATAGTATTGAATGGACCATATCGAAATTATTATGAATAGATAAGATTCTATTAAGAATGAGTTATCATAAGGAAAATATGGAAACGTGTCCATATTGGGAAATATTGAAAATCTATGTCTAGATTAGAAATTTTATGCAAAAGGATGTTCAAAGGAATGTACTTTGAGTGAGAGACATCATATCTAAGGAATTGTATTGTAACAATCTCCGATAGAGGACTTTGTAATATCATTGGCAATAGTCTTTGTGATTTTTTGGGCTATGACATTACGAAAAGGATCATTCCATAAAATGTTAGAATCTAACATATTCTATAAGTGGCAAGAATTTGATATTCTTTCATTTATGAAAAAGGATTTGGAGTTGTGAAATGAGTATGATTAGAAATGTGTTCATTTGATCTATGTCACAAAGTAAGAACCATAAGTAAACATTGTGTGCATGATAAGAGCATGGGACAAGTGTAATAATTCAAGTAAGAAGTTGATTACCCGAAACAACAAATAATGAGTAATCGATATGGTGATAAATAAACGGTGTTTTATTTATACTCAAAGGTTTGAGGCCATATGGGATTAGTATTATTCTTGTGTTTCACTTTGCATGTTTTGACTTCCTAAATAATTTAATTGGTTTAGAACAGTCAAATTATTCGAACGGTCCACAGTCATTCATATGTTGGAAGTAGGTATGAATAATGACTGTCATGAATTGGTGTGTGGATTGTCTAAAGAGTATTAGACATAAGCAAATGTTTGTTGCAACGTTCATGAGTGCTTATGAATATGATTTGAGCATTGGATTAAACCCACGCTCACTTGGATCACTCCATCAATTGTATCACAAGTGATTGGTGAGACGATAATATCTTATATTCTTGAAACCGAGATGTGTGAGTTGTATCTTGCAAATCAGTTGCACATTGATAATATGTAAACACCAGTAACTTGGTGTCATAAAACATATTGTTGTGTGTGATTTGGTGAGTGAGTGTAAGCGAGCATTGAATAAGAGTTTATCCGTTCCTTTTATCCAAAGTAGGATAAAAGCAATATCTTTGGGCCCCTCGATGATTTAGTGATGACAAGCGTAAATGCTCGGCCGGGCTAGGGCTAATTTGATTTGTTCAATCAGTCAGTCGTCATAAATGGAAAGTCGAGAAATGGTACAAAGAGAATGATTAGAAATCATATCTTATACGATATCTAGAATGGAGGAATATATGATCCCTTATCTAAAGGACACGCGTATCTGATAGGATCAGAGTTGACAGCGGATTTGGAAAGCTACGATTGCAGATCAGGATCTAAAGTCATACGCAGAATAGTTATTAGACTTATCAAAGTGGGAGACTGTTGGATTAGTGTCTAAGTCCATAACTATTTTGGTATGTACTTGACCCGATGGTGCATGGTCCTTTTGGGTTGCCTTCACCAAAGCAACTTGATAGGATGAATTATGGAGAGAAAGGATTAAATATGATTTATTAATATATTATGGGAATAATATATTAAAGGAGAAATCGTATTGTTTAATTAATATTAGTCAAGAATTAATAAGAATTAAGTTTGTGACTAAAAGAGATTAATTAAACTTAAGGGATAGGAATTGTAATTATAAGATAATTGCAATTGGGCTATGGATTGCCTTATATTATAAGGTTGGATGAGTTCTATGGGGAAACCCATTAGAAATCGTCCAAGGCCTTTAAGGAAAGGAGTCCATGTGTTTCTTAGGGCTTAAGCATCCAAATTAGGGTTTCCTTGTTAGATAACCCTAATCGCCTCACTATATATAGAACCCTTATATTCCAAAAACGTGGTGAACACATTATCTTGGGTTTCCACACGTTTTTGAGAGCCTCCTTCTCTTCTCTTCTTCATCCTCTTGCTGTTGGTGTTTGTGAACCAGTAGAGGAGTGACATTTGTGACTCTAAGCTTTCTAAAGTCATTACAAGGAAGATTTGAGATTGTTATTGCTACATAACAATCAAGGTATGATCTAAACCCTAATTATATGTTGTATTGATTATCATATGTTAGATCTAGGGTTTATAGTCATGGATAAATTGCATGTACAATAGAGAAACCTAGATCCAAGCATTAGGGTTTGTATGAGCACATAGGATGTTCTTATGACTGAAACCCATCAATTGTATGTTGTATCTGGGTGCATTTCTTGTGAGTTTTGTACCTACTTCGGTGTTATTTTACTTGGGTGAGAGTCGATCCTTCATGACTTTAGCTTTTAGTTGTCACATCAGTATCCGATGTGAGGCGTTGAGCCGACCTTTGAGAGTTTCCATAGCCGATGAGCATGCGATTTTTGCTACTGATGTATTCCGAGGATGTGTGTTGTAGATTTTTGGTGTCGAGATTCCGATAGATCTGGTATCGATAGCGATGGGTGATGTCTGTGTCATCGTGGGCATGGATTTGTTGAGCGGTTTTGGAGCAGTAATCGAGCGCGCATTAGTTGGTGACTATATGAGACCCCAGTGGGGTAGTGCTTACATTCTATGGCGAGGGTACCAAATTTAGGTCAGCTTTCTGCTCTGCTACCAGGGCGAGGCAGAGTTTATAGCAGGGTTGTATGGGCTTCTTGGCGTACGTGATGGATACACGGGTTGTTTCAGTGAGACTGAGTTGTATCTTCGAGGTTCCGATAATATGCGAGTTCTCAGATGTTTTTCCAGAGGAGTTACCAGGTTTGCTTCCCGAGAGGTAGGTGGAGTTCCGGATTGATTTAGTTCCAGGTGCGGCACCTATTGCCAAGGAACCTTATCGCCTTGCACCACCAGAGATGCAGGAGTTATCCTCATAGCTCCAGGGGCTGCTGGGGAAGGGTTTTATTAGACCAAGTAGCTCACTGTGGGGATCGCTGATCCTTTTTGTGAAGAAATATAATGGTTCACACAGGATGTGTATAGATTACCGGGAGTTGAACAAGTTGACGGTCAAGAACCGTTATCCACTTCCTAGGATCGATTATTTATTCGATCAGTTGCCGGAGGGCATCTTTGTTTTTCAAGATTGATTTGAGATCTGGATATCACTAGAACAGAGTATGTGAGGAGAATATTTAGAAGACATCCTTTAGAACTCGTTATGGGCATTATGAGTTTGTAGTGATGCCTTTCGGGCTCACCAACGCACTGACAACATTCACGGATCTCGTGAACTAAGTGTGTAGGCGTATATTAGATCAGTCGGTGATCATGTTCATCAATGGCATCTTGGTGTATTTAAGGTCAACAGAGCAGCATGAAGAGCATCGACGAGAGGTTCTTGGGGTTTTGAGGTCGGAGAGGCTTTATGCCAAATTCTCCAAGTGTGATTTCTGGTTACAAGAGCTCCAGTTCTTTGGATACCTTGTTAATCATAATGGGATATTGGTCGATCCAGCCAAGATTGAGGTAGTTATGCGATGCGAGGTTTCGGGATTAGGAGTTTTTTGGGATTGGCCAGTTACTATCAGAGATTTATCAATAATTTCTCCAAGATTGCGGTTCCTCTCACCATATTGACCCGGAAGGGTGTTACTTTTGTTTGGGGGCCCGAGTAGTAGTTATCATTCGAGACTCTTTGCCAGAGGTTGTGCGAAGCTCCGGCTAACCCTTCCGGAGGGAGTGGAGGACTTTGTGGTCTATTTTGATGCGTCTATTTCAGGGATGGGTGCAGTGTTGATGTAGAGGGCCCACGTAATAGCATATGTGTCATGGCAGCTGAAGCCTCACAAGACGAGGTATCCCACCCTTGATTTGGAGTTTAGGGTGGTGGTGTTCGCCCTCAAGATTTGGCGCCACTATCTTTATGGTGTCCGGTGTACCATATACACGAACCATTAGAGCCTGAAGTACCTGATGGATCAACCCAACCTGAATATGAGACATAGGAGATGGTTGGATGTATCGAAGGAATATGACTGTGAGATCTTATATCACATAGGCAAGGCTAATATGGTATCTGATGCCTTGAGTCGCAGAGCGGAGAGCGCTCCGATCTGGGATGTGTGTATGTGGATGACGGTGATGACTCCAGTCTTAGATACCATCCGAGAGGCTCAGGTGGAGGTTATGAGACCGGAGAACCGCAATAAAGAGCATGTGATTTGGCAGGTTTACGATTTTGTGATGGACAATCATGGGCTTATGACTTACCATGGGCGGATTTGGGTGCCCCTTACAACTGGAGTTCGCCGTGTATTTTTGGAGGAGGCACATAGATCGGGATTCTCGATCCACCTAGGGGCCACTAAGATGTATTTGGACTTGAAGAGAGACTATTGGTGGCCCTGTATGAAGAGTGAAGTGGAATGGGTTGTAGAGAGGTGCTTGACCTGTCGCCGGGTTCAAGCGGAGCACCAACGTCCAGATGGTCCTTTGCATCCTTTAGAGATTTCCCAGTGGAAATGGGAACAAATTTGTATGGAGTTTATCACCAATTTGCCGCGAACTGCGCGTGGGGTTGACACAATATGGGTGATTGTGGAACAACTAACGAATAGTGCTCAGTTCCTCGCTATTAGTGAGAGATCTTCTATAGAAAGACTGACTGATATTTATGTAAGAGAGGCGGTAGCTCGGTATTCAGTGCCGACCTCGATAGTGTCAGATCGAGATGTGCGCTTTACTTCCTGGTTCTAGAAGAAATGTCATGAGGAGTTGGGTACCTAGTTACATTTCAGTACCGCGTACCATCCACAGACAGACGGGTAGAGTGAGCGGCCGATTCAAACACCTTAGGACTTGATACGTGCATGTGTTATGGACTTCAGAGGAAGTTGGGACACTTATTTGCCCTTGGCTGAGTTTTCTTACAACAACAACCATCATTCGAGTATTGGTATGCCTCATTTTGAGATTCTATATGGGAGGAGGTGTCGAACTCCCATTTGTGGGGGAGAGGTAGGGCAACGAGTGATTGGTGGCATTGAGATAGTGCTGAAGACGACCGAACAGATTCAACAAGTCAGACAGAGGTTACTTGATAGCCCATAGTCGGCAAAAGAGTTACGCGTATCAGCGACGATCTGAGCTAGAGTTCCAGGTTGGAGATTTGTCCTCCAGAAGGTATCCTCATGGAAATGGGTGATCCGATTCAAGAAACATGGCAAGCTAGGGCCTCGATACATTGGTCCTTTGTAAGTGATCGCCAGAGTAGGTAGGGTGGCCTACCTGTTAGAGCTACCATCAGAGTTGAGCCAGATTCATAACACCTTCCACGTGTCTCAGTTGAGGAAGTGTTTAGCCGATGAGACGACAATGGTACCATTAGAGGACATTTAGTTGGATGCAAGCCTGAATTATATCGAGAGGACAATTGCGATTTTGGATCGAAAAGTGAAGGTCTTGAGAGACAAAGAAGTGCCCCGGGTTGAGGTCCATTGGCAACATCGGAAGGGATCTGAGTGTACTTGGGAGCCGGAGTTCGAGATGCGCAAGCAGTATCCAAAGTTATTTCTGGATCCTGTCTTCGATGGCAAAGTCTGATTCTAGTGGGGGATAATTGTAACATCCCAACTCCTAGGTTTTGGCTCAGGCGCAAAACCCAGTGATGGATGATTGCGAGATTTATCGTGTTTGAGATTATGCGAATCATCCTTGATGTAACCCCCATGATGTTCAGGATGATCATGGAAGGTATTGTCGAGATGATGGAGGAGCACTTTTGAGCTTTCAGAGTGAAGCTATCAGTCGCTCTGTATATAGCACACACGCTTGCATACAAGGATTTTCGAGCATGTGGACTGCCAGAGTTCTTTGGGAAAACGACCCCATTATCGCCATGCAATTGATCACATACATGGAATTCATAGAGATAACAAGCTGCTGTCCCAGGGAATTGAAGGTGAGGATTTATGTTGGTTTGTTCAGAGAGCAAGCTTGTGAGTGGTGGGAGGATGTGGGACGTGCTTTGGTAGCATCGGCTATTGAGGTTTTGACTTGGTTGGATTTTGTATCCAGATTCATATTGAGTTTACATAGGCTATTGAGGAATAGGAGCTGGCGAGGGAGTTCCAAGACCTGCATCAGGCGATTGAAACTGTGGCGGAGATCGCCACCATGTTTTGAGAGAGGAAACTGTTAATTCCACAGTATGTTGCGGGTGAGGAGACGACGAAGAATCGATACCATGATATTTTGAGGGATGACATTAAGGAGTTTGTTAGATTTTCAACTTGTCAGACCTTAGAGGTTATGATAGTCATCGCTCGAGAATGGGATATCAATTTGAAGCTTCTAGGCTAGCAGAATCTAATACAAGTTCAGACAACAGAGGGTCCCACAAAGAGACCCAAGACTCAAGATCCATGATCTAGAAGCTAGAAGGGTTTGGGCCATTGTGCCAAGTGTAGGAGATCGCATAATGGGGCAAGTGGGCCGACTTGCTTCAATTGTAGTCACACTAGACATTTTAGCAGGGATTTTATGTGAGGGGCATGGATAGGCTTCCAATGTAATCAGACATTCCACAAGAAGGTCGATTGTTCGAGGTTGGAGATATGAACAGTGGCAACACTTTCTTCAACTATGTTGAGGATTACCAACGACCGCGTGGGCAAGGCGACAAGATTTGTAGTGAACATAAGGGAATCTCAAATAACGACCGTGGACAGTGGCAACACTTTCTTCAACTATGTTGAGGATTACCCATGCAGCGCCTGATGTGGCTACTGGTATATATTTTCCTCTTACTTTATTCACTATTTTCTTGTCTGTGCTTAAGTTTTTGTGCTTATATTTAAGCTCATTCTTAGTGAACTGGGTACCTGTTGTAGTTCTTTTTCATTCAGTTGGTACCTGATCATTTATGTCTATTTCTCTCAAAAAGAGGTTTTGTGACACTCCAGAAGAACTAGATTGTCCATTGCAGGTGGATATTCCTGATGATCGTCCGGTGAGAGTTTTGAGAGTTCACCAGAGTTGTATTCTAGGGATTTTCAGTGTGACGTATTCAATTGATCTAGGTCGTATTCCATTATATGAGAAGAAGGTTATTGTGGGTATGGACTGGATTAGAATACAAACCTAGGTCGTATTCCGTTGAATACCTCGCACTGAAAATCAACTGAATACGATATAAATCAATTGATCTAGGCCGTATTCCGTTATATGAGAATTTTCAGTGTGAGGTTTTATGACCTAGATCTATGATATCTTGGAATTTAAGCATTTGCACACCCCAGTTGGAAATTCTGACAGCACTTGCACACTTGATCTGTTAGAAGTAAACACTAATTTTCTTTAAACTTTTTAAAACCGAATCGATTTGTTATGGCACTTGCACACCTCAGACGAAAACTCTGACAGCATTGTTCGACTCAGGATATGGTTTATTATTTAATTCCGAACTCAAAATATTTTTAGTGGAAATATTTGCAAACATAAAAAAATCATGCTTTTCGGGCCATTAAGACACATAATTTTAAACGCGATTTCCCGTAGCTCTACAACTCTAAAAAACAACCTTTTTGGGTTTCTGCAATACTTGAATTAATTCTATCATTTGCCACCTTCAAAAAAAGAAATTAGGTGTCGGGATTGTTGGCACTAGATGAGTTTCTGGGATCTTTTTGAGTAGATGACATCTTTTTTAGAAGATTAGTTTCTGGGATATTTTCTAAGATTGTTGGCACTAGATGAGTTTCTTTCCTTGACCAAACCACGTCCACCACCTTACATCTTCTCTTCTCTTCTTCTTCTTCTTTGAGTGCAGATCTCCATAAAGGGACTAAGTATGGCTAATTGAATTCTTTGACCTTCTATCAAGGCATGGCCTCGCATGGATTTAGAGAGGAACACTTTCACTATAAATTGAGCCTAATACATCTCCATTTGAATCACTAAAAATCACAGCTCTTCCCTCTCTAAAACTTCATATCTCTCTCTCTCTCTCTCTCTCTCTCTCTCTCTCTCGGGATTCTACCATCACCGAAACACCACGATAAACCACCGTTAGCCCAACTTTCTTCCCCACTATTTTAACAAGAAAACACCACCCAAACTCCTCCGACCTACTACCACCTTCAGTCTCTTCCCCTTTCCTCGTTCTCACCAGCATAATCGATAACAAGAGGCAACAAAGTTTCCAGAAGCAGCTCTGCACCTCCTCGTAGCTCACTGTTGTCGGCTACTGTTATTCAGCCATCCACCTATTATGTGACATCCTTAATTTCATGGCCAGAAAAGTGTTGTGGAATTTGTTCCCAAAAGAAAATATGATAAAGATTTATCAAAGCATTTCTTAAGAAATGTATTTATACTATATTACCAAACTCGAGATGTCGACATCGATACAGATCAAAAGCATAAACCAAAAGTAACCTAGGCCACAATACAAAACTGGCCTAAAAAACAATATAGGCCTTACAACATTCTATATATTTTCTACTGGTCTATAAATCTATAATCTCTCGTCAGATCATCCAACTATACCCTTGCCACTACCTGTAATACAAGAAACTTAGTGGGTTAGGATTGGGAGCCTGGTGAGCATGTAGTGTTTTCAACCCACTATAAATAATTTTATTAATTTCATCAAACCAAACAAACCCGATTACTTGTTCCCGTTATCCTCGCTTTACGTCCCAAAAAGCATTTAAAAAAAGGGACCTAGCCTAAGGATCACCTTCGGGGTAGACACTACTGCTGAGGGGATTCCTTGGCCATAAGTATCCGTAAGGCAACAATGAGGGGATGGAGTACACCGGTGAATACATCATTGACAAACACCTACAGGCTGCGAGCCTACTAGCGTTCCACTTGACTTCCTAGAAAAGTTTGTAGTCGTCATCCATACTCCGCTAGATGACTGGATCATCGTCAACACCAAGGCCTCTCATCATTTTATTTCATCACACACCAACTATTTCATCTACCCATGTTTACCCAACATATTTGTAGATATAAAATACATATATACAGTTTAGATTTGAAAAACGAAGTTTAAATCTTTGATCTGACTTATATTTCATGTAAACAGATAATATATATACATATATCACGTAATTTATATAAAATACTTCATATATATATATATATATATATATATATATATATATGTGTGTGTGTGTGTGTGTGTGTAAGATGAAAGTGACTATACACTCAATTGATAAGATGGTGATTTGGATAGGACTTTGCTTCTTAAAATAATCTTCTTTGACGAAACCGGGTGGTTTTCTTGAAAACCAGGCTCCGCAGGGGCAGAGTTTCTAAACCAAAAATTTTTCTTCTTGGAGTCTTCTGGACCTTTGGGGCATTCTTCTAGTTCTAGGGAGGTTTCCTAGGCTTTGTGGGTGCTTAGGGTAGCTAGAGAGAGACTAGAGAGAGAAAGAAAGGTGTAAATGAGTGAGGAAATCGGCTGGCCACGCACGCTCTATTATAGGGACAAAGCCTCGCAGTACGTTGGGCGTACTTCGAATCTACGCGAGGTATAATGGAAACGCGATGGATCTTCGGTGGTGCTTGTTGGCTCATTTCGGAACACAGAAGGAAAGGAGACCGCGCAACGTATGGCCTTCATAAGCAGGGCGTACCCTCGCACGCTGGGCGTTCCCTTCGAAAAACCTTGAAATGTGTGCCTCTTACTTCAAAAATTCATAACTTTCGCATACGAGCTCTGACTATTGCGTTCTTTATATCCACGTGTAGGTGAGACCATACTCTACAACTTTCATCTAGACTACGTCGTCTATTTTTTTTTATTTTTAAATTTATATTTTTAACAGGCCTTGATAGGAAAAGTCTGTTAAAAATTCATAACTTCTTCATACGACGTCTGTTTTGTCTGTCTTTTTGCCGTTGAAGTACTATTGACGAGATCTTCGATTCTCGTTTAGATTGTGTCAGCTAAAAATCATTCGATCTATAATTCGAATTCCGGGTTGCACACTGCTAAGCTAAATCTTACAAAATTTTCACAACTTCATTATGTGAAGTCAGATTTGGACGTTCTTTTTATGCATGCTCTCGGTTTAAGGTATACTACGACTTTCATTTAGAACGCTAGGGCTAAAATTCACTTTATGATAAACTCACTTTTTATGTTACCTAATGTCATGTCGGTTGTCACACCCCAAAACTGAAACGGCGGAAACGTTCTGGGGTGGATGACGTCATGTCAAGTATCACAACACATGCATATAGTAATCAAAGTACAACAAAACATTGCATTAATAGAATAATTTTACAGGGTTTCAATACATAGCATCAAAGTAATACAACAAAATATATATAAAGTGCAGCAAGGTACTTAAGCCATCTTCATCAGCAGCTCCGGGGATGTACCTGTCTAATTGCTGACCTGAGATTACAAGTTATTTGAAAAGCGAGTATCAGCATTTCTACAAATGCTGGTGAGTTCATAAGTATTTAGTGTCATTTGGTCAAATAACTTTAATAAGTAGTAGTTTAAGTGTTTTCGTTGCTTCAGTGTTCTTTCCAGAAAATCCTATATTTTCTTTAAATAAAGCAGCCTTCTACCAAGACTGTTTCAGTGTATTGTGGTAAGAGGTAGTTTTCCCTTAATTGCTATTTTTATCAAAATACTGAATTTGATTATTCAAGAAAGCAGGAGACATCAGGGAATAATATATGCCTCAGCAGTGAGGACTGCTGACTAAGGAAAAGAATCATAGACTCCAGGAGGGTATCGAATTAACGACACGTCTGGTTCAGTCTAACAAAGGGGAGACATAGACCCCAGAAGGTACCAAATGAAAGGTACAGCTGGTAAGGTCTAAAACAGTGAATATAGACCGAAGACGATACTAAATGAAAAGTACATCTCGCAGGGTCAAAACAAAGACTACAGACCCAGATAGTATCCAATGAAAGATACAGCTAGCATGGTCGAAACAGAGACTATAGACCCCAGACAGTATCAAATGAAAGATACAGCTAGCAAGGTCGAAACAGAGACTATAGACCCCAGACACTACCAAATGAAAGATACAGCTAGCAAGGTCGAAACAGAGACTATAGACCCCAGACAGTACCAAATGAAAGATACAGCTAGCAAGGTCGAAAAAGAGACTATAGACCCCAGACAGTATCAAATGAAAGATACAGCTAGTAAGGTCGAAACAGTGTGACTCTAAAAAGTGACATCAGCATACAGTGTAAATTGCTGACGAAATACCGTTACCTTAAAGCCATGAATTATAAGGCAACCCAGGATACTCGTAACCATACTGACTAGAGTTCCAGACGCCCTACAAGCATCTATATAATGTGACATTTCTCACCCCTTGGCTTGGTGAGCCGTGGACTGTAGCTAGCAGTCAGGGTGCGGGGGTGTCAATCCCGTATAGGCCTATACACATAATGTCCGCTCTCCCTACAGGAGACTCTGGTTACCAACTAGACGACGGAGAAGGCCGCATCCCGAAGATGCATCCCAAATAGAGGATAGTGTTTTTCTAGAGGGGAGTGGGTTTCTAATGTAAGTGATATTCTAGAGGTAAAGACTTTCAAACAGTGGGTAGTGTGTTTCTATAGTAAGTGTAGAATGGAGGTAGAGATTCTTAACTGACTTGACTAGAGAATTTTCCGGTATGTCCATACTCATATACATAGTATTTAACTAATGAACCAAACGACCTTCGGACGGCTGCCCGATCCCACCAGACCACATCTCAACGAAGAAAAGGAAATAGGGCCGACGAGCCTTCCTAAGTCTTTTAATCATTACGTATATATACCTATATAAGCACGGACATACATCTAATTATGACTAAGTGCGTTTTAAGTTGAAGTGATCCTTGTGAAGTAGTAGCGCCAAATAAGTGAAGTAAAAGCATTCGCAAGTGAAGTAGAAGTGTCGCACAAGTATAAGCGTATCATGAAGTAGAGGCGACAATAAGTGAAGCGAAAGCGTATCAAGTATAAGTGAAATAGAGTTGTTATCAAGTATAAGCGAAGAAGGATCGTATCACTAAGTAAGAGGGTGAATAAGTATAAGCGTTATCAGGTATAAGTGACTTCAGGTATAAGCGAAAGCATTACAGAGTAGGAGTATAAAATAAGTATAAGCGAAGCAGCGGTATCTAATAATTAAAAGTATTCATGAAAACCCTTGAAGACTTTATTACTCAGGAAAAATCGCATTTGTATTCTTTGACAAAATAGGTGTGAAAACCTTTAGAAATCTTTTGTAAATCAGTTTGAAAATGAATCTTTGGTAAGCTATGAAAGTAAGAACTTGAACAATTTAAAAACCCTTTTTGAAAGCCATTTATAGTGTCCTACTCGGTAAAACAGTGTACGGTGGTAAAATCTTGTGCATGCGGGTTATCAATCACATGTGATTGATATGATAACTGGCATGTGTAACTTGTAATCCCCCCAATAAAACATTTAAAAGCATTTAAAAGGTTCATTCAGGGGTATGAACTCACCTGGTGTAAGTAGGTCCGACGGTAGTGCCGTTTAGGCGTTCGGGGTCACGCAAGGACTTGAATACACACAAGGACCTATTTTAACATATGATAACATATGTTCACATACAATTAGCATATAATATACTAATTAATCAATTATACACACTCAAAGGAGTGGAAAACACTCCCGGTTGAGTGTTTTGGGGTCCCGGGTAGCGTTTAAGGGTGCTAAGGGTCTCCTATCAGCTGTGGGACTTTTCTATACTCACATATCTAGTGTGTAAAGGGGTTTAAAGCATCAATATGGACCAAACAAGGAGTTTACGGCCCAAACTAAGGGAGTTTACGGTCGTAAACTCCCAAGGTCAATTTCTTGGGTGTTTGATGCTTCTAGCTTGTTCATAGAATTATTCTAAGCACTTTTCCTCAAAGGCATGATTGGATTTGAGGCTTCTAAGGGTACTTTGTAGGAGTTTACGGCCTAGGAACTCTCCCAAGGGAGGTTACGGCCGTAAACTCTCAATTTTTGATGTTAGTGAAGTTTTAAGCCCCTAATGCCTTTCTAGTGATTTCTAATGAAGTGTGATGCCATTTTGGGTGATTAAAACCAACATTTGAGGGAGGTTTTGGGGAGTTTGCGGCCTAGATAATGCTTGGGCCGTAAACTCCAAGAAATCCCTCATTTTTCTTGTGTTTAAGCCCTTAATTCCATTCTAGCATTTTATAGAAATAGCCTATGGTCATTTGGGGGGCAAAAACTACAATTTTGGGCATGAATTAGGGTGTTTACGGCCTTGACCATGTCTGGGCCATAAACTCCTTTCTTTAATTCATTTTGGAGTGTTTCAAGGGTCTAAACTCAAGAGGATAAGTCCCTAAATTATGTAATAAGCCCTAGGATGAGTTTGGGAGTGTTTTGAGGCACTTTTGACACGATTTTGAGGAGTTTACGGCCTAAGCTTGTGCTTGGGCCGTAAACTCTTGTTTGAGTCCTAAAATCATGCATTTTAATGTTTAAACACCCCTAGGTTATATCCCCTAATTATTTCCAAGCTTATGGACAAGTTTAGAAGCATGTTTGGCACCATTTTAGTGGTTTACGGCCCTAGAATGTTCTTGGGCCGTAAACTCCTTATACCATGCCTTCTTGGATGATTTTTGGGCTATAAACATGAATCACTATGTTTAGAATAAGCTAGGGTAGGCGGACTTACAATTTGGAAGCGTTTGGTTGCGAATTCGAGGCGAAAACGGGTCTAGAGAGAGAATATATATAGAGAGAGAGTGTAAAAAGTCTCCAATGGACTCCACTCACCCATATATAGGTTTCACCGTCGGGGCTTAGTGGAATTTTTACCCGATACTGCCGTTAAACGGGGATTTTGGTCGCACCCGATTTAGTGGTCGTAATAATAAAACTTGACATTTTCTAAATGAATGAAAATGTGTGTCCTGTGTTTTTATTTCCCTTTTATCACGACTTAACGGTATGTTAAAGGTAATCATATGGAAATGTTTATTAAATTGACGCCCTCTAATTAACGGAACTTTTATACAGTGGAATATTCTGTTAACGGTAACGGGGAAATGTAACGGGACAACTTGGGTTGTCACATCATCCCCCCGTTAGAGGGAATTTCGTCCCGAAATTCAAGTCTAGACAAGGAAGTAGGTATGAATTGCCGAGTAGAGGTAAGGGAGTACTTCCTATACGGTTGCCCTCGCATTCCCAAGTGATTCGTAGTCTGTGTTTGTCATTCTCACAGATCTTCACATACGGGATGCGCATTCCGTCTAGTGTAGCTAGCGGGTTCCGACTGGTGTATCTATGAAGTCAGGGTTCTCGATGGATTCTATCAAGATGAGTGAGGGACGAAGAGTGTTGTCGGGAAATCACATATCAATTCTAAGGAGTGGGTCGATCGGTGTGAATCTGGTGGCATATCCGAAGGTAGTGGCAGCCTGGAAAGGGTTGGACCAAGTCTCCATGAGTATTCTCGGATGGTCCTATGCTCTCGGAAGGGTAGAGCCTTTCAGTACTTAGAACATAGTGTACTTCTATGGCAAGATCATCACTGGCGTGATCACCATTCCGAAGTTCCTAACGTTCTCTCTCGTACTGGTAGTGTAGTCCCTCGGGTTGGTTCTTAGGAATTTCAAGTGGTCTTCAGTTTCATGTTTTCTTTCAACTGGCTGATAGAGGCTTTCTAGATCGTTAAGTGGGTTGCGCGACTATGGTTATCGGTTTGCTATAGAGTGTCTATCCCAAGCTTGTGCAAAATGGACCTGCACTAACGACGCTTGAGATACGGAAACCCTGAGGATCGGGGAGATAGGGTTTCACCAGACGAGTGTCGGACTATCTCGGGAGGTGGTTCTACTATCTCTGCTTGAGATAGTATTCGTGGAACACCTATTAGTCCAAGGAATCTCTAAGACTGTGGTTTATTCTAGCGTAGGAAGTGCGTGCTCCTGCATAATCCCTCTACTAACACCAAGGCTGGTGTCGAGTCTATAGTCTCTTCGGGATCCGGGTCCTGAGATTTAACGCAACTACCTTCGCACTTGACCAAGTATTCTTGGCTGTGAAGGTTATCCTGTGGTTCTCGGTATCCTAGTGTTTACTTCGGAAAATATAATTCATCGTCTACAGGGCGACGACGATTTCCTCCTTGCGAGAGGGTGGAGGATGATAAGCACTACCTGCCTATAACTGGGTGGGCAAGGTGCCTGAGTAGTTAGAGCATCAATTGCAACTACTCTTCCGAAGGTTCTAAGTTTTCTCGGCCTAAGTCAAATCTAGTGGGTATAGGGTCTTCGTCACTCGGGAGTTTACTAGTTCATCCCGCAGTGGTTCTCTTGACTCTGGCTCCTATGTTACGAAATAGGGTGAAAGCGTTTTGTGAAGTGGTTCATGGTAGAGCTCATGCTTGGCTTAACCGCCAATACTTGATGGATGCCAGCAGTATACCTGGTTATAGTGGTCAGCCTCATGAGTTCCATTCTCTGGGTTCACGAATCTGATGTGCGAGGTGAGAGGGGTTTCCCAGGGGACTCAACGGAGTATGCCTCGGATGGTTTTCGTCTTCTAGAGTATCTGCGGTGTCCTTCGCTTTGGCGTTCATCTGATTGCGAGGTGTCGGTCCACAGTGCAGGGTACCCTCCCTTGGGTACTTCAGAAGGTTTGAGATAAGAGAGACGATTGACGGATCGCGTTAAGTTTGATTATTTGTGTTAGGTTTAGGTTCGGGAGAACCTTTATTTGCCGACATGGCTTCGGAGAAAGCTCACAGCACTAAGGGCGTACACATGGTTGCACGAAGTCAAACCATGATCAATAGAGTCGTCGAAGTTGGCACACTTCGACATGATATAAAGTGAAGATCGATAGAGTCATGTGCCGAACAGGCACACAAGTTCTAAGCGTCCCAGGTTTCGTCCTATGTATCGCTACCGCAGATACTTGGACTGATAGAGTCGACGCGGAACTATAGGGAGTTCTAAGTGTTTCCGAATAGAGTATCTTTTCTTGAATGGATTCTCACGAGGCATTTCTACAATCGCCTCACATATACTAGTCATGTATATTTAAGGTGGGGAGGATTGTTGACTGAGCGACCCCGCCCTAAATCCACAACCAAACGAGGAACAGGAAATGAGGCGGTATTCGCTCACTCTAGGTCCGTCCATCTTAAATATACATGGCCGTAACGTATATGTTTAGGCATCATAGTTTTACCTAATGAATTTTAAATTTTATAACAGTGCTGCGACTTTCGCCTTACTGGAAAGAATTTATATTTGAATTAGTCTTTTATTGTTCTTAGCTTAGTTATCCGGGATCGAGAGACATACCAAAAATCTAACGAGTTTCCTTGCTGCTTCTCCCTAAGCAGTAGTGTCACGCTACTTCTATGTCTTTGTCTTTCTCTTCGGTTGGGCAGTCCCTCTTAAAGTGTCCCATTTTACCACATAGGTGGCAAACTATACAGGTCGTCACATTGGTGGTTGGTGTAATGAACTCAACCGGGGTTCTGCAGACACGAGCAGTATGCCCCAACATGTGGCACCTAGCACAATAGAGTTCCCGACAGGCACCATGATGATGGTAGCTGCACTTGTTGCAGTGGGGAAGGTCTCCTAGGTATGGTCTTCTTGAGGTCGGGAGGGAAGGATTAACAGGGGTATAGACTACCTCAACTCGTTTCCCTTTGGAAGGTCCTGGAGCCGAGGTACTTCCCTCCTCCATCTTGAGTTTTCTCTTTAGTGGGTTCAGTGGAGGTTCTTGGATGGCTAAGCGTGGAAGAGTGGGTTGCTGCCGTCCATTGCCAGGATTGGAAATCCCGATAGGGCCCTTGCTAACATTGGCGTTGTTAGCATTCAGGTGAGCCATGACAGCTGCTACGGCTGCTGAGACTGCAGCTTGGAACGTAGCTTCATCGAATAAGAGGGCAGGTTTCTTGCTTGCGGATTGGTTACGCTTCTTCGGTGGCATGGTTTTTCCTACACGGAAAGGAATACAAGGTAATGAGAGACGGTGGTTAGTCCTGGACATTTCTGTCCTAAACGTATTAGGCATAAATTTTTCCCGTGCCTCGGGTACTGGTTGTCTGAGTGTCGACCTACATCCCTATGATGTAGTCCTGGTAATCAAGGTAAGAGTATGAGTATCGGAAATAGGCCATAAGATGCGAGTCGTTCCTACTAAGTTACCATTATACTGGGAAAGGTTTCACTCTCCGACTTGGAGAGAATTGAGAACGGTTCGGAACGAAATCATGGAAAGAGAGGCTCACAAGGGCAGATGGCTAAAATTCTCTCAATAGAGATGCGGGGATCCGCCCTAATCGTGTATCTGGCAACGGGAAACGACAATTTACCTAACACATAGCGTGAGTAGTGTAACCACTAACTCACTAAATTGCATTATTTTAAGGGTGTATTAGCGTGAGGAACACGAGGAAAAGACAATTCCCGGGTTCCATGTACTGGCTCCCTCGGTCTGCCTTGTGTTTTTGACTGGAATCGGCGTTGGTTTCCTCCGGGTAGTTTCCTAGGGTTCTCTTCTCGTATGGACCTATTGAACTTCTATTCCGCCTTCCTTCTGATTCCAACTGCGGGTGTCATCGCTTCATGATGGATGACTGGGAATCTCCGAAGTTTAGGCGAATCTCTCACCACTGTCCCTAAGAGGATATGGGCACTTGATGCATTCAATAGTCTCGACCCAGTTCATTCATTTCCGAACATGAAATCTTCTCAATGAATCTTCTCGGGGTCGGAATTAACTCTTCTGTCAAGCACTGGAGTGGGTAGGGTTTTCTACAGGGCTCGCGCGAGAATGGAAATGTCTAAAGAATCCTAAGGGATTATTAACATTTCACTGTATGATCCATATCGAGTCCTGCTACGATTACACAGGGTATACAAATCATGTATAGCTTAGACCTGATAAGCCTTCGAATATGTGATACTACTCCATAACCACATCCCAACGAGGAAAACGAAATAGAGCGAAACCACACATTCTCAGCCTATGGGGTCCTTATTATATATAACCTTGGGAGTACACCCTCTGTAGTTGTAGGTATATAAATAAGGATCTTTTTAGTTATTCACGTAAGGTTGCTTATGTATTCTAAAATACCCCTATGGTATTTTAATTCTTGTTTGAGTCTTATCTTCTGATTATGATTCTGGGATTAGTGTGGATCTTTTAGCGTTCTAAAATACTCCTATAGTATTTTAACTTTATGTTTGGCTCTAGAATTCCTATTTGGTAAGTTTCAGATCTGTTGCACACCACTATCACTCCCGAGCACACGTTCATCGCATCTCGGATAAATGTAGTTGATCTGGTTACATTTATCCCAGCTTACGATTACATAACTGCCCAGGTCTGACTGTAGTGCTCAACATCCGAAGACTTTTATTATTGTTCTTCTTGTGATACTTTTGTTCGAGTGTTTAGATTCTGGATGTTATTATACTTTGGTAAAATATGGTTATATTTTAAAGTATAATTCTTGGTCAGAGTGTGTTATCCCATTGCATTTATAGGCTGTATATCTTTTATGAATTGATATACTTAGCTCACTATAAACAATGCTCTGATACCAATCTGTCACACCCCAAAACCGAAACGGCGGAAACGTTCTGGGGTGGATGACATCATGTCAAGTATCACAACACATGCATATAGTAATCAAAGTACAACAAAACATTGCATTAATAGAATAATTTTACAGGGTTTCAATACATAACATCAAAGTAATATAACAAAATATATATAAAGTGCAGCAAGGTACTTAAGCCATCTTCATCAGCAGCTCCGGGGATGTACCTGTCTAATTGCTGACCTGAGATTACAAGTTATTTGAAAAGCGAGTATCAGCATTTCTACAAATGCTGGTGAGTTCATAAGTATTTAGTGTCATTTAGTCAAATAACTTTAATAAGTAGTAGTTTAAGTGTTTTCGTTGCTTCAGTGTTCTTTCCAGAAAATCCTATATTTTCTTTAAATAAAGCAGCCTTCTACCAAGACTGTTTCAGTGTATTGTGGTAAGAGGTAGTTTTCCCTTAATTGCTATTTTTATCAAAATACTGAATTTGATTATTCAAGAAAGCAGGAGACATCAGGGAATAATATATGCCTCAGCAGTGAGGACTGCTGACTAAGGCAAAGAATCATAGACTCCAGGAGGGTATCGAATTAACGACATGCCTGGTTCAGTCTAACAAAGGGGAGACATAGACCCCAGAAGGTACCAAATGAAAGGTATAGCTGGTAAGGTCTAAAACAGTGAATATAGACCGAAGACGATACTAAATGAAAAGTACATCTCGCAGGGTCAAAACAAAGACTACAGACCCAGATAGTATCCAATGAAAGATACAGCTAGCAAGGTCGAAACAGAGACTATATACCCCAGACAGTATCAAATGAAAGATACAGCTAGCAAGGTCGAAACATAGACTATAGACTCCAGACAGTACCAAATGAAAGATACAGCTAGCAAGGTCGAAACAGAGACTATAGACCCCAGACAGTACCAAATGAAAGATACAGCTAGCAAGGTCGAAACAGAGACAATAGACCCCAAACAGTATCAAATGAAAGATACAACTAGCAAGGTCGAAACAGTGTGACTCTGAAAAATGACATCAGCATACAGTGTAAATTGCTGACGAAATACCGTTACCTTAAAGCCATGAATTATAAGGCAACCCAGGATACTCGTAACCATACTGACTAGAGTTCTAGACGCCCTACAAGAATCTATATAATGTGACATTTGTCACCCCTTGGCTTGGTGAGCCGTGGACTGTAGCTAGCAGTCAGGGTGCGGGGGTGTCAATCCCGTATAGGCCTATACACATAATGTCCGCTCTCCCTACAGGAGACTCTGGTTACCAACTAGACGACGGAGAAGGCCGCGTCCCGAAGATGCATCCCAAATAGAGGATAGTGTTTTTCTAGAAGGGAGTGGGTTTCTAATGTAAGTGATATTCTAGAGGTAAAGACTTTCAAACAGTGGGTAGTGTGTTTCTATAGTAAGTGTAGAATGGAGGTAGAGATTCTTAACTGACTTGACTAGAGAATTTTCTGGTATGTCCATACTCATATACATAGTATTTAACTAATGAACCAAACGACCTTCGGACGGCTGCCCGATCCCACCAGACCACATCTTAACGAAGAAAAGGGAATAGGGCCGACGAGCCTTCCTAAGTCTTTCAATCATTACTTATATATACCTATATAAGCACGGACATACATCTAATTATGACTAAGTGCGTTTTAAGTAGAAGTGATCCTTGTGAAGTAGTAGCGCCTAATAAGTGAAGTAAAAGCGTTCGCAAGTGAAGTAGAAGTGTCGCACAAGTATAAGCGTATCATGAAGTAGAGGCGACAATAAGTGAAGCGAAAGCGTATCAAGTATAAGTGAAATAGAGTTGTTATCAAGTATAAGCGAAGAAGGATCGTATCACTAAGTAAGAGGGTGAATAAGTATAAGCGTTATCAGGTATAAGTGACTTCAGGTATAAGCGAAAGCATTACAGAGTAGGAGTATAAAATAAGTATAAGCGAAGCAGCGGTATCTAATAATTAAAAGTATTCATGAAAACCCTTGAAGACTTTATTACTCAGGAAAAATCGCATTTGTATTCTTTGAAAAAATAGGTGTGAAAACCTTTAGAAATCTTTTATAAATCAGTTTGAAAATGAATCTTTGGTAAGCTATGAAAGTAAGAACTTGAACAATTTAAAAACCCTTTTTGAAAGCCATTTACAGTGTCCTACTCGGTAAAACAGTGTATCGTGGTAAAATCTTGTGCATGCGGGTTATCAATCACATGTTATTGATATGATAACTGGCATGTTTAACTTGTAATCCCCCCCTATAAAACATTTAAAAGCATTTAAAAGGTTCATTCAGGGGTATGAACTCACCTGGTGTAAGTAGGTCCGACGGTAGTGCCGTTTAGGCGTTCGGGGTCACGCAAGGACTTGAATACACACAAGGACCTATTTTAACATATGATAACATATGTTCACATACAATTAGCATATAATATACTAATTAAACAATTATACACACTCAAAGGAGTGGAAAACACTCCCGATTGAGTGTTTTGGGGTCCCGGGTAGCGTTTAAGGGTGCTAAGGGTCTCCTATCAGCTGTGGGACTATGCTATACTCACATATCTAGTGTGTAAAGGGGTTTAAAACATCAATATGGACCAAACAAGGAGTTTACGGCCCAACCTAAGGGAGTTTACAACTGTAAACTCCCAAGGTCAATTTCTTGGGTGTTTGATGCTTCTAGCTTGTTCATAGAATTATTCTAAGCACTTTTCCTCAAAGGCATGATTGGATTTGAGGCTTCTAAGGGTACTTTGTAGGATTTTACGGCCTAGGAACTCTCCCAAGGGAGTTTACGGCCGTAAACTCTCAATCTTTGAGTTTAGTGAAGTTTTAAGCCCCTAATGCCTTTCTAGTGATTTCTAATGAAGTGTGATGCCATTTTGGGTGATTAAAACCAACATTTGAGGGAAGTTTTGGGGAGTTTACGGCCTAGATAATGCTTGGGCCATAAACTCCAAGAAATCCCTCATTTTTCTTGTGTTTAATCCCTTAATTCCATTCTAGCATTTTATAGAAATAGCCTATGGTCATTTGGGGGGCAAAAACTACAATTTTGGGCATGAATTAGGGTGTTTACGGCCTTGACCATGTTTGGGCCGTTAACTCCTTTCTTTAATTCATTTTGGAGTGTTTCAAGGGTCTAAACTCAAGAGGATAAGTCCCTCAATTATGTAATAAGCCCTAGGATGAATTTGGGAGTGTTTTGGGGCACTTTTGACACGATTTTGAGGAGTTTACGGCCTAAGCTTGTGCTTGGACCGTAAACTCTTGTTTGAGTCCTAAAATCATGCATTTTAATGTTTAAACACCCCTAGGTTATATCCCCTAATTATTTCCAAGCTTATGGACAAGTTTAGAGGCATGTTTGGCACCATTTTAGGGGTTTACGGCCCTGGAATGTTCTTGGGCCGTAAACTCCTTATACCATGCCTTCTTGGATGATTTTTGGGCTATAAACATGAATCACTATGTTTAGAATAAGCTAGGGTAGGCGGACTTACAATTTGGAAGCGTTTGGTTGCGAATTCGGGGCGAAAACGGGTCTAGAGAGAGAGTATATAGAGAGAGAGTGTGTAAAAAGTCTCCAATGGACTCCACTCACCCATATATAGGTTTCACAGTCGGGGCTCAGTGGAATTTTTACCCGATATTGCCGTTAAACAGGGCTTTTGGTCGCACCCGATTTAGTGGTCGTAATAATAAAACTTGACATTTTCTAAATGAATGAAAATGTGTGTCCTGTGTTTTTATTTCCCTTTTATCACGACTTAACGGTATGTTAAAGGTTATCATATGGAAATGTTTATTAAATTGACGCCCTCTAATTAACGGAACTTTTATACAGTGGAATATTCCGTTAACGGTAACGGGGAAATGTAACGGGACAACTTGGGTTGTCACATTGGTTCTGTCGCGAAACTTCGACATGTCATAACTTCTTCGTTATAACTCGGATTTCGGCATTCTTTATATATGTGGAGTCCTTGTCACGACCACTACAACTTTCTTCATAGATATTGGGCTTATCTAACGTTTTATTTTTTATGCTTATTTTTATTATATCCTTACAAACAAGTATATAATCATATAAAAGAACATAATTCACATGATATTCAAGTAATTCATCTTTATTACTTTGAAATAGGTTACAACGGTTGACCTATAATATTACATCATTGCATCAATGCTTAGCCTCGAAACACGGGCGTTACACATTACCACCATGAGCTTCGACCACCACTACCATAATTCTAGTATCCCTTCGTTCATGATCAGTCAAGGCCGAGAGACCCTTCTTTTTTGTTTTTGGTTTTGCAATCCTGACAGATAAGGAACGAGACCCCATTTCTTTCATTTTTTAGTTCCACCCAATCGATCATCATACAGGAGGTAATTCTTCAAACTTCAAACTTCCATTTCAAATAGTTACATTTGCCCCTTCTTTGTGATTTGTTGAAATATTAAGTCCCCTCAGATTTATTTAAACCATTTCAGCCACTCCTTTTGGTATGGTATTACAAATTTAGTCCCATTCCATTTATTTAATTTAGCCAATCATCCCTATAGTTTAGTTAATTTACAAACTATCCCTACACTTTTTCAATTATACAAAAATGTTCTCTATGGTTAATTAGCTAATAATAATAGTCCTAGTGGTTTACTTTAAAGACGTCAAGTCACGATTTCTCTCGTCAAGCATCTCGAAATAAATCGACAATCGCACATTAAGGTGAGTGTCACGGCCCCTCTTTTATGTTTTTGTATGCTTTGGGAGAGAATACGTGAGCTTGCCGATGTTTGTTTTTGCAAAAACACTCATAAAATATTATCATTTTATGTGAAAACTATAACTAGTTTATAAACAGTTGGTTTGACATATATATGTTATGAGGACATAAACTAGTTTTAAACCTCGACGTTTACATACGCTATGTTGTTAAAATAAAACAACTAATAAAAATAACATATGCCATTTTACTATAAATCCTTATGAATTTTAAGTGACATTGTATGTCATAAAAAGCATGTCATAAGATATTGTAGTATTTCAAGGATTGAAACTATTACCATGCATGTTTATTTATAAATTTTATACATGAAAATTTCTTGAGAAAACTCTTTATACAAGCAGGTACCTTACACTATACATACATACTAGATATACTCGGCTTTCATAAACTTTATACACCTCATTATGCATAGTGACTTATCAACTCATAAGTTAGTGCTGAGGGCTATTCACGTTCCTTAGTTAAGGGCTTTTGAAAGATCCCAACTTTCGTATTTCTGAAAGACCCAAACTTTCATACTTCACAATACTATTACTCCAAAACATGCTACTTACATATTCATAAAAACAATATTTTACATTGATAAAGAGGTTACAAACTACTGGATACAAACTGACTATTACAAAGTGTTATATATTACATAACGACCCAGGATATTGTAATTTATACAAACATAACTGAAGTACAAAAGTATTATTACAAACTATTCTAATTCTTTCAACAATATATGATTATACTGGTTAATTATCACATGCAATTGTTAAACATTGATAGGGTAAGCGGTGACGCTTAGTGAGTTCAATAATAGATAAAATATAATGTTATGTCATATATATACTTCAATATCGCAGAAGCAAAGACAAACAAGGAAAAACAAAGGCATATGTGAATCATGTGTTAAGCTTTCCATATCAATCAATGACTTGATTCAAAGGTATACAATCAATGAGACACAACAATTTCCATACTTGATATACATCAATAAAGCTTTGGCCCAAAGGGCACAGAAGACATAAGATTTTTCATTAACATCTTGCTAGATTTCAGGCTTATAGCCCTGTCTAATCATTTGCCAATGCCATAGAATAGAAGTCATTCTCTTGCGGAGACATGCTCTACATGGCCAGAGGGTACATACCAGTACCAATGTGAATCTAAGTCCTTTCACTGATCACTTGGTCAAAGGTATTATTTTTGCTATAAAACTAGCGAATAAAATAACACGGGAAAATAACTCGGAATAATAACATTGAAAAGGACATAGCACATATAAAACATAATATACAATTGTTCCTATATATATATATATATATATATATATACACTATACTCACCTTGAATTAACTGGTGGTCAAAATAGTAATTTGGCCAGCGCTTCGACTTTAAATATGACTTTCCATGTTGAAAACTGAGAGCTTAATTGAAAACCAGGCTCTTTGAAGGTAGCGCTTCAGAACCGAAAAGATAAATTTTTCGGGGTCTTCGTGCACTTCGGGGCGTGTTTTGGGTGTTAAAAATAATACCAGGGCTTCAGGGGAAGTGCAAATAGCTAAAATATGAAAATTGTAGTGAAAAAGTGACAAAAATTCAAACTTACCCGGCAAGTCTCGCAGCCCCTATATATACTTGCGAGGTTCGGAGTTTGGCCGAAGGAAGGAGGACACGCGGCGCAGGATGCGAAGCTCGGTACACGCGGTAGCTTCGGATTGCTCCAGCAGCACGGCTTGGATGCGAGGGTCGGACGCCAGACGGTGGAGCCGTCCGAGGCACGTCGGAAGCTGGTTGGGCTGCGGCTTCGGACGAATTGGAAGGCAATACGCGTCGGATCCGGGTAGAGCGGCTACTATTCATGCGAGATTCCTCGAGTCTTATCCATAATTTCTCGGTTTTTGAGCCCAAATCGTCCGAAATTCATAACTTTCGCATACGAACTTCGTTTTTGACGTTCTTTATATTTACGCGTAGGTAAAATTACTCTCAACAACTTTCGTTTAGACTTCGTCGGCTAATTTTGATTTTAATTTTTATATTATTATTTTTAACAGACCGGGACAAGAAAATCAGTTAAAAATTCATAACTTCTTCATCCGACGTCCGTTTTCGTCAGACTTTTTACCGTGTACTACTATTGACGAGATCTTCAATTCTCGTTTAGGTTGTGTCGGTTAAAAATCACACAATCTAAAATTCAAGTTTTTAGTTGTTTACTGCAAAGCTGAAACTTGTAAAAATCATAACTTCCTCATACGAAGTCAAATTTTTGCGTTTTTTTTATCGAACTTCTCGGTTTAACGAATACTACGACTTTCATTTAGATTACTAAGAATAAAAAGTAGTTTATTAAAAACTCACTTTTTACGTCATTCAGCGCCGTGCCAGTTTTGTCGCGGATCTTCGATTGGTCATAACTTTTTCGTTATAACTCAGATTTCAACGAGGTTATCGCCTACAAGTTTCTAACGAGATTATTTACAACTTTCAATAATAAAATTTTACTTATTTTAAATTTTATATTTTCGCTAAATTTCACTATTTGGCTTTTAATTGGAATCTCATCAGACTTCCAATATTTTTTGAGTGATTCTAAACTTAGTTTTACTTTATTTCTAGTAAAAACTATTTGTTAGAACTCAACACTCAATTTCACAATTTTATTCATTACAAAACACGATTTCAAAACGTGTATGTTGCAGCTTTCTAGTGAGATATATTCATTAGTTAAGTCGAAACACTTAACATACCCACACTACTATAACCATAAATATTCAAAGCGGCATACATATGTATAAATCTATATGGGTTTGACATCCCCACATGTGGTTGCTAGCTACAACCTGGACCAATTAATCGAAGCGGGTGATAAATATCTATTATTATTACTATGACATATAACGAAGTGTCGTAGGCAGTAAATTCAGTCACATAGCTCGGTTATAGGATTCATTATAAACATTAACTAGAATCTCTCTTTCTTTCCCTTGCTACAAACCATGGGCTTGGTTGCTTTCAAAATTATTTTAATTACGGATTTACTTATGCAAAGATAGATTTTGGTTTTCCAAAGTTATTCAAAAACTCTTTACAAACACTATTTTAAGTATGGTTATACTTACAAAAAAAATACTTTTTAGACTTTTTCAAAGTATCATACTGTTGTTATCAAAAAAACGTATAACTCTCACCAACCTTGTGTTGACCCTCAAAACTACATGTATTCTCAGGGAATCAGTAATCAAGCTTCCTAGATGACGGACAGTCATGGGTTTCAGGCAATCTACTTTACTAGTTTTTTTATGTTAGCATACCTGTTTAAGGCAATTCATGTACTATACTATTATTTGTAAGAATCATAAGGAGAAGATACATAACCGTCACCACATCTGGTGCCGCCCGAGCCTCCCCGACCTTCAATTGGAAATCCCTGCTCTTCACCACATGTACATCCGCCTTGCCCTGGCGGCCGTCAATAACCCGAAGAGTCGCAACAGCGGGTGATGACATCGGCCCTGTAGCAGCCAAACACGGACATTAGACCTTCTTGTGGCCCCTCTGATTCCAATGAAAGCAAAGCAAAGTAGATCATGGGTTTGTGGTGGCAGCAGTACCATCCCTACCAAAATGAGCCATCGGACCGCACTTGAAGCAGCCCAAACTACCCACCCTACACTGTCCCTCGTGCATACTGACACACTTTCCCCAGCAGATCCGATCCTTTTGGCCCATAGATCTCGAATTGTAAACCTTGGGCGTCTTACCTGATCCCCCTAAAACATGAGCCTGCTCCGACTTTCTCTTACTCTCCATCTTGATATCAATCTCCCTGTCTCAGGCTCTCTCTATCATATGCTCTAGTGTCTAGCAACGAGATCGGCTCACTAACTGCCAAACAGTGATCATCAACATCTTGTCCACACCACACTACATAACCAAAAGAGCCTTCTCCCGAAACATCACAGTGATCTCAACCACTATGTTACTAGTCCGGTGGAGATCCTGAAACCCTCATGTGAACTGCTGTACCTCGATGACTGGTGCAAACTCAGTCCTGAACCTAGTCGTGAAATCTTCCCGTCACATCAAATTAATAACCTCATCACCAACGTAGCACCCAACCTCCTCCCACCAATCTCGGTCCCTATCCTTCAAAAGACATGAAGCAAGTATGACCTTTTCCCCCCTCGGGGAAACTGGTAGTGCAGAAAGCATTAGAAACTTCAGGTAACCACCGCTTACTCTCTATTGGGTCCTTCTCCACATAGTAGACCGGAGCCCCACATGCCTGGAACTCAGTGAAGGTCGACGAATGGACCCCAATCAAGGCTACCATCTCAGAACGAAAAGAGCTCAAACACTCATCTAAATTCATCAGAATGTCCTCCTTGGCCGTACCAAAGATCATAGGAGTCCGCTCAAGAATAATATAGGTGAACTCAGAACAAATGAACTCTTGTGTCTGATCATGCAACTGTCCGACTCCAGAACCTGAGCCTGAGCCCTGACCAACACAAGAACTGCCAGCCGGTCTGCCTGGCAGAGTCACCATACTTAAAATAGACCATATAAAACATCAGAATACGTATCAATATATATGGAGGGATCACCAAACACTACAAGGTTCACAGTTTCATCCTAACTCGCCTTGACTAAAGTACATATCCTATGCTACAAGGCGCACGTGCCCATACTAACTTCCACATCTATCCATACTTTCGTCAAGGGTTTCCTTGAATCCGCCAAGTCACTTCATATCCATACAATTAACCCTCATTAAGATAACTCTCCTAGCATTACATGTCTTCCTAGGTTTTCCTATGGTAAACTACACACCAGTCTCCGCCATTTGTTTAAGAAGGAACTCCCACTAACTATCTCATGAATATAATTATAGATCACCAAAACCAGATAATTCTTTGACTGAGAAGTCTCACATTACAACGGTTGAACACAAATAAGAGTTGTACAGTAGAGTTAAAGCCTAACCTTCTAAAATTGTCTTGTTTCGGTAATATGTAACTTATATATTCACTTAGTAGTTAGCTGAAACTAGTGAGATCTCCTAAAAAGAACAAAGCAAGCAGCATTTGAGCATCGAGTAGTCAGAACCAAGCATAATCTAATCAAGACATCCTATCACATACTAATCAGTACTAACATGCAAGTCTACTAACACATACAATAGTCATACAAAGGCATCTCTCCTAACATTCTATCATGCAAATATTGAGCAAATCCTTAGCCCTAACTAGCAAGCGATTCCCAGATTGACGATTCAAATTTATATCAGATAACATGTGTGGGTATTTTGGGAAAACTTACTTGAGCTCGGTCAATTACATGCACCACACCCTTTCTTGTATTAGAAAACAATTTTCTTTAAAGACATTTCTTTTTGAAATTTGTTACCAAATCCTCAGTTCGAGTTCAGACACACCTGAGAGTATGTCCACATCCCTCAAACCAAAGCTATGATACCAACTTGAAACGTCCCAACATATGACTCGAAAATTTCATATTTAAAATTCATAAAACGGTAATCCAAAACATTGTCATGCAACCAAAATGACAAAAGTGTATTAGTACAACCCAAAATCAGGGTAAATCTCAAAATACAAAATAGAGTGGTGTGTGCTCTTCAATCATCCTGGGCTCTTCCTTTTCGATCTAGAAGTACCTGAAACATAAACTGAAAACAATAATCTCAAATCTTAGTGAGTTCCTCAAAATAACACATACCACACATAATAAGCACATACCGGACCAGTGCCCCATATCGGGCCTCGCCCAACATCATTTCCCACTCGGCGTCGGGCCCTGCTAGACATCGAATCTCGCTCAGGTTACACATCTGTCATTCATTAGCCACTGCCTAACATCGGGCCCCGCCCCATACACATATAAACGTATAAACATATAATCATGCTAAAACATGCGAAAATAGCAAAATCAATAACATACAATACAGTCATCGGGCCTCGCCCGACATCGAGCCTAGCTCGGTATACATACCATCACATAACACGTGTAAGAGTCACGCAGATATATGGCATCCTAACATAATAACCATGGGCCGACATTGGTGCCTTTGACCCATGAAAACTAGTGAAGAAACTCACTTCAGACTACCGAATCTCAAAGATAAACCTCTAGTAGCTAGTCCTATATAATCCCCATGCTATAAACATAAAATAACAACCGATTAATAACTGGATCCTGACTCACACTAAGAGTCCAAAGTAGGGAAAAATACCTTTTTACCATTTACCTAACTTATGCCAAGCCCAAGGCCCAAGCCAACTATCCGAAAGGCCCAAATTGCAAAACGATCACCCTAGGACCAAATATGGCCCAATTTTCCAAATTGGGCCCAAATCCCTTCATGGGCCTTTAACCAAAATATTCCAATAAAATAGAATCAGCCTAAAAATGGAATTATAATGGCCCAACAAAACCCTAGCCTTCTAAGGTCTAAAATGGGCCCAATACCAAAAAAATCCCAAAACTACGAAGCCTACTACTAAGTACGATGGGTGTACCCAGCATGTACGCTTAGCGTACACGCTTTGGGGCTAGTACGCATAGTGTACCAGCTTATAAACCCAATGTACTCCCTAGTTGGCCAACATTCATCATTAAGCTCTTATTCGATTAAGACTTCAACCTAACTCGAAGATCTGACTTTCGTAAGGAGACTTATCATGTAAAGTTGGCAACTTTACGTGCATGCATGGCCTAATAGGGATCTAAAGCTCAAAAGAGCTTAACAATCGTATTAACGAATGGATGAGTCCATGGACACCTCAAAGCATGCATTTTTATGGACAAAGGACCAAAAGAACCTTATATTTACCATCCATAAATTCTAGAGTGAATCAAGAGGCTCAATAATCACTCCAAAGCCTCAAAAAGCACAAAATATCACATAAATTGATCTAGCATCATAGATTTGCAAGATGGGAGCTTTTTATCTCAAAAGGTTAGCAAATGATGAACTGATCTCGGATCCTGAAGATCCAAGCACAAATCCAAATGATCCACTTCTTCTTCTCTTTCACAAAGCACCAACAAACACACTTATGGCTCAAAATTCTCAAGAACACACTAGGGTTTTGATTTCTGGAAAAGTGAGTGTGGAGGCTATTTAAACATGACTAAATGAGGCTACCATAAGGATTATATAGGGTGTAAGCCCTAAAAAATAAGATTTCATAATTGCTCACGTACGCCCATCGTACGTGGATGAGCTCTACGATCAAATCAGGTTAGTACGCTAAGTGTACCTAGCAGTACACCTCGTGTACTAGCTTAAGGATCAATTTTGAAAAACTTGTAGAATAGAGATTAAATATGAACGTTAGAAAATTCAATTGTTAAATTATGCCTCCAGATCTACGAGCTTCAACGAGATTGACAGACTAGATCTGAGATCGATGTCAACTGCCACCACATCTACTGCCTTGCCGCTCTAATGAAGCACTTCCAACTTACCCCCATCTTTTTCTATCTGCTCTTTAGCGAAACAAAACTGAAGTTCGGTTGAATCAAGTATTAAGAACGAAATCGAGAACATAATGCGTAAAGAACACATATGTAATAAATTTTTTTTGGCTCAATTATTACGTCTAAACAAGTACAAGAACATCAGAGAGTAAAATGGTACAAAAGCTCCAAAGATTAATCTCGAATCCTATACTTACCCTATTTATATGGTGATACAGACGCCTACAAAAAATACATAAGGACGAAACATTTAAACATCGACCACTACACAGGCCTTATAAAATACATTCATTCGAAGACTGCCTTATGATATACATTCATTTGAAGTGAAGGAATTTGGCATCGACACTACACAGGCCAAAATATATTTCGACACCTCACTACCTACTTCGAGCCATAGGATCTACACCTTAGTGAGAAGTGTCGAAACTATGTCATCATTATCTTCATGGCCTGGTGAAGTACTCGGCGAATCTTTATATACCAAATGATAGTCTTTTGAATTTCAGCTTTATCTTCTAGAATATTCCTCTTATAGTTGCCAAGAAGAACCAAAAGACTTGTATAGTGAGAGTTCGTGTACCTCTCCACATTACAAACTTAAAATAGAAATTTGGTCATGTTTCCATTATTGATCTTCCCAAGAAAAACAACTCCTAAAGGTTTATGAAAATCTCCCCATCAACATAATCATTAAGAATAACTTGCCTCTTCAACATTGATTGATGAACCTTTGAAGTTCTATTCACCACCATAGCAAGCTCGATATCTGGCACTGCCAAGCAATCATAGTAGTTATCTATGAATACTTTTATATGAGCAAAACCAATCAAGAAATCATCCTTGTTGTTTTCATGAAGCTTCGACACATCGACATTACTAAAAATATTCTCCACATTGATAAGATCATTTAGTTTCATCAGAGGGAAGTCTGCAACTAAGAAGTCAAGTGGTACATTGTTCGCTCTGACCACATAGTAGCAAAAATTTTGCAGGAAACCTTCGAACAAGCTTTCTCTTGAAATGTTCGACACTTTGACGATTTTAATAGAAGATTAAACTTCATGTTCCTTCTTTCCCAAAATTGCATGTTACCTTAACTTCAATCTCTTATACTCATCTTTATCTTCGAACCAATCAACCAGCAAATGAACATCATGTGATTAATTGGAAAATTTAGCTGATTAAAATTAGTATTTTTGATCTGATAACTTTTCTTTTGAAAATTTCCAAAACCATGCATATTTCCTGATGAGACGACTTGCTCGATAATTTATAACACCAATGTTTACTGGGATCACCCTTTTTTAAACCTCATGGATCGTTTTGTCATTGTCTCATTATGCTATCGATTAACATCTTCTTTCTCGTTCTTTCTCTGTATTTCTCTTTCCTTTCTTCTTCATAACGATTCACCTCTATATACTTCCCTCTGTCACCTTTATGAACTTTTGTAGGAGGTGATTTCAAACTTGTCCTTGGACCCCCAACACATTCTCTAATAACTATGCATTTCGTTATTGGCCTAGATGTCATTGTTGTAAAGGTGGTTGTTAGAGAAAGAGGAACTGATGTCGAAAGATGAGTTGATATCACCTTCCCCACTACTTTACCTTGATCATAATCCTTCGAAGGGCCAACCCCATTTTCTCCCCCTTGCACCACTTGTTTCACAGGTGGGGCATTTGTTGGCAGCAGAAGAACCAACTTAAGAAGAGGAACAAGTTCTACCTTGAGATTCCTTTCAAGAGAAGAAATCATCTTTGAGATAGATTCCTAAGAGACAAAAGATTGTTGAGAAAGATCAATATTCGACATGGACTCTTTCAAGCTTCCTAATAACTCCTCCAACTTATCAAAGAATTTTGAATCTATTTCTGTCTTTGCATTGAACTTGGTAGAAAATGAAGTGTGATATTGCACAAGCTTTGTGATTGCATCAACAATTACATTAATGTTTCCATGAAGAATGTAGTAAATTTTCTCAAGATTTTCCACCTCCTTCATCATTTTTGAATTCAACTCAACAACGTTAAGGTTTACAGAGTCCTTGACCTTCTTAACATTCTCAACAAAAATCACATGACATTTTTTTGCAGCGTCACAAAGTTTTTTAACCACGTACTCAAAAGTGCGACCATGATTGTTCAAACGTTCTTCATGTTTATGCTCAGTCTGATCCATAGCAATCTTCAAACGATTATCCTGAGAATTGAGCATAATATCCACTTCCACCACAGAAAGTGAATTTTGACCCCCTATATCTGCCTGAATTTGTAACAACGAACTCGGCTTATGACTAACAATTTTAAACTATTTTCCTGACACGAGCATGTGATTAGGAATGCTATCTTCTTCAGTGGATTGGGAAGAGAAAAGTGGTGTAGTTGATTGATTCATGATATTAGAAAAAGTAGGTGAAATGTTAGAAGTAGGTAATGCAGATGTATTGGAGAAGAGAATGGTGGTAACAAGTAGAAGTATCAATGAGGGTGGTTTCGATAGTAGAAGATCAAATAAATGAGGTAGGAATAGAATATGTTTCAATGGAAGATGTATCGTGGGCTTCGCTATTAATCACTCCTTCACCCATAGTGAAATTTGGGTCCATATCAGATTTGTTCATAGGAATGTATGATGTTTGAACCTCCTGCGAAACAGACTTAGTCCGCGAAAGCTCGAGTGTTATGACAACTGCCTTCGTAGGGATGGTAGTAGATAGAGATTCACTCAAATTGGTGGTTGTATCCATATGAGATATGTGTACATTGCCACCAAGACTTCCAGTCTCCTCGAAATTTGACTTAACTAAAGAGTCCCTTTGAGGTGTCTCGAAGACCAATCCAATATCATGACAAATCGATGATTCTTCGCTTACACTTTCAAAATTAGTTTCAACAACAACCTCGTCAAGTGGATCAACCATTACATCTTCTTCTTCTTGATCTTTTTTACTACGTCATGAAGTTTACGTTTCTTTGAAGCTGGTGATATTGGAACTAGAACATCACGGATACGTACACCCCTTCGGTTAAGTTGGGGTTTGCGAATTTTCCTTATCTTCGACATAGATCCCTCTTTAGGTGAAGAAAATGGCTGATTAAAATCTTCTTCAATGATCGGTGGTTCTGGAGAATGACAAGTTCGATGAGCAGGCTTCTTGGTTTATCACAATACCCATCTTCGATGGAACATTATCCTTGGGAATTTCTATTTCAACATTTTCTTGAATCGATCTTGTTACCTCATTCTCTATTTGCATAGGAACTGATTCAGATTGTTCAGGCTTCTTCGGGCTCATAGAAACTTTAACAACCTTTGACGTGCTTTCTGCCCCTTTTTGGCAAAAAAAAAACCCCATCTTGAACATCTGGGTTAATAGTTTTCAAATAATGACAAGAACCGGATAGGCAAGATCTATTTTTTTGTAACATTGCATCAAGAATTTGAGCCACAGTTGGAAATAACACTGGATCACTAGTAACAATTTTAGGAGTCTAATATATTGAAAAATCCGCCTTTTCATCTTCAGATGGTACCAAAATTCCTTCTTTCTCATATACTTCTCTTAAAACCAAGCACCAATACCTCTCACACAATACACCACTCATGAAATTTGTATGAGACTTTCCTGTTCCAAATTCTTCCCACAACTAAGTTACATAATCGACATTCAGATCATACTAAAGACCTGAAATCATGGCATATATTTCCCACTTTGCTTTATCGAGCCATCTACTACGACCAGTTAAACAACATAGAAAAGCCCTAAATAAAAAATTCAAGACATAGGGCAAAGCAGTCTTGAGAAAATTATTGATTCCTGTGAGTAGTGGTTGATGACCCATCTCATTGAACATGTGAACAACTTGTTCATTCGTAATTTCATTAAATAGACCTGTATTTTGAATCTACAAGATTTAAGCAAACTGCCTCTTGGTAAGCTTGTACAGTTTGTCATTCGTCAATTGAAACGTCACCACCTTCATCGTCTTGTTACACTCTGTCGTTGAACCAGCCAGTGATAACCATGTCATGGGTACTGAGAATGAAGATGACATAACCATTGAAAGACTAGAATGATTGAGTGAAACAATCAACATCTATAATTTTTCAGGATACATCATAACATCTGGTTGAACACGAAAGTTGGAGCTTCAAATTTCATCAATAGCTGAGATGCTGCTTCTTTAATGGTGTTTGATGGATCAACATGAGCAGTTGGTGCCGCCATGGTTAGGGTTCATGAGAATTTTGTGAAGAAAAGGTTATTGTGAAAGAATACTTTAGGAAAATTTAACCATAGTGAGTAAAGTCGTCAATATAGTCCACCAAAATCCTTTTATAATCAACGTAGAATTTGAATTTGAATCATTCACCAATGAAATTCTGCCACATTTAGGAACTGAACCATCACATCTACAGAACGTTTCATTGATCCCAATGAGTTGAGAACTGCCACTTGACCTTTGTTTTGTCACCATAAAGCTTCGTCGTCAATATAACACTTTGACCTTCACTATGAGGTAAGGCTCATTCGCATTTAGGATTGGAAAGCGAAATCATATGCTAGACTTTGTGAAATCTAGGTTTGCGTTGGTATTACCCAAAACCTCGAGGATTCCAGTGCAAATATGTGCCAAAGAAATAGCGGTAATCAAATTAAAAAATATGTGCATATAGTGACATCAAATAATCATTCGATGTAAAAGAAGTGGGATCTCGGGCAAAGATAACTTTATTCGACATCAAAAGAGATGAGGAACTACTTGTGTAGTATCCCGTGAAGTACAATCGAATACTCCTTAACGAGCATCGAAGGGCCTCTTTTTGCATAGGCTTTGAAGGCATGCTTAATTTTTTTCAAAACCACAACTTAACATACTTGTGAGTTAAGTAAACAAAATTACTTGTATGAGTAGTGTAGTCAGGAACAAGTGAGGTTATGTAATGTTCAAACTGAAAAGAGTTTGCAAATAAATTCAGACTAAAACCATATTCCAAAAAAAAAAAAAAGAGTTGGATCTTGTTGGGCAAATATGTCTTGGTGAAAGAAAAATTTGTCAAGACCAAGCATAACGAAAGGATTATGGTTTTGAATAACGAATTTTTGTACATAAACAAATGTTTCGTTAAAATCTTGAACATAAAGTTCATTGTCAATTTCCTAAAAGTTGAGATTCTTGGGTTTCACCATCATCTCGGAAAAGTGAATCAAGACCATAAACACAGAGTTGTGCAGTATCTACATTACGATTGGTTTCTACTAGAGATATCGAGTATATGCACTGATGTGTGTACCTCTGCGAATGACTTGGACTTAGCAGAAATCACTTTACTCAAAATGAGAAGAGAAATGTAGCTCTTCGATTAATGTGAATATAGCCTGATTGGGAAGGAACACTCGTAGTGAGAGATCCATTAAGGCTTCGAAACACATTGAGTTTGTGAGGCTTATGGTCAACATACAACATCATGCTTCGAAGGACACCTAACTAGTGTTATAGTTCGATGTCATACCTATCCTTCTTTGAATGTAAGCAAATGAGCATTTGCAACCTCAATATGTTGAAACATTAAGACACAAAAATTGTTAACCATACAAAACAAAATGAAAAAAAACTCTTTTTGGATTTTTGTTTTTTAATTTAAAGACAAAAATAAGAAAATCTTTTTGGAATTTTTGTTTTTGAAATTTAAAGAAAAAATAAGAAAATATTTTTGTAACTTTTATTTTTGAAATTTAATGATAAAAATAATAAAACCATTTTGGAAATTTTTTTTTATGACACTGGAATCAAAAATAGTAAAATGTTACCAAACATTCGATGTAAGAAGTATCTACTTCTAGACAGTGTACATCGAACATCATTTCTTCCATGAAAACGAAGGTAAATATGAACCATTCAGAGGCATTTCGAAATCGAAGGTGGTCGAACGCTGAATGGTGATCACTAACCTCTGAACACTTTAGCAGTACTTTTACATCTGTTGACTTACGATGAAGAAGAACTAGGAACTGAGCTTGCATCAATCATTCCTAAACTATTTAAGATCGTTAGAATTGATTTCTCATCCAAATGTTCTGTTAAGATATCTGCAAGTTTATCCATAGTTTTGGCAGAATGAACCTCGATATTACCATCTTCGACATGATCCTTTATAAAATGGTATCGAAGTGCCATGTACTTTGTCTTTGAATGTTGAACCAGATCATGGCAAAGACGTAGGGCACTTTGTGAATCACAACATAAAGGTATCTTCTTTATATTGATTGTGTAGTCACAAAGTTGGATTTGAATCTATATAACCTGAGAAGTGCAAGCTACAACAACAACATACTTTCCTTCTGTTGTGGTAATCGAAACACATGTGATGAGATTTGTAATCGAGTTTAAAGATCAATTCATGTAAGAATTAAGAAAGAAGAAACACGATGAACACGAGAGTAAATATAATATTTGATCAGCTCATATTATGCTTTCGAGTTTACAGAGTACAAAGTGATTCTCTGTAAAGAGTATATGAAAGTTAAGTTCTCACACAGTACAGTCTCCTATTTATAGGCGTACAAAAGCATAACAAAATACTAAGGACTAGACATTAAGACAATTAAACAAAATGACTTAGTAATTATAACATTACATCCGAAGACTCAACTTACGAAGACTAGAGATCCTTCGTAACAAAACTAACACTTCGACTTATTACAACATTTATACCCTAACAATCTCCCCCTTTGGAATAAAAGTCGAAGTCTTCATGAAGTTAGTAGTTGAACAGCATACATCAGCACTCTTCGGATTTCCATATACCAAGAGATAACTGTCTTTATCTCCTTCTTGTCTCCTTCTGAATTCTTCTTGCAATGATTCATACGAACAATTAATTTCGTATATTGCGTGTTTGTATATCTTTCCACTTCAGAGGTTTGAAACAAGAATCTCTTGGCTCTTCCAGCTTTATCTTTTCCTGTGAAGACTATCCCAAAAGGCTTTAAACAGATTTCTCCGTCTTCGTACTTCTTCAACTCAACCTGCTTCTTCGTAGGAGCCATTGGTGCTGTAATGTCGATGCCTTTAACAGTAGCAAGCTCGACATCAGTTTGAGCTAGGCATTCGAAATAATTCTCCAAGAAAATTTTTATATGCCTACACCCAAGACTGAAGACATTTGGTTCTGTTTCTTGGAGGAAAGAAAAGGATTTGTCTTTCAGAATCAGAGCGACATTGATGAGATCGTAAGTGTTCATCAATGGAAAGTTAGCCACAGTGAACTCTTGTATCTTCCCACTTGCCCTTGTCACAACATACTTCAAGTTCTGAAACTTTCCTTCGAAAACAACATCCCTTTTTATGGATATTACCTTGTTAATCTTCTCCAAGTACCAGACTTCTTCTTGAGCCTTTGCTAACACTGCATGAAATCGAATTTTCATCTTCTTTCCCTCTTCGACATCCATGAACTTTGTCTCTGCTTTAAATTGTGGCATGACGAACATCATTTCGTTGATCGGAAAGTCAAGTTGACCATAATCTGTGTTTGTCACCACATAACTCTTCTTGGGAATCCTATCAAATGAATACATATGGTCGAACATCACCCTTGATTCAATAGTTTCGTAGTTGAATAATTTTGAAGGATCTCCCTTATCAACATTCGAACCTTCAAGAGCCCTTTGTCACATAATGCTTTCCACATGCCTCATTCGTTTAACTTCAGCTGCCACCTCAGCTTTCTTCTCTTTGTTAGTCTTCTCAATCATGACTCCTTTTCCTTTGTCTTTCACATTCAAAGGAGTTGCACTCTTTGACGAAGAAGCATTCGAAGGAACTACATTCTCAATAACAATTCCTTTTGTAATAGGTCTTGATATTGGAACAGTTGTAGTCACAGTCGAGATGACTAGAGCAGCTGAAACAATTGTTGGTTTAACCATAGCTTTCGAAGGATAAACTTTTCCTACCACCTTCGAATCTTCAGATATCTTCTCTTGTTCCCCAGCCTTTGCTTGACCAACCTTTTCTCCCCCTTGCACCCCTGTGACAGCAGGTGGGGCATCTGATACATTCGGCAAAAGGCTTGAGATTCGAAGCAATGGAGTAAGATGTTTTTGAAGAATGGCTTCGAAATGAAGAAATTTCTGAGAAAGAAATTCTTGAGAGATAATCGGAGAAGATGATTTCGAAGAGATTTCTTTGAGTTCTTTCAGCAGGTTCACCAACTCTCCAAAATGTTGTACTTCTGTTGCTGAAAGAGAAATCATCTGAGGATTTACTTGTTCGAACATCTTGACACATTGAACAACCGCATCACAAATGATATCGATCTTTTGATGTGCTGATTCATACCCCTGTTGAATATGCTGAACTTCCTTCGTCATTTCTTCAAGAAGTTCACGAATCTGCATATTAACATCTTCTCTAACCTTCTTCACTTCCTGTACGAAGAGCACATGACACTCCTTCGTAACCGTCTTTAAATCTTTCACCTCCTTCAGGAAATCAGATCTCGGAGAATTGATTCTATTCTCTGTAGAACTATCAGACTGATCAGTCTTCTCAAGAATACGGCTTTCTGAATCACGTATGAGCCCTGAAGTCTTCGACATCACCCTATTTTCCATTTCCTTCATAAGAGAATCAACTTCCAAGATATTGATTCCAGCACTTCCGACATCCGCTTGAGATTGCAAGATAGAATTCAATTTTGAATTCAATATCTTGAACTGCTTCATCGTCATCAGCATATGGTCAGGAAACTCTTCTTCAGCTTTATCAAAGGAAAGAGCTTCGAATGTTCCTCCAAACCCTTCGTTGTCAGTTTCTTCATCAATCGCCATTGTTTCAGCAACATGTGATGATGGATTTGGTGGATCAGTTGATTGTGTTGAGAAGATGGTGGTGAAAGGTTGGTCCATTATTGATTGGAATGTAGGAGAATCAGTGGTTAAAGTAACCTGTGGTAGAGTCGTTGATTCAAGAATCTTTATCTCAGCAGGCTTCGAAATTTCAGTAGACTGAAAGATTTCGACTTCTTTTGGAATGTCATCTTCAGGAGTCTCAGGCACATGTTCCACTTCTTCAATACGTTGGGTTTTCTTTAAATACATTGCCATATCTTCAGCCCTTCGCTTTTTAGAAGATGGTGATACCGGAGCTGGAATTTCTCGAACGGTAACCCCTTGATGAGTAACCTGAGTTTTCTTCACCAATTGAGATTTTCGCTTGAGTTTGATTCTTCGAAAAACCCCCGTCTTCGATGTAATCGTTTCCTTAGATGGAGAGGCTTCGATAACCGGTGTATCAGCCACCGAGGTTAAAACCGAAGACACCTCTTCAACCGTTTGAGAAGTAACGATTAGCTGTTGATTCTTTTGTTCTTCTTGCACTCCTTTTTCTGAAGAGTCACCCTCTGTCTTCTTTGACTTCTTCGACTTCTTCTTTGCTTTATGTTGTAACATCCCAGTCACAACGGTTGTGTCAATGGATTGTAAGTATGACACCAACACGTTATTCGTAGGTTCCACCTTCTTGAGCATAGCATCCGGAATGCGAACAACTGTGGAAAAAATAGCCGGATCATCATGTACTTCCTTCGGACTCCCGTACATATGAAAAATGGCTTTCTCTTCGTAATCCGGAACTTCGATCTTCTCCTTCTGATAGACATATTGGACTATCAGACTCCAATATCTGGCACAAGAAATTTCGTGCTTAGCACTGGTCTTCGAAATACTGGTGATGAACTCTGTCCATAACTGCTCAGAATAATCCACCTGCAAATCGTAGTATAGACCAGCTACCATTGCGTAGACCTCCATTCTTCCTTTATCCAACCCCACTGTTCTTCCAGTAAGACATCTAAGAAAGATGCCAAACAAAAAATTCCAAATCGTTGGTAACCCTGACTTCTTGAAATCACTAATACGTGTCAATGGAGGTTGGTGACCCATCTCATTGAACATGTACACCACTTGCGAAGACGTGAGTTCATCATACGGGCCAGAACTCGGAATTCCCAAAATCTTGCAAAACAATCTCTTGGAGACCCTAATTCTCGTATCTGTAACCATGGTGAATTCCACACACCTAGTCTCTTTGTTGTATGAAGCTGTAGAACCTGCCTTTGATAACCAGGACATTGGTGCAGCAAAGGATTCAAACATTGTTTTAGACAGAACAGAATTCTGTAAAGCAACCACGAGCATGTGTAGTTCTTCCGGATATTTCGACAAATCCGATTCTACTTGATAGTTTGAACCCTGGATCTTCAAAATTGGAACACTGATGATCTCGTCTGTTGTTGGTGATGAAGTAGTCGCCATTGTAGATGATTTTGAGAAAAGAACTTGTGAAGAAGATGAATTGCACAGAGAGTTTTTGTTTTTCTGAGAGTTTGATCGCGTAAAGTGTTATGGAGTTCTGATTTGCCCTTTTATATGTAACCCTAGAATTTTGAATTTGAAGCGGGATACATTAAATGCTTGCTGACATGGCACCTTGAAACCCGGAATGTATTCATCAAAAAGTAACAATCGTAACTATCAACACGCCTTACACGCTTATCATACACCGGGCGTCATCAAGAGATAGGACTGTTTGGTATTCCCCAAAAGAATTGTAACCGTCGGATGCCTTCAAAATTGAGGTCAGGCTCTTTCACTTTGGGGTTTAAAAAGCGAAGTCATTTGCCAGAATTTCGAAATCGTTAGTTTATGTTGGTGTTACTCAAACCTCAAGGATTTCGTGTGTGCTGTGTTCCAAAAGAAATTAGATGAGAAACAAAATAAAAAAAACTTTTGAAAACTTGTGATGTCAACAATTGCTTTGTGACACAAAAACAATTTTATCCCAGGCAAAGATATCTTCGAAAATTATCAAGAGAGATAATTAACAGATTGTGTGGTTTCCTGTGAATTACAATCGATAACTTGTAAAGAAGTTTCGAAGGGTTTCTTTTATTGGACACATGGGGTGGCTTCGAAAATTTTGTTACATATCAACCTTAAAATAAGGTGAGGAATTGTAAACAAAATTAGTTGTATGACCAGTGTAGTCAGTGACAACTTGGTTGCGAATGATATTCAAAGTGACTAGGATTTTGAAAATATACTCACACGAAAATCATATTCATAAAAAAAACATTTATGCTGGATCTTTTTGGGAACAAACATCGTAGTTTTTGAATGTTTGATTAAGATCACTCAAAAGAAATGAATATGATTTGGAGTATAAAAGGTACTGAAGCAAAAGCTTCGTAAGATCTGGAACATGGTTCCCCGTCAATTCCTTAAGGTTAATGGTATTTTGGGTTTCACTACTATCACGAATTCATGATATTAGATCACAAACACAAATTTGTGATTTGTCTAGGTTTTGATTGGTTTGATCAAATACCTCAAGGACAAATCTTCGAATATTTGGAATGTAAGAATTGTTTGGTTTAAAAAGATTGGTTAAGAATCGAAGGGTACCTCTGTTATATTTGGACAAAACAGAAAACTCTTAACTCATTTGAGAAGAATAAGGTAGCTCTTGTTGATTTATGCAAATACAAGCCTTGATGGGTAGAAATTTCATGATATAATTTCATTAAGGCTTTCATCTCTCACACATAGAATCATTCGAGGCTTTAGACAACATGCAGCAGCATGCTTCTAGGGACATCCTAACTAGTCCAAAATGTATAGAGATCATACCTTTCCTTCAAATCCAAACGTATGAGTCCTTCGTATTTGAAACTTGACAAGACTCACAATACACATGTTAAAACTAAAAAAATGAAAAATATTTTTGGTATTTTTGAAATTTTAAAAAAAAATAAAGTCAAACTAAACAAAAATCTTTTTGAATTTTTAATTTTTCAATAAAAGAAAATATTTTTGATTTTTCAAGTTTTTCAAAAAAATTAACAAACTAAAAAGCTAACCTTAGTTGAATTGTGTACAAATACGAAGCATTCGAACCGTTGACTTGAACAGTAACCTCTGATTATCTACTTCAAAACTTTCGAATGCGAAGCGTTCGAAGCGTTGACCATGAACAGTAACCTCTGAACACTGAATCATTCTTTCCGTCCATTCACCAAATGATTCAGACCCATCATTCTTCGCTTTTATCAGTTTGAAGAGAATTTCCATCTATCATTCCCAATCCATCTAAGATCCGAAGAAACGATTTTTCATCCAAAGCCTTTGTAAAAATATCTGCCAATTGGTCCGTTTTTTTTACAAAATGAACTTCAATATTTCCTTCTTCAACATGATCTTTGATGAAATGATATCGAAGAGCAATGTGCTTGGTCTTCGAATGCTGCACAGGATTATGACAAATTCTTACTGCACTTTGTGAATCACAATATAAAGGAATCTTTTTCATATTAATTGCATAATCTCTTAATTGGCTTTGAATCCAAATTATTTGTGATGTACACGTAGCTGCAACAACATATTCAGCTTCAGCGGTTGATATTGAAACACATGTTTGCTGCTTCGATTGCCAGCTGACCAGCTTTCCATCTAGCAATTAACACCACCAGTTGTGCTTTTACGATCAAGACTACATCCTCCAAGATCCGCATCTGAATAAGCTTGTACAAAGAACCCTGTTTTCGAAGGATACCACAATCCTAACGAAGTAGTGCCTTTCAAATATCTGAAAATATTCTTTACTGTTGTGAGATGTGGTTCATGTGGATTTGATTGATACCTTGCACAATTACAAACACAATACATAATATCAGGTCTACTTGCAGTTAAATACAATAAAGACCCAATCATGCTTCGATATAAAGTAATATCAACAGCAGATTTATCTAACGAAGGAGTTAGCTTTATGCCCGTTGCCATTGGTATTCGTAACCTTGTGCTAGTTGTCATTCCAAACTTTTCCAACAAATTCTTCGTATATTTCTCTTGATTAATGAATATGCCTTCCCTGTTTTGTCTAATATTCAAACCCAAAAAGTTATTAATTTTGCCCATCATACTCATTTCAAATTTGCTTTACATCAAATCTTCGAATTCTTTAGATAAAGTAGGGTCAGTTGAGCCAAAAATTATATCATCAACATAAATTTGAACAAGCATCAGATGATTTCCAATTTTCTTTCGAAATAAAGTGGGATCAACTGAACCTTGTTTAAATTTGATTGTTTCAAAAATGATGTTAGAGTTGCATACCATGCTCTTGGTGCTTGTTTTAACCCATATACAGCTTTATCTAAAATATAAACATGATTAGGATGCTTTGAGTTTATAAAACCTGGAGGTTGTTCAACATATACCGTTTCTTCGAGTTCTCCATTTAAGAATGCACATTTGACATCCATTTGGTAGACATCAAAATCTTTATGAGCTGCAAAAGCCAGAAAAATACGAACAGCCTCGAGTCTTGCGACAGGGGAAAATGTTTCTTCGTAATCAATTCCTTCTTGTTGAGAATATCCTTTAACAACAAGTTTGGCCTTATTTCGAATAATGTTTCCATCTTTGTCAGTTTTGTTTTTATAAATCCATTTAAGTCCAACAACTGACACATCATCAGGCTTTGGAATTAATCTCCAAACCTTGTTTCTTTCGAATTTAGACAATTCAGCTTGCATAGCAACAACCCAATCAGAGTGTTCCATTGCAATCTTAACTGTCTTTGGTTCAATTTTGGAAATAAAAACATGAAACATGCATAACTCTTGATGATTGTTTAGTACCTGATTTCGTGCATGAAGTTGTGCTCTTGTCATGATTCCTGCTTGTGGATCACCAAGAATTTGATCTTTTGGATGATTTCTTGTCCATTTATCCAATGGTGGATAATTAGGATCAAAATCCAAAGGTGCATCTTCGAACATAACATCTGTTTCTAATCCATTGATGGAAATTGAATCATCAGCATCATCAAAATGTTCTTCTTCAAGAATTGTATCTTTCTCTAGTATGGGCTCCCCCTCGATGATTGACTCCGTTTCGATATTTTGTTCTGGTTCATTTATCGGTTCTTCTTAAAGAATTTGCTCTTCTTCGACACTAACATTTGTTGACATGTTATCTCTTTCACTATAACGCTCCCCCTCAACAAAAGTATTTGATCCCAAGTGCTCCTCCTCCACTGGATCATCAGCTTGTTCATTTAGGTTTTGATTCAAATTCGAAGTTGAATCATTGTTATAGTTCAAATTTTTTGATGTTTGATTATCAGTTGCATTTCTTTCTGCATCAATTGCTTGTTCTGAAATACCAAAAATCAAATCATAATCAACATCATCCATTTCAATTGAATCATCTGTATTTGAAGAATTTTGCAAAATAGGATAATTCACAAATTTATGATTAGAATTTTTAATGTAATGATCATCAAATGTCAAATTAAAAGTTTCTTCCACTTTGCGGGTTCGCTTATTTAACACTCTATAAGCAACTGAATTGTGTGAATATCCCAAGAAAATTCCTTCATCTGCTTTTGTTTGAAACTTCGAAAGATTATCCTTGAGATTCATTATGAAACACCTGCATCCAAAAACATGGAAAAATTTGACATTAGGTTTTCGATTATTGTTGATTTCATAAGGAGTAACATTAAACCGTCTATGAATGAATGATCGATTTTGAGTAAAACACGCAGTTGAAACAGCTTCAGCCCAAAGATATTGAGTAAATTCGAAAATGCCAACATTGTTCTTGCAGCTTCACATAATGATCGATTTCTTCTCTCAAGTACACCATTTTGTTGTGGTGTATAAGGAGATGAAAAATTATGCAAAATTCCTTTTTCCACCAGAAATATATCGAAGACATGATTTTTGAATTCAGTTCCATGATCACTTTTAATTTTTCAAACTGTCTTCTTCAATGAAACTTCCATCTTTTTGATAAAATCAATCATCATTTGTGGAACTTCGGATTTTAACCTGAGAAAGTAAACCCACATGAATCTTGAAAAATCATCTACTATTACCAAAATGTACCTTTTCTTGTTAAGAGTATCAACTGTTGAAGGACCACATAAATCTATATGCAGGAGTTCAAGGGGTTCAACAATCTTCGAATCTATTGTGATTGGATGACCTTGTTTGTGTTGTTTTCCTACTTCGCAAGCTGCACACAAACTGTCATTATCATATTTAAGAATGGGTAAACCTCTTACCAGATCTTGTATGACAAGTTTGTTGATGTTTCGAAAATTGAGATGTGATAATCTCCTGTGCCATAACCAGCTAACATCAGCAGCAGCCTTCGAAAGTAGACACACAGCAGGTTTGCCTACAATAGGAACATTATCCAATGTAAACATATCACCTTTTCTTTTTGACTTAAGTAAAACTTCCTTAGTCTTGACATTCGAAATAACACTTCCTTCTTCATTAAAAAGAACTTGATTGCCAGTGCCCACAACAAGTTGTGAAACACTTATCAAGTTGTGTTGCAAACCTTCAACAAATGCAACTTTGTTGATAGTGAAATTTCCATTCATTATTTTCCCATAACCCTTGACTTTGCATTTGTGATTATTACCAAACTTAATCACTCCTCCAATTTCTAGGCTTCGAAAATCACGCAAGTTTTCCTTCTTCCCAGTCATGTGACGTGAGCAACCGCTATCAATGTACCACTTGTTATCATATTGCTCGTCACCAAGTACCTGCAATCATTGGAAAATTTTAGTTACCCAAGCTTTGTTGGGTCCATTCATATTAGGTTTATGATTCAATTGTAAAGTACAACCATTAACCCAATCATATACTTTGGTTTTGAAACTGTCAATAAATCTAACATTTTCATTCGAAGGGTCAGATATATGAGTTTTTATTATTTTCAAATTTTCACTAACTTCACCCTTCACATCTTGAGTTTGTGATTCTCCTCTTTTTGCTTTTGTGATCGGCTGCCAAACTTTAACTGATATATTTGACTCTTTGGATGATGAACTACCATTTGTTGAAGGATTAGCATATTTGTCATACGCCTCATGTATCTGTTCTTTCAAAAACTTACTTGATTGATATATCTTTCCTTTTCCTTCCAACCAATGATCAATATTTCTCTTTGTTGTTATTCCCTTTGCATATGATACTTTGTCAGCTTGTTTCTTCAAAGGATTATAACATTTTGCTGAATTTGGAACATAATCAACTTTTGGTTTTGAAAGATATGATTCATGATAAGATGTCTTGTTTTGAAACTTTGAATTTTGATTTCCAACCTTTTTCTGAAAAAAATTTCTTGGTATTGTAGATTTTATTTCATTTGAAACTTTTGAATTTTTATTTGAAAACGAAGCACTTTTCTTTTAAAAAATTTGAGATTTTTATTTTTCTTTAAAAGCTTTTCTTCTTTTTGAAAAATTTGTTGATCTCATTTTTGATGGTTCAACAGTTTGCCAAAAAATTGTTTTCCTTGCTTGACGTTTCGAAATATTATTTTCCTTTGAAAAATTTTCAACTTGAGTTTTAAATTCTTTTGAATTTAATTTTATCACTTTGTTAATTGTTTTAACATCAGTTTTAACATGTTCGTGCTTTGAAAACATATTTGCATTTGGAACAACTTCCTTCTTTTCAACTTTTGACTTTTCAATCCATACTGTTTTTGGTTTATGATGTTGAAATTCATATGAATTCTTTGTAAGATTATTTTCAACTGTACTTTGATTTGAAAAGAATCCTTCATTTGAAGTTTGTATATTGTCTTCCTCAACCATCTTTTTGAATTCAGGTTTTATATTTTCAACATTACCTGTTGTTACAAAGACTTGATTTGGGAACACAATATCATCAGTGCATTTGAAGATTGGATAAACAACAATGTTCGATTCAAGAAAATGAGCACCTTTTTCACTAAGAATCTTCTCAAATTCTTGTGTATCCAAATATACTTGATCAACAACCACTCGAGGAATTTCAATTTCTTTCGACCTTTGATTTGACTTTGTATTTGAATTTTCTTCTTCATTGTCACTATCATCAGTTTGACTCTCATGTATTTCCACAAACTCCATATCACAAACTTTCGAAGTTGAGGGTTTATCAGTTTCAATTTTCATTAATAAATCGTCACATTTTTCTTTCCCTTTAAATGAATTTGCAACATTTATGACAGACAACTGTGAACAATCTACATCTTCTAAATCACTAATTTCACTAATATTATCAAAATTATCTTCAATATCAGCAATATTAGTTTCAATATTAGATGTAGAATTCTCAGTCTTTTTCAAAATTCGAAGTTGTTCTGATTTAGTTAAGGTTTCATTTACAATTTTTACTAAATCATTAGCATCAAGATAATCTTCGACTTTTGCAATTCCATATCTATAGCTATCATCTGGAACTTTGTTAAAATCAGAAATTTCTTTTTCGCAATCATATGAAATACTATCAACCTTAGCTCTATCATAAGCTAAAAAAGGTAGTAATTTTGTATGTTGTTCCTTACTAATTTCACATGAATGATGTAACTCAGTTAATTTTCCATACAATCTTTTTGTTGAATTACAAAAAATATTTCTCTGAGCTAATAACAAGTTTATTTCTTTTCCTAATTTCTCTCTATCCTCCATGATATTTGAAACTTGCAATTCTAAGTAATCAATCCTAGTGACTTTTGAATCCAACATTTTTCTCGTCTCTAGTAATTGATCACTTAACTTTTTCGCTTCATTGCTAGCAGACACAATGATTGAATCAAAGTAAGTAACAGTTTCATCAAAAGATACTAACTTAGAATTATATGCAGAAACTGGAATATTAAAAAGATTCAAGAATGTTACGTACCTTGGTAGTCATGGGCGACTTGTCAGTAGACTTCGAAACGAAACATTGCCCACACACTTCGTTAGTCTGTTCATCATCTGAATCCTCTTCCATTTTTGCATACATGGCTCCATGAGTTGGATTTCTCATCTCTTCATCATCTGAACCCGAAGACCATATTTGATATGTGCCATCCGATTCAGTTTCTCCATGAGCCACCAATGACAAATTCTTCGCTTTGTTCTTTACTTCCTCCAGTTTCTCAGTGAAGTAAGCTTCATCCTTTGTTTTATTCTTCTTTTCTTCCTTCTTCCTCAACAGACAATTTACTGCCAAATGATTTGCTCCATAGCAATAATGAGAATTAATCCCTGTATCACCTTTCAATAGCATCTTCATTTGCTCCATCTCATTCTTCGAATTTGTCTTCATTTCTATTTTCTTCTCATCCAGTTTGTTTTTGTTCTCAAAGCTATCCTTCGAATCTGATGACTTCTTTGGATTAAAAGGTTTCTTAAAAAAATTCTTTACTCTATTGTTTGAGTAAAAAGCAACAACCTCATCATCAGAATTCATCAAAAAACCTTCTTCTTCATCAGACTTCAATTTTTCACTTTCTCTTTCTGAATCCTTCAAAACTAGAGCTAAAGGACCACCAAGACTTGCTATAGCTTCTTCAGTTATTTCATTGACTTCATTTTCATGAGATTTCAATTGATTATACAAGTCATTCAAAGTCGAAGTATCAAAACTCTGTTGATTTTTCACCATCATGCTCACACTTCTCCACTCCTTTCGAAGTCCCATAACAAATATCAAATTGTACTCCATTGATGACCTGGTTATACTATAACGGTTACAACGATAGATTAGCTCGTTGAACCTATCATAGTATGCTTCAATAGACTCATTTTCTTTTTGTTTAAAATCTTTGAGTTCCACCAGGCATTGTTTCACAGATGTGATTTTCGTCTTTTCACTTCCTTGAAATTTGTCTTTGAGATTGTTCCAGATTTCTTTAGCTGTTTTGCATGTTCTGACATAATTGTACACAACAGGAGGAAATTCACCTCTTAATTCCCTCATGCATTTCTTTTCCAGACGTTTTAAATGATCGGTTTGATTATCAACTTCTGAACTGCTTGAAGACATGCCGATTGGCTGAACTTGTGCAGGTTGATTGACTTCTCCTGTGATGCACTTCCATAATTCTTCATCCAATCCGTTCAAGTAATTTTCCATACAATCTGCCCACTGACCATAATATTCTGGAATAAGCATTGGAATTTTTGTAGATGATCCAAGCAAATGAGAAAATGATGTCATCGAATTCAGATTGAATGACGCCATTGTTGTACGGTCAAAAACTTCAAGATGATACTTAATTTTTGAGAATTTTGAAAATCAAATTGTATAATTCAATTCAGAATTACACAACGAACACTCGATTAACAAATATTTTTGCAGAATCAAATCCTAGATTGAGATCTAGAAGAAATTTTCAAATTCAAAAAGGACGGAAACTTTTTGAATCAAACAGTAGATTCAAAAACCTTTATGATCGAATGAATATCAGATCACAGAAAGGATTCCTTCTCTGATACCAATTGATGAGATTTGTAATCGAGTTTAAAGATCAATTCATGTAAGAATTAAGAAAGAAGAAACACGATGAACACGAGAGTAAATATAATATTTTATCAGCTCATATTATGCTTTCGAGTTTACAGAGTACAAAGTGATTCTCTGTAAAGAGTATATGAAAGTTAAGTTCTCACACAGTACAGTCTCCTATTTATAGGCGTACAAAAGCATAACAAAATACTAAGGACTGGACATTAAGACAATTAAACAAAATGCCTTAGTAATTATAACATTACATCCGAAGACTCAACTTACGAAGACTAGAGATCCTTCGTAACAAAACTAACACTTCGACTTATTACAACATTTATATCCTAACAACATGTTTGTTTCATCGATTGCTAGCTTACAATCTCCTCGTCCAAAATTTGACATCCACTAGTTGTTCTCTTTCTGTCAAGTTGACACCCACCAAGGTCTGCATCAGAAAATGCTTGTATAAAAATCCAGTCTTCGGAGGGTACCACAAACCCAACGACACGGTTCCTTTAAGATATCGAAAGATGTTTTTCACTGTTCCTAAATATGGTTCTCTGGGATTCTATTGATACCTGGAACAATTGCAAACAACGAATATGATATCAGGTCTACTAGTAGTTAAGTATAGTAAAGAACCTATCATGCTCCTGTACAATGTGAGATCCACAACAGGCTTATCCAACGAAGGTCCTAAGCGCATGCTGACTACCATTGGTACTTTCAACTTGGAACTATCTGTCATGCTAAATTTCTGAAGCAAGTTACGAGATTACTTCTATTTATTTATAAAAATACCTTCCCTACTTTGATGAATATTTAATCCCATAAAATTATTTATCTCACCCATCATACTCATTTCGAACTGGATTTTCATCATATTCTCAAATTCCCTATACAACAAAGGGTCAGTAGAGCATAAAATAATATCATCTACATAAATTTGAACTAGCATCAGATGTTGTGCTACTTTCTTTCGAAATAAAGTAGGTTCAAATGATCCTTGTTTAAAATTAAAGAGTTTCAAGAAATTGGTAAGAGTTGCATACCAGGCTCGAAGTGCTTGTTTTAGTCCATAAACATCTTTATCAAGTATATAACAATGATTAGGAAATTTTTCATTTACAAAACCTGGTGGTTGTTCGACATAAACAATTTCTTCTAAGACTCCATTGAGAAAAGCGCACTTGACATTCATTTGATACACATCAAAGTCTTGGTGTGCTACATATGCAACAAATAATCAAATACCCTTGAGTCTTGCGACAGGGGCAAAGGTTCCTTCATAGTTAATACCTTCTTGTTGTGAATATCCTTTAACAACCAGTCTAGCTTTCTTTCAAACAACATTACCTTCTTTTTCAGTTTTATTTTTCAAAATCCATTTTAATGCAATAACTGAAACATCATAAGGTTTTAGAACGAGTAGCCAAACCTTATTTCTTTCAAAATTCAGCAAGTTCAGATTGCATTGCAACAATCCAATCAGGGACTTCCAATGCAACATTAACTATTTTTTGTTGCATTTTGGAAATAAACACATTAAACATAAAAAATTCGTTGTTAACATTCAGTATTTAATTCTTAGCTCGAATTTGTGTACGCTTCATAACTCCATCTTGAGGATTACCAAGAGCTTATTCTTTTGGATGGTTTCATGTCCATCTATCCATCGGTGGATATTTAGGATCAAAATCCAAATGGGCATCTTCTAATATTTCATCCGTTTCAGAACCTTCACCTGCATTCGAAACATAATCAGAACATCATGAAAATTCTCAGTTTGTTCAGTAGAAACATGAGGTACAGATCCATGTAGCTCCCCCTCAACTAATGGATTTGGATAGTGATGCTCCCCCTCGAAATAAGAATTGTTCTGTCCTTGCTCCCCCTCGAACTGATGTAGATTTTGATCATGCTCCCCCTCAACAGTTGAATTATCAATATTATCTTGTGACATCGACTTCAAGTGCTCCTCCTCCACTTGATCACCATGTAAAACTGGTGGATGTTTGACATTCAATTTTGATGTTGAGGTTGACAGAGAGTCGTCTTCTTCCCTAGTCACCATCGAATCATCAGAATGCTTCGATAGTTCAGGAATCTGATTATCATCCGCATGACTTCAACATCAATTTCTCTGCCTGGAACCCAAAAATTAATTCACAATTAATATCGAATGAAGTAATAATAGTTGACTCATCATTTGTTTCAGAAAGAATTGGCTATTGTGCGAAGGTATGTTCGACACGTTTGTCTAGATAGTCATCAAAAGTAATATTGAATGTTTCTTCAATCTTTCTTGTTCGCTTATTCAATGCCCTATCTGCTACTGATTTGTGCGAGTATCCTACGAATATTCCTTCATCAGCTTTTGATTGCAATTTCGAAAGATTATCTTTGAGATTCATGATGAAGCGCCTAAAACCAAAAACATGGAAAATTTTCACATTAGGTTTTCAATTGTTTATGATTTCATAAGGAGTGATGTTAAACCTACAATGAATGAACGATCTGTTTTGAGTAAAACTATAACCCTTGAATCCTAGTAAGTTTCTACATTGCCCTTATTGTTATTAATTTTGTGTATTTGGTCCTTGAGTAGTATGTGGGACGTACTATATGGTACACTTAGCTTACAAGCTATAAAGCGAGTATGCGGAGCATACCATATGATACACTTAGCGTACTCATGCGAGGCCAGATCAGGACTTTAGACACATAGGCTAAGCGTATGTGTATGTACGCGGGGCGTACGTGAGTCATTTAGAAACCCTAATTTTTGGGGTTGAGCACTAATAAACATCATTATGGACAATGAAACCCTCATTTCTCATCCTCCATTGTACTTATAGCCTTAAGCACAAAATGATAAGTCTTTCCTTTGTGTTTTGAGCTCATTGTGTTCACTTTGGTGTGTTTGGTTCATATTCATGAAGTAGGAGCTTGGTGCAAGGTTGTGGATCAAGGAATAGCTTGTGGATCTCATTTATTTGCTTCATTTCTAACTTGTTTGAGGTAAAAAGCTATCAAATTACTCATTAGTGGCTTAGATCTATCATTTGTGAATATTGGTCCCTTTTGGCCCCAATAATGAGATTTAGTGGTTTGATACCACTCCAGGAGCTTTGAGTTGACACTCTTAGTGTTTCGTAGGTTCTAGATCCATAAAGTTGTCATCTTTAGGGTTTAGATTCATCCATGAAAGAGTTTATGTCCATTTGTTGAAAGTAGGGTGTTATATTTTGGAGTTAGGTCTTTTTGGGTCATGCAAAGTCACCATGTCAGTGACTTTATGGTTATTTATGGTTATTAGGACTTGGGTCTATGGTTTGTGATTCTAGTCTTAAGCATTAAGTGCTTAATGTGGAGTTTGGCTTATTGGGTGAGTATGTTGAGCGTACAAGTATGTACGCACGGCGTACAAGCCATTTAGCTAGTACGCTTAGCGTACATCTGAGTACGACATGCGTACTCAGTCTGTTGGGCTTAGCCACTTAGGCTTCATTTTTGGATCATTTTATTGGGCTTGGATGCTTGGGTCCTTGTTCTGCCAACTAAGAACAAGTGTTTTTGTATTGATTAGCTCGGGGATTCGTTGGACCAGCAACTAGTGAGTTTTTAAGTGATCTTCAACAATCAAGGTGAGTTTCCTCACCGGGTTTATCGAGTCTAAGGCACCAATGTCGACCCATGTCGTTTAATCTAGGATGCTAGGATTCTGTGTGAACCTTGCATGTGTTATGTGCTGCTATGTAAACTGGGCGGGGCTCGAAGTCAGGCAAGGCCTAATGATTGAATTGTAGTCTATTGCTGATGATAATTTTATGTGTTAGAATGATTAAGTGATATGTATTAAATGTGTAAGTGAGTGGGGCTTAATGTCAGGCGGGGCCAAAGAATAATAGATATGTATACCGAACAAGGCTCGATGTCGGGTGGGGCCCGTTGGAGGGCAGGGCCCGATATAGGGCGGGGACCCAGTATGTGATTTATTATGTATGGTATAGGGTAGTTTGGGGAACTCACTAAGATTCGTGCTTACATTTTTCAGTTTATGTTTCAGGTATTTCTGGTTCCAGTGGGAAGAGCTCGGGATGACAGCATCGCACACACCACATGGATTCCGGTTTTGAGATATCACTATGATTGTTATGATGTTGATATAGTTATTTTCATTTGGGTTGTATGGATAGTTTTTTGGAATATCGGTTTATTTAAATTAAAAATGAAATTTGTGGATCATATTTTTGGGACGTTAAAAGTTGGTATCAGATCCTTGGTTTGAGGGATTTGGGCATATTCTCGGGTGTGTTTAAAATCAAACTGAGGATTTGGTAAGGTTTTTCAAAAAGATATATATTTTATGAAAACGGTTTTTTTTAAATAAGGAAGGGTATGGTGCATGCAATCAGCCGAGCTCAAGTAAGTTTTCCCAAATTACCCATACATGTTATCTGATGTGATTTGATCTGTGTATATGTGAATATGCTAGTTAGGGTTAGGGATCTGCTCTCTTTTTGCATGATAGAATGCTAGGAGAGATGCTTTTGTATTCCTATTGTATGAGCTTGTAGAATTGCATACTAGTGCTAATCAGTTAGTGATAGGATGGCCTGTTTAGGTTATGTTTGGCGTTGGTTACTTGATTCTCTAATGATGCTTGTTTTGTGCTTTTAGGATTTCTAAGTAGCTTCAACTAACTAGTAAATGGATATGCTTAGTTATATATTATGGGAACTAAATATTTTTAGAATGTTAGGTTTTATGTCTATTGCATAGCTCTTGTTTGAGTCCAAACGTTATAGTGTAAGACCTCTCATTCGAAGAATTATCTAGTATTAGTGATATGTAATTGTATTCATGAACTAGTTAGAGGGAGTTAGTGGGAGTTACTTCTACAGCTGATGGTAGAGGGTGGTATGTACTTTACCCTAGGAAAACCAAGGGTGAGATCTAGTGTTGGGAGCCTTATCTATAAGGGAAGGTTATATGGATATAGGGTAAGTTGGTTGAGTCAAAGCAATTCTTGAGGTAAGTACGAATATATGTGAAAGTTAGTATGGGCCCGTACTACCGAAAGCAATTCTTGAGGAGAGATGCGATGTGACAAAGGAGCTTGAGGAGTTTGTGATTCCCCAATTTGTTGGGATGACATCGGTCAGCAGGTTTGTAACACGCGGATTCCCAGGTATGACATTTTGTTCCTTTATTTTTGTGTTTTGTGAGGGAACTCGAAGAGTTGGCGTCTAGACTCGCTGAGTATGGTCGCGAATTGGTATTCGAGTTCACAGCTGGACTCGGCGAGTTAATGAGTGGACTCGGAAAGTCCACGCTGTTTAATGAAACCCTACTTTCCAGGGTTTGAGACCTATTTAAAGGGCCTTATCGCCATCATTTGTGGCCACCAACCCCAGAGAGAAACCCTAAAGAGACCTAGAGCGTTTGTGAGGAAGGAGAGGCTAATCTTGAGCTTTAGTGGGTGTTTTTGTATGAAGGAAGTGTTGAACGCAAGAGAAAGCTGAAGGAGGTGCGATATCTGGTGGTTTTGAGCTCATAGAGACTGCATTGAGGTATTATTCTCGGACCTTCTTCAGTTTTGGTGTTGATTCTTTTTGTTAGGGTTTTCCTAACCATTTTGGAGATTTATTAAGTGGTATTTTGGTCCCTCCTCGAATTTGTGTTCTGGATCTGGACCCAAAGAGATCCAGAGAGCTTAACCCTTGGAGCTTTCTGAGTCATTTTGGAAGTCATGAGCTTGGAATGTCATTTTTGGGGCTAAATCACCATTTTGGACAATTTCTATGTTATATGTGTGTCAACGTCCAAATTTTATGTGATTATCATGCTTGGGGAGGCCAGATATATGATTATATGGAACAGATCTGACCTCAGATGTTGTTTTGAGTTGGTGCATGGCATGAACTCGGCGAGTCCCAAGAACAGCCTCGGCGAGTAGTATGAAGGTTGCCCGTTAATCACTCAGTGAGTGGACTAGCCGAGTTGGGGGAATGACTCGGTGAGTGAGGGAGAGTCAGGGGTTTGAGTTCAAGTTGGAACTCGCCGAGTTGTTCTTGAGACTCGGCGAGTTGAGTCGAGGTGGCCCCGCAATTCATGCCAGGTGGAACTCGTCGAGTTAAGGGAAATACTCGACGTGCCAAGAGAGAATCTAAGAGAATCAATGGACACATGTAGACTCGCCGAGTCGCCCTTGTGCACTCGCCGAGTCGGGTCAAGTTTGACCATTGACTTTGTTGACTTTTAGGGTTGAGTACTGTTGTATTTACGAGAGTATTACTTTGTGAGATTAGGCGGAGGCTAGATCACATTTCTTCCGAGACAAATACTTATCGAGACCGCGAGGTGAGTCTGCTCACTATACGTTACCTAGAATGGTATATTTGTGTGGACCAGAGTGTCTTATGTGTTATGTATGAGACTATGTGCTATGTGATATTTGTATGTTATATGATGATATAGACCGGACTGGAGGGTCCATCGAGCTATGACCAGACCAGAGGGTCCAACGAGCTACTGGACTGGAGGGTCCCGCTGAGTCACATCGACCAGAGGGTCGTATTATAGCCTCGAGTGGCGTATGTGTTGTATATGGTATTTTGGTGAACTCACTAAGCATTTATGCTTACAGTTGTTGTGTTATGTGTTTTAGGTACTACTGATGAGCACGGGAAGGCGCCGACATGATTTGTACATGATGAGTTAAAAACTAACATGAAGATCGTTTAGATCTTTAAAACAGGTAAAATAATAAACGAGTAAACAGCAAGAACACAAGAATGGATCAAAGGTGTCGAATGATTAATCAACAATCCTCAGCAGAGCTCGATAAAGAACTTCTACTATAGAGGATTTAGGGTTTACAAGAACGATGAAGAAAATAATCTGTGATCTATCGTAATCGCTATCAATCGTTTCTATCGATCGTTTTTTATAATATGCATGCAAGCATATGTATTTATATTAAACCCTATCAGTTCTCGGTTGGACAGGCCCAAACCGGAGTAACAAAACTTGGACTAATAATCGAGCCCAATGGACGCAATACATAAAAACGCTACGCTACCCAACAATCTCCTCCTTTGCGTCAAATTGGAGCGAGATCACTTCTTCTTCATACTTGGGCCAGCAGCGGGAACTTTCTTCTTTACAGTATCAAATAGACATGAGATAAGCGCCAGGATTGTCTGTCTGAACCGAATGTACCATTGTATCATATCGTCAAAATACTTGATATCATCCGCTGTATTATCCTTGCATCTATGGATGATCCCCAACACATGCTCTAGACAAGCAGTGGTGTACAAATGTTTATCCGGTAAGGCAAAAAGACATTTCTATCCTTCATCCCTAGTGAACATGACGGAGTTTCGCCTTGCATCAATCTTGCCCATCTGCATCTGGTTCAGATCACTGGCCGAGCCAACAGGAGAGATCTTCAGTTTCTTGTTGAAGACGCTCGCAATCTCCTGATCCATTAGATCAACCTCCATGATGTAGCATACCAGCTTCCTCTTAAGATGGTCGATGATCGGACCATATTCAGCTTCGTTGGTCAGTAGGATGTTGTGCAAGATGATCCAGTCATGGGGATTGAGGTTCGGTAGATCTGCTAATGAAATGCCATGTTCGGTTTTGGCAGATCCCCTGAGCACCTTGAACCGAACGTTGATAAACTTCCCTTCAGTATATGGCTTCAAGACCTGAACGTTGATGATCTTCTGAGCGCTCCAAGTTTGGTATTGAGGATGAGCAGCCTTCAGATAAAAATCAATCAAGTCCCGATCAACCTCCGGATGAGGATGAGGGAACTCGGCAACATTGGAGAAGGCGTGAAAGATGAATGCCTTTCGGTTTAGTGGCATGTCGAACTGAGAGTCGACAGTGTTGGAACAATCAAATGAAATAACTGGTTCCAGCCACAAGATGCTAGGAGTGTCGATTGCCTCCTTTATCATCCTCTCGAGAGTCCAAGCAGGAAAAAGAGTTTTCCTACTCTCGAGAAGGTCGTGGGCTTCCTTCTGTTTTCGCTCAGCTTCTTCAGCTTCTCTGGCCACACGAACATTATCATCTTCATCATTGCGTCGACTTTTACATTTCAGCAAGTCGGCAATGGTTTCGTTGTCTTCTTCCTCTTCTTCCTCAGCAATTTTCTTGCCTTTATCCTTAACACCCGAACCGGAGGCTTGGCCTACATGAGGAGGTTTGATTGTGTGAGTTGCCTTTGAGGAATGAGGTGGTTGAGATCCAGACTCCTTTTCTCCCCTTGTTTCGGATTGGACACGAAATCGGGTAGCCCTTCAATTTTGCTTAAGAGATCCAGGGCAGGAGCGAGCTTCTCTGCAAGGGTACGCCTCACAAAATGGTTAAGGATCAGATCGTGTGCTTCGAGGATGCTGGAGATGGCTGAGTCTACAGACGAAACACACGATTTAATAACCTCCCGTTCGGACCGAAGAGTGTCAATTTGTTGTTGAGAGTGGGAAAGTTGAGCACTCTTGACCTTTAGGGCAGTGGTCTTCTTTGCCAAGACATCCATTAAAGAGTTCTCAGCAGCCAGATCCTCTTGGAGTTTAGAGAGGCGCTCGTCACAGGCACAGAGGGCTGAGTTGTCGTCTGTGAGCGATTGACGAAGTGTGGCAAAGGACTTCAACTCAGTAGAGACAAACGTGGCCAACTGTTGAAAAATTGGTTCCAACGTAGTCTTGGTGGCAGTTGCACTCTCCTGTAAAGACTGTAACAAGGTAGAGGCATCAGAGAATAGTTAATCGACTTTTTTGGTCGCAGCCTCACAGTCTTTCGTGGTGGCATCGATGGCGGCGGTGGCAGAAGCGACAGAATCATGCTGAGCCCTTGAGAAAGCATCAACAATCTTCTGAAGAGCAGCTTCAGAGAGGGATGATTGAGAGGTAGAAGAAGAAGCAATGAGCAAGTCAACCTTGTCATGTAGCTCCTTAAGATGCTTCTTTGTGACCGGAGCGTCATCATCATCGTCGCTCTGCACTTGAAACGGACTGTAGTAGACCGAATCAAATGTCATGTTTTCCCCTCCAAGGAAAGTATCATCCGCGTCAGAGGCATGACCGGGAGATGGTGGTGGTGGTGAAGCTGGTGGTTCTGTGGTATGGGTAGGTTCGGGTTGGGTTGTTTCGGGTGTAGGTGTAGGGGTAGGTTCGGGTGCTTTTTGGGTTTCGGTTGTGTGTATGGGTTCAGTTGCTGGTGGAGGTTCGGTTGCATCAGTATGAACCCCCGTATCAGATACGTTGGTTGTAACCTTTGCAGTGGATGTTGTTGTTGCATCGGTGAAGATGGGTGGTGGCATTGGGAATGAGGTTTTTGGAATGTGGGTAAAGGGATTTATGGTGGGAATGGAAGTAGGAATAGTTTGAGGAGGAGATGGAATTGGAGAAGGAGGGATTTGAATCTCCGGGGTAGGAGATCTGGGTGGTGTGTTGCCTCTTGGAGAGTCGTCAGAATCTGAACCCTCACCCTCTGACTCACTGGAAGAGGAAGCGATAATCAGCTTTCTCTTTGGTTGTGTTTTCGCCTCTTCTGCTGCGGAGACTGAGCAGCTTTGGTGGGTTTCCTCTTCTTAGGAGAAGGGCCTTTAGCCCCTTTTTCCACCTGTTTCCCTTTCTTTGACTTCTTGCCTCTTGGAGCAGGCTTATCGGCGTCGTGAATTGACTTCAACATCTCCGGCGTGAGATCCCTCGGACCAGACCGCTTGAACTCTTTGTAGGTCCGGATAATCCTGCTGTCAGCTGGAACGTCAGCGTACATGGTTTCCGGAATGGAACCATTGAAGGGAAATTTGGATGCATCTGAGACGATGATCTTTGTGGTGTGAAATGTACCAATCGAAGACATCAGTGCTCCGGCAACAGTGGGGATGCTGTACTTGTCCATGACCCACTTCGTAATCAGGGTCCAAAACCTAGCATACGACACCTCTAAATGCCGTGAAGAAGAAGATAAACTCTGGATGAGTTGTTGCCAGAGAACAAACCCATAATCGACATTAATGCCGTTGTAGACACCGTACAAGATGGACAGGAACAGTCGACTGGAGCCATCTGAACCAGAGCTTCTTTCAGAGAGACCTTTGAATAGCACAGTGAACATCCCGTTCCATTGTGGCAGCAAGCACGACTTCTTGAACTTGGCGACTTCTTGTAGAACATGTTGAAGAGGTGCCCCATTGGAATTGTCTCTGGATTAACCCTCGTAGGATCAGCTTCAAACCCTAACAGGGAGCAAAAGCGTTGCTTGGAGATAGACGCTTTGTGATGAGAAACGTCGAAGAAGATCCTATCAACCACTTTGTCGTAATGAGCAGTTGCATAGATCTGCGACAGGAACTCCACCGGTACTGATTCCGCCCTTGAAAGTGCAGGTGCTATCGGCGAATACTTCAAACACTCGATGATTGGGAACATATAAGAATCATAAGCGTGAGGGGTTAAGTCAATGATGAGGCATTGTTGAGGGCGAATGGGCAAGATGTGAGAAGTGGCGTGAATAGAGGATGAATCTGCCATTGTTGAAGAGAGGGAAGAAGATGATGAACAGTTAGGGTTCAGGGAATTCTTGCGCTCTGGGAAATTTCATTGCAGTAAAGAGGTAAATGGTAGATAATGTCGCCTTTTATACTGGGGTTTAAGGAGAGAGAAAGATCTTCCCAAATCTTCTATCGAAATACCAAGAGTTTTCCGGAGTGTGACTGATGCGTGACAGTTAGGGTAACTGATGATCACGCATGCGAGAGAGTGTCAGATTCCGAAGAACACGCCTCCCATCAAGCGCTGTTTCTGATAAACCGTTTCAAATTCACACGCGCCCTTTCTGTGCCAGAGAGGAAACGTTTCAAATTCGCACACGCTTCTGCGACGTCAGTTAGAGATTAGACGTTTCAAATTCGCATGCATTCCCTGTTCCGCCGTTTTAAATCAAATCAATTAAACTCCCGCCTGTGTCAGCAACTCTTCATCTTATCCCTTTAAAGTGTAACGACATCTTTTGAATAATACCCCCACGTGGATTAAAGTTGACCACAGCTTATAATTGATCACCAATCCAATGAAAAAGCCTGTAATTATTAGAACCAGAAGTTTGGAAAATCAAAGATTTTCGTGCGAAGGGTGTAAAAAGAAAAGAAACAAAGCAATACTTTTTAGGAAAAATTGTGATGTCAATAAAGACACGAAACAAATGATCCCAGGCACGAATCTCTTCCTTCAAAGTCAAGAGAGACCTTAAAGTGTTAGTGTGGTTTCCCGTTGAATAACGATCAAACACTTATTAAGAAGTGTTGAAAGGCTTCTTTTAATTAGGCTTCTTAGGGTGGCTTTTGCTTTGATTCAATAGTCCTAATCTTGAAATAAGATAGAAAGTGAACAAAGTACTTGTGAGACCGGTGTAGTCTGTTGAACAAGTAGGTAGGAAATAATTTTAAAGTGGCTTGGAAAATATAAAATGTCAACAAAAAATTAAAAACTGGATCGCAAGGGAAGAAATGTTATGATGTTTAACAATTTCATAGGAATCACATAAAATAATTGTTCACCGTCAATCCATTAGTGAAAACTTGAGCAAATTAATTGTTCACCGTCAATTCAGATTTGGTATTGAATTTTGGGTTTCACTCAGCTCGTAGCGGCACGAAACTAAGATCATAAACGCAGTTTTTGAGTAACCATAAACCTCAGTGGTAATTTCTGAGAGTCTCAAGGGTTACGTTTGTGAAACGAATTTAATGGAGAAATGTAATAGAGATGGTGTAAGAAATCAAAGTACCTCTGCTGTGAAAAGTAGGACCAAGCAGAAAACTCTTATCTCATGTGAGTAGAGAGTTAGGTAGCTCACGATTGGAATAAGTGTGGTAGCCTAATTGGGAAGACAAGGTTTGTGTATACCAAGTCATTAAGGCTATTATTCAGAATCTGATGAGGCTTTGGGCACATACAACAGCATGCTTCTAGGGACACTTAACTAATTCAACAATTTCCCCATAAACAACCACACATATAGAATAAAATTAAAGACAAAAAGCAAATAAAGAACAAAATATTTTTGGAGTTTTTGATATTAGAAGAAAAATAAAAGATAAGATAAAATAAAATAATAAAAAAATAAGAATGAGAAAGAAAATAATAAAAAGAAAAAACTTTGGAAGAAAAAAAACTTTCGAACCGAACCCAAGCGTTCGGTTGATTTCGGTTGTGAAAAATTTTGAAAAACCGAACCCGAGCATTCGGTTGGTTTCGGTTTTGAAAAATTTTGGAAAACCGAACCCGAGCGTTCGGTTGATTTCGGTTTTGAAAAATTTTGGAAAACCGAACCCGAGCGTTCGGTTGGTTTCGGTTTTGAGAAAACCGAACCCGATCGTTCGGTTGGTTTCGGTTTTGAAAAATTTTAGAAAACCGAACCCGAGCGTTGGGTTGGTTTCGGTTTTGAAAAATTATGGAAAACCGAACCCGTGCGTTCGGTTGGTTTCGGTTTTAAAAAATTTTGGAAAACCGAACCCGAACCTTCGGTTGGTTTTGGTTTTGAAAAATTTTGAAAAACCGAACCCGAACGTTCGGTCTATTTCGGTTACCGAAGAAATTAGATTTTCAAATAGGAAATACTTTTGACAAAAAGAAATGTAATAGAAACAATTATACATGAAATTTACAACCAAGAAAACCACCTTTGATTGATGAGCGAAGTGCAGATTATCCAACCAAAGCCGAGCGTTCGGTTCATTTCGGTACATCAGTACAAAAACCGAACCCGAACGTTCGGTCTATTTCGCTTCTTACTTGTGAGTTTGAGAGGTAGTTTGTGGTATTGACTCTGATTCCATCATACCTAGCCCTTGTAAAATTTTGTTGAACGACGCTTCAGGAAGAGCTTTGGTAAAGACATCAGCCAGTTGATCAGTGGTTCTAACAAAGTGAATTTCCACGTTTCCATCTTCCACATGATCTTTGATGAAGTGATACCTCAGTGCTATGTTCTTAGTCTTGGAGTGTTGCACTGGGTTATGATAGATCCTAATTGCACTTTCAGAGTCACAATATAGTGGGATCTTTTTCATATTGAGTCCATAGTCTCGGAGTTGACTCTGGATCCAAATCACTTTAGAGGTACATGATGCAGCTGCAATGTATTCTGCTTCAGCTGTAGACAAAGACACACACGTTTGTTTCTTTGATTGCCAGCTAACCAACTTCCCGTCAAGGAATTGGCAGCCTCCAGTGGTGCTTTTTTTATCCAGTCCACAACCTCCAAGGTCTGCATCTGAGTAGGCTTGAACGAAGAAGCCTGAGTTGGAAGGATACCATAGACCTAAAGAGGTAGTTCGCTTGAGATATTGTAGAATGCTCTTCACTGCAAGCATGTGAGGTTCGTGTGGGTTGGCCTGAAATCTAGCACAGTAACAAACAGAGAACATTATGTCAGGCCTGCTAGCAGTAAGATACATCAGAGAACCGATCATCTGGCGATAAAGCGTAATATCAACAGCCGGTTTATCCAAGGATGGAGTGAGCTTGGTGCCGAACGCCATTGGAACTTTGACTTTTGAATCTCCCATCATGCCAAATTTTGCAAGCAGAGTCTTCGTGTAAGCTTCCTGATTAATAAAGATGCCTTCGGGTCCCTGTCTAATATTTAAACCAAGGAAAAAGTTAATAGGACCCATTGAGCTCATTTCAAATTTAGTCTCCATCAGCTTTCTGAATTCATCCATTAAGCTGGGATTCGTTGAGCCAAAGATGATATCATCGACGTAAATTTGAACAATCATAAGGTGGTTACCTTCCTTCTTACGAAAGAAGGTTGGGTCAACCGAACCTTGTTTGAACTTGGACATCTTTAAAAACTTTGTCAGCGTTTCATACCAGGCTCTCGGAGCTTGTTTCAGTCCATACACGGCTTTATCCAAAATGTAACAATGATTAGGATACCTTTCATTTACGAATCCAGGAGGTTGCTCCATGTACACAGTTTCTTCAAGTTCTCCATTGAGAAATGCACACTTGACGTCCAATTGGTAGACCTCAAAGTTTTTGTGTGCAGCATAGGCGAGAAATATTCTAACTGATTCCAGCCTAGCTACAGGAGCAAAAGTCTCTTCATAATCAATTCCTTCCTCCTGACAGTATCCTTTCACTACCAGACGTGCTTTGTTTCGTATCACGTTCCCTTCCTTGTCCATTTTGTTCCTGAAGACCCATTTGAGACCAACAACCAAGGCATCTGGAGGAGTTGGAATGAGTCGCCAAACTTTGTTCCTTTCGAATTCATTCAGTTTGTCTTGCATAGCTTGAACCCAATCGGAGTGATCAAGAGCAGTGTTAACTGTCTTTGGTTCAACTTTTGATACGAAGGAGTTAAACATACATAATTCTACATTTGAAAACAAGGAAGTTTGTTTTGCTTTGAGTTGTGATCGATTCAGAACCTTTTCAGATACATCACCAACAACTTGAGAGACATGATGATCTCTGGTCCATTTAACGAGAGGAGGCTAGTTTGGATCAAAGGTTGGATCCAATTCAGCGTTTATCATCTCTTCTGGTTCGGATTGACTTTCATAGTCATAAGACATATCGGCATGCTCCCCCTCGACAGATAAGCTTTCAGGAATGTCTTGAGTGTTTTGTGCTACTGAGATTTCTGGTGGTTCTAAGCTTTCGAGTGTTGATGTACCTTCGGTTGGTGAGGCACTTTCGGTTGGTGTGGTACTTTCGGTTGGTGAAGTGCTTTTGGGAGTAGTTTGAGACCTTAGGTCCCCCTCAACATGTGAGCTCGGATGTGATAACGATGGCGGATCCTCCCCCTCGACTGAAGCATTGTGTTGTGGAGGGTTGTCAGAACTTGATCCTCCTTCATTCATTATCTTTGCAGCATCTTCGACCAGTTGCTTCAGATGATCTACCTTGTTGTCAGCTGCGCTGGCTTCTGAGAGAGTGGCCTTCTCCGGTTCATCAAATAGCTCAACGAACTTCTCAAATAGATTAGCGATTGAGGCTGTGACTTGCCCAGTTTGAGGAAAGATTTCTCCAGCTGTGTGCTTTTTGACATAGCTATCGTCAAAGGTCACGTAACAAGTTTCTTCTATTTTCCTTGAATGCTTTTTTAATACCCTGTATGCTTTAGAAGTAAGAGAATAGCCCAGAAATATCCCTTCGTCGGCTTTGACATCAAACTTGTTGCGGTGTTCTTTAGAATTGAAGATGACACACCATGAACCTGTTTCCTGTTGTTGATGATCTCATAAGGAGTGAGAGTGAAGCGCTTGTTAAGATATGACCTGTTCTGTGTAAAACAAGCAGCAGAAATAGCATCAGCCCAAAAATATAAACGTAAGGAAGCGAAACTTAGCATGGTTCGGGCTGCTTCACACAAAGATCGGTTTCATCTTTCAACAATTCCGTTCTGTTGAGGTGTGTAGGGAGCTGAGAAGTTGTGACTAATTCCCTTTTCTGCCAGGAATTCTTCGAATTCTTTATTTTTGAAATCCAGTCCATTGTCGCTCCTGATGTTGCGAACGACTTTCTTCAGTTGTACTTCAATCTGCTTGATGAACACCTTTAGCTTGTGATTCGCTTCAGATTTAAGCTTCAGAAAGAACACCCATGTAAAACGCGAAAAGTCATCAACAATAACAAGAATGTACTTGCTACCACCGATACTTTCGATAGATGATGGACCACACAAATCAATATGAAGTAATTCTAGTGGTTCAACAACTTTAGTGTTTATTATAGATGGATGACTTTGACGACTCTGCTTCCCCATTTGACATGCAGCACACAAATGTTCTCTATCGTACTTGAGCAATGGAAGACCTCGAACATGACCTCCAGTGACAAGTTTGTTGATATCCTTCAAGTTAAGATAAGAGAGCCTTGGGTGCCACAACTAGCTTTCGTCAGATTGTGCTTTGGATAACAGGCAGATAGCTGGGTTCCCTTTGATAGGTTTGAGGTTTAGGGGAAACATTTCACCTTTAGGCTCCGATTTGTGAATAACTCTTTTAGTCTTCTTCTCAATTATTTCAGAACCTTCATCGTCGAATGAAACTTTGAGACCGGTACCTCCAACAAGCTGAGATACACTGATGAAGTTATGTTGTAGTCCTTCCACATATGCAACCTTCCTAATCGTGAAATTACCGTTTGTAATCATTCCATAGCCTTTTATGGTGCCGAAGGAGTTGTTCCCGAACTTGACGTTTCCACCGTTTGAAAGAGACTTGTATTCCCTTAGCTCTTCCTTCCTTCCTGTCATGTGACGCGAGCAGCCACTGTCAATGTACCATTCTTCGTCAAACTGCTCGTCACTGATAACCTGCAAAAATTAAGCAGATTTAGGAACCCAAAGTTTCTTGGGTCCTCGTGAGCCTTTCACAGGAACAGGAATAGTAAGAGAGATGTCAACAAGATATGTTCTTTTTATTAGTGTTGTTTCATCTTTCTTTTTTATAGTGAAAACTTTAATTTTATTGGGATTCGTTGCTTTTGGTTTTGACTCTGGTTTAACCGCTGAAACCTTCTGTTTTCCTTTTAGTTCAGTTGATTATTGAGAGTGAACAGAATGGAATTTAGAATGGGGTTGAGAGAAATTAGAAGAGTTTGAGGAATTAGAAGAATTAGAATGAGAGAGCTTAGACTGAGATGACTTCTTGGCTGGAGATTTTAGGTGACCCTTTTGCTTTTGATCATTAGTGGGACCGACCCTAGAATTTTGATCTCTTTTGTTCTCAGAACCGAACCTTTGCTTTCGGTTGATGTAGTTCTCTGAACCGAACTTCTGCTTTCAGTTGGAGTCATTCTCTGAACCGAACCTTTGCTTTCGGTTGATGTTTTTCTCTGAACCGAAACTCTGCTTTCGGTTGTTATTGCTCTCTTGTGATTCAACAGGACTTTTCTCTGACTTTAAGTTCCTGTCACAATATGAGAAATAGGCATTTTGAGATTGCCAAAACTGTTTTCTCTCAGAGAGATTCTTCTTGTATCTCTGATTCCTTTGCTGTTTTTGATTTCTCATCTGCTTCGGTTGATGATGGATATTAGCTTTCAGTTTCTGTTTTTCTTTAGCTGGTTCATTCTGAACTGATGAAGTTTCACTTGAAGGAGTGACTTCTTTTGTAGGAATTCCTTTTTCTTGACGAACATCTTTTGTACCACTAGTACTTGGCACATCGAAGCTATCAAGTTTATTCAAAGGTTCTGGCACATATCTGCCTTTGCTTTTCCATGAAGTCATTTCAGACAAACCTACCGTTTCATCAGCGTTGTCGATGGGAGCTGACCAGAAGAACTCGTCACAGCCATCAACATTGTCTTCGTTTACAATTGTTGTAAGTTCAGCAGTCTGATGTCCGGGTACGCCTGTGACCTTATACACCTGATTTGGAGTGGTTCTTACTTTTTGGTATACTACTGCCTTCTCTGCAAGAATCGGGGACTTTTGTTGGGACATACGAGCGAACTCCACTGAATTTTCTGAAATGAGATTCTTGTGGTTTTCGGGTTCGCTCTTGACAAATTCTGAACAGTCAACTGTGTCCTCTACAGAAATTTCACTCATATTGTCGTCCTCATTGAGCTCAGATGCATTTTCAACATCAATTTTATTTTCTGAGCTCAAGTTGGCATTTAATGAGTCAAATTTTTGTATGGTTTCGGTCCTCAGTTTCAGTTTATCATTTTCATCCAAAAGGTTTTTAAGCATGTCCTTATAGTCCTTGGACTTTATGAAAGATTCGATTTTGTCTAGTCCATACATATACGTCGGATTAACATCTTCAGATGAAATAACACTTTCACAATTATACGCTTCAGCATCAATTTCATCCTCCTTAAACTCAAGGAAGGGTAAAATCATGCGATGAATCTTTTGTCCTATTTCACAATCCAAATGAAGCTGAGTAATATTAGTGTAAAGACGTTTAGCAATCAAACAAAAAACATTTCGCTATTTTAAAAGCTTTAAATTTTCTCTTTGCAAATAAATGTTTTCATCTTTTGTTTTCATTAACTCCGACTCCTTCAGTTCGATCCACATCCGTCGTTCCTCACTCTTCGAAGACACCCTGCTTAATTGGTCAGTTAGGTTAGAATTGGTGACTCGAGTTTGAGTTAAACTACTGTCTAGATGAGAGATTCTTGAATTAACACTTTTTAATTATTTTTCGTATGAGCATTGTGGGACTTTGAATGAAACAAAAACGGATTGTACCTTCTTGATCAGTTCATCAAGCTCGTTGAACTGCACGTTGAGCGGTTTAGCTGTAAAGCACAAATTCTGTTGCTCCTTCGTGTCTTCATTCCCACCATCTGTGTTGTATCCCCTCATCTGAGATACGTCGGACACCATCAAGCACTTTCCACCACTGCTCTCTTCTTTCGCCACATAAGCCTTTCCATGAGAAGGCTTCCTTACTTCATCATCTTCAGAGTCGGTTGACCAGATCTCCACGCCACCGAACTCATCATCAGCTACCGAACCCTGCACAATTAAAGCATTCATAGAAGGGTTAGCAGTAGATTTCTTCATCCTGATTTCATCCAGCTTTTTCTGCAACAAAGATTCTTCATCTTTTTCCTCATCCTTTTCTGCCATCTTTTTGAGGACACAATCTTTTGCATAGTGGTTCTTTCCTCCACAGTAATAGCAGCTCACTCCCGACTCTCCTTCAGCCTTCGGTTCTTTCTTTGATTCTTCTACCTTCGGTTCATCTTTGACATTTTTAGAACTATAACTCCCCTGCCAATTTCGGTTCTTGTTGGTGGGGAATCTCTTCTTGATGAACCTCTTGGGGTTTGACACCATCATAGCATAATCTTCAGAAGTGAGGTCATAGTCCTCCAACTTGAGATCTTCTTCTTCCATTACCGCTTTGCTTTTGGACAGGAGGGCCAACGAACCCAGGCTTGAAACCACATTTTTCTCTTGTAACACGATCTTTTCTTGAGATTTCATGATATCCACCAGTTTCGCCAAAGAATAGGATTTAAATTGCTCATGCGCTTTAACTGTGGACACTACGGCTCTCCACTCAGATCTGAGGCCGTTCAAAAACGTAACCTTCTGCTCAATAAGCTTCCTTTCGATGTCATGTTTAATCATCTTACTAAGAAGATGATTGAAGCGATCGAACGTTTGAGTCACGGTTTCTTCGGCTTCCTGCTTGAATTCACCAAACTCGGACAAGAGTAGGGTTTGAATGGAGTGTTCAAGATCTTCGTCCGTAGAGTATAATTCTCGTAGCCTGTCCCATATTTCTTTTGCGGTTGTGCATGAACTCACCAGCCTAAAAGTATCGGATTGAAGAGCGAATCTGATTAATCTCAATGCTTTGATATTGCACTGGAATTTATCTTTTTCGTCTTGAGCAATATCTTTAACGTCTTTCAAAAGATCATTATACTCCTTTTGAGTTTTAATAATCATTGAAGTTGCTGAATGAGAAAAGGGTCCAGAAACGATTGCTTCCCAGATGAGGTATCCATTTTCCTCAGATCCTATAACATAATCTTCAAAGTGATGTGCCCAGACTTCATAATCATGGGTGTAAAGGATGGGAATCTTCATTGTTGATCCAATGTTGTTCGAAATATTAATGGGATTGGATTGCGACTCGTCCATATTTGATCGAATAACCTATTAAAAGATCAGACTTGTAATGTATTAAATTAGGGTAAAACAATAAATATCGAGTTACGTCAGTTATGAGATGACGGTTCAATAAATATCAGTAAATGCGGAATAACCCTAATCGAAACCTTTTTCACAGAAAAGAAGTGTATCAATTACACAGCCTCCTGCTCTGATACCAATTGATGAGTTAAAAACTAACTTGAAGATCGTTTAGATCTTTAAAACAAGTAAAATAATAAACGAGTAAACAACAAGAACACAAGAATGGATCAAAGGTGTCGAATGATTAATCAACAATCCTCAGTAGAGCTCGATAAAGAACTTCTACTGTAGAGGATTTAGGGTTTACAAGAACGATGAAGAAAATAATCTGTGATCTATCGTAATCGCTATCAATTGTTTCTATCGATCGTTTTTTATAATATGCATGCAAGCATATGTATTTATATTAAACCCTATCAGCTCTCGGTTGGACAGGCCCAAACCGGAGTAACAAAACTTGGACTAATAATCGAGCCCAATGGACCCAATACATAAAAACGCTACGCTACCCAACAGTACACACTTGAGGGGTTTATGTTTTGGATTCTGGGGAGATGTTTTTGTGATAAATACATTTGATACAACATGTTTGATGTTATTTTGTGAGTAAATTGTTTTCAAAATTTACGTTGTTACAAGTTGGTATCAGAGCCTTGGTTTGAGGGATTCGGATGCATCTTCGGGCGTATCTGAACTCAAACTGAGGAATTGAGGAAAATTTTTATAATGAAGTAAACTTTAAAAAAAAATAAGTGTAAAAGAGTTTTGAGACAAACAGAGAAGAGCCGTGTGTACGATCAGCCAGCGCCCGAACGAGGAATTCCCCAAAAGTACCCTTACTTTATGTGTTATGAGATATGTTATATTATGCATGCTAGAGTAGGCTAAGTATACATATTAGGACTAGAGTGGCCTGATTTATGATTCCTTAGCCTAGGAGTTTTCTGCTGCTGAGAAGCTTTTTGGGTGAGTGGATAGCATTTAGGAGCTCATGAGAATAGAGTACTTGTAATCCAAGATCCAAGGAGGAGGACTTGAAGTGAATGCTGATGTGGTGTGGTCAGTAGAATTGGGCCCGTACTACTGAAGACACCGGATCAGTGGGCATTTCAAGTAAGAATCTTTTGGACGACAGAGGACAAGTAGGGTTGCGTCATCGAGTATGAGCATGTTCGATCGAATCTCTGATAATTTTTGTTGTATTTCAGAAGCATCATGGTTAGGACTCGACAAAAACCTGAGAGCAGTGGTGCCAGCGATGATGAGATCCGTCGATTGATTCATGAGGAGGTTGTTGCTACCATATGGGCTGGGATTCCCGAGATGTTTGGGGACATCAAGACCACGTTGATTGAGACTTTTGATGAGCGGTACGCATCATTGACTGAGGCTGCTGCAGCTGCGGCTACTGCTGTTGTTGCTGCTCCTAGACCTCAGGGAGGTGACTCGTTATTGTTCCGAGAGTTCAGCAACACGAAGCCACCAGAGTTCGACGGGACGCAGGACCCGATTGCCGCTATGACATGGATCTCTGACATCGAGGGATGTTTCTATACGTTCTCTTGTCCAGAGCACTTGAGGGTTCGGTGCACCTTGAACCAGCTCTGCCTGGGAGCGAAGGATTGGTGGAAGTTCATGACGGCGAACTTCACTTTGGCTGATATTTCTGAGGTAACCTGGGAGAGGTTCACCGCTATGTTCAGAGAGGAGTATGTTCCCCCGATGGAGAGGGAACGATTGATTCAGGAGTTCTTGGCCCTCAAGCAGGGTACTGATTCGGTGGCAGTCATTACAAGGAAGTTTTATGAGAGGGCAATGTTTTGCCCTTAGCAGGTGTCATCTGAGCAGGCCTGTAAGAGCCGTTATCTGAGTGTGCTGAGGAGAGAGATTCGGGAGTTCGTGGCGAACTCGACTTGTCGGACATTTACTGAGGTCCAGGCAAATGCCCAGAAGAGGGAGATCGAGTTGGAGACTCAGGCTAGGGAGGAGGCCGAGTCTCAGAGGATGGATCGGCGGCCGGCTCGGTCTCAGCCGGCAGCCAAGCGGGGAAAACCCACTGATTCTAGGTCTAGAGGCGCGAAGGACCGCACTTGTGGGAAGTGCAGTAAGAGTCACGAGGGGACGTGCAAAGCTAGGGTGTGCTACAAGTGTGGGAAGGATGGGCATATCGTGAGGGAATGCCCCAAGGGATTTTCGGTATGCTTTCATTGCAACCAGACTGGCCATCGGAAGGCCGAGTGCCCGCAGCTTCTTCAGGGATCTGCGCCTGCTGCCAGGGTTACCGAGGTTCGGCCAGTGAAGGTCGAGGCCCCGAAGGCTCGTGGGAGGGCGTTTCAGTTGACCGCGGAGGAGGTCCGCGCGGCGCCCGATGTTGTGGCTGGTATGTATTCTCTTTCCATCTTTTATTTGATTCGAGTTATTATGCTTATATGATGATATGCGTAGGTACTTTTCTTGTGAGTTATGTGCCTGCATTGGTATGATTTGACTCGGGTGCGAGTCGGTTGTTTGTTTCCGTAGCATTTAGTCAGCAAATTAGTGTCCGTCGAGAGGCGTTGGATCGGCCTCTGCGAGTTTCCATAGCTGATGAGCGAGTAGCGTATGCTTCGGACGTGATTCGAGGATGTGTCCTCGAGATCTTTGGTGTGGAGTTTCCGATAGATCTGGTTCCGATCACGATGGGGGACATGTGTGTTATAGTGGGTATGGATTGGTTGAGCCGATATGGAGCTGTGATAGACTGCGAGCGTCAGTTGGTGACGATTCGAGACCCTAGTGGGGGAGTTCTTACAGTGCACGACGAGGGTACCCGTTGGGGATCAACATTTTGTTCGGCCGCCAGAGCGAGACAGAGTCTACAGCAGGGCTGTAGAGGATTTGTGGCATATGTGATGGATGTGAGGGTTGTTTCAGAGAAACCAAAGTTGGTGGATGAGGTTCCGATAGTGCGCGAGTTTCCGGATGTGTTTCCAGAGGAATTGTCGGGTGTGCCTCCGGAGAGGTAGGTAGAGTTCGGTATTGAGTTGGTTCCAGGAGCTGCGCCTATCGCTAAGGCGCCGTATCGCCTTGCGCCTCCGGAGATGCATGAGTTATCCTCCCAGCTTCAGGAGCTGCTAGGGAAGGGATGTATCAGGCCGAGCAGTTCGCCATGGGGTGCGCCAATCCTTTTTGTCAAGAAGAAGGATGGCTCCCTCCGGATGTGCATTGATTATCGTGAGCTGAATAAGCTAATGGTCAAGAACCGTTACCCGTTGCCGAGGATCGATGATTTGTTTGATCAGCTGCAAGGAGCATCTTGGCTCTCCAAGATCGATTTGAGGTCTGGGTATCATCAGTTGAGGGTGCGGGAGGAGGACGTCCAGAAGATGGCATTCCGAACTCCTTATGGGCATTACGAGTTCATGGTGATGCCTTTCGGAGTCACCAACGGACCGGCGATATTCATGGATCTCATGAACCGGGTGTGCAAACCGATGTTGGATCGCTCAGTGATCGTGTTCATCGACGAAATTTTGGTGTATTCGAGATCCAGAGAGTAGCATGAGGAACATTTGAGGGAAATCCTCAGAGTTCTGAGCTCGGAGAGGCTTTATGCCAAGTTCTCCAAATGTTACTTATGGCTGCGAGAGGTTCAGTTTCTGGGACACCTCATTAACCAGAATGGGATATTGGTTGATCCGGCCAAGATTGAGGTGGTCATGAGATGGGAGGTGCCGAGGTCACCCACCGAGATCAAGAGTTTTCTGGGTTTGGCCGGCTATTATCGGAGATTTATTAAGTATTTCTCCAAGATCTCCGTGCCACTCACCAAGTTGACCCGGAAGGGTGTTGCGTTTTCATGGGGTCCGGAGCAGCAGACCTCGTTCGAGACACTTCGCCAGAAATTATGCGAAGCACCAGTGTTAGCCCTTCCGGAAGGGATGGAAGATTTTGTGGTTTGTTGTGATGCATCGATATCCGGGTTAGGAGCGGTGCTTATGCAGAGGGGGCATATGATTGCTTATGCATCGAGGCAGCTTAACCCTCATGAGTCAAGATACCCCACTCATGATTTGGAGTTGGGAGCGGTAGTGTTCGCTCTCAAGATCTGGCGACATTATGTGTATGGGGTTTGGTGTACAATATACACGGACCAAAAGAGCTTGAAGTATTTGATGGATCAGCCCAACATGAATATGCGTCAGAGGAGGTGGTTGGATGTGGTCAAGGATTATGATTGTGAGATCCTGTATCACCCGGGCAAGGCTAATGTGGTAGCCGATGCATTGAGCCATAGGGTGGAGGGAGCCACAATTCGAGATGTTTGTTTGAGATTGTCAGTGATGACCCCAGTGTTGGATGCTATTCGTGGGGCCCAAGTTGAGGCTATGAAGCCAGAGAGCCAGAAGAGGGAGCGAGTTGTCGGGTTGGTGTCAGAATTTGTTACCGATAGTCGGGGGATTATGACATTTCAGGGCCGGATTTGGGTACCGTATGTGGGTGGGACGCATACCATTTTGTTGGAAGAGGCTCATCGATCGAAATTCTCGATCCATCCCGGGGCCACTAAGATGTTCTTGGACCTGAAGAAGGATTATTGGTGGCCCTGTATGAAGAGGGATGTCGCATGGCTCGTAGAGAGGTGCTTGACATGTCGCAGGGTGAAGGCCGAGCACCAGCATCCACATGGTAAGCTACAGCCATTAGAGATTCCCGAATGGAAATGGGAACAGATTACCATGGATTTCATCACCAAATTGCCAAGAACCGCGAGGGGTGTCGATGCAATTTGGATGATTGTGGATAGATTGACGAAGAGTGCTGACTTCCTGGCCATCAGTGAGAGCTCTTCCGCGGAGAAGTTAGGGGAGATGTACGTGAGAGAGGTGGTATCGCGGCATGGAGTGCCAATTTCGATTGTCTCAGATCGAGATGTACGTTTCACTTCCAGATTCTGGAAGAAGTTTCACGAGGAGTTGGGAACGAGGTTGCATTTCAGTACTGCATACCACCCTCAGACGGACAGACAGAGTGAACGGATGATTCAGACGCTCGAGGACATGTGTATTGGATTTTGGAGGGAGTTGGGACACGTATTTGCCCTTGGCGGAGTTTTCTTATAACAACAGCCATCATTCGAGCATTGGCATGCCGCCATTTGAGCTGTTGTATGGGAGGAGGTGTCGAACCCCTATTTGCTGGGGAGAAGTAGGGCAACGTGTGATGAGCAGTACCGACATTGTGCTTCAGACGACAGAGCAGATCCAACAGGTCAAGCAGAGGCTGTTGACCGCTCAGAGTCGTTAGAAGAGTTATGCAGACAGACGCCAGTCCGAGCTCGAGTTTCAGGTCGGCGACTTTGTGCTCCTAAAGGTCTCTCCTTGGAAAGGAGTGATCCGATTTAGGAAGAGGTGCAAGTTGGGACCCCTATATATTGGACCTTTCAGGGTGATCGCGAGGGTAGGCAGGGTAGCCTATCGTTTGGAGTTGCCAGCAGAGTTGGGACAGATTCATGACACTTTCCACAAGTCGCAGTTGCGAAAGTGTATAGCCGATGAGTTGGCAGTGGTGCCCTTAGAAGATATTCAGGTGGATGCGAGCCTGAATTATGCCGAGAGAGTAGTGGCAATTAGGGATCGGAAGATCAAGGTTTTGAGGAACAAGGATGTGTCGTTGGTGCAGGTCCAGTGCCAGCATCGGAAAGGGTCAGAGTTGACTTGGGAACCGGAGCGTGAAATTTGCGAGCAGCATCCGGAGTTTTTTTGGAGAGTGAGACTTCGAGGGCGAAGTCTGATTCTAGTGGGGGAGAATTGTAACACCCAGATTCCCAGGTATGATATTTTGTTCCTTTATTTTAGATTTTTGCGGGGGAACTCGGCGAGTTGGCGTCTAAACTCGCCGAGTATGGTCGCGGATTGGTACGCGAGTTCACAGCTGGACTCGGCGAGTTCATGAGTGGACTCGGTGAGTCCACTCTATTTAATGAAACCCTAATTTCCAGGGTTTGAGACCTATTTAAAGGGCCTTATGGCCGTCATTTGTGGCCACCAACCCTAGAGAGAAACCCTAAAGAGACCTAGAGCGTTTGTGAGGAAGGAGAGGCTAATCTTGAGCTGTGGTGGCTGTTTTTGCAAGAAGGATGTGTTGAAGGCAAGAGGAAGCTGAAGGAGGTGCGATATCTGGTGGTTTTGAGCTCATAGAGACTGCATTGAGGTATTATTCTCGGACCTTCTTCAGTTTTGGTGTTGATTCTTTGTGTTAGGGTTTTCCTAACCCTTTTGGAGATTGATTAAGAGGTATTTTGGTCCCTCCCCGAATTTTTGTTATGGATCTGGACCCAAAGAGGTCTAGAGGCCTTAACCGTTGGAGCTGTTTGAGTCATTTTGGAAGTCATGAGCTTGGAATGTCATTTTTGGGGCTAAATCACCATTTTGGACCATTTCTATCTTATATGTGTGTCAAGGTCCGAACTTTACGTGATTATCATGCTTAGGGAGGCCAGATCTATGATTATATGGAACAGATCTGACCTCAGAAGTTGTTTTTAGTTGGTGCATGGAATGAACTCGCCGAGTCCCAAGAACAGACTCAGCGAGTAGTATGAAGGTGGCCCGTTAATCACTCAGTGAGTGGACTATCCGAGTTGGGGGAATGACTCAATGAGTCAGGGAGATTCAGGGGTCTGAGTTCAAGTTGGAACTTGCCGTGTTGTTCTTGAGACTCGGCGAGTTGAGTCGAGGTGGCCCCGCAATTCATGCCAAGTGGAACTCGTCAAGTTAAGGTAAATACTCGACGTGCCAAGAGAGAATCTAAGAGAGTCAGTGGACACGTGTAGACTCGACGAGTCGCCCTTGTGCACTCGTCGAGTCGGGTCAAGTTTGACCATTGACTTTGTTGACTTTTAGGGTTGAGTACTGTTGTATTTATGAGAGTATTACTTTGTGTGATTAGGCGGAGGCTAGATCACATTTCTTCCGAGATAGATACTTATCGAGACCGCGAGGTGAGTCTTCTCACTATACGTTACCTAGAGTGGTATATTTATGTGGACCAGAGGGTCTTATGTGTTATGTATGAGACTAGGTGCTATGTCACATTTGTATGTTGTATGATGATATAGACCGGACCGGAGGGTCCATCGAGCTATGACCGGACCAGAGGGTCCAACGAGCTACGGGACTGGAGGGTCCCGCTAAGACACATCAACCGGAGGGTCGTATTATAGCCTCGAGTGGCGTATGTGTTGTATGTGGTATTTTGGGGAACTCACTAAGCATTTAGGCTTACAGTTGTTGTGTTATGTGTTTCAGGTACTAGTGATGAAAGCGGGAAAGCGCCGACATGATTTGTACACACTTGAGGGTTTATGTTTTGGATTATAGGGAGATGTTTTTGTGATAAATACAGTTGATACAATACGTTTGATGTTATTTTGTGAGTAAATGAATGTTTTGAAAATGAAAAATTGTTTTGAAAATTTACGTTGTGACAAGGTTATGGGGAGTACAAAGGTGATGCTCAAGACCAATGAGATGATTCAGCAGGTTCGGAGCAGGCTCCAGACAACTCAGAGTGGGCAGAAGAGTTATACCGATAGTCGTCAGTCGGATTTAGAGATCCACGTAGGAGATATGGTTCTCCTGAAGGTGTCACATTGGAATGGTGTCATCCGATTCAGGAAGTGGGGCAAGTTGGTCCCCAGGTATATTGGTCCTTTCATGGTTTTGGCTCGGCTAGGCCAGGATACGTATCGCTTCGATCTTCCAGATGAGCTCAGTCAGATTCATAACACGTTTCCTGTCTCTCAGTTGCGGAAGTTCTTAGTGGATGATTTTGTAGTGGTACCATTGGAGGATATTTAGGTGGATGACCGCCTGAATTATATTGAGAGATCGGTGGTGATCTTGGATAGGAAGTCGAAGACCTTGAAGAACAACGTTTTCGAGCTGGTGAAGGTGTAGTGGCAGCACCGCAAGGGATAAGAGTGGACTTGGGAACCCAAGAACGAGATGAGAGAGTACTATCCGGAATTGTTTAGGGCAGCAGACTTCGAGGACGAAGTCTAATTCAAATGGGGGAGAATTGTAACACTTGAATCCTGGTAAGTCTATTAATTTCCCTTATTGTTATTAATGTTACATTTTTGGTCCTTGAGTAGTACGCGAGGCGAACCAAATGCTACGCATAGTGAACAAGCCGTAAAGCGAGTATGCGGAGCATACCACATGGTAAGCTTAGCGTACTCATGCGAGGCTGGATCGGGACTTCGGACACATACGTTGGGCGTACGTGTATGTACACGAAACTTATGTGAGTCATTTAGAAACCCTAATTTTGGGGTTGGGCACTATATAATCCTCATTATGGACCATGAAACACTCATTTCTCAATCTCCATTGTTCATATAGCCTCACGCACGAAAACCTAAACCTCTCCTTTGTGTTTTTAGCTCATTGTGTTCATTTTGGTGTGTTTTGGTACATACTTAAGAAGTAGAAGCTTGGTGCAAGGTGGATCAAGAAGAGCATGTGGATCTCATTTATTTGCTTCATTTCTAGCTTATTTGAGTTAAAAAGCTATGAACTCACTCATTAGTGGTGACAACCAGGAAGTTTTTGATGCAAGCTAAGTACTTCTAAAGATTATATAGAAAGCACATCACATCGTCATTGTAATAAACATTCGAACCGATTATATGGAAATTTAAATTATATAAAGAATGTATTAAGTTTTCCATGGAAGTGTTCAAATTGGACAAATAAGCCCTTCGGCCCTTCGGCCACAAGAACCCTCAGACCAAGAACCCAAGTCCTCAGACTGGAAACCAAATACGATGGAGTGGGATTTCGGTCACCCTTGGATCGAGAACTCTCCTGATTTCGGTGTGGATCTCGGCTGGGAATTTAGGGGCCCGAGGTTTGACTTGGGATGTGACACACCAACTTTTCTTCCCTTTACCCATCAAAAATATATACTATGCATACCATTATACATCAAAATTCCATACAAGACACACAAGTAACCACCAAACATCCATGCTATACATGCAATTGTCTATCAAACATCCATACAAGGCACTTGAATTACCAACATGTAAAAATAAAGGGCATCACCCCTCCTTCCTTTTAAACTCGATCAAGAGTGGGTTTATCCCACTCTTGCCATCTAATTTTCACTAAAAATCTCTCATACTCACAAGTTCAAGTCCAATTCCTTTCAAGAATCACCATTTTAAGGCCGGTTCTTGGGTATTTGGTAAGCATATTCGACATCCTCTAGTAGTTTGACACATTTTTGTGTAAATTTCATCATGTTTACACATATTCTTTTTGTGTGTGAAATCCTTAGAAGAATCATCTTACATGATGCTCTTCAAGTTGCCACACACGAAGCTACGCTCGAAAACTCTCATCTCTTTCCCTCAAACCACACAGGAAATTTACTAAGGTGAGTTCATAGCCCTTCATTTTCGAGTTTTTACAGGTTGTTAGTGGGGGTGGGGGGGATATAAGTACATAAATCTTATTTGGATGATCTAAAGGCTTTGCAAACTAAAAAGATAAGTTATGTCATTAAAACATATCTAAGCTTAAAAATCAGCTTTCTATAGAAAAGTTGTGGTTTGTTCATCGACTATTTTCCCTACTTAAACTTCATATATGTCAAAACTGTTCAATATTCAAATATTCCAGGTCTATACCTTTTTAAGGACTACTCGCACGCGTTCATAAAATGTTTCTACAATTTATGGTGATTTTTACAAAATTCTCTATCATTTCCGAATATTTTCGGACAAATCAATCAAAGTAAATGTTTTCACTCTGGTTTGGAACCACTTTAAGTCAGAGAAAAATATTATGGAAAAATTAGACTCATTTTCCAAGCTCGAAGAGTTTACGGATCCAAATTTTGAGTTACGATGATTTTTCTATAATTTTTTTTAAAAACATGGACAAAAAAGTCAAAAACTAGATATTTGTCTTTATCATTATACATGTGTTTAGATATAAGTTTATATTTTATAATATTTAAAACATCTAGACATGATAACTCACATGTGTTTATATATTTGATTATATAAATGGAAACATTAATAATAAACTATAATTGGTATAGTTTATGGGTCATAAATACTACACTATCATTTCTAAAGAACCATATAATTATTCAATGGTAAAATTAATTTATAAGAAAAATTAGTCATAGTTCACGTAAATATGTTGATGCTCTAGTGAGACATTCTCTTCACCATACCTACCTAGTGTAACCTTTGAGTGCTGCATTATAACCAGAGTCTCCTGGAGGGAGAGCGACACCGTTCTGTATAGATATACACAGGATTGACAACCCCACATCTCATTTGTTCGCTACAGTTTCACAGGTAAGACAAGGGTAACAAATGTATACCCATTCCGACGCCTGAAGAACGTCGTTCCAGCATATCAGCCATATCAAGCATGATTATGACAACTCACATAGGGATTAACAATACTATCCTTGTTTACGGGAAGCTTACACTCTATTGGTTCTATAAAAATAAAAAACTACATACTATCTCTCAATACATTATTGCTTACATTGTCGGTCTTAGGGTTTAAGACTACAGTTTACATTTAAGAAAATATTGGATTTTCTAGAAAGATACACTGTCATTTTACAAGAAAAAGATAAAAAAAAAAAAAAAAAGTCGTACATACATTTTTTTGTCTTAGATATAAGACTTATAGCTCATTTTTATAGAAAATATCAGATATTCTAGAAGTATACAAAATCATTTCAAAACAAAACAGCTACAAACCCTTTTCATACAAAAATGCTTATGAACTCACCAACATTATTGTTGACACTTTTCAAAATCACTTGTATTCTCAGGGAACCATTAAACAGGTATCTGATCCATTTTGAGAGCAGGAAATGTTGCAACATGTTTTCTATTCATCAGTTATTTGTAATTGCTTGTGAACAAACAATTGTTGTAAATAGTATAAACTTGTATTCTCAATGTATGATGTTTGGGTTGCTATGATTCATTTATATTCAACTGTTGTGATACTATACTATGACGTCATCTGCCCCCGGACGTTTCCGCCACTCCGGTTCGGGGGTGTGACAGATTGGTATCAGAGCATTGTTTATAGTGAACAAGTATATCAAACCATACAAAATATACAACTATAAATACAATGGGGCTAAAACACTCTAACTACATATATACTTTTAATGATATAATAATATTTTAAGTAAAGTATAAGTACATATAAGTTAGCGCAGTATCATAACGAGAGCATAATAAAAGTAGTATGACGAGTCGAAAACACATACCAACACTAAGATATCAACACTAAGATATCAAGAATTAAATGCAACATAATTAAATGCAACATTTTAGGTAGGCCTTGGGAAATGTGATTGGACCTTGAATAAATATAGTATGTTCAAGTATATTTTTCCAAGGTGTAACTAGCATATGCTGCGAAATAGTCATAGTGAATGACGAGTCTAAACACATACCAACACTAAGATATCAAGAATTAAATGCAACATTTAAATACCATAAGAGTATTTTAGGTTACCATAGAAGTATATAATTAAACCCTCTATGTAGTTCTTATACCTCCATTCTCGCACGGACGACATGGCTATTAAATTTCACCCTGAAGACCCCTACTACCCTGCCATGGTAGCCAACAGATGGATCGAGGAGGAGCCAGAAGAGGTTGATGAGGAGAACCTAGAAGTGGGCCCTGAAGAATACCAATAGGTGCATTATGAGGGGGAGGATTCTAATGAGGAGTCAGACAAGGATGAAGGCACTAGATAGATCCTTAGCAAACCTTACCCTACCAAAAGCAAGCAATAGACCCTTTCACCTCCTTGTTTTCAGGTACGTAAGCACCCAATAAGGGTCCTCTTTGTGTGAACATTCCTAGTAAGAAAATATTGCCCATGCAAGGACAAGCTTCGTTGCTGATATCTACCGCTGTCCAGGATGCACCTCTACAAGGGGCAACCCAACCACATGTCTGGGTTAGAGTAGACAGCCGACGATCCACGTTAGGCATGCACCCACTACACCATGCTTCGGGCCCCAGTACCCTCACAAATCGAGCACTGCCTCCAAGTGCACCACAAGTGGCCCGTTCAAAAACTCAGGTTCAGCCTCTCCATCATGAAGTAATGGAGATTGGAGGCGAAGCCCTAAATGCAACAATACGAATTTGACACCTCCATGAAAAACAAGAACACCATTCAGGAGCGATACTTAATGAGCAAGAAGGGCAGGAGGACCTTACAAATCGTCTACACTCCTTAGAGGAGGAAGTGGCCACCATGAGACAACTTATCTTTACAACTGAGGCTAGGGCAACCTTAGCAAAACATAGAGAGGAGGAGGACATACGCGAAATGAGTGAAATGGTTGGGCACCTTGTGCGCCATTTTGGCATAAGATAGACTACTATAGCCAAGTGAGTCACTTCACTACTCGTATTATGTCTTAGGTTTATTACATCTTTCATCACAACTAGTGGTAGTAAATCAAGAGAGGTACGCCCTCCAAGAACCCATGTAACCTGAATCAACTAAATGTATCAATGGCTATGCTCTATTTTGATAAACGTAACATTCGTATAATACCTACTACTTACCACTATAAGTACATTTTGATGATGTGGTGAAAAACATTTGGGAATCATACAACAAAACAGGATATTTATATACATATATACAAAACGATATGTATAAATATAGATAAGATAAACTAGAAACGACCTTAATTACTTATGAACCCGTTTCATACCATACAACAAAACCATGCCACAACAAGGAAGTAACCAGCCTACCGGAAAAACACCTGTTCTACAAATGGACCTTACTACATTTCAAGCCACTATAACAACTTAGTGCCATCAACGCAAACGAAAACAGGAGCGCTTCCAGCAGTACCAACCCCAGTGGCAACCAACGACACCAGCAGGTGTGTTTTTACAAGGACACCCCAAATCACAAACATAAGAACTCCCGCGACAAAGGAGAGGTACTACTCAAGAAATGAAAGTTTTGGAGCAAGAAAGGGAATCGTTCGACTCAGGTACCTGTCAAAACTTAACAAATTCTGGTAGCTCATGCCACCACTACCCCTACTGTCTCAGTGACGATGAGATCATGTGTTGGGAACCTACCCAAATGCCACAAGTGTAACTTCCATTGCCAAGTATAATGTTGAAAGTTGCACTGCAAGAATTGCAACAGAAAGGGTACATCACTCACTGTTGTAGAATGCCAACCCGATAGGCCCCTCAAGCCTCTAGAGCTAGAATGAGTCTGGCTTGCTAAGAATGCTTTGAGATAGGGCATTTCAAGAGGGATTTCCCAAGGACTAAGAAAAAAGATGACAGAGACGTCGGAAGAATTTACACAATGGAACACATGAAGCAAAATGAAGGACCCTATTGCGATTACCGGTACACTTCTCCTCAACTAATTTATACGCATGCACACTTTACAATAAAGATGCAGAAAGGAAAACTCATAAGTCACAAGGCATAATTGCATGCTAAATCAAAACCCTAAAACATTCACTAAAATATTCCCGGTAGAAATGACCAGGTGAAGAACTAAAACCACCAAGAATACATACCTAGCATGCACTCTAACCCTAAACGAACATTTCTTCTAAAATCAACCTAATATCAATAACATTAGGAAACTCTGGCGCGACCATCTGCATGTTTTAGTTAAGCCCTCGCCGAACCCATAACACACATTACGAGATACCATTCGACTTAACTTACTAATTAATGAAACCCTCTCGTTGTCCAGCTTGAAGAAATTGAAATAAACGAATCATACCGTGTATCCAGGCTCAGGAGTACATATGCAAGGGGTACCACACTCTTTCTTAGCCCACAATAGAAATATGGAACAGGAAGCGAAAGAAATCAAGGATATTTTAGAGTTTTATAACCTTCTCGATGTGTTCCCAGAAGATCTTTCAGAAATACCACCCATGTGCCAAGTTGAGTTCGGAATCGACTCGACTCTTAGATCCACTCAGGTAGCCAAATCCCCAATACCACTTAGAACCAATGTAAATAAAAAAATTGTCCAGTCGTTGGAACGATCTAGAAAGTAAGGGAATTATCAGACCAAGCCCTTAACCTCAGGGAGCACTCATCTGTCTCGCAAACAGGAAGGCTTAACTATCCATATGGCCATTGACTGCCAAGAACCAAGCAAACCCGCCATCAAGGGGCAATATCCCCTATTCTGAATCGACAATCTATTCAACCAAATTTAAGAAATGAACAAAAGTTGGCATACCACTAGCTCAAAATTCCATAGAACGAAAAATTTCTGATACAACCTAAAATTTAGAAGGCCAACTGCACCACACGCAACCTTAACCTTGGTGACAATAGTGTTCGCCTTAAGGTCTAGACAAACTACATTTAGGGCGTCAAGTACACAATCTTCATTAGCCATGACCAACCATTCCCGTCCTCCCCGAATATTGAGGAGGCGCAAGCTCGAAACCTTGAAACTCTATATGGACGCAAGTGCAGATCACCCCTGTTCTAGGCTACGATGGATGACACACAGCTAGCAATGGGGTAAACACATAACCGCACCACCACCGACCCTGAGACCAACAGAGAGACAACCGAAATGATCGCCCATACCCTAGAACGACTAAAGACATCTAGGAACCGACAAAAGATATATGATGATAAATGACATAAACCATTAGAGTTTCAAGTCGGTGATCGCATGCTGCTAAAGGTCTCTCCGTGGAAAGGGATGATACGCTTTGGAAAGTAGGGAAAATTGAATCCAAGATACATCGGACTATTTGAGATCCTTGCCAGGATTGGTACGGTGTCTTATAAGCTCCAGCTACCACCTGAATTTAACAATGTACACCCTATCTTCCATTTGTCCAATCTAAAGAAATGCCTATGTGACGAGCCACTCGTTGTCCCGATTGAAGAAATGGAAATAAATGAAAACCTACATTTCGTCGAGGAACCCATAGAGATAATGGACAGGGAGGTGAAACGAATGAAACATAGTTGCATCCCCTTTGTGAAGCTCCGATGGAGTGCCAAACGAGGACCTGAGTTCACCTTGGAACGCAAGAACCAGATGACACAGAAGTACCCACACCTTTTCCTTAGTTCCTAAGTGCCTACTCTAGAACTAATTTTGAGACGAAATTCCCTCTAAAGGGGGGATGATCTGACAACCAGGAAGTTTTTAATCCAAGAAAAGTACTTCTACATATAATATAGAAACCACATCACGTCTTCATTGTAATAAACATTTGAGAAGATTATATTAAAATTAATATTATATAAATAATGTATTAAGGTTTCCCTGGAAGTATTCAAAATAGACAAATAAACCCTTCGGCCAAGAGAACCCTCGGACCAAGAACACAAGTCCTCGGACCGGAAAACTTATATCAAGGAGGGGGATTTCAGTCACCCTTGGACCAAGAACCCTCTTGATTTCGGTGAGGATCTCGGCTGGGAATTTAGGGCCCGGGGTTTGACATGGGATGTGACACAACATCTTTTCTTCCCTTTTCCCATCAAATATCTATAATATACATACCATTATACATTAAACTTCCATACAAGACACATAATTAACCACCAAACTTCCATGATATACATGCAGTTGTCCATCAAACATCCATACAAGGCACTAGAATTACCAACATGTAAAAATAAAGGGCATCACCCCTCCTTCCTTTTAAACTCAGTCGAGAGTGGGTTTATCCCACTCTTGCCATCTTATTTTCACTAAAACTATCTCATACTCTAAAGTTCAAGTCCAATTCCTTTCAAGAATCACCATTTCATGGCCGGTTCTAAGGTATTTGGTACGCATATTCGACATCCTCTGTAGTTTGACACATTTTTGTGTAAATTCATCATGTTTACACATATTTTTTTCGTTTGTGAAATCCTTAGAAGAATCATCCTACAAGAAGCTCTTCACTTTCCACACATGAAGCTAGGCTCAAAAAACTCTCATCTCTTTCCTTCAAACCACACACGAAATTTACTAAGGTGAGTTCATACCCCCTTGATTTTTGAGATTATCCAATTTTTTAGGCGGGGGGGGGGAATACAAGTAAATAAATAATATTTAGATGATCTGAAGGCTTTGCAAACTAAAAATACAAGTTATGTAATTAAATCATATCTATGCTTAAAAATTAGCTTTCTACACAAAAGTTGAGGTCTGTTCATCAACTGTTTTTCCCTACATAAACTTTAAATCCTTAAAAAATGTTCCACATGCAAATATTAAGGGTCTATACCTTTTTATGGATTACTCGCACGCGTTCATACGATTTTCCTACAATTATTGGTGATTTTTACAAAACTGCCTATAATTTCAGAACAGTTTTTGGACCACTCTATAAACATAAACTTTTTCACTCTGGTTAGGAAGCACTTAAGGTTAGGAAAAATATTATGGGCAAAGTTGACTCATTTTCCAAGCTTTGAGAGTTTACGGATCCAAATTTTGTCTTACGATGATTTTTCTATAATTTTTCTAAAAACATGGACAGAAAAGTCAAAAACAAGAAATTTTTCTTTATCATATTAAATGTTTTATATATATGCTTAGATGTAAGTTTATATGTTATAATCTTTTAAAACATCTGGACATGATAACACACATGTTTTTATATATTTGATTATATAAATGGACTTGACAAAACATTAATAATAAACTATAATTGGTATAGTTTAAGGGTCAAAAATACTACACTATCATTTCAGAAGAACCATAAAATTATTCAAAGGTATAATTGTTTTACAAGAAAAAGGAGTCATACTTCACATAAATATGTCGATGTTCTAGTGAGACAGTCTCTTCACCGTACCTACCTAGTGTATACTTTAAGTCCTGCATTATAACCAGAGTCTCCTAGAGGGAGAGCGATACCGTTGTGTATAGATCTATATGAGATTGACAACCCCACACCTCATTTGTTCGCTACAGTTAGACAGGCAAGTCTAGGGTGATAAATGTCTACCAATTCTGATGCTTGAAGAACGTTGTTCCAGCACATCAGCCATATCAAGCCCGGTTATGATAACTCACATAGGGATTAACAATCCTATCCTGGTTTACAGGAAGCTTACACTTGATTGGATCTATAAAAATAAAAAAACTACATACTATCTCTCAATATATAATTGCTTACACTGCCGGTCTTAAGGTTTAAGACTACAGTTTACATCGAAGAAAATATTGGATTTTATGGAAACATACATTGTCATTTTACAAGGAGAAGATACAAAAGTCATACATACATTTTGTTGTCTTCGATATAAGACTTATAGCTCATTTTTATAGAAAATATCAGATTTTCTGGAAGTATATAAAATCATTTCTTAACTAAAAAGATACAAACCCTTTTCATACAAAAATGCTTATGAACTCACCAACATTATTGTTGACACTTTTCAAAATCACTTGTATTTTCAGGGAACTAGTAAACATGTATCTGATCCATTTTGAGAGTAGGATATGCTACAACAAGTTTTCTAATTTTTAGTTATTTGTTATTGCTTTTGAACAAACAATAGTTGTAAACAATATAAACTTGTATTCTCAATATATGATATTTAGGTTTCTATGATTCATTTATATTCAACTGTTATGATTCAATACAATGACGTCACCTACCCCCAGACGTTTCCGCCTCTCCAGTTCGGGGGTGTGACATTAGTGGCTTAGATCTATCATTTTTGAGTTTTGCTCCCTTTTGGTCGTATGAATGAGATCTATTGGTTTGATACCACTCGACGAGCTTTGATTTTCCACTCTTGGTGTTTTTGAGGTTCTAGATGCATAAAGTTGTCACCTTTAGAGTTTAGATTCATCCGTGCAAAAGTTATATCCATTTGTTGAAAGTAGGGTGTTATTTTGAAGTTTGTCATTATGGGGCATGCAAAGTCACCATGTCAGTGACTTTATGGTTATAGATGATTATTAAGACTTGGATCTATGGTTTGGCATTTTTGTCTTAAACATTAAGTGCTTAATGTGGAATTTGGCTTATTGGCTGAGTACGTTGGGCATACAAGTCTGTACGCACAGTGTACAAGCCATTTAGCTAGTATGCTTAACGTACATCTAAATATGCCAGCGTACTCAGTCTATTGGTCTTAGCATTTTGGGCTTCATGTTTGGATCATTTTATTGGGCTTGGATGCTTGGGTCCTTGTTGGGCCAACTTAGAACAAGTGTTTTGGACTAGGAAAAATTATTGGGCTTTAGGGTAAGGCCCATGAAAGGGTTTGGGCCCAATTTGGAAAATTAGCCCATAAGTGGGCTTTGGATGATTATTTGATTTTGGGCCTTTTAGATTATGAGTTTGCGCCTTAGTCTTGGCCCAAGTATGGATTGTTGAACTTATGGTTACGGATTATAATCCAAATGTTAATTGGGTGTTATTTTTTTGTTGATTAGCTCGATGATTCGTTGGACAAGCAGCCACAAATTTTTTTCATTGAGATTCAGCAGTCAAGGTGAGTTTCCTCACTGGTTTTTCCAGGTTCAAGATGTATGTGTGACCCTTGCATGTGTTATGTGATGCTATGTATAACTAGTGAGGCTTGATGTTGGGCGAGGCCCGATTATTGAATCGTGTGCTCTTGTTTATGATCATTGTATGTGTTATCATGATTAAGTGATATGTATTGAATGTATATAGTGGGCGGGGCCCGATGTCAGGCGGGGCCTAAGAATAATACAATTTTATACCGAGCGAGGCTCGATGCCCGGTGGGGCCCGATGGAGGATGGGGACCCAGTATGTGATTTATTATGTATTTTATGTGGTAGTTAGGAGAACTCACTAAGCTTTGTGATTATAATTTTCAGTTTATGTTTCAGGTACTTCTGGTTCGAAGGGGAAGAGCTCGGGATGACTGCATTATACACACCAAATGGATTCCTCTTTTGAGATATCACTCTGATTTTTATGATGTTGATATGCTTATTTTCATTTGGGTTGTATAGATAATGTTTTTGGAATACTGTTTTATTTGAATTAAAAATGAAATTTTTCGGTCATATTTTTGGAACAATACAAAAAAATGTTGTCGAGACTATTTCTGCCCATTGATTTTGAGGCAAATTGGCGTAGGTCATATTGTTCTTGCTGCTTCGGATAGAGATCTGTTCCTCCGTTCGAAAACACCATTTTGTTTTTTTGTGTAAAGAGATGAAAAATTATGCATAATCCCTAATTCACAAAGAAGGAATCAATAGTTTGATTTTTGAATTCGGAGCCATTGTCGATTCTGATTCTGCTAACTTTATTTCTTAGACTTAGTTCGATGTTCTTGATGAAATCGATCAGTACTTGAGCAGTTCCAGACTTTTGAAAAAGAAAGAACACCCATTTAAACCTCGAAAAGTAGTCAACAATGACCATATATACTTCTTGTATAGGGTCAGAAAAGTCCAAGGTCCACACCAGTCAATGTGAAGAAGTTCCAAAAGTTCGACGATCTTTGAGTCGATTACGATGGGATGACCTTAACAATGTTGCTTCCCTTGTTCAAAAGTTGCACATAATGAATTATTATCCAATTTTAATACAGGTAAGGAAGGAACAAGATAATGTATAACCATTTTGTTTAGATTCTTGAAATTCAGATGGGACAATCTTCAATGCCACAACCATCTGAGATCGGATGAGGCCTTCAAAAGTAACCAGACAGAGGGAACACTGACAAATGGCTTCATATTAAGTGTGAACATGTCACCCTTCCTTTTTGATTTAAGAAGAACTTATTTTGCTTCCATATTCAAGATGACACTTCCTACTTCATCAAAGACTACTTGATTGCCAATGCCCACCACAAGTTGCGAGACACTTATCAAGTTGTATTGTAGGCCTTCGACATATGCCACTCTATTTACTATAAACTTCCCATTCATTACTTTCCCATAACCTTTTACCTTGCATTTTTGGTTATTTCCGAACTTCACAACTCCAACATTTTCATAGCTTTGAAAGTCTTGCAACTCCTCCTTTCAACCTGTCATGTTACGAGAGTAACCACTATTGATATATCAGTGTTCATTGTGTTGCTCGTCACACAGTACCTACAATCAATTAAAAGAATTTAGGTCCCCAATGATTTTTGGGTCCTTGGATATTAGTTTCAAATGAATGGTGAAATGATGAACCTAGTACCCATTTTCGAACATTTGGCTGTAAGCTATCTATCAAGTCAACTTCGATTGAGTTGGCCTTTGAAATGTAATTATTCAAGGGTTTAGGTTCGACACTAACTTTCCTTTTTCCATCAACCATTCATTGTGATTCAACCTTTGTTTTGGGTACTTCTTTCCACCGTTTCACTGATGGATTCAATTCCAATGATGATGAACTTCCATTTTGTGACTCGTTCAAGTAGATTTCGTAGCACTATTTAATTTGTTCTTCAGAAAACTTTCCACATTGGTATTGCTTTCTTTAGCCTACGAAACCTCATAGGCCTATTTAACTTGTTCATCGGAAAACTCGTTTAAGTAGTAAACTGTAAATTAAATATACGAAGCCATGAATTAGCTGAATTAAGTTGTGATTTTATTTTATAAATTTTGTGTTAAAATAAGAATGTTTGTGTTAATTTTTTTTAAGTATTTTTTTCTAGGATAAATATATAAAAAAGTATTAGTTTGTATAATTGTTGCACGAAACTCTAATGTAGTGTATTAATAGGTTTATTAAATTGTGAATATAATATTTAAGCTAACCATGCATTATTATGGGTGTGTTCGGCATGCAACTTTTGGGAGCTTCTAGCTTCTAGCTTTTAAAAAATGCTAGTTAAAAAGAAAAAGCCTCATTTAGCAACAAGAGCGGTTAGCTTTTCGCATAAACAAAAAGCTCCAAAATCAAAAGCTACATGGACTAGCTTTCCACAAAAAGATCTAAAGAAAGCTACCTGCTACCCTTTACCAGCTACCCGCTAACCGTTACGAGCTAGTTTTGTCGAACACGCCCTATATATACATATCTGATTTGGAAGAAACAATTGTTGCAACGTTGACATAGATGGTTGATATCGGTGTATGGTAGTTGGTGGTGGTGATATAGTTTAAATTTTATCTACTAAACTGTAATTCACTATATTAAGTTTGTATATAACTTTTGTGCTCAAGTATGAATTGATGTATGAATGAAAATATTATATTATGAAAATTACAATTTTGCCCTTTTCGTACCAAAAAGACAAAAAATCAGAATTTTAACATGTTCAATAAAACTATCATGTACATATTTTACTAATTAATGGGGGTTTATAGGCTTGTTAATCTTTTGTGGTTCGCATTTGAAACACACCCTAACTTACTTATATATATATATATATATATATATATATATATATATGTATATATATATATATATATATATATATATATATATATATGTATATGTATATATATATATATATATATATATATATATATATATATATATATATATATTGATGAGAATAAATCTCTTGATCGTTTAGATTTTTCACAGGTATATTAATAAAGAACAAACTGTTAAATCAAACAAGACAAAGAACACAATATAGAATCAATATAAAGCTTATGATTCAAACGTAGTCACGCCTCAGCAGAGCTCGACAAAGAACTTCCACTGTAGAGGCGAGCTAGGGTTTACAATATTTTGAGAAGAATAATAAAAGCGTTACTAACTAAGGATGCATGCCTGCACCTTAAATACTTAAACCCTTGAATAAAATAATGCACGGTTGGACAGGCCCACACCGGCTACAAAACTGGGCTAAAAGGGACGAGCCCAAGACGTAACATCTTTATCCCAACAATCTCCCCCTTTGCGTCAATTGGGGCGAGACATTCACTTTGGTTGTGTGACCTTGACTTGCTTCACAACTTTAAACAACCGAGGAGTAATAGCAAGAAGCGTCTGCCGAAACTGAATATACCAATGAAGCATATATGTAAACAACTTCTTGTCAGTTTCACTCTTCTGATTACACTATGGATTATCTCCAAAATATGCTCCAAGCAAGCAATAGAGAACAAGTGTTTTTCAATAAGAGCGAACAAGCATTTTTGACCTCGCCCCTAATGAACATCACAGTATGAAACTTCATGTCAATCTTGCCCTTGATCATCGTATTTATCTTACCAGCTCTTCCAATTGATTTGATAGCAGTACGCTTGTGAATAGCAGCGACAATGTCTTGATCCATCTTTGCTACTTCATGAATGTAATAAAAAAGCATTCGCTTGATATGATCAATGATCTCCTGATACTCCTGAGGATTGCATAGCACAATATGGTGGAGGAGTATCCATTCGTGTGGATTTAGATTTGGAAGGTCAGCTAGGGAAATGGTATGGACCGAGCTATCTAAGCCTCGGGTCACATTGAATTTAAAATTGATAAATTTCCTAGATGAAGAGGGCTTCAATACCCTGACCGTTGTAATTTTCTTCAAGCTCCAGGTTAGGTATTGTGGTTAAGAAAATTCAAGATAAAATTCCAGCAAATCCCGATCAACCTTCAGGTCTGGAGAAGGAACGACAGCAGTTGAGGCAAAGCAGTGAAAGATGAATTCCTATCGGTTGATTGGCATGTTGAACAGAGCATCCTCTGAGTTCTCAAGACCGACGATAAAACGGGTTCAAGCCAATGAGTACTCAGTTCATCAATGACTTCCCTCTGGAGTGATTCAATAGTCCTTTCAGGAAACATTGAATTCTTTTTATCAAGGAGTTCCTTCTCTTTCATTTCTTTCTCCAACCGATCCATCTTCTCCTGAAGCTCTTGTTCAGAAGGCTTGAAGTTTGGATCAGGCTTGGAAGGAGCTCCACAATATCATCAATATCATCTTCTTCATCTTCATCATCTTCTCCAATGATCTTTGTTTTCTTTTGACTTTTACTGGCCGAAGCTTCATTATCCTTCGGTCCAGCAGCAGCTTTTGGTTCTGGAGGAGATGGAGGTTGATTTTTGTCATGTTTGCCTCCTTGGGATTTCTTTTCTCCCCCTTGTTTCGGAAGAACAACAATGTCTGAAACACCTTCAATTCGACTGAGAATATCCAAGGCTGGACGTAGCTTCTCTGCCAAGTGACGACGAATGGAGATCGTTAATATAGATTCATGGGCATCCAGGAGATGAAGCAGGATCGAATGGATATCACCAACAGAGCTATGAATCACCTCTCGTTCAGATTTTAGATCTTTAAGCTCTTGAGTCGTAGTACGGAGCTTTAAGTTCTGAACATTGAGCTGAGAGGTTCACTTGTACAACTCATCCATGACTTTGTTTTCAACTGTGAGCTCTGTCTCAAGTTGATTTAATCAGCCATCAACTTTGGAATGAAGATCTTCATTAGCAACTTCAATGGCTTTACGAGCCACACCTAGTTGTGACAGCTCGGCCTCCAGGGAGCGTTTAAGTGAATCAACCGAAGCATTCACGGTATGAGCATTTATCTGAGCAGCAGCTTGAAGGGAATCTAGAAAGATTTGAGCTTCTAAGATTAGCTTTTTGACTTTTGTAGTCGCATCCTTGCAGTCTTTAGTAGAGGCTTCCACAACAAGCGAAGCCTTTAGGCATTGAGAAGTGTAGGCATCAATGGCCTTTGTTGCATTGGATATAGAGATGTCATGCTCCTTAACTGCATAAGAGAAGAGTACCTTGAGAGCAGATTCTGAGTAGGGATTAGCAGAGGAAGAGGAAAGTAGCTGATCAAGGTTATCAGTTACGACCTTGAGATGTCGCTTGGTGAGAGGAGCGTCATCATCATTGTCGCTCTGAACACGATAAGGGTTGAAGTAGGTAGAGTCGAACTCCAAGTCCTCACCTCCAAGAACAGTATTGGTTTTGGTTGAACGGGTATGAGATGGATGTTTAGTAGTGACAAGGATTATGGGTGGAGAAGAACGAACCCCCGTATTAGATACGTTCGTCTAAACTCCTGTGGTAGTGGTAGTAGTAGCATCGACAAAAATGGGTGTAGGGATGGGAATAGTGGAAGAAGGTTGGGATGTGATAAATGGGAAGGTTGTGGTTAAGGAAATAGGAATAGAAGCAGGTGGATGAGAAGGTGCTTTAGAAAGAACAGGTACCTCTGGAGTCGGCGAGCGAGGAGGGGTATCACCACGAACCGAAACCTCCTCATCAGAGCTTTCGCTCTCAGATGCAGTAGGAGAGGGTCATTTATCTCCAATAGGGACATAATCAGAATCTGAATCGCTCGAGGACTAAAGAATAAGGCTCCGAGCAGGTTTCTTTGCCTTTTTCTGCTTGGGATGTGAAGGTGCTGCCTTCTTAGTCTTTCGTTTCTTTGGATTTTGCCCCTTAGCTCCTTTGATTACCAGTCCTTCATTCTTTTTATCTTGTTTCTTTCCCCTCTTGGATGGTTTATCTGCTTCCTTAATGGAACGAACCGTTGCTGGTGTGAGTTCCCTTGGGCCCGAAGATGGAAGTTTCTTTTATTCTTGAATGATTGCACTCCGGTCGGATACACAGGCATACATGGATGCCGGAATGGATCCAACAAATAGATACTTGGACGGGTCAGTGACTAGAATCTTGGTTGTATGAAACGTGGCAATAGAAGAGAGAAGCGAATCTGCCATGATTGGGACATGAAGATAATCCATCGCCCATTTTGTGATAATAGCCCAAAATCTTCCATAGGAAACTTCAGAATGGCGTGATGAAGAAGATATGCTTTGAACAAGTTGTTGCCATAAAACGGAACCATAATCCAAATGTACCCCATTGTACAAAACATAAAGCATAGTCATAAATGACTTGCTTGCACCATCAGATCCGTCGCTTCGCTCAGAAAGACCTTTGAACAACAATGTGAAGAGGCCATTCCATTGAGGAGGAAGGCAGGATTTCTTGAACTTTGTCATTGTGGTTAAGATTTCATTGTACCCCATATTGTAGAACATTGAGAATAATTGAACAGTAGTGATGGAATCGGGGTTTACCATGGTGGGTTCATGAGCAAGACCTAGTAGGTTGCAGAAGCGATTCTTAGAATTTGAGGTCTTCTCATTGTGAATGTCAAAGTATAATCTCTCAGCAACTTGGTCGTAGTATGCGGTGGAGTAGATGTGAGAGAGGCAAGACATGGGAACAACCTCCGCCATAGATAGAGCGATAACGAGTGGAGAGTATTTGAGGCACTCAACAAGTTGCATCATGTAGGGTTCATAGGTTGATGGCGTAAGGTCGATAATGAGATTCTGGTTGGGTTTAATAACGAGAAGGTTGGAGTGAACAAAAGTATCTTGAACAGAAGACAATTCCGCCATGGATGAAGCTTGAGAAGAAGATGATGAACAGTTAGAGAAATTGCCTTTTTCTTTAAGAAGATTTGAGAACGGTAAAAGAGTAAAGTTGATCGTGAGAAACCCTTTTATACGTGAGAGTAGGAGAGAGAAAGATCCCCCTACAATCTCATCCTTTTGTGAAACGTTTCCTGATGCAATGGGGAGTAGACAGTTGGCAACCCCGATGATGACGCAGGAGAGAGAAAAGACGTTTCAATTTTTACGCGCCTTTCCATAGAAAGTACCCTTTTCAAATCGATGAAACGATTGGATAAATACTGACTCATCTATTGTGCTTTATCTGAAACAACACCCACGTAATTTACATGAACCATCTTCACCCTTATTATATCAATTGAAAATCACCATAATGTTTTTAGAACCCAAGATATAAAAATTAGATCATATAAAAAATAAAAACAGACTTTTGGAAATTCAAAGATTTTCATGCATAGAGTTTGAATGATAAGGAAATAAATCAAATTTTGTGGGATATTGTGATGTCGATTAGGACATAAAACAGTAGATCCCAGGCACGAATCTCTTCCTTTCCAGTCAAGAGAGACTTCAAAGTGTTTGTGTGGTTTTCCATTAAAGTACGATCAAGCACCTTTTAAGAGGCAATGAAAGGCATCTTTTATATATTAGGCTTGTATGGGTGGCTGTTGCTTCAATTCAAGTTTTAGTTCTTATTATAAGACCGAAAGAGAAAGATGTACTTGTGAGAACAATGTGGCCTATTGAACAAGTAGGTTTGAGATGTATCCAGTGGTTGTTGAAAATAGGAAATCTCAAAACAAAATAAAACGGGATCCTTGGGGAAGAAAAGTCTTGGTGATAGAAAATTTCAAAAGGATCACTCAAAATAAAAAGAAATTTCATTGGTTAAAGCTATAACATAGTAATTGTTCGCCGTCAATTCATTATTGGTATTGAATTTTTGGGTTTCAATTAGTACGTAGTGGCACGAAACTAAGATTAAAAACGCAGATGTTGTGTTACCATAAACCTCAGTGGTAAGTACTGAGAGTCTCAAGGGTTACATAAATGAGATGAAGTGTAATGGAGAAAAATGATGTAGGTGGTTTAAGAAGTGAATGTACCTCTGCTATATAAGTAGGACCTAGCAGAAAACTCTAAACTCAATATGAGAAGAGTAAGGTAACTCTCGATTAGAGTGAATGTAACAGCCTAATTGGAAAAACATGATTTGTATTTATCACATTATTAAGGCTTCACTCAAAAACTTTTGAGGCTTCGGTCAACATGCAGCAGCATGCATCTAGGGATACTTAACTAGCCATATGAAAAGAATTTATATATGTTGCAGCTCCACCATTGAGAGTATCTTTTATACGAAGAAAAACATAAACAATAAATAAATAACTAAATATTTTTTAATTTTTTGAAGAATTTCTAAAGAGAAATAAAAACAAAGAGAATACAACCAAAATTCCTTTTAATGAAAATTACAAATATAAGTATGAAAAAGAGTGTACAAAAGAATACAACCAAAATTCCTTTTAATGAAAAAGAAGCGAGCGAGTTCAAAAGGACCGAACCCGAAATAGTACGAGCGTTCGGTTCATTTCGGTTCCCATGTGAACCGAACCCGAAATGGACCGAGCGTTCGCTCTATTTCCCTTCTAACCTTTAATGAAGTGAAGGCGATTTTGGTACTGATTCTGCTTCCATCATTCCTAGTCCTTGTAAGATCTTATTGAAACTTGCTTAGGGTAAGGCCTTAGTGAATATATCTACTAATTGGCCAGTGGTCCTAACGAAATGAATCTCTACGTTACCATCTTCCACATGATCTTTGATGAAGTGATACCGCAGTGCTATATGAATTATCTTCGAGTGTTGCACTGGGTTATGACAAATCCTAATTGCACTTTCGGAGTCGCAATATAGTGAGATTTTCTTCATGTTCAGCCCATAGTCCCTAAGCTGACTTTGTATCCAAACGACCTGAGATGTGCATGAAGCAGTGGCTTATATATTCAGCTTCAGTCGTGGAGAGAAAAACACAGGTTTGTTTCTTTGATTGACAGCTAACCAATTTACCTTCAAGAAATTGGCATCCTCCAGTAGTGCTTTTACGATCCAATCCACAACCCCCTAAGTCAGCATCTGAGAATGCTTAGACAAAAAATCCTGAGTTGGCTGGATACCATAGACCGAGAGAGCAGGTTCGCTTTAGATAGCGAAAAATGTTCTTCACTGCCAGCATGTGAGGTTCACGTGGGTTGGCTTGAAATCGAGCACAATAGCAGACAGAGAACAGAATGTCCGGCCTGTTGGCTGTAAGATACATCAGTGATCCATTCATCTGACGATAAAGCGTCATGCCAGAAACCGGTTTGTCCAATGATGGTGTCATCTTGGTGCCAAACACCATAGGAACCTTCACCCTTGAATCGCCTAACATCCCAAACTTGGAAAGTAATGTCTTTGTATAACTCTCCTGATTGATAAAAATGCCTTCGGGACCCTGTCTAATATTTAAGCCAAGGAAAAAGTTAATTGGACCCATTGAGCTCATCTCAAATTTAGTTTCCATCAACTTCCTGAATTCAGCTGTTATGGGATTCGTGAAGCCGAAGATGATGTCATCAACATAAATTTGGACTATCATAAGGTGGTTACCCTCTCTCTTATGAAAGAAGGTTGGGTCAACCGAACCTTGTTTAAATTTAGACACTTTTAAGAATCTAGTTAGGGTTTCATACCATGCTCTGGGAGCCTGATTCAATCCATATACTGCTTTGTCCAGAATATAGCAGTGATCTGGATTCTTCTCATTCACGAAGCCTGGTGGTTGCTCTATGTACACAGTTTCTTTAAGTTCTCCGTTGATAAAGGCACACTTCACGTCCATTTGATAGACTTCAAAATTCTTGTGCGCAGCATAAGCAAGAAAGATTCGAACCGACTCTAATCTTGCAACTGGAGAGAATGTCTCTTCATAGTATATACCTTCCTCTTGACAGTATCCTTTCACCACCAAACTGGCCTTGTTGCGAATTATATTCCCTTCCTTGTCCATCTAATTTCTGAATACCCATTTGAGACCAACAATCATAGCATCCTTTGGAGTTGGAATTAGATGCCATGCTTTGTTTCTTTCAAACTCGTTCAGCTCATCTTGCATGGCTTGAACCCAATCAGAATGATCAAGAGCAGAATTCACCATCTTTGGTTCAACTTTTGAGATGAAAGAGTTGAACATACAAAATTCTACTTGAGAAAATAATGCAACTTGCTTCGCTTTCAGCTGTGATCGATTTAATACCTTTTAGAAGATTCCCCAATGATTTGACTTTGATGATGGTCTTTGGTCCATTTAATGAAAGGAGGGTAATTTGGATCATAATAGGGATCCAGTTCTGCATTGATTCCTTCTTCAAATTCTGATTGTGTATCATCATCATTAGCATTTGTATTCTCCTCCTCGAATGATGACACGATTTCAATTTCTAGATCAAAACGCTCCCCTTCATTTGGACTTTCAGTTAAACTTGATGACTGTGATGATGGATTCTCTCCCTGAAATGATGAACCCTGATTATTTCGTAGAGTCGAACCCACCCCCTGGAGAGAAGGACAATCACCAGACGGTTCGCTTGAGTCTGTCCTTTCAGTTGCCTTTGGTTGTTCAGCTGCCATCTTTTGTTCAACATCGTCAATAATTTGCTTCAAACTGACGACTCGGTTATCTTCAGCCTTGGATTCAGAATCAATGGCTTTTTCAGGTTCATCGAAGAGTAGCATATATTGCTCGAAAAGATTTGAAATCGGCACAGTGACTTGACTAGACTTTGGAAAGATTTCCTGCATTGCACCTTCAGTTGTCTTTAACTTCTTGACATAACTGTCATCGAAAGTGACATAGTATGTTTCTTTAATCTTCTTTGAGCATTTGTTCAGAACTCTATACGCCATAGAGTTTAAGGAGTAGCCCAGAAAGATCCCTTCATCGTCCTTAGCATCAAACTTGTTTCGATTCTCCTTTGAGTTGAAAATGAATCGTCTTGAACCGAATACATGAAAGAACTTCTCTATTATGAGTGTAACAAGCAACAGCAATAGCATCAGCCCAGAAATATAAAGGCAAGGAAGCGAAGCTCAACATAGTTCGAGCCGCTTCGCACAGAGAACGATTTCGCCTTTCGACGATTCCATTATGTTGTGGAGTATATGGAGCGGAAAAACTGTGAATTATTCCCTTCTCAGCTAGAAAATCTTTGAAATCCTTGTTCTTGAATTCCAAGCCATTGTCGCTTCTCATGTTACGAACCACTTTTTGCAGTTGAACCTCTACTTGCTTTATGAAGATTTTGAGCTTGGGAGTTGCCTCTAATTTTTGCTTCAAGAAAAATACCCATGTGAAGCGAGAGAAGTCGTCTACGATGACAAGTATGTACTTGTTTCCCCCATTGCTTTCAATAGAGGAAGGACCACATAGATCGATATGTAATAGCTATAATGGTTCCATCACCTTTGTGTTGATAATAGAAGGATGACTTTGTCGACTTTGCTTTCCCATTTCACAAGCCGCACATAGATGTTCTTTGTCAAATTTGAGAACTAGAAGGCCTCGAATGTGATCTCCAAGTACCAGCTTGTTGATATCTTTAAAATTGAGGTGAGAGAGCCTTCGATGCCATAACCAGCTTTCGTTTGAGTGTGCCTTCGTTAGCAAGCAAACAACTGGTTTCCCTCTAATTGGATTGAGATTTAAAGGGTACATTTCTCCCTTTCGCTTCGACTTCAGCAGAATATTATTTTACTTCTTTTCAAAAATCTCTGAGCCTTCGTCATCATAGGGGACCTTCAATCCAGTGCCAACCACCAACTGTGAAACACTAATGAGGTTGTGCTGCAATCCTTCAACGTATGCACCCTTTCTGATCTAGAAGTCCCCATTTGTAATCATTTCATAGCCTTTGATAGTTCCAAATGAATTATTGCCATACTTCACCATTCCACCATTCTTGAGAGATCGAAACTCCCCCAGTTCTTCCCTTCTTCCTGTCATGTGATGTGAGCAGCCACTATCAACGTACCATTCTTCGTCAAACTGCTCGTCACAAATAACCTACAAAATATCAAGCAGATTTTGGAACCGAAAGCTTCTTGGGTCCTTGTTAGCCTTTTACAGGACAGGGAATAGTAAGAGAAACATCAACCTGACAATTTCTTTTTATTAGAACTGTTTCATGTTTTCTTTTTATTGTAAAAACTTTAATTGTGTTTGACTTAGACTCATTTGATTTAGACGTAGGATTTGTGGTTTTGACGTCTGCATTCTTTTGGGTCTCTTTTGGGCGTCTATCGTCTTTTGGAAAGAGCTTTCCTTTTCCTTTTGAATCTTTAGATGGGTGAGAATTAGAATAATAATGAGAAGAATGGGGTTTGAAAGAAGAATGAGGTTTTGAAGCAAGATAGATCGTTGATTATTGCTCTACCTTGGTTGAGTATGAAGACTTTCTTCCATTTGGTTCTTCTGATAATTGGATCTCGAATCGAACCCATCGTTTCAGTTGCTATTATGTTGAGGGCCGAAAACTTCCTTTCGATTGCTTATATGTTGAGGACCGAAACCTTCCTTTCGGTTGCTTACACGTTGATGCCTGAAATTCTCCTTTCGGTTGGCCCTTAGTTCTCCTCGTGACTTATTTGTGTTTTCATACCTAACGTAATGAGGATTCTGGGATCGCCAAAACTATTTTCTTTCTGAGAGATTCTTCTTCTATCTCAGGTTACGTTGGTGTTTTCGTTCTGCCACATGTTTTGGATTTTTAAGAATATTGGCCTTTTTCTTTGGTACTTGAGCATGGCTTTCGCTCTTTGACGAACATTTCTCACTGGATGCTATCATTGGTTGACCTGAAGATGTTTTGGTGCCGCTTGTGCTTGGCTCATCATATCCTGTAGGTTCATTAAGTGGTTCTGCCACATGCCTACCCTTCCCTCTCCATGTGGTTTTCTGAGATAGACCTACTGTTTCATCAGCGTTATTTATCGGACCAAACCAGAAAAACTCCTCACATCCATTAGCACTATCTTCTTCTACCAATGTTGTTAGTTCTGCTATTTGTTGAGGTATGACTCCTTGAACTGTGTAAACTTGATTTGGAGTTGTTTGAACCTTCTGATATACAACAGCTTTTTCCTTGAGGACTTTGGTCTTGTCTGTCGATGAGCGAGCGAACTCAACAGAGTTTTCATAAATATGATTTTTACTGGTTTCGAGTTCACTCTTGACAAATTCAGAGCAATCCGCCACATCCTCTATAGAGATTTCACTCATGTCATAATCCTCATTAAGTTTAGATGCATTTTCAACATCAATTTTAATTTTTGAACTTAATTTGGCATTCAACGAGTCAAATTTCTATACATTTTTGGTTCTCAGTTTTAATTTATCATTTTCATCTAACAGATTTTTGAGCATGTTCTTATGGTCTTATGACATTATGTAAGACTCTATTTTGTCAAGACCAATTTTTTAGGCAGGAGATATTTCATCGGAAGATACAACATTTTCACAGTTTTAAGCTTCAGCATCGACTTCCTCCTCCTTCAACTCAAGAAAGGGTAAAATCATGCGATGTATCTTCTTTCCTATTTCACAATCGATATGTAGCTGCGTGATATTAAAATATAATCTTTTCGCAATCAATCAAAAAAGATTTCGTTGTTTTAACTGCTTAAGATTGTCTCATTGCAAATAGATTGACTCATCCCTAGACCTAATTAATTCCTTCTCCTTCTGCTCAATCCAGATTCTCCTCTCCTCACTCTTTGATGATATCCTGCTAATTTGATCAGTCAGGTTAGACTTTGTGACACGAGTTTGGGTAAGACTACTACTTAAACTAGAAAATTTAGATTTTAAGCCATTCAGTTCCTTTTTGTAATTAGTAATTGGAATTTTCAGAGAAGTAAGAATATTTTGTACCTTCTTGATCAACTCATCAAATTCGTTGATTTGTGCACTGAAAGGTTTCGCAGCGAAAAATCTACCCTCTCGCTCCTTCTCGTCATCCAGCCCACCATCTGATGTGTATCCTCGCATCTGTGATACACCTTCCGAAACCATTAAATATCTTCCCTCAACCTTTTCTTCTTTCACCAGCAGAGCCTTATCATGAGTGGGCTTTCTTACTTCTTCGTCTTCTGAATCTGTGGACCACACCTGCACTCCAGCAAATTCATCATTATCATATGTATCATGTACAATCAAAGCATTCATGGTGTTAATGTTAGCTGCTGATTTCTTTTTCTTGATCTCCTCAAATCGTCGCAGGAGTTTCGCTTCCTCATCGTCTTCATCAACTCTTTCAGACTTCTTCTTTAGCATATAGTCTTTGGCAAAGTGGTTCTTGCCTCCACAATAATGGCAGTCAAAACCTGAATCACCACCAATCTTTTTTTCCTTCTTAGATTCTTCAGACTTTGAACCCATATTCGGTTCCTCCTTCACTTTTTCAGAACTATAACTTCCCTACCAGTTTCGGTTCTTTTTGGTGGGGAACTTTCTTTTGATAAACTTTCTTGGACTGGAAACCATCAGGGCATACTCTTCACCAGTTAGATCATAGTCAACAAGATCTAATTCTTCTTCTTCTTCAACAAAACTCTTTCCTTTGGAGATAAGAGGTAATGAACCCAAGTTTGAAACCACATTCGTTTCCTTTTATACCGCACTTTCATGGGACTTTAGAATTCCCACCAGCTTCGCCAGAGAGTAGGATTTGAACTGTTCGTGTGCCTTCACTGTGGACACAACTGCCATCCATTCGGGTCTAAGACCGTTCATGAAGGTAACTTTCTACTGAATAACCTTCCTTTCGATCCCATGCTTTATCATCTTACTGAGGAGATGATTAAACCGATCAAAGGCCTGAATGAGTTTCTCTTTGGGCTTCTGTTTGAAATCACCAAATTCAGAAAGCAGCAAGGTTTGAATCGAATGTTCCAGATCTTCATTAGTAGAATACGATTCCTTTAACCTATCCCATATCTCTTTTGTTGTAGCACATGAACTCACCAATCGAAACATGTCCGATTGTAAAGCAAACCTAATCATTCTTAAGGCTTTGATGTTGCACTGAAACTTCTCTTTCTCATCTTGAGGAATGTCTTTCACATCATTCACGAGCTGATTGTACTCCTTTTGAGTTTTGACAATCTTTGAAGTGCTTGAGTGAGCAAACAGACCAACAATGATTTCTTCCCAGATCAAATACCCATATAAATCTTATGATTCAAACGTACTCACGCCTCAGCAGAGCTCGACAAAGAACTTCCACTGTATAGGCGAGCTAGGGTTTACAATATGTTGATAAGGATAATAAAAGCGTTACTAACTAAGGATGCTTGCACGCACCTTAAATACTAAAACCCTAGAATAAAATAATGCACGGTTGGACAGGCCCAAACCGGCTACAAAACTGGGCGAGCCCAAGACGCAACATCTTTATCCCAACATATATATATATATATATATATATATATATATATATATATATATATATATATATATATATATATATATATATGTAGAGAGAGAGAGAGGAAGGTGTTGGATTAATGTCTAAGTCCATAACTATAATTGGTAAGAGTTGACCCGACCCGGCATGGTCCATTTGGGTTGCATGGCATCATACATTTGCATAGACTAAAATGATAGAAATAACACTTAAGGTTTGTTAATATATTATAAGTTCTAATATATTAATAAGGTTATTTAATTAGTATTGACCAAGAATTTATTTGGAATTAATTAAGTGATCAAAAGGAGACTAATTAAATATATGGGTTGATTGTGTAAATCATTCATTCTTATAGATGTGGGCTTGTGATCCAAGATTCCTTATGTTGGACTAAGTCCATGGGGTGACCCATGGATGCTCCATGGAGGTTAAAGTCCATGGAGCATAAGGAATGGGTAAAGTCATGAGTTACATGGTGTAACCCTAATAGCCACCATATAAAAGAATCCCATGGCTCAAGAAATTGTGCACTATGTGTGAGTGTGAGGGCTAGACGATTTCAAGGAGTGTTCAAGTTTCTCTCAAGTTATTCCAAGTGTATTTGGTGTTGTGTGAACCATTTGAGGTGTCACACTTGGGGCACTAGGAACTCAAGCTTCATGAAGACTTTCTACATCAAAGAGGTATGTAATCTATCTTGTTATATTCATTTTTTTGTATGCTAGATTAGGATAATACCTTGGAAGTTCATATTTGCATGTATAATAGAGAAAACATAGATCCAAGGTATTTAGGGTTGCATCTACACTTAGGAGTGTTAGAATGCTCAAAAGCCAACAGTGGTATCAGAGCCACGGGTTGTTTTTTTGTTATATTGATGCAACTATTTTATTTTCAAAGTTGAAAAAAAAGTAAAAAAAAAAACATGAAGTTTGTCAAATTTTAAGATAATTACTTGTTCTTGTGAAAAACTAACTATTTGTAAAATTTGAATAATTTGCTTTATGAGTTGAATTAGGTCAAATTTAATAAAAGATAAAATGATATGATTATTTTATTAGTTTTAAAAGTTTGATCTAAAGAGTTTTATTTTTGAAACCTCCGTAAGTTATGGATATGAAAAGGTTTTAAAAAAAATTGATTCAAAGTTTTTATGGAGTTACAAAATTTGTTGTTAATGTTTTAAAGGATTCCATAACTTAAGAATAAATAATGGATCACCAAAAGTTTTTTTGTGTTACCTTGTTTTATGAGTGAATTTAGATTAATGAATAAAATTAAGTGATAGTTGGTTTTAATCCAAATTAATCTAAAAGAAGTTCATAAAATGTGTTTATGTAACTTATAAGTCACATTTATGAATCTTAAAACTCATAAAAGTTGCCATAGGTTAGAAAATGAAGAGTCTTTTTCCTCATTAAATTGTTTTATGACTCCATAACTTGTCCTGAAGTTATGGATGTTCAAGAGTCACTTCATTAAAATTTTTAAAACTTTAATTAAACTCATAAGTTATGAAAATCCAAGAGTTTTGAATAGTTTCAAAACTTGCCCTTAAGTTTTGGAATTTATAAAGTTTTCCCCATGAATACTTTAATTCCAAGTTAGCCCTTAGAATTTTAAAAATTAAAATTCAACCCTTATACTTTATAATAGTATAAGTTAATAATATATATATATATATATATATATATATATATATATGTATAAGAGTAAAGTCAGTCTTACCGTTAGTAGGCCTCATTCACGAAGCCGGTCTATAAGGGGGGTATAAGGTTACTTCCTATAAAATGACACTTTAATGGGTGTCCACTCTCACCCACCGCTTCCTTGACCGGTGGAGGGTCGTTATCCGAATGGGTAGGACAAGGACTAGAATTTTTCCTTCATTAAAAGTATTAATGATAAATACTATGTAACTAAACCTTTTATTAATACCCAATCTTAGTTACTTAGGAAAATGTGAATAAGGTGCTAATCCATGAAATTACACTTTGCACTTTGTTTAAGTCGGTTAGTGGAGCGTGTGTGGTTAACCGGCACACTAACTCGTATTTAACAAGGTAGGCAAAGGGTAACTAAATGTTTATCATAGCATCGATGGAGCGTGTGTGATTAACCGACACATCGATTGAAGGGTAAACACTTAAGGGTAGCAAGTAATTTGCATGGTTACTTCACACCTTGTTTTGTGATCCTCGGCATCCCAGTCAGAAAACCTGAAGGGCACACTCGAGATTGAAACATGCCATTGAAAAGTTCAATGAATCTCAAAAGATCTAGGAGTTTCAAATCCAATTAAAACCTAATAATACATTTCGTTTATCTTGGTGGAAATTGGTGAATCGTCATTTACCTACCTTCATATATTTTATAGCTTGGATTACGGCATCCCTCTTCTAAGTTATAAAATAGTTTGTTGGGTCCTAGCCTTAATATTTCATATTGGGTGTCATATTAAGGACTTTAGATCAACTATCTTGAATATCTCCCAAAAGATGTCTGGTTTAGACATTTATTATCTTCCCAAATCTCTTGAAACAAGCTTTCCTAAATGAAGATGATGTCCCATGGAAATCATACTTCATTCACCTCCTCCAATTATTCTCCCTAACCCACTAGTTCTTGAAAAGTTTAAGGTCACTCAAGCTCTATTGGCAAGCAAGGTCTAGGTGTGGTCACATCTTGGAGATGTAGTCACATATTGACAAGCCGGGAGAGTTGGGTATCAAAGTCTTGAGAAAGTTGGTGGCTCAATAACCTTCTAAGTCACATAGTGAGTTCTTTTCGGATTCCTATGAAATAGACTATGACAAGACCCTTAATGATCTTTTCTAAGATCAACTTCCTAAAACTTTATGGAAATTGACAATGGTGACACTGGAAATCCAGAAAAAAGCATTCTCTTCCTAAGGAAAGGGATTGACCATAGTCAACTAGGTTGACCAAATGGTAAAGAGAAAAGCTAAGTCTGAGATAGTACCATTACCAAAGCGTCCATATGTTAAATTGCCAAAGGAATGGGCATTGGTTGCGAAGCTGCCAAATTTACCTGAGGATGTTAAAGTCAATAAGTTTAACTCTACTTCAGGTAAAGTCCACTATCTAACTCTGCTAAGTTTCTATTATGAGATTCTTGATACATGATGTGACTGGGTCACATGGTGATGTTTTAAGAATCAAAGAAAAGTGAAGAAACTTAAAGAAAGAATATGCTGAATCTAATCGCGTAGATGGATTTCTATCGCGTAGTTTGAAGATCGGATTCTTGAGCTACTTCTTAGGAGTTATGAGATATTGCTTAGGAATAGATAACAACAAGTTTTCATATGGATTGTAAGGATAAGTTTTTCCGCAAAGTTTTAAAATAAAAGAAAATTTTTGATTTTTATTTTAAAATATCCTTACAATGGCATTTGAGGAAAAATTGTTGCTTATATGATTCCATTAATAGAAAGAGTGGAAATATGAAATTGATTCTTTCATTTGTGGTAATGTCTAAATTTACTAAATAAGGAAAGATTCTCATCACCCAAGTTTCAGTTGGATAGAAACTTGGAATCATGCAAGTTATATAGCATGATGAATGAGAACTTTCAAGCATTGGAAAAATTAAGACTAACTACTTGTTCACATGGATGTGTGAGTCATGTAAAGGACTAAGGGATCGAGTACACATTCTTGTGCACTGGTCAAGTCCACCACAAAAGATCGATAAGACTATTCGTCATAATTTACTATAGCTCAGTAAATATGGTTATAATTATAAGCTTAAGTGTAATTCTAAGACACTGGAAAAGGTTCCAATGTATGACAGAGCGAATAAGAAGAATCAACTTAGGCAGAAGGATAAAAGTTTCTCAAATCTGAAATGATGGGAGAGTGCTTTAGTATCAGTTTTTCTGATCATCTTGATGATTAAGAAACCATATCAAAATTAGTTCTCTAAGGAAATCAACTAAGAAGAGGAACTTGAATTGTTGAAATGGTTAAATCATGAAGATAAGTCATACTTCGTTCCAATATAAGTCTTAGAGTCATACTCCAAGATTGTAACTTGAGTGACATGTCTTAAAGAAGGTTTAAAACACTTGTCAAATGTAAGAGTAAAAGTTTTCTACTCTTGTACATTTAAAATTGGTAAGTTGTGATGTTTTGGATAAAACAAAGACCAACTAAGGCCAATTGTGTGAAGTGTTTGTCTTGATTAGAATCTGCACTATCTCTTGGATGTTTGACAAGGATTTCTTATAGGTCAAGAGGACAGTGGGAGTCTTAAAGGTACTTGAAAGTCTCAAGAACTAATCAAGAATAAAACCTGAAGTTGTTCACTAGCACACGACTTGAGGTTTATAACCTATCGTGCTGACATATTCTATGCCCATTCCAATTAAAGTTGGCTTTGCATATGAGTTTTTAGAGTTCTCAATTGGTTGCACAACAACTTTGAAGCAATGGCAGGCCCTTGAGCTGCCAGGTGGCAAGAAATTAAGATTGAGTTCAATCAATATGAGTTTGGATTTGTCATTATCCTTGTCTTGTGATTATGGTTTTGAAAAATTCATATGGGTAGGAACTCATACACCATAAAAATCTAAGTGTCATAAGGTTTCTCTCCGATTCATGAAAATGATGGTGAGGAAACACTTTCACTAAGTAGATTTTAGCTAGATAGCAATTGTGATATTTGCATTCTCAAAGTCGTTAGTGGAGCGTGTGTGGTTAACTGGCACACTAACCTGGACTTGTGAGAAGTGGCAAAAAGGTCTAACCATTATGATTACGGCATCCCTCTTTATAATTATTTAGACACACCTATGAGCCATATAAGGGAAGGTGTATGATTTTGATAAAGTTTTATCAAAACAATCTAGTATCAGAAATCTGAACTTTGGTAAGAAAGTCAGCTGATTTCTGAGTACATGTCAAAGCTAGTGGGAGCATAAGTGTCATGCTAATAATCATCATGTTAGTGGGAGCATGATAATTATGATAAGTATTGCAAGTTAGCAATGTTAACTATAGAAAACAAAAGTTTCAATTGGGAAAGAGTTGTTTTGCTATAATTAAGGGAGAGGAAATTATACTTCATCTCAAATCTAAAAGCTTAGATTGTGGTTTTAATCGTATTTAGTCAAGGATATATATATGAATTTCATGTTGGAATGGCTCAACATAAGAAAATTCTGTATATGGGTCCATTATTTGCGTTCTAAAATTCAATTATGATTACGGCATCCCATTTCATAATCTGAATTATGAGAACTTGGCAAATAGAAATGGAAATGTTATAGCAAAAGACTGGTTTAGTCTTTATGTGAGACATCATGAATCGTGTCCCATATGCTTCGGATATAGGATCGATTACATGTGCTATATTCATCCTTTATAAATTTTTCCAAATGCCTGGGGCATTAAGAAGGGAAAAGGTCTAGAATTGGATATGACTAAAAGGATTAATCAATTGTCAAGGACAATCTAAGGTTTACCAAAGATTGGGTGCTCAAGGACAGTTGGAGTATAGTGATAATTCTGGAAGGACAATATTGACATAATCTGTAGGGAGGAAACTCTTGTTCAGAAGTGATAGTCAAAATGAATCTGGAAATGTTTCAAGGTTAGAATTTTCAATATGTGTAAGATTAAGGAAACTTAATGCAAGAAGGGTGTTTCCAAGGAGTTGATCTCCTTTGGAATACTTTGTAATGTTTTTTGTCAAGTCCTTATGACTTTGTGCATAATCATTACAAGAGGATCAATGCATATAAGTTTAGAATCTAACAGATTTTAGTAAATCGCATGAATTTGGAATTTTTGCATTTAAAGTAAGGATTTGGGACTGTGAAAAGAGGATCATTGGAGTTATGTTCAATTGATCTAATTCACAAAGTAAAGATCAAAGATAAACATAGTATGCATACTTGGTGTATGGCATGACTAGTGTTTAGAAAACATAGTGTACATGTTTGGAGCATGGGACTGCTATTGTTTTAAATTCAAGAATAAAGTTGATAGCTGAAACAGTATACAATGAATAATGTGTAATCATATGGTGATAAATAAAAGGTGTTTTATTTATGTTCATAGGTTTTGATACCATATTGGATTCAATTATTCTTGTGTTTCATTTTGCATGTTTTGACTTCAAGAATAAACTAGGTTGATCTTCTAGAATGACTAAGTTATTCAAACCATCCACAGTCGGTCATATGTTGGAAGTAGATATGAATAAAGACTATCATGGGTTGGCTTGTAGAGGTCTAAGATGTTGGACAAAGGGATACAACACTCATGAGTGCTCATAAGTTCTAAGTATTGGATTCAACCCATGCTCATTCGAATCACTTCATGGATTTTATCACGAGTGATCATGACACGATAATATCTTATATTCTTCAAACCTAGATATATGAGTTGTTACTATGAGTTGGTTGTACATTGATTGCACGAAAACGCATACGGTAACTCGGTGTTATAAAACGTGCCTTTGTGTATGATTCAACAAGTAGTAAGACAAGCCATATGAGTCGAAGTTTATCCATTCCTTTTACCTTCGGGATAAAAGCGATATCTGTGGGCCCCTCGATAATTTTATGATGACAAATGGAAGTGCTCGGCCGGGCCAGGACTGATTTGATTTGTTCAATTAGTCATTCGTCATAAATCGGAAATCGGGAAACAACAAATAGACAGAGAGAATGATTATAATCCATGTCTCAGTCCATATGATATCTAGAATGGAGGAATATATGATCCCTTATCTAATGGACAAGTCATTGACAAAGGTCAGAGTTCATCTACAACGTCAGAGTTCGACAGAAGCTTTTGAGAGCTACGATTGCCAGTAAGTTCTTGAAGTCATACGCAATAATAGTTTTTGACTTATCCAAGTGGGAGACTGTTGGATTAATGTCTAAGTCCATAACTATAATTGGTAAGACTTGACCCGACCCGGCATGGTCCATTTGGGTTGCATGGCATCATGCATTTGGATAGACTATAATAAGAGAAATAAGACACTTATGGTTATTAATATATTATAAGTTCTAGTATATTAATAATAAGAATAATAAGATTATTTAATTAGTATTGATCAAGAGTTGACCCGACCCGGCATGGTCCATTTGGGTTGCATGGCATCATACATTTGGATAGACTAAAATGAGAGAAATAACACTTAAGGTTTGTTAATATATAATAAGTTATAATATATTAATAAGGTTATTTAATTAGTATTGATCAAGAATTAATTTGGAATTAATTAAGTGATCAAAAGGAGACTAATTAAATATATGGGTTGATTGTGTAAATCATTCATTCTTATATATGTGGGCTTGTGATCCAAGATTCCTTATGTTGGACTAAGTCCATAGGGTGACCCATGGATGCTCCATGGAGGTTAAAATCCATGGAGCATAAGGAATGGGTAAAGTCATGAATTACATGGTGTAACCCTAATAGCCACCATATAAAAGAATCCCATGGCTCAAGAAATTGTGCACTATGTGTGAGTGTGAGGGCTAGACGATTTCAAGGAGTGTTCAAGTTTCTCTCAAGTGATTCCAAGAGTATTTGGTGTTGTGTGAACCATTTGAGGTGTCACACTTGGGGCACTAGGCACTCAAGCTTCATGAAGACTTTCTACATCAAAGAGGTATGTATTCTATCTGGTTATATTCATTGTTTTGTATGCCAGATTAGGATAATACCTTGGAAGTTCATGTTTTCATGTATAATAGAGAAAACATATATCCAAGGTATTTAGCGTTGCATGTACACTTAGGAGTGTTAAATGCTCAAAACCCAACAAAAGGATCATTTGAGAACCCGTAGTTTTCTTGCGAACTTGAGAACTGAAAGTGGAGAGTTGGATAGAAAAAAGGATGGCCAAGATGCATTGTGGCACTTTTGTAAATACACAGACAAAATAAGACAGGGGGTATGTTTTTAAAATGAATAAGGGTCATTTTAGTAATCAAATATCTCTTTTAATTCCCAGATTAAATATCTCATTTGCGTCTCTCTCTCTCTCACTCACTCACACACTTACGTCGTCTTCTTCACCGATTCACCCATCTGCCCTAGATCGACCTCAATCACCATCGGTTTCAATCATCGAGTGCTGATCTTCCCTTAAAGTCACCATCATCTCCACCACATTGATCTTAGTTCTGTTCATACACAAAATCGTAACCCTAAAATCATCAAGTTACATGATTCGCCATTAATGAAATCAAGAAGGTAGTAAAGGTGCCTTTCCAGATCCAAATTGGATCAACAAAATGTGCGTTGTGCATCTCCGAGCTAGGCATCCGCCGATCACTAAAATGGAATCTCTGATGTGCATCTCTGAACTAACCACCGTTAAGAATCCATGGTCCCCTCCGACAATCATCACCCCATCAGTCGATCGACCTTGTTTCCGATCAGATCTGGAAAGAGGAGATTAACAAAATGAACTCTAGTGGTTGACAATTGAATTCTTTCCAATGTACGGATATTCGCACAACATAGGTTCTAATTTTTCATTTTATTTAAATTCTGCCATTAGTATATATACGATTTTACACTTCAGAATTACCTATTTTGGTTATGTTCTTGTTTGAATTGAAATTTTTGTTTTGTCTTAGAGTTATGATGCAAAAATGTGCTTTGATTGATGTACAATCTAAAACCATCGAACAATCCATGCTTCATTGTGGCAATTATCAACAATATGAAGGTGTTATTTAGCATTCAAGGATTCAGTTATTCTTGAAACATTGAGCGGTCATAGGTAACTAATATTATTCCATCTTAATTTTTTGGTTAAGCTTTTTTTTATTAAGTGTCATATTAGTTGCGCATTTGAGAATTAGAGTGTTATTAATAGTTAATAGTTAATACTAATAATATACCATGGAGATTAATCTTTGAAGTGTAATTTTTTGTTGTTGACCTTCAACAGTAGCCATTGCTTGTGCAACTTCTCTTCCCAAGATTGCCATGTTGGATTTTTAAAGAAAGTTGGAAAAACAAGGTGCTTTTGAATCTGGTAGTTTTCCTAGTAATGTCATATTGTTTGGCCACTCTATGGGTTGTAACAACCCGATATTTCATCTCAATGTAACTATCTGAAGTCAAGCATTGTAACATATTTTTGGAAATAATAAAAATAACGTCAAAAATGAAATGTTCAAAAATCTCAATTTGGATATACTAAGTGGTAGATATCGTAACAAGGTTTTCAAAAATATAAAAAACACTAAAATCCAAGTTATAACGAAGAAGTTATGACCAATTGAAGATCTGCAACAAAACCGGTAAAACAATGTTAAGCATAAAACGCGAAATTTCAATAAAAGGCTTTTTAGCCTTAGGTATCTAAATGAAATTCGTAGATATCATTAGACCGTAAACGTACATAAAAAGAACTTTCAAATCTAACTTCGTATGAGGAAGTTACGATTTTTTTTTCTTTGTTTCAGATATAACAGAAGACAGCTAAAAACGCGAAATAGAGATCAAGCGACTGTTAGCCGACGCAGCCTAAACGAGAATCGAAGATCTTGACAACTATAGTACAACGGTAAAAAGAAAAACCAAAACGGACGTCGGAGGAAGAAGTTATGAATTTTTAATGGAATTTTTCTTGTCCCGGCCTATTAAAAATATAATATTAAAAATAAAGTCAAAAATAACCAACGAAGTCTAAACGAAAGTTGTAGAGCATAATCTCATCTACGTGTGGATATAAAGAACGTCAAATTCGGAACTCGTATGCGAGATATATGAATTTATGATGTTCGGGACACGAAACCCAACATTATAAGGAAACTCACGACATGAGCTAGTGAATGATGTGTGTCCGATGTAAACTCCAAAAATCCACCCTATAAATATAAACTGAAGGTCTCGGGTTTAGGCTGCTCAATTCTACTCTCCTTTAAACTTTTACTCTGTGTTAAGCATCCTGAGACTACCCCGATGCCCCGGTTACATGTTCAAGCCTTGATGGAAGCCCGAATTCCCGAAGTTCCCAAGAAACTTGCTTCTTTCCAGTCGGAGTGCTGCCCGAGTTAAACATCATCTTCATCAAACCGTCACTGTTACCAAGTGAGTTCGTACCCGTATCACTACACTTTCAAATAGTTTTAAATGATTTTAAACACTTTTAAGGGGGGGGGGGGGGGAATACAAGTAAACACATGGTTAAATCATAGGAAAACATCAATCTTTTGCCATACTTTTTATATTGTTGTTATAACTATCATACGAAAAGGTTGGCAAGCAAAACATCTTACGAAATCACCTTACCCTCTCGGGATGAAATGGTTTTACAAATAATAACATGCTTTATTTATCTATTTCCGTAACATACCATGAGGGTAACCATTTCAACTATAACATTACGTATAGATAAGAAAATACATATCATTATTAAGCCTTTATCAACACTGTAAAAGGGTAATCATTTCGGACATAAACATATACATTTCAAAAATACGTTATTTAATTGAGAATATGTGACTCATTCGTCTTCAACGTGCCTATCAAGGTATACAAGAAATCTCTATTTTATAACCAGAGTCTCCGTCTGGAGAACATGATAAGTGTGTATAGATCTATATGGGATTGATGATCCCGCACCCTGGCTGTTAGCTACAGCCGGACCGGCAGGTTAAGGGTGACAAGTGTCATAACATTTTGACGCCGGAAGAACGTCGCTACAGGCAAATCCATCATAGTACGGTTATGAAAACTCATAGGATAGACAATTATTATGGTATTATGGTTTTTAAGCAAAAAGTTATATCATAGTTATTTTTACATGAAAATACAAGCATCCTATAGTTTTGTTCACTAATAAAACTATACATCATCGTTTTAAGCATGACATATTTACTTACAAGTTACAGTCTTGCACATTTAGGATTGCTTCTCACTTTTAGGAAAATATAGGATTTTCCTGGTCCAATACGTTCATTTTATACAAACAATGATTCGTAACTCATTATATAAGAAAATATCAGATTTTCTGGAAAACAAACGTGAACTTTCGAATGGCATACATTTGCACAAATATCTACTTATGAACTCACCAACTTAATTGTTGACACTTTTTCTTTGAAATAACTTGTATTCTCAGAGAATCATTAATCACCAGGTTAGCAACTACTTTTAGGACTAATACTCTAGCGTTAGTAATATCTTTTGGAACATCATATTGTATTTGACTTTTGAAACATGTAATACAACAATCATGTAAACTTTTCAAATATATATTATGGTGGTGTGTACTTTCTTTACTACTCAATAGTTATGATACTGTACATGACGCCTCCGCCCCCGAATGTTTCTGCCGTTCAGGTTTGGCGGTGTGACATATTGGTATCAGAGCGTTGTTTATAGTGAACTACGTATATCAAAACCATTTTTGATATACAACTATAAACACAACTAGGCAAAAACACTCTGATTAAGAGTTGTACTTTTAAAAATATAGTTTATTGAAGACAAAACTTCAAATTTGGTCCTTGTGGTTTGCCAAAACCTTTGGATGGGGTCCAAAAAGTTTCCAGCTTGCACCAAAGGTCCAAAATCAAGATTTTCATGGGTTTTTAGTCCATTCCGTCATTTTCCGTTTGTTTGGAGCCGTTAGTGCCATCACGTGCCCTCCATGTGAGGACATTTTGGTCATTTTAGGTACTTATTTTAATAATATCATATTTCTTCATTTTTATTTACAGAGAAGCAGCAAAAAGGGCTTCTTCTTCGTCTCTTAAAGGATTCTTCTTCTTCGTCTCTCATCTACTTCTACTGCTACGAGATTCAAAAATGGTGCTCTGCTTCTGTGGGAACGTTGTTGTTGTGCAAACCTCATGGACCTCACGAAACCCTGGTCGTCGTTTCTATGCATGCCCTAAAATAGTAAGCAAACTCATATTAGGTTATGATATTTCGGTAGTTATGCAATAACTCTTCTACTTTAATGTATTCTTGTAGGGATCCAGATGTGGATTTTTGGGGTGGTGCGATCCCCCTATGTGTCAAAGATCAACTGTTATCATACCAGGACTGTTGAGAACAATGAATAGGTATGAGGTTGAAGTGGGTCAGCTGAAGATGTGTTTGCTTGTCTCGTGGGTTTTGTTTCTGTTGTTTGTGCTGTTTCGGAAATAGGAATTAGAGGTTAGGACTTTTTTGTTGGTAGTAACCACTTAAAATGTTGTCTTTTGGTGCTAGAAGGTTTAATTGTGGTTTATATATATTTTTGTTGGTAGTAACCACTTAAAAGTGTTATCTTTTGGATCATTGTATATGTAATGCTTTTATGACAATGGGAAGTGTAATGGTTTTATCCTTTTATGAATATGAAATTATAAAGCTTTGATCTTGACATGATATGCAAGTGTAATGGTTTTTCTCTACGCTTGAATATGCAATTGTAATGGTTTTACATACATACATTAAGTACATTACCATAACATATTCATGCTTTGACAGTACAACATAAACAAATAACAAACAACATTACCAAAAGGGGACCATAACAGATAAATGCCAAAACACAATCATTACCAACAAAGGGCATTAAAGTACATTATCAAAAGGGCATCAAAGTACATCATCAAAATGGAACAAAAAAAAGGCAACAAAGTACCAACTAAAGTGCATTAACAAGTCTTCACAAACATAAAAAGTACTTAAACATCAATTCCCATCTTTGGCCTTGCAGGTCCTGGCATTGTGACCCTTTTGCTTACACTTACTACATGTCACTGTCAAAAACTTCCTGCTCAGTGATTGAGTTTCATTATCATTTTGACATTGACTGTTTGCTTGCATCTTACGTTGCTGGATTTCAATCCTTTCCTCTGCTGTAATCCTTCTTTTCTTTTTTGGCCTGCCTATAGCTTTGTTGTGTGGTGGAGGCACAAGAGTTGTTGGGCAGTCACTCTTAGGCCACATGGCTCTACCTTTGATAGGCTCCACCTTGAAGGAGTACATCTCTTTCCATGTATCAAGCCAATACACCTTATGCACATAGGTGTATAGTTCTCCCACCTTTTCATTATTGTCTGCCATTTCATTTAGGCTTGCAATTGCATGTTTGCAAGGAATTCCAGTAAGCTCCCACTTTCTACAACTACACTCCCTTTTCTCCATGTCCACCACATGTTGATCATTCCATGGACCTTTAACCTGATACTTTTGTCCCCCATTCCATCGTGCATGATACTTACTAGCTAGTGTTGTGTTTGCTTCCAAAATCCTAGTACTAGTTGGAGTTAATGGACCTTGACACTTGTTTAACACCTTCATCACATTGCATACTCTCTTCATAAGGTACTCTCTGATGAACTCCAAACAACTGATAATGGGTTTGTCTCTCCCTTTAACATGTTTGCTATTGAACACTTCAGAAAGGTTATTCAATAACATGTCTGAAATTGTCCTTCCTAATAGTTCATTAACAAAACAACAGTTAGTGTATATGTATACTACAATAAAAAATAAGACAACAAATTGAGAAAATACCTAAAAAATGACTTCTAGCCCAATGATGTGGAGGGATTTTCAAGAGCCGCTGATATGCTTCTATGTCATAATTCCTTAGCTCTACCATTACAGCTTCAAACTCGGGTATGGTGGTGGCTGTAGCACACCTCCAAAAATACTCCTTGTACTCTGTAGTCATAAATAACTTCCTCATGTTTTTGTATATGTGTCTAATACAGAACTTGTGTTCTGCATTCGGCAACAATTGTTCTATGGCTGGTAGAAGACCCTGTTTTCACCAAAACAAAATAAGAAATTAGCATTAGTCTGTAATGAAACTAGTATGCAATATTAACTGTAACTATAGTACCTTCTGTCTATCACTGATAAAGGTGAAGTTGGAATTTGAATACAAGTCAAGATCTTCTACAAGACACTGAAGAAACCATTTCCAACTTGAAGTGTTTTCACTTTCAACAATAGCATATGCCAATGGGTAGGTTCCATTGTTGGAATCAACACCAACTGCACTTAGTATTTGACCTGGGAAAGGTCCCTTCATGAAGGCTCCATCTAAGCCTAAAAATTCTCTCAAACCTGCCTTAGAACGTTTCTTCAAAGGACCTAAACACACATATATCCTTCTGAATTGCCTGGTTGGGGATGAAACCACAGGTTCAAAAACCACATCAATCTTTATAGTTGTACCTTCATTTGTCTTTTGTAGCTCTAGTACATAGTCTCTCAAAGCTGCATATTGCTTTACGTAATCCCCTGCAACATTTTTGGTGGCTAATGCTTTTGCCCTAAATGCTTTCTCTTCTGAAATACTAACTCCATAAGTTGATTGGAGTCGCTCTTGTAGGGCACGAACAGGCAGTCCAGGATTAGCTTCAATCTGATCCATATTACGTTTGGAAAGAAATGTTGTTGTGCAAGATCTGATTTTTCGTGTTTGGAGGCAGATGTGTTTATGATTATAGGTCTTAATAAACCAATAGTCCTGTTCACTTGACCTAGATGCATAAAGTTTCCATGTGCATTTAACTTTATCTGAGTTTACATCTTTACCCTTTTCCTTTTTCCCAGAGGTAGGTCCACCTACCCCACTTGCATTTAAAACTATTGTTTCATCACAAACAGCTGTTACTCTACTCTTGTCGTTTTTTGTGAATGAGATATGCCTCCTTGTCTCTAAAGCATGCAGGTCAATTTTATCTTTCAATTCTTTCTTGGCTTTATATTTCTGCCCAATATGAAAAGCTACCTTGTGCACCTCACCAGCAGAACATAAGGTTTGTTTCCCCAGCTCTTTGATCGTTTCTCTTGTTTTCCTGTTGTCCCCTGAGTCATCACTTAGTGAATCCCACTCGTCATTGTCATCTACCTCCAAATCATCTCCTTCATCACTATCTTCATTTCTTTGACCTCCCATACTTTGACATCCATTGAACTCTGCTTCCGTATCAATATTCAGATTGAAATCCTCCATGTCAACGTCAACATCTTCAATTATGTTGTCCTCATCAATCATAAAGTCACTATCTTCATCTTCACTGTTTTGATTCTCAAACTCAATGTCATTAGGCTCCTCTTGTCTCCACTCATCATTGAAAGGAATATTATCTTGGCCTTCAAACCCATTAAATGGGATGCTATCTTGGTCTTCAAACCCTTTAAAAGGTTGAAAGTTTGTCATTAACTCATCATCTATGTTGATGTTATTTGAAAATTCATTGACTCCTTGAGGATCATTATCCATGAAAACTCTATACCCCTCATCTGCAAATCCTTCTACACCCTCACCATTTGATTTGTTCACATCAAGTTCTTCATTCACATCAATCTCTTTGTTTAACTCTTTTTCTGCATCAACTACAACAAATTCATCTACAAATCCTTCTACACCCTTACCTTTATCAACTTCACCACTTGCCATTGTTTTTTCAGCACCTTCCCAATCCAAGTTAAGCTTTCTACTACAAGACGATGCCCCTTTACTATGTGTCCAACCTTTAGACCTACTAAATTCAAGTGTTGCTGATTTGTATAAGGTTAATGCTAACCCTAAATCACCCTCACCAACATCAATTTGGATTGGAGTTACCACTTCATGAGCAACTACAGGTTATGAGGGTCTAAGAGGATCCTGCTTCTCCATGTCTTCTATTATAACCCTTCTTGGACCAGTTGGGGACATAAAATATGTAAGCAAGTTCGTTTGACCATGCTCTGTGTACACTTTAATCATTTTGTTATTATGGGTAACATACCGTGAGAGATTACGCACATCATCATCGTTACCTAATGCTCGGAGTCCAAAGTCAAATCCTTCATTAGGCAAACGGAAATGGTAATACATGATTTCAGTACCATCATACCCTAATTCTCTCATCATCAAGTCTAGTTCATGAACAAAAAACTCATCAATGTCAACAACATCAAAGTACCTTACTTGGCCATTAATATACCTGATATTTGGAAACTTTGTGAAACTCCCTCCGTGATGAAGTTCAATAGAGAATATGTTGGGGTAACCATCTTCAAAACAGAAAAAGACGATTGTGAGTTAGAGTTTTTCGAAGTTTGAAGCTTGATCATAAAATACAGAGTTTTTCTAAGTTTGAATCTTACCATAAACTTCTTGAACGTTGACAATCTCTCCAACATTTCTAAGTCCCCACATTTTCAAAAGCATGAACACAATCCAATTTTCAGACGATCGTTAGGGTTTTTGCGTTTGAATCAAGAGGTATGAGTAGAAGACGAAGGAGTGAGTACAGTCTGCAATCATATTAATTGAAGTGGCGGCAACAGAGGCTAGGACCTAAAATGACCAAAATGCCCTCACATGGAGGGCACGTGCAGGCACTAACGGCTCCAAACAAACGGACAATGACGGAATGGACTAAAAACCCATGAAAACCTTGATTTTGGACCTTTGGTGCAAGCTGGAAACTTTTTGGACCCTATCCAAAGGTTTTGGCAAACCACAAGGACCAAATTTGCAGTTTTGTCTTTATTGAAAGTATACATGTATACATTACTTAACGGAAATAGTATCATAACGAAAAAAATATAGAAATATTATGGATGAGTTGTGCATTACAGGTATGCCTTGGAATATGTAATCGGGACTAGCATCAATATAGTCTGATCAACTATATTTATTTGAGAGCCGACTAACATATGTCAGGGAATAGTTGTAGTGGATGACAAGTCTAAAACTTACCAAACATATAATCTTCAAAATCAAACATAATATTTAGAATACTATAGGAGTATTTTGTAAATGCAATAGTTTAACCTACATGTTCAGATTTACATGCTTTAGTTTTTAGACAATTCTCATATCCCTATTCTCGCACAGACACAATGGTCGGATTCCATCTACTAGGGGACCCCTACTACCCGAACCAAGGCAATGGAGGATGGATTAAGGATGATCTGGAAGAGGATCCAAAAGAAATTGTGGACAAAGAAGAAGAAGAAGCGGAACCAATCGAGAAGAAGAAGATTCAGAGGGGACTGATACAGAACCTAAAGTGTACATTCCCCCACCAGTCGTCCGACCTCCCACAATCAGGAGAGATTTTCAAGGACCCACACCAATGTGGAGAAATCTCATACATCACTGGAGCTAACAACAAGGAGTGAGCCCTCTATATGAAATGTGTAGAGACTTTTATAATGTTAGTAACAGAGGTTCAGCTGATAGAACACTCCCTTTCATCGTGGATAGGTTAGTTTGCCAAATAGATCAGGCGAGAATTCTGATAAACCGGATTCGGGAAGTCAATGTAACGGCACAAATCAATAGGGAAGACATTCTTCGCTTGGACGGATTACATGATGAAACCCAAACCCACAACGACGCAGTCCAATGCCAAATGGATGCAGCCCTCGCCAAAATAAGGGAAATGAGGGTGCAACAAGCCATCCTTGAAAGGTGGCTAATGGGAGCCAAACACTCAGACACAGAGTCTAGTACTAAGCGCAATATGCGTCGCAAGTAGTGCTTGCACTACTAAAAATTTTGTTATAGACTAGGACCACGGCTAAATGTTTTTCTTTTCTTAAGGTTGTGTACTGTAGACTTGTATATTAAAGTATTTGCTTTGCCTGTTAACTCCTTGTATATAACTCAAATTCATAGGTTTATCTCTTATTATATAAACTACTATTATGATTCGAACACAAATCACTGTTTAAGTCGAATCTAATACATGAAGAATCTAAAATAGTTAACTTTTTAACACTCGAATTTCAATCATCAAAGAGTTATTGTCTTTCATTGTTAATTCTTTGGCAGCAAGATGCCTCCTCGCAGATCTGGCAGACGCGTCAACAATGCAACACCAACACCACCGCCACCGCCTCCACAATATGACCCCGTCATGGTATAGGCTGCTATCACTGCAGCAATAGCAGCTGCTCTTATGAAAATAAACTCTAACGGCGCTGGCGGAACTGGAAGCAGTATCAACCACATGAATCATGGCACTGACCATGGTCTTACCACGGAATGCACATACAAAGAATTTTTAAATTCGAAGCCAAAGACTTTGCAACGGAGTAGGAGGAGTCAATGCACTTATTCAATGGTTCGAGAAGACTGAAACAGTCTTCGAGATCTAGGCATACATGGAAACAAGCAAAGTCAAGTTTGCTACTTACACTTTCTCCGATCGAGCCCTCACCTAGTGGAAGGACAATGTGAAAGCCTTATCTCTCCCAGTTGCTAATTTTATGATCTGGGAGGATCTCAAAATCTTGATGCTGGAAGAATACTGCCCGAGGGGTGAAATCCAAAAGTTAGAACATGAGTTATGGAACCTAAGAATTACTGGATCAGACCTAGCCACTTACACGACCAGATTCAGTGATTTGTCAGCCTTATGCCCAAAGTATGGTAAACCTGGAACCGAAGAATGTGGAGGGGTACATTTGGGGATTTTCAACCTAGATCCAAGGGCATTTCCTGGCTTCTAACCCAATCACATTTGATAGTGCGAAGCACTTGGCTCAACGATTGATGTATCATGGTGTTAAACATGGTACTATTACCGCTGCTTTTGAGCCACTGAAGGAGATAGAGGACTGAAGGAAACCCTAGAACAAGAGAAAGGGGCAAACCATGCAAGAGAACCCTAAGAGGAAACAGTTAGTGACAGCTCACATTGTTACTGTCCCCACCACCCCAACACTAACAAAGTCGTACATCGGCAACCTGTCGAAGTGCAATAGATGTAACTTCCATCACCATGGACCCTGCCATGAAAGGCAATGCACTATGTGCAATAGGAAGGGACACACTGTCCGCTTTTGCAAGGAACCAACCCAACCAGCCGCTCCAGCCACCAATGTCGGAGTCGGCCGTACTTGTTATGAATGTAGAGCAACGGGACACTTCCGAAGGGACTGTCCGAAGGCAAACAACATAAATGCTGGTGGAGGAAGCCATTGCAGATCCCATGGTGGTTACGGGTACGTTTCTCCTCGATAACTCTTATGCATGAATTCTATTTGATAGTGGAACGAAGAGGAGTTTCATGAGCCATGATATTAAAAAAAACTACTCAAACAAACACCCCAGTCATTAAGCGAAACATTCATAGTAGAAATGGCTAACGGAAAGACAGAAGGCGCTAAAGAAATATACTTAAATTGTACCCTCGCACTAAATAACAATTCTTTTCCAATCAACCTCATGCCGGTTTCGATAAAAAGTTTCGACGTTATCATAGACATGGATTGGCTGAGTTCTCATCGTGCAGACATTTTATATTACAAAAAGGTCGTTCGCCTAATCTGCCAAATGGAAAAATCCTCGTTATTTATGGCGATAAACCTAGTACAAATATTTGTATCATCTCTTGCTTCAAAGCTGAAAAATATTTACACAAGGAATGCCACACATTCTTGGCACACATCATGGATGTAAAACGAGGAGTAGAAGACATCAAGAGTGTGCCTGACGTCTGTGACTTTCCCGATGTCTTTCTAGAAGATCTTCCAGGGGTACCTCCTGCAAGAAAAGACGAATTCAGAATCGACTTAATTCCTGGAGCCACCCTATATCCAAAGCACCGTATCGTTTAGCCCCAGCAGAGATGAAAGAATTATCTAGTCAACTGAACAAACGGCTCAGCAAAGGATTCATCAGACCAAGCTTCTCACTTTGGGGAGCACCAGTGCTATTTGGAAAGAACAAAGATGGATCATTCAGAATGTGCATCGACCACCGAGAGATAAATAAACTCACCATTAAGAACCGATATCTCCTTACACGAATAGACGATCTGTTCGATCAACTCCAAGGAGCAAATTACTTTTAAAAGATCGATCTGAGATCGGGATATCACTAGCTACGAGTCCTGGAAAGTGATATTCCTAAGACGGCTTTCCGAACAAGATACGATCACTACAAATTTGTAGTGATGCCTTACGGACTAACCAATGCACCCGTCGTGTTCATGGACTTAATGAATCAGGTATTTCGTTCGTTCCTGGAAAAATTTGTGATCGTATTCATAGATGGCATACTCATTTATTCAACGAGTAAAGAAGAACATGGTAAACACCTGAGACAAGTCTTGGAGAAACTACGAGCAGAGAAGGTTTCCGCAAAGTTCTCGAAGTGTGAGTTTTGGATTAGGAAAGTAGATTTCCTAGGTCACGTGGTTAGTGAATAAGGGATTCACATGGACCCTTCCAAAATCAAAGCAATCAAGAATTGGTCAACACCAAAGACGCCAACCGAAATTCGCCAATTTCTAGGCCTTGCTGGCTATTATCGTAGATTCATACAGAACTTATCTAGTATCGCAAAACCACTCACCTTCTTGACTCAGAAGGGTGTAACCTTCAACTGGGGAGAAAAGCAAGATGTTGCATTTTAGACCTTAAAGCAAGTCTTGTGCAGTGCACCCATTTTGTCTCTTCCAGAAGGGACAGAAGACTTGGTAATATACTACGATGCATCCAATCAGGGACTGGGTTGTATGTTGATGCAACGAGGAAAGGTTATTGCTTACGCCTCACGACAACTAAAAACACATGAGGTCAACTACACCACTCATGACCTAGAGCTTGGAGCAGTAGTGTTCGCTCTGAAGATTTGGAGGAACTACCTATACGGTACAAAGTACACCATCTTCACAGACCACAAAATCCTTCAACACATATTCGACCAGAAGGAGCTCAATATGAGGCAACGACGTTGGGTGGAACTACTCAAAGACTACGAATGTGAAATTTGTCATCATCCGAGAAAAGCCAATGTAGTGGCGGATGCCCTAAGTCGAAAGGAGTACTCTGGTCAAAGAGTGAAAGTGTTAACCATCACAATCCATTCACACCTGTCAACTCAAATCAAGGAAGCCCAATTGGAAGCCTTGAAACCCAAAAACATAATAGGTAAAGCACTTAGAGTGATGGACAAAAACTTCGAAATCAAAAGTGATGGAGTTCGTTATCTCATGAATCGAATCTGGACACCGAAGTTGGGTAGATTCAGAGAAGTGGTTATGAATGAAGCTCACAAGACTCGAGACTTTGACACCCAGGTTTAGATAAGATGTATCTGGATCTCAAACAACTCTACTAGTGGCTAAACATGATAGTAGAGATTGCTACCTACATAGGCAAGTACCTAACTTGTACCAAGATCAAAATAAAGCATCAAAAACCCTCACGCCTACTACAGCAACCCGAAATACCGAAATGGATGTGGGAGCAGATTGCCATGGATTTCATAACCAAACTACCAAAAATGCAAGGTGGTCACGATACCATCTAGGTGATCGTTGACAGGTTAACAAAGTCTGCTCACTTCTTGCCAATCTAGGAGAGCGATAAGATGGAAAAACTGACAAGGACTTACATCTGGGAAATCATTCGACTTCATGGAGTGCTGATATCTATTATCTCGGATAGACACATATGATTCACTTCACGATTCTGGCAATCACTACAGAAGTCCTTGGGAACAAGGCTAGATATGAGTACAACCTATCACCCACAAACTGTCGGAAAGAGCGAGAGAACTATACAAACCCTAGAATACATGTTGTGGGCTTGTGTAATAGAATTTGGTAAATCATGGGACATCCACTTACCGTTAGTTGAGTTCTCATATAATAACAGTTATCACACTAGCATCAAGACTGCTCCATCTGAAGCCCTTTACGGCCGCAAGTGCAGATCACCTCTATGGTGGGCGGAAGTGGGTGACATGCAGTTGGCGAGAGGTCTAGTCCCTAATAGCACTCTCATTGGCCCGAAAATCATTAGAGAGACGACTGAAAAGATCGTTCAAATTCGTGAATGAATGAAAGCCTCACGAGACAGGAAAAAGAGTTACGCCGAAAAGAGACAAAAACCCTTAGAATTTCAGGTTGGGGACCGTGTCCTACTAAAGGTCTCACCCTGGAAGGGCATGATATGCTTTGGTAAGCATGGAAAAATAAACCCAAGGTACATTAGACCCTTTAAAGTTATTGCAATGATTAGTCCGGTAGCTAATAGACTTCAACTAACACTCGAACTTAACAACGTACATCCTGTGTTTCACGTGCCTAATCTGAAAAAGTGTCTATCTGATGAAACTCTTGTAATTCCACACGAGGAGATCAAATTGAACGAAAATCTTAACTTTATGGAAGAAGCCGTCGAAATCATGGGTAGGGAAATCAAGCGAATAAAGCATAGTCGCATACCAATAGTGAAGGTTTGTTGGAATGCTAAACGGGGACCTGGATTCACTTGGGAGCGAGAAGATCAGATGCAACAAAAGTACCCATATCTCTTCCCTAGTCCATAAACACTTAACTTGTAAATAATTTCAGGACGAAATTCCCTCTAACGGGGGGATAACGTAACAACCCAATATTTCAAGTCAATGTAACTATCTGAAGTCAATCATTGTAACATATTTTTGGAGATAATAAAAATAGCATCAAAAATGAAATGTTCAAAAATCTCAATTTGGATGTATTAAGTGGTAGATATCGTAACAAGTTTTTCAAAAATATAAAGCACACAAAAATCCAAGCTATAACGAAGAAGTTATGACCAATCGAAGATCCGCAACAAAACCGGTAAAACACTGTTAAGCATAAAACACGAAAATTCAATAAAATGCTTTTTAGCCTTCCTTAGGTATCTAAATGAAATCTGTAGATATCATTAGACCGTAAACGTACATAAAAAGAACTTTCAAATCTGACTTCGTATGAGGAAGTTACGATTTTTTTCTAAGTTTCAGATATAACATAGGCAGCTAAAATCTCGAAATAGAGATCGAGCGACTGTTAGCCGACGCAACGTAAACGAGAATCGAAGATCACGACAATAGTAGTACAATGGTAAAAGGACAGACAAAAACAGACGTTCGATGAAGAGATGTTATGAATTTTTAACGGACTTTTCCTTTCCCGGCATGTTAAAAATATAATATTAAAAATAAAGTAAAAATTAGCCGACTAAGTCTAAAGGAATGTTGTAGATCATAATCTCACATACGCGTGGATATAAAGAACATCAAAATTGGAACTCGTATGCGAGAGATATGAATTTCTGAAGTTCGGAACACGAAACCCAACACTGTTAGGAAACTCAAGACGTAAGTCAGAAGCTCACGACGTGAGCTAGTGACTGATGTGTGCCAGAGTCGGGCTATCATACGTTGAGTCTACGGAAGGGATAAGATCGAACTCACGACGTGATCCATTCCATTCTCATGACGTGAGCACCAAAAATCCACCCTATAACTAGAAATCGAAGATCTCAGGTTTAGGTTGCTCAGTTCTACTCTCCTTTCTACTTTTACTCTGTGTTAAGCATCCTGAGACTATCCCGATGCCCCGGTTACGTGTCCAAGCCCTAACAGAAGCCCAAAGTCCCTAAGTTCCCGAGAAACTTGCTTCTTTCCAATTGGAGTGCTGCCTGAATTAAACATCGTCTTCATCAAACCGTCACTCTTACCAAGTGAGTTCATACCCCTATCACTACACTTTCAAATACTTTTAAATGCTTTTAAACACTTTTAAGGGGAGGAATATAGGTAAACACACGGTTAAACTCGTGTGAACACATCAATCTTTTGCCATACTTTTTATACTGTTGTTATAACTATCATACGAAAATCTTGGCATGCAAAACATCATACGACATCACCTTACCCTAACATGCTTTATTTATCTATTTGCATCACATACCATGACAAGGGTAACCATTTCAACTATAACATTACGTATAGATAAGAAAATACATATCATTATTAAGCCTTTACCAACACTGTAAAAAGGGTAATCATTTCGGACATAAACATATACATTTCAAAAATATGTGATTTAATTGAGAATATGTGACTCATTCGTCTTCATTGTACCTATCAACGTATACAAAAAAGCCCTATTTTATAACCAGAGTCTCTGTCTGGAGAACATGATAAGTGTGTATAGATCTATATGGGATTGCTGATGCCGCACCCTGGCTGTTAGCTACAGCCGGACCGGCAGGTTAACGGCGACAAGTGTCATAACATTTCGACGCCGAAAGAACGTCGCTACAGGCAAATCCACCATAGTACGGTTATGAAAACTCGTAGGATAGACAATTATTATGGTATTATGTTTTTTAAGCAAAAAGTTATACTATAGTTATTTTTACATGAAAATACAAGCATCCTATAGTTTTGTTCACTAATAAAACTATACATCATCGTTTTAAGCATGACATATTTACATACAAGTTACAGTCTTGCACATTTAGGTCTGCTTCTCACTTTTAGGAAAATATATAGGATTTTCCTGGTTCAGTACAGTCATTTCATACAAACAACGATTTATAACTCATTTTATAAGAAATATATCGGATTTTATGGAAAACAAACGTGAACTTTCGAATGGCATCCATTTACACAAATATCTACTTATGAACTCACCAACTTAATTGTTGACACTTTTTCTTTGAAGTAACTTTAATTCTCAAGGGAATCGCTAAACACCAGGTTAGCAACTACTTTTGGGGACTAATGCTCTGGTGTTAGTAATATCTTTTGGAACATGATATTGTATTTGACTTTTGAAACATCTAATACGACAATCATATAAAATTTTCAAATATATATTATGGTGGTGTGTACATTCTTTACTATTCAATTGTTATGATACTATATATGACGTCATTCGCCCCCGAATGTTTCCGCTGTTCAGATTTGGGGGTGTGACATGGGTGGTTTTGTTGCTAAAGCTACAATTGCGCACCCTAATTTGATAAAGTCATCAGTTAAGTTCTCACTTTATAAACTCTATACCAGTAAGTTTCTTGGACTTCCTGATTATCATTATATCCATAATTGTGATGTAATTTTCTTTACTCTTGCTTCAGGTCACCCCTCATTGCATTTCATCCTTCATTGATCCAAAAAGAGTTGAATGGTATAATTTCCATATCATAATGTACAACCTCTGCACATCCACGATTTTGTCTAGATTTGAACTAATATATTTTTCCTTCATCGATCTAATCGATGTGAATATAGTGCACAACATGTGGGCATTCACTCAGCTTTGATGGACCTTATAAGCTTGTTTGATGACACTGCTAGGGCTTAGGATACTTGTTGTTACCAACAGGTTTCTTCTTTCATGTGTCTCTAACAATTTGATTCTTGATTTTGATGTTTTGAAATACAATTTTACTGTTTGATATAATCTTTTTTTTCTATATGCTAGTAATATTGGTTCTTATTTGATTTTGAAGGTGATTTATTGTATATATCTAGGTTTGATTTGGATCTTTAGCCTTGATTTTGTCCTGTATTTGTTAAAGTTTCTTTTAGAACCATTTAATATTATTTGATTTGATACTAATCCTAGAAATCTGTTACAAATGACATTTCAGCATCTGAACTTTTATCAACAGTGGCAATATGTATATAGTAATATTTAATTTGTTTTTGATTATTTGTTTGAAAAATATTTTTTCAAAATAACATTGTTTTATGGTAGGCTCTAGAAATAGAAATCACCCCAGCTCTAAATGCAATACTATCTCCAGAACCAATAAACAAACTGGAATGTGTAGGTATATATGTACTAACTTGGTATTTATACATGTACATATTTTTTTCACATAGTTGTTTACTAACTTGGTATCACTACAAGTATATATTTGTTCACATACTAACTTGGTGATTCACTTGTGATTCACATATGAATTACATGTAATTCATATGTGAATTACATATGAATTACATGTAATTCACATGTAAATCACATATGAATCACATGTATCACACATGTAAATCACATATGAATTACATGTGATTCACATGTAAATCACATATAAATTACATGTGATCTACATGAAATTCACATATGAATTACATGTGATTCACATGTAAATCACATATGAATTACATGTGATTCACATGTGATGCACATGTAAATCACATGTAATTCACATATGAATTAATGTAAATCACATATAAATTACATGTGATTCACATGAAATTCACATATGAAGTACATGTGATTCACATGTAAATCACATATGAATTACATGTGATTCACATATGAATTATATGTGATTCACATGTAAATCACATATGTATTTTTGTGAGCGTTTTTGCATGAATCAGATTCTTTTTAATTTTCTCGTAGATTTTGAAGAAATTGTGGTTAATATTGAAGAGGTGGAAAATGATAAATTGAAGAAAATATAGAAATTTGGACATGAAGACATGAAAATGTTTTGAAAATATGTAGCATTTTTATGTTTTTTATATTTTATATTGTATTGAATAAAATACTTATTGTATTGTATTTATAAATTAGTAAGTAAAATGAGTTTTCTTATGATTTTCTTAAAAGTATTATAGTATATGAAATATGCATATATGTATTTGTAAAAATATCCTTAAATGTACCAAAAATGTTGATTTTTTTGGTTAAAAAATATAGTATTTTCAGTTTACCTTTTGAAAAATTCATGTTTTCTATAAAAAAAAAAAAAAAAAAAAAATTCTGCACTTTTTGATTAAAAAAACTGGAAAACACTATTTAAAAAAAAAACAGAAAAATAATATTTTTTTTTTAGAATCTGCAAAAAACAGAATTTTTTTTTTCAAAAATTCATTTTTTCTTTATAAATTAAAAAATGTACACTAAAAAAAAAAACTGAAAAAAATATTTTTTTAAAAAATCTGAAAATTTGATTTATTATGTAATTTTTTAGACATTTCTATTAATATGTAGAATAACACAAAAAATTAAACATTAAATGAAATCGATAAGATTACGATCATGCCCTTAATAAAAATTAGTTTTGATCTAACGTTACACTTTTAGTTTTCATGAAACTATAGCTTCTCAACCGATCTCAACAATATATATATATATATATATATATATATATATATATATATATATATATATATATATATATATATATATATATATATATAAGTTCAAATAGAAACAATAAATAGTGTGAGAACGTAAAAGCATTATGTTTATGTTATTATTCTCTAATGAATGTTGTATATGTGTATTGTTGAAGTGATTTTAATATGAATATTAGCGTTTGATTATTCATATATTTATTAGAATATTATTATTCTGTTATAAATTTATGTATGTGTATTTTTCTAGTAAATTCTAATATTAGTTTTAACATGTGAGTATTCATTTATTAATTGCTCAATAATAACATAAAACTATGAATACACAATTAATTGCAGAATAATAACATAAAAATAGTGTTTTTATGTTCTCGCATTATTTACTGTTTTTATTTGAAATATATATATATATATATATATATATATATATATATATATATATATATATATATATATATATATAGGTTCAGGTTCATTTGAGACCATTCTAATTTTGTGAGACCGTGAGACCAAATATAAAAATAATTTTAAAATGCAAAATAAATGTAGAAATCCAAAAATTCTTTTTTTAAATATTATTTTCGGAAATTAACTAAAAAAATAAAAAGAAATAACAAAATAAAAAAAATTCCGTTTTTTTTTTGAAAAATACGTGAAATATTCTAATAGAATAATACACTGGCATATTCTAAAAAATAATTTTCAAATGCAGAATAAATGGAAAAATCTAAAAATTCTTTTTTTAAATATTATTTTCGGAACATTAATTAACTAAAAAAAATAAAAAAATAAAAAATAAAATAAAAAAAATTCCATTTTTTTTGAAAAACACGTGAAGTATTCTAATAGAATATTACAATGATGTATTCTAAAAAATAATTTTAAAATGCAGAACAAATGGAAAAATCTAAAAATTCTTTTTTTAATTATTATTTTCGGAACATGAATTTTCTAAAAAAAATAAAAATAAATTCCATTTTTTTTAAAAAATACGTGAAATATTCTAATAGAATATTATAGTGTACATATTCTAGAAAGTAATTTCAAAATGCAAAATAAATAGAAAAATCCAAAAATACTTTTTTTAAATATTATTTTCGGAACTTGAATTAACTAAAAAAAATTAAAAAAATTAAAAAAATGTGTTTCACGGTCTCACAAAATATAGATGGTCTCAAATGAACCTAACCATATATATATATATATATATATATATATATATATATATATATATATATATATATATATATATATATATATATATATATATATATATATATATATATATATATATATATATATAGGTTCAGGTTCATTTGAGACCATTCTAATTTTGTGAAACCGTGAGACCAAATCTAAAAACTATTTTAAAATGCAAAATAAATGGAAAAATCCAAATATTCTTTTTGTAAATATTATTATCGGAAATTGAATTAACTAAAAAAATTAAAAAAATATAAAAAAGAAAACTAAAAAAAAATTCCGTTTTTTTTTTTGAAAAATACGTGAAATATTCTAATAGAATATTACACTAACATATTCTAAAAAATAATTTTAAAATGCAGAATAAATGGAAAAATCTAAAAAAAAAATTTTAATACTTTTTTCGGAACTTGATTTAACTAAAAAAAATCAAAAAAATTAAAAATAAATTCAATTTTTTTTAAAAATACATGAAATATTCTAATAGAATATTACACTGTACATATTCTAAAAAATAATTTTCAAATACAGATTAAATGGAAAAATCTAAAAAAAAAATTTTAAATATTATTTTCGGAACATGAATTACCTAAGAAAAATAAAATAAATAAAAAATAAAATAAAAAAAATTCCATTTTTTTGAAAAATACGTGAAATATTCTAATACAATATTACAATGACATATTCTAAAAAATAATTTTAAAATGCAGAATAAATGGAAAAATCTAAAAACTCTTTTTTTTTAATATTATTTTCGGAACATGTATTTTCTAAAAAAAATAAAAATAAAAAAATAAAAATAAATTCCATTTTTTTTTTAAAAATACGTGAAATATTCTAATAGAATATTACGGTGTACATATTCTAAAAAATAATTTTAAAATGCAAAATAAATAGAAAAATCCAAAAATACTGTTTTTAAATATTATTTTCGGAACTTGAATTAACTAAACAAAATTAAAAAAATGCGTCTCACGGTCTCACAAAATATAGATGGTCTCAAATGAACCTAACCCTATATATATATATATATATATATATATATATATATATATATATATATATATATATATATATATATATATAGGTTCAGATTCATTTGAGACCATTCTAATTTTGTGAGACCGTGACACCAAATCTAAAAATAATTTTAAAATGCAAAATAAATGGAAAAATCTAAAAATTCTTTTTTTAAATATTATTTTCGGAAATTAACTAAAAAAATAAAAAGAAATAAAAAAAATAAAAAAAATTCCGTTTTTTTTGAAAAATACGTGAAATATTTCTAATATAATATTACACTGACATATTCTAAAAAATAATTTATAAATGCAGAATAAATGGAAAAATGTAAAAACTCTTTTTTTAAATATTATTTTCGGAACATGAATTAACTAAAAAAAATAAAAAAATAAAAAATAAAATAAAATAAATTTCATTTTTTTTTGAAAAATACGTGAAATATTCTAATAGAATATTACAATGACGTATTCTAAAAAATAATTTTAAAATGCAGAATAAATGGAAAAATCTAAAAACTCCTTTTTTTAATATTATTTTCGGAACATGAATTTTCTGAAAAAAATAAAAATAAAAAAAATAAAAATAAATTCCATTTTTTTAAAAATACGTGAAATATTCTAATAGAATATTACAGTGTACATATTTTAAAAAATAATTTTAAAATGCAAAATAAATTGAAAAATCCAAAAATACTTTTTTTAAATATTATTTTCGGAACTTGAATTAACTAAAAAAATTAAAAAAATGCGTCTCACGGTCTCACAAAATATAGATGGTCTCAAATGAACCTAACCCTATATATATATATATATATATATATATATATATATATATATATATATATATATATATATATATATATATATATATATATATATATATATATATATAGGTTCAGATTCATTTGAGACCATTCTAATTTTGTGAGACCGTGACACCAAATCTAAAAATAATTTTAAAATGCAAAATAAATGGAAAAATCTAAAAATTCTTTTTTTAAATATTATTTTCGGAAATTAACTAAAAAAATAAAAAGAAATAAAAAAAATAAAAAAAATTCCGTTTTTTTTGAAAAATACGTGAAATATTTCTAATATAATATTACACTGACATATTCTAAAAAATAATTTATAAATGCAGAATAAATGGAAAAATGTAAAAACTCTTTTTTTAAATATTATTTTCGGAACATGAATTAACTAAAAAAAATAAAAAAATAAAAAATAAAATAAAATAAATTTCATTTTTTTTTGAAAAATACGTGAAATATTCTAATAGAATATTAGAATGACATATTCTAAAAAATAATTTTAAAATGCAGAATAAATGGAAAAATCTAAAAACTCATTTTTTTAATATTATTTTCGGAACATGAATTTTCTGAAAAAAATAAAAATAAAAAAAATAAAAATAAATTCCATTTTTTTAAAAATACGTGAAATATTCTAATAGAATATTACAGTGTACATATTTTAAAAAATAATTTTAAAATGCAAAATAAATTGAAAAATCCAAAAATACTTTTTTTAAATATTATTTTCGGAACTTGAATTAACTAAAAAAATTAAAAAAATGCGTCTCACGGTCTCACAAAATATAGATGGTCTCAAATGAACCTAACCCTATATATATATATATATATATATATATATATATATATATATATATATATATATATATATATATATATATATATATATATAGGTTCAGGTTCATTTGAGACCATTCTAATTTTGTGAGACCGTGAGACCAAATCTAAAAACTATTTTAAAATGCAAAATAAATGGAAAAATCCAAATATTCTTTTTGTAAATATTATTATCGGAAATTGAATTAACTAAAAAAATTAAAAAAATATAAAAAAGAAAACTAAAAAAAAATTCCGTTTTTTTTTTTGAAAAATACGTGAAATATTCTAATAGAATATTACACTAACATATTCTAAAAAATAATTTTAAAATGCAGAATAAATGGAAAAATCTAAAAAAAAAAATTTAATACTTTTTTCGGAACTTGATTTAACTAAAAAAAATCAAAAAAATTAAAAATAAATTCAATTTTTTTTAAAAATACATGAAATATTCTAATAGAATATTACACTGTACATATTCTAAAAAATAATTTTCAAATACAGATTAAATGGAAAAATCTAAAAAAAAAAAATTTAAATATTATTTTCGGAACATGAATTAACTAAGAAAAATAAAATAAATAAAAAATAAAATAAAAAAAATTCCATTTTTTTGAAAAATACGTGAAATATTCTAATACAATATTACAATGACATATTCTAAAAAATAATTTTAAAATGCAGAATAAATGGAAAAATCTAAAAACTCTTTTTTTTTAATATTATTTTCGGAACATGTATTTTCTAAAAAAAATAAAAATAAAAAAATAAAAATAAATTCCATTTTTTTTTAAAAATACGTGAAATATTCTAATAGAATATTACGGTGTACATATTCTAAAAAATAATTTTAAAATGCAAAATAAATAGAAAAATCCAAAAATACTGTTTTTAAATATTATTTTCGGAACTTGAATTAACTAAACAAAATTAAAAAAATGCGTCTCACGGTCTCACAAAATATAGATGGTCTCAAATGAACCTAACCCTATATATATATATATATATATATATATATATATATATATATATATATATATATATATATATATATATAGGTTCAGATTCATTTGAGACCATTCTAATTTTGTGAGACCGTGACACCAAATCTAAAAATAATTTTAAAATGCAAAATAAATGGAAAAATCTAAAAATTCTTTTTTTAAATATTATTTTCGGAAATTAACTAAAAAAATAAAAAGAAATAAAAAAAATAAAAAAAATTCCGTTTTTTTTGAAAAATACGTGAAATATTTCTAATATAATATTACACTGACATATTCTAAAAAATAATTTATAAATGCAGAATAAATGGAAAAATGTAAAAACTCTTTTTTTAAATATTATTTTCGGAACATGAATTAACTAAAAAAAATAAAAAAATAAAAAATAAAATAAAATTAATTTCATTTTTTTTTGAAAAATACGTGAAATATTCTAATAGAATATTACAATGACGTATTCTAAAAAATAATTTTAAAATGCAGAATAAATGGAAAAATCTAAAAACTCCTTTTTTTAATATTATTTTCGGAACATGAATTTTCTGAAAAAAATAAAAATAAAAAAAATAAAAATAAATTCCATTTTTTTAAAAATACGTGAAATATTCTAATAGAATATTACAGTGTACATATTTTAAAAAATAATTTTAAAATGCAAAATAAATTGAAAAATCCAAAAATACTTTTTTTAAATATTATTTTCGGAACTTGAATTAACTAAAAAAATTAAAAAAATGCGTCTCACGGTCTCACAAAATATAGATGGTCTCAAATGAACCTAACCCTATATATATATATATATATATATATATATATATATATATATATAGGTTCAGATTCATTTGAGACCATTCTAATTTTGTGAGACCGTGACACCAAATCTAAAAATAATTTTAAAATGCAAAATAAATGGAAAAATCTAAAAATTCTTTTTTTAAATATTATTTTCGGAAATTAACTAAAAAAATAAAAAGAAATAAAAAAAATAAAAAAAATTCCGTTTTTTTTGAAAAATACGTGAAATATTTCTAATATAATATTACACTGACATATTCTAAAAAATAATTTATAAATGCAGAATAAATGGAAAAATGTAAAAACTCTTTTTTTAAATATTATTTTCGGAACATGAATTAACTAAAAAAAATAAAAAAATAAAAAATAAAATAAAATAAATTTCATTTTTTTTTGAAAAATACGTGAAATATTCTAATAGAATATTAGAATGACGTATTCTAAAAAATAATTTTAAAATGCAGAATAAATGGAAAAATCTAAAAACTCCTTTTTTTAATATTATTTTCGGAACATGAATTTTCTGAAAAAAATAAAAATAAAAAAAATAAAAATAAATTCCATTTTTTTAAAAATACGTGAAATATTCTAATAGAATATTACAGTGTACATATTTTAAAAAAATAATTTTAAAATGCAAAATAAATTGAAAAATCCAAAAATACTTTTTTTAAATATTATTTTCGGAACTTGAATTAACTAAAAAAATTAAAAAAATGCGTCTCACGGTCTCACAAAATATAGATGGTCTCAAATGAACCTAACCCTATATATATATATATATATATATATATATATATATATATATATATATATATATATATATATATATATATATATATATATATATATATAGGTTCAGGTTCATTTGAGACCATTCTAATTTTGTGAGACCGTGAGACCAAATCTAAAAACTATTTTAAAATGCAAAATAAATGGAAAAATCCAAATATTCTTTTTGTAAATATTATTATCGGAAATTGAATTAACTAAAAAAATTAAAAAAATATAAAAAAGAAAACTAAAAAAAAATTCCGTTTTTTTTTTTTGAAAAATACGTGAAATATTCTAATAGAATATTACACTAACATATTCTAAAAAATAATTTTAAAATGCAGAATAAATGGAAAAATCTAAAAAAAAAATTTTAATACTTTTTTCGGAACTTGATTTAACTAAAAAAAATCAAAAAAATTAAAAATAAATTCAATTTTTTTTAAAAATACATGAAATATTCTAATAGAATATTACACTGTACATATTCTAAAAAATAATTTTCAAATACAGATTAAATGGAAAAATCTAAAAAAAAATTTTAAATATTATTTTCGGAACATGAATTAACTAAGAAAAATAAAATAAATAAAAAATAAAATAAAATAAATTCCATTTTTTTGAAAAATACGTGAAATATTCTAATACAATATTACAATGACATATTCTAAAAAATAATTTTAAAATGCAGAATAAATGGAAAAATCTAAAAACTCTTTTTTTTTAATATTATTTTCGGAACATGTATTTTCTAAAAAAAATAAAAATAAAAAAATAAAAATAAATTCCATTTTTTTTTAAAAATACGTGAAATATTCTAATAGAATATTACGGTGTACATATTCTAAAAAATAATTTTAAAATGCAAAATAAATAGAAAATCCAAAAATACTGTTTTTAAATATTATTTTCGGAACTTGAATTAACTAAACAAAATTAAAAAAATGCGTCTCACGGTCTCACAAAATATAGATGGTCTCAAATGAACCTAACCCTATATATATATATATATATATATATATATATATATATATATATATATATATATATAGGTTCAGATTCATTTGAGACCATTCTAATTTTGTGAGACCGTGACACCAAATCTAAAAATAATTTTAAAATGCAAAATAAATGGAAAAATCTAAAAATTCTTTTTTTAAATATTATTTTCGGAAATTAACTAAAAAAATAAAAAGAAATAAAAAAAATATAAAAAATTCCGTTTTTTTTGAAAAATACGTGAAATATTTCTAATATAATATTACACTGACATATTCTAAAAAATAATTTATAAATGCAGAATAAATGGAAAAATGTAAAAACTCTTTTTTTAAATATTATTTTCGGAACATGAATTAACTAAAAAAAATAAAAAAATAAAAAATAAAATAAAATAAATTTCATTTTTTTTTGAAAAATACGTGAAATATTCTAATAGAATATTACAATGACGTATTCTAAAAAATAATTTTAAAATGCAGAATAAACGGAAAAATCTAAAAACTCCTTTTTTTAATATTATTTTCGGAACATGAATTTTCTGAAAAAAATAAAAATAAAAAAAATAAAAATAAATTCCATTTTTTTAAAAATACGTGAAATATTCTAATAGAATATTACAGTGTACATATTTTAAAAAATAATTTTAAAATGCAAAATAAATTGAAAAATCCAAAAATACTTTTTTTAAATATTATTTTCGGAACTTGAATTAACTAAAAAAATTAAAAAAATGTGTCTCACGGTCTCACAAAATATAGATGGTCTCAAATGAACCTAACCCTATATATATATATATATATATATATATATATATATATATATATATATATATATATATATATATATATATATATATATATATATAGGTTCAGGTTCATTTGAGACCATTCTAATTTTGTGAGACCGTGAGACCAAATCTAAAAATAATTTTAAAATGCAAAATAAATGGAAAAATCCAAAAATTCTTTTTTTAAATATTATTATCGGAACTTGAATTAACTTAAAAAAAATAAAAAATATATAAAAAAGAAAATAAAAAAAAATTTCGTTTTTTTTTTTAAAAATACGTGAAATATTCTAATAGAATATTACACTGACGTATTCTAAAAAATAATTTTAAAATGCAGAATAAATGGAAAAAATCTACGAATTCTTTTTTTAAATATTATTTTTTGAACTTGAATTAACTAAAAAAAATAAATAAATAAATTCCATTTTTTTTGAAAAAATACGTGAAATATGCTAATAGAATATTAGACTGACATATTCTAAAAAATAATTTTAAAATGCAGAATTAATGGAAAAATCTAAAAAAAAAATTAATATTATTTTCAAAACTTGATTTAACTAAAAAATAAATTAAAAATAAATTCAATTATTTTTTAAAAATACATGAAATATTCTAATAGAATATTACACTGTACATATTTTAAAAAATAATTTTAAAATGCAAAATAAATGGGAAAATCCAAACATTCTTTTTTTAAATATTATTTTCGGAACTTGAATTAACTAAAAAAATTTTAAAAAAAATAAAATAAAAAAATGCGTCTCACTACAAGGAAAAAGGTCATTACCGGCGACAAAAGTCGCCGGTAAAAGCCCAAAAGTCGCCGGTAATACTAATAGCAGCGACGCGTCACCGGTACTGAGTCGCCGCTACTGCCTCGTCGCTATTGATCAGTTTGTCGCTGCTAATGATAAAAGTCGCCGCTATTGCTATGTTGTCGCTAATGAGTATTGTCGCCGCTAATAAGCTAGTCGCCGGTAATGACATCTGTCGCCGGTAAAAGTGTCGTCGATAAAAGTGTCGCTGGTAATAAGTTTTGTCGCCGGTAAAAGCGTTGCCGGTAATTTTTTTTCAATTTTTTTTTTAAAATAATGATTTTGGTTGCCGGTGATAATATCGCAGGTAAAAGTGTCGCCGGTAATAACAATATTCGATTAAATATCATAACCAATAGTGTCGATGCTAATTACAAAACAAACATCCTATTAAATATCAAACATAATAGTGTCAATGCAAATTACAAACAAACATCCAAAATATAATTAAATATCAAATGTCATAATATCCGAGTAGCAAAACAGCAAAATTTTTACAATCTACCAAGTAGCAAAACGAGACAACATATGCAAATAAAACCCATCCTTACATACCCTCATCGTCGTTCCCATCATTTCCTTGATTATTTTGGGATTGAAAAAACGAATAAAGCTCATCCCTACATGCCGGGTCGGCAAGTATTGCACGAAGATTTTCCAACTACATAATTAATAACAATATATATATATATAAACTTATAAGTTAGATCGTCAAACATAAACAAAAACTATCAAAATACATTGTTATTTTTAAACTAAGATAGAAAACCAAAGTACATTGCTATTTCTTGCACTTGGGACAAAAACCAAATTACCAAACTTTTTAGCAAATAATCACCACAAAACCAAAACTACCAAATCAACATGCATTTTACGATGCTAAAGTAGATTGCTATTCTTAAACAAAGATAGAAAACCAAAGTACATTGCTATATTTTGCACTTGGGACAAAAACCAAATTACCAAACTTTTTAGCAAATAACCACCACAAAACCAAAACTACGAAATCAACATGCATTTTACGATGCTAAAGTAGATTTCTATTTTACCTGTGATGGTTGTGATGGTTGCGAAGGCTGTGGAATTGTTGGGAGACCAGAAGGTTTGCGGCCAATGCCTCTAATGTGGCCACGTCGCTCTCCTAATACTTTCTCGAACGTAGCTCCTTCTTGAGCGGGCGTTAACTCACTTTCACCTTGAGTTTGTTCTAACAGCTCTTCAACTAACTGATTCTGTAACTCCCAAAAGTGAGTAACAACTAAGTATAAATAAACATTTAAATATATGATAAAATTATAATTAAATAATTACATATTGTTGTTCCAATTCAGCAGTAACAAATACACCATTCTTATCGGTATGAGCTTTGCAAAATGTTTCCACTCTCTTAAGGTTCTGTTTAAGTTTAAAAATTAGATTATATTTTAAATAAATAATTACATGTATCGTACGGTACCTTCTTATAGCAAGTACTACTATACGAGCTCGAACCCCCACGATTCACATTTGTTTGCTTTTCACGGATTTTTTTGTTCCTTTCTGAAGCAATTATGTGTTCGTCAGTTTCAAAATACTCAACTGTCTTCGCCCAGTTATCAACAAGCATACCATCCGGAGGATTTGCCAATGCTCTCGGGATATCTTCGTACCCTCCGAACATCTTGAAATATTCTTTTGCGTCGGCTTTACGCTCTCGAAAACCTTTTAACAAGGCTGCTTGAAAACTCTCTGTCAATAGAGTAGCTTGTGCATCCTGGTACATTTGATTGAGATCAAACTTTGTCTACAAAAAAAAAGCTAACCAAGTAAAAAACAATTATAGTTAAACCTATAACATATATTTAAATAAATAATTACCGCTAGATGTTGTAATACAGTGTCCTTTATATCAGGGGAAACTCTTTTCCAACTCCATTTGTCAAAAGGGACCATCTGCCACATTGCTTTCCCAACTTTTCGGGAAAACATGTCTCCCGCCTCTCCTACGGGATTCAATGTGATATCCCTATCATATTGCATGCCTATTGGTTTCCCCTGGTTCTGCAAGATTGCTTTTTCAAGCTTTATATTTTTTGCTTTTCCTCGAACTTTCCTTTGGGCACGTCCCTCAACTACAAATGTAATTAAAAATTATTAGAAACTACATTTAATTTACGATAATTGAACAAAAATAGTAAATAAAAATCCATGATAAGACTTACCGTCCTGCTCGTGCTGGCCAGGACCTCTACCACCTGGGAAAGGTGGGTCCTCAGCTCCGTCTCCCTCATGTCCACGACCCATGACAGCAACCATGGTAAACATAAACAAAAGCCACACTCTCATCATTTCCTGAAAAATTATAAGATATACAAATACAATTTTTATTATAGATACACATTACATAGAAATAAACATTTAGATAGGAATAAACATTTCTATTTAAACTAGAAATCCAAATAAAGTTCATATTACAAATACACATTACATAAGAATTATTCTAATCAGAATCTTCCTCATATCCTTCAGTGTCTTCTTCGGTATCATAGTCAGAATCGGTGTCATCGTAATCAGTCTCGCAATCAGAAACATCATTGACTTTACCAGTTGGTGGGGGAACTTCAGATGCACTTTCTACATCAACAATGACTCTAGGAATGTTTTGAAGTACATCGACATCGTCTACATTTTCGTGTGAGACATTGTCAACATTTTGAACAAGGTCATCGTTCGATGGTAGATCCCAAATACTTCGATGATTAACATGCTCGACAACACACTGGTGGTTATTGTTTGGCTCTATGATGTAGAACACTTGTTTGGCTTGTGACGCATATATGAGTTGATCATCTTTGTATGCTTCGCGTCGTGTGTCGATATTAGTGAAACTATCACTAGAAATAACTCCTGTTCAAGTATCAAACCACTTGCAACGAAATAGTACAGTTGAATAATCATGTGTATACCTCAACTCTATAATCTTTTCTAATTGGCCATAATATTTCTTGCCTTTCTCACCCACTGCTAAAACCCCAGAGTTTTGTGTTGTATGTTGTGTGTCACGACTAAGTACCATAAACCTAACACCATTGACTATGCATGCGGTGTAAGAATAGGCATTCATTTGCGGGCCCATTGCAAGAACCGACAACTCTTTGTGAAATTCTGGAGATTTTTCTATTTTCATTTGATGAACCTAACAATTATAAATTAATATGTATTATGTATTCGTTAGATCAAAGATCTACAATAGGTGTATAAGTATCTTAGTTTAACAACCCTCTTACTCCAATCGGTATCAAACGTTGCATAAGAATGTAGTGGTCATGCGATTTTAACCCAATAATGTTAGTATTGGTATCATTCACTTTCTTACTAATGTTAGAACCAAACCCATCCGGCAGTTTAACCTCTTTTATAAATTGACAAAAGAGTTGTCGACTAGATTTCGTGAAAGAGTATCTTGCCTGGGGTCTATGAAACTTGTTACCATTTTTTTGCAACCATTCATTTCTCCGAATGTTTAGAATTCTCAAGTCCTCTCGTGCATTTGATGTGTCTTTGCTTTTATCGTTCATTAGGAGAGTACCTAACAAACTCTCGTCCACATTTTTCTGGACATGCATGACATCTATGTTGTGTTTCAGATGTAGAGAAGACCAATACTCGAGTTCGAAGAAAATGCTTCGTTTCGACCAGTTCAACTCATAATCTTTCCGCTTTGGCTCCCCGCCTCCATGCTCAAGATGTTTACCCGGTTTACGAGTTAGTAGACGACCTAGTTGCTCTTGTATGTCATCATTACTAAAGTGTCTCGGAGCGGGTCTTGTCTCTTCCATCCCATTAAAGTCCAACCTCTTTCTTAACGGATCATTAGCATCTAGGAAACGACGATGACCGATATATACGACTTTGTTTGTTGCATGGTACGAAGGAGTGTCTTCATTGTAAGTAGCACATGCTCTATACCCTTGCCCACTCCAACCTGATAAACTACTACGAGCTGGCCAATTGTTTATTGTCCACAACAACATAGCTCTCATCATGAAGAATGTGTTTGTCGCCGCATCTTTAATATGTACGTCTGAGTTCCACAAATGTTTAAGCTCTTCCAACAACGGTCTAAGGAAAACATCCATATCCTTACCTGGAGCTTTCGGTCCTGGAATCAACAAAGTCAACATGAATGATGACTCTTTCATACAAACCCAGGGTGGTAGATTGTATGTGGTGAGTATGACCGGCCATGTGCTATGTGGATTACACATGTTTCCAAATGGATTGAAACCGTCAGCTGAAAGACCTAGGCGTACGTTACGGGGTTCACTCGAGAAGTTGGGGTATTTTTTTATCAAAATCTTGCCAATGTTCCCCATCAACAGGATGAATCATCACACCATCTTCTGAACGTCTGGTACTATGCCAAATCATATTTTTGGCAGTGTGCCTCGAACAATATAAACATCGTAGTCTAGGGGTCACACGAAAGTACCGTAACACCTTATGAGGTACTTTCTTACCCTTGGTGTTTTTATCGATCCATCGGCTCTCTTTACAAACGGGACAAACTTGCCATGAATCATGTTCTTTCTAAAAGAGACAACAATTGTTTTTGCACACATGTATCGAGTCATACCCTAGGCCAATAGACTTTAGTTTCTTTTTGGCTAGATAATGTGAAAGGGGAACCTTGTTGCCTTTGGGAAATGCTAATTGCAAGAGCTCAAGGAGTTGATCAAATGAACTATCAGTCCATTTGTTGTTCACCTTGATATGCATTAACTTTGCTAGAAAATCAAGGGAAGAAAAGATGCAACCAGTATACAATTGAGTTTCCATTTCTTCCAACAACTGTGCAAAATCATCATCCACACCACTACCCCTTGTATTCGAGGTTCCTTGATCGAGGTTGGTATCATTTTCTCTCGACTCCCACATCACATCGTCGATTAAATCGGCCATTTCGTTACTTAGCAAGACGACTAGAGGAATAAAAGATTCACCATGATAGATCCAAATTTTGTACGCCTTACTGAAACCATTTATAAATATATGGCGTTCAACTGCAGTCGGGTACTTGAAGTAACGACTATCACATGTTTCAGACGCACATCTGATTTTACCATTACTATCAAGGTGCGACTTGGACTTCTCGATAAAAGCTTTGAGTCCTGCTTGGAACTCGGGATGGTTTCGATATGGATTAGTAGTCCAGCTTTTATCAATAGACATGATGTTGCTGAAACATAATTTTGGGTTTAGAGTTTAGTATACAGAATTAGCATTGTTTTTTTTCCAATCCACATTTTTTTTACATCTAAAATAATACAAAAATTAAGTAATAAAAAAATGAAAAAAATAAATTAAAAATTTTTATTTATGCATTTTTTTTATTTAATTTTAATTAAAATTACTTGTAAGTTTTTAAACAATTTTATAATAGACATTATGTTGTTGTGTTGTTCTTTTTTACCGTCGAGATTAAAATCTGTATAAGTTTTTAAACAATTTTATAATTTTTTTGTGTTTTTTTTCCAATTATAACAATAATTTATTTATTTATTTGTTTTTTTCAATTATAGCATCCTTTAACATATTTTTATGGTAACCGATTATTATTGGTTATAGAAATATAATCTTATGAATTAATTTGAAGATTAAAAATTAACTATATAACTTATTGGTTATTTAATTTGGAGTTAGCTTGGGTAAAAACTAGAAGCTTTCTAGTTTTTGTATATAAGCTTTTAAACAATTATATATATATATATATATATATATATATATATATATATATATATATATATATATATATATATATATATATATATATATATATATATTGTGCTTTTTTCCAATTATAAAAATAATTAATTTTTATTTTTTTTTCAATTATAGCATTCTACTTATAAGAAAACCATATAATTTTACATAATACATAAGAACATGAAATTCACATACTTTTACATACATATTATGTTGTTGTGTTGTTCTTTTTTACCGTCGAGATTAAAATATATATAAGTTTTTAAACAATTTTATAATTTTTTTTTGTGTTTTTTTTTCCAATTATAACAATAATTTATTTATTTATTTTTTTCAATTATAGCATCCTTTAACATATTTTTATGGTAACCGATTATTATTGGTTATAGAAATATAATCTTATGAATTAATTTGAAGATTATAAATTAACTATATAACTTATTGGTTATTTAATTTGGAGTTAGCTTGGGTAAAAACTAGAAGCTTTCTAGTTTTTGTATATAAGCTTTTAAACAATTATATATATATATATATATATATATATATATATATATATATATATATATATATATATATATATTGTGCTTTTTTCCAATTATAAAAATAATTAATTTTTATTTTTTTTTCAATTATAGCATTCTACTTATAAGAAAACCATATAATTTTACATAATACATAAGAACATGAAATTCACATACTTTTACATACATATTATGTTGTTGTGTTGTTCTTTTTTACCATCGAGATTAAAATATATATAAGTTTTTAAACAATTTTATAATTTTTTTTGTGTTTTTTTTTTCCAATTATAACATTAATTTATTTATTTATTTTTTTCAATTATAGCATCTTTTAACCTATTTTTATGGTAACCGATTATTATTGGTTATAGAAATATAATCTTATGAATTAATTTGAAGATTATAAATTAACTATATAACTTATTGGTTAATTAATTTGAAGTTAGCTTGGGTAAAAACTAGAAGCTTTCTAGTTTTGTATATAAGTTTTTAAATAATTTTATAATTTTTTTTGAGTTTTTTTTTCAAATTATAACAATAATTTATTATTATTTTTTTTCAATTATAGCATCCTACTTATACCAAAACCACATAGTTTTACATAATACATAAGAAGATGAAATTCACATACTTTTACAGACATATACCACATATACACCAAATACAAATACACACAAAATAACATCCTACTTAAACCAAATACACATAATTTCACATATATACATAATAACATCCTATTTATACCAAATACAAAAGTTTCACAATCATATATCACATTTACAACAAACATACATACATTCACATACACACAATAACATTCTACTTATAACAAATACATATAATTTCTACCAAATACTAATATACCACATATGACAATTTTCACATATATTCAAACAAACATACATACATATAATTTCTACCAATAACATTCTACTTATAACACACATACATTGGAATATATATACCAAATTCACATATATTCAAACAAATAAGAAATATACAATCTAATTTTCACATATGACAATTTTCACATAATTTCACATATAAATACAAAATTCACAAAAAAAAATGAAATAATAGAACATGTAGTGGCGGAACTAGTCTTCACCCGAAATTAGCCTCACCGGAAAAACTGAACAACACCACCAAAATCACTGAAATTGAACAATGTATTGTAATTTAGTCATCAAAATCAGCTTTTATTAATCATCAAATGTCCCTAAAGGCTAAACTACAACTTGAAGCTATACAACTAATTGCAATTCAATAACCACAAACAAAAAATTAAATAGCTTGGTTCTAATCCAAAACAACACCACCAAAAACAAGAATATGAACAATTTATTATCATTCAATCACTAGATAAAGCTACAAATCGAAATTAACATACAAAATAAAAATGAAATCACCAAATAAACTTACCTTTCTTCAAGAAATGGAGGTAGAAATTGGTCCTAAAGCTTTAACCACACCTAGAGACACTTGCTTGGAACAATGTGGGGAGAAATTTGCTTGGAAGAAGCAAATTGAAGAGGAAATCGGCGAAATGGTGAAGGAAATTGGAAGCAAACAGAAAGGAAAATGAAGAAGGGAGGGTTTCTGCGTGCGTTTTTTTTTTATCTGCGACAGGAAATAGCGGCGACACCAGACCCTTTACCGGCGACAATTAGTAATAGCGGCGACAAACTGGAGGGAAGGGTACCGCGTCATTTTTAGTGAACTATTAGCGGCGACTTTTTTAAACCTTTAGCGGCGACATCTGTGTCGCCGATATTAGGTTAGACAGGATAAGACACCCCACCCATTGGATTGGATATCTCATCGAACGGTTGAGATGCAACAGAGGGGGAAAGTGTGGATTCGGGTGACAACCCTTTAGCGGTGACACTATTACCGGCGACACGGGGCTTTACCGGCGACTTTATCTAAAGTCGCCGGTAAAGCCTCTTGTCGCCGGTAATAGTGTCGCCGCTAAAGAGTATATGTCTTGTAGTGTCTCACGGTCTCACAAAATATAGGTGGTCTCAAATAAACCTAACCCTATATATATATATATATATATATATATATATATATATATATATATATATATATATATATATATATATATATCTTTACTATCTTATAAAAGAAATCTCACTATTTCTAAAAATAGATTCAATATAATAATATTATTTTTTTAAGACGTTGAAATCATTAAGCTAATAGTACAAGTAGTCATCAATAAGATAATTTTAAATTTTAACCTGTGTTTTGAATTCTTATATTTCTCAACAAATTCTATCTCCTTCCCTGAATTTCGGATAATTCAAAATTTGAAACCATCAGAAAATACATGTTGATTCAAATAACCCTCCTGCAGATGGCTCTTTCTTAACAGGTTTTTATTTTAATCCTTACTTGTAATTGATTTCATCATATTTAACTTTTTGTATTTTTATCTTATAAATATATTGGGTGAAGGCTTTATTATATCAGGTTTGTTCCTAAAAAGATTTTTACTATGTTTTTTTAATGTGTTGGCTTTGCAGGTTCAAAGAACTCAACCAAGAGGCAAGTTAGAGCATTATATTATCATTAGTTTGTATATTTTGGCATCTTACTTTTGCAATAAAGAACAGTTAAACACAAGATTTGACATGATTAAGGTAGTTTGTATATTTTTCATCTTGTTTAGTCTAAAAATGAAACCTTTTTCATCATTGGTCCTTATAATATCAAGTTTCATCATATGGACTTCCTGATTACGGTGATTATTGTCCTTATTATAAGGTTCTATATAGATTTTGTTCAATATTTTAAGGTTTCGAGAACCTAAATCAATATGAATCCCTGAATTACATATCATCGTTGAAAATGTATTAATTTGTGACCAAACTTAGTTTAAAATCACAATGAACAAGTTGACACCTGAGTATTTTGACCTTCTCAAAGGCCTATTTATCGACTTTTGAATCATAACACCTGATATTCTAAAGGTTTTTTTTTATAAACTATTATTTATATATTTTAGCATTTTACTTAGTAGGACATTAAATTAATAAAGGAATTAAGGAAAACGAAAAAAAGAGGACGATAAACAGTATAAGTGGTTTGTGTATGTATAAATGGAAGTAATAACCATTTAGGGAGTGTTTGGCAAAAAAGCTTATTGCTTATTAGTTTATTAGCTTATAAGTTAATAAGTAAGTGTAGGGTAACTTATGAAAAATTGACGTATTAGAGGTTCCCCACCGGAATAAGTTATTTTAATCCAAACACTTTTTTAACTTATAGTGATGTGGACCTAATAAGTTGTTTTAAAACAGCTTAGCCAAACACCCCTTAATATGGTATGGTAATGCTCTTGAAAAATAGATGTCATTTAATATTCATTTCTCGAAGTGAACGCAAAATGGTTTAACTCTAAAGAGATCAAATTATTCGTCGTCCGCCGCTTTGCGCTGGTAGACGGCTAGTGTATATATATATATATATATATATATATATATATATATATATATATATATATATATATATATATATATATATATATATATATATATATATACCTTTTTGAGTTCAATAGATACAAAAATTAAATTAATTTCCTTCCCCATCCATCACGGAGCATCTATATTCTATTGTCGATACAATTCCTTTCGTCTTATTACAAGATCCTGACACATAATTTAGATACAGTTTATATATGATTATAATTTTTTAAATCTTATATATGTACACATCAAATTAGGAATAATTTATCAATGTGAATTAACTATTAACCATATCATTTCAGGTAGAGTAGTCCCTCGAGAATCTTTAGGCGTTGCGTCTTAATTTGTATTTTGGTCTTTGTGCCATCTCTTTCGTACAGATGTGTTAAATAACTATTGAAAAACTGTGAAGTATAGAAAATGTATTTTCATACATGTGGACGCAAATATTGGTGATAAACCAAAACTGATATATGATAGTATATAATCGGAAATCTTAAACTGTTAAACAAAAAATATGATACTTTTTGTATGGATTGCCTAAAATTTATACAATATCTCTTTCAACAGCAAATAAACACAATTATTAGCAGTTATATCTAAAATTGTTTTTCTATCTATTATTAATTGTTGTTGATTTCATTCTATTGTTATTAAAATATATTCAAGACGCATGCAGTTTAATCATATTTGTGGAGTTTCTATATAACGTTTTGTCTATTTTCATACGTGCAAATAATTTTGTAATCATCCGGCTATCACCCAGCATATACGTGTATATATAGCCTTCTCTTCACTTGTATGTTCCATGATTGGAGTACTAAAAGATCTCTTTCTTCTTAAGGTTTGAACTTCTTCTTCCCAACAAATATTCAAATCCTTAATTCTACCATATCCATGGACCTTTGAAGCATAACAATTATCTGATTTGAAATATATATGTATTGTTCTCAATCTGTTTCCGAAATCGTCATGAAAGCTGAACTTCGATCAAACCCCAATTCAATTTCCTTATCGAATCCAACCCTTTTTAACTCGCACCAAAACCCACTCTCAGGTGCTCTAAAAGGCTGCCTAGGCAATCTAGATGGAGCCTGTATCGAAAAGCTTCTCTTACACTGTGCAAACGCTCTTGAAAACAGCGACATCAATTCTGCTCAACAAGTCATGTGGGTCCTCAACAACGTTGTTTCATCCTCTGGAGACCCTAACCAAAGGCTTGCATCATGGTTCTTAAGGGCACTCATCTCTAGGGCTTCTAGGGTTTGCCCTACACCGATGAATTTCAATGGTGGAAGGAGTGCCTTTCAGAGGAGGCTAATGAGTGTGACTGAGTTGGCAGGGTATGTTGATCTCATCCCTTGGCACAGGTTTGGATTTTGTGCATCAAATAGTGCCATTTTTAAGGCTATCCAAGGTTGTCCTAATGTTCATATTTTGGACTTTAGTATTACTCATTGTATGCAATGGCCAACCCTAATTGATGCATTAGCTAAGAGGCCTGAAGGGCCTCCTAGCTTACGCATATCAGTCCCTTCATGGAGGCCACTAGTGCCCCCATTTCTTAATGTACTAACCGAAGAAGTAGGTATACGTTTAACAAATTTTGCCAACTTTAGAAACGTTCCATTTGAATTCAACGTGATCGATGTTTCACCTTCCATAGAAGAATCTTCTTTGAACTTTAACTATGAATTTCTTTTAACCCAAGAAAATCTTGTACAAAATGATGAGGCGTTAGTGATTAATTGCCAAAATTGGCTACGCTATATGCCCGATATAGCTTCTTCAAAAGATTCATTCCTTGAGATAGTGAAAACATTGAACCCTCGTATCATAACAATCGTAGATGAAGACTCCGATCTAGGATCATCAAGTTTAGCATCAAGAATTACCACATGCTTTAATTTCTTGTGGATCCCATTTGATGCATTGGAAACTTTCTTGCCAAAAGATAGTTTCCAAAGAATGGAGTATGAAGCCGATATTGGCCATAAAATCGAAAATATTATTGGCTTTGAAGGTAGACAAAGGATAGAAAGACTTGAATCAGGAGCCAAATTTTCACAAAGAATGCGGAATTTAGGGTTTTTCAGTGTACCATTTGGTGAAGATTCGATTAATGAAGTGAAATTCTTGCTAGATGAACATGCTAGTGGTTGGGGAATGAAGACCGAAGAAGACATGATTGTGCTCACATGGAAGGGTCATAACTCAGTCTATGCCACTGCATGGTTCCCTTATAAGTTTGATAATTAATTAAGGGATCATGCAGATGCAAAAATCAACATTAGATCCCATAAAAACCCCGCATTAATTTAAACATCGAATGGTGTTCTTGAATTAAGAAGTCAACAGTGGAACTCGAGGGGTGATGGTGAAATGTACAGAGGTAGCTTCGTTAATCCTATAGGGAGATAGGGTGGAGAAGAAAGTGACAAAGCTGGTGTCTTTTTTTTAATAAAAAGAAAGCTTCAAGGCTTAAAAATGAGTAGAAGCACATCGAAATTATTCGTTGTTTTCTCATGTTTGTAATTTTTTGCTTAAAGAAGTTTGGAGTCAAGTATATTTTGACATGCTTTACGACTTGTTTCTCTTAATTAATATACTCCTTTATTTTAATATTTTTGTCTTTAATTCGAAATAATTTGTACACAACAATTTTTATCCGTACACAACATTTTATGTTTAATATCCTTCTACAATACAACATTTTAAAAAACAAATTTATATGGATAGATTTTCTTGTGTATACATCAGCTCTATTGCTGTCTTAATATTCTTAACGACTAAGATTCAGTTTTCATAGTTGCTTTCATAGCATTGGCAGATATAGGGTCGGGCGGTGTGGGTAGCTTGAGCCTTTCATGGAAGTTTTACATGATGCCTAAAGCTGCATACAATAAAAATTACAGAGGTAAAAAGGAACAATTGTAGAGAGTAAGAAATAGGAAAAGCCTAAAAATGAAATTAGTAAAAAGAGACATTAGCTGCGAAAAAAAAAAGCGCCGCTAAAGATTGCATTAGTCGCTAGTAAAATTAATAGTGGCAACATGTCGGCTGCCATTTTGCTATCGTTCAAGACGTCGTCGTAAAAAATATTTTTCGCCGCTAATACTCTTGTCCCGAGTAAAATCCTTTGTCGCCGGTAATACTCCTGTCATCACCATCACCGGTAATTGTACATATTATCGGTAATATTTCTTTTCATTCTTTTTAACTTTTTTTCAATTCAACACTTTTCGGGTGCAAAAAAATAAAAATAAACTAATAGTAACGACATGAAATGCAGAAAAAAATTACATAACGGCATCCAATTAGGTACCAACGTGTTGTAATTAAATACAAATATCAATATAATTAAACAAAAGTGTTTATGTCACAACAAGTCTTATGTTCAAAACACAAAGTAATTATCTGAACAATCAACTTCGCTCCCCTCGTTTCCTCCTTGATCATAACTTTCAAGTTTCCATAGTTGAAGAAAATGCATAAAGTTCCTCCCTACACGTTGGGTCATTGAATGTTGCATGGAGATTTTCGAACAACATAATAAATAACAACATACATAAACTTATAAGTTAAGCCATCAACATAAACAAAAACTACCAAAATAAATTGATATTTATTGCAATTAAATACAAAAAAAAAAAAATACCAAAAGTACATTGTTATTTCTTGTACTTGGGACATAACACAATTACCAAACCAACATGCATTTATTGATGCCAAAGTAAATTGTTATTTTTAAACTATGGACAAAAACACAAACTACATTGCTATTTCTTGCACTTGGAACATAAACAAAATTGCAAACATAGTTACCAAATCAACATGTATTTAATGATCATTATATAGATATATGAACCTTAAATACAAGAAATACCAAGGTACATTGCTATTTCTTGCACTTGGAACAAAACAAAATTACTAAATCAACATGCATTTATTGATACTAATGTACATTGCTATTTTCTTCCCTTGGGACAAAAAAACCAAAGTAAATTGTTATTTCTTGCACTTGGAACATAAACACAATTACGAAATCAACATGTATTTATTGATCATTATATAGATATATGAGACTTTGAAATTAAGTACTCTTGTTTTACCTGGGATGGTCGTGACTGTGGTGGTCGTTGTGAAGGCTACGCAATTGTTGGGATGGCAGAAGGTTTTTGGCAGATACCTATGATATAGCCACACCGAGAACCTAGTACTTTCCTGAAACATACCCTTTCTTCTGCGGGTGTTAAATCTCTTCATTTATTTAACCCTTGTGTTTGTTCTAAGATCTCTTGCACTAACCGATTTTATTTTTTCCAAAAATGATTAACATTTAAGTATAAATAAACACTTAATTATATGATTAAATTATAATTAAATACTTACATATTGCTGCTCCGCCATATCACTAACAAATACACCATTTTTATCGGTATGAGCAGTGTAGAATGTTTCAACTCTCTTTGGGTTCTATTTAATCAAAATTAGATTATATTTTAAATAAATAATTACATAAATTGTACATTACCTTTTTATAGCAATTACTGCTATACGAGCTCGACCGCCCACGGTTCAAGGACGTTTATGATGGATTTTAGGTAAAACAAATAAACTAGAAAAACAATTCCTAAGTTCACATGCAACCTACTTTGGATCTATGTTTTAACTATTGAACATATAACTTTGAATTGCAAACAAGAACCCTAGAGGAGAGAGGCTAATTTCGAAATTAACAAACTAGGGTTTAGGAATTACATACATTTCAATTGCTATAGCAAATAGTTGATAATCCTCTTGAACTTGATATTGATCTTCTTGGAAGCTTAGCACCACAAATGTAATGCCTCTAATGAAATCACACCCAAGAACTAGCAAGAAGGAAAGAGAGGGAGGGAATATGCAATTCTCGGCCTAGGGTTTCTTCAAAAGAAGGAGTGCCCAAAATGTGAGCCAGGAGGCTCCTTATATAGCTGAGGGATCTAGGGTTTAGGGAAAAACCCTAATGCTCCTTGCTTAGGGCCTAAGCAAACCCAAGGGCCTTATCACAGCCCCCATGGACGAAATCATTAGGGTTTCCCCTATTGATTTCGTCCACCCTCTCCCAAGGGGGTTCTAGAGCCTTCCACTCAACTATTAGATAATTGCAAACTAGTCCCTGCACTTTATAATTAATACTTTTAATTTCTAGCTAACTATTAATTAAACATAATGATTCCTAATTAATATAATAATATTTTAACATATTAATAAATCATTTATATTAAGTTATTAATCTTATAAATTAATATCTCTCCTTTCAGAATTTCCTTGTCCGGTTGCTAGGTTTGAGGGCAATGCAAAAGGACTGTGCTGCTATCAATTCAAGTATATACCAATTATAGTTATGGGCTTAGACACCTAATCCAATAGTCTCCCACTTGGGTAAGTCTGTAACTATAATTGCTAGTATGACTTCTAAATTTGACCAGCAAGTTGTAGCTTCCAAAAGCTGTTGCCGAACTCTGACCCAGTCAGTTACGTGTCCTAAGATAAGTGATCATATGACCCTTCGTTCTACTAGATATCCCTAGAAATAAGACATTGAATACAATCAATCTCTTTGTCCAGAATCTATGTTTCCCGATTTCTGATTTGTGATGATATAGGACTTCTAATCGAACACATCAATTTAGTCCTGGCTGGGCCCAGCACATAAGTCAACACCAAGTCATCAAGGGGCCCACGGATATCACTTTTCCCATTAGGGCAAAAGGAACGAATAAACATTGACTCATATGCTTGTATATTTTCCTCATCAAACCATACATGACAATACGTTTTATAACACCAAGTCACTGATGCGTTTTCGTATCACCAATGTATAGCCGACATGCAAATTACAACTCATATATCTTTGTTTCAAGATCATAGATATTATCGTCTCAGCATTACTCGTGATGAATTCCATGAAGTAATACTCTGAGCGTGGGTTTATCCAATACTCAAATCTCATTCTCTGAGTACTCATGAACATTGCAGCAATTCTATTGCTATGTCTATCCTTAGACAATCTGCAATCCAATTCATGACGGTCTTAATTCACTACTTACTTCCAAAAGTACGAGCGACTGTGGAGTTTGAACAATCATATTATTCGGGAAGTAAAACATGCAAAATATGAAACATAATAATAATTGAATCCAATATGGCCACAAACTTTTGAGTATAAATTAAAACTCCTTTTATTTAGTCACCATATTAATTACACATTATTCATTGTATAATTTTTCAAGTAATCAACCTATCACTTGAATTATAACAATTGTCTCATGCTCTAAGTATGCACACTTTGTTTCCTATGGTCCTGACTTTGTGAAATAGATCAACTGAAAAACTTTTCCAATGATGCTCATTTCACAATTCCCAATCCCTATTATTAGTGTTAGAACACAAGGTTCTTGCTACTACTAGAATATGCTAGATTCTAACATTTTATGCAACGATCCTTTCGCGAAGTCATAGCACAAAAATCACCAAGACTTGGCCAATGAAATTACAAAGTACTCTATCGGAATTGTTACAAGATAATTCCATAGACTTGAAGTCTCACATTCAAAATAGATTCCTTTGAACATCCTTCTTGCATAAAAGTTTCTAATCTAGACACAGACTCTCAACATCCAACTCCCAATATGGAGACATTTCCATATTTTCCATATGACAACTTATTCTTAATAGAATCTTATCTATTCATAATAATGTTGATATGGTCCATCCAATACCATACTTCCAACTACTCACAAGCGACCAATCCTCAGCGAACTTTGGATTGTCCTTTGATAGTTTAATTATTTTAGTCAAAACCGATTCTAGTCCTTTTTCCCTCTTAATGCGCTAGACATTTGGAAAAATTTGGAATGGTCAAATATTATATCATTTGCGATCGATCCTATACCCGAAGCATATGGGACACGATGCATAATGTCTTACATAAAGATATGATACTTTATCAATTTTCTGCCATAGTATTTTATGTGTCACGTTCTCACAATTCGAACTATGAAGATGGATGCCGTAATCATAATCAAAATTTGAGAACACACTATGTATCCTTTGACTAAATTTATTAAAATTTCTCTCCCTTAATTATTGAAAAAATAACTTATTAACTCATGCAACTTTGCAAATTGAAACTTTTGTTTTTCTATAATTAATATTGCCAACTTGAAATACTTAAAATAATAATAATCATGCTCCCACTAACATGATGATTATATCTATCCTAGCATAACATTTATGCTCCCACTAGCTTTGACACGTATTCATAAATTAGCTGGACTTCTAGAAACCAATTACTTATTGACTTTCTTTTCCAAAGTTCAGATTTCTGAAACCAAGACGCTTTGATAAGCCTTTATTTAAGCTTCTCGAACTCATACACCTTTCCTTAGATAGCCCATATGTGTGTTTAAACATTTCTAGAAAAAGTCTAATATGTTCAGACCCATTTGCCATTTCCCACAATTTGAACTATGAAGAGGGATGCCGTAATCATAATCGAATTTGAGAAATAAAAATTACATAATGCTATCTTCAAAATCTTTCTTAGTGAAAGCGTTTCCTCACAATCATTTTCATGAAGGAGAGAAACCTTATAACACTCAGATTTTGTAGTGTATGTGTTCCTATCCATGTGAATTTGTCATGACCATAATCATAAGACAACAATTGTGACAAATCCAAACTCTTATGGATCGAACATGTCCATTCTTAATTTCTTGCCATCAAGGGTCCCACCTTTGCTTCCAAGTTATTTAGCAACTCACCCCTACCTTTCAATGTACTTTCCATTGATCAAGGTGCCTTGCCCCTATGCAACCCATTGAGATCTCATAGAACTCACATGCATAGTTGACTAACCTGGAATGGCACAGAAACAACAATATGTGAACACGATAGGTTAGAAACCTCAAGTCGTGTGCTAGTGATTAACTATCGGTTTATTCTTGATTTGTTCTTGAAACTTTTCAAGACAATTGAGACTCCCACTGACCTCTTGACATATATGATTCTTTCGTCAGGAACCTTTGCTAGACAAAACAAATATTCAAGAGTTAGTGTAGTTCTTATCAAGACAAAACACTTCACATAATTGGTCCTAGTTGGTCTATGTCTTATCCAAGACAACACAACTTACCAATTTCAAATGTGCAAGAATAAGAAAGCTTTTTCCAAACTCCACATTTGATGAGTGTTATAAACCTACTTAAGACTTGTCACTCAATTCACAATCTTGGAATATAAGTATGATTGACTTCTTGATTTTAACCATTTCTACAATTCTCGATTCCTCTACTTGGTCATACAAATGCACTAAGACTCACTTGGAGGATCAATTGAGATGTGGTTTTTAATCATTAAGACTAATCATAAAATACAATAAAAGGTACTCTCCCTTTTTCTTAGAATAGAGAAACTTTTATCGTTCTGCCTTCTTTATTCTTGTTATTCGTTCTGCTATTGATTGAAACTCTTTCAATCAATTCAAAATTATATTTAATCTTATAAGCATAACCATATTAACTAAACTTTAGTAAATCATGACGAATATCTTTATCACTCTCGTGGTGGACATGATCAATGTACAACCTAGTGTACTCGATCTCCTAGTCCTTCTCTTGACACTTTGTCAAAGAATTAGTCTAATTTCCAAACATGAAGTTTCTCATTCATCACGCAACCATGTTGCATGACTCCAAGTTTCTATCCAACTGAAACTTGGGCGATGAGAATCTTCCTTTATTTGGCAAACTCTCGACATTTCCACAAATGACATAATTAAGAATCAAATCCATTATTGATAACAATACACAAACATCAATTTTTCATAACGATTTCATTGCAAGGATATATAAAATTATTCAAACCAAAAATTTTATTTTATTCATAAAAGCAGCGGAAAACATGTCCTTACAATGCAAAATCAATTGAAAAACTATGTTATTAGCAATCTATTCTAACTCCAAGTAGTAGCTCAAGAACCCAATCTTCAAGCAATGCGATCGAAATCCATTTCTTCAAGATTAGATTCAGCTTACTTCTTCCCTTAAGCTTCCTCTGTTTTCCTCGATCCTACAAAACATCAAAATGTAATCTTATCACATCATGAATTAAGAATCTGGAATAGGAACTTAAAAGAGTTAGATAGTGGATTTCATACCTGAAGAGTAGTCATAACACTAGACTCTCCCATCTCTTAGACCTCTCAGGTAGATAGGGCAACTTCGTCTCCAATGCCCCTTCTCTTGACAATAAAAACAAATGGACTCTTTTGGAATGACACAAGGAACTATCTCAAAGTTTAACTTTTCTAGATCTCCAATGTCATCATTTTCAATGTCCATTGAAGTTTAGGAGTTATATTCACCAGAAAAATTTGCTTGACCAGCACGCCAAATCATTGCTGATTCAGCAGCTATAAGCAAATAGGTGAGATCAATGAGGGTTACGTCGTGATACATCATATAGTACTCTCTAACGAACTCACTATATGATTCAGGAAGTGACTAAAGAACCCAGTTAACAGCCAACTCACTTGAAATCTCGACACCAAACATGCTTAACCTATCAATGTGTGACTTCATCTCTAAGACGTGTGCACACACAGGTTTCCCATCTTCGTGTTTACTTTCCAAAAAGGCTTGAGTGATATTGAACTTTTCAATCCTTCGGTCTTGTGGTTTTGGGAGAACAACGGGAAGGGGTGGAGGAAGTGAAATTAAGCTAGTCCACATGACAGGGATTGATCTTTCACCTTCATTGTGGAACAGACTTTCACTTTGAGCATGAATATATTTTCCTTTGGATTCGGGAATACCATGGTTAGATTCATACATCTACACAACGAGAGAAATCAAGTTAGTTGATTGAATCCTTAATAAAACACCCAAAAGAGATATTAAGGCTAGGATCCAATACAACATTCCACAAATTGGAAGAGGGATGCCGTAATCCAATTTGCAGAATATTTGAATATAGGTAAATGACGATTTACCAATTTCCACCATGAAAAAGGAAAAGGAAGGTTAAGTTTTAAATGTGTTGGAAACTCCTAAATCTTTTGAGATACATTGAAACTATTCAATGACATGTTTTAATCTCGGATTATGCTCTTCTATTTGTGATTGGGATGCCGAGGATCACAAACAAGATGTGAATAACCATGCAAATGTGCTTGGTAACCTCATTGTCTTTATCATTAACTATTGATGTGCTGGTAAACCACACACGCTCCATCAAAATGACAATCATGAGATACCCATTACTACTCTTTATTGGTTCCTTTTAGTGTGCCGGTTAACCACACACGCTCCACTAACGACCAATAAAGCATAATGTGTAATTTCATGGATTAGCATACTTTTTCACATTTTTTTTCTAAAGTAACTAGAGTTGGGATTTTGTAAAATAATGTTCTAGTACTTTCTTTAATAACATTATACTTTTAATGAGATGTAGTTGTCCTATCAAATCCGTTCTGCTAACGACCCTCCACTAATCAAGGAAGTGGTGGGTGAGAGTGGACACCCATTCAACTACCATTTTATAGGCAGTTTCTTTATAACCCCCCTTATAGATTAGCTTCGTGAATGAGGCATATATAATATTGAACTTTTAATTATAATATATATATATATATATATATATATATATATATATATATATATATATATAAGGTGTGTTTTAAACGTTTAAAACTTTAGGGTTTATATGTAAATTTCGAAAGTTAAGCCATTAATTTAAATTTAAAATAAACCAAATAACAAGATTTAATATTTTCTATTAATTAATATTGAATTAATTTATTAAATCTTGTAAGGATTATCAAATCAAATTAAACAATTAATTTAATCCTAATCCTTATCCCTCTAAATTTTGAAAATATGGGGATAGGATAACTTCCTTATTTTTCTCAATCAAATAACTAGATTTAATATTTATCTATTAATTAACTATTAATTAATTAATTAAATCTTGTAAGTATTATCTAATTAAATTAAATTAAACAATTAATTTAAACCTAATCCTTATCATTCTAAATTTCGAAAATTCAGGTAAAGGATAATTTCCTTATTCTTCTCAATTATCCAATTAGGCAATAATTATCCAATCAAGTAATAATTATCCAAAATAAGATAAAACCATAAAATAAATAGCAAATTTCGAAATTAAGGGGAGGAGGCTAGGGTTATCCAAAACCCTAACCCTAATTTCAATTAGGGTTCATGGAGGCTAGGGTTTTTCGAAAACCCTTTGAACCAATAACCCTAGAAATCGAAAATTTGGCCTTTTAGGGTTTAATAGCTATAAACCCTAATTTGCAATTCAACTATTATAGAAATTCAATTTAAAACAACAATGGCTCCGATACCACTGATGGAATTTTAGGTAAAACAAATAAACTAGAAAAACAATTCCTAAGTTCACATGCAACCTACTTTGGATCTATGTTTTAACTATTGAACATATCACTTTGAATTGCAAACAAGAACCCTAGAGGAGAGAGGCTAATTTCGAAATTAACAAACTAGGGTTTAGGAATTACATACCTTTCAATTGTTATAGCAAACAATTGATAATCCTCTTGAACTTGATCTTGATCTTCTTGGAAGCTTAACACCACAAATGTAATGCCTCTAATGGAATCACACCCAAGAACTAGCAAGAAGGAAAATAGAAGGAGAAAGAGGGACGGAATACGCAATTCTCGGCCTAGGGTTTCTTCAAAAGAAGGAGTGCCCAAAATGTGAGCTAGGAGGCTCCTTATATAGCTGAGGGATCTAGGGTTTAAGGAAAAACCCTAATGCTCCTTGCTTAGGGCCTAAGCAAACCCAAGGGCCTTATCCAAGCCACCATGGACGAAATCATTAGGGTTTCCCCTATAGATTTCGTCCACCCTCTTCCAGGGGGTTCTGGAGCCTTCCACTCAACTATTAGATAATTGCAAAGTAGTCCCTACACTTTATAATTAATACTTTTAACCCCAAAACTGATTTTGATTAATTTATGGCTAACTATTAATTAAACATAGTGATTCCTAATTAATATATTAATCTTTTAACATATTAATAAATCATTTATATTAATTTATTATTCTTATGAATTAATATCTCTCCTTTCATAATTTCTTTGTCCGGTTGCTAGGTTTGAGGGCAACCCAAAAGGACTGTGCTGCTATCAATTCAAGTACATACCAATTATAGTTATGTGCTTAGACACCCAATCCAACAGTTTACAGTTCACATACTTTTTTCTTTCTTTTCGAAGCGATCAAGTGTTCATCCGTTTGGAAATACTCAACTTCTTTCCTACAATTATCAACATCTATATTATCTTGGGGTAGATAATGCTCTCGGGATATCCTCATAGCCTCCGATTATCAAAAAAATATAATTTTATGTCAGCTTTACGCTCTCCAAAAACCTTTTATTAGAGTCGCATCAAAACTCTCTAACAGTCTAGCAGCCTTTGGATCTCGGAAACCTGATCAAAATCAAATTGTCTACAAATCAAAACAAAAAAAATTGTTGAGTAAAAGCGAGTCATAGTTAAACATATAAAACATTCTTATATAAATAAGTTACTCTTATATGTTGTTTTATTGTATCCTTTATCGCGGGGGACCGTTTCTTTATAACTTCTTGTATCAAAAGGGAGTATCTGCCACATTATTTTCCCAATTTTGTGTGAAAGCATGTATTTTGGTTATGCTATGGGATCACATGTCATATACCTATCACAGTCCAAGTCAATTAGTGTGCCCTTTTTATTTAAGAGGGCCTTTTCAAGCTTAATGTTTTTCACTTTCCATTTGACTCTCCTCAGTGAAACAACTACAAATTTATTTACAAATTATTAGAAATGTAATTTTATAATAACTAATAAAAATAATAAATAAAATTTATAATAAGACATACCATCACGCACATGCTGACTAGGACCTCTACCGCCTGGGGGAGGTGGGTCTCCGACTCCATCGTCAGCATGCCCATAGCCCATTATAGCAGCAATGGTGTACAGAAACAAGATCCACATCGATGCCAATACCTGAAAATTTAGAAGATACACATATACAATTTCTATTACAAATACACATTACATAGGAATAAGCATTTCAATTTAAACTAGAAATCCTAATAAACTTTCTATCATAAATACACATTACATAAGAACTATTCTAATCAGAATATCCCTCATATCCTTCGGTGTCTTTTTTCAGTATCATAATAAGAATCATTCTCATCGTAATCAGTCTCACAATCAGAAACATCATTGGCTCTACCGGTTGGTGGAGGAACTTCAGTTGCACTCTTTAGATTATGTTGTTTTCTATTGTAGAGGTTTAATTTCTACTTTCATTGCTAATAATATAATCCTACTTTATTTTTCTTTTTCTTTATTTTTTTTTTATTTTTATTTTTTTTTACAAAAATAGCATTCTCAATAATACCATCCTACTTTAAATATTACATTGTTTTTTTATTTGAGCACTGTACTTTTTATATTTTTTTTTGTTATTTATAACATTTTTTTTTCCTTTTTTTTTTTTTTTTTTTTTTACAATTATAGAATTGTATTTTAAACAACTATATTATGTTGTTTTCTATTGTAGTGGTTTTCTTTCTATTTTCATTGCCAATAATAGCATCCAACTTTTCTTTTACAAAAAATAACACTCAATAATAGCACGCTACTTTATTTGTTTTTTTTCTATAATAGCATCCTACAATAATAGCATTTCAAACTTAATTTATACACACATACAATCCTAGAATAATAGCATTTTTCAGTAATATCATCCTACAATAATAGCAGTTTTCAATAATGGCATCCTACAATAATATATTTCTCAAATATACAAAATTTGTACACACATACAATCCATATTTCATACATAGAAATACACATTATACACATATATACATACAGATGCAGATATACACACATATACATACACTATATACACAAACAATCCACATTCATGTTTTCATACACACAACTACACATAATACCAAATATATGTACATATGGAAAATTTCACAAAATAGACATAAATACACAAAATTTTCAAATCTTCGAAATTAACATAGGAACGAACATGTGGTGGCTAGAAATCAACAATGGTGGTCGAAAACCAACAAGGTGCTTCAGTGGTGGTGGTAATCGATCTGGTGACAGCAAGAACTGAAAAACTAAAATCAATGAGTTTTTTTTTTCAATTAATTAACTCAACAATAAGCTGGATATCGGCATTATAAGAGAAAGAGAAAGAGAAATTAGGAAGGAATTGCACCTTAGTTGTCCGAATTGAACCTTAGTAATTGGAGAAGAAAACCAGTCGTCGGTAGTGGGAATGGAAACGGTGCACAAATTACTTAGTAGAAATCGTCGCAGTTGCCGAAAGTGGAAGAGGGAAGAAAGAAAGTTGGATAGGTGTTTATCTGTGATGGATTTTGTCAATGACTATTATTACTAGTGACGCCAACCCAATAGGGGTGACATATGATTATTAGCAGCGACGACTTGGAGGTAACTTATTGGCGGTTCTTATTTTGAGCATTAGGAGAGACATGTGTCATTGCTATAAATATCATCGGTACTGCTATTTAACGAAACACATTTTTAGCCGATGGATGTAAGGACAAATCAACGGTTGGGATTACGAAATCATAACTCACATGGATCACTACCAAATACCTTTAGCGGTGACAACGACTATTATCAGCGACTTAAACTCATGACGTCATTAGTAGTGGTTGTTGCCGCTTAATATCGTTTTTCTTGTAGTAACTATAACAAAAAGTGGCATTAGTAGCGACAAAATCGCCGCTAAAGGTTTGATTGGTCACCGTTAAATGTAATAGCGGATACTATAACACCTGTTTTGCAGGATGGATCCATGGTTACCTGAAGGAGTAAAAGGTTCGGTTTTTAAGGAAAACTATTTGTCACGACGTGGTGTATTCATACCCATGATGCAAAATGGCCTTTTATGATCGCGTTTTTCTTGTGAGTACCACGACATGGCAAGTATTGTGCCACGATGTGGTGGTTGTGGCTGCCGAAGCCCATGATCTTTTAGGGTTTCTTATGCATTTAAAGCCTCTAACTTAGAGTTTAGGGCATCCTCTTCAGCCTCTAACCTCCTAAAGTAAAGCCCTACCCTCCTTGAAACTGTTGGAGCTCGTTATGTAAGTTTTGGTGATTTTAAAGGAATAAAGAGGAGGTTTGTTGCATAGATTCAACATGCAATCCATCTCCATCCTTGTTTGCATAATATGGAATCCTTGTAAGTCCTCAAGTTCCAATCTTTTTGTGTCATGCTTCTAGATGTAGGCTTGTATGCTTTGTTCTTCATGTTTGGGGTAGTTGAGTAATAGGATTCCATAAAGTTGGTAGTCTCAAAATCTCATACATAGAACCAAAACTAGTTCAATACATGCATTGAACATACATTTCTATAAATAAAGGGTTTTTATGAAGCATATGGACATTTGGAAGTATTATGGAAGAGATGAGTGTGTGGATTAATAGTAACACCCGTGTTTTAGGGCTAAGCATTAATATGATGATATAACTGTTAGGGTCAACAAATGTAATTTATTTTGAAGTAATAAAGTGGAATTACTTGAATATTATGTGGATTAAACTTATTTATTAGATATAATAAATTAAGAATGAAAATACGCATCAAAAACAAAAATATAGATAAAACTGATATCTATGAAGAAAATTGTAGTGGTCATGACAAACATTCTGAAGATATAAAGAACACCAAAATCCGAGTTATAACGAATAAGTTATGACATGTCGAAGTTTCTTGACAAAACTGGCATGACGCTTTGTGACGTAAAAAATGAATTTTTGACAAATCACTTTTTAGCCATAGCAATCTAAACGAAAGTCGTAGTGTATGTTAAACTGAGTGCGTGCATAAAAAGAATGTCAAAATCTGACTTCATATGAGGAAGTTATGAATTTTCTAAGATTTGGCATACTAGTATGCAGCCCGGAGTTCGGATTTTAGATCAAGTAATTTTTAGCCAACACAACCTAAACGAGAATCGAATATCTTGTTAATAGGAGCTCAACGATAAAAAAGGCAGATGAAATCGGACGTTGGATGACAAAGTTATGAATTTTTAACGGGATTTTCATGTTCCGACCTGTTAAAAATATAAATTTAAAAGTAAACTGAAAATTAGCCGATAGAGTCTATAGGAAAGTTGTAGAGTATGTTCCCACCTACGCATGGATATAAAGAACATCAAAAACAAAGCTCGTATGCGAAAGTTACGAAATTTAGAAGTTGGAAGGGTGTTGCTGTGAAGGGGGTGACGTGGCACAATATAGACAACTACTTGCCCTCCACCAGAACGGTGACAAGTAGCACCAACTTGACGAGTTGGACCTTTTTCCATCCTATAAATACCAACCGAGACTGCCCTCATTTTGTCACACCAAAACCTATTCTTCTTCTCTCTACTCTTTCTCTCTCTCTCTCTCTAAATCTCCCAAACACCCCAAGCATAGGAAACTTCCGTAGCACTAGAAGAAAGCCCCGGAGAGCCCAAACGCTCTGAGAAAAAGAGTTTTTCGGCTCGGAACTCTGCCCCCGCAGAGACAAGTTTTCAAGCAAACCTCTCGGTTTCGTCGAAGCGAAGCGCTATCCAAGTTGGAATCACCGTCTTATTAGGTGAGTGCATAGTTACTTTCATCTTACACATAGATATGAAGTATTTTACATAAATTATGTGCTATGTGGGCATATTATTTGTTTATCCTGAGATCTATGTTGGATTAAAGATTTAAACTTTTTTTTCTCAGATCTAAACTATATATGTATTTTATATCTTGAGATCTATGTTGGATGAAAGATTTAAACATTTTTTTCAGATCTAAAATGTATATGTATTTTATATCTTGAAACTTATTTTGGATGAAATATTTAATGTTTTTTTTCTTTCAGATCTAAACTGTATATATGTATTTGATATCTTGAGATCTATACTGGATGAAAGATTTAACTCTTTTTTTTTTTCAGATCTAAGCTATATATGTATTTTATATCTATAAATATACTGGGTAAAATATGGGTAGATGACGAAATAGTTGATGTGTGATAAAATGATAAGAGGCCTCGATGTTGACGATGATCCAGTCATCTAGCGGTGTATGGATGACGACCATGGACTTTTCTAGATAGTCTAGTGGAATGTTAGGAGACTCGCAACCTGTAGGTGTTTATTTGAACAACGTGTTCACCAGGTGTACTCCATCCCCCTCATGGCTGCCTTATTTGACATGTATTAATGAGGAATCCCCTAAGTAGTGTTGTCACCCTAATGAAGAAAAATCGTTAGGCTAGCTCCCTTATAATAGATGCTTTAGGTGAGGATAACGAGAACGGGTAATCGGGTTGAAAGATTTTTGAAAATAATAAACTTATTTATTGTGGGTTGAAAACACTATGTGCTCACCAGGCTCCCAAGCCTGACCACGTAGTTTATTGTATTACAGGTAGTGACACAAGAGTATAGATGCGAGGATCTGATGAGAGATTATGGATTATAACCCAGTAGACATAAATGGAATATTTGTGAGGCCTATGTTGTTTTTGTTTATGCTTTTGATCTGTATTGGCAATGACATTCCGAGATTCGTAATTTAATGAAAATACATTTCTTCGGAAATGCTTTGATAAATTCTTTATCATATTTTTGGGAACAAATTCTGCAACATATTTCTTTAAAAATATACTCTGATTTTCGAATAAAGCATAAACAGATCGGTCTCTTCTGGCCGTGAAATTTGGGGATGTCCCATTGATGGATTAAGGACTTAATCTTTTACTTGGTCTCTGGACAGTTCCTAAGATGTGGCAACTTGCTTAACACATCGTGGCAAGTAGATTCTTCATGATTGTTTTGTCGAGGGATTTCCACGTCGTGGCAAGTGCATGGCCACGACATGGTGGTCAACTATATTGACTTTTGGCTGTTGACTTTGATTTTGACCGTTAAATTTTTTACCAGCTCGAAATTGTTCACACTTTGAAAGGTATTAAGCTATAGTCTGAGATTTAGCTTATGGTTGGTTTAGAATGTTCGAGTAGCTGATTATTTGGGACTTTGAGTAGATTTCAGCTCTTCGTTAAGGTAAGTCTTCTCACTATATTACCTATGTCATATTGGTCTGCATGCTAGACTACCTGAGTTTTATTTAATGATTGTTTTCATGCGTATTATTGGGTTGGTGATAACCCATAGGGCTATTGTAAGTCCATAGGGCTATTGTAAGTCCATAGGACTGCTAATAGTCCTCAAGACTACTGATAGTCTCATGGTTTCTAATAACCCATAGTTGCTTATATAGTTGTGTTGTATGTGATATTTAGGACTGCTGATAGTCATGGGATTGCTTATAACCCATAGTTGGCTATTATGATGTGATTTATATGATACTTTCGGGAACTCACTAAGTTTTATACGTGCAGTTGTGGATTAAAATATTTTTGGGTACTTATCAAATTACAAAGGTGGGACTATACACACATATCAACAGTTTTATGATTCGAGATTCCACATTGTGTTCCTTATAAATCTAATTTTCAATTATAGTTTCTGAACATTTGGTTTGACTTAAATGTAACTTTATAAAAGTTGGTGTTTATTCTATTTTGAAAATAATAAAATTTAATATAGAATGTGGGACGTTACAGACACGTCACCGCTAAAAAGTCGCTGGTATTTCCCTATCACTATTGCTCAAAATGTTCCTACTAAAGATATTTTTCGCCACTAATAACCTTGTCACCGTAATACCCTTTGTCACCAATAATACTTTTGTCACCGGTAATATTATTTTTAATTTTTTTTAAATTTTAATTTTTTTAAATCAACACTTTTCGGCTGGAAAAAAACTGGTAGATAACAATATTAAATGTAGTAAAAAATTACATAACCAAATTCAATTAGGCACCAAAGTGTTATAATTCCATACAAATACCAAAATAATCAAACAACAAACGTGTTATAAATTTATGTCACAACAAGTCTGACATACAGAACACAAACAAATTTCCCGACAAACCATCATTTGTGCTCCTCTCATTTCCTCCTTGGTCATCACGTTGTGGTTTCCTCGATTGAGAAAACACATAAGGTTCCTCCCTAAACACCTGGTTGTTCAATGTTGTATGAAGAATTTCCAACTACATAATAAATAACTACATACATAAACCTATAAGTTAAACTATCAACATAAACACAAACTACCAATGTATATTGCTATTTGTTGCACTTAAATACAAGAAAAACCAAAAGTACATTGTTATTTCTTGTACTTAGGAGATAAACACAATTACCAAGTCAACATGCATTTATAGATGCCAAAGTACATTGTTAGTTTTAAACTAGGGATAAAAAACCAAAGTGCATCGCTATTTCTAGCACTTGGAACATAAGCACAATTACAAACACAATTACCAAATCAACATGAACTTATTGATCATTATATAGATATATGAGACTTTGAAATTAAATAGTCATATTTTATAGGAAATTGTAGGCTACTTTCTACATATTTTGTACTAAAGAACCTTAAATACAAGAAATACCCAAGTACATTGTTATTTCTTGTACTTGGGACAAAATTACAATTATCAAATCAACATGCATTTATTTATACCAATGTACATTACTATTTCTTGCACTTCACAAAAAAAAAAAACAAAATACACTACTATTTCTTGCACTTGGAACATAAATACAATTATAGACACAATTACCAAATCAACATGAATTTATTCATCATTATATTGATATATGGGACTTTGAAATTAAATAGTCTTGTTTTGACAAGAAATGGAAGCTTACTTTCTACTTATTGTGTGACAAAGAACCTTAAATACAAGAAATACAAATGTACAATGCTATTTCTTGCACTTGGAAGAAAAATACAATTAACAACTCAACGTGCATTTATTGATACCAAAGTACATTGCTATTTATTGTGCCTGGAACATAAAACCAAAGTACATTGATATTTCTTGCACTTGGAACATAAACATAATTACAAACATAATTACCAAATCAACATGCATTTATTTATCCTTATATAGACATATGAGACTTCGAAATTAAATAGTCTTCTTTTACAAGAAATGGAAGCTTACTTTCTACTTATTTTGTGCTAAAGTATCTTAAATACAAGAAATATAAAAGTACATTGCTATTTCTTGCACTTGTTACAAAAACACAATTACCAAAATCAACGTGTATTTATTGATACCAAAGTACATTGTGATTTCTTAAACTTAGGATAAATAAACCAAAGTACATTGCTATTTATTATACTTAAAACATAACCACAATTACAAAACATAATTATCGAATCAACATGCATTTATTGATCGTTATATAGATATATGAGACTTTGATATTAAATAGTCTTGTTTTACTTGGGATTGTTGTGACTATGGTGGTGGCTGCAATGGTTGCGCAATCAGCGGGATGCCAGATAGTTTTCGGCCGATGCCTCTGATATGGTCTCGCCAAGAACCTAATACTTTCTTGAAACATGCTCTTTATTCAGAGGGTGTTAAATTTATTTCATCATTTAACTCTTGCATTTTTGCTAAGAGCTCTCGCAATAACTGATTAGGTTTTTTCCAAAAATGATGAACAATTAAATATAAATAAACAATTAATTATATGATAATATTGTAATTAAACACTTACATATTATTGTTCATCTAAATCACTGGAAAATACATCCTTCTTATCGGTATGAGTAGTGTGGAACTTTTCAACTCTCTTCACGTTTTTCTTAACATTAACAATTAGATTATATTTTAAATAAATTATTACATATATTGTACGTTAACTTTTTATAGCAAGTAGTTATATACGAGATCGACCATCCATGGTTTGCATACTTTTGTAGTTGACAGACGTATTTTTACCAAATCAATTATGTGTTCATCCGTTTGGAAATACTCAACTACATTCCTCCAATTATAAACATCCATATCATATGCTGGTGGCTAATGCTCTTGGGATATCCTCATGCCCTACAGTTCTCAAAAAATATGATTTTGTGTCAACTTTACGCTCTCTAAAACTCTTAGACAACCTAGTAGCCTCTGGATCCTGGGAAACCCGATCAAAATGAAAATTTATCTACAAAATCCACAAATTAACAAAAAGTTAGCAAAGAAAAAACCAGTCATAATTAAACATATAAAATATTTTTATATAAATAATTTACCTTTATATGTTGTTTTACTATATCATTTATCGCGAGGGAAACATTTTTGCAACTTCTTGTATCAAAAGGGACTATCCGCCACATTATTTCCCCAATTTTCCATTGAAACAAGTCTTTTGGTTATTCTACGGAATCACCTGTCATATTCTTATCATAGTTCAAATCAAATGGTTTGCCCTTATTATTTAAGAGCGCCTTTTCAAGCTTAATATTTTTCTCTTTTCCTCTGACTCTCCTTGTTGGCGCAACTATAAATATAATTAAAAACTATTAGAGACAATATTTTATAATTACTAAATAAAAAGAATAAATAAAAATTCATAATAATACTTACCATACCCCTCGTGCTGACTGACCTTTACCGCCGCCTAGGGGTGGTGGGTCCTCGACTTCATCGTCCCTTGTCCACAGCCCATAACAACAACCACGGTGTACATAAACAAGATCCATATCGACGCAATTACCTAAATAATTATAAGATATGCAGCCACAGTTTCTATTATAAATACACATTAAATAAGAATAAACATTTCTATTTAAACTAGGAATCCAGATAAAGTTTCTATTACAAATACACATTACATAAGAACTACTCAAGTCAGAATCTCCCTCATATCCTTTAGTGTTTTCTATAGTATCGTAATCTGAATCATTCTCATCATATCATTCTCACAATCATAAACATCATTGGCTCTATCGGTTGGCGGAGGAACTTTAGTTGCACTCTCTACTTCATCATCGACTCTTGGAATGTTTTGAAAGTGCATGCTGAAATCGATAAAAAGTGAATCATTGGATGAAGAGATATTTTGAACAACCTTGACATTATCAAGATTTTGTATGAGCTGTTGTCATCACTTTGGACAGAGTCATTGTAAATAGGGTGGACACGATCATCGTTCGATGGTAGATCCCAAATAGTTTGATGATTAGCATGCTCGACGACACACAGATGGTTATTTTTTTGGTTTGTTTGAGAAGGCTCTCAAATATAGAACATTGGTTTGGATTGTGAATCGTATATGAGTTGATCATCTTTGTCCGCTTCATGATGTGTTTCAATACTGGTGAAGTTATTACCAAAAATAACTCTCGTTTGATTATCAAACCACTTGCACCAAATGAGTAAAGTTGAATAGTCATGTGTATACCGCAACTCTATAATCTCGTCTAGCTAGCCATAATATTTCTCTCCTTTCTCATCCACTACTAGAACCCCCAAAGTTTTGTATTGTGTGTCACCACTACGTATCATAAACCAAACATCATTGACTATGCATGCGGTGTAAGTATAGGCATTCATTTGCAAACCCATTGCAAGAGTCGAAAACTCTTTGTGGAATTTTGGAGGGCTTTGTATTTTCATTTCATAAACCTAGCAAATATAAAGTAATAAGTATCATGTATTTTTTAGATCGATGAAACAATATATATATATATATATATATATATATATATATATATATATGTTAATTTGTGTTTTCTTTTCACGAAAACCAATTTGGAAATCCGGTCTTTTCAACATTTTCGGGATGTTCGAATTTGAATTTACTACATTGATGAAAAAAAGATATATAATTCATAAATGTAAAAAGAAAAAAAATAGATAATGAAAGTTAGATATAAGAACAGTTACTTGATATATTGTCTGACTTCATCACAACTATTCCATACAAACCATTCCGTGTTGCGCATTTCCGTTATATGAAGAGTTTTGATGAGTTGCACTCGTCAGATGACATTTAGACTCAAACATCCAAAAAAAAATTTCAAGGACGACATCTTCATTTCTGTTAGAGAGATTGAAGTGAGTATTCACATATCAAAGGTACATCAAACAAAACTATAAAGCTTCTTCAACAACATAACCTTCAGCTATAGAACCCCTCGACCTCGCCATATTTTTGACACAATTTTTTCAATTTTTTTCTTATACCTTTAGAATGGATACATCCACCTCATACATACTAGGCCCCTGACAATCACTTTATCAAGTAAATGCAAAAACTAAATGAACCATAATGTCAACAAAGTTGTAGGATAAATCAGTTCTAACTTGCACAAGATTGCAATAATGTGTACTTTTGCTTTCCTCATATCCTCCAGCTTTAGTGTTATGGAGCAAAGGTTCTTGAAAAACATAAAAAGTTCTACAATAGGTGGATAAGTGTCTTTGTATAATAACCCTCTAACTCCAATCGGTATCAAACATTGCATAAGAATGTGATGGTCATGAGCTTTCAACCGAATATCGTTGTGTTGGTATCATGCACCTTCTTACTGATGTTGGACCCAAATCCATCGGGCAGTTTAACATCATTTATAAATTGAAAAAATAGTGTTCGATTAGATTTCAAGAAAGAGTATCTTGCATGGGGTTTATGAAACTTGTCACCCCTTTTTGACAACCATTCACTTCTCTGAATATTTAGAATCCTCAAGTCCTCTCGTGCATTTGATGTGTGTTTACTTTTATCTTTCATAAGAAGAGTACCTACCAAACTCTCATCCACATTTTTCGGGACATGCATGAAATATATCTTTTGATTCAGCTGCAAAGAACATGAATACTCGAGTTCAATGAAAATGCTTTGTTTTGACGGGTTCAACTTAATTTCTTGCCTCCCTATGTCCCCATCTCCATACTTAGGATGTTTATTCGGTTGACGAGTTAGTAGACGACCTACTTGCTCTTTTATGTCGTCATTACGAAAGTGTCATGGGGCAGGCCTTGTATCCTCTAGCCCATTAAAGTCCAATCTCTTTCTTAAGGGATCATTAGCATCTAGGAAACCACGATGAACAAGATATACGACTTTATTTGTTACACGGTATGAAGGAGTGTCTTCATTGCAAGTAGAATATGCTTTGTACCCTTGCCTGCTCCAACCCGATAGACTACTACAAGATGGAAAGTCGTTTATTTTCCATAAGAACATAGCTTTTAATCATGAAGAATGTGTTTGCCATTGCATCTTTAGTACGTACGCATGAGTTCCACAAAAGTTTAAGCTCTTCCACTAACGGCCTAAGAAAAACATCCATATCCTTACCTGGTCCTTTAGGATCAGGAATCAACAAAGTCAACATGAATGATGACTCTTTCATACAAAGCCATGGTGGCAGATTGTATGTGGTGAGTATGAACAAGCATGTTCTCTATGGATTGCACATGTTACCAAATGGATTAAAACCGCCAACTGAAATATCTAGGCATACGTTACGGGGTTCACTCAAGAAATCGGGGTTTTTTTTATCAAACTCTTGCCAATGTTCCCCATTAACGGGATGACGCATCACACCCTCTTTTGATCGTATGGTACTATGCCAAATCATACTTTTGGCAATGTCCCTTGAACGATATAAATATTGTAATCTAGGGGTCACAGGAAAGTAAGCACCTTATAAGATACTTTCTTATCATTGGCGCTTTTATGAATCCATCGACTCTCTTGACAAACCAAATAAATATTAAATGACTTGCACACATGTATTGACTTGTACCCCATACCCATCTTCTACAATTTATTTTTGTCTATATAATGTGAAAGGGGAAACTAGTTTTCTTTAGGAAATATTGATTGCAACAACTCATGGAGTTGATCAAATGAACAATTAGTCCATTTGTTGTTCACCTTGATATACATTAACTTTGCTAAAAAGTCAAGGGAAGAAAAAGTGTAACCAGGATACAATTTAGTTTCCACTTCTTCTAACAATTCGAAAATATCATCATCCATAATGCTACCCCCTGTATTCAAGGTTCCTTCATTGAGGTTGGTATAATTTTCTATCTATTCCCACATCAGATCGTTGATAACATCGGCCATTTCATTACTTGGCGCTACCACATCTAAAACCGGAGGAATTAAAGGTTCTCCATGATAGATCCAAGTTGCGTATGTCTTACTGCAACCATTTACAAATATATGATGTTTCACTGTTGTTTGACCCTTGAAGAACGGTTATCACATTTTTGACACGCATATATGATTTTACCTTTACTATCATCATGTGACTTGGACATCTCAATAAAAGAGTTGAGTCCTAGTTGGAACTGATCGGTTTTATAGATGAGAAAAATCAGGTTTTCGACGGAAAACATAAAACCCTAAGTCCGCATACACCCAAAAGAATCTATGTTCTCACTATGATTTGCAAAGAACAATTTGAATTTAAGAACCCTAAAGTACATTGTTATTTTTGATTTAGGAGAAGGGATAACATAAAACATACCTTTTAGTTTATTATTGTAAATAAAAATAGAAATCCTTCTTTTTAGAACTTCAGAAAGCATGCACCAAAAATCTCGTGCCTCTGATGGCTCACACCTAAAACCTAGCAACTGGAGGCCATTGACGAGAGAGGGGAGAGGGGGAAATTTTCACAATTCCTTTAAGATGTATGATCTCCGGAAATATGAGACCCAAGGAGGGTTTATATAAGTGATTAGAGGGGCTTGGATAAGGCATGCTTCCTTGGATAAGCCTTATCCCTCTTGCTTTTCCCCCAAGTTTCCATAGAGCCCAAGAAAATCTCTAGAAATTATCTGGAACCAGTCTAGAATTTGTCCAACCATAATGGAGGTTTTATAATTGGTCAATGCTCAATCTTTTGAAGATTATCATCTTTAGTCCTTCCACTTTTAATTATTCCAATTAATCCCAAAATTAATTCAAATTAATTTCTGACTAATTTATAATTAAACAATATAATTTAGAATTAATATGTTTTTCTCAAAACATATTAATAATTTTTTTTTATTTCTAATTAATTTATTAATGATATAATAAACTAATAAATCCATATATATATACATATATATATATATATATATATATATATATGTATATATATATATATATATATATATATATATATATATATATATATCATTTCAGTATCTTACAAGATTTAAGGGCAACCCAAAAGGAATTTGCTAATAATTTAAGTTTATAATAGCTTATTTAATGTCTTAGACACATAATCCAACAGTCTCCTACTTGGATAATCTATTACTAAATTACAGCTTCCTAATTAAACAGCAAAGTGTGCTTTCCGAAGTAGTTGTCGAACGTTGATCTAAACAGACATTGGTATGTAGATATGTAATCATATATTCCTCTGTTCTACTAGATATCATACAAAAATGAGATATGCATTAGAACCAATCTCATTGTCCAAATTTTGTTTCCCGATTTCCTGATTTGTGATGAGAACATAAAACTTCAAATTGAACACATCAACTGAGTCCTGGTTGGGCCCAGCGCTATAATCAACGCCAAATCTGATGGGTTTTAGCCATAAGAACTTTCCTATGTGCGCATGCAAAACCCTAATGCTTGGATCTAGGCTTTCTAATTAAACATGCTTTGAATCCAAGACTTCTAATGGCTAATTAGGTTAAATAACAACATTGAAATAGATCTAGAACCATACCTTTGAATTCCTTGTTGATCTTGTAGTCTTGGAGCTTCTAGATTCACAAATGTCACTCCTCTAATGGCTTACAAACACCAATAGCAAGGAAGATGATTTAGGAGAGAGGAGAGGGGAGGAAATCGGCCAGGGTTCTCTTACTTTAGGTGAGATGCCGATTTCCCTTAGCCATGGGGTCTATTTATAGTTGTAGACTCCTTAAGGGTTATAGTCTAAACCCTAATTGGATAATCTTCTCTTAAAGTTATCCAAATCCTTTCCTTAGATAAGTCATGGACGATTTTAGCTATCCTTTAGCTTCTAGAATTCGTCCACTATATATCTATAAAGATTTATAGTCTAAAGCTTAACTATCAAACAATTGAAAGTTTATACCCCTTTATTTAATTAACCTCTTTAAGTCACCAAATTAATTCTAATTAATTCTATGAATTATATTAATCAAATAACAATGTATTATTCTTTATATTATTCTCATAATATATTAATAAAATTTACTCTCTCTTAATAAATCATCCTATCAAGTTGCTATGGTGAAGGCAACCCAAAAGGACCATGCACAACCGGGTCAAATACTTGCCTAATATAGTTGTAGCCTTAGACACTATTCCAACAGTCTCCCACTTGGATAAGTCTAGTAACTATATGCACAAGTACAATAAGGTTTGCATTCGTAGCTCTCAAAGACGTTGTGAACTCTGATCTAATCAATCTTGTCCTTTAGATAAGGGATCGTACAGTCCTCTGTTAGATATCATGCTGACAATCCTATGGAATGGTTAGTCAAGCATTTAGGTTTCTCGATCTCCGATTTATTCGACATAGAACTTAATCGAACACATCAATTCAGTTCTGACCGGGCCCGGCACATAAGTCAAATCAAATCATCGAGCGGCCGAGATATCGCTTTTACCTTCTTAGATAAAAGTTACAGATAAACTTCGACTTATATGCATTTACTTATTCATTAACCAACTATACACAACAATGCGTTTTATAACACCGAGTTACTGATGCATTTTTGCATTATCAATGTACAATCAATTAACAAATAACAAACCATATATCTAGGTTTTAAGACTATATGATATTATCATCTTGCGATCACCCTTTTATATCATATTCCATAAAGTGATTCCAGCAAGCATGGGTTTGTTCCAATACTCAAAACTAGTTCATAAGCACTCATGAACGCTGCCGCAACCCTTTTCTATGTCTAACACCATTTAGACAATCTACACACCAATTCATGACAATCTTCATTCATATCTACTTCCAACATATGAACGATTGTGGACAATTTGAACAATTCGATTATTCCTAATAAACTCAATTATTCTGGAAGTCAAAACATGCAAAGTGAAACCATAGTTAAACAATTAACATAAGACAGTAACATTAGTCATAAATAAAACTCCTTTATTTAATCATCAAATGTTAATTACATTTATCTATTACACGTTTCTAATACTATCTAATCTATGCTAATATCATCCTTCAGCCCAATACTCCTAGCATGCTGCAAGTGCTTAACCCTACTCAGTCCCTTCGTAAGCGGATCTGCTAGGTTATCTTCTGATGATATCCACTTCACTACGAGTTGTCCTTCTTCTACACGATGTCTAATGAAGTGATATTTTCTGTCGATATGTCTTGATCTACCATGATCCCTCGGTTCCTTGGTCAAGGCAACCGCTCCTTCGGTTTCACAGAAAATCTCCATGGGCTCCTTTATGGCAGGTGCAACTCCAAGATCACCGATGAAGTTCTTTAACCATATTGCCTCCTTCGATGCTTCGCTTGCTGCAATGTACTCTGATTCGCACGTTGAGTCAGCTACGGTCTCCTGCTTGGAACTCTTCCATGTCACTGCTCCTCCATTTAGGGTAAAGACCCAGCCCGACTGTGAACGGTAGTTGTCCCTGTCAGTCTGAAAACTGGCATCACTATACCCTCGCACCTTTAAGTCATCACTCCCTCCGAGGACTAAGAACCATTCCTTCGTCCTCCAAAGGTACTTAAGGATATTCTTCACCGCAATCCAATGTGCTCTGCCAGGATTTCCTTGATATCTGCTAACCATGCTCAAAGCGAAGGCTACATCAGGGCGAGTGCAGGTCATAGCGTACATGATTGAGCCAACTGCGGAAGGTTATGGTACTCGACTCATTTCTGCTATCTCAGCTTCGGTACTCGGACTTTGAGTCTTACTCAACTTGGCATTACTTTGTATTGGTAATTCTCCCTTCTTTGAGTTTTCCATACTAAAACGTTTTAGTACTTTCTCTAAGTAAGTATTCTGACTAAGTCCAATTAGTCTCTTACTTCTTTCTCTTACTATCCTTATTCCCAAAATGTAAGAAGCCTCTCCGAGGTCCTTCATAGCGAAGCACTTCCCGAGCCAGGACTTAACCTCCTACAGAGTCGAGATGTCGTTTTCTATGAGTAATATGTCATCGACATATAGAATGAGGAAGCTAACTATACTCCCACTGGCTTTGACATATACACAAGATTCGTCTTCGCTTCGTACAAATCCAAACTCTTTGACTTTCTCAACGAAGCAAAGATTCCATCTGCGAGATGCTTGCTTAAGTCCATAAATGGACTTCTCAAGCTTACACACTCTATTCGGATGCTTCGGATCCACAAACCCCTCTGGCTGAGCCATGTAAACATCCTCAGCCAACTTTCCGTTAAGGAAAGCGGTCTTGGCATCCATTTGCCAAATCTCATAATCATGAAATGCGGCAATTGCTAGCATCACTCTAATAGATTTAATCTTCGCAACTGGTGAGAAGGTCTCATCATAGTCAACTCCGGGAGTTTGAGTAAAGCCCTTCGCAACCAATCGCGCTTTATATGTGTGCACGTTTCCATCCACGTCGATCTTCTTCTTGAAGATCCATTTGCACCCAACGGTCTTACGTCCGGGTACATAATTAACCAAATTCCAAACTTGGTTATCATACATGGATTGGATCTCGCTATCCATTGCCTCTTTCCACTTTGCAGACTCCGGGCCTACCATGGCTTCCTTATAGCTATTAGGTTCATCAAGATTACTAGTGTACCATCACTAATATACGTGTCCCCTTCGGTAGTAATATGAAAACCATAAAACTAGGGATGAACTCTAACTCTATCGGAACGTCTAAGAGGTAAGGACTCGTCAATCGGTTCAACCGGAGTTTCCTCCTCGGGTTGAGTGCCAGCGATAGAGGTTCCTTCGTCTATCGACTCTTGAATCTCTTCAAGTTCGATTTTCCTCCCATTGTCTCCTTGGCTTATGAGTTCTCGCTCTCGGAAAACTCCTCTCCTCGCAACAAAGACAACGTTGTCCTTCGGTCTATAGAAGAGATATCCAAAGGATGTCTACGGGTAGCCGATGAAAATACATTGCTCACTTCGAGGTTCGAGCTTGTCATGAGTATCTCGTCTTACGAAAGCCTCGCAACCCAAAACCTTGATGTGTGCCAAAGAGGGAGCTTTCCCTGTCCACATCTCGTGAGGTGTTTTGGCAACCTTCTTAGTAGGGACTTGATTAAGGATATGGGCGGCAGTCTCTAAGGCATACCCCCAAAAAGAGATAGGTAGTGAAGCACGACTCATCATTGAGCGAACCATATCCAGTAAGGTTCGATTACGCCTTTCTGCCACACCATTCAACTGCGGTGTCCTAGGAGGCGTCAATTGCGAAACTATTCCACACTCCTTGAGATAATCGTGGAATTCAAGACTTAGGTACTCTCCTCCTCAATCGGATCGAAGCATCTTGATTTTCCTGCCCAATTGATTCTCCACTTCATTCTTGAACTCTTTGAACTTTTCAAAGGTTTCTGACTTTTGCTTGATTAAGTAGATATACCCATATCTACTATAATCATCGGTAAAAGTCACGTAGAAGCGGTTCCCATCCTTCGTGGTTGATCTAAACGGTCCACATACATCGGTATGTATTAGGTCCAATAGACCCTCACCCCTTTCACACGTACTCGAGAAGGGTGATTTAGTCATCTTTCCAAGTAAACAAGACTCACATGTGTCATCTTCCCTAAGGTCGAATGACTCCAACACTCCATCCTTTTGGAGTTGGGCTATGCGTTTCTTGTTGACATGTCCAAGATGACAATGCCACAAGGATGCTTTATCCATATTAGTGGAAGAATCTATATTCAAAACATCATTTCCTAAGTTATCAACAATCATTACAGTTTCATATATTCCATTGCATGGTATAGCTTCAAAGTAAAAGACACCATTTAGATAAGCCAAGATAGAACCATTCTCATTATTAAAAGAAAATCTAAATCCTTGTATATATAAACCATGAAATGAAATGATGTTTCGAGCCATTTCTGGCGAATAGCAACAATTGTTCAAATCTAAAACCAAATTATTCCTAAGCACTAAAGAATACACTCTAATCTTGGTCACATACGACGATCTTCTGTTCCCCATGATTAGATTGATCCTTCCTTGCTCCACATCCCTACTTCTTCTTAGTCCCTGCACATTAGAACAAATGTGGTAACCACAACCGGTATCAAGAACCCAAGAAAAAGCATGATTAGAATCGTTAGATTTAATTGTGTATATACCTGCGAAAGATGGCTTGATCTTTCCTTCTCTGATTGCTTGTAGGTACTCTGGCCAGCTTCTCTTCCAATGTCCTATCTTGTGGCAGTGGTGGCACTCTGCCTCCTTCGGGTTAGGACAGGGCTTAGCGGGATCAACTTTGGTCCCACTAGAAGAGGCACCATCTCGGGCTTTGACCTTGCGATAGTTCTTCGATGAAGCCTTCCTCTTCTTTCCCTTTCCTTGACCAATAGCCAAGACAGGAGCAGCAGGCGGATTGGGAGTTGGTGCAACAGACTTGTCTTTGAAGTTGCTCTCAGTGACTCTCAAAAGACCTTGAAGTTTGCTTAGGGTGACCTCTTCTTTGTTCATGTGGTAGGCCATCCTAAATTGGTTGTACATCGGAGGCAAAGAGTGAAGCACCATGTCGATCGCCAAGTCTTCCGCAAAGTCAACATTTAACTTGCGAAGGCGGTCGACATACCTTTGCATCTTTTGCAGGTGCACGGTAAGAGATTCTCCATGACCCATCTTTGCGGAAATCATGTTGGTGAAAATCTCATAACGCTCTTGTCTCGCGTTTTGGTGGTATCTCTCCAATAAGTCTTGGTGCATCTCGTACGGGTACATGTCCTCGTAGGACTTTTGGAATTCGGAGTTCATGGTGGCAATCATGATGCAATGTACCTTCGTTGCATCTCGCTCATGAGTCTCAAAGGCGGTGATTTCGGTCGGAGTAGCGATTTTAGGGTTTATTTTCTCGAGCTTCTCATCAAGGACATACTCCTTATCCTCATAGAGAGCAATGGTGCGAATGTATCTTATCCATTCGCTAAAGTTCGTTCCATCGAAGGTGACCTTTTGTCAAAGGCTCATCAATGTGAAAGAACTAGTAGCAACGTTGTTTGCGTTCGACATCTACAAAAGAAAAAGGACAAAGATAGATTAGAACAAGAATCCCTAATTATCACCCAATAAGAAAAATTAGGGCTAGGATCCAACAATAACATTTACATACTAGAAAAGGGATGCCGTAATCTAACATGCAAATAAATTGAAGGTAAGTGAATGACGATTCACTAATTCTCCATCACAAAAAACTTAAACTATTAGTCCTAAGTGTATTGAGAGTTCCTAGGTTCGGATGAGATTCATTGAAACTATTCAATGGCATGTTTAAATCTCGATATGCCCCTCTTGTTTGTGACTGGGATACCGAGGATCACAAAGCGGGTGTGAATTACCATGCAAATTCACGTGGTGCCTTCATTGTAACGATCACCTATTCGATGTGCCGGTAAACCACACACGCTCCATCGAACTATGATAAACAATGAATCACCCTTTGCCACCTTTGCTTAGAACCATTAGTGTGCCGGTAAACCACACACGCTCCACTAACTTCTTAGCAAGGGTGCAAAGTGTAATTTCATGGGATTGCATCAATTCACTTTTCCTAAAGTAACTAAGATTGGGAAATTTTAAAAATGTGTATTTACTTTGTATTACTTATTATACTTTTAATGAGAGGATGAGGTTGCCCTATCCTACCTGTTCGACTAACGACCCTCCACCAATCAAGCAAGCGGTGGGTGTGAGTGTACACCCATTAAGCGCCATTTTATAGGCTGCAACCTTATACCCACCTTATAGATCGGCTTCGTGAATGAGGCCTACTAATGGTAAGACTAGCATTTAGTTATACATATATATATTATTCTAGTAATATCATATTAGTATAGGGTTGTATTTTAAACCTTTTAAAATCTAGGGTTTGAAATTTAAGTTGTCTAAATTAAAACTTTTAATCACAAATATAAATTTCAAAACTTGAGGGCAAGTTTTAAACATTTAAAACATGGAGGATCAAATAACAAATAATTCCAATTAACAATTAATATCCTAATTATCTATATTTGATTTTATTCAAGATTTCTTTGAAAGATAATTACCAAAATAATTAAAATAATTAATTAATTATCATATAAGGAAATTAAATATTTTATTAGTTGATAAATACCTTTAACTAGATCAAGATAATAGTCATATATATTAAAAACTCAGATTTAGGTTGATCTATTATGACTAAGGTAAGTTTCCATAAGATAATTATGAAAAAATCCCGAATCTGGCCATTCCTAACGCCTGGACTCGCCGAGTGCACAAATGGACTCGTCGAGTCAGGCCTACTCGCCGAGTCCACTTTGGAACTCGCCGAGTCCATGACTCAGAAACCAAAAAATCGAATTTTGTAGGTTTGTTTCAGTTAATCAAGCAACAATTTAATGAAAACCAAGCTAGGCTCTGATACCACTGATGGGTTTTAGCCATAAGAACTTTCCTATGTGCGCATGCAAAACCCTAATGCTTGGATCTAGGCTTTCTAATTAAACATGCTTTGAATCCAAGACTTCTAATGGCTAATTAGGTTAAATAACAACATTGAAACAGATCTAGAACCATACCTCTGAATTCCTTGTTGATCCTGTAGTCTTGGAGATTCTAGAGTCACAAATATCACTCCTCTAATGGTTTACAAACACCAATAGCAAGGAAGATGATTTAGGAGAGAGGAGAGGGGAGGAAATCGGCCAGGATTCTCTTACTTTAGGTGGGATGCCGATTTCCCTTAGCCATGGGGTCTATTTATACTTGTAGACTCCTTAAGGGTTACAATCTAAAGGGTTACAATCTAAACCCTAATTGGATAATCTTCTCTTAAAGCTATCCAAATCCTTTCCTTAGATAAGTCATGGACGATTTTAGCTATCCTTTAGCTTCTAGAATTCGTCCACTATATATCTATAAAGATTTATAGTCTAAAGCTTAACTATCAAACAATTGAAAGTTTATACCCCTTTATTTAATTAACCTCTTTAAGTCACCAAATTAATTCTAATTAATTCTATGACTTATATTAATCAAATAACAATATATTATTCTTTATATTATTCTCATAATATATTAATAATATTTACTCTCTCTTAATAAATCATCCTATGAAGTTGCTATGGTGAAGGCAACCTAAAAGGACCATGCACAACTGGGTCAAATACTTGCCTAATATAGTTGTAGCCTTAGACACTATTCCAGCAAAATCATCAAGGGGCCCAAAGATATCACATTTCCCGTTAGGGTAAAAAGAATGAATAAACTTTTACTTATATGCTTGTATCATTTACTCACCAAATCATACACTTTTCCCGTTAGGGAAAAATGAACGAATTGATGCGTTTTCACACTAACAACGCACAACCTAGTTGTAAATTACAACTCATATATCTCAGTCTCAACAATAGAATATATTATCATTTAGAATTACTTGTTTTATAATCCATGAAGTAATTCTCTATGGGTCGATTTATCCAATACTTATATCTCCATTTCTAAGTATTCATGAATGTTGTAACAATACAATTGCTTTGTCCAATTCCCTTAGATAATCTACAATCCAATTCATGACGATCTTAATTCACTACTTACTTCCCAAAGTATGAGCGACTGTGGAAAATGTGAAAAAATTATTCTGGAAGTAAAACATGCAAAATGAAACACAACAATAAATAATTGACAAAGGCAGTAAACAAACTCATACTAATCTCTATTATTTAATCACCAAAAGTCAATTACATTTATTTTTTTACAATTTTCAAACTAATCATCTGACTACCAAACTAATATCATCTCTTAATCCAATGCTCTTAGCATGCTGATTGGGCTTAACCAAACTCAGATCCTTTGCCAAATTATCCCCAAAATTCTCTTCTGATGATGCCCTCTTCACAATGAGGTGACCTTCTTCTACTCTATGCTAATATAATGTTACTTTCGGTCGATATGTCTTGATTTTCCATGATTTTTCAGTTCTTTAGTCAAAGGAACCGCACCTTCATTATCGCATAAAAGTTCCATTGGTTCCTGAATGGTTGGGACTACTCCAAGATCTCCGATGAAGTCCTTCAATCAAAATGCTTCCTTTGATTCTTCACTTGCTCTATGTACTCTAATTCGCAAGTATAATTAGCCACTGTTTCTAACTTGGAACTTTTCTAAGTAACTGCTCCGCCATTTAATGTAAACACCTAGCCAGATTGAGAATGAAAGTTGTCTATATCTCTTTTATAGTTGGCGTAACTATAACCTGTCACTCTCAATGTATTACTACCACCAAGAACTAGAACCATGTCCTTTGTCATTCGCAAATACTTGAGAATTTTCTTAACTATTGTCCAATGAGCTCTTCCAGGATTTCCCTGATAGCGACTGACCATGATTAAAGCAAAGGATACATAAGCGCGAGTACATGTCATAGCGTACATGATCGATCCTACAAGCGAAGCATAAGGGACTCGACTCATATCAACTATCTCTTCATTTGTATTGGGGCTTTGAGACTTACTCAATGTGGCATTGCTTTCAATATTTCTTGGAATTTTCATACTAAACCATTTAAGCACTTTGTCCAAGTATGTACTTTAATTAAGTCCAATTAGTCTGTTCTTTCTATCACTCAAAATTCTTATCCCGAGAATACATGCAACCTCTCCTAGATCCTTCATAGCGAAACACTTTCCAAGCCAAGATTTTACTTCTTGCAAAGTTGGAATGTCGTTTCCTATCAGTAGTATGTCATCGACATACAATACTAGAAAAAGTTACTATACTCACACTAGCTTTGACATACACAAAGGACTCATCCTCACTTCTAGAAAAACCAAAACCTTTGAGGTTTTCATGAAAGCAAAGATTACAACTGTGAAATGCTTGTTTCAATCCATATATTGATTTCTCAAGCTTACACACTTTATTGGGAAACTTTGCATCAACAAAACCCTCTAGCTGACTCTTGTAAACATCTTCTTCCAACTTCTCGTTAAGGAAAGCGTTTTGATATCCATCTGCCCAATTTCATAATCATGAAAAGCAGCTATGAAGAGCATTATCCTAATAGATCTTATATTAGCCAATGGTGAGATGGTTTCATCATAGTCAACCCCTTGGGTTTGAATGAAGGCCTTCGCAACTAGTCATTCCTTGAATGTGTGCATATTTACATCCATGTCGGTCTTCTTGAATATCCATTTGAAACCAACTGTCTTTCGACCATGTTGTTGATCAACAAAATTCCAAACTTGGTTGCCATACATGGACTTGATCTCACTATCCATTTCTTCCTTCCATTTGGCTACCTCAGGGCATGTCATTGCTTCGTTATAGTTAGTTGGCTCATCCAAATTTACCAGTGTTTGATCACTAATAAATGTGTCACTATATGACGTTATATGGAAACTATAGAGCATAGGTCGCATGCTACCTCTACTAGAACGTCTACGATGTAACGAACAGTCAACGGGTTCAATGGGGGTCTCATCCTCTAGTTTACCACTAGTATCATATAAGGTTCCTTCATTGGTGGACTCTTGAATCTCTTCAAGGTCAATTTTACTACTACTTTCCTCCTTGCATATGAGCTCTCTCTCACGAAAGACTCATCTTCCTGCTTAATTGATTCTCGACATCATTTTTCAACTCTTTGAACTTTTGAAAGGTTTCTGATTTATGTTTGATCAAGTAGATATAACCATATTTACTATAAACTTTTCAAAGGTTTCTAATGTACGTTTGATCAAGTAGATATAATCATATCTACTATAACCATCTATAACGTTACATAAAACTGATTAGCATATCTTGTGGTTGATCTGAAAGGCCCACACACTTCTATTTGTATAAGGTCCAAGAAACCCTTACCTTTTTCACAAGATCTAGTAAAAGGTGATTTTGTCATCTTGCCCAAAAGACAAGATCCGCATTCATCGTCTTACCTTAGGGAAATGATTCCAACACTCCATCCTTTTGGAGTTGGGTGATGCATTTCTTGTTAATGTTCCCAAGAGGACAATGCCAGAAGCATCCCTTGTCTAAACCATTATACGAATCAATGTGAAATACATTATTGCCTATGCTATCAACACAAGTCACTGTTTCATACACACCATTACAAGGTAACTCTTCAAATATAAAAATGCCATTTTTCTAAAGCAAAATTGTACCGGTTAAATCATTAAACGAGTAACAAAAAGCTTGTCAGAACAATGCATGAAATGAAATAATGTTCTGTGTCATTTTTGAAGAATAGCATCAATTAATCAAATGTAAAATATCATCACTACTAAGCACTAGATGATAAGTTCCAATCTTGGTAACAGGAGAAGATCTCCGATTTCCCATGACCAGATTCATCCTCTTGTGCTCCACCTCTTCACTTTCTTTTAGCCCCTATAATTTAGAAAAAATGTGAAAACCACATCCTATATCAAGGACCCAAGAATGAGTAGATCGTGAGTTATTAGTTTGAATAGTGTATATATTTGCTGACGATGGCTTCACCTTTCTATCCTTCCTGTCTTGCAAGTACTTAGGGAAGCTCCTCTTCCAATGGCCCTTGTCATTGCAATAGTAACTAGTGGCCTCTTTGGGGCCACTAACAGCTGGAGTTGTTGAGTTAGACTTTGCCTTTGGGCCATTTCTAGATGACCAAACATGGGCCTTGTTATTTTAGTTATCTTTAGGAGCAACCTTCCTATTCTTCTCTTTTCCTTGTCCAATGGCGATGAAGGGGGCAAGTTCTTTCCATTCATTCCCGACTCAGTAGTATGTAGCAAGTTGTGGAGTTGGAACAATGTGTTTTTTTGTGTTTTTCAAAATGATAAGCGAATATGAACTTATCATAACAACTTGGCAAATAGTTCAAGACCATGTCAATAGCGAACTCCTCATCAAAATGCACATTGATCCTAAAAATGCATTCAATGTATCTCTGCATTCTCTACATGTGGTTGCACACATACCCTCCCTATTTCAATTTTCAAGCCATGAGGGACTTGACTACATCATATTTCTCTTAACGAGCTCTCTTGTGGTACTTTTCCACAAGGTCATTTTTCATCTCAAATAGATAATAGTCCTCATAGAACCTTTTCAATTCAGGAGACATTGTAGTGACCATGATACAAGCAACTATTTGTGCATCATCGCAGTGTTTCTTGTAAGAGGCTAGTTGTTTAGCAGTGGCAGCAGCTTCATCGGTTTCAATGATTTTTTTTAAGGACATACTCTTTGTCCTCGAATCGAAGAGCCATTTTTATGTTACACATCCAATCATTGTAGTTGCTGCCATCAAAGGTTACCTTGGAGACGATAGAGAGTCGGGAGAAACCCAAGTGGTGGGTAGATGATGATGGATTAGAAGCATCACCAGGAGTAGACGTCTATGGAGAATAGTTTTAGTTAGATGGCAATTATTGTTAAAATTTAACCCATAATAAACGATTAAGGCTAGGATCTAAAATAACAATTTACAACTAAAAAGAGGGATTTCGTAATCTTATTGCGAATTTATGAAGGTCGGTAAAAGCAATTTACTTATTTCAGACTATGAAATTCCTATATCTTTTGAGATTCGTTGAATCTATCAATGGCATGTTTAATCTCAGATTCTGCTCTTCTATTTGTGACAGGGATACCGAGGATCACAAACAATATGTTAATAACCATACAAATGTATTTGGCACTCTCAGTGTCATTTATCATCTCATTTTAATGTGCTAATTATCCACATGCAGTCCAATAATCAATAATAACTTTTGAGATGGCCATTATTACTCTTTATAGGCACCATTAGTGTGTCGGTTAACCACGCGCGCTCCACTAACCACTATAAAGTATAATGTGTAATTTTATGGATTAGCATTGTTTTCACATTTTTCTTAAAATAACTAAGAGTAGGATTTAATAAAAGGTGTTTTAGTTACTTTAATAGCATTATACTTTTAATGAAGTTAATGTCCTATCAGATCCATTGTGCTAACGACCCTCTACAAAACAAGGAAGCCGTAGGTAAGAGTGGACATCCATTCAACTACCATTTTATAGGAAGTTTCCAAATACGCCCTTATAGTCCATCTTCGTGAATGAGGCATACTAGAGATCTGAATGACTTAGTCTTACACATATAGTAACTAACTTTAATACTATATATATATATATATATATATATATAAGGTGTATTTTAAAACCTTTTTAAAAGTAATTGGTTTAATTACAAAATTCGAAATTAATTAATTCAATTTAAATTAAACGAATAAGGATTAAACAATTTATTCACCGTTAGCCAATTAATCAAATAAATAGTAATCTGAATCCAATAACTCTAATTTTGAAATTAGGGTTTGGGATTTACCAAATAAGAATTATCCAATTTCAAGGAAATTAAAACTAATAATTATCAAAACAAGGAAACCCTAGCAATTTCGAAAAATGAAGAATGAGCCTAAGGTTTTTAAAAACCTTGTCGAAAATGAAAACCATCAAAAGGGTTTTTGATCTTATTTAGCTTTGTGCAAGATCATAGTCAACAACCACTCTGATACCACTGATGGGTTTTATAGATAACAAAATTCATATTTTTGGTGGAAAACCTAAAACCCTAAGTTCGCATATACCCAAAAGGATTTATGTTCTCACTATGATATGCAAACAACACTTTGATTCAAGAACCCTAAATTGAATTGTTATTTTCGATTTAAGAGAAGGGATAATAGAAAATATAGCTTGTAGTTTGTTATTGTAAATAAACTAGAAATCCTTTTTTGTAGAACTTCAAAAATCCAACACCAAAAATCTTGTGCCTCTGATGGCTCACACCCAAACCCTAGCAATAGGAGGCTATTAAAGGGAAGGGATAGAAGGGAATTTTGGAATTCCTTTGAGAGGTATGTTCACCGAAAATATGAGACCCAAGAAGGGTTTATATAGTTAACTAGAGGGGCTTGGATAAGGAAGGTTTACTTAGATAAGCCTTATCTCTTTTGCTTTCCCCTAAGTTTCGTTAGAGCGCAAGAAAAGCTCTAGAAACTATCATGAATCTACAATTCGTCCAAACCAAAGGGAGGTTCTAGAATTGGCCAATGCTCAAGCTTTTTAACATTGTCATCTTTAGTCCTTCCACTTTTAATTATTCAAATCAATTTCAATTAATTTATGAATAATTTATAATTAAACAATATAATTTCTAATATATTTTTCTCAAAACATATTAATAAATTATTAATTTTGATTTCCAATTAATTTATTAATCATAAAATAAATTAATAAATCATTATCTCTCTCCAAATAGCATTCCAGTCTCTTACTGGGTTTGAGGGAAACCCAAAAGGGCTTTGCTAATAATTTATGTTTATAATAATTTAGTTAATGAATTAGACACCTAATCCAACAAGAAATCAGAATAGTTTTGATGTGGATTAGCAGTACAACTCATATGAATAGATATGATGTCGCTAAAACATAATTTCGAGTTACTCTACAGAAAACGAAAATCAAATAGAGTATTCATAAAGTAGATGATTCCAAAAGTATCCCCTGAAATAGGGAGAATAATTTGGAAATAGATAGAGTATTCAGAAGGGTAGGCTTCTAAACACACTTTTTGATTACCCAATCTCATACGTGAACGTACATTACATGATTGTATGTTTAAGAAATATTCGGTACCATTTCCCCTTAGCTCTTAAGTATATATATATACATATATATATATATATATATATGTATATATATATATATATACACACACACACTAGAATAGCAAAGAGAAAATGACAATCGAATCTATCTTAAAAAAACAATCATGTAATACATGTTCACATCCTAGATGAGGTAAAGTACTCAAAAAGCTGTCCCAAAATGGGGACAACCTGAAATTAATTTCTAAAACAATTTTAGGCGACTATTTCTAGACTCATGATGATTACAAATAAGATACACAAACGAATAGATTTTGGAATATTTTTCTTTTTGTTATTTATATCATCTTACTTTTGTATATTTTTATTTTTTATGGTATTTGATTTTGTTTTAAGTTTTCTATAACAACATTGTACTTTAAATATTAATTTTTTTTTTCTATTTGAGCATCGTATTTTTCATATTTTTGTTATTCATAACATTTTTTGTTATTTTTCTCAATTATAGCATTGTATTTTAAACATTTATATTATGTTGTTGTTTCTAGTGTCGTGGTTTACTTTCTATTTTCATTGGCAATAATAACATCCTAATTTATTTGTTTTTTTAATCCACATTTTTTTTACAAAAAATAGAATTCTCAATAATAACATTCTACTTTATTTGTTATTTTTTTAGTAATATTATCCTAGAATAATAGCATTCTCAAGAATAGCATCCTACAAAAACTTTTAGATTAGTGTCTAAGCGCATAACAATAATTGGTATGTACTTGACCCGATTTGGCATCGTCCATTTGGGTTGCACTTCACTGGAACAATTTATATGGATAGTCTTTTGAGAATAGTATGTTTATGATTTATATTAATATATTATAATTTTTAATATATTAATATGGAATCATATTATTTAATTAGCAGTGATCAAGAATTAATTTAGTGATCAAAAGGAACTACTTAAATAGGGACTCTTAATATATAGTATGGCCCAAGTTCATTTAGGTTGGGCTAAGCTTGCGTGAAGAGTCCATGGAGTTTTTAACCCATGGATCCTATGGAAATGAAAGGGCATGGGTATTAGCGTTTAGATGGATGAAAACCTAATCCTCTATACTATATAAAGAGGTCTTTGGCACAAGAAATGGCACTAGTGTGTAAGGATAGAAAAGTGGGCCAATTTCTAGTGTGCTTACTATTCTCTCAAGTTTTCCAAGGTGGTTTTGGTGATTTGTGATTCCACTTGAGGCTTCCACACTATTGGGGCTAAGATCTAAAAGATGAAGACTTCAAGCTTCATCAAAAGGTATGTCTTATAACTTGTTTATATTACCTAAGTATCAAAGATTGGATGCTAATTAGGGTAATACCTTGGAAAGTTCAAGTTTGCATGTGTAATAGAGAAAACATAGATCCAAGGTATTTAGGGTTGCATGTACACCTTAGGAGTGTTAGCATGCTAAAAACCCTTCGGTGGTATCAGAGCCTAGGCTTGTTTTCAATTATACTTGATGCAAATTGCTGAAAAATACTGAAAATTTTGATTTTCTACTATTCTGGACAGTGGACTCGCCGAGTCCACTGATCGACTCGCCGAGTCCATGCATAAAATCATCCAACTCGTCGAGTTGGTTCATGTACTCTAAGAGTTGGACCCCAGACAACATATTTTCGATGTTTTTGGTTGGAATTGGACTAGGGACATTACCCTAAGCTGTTTTTCAACTTGTAAACCTGTTTTTGATGTGGTAATGTTCATGCTAATCCAATTTCATCGATAATTGTCAATTGATTCGTGTTTTGTTTTAGTTTAATGGTTAGGCTAACTACATGAAAAGTGTTTGATTTGAATTATCTTGTTCTTATGAGTTGATTTAGATTAATAAAAAAGTTATGTGAGAATATGTTTTCAATCCAAATTAATCTAAAAGTTGTTCATAATATGCGGTGTTGTAACTTGTCCTCAAGTTAAATGAAAAGTCACATTTATGATTATTAAAACAAATAAGATTTCCATAAGTTATGAAAAATGGAGAGTCTCATTTTTAAATGTTTTAATGTCTTCCAAAACTTGTCCTCAAGTTATGGAACTTGAAGGGTTTTTTCATTAAGACTACTTTAAACACATAAGTTATGGAATTGAAAAGTTTTTGAATAGTTCAAAAGTTGCCCTCAAGTTTTGGAATTTGTAAAGTATCACACACACTTTAATTCCAAGCCCTAGAGTTTTAAAAGTTAAAATTCAACCCTTATACTTTTGAGTATTGTAAGATCAAGTCAGTCTTACCGTTAGTAGGCCTCATTCACGAAGCTAGTCTATAAAGGGTGTATAAGGTTACTACTTATAAAATGACATTTTAATGGGTGTACACTCTCACCCACCGCTTCCTTGACTGGTGGAGGGTCATTAACCGAACGGGTAGGACAAGGACTATAATTCTCCTTCATTATAAGTATAATGATAAAGTAACTAAACCTTTTATAATTTCCCAATCTTACTTACTTTAGGAAAATGTGAGTTTGGTGCTAACCCATGAAATTACACTTTACACTTTGCATAATTTGGTTATTGGAGCGCGTGTGGTTAACCGAAACACTAGCTTGATTTAACAAGGTAGACAAAGGGTAAGTTAATGCTTATCATAGTATGGGTAGAGCACGTGTGGTTAACTGACACATTGATTGAGTGGTAAATATTAAGGGTGCCAAGTATTTTTGCATGGTTATTCACACCTTGTTTTGTGATCCTCGGCATTCCAGTCACAAAACTTGAGAGGACACAATCGAGATTGAAACATGCCATTGAAAAGTTCAATGAATCTCAAAAGATCTACGAGTTTCAAATCCAATTAAAACTGATAAGTTATAAAATTCTAACTTGAAGATCGTTTGGATCTTTATAACAGGTAAAATGATGAATACGAAAACTGTAAATAACACAAGTATGGATCAAAGTATGTCGAATGATTAGATCAACAATCCTCAGCAGAGCTCGATAAAGAACTTCCGCTGTAGAGGATTTAGGGTTACAAGAACGATAAAGAAATAATGCTCTGATCTATCGTAATGATCGTTTTCTCTCATTAACCTAATATGCATGCAAGCATATATATTTATATTAAACCCTATCAAGCTCTCGGTTGGACAGGCCCAAACCGGAGTTACAAAACTGGACTAATAAGCGAGCCCAATAGACAAAATACATAACAAAACGCTACCCAACAATCTCCCCCTTTGCGTCAAATTGGAGCGAGATTACTTCTTCTTCTTGCTTGGGCCAGCAGCGGGAACTTTCTTCTTTACAGTTTCAAACAAACCTGAGATAAGCGCAAGGATCGTCTGTCTGAACCGAATGTACCATTGTATCATGTCGTCAAAATACTTGATATCATCTGATGTATTTTCCTTGCATCTGTAGATGATCCCCAACACATGCTCTAGGCAAGCAGTGGTGTACAGATGTTTATCAGCTAAGGTAAAAAGACATTTATGTCCTTCATTCCTAGTGAACATGACTGAGTTTCGCCTCGAGTCAATTTTGCCCATCTTCATTTGGTTCAGATCACTGGCCGAGCCAACAGGAGATATTGTTGGTTTCTTCTTGAAGACGCTTGCTATCTCCTGATCCATCAGTGCAACTTCCATGATGTAGCACACCAGCATCCTCTTGAGATGGTCGATGATTGGACCATATTCAGCTTCGTTGGTCAGAAGGATGTTGTGCAGAATAATCCAATCATGGGGATTGAGGTTCAGAAGATCTGCTAAAGAAATGGCATGTTCGGTTTTGGCAGATCCCCTAAGCACCTTGAACCGAACGTTAATGAACTTCCCTTCAGTGTATGGTTTCAAAACCCGAACGTTGAGAATCTTCTGAGCGCTCCAAGTTTGATATTGAGGTTGAGCAGCCTTTAGATAGAAATCAATCAAGTCCCGATCAACCTGCGGATGAGGATGAGGGAACTCTGCAACGTTGGAGAAGGCGTGAAAGATGAACGCCTTTCGGGTCAGTGGCATGTCGAACTGAGAGTCGACAATATTGGAACAGTCAAAAGAAATAACTGGTTCCAGCCACAAGATGCTTGGAGTGTCGATTGCTTCCTTTATCATCCTCTCGAGAGTCCAAGCAGGAAAGAGAGTTTTCCTACTCTCGAGAAGGTCGTGGGCTACCTTCTGTTTTCGTTCAGCTTCTTTTTCCACACGAGCACTATCATCAGCATCATTGCGTCGACTTTTGCGCTTCAACAAGTCGACAATGGTTTCTTGGTCATCTTCCTCTTCATCCTCAGCAATCTTCTTGCCTTTGTCTTTCACACCCGAACCGGAGGCTTGGCCTATCGGAGGAGGTTCAGTTGTGTGAGTTGCCTTTGAGGAATGAGGTGGTTGAGATACAGACTCCTTTTCTCCCCCTTGTTTCGGAATGGACACGAAATCGGGTAGCCCTTCAATTTTGCTTAACAGGTCTAGGGCAGAAGCGAGCTTCTCTGCAAGGGTACGCCTCACAGAATAGTTAAGAATAGGATCATGTGCTTCGAGGATGTTGGAGATGGCTGAGTGGACATCCGAAACACACGTCTTAATGACCTCCCGTTCGGACCGAAGAGTGTCAATCTGCTATTGAGAATGGGAGAGTTGAGCACTCTTGACCTTCAGGGTAGTGGTCTTCTTTTCCAAAACATCCATCAACGAGTTCTCAGTAGCCAAATCTTCTTGGAGCTTTGAGAGACGCTCGTCAATAGTAGTACGGAAGGCTGAGTTGTCGTCGGTGAGCGATTGACGAAGTGAAGCAAAGGACTTCAACTCAGTAGAGACAGACGTGGCCAACTATTGAACAATTGGTTCCAACGTAGTCTTGGTGGCATTAGCACTCTCCTGTAAAGACTTTAACAGGGCAGAGGCATCAGAAAATAGTTTATCGACTTTTTCGGTCGTTGCCTGACAGGCTTTCGTTGAGGCATCGATGGCGGAGGTTGCAGAAGCGATAGAATCTTGCTGAGCCCTTGAGAAAGCATCAACAATCTTCTGAATAGCAGCTTCAGAGAGTGATGATTGAGACGTGGAAGAAGAGGCAATGAGCAAGTCGACCTTATCATGGAGCTCCTTAAGATGTTTCTTTGTGACCGAAGCGTCATCATCATCATCGCTCTGCACCTGAAACGGACTGTAGTAGACCGAATCAAACGTCATGTTTTCCCTGCCAAGGAAAGTGTCGTCTCCATCATAGGCGTGACTGGGAGATGGTGGTGGTGGTGAAGCTGGTGGTACAGTGGTATGGGTAGGTTCGGGTTGGGTTGTTTCGGGTGTAGGTGTAGGGGTAGGTTCGGGTTCTTTTTGGGTTTTGGTTGTGTTTATGGTTTCGGGTGCTGGTGGAGGTTCGGTAGCATCAGTATGAACCCCCGTATCATATACGTTGGCTCTAACATCAGCAGTGGATGTTGTGGTTGCGTCGGTGAATATTGGTGGTGGCATTGGGATTGAAGTGTTTGGAATGTGGGTAAAGGGGTTTATGGTGGGAATGGAAGTAGGAATAGTTTTAGGAGGAGAGGGAATTGGAGAAGGAGGGATTTGAATCTCAGGGGTAGGCGATCTGGGTGGTGTGTTGCCTCGTGGAGAGTCGTCAGAATCCGAACTCTCACCCTCTGACTCGCTGGAAGAGGAAGCGATAATCAGCTTTCTCCTGGGTTGTGTTTTTCGCCTCTTATGCTGCGGAGACTGAGCAGCTTTTGAGGGTTTCCTCTTTTTAGGAGAAGGGCCTTTAGCCCCTTTCGCCACCTGTTTCCCTTTGTCAGCCTTCTTGCCTCTTGGAGCAGGCTTGTCGGCGTCATGGATCGACTTCAACATCTCCAGTGTGAGATCCCTCGGACCAGAACGCTTGAATTCTTTGTAGGTTCTGATAATCCGACTGTCAGCTGGAACGTCAGCATACATAGATTCCGGAATGGAACCATTGAAGAGAAATTTGGAAGCATCTGAGACGATGATATTCGTGGTATGAAATGTACCAATCGAAGACATCAGTGCACCGGTAACAATGGGGACGTTGTACTTGTCCATCACCCACTTTGTATTCAAGGTCCAAAACCTAGCATAAGACACCTCTGAATGCCATGAAGAAGAGGAGATACTCTGGATGAGTTGTTGCCAAAGAACAAACCCATAATCGACATTGATGCCATTGTAGACACCATACAAGATGGACAGAAACAGTCGACTGGAACCATCAGAGCCAGAACTCCTTTCAGAAAGGCCTTTGAATAACACAGTGAACATCCCGTTCCATTGTGGCGGCAAGCACGACTTCTTGAATTTGGCGACGGAAGTAAGCACCTCCGTATAACCCATGTTGTAAAACATATTGAACAGGTGCCCCATTGGAATTGTCTCTGGATTAACCCTCGTAGGGTCAGCTTCAAACCCTAACAGGGAGCAAAATCGTTGCTTGGAGATGGACGCTTTGTGATGAGAAACGTCAAAGAAGATCCTGTCAACCACTTTGTCGTAATGAGCAGTCGCATAGATTTGCGACATGAACTCCATTGGAACTGATTCCGCCCTTGAAAGTACAGGAGCAATCAGCATGAACAGAGGATGAATCTGCCATTGCTTGAAGAAAGGGAAGAAGATGATGAACAGTTAAGGTTCAGGGATTTCTTGCGCTCTAGGAATTTTACTTGCAGTAAAGAGGTAAATGGTAGAGGATGTTGCCTTTTATACTGGGGTTTAAGGAGAGAGAAAGATCTTCCCAAATCTTCGATTGAGAATGGAAGGGTTTTTCGGAGTTGACTGATGCGTGACAGTTGGGGTTGCCGATGATCACGCATGAGAGAGAATGTCAGACCCCTAAGAACACGCCTCCCATCAAGCGCCGTTTAGATATGAAGCGTTTCAGATTCACACGCGCCTCTTCTGCGCCATTTGGAGAAGAACCGTTTCAAATTCACATACGCGTCTGCGACGTCATTTGGACATTAGACGTTTCAAATCCGCAAGCGTTCCCTTTTACGCCGTTTGAAATCAAATCGATTGGACTCCCGCCTGAGTCAGCAACTCTTCATCTTATCCCTTTAAGGTGTAACGGTATCTTTTGAACAATGCTCCCACGTGGCTGAAAATTGACCACAGCTTATATTTAACCACCAATCCAATGAAAAAGCCTGTAATTATTAGAACCAGAATTTTGGAAAATCAAAGATTTTCGTGCTAAGGGTGTAAAAGAAAAGAAATAAAGCAATCCTTTTTAGGAAAAAATGTGATGTCAATAAAGACACGAAACAAATGATCCCGGGCACGAATCTCTTCCTTCATTGTCAAGAGAGACCTTAAAGTGTTAGTGTGGTTTCCCGTTGAATAACGATCAAGCACTTATTAAGAAGTGTTGAAAGGCTTCTTTTAATTAAGCTTTTTAGGGTGGCTTTTGCTTTGATTCAACAGTCCTAATCTTGAAATAAGATAGAAAGTGAACAAAGTAATTGTGAGACCGGTGTAGTCTGTTGAACAAGTAGGTTGGTAATCATTTGAAATTAGCTGGGAAATATAAAATCTCAACAAAAATTAAAAACTGGATCCCAAGGGAAGAAATGTTATGGGTTTTAACAATTTCATAGGAATCACACAAAATAAAAATTTGAGATTTCATGAAGATACGTCCGTCAATTCATTAGTAAAAACTAGAGGAAATTAATTGTTCACCGTCAATTCAGATTGGGTATTGAATTTTGGGTTTCACTCAGCTCGTAGTGGCACGAAACTAAGATCATAAATGCAGTTTTTGAGTAACCATAAACCTCAGTGGTAATTTCTAAGAGTCTCAAGGGTTACGTTTGTGAAACGAATTTAATGGAGAAATGCAATAGAGATGGTGTACGAAATCAAAGTACCTCTGCTGTGAAAAATAGGACCAAGCAGAAAACTCTTATCTCATGTGAGAAGAGAGTTAGGTAGCTCACGATTAGAATAAATGTGATACCCTAATTGGGAAGACAAGGTTTGTGTATACCAAGTCATTAAGGCTATTATTCAGAATCTGATAAGACTTTGGGCACATACAGCAGCATGCTTCTAGGGACACTTAACTAATTCGATAATTTCCCCATAAACAAACACACAAATAAAATTAAAGCCAAAAAGTAAATAAAGAACAAAATATTTTTGGAGTTTTTGATATTGAAATAAAAAATTTGGAATTCTTTTGAGAACTAATAGTAAATATAAAAAAAATAAAAAAGTAAATAAAAAATAAGACTGAGAAAGAGAATAAAAAGATAAAAAAAACCTTGGAAAAACCGAACCCGAGCGTTCGGTTTATTTCGGTTGAGAAAAAATTTGAGAAAACCGAACCCGAGTGTTCGGTTGGTTTCGATTTTGAAAAATTTTGGAAAACCGAACCCGAGCGTTCGGTTGGTTTCGGTTTTGAAAAATTTTGGAAAACCGAACCCGAGCGTTCGGTCTATTTCGGTTACTGAAGAAATTACATTTTCAAAAAGGAAATACTTTTGACAATAAGATAAATAATTTTGGAACAATTGTACATGAAATTTACAACCAAGAAAACCACCTTTGATTGATGAGCAAAATGCAGATTATCCAACCGAACCCGAGCGTTCGGTTCATTTCGGTACATGAGTACAAAAACCGAACCCGAACGTTCGGTCTATTTCGCTTCTTACTTTTGAGTTTGAGAGGTGATTTGTGGTACTGACTCTGATTCCATCATGCCTAGCCCTTGTAGAATTTTGTTAAATGATGCTTCAGGAAGGGCTTTGGTGAAGACGTCAGCCAGTTGATCAGTGGTTCTAATGAAATGAATTTCAACGTTTCCATCTTCCACATGATCTTTAATGAAGTGATACCTCAGTGCTATGTGCTTAGTCTTTGAGTGTTACACTGGGTTATGACAGATCCTAATTGCACTTTCAGAGTCACAATATAGTGGGATCTTTTTCATATTGAGTCCATAGTCTCGGAGTTGACTTTGGATCAAAATCACTTGAGAAGTACAGGATGCAGCTGCAATGTATTCTGCTTCAGCTATAGACAAAGACACACATGTTTGTTTCTTTGATTGCCAGCTAACCAACCACCCGTCAAGGAATTGGCAGCCTCCAGTGGTGCTTTTTCTGTCTAGTCCACAACCTCCAAGGTCTGCATCTGAGTAGGCTTGAACGAAGAAGCCTGAGTTGGAAGGATACCATAGACCTAAAGAGGTAGTTCGCTTGAGATATCGTAGAATGTTCTTCACTGCAAGCATGTGAGGTTCACGTGGGTTCGCCTGAAATCTAGCACAGTAACAAACAGAGAACATTATGTCAGGCCTGCTAGCAGTAAGATACATCAGAGAACCAATCATCTGGCGATAAAGCGTAATATCAACTGCCGGTTTATCCAAGGATGGAGTGAGCTTGGTGCCGAACGCCATTGGAACTTTGACCTTTGAATCTCCCATCATGCCAAATTTTGCTAGAAGAGTCTTTGTGTAAGCTTCCTGATTGATAAAGATGCCTTCGGGTCCCTATCTAATATTTAAACCAAGGAAAAAGTTAATTGGACCCATTGAGCTCATTTCAAATTTAGTCTCCATCAGCTTTCTGAATTCAGCCGTTAAGTTGGGATTCGTTGAGCCAAAGATGATATCATCGACGTAAATTTGAACAATCATAAGGTGGTTACCTTCCTTCTTACGAAAGAAGGTTGGGTCAACCGAACCTTGTTTGAATTTGGACATATTTAAAAACTTTGTCAGCGTTTCATACCAGGCCCTCGGAGCTGGTTTCAGTCCATACACGGCTTTGTCCAAAATATAACAATGATTAGGATACCTTTCATTTACGAATCCAGGAGGTTGCTCCACGTACACTGTTTCTTCAAGTTCTCCGTTGAGAAATGCACACTTGATGTCCATTTGGTAGACTTCGAAGTTTTTGTGTGCAGCATAGGCGAGAAATATTCTAACGGATTCCAGCCTAGCTACAGGAGCAAAAGTCTCTTCATAGTCAATTCCTTCCTCCTGACAGTATCCTTTCACTACCAGACGTGGTTTGTTTCGAATCACGTTCCCTTCCTTGTACATTTTATTCCTGAAGACCCATTTGAGACCAACAACTGAGGCGTCTGGAGGAGTTGGAATGAGTCGCCAAACTTTGTTCCTTTCGAATTCATTCAGTTCGTCTTGCATAGCTTGAACCCAATCGGAGTGATCAAGAGCAGTGTTAACTGTCTTTGGTTCAACTTTTGAGACGAAGGAGTTAAGCATACAAAATTATACTTTTGAAAACAAGGAATTTTGTTTTGCCTTGAGTTGTGATCGGGTTAGAACTTTTTCAGACACATTACCAACAACCTGGGAGACAGGATGATCTCTGGTCCATTTGACGAGAGGAGGGTAGTTTGGATCAAAGGTTGGATCCAATTCAGCGTTTACCATCTCTTCTAGTTCGGATTGACTTTCATAGTCGTAAGACATATCTACATTCTCCCCCTCGACAGATAAGCTTTCAGGTATTTCTTGAGTCTCTTGAGCTATAGAGGTTTCTGGTGGTGCTGAGCTTTCGGGTGTTGATGCACCTTCGGGTGATGAAGCATTTTCGGTTGGTGTGGCACTTTCGGTTGGTGAAGTGCGTTCGGGAGCAGCTTGAGAACTTATCTCCCCCTCAACATGTGAGCTCGGCTGTGATGACGAATATGGATCCTCCCCCTCAACTGAAGCATTGTGTTCTGGAGGGTCGTCAGAACTTGATCCTCCTTCATTCATTCTCTTTGCAACATCTTCAACAAGTTGCTTCAAATGATCTACCCTGTTGTCAGCTGCGCTGGCTTCTGAGAGAGTGGCCTTCTCTGGTTCATCAAATAACTCAACGAACTTCTCAAATAGGTTTGCGATTGAGGCTGTGACTTGGCCAGTTTGAGGAAAGATTTCTCCAGCTGTGTCTTCGTTGGCCTTTAGCTTTTTGACATAGCTATCGTCAAAAGTCACGTAATAAGTTTCTTCTATTTTCCTCGAACGCTTGTTTAATACCCTGTACGCTTTAGAAGTGAGAGAATAGCCCAGAAATATCCCTTCGTCGGCTTTGACATCAAACTTGTTGCGGTGTTCTTTAGAATTGAAGATGAAACACCGTGAACCGAACACATGGAAAAACTTGACATTTGGCTTCCTGTTGTTGATGATCTCATAAGGAGTGAGAGTGAAGCGCTTTTTGAGATATGACCTGTTCTGTGTAAAACAAGCAGCAGAAATAGCATCAGCCCAAAAATATAAAGGTAAGGAAGCGAAACTTAGCATGGTTCGGGCCGCTTCACACAAAGATCGGTTTCGTCTTTCGACAATTCCATTTTGTTGAGGTGTGTAAGGAGCTGAGAAGTTGTGACTATTTCCTTTTTCTGCCAGGAATTCTTCGAATTCTTTATTTTTGAACTCTAGTCCATTGTCGCTCCTGATGTTGCGAACGACTTTCTTCAGCTGTACTTCAACCTGCTTGATGAACACCTTTAGCTTGTAAGTCGCTTCAGATTTAAGATTCAGAAAGAACACCCATGTAAAATGCGAAAAGTTATCAACAATAACAAGAATGTACTTGCTACCACCGATGCTTTCGATAGATGATGGACCACACAAATCAATATGAAGTAACTCTAGTGGTTCAACAACTTTAGTGTTTATTATAGATGGATGACTTTGATGACTCTGCTTCCCCATTTCACATGCAGCACACAAATGTTCTCTATCGTACTTGAGCAATGGAAGACCTCGAACATGTCCTCCAGTGACCAGTTTGTTGATATCCTTAAAGTTGAGATGAGAGAGCCTTCGATGCCACAACCAGCTTTCGTCAGATTGTGCTTTGGAAAACAGGCAGATAGTTGGGTTCCCTTTGATAGGTTTGAGGTTTAGAGGAAACATTTCACCTTTACGCTCTGATTTGAGAATAACTCTTTTCGTCTTTTTCTCAATTATTTCAAAACCCTCATCGTCGAATGAAACTTTGAGACTGGTACCTCCAACAAGCTGAGATACACTGATGAGGTTATGTTGTAGTCCTTCCACGTATGCAACCTTTCTAATCGTGAAATCACCGTTTGTAATCATTCCATAGCCTTTTATGGTGCCAAAGGAGTTGTTCCCGAATTTGACGTTTCCACCGTTTGAAAGAGATCTATATTCCCTTAGCTCTCCCTTCCTTCATGTCATGTGACGCGAGCAACCACTGTCAATGTACCATTCTTCGTCAAACTGCTCGTCACTGATAACCTGCAAAAATTAAGCAGATTTAGGAACCCAAAGTTTCTTGGGTCCTCGTGAGCCTTTCACAGGAACAGGAATAGTAAGAGAGATGTCAACAAGATATGTTCTTTTTATTAGTGTTGTTTCATCTTTCTTTTTTATGGTGAAAACCTTAATTTTATTGGAATTCGTTGCTTTTGGTTTGGACTTTGGTTTAACTGATGAAACCTTGAGTTTTCCTTTTAGTTCAGTTGATGATTGAGGTTTTTGAGAGTGAACAGAATGGAATTTAGAATGGGGTTGAGAGGAATTAGAAGAATTTGAAGAATTAGAAGAGTTAGAATGAGAGAACTTAGACTGAGATGATTTCTTGTCTTGAGATTCTAGGTGACCCTTTTGCTTTTGATCATTAGTGGGACCGAACCTAGAATTTTGATATCTTTTGTTCTCTGAACCGAACCTTTGCTTTCGGTTGATGTTGTTCTTTGAACTGAACCTCTGCTTTCGGTTGATGTTATTTTCTGAACCGAACCTCTGCTTTCGGTTGTTATTGCTCTCTTGTGATTTAACAGGACTTTTCTCTGACTTTAAGTTCCTGTCATGATATGAGAAATAGGCATTTTGAGATTGCCAAAACTGTTTTCTTTCAGAGAGATTCTTCTTGTATCTCTGATTCCTTTGTTGTTTTTGATTTCTCATCTGCTTCGGTTGATGATGGATATTGGCTTTTGGTTTCTGTTTTCCTTTAGCTTGTTCACTCTAAACTGATGATGTTTCGCTTAAAGGAGTGACTTCTTTTGCAGGAATTCCTTTTTCTTGAGGAACATCTTTTGTACCACAAGTACTTGGCACATCGAAGCTATCAGGCTTATTCAAAGATTCCGGCACATATCTGCCTTTGCTTTTCCATGAAGTCCTTTCAGACAGACCTACCGTTTCATCAGCATTGTCGATGGGAGCTGACCAGAAGAACTCGTCACAGCCATCAGCATTGTCTTCGTTTACAATGGTTTTGAGTTCAGCGGTCTGATGTTCGGTTACGCCTGTGACCTTATACACCTGATTTGGAGTGGTTCTTACCTTTTGGTATACTACTGCCTTTTCTGCAAGAATCGGGGACTTTTGTTGGGACAAACGAGCAAACTCCACTGAATTTTCTGAAATGAGATTCTTGTGGTTTTCAGGTTCGCTCTTGACAAATTCTGAACAATCAACTGTGTCCTCTATAGAAATTTCACTCATATTGTCGTCCTCATTAAGCTCAGATGCATTTTCAACATCAATTTTATTTCCTGAGCTCAAGTGGGCGTTTAATGAGTCAAATTTTTGTATGGTTTCGGTCCTCAGTTTCAGTTTATCATTTTCATCCAAAAGGTTTTTAAGCATGTCCTTATGGTCCTTGGACTTTATGAAAGATTCGATTTTGTCTAGTCCATACATATATGTCGGATTAACATCTTCAGACGAAATAACACTTTCACGGTTATATGCTTCAGCATCAATTTCATCCTCCTTAAACTCAAGGAAGGGTAAAATCATGCGATGAATCTTTTGTCCTATTTCACAGTCCAAATGAAGCTGAGTGATATTAGTATAAAGACGTTTAGCAATCAAACAAAAAACATTTCTCTGTTTTAAAAGCTTTAAATTGTCTCTTTGCAAATAAATGTTTTCATCTTTGGTTTTGATTAACTCCGACTCCTTCAGTTCGATCCACATCCTTCGTTCCTCACTCTTTGAAGATACCCAGCTTATTTGGTCAGTTAGGTTAGAATTGGTGACCCGTGTTTGAGTTAAACTGCTGTCTAGATGAGAGATTCTTGAATTAACATTTTTTAATTCTTTTTCATATGAGCTTTGTGGTACTTTGAATGCAATAAAAACGGATTGTACCTTCTTGATTAATTCATCAAGTTCGTTGAACTGTACGCTGAGCGGTTTTGCTGTGAAGCACAAGTCCTCTCGCTCCTTTGCGTCTTCATTCCCACCATCTGTGTTGTATCCCCTCATCTGAGATACATCGGACACCATCAAGCATTTTCCACCACTACTCTCTTCTTTCGCCACATAAGCCTTTCCATGAGAAGGCTTCCTTACTTCATCATCTTCAGAGTCGGTTGACCAGACCTCCACGCCACCGAACTCATTATCCGCTACCGAACCCTGAACAATTAAAGCATTCATAGAAGGGTTAGCAGTAGAGTTCTTCTTCCTGATCTCATCCAGCTTTTTCAGCAACAAAGCTTCTTCATCTTTTTCATCATCCTTTTCTGCCATTTTCTTAAGGACACAATCTTTTGCATAGTGATTCTTTCCTCCACAAAAATAGCAGCTCACTCCCGAATCTCCTTCAGCTTTCGGTTCCTTCTTTGGTTCTTCGGCCTTCGGTTCTTCCCTGACCTTTTCAGAACTATAATTCCCCTGCCAATTTTGATTCTTGTTGGTGGGGAATCTTTTCTTGATGAACCTTTTTGGGTTTGACACCATCATTGCATAGTCTTCAGAGGTAAGGTCATAATCCTATAGGTTGAGGTCTTCATCTTCCATCACAGCTTTGCTTTTGGACAGAAGGGCTAATGAACCCAAGCTTGAAACCACATTTTTCTCTTGTAACACAATCTTTTCTTGAGACTTCAGAATGCCTACCAGGTTCGCCAGAGAATAAGATTTGACTTGCTCATGCGCTTTAACTGTGGACACTACAGCTCTCCATTCAGATCTAAGGCCGTTTAAAAAGGTGACCTTTTGTTCAATCAGCTTCCTTTGAATGTCATGTTTAATCATCTTGCTAAGAAGATGATTGAAGCGATCGAACGTTTGAGTTACAGTTTCTTCTGAACCCTGCTTAAATCACCAAACTCGGACAGGAGTATGGTTTGAATGGAATGTTCAAGATCTTCGTCCGTTGAATATAACTCTCGCAGCCTATCCCATATTTCTTTAGTAGTTGTGCATGAACTCACCAGCCTGAAAGTGTCAGATTGAAGAGCGAATCTGATTAATCTCAATGCTTTAATATTGCACTGAAATTTATCTTTTTCGTCTTGAGCAATATCTTTAACATCCTTCAAAAGATCATTATACTCCTTCTGAGTCTTAATAATTCTTGAAGTTGTTGAATGAGCGAATGGTCCAGATACTATTGCTTCCCAGATGAGGTATCCATTGTCCTCAGATCCTATAACATAGTCTTCAAAGTGATGAGCCCAGACTTCATAATCCTGGGTGTAAAGGATGGGAATCTTCGTCGTTGATCCGATGTTGTTCGAGATATTAATTGGATTTGATTGTGACTCGTCCATGCTTGATCGAATAACCTGTTTAAAAGATCAGACTTGTAATGAATTAAATTAGGGCAAAACAAATAAATACCGAGTTACGTCAATTATGGGATGACGGCTCAATAAATATCAGTAAATGCGGAATAACCCTAATCGCAACCTTTTTTCACAGAAAAGAAGTGTATGAATTACACAGCCTCCTGCTCTGATACCAATTGATAAGTTATAAAATTCTAACTTGAAGATCGTTTGGATCTTTATAACAGGTAAAATGATGAATACGAAAACTGTAAATAACACAAGTATGGATCAAAGTATGTCGAATGATTAGATCAACAGTCCTTAGCAGAGCTCGATAAAGAACTTCAACTGTACAGGATTTAGGGTTACAAGAACGATAAAGAAATAATGCTCTGATCTATCGTAATGATCGTCTTCTCTCGTTATCCTAATATGCATGCAAGCATATATATTTATATTAAACCCTATCAAGCTCTCGGTTGGACAGGCCCAAACCGGAGTTATAAAACTGGACTAATAAGCGAGCCCAATAGATGCAATACATAACAAAACGCTACCCAACAAAAACTTAATAAATTATTTCGTTTTTCATGGTGGAAATTGGTGACTCGTCATTCACCTACCTTCAAATATTTCATAACTTTGATTAAGGCATCCCTCTTCCAAGTTATAAAATATTTTGTTGGGTCCTGTCCTTAATATTTCATATTGGGTGTTATATTAAGGAATTTAAATCAACTATCTTGAATATCTCCCAAAAGATGTCTGGTTCAGAGAATTATGATTTCCCAAAACTCTTGAAACAAGCTTTCCTAATGAAGATGATGTCCTTGAAATCATTCTTCACTCCCTCCACCTCCTCCAATTATTCTCACTAACCCAGAAGTTCTTGAATATTTCAAGGTCACTCAAGCCCTATTGGCAAGCAAGGTCTATATGTACTCACATCTTGGAGATGAAACATGCCATTGAAAAGTTCAATGAATCACTTTCTAAGTCACATAGTGAATTTCTTTAGGACTACTATGCAAAAGACTATGACATGACCCTTAATGACCATATCTATTTGCTTGGTGCTGCTGAATCAACAATGATTTGGAGCTCTGGTAAAGCAAATTTGATTAGTAGATCAACTTCCCAAACTATAATGGACATTGACAACTGGTAACATTAGATATCCAGAAAAGCTTTCTCTTCCGAATAGAAAGGGATCGGCCATAGTTAACTCGGTTGACCAAATGGTAAAGAGAAAGGCAAGTCTGAGATAGTCCAGTGTACCATTACCAAAGGGTCCATATGGTTCTATTTCCAAAGTAACGGGCATTGGTTGCGAAGCTGCCCTAACTACCTGAAAGATCTGAGAGAAGGTCTAGTCAAAAAGTTTGACTCTGCTTCAGGTATGTGCACTATCTAACTCAATTAAGTTCCTATTTGGAGATTCTTAATACATTTTGATGTATGGCAGGATCAACCAAAGCGAAGGAAACTTAAACAAGAGTATGTTGAATCTGATCACGGACATGGATTTCAATCGCATGGTTCGAAGATCGGATTTTTGAGCTACTACTTAGGAGTTATGATAGATTGCTAGAAAATATGTAATTACATAGTTTTTCATTTAAAGTTACATTGTAAGGAAAAAGTTTTTTCCGCATTTTATAAATAAATAAAATTTTGTTTTATTTTATTATGTCTCCTTGCAATGACATTTATGAAAAATTGATGTTTGTATGTTTCTAGCAATAATGGAAATATGAATTCGATTCTTTCTTTTGTGGTAGTGTCTACAATTTACCAAACAAGGAAAGATTCTCATCACCCAAGTTTGTAATTGAACCGAAACATGGAATCATGCAAGTTGTATAGTATGATGAATGAGAACTTTCAGATTTGGAAAATTAAGACTAATTCCTTGTTCACATGTATGTGTGAGTCAAGTGAAGGACTAAGGGATCGATTATAGATTCTTGTGCACTGGTCAAGTCCACCACAAATGATCAATAAGACTATTCGTCATGATTTACTAAAGTTTAGTAAATATGGTTATACTTACAAGTTTAAGTATATATCTGAAACATTGGAAAAGTTTCATTGTATGGCAGAAATAATGAGAAGAATCAAATTAGGCAGAAAGATAAAAGTTTCTCAAATCTAAAAAGATGGGAGAGTAATTTAGTATCATGTTTTGTGATCATCTTAATGATTAAGAAACCATATCAAAATTGGTCCTCTAAGGACATCTTAGTGCATTCCTATGGCTAAGAACAGGAATCGTGAATTGTTGAAATGGTTAAATCAAGAAAGATGAGTTATACTTCACTCCAAAACAAGTCTTAGAGTCATACTCCAAGATTGTAATTTGAGTGACGCATCTTAAAGAAGGTTTATCAACACTTGTCAAATGTAAGAATAAAATGTGTTCTACTCTTGTACATTTGAAATTGGTAAGTTGTGATGTTTTGGATAAAACAAAGACCAACTAAGGCCAACTACGTGAAGTGTTTGTCCCGATAAAGAATTCGTGATATCTCTTGAATATTTGTCAAGAGAGTCTTATATGTCAAGAGGACAATTGGAGTCTTAAAGATCTTCAAAGGCTTCAAGATCTAATCAAGAATAAAAACCTGTAGTTTATCACTAGCACACGACGTGAGGCTTATAACCTATCGTGTTGACATATATTCCTATTTATGTGCCCATTCCAGTTAAAGTTGGCTTTGCATAATAACTTGGATGTAATGGAAGGCCCTTGTGCTGCCAGGTGGCAAGAAGTTAAGACTACACAAGTTCAGTCCATATGAGTTTGGATTTGTCACTAACCTTGTCTTGTGATTATGGTTTCGACAAATTCACATGGATAGGAACACATACACCATAAAATCTAAGTGTCATAAGGTTTCTCTCCGATTCATGAAAATGATGGTGAGGTAACGCTTTGACTAGGTGGTTTTAAGTAGATAGCAATTGTGACATTTGCATTCTCAAAGTCGTTAGTGGAGCGTGTGTGGTTAACCGGCACACTAACATGGACTTGTGGAAAATGGCAAAGGTCTAAACAATTGAGACTATGATTATGACATCCCTTTTCATAGTTCTAAAATTTTTTTAGACACATATGTGTGCTATCTCAGGAAAGGTGTATGATTTTGATAAAGTTCTATCAAAGCATTTCGTATCAGAAGTCTGAACTTTGGTAAAAAAAAGTCAATAAATTTTGATTTATAGAAGTCCAGCTGATATAAGTGTTATGCTAATAATCATCATGATAGTGGGAGCATGATTATTATGATAAGTGTTGCAAGTTAGCAATTTTAATTATAGAAAACAAAAGTTTCAATTGGGAAAAGTTGTTTTGCTATAATTAAGGGAGAGGAAATTTATGCTTCATTTCAATTCTAAAAACTTAGATTGAGGTTTTAGTCATCTTTAGTCAAGGATATATATATATATATATATATATATATATATATATATATATATATATATGTATGTATATATATATATATATATATATATATATATATATATATATAGTATCATGTCTTTATGTGAGACATCAAGAATCGTGTCCCATATGCTTCGGATATAGGGTCGATTGCATGTGCTATAATATTCATCTGTTCTAAATTTTTCCAAGTGCCTAGAGCATTAAGAGGGAAAAAGTACTAGAACTAGATTTGACTAATTTGATTCAGCAATTGTCGAGGACAATCTAAGGTCTACCAAAGATTGGTTGCTCAGGGACACTTGGAAGTATGGTGTAAATTTTGGAAAGGAGCATATTGACATATTCTGCAAATAGGCAACTCTTGGTCAGAAGTGATAGTCAAAATAAGAATATGGAAATATTTCCATAGGTGGAGGCTATTCATTAAATCTGTGTAAAATTAGGAAACTTAACGCAAGAAGAATGTTCAAAGGCATGAACTTTGAATATGAGACTTCGTTTCCATGGAGTTGATCTTCATTGGAATACTCTGTAATGTATGTTCACAAGTGTTTGTGACTTTGTGCATAATCATTACAAGAGGATCAATACATATAAGTTTAAAATCTAATAGATTTCGGTAAATGGTAGGAATTTGGAATTCTTACATTTGCAGTAAGGAATTTGGATTGTGAAATGAGAATCATTGGAATTATGTTCAATCGATCGATTTCACAAATTAAAGATCATAGACAAACTTGGTGTGCATACTTGGTGTATAGCATAACTAATGTTTGGATAGACATAATGTGCCTATTTTGTGTATGGCATGACTAGTGTTTAGAAAAACATAGTGTACATGCTTGTAGCATGGGACAACTATTGATTTAATTCAAGTATAAAGTTGAAAATTTGAAACAGTATGCAATGAATAATGTGTAATCAAAATCGTGATAAATAAAAGGTGTTCTATTTATATTCATTAGTTCTGAGACCATATTGGATTCGATTATTCTTGTGTTTCACTTTGCATGTTTTGACTTCAAGAATAACTAGGTCATTCTTCCTGAATGACTAAATTATTCAAACTATCTACAGTCGGTCATATGTTGGAAGTAGATATGAACCAAGACTGTCATGAAGCTGGTTTGTAGATGTCCAAGGTAGTGGATATAGAAAGAGTTGCTACAACATTCATGAGTGCTCATAAGTTCTGAGTATTGGATTAAACCCATGATCATTTGACTCACTTCATGGATTTTAACACAAGTGATCATGAGATGATAATATCTTATATTCATCAAACCTAGAGATATGAGTTGTTGCCTATGAGTTGGTTATACATTGATTGCACGAAACGCATTGGTAACTCGATGTTATAAAATGTGCTTTTGTGTATGATTAAACAAGTAGTAGAACAAGAATATGAGTGGAATTTTATCCATTCCTCTTACCCTTGAAGGGATAAAACCGATATTTGTGGGCCCCTTGATGATTTAGTGATGACACCCCGAAGTGCTTGGCCAAGCCAGGACTAATTTGATTAGTTCAATTAGTCAGTTGTCATAAATCGGAAATCGGGAAGCAACAAATGGATAGAGAGAATGCTTATAATCCATGACTCAGTCCATATGATATCTAGAATGGAGGAATATAAGATCCCTTATCTAATGGAAAAGTCATTGACTAAGGTTAGAGTTCGACGGCGACATTAAGAGCTACGATTTCTAGTCGTGTTTTGAAGTCATATGCAATAATAGTTTTAGACTTATCCAAGTGGGAGACTGTTGGATTAGTGTCTAAGCCCATAACTATAATTGGTATGTACTTGAGTCGAAATGGCATGGTCCATTTGGGTTGCACTTCACCGGAACAATTTATATGGATAATGTTTTGAGAATAGTATGTTTATGATTTATATTAATATATTATAAGTTCTAATATATTAATAAGGAATAATATTATTTATTTAGTAGTGATCACGAATTAATTTAGAATTAATTTAGTGATCAAAAGGAACTAATTAAATAGGGACTCTTATATATATATATATATATATATATATATATATATATAGTATGGGTCAATTTCATTTAGGTTGGGCTAAGCTCGCATGGATCGTTCATGGAGTTTTTTACCCAAGGAACCTATGGAAATGAAAGGGCATGGGTATTAGCGTTTACACGGAAGAAACCCTTATCCTCCATACTATAGAAAAAGGTCTTTGGCACAAGAAATGGCACTAGTATGTAAGGATACAAGAGTGGGCCAATTTCTAGTGTGCTTACTATTCTCTCAAGTTTTCAAAGGTCATTTTGGTGATTTGTGATTCCACTTGAGGTTTCCACACAATTTGGGCTAAGCTCTTAAAGAACAAGACTTCATGCTTCATTAAAAGGTATGTCTTATAACTTGTTTATATTACCTAAGTATCAAAGATTGTATGCTAGTTAGGGTAATACCTTGGAAAGTTAAAGTTTGCATGTGTAATACAAAAAACATAGATCCAAGGTATTTAGGGTTGCATGTACACCTTAAGAGTGTTAGAATGCTCAAAAGCCTTCAAAAACACACATTGCATACAAATTCAAATATACATATATAATTTTCTATTTTCATACATACAAATACACATTATATACACATACAATCCATATTACATACATATACACATATACTTGAAAAACCATTATTAATAATATCATCCTACTTTATTTGTTCTTTATCCGCTATAGCATTGCAATATACACATTGCATACAAATTCAAATATACATACATAATTTATTCAAATATACGATCCACATTTGATACATGCATACAATTGACATTTAATACATACATACAATCCACATTTCATACATAGAAATACACATTATACACACATATACATAAAAATACACATATACACACATATGCATACGTTATACACACATACAATATTCCACATTCATGATTTTCATACAGAAAAATACACATTATACATACATTCACATACATATACCATGCAAATACACAAATATATACCAATTATACACACATATGGAAAATTTCACATAATAGACAGAAATATACAAAATTTTCAAATAATCTTGAAACTAATAGAGGAAGGAACCTGTGGTGGCCGGAAATCAACAATGGTGGTCGAAAATCAACAAGATGGTGCAGTAGTCGTACGTGCTAGTCGATCCCATGACAATAACAACTAAAAAACTCAAATAAATGATTTTTTTGCAATTAACTCATCTATAAACGTGAATTTGCACGATACGCACCAGAGAAGAAACGGTTGTCATCGGTATCTCCTAGCCTTCGACGATAATGTCACAGTACGGTAATTTCAGGTAGCTTCATATTGGCCTTCGCCGTTAGTTTGGCCCGAATCGGTCGAAAATTGGAGGAAAATGGGAGGAAGAAAACTGAAAAAGACAGTCGCGACCGGATCTATCTCCAACAAGTAATACCAGCAACACTCAATATCGTTGAAAATTGATCAATAGCGGCGACAATTGGTAAACATTGGTGACAGCAAAAGCTTGAAAATATCACGGGGCTTTTTTTTCGACTATTAGCGGCGACACTGTCTCTAGTATTGTTGTCATTGCTATTGATATTCATGAAACGAGCGACACTACCCTTGGATTGTAGACAAAGTGAATGGTCAGGGTTTGACAAAAAAATTTGACGCGGACCATGGGGTTACAGGCATTAGCGGCGACACTTTACCAGCGACAAAGACATTTTGGTACGACACAATCTTAAGTTGTCACTAAAAGTCTTTGTCATCAGTAAAGATGTCGCCTAAAATGACATGATTTCTTATAGTGCTGCACCACCAGCATATTAGTCAATAAAATAATATAGTGTATATATTTAGATTATTCTATTTGATTCTTTCCTTATTATGAGGATTCAATTCTTGTATTTGTATATATACCTGTATCAATGAAAGAGATCAGTAAGGGATTCTAATAAACCTATATGGTATCAGAGCTAGGGCTCAAAACCCTAAAAATCACTACCGGTCAGATCCCCTGTCATGAAAGATATGTTGACCACCAAACAACTAGAAATCGAAACATACCCAAGACTTCACATGTTGTACACTATCACCAATATCCAACCTAAGGTCTGTATACTCGATGGCATCAAGTTTACCTATTCTTCTTGGGTGAAGTTATTCAAGCTTCATGAAAAAGGATGCAAAGTTCTGCGTCACATTTATCGAACTGCGACTCCTAAAGTCAGTGATGCAACATACGCATCATGGTCCGAAATCGATGCTATAGTTATCCGGTGGATATACGATACACTTTCGGATAATCTTCTAGTTCGTATACTAGATCTCGACACTACAACATATTAAGCATGGAAGAAACTATCTTCAAGCTTCCTCAACAATAAGGGATCTCGTGTAGCAACTTTGGAACATAAGTTTAACAACCTCAAACTCTCAAACATGTCATCATTTGAAGAATACTGTCAATGCCTCAAGGATTTGGCCTCACAAATCAACGATGTTGAAAGTCTGGTAACATAAAATCGTCTTGTGCTTTAAATGGTACGTGGCTTACCCTCTGAATTTGATATTGTGGTTTCTTTTACCAACCAAAGCCTCCCAACATGGGACATGACATGTAGCATGCTTCAACTTGAACAACATCTCCAATCAATTCGAGAGAGCAATAACACAACTCAAAACTCATCCAGTGGAGCCCTTGTTGCTACACACACTAACATAGCTAATTAACCAACTCCTCTACACCAGAATCGCCGACCACGATCAAACCAGAATCGCCGCCATATGAACACAAGTAATCGTGCTCGTGGCAAAAACAACACTTGTAGTCGCGGTGCTCCTTCCGGTAATAACAACATCAGGCCTCCAGGTGCACCTACGGGTAATGTTCTATGCCCATATTGGGCTGCATACGCTCCACGACCATGCTCTTTTCTTACTTAGCAAGGTTGGGCCTACCCATGGAATTCCGAACACCTATATCAACAATAGTATAGACCTGATTATTCATCTCATTAGCCATGCCAGGCCAAACAACAATCAACCTATTTGGCATAAACAAACCCGCTAGACCCATTACTCTTGGAGAAGTTCTGCACATGATGACCTTAGACAGTTCAGATCAATCTCAATTGTTCATGGATACCGGGGCAACCTCGCACGTCACTACTGATGAAGGTATAATTTCCAATCCATTACAAATAGGTCATATTAAGTACATTTATGTTGGGAATGGTCATAGCATTCCTATCAAAGGGTCATGTAACGCCACTCTTTCTTTTCCTAATCATTCGTCCATTTTGAAAACTGTCATGTTAGAACCTCAAATAATTAAAAACCTCATCTCAATTAGAAAATTCACATCTGAAAATTATGTTTATGTTGAGTTTGATTCATACGGTTTTTCTGTGAAGGATTTGATAATTGGGACGATCCTCTCTCGACAGAATAGTTGTAGCAAACTATACCTTGTCACATCAGTTGCACCGTTAATAACAATTTTGCTTTCAACTTCGAGTTCGAACTTATGGCATAATCGCCTTGGACATCCTAGCGATAATATTTTAGATCATCTTTTTTGAATACTTTTATTGCGTGTAATAAGACTAGTCGTTTGAATAATGTTTGCAAATCTTGTCAAATTTCTAAACACAAACACTTACCATTTTTTAATTCTAAATCTATTATGTTGCTACCGTTTGATATTTTCCATTGTTATTTATGGACTTTACTCATCCCTAGCAATTCGAGTTACAAGTATTACATGGTTCTTACTGATAACTTCACACTATACATGTGGGTCTTTCCTCTAAAATATAAGTCTGAAACGTTCATCAATTTCATTTATACATACTCAACCAATTTAATGCTAAAATCAAATCTTTTCAATCTAACATGGGTGGGGAATTCGATAACACTCCATTTCACACTTTTTCTTCATCACACGACTTACATTTTCGATTCTCGTGTCCTCACACATCTCCCTAAAATGGAAAATCCGAACGTATGGTTCAACGTCTTAATGAAATTATCCTCGCGTTACTCACTCATGCATCTCTCCCTCCTTCCTCTTGGGCCGAGGCAGTTCCCACAACCGCTTACCTCCTTAACATCCTTCCAACCAAAACTCTTCGCCTTCATACTCCTACATCCTCCCTTTACCACCGACACCCCACCTACGATCACTTGTGCACCTTCGAATGTGCTTATTATCCAAATCGCTCCGCAAATAGAACACACAAACTTGACCCTCGCACCACTCATTGTATCTTCCTCGGGTACCCACCTAACTATTGGATTAGGTGTCTAAGCCTATAACTATAATTGGTATGTACTTGACCCGATAGTAGCATGGTCCAATTTGGGTTGCCTTCACCAGAACAATTAGATAAATGGATCTTTGAATAAGATGTTATTTATAATTTATTAATATATTATAAGTATAATATATTAATTGAGGAGTCATACTATTTAATTAGTATTGATCAAGAATTAATTAAGCATTAATTTAGTGACCAAAAGAGACTAATTAGATTGATACATATGAGTTGGTCTAATGATCCATGGTTTGATTTGTGATGGGCTTATGGGTTAATCCATGAAGTATTTATCCAAATCAAATGGATAGATTTTGGGCTGATGTGTAGGGATTAGGGTTACAGATGACCCTTTGATATCCCCATATTTACACATATTTTTAGGCAATATTTAGTTACATTTTAATAAATATTTTTGTTATTTGCATAGATAAATGGTACTTATAAGGGTAAATTATATTTTGCAGCCAAAAAGAAGACATTTTGAAAAAAAGGGACTAAAAGCGTTAAAGAATGGAAATTTGGAGGATAAAGGCTTGAAATATAGAAAATCAAGAAAAATACATATTCACGACGTGAGGATTAAGCAGTCACGGCCTGATCTCAGACTTTCTAGAAGATAAAGATCGCGAAGCAAGAGTCCTTATTGAACACAGATAACTACTGAACTCACGACGTGAGACGCATATGCTCACAACATGATTGTGGATACTTCGAAAAATATATAAGTCCTTGATCCCTATAGCTTTTAGGAGATTGGCTAACTTGAGAAGGGTTCAGAAGTTGAATTTCAGAAGAGAGAATGCTTGGAAATTGGTTCTAATACCAATGAAGAAGAAGAAGTTCATAATCTACTTTCTAATTTGGTACATTATGATGTTTTCAATTATGACTTGTTTATCTTAATTTGTTAGAATGAGCTAAATCTAGCTTTTTCTGTTAGCTAGATGAAGCTGGAACTCATGGTTTACTTATAGTAATTTAGACTTTCCTTGTTGGTTAATGTCTTGTGTTTGATTGATTATACCTTGCATGCTTGATTTGATAACTAGATTGCTTTAAATTCTCATTCTGTGTAGCTAGTGACCATTAATCTACAGGAATTTGATTACCTAGTAGTTTAGTGAACAATAGGTTATTAGAGCTAAGATCGAACCAATCTTAGATAAGTAATTGAATTCTTGAATTTGGTTGTGCTAGAGACCTCATATTGTGACCATAATTTGTGCTTGTCAACTCAGTCTTAGATACCTTATATTCTACTTAATAATTGATTATGTGTTAATTTATGTGTGACTATACATACCTCTACATGAATTAATTGAATATTAGTAAATTTGGAATTGAATTACTAATAATGTTTTAATTGGTAACCAACAGGAATTGTCATAATTATTATTTAAAACCATTAAGGGAAAGTGGATTCAAACTAACAGAAGTGTTTTTGTTAATTGATTGAATAGTTGTTAAGGAACTAAGTTTATCCAAAACTTGCAAAATTCGATAAAAACCATTAGTTTGCTAGAATCTTAGGTTAACTTAATAGTAGTTAGACTAATTAATTAAAATCGTTCCATGTGTTCGATAACCTACTTGCTTGAACTATATTTTCTAATTGTTCAATAAGTGAAAGGCATTAGCTGTCCGCTCTCAGGTTGGGCAGTAAGGGTCGGACAATGACAATCACTCATTCTTAAAACCAACATACAGTGCCTTTTGTGTGTTCATTTTGTGTTTGAAGTAGTAGGATAAAACTAGTGCATTTTACACACATCAAATTTTTGGCATTGTTGCCTGGGAACGACTTATTTGATTGTTGGTTTATTTGCTTTAGGTTAATCGATCCTTTTTGTGGGGTAAAATCTGCAAAAAGTTATCTTTCAGCATAGTTTTTTGTTTCAGAACTGAACTCACAACGTGAGCTTTTAAGGCTCACGACGTGAATCCAACACTTTTTCTTTTTTCTTTGTTTTACCTTTTTTTTTCAGTTATATGTTTTTATTTTTGTTTTACTGCAGTAGTACATGACCAGTGGTTCCAACAAACCTTTAGTACCACCACTTGAAGATCCTGAGTCAGCCCATCACAAAAAGATGGATAAAAACGTGAAAGAAGACCAACCACCAAAGAGCTCACCATTGAAAGGCCATAAATCAGTATTTCGAAAGAGGAAAGGGAAGAAAGTGGGAGAGTCAAGTACATCTTTGAAGGAAAAAAGTAAAATTGAAGATGAAATACTTAGTCCACAAGAATCCGAATATGAGACCAAACCTAAATTCGAATTAGAGAAAAGCGAACTCGGAGACGAGCCAGAAAACGTAATGGAAAATATTGCGGATATGTCCATAGGAGCATACAAGAAGCGGATAAGAGACGATGCTGGTCCCGGTTTAGTACAAGCTACAATTCCCGTCACTGCAACATTCGAACTGAAATGACACATTCTAGCTGCACTTAAGGATGTACCATTTATGGAAAGGATCATGTGGATTTCTTACAAGCATTTAGATGAAGTCAATGATATTACGGACTATTTCTATATCCCAAATGTTCCAAGAGGGACCGTGTTGATAAGGATGCTTCCCGTTACTATTAAAGGAGTTGCAAGAGATTGGTTGAAAGCACTTCCACCCGGTGCAATTACTACTTGGGTATGGATACGTGAGCAATTCTTGGAACAATTCTGCCCACCATCAAAAATATCTAAACTCCAGAAGGCAATAGCTAACTTTGAGCAAAATCCGGGTGAATCACTTTATGAGGCATGGGAGCGTTATAAGGGGTTGCAAAGAAATTGTCATCAAAATGACGTTAACATACAACAAGAGGTATCTATCTTTTATGACGGGGTGAATGTCATGACAAGGAAACTTCTTGATTCTCAAGGACCACTTACTAAGAAAAAGCCAGGTGAAATGAAGGAGTTGATCGAAGAGATCTCAAAGCATTCTCGTGAATACCATAATCCAAGACATGATGAAGTGAAAGGAATTGGGGGAGGCGATTCTGAAGACATGGCTGTTGTACTAGCTATGGTTGACACCATGGATAGAAGAATGACAAAGATGGACCAGTCAATTCATGCTATTAGAGTTGGATGTGAAAGATGCAATGGTCCGTACATGACAAAAAAATGCCAATTGGATGAACATGGAAATAAAAAGACTCAAGTTGACTATTCTAGTGGGGGATAAATATGATGAAGATTGGAGAAAACCCAAGAAGGAGTGGTTGCCATATGAAGAGTACAAGAAGAAAAAAGAAGAAAAATATAGGCAGACAGGTCGAGGCTTCTACCAAAAGGAACACCCACCAGCCGAAAAGAAAGTTGACTTGGAGAATGTGTTATCTCATTTTATGGAGGCTTCTGAAAAGAGACATGATGAGACTAATGCAACACTAAAAGATAAAATTAAGATGAAGAAAGATCAACAAACTATAATGCTTGACCAACAAACTTTATTAAGAAATCATCAAGCATCGATCCATAATGTCGAAGCCCAACATGGTCAACTAACAACTTTGGTAAACAAAAAATTATCCTCACAATTGATGGGTTTTATGCATAAGAACAATCCTATGTGCTCATACAAACCCTAATGCTTGGATCTAGGTTTCTCTATTATACATGCTTTGAATCCAAGACTAATAAACTTAGATCTAACATATTATAAACTGAATTAGGGTTTATAGAATTACCTTTGATTGTTATATTGCAATAACAATCAATTCCTTGCTTGGATTGGCTTCGAAAGCTTAGTGCCTCAAGTGCTGCACCTCTAATGGAGTCACAAACACCACTAAGCAACTTGGATTAAGAGGAGAAGAAGAGAGGCTGCCCAAAAAAACGACTAGAAACCGTAGAGAACCAGTTGTCCATGTTTTCGGAGCCTAAGGGGTCCTTTATATACTTGTGTGGGCTGCTAGGGTTTCAATCAAAACCCTAACGGACAGCTTAAACTCTAAGCAGCCCATGGAACCTTCTGGATAAGGCCATGGACGAAAATATGATGGGCTTCCATCATAATTTCGTTCACCCCTTATTCCTTTAGCATTCCTTAGCCCAATAACTCAATTATCCAATAATTGCAGTCCAGTCCCCTAAATTTAATTAATCTCTTTTAGCCACAAAATTAATTCATAATTAATTATTGACTAATATTAATTAAACAATATGATTTCTCCTTTAATATATTATTCTCATAATATATTAATAAATCATATTTAAACCTTTCTCTCCTTAATTCATCCTACATATTGCTATGGTGAAGGCAACCCAAAAGGACCATGCTCATAATCGGGTCAAGTACATACCAAAATAGTTATGGACTTAGACACTAATCCAACAGTCTCCCACTTGGATAAGTCTAATAACTATTTTCCGTATGACTTCAGAACCTGATCAGCAATCGTAGCTTTCCAAAAGCCGCTGTCAACTCTGATCTTATCAGATAGCGTGTCCTCTAGATAAGGGATCATATATTCCTCCATTCTCAAGATATCGTATAGACATAAGACATGAATTTCAATCATTCTCTCTATACTATTTCCCGACTTCCAATTTATGACGACTGACAACAGACTACAATTGAACACATCAACTTAGTCTCGGCTTGGCTAAGCGCTTAGGCGTCATCACCAAATCATTGAGAGGCCCACAGATATCACTTTTATCCCACTTTGAGTAAAAGGAATGGATAAACTTCGACTCAAATGCTCGCTTGCATTTATTGATCGAATCACACACAACAATAAGTTTTATAACACCAAGTTCTGGTGCGTTTACTTATCATCAATGTGTAACCGACCAACAAATAACAACTCACACGTCTCGGTTTCAAGAATATACAATATTATCGTCTCACTAATCACTCATGATAAAACCATAAAGTAATCCAAGTGAGCGTGGGTTTAATCAAATACTCTAATCTTATCAAAGCACTCATGAACTCTGCAACAAACTTGTGCTACGTCTAAACCTTTCAGACAATCTACAGACTCTTCATGACAGTCTTCCTTCATACTTACTTCCAACGTATGATCGACTGTGGATGTTTGAATAACCTAGTTATTATGGAAGTCAAAACATGCAAATTGAAACATAACAATAATACTTAATCCTATATGGCCTCAAACTTGTGAGAGTAAATAAAACACTTCTATTTAACCACCATATTGATTACTCATTATTATCGTTTACTGTTTCAGAAAATCAACTTATTACTTAAATTGCAACAATAGTTGTCCCATGCATGATGCATGCACACTATGTTTCCTATGGTCCATGCTTTGTGAAATAGAACAATTGAAAACTTTTCCAATGATTCTCATTTCACAATTCCTCAATCTGCATTATTAGTGTAAGAACACAAGGTTCTTGCCACTACTAGAATATGCTAGATTCTAACATTTTACGCAACGATCCTTTCGTAAAGTCATAGCACGAAAGTAACCAAGACTTGGCTAATGAAATTACAAAGTACTTTCTTAGAAATTGTTACAAGAAAATTCTATATACGTGAAGTCTCACATTCAAAGTACATTCCTTTGAACATCCTTCTTGCATAAAAGTTTCTAATTTAGACATAGATTCTTAATATCCAACTCCCAATATTGAAACATTTCCACATTTGCCATATGACAACTCATTCTTAATAGAATCTTATCTATTCATAATAATGTCGATATGGTCCATCCAATACCATACTTCCAACTACTCACAAGAGATCAATCCTCAGCGAACTTTGGATCGTCCTTTGATAGTTGTTTAATTATTTTAGTCAAAACCAATTTTAGTCCTTTTCCCCCTTAATGCGCTAGACATTTGGAAAATTTTAGAATGGTAAAATACTATAGCATTTGCAATCGATCCTATACCCGAAGCGTATGGGACACGATGCATAATGTCTTACATAAAGATATGATATTTTACCAGTCTTTTGCCATAATATTTTATGTGTCATGTTCTCACAATTCGAACTATGAAGAGGGATGCCGTAATCATAATCGAATTTTAAGAACTCACAATGTATCCTTTGACTGAAACTATTAAAATTTCTTAATCTAAGCTTTAGATTTTGAAATGGAGTATAATATTCTCTCCCTTAATTATAGCAAAACAACTTTTCAACCCATGCATCTCTGCAAATGGAACCTTTGTTTTTCTATAATTAATATTTCTAACTTGCAATACTTGCCGTAATAATCATACAATCATAACACTTATGCTCCCACTATCATGATGATTATTATCATATAAGCATAACACTTATGCTCCCACTAGCCTTGACATGTATTCAGAAAACAAGTGAACTTCTAGAAGACAATGCCTATTGAATTTCTGAAATTCATATTTCTAATACCAGATGCTTCAATAAGCCTTTATCTAAGCTTCTTAAACTTATACACTTTTTCCTTAGATAGCTCATATGTGTGTTTAAACAATTTAGAATTTATGTTACTAAGTTCCAAATGTTCAAACTAATTGCCAAATCTCACAATTCGAACTATGGAAAGGGATGTCGTAACCATAATCGAATGTGAGAATACAATTTTCACAATTGCTATCTTCTTAAAACCTCTCTTAGTGAAAGTATTTCCTCACAGTCATTTTCATGAAGGAGGGAATCTTATGACACTTAGATTTTATGGTGTATGAGTTCCTATCCATGTGAATTTGTCAAAACCAAGGTTTGCGACAAATCCAAACTCATATGGACTGAACTTTCTTAATCTTGATTTCTTGCCCTATGGTAACACGAGTGCCCACCATGTCTTCCAAGTAGTTTAGTAACTTGTCCTTACACATCAATGTACATTCCATCGACTAAGGCTCTAGTATGCATTCAAATGAGAACTCATAGAACTCACATACGCAATTAACTCAATTGGAATGGCACAGAAACAAGATAATGTCAGTTCGACAGGTTGTAAGCCTCAAGTCGTGTGCTAGTGATGATCGATAAGGTTTGTTCTTGATTTGTTCTTGAAACTTTTCAAAAACCATTAAGACTCCCACTGACTCCTTGACATATAAGATTCTCTTGTCAAGAAACATTTCTTGACAAAGCAAATATTCAAGAGTTAGTGTAGTTCTTATCAAGACAAAACACTTCACATAATTGGTCCTAGTTGGTCTTTGTCTTATCCAAGACAACACACCTTACCAATTTCAAATGTGCAAGAATAAGAAAACTTTTGCAAGTTCCACATTTGATGAGTGTTATAAACCTACTTAAGACTTTTCACTGAATATCACAATCTTGACTCTAAGTCTTGATAATGAACGAAGTATGATAGACTTATTAATTTAACCATTTCTACAATTCTCGATTCCTCTTCTTAGAAATTCAAATGCACTAAGACTCACTTAAAGGATCAATTGAGATATGGTTCTTAATCATTAATACTTCATCATAAAACAAAATAAAAGGTACTCTCCCTTCTTCTTAGAATGGAGAAACTTTTATCTTTCTGCCTTCTTGATTCTTCTTATTCGTTCTGCTATTGATTGAAACTATTTCAGTTAACTCAGAATTATACTCAATCTTATAAGTATAACCATATTTACTAAACTTTAGTAAATCATGACGAATATTTTTGTCACTCTTGTGGTGGACTTGATCAACGCACAACCTACTGTACTTGATCTCCTAGTCCTTCAATTGACACTTTGTCAAAGAATTAGTCTAAGTTTCCCAAATGTGAAAGTTTTTCATTCATCATACAATACACATTGCATGATTCCAAGTTTCTGTCCAATTGAAACTTGGGCGATGAGAAACTTTCCCTATTTGGTAAACTTTTGACATTTCCACAAATAACATAATTAAGAATCAAATCCATTATTGCTAATAACAGAAACATTCAAACATCAATTTTTCATACATGCCATCGCAAGGATAAATAAATAAGATAAAATCAAAATTCATTTTATTGCGGAAATTATTTTTTTGTCCTTACAATGCAATTCAATTGAAAAACTATGTTATTACATATTTCTTAACAATCTATTCTAACTCCAAGTAGTGGCTCAAGAATCCATTCTTCAAGTAATGCGATCGAAATCCATTTCTTCATGACTAGATTCAGCTCACTTCTTTTCTCAAGCTTCCTCTCTTTTCTTCAATCCTACAAAACATCAAAATGTAATCTTATCACATCATGTATTAAGCATCTAGAATAGGAACTCAAAAGAGTTAGATAATGGATTTTACCTGAAGCAGAGCCATACGTCTTGACTCTCCCATCTCTTAGATCTCTCAGGTAGTTAGGGCAGCTTCGTCTCCAATGCCCCTTCTCTTGGCAATAAAAGCAAATGGACTCCTTTGGCACAGCACATCGGACAATCACAGACTTAGTTCTTTCTGGACTTCCAATGTTGCCAGTGTCCATTGAAGTTTGAGAGTTTGATTCACCAGACAAATTTGCTTGACCAGCACGCCAAATCATTGCTGATTCAGCAGCTATAAGCAAATAGGTGAGATCAATTAGGGTCACGTCGTGTTCCATTATATAGTACTCTCTAACGAACTCACTATATGATTCAGGAAGTGACTGAAGAACCCAGTCAACAACCAACTCACTTGAAATCTCGACACCCAACATGTTTAACCTATCAATGTGTGACTTCATCTCTAAGACGTGCGCACACACAGGTTTCCTATCTTTGTGTTTACTTGCCAAAAGGGCTTGAGTGAGCTTGAACTTTTCAAGCCTTTGAACTTGTGGGTCAGGGAGAATGATTTGAGGAGGTGGAGGAAGTGAAGCATGACTCTCATTTCCTTGATCGTATGTCGGAACGTCATCTTCATTTGGAAAGCTTGTTCCAAAGGATTTGGGAAGACCATTGTAAGATGTAGACATCTACAAAACGGGAGAAAATTCAAGTTAAGTTGATTAGAACTCTTGATGCAACACCCAAATGAAACATCAAGCTAGGATCCAACACAATATTCTACAACCTAGAAGAGGGATGCCGTAATCTAGTTGTAGAATATTTGAAGGTAGGTAAATGACGATTTACCAATTTCCACCATGAAAAACGAAAAGGAAGATTAAGTTTTAAATGAATTGAAACTCCTAGATCTTTTGAGATCCATTGAACTTTTCAATGGCATGTTTAATCTCGATTATGCCCTACTATTTGTGACTGGGATGCCGAGGATCACAAACAAGGTGTGAATAACCATACGAATCACATGGTGCACCCAATGCTACAATCACCTAATCAACGTGCCGGTTAGCCACACACGCTCCATTGATCTATGACAAACATTGAGTCACCCTTCACTACCAATGTCATCCCCAAATTAGTGTGCCGGTTAACCATACACGCTCCACTAACGTTTGACAGGGGTACGAAGTGTAATTCTATGGATTAGCATACAATTTCACATTTTTCCTAAAGTAACTATGATTTGGGAATTTGAAAAGCATTTAGTTACTTAGTACTTCATTATAATTATAATGAAAAGTTTATGTCCTATCCTACCCGTTCGGCTAACGACCCTCCACTAGTCAAGAGTGCGGTGGGTAAGAGTGGATACCCATTCAATCGCCATTTTATAAGAAATTTCCTTAAACACCCCTTATAGACTATCTTCGTGAATGAGGCCTACTAACGTTAAGACTGACTGTTTACTCATACATATATAATATTAGACTTTTAATGTTATATATAGTATAGGGTGTATTTTACACTTTTAAAATACTAGGTGGTTTAATTTAGTAAAGTTATACTTTTAATTTAATTAAATGTAAACCAAACCTTTATGGGTTTATTAAATCACATTTAATTATACACTTTAATTAGTTAATAAAACCATAAGGGTGTTATTTGAACTTTTCAAAATTACTAGGGTTTTAGAATTTAACATTTCAAAATTAAACTTTTAATCAACTTTTAAATCCCAAAACTTGAAGGCAAGTTTTGAGACTTTTCAAAACATAAGGGATCAAATAACAAATAACATAAATTAAACAATTAATTTCATAATTATCTATATTTGACCTAATCTTATTTTAGTCATTAGATAATTACCAAATAACTTTAAATAATCCATATTTATCACATAAACAACCAATATTTAAAAGATTTGAAATTATCTATTGTTTTGGCAAGGATAAACACTTAATATAGATAAAATTCGGATTTTAACTTCATAAAACAAATTAAGCATCAAATCCAAGTCAAAACAGCAGCCAAAACCCGAAAAACCCTAATTCTGACGAACTGACTCGCCGAGTCAGGCCTGGACTCGCCGAGTAGGGGCCAACTCGCCGAGTCCAGGTACTGACTCGCCGAGTTGAGTCGGGCAGGGACCAAAAAATCATTTTCTCAGCATAAGAACAATCCTATGTGCTCATACAAACCCTAATGCTTGGATCTAGGTTTCTCTATTGTACATGCTTTGAATCCAAGACTAATAAACTTAGATCTAACATATTATAAACTGAATTAGGGTTTATATAATTACCTTTGATTGTTATATTGCAATAACAATCCATTCCTTGCTTGGATTGGCTTCGAAAGCTTAGTGCCTCAAGTGCTGCACCTCTAATGGAGTCACAAACACCACTAAGCAACTTGGATGAAGAGGAGAAGAAGAGAGGCTTCCCAAAAAAACGACTAGAAACCCTAGAGAATCAGTTGTCCACGTTTTTAGAGCATAAGGGGTCCTTTATATACTTGTGTGGGCTGCTAGGGTTTCAATCAAAACCCTAACGGACAGCTTAAACTCTAAGCAGCCCATGGAACCTTCTGGATAAGGCCATGGACGAAAATATGATGGGCTTCCATCATAATTTCGTTCACCCCTTATTCCTTTAGCATTCCTTAGCCCAATAACTCAATTATCCAATAATTGCAGTCCAGTCCCCTAAATTTAATTAATCTCTTTTAGCCACAAAATTAATTCATAATTAATTATTGACTAATATTAATTAAACAATATGATTTCTCCTTTAATATATTATTCTCATAATATATTAATAAATCATATTTACACCTTTCTCTCCTTAATTCATCCTACATATTGCTATGGTGAAGGCAACCCAAAAGGACCATGCTCATAATCGGGTCAAGTACATACCAAAATAGTTATGGACCTAGACACTAATCCAACAACAATATCTCGACAAAAAGACTCAGTCTCATGTTATGATGATCGAAAATTAAGAAAAGGCTATTTCTGTGTTCTTAGAAGCACTAGAAGAGGAGCCACAACCGTCCAAATCATAGCCGAAAAAGTCGAAAATTGAAGAGAAGAATTTTGCTGAAACACTAAACTAACGACATGAGCATCCAAAGCTCATGGCGTGGGCTGATTCTAAATAGAAAATTTCAGAAAATTTTCTGGCTTACCATCCTCCTTTACCATTTCTGTCCCGAGCTAATATTCATCCACTGGAACAAGAGCATTTGGAATATATAAAGCAAGTAAAGGGTATTTCAATAAATACTCCTTTTATTGAGTCGTTATCTAAAATTCTCGAATATGTGAAATTCTTACAAGATTTAATAGATACTCATCAACAATTAATAAATAATTCCAAGGTTATTCTTAGTGAGCAAAGTTCTAAAGTTTTATAGGGAGTGTTACCAAAGAAGATGGGAGATGCTAGAAGCCTCACTCTCCCATGTGAATTTGCGAATAATCTGAAGACTTATGCTTTAGCTGATTTTAGGGCTAGCATAAATTTGATGCTTTTCTCATTTTATCAAAAGCTCAAAATTCCAAAATTGAAGGCTACAAGAATGACCATTCACATGGCCAACCGGTCAATGATACATCTTAGGGGGCATTGTGGAAGACATCTTGGTAAAAATTGGGAAATTCATTTTTCCAATTGATTTTGTGGTTATGGACATGAAAGAAAATAATGATGTTCCAATTATTTTTGGTCGGCCTTTACTAAATACTGCTCGAGCCTTGGTTTATATTCAAGACTCCAAGCTCACTTTGAGAGTTAGAGATGAAGAAGCAACTTTTGGAATAGAAGATGGTTTCCAACAGAATGATGTTCAAGGTGAAGTTTTCAATATTGATGAAGAAGATGAATTTGAAGAGTTGGAGAAGCTAATAGAAGAAGAACTTAAGACAATTCAACAAGTTAAACATACAAAATGAAGAGCATTCGTTCCACTTGTGTTTGAAGTTATTGCTTATACATGGTTCAGCTATGGATGAAAACATGGTTCCTATAGAGCTAAAGGATGAGGAAAAAGTAGAGAATAAATTTCATCAGAATAAGGGGATTAAACGCAAGCTCGAAGTAAATGGGGTAAAAGTTAAAAAAGAAACCTCAAAAAAGTGTATATTAGATGAGTCCAAGCGTACAAAAGAAGATAGGAGGAGCAAAAGACTCAAATGGTGATGGACACTTCGAACAATTCAACGTGAGGCGGCAAGGAGTCCGGATCATGACTCCAACAAAAAGATGCGCTTCATGGGAGACAACCCGAGCTCGGTTTGAATTTTCTTTTCGTTTATGCCTTTAGTTTGATATTTGATTTTTTTTTGTTTTTAGGATAATTGATCATCTAATCATCTAATAAAATTATGAATGGTAAAAATCAAGGGCGGGGTACTTTAAATTTAAATGGTAAAATAAATAAGAGTTTTTAATATAGAATGGAATTATAAATGAGGTTTATTTTGAGCTTAGACAGCATTCATGACGTGAGCACGTATCGTTCACGATGTGAGTACATAATGAAATACGGGTAGCCTATATTTGTGTTCTTACTATTTTAGCCCAACTACTTTTCAATTGAAATGGCCCAAATGGTAAGCCCATATCGACTCTATGGACTTACGATGTGAGTCTTAAAGGCTCCCGACATGAACTTTGAAGGGCCCACTGATTAAAAGAATCAGAAACCCTTTTAAGAATCACTTTACCTATACTCAGGAAGTGAAGCTGATTCTAGGTCCCCCCCCCCATCTGATTTCGGCCATAGTCCTCTATAAACAACCGTTGTGCTTACGTAATCTTCCACTTAAGGTAAACAACTCTTAGTTTTATTGTTTTATTTTGACCAATTTATTTAAATTAGGAGTTACGGCTTGTGGTTTGCTTGAATGTCAAAATTATCACCCAAAATATACGATTCCTTTGCTATATGTTGCTTAAATGTGCTTAGAAATGACTTAAGAGTAAACCCCAACAAGATTAAGACCCGATTTCATGACCGATTTGATTTTATGTGAAATATGAACTCACGACGTGAGATTGAAAGACTCATGACATGAGCCCTGGGTATCAGCCAAATTGTTCCTATTAAATTTCCTAACATATGGAATATTTTGTTTGGCTTTCTTATTTATTCATTTTTGCAAAAAAAAATGGCACCAAGGCGAGTGGTTCATTGTCACACCCCAAAACCAAGAACGGCGGAAACGTTCTGGGGCGGAGGACGTTATGTAATGTATCACAACAATGTAAAGTAGTAAACAAGCAACAACATCGTCCATTGCATTAATAGTATAATTTTAATTACAACTGTGTTCTTTCATAGTAATAAACAACATAATGAATAATCTAATAAAAGACGATTCTTGACTGCTCCGTCTTCACAAAACCTAGTCGTCGTACCTGTCCATTTGTAAGTTGAGAATACAAGTTATTTTGAAAGCGAGTATCAGCAATAAAGCTGGTGAATTCATAAGTACTTATGTGTCTTTGATTTGTAAAACTGTAAAGTAAAGAGTTGTAATTGTTTTGAGAAAAGTTTGTATAAGTATGAGAATGTTTGTAAGTAATTGTAAACGTTTGAAAACCCTAGAAAATCCTATATTTCCTACTATTATAAAATAGAAGTCTTCTACCAAGACTCGACTGTTTTGAAGGTTTGAACCTCTACATAAGTGAAGGTTTGTCTCTGGTACAACTATTATTATTCATATCTAATCTACCTCATCGATTATGTGAATGTGAGACAAAGTAAAGATAATAAGGAAAATAATATAATCATTTAAGTATTATCCTTTGGTACTAGGCTAATCACGGCGGAGGAACTTGCAGAATAGTATTAACCGTAGACATCCGTCAATGTGCATTTTCCCTCTGTAGCTAACAACTGGGTGTAGAATGGTTAGTTCCATCTTTATATAATAGTATCTACTCATATAATATGTATCTCATCATATAGTATGTAATCGTATATCTTGCTATAGTATGTATTTAATAGTATCTATGTAATTGTAACTCTGTAATAGTATGTCTTGTAATTGTATGTATTAGTGTCTCTTCATATAGTATGTAATGTTCGTATTTCTGTAATTGTATCTCTTCCTATAGTGTGTAATGTATTAGTATAGACTCATGAATGAACTGACTCTTGTGTGATTCCTTATAGTTGGAATAGTAAGTAGTATCTCCTAACTATACCTATAATAGTTACTAGTAATGTACGCGTATAATCGAAGGTATACCTTTGCTACCCAAAGGTACTGAACTAACTGATGGAACTTTTATGTCCATATATGTATACATGATATATAACTAACATTTAGACAACGTTCGGACGAATAACCGATACCCTAAGGCAACATCCCAACGATGAAAAGGAATTAAGGCGAGCTAGCCGTCCTAAGTCCTTTAAACATTACTTATATAACTATACATATATAGGCATGCATTTGACAATGTAAAAGTATAAAAGGAGTTTTGTAAAACCTTTGAAAAGTTTAATGACTACCAAATGATGTCTTGATGTTAGTTTATAAAACGATTTCAAAGTAGTTTGTTTGATAAGACATTTTTAAGTATAAGGAAAACCTTTGTTTGAAACACATTTGTGACAGAGTTTGAATGGAAACATACGGTATGTAATACAGTTTGATAAAGAGTTTTAACATGTTAAAACGGTTGAGAAATTCATTTCAAGTAATAAGTTTGGTAAATCAGCTAAATGTGTAGTAAATCCATTTGTATGCTAGTTATTAATCACATGTGATTGATATAATAACTAGCCTGATTCAACTTGTATTAACCCCCCCTCCATAAAAGCATTTATAAACATTTAAAAATATTTAAAAGGTTAATTAAGGGTTATGAACTCACCTGCAGTGAGTGGATCGTATGGAAGTGTCGGACAAGTGCTTGGTGTCAAGTGAAGACTTAAACACGCACAATGGTCCTAATAACATATAAAGACTTATCTATATATACAATTAGTGATTATAACCCTAATTATACAAGTATAAACATTCTAAGGCGTGGGAAACACTTTAGTCAAAGTGTTAGGAAGCCATTGGATTACAACAAAGGAGTATAAGGCTTTGTATTTGAGTTTACGGTCCATGGAACATACTTAATGGAGTTTACGGCCCAGGGGAGTTTACTCCTGGCCGTAAACTCTCTAATGTGTCTCCATTTGAGGCTTAAAGCTATGTTGTCTTAAGTGGTTAAGTGTTCCAAGGCTTAAACAAGAGGCTAGGTGAGTTTAAGGTCCATAAATGACCTCAACTTGAGTTTATGGCTTGGGGACCACTTCCCCATGAGTTTACGGCCGTAAACTCATGGTATGAAGTACCATTTTGTTGCTTGAAGTCCCTAGTTCAATGGGGTATGGTTCTAGACTAAGTTCCAAGGATTGGTAAGAGACTAGGGTTCAATTTTCCACACTTATAGGGGTTTACGGCCAAAGAACATGTCTTGGCCGTAAACTCCTCGGATCTTGTGTTTCTTTGTGATTTCTAAGATATAAACATGTTAAAACTAGTGTACAACAAGTTAGAACAAGAGTACTTACTGGAAAACCCAAAATCAGAAAGGTCAAGAAAGGAAAGGAAAACCATGAGTTAAAGAGGGTCGACCCATCGAGTCCAGGGAGGAACTCGGCGAGTCGGAGTGGGATCCAGGTGTAATGTAAGTGACCGACTCGGCGCGTCGGCAAGTGGACTCCGTGAGTCTAGTCTGGGTTGGGAAACCCTAATTCCGGGACTTGGTACTGTATTTAAGCATCTTATTCTCTTCGCTAGGGCTCATTTGCGGCCCCTATAGTCCGGAACCCCAAACCCTAGCCACCATTACCGTTTTTAGAGCAAGATCTACCCTTGATGAAGTAAATTAAAGCTTCAAAGAGAAGAGATTCATAGTGGTGCAAGAGGAGGCCTTAGATCTAGAGTTGGTGGACTTTGTAGAGCATTTGGAGGTAATGAATCGTTATCCTTGGATTTCACCTTTCTAGATCCATCTTTCATGGAGTTTTAGGGTTTCTTTGAGAGTATGTGATGAGAAATTGGTGCACAAGTTAGATCTGGAGTTGAAACCCCAGATCTGAGCTCTATTTGGACCAAAGATGCAGAAAGCCCTATTAGTTACTATGCAAATGCTATTCCCCATGAGTTAAGTTCCTTTCTAGCTTCGTTTTTGGTATTATGAGACAAGAAGCACGTAAAGGAAGCAACGTTATGTTGCTAATGGACTCTAGGAACCCAGATCTATTGCTTGGAGCAAAGGAGTAGCTCTGTGACTCGAGATTATGAGAATGCACGTAAGGACTCGGCGAGTCTGGGAGAGGACTCGGCGAGTCGGGCTAGATACCAGACTTAAATCACGTAGTAACTAGGTGAGTCACATGGGTGGACTCGGCGAGTTGGATGAAGATCGGCAGGAACTCGACGAGTTGGAAGAACAACTCGGTGAGTCTATTGAAGATTGCCATGGATTTGACGAGTTTGTTCTCGGACTCGGCGAGTCAAGTCACGAAACCCCGAACCCTTCGAGATAAGACTCGGATCAGTGAGTTGAGTGGGGACTCAGTGAGTTGGACAGCACAGGACTTGGAAATCGGTAGACTCGGCGAGTCAAGGGCTGACTCGGCGAGTCGAGTCATGAATGAAAGGATACTAAGCGTATGAACTCGGCGAGTCAGTAGGCAGACTCGGCGAGTAGGGTTGACCTGGAAGGTTGACTTTGACCAGGACTTTGACGTTGTCAAGAGTTGACTTAGTTGACTTTTTGAGGACTGTCAGACTAAGTGTTATATTGTTATTGGCAGCTCGGAGAGCTAGAGGAGCAGCGCCTCAGAGGGTTGTCGGTTAGCAGGTAGAGGGTTATCAGCAGAGCTCAACAGTTTAGGTGAGTTTCCTTCCAGTAGGAGCAGGTCTAAAGCCAGAATATCGGCCCGTTTAGCTAGCAGTAGTTTCTGGACTTCGGTCCGATGCAGTAGTTAGTATGTTTGATGCTTTGGTGGCTCAGACAGGATTCATGTGTTATGTGTTCCGGGCTACGGCCCGATGCAGTATGCAGTTTATGTGTTCATGCTAGTTGATATGTTTATGCTATTCTATGTTATGCCCAGTCGGTTTTTGGACTTTGGTTTGATGCAGGGGACAAGGTCCCAGTTAGTTCCGGATTTCGGTTCGATGGAGTTAGTTCCAGACTTCGGTCCGATGCAGGAGACAAGGTCCCAGTCAGTTCCGGACTTCGGTCCGATGTAGTTTCCGGACATCGGTCTTATGCACAAGGCATGGCCCTGGTTAGTTCCGGACTTCGGTCCGATGTAGTTTCCGAACTTCGGTCTGATGCAGAGTTCAAGGCCCTGGTTAGTTCCAGACTTCAGTCCGATGCAGTTTTTGGACTTCGGTCCGATGCAGTGGGCAAGGGCCAGTATGTGTTTATATGTTATTGTATGGTATGTGGTAGTTTGGGGGAGCTCACTAAGCTTCGTGCTTACGGTTTCAGTTTTTGGTTTCAGGTACTCAGTTTTCAGAGGAGGAGCTCGGAGAGGTTGTAATGCACACACCATAGTCAGTTAGCCTGGGAATGTTTTACTCTAATAATAAGATTCTGTTTTGAATTAATACTCAGAAATTTTGTTATCACTTATGATACAGTTTTTATAAATATGGTTTTAGTAATGTTTTAAAAGAAATTTTTGGTTCGTATTTTAGGATGTTACAAGTTGGTATCAGAGCCTTGGTTTGAGGGATTCGGGCGCACTCCCGAGTGTGTTTGAACTCAAACTAAGGAACTTGTATAAAGTTTTCAAAACAAAAGAGTTTTAGAAAATCAAAAAGGAAACTTGAAAAGAAAAGAGTTTTAGAAAGGCACAAAGAATTTTTAGAAAGAAAAGAACTTCGAAAAGAGAAAAAGGGTGTGGTGCATGCAATTAGTTGAGCTCAAGTAAGTACTCCCAAATTACCCATAAAAGTTTATGATTATCTGTTTCAGTTTCAGTTATAGTTCCAGTTTCAGTTTCAGTCTCAGTAGAACAACATTCTAGTATAGGACTAAGGATCTACGAGGATGCCTTATGTGCCTGCTTATGTGTTTCAGCCTTATGAGAAGTGCATTCTAGTATTGAGTAGACAGCAGTAGGATAGCCTGTTAGGTTATGCCTAATAGCATGAGTTCAGGATTGTACACTAGTGCAGATTCTGGGTTATGAGAATAGATTTGCCTGAGTTAGTTTCCTTCTTGTCTGAATGCTGCTTGCTTTGTGCTTTGTGGAACTCTGAGTGTTGGCAGTTAGCCATTAGGTGAATACATCACGTCACATGTGATCAGGGTTGAATAATCTCAGAGTGATGGATTTGGCCCTACGGCGCAGCTCTCGTCTGAGTCTAACCATTGTAGGGATGAGTCCCTTACTCGAAGGATTATCCGAGGCTTGTTACATGTGATGGTATTCAGGTAATGGCTAATTGGCATTACGAGGAGACCTTCAGCAACTGAGGATTGTTTGGGTGGAGTCAAAGGTTCCCTAGGGAAACCCTAGGATGAGAGTAGCAAAGATTAGCAGTAGAGAAAAGGGACTTGGTGGAGTTGAGGTAACTCTTAAGGAAAGCACGGATAGATGTGGAAGGTAGTATGGGCATGTACTACTGAAAGCAGAGGATCGGTACTCGATTCAAGAGGCGCCGAGACAAAACCAGGGAATTAGTAGAGGGTGTGAAAGGTCCCACAGCAGCGGTGTGTATTGATCGGTAATGTGTTATGTTTTCAGCATGGTGACGTTGCGCAAGATACCAGTTAGCAGTTTAGGTACCAGGGAGGAATCTGGCTCAGGTTCTAGAGTCGGGCAGCTTGATGATCAGATGAGGGATTTCATTTCCGCAGAGATTGTGCGCAACATTATTGATTAGACACTAGTGATTTTTGGTTCGGTTACAGATGCCATCGTGTAGCTCATCGACAGTAATCTTCAGGCCTTTAGGGCTGGGATAGTTTCAGGACAGTTTGGGGGTCGTCTAGAGCCCGATTCTTATGGATCCCAGGGATCCATCAGGGAGGGGAATCCCATTTTTAGCACTCGCCATCAGGGGTCAAGAGTGGGAAGTACACCTTACCCCCAAGAGAGTTCCCTGCATGATTGGATTGCTGCGGAGGTTTCACGAGCCCTCCGCGAGGAGTTACCAGACACCATCGGATGTGTCACTGATAGAGTGATCGACGGGATAGAAAGGCGGACTTTAGCTATCCGGGCAGTGGGTGAAATGGTCAGGATGACCCGGGAGCAGGAGATGGGTTCTGATAGTCAGTTGAGAAAGAGGAAGCGAGTTTCCGGTCTGGCTCAACAAGTTGGACAGACAGACGCTACCATGGATAGTGCCAAGAACCCGAGTAGTCGGGATGGTTGCTCAAGGAAGGAAGGGGCACGGGGTGATGTGCGCAGTAGGTCCAAGTGTGGCAGATGCGCGTGGAAGGGTCACAAACGTCAAGAATGCACGGTAGAAGTAGAGTTATGCCATCGTTGTCAACAGCCTGGCCATGTTAGGGAGAACTGTCCCGTTCAGCGGTTGGGATAGCCTTGGTGTCATAATAGGCTTCGAAAAACAAGGGGATTCGAGGGTTCTTCAGAGCAGGTTACGGGTATGTATATATATCTATTTTTCTCTCTATCAGCTTATGTTATGGTGTTATTGCTAGGGTACTGCATCTATGTTAGTAGGTGCATATAGTGGAGTACTATATTATCTGCTTGTGAATGAGTTATATGCCATTTGCATACCTTGGATGTTAGGATGATAGCTGGAGGTCGTCCTTTCTAGGGCAGGTTACTTCGGATACACTAACTGTAGCATGTATGTGTAAGATTCAGTAGTGCTTCACTACTTGCGGAAGGTGTTAGTTGGGTAATGATAATTATATTCTCAGTAGTGACAATCCAGAGCTTCTAGTGGAGTAGCTAGCGGTCGGTAGGAAATGGGTTAGAGATGTTCACCCTAAGCGCAGGCTCTCGGGATGCAGTCAATAAAATAAGTGCAGTTAAGGACTGAAGGGTGCTCGGTTAGTTAGCAAGAATGGTTCGGATCTAGTAAAAGTTAGTTGGAGCGCCAACAGAGGTAAGAGTTGGCGGACAGCAGATCGCCCTTTTAATGAAAGGAAGATTGGGGAATCCTTTCGACCAGTGAGCAGTAAGGAGTTAGCCGGATCCAAGTGGGGGGAACCCTCCGAGTACACACGGATAAGAGCACGCAGACCCAGAATGAGTATGCGGCCTCTGAGAAGAAAAGATAGTGGCACAATGATGGATGGAATAAGGAGTTCAGGATTGGGAGTTTGAGGAAGTTCCCAACAGTTAGTTCATGTAATCGAGATGGTTAGTAGCTGGTTGAGAATCCATGATTAGAGGACCGCCTGTAGGACTCTAGTGAGTCGAAATGAGGATCTTGAGAACGGTTAGCAAGAGATGTTTCCATGTTAGTAGCTAGTAGCAGAGACAACATGCAGGGCATGGTAGAGTGGCAGGAAAGCCGCAACATTTTTTCCAGCAGTAGCCAGTTAGTAGTAGAATGTTGTAAGTCTGCAGGGGTAGTCGTAGCAGTCAGATAGTAGTGGAGTGTTGCAAGTCTGAGGGGGTAGTCGTAGCATTCACTAGCAGTCAGATAGAAGTAGAGTGTTGTAAGTCTGCGGGGGTAGCTGTAGCACTCACTAGCAGTCAGATAGTAGTAGAGTGTTGTAAGCCTGCGAGGGTAGCCGTAGCATTCACTAGAAGTCAGATAGTAGTAGTGTTGTAAGTCTGTGGGGGTAGCCTTAGCATTCACTAGCAGCCAGATAGTATTAGGGAGTTGTAAGTCTGCGAATGTAGCCATAGAATTCGTCAGGTTAGTAGTCAGCATGAGCACGTTGTTTGGACGCGGGGGAAGCAGTAGTACCCACCAGTTCGGGTGCAACAGTGAGGAAATGGGAATCCACGGGTTGGAGTTTGGATTTCCCAAATGGTTCAGTTATGGTTAAACCGACGATTCGACAGTTGGATCGTCACCACAGTTATGAGATCAGGGAAGCAGTGGACCGCTTGGGTTCATGTATGTTAAGGGTTACCGTTAGTCTGGGAGCCATCATTTTTAGTCATGGATATGATCATGTCAGGATGTGACGTTTGGACCTGATCGGTGGATCGGGAGGTTGTTAGAGCCATAGTGACAGGATAACTAGTGGAAACTAGTTCCAGAGAAAGATTTCGTTTAGAAGCCGTGGGAGCAACTAAGTGAGGAGTCCTTGGACTCCACAGTTGAGTTGGAACTCGGTGTTGCAGATAACCGAAGAATGATTGGAGACCCGGAAGGTCATGAAATATTTTTGGGAAGCAGCCATATAGGCAGTTTGGTGCTTCAGCCAGTTCAGTGTTTCAGGCAGTTCAGTGTTTCAGGCAGTTCAGTGATTCATGCAGTTCAGTGTTTCAGGCAGTTCATTGTTTCAGGCAGTTCAGTGTCGTAGGCAGTGCAGTGTTTCAGATAGATTCAGTGTTATCGACAGTATTAGTATTTGTGTCGGAATGCAAGTGCTGACGGTATGGTTGGTTGATTTGGAAATGGCAAGTCCCTCTCAGCAGGATCAATTGAGTCATCTGCCAAGTATAAGTGATCTGCAAGGATAATTAGGCAGGTAGCCTTTCTTTCAGGATTGAAGACTCGATTTATTGGAAGTTGAGTAGTCAGATGAGAGATAAGCAAGTTGGTTCCAGCAGCATTGATTCGGTATGGGTGGCAGAGTGGATAGAGTAGTTATAGATAGTTGAAGTATCTTCAGAAGTCGCTGCAAGCGACTAGGAGATTGCGATGGGGTGTAGTGACCGGTAGGATTTCGGTAACCCAAATATCGGCAGATTAGTTGGACCAGGGTGGTCTCAGTGCTTCAGGCAGTTCATTGTTTCAGGCAGTTCAGTGTCGTAGGCAGTGCAGTGTTTCAGATAGATTCAGTGTTATCGACAGTATTAGTATTTGTGTCGGAATGCAAGTGCTGACGGTATGGTTGGTTGATTTGGAAATGGCAAGTCCCTCTCAGCAGGATCAATTGAGTCATCTGCCAAGTATAAGTGATCTGCAAGGATAATTAGGCAGGTAGCCTTTCTTTCAGGATTGAAGACTCGATTTATTGGAAGTTGAGTAGTCAGATGAGAGATAAGCAAGTTGGTTCCAGCAGCATTGATTCGGTATGGGTGGCAGAGTGGATAGAGCAGTTATAGATAGTTGAAGTATCTTCAGAAGTCGCTGCAAGCGACTAGGAGATTGCGATGGGGTGTAGTGACCGGTAGGATTCCGGTAACCCAAATATCGGCAGATTAGTTGGACCAGGGTGGTCTCAGTGCATCCGGTAGGCGGATGAGGGGCAACAAAATTTTCAGTCAGAGGCATTAACGATAAGGGAAGTATGGTAAGAGGTAGCAAGTTGACAGAGGGTGCTACGCCTCTCACAACAGGGTTGGATAATTTTGGAGGGGAGGGTTTGACCTTGTTGCGCAGCTCTCGTATGATTCTTAACCGTTGAAGGGATGAATCTTTCACTCGAAAGATTGTCTGATCCATTCGCTGGCACGGGTGCTCAGCACTAAGTTATGCAAATAAGAAGCATTTAGTATGTACCAGCAGTAGTGACCAACACTAAGAGTGGTTGGAGTGATGGACAAAAGGGTTAGAGTCACCAGGCAGGGTGTTGGAGGCGGATTGCAGGTCAGTTGACCATAGCAAACTTCAAGGATGAAGTTCAGTTTAAGTGGGGGAGAGTTGTAACACACGAAATCAGAAAGGTCAAGAAAGGAAAGGAAACCATAAGTTAAAGAGGGTCGACTCTTCGAGTCCAGGGAGGAACTCGGCGAGTCAGATCGGGATCCGGGTGTAAAGTAAGTGACCGACTCGGTGAGTTCGCAAGTGGACTCGGCGAGTCTGGTCTGGGTTGGGAAACCCTAATTTTGGGACTTGGTACCCTATTTAAACATCTTATTCTCTTTCCTAGGGCTCCTTTGCGGCCATAACCGTTTTTGGAGCAAGATCTACCCTTGGTGAAGTAAATTGAAGCTTCGAAGAGAAGAGATTCATAATGGTGCAAGAGGAGGCCTTAGATCTACAGTTAGTGGAACTTTTTAGAGAATTTGGAGGTAATGAATCGTTATCCTTGGCTTTCTCCTTTCTAGATCCATCTTTCATGGTGTTTTAGCGTTTCTTTGAGAGTATGTGATGAGAAATTAGTGCACAAGTTAGATCTGGAGTTCAAACTCCAGATCTGAGCTCTATTTGGACCAAAGATGCAGAAAGCCCTATTAGTTACTATGCAAAAGCCATTCCCCATGAGTTAAGTTCCTTTCTAGCTTCGTTTTTGGTATTATGAGACAAGAAGCACGTAAAGGTAGCAACTTTATGTTGCTAATGGACTCTAGGAACCCAGATCTATTGCGTGGAGCAAAGGAGTATCTCTGTAACTTGAGATTATGAGAATACACGTAAGGACTCGGCGAGTCTGGGTGAGGACTCGGCGAGTGGGGCTAGATACCAGACTTATATCGCGTAGTAACTTGGCGAGTCACATGGGTGGAATCGGCGAGTTGGATGAAGATAGGTAGGAACTCGACGACTTGAAAGAACAACTCGGTGAGTTTGTTGCAGATTGCCTTGGACTCGGCGAGTCTGTTCTCGGATTCGGCGAGTCAAGTCGCGAAACCCCGAACCGTTCGAGTTAAGACACGGATCAGTGAGTTGAGTGGGAACTCAGTGAGTTGGACAGGACAGGACTCGGAAATCGGTAGACTCGGCGAGTCAGGGGCTGACTCGGCGAGTCAAGTCGCGAATGAAAGGATTCTAAGCGTATGAACTCGATGAGTCAGTAGGCAGACTTGGCGAGTAGGGTTGACCTGGAAGGTTGACTTTGACCAGGACTTTGACGTTGTCAAGAGTTGACTTAGTTGACTTTTGGAGGACTGTCAGACTAAGTGTTATATTGTTATTGGTAGCTCGGAGAGCTAGAGTAGCAACGCCTTAGAGGGTTGTCGGTTAGCATCTAGAGGGTTATCAGCAGAACTCAGCAGTTCAGGTGAGTTTCCTTCCAGTAGTAATAGGTCTAAGGCCACAATGTCGGCCCGTTTAGCTAGCAGTAGTTTTCGGACTTCGGTCTGATGCAGTAGTTAGTATGTTTGATGCCTTCGTGGCTTAGACAGGATTTATGTGTTATGTGTTCCGGGCTACGACCCGATGCTTTATGCAGTTTATGTGTTCATGCTGGTTGATATGTTTATGCTATGCTATGTTATGCTCAGTCAGTTTCTGGACTTTGGTTTGATGCAGGGGACAAGGTCCCAGTCAGTTCCGGATTTCAGTCCGATGCAGTTAGTTCCGGACTTCGGTCCGATGCAAGGGACAAGGTCCTAGTTAGTTCCGGACTTCGGTCTGATGCAGTTTCTGGACATCGGTCCGATGCAGAGGGTAAGGCCCTGGTTAGTTCCAGACTTCAGTCTAATGCAGTTTCCGAACTTCGGTCCGATGCAGAGGGCAAGGTCCTGGTTGGTTCCGGACTTCAGTCCGATGCAGTTTCCGGACTTCGGTCCGATGCAGTGGGCAAGGGCCAATATGTGTTTATATGTTATTGTATGGTATGTGGTAGTTTGGGAGAGCTCACTAAGCTTCATGCTTACGGTTTCAGTTTTTGGTTTCAGGTACTCAGTTTTCAGAGGAGGAGCTCGGAGAGGTTGCAATGTACACACCATAGTCAGTTAGCTTGGGAATGTTTTACTTTGATAATATGATTATGTTTTGAATTAATACTCGGAAATTTTGTTATGACTTACGATACGATTTTTATAAATATGGTTTTAGTAATGTTTTAAAAGAAATTTTTGGGTCGTATTTTGGGATGTTACACTTATGATCTAGGAGCTTGAATGGTCGGTTTTAGCCAAGAACACTAGTGGATGTTCTTGGTGTTCTTGGTGAAACTTGAAGATCTACACAAATGGAATGATTTCACGGATGAAATCATGTAAGATCACTAGTTCATGTAAGATATCAACTAGTTAGGGCAAGAAACTTACGAGTTTTGAAGATTGGGGACGAAGATCGGGATGATACTTGATAGGATTTGGGAGGAAATCAGTCAGGGGAAAGAAAGAAATGAACTAATGGCCACCCTTTCATCATATAAGGTGGAGTTTACGGCCCACTTGGAGTTTACGGCCGTAAACTCCCTTGTGGTGGCCATGAACTCCTTATCATGGGGTTTCAGACCTGTTCTTTGTGCTATAACTTCAGCAGATAAACCCCGACAATTATCCCTTAAGTGTACAAGGCTCAGAACGCTCAAACAGACTCCAAATTATGCTAAATGATAGAAGGAATGAGTTTGGATTTCAATGAAGTGTTTGACTATACAGGATAGAAAATTTCAGGTTGTCACATCATCCCCCCGTTAGAGGGAATTTCGTCCCGAAATTAGAATTTAGGTAAAGAAGTAGTTATGAATAATCAAGTAAGGAGGTGAGGATAATTCAGTTTCGATATATCCTCACGCTCCCAAGTGAATTTAGGCCCTCGCTTGGCATTCCAGCGAACCTTCACTAATGGGAAGCGGCTCTGTTCGTTTGCCTGACCTCTCGGTCCATGGTAACAAGAGTCCTAACGAAAAGGTACTTTTTCAAGTTCGAGACGTGAAGGGTAAAACGTACGTTACTAAGTTCGCGGGATAAGTTGATTCGTGGATGGTTCTTTTCTCTTTCTTACTACATGAGTAGATAAGTAGGTCCTTTATAAGGAAGATGACGAACTGATCCAAGTAAGGATGGTGTACCTTATTCATTAAGTTCATGAATACTACGGGCGTATTGGTCTTATCCAAGGGGTATCACTACGGACTCCTAGTGTGTGCATCGAGTTTGGAAGATTTTCTTGGGGACATCCTTCACTAACACACGTAACTAGTGATATTCGGATCTCAGGTCTATTTCTGAAAGGTAAATCGTTCCTTGCGGTTGGTCAACCAACTCATCTATGGGAGGTAGATGTAATGATTTCTAATGGAAATCTTGTCGAGGTCTCCAATAGTCGATGCACTTACGAAACAATTCGTCTACCTTCTTGAAGAATAAGACCGGAGCTCTCCAGGGTGAGGAGCTTGGTCTTCCAATTCCATTGTTGAACTGTCGTAAAGTTATCTAGATGGTTCTTATATCTCCGTAGGTGTTAGATTGTAGGTCGATTTGGTTACAGGAGTATCCTTTGATTGAATTCTAAGTTTGTTCGCATGACGATGCGATTACTCGTAGTCTTGGGTAGTGTCCGTCCTGAAGTTCATATTAGAAGTCATACTTGGTTTTTCAATCACAGTCTCGTGTATACGAGTCATATATAATTATGATTGAAAAGGTAGTCGAATAAATTATTCTTCTTTTGAGCTCACATCCCAACAAGGAACAAAAGTTAAAGTGGAATCATCAATTCTAAACCTGTAGAACTTTGATTATATACCGCCCTTGTGTATACATTCTTCAGCTATAGATCAACCGTACGGGTCTTTGGACTGAACTTGACGTACTGTATGAGTGGTACTTCGGGGAAGTTTGCTGAGGTTTCTTTGGAAAGGATAAGAAACAAGAGGTACTCAACCCATGAGTACATCGGAGTTCTGGAATGACGGCTTCGCTAGAAAGGCGATTTCGGAAAAAGAGGTTTACGCACGAAACTGGTATTGTGAGGATTGAATTGACTCAAATTGTATGATAATATTGGAATCAATTGGAAATAAAGGCATTAGATTTGATCATAAAGGCGTTACAGACAAAACACAACAGTGCAACTTTTAACTGAGTTACAGTACTTTAGATTAACTACAGGAATACTGCTGCGAACAAGGTATACTACAAAAGGCAAGTATACGCAGCACGAGGGTCCCTTAACTGACGGGATCATGCAAAAGAAAAGACTCAAGTTGAACTAGTTTTAAACATGTTTAAAAGCATAGTTAATACTGACGATTGGAAATGAACCAATATTATAATAGGGTCCTTCGTTGCCTTTTTCCATTCTGAGGTCAAACTCCTCCTGTTCCACCGTCATTCTTCTCTGTTGGACATTCCCTCTTGAAGTGTCCCATTATGCCACATAGATGGCATATCCGAGAGATTTCGACATTGGTGGTTGAAGGAGTGTGTTGGATCCAAGTCTTGCAGAAACGGATAGTGTGTCCCTTTTTGTTGCAGTTTAAGCACTGCATTTCCCGACAAGGTCCATGATGGTGATAGTTGAATTTGTTTCACTTTGGGAGATTGCCAGCATACTGTCTGGCTGGGTTAGGGATAACTGGGATACTAGAAGGGATGGTAGTAGGACGTACAGATGTCGTGGCCGCGAAGGCTGCCATAGGTTGTTCTGTTTTGCTCTCCCCTTGGGGTGATTTGCCTTTAACTCTGTCCCAGAACTTTCATTTGTTATTCTTGGGCTTGAGATTTGGGGTGTCATGGTAGTTTGTTACTTGTTGGGGTACTTGATTGTTACGTGGATTGGAATTATTGCTAACAATCCCGCTAACATTTACGTTGTTACCGGTAAGGTGAGTCAGAATAGCTATCACGGCAGCTGAGACTGCAGCTTGAAAGGTAGTTGCATCAATCTGGAGAGCTGGTATTTGGTTGATGGAATTATTACTTTTCTTCGCGACATGATTTTGTTACAAGGAAAGAAAATGATTTCGTGAGCGATTATGGTTGAACGTAGATGTATTTCGATCGTTCATGAAAAGAGTAGAAGTATGTTCTCTAGCGTTTGACCTACATCCCTGTGATGCAGTCCTAGTAAAGAGTAGAAGTAAGTTCATAGAATGGTATCAAAACGTTGGTCGTTCAAACCAGGGTATTATTGGTTGGTGGATAACGTGATCCAAACTTTGAAAGAGACATGGAAATGATTCAGGAGCTAAATTTCTATAGTCCAATAATTTGACTAGATGGGGTTTCAGATAGACTCCAATGAAAGTATGATGAAAGTATTTAAGCAAAGAGCGACACGGAAGTTAGCCGACTGTCAATATCATCGATGTTTAAGATGTAATAAGTTCGGGAAAATTGACCTTGTAGTAGGTCTTACATCATTTCCGGAGTAGAAAAGCCTTTGACAGCATAAAGGCCTAACTAAAAGTACTTATAGTACAAGATAGTTACGTAGAAAAATGCCACATAGGACATAGACAGGAACACAGTTCTTTAAAACAAAGAAGGAAAGTAAAGCATCTCCTACTGGCGACGGTCACCCCTATGGTGAGCCCTTAGTTCAGCTAGTTGACGTTCCATATCGAGCAGGTATCTTTCATACACCCTCTGGTGTACTCGGAGCTCTATGACTTCGGCTCGACTTTCAGCTAGTGCTTGCATCAGGGTCTCTTGGTCTCTCTCAGATCTCTCACGAGTGTTTTCAAGACGTTTGGTACGGATGGTATGCATTCTTGCATTGGCATTAACCTATTTGATACGATGGAGAGTCGTCATGCCCTGAATTTCGTTTCGGGCAACTCTTCGGACTAGGATTGGTAGAACTCTGTCTGCTGAGTCCCTTTGCTTAAGTTGTTGAAGCTTCGGTCTCCATTAAGCAGAATAGGTTGATCTTGCTCTTCGCTCCATGATTCCAAGCATTCCACCCAAGGAGGTGTCGGGCCATGAAAAGCCGGACGAGGGTTAGGATTTGGAATGGGAGCTACTGGGGGTAGGTTTTCAACTTCGGGCTCGAAGTTATCATCATCCGAAAGGCCTTCAACATGGTGATCATTCAACGCGATTGGATGATCATCCTCTGGTTTTTCTCCAAACCATCCAACATTGCTTTCGTTCGGAAGCTACAGATCGTCGTGGGGACGCAGTCCAGCCATGTTATCTACGCCACAAACTATCTAGATAATTATTAGATAATCTTCATTACTTACATCACTATTTGTAAAGTGCATACCAATCATATGTAATCAAAACAGGATAGGCCTTCGAATAAGTGACCTTAACTACAAATTCACGAGGAACATGGGTAAAGAAAAAGTTCACAGATTCTAAGTCTATGGCATCCTAGTTACATATAACCTTGGTGTATCCACTTAGCAACTATCGACTTAGAAATGAAGATCCTTTTTAGTTCTCAAGTAAGTAATTATAGTAACACAAAATACTCCTATAGTATTTTAGACTTATGTTCTGTTCTAGTGTTCTCAGTGTGGTAGTGTTGGTAAGTTTTTAGACTTGTTACCACATCACAATCATTCTTGGGCATGTGCTAATCACTCCTCGAACCAGCATAGTTGATCCGGCTATGCCACTCCCAAGACTGACCATACATCCCTGAGCTTACTTGTGATATTCAACAATCGTAATACTTTTGTTCTTGTCATTGTGACACATAATTTAGTATGAATGCAGGTATGTATACTTAGTTAAATATTTTATTATCTAAAAGTATATACTCTTGGTCAGAGTATTTTAACCCTATTATATTTATAGTTAGTATATCTTTTATGGGTTGATATACTTAATTCACTATAAACAATGCTCTGATACCAATCTGTCACACCCCAAAACCAAGAACGACGGAAATGTTCTGGGGCGGAGGACGTCATGTAATGTATCACAACAATGTAAAGTAGTAAACAAGCAACAACATCGTCCATTGCATTAATAGTATACTTATAATTACATATGTCTTTTGTCATAGTTATAAACAACATAATGAATAATCAAATAAAAGACGAGCCTTGACTGCTCCGTCTTCACAAAACTTGGTCATCGTACCTGTCTATTTGTGACCTGAGAATACAAGTTATTTTGAAAGCGAGTATCAGCATTAAAGCCGGTGAATTCATAAGTATTTATGTGTCTTTGATTTGTAAAACTGTAAACTAATGACTTGTAATTGTTTTGAGAAAACTTTGTATAACTATGAGAATGTTTGTAACTAATTGTAAACGTTTGAACACCCTAGAAAATCCGATATTTCCTACTAGTATAAAATAGTAGTCTTCTACCACGACTCAACTATTTTGAAGGTTTGAACCTCTACATAAGTGAAGGTTTTTCCCTTGTACAACTATTATTATTCATATCTAATGTACTTCATCGATTATGTGAATGTGACACAAGGTAAAGGTAATAAGGAAAATAATATAATCATTTAAGTATTATCCTTTAGTACTAGGATAATCATGACGGAGGAACTTGCCGAATAGTATTAACCGTAGACATCTGTTGATGTGCATTTTCCCTCTATAGCTAACAGCTGGGTGTAGAATGGTTAGTCCCGTCTTTATATAATAGTATCTACTTATATAATATGTAATAGTATCTCATCATATAGAATGTAATTGTATCTCTTCCTATAGTATGTATGTAATAGTGTCTATGTAATTGTAACTCTCTAGTAGTATGTCTTGTAATTGTATGTATTAGTCTCTTTTCATATAGTATGTAATGTATTCATATTGTTGTAATAGTATCTCTTCATATAGTATGTAATGTATTAATATAGACTAATGAATGAACTAACTCTTGCGTGATTCCATGTACTTGGAATAGTAAGTAGTATCTCCTAACTATACCTATTATAGTTACTAGTCATGTACGCGTGCAATCGAAGGTATACCTTTGCTACCCAAAGGTACTAAACTAACTAATGGAACCTTTATGTCTGTATACGAATACACGATATATAACTAATATTTAGATGACGTTCAGACGAATAACCGATACCCTAAGGCCACATCCCAATGAGGAAAAGAAGTAAAGGCGAGCTAGCCATCCTAAGTCCTTTAAACCTTACTTATATACATATACATATATAGGCATGCATTTCACACTATAAAAGTATAAAAGGAGTTTTGTAAAACCTTTGAAAAGTATAATGAATAAGAAAAAATGTCTTGATGTCAGTTTATAAAACGATTTGGAAGTAAAGTATAAGGAAAACCTTTGTTTGAAACACATTTGTAACAGAGTTTGAATGGAAACATACAGTATGTAAGACAGTTTGATAAAGAGTTTTAACATCTAAAAACGGTTGAGAAAGTCATTTGAAGTAATAAGTTTGGTAAAACAGCTAAATGTGTAGTAAATCCATTTATATGCTAGTTGTTAATCACATGTGATTGATATAATAACGAGCCTGATTCAACTTTTATTCCCCCCCCCCCATAAAAGCATTTATAAACATTTAAAAGGTTAATTAAGGGGTATGAACTCACCTGCAGTGAGTGGATCGTATGGAACTATCGGAGAGGTGCTTGGTGTCAAGTGATGACTTAAACACACACAATGGTCCTAATAACATATAAAGACTTATGTATATATACAATTAGTGACTATAACACTAATTATACAAGTATAAACATTCTAAGGCGTGGAAAACACTTTAGTCAAAGTGTTAGGTGGCCATTGGGTTACAACAAAGGAGTATAAGGCTTTGTATTTGAGTTTACGGTCCATGGAACATACTTAATGGAGTTTACGGCCCAGGGGAGTTTACTCCTGGCCGTAAACTCTCTAATGTGTCTCCATTTGAGGCTTAAAGCTATGTTGTCTTAAGTGGTTAAGTGTTCAAAGGCTTAAACCAGAGGCTAGGTGAGTTTAAGGTACAGAAATGACCTCAACTTGAGTTTACGGCCTGGGGACCTCTTCCCCATGAGTTTACGGCCGTAAATTCATGGTATGAAGTACCATTTCGTTGCTTGAAGTCCCTAGTTCAATGGGGTATGGTTCTAGACTAAGTTCCAAGGCTTGGTAAGGGACTAGGGTGCAATTTTCCCCACTTATAGGGGTTTACAGCCCAAGAACATGTCTTGGCCGTAAAATGCTTGGATCTTGTGTTTCATTGTGATTTCTAAGCTCTAAACATGTTAAACCTAGTGTACAATGAGTTAGAACAAGAGTACTTACGATCTAGGAGCTTGAATGGTCGGTTTTGGCCAAGAACACTAGTGTGTGTTCTTGGTGAAAGTTAAAGATCTACACAAATGGAATGATTTCACGGATGAAATCATGTAAGATCACTAGTTCATGTAAGATATCAACTAGTTAGGGCAAGAAACTTACTAGTTTTGAAGATCGGGGACTAAGATCGGGATGATACTTGAGAGGATTTAGGAGGAAATCAGCCAAGGGAAAGAAAGAAATGAACTAATGGCCACCCTTTCATTATATAAGGTGGAGTTTACGGCCCACAAGGAGTTTACGACCGTAAACTCCCTTGTGGTGGCCGTGAACTCCTTATCAAGGGGTTCAGACTTGTTCTTTGTGCTATAACTTCAGCAGATAAACCCCGACACTTATCCCTTAAGTGTACAAGGCTTAGAACGCACAAACAGACTCCAAATTATGCTGAATGATAGCAGGAATGAGTTTGGCTTTCAATGAAGTGTTTTACTGTACATGATAGAAAATTTCGGGTTGTCATATTCATGATGTCCAAGACAGGGTTGCTAACTTGCACCCATTTTATGTGTTTCCAACCAACATCTCTCGGGATGTGCTTACGAGATACAATAACAGATTGGGTTGGATTCATAACAGGGAATTTGCGATTGCTCCAACTATTAATTGGTCCAAACTTAGGGAGGTGGGGCTTCTTGAACGGTTAAAACCATTTCTCACCAAAATCTTTGTGGGAAACAGATTTTAATTTACGTTCAAGGGTTGGAATAACTTATTTGCAATTCAAGAGAAAGTATACATGGAGCTGTGTGTGGAATTCTTCTCTATCGTGACTTTTCAAGAGAATGACCCGAACTTCCCGCAGGCATTGGTTTTCCGGTTGGGTGGGGAGTACCGGGAATGTAGCTTGATAGAATTAGCTTGGAGAATGGGCTTCTACGAGGCCCATGAAGCCATGACTCCTGATTTTACTGCATTCTTACGGGAGGCTGCCTGTGTATATTTTGGAGGGGTCTCGGGGCACAAGTTCTGGGCCAATATTGCCTCGGGTGTTTTCAACTCCGGTGTGTCACTGGAAAGTAACATCAAATCACCCATCCACCGCTTGATTCATAAGCTTATCAGATTCTCCATCCACCACAAAAAACATGGAGACAAGGTCACAAGCTTAATCTATTTTTCTTGTGGACCATTCTATAGCTCGGGGTGTGTTGCAATATCCCTCACTTTTTGGCTCGATATTTGGCGGAGTATGCGGTGAGTTCCAGACCTAAGAGCCGAATTTGTGGTGGCCACTTTGTCACCCATCTGGCCCGATCTTATGGTGTGATCATCCCCGCCATTATAAGGACACTTACTTGTAAAGAAGGGAATGTGTTTTCTATTAGATATCTTGAGACCATGAATGTTGTGGTCAATTATGGGTCACATTGGGGCATCCCGAACAGTGACGATGAGGTGCTGAAAAACCACCCAAGGAGCCCGAGCAACAACCAAGGCCTAGGAGACAGAATATGAGATCCTGGGGAGATATAGGAAGACCACAACAACCCCTCCACAATATGAGGTTGGAGTACCCACCGACCCGTTCAAAGTCGGGTGGGTTCATACTTGGATAATCTTTGTGGTGGGGTGACATACAATACCCAAATCCTTGAAGTCATGCACTCCCACATGAATGTGGTGAGACCACCCACCGTGCCACCCCAATGACCTTACACTTTGACATGGGAGGAGTTATGGATGACGAGTGGAGACGGAGTCGGGACGAGTGGAGCAAACGAAGATGAAGGAGATGATTAGATTATCTTTTAGTTTATTTTTTTTTAAGTTTGTTTGATTGTTTTTGGTTTGTTTGGGATTGTAAGACTTTTAAATTGGTTGTGTTCTTGTTTATTTCTTTGGTTATTATTTTCATATTTTGCTAGAGAAAACGCGGGAAAGGATGTGGATATATGAGTGCGAACACGTTTAGCTGAGAGTTTAGAGTTGAGAGTCGAGACCCACAATCAAAAATAAGTGTGCGGTGAGTCAAGAGAGAAGATAGAGTTAGAGAAAAGATTCAAAAATAATAGAGTTAAAAGAGTCTTAATCCATTAAGACATTGGGTTGAGTGCAAGAATTGAAAGAAGAATTAGAGGAATTTTATTTCTGAGATTCCAGTTCCCACGACATGAACATGTCTTACTCACGTCATGAGTCAGTTATTGATGATTTTCCAGAGTATGCATCAACACAACCTCACATCGTAAACTCTACTACCTCACGTCATGAATCTTATGTTTTCACAAAATTAAAGACCATTGTTCCATATTCATTCCATAGGTCACTACCATCCTTCTTGCAATTATTATGAAGACACTTATGGCTCAATTTCTCAACCATGCAAAGCGGCATATGCTTTCCCACATTGTTCTTTACGCTTTGTAGATTTTTTTTCTGCACCACATTTGTTGAAGATTGATGGCTCGATTCCATATTTTTGTCGACATATTTTCATATCTCGCTTATTAAAGATCCATGTTCCATATTAGAAGAAGTCCGTATTCAAGATGTACAACATATCCACACATTTGGAGTTCGATGATGCCACTCCTATCCCAAGGGAGTCTGCTCCTTTTTCTTCCTTTTATTGTTTTTAAAATATTTTATGCATACAATAAAGGCATTGTATGAAATAAGTGTAGGGTAGGGGGTCGAAAAAGTAAATTACTAGAAAAATTAAAAATTAAAACTTTTTTTAACGTTTTTATAAATAGATTTGAAATATTAACCTAAATAAAAAAAAATTAAATCTAGTAATAATTTGAATTTAAGTTGCTAGTATTATATGGGATGATCCATTGACAGCTCCGAGCCAATATATGTTATAGTATATTTGTAGATTCCCAAGTCTTAGTGAAAAGCCATGAGTTATGAAAAGGTAGTCTGGTTGTTTGTATGGCATAATATGTTTTGCAACCTAAACCTGAAATCTATCCAGGAGAGCTTATGTAGTCATTGCATATAGACTAATACCTCTAACCAATAAAGGATGAAGTTAAGCACCCTTGCTTAAGCATATAGGATTTGAGTGAAAAAAAGTGAGATACATGTGGAAAGAGAGAGAGAGAGAGAGAGAGAGAGAGAGAGAGAGAAAGAAATTACCAAAAAAATTGAAGAATTTCGGAGCTATCAAGTGTGATGATCAAAAGATCAAAATTCCAAAGGAAATTTTTTTTTGAAGATACAAAACTCAAAAACGTGGTGAATTCAAAGAAATCAAAGATCAAATATCAAAGAATTGAAGAATTCCAAGAGCTCCAATTCGGACTCTAAAGTTGTAATTTTTAGATTATGTATACTTAGGTTGTTTAAACAAAAATACCTTGAGGTTAAGAAAGAGTTTTGAGGATTGATTCAGAGGGTTGTAGAAATGAGTGTCGTATAAACTAAGGGGTGAAAGTTCATAAGGATTGTGAGTATTTAGGAGTGGGAAGTTTTTAGGAATTATAGACACAAATATGCGCACTGAGGTCTTGGTATATTGGTTTAGTTTGAAATGGATTATTCTATGTGGTGCTAGTAATAAGGGTTTAAATTTAAAATAATTAGATTTGCTCGTAGGCAAGCAAAGAATAATTGTGGGGTATTTGATATTGCCATATTTATACATATTTTTAGGAAATATTTAGTTACATTTTAATAAATATTTTGGTTATTTGCATAGATAAATGGTACTTATAAGAGTAAATTGTATTTTGCGCCCAAAAATAAGACATTTTGAAGAAAAGGGACTAAAAGCGTTAAAGAATGGATCTTTCGAGGATAAAGGATTGAAAGATAAAAAAAATCCAGAAAATGTGTATTCACGACATGAGGATTAAGCACTCACGTCGTGATCTCAGACTATACAGAAGATAGACATTGTGAAGCAAGAGTCCTTGTTGAACACGGATAACTACTGAACTCACGACATGAGGTGCATATGCTCACGACGTGAGTGTGGATATTTTGAAAAATAGATAAATCGTTGATCCCTATGACTTTTAGGAGATTGGCTGACTTGAGTAGGGTTCAGAAGTCGAATTTCAGATTAGAGAAGGCTTGGGAATTGGTTCTAATACCAAGGAAGAAGAAGAAGTTCATAATCTACTTTCTAGTTTGGTACATTATGATGTTTTCAATTATGACTTGTTTATGTTTATTGGTTAGTATGAGTAGCTAAATCTAGCTGCTTCTGTTAGCTAGATGAAGCTGGAACTCATGGTTTGCTTATACTAATTTAGACTTTTCTTGTTGGTTAATGTCTTGTGTTTGATTGATTATACCTAGCATGCTTGATTTAATAACTAAATTGCTTTAAATTCTCATTTTGTCTAGTTAGTGACCATTAATCTGCATGAATTTGATTACCTAGTAATTTAGTGAACATTAGATTATTAGAGCAAAGATCGAACCAATATTAGATAAGTACTTAAATTATTGAATTTGGTTGTGCTAGAGAACTTATATTGTGAACATAATTTGTGTTTGTCATCTCAATTTTACATAGCTCCAATTCTATTTAATAATTGATTATGTGTTAAATTATGTGTGACCAAAAATAGCTCTACATGAATTAATTGAATATTAGTAAATTTGGAATTGAATTGCTAATAATGTTTTAATTGGTAACCAACAGGAATTGTCATAATTATTATTTAAAACCATTGAGGAAAAGTGGATTCATACTAACCAAAGTGCTTTTGTTAATTGATTGAATAGTTGTTAAGGAATTATGTTCATCTAAACTTGCAAAATTAGATAAAAACCATTACTTTGCTAGAATCTTAGGTAAACTTAATAGTAGTTAGATTAATTAATTAAAACCATTCCCTGTGTTCGATACCCTACTTGCTTGAACTATATTGCAAATTGATAGGTACACTATTTTTTTGAGTGTTTATTTTTTGTTTGAAGTAGTACGATAAAAGTAGTGCATTTTACACGCATCACCCTTGATATTCTACACACACACACACACACACACACACACACACACATATATATATATATATATATATATATATATATATATATTATAGTTGCGTTAAGCCCTAAAATTGAGCACTACTTGCATTCCAAGAAGAGAAATCGGTTTTTAGTCTCCTTAGCCTCTCTCATATCCATCTAGTTGTTTATTTGGTGTTTGTGACTTGTTTGAGGCACAACACTTGGGGTTCTAAGTTCTCTCCATGCCAAAGTCTTGCTAGTTTAGGCTTTATGCATTGGAAACCAATGTTGCATGTATAATTAGAGAAAACGTAGATCCACGGAATTAGGGTTGTATGTGCAGCATAGGAATGTTAGAGTACATAAAACCCAACAGTGGTATCAAAGCTATGGGTGTTTTCTATTGTATTGATGCAACTGTGTAATTTTCAAAGCCGAAAAAACTGCAAAACTGGATTCTACCAGGCCCTACTTGACGATTCCATATATGAACTCGACGAGTAGGTGCCTTATAATGATGAACTAGTCGAGTTCATATGTGCACTCGACGAGTTGGTTCGTCAGTGGGTAGAATTTTCGAGTTTTTGACCAGTTTTGGATTAGGAACATTACCACAAACTGTTTTGGTTCGTAAAATTTGATTTTAATGATATGGTAATGTTTATCCCCATCCAATAACATGATTTTTGTCAAATTCTAAGATAAGTACTTGATTTTTGTGAAATACTAGTTATTTGTAAAATTTGAAGTTATCATGTAATATGAATCTAATTAGGTCAAATTGGTAAATGATCATCGTATCATAATTGGATTAGCTAATTTGGTCTATGTGTGTTCTTGATTAAGTTCCATAACTTATCTTCATGTTTTGAAATATGAAAATTCTTTATTTATAAAACCATTAACTAATGTAAGTTATAAAATTCAAAGAGTCTTGAAAGGTTTCATAACTTGTCCTCATGTTTGAAATTTGAAAGGTCTCATTCATGGAACATAAAAGTTCATAAGTTATGAATGTAAAAAGTTTTGATGAGTTACAAAACATGCCCTCAAGTTTTGGAACTAGAAAAGTTACATTAATGAAACTTTAATTCCAAACCCTACTGTTTTAAAAGTTTAAAATTTAACCCTTATACTATTATAATATTAAACTTTAATACTTATGTGTGTGTGTGTATATATATATATATATATATGTATAAGACAAGTCAGTCTTACCGTTAGTAGGCCTCATTCAAAAAGCCGGTCTATAAGGGGGGTATAAGGTTATTGCCTATAAAATGGTGATTTAATGGGTGTCTACTCTCACCCACCGCTTCCTTGACTGGTGGAGGGTCGTTAGCCGTTTGGGTAGGATAGGAGATTAATTCTCATTTATAAGTATAATTAAAATTATTCATGTAACTAAACTTCTATAAATTCCCAATCTTAGTTACATTAGGAAAAATGTGAAAATGGTGCTATTCCATGAAATTGCATTGTGCACCTTGTTAAGTCGTTAGTGGAGCGTGTATGGTTAACCGACACACTAGTTTGGGACTGAAAATGTGTGGAAAAGGGTAGCTTGATGTTAATCATGGATCAATGGAGCTTTTGTGGTTAACCGGCACATTGATTGGGTGATATGTACCATTAAGAGCACCAAGCACATTTGCATGGTTATTCGCATCATGTTTGTGATCATCGGTATCCCAATCACAAACTTGAAGGGCATACTCGAGATTTCAACATGCCATTGAAAAGTTCAATGAATCTAAAAAGATTCTAGGAATTTCAATTCGCTTAAAACCTCATCTTTAATTTCGTTTTTCATGGTGGAAATTGATAAATCATCATTTACCTACCTTCAAATATTTTACAATTAGATTACGACATCCCTCTTCTGAATTGTAGAATACTCTATTGGATCCTAGCCTTAAAATTTAATTTGGGTGATATACTAAAGATCATTATCTAATCTAAACGTTGTCTTTCTTTTCAAATGTCTACTTCAAATTTCAATGATTGGAATCGAAACATCCGAATTGCTATTCATTACGTGGACAAAGAATATGTCTTTGATAAAGAGCTTCAAGAGATTGATGAATCTACTCCTACTCCGAAACAGACTGTTGAGTACAAAACTCATGAGAGAGACGTGACCAAAGTGTCGTGTATAATGATAGCTACCAAGACTGTTGAGCTCTAAAAGTCATATGAGGACTTTTGGCCTTATGAAATACACCAGGACTTGATGGAAAGGTACCATCAAAGTGCTCGGCAGAAGAGATATAAGATCATTTCATGCATGATCATAACCAAAATGAAGGATGGAGAGTCCATCATGGTCCACTTGCAATAGATGAAAAGGTTTTTGGACGACTTGGTGAAGTTGAATGTCAACTTCGATGAAGAGTTGGCCAAAGATATTATTATTCTACACTCTTTACCTCCTTGTTATGATCAGTTTCATATGACTTATCATATGAACAAGGAGGAGGTCACTCTAAGCAAGCTTCAAGGTCTATTGAGAACTGCTGAAAGCAGTTTGAAAGGCAAATCTGTTGTACCTACTCCTACTACAAATGCCTCTTTCTTGGCAATTGGACAATGAAGGGAAAGAAGAGGAAGAATCGTTCCAAGAGTCATAAGGAAAAGTCCCTTGTTGGATCCTCTTCCAGTGGGACCAAATTTAGTTCTGCCACACCACTTCCAATCCAAAGGAAGTCGAGTGCTTCCATTTCCATGAGAAAGGGCACTGGAGACGAAGCTTCCCAAAATACTAGCAGGGCATAAAGCATGGGAATATCAAACCCTCCATTGCAGGTATTTATACTATTTTATCTAATAACTCATCACATGCTAGTTCTTGGGTCCTTGATACAGGATGTGGTTTTCACATATGTTCTGATTTGTAGGGTCTAAAAAGAAGTAGTGATGTGGAGCATGGGAAGATGAACTTAATCATGGGAAATAAGAAAAAGTCGTTTGTCACCAAGATTGAAGTTTATTATTTATTGATTAGTAGTGGGTTAAAATTAGATTTGAATAATTGTTGCTACTCGTTTGATATCTTAAGAAATATTATTTCCTTTGATTGTTTGTATGAACAAGGTTTTACCTATTCTTTTAATAATGAAATTGGTTGAATAAATGCTTATTGTAATGGTGTATTTTATTTTGAAGCATTACCTTGCAATGCAATATATTAAACTGTGATGGTTGTAGATAACTGATGAAATAATGTGTTGCATATTGATGCATCCAATGATTTTGATAAAGCATGCTTATGGCATTGTTTTCTTGGACATGTTAAAAAGAAGCGCATAGCCCAACTCCAAATGGATGGAATGTTGGATTCATTTGACTTAAGGTCAGATGACACTTGTGAATCTTGTTTACTTGGAATGGTGTATTTTATTTTGAAGCATTACCTTGCAATGCAATATATGAACCTGTGATGGTTGTAGATAACTTATGAAATAATGTGTTGCATATTGATGCATCCAATGATTTTGATAAAGCATGCTTATGGCATTGTTTTCTTGGACATGTTAAAAAGAAGCGCATAGCCCAACTCCAAATGGATGGAGTGTTGGAGTCATTTGACTTAAGGTCAGATGACACTTGTGAATCTTGTTTACTTGGAAAGATGACAAAGCCACCCTTCATTGGTACTTGTTCAAGGGGTAAGGGTCTGTTAGATCTCATACACACAAATGTGTGTGGACCCTTCAGAACCGCCACAAGGGATGCTAACCGCTGCTATGTGACTTTTACTGATGATTATAGCAGATATGGCTATATCTACTTAATCAAGCATAAGTCAGAAACCTTTGAAAAGTTCAAAGAGTTTAAGCAAGAAGTAGAGAATCAATTAGGCTAGAAAATAAAGATTTTTCGATCTAATCGAGGATGTGAGTGTCCTAGTATCAATTTCCACGACTATCTTAAGGAATGTGGAATTGTTTCACAATTGACGCCACCTACGACACCACAGCTTAACGGTGTAGCTGAGAGGCGCAATCGAACCTTTCTAGACATGGTTCGTTCCATGATGAGTCGAGCTTCGTTACCTATCTCATTATGGGGGTATGCCTTAGAGACTGTTGCCCATATCCTTAATCTAGTCCCAACTAAAAAGGTTTCTAAAACACTTCACGAGATGTGGACAGGAAAGGTTACCTCATTAGACCACATCAAGGTTTGGGGTTGCGAGGCTTTCGTAAGATGAGAGACTTGCGACAAGCTCGAACCTCAAAGAGAGTGATGTATTTTCATTGGCTACCCACATAAATCCTTTCGATATCTCTTCTATGGACCGAGTGACAATGTTGTCTTCGTTGAGAGGAGAGGAGTCTTTCGCGAGAGAGAGAACTCATATGCGAAGAGGACAGTGGGAGGCAAATTGACCTTGAAGACCTTCAAGAGTTAAGTGATGAAGGAACCTCAAACATTAGCACCCAACCCGAGGAGGAAAATCCTGTTGAACCAATTGACGAGTCCTTACCTCTGAGGCGCTCCGGTAGAGTTAGGAATGCACTTGAGTTTTATGGTTTCCATATTACTACTAAAGGCGATACATATATTAGTGATAGCACACTGGTAAATTTAGATGGACCTAACAACTACAATGAAGCCATGGCAGGCCCTATGTCTGCTAAATGGAAAGAGGCAATGGATAGCGAGATTCAGTCCATGTATTACAATCTAGTTTGGAACTTGAATGAAAATGTACCATGTCATAAGATAGTCGGGTGCAAATGGATCTTCAAGAAGAAGACCGACATGGATGGGAATGTAGAAACTTATAAGGTGCAATTGGTTGCGAAGGGTTTTACTCAAACTCATGGAGTTGACTATGATGATACCTTCTCACCAGTAGCATTTCATGATTATGAAATTGGAAAATGGATGTCAAAATTGCCTTCCTTAATGGGAAGTTAGCTGAGAATGCTTATATGTCAGCTAGAGGGTTTTGCAGAGTGCCCCAATAGAGTGCGCAAGCTTGAGAAACCCATTTAGGGATTAAAGCAAGCATATCGCAGATGGAATCTTTGTTTTGATGAGAAAGTCAAAGAGTTTGGTTTCTCAAGAAGCGAGGACGAGTCATGTCTATATGTTAAAGCTAGTGGGATTATAGTTAGCTTTCTGGTGTTGTATGTGGAAGACATACTACTCATAGGAAATGACATCCCATCCTTGTAGGAGGTTAATTCCTGGCTTGGGGAAGTGTTTCGCTATGAAAGACCTCGAAGAAGCTGCCTATATTCTAGGGATAAGGATATTGAGAAACATGAGTAAAAGACTAACAGGACTTACTCAAACTACCTACTTGGACAAGGTTTTGAAACGTTTCAGCATGGAGGAGTCCAACAAATGAGACTTACCTATCCAGAGTAATACCAAACTGAGTAAGACTCAGAGTCCAAGTACAGATGTTGAGATAGCATAAATGAGTCGAAAACTATATGCTTATGCTGTTGGATCGATCATGTATGCTATGACATGTACTCGCTGTGATGTAGCCTTTGCTCTGAGCATGGTTAGCATATATCAAGGGTATCCTAGTAAAGCTCACTGGACTGCAGTAAAGAACATTATAAAGTACTTGCTGAGGACTAAGGATTGGGTCCTTACCCACGGTGGGAGTGATGAATTAAGAGTGACTGGGTATAGTGATGCCAGCTTTCAGACCAACAGAGATAATTTCCGCTCTCAGTCAGGCTGGATATTTACCCTAAATGGTAGAGCAATAACTTGGAAAAGTTCGAAACAGGAGACTATAACTGATTAAGCGTGTGAATCAGAGTATATAGCAACAAGTGAAGCATCAAAGAAGGCGATATGGCTAAAGAACTTCATTGGAGACCTTGGAGTTGTACCAGATGTAAAGGAGCATGTGTAGATTTTCTGTGACAATGAGGGTGCAGTAGCATTAGCCAACGAACCAAAGGATAATGGTAGATCCAGGAACATCAATAGAAAATATCACTTCATAAGACGTCGAATAGAAGAAGGGCTCCTCATAATGAAGGGGGTATCGTCTGAAGAGAACCCAACAGATCCGCTTACAAAGGGACTGAGTAGGGTCAAGCACTTGCAGCATGTTAGAAGAATCGGGTTGACGGACGATATTAGTTTTAATGATTAGGTAGAATTTTAGAAACATGTAATAGTTAAAATGTAATTGAAATTTGCTGATTTAATAAAAGGTGTTTTTATTTATAAGTAATGTTACTGTCTTGTGTCAATTATTTACTATTATTTCATTTTGCATGTTTTGACTTCCAGAATAATAAGATTATTCAAACTATCCACAGTCGATCAAACTTTCGAAGTAGGTTATGAAAGAAGACTGTCATGAATGGGTTTTTGTATAATTGTCTAAGGTCTTAGACATAGCAAAAGATTGCTACAAACATTCATGAGTGCTCTTGAAATATGATTTAAGTATTGGAGTAAACCCACGCTCTCATATCACTTCATGGAATTTATCACGGATGATTGTGAGACGATAATATCGTATAATCTTCATACCAAGATATATGAATTAGCAATTATTCATTGGTTGTACATTGATAGTACGAAAACGAATTGGTAACTTGACATTATAAAATGTGTTGTTGTGTATGATCCAACGAATAGTTAGTACACACATATATGTCAAAGCTTATTGGTTCCTTATATCCTGAGAGGATTAAAAGCGATATCTTGGGACCCTCGACGATTTTGTTTTGACTTATGTGTCGGGCCCGGTCATAACTCTATTAAGGTGTTCAATTATGTTCTATATCAGCCACATAGGAAATCGGGAAACAAACTGTAGGACAACAATTATGACTATGTTCCATGTATTTGTCCGCATGATATCTTATAGAACAGAGGATTATATGATCACTTATCTAATGGACGCGTCAGAGTTCGACAACGGCTTTTTGAGAGCTACGATTGCTAATTGGATTTTAAGTTGCATTGGCAATTATAGTTATTAGAATTATCAATTATTATCAATCAAAAAAGATATATAGAAAAATAATCAATTATTATCAATCAAAAAAGATATATAGAAAAATATTGTCCATTACCTTCAACGATCTAGAATATAAATGTGGTCTTACTAATACACCCAAAAAAAATTCTCATCGTAAAAAACAAACGATTAGATTGGACATGAATTAGTTTTACATAACTTATTTACTACAACCTTCAACTATTTCCTAACATCCAGGTTATTTTGATAAGTTTCCAAGTTCGTTGATACTATCCCAAAATGATATTTTCATGATACTATGAACCGTCTGTGTTGATCACTAGGAATAGTTATGAATTTATAGGTATGTCGTTCGACGATTGAAGTCTTCTATGAACAAATAAAAGTAAATATTTGAATATATATATATATATATATATATATATATATATATATATATATATGTGTGTGTGTGTGTGTGTGTGAACTTTATAGATATTAGCTGTATATAATATTTGTGAGAAATCTCACATCGAAATGTAATAAATAGGGCTAAAATACATAAAAGATTCTTTAGGATAAATAATATAAACAATAGTCTTAGTAATCCAAAAAGTGAATTCGTGCATAAAAATAACACCTAAATTTGACTTCGTGAGATAAAGTTCTGATTTTTCGGAGTTTCATCGTAGCAGTATACATATTAGAAACTAAAATTGAAATCGGTCGATTGTTAGGAAAAAATAATCTAAACAAGACTTGAAGATCTCGTTATTACATATACATTGATAAAAAGACAGTCGAGAACAGATTTCGTATGATAAATTTATTATTTTCATACAGACTTTAAGTGTCAAAGCCTGTTTAAAATATAGATTTAAAAATAAAATGAGAACTAACCAACGGAGTTTAAAAAAAATTGTAGACTTCGTCAATAGTTATGCATTGATATAAAGAATGTCGAAAACAAAACTCATATGAAGAAGTTATGAATTTTTGAAGTTCATACAAAAATATGCGTGCATGGGCAAGCACCGACAAGGCGGGCGGCGAACGTCTGGCACTCCACCCAAAACCTGCCACGTGTCACGACCCTGAGCAAGCCATGTCAGTCTTCCTTAACCAACTGCGCGACACGCGTGTTCAAAATGTGTGGGATGCCTTTTCCTCCAACCTATAAATAGAAACCTTTGCAGCCCCATTTCTCACACATTTCCATTCAAAACTCTCTAGAATTTCTTCCAACCCTAAGCCCCGTACTCCGTAGTTCCTGGCTACTATTAGCGAAGCCCTACGACTTAGAGAGTCATAGAAAAAGAATTTCTCGGGTCAGATTTATGTCTGCATAATTGCCAGTTCTTGCAAGAAAACTCTATAACTTAGGCGACACTTATTTTAATTTAAGTGTAACTTATATTTATAGTTATAGTCTTTATTATGAACCTATAAATAAGATTTATCAGTTCTTCCAAGTCATTATATTGATTGATCTACTTATGCGAGTGACTCTAGGTTGGATTTAATGAGGTGTTTAAACTGAGTTTTCCAAACAGTATATTATGTATAACAAATGGACCCTACCTCCGCTATGATCCTACCTAGTTATTCCTTATTTGATAGATCTTGATGTATTCATTGAGATTATTGATGAATCTAGAATATCATTATCATAGTCGCCGAGATTATGAAAATAAACTAAGACTTAGTGCCATTTTAATCTAGGTCTCTTGAAAGGATAAAGTGGTATGGTGAAGTGATGCCCTAACCTCGAATCACCTACTTTTCTAAAGTGAGTGTGTAGTTACTTTCAAGAGTATAATTTAATAAAAGTATTTATTAAATGTTAATTGTATTAATTATACTTTGTGTCACTTGTATAAACTATAATAGAACTATTTATTAGGCACTTTTTTAGAAACAGATTTGCCTTTAGATATAGTTTGGGTTAGTTTTGGACTTATAAAAGGTCCTTAGCTCCAAATAAGCTGCATATTGGAGAGGTCTAATTCTAGGGTAGAGTGCGAGAATAAAGCGGATTGTAGTAGTCCTCCTCTTTTTAGATGATCAGAAATGGTGATTCCAGGTCAGACAAGTGGAAAGTATGTTTAGCTCATCGACCAATGTAGATGACGTCACTTGACTATTCTAGGTAGTCTAATAAATTACGTTGCTAGTTTGGACTTATAACCCACAAATGTAGGTAGAATGGGATATCATATCTATTAGTTTCCTTATTATGACTTATATTGTCCGAGGACTCCCCTAGCAGTATTGTCAAACGGTTACTTACACGATTCGTCAGGCAAAGTGATTCTTCCAAATGATCATCGAATTACGATTTGTGAGAATCGATTGGGCAAGGTAGGTGGTCTTATATCTGATTATACCTATATTGTTTGTTTGTAGCAATGTTATTATATATTATCATTAATATATTTTGGGCATGAAACCCTTATGCATCTCACAAGGTTTCCCAAACCTAACCCATCAATTTATATGCGTCACAAGTAGTTAAACTAAGGCGGCTGGAAACTAGATAAGACGTCGAGTGAAATAAGATATGTTCATGTATTATTATTTCACAAACTTTTTATTTTTACTTTGTAACCTATGATTAGATATTATTGGTGACATTTGTGGTATTCTAATAAAACAAAATAACCTACGTAATCTCGATTGTTTTCAACTAGGATTTTTCGCAACACAACAACTTAAAGCGTAAACAATAAGTTGTAGTTGGTTCTAAAAATATGGGGATATCACAGTTGGTATCAGAGCATTAGTTTATACGAACTAGGAATTTTGATAGATTTCTAGACTTAAACATAGAAGTTAAGTATCAATGGTGAGTTGTGTGATAGAATGCTTTAGGATATATGCCTAAATTAATATAGATACAAGCACTAGCAAGCTATGGAAAGACACCTTAATTACTAAATGCCTTAACTGCTATTAAGTGCTAAATATATATTGTCAGTAAAATAATACTATTCTAAAATACTCATATTCTACGAGTATAGAACAATTTGACGATCACAAAGAGCGGTAGAGTCGTAAATAACGAAGGAGGTCAACACCTCAGAACATCGGAGGAGGAGCTGCTTAATTCACCATAGAAGAAGCTAAAGCAATGATGCAAACCTTGCTAGCGTAGTAACAAATTGATTTTACGAATCTCCTAATTTACGAGTTAACAAATATTATAGGCGGAGCTTTTGTGATCAACGAACCGATAGTTGTTGAGCGAGTCAATGGAATGATTCCCTCTTATCCAACAACAGTCCACAAAGGAGACAATGAATCTGAAAGTCATCAAGGACCAAAAGAATCGCAGGTCCGGAGGAAAGATGAACCTAGAGGCAACTATAAGTATAAAGATTTCACTACTTGCAAGCCATCATCCTTTAGTGGGTAAGAGGATCCAGTTGGAGTAATGGTTTGGAATTTGGAAATGGAACTAGCTTTCATCACATGTAGTTGCATTGGCAAGTTGAAAACCACTTACGTTGTATGACAATTCAAGGCTGCAACGATCTTTTGGTAGAATTTGTTAGAAAAATGCTAAGTCCTAACAAGCCTTTGCAATTCATGTGAGAAGAGTTCCTAACCCACTTCAAGCGCAAATTCTATTATGTTCAAGACATGATGGAGTTAGAGAATCAAATTTTATCGTTGACAAAAGGAAGCATGACAATTGATGAGTGCACCAATGGTTTAATGATAAAATGGAGTTCACAATGATTATGGTCCCCGACGAGATGGCTAAGATTGATATGTACTCCAAAGGATTGCCATGGTAGTATTCCATGTCGGTTAAGCAGGAACTGACTTTTGAGACAGCAACTGGGTTGCAAGGTCTGTGGAGAGTAGGATTAAGAAATGGACTATTGACAGAAGCTAAAGTATGTGAGAAGAGGAAAGCTGATGGATCCTCAGGAAACAACAACAACAACAACAAGAAGAAGTTTTCAAAGTTGAGCAACAAGCCTGGGAGCAACCAAGAAGGTAAGTGGTGCAACTAGTTCAAGAAAAGGCATTTTGGCAACTATGTTGTCTGCTACAAATGTAAGAAGCCAAGGCATATCTCTACAAACTGCCTAGTGAAAAGGAAATGTTTTCTTCACTTTCGTGGAAGAAGGGAACATGAAGGCGGAGTGCCCAAATACTAAAAAGCAGACCCTGAAGATCCTACCAGCAAAACTCAAGGGTAAAAGATACCAAATGAATCTTAAAGAAGCTAAGGAAGAGATTGATGTTGCTTCTAGTGCATTCCTAGTAAATCTGATCCCTGTCAAGATTTTATTTAATTCGAGAGCATATCCATCCTTTGTTTCACATGAATTTGGTAGAAGGATTAAGTTATTACCAAAAAGGCTAAGTACCCCAATCATGGTAGAAGTAATTGGTGGTAGGAATTTAACTCTTAGCAATAGGTTATAAAATGTATATATTAACATGAACGGAAAAGAAATTTCGTACAGATTTATTACCCTTCGAGTTGAAGGAATTCGATGTAATTCTAGGAATGGATTGTTTAGGTGAAAATCTCGGGGAGATCTTATGTAGAAAGAGGATGGTACACATCAATCATCCTGGGAGAGAGCCATTCGTCATTTACATTGATAAGAGTAAAGTAAGGTCTAGAAGCATCATGATGATGAAGGCCAGGCAATGCCTAACCAATGGATGTACAACATTCTTTGCATATGTGATCGACACAAAGAAGGAAAAGAAGGAAATGACTGATATGCCGGTGGTGGGTGACTTTCCTGAGGTATTTCGGGATGATTAACCAGGATTACCACTAGAAAGATAGGTAGAATCCAGAACCGACTTATTACTAGGGACAACACAAATTTCAAAGGAAACATATCGTTTAGCACCTATAGAGATGTAAGAGTTGATAACACAACTCTATGAATTATTGCACAAAGTTTTCATCAGACTTAGTTCATCACCCTAGGGACCTCCCATATTATTCGTAAAGAAGAAGGATGGTACGTTGAGAATGTGCATTGATTATCAAGAGCTAAACAAGGCTACAATAAAGAAACAATACCACCTACAAAGGATAGATGATTTGTTTGATCAACTGTAGGGATCAACCGTCTTCTCCAAGTTTGATCTCAGGTCAGGCTATCATCAGTTGGAGATAAGGGAGAAGGAAATTAAAAATACAACCTTTAGATCAAGTTATGAACACTATGAATAACTTGTTATTTCTTTTCGACTAACAAATTCTCCAGCAACATTCATATATTTGTCACATGGAGTTTGTAAACCTTTTCAAAGTAAATCAATAATGGTATTCATAGATGACATCTTGATTTACTCCAAGAACTATCAAGATCACAGTAAGCATCTTCGAGAAGTATTAGAAGTTCTCAGGAAGGAGATGTTGTATGAAAAGTTCTCCAAGTGTGACTTATGGATTTAAGAGATACATTTCGTAGGTCACGTGGTTAGCCAGAAGGGAATAATGGTGAACCTGAAAATGATAGAAATTGTTATGAAATCGGAGATGCCAAAGAGTGTCACTAACATTCATAGTTTTCTAGGATTGGCAGGTTACAATTAAAGCAGCAGTTATGTGAAGCACCAATCCTCATCCTACCGGAAAGAAACTGATGACTTTGAAGTTTATAGTGATGCTTCTGGAGTTGGATTGGGATGCGTCCTTATGCAAAGAGACGAAGTATTAGCTTATGCCTCGAGAAACTTGAAGACCCACGTGTAAAACTATCCAACACAAGATCTAGAGCTTTCAAAAGTGGTTTTTGCCCAAAATATTTGGAGACATTATCTTTATGGAACCAAATGCAAATTATTTACAAATCATAAGAGCGTTTAATATCTCCTTACACAAAAGGAATTTAATATGAGGCAGATTGAGACATCCCGAAAGTATGGTCCAAAAATTTCGTTTTCAAATCATCATTAAAACCATAAATCATCCATAATCATAAATAAAATCGTGTAACATGTAACACAAAGTATCATAATATCTGTCACATATCAAGATCTCATATCAAAATATCAGAGTAAATCTCCAAGGCTGAAGACTGTGGTGTGTGCCATGCGATCATCCCGAGCCCGTCCCTTTGCTAGTGGAAGTACCTGAAACCAAAACTGAAAACCATGAGCATGAAGCTTAGTGAGCTCCCTCAAACTACCACATACCATACAAATATCATGCAACTAGGAGATACGGGCCCCGCCCACTCTCATGGAGATTTGGGCCACGCCCATACTCCAATGTCTAGGAGATCCGGGCCCCGCCTACACTCCGCTGTCTAGGATATTCGGTCCCCGCCCATACTCTGATGTCTAGGAGATTCGGGCCCCGCCTACACTCTGCTGTCTAGGAGATTCGAACCCCGCCCATACTCTGTGGTCTAACATGCATACAAGTATCACACAGACAACAAGTATAACTAACAAATAATTATATATCTATACTCAAATAATACTATGAGGTTCGGGCCCCGCCCACTCTAGACTGCTACGACATTCGGGCCCCGCCCACACTCAACTACTAACATATCTCATATACGGGTCAACCATGGTGCCTTGGACCCGTTCCTACTGAAAAGGAACCCACCTCGTACGACTTCCTGCTGAAAACTCGAGTAAGGAATCCCTGTCTGCTGCTACGGCGGCTCACCAACTATAAATTCCAAAATAACTCTTAATCAAAAACTGATATCTCTTCGTAGGGTAGAGTGACCATTTTACCCCTGGTCAAGTCAACACTCTGGTCAAAGTCAACATTCTGGGTTGACCAACTTGCCGAGTCAACCTTTTGACTCGCCGACTTCTATAACACAAAAATCCTAAAATCGCGACTCAACTCGCCAAGTCGCTCCACCGACTCCTCAAGTCCTATCGAGCTGTTCAGTCGTGACTTGGCTCATCCACTCGTCGAGTCCCACTACAGACTTATCCAGTTCTACTAACTAAAATCAGGACATGAAGACACGACTCGTCAAGTTCCCTTATGGACTCGAAGAGTCCTTCTGTCTATTTGGCCACCTTAACAAATTAATCCCCTATCTTCTAGATCCAAGGTCATCAGCTCGTTTACCCACTGGAAAGGCCTTTCTAAGGGTAAAGTTTCCAACTTTACCCATTCATAACCCTCCTAAAAGGGTTTAGACAAAACCCTAATTCCTTTATGACATGGATCTAGTCTAAAAGGCCATAGAATCTCAAATCCATGCATACAAACCTAAATCTAGGGTTTTAGCATCTGTTGGACACATAAAGTTCCGAACTTTCCTTTCGTGCATGGACTCTTAGGGCGAAAAGACGTTGCTTATATGCTTTCATGGGGCTTCCATGGTCATAAAGTTTACACCTTTACATCGTGGAACCCTTTCTAGATCCTAGAACTGAGATATAAGTCACTTGGGTCGCCCTAACCCCAAGGACCAAGGTTCTTGAACCAAAACTTCCATAAAATAGAAATAAAGAGATCTAAGAGAAGACTGATGAAGTTGGAAACTTGATTACTAGAAAATGTAGCAAAAGGAGTGTAGTTCTACTCCTTCCTTCTTGAGTCTTCTATATTATACTTCTTCCACAAGCTTCACAAGGCACAAATAACACTCAAGATGGGAAGAAATAGCTCAAGATCAATTATGGCGGATTAGGGTTTCGATAATAGGGTTTGGAGGTAATGGAGGCCAGATATGATGCTTAAATAGGGTGCAAACTCTAAATATTAAGGTTTCATCCAGCCTGCTCTACTCGTCGAGTCAGGGTTTCGACTTGTCGAGTAGCTCATTTAAACCCCGCGTACAAACTGCCTTCTACTTGATGAGTCAGGGCGACCAACTCGTCGAATCCTTCTTTCAAAATAAATAAATATTTAATTAAAGGCGTACCAGGAACCAGACGTTATAATTCTCCTCCACTTGTCTTAGACTTCGTCCTCGAAGTCTGCTGCGTCTAAAAACAACTCCGGGTAGTGCTGCCTCATCTCCTCATCGGGCTCCCATGTCCACTCTGAGCCCTTGCGGTGTTGCTACTGCATCTTAACTAACTTAACCATCTTGTTCCTCCGCTCCTTCGTGTTGTAATCTAGAATCGCCACTGGTCTCTCGATGTAGTTCAGGATGTCATTAACCTGAATATCCCCAAGGGGTACCATTGCCGAATCATCCACTAAGCACTTATGCAACTGAGAAACATTGAATGTGTTGTGAATTTGGCTGAGCTCTGCTGGAAGCTAACAACCTACACAGACCTATGAACAGACCTATGAAGCTACATCCCGCTTCATGCCGGGCCACCAGTAATCAGGTCGAAGATCTCTATTCATCTTCGTCGCCCCCGGATAGATGGAGAACCTGTACTTGTGGGCCTCGTCCATCAATACCTGCCGTACTCCGCCCCAGTACGGTATCCAAAACCTCCCATAAAGTCTCAACAACTCCCAGCTGTCACAATCAAACAAGGTCATCCCGCATACAATCCGCTCACACTTCTGGCATTCTTCCTTCAGGCCCTCGACCTGCGCCTCTCGGATCTGCTCCAGTAATGGAGTAATCACTATCATCCTCAGACGTATGTAACAGATTTGGGTCGGTACCACTTTGCGGATCAGGGCATCGACCACTATGTTGGCCTTGCCCGAGTGGTAAAGGATATCACAATCATAGTCCTTCACCACATCTAACCACCGACACTGCCTCATGTTCAAATTCGGCTAATCCATGAGGTACCTCAAACTCTTGTGATTTGTGTAAATGGTATATCGGACCCCATAGAGGTAATACCGCCAAATATTGAGGGCGAACACCACTGCCCCTAGCTCTAAATCGTGAGTCGGAAAGTTAGCCTCATGAGGCTTCAACTGCCTCGAAGCATAAGCTATCACATGACCCCACTGCATCAAAACTGCTCCCATACCTGTGATCGACACATCACAGTAAACTATGAACTCATCTACACCCTCTGGCAGAGTGAGAGTCAGTGCCTCACACAAATGTTGCCTGAGGGTTTGAAATGTTGCTTGCTGCTTAGGTCCCCAGCAAAAAATCACCGACTTCTTGGTCAGTCAGTTCAACGGAACTGCGATCTTGGAGAAGTCTTGAATAAATCTCCTATAATACCTTGCCAGACCTAGGAAACTCTGAATCTCGGTTGGAGGCCTCGGAATTTCCCACTGCATCACGACCTCTATCTTGGTCGGATCGACTAGAATACCCTTCTGGTGGACGAGATGCACAAAGGACTGCACCTCGCACAACTAGAACTCAAACTTAGAGAACTTCACAATAATTATATCCCTCCAAAATGTCTCCAACACTTCCCTCAAGTGCTCCGCATGCTGCTCTTGAGTCTTAGAGCAAACCAAGATGTCATCAATGAAGACTATCACAGACCGATCCAACATCGGTCTGCACACGCGGCTCATGAAATCCATGAACGTGGCTGGAGCATTGGTCATCCCTAAAAGCTGTCTTCTGCACATCAACATCTCTGACTCGCATCCGGTGATATCTTGACCGTAGATCAATCTTGGAGAATCAAGATGCCCCCTGAAGCTGATCAAACAAATCATTAATCGTCGAAAGTGGGTAACGGTTCTTCACTGTCACCTTGTTCAGCTCCCGGTAGTCTATGGACATGCGATGTGACCCGTCCTTCTTTTTCACAAACGGGATCTGGGCTCCCCATGGAGAGCTGCTCGGCCTGATGAAACCCTTGTTTAGCAGCTCTTGCAGCTGCATAGACAACTCCTGCATCTTGGTAGGAGCCAACTGATATGGTGCCTTGGCTATCAGAGTCGCACCAGGAACCAGGTCAATCCTAACTCAACTTGTCTCTCCGGAGGTATCCCGAGTGAATCCTCCGGGAACACGTTTGGGTACTCTTACACTACCGGTACATCATTAACTGTCGCCATACCCTTATCCTGGGTATCCATGACATAGGCTACATATCTGACATAACCCAAATGAAGGTGGCGCCTCGCCCTCGCTACTGAACAAAGAATCGGTCAACGTTGCGACCTATCGCCTTGAATCACTAACTCCTCCCCACTAGGAGTATGCACCCTCACTAGTTGCTGCTCGCAGTCGATCACTGCCCCATTGGGGATCAACCAGTCTGTACCGACTATAACCTTATTCGCTCGCAGGGAAATAAGAAGCAAATCCACTGAAAACTGCTCATCAAATAACCGTAGTGTACATCCTCTGTGAACCCTCACGACCCTGACGGTCCCATCATTTGCTATCTCTACGTCGAGTGGACTATCCAGCTCCCCCGGAGCTCTGCTAAATCGCTTGCTAAGTGCGAGCGACACAAAAGATCGGGTAGCTCCCGAATCAAACAATACCATAGATGATATGTCGTTCACTAAGAACGAAGAACGATCCTATAACAAAACATATAAACATAAGAAATAATCAGAAATAAATAAAGCATAATGGAGAAGTACATACCCGTAATCACATCAAGAGCTGCACGTGCCTCCACTGCTATCAACTAGAAGGCTCTGCTCTTCGTCACTGGCACCTCAGCCCGGTTAGAAGGTCATCTATAATCCTTAAAGTGGTAGGAGCAGGTGACACCACCCGCTTTGCTGAAGCTAGACTCGGACACTGGATGTTCTCATGTCTCCTCTAATTGCACTGAAAGCAAATCAGATCAGATGTTGTAGTGGTGGTGGTGGTGGTAGCAGTACAATCCCTGCTGACATGTCTAGTTTGGCCGCAGGTAAAGCAGCCTGAACTACCCACCCTACACGGTCCCTCATGCCCCTTGCCGCACATGCCACAGCGGCCTCGGCCCCGCTGGTCCTTCCCTCATGAATTTTTCTTAGGCTTCTTGCCTGAGCCCTACACGCCAGATACCGAATCTGGCTTCCTCTTCCTCTTCATCTCTATATCAATCTCTATCTCGGGAGCCCTTGCTATCATATCCTCCAGCGTCTTGCAGTTGGACCGGCTCATAATGTCTGATATCACTCCTCAACATCTCATGATATCGGTCGTTTTTCATCTCCTTGTCTGCCACATACTGCGGAACGAGAAGGTCCCTCTCCCTAAACTTGGCGGTAATCTCCACCACTGTTTCTGTCATGTGCTGGAGATTCTGGAACTCCCTAGCAAGTTGTTGCACCTCAATAACATGTGCGAACTTGGCTCTGAACCTGGTCGTGAAATCACTCCAGGTCATCACATCCAACATTGTATCATCACCAACGGCTCTCCAACCTCCTCCCACCAGTCACGTGCCCTATCCTTCAAAAGACAGGATGCAAGCCTAACCTTGTCCCCCTTAGGACATCTGCTGGTGCGGAATGCATTAGCAACATCCGCCAATCATCTGGTACTCACAATGGGGTCCCTAGCCCCATGGTAGTTAGAAGCTCCACAAGCCCTGAACTCCCTGAAATTCAGTGTGCGCAACCCCATCATGGCTGCCACCTCAGTGCGGAAAGCACTGAAACTCTCATCCAAAAGCTCAAGAATGCCCTCCTTGATCGTGCCAAAGATCACAGGAGTCTGGTCTAGTATTTTTTGTGTGATCTCTAAAGAGATGAACTCCCTGGTCTGCTCATCTAGCTAGTCAGCTCCAGAGCCTGAGCCTAATCCCTCACCAGCACCTGAACTGCCGACTGTTAGTCTAGGGCGTAAAACCACCATTCTGAAAATAAACACATCATAACATACATTAGAATACTGAACATAACTCGAGAGATCTCATACACTACAAGTTTCGTGGATTCATCTCAACCTTCCTTGATTTGAGTACGAATCCTCTGCTTCCAGTAGTATAGGCCCATACTACCTTCCACATCTATTCGAAATTTCCTCAAGAACTACCTTGACTCCACCAAGTCCCTTCTACTGTTACTGCCTCACGCGCTACTCTCATCCTAGGCTTGCCCTAGGGTAATCACCATCCCACTCTCTGCCATCAGCTGCATAAGAAGTCCCTACTATCTTCCCCTAACTAGCTCGTGAATACTATTACATATCACTGAGACTAGATAATTCTTTGAATGAGAGGTTCCACCCTACAACGGTTAGAATTAGACGAGAGCTGAGAAATAAGGCTAAGCCTAACCATATGAAATTATTTAGTCCTCGCAATATGTAACTTAACATATTCATTTACTAGTTAGTAAAAGATAGCTAGAACTCCTAAAAGCACAAAGCAAGTAGCATTTGAGCATTAAGTACACATAATCAAGCACATACCACTCTGGCTAACATACTGACTGATCTGTACTAGCATGCATTTATCATAAAGTTGATTCACATATAGCAGGCACATAAGGCATCCTTCCTAGATCCTTATCACTAATCTAGCATGGTGTTCTCATAAAACTGATAAACATGGGTCATTTGGGAGTACTTACTTCAGATCGGCTGATTGCATGTACCCGACCCTTTTTCTCTTTTAAATTCTTTTCACTTTTCAAAAATTCTTTTCTTTTTCTCAAAATTTATTTTTATAAAAATGATTTTCTCTTGAAATTTTTTCATACGAATCCCTTAGTTTGAGTCCAGACACATCCAATAGCGTGCCAAAATCCCTCAAACCAAGTCTCTGATACAAACTTGAAACATCCCAAAAATACGGTCCAAAAATTTCGTTTTCAAATCATCATTAAAACCATAAATCATCCATAATCATTAATAAAATCGCGTATCATATATCACAAAGTATCATAATATTTGTCACATATTAAGATCTCATATCAAAATATCAGAGTAAAACTCTCAGGATGAAGACTGTGGTGTGTGCCATGCGATCATCCCGAGCCCTCCCCTTACTAGTGGAAATACCTGAAACCAAAACTGAAAAATATAAGCACGAAGCTTAGTCAGCTCCCCCAAACTACAACATACCATACAAATATCATGTAACTAGGAGATACGGTCCCCACCCACTCTCATGGAGATTCGGGCCCCGCCCATATCTGATGTCTAGGAGATTCGGGCCCCGCCCACACTCTGCTGCCTAGGAGATTTGGGCCCTGCCCATACTCCGATGTCTAGGTGATTCGAGCCCCACCCATACTTTGTGGTCTAACATGCATACAAGTATCACACAGACAACAAGTATAACTAACAAATAATCACATATCTATACTTAAATAATACTATGAGGTTCGGGCCCCGCCAACTCTTGATTGCTACGAGATTCGGGCGCTGCCCACACTCGACTACTAACATATCACATATACGGGCCGACCTTGGTGCCTTAGACCCGTTCCTACCAAAAGGGAACTCACCTCGTATGACTTCCTACTAAAAACTCGAGTGAGGAATCCCTGTTTGCTGCTCTGGCGACTCCCTGGCTATAAATTCCATAATAACACTTAATCAAAAACTGATAATTGTTCAAAGGGCAAAATGAACATTTTACCCCTGGTCAAGTCAACACTCTGTATAAAGTCAACATTTTGGGTTGACCAACTCGCCGAGTCAACCTTTCGACTCGCCAAGTTCTATAACTCAGAAATCTTAAAATTGCAACTCAACTTGTCGAGTCGCTCCACCGACTGGTCGATTACTATCGATCTGTTCAGTCACGACTTGGCTCATCCACTCGTGAAGTCCCTCTACAGACTCGTCCAGTTCTACTAACTGAAATCGGGACAACACGACACGACTCGTCAGTTTCCCTTATGGACTCGACGAGTCCTTCTATCTATTTGGCCACCTTAACAGATTAAGCCCCTATCTTCTAGATCCATGTTTCTTAGCTCGTTTTCCCACTGGAAAGGCGTTTCTAAGGGTAAAGTTTCCAACTTTACACATTCATAACCCTCCTAAAAGGGTTTAGATAAAACCCTAATTCCTATTTGACATGGATCTAGTCCAAAAGGCCATAGAATCTCAAATCCATGCATACAAGCCTAGATCTAGGGTTTTAGCATCTGTTGGACACATAAAGTTCCGAACTTTCCTTCCATGCATGGTCTTTTAGGTCTAAAAAGACAATAAAATTCTTATACGCTTGCATGGAGCTAGCATGGTCATAAAGTTTACACCTTTATGGCATGGAACCCTTTCTAGATCCTAGATCTGAGATATAAGTCACTTGGGTCGTCCCAACCCCAAGCACCAAGGTTCTTGAACCAAAACTTCCATAAAATAGAAATAAATAGATCTAACAGAAGAATGATCAAGTTGGAAACTTGATTACCAGAAAATGTAGCAAAAGGAGTGTAGTTCCTGGATCTACTCCTTCCTTCTTGAGTCTTCTACCTTCTACTTCTTCCATAAGCTTCACAATGCACAAATAACACTCAAAATGGCAAGAAATAGAACAAGATCACTTATGGCAGATTTGGGTTTCGATAATAGGGTTTGGAAGTGATGGAGTCTAGAATGGAGGCCAGATATGACGCTTAAACAGGGTGAAAACCCTAAAGATTAGAGTTTCATCCAACGTGTCCTACTTATCGAGTCAGGGTTGCGACTCGTCGAGTAGCTCATTTAAACCCCGTGTCCAAACTGCCTTCTACTCGACAAGTCAGGGCTACCAACTTGTCGAGTCCTTCTTTCCAAATAAGTAAATATTTAATTAAACGTGTATCAAGGAAACGGACGTTACATAAAGATAATGGTTGGAGCTACTCAAGGACTACGATTCTGAGATACATTACCAGCTCAGTAAAGCAAACAATGTAGCAGATGCCTTAAGTAGAAAGGTGATTCAAGAATAGAAAAGAACGAGATCGTTGAAGACTGAGATGATTTCAACAATTATAGCAAATATCAAAGAAGCTCACACATGAGCTTTAGCAGAAGATGCGAAGAAAGAAGAACATCTAGGCAAGAAGTTAGTGTTCAAGAAAATGATCAAGGGTTTAAGTTATTGAAAATCGCATTTGGTGCCAAATATAGGAAGAATACAAGATCTTCTCATGGAATAATCTCATAATACTATGTATTTTATACACCTAGGTAGCACCAAATGTATTTGGATTTAAAACCCTATTATTGGTGGCCATGCATGAAGGTCGATGTAGCAAATTACATGGTTGAATATGTGACTTGTTCAAGAGTAACAGTACAATATTAGAAACCATATGGAGACTTGGAACCTCTACCAGCACCCATAGGTAAGTGGGATGACATTACCAAGAATTCTACTACTAAGTTGACAATGATAACGAAGGGCAATGACATGATTTGAGTTGTAGTAGACTGATTCACTAAGAGTGTATATTTCGTAGCCGCATGAGAAAACTAGTATATGGAGAAGTTGGTAGAAACCTAGGTAAAGGAGATTGCCAAAAGTCATGGTGTACCCTTACTGATCGTCTCAGACAGATACAGTCGATTTCCTTCAAAATTATGGAAGAGTCTGCAAAATGAAATGGGAATGAAATTGTGTTTGAGTACCACCTATCATCCACAAACGGATGGACAGAGTGAAAGAACTATCCAAAATTTGGAAGAAATGTTGTGGCATGTGCTTTAGAGTTCATTGGTAATTGGGATGATCACCTACCAATAACAGAATTCGCCTACAATAATAGTTATCACTCAAGCATGAAAATGTCTCCTTACAAAGCATCGTACGAAAGGAAGCGCCGTACACTGTCATGTTGGTTAGAAGCATGAGAGAAACACTTTGTGGGTCCTGAGACAGCGCAATAGAGCGTTGATAATCTAAAGATCATTCAAGACAGAATGCTAGTTACTTAAAATCTTCTAAAGAGCTATGCAAGTACGAAGAGATGACTTGTAACATTTGAGGTTGGTGATCAAGTGCTACTTAATGTCTCTCCATGGAAGGGAATTGTCAGATTCGAAAAATGTGGGAAGTTAATTTGTCATTTTATTGGTCAATTTAAAGTAATACAGAGGGTTGGGAAACAAACTTACAAGCTTGAATTGCTACCTAAGTTGTAACGTATCCATAACACCTTTCATGTTTTTTTTAGGAAATGATTAGGAGAAGAACCTGATATGGTTCTCCTTGAAGAATTAAGGGTTGATGATAATAAAAGGCTGATAGAAGAGTCTGAAGCGATCATTGATGCAAGAGAAAGATATTGTCATATCAGATGATTCACATAGTGCTTGTGCGGTGGAATCATTTGGTGGGGCTAAACCTCACATGGGAGACAGAAAGCGACATGAAGACTCTCTATCTACATTTTTTTGCCGATGCATAATTCCGGGATGGAATCATCCTAAGGGGGAGATAACTATATCGCCCACATTTATTGCTAGACATAGTTATTAATCTATATGTATGTCATTTGACGATTTAAATCTTTTATGAATAAATAAATGTAAATGATTAGAATATATATATATATATATATATATATATATATATATATATATATATATATATGTAGGGAGAACCTGTGGGAACAATACAAGTACGGTGGGAGACCTAAAGTCTTTCACATTGACCCGGCCCGACATGACGTTTGCTGTGAATCAAGTCTTTCAGATTATGCATGCTCCTCGACAATCACATCTACAAGTTGTCAAAAGAAGACTCCGATACTAAGAGAACTATTTGCGATGGGTTCTTCTACCAAATAACTCCTATGAAGATGGGGCTGTTTTTATGGTTCTACGGGTATCCAAAATACGAACGAGATGGATGTTTGTTGTCCCAACCGCAAAAAGAAAAGATCCCCCATTAGGTTAGGAATGATATTCCATTCCCTGCCCCCCCCCCCTTTCACAGAAAATGGAGAGAGTAATTGATGTCTTTTTTGAATCCGGCGTCGGGACTAACGAGGCTCGAACCCGCTCAGGAAGGTGTAGGACATTCCATACAATTACGAATCGCTAGCCACTCAGATCCCATTTATGTGTGTGTGTGTGTGTATATATATATATATATATATATATATATATAGATATATATTATGTGAATTTTATAGATATTAGGTGTATATGATATTTGTCAGAAATCTTACGTCGAAACGTAATAAATAAGGCTAAACTATAAATTAAAAATAATAGATTATTTAGAATAAATATTCTAAACAAAATTCGAAGTAATCAAAATAACGAACTCGTGCATATGATGAGCGCCTAAATTTGATTTCGTGAGAGGAAGTTAGGATTTTTCGAAGTTTAAACGTAGTAGTATACGACTTTGAAACCGAAATTCACATCGATCATTTGTTAGGAAAAATAATCTAAACAAGAGTTAAAGATATCATTAATACCTATCTGTCGATAACAAGACAATTGATAACAAATGTCGTATGAGAAATTTATGATTTTTATACTAACTTTAACAGTCTAAGCCTATTAAAAATATGGCTTTAGAAGTAAATTGAGAATTAGCTGATGGATTCTAAACAAAAGTTGTAGATCTCGTCGATAGTTACACATGGATATAAAGAACGTTGAAAACGGAACTCATATAAAGAAGTTATGAATTTTTGAGGTTCTCATAAAATGGCATGCGCTTGGGTGAGCATTGACAAGGCGGACGACACGCGTCTGACACTCCACCTAAAACATGTCACATGTCACCACCCTGAGCAAGCCACACCAACCTTTTTCTCTACACGACCACGCGACATGCATCTCAAAAGGCACAATGTTCCTTTTTTACAACCTATAAATATATGCATTTGCAGCCCCATTTCTCACATATTTCCATCCATAACTCTCTGTAATTCCTTCAAACCCCTTAGCCCCTTACTTCATAGTTCCCGACTACTATTAGTGTGGCCCTGCAGCATTAGAGAGCCAGAGAAAACGAAGTTCCCGAGTTAGAGTTGTATTCGCACACTTTCCGGTCCTCACAAGAAAACTCTTTAACTTAGGCTACACTTATTTGAATTTAGTGTAACTTATATTTATAGCTATAGTCTATATTATGAACTTGTAAATAACATTTATTAGTGACTCCAAGTAATTATACTGAATGATCTACCTATGGAAGTGATATCTACGCGGAATTTAGTGAGGTGTTTACAGTGGCTTTTCCAAACAGTATACTCTGTATAACAAATAGACCTTACCTCCGATATGATCTTACCTGATTATTCTTTATTTGATAGATCTTAATATACACATTGAGATTATTGAGAAATCTAGACTATCATTATTATAATCACCATGATTATGAAAATAAATTAAGACTTAGTGTCGTTTTAATATAGGTCTTTTGAAAGGATAAAGTGTTAAAGGGAAGCGTTGCCCTAACCTCGAATTACCTTTTTTTTTTCAAGTGAGTGTGTAGTTACTTTCAACAACATGATTTAATAAAAGTATTTATTATATGATAATAGTATTAATTATACTTTGTGTTACTTGTATAACTATAATAGAACTGCTTATTAGGAAATATGTTGGAAACTAATTTGCCTTTAGATATAGTCTGGGTTAGCTATGGACTTATAAAATGTGCTTAGTTCCAAATATGTTGCATATTGGATAGGTCTCATTCTGGGGTAGAGTGTGAGATCATAGCAAAGTGTAATAGTCCTCCTTTTTTTGGATGACCGAAAATGATGGGTCCAAATACTAGATAACTGTAATGTATGTGTGGGTCATCGACTAGATTAGATGACAACACTTGACTTTTATTGGCGGTCTAGTGAATTACATTGCTAGTGTGAACGTATAACCTACAGACATAGGTAGAATGGGATACCATATCTATTAATTACTCTAAACATTAGTTTCCTTATTTTGACTTACACTGACCAGGGAGTCCCCTAGCTATGTAGCCAAACTATTCCTCAGACTATTCATAAGTTAAGGTGATTCTTCCAGATGTTCATCGAATTAGGATTTATGAGAATCGAATGGGCATGGTAGGTGGTCCTATATCAAATTATACCTTTATTGTTTATTTGCAGGAATGTTATTATATATTATCATTAGTATATTATGGACTTGAAAACCTGATGCATCTTACCAGGTTTTCCAAACCTGACCCACTCAATTTATATGCATCACATGTAGCAGAACTAAGGCTATTGGAAACTAGATAGGATGTTGAGTGAAATCAGAGATGTTCTTGTCTTAGTATTCAGGACCTTTTTATTTTTACGTTGTAACCTATGTTTGGATGTTAATGGTGAAATCCAAGGTATTTTAATAAAATAAAATAACTTATATAATTTCAATTGTTTTAAACTAGGATTTTCTACAACACAACAACTTAATACGTAAATGAAAACTTTTAATTGGTTTTGAAATAAAAGGATGTCACATACCACCACTTTCCACTTTTTCTTTGGTACATAAATTTCTCCTTGATATTATCATGCTTACATTCCTCCCAAAGGACACTAAAAGAAATCCATGACATTCTATACAATCCATGCAGTGAGAATTCTACCCGATCATTTGTTAGCATATGTCTTGTAGACATCAGACATTAAGTTTCCTTAAGGTTTTACTATCTCAAATTGTAAATGCCAGAGGTTGACTTCCCCTATTTGGCTTAACTAGAAAATTTTAATTTTTCCATAAATTTCATAATTTTCACATTTGGAACTTTTCTATCCTTCCTCTTTTTTTTCTACTTGTTATCCCAACTCTCCCTATATTGGTTAATAATATTTCAAGGGGTACATACACGTTGATTATGCAAACTCTAAGGGATCTAAGCTAACAGATGGTTAATTTTACAATCTGAAAATTTACTTAAAAAGCTAAGAAGAACAAATAAAGTATTCAAAATCATTAAAAACAACATAAGCACTATTTTAATAACTTACTTTCTATGATGCCAGTATTTAAGTCCTATTACCTAAAATATGTATTTTACACTATTGACCTCGTACCTCACACTTGAATGATACAACATCATCGGTGTATGCTTATAACAATAATAAATAATAGTAATAAGAAAGTATTTGAAATGACTCACTTGGGATAGAAGTGGTGATGTTGATATTTAACTTTAGTGCATAATGTTGTGGATGGAACCTCCTTCAATTTTTGAACTTGTTTGCTTCGTTGGAATTTATATTACTTTTGAGAAGATGTTCAAGATTGAGTAATTCGGACGACTTGTTTAGTAGAACTTTGGAATCTTATGTGTACTTGAGAAATTGAGTCTTCTTAATTTAATTATTGTAGACCGAAGTGAGTTGCACAATTTCTTTCTTTATGAATAAATGCTAGACTTGATTCGAGTCGGCCAAATACGAGTTTCTTCTTCTACTTAGAGACTTTTCTACAATTCTAATTAGTACCATACAAATTTCTTTGTGTGAATAATAAGAATTGAACCCATGTTCACGCTAAACACTCGTTCCTGATCCTTAGTTTAAGCTTCCTTCTTTATTTTTAGCTCTTCATCATTCATTTCTCATTAAAAACGGTTTTGGGGTCATGATTGGCACTTGGAACCATTAATTTGTACTTAAAAGTCATGCACTCCATCATTAGTAGCAAATCACAGCTAGATTTTGGTCACGATGTGATTTTGCATCAAGGTACTTCTGGCATCGTCATGACTGACTTTCTCGGTGAGAATAGGAAAATCTAGGTGCGATTTTTGTACAATTTCCCTCTTCTTCTTCAAAGAGAGTTATGTTGATAAATTTTGTTGAATATAAGTTGTTGTGAAGAAGTTCAAATGACGAAAATATATTTGAATGGTAGCTAATGTTGAAGACTCAAGTGTCGAAGATTTTTTTGTTGTCTGTATCGAAATTGTCCATATTTTGATATATCTTTTTATTTCATGTAAAATTTATGTTTGTACTTAAATGTCGAAGTCTACATCCTTCGTGATCATAATATTACAATTGGTTGTTGTTCATTGAAAATGGAGTTGTGTGGTTATAATACTATAGTTAAGTTGAAGTAATTGTTAATATCCGACAACTTAAAATAATAATTTGACTGGTTATAGAATTATTATTGAGAGCTATTAGCTGAAATAGGAGTTTGTGTAGTTGTATATTCTTCGATTGGTAAAACTGTGTGGTAATACTTAGTGTAAGTTTATACTAAGCTCTTTGCAAGATGTTTAAATTTGGTCCAAAATTTATAATTTTGGTTCAGATTTTAAAATTTTGTTACAAATTCATCCTAAATTTAGTTTTTGTATATTTTTTTAAAAATTTTATTTTTTATAAAATCATATTTATAAAAAAAGATATTTTCACATTATTTTTTTTTCTATATAAAAACTTTTTATAATTATTGAATCTAATGAAGCTATTAACTTTTCAGAAATCATAAAGGCATATCTCTAGAGTTATGTGATTAATTGTGATGAAATGTTTTAGAAATAATGATTGAAAAAGTCTTAGTAATTTTATGAATTTACAGCAAACAACTTCTAACGACATAGAAGTTAGAATGAATTTTTACACAATTTATCTTAACTCTTAACTGTGAATATACAAAATATCAATTTATTTTGAATTCATTTTATTCAATAAATATTTTAATTTTTAAGCATTTTTTTCATTCACCTTAGGCAACATGCTTTAATTTTCTAAAATCATAAATTACAAAAGTAGTCTTGTATGTATAATTAAAATTAAGAAAATCGTTTCCATTCCTTCTATAAGAGGGATGCTCCTTAAACAATAATTTAAATTTTCAAAACCCACTCATGATTTGAATACATACGAAAAACCCAGTCATTAGTTCAGTTTTTTTTTTTAATTTGAGACTAGCTCACTTCGTTAACAATATGTCTAACTAGAAGTTTTTAACTAGTATAGTACCATGCTGTTCATCAGAAAGAGAGAAAAAAAAAAAAAAAAAAAAAAGTGGTTCAATTGTAACTTCAACTTTCAATTATATAGTAGTTTTGTTTATGGAAAATTAATATATTAACGTTTTGGATTACTAACCTAATAATATAAATTGTGTTTTTATAATAGTAAACAATTTACTATCTTTCTTGACTTTATAATATATTGTCCAGATAAGAAAGTAATTATTAAATGCATTAATTATAAAATAGGTGCTTGTATATTTTGTTTTTTATAAAATACGTGTTATTATATATATATATATATATATATATATATATATATATATATATATATATATATATATATATATATATATATATATATAAAACAGATTTGTATATAAATATTATATGCACACATGTTTTTTATGTACTTAAAAAATACATTTTTTATAAAAGTTTTTTAAGGTGTAAAAAAGTTTTTATATTGAAAAAAAAGGTTTTTTTTTTAAAAAAAAAAATATGATTTTTCTATATAATTATGATATTATAGCAAAAAATATATATATCCTAAACAAAATTTTGAAGGAAAAAGATATAAAAATTATATTTATAATGAATTCATAATAAAATTTTAAAATATAGGCAAAAGTTGTAATTTTTGGATCAAATTAATAATGAAATTTACAATATATGTCAAAAGTGTAAATTTTGAAAGTAAAATGATGTGTTCATAGAATAAAAAAGATCAAATTAAGTGCTACTTAATGTCTCTCCATGGAAGGGAATTGTCAGATTCGAAAAATGTGGGAAGTTAATTTGTCATTTTATTGGTCAATTTAAAGTAATACAGAAGGTTGGGAAACAAACTTACAAGCTTGAATTGCTACCTAAGTTGTAACGTATCCATAACACCTTTCATGTTTTTTTTAGGAAATGATTAGGAGAAGAACCTGATATGGTTCTCCTTGAAGAATTAAGGGTTGATGATAATAAAAGGCTGATAGAAGAGTCTGAAGCGATCATTGATGCAAGAGAAAGATATTGTCATATCAGATGATTCACATAGTGCTTGTGCGGTGGAATCATTTGGTGGGGCTAAACCTCACATGGGAGACAGAAAGCGACATGAAGACTCTCTATCTACATTTTTTTGCCGATGCATAATTCCGGGATGGAATCATCCTAAGGGGGAGATAACTATATCGCCCACATTTATCGCTAGACATAGTTATTAATCTATATGTATGTCATTTGACGATTTAAATCTTTTATGAATAAATAAATGTAAATGATTAGAATATATATATATATATATATATATATATATATATATATATATATATATATATATGTAGGGAGAACCTGTGGGAACAATACAAGTACGGTGGGAGACCTAAAGTCTTTCACATTGACCTGGCCCGACATGACGTTTGCTGTGAATCAAGTCTTTCAGATTATGCATGCTCCTCGACAATCACATCTACAAGTTGTCAAAAGAAGACTCCGATACTAAGAGAACTATTTGCGATGGGTTCTTCTACCAAATAACTCCTATGAAGATGGGGCTGTTTTTATGGTTCTACGGGTATCCAAAATACGAACGAGATGGATGTTTGTTGTCCCAACCGCAAAAAGAAAAGATCCCCCATTAGGTTAGGAATGATATTCCATTCCCTGCCCCCCCCCCCCTTTCACAGAAAATGGAGAGAGTAATTGATGTCTTTTTTGAATCCGGCGTCGGGACTAACGAGGCTCGAACCCGCTCAGGAAGGTGTAGGACATTCCATACAATTACGAATCGCTAGCCACTCAGATCCCATTTATGTGTGTGTGTGTGTGTATATATATATATATATATATATATATATATATATTATGTGAATTTTATAGATATTAGGTGTATATGATATTTGTCAGAAATCTTACGTCGAAACGTAATAAATAAGGCTAAACTATAAATTAAAAATAATAGATTATTTAGAATAAATATTCTAAACAAAATTCGAAGTAATCAAAATAACGAACTCGTGCATATGATGAGCGCCTAAATTTGATTTCGTGAGAGGAAGTTAGGATTTTTCGAAGTTTAAACGTAGTAGTATACGACTTTGAAACCGAAATTCACATCGATCATTTGTTAGGAAAAATAATCTAAACAAGAGTTAAAGATATCATTAATACCTATCTGTCGATAACAAGACAATTGATAACAAATGTCGTATGAGAAATTTATGATTTTTATACTAACTTTAACAGTCTAAGCCTATTAAAAATATGGCTTTAGAAGTAAATTGAGAATTAGCTGATGGATTCTAAACAAAAGTTGTAGATCTCATCGATAGTTACACATGGATATAAAGAACGTTGAAAACGGAACTCATATAAAGAAGTTATGAATTTTTGAGGTTCTCATAAAATGGCATGCGCTTGGGTGAGCATTGACAAGGCGGACGACACGCGTCTGACACTCCACCTAAAACATGTCACATGTCACCACCCTGAGCAAGCCACACCAACCTTTTTCTCTACACGACCACGCGACATGCATCTCAAAAGGCACAATGTTCCTTTTTTACAACCTATAAATATATGCATTTGCAGCCCCATTTCTCACATATTTCCATCCATAACTCTCTGTAATTCCTTCAAACCCCTTAGCCCCTTACTTCATAGTTCCCGACTACTATTAGTGTGGCCCTGCATCATTAGAGAGCCAGAGAAAACGAAGTTCCCGAGTTAGAGTTGTATTCGCACACTTTCCGGTCCTCACAAGAAAACTCTTTAACTTAGGCTACACTTATTTGAATTTAGTGTAACTTATATTTATAGCTATAGTCTATATTATGAACTTGTAAATAACATTTATTAGTGACTCCAAGTAATTATACTGAATGATCTACCTATGGAAGTGATATCTACGCGGAATTTAGTGAGGTGTTTACAGTGGCTTTTCCAAACAGTATACTCTGTATAACAAATAGACCTTACCTCCGATATGATCTTACCTGATTATTCTTTATTTGATAGATCTTAATATACACATTGAGATTATTGAGAAATCTAGACTATCATTATTATAATCACCATGATTATGAAAATAAATTAAGACTTAGTGTCGTTTTAATATAGGTCTTTTGAAAGGATAAAGTGTTAAAGGGAAGCGTTGCCCTAACCTCGAATTACCTTTTTTTTTTCAAGTGAGTGTGTAGTTACTTTCAACAACATGATTTAATAAAAGTATTTATTATATGATAATAGTATTAATTATACTTTGTGTTACTTGTATAACTATAATAGAACTACTTATTAGGAAATATGTTGGAAACTAATTTGCCTTTAGATATAGTCTGGGTTAGCTATGGACTTATAAAATGTGCTTAGTTCCAAATATGTTGCATATTGGATAGGTCTCATTCTGGGGTAGAGTGTGAGATCATAGCAAAGTGTAATAGTCCTCCTTTTTTTGGATGACCGAAAATGATGGGTCCAAATACTAGATAACTGTAATGTATGTGTGGGTCATCGACTAGATTAGATGACAACACTTGACTTTTATTGGCGGTCTAGTGAATTACATTGCTAGTGTGAACGTATAACCTACAGACATAGGTAGAATGGGATACCATATCTATTAATTACTCTAAACATTAGTTTCCTTATTTTGACTTACACTGACCAGGGAGTCCCCTAGCTATGTAGCCAAACTATTCCTCAGACTATTCATAAGTTAAGGTGATTCTTCCAGATGTTCATCGAATTAGGATTTATGAGAATCGAATGGGCATGGTAGGTGGTCCTATATCAAATTATACCTTTATTGTTTATTTGCAGGAATGTTATTATATATTATCATTAGTATATTATGGACTTGAAAACCTGATGCATCTTACCAGGTTTTCCAAACCTGACCCACTCAATTTATATGCATCACATGTAGCAGAACTAAGGCTATTGGAAACTAGATAGGATGTTGAGTGAAATCAGAGATGTTCTTGTCTTAGTATTCAGGACCTTTTTATTTTTACGTTGTAACCTATGTTTGGATGTTAATGGTGAAATCCAAGGTATTTTAATAAAATAAAATAACTTATATAATTTCAATTGTTTTAAACTAGGATTTTCTACAACACAACAACTTAATACGTAAATGAAAACTTTTAATTGGTTTTGAAATAAAAGGATGTCACATACCACCACTTTCCACTTTTTCTTTGGTACATAAATTTCTCCTTGATATTATCATGCTTACATTCCTCCTAAAGGACACTAAAAGAAATCCATGACATTCTATACAATCCATGCAGTGAGAATTCTACCCGATCATTTGTTAGCATATGTCTTGTAGACATCAGACATTAAGTTTCCTTAAGGTTTTACTATCTCAAATTGTAAATGCCAGAGGTTGACTTCCCCTATTTGGCTTAACTAGAAAATTTTAATTTTTCCATAAATTTCATAATTTTCACATTTGGAACTTTTCTATCCTTCCTCTTTTTTTTCTACTTGTTATCCCAACTCTCCCTATATTGGTTAATAATATTTCAAGGGGTACATACACGTTGATTATGCAAACTCTAAGGGATCTAAGCTAACAGATGGTTAATTTTACAATCTGAAAATTTACTTAAAAAGCTAAGAAGAACAAATAAAGTATTCAAAATCATTAAAAACAACATAAGCACTATTTTAATAACTTACTTTCTATGATGCCAGTATTTAAGTCCTATTACCTAAAATATGTATTTTACACTATTGACCTCGTACCTCACACTTGAATGATACAACATCATCGGTGTATGCTTATAACAATAATAAATAATAGTAATAAGAAAGTATTTGAAATGACTCACTTGGGATAGAAGTGGTGATGTTGATATTTAACTTTAGTGCATAATGTTGTGGATGGAACCTCCTTCAATTTTTGAACTTGTTTGCTTCGTTGGAATTTATATTACTTTTGAGAAGATGTTCAAGATTGAGTAATTCGGACGACTTGTTTAGTAGAACTTTGGAATCTTATGTGTACTTGAGAAATTGAGTCTTCTTAATTTAATTATTGTAGACCGAAGTGAGTTGCACAATTTCTTTCTTTATGAATAAATGCTAGACTTGATTCGAGTCGGCCAAATACGAGTTTCTTCTTCTACTTAGAGATTTTTCTACAATTCTAATTAGTACCATACAAATTTCTTTGTGTGAATAATAAGAATTGAACCCATGTTCACGCTAAACACTCGTTCCTGATCCTTAGTTTAAGCTTCCTTCTTTATTTTTAGCTCTTCATCATTCATTTCTCATTAAAAACGGTTTTGGGGTCATGATTGGCACTTGGAACCATTAATTTGTACTTAAAAGTCATGCACTCCATCATTAGTAGCAAATCACAGCTAGATTTTGGTCACGATGTGATTTTGCATCAAGGTACTTCTGGCATCGTCATGACTGACTTTCTCGGTGAGAATAGGAAAATCTAGGTGCGATTTTTGTACAATTTCCCTCTTCTTCTTCAAAGAGAGTTATGTTGATAAATTTTGTTGAATATAAGTTGTTGTGAAGAAGTTCAAATGACGAAAATATATTTGAATGGTAGCTAATGTTGAAGACTCAAGTGTCGAAGATTTTTTTGTTGTCTGTATCGAAATTGTCAATATTTTGATATATCTTTTTATTTCATGTAAAATTTATGTTTGTACTTAAATGTCGAAGTCTACATCCTTCGTGATCATAATATTACAATTGGTTGTTGTTCATTGAAAATGGAGTTGTGTGGTTATAATACTATAGTTAAGTTGAAGTAATTGTTAATATCCGACAACTTAAAATAATAATTTGACTGGTTATAGAATTATTATTGAGAGCTATTAGCTGAAATAGGAGTTTGTGTAGTTGTATATTCTTCGATTGGTAAAACTGTGTGGTAATACTTAGTGTAAGTTTATACTAAGCTCTTTGCAAGATGTTTAAATTTGGTCCAAAATTTATAATTTTGGTTCAGATTTTAAAATTTTGTTACAAATTCATCCTAAATTTAGTTTTTGTATATTTTTTTAAAAATTTTATTTTTTATAAAATCATATTTATAAAAAAAGATATTTTCACATTATTTTTTTTTCTATATAAAAACTTTTTATAATTATTGAATCTAATGAAGCTATTAACTTTTCAGAAATCATATAGGCATATCTCTAGAGTTATGTGATTAATTGTGATGAAATGTTTTAGAAATAATGATTGAAAAAGTCTTAGTAATTTTATGAATTTACAGCAAACAACTTCTAACGACATAGAAGTTAGAATGAATTTTTACACAATTTATCTTAACTCTTAACTGTGAATATACAAAATATCAATTTATTTTGAATTCATTTTATTCAATAAATATTTTAATTTTTAAGCATTTTTTTCATTCACCTTAGGCAACATGCTTTAATTTTCTAAAATCATAAATTACAAAAGTAGTCTTGTATGTATAATTAAAATTAAGAAAATCGTTTCCATTCCTTCTATAAGAGGGATGCTCCTTAAACAATAATTTAAATTTTCAAAACCCACTCATGATTTGAATACATACGAAAAACCCAGTCATTAGTTCAGTTTTTTTTTTTAATTTGAGACTAGCTCACTTCGTTAACAATATGTCTAACTAGAAGTTTTTAACTAGTATAGTACCATGCTGTTCATCAGAAAGAGAAAAAAAAAAAAAAAAAAAAAGTGGTTCAATTGTAACTTCAACTTTCAATTATATAGTAGTTTTGTTTATGGAAAATTAATATATTAACGTTTTGGATTACTAACCTAATAATATAAATTGTGTTTTTATAATAGTAAACAATTTACTATCTTTCTTGACTTTATAATATATTGTCCAGATAAGAAAGTAATTATTAAATGCATTAATTATAAAATAGGTGCTTGTATATTTTGTTTTTTATAAAATACGTGTTATTATATATATATATATATATATATATATATATATATATATATATATATAAAACAGATTTGTATATAAATATTATATGCACACATGTTTTTTATGTACTTAAAAAATACATTTTTTATAAAAGTTTTTTAAGGTGTAAAAAAGTTTTTATATTGAAAAAAAAGGTTTTTTTTTTAAAAAAAAAAATATGATTTTTCTATATAATTATGATATTATAGCAAAAAATATATATATCCTAAACAAAATTTTGAAGGAAAAAGATATAAAAATTATATTTATAATGAATTCATAATAAAATTTTAAAATATAGGCAAAAGTTGTAATTTTTGGATCAAATTAATAATGAAATTTACAATATATGTCAAAAGTGTAAATTTTGAAAGTAAAATGATGTGTTCATAGAATAAAAAAGATCAAATTAAATACAATTATTGATTTTTAGAACTTAATTGAATAAAAAAGTATATAAGGATTCAATCCGATTATGATGTCAAAATATAATTATTTTTATATTGTTTTTCCAACTTTTATTTGTATCAAAAGGTACCTTTAAAAATATTTATTTTGGTTTTTATATCCTTGATTTTATATTATTTTCTTTTTACGTCAAGGTTTGAAGGAATGTTGAAAATTAGATCAAATTAAAGATATTGATATGTGACGATGATCAAACTGACTTATGAGTAATTACGAAAGTGTACCTCTTAATATCTATATGTATATATGAAAAAAAAATGTCTTCTATTCACGTGCAATGCATGTAATGGTGATTGTTTACATTCCTCTTATGTAAGTTAAAAGGGTAAAGAGTAATCCAAAGAGGTGTCTTAGCCGGCCATTATTTTGTCCATTTTTGAAGTCATTTAGAGTAGTTCTTAATTAAGACAAGATTACTCCTTTAATTAATTTGATAAGTTTTGTTTTACTCTTTGATTGATTGCTACCCTTCATTCAATCATTCCAATTTATCATGAGATACATGAGAGATATGATATTTGTTTGCTAGTGTTGTGAAATTCCATAACAAAAGACAAAGAGGTAGCCCTCTTGAACAAGGACATAATTAATTATGAGGGTATATTTTTTCACCTATTTCAGTATAATTCTATCATGTGGAACTTCTTAATTTCCGTTAAATATATTTGTGCAAGTCGTGCCTATTCTTATCAAGACTACCATTCATTATTACATAGGAGAATGTGGTCAATAAAATTTGCTACAAATATGGGCAAACACGTCAACATCTAGTACAGAAATTGACATTTATTTCTCTAATAGAAGGGTATCTTAACCCAGTATCCAAATTGATATATAATTAATTTTATCAAATAATAAGAATATGTTTAGATTCTAAATAGGCTCACACGCTGATTTGTTGATGGTGTTTGTAGTGTGTTCCTATTTGTAGTCATTTTGGTATCGATGTGTCATTTAGTAGTTACTACTAGTTAGTAGGGCTGAAAGTGGGTTTAAACACGGTCCAGATAGAATCGGAGTCGGAAAACTCGGGAACTAGTTAACAGGATTTTCTAGGACAGGAAACTAGACCGGAATATAGAAACCGGTTTCAGTTCAGTTCTACGTGAGGTACCTGGTAAAGTGGTTTAGAACTGGAAAACACGAAAACATCAAAATGGGTCGGGTGGTGTGACAATTATCAAAAATTGTCACAGTCGCCGATCGCTAAAGCGACAAACGTCAAGGATAATAGACTAAATATGATATCTATCTATGATGAAAATGCAATATTTCGTATCCAAATATATTAGAAAAATCAGTCGAATCATCCGTACACTAAAAATTAAGTGCGCGAAAAATTGTGTTATTTTATATAAATAATAACGTATTCCAAAAGTACATGTCGTCCCAATCCCGGAAATATAATTTTTGTAAAAATCAGACTTCGTATGGAGAAGTTGAGTTTTCTAAGTTTAAAAACAAATCATGCACAAGTAATGTGTGTTGTAAAAGATAAAGGAAAATCGATTGAGTTTTAGCCAAATATGTAAATGGGAATCGAAGTCGTCATCGATACAAAACCGATGAGACAAAGAATATAAAAAACGGAGTCCGTACGAGAAAGATATGATTTTTGCAAAATCATTTAGGCTTATAAAAATATGGGGTAAAAATAAAGTCAGAATTAGTCAATACGACCTAAAGGAAAGTTGTAGATATCTATATGTGGATACAAAAAACATTGAAAACGAAACTCGTATGACGAAGTTACAAATTCTACAAAATCAACATTTTCTAGTGCATGTGCGTGTTACGTGTGACGCGCATGCCTTCAAGAAGGAGGGACGTGGACCAAGGAAAAAAGACACACGTGTCACGCAACAGATGGAGCCACCTAGCAAGGGCGTGATGCACCTTTCTCTTTTTCGCCGATAAAAGCAGCCCCAAGCCCCCTTAGTTCCACACATCAAAATCCTCTCACTTTCTGTCGACTTCTCTAGGGATTTTCCCTCTTTTGATCCTAGTAATACTCGAGAATTAGGCGGAAGCTATAGGTGTGTAAAGCACGCTTCAAGGGTGAGTTTCACGACTCTTTTTCAAAGCATTTCTCAAATGTAGGGGGATATATGTTAAATTATTATTATATAAGTACTCTCGATGCATTATAAAGTTTTGTACAACATAATTATTTTATATCGATACTCTGCCCAAATAAAATAATAGATATTATACCCTATCGTTACTCTGCTAAATATTTATAGATAACATTGTACCTATTCACTACTTTGCTAAATGTTTAGAAATAATAATATTCCAGGTAGATACCCTACCCAAATTTTATGGATAATATTATAGCGAGTCATTACTCTGTCTAACTTTTGTGAATAATATCATACTATATCGTTATTCTGCCCAAAATTTCATATATAATATTTGTATATTATGTCATCACTCTGCTCGTATAAACGGATAATTGTAGTATATTATATTGTCATTTCGCTCGTTCCAAACAGATAATTGTTGCATATTATGTGGTCACTCCGCTCGTTTCAAACCGATAAAACTCGTATATTATGTCGTCATTATGCTCGTTCCAAACTGATAATTGTTGTATATTATGTCGTCATTCCTCTCGTTTCAAACGGATGATTGTTAAATATTAGGTCGTCGTTTCGCTCATCTCAAACAGATAATTATTGTATATTATGTCATCACTCTGTTAGTTTGGCTTGGATAAGATATCTATAATCATAAAATTAATTATATTTATACAATACAATATTGAAATCCTTTTTACATTAATACTAGTCAAGTAGTTGTTAAAGGAGACAAATTAACACATCTCAGCTAATTAGTTTTTAGTTAAGACCTTGGCCTATAGTCGTTAATCTTAAGTCACCGAGAGAGTTATGTATATATCTATACGCGATTGACACCTACACCCGCGGTTGCTAGCTAGAACCCGGGCAGGGATATCTGTCTAAACTTTACGGTGAAACGTCATGCAGGGCAAATTTCTAGTCAGAAGCCCGACTATGGGAACTCATTGTAACTATAATTGGTATGTACTTGACCCAAGAGTAGCATTGTCTATTTGGGTTGCATTCACCAGAACAATCTGATAGAATGGATATTTGAGAAATAGGTTATTTATGATTTATTAATATATTACAAGTATAATATATTAATTGTGAAATCATATTATTTAAATAGTATTAATCAATAATTAATTTGGAATTAATTTAGTGATAAAAAGAGAATAATTAAATTAACATGGACTTATTATGTAAATCAGTGATATATATTGTTTGGGCTATTGATCCATGACGGGGTAAGTTTATGTAAGTATCCATGAAGATTTAGCCCACATTAGATATGGATCATAACCAATGTGTATGGATTAGGGTTTACCCAAGACTCTTGGAATCCTACAATATATATATATATATATATATATATATATATATATATATATATATATATATATATCATATGATTCCAAGAGTCATCATATGTTATCGCTTAGCTAAAATCGGCCCAAAGAGTTCGAAGAAAAGAGATAACTGATTTTAGAGTGTCTAGCGTCTCTCTCAAAGTCGTCCTTTGTTCATGGTGTTTGTGAACCATTTGAGGCATCACACTTGAGGTGCGAAGCTCTTGAATAGCCAAAAATACAATCTACAATAAAGAGGTATTATTCTAACTAGTTTTATGATTCATGTACCAAAATTGTATTCTAGTTTTAGGCTTCATGCTTTGGAAATTTTATTGCATGTATAACTAGAGAAAACCTAGATCCAAAGCTATTAGGGTTGTATGTGCACCATAGGAGTGTTATAGTACACAAAACCCAACATTGGTATTAGAGCTTAGGGTAGTTTCTGTTATATAATTGCATTTGGAAATTGTTCAAAGTTGAAAAAAATCTGAAAAAAGGCCTTCTGCCAGGCTGAACTCGCTGAGTCCATTGATGAACTTGACGAGTCCAAATCCTGGCTCGAAGAGTTGCACTGGCAAGTGGCAGATTTTCGGGTTTTTTGGCCTATATAGGATTGCGATCACTACCACAAACTATTTTGTATCATAAAATCTATTTTTTCTGATATGGTATTGATTATACTCATCCAATGAAAAGATAATTGTCAAAGTTTTAAGATAATTGTTGGTTATATGATAAACAAAGTACTTGTAAATTGTTGATATGAATTATCTTGCCTTATGAGTTAAATTAGATGAATCCTAGATTATATGATAATTCTATTTGTTAAAATTCATCTAAATGTTTTTTAATGACTTCCATAACTTGTCCTCAAATTATGGAACATGAAAAGTTTCATCCATTAAAATAACATTAAACTCATAAGTTATGGAATTCAAGAGTCTTGGATGGTTACAAAAGTTGTCATCAAGATGGAATCCAAAAGGTTTTGAAGAGTTTCAAAACATTCCCTCAAGTTTTGGAACTTGAAAAGTTTAGTTAAAAGTTTTTAATTTTTAATATTGAATTCTAAAACATCTAGTAATTGAAAGGTTTCAAAATATTTTTAATTTTGAATTTTTAATAACCTAGATGCCTTGAATAATTCAATTACACCTTATGGACTTTAATAAATGAATTAAAATTTTTAATTAAGAGATAAGTTTAATAAATCTATAATAACATGGTTTCGGATTAATTAAATTAAGAACATAATTTATCAATAGATTAAACCACCAAGTATTTTAAATATGTAAAATACACCCTTATACTAATTCAAATGTTTAATATATTATATGTATAAGTAAAATGTCAGTCTTACCATTAGTAGGTCTCATTTACGAAGTCTGTCTATAACGGGGGGTATAAGGTTACTACCTATAAAATGGTGATTTAATTGGTGTCCACTCTCACCTACCGCTTCCTTGACTGGTGGATGGTCGTTAGCCGAACGGGTAGGATAGGAAATTAATTCTCATTAAAAGTATAATGAAAATACCAAGTAACTAAACACTTATAAATTCCCAATCTTAGTTACTTAGGAAAAAAATGTGAATTTGCTGCTAACCCATGAAATTGCACTTTACACCTTGTTAAGTCGTTAGTGGAGCGTGTGTGGTTAACTGACACACTAATCTGGGACTGACAATGTGTGGCAAAGGGTAGCTAGATGTTAATCATGGATCAATGGAGCGTGTGTGGTTAACCGACACATTGATTGGATGATTTGTAACATTGAGTGTACCAAGCTAATTTGCATGGTTATTCACACATTGTTTGTGATCCCCGGCATCCCAGTCACAAACTTGAAGGGCATAATCGATATTAAACATGCCATTGAAAAGTTCAATTAATCTTAAAAGAATCTAGGAATTTAATCCATTTAAAACTTAATAATCAATTTCGTTTTTCATGATGGAAATTAGTAAATCGTCATTTACCTACCTTCAAATATTTACAATTGGATTACGGCATCCCTCTTCCGAATTGTAGAATATTGTGTTGGGTCCTAGCCTTAATATTTCATTTGGGTGTTATATTAAGGACTTAAATAACTAACTTAAATTTCTCACATTATAGATGTCTAGGTCAGACAACTATGGTCTTTCCGAATCTTATGGAAAAAGCTTTCCTCATGAAGATGATATTCCACAAGACAATAAGGTGAAAGATTAATCCCTTCTTCGTGCTTTAGTGGAACTTCACTTCCTCCACCTCCTCCAATAGTTCTCCCTGACCCACAAGTTCAAAGACTTGAAAAGTTCATGGTCACTCAAACCCTATTGGCTACCAAACACCAAGATGGAAGGTTTGTGTGTGCACGTGTCTTGGAGATGAAGTCATACATTGATAAGCTGGAAATGTTAGGAGTCATTGTCTCAAGGAAGTTGGTTTTTGACTTGGTTCTTTAGTCATTTTCCGAGTCGTATAGTCAGTTTGTTAAAGACTACTATATGACAGACCGCAACGTGACCCTTATTGATCTTACATATTTGCTAATTGCTGCTGAATCAACAATGATTTGGCGCACCGTTAATGTGAATTTGATTAGAAGATCTACTTCCCAAACTTCCATGGACATTGACAATGGCAACATTGGAAATCCAGAAAAGTCTTTTCATCCCAATGAGAAAGAATGAAAGAGAAAGGCTAAGTCTATGATTGTCCCATGTACCGTTTCGAAAGAGTCTGTTTGTTTCTATTGCCAAGAGAAGGAGAATTGGTTGCGAAGCTGCCATATCTGCCTGAAGGATCATAAGGATGGTAAAGTCAAAAAGTTTGACTCTGCTTCAGGTAAGTCCTCTATCTAACTCTATTAAGTTCTTATTTGTAGATTCTTGATACAAGATGCGATAAGATTACATTTTGATGTTTTGTAGGATCAAAGGAAGCTTAAAGGAAAAGCATGTTGAGTCTGATCGTGAGGAGATGGATTTCGATCGCATGGTTAAATCATCGGATTTTTGAGTTGATGCTAGGAGTTATGATAGATTGCTTAGGAATATTTAGAAACATAATTTTCATATGTACTTGCGTTGTAAGGAAAGGTTTTCCGCATTTTATAAATAAAGAGAAATTTTGATTTTATCTTATGTATATTTCCTTGCAATGGCATTTGTGAAAATTGATGTTTGTATGTTTCTATTTTTTAGCAATATGGATTTGATTCTTTCGTTTATGGTGGTGTCAAAATTTACCAAATAAGGAAAGATTCTCATCACCCAAGTTTCAATTGGATGGAAACTTGAAATCGTACAACTTGTATTGTATGATGAATGAGAATTTTTGTCTTTGGAAAATTAATACTAATTCCTTGTTCACATGTATATATGAGTCAAGTGAAGGACTATGCGATCAAGTACACTTGGTTGTGCACTGGTCAGGTCCACCACAAAGAATGACAAGACTATTAGTCATGATTTACTAAAAGTTTAGTAAATATGGTTATGCTTACAAGTTTAAGTGTAATTTTGAATCATTGAAAAGTTTCAATGTATAGCAGGACGAATAAAAGGAACCAACTAGGCAGAAAGATAAAAGTTTCTCCAATCTAAAAGCAAAGGAGAGTACTTTAGTATCGTGTTGTATGAAGATCTTAATGATTATGAAAACCATATCACATTTGATCCTCTAAGGACACCTTAGTGCACTTGTATGGCTAAGACGAGGAATCAGGAATTTTTGAAATGGCTAAATCAATTAAGGTGAATCATACTTCGCTCCAAAGTCAAGTCTTAGAGTCATACTCGAAGATTGTAACCTGAGTGACATGATCTTAAGAAAGGTTTAGAACACTTATCAAATGTAGTGTAAAATGTTTCTTACTCTTGTACATTTGAAATGGGTGAGTTGTGATGTTTTGGATAAAACAAAGACCTACTAAGACCAATTGTGTGAAGTGTTTATCTTGATAAGAATCTGCACTAACTCTTGAATAATTTTTTTTTTTGTCAAGGAATGGTTCTTGACAAGAGAATTTTATATGTCAAGAGGTCAGTAGGAGTCTTAAAGATCTTGAAAAGCTTCAAGATCTAATCAAGAATAAACCTGTTGTTAATCACTAGCACATGACTTGAGGTTTGTAACCTATCGTGTTGACATATTCTTATTTATGTGCCCATTCCAGTTAAAGTTGACTATGCATGTTAGTTCTATGAGTACTCAATTGTTTTCTTAACAACTTGGAAGCAATAGTAGGCCCTTGTACTGCCAGGTGGCAAGAAATTAAGATTGAACAAGTTCAATCCATATAGGTTTGGATTTGTCACTAACCTTGTCTTGTGATTATGGTTATAACAAATTCGTATGGATAGGAACATATACATCATAAAATCTAAGTGTCATAAGGTTTCTCACCAATTCATGAAATTGATTGTGAGGAAACGCATTCACTAAGTAGGTTTTAATGAGATAGAAATTGTGATATTTGCATTCTCAAGTTCGATTATGATTACAGAATCCCTCTTCATAGTCCGAATTGTGAGAAATGGCAAATAGTTTGAACATTCAGAACTTATTGTTGTAAGTTTTAAATAGTTTAGACACACATATGAGCTTTCTAATAAAAGGGTGTATGAGCTTAGATAAATGCTTATCGAAGCATCTCGTATTAGAAATCTAAACTTTGGTAAGAAAGTCAATAAGTATTGATTTCTAGAAGTCCAGCTGATTTCTGAGAATATGTCAAAGCTAGTGGGAGAATAAGTGTTATGCTAGTAAGATAATAATTATTATGCTAGTAGGATCATAATTATTATATTAAGTGTTGCGAGTTAGCAATGTTAATTATAGAAAACAAAGGTTTCAATTCGCAAAGTTATTAAGGGAGAGGAACTTATACTTCATTTAATTCTAAAAGCTTAGATTGAGATTTTAATCAAATTTAGTCAAGGAAATATATGAATGTTATGTTGAAAAGATTCGAAATAAGGAAATTCTAAATATGGAAATGTTATAGCAAGAGACTAGTAAAGTATCAGGTCTTTATGTAAGACATAATGAATCGTGTCCCATATGCTTTAGATATAGGGTCGATTTCATGTGCTATAACATTCTCCTATTCTAACTTTCCAAATGCCTAAGGCATTAAGAGGGAAAAAGGACTAGAACAAGATATGACTGAAGTTGTTAAAAAATTGCTATGGGCGATCCATGGTTCGCTAAGAATTGGTCATTTTGTGGGCAATTGGGAGTATAGTAATGAATGGACCATATTAATATAATTATGAATAGATAAGATTTAATTAAGAATGGATACTCATATGAAAATATGGAAATGCTTCCATACTGGGAGTTGGATATCAAGAATCTATGAGTAAGTTAGAAACTTTTATGCAAGAAGGATGTTCAAAGGAATACACCTTGAATATGAGACTTCGCTTCCACGGAATTGGTGCAGTAACCAATGTCCAAAGGGAATACTTTGTAGTGTTTGTTGCCAAGTCTCTATGAGTTTTGTGCATAGTCATTACAAGAGGATCGTTGCATATAAGTTTAGACTCTAACATATTTTAGCAAATGACAAGAATTTGGTATTCTTACTCTTACGATAAGGATTTGGAATTATGAAATGAGTGTCATTGGAAATGTTTACAATTAATCTATTTCATATAATAAGGACCATGGATAAACATAGTGTGCATGCTTGGAGCATGGGATAACTATTGTTTTAATTGAAGTATTTAGTTGATAAATCGAAATATTATACAATGAATAATGTGTAATCAATATGATGATTATATAAAAGGTATTTTATTTATATTCAAAAGTTTTGAGACCATATTGGATTCGATTATTCTTGTGTTTCACTTTGAATGTTTTGACTTCCTGAGTAACTAGGTTATTCAAACTATCCACATTCGATCATACTTTGGAAGTAGGTATTAAGGCAAGACTATCATGAATCTGTCTATAAATTGTCTAAACTGTTTTATACATAGCGTAAGTTTGCTCAAGTCGGTTGCACATTGACATATGTAAACGCACCAATAACTTGGTGTTATAAAACATATTGTTGTGTGTGATTTGATGAGTAAGTACAAGTAAGCATTTGGGTCGAATTTTATCCACTCCTTTTACCCAATGTGGGATAAAAGTGATATATGTGGGCCCTTCACTGATTTAGTGATGACAACCATAAGTTCTTGGCCAAGCCTGGACTAATTTGATTTGTTCAGTTAGTTCGTCGTTATAAAATGGAAATCGGGAAACAAAACATGAACAGAGAGAATGATTATAATCCATGTCTCAGTTCATACGATATCTAGAATGGAGGATTATATGATCCATTATCTAATGGATGCGTCATTGACTAGGTTAGAGTTCGATAACGACTTTTGAGAGCTACGATTGCTAGTCGGGATTTTGGAGTCGTACTTGCAATAATAGTTAGTAGACTTATCCAAGTGGGAGATTGTTGGATTAGGTGTCTAAGCCCAAAACTATAATTTGTATGTACTTGACCCAAGAGTTGCATGGTCCATTTGGGTTGCCTTCATCAGAACAATCTGATAGGATGAATATTTGAGGAAGAGGTTATTTATGATTTATTAATATATTACAAGTATAATATATTAATTGTGAAATCATATTATTTAATTAGTATTGCTCAATAATTAATTTGGAATTAATTTAGTGATCAAAAGAGACTAATTAAATTAACGGGGAACTGATTATGTAAATCAATGATATATACTGTTTGGGCTATTGATCCATGATGGGCTAAGTTTATGTAAGTATCCATGAAGAGTTAGCCCACATGAGATATGGATCATAACCCAAGTGTATGGATTAGGGTTTACCCATGACTCTTGGAATCCTACAATATATATATATATATATATATATATATATATATATGTATATATATACATGTATATATATATATATATATATATATATGTTATCCCTTAGCTAAAATTGGCCCTAAGAGTTCTAGGAAGAGAGATAACCGATTTTAGAGTGTCTAGCCTCTTTCTCAATGTCCTCCTTTATTCATGGTGTTTGTGAACCATTAGGGTTGTATGTGCACCATAGGATTGTTATAGTACACAAAACCCAACAGTTCACATCGTATGTAAACAATTATATAGGTTAAATTTAGACGGTATCCCGCTAACCTACATTGAGTATGAATGTTCGCTCTCGGTCAGTTTGTTCTTAAGAATATAAGTACTCCTTTCGATAAGTATACTCCTGAGATAAGAATACACTAATATATCAGTATCACATAATATGAATGATAAAGGAAATACGAAAACTATAGTACCTATAATTAGTAGAATGCTATTTTCGAAAGAAAGGTACTCTAACAAAATAAAACAAAATACTTATACAACTTAACAAAGTTATGTAGAAAAAGTATAATTATCATACCTATAAACACGTCAATGTAATGTTGACGTTTTCAAAACCACATGTATTCCCAGGAAACAAGAGATGGAAGCTTGCACTCCCTGATGCGACATTTGTTCGATGAGCCACTAAAAGCTTGTTATTATTTATAGTTATGCCTAACTGTCAAGGCAATATTTGAATTAGAACTTCTAGTATGTCCAAACATATTCTGATTTAATATTGAATCCATAATGAAAGTGATATTTATGCTATATTTTTTTTTGTATTGTTCAACGTATGTTCAATATATGTGATCGCACAGCACGGCGTTTCCACTGTCTGTTGGGGTGTGATATATTGGTATCAGAGATATTGGCTATAGCGAACTAGTACTTCCTTAGGAAATTAGGACTATAACCATGGGTTATACTCCGATTAGGTTTATCCTCAAATCTACAAATAAAAGTATTATTATAAATTACACTACTGATAGACTACTTATGGGAGAGGTGTCTAGAATGGACTTGTCACATTGGGTTGTTGGATTTCTGAATGGATATATGCCAAAATGGTCTTTCCCTTCGACTTTTCTTGTCTGGTTGATCCTTACTTGATAGTCTTGAAGTACAAAAACAATAATTAATAAAATAAAATACAAACTTCTAACATAAAGTTATACATATAAACTTAGTTCCTCAATTAGAAAACACCTAAGTATATACAACAAAACCTATAGAAACCCAAACTCAAGAGTTTAGTTCAATAAAATGTTTGAGGTTAATACAATATATGGTTCCAACCATAATTAGACATAGACTATGCATCTATGCTTAATTATGGTTAGAAAAATATACAACTAATCTTGAATATTGTAATTGATTGACTAAACTCTCGAGGATCCCATAAAGCCTAGAACCCCACGATTCAGACCATCATTATCTAAGATGGATAACTCCTAGCATCTGCAAGATCTTCACACGAGTATGTCAAATATTGGAAACAGGGTAACAAAACCATTTCCATATAAATATCAGGTCATGCCACACTCTCTTAAGTTAAGGATACCCATTTTTCCTAAAAGTTTCCTTTGACCCACGATAAGAAACTTTACGAGAGATATGGTTCCTCAGAAAAAACTAGAGAACCCTACCAGGATCCTTTTCAGTCCTCTGAGGAAGACAATCCTGCTAAGGAGGAGACAAATCCCACTAAGGAGTAAGTCGGTTACTCAAAGTATGAAAGTAAGAAGGCTAAGATTGACAATGAGCAGATTAAGGAAAAAGGTCAAACGAAATTCCAAAGAGGAGCTAGAAGAAGAAGATCCCAAACAATGAAGAAGAGGCTCTACTACATATCCCTCCCCTTGAGACATCAAACGAATTAGATAGTCTTATATCATGTACACACTATAAAATACAAACTAGAAAAAACCTGATGCCAATCCGAATTCAAACGAATGAGATATGCATATTTTAAACTTTTTACATAAATCGGTTCTGGCCCTTAAAACTGGTTCTGGTTCTTAAACCAGGTTTACCAGACCCAAAGGACCCGAAACCCGGATAAAGCCATTATTTAAACCAGGAACCTAGAACTGTTCTACATATTATGGTTTTAATAGTTCTGGTACGATTTTCCGGTTTAAATCTCATCCCTACTAGTTAGTTGTGTTTGATCCTAATTGTTAGCGAATATTAGTCCTTTTATTGAGATCATTCATGGGAAAATACTTAATTTCACTAATGTGTTGTTGTATTTACTTAACGAGGTTAATTTCTTGCTTCTTTGCAAGCATAGTTAGAGATGGAAAAAGGACGTAAAAATAATGGGAAGCCCAATCCCAATGCCTATTGTCGAATCATCATTCCAATCCCTATGCTCATCAGTATCCCTATTGCATAATATAAATGAATGCTCGTCTACACCCCTAACGGGGAATCAAAGATTTCTGTTTTCCATTTTAATATGAAAAATTGTACATAAAGAAAACTCCAAATTTCAATTTTACTGACATAAGTTTAAATGTTTTACAAAGCATAAAAATATCATAGATTGCATAAAAACTATGAACAAATTTTCTACCAAAATTAAAAACACACATGGAAAATCAAGTCAAAAAAATATCGCGGTGATATATTTGTTAACAATATATACACTAAGGAGAAAAAACTATACGCTAGGTTAAATTAGATAAACAAAGAAAAAAAATATGATTTCAACCAAGTAATTAATAATGATTTTGGTTATTTGGAGAAAATTTCAGTTATAATAAATGTTGATAGATTTGCAGGTTTGATCCAACCTTCGAAAAGTAGTTTGTGTCCATGTGATTTCAAAAAACTATAGAGTTGGTCTCTTATTAATACAAAAGACTAATATACCCTTGCTAATATATTTTTCCTTTTTTCTTTTTTATATTTATGTATTTTTAATTTAAAGTGTAACGACTCAAAAATAACAACAAATTTAAACTTTTAAAACAACCCATAGTCATTAAATGTTTACAAAATCCTTGTTTCCAAATTGTTTATCCATATCAAAGTATCCCAAAATCATAAAAAAAGGGTGTGTACAGTTACGCCTTTGCCTCCCACAATCATGAGAAGTACCTGAAACAACAACTAAAAACTATTAACCAAAGCTTAGTGAGTTCCCCCAAAATACTATCACACAAACAACTATAATAAACAAACAAGTATGTTGGGTCCAATCAGTCATCGGATTGGAATACGCACGGGCCTACAACCATCGGGCTGGATTACTGCCTCCTGGCCTAATTAGTCATCGGATTGAAATACCAATACACAGTAGGTCCACTCAGTCATCAGACTAGAATACCAATATACAGCAGGCCCACTCACTCATCAGATAGGAATACCCTTGGGTCCACTCAGTTATCAAACTAGATTACCCCCAGTCTATTGATTCATGCACAAAGCAGTAAAGTCTTAATCCAACACAATATACCGACATATAACAAATAACAAAGAAAATCAATAGACATGTAATCATGTAATCAGAAATCATAGGTAGTCCTACAGATCTACCGGTCTACACATACCAACAAATAGCATATAATCATACAATTCTATCTCATACTCAACATATCAATGTATAGCAGGATATTAATCCAATTGGTTGGCCTTGGTGCCTTCGACCCGTAGGTATAGTGAGGAAATCTCACCTTACAGTCTAAACAATAGGTGTCGAGGCCCCGACTCTGAATCTCAAGCCTGTCCGTCGCCTATCCATCCAAAGGACCAATTCTCAAACACCATTAAAAATACCCAAAATACCCCTTGCTCAAACTTAGTCAAATCAATGTCAAAATGGTCAAAATCAACAAGTCAATTGAGTCAACCCAACCGAGTTGACTCAGGGTGTGTTCACAAGCCGTACTCGAGCATTGATGAACATCAGGTAGGTTAACCACGTACGCGCTACGCACTCAAGTTACGTAGGGCATACACCCAGTCTTCCCAAAAACCCATTAAGAGCTTAATGCGTTAAGCTTTCACATCCAAATTCTAGATCTAAGGCTAAAATACCATAGAGAGTCATAAAGTTTCTAAATTTATGACTTTTACGTGTCCATTAAGTGGCCGATACCTCAAAGTACAACATATTAATGCATTAAGACCTTCTAAAGAATGCATGAAGCAAATCTAAGCTTCCAAACCACATTTTTATGACTCAATACGCTCCCTAAGGTCTGAAAGGACGACTTATTGGCTGAAGAACATGCCATATTCAAGAATCACCATTTTGGGACCAAAAAGTGTCTTAAAGAAAAGAGTCTAGATCTACAAAATGGAGTGATAAAGTTGCAAGCTTTATACCTCCTAGAGTTTGCAAACAAAGAGCAAAATTACAAATCCAAAAAGCTTCCCAAACTGGAAGCTCTCCACACCACTTTCCTGTTCTTCAAGCACACTTCTAATCACTCCAAAGGCTCCAAAAATGCTCTCTTTCTCTTAGGGTTTGCTTGGGGGGTCGATTTCATAGAAGGATGTTGAATAAGAATGAGACGTGAGGCTATAATGAGGTTTAAATATGAGCCAAAGCCGAAAAATTAGGTTTTGCATGATCCTCACATATGCCATGCATACGAGGTATACGCCCAACGTACTAAGGTTCGTCCTAGTACGCTAGCATACACATGTATGCTTAGCGTACTCCCCAAAGTCCAAAAATACCAAAATGCCACTATCACTACAAGAAAAACGCGATTTTGCTAGGGAAGGTCGCTATGGAGCATATTTTCGTTGTTAATCTCCAATGGATTGTGCTATAGTGTGTCGTTCCATAGCAATGTTGCTACCACATTGTCTACGGATTTTATTTTTGGTAGCTAGAATGAGACTTGCTGGGGAAAATGCTACCAACTCCAAATCCGTTGGTATTATGCTACCGATAGTTCTATGGAACAAAAATTCGTAGCAATTTTCCAACGACATTTGTTACCAAATCACTTTCCATTGTAATGCTACTATGGAATTCATTATCGTGGTTACTATATAACATAGTTTGTGACGGAAACCAATTCCATAGTTTAATTGCTATGGAAGTACCATTCGTAGGTATTTTCTAGGGATTTCTGCTATGGAATATGATTTCATTTGCTTGTTTTGCTATGGAACAAAAGCGTAGCTAATTTGTGACGGTGTTTGTTGGGATGTTGTATGCTTAATTAATCTTCTTATCTATGGATGAATTATTATTATGATCACTAGAATTTGTAAGATAAGGTTTGAATGAAATGTTTTTAAATTGGTAATATGCGTCATAAACTAATGGCTAAAAAATATAAAAATGAATTATAAAGTAGATATTGTTGGCAAGCGGACTCGAACTTAAGCTTATGCTAGAAAAGGGCGCGGTTAAGCCAGTTATGCTAATGAAGTTGTGTATAATTTCTTGAAAACATAGTATATAATGAATAATTGACAACGAATTCATTACAAACTTATTTTTAATTACATTAACTGGGCATGTTAAAGTATATAATCTATGTAGATTATTTTCGTGAATAAAAAATTCATTACAAACTAATTTTTAATTACATTAACTATACTTCATCACAAATCTTCAAAATTTTCTAATTTGAATGGTTGAATAACTTTTATAATTGGATAAAGGCTTCGAGTATTAGTAGAATGGTTTAATTGAGATCGAAACTTGCAGAACACATATTCAAACATAGTGTGTATCGATTAGGGAACCTTCGACAACTCTTGATTTCAATGTGTTGGATGGATACTAGGTCATGTTATTGCGTTGATATTATTTAATACTAGGTTAAAACTCATGTACTATACGGGTAATTATAAATTTAAATAACATTCATAATAAATAAAGATATAGATCTACTTAAAATATAAATTCTATATATACAGTATTTTCCTTAATAACGACTTGATTAAACATTTTTTTTTATTTTCATAGCAACAATGACGCCTTCACTTTAGAGATTGCAAATAGACCAAAGTGCCCTTGAAATCTATCCAACTAGGTCACAATGAACTTTTGGTTAGTAAAATGAAAAAGAAAAAAAATAATATACATATCAAAACTAACATATAAATTAACATTTAATAAAGTTAAATGTATGTATTCCCATTACACCAAAATAAACATACAATATGCATCACTAATTGTGCGAATCAAACAACAATCATATATATAACTACTCCGAACTGATATCAATCATCCTAGAAAACTTAACAAAACATTCATCCCACAAAAAAAAAATCACAATTCAACAACCAACTGTATTGATACATAAAAGCTGTTCCATAATTGCTCACAGAAGGATGCTCTGCATAACTTCTATGTAACCCATGGAATTTTATCTGCTTTGGTCTCCTTACCAATTGGTTTTGAACCTTGTTACAGGGATGCCTTAGATTCCAACTTCTTCTAGTATTAACGTAGGCATTCTCTAACATGATCAGAGCTTCTTTCTTCTGTTCAATGCCTTCAGCCATCAACATCATTCCCAGAATGAAGATCGCATCGAACTGCCCCTGATCAGCTGCATCTTGAAGCAACTGTTTCCCTGCTATTTCTTCCCCTATCGTAAAATACTTTGCCTGACATACAATAAGTAATCATACAATTTTAAAAATATAAATATAGAAAACTAATTGAATTCGTAATTATCTGATTGCTTAAGAAAAGGGTATCATTCCATCCTTGAAGAGTACGTGTGGGTTGTTCAACTTTTTGCATTTGCTTATCACTTCATACTATTGAATACTTAATGAACGAAATCTTAATCGATTTGTGTCTACGATTTTATATATTACGTCTGATGTTACAGAATCCCTAAAGAGTTCGCAACTTCTATATCACAAATCAACAAATTTAATCTATTAAACACTAAATTAAATATGTGGATAAGTATAATATAAGTAAGGCACATCATACTTACACTAACTCACACTTAAAAGCATCGATTTGTGAATTTCCTCTAACCATAGTTACTATTTTTTTGATCAAGTGACACGACAAAGCCGTAATTCTTGTTCCTTGTTGTCTTGTTTACATTCTTTCTGATGAGTAACTCGCTGCCATTATGTTGAACTACGTCGAGTATAATTCAAATTATATAACAACAACGATTTTAGCGTTTATTGATCAAAGTGCCGGAATTTTGATTGTTGGGAATGGAATGTAGATGATCAATCGCGGATAAACTGAAACGACGGGATAAGTCTGACTACAAATTATGGCACTAAGTGTTTAGACTAAGAATTGATATAATTTCCCTTTAACGTACAAAGGTTACTACGTAACTGGTTAGGGTATTTTTGTCAATACCTATAGGAATTTTTGTAAATAATTTGACATTTTAAATTAAAAAAAAGGAAGTCAAATAAAACTATTGATTAAATTTAGAGAGACGAATTTTAATAAAATTATTGACATAACTAGGATTCAAACCTGCGACTTCGGGTAAGAAGTAAGACGCGTTTGCGAGCTAAACTAAATTAACTTTTTCTTCTTCTAATTGAAAAACCAAAATATTATGTTCATTAATACTATAACGCACATGTCATCCATGGACACCATATTTTGACCAATCACCCATATGTCATCCATGCACACCATAAGCCACTACCATGGTGACCAATGACCCATATGTCATCCATATACACCATAAGTCACTACCATGTTGACCAATGACCCATATGTCATCCATGGACACCATAACCCACTTACATGTTGACCAATGACCCATATGTCATCCATGGACACCATAAGCCACTAACATGTTGAGCAATAGCGCATAGGTCATCCATATACACCATAAGCCACTACCATGTTGACCAATGATCCATATGTCATCCATGGACACCATAATCAACTACCATGTTGTCACACCCCAAAACCAAGAACGGCGGAAACGTTCTGGGGCGGAGGACGTCATGTATAGTATCACAACACAGTAAATGTAAATAAGCAAACAACATCATCCATTGCATTAAATATATAATTTCAATACAAGCATGTTTTGTACAGTTATAGACACCAAAATAATGTAAAACAAAATAATATGAGATGAGTCTTGAATGCACTCCATCTTCTCAAAAGCTGGCCTCGGTACCTGTCTACTGATGACCTGAGAATACAAGTTATTTTGAAAGAGTTTATCAGCATTAAGCTGGTGAGTTCATAAGTATTTTAGTGTCAATGTTTGTTGTCAAAACGTTTGAACCTGTCGCAAGTATAAGTTGAAAAAGCTGGTTATCGCTTCCTCCTCAAGCAAATCTGAGGGTGAGAGTTCAGATTCTGATGACTCTCCACGAGGCAACTCTCCACCCGGATCTCCAACCCCTGCAGTTTCTGCATTTTCCTCTCCACCTAAAACCATTCCTATTTCTATTCCCCCCATAACTTCCACTACTCAAATACCACCCACTTCCATCCCAATACCTACACCAATATTCACCGAAGCAACCACAACAACCACTGCAGATGTTAGAACCAACGTATCTGATATGGGGGTTCATACTGACGCAACCAAATCCACCCCAGCACCCGAAACCACCCCAGCACCCAAACCTACACCTACACCCGAAACAACCTAACCCGAACCTACCCATACTACCGAACCACCAGCTTCACCACCACCACCTTCTCCTGGTCATGCTTCAGAGGGAAAAGAACCACTCCTTGGCGGGGAGAATATGACGTTTGATTCAGTCTACTATAGTCCGTTTCAAGTTCAAAGTGATGATGATGACGACGCTCCTCTCACTAAAAGGCATCTCAAGGAGCTCCATGACAAGATTGACTCGCTCATCGCCTCCTCTTCCACATCTCAGTCATCACTTTCTGAAGCTGCAGTTCAGAAAATTGTTGATGCCTTCTCCAAAGCTCAACAAGATTCTCTTGCTTCTGCAACCTCCGCCATAGATGCCTCTACAAAAGCCTTTCAGGCTGCGACCGAAAAAGTCGATAAACTATTTTCTAATTCCTCTACCCTGTTGAAGTCTTTACAGGAGAGTGCCACTGCTGCCAAGACTACGCTGGAACCTATTGTTCTACAGCTGGCAACTTCAGTCACGACTGAGTTCAAGTCCTTCGCTTCTCTTCGTCAATCAATTTCTGACGACAACTCAGCTTTTCGCACAACCATTGAAGACCGTCTCTCAAAGCTTCAAGAAGATTTGGCTGCCGAGAACTCTCTTATGGATGTTCTAGCCAGGAAGACCACCGCTCTGAAGGTCAAGAGCATTCAAGTCTCCAATTCTCAACAGGAGATTGACTCTCTTCGGTCTGAAAGGGAGGTGATAAAATCGTGTGTTTCGGATGTCCACTCTGCCATATCCAACATCCTTGAAGCACATGATCCCATTCTTAACTACACTGTGAGGCGTGACCTTGCAGAGAAGCTCGCTCCCACCCTTTCCCTACTCAGCAAAATCGAAGGTCAACTTGATTTCATGTCCATTCCGAAACAAGGGGGAGAGAAGGAAACAATGTCTCAACCACCTCCTACCTCAACGACAACTCATACTACCGAACCTCCTCTAGTAGGCCAAGCCTCCGGTTCTGGTGTGAAACAAAAAGGCAAAAATATTGCTGAGGATGAAGAAGATGAAGATAAAGAGACAATCGTTGACTTGTTGAAGCGAAAAAGTCGAAACAATGACGCTGATATCCGTGCTCGTGTGGCAAGAGAGGCTGAAGAAGCCAAACGAAAACAGAAGGAAGCCCTCGACCTTCTTGAGAGTAGGAAAACTCTTTTTCTTCCTTGGACTCTCCAGAGGATGATTAAAGAAGCCATTGACACACCGAGTATCTTGTGGCTGGAACGTGTGATCTCTCTAGATTGTTCCAACATTGTCGACTCACAATTCGACATGCCACTGACCCGAAAGGCATTTATCTTTCATGCCTTCTCCAACGTAGCAGAAATCCTTCATCCTCATCCACAGGTTGATCGGGATTTGATCAATTTCTATCTGAAGGTTTCTCAACCCCAATATCAGACTTGGAGCGCTTAGAAAATTGTCAACGTTCGGGTCTTGAAGCCATATAGTGAAGGGAAGTTCATCAACATTCGGTTCAAGGTACTTCGGGGATCTACCAAAACCGAACATCCTATTTCCCTTGCAGATCTTCCAAACCTTAATCCCCATGATTGGATTATCTTGCACAACATCCTCCTCACCAACGAAGCTGAATACGGTCCGATCATCGACCATTTCAAGAGGATGCTCGTGTGCTACATCATGGAAGTTGCACTGATGGATCAAGAGATTGCGAGCGTGTTTAAGAAGAAACCTACAATATCTCTTGTTGGCTCTGCAAGTGATCTTAACCAAATGCAGATGGGTAAAATCGACTCAAGGAGGAATTCGGTCATGTTTACCAGGAACGAAGGACAGAAATGTCTTTTCGCCTTGGCTGACAAACACCTCTACACCACTGCCTGTTTGGAGCATGTTTTGGGGATCATCCACAGATGCAAGAAAAACACAGCGGATGATGTCAATTATTTTGATGACATGATACAAGGGTACATTCGGTTCGGACAGACTATTCTCGCTCTAATCTTACGCCTGTTTGATACTACGAAGAAAGTTCCCGCTGCTGGCCCAAGTAAGAAGAAGAAGTAGTCTCGCTCCAATTTGACGCAAAGGGGGAGATTGTTGGGTCGTGTTTTGTATAAAGTGTTGCGTCTATTGGGCTCGTTAGCTAGTCCATTTTGTATCTCCGGTATAGGCCTGTCCATCCGTGAGTTTAGTAGGGTTTAGTATAAATATAGGTGCTTGCATGCATCTTAGCTGTTAACGATAGAATAAAACAATCAGAGCATTATTCAACACGTTTATTTATTATCGTTCTTGTAACCCTAAATCCTCTACAGCGGAAGTTCTTAGTCGAGCTCTGTTGAGGATTGTTTGATCTAATCATTCGACATATTTTGATCCACACTTGTGTTATTTATTGTTTTATGTTCATCGTAATACCTGTTACAAAGATCTAATTGATCTTCAAGTTTATTTCTTAACTTATCACTATGAAGGACCTAGGGGAAGCTGCCTATATCCTAGGGATAAGGATATTAAGAGAAAGGAGTAAAAGACTAATTGGGCTTAGTCAGAGTATCTACTTGGATAAGGTGTTGAAAAGGTTCAACATGCAAAATTCCAAGAAATGAGATTTACCGATCCAAAGCAATGCCAAACTGAGTAAGACTCAGAGTCCGAGTACAGAGGCCGAGATAGCAGAGATGTGTCGATTATCGTATGCTTCCACTTTGGGCTCGATCATGTATGCTATGACTTGTACCCGCCCTGATGTGGCATTGGCTTTGAGCATGGTCAGCAGGTATTAGGGGAACCCTGGCAAGGCTCATTGGAACGCGGTAAAGAACACTCTCAAGTACCTGCAGAGGACTAAGGATTGGATCCTTACCCTTGGTGGGAGTGATGACTTGAGAGTATTAGGGTATAGTGATGCTAGTTTTCAGACTGATAGGGATAACTTCAGCTCTCATTCGGGCTAGGTCTTTACCTTAAATGGAGGGGCAATCTCTTGGAAGAGTTCCAAGCAGGAGATGGTGGCTGATTCGACTTGTAAATCAGAGTATATAGCAGTGAGTGAAGTAGCGAAGGAGGCGATATGGCTGAAGAACTTCATCGGAGACTTTGAAGTTGTACCAGCTATTAAGGAGCCTATGGAGATTTTCTGTGATAGCAATTGTGTGGTTGCCTTAGCCAAGGAACCAAGAGATCATGGCAGATCCTGACACATTGATAGAAAATATCACTTCATAAGACACAAGATTGAAGAAGGAATCCTCGTGGCAAAGAGGGTATCGTCAGATGAGAACGCTACCGATCCCCTTACGAAGGGACTGACGAGGGTTAAGCATTTGCAGCATGCGAGGCGCATCAGGTTGAGGGATGATATTAGTTTCACAGATTAGATAGCCTTTTCTGAAACTTGTAAAATGTAATCGACGTTTGATGATGAATAAAATTTGTGATTTATTCATGAGTAAAGTGTTACTATCATTGTCAATTATTTACTATTGTTTCAGTTTTGAATGTTTTGACTTCCAGAAAATTAATTTATTCAAACCTCCACAATCGGTCATACGTCGGAAGTAGGTATGAATCAAGATTGTCATGAATTGGGTTTGTAGATGGCTAAAGGTGTTTAGACATAGCAATGGTTGCTACAACGTTCATGAGTGCTCATAAGTTATGAGTATTGGAATAAACCCACACTCACTTGTATCACTTCATGGAATTTATCTCGAGTGATCGTGAGACGATAATATCATATAAGTCTTCAAACCTAGAGATATGAGTTGTTACCTATGAGTTGGTTGTGCATTGATTGCACGTAAACGCATCAGTAACTTGATGTTATAAAACGTGCCTTTGTGTACAATTCAACAAGTAGTAGAACAAGCATATGAGTCGAAGTTTATCTGTGCCTTCTAGATATAGAAGCGATATCTGGGCCCCTCGATGATTTTGTGTTGACCCATCTACCGGGCCCGGTCAGAATAAAATTGATGTGTTCAGTTAAGTTCTTTGTCAAACAAATTGGAAATCGAGAAACAACTGCCAGAAAATAAGTAAGACATTGTTCCATGTATTTTTCCGGCTGATATCATGAGAATAGAGGATTATGTGATCACTTATCTGAAATGACGCTTAATAGTTCAGCAGAGTTTTTGAGAGCTATGGTTGCCGGTTGGTTCCTGAAGTAATAGAGGCAAATACAGTTATTAGACATATCCAAGTGGGAGTCTGTTGGATAAGGTGTCTAAGTCCATAACTTATTTGGTATATACTTGACCCGACCCGGCATGGTCCATTTGGGTTGCACCTCACCCAAACTGTTTATGGATAATTTTATGAGAATTGTATACCTATGATTTATTAATATATTATAAGTTATAATATATTAATATAAAGTCATGTTATTTAATTAGCTTTAATGTTGAATTAATTATGAATTAATTTAGTGATTAAAAGGAAGACTAGTTAAATCATGGGCTATTATATTTATATGGTGTGGGCTAATACTCATTTGCTAATGGGCTAAGCTTATGTGGAAGCCCATGGATGATCCATGGAGCTTTTAACCCATGGATCCTTGGAAGAGGAAAAGACATGGATTATTAGGGTTTCTCCCTAACCATGCACACTATATAAGCAATCTTTTGTTGCATGAAAAACACCCTAGAGTGGGTGTGTAATAGTGGTGGCTGAATTCTAAGAGTTGGTATACTCTCTCATACATGTTCCAAGTTTGTGGTGATTTGTGATTTCCATTTGAGGCATTCACATTATTAGTGCTTGGTTCTCAAACTTCAAGGAATCAACAATCAACAAAAGGTATGTAATTCATCTAGTTCTTTTACGTTTAAAAGTACCCCATGCCATGCTAGATAGGTTATAAACCTTGGAAAAATAATATTTTGCGTGTACTTTAGACAAAGATAGATCCAAGGTTTATTAGGGTTGCATGTACACTTAGGAAGTGTTAGAAAGCTCAAAACCCAACAGTAATGGATGACATATGGGTCATTTGGTCAACATGGTAGTTGCTTATAGTGTCATGGTATACCCATGGATGACATACGGGTCATTGGTCAACATGGTAGTTGCTTATAGTTTCATTGTATACCCATGGATGACATACAGGTCATTGCTCAACATGGTAGTTGCTTATAGTGCTTGGTATACCCATGGATGACATACAGGTCATTGGTTAACATGGTAGTTGCTTATAGTGTCATGGTATACCCATGGATGACATATAGTTCATTTGGTCAATATGGTAGTTGCTTATATTGTTATGGTAACTCCCATGGATGACATATGGGTGATGGTAACCCATGGATGACATATGGGTCATGTTTGTTATGGTAAAATGTGGTAATTGCTAGATTAAAAGGGATATATCAATTGTGCCGGTTGTGTATTAAAATAAATTGATTTTTCTTTTAATTATGATTTTTGACTAAACTACCCTTACTAATCAAATTTGAGTCATTGTATGTATGAGGACAATTTGGTCATTTTATAGCCAACATCTTCTAGGGGCCATAATTTTTTCGAAGAAACACGTCATTTCAGTTCTTTAGTCTTATTTCAGTCACTTGCAAACAACCCCAATTTCAAAATTCCGACAGTCAAAAAACCCTAAAATCATTTTTGCAGAATTGTTATATTACTCAAGGAATAATATTATGGAAGCTACTACTTTTTCGAAGATTCAACCAAGAAATCAAAGCAAATCGTTAGCAGACATGCCATTGGAAGTGATTGAAAACATAATAGTCAACTAGGGAAAAATTTCAGCAGTCATGAGTGTATTTGATTTGTCCTTACATTTTGGGGCCAATATTGTGTTTCGTTTGCAGTAGCAGAGTCTTCAACGAGGAAGGAAAAACGGATGAAATATACAAATAGATGGAGGTAGATGGATTACGATTTCATAGGTGGTCTAACCAGAAAACATGCAGTGGTGAACAAATGCAAAGAGATGAGAAACCCAAATTTTCTGTTCAGGGATCGATTGGTACGTTGTTATATATATGCATAGTATTAACTAAATTGTCTCTTGTTTTGCATTACTTTAACTAGAAATTATGTGTTTAATGTATTTTTCAGGATGAAGTTATTTTTCTTGGAAGCTGATCAAGAAGGGAAAACGATGCTTGAAGAAGCATCTGCATTGGGACATTTGGATTCAACATTTGTCTTGGGAATGATGTTAAAGGCCTAAGGGAGACATAGGGAACATGAAGCTTTGGAAATGTTGAACACTGCTTACCGCAGTACAATAGCTACATGGAATGTTGAAGCAACTTGTTCCAAGGTTCATCTCCACTTAAATAGGGAGGAGAGGAAACAAGTACACTTCCATGGCTTCTATAGAACTTGTGTAATGCATAAGTCTGTGATTAGTGTGTCAGACGGTTTTGTGAATGGATACAAATGGTTGTTTAGATGTCAAATTTGTTTGTGGGATGCTTGTTTCGTTAGGTTTGCTAGGGAGTTTGGGATCATTTATGAGTAGTTGGTTAATATGTACTTTCATATTATGACAATAACTCATATGTACATTCTTTTAGTTTAATATATGAATATATAGGAATTTACTTGATAAGTAATTACTTGATGTTGTTCCTTGATTAGTAGATATGTCGTGTTGTTAATAATGGACTAAAAGAGTAAAAGTTTGGAAAGTCATGTGGCAAAATGAATCTCAACAAAAGTTTACTATTCCTAACTTGGTCAAGTTTTAATATATATATATATATATATATATATATATACACACACACACATACAACCATACATATTAGTGGTTATATTATATTGTACATATATAATTACTTCAAATACCATGTATTAGTTCGAATCTACATTAATGAATATAATATTAAAGTTATTCAATTGTGAGAAACATAAGTCAGGTTAGTGTATGTTACTTTAATGAATCAGGGTGAATTTTGTATACAATTGCTGAGACTATTATTTTGTGATAATAAGTATAATAACGTTTCTATATTTTTCTATAATCTGTAATTATAAATACATAATATTAAATTTATACAATTTTAAGAAATATATGGTAATTTAGTTCAGCTGGATCACACATCTTTCTTCTTTCCCAAATTCGCTGGTTCGAATCCTACCACCTTCAATCTTTTTATTTAACTAGTCAAAGTTCAAGTTTCACCCATAAAAGTTTATAATGTTTGAATAATGTTTTTTGACACAACTACCCTTATTTATCACATATTTGGAATGCTTTCAAGGGCAATTTGGTCTTTTTTCACTCTATATCATTTAGGCGCCATGATGTCTTTGATGTCATGCTGGCATTTTAGTTCTTCAACCATTCAGAACGTCACAAATCTTCCTGACGATAAAACTGCAGGCGAACACTTAAACCCCAAATCGTCGAAGGGTAATCGTTCTTAAAATTGTCTTTCTCCAATAATAGTGACTCCTGTATTCAGTCCTCGTGACCAATGTATCATAAAGTAAGTTTTTTTTCCATACCGTGTTTCACTGTTTTTCACAATTACGCCTATTTTTTTTTTAAAACAAAATTGAAATCAACCACTCCAATGTGAATTTTGTATGTAGAATGTTGAACACAAGAATTTGTTGTTCGTTAGATGATATTCCAATAGAGAATTTGATTCGGATTATTGTAATAGTAGGGTCAGAATCTGCGAAAGACATCATCTCTACAAGACTTTGGTAATTCTCAATAAACATCAACTAATGAATGTATACTTGATGAAATACAACTTTATTTATTAGTTATTTCCTGTGTATTTAAAATTTTGAAGGTCAAAGAAGATGCATGAAGCGGGGGGTGATCCTCAAGTGTTTAGAACAACATCCCTTCACATGATTGAAGGAATAGGTCCCAAATATTTGAATGTTTATTTTATTTATACGCACATGTGCATTGCATAATAACATTAAAGCCATGTTTAGAGAAGGAATGGGATGTGTAATTTAAGTAACTATATATAATCTATTCCATTTATTAATATTTAGTTTCAATGATGTGAATGATATTGTTATTCTGTCAACAAGAGGAGTGCTTTTGTAATGGCAGTTTTGATGTATGAATGAGTTTGTTGAGACAAGCAGCAGATGAAGATCATTTTGAGGCAATTTATTTGCTTGGAATGATCTACATTTCAAGAGGGCCTCCTCAATGTAATCAAGGTATGTATGCTGTAAATGTACATTAAATTTTTTATATAGTTAAGTAATGCACGTTTGTAGTTTGGGGTAAGTATTTAGTTGTGTTGTGTTGTATAATATTTATTGTTGTGTTGAGACGGTACATTGGATTAATTGATTGTTATTTTAATGTGTAGGTTTACAACTACTTGATGCGTATTTTGGTTGGGCAGTTCTGAATAATGGGGAGTACACGGGTGTTGTTGATAGTGCCAAAGAGTTGTTGTGGAGTGTTGATGTTGTTCATATACTTACAACAAAAAACATCACATTCCAATGTGAAGAGGCAAATCATTCTGTTAAAGGGGAATTTGTAGTAGGCCACGAAGAGGATGATGATCGACAAAGATATTACATGCTTTGTCGTTGGTATGTGGAGTACGTTAGGTTTTGTATGTTTCTTAAAAATATAAATGGTTGATAATATTGGACTTTCAATATCAGTGGTTATATTGTTTGTGCTGTTATTTTCTGGTAATAGGGCATTTTCGTCATTTTTGCTTGCTATGGTGTTTGAGTATAGTTGAATATCCAATTAAGTAATCTTTTATGTTGTAATCTAGTTTTTTTACATTGAAATGCGAGAAAATTATTCAAGATAACATAAACATATATAATAGCAAATTGTTTATTCTCTCCTAGTATTAAAGACATATAAAGTATAATAAAACAAACAAAATATATTGTCAATTCAAAAACATATCATTCAAAACATATCTTACCAATTCCATTGATAATAATAATAATTCATCTATAGAATAAGAAAATTAATTAAGCATACAACATCCAAACAAAAAAAACAAACACACCATCATGAACTTGATGATTCCAAGAGTTTTATTGCCGGTACAAATTTACATAGCTAAATATCAATGAATTTGAACAACTCCTTATCAACGTTCCAATGGACTATCATTTCATAACCAGTGTCGTCACAAATTAGCTAGGCTTTTTGTTCCATAGCAAAACAAGCAAACGAAATCAACTTCCATTGAAGAATTCCCTAGCAAATACCTACGAATGGTACTTCCGTAGCAAAGCAATTATGGAATTGGTTTTTGTCACAACGTCTGCTGGATAGTCACCATGATATTTAATTCCATAGTAGTAGTACAACGGAAAGTGATTTCGTAACAAATGCCGTTGGAAAATTGCTACCAATTTTTGTTCCATAGAAATATCGGTAGCATAATACCAACGAATATGGAGTCGGTAGCATTTTCCCTAGCAGGTCCCATTTTCGCTACCAGAAATAAAATCCGTAGACAAAGTGGTAGAAATATTGCTATGGAACGACATTTCATAGCACAATCCATTGCAGATTAACAACGAAAATACATTCCATAGCGAACTTCGCTAGCAAAATCGCGTTTTTCTTGTAGTGTGTGCCCAGGTCCGCGTGGAACTTCTGTCAGATTCAGGAAGTGAACCAAAGATCTCGGTATGAAATGATGGAGATCGAAACCCCATGTTGAGCAACAATTTCTTGGACATATAAATTTGGCAACTTTTTGGCTAAAGAGCTCTCTTGAATAGCCAAAAAGTGGGCAATCTTGGTCAATTGATCCATGATGACCCATATATCATCAAAACCCATGTGTGTCTTCGGCAACTTGGTGATAAAATCCATGGTGATCTGTTCCAACTTAAACATGGGAACCTCCAAAAGGCTGCAACTTCCCATGCGGCCCCTGACGCTCGACCTTGACCATCCTATAGGTCAAGCACCTCTCGACATTGTTGGGTTTTAAGCACTATAACACTCCTATGGTGCACATGCAACCGTAGATGCTTTGGATCTATGTTTTCTCTAATTATACATGAATTTTCAATTTTCCAAAACATACATCCTAAGTAGCATACAATAGAGGATGTACAATGTAAAACTCATATTTTGATGAATACCTATTGTATAGTTTGAAGTTCTTAGCCTTTGAAAGCTTTAGAACCTCTAGTGTGATGCATCTAATGTGTCACAAACACCAAATGCAAGAGGAGGCTTGAAAGAATAAGCTAGTTAGCTCAAAATGGATTATCAAATTGTTAGAATGATGGGGCAACCGATTTTGGCTCTAGGGTGTCCTTTTATAGTGCTACAAATGCTAGGGTTACATGCATGAAAAAACTAATGCACCATGACCATTCATATTACTTAGGCTCCATCGGTTAAACCTCCATGGACTATCCAAGTTGGTTTAGCCCATCCTAATTAACCATGGATCTTTGACCCACACTATAAGAATCATTGATTTACTTAATCAGTCCCTAGATATTTTATTAGTCTATTTTGATCACTAACTTAATTCTTGATCAAAACTAATTAAATAATATGATTTCTTAATTAATACATTATACTTACAATATATTAATAATTGACAAATAGCCTTATTCTAAAAAGTCCATCCTATCAAATTGCATTTGTGATGGCAACCCAAAAGGACCACGCTACTATCGGGTAAAAAAGATACCAGTTATAGTTATGGGCTTTGACACCTAATCCAACAGTAGCTATAGCTGCCAATGCGAGTTTATGATCTAATTAGAAATCATAGCTTTAAAAATCCGTTGTTGACTCTGACCCAATCAGTGACGCATCCTTTATATAAGGGATCATATATTACTCTGTTCTTCAAGATATCGTGCGGAAAAGTACATGGAACATAGTCATACTTATTGTCGTATAGTTTGTTTCCCAGTTTCCGATTTTCCTGACATAGAACATAACTGAACACATTAATTTAGTTATGACCGGGCCCGACACATAAGTCAAAACATATCATCGAGGGGTCCAAGATATCTCTTTTAATCCTCTTAGGATAGAAGGAATAGATAAACCTCGAAATTATATGCTTATACTAACTACTCATTAAATCATGCACAACGATACGTTTTATAACATCAAGTTACAAATACGTTTTCATATCATCAATGCACAACCAACTAGTAGTCAACAACTCATATATCTTGGTTTGAAGATTGTATGATATTATCATCTCACAATCACTCGTGATAAATTCCATGAAGTGATTCAGGTGAGCGTGCGTTTAATCTAATCCTCAAATCTTATTTTAGGAGCACTCATGAACGGTGTAGCAAACTTTTGCTATGTCTAACGCCTTAGACAATCTACAAAGCCAACTCATGACAGTCTAGCCTCATAACGTACTTTCAAAGTATGATCAACTGTTAATAGTTTGAATAATCTTATTATTATTCTGGAAGTCAAAACATGCAAAAGTGAAACAATAGTAAATAACTGATGTAAGACAGTAACTTTACTTATAAATAAAACTCCTTTTATTTAATCATCAAATGTCAATTGCAGTTTAGCTATTAAAATTTCAAATATTTATCTAATAACTAAAACTAATATCGTCTATTAGCCAAATGCCCCTGGCGAGCTGCAAGTGCCTAACCCTACTCAGTCCCTTCGTGAGGGGATCTGATGGGTTGTCCTCTGACGTTATACTCTTCACAATGAGTTGTCCTTCTTCTACTTGATGTCATATGAATTGGTACTTTTTGTCGATATTCCTGGATCTACCATGATATCTTGGTTCCTTAGTTAAGGCAACCGCCCCTTCATTTTCGCAGAAAATCTCCATAGGCTCCTTTATGACTGTCACAACTCTAAGGTCTCCGATGAAGTTCTTCAACCATGTCGCCTCTTTCGATGCTTCAGTCGTTGCAATGTACTCTACCTCACATGTTGAATCAACTGCAGTCTCTTGCTTGGAACTTTTCCACGTTACTGCTCCTCCATTTAGCGTAAACACCCAGACCGACTGAGAGTGCAAATTATCTCTATCGTTCTGAAAACTGGCATCACAGTACCCTGTCACGCTTAAGTCAGCACTCCCACTGAGGGTAAGAACCCAATCCTTAGTCCTCTGTAGGTACTTAAGAATGTTCTTAGCTACAGTCCAGTATGCTCTACCCGGATTCCCTTGATATCTGTTGATCATGCTTAAAGCAAACACTACATTAGGGCGAGTACAATTCATAGCATACATGATCGAGCCAACTGTGGAAGCATATGATACTTGACTCATCTCCGCTAACTCAACCTATGTACTCGGAATCTGAGTCTTACTCAGTTTGGTATTTCTTTGGATAGGTAAGTCACTTTTCTTGGAGTTCTCCATGCTGAAACGCTTCAACACCTTATCCACGTAGGTACTTTGGCTAAGTCCTACTAGTCTTTTATTCTTGTTTCTCAATATCCTTATCCCTAGAATATAGGAAGCTTCTCCAAGGTCCTTCATTGTGAAACACTTCCCTATCCAGGAGTTAATTTCCTGCAAGGTTGGAATGTCGTATCCTATGAGTATTATTTCATCCACATACAACACTAGAAAGATAACTACACTCCCACTGGCTTTGACATATACGCAAGACTCATCGTCGCTTCTCAAAAATCAACACTCTTTGACTTTCTCATCGAAACAAAGCTTCCATCTGTGAGATGTTTGTTTCAATCCATAATTGGATTTCTCAAGCTTACACACTTAATTAGGGTACTTTGCATTGACAAAATCCTTTGGCTGACTCATGTAAACATCTTCAACAACTTTCCAGTAAGGAAGGCGGTTTTGACATCCATTTGCCATATTTCATAGTCATGAAATGCAGCTATGGCAAGCATAACCCATATAGATTAAATCTTCGCTACTGGTGAGAAGGTCTCATCATATTCAACTCCCTGAGTTTGAGTAAAGATCTTCGCAACCAGGCGCGCCTTATATGTGTGTACTTTACCATCCATCTCGATCTTCTTCTTGAAGATCCATTTGCACCTGGCTATCTTACAACCCGATACATTTTCAACCAAGTTCCAAACTTGATTGTCATATATGGATTGAATCTCGTTGTCCATTGCCTTTTTCCATTTAGCAGAATCGGGGCCTGCCATGGCTTCCTTGTAGCTGTTTGGTTCATCCAGATTTATTAATGTACCATCACTGATAAATGTATCACCTTCAGCTATTATATGAAAACCATATAACACCGATGGAACACTAACTCTACTAGAACATCTCAAAGGTACAGACTGGTCAATTGGTTCAACAGGAGTTTCCTCCTCGGGTTGAGCGCCAATGTTTGAGGTTCCTTCATCACTTAACTCTTGAAGCTCTTCATGGTCAATTTTCCTCCCACAATCCTCTTGGCATATGAGTTCTCTCTCTCTCTCGAAAGACTCCTCTCATCGCAACGATGACAACATTGTGACTCGATCTATAGAAGAGATATCTAAAGGATTTCTGTAGGTAGCCGATGAAAATACATCGCTCACTACGAGGTTCGAGCTTGTCGTGAGTTCCTTTTCTCTCAAAAGCCTCGCAACCCCAAACTTTGATGTGATCCAACGAGAGAACCTTCCCTGTCCACATCTCATGAGGTGTTTTGGAAACCTTCTTAGTAAGGACTAGATTAAGGATATGGGCGGCAGTCTCTAAGGCATACCCCCCAAATGAGATAGGTAACAAAGCTCGAGTCATCGTGGAACGAACAGTGTTCAACAAGGTTCGATTGCGTCTCTCAAACACACCATTCAACTGCGGTGTGCTAGGTGGCGTCAACTGTGAAACAATTTCACATTCCTTAGGATAGTCTAGGAACTTGATACTAAGATACTCTCCTCCTCGATCGGATCACTGCATCTTTATGTTCTTATCCGATTGATTCTCCACTTCTTGCTTAAACTCTTTGAACTTTTCAAAGGTTTCTGACTTATGCTTGATTAAGTAGATATAGACATATTTGTTGTAATCATTAGTAAAAGTCACACAGAAGCGGTTAGCATCCCTTGTGGCAGTTCTGAAGGGTCCACACACATCAGTGTGTACAAACCTTCACCCATTTCACAAGTACCAATGTAGGGTGACTTGGTCATCTTTCCAAGCTAACAAGATTCGCAAGTGTCATCCGACTTCAATTCGAATGACTCCAAGACTCCAACCTTTTGGAGTTGGCCTATGCGCTTCTTACTGACATGTCCAAGGTGGCAATGCCACAAGCATGCCTTGTCCAAAACATTGGACGAATCAATATTCAACACATTATTTCCTAGGTTATCCACAACCATCACAGTTTCATATATACCATTACAAGGTAATGCTTCAAAATAAAATGTACCGTTATAATAAGCATTAATACTAACAACTTCATTATTAAAAGAAAAGGTAAAACGTTGTTTATACAAACTGTGAATGGAAACATTATTTCTTGCCATATCCGATGATAACAAACATTATTCAATTTTAATTCTAACCCACTACTAAGAAATAAGGAATTAACTTCAATCTTGATGATAGGCGACATTTTCCTATTTCTCATGATTAAGTTTATCTTCCCATGCTCCACATTCCTACTTCCTTTTTGTCCCTCCACATTAGAACAAACGTGAAATCCACAACTTGTATCAAGGACCCAAGAATTAGCATGTGATGAATTATTAGAAAGAATAGTGTAAATACCTATGAACGTGGGCATTATCTTCCCATCCTTCAGATCCAGCAAGTCCTTAGGGCAACTTCATTTCCAATGCGCTTTTTCATGACAATGGAAGCACTCTACATCCTTTGGATTGGTAGAGAGATTAGCAGAACCAACTTTGTTCCCACTGTAAGAGGATCCATCAAGAGACTTTCCCTTGCGGCTCTTAGAGGTAGCCTTCCTCTTCTTCCCTTTCCCATGTCCAATTGCCAGAACATGGGAAATAGTAGTAGGAGTAGGTACAACCGACTTGCCTTTCAAGTTGCTTTCTGAAGTTCTTAGAAGGCCTTAGTGACCTCCTCCTTGTTCATATGATAGGTCATACAGAATAGATCAGAACAAGAAGGTAATGAATGTAGGATGATGTCAATGGCCAACTCTTCATCGAAGTTCACATTTAACTTCAGCAAACAGTCGACATATCTCTGCATCTTTAGTAAGTGGGCCATGATGGACTCTCCATCCTTCATTTTGATTGTGATCATGGAGGCAATGGTCTCATACCTCTCCTGCCAAGCACTTTGATGGTACCTTTCCATAAAATCTTGGTGTATTTCGTTGCGCCAAAAGTCCTCATACGACTTTTGAAGCTCAGCTATCATGGTAGCAATCATAATACACGACACCTTTGTCACGTCCTTCTCATAAACCCTGTATTCCTCTAATAGTTCGGGAGTAGCAGTTTATTCATCAATCTCCTTTAGCTCTTTATCTAGGTCATATTCTTTGTCCTCATAGATAAGGGCCATACGAATGTTTCGTATCCAATCGCTAAAGTTTGACCCATCAAAGATAGTTCACCAAACCAAATTCATGAGGGTGAATGAGCTAGAAGGTTTTGAGCCTGAAGCATTGTTTGGGATAGACATTTGAAAAAAGAAAGAAGAACAAAGTTTAGATTAGATGAGAATCCTTAATCTAACACCCAAATGAAATATTAAGGCTAGGACCCAACACAATATTTTACAACTCAGAAGAGGATGCTATAATCCAATTGCAAAATATTTGAAGGTAGGTAAATGACGATTTACCAATTTCCACCATGAAAAACGAAATTAAATACCAAGTTTTAATTGGATTGAAATTCCTATATTCTTTTGAGATTCATTGAACTTTTCAATGGCATGTTTAAATCTCGATTGTGCCCTTCAAGTTTGTGAATGGGGTGTCGAGGATCACAAAAAAGGTGTGAATAACCATGCAAATGTGTTTGGTACTCTTAATGTTACAAAACACCTAATCAATATGCCGGTTAACAACACACGCTCCATTGATCTATGATTAACATCAAGCTACCCTTTGCCACTATTGCCAGTCCTAGATTAGAGTGTCGATTAACCAAAAACGCTCCGCTAACAACTTAGCAAGGTGCAAAGTGCAATTTCATGGAATAGCACCATTTTCACATTTTTCCTAAAGTAACTAAAATTTGGAATTTAATAAAATTTTAGTTACTTTATAATTATCATTCTACTTATAACGAGAAATAATGTCCTATCCTACCTGTTCGTTTAACGATCCACCATCAGTCAAGGAAGCGGTGGGTGAGAGTGGACACCCATTAAACCACCATTTTATAGGCAGTAAGCTTATACCCCCCTTATAGACTGGCTTCGTGAATGAAGCCTACTAACAGTAAGACTGACTTGTTATATATATATATATATATATATATATATATATATATATATATATATATTAAACTATTAAAATTATATGGTTTGGAATTAAATGTTTCATTAGTGAGACTTTACAAATTCCAAAACTTGAGGGCAAGTTTTCTAACATTCAAAACTTTTGGTTTCCATAACTTATGAAAACTTATGAGTTTTATTTTTCATGAATGAGACTCTTTACATAAATTGAGGACAAGTCACAAAAACTCATTTCAAGAACAACTTAGATCAATTTTAACCAACATTGTCATATAATTTCACTATTGATCTTATCGAACTCATAGCAAGACAATTCATATCAAATAATACGAATAATATCTTATTATGTTAAAATTTGACAATTGTACATTAATTGGATGAGGATCATCATTACCAAATTAGAAAATACATTTTTTATGATACAAAAAATTTTGTGGTAATGATCCTAAACCAATTCTGGCAAAAAACTCGAAATCTTGCAACCAATAGCCTCAACTCGACGAGTGCATGAACCGAACTCGTCGGGTTTCCCTTTTACTGAGTGGACTCGTCTTGTCAGCTAGTGGACTCAACGATTTCATTAGTCAGAGGCCAGAAAATTGATTTTTTCAACTTAGAAAAATAGCAAGCATCAAATATAATAGAAAACCATCCTAGGCTCTGATACCACAGTTGTGTTTTAAGCACTATAACACTCCTATGGTACACATGTAACTTTAGATGCTTTGGATCTATGTTTTCTATGATTATACATGCATTTTCAATTTTCCAAAGCATACATCCTAACTAGCATAAAATAGAGGATATACAATATAAAACTCATAGTTTGATGAATACATCTTACGTAGTTTGAAGTTTTTGGCCTTTGAAAGCTTTAGCACCTCAAGTGTGATGCATCTAATGTGTCACAAACACCAAATGCAAAAGGAGGCTTGAGAGAATAAGCTAGTTAGCTCAAAATCGATTATCAAACTCTTAGAATGATGGGGCAACCAATTTTTGCTCTAGGGGTGTCCTTTTATAGTGTTACAAATGCTAGGGTTACATCCATGCAAACCCTAATGCACCATGACCTTTCATATTACTTAGGCTCCATGGGTTAAACCTCCATGGACTATCCATGTTGGTTTAGCTCATCCTAATTAACCATGGCTCTTTGGCCCACACTATAAGAATCATTGATTTACTTAATCATTCCTCGAATATTTAATTACTCTCTTTTGATCACTAAATTAATTCGAAATGAATTCATGATCAATACTAATTAAATAATATGATTTCTAAATTAATATATGATACTTATAATATATTAATAAATCACAAATAGCCTTATTCTCAAAACTCCATCCTATCAAATTGCACTGGTGAATGCAACCTAAAAGGACCATGCTACTATCGGGTCAAATACATCCCAATTATAGTTATGGGCTTAGACACCTAATAAAACAGACATACCATGAAATCTCCCTCTTCACACACGACCACCATTAGCTTAATCTGAAATCCCAATACATCTTGATGGCTCCCGAGTGTATAGAAAAACGAGACTTATGAGCCTATTCCAGCACTATGTGCCTGATCCCACCGGAAACTGGTACACAAACCTGACCGCATCTGGTCCACAACCCCCAACTATCGGTGAAAAACATGTCGATCTCGCCTATGATCCTCTCTTGTTTCCTGTTCTCCTTCCAAATTCCGTCTGTCTGAGCCTCTCTGATCAAACCTAAAAGTGGAGAATGAATTAATATCCTCATAAACATCTCCCCAACTGAAGACCCACCGACTTCCGGCTCAATGCATCCACGATGACATTCTCTTTACCTGGATGGTAAAGGATCTCGCAGTAATAATCCTTCACCAGGTCCAGTCACCTGCATTGCCTCATGTTCAGGTTCGGCTGATCCATAAGATATCTCAAACTCTTATGATTCGTGTAATCAATACAACGGGCCCCACAAAGACAATCTATCTAAATCTTGAGGGCAAATACCACCGCCCCCAACTCCAGATCATGAATAGGATATCGAGCCTTATGCGGCTTTGGCTGTCGCAAAGCATAAGCAATTACTCTTCCACTCTACATAAAGACCGCACCCAAACCGGTGATGGATGCATCATAGAATATCATAAAATCCTCAACTCCCTCTGGAAGTGTCAATATCGTGGCCTCGCATAACCTCCTCCATAGAATCTCAAATGTTGATTGTTGCTCAGGGCCCCATTGGAAATCCACTCCCCTCCTCGTCATATGTGTGACGGGTACCGTAATCTTGGAGAAATCCTGAGTGAATCTCCGATAGTATCTCGCGAAACCCAAGAAATTCCTAATCTTTGAGGGAGATTTCAGAACCTCCCAGTGCATCAAATCCTCGATCTTGGCCTGATCGACCAAAATCCCATCCTGGTTAACGAGGTGCCCAGGAAATGGACCTCTCGTAACCAGAACTCACACTTCATGAACTTGGCATACAACCGTTCCCGTCTCAGTACCCTAAAAGCTCTCGAAGATGATCCTCGTGCTACTCCTTGGTATTGGAATACACCAGGATATCATCAGCGAACACTATAACAGGTCGGTCAAGCATCCGTCTGCCCACCTGGTCCATCAAATCTATAAAAACAACAGGAGCATCAGTGAGCCCAAATGACATCACCACGGACCCGTAATGCCCATAACGAGTCTGGAACGTGGTCTTCTCCATGTCCTCCTCTCTCTCTCACTCTCACCTGTTGATACTCGGACCTCGTATCGATGTTGGATAACCAAGATGCACCCTAAAACTGATCAAAGAGGTCATCAATCCATGGAAGGGGATAACTGTTCTTCACCGTTAACTTGTTCAACTCATGGTAATCAATGCACATCCGGTGTGAACCATCCTTTTTCTTGATGAACAGTATCGACGCTTTGCATGGTGAATTGCTTGTTTTGATGAACTTCTTGCCTAACAACTCCTGAAGCTGAGAGGACGACTCCTACATCTGAGGCAGTGCCAAGCGGTACGACGCCTTGGTAATTAGAGCCATACCTGACATTAGATCAATCCTAAACTCAACATGCCTCTTGGGAGGAAGACCGGGTAACTCCTCCTGGAATACATCAGCAAAATCCATAACAACTAGCACCTCTTAAACTGTATTCTGCTCCCCAACCCGAGTATCAAACACATAAGCTAGATAACCTACACACCCATTATAAATATATTGTTGATCCTTTTCTGCTGAACAAAACCTTAAACCAACCTTGGTGCCATCTCCATAAATAACCAATTCTCCCCCACTTGGGGTTCAAACTACCACTTGCTGGCCCTCGCAATCAAACGTGGCACGATACCTACTCAGCCAATCCATATCCATTATCACACATACATACCCCATGGGAATAGGAATAAGATTAATTGGATAAGGAACCCCGAAGATCTCTAATACACAACCCCTGATACAGTCTGGATGCAGAAACCCCATGTTTGTTGGCGATAAAAACCCACAAACGACACTTCAACTCATTAAGGGGCATACCAAAATCCTTACTAAAAGATCGATACACAAAGGACCGACTTGCGCCCGATTCAAATAACACAAAAGCAGGCAAAGATTTCACTAAGAACGTACCTAATAAAAGAATAAACATGAGTATACCATAAAAATATAACCAACAGAATAATAAATAGAAACATATTGGTCACGACGTCTGGTGCCGCCTTGGAGTCCTCTGCAGTGAGCTGAAAAGCATGGCCTTGAGCCCTCGGGGGCTCCGCCATGCTCTGGCTTCCATCAGGGATCTTCAGAGTAACCAACGCTTGAGATTGCGTCGGTCTAGAAGCAAGCAATGGACAAGTGGCCTTTACTTTGCCCACCTAATCACAATGATAGAAAATACTGGTACTGGGTACTAGAGCTTGTTGACGGCAATACCTCGAAATGTGGCCCTTCCTGCCATATTTGTTGCATCCAGAAGAAGATCAGAAAGCACCATCATGAGCCTTTCCGCACTTTACACAAGTACGACCCCTTTGACTACAAAATATAACATCAGCGGCCTTGAAACACTTCGACGCAGGTTGGGACTACGTCAGGGATTGCTTCTACTCCTTCGACTGGAGCTCCATCTCGATCTCCAGCTGCCTAGCGGCCTCCTACAAATCCATCAGTGAACCATAGCGTTGCGTGGAGATGAACTGACAGATGTCCGTCTTGGTTATGCTCAAGTACCAGGTCATCTGAGCATTTGTCTTGGGCATGATCAAGTACCGAGTCATCTGAGCTTGCTCAAAAGCAGCAAACTCAGGGGAAAAACATAACCCTCTCCATAAACATCTTGGTGATCTCTGTCATGGACTCGATCCCCTGCCTTAAATCCAAGTACTCCTGATCCAGTCTCTCCTGTTCTACTAGTGTGACATATCTCGAGCGGAATATATCAGAGACCTACTCTAATGAAACTACAACTCACTGCTCTGGGGTGTACGAACTAGTAACTAACCTCCACCAATCTTTCGCTCTGGACCGAAGGAGGTTCAGAGCGCACTTAACCTTCTGGTCAGCTAGGTAAGAACATATAAAGAAACATCCTTCAACGTCAGAAAGCCACATCATAGCTATAATTGCATCATGAACTCTATCAAATACCGAGGGCTTCGTATTGTCAAAGTCCTGGTACTTAAAAGCCCTCCTAACGCCAATCCCCACAGCAACAACAACTACAGTGGCTGCAGCAGCAGCAGCCTTAGAAACTGCAACACATCGATCGACGAAGAACTCCATCATCGTGGTTTTCATGGAACCAAACAAATTTGGTATCTTCTCCCGAAAAATAGAAACAACCACCTCATGAATGATCTCCATAACCCGATCCTCAGTCAGTCCTGGCCCATCCTGGTCACCTGTCCCAGAGCCTAATCCGGATACTGTCTAAAATCGCCTCGTAATCACGATAGTGAAAGTAAACTAGGAAGATATCAGATACAACTCATATAATACCATAGGGACCAATTCGCAACAAAATCCTAGTGGTCACAACTTCCCTTCTACGCGTACGGTTCCTGTGCTTCCAGTAGTATGGGCCCATTTTACCTTCCACACCTACCCGTATTTGTCTCAGAAGATCATCACGATAACCTTAAAAATATTCATTAGAATACACATATACCCTATTCTCACTTCCTAGAGAAAGTTTAGGCATCCCTCAACTGGTCGGCCGACCCCACGTAACTCATCCATAAAACTTCCACCACTCCCGCATCACTCATGTATGCTAATCATACATAACACCGGATCCTATAGACAGTCGAGTACTTGATTCTACCCTAAGCCCACAACCAAACAAGGAACAGGAAATAAGGCTAAATAAAACATTCTCAATCTATAAAATCTTAGTTATGTATAATTTTGATGCATACACTAAGTAACTATAGTAATGATGTCAATTTCATATAAGGATAACCCTAGGCTATCAGCCATCATATAATCAGGAAATTGTTATCATGCAATTCCTGAAGATCTCTAGCCTATCACAAGCATGTTGTTCTGACATATTACAATATCAAGTAACAATGTGGTAATTTAGGGTCTACATACTGGCTCCGACTGATCGTACCCATCGCATTCCCTCTTGATTAATTTTGAAAGTCATTTTTTTAAAACATTTATATTTCCTTAGTTTGAGTCTAGATTCACATGGGTGTTCCTCCAATTCACGCAGACCAACGCTCTGATACCAACTTGTAACGACTCAAAAATCACAACAAATTTAAACTTTTAAAAACAACCCATAGTCCTAAAAAATTTTCAAAATCATTGTTTCCAAATTATTTACCCTTATCAGAGTATCCAAAAATCATAAAAAAAAAACATAAACAGAGGGTGTGTACGATCACGCCTTCGCATTCTCGTAGTCATCAGAAGTACCTGAAACAAAAACTAAAAGTTGTATGCCAAAGCTTAGTGAGTTCCCCCATAATACCACCATACAAACACATATAATCAACGAACAAGCATGATGGGTCCAATCAGTCATTGGACTAGAACACCCATATGCCCATCACCATCAGGCTAGATTACCCCTTCCCCGCAATCAATCATCGGAGCGGAATGCTAATATATAATAGGTCCACTCAGTTATCGGACTGGAATACCAATATACAACGAGCCTACTCAGTCATCAGACTAGAATACCCACGATCTATTGACTCACGCACAAAGCAGTAAAGTCTCAAACCAACACAAAATGTCGAAATATAATAGATAACAAACATAATCAATAGACAGATAATCTTACAATTAGAAATCATTGGTAGTCCTACAGATCCACCGGTCTATGCATACCACCAACTACCATATAATCAGACAATTCTATTTCATACTCATCATATCAATGTATAGCAGGATATCAATCCAGTGTGTCGGCCTTGGTGCCTTCAACCCATAAGTATAGTGAGGAAAACTTACCTTGCAGTCTGAACAATAGTTGATGAGGTCCCGACTCTGAATCTCACCTATAACCGTCACCTATTCATCTAAATGACCAATTCTCAAACGCCATTCAAAATACCTAAAATACCCCTTGCTCAAACTTGGTCAAATCAAAGGTAAACTGGTCAAAATCAACAAGTCAATTGATTCAACCCATCCGAGTCAACTCAATCTAGTCGACTCAGCCGAGTCAACTCAGGACGTGTACATGGGGCGTACTCGAGCATTGACCACCATCGGGGAGGCTGACCACGTACGCATTGCATACTCAAGTTACACAGGGCACACGCGTAGTTATCCCAAGAACCCATTAAGAGCTTAATGCATTAAGCTTTAATGTCAAACTTCCAGATCTAAGGCTAAAATACCATAGTGAGTCAGAAAGTTTTCAACTTTTTGACTTTGCATGTGCTTTAAGTGCCCAATACCCCAAAGTACAACATCTTAATACATTAAGACCTTCTAAAGAAAGCATGAAGCAAAACTAACCATCCAACCCACATTTTTATGACTCAAGACCCTCCCTAAGGTCTGAAAGGACGACTTATTGGGTCAAGAACATGCCATGCTTAAGAATCACCATTTGGACCAAAAATTGTCTTAAAAGAACAAATGTCTAAATCTACAAGATGGAGTGATAAACTTGCAAGCTTTATACCTCTTTGAGGTTGCAAACAAGGAGAAAACTACAAATCCAAAGTGCTTCCCAAACTCCAAGCTCTCCATACCACTCTCCTCTTCTTCAAGCACACTTCAAGTCACTCCATAGGCTCCAAAAAGCTCTCTTTCTCTTAGGGTTTGCTTGGGGGGGGGGGGAGGGGTCGATTTCACATAAGGATGCTGAATAAGAATGAGATGTAAGGCTATAATGAGGTTTAAATATGAGCAAACCATGAAAATTAGGGTTTGCATGATCCTAACGTACGCCATCCACACAAAATGTACGCCCAGTGTACTAAGGCACGTCCTAGTACGCTTAGTGTACACACATACGCTCAACATACTACCCAGACTCTGAAATTACCAAAATGCCACTACGGGCCCTTTTACACTCTTTCTTTTACTTAGGGACCAAAATGAAATATAATTCAATTATAGGGTCAAACTTAAAAGTACCTCATCATTGGGATCTTACAAATAGAAAATGACATGGGATCTCTCTCTATCGCTCTTTCTCTCTCTCTCTCTCTCTCTCTCTCTCTCTCTCTTTCTCTCTCTCTCTCTCTCTCTCGTGTATACTCCCTTCTTTCCTAGGTAGACACCTTTTTTCACTCTCACTTGTCACTAATGTTTCTCATATCGCCCTCTTCAGCGAGACTATTTTGTTAGTAACCACTAGCATCTCCCTTCCTCACAATCTCAATCTCTCGTCTTAATTTTCTTGCTATCATCATTTACTATATGAATCACTACCGACGGTTCCATATATTTGAGAATAAAGTTAAATTACACCTACTCCAATTCCACCATCTCTATTTCCCTCTAGCAACTATGCATCGAGCACCACCCACACATGGACTCATCAAGTTATAGTGAGCCACGAACTGCAGATCGAGCTAAATCAGAAGCTATCCACCGTATTTAATTTAGGTTTTGTTATTAGGTTTTTATTTTGATTGAGGTTATTATTTTGTTTTGAAATTTTATGAGATACCAAATTTTGACTGGATCAATTTTGAATGATTAACAATTATTTTAGTGGTGTAGATATAGGATTGATTTTTAAAAGAAATCTCGTTCATTTACAGATTTAATTGTTACATTTGATTGAAAGAATTCTTACTGAATTGTATTTCTTCAGAGAAAGAATAGATTATATTGAAAGGATTTAATGACGCGAAGATAAAAAATATGAGACGAATGGTGGTAAGGTGGAGGTTGTTGAGGGCTCTAGGTGGTCGGAGGCAGTGAAGGTGGTTGGAGACGGTGATAAGGCTATCGTGTTTAATGAGAGGGATAGAGGAAGATGGGGTGAGTGTAACGTCCCATATTCCGAGTCCAAAAATTTCAATTTTGATATATCGATTTAGAAAACATTTATAATAAAACATCACCATGTCATATCATCTCATAAAACCATAATATCATGTCTGAAAATCATATCATCAAAGTAGTAACAATGTCAGAGTACAATCCCAAGAAATCTCTTGAGGCAGAAACCAATGGTTGTATGATGTGCAGCTACCGCGCCGGCTCCTACCCCTTCGCTGAAGAGGTACCTGAAACAAAACTGAAAACTTGTAAGCACGAAGCTTAGTGAGTTTTCCTATCATACCATATACCATTCAATCATATAGCATACATACTGTCAGGCAATTCTGGGGTGCCGACCTACCCGACACGACTATTATGGGGTGCCGACCTACCCATGTCGAGCCATTCTAGGGTGCCGACCTACTCGTGTCAAGCCATTCTGGGGTGCTGACCTACCCATGTCGAGCCATTCTAAGGCGTTGACCTACCCTTAGGTCCTAAAACCGAACCTCGGGGACTATTCCACCCCTTACTGCTACTATCACATATATCATAACATAAACATACTATCAGACATATATGGGGTGTCCGAACAACCCTTCGATCCTAACAACCAAACTGGTGGGCCGACATTGTTGTCGTAGACCCACCACTACTGGAAGGTAACTCACCTCGTATGAATGAATGTTTTCAATCCGGGTGAGAAGTCTCTATCTGTTGCTCTGGCGATTCTCCTGCTCTAAGGAGCTGTATATGCTACACAAAATTGAAATCTTCTGGTTTCCTCTTGGCTTCTCAAGCTTTTCCTTCTTTCTTGTGATCACAAATAACCAAAATCACCAAAAATAGCCTTAGATCTCACAAAACGATTAGGGTTTCGGTATGAGGTGTTCTGGGAGCATAAGGGACGATGGAGGCTGCATTACGACGTTTAAATAGGGTGCAATCCCTAGGATTTAGGGTTTTGTCCAAACGGAGCCTACTCATCGAGTCAGTTTGCCGACTCGTCGAGTAGGTCACTAAACTCCCGTGTCCAAAGTCGATTCTACTTGACGAGTTGGACCTTCAACTCGCCGAGTCTCAGGGCAACATATTATAATTACTTGAATGAAAATACGTCCTCAAAGTCTGCTGCTCGATCTTGAAAAAGTTTTGGGTAATGCTCCATATTCTCGTCATCTGGCTCCCACGTCCATTTCGAGCCCTTTCTGTGCTGCCATTGCACCTTCACCAGCTCGATCCTCTTGTTCCTCAGATCTTTTGACTTCCGGACAAGGATCCCCACAGGCCGCTTAATGTAGTTCAGACTGTCATCCACCTGAATGTCCTCCAGAGGTACCACCGCCGAGTCGTCCACCAAGCACTTCCGTAGCTGGGAGACATGGAAAGTGTTATGGATCTGACTTTGTTCCATTGATAGATCCATCATATATGCCACCTTGCTCAACCGGGCTATAACCCTGAAGGTTCCAATATACATGGGGCCCAGCTTGCACTGCTTCCTGAATCGGATGATGCCATTCCATGGCAACACCTTCAGGAGGACCATATCCCCGACCTGGAACTCCGGGTCCGAGTGGCGCTTGCCGGCATAACTTTTATGTCGACTCTGAGCGGTCTAAAGCCTGCTCCTGACCTGCTGAATCCTTTATGTCGTCTTGTGAACCACTTCGATGCTCCCCATGACCCTCTGGCCCACCTCACCCCAACATATTCGGGTCCTGCACTTCCGCCCGTATAACTTATCAAATGGAGGACGATCGATACTTGCGTGGTAGCTGTTGTTGTAAGAGAACTCAGCTAATGGAAGATACGTATCCCAACTGCCATCGAAGTCCAACACGCACGCCCGCAACATATCCTCTAGTTTATGGATGGTGCACTCGCTCTTCCCATCCGTCTGCGGGTGAAAAACGATGCTAAAGTGTAGACGAGTACCCAACTCATTGTGGAATTTCTTCCAAAATCTGGAAGTAAACCGCACATCTCCGTCGGAAATCATGGAGACTGGCACTCCATGTTGAGCCACCACCTATCGAATGTAGATGTCGGCTAGCTTCTCGTCCGATATACTCTCCTGGATCGGTATGAAATGAGCACTCTTGGTCAATCGATTCACGATGACCCATATGGAATCTACTCCCCGCGCGGTCCTGGGAAGTTTGGTGATGAAATCCATGGTAATATCTTCCCATTTCTACATGGGAATATCTAACGGCTGCATCTTGCCGTGTGGTCTTTGATTCTTGGCCTTGACCTTCCTGCAAGTCAAGCACCGCTCCACATACCATGCTACATCCCGCTTCATACAGGGCCACCAATAGTCTAGACGAAGATCTCTGTACATCTTTGTCGCTAGAGGATGAATGGAGAATCGGGACTTGTGCGCCTCCTCCATCAGAACCTAGCGCACACCCCTGTGGTATGGAACCCCCACCCCGTGGTGTAGTGTCAATAACCCTCGGCTGTCATAGTCGAAGGAGGAAACCTGACCCACTATATGTTCGCTCTTCCGAAGTTCCTCCTTTATAGCCTCCTGTTGGGCCTCTCGGATCTGCTCCAACAGTAGAGTCACTACTTTCATCCGCATGCAAAAGTCTCTGATCGGTGCTGCCTTATGGCTAAGCACATCGGCCACTACATTGACCTTCCCCGGTTGGTAAAGGATCTCACAATCATAATCCTTCACCACATCTAACCACCGACGCTGCATCATTTTCAGATTCAGCTGATCCATGAGGTATCTCAGACTCTTATGGTCCGTGTAGATGGTACATCGAAACCCATAGAGATAGTTTTGCCAAATCTTGAGGGCGAAGACAACCGCCCCCAACTCCAAATCATGTGTCGGGTAATTTTCCTCATGGGGCTTCAACTGTCTCGAGGCGTAGGCGAGGACATGCCCTCTTTGCATCAATACCGTGCCCAAATCCGAAATAGACGCGTCGTAGTATACAAAAAAATCCTCTAAGCCCTCTGGTAGGGCTAAGATTGGCGCCTCGCACAATCTCTGTCTTAGTGTCTCAAACGCTGCCTGCTGCTCAGGCCCCCAGCGAAAGACTACGGCCTTCTTCGTTAGCCGAGTCAAGGGTGCGGCTATCTTGGACAAATCCTGGATGAATCTCCGATAGTAGCCGACTAATCCTAATAAACTCTGAATCTCAAATGGAGACTTTGGAACCTCCCATCTTATCATGGCCTCCACTTTGGCCGGGTCGACCATAATAACGTTCTGGTTGACAAGGTGCCCTAGAAACTACACCTCGCGCAAGAAGAACTCGCACTTGGAGAACTTGGCGTATAAGCTCTCCCTCCCCAGAGTATCCAAAACCTCTCGCAGATGCTCCCCATGTTGCTCTTGTATCTTGGAGTAGACCGGGATATCATCAATAAAATCTATCACAGACAGATCCAGCATCGGTCTGCACATGCGGTTCATGAGATCCATAAACATGGCATGAGCATTGGTGAGCACGAAGGGCATCACCACGAACTTGTAATCTCCATAGCGATTCCGAAAAGAGGTCTTCTAAATATCCTCATCTCTGACCCTCATCTGATGATAGCTTGACCGCAAGTCTATCTTGGAAAACCAAGATGCTCCCTAAAGCTGGTCGAACAAGTCATCTATCCACAAAAGTAGGTAACGGTTTTTCACTGTTACCTTGTTCAACTCCCGATAGTCTATACACATCCGATGCGACCCGTCCTTCTTCTTCACAAACAAAATTGGGGCTCCCTAGGGTGAACTACTCGGTCTAATGATTCCCTTGTCTAACAGCTCCTGCATCTCAGGAGGAGCCAACCGATATTGTGCCTTGGCTATCGGAGTCGCACCAGGGACTAGGTCGATCCTGAACTCTACCTGCCTCTCCGAAGGTATCCTAGGCAACTCCTCAGGGAATACATCCACAAACTCTCGTACCACGGGCACATCGCCCACCGTCGCCTTACCCGCTTCCCGTGTATCCATAACATATGAGACAAATCATCTGCAACCTTGCTGAATGTAGCGCCTAGCTCTTGCTGCTGAACATAGAGCTGGTCCTCGCGGTGTCCTCTCGCCCTGAACCACCAGCTCTCCCCCACTTGGGGTCCTGATTTGCACCAACTGCTGCGTGCAGTCAATCACTGCCCCATTGGGGCTTAGCCAATCCATACGAATAATAACCTTCTCCCGCTGGAAAGGTTTGGGAACTAGATCTACCAGGTAATGCTCCTCGAACAGCCTCAAAACACAATCTCGGTAGACCTCTGATGCTCGCACTGACCGGTCGTCCGCAATCTCGACCTCCAAAGGGCAATCCAACATGCCCGGAGACTCAGGAAACTTCTTGCTAAGCGCAAGAGAGAAAATGATCGGCTAGCATCCGAATCAAACAATACTTGAACTGGAATACCGTTCACATGGAACAATCCTAATCAAAGCACATACACATCAATATCATACGCATCATATAAATGAAAATCAAAGAGAAGGAATCATACCCGTCACCACATTGGGTGCGGCACGTACCTACTCGGTAGTCAACTAGAAGACCCGACTCCTCACCACTGGAGCCTCTGTCTTTCCCTGCTGGCCATCTGTATTCCACAGGGTCACTAGAGCCGGGGCCTTTACTGGCACTGCTGCTGCTATCAACTGGAGGCAATTGGCCTTTTTATGGCCCCTCTAGTTGTAGTGGAAACACAACAACTCGGATGTCTAAATAGTAGGTGTAGGGTCAGTACAATCCCTGCTGATGTGCCTCGTCTTTCCGCACTTGTAGCAGCCCGACGATCCCAATGTACAAGCTCCCTCATGTGGCCTGCCGCATTTCCTGCAGCGGCCCTGTCCCGACTGGCCTTTCGGCCTACAGTCTGATCCCTTGGGCTTCTTCCCAGAAGCCCCAGTCATTGGTCCCTCATCGACCTTCCTCTTATGGATGTGCTCCAAATCATTATTTCTCTCCCTTGCCATTACAATCATGGACTCTGGGGTGGGACAAGCTAACATACTCCCGCATATCAGCTCGTAGCATGTCGTGATAGCGGGTCCTCCTCATATCCTCGTCTCCCGCATACTGGGGCACCAATAAATCCCTATCTTGGAACTTGGGAGTGATCTCTGCCACTGACTCAGTCTTCTGCCTCATATCCAGGAACTCCCAGGCCAACTGCTGAAGCTCCACCAAAGGTGCGAACTCAGCCCTAAACCGGGTGACGAAATCCGGCTATGTCATAGCCTCAATAGCCGAGGTTCCCAAAGAGTCACCGACCGACTCCCACCAATCCCTGGCCCTATCCCTCAAGCATCCTGCTACATATCGTACCTTCGACCCCTTTGGGCAGAAGCTGGTCAACGGTGCAGACTCAATGTCTGCAATCCACCGTCAGGCAACAAAGGGGTCCTTCGCTGCATGGAAATCCGGCGCGCCACTGCCCCTGAAGTCCTTACAGGATACTTTGTGTGATCCTGATGGGCTGGTTGCCATTTCACTCCTGAACGCCCTGAGGCGATCCTCCATCAGCTCTAATATCCCTTCCTTGATCGACCCAAAGATAAACGGGGTCGCATCAAGGATGCCTCTAGTAATCTCTGACGCAATAAACTTGTGTAGCCTCTCATCTACTGGTTTGGAACCAGAACCCGAACCTGATCCCTCTCCTGAACTGCCAACTACTGGTCTAGGGCGTAGTACCACCATTCTGTAAACACATCATGACAATCATCAGAAACACTGATATATCTAGAGGGATCACATCTACCACAAGTTCCCTGGTCTTGTCTCAGCCATCCTTGACTTAAGTACAGATCCTCTGCTTTCAGTAGTACGGTCCCATACTACCTTCCAGATCTATCCGTACTTTCCACAAGAACTGCCTTGACTCCACCAAGTCCCTTCTACTACTACTATTCTCTTCTACTCTCATCCCAGGCTTACCCTAGGGAAATCTCTGACTCCAATCAGTCCTCAGCTGCTGAAGGCCTCTTCGTAATGCCAATTAGCTACCACCTGAATATTATCACATGAAACGAGGCTCGGATAATCCTTCGAGTAAGGTACTCATCCCTTCCACGGTTAAGACTCGGACAAGAACTACGAAATAGGGTCAAATCCAATACTCTAATATTATTCAACCCTGATTGCATGTGACTTTAACATGTTCACCTAATAGCTAACTCCCATTACCCAGAGTCGTGCAATGCATAAAGCAAGAAACATTCAGACAAGAAGGGAACAACTCAAGGAATTTTATTCATATAACAAGAATAGGTACTAGCATGCAATGTAAGCTCATATAATCAGGCACAACCTAAACAGGCTATCCTATCTCTATCTAATCAACACTATCATACAACTCATAACACATATAGCAGGCACATAAGGCATCCTTCCTAGGTCCTTAGTCCTAATCTAGCATGCTGATCTACTAGCTGATAATCATAACATAAACTTGTATGGGTACTTTGGGGAAAACTTAATTGAGCTTGGCCGATCGTGCACGTCACACCTTGTTCTTTCTCAAAACTCTTTACCTTAGATTTTAGAAAACCATTTTCTTTGTAAAAAAATATTTTAATCCCTCAGTTTGAGTTTAGACACTCCCCTTGGTGTGTCTGAATCCCTCAAACCAAGGCTCTGATACCAACTTGTAACGTCGTAAATTCCGAGTCCAAAAATTTTAATTTTGATATATCTATTTTGAAAACATTTATAATAAAACATCACCATGTCACATCATCTCATAAAACAATAATCTTATGTCGGAAAATCAGATCATAAAAGTAGTAACAATGTTACAGTACAATCCCAAGAAATCTCATCAGGCGGAAGCCAATGGGTGTATGATGTGCAGCTACAACGTCGACTCCTTCCCCTTCGCTGAAGAGATACCTGAAACAAAACTGAAAACTATAAGCACGAAGCTTAGTGAGTTCCGCCATCATATCTTATACCATACAATCATATAGCATATATACTACCGGGCAATTATGGGGTGCCCAACCTACCCGGTACGACCATTCTGGTTGCCAACCTACCCAACACGGCCATTTTGGAGTGCCGACCTACCCATCTCAAGCCATTCTAGGGTGTCGACCTACTCGTGTCAAGCCATTCTGGGGTGCTGACCAACCCATGTTGAGCCATTCTCGGGCGCTAACCTACCCTTCGGTCCTGCAACCGAACCTTGGGGACTATTCCACCCCTTACTTCTACTATCACATATATCATAAAATAAACATACTATCATACATATTTGGGGTGTCTGAACTACCCTTCGGTCATAACAACCGAACTCGGGGACTATTCCCCTCCTACAACCACTATTCGTTGGATTAGTGTCTAAGTTCGTAACTATATTTGGTATGTACTTGACCCGGCTATGCATGGTCCTTTTGGGTTGCCTTCACCAAAGCATCTTGACAAGGTTATTTAAGAAAGTGAGAGGACATAAAGGTTTATTAATATATTATAAGAATAATATATTAAAGGAGAAATCATATTTATTTAATTAGTATTAGTCTTAAATTAATTAGGAATTAATTTGGTGACTAAAAGAGATTAATTAAATAAAGGGGCATAAACTGTCAAATGTATGATAGTTGACTTTTGGGATGGGAAACCTAATGGACTAAGGGGGGAAGGAAATTATGATGGGGATCCATCATATTTTCGTCCAAAGGCCCTAATCTACAGGTTCTATGGGTTGCTTGGTGACTAAGTTTTCCATTAGGGTTTAGACTAAACCTTAGCAGCCTACACTATAAATAGAGGAACCCTAGGGCCGATTTTTAGTGTTCTTCCTCCTCTCTCTTAATAGCCTTCTTGCTTGTGGGGTTTGTGAACCATTAGAGGAGTTACAATTGTGACTCTAAGCTTAAGATCAAGAAGATTCAAAGGATTCCAAGAAATTTGAAAGATGTAAACACTTAAGATTTGTTCTTATAATGTTAATTTCGAATTATACATGTTCAATCTAAGGTTACAAGTCTTGGGTACATTGCATGTATAATAGAGAAACCAAGATCCAAGCATTAGGGTTTGTATGAGCACATAGGATTGTTCTTATGCATAAAACCCATCAGTGGTATCAGAGCCTTGATTGGTTTTTGTTGTATGTGATGCTTTAACTGTTTAATTGCTGAAAAATTGTTTTTTCTTGCCTCTGCCTGATTCAACTCGGCGAGTCAGTATCTGGACTCGACGAGTTGGCCCGACTCGGCGAGTCCACAACTGACTTGGCGAGTCTGTGCATCAGGCAGAGGATATTTCAGGATTTTGTTACTGTTTTGTTATGGGATTAATCCTAAATCATTTTTTTTAAGACAAAATCCAAATTTTATTGTATTTAAATGATTATCCCTGCCAAAACAGTAGATAATTTCAAATCTTATGAGAAATAGTTTATTCATATGATAAATATGGATTATTTGAATTATTTGGTAATTATCTTGTAATTAAAATTGGATTAGGTCAAATATGGATAATTATGAAATTAATTGTTTAATTTAAATTATTTGTTATTTGATCCCTTTTGTTTTGAAAAGTTCAAAACTTGCCCTCAAGTTTTGAAATTTAAATTCTTTGATTAAAAGTTTAATTATTGAAAGTTTTTTTAAATTTCAACCCTTAGATTTTTCCAAGTTTGAAAATCACCCTTATACTTTATCTATTATAAGATTAATATATATATATATATATATATATATATATATATATATATATATATAAGAATAAAGCTAGTATTATCGCTAGTAGGCCTCATTCACAAAGTCGGTCTATAAGGTGGGTATAAGGTTGCTGCCTATAAATGGCGCTTAGTGGGTGTACACTCACACCCACCGCTTGCTTGACTGGTGGAGGTTCGTTAGCCAAATGGATAAGATAGGGCACTTAATACCTCATTATAAGTATAATGAATATTGAAAACTAACTAACATGTTTTTTCAAATTTCCAATCTTAGTTACTTTAGGTTAAAATGTGAAAATGATGTTATTCCAAGGAATTACACTTTGTACCCTTGCCAAACGTTAGTGGAGCGTGTGTGGTTAACCAGCACACTAATTTGGGATTGACATTGGTAGGAAAGGGTGACTCGATGTTTGTCATAGATCAATGGAGCGTGTGTGGCTAACCGACACATTTATTAGGTGATAGAGACATTGAGTGCACCATGTTGATTGACATGGTTATTTACAGCTTGTTGTGATCGTCGACATCCCGGTCACAAATTTGAAGTGTATATCGAGATTTAAACATGCTATTGAAAAGTTCAATCAATCTCAAAGATCTAGGAGTTTTCAAATACATTTAAAAATTAATTTCTTTTTCATTTTTCATGGTGAGAACTAGTGAATTGTCATTCACTTACCTTCAAATTATTTACTTTTAGAGTACGACATCCCTTTCTAAGTTGTAAATAATGTTGTTGGGTCCTAGCCCTAATTTCTCATTTGGGTATTCAGTTAGGGACTCATTTCTAATCAAACTTTGTTCCTTTCTTTTTCAGATGTCTGCTAACAACAACAACAACGCTTCTGGGTCATTCTCGCTGATGAACCTATGTCAAAAGTTGACATTTGATGGGTCAAATTTCAATGAGTGGATGACGTACATTCACATGATCACTCGCTACAAGGACAAAGAATATGTCCTCGATGAAAAGCTTGAAAAGATCATCCTGGATGTTGCTACTCCTGAAGATGTTGCCGCCTTTGAGACCCATGAGCGTGATGCTATGAAAGTTCATTGCATCATGCTGGCCACGATGAACCTCGAACTCCAAAATTCCTATGAGGACATGTATCCGTATGAAATGCATCAGGATTTGTTGGACATGTACCACCAAAGCGTGAGGCAAGAGCGCTATGAGATCATTACTAACATGATCACCGCTAAGGAATGGAGAATCCCTAACCTCTCATTTACAGAAAATGCAGAGGTATGTTGATCGTCTTCTCAAACTTAATGTTAAGTTTGATGAGGATTTGGCTATCGACATAATCCTCCACTCCTTGCCTTCATGCGACAACCAGTTCAGAATGACTTACTACATGAATAAAGAAGAGGTCTCCTTGAGTAAGCTCCAAGGACTGCTGAGGACTGCTGAGAGCAACCTCAAAGACAAATCTGTTGCACCATCCCCTATTGTGGCTGCTTCTGTGATGGCAATTGGCCAAAGGAAGGGAAAGAAGAAGAAGGCTCCCTCAAAGAGCCACCAAAAGGGAATGTCCCATGATGGTTCATCCTCTAGTGGGACCAAAGCAGGTCCTGCTAAACCCTCCTCTGACGTCAAGGAAGCAGAGTGCTTCTATTCCTACGAGAAGGGCCACTGGAAACAAAGTTGTGCCAAGTATCTGCAAGACATAAAGGATGGGAAGATAAAACCTACCTTTATAGGTATGTATTCTATTAAATCTAACAACTCATCATTTGCTACTTCATGGGTTCTTTATACAGGGTGTGGTTTCCGCATTTGTTCTGATCTGCAGGGCCTAAGAAGAAGTAGGGAAGTGGAGCATGGAAAGATGAACTTGATTATGGGAAACAGAAGATCGTCGCCTGTGACCAGAGTCGGAGTTTATTCTTTAGTGTTGAGTAATGGGTTAGGGTTATATTTAAATAATTGTTGCTATTCTCCAGATATAGCAAGAAATGTCATTTCATTTCATGGATTTTTTAGACAAGGTTTCAGATACTTATTTGATAATAGTAATGGTTCTATTAATGTTTAGTTGAATGGTGTCTTTTATTTCAATGCATTACCTTGTAATGGGATTTATGAATCTATGATGGTTGTTGATAATTTAGGAAATGATGTGTTGAATATTGATTCGTCTACTAGTCTGGATAAAGAATGCTTGTGTCATTGTCGCCATGGCCATGTCAACAAGAAACGCATAGCCCAACTCCATAAGAATGGAGTGTTGGAGTCGTTCGACCTTAAGGACGATGACGTGTGTGAATCTTGTTTGCTTAGGAAGATGACCAAGTCACCCTTCATTGGCACTTGTGATAGGGTTGAGGGTCTATTGGATCTCATACACACCGATGTGTGTGGGCCTTTAGATCCACCACAAGGGATGCTAGTCACTTTTACGTGACTTTTACAGATGATTATAGCAGATATGGATATATCTACTTAATCAAGCAAAAGTCAGAAACCTTTGAAAAGTTCAAAGAGTTTAAGAATGAAGTGGAGAATTAGCTGGGCAGGAAAATCAAGATGCTTCGGTCAGATTGAGGAGGAGAGTACCTAAGTCTTGAGTTTCACGACTATCTAAAAGAATGCGAAATTGTTTCGCAATTGACGCCTCCGAGAACGCCACAATTGAATGGTGTGGCTGAGAGACGTAATCGGACCTTGTTGGACATGGTTTGTTCAATGATGAGTCGGGCTTTGTTACCAATAGCTTTCTGGGGGGTATGCCTTAGAGACTGCCACCCATATCCTTAACTTTGTTCCCACCAAGAAGGTTGCCAAAACACCTCACGAGATGTGGACAGGGAAAGCTCCCTCGTCGGCACATATCATGGTTTGGGTTTGCGAGGCTTTCGTAAGACGAGAGACTCACGACAAGCTCGAACCTCGTAGTGAGAAATGTTATTTCATCGGCTATCCACATAAGTCTTTTGTCTATCTTTTCAAGAGCAAAGCGATGAAGGAACCTCTAAGACTGGCACTCAACCCGAGGAGGAAACTCCTGTTGAGCCCGTTGACAAGTCCTTACCTCTTAGACGTTCTAGTAGGGTTAGTGTTCAACCCTAGTTTTAAGGTTTTCATATTATTACTGAAGGGGATACGTTTATTAGTGATGAAACACTGATAAATTTGGACGAATCTAGCAGCTACAAGGAAGCCATGGCAGGCCCAGAGTCTTCTAAATACAAAGAGGTGATGGACAGTGAGATTCAGTCCGTGTATGACAACCAAGTTTGGAATTTGGTTCATAATGTACCAGGTCGTAAGACAGTCGGGTGCAAGTGGATCTTCAAGAAGAAGATGGACACGGATGGGAAAGTGCATACTTATAAAGCACGATTGGTTGCGAAGGGCTTTACTCAAACTCTTAGAGTTGACTATGATGAGACCTTCTCACCAGTTGCTATAATAAAGTCTATTAGGGTAACGCTTGCAATAGCTATGTTTCATGATTATGAAATATGGCAGATGGATGTGAAAACCGCTTTCCTGAATGGGAAGTTGGCTAAAGATGTGTACATGAATTAGCCAGAGGGTTTTGTCGATGCGAAGAATCCAAATAGAGTGTGCAAGCTTGAAAAATCCATTTATGGATTGAAACAAGCGTCTCGCAGGTGGGATCTTTGTTTTGATGAGAAGGTCAAAGAGTTTGGTTTTCTACGAAGCGAAGATGAGTCATGTGTATATGTCAAAGCCAGTGGGAGTATAGTGAGCTTCCTCGTATTGTATGTCGATGACATACTGCTCATAGGAAACGACGTCCCACCCTTGCAGGTGGTCAAGTCCTGGCATGGGAAGTGTTTTGCTATGAAGGATCTAGGAGAGGCTGCATTATATTCTGGGGATAAGGATAGTAAGCAGTAGGGAAAAGAGACAGATAGGACTCAGTCAGGATACACACTTGGATAAGGTACTAAAGCGTTTTAGTATGGAAAATTCCAAGAAAGGGGAGTTGCCAATCCAAAGCAATACCAAGCTGAGTAAGACTCAGAGCCCGAGTATAGAGCCAGAGATAGCTGATATGAGCCGAGTATCTTACGCCTCCGCAGTAGGCTCTATCTAGTACGCTACGACTTGTACTCGCCATGATGTGACCTTCTCTTTGAGCATGGTCAGAAGATATCAAGGGAATCCTGGTAGAGCTCATTGGATTGAAGTTAAGAATATTCTTAAGTACCTACGAAGGACCAAGGAATGGTTTCTAGTCCTCGGTGGGAGTGATGACTTAAGGGTACGAGGGTATAGTGACGCTATTTTTCAGACGGACCGGGATAATTACCGATTGTAGTCGGGTTGGGTCTTTACCTTAAATGTTGGAGCGGTGAGTTGGAAAAGTTCTAAGCAGGAGACTGTAGTCGATTCAACGTGCGAATCAGAGTACATTGCGGCGAGTGAAGCGTCAAAGGAGGCTATATGGTTGAAGAACTTTATTGGAGACCTTGGAGTTATGCCATCCATAAAGGATCCAATGGAAATTTTATGTGATAATGAAGGAGCGGTTGCCTTAACCAAGGAACCAAGAGATCATGGTAGATCTCGACATATCGATCGAAAATACCACTTTATTAGACATCGGGTAGAAGAGGTACTCCTCGTTGTGAAAAGGGTATCCTCAGAAGAAAAGCTAGCAGATCCCCTTACGAAGGGACTGAGTAGGGTTAAACACTTGCAGCACGCTAGGAACATTGGGCTGAAGGATGATATAAGTTTAGATTAGATAGACAAGAAACGTGTAATAGATAATTTGTACTTGACATTTGATGAATAAATAAAGTTGTGTTATTTATGAGTGAAACTACTATCTTGTGTTCGTTGTTTATCTATTATTTCAGTTTTGCATGTTTTGACTTCCTGAATAATAAGATTATTCAAGCAGTCAACAGTCCTTCATATTTTGGAAGTAGGTATGAATGAAGACTGTCATGAATTTGTTTGTGGATTGTCTAAAAGGTTTTGGACATAACCAAGGTTTGCTGAAAAGTTCATGAGTGCTTATGAATATGATTTTAGCATTGGAATAAACCCGCGTTTGCTGGTATCACTTTGTGGTGTTTTACCTAAAGTGATCGCAAAGCGATAATATCATATAGTCTTAAAACTTAGAGATATGGTTATTGTTTACTATTGGTTATGCGTTGATGATATGTAAACGCATTAGTAACTTGATGTTATAAAACACATTGTTGTGCATTATTTAATTGGTAAACAATAGATGCATATGAGTCGAAGTTAATTTGTTCCTTTTATAAAGGTGATATCTTGGCCACTTGATGATTTGGTTTGACTTATGTGTCGGGCCTGGTCAGAATGAAGTTGATGTGTTCAACTAAATTCTATGTCGAACAAATTAGAGATCGAGGAACAAGTGTTGGACAATAAGTATTGTCAGCATGATATCTAGAAAAGAGGATTATACGATCCCTTATCTGAAGGACGAGTTACTGATCAGAGTTGACAGCGACATGTAAGAGCTACTATTGCTAATCGGATCCTGAAGTCATATGTGAGATATAGTTACTAGACTTATCCAAATGGGAGACTGTTGGATTAGTGTCTAAGTTCGTAACTATATTTGGTATGTACTTGACCCGACTATGCATGGTCCTTTTGGGTTGCCTTCACCAAAGCAACTTGACAAGGTTATTTAAGAAAGTGAGAGGATATTATGGTTTATTAATATATTATAAGAATAATATATTAAAGGAAAATTCATATTTATTTAATTAGTATTAGTCAAAAATGAATTAGGAATAAATTTGGTGAATAAAAGAGATTAATTAAACAAAGGGGCATAAACTGCCAAATGTATGATAGTTGACTTTTGGGCTGGGAAACCTAACAGACTAAGGGGGAACGAAATTATGATGGGGATCCATCATATTTTCGTACAAAGGCCCTAATCTAGAAAGTTCTATGGGCTGCTTGGTGACTAAGCTGTCCATTAGGGTTTAGACTGAAACCCTAGCAGCCTACACTATAAATAGAGGCCCTTGGATGCAATTTTTGGATGCTTGACTCCAAGAGAAACCCTAGGGCCGATTTTTAGTGTTCTTCCTCCTCTCTCTCTCTTTCTCTTAATAGCCTTCTTGCTTGTGGGGTTTGTGAACCATTAGCGGAGTTACAATTGTGACTCTAAGCTCAAGATCAAGAAGATTCAAAGGATTCCAAGAAATTTGAAAGAGGTAAACACTTAAGATCTGTTCTTATAATGTCAATTTACAATTATACATGTTAGATCTAGGGTTACAAGTCTTGGGTACATTGCATGTATAATAGAGAAACCTAGATCCACGCATTAGGGTTTGTATGAGCACATATGATTGTTCTTATGCATAAAACCCATCACTATCACATATAACATATCATGCCAGCATCTAAGCATATCATAACATACTGTCAGACATATTTGGGGTGTCCCACCCACCCTTCGGTCTTAACAACCGAACTCTACTAATATCACATATAACATATCATGCCAACGTATAAAATATCATGTAGTAGCAAACCGAGATGATATCACAAAGACGATCATCTAACATACAACTCCTAATGGTGGGTCGGCATTGTGGCCGTAGATCTACCACTACTGGAAGGTAACTCACCTCGTATGAATGAATGTTGTCAATCCGGGTGAGAAGTCTCAATCTGCTGCTCCAGCGATTCTCCGGCTCTAAGGAACTGTAGATGCTGCACAAACTCGAAATCTTCTGGTTTCCTCTTGGCTCTTCAAGCTTTTCCTTCTTTCTTGTGATCACAAAACACCAAAATCACCAAAAATAGCCTTAGATCTCACAAAATGATTAACGTTTCACTAAGAGGTGTTCTGGGAGCAAAAGGGACGATAGAGGCTACATTAAGACGTTTAAATCGGGTGCAATCCCTCGGATTTAGGGTTTTGTCCAAACGGTGCCTACTCGTCGAGTAGGTCAATAAACTTCCGTGTCCAAAGTCGATTCTACTCAACGAGTTGGACCTTCAACTCACTGAGTCTCAGGCCAAAATGTTATAATTACTTGAATGAAAATACGCACCAGGAACCGGGTGCTATAGTGAGTGGGGGTAGGGTTTGGAGCAGAAACATGTGTCCATATGGTTGTTATATATATTTTTTAAAAACCATAAAAAGACAAATAATAAATAAATAAACAGGGTAAAATTGTCTTTTTATATGTATAGAGGAAAGGAGACTCTATTATGTAAAAATCATGGGGATTTAACATATCAATTGTTTCAACAAGCGATCAAAACAATAAATTTCATCTAACCATAGGGACCAAAACAATAATTTACATATTTAATTTAATGAAAATTAATACATGACCTATGTTCGTATTTCAACTTAAATTAATATTAGTTTATTCAGATAGATAAATTATTGCCTAATTTGATGTGAACATATTTAACATTTAAAATTTTTATAATAATAGCTAAACTGTATTCATTTTATGTTCTTGATGTTATAATCAGACGAAAGGAATTTTATCGACAATAGAATATAGATGCTCCGTGATGGGGAGAAAACGAATTTCTGTCTGTATTGAATTCTAAAAGATAAAAACAAAAGTGGACACAAACAAACGAATATATATATATATATATATATATATATATATATATATATATATATATATATATATATATATATATATATATATATATATATATATAGGAATGAGTTCTATGAAAAACAAATAATAGGGTAACATCTACGAAACCAATAATCAAATGACACGTGTCCATTTTTTTTCTTCACAAATAATGTATTGTCATGTTTTCATTGGTTCAAATATGTGTTGCCCTAATCATTCATTTTTTCGTTTAAAATTTTTTTTAGGCCATGTTTTTTATTAAAATAAAAAAAAACCGAATATACCGTTGTTCACGATTTTTCGTCCTCTTTCCATACAGATCCATGATAATATATATAAAAAACGAACTTTTTTTTTTGAAAAAAAAACATTTCATTTTCTTTAATGAAAAAAAGTTAAGGTTTATTTTTTATAGAAAAAAATTAATATATATATATATATATATATATATATATATATATATATATATATCAAAATTCTTATTTTTTGTACTTTTTAAACATAGATTTATATTTATATTTAAAAAAAAAAAAGCAATATTGCAGTTTAGATTCACATTGTGAAATTGTTTAGATTCATATTTTAAACCTGTTCAGATTCATATTGTGAACATCCTCAGATTCACAGTGTGTATAATAATAAATCAGATTCACAGTGTGAATCTGAACTGATCGGAGCTTTTTCACATTGTGAATGTTGAAATTTGAAATATTTACAGTTTAGATTGACAATGTGAATCTACACTGATCGAGGGTTTTTTTTTTTTTTGTGAACCTTCTCAGATTCACAATGTGAATCTGAACTGTTTGGAATTTTTCATATTGTGAATGTTAAAAATTGAAATATTTACAGTTTAAATTCACAGTGTCAATCTACACTGTTCGAGGTTTTTTTTTTTTTAATCGGTGTTGATGTTTATTAATAGAGTACAAAAAATAATATTTTTGGTATAATTAGTTTTTTTATATAAAAAAGCTTAAATATTGAAAAAAAATAAGAAAATTAAGTGGATTTTTTTCGGAAAAAAAAGTTCGTTTTTTTATATATCATCATCGATCCCTATGTAAAGACCATCAAAATCGTGAACAATGGTATATTCGGATTTTTTTTCGATAAAAAACTTGACCGAAAAAAAAAATTAATGAAAAAAAGGAAGTGAGTTTTGTTATAATCCGGTACATGTACGTCCATTATAAAAGTTTACAACCCTTCTTTTTGCCGTTGATCGCTTTAAATTCGGATGCTTTGGATTGGCTCATTGGTTCCTTGAATAATAATGGTTCTCTATTGAACTTTTCTATATATATATATATATATATATATATATGTTGACTCTCTCTCTCTCTCTCTCTCTCTCTTTATATATATATATATATATATATATATATATATATATATATATATATTCATTATAGGTTCAAAGCAAAACAAAGATATTGAGATTCAACCTTAACCAAACATTTCTCATTTACCATTCTAACGGTCTAGCGAACCGGCAAAAGTTAGGTATGCCTAATCATCTACTCTAATAAATGATTTGTTTTTGTCACATGTCACATTCTCATTTAATTTGCCAAATGTTATTTTGTGTTAATTTTATATTCATTTTTTTCCACATGTCATTTTATTAGTTTTTTTTACTTTATTAAATTCAACATAATATTTTAATGTAATAATTGCAATAAATGTTGTAATAAATTGATATTGATTTCATTAATAAACTTACATTTTAATTTAAAAATCTCCAAATTAAAGCTTACAAGAGGTTTCTGTTTGTTTATTTAAATTAATTGTTTAAATTTTAAAGATAAAAAACATTTCAGTTTTAATAATTCATTATTTTTCATATAAATTCAAAGTTCTCAAACATTTTTACCTTTTTTTTAAATAACCTATGTATTATTTGGGACTCACAGCTAGTAAATGATTATGACATAGAGGTATAATCATTTATGATTATACATATTTATATGTATATGCCTAATCATAAGGGACTATACACATATGTCCGTTCATAGATTGAGTAATCATATATGATTATAACAATTGGTGGCAGAAGAGGTGGTGGTGGTGGCATAGGTGGCGGTGGTATAATTGATGTAGGCGGCAATGGTGGTGTCAGCTGGTGGTAGAGGTGGTGGTAGTGGTGGTGGCGGTGGTGGGGAAGGTGGCGGAAGTGAAAGAAACAGGTGTGGCTACATAATCATTAATGATTATAACTGACCAACAACGCGGCTACGCCAGAGTGTTAGAGCGGCAGATGTGAATTACGTCGTTGAGGTTGAATCTCAAGATGTCTATTTTATTTTGAATCTAAACGAAACATACATACATATATATATATATATACACACACACACACACACATACATATATATATATATATATATATATATATATATATATTCGCATATGGACCATTAGCCTAGCCCATACGTCAAGACATGGCGCGCCAGCCTTGCCTGATGCTCTCCTCGAGCTCGCCCACCAACCTTGTCTGGCACCTACACCTGGCGCTCGGCTAGCACCCGGGCGGTCTTTCACAGCTCTTTGCTAGTTGGGCCTGAGTTGGGCTGGCCGAAGGCCTGAGCTAACTCTCACTTGACATTGTTGTCCCCAATAAATAAAATGTTTCCTATTCCTTGAGGAGACGTCTTCTAAAAGGATGAAACCCTAGACCTTGCCACCCTTAGATATCTCCTACGTTGGGAGATCAACCTACATGGCCAAACTAACACCTAACACACCAAGATGGTTCTCTCCGGCTATGAAGAACCATCTCATCTCTACCAACCGATCTACCTTGATCGTCGGAGCCTACTCTCGCAGGACAGTTCCTGGGGAAACTTTAATGACTTTGCTGTGATGGAAACTTCGGTACCTCGCTGACTACAGCTCCTCCAAATTTCTAATCCAGATCCAATACCAAATACCCGACGGCCTGAGCACATATCACAACATTTGTCGTCATCTGTGGGACAAAGAACGAATAGTTATCATCCCTTGGTCTCAACCTCATTTTCGCCACCAATCCATTCATATCTGTTGATCTTTGCCTCAGATTCTCTCAGATCTGTTCTTTCAACCATTATTTGTTCAGATTCATTCAGCTCTCGCCAAGATCTGTTCAGATCTGCTTCTCAAACATTCAGATATCAAGATCTATTTCGTTTGTTCCCTCATATCTCTAGATCTGCTCCATTTCTTGCTCATTTTAACATTTTCCATGCTTGCAAAGATCTTCTCATATATATTTCCATTGATGCTTTGGTTGTTTGTTCATCAAGTTAGGAAGAAAGTAAGTTTCTTTGAGCTTTTACCCATTCTTTGTTCATATTTTGGTGTTTCATCCAACAACTTGAAAAGAACAGAAGTTTCCATATGTTCTTACACCATTTCTAGTTCATATGACGAACAAAGTCTGTCCTTAGCTCGTCAAAACGTTTTTCAAGCATAAGAAAAAGTTCTCAGATCAGTTTTCGTTGATATTTTGGTGACTTATTTAGAAACTAGGATGAAGAAAGGAAGTTTTATGAGTTTTTAAACTCTTATCAGTTCATATCAGAAGTAAATCCCTTTTAGTTGGTGATTTTCTATGTAAAACCTCATTCATTGAACTATTGTTTGTACATAGAGCTGCAAATGTTGTACATCTATTAAAACTTATCAAAACCCCCAGAACCATGTTCATATTTACCAGTTTCATCAAAATACATCTTATTTTTCAAAAAGAAATAAACCTCGAAAATTATAGTTCATAAGTTGTACAAAACTTATTAAAAATACAAACAAAGTACATGTGCTTATCTCATTTTAATGAACATAAGCAAAAAAAGAAAACAACCAAAAGTACAAGAAATGGTGCATTTTGCTTGCTGTTTCTCTCTAGTTTACAAACAAAGAAAAGAGGGGGATAAGGAACAGATAGGCCCTACCCTCTAGTATTGTGCATTCAAAATGAAAAAAGTAGATGGTCAAAGTCAAATGGACCCCACACGATTTAACGGGTTCATTAGCTGGCATAAAAGACAAAGTTGTTGTAAGTGGGCCTGACTGCTCCATCACTATTTTGGAACAGTCAACCATCACCGGACCATCAAGTCGTAGACTCTATCTATGGCTTCTTTCGACCAAACCACCACAAGTCACCAGCTCATACGGAGCACCTCCGCCAGCAACAATGTTTGACATCGTCCTCACTTGCAGTCTAAAACGGAGTTACAATGCCACTACCAGTCGTTGCCCGCTGCTTGTACATCACGAAGCACCCCCGGAAAATTAGGTAGCTGTCAGCACGCTGATAACAACCTTTGCTTGATCCGACGGTGATTTTTGACTCTTGTGTTCGATTAAACATCCTCGGATTGTTAAATCTAATTTAGTGTCGTGTGAAATAGTTGATTTCAGATTTATGTTTAATTCCAATTCTGAAATTGGGCCTATCCATGTTTGGAATTGATGTATTATTTAGTCTATAAATAGCATGCATGTAACATCTAGGGTTACAACTTTTTAAGCAATTACAGAATAGTTCCAACTCCAAGAACTGTTCCATTGTTGTGATTAATACATTCAACTTCTTTTCAATCATTGTCATTCCCTTGTCATTAATTATTCTCATAATATAGAATCTATCAATCTTTTATCGTTTCTCACAATTGGTATCGGAGCAGGAGATAGTGTAATTTAATCGTTATTCTTATGTCGAGTATAGGGTTTTTCATTAGGGTTTTTCAGGTTTCTTATATTTTTTCTTGTTATCCCAATCGTCTCAACCGATTGTAGATCTCAGATCTAAATCTCTTGTTTTCCCTTGAACTCGTTTCAAGCTTACACGTCTAATTCTATATTTTGTTTCATTGGATTCACGTTAATATGCCTAATGACGACCCTCACTCTCTCTCATTCAATCTCCCAAGAAGCATTGGATCAACAACAAGGATTCCTATCCTTTTTCCAGAAGATTATGAGGTCTGGGCTCTTCACTTTGAAGATTACGTGCTGGGAATTGAAGAACATGGATCTAGTATAGGGCATGCATTAACGGTTGAAACATACAAGTATTCGGGTACCAAAAAGTAATGCAAAACTCCGACTGACTATAATGGAATCAATGTTGAACTTGACATTCCAAATGATGTGAAGAACAAGTTGATGTGTAATTTAAAGGCAATGAGAATCATTCGATTTGCTCTTCCATCTGACACATTCCGCCTTGTCAGTTCATAAGAAACTGCAAAAGGAATCTGGGACTGACTGAAGGAATTGTATTCAGGTGAGGCCGACTTCGAACATTCTCTGCAAACAACACTTTTTTCAGAGTTTGGATCCTTTATGCATAAACCAGATGAGAATTTAGATCAGACAGCCAATCGCTTTAATCGCTTGTTGAGTAGAATGCTTAAATATAATCTTAAGCGACAAGTTATTGAAGAAACAATTACATTCATGAACGGTCTCAGGTCTGAATGGAAATCAATAGTTTCCATTGTTTAGGAAGATGGACAATTCAAAAACTATTCGCTGGCAAAAATCGTGGGAATTCTAAAATTTCATGAAGATGAAGTTACTAAGGAAGCGAAGCTTGTCTCTAGTGTTGGATCTTTGGTGTTGTTTGCTAAAGGAAAGAAATCAACTGTTGATGATTCCAAATCTGACATTTCGGATGATGATCTCTGAAAAGAAGATAAATTGTTGATGGTGTCTAACCCAAAGAATTTCTTTAAGAAGAATTTCTCTCGTTTCTGAAACAAGTACAAGCAAGGAAGTTCTAGTTACAAAAATCTAAGAGAGGAGAGTTACAAGAATTCTCAGGATGACAAAGAGAAGAAAGAGAAGAAGTTGATCGGTGATTCTGGATATGACTGTAACTATTGTCATGGCAAGAATCACTACGCAACGGAGTGCATGATACGGAAACAAAATGAGAAAAAGGAGCAGGATAAATACAAGGCTTACTACACTCAGAAAATAGACGAACTTCAAAAGAAAATTGAATCAAATGTCAAACTCGTGCTAATGGTACACGAGGAAAGTGATGATGGTCGAGTCGAAGTGTGGTCCACTGATTCAGAAGATGATGAAGTAAAGAAACGTACTCATGGTGGGTGTTTCATGGTGAATTCCGAGAAGCAAGGTTATGTAGGGAAGTGTTTGATGGTTCATAGTTGCAATTCATGGAAAAGCTTCAGATAGTTGCTTTGCTACGAAGACAATCAAGGAGCAGGTGAGCGAATGTGAAAAGGTTGTCGACAAGTTACACAATATTTTTAAATCTCTTAGTATCCCTACATCTCCTTATGATTCTGAGTTGAATGATTTTTTATTTTAGTGATAGTTTAAAAAGGACTCGTATCAGTAATTCTAAACTGAATGATAATCTTAACATTATAACATTTAAAACTGAGGAAAGACGAATAATAGTAGAATCCTTGGAGGTTAAGCTTAATAGATGTAGAGATTATATAATTTTGCTTAAGAGAGATAGTAGAGTACTTTTGATATAGCGAAATATTTTTTGTTTAATTGCTAAACGTCTGTATTTCAATATTACCCAACTTCATTTGGATTGTGAAATAGGTAAGTGTTTACATAAGATGATTTTGCGTTTTCCTGAGTTGAAAGAAGATGAGATTGATACTGAATGTTATAAATGTGAATCATTTCTTTCTTCAGATGATGTTTTTGATTCTTACTGATTTGGACATGAGAAAATAGAAGAATATATTAAGTCCAAAGAACATAAAACATATTAATAAAATCTTGACTGAAGAAAATAAACAAGAAATCAAAATAACCGATATGCAGAAATATGAGTTATTATGCAAGAAATTGAATTCGGATAATACTCTCAATATTGAGAATTTTTCTGAATTTGATGAAAGTGAAATGAGTGAAATATCTATTGTAACGACGAGATTTTCAGAAAAAAATTTTCATTTTTCAACAACCATATTTTAAATATAAAACATTCTCAAAAAGTGTTTCACAATTGTCACACCCCAAAACCGAGAACGGCGGAATACGTTCTGGGGTGGAGGACGTCATGAACAATATCATAACAGTTGCATAATAGTAAAAACAAGCGACAACAACCATTTCATTAATATAGTGATTATAATTACAAACGTGTTCTGCATAATTAATAGACACCAAAAGTATAAACAAAAATAAAAGATGAATCTTATATATGCTCCATCTTCTCAAAAGTTGCACCAGTACCTGTCTATCTTTGACCTGTGGATACAAGTTAATATTTTAAAATGAGTATCAGCATAAAGTTGGTGCGTTCATAAGAATTTAGTGTCGTTGTTTATATAAAAGTGGCTGCAATCATGTAATGTAAAAGCTGAAATTTATGTTTGTGAGTAGTAGAAATTCTTAGAAAATCCTATATTTTCCAAAATAGTACATTTGTAAGTTAAATCCTTCGAGTGTGTAAAAGTATTTTCATTGAAACTTTTAGTTATAAAAATAAAGTAATAAACCTCATTCAAGTAACGTGGATGAGGAAAATTTATGCCGGCTGGTTGTAGTAGTGTTGCAAACTTCAATTAGTAATAGATGTTTATTTACTTCGGGATGTTAGATTAGACTTTAAGTCTTAGTGTATTAATTTGGATATGGATGTGATGAGTTTATAAAACTCTTTGATCGATTAGATCTTATAACAGGTAAATCAAGAAAGCGAAAAACAGTAAGATAAAGCACAAGAATGAATCTGAATGTGTCGAATGATTCAATTGATTCAATCCACATCAGAGCTCGATGAAGAACTTCCGTTGTAGAGGATATTAGGGTTACAAAAGATAATAACGATGAACGCTATAAAAATCTCTATCAAAATCTTACGTTCTAGGATGCATGCAAGCATCTATAAATATTAAACCCTACAAAATAAATCACGGATGGACAGGCCCATACCGGAGATTAAATGGACTAAATATCGAGCCTAAGACGCAACACTATCTGGACCTAACAATCTCCCCCTTTGCGTCAATTGGAGCGAGACTATCACTTCTTCTTGCTGGGTTCAGCTGCAGGAACCTTCTTAGTGGTTTCAAACAGACGAGAGATGAGAGCAAGGATTGTCTGTATGAAGCGAATGTACCACTGGATCATGTCATCAAAGTACTTATTGTTGTCTGCTGAGTTCTGCTTGCAACGATGAATGATTCCCAAAACATGTTCCAAGCATGCAGTGGTGTATAGATGTTTGTCTGCCAAAGCGAACAGGCATTTTTGGCCTTCGTTTCTGGTAAACATGACATAATTGTGTTTCGGGTCAATCTTTCCTATCTGCATCATGTTCAGGTCACTGGCAGAGCCAACAGGTGAGATAGTGGGCTTTTTCTTGAAGATACTAGCGATCTCCTGATCCATCTTGGCAACTTCCATTATGTAGCATACAAGCATCCTCTTGAAGTGATCAATTATCGGACCATATTCTGCTTCATTTGTGAGGAGGATGTTGTGCAAAATTATCCAATCATGTGGATTCAAATTGGAAAGATCAGCAAGCGATATGACATGTTCGGTCTTTGCAGAACCCCTCAGCACCTTGAACCGAACGTTCGTGAAGTTCCCTTCTCGTAACGGCTTGAGGACCCGAACGTTGACTATCTTCTGAGCGCTCCAAGTTTGATATTGTGGTTGAGCAGCCTTCAGGTAGAATTCGACGAGATCCATATCAACCTTTGGATGAGGATTAGGGATATCAGCAACGTTATCAAAGGCATGGAAGATGAAGGCCCTTCGGGTTAGTGGCATGTCAAACTGTGAATCGACAGAATTGATGCGATCCAGTGAAATCACCGGTTCAAGCCACAAAATGCTGGGAGTTTCAATCGCTTCCTTTAAAAGCTTCTCAAGAGTCCATGGAGGAAAAAGGGTTTTCCTACTCTCAAGAAGGTCATGAGCCTCTTTCATTTTTCTTTCAGTTTCCTCAGCCTCTCTGGCAACGCGAGCGCTCATATCAGCATCCTTATCGCGACCTTGCTTCTTTAAGAGATCTGCAATCGTCCCTTTATCGTCATCACTCTCTTCAACAATTTTCTTCCCTTTGTCTTTGACACCCGAACCTGAGGCTTGGCCTGTTGAAGGAGGTTCGGTTGTTTTTGTTGCTGTAGAAGTGGGAGGCGGTTGAGATACATCCTCTCCCCCTTGTTTCAAAATGGACACGAACTCAAGGAGCCCTTCAATTTTGCTCAGGAGTGAAAGGGTAGGAGCAAGCTTTTATGCAAGATCACGCCTTACTGAGTAATTCAGTATTGGATCATGTGCTTCAAGGATATTGGAAAGGGCGGCGTGGACATCCGAAACACATGATGAAATAACCTCTCGTTCAGATCGAAGAGATTCAATCACCTTTTGAGAATTGGAGAGTTGAAGATTCTTGACCTTAAGAGCAGTGGTTTTTCGAGCAAGAGCGTCCATGAGTGAGTTCTCGGCAGCTAGAAACTCCTTGTAGGTTCTAATGATGCCCTTTCTACTGAGTTCCCTTTTCATTTTTCTTTCCCCTTGGAGCGGGCCTATCAGCATCATGGATTGACTTAATCATATCAGGAGTGAGCTCTCTAGGACCAGAGCAATGAAACTCCTTGTAGGTTCTGATGATGCGACTGTCACTAGGAACGTCTCCAAACATCGACTCAGGGATGGAGCCAATGAACTGGAACTTAGATGCATCGGAGACAATAATCTTCATAGTATGGAAAGTACTTATCGAAGAGAGTGGAGAATCAGCAACAATTGGGACGTGATACTTGTCCATCACCCATTTTGTGATTAGCGTCCAGAAGCAAGCGTAGGAGATCTCGGAATGGCGAGATGTAGAGGCAAGACTCTGAATCAGATGCTGCCATAAAACTGACCAATAGTCAAGGTTGATGCCATTGTATACCCCATAAAGAATCGTTATGAACAGACGACTCGCTCCGTCTGAACCGGCACTGCGTTCCGATAACCCCTTGAATAACACTGTAAATAACTCGTTCCATTTAGGAGGCAAGGACAATTTCTTAAACTTAGTGACCATCGTCAGAACCTCAGTGTATCCCATGTTATAAAACATGGAAAACAACTGACCCACTGGAATGGATTCAGGGTTAACCCTAGACGAATCGGGTTCAAACCCTAAAAGCGAACATAATCGCTGCTTGGAGATTGATGCCTTGTGATCAAGTATGTCGAAGAAAATTCTATCGACAGACATATCATAATGAGCTGTGGCGAAGATTTGCGATAAACACTCCATTGGAACAGCTTCAACTTTGGTGAGAGCGGGAGCTAGCGGCGAATATTTGAGACATTCGCTGATCGGGAACATAAAGGCATCGTAAACGTGTGGAGTGAGATCGATGATCAGACATTGTCACACCCCCGAACCAGGCGGGGGAAATGTCCGAGGGTTGTTGTGACTTAATTGAATACCATCACAATGAATATACATGAAACATAACATCATACATTACCAAGCATTGAAATATTACAACTGGTAGCGTTTACATTCAGTACATTGATCCATAATATTACATGCCCAAAAGTAAATTGTTCCGTGCTAATTAAAAAAACAGCAAGACGTTACTGAGTACATTTTTCCTTTTTCGATTTACCTGTTACCTGAGAATACATGTATTTTGAAAAACGTCAACATATGAAATGTTGGTGAGTTCATAAGTAATGTTTGAAATATAGTGGTGTGTATTGTTTTAAAATCGCCAGAAAATCCGATATTTTCTAAAAAGAGCATAGTATAAAAAGGATGAAGATCCGTAAGTATGCTTGTTTGTTTTCTATAGATGTAAAAGTACAATTTGTAAGACTCGGTATATAACTCGTAGGTTTATTAATTGAAAACCCTAGGAAAACCCGGTGTTTTCCTAATACTTTGCCTCAAATGATTATTATTTTGTTATCTCGTTGCAACGGGTGTATTCGTTGAGTCCCGGTGACGTTGGATTAATTATGGATTGAGAATTGTTATAAACATACATTAATGAAAATGACTAGTTTACAACTATACAAACGATCCCTTAGGCGTCGTTCGCACTATTCACTTAATCCAATCACCCGGACTTCTCATAGCCCCACAACCGAGGAGGAAAAGAGGGTGCGAAGCCCCCGATATTTTTCCATAAGTCGTTCAAGGCTATCGTGAATGCGAAGGGCCCTTAGCCCGCCTCACATTTGGTGAATTCTCGACTTTACTAGCAGCACCAGAGGACCCTTAGGGTCCAACAGCACAAAGCCTGTAAAAGTCCTTTTACACGGAATTAGGTCATATAAGACCCAACTACATGTAAGCGAGTTTCCTTCGGGCCTAAATATCATGTCATTGGGCTAGCTAGGCCCAACAAGCAGCACGATTTGAAACTTTCGGGCCCAAAGACGGTGTATCGACGTCTGGTGTATTCCCACGTGTGTATTGACTTCCCGAAATATCTACGTGTGTATTGAATTCCTGAGATTTCCGCATGTGTATTGAAGTATCGTCGTGTTAGTAATTTCAGATTCGTTATTGATTCGAGACCGAATCAATTCGTTTGATAACGATTTTTGGTGTTGAAGGTGTATTATATTTAGCCGATAGTCGAGGTACTAGTAATTCATCATATCGGATTTATTGTTTAAAACATTAGAATTTTTCATTTTTCAGCCCCTTTCTTATGGATAAATTTACGCTTTTGACCATGTGTATAAAAGAATTTCTATTTTAGTCCTTAAACCATTTTTCTTGACACTTTAGTATCAAAACTTGTAGAAAAGGTATTTTTCAGCTCAAAGTTATTTGAAAAACAGTTTTGGTCCCTCAAATGAAATTTTTCTCGGATGAAACCCTTATTTTCACAATTTTTACACTTTTGGCCCAAAATAGAAAATCTTTGCATCTTTGGTCCCTTTTAAATATGAAAAGCATTTTTAACCCTTGAAATGGACTTGGAGCACTAGTAGTCCCCTATTTTACAGAAAAATACAGTTTCAGCCCTTCTAATTTGAAAATCTCGCAATTTGGGCTTTATTGGGCCGAAAAGTTCATTTTTGGCCCAATATGCTTAAAATTTTCACATTTAATCCTTCAAAGAGAATATTTCCAGAAAAATACATTGTTGAAACTGTTTTGACTCGTTTCATCCATCAGAATTTGTATTTTGTCATTTTGGGCCCTTTAACCTTATATTTTTAACATTTTGAGTCCAAAAATAGGATTTTTAGCCCAAGGAGTTCATATCACCCAACTTGGTTATTTTTCTAGAAATGATTTGTGTGTAATAATATGTTTTAAACTTGTTTCATACATCCTAATGCAATTCTCGGTTTTAAGGACTTTTTAACTAGATTCAACACCATAATCATATAAGAACATGTAAATAAACATAGAAATCATACAAAGCATACATATACTCATAGATCTACACATTTCCTTGTATTCCCCCCCCCCCACAAAACGTATAAAAACCGAAAAATAGGGGGTATGAAGCTCACCTTTGGGTGTGGTTTCAGTTGTGGAAAAGAGATGGAAGAAAATGAGATGATTTTCGGCCTAAGCAACCTTTCCTTGGAAGATCTCGAGTTTAAGGGGTTCTAAGATACAAGATTATGCTTTTATATGAGTTAAGAAGAGATTTTTTTTTTGGATATAAGAAGGAGTCTAAAGTGTGGATCCAAGCATCAACTTACCTAAATGATGGTTTTGTGAAGAATCCTCCTTGCAAGGCCCTTGAATCTCGAAATTTTAAAGGGAAAGTGAAGGGATTTGTGGTGTGTTCTTGAGAGTGTTTAGGTGAATGATTGTGTGTGTGTGAGTGGTACTCTCGGCCGAGAACAAAGAGGAGAAGAGAGAGGGAGTTGAAGTGACACACCTAGATGCATGTTGGTCCATGCATGGAGGCGTGTGAGGTATAAGTGAGGTGGCACTCCATAAGTCAACTCTTCACCCTTGGATTTGGGCTTTGGGCCGAGATTTTGAAAGAAAAAGGAGAGTATTGGGCTTTAATGCCCCTAAGCCCATATTAGAGATAGATTTGATGATTGTTGGCCCTATAAAATATAAGTGTGATTTTTATACTTTGTTGGGCTAGTTTAAGTTAATTATGGTTCATAATGGTTCATAATATTTAATTCATTTCATTCTAGGCCCAATGTGGCCCAAAATGTTGGAATAAATGAAAGTGGGTCCAATTAGAGCCCATTTAAAGGTTCTAAGCCCATGATAGTCAAATTGGAAGCTTATTGGTCCTTTGAGTCCCATAAGGAAGTCTTAGTCCAAAATGGACCTAAACAAGAACTTCTAGGGTTTCCAATTGCTTGTTGACTATTTGTAATACTTGTATGGTGTATTTGATTGAAAATTTTGATGTCATAGAGTAAGCATCATACATGCTCTTAAGTTTTTGATTCTACATTTTACTTGAGTGTAATGATTACAAGGCACAAAATTTCTAGTTGTGACATCATCCCCCCGTTAGAGGGAATTTCGTCTCGAAATTCTGTTGGAAAGCCAAATTTGAGAATGCTAGAATAGGTGAGGGTATGTGACATCCCCAAAATGACGGCCAGAAAAGACCGATTTGTTTATGCTTTGTTTAAAAATGAGAGTAACATAATTTTATAAAATGTTGCGGAATTTGTTCCCAGTAAAACATGGTACACACGTTATTAAAACATTTTCGAAGAAACGTATTTATTTCATTTTAAAACGTTTGGGATGTCATCGTTAATACAGAAACATAAGCATAAACAGAACTTACATTTGTTTACACTAGTGATCTACATCTCTTTAAATCTCTCAGTGTAATGTGACTTCATATCAACACCTGTGATATAAATAAACTGAGTGGGTCAGGTTGGCAAACCTGGTGAGTACATAGGGTTTTCAACCCACAATAATATAATTATTATGTTTAGACAATCAAGCAATTAAACCCAATTACCCATCCCCATTATCTTCTTTACTCTTAAGGATCTACCCTAAGAATCAGCTATTTCTCATTCATTCATTCCTAAGGATTATCCTAAGGAATCGGTCACGAAGTCCATTGTTACCAAAGCTTATAAATTACAACTGGTGAACACGTAGTCCAAAATATCTGGTAAACACTTAGTTCAAAAGTAACTAGTGAACACACTTAGTTCAAAATACCTAGTGAACACACTCAGTTCAAAGATACGTAGTGAACACACTCAGTTCAAAGATACCTAGTGAACACACTCAGTTCAAAGATACGTAGTGAACACACTCAGTTCAAAGATACCTAGTGAACACACTCAGTTCAAAGATACCTAATGAGCACCTAGTTCAAAAACACCTACAGGTTATGAGCCTGCTAGCGTTCCACCGGACTGTCAAGTATCGTCCATAGTCATCATCTATACTCCACTAGGTGACTGGATCACCGACAACATTGATGTCTTCCATCGTGTTATCACAATACAACTACTTCATCTACCCATGTTTTACCCAACACATTTTGTAGATATAAAATACATATACACTTTAGATGATTTAAAACATGTATAAAAATCTTTCACCCAGCATAGACAGCAAGTATTCAGACAATATGCACACACAACACGTAATTTATATTAAAATACTTCATATCAATGTGTAAGATGAAAGGGACCATGCACTCACCTGAGTAGGTGGTGACTCAGCACTTGAACAACGCTTCGATACTCTCAAAACAATTTCCTTTGATAAAACCTAGTATCTATACCACTAGGGTTTAGTCTAACGATAATCGCGACAAACTAATAGTCAGAGTATTATTATTATTATATAAGCATTAAATAACACTCAATATAACTCATAATAATAGCCCAAATACTCATTATAAGTTCCTAATAATGTTACTATATTAAAACATAAGCTATAATAAAGATAGGTTAGGCGTAGCTCACTTACAGCGGGTTTTCTCGAAAACCAGGCTTCGCTGGAGCAGCGTTCCCGAGCCGAAAGGCTCTTTTCTCGGGACTCCGGGAGCCTCGGGGCTTCCTTCGGGTGCTAGGAGGTTTACCTAGGCATTTAGGGGCTTAAGGGAGGTTAGAGAGAGAGTTTAGAGAGAAAAAGAAGAGGGTTGAGGGGTGAGGAAGTTGGAATGCCCGACACCTCTATTTATAGGGGTGCTGACTGGTCTACTCGCCGAGTAGGGGGGGACCTACTCGCCGAGTTGGTCCATGTGGTGGCCTTCTGGTGGTGCCACGTGTCCAATTCTGGTGGTGCCATGTCACCCCCTATCGCGTATCAGCCTTCGAACTTAGAAAAATCATAAATCTCGCATACGAGCTCCGTTTTCTACGTTCTTTATATCTACGCATAGGTAAAATCAAGATCTACAACTTTCATTTAGACTCCGTCGGCTAATTCTCGACCGATCTCAAATTTAACAGTAGGAGGCGTTTAGACTGTTAAATGACTACGAAGAATTCCTAACTCCTTCATACGAACTCCGTTTTCGTCCGTCTTTTTACCATTGAGTTCCTATTAATGAGATATTCAACTCTCATTTAGGTCACATAAGCCAAAAACCGCTCGAACTAAAATTCGAGTTTCGGGCCGTGCACTGCTAAGCCGAATCTTAGAAAAATCATAACTTCCTCATACGAAGTCAGATTTGGGCATTCTTTTTATCGACGCTCTTAGTTTAACATATTCTACAACTTTGGTTTAGATTGCTAAGGCTAAATCTCGATCTATCATAAATTCACTATTTACGCTTCCCGGTGCCGTGCCGATTTTGCCGTAAAACTTCGACGGGCCATAAGTTCTTCGTTATAACTCGGATTTCGGCATTCTTTATATGTACGGAAACCTTGTGACATACTCTACAACTTGGTTAAGATTATTTATTCTAAATAATCTTTTGTCGAAAAGTCATTTTCGACCCCTATTGTCTCTAAATTGACTAGCCCAGATCTGCGGGCGTTACAATTATCTCCCCCTTAGGATGATTACGTCCCGGAATCATCAACAAAACAGGGCTCACATGATGACTCCATACGTTATTTCTTCATCCTAATTCATAACTTCGATGTTTCTTCGAATGAGTATTTAACTCTTGGACTCCTTGACTACAGGCGGTGCTCGATCTTACATCCGCTCTCTATCTCACATTAGACTCTAAATTATGACCTTCAAGCCACAATGTCAATCCTCAGTTGATACGAACTTGAGATAAGTTCTTTTATTACTACAATGGAACAATGTGTCATATTCTAATGACTTATCATCGTGTGTTGCAAAGCTTAGACTCAAGTCTCTTAGAACAGTCTATACCTTTCTTCATGTTCTAGATCACATCTTAAAAGGTAGCATTTCTAGCACCCGTCGCGATACCTCTACTGATCGCTTTGATTAATCCTTCTGGCTGAAGTCGGTGCTACATCGAACTTGGTTCTTTGAATCACGCAACATACTTATCGTAGTCGGACTTAATTCGATATGACCACTCGGGTCGGAATATCAACAATCTTTTTAGTCATTACCGAAACGATGGTAACGACATACTTGAATAAAACGAAATCAATTACTAGCTTCTTGGTAACCTTGTGACTTTCCCTGATCCAAGCGTGAGTCCTGTGCTTCCGGTAGTATATGCATCTACTACCTTTCACACCTACTCATACTCGTCCCAAGTATTGTCTCGCAGTTTTCCAAGTCACCATGAAAGAAAATCACATAACTGTATAACACATCAAATAACAAAACAAAGCATTTATTATTTCTTGAAACTATTACATAGGTGTTCAAGTTCACCCTAGACTATGCCTCTAATAGGCTACATCATACGATACTATGGCTACTCCATAACGCGATCTTCGGATATGAAGTCTTCATCCTTGATTCCTCGCGTGGTTTTCTGCTTCGTCGAGGATCATGTGAAATGCCCTTGGCCTTGGTGGCATGTTTGGCCTTGTTGCTTCATTCTTCTTTGGGCAATTCTTTGAAAGATGCCCCCCTTCTTTACATTCATAACACAACCTCTTGTTGGATGTACACTCATCGACGTAATGCCCAGACTTTCCACACTTGAAACATGTCACCTCTTCGCCGCATTTTCCAAAGTATTTCTTCTTGCATTTATCACACCATCTTGCTTCACCGCCTCCTCCAGGCTTTGAGAATTTTCTCTCCTTGTTGGACCTTGAAGATCCTTCAAACTTCCGCTTCTCTCCTGCCTTATCTTTTTCTAGACCCTTTTCTCTTATCTAGGCCTCTACGTTCTTAGCTGCCCTAACAGTTGTTTTCAACGTAGTTGCCATTTTGACCATTGGGCCAAAATCAGTGGGTAATCCGTTAGCAAACCTATCAATCTTAGAGAGTTCAGTAGGAACCAAGTATGGAAATAGCTTCATCCTCTCGGTGAATGCGGTGGCGTACTCATCAACACTCATCTTCCCTTTCTTCAGGTTCTGAAATTCGTTGTTCAAGTCTATCAGATCTATCTCTGCGCAGTACTGCATTTTCAATTGTTCCAAAAACCTTTCCCATGACATCCTTAGGGCTTCTCCTCGTGGCATCATATCTGCCAATAGATTCCACCAGCTCAAGTGTAACATCCCCCTCTGGCACGTATCACAATATTGTCCGCTTTGGGCCACTCGGCACAAGGACTTCCCAGGGGGTCACCCATCCTGGTACTACTCCCGCCCGAGCACGCTTAACTGCAGAGTTCTTATGGGATCTGCTGCCCTCACGGCTTTAAAACGCGTTGTGATAGGGAAGGTATCCACACCCCTTATAAGGAATGCTTAGTTCTCCTTCCCAGCCGATGTGAGATTAGATCTAACCCACTTTCATAATTGTAACATGCCGGAATAGCAAGAGTAGAGTTGAAGGACTAAAAGTGTAAATCTTAAAGGGCAACTCGGCGAGTCCATGGATGGACTCGGCGAGTAAGGTCGCGACTTTGGCCGAGAGTGAAGTGGCCTACTCGGCGAGTCCAAAGATGGACTCGGCGAGTAGGTGCTGAGTGGAGAAAACCCTAAATCCGGGGAATGAGCCCTATTTAAAGAACATTATATCCTCTCCCCAGCCTCTTTGATCCCCCTTGAAGTCCAGGAACCCTAGAAAGCGTGATTGAAGAAGATTGGAGTGTATTTGGAGCTTGGGGAGGTGTTTGTTCAAGGAATCTTGAAGGAGAAGAGGCTTGGATCAAAGGGATTTGCTTGGATTCGACTTTCATTGCAGTTGGGGCATTCTCTTGGAGGTAATATCTCGTTCTTGGGCTATCAATCATATGGATTCATCATTTTGGGGTTTGTGGGGAGTATATCTTGGTATGTTCTAGAGTTTGGAGGCTAGATCTGAGGTTGTTACCTCAGATCTGGAATATTGAAGGCCCAGAGTGCATTAAAGTTCCTGTGTTTGGGTGCTTAGTGAAGCCATCATGTCCCAAACCCTAGCTATAAAGTGAATAAGGCCTAGATCTCTTTGGATTCACGTAAAGTTTGCCACTTTACTTGATGGATGAGTTGTAGGAGGCTAGATCTATGTTTTGGATCAATTGCATGGTCTGGAATGCTTCTGTATGGATTCAGATCGGTGGTACTCGGCGAGTCACATGGGTGAACTCGACGAGTTGCTTGAAGATGAGCTAGGACTCGACGAGTTGGAAGAACAACTCGGCGAGTCGGATGAAGATGGCCTTGGACTCGGCGAGTTGTATGAACAACTCGGCGAGCAGGTTGATGATAGCCTTAGACTCGGCGAGTCTGTTCTTGGGCTCGGCGAGTCTTGTCGAAGAGTCCCAATATTTCCTGGTTGAGTCGAGAATCGGCGAGTCAAGGGATGACTCGGTGAGTTGTGGACGAGTGGACCCCGAGTTGTTGGACTCGACGAGTCTTGGGGTGACTCGGCGAGTTAGGTCGCGGGTTGAAGGAAGTTCTGAGTGCGAGGACTCGGCGAGTCATCGGGTTGACTCGGCAAGTAGGGTCAGTCAGGGGTTGACTTTGACCTTGTCTTTGACCAAGGGTTAACCAGTGGTTTCCAGGGGTATTTTGGTAATTATTGTTTATGGTTTTGAGTTCAGTGCATTGGTGGCTGTTCAGTGGTGGAAATCGTATCAGTGATCGGAGCAGCTTGAGTTATCTATTCAGTCGGCAGTTTCGAGGTGAGTTATCCTCACTATAGCAATAGGGTTTATGGCACCAAGGCCAACCCTTTTAGCGGATGGAAATTCGGGTAGTTGTCTGTTGTTATGATATTGCGAGATATGGGCCGGAAGGCATTATGTTATGGGCCGGAAGGCGTTATATGTTGTGGGCCGGAAGGCAATACATGTTGTGGGCCGGAAGGGATTGCGATGTGGACCGGAAGGTCATGGCCTGGAAAGGCGTATGTGTACATTTGGTATGTTGACTGATTCGTAGGGTGATGTTATGCTAGTGACCGGCTAGGCTGGTATCTTGGTTAGGGTAATGCTATGTTATGTGATCTGTTGATCGATTGCTGACTGTGAGCTGTTATATGACTATGTGTTGTGTGCATGATTGCTAGGTCTGGAGTGTGACCCGGTATGCGGGGTCGTTCTATGTTCTGTTATGATATGTATGCTTTTTATGCTGTGGGCCGGAAGGCAATATGTTATGGGCCGGAAGGCAATATGTTATAGGCCGGAAAGCATTGCGTTATGGGCTGGAAGGCGATATGTTTTGGACCGGAAGGTCGTGGCCTGGAAGGGCGTATGTGTGGTTGGTATTTTGGGGGTATCTCACTAAGCTTTCGGGCTTACAGTTGTGGTGTTATGTTTTCAGGTTCTCAGGATTCTGTGGCAAGGCAAAGGTGTGATCGTATCGTTCTTCGTGTTGGTGTTTTATGATATGAACCTGGGAAAATACTCTGTTAAATAATGTATTAAAAACCTTTTTGTAACAACATTATTAAAATGGGTGGTTTTTGAAAAGTTTTAATTGTTTTGAAATTTTGGTCGTTACAAGTTGGTATCAGAGCCTTGGTTTGAGTGAATTGGAGGAACACTCGTGTAACTCCAGTCTCAAATCGAGGAAAGTTTTAAAAGAGAAATTAAAATGGTTTTCAAATTAAGTAAAAGGAGGACGCGGAGGTACGATCAGCCGGAGCCAGTAAGTAACCCCAATTTACCATTCATGACATTTGTTTTGTTGAGCTTTGATAGAACAGCATGCTAGTGATAGGCTAGGGATCTTCAGGATTTAATGATAATGTTGCCTGATTTGTGATGTCTGTAGCCTAGGGTCCCTTATGGGAGATTCTCAGTGTTCCTCTAGTGGTGAGGGTTGAGCGTTGTTATGCATGTTCTCTAGGGTATTGTGGTAGTACTTCATACAAATATGGGTAGGTGTGGAAGGTAGTATGGGCCCGTACTACTAAAAGAACAGGACCCATACGCGTATCAGGGAAACCATGATCTCTAGGGTTGGGTTGCGAGAGTTGGATCCTAGGATTGTGGGAAGTGTCTGAGATTTAGTGGTGTTTTTCAGTATGGAGATTCTGAGGCATACTGGGAGTGGATTCGGGTCAGGATCGGGAGTAGGAGAAGGAGTTCAGGGCGGGTCTGTGCCGCCCGAGGTTATTGGTCAGATGAGCTCGCGCGAGTCGGATGTAAGGATTCGTGAGATCCTGCATGATGAGGTTGCTGCTTTGTTCCGGGCTGAGTTGTCGGAACTGTTTGGGCCGATCAAGACCGCCATGGTTGAGTATTTTGATGAGCGCTATGCGGCTCTCGCGGAGACGGCTGTCACGGCGGCTACAATGGCTGTAGCAGCGGCAGGGGGAGGAGCTGATAGGGATTTTCAGTATCGGGACTTCGATAATACGGAGCCTCCCACCTTTGATGGAGTTCAGGACTCGATTGTTGCTATGAGGTGGTTATCGGTCGTGGAGGGATGCTTCTTCACGTGTTCATGCCCTGCTGATCTGAGGGTGAGGTGTGCTCTGAACCTGTTGAGGCTCGGGGCGAAGGATTGGTGGAGATTGACCACGGGGTCATACTCGGATGCACAGAGGGCTGCAATTTCATGGGATCAGTTCAGAGAGATGTTCAACACTCGCTATGTTCTGCAGGATGAGAGAGAGAGAGAGATTGGCTCAGGAGTTCCTTGAGCTGAAGCAGGATTCAGAGTCGGTGACTGAGATCACCAGGATGTTCACTGAGAGGGCGGTGTTCTGCCCTGAGTTCGCTTCGGAGCAGGCTCAGATGTCCCGATATCTGAGTATGCTCAAGGGGGATATCAGACAGTTCGTGTCTGCGCAGAGGTGCGAGACCTTGTTGGAGTTGCAGGAGGCCGCCAGGCGGCGTGAGTTAGAGATTGAGTTGCAGTTGTGTGAGCTGAGGCAGGCTCCGATGCAGTCGCAGCCGGCGCCGAAACGGTCCAGGACCGTTGATGTTAGAGTGGGGGGTCTGAGCGGCCACACTTGTGGGAAGTGTGGGAGGGGTCATACTGGAGTCTGTTGGTCCGGTGGTGCATACCGCAAGTGCGGAAAGGAAGGGCACTATGCGCGGGATTGTTGGCAGTCAGTGCCGGTTCGGGATTTGAGGATTTGTTATCATTGTCGTCAGGTTGGACATTTGAGGGTCAACTGTCCACAACGTTCTGCAGGACCGGTGCCGGCTCCAGCACCGGCCACTTTGAGGATTTCAGGTGGAGGTCAGGGTGGAGCGGAGCCCCCAGGGGCTCAGGGTCGTGCTTATCAGCTTGCGGCAGAGGAGGTCAGAGGAGTGTCAGATGCAACTGCGGGTAGGTTTCTTTCTTGATGTCTTGTTATCTTGCGATTATTGCGGTGTATTGTTTGTGCTGGTATCCTTGTGTGGTTTTCGATGCGGTATTCGTCGTTTTGCGGGTTGAAGTTTTTGGTTATGGATTTGTGTTTCGGGTTTTCTTCTTGGTACCCTTTGTTCCCTGAGGGTTTGGTATGGTTATAGTTTGGTGTTTGTGCTATCGTTGGTTATCTTTCGTGAGGGTTATTATTGGAGATGCGGCATTGGATTGAATGTCGGGTAGCATCTGCAGTCGTGGAGTGGATAAGTGGAGACCGGGTTTCTTTGACCGGATTGATCAGTGTGGAGCTGTGTTTTGTTGAAGGTCGTTTATGCTTGTGGGAAGCAGTCCGCGCGTAAGTGTTTTCCTTATGCAGGGTTGGTATGGAAGGTCAGTGATGGCGACCGGTGACTGTTAGCCAGTGTTATAAGTGGGGGAGCGTTGGAGGATTCTCCGGGAGATCGATGAGTACTTGAGGGTGCTTAGCTGTTGGGATTCAGCAGTGTTCTGTCAGCCAGAGTATAGGCTGATAGGAGTGAGTGTTGGGCATGCGGGACGGAATACAGACCTAGGGCATTTGATTGTGGAGGCCTGGAAGCAGGCCGGGATCAAGTTTGAGTAGGTAACCGGGGTTATGTGATCAGAGTATTTGTATGCTTTATGTACGTGATGTGTTGTACTGCATTAATTCTATGGGATTTATGTTGTGCATGTTTATAGAGTTGGAACCGGAAGGTTCCCGGAGTTAGAACCTGAGGGTTCACGGAGTTTGGGTGTACGGACCCACAGAGATATAGCCTCGAGTGGCTAATATGTGTTATGTGAGTCGGTCCAGTCATGCTGGAGACTCTGCTGGTATTGTTGGATCGGTTTGAGAATATGGATTGTGTATGTTGCAGTGTGACTGCATTGGAAGGTCTGGCCCCGGGTAGTGATCTTGGTTAGTTGAGGTAGTGCATGGGCTCGAGAGTCCCTGCGAGGAGAGTCAGAGTAAGTGTGTTGGATGGATAGCGGACACGCTAAAGGGTGGTGTAGCATTGGGCGAGCGCCGTGGCATTTGTCGGAGTGACATTGTGGCCGAGTGGATTCCTTGATAAAGGAAGAGAGAGAGGTAAGAGGTGTGTAACTCCGAGAGGGAGTGCAAGTTCACGGAAGTGAAAGCGGCAGAGCAGAGTTATGAGTAGAGCAATTCGAGTATGGTTATTGAGCAGCGTGTTTGCGGCAGTGGATTAGAAGCTCATCCGGTTTGGAATGTCTGCTGAGGTCGCAGCGGGAAATCCGCAAGTGTAGAGCCAAGAGGCTCGGAAGGGATGCAGGGAGAGAGAGTCTTGAACTCTCAGTGTGATTCTGATCAGGGTATAGGGTGTATATTAGTGGTTCATCCTGGGGGATGTTTAAGGGTATTATCAGAGTATCAGGTTTTCCCAACCTGAGGGTGTTAGAGCTAGTTCAGCATGTCTATGCGGTTGCAAGGAGAGAACTCGTGAGAGTTGCTCTGAGATTGAGAATGGGTCTCTCAGTCGTCCCGGAATGGATAAAGTGGGATTCGGATCGGGGATCCGATGGTTGATGGTTTTCTAACCCTTATGGGTCGAGTGATTGTTGAGATTTGGGGCAGCGATGCATCTTGGGTAATTCTCGGTTATTGAGAGTGATGATCAGGGGGTACAGTCGGTGCCCGGTTCGAGACGGTGGTCAGGACGCCGTGAAGGAGGGGAAAGTGTGTTCGAGTTTCGATAAGTATGCTTTGAGGGACCTGGTCCGGTTAAGGCCAGGTGGAGCATTGTGGGGGTATCCTTGGAGTTGAGTTGCTGTAGGCTTCGAGGGCGAAGCCTAATTTAAGTGGGGGAGAATTGTAACATCCCGGAATAGCAAGAGTAGAGTTGAAGGACTAAAAGTGTAAATCTTGAAGGGCAACTCGGCGAGTCCATGGATGGACTCGGCGAGTAAGGTCGCGACTTTGGCCGCGAGTCAAGTGGCCTACTCGGCGAGTCCAAAGATGGACTCGGCGAGTAGGTGCTGAGTGGAGAAAACCCTAAATCCAGGGAATGAGCCCTATTTAAAGAACATTATATCCTCTCCCCAGCCTCTTTGATCCCCCTTGAAGTCCAGGAACCCTAGAAAGTGTGATTGAAGAAGATTGGAGTGTATTTGGAGCTTGGGGAGGTGTTTGTTGAAGGAATCTTGAAGGAGAAGAGGCTTGGATCAAAGGGCTTTGCTTGGATTCGACTTTGATTGCAGTTGGGGCATTCTCTTGGAGGTAATATCTTGTTCTTGGGCTATCAATCATATGGATTCATCATTTTGGGGTTTGTGGGGAGTATATCTTGGTATGTTCTAGAGTTTGGAGGCTAGATCTGAGGTTGCTACCTCAGATATGGAATATTGAAGGCCCAGAGTGCATTAAAGTTCTTGTGTTTGGGTGCTTAGTGAAGCCATCATGTCCCAAACCCTAGCGATAAAGTGAATATGGCCTAGATCTCTTTGGATTCACGTAAAGTTTGCCACTTTATGTGATGGATGAGTTGTAGGAGGCTAGATCTATGTTTTGGATCAATTGCATGGTCTGGAATGCTTCTGTATGGATTCAGATCGGTGGTACTCGGCGAGTCACATGGGTGAACTCGACGAGTTGCTTAAAGATGAGCTGGGACTCGACGAGTTGGAAGAATAACTCGGCGAGTCGGATGAAGATGGCCTTGGACTCGGCAAGTTGTATGAACAACTCGGTGAGCAGGTTGAAGATAGCCTTAGACTCGGCGAGTCTGTTCTTGGGCTCGGCGAGTCTTGTCGAAGAGTCCTAATATTTCCTGGTTGAGTCGAGAACCGGCGAGTCAAGGGATGACTCGGTGAGTTGTGGACGAGTGGACCCCGATTTGTTGGACTCGACGAGTCTTGGGGTGACTCGGCGAGTTAGGTCGCGGGTTGAAGGAAGTTCTGAGTGCGGGGACTCGGCGAGTCATCGGGTTGACTCGGCGAGTAGGGTCAGTCAGGGGTTAACTTTGACCTTGTCTTTGACCGAGGGTTAACCAGTGGTTTCCAGGGGTATTTTGGTAATTATTGTTTATGGTTTCGAGTTCAGTGCATTGGTGGCTGTTCAGTGGTGGAGATCGTATCAGTGATCGGAGCAACTTGAGTTATCTATTCAGTCGACAGTTTCGAGGTGAGTTATCCTCACTATAGCAATAGGGTTTATGGCACCAAGGCCAACCCTTTTAGCGGATGGAAATCCGGGTAGTTGTCTGTTGTTATGATATTCCGAGATATGGGCCAGAAGGCATTATGTTATGGGCCGGAAGGTGTTATATGTTGTGGGCCGGAAGGCAATACATGTTGTGGGCCGGAAGGCATTGCAATGTGGACCGGAGGGTCATGGCCTGGAAAGGCGTATGTGTACATTTGGTATGTTGACTGATTCATAGGGTGATGTTATGCTAGTGACCGGCTAGGCTGGTATCTTGGTTAGGGTAATGCTATGTTATGTGATCTGTTGATCGATTGCTGAGTGTGAGTTGTTATATGATTATGTGTTGTGTGCATGATTGCTAGGTCTGGAGTGTGACCCGGTATGCAGGGTCGTTCTATGTTCTGTTATGATATGTATGCTTTTTATGCTGTGGGCCGGAAGCCAATATGTTATGGGCCGGAAGGCAATATGTTATAGGCCGGAAGGCATTGCGTTATGGGCCGGAAGGAGATATGTTTTGGACCGGAAGGTCGTGGCCTGTAAGGGCGTATATGTGGTTGGTATTTTGGGGGTATCTCACTAAGCTTTCGGGCTTACAGTTGTGGTTTTATGTTTTCAGGTTCTCAGGAGTCTGTGGCAAGGCAAAGGCGTGATCGTACCGTTCTTCGCGTTGGTGTTTTATGATATGAACCTGGGAAAATACTCTGTTAAATAATGTATTAAAAACCTTTTTGTAACAACGTTATTAAAATGGGTGGTTTTTGAAAAGTTTTAATTGTTTTGAAATTTTGATTGTTACATCAAGACTCCAGTTTTCAGTTGTCTTACAACGAAGACGGTCTTCTGTTTCTCGCTACAGTCGCAGCTCTCAAACACCATCTCCATCTCGGAGATCCAATCCATAATCTCAACAGGCTTTAGGCTTCCTGAGAGACTTGGTGGTTTCGCACCCAAGAAATTCTTGTACATTCGCCCATCCTTGTCGTTTCTCCTCTCCGGGCCATCCTTTCGTTCACCTTGAGTCTCCACTTGACTCACTTGGCGGCTGTAGTTCCCTTCCTCCGATTGCTCGAGAATCGGTTTGGGTTGCTCAATGGGCATAGTAGCTTCGTCCCTATTCAACATCTGCCTCATTTCTTCCCTTTGTTCAGCTAACATAGCCCGAATCATGGCTTGAACTTCAGCCATGGTGACTGGATCAGGTGCAACTTCTTCTACAACAGGTATTTGCTGAACCATTAGGGGTTGGTTCCTATTCTCATTTGCATTCACATTTTCGCTCCGGGTCCTTGCCATCCTGATCTATACACCGAATAAGGTGAATCTAGACCTTTACTTAGGATTGACGTTTAAATCATCCTTATCACTCTGAAACGTTTACATGCTTGTTCTAATATCGTAGGCGTACGTTTAGAATCCTAAACACATAAGGTTTCCAAATCCGGTCGGCAACAGACCATAGATCCGATCAAACTATAGCATAACAAATCATTTAGCACATAAAATCGATTTAGGCATCATTTCCGAAAATAAGCTAGTGCTTGTGTCTATTCAGGTGTATTACCTAAATCTATTTGACACACTCCTCACAATCATCACTTAGCATTCTAAGTTTAAGTCTAGAAATATCCTACAAATTCCTAGTTCGCTTAAACTAATGCTCTGATACCAACTGTGACATCCCCAAAATCACGGCCAGAAAAGACTGGTTTGTTTATGCTTTGTTTAAAAATCAGAGTAACATCATTTTATAAAATATTGCGGAATTTGTTCCCAGAAAAACATGGTAAATACGTTATTAAAAGATTTTCGACAAAACGTATTTATTTCATTTTAAAACGTTTGGGATGTCATCGTTAATACATAAACATAAGCATAAACAGAACTTACATTTGTTTACACTAGTGATCTACATCTCTTTAAATCTCTCAGTGTAATGTCACTTCATATCAACACCTGTGATATAAATAAACTGAGTGGGTCAGGTTGGGAAACCTGGTGAGTACATAGGGTTTTCAACCCACAATAATATAATTATTATGTTTAAACAATCAAACAATTAAACCCAATTACCCATCCCCATTATCTTTTTTACTCTTAAGGATCTACCCTAAGAATCAGCTATTTCTCGTTCATTCATTCCTAAGGATTATCCTAAGGAGTCGGTCACGAAGTCCATTGTTACCAAAGCTTATAGATTACAACTGGTGAACACGTAGTCCAAAATATCTGGTAAACACTTAGTTCAAAAGTAACTAGTGAACACACTTAGTTCAAAATACCTAGTGAACACACTCAGTTCAAAGATACATAGTGAACACACTCAGTTCAAAGATACCTAGTGAGCACACTCAGTTCAAAGATATGTAGTGAACACACTCTGTTCAAAGATACCTAGTGAACACACTCAGTTCAAAGATACCTAATGAGCACCTAGTTCAAAAACACGTACAGGTTATGAGCCTGCTAGCGTTCCACCGGATTGTCATGTATCGTCCATAGTCATCATCTATACTCCGCTAGATGACTGGATCACCGACAACATTGATGTCTTCCATCCTGTTATCACAATACAACTATTTCATCTACCCATGTTTTACCCAACACATTTTGTAGATATAAAATACATATACACTTTAGATAATTTAGAACATGTATAACAATCTTTCACCCAACATAGACAGCAAGTATTCAGACAATATGCACACACAACACGTAATTTATATTAAAATACTTCATATCTATGTGTAAGATGAAAGGGACCATGCACTCACCTGAGTAGGTGGTGACTCAGCACTCGAACAACGCTTCGATACTCTCAAAACAATTTCCTTCGATAAAACCTAGTATCAATATCACTAGGGTTTAGTCTAACGATAACCGCGACAAACTAATAGTCTAACTACTATTATTATTATTATATAAGCGTTAAATAACACTCAATATAACCGATAATAATAGCCCAAATACTCATTATAAGTTCCTAATAATGTTACTATATTAAAACATAAGCTATACTAAAGATAGGTTAGGCGTAGCTCACTTACAGCGGGTTTTCTCGAAAACCGGGCTTCGCTAGAGCAGCGTTCCCGAGCCGAAAGGCTCTTTTCTCGGGACTCCGGGAGCCTCGGGGCTTCCTTCTGGTGCTAGGGGGTTTACCTAGGCTTTTAGGGGCTTAAGGGAAGTTAGAGAGAGAATTTAGAGAAAGAAAGAAGAGGGTTGAGGGGTGAGGAAGTTGGAATGCCCGACACCTCTATTTATAGGGGTGCTGACTGGTCTACTCGCTGAGTAGGGGGGGACCTACTCGCCGAGTTGGTCCATGTGGTGGCCTTCTGGTGGTGCCACGTGTCCAATTCTGGTGGTGCCACATCACCCCTATCGTGTATCAGCCTTCGAACTTAGAAAAATGATAACTCTCGCATACATGCTCCGTTTTTGACGTTCTTTATATCCACGCGTAGGTAAAATCAAGATCTACAACTTTCATTTAGACTCTATCGACTAATTCTCGACCGATCTCAAATTTAATAGTAGGAGGCGTTTAGACTGTTAAATGACCGCGAAGAATTCGTAACTCCTTCATACGAACTCCGTTTTCGTCTGTCTTTTTACCGTTGAGTTCCTATTAATGAGATCTTCAACTCTCATTTAGGTTACGTAAGCCAAAAACCGCTCGAACTAAAATTCGAGTTTCGGGCCATGCACTGCTAAGCCGAATCTTAGAAAAATCATAACTTCCTCATACGAAGTCAGTTTGGGAGTTCTTTTTATCGTCGCTCTTAGTTTAACATATTCTACAACTTTCGTTTAGATTGCTAAGGCTAAATCTCGCTCTATCATAAATTCACTATTTACGCTTCCCGGTGCCATGCCGATTTTGCCGTAAAACATCGACGGGCCATAACTTCTTCGTTATAACTCGGATTTCGGCGTTCTTTATATGTACGAAAAACTTGTGACATACTCTACAACTTGGTTAAGATTATTTATTCTAAATAATCTTTTGTCAAAAAGTCATTTTCGACTCCTATTGCCTCTAAATTGACTAGCCCGGATTTGCGGGCGTTACAGGGTACTTTTGCTTCATTTGGTCTTCGCGTTCCCACGTGAATTCTGGCCCACGCTTCGCGTTCCACCGTACTTTCACGATCGGGATGCGACTTTGCTTAGTACGCTTCACCTCCCTTTCCATGATTTAAACCGGTTCTTCAACGAACAGGAGATTCTCGTTGATTTCGATCTCGTCAAGGGGAATGAAGAGTGTTTCATCCAATAGAGACTTCTTTAGATTAGAGACATGGAACACGAGGTGTACACTGTTTAGCTCTACGGGTAGTTGAAGTTTATACGCCACTGGACCTATTCGGGCGACGATCTCGAAACATCCAATGTATCGTGGGTTCAGTTTTCCCCGTCTTCCGAAACGAATAACTCCTTTCCAGGGTGAGACTTCCAACAGTACTCGATCCCCGACCTGAAATTCTAAGGGCTTTCGCCGTTTATCGGCGTAGCTCTTTTGTCGGTCGCGCGATGCTTGTAATCGAGCTCTGATTTGAGCGATCTTTTCCGTGGTTTCACGAATGATCTCCGGTCTCGTTAGCGCCTTGTCCGACGTATGTGCTTTTGCTAGCTGGGTATCACCCACATCAGCCCAACATAACGGTGATCTACACTTACGCCCGTACAGTGCCTCGAAAGGAGCGACCTTGATGATCGAATGGTAACTGTTGTTATACGAGAACTCGACTAAGGGTAAGTGGGTATCCCAAGACTTCCCAAAGTCTATCACGCATGCGCGGAGCATGTCTTCGAGCGTTTGAATGGTTCGTTCACTTTGACCATCCGTTTGTGGATGATAAGCGGTGCTCATGTCGAGATGTTTCCCAGTGCTTTCTGGAGTGATTGCCAAAAACGTGAAGTGAACCTACTGTCCCTATCCGAGATAATAGACACTGGTACTCCGTGGAGTCTCACGATTTCTCGAATGTATAAACGTGTCAATCTCTCCATCTTGTAGGATTCTTTTATTGGCAGGAAATGGGCAGATTTCGTCATTCGGTCGACTATTACCCATATGGTGTCTAGTCCATCCGACGTCTTGGGTAGCTTGGTCACGAAATCCATAGAAATCCCCTCCCAATTCCACTCAGGGATTACCAGTTGTTGTAATAACCCTGAGGGCTTCTGGTACTCCACCTTTACCTTGGCACACGTAAGGCACTTACTAACATAGGTAGCAATTTCCGCCTTCATGTTAGGCCACCAATAGTGTTGTTTAATATCCAAATACATCTTGCCTGAGCCGGGATGAATGGAGTATCGCGTCATGTGGGCTTCCTTCATAACTACCTCCCTAAATCCTCCGAGTTTAGGGACCCAAATACGGTTCATGAAATAGTATACTCCATTCTCCTTTGCCTCTAGGTTCTTCTCCATTCCGCACAATGCTTCGCTTGCTCTATTTTCCGTCTTCATGGCCTCTGACTGGGCTACTGCAATTCGAGTGGCTAGGTGAGATTGAATGGTTATTGAGAGAGTTTTCGTATGATGATTAGAGTACTCCTTCCGACTTAATGCGTCAGCTACCATGTTGGCCTTGCCTGGGTGGTACTTGATCTCACACTCGTAATCGTTTAGTAATTCAACCCATCTTCGTTGCCTCATGTTCAACTCTTTCTGGTTCAAGATGTGCTGGAGACTCTTGTGGTCTGTGAAGATGGTGCACTTCGTACCGTAAAGGTAATGCCTCCAAATTTTTAGGGCAAAGACCACAGCTCCCAATTCTAGGTCATGGGTCGTATAATTCACTTCATGCGTCTTTAGTTGGCGGGATGCGTAAGCTATCACCCTTCCACGATGCATGAGAACGCAACCTAATCCCTGATTTGACGCATCACAATAGACCACGAAATCTTCCGTTCGCTCCGGTAGTGATAGTACCGGGGCACTACAGAGAGCTTGTTTCAGGGTTCGGAATGCAACTTCTTGTTTGTCCGTCCATTTGAATGGTACGCCCTTTTGTGTAAGCGAGGTAAGTGGGTTGGCGATCTTAGAGAAGTTTTCAATGAATCTCCTATAGTAGCCTGCTAGACCCAAGAATTGACGGATTTCCGTGGGTGTTGTCGGGATTGCCCATCCTTCAACAGCTTTGACCTTAGAGGGATCCACATGAATTCCATCTTGGCTAACTACATGACCTAGGAAGTTCACACTCCGGAGCCAGAACTCACACTTAGAGAGTTTTGCGTATAGCTTTTCTAATCGCAGAGTTTCTAGGATTTGTCGGAGATGTTGGCCATGCTCTTCTTTGCTTCGGGAGTAGACGAGAATGTCGTCGATGAAGACAATGACAAAGTTGTCGAGGAATGGTCGACATATCCGGTTCATCAGATCCATAAATGCGGCAGGGGCATTTGTTAAACCGAAGGGCATTACGACAAATTCATAATGTCCGTAACGAGTTCGGAAAGCGGTCTTTGGAATATCCTCTTCTCGGAATTTGAGTTGGTGGTATCCGGACCGTAGATCTATCTTAGAAAAATAACTAGCTCCTTGGAGCTGGTCAAATAGATCATCGATTCGTGGGAGTGGGTAGCGATTTTTAACAGTGAGTTTATTTAACTCTCTGTAATCGATGCACATTCTAAAAGATCCGTCCTTCTTTTTGACAAAGAGGACTGGAGCTCCCCATGGCGAGTAACTAGGGCGGATGAATCCCTTGTCCAAGAGTTCACTGAGTTGGCTGGACAATTCCTGCATTTCAGCAGGAGCTAGCCGATAGGGTGATTTAGCGAGAGGAATTGCTCCTGGAACGAGGTTAATTCGGAACTCCACTTGTCTCTCTAGGGGTACTCCTGGAAGATCTTCAGGAAACACGTCTGGGAACTCAGATGCTATGGGAATGTCTTGAAGCTTAACCTCTTCCTTGGTTTTATCCACTATGTGAGCCAGGAACGCCAACGTGTTCTTTCGTAGATGTTTCCGTGCTTGGATGCAAGAGATGAGGCGAAGGTCCATACTAGGTTTGTCTCCGTAAATTACTAGGGTTTCGTGATTGGGAAGGTGAAGGCGAATAGCCTTCTCGTGACACATAATTTCAGCATGGTGGGGGGTTAACCAGTCCATGCAAATAATCACGTCGAAACTCCTAATGGACACATGCATTAAGTCTATTCGAAAGACGTGTTGGTTTAGGGTTAGGGTACATCCGATGTAGATTTCCCCGGTGGATTCGGTTTTCCCATTGGCCATTTCCACCGTAAAGGTTTCATCGAGCTTCTGGGGTTGTTGTTTTAATAAATGCTTAAACTTATTGCTTACGAAACTTCGCTCCGCTCTGATGTCAAATTGGATTCATGCATAAGTGTGGTTTAGGGGAAACGTACTGGTAACAACAGCGGGGTCCTGAATCGCCTCTCCCTGTCCCATGGTCAGCATCCTTCCTGTTCCTCCATTTCCGGGATTGTTGTTGTTAGGGCAATCTCGGCGGAAATGCCCAGTCCTCCCACACCCATAGCAGGTGTGGCTAGGCACTGCATTGTGGCTGCCGGTGGTGATGTTGTTGTTGTTTCGATTGTTGTTGTTGTTGCTATTTCCCTGTTGTTGGTTCTGGGGAGGATAGGTCCTGCAGTACCTCGCCGTGTGTCCCCTTTGATTACAACTGGTGCACTGCATTCTTTGCATTCTCCATTGTGATGGAAACCGCACTTGTTGCACTTGGGAAGATTACCGGAATAAGGTCTGGGAGCATTTGAAGCAGCTGAGGCTGGAGCATGTAGTGTGGCTGGAACCGGTGTAGTGGCAGCATTAACTGCCACTGTCTGCTACTTCGTAGAGGTCTCGGGGCCCTGACGCCCCTTCCTCTTGTTGTTCTTTCCTTTCTTGCCATCACCTTCCTTCTTGCCCCATTTCTTGAATCTCACCTCGTGGGCAGTATTCAGCCATCAACATTTCCTTCATTTCCGACCACAGCATGGTGTTGGCTACAGGGAGTGTCATGGCTTCCACGTGTCCGTTCCACCAAGTGAGCGCTTGATCGACAAAAGTGTAGGCTGCGAACTTCACTTTCATCTCCTCAGGACAATCGCATATCTCAAATACCGATTCCACCTTCTCGATCCATCGCTTCAGAGTGATCACTCCTCCAGTGCCGTTAAAAGTTCGTGGTTTGGCGTTTGTGAAGTCCTTGTAGGTACATGCCTTGGTGGGTCCTTGATTCATCCCGTTGTTCGAACTCCCGACCCCTTGCCCGTTGCCTCCTCCGTTTTTCCCTTGGTGAATTTGTGCCATAGCTGCGGTGACCGCAGCAGACACGACCACCTGGAATGCAGTGGAGTCAACTTCGGGTGGGGTTGGTCCAGGGTTTCCGTGAGTAGGTCGGCGAGGCATCTTTCTGTCATGAAACGGAAAGATGTTGAGTGTTTGGGGTTTCTGGGAGGTTGTGACCCTACTGACTAGGTGCAAGGTACGAACTTAAACACTCCTACCATTTAATCATACAATCATAGATTCTCAACACATAGCAATTTGTAATATCATAATAAAGCACGTAAGAGTTTACTAATATTATCCGCATTTGATACATGAAAAATTTGCTCGTAAGAGCATACATGAGTGACACTAGTTCGACAGCATAACGACTCTATGAGTAGTGTAGTCACTTAAACATAGAGTCGGGGTACATAGCGTAGTTCGTAATGACCTACTAAGATAAGTCTATCCCTAACCGCGATGAGCTGCGTTTGGAGGTGGTGCCGAGGATGTGGATGCTCCCTGAAGACAAGCGACCAGTCGTTCTGCGTCCTGGAGTCGAGACTCCCACCTTACTTGGCTCATGTGGAACTCCCGAAGGACGTCACGTGTCTCCTGTTTCGCACGCTCGACCCTAGTCCACAACTGGCGTACCTGATCAGCAGTGCTCTGAGCAAGTTCGCCAGTGTTCCGTAATCGTCTCACCATGACCGGTAGGGCTCGGTCGGCCGGTCCTCCATCCCTCGGGTCAAAGAACTCGCGCGACATGCCGAACGGGGGTCGCTGTCCCTGCTGTCTGCTCCATCTCCAAAGATCAATACCCCAGGGAGGGGTAGGACAAGTGGGGCCCACACGGTAAGCAGGCACCCTGATCGGGTAAGGGGGGTTGATGACTTCGGACTCCGCGTCCGAATCACCCCCTTCACTATCATCGGGTTCCTCCTCGAAGTTCCCTTCGTCTTCTTCTGGTTCGGCAGGCTCGCGCTTGTCTCCTGCCTCCGGTTCCCCGTCAGATTCCTCTTCGGGGTCTTCCTCAGGCTCTTCCTCTAACCATCCGTTATTCCCCTGATTAGGGAAATAAGGGTCTCCGGGGTGATGAAAACTAGCCATGCTGTCTGCGTGAGTATGTAAATATGCTAACATTATTCCTAGGATGCTACAATTATTGTACAGACTAAGCAGGCGTTCTCTTTTTGGTGATAAAGGGTTATAGTTTTAGGTTCCCTAGCTATCACGATTCATCAGAACGTGTGTTAGTTATACTTTGGAGAGAATGTAGTTGATCAGGATACATCCACTCCTTGGTACCGCTAAGAACAGTCCTGAATTAACCGAGATACTAGCATTATCTTGTTTGGTTCGGCGTTATGTTCCTTATTCCTAATGCAAGCAAGGTGTTTTATTGTTGTATTTTACTTGTTTTGTTCAGAGTTGTGTTAGTCCCTCTTTTGGTTTATAGTTGCATATCAATGTATGGTTAGATATGCTAGCTCACTATAAACAGAGCGCTGATACCAACCTGTCACACCCCCGAACCAGACGGTGGAAATGTCCGGGGGCTGTTGTGACTCAATTGAATACCATCACAATGAATATACATGAAACATAACATAATACATTACCAAGCATTGAAATATTAGAACTGGTAGCATTTACATTCAGTACATTGATCCATAATATTACATGCCCAAAAGTAAATTGTTCGATGCTAATTAAAACAACAGCAAGACGTTACTGAGTACATTTTTCCTTTTCCGATTTACATGTTACCTGAGAATACAAGTATTTTGAAAAACGTCAAGATATGAAATGTTGGTGAGTTCATAAGTACAGTTTGAAATATAGTGGTTTGTATTGTTTTGAAAATCGCCAGAAAATGCGATATTTTCTGAAAAGAGCATAGTATAAAAAGGGTGAAGATTCGTAAGTATGCTTGTTTGTTTTCTATAGATGTAAAAGTACAATTTGTAAAACTCGGTATGTAACTCGTAGGTGTATTAATTAAAAACCCTAGGAAAACTCGATGTTTTCCTAATACTTTGCATCAAATGATTATTATTTTGTTATTTCGTTGTGACGGGTGTATTCGTTGAGTCCCGGTGACGGATTAATTATGGATTGCGAATTGTTATAAACACACATTAATGAAAATGACTATTTTACAACTATACAAACGATCCCATAGGCGTCGTTCGCACTATTCACTTAATCTAATCACCCGGACTTCTCATAGCCCCACAACCGAGGAGGAAAAGAGGGTGCGAAGCCCCCGATATTTTTCCATAAGTCGTTCAAGGCTATCGTGAATGCGAAGGGCTCTTAGCCCGCCTCACATTTGGTGAATTCTCGACTTTACTAGCAGCACCAGAGGACCCTTAGGGTCTAACAGCACAAAGCCTGTAAAAGTCCTTTTACACGGAATTAGGTCATATAAGACCCAACTACATGTAAGTGAGTTTCCTTCGGGCCTAAAGATCATGTCATTGGGCTAGCTAGGCCCAACAAGCACGATTTGCAACTTTCGGGCCCAAAAACGGTGTAGCGACGTCTGGTGAATTCCCACGTGTGTATTGACTTCCCGAAATATCCGCGTGTGTATTGAATTCCCGAGATTTCCGCGTGTGTATTGAAGTATCGTCATGTTAGTAATTTCGGATTCGTTATTGATTCGAGACCGAATCAATTCGTTTGATAACGATTTTTGGTGTTGAAGGTGTATTATATTTAGCCGATAGTCGAGGTACTAGTAATTCATCATGTCGGATTTATTGTTTAAAAAATTAGAATTTTTCATTTTTCAGCCCCTTTCTTATGGATAAATTTACGCGTTTGACCATATGTATAAAATAATTTCTATTTTAGTCCTTAAACCATTTTTCTTGACACTTTAGAATCAAAACTTGAAGAAAAGGTATTTTTCATCTCAAAGTTATTTGAAAAATAGTTTTGGTCCCTCAAATGAAATTTTTCTCGGCTGAAACCCTTATTTTCGCAATTTTTACACTTTTGGCCCAAAATAGAAAATCTTTGCATCTTTGGTCCCTTTTAAAAATGAAAAGCATTTTTAACCCTTGAAATGGACTTGGAGCACTAGTAGTCCCCTGTTTTACAGAAAAATACAGTTTCAGCCCCTCTAATTTGAAAATCTCGCAATTTGGGCTTTATTGGGCCGAAAAGTTCATTTTTGGCCCAATATGCTTAAAAATTTCACATTTAATCCTTCAAAGAGAATATTTCCAAAAAAATACATTGTTGAAACTGTTTTGACTCATTTCATCCATCAGAATTTGTATTTTGTCATTTTGGGCCCTTTAACCTTATATTTTTAACATTTCGAGTCCAAAAATGGGATTTTTAGCCCAAGGAGTTCATATCAACCAACTTCGTTATTTTTCTAGAAATGATTTGTGTGTAATAATATGTTTTATACTTGTTTCATACATCCTAATGCAATTCTCGGTTTTAAGGACTTTTTGACTAGATTCAACACCATAATCACATAAGAACATGTAAATAAACATAGAAATCATACAAAGCATACATATACTCATAGATCTACACATTTCCTTGTATTCCCCCCCCCCCCACAAAACATATAAAAACCGAAAAATAGGGGGTATGAAGCTCACCTTTGGGTGTGGTTTCAGTTGTGGAGAAGAGATGGAAGAAAATGAGATGATTTTCGGCCTAAGCAACCTTTCCTTGGAAGATCTCGAGTTTAAGGGGTTCTATGATACAAGATTATGATTTCATATGAGTTAAGAAGAGATTTTTTTTTGGATATAAAAAGGCATCTAAAGTGTGGATCCAAGCATCAACTTACCTAGATGATGATTTTTGTGAAGAATCCTCCTTGCAAGGCCCTTGAATCTCGAAATTTTGAAGGGAAAGTGAAGGGATTTGTGGTGTGTTCTTGAAAGTGTTTGGGTGAATGATTGTGTGTGTGTGTGTGGTACTGTCGGCCGAGAACAAAGAGGAGAAGAGAGAGGGAGTTGAAGTGACACTCCTAGATGCATGTTGGTCCATGGATGGAGGCATGTGAGGTATAAGTGAGGTGGCACTCCATAAGTCAACTCTTCACCCTTGGATTTGGGCTTTGGGCCGAGATTTTGAAAGAAAAAAGAGAGTATTGGGCATTAATGCCCCTAAGCCCATATTAGAGATAGGTTTGATGATTGTTGGCCCTATAAAATATAAGTGTGATTTTTATACTTTGTTGGGCTAGTTTAAGTTAATTATGGTTCATAATGGTTCATAATATTTAATTCATTTCATTCTAGGCCCAATGTGGCCCAAAATGTTGGAATAAATGAAAGTGGGTCCAATTAGAGCCCATTTAAAGGTTCTAAGCCCATGATAGTCAAATTGGAAGCTTATTGGTCCTTTGAGTCCCATAAGGAAGTCCTAGTCCAAAATGGACCTAAACAAGAACTTCTAGGGTTTCCAATTGCTTGTTGACTATTTGTAATACTTGTATGGTGTATTTGATTGAAAATTTTGATGTCATAGAGTAAGCATCATACATGCTCTTAAGTTTTTGATTCTACATTTTACTTGAGTGTAATGATTACAAGACACAAAATTTCTAGTTGTGACAGACTTTGTTGAGGACGAATCAGCTGAATGTGGGAAGTGGCATGAACAGAAGATGAGTCCACCATTGAAGTGAAGAAGATGGAAGAGATGATGAACAGTAGAAGGAAGAATGCTTTTCTTGCTCTCTGAATTTTGGGTGCAGTAAAGAGGTAAATAATGGGCGAAGTTATCTTTTATACTGTGGTGAGAAGAGAGAGAAGAATCTGTTCCCAAATCTTCGAGGGAAATACGAAGGGTTTCCTTAGAAGACTGATGCGTGACAGTTGGGTGCCCCGATGATTACGCAGGAGAGAGAAAAAAGTGTCCCAATTCACACGCCTTCCCATCAGGCGCCGTATGAGAAAAAAAAAACGGTTCCACTTCGCACGCCTGTCCTTCAAGCGCCGTTTAAAAATCAAAGCGATTTGACTCCCGGCTGAGTCAGCAACTTATCCCATTAGAGTGAGCTGTCATCATAAAGCAGAATGACCACGTGTAACATTGTGAGCCACAACTCGTTTATAACTTCAAAGAAATGGCTTGTAAGTAATGAAACCAGAATTATGGAAAATCAAAAAGATTTTCGTGCTTAGTGTGTAAAAGAAAAAGAAATAAAGCAACACATATGTGGGAAATTGTGATGTCAATAAAGACATGAAACAGTGGATCCCGGGCACGAATCTCTTCCTTCAAAGTCAAGAGAGACCTTAAAGTGTCTGTTTGGTTTCCCGTTGAAATATGATCAGACACTTATTGAGAAGTGTTAAAAAGCATCTTTTAACCAGGCTAATTTGGGTGGCTTTCGCTTCAGTGCAGAATTCCTGATCTTGACATAAGATAGAAATCGACTGAAGTACTTGTGAGACCAATGTAGTCTGTTGAACAAGTAGGTTTGAAAAGAATTTAAGTGACATGGTGAAAAAAATTTGTAGGTGAAATCTCAAAAGAAAAATTAAAACTGGATTCCATGGGAAGAAATGTTATGGGATTTAACAATTTCATAGGAATCACACAAAGATAAAATTCAGAGATTTCAAGGTACAGTCTTAAGGCTGAATTTGTCAATTCTTTAGTGAAAACTACAGCAAAGTTAATTGTTCACCGTCAATGCATAGAAGGTAGTGAATTGTGGGTTTCACTTAGCACGTAGTGGCACGAAGCTAAGATCATGAACACAGAAATTGTGTAACCATAAACCTCAGTGGTAATTTCTGAGAGTCTCAAGGGTTACGTGTATGAGATCGAAATATGATGGAGAAAAATATTGAAGATGGTGTAAAGAAACCAAAGTACCTCTGCTATTAAAATAAGGACCAAGCAGAAAACTCTTATCTCATGTGAGAAGAGAGTAAGGTAGCTTATGATTAGAATAAATATAAAAGCCTAATTGGGAAGACAAGGTTTGTATATACCAAGTCAGTAAGGCTGGTATTCAGAATCAGGTGAGGCTTTGGACACATACAACAGCATGCTTCTAGGGACACTTAACTAATAAAGGAATATGCCCACAAATATCCACACAAAAAAAAAAATTTAACTAACACAAATAATAAAAAAATGTTTTTGGAGTTTCTGATTTAAATTTTTTTTTGAAATTTTTGATTCAAAGAAAGAAAAATAAAAAGAAAAATAAATAAAAAAACAGACACAAAAAAAAATTGGAACCGAACCCGAGCGTTCGGTCTATTTCGGTTGCAAAAAAAAAATGAAGTTGAAAAAGAAAAGGACTTTGAAAATAAGAGAGATGAAATGAAGAAAAGGATACAAAAGGTTTACAACCAAAGAAACTACCTTTGAGTGATAAGCGAGGATAAGAGAATAGGACCGAACCCGAGCGCTCGGTTCATTTCGGCACACACGTAAACCGAACCCGAACGTTCGGTTCATTTCGCTTCTTACTTTTAGATTGGAGAGGTAATTTTTGGTACTGACTCCGATTCCATCATTCCTAGCCCTTGTAGAATTTTATTGAAACTCGCTTCAGGAAGAGCTTTTGTGAAGATATCAGCCAGTTGATCAGTGGTTCGAACAAAGTGAATTTCGACGTTTCCATCTTCCACATGATCCTTAATAAAGTGATACCTCAGTGCTATATGCTTTGTCTTGGAGTGTTGCACTGGGTTATGACAGATCCTAATTGCACTTTCTGAATCGCAATATAGTGGGATCTTTTTCATATTAAGTCCATAATCACGGAGCTGGCATTGGATCCAAATGACTTGAGATGTATAGGAGACAGCTGCAATGTACTCTGCTTCGGCCGTAGACAGAGAAACACATGTCTGTTTCTTTGATTTCTAGCTAACCAACTTCCCATCTAGGAATTGGCAGCCTCCTGTGGTGCTTTTCCTGTCTAAACCACATCCTCCAAGGTCTGCATCTGAGTAGGCTTGAACAAAGAAACCTGAGTTTGATGGATACCATTGATCGAGGGAGGTGGTTCGTTTCATATACTGGAGTATGTTTTTCACTGCAAGCATATGTGGTTCACGAGGATTCGGCTGAAACCATGCTCTAGGCGCTTGTTTCAGACCGTAAACTGCCTTGTCCAGAATATAACAGTGATTTGGATGCTTTTCATTCACAAAACCAGGAGGTTGCTCCACGTAAACCATTTCTTCAAGTTTTCCATTCAGAAAGGCGCATTTTACGTCCATTTGGTAGACCTCGAAGTTCTTGTGTGCAGCATAGGCCAGAAATATTCGAACAGATTCCAGCCTTGCTACCGGAGCAAAAGTTTCTTCGTAATCAATTCCTTCTTCCTGGCAGTATCCTTTCACCACGAGACGAGCTTTATTTCGAATTACATTACCCTCCTTGTCCATTTTGTTTCTTAATACCCATTTGAGACCAACGACTAAGGCATCTTTAGGTGTTGGAATAAGGCGCCATACCTTGTTTCTTTCAAATCCATTGAGTTCATCTTGCATGGCTTGTACCCAATCGGAATGATCAAGAGCCGTGTGAACTGTCTTCGGCTCAACTTTGGATACAAAGGAGTTGTACATGCAAAACTCTACTTTGGAGAATAGAGATGATTGCTTTGCCTTCAGTTGGGATCAGGTCAGGACCTTTTCAGAGACATTACCCACTATCTGAGATACAGGATGATCTCTGGTCCATTTAATAAGAGGAACACCATTTGGATCATAGGATGGATCTAATTCGGCGTTGACCATTTCTTCTAATTCAGATTGACTATCGTCATCGTAGAACATGTTGGAATTATCCCCCTCGACTGATGAATCTCTTTGGTTTTCAGGTTGGTTCGTACCTTTGGGTGCAACAGAACTCTCAGGTGTAGCTGGACTTTCTGGTGCTACAGGACTTTCGGGTGTAGCAGAGCTTTCGGGTGCTATAGGACTTTCGGGTGTCACAGGAATAGAATTCTCCCCCTGAAAGTGTGAGTTCGGTTGATTTGAAGAAAATGGATTCTCCCCCACAACTGAAGTGTCGTGCTGAGGAGGTTCGTTTGGAACTTGTTCTCCTTCACCCATTTGTTTGGCTGCATCTTCGACGATTTGCTTCAGATGATCGATTTTGTTGTTTGTTGCCTTGGCTTCCGAGAGAGTAGCTTTCTCAGGTTCATCGAATAATACACAAACTGATCGAACAAATTAGTAATCGCGGCCGTGACTTGACCTGTTTGAGAGAAAATCTCTCCAATTGCTTCTTCAGTAGTCTTTAGCTTCTTGACGTAGCTATCATCGAAAGTCACATAATATGTTTCTTCAATCTTTCTAGAATGCTTATTTAAAACCCGGTATGCTTTTTAAGTAAGAGAAAATCCTAGAAAAATTCCTTCATCAGCTTTAACGTCAAACCTATTATGATGTTCTTTGGAGTTGAAGATGAAACATCGTGAGCCGAACACATGGAAGAACTTTACGTTCGGCTTCCTGTTATTGATGATGTCATAAGGAGTAAGAGAGAAACGCTTGTTAAGATAAGACCTATTCTACGTAAAACATGTTGCAACAATAGCATCAGCCCAAAAATATAAGGGAAGAGAAGCAAAACTTAGCATAGTTCGGGCCGCCTCACACAAGGATCGGTTTCGCCTTTCGATAATTCCGTTCTGTTGAGGCGTGAAGGGGGTAGAGAAGTTGTGACTGGTTCCTTTTTCTGCCAAAAAGTTTTCAAATTCATTGTTCTTGAACTCCAGTCCATTGTCGCTCCTAATGTTGCGAACGACTTTTCTCAGTTGCACTTCAACCTGCTTGATAAACATCTTTAGCTTAGGTGTAGCCTCAGATTTGTGTTTCAGAAAGAATACCCATGTAAAACGTGAGAAATCATCAATAATAACAAGAATATACTTGCTACCGCCAGTGCTTTTGATTGATGATGGACCACACAAGTCGATGTGAAGCAACTCAAGTGATTCAACATCTTTGTGTTTATAATTTATGGGTGACTTTGACGACATTGTTTCTCCATTTCACATGCAGCGCACAAGTGTTCTCGATCAAGCTTGAGCAAGGGAAGACCTCGAACATGACCTCCGGTGACAAGCTTGTTGATGTCTTTGAAGTTGAGATGTGAGAGCCTTCGGTGCCACAACCAGCTTTTTTCAGAATGAGCTTTTGACAAAAGACATATAGCTGGATTTCCTTTGATTGGTTTGAAATTTAGAGGAAACATTTCGCCTTTTCGGTCTGATTTAAGGATGACCTTGTTGGATTTCTTTTCTATAATCTCTGAACCTTCGTCGTCGAATGAAACTTTGAGACCGGTACTGGCCACTAGTTGAGATACACTGATGAGATTATGCTGCAACCCTTCAACGTACGCCACCTTTCTTATTGTGAACTCTCCATTAGTTATCATCCCATAACCCTTTATCGTTCCATAGGAGTTGTTACCGAACTTGAAATTCCCACCATTTTGAAGAGATCGAAACTCCCTTAGCTCTTCCTTCCTTCCTGTCATGTGACGTGAGCAGCCACTGTCAATGTAACATTCTTCGTCGAACTGCTCGTCACTTATAACCTGCAAAAATTAAGTAGATTGAGGAACCCAAAGTTTCTTGGGTCCACGTGAGCTTTTCACAGGAACAGGAATAGTGAGAGAAACATCAACAAGATATGTTTATTTTATTAATGTTGTTTCATCTTTTCTTTTAATAGTAACACTTTGATTTTGTTAGGGTTAGCTACAATCGTTTTGGTTTCAGATTATGGTGTTTGGGCATTATTCTGCTTTCGGTCTTCCTGGACTGAGGAAATCTTCGATTTTCCTTTCAAGTTCATTGATGATTTTGAATTTTGTGCAGGAACAGAATTGGGTTTAGAAGAGAATTGAGAATGAGAAGAATTAGAAAAAGAGAATTTAGAATGGGAATTTCTTCTGACTTGAGGTTTGAAATGACCCTTTTGTTTATGGTCATTGGAGGGATCGAACCTGGACCTTTGGTAGCTACTTGCTGATGAGTCGAAGTTGGATTTTTGAGTGTTGTTGATCGGACCGAACCTATCCTTTCGGTTCTTGTTGCTCTCAGAACCGAACCTCTCTTTTCGGTTCTTGTTGCTTTTAGGACCGAACCTCTCATTTTGGTTATGTTCTTCATGTGGCCCGAAATTCTTTTTCCGTGACTTTGAATCTTTATTAGGATAAGAGAAGTGAGCATTTTGAGAGTGCCAAAACTGCTTGCGCTCTGAGAGATTCTTTTTGTATCTCAGGTTTCTCTACTGCTTTTGATTATTCACCTGTTTCGGTTGTCTATGGATATTAGCTTTTTGTTTTAGCTTCTTGACAGCCGGTTCACTCTTCATAGATGAGGTTTCGCTTGTGGAGGTGACTTCTTCTACATGTATTTCTTTTGTGCCACTTGTACTTGGCACGTCAAAGTTGTCAGGCTTATTTAGTGGTTCTGGTACATATCTTCCTTTGGTTTTCCAGGACGTTCGCTATGACAGACCAACTGTTTCGTCTGCATTATCTATAGGAGCTGACCAGAAAAACTCATCACAACCATCTGCGTTATCTTCGTTCACTATGGCAGTGAGTTCGGCTGTTTGATGTTCGGTTACTCCTGTGACTTTATATACCTGATTTGGAGTAGTTCTAACCTTCTGAAACACAAGAGCTTTATCTTTAAGGGCCCGAGACTTATTTTTGGACAAACGAGCGAATTCCACAAAATTTTCAGAAATCATATTTTTGTGGTTTTCGGGTTCGCTCTTGACAAACTCAGAACAATCAACGTCAACCTCTACGGAAATTTCACTCATATGATCGTCCTCATTAAGTTCAGATGCGTTTTCAACATCAATTTTATTTTCTGAACTTAAATTGCCACTCAATGAGTCGAATTTTTGTATGGTTTCGGTCCTGAGTTTCAGCTTATCATTTTCATCCAAAAGATTTTTAAGCATGTCCTTATGGTCTTTAGACTTTATAAAAGATTCTATTTTGTCCAGACCGTACATATAAGTAGGATTCACATCATCGGAAGATACAACACTTTCACAGTTGTATGCTTCAGCATCGATTTCATCCTCCTTAAACTCAAGGAAGGGTAAAATCATGCGATGTATCTTCTGCCCCATTTCACAATTCAGATGCAGTTGAGTAATGTTAGCATAAAGTCTTTTACCAATAAAAAAAACATTCCTTTGTTTTAACAATTTCAAATTGTCTCTTTGCAAACAAATGTTTTCATCCTTAGACTTAATCAGCTCTGAATCCTTCTGCTCAATCCACATCCTTCGCTCCTCACTCTTGGATGACACCCTGCTTATTTGGTCAGTTAGGTTAGAATTTGTGACCCGTGTTTGAGTTAAACAACTATCCAGATTTTAGATTCTTGAATTTAAGTTATTTAATTCCTTTTCATATGATTTCTGTGGAATTTTGAACGAAATAAAAAGAAATTGTACCTTCTTGATCAGTTCATCAACTTCACTGATCTGCACACTGAGAGGTTTTGCTGTGAAGCATAAGTCCTCTCGCTCCTTGGCGTCTTCATTTCCACCATCAATATTATATCCCCTCATGTGAGATGCGTCAGTCACCATCAGACACTTTCCACTGCTTTCACCACCTCTTGCGACATAAGCCTTTCCATGAGAAGGCTTTCTCACCTCATCATCTTCTGAGTCGGTCGACCAAACCTGTATGCCACCGAACTCATCATCCTCTGCCGAACCCTGTACAATAAGAACATTCTTAGAAGGATTAGTAGCAGATTTCTTCCTTTTAATCTCTTCTAGCTTTTTCATCAGGACTGCCTCTTCATCTTTCTCCTCATCTTTCTCTATCATTTTCTTCAAAACACAATCTTTGGTGTAATGATTCTTTCCTCCACAGTAATAACAGCTAACACCATAATCAGCTTCCACCTTCGCCTCTTTCTTTGGTTCTTCAGTCTTCGGCTCCTCCCTCACTTTTTCAGAACTGTAGCTTCCCTACCAATTTCGCTTCTTATTGGTAGGAAATTTCTTCTTGATGAAACTTTTGGGATTGGACACCATCATAGCATAATCTTCTGAAGTTAGTGCCCACTCACCCTTTATATAGGGGTTGGGTTTGTGGCTAGGTGGGAATTTACCCGATACTGACGCTAAACGAGGTTTAAATTTTTACCCGATTAAATGGTCGTAATTAAAAAACTTTTTCCAAATTATTTGGAGGGTATTTTACGTGTTCTTATTTATTTTATTATGACACTAATAAAATAAAATAACACATTTATTGATTTGTCTAAACCAAATGTTAACGGAATCTTAACAAAAATAGAATATTCTATTAACGGAAACGGGTTATATCGATGGAATAAATTTTGGGTTGCCACATCATCCCCCCGTTAGAGGAAATTTCGTCCCGAAATTTAGAATTACAGCAGCTAAGTTATTATAGTACTACTAAGCGAAGAGATGGGGATACTTGAGTTTCATTTTATCCTCGCGCCCCCAAGTGAACTTCGGTCCTCGTTTAGCGTTCCAGCGAATCTTCACAATTGGGATGCGACTTTTTTTCATTTGTTTGACCTCTCGGTCGATAATCTCGGTAGGCTCTTCCACGAAGTTGAGGCCCTCGCTGACCTCGATCTCGTCGAGTGGGATTACGAGAGTCTCGTCGGATAGGCATTTCTTCATCTTTGAGACATGTAAGGCAGGATGTATGTTACTAAGCTCGCGGGGTAAGTTGAGTTTCTAAGCTATGGGGCCGATTCTGGCGAGAATCTCGAAAGGCCCTATGTACCTTGGGTTCAGCTTTCCACGCTTTCCAAATCGTATCGTGCCCTTCCAGGGTGAGACTTTCAAAAGGACTAGGTCTCCCAGCTGGAATTCCAAAGGTTTTCTTCGTTTGTCTGCGTAGCTCTTTTTGTCGATCCCAAGCGGCTTTTAATCGTTCGCGAATCTGTACAATCTTCTCGGTCGTTTCTCTAATGATCTACGGACCTGTGAGAGCGCTGTTAGGAACTCGTCCTTTAGCTAATTGAGTGTCACCCACCTCAGCCCAGCACAGAGGGGATCTGCACTTCCGACCATAGAGGGCTTCCAGTGGGGCTGCCTTGATGCTCCAGTGATAACTGTTATTGTAAGAAAACTCTACAAGGGGTAAGTGGGTATCCCATGCCTTACCAAAGTCGATCACATAGGCTCGCAGCATATCTTCCAGGGTTTGAATAGTTCTCTCACTTTGCCTGTCGGTCTACGGATGGTAGGTTGTACTCATGTTCAATCTCGTCCCTAAGGCGCTTTGTAGCGATTGCCAAAATCTCGAAGTGAACCTATTATATCTATCGGAGATTATAGATATAGGGACACCATGCAATCTTATGATTTCCTTAATGTATGTTCTTGTGAGTTTCTCCATCTTATCTGTCTCTTTGATGGGTAGGAAGTGCGCGGAATTGGTCAATCTGTCTACGATGACCCATATGGTATCCAGCCCACCCGTTTCCTTGGGTAGCTTAGTTTTGAAATCCATAGTGATCCGCTCCCACTTCCACTCCGGTATCTCCGGTTGCTGGAGAAGACCTGATTGCTTCTGGTATTCGACCTTGACCTTCACACAAGTAAGGCATTTACCCACGAAGGTAGCAATCTCTGCTTTCATGTTAGGCCACCAGTATAACCTTTTGAGATCCAGATACATCTTATCTGATCCAGGGTGAACGGAATATCGAGTGTTGTCTGCTTCCTTCATGACCAAGTCTCTGAAACCACCATGACGCGGCGTCCAGATTTGGTCCATGAGATATACGGCTTCGTCACCCTTGACCTTTAAGTTCTTATCCATTCCACGTAAGGATTCTCTCGCCACATTCTCAGGCTTCAAAGCATTGAGCTGAGCCTCCTTAATCTGTGCGGATAGATGCGAATGGATAGTCGTTGTTAACAACTTGACTCTTCGACCATAATACTCTTTTCTACTTAGGGCGCTTGCTACTACATTGGCTTTTCCTGGGTGATAACGAATCTCGCAATCGTAATCATTAAGTAGCTCGACCCACCATCGTTGTCTCATATTGAGCTCCTTCTGGTTCAGTATGTGTTGGAGGCTTTTGTGGTCAGTGTATATTGTGCTCTTCGTTCCATATAGGTAATGTATCCACATCTTTAGAGCGAATACGACTGTTCCTAACTCAAGGTCGTACATGGTGTAGTTAATCTCATGTGTCTTCAGTTGTCTCGAGGTATAGGCGATGACCTTACCTCGTTGCATCAAGACACAACCGAGCCCCTGGTTCGATGCATCGCAGTATACCACGAAATTTTCTGTCCCTTCCGGAAGGGATAATACCGGTGCGGTGCATAGGGCTCGCTTCAGGGTTTGAAACGCCTTCACCTTTTTCTCTTCCCATTCAAATGTCATGCCTTTCTAGGCCAATGTGGTGAGAGGTTTCGCAATCCGAGAGAAGTTCTGAATGAATCTGCCGTAGTAGCCAGCGAGGCCTAGAAATTGACGAATTTCTGTAGGCGTCTTCAGTGCTGACCAGTTCTCGATAGCTTTTATCTTGGATAGGTCCACATGGATTCCTTCCTCACTAACCACGTGTCCAAATAATTCCAATCTTTGGATCCAAAATTCACTCTTAGAGAACTTCGCGTATAACTTCTCCGATCGTAGGGTTCTAGGACTCGTCGTAGATGATCGCTATGTTCTTCCTAACTCCGAGAGTAGACAAGTATGTCATCAATAAAGACGATGAAGAACTGATCTAAGTAAGGACGACACACCCTATTCATCAAGTCCATGAATACTGTGGGTGCATTAGTCAGTCCGAAGGGCATCACTACGAACTCGTAGTGTCCGTAATGGGTTCGGAAGGCTGTTTTCGGAATATCCTCCTCAAGCACTCGTAACTGGTGATACCCGGACCTAAGATCCATCTTGGAAAAGTAACTCGCCCCTTGAAGTTGGTCGAATACGTCATCTATATGGGGAATAGGGTAGCGATTTTTGACCGTGAGTTTTTTGTGCTCCCTATAATCGATGCACATATGGAACGATCCGTCCCTTTTCTCCACGAACAAGACCGGAGCTCCCCAGGGTAAGAAACTCAGTCTTATAAAGCCCTTGCTAAGCAGCTCGTTAAGTTGACCGGACAGTTCTTGCATCTCTGCAGGCGCTAAACGATAAGGCGATTTAGCTATGGGGGTAGCTCCTGGGACTAGGTCGATTCTGAACTCAACTTGACATGTGGGAGGTAAACCTGGGAGCTCCTCTGGAAAGACGTCGGGGAAATCGCATACGATAGGGAAGTCTTTTAGATCTTTCGTTTTCTGGCTCGTGTCAACGACGGGTGCAAGGAATGCGCGATATTCCTTACGCAAGTACTTCTAGGCTTGAATACTCGAGATGAAACGAAGGCTCGCACCGGGTTTGTCTCCGTAGATTAACAGGATTTCGATATTTGGCAGATTTAGGCGGATGGCTTTGTCTAAGCATAGGATATCAGCCCGATGGAGACTCAACCAGTCCATGCCCACAATGACATCGAAACTCTTGATCGAAACTGGTATGAGGTCGATTGGGAATGAATGATCATCTAGCATGAGAGTGCAACCTAGGTAGATTTCATAAGAGCTTTCGGTCTTTCCGTTAGCCATTTTTACGACGAATGTTTCTTTTAGTGGTTGAGGGGATTGCATAAGTAAGCATTTAAAGTTTTGGTTTATGAAGCTTCTTTCTGGACCACTATCGAATAAAACACAAGCATAAGAGTTGTTGAGAAGGAACATACCCGTGACTACTGTGGGGTTCGCTACTGCTTCATTGTGGCCAACTGCGAGTAGTCTTCCTGTTCCTCCTATATTCCCGGCCTTCAGGCAATTTTTCTTGAAATGACCCACCTCTCCACAGCCATAGCAGGCCAGACTCACTCCCAAGCTGGGGACTTGAGAGATAGGTTTGGGTTGGGATTTGAAAAACTGGACGGTATGGCCCTTCCGGTCGCAGTTGGTGCAGTGTAATTCACGGCAGGGGCCGTTGTGATAGAAGGGGCACTTGGGACATTTGGGCAGGTTTCCAACATAGGTTTTTGTTGGTATTGGGGTAGCAGGAGTGGTGGCAGCATGGACAACCACCATCTGTTGGTTTTTGGAAGAGGATTGAGCTTTCTTGTCCCTCTTTTTGTCCCACCGCTTCCTCTTGTTGTCGGATGTCTTCAGCGGTGCAATTGGTAGTTGTTGTTGTTGATGGGGTGGAAGGAGTTTCATGATCAATCAACCTGTGGCCCAACTCCTTGGCGCTGTCAAAGGTTGCAGGATTTGAGGACAAAACATTTCCTCGATACGGGGGCACTAAACCCCAGATGTATCATTCGATTTTCTTGCTTTCAGAAGGGAACATGTTAGGGCACATAGCTACTAGGTCACAGAACCTGGATGTATAAGCCATTATGTCTGTCCCCTTCATCTTGAGGTTCCAGAGTTCCTCCTCAAGCTTCTGAACCTCACCTCTAAGGCAATACTCCCTTCTTAGTAGGTCCTTTAGTGTGTCCCAGCCCATGACATTGGCCGTTACTAAAGTGACTGAACTGACATGGCCATTCCACCATGTCAGGGCTCTTTTAGTGAAGGTGGCAGCAGCGAACTTTATTTTGCTTTCTGCGAGGCATGAGCACATTTCGAAAACGGCTTCGGCTCTTTCGATCCATTGTGACAGAGCAAGGATTCCTCTGGTCCCTTCGAAAACGGCTTCGGCTATACGAGAGGGGATTTCACCATGTCTAGAGTTGGTGCCCATTCCGGCTCCACTAGCATCGCCAGAATTCATTTGGGCTATGGCTGCCATCACAGCTATGGTCACAGTTGTTTGAAATAGCACTGGAACGAACTGCGGAGGAGGAGGTGGTGGAGGTGGGGTTTGAGTCGCAGCTCTGCCTCTGTTCGGGCGCTTGCGAGGAGGCATCTTTTACTGCAAGTTCATAGAGATGATGACAATAGTCAAAGTCTATTGCAAGTATCATAAGAGTGTTTCATGGACTAAATCAACATAGCCCGATAATCAGAGAGAGTCATAGCAGCAGAGTAGTTAGCTGCCAATTTTACTGGTATTAATGATGTAATATGAGTTCGGGAAAAGTGACCTAACAGTAGGTCTTACATCAAAGCTTAAGGAAAAATGTTGGCATTCTAGAGGCCTAATTAGAGTACTTTCAAAGTTAGGAATGTTTACAGACAAGTGCTCTACCGATCATAGAAAAGAAAAGGCTAGTCCTAAAACAAAAGAGTGAGATGTTTTGACAACTCCTACTGGCGACGGGTACCCATTGGGCGAACCCTCAGATCAGCTAGTTGGCGCATAACTTCTTGAAGATGTCGTTCATGAGCCCTCTTACGTGCTCGGAGTTCCCTAACTTCGGCTCGGGATGCAGCTAGATGTTGCTGCAGAGCCTCATTGGTCCTCCTCCTCCTATCCATAGCTTCTTCCAGTTGGCGAATGCGAACAATGTTGAGATTAGAGTTGGCATCCACTTCCACAACTCGACCAATAGCTGCTTGACCTTGCTCGACGTTCCTGGCAATCCTTCTGACCATGATCAGCAAAACTCGGTCCGCAGATCCTCCTTCGCTTACATTGTAGAAGCTTCGGTCTCCATTGAAAGGTAAGGGCTGACCCTGCTCATCGCTCCATCGGTTCAATGTTATTGCCCACGTGGGACTGGGACCTTGAAATGCCGGGCGGGGGTTGGGGTTTGGAGCTACAGGGTGTAGGTTGTTAACCTCTGGCTCGGAGCTGGAGCTATCCGAAAAGCCTTCTGCATGGTGATCATCTAAAGGGATCGGGTGATCATCTTCTGGCTCCTCATTGAGCCAACCTCCATTGCCTTGGTTAGGATAATACGGATCGTCGGATGGTGGAAGCCAGCCATGCTATCTACACGAGAATGGGGAAAGAAAGGTTAATAGACGTACTAATCTAGGATACTTATAAGATGCTCGTTATTAGTCTACCCAATACTTGCATAGTGCATACCAATTACATGTAACCGAAGCAAGATAGTCCTTCTAATAAGCGATCCTAACTCCAGATCCCCGATCAAACAAGAACAAGAAATGAAGCAAAGGTCACAAATTCTAAGTCTATAGCGCCCTAGTCACATGTAACTGTGGTGTATCCATTTAGCAACTATTGCCCTACTAGTACTGACCCTTTTAGTTATCACATATGTAGTTAGTAGAATACAGAATACTCCTATAGTATTCTTGTTCTAATGTTCTAGTGGTAGTTTTGGTAAGATTCTAGACTTGTTGCAACACCACAACCACTCTTAGGCACATTCTAGTCACTCCTGGAAAAATGTAGTTGATCAGGCTACATCCACCCAGAAGTGACTATATGTCTCTAAGCTTAATTGTGTTGTTCAACAATCTTAATACTTATGTTCTGTTCCAGTATGATACTGACCCATTGTAGTGGTGAATGTATATATATATATATATATATATATATATATATATATATATATATGTACACACTTAATTAAATATTTTAGTATTTAAAGTATATATTCTTGGTCAGAGTGTTTTAGTCCCGAAGTGTTTATAGTTCGTATATCTTTTATGGGTTGATATACTTGATTCACTATAACCAATGCTCTGATACCAATCTTTCACACCCGAAAACCGAGAACGGCGGAATACGTTCTAGGGTGGAGGACGTCATGTACAGTATCATAACAGTTGCATAATAGTAAAAACAAGCAACAACAACCATTTCATTAATATAGTGATTATAATTAAAAACGTGTTTAGCACAGTTAATAGACACCAAAAGTATAAACAAAAATAAAAGATGAATCTTGTATATGCTCCATCTTCTCAAAAGCTGCACCAGTACGTGTCTATCTTTGACCTGAGGATACAAGTTATTTTGAAAATGAGTATTAGCATAAAGCTGGTGCGTTCATAAGAATTTAGTGTCATTGTTTATATAAAAGTGGTTGCATTCATGTAATGTAAAAGCTGAAATTTATGTTTGCGAGTAGTAGAAATCTTTGGAATATCCTATATTTTCCAAAATTAGATTTGTAAGTTAATTCCTTTGAGTGTGTAAAAGTATTTTCACTGAAACTTTCAGTTATAAAAATAAAGTAATAAACCTCATTCAAGTAATGTGGATGAGGAAAATTTATGTCGGTTGGCTGTAGTAGTGTTGCAAACTTCAATTAGTAATAGATGTTTATTTACTTCGGGATGTTAGCTTAGACTTTATGTCTTAGTGTATTAATTTGGATCTGGATGTAATCCCTCATGTAACCAAACTGAATGATAATAGAGAGCCTGATGACCTTCCCGGTCATACGTAGTGTAGTGATGTAGTGCCATCCCTGGGCCTAGTCGGCTTGGATTGTAGTTAACAGTCAGGGTGTAATAGCGTCTGTCCTGTATAGATCTATACATGTAGTGTTGCTTTCCTTCCGAGAAGCCTTGGTTACATGGTATTTACGCAGTAGAGTGCTGTATAGAGGGGTAGTGTGTTATACTCTGGATTAGTGTATTCTCTTGTGTTATAGTACAATAAACTCTTATTATAGTACATAGAGTGTTCTCTTTAACGTGCATTAACTTGTAATAATAGCAATTATAGTGAGTATAGTAGTAATAGAAGTAACGAGCAGTAGTCTTAACTATACCTATTATAGTTAAATAGAGTGTACGATAGCATGTCTTTGATTTACAAAGTTATTGAATAAGATGAAGACTTTCACATCTAACACAAATATATATGATATATAACTAAGAAATCAACGACAGACGGACGGATAACAATATACCATAAGACCACAATCAAACAAGAACATGAAATAAGGTGAGCTATCGGTCCTAAGTCCTTCAAGTATTACTTATATAAATATATTAGTGTAGATATAGTTTAAAAGAAAAGTAGTTTAAACACAGTTTGAAAATATTTTAACAACAATCTAACCTTGAAAATGTGTTTGATAATTATTTAAAACAGTTTTATTGATAAGTAGCTAAAACTATAGAAAATCCTTTTTAGTTGCAGGTTATAAGTCACTTATGCTTTGATACTAATACTTGTGCATTTAACTTTTATCCCCCCCTAAAGCATGTAAAAACATTTGAAACGATTCATTAAGGGGTATGAACTCACCTGTAGCGAGTTTAGTGGGTGAAGTTGTCGGGTAGAATGCTAGACGCCAAATGAGAATATGAACACTCACACAGATCCTATGAAACACGTAGTGACACATAATGGTGTCAAATTAGTTATCTAATCACTAGATAAGTATGTAATTACACCTTATTGCATGAAAACACTTTATTTTATAGGCTAGAAGGCTATTGGATTGCAAGGAATTAGTGTAAGGCCTCACTATGGAGTTTACTCCTCAAATGCTCACCTTAGGTGAGTTTACGGTTGTGGGACCAATTCCCCCATGAGTTTACGGCCGTAAACTCATGGGAGGAGTATATTCGTGTGTCTTAAGGTTTCTTGTATCACTAGAAAGGGTTCTAGAGTCAAATCCAAGGCTTAAGAGGTTCTTTAGGGTTCAAATGGGGCACTCCCTTGGAGTTTGCGGTATTTGGACAACTCCTTGGGAGTTTACGGTCGTAAACACTAGGGTTTACGGCCGTAAACCCTTTAGAACATCCTTCACTTCGTGTTTTGTGGTCCTAAGCTCAATCATACAAGTTTCTAGCCCAAAAATCATGCTAAGGAAGGAGTTAGGGGCACCAAAACACCATTTATGGTGTTTACGATTTTTGTGTTTACGGTTCATGAATATTCATGCACCGTAAAATCATGTTTACCCTCCTAAAGGCCCGATTTTTGGCTTCTAGCTTCATGCATGTATATTTTTAAGTCAAGGATGAGTATTAGATGAGTTTTGGAGGGATTTTGGGCTACAAAACCCCCCTTAAGGGTGTTTACGGTTTTGGGAGGTATTCCCAAACCGTAAACTCAAGTTTTTAAGGTTTTTGAGCGATTAAATCTTGAGTTTGTATGAATGCAAAGCTAAACAAAAGGCTAGGGAGTATTACTTAGGATTTTGGAGCTTAAATGAGGTGATTCTTGAATAACCCAACTTCTAGAGAGAGAAAGTAGAGAGAGAGTGACTAGAGTGGTAAAAAGCTCCATCTAGTGCCCACTCACCCTTTATATAGGGGTTGGGTTTGTGGCTAGGTGGGAATTTACCCGATACTGACGCTAAACGAGGTTTAAATTTTTACCCGATTAAATGGTCGTAATTAAAAAAACTTTTTCTAATAATTTGGAGGGTATTTTACGTGTTCTTATTTATTTTATTATGACACTAATAAAATAAAATAAAACATTTATTGATTTGTCTAACCCAAATGTTAACGGAATCTTAACAAAAATAGAATATTCTATTAACGGAAACGGTTTATAACGATGGAATAAATTTTGGGTTGCCCCAACAATAGATATTAATCAAACATGTCCCCAAGATCATAAATCAAATCTCCTCTTGGTGTGTACCGTTCATGTCGGCAACTTCCCACGGTCCTTGCTAGTACCTGAAACACATAACACAACAACTGTAAGCATAAATGCTTAGTGAGTTTCCCAAAATACCACATACAACACATACGCCACTCGAGGCTACTATACAACCCTCCGGTGATATGTCTCTGTGGGACCCTCCAGTCCTGTAGCTCATTGGACCCTCTGGTCCGGTCATAGCTCGTTGGGCCCACCGACCCGGTCTGAATCGTTGGACCCTCCGGTCCGGTCTATACAATTATATACATATCATACCTACATCACATATCATATAATCTCATACATGGCACACAATCTCATACATAGCACATAAGACCTTCTGGTCAACTCATAATACCTCTCTAGGTAATGTATAGTGAGAAGACTCACCTCACGTAACTCGGTAACTCGGAAATCTCGGTCTCCGTGAAATAGAATCTAGCTTGCGCCTAATCATACGAAAATAAACACTCGACATCAACACAATTTCCAAGGCTAGACCATTCCCTTTCTTAGCACTATTAGGAGGGTAAAAGACTATTTTACCCCTCTTAAGGCTCAAATACTCTAAAGTTGACCAACCCTAAAAGTCAACTAAAGTCAACGGTCAACCCTTTGACCAAAATCGCCGAGTGCACAATTGTGACTCGGCGAGTTCAGTCATGAACTCACGTCCTCAAAACCCTAAATGACTCACTAAGTCACTTCCCCAACTCAACGAGTTAACATGTGCATGATTTATGGGGGAAACTCATCCTACTCGCTGAGTCTGTTCTTCGACTCGGCGAGTTCAAGCCATGCTCAAACTCAAATGACCATCTGAGGTCAGATCTGCTCCTCTAATCCATAGATATAACTTCCCCAAGCTCAATAAACACGTAAAGGTTTGAACTTGATACACATGTAACGTCCAACTGACAATACTTGATGATTTGGTCCCAAATTCAACATTCTAAGATCATCTCTACCATAACCCAAACATAAAGAAAAATGGATAACCTTCTCTGGACCACTATGAGTCCAGATCTAAAGTCTAAACATGATAAAGGACCCTATTCTCAACAAATCAACCCAATAAAGGACATAGGAAACCCTAGATCCATCGATGCCTTAACAAAAAAGAAAGAGGGTCGATATGCTACCTCTAAGATGATGCCCTCTACTTGAAATCCACGAATATGCAACTTCCTTGGCCTCCTCCAAGCTGGAATCAACTTCTTCTTGCAAAACAAACCCACAAAGGTCCAATAGTGGCTTCTTCTCTCTCACAAACGCTCAAGCACAATAAGGGTTTCTCTCAAGGGTCGGGTAGCCACAAATGGTGGCTATAATCCCCTTTAAATAGGTTTCAAACCCCGGGGATTAGGGTTGCATTAAACAGCATGGACTCGCCGAGTCCGCCATTAAATCAGTCTGACCATCCACGCTCCTACTCGGTGAGTCTGAGCGCCTACTCGCCGAGTCTCTCTCCAAAAACTCAATATTAAACCATAAATAAAATACCTGGGAGTCCGGATGTTACATCTATAGAGGACGAAATTGATTGTGCTACTTTTGTGAATAATCTTGATGGACCAAAGAAAATTTTAATTTCTGAAACTCAATCGAATTTGTTCAAATTGTTGAAAACAAAGGTTCAAAAGTATTGAAAGAAGAAGCAACAGTTTTTCCAAAAGCTTAAACAACTCCAAATAGAGTTTTTGTAAAGAGAGGACTGAACAAAAATGACACTTATGAATTAACATCCACGGCTGCTAATGATAATGCAAAAGGTTGTGATGAATTTTTTTGGTCAACGCCAATAGACGATGCTGATGAAACACAAGGTCTCTCAGAAATGACCTCTTGGAAATGAAAAGTAAAATACGTTTCTGAACCATTGAATCGTGTAAAATTTTATTACGATAAGGTCGGACCAAGTTGTACAAAAGATATTTCAAGTGAAACTTCATTAGAAAAGAATGAAACACCGATTAGAAAGGAAAAACCAAAATCTAACATTATGAAATCAGCTGAGGATTTAATTACAAAGAAAGGATAAATGAATGCAAGATACAAAACAAATTTGATTAATAGAAAAGAATTTTTGAAGAAAGTTGGATTGAATTCAAATCAAAGTACTGTCACTTCATCAAGATCATTTAATTAAAATACTGATTCATCTCAAATTCCAAAACCAAAATGAAGTTATTCACCAAAGTCACAGTTTTCAAAACAGATTGGTAAAATGAAAGATTTTAATGCTAAAAACAAGGTGGTTTCAGATCGATAAATTCCTCTCAAAGAATACGAAGCAAACTTTAAAAAGGAAGAAAAAGAGTTTTCGAAAAATATGGCTCCAAAATCTGATCCAGGAAGGAAAGGAGAAATGTATCCTCTAAATCAAAATCTGATCCAAGGGAAGCCATCTATCTGCTTTCTTACAAAACTTCCTCGGATGACAATTGGTTATGGGACAGAAGGCTTTCTCACCTAAACCTCAAGGATATGAACAAACTTGTAATTGGTGATCTTGTTCGTGGACTTCTTCTTCTGAAATTTGAAAATGAACACTTATGTACTGGTTGTGAGCTCGGAAAACAAAGTGGAAAGATTCATTCTTCTATAATAAATACCAAGATCATTGAACCACTAGAATTGATGCATATTAATCTTTATGGTCCATCTACTATTGAAAGCACTGGCGGTAACCAATACATTTTGGTTATTGTTGATGATTTTCACGATTTACTTAGGTATTCTTTCTTAAAAAGAAATCCAACACCACTCAAAACCTCATTGATTTCGTCAAACAAGTTAAGGTTCTATTACGAAAACCAGTTCGAAAAATTCCTAGTTATAACGGTTTTGAATTAAAAAATCATGCATTTGAAGAATTCTTGACAAAAAAAGGAATTTCTCATAATTTATCTTCGCCTTACACTCCATAGTAGAACGGTGAAGTTGAAAGATAAAATCGCTCTCTCTATAAAGCTGCAAGGACAATGCTCTTATTTGCAAATCTTCCTTTATATTTCGAGGTTGATGCTATTGACAATGCTTCTTTTACTCAAAACTGATCTTACATTTACAAACGATTTCTGATTACTCTATATGAAATTCTAAAAAATCGAAAGCCTAATGTCAAATTTTTCAATGTGTTTGGATCCAGGTTCTTTTTGTTCAATTCAAAAGAAGATCAGAACAAATTTGATGAAAAAGTCGATGAAGGAATCTTTTTGGGATATTCAATAACCTCAAACGCATATCTTCTTCTGAAAAAAAGATCAAATAAAATTAAAGAAACCAATTATGTTACGTTTGATGACAATTACAGGAAGAAATATAAAAAGAAGATTGTCGGTTTTAAGAAAATTTTCCATCAACAAATTCTAAGAGTATTGCTCTTATAAATTTATATGAGGATTTTCTACATTTGTTTAATGAACCTGAAAGGGAAATTTCTCAAAATCAAATGCCAAGGATAATCATGAGGATCAATTAATAAAGATTGTTGATAAAGCTATTGAAGAAATTGAGACTCCTCTCAAGCACCCTATTGCGAATGCAACTTAATAAGAACCTCATGATGTTTCAATCCAAGGAGAGAGTTCCACTCCAAACTTCAATACAAATGTTCCATTCCAAGGGGAAAACTCAAATCCGAAGGATAAGTCACATGCAAATTTCTAGGGTGAGAATAATGAAAATAACGACTCGGATGTACAATCAGAATTTGAAGAAATCTTTGCTGAAATCGATGCAATCTACGATCAGAACTATCCACCATTGACATAATGGATGAAAGATCAACCTCGATCTCAAGTGAGTGGAGACTCTTCTTCAGGAGTTCTCACTCATGCTCAAGAAAAAGCGAAGCAAACTGCACTATTTCTAAATTGGAATTTTTCATATTTAATTCTTTTATTTAAAAAAATGAACCTAAAACTATTAAAATTGCTCTTAATCATGCATATTGGGTTCAAGCTATGCAGGAAGAGTTAAATGAATTTGATAGAAAAGAAGTGTGGAGATTGGTTCCTACTCCAGCAGATGCATCCGTGGTTGGTATGAAATGGGTATTCAGAAATAAGATGGATAAAGAAGGAAATGTCATTCGCAATAAGGCACGTTTGGTTGTTAAAGGTTATAGTCAAAGAGAAGGAATCAATTACAAAGTGACGTTCGAACCTGTGTCTAGACATGAATCAATTTGCATATTTCTCGCCTATGTTGCTCACAAAAACTTTGATGTATATGAAATAGATGTGTAGTGTGCATTTCTGAATGGAGATCTTGAAGAAACTGTCTTTGTTGAACAACCTCTAGGTATTGTGAATAAAAACTTTCTGAATCACTGCTATATTCTAGACAAAGCAGTGTATGGTCTTAAACAAGCTACACGGGCATGGTATGAAACTCTAACTCGTTTTCTAAAACAGTCTAAATTCAAACAAGGTTCTGTGGTTCCTACCTTCTTTCAGATGAAGGAGGGTGACCATTTAATGATAGTTCAGATTTATGTTGATAACATTATTTTCGTATCAACTAATCCCAACTTAACTGTTGAATTCCGAAAGTTAATGGAAACAAAATTTCAAATGAGTTATATGGGTAAAATTAATTTTTTCCTTGGCTTAAATATATGAAAGAGTTCGGAGGGAATAATTCATCAACCAAGAAGCCTTCACAAAGACGTTAATGGAAAAATTCAGAATGGTGGGTGATTCAAAAGTCAAAGTCCATATGATGTTCGAAATGAAACTCACTCCTTCTCTTGACAAACTAGCAACGAATATCACATTATTTCGTCAAATAATTGAATCTTTGTAGTATATAACGTCCAGTCGTCCTCACATAATGTTTGTTGTGTGTTACTATGCTAGGTTTCAAGCGAATCCTCGAGAACCACACATGTTGGCAGTTAAGAACGTATTCTGGTATCTAAAGCGAACTACTTCTCTTGGTTTACGGTATCCATCAAATTCTGGATTCCTTGTGCAAGCATACTATGATGCTGACTTAGGAGGTTGTGGTCTTGGTTGGAAAAGCACATCAGGTGGATGTCAGCATCTGGATGGCAAGCTCGTTAGTTGGCAATCTAAGTAGCAAACATGTGTATCATTATCTACTTCTGCAGCAGAATACATTGCAGCAGCATCATGTACATCACAAGTGGTGTGGATTCAAAATAAGCTAAGAGATTATGGAATCAATATGAAACAAATTCCTCTGTATTGTGATTCCAAAAGTTCCATAAGAATCTGCCACAATCTAGTGCAACATTCCAAGAAAAAGCATGTAGCACTGAGATACATTATCATGTTTTGATAATATTGTTTTCATGTGATGAGCTATGAATTAAGTCTTTGATCGATTAGATCTTTGTAACAGGTAAGCGATGAACATAAAAACAGTAAACAAAACACAAGTATGAATCAAGATGTGTCGAATGATTAGATTACTCAATCCTCAGCAGAGCTCGACTAAGAACTTCCACTGTAGAGGATTCTAGGGTTACAAAATAAGAACGATAAATAATCTGAACAATACTTCTCTAATCATTTCTAATCATTCGACACATCTTGATTCATACTTGTGTTTTGTTTACTGTTTTTACGTTCATTGCTTACCTGTTACAAAGATCTAATCGATCAAAGAGTTAATTCATAGCTCATCAATTGGTATCAGAGCAGGAGGCTGTGTAATTCATACACATCTTTTCTGTGAAAGAGTTTGCGATTAGGGTTATTCCTCATTAACTAATATTTATTGAGCCGTCATTCCATAATTGACGTAACTCAGCATTTATTTGTTTGCCCTAATATTGAATATTACAAGTCTGATCTTTCAAACAGGTTAAACGATCAAGCATGGACGAGTCACAATCTAATCCCATCAATATCTCAAACAACATCGGATCAACGACGAAGATTCCTATTCTTTACACCTAGGATTACGAAGTCTGGGCACGTCACTTTGAAGATTATGTCATTGGATCGGAAGACAATGGATACCTCATTTGGGAAGCAATCGTTTCTGGACCGTTTGCTCACTCTGGAACGTCAAAAATCATTAAAACTCAGAAAGAGTACAATGATCTGCTAAAGGACGTAAAGGATGTTGCTCAAGACGAAAAGCAAAAGTTTCAGTGCAACATTAAAGCATTGAGACTGATTCGATTCACTCTTCAATCAGATACATTCCGGTTGGTGAGTTCATGCAGCACTGCTAAAGAAATATGGGATAGGCTACGAGAGCTATATTCCACTGATGAGGATTTGGAGCATTCTATTCAGACCTTACTTTTGTCCGAGTTTGGTGAATTTAAGCAAAATTCTGATGAAACTGTTACTCAGACGTTCGATCGCTTCAATCATCTTCTTAGCAAGATGATCAAACACGATATAGAAAGGAAGTTGATTGAACAAAAATAACCTTTTTGAATGGTCTTAGATCCGAGTGGAGAGCGGCTGTGTCCACTGTTAAAGATCATGAGCAATTTAAATCTTATTCTTTGGAAAAACTGGTGGGGATTCTGAAATCCCAAGCAAAGATTGTTCTGCAAGAGAAAAATGTGTTCTCTAATTTAGGGTCTTCGGCCCTTCTGTCCAAAAGCAAAAGTGTGGTAGAAGATGAAGATCTCAACTTAGAAGACTATGATCTCACTTCTGAAGACTATGCAATGATGGTATCGAATCCAAAGAGGTTTATTAAGAAAAGGTTCCCTACCAATAAGAACCAAAATTGGCAGGGAAGCTATTGTTCTGAAAAGGTTAGGGAGGAACCGAAGGCAGAAGAACCAAAGAAAGAGGCGAAAGTTGAAGGAGATTCAGGTGTGAACTGCTACTACTGTGGAGGAAATAACCACTATGCCAAAGACTGTGTTCTAAAGAAAATGGCAGAGAAGGATGAGGAAAAAGATGTAGAGGCTATGTTGATGAAAAGGCTGGAAGATATCAAGAGAAAGAAAGCTACTTCTAACCCTTCAATGAATTCTTTAATTGTGTAGGGTTCGGCAGCGGATGATGACTTCGATGGCGTGCAGGTCTGGTCAACCGACTCAGAGGACGATGAGGTCAGGAAGCCATCTCATGGAAAGGCGTATGTTGCAAGAGGTGAAGAAAGCAGTGGTAAGTGCTTGATGGTGACAGATGTATCTCAAATGAGGGGATACAATACGGATGGTGGGAATGAAGACACCGAGGAAGGAGAGGACTTATTCTTCACAGCAAAACCTCTCAGTGTGCAGATCAATGAACTTGATGAATTGATCAAGAAGGTACAATCTGTTTTTATTTCATTCAAAGTCCCACAAAATTCGTATGAAAAAGAATTAAAAAGCTTAAATTCAAGAATCTCAAATCTAGATAGCAGTTTAACTCAAACACGAGTCACCAATTCTAACCTAACTGACCAAATAAGCAGGGTGTCATCCAAGAGTGAGGAACGGATGATGTGGATAGAGCTGAAGGAGTCTGAGCTGATTAAATCTAATGATGAAAACATTTATTTACAAAGAGACAATTTAAAACTTTTGAAACAGAGAAATGTCTTTTGTTTAATTGCTAAACGTCTTTATGCTAACATCACTCAGCTTCATCTTAACTGTGAAATAGGATAGAAAATTCATCGCATGATTTTTCCCTTCCTTGAATTTAAGGAGGATGAAATTGATGCGGAAGCATATAATTACGAAAGTGTAATTTTGTCTGATGATGTGAATCCGACTTATTTGTATGGTTTGGACAAAATCGAATCTTTTATAAAGTCCAAGGACCATAAGGACATGCTGAAAAACCTTTTGGATGAAAACGATAAATTGAAACTAAGGACCGAAACCATACAAAAGTTTGACTCATTGAATGCCAACTTGAGCTTAGAAAATAAATTTGATGTTGAAAACGCGTCTGAGCTTAATGAGGATAATGATATGAGTGTAATTTCTATAGAGGATGAAGTCGACTGTTCTGACTTTGTCAAGAGCAAACCCGAAAACCACAAAAATCTTATTTCTGAAAATTCTGTGGAGTTTGCTCGTTTGTCCCAAAATAAGTTCCCGATTCTAGAAGAAAAGGCTGTTGTGTACCAAAAGGTGAGAACAACACCAAATCAGGTGTATAAGGTCACAGGAGTAACCGAACATCAGACAGCCGAACTCACAGCCATAGTAAACGAAGATAATGCAGATGGTTGTGATGAGTTTTTCTGGTCTGCTCCTATAGATAATGCTGACGAAACTGTTGGTCTGTCAGAGCGGACGTCCTGGAAAACCAAAGGCAGATATGTGCCGGAGCCACTAAACAAGCCTGACAACTTCGATGTGCCAAGTACTAGTGGTACAAAAGAAGTTCCTGTAGAAGAAGTCACTCCTTCAAGCGAAACATCATCAGTTCAAAGTGAACCTGCTGATAAAAAGCAAAAGCAAAAAGCCAACATCCACAGAGAGCCGAAGCTAGTGTAGGATCAAAAGCAGCAAAGAAATCTGAGATACAAAAAGAATCTCTCAGAGCGAAAACAGTTTTGGCGATCTCAAAATCCCCATTTCTCTTACCACGACAAAAATTCAAAGTCAGAGAAAAGCGCCGTAAGACCGCAAGAAAGTAACCGAAAGGACAAGTTCGGTTCTGAAAGGAATAACAACCGAAGGGAAAGGTTCGGTTCAGAGAACACCAGCTACCAAAATCATAGGTTCGATTCCGAGAGCAAAAGCTACCAAGGTTCAAGGTTCGGTCCCACTAATGACTAAAAACAAAAGGGCCACCTACAACCTTAAGTCAAGAAAACTTCTCAGTCTAACTTCTCTCGTTCTAATTCTTCGCAACCCCATTCTAAATCCAATTCTGTTCAAACTCAAAATCCAAAATCTTCAACAGATATGAAAGGAAAATCGAAGGTTTCCTCAGTCAAGAATGATCAAAAGTATTCCAAGGCCCAAACGCCTAAACCTGAATCCAAACCAACTGTAACAAATGTTAACAAAATTAAAGTTTTCACTATTAAGAAGAAAGATGAAACAACTTTAATAAAAAGAACATATCTTGTTGACATTTCTCTTACTATTCCAGTTCCAGTGAAAGGCTCACGTGGACCCAAGAAACTGTGGGTTCCTAAATCCGCTTGATTTTTGCAGGTTATCAGTGACGAGCAGTTCGACGAAGAATGGTATATTGACAGTGGCTGCTCACGTCACATGACAGGAAGGAGGGAAGAGCTGAGGGAATATCGATCTCTTCTAAATGGCGGGAATGTCAAGTTCGGGAACAACTCATACGACATAATAAAAGGTTATGGGATGATTACAAATGGAGACTTCACGATTAGAAAGGTCGCATATGTTGAAGGACTATAGCATAACCTCATCAGTGTATCTCAACTTGTTGGAGGTACCGGTCTTAAAGTTTCGTTTGACGATGAGGGTTCGGAAATAATAGAGAAGAAAACAAAATAGTGATTCTGAAATCGGAGCGCAAAGGCGAAATGTTTCCTCTTAATCTCAAACCTATCAAAGGAAATCCAGCTATCTGTCTATTATCCAAAGCACAATCTGACGAAAGCTGACTGTGGCACCGAAGGCTCTCCCATCTCAAGTTCAAGGATATCTACAAACTTGACACAGGAGGTCATGTTTGGGGTCTTCCATTGCTCAAGTTTGATCGAGAACATTTGTGTGCTGCATGTGAAATGGGGAAGCAGAGTCGTCAAAGTCACCCTTCCATTGTAAATACTAAAGTCGTTGAACCACTTGAGCTAATTCACATTGATTTGTGTGGTCCATCTTCTATCGAAAGCATTGGCGGTAGCAAGTCTATTCTTGTTATTATTGATGACTTTTCACGTTTTACATGGGTGTTCTTTCTGAAGCACAAATTTGAGGCAACTCTCAAGCAAAAGATGTTTATCAAGCAGGTTGAAGTGCAGCTGAGGAAAGTCGTTCGCAACATCAGAAGCGACAATGGACTAGAGTTTAAGAATAAAGAATTTGAAGAATTTTTAGCAGAAAAAGGAACCAGTCACAACTTCTCAGCTCCCTACACCCCTGAACAAAACGGGATTGTCGAAAGACTAAACCGATCTTTGTGTGAGGCGGCCCGAACCGTACTAAGTTTCGTTTCACTACCTCGATATTTCTAGGCTGATGCTATTGCTATAGCATGTTTTACGTAGAATAGGTCCTATCTCAATAAGCGTTTCACTCTTACTCCTTATGAGATCATCAACAACAGAAAGCCAAACGTCCAATTCTTCCACATATTCGGCTCACGATGCTTTATCTTCAATTCTAATGAACATCGTAACAAGTTCGACGTTAAAGCCGATGAAGCGATTTTTCTGGGATACTCTCTCACTTCGACAGCATATAGGGTTTTAAACAAGCGTTCGAGGAAGATTGAAGAGACATATTATGTGACTTTCGATGACAGCTATGTCAAGAAGCTGAAGGCCACGGAAGAAACAGTTGGAGAAATCTTCTCTCAAACAGGCCAAGTCACAGCCTCGATTGCCAATTTGTTTGAGCAATTTGTGGAGTTGTTCGATGAATCGGAGAAGGCTACTGTCTCAGAAGCCAATGCAGCAAAAAACAAAGTTGATCATCTGAAGCAAATCGTCGATGACGCTGCTAAACGACTGGGTGAAGGACAATCAGTTCCAACTGAACCTTCTCAGCACGGTGCTTCAGTTGAGGGGGAGAATCCATCTTCTTCAAAACAGCCAAGTTCACAAGTTGAGGGGGAGAACTCTTCTCCAACTGCACCTGAAAGCTCTACGGCACCCAAAGGTACTGTAGCTCCCGAAAGCTCTACTGCACCCGAAGGTATTCTAGCTCCTGGAAGCTCAACTGCACCCAAAACTCCTGTAGCACCGGAAAGACAAGATACACCTGAAAGCTAATCAGTCGAGGGGGAGAATGCTGATATGTTTTATGACGATGACAGTCAATCTGAATTAGAAGAGATGGTAAATGCTGAATTGGATCCATCCTATGATCCAAATTACCTTCCTCTTGTCAAATGGACTAGAGATCATCCTGTTTCACAGGTTGTGGGTAATGTCTCTGAAAAGGTGTTGACCCGATCTCAACTGAAGGCAAAGCAAACTTCTTTATTCTCAAAAGTAGAGTTTTGCATGTTTAACTCTTTCGTCTCAAAAGTTAAACCAAAGACAGTAAACACTGCTCTTGATCACTCTGATTGGGTTCAAGCTATGCAAGACGAACTTTATGAGTTCGAAAGAAATAAGGTTTGGCGCCTCATTCCAACTCCTAAAGATGCCTCGGTTGTTGGTGTCAAATGGGTCTTCAGGAATAAAATGGACAAGGAAGGCAATGTGATAAGAAACAAAGCTCGTCTAGTGGTGAAAGGATACTGCCAGGAGGAAGGAATCGATTATGAGGAAAGTTTTGCTCCTGTAGCTAGGCTGGAATCTATTCGAATATTTCTTGCCTATGCTGCACACAAGAACTTTGAGGTCTACCAAATGGACGTAAAGTGCGCATTTCTAAATGGAGAACTCGAAGAAACGGTGTACGTGGAGCAACCTCCGGGATTCGTCAATGAATAATACCCCAATCACTGCTATATTCTGGACAAAGCGGTTTATGGACTGAAACAAGCACCTAGGGCCTGGTATGAAACGCTAACCAAGTTTTTAAAGATGTCCAAATTCAAACAAGGTTCAGTTGACCCAACCTTCTTTCGTAAGAAGGAAGGTAACCACCTTATGATTGTTCAAATCTATGTCGTTGGTATCATCTTTGGCTCAACGAATCCTAGCTTAACAGCTGAATTCAGAAAGCTGATGGAGACTAAATTTGAAATGAGCTCAATGGGTCCGATTAAATTTTACCTTAGTTTAAATATTAGACAGGGACCCGAAGGCATCTTTATTAACCAGGAAGCTTACACCAAGACTCTCCTTGCTAAATTCGGCATGATGGGAGACTCAAAGGTTAAAATTCCAATGGCATTCGGCACCAAGCTCACTCCATCCTTGGATAAGGCAGCAGTCGATATTACGCTATATCGCCAGATGATTGGTTCTTTAATGTACCTTACTGCTAGCAGGCCTGATATAATGTTTTCTGTTTGTTACTGTGCTAGATTTCAGGCGAATCCTCGTGAACCTCACATGCTTGCAGTGAAGAACATACTCCGGTATCTAAAATGAACTACATCTCTCGGTTTATGGTATCCGTCCAACTCAGGTTTCTTCGTTCAAGCCTACTCAGATGCAGACCTTGGAGGTTGTGGACTAGACAGGAAAAGCACCACTGGAGGCTGCCAATTCCTTGACGGGAAGTTGGTTAGCTGGCAATCAAGGAAACAAACTTGTGTATATCTGTCTACAGCTGAAGCAGAATACATCGCAACTGCCTCCTGTACATCTCAAGTGATTTGGATCCAAAGCCAACTCCGGGACTATGGACTCAATATGAAAAAGATCCCACTATATTGCGACTCCAAAAGTGCAATTAGGATCTTTCATAACCCAGTGCAACACTCCAAAACTAAGCACATAGCACTAAGGTATCACTTCATTAAGGATCATGTGGAAGACGGGAACGTCGAAATTCATTTTGTTCGAACCACTGATCTACTGGCCGACATCTTCACCAAAGTTCTTCCTGAAGCTTCTTTCAACAAAATTCTACAAGGGCTTTGAATGATGGAATCGGAGTCAGTACCAAAAAATTACCTCTCAAGATCAACAGTAAGAAGCGAAATAGACCGAACGTTCGGGTTCGGGTCTCTTGTATGCCGAAATAGACCGAATGCTCGGGTTTGGGTCTTGTTCTGGTGTACCGAAATGAACCGAACGCTCGGGTTCGGTTGTATCATCTGATCTTCGCTTATCACTCAAAGGTAGTTTCCTTGGTTTTAAATCTTTTATATTATTTTTCCAAATTCATTTATCTTATTGTCAAAGTTCTTTTCTTTTTCAATCTTATTTTTTTGGTAGACCGAACGTTCGGGTTCGATTTCAAAATTTTTCTCATCCGAAATAGACCGAACGCTCGGGTTCGGTTCCAAAATTTTTCTCAACCGAAATAGACTGAACGCTCGGGTTCGGTTCCAAATTTTTTTTTTGTTTTTTTTATACATTTTTTATGTCTTATTTATTTCGATCAAAAATTCCAAAAATATTTTTTTTTTGTAAATTCAAAAACTCCAAAAATATTTTATTTATTTATTTATTTATTTTTGGCTCTTATTTTTTTATATATCTCTGAGTGGGTAAATCATTTCACTAGCTAAGTGTCCTTAGAAGCATGTTGTTGTATGTGTCCAAAGCCTCATCTGATTCTGAATAATAGCCTTACTGACTTGGTACAAACAAACCTTGTCTTCCCAATTAGGCTCTCATAATTATTCTAATCATGAGCTACCTAACTCTCTTCTCATATGAGATAAAAGTTTTCTGCTTAGTCCCTATTTTTCACAGTAGAGGTACTTTGGTTTCTTTACACCATCTACATTACTTCATCTCATTCGCTTCACAAACGTAACCCTTGAGACTCTCAGACATTACCACCGAGGTTTATGGTTACACACTTTCTGTGTTCATGATCTTAGCTTCGTATCATTACGTGCTAAGTGAAACCCACTATTCAATACCTATTATGCAGTGACGGTGAACAATTAACTTGCTCTAGCTATCACTAATGAATTGTCGGACTTATCCATGGGGGTACAACACGAAATCTCTATTTTTCTTTTGAGTGATTCCTATGAAATTGTTAAATCCAATAACATTTCTTCCCTTGGGATCCACTTTTATTTTTTTTAAGATTTCATATATATTAGTTTACCTTGCTACTTACATTATCTCCAACATACTTGTTCAACAGACTACATTGGTCTCACAAGTACTTCGTTCGATTTCTATCTTATATCAAGATCAGGAATTATGAATTGAAGCGAAAGCCACCCTCATAAGCCTAATTAAAAGAAGCCTTTCAACACTTCTTAATAAGTGTCTGAGCGTTATTCAACGGGAAACCACACAAACACTTTAAGGTCTCTCTTGACTTTGAAGGAAGAGATTCGTGCCCGGGATCCATTGTTTCGTGTCTTTATTGACATCACATAATCCCTCAAAAGTGTTGCTTTATTTCTTTTTCTTTTACACACTCAGCACGAAAATCTTTTTGATTTTCCAAAACTATAGTTTCATTAATTGTAAAGAATTTTAATTGGATTGGTTGTTATAAAAAGGTTGTGGTTAATATTGATCCACGTGGCGATTTTATTTTAAATATGCCGTTAAACTCTAAAGGGATAAGATGACGCATGATGACTCAGGCAGGAGTCCAATCGATTTGATTTCAAACGGCGCAAGAGGGAAAAGCGTGCGAATAGGAACCGTTTCATCACCAAATGGCGCCTGATGGGAAGGCGTGTGATTATGAACTGACACTCTCTCTCCTGTGTAATCATCGGCAAACCCAACTGTCACGTGTCAGTCGCCTCCGAAAAACCCTTCGTTTTTCAATCGAAGATTTGGGAAAGATTGTTCTCTCTCCTTTACCCTCAGTATAAACGGCAATGTAAACTACCGTTTACCTCTTTATTGCACCTATATTTCCAAAGAGCAAGAAATTTCGCCAACCTCTACTATTCATCAACTCTCCCAGTTTCATCACAACAATGGCGTATTCTTCATCAGTTCACACAACCTCTCACATCTTGCCCATTCGTCCCCAGCAGAGTTTGATCATTGATCTTACTCCTCAGGTGTATGATGCTTTCATGTTTCCCATCATCGAATGCCTGAAGTACTCCTCAATCGCTCCTGCTCTTACCAGGGTTGCAGCTGTTCCAATGGAGTTCCTGTCAGAAATTTTTGCCACAGCTCACTACGACAAAGTCGTCGACAGGATTTTCTTCGATGTCTTTGAGCACAAGGCGTCGATTTCCAAACAGAGGTTTTGTACGCTGTTAGGGTTTGAACCTGATTCTTCGAGGGTTAATCCTGAAACCATTCCTATGGGTCATCTGTTTAACATGTTCTACAACATGGGGTACACTGAGGTGCTCACAACAGTAATGAAATTCAAAAAGTCGTGCCTGCCCCCTCAGTGGAATGGGATGTTCACTGATTTTTTTAAGGGCTTATCTGAAAGAAGTGTTGGATCCGATGGGGCAAGTCATTTGTTCCTCTTAATCATGTACGGGATCTACAATGGCATCAACATGGACTACGGGTCGGTCCTGTGGCAACAACTCATTCAGAGTCTCTCTTCCACTTCTCGACACTTAGAGATTTCTTATGCCAGGTTCTGGACTATTGTCACTAAATGGGTGATGGACAAGTACCACATCCCCATTGTTGCTGGTGCTCCAATGTCTTTGATTGGTACTTTCCATACCACGAAGATCATTATGTACGATGCTTCAAAATTTCCCTTTAACGGGTCTATCCTAGAAACGATGTATGGTGATGTTCCTGCTGACAGCCGGATCATTAGAACGTACAAGGAGTTCAAACATTCTGGTCCGAGAGACCTTACTCTGGAGATGCTTAAGTTGATTCATGATGCTGACAAGCCTGCGCCTAGAGGAAAGAAGGCTGATAAGGGAAAACAGGTGGCAAAGGGAGCAAAAGGCCCATCTCCCAAGAAAAGGAAAACCACTAAGTCTGCTCAATCTCCACCGCAGAAGAGGAGAAAAACTCAGCCGAGGCGAAAGCTGATTATCGCTTCATCCTCAAGCGAATCTGAGGAAGAGAGTTCTGCTTCTGAAGGCTCTCCTCGTGGTAATACTCCACCATGATCTCCAACCCCTGAAGTTCATCTTTCTACTTCTCCAATTTCTTCTCCACCTGTTACAATTCCTATTTCTATTCCCCCCATAACTTCCACCACTCAAATATCACCCACCTCCGTTCCAATACCACCACCAATCTTTACCGAAGCAACAACCACCACCACTGTAGAAGTTAGAACCAACGTATCTGATACGGGGGTTCATACTGACGCACCGAAATCCACCTCAGCACCCGAACCCACACCAACAACCGAACACTCCACCCAACCTGAAACTACAACTACTACCAAGCCTCCAGTTTCACCACCACCATCTTCTCCTGCTCACGCATCAGAGGAAGAAGAACCACCCCTTGGCGGGGAGGATATGACTTTTGATTCGGTCTATTTCAGTCCGTTTCAAGTTCAGAGTGACGACGATGACGATGCTCCTGTCACAAAGAGGCATCTCAAGGAGCTACATGACAAAATTGATTCACTCATCGCCTCGTCTTCCACATCTCAATCCTCCATATCTGAAGCTGCCATTCACAAAATTGTTGAGGCTTTCTCCAAAGCTCATCAAGTTTCCATCGATTCCGCCACTGCAGCTATAGACGCCTCTACCAAAGCTTGTGAGGCAGCGACCGAAAAAGTAGATAAACTATTCACTGATGCTTCTTCCTTGTTGAAATCTTTACAGGAAACCGCTGAAGCCACCTTGAAAAAGCTGGAACCCATTGTCAACCAGCTGGCTACATCAGTCGCATCTGAGCTGAAGTCATCCGCTTCGCTTCGTCAAACCATTTCTGACGACAACTCAGCTTTCAGAACAACCATCGAGGAGCGTCTCTCCAAGCTTCAAGAAGACTTGGTTGCCGAGAACTCTCTCATGGATGCTCTCGCAAGGAAGACTACCACTCTAAAGGTCAAGAGTATTCAACTCTCCAACTCTCAACAGGAGATTGAGTCTCTTCGATCTGAAAGAAAGGTGGTTAAATCGTGTGTTTCGGATGTCCACTCAGCAATCTCAAACATCCTTGAAGCACATGACGCTATCCTTAACTATTCTGTCAGGCGTGACCTTGCAGAGAAGCTCACTCCCGCCCTCTCTCTGCTCAGCAAAATTGAGGGGCTACTTCATTTCCTGTCCATTCCGAAACAAGGGGGAGAAAAAGTGAATATGTCTCAACCACCTCCTTCTTCAACAACAATACACACAACCGAACCTCCTCCAGTAGGCCAAGCCTCAGGTTCCGGTGTAAAAGACAAAGGCAAAAAGATTGCTGAGGAGAGTCATGAAGATGACAACGAGACAATAGCCGACATTCTGAAGCGGCAGGGTCGAGACAACGAGGCTGACATTAATGCTCGTCTGGCTAGAGAGGCTGAAGAAGACGAAAGAAGACAGAAAGAAGCCCACGACCTTCTCGAGAGCAGGAAGACTCTTTTTCATCCGTGGACTCTTGAGAAGCTAATTAAAGAAGCCATCGAAACACCAAGTATCTTGTGGCTAGAACCTATGATCTCTTTAGATCGCTCTAACACTGTCGACTCACAGTTCGACATGCCACTGACCCGAAAGGTGTTTGTTTTTCATGCCTTCGACAACATTGCAGGGTTCCCTCATCCTCATCCACAGGTTGATCGGGACTTAATAGAATTTTATCTGAGGGCAGCTCAACCCCAATACCAAACTTGGAACGCTCATAAAATCGTCAATGTTTGGGTCCTGAAGCCGTTCAGGGAAGGCAACTTCACCAACGTTCGGTTCAAGGTACTACGAGGATCTGCCAAGACCGAACATCCCATCTCACTTGCAGATCTTCCCAACCTTCATCCCCATGACTTGATTATCTTTCACAACATCCTTCTTACTAACGAAGCTAAATATGGTCCGATCATCGACCACTTTAAGAGGGTGCTTGTTTGCTATGTCATGGAAGTTGCTTTGATGGATCAGGAGATAGCGAGCGTATTCAAGAAGAAGCCTACCATATCTCCTGTTGGCTCTGCCAGTGATCTCAACTTGATGCAGATGGGGATGATTGACCCAAAGAGAAACTCCATCATGTTTACCAGGAACGAAGGACAAAAATGTCTTTTCGCCTTGGCAGACAAATATCTCTACACCACTGCCTGTTTGGAACACGTTTTAGGGATCATCCATCGATGCAAGCAGAACAATGTGGATGATGTTAAGTACTTTGATGATATGATTCAATGGTACATTTGGTTCAGACAGACTATCCTTGCACTGATCTCACGTCTGTTTGATACAACAAAGAAGGTTCCCACTGCTGGCCCAAGCAAAAAGAAGAAGTAGTCTCGCTCCAAATTGCGTCTATTGGGCTCGTTAGCTAGTCCAATGTATGTCTCCAGTATGGGCCTGTCCATCCGTGAGTTTTGTAGGGTTTAGTATAAATAGATGCTTGCATGCATCCTAGAAGGTAATCATTAGAAACGATTAGAGAAGTATTGTTTAGATTATTTATTGTTCTTATTTTGTAACCCTAGAATCCTCTACAGGTGGAAGTTCTTAGTCGACCTCTGCTGAGGATTGAGTAATCTAATCATTCGACACATCTTGATTCATACTTGTGTTTTGTTTACTGTTTTTACGTTCATCGCTTACCTGTTACAAAGATCTAATCGATCAAAGAGTTCATTCATACCTCATCATCATGTTTTCTGGGAACAAATTCCGCAATATTATTCTTCAAAAAGGATACTCTGATTTTAAAATAAGCATAAATAAAATTTTTAAAACAACCATGAATTTGGGGATGTCATAGTTGGTATCAAAGCATTAGTTTAAGCGAACTAGGAATATTAGGAAAGTTCTAAAGTTAAACTTAGAATACTAAGCGATGATTGTGAGACGAATGTCTGCTATATTTAGGATGTAGGCCTAAATTGACACAAGCACTAGCTTATTTTAGAAAAGATGCCTAAATTTCTTTTATCTGCTAAATGATTTATGATGCTTTATGATGCCATTATTTGATTGGATCTATGATCTATTGCCGACCGGATCTGGAAGTTTTATGTGCCTAGGTTTCTAAACATTTAATTACGGTATTAGAACTGGCATAGAATGTGACATCCCCATTTTCATGACCAGAAAAGACCAATTTGTTTATGCTTTGTTTTATAAAATCAAAGTAATCTTTTAAAGAAAACAGTTGCGGAATTTGTTCCCAAAACAAAATATGATAAAAATTATCAAAGCATTTCTTTAAAGAAATGTATTTTCATTATATAACAAAATCTCGCGATGTCATGTTCAATACAGACCAAAAGCATAAACATAACAAAATAGACCTTACAACAGTTATTCATAACTAATGGCCTATAATCCAAAATCTCTCGTCAAGTCCACCAACTTATACTCTTGTGCCATTACCTGTAATGCAAAGAAAACTGAGTAGGTCAGGCTTAGGAGCCTGGTGAGCATACAGGGTTTTCAACCCACAATAATATAATTATTATATTTAGTTATCAAACAATCAAATCAATTACCCACCCCTATTATCTCTATTTATTTCTTAAAGATTTATCCTAAGAACCGATTACCCTTCTCCCATTCATTCCTAAGGATAGCCCTAGGGAACTGGCACAAAGTCTAGTGCTGCCAAGGTTCTTAGATTACCTCTGGTGAACATGCAATTCACAATAATTAACGAAAACCTAGTTCAATAACACCTAATGAACACTTAGTTCCAATATTACTCAATGAACACCTAATTCACAAACACTTAATGAACACTTAGTTCAAGTATTACCCAATGAACACCTAGTTCACAAACACTTAATGAACACTTAGTTCAAATATCCCTGCTGAACACTAAGTTCAAGTATCTAGTGAACACTTAGTTTGAATATCCCTGGTGAACCCAATCACCTAAGGAACGCAGAGTATCAAAGCTCTTAGTTTAAACAAAGTGATAATAAAGTATATCTCGACCCTGTAAGACCACTAATATTATAAACACAAATAAATTATATTTCTAAAACAATATATCCCATCCCGTCGATCCCCAGATACTGACCCTATACAATGATCTTATGAGATCTAGCTTAAGGAATCAATATGAACCACAAACTGACGAAGTCGCTTCGAAATTCCCTGGCAGCAAACGAGGATCAATAAAGACATCAAACGAGGGGAGTAGAATAAGTTCACCACGAACCTTCGTTCATAAAAGAAAGGACCACAAGATAATTAAGTCAGGGGTAGTTATCTAGATAACAATGACTAGGTGTGGTCCGACTATCATGAGGTATTATACCCCCAGACTCTACCTATCCCAACATCGAACTTTGCCTAGCAGTGGCCTGAATACATGAGGTATTTCACCCCAAGACGCACCATATCCAACAATATAACACCAGACATACCTAGCAGTGGTCTATTCCCGACACACTTTACTAGGCAATCTACGAAGTTCCCTTAATTACTTCGTGAAAGAAAACGCTGATATATGAAGCTCGGTCGATCACCTCATAAAAGAAACGCTGAATCCAAAGCTCTCTCAAAATAAAAGTATGGGGAAATACTACTAGAGTACTCCCGTACGCTCCTGTAACCGACACACAAAATTGTCAAAAAGACTTTGTACATGATAGTACTTCTGGCACATTATAGTACTCTGGTATGCGAAAGAATCATACCCGAGAACATAATAGTACCATGGCACAAGCAGCACCCAAGACACAAAGCTTTGAAAAAGACTTCGTACATAAAATGTACTTCTGTACGTAGGACGTACTCCATCGATCATCAATCTCACCCCACACGTACTCTTAATAAGAGACTACCCAAATTCCAATCTTAATTCAACTAAACATCCCATTTAAGTCTTAAGCCATCACTAGGCAAACCTACAATGTTTATATTCAATTTTTATACTATCTCCGTTTAGGGAACGCTAACTAGTGAATACTTAACACAAGGTTTTAAGTAATAGTATCTGTGACATCCCCAGAATCTCGGCCAGAAAAGACCGATTTTCATTTATGCTTTTAAAATATTTTCAGAGTAAATCCTTTTGATTTGAAAGAGTTGCGGAATTTGTTCCCAAAAACAAAACATGATAAAACAATGTTTACCAAAGCATTTCATAAAAGAAATGTATTTTCATTATAATCAAAACTCGGGGTGTCATGTTCCGGTACAGACCAATAAGCATAAACGATAACGTTAAAAGTCATTCAACCATATATACATATACAGACTTGTCAACAAAACAACTGATGGTTCATCCATCTTATGCCCTTGCGCCACTTCTTGTAATACAAATAAAACTGAGTGGGTCAGGCTTGGGAGCCTGGTGAGCATATAGGGTTTTCAACCCACAATAAATAATCATATTTAATTTTCACCAACCAATAATAACCCAATAACCCATTTCCGTTATTCTCACTTTATGTCCCTAAGACAACTAACATAAGGGACCTAGTCTAAGAATATTTCATCGGGGCGACAACACATGCTTCGGGGGTACCTCAGCAATATAAGTCAAATAAGGCAACCATGAGGGGGATGGAGTACAGCGAATGAACACCCAAGTTCATTAACACCTACAGGTGGCGAACATGCTAATGTTTCCACAAGACTATCTACAAAAGTATGTGGTCGTCATCCAAACTCCGCTAGATGACTAAATTAAACAACAACGAGGCCTCTCATCTGTTTATTACACACCAACTATCTACCCATGTTCTACCCAACATATTAGTCGATAAAAATATACATTTTTTACACAGTTTAAATACATGTATATCATGCTTTAATCAACACATATTTCACATAACAGATGAGGCACACACACACATAACACATATCTCATAGAGAATAAATCATATCTATGAGTTAGAAGAAAGTGAATACACATTCACACATATAAACAACAATATACTTAATACACTCAAACCATACTTGTATTATTATCGTGTTTATGAAAGGTAGTATACACTCACTTGATCAGAAGATGATCGGACAGCACTACGACTTGCAGAAGTAGAAATCCTCAACAAATCTGGAAGATCGCTTCAAAAATCGAACTTCTCGCGGGCAGAGCTTCGGCTCGGGAACCGCACTTCTCAGGATCTTCGGGATCTCGGGACTTGCTTCGGGGTTTGAGAATAATATCGGGGCTTCGGGGTATTTCTGGCACGCAAAACGATGCAAAACGGGAGAAAGAAGAGAGAAAATAGCAAAAGAACTCGGCTGCCCTCGGATCCTATTTATAGGAGGCTGCAGCCTCGGAGTACGCGGGGCGTACAGGTCCGAAATCGTCATGGCGTTCGTCATCCGAAGCCACTTGTTGCGAGCGTCGTCATGCTTCGCTGTACGCGGGGCGTACACGAGTACGCGGGACGTACTTCGGATCGGATCGCTGACTCCCCTTCGGATAATGCCGGATTTTCCATTTAAAATTAAATACAAAATATTTAATAAAATTCGGAAATTCATATCTTCTTCATACGAACTCCGTTTTCGACGTTCTTTATATCCACGCGAAGGTGAGACTACGCTCTACAACTTTCGTTTAGACTCCGTCGGCTAATTTTAACTTTATTTTCATTATTTATTTTTAATAGGCCGAGACAGAAAAACTTCGTTATACATTCATAACTTCTTCATTTGACGTCCGTTCTCGCCTAACTTTTTATCGCTTCAATACCAACAACGAGACCTTCGATCCTCGTTTAGATTGCTTCGGCTAAAAACCCCTCGATCTCAAATCGAGTATAATAGGCTGCATACCGCTAAGCCGAAACTTCGATAAATCATAACTTCCTCATACGAAGTCAGATTTGGGCGTTCTATATATATTTGGAAACCTCGTTTCAACTACTACTACTTTATTCAAAATATCAAGTTTATTTTACACTTAAATTTTGACACTTATTTTTATTCTTAATTAATCAAACCACATAATTAAGCAATTAAGCACAAAACACATAATACTCAAATAATACAATCTTATTATTTCAAAACAGGTTACAAAGGTTAACCTAGACCATTACATTGCTAAAAATGGCAAGCCCGGAAACACAGGCATTACAATTCTCTCCACCTTAGAATGATTCTATCCCCGGAATCACACATCAACAAACAAATGCGGATAGCGACTCAACATGTCACTCTCCGTCTCCCAGGTGAGATTCGGCCCATTCGCGTGTTTCCATCGGACAAGCACTAACCCAACCATTTTGCGTCGCAACTTCTTAGTCTTTCGATCAACAATTGCCTCTGGTTCTTCAATCAACCTTTTGTTCTCATCAATTCTCAATTCAGAAATTGGAATTATATCGGGAACTTCTCCTATGAACTTCCTCAAATAACACACATGAAAAGTGTTGTGAATTCCATTCAGTTCTTTGGGTAATTCGAGCTTGTAAGCTTGGTTCCCAACCCTCTGAAGAACTTTAAACGGTCCAATAAACCTTGGGCTCAACTTTCCCCTTTTACCAAATCTTATAAGTCCCTTCCATGGCGAGACATTAAGCAAAACCGAATCTCAAACCTCAAAAGTCATCGGTCTTCGCTTCTTGTCAGCATAGCTCTTTAGACGATCTTGAGCTGCTAACATTCTTTCCCTAATTATTTTCAACTTTTCAGCAGTTTGATGAACCATCTCTGGTCCCATAAACTGCTTTTCCCCAGCCTCAAGCCAACAAGACGGCGTACGACACTTCTATCCATACAAAGCTTGATAAGGTGCCATCTTAATGCTCGAGTGAAAACTATTATTATAGGAAAATTCTACCAATGGTAAATGTTCATCCCAATTACCTAGGAATTCCAAGGTACATGCTCTCAGCATATCTTCAAGTGTTTGTATTGTTCTTTCACTCTGACCATCAGTCTGCGGATGGTAAGCTGTACTTAAACATAACTTGGTACCCATTTCCTCTTGTAGACTTTTCCAAAACCTTGAGGTGAAACGGCTATCACGATCCGATACAATCGTTAACGGAACACCGTGAAGCCTCACAATTTCCTTCACATAAGAATTCGCAAGCTTTTCCATAGACCATTTCTCCTTGGCTGCTATGAAATGTGCACTCTTAGTGAATCGATCAACGACCACCCAAATCATGTCGTGACCATTCTTTGTTCTGGGCAGTTTAGTGACAAAATCCATAGCAATGTCTTCCCACTTACCCATAGGCACAGGAAATGGTTCTAAACTCCCGTAAGGTTTCTGATGTTGTGTCTTGACTCTCGCACAAGACACACACTCAGCCACATACTTTGCAACATCAAGCTTCATTGTCGGCCACCAGTAGTAGGGTTTCAGGTCCCTATACATTTTTGTGCTACCAGGATGAATCGAGTATATGGTCTTGTGAGCTTCTTCCATTAGAAGATCCCTAATTCCTCCTGACTTAGGTACCCAAATACGATCTTGGAATACCTTCAGTCCATGACCGTTTGTACCAAACACCAACATTTTACCCAAACGTTCCTCCTTTCGGTCATTTTTCTCAGAAGCTTCCTCTTGAGCTTTCTTTATACTTTCCACAATGGTCGAGACAACTTCAATTCTCAACGCTCTTGGCCTTCTCCTTTCAAGATTGACTTTCCGACTTAGAGCATCAGCAACAACATTAGCTTTACCAGGTGGTAAAGTATCTCGCAGTCGTAGTCTTTAAGTAATTCTAGCAAGCGTCGTTGCCTCATATTCAATTCCTTCTGATTAAAGAGATATTGGAGACTCTTATGATCAGTAAAAAGTTTGCACTTCGTGCCATAGAGGTAATGCCTCCATATTTTCAGAGCGAAAACTACCGCTGCCAACTCTAAATCATGAATCAGGTAGTTCTTTTCATGCTCTTTCAGCTGTCAAGACGCATATGCTATCACCTTTTCTCTTTGGGTCAAAACACAACCCAATCCAACCCCAGACGCATCGCTATAAACAACAAAGTCTTCAACTCCATCGGGTAGAGAAAGTATCGGTGCCTCGCATAGCTTCTTCTTTAACTTCTCGAATGCTTCTTTATGCTTATCACCCCAAGCATAAGTAGCTCCTTTGTGGTTCAAAGCTGTCAATGGAGTAGAAATCGAAGAAAAGCCTTGGATAAACCTGCGGTAATATCCAACTAATCCTAAAAAGCTTCGAATCTCCGTGGGACTTTTCAGTTCTTCCCACTTCATGACAGCTTCAGTCTTTGCTGGATCAACCATTATCCCTTCTTGGATGACCACGTGACCTAAGAATTGGACTTCACGAATCCAAAAATCACATTTGGAGAACTTTGCATACAACTTCTCCTGCTTCAAAACTTCTAACACTTCTCGCAAGTGTCTGCCATGCTCCTCCTGGCTTTTCGAGTAAATCAGAATGTCGTCTATGAACACTATCACAGATTTATCAAGGAAAGGATTACAAACCCTATTCATCAAATCCATGAATGTTGCTGGAACATTGGTTATTCCAAACGACATAACCAAGAACTCGTAGTGTCCATATCTAGTTCTGAATGTAATTTTCTCGATATCTTGCTCTCTTACTTTTAGCTGATGATATCCTGACCTAAGATCGATCTTCGAGAAATAGCTCGAACCTTGCAATTGATCAAATAGGTCATTAATCTTCGGCAACGGATATCTATTCTTTATTGTTGCCTTGTTCAGCTCTCTGTAATCGATGCACCTTCTCATACTTCCATCTTTCTTCTTCACAAATAACAACGGAGCTCCCCAGGGCGATGAACTAGGTCTAATGAAACCTTTGTCCAATAACTCCTGAAGTTGCATCATCAGCTCCTTCATCTCCGTCGGTGCTAATCGATTAGGTGCTTTTGCTATTGGCGTGGTTCCTGGTAACAAGTCAATACGGAATTCCACTTGTCGATCAGGCGGTAATCCAGGAAGATCTTCGGGAAATACTCCCGGATACTCACACACCACTGGAATACTCTGCATCACCTTCTTTTCTTTCTTAGCATCAATCACGAATGCTAAATATGATGTACATCCCTTGGTCAAACACTTTCTGGCTTTCATTAGAGAAATGATTCTAGAATTCACTCGCCATTTGTCCCCATACACCATAAACGAATCTTTCCCAGGCAGGTTTACTTTAACTATCTTCTTCTTGCATAAAATTTCGGCATCATTGGCGCTAAGCCAATCCATTCCCAGAATGACATCGAAACCATTAAGTTCGATAGGCAATAATTCCTCGTGAAACTTATTCCCATTAAGGTCGATTAAGATGTTTTTCATATGATAGCTAACAGGTACAAACTAGCCACTAGCTACTTCGACTAATAAAGCATTATCTAGTCTATCAACAGGCAAAGCTAGCTTTCTACCAAACTCATGCGAAATAAAGGAGTAGTTGGCTCCAGAATCAAACAAAATTTGAGCAGGTAATTCGTTTACGAGAAAGGTACCTGAAGCAACATCAGCTTCATCTTTAGCAGCCTCAAGTGTCATCTGGAAGGCTCTCGCCTTCGGCTTTGGTGGAATGTTGGGCTTTGCTGCCTCCTTCTTCTTTGGACAGTCTATCAAAATATGCCCCTCTTCATTACAACTAAAACACATCCTTTTGTTGTTCGGACATTCATTGGCAAAATGTCCGACCTTTCCACACTTGTAGCAGGTTACATCCTCGCTACATTTCCCAAAGTGCTTTTTCTTACACTTATCACACCACTTTGCTTCGCCTCCTTTTCCTCCAAACTTTTTCGAATCAGATTTCAAAAATTTGCCTTTCTTACCGATACAAGATGTTCCCTCAAACTATCTTTTCTCACCAACCTCAACCTTGTCGGTTGTTCTTCCCTTAATCATGTTCTCAATAGACTTGGCAGCCCAGATAGCTGCCTCTAGAGTAAGTGCCTGACGTACTGGCACCTCATACTCCCATGGGAGTCCCTTCGCATACCGATCCACCTTTGTCAGCTTATCTGGAACGATGCGGAAAGCAAACTCCATCTTATCGGTGAAGTTATTGGTGTATTCATCAACTGACATGCTGCCTTTCGTCAATGCCAAAAACTTGTTCTCCAACTCCAACAAATTTTGGGCCGAGCAGAACTTGCGCTTGAACTGCACCAAGAACTCTGCCCATGACAATTGCAGTGGCTCATTAGGGCTTAACGTCTTCCCTAGAGTGTTCCACCAACGTACGGATCCACCTCAGAACTGACGCACTGCATAGATAATCTGCAACTTGCCTATGCAGCCACAAGTCATAAAGGCCAATTCCATTTCGGAGATCCAATCCATAACCTCAATCGGATCCTCCTTTCCATTGAAGGTCGATGGTTTGCAAGTTAGAAAGTCCTTGTACTTGCATCCTATTCCATCATTCCTTCCATAATGGTTGTGTTGCCTAAGTATCGGTGGGTTGGCTTGACCAACAGACCCACTGAAGTTTCCACCTTCCGAGTGCCCTTCATTTAATTCAGGCTCTTCCACACGAATTGACCGTTCTTCACGATTCTGTTGAAGCAACCGTCTACTTTCATCCATCTGACGATCCAACATCGCCTGAATCATCATTTGCACACCAGCCATGGTTATTGGCTCAGGTGCTGCTGCTACGACAGGTATTTGTTCAATCACTGGTGGTTGATTCTTATTTTCATCAGCATTTCCAACTCCAATTCTTGTTCTCACCATTTTGATCTACACACTGAATAAGGTGAAATTAGATCCTCAATCACGATAGATATTCAAATCATCCTTATCACTCCGAAACATTTACATGCTAGTTCTAATATCGTAGACGTACGATTAGAATCCTACATACATAAGGTTTCTAGATCCGGTCGGCAACAGACCATAGATCCGAACAAATAATATCATATATGGCAACATATAACATTTAGCACATAAAGCATTTTAGGCAACTTCCCTAAAATAAACTAGTGCTCGTGTCTAAAACACAACAGACACACATCTCAAAATTTCACTTAGCATTCTAAGTTTATGTCTAGAAATCCTACAAATTCCTAGTTCGCTTAAACTAATGCTCTGATACCAACTGTGACATCTTCAAAATCTCGGCCAGAAAAGACCGATTTTCATTTATGCTTTTAAAATATTTTCAGAGTAAATCCTTTTGATTTGAAAGAGTTGCAGAATTTGTTCCCAAAAACAAAACATGATAAAACAATGTTTACTAAAGCATTTCTTAAAAGAAATGTATTTTCATTATAATCAAAACTCGGGGTGTCATGTTCCGATACAGACCAATAAGCATAAACGATAACATTACAAGTTATGCCCTTGCGCCACTTCCTGTAATACAAATAAAACTGAGTGGGTCAGGCTTGGGAGCCTGGTGAGCATATAGGGTTTTCAACCCATAATAAATAATCATATTTAATTTTCAGCAACCAATAATTACCCAATAACCCATTCCCGTTATTCTCACTTTATGTCCCTAAAACAACTAACATAAGGGACCTAGTCTAAGAATATTTCATCGGGGCGACAACACATGCTTCGGGGGTACCTCAGCAATATAAGTCAAATAAGGCAACCATGAGGGGGATGGAGTACAGCGAATGAACACCTAAGTTCATTAACACCTACAGGTGGCGAACCTGCTAATGTTTCCACAAGACTATCTAGAAAAGTATGTGGTCGTCATCTAAACTCCGCTAGATGACTAAATCAAACAAAAACAAGGCCTCTCATCTGTTTACTACACACCAACTATCTACCCATGTGCTACCCAACATATTAGTAGATAAAAATATACATTTTAAAAACCTGTATAACATGGTTTAATCAACACATATTTCACATAACAGATGAGGCACACACACACATAACACATATCTCATAAGGAATAAATCATATCTATGAGTTAGAAGAAAGTGAATACACATTCACACATATAAACAACAATATACATAATACACTCAAACCATACTTGGATTATTATCGTGTTTATGAAAGGTAGTATACACTCACTTGATCAGAAGATGATCGGACAGCACTACGACTTGTAGAAGTAAAAATCCTCAGCAGATCTGGAAGATCTCTTCAAAAATCGAACTTCTCGCGGGCAGAGCTTCGGCTCGGGAACCGCACTTCTCGGGATCTTTGGGATCTCGGGACTTGCTTCGGGGTTCGAGAATAATACCAGGGCTTCGGGGTACTTCTGGCTTGCAAAACGATGCAAAACGGGAGAAAGAAGAGAGAAAATAGCAAAAGAACTCGGCTGCCCTCGGATCCTATTTATAGGAGGCTGGAGCCTCGGAGTACGCGGGGCGTACGCCTGTACGCGGGGCGTATAGGTCCGAAATCGTCATGGCGTTCATCATCCGAAGCCACTTGCTGCGAGGGTCGTCATGCTTCGCTGTACGCGGGGCGTACTTCGGATCGGATCGCTGACTCCCCTTCGGATAATGCCGAATTTTCCATTTAAAATTAAATACAAAATATTTAATAAACTTCTGAAATTCATATCTTCTTCATACGAACTCCGTTTTCGACGTTCTTTATATCCACGCGAAGGTGAGGCTACGTTCTACAACTTTCGTTTAGACTCCGTCGGCTAATTTTAACTTTATTTATATTATTTATTTTTAATAGGCCGAGACAGAAAAACTTCGTTATAAATTCATAACTTCTTCGTTTGACGTCCGTTCTCGCCTAACTTTTTATCGCTTTGATACCAACAACGAGACCTTCGATCCTCGTTTAGATTGCTTCAGCTAAAAACCCCTCGATCTCAAATCGAGTATAACAGGCTGCATACCGCTAAGCCGAAACTTCGATAAATCATAACTTCCTCATACGAAGTCAGATTTGGGCGTTCTATATATATTTGGAAACCTCGTTTCAACTACTACAACATTATTCAAAGATATCAAGTTTATTTTACACTTAAATTTTGACGCTTATTTTTATTCTTAATTAATCAAACCACATAATTAAGCAATTAAGCACAAAACACACAATACTCAAATAATACAATCTTATTATTTCAAAACAGGTTACAAAGGTTAACCTAGACCATTACATTGCTAAAAATGGCAAGCCCGGAAACACAGGCGTTACAATATTACATGTACACATCTTAACACATATTGAACCTTATCTGATTCGCTCATTGTATATATTAGCAAATACCTCTAACACGTATTTCAGACAATAACAACTACTTCACATACATATGTATATTTCATATTATAATCAATACTCGTATTTAAAATCACGTTCCTAAAAGGGACTATACACATGATACCTTATCGAATGAATACGTAGTTCTTAAATACATAATCCGTACTCCCGGATCTTAAATTTTCCTCATTACCTAATCCTTATTCCCGGATCTAAAACTAACCTCTTGATCTGATCCATACTCTCGGATCTAAAACTAACCTCCTGATCTGATCCATACATCCAGATCTAAAAGTAACCTCCTGATCTGATCGATACATCCTGATATAAAACCAGTTTATCTCTTTATCCTTTTATCTCATGGTCCAACCCATCTTTTATCACCTACCAACAACCTCTTCTACTTATGTTCTACCCAACATATTTTTGGATACAAAATACATATATAGTTTAACTCATTAAAACTTATATAATTCATCCATTCCACAATCATCTCAAATAAACAACAATATATTATACACATAGCACGTATTTCGTAGCAAATACATAATATTTATGTGTTAGATGAAAGTGACCACACACTCACTTGATTAGAAGATGATCGGATAACACTACGACTTGTAGAATTAGTATTCTTCGATAGATCTGGAAGATCTTCACAAAAATTGGCTTCTCGCGGGAAGAGCTTCGGCTCGAGAATCTCACTTCTCGGAATCTTCGGGGCTTCGGGACTTGCTTCGGGTCTCAGGAATGATACCAAGGCTTCGGGATATTTTTTGCACGAAAAACGAGGTAAACGGGAGAGAGAGAAGAGAAGTTGAGCAAAAGAATCATCTGCCCTCGACTTTCTTTTATAGGGGGCTGAAACCCCGAATTACGCTGGTCGTAATTCTATGTTACGCTGGGCGTAACCCGGATAAGTCCGGTGACTCCCCCCCTGATATTATCGGATTTTATAATTAAATTAAATACTTTAATTATTTAATAAACTTCAAAAATTCATATCTTCCTCATACGAACTCCGTTTTTGACGTTCTTTATATCCACGCGTAGGTGAGACAATGCTCTACAACTTTCATTTAAACTCCATCGACAAATTTTGAATTTATTTTTATTATATTATTTTAGTAGGCCGGGACAGGAAAACTCCGTTATAAAATCATAACTTCTTCATCCGACGTTCGTTTTCGCCTATCATTTTATCGTTTCACTACAATTAACGAGATCTCTGATTCTCGTTTAGATTGTTTCGGCTAAAAACCGCTCGGTCTCAAATCGAGTATTCGACTTGTCATAACTTCTTCGTTATAACTCGGATTTTGGTGTTCTTTATATGTACGGAATCCTTGTAGCATATACTACAACTTAGTTAAGATTATTCCTTCAAAATAATCTTCCATCAAAAAGTCATTTTTGACGCTTAAGGTCTCTAAATTGAATAGCCTGATCTACGGGCGTTATAATTATCTCCCCCTTAGGATGATTACATCCCGAAATCATCAACCAAATAGGACTTGCATAATGATTCCACACATTATTTCTTCATCCTAGGTAATTATCGTAACTTCTTTGTTTCCTTGTAAGAGTATTTAACTCTATGGCTTTCTTGACCGCAGATGATGCCAAATCTTGTATCTGCTTATTGTACCATGTTGTACTTTTCAATCGTAACCTTTGAGTTACCAAATAAGTCCTTATTGTGGACTCCTTCTTCTTAGGATAAATACTTTCCTTTATCTATTGTAACATATCGATGGGTAATGTTCTAATGACCTGTCATCGCATGATGCAACGCTTTGACTCAAGTCTCTTAGAGTCAAATTCCAGAATGGAATATACCTTCCTTCATATTCTAATGTGATATAATCACATTTCAGCATGTAGCATTTGTACCTGCAAACTTCTTTTAACAACAAGTGCGATACTATCAATCTCGTTAATTTCAACCTTCTGACTTACATCAGATGTTAATTCGAACTTAGTTCTCTGAACCACGTAACATACCCACCGTAGTCAGACTCAATTTGAATATGACCACTAGGGTCGGAATAACAATCATCTTACTATTCACTACCGAAACAAAGGTAATGACACACTTGAACAAAATGGAATCAATTACTAGCTTCTTGGTAACCTTGTGACTTTCCCTGATCCAAGTGCGAGTCCTGTGCTTCCGGTAGTATATGCATCTACTACCTTTCACACCTACTCATACTCGTCCCAAGTATTGTCCCGCAGTCGACCAAGTCACCATACAAGAAAATCACAAAACAATTTAACACATACGAATGTGTCCAAATAATCGTAAACAATTTCCCTAGACTCTACTAGGACTTCTTCATTGCTCAATCTTCAATCATCAATTCTACTTCAACTCAATTGGTGATGAAAATATCAGACGATGAGACAACTTCATGAATTTCATCAATCGTTCCATCATCCTGCCAATCGAAGGTGTACCTCAGACGTACCGTACTCCTCTAAACGTAGTGTTATTTTATAAGACATATTCTAAAGGCAAGATACCACTCTTACGATATCTCCCGATAGGTGTCATTCACTATCATAAGCCTTTTCATTTCCTCTATTTACTCAATGCTCTACGAGTCTTCACCATGACCTTTTGTGCACCCAAGCGGACATTCGATGTACCAAGCGAGAACTAAAGATAGGAATGCTTCATTTACGATAAAAGTATAAATCTCCTTATCGCTCCGAAACGTTTACATGCTAGTTCTAATATTGTAGTCATACACTTAGAATCCTACACACATAAGGTTTCCAGATCCGATCTACAACAGACCATACATCCGAACAATTAATAGCATCAAAATAGTTATCACAAAAACGATTTAGCACATAAAAGCATTTAAGGGATCATTCCTAAAATAACTAGTGCTTGTGTCAATTTAGGTGTACTACCTAACATATTTTAGACACACTCCTCACAATCATTACTTAGCATTCTAAGTTTAAGTCTAGAAATTTCCTACAAATTCGTAGTTCGCTTAAACTAATGCTCTGATACCAACTGTGACATCCCCATTTTCACGACCAGAAAAGACAGATTTGTTTATGCTTTGTTTTATAAAATCAGAGTAATCTTTTAAAGAAACAGTTGCGGAAGTTGTTCCCAAAACAAAATATGATAAAAATTATCAAAGCATTTCTTTAAACAAATGTATTTTCATTACATAACAAAATCTCAGGAGGTCATGTTCAATACAAACCAAAAGCATAAACAGAAAAAAAAATAGACCTTACAACAGTTATTCATAACTACTGACCTATAATCCAAAATCTCTCGTCGAGTCCACCAACTTGTATTCTTGTGCCATTACCTGTAATGCAAAGAAAACTGACTGGGTTAGGCTTGGGAGCTTCGTGAGCACATAGGGTTTTCAACCCACAATAATATAATTATTATATTTAATTATCAAACAATCAATTCAATTACCCACCCCCATTATCTCTATTTATTTTTAAAGATTTATCCTAAGAACCGATTACCCTTCTCCCATTCATTCCTAAGGATTGCCCTAAGGAACTGGCACAAAGTCTAGTGCTGCCAAGGTTCTTAGATTACCTCTGGTGAACACGCAATTCACAATAATTAACGAAAACCTAGTTCAATAACACCTAATGAACACTTAGTTTCAATATTACCCAATGAACACCTAGTTCACAAACACTTAATGAACACTTAGTTCAAATATTACCCAATGAACACCTAGTTCACAAACACTTAATGAACACTTAGTTCGAATATCCCTAATGAACACTAAGTTCAAGTATCTAGTGAACACTTAGTTTGAATATCCCTGGTGAACCCAATCACCTAAGGAACACAGAGTATGAGAGCTCTTAGTTCACACAGCGTGATAATAAAGTATATCTCGACCCTGGAAAACCACTAATATTGTAAACACATATAAATTATATTTCTAAAACAATATATCCCATCTCGTCGATCCCCATATACTGACCCTATACAATGATCTTACGAGATCTAGCCTAAGGAATCGATATGAACCACAAACTGACGAAGCTGCTTCGGAAATTCCCGGGCGAGAAACGAGGACCAGTAAAGACATCAAATGAGGGGAATAGAATAAGTTCACGACGAACCTTCATTCGTAAAAGAAAGGACCACAAGATAATTAAGTCAGGGGTAGTTATCCAGATAACAATGCCTAGGTGTGGTCCGACTATCATGAGGTATTATACCCCCAGACTCTACCTATCCCAGCATCGAACTTTGCCTAGCAGTGGGCTAAATACATGAGGTATTTCACCCCCAGACGCACCCTATCCAACAATATAACACCAGACATACCTAGCAGTGGTCTATTATCGACACACTTTACTAGGTAGTCTACGAAGTTCCCTTAATTACTTCGTGAAAGAAAACGCTGACATATGAAGCTCGGTCGATCACCTCATAAAAGAAACGCTGACTCCAAAGCTCTGTCAAAATAAAAGTATGGGGAAATACTACTAGAGTACTCCCGTACGCTCCCGTAACCGACACACAAAATTGTCAAAAAGACTTTGTACATGATAGTACTTCTGGCACATTATAGTACTCTGATATGCGAAAGAATCGTACCCGAGAACATAATAGTACCCTGGCACAAGCAACACCCAAGACACAAAGCATTGAAAAAGACTTCGTACATAAAATGTACTTATGTACGTAGGACGTACTCCATCAATCATCAATATCACCCCACACACACTCTTAATAAGAGACTACCCAAATTCCAATCTTAATTGAACTAAACATCCCATTTAAGTCTTAACCCATAACTAGGCAAACCTACAATGTTTATAATCAATTTTTGATACTATTTCCGTTTAGGATACGCTAACTAGTGAATACTTAACACAAGGTTATAAGTAATAGTATCATATATACACATCTTAACACATATTGAACCTTATCTGATTCGCATGTTGTATATTATCAAATATATCTAACACGTATTTCGGATAATGACAAATACTTCACATACATATGTATATTTCATATTATAATCAATACTCGTATTTAAAATCATGTTCCTAAAAGGGACTATACACATGATACCTTATCGAATGAATACGTAGTTCTAAAATACATAATCCATACTCTCGGATCTTAAATTTTTCTCATTACCTAATCCATATTCCCGGATCTAAAACTAACCTCTTGATCTAATCCATACTCTTGGATCTAAAACTAACCTCTTGATCTGATCCATACTCTCGAATATAAAACTAACCTCTTGATCCGATCCATACATCCAGATCTAAAACTAAACTCCTGATCTGATCCATACATCCAGATCTGAAACAAGTTTATCTCTTTATCCTTTTATCTCATGGTCCAACGCATCTTTTATCACCTACCAACAACCTCATCTACTCATGTTCTACCCAACATATTTTTGGATACAAAATACATATATAGTTTAACTCATTAAAACTTATATAATTCATCCATTCCACAATCATCTCAAATAAACAATAATATATTATACACATAGCACATACTTCATAGAAAATACTTAATATTTATGTGTTAGATGAAAGTGACCACACACTCACTTGATTAGAAGATGATCGGATAACACTACGACTTGTAGAATTAGTATTCTTCGATAGATCTGGAAGATCTTCACAAAAATTGGCTTCTCGCAGGCAGAGCTTCGGCTCGAGAATCTCACTTCTTGGAATCTTCGGGGCTTCAGGACATGCTTTCGGGTCTTAGGAATGATACCAAGGCTTCGGGATATTTCTTTTACGAAAAACGAGGTAAAGCGGGAGAGAGAGAAGAGAAATTGAGCAAAAGAATCATCTGCCCTCGACTTCCTTTTATAGGGGGCTGAAACCCCGAATTACGCTGGACGTAATTCTATGTTACGCTGGGCGTAACCCGGATAAGTCCGGTGACTCCCCTCCTGGATAATATCGGATTTTATAATCAAATTAAATACTTTAATTATTTAATAAACTTCAAAAATTCATATCTTCCTCATACAAACTCCGTTTTTGACGTTCTTTATATCCACGCGTAGGTGAGACAACGCTCTACAACGTTCGTTTAGAATCCGTCGGCTAATTTTGAATTAATTTTATTTTATTATTTTAGTAGGCCTGGATAGGAAAACTCCATTATAAATTCATAACTTCTTCATCCGACGTCCGTTTTCGCCTATGTTTTTATCATTTCACTACAATTAACGAGATCTCCGATTCTCGTTTATATTGTTTCGGCTAAAAACCGCTCGGTTTCAAATCGAGTATTCGGGCTGCATACTGCTAAGTCGAAACTTCAGATAATCATAACTTCCTCATACGAAGTCAGATTTCGACATTCTTTTTATGCATGCTCTCGGTTTAACATATTCTACGACTTTCATTTAGGTCGCTAAGGCCAAATATCGCTCTAACATAAATTCACTATTTACGTCGCCCTGTGCCGTGCCGGTTCTGTCGCGAAACTTCGACATGTCATAACTTCCTCGTTATAACTCGGATTTTGGTGTTCTTTATATGTATGAAATCCTTGTAGCATATACTACAACTTATTTAAGATTATACCCTCAAGATAATCTTCCATCAAAAAGTCATTTTTGATTCTTAACGTCTCTAAATTGACTAGCCCTGATCTGCGGGTGTTACATATAACTTTTCGGTGTGATAAGGAGATTTATACGGTTGTCGTAAATAAAGCTTTCCCTATCTTCATTCTCATCGTTGTACACTAAACATCTGCTAGAGTGTATAGATCGAAATGGTGAGAACTCTCAGCGGATTAGCAGGAGTAGAAGTTGCACCCAAGAAAATCATGATGGTAGGAGTACAAGTAATGATACAAATAATTTTGGATCGTCATATGGAAGAAACAAGGCGTCTACTTCAACAGAATATGGATGAACCTACTGTGCTTATTATGCAACCTGAACTAAATGGAGAACGATGGATGAAAGAAATTATAGTAGAACCGTTAGTCAAGCCGAATCACAAGTGGTTAGAAAGAAATAACCAAAATGAAGGAATTGAAAGGAAAGAAAGCAAGTATAAACACTTTACGACTTGCAAACCATCAAACTTTACTGGGAAAGACAATTTAATCACAATAATGGATTGGATTTCCGAGATGGAGCTAGCTTTCATAACATGTGGTTGCAAAGGCAAGCTACAAACCACTTATGATGGGCGTCATTTTAGGGGTTGGGTTGTTCGTTGGTGGAACACTTTGGGAAAGATCATAAGCCCTAATAAGCATCTACAACTAACATGGGCAGAATTCTTGGTACAATTTAAATGCAAGTTCTGCTAAACCCAAAATATGGTAGAGCTGGAAAACCAGTTTCTGACGTTGATAAAGGGCGATATGTCCATTGATGAGTATACCAATGCCTTCACGAACAAGATGGAGTTTGTTTTGCACATTGCCCCTAACGAGGTAACAAAAATCGATAAGTATACAAATGGACTACCATGGGAGTACATTGTGCCAATATGCCAGGAACCTACTCTTGAGGCGGCCATCTGGGCAGCTAAGTCTGTTGAAGAAATGATCAAAGACAGAACCGCCAGCAAGGTTGAAGTATCGAGAAGAGGAAGTTTGAGGGATCTTCAAAGTCTAGCATGAACATCATGTTCTCAAAGTCTGCAAGCGGAGGAGGTGAAGAAAAATGGTGTGAGAAGTGCAAAAAGAAACACTCTGAAAAATATGGCGAGGAGGTGACTTGTTTCAAGTGTGGGAAGATTGGGCATTATGCCAATGAGTGTACATTCAACAAGAGGGCGTGTTACGGATGTAATGAAGAAAGGCGTATTTCTGGAGACTGCCCGAAATAAAAATAAAGCAGGAAGACCGAATGTGCCACTAAAACCAAAGGCAAGAACATTCTAGATGATCGTTAATGAAGCAGGTGACAATGCAAGGAATCAGGAGTAAGGATCTATATATCCGAATATCGAGAAATAAAGTAGCCAGATAGATAGTATCATGTGGTGTAGCCTGACATAAGTGGCATAGGGTAGTGTGAAATTGACTATCTATGTAATCTTTTCAAGAAATAATATAAACCTTATTTATGTTATCCAATGTCACACCCCCAAACCAGAACGGCATAATCGTTCGAGGGTGGATGACTTCATGTAGTATCAAAACATTTGAGTAAATACTAAAGAAAGCAAACACAACCATCATAAATATAATTTAAAAAGTTACATTTTTGATACTACATGATGCAACCGCCGGTTTGCCGAGTCACTTTTGGTTCCCAGAATCTTTTGACAGGGAGAGCGTTTAGTATGGGATCTAGCCATCATATTATACCTTAATAACCAATTAAGGCAATCAGTACAATAGTAGTTATTATAACATAATACTACAATACTTCATTATTTTCCCCATTACCTCTACTTTGTGATCATTTCACATAAACAGTAATGTAAAAACTATATTTTATTAAATGATAGTCACCTTTGGGAGGAATACTCACTTTTACAATGAACAAACATACAGTACATTGATGTCTTGGTTGAAGGCACCTGTTAGTAGAAAATATAGAATTTTCTATGACATACAAACATTTACAAACTTATACATTCAAACACTTACAAACATTTTTCATACAAACAACGAAACTAAGATACTTATGAACTCGCCAGCTTTGATGCTGATAAACTCTTTCAAAATAAATTGTATTCTTAGGTCATCAGAAGACAGGTACCGAGGCCAACATTTGAGAAGATGGAGCGCATTTAAGACTCGTCTTTTATGTTGATTCATATTTTCGTGTCTTAAAAACTATATAGAACACACTTGTATTAAAATACATTATTAATGCAATGGATAATGTTGTTTGCTTGTTTACTATTATTTTGTGTTGTCATATTGTACATGACATCCTCCGACCCAGAACGTTTCCGCCGTTCCAGTTTTGGGGTGTGAAAGATTGGTATCAGAACATTGTTTATAATGAATTGAATATATCAACCCATAAAAGATATACAAACTATAAACACAATGGGATTAAAATACTCTAACCAAGAGTTTATACTTTTAAATAACAAAACATTTAACTAAGTATACCTACCTGCATTCATACTAAAATCAGTGTCACTAGGACAGAACAAAAGTATTACGATTGTTGAATATCACAAGTAGGCTTGGGGATGTATGGTCAGTTCTGGGAGTGGCATAGCGTGATCAACAATGTTGGTCGGAGATGTGATTAGCATATGCCCAGGAATGGTTGTGATATGGCAACAAGTCTAAAAACTTACCAACACTACTACAATGATAACATTAGAACAGAACATAAACCTAAAATACTATAGGAGTATTTTGTGTTACTAAAATTCTTATCTGAGAACTAAAAAGGTCTTCATTAGTAGGTCAATAATTGTTAAGTGAATACGCTATGGTTATATGTAACTAGGATGTCATAGACTTAGAATTTGTGACCTTTTCTTTACTCCCTATTCCTTGTGGATTTGGAGTTAGGGTCACTTATTCGAAGGTCTATCCTATTTTGATTTCATATAACTGGTATGCACTATACAAGTATTAATGTAATTGATAAAGATCATCTTATAATTATGTAATTAGTACGTCTATTAATTAATTCTCTATCCCTATTCTTGCGTAGATAACATGGCTGGATTCCATCCCCACGGCGACCCACACTTCCAAACGAAGGCAATGTTGGATGGATTGAAGAAGAGCCAAAATATGATCATCCAATACTTTTGGATGATCACCATACTGAGGGCTTTTCTGATGGTTCTGACTCTGAGCCTGAAGTCAACAACCTACCTCTTGTGGCTCCCGTTCCAAACGCTAACCCTCGTCCGACTTTTCAACGCCCGACGCTTGCATGGGTAGAATTCTTGGAGACATTGAGCGAAGAGCAGAATCAACCCATGCCATTTAATGGAGACCGAAGCTTTTATAACCTGAGCGAAAGAGGCTCAGCAGACAGAGTTCTACCAATCATGTTCCGTAGAATTGCCCGCAACAAAATCCAGGGCAGGATAACTCTCAATCGCATCATGGAGGTTGATAGCAATGCAAGAATGCATACCATCCGCACCATTCATCTTGAAGATGCTTGTGAGAGCTCTAGGAGGGACCAAGAGGCCCTACTACAAGAAGTAGCTGAAACTCGAGCCGAATTCATGGAGCTCCGAGTACGCCAGAGGGTGTACGAAAGACACCTACTTGATATGAAGCACCAACTGGCTGAACTAAGGGTTCACCCGAGGGATAACCATCAACAGTAGGAAATACTCTACCTATCTTCCTTTGGTATAAGGAATCATTTTTCCTATCTATGCCCCATGTAGTACTTTTCTGTATAACTATCCATATACTATAAGTACTTTTTAGTTAGGCCTTTATGCTGTCAAAACTTTTCTACTTCGGATATGATGTAAGTCCTACTCCAAAGTCAATTTTTCTCGAACTTATTACATCCTAAATATCAATGATATTAACAGACGGTTAATCCCTGTGACAATCCTTGTCCAAACTCTTTCATTCTACTATCAATAGAATTCTATCTAAAACTTATTTTCGCCAAATTATTGAGTTGTGGTAATTTAACTCAAGGATCACTTCCAATTCTTGTCGAGGTTGGATCATGTTATCCATCAACCAATGAAAGTCTAGCTTGAAATATCAATCGTCTAGTGACCATTCTATAAGCTTACTTCAACACTTTTCCAGTAATGCATCATAGGGATATAGGTCAAACCACCGAGAACAGTTTAACAAAACGAAAAAGTTAATTTACGTAAAAGAGTAGAATACATCTAGATTCAACCCTAAAACATTCACGAAATCCTTTTCTTTTGTATAAACAGAATCATGTCGTTATCCGAAAATAGTCAGCCAATCGGCGAAACCCCGATCCTCCATATAGACGTCGCTACATTCCAAGGTGATGTTACAACTGATGTGACCGCTGTCATGGCACAATTCCAATCCAACATACCGAACGAAATTAAAGGCAATATCAACCCCTCAGGGCGAAGTAACATCCAAGGAAACCAACGAAGGCGAACCCAGGCGGACATCCTAACCCATAAACCAAAGGGAAAGAAACGAATATTTTGGGATAACAAAAATGGTAAAACATCTCAAAAGGTATCCAAGAGAAAACAATCAAGGCCGACATTTGCATCCACGACGACTATTACCCATATCCATGCAAAGCGTTATGCTGAAAATCTACCCAAATGCTCAAAGTGTAGTTTCCATCACCTGGGTGCATGTCGAGTGTAACATTGTCAAAGATGCAACAAGAACGGGTACACTACCCGTTCCTGCAGAACTCGTATCCAACACTTTACTTCAACCACCAATGTCGAAATTAGTCGTATATGTCACATATGTGGTGAGATAGGACATCTCAAGAAGGATTTTCCAATAACAAAGAACTCTGGCGAGACGGGAAGATACTAAGGATCACTGTCACAGTAGAGGCTACTCCGGACCCACATTGAAATATTAGGGCGTTTCAATATAGTGGTCTTATAAACCGTTAAAAACTAGTGCAACTCGAGTCTTAACTTTTGCGAGATCCCGTCAGTCAAGGGACTCTCGTGTTGCGTACACTTGCTTTTTGTAGTATACCTTGGTCGCAGCAGTGGTTTCATAGATAAAACTAAAATACCGAAACTCTATCAATTTTACACCAATATGTTTTGTAACACCTTTATGAACTAGTCTAATGCCTCTTCTTCCAAGTAGTCCGACATTATCATGTAACTTGAGTCAATTCGATCCTCACAATGCCAGTCTCGTGCAAAAATACTTTTCCCCATAATCGCCTTTCTATCGAAGTCGTCATTCCAAAACTCCAAGGTACTCGTGCGTAGAGTATATTTTTTTCGTATCCTTCCCAAAGGAACCTCAGCAAACCTCCCCGGTATACCGCTCGTACAGTACGTCAAGTTCCATCCGACGACCCATATGGTTAATCTATCGTTGAGAAGTGTATATGCAATGGTGGTATATAGTGAAGGTTCTACAGGCTTAGAACTGATGATTCCGCTTTAACTTCTTTTCCTTGTTTGGATGTGAGCTTAGAGAAGAATCATTTATTCGACTACCTTTTAAATCTTAATTATATACGACTCGTATACGCGAAGCTGTGATTGATAAACCAAACATGAACATCAGGACGGAGACTGCTCAAGACTACGAGTGATCGTACTGCCATGCGAATAAACATAGGAACCAAACAAATGCCCTTCCTGCCGATCGGGACAAGAGATACAGATAGAACAGAAGTACTTATCCTTTCTTTAATGTATGAGTAATCGTATTTTATTTTAGATTTACCAGACACCTTTCCAGGAGAACTTCCAGGATTTACCTCTGCTATGTCATGTCGAGTTCATAATCGACTAAATTCCACGGGATACCCCAGTAGCCAAATCTTCCTACCATCTAGCACCTACAGAGATGCAAGAACTGTCCGGTCAACTTAACGAACTGCTCAACAAGGGCTTTGTAAGACCAAGCTTTTCATCCTGGCGAGCTCCGGTCTTGTTCCTCAAGAAGAAAAACGGATCGTTTCGTATGTGCATCGACAATAGAGAAGGTAATTGAGAAATTCTATAAATGTAAGTTTTGGATTCGAAGAATCGAATTCCTGGGCCACGTTGTTAGTGAAGAGGGAATTCCTGTGGACCCTTCCAAAATCAAAGCCATTGACAACTAGTCAGCACCGAAGATGCCTACAGAAATTCGCCAATTTCTAGGTCTCACTGGCTACTATCGTAGGTTCATTTAGAACTTCTCTCAAATTAAGAAACACCTTACGACTTTGACCCAGAAGGGCGTGGTCTTTGACTGGGAAGAGAAAACATTCCAAATGCAAAAGCGAGGCTTATGCACCGCACCGATACTATCCTTCCCAGGAGGAATAGAGGACTTCGTGGTCTATTGCGATGCATCCAATCAAGGGCTCAATTGTATTCTGATGCAACGAGGTAAGGTCATTGTCTATGCCTCAAGACAACTGAAGACACATGAGGTGAACTACACCACACACGATCTCGAGTTAGGAGCAGTTGTGTTTGCTCTAAAGATCTGGAGGCACTACCTGTAAGGTACAAAAAGCACAATCTTTACAAACCACAAAAGCCTACAACACATATTCAACCAGAAGGAAATCAATATGAGAAAACGACGATGGGTCGAACTACTCAATGACTACGAATGCGAAATTCGTTATCATCCGAGTAAAGCCAACATAGGAGTAGAAGCCCTAAGTCGTAAAGAATATTCTGGTCGAAGAGTCAAATCATTGACTATGACTATCCATTTGCATCTGTCCACACAAATCAAAGAGGCTCAATTCGAAGCCTTGAAACCCGAAAATGTGGCAGGTGAATCCTTGCGAGGGATGGAGAACAATTTAAAAGTCAAGGGTGGCGGAGCCTTATACCCCATCGACCGGATCTGGACACCGAAACGTGGTGGCTCCAGAGACTTGGTCATGATAGAGGCGCACAACACTAGATATTCTGTCCACCCGGGTTCAGATAAAATGTATATGGATCTTAGAAAGTTATACTGGTGGCCTAAAATGAAAGCAGAGATTGCTACCTTTGTAAGTAAATGCCTTACTTGCGCAAAGATTAAGGTCAAATACCAGAACCCATCAGGTTTACTTCAACAACCGAAAATACCGGAGTTGAAATGGAAGCGAGAGGATCAACTAAAACTGAAATATCCTCATCTTTTTACTTAGTTATTTGTAACTACTTATTTTCTTAAATTCTAATTTCGGGACGAAATTCCCTCTAACGGGGGGATGATGTGACAACCCGAAATTTCTATTTGTACAAACCCTACAGTCAAGCACTTCAATAAAAAGTCAAACTTATTTCTGCTAATTTTTAGCTTGGTTTAGAGTCCATTTGGTTGTTCTAATCTTAATTCATCAAAAGAACAAATGAAAGGAAGTACCTTCTAGGGTTTATGGTGCATCAATCAAACATTAAACACCATAACGTGGTGTTTACGTCCAAACTTTCGGAGTTTGCACCGTAAACTCCACTTAGGCCGTGAACTCATGCTATAAGCATGAATTTACTCCTTTCCTCCTTCATTTCTTACCTTCCAAGCTCAAGAATCCTTCATTTCTCTCTCAAGTATCATAAGTCTTCATCTAAATCTTCCAAAAATGTAAGAATTTATTCTCTTGATTTGTTGTTATAACTCTTCATCTAGTAGTTATACATGATTTCATCCAAGAAATCCTTTCATTTTGATAGATCATCAAGTGTTCTTCATTTCTCCAAGAACACCAGGAACACACACTAGTGTTCTTTGTCCTTAAACACTCTTACAAGCTTCCTATAAGTAAGTACACTCCTCTTAACTATTTATATGCTTAGATTACATGTTAAACCATTGAAAACACCAAGAAAACTCAAGAACATATGGGTTTACGGCCAAGGCAATTTCCTTGGGCTGTAAACACCATAAAGTGGTTCTTATGTGGCACCACTCCTTTCTAATGCTTGAATATTGGTCTAGAAACCTTCCTACATGAACTAAGGGCCTTAAACAACAAAATGGTAGAAGTTACCCTGGGTTTACTGTCGTAAACCCATTAGGACTGCAAACCCTGGGCTGTAAACTCATGGATAGTTGGTCCTTGGGCCATAAACTCTAAAGCAAAGCCATACAACCCTTATATGCAACCCTATGCTCTTATAACACTCGAATCAAATTGTGTTCCACGTTCTAGGGTGTCTTTACTTGCTTAATTAGTGTTATAATAACTAATTAGATACATATATGTGTCTCTATATGTTAAATAGAATCAGTGTGTGTGTTCAAGTTTTCACTTGACACCTAGCAACTTATCCAACACTTTCATCCAAACCACGCACTACAGGTGAGTTCGTACCCCTTAACCAACCTTTTAAGTGTTTTTAAATGCTTTTATTGGGGGGGGGAGGGGATACAAGTTGAATCATTATAGTTATAATATCAATCACATGTGATTTATAACTATCAAACAAATGCATTTGTTATACTTTTAACTGTTTTATCAAACAAACTACTTCAAACTATTTATCAAACTCTTTTATATGTTAAACTCTTTATCAAACTTATTTGTATATGCCAAACTGCATTCACATCATTTTATAAAAATGACATCAAGTCACCAATATTTATCTAAACTTTTCAAAATGTTTTAAAAAACTTATTCTTCAAACTTATGTATATTGTCAAAACCATGTCTAATGCATATATAGTTATATAAGTCAGGTTTGAAGGACTTAGGACTAATAACTCACTTTATTTCTTGTTCCTCGTTTGGATGTGGACCTAGAGTACCCTGTTGTTTATCCGAGTGTCGTTCGATCCTTAGTTATATATTATGTATATATGTATAAGACATAAAGGCTTTTATCTCATTCAAATTCATTCCGTTATACCAACAATTCTACTAGTAAAATATAATAGGTATAGTTTAGGAAGGTACTACTCATTACTTCTAGTACAATGTAACATACAAAGAGTCAGTTCATACATGAGTCAATACATACTATCACGAGAAACTAATAGAATACTATAACGAGAAACTAAGCAAATACTATAACGAGAAACTAAGAGGATAATATAACGAGAAACAAAACATACAATATACTATACCACACAAGAGAACATATAATACTCTAGTACATACAATGTATACACACTATATACTATACAAAAGAACATAGTATGATGAGAGTCAGAGAGAACATACACCACACTAATGCATACAATACAAACTAAGATGCTATAGCATGGAACAACTACAGGATCTAATTATACCAATGAATCACTAACTCATTGTTCTAAACAAAAGGTGATAGTTAAATTAGGTATACATGATCATATGACTTTAGTGTGGACGTACACGATGAAACCGCCGGTTTGCCGAGTCGCGTTTGGTTCCCAAAATCTTTTGACAGGGAGAGTGTTTAGTATGGGATCTAGTCATCACATTATACCTTAATAACCAATTTAAGGTAATCAGTATGGTAGTAGTTATTATAACATAATAGTACAGTACTTCATTATTTTCCCTATTACATCTACTTTGTGATCATTTCACATAAACAGTAATGTAAAAACTATATTTTATTAAATGATAGTCAACTTTGGGAGGAATACTCACTTTTACAATGAACAAACATATAGTACATTGATGTCTTGGTAGAAGGCTAGTTTTAGTAGAAAATAAAGGATTTTCTAGGAGATACAAATATTAACAAACTTATACATTCAAACACTTACAAACATTTTCATACAAACAACGACGCTAAGATACTTATGAACTCACCAGCTTTAATGTTGATAACTCTTTCAAAATAACTTGTATTCTCAGGTGATCAGCAGACAGGTACTGAGGCCAACATTTGAGATGATGGAGCGCATTCAAGACTCATCTTTTATTTTGATTCATAATTTGGTGTCTTATAAACTATACAAAACACACTTGTATTACAATACATTATTAATGCAATGGATGATGTTGTTTTCTTGTTTACTATTATTTTGTGTTGTGATAGTGTACATGACATCCTCCGCCCCATAACGTTTCCGTTGTTCCAGTTTTGGTGTGTGACAGTACGCCAGGATGTCAATTTAAAACACAACTAAGTACTTATATATTTTCCCATTACTTTCATAAAGTGACAGTTCCACTTGATAGTTAACTCAAACTATTTTCGATTCAAGATAGTTATAAGCTAGGGAAGACTTACATCTTTTCAAAAGACAAATAGAACAGTCGGGTCTAGTACATTTAGTAGAAAGGGACCATAATGCTAACCTTATGATTCCTTAATGTATACATCAAGGGATATATATTAATAGGATCCGACAGGTCATAGGATGTGTGTTTTCCGCTTCATTTCCTGTTCCTTGTTTGGTTGTGGGCTTAGAGCAGATTCACCCAGCCTATTATCCATTCGATCTTAATTATGTATATGTTCCGTATACATTAAGACATCATAAGGGGTACTAGGTATGGGTCAAGTCAAAGGACATTAATACAATGCACAGTTTTCTAGTATAAAACATACTTTTCAAATCAGAACTTTTGGTATCCAAATCTAGAAACTTACTAGTAAAGGGTTTAATCCATTTTATTAAACCAGTATAACTTAAAGGACCTTAGGTGGTTAATCCTACAATACCTTAGTTTATACATCAGGGTTATATATAAGTAATACCCAAGAGATAGTTAAATGTGTGTCTTCCACTTCATTCCCTGTTCCTTGTTTGGTTGTGGGCTTAGGGCAGATCCACACAATTAAATATTTGTTCAATAATTAGATTATATATAGTTAGTATAAACTAAGTGATTATAGAAGCAACCACTGTGGTTACTATTTTTATTGTCAGAAATATGGGTTTTCTTAAAGAATCTTTTCATCAAGTATAAAGGAACTATTACAGTTAACTCGGTGAGTACCAAGTGAATACACCAGGGTTATATACAACAATGATCTAACAACCAATGGGATGTGTGCTATCCGGCTCATTTTCTGTACCTTGTTTGGTTGTGGTCTTAGGGAAGATACACACAATCGATTGTTTGTTTACTCTGAGTTTTATATAACTTGTATCCATTTAGTACTCATAGAAAGGATTGTAGAGTCATTTTTTGTGACATCCCCTAATTTCTCAGCCAGAAAAGACCGATTTAATTTATGCTTTTTAAAATAAAATCAGAGAAATCTTTTTGAAAGATGTTGCGGAATTGGTCCCCAAACAAAATATGATAAAAGTTTATCAAAACCCTTCATTAAGAAGGTATATGTTTTCCATATATATATCAAAACCTCGGGATGTCATGTTCCGATACAGATCCAAAAGCATAAACAAGACATTATAAGCCTTTTAACAGTTATTTACAACTACTGGCCTATAATCCAGAAATCTCTCGTTGTCCTCCGACTATGCTCGGGGTCCACTACCTGTAATATAAAAAGCTGAGTGGGTCAGGCTTGGGAGCCTGGTGAGCATATAAGGTTTTCAACCCACAATAATATTAAACTTACTAAGTTCATCAATCAACAATAACCCTGATTACCCGTTCCCGTTATCCTCACTTTATGTCCCTAAACACTTGTCACAAGGGACCTAGCCTAAAGAATATCATCGGGATGGACACTACTGCTAAGGGGTTTCCTCAGCCATACATGTCCTAAAGGCGACCATGAGGGGGATGGAGTACAACGAATGAACACTCTTAGTTCATTAACACCTACAGGTTGCGGACCTGCTAATGTTTCCCACTGGACTGTCTAGAAAGTCCGTGGTCATCATCCAAACTCCGCTAGATGACTGGATCTCAAAACACATCGAGGCCTCTCATCAATTTTATTTTATCACACATCACAATCTACCCATGTTCTACCCAACATATTTGTAGATAAAAATACTTATACAATTTAAAACTTGTATAAAACATCAACACAACAATCACCTCAAATAAATAATTAATATATTTACACATAGCACGTATTATAAGGTAAATACTTCATATCTATGTGTAAAATGAAAGTGACTATACACTCACATGATTTGATGATAATCGGGCAGCAATTCGTTTCCTAAAACGACCGTTTCTAATAAAACTGGGAGTTTTATTGAGAAACCGGGCTTTGTAAAAGTCGGGCTTCGAAACCGAAAAGATAAATTTTCCGGGCTTCTCGGGCACTTCGTGGGGTATTCTGGGCTTTACAATCGATACCGGGGCTTTGCGGGATGTTAATATGAAGAAAATATGGGTTTAGGGGCTAAATATGGCAAAATTCCAAAAATACCCGGGAGGTCTCGCACCCTCCTAATTATAGGGGGAAGCTTCTGATCGGACGGGCCAGGAGGCTTCTGATCCGATGGCTGAGAAGGCTCGCAAAGGGGGAGGCTCGCATGAGGACTGCGCGTGCGAAGGGCCCTCTGGCGGATTGTGATTGGACCGAGGTCTAGGGTCCAAAGTAGGGGGTTCGTGGCGCCTGCGAGGGTTCGGACTCATGAGTCACTGCACACGCGTCGGATGCGAGGCTCGCCACCGAGGCTTCTACGTGTAGTCAGCGGATTGGACCGCAGCTCGGACTCGGAAGGACATGACATGCCTCGCCAGGTGGCTTCGTGACTCAGCAGCCTGGTGACTCAGCAGCTTTGGTGACTCAGCAGGACACGTGTCACATGCGAGGCGAGGGTGACGTGGCAAAGTGTGACTATGAGAAATTTCTCCGTTTTCACGCCAAAACTTCTAAAATCCATAACTTTCGCATACGAGCTCCGTTTTTGACGTTCTTTATATGCACGCGTAACTAAAGTTATGATCTACAACTTCCGTTTAGACTTCGTTGGCTAATTTTGACTTTAAATTTTATATTATTATTTTTAACAGACCGGGACAGGAAATTCGTTAAAAATTCATAACTTCTTCATCCGACGTCCGTTTTCGTCAGACTTTTTACCGTTGTGCTCCTAATGACGAGACCTTCAATTCTCATTTAGGTTGTGTGGGCTAAAAATCGCTCGATCTAAAATTCGAGTTTTTTAGCTGTCTACTGCTATGCTGAAACTTCGAAAAATCATAACTTCCTCATACGAAGTCAGATTTGGGCGTTCTTTTTATCGAACTTCTCGATTTAATGAATACTACAACTTTCGTTTAGATTACTAAGGCTAAAAAGTAGTTTATCAAAAACTCACTTTTTACGACATTCAGCACCGTGCCGGTTTTGTCGCGAAACTTCGACATGTCATAACTTCTTCGTTATAACTCGGATTTTGGTATTCTTTATATCCCCGAAATCCTTGTTTCGACCACTACAACTTTATGTAAAGATATCGGGCTTATATCACACTTTATTTTTGACACCTATTTTTATTCTTAATTAATTAAGCCCTAATAATTAAGCATAAAACACATCATTCACATAATATTCACATAACTCCTTTTCATTTCTTCAAAATGAGTTACAAAGGTTAACCTAGACTATCAACTCAATATAAATGCCTAGGCTAGAAACACGAGTGTTACATTTTTACTTATCTTTCATCAAAACAGGTAATATAGGATTTTCTGGAGGAACTGGCAAACCTTTCTAAACCAAACCTACAACTTACTACAACTTTCTACAACTTACTTACATCACTAAATTCTTATGAACTCATCAACTTAATTGTTGATCAACTCTTTCAAAATAACTTGTGTTCTCAGGAAACTAGTAGACAGGTACTCGCGCCGGGAATTCAGAAGATGGAGCACTATAGCTTCATCTCTTATTTTGTTACTTGCATATTTATTCTATGTTTTGTGAACACATACTTTGTAAACACTTTATTTCTAATGAAATGGTTGTTTATTACTTTGATTACTATGATGCATGTATTGTGTTACTAAACATGACGTCCTCCACCCCAGAATGTTTCCGTCGTTCCGGTTTTGGGGTGTGACAGATTGGTATCAGAGCATTGTTTAAAGTGAACTAAGTGTATCAACCGATAAAAGATATACAACTATAAATACAATGACGCTTAAGTTCTCTGGATAATAATATATTTTAAGAATATAAAAATAATTTATAAAAATATACCTACTTGCTTATACATGTATACAATAGAACAAGTTTCACAAGAAGAACAGAACATAAGTATTTAAAGGTTGAGCACTGCGGTCAAACCTAGACAATTATGTAATCATAGCTAGGATCAATATAGCCTGATCAACAATATTCATTTGAGATGTCACTGACATGTGTTTGGGAGTGATGTGGTGTTGCAACGGTCTTAAAACTTACCTAACACTATATAAGGGGTTTCTAGATCAGAACATGAAAGTTAGAATACTATAGGAGTATTCTATGACACTATAGCACGATAACAAGTTTGAAACAGACTAAGTACATTACATTAAAATACTATAGGAGTATTTTAGGCACTATATAAATAACTTATGTGATAACTTAAAAGACCCTTACGGATAGGTCTATAATCTTGGAATGTATACTCCCAAGGTTTTATATAATTGAGATTTTATAGACTTAGAATTTGTGATCTACGCTTCACTACCTGTTCCTTGTTTGGTTGTGGTTTTGGAGTAGGATCACTTATTCGAAGGCCAATTTAATCTTAAATTATATAGAACTTGTATAAATTGTACAATTATAGAAGGACTCTGTAAGGATCACCCCATAAAGTTACCCTAAATCTCATAGATTCTTTAGACGCTTCCATTCTCGCACGACAAACCTAGATAGATGTAACCACTTCCTCATAGCGGTCAACATCAGAGTCAAGGAGGAACAAGAGCAAGTTCAAGAGAAATTTTCAAAGAGGGATCAGCCGAAGTAACCAAAACGTCTTATGCGTCACACTAATAATTAATAATATTGGTTAACTTAGTGAGTTAGTGAAAACATTGCAAACCCTATGTGTTAGGATTATTTTCTTTACATGTAACTGGTAACAGTTATTCAGGTCACAAATATTCATTCAAGGATAGCCATTTCTAATTCATACGGTTTATTCGGTATAGACTCTTTTATGAATCGTTTCCAGAACCCTGTGAAGTCAGAACCCGGTACACTCAAAACTCGGATAACCTTGTCTTTCAGCTTTCAAATTTTTATCCACAGTTATAACTTGTTCCATCTCATCTTTGTATTCTTTTAGCAAAGATGCCTCCTCTCAGATCGAACAGACGTACTACTCCGATAACTCAAACTCCAACGCCACAATTCGATCCTGGTGCTCTCCAAGCAGCGATATCGTCCGCAGTGGCAATTGCTCTAACTCACTTCGGTGATAGTGGTACCCTTGGATCTAGTAGCGGTACCCACTTAGACAACCCCGAAGATTCTCATAGAAAGCCAAGGGAGTGTTCGTACAAGGACTTCATGAACTGCAAACTCAATTCCTTTAATGGAAATGGTGGAGTCATCGCTCTGATGCGATGGTTTGAGAAAACATATTCGGTCTTCGCAGTCTGTTCGTGCTCTGAAGGGAGCAAAGTAAAGTTTGCTGCCTGCACCTTCTTCGACAGAGCCCTGACATGGTAGAAAAGAAATGTTAAGTCACTGACCCTATCAATGGCTAACTCAATAAGTTGGTAGAACCTAAAATTGTTAATGTTGGAAGAGTACTACCCGTTGGGCGAAGTTCAAAAGCTGGAACAAGAACTATGGTAGCTCACGATGGTCGGCTCAGACATAGTGGCCTATACTGACAGGTTTAGCGACATGGCAGCACTATGCCCCGCGATGGTTACCGCAGAGAACAAGATGATAGAAAGATACATTTGGGGTCTAACTGCCCCGATCGAAGGAGATGTGTTTTCTTCTAACCCAGCCACATTCGATAGTGCCAAACGTCTGGCTCAACGACTCATCAACCATAGAATTCGCCATGGTGTAGAAGTCCCCATTCCCGAACCATCAAAGGGAGAGGACTATTAATGGAATTCGTGGAATAAGAGGAAGAAGAAGCGAACAACAAAGGAAACCCCGCAAGAGCAACAAACAAGTACTATATACGCTGCCACAACTCCTGATACTTCAGCACCTGCCAGTCGATATGTTGGAACCCTTCTGAAGTGTGGAAAGTGCAACTATCAGCACACCGGAGTATGCCGGGAAATGCAGTGTTTGAACTGCCACAGAAAGCGACACACCGTCTGTTTCTACAGGGCACCGGCTCAACTGATCTCCCAAGTCCCCGGTGCCGTAGAAAACCAAGCATGCTATGGCTGTGGTGAGACTGGTCACTACCAGAGGGACTGCCCGATAACAAAGAACTCTAGAGTGGATGGATGAATTCTGATGATCACCGTAGGAGAATCAACGCCAGAGTCGTCAATGAGCAGTGGTACATATTCGATTTATGAACTGTTTTAAAAATTAATTTATATTTATATAAGATTAAACTTGGGGAAAAGACTTAAAAGTAATTATAATAACTCACTTATCGGAACAAGTCATAGTATTCAAGAGAACTAAAAGATTCGTTCAGAGAACCTATGATGGCTTAGTATGTACATAAGGGTTGTGCATAGCTAAGATTTTGCAGACTTAGAGTGAGTGATTCTGCCTTAATTCCCGTTCCTTATTTGGTTGTGGATTTGAGGCAGACTTACTTAGTCGACTGTCCTATTTATCTTAATTATTCATAACTTGTATATGATAGGTGATCATAGTGGTACCAAGGAGGATCGTAGTATAAAGTATTGACACTAGTTAACAAAGCACTTTCTCAGTATGCATGCGCACATCGGTACGATACGTAGAAGTGTTATCATCAAGGGGAAATCAGAAATCACTAGAACGTTTACAAAGAGTATATTGTCGAGCACACAAGGGGTACCTCATCGCATAACAGACGTTCCTTTCAAATCGGCCAAACTTTGTTCAGTAAAGACTCCATTTCTATCATTCGTCATGAGTTGGTGTGGTCCTCACCAAACTAAGTTCATATGTTTCTATCGCCTTGACTGTCAAATTCACGAAACTTTCATCATTCGTATCGACAGTCCGACCTAAACCTTAGTTTTGTTTTTTGTATTCTAAACCCCGAAGTACTCATACGAAGGGTACTTTGTCCTCCGAAGCCTTGCCATCGTATGTTCCGCAGACCTTTTCGAAATTCCACTCATCCAGCAGACCAAGTTCAAGCACAGAGGCTAAGGACGAATACAATCCAACTATCATTATTCGGTGTATACGCGAGGGTGGTATAAGATTACGATTACGCAGATCTAGTATGCATGTTTCCACCTTATCTCCTGTTCCTTGTTTGGTTGTGGAACTGGGGCAGAGTCGCACATCCGACCGTCTAACTAATCTTAAATATATACGACTTGTATATATGAGGTAATGATAGATGGACCAAGTATGAATCCTATCATAAACACTAAGGCAAAGTTGTCCGGTTTATGAGTGGCGATTCTGCAATTCAAAGGAGCGCAGCCCTAGTAGTACTGTAAAGAAAGCTAATTTCGGGACTAAATTTCACCTATTGGAGGATGATGAGACAACCTGAAAATTTTGCCTTGAAAAGTCAAGCCAATCAACCTTAAGTCAAACTCGATCGTGCTATCTTTTACCACTGTTTAGAGTCTGTTTGAGTGTTTTAAGCCTGCTACACTTAAGGAATGTGAAAATAGTCAATTTCAGGTCAAGTCAAAGTCAAACAAAGTCAACAAGTCAAACCAGACGACTCCATTAGCCCTTGTATATTAGGGTTTACATTGTGTAATCACTAAACAACTCATTATTTTAATGAGAAAACATCATTGGAAAATTCGTACGTTTGAATTTACATAGCCGTGAAAATGCTAAACATTGAACCAAAGCGATAAAACATGGCTTAACGGGGTTTACGAACCTCGCATTGTGAATCCGGACACTCAAAAAGGTCACAAACGAAACCTGTCTCAATCGTTTTCGTCATACCTCTTTCTATTTGAAATCTCTCCCAAAATCTCTCCCAAATCTCTCTCAAAAGTTCCCGTGACTTTTTGAAGTCATTCGGGTCCTTCCGACCCTTAACCGGGTCAAAAATCGCTTAAAATGAGGGTAGAACATGTAAAATACCACAAAGGATCTGGAGCCTCCCCCTAGTGCCGAAGCCTCTTAGAGACCGGACCTTCTTGGACCGGAACCGCAGCATACGAGCCGCAGCAGGCGCGCCGCAGCCACACACTGCATCAGGACTCCCCTCAGACCGGAGCTTCCTTCCTTCGGATCCGCATCAGCAGCCGAGCCACTCCGGTTCCAAGGCTGCTGATGACCGAACCTTAGCACCTTCGGCCCTGAACTTCGGATTTCAGCACTTCCTACCCGGTTTTCAACATTTTTAACATTTTAAGCCCATTTTTAATTATTTTAACGTGGGATTTTCTCCAAAAATCATATTTTAACATATAAGATCCTAATTAATCATAATTTAGACATATTTTTATGGAAATATTTATTTAAGAATAAAATCTATTAAGTGAGATCTTGAGGTGGAGTGTAGATCTTGCCATAATATTTGACACAAACAACCACCCCATGTTCATTCCTTTGACCAGCTATTGTACTCCCCACTACTCCTAGTCACCTCAAGGCACTACCCCACTCCTTTCCCAGTAAACCCACGTCCAAATGAGCTGGAAAACTCTCTTTCACTCTTCACTTCACTCATTTTCCTCATTTCCTCCAAGTGTCAAACATCACATTTCTCTCATCTCCTCTCACTCCAATTTTGAGATTTAAGGGCTGATCATCAAACATCACATTTCTCTCTCTCTCATCACATTTCTCTCATCTCCTCTCACTCTTTTTTGGTAAGTTTCATCATTCTCCTTATGGTTATTACATTCCCTCTTACTCAAAATCATAGATTGCTTACACAAACATCATCGAATTCAGGTTAGATCTTCGAATCATCAAGTGATCCTTCAAGTGTTCTTGAGTTGAACACTTCTCATCTTCAACATTCACCCACTGAAATCACTCAAGGTGAGTTCACACACCTACAATTTCATCTTTTCATAAGTTGTAAGGGGGGAATACATGTTAAAATCACTAAGAGCACAACTAAATACTTCTAACAGCTTTTATCAGAAAAGTTGGGCTCCATTCACGGACTGTTTTGGTCGACCTAAACATTTTTGTTTTCAAAACTGTATTAGGTGCAAATAGTTCAGGTGTATACCTTTAAAATGAGTACATTCACATCTCCACATGATTTTCCTACAATTTTTGGTGATTTCTACAATATTGTCTATCATTTCAAGAACTAATCCGGACCAGTCTGTGATTATGGACGTTTTCACTTAGGTTGGAGACCACTAAAAATCATGAGAAAATTTGGAGAAACTAGAATCATTTTCCAAACTCTCAGAATTTACGGATTCTGATTTGGACCTTTAATTAATGTTCTACAAATTTTCCAAGATCAGTGATAGAAAATGTTATCACCAGAAAAATGTTATCAATTTCAATTCACCTTGTAACATGTTGAGCAAGGTTTATAACTTTGTGCAATTATATGTTATTGCAATATATGACATTTTGGTCTTAGTATTTAGACATACATCAGTTAACAAATGAAGTTTTCTAGATAAAGCATAGAAATAACAATTTGTTACAATGAAAGTACATCCATTACATACAAATATTTGAATAAACTATGTTAAGAATAGTTTACCTGCATTACCACTACTACCCTTGTGTTGATAAACTATAATAGGTATAGTTTATGATACATCACATAACACAGTCATACAAAAAGGGTACATTTATAAAAAAAATGGATTTTTCATTACGTTACACGTAAATTCGTTAGTGACTTTTGTGTGACATTCGCTTCACTTTTCCAATAAGTATTGTATTGTAACCAGAGTTTCCTGGAGGGAGAGTGTGATAGTTGTATATAGATCTATATTCGGTCTGACAAACCCACACCTGAGCTACTTGCAACAGCTAGACCGACAGGTCTGAGATGACAAATGTCATATCAGGTCTGACGCTTGAAGAACATCGTTTCAGGCCAACTAGGTCATAGCATGCTTATAATAGCTCACATTAAGTATTAACAAACATAGAATTTATAGGGAATTCATTGAAATCAAATGAGGTTATGTAGATTTAAACTTGCATTATTTTATTACAAGTATAACAAATTACTTGTACACTTCGGTCTTTGGGCTTTAAGACTACTTTTACATATACAGGAAAATATTGGATTTTTCTAGAACAAACACTACTTTTACAAGAAAAAGATTTTCATAAACTGCCTACAAATACTTATGAACTCACCAGCCTTTGTGCTGACACTTTTTCAAATAACTTGTATTCTCAGGAAATCACTAAACAGGTATCAAAGTGCATTTTGAGGATGGGACGTTAAGACGTCAACATTTCATGTTTTGTCAACATATTGTAATTGATTTGGAAACTTGTAATTCATCCAATGATGTAACTCTTTCAATTATATATATGTTGGTTGTGTTTGCTTAAATTACTATTGCAATTGTGGTTATGATACTATACATGAAGTCCTCCACCCCCGGACGTTTCCACCATCCTTGGTTTGGGGGTGTGACTGATTGGTATCAGAGCACGGTTTATAGTGAATTAAGTATATCAAACGACGCAAGATATACATGATGGGTTTTAGGTAAAACAAATAAACTAGAAAAACAATTACTATGTTCACATGCAACCTACTTTGGATCTATGTTTTAACTATTGAGCATACAACTTTTAATTGCAAAACAAGAACCCTAGAGGAGAGAGGATAATTTCGAAATTAACAAACTACGGTTTAGTAATTACATACCTATCAATTGCTATAGTATACAATTGATAATTCCCTTGATCTTGATCTTCTTGGAAGCTTAACACCACAAGTGTAATGCCTTTAATGGAATCACACCCAAAATAGCAAGAAGGAAAATAGAAGAGAGAGGGGAGGGAGTATGCAATTCGGCCAGGGTTTCTTCCAAAGAAATCAGTGTCCTCAAATGTGAACCAGGAGGCTCCTTATATAGTTAAAGGATCTAGGGTTTAGGGGAAACCCTAGTTATCCTTTGCTTAGGGCCTAAGCAAAATCCAAGGGCCTTACCTTGGACCCCTTGGACGAATTCTCTAGGGTTTCCCCTAGAGTTTTCGTCCACCTCCTTCAGAGGGGGTTCTGGATCCTTCCATTTAACTATCAGTTAATTGCAAACGAGTCCCTGCACTTTATAATTAATTCTTTTAACCCCAAAATTAATTCTAATTAATTTCTGGCTAACAATTAATCAAACAAAATGATTTCTTATTAATGTATTAATCTTTTACCATATTATTAAATTCATTTATATTAATTTATTAATCTTATAATAAATTAATATCTCTCCTTTCATAATTTCCTTGTCCGGTTGCTAGGTTTGAGGGGAACCCAAAAGGATTGTGCTGCTATCAGTTCAAGTACATACCAATTATAGTTATGGGCTTAGACACCTAATCCAACAATACAAACTATAAACACATTTAGGGACTAAAAGTCTCTGATTTTAAAACATTTTAACGGGTTATACTTTTAGAAAATAAATAGTTTTCTCGTTTAAAAGTATACCTACCTGCATTACATACTCACGTAGTGTCATAACTAGAAGAACATAAAGTAAAACAAGAGGAGTTGAACGCTACGAGTATGCCTTGGTATGAGTAATCAGTTCTAGGAAGGATATAGCCTGATCAACTATATATGTCTGAGAAGTGACTTACTCATACCGGGGGATAGTCGTAGGGGGCAACAAATCTAATAGCCTAACTTCACTCTAGAAAGAATGCTCTAAGAACAAAATCTAAAAATTTAGAATACTATAGGAGTATTTGTATGTTGCTATAGCGCAATGTTATTGTTATTAACCGTTACCTGTTTCTTACACCCGTATTCACGCGCAAATGACATGGCAGGATTCCACTTAATAGGAGACCCATACTTTCCCAATCAAGGAAATGTCGGATGGATTGAAGAAGAGCCCGAAGAACCAATTGAAGAGGACCCCAAAGAGGATCCCGGAGAGGAACCCGAAGAAGAAGAAGAGGAGGTAGACGAAAAAGAAGAAGAGGAGGTAGATGAAGAAGAAGAAGAGGAAGAAGACAAGGTAGACATGGATGAGGACGAAAGTGAAGAAGAAACAGAAGTTTTCAACCCTCCTTACATCTCCAGGGTGCCTGCAAACCGCTTTGGATACAACGGGCCTGAGGCCCGTTGGGCAACAACGATCGAGAGGTGGAGCCGACAATAACGCCAACGGTCACCATATGGCCACCAACGTGGTTACTACGACCTCAGCCACGGAGGACCGGCTGACAGAGCCCTCCCCATCATGGTCCAACATATCACGAATTTGGGAACCAGAGTAGGGAAATGGCAGATAAGGTTCGAAATCACAACGTTGTTACGGCAGCCACCGATGCATGCACTAGGGATCTGGAGAGAGACTTCTATCCAGTAGATCAACTTATCGAGTACCTCACCACTGCTCGAGCGGAGGTAAGGGAGTACCAGGAGAGGCACGCAACTCTCAGGGAGAGAGTGATCGCAGCCGAACACCGATTGCGGAACTTCAGGGAGTCTTGACCTCATCTCAGGGCCACCAGGGACCAGATGCCACCCACCGCGAGTAGTGTTCGTGCTACTCTTGTTACGTTATAAAACTAGGATTTCGAGTATGCGTTGGTTCTACTCTTTCTTGCGGATAGGCTGGCCCCGTGATTAAGTGACAACACTAGTCAAAGGGCTTTTGTGCTGCCAAAGATCATCTTTTATTTTGATGTAATATGGACCCCTATGAGGTCAAACTTTCCCCCAAAACGATATGTACTAAAAATATATCAATGAATTTGGCATGCATTTTACTTAATTTGATGTTGACATGAGTTTTTACTATGTAGTATTACAAACAAATTTACAACTGATAACTCTAAGATTCTTTTAGTGTACCTTGTTGTTATGTGTAATTAAAGAAGTAATCGACCTAGAAATGATGAGTCCGCCTTAGGACCTGTTCCTTGTTTGGTTGTGGACTTAGGGCAGACTCATTAGTATCAACAGCTTATTAAAATTTTAATTACAAATAACTGGGGCACATCGAGCGAATATTAGGAGTGGGTCAGACACAGAACCAAGCACATGACTCTGCTTGGGTCAACACTATTTAATTCGTAAGTTTAATTGCATAAACTTTTCTATGAATTACCAGCTAATGTAATAAAGTCGGGATATAATACGAATGAGATAAAACAGATAACACTCGACTCGTTATTTCTATTGAAGTCTTACCGACTTGTCATTTAAAATTATGACAGAACTAAAAGGAAAAGACCAAGAACTTCCAGTAGCGCAGCACCACCTCCTCCGCCGCTACCACCACAATTTGACCCAGCAATGTTCCAGGCTACAGTAACAGCAGCTGTGGCAGCAGCTATGTCACAAATCGGCCCTAATGGCAGTGGTGGATCCGGATCTGGTGCTACACCCTCTAACCAGGGTGATAGTTCGGGGCGCATAAAGGAATGTACCTACAAGGACTTCATAAATGGCAAACATGATACATTCAATGGGAGCGGGGGCGTCATCACATTGATGCAATGGTTTGAAAGAACCGAAGCAGTTTTCAAAATCTATGATTGTCCCGAAGCAAGCAAGGTCAAGTTCGCGACATTCATTTTCACCGGTAGGGCTCTCACTTGGTGGAATGGCCGAGTTAAATCACTTACTCCCGCAATGGCTAACTCCATAAGCTGGGAAGATTTGAAAGCGTTAATGCTAAAGGAGTATTGCCCGAGGGGCGAGATACAAAAACTCGAAGAAGAATTCTGGAACCTCAGAATGTCGGGAACAGATCTTGAAACTTACATTGCCCGGTTCAATGACCTAGCACTCCTCTGTCCAACAATGGTCACTCCAGAGGGGAAAAAGGTGCAACGATACCTCTGGGGACAATCATCCCAGATTCAAGATAGTGTACTGGACTCGAAACCTACTACCTTTGAGAGTGCCAAGGAATTGGCACAACAACTTATCGATCATAGGGCCAGATGTGGTACCGTGATCGCCCCCACCAACCAAGCAAAAGGAGGAAGCAACAAGAGGATGTTCTAGAACCATAAAAAGAAGCAACCGGCACTGGTCCCCGCCAAGAAGCAACAGACTGTTGCTGTCCGTGTTGCCACTACTGCTACCGATCCAGCGCCACCGAAGTAATATGCTGGAAATCTCCCTAAGTGCAACAAGTGCAACTACCACCACAATGGTGTTTGTAGGGAAATGCACTGCAAAAACTGCGACAAGAAAGGGCATACCGCTAGTTTCTATAAAGCGCCAGCACAACCGAGCAACCAAGTTGTCAATGCAGAGGCAAGCCAAACCTGCTATGGATGTGGTGAAGCAGGACACTTCAGGAGAAATTGCCCCAAAGCACAAGCTCCTAATGTTGGTGATGTAGGGAGGGTCCTGGCGATAGGACACGGGGAAGAAGTCAAGGAACCTACAGTGGTTACCAGCACGTTCCTCCTCAATAACACTTATGCATACGTACTTTTCGATTGTGGCACAGAAAAGAGTTTCGTGAGCCACCAATTCAAACATTTACTTAAACAAAATCCCCAGTCATTAAAAGATTCATACGTCGTAGAAATGGCAAACGAATAGGTTGAGCGCACTAATGATATTTACATATGGTGTACCCTCACTCTAGACAACCATTCGTTCAAAATCGATCTAATGCCAGTCACAATAAAAAGTTTCGACATCATCATTGGTATGGATTGGTTAAGTTCTAATGGTGCCGACATTTTATGTTACGAAAGGCGTGTCCGCCTCAATCTGCCAAATGACGAAACTGTTATCGTCTACGGCGATAAAGCTAGTACAAACCTACAAATCATTTCTTGCATCAAGGCTCAAAAGTATCTCCAAAAGGAATACCATGCCTTTTTAGTCCACGTCGTAGATGAGAATCAAGGGGTGAAGGACATCAAAGACATTCCGGAAGTGTGCAACTTCCCCAACGTATTCCCACAAGATCTGCCACGTGTACCCCTCGCACGACAAGTCGAATTCCGAATCGACTTAATTCCTAGAGCTACCTCCGTTGCCAAAGCTCCATACCGCCTAGCACCAGCAGAAATGCAAGAACTGTCCAGCCAGTTGAATGAACTGTTGAGCAAAGGATTCATTAGGTCGAGCTTCTCACCTTGTAGAGCACCAGTCCTATTTGTGAAAAAGAAGGATGGATCCTTTCGCATGTGCAATCGACTATCGAGAGTTAAACAAACGTACCATCAAGAATCGATATCCCTTACCCCGAATCGACGACCTCTTAGACCAACTTCATGGAGCAAGCTACTTTTCAAAATTTGACTTGAGGTCGGCTTACCATCAACTGCAAGTTCAATAAGAAGATGTCCCCAAGACGGCATTCAGAACTCGCTATGGACACTACAAATTTGTAGTGATGTCATTCGGATTGACAAACGCGCCTGCAGTGTTCATGGATTTGATGAACCGAGTTTGTCGATGCTTCCTAGATAAATTCGTGATCATTTTCATCGATGATATCTAGGTCTATTCAAGGAGCGAAGAAGAGCACAGGCAACACCTGCGACTAATACTGGAGACTTTAAGAGCCGAGAAACTTTATGCTAAGTTTTCGAAGTGAAAATTTTGGCTCCGAGAAGTGGGATTCCTTAACCTTGTGGTTAGCAAGAAAGGGATTCACGTGGATCCCTCAAAAATCAAGGCGATCGAAAACTGATCGGCACCTACAACGCCAACAGAAATCTGACAATTTCTGGAACTCGCAGGCTACTACCGAAGGTTCATACCGAACTTCTCCAAGTTTGCTAAAACCCTTACCACTTTGACTTAGAAAGGTGTGATGTTTAAGTGGGAAAATAAATAAGAATCCGCCTTCCAAACGTTAAAACAAGCCCTATGCAGCGCACCGATCTTGTCTCTCCCAGAAGGAACTGATGACTTCATGGTGTATTGCGATGCTTCAAATCAAGGTCTCGGATGTGTGCTCAAGAAGAGAGGGAAGGTCATCGCTTACGCATCAAAGCAACTTAAGACCCACGAAGTTAACTATACTACCCACGACCTCGAATTGGGAGCAGTAGTGTTCGCCTTAAAGATCTGGAGACACTACCTCTACGGCACAAAGTGCACCATCTTCATCATTCACAAAAGTCTTCAGCATATCCTCAATCAAAAAGAGCTCAACATGCGACTAAGAAGATGGGTAGAGCTACTAAACGATTATGAGTGCGTAATCGGCTATCATCCGGGCAAGGCCAATGTTATAGCTGATGCCCTAAGCAGAAAAGAATATTCGGGTCGCCAGGTGAAGTCATTGACAATGACGATCCATTTGCACCGGTTCACACAAATCAAGAAAGCTCAACTTGAAGCCTTGAAACCAGAAAACGTGACAGGTGAGGCATTGAGAGGGATGGATAAAAACCTAGAAGTCAAGGAGGATGGAACTCGCTACCTCATGAACTGGACTGGACACCAAAGTTCGGTGGGTTCCGAGACGTTGTCATGAACGAAGCACACAAGACACGATATTCCGTCCATCCAGGTTCAGATAAGATGTATATAGACCTCAAGAAGTTTTACTGGTGGCCGAACATGAAAGCTGAGATTGCTACCTATGTGGGCAAGTGTCTGACTTGCGCCAAGGTCAAGTTAGAATACCAGAAGCCATCCAGACTATTATAACAGCCAGATATACCTGAGTGGAAGTGGGAACAAATAAACATGGACTTCATAACCAAGCTACCTAAGAGATCGGGTGGGCTTGACACCATATGGGTAATCGTAGACAGATTGACCAAGTCTGTGTACTTCCTGCCAATAAAGGAAACCGACAAGATGAAGAAGTTAACAAGAACGTACATTAAGGAGGTTGTGCGAATGCATGGTGTACCAATATCCATTATCTCCGACCGAGATAGTAGATTCACCTCGCGATTTTGGCAGTCGCTACAGAAATCTCTGGGAACTAGGCTAGACATTAGTACGGCCTACCATCCACAAACCGACAGGAAGAGCGAGCGCACCATACATACATTAGAAGACATGTTGAGAGCCTGTGTGATTGACGTTGGTAAGATATGGGATACCCATTTACCGCTTATCGAATTCTCCTATAATAACAGCTATCACACTAGCATTAATGTCGCTCCATTCGAGGCTCTATACGGTCGCAAGTGCAAATCACCCCTGTGTTGGGCCGAAGTGGGGGATGCCCAGCTGGCTAGGGGGAGGGTCCCTAGCAGCGCCCTCACTGGTCCTAAAATCATAAGAGAGACCACAGAAAAGATAGTCCAAATTTGAGAAAGACTGAAGGCGTCTCGTGATCGACAAAAGAGTTACGCAGACAAATGACGCAAACCCTTGGAATTCCAAGTGGCCGACCGGGTACTACTAAAAGTTTCCCCTTGGAAAGGAATGATACGATTCGGCAAGTGAGGGAAACTGAATCCAAGGTACATTGGGCCATTTGAAATCCTTGCCAGTATTGGACCAGTAGCATACAAAGTTCGGTTGCCTCAAGAACTTGATAAAGTACATCCTACATTTCATGTATCGAACCTAAAGAAGTGTCTGTCTGACGAAACACTCGTAATACCACTCGACGAAATCGGAGCTAACAAAAATCTCCACTTCGTGGAGGAACCAGTCGAAATCATGGATCGAGAGAAAAAAAGAACTAAACGAAGTCGTATTCCCATTGTGAGGGTTCGTTGGAATGCAAAACGAGGACCTGAGTTCACCTAGGAACGCGAGGATCAAATGAAACAAAAATACCCACATCTCTTCCCGAACTCTTGAAGTCCCACCAAAAATGCAAATTTCGGGACGAAATTCCTTCTAACGGAGGAATGATGTGACAATAGTCAATTTCAGGTCAAGTCAAAGTCAAACAAAGTCAACAAGTCAAACCAGACAATTCCATTAGCCCTTGTATATTAGGGTTTACATTGTGTAATCACTAAACAACTCACTATTTTAATGAGAAAACATCATTGGAAAATTCGTACGTTTGAATTTACTGTTGGGTTTTGAGCATTCTAACACTCCTAAGTGTACATGCAACCCTAAATACCTTGGATCTATGTTTTCTCTATTATACATGCAAATAAGAACTTCCAAGGTATTATCCTAATCTAGCATACAAAACAATGACTGTAGCAAGATAAAATACATACCTTTTTGATGTAGAAAGTCTTCATGAAGCTTTAGTGCCTAGTGCCCCAAGTGTGACACCTCAAATGGTTCACACAACACCAAATACTCTTGTAATAACTTGAGAGAATTCTACACTCATGAAAATCAGCTAGCCCTTTTACTTCACCCTCTCTAGTGGCCGATTTTGGTCAAGAATAAGACGCTTATATAGTTAGGGTTACACCATGTAAGCCCTAATTGACATGGCCTTTCATTTCCATGATCCATGGGTACAAATACACCATGGAGAATCCATGGACCATCCTATGGGTTTTAGCCCAACTTGATTATCCATGGAGCATTAGCCCACTATACAAGTATGGATGATTTACACAATCAACCCATATATTTAATAAGTCTTCTTTTGATCACTTAATTAATCCTAGATTAATTCTTGATCAATACTAATTAAATAATCTTATTATTCTTATTATTAATATACTAGAACTTATAATATATTAATAACCATAAGTGTCTTATTTCTCTCATTAAAGTCTATCCAAGTGCATGATGCCATGCAACCCAAATGGACCATGTCGGGTCGGGTCAAGTCTTACCAATTATAGTTATGGACTTAGACATTAATCCAACAGTCTCCCACTTGGATAAGTATAGAACTATTATTGCGTATGACTTCAAGAACCAACTGGCAATCGTAGCTCTTAAAAGCTTCTGTCGAACTCTAACCTTGTAGATGAACTCTGACCTTTGTCAGTGACTTGTCCATTAGATAAGGGATCATATATTCCTCCATTCTAGATATCATATGGACTGAGACATGGATTATAATCATTCTCTCTGTCCATTTGTTGTTTCCCGATTTCCGATTTATGACGACTGACTAATTGAACAAATCAAATCAGTCTTGGCCCGGCCGAGCACTTCCATTTGTCATCTTCAAATCATCGAGGGGCCCACAGATATCGCTTTTATCCCGAAGGTAAAAGGAATGGATAAACTTCGACTCATATGGCTTGTTCTACTACTTGTTGAATCATACACAAAGGCACGTTTTATAGCACCGAGTTACCAAATGCGTTTTCGTGCAATCAATGTACAACCAAATCATAGTAACAACTCATATCTCTAGGTTTGAAGAATATAAGATATTATCGTCTCATGATCACTCGTGATAAAATCCATGAAGTGATTCCAATGAGCGCGGGTTGAATCCAATACTCAGAACATATGAGCACTCATGAGTGTTGTAGCCCTTTGTCCAACACCTTAGACCTCTACAAGCCAACCCATGACAGTCTTAATTCATATCTACTTCCAACATATGACCGACTGTGGATGGTTTGAATAACTTAGTCATTCCGAAAGAATAACCTAGTTTATTCGGGAAGTCAAAACATGCAAAATGAAACACAATAATAATTGAATCCATTATGGTATCAAAACCTATGAACATAAATAAAACACCTTTTATTTATCACCATATGATTACACATTATTCATTGTATACCGTTTCAGCTATCAACTTTATTCTTGAATTTAAAACAATAGTTGTCCCATGCTCCAAGCATGTACACTATGTTTTCTAAACACTAGTCATGCCACACACCAAGTATGCATACTATGTTTGTCTATGATCTTTACTTTGTGAACTAGATCAATTGAACATAACTTCAATGATTCTCTTTTCACACTCCCAAATCCTTACTGCAAATGCAAGAATTCCAAATTCATGCCATTTACTGAAATCTGTTAGATTCTAAACTTATATGCATTGATCCTCTTGTAATGATTATGCACAAAGTCAGAAAGACTTGACAGCAATCATTATAGAGTATTCCAAAGGAGATCAGATCCTTGGAAACATCCTTCTTGCATTAAGTTTCCTAAGTCTTACACAGATTGAAAATTCCTAACTTTGAAACATTTCCAGATTCCATTTTGACTTATCACTTCTGAACAAGAGTTGCCTCCTTACAGACTATGTCAATATGGTCCTTCCAGAATTATCACTTCCAACTGTCCTTGAGCACCCAATCTTTGGTAAACCTTAGATTGTCCTCGACAATTGTTTAATCCTTTTAGTCATATCCAGTTCTAAACCTTTTCCCTTCTTAATGCCCCATGCATTTGGAAAATTTTAGAAAGGATGAATATAGCACATGTAATCGATCCTATATCCGAAGCATATGGGAATCGATTCATGATGTCTCACATAAAGACTAACCCAGTCTTTTGCTATAACATTTCCATTTCTATTTGCCAAGTTCTCATAATTCAGATTATGAAAAGGGATGCCATAATCATAATCAAATTTTAGAACGCAAATAATGGACTCATATACAAAATTTCCTTATGTTGAGCCATTCCAACATGAAATTCATATATATATATATATATATATATATATATATATATATATATATCCTTGACTAAATGATTAAAACCTCACGATCTAAGCTTATAGATTTGAGATGAAGTATAATTTCCTCTCCCTTAATTATAGCAAAACAACTCTTTCCCAATTGAAACTTTTCTTTTCTATAATTAACATTGCTAACTTCCAATACTTATCATAATTATCATGCTCCCACTCACATGATGATTATTAGCATAACACTTATGCTCCCACTAGCTTTGACATGTACTCAGAAATCAGCTGGACTTCTAGAAATCAATACTTCATTGACTTTCTTACCAAACTTTAGATTTCTGATACTAGATTGTTTTGATAAAACTTTATCAAAATCATACACCTTCCCTTAGATAGCACACTTGTGTGTCTAATCATAATGGTTAGACCTTTTTGCCACTTCTCACAAGTCCAGGTTAGTGTGCCGGTAAACCACACACGCTCCACTAACGACTTTGAGAATGCAAATATCACAATTGCTATCTAGATAAAATCTACTCAGTGAAAGAGTTTCCTCACCATCATTTTCATGAATCGAAGAGAAACCTTATGACACTTAGATTTATATGGTGTATGAGTTGCTACCCATATGAATTTGTCAAAACCATAATCACAAGACAAAGATAATGACAAATCCAAAACCATATGGATTGAACTCAATCTTAATTACTTGCCTCTTGGCAGCTCAAGGGCCTGCCATTGCTTCCAAGTTGTTGAGCAACACATTGAGAACTCTAAGAACTCATATGCAAGGCCAACTTTAACTGGAATGGGCACAGAATATGTCAACACGATAGGTTATAAACCTCAAGTCGTGTGCTAGTGAAGAACTTCAGGTTCTATTCTTGATTAGTTCTTGAGACTTTTAAGACTCCCACTGTCCTCTTGACCTATAAGACTCCCTTGTCAAATATCCAAGAGATAGTGTGGATTCTAATCAAGACAAACACTTCACACAATTGGCCTAAGTTGGTCTTTGTTTTATCCAAAACATCACAACTTACCAATTTCAAATGTACAAGAGTAGAAAACTTTTACTCTTACATTTAACAAGTATTTTAAACCTTCTTTAAGACATGTCACTCAAGTTACAATCTTGGAGTATGACTCTAAGACTTGTATTGGTACGAAGTATGACTCATCTTCTTGATTTTACCATTTCAACAATTCAAGTTCCTTTTCTTAGTCATAAAAATCGACTAAGATTTTCCTTAGAGAACTAATTTTGATATGGTTTCTTAATCATTAAGATGATCACAAAATTGATACTAAAGTACTCTCCCATCTTTTCAGATTTGAGAAACTTTTATCCTTCTGCCTAATTTGATTCTTCTTATTCGCTCTGCCTTACATTGGAACCTTTTTCCAATATCTCAGAGTTACACTTAAGCTTGTAAGTATAATCATATTTACTGAGCTTTAGTAAACTATGACGAATAGACTTATCGATCTTTTGTGGTGGACTTGACCAGTGCACAAGAATGTGTACTCGATCCCTTAGTCCTTCACTTGACTCACACATCCATGTGAACAAGTAATAAGTCTTAATTTTCCAATACTTGAAAGTTCTCATTCATCATGCTATACAACTTGCATGATTCCAAGTTCCGGTGCAATTGAAACTTGGGTGATGAGAATCTTTCCTTATTTGGTAAATTTAGACATTACCACAAATGAAAGAATGGAATCATATAAGCAACATTTTTTCCTCAAATGCCATTGTAAGGATATTTTAAAATAAATAAAATCAAAAATTTTCTTTTATTTTAAAACTTTGCGGAAAAACTTATCCTTACAATCCATATGAAAACTTGTTGTTATCTATTCCTAAGCAATATCTCATAACTCCTAAGAAGTAGCTCATGAATCCGATCTTCAAACTACGCGATAGAAATCCATCTATGCGATCAGATTCAACATATTCTTTCTTTAAGTTTCTTCACTTTTCTTTGATTCTTAAAACATCACCATGTGACCCAGTCACATCATGTATCAAGAGTATCAGAATAGAAACTTAACAGAGTTAGATAGTGGACTTTACCTGAAGTAGAGTCAAACTTATTGACTTTAACATCCTTAGGTAAATTTGGCAGATTCGTAACCAATTTCCCTTCCTTTGGCAATATAAACATATGGACCCTTTGATAATGGTACACGAGACTATCACAGACCATTTGGTCAACCGAGTTGACTATGGCCGATCCCTTTCCACTGGGAAGAGAATGCTTTACTAGATACCCAATGTCATCATTGTCAATGTCCATAAAGTTTTAGGAAGTTGATCTTATCAAATAGATAAGATCATTAAGGGTCTTGTCATAGTCTATTTCATAGGTGTTCCAAAGAACTCACTATGTGACTTAGAAAGTAGTTGAACCACCAACTTTCTCAAGACTTTGACACCCAACTCTCCCGGCTTGTCAATATGTGACTACATCTCCAAGACGTGACCATACCCAGACCTTGCCTTTCCAATTGGGCTTGAGTGACCTTAAACTTTTCAAGAACTTGTGGGTTGAGGAGAATAATTGGAGGAGGTGAATGAAGTATGATTTCCAAGGGACATCATCTTCATTTAGGAAAGCTTGTTTCAAGAGATTTGGGAAAATCATAAATGTCTAAACTAGACATGATTTTGGGAGATATTCAAGAAAGTTGATTTTTAAAGTCCTTAATATGACACCCAATATGAAATATTAAGGCTAGGACCCAACAAACTATTTTATAACTTAGAAGAGGTATGCCGTAATCCAAGCTATAAAATGTTTGAAGGTAGGTGAATGACGATTCACCAATTTCCACCAAGATAAACGAAATGTATTATTAGGTTTTAATTGGTTTTTGAAACTCCTAGATCTTTGAGATTCATTGAACGGTTCAAAGGCATGTTTCAATCTCGAGTGTGCCCTTCAGGTTTTGTGACTGGGATGTCGAGGATCACAAAACAAGGTGTGAAGTAACCATGCAAATTACTTGGTACCCTTAAGTGTTTACCCCTTAATCGATGTGCCGGTTAACCACACACGCTCCATCGATACTATGATAAACATTAAGTTACCCTTTGCCTACCTTGTTAAATACGAGTTAGTGTGCCGGTTAACCACACACGAAAAGTGTAATTTCATGGATTAGCACCTTATTCACATTTTTCCTAAGTAACTAAGATTGGGTATTATTAAGAGTTTAGTTACTTAGTATTTATCATTAATACTTTTAATGAAGGGAGAATTATAGTCCTGTCAAACCCGTTCGGCTAACGACCCTCCACCGGTCAAGCAAGCGGTGGGTGAGAGTGGACACCCATTAAGTTGCCATTTTATAGGCAACAGCCTTATACCCACCTTATAGACCGGCTTCGTGAATAAGGCGTACTAGCGGTAAGACTGACTTTACTCTTATACATATATATATATATATATATATATATATATATATATATATATATTATTAACTTATAATATTATAAAGTTTAAGGGTTGAATTTAACTTTTAAAATTCTAAGGGCTAACTTGGAATTAAAGTATTCATAAGTGAAAACTTTTCAAATTCCAAAACTTGAGGGCAAATTTTGAAACTTTTCAAAACTAATTAATTCCATAACTTATGTGTTTAAAGTAGTTTTAATCCAAAAACTCTTCAAGTTCCATAACTTGAGGACAAGTTATGAAAGACTTTAAATTATTAAAGAATGTAACTTTTTCTTTATTTTGTAACTTATGGAATTAATTAAGGTTACACTTTATTTATTTATTTATTAATGAAGTGACTCTTGAACCTCCATAACTTAAGGACAAGACTCTTCATCTTTTGTAACCATTGCCAACTTTTATGAGTTTTATGAAACTTAAATGTGACTTTTCATATAACTTGAGGACAAGTTACAAAAACACATTTTAGAATCAACTCTTAGATTAATTTGGATTGAAAACAACTATTTCACTCAACTTTTCTATTAATCGAAGCAACTTATAAGAACAAGATAATTCTAATCAAACTTTTTCATGTAATTAGTCTAAACCTTAAACTAATACAAAACATGAATCTATTGACAATTATCTTTGAAATTGGATTAGCATGAACATTACCACATCAAAAACAAGTTTATAAGTTCAAAAACATCTTAGGGTAATGTTCCAAGTCCAATTCCAGCCAAAAAAGTCGAATTTATGTTGTCTGGGGGTTCAACTCGTCGAGTGCACGAACCAACTCGGCGAGTTGGATGCTTTTTGCCTTGGACTCGGCGAGTCCATACATGGACTCAGCGAGTCTGCTGGGCAGACAACATCAAAACTCGATTTTCCAGCTTCTTTTGCAAGTATAACAAGAAAACAAGCCTAGGCTCTGATACCACTGTTGGGTTTTGAGCATTCTAACACTCCTAAGTGTACATGCAACCCTAAATACCTTGGATCTATGTTTTCTCTATTATACATGCAAATAAGAACTTCCAAGGTATTATCCTAATCTAGCATACAAAACAATGACTATAGCAGGATAGAATACATACCTCTGTGATGTAGAAAGTCTTCATGAAGCTTGAGTGCCTAGTGCCCCAAATGTGACACCTCAAATAGTTCACACAACACCAAATACTCTTGGAATAACTTGAGAGAATTCTACACTCATGAAAATAGGCTAGCCCTTTTACTTCACCCTCTCTAGTGGCCGATTTTGGTCAAGAATAAGATGTTTATGTAGTTAGGGTTACACCATGTAAGCCCTAATTGACATGGCCTTTCATTTCCATGATCCATGGGTACAAATACACCATGGAGCATCCATGGACCATCCTATGGGTTTTAGCCCAACTTGATTATCCATGGAGCATTAGCCCACTATACAAGTATGGATGATTTACACAATCAACCCATATATTTAATTAGTCTTCTTTTGATCACTTAATTAATCCTAGATTAATTCTTGATCAATACTAATTAAATAATCTTATTATTCTTATTATTAATATACTAGAACTTATAATATATTAATAACCATAAGTGTCTTATTTCTCTCATTAATGTCTATCCAAGTGCAAGATGCCATGCAACCCAAATGGACCATGACGGATTGGGTCAAGTCTTACCAATTATATTTATGGACTTAGACATTAATCCAACATTTACATAGTCATGAAAATGCTAAACGTTGAACCAAAGCGATAAAACACTATTGCGCACTTATCGGGAGTGTGTAGGACCTTAAAACATGGATTAATGGGGTTTACGGACCACGCATTGCGAAGCCAGACACCTTCTCTCAATCATTTTCGCCATACCTCTTTCTATTTGAAATCTCTCCCAAAATCTCTCCCAAATCTCTCTCAAAAGTTCCCATGACTTTTTGAAGTCATTCGGGTCATTCCAACCCTTAACCGGGTCTAAAATCGCTTAAAACGAGGTTAGAACGGGTAAAATACCCCAAAGGATTCGGAGCCTTCCCCTAGGACTGAAGCCTCTAAGAGATCGGACCCTCATGAACCAGAACCGCATGATACGAGCCGCAACAAGCGCGCCGCAGCCCCGACCGCAGCCAACGAGCCGCAGCCATGCACCGCATCAGGACTCCCCTCGAACCGGAGCATCCTGCCTTCGGATCCACCTCAACAGCCGAACCACTCTGGTTCCAAGGCTGCTGATGACCGAACCTTAGCACCTTCGGCCCTGAACTTCGACACTCAGCACTTCCTACCCGGTTTTCAACATTTTTAACATTTTAAGCCCGTTTTTAATTATTTTAACGTGCGATTTTCTCCAAAAATCATATTTTAACATATAAGACCCTAAATATTCATAATTTAGACATATTTTTATGGAAATATTTAATTAAGAATAAAATCTATTAAGTGAGATCTTGAGGTGGAGTGTAGATCTTGCCATAATATTTGGCACAAACAACCACCCCATGTTCATTCCTTTGACCAGCTATTGTACTCCCCACTACTCCTAGTCACCTCAAGGCACTACCCCACTCCTTTCCCAGCAAACCCACGTCCAAATGAGCTGGAAAACTCTCTTTCACTCTTCACTTCACTCATTTTCCTCATTTCCTCCAAGTGTCAAACATCACTTTTCTCTCAACTCCTCTCACTCCAATTTTGAGATTTAAGGGTTGATAATCAAACTTTATCTCATTTTTGGTAAGTTTCATCATTCTCCTTATGGTTATTACATTCCCTCTTACTCAAAAGCATAGATTGCTTACACAAACATCATCACATTCAGGTTAGATCTTCGAATCATCAAGTGATCCTTCAAGTGTTCTTGAGTTGAACACTTCTCATCTTCAACATTCACCCACTGAAATCACTCAAGGTGAGTTCATACCCCTACAATTTCATATTTTCTTAATTTGTAAGGAGGGAATACAAGTTAAAATCACTAAGAACACAACTAAATACTTCTAGCAGCTTTCATCAGAAAAGTTGGGCTCCATTCACGGAATGTTCTGGTTGACTTACACATTTTTGTTTTCAAAACTGTATTAGATGCAAATAGTTCAGTTTTACACCTTTAGAATGACTACTTTCAGATCTCCACATGATTTTCCTATAATTTTTGGTGATTTTTACAAAACTGTCTATCATTTCAAGAACTAATCCGGACCAGTCTGTGATTATGGACGTTTTCACTTAGGTTGGATACCACTAAAAATCATGAGAAAATTTGGAGAAACTAGACTCATTGTCCAGACTGTCAGAATTTATCGATTCTAATTTGGACCTTTAATTTATTTTCTACAAATTTTCCGAGATCAGTGATAGAAAATGTTATCACCAGAAAAATGTTATCAATTTCAATTCACCTTGTAACATGTTGAGCAAGGTGTATAACTTTGTGCAATTATATGTTATTGCAATATATGAAATTTTGGTCTTAGTATTTAGACATACATCAGTTAACAAATGAAGTTTTCTAGATAAAGCATAGAAATAACAATTTGTTACAATCAAAGTATATCCATTACATACAAATATTTGAATAAACAATGTTAAGTATAGTTTACCTGCATTACCACTACTACCCTTGTGTTGATAAATTATAATAGGTATACTTTATGATAAATCACATAACACACTCATACAAAAAGGGTACATTTATAAAAAAAATGGATTTTTCATTACGTTACACGTGAATTTGTTAGTGACTTTTGTGAGACCTTCGCTTCACTTTTCCAATAAGTCTTGTATTGTAACCAGAGTCTCCTAAAGGGAGAGAATGATAGTTGTATAGAGATCTATATTGGGTCTGACAAACCCACACCTGAGCTGCTTGCAAGTTAGACCGACAGGTCTGAGGTGACAAATGTCATATTAGTTCTGACGCTTGAAGAACGTCGTTTCAGGACAACTAGGACATAGCATGCTTATAATAGGTCACATTAAGTATTAACAAACATAGAATTTACAGGGAATTCATTGAAATCAAACGAGTTTATGTAGATTTAAACTTGCATTATTTTATTACAAGTATAACAAATTACTTGTACACTTCGGTCTTTGGGTTTTAAGACTACTTTTACATATAAAGCAAAATATTGGATTTTTCTGGAACAAACCCTACTTTTACAAGAAAAAGCTTTTCATAAACTGCCTACAAATACTTATGAACTCACCAACCTTTGTGTTGACACTTTTTCAAATAACTTGTATTCTCAGGAAATCACTAAACAGGTATCAAAGTGCATTTTGAGGATGGGACGTTAAGACGTCAACGTTTCATGTTTTGTCAACATATTGTAATTGATTTGGAAACATGTAATTCATACAATGATGTAACTCTTTCAATCATATATATGTTGGTTGTGTTTGCTTAAATTACTATTGCAACTGTGGTTATGATACTACACATGAAGTCCTCCACCCCCGGACGTGTCCACCATCCTTGGTTTGGGGGTGAGACAAGGAATGAGTGTTAGAAGGTACCTGCTAGTGACATTGTGCAACATTCAAGCCATAAACCCCTCAATGAGGAGTTTACGACCGTAAACTCATGGTGACCGTAAACTCTAGGCTATAAGTATGAAGCTTGGCCATTTTTCTTCACTTTTACCATTTCAACCTCAAGAACTAGATTTCTCTCTCAACTACCATCCGATTTTTAAACTTGGATCTTCAAGATTGTAAGTCTTCTTCAAGATCCTCAAGAACATCAAGAACACTCTTGTTGTTTGGGTCGAAAACTATCCTTTCTAGCTTCTTCATTGTAAGTACTTTCTTATATACTTACTACCTTGTACAGACCCTTGAATTCCTCCTTGAAATAAAGCATTTTCCTAAGACAATGAGGTGTTTACGGCCAAGAACATCTCCCTTGGTCGTAAACCCTAGTTAGTGGTGCTTTTGAGCCTTAAACTCTTCCTAAGGCTTGGAATTGAGGCTAATACACTCCCTTGTGCTTTGTAAGACCTTGAAAAACCTTTTCATGCACCTTTTACTATGAGTTTACGGTCGTAAACTCCATGGCTGTAAACACCTAATGGTGGCCGTTAACCTTCCTTTAATCAATAACATGTGATTCAACACTTCATTTGCAACATCCCAAAATTCAAGGCCAAAAATTTTGTTTTTGAGTAAATTATGACATAAAAACCATCGATATAAAAGCATTCATAATGATATCTCATGTCACAACCGATATGTCAATAATTCAAAACGTGCCACCATAAAAACCATTTTTGTCAAAAGTAAAATGAATCAGAGTACATTCCTAAGAATCTCATAATGCAGAAATCCGATGTGTATGTAATGATGTGTAGCTACTTCGCCAGCTCCTTCCCCTTTGCTGAAGAGGTACCTGAAACAAAACTGAAAACTACAAGCACGAAGCTTAGTGAGTTTCCGCATCGTATTACATACCATACAATCATAAAACATACGTACTGTCGGGCAATTTTGGGGTGCCCGACCTACCCTTTACGACCATTCTGGGGTGCCGACCTACTCGGTACGACCATTCTGGGGTGCCGACCTACCCGTGTAAAGCCATTCTGGGGTGTTGACCTACCCATATCGAGCCATTCTGGGGTGCTGACCTACCCGTAGGTCCTAACAACCGACTCTCGGGGACTATTCCACCCTCAACTGCTATTATCACATATATCATAACATAAACATACTACTAGACATATCTGGGGTGTCCGAACCGCCCTTCGGTCTAAACAACCAAACCTGGGGACTATTCCCCTCCTACTACCACTTTTAAATATAACATATCATGACATCATATATACATATCATCACATATTTTCAGACGTATCTGGGGTGCCTAACCTACCCTTTGGTCCAAACAACTGAACTCTACTACTATCACATATAACGTATCATGCCAGCATATAACATATCAGGTAGTAGCAAACCTAGATGATATCACAAAGACAATCATCTAACATACAACTCCTACTGGGGGGCAGGAATTTTGGCCGTAGACCCACTGCTACTGGAAGGTAACTCACCTCGCAAGGCTGATTGCTGAAAAGCTGATCGACAGATGTCTGACTGCTGCTCTGATGATCCTCTAGCTATAATTCCATAAAACACTTAGTGTGACACCGATAACTACTCTTAGGGTAAAATGACTATTTTACCCATGACCAAGTCAAAGTCAAAATCAAAGTCAACTTTCGACTGACCTGACTTGCCGAGTTGGGCATCCAACTCGTCGAGTCCATACCCTTCATATGTCCTTCTTGACGCTTCTACTCATCGAGTTTAGCAACGACTCGACGAGTTCTTCTTCTAAAACAACCACGAATGAACCTTCATCCAACTCGCAGAGTTGTACAAGTCCTGACCATGACTTGCCAAGTTGTATGGACAACTCGTCGAGTTCATCAATAATTGTTGGGACATTGCCTTGGACTCGCTGAGTCTGCTCATGCACTCCTCGAGTCCTATGAACTCCAAGTCTATGGCTAAGTTCAACACGTTGGATCACTCCCTTGGACCCTCTAAAACCCTTCTAACATTCAACTGGGCTCCATTGAACCTTAACAGAAATGGGAAGTCAAGCCACGGACTAGCCGAGTCCCAGGAATGACTCACCAAGTCAAGGTTGTTCAAGTCTCATTTCTCGATTTCTGATGTGCAACGCTTGTCCAAATGATAGATCTAGGCTCCTAAGATCGATCTAGCATGTAAAGTTACGAACTTTACATACATGCATGGGACTATGAGCTAAAAAGACCCTAAAAGAATCTCTTAAGTTGCATTAGGCTTTCCATAGGTGCAAAGGCAGTCCCTTTCTGCCTTCTAACTCCTTAAGGAGCCTGGATCTAAAGCCTCGACCTCCAACCATGCTTGCAATCATGATTGGTCACCAAGAATGGCTTATAAAAGCCCTAAATCCCCCCAAAAAGGGATCTAATGTAAGAAGGAGGAAAGTGTCGACTTTATACCTTCCAAGGACTGTAGATGATGAACAAGCTTGACTCTTTCTAGTCTCCTCTTGATTCCTCAAGCTTTTCCTTCCTTCTTGCCACAACAAACCACTAAAAATCACCAAAAAGCCCTTAGATCTTTCACAACACAGTTAGGGTTCGAAATGGAGTATTCTAGGAGCATAAATGGGCGATGGAGGCTATATAGCGTCATTTAAATAGGGTGCAAACCCTCATATTAGGGTTTTGCCCTGCCAGAGCCTACTCGTCGAGTCTTGTCGCCGACTCGATTAGTCCGCCACTTAAACCCCGGGTCCAAGCCGCTACTACTTGACGAGTTGGGCCATCAACTTGCCGAGTCTCAGTCCAAAATGCGAAAAATGCTTGAATGAAATACATACCAGGAACCGGGTGCTACATCATTACAAGTGTTTCCTAGTCCCTAAAGGTGTTTCCTTTCAGAGGATTGCTTCTAAACACTATATTTACGCCAATATATGCCATTATATGTCATTTAGGACTCGTTAAGTCTCGGGACTTCATTCGTGGAGCTTCTCATCCTTATGCGCATATTCGTTTGAATCACCCATATCAGGTGAGTTCATACCCCGTAATGAATCTTTTAACTGTTTTAAATGATTTTAAGGGGGGGGGGGGAATACAAGTTGAACACAATGATAATTGTGTAAATTTTTGTTATAAAAATCTTTAAAAAGATTGCTTATGTCTTGTTTAAGTGGTCGAAACATTTCAAAAACTCTTTTTAAGTTATGTTGCTTTATAGTTTAACAAAACTCCATTTTTAAAGTACAAGCATAACTTAGTAGATAAATGAGTCTTTTAAAAAACAGTTCAAGTAAAACACTAGTAAACTATAAGGGGTATAGTTTAGAGGTTCAGTTCATACTAGATACAATAGACGATAACATAAGAGAACACACAATAAAGAGAAATAGGGAGGAATATACAATACATGATAATAGAAAGAACATAATAAGATACTATGTCACACCCCAAAACCAAGAACGGCGGAAACGTTCTGGGGCGGAGGACGTCATGTAATGTATCACAACACAGTAAATGTAAATAAGCAAACAACATCATCCATTGCATTAAATATATAATTTTAATACAAGCGTGTTCTGTACAGTTTTAGACACCAAAAATATAACATAAATCAAAATAATAATATCATGAGTCTTGAATGCGCTCCATCATCTCAAAAGCTGGCATCGGTACCTGTCTTCTGATGACCTGAGAATACAAGTTATTTTGAAAGATTAGATCAGCATTAAGCTGGTGAGTTCATAAGTGTTTTAGTGTCGGTGTTTGTTATTGAAAACGTTTGAACCTGTCGCAAGTATAAGTTGTAAAATATATGTAAGTGTTTGTAAAAGTTTGAATCTCTCAGAAAAACCTATATTTTCTATTAAAGTAGCCTTCTACCAAGGCTTAGTTGTTTTGTATGCTTGTTTGATGTAACAGTCTGAAATTTCCCAAGTGTAACTATCTTTTAACAAAATATAGTTTGTACATTATAGTTTAAGTGAGGTTATCACTAAAAATGTAATGGGTAAATCATTGTAGTACTGTAGTTTTGTATTATAGGAACTACTGCTGTACTAACTACCTTAAACCGGATTTATATTAAGGTATAATGTGATAATTGCACCATACTATCGACTGATAACAACGACATAAAGAACGGTCGTAATAACGGAATGACGTTTGGCACCCGCAGACCTGCAGGTCCGGCTGTAGCTAGCAGCAAGGTGTAGGATAGTCAATCCAGTATAGATCTATACGCAAACTCAACGCTCTCCCTCCAAGAGAATTTTGGCTACAACTCGGGCCATGATATTTAAGGCATGCTCCGATACAGTGGATCACAATTGTTAACGTATTAATGTAAGGGTAATGTTTCTCGTTCTAGTATAGTTGTATATGTTTTCTTCCTAATATAGTTGTATATGTTCTCATAGTATAGTAATGTATAGACTCATGAATGAACTGACTCATTGATCTAACAGTTGTAATAGTATGATACTGTGTTACCCCGATGGTAACTCACTAATGACGTGTCTAGTACGTATGAATATGGAAGTACTTTTATGTCTATATATGTATATTTCATATATAATTAATTAATAATGAAACGACCTTCGGATGGTCACCTGAAATCCCACCAGACCACATCCAAATCGAGAAAAAGGAAATAGGGTGGATGGCCTTCCTAAGCCCTTTAAACATTATTTATACATCTATACATATATGGGCATGCAATTTATAATATAAAAGCATAAATAAGTTTTTATAAGACATTTGAAACATAAATATTATTTTAAAGAAAGATCGACTTGATGTCAATCTATAAAACAATTTGAAGGCATAGGTTTGATTAAAACAGTTTAAGTATAAGGAACATTTGTTTAAATCACAGTTGTAATATAAATTTGAAAAGTAAATGGGTTTGTAAAACATTTTGAAGTAAAACAGTTTGATAGACAGTTTGAACAGTGATAAAATCACTGGTTTCCCTAGTTATTAATCAAATGTGATTAATGCAATCACATGTGATTGAAGCAATAACTATAAGTATTTAACTTGTATCCCCCCCCCATAAGTATTTAACACATTTAAAATCATTTCAAAGGTTGATTAAAGGGGGTAAGAACTCACTTGATTGAATGAAGAAAGCGAGATGGAAAACCGGGCAGAGTTTCGTCTCAGGAAACGGATTTTTCTCGGGATTCTCGGGAATCTCGGGAGTAAAATCGACCCTCGGGACTTGAGCAAAAAGACCAGAGCTTCGGGTTTGAACGGGCACGGAAATCAAGGCAAGATCGTGAGAGAAAGGAGAGAAATGGGGTGATTTCCCCGGAACCCTCGCATTTCTATTTATAGGGGGTCTGAGAAGCCTCGTATGCGGGGCGTATGCTTGTACGCAGCGCGTACGCGTACGTCACGCATGAGCGAGTCCTCGACTGCCTCGGCTTCGGATGGGACGGATCGGATGGGACGGGTCGGACGGGGCGGGTCGGATGGGGCGGGTTGGAAGCTTCGCATAGGGGGACGTGGACGATCCGAGGCCCTTGATCTGAGTACGCGGGGCGTACGAAGGTACGCAGGGCGTACGAAGGTACGCAGGGCGTACTCCGGTCCTATCCGATGACTCCCCTTCGGATAATACCGGGAGTTTATAATTAATTTTATATTTATTTTAAATAAACTTCTAAAATTCATATATCCTTCTTACGAACTCCGTTTTTGACGTTCTTTATATCCACGCGAAGGTGAGACTAAGATCTACAACTTTTGTTTAGATTCCGTTGGCAAATTATGAAGTTATTTTTATTATTTATTTAATAAAATGACGTGATTAAGGAATTTCTTCAAAAATTCATAACTTCTTTACCCGACGTCCGTTTGGGACGTTCTTTTTATGTACGCTCACGGTTTGAGGTTATCTATAACTTTCATTTAGATACTTAAGGCTAAAAACTATTGTATTGAAATTTTGCGTTTTCCGTTTAATCGTTGTTGCCGGTTTTGCCGAGAATCTTCGGTTGGTCATAACTTCTTCGTTATAACTCGGATTTTAGGGTTCTTTATATGTACGAAAACCTTGATACGATTCCTACTACTTTATTTAACCCAAATAAGATTTTAGGAAAGTTATATTTTGACCTAGATTTGATTTGTTTTACATTACATTGTCTCGAAATATCGGGTTGTCACATACTATAACAGGATGAACATACTATGATGCTATAGCATGGAACAACTACAGGATCTAATTATACCTATGAATCACTAACTCATTGTTCTAAACAAAATATGATAGTTAAATTGGGTATACATGATCACACAACTTTAATGTGGATTAAAAACAGTATTTGAACCCTACGTGATCACATAACTTTAAATTGGGTATACATGATCACATAAATTTAATGGTGATAGTTAAATTGGGTATACATGATCACATAACTTTAAATTGGGTATACAGGATCTAATTATACCAATGAATCACTATCTCATTGTTCTAAACCCTTGGGTCCTAAGGACCATTGTGAGGGAAACTAATCACTACCTTACATATAACATAAATCCAGATAAACCTCATAACAAACACATAAACAGACCAAGATAATTATCATAAAGACCATTATCTTCTAAATACCCCTTTTTGGTGGGCCAGCATTGTGGCCTTAGACCCACCCCTACTGGAAGGTAACTCACCTCAATGTCGTGTAGTGTCTGAACTAGCCTCGGCGCACAAGTCGACTCCTTACGACTACTCGATCCCTACAAGACAACCTTCAAGTCAAAAGGGACACTCCCAGTGTAAGTCAACATTCGTCAAAGTCAACATTCAGTTGACCTAACTCGCCCAGTTGGCATACCAACTCATCGAGTCCATGCTTCTCTAATCCCATAAAAAACCCCGGCTCCACTCGTCGAGTCTAGCAAAAACTCGACAGGTTCTCCTTCAATCATAACATCGAGACCATCTTCATCCAGCTCGCTGAGTTCCTTCTTGAAATTGTCGAGTTCATCTCCAACTTAAGAACTTGTCCAGTCTATGACTCGCCGAGTTCTATGAACAACTTGTCGAGTCCATCTTCAAATATTGGGAGATTGCTATGGACTCGCCGAGTCTGCTCATACCACTCGCCGAGTCTCGTGGCTTCCAGTTCCCTTTTTGCGTCTAAACCCACAAGGGACTTCATTCCTAACACTTACCCATTCACAGAAAGGGTTTGATGCACAATGGTCACCGACTCGTCGAGTGCCAAGAACAACTCGCCGATTCCAACCTTGACCGATTCCATACAATCGATTTAAATGAGGTCTAACACACCAAAACCATAGATTTGGCCTCCTATTATCCATTTTATACGTAAAGTTCCAAATTTGATGCACATGCATGGGCTTTTTAGCTCAAAAATCCATATAAAGTGCCCTACAATGTGCATGGGGCTCTCATGGCCCTAAAGTTGGCACCTTTATGCCATGAGACCCCTCTTAACGTCCAGATCTGAAGTCAAAACTCACTCAACACTTCCAAATCCGAAATATGACTTAGACATCCATAGAGATCCCAATTTAAAGATGAATAACCACATAGATGAGTCAAGACAGGGGCATTTTACCTTGAAGCTGCTGAAAGTGAGGTAAGATCTCCGGATCTACAAGCCCCAACTCGATTTCTAAGCTCCTTTCTTCCTTCCAAGCTTTACAATCCACACAAGAACACCAAAAATGGCCTTAACTCATACATAAACGGCTAGGGTTCGATATGAAGCTTTCAAGAGAGTGTTAGGGACAAGGTAGGCTGATTTAAGTTGTTTATATAGGGTGCAAACCCTCAGATTTAGGGTTTCACTTATAAAGCACCTACTCGCCGAGTCAGTCTCCCGTCTCGTCGAGTCGGTCACTTATAATGTCTACAACCACGTCCCTACTTGACAAGTTGATCCTCCAACTCGTCGAGTCCTAGAGAAAAATAAATATATTGAAGAAATCATATCGGGTGTTACAAATCTCCCCCACTTATTTTAGTCTTCGTCCTCGAAGTCTGTCGCTCGATCCTGAAAAAGCTCTGGGTAATGCTCCCTCATCTTGTCCTCCGGCTCCCAGGTCTATTATGATCCCTTTCGATGCTGCCACTAGACCTTTACCAGATCCACCCTCTTGTTATGTAGATCCTTTGACTTCCTGTCAAGAATCGCCACCGGTCTCTCGATGTAGTTCAACCTCTCGTCAACCGGAATATCCTCCAAGGGTACCACCTCTGATTCGTCCACCAAACATTTCCGTAAATAGGAGACGTGAAAACTGCTATGAATCTAACTAAGCTTGGCTGGCAGATCCAACCTATACGCAACCTTGCCCACCGGGATATAATCCTGAAAGGTCCGATATACATGGGGCCCAGCTTGCCCCGCTTCCTGAATCGGATGACACCCTTCCAAGGTGACACCTTCAGGAGAACCATAACCCCGACCTGGAATTCCAAGTCTGATCGACAATTGTCGGCATAACTTTTCTGCCAACTCTAAGCAGTCTGGAGCCTGCTCCGTACCTATTGGGTCCTCTCCATAGTCTTGAGTACCACTTCGGTACTCCCCATAACCTTCTGACCAACCTCACCCCAACATATGGGGGTCCTACACTTCCTCCCGTACAACATCTCGAATGGAGGACGGTCAATAATCGTGTGATAGCTGTTGTTGTACGAGAACATAGCCAAAGTAAGGTAAGCATCCCAACTACCTCTGAAGTCTAAGACACACGCCCACAACATATCCTCAAACGTCCGGATGGTCCGCTCACTCTGTCCATCTGTTTGCAGGTGAAAAGAGGTGCTAAAATGCAGACGAGTTCCCAGCTCTTCATGGAACTTCTTCCAGAACGTGGAAGTAAACCGAATGTCTCTGTCTGAAATCACCAATGTTGGCACCCTGTGCCGTGCCACCACCTCCCTGATTTAAATGTTGGCCAACTTTTCGGCCGAAATACTCTCCTGAATCGGGATAAAGTGGGCGCTCTTGGTCAATCAATCGACGATGACCCAGATCGAATCCACACCCCACGCGGTCCTGGGAAGCTTTTTCATAAAATCCATTGTGATGTCTTCCCATTTCCATAGCGGAATATCCAACGGCTGCATCTTGTCGTGAGGTCTCTGATGCTCGGCCTTGACCTTCCTGCAAGTCAAGCACCACTCTACGTACCATGCCATGTCCAGCTTCATGCAGGGCGACCAATAGTCCAGGCGAAGATCCCTATACATCATCTTCGCCTCGGGATGAATGGAGAACCGAGATTTGTGAGCCTCCTCCATCAGAACCTAGTGCACACCCCCGTGGTATGGCACCCACACCCTATGGTGTAGTGTTAGTAATCCTTGGTTGTCATAGTCGAAGGAGGAAACCTACCCACGATCCGCTCGCTCTTCCGATGTTCCTCCTTCATGGCCTCCTGTTGGGCCTCTCGAATCTGCTCCAACATCGGATTCACCACTGTTATCCTCAGGCAGATATCCCTGATCGGTGCTACCTTGCGGCTAAGCGCGTCGGCCACCACATTGGCCTTCCCCGGGTTTTAAAAGATCTCGCAATCTTAATCCTTTACCACGTACATCCACCGACGTTGCCTCATGTTTAGATTCGGCTGATCCATGAGGTACCTCAAACTCTTATGGTCCGTGTAGACGATACAGTGAACCCCATAGAGGTAATGACGCCAAATCTTGAGGGCGAACACACCAGCCCCCAGCACAAAATCATGCATCGGGTAATTCGCCTCATAAGGCTTCAGCTGCCTCGACGCGTAGGCAATGACATGCCCTCTCTGCATCAGAACTGCGCTCAAACCTGAGATGGACGCACCGCAATATAACACAAAATCCTCCATGCCCTCTGGCAGGGCTAAGGTTCGCGCCTCACACAATCTCTGTCTCAGAGTCTCGAATGTGTCCTGCTGCTCAGGCCCTTAACGAAATACCATGACTTTCCTTGTTAGCCTGGTCAGGGGTACGACTATCTTGGAGAAATCCTGGATGAATATCCGATAATAGCCGGTTAATCCTAGGAAACTCTAAATCTCAGATGGAGACTTCGGTACTTCCCATATCATCACGGCCTCCACCTTGTTTGGGTCCACTAAAATCCTGTCCTGGTTGACGAGATGCCCAAGGAACTGCACCTCACGCAATCAGAACTCACACTTGGAGAACTTAGCATAAAAGTTCTCCCTCCTCAAAGTCTACAAAACCTCCCGCAGATGCTCCTCGTGCTCCTCCTGTGTCTTGGAGTAAACCAAGATGTCATCAATAAACACTATCAAATACTGGTCTAACATCGGTCTACACATGAGGTTCTTGAGGTCCATGAACGCGGCAGGAGCATTAGTGAGCCCGAAGGGCATCACCACAAACTCGTAGTGGCCATAGCGCGTCCGAAACGTAGTCTTCTGTATATCCTCCTCTCTGACCCTCATCTAATGATATCCTGAATGCAGATCAATCTTGGAGAACCAAGATGCTCCATGTAGCTGGTCAAAGAGGTCATCAATCCTCGGGAGTGGGTAGCGGTTCTTTACCATTACCTTGTTCAGCTCCCGATAATCTATACACATTCAATGCGACCCGTCCTTCTTCTTCACATACAGAATGGGGGCTCCCCAGGGAGAACTACTCGGTCTAATGAATCCTTAGTCTAATACCTCCTGCAGCTATATAGACAACTTTTACATCTCAGGAGGAGCCAGCCGATACGGTGCCCTGGCTATCGGAGTTGCACCGGGTACTAGGTCGATCCTGAATTCCACCTGCCTCTCCGGAGGTATCCCAGGCAACTCCTCGGGGAATACGTCTGTAAACTCACACACCACGGGCACATCTCCCACCGTCGCCTTACCCACCTCCCGGGTGTCCATAACATAGGCAACATATCCTACGCAACCCTGCTGAAAGTAACGCCTAGCTATCGTTGCCGAACATATCGTTGGTCCTTGCTGCGGCCTCTCACCCTAAACTACCAACTCTCCCCCACTTGGGGTTCTGATCCGAACCAGCTGATGTGCGCAATCTATCACTTCCCCATTGGGGTTCAACCAATCCATGCCTATAATCACCTTGTTCCCCCTCAACGGAATAGGAACCAGGTCTACCAGGTAACGCTCCTCGAACTGCCTCAAAACACATTCCCTATAGACCTCTGATGCTCATACCGACCAGTCATCCACAATCTCGACCTCTAGAGGGCAATCTAACATGCCCGAAGACTCTGGAAACTTCTTGCTAAGCGCAAGAGAGACAAATGATCGGGTGGCACCTGAATCAAACAACACCTGAATTGGGATTTCGTTCACATGGAACGATCCTAAACAAGGCACATGATATATGAAGATCACAATGACATAATATAAAATCATGAGGATAAGAAATCATACCCATCACCACATCGGGTGCAGTACGTGCCTCTTCGGTTGTCAACTGAAATGATCGGCTCCGAACCACTAGAGCCTCTAACTTGACCTTCCAGTCATCCACAACCCGCCCTGTTGCTGGAGTCGTGCCACTGTCGGCGCCGCTGTTGCCAACCTAGGGCAATTTGCCTTTTTATGGTCATTCTGATTGTAATGAAAGTAAATCAGGTCTGACATATGTATCATCAGAGTATGGGCAGTACAAACCCTACCAAAATGCCCAACCTTGCCGCACTTATAGTAGCCTGAACCCGGCCCAGAGCGACAAGCTCCCTCGTGTGACCGGCCGCATTTCCCACAGCGGTCCCGTCCTGACTGGCCTTTCGGCCTACCATCGGATCCCTTCGGCTTCTTCCCTGAAGCCCCCGCCGTCTGCCCCTCCTTTACTTTCCTCTTCCGGATGTGCTCTAGATCAATCTCCCTCTTGTTGGGTTTTGAGCATTCTAACACTCCTAAGTGTACATGCAACCCTAAATACCTTGGATCTATGTTTTCCTTATTATACATGCAAATATGAACTTTCCAAGGTATCCATCCTAACTAGCATAATAACATTAATTCAAATGAATATATTAAGTTAGAATTACATACGTCTTCGATGTAGATTGTCTTCATGAAGCTTGATTGCCAGGTGCCCCAAGTGTGACACCTCAAATGGTTCACACGACACCAAATACACTTGGAATAGATTAGAAAGAAATCCACACTTCATGAAATCGGCTAGCCCTTCATTCTCACACATAGTGGCCGATTTTCACAATGATATGATCTTTATATAGTGTCACAATTAGGGTAAACCCTAATGATCATGGCCTTCCATTTCCGTGGATCCATGGGTTCAAATACACCATGGAGCATCCATGGAGCATCCTATCGGTTTTAGCCCAACTTGATAATCCATGGAGCATTAGCCCACTATACAAGTATTGATGATTTACACAATCAACCCATATATTTAATTAGTCTTCTTTTGATCACTTAATTAATTCCAAATTAATTCTTGATCAATACTAATTAAATAATCCTATTAATATATTAGAACTTATAAGATATTAACCAACCTTAAGTGTTATTTCTCTCATTATATCCAAATGCATGATGCCATGCAACCCAAATGGACCATGTCGAGTCGGGTCAAGTATTACCAAATATAGTTATGGACTTAGAAATTAATCCAACAGTCTCCCACTTGGATAAGTCTAAAACTATTATTGTGTATGACTTCAAGAACCGACTAGCAATAGTAGCTCTCAAAATCTTCTGTCGAACTCTGACCTTGTCGATGAACTCTGACCTTTGTCAGTCACTAGTCCATTAGATAAGGGATCATATATTCCTCCATTCTAGATATCATATAGACTGAGACATGGATTATAATTATTCTCTCTGTCCATTTGTTGTTTCCCGATTTCTGATTTATGACGACTGACTAATTGAACAAATCAAATAAGTCCTGGCCCGGCCGAGCACTTACATTTTTCATCACCAAATCATCGAGGGGCCCACAAATATCGCTTTTATCCCGAAGGTAAAAGGAGTGGATAAACTTCGACTCATATGGCTTGTTCTACTACTTGTTGAATCATACACAAAAGCACATTTTATAACATTGAGTTACCGAATGCGTTTTTGTGCAATCAATTTACAACCAACTCATAGTAACAACTCATATCGCTAGGTTTGAAGAATATAAGATATTATCGTCTCATGATCACTCGGGATAAAATCCATGAAGTGATTCTAATGAGCGCGAGTTGAATCTAATACTCAGAACTAATGAGCACTCATGAGTGTTGTAGCCCTTTGTCTAACATCTTAGACCTCTACAAGCCAACCCATGACAATCTTAATTCATATCTACTTCCAACATATGACCGATTGTGGATGGTTTGATTAATTTTGTCATCCAGAACAATGACCTAGTTATGTAGGAAGTTAAAACATACAAAATGAAACACAAGAATAATTGAATCTATTATGGTATCAAAACCTATGAACATAAATAACAAAACCTTTTATTTATCACCATATGATTACACATTATTCATTGTATACCGTTTCAGCTATCAACTTTATTCTTGAATTTAAAACAATAGTTTTCCCATGCTCCAAGCATGTACACTATGCTTTCGAAACACTAGTCATGCCATACACCAAGTATGCATATTATGTTTGCCTATGATTTTTACTTTGTGAAATAGATCAAATGAACATAACTCCAATGATCCTCATTTCACAGTCCCAAATCCTTACTGCAAATGCAAGAATTCCAAATTCATGCCATTTACTGAAATCTGTTAGATTCTAAACTTATATGCATTGACCCTCTTGTAATGATTATGCACAAAGTCAGAAAGACTTAACAACAACCATTACAGAGCATTCTAAAGGAGATCATCTCCTTGGAAACATCCTTCTTACATTAAGTTTACTAATCTTACACAGATTGAATAATTTCTAACTTTGAAACATTTTGATATTCCGTTTTGACTAACACTTCTAAACAAGAGTTTCCTCCTTATAGATTATGTCAATATGGTCCTTCTAGAATTATCACTATACTTCCAACTGTCCTTGAGCAACCAATCTTTGGTAAGCCTTAGATTGTCTTCGACAATTGTTTAATCATTTTAGTCATATCCAATTCTAAACCTTTTCCCTTCTTAATGCCCCAGGCATTAGGAAAATTTTAGAAAAGATGAATATAGCACATGTAATCGATCCTATATCTGAAGCATATGGTGTTGGGTTTTGAGCAATCTAACACTTCCTAAGTGTGCATGCAACCCTAATAAACCTTGGATCTATGTTTGTCTAAATACATGCAAAATAATAATTTTTCCAAGGTTCATAACCTATCTAACATGGCATGGGGTACTTTTAAACATAAAAGAATTAGATGAGATTACATACCTTTTGATGATGAGTTTGATTCCTAAGGAGTTTGAGGGCCAAGCACCAATAGTGTGAATGCCTCAAATGGAATCACAAATCACCACAAACTCTTGGAAAACTTTGAGAGAGTGTATACACACATAAAAATCGGCCACACACAATGTCTCACACAACTAGTGCCACTAGTGGCTATTTCGTGCAACATAAGCATGCTTATATAGTGTACATGATTAGGGTGAAACCCTAATAACCCATGACCTTTCCTTTTCCACGGATCCATGGGTTAAAAGCTCCATGGATCATCCATGGACTTCCATACAAGCCTAGCCCATTAACAAACGAGTGTTAGCCCACACTATATAAAACCAATAGCCCACAATCTAATTAGTCTTCCTTTTAATCTCTAAATTAATTCATAATTAATTTAAGACTAAGACTAATTAAATAACATGACTTCATATTAATATATTATAACTTATAATATATAAATAAACATCTGTGTATAACTCTCATGAAATTATCCATAAATGGTTTGGATGAAATGCAACCCAAATGGACCATGCCGGGTCGGGTCAAGTATATACCAAATAAGTTATGGACTTAGACACCTTATCCAACAGACTCCCACTTGGATAAGTCTAATAACTATATTTGCGTATGTTACTTCAGGAACCAACCATCAATCGTAGCTCTCAAAAACTCCGTTGAACTATGAAGCGCCATTTTAGATAAGTGATCATATAATCCTCTGTTCTCATGATATTAGCCGGACAAATACATGGAACAACGTCGTACTTATTGTCCAGCAGTTTGTTTCCCGATTTTCGATTTGTTTGACAAAGAACTTAATCGAACACATCAATTTAGTTCTGACCGGCCGGTACATAGGTCACAACAAAATCATCGAGGGGCCAAGATATCGCTTCTATTTCTAGAAGGAACAGATAAACTTTGACTCATATGGTTGTTCTACTACTTGTTGAATTGTACACAAAGGCACGTTTTATAACATCAAGTTACTAATGCGTTTACGTGCAATCAATGCACAACCAACTCATAGGTAATAACTCATATCTCTAGGTTTGAAGATTTATATGATATTACCGTCTCACGATCACTCGAGATAAATTCCATGAAGTGATACAAGTGAGCGTGGGTTTATTCCAGTACTCATAACTTATGAGCACTCATGAATGTTGTAGCAACCATTGCTATGACTAAACCCATTTATCCATCTACAAACTCGATTCATGACAGTCTTGATTCATACCTACTTCCAACATATGAACGATTGTGGAGTGTTTAAATAACTTAGTCATTCAAAAGAATAACCTAGCTATTTTGGAAGTCAAAACATGCAAAGTGAAACGCAATAATAATCGAATCCAATATGGTCTCAGAACCCTTTTGAATATAAATAGAACCACCTTTTATTTATCACCATATCGATTACACATTATTCATTGTATAATGTTTCAAACAATCAACTTAAGACTTGAATAAAAAACAACAGTCGTCCCATGCTCCTAGCATGTACACTTTGTTTTTCTAAACAATAGTTATGCCATACTCCAAGTATGCACACTATGTTTGTCTATGATCCTTACATTGTGATGTAGATCAATTGAACATGATTCCATTGATACTCATTTCACAATCCCAAATCCTTATAGTAAATGTGAGAATCCCCGATTCCTATCATTTACCAAAAAATCTGTTAGATTTTAAACTTTTATGCAATGTTCCTCTTGTAATGATTATGCACAAAGTCACCAAAACCTTGTCACCAATGATTACAGAGTATTCCATAGAAGGTCAACTTCTATGGAACGGAAGTCTCATATTCAAAGTACATTGCTTTGAACATCTGTCTTGCATTAAGGTTTTCTAATCTTACATAGATTGAATAACTTCCACCTATGAAGACATTTCCATAGTCCCATTTTGACTATCACTTCCGAACAAGAGTTACTTCTTTTCAGAATATGTCAATATGGTCCTTTCCGACAACTTACATCATACTTCCAACTTTCCCTGAGCAATCAATCTTTGGCGAACCTCATATTGTCCTCGACAATTGCTTAATCACTTTAGTCATATCCAGTTCTAGACTTTTCCCTTCTCAATGCCTTAAGCATTTGGAAAATTTAGAAAAGATGAATATTATAGCACATGTAATAGATCCTATATCCGAAACATATGGGACACGATTCATGATGTTTGACATAAAGACATGATACTAGACAAGTCTTTTGCTACAATATTTTTTATTTTCCATGTTTTCAAAATTTAACTATGAAGAGGGATGTCGTAGTCATAATTGAATTTTATGAACGCAATATATATAGAATTTCCTTAAGTCGAACCATTCAGACATAAAATTCATACATATATCCTTGACTAAAGATGATTAAAATCTCAATCTAAGCTTTTAGAATTGAAATGAAGTATAATTTCCTCTCCCTTAATTATAGCAAAACAACTTTTCAACCCCTGCAACTTCACGAATTGAAACTTTGTTTTCTATAATTAACATTGCTAACTTGCAACACTAAACGTAATAATCGTGCTCCCACTAACATGATGATTATCAGCATAACACTTATGCTCCCACTAGCTCTGACATATTTCCAGAAATTTGCTGGACTTCTAAAATTTAGATTCATACACCCTTTCTTAGATAGCTCACATGTGTGTCTAAACAATTTTCAGAACTATGAAAAGGGATGCCGTAATCATAGTCTCAATTGCTTAGGCATTTTCCATTTCTCATAAGTCCATGTTAGTGTGCCGGTTAACCACACGCGCTCCACTAACGACTTTTGAAAATGCAAATAACACAGTTGCTATCTACTTAAAATCTACTTAGTGAAAGCGTTTCCTCACCATCATTTTCATGAATCGGAGAGAAACCTTATGACACTTAGATTTTATAGTGTATGAGTTCCTATCCATGTGAATTTGTCAAAACCATAATCACAAGATAAGGTTAGTGACAAATTCAGCCTTACATGGATTAAACTTGTTCAATCTTAGTTTCTTGTCACCTTGGTAGCACAAGGCCCACCAACGCTTCCAAGTTGAACTCTGATAACTTACATGAAAATTGAACTTATTTGAAGTAGGTATAGAAATAAGAATTATGTCAACACGATAGGTTGCAAACCTTAAGTCGCGTGCTAGTGATAAATTATAGGTTTTACTCTTGATTAAATCTTGAAACTCTTTCAGGATCTTTAAGGCTCCCACTGTCCCCTTGACATATAAGTTTCCCCAGTCAAGAACCATTCCTTGACAAAATGAATATTCAAGGGACAGTGCGGATTCTTATCAAGACTAACACTTCACACAATTGGTCTTAGTTGTTCTTTGTCTCATCCAAGACATCACAACTTACCAATCTCAAATGTACAAGAGTAGAAAACATTTTACTCTTACATTTGACTAGTGTTAATAAATCTTCCTTTATGTCACTCAAAGTTACAATCTTGGAGTATGACTCTAAGAATTGTTTTGGACCGAAGTATGACTCATCTTCTTGATTTTAACCAATCCAACAATTCATGACCTCTCTTCTTAGCCATAACAATGCACAAAGACATCCTTAGAGTATGAATTTGTGATATGATATCTTAATCATTAAGATGATCATAAAACATGATACTAAAGTACTCTCCCATCTTTTCAGATTTGAGAAACTTTTATCTTTCTGCCTAATTTGATTCTTCTCATTTGTTTTGTCATACATTGTAACCTTTCCAATGTTATAGAATTATACTTAACCTCATAAGTATAATCATATTTACTAATCTTTAGTAAATCATGACAAATCAATCTTTGTGGTGGACCTTGACCAGCGCACACCTAGTGTACCTAATTCCTTAGTCCTTCAATTGACTCACGCATACATGTGATCAAAGAATTAGTCTTAATTTACAAAGATGAAAATTCTCATTCATCATACAATACAACTTGTATGATTCCAAGTTTCTGTCCAATTGAAACTTGGGTGATGAAAACTTTCTTCATTCGGTAAATTCAGACACTACCACAAATAAAGGAATCAAATCCACTTTCCAATATTGCTATTACTGGAAACATATAAGCAACAATTTTCCACATATGCCATTGTAAGGATATTTTTAAAATAAATAAAATTAAAACCCTTTTTTCTTTTCTTTTACAACTTTGCGGAAAAACTTATCCTTACAATCCACATGAAAACCTTGTTGTTATCTATTCATAAGCAATATATTATAACTCTTAAGCAACAGCTCAAAATTTTGATTACCGAACCATGCGATCGAAACCCACCTTCGCAATTAGAATCAATATATACTTACTTTAAGCTTCCTATTTGCTTCTTAAAACAACAGCATGTGACCCATTCACATTATGTAATAAGAATCTCCGAATAGAAACTTAATAGAGTTAGTCAGTGGACTTTAACTGAAGTAGAGTCAAACTTTTTGACTTGATCAACCTTATGACCTTTCAGGTGAATAGGGCAGCTTCGCAACCAGTGCCCCTTCCTTTGGCAACAAAACACATGGACCCTTTGGTAATGGCACATGAGACTATCTCAGATTTAGCCTTTCTCTTTACCATTTGGTCAACCGAGTTGACTATGGCCGATCCCTTTCCATTGGGAAGAGAAATCTTTTTCTAGATATCCAATGCTACCATTGTCAATGTCCATTTAAGACTTGGGAAGTTGATCTTCTAACCAAATTTGCTTTACTGGTGTTCCAAATCATTGCTGATTCCACAACACCAAGCAAATAGATAACATCATTAAGGGTCATGTCATAGTCTGTCTCATAGTAGTCCCAAAGAGACTCACTATGTTACAAAGAAAGTGATTGAACATCCAACTTTCACGAGACTTTGACACCCAACTCTCCCGGCTTGTCAATATGTGACTTTATCTCCAAGATGTGAGCACACATAGACTATGCTTTCCAATTGGGATTGAGTGACTTTAAACTTTTCAAGAACTTGTGGGTGAGGGAGAATAATTGGAGGAGGTGGAGGAAGTGAAGCATGATGTTGAGGGACAACATCTTCAAGAGATTTGGGAAGATCATAGTTGTCTGAACCAGACATCTATAATGGGAGAAAATCAAGTTAGTTGATTCAAAGTCCTTAATATAACACCCAATATGAAATATTAAGGCTAGGACCCAACACAATATTTTATAATTTGGAAGAAGGATGCCATAATCCAAACTATAAAATATTTGAAGGTAGGCGAATGACGATTCACCAATATCCGCCATGAAAAACGAAATAATTTATTAGGTTTTAATTGGATTTGAAATTCCTAGATATTTTGAGATTCATTGAACTTTTCAATGGCATGTTTCAATCTCGAGTGTGCCCTCTCAAATTTTGTGACTGGGATGCCGAGGATCACAAAACAAAGTGTGAATAACCATACCAATTCACTTGGTACCCTTAATATTATCACCCAATCAATGTGTCGGTTAACCACACACGCTCCATTGATCTATGAAAAACATTAAGTCACCCTTCGTGATCCTTACTAGTCCAAGTTAGTGTGCCGGTTAACCACACACGCTCCACCAACGACTTCGTAAGGTACAAAGTGTGAATTCCATGGGCTAGCACCAAATTCACATTTTTCCTAAAGTAACTAAGATTGGGAATTAAATAAAAAAATATTCAGTTACTTTATAATAATCATTATACTTTTAATGAGAATTGAAAGTCATTGTCCTACCCGTTCGGCTAACGACCCTCCACCGATCAAGCAAGCGGTGGGTGAGAGTGGACACCCATTAAGTCGCCATTTTATAGGCAACAACCTTATACCCACCTTATAGACCGGCTTCGTGAATGAGGCCTACTAACGGTAAAACGACTTGTTCTTATACATACATATATATATATATATATATATATATATATATATAACCATTAATGTTATAAATAGTATAAGTGTTGAATTTTAACTTTTAAAATTTCTAGGGTATGGAATTAAAGTTTGTGTGAGACTTTACAAATTCCAAAACTTGAGAGCAAGTTTTGAACAATTCATAAACTTTTGGATATTCATAACTTATGAGTTTTAATTAAGTGTTTAAAACTTTTAATGAAGAGTCTCTTGGAAATCCATAACTTGAGGACAAGTTATGAAGTCCATAAAAGCATTTATGGGAAAAACTCTTCAAGAAAATGTAACCTACAACTTCTTAAAACAATTAAAAGAAAAAACTTTTGGAATTCCATAACTTGAGGAAAAATTAAGAATTCCATTAAAACACATTAAGATCAAGAATTAACTAACAAACAATTTGCAAATAATTCCCATGATCTAACAAAACTCATATGAACATGAACATCCACATCAACAATTTCAAGAATCATATGAACACATATAAACTTGAAATTTTGATTATAACTTTGAAATTGGTCCACCATCATCATTACCACATCAAAAACAGGTTTTATGAGTCCAAAACAGTTTAAAGTAATGATTCTAGACCAATTCCAACACCAAAACTCGAAGATATGCTGTCTGGTGGTCCAACTCGTCGAGTGCATGAACCAACTCGCCGAGTTGGATGAGTTTTGCCTTGGACTCGTCGAGTCCCTTTATGGACTTCGTGAGTCAGCTGTGCAGACAGCATAAAATCTTCGATTTTCAGCAATTTGCATCAAGTATTCAAACAAGCAAGCCTAGGCTCTGATACCACTGTTGGGTTTTGAGCAATCTAACACTTCCTAAGTGTGCATGCAACCCTAATAAACCTTGGATCTATGTTTGTCTAAATACATGCAAAATAATAATTTTTCCAAGGTTCATAACCTATCTAACATGGCATGGGGTACTTTTAAACATTAAAGAATTAGATGAGATTACATACCTTTTGATGATGAGTTTGATTCCTAAGGAGTTTGAGGGCCAAGCACCAATAGTGTGAATGCCTCAAATGGAATCACAAATCAACACAAACTCTTGGAAAACTTTGAGAGAGTGTATACACACATAAAAATCGGCCACACATAATGTCTCACACAACTAGTGCCACTAGTGGCTATTTCATGCAACACAAGCATGCTTATATAGTGTACATGATTAGGGTGAAACCCTAATAACCCATGACCTTTCCTTTTCCAAGGATCCATGGGTTAAAAGCTCCATGGATCATCCATGGACTTCCATACAAGCCTAGCCCGTTAACAAATGAGTGTTAGCCCACACTATATAAAACCAATAGCCCACAATCTAATTAGTCTTCCTTTTAATCTCTAAATTAATTCATAATTAATTTAAGACTAAGACTAATTAAATAACATGACTTCATATTAATATATTATAACTTATAATATATTAATAAACATATGTGTATAACTCTCATAAAATTATCCATAAATAGTTTGGATGAAATGCAACCCAAATGGACCATGTCGGGTCGGGTCAAGTATATACCAAATATGTTATGGACTTAGACACCTTATCCAACATATGGGACACGATTCATGATGTCTCACATAAAGACTAAACCAGTCTTTTGCTATAACATTTCCATTTCTATTTGCCAAGTTCTCATAATTCAAATTATGAAAAGGGATGTCGTAATCATAATCGAATTTTAGAACGCAAATAATGGACCCATATATAGAATTTCCTAATGTTGAGCCATTCCAACATGAAATTCATATATATATATATATATATATATATATATATATATATATATATATATATATATATATCCTTGAGTAAATACGATTAAAACCTTAATCTAAGCTTTTAGATTTGAGATGAAGTATAATTTCCTCTCCCTTAATTATAGCAAAACAACTATTTCCCAATTGAAACTTTTGTTTTCTATAATTAACATTGCTAACTTGCAATACTTATAATAATTATAATGCTCCCACTAACATGATGATTATTGGTATAACACTTATGCTCCCACTAGCTTTGACATGTACTCAGAACTCAGTTGGACTTCTAGAAATCAATACTTTATTGACTTTCTTACCAAAGTTCAGATTTCTGATACTAGATTGCTCTGATAAAACTCTTTCATAATCATAAACCTTATCTTAGATAGCTCACAGGCGTGTCTAAGCAATTTTAAGAACTATGAAAAGGGATGTCGTAATCATAGTCTTGATTTTTTAGACCTTTGCCACTTCTCACAAGTCCATGTTAGTGTGCCGGTAAACCACACACGCTCCACTAACGACTTTGAGAATGAAAATATACACAATTGCTATCTAGCTAAAATCTACTTAGAGAAAGGGTTTCCTCACCATCTTTTTCATGAATCGGAGAGAAACCTTATGACACTTAGATTTAATGGTGTATGTGTTCTTATCCATGTGAATTGTCAAAAACATAGTCACAAGACAAAGATGATGACATATCCAAACTCATACGGACTAAACTCAATCTTAATTTCTTGCCATCTAGCAGCTCAAGGGCCTGCCATTGCTTCCAAAGTTGTTGTGCAGCCAATTGAGAACTCTAAGAACTCATATGCAAAGACAACTTTAATTGGAATGGGCACAGAATATGTCAACACAATGGGTTATGAACCTCAACTCGTGTGCTAGTGAAGAACTTAAGGTTTTATTCTTGATTAGTTCTTGAGACTTTCAAGAACTTAAAGACTCCCACTGTCCTCTTGACATATAAGACTTTCTTGTCAAATATTCAAGAGATAGTGTGGATTCTAATCAAGAAAAACACTTCACACAATTGGCCTTAGTTGGTCTTTGTTTTATCCAAAACATCACAACTTACCAATTTCAAATGTACAAGAGTAGAAAACTTTTACTCTTACATTTGACAAGTGTTTTAAACCTTTTTTAAGACATGTCACTCAAGTTACATTCTTGGAGTATAACTCTAAGAATTGTTTTTTTGAGCGACGTATGAATCCTCTTCTTGATTTAACCACTTCAACAATTCATAGCTCCTCTTCTTAGCTATCAAAATGCACTTAAAGGATGAATTGTGATAAGGTCTCTAAATCTTTAAGTTGATCATATAACATAATACTAAAGTACTCTCCCATATATTCAGATTTGAGAAACTTTTATCCCTCTGCCGAATTAGATTCTTCTTATTCGCTCTGTTGTATATTGGAACCTTTTCCATTGTCTCAGAATTACACTTAAGCTTGTAAGTATAACCATATTTACTGAGCTTTAGTAAATTCTGACGAATAATCTTATCGACCTTTCGTGGTGGACTTGAGTAGTGCACAAGAATGTGTACTCGATCCGTTAGTCCTTCACTTGACTCACATATACATGTGAACAAGGAACTAGTCTTAATTTTCCAAAGATAAAAAGTTCTCATTCATCATGCTATACAACTTGCATGATTCCAAGTTCCGGTCCAATTGAAACTTGGGTGATGACGATCTTTCCTTATATTGTAAATTTAGACATTACCACAAATGAAAGAATCAATTTCACATTTCCACTCTTGCTATTAGTGGAATCATATAAGCAACAATTTTTTTCACAAACGCCATTGTAAGGATACATAAAAGGAACAAAATCAAAAATTTCCGTTGATTTTAAAACTTTGTGGAAAAACTTATCCTTACAATCCATATGAAAAGTTGTTGTTATCTATTCCTGAGCAATATCTCATAACTCCTAAGAAGTAGCTCAAGAATCCGATCTTCAAACTATGCAATAAAAATCTATCTACGCAATCAGATTCAACATATTCTTTCTTTAAGTTTCTTCACTTTTCATTGATTCTTAAAACATCACCATGTGATCCAGTCACATCATGTATCAAGAATCTCATAATAGAAACTTAGCAGAGTTAGATAGTGGACTTTACCTGAAGTAGAGTCAAGCTTGTTGACTTTAACACCCTTAGGTAAATTGGCAGCTTCGCAACCAATGCCCCTTCCTTTGGCAATTTAATATATGGACGCTTTGGTAATGGAACATGGGACTATCACAGAGTTATCCTTTCTCTTTACCATTTGGTCAACCGAGTTCACTATGGCCGATCCCTTTCCATTGGGAAGAGAGAGCTTTACTGGATATCTAATGTCATCATTGTCAATGTCCATAAAGTTTTAGGAAGTTGATCTTAGCAAATAGATAAGATCATTAACGGTTTTGTCATAGTCTGTTTCATAGGAGTCCCAAAAGAGCTCACGATGTGACTTAGAAAATAGTTGAGCCACCAACTTTCTCAAGACTTTGACACCCAACTCTCCTGGCTTGTCAATATGTGACTACATCTCCAAGATGTGACCACACGTAGACCTTTACTTGCCAATAGGTCTTGAGTGACCTTAAACTTTTCAAAAACTTGTCGGTTAAGGAGAATAATTGAAGGAGGTGAAAGAAGTATGATTTCCATGGGACATCATCTTCATTTAGGAAAGCTTGTTTCAAGATATTTTGGAGGACCATAAATGTCTAAACTAGACATCTTTTGGGAGATATTCAAGATAGTTTATTTAAAGTCCTTAATATGACACCCAATATGAAATATTAAGGCTAGAACCCAACAAACTATTTTATAACTTAGAAGAGGGGATGCCGTAATCCAAGCTATAAAATATTTGAAGGTAGGTGAATGACGATTCACCAATTTCCACCAAGATAAACGAAATGCATTATTAGGTTTTAATTGGATTTGAAACTCCTAGATCTTTTGAGATTCATTGAACTGTTCAATGGCATGTTTCAATCTCGAGTGTGCCCTTCAGGTTTTGTGACTAGGATGCCGAGGATCACAGAACAAGGTGTGAAGTAACCATGCAAATATACTGGGTACCTTTAATATTTACCCCTTAATCGATGTGCCGGTTAACCATACACGCTCCACCGATACTATGATAAATATTAAGTTACCCTTTTCCTACCTTGTTAAGTCCAGGTTAGTGTGCCGGCTAACCACACATGCTCCACTAACGGCTTAAACAAAGTGCAAAGTGTAATTTCATGGATTAGCACCTTATTCACTTTTTCCTAAGTAACTAAGATTGAGTATTTTTAAAAGGTTTAGTTACTTAGTATTTATCATTAATACTTTTAATGAAGGGAGAATTATAGTTTTATCCTACCCGTTCGGCTAACGACCCTCCACCAGTCAAGGAAGTGGTGGGTGAGAGTGGACACCCATTAAACTGCCATTTTATAGGCAGTAACCTTATACCCCCCTTATAGACCGACTTCGTGAATGAGGCCTACTAACGGTAAGACTAACTTTACTGTTATATATATATATATATATATATATATATATATATATATATATATATATATATATATTATTAACTTATAATATTATAAAGTATAAGGGTTGAATTATTACTTTTAAAATTCTAAGGGCTAACTTGGAATTAAAGTGTTCATAAGTGAAAACTTTTCAATTCCAAAACATGAGGGCATGTTTTGAAACTATTCAAAACTAATTAATTCCATAACTTATGTGTTTAAAGTAGTTTTAATTAAGAAACTCTTCAAGTTCCATAACTTGAGGACAAGTTATGGAAAACTTCAAACTAATAAAAGAATGTAACTTTTCTTTATTTTGTAACTTATGGAATTAATTAAGGTTACACATTTTATTACTTAATGAAGTGACTCTTGAACCTCCATAACTTGAGGACAAGACTCTTCATTTTTGTAACCATTGCCAACTTTTATGAGTTTTATGAAACTTAAATGTGACCCTTCATGTAACTTGAGGACAAGTTACACAAACACATTTTAGAATCATCTCTTAGATTAAAATGGATTGAAACCACATAATCAATTAACTTTTCTATTAATCTAAGAAACTCATAAGAAAAAGATAATTCAAATCAAACTTTTTCATGTAATTAGCCTAATCACTAAACTAATACAGAACATGAATCTATTGAAAATTATCTTTGAAATTGGATTACCATGAACATTACCACATCAAAAACATGTTTATAAGTCCAAAATCATCTTAGGGTAATGTTCCTAGTCCAATTCCAGCCAAAAGATTCGAAAATATGTTGTCTGGGGGTCCAACTCGTCGAGTGCATGAACCAACTCGACGAGTTGGATCGTTTTGACCACTTTTAAGGCATGGAGTCGTCGAGTCTCCTGATGGACTCGCTGAGTGCGTTGTGCAGAGAGCATAAAACTTCGATTTTGATGCAGTTTTTGCAAGAATAACAAGAAAACAAGCCTAGGCTCTGATACCACTGTTGGGTTTTGAGCATTCCAACACTCCTAAGTGTACATGCAACCCTAAATAGCATGGATCTATGTTTTCTCTATTATACATGCAAATATGAACTTTCCAAGGTATTCATCCTAACTAGCATAATAACATTGATTCAAATGAATATATTAAGTTAGAATTACATACCTCTTTGATGTAGATTGTCTTCATGAAGATTGAGTGCCTAGTGCCCCAAGTGTCACACCTCAAATGGTTCACACAACACCAAATACAATTGGAATAGATTAGAGAGAAATCCACACTTCATGAAATCGGCTAGCCCTTCATTCCCACACATAGTAGCCGGTTTTCACAATAATATGATCTTTATATAGTGTCACAATTAGAGTAAACCCTAACGGTCATGGCCTTCCATTTCCTTGGATCCATGGGTTCAAATACACCATGGAGTATCCATGGAGCATCCTATGCGTTTTAGCCCAACTTGATAATCCATGGAGCATTAGCCCACTATACAAGTATGGATGATTTACACAATCAACCCATATATTTAATTAATCTTCTTTTAATCATTTAATTAATACCAAATTAATTCTTGCTCAATACCAATTAAATAATCCTATTAATATGTTAGAACTTATAATATATTAACCAACCTTAAGTGTTATTTCTCTCATTATAGTCTATCCAAATGCATGATGCCATGCAACCCAAATGGACCATGTCGGGTCGGGTCAAGTCTTACCAATTATAGTTATGGACGTAGACATTAATCCAACACCTCTCCCTAGCCCTGGAAATCATGGAATCTAGGGTAGGAAAAGCTGAAAAACTGACATGCTCCCGGATGTCAGCTCGTAACATGTCATGGTAGCGGGTCCTCTTCATGTCATCATCATCTGCATACTGGGGAACCAACAAAGCCCTCTCCCGGAACTTGGTATGATCTCCGCCACAGTCTCCGTAGTCTGTCTCATATCCAACAATTTTGTGGCTAGCCGCTGAAGCTCTACAGCCGGCGCAAACTCTGCTCTGAACCGGGTCACAAAATCCGACCATGTCATAGCCTCAACAGTCGAGGCTCCCAGAGAGTCACCAACCAACTCCCACTAGTCCCTAGACCGGTCCATCAAACCACCTGCTGCAAATCGTACCTTCGACCCCTCAGGGTAGAAGTTGGTCAGCTGTACAGACTCAATGTCCGCAATCCATCGTCTGCAGCAATGCGGTCCTTTTCCCCGTGGAATTCTGGTGCACCACTCCCTCTGAAGTCCTTAAAGGACAGTGTGTGTGGTCCTGACTGACTGGTCGCCATGTCACTTCGGAACACCCTGAGGCGATCCTCTATCAGCTCAATGATCCCCTCCTTGATCGACCAGAAGATAACCGGCGTCGCATCATGGATATCCCTCGTGATCTCGGACGCGATGAACTCGCGTAACCCATCGTCCACATGCTCGGATCCTGCCCCCGAGCCCGATCCTGACCCGGATCCTGAACCTCCTGCTCCATGTTGCGTGACCACCATTCTGAAACAATAAACATACAAATGTCAGGGTCACATATACTTTCTGGAGGACACACACACTTCCAAGTTTCCCGATTCCATCTAGGGCCTCCTTGGTTCGAGTACGGATCCTCTGATTCCAGTAGTATGGGCCCATACTACTTTCCACATCTATATGTACTTTCCTCATGGATTGCTTCAACTTCACCAAGTCCCTTTTTACCGATAACCTTTCCACTGACCTCATCCTAGGCTTCCCTAGGGCACTCTCCGACCTACTCTCTGCCATCAGCTGCACTAGGAGTCCCCACCACCTCCCTTAACTAGCTTCCAAATACTGTTACATATCCGCTCCTTAGTTAGTTGAAGCTGGTCAGAACCCCCATAGTACAAAGCAAGCAACATTCATGCTTTGAGTAACCAAACCAAGCATGACCTACACAGGCCATCCTAATGCTGACTAAAAGTCCTAGCGTACAGCTCATACAACAGGCACATAAGGCATCCTTCCTAGATCCTTAGCCCTAACTAGCATGCAATTCTCAGAATCATATATCAGGCACACAGGGCATCCTACTAGATCCTTAGTCCTATTCTAGCACGCAGTTCTTTGAATCAAAATCGTATAACATAACATAACAAGTATGGGTATCTTGGGGAAAACTTACTTGAGCCCGGCCGGTCGCACGCATCACACACTTCGTCTTTCTTAAAATTTCTTAGTTTAGACTTTAGAAAACCATTTTTCCTTGAAAGATCTTTTAGTCCCTCGTCTTGAGTCCAGACACCCCCGAGGGTGTGTCCGAATCCCTCAAACCAGGGCTCTGATACCAACTTGGAACGACCCAAAATTCAAGGCCAAAAATTTCATTTTTGAATGAACTCATTTAATAAACATTTTACCAAAACCTTGTCAATAAAACATTCCATTACAAAACCATAATGTTGTATTTCAAACCATAACATCATAACTATTGAAAATTAGAGTACAATCCCAAAAACTTCTTGCGGAAACATGTATGTGTGTGATGCACTACTACACCGCCGACTCCTTCCCCTTCGACGAAGAGGTACCTAAAACCAAAATCAAAACTGTAAGCACAAAGCTTGGTGAGTTCCCCCATCATACCACATACCATACAATATCGTCGGTATCTTTCAACCGGTAATCTTCATCGGTATCTTTCAACTGGTAACCTTCATCGGTATCTTTCAACTGGTAACCATCATTGGTATCTTTCAACCGGTAATCAACATCGGTATCTTTCAACCGGTAACTAGGGACTATTTCGCCCGCTACATATTCGGGTACTGACCTACCCTTGGGTCCTAAGGACCACTGTTAGGGAAACTAATCCCTACCCTACACATAACATAAATCTAGATAAACCTCATAACCAACACACAACCAGACCAAGATAATTATCATAAAGACCATTATCTTCTAAATACCCCTTTTTGGTGGGCCGACATTGTGGCCTTAGACCCACCCCTACTGGAAGGTAACTCGCCTCAATGTCGTGTAGTGTCTGAACTAGCCTCGGCGCACAAATCGACTCCCTACGACTCCTTGATCCCTACACGACAACCCTCAAGTCAACACACATCACATACAACCATAAACAAGGTCAGTCCAAGTCAAAGTCAACACTGGTCAAAGTCAATATTCAGTTGACCTGACTCGCCGAGATGGCCTACCAACTCGTCGAGTCCATGCTTCTCTAATCCCACATAAAATCGTGGATCCACTCGTCGAGTCTAGCAAAAACTCGACGGTTTCTCCTTCAATCATAACATCAAGACCATCTTCATACGGCTCACCGAGTTCCTTCTTGAACTCGCCGACTTCATCTCCAACTTAAGAACTTGTCCAGTCTATGACTCGCCGAGTTGTATGAATAACTTGTTGAGTCCATCTTCAAAGATTGGGAGATTGCTATGGACTCACCGAGTCTGAACATACCACTCGTTGAGTCCCTTGGCTTCCAGGTCCCTTTTTGCGTCTAAACCCACAAAGGGACTTCCTTCCTAAGACTTAGCCATTCACAGAAAGGGTTTGATGCACAATGGTCACCGACTCGTCGAGTGCCAAGAACAACTCGCCGATTCCAACCTTGACCGATTCCATACAATCGATTTAAATGAGGTCTAACACACCAAAACCATAGATTTGGCCTCCTATTATCCATTTTATACGTAAAGTTCCAAAGTTGATGCACATGCATGGGGTTTTTAGCTCAAAAATCCATATAAAGTGCCCTACAATGTGACTGGGGCTCTCATGGCCCTAAAGTTGGCACCTTTATGCCATGAGACCCCTCTTAACGTCCAGATCTGAAGTCAAAACTCACTCAACACTTCCAAATCCGAAATATGACATAGAAATCCATAGAGATCCCAATTTAAAGATGAATAACCACATAGATGAGTCAAGACAGGGGCATTTTACCTTGAAGCTGCTGAAAGTGAGGTAAGATCTCCAGATCTACTAGCCCCAACTCGATTTCCAAGCTCCTTTTTTCCTTCCAAGCTTTACAATCCACATAAGAACACCAAAAATGTCCTTACCTCACACACAAACGGCTAGGGTTTGATATGAAGCTTTCTAGAGAGTGTTAGGGACAAGGGAGGCTGAGTTAAGTTGTTTATATGGTGTGCAAACCCTCAGATTTAGGGTTTCACTTATCCAGCACCTACTCGCCGAGTCAGTCTCCCGACTCGTCAAGTCGGTCACTTAAAATGTTCACAGCCACGTCCTTACTCGACGAGTTGATCCTCCGAATCGTTGAATCCCAGAGAAAAATACATATATTGAAGAAAACATACCAGGTGTTACATGTTCCGTATACATTAAGACATCATAAGGGGTACCAGGTATGGGTCAAGTCATAGGACACTAATACAATGCACATTTTTCTAGTACAAAACATACTTTTCAAATCAGAACTTTTGGTATACAAAACTAGAAACTTACCTGTAAAGGGTTTAATCTATTTTATTAAACCAATATAACTTAAAGGACCTTAGGTGGTTAATCCTATAATACCTTAGTGTATACATCAGGGTTATATAAAACTTAAAGGACCTTAGATGTGTGTCTTCCGCCTCATTCCCTGTTCCTTGTTTGGTTGTGGGATTAGGGCAGATCCACACAATTAACTATCTGTTCGATAATTAGATTATATATATATAGCTAGTATAAACTAAGTGATTATAGAAGGAACCACTGTGGTTACTATTTTTATTATAAGAAATAAGGGTTTTCTTAAAGAATCTTTTCATCAAATATAAAGGAACTATTACAGTTTACTCCGTGAGTACCAAGTGAATACACCAGGGTTTATACAACAATGAGCTAACAACCAATGGGATGTGTGCCATCCGCCTTATTTCCTGTACCTTGTTTGGTTGTGGGCTTGGGGCAGATACACACAATTGATTGTTTGTTTACTCTGATTTTTATATAACTTGTATCCATTTAGTACTCATAGAAAGGATTGTAGAGTCATTTTTACTTAAATTTCATCAAAACAGGAAATATAGGATATTCTGGAGGAACTGGAAAACTTTTCTAAACAGAACCTACAACTTACTACAACTTTCTACAACCTACTTACATCACTAAAATCTTATGATCTCACCAGCTTAATTGCAGATCAACTCTTTCAAAATAACTTGTGTTCTCAGGAAACTAGTAGACAGGTACTCATGTTGGGAATTCAGAAGATGGAGCAGTATAGCTTCATGTCTTATTTTTTTACTTGCGTATGTATTCTATGTTTTGTGAACACATACTTTGTAAACAGTTTCTTTCTAATCAAATGGTTGTTTATTACTTTGATTACTATGATGCATGTCTTGTGATACTAAACATGACGTCCTCCAGCCCAAAACGTTTCCACCATTTCGGTTTTTGGGTGTGACAGTGTTGGCCATTAGTAGAGCTGTTTATTCCTCCTCCCAACCTATTATTACTCATTTGAGTGATTGCTGGTGTGACTGTAGCTCTTACGGTAGCCTAGAAATCGGCATTGTCCATTGATGGGGGTGGTGGTGGAGGTGGTGTTGGTGTTCCTGTAGTATTGAAGCGTCGGGGATTCCTTCTTGGTGGCGTGATTCTGCCATAAGTTAAAAGACGAATTCTTGATAAGTCTTCAAAAATGATTATGGAAAGTCTTAGTATTATATGTTTTACGTTTCGAACATTACCGAATTTGTAAGTTAATTGCGAAATGGAAACTTATAAAAATAAGTGCATGATTTCCTTAGTATTTTAAGAATTTAATGAAATACCCAATGAAATAATAAATGCGTGTCAAGCACATTGATATTAATATTCGATACATTGATCAGGAAAATTTGACCTTAACACAGGTCTAGAGTACATCAATGAAAATGGGAAAAATTGACCGCATTCAGGCCTTCGAATTGTGTACTCACAATCCGTCGGGTTTACATACATATAGGAAAGAGTAGCACCAACGCTCACTCGATAAGTATATACATAGCGCAAGAAGTACGCTCTCTACTCCAAGCGGGTGGTACACTGCGGACCATGGTACGTTGTCGTGGAAGTCCGAGCTCGAGCTACTTGACGTTCAACCTTGATGACATGCCTCTCTATTGCGTCTTGTTCCGGATGAGTTGACAAAAATTGATAAGTACTCAAAGGGACTTCCATGGGAGTACGCAGTGCCAGTGCGTCAGGCACATACTCTGGAGGTAGCTATCTGGGCTACCAAGTTTGTGGAGGATATGATTAAGGGAAGAGCTGCCAGCAAGGTTGAGGTTGATGAGAAGAGGAAATTTGAATGGTCTGCTAAACCCAACAAAAATAAGAGAAGGTTCGGTTCAAAGAAGCTTGGAGGAGGAGGAAATTAATTGAAATTGTGCGAGAAGTGCAAGAAGAAGCACTCGCGAAAATGTAGCGAGGAAGTAACCTGCTACAAGTGTGGGAAAACGGGGCACTATGCCAATGAGTGCACCATCAACAAGAGGGTGTGCTACAAGTGCCGTGAAGAAGGGCATATTGCTAAGGATTGCCCAAAGAAGAAAGATGCCGGAAGGCCCAACATTCCACCGAAGCCGAAGGTGAGAGCCTTCCAAATGACGCTCGAGGCTGCAAAGGAGGCAGCAAACGTTGCTTCAGGTACCTTTCTTGTAAATGGTTTGCCTGCCAATACACTATTTGATTCTGGAGCCAACTACTCCTTTTTGTCGTGTAAATTTGGTGGGAAACTAGCATTACCTGTAGAAAAACTTGATAATGCCCTGATTGTAAAAGTTGTCAGTGGCAAGTTCGTACATGTTAGTAATCGTATTAAGCACGTAGTCATCGACCTAAATGGAAACGAATTCCATGAAGAGCTATTACCCATAGAGTTAAACGGTTTCGACATTGTTTTGGGTATGGATTGGCTTAATGCCAATGATGCCGAGATATTATGCCGAAAGAAGACAGTTAGGGTAAATCCCCCTGGAAAGGAGTCATTTATGGTGTACGGGGACAAACAAAGAGTGAATTCTGGAATCATCTCCCTGATGAAAGCCATAAAATATTTATCCAAGGGATGTGCATCATAATTGGCATTTGTGATTGATGCTAAGAAAAAACAGAAGGAGGTGCAGAATATACCGGTTGTGTGCGATTATCCGAAAGTCTTTCCGGAAGATCTTCCGGGATTACCACCTGATAAGCAAGTGAAGTTTCGGATAGACTTGTTACCAGGTACAACACCAATAGCAAAGGCGCCTTACCGATTAGCACTGACGGGGATGAAGGAACTTATGACGCAACTTCAGGAGCAGTTGGACAACAGTTTCATTCGAACTAGTTCATCACCCTGGGGAGCTCCGGTGTTATTTGTAAAGAAGAAGGACGGAAGCATGAGAATGTGTATAGACTACCGAGAGTTGAACAAGGCAACGGTGAAGAACAAGTATCCATTGCCAAGGATTGATGACCTATTCGATCAGCTGCAAGGTTCGAGCTATTTCTCTAAAATCGATCTTAGGTTGGGATATCATTAGCTGAAAGTGAGAGAGCAGGATATTGAGAAGACTGCATTCAAAACGAGATATGGACACTACGAGTTCTTGGTTATGTCGTTTGGATTAACCAATGCTCCAGCAGCATTAGTGGATTTGATGAATAGGGTTTGTAAACCATTCCTCGATAAATCCGTGATAGTGTTCATAGACGACATTCTAATCTACTTGAAAAGCCAAGAGGATCATGGCATGCATCTACGCGAAGTATTAGAAGTGCTAAAGAAGGAGAAGCTCTATGCAAAGTTCTCCAAGTGTGATTTTTTTATCCGAGAAGTCCAATTCTTGGGTCATGTGGTTAACCAGGAGGGAATAATGTTTGACCCCGCAAAAATCGAAGCTGTAATGAAGTGGGAATGTCCAAAGATTCCCACGGAGATTTGAAGTTTTCTAGGATTAGCTGGATATTACCGATGATTTATCCAAGGATTTTGTTCGATAGCTACTCCATTGACAGCTTTGACTCACAAAGGAGTTGCGTATACGTGGAGTGAGAAACACGATGAGGCATTCGAGAAGCTAAAGAAGAAGTTATGTGAAGCACCGATAATTTTTCCACTAGATGGAGTTGAAGACTTTGCGGTTTACAGTGACGCATCTAGAGTCGGGTTGGGTTGTGTTCTGACCCAAAGAGAAAAGGTGATAGCATACGCATCTCGACAATTGAAAGAGCACGAAAAGAACTACCCCACTCACGATTTGGAGTTGGCAGCGGTAGTTTTCGCTCTAAAGATATGGAGGCATTACCTCTACGGCACGAAGTGAAACCTTTTCACTGATCATAAGAGTCTCCAGTATCTCTTTAATCAGAAATAGTTGAACATGGCGCAACGACGCTGGCTAGAGTTACTCAAGGACTACAACTGTGAGATACTTTACCACCTTGGTAAAGCAAATGTTGTCGCTGATGCTCTCAATCAGAAAGTCAACCTTGAAAGGAAAAGGCCAAGAGCGTTGACAATTGACGTCGTCTCAGCGATTGTGGAAAGCATCAGGAAAGCACAAGAAGAAGCCTTAGAAAAGAATGACCGAAAGGAAGAACATTTGGGCAAAACGTTAGTGTTCGGTACAAACAGTCAAGGACTGAAGGTATTCCAAGATCGGATTTGGGTACCTAAGACGGGAGGAATAAGAGATCTTCTGATGGAAGAAGCACACAAGACCATGTACTCAATTCATCCCGGTAGCACTAAAATGTATAGCAACTTAAAACCCTAGTACTAGTGGCCGACGATGAAGCTCGATGTTGCGAAGTATGTGGTCGAGTGTGTAACATGTGCAAGAGTTAAGGCACAACATCAGAAACCGTATGGGAGTTTGGAACCTTTGCCTGTACCCATGGGTAAATGGGAATACATCACCATGGATTTGTGACCATACTGCCCAGGACAAAGAGCGGTCATGACATGATTTGGGTGGTCGTGGATCGTTTCACCAAGAGTGCACACTTCATAGCAGCCAACGAGAAGTGGTCTATGGATAAGCTCGCAAATGCTTATGTGAAGGAAATTATAAGACTTCATGGTGTTCATCTTACAATTGTATCAGATCATGATAGTCATTTCACGTCGAGGTTTTGGAGGAGTCTGCAAGAAGAATTGGGTACGAAGTTATGTTTGAGTACGGCTTACCTTCCACAAACTGATGGTCAGAGCGAAAGAACGATTCAAACACTGTAAGATATGCTGATAGCATGTACCCTTGAGTTCCAAGGGAATTGGGACGAGCACTTACCTCTTGTAGAATTTTCCTAGAACAACAGTTTCCACTCGAGCATCAAGATGGCACCTTATCAAGCTTTTTACAGACAGAAGTGTCGTACGCCATCTTGTTGGCTTGAAGCCGGAGAGAAGCAGTTAATGGGCCCCGAGATAGTCCATGAAACTACTGAGAAACTAAAGGTGATTAGGGAAAGGATGTTAGCAGCTCAGGATCGTCAGAAGAGCTATGGTGACAAGAAAAGACGACCGATGACCTTCGAAGTTGGGGATTCGGTATTACTTAAAGTCTCACTGTGGAAGGGACTTATACGATTCGGGAAACAAGGAAAGTTGAGTACAAGGTTTATTGGACCGTTTAAAGTTCAGTAGAAGATTGGGAACCAAGCTTACAAGCTGGAATTGCCCGAAGAACTCGATGGTATTCATAACACCTTCCATGTGTGCTATCTGTGGAATTTCACTGGAGAAGTTCCCGACATAATTCCAATCTTAGAGTTAAGAATGGATGAGAATAAAAGGCTAATCGAAGAGCCGGAGGCAATTGTTGACTGTAAGACTAAGAAGTTACGACGTAAGATAGTCGACTTAGTGCTAGTCCGATGGAAACATTTGAATGGGCCGAATCTCACTTGGGAAACAGAGGATGACATGATGAGTCACTATCCACATCTGTTTGATGATGCACGATTCCGGGACGGAATCATCCTAGGGGGGGGGGGGAGAATTGTAACGCCTGGGTTTCGGGGCTAAGCATTTTTGACAATGTAATAGTCTAGGTCAACTATTGTAATTCTTTTTGAAGTAATAAAGATGAAATATTTGACTATTATGTGAAATTATGTGTATTTATGTGCTTATTATTTAATTATAAATGTATAATTAATAAAGAATAAAAATAAGCGTCAAAATTAAAGTGTGAGATAAGCCCGATATCTTTATATAAAGTTTTAGTGGTTAAAACAAGGATTCTAGGGATATAAAGTGTGACAACCCGATATTTCAACTCTTTGTAATGACCTAAAAGGGTCAAGTATTGTAACCACTTTTGAGTTAATAAAATTAACTTTCATAATAAAATGTCCAAATAGTTCTATTTAAATTCCTTCTATATTTAAATGTCTTTAAACCATGATCGTACGTAAAAAGAACGCCCAAATCCGACTTCGTATATTGAAGTTATGATTTTTCCAAGTTCAGCTTAGCAACAGACAGCTAAAAACTCGAATCGGAGATCGAGTGACTTTTGGCCGGAATGACCTAAACGAGAATCGAAGGTCTCGACATTGGTATTTCAGCGGTAAAAAGTCTGGCAAAAACCGACGTCTGATAAAGAAGTTATGAATTTTTGAAGAAATTCCTTAAACACGATGAGTTATAAAATAAATAATAAAAATAATTTCGGAATTTGCCAACGGAGTCTAAACGAAAGTTGTAGAGCGTAGTCTCACCTACGCGTGGATATAAAGACCATCGAAAACGGAGTTCGTATGAAGAAGATATGAACTTTTGAAGTTTATTAAATAAATTATATATATATTTAATTCAAAATTCAAGCATTATCCGAAGAGGAGTCAGCGTCCTCATCCGAGGTACCCGCTGCGTACCCCTGTACGCCCTGCGTACCCGAGGGACTTGGCCTCAGATCGTCCATGTCGCCCTATGCGAGGCTACCGACCCGTCCGACCCGCCCGTCCGACCGACCCGTCCGACCCGTTGTCCCATCCGACCCGCCAGACTGATCCGTCCCATCTGAAGCCGAGGCAGTCGAGGCTTCGGTCATGCATGACGTACGCGTACGCGCTGCGTACGAGCGTACGCCCCGCGTACGAGGCTTCTCAGACCCCCCCTATAAATAGCATGCGAGGGCTTCCGAGAAAAATGCTCATTTCTCTCCTTTCTTTCACGATCTTGCCTCGTTTTCTATCCCCGTTCAAACCCGAAGCTCTGGTCTTTTTGCTCAAGTCCCGAGGGTCGATTTTACTCCCGAGATTCCCGAGAATCCCGAGAAAAATCCGTTTCCCGAGACGAAACTCTGCCCGGTTTTCCATCTCGCTATCTTCAAACTTTCAAGTGAGTTCATACCCCTTAATTTATCTTTTAAATGTTCTATAAATTCTTTTATATGCTTTCAAGGGGGGGATTACAAGTAAAACACACGAGTATTATCGTGTGTTACATAAAGAACTATTTTATATGCTTTTATATATATCCAAATCACATGTATATCTGTTTTAACAAGTATATCTGTTTTATACCACGGTTTTGTGAGACACTAACTTCATGTACGTTCGAGTACACATTTCAAGTCCTGTATTATATACCAGAATCCCTTGGAGGGGGAGCATGGTGTTTGTGTATAGATCTATACGGGCTTGACAACCCGCGCCCTGACTGTTAGCTGCAGTCCACCGTTTGGGGTGACAAACGTCATAACATTCCAACGCCTGAAGAACGTTGTGTACAGGCATTCCGAGTCAATAGTATGGTTATAAAACTCATATGGGGTATTAAAAAAATGCATTGATTTACAAGGTTTTCAAACACATTGGTTATTTTACACTTACATACATTTTAGAAACAAACATTGGTCTTGAGTGAAGGCTACTTTTATACTAGTAGAAAATATAGGATTTTCTAAACACAAACAAACAAAGACAAAACATTTAATTTCATACAAACATTTTCATTTAAATACTTATGAAACTCACCAGCTTAAATGCTGATCTACTCTTTCAAAATTACTTGTATGTCCCAGGAAATCAGTAATTTCAGGTATCATTATGCTTTGTTGAAGGATGTTGCGGCGCCAGTTAAATCTCGTATTTTTGACATCATATTGTAATTGGTTTTGAACATGTAACTTTTGACAAATGTAAACTTTCAATTATATATATGATGGTTGTATTGCTTTCTTTACTATGTATTCATTTGTTACGTTACCACATGAAGTCATCCGCCCCCGAACGTTTCCGCCATTCAGGTTTGGGGGTGTGACAGATTGGTATCAGAGCAATGTTTATAGTGAACTAAGTATATCGAACCACATAACATATACAAACTATAAATGCTTAAGGGACTAATACTCTCTGACAACACAAATTTTCTTTTTACGCTTAAGCAGCATTGCGTTCAACTTAAATTGATAGTTCATTTAAGTACAATTACATGCATACCACAAATTATTTTCATGTTATACAACTATACAAGTATTTAGACAAGTTGACACTACGATTGAGACTCGATATATGTAATCAGATTTTGGACAAATATAGCGTGATCAACTATATTTGCCCGAGATTGGACCAGTGTATATCGAGGAATGATCATAGTAAGCAACAAGTCAAAACTTACCAAACCATTACTAGAATCAAACACAAAAGTTTAAATACTATAGGAGTATTTGCTATCTAAACTAGTTTAACTTACATGTTTTGCACGTTCCAACTTTATTCCATTCTTATAACCCTATTTCTTGTACAGTCAAATGGCTGGATTTCACCACCCTGGCGACCCCTACTTTCCCAACCAAGGCAACGGAGGATGGATCGAAGATGATCCCGAAGAGGACGAGGAACCCATAGAAGTGGGTGATGACTCCGGTACCGACTCAGAGCCGGAAGTTATCGATCCACCACCCATTCAACCTCCCGTCTTCGTAAGGAACTTTCAAGGACTGACTCCCGTCTGGGGAAGTCACCTCCACCATTGGAGCCAACAGCAAAACCTACGCCCTCCCTACGGCATGTGTCGGGACTTCTATGATGTCCGCGGCGGAGGTTCGGCTGATCGAGCACTCCCAGTAATGGTGGGTAAGTTAGCCAATCAGTCCTATCAGTCTAGAGTTCAAGCTAGTCGACTCCGGGATGTCAACGTGGAAGTATAGGTTCACACTTCTGACATCCGTAGGCTGGACAAGATACAAGACAATGCTCAACTCCAAACCGAAGCATTTCAAGCGCAAATGATTGCAGCCCTCGTTGAACTGAGGGAACAACAAGCCGCTTTTGATAGGTGTCTAATGGAGTCGAAGCAATCAGATGCGGAGTCAAGCTCCAAGCGCAACCTACGTCGCAAGTAGTGCTTGTCAAGGACTCAAATTTTTTTATAGCTTAGGACATCGGCTAAAAGTCTTTAAATTTCTCCAACTTTGTAATCGGAGACCCTTTTAGGGGTCAAGTTTTCATGATCGTTGTAACAACTTTTATATTAATATAAGTGACACTATTATTACTATGTTAAGTATTTCGTTCAAACCTTGAAAGGTCCTTGTGAAACCAAATACTTATTTCATACCTTCAGTCTTACAAATAACTTTCATTCTTCTATTTTAAGACTCATACTATCATCTGTTGTTGAACTATAGCGATTTAGTTCATGAGACACATACATTTTCTATTCTATGAAATTCTTATCCTTGTATTTTCAACCTATAGTTGAAGGATGCCTCCGCGTAGGAACCCAAGGCGAAACAACGGTGAGGAAGCACCTGTACCACCACCACCTCAATTTGATGCTGTTATGTTCCAAGCAGCAGTCACCGCAGCAGTGGCAGCTGCCATGTCACAGATCAATAACTCGAGTACTAATGGCTCGGGATCTGGCACACACCTATCCAACCATGGCGAGAGTCATGGACCACCTCGAGAATGCACCTATAAGGACTTCACCAATGCCAAGCCCCAGATGTTTTATGGAACTGGTGGTGTGATGGCCCTGAGGCAGTGGACTGAAAGGACGGAGGCAGTCTTTGAAATCTGCTCCTGTCCCGAGCACAGCAAAGTCAAATTTGCAACTTTCACCCTTATTGATAAAGCTTTAACTTGGTGGAATGGCCACGTTAAAGTACTTACCCTAATCGTGGCAAACTCCATAAGCTGGGAGATCCTGAAAGCCATGATGATGAGAGAATACTGCCCACGGGGAGAGATTCAAAAGCTCGAACACGAACTATGGACTCTCGGAATGGTTGGTACCGACATCGCTACTTATACCAACAGATTCTGCGAGCTGGCAATCCTTTGTCCTGATATGATTGCTCCAGAGAGCAAGAAAATAGAAAGGTACATCTGGGGACTAACACCCCAAATTCGATCAAGCGTGTTAGCTTCCAAACCCGACACCTTTGAAAGTGCTAAGGAACTGGCACAATCTCTGATTGACTACGGAGGTCATCAGAACTCAACCACTTCTGCACCAGAACCACAGAAAGGAAACAACAACAACAACAACTACAATAACAACAACAACAACAACAACAACAACAAGAATAGCAGGAAGAGAGTGTGGAATAAAGGGAAGGGTGGGTCTTCCCAAGAATCCGCAAAGAAACAACTGGTTTCAGTGAATGCTGCCACTGTACCTGCTACAGCTCCTACAAATACCTACCCAACAAAGCCTTATATAGGTAACCTCCCAAAGTGCACCAAATGCAATTACCACCACCATGGACCTTGTCAGGAAATGCAGTGCGCCAACTGCAACAGGAAAGGACACACAGCCCGTTTCTGCAAGGACCCCGCAAAGCCGATCACTCAAGTTCCCGGTGCGGGTGTAGGACAGAATTGCTACGGTTGTGGCGAGGTGGGCCACTACAGGAGGAACTGTCCTAAGGCAGCAGGCACCGGAGGTGTGGGACGAGTTTTGGCTATAGGCCACGACGAAGCTGTAGCTGACCCAACTATAGTTGCTGGTACGTTCCTTCTCGATAATTCATATGCATGCATATTATTCGATAGTGGAGCGGAGAGAAGCTTCGTGAGTCAAAACTTTATTCATTTACTTAAACCCAGACCTATCAAGTTAGAAAAATCATTCACTATAGAGATGGCCAATGGAAAAACCGAAAACACTAACTGCATATACATGGGCTGTACGTTAACTTTAGACGGCCATTCTTTCCCAATCAATCTCATGCCGGTCCAAATTAAAAGTTTCGACGTCATAGTCGGCATGGATTGGTTGAGTCTTCTTCGCGCCGACATCATGTGCTTTGAGAAAGCAGTCCGTCTTAATCTCCCTAACAACGAAACATTAGTTATCTACGGCGACAAATCAAGTACAAACCTTCGCATCATTTCGTGCATCCAAGCTCGCAAGTTCTTGCGGAAGGATTGTCGAGCATTCCTAGCGCACATCGTTGATACAAGTCAAGAACTGGAGGACATCAAGAACATCTCGGTAGTACGTGAATTTCCCGATATCTTTCCAGAAGAACTACCAGGATTACCACCGCAACGCCAAGTCGTGTTCAGAATCGACTTACTTCCAGGAGCTACCCCAGTAGCGAAGTTGCCTTATCGTCTCGCACCAGCAGAGATGCAGGAACTTTCCAGTCAACTTAATGAACTCCTTCAAAAAGGATTCATAAGACCAAGTTTCTCACCTTGGGGAGCACCGGTCTTGTTTGTAAAGAAGAAAGACGGATCGTTCTGTATGTGCATCGACTACAGAGAGCTGAACAAACTTACTCTCAAGAACCGCTATCCTCTACCCCGTATTGACGACCTATTCGATCAACTTCAAGGAGCGAACTACTTCTCAAAGATAGATCTACGATCCGGATATCACCAATTACGAGTTCTAGAGGGGGACATTTCAAAGACAGCTTTCCGAACTCGTTATGGACACTACGAATTTGTAGTGATGCCGTTCGGATTAACCAATGCACCAGCAGTATTTATGGACCTAATGAATAGGGTATGCCGTCCTTACTTGGATCAGTTCGTCATCGTCTTTGTCGATGATATACTTATCTACTCCCGAAGTGAGGAAGAGCATAGTCAGCACCTACGAAAAGTCTTAGAAACACTGCGAACGGAGAAACTCTATGCGAAGTTCTCTAAATGCGAATTTTGGATTCGAAGAGTCGAATTTTTAGGCCACGTTGTTAGCGAGAAAGTTATACACGTGGACCCCTCCAAAATTAAGGCCATTAAGAACTGGTCGGCACCAAAGACACCTACAGAAATTCGTCAATTTCTAGGTCTAGCTGGCTACTATCGCAGATTCATAAAGAACTTTTCGAGCATTACGAAACCTCTTACTACATTAACCCAGAAAGGCGTGACCTTTGACTGGGAAGCGAAACAAGAGAAGACATTACAGACACTAAAGCAGGCCTTGTGCACCGCACCGATACTATCCCTCCCCGAAGGGATAGAAGACTTCGTAGTGTATTGCGATGCGTCAAATCAGGACTTGGTTGTGTTCTTATGCAGAGAGGGAAGGTTATCGCTTATGCCTCCCGACAGCTTAAGACACACGAAGTGAACTATACGACACACGATCTCGAGTTAGGAGCAGTGGTATTTGCTCTGAAGATCTGGAGACACTACTTATACGGAACAAAGAGTACTATTTTCACCAATCACAAGAGCCTTCAACACATTTTCGATCAAAAGGAACTCAACATGCGACAACGACGATGGGTTGAGTTACTAAATGACTACGAATGCGAAAATCGTTATCATCCTGGCAAGGCCAACGTAGTAGCTGACGCCCTCAATCGAAAGGAATACACTGGTCGGAGGGTCAAATCTCTGACTATGACTATCCATTCCCACTTATCCACACAAATTAAGGAGGCACAAATGGAAGCGTTGCAACCTGAAAATGTGGCGGGTGAATCCCTGCGAGGAATGGAAAAGAATCTAGAAGTCAAGGGTGGCAGAGCCTACTATCTCATGGACCGAATCTGGACCCCGAGACATGGTGGTTTCAGAAACGTAGTCATGACCGAAGCTCACAACTCAAGGTATTCCGTTTACCCGGGTTCAGATAAAATGTATCTGAATCTTAAGAAACTGTACTAGTGGCCTAACATGAAAGCAGATATTGCTACCTTCGTGAGTAAATGTCTTACTTGCGCTAAGGTTAAGGTCGAGTATCAGAAACCGTCAGGATTACTACAACAACCAGAGATACCAGAATGGAAATGGGAGCGGATTACTATGGACTTCATAACCAAGTTACCCAAGACGACAAGTGGACTCGATACCATATGGGTCATTGTCGACAGATTGACCAAATCTGCGCATTTCCTACCCATCAAGGAGACTGACAAAATGGAGAAGCTTACAAGAACTTACCTAAGGGAAGTAGTGCGACTGCATGGTGTTCTGATATCCATTATCTCTGATAGAGATAGTAGATTCACTTCAAGATTCTGGCAGTCACTACAAAGTTCCATGGGGACTATGCTAGACATGAGTACAGCCTACCACCCACAAACAGACGGACAAAGTGAAAGAACGATACAAACTTTAGAAGATATGCTGAGAACCTGTGTGATTGACTTTGGAAAGGCATGGGACATCCATTTACCCCTTGTCGAATTTTCATACAACAATAGTTATCATACAAGCATAAAGGCTGCTCCGTTTGAAGCCCTTTATGGTCGAAAGTGCAGATCCCCTCTGTGCTGGACTGAAGTTGGCGATACCCAATTAGCTAGAGGAAGAGTTCCTGAAAGCACTATCACCGGTCCGGAAATCATACGAGAAACGACAGAGAAGATCATTCAGATTCGTGAACGATTGAAAGCCTCTAGAGACCGACAGAAAAGCTATACTGACCAAAGGAGGAAACCTTTGGAATTCCAGGTAGGAGACCACGTCTTATTAAAGGTCTCACCGTGGAAGGGTTTAATACGCTTTGGAAAGCGTGGGAAACTAAATCCAAGATACATAGGGCCTTTCGAGATTCTTGCCAGAATCGGCCCTGTGGCTTACAAGCTTAACCTACCGCGCGAACTTAGTAACATCCATTCAACCTTCCACGTCTCAAACTTGAAAAAGTGTTTGTCCGACGAGACTCTTGTTATTCCACTCGACGAGATCGAGATCAACGAGAGCCTCAACTTTCTGGAAGAACCAGTAGAAATCATGGACCGAGAGGTCAAAAAAACAAAACAAAGTCGCATACCCATCGTGAAGGTTCGCTGGAACGCCAAGCGAGGACCTGAATTCACATGGGAACGCGAAGATTAGATGAAACAAAAGTACCCTCATCTCTTTCATGTTCACTAGTATCTTTACTACTTTGAATTTCGGGACGAAATTCTCTCTAACGGGGGGATGATGTGACAACCCGATATTTCAACTCTTTGTAATGACCTAAAAGGGTCAAGTATTGTAACCACTTTTGAGTTAATAAAATTAAATTTCATAATAAAATGTCCAAATAGTTCTATTTAAATTCCTTCTATATTTAAATGTCTTTAAACCATGATCGTACGTAAAAAGAACGCCCAAATCCGACTTCGTATATTGAAGTTATGATTTTTCCAAGTTCAGCTTAGCAACAGACAGCTAAAAACTCGAATCGGAGATCGAGTGACTTTTGGCCGGAATGACCGAAACAAGAATCGAAGGTCTCGACATTGGTATTTTAGCGGTAAAAAGTCTGGCAAAAACCGACGTCTGATAAAGAAGTTATGAATTTTTGAAGAAATTCCTTAAACACGATGAGTTATAAAATAAATAATAAAAATAATTTCGGAATTTGCCAACGGAGTCTAAACGAAAGTTGTAGAGCGTAGTCTCACCTACGCGTGGATATAAAGACCATCGAAAACGGAGTTCGTATGAAGAAGATATGAATTTTTGAAGTTTATTAAATAAATTATATATATATTTAATTCAAAATTCAAGCATTATCCGAAGAGGAGTCAGCGTCCTCATCCGAGGTACGCGCTGCGTACCCCTGTACGTCCTGCGTACCCGAGGGACATGGCCTCAGATCGTCCACGTCGCCCTATGCGAGGCTACCGACCCGTCCGACCCGCCCGTCCGACCGACCCGTCCGACCCGCCGTCCCATCCGACCCGCCAGACTAATCCGTCCCATCCGAAGCCGAGGCAATCGAGGCTTCGGTCATGCATGACGTACGCGTACGCGCTGCGTACGAGCGTACGCCCCGCGTACGAGGCTTCTCAGACCCCCCCCCTATAAATAGCATGCGAGGGCTTCCGAGAAAAATGCTCATTTCTCTCCTTTCTTTCACGATCTTGCCTCGTTTTCCATGCCCGTTCAAACCCGAAGCTCTGGTCTTTTTGTTCAAGTCCCGAGGGTCGATTTTACTCCCGAGATTCCCGAGAAAAATCCATTTCCCGAGACGAAACTCTGCCCGGTTTTCCATCTCGCTATCTTCAAACTTTCAAGTGAGTTCATACCCCTTAATTTACCTTTTAAATGTTCTATAAATTCTTTTATATGCTTTCAAGGGGGGGATTACAAGTAAAACACACGAGTATTATCGTGTGTTACATAAAGAACTATTTTATATGCTTTTATATATATCCAAATCACATGCGATTTATAAACTATATAGGAAACTTTCATATAAATATAAAATATGTTATATTCCATCTTTTGAAATACAAATTGTTGTTAATGCATGTATAAACTAATCATTTTCTTAGATTATATGTATACTTATCATTCTTAGACTCTACACCAAAAATCTATGCTTTCATAACAAATGATCCCTTTTCTAAGTATTTCTAAACAAACGAGACACACTTTTAGAAAACTATAATAGGTATAGTTTTACGAACAAATTTCTAACTCTTATGTACTAGAAACATGAATTTCAAGAAGTCACTTTCGTATACCAGAACAAACGTAACATTTTAACAAGTAGATCTGTTTTTATACCACGGTTTTGTGAGACACTAACTTCATGTACGTTCGAGTACACATTTCAAGTCCTGTATTATATACCAGAATCCCTTGGAGGGGGAGCATGGTGTTTGTGTATAGATCTATACGAGCTTGACAACCCGCACCCTGACTGTTGGCTGCCGTCCACCGTTTGGGGTGACAAATGTCATAACATTCCAACGCCTGAAGAACGTTGTGTATAGGCATTCCGAGTCAATAGTATGGTTATAAAACTCACATGGGGTATTAAAAAAATGCATTGATTTACAAGGTTTTCAAACACATTGGTTATTTTACACTTACATACATTTTAGAAACAAACATTGGTCTTGAGTGAAGGCTACTTTTATACTAGTAGAAAATATAGGATTTTCTAAACACAAACAAACAAAGACAAAACATTTCATTTCACACAAACATTATCATTTAAATACATATGAAACTCACCAGCTTAAATAATGATCTACTCTTTCAAAATTACTTGTATGTCCCAGGAAATCAGTAATTTCAGGTATCATTATGCTTTGTTGAAGGGATGCTGCGGCGCCAGTTAAATCTCGTATTTTTGACATCATATTGTAATTGGTTTTGAACATGTAACTTTTGACAAATGTAAACTTTCAATTATATATATGATGGTTGTTTGCTTTCATTTGTTACGTTACCACATGAATTTTCGAAGTTTCGCCTTAGCAGTGTACAACCCGAAATTCGAATATTAGGTTGAGCGGTTTTTAGCCGACACGACCTAAACAAGAATCGAAGATCTCATTAAGAGTAGCGTAACGAGAAAAAAGATGGGCTAAAACGGACGTTGGATGAAGAAGTTATGAGAATTTAACGGACAAATCATGTCCCGGCATGTTAATAATATCACTTTTAAAATAATGTCAAAATTATCCAACGGAGTCTAAACGAAAGTTGTAGAGTACGTTGCCACCTTCGCGTGGATATAAAGAACGTCGAAAACGGAGCTCGTATGTGGAAGTTATGATTTTTAGAAGTCGGAAAGTGAAATTGCGAAATCTGTTGACAAGTTGAAGACGTGGCTCGATCAGGGCCGTCGCTTGCTGACCACGGTGCTCACTTTGGATGATGACACGTCGCTTCGCTACGCCCTGCGTCCAAGCCCAAGTACGGATTTCTCACACATTTCTCCACTCTTTCTCTCACTACTTTCTCTCTCTAGCTTCCCTAAACCCTCCTAAACCCTAAGTAAACCCCCTAGCCCCCGAAGGAAGCCCCGAGGCTCCCGGAGTCCCGAGAAAAAGGGTCTTTCGGTTTTAAACGCTGCTCCGAGCAAAGCCCGATTTTCTTTAAAATTTGTTGTAAGTGAGCTACGCTTACGTAATTTTTAATATAGCTTTCAAATAATTATAGTAATGTTATTAGGTCCTTAAAATAGTTATTTGGGCTATTATTATGAGTTATATTGAGTATTATTTAACGCTTATATAATAATAATAGCTAGACTATTAATTAGTCGTGGTTGACGTTGGACTAAACCCTAGTCGTACTGATACTAGGTTTTATCGAAGGAAAATTGTTTTGAGAGTGTCGAAGCACTGTCCAAGTGCTGAGTCACCACCTTTCAAGTGAGTGCATAGTTACTTTCAGCTTACACATAGATATGAAGTATTTTATATAAATTACGTGCTATGTGTGCATATTATCTGAATACTTACTATCTATGTTGGATGAACGTTTTATACATGTTTTCAATAATTTAAACTATATATGTAGTTTATATCTACAAAATATGTTGGGTAAAACATGGGTATATGTAATAGTTGCTGTATGACAAAATAAAATAATGAGAGGCCTAGTTATAGATGTTATTGATGATCCAGTCATCTAGCAGAGTATAGACGACCACAGACTATTCTAGACAGTCCAGTGGAACACTAGAAGGCTCGCAACATGTAGGTGTTTATTTGAACTGTGTGTTTAATTGAACTGTGTGCTCACCAGGTGTACTCCATCCCCTACATGGTTGTCTTAAGGACATTTATTGCTGAGGAATGCCCTTAGCAGCAGTGTCTATCCCGATGATAGTCCTTAGACTAGGTCCCTTGTGTTAGATGTTTTAGGGACATAAAGTGAGGATAACGGGAACGGGTAATCGGGTTTGTTTGGTTTGATAAAGCTAATAAACTTATTTATTGTGGGATTGAAAACCCTATGTGCTCACCAAGCTCCCAAGCCTGACCCACTTAGTTTCTTGTATTACAAGTAGTGGCGCATGAGCATAGATGTGATGTCTTGGGATGAGAGAGTAAGGGAATTTAGGCATGTAAATACAAAATAATGTAGTAGGGCCTATGATGTATTTTTTATGCTTATGATCTGTATCGAACATGACATCCCAAGTCTTTTTAATGAAATACATTTCTATGGAAATGCTTTTGATAAAATGTTTATCATATTTTATTTTGGGACAAATTCCGCAACACTTTTATTTAAAATGTTACTCTAATTTTTAGACAAAGCGTAAACAAAATCGGTCTTTTCTGGCCGTGAAAATGGGGATGTCACATCGGCTCTAGCAGCAGTAATGTCTTTCTGGAGGGAAAAGGTGTGTTGTCTTGTTCGATCATGTTCTTTGTCCAGTCGACGAAGGCGTATCGCCGTGATTTGGGCAGTGGCATCAACGTCCATGATTTGGTTGGCGTTTTCCCTTGCTTACTCGCCCTGATTGGCGATGCGACGAACCATGACAGGAATGCTCTGTCAGTTGAACCTCTGCTACGGAGGTCATAAAAGACTTGTTTCATGCCGTAGGGTGGACGTCGTCCTTGTTCCCTGCCCCAGCGTTTCAGATCTACAACCCAGATGGGCGTCAGGGTCGGAAAGTCCTGTTGGAGATTTGGTACTACCTAGGGAGGATTGTAGACCTCGGGTTCTGACTCAGTGCCCTCATCATCAGCTTCCTCCTCCTCTTCTTCGGGATCCTCTTCAGGATCTTCCTCGGGACCCCTTCAGGATCCTCTTTTGGATCGTCCTCAATCCAACCTACATTGCCCTGGTTTGGGTAGTAGGGATCCCCGGGGATATGAAATCTTGACATTTTGTCTGATCGAGAATAGTGATAAGAGAACTATATATAAAATTTGAGTGTAAAGAGAAAGTTTTACGATAAGGCCTACATCGAGTCCTCCTATAATTACTTAGTGTATACAAATTACATACAATCAAGATCGAATGGACCATTGGATAAACAGCTTCACTCTAAGACCACATCCAAACAAGGAAAAGGATGTAAAGTGAAATCATTAACCCTAAGCCCATGCAACCTCACTCATGTGTAACCTTAAAGTATGCACTTTGTAATTATAGACCTGTCCGTGAAGGTTTTTAGTTTTTATAAGCTTAATTTTTCATAATAATTTTTTTTACTTAATTGATGATCCTAGTCCTAACGAAATGTCGGGGTTTACTCGCTTGTTATAGTTTTTATTGTGTCATAAATACTCCTATAGCTTTTAAATTTGAGATTTTGATTATAATGTTACTTTGGTAAGTTTTTAACTTGTTGCTCACTATGACTATTCCATGACATACGTTGGTCATATCTCAGATAAATATAGTTGATCAGCCTGTATTCATCCCAGATCCGATTACATATTCCGAGGCTTAGTCATAGTGTCCAACTTGTCTTAATACTTTTGTATATATAGTTCTAACTATAACATTAAACTGTTGCATGCATGCGTTTGTACCTTTATGAAACTAACATTTTTATTTATTGAAGTATAGCTGGTGTGAAAGCGTTTTGTCAGTGAGTTTTAGTCCCTTTGAATTTATAGTTTGTATATCTTATGTGGTTCAATATACTTAGTTCACTATAAACAATGCTCTGATACCAATCTGTCACACCCCCAAACCAGAATGGCGGAATTGTTCGAGGGTGGATGACTTCATGTAGTATCATAACAGTTCAGTAAATAGTAAAGAAAGCAAACATAACCATCATAAATATAATTTAAAAAGTTACATTGTTGATTGTAATACATGTTACAAAAGAAATTACATTATGATGATATAATAAATTTGAAATTTGACGCCTTAGCGTTCCTTCCCCAAAGGCTGTGGTTTACCAATCTGTCACACCCCTAAACCAGAACGGCGGAATCGTTCGAGGGCGGATTTTCGATTGGTCATAACTTCTTTGTTATAACTCGGATTTGAGTGTTCTTTATATTTTTTGAAAACCTTGAGACGATAACTATCATTTTATGTATCCCAATTGAGGCATTTGAACATTTCATTTCTGACGCTATTTTTATTTATTTATCAATTCGAAATATATTACAATACTTAACTCAGGTCATTACATTGACTTGAAATATCGGGTTGTCACATCCAATGCGTTAAATGATTATGTGAAATTCTTGCATGGTGACTTCGAGAACTGAGAGGCAATACTTGAGACGAGTATGAGTAGGAGTGAAATGTAGTATAGGCATATACTACCGGAAGCACAGGACTCGCACTTGGATCAGGGAAAGTCAGAAGGTTAACAAGGCACTAGTAATTGATTCTGTTTTGTTCATGTCTGCCGTTATCATCGTTTCGGTAATGACAAAGAATACGATTGATATTCCAAACCTAGTGGTCCTATCAAATCAAGTTCAAATAAGTTGAGTATGTTACATGGTTCAAAGAACCAAGTTCGATGTAACATCCAAATTAAGCTAGAATATTGAAGTGAAAGATAATCGAAGTGATTATCAATAAAAGTATCACGATCGTCGTTAAAGAAAGAAGCTTGTAGCTAGAAGTGATACATGCTTGAATGTGATCATATCACATTAGAACATTAAGGAAGGTATATTCCATTTTGGAATTTGACTCTAAAAGACCTGAGTCTAAGCGTGGCATCATACGATGAGAGGTCATTAGAACATGACCCATTGGTCTATTATGAAAATCGAAGTAAAGAACTTCTATTAAGTTCAGTTTGTTTCTAACTCGAAGGTTATGATTGAAAGTCCGATATAGTATGAAGAACGGATGGAAGTGAGCACCGCCAATAGTTAAGATAACGTATGGAGTCATTATACAAGTCATGTTTCGTTGATGATTCCAGTATATAATCATCCTAAGTGGGGAGATAATTGTAACGCCCGCATATTCGGGCTAGTCAATTTAAAGATAATAAGGGTTAAAATGACTTTTTGATAGAATATTATTTAGCATAAATAATATTAACCAAAGATAGAGTATATGTCACAAGGATTCTGTACATATAAAGAACATTGAAATTCGACTTAAAACGAGACAGTTATGACCTGTTGAATATTTGCGACAAAACCGACACGACGCCGCGTATCCTAAAAAGTAAAATTTTGACGAAATAGTTTGTAGTCTTAGAAATATAAACGAAAGTCGTAGTAGACGTTAAAAAGAGAGTGTGCATATAGAAAACGTCCAAATTTGACTTCGTTTGAGGAAATGGTTTTTCTAAGATTTTGCACATCAGTATATAGCCCGAAAATCGAATTTTAGATCGATCGATTTTTAGCCGACACAGCCTAAAAAATAATTGAAGATCTCGTTAATAGGAGCTCAACAATATAAAGACAGTCAAAAACAAACGTCGGATGACAAAGTTATGATTTTTTAACGGACTTTAACTATCTAAGCCTGTAAAAATATACCTTTAAAAATAAAGTCAAAATTAGCCAACCGAGTCTAAACTAAAGTTGTAGATCCCGTCGATACCTATGCGTGGATATAAATAATGTAAAAAACGGAGCTCTATGTGAAGGTTATGGATTTTAGAAGATAATTAATTATGAGCTAAATTTGCAAGTGACATGTGGCACGATCTGGGCCACACCTTCTTCCCCACGGCTTGGAACGAGATGGCGACACGTGAAAGCGAACGCCCTATGTTCGAAGGTGTTGGCATCCTATAAATAGGAGTTAGTAGCGAGTACCAAAGCACCAGAAGGCCCCGAAAAGAAGATCGTTTGGCTCAGAAGTTCTACCCGTGCAGAGCCTGTTTCTTCGCTAAACCCCTTATAAGTGAGTTATACTTACTATAATTTAAGTATAACTTATGTTTAAGTTCATTATCGTTATTATGAATCTATAAACAATATTTATCAGTGATTCCAAGTCGTTATACTGATTGATCTACTTACGGGGATGATGTCTAGGCTGTGATTTAGTGAGGTGTTTAAAGTGGGATTTCCAAACAGTATACTTCGTATATGAAATGGACCCTACCTCCGATATGATCGTACCTGGTTGTTCCTTACTTGATATATCATGAAAGTGGACTTTAAGTTAATGATGAAACTAGACTAATAATTAGTCGCAATAAATATTAGACTGAAACTTAGTGATGATAATACTAGCTTTCGTCAAAGGAAAAAAATCAATTGTTACAAGCAAAGCGCAACCTGAATTTCGCGTAGTCACATTAACAAGTCAGCGTATAGTTACTTTCAGCTTACACATAGATATGAAGTATTTAATATTAATATATACTATATGTGCTTATTATCTGTGTTCCTGATATATATGCTAGATGAACGATTTATACACGTTTTACATGATTTAAACTGTATATGTATTTTTATACCTATACATATATTGGGTAAAGATGGTTAGATAAAGGATGATACATGAAAGATGACATAGATGATGAGAGGTGAAAGATGATGAGAATCCTTGACTTTTACGTTGATCCAGTCATCTAGCAGAGTATAAATGACGACCACAAACTATTCTAGACAGTCCAGTGGAACGCTAGCAGGCTCGCAACCTGTAGGTGTTTTTAAACTACGTGTTCACCAAATGTACTTTAAAAATCCTGGCAGCGCCGCCTAAAGGATAATATTGGCAGCTATGCCTAATAGGTAACAAAGGCAGTTGTACGTAATAGATAACAACGACAACTATGGACTTAGTGCCTGTTTGATAAACCTTGACAGTGATGGACTTCGTGCCTATTCCATAGGACAATCCTTAGGAATGAATAAATGAAGAATAGATGATTCTTAGGAAAGATCCTTAAGAATAATGAAGATAATGTGGATGAGAAATTGGGTTAATTGTTTGATGATTGAACATAATAATTATATTATTGTGGGTTTAAAACCCGATGTTGTCACCCGACCACAAAGACAACATACTAAACAACCCTTTGGAATGTTGCCTTCCCTTTTCCCCTCATTATAAACTGTTAAACAAAAGAAAAGTAGCAAAGAGGCTGTCGGAGCAACCTCTTGCCCTCCCTCTCATCGAACTCACCAGAAACATTGTGAATCTGCTCAAATTCACATTGTGAATATTCATATTTTTTGTACTCTTTAATCATAAATTAATATTAATGTAAACAAATCTAAATTTCATTTCAGATTCACATTGAGAATTTGCACGTATTCACAATGTGAATAATAGTAAGTAAGATTCACATTGTGAATTCTGAAAACTTATTTATATACAGTTCAGACTAAAAAAGTGAATAAATCATTTGTTGAGATTTTTAGTATAATACGTTTTTTTTATATAAAATTATTTTAAATATTGGAAAAAAATATATCAAAACGAAATGGGTTATTTTTTTCGACAAACAAATGTTTGATTTTTATATATCAACATGGATATGTATGGAAAGATGATGAAAAATCATGAAAAATATTATATTCGGTTTTTTTTCGATAACAAACATAGCTTAAAAAGAATTTAAACAAACACAGGTAGTTTTTGGTATAATCTAGTCTATATGCGTCAAATGTACAAGTGTATATCTATTCTCTTGGCAGTAGATCATTGTGATTTCTAACGCTTATGATTAATTCAATTGTTTCTTGTTATTATATGCTCTCTGTTGAATCTCACCTATATATATATATATATATATATATATATATATATATATATATATATATATATATATAGGGTTAGGTTATTTTGTTTTCACTATCTATTGTGTGCATGTATGACTGATTCTGGACCAATCATTTTAGTTAATTTAAGAAAGTAATTAATGCATATTACATGTTGAAGATGTAATGAATATTAATTACATCTTCAGCATTTAATATGCATTAATTAGTTTCTTAAAATAACTAAAATGATTGGTCCAGAATCAGTGATACATGTACACAATAGATAGTGAAAACATTTGAACCTAACTCTCTCTCTCTCTCTCTCTCTCTCTTTATATATATATATATATATATATATATATATATATATATATATATATCGTCTAGTTTCGGCGATGATCAAAAAATGGTGAAGACTTTGAGGACAATTGCCCATTTAGTCACATGGGACAAATGTCCATGGATCGTCATTTAAGTGGTCATTTTTTGTTTTTTTTAAATTTCATTTTTTAAAACATGTATATACTTTGTTTTTAGGTTTTTATTTTTTTCGTTTTATTTATTTATTTTTTCTAAAAAGAATTTTAATTTTTTTCATAGTTTTCTAGTGTTTTGGTTTATTTTTATCTTTTTTTGATTTATTTTTTGTTTTTTTATTTTTTAAACTAAATATCAGTACGAGTTTTAGTATTTAACTGCTGAAAAGGTTTTAAATAATAAAAATATTAACGATCATTATACTCTTCGTTCATATTCCTTTTGAATCGTATTATTTTTGAATAAAAGTATTTTGAATCAAATTATTTTGAATAATAGTATTTGGGACATATCATTTTTAAATTATATGATTTTGGATCAATAATATATTTATCTAATTCAATTAAATGATGTTTTTATTAAAAAAAATTATAGATCATTATATAAATTGAATCATTTCATTTTGAATCATAAAAGATATAATTAAGCATTATAAAATATTTTAATCTAAATATTTTTAAATCATAACAAATTAAGGATCATAAACAAGTTAAACTGAAAGTTATTTTTAATCATAAATATTTTAAATAATTACATTTTGGATCATATTGGATAATATTATGTTCAACATCTATGGATCAATACTGACCTATTCGTCCATGAATTCGCCATTGCTGATTTGGAGTTTAAGGAGTGCAGATCGACACTCGACAGGGGTAGAAGTGGCTGATGAAACTAGTAGAGAGGCGGTCGATGGAGGAGGGAGTCGTTCATTATTGGTGCTGAATAGGTGACTCGCCGGCATCGGCCGCAAGGAGGCAGACATGTCGGCATCAGAATTGAAGAAAAAAATATTCGGAATCGATGAGGCTCACTTGGGGAAGATTGTCGGCCACATTCAGATTTATTTTGTTTTCTCTTTTGTTTATACTTTTAACTTAATTAATTAAAAAACTCAGATTTAACATATAATTTATTTATATATTTGTTTCCAATAATATCCTTGTCTCATTAAATTGACATGCCCCCGCATCTTTAATTTCTGATTATTTACAAAAACGTCACTTTGTATCTTGACCATCATTTTTTTTTATCTAAAGCTCCACTCTTAGTTCTCGGGTTCTCGGAAAACTATAAGTTTTTAAATGATCATTCCTCTTTCTTTCTCTCTCTTTCTTTCTTTCTCTCTCTCTCTGTATATATATATATATATATATATATATATATATATATATATATATATATATATATATATATATATATATATTAGCTATATTATAAAGCATATTGAACATTTCTTGAAATTTAAGAGGTACATGCTTGATAACTTAATGCACAAATCTTTTATGCACAAACCGACATCTTTTCACAACACAAAAGCTAATTATGATAAATAATAATCATCGAAAATATTTAAGGAAAGAACATCAATTAAATTTTGTTTCTTTTTTAATGTTGGCATGATGCTTGTCTAAATGTTAGACATTGAATTTTTCTAATATAGCTATTGAAACAGTCGAATAAAATTTTCTTAAAACAAAAATCATTTATTGAAAAGTAATAATTGTCGCCACCGCTTTAAACATGTGCACACCTAGTATATATATATATATATATATATATATATATATATATATATATATATATATATATATATATATATATATTCTTATAGCATTTTTAGGAAATATGTGCTTGAAGTTGCAAAGGTAAATGACAAAAGTGCCCTTAAACTAAATGTTTTATCTAATATTATATTTTTAATGTTGATTTCTTCCAAAAAGTTGTCGGATGATATGCTATATGTTGGAATCAAAATGCTCTCTTAAATTTTGTATAGAAATATGTGTTTGAAGTTGCAAAGGTAAATGACAAAAGTTCCTGTAAACTAAAACTCCAATTAAGTGATAATTTAATTGGTTATGTAGTATTTCACCAACATCAATCCTATATATTACAATTACACACAGTGTATTTAAGACTTTCAACACTAATGGAAGGTGTTTAGGTGGACTTAATTCTGGAATATTGTCGAATGCTGCACGTACTAGTGGTATGTGTCCCAGTAAAATATATGTTTTTTTTTAATAATGTACATAATATCAGATCAACAAAATATATGTTTTTTTTAATAATGTACATAATATCAGATCAACAAAATATATGTTTTTTATTATCATTATTTTGGTAGATATTCAGTATTCATAGATTTTATAGGCTAAAAATCTATATATGAATGTTTATTCTAAACAATTTAGCTAAATGGGTCAATTTTCACAAATTTTACAATATTCATTTATTTCTTCCTTTCTCCCAACTATGTCATCATTTTCCTAACTTCTTGTTCCTTTCTCCCAAATATGCCATCATTTTCCTAACTTGTTGCTCTCTAGTCTCTCAATTCCATTATCGTACAGCTTTTCAAGCACAAAATACAACATTTCATTTCTTTCATTTCCAAAAGTTTTAATTTTCTTATCTAATTTTTTTAATCTTTATATTAACTATCTGTCAAAATTCTACATATTCTATTGTATTTATGTGTTTTTTTTTATCATCAATAAAAATTAAAAGTTCCTTCAACAAAAGGGATAATGAATAGAAGGATAATTAGGTTTTCAGTTTGTTTGTATTAGGTCATTAAGATTTTTTTTGTGCGTATTAGACTAATATGGTTGTTATTACCGTTTAGAAATAGTCATTTTTACCGGTTTCAGCCTGTTTAACCAGTAAAAAAGACTAATTCTAAACGGTAATAATAACCATATTGGTCTAACACGCACGAAAAAACATTAGTGACCTAATACGGACAAACTAGAAACCTAATTACCTCCTAAGTCATTAACCCTAATTATTTAGAAAAATGTTTACTAATCAATGTGACTGACTTGTTTGACTGAAAATATTTGCTTCCATTTAAACTTATCACACAACCCTTCCAGAATTTCGAAGTCCAAAAACTCATATGATTGATGATCTTCATTAAATAAATATGCAATATTTTATCAATAACATCTTTTTTGTCATTTAAATGTTTACATGAAAACATCCATATGTACAAAAACAATCTCACTTTGATACCTCCCATCAATATCTACATTTGATAACGAATGGAAATGTAAAACCAACAGGGAGTTGCAAAGGATGCATATTATCAGTTATTTTATAAAGAACAAAACCACAACATGAACTAAGAAACCGAAGTTGCAAAATGAATAAGAAATCAGCACATAAACAAACACATACATACTATATACAACACATAAAAGAAAGTTTATAAAGCATGAAACTTAATAACAGGAAAAGTAAAAAACTTAAAGGAGACTTTATAGAAAGAAAGATCACCCTTACTTGCCACAAATGGTTGAAGACATCAACAAGAAGATCAATTTGACCATGGAATCTACATATTTTCTGGTCATGGCTTCAGTAGTTCATCTACTAAAACGTAAGAATTGCAATTGAACTCTATTAGCATTTGAAAAGGGAATTAGGGTTTCAGAGAAGACGAAGAATAGTTTTAAAAAAATTGGACCATTTCTCGATCTGTACGTGTCATCCTTGCGTAGCGGGCATGCTAATCTTCTCTGTATCGTTCAAATTTTATCGGATGTCCCCGAAGGGATGACTATAGATGTAGATTTTCGCTATATAGAGCAGTAGCAGGTTCTTCTTCTGGTCGATATAGGACGACACGAGTTCTAAATGAACTAGTTTACTGTTGATGGTCATATATTCTCAATGTCTTTAAAATTAGGGTTAATGACTTAGGAGGGTAATTAGGTTTCCGGTTTGTCCGTAGTAGGTCACTAAGGTTTTTTTTGTGCGTATTAGACCAATATGGTTGTTATTACCATTTAGAAATAGTCCTTTTTACAAGTTTCTTTCTGTTTTACCGGTAAAAATGACTATTTCTAAACAGTAATAAAAACCATATTGGTCTAATACGCACAAAAAACACCTTAGTGACCTAATACGGACAAACTAAAAACCTAATTACCCTCCTAAGTCATTATCCCCAAAATGAAATGGGTAAGTCAACCAATGAAATTTTGGAATTTAGGAAATTGATACAAACTAGATGAAATTAAGAGCGCCTTCGACACTGTGTGTTTTTTTTCCGTTATTTCAGGGTAACACCCATGATCTTACATCAATTTCTTCAGTTGCTATTAGTCTATATGTAAACTTTAAGTCTCGCATTACACTATTAAACTAATTTTGAAAGTGCATTAAAAGTAATAATATTGAATTACATGGTCGGTTGAATAAGACTTGGCATTTTAAGAAATTAGCTTTTCATGTCTTCCCCCATTTCTCTCCTGCAACAAAGATTAACTTATTTTTGTCAATGTATAGGTTTCAGTTGTGTACGTTAATTTCATTCAACTTTTTATCTAACCATAACAGAAATTCATGGTGTCGATATGTTGGTGATTTTAGTGTTACCATGTCATTTTATGTAACTGGATTCGGGGGTCGGTTAGACGAGGTGGTGTGGAGTGTACGCATGTATAACATCAAATTAGTAGTCGGTTAGACGAGTATTCGGGGGTCCGAGGGCAGCGCCCCTGGGTGTTGGGTTTCCAAAAGGGCAGCGCCTCTTTGGCGGGGTCTAGGGACAGCGACCCTAGCGGGGTCCAGGGGGAAGAGCCCCTGGCTTGGGTCCTAGTGCCAGGTCAGCGGGCGGGATCGAGGGGCGGCGCCCCCACGGGGTTTGCATATGGCACATAGTGGGTTATTCCGATTCTTGAGGATGATTATGGTAAAACTAACGAAACTCGTTAGTTTTGGTAACCCTAAATCGTCATTAAGACTCGGATTACCCTGACTTGTTTCCAAAGGAACCCATAGCGGTCCTACCCTAATGAAACCCTAATATCGTTTATTATATAAACGACTCTTCTTTTCAGAAGAGATACACGATCTTAAGCTCTCGTTTTTCATAATACTCTCACAGAATCCTCTAGCATATTAGCTTATGGTTTGTGTGTCTAGAATCGTAAGTGTCCACTTGGATTATCCTTGGCTTAATTTCTTGCAGCCCAGGCATATGGTAGAAATATCAGTTCGGAAAGTGATATCACGATCCAAGTTGGTATCAAGATCTCCACCACAAACCCTAAACTTCCCTACATAATATCCCCATTCCGACTACAAAAAAGAAAAAATAATAGAGTGGAGCTAGTATGGTTATTAAGTCATAGTTTAATTTCTTTTTATTACACCATAGTACTTTGAAAATAACCATTTTCAATTATTCAAAGCAATTTGCACTGCCACAGATGAACTTAATTTAAAAAAATGCTATAGATATCTTAATTCATTAAAAACTATTCGCGTTACAACCAAAACATATTTAAAGTTAAAATTAAAAAAAAATTGAAAGTTCAATTTTTCAAAATGACTTCCATACCAAGACATTATATTTTGGAAAATGGAAAAACTTATCCCATTATAATAGTGAAAATTATTGTGTAGGCATGACATTGCTACAACTTGATAGATTATTGTGTAGGCATGACATTGCTACAACTCAAGATATACCTTTGGTGTAAGCTCATTAAAGGCAGGATAAGCATCAGTTTCTAATTCTGTAGTATGACAAGCATGAAAGCTGCAAATGGCCTATGGGAAAATTTTGGTGCTCTGAATTCAAATGATGGGCATGTTTGGTATTGCATCCTCATTTGAAGAATCTCATAGCAACACACCTGTTAAAAGTTCCAACTACATAAGAACTTGCATACCAAATACTTGTAGCAACAAATGTGGCTAAAAGATTTTAAGGGAATAATAAGGTTAAGAAATTAAGAAATCCAAACCTCTTCAGTGGTGATAATTCCTTTGATATCCTGCCAAACAACAATAAATCAACAAATTTTATTAGTTTTACCCTTCTTTGGTATCTTTATGTTTCAACTCAATATTCCAGCACCCACTTCAGAGATTAAGCCACCAAGAGGAATCATAACTGCACTTGCTAGAAAAAGTTTGCTTATAGACATAAAATGCTTTTTTTAGGAAAATGAAAGTCACCTTCTGACCTCTCCTAATACCACATGTGCAGATATTGTACTCCTTTATACAAAAATTCAAAGGATTAACAAAAATCTTACCATTTAAGATATGATCCAATGACTTTATTGTTGATGGTGATGGAATCAACTTCTTTTACCCATTGTTAGAAGAGTAGGATCTTGAACATTTTGTTACAGTGACCAAAAAGAATTAAAGCTTTTAACCATTTTAATACATAAATTTGTAAATATCAAAAAATCTACAAAAAGAAGTTATTAGAGAACAGATTAACCGAGATATAATCGATCAGAAAAGAAATGCTGAAAAATGTTTCATAATCTTAAAATCTTTTTAGGTAGAGAAAATGATAATTATAAAATAAAAAATGTAACAGGGATGAAGACAATCACCCATCAATTCTTCCCTTGAATATAATTTCATAACAGGTGGTCCAAGTATACCGTCATTCGATTTCAACATATTCTCACTCATAGCTTATTTTGTTAACTTTGCAACAAATAATGGGTTAAGCACTTATTGACATACCTGAAGCCTCACGGCCTCCACCATTAAATCAACATCCTCTGTAAAGATTTAAAAAAATGTCATCTTTTTAAACCAGGAAAAAAAGATGGGTCAAATATGAAAGCTTGACCAAGATTTACGTTCAACATATTCATGAGGAAGTTGAACACCACCATCTTCACCACACGTAGAATAACCACTTAAACACAAGTTTCCTCTTACACAGTCAACATCTAAAGCTCTTCTAAACCAATCTGATGTCTGCCCTAAAGCCTGATCAACATGAAATATTAAAAAGACGATTATACCCTTAACACAATAACATACAAATAACACAAAACCCAAGAAGGAAAATGTGAATTTGAAAACCACCCTTTGAAGGCCATGCTTTTTATCCTCCCCTACTATATCATCTAAAGTGTAATTATACCAATAATCTCCATAAAATGGTGGATCATTTTGAGGTTTACAAGAAGGTGTACCCAAATTAGAAGTTACAGGGGGTTCACCTAACTGAAAGAAAAATTGAAATAATTATGAAATTTATATTTAAAAAAAAGTCAATAAATTTCAAGATTTTTGTTTGATTAAAGTCACTTTCACTATATCCCCAACTTTCTTGTAGTCTGTAGCAGGTGAGTGACCCACAACGTCATAGTTTAAATAAAATTGGATAGGTTGCGTTGCATTCTTAGGCAAAGTTGAAAGTTTTGAATTTCCAATAATGCCCTTCCTGTGTGGTGAAGAGGTTCTAAGATGAAGAAAAAAAAGAGAAGATATATGAATGTTTGTATTTTCACTAAAAATTAGTGATTACATTCATTGAAATGGCTTTTATTGCAATTGTTTTTGAAAGCATACTTTATGAGTTAAGTCCATCATTAACTGAGCCAGCAAGACCTTTAGCAATTCCAATTTTAGCAAATTTATGTGGATACCCGTAGAGCTAGTTGAGCATAAATGCATGATTTGTTTAATCCAAAAATATCACACGAATAGGAAGGTGTGATGCGAGTTATGACAAAATAGTTGGTGTAAGATTTTACTAGGATTTAAACAAATAGGTATTAAACTACTACCCAAATACATGTCGCAACTTTGAAGAAAAGAAAATATTAAGGAGATAAACTGAACTCAAACCAGGGTTCCCATTTGGCCTCATCTTTCGGGGTACCATGTCTCAATACCTGTAAACATACACACATATATAAAACAGAGTTAGGGTTTTTCTTAGAGGGAGACTGAGAATTGCTGCAAGAGGTGAACGTGAACGAAAATTAAAGAAGAAAGAAATAGCAAATCAGAAAACTGGAAACGAAGACTATTGGATGATAAGGACGGCAATGCGGTAATCAAAGCAGATAAGTAGTGAAGATAACAATCGAAAAACATATGGCGGTCTGTGTCAAAATAAGAAACATAAAGACTTTCATGTCAAAATAAGAAAGAGAAACAACTTCACTATAGCTAAGGTTTTAAGAATTGATTGTAATATGTTAATTTATTAGAAATATTAACACTAATAATAAAGGTTCAATACATATCGATTGAAGGCAAACGGGCAATAAGTTGCGCCGCTAGCCCTTTCTGGATGCCAGAAATGATCTTAAGATTTTGTCACCCTAGACTGGCCGAGTCTAACTGTAGCGAACAGCTGAGGTGTGGGGGAGTCACCCCCGTATAGATCTATACACAAACTCTTGCTCTCCCTCCAAGAGACTTTGATTATAACTACAGACTACAAACGACCCATAGAGGTGTCGTCTGCTATTACTCACTGAATCTAACTTGAATTTGATTATCATTGATTAACGACCTATATATGTTTACTGAATTAAAGGTAGGGCTAATAAACGAGCGGAAGAGGATTACAAAGTCCTACTAATCCCACGTATTATTTATGGCTATTGTGTATATGAAGGGGACGACGGCCCATTTTGTATTTGATTTATTTGGACCCTACTAGCAATGTTAATAGGCCACTAAGGCCCAATAGCACTTAAAAGCCATTGAGGGTCCCTTAAATATAAAATCGGGTCATAGAAGGCCCAATAACATTTATTATTATCCTTTTGGCCCAAAAGTCATGTTAATGGGTCACAAAGGCCCAATAAGCATGATTAGGAGCTCTCAAGCCCAAAGATTTGAATATGTAGTGTTGTTTTATGTATTGTATAATTGTCGGAAAGATTGATTTTTTGATTCGTAACGGCACGAGGTCGGTCGGTTGTTTATAACGATATTTAGAATTACATGTATATTCGTCATTCTATTTTCGTAAGTTGTAATTTGGTGTTTTTGACTCAATATCTTAAAGATAAAATAATTGACTCAAAAATATTGCTTTGAACCCTTTTAGCCCTTCTTTAATATAAATGACAATTTTAGTCCTTTATATATAAAAACATTTTAAGCCCTTAAACCATTTTCTTGACACTTTCGACCCATAGACTTGTTCAAGTGACGTTTTTAACTCAAAATTTATTCTTTGGCAGTTTCAGCCCTTCCAGAAAAGTTTTTCCCAGTTAAAGCCCAAACTTTTTGCAACTTTGACAATTTCAACCCAAAATCCAAAAACTTTACATTTTTTATCCTTGTTTAGAAAAATATTATTTTAATCCCCTAAATTTATTTTGTTTACTCTTTTTCCCTTTTTTGAGAATTTTACCATTTCAAACCCTTGAAAAGCACCTTTATCGCATTTTTTGGGCCTAAGGGCCGAAAAGCCCAAAGTTTAGCCCATTAGGCTAAAATTTACACTTTTATTCCTTTAAAAATCAAGATTGTTATAATAACTCAAATTATAACTGATTTGACCGTTTTGACCCTTATAAAAACCGTAAATGACATTTATTTCCCATCTTTTGCTTATTTGTCAAAAAATGGTTCATAATTTGGATTTGTGTTTTGTTTTGCTTATTTTGAACTTGTACAATTCTTTGGTCTTGATAATAACATGTTTTAAGATGTCTAAGCACATATATTTCCTAATCATAGTCAAGGATCTCGGCTAGATCATGATTTTTCACACATATTTATCAAAGAAAATCAAGAAATCACACATATCATACAAAAACACATAGATCTACACATTTTACTTGTATTCTCCCCCATAAAACATATGAAAACCGAAACTAGAGGGCTATGAACTCACCTTTTCTTGTTAATTTTGATTTGAAGAAGAGACGGAAGATTTTGATGCTATTTTCGGCCCTAGCAAGCTTTCTTGGGTTGATTTCGATCTTAGAGGTTTTCTAGGATGATGATCATGACTTTATTATATGAGTTAAGAAGAGAATTTTGATAAAACAAAGAGTCTACATTATGGATCCAAGCATCAACTTACCTAAGATGATGATTTTTATGGAATAACCTCCTTGAAAAGCTCTTAATCTTGAAACTTTTGAAGGAGAAGTGAAAGTGTTCTTGAGAGAATTTGGAAAGAGTTGGAATGAATTATGTATGTGTGTGTCTACTCTCGGCCGAAGGTAAGAAGAAGAAGAGGGAAGAGAAAGATATGGATGTGATGGATGCATGGAAACATAAGAATGGTGCATGGAAGTATGGAAGTTATTGCATGGATGCCCATTATGTAATAAGGAGGTAGCTAACCCTCCTTATCTCTTTGATTTTTCTTTTTTTTTTGTTTTGCACTTGGGCCGAGAATTAGAGAAGAGAGAAGAGAAGTTTGGCCTTTTGGGCATAAATCCATATTATGGGCCCAATTTGATGGTTTTCGGCCCATTGGGCCTTTTAGAGTAATTCACGGCCCAATGTTCATCAATGTATGAGTTTTATGGCCCATTAGGGCTATTTATAATTGTTATGGCCCAATAAGGCCTATTAGAGATAAACTAGTCCATTGTAGACTTTTGAGGCCGAAAATGTTAAGTTTCAAGTAAATGGGTCTAATTAGGGTCCATTTAAGAGTTCTAAGCCCAAAATAGTCAATTTGGAAGCTTATTGGCCCACTAGGCCCAATAAGGAAATCTAGGGTTTCAAATTCTTTGTTGACTATTTGAAGTGCTTGTATAGAGTGTTTGATGAAATTTTGTTGTCATTGAATAAGCATCATACATGCTTTCAAGTTTTAATCACCATGTTATCGTTGTTCAATTTTACAAAGCATCAAAATCCTAGTTGTGACAAAAGGGTACAAACACATGTTTATTTTCTATACATGCATTCTCGTGCTTTACCACTTTGCACGCAACAACTTTCAAAGTTGCATGCCCAGCTGTGAAACCCCCGCTCCCCAAACCAACAAGAGGAGAGACCCCAGTAAGATCCACGCACACATGCTTCCTTCCTATCAATCCAAAGACCAAAATGTCAGCCGATCTAAGTGTGGACCTTCCATCTTGTGGATCCGTCAAAAAGTTCACCGGTGCTTCTTTCTTCATAGAAATACAAGCACGCCGACAAGCATCAAAGAGAACATCCCGAACCACATCATGTCTGTACTTGAAACCAGGGAGCTCTCTACAATGAACCACATGTTCCCCAAAGGTATCCAAACATGCCTTGAGGAAAACTAGACATATCTCATCAATTGGGAATATGGGAATCATGAGGCTATAACTAAGGATAGTTCGGTACTCCACAGGAGACATATGCTAGCCCAGACCATCAATAGGGATAGTTAGCAAAAAATCCTGAGCATGAGGTGCCCGCAAACACTCAAAGACTGCTTTCTGTTTAACAGTCATGTTAAATTCGACTTCTATATCTTGGACCATTTTGCTAAAAAGGGCACACGCCAAAGCTTTTTGGGATTTAGGAGGGGGGGCAGTTTCCTTATTAGTGAAACCGCTACAGTCAAATCCCGGAATCATATCGCGAAGACGAGTCATAAGACATAGGTAATCCGAGTCCATACCACATACGCCACTGTCACAGAAGATGTGGTCTTCTAATACCCAAGATTGGGCTCTCGAGGCTACAAATGCTTAGGAGGAAACCTCGTATGCCGAATACAAACCCAAACCACCGAGACGAATAGGTAAAGGAGCCAGGAGCCACTGAATGTCTCCAAAGAAGGGGCCTCCACATACTACCATATCCTCGATAGACCTGCGTAATCCTTTGTTAAAGAACAAAGCTGCCTCTTCTATGTGAACCGACTGGCATGTCCTTAAACCAAAGAAAAGTTTTGCAATGCCCATACATGATCGAAGAAAAAGGAGCTCACTCTGCTGGTCACATAGTTGTGGAAGATGGCCCATCAAATCAATAGCATTGACCGCTCTCTTCATGGCTAATTCGCTAATAAACCCTGCGTGTCAACTAACAGCCCCCCCCCCCCCCCCAAGGAGCTTCACCCCCAAAGAAGGTCTCCCTATATCCATTGGGAATAAATCAGCACGAAGCCTCCTACCATCACAGGAAGGCCAAAAAGTCTCCATTTTCTTGATGTTCAACTCAAGACCCAAACCTGGACCATGCGACCGAATAATGTTCAACACTCTAGCCACCTGCTTTAAATCCCCAATGACAGTCCCATCGTCTAGATACATAGCATGGAGAAGGAGCTTACAATTTTCTCTAATCTTGTGCACAAGTGGGTGTAAAACAAGAGCAAAAAGAAGAGGGCCCGAGGGGTCACCTTGCCGTACCCCGGTGGCAGACTATATATGTTGGTCTCCGATATAAAGTCTCGCTGCTAGCCCGTACAAGAAATTCACCCACAACGAAATAGAAGGGCACATCTTCTTAACATCGTGGAGTAGTGCTGATCGATCTACCAGGTTAAAGGCATTTGAGAAATCTACAATCATCATTACAAGAGACCCATCAACATGGTGTTCACCTAACACCCTATTCGCACTATGTAACACAGCCTCGGAACCATCGGATACACCAACCCCAAACTGAAAATCATTAAGGTACTTGGCCATTTATTTACCCACACCTTTCATGGCAAGCTTGGAAACCAGACGTCTCCATATGGTGCCTACGACAATTGGACGGATCCTGTTGTCTGGTTTAAGTCGAGGCGTGAGAGGAGCTGACGCAACAAACTATGCAAAAATGGTTGGACATCTTCCTGCTAACCATAAATTAACAACTGAAGTGATAGCATGTATGCGATATGTGGCAATAGCAGACCCTTCTCCATAAAGGGCATCTAGTAAGTGTTGAGCCCTCAAGCTATCTCTCCCCCAAGAAGTCCCTTTAGGGAAGGATTTGATGCAACCAAATACACAGTCAAAGTTTGCTACAAGGGGAGGTTCAGAAATAATGGGGCTCGGCATGGATGGGGGTGGCCTGAAAGGGTGTTTGTCCTCCACAACTTTAATAGTATCACCATTATATGGTGCAACACTAGATGAGAATAACACTTTCACTGCTACAGTAAAATGACCATCTGCAACCTTACGGATGCACTGTCTGATGTTGGTGTTACTTGATGTAGACTCCTTCTGAAGGATGCCTCCACCCTGTCTCATAGCTCCAACCTCGGGATTCTCTAACATATTTTGAACTAACTTCGTGATACCACCCTCTTTCCACCATGTATCCAAGGACTTCAAGATGGAGCTTTGCTGTAAGGATTTCCTATTCCCAGACCTACACTCTTGTCTATTTTTTGGTCTAAACACCTGTAGTGTGTAGCGAGGAATAAGTAACAAACACATCCATGCCTCAACCGAGCCAGGTCAGGCAATCACCTTGTACAGAGCAGTCTTCAAAGCCTGAGAGAAAGCAAGGCGACAAATATGAGGAATACTCTTAACAGTAGTGATAGGCTCTTTAAGAACACGAGCAAGGAGCGAAACGTCAAAAACAAAACCTCCAAGACCATTTGTCACTGAATCTTTAGTTAACGACTTAGAATACCGACAATGTAACGACTCGAGCCGTCATCCCCTATAACAAACCTCGCACGACCATCCGGGTAATGACAGTAATGTCTAAGATCATGCAAAGTGATACACTTCCCACACATCCATTGACCAAAGGCCTTCAAAGTTTCTTCCAATGCCATAAATAAACCAACATCACTAGAAAGAGCTTCACGTAACACACCTTTACGGTCTTCAGTAGGTAAATGATGACTTTTGATGTGTGAAATCATACGGCCAATCCCCTTACTTCCCACTTCACCATTTGGGCAACAATGGAAGCTTCTGAACGGGCACAGACAAATATCACTCGAATTTGTGGAAGAATAAGCCATACCAGAGAACAAGCCTCGTGATGAAGCTAGAAATATGAAGCAATATTTAAGAAGGAGGGGAAGGAAATGGACATAATTCTTGTATTGACAGGGGGTAACTAATGGGTTCTGATAAATTGGATCTATTTAAAATCATTACTCTTTCTTTCTTAGTCAACCATATATTGTCACCTCTGTGAGATCGGAAGATCCGACCTAGGACAAAACATATGCACTCAGATGATGTTCACTGCTCTTAAGTTAGTATATTGTCTCCTACATATATCCTACTCTCTATGTTAGTCATATGTTGTCCTCTCTGCGTGATCGAAAGATTCAACCTGGGACTCAACATATGCATTCCACAATGATTATTTAGTCACCTAAGGTAAAGGATTCCGAAGAAACTTCCTTGATTACATGGGTATTCCATAAAGTGGGGAACATGTTCTAGTATACTAATAGTAATTGCAACCATAAATAAAGGTTGATTGGTATATTGTACTGGCTAAATTTAAGTTGACAACAATATCCCTGGTCGTCTTCAGATAAAATGGTCTATCTAGGAATATAGTAGCTATATATCGTCACTCATGATCTGTCCTGAAAATGTCATTTGTGCTTAAGTGGATGACAATATCAATGATTGACGAGAGCTTTTCATAAACGTGCATGCTGATAAACCTCATTAATTTGCTTCATACCGTTTGATCCCAAAAGTTTTTGTTTTATTAGAATCTGTTTATTATTGTTTTTTTCGTTAAATTTTTCATATTTTTTTCTTTCTCCTCTATGCACAAATTTAGAGGAGAATTAAAACCAAATAAAAATCATAAAATTCAAAAAATCCAAAAATCTGTTTATTTCTGTTTTTATTTCTTTTTCAAAAAAATAAAAATTCCAAAAATATTGTATTGTTTTTTAGTGTATTTTAATTTTATTTTTATTCTTAGTTATTTTTATTATTTCAAAATTTTCATTGTTTTGAAACGTGGATGAGCAAGGAGAAGAGACCTGGAAAGGAATTGACGGACATTACACTTCACACTACTTTCATAAGGAATTGACGGCTTGCGGATCTATATTGTTTAAGTTTCTTGATCTCGTTGTTACAAATTGCTCTGGATGTCCAAGCCTAATTGCCTTGGTTAATCCAATGTAGCTGAAAGACACGCACTCACTCTCAATAAGCGAGAGAAGATGGTAACTTTTTATGTTCAAGTCGGTTTTGGCAGTATCTTCCTAAGAATTGTTATATTTAACGAATTGAAGGCATGAAACTATACAAATTATCATGTCATTCCCTTTTAAGAAAGGTGTCGCCCTTTACAAGCTGACCATGTTTATTCAACGAGCATTGGTTAGGAGTTACTTCTCCATTTCAGTCTTATCAGTTCATGTAACCTAAGACTTGTCATGGCACCAGGGCGATTATCCCAACCGGGAAATAGATATCGCTAGACATCCCGCCTTGGGTCTTGACATTCTTTTTTTCATGCAAAAGTGCGGAGACTCAAATGTATTCTTGGATACATTCTCCGCACGTATGGAATGAATGGTATTAGCACCAGGGCGATGCACCTCGCAAGGCACGATTATCGCTGAATGTTCCACCAAGGGCCTTGATCTCGTGTCATGCTAAACTCTGAAAATATGTCTTCCGATACATTTGTCGTATGAATGGTTATGTGAGGTATTCCTCATTAACTCTCACTGGCACTAGAATTGTACACTCAGCTAAGATTCAGAAACCATTGAACGTCTCGCCAAGGGCCAAGTTAACTTGTTAACTTGAAAATGAAACATCCCAAAAATACGACCCAAAAACTTTTGTTTTAATATTACTAAAAATCGCAACGTCAACTATTTGATAAAAAACCATGAATCATATGTCTCAAAATGCCATAGTAAATGTATCAATCCAAAACTAAAGTTAATATCATATCGAACTATCTAAATAAAACTCCCAGGAATAAACTGCAACTATGGTGTGTGCCATGCCATCAAGACAAGCCTTTCCCCTTGCTTGCGGAAGTACCTGAAACCAAAACTGAAACTGTAAGAACAAAGCTTAGTGAGCTCCCCCAAACTACCACATATCATACAATTACATATAAAGCACATACTGGGCCTTGCCCACTGCATCGGACCAAAGTCGGGACTAACCAGGGCCTTGCCCCTACATCGGACCGAAGTCCGGAACATATAACACAAAAACATGCTTGAATTACAAAGACATCAAGCACACTGAACTACTGCATCAGACTGATGTCCGGAAACTACTGCTAACTAGATGTGTCGGCATTGCGGCCGTAGACCCGTTCCTACTGGAAGGAAAACTCACATGAACTGCTGAACTCGGCCGATAACCCACCGACTGCTAACCGACAACTCTCTGAAATGCTGCTCCTCTAGCTCCCTAAGAAACCAATACCAATAACAACACATAGACTAAATTGCCTTCCCGGGGTCAATTAAGTCAACTTTGGTCAAAGTCCTGGTCAAAGTCAACCTTCCTGATTGACCCTACTCGCCGAGTCAACCCGTCGACTCATCGAGTTCTCATACTCAGAAAACTCCCATAACACGACTCAACTCATCGAGTCGCCCCAGGACTCGTCGAGTTGAACGATCTCTGAATTCCGTCTTGACTAACTCACTGAGTCGCCAATCGAGTCACAGATCTGAAGCTTAACCAAAAGAGGTTGGGGTTCTGCGACCTGACTCGCCGAGTCCAAGAACAAACTCGCCGAGTCCAAGGCAATCTTCAACAGACTCGCCGAGTTGTTCTTCCAACTCGTCGAGTCCATGCACATGTTCATACAACTCGTCGAGTACACCCATGTGGCTCGCCGAGTCTCTCCAGTTCTCAATCCATTCAGAGGCTTTTCAAGCCATGTAAGGGCTCCAAACCATAGATCCACCCCTCTACATTCTAACCCTCACATAAAGTTGCAAACTTTACGTGAAACCAAAGAGATATAGTCCCAAAACACACTATGGCTAGGGTTAGGGACTAAGGGGCTTCCCTAACAACTCTTAATCAGATACTTTATGACATTATGTACCATCACAAGCCTAGATCTGAACTCCAAACCCGAAATAGATCTCAAACAAGTTAAAGAATTCCCAAAACAACCACCAAGGATGAACCAAAAAGGAAATAGCTCAAGATAAGGGCTCCTTACCTCAAAGATGTGCCCAAAACTGATGTAGATCTCATATCTATACAAGCCCCTTGAAGCTAGCTCCCAATTTCTCAAGATCCTTCCACCAATTTCCTCTTCCAAGCCCCAATATCCTCAATAATGAAGCCTCACACGAATTTAGGGTTTTTTTGGAACTCTCTGGGGGATTAGGAGGCTGTGAGAGGGACATAAAGTCCTTTATATAGGGTGCAAACCCTAAGATTATGGTTTTTTCATTCCAACACAAACTCGTCGGGTCTAGCTTTCGAATCAGCGAGTTGGTCACTTAATTCGCGACCCAAACCCGCTCTGACTCGGCGAGTAAGTATACCTACTTGTCGAGTCCCTTCTTCAATTTACACTTTAAGCCCGTAACTTAGACTTTTTAAATTTTGGATGCTACAACTCTCCCCCACATAAATTAGGCTTCGTACTCGAAGCCTACTGCAGGATACGCGTCCGAACTTACCACTTGCATTGCAAACTCCGAATTCCCAAATAACTCAAGTACTTCCAAACCCTACCACTGCAGCCCTTTTTAAAATAACTTCTTCTCGCGTGGAAGCCTTCATGCCGACCACCAGCCTCAATGTCATCATATAACAACCAAGTATCACCCGAGGATATTGTCCCTTTCCTGAATGGAACACACTTTCATGACTTGCGAAAGTTATATACCACAATAATTCACTGGGTCCTCTCCCGGTGCCAAACTATCCTCCCTTTTTCCATATATGTCGATAACCCGAGCAACTCGCATGGTTGGAACTCATTCTGTCCTCTTCATGAATCCATTCCTTTCATGCTAACTACCTCATGTTCTCACTAGAACAACATAATTCACAGATCCACTTATCCCTATGATTCACTTATACTTGGCTATAACTCAGAGAATCGTGCTATGAGTGACTTGCCACTCCACAAGCTATCCATGAAAATACAAAATACCATTACCGTTGGAGACCCAAGACTGTCTGAAAACACTGCACTGCCTAAAAACACTGAACTGCCTAGAACACTGACTGCCTGAATCACTGACTGCCTGAAACACTGAACTGCCTGATCATTGACTGCCTGAAACATTGACAGCCTGAAACACTAAACTGCTTGGAATACTGACTGTCTGAATCACTGGCTGCCTGAACACTGAACTGCCTGAAACAGTAAACTACCTGATCACTGACTGCCTGAACATTGATTGCCTGAAATACCGAACTACCTGATCACTGACTGCCTGAAACACTGACTGGCTGAAACACTGAATTGCTTGGAATACTGACTGCCTGAATCACTGGCTTCCTGAACACTAAACTGCCTTAAACAACATGTTGCTATAGGGATGCTTTCCAACATCTCTCGAGACCTTCATGGTCTCACTTCCTTCGCCAGTCATCTGAAAATCGGGTTCCAACCCGACTGCGGGGCCAAAGGACTCCCTATTTAGCTGCCTCACACGAATTCTGAATAAAATTCTTCTCTGGAACTAGTTGCCACTAGTTATTATGTCACTGAGACTCTAACAACCTCCTGATCCAATCGATCGGGTCTGTGCTTCGAATCCTGATGTTACCAAACCACGCCAAGCATGACTGCTACATGACCAATTGTAGCCTTATGTCATAAATGACCTTAAGTCGTCCATTGCTTCCTTGCTCTCATAGCTGTAGTGGCACTACTATAGTCTTATCTCTGGCTTAACCAGATCTAACCCGTCTGGGTAAGTTCTGAAATCCAATCTGTCGATTTCCATCTCCTCACTACCACACTCGAACTGGTGGGTACTACTGTCCTTCCCGCGTCCTAACCATAGACTCACGCTATCTACTAACTTAGTGAATGCTACGGTTACACCTGCAAACTTACAACACTCTAATAAGATCTGACTGCTATTGAATGCTACTGTTACACCTGCAAACTTACAACACTCTAATACGATCTGACTGCTAGTGAATGCTACGGCTACACCCGCAAACTTACAACACTCTAACACTATCTGATTGTTAGTGAATGCTACGGCTACACACACAAACTTACAACACTCTAACACTATATAGCTGCTAGTGAATGCTACGGCTACACCCTCAGACTTACAACACTCTAATACTATCTGACTGCTTGTGAATGCTACGACTACACCCGTATACTTACAATACTCTAATACTATCTGGTTGCTAGTGAATGCAAGGCCTTTCCCCTTGCTTGCGGAAGTACCTGAAACCAAAACTGAAACTGTAAGCACAAAGCTTAGTGAGCTCCCCCAAACTACCACATATCATACAGTTACATATAAAGCACATACTGGGCCTTGCCCACTGCATCGGACCAAAGTCCGGACTAACCGGGGCCTTGCCCCTGCATCAGACCGATGTCCAGAAACTGCATCGGGCCGAAGCCCGGACTAACTGGGGCCTTGCCCCCTGCATCGGATCGAAGTCCGGCTAACTGCATCGGACCAAAGTCTGGACTAACTGGGGCCTTGTCCCTATATCCGAAATTTCAAAAGTTTGAGTTACGGGCATAAAGTGTAAATTGAAGAAGGGAATCGACGAGTAGGTATACTTACTCACCGAGTCGAAGCGGGTTTGGATTGCGAAATAAGTGACCAACTCGCTGAGTCGAAAGCTGGACTCGACGAATTGGTGCTGGAATGAGAAAACCCTAATCTTAGGGTTTGCACCTTATTTAATGGACTTTATGTCCCTCTCACAGCCTCCAAATCCCCCAGAGAGTTCCAGAAAAACCCTAAATTCGTATGAGGCTTCATTATTGAGGAGATTGGGGCTTGGAAGAGAAAATTGGTGGAAGGAGCTTGAGAAATTGGAAGCTAGCTTCAAGGGGCTTGTATAGATCTGAGATCTACATCAGTTTTAGGCATATCCTTGAGGTAAGGAGCCCTTATCTTGAGCTATTTCCTTTTTGGTTCATCCTTGGTGGTTGTTTTGGGAATTCTTTAACTTGTTTGAGATCTATTTCAGGTTTGGAGTTCTGATCTAGGCTTGTGATGGTTCATAATGTCATAAAGTGTTTGTTTAAGAGTTGTTGGTGAAGCCCCTTAGTCCTGAACCCTAGCCATAGTGTGTTTTGGGCCTATATCTCTTTGGTTTCACGTAAAGTTTGCAACTTTATGTGAGGGTTAGATTGTAGAGGGGTGGATCTATGGTTTGGAGCCCCTGCATGGCTCGAAAAGCCTCTAAATGGATTGAGAACTAGAGACACTTGGCGAGTCACATGGGTGTACTCGATGAGTTGTATGAACATGTGCATGGACTCGACGAGTTGGAAGAACAACTCGGCGAGTCTATTGAAGATTGCCTTGTACTCGGTGAGTCTGTTCTTGGACTCGGCGAGTCAGGTCGCAGAACCCAAACCTCTTTTTGTTAAGCTTCAGATCTGTGAGTCGGTTGGCAACTCAGTGAGTTGGTCAAGACGGAATTCAAAGATTGTTCAACTCGACGAGTCCTGGGGCAAGTCGGCGAGTTGAGTCGTGTTATGGAAGTTTTCTGAGTATAAGAACTTGGCGAGTCGATGGGTTGACTCGGCGAGTAGGGACAATCAGGAAGGTTGACTTTGACCAGGACTTTGACCAAAGTTGACTTAATTGGCGCTGGGAAGACAGTTTAGTCTAAGTGTTGTTATTGGTATAGGTTGCTCAAGGAGCTAGAGGAGCAGCATTTCGGAGAGTTGTCGGTTAGCAGCCAGAGGGTTATCGGCCGAGTTCAGCAGTTCAGGTGAGTTTTCCTTTTAGTAGGAACGGGTCTACGGCCACAATGCCGACCCGTCTAGTTAGCAGTAGTTTCCGGACTTCGGTCCGTTGCAGTAGTTCAGTGTGCTTGATGTCTTTGTGATTCAAGCATGTTTTTGTGTTATGTGTTCCGGACTTCAGTCCGATGTAGTATGCAGTATATGTGTTTATGCTAGTAGTTATGATAATGTTATGCCATGTTTAGCCAGTTAGTCCAGATTTCAGTCCAATGCAGGGGGCAAGGCCCCAGTTAATCTGGACTTCGGTCCGATGCAGTTAGCTGGACTTCGATCCGATGTAGGGGGCAAGGCCCTAGTTAGTCCGGACTTCGGTCCAATGCAGGGGCAATGCCTCAGTTAGTCCAGGCTTCAGCCCGATGCAGTTTCCGGACTTCGGTCGGATGCAGGGGGCAAGGCCCCTGTTAGTCCAGACTTTGGGTTGATGCAGTGGGCAAGGCCCAGTATGTGCTTTATATGTAATTTTATGATATGTGGTAGTTTGGGGGAGCTTACTAAGCTTTCTGCTTACAGTTTCATTTTTGGTTCCAGGTACTTCCGCAAGCAAGGGGAAGGGCTCGGATTGATGGCATGGCACACACCACAGTTGCAGTTTATTCCTGGGAGTTTTATTTATATATTTCGATATGATATTAAATTCAGTTTTGGATTGATACATTTACTATGGCATTTTGAGACATACGATTCATGGTTTTATTATCAAATACTTGACGTTGCGATTTTTAGTAATATTAAAACAAAAATTTTTGGGTCATGCTTTTGGGATGTTTCAGAAAAACTGTATTGAGATCTTTGACCGAGGATATACAAGAGCGAACATAAAAAAAATAGCCACAAGTAGTTCTCTGATACTCTCCAAATCGAAGTGCGTTCCTCCGTGTTCACAAAATACCGCGAGTAGTCTCCATCTAAGCCAAGGTTGGGTCCTTGAACAACTGTGGTGAGAAAGGTATTTATGACTCTGTGATCCACATGGACTTTTAGTCATGGTTACTTTACAAGACCCATCTATGATTGATGAAGAATATTCATTCAAAGGAATGACAAATGAAAATTATTTTTCAACACACAACCTTTCAACCCCAGAAGCAAGGTGAGGTTGTATTTGAAGTTATGTGAAAAATTGCATTGAAGCCTCCTCAATAAATTTGCTACAATCTATGAACATGCTTAAGTGATCAAGAAGCATCAAACTCTATGTAATTATCAAAGAAGAAATTTAAAGTTGAGCGTGCCGATTTTGAAGAACCAATTCAAGAAGCCTCTATGCCCAGTGTGTATTAAAAGTCAAATTTTGAAGGAGTCCAACTACTAAAGATGAAGTTATTCATGTAGAAGATTCATATGTACATCTTGTAGTCAAGTCGTGAAGATCGAGGAAAGAGCTGAAAGTCAAGATCAAGGAAAACTGAAAAGAAAAGAAAGCTATAAACCAAGGGGGAGATTGTTAGGACATAAATTTATGGTTTATACTTTGCTTCTCAAGGTTTTTAGAGTTCTTGGTTTAGTACTGAAATCACCATGTGATTTCGGTGGGCTTAATGATGTTTTTTGTTGGGCTGGGTTTAGTAATTAGGTATTAGTATATAATGTGTTATTTTCAGCCGTGAAGAGAGTTAGTCATTCGGTTTAATCAGAGAGATTTAGAGAACATTAACAGTTAGAGAGAAATCGTTTGATCTTATGTACCCGACTATTAATCAATAATAGTGTGCATTGAATATTCTTGTTTGTGTTCTTGATTCGTATTTCTTGTTTTTTATTTTTTTATTTTTTTTTATTTATTTGGCTTTTTTATTTTTATTTTGTTGTTAAGTTTATGTTTAAAATCTTTCAAAAAAAAAAAAACAAAATACATAAATCAATATGTTGGGGTTTTTTTTTCAAAAATGGTTTCAAAAACATAAGATTTAGGCAATGGAAGACTTATAAATTTGAATAACATAAACAAGTTAAACCCGCCAAGGATCATCCTGCAAGTTGTAGAAAGATTAAATAATCACCAAAGAAAAAGATGAAAAACATCAACCTTTGTTGTTCTTTGGGTCCTCTTGGGAGGCTTGGAAGTTGATGAAGAATGATGAACTTAAGAGACACCAACAATGACTCAACTTGATGTAGAATGCTAGTTCTTTTTGTATAAAACACTTAATCTCTTAAAAGTTCATAACTGATATTAATGTTAAGAGAGGAAAGATATGTAAGTGTTCTTCAATATTTGACCAAAAAATAAGAGAGAATGCATACTCTTATGCATGTTACGGTTTTGATTGTGTAGAGAAGCAAGCCAAATGCAAGTCTCATTAAGTGTATATATTACAGAAAGAGTCTTAAATCTTTAAGACTACCCATGCCCTATGACATGGTGTCCCCCATTCTTGAAAAAACCCTTTACTATTGATTAAACTAATAAATAGTCCATACCACCTTTCTTTCTCTCATATTTTCGGATTTTAAGATACAAAAAGAAATCATTTGTTTTATATATAATAAACCAAGTTTATAAAATATAAACTTTAACTTTTTGTTAAAAGGAAACTGAATTTATTTAGTCCAACATGTTGTGCATGACTTATTAATTCATACCATATGAATTATCTAATCTTACTTGGTAATGAAAAATATTATTTCTTAGAAATAAGTTGTAAGTCGCTGATCTGCTTGTGTATCAATTAGATCCAATTGATGGTGCAGAATCCCAATCAATTAGATGATGTCAGATGAAAATAGAAGAGAAGGAGAAGAAGAAGAATATGAATCTTGTGATGTATTCAATGATATGAATGATGCTCCAACACATAAGATTCTCTCTCACACACAATTCTTCTCTCTAACTTTCTCTCTCTACAATATGCTCTACTCTCTCTCTTCTAAGCCTTGTTTCTAATGCACCCACTCACATGAATCCTCACCCTATATATATGAGACACCAGCTGTACACGTGTGTACAGCCGCATACCCTGTGTATGGCCGTACACAGGGTGTGCGGCCGTACACACGTGTACGGCCGTATACAACCACAAAATTACGGAAAAGTACATTTTCTTAGAAAAGCAAAGTATAAACCATATTTTTGACCCAACAATCTCCCCCTTGGTTTATAGCTTTCTTTTCTAATTGGCCCAACAAACTCCCCTAAAAAGTAGCTGGCTTTTCTTGTTAATCTTCATTGGGAGCTTGGCTTCAGCATTAATCTTCAAATTGTTCACAACTTGAAAATAAACTTGATGAATCTTCAATGAATGACTTCATCTTGAGCAGTTGGCCTTCTCTTAAAAATTTGACTCTAAACGCACATTGGGTGAGGAGGCTTCTTGATAAGATTCTTGAAAGATAGCGCTTTCAGCTTGAGAATCTTCAGAGAGAACATCAACGAGAACAAATCTTCTGGATCACTTCAGCAAGTTTAGAGATAGCAGCAGATTGATTGAGGAGGCTTTAATGCAATCCGTCACATAATCTTCAAGTACAACTGGACATTGCTTCTGGGGTTAAAGGATTGAATGTTGAAATAATAATGTTCATTTCTTGTTCCTTCGAATGAGAATTCTTCGATGCTCATGGATGAAGCTTCAACTCAGAAATCTCGATACAAATTCCATGAGTCTCATCTACATCTGAATTCAATTTTCAAGACAAAACAAAACTAAAAGAAAACTTTAGCACACAATATTTTTGGGTCTTCCATATTTTCTGAAAAAAATAAAACAGAAATAACATTATTTTTTGATTTTTAATTTTCTAATTTTTGTTTGATTTTTGAATTTTTTCTGATTTTTTTTTTATATTTGAGGGGTTTTTTTTAAATTCTCCCCCTAAATTTGTGCATAGAGGAAAACTATGAACAAATTTAACAAAAAGAAAAATATTTGGGATCAAAGTTGTGAGACAGCCTGAACTTGTTTATCAGTACCTTCACCTTCATGAATAGATCTGGTCAATTGCATGTATTGTGGTCCACTTAAACACGAAGAAAATTGACAAACTTTTCTAAATAAACCATTTAGATTACGACGACCACATGTATTGTTGTCCATTTAAATTAAGCAGCGAGGTCTACAGGCAACCTCTAAATGGTTCAATTTTAGTTGAACTAGAACGCGTTCCCCACTTCCCGATATACTCTGGTTATCAAGAACTTCCTAAGGACTCCTTACTTTAGGTGAGTAAACAATTATTAAGGAGGAAGTCAGATTTAGAGACAGATGCATATGTTGTGTCCCAGGTTGGATCTCTTTCAATCACGTAGAGGGGACAACATATGACTAACAGAGATAGAGGGATAGAGAGGTAGAATGTTGCAAATGCTGTGTTCCAGGTCGGATATGTTTCAATCACGCAGAGGAGACAACATATGTCTAATAGATAGAAAGAATTTCATAGATAAGGAGGTGCATAGAAATAGCGTTGCATATGTTGCAATCCAGGTCGGATCTCTTCCAATCATACAGAGGAAGCAACATATGACTGACATATAGAAAGCAAGAAAATAATTTCCTACATACCTACTTTATCAGAACCCCCTAGTCGCCCTATCAGAACCATAATTAAGGACATAAGTCCGTACATCAAGGAAAAGTTAAGCCACAGTTCTAGATGCGTATTAATTTAGTGTATCTTGTGAGTTCCCGTGTTTATCTCACTGCTCAATCTACCCGGGCATCGTATGGTCAGTCCAAACAATCCTATCTAAATCCACAGTGTCAAATCCTTCATGCCTACCAGCACATTGAACACAGAGTCTAGAGAATTCAGATTCAGTCCCTTACACATGTTTACACTGCTCGTTATCACTTTATCTTTGTATCACTTCCCAAAACAACCTACTAAAGAAAGAAATCTAAGGAAATAAAAAATTGTCTTCAAAATGAATCAGTTTAAGATAAACTCAGGAGTATAGAGAGAAAAACGCAAACAGTAATTCACCGACTGAATTTGCATCCATAAGGTCTGAGAACAACACGCATAATCTCAAAACAGATCCGAAAATTCCTCTTGTCAATAAGCACTAACCCCATGAGTGATCACTTCCTTTCTTTCTTTCCTGCAAAGGACACATACTCTCAAACAAAGTTCTGAGTGTTGTATAGTTGAGAGATGCATCCTATCATGTGCCTGGAACAACCACAATCAACAAACCGAAGTCTGATGATATGCCTCCATAGCTGCTCCAACACAGTGCGGGATTAGTTGGTCTTGGGAACCCAGTCCGTTTTGAAACTGGGTCGACCGTTTTCATCCTTGCAAGGTACTTTCTCCCATGACATATCCTGTTTATCACAAACAGAAAATGTTGAAATATTAGAAGCATTAGAAGATTTGGGAGATTAAACCTTCGGTACCCATCTGTAGTTAGGTTTAACCCATTTCTTTTTCGATCCGATGGGTGCTTCGGTACTTGCTTTTGATCTTGATGTCGGCTGTTGAGATGACATTGATTTTGGATTCACGGGACCATCTCTTGGATTTGGCTTCTTGGCCGGCATTCCCTTCTTGCCCTTGGGATTCAGATTCTTGGCCTTGGAAGTTTGATTCTTGGCCTTCTGTGTGCTCCAGTCACCATTGTGCGATTGTGACCTGGAAGGGTTTCTTTTGAAGTATCTCCCACTTGGCGCGTTCTGCCAGCCTTATGCATAGTAAGGAACATATGCGCTATTTGGATAGTTTCGTGTAATGTGTCCAGGTGTTCCACAGTGAAAACAAGTCTTTTTCTTCACTGTAAAGTTGTTTCTTCCTGCCCCTGGTGGTGTATCCTTGTCATGTCTCTTGTTGTTCCTACAAGCACAATTGCAACAGGCACTTTGTTTCGCTTGTGTTGGTGGCATGTATTTACTAATAGCAGGTTGATCAGAAGCTACTGAGTTCGAAGCAACAAATTTTGAGTTCAAGGAGACATTGGTTTGTTTAATAGTGTTCTCCTTGTTCTCATCTTCCGCTACTTTACCTGCACAGGGAGTAGAAACATCAGTATTCTTCACCTCAACACCCTCAGTTGGTCCTGATTGTTTAGTCTTAACTGAAGCCGGAGTGGTGGTTTGGCCATACTGAGCATGAATTTCTTCCTCATTGGTCTCAAGGGGTGGGTTATAGTTGTGATTAAAAGGAGGTGGCACATTGTGATACCCTAAACCCTTGGTTTAATTATCTTTAAAACTCAATTGTTTTTCTACTAAGGACTCGACTGTCTTACTTGATGCGGTATAACTTTTGAAACTCACATCTGTGTTTCCACACTTAATTTTCAAAGTGTCAAGTTATTCAGTTACAGCAACAAGTTTGCTTTTAATGTGATCGTAATTTTCACACTTGTTGCTGTAATTTTCTTGAAGCTTTCGGAAATCCTTGATTTTGGCTTCTAATTGTGCTTTTAATGGTTTTTGACCTTTCCTAAGTTGATATCCTTCGTATTTTAGGTCTTCATTTTCTCTTTTTAATAAATTGATTCGATCTCGAGGAAATTTAATAGTAGTTTCACAAAATGGAGTACATGAAACTTCATTTACCGAAATTGATGCGGAACTCATTTTTTTCTTTTTTTTTTTAATTTCCATTTGACTTAAAAATTGAGAAAGTGAACCTTCAAAATTCAAATTTAAAAAATCAAACTTAAAAGGTCAAACTTAAAAGTCAAACCGAAAGGCTAAATTTGAAAATCTAAAAATTAAACGAAAAAGTCAAAGTTTAAAGTGAAATGTCAAAAGCCAAATTTTAAAGTCATAAGTCAAAAATAAAAATAAAAAACTAAAAACTAAAACTTTTGGTTGAAAATTGAAATTAAAAATAGAAGAAATTGAGTTTTTGAGTTAAAAGTGTAAAAAATGTGAAAGTGGGGCAGCGAAAGATTAATATTTTAATTAAATTTCGAAGACTTGTAACATCTAGCAACCTAGATCAACTGGTAAGGTGCTTGGAGTTTAAACCTAGAAACCTGGGTTCGATTCTTGCAACCCCAAAACTCCCTCGATTTTTTTAATGAACGCTGTTGCGAGGCTCTTGCTGAATGAGACGAGGTTCAAACTTTGGACCCTATGCAAGGATCGGACCGTATACGAGATCGAGCCGCACACTCTGGGGCTGGACACTCCGATCCGTACACCGAGGCGCATACTCCCTGGCCGCACACGCGAGCCGCACACCCTCAACTGACCGCACACTTTCAACAGATTCGCAAAAAAACGGCGTTTTTCACCTCTTTTTGCTCCAAAACTCGTTCAAAAACTTGTTTTTATGAAAAATGCAAAGAACAAAACCGCCTTATTTTTCAGAGATCTATCCAAAAACGCAAATATATTTTTAAAATAAGATCAAATAAGCTCCATATCTAACAAAATTGACTGATACAATCCAGACTCTGATACCAATTGTAAGTCCCTGGTCTGCTTGTCTATCAATCAGATCCAATTGATGGTGTAGAATCCCATTCAATTGGATGATGTTAGATGAAAATAAAAGAAAAGGAGAAGAAGAAGAGTATGAATCTTGTGATGTATTCAATGATATGAATGATGCTCTAACACATAAGATTCTCTCTCACACACAATTCTTCCCTCTAAATTTCTCTCTCTATAATATGCTCTCCTCTCTCTCTTCTAAGTCTTCTTTCTAAAGCACCCACTCACATGACTCCTCACCATATATATATGAGACATATCCGCACACCCTGTGTACGACCGTACACAGCCACAAAATTACGGAAAAGTACATTTTCTTAGAAAAGCAAAGTATAAACCATATTTTTGACCCAACATGGATAGTTTCCAATTTAATTATAAGAGTTTATTGAATATTCATTAAAATCATTTTCTAATAAATAATCAATTGTATAAAGTTGTTGTTAGTGTGACCAATTAGTATTATATGTTAATTACCAATATCATTTTAATATGATTCTTGAGCATACTAGATCTTTTAGAAAAATCATAACTTTTTGTACTCTTTAAAAAGACATCCATGTTAATGCATAAAAAACAATTTTTTTCTCGAAATTTTAGCTTAAACTAATGTTGTGAATGCTAAAAACTATTTCTTTTTTTCAGTTCACAATGTGAATAATAGTAATCATGTTCACATTGTTTAAATTATATACATTTTTGGATCACAATACAAATATATTTAATTGTGTATTTTTAAAAAATAGTTTATGATTAATAAAAAATTTAAAATATTATTAAAAGGAAAGACTTTGATTTACATTTAAGTTTTACTAAATTAATTTATGAATGATTAAACTCCTAAAATAGTAAGTCAGATTCACATTATGAATGGTAAAAACTAAATTACATGTAAATCTGAGTCACATTGTTAACCTGACTACATGAAAGCGAAAAAACTATTCTTTTTTATATATCCATATACATGTTTATTTATAGAGGACAAAAAATTGAGAATTTTAGATTTAGTTATTTTTTTGGAGAAAAAACAAATCTAAATATTTAAAGAAACGATAAAACAAAGTGGTTTTTTTCAAAAATAATTTGGTTTTTATATATCAATATGGATGTCTATGGAAAGAGGATAAAAAGTTTTGAATTTTAGTATATTCAGTTTTTTCGACAATAAATTTATCCGAAAAATTAAAAAAACAAATTATAGAAGTGAGTTTTTTGTTAGCATCTAGTGCATGTGGGTCAAACATCTTAATCTGCATCCTTTTTTTTGGGCCATGATCATTTTTTCTACAACTTCCAATCGTGAGTATCGAAAATTATAACAATTAACCGCCAACGGAAAGGTTGTAGATTTGTATATTTGACACACATATATCATATTATACCAAAAAAATTTACTTCACATTTTCGTTTAATTCTTTTAAACCATGTTTTCTATCTAAAAAAATGAATATACCAAAATTCATTATTTTTTTATCCCTTTTCCATAGACGTCCATATTAATATTTAAAAAAACAAACTTTTTTTTTTCATATAAAAAAATACTAATTTCGGTCGGATTAACATTGTGAATCTGAACTATAGATAATTCAACATTTATCATTCACAATGTGAATCTGACTTACTATTTCAAATATTTCATCATTCACAAATTAATTTAATAAAATTTACATGTGAATCAAAGTATACTTTCTTGTATATTATAATATTTTAACATTTTAATTACTCATAACATAGTTTTGCAAAATTCTCATTGTGAATTTGGAATATATATCTATCTCTCTCTCTCTCTCTCTATATATATATATATATATATAACATGCCAAAATCATAGTTAATATTTTTCATTTAAAAAGAAATACAGCCTAAAACATCATTGTTCAAAAATCATTGCTTCATAAGTAGAAAATCGTAAATCAGAGTATCCCACAAAATCATATCAAATCAAATCAAGGAAGATGTGCCCGATCACGCCCTCGTAGTGCCCCAATCATTTGGAGTACCTAAAACATAAACTAAACCGTAAACCCAACGCTTAGTGAGATTCCTCAAGATACCACACACAACAGATAAGAAAAATATACAATGCATGTTGGGCCCACAAACTCCCCGTTAGATTACCTTGGCCCACGACCTACCGGTTGGATCGCCCTGACCCACAATCTCCCAATTGGATTGCCCCAGTCTGTCTGTCTACCGCACAAAGCAGTGAGCTCAACCCAAAGAACACATGCCGATATATATATATATATATATACATATATATATATATACATATATATATACATATATATATATATATATATATATATATATATATAGAGAGAGAGAGAGAGAGAAAGAGATAAACATCTAATATAGTTATTCACACAAATTTAACAAGTCACTATTGCATATCAGTATCCTTCAAACTAGGATACCTAATCTATCGGCCCGACACTAGCGCCTTCGACCCCCAAGTATAATGAGGAAGAGCTCACCTCACAATCAGATGAGAATAGGAAAAATGCACAACACCGTGAATGACTCCAAAACTTGCTCAACATATCACATAACTAATACAAGGACCTAATCTTAATTAACAGCTTAAAATACCTAAAATATCCCTAGGTCAAACTTGGTCAAAACTCTGGTCAAAGGTCAAAGTCATCAATTCAACTTAGTCAACTCAACTGAGTACGTTGGGCATACTCAGCTTGTACGTTGGGCATACGCAAGCCTTGAACAGGATTGATCCATAGACCCGATACGTATCGCGTATGCACCAAAGCTCTTTTTCCAAAATAAGAGCTTAATGACTTAAGGTCTTATTCTCCAATTACAGATCCAAGACCAAATAACCACTGAGAGTCATAAAGTTTCCAACTTTATGACTTTGCATGTCCATTAAGTGCTTAATACCATCAATCCTAACTTCTTAATCCCTAAAGACAAACTAGTGCATGCATGGGGGAAGAACTAAGCATCAAGATCTCATTTTTATGACTCAAGAACCCTCAATGGATTTGAAAGGATGACTTATTTGGTTAAGAGCATGTCATGCTCAAGAATCACCAAGGTTTGGAGGAAAATGATCTAAATGAAGGAATAACTAGATCTATAAGAAAATATGATCAAGCTAGGAGCTTTTTACCTCCTAAAGGTTGCTAGCAAGATGAGAATCCCAGATCCAAATTTCTTCTATGGACCAAAGTTTATCCACCACCACCTTCTTCTTTTTCTTCTTCTTCTTTTTCTTCATCTTCTTCAAGAATACCACCAAATAACACTAATGAGCTCAAGGTGCACTTGTCACGATTAGGGTTAGCTAGAGGGACAATTTTTAGGTGAAGTCTGATGAGGGTGAAGGTATAGGGGCTATAAAAGGGATTATATAGCCTGCAAAACCTCACAGTTAAGGTTTTGGTTTGAACAACGTACACGCTACTTACCTGCTGAGTACGCCCAACGTACGCACGCGTACATGTGTTCCGCATGCATGAGTACGCCATGTGTACACCCCGAGTACGCACAAAGTACAAACCAGGATTTCAAAATTACAGAGTTAAGGGTTACATCCACTACATGTGATGCACATAAAATCAATGGGTTAGTTTTAGGAAAGCTGGTGAGATGTATATGGTTTTGAAGCCCATAATAATTTAATGATAATAAATCATAATATCATTCATGCAAAATAATAATTGACATATAATTAGGTATATAAAATTAGACATAAATATTCTTAAAAACATTCTACCCAACCCAAATGATTCTGACGAATCCTAAGCCAACAAATCTATGTTGGAATCCAATCTTAAGGAGTCCATGTCTAGTGCAAGTCATATATAGGCAACCAATGTTAAGAGTTATTGATAAATAGTTTTATCTACGTGTATGAGTTGTAAGTCCACACTAGCAACGTAGTTCACCAGAGTGCCTAGAATACTCAAGTGTTGTCATCTACTCTGGTTGATAACGCAGACATACTTGCTAGTTGCCTGATAAGGACCTACCATTTATATTCATCCAAGAAAAAGGATGACTACTACACTTCGCTCTAATGTTACACTCTACTCCATAATGAGACCTAAATAATGTCCAACTTATTGGGAACTAAAATCCTTGTGCAAGTCTTATTATAACTAATCCAGACTTATACTAAAGGAAAACTTTGTCCAGTACCGTTCCTAGCACGCAACACTATTAGAGTTATACAAGTATCATGAAGTATAAATAAAATAATTAGTATTTAATAATACTTTTATTAAGTTATGTTCTTGAAAGCAACTATGCACTCACTTGACAAAAGTAGGTGACTTAGGTTTAGGGTTTCGCTTCGCCTTAACACTTCTTAAAGACCTAAATGTATAAAGAACTAAGTCTTAGTTTAGTTTCATAATCCCAACGACGGTTTAATGATAGTATAGATTTATAAATAATCATGATCTATACATAAAGATCTAAGTAAAGAATAACCAGGTAGGATCATATCAGAGGTAGGGTCCATTTGGTATACAACGTATACTGTTTGGTAGTCTCCATTTAAGGACCTCACAAAATCTAGCCTACACATCAGTCCTGTTAGAAGATTAATCAATATAATGACTTGGAATCACAAATAAATCTTAATTATAGGTTCATTATAACCATTTGACTATAATTAAAAGTTACACATAAAATAAATAAGAATAACTTAACTTACAAAGTAATCTAACGAAAACCGGGGATTAATAACTTTGACCCGGGAGCTTCTACTAAATAGCTACTTGATAAGTTATAAACTAACTTGATGATCGATTAGATCTTCGTAACAGGTAAGCGTTGACTGTAAGAACAGTAAACAACTCGAGTATGAATCAAGATGTGTCGAATGATTATATTACTCAATCCTCAGCAGAGCTCGACTAAGAACTTCCGCTGTAGAGGATTCTAGGGTTACAAACCAAGAACGATAAATTTGCTGAACAATAAATCTCTAATCGTTACTAATCGTCCTCTTAGTCTAAGATGCATGCAAGCACCCATTTATACTAAACCCTACAAAACTCACGGATGGACAGGCCCATATCAGAGATACACATTGAACTAGCTAACGAGCCCAATAGACGCAACACAAAATACGACCCAACAATCTCCCCCTTTGCGTCAAATTGGAGCGAGACTACTTCTTCTTCTTGCTTGGGCCAGCAGCGGGACCCTTCTTTGTTGTATCAAATAGACGTGAGATCAGTGCCAGGATAGTCTGTCTGAACCGAATGTACCATTGAATCATATCATCAAAGTAGTTTACATCATCTGCTGTGTTCTGCTTGCATCGATGGATGATCCCCAAAACGTGTTCCAAACAGGCAGTGGTGTAGAGATGTTTGTCTGCCAAGGCGAAAAGACATTTCTGTCCTTCGTTCCTGGTAAACATGACAGAGTTACTCTTTGGGTCAATTTTTCCCATCTGCATCGTATTGAGATCACTGGCAGAGCCAACAGGAGATATGGTAGGTTTCTTCTTGAACACGCTTGCAATCTCCTGATCCATCAAAGCAACTTCCATGATATAGCATTTAAGCATCCTCTTAAAGTGGTCGATGATCGGACTATATTCAGCTTCGTTTGTAAGAAGGATGTTGTGCAAGATAATCCAATCATGGGGATTAAGGTTGGGAAGATCTGCAAGTGAGATGGCATGTTCGGTCTTGGCAGATCCCCGAAGTACCTTGAACCGAACATTGGTGAAGTTTCCTTCCGTGTACGGCTTCAGGACCCGAACATTGACAATTTTTTGAGCGCTCCAAGTTTGGTATTGGGGTTGAGCTGCTTTCAGATAAAATTCGATTAAGTCCCGATCAACCTTTGGATGAGGATGAGGGAACTCTACAATGTTGGAAAAGGCATGAAAAATAAACGCCTTTCGGGTCAGTGGCATGTCGAACTGTGAGTCGACAGTGTTAGAACGATCTAAAGAGATCACAGGTTCTAGCCACAAGATACTTGATGTGTCAATGGCTTCTTTAATCAGCCTCTCAAGAGTCCAAGAAGGAAAAAGAGTTTTCCTGCTCTCAAGAAGGTCGTGGGCTTCTTTCTGTTTCCTTTTGGCTTCTTCAGCCTCCCTAGCCACACGAGCACTGATGTCAGCCTCTTTATCTTGACCATGTCGCCTCAGAAGGTTAGCGATTGTCTCCTTATCATCTTCTTCACTCTCCTCAGCAATCTTTTTGCCCTTGTCTTTCACACCGGAACCAGAGGCTTGGCCTACTGGAGGAGGTTCGGTTGTGTGTGTTGCTGTTGAAGTAGGAGGCGGTTGAGACATAGTTTCCTTCTCTCCCCCTTGTTTCGGAATGGACACGAAATCAAGGAGCCCTTCGATTTTGCTGAGTAGAGAGAGGGCGGGAGCAAGCTTCTCTGCAAGGGTACTCCTCACAGAATAATTTAGGATTGGATCATGTGCTTCAAGGATGTTTGAGATAGCAGAGTGGACATCCGAAACACACGATTTAACCGCCTCTCTTTTAGATGGAAGAGACTCAATCTCCTGTTGAGAGTTGGAGAGTTGAATACTCTTGACCTTCAGAGCGGTAGTTTTCCTTGCGAGAGCATCCATTAGAGTGTTCTCGGCTGCTAAGTCTTCTTGAAGCTTGGAGAGACGCTCTTCAATGGTTGTTCTGAAAGCTGAGTTGTCGTCAGAAATATATTGTCTAAGTGAAGCGAACGACTTCAGCTCAGAAGCGACTGATGTAGCCAACTGGTTGATAATGGGTTCCAACGTAGTCTTGGTGGCTTCAGCACTTTCCTGTAAAGATTTCAACAAGGAAGAGGCAGCAGTAAATAGTTTATTGACTTTTTCGGTCGCAGCCTGACAAGCTTTGGTTGAGGCATCTATGGCTGCAGTGGCGGAATCAAGGGAAACTTGATGTGCTTTGGAAAAAGCCTCAACAATTTTCTGAATTGCAGCTTCAGATATGGAGGAATGAGAAGTGGAAGATGAGGTAATGAGCGAATCGATTTTGTCATGTAGCTCCTTGAGATGCCTCTTTGTGACAGGAGCTTCGTCATCATCATCACTTTGGACTTGAAACGGACTGTAATAGACCGAGTCGAAGGACATGTCCTCCCCGCCAAGGAGTAGTTCTTCACCGTCTGATACATGAGCAGGAGAAGATGGTGGTGGTGAAACTGGTGGTTCGGTAGTAGTAGTAGTTTCGGGTTGGGTGGTGTGTTCGGTTGATGGTGTGAGTTCGGGTGCTGAGGTGGAATTGGGTGCATCAGTATGAACCTCCGTATCAGATACGTTGGTTCTAACTTCTGCAGTGGTGGTGGTGGTTGCTTCGGTAAATATCGGAGGTGGTACTGGGATGGAAGTGGATGGGATTTCAGTAGTGGAAGTTATGGGGGGAATAGAAAAATGGATTGTAACTTGTGGAGATGGAATAGGAGAAGTGGAAATATGAATCTCTAGGGTAAGTGAACGTGGTGGAGTGTTACCACGTTGAGATCCATCAGAATCAGAACTCTCTTCCTCAGATTCGCTTGAGGATGAAGCGATAATCAGCTTTCGCCTCGATTGAGTTTTTCTCCTCTTCTGCTGTGGAGATGGAGCGGCTCTGGTGGTTTTGCTCTTCTTGGGAGATGGGCCTTTTGCTCCCTTTGCTACCTGTTTTCCCTTATCAGCCTTCTTTCCTCTGGGGGCAGGCTTGTCAGCCTCATGGATTGATTTCAGCATCTCTGGAGTAAGCTCTCTCGGACCAGAGCGTTTGAACTCCTTGTACGTTCGAATGATCCGGCTGTCAGCAGGAACATCACCATACATTGTTTCAGGGATAGAACCATTGAAGGGAAATTTCGAAGCATCCGAGACAATGATCTTCGTGGTGTGGAAAGTACCAATCGAAGACATTGGAGCACCAGTAACAATGGGAATATGGTACTTGTCCATTACCCATTTAGTGACAAGTGTCCAGAACCGGGCATATGAGATCTCTGAGTGTCGGGAAGTGGAAGAAAGACTCTGAATGAGTTGTTGCCAGAGGACCGACCCGTAGTCCATGTTGACTCCATTGTAGACCCCGTACATGATCGAGAGAAAAAGACGACTTGACCTGTCTGATCCAGCACTTCTTTCAGACAAGCCCTTGAACAGTACAGTAAACATTCCATTCCATTGAAGGGGCAAGCACGATTTCTTGAATTTCGTGACTGTAGTGAGCACCTCAGTGTACCCCATGTTGTATAACATGTTGAATAGATGACCCATCGGAATGGTTTCAGGGTTAACCCTCGAAGAATCAGGTTCAAACCCTAACAACGTACAAAACCTCTGCTTGGAAATCGACGCCTTGTGTTCAAAGACATCGAAGAAAATCCTATCGACGACCTTGTCGTAGTGTGTTGTGGCAAAAATTTGTGACAAGAACTCCATTGGAATAGCTTCAGCCCTAGTAAGAGCAGGAGCGATGGAGGAGTACTTCAGGCATTCGATGATGGGAAACATGAAAGCATCGTACACCTGAGAAGTTGCGTGAACTGACGAAGAATCCGCCATTGTTGTGATGAAAGTGGGAGAGATGATGAACAATAGAGGTTGGAGGAATTTCTTGCTCTCTGGAAATATAGGTGCGGTAAAGAGGTAAACGGTGGTTTACATTGCCTTTTATACTGAAGGTAAAGGAGAGAGAAGAATCTTTCCCAAATCTTCGATTGAAAAACGAAGGGTTTTTAGAGGCGACTGATGCGCGACAGTTGGGTTTGCCGATGATTACGCAGGAGAGAGAGTGTCAGTCCCTAATCACACGCCTTCCCATCAGGCGCCGTTTGGAGATGAAATGGTTCCATTCCGCACGCTTTACCTTCTGGCGCCGTTTGAAATCAAATCGATTGGACTCCCACCTGAGTCAGCGTTTGATCATCTTATCCCTTTAGAGTGTAACGACATCTTTAAAATAAAATCTCCCACGTGGATCAATATTCACCACAATCTTTGAAAACAACCAATCCAATTAAAATGCCTTGAAATTAATGAAACCAGAATTTTGGAAAATCAAAAAGATTTTCGTGCTGAGTGTGTAAAAGAAAAGAAATAAAGCAACACTTTTGAGGGATTATGTGATGTCAATAAAGACACGAAACAATGGATCCCGGGCATGAATCTCTTCCTTCAAAGTCAAGAGAGACCTTAAAGTGTTTTTGTGGTTTCCCGTTGAATAACGATCAGACACTTATTAAGAAGTGTTGAAAGGCTTCTTTTAATTAGGCTTATGAGGGTGGCTTTCGCTTCAATTCAGGATTCCTAATCTTGATATAAGAAAGAAATTGAACGAAGTACTTGTGAGACCGGTGTAGTATGTTGAACAAGTAGGTTGGAGTTAATTTAATTGGCAAGGTAAACTAATATATATGTGAAATCTCAAAAAAAATATAAAATTGGATTCCAAGGGAAGAAATGTTATTGGTTTTAACAATTTCATAGGAATCACTCAAAAGGAAATTAGAGATTTCATAGAGGTAAGTCCGTCAATTCATTAGTGAAAACTAGAGGAAATTAATTGTTCACCGTCAATGCATCTTGGGTATTGAATATTGGGTTTCACTTAGCGCGTAGTGGCACGAAGCTAAGATCATAAACGCAGAAATTATGTAACCATAAACCTCAGTGGTAATTTCTGAGAGTCTCAAGGGTTACGTTGGTGAAGTGAATAAGATGGAGAAATGTAATGTAGATGGTGTAAAGAAACCAAAGTACCTCTGCTGTGAAGATAAGGACCAAGCAGAAAACTCTTATCTCATGTGAGAAGAGAGTTAGGTAGCTCATGATTAGAATAAATATGAGAACCTAATTAGGAAAACAAGGTTTGTATCTACCAAGTCAGTAAGGCGATTATTCAGAATCAAGTGAGGCTTTGGACACATACATCAACATGCTTCTAGGGACACTTAGCTAGTGAAATAATTTACCCACAAGTAGACATAAAAAGATAAGAGCCAAAAGAAAATAAAATAAATAAAATACATAAAAAGAAATATTTTTGGATTCTTTTAATTTACGAAAGAAAAAATATTTTTGGAATTTTTGATAATAAAATAAAAAAATTAAGACATAGAAAAATGAATACACTAAAAAAATTTGGAACCGAACCCGAGCGTTCGGTCTATTTCGGTTGAGAAAAACTTTGGAACCAAACCCGAGCGTTCGATTTATTTCGGGTGAGAAAAATTTTGGAACCGAACCCGAACGTTCGGTCTATTTCGGTTGCCAAAAAAAAAGTTTGAAAAAGAACTTTGACAATAAGATAAATGAATTTGAAAAAATAATACAAAAATTTACAACCAAAGAAACTACCATTGAGTGATAAGCGAAGATCAGATGATACAACCGAACCCGAGCGTTCGGTTCATTTCGGTACACCAGAACAAGACCCAAACTTGAGCGTTCGGTTCATTTCGGCATACATAAGACCCGAACCCGAGCGTTCGGTTCATTTCGGCATACATAAGACCCGAACCCGAATGTTCGGTCTATTTTGCTTCTAACTTTTAGTCTTGAGAAGTAATCTTTGGTACTGACTCCGATTCCATCATACCTAGCCCTTGTAGAATTTTGTTAAAAGATGCTTCATGAAGAGCTTTGGTGTAGATGTCAGCCAGTTGATCAGTGATTCGAACAAAGTGAATTTCGACGTTCCCATCTTCCACATGATCCTTAATTAAGTGATACCTCAGTGCTATGTGCTTAGTCTTGGAGTGTTGCACTGGGTTATGACAGATCCTAATTGCACTTTCAGAGTCGCAATATAGTGGGATCTTTTTCATATTTAGTCCATAGTCCCGGAGCTGGCTTTGGATCCAAATCACTTGAGATGTACAGGAATTCGCAACCTCCAGTGGTGCTTTTCCTTAATAAGTCCGTTTCTTTGATTGCCAGCTAACCAACTTCCCGTCAAGGAATTGGCAACCTCCAGTGGTGATTTTCCTGTCTAGTCCACAACCTCCAAGGTCTGCATCTGAGTAGGCTTGAACGAAGAAACCTGAGTTGGATGGATACCATAAGCCAAGAGAGGTAGTTCGTTTCAGATACCGGAGTATGTTCTTCACTGCAAGCATATGAGGTTCACGAGGATTCGCCTGAAATTGAGCACAGTAACAAACAGAAAACATTATATCAGGCCTGCTAGCTGTAAGATACATTAAAGAACCAATCATCTGGCGATATAACGTAATATCGAATGCTGGCTTATCCAAGGATGGAGTGAGCTTGGTGCCGAACGCCATTGGAACATTAACCTTTGAGTCTCCCATCATGCCGAATTTAGCAAGGAGAGTCTTGGTGTAGGCTTCCTGGTTAATAAAGATGCCTTCGGGTCCCTGTCTAATATTTAAACCAAGGAAAAAGTTAATCGGACCCATTGAGCTCATTTCAAATTTAGTCTCCATCAGCTTTCTGAATTCAGCCGTTAAGCTAGGATTCGTTGAGCCAAAGATGATATCATCGACTTAGATTTGAACAATCATAAGGTGATTACCTTCCTTCTTACGAAAGAAGGTTGGGTCAACCGAACCTTGTTTGAATTTGGACATCTTTAAAAACTTGGTTAGCGTTTCATACCAGGCCCTAGGTGCTTGTTTCAGTCCATAAACCGCTTTGTCCAGAATATAGCGGTGATTAGGGTACTTTTCATTAACGAATCCCGGAGGATGCTCCACGTACACCGTTTCTTCAAGTTCTCCATTTAGAAATGCACATTTTACGTCCATTTGGTAGACTTCAAAGTTCTTGTGTGCAGCATAGGCAAGAAATATTCGAACAGATTCTAGCCTAGCTACAGAAGCAAAAGACCCATTTGAGACCAACAGCCGAGGCATCTTGAGACCAACAACCGAGGCATTGCCTTCCTTGTCCATTTTATTTCGAACACATTGCCTTCCTTGTCCATTTTATTTCGAAAGACCCATTTGAGACCAACAGCCGAGGCATCTTGAGGAGTTGGAATGAGGCGCCAAACTTTATTTCTTTCGAACTCATTAAGTTCGTCTTGCATAGCTTGAACCCAATCAGAGTGATCAAGAGCAGTGTTTACTGTCTTTGGTTCAACTTTTGAGACGAAAGAGTTAAACATACAGAACTCTACTTTTGAAAATAAAGATGTTTTCTTTGCCTTCAGTTGAGATCGGGTCAGGACCTTTTCAGAGACATTACCCACAACCTGTGAAACAGGATGGTCTCTGGTCCATTTGACAAGATGAGGATAATTTGGATCATAGGAAGGATCCAATTCAGCGTTTACCATTTCTTCTAATTCAGATTGACTATCATCGTCGTAAAACATATCGGCATTCTCCCCCTCGACTGATAAGCTTTCAGGTGTATCTTGACTTTCCGGAGCTACAGGAGTTTCGGGTGGTGTCGAGCTTTCGGGTGTTGCAGTACCTTTGGGTGTTATTGAGCTTTCGGGTACTACAGGACTTTCGGGTGCAACTGGGCTTTCGGGTGCAGCTGGAGAACAGTTCTCCCCCTCAACTTGTGAGCTCGGCTGTTTTAAAGAAGATGGATCCTCCCCCTCAACTGAAGCACCGTTCTGTGGAGGTTCATTTGGAATTGATTCTCCTTCACTCATTTTCTTGGCAGCATCTTCGACGAGTTGCTTAAGATGATCTACTTTGTTGTCTGCTGCATTGGCTTCCGAGAGAGTAGCCTTCTCCGGTTCATTGAATATCTCTACAAACTGCTCAAACAAATTTGCAATCGAGGCTGTGACTTGGCCTGTTTGAGAGAAAATTTCTCCAACTGTCTCTTCAGTGGCCTTCAGCTTTTTGACATAACTGTCATCGAAAGTCACATAGTACGTTTCTTCAATCTTCCTCGAATGCTTGTTTAAAACCCGGTAGGCTTTCGAAGTGAGAGAGTATCCCAAAAAAAAAATCCCTTCATCAGCTTTGACGTCAAACTTGTTACGATGTTCTTTAGAGTTGAAGATGAAGTATCGTGAGCCGAATACATGGAAGAATTTAACGTTTGGCTTCCGGTTGTTGATGATCTCATAAGGAGTGAGAGTAAAACGCTTATTGAGATAGGATGTGTTTTGCGTAAAACATGCTGCAGCAATAGCATCAACCCAAAAATATAAAGGTAGAGAAGCGAAACTTAGCATGGTTCGGGCCCCCTCACACAAAGATCGGTTTTGTCTTTCGAGAATCCCGTTTTGTTGAGGGGTGTAGGGAGCTGAGAAGTTGTGACTGGTTCCTTTTTCTACCAAAAAGTCTTCAAATTCTTTATTTTTGAACTCCAGCCCATTGTCACTTCTGATGTTGCGAACGACTTTCCTCAGTTGCACTTCAACCTGCTTGATGAACATCTTTAGCTTGAGAGTTGCTTCAGATTTGTGCTTCAGAAAGAACATCCATGTAAAACGTAAAAAGTCATCAACAATGACAAGTATATACTTGCTACCGCCAATGCTTTCGATAGATGATGGACCACACAAGTCAATGTGAATTAACTCAAGTGGTTCAACCACTTTAGTGTTTATAATCGATGGGTGACTTTGACGACTCTGCTTCCCCATTTCACAGGCAACACATAAATGTTCTCGATCGAACTTGAGCAATGGAAGACCTCGAACATGACCTCCAGTGACAAGTTTGTTGATATCCTTGAAGTTGAGATGGGAAAGCCTTCGGTGCCACAGCCAACTTTTGTTAGAATGTGCTTTGGATAATAGAGAGATAGATGGATTTCCTTTGATGGGTTTGAGATTGTGAGGAAACATTTCGCCTTTGCGTTCTGATTTGAGAATTACTCTTTTCGTTTTCTTCTCTATTATCTCCGAACCCTCATCGTCGAATGAGACTTTAAGACCAGTGCCTCCAACAAGCTGAGATACACTGATGAGGTTGTGATGTAATCCTTCAACGTATGCAACCTTTCTTATCGTGAAGTCTCCATTTGTTATCATTCCATAACCTTTTATCGTGCCGAATGAGTTGTTCCCCAACTTGAAATTTCCGCCGTTTGAGAGAGATCGAAATTCCCTCAGCTCTTCCTTCCTTCCTGTCATGTGATGTGAGCAGCCACTGTCAATATACCATTCTTCACCGAACTGCTCGTCACTGATAACCTGCAAAAATCAAGCAGATTTAGGAACCCAAAGTTTCTTGGGTCCTCGTGAGCCTTTCACAGAAACAGGAATAGTAAGAGAGATGTTAACAAGATATGTTCTTTTTATTATAGTTGTTTCATCTTTCTTTTTAATGGTGAAAACTTTAATTTTGTTGAGATTTGCTACAGTCGGTTTGGATTCAGGTTTTGACATTTGGGCCTTAGAATGCTTTTGATCATTCTTGACTGAGGAAACCTTCGATTTTCCTTTCAAATCTGTTGAAGGTTTTGGATTTTGAGTTTGAACAGAATTGGATTTAGAATGGGATTGAGAAGAATTGTAACGAGAGAATTTGGACTGAGAAGTTTTCTTGATTTGAGGTTCTGAGTGACCCTTTTGTTTTTGGTCATTTGTGGGACCGAACCTTGAACTTTGGTCGCGTTTGCTCTCGGAACCGAACCTATGCTTTCGGTAGCTGGTGTTCTCTGAACCGAAGCTTTCCCTTCGGTTGTTATTCCTTTCAGAACCGAACCTGTCCTTTCGGTTGTTATTACTTTCTTGCATCCTGATAGCACTTTTCTCTGGCTTGGAATTTTTGCCATGATAAGAGAAATGGGCGTTTTGAGATCGCAAAAACTGTTTTCGTTCTGAGAAATTCTTCTTGTATCTTTGATTCCTTTGTTGTTTTTGATCCTTCACTTGCTTTGGCTGTCGGTGGATGTTAGCTTTTTGCTTTTGCTTCCTGTCAACCTGTTCACTTTTAACAGATGACGTTTCGCCTGAAGGAGTGACTTCTTCTACAGGAACTTCTTTTGTACAACTAGTACTTGGCACGTCGAAGTTGTCAGGCTTGTTTAGTGGCTCGGGCACATATTTGCCTTTGGTTTTCCAGGACGTCCGTTCTGACAGACCAACGGTTTCATCAACATTATCTATAGAAGCAGACCAGAAGAACTCATCACAACCATCTGCATTATCTTCGTTTACAATGGCTGCGAGTTCGGCTGTCTGATGTTCGGTTACTCCTATGACCTTATATACCTGATTTGGAGTCGTCCTTACTTTTTGATATACAACAGCCTTTTCTTCAAGAATTGGGGACTTATTTTGGGACAAACGAGCAAACTCCACATAATTTTTTGAAATAAGATTTATGTGGTTTTCGGGTTCGCTCTTGACAAACTCAGAACTGTCAACTTCATCCTCTACATAAATTTCGCTCATATCATCATCCTCATTAAGCTCAGACGTGTTTTCAACATCAATTTTATTTTCTGAGCTCAAGTTGGCATTCAAAGAGTCAAATTTTTGTATGGTTTCGGTCCTTAGTTTTAGTTTATCATTTTCATCCAAAAGGTTTTTCAGCATGTCCTTATGGTCCTTGGACTTTATAAAAGATTTGATTTTGTCTAGACCATACATATAAGTCGGATTCACATCATCAGACGAAACTACACTTTCGCAATTATATGCTTTAGCATCAATTTCATCCTCCTTAAACTCAAGGAAGGGCAAAATCATGTGATGAATTTTCTGCCCTATTTCACAGTTCAAATGAAGTTGAGTGATGTTAGAATAATGACGCTTAGCAATTAAACAAAAAAACATTTCTTTGTTTCAAGAGTTTCAAATTGTCTCTTTGTAAATAAATTTTTTCATCCTTAGATTTGATCAGCTCCGACTCCTTCAGCTCTATCCACATCCTCCGTTCCTCACTTTTTGATGAAACCCTGCTTATTTGGTCAGTTAGGTTAGAATTGGTGACCCGAGTTTGAGTTAAACTACTATCTAGATTTGAGATTCTTGAGTTTAAGCTTTTTAATTCTTTTTCATAAGAATTTTGTGGGACTTTGAATGAAACAAAAACGGATTGTACCTTCTTGATCAATTCATCAAGCTCATTGAACTGCACGCTGAGAGGTTTTGCTGTGAAGCATAAGTCCTCTCGCTCCTTCGTTTCTTCATTCCCACCGTATGTATTGTATCCCCTCATTTGAGATACATCTGTCACCATCAAACACTTTCCACCGCTTTCTTCACCTTTTGCAACATACGCCTTTCCATGAGATGGCTTCCTGACTTCATCATCCTCTGAGTCGGTTGACCAGACCTGCACGCCACTAAACTCATCATCCGCTGCCAAACCCTGCACAATTAAAGCATTCATCGAAGGATTAGTGGCACCTTTCTTTCTCTTGATCTCTTCAAGCTTTTTCATCAACACAGCCTCTTCATCATTTTCTTCATCCTTCTCTGCCATTTTCTTTAGGACACAGTCTTTGGCATAGTGGTTCTTTCCTCCACAGTAGTAGCAGTTCACACCAGAATCTCCTTCAACTTTCGCCTCTTTCTTTGGTTCTTCTGCCTTCGGTTCCTCCCTAACTTTTTCAGAACTATAGCTTCCCTGCCAATTTCAGTTCTTATTGGTAGGGAACCTTTTCTTAATGAACCACTTTGGATTTGACACCATCATTGCATAATCCTCAGAGGTAAGATCATAATCTTCTAAGTTGAGATCTACATCTTCTACCACAGTTTTGCTTTTAGACAGAAGGGCCAAGGATCCCAAGCTTGAGACCACATTTTTCTCTTGCAAGACAATCTTTTCTTCGGATTTCAAAATCCCTACCAGCTTTGCCAATGAATAAGATTTAAATTGCTCACGAGCTTTAACAGTGGACACAACCGCTCTCCACTCAGATCTAAGGCCATTCAAAAAGGTAACCTTTTGTTCAATCAACTTCCTTTCTATATCGTGTTTAATCATCTTACTAAGAAGATGATTGAAGCGATCGAACGTCTGAGTAACAGTTTCATCGGGATTCTGCTTAAATTCGCCAAACTCAGACAAAAGTAAGGTCTGAATAGAATGCTCCAGATCTTCATTTGTGGAATATAGCTCTCGCAGCCTATCCCATATTTCTTTAGCAGTGCTGCATGAACTCACTAGCCTGAATGTATCGGATTGAAGAGCGAATCGAATCAGTCTCATTGCTTTAATGTTGCACTAAAACTTTTCCTTTTCGTCTTAAGCAACATCCTTTACGTCCTTTAACAGATCATTATACTCTTTCTGAGTTTTAATGATTTTTGATATTGCTAAATGATCAAATGGTCCAAATACAATTGCTTCCCAAATAAGATATCCATTTTCTTCAAATCCGATGACATAATCTTCGAAGTGATGTGCCCAAACTTCGTAATCCTGGGTGTAAAGAATAGGAATCTTCGTCGTTGATCCAATACTGTTTGAGATGTTGATCGGATTTGATTGTGACTCATCCATGTTTGATCATTTTACCTGTTTGAAAGATCAGACTTGTAATATATAATATTAGGGCAAAACAAATAAATGCTGAGTTACGTCAATTATGGAATGACGGCTCAATAAATATTAGTTAATGCAGAATAACCCTATTCGCAACTTCTTTCACAGAAAAGATGTGTATGAATTACACAGCCTCCTGCTCTGATACCAATTGATAAGTTATAAACTAACTTGATGATCGATTAGATCTTCGTAACAGGTAAACGATGAATGTAAAAACAGTAAACAACCCGAGTATGAATCAAGATGTGTCGAATGATTAGATTACTCAATCCTCAGCAGAGCTCGACTAAGAACTTCCGCTGTAGAGGATTCTAGGTTTACAAACCAAGAACGATAAATTTGCTGAACAATAAATCTCTAATCGTTACTAATCGTCCTCTTAGTCTAAAATGCATGCAAGCACCTATTTATACTAAACCCTACAAAACTCACGGATGGACAGGCCCATACCGGAGATACATATTGAACTAGCTAACGAGCCCAATAGAGGCAACACAAAATACGACCCAACACTACTACTAGTCGGTTAATTCATGGGGTTGTAGGGCTTTGTCGACTACCAGCAAACTACAGAAATGAAAGCTACATGAGGGAAAACTGAAAGAGAGGGGGAGGGTTTGTAGGGGCAAGATAAGAGTAGCATATACAAAGTAAAGCTATTTATAGTAATTTTGAAATATGCACCACACATAGATAAGGTACACAACGCACATATGGTTAGAAGGGGTGACATGTCACTTTCTTAGGGTGCTACATGTCACGATTTGGGAAGTGTGCTAGTGTGTGCCGCGCATCTGGTCGATGCAAGCGTCTACATGTGAATTTTATTGATTTCTTAAAAAGTTAGTAAATTGCTCATATAAGCTTTCTTTTCAACATGTATTATATCCAGGTATAGCAATTGACAAGGTCTACAACTTTCATTTAGACCCTGTCGGCTAATTTTGAATTTATTTTTGAAGTTATACTTTTACAGGCTTAGAGTGGCAAAGTGCATGTAAAAATCATAACCCTATTATACAATATCCATTCTCGACTCTCTTTATATTTATGGATAGGTATGGGTAAGATCTTCAACTCTGATTTAGATTTGTTTTCCTAACAATCAACTACATTAAACTTCAATATCAATGTTGCACAATGCTACGCTGAAACTTAGAAAAATCATAACTTCCTTATATGAAGTTAGTCTGGGACGTTCTTTATATGCACACTCTTGTTTTAACAACTATTACGACTTTCATTTAGATTACATAGGCTAAAAAGTAATTTATCCAAATTTCACTTTTTATGATACGTAGAGTTGTGCTGGTTTAACCTCAAAACCTCGAAGAAGCATAATTTATTCGTTCTAAATCATATTCAAACATTCCATATATCTCCAGAATCCTTATTACCTATACCACAACTAGGTTAAGTTTATTCGTCCTAAATAACCTTTTATTTTCAACGCATATTTTAATGTTATTTATTTCATTATTTAGTAACTACATAATTTGGATAAAATATCGCATAAAACAATAAAGCACACAAGTATATGAAAAATTACTTCTTATTAATTTATAAAAGTTTAAAATAGTTGACAAAAGTGATTACAAATTATGATTAATCAAGCACGAAACACACACACACACACACACACACACACACATATATATATATATATATATATATATATATATATATATATATATATATGTCATTAGATGTTTTTGAATTCTTATATCTATAAGAAAATTCAGTTGAATCAATAGTAGGTCTCATCCACAAAGTCATGCTATAAAGGGGGTATGAGGAAATGGCCTATAAAATGACCGTTGAATGGGTGTGTATTTCACCCACCGCTCCCCTGTATGGTGGATGGTCGTTAGCCGAACGGGTTTGATAGTACATAATCTCATTAAATTTATAATGATATAAAGTATTAGAACTTTTTAAAAATCTCACTCTAGTTACTTTACGAATATATGTGAAACGTATGCAAATCTATGAAAACACACATAATTCTTTATAAGTCGTTAGTGGAGCATGAGTGGATAATTGGCACACTAATTAAGTACTATAAAGTTGAGATGATGTGACAACTCAAAAAATATCATTATTGATGAAGCATGTGTGGTTTGATGACACGTCAATTTGAGATGATAAATGACATCAAGGTTGTCGATCGGGTTTGCATGGCTATTCACATCTTCTTTGTGATTCTTGGTATACAGTCGCAAAATTAAAGAGCGTAATCTAGGATTAAACATGCCATTGATATGGTTCAATGAATCTCAAATGGTCTAGGAATTTCATAAGATTGAAATTGTTGAATCGTTTCACCTACATTAATAAACTCATGATTGGATTACGTCATCCGTCTTCTTAATTTCGAATTATATTTTGGATTCTAGCCTTGAATATTAATTTGGGTTAAATATTAAGGACTAATACCAACTAAATTAAACTATTTCTCTAAAAATAGATTTCTAGAAACGGTGATGCTCATACTGCTCAAAACTCCCCTCAAAATGCCAACTTTATTCTCCTTTCAATTTTTTCAAAAGAGAACCTGATCGGTCGAAACTACATGGACTGAATGAGAAATATGAATATGACTCTTTGATACGAGAAAAAAGAGTATGTTCTTGAGAATCCTCTTGTTGAAATCGATGAAATGACTGCTGCTCTTGATGAAATCGCTTTCTATAACAAACATCATTACGACGCCGTTAAGGTCGTCTTCATCATGGTTGCTACCATGACAACAGAAGTCCAGAAGTTCTATGAGGACTACTTGCCATATGAAATTTTCCATGATCTTACTGAAAAGTTTCACAAGAAAGCAAGACAAAAATGCTATGGAATGGTCAATTATCTCATGGCATGCAAGTTGAAGTAAGGAGACTCTGTTTGCACTCATGTGAAAAGGATAAAGAGATATGTGAAGAGGTTGGAAAAGCTTAATGTTTCGTTTGACAAGGAGTTGGCCATTGACATGGTCCTTAACCCCTTACCTTCTAGTGATGATCAATTCATATTGACATATCATTTGAACCACATGGAGACGACATCGGCCCAACTCCATAACCTGTTACACACAGATGAACCGAGGCAGAAGAAAAATCATGTCCCTTCTGTGACAAGTTCTCTTGTCCTGTCCATTGGTCAAAATAGAGGAAAGAAAACTCTCAATCAACTTGGAAGGGCAATTCCTATGTTGGAACGTCTGGTAGTGGTTCAAAGGCAAAGCCCAACTTTGATATTCCTGCTATTATTGATCCATAGGAGGCCACTTGCTTTCATTATGGCGACAGAGGCATTGGAGAAGAAGCTGCTCAAAGGAACTTCAAGAGTTGAAAGAGGGGAATATGAAGCCATCTGGCTCCTCATGTACATTATTCAAATCAATAACACACAACTTTCTCATTCCTGGGTCTTTGATACAAGACATGGTTTTCACATATGTTCTGATATGCATGGGCTAAAAGAAAGTGATGAAGTGGAGCATGGAAGGTTGAACCTGATCATAGGGAATAGGCATTCTTCAAATGTTACCAATATTAGGAGATATGGGTTCGTTCATGATAGTGGGGTTAGGTTTTATTTGATTAATTAATGTTATTCGTCAAAAATGACAAAGAACATTATTTCATTTCATGCATTGTTTATACAAGGTTTTCGATATTCATTTGATAATGACAATGGTTCAATTTTGGTTTGTAAAAATGGTTTTTTATATTCAAAGCTTTACCTTGTAATGGTGTGTATGAAATTATGATGTGTGTTGGTAATTTAGGAAATAGTGTATTTCAGATTGATTCGTCTAATGGTGTAGACACAACATGCTTATGTCATTGTAGTCTTGGGCCAATCGACAAGAAACACATCGCCCAACTCCAAAAGGATGGAGTGTTGGAATTATTTCACTTAAGGTTAGATGATGACTATGAGTCTTGTCTTTTAGGCAAATTGACAAAATCACCTTTCACTGGAACATGTGAAAGAGGTGAAGGATTGTTGGACCTTATCTATACTGATGTGTGTGGGCTCTTCAGATCTGCCACGAAGGATGTCAATCGATACTACGTGACACTTATAGATAATTATAGTATATATGTACATACCTACTTGATCAAACATAAATAGGAATGTTTTGAAAGGTTCAAAAAGTTTAATCACGAGCTCGAGAATCAACTGTGTAGGAAGATAAAGAGGGTTCGATGTTAAAGAAATGGAGAGTATCTTAGTAACTATCTTAAGGAACATGGAATTGTTTCACAATTGACTCCTCCTAGAACACAAAAACTTAATGGTGTGGTTGAGAGGCATAATCGAACGTTACTTCAAATGGTTTGTTCCATGATGAGTCGAGGTTCTCCTCCTATATATTTTTGGGGCTATACCTTAGAGACAGCCGCCCATATCCAAAATATTGCTCCCACTAAGAAGGTTGCCAAAACACCTCATGAGATGTGGATAGGTAAATTACCCTCGATTGCACATATCAAGGTCTAGGGTTATAACGCTCTCATAAGACGAGAAACTCATGACAAGCTTGGACCTAGAGCCAAGATGCGTATTTTCATTGGCTACACAAAAAATTCCTTTGGATACTTGTTATACAGACCTTGGGAGAACGTAGTCTTTATAGCTCGAAGATGAGTGTTTTGCAAAAGAGAGCTCATATTCAAAGAGAACAGTGGGAGTGTTATTGATCTGGAAGAAATTTCAAAGTTATCCAATGAAGGAACCTTAAATGACACTAGCTCTCAACCAGAGGATGAGACTCATGTTGAGCCAATTGACAATTGATTACCTCTTCGTTGGTCTAGTAGGGTTAGGATGCCACCTAAGTTCTATGATTTTTATATATTCACAGATGGGGACACGTACGTCAATGATAGAACACTAGTGAATTTGGATGAACCTGCAAACTACAAAGAAGCTATAGCAGACCCTGAGGTTGCAAAATGGAAGGAGGCAATGGATAGAAAGATACAATCCATGTATTATAATAAACTGTATAACTTGGTTGGTGATGAATCTATTCGAAAGACAATGGGTTGAAAATTGATCTTCAAAAAGAAGAGTGACATGGATGGAGAAGTATACACATTCAAGGCTAGACTATTTGCAAATGGCTTTACTAAAACCTAAGGGGTTGACTATGATGAGTCCTTATCATTAGTAGATATGATCAAGTCAAACATGCATTCTGATTGCTGTATCTATCTTTTATGATTACGAGGTATGACAAATGGATGTTAAAACAACTTCCTAAATGGGAAGTTAACTTAGGACGTCTACATGTGTCAGCCAAAAGGTTTTGTACATGTCGAGTATCCTGATAGAATATGTAAGCTTGAAAAATCCATTTTTGGATTGGTACAAACATCTCACAGTTGGAGTCTCTGCTTCAACAAAAAAGTTAAAAGAGTTTGGATTCTCTAGGACTGAGGATGAGTAATGTGTATATGTCATAACTAGTGGGAGTATAGTAACTTTCCTAGTACTGTATGTTGATGACATACTCCTTATACGGAACAACATTCCAACCTTGCAAGAAATGAAATGTTGGCTTGGTAAGTGTTTCTCTATGACGGATCTGGGGGAAGCAACCTATATCCTTGGGATAAGAATTTGAGGGATAAAAAGGAACGTCTTATCGGTCTCGTTCAGAGTACATACTTGGAAAAAATATTAAATTATTTCAATATGGAGAACACCAAGAAAAGGGATTTGACCATTCAATGTGTTGTAAAACAGAATAAGCCTCAAAGTCCCAGTATTGAGGAAGAAACAGATGCCATGAGTTGAGTCCTATATGCTTCAGCTATAGGATCGATCATGTACGCTAGGATCGATGATGTATGATATGACATGTTCTTGCCTTGATGTGGCTTAGGCTTTGAGCATTAATAGTAAATTTCAGGGAACTCCAGGTAGAGCCCATTTCACAACACTCAAGAATATTCTCAAGTATTTGTGAAGAACAAAAGACATGTTTCTAGTTCTTGGTGGTAATGATTTATTGAGAGTTAGTGCTTATAGTGACAACTTTTGTTCTCTTTCCAACTGGGTTTTCTTATTAAATGATAGAGTGGTGACTTGTAAAAGGTCAAAGCAGTCAATGATTGCTGATTCTACATGTGAATCAGAGTACATTAAAGTCGGTGAGGCATCAAAGGAAGCGGCTTATTGAAGAACTTCATTGAAGATCTCGGAGTAGTCCTGATCATTCAATAGCCAATAGAACTATTATGTGATAAGGACGTTGCGGTTGCTATGACCAAAGAACCGAAAGACCATGTGAAGAGAACTGTAATCGAGATTTAGAAAGAAATCGTGATTATAAGTATGAAAAGAAAGAACACAAGGAATAAATATTAATCAGATCTTATATTGATGAAGAACCTGATTACAAACTAAGCAGAGAAAAATGCGAATGACTATAGAATCACTCCTTGAATCATTCGTTACTCTACTTCTAACCTCAATCCCTATTTATAGGAAACATGAGTGTACAAAAAATATACTAAGTCCCGAACTATACGCTTTGCACAAATGAAGACTTAGTAAAATAACTAATATGCGAAACTAAAAAACAAACACTTCGACTTTTACAATATCTAGACTCTATATTCTCCCCCTTTGTAAAGAGTCGAAGCTATTTAGTTTGTGAGATTCTGAATAACTGAGTGCATTGTTCTTCGAATTTCTGAATACCAAGTGATGATCTTTTTAAGCTCCTTCCTGTCTCCTTCATTATTCTTTGTGCAATTATTCATACGAACAATGAAATTCGTATATTGCGAAGTGGTGTATCTTTCAATCTGTGAGACTTGAAACAAAAATCTTTTAGGCTTACCCTTGGTATCTTTGCCTGTGAAAACCATGCCAAAAGGTTTCAAGCATATTTCCCCGTCTGCAAACTTCTTCAATTCTGTTTGAGGAAATGTTGACTCCCAAGGAACTGTGACTTTTCTGCCAAGACCTGATGCAAGTTCTTCATCAGTTAAAGCCAAGCAATCATAGTAGTTATCTATGAATATCTTGATATGTGCGAAACCAAATCTGAACACATCAGTATCACATCCTTTGAGCTTGTTTCTTCCATATCTTTCAGGATAAGAGCCACTTAAATGACATTATTTAGATTCATTAAGGGAAAGTCGGCAATGGTAAAATCGAAAGGCTTGTTATCTGCTCGGACAACGAAATATCGAAAATTTTGAAGCATGTTCTCGAACATTTCATCCTTCTTAATAGTTAGCACTTTCTTTATCTTCATTAAAGACTAAACTTCATCTTGATCCTTCCCAAGTACAGCATGAAATCTGATTTTCATGTAGGTGTATTCATCAACATTTTCAAACTTTTCACTGATTTTGTACTGCGTTGTGATAAACATCATTTCGTTTATGGGGAAGTCAAGTTGGCTTCTTTCTGAATTTGCAACATCATAACTTCTTCTAGGCTTTTTCTCAAAATGATACAAGTGATTTCCCAAGACTTTGGATTCGATGGTTTCGAATGAGTACAACTTCGCAGGATCACCCTTGTTCAAATTTGGTGGATCACTTGCTCTTTGCCTTAGAATGCTCTGAATCTGTATTTGTTTTTCCATTTCTGCTTCAACCTATGCTTTCTTTTCTTCTTTCGACTTTTCATAAACCACCTCTTTAACTTTTCCAGTATTCACTATTTGAGGTTTCGCACTCGAACTCCCTCCTTTTGTTGAACCAATTGTAATTCCCTTGAGAATTGGCTTTTTAAATGACTTTGTTGTTACTATTGTTGAAGGAATTAGTTTCGTGAGTACAAGCGAAATAGTTTTAAGCTGAGTCAAATGTATCTTTCCAACGGTTTTTGCATCATCCTCTTTACTTCCTTTTCTTTCTCCCCCTTACACCCTTGTGAAAGCAGGTGGGGCATTCTTCGGTAACACGGAAGTAAAATTTGTAATCGGGGCCAACACCTTCTAAATTTATTTCTCCAAAGTGTTAACTTTAAGCGTTAAAAATTTTGGAGTAAGAATTGATTGTCGAGAAGGCTTTGAAACACAACTTTTTAATTCAGTCACCAACTGAATTAATTTTGTGAACTGCTCCTTATCTTCTTTGTGCTTGGCTTCGATAATTGGAGCAGATGATTGATAATCAGTAGCAATCTTGGTAAGTGCTTCAGCAAGAACGTCAACACGTTTTTGCACATCCAAGTTTTGCGAATTAAGCTCTTGAAGCTCTTTTGCAATCTCCTTCTTTAACTCTTCAACCTTGAAGTTGACATCTTCCCGAACCTTCTTCACATCTTGTACAAAAAGAACATATCGTTCTTTTGTAGCAGTTTTCAGATCTTTTACAGCAGTATCAGAAGATTTTCCTTGAGCTTGAATGCGAAGGTCATTATTCTTATCAGAATCTTCAACTTTTGAAGCTATTCTTTTTTCTGCAGCTTTGATCATGGTTTCAACCTCCAAATTTGATACATAAGACTTTGTACCAGAATCAGCTTGTGATTGAATGATTGCATTCAACTTTCGATTCAGGATTTTAAATTGCTTACCTGACATAAGCGTATGATCAGGGATTTCCTCCTCCTATGAATCAAAGTGTAAAGCTTCATATGTTCCTCCAAAACCTCCTCCTTCGATTTCTTCATCAGACTGAGCTTGTGAAGATATAAGTTGTGTTGTTTCAGGGAATTGTGTAAGAAACAATGTAGTGAAGGGATTTTGTAAAGGATGATCAAAGATTGATGATGTGGTTATATTTGTATTCGGGAGAATGAATAGTGGTAATGAAGTAGATAAAATGATTGGCATTGTAGGTTCAACACTCGTGATAGGTGTCCCCGTATCAGATACGTTAACATCCATATCAGAAGTAGGTACATCCTTATGAACTGATTTGGTAGTGACTACTTCGAGTGGAATGGTTGAAATTTGCGAAGTAATGGGAAAAGAGGTGTTTACCATTGAAATAGGTGGAGTCTCAGGAACCACTTCATCATCGGATGACTCATTTCGAATTATCATCTTTCTTTTCTTCTACAACTTCTTAGTAATATGCTTCGCAACTTCTTGAGCTCTTCTTTTCTTTGACATAGGAGAAATAGGAGCCAAAATTTCTCTAATCATAGCCCCTTACTACTCACTTCAGTTTTGCAAATAGTAGGAGAGACAAGTTCTTTTGTGATAGTTTGTGAAACTTCTTTAGGACCCCTGACTTAGACGGTATGATCTCCTTCGACGGTTTGGTAAACGATTCAACATTCTCAACCTCTTCAGCCTTTGATACTTTTTGAGATTCATGTTTTTTCTCCTTTTTATTCTTCTTCTTCTTCTTGGATGACTCACCACTGACTTCAAGTAGCACTCTAGTTCGCACATTAGGATCAAAAGTCTTCATGTATCGAACTAACACCTTGTGAGTAGAGGACACTTTGCGAAGCGTTGCATCAGGAATTCTTGCAACACTTGTAAAGATATTCACATCATCTTCAACAACTTTGGGAAACTGGTACACAGAAAACTCCATGACATCTTCTCCTTCAGGAACTTGAATTCCTTCTTTCGCATATACCTTTTCCAATATTAAACTCCAGTACCTTGCACAAGAAATTCCCTTATCAACACTGGTGTTTTCTAAACTTTTGTTGACCTCCTTCCAAAGTTGAGTTCCATAATCGACACTGAGATCGTAGTAAAGTCCCATAACCATTGCATAAACCTCCGTTCTTCCCCTGTCTAGACCAACACTCCTTCCATTCAAGCATCGTAAGAATATTCCAAACAAAAGGTTCCAAATGCAGGGTAAACTTGATTTCCTGAAATCACTTATCTTTTCAAGAGTAGGTTGATGACCCATCTCATTGAACATGAAGATAATCTGTGAATTGGTTGGCTTAAAGAACGGTGGGTTATGAGGAATGTTCAAGAAGTCAATGAACATGTTATTGGTAAGACGAACCCTCTGGGAATGCACTGAACATAGCAGTTGATAATGCTGATCTTTTCAGTGAAACGATCAACATCTTCAATTCGTCTGGGTAAGATGAGACATTGGGATCAACTTGGAAATTTGTGCTTTGAATCTTCATTAGGGACTGTGAAATAACTTGTTCTGTGTTTGATTGAGTAGCAGCCATTGTTAATCTAAGAAATTTCTTGAGAAAAAGATTAGGACTTTTTGTTCGTCTGAGAATTTTGAATCGCGTAACGATTCTCAGAAAAGATTATCCGTTTTATATGTTAAGCCCAAAGATGAATCATTTCCAACAATAGAGTAGGTTACGTGTTCTGAGAAACGTGCAATCAATAGCCGTTGTAATGATCATGCCTCATAAAGTGCCTTGAAACTAGGGCCAACGGTTACTAAAACTGTTCATGAGTACAGCTATGTGAAAGAAGACTCTTCGATTTTGAGGTTGGGCTCTTTCGTTTATGGGATTTGAAACGAAGTCATTTACCAGTCTTGCGAAATCTTCAGCCTAAGTTGGTATTACTTAGAACCTCAAGGATTTCGTGAGTGCATGTGATTCAAAGAAATGAGATAAGAAGCAAGTACAATTTTTTTTTGGAATTCTGTGATGTCAAAATTTATTTAAACAAAGCAGTTAAACCCCGGGCAAAGGTTACTTCATTAATTACCAAGAGAGATAATCAACTGCTTTTCCATTTTCCCATGACATACAATCGAATACTTATAGAGAAGTATCGAAGGGCTTCTTTTATAGGCTTAATATGATGGTTTGCTAATTTCGTTACATATCATCCTAAACATAAGGTGAGTAATTGTAACCGAAATTACTTGTTTGAACAATGTGTTCAGGGGCAAGAGTGCTTTGCATTATTTTTGAAAAGTGACAAGGATTTCAGATATATATTCACACAGAAATTATATTCAAAAAAATTTAAGTGCTGGACCCTGCTGGGAAACAAACTTCGTGGGCTTTGAAAATTTAATCAGGATCACTCATAAGAATGAATATAATTTGGAGTATATGAAATATCAGGTACAGAAACAAGTGTTTTCGTAAAAATCTGGAACATAGTTCCCCGTCAATTCATTAACTTGAGAAGTTTGTGGGTTTCACTTAATTCACAGACTCATGAAACAAGATCATTAACATAGAATGGTGACATGTCTAAATCATGATTGGTTTGATTAAGTGACCTCTTGGACATGTGTCATTGTGTGTGCATCGTGTTAAGAAATTTTGTTATGAAAAAGATTGGTTATAAGATCGAAGGTACCTCTGTTGTTTGTAGACCAAACAGAAAACTCTTTACTCGTATGAGAAGAGTAAGGTAGCTCTTTTGACTAATGTGAATACAAGCCTAATTGGGAAGAATTTTTCATAAGATAATTTCATTAAGGCTTTCGTTTCTCACACATAGAGTCATATGAGGCTTGGGTCAACATGTTGCAGCATGCTTCTAGGGACATCCTAACTAGTTCAAAGTTGGAAAAAATGATACCTTCCCATAGACACATAAGCATAACCTCTTCGTATTTTGCACTTGACTAAAACTGAAAACACATAAAACTTAAAGAACAAAGTTAAAAAGAAAAATATTTTGGTGATTTTATATTTTTCAAAAATTAAAGACAAAAGAAAAGAAAATCTTTTTGTTGTTTTTGAATTTTTCAAAATTAGACAAACAAATGAAAATATATTTTTTTTGTGTGTTTTTCGCAAAGCAAAAAAGAAGAATATTAAATTGAACCTCAGTTACCAAATGTGCGAATGCGAAGCAATGCGAAGCCGCTTAACGCACAGTAACTTCTGAATGATTCTAAATCAGAGCTGCTGAATGGACCTTTCATTCTTGAGTGATAGATTTTGACATTGAATTTGCATCGATCATCCCTAAATCTGCTAAAATTCTCACAAATGATTTTTCATCAAGAGGTTTAGTAAAAATATCAGCAAGTTGTTCAGTTGTTGTCACAAAATGATCTTCAATATTGCCATCTTCCACATGATCTTTGATAAAGTGATATCGAAGAGCAATATGTTTTGTCTTTGAGTGTTGTACTGGATTATGACAAATGCGAATTGCACTTTGAGAATCACAATACAAGGGAATATTTTTCATATTTATAGCATAATCTCGAAGTTGGCTCTGAATCCAGATGATTTTTGAAGTACAAGCAGCAGCTGAAATATATTCAGCTTCAGCAGTTGATATAGCAACACAAGTTTGCTTCTTTGACTGCCAACTCACCAATTTTCCATCCAATAGTTGACATCCACCACTTGTACTTTTTCTATCCAAAGTACATCCTCCTAGATCAGTTGAGCCAAAAATAATATCATCAACATAAATTTGAACAAGCATAAGATGATTCCTAACTTTCTTGCAAAATAATGTGGGGTCAACTGATCCTTGCTTAAATTTAGATTATTTCAAAAAATTTGTAAATGTTGCGTACCAGGCTCTTGGTGTTTGTTTTAACCCATAAACTGCTTTATCTAGTATGTAGACATGATCATGATGTTCCTCATTTATAAATCCTTGTGCTTGTTCAACATAAACTGTTTCTTTTAGTTCTCCATTTAAGAATGCACACTTAACATCCATTTGAAAAACATCGAAGTCTTTGTGAGCTGCATAAGATAAAAATATGCGAACTGCTTCGAGTCTTGCGACAGGAGCAAATGTTTCATCATAGTCTATTCCTTCTTGTTGCGAATAGCCTTTAACAGCGAGTCTAACTTTGTTTTGAAGAATATTGCCTTCTTTGTCGGTTTTATTTTTGAAAATCCATTTTAATCCGACAATTGAAACATTTGGACGTTTAGGAATTAATCTCCATGTAACAACTCGAAATTCATATCCCTGAATGTAACCCTTCTCGCGACTCGTTCTGATCATCCAATCGCCGTTTCCAATTTCGTTTCCTATTCCGACATTTTATTAAGTCATTAATGTGGATTTTATTTTATGACTTAATGAGTGTCTTAATACCCTTAGAACTCATTCTAACGTCTCATATTAATGATCAGAACATTTCTAGAATCAACCATATCGGGTTACGGCAAATTGGCCGCGTGCGACCAAAACCCCGTCTAACGCCGGTATCGGGTAGAATTCTACCGTGTCCCGAACTTGGACACTATTTAAAGTGATCCAAGTCTTCATTTTGAAGCTTTTTCTTCATTCTACAACTATCACTCCAACCTCTCTCCTCAAACTAGATTTAAAGGTCCAATCTAGAGTTTAAGGTCTCAAATCTTCAAGGTACCTTCCTATACTCATTATGCATCATATTGGACCTTCAAATTCAAGATTTATTCATGATTTAGAGCCTTGTATATGAGTTTATGGCCCTGGAAGGTGCCTAGGCCGTAAACACATATTTAAAGGGTTTTTAAGCCCTTAAACCCTTCCAAGACACAAACAAGACTTAGATATGACTTTTAGAATATTGGTAATGGACCTAGAACACCTTAGACATAAATTTTGAGGGGTATGCATGAGTTTACAGCCAAGGCATGTGCTTGGGCCGTAAACTCCTCAAACATGGTTGTAAACTCATTTTCAAGGTGTTAGAAAGCCATCCAACACCACCAAAAGCCTTGGAATAAATCATAGAACCAACCAAAAATAGTTTAGAGACCTTAAACATAACAAAACCCTTCATTTGAGAGTTTACGGCCATAGCATGTTCTCCAAGGCCATAAACTCCTAATTGTAGGTCATTTGGTGCCCTAAATTCATTTCAAGGCTTGTAAGGATTTTAGGAATCACATGTGACTAACTTTGGGACCTTAAAAACACATATTCAAAGGAGTATGAGAGTTTACGGCCATAGGCTCCATACAAAGGCCGTAAACTCCCTTAAGTGTGTTATTTGATGTTTTAAATTAGTTCCAAGCGTTAGGAAAAATTATTCCAAGTATTTCCAAGTGATATTGGCCATTTATGACCCATTAAGCATCATAAAACACCCGTACATGAGTTCACGGCCATGAACTCATGTGGTTATGTGTTAGAGTCTGAAAACTCATTAGGAAGTTTACGCTTGGGGAGTAAACTCAAATCCCAAGTCCCTCGCTTCAATTCCCGTCCGTAGATGTCACCCGGGTCACTCCAAACACCCGTTTTGAGGTGTTTTCGTTCGTTGGAGTGTGACTTCATATCTAATTAGAGTTTATGAATCTAATTAGATATATTTGTATGCCATTTCCTGTTACATAGGAACCTCGCGTGTTATCAGGCCTCGATTCGACGTTTAGCATCCGAAATCGACACATTTTCGCGTCTGGTGAGTTCATACCCTTACCCTTTTTCAATGGTTTTTTTTCAACGTTTTCAGGGGGGAATACAAGCAAAAGTACAAGAATATCTTGTACTTAAACACATGATTTCAGTTAAATGGTTTCATAATTGTACATTTTAAGAATTGAAAACCTTTTTAACAAACGGTTTTAACTTGCAGAGTTGTTTGTTTTAACCCGATTTTCAATTCTTATTATACACTGTTATATTGTATACTTTACATATGATTGTTCACACTTATATTGATAGAACACATAAAATATCGTAATGTTTGTAATAAAACACTTAGGTTCGAGTGTAAAAGACAAACACCATCTAGAAAACATAAAACATCTGTATGTCCTTAACAATACACCTAGGCTCGAGTGTGAAAGATAAACACCATCATGACACACAAATCAATTGTCATGTCCTTAATAATACACCTAGGATTAAGTGTAAAGGACAATCACCATAAGATAACACATATATCATTTGTAACGTCCTTAATAATACACCTAGGATCGAGTGTAAAGGACAATCATCATTAAATAACACCCAAGCTCGAGTGTAATGTCGTTAATAAAACACCTAGGCTCGAGTGTAAAGGACAGGTACGTTAGAACATAACTAGTCGTAAATACTACATTCCTAGTCGAAAAGTAAAGAGTAATCTTAAAGATTGGAGACACGTCCTCGTAACACTTCCTTGGCACGAGATAGAGGAGGACTAACCTTGTAACCAGAATCTCCGAACGTAGGAGAGCGTGGCTTGAGTGTATAGATCTATACGGGACTGACAATCCCACACCTAGCTGCTAGCTACAACCGAACCGAAAGGTTCAAGGGTGACGAAAGTCATAAAAAGGATACTGGCCCTGGTCCGAGTCATATCCAGTCTGAGTATGGTTAAGGACTCGCAATCAGGATTATTAACACTTTACGAGTATTTATTAGTTTTATGTACGTAATAAAACTAATGTACAATCAAGGATGACAGGCACACCTACACACACATTCAGGAAAATATGGGGTTTTCCTGGGGAGAATACTGAACATAACCAGAATCGGTAATGATACACATACAAACATTCAGGAAGACATGGGTTTTTCCTGGGGAGAACACTGAACATAATCAGAATTGGTAATAGTTCACACACACAGTCAGGAAAACATGGGGTTTTGCTAGGGAGGACACTGAACATAACCAGAATTGGTAATAGTTCACACACACAGTCAGGAAAACATGGGTTTCTTTCTGAGTAACCGTAGTAGGCAACTAGAAAAGTGTAACAAGTTAAATAACTGAACTACAATTCACAAGAACAAACATATTTTCATTGTACTTCGTTTACTTTACTTTTCGGATTTGGAAACTAACTTTACATAAGAAAATATGGGATTTTCCTGGATAACCACTTTTTTCAGGAAACCAAAGGAACTCGTACATTTTCAGAAAAACTAACCGCTTATGAACTCACCAGCTTTATGCTGATTTTCAAACCGCTTGTATTCTCAGGTCCGTGTTAAACAGGTACCCGAAGATCCTTTTCTGCGAAGACGGAGTTCTCAGAAGACTCGTTTCGTGTTTTTCATATATACTATGTATCACATGTATAACTTTTGCTTTTCAAACAAATGTAAAACTTTTCTATATGTAATGTAATGGTTGTTTACTTTACTTACTATGTACATTGGATTTGATACTCAACCTGGAGTCAACCCCAGAAGTGTTTCCGCCTTCGGTTTTCGGGGTGTGACAGATTGGTATCAAAGCCCTTGTTTATAGTAAATGAAGTATACCAAACCTTACCCTAATACCACAAACATGTGCTTGGGAGTGACTGTGGTATGCGGCATGCCTAAAACTTACCCTAATACCACAAACATCGAGCTAGTGTTGTAGCGAATAATGAAATACTATGGGAGTATTTATCGAGCTAATCCTTAGTAGAAATCCTCGTTCATACATTGTTCTTTAATCATTCTCTTAGCGATAATTTTCTTGCCTTGATAACTCTTTCCTGCTTTATCGCTTATTCAGCATATATCTGTCATATCTCTTGATTCAATTCAGAAGACTTATCATCCTCTCTTCCTTGATCTTATTAGATCAAGATGCCTCCAAGAAAGAGACCCAGCTCCAAGAACAAGAACCCTCCACCACCACCTCCTCCCCAAATTGATCCTGTAGTATTCCAGGCAACTGTTACAGCCGCAGTGACAACTGCCATGCCTCAATGGAACTCTGGTGGTTCCGGTAGTTCGGGAGGTGGTACCCAAACCCAAAACCATGATAGTATTCAGGGACACCGAAAAGAGGTTTCCGATAAAGATTTCATGAACGCCAAACCCACGTCCTTTGATGGCACTAGAGGTGTCATTTCCCTCACTCGATGGTTCGAGAAGATCGAATCCATCTTTGAAATCTGCGCCTGTTCAGATTCAGACAAGGTGAAGTTTGCCGCCTGCACCTTTATTGACAAAGATTTGACTTGGTGGAATGGTCGAGTCAAATCCCTAACCTTACCTGTAGCCAACGCCATGGGTTGGGAAGCCATGAAGGAACTTCTGCTAGCTGAGTACTGCCATCGGGGCGAAATGCAGAAGTTAGAACATGAACTTTGGAACTCGAAGATGAAAGGTTCCGATATCACCGCTTACACTTCCAGGTTCGACGACTTGGCATTACTCTGCCCGGGATTGGTTACCCCTGAGAGTAAGAAGATAGAGAGATTCATCTGGGGGCTGACCCAACCAACGAAAGGAAACGTCATAGCTGCGAGGCCGGATACATTCGACAGCGCCAAACGCCTAGCTCAAATCCTAATCGATCATAGTGAAGACCTTGAGGAGGCAGCTACCACTCCTGAGCCGACAGTGAGGACTGGGGAGAAAAGAAAACTTGGGAAGAAAGAGAAAAGTCATACATCGCACAAGTCTTCGAAGAGACAGCAAACGGTGGCAGTTCACGCTGCCACTTCCCCTGCGACTGTTTTTGTTGTTGGATCCTCAACTCGGAATCCTACCAGTAGGTATACTGGAACCCTTCCTAGTTGTGACAAGTGCAACTATCATCATCTTCCTTCCGGTCCATGTATCGAGGTAATTTGCAACAAATGTGGCATAAAGGGTCACATGGCGAAAAACTGTAAGACACCAACTCAATCAACGAGTCAAACTTCCGGAGCTGGCATTGGTCGGGCCTGCTATGGTTGTGGAGAAGTGGGGCATCTCAAACGAAACTGTCCCAAGGCTGTAACACCTGGCAACACCGGAAGAGTTCTAGCGATAGGACAAGAGGAGACAGCCACCGATCCCACCGTTGCCACATGTATATTTCCCCTCATTAAATTTATATGCCTGTGATTCTTTTCGATTCTAGCACCGAAAGAAATTCGTTAACCATCCATTTGAACATTTTTTAACACCGTTGTTTGCGAGTAACCGAAAATGTATATCTTTGAGATGGTTATCACGTGAGAACGAGAATGCTCGTGTCATATCTGTAGATTGTATTCTCAATGCAAGCGATTATTCTTTTTCCATTCGATCTATTGGCAAACTTTTTATGAAATGCTTTGATGTCACCCTTAGCATGTAATGACCGAGCCTCATTCATGCTGTCTTTCCTAGTTTCGAGAAAGCCATTCGTTCTAACCTTTCCCCGACTCAACTTTCATGATCCTCGTACATCAAAGCTTAAAAAGTCTTCCCATGTATCTCTCGTCCGAGTGATCATCAAGAAACGAGAAGTCTACAATCCTTTCCCGATGCTGTTTCTGAAGAATTCTTGAGAATTCTTTCCGAACGCGTAGTCCAGTCTCACATCGATCTAATCCCGGGAATTTCCTCGTAGCCAAACCTCAGTAACCACGATGTGTGCAAGTCAGCAATTAGGACATGATACGATCACTACGAGGTAGTAGTGGCGCCCTTCGTTCGAACCATTTTCTTGGTCATGTAGATAAGCAAAGCAGTCATACTCGTAAACCTTTCCAAAAGCTAAGGCAATAAAGAATTAGTCAACACTGGGAACACCCATGGAAATCTGTCGATTTTTGGGTCCCGTCGGCTATGATCGTAGACTCACGTAGAAGTTTCCCTTAGAACCATCGGACCCTTAGTTACTCTGCCATGTGAAAGTGTACCCACTTGTTGGAGGTCTTATCCTGGAAAGACATAGTACGCCTTGGGAAGTGCGGAAAACATAACTTGTGGAACCTTAGACCCTTCGAGATCTTCGTTAGTAATCGATTCCATAGCCCTCTCCGAGCTATCTTCAGGACTCAGTAGCAACCATCTGGTATTCCGCATATTTATTCGTAAGGCTTGCCGACCTGACGAAACCCTAGTAAATTCCTTTGAGGAGATGAAAACCAATGAAAATCCGAACCTTCGTGTATGAATCAATTGAGATCGTAGATTGAGAGGTTAACCATGCGTAACAAAGCCACATCCTGACAGTGAGGGTTCGCTGGAATGTCAAGCGGAGACCCGATTCCACTTAGGAGCTTGAAGACCCGAAGCAGTTGATTCATCCTCATATCTCTTTTCACTTCGTAATCGGTGTTCGAATCTTTGAATTTCGGGACGAAATTCCCTCTAACGGGGGGATAATGTAACAACCTGAAATTCATATCCCTAAATGTAACCCTTCTCGCGACTCGTTCTGATCATTCAATCGTCGTTTCCGATTTCGTTTCCGATTCCGACATTTTATTAAGTCATTAATGTGGATTTTATTTTATGACTTAATGAGTGTCTTAACACCCTTGGAACTCATTCTAACGTCTCATATTAATGATCAGAACATTTCTAGAATCAACCATATTGGGTTACGGCAAATTGGCCGGGTGCGACCAAAAGCCCCGTCTAACGCTGGTATCGGGTAGAATTCTACCGTGTCCCGAACTTGGACACTAGTTAAAGTGATCCAAGTCTTCATTTTGAAGCTTTTGCTTCATTCTATAACCCTTCATTTGAGAGTTTACGGCTATAGCAGGTGCTCCAAGGCCGTAAACTCCTAATTGTAGGTCATTTGGTGCCCTAAATTCATTTCAAGGCTTGTAAGGATTTTAGGAATCACATGTGATTAACTTTGGGACCTTAAAAACACATATTCAAAGGACTATATGAGTTTACGGCCATAGGCTCCATGCCAAGGCCGTAAACTCCCTTAAATGTGTTATTTGATGTTTTAAATTAATTCCAAGCCTTAGGAAAAATTATTCCAAGCATTTCCAGGTGATATTGGCCATTTATGACCCATTAAGCATCATAAAACACCCGGACATGAGTTCAAGGCCATGAACTCATGTGGTTATGTGTTAGAGTCTGAAAGCTCATTAGGAAGTTTACTCTTGGGGAGTAAACTCAAATCCCAAGTCCCTCGCTTCAATTCCCGTCCGTAGATGTCACCCGGGTCACTCCAAACACCCGTTTTGAGGTGTTTTCGTTCGTTGGAGTGTGACTTCATATCTAATTAGAGTTTATGAATCTAATTAGATATATTTGTATGCCATTTCCTGTTACATAGGAACCTCGCGTGTTATCTGGCCTCGATTCGACGTTTAGCATCCGAAATCGACACATTTTCGCGTCCGGTGAGTTCATACCCCTACCCTTTTTCAATGGTTTTTTTCAATGTTTTCAGGTGGGGGGGGGGGGAATACAAGCAAAAGTACAAGAATATCTTGTACTTAAACACATGATTTCAGTTAAATGGTTTCATAATTGTACATTTTAAGAATTGAAAACCTTTTTAACAAACTATTTTAACTTGCAGAGTTGTTTGTTTTAACCCGATTTTCAATTCTTATTATACACTGTTATATTGTATACTTTACATATGATTGTTCACACTTATATTGATAGAACACAAAAAATATTGTAATGTTTGTAATAAAACACTTAGGTTCGAGTGTAAAAGACAGACACCATCAGAAAACATAAAACATCTGTATGTCCTTAACAATACACCTAGGCTCGAGTGTGAAAGATAAACACCATCATGACACACAAATCAATTGTAATGTCCTTAATAATACACCTAGGATCGAGTGTAAAGGACAATCACCATAAGATAACACAAATATCATTTGTAACGTCCTTAATAATACACCTAGGATCGAGTGTAAAGGACAGTCATCATTAAATAACACACAAGCTCGAGTGTAATGTCCTTAATAAAACACCTAGGATCGAGTGTAAAGGACAAGTATGTTAGACCATAGCTAGTCATAAATACTACTTTCCTAGTCGAAAAGTAAAGAGTAATCTTAAAGATTGGAGACACGTCCTTGTAACACTTCCTTGGCACGAGATAGTGGAGGACTAACCTTGTAACTCGAATCTCCGAATGTAGGAGAGCGTGGCTTGAGTGTATAGATCTATACGGGACTGACAATCCCACACCTGGCTGCTAGCTACAGCCGAACCGAAAGGTTCAAGGGTGACGAAAGTCATAAAAAGGATACTGGCCCTGGTCCAAGTCATATCCAGTCTGAGTATGGTTAAGGACTCGCAATCAGGATTATTAACACTTTAAGAGTATTTATTAGTTTTATGTACGTAAAAAAACTAATGTACAATCAAGGATGACAAGCACACCTACACACACATTTAGGAAAACATGGGGTTTTCCTGGGGAGAATACTAAACATAACCAGAATCGGTAATGATACACATACACACACATTCAGGAAAACATGGGGTTTTTTCTGGGGAGAACACTGAACATAATCAGAATTGGTAATAGTTCACACACACACAGTCAGGAAAACATGGGGTTTTCCTGGGGAGGACATTGAACATAATCAGAATAGGTAATAGTTCACACACACAGTCAGGAAAACATGGCGTTCTTCCTGAGTAACCGTAGTACGAAACTAGAAAAGTGTAACAAGTTAAATAATTGAACTACAATTCACAAGAACAAACATGTTTTCATTGTACTTCGTTTACTTTACTTTTCGGATTTGGAAACTAACTTTACATAAGAAAATATGGGATTTTCTTGGATAACCACTTTTTTCAGGAAACCAAAGGAACTCGTACATTCTTAGAAAAACTAACCGCTTATGAACTCACCAGCTTTATGCTGATTTTCAAACCGCTTGTATTCTCAGGTCTGTGTTAGACAGGTACCCGAAGATCCTTTTGTGCAAAGATGGAGTTCTCAGAAGACTCCTTTCGTGTTGTTCATATATACTATGTATCACATGTATAACTTTTGCTTTTGAAACAAATGTAAAACTTTTCTATATGTAATGTAATGGTTGTTTACTTTACATACTATGTATATTGGATTTGATACTCAACATGGAGTCAACCCCGGAAATGTTTCCGCCTTCGGTTTTCATGGTGTGACACTCCAAACCTTGTTTCTTTCAAACTCATCCAGTTCAGATTGCATAGCAACAATCCAATCTGAGTGTTCAATAGCATTCTTTACTGTTTTTGGCTCTATTTTCAAAATAAAAACATTAAACGTACAAAATTCTTGGTTCGCATTTAGTACCTCATTTTTCGCACGAATTTGAACTCTTGTCAACACACCATCTTGTGGATTCCCAATCACCTGTTCTTTTGGATGATTCCTTGTCCATTTCTCAAGTGGAGGGAAGTCAGGATTGACTCATCATTATGTTTTGAGGATTCTGATGTTTGATTATCAGGAGCATGGACTTCCGCATCAATTGCCCTTTCAGGTTTTCCGAAAATTAAGTCATAATCAAAATCATCGATATCTGAATTTTCAATTTGTGTATCTGAATCAACAAGAATTGACTTATTTTCAAATTTACTATCCGTTTGTTTAAGATAGTAATCATCGAAGATTAAGTTGAAAGTTTCTTCAACTTTTCTTGTTCGCTTGTTTAACACCCTGTATGCAACTGAATTTTGCGAATATCCTAAGAATATGCCTTCATCAGCTTTATCTTGGAATTTGGTCAAATTATCTTTTAGATTCATTATAAAACACCTGCAACCAAAAACATGGAAAAAATTTACATTTGGTTTTCGATTGTTGAGTATTTCATATGGAGTAATACTGAATCTTCGATGAATGAAAGAACGATTCTAAGTAAAACATGCAGTTGACACAGCTTCAGCCCAAAGATATTGAGGTATGTTCGCATATGTTAGCATGGTCCTTGCTGCTTCGCATAGAGATCTATTTCTTCTTTCAACAACACCATTTTGTTGTGGAGTGTATGGGGATGAGAAATTATGCGAAATGCCTTTGGCTGTGAGAAATGAATCCAACGTTTGATTTTTAAACTCATAACCATTGTCACTTTTAATTCTGTGAAAATTCTTTTTAAGACTCATCTCAATCATTTTGATAAAATCAATCATCGTCTGAGCAACATCAGATTTTAACCTGAGAAATAATACCCATGTAAATCGAGAAAAATCATCAACAATAACTAAAATTTAACGCTTTTTATTGATTGTAGTAACAGTCGACGGTCCACATAAGTCAATGTGAAGTAGTTCCAATGGTTCCTCGATTTTTGAATCTATCACAATTATATGACCTTTTCTATAATGTTTTCCTTGTTCGCAAGCTGCACACAAAGTATCATTGTCAAATTTTAGTATAGGTAAACCTCGAACTAAATCTTCAGTGACAAGCTTGTTAATATTGTGAAAGTTCAAATGAGACAATCTTCTATGCCAAAGCCAACTAACATCATTAGAAGCCTTTGACAATAGACACACTGCAGGTTTGCCCACAATTGGTTTGATGTCGAGTGTGAACATGTCTCCGTATCTTTTGGATTTGAGAAGTACTTCACTTGTCTCTACTTTTGAAATGATACTTCCTTTTTCAACAACTTGATTTCCAGTACCCACAACAAGTTGCGAAACACTAATCAAGTTATGTTGAAGACCTTCAACACAAGCAACTCGGTTAACTGCGAATTATCCATTTGTGAATTTTCCTTAACCTTTCACTTGACACTTGTGATTGTTTCCAAATTTGACTACTCCTGCATTTTCCAAGCTTCTATAATCTCGTAAGTTTTCCTTTCTTCCAGTCAAGTGACGAGAACAACCACTATCAATATACCATTTCACATCATATTGCTCGTCACATATCACCTGCATTTAATGAAAGAATTTAGGAACCCAAGATTTGTTGGGTCCTTCATTAGTAGCACTGAACAAATTCTTTGAATTTAAAAACCACGTTTTCACTTTTTCTATGATATTATCAATTAAATCAACATCATCAAATCTAGATATTGAAACATAGTTGTTCGATAGTTTTGGATTTTCATTGACTTTTACCTCATCCTTCACAACCTTCGCAACTTTCACAACTGGTTTCCACTTTTCTACTGGAACTTGCGAATCATGAGATGATGAACTACCAGTAGAAGACTCATTCACAAACTTATCAAATGCAATATTTATTTGTTGTTTTGAAAACTTTCCATTTTGGTATTGTTTTCCTTGCCCTTCAAGCCAATTATTAAACGTATATACATCAGATTTTCCTTTTGTATACGAAACTTTTGTCGCTTTTGTGATCGAAGGATTTGGAAAATTTGGTTGTTTGGGTGAAAATTTTGGTTTTGTTTGAGTTTTGACATTCAAAGTTGGTGAATTATTCGTTAATTTTCTAACAATTTGAAACTTATGATCATTCACAAAATTTTGCGAAGTCTCAAATTTTCTAATGTTGTCAAATTTTCGAACAGATTCATCTTTATTTTTCATTGAAATTTTGTCAACAGAATACATTGGTTTGTGAAAACTTGTAGCCTTTTGTTTATTAGTTCTCTGAAATTTTGATGGTTTTGTTCTCGAAATTTGTGCTTCGTAACTTTTGGTTTATCATTAGACACAACTTGCCGAAAGATTGCTTTTCTTGCTTTTCTTTTTGAAACATTGTTTTCTTTTGAATACTCTCCAACCATCAAATTAAATTCATGAGAATTCAATTTCACTTCCATCTTTGGTTTTTCATCATTTTCAAAAAATTTGTTTTCTTTTTCACTTTTAACCACCCATTTTTGTGATAATTTTTGGTGTTCAAAAACATAAGAGTTTTGAGTTAAACTGTTTTCTACCGTATTTTGATTTGCAATGAAACCTTTGGTAGTCGACCTTTTGTTGTCATTTTCACCCATTTGGTTGAATTCAGGCTTGATTTTCTCAACATTTCCAGTTGTGACGAAGTCTTAGTTTCGAAAAATCCTGTTATCAGTGCATGTAAAATTCGGATAGACCACTGTGTTGGTTTCCAAATAATGGGCACCTTTGTCATTAAGAACTTTGACAAATTCTTTTGTATCACCAAACACTTGATTAACAACAACACGTTGAGGTGATTCATGCGAATCTTTCACTTCCTCTTCGTCTTCATCAGTGTCATCTGACTTACAGCTTTCAGCTTCCACATTGTCAACGTTACAAGTTTGCGAAGTAGAAGGTTTATCATTTTCATCCTTTACTATCGAATCAACAATAATTTCTTTACCTTTGACCTTAGATGTGAAATTAATGATAGACAGTTGAGAACAATCAACCTCTTCTTCCTCTTCGATCTCACTGATTTCACTCACATTATCTGATTTGTCATCGACGTTAGCATAATTGTGTTGAGAATCAAGATTTGAAGTTTCAGTTTTCTTTAATATTTTCAGTTGTTCATTCATTGTCAAGCTTTCATTGACAATATTAACCAATTCATTCGCATTCAAAAATTCACCAATTTTGAGAATACCATATGCGAACCTATCATCAGGTATTTTGTCAAACTGAGCAATAGTATTCTCACAGTCATAAATAACATCATCAACTTTTTCGCGTTCAAATTCAAGAAAAGGTAGTAGTTTCCTATGTTGTTCTTTGCTTATCTCAGATGAATGATGTAAAGCAGTTAACTTCGCATATAACGGTTTAGCAGAGTTACAATAAATGTTTCTTTGTGCTAGTAACAACCTAACTTCTTTACCAAGTTTGTCCCTATCACAATTTACATTTTTCATTTGTAATTCAAGTTTATCTACTCTGCTTCGTTTTATATCTAATTGTCTTCTTGTCTCAACTAGTTGCGAATTTAGATTTTGTGCTTCAGTACTAGCAGACACAATAACAGCATCAAAGTAAGCAACAGTATCATCAAATGAAGTTATTTCAGCATCATAAGCAGATAAAGGAATATTAAAGGATTCAAGAATAGCATGTACCTTAGTGGTCATTGGAGATTTATCAGTGGACTTGGACACAAAGCATCATCCAGAAACATTCTCTTCGCAATTATCTTCATAACTTGCGAACGTTGCACCATGAGTTGGGTGCCTCATCTTTTTATCATCAGATCCTGAAGACCATATCTGATAAGTTCCACTTTCTTCTTCGTTAGACTCTCCTTTCGCAACCAAAGACAATCCTTTTGCCTTCGTACGCACCTCCTCAAGCTTTGTTGAGTAGTAAGCTTCATCTTTGATTTTGCTCTTCTTCTCCTCTTTCTTTCTCAGCATACAATCAGCTGCGAAGTGATTTGCACCATTACAATAATGATAATCAATTCCAGAATCACCTTTTAGTTTCTTCTCTTCCTTCACATCTTTCTGCGTTTCTTCAACCTTCTCAAATTTCTTCTTTTCGTCACCTCCAGCTTTTATGTATCCACTCTTCGCTTCAGTTTGCTTCCCTTTTGCATTAAATGGCTTTTTGAAAAATTTCTTAACTCTGTTATTCGAATGAAATGCAACTGCTTCATCATCAGAATTCATTAAGAAACCTTCATTGTTTGATTCTTCTTTCTCACCACCATCAATTTCAGTAACCTTCAAAACTAAAGCCAATGGACATCCTAGACTCCGTTTTGATTCTTCAAGCATTTCTGTAACTTCGCTTTCGTGTGTTTTCAGCTATTTGTAGAGATCATTCAAGGTAGTTGTATCAAAACTTTGTTGGTTCTTTATCATCATACTCACACTACGCCATTCTTTGCGAAGACCCATGATGAATGTTAGATTGAATTCCATGAGAGATCTTGTGATTCCATACCTTCTGCAACGATAAACAAGCTCATTCAGACGATCATAGTAGTTTTCAAGAGTTTCAACATCCTTTTGTCTGAATTCCTTAAGTTCAACAAGACATTGCTAAACGGAATTGATCTTTGTCTTCTCACTGCCTTGATATTTCTCTTTCAGAGTGATCCAAATATCCTTGGTTGTTTTACAACTACGGATGTAATTTTAAACCACAGGAGGCAGAGCACCTCTTAGCTCCCTCATACATCTTTTCTCATTCTTCTTCATGCGATTCTGTTGTTCAGTAACTTCATCTGAAGAAGCAGATTGTCCATTTGTTTGAACAATTTCACGAGGTAGAACTTTTCCACGGATACAATTCCAGAGCTCTTCATCAATTCCATTTAAGTAATCCTCCATCCTATCAGCCCACTAATCATAGTACTCAGGGATTAACATTGGAATTTTGGTTGAAGAACCAAGCAAGTGAGAGAAAGAAGTCATGGTATTCATGTTGAAGTTCGCCATTAATGAACACAAGAATTTCTCAGAAAAACTTGAAAAACTTGATGAATTTGTGAATTGATCAAATGAATTGATCACTGATTGCTAATCGATCACTCGACTAAACAATTCAAATGCAGAATCGATTCAAATATGAAGATCAAGAGAGATTTTCAGAACCAAAAATGTGCGGAATTTTTTTGCGTAAAATCACTACTCAAAAAGCAAATGATTCTAAAATGAAAATCAGATCAATGCAGTTTGAATCCTGCTCTAATACCAATTGAAGAGAATTGTAATCGAGATTTAGAAAGCAATCATGATTATAGGTATGAAAAGTAAGAACACAAAGAGTAAATATTAATCAGATCTTATATTGATGAAGAAACTGATTACAAACTAAGCAGAGAAAAATGCGAATGACTATAGAATCACTCCTTGAATCATTCGTTACTCTACTTCTAACCTCAGTCCCTATTTATAGGAAACATGAGTGTACAAAAAATATACTAAGTCCTGAACTATACGCTTCGCACAAATGAAGACTTAGTAAAATAACTAATATGCGAAACTAAAAAACAAACACTCCGACTTTTACAATATTTAGACTCTACACCATGGAAGGTCTAAGCATATCAATAGAAAGTACCATTACATCATACATAGGGTTGAATAAGGGAACCTAATGGTGAAATGAGTATCATCAAAAGATAATCCTACAAATCATTTGACAAAGGCTTTGAGTAGGGTCAAGCACAACCAACATTTTAGGAGCTTGGACTTAAGAGATGGTATTAGTGAAGGGTTTTGAGCATTCTAACACTCATATGGTGTACATGCAACCCTAGATACTTTGGATCTATGTTTTCTCTAATTATACATGCAATATTGTTTCCAAAGCATTAAGCCTACAACTAGCATACAAATGACATAAACATCATAGAAATGAGTTATAGAATTACCTTTTTCTATTAGCTTGTAGTTTTGGCCTTTAAGAACTTAGCACCAATAGTATGAATGCCTCAAATGGAATCACAACACACCTTTGGACAAAGGATGCCTTTTTGAGAGAATATCCTCACACCAAAATCAGCTCATCGATCTTTCAAGAACTAGTGTACAATTTGGAGGCTAAGTGGATTCTTATATAGTGTGGCTTAATTAGGGTTACACCATGCAAACCCTAATGTGCATGAGTTTCAAAATTCTTTAGGCTCCATGGGTTTTAACCTCCATGGAGTATCCATGGTTAACCACATGGTTTTAACCCAACATAAAGAACTATGGATCACAAGCCCACTTTATAAGAATGAATGATTTAGCGAATCAATCCCCATATATTTAATTAGTCTCTTTTGATCACAAAATTAATTCCAAATTAAATCTTTCATAAATACTAATTAAATCATATCATATCATATTAATATATTAGAACTTATAATATATTAACAAATCATAAATAACCTCTTCTCAAAAGTCCATCCTATCAAATTGTCCTTGTGATATGCAACCCAAATGGACCATGCCACTCTTGGGTCAAGTACATAGCAATTATAGTTATGAACATAGACACTAATCCAATAGTCTTCCACTTGGATAAGTCTAATAACTATTATTGCAAGTACGACTCCATAACCCCACTAGTAATCATAGCTCGTAAAAGTCGCTTTCCAACTCTGACCTAATCAATGACGCGTCCATTAGATAAGGGATCATATATTCCTCCATTCTAGATATCATATGGACAGAGACATCAATTATAATCATTCTCTCTATCCATATGTTGTTTCCCGATTTCCGATTTATTGCGACCAACTAATTGAACAAATCAAATCAGTCCAGGCTTGGCCAAGCACTTAGGGGTGTCATCACTAAATCATCGAGGGGCCCACAGATATCGCTTTTATCCACTTGGGGTAAAAGGAACGAATAAAATTCGACCCGAATGTTCGCTTCTACTTAGTCATAAAATTACACATAACAATATGTTTTATAACATCCAAGTTACTGGTGCGTTTACATTATGTCAATGTGCAACCAACTCGCAACTATAATTCACATGTCTCCATTTCAAGAATATAAGATATTATCGTCTCAAAATTACTCGTGATAAAAGCCATGATGTGATTCATATGAGCGTAGGTTGAATCCAATATTTGAATCTAATTCCAGGAGTACTCGTGAACACTGTAACAAACCTATGCTATGACTAAAACATCTCTACAGACCCATTCATCACAGTCTTGCCTCAATACCTACTTCCAAAGTATGATCGACTGTGGATGGTTTAAATAACCTAGTTATTTGGGAAGTCAAAACATGCAAAGTAAAACACAAGAATAATACTAATCCAATATGGCCCCAAAACTTTTGAGTGCCATACTGATTACTCATTATTCATTGTATATTGTTTCGATTTATCAAATTAATACTTGAATTAAAACAATAGCTATGCCATGCACCAAGCATGCGCGCTATGTTTGTCTATGGTCCTGTCTTTGTGAAATAGATCAATTGACAACATTTCAATGATGCTTATTTTACAATTCCAAATCTTTATTGCAAGTGTACGAATTCCAAATTTTTGTCACTGCTAAACTATCATGCAATGCTGCCTTTGTAATGTCATGGTACCAAAAGTAACAGAGACTTGACCAACAATATTACAAAAATTTCCACTGGAGATTGATAATAAAACAATTCCAATGAAGCGAAGTCTCAAATTCAAAGTACATTCCTTTGAACATCCTTCTTGCATAAAAGTTTCTAACTTTTTCATATATTCTTAATCTCCAACTCCCAATATAGAAACATTCTATATCCTTCCATACGATAACTCATTATTAATAGAATCATGTCTACTCATAATAGTGTCAGTATTTTCCATCCATTATTAGACTTCCAACTACCCTTAAACGACCAATCATTGGCGAACCATAGATTGTCCTTAGCAGTTGTTTAACCACTTCAGTCATATCTGGTTCTATTCCTTTTTCCCTCTTAATGCCCTAGGCATTTGGAAAATTAGAACACAAGAATATTATAGCATGTGCAATCCATTCTATACGCGAAGCATATGGGACATGATTTTTAATGTCTAACATATATACATGATACTTGATCAGTCTTTTGCTATTATATTTTTATTTGCCATGTTCTCATAATTTGAATTATGAAAAGGGATAACGTAATTATAATCAAATTTTGAAAATGCAATTAACATTTCCATATATAAAATTTCCTTATGCTGAACCATTCCAACATAACATTCATATATACTTTTGACTAAATTTGATTAAAGTCTCAATCTAAGCTTTTAGATTTGAAATGAAGTATGAATTTCTCTCCCTTAATTATAGCAAAATAACTTTTCAAACCCTGCAACTTTGATTTCAAACCGTTTGTTTTTCTATAATTAACATTGCTAACTTGCAACACTTACCATAATAATTATGCTCCCTCTAGCATCATAATTATTATCTTACTTGCATAACACTTATGCTCCACTAGCTTTGACATGTATCTAGAAATCAGTTGGACTTCTAGAAATTAATACTTATTGAGTTTCATTACCAAAGTTCAGATATCTAATACGAGATGCTTCGATAAGACTTAATCTAGGCTTCTCAAAATCATACAACTTTCCATAGATAGCTCACATGTGTGTCTTAACAATTTTAGAACTTACAACAATATGTCTAAAATGTTTAGACCCTTTGCCATTTCTCACAATTCAAGTCATGAAAAGAGATTCCATAATTGTGATTGAATTGGAGAATGCAAATATCACAATTCTATATCCTTAAAATCTACTTAGTGAAAGCATTTCCTCACAATCATTTTCATGAATTGTAGAGAAACCTTATGACACTTAGATTTTTATGGTGTATGTGTTCCTATCCATGTGAATTTGTCATAACCATAATCACAAAACATGGTTAGTGACAAATCCAAACCCATATGGACTGAACTTGTTCAATCTTTATTTCTTGCCACTTGGCAGAACAACGACCTTTCATTACTTCCAGGTTGTTATGCCAACAACTGAGAACTCATAGAACTCACATGCATAGTCAGCATAACTAGAATGGGCATACAAACAAGAATATGTCAACACGATAGGTTACAAACCTCAAGTGGTGTGTTAGTGTTTAACTATAGGTTTGCTCTTTATTAGTTCTTAAAACTTTCAAGATCTTTAAGACTCCCACTAACCTCTTGACATATAAGATTCACTTTGTCAAGGAACATTACTTGACAAACAAATATTGAAGAGTTAGTGTCAATTCTAATCAAGAGTAACACTTTACACAATTGGTCTTAGTTGGTCTTTGTCCTTACCAAGACATCACAACTTACCAATTTCAAATGTACAAGAGTAAGAAACATTTTACTCTACATTTGATGAGTGTTCTAAACCATCCTTAAGATTATTTCACTCAAGTTATAATCTTGGAGTATGACTCTAAGACTCGATTTGGCAGGAAGTATGATTTACCTTTTTAATGTGACCATTCCAACAATTCATGATTCCTCTTCTTAGCCATACAAATGCACTAAGATACCATAGAGGATCAATTGTGATATGGATTTCCATAATCATTAAGATGATCATAAAACACGATACTAAAGCACTCTCCCATCTTTTCAGATCGGAAAAAACTTCTATCTTTATGCCTAATTTGATTCTTCTCATTCGTTCTCCCATGCATTGAAACTTTTCCAATGATTCAGAATTATACATAAACATGTAAGCTTAACCATATTTACTAAACTTTAGTAAATCATGACGAATAGTCTTATCGATCTTTGTGGTGAACTTGACCAACGCACACCCAGTGTACCCTACCCCCTAGTCCTTCACTTGACTCACATATACACCTGAACAAGGAATTAGTCTTAATTTCCCAAAGGCAAAGGTTCTCATTCATCACACACTACAAGTAGCATGATTCCATGTTTCTATCCAAATTCTAGACACTACCACAAACGAAAGACTCGAATTCATATTGCTAACATAGAAACATACAAACATCAATTTTTAACAAATGCCATTGTAAGGAGATATAAAAATAAAACATAATTTTATTTATTTATAAAATGCAGAAAAATTTTCCTTACAATGTAATTACAAATGAAAGCTATAGGAGTCAAAATTTATTGTAAGTTGTCGAAAGCTTTCTAATGTTCATAATGTAATGTTATGCACAAAGGTATTGTTTGTTTCAAAACTGTATTGTCGAAGTCCTTTGTATTTTTTGTGTGTTTTCTTTTCTCCTATAAATAGGGGAAGGTACAGTAAATAGATAAGAACTTTTGCATCATTTCTATCTAAATCTCATTGTATCAAGGAAGAATAATACGAGCTGAAACAAGATTATATTTCTCGGAGTGTTCATAATTTTTTTTGTTTTTTTTATCTCGTGTCACTTCTCGATTAAATCACAACTACATTTGATATCAGAGCATGAATCATACTGCAATGATCTTATTTTCATTTTGTGTCAATTGTATTTTGAGTCTCGTATTGGATTCAAATGTTTCCGCATTTTTGATAATGAAAATCATCCTTGATCTTCAGTTGTGATTCGATTATGCAACTAGTTTGTTTAATCGAGTGTTCTACTTGCTTTTTCTGATCAATTCATCCATTAATTCTCAAATTTCTGAAGTTTTTTTGAGAATTCATCCGTACATCAATGGAGAATTTCAATATCAACATGGTGACCTCTTTTCTCATCTACTAGGATCTTCAACAAAGATTCATATGCTAATTCCAGAGTATTATGATCAATGGGCTAATCCCATGGAAGACTACTTGAATGAACTGGATGAATAGCTTTGGGAATGTATTGATGACAATGTTCTTCCTCCTGCGAATGTTCAAGCAGTTGGTTCATCTAAATCCACACAAAGTGTTTCTGAACAATCAACAAGGATGAAAAAGAATGAGAAAAGATGTATGAGAGAGCTTCATGTGAACAGATGTTTCAAGGTTGTGAAAAGACGAAAATCAACTTAGTGAAGCATTGTTTGGTGGAGTTGAAAGAGTTCAAGCAAAAAAAGGGTGAACCTATCGAACTTTATTACGATCGCTTGAATGAACTCATCTATAAATGCAGTCGTAATGGAATAACCAAGACAAGTCACCATCATTATGGGATTAACAAAAGAATGGTGAAATGTTAGTCTCATGGTGAAAACTGAACAGAACATCGATACCTCAACTCTGAATGATCTTTACAATCTACTGAAAACTCATGAGCCAGAATTTATTGAACTGGTTAAAGAAGAAAAGATAAGCTTGGGAGAACCACTTGCTTTAGTTTTGAAAGTATATGAGAAAAAAGCTTCAGAAAAAGAGAATTCGGATATGAAGGCTTAATTTTTAACTCAGATGTCGAAGCCATTGCTTTTTACTCCAACAAAAAAGTAAAGAAATTTTATAAAAAGCCATTTCATTCGAACGTAAGGACTGGTGAGGCAAAATTGAGTTTTATAGGAAAAGTGAATGAGGAGAAGATGTTCGAGAAGAAAGAATCAAAGACTGAATATTCGAAAGTTGAAAAGAAGCTCAAAGGTGACTCAGGTGTCGATTGTCAATATTGTCATGGTGCAATTCATATGGCAAGTGATTGTCTGCTTCGAAAGAAAGAGTAGAAGAAAAGTAAGATCAAAGACGAAGCATATTATGTCGAACGATTGGAGGAAGTATGAGGAAAAGTGAAATGGTTGCCATTGGTGGCAAGAGGAGAAGGTGATGAATATAGGACTTATCAGATTTGTTCGTCAGAATCTGATGATGACGAAATGCATAATCCTACGCATGGCGCAATGTATGCGAAGTTTGAGGACGAATATGAAGAGGATGTTACTGGTCGTTGTTTCATGACGAAAAGTGGAGATAGATCACCAATAACCACGATGGTACGTTCTATACTTCAATCTTTTAATATTCCTTTTAATGCTTATGATTCTGAATTGATTGCTTTTGATGACATTGTTGCTTATTTTAATAATTTGGTTATCTCTGCTGGTAATGAGGCTAAGAAATCTAGTGCTCAGTTACTAGAGGTACAAAAGCATTTGGATTCAAAGAAAACAAAAGTAGAATATCTTGAGTTACAAATAACTAATCTCATGTGTGATAAGGACAATTTGAATAATGAAGTTCGCATGTTATTAGCTCAAAGAAACATATATTGTAATTCAACTAAGAAACTATATGCAAAATTAACTACTTTACATCACTCATCTGATATAAGCAAAGAGCAACATAGGAAGTTATTGCCATTCTTAGTTTTTGAAAGAGAAAAGATTGATTGTGCGTCTTATGATTGTGAAAAGACAATAGCTGAGTTTGATAAAGTTCCTGATAATAGATTTGCTTATGGAATTGTGAAAATAGATGAATTTTTGGATGCTAATAAAGTAGTTGACGTTGTGAATGAAACCTTAACCAAGAATGAACAAATAAAGATTTTGAAAAGGACAGAGAATTCGAAGTTTGACTCTCAATCTAATTTTGCTGATATTGAAGATAATTCTGATAATATTAGCAAAATTAGTGAAATTGAGGAGGAAGAATATATCGATTGTTCTCAGTTGTCTGTCATTAATGTCACATCTTTGGCTAAAGGCAAAAAAAATATAATGATTCATTGGAAAAGACTGACACTGACCAACCTTCAACTTCGAACGTTTGTGATGATAATCATGTAAGTGTCAAAGATAGTCAAACTGATAGTAGTGATGATGAGAAGGATGATGACGAAATTTCGAAAGAAACAACCACAACAAAAGATGTTTCAAAAGAAAATGAAATACCAAGAGTTGTTGTTTATCAGGTGCATGGCGAAACTAAAAATTTCGACAAAGTGATGAAAGAAAAAGGTGCTCATTATCTAGAAACACTTCCAGCAGTGTATCCAACTTTCAAGTGTACAATTGATGTTATCTTTCCAATCCAAGTATTTGTCACAACTGGGAATGTCGATTAGATCAAATTGGAGTTTAAGAAGTTAATAGAAGAAGATAATAAGCAAACATCAAATGAAGGCTTCTTTTCTAATCAAAGCACCGTCGAAATCAATCTTACCAAGAATTCATACACATTTCAATGATAAAACCCACAAAGAAAATGGGTTGCAAAAACAGAAATTTCAAAAAATCAAGTCGATGTTGAAATTGTGATCTCAAATGATAAAATAAATTCACAAGAGTTTAAAAAAAATTGACATGTTTTCAAAAGAAAATGGAATTTCAAGGAGACAAGCACGAAAGAAAGTTTTTTTTGCCAAATTGTTGGGTCTCGAAAGAAACAAAACGATTTGACAAAGAAAACAAATGAAAAGACAATGTCTGAAAAGGTTAAGACAAAATCTTGATCAAATTTAGTTAATAAGAAAAATCCCGCTCTAACTAAAAAGAATGTGTCTCAATCAACATCACAAAATGATTTTTCGAAAACCAAAAATAAGGAAACAAAAAATTGAAAGGAAAGGAGTTTTCAAAATCTCAATCATTCAAGAAGTTTCAATCTACTAATCAAACAAGAAATCAAAGGGTTTTCAATGGTGGTTTTTCAAAGTCATATCAATGACAAAACAACTCACCGTCTGTTCATCATCAAAATCATACACAACAACATTTTGGGTCAAAAGTTGAAAATAAAAGGGTTGAATAATTTCACTCAAAACGGAATTAAATACACAACCCAACAACCAAATTTTCCTAATCCTCCTACGAAAGGAGCTTTCAAAGTCTCATATACCAAGGGTCGATCAAATATGCAAAACATAGATTATTGGCTTGAAGGAAAAGGGAAATCCTATCAAACAGGAAAATTCTCTCAACAACAAATCAAAGATGCTTATGAGAAGTATTTGAACGAAATGTCAAATGTCAGTTCTAATGGGTTTTGTGCAAACAATCCTATGTGTGCATGCAACCCAAGATTTGGATCTATGTTTTCTCTATTAGATACACAACTTTATGAACACAATAAGAACCCTAGATAGCAGATATATATTTTGAAATTTGTATAGATGAGTAGATCACATACCTCTTGTTGTTATATTGCAATAACAACACTAATCTTCAATCTCTTAGTCTTGAAAGCAAGTACCACAAGTGTAGTACCTCTAATGGCTCACAAAAACCACAAGCAATTAGAGAGGCAAGAGAGAGAGAGAGAGAGGAGAGGTTAGAAATCGGCTCTAGGAACCCTAGGGAATCAAGTGGCCGATTTCTATATCCTTAGGGGTCTTTATATATGGTAGAGATTAGGGTTTCAGTCCTTATCCTTATCTAGTTTATTGCCCACCAAGTAACCATAAGATAAGCCTTAAAAACCCTTATCCTTGGACGATTTTAAGGGAATTATCCCCTTGAATTCGTCCACCTCTCACATAGGGCATCCATTGCCCTAATTTGTAATTATCACATAATTACAATTCAGCCCCTGCAGTTTAATTAATTATATTTGATCACAAAATTAATTCTTAATTAAATATTGACCAATATTAATTAAAAAAATATAATTTCTCCTATTAATATATTATTTCCATAATATATTAATAAATCATAATAACCGCTTTCTCTATTATTTCTCCAATCAAGTTGCTTTGGTGAAGACAACCCAAAAGGATCATGCACAACCGGGTCAAGTACTTACCAAATATGGTTACGGGCTTAGACACTAATCCAACAGTCTTGCACTTGGATAAGTCCAGAAACCACAAATGTGAGTGAAACTCGATTAGCAATCGTAGCTCTCAAAGACACTGTTGAAATCTGATCTTATCAGTAACCTGTCCTTTAGATAAGGGATCGTACAGTCCTCTGTTTTAGATATCGTGCGGACAATCTTATGGAACATAGTCATACTTATTTTCCAGCAGCTAGTTTCTCGATCTCAGATTCATTTGACATAGAACTTAATTGAACACATTAATTTAGTCCTGACCGGGCCCGACACATAAGTCAAATCAAAATCATCGAGGGGCTCTGATATCGCTTTTACCCTCTAAGGATAAAAGAAACAGATAAAGTTTGACTTATATGCATTTACTACTCACTAATCAATTATACACAACAATGTGTTTTATGACATCACTTTACTGATGCGGTTTCGCATTATCAATGTACAATCAATTAGCAACCAATAAACCATATATCTTGGTTTTAAGACTATATGATATTATCATCTTGGGATCACTCATAATAGATTCCATGAAGTGATTCCAACAAGTGCGGGTTTATTCCAATGCTCAAAACTTATCTATTAGCACTCATGAATGTTGTAACAAACCTTTGTTATGTCTAATACCATTTAGACAATCTACACACCAATTCATGACAGTCTTCATTCATACCTACTTCTAATATATGAACGATTGTGGATCGTTTGAATAATTCGATTATTCTTAATTAACTCAATTATTCCGGAAGTCAAAACATGCAATGCAAAATAATAGTCAACCAATTAACATAAGACAGTAGTTATACTAATAAATAACACTCCTTTATTTAATCATCAAATGTCAATTACAATTATCTATTATTCATTTCTAAACTCTCTAATCCAAACTAACATCGTCCTTCAGCCCAATGCTCCTAGCGTGCTGCAAATGCTTAACCCTACTCAATCCCTTCGTAAGCGGATCTGCTGGGTTATCCTCTGATGATATCCTCTTAACTACGAGGATTCCTTCTTCTACCGATGTCTAATAAAGTGATATTTTCTGTCAGTATGTCGAGATCTACCATGATCCCTCGGTTCCTTGGTCAAGCCAACCGCTCCTTCATTATCACAGAAAATTTTCCATAGGCTCCGTTATGGCAGGTACAACTCCAAGGTCTCCAATGAAGTTCTTCAGCCATATTGCCTCCTTTGATGCTTCACTCGCTGCAATGTAGTCTGATTCACATGTTCAATTAGCTACAGTTTCTTGCTTGGAACTTTTCCAAGTCACTGCTCCTCCATCAAGGGTAAAGACCCAGCCCGAATGCGAATGGTAGTTGTCCCTATCGGTCTAGAAACTGGCGTCACTATACGCTCGCACCTTTAAGTCATCACTCCCTCCGAGAACTAGAAACCATTCCTTGTTCCTCCGAACGTACTTAAGGATATTCTTAACTGTGGTCCAATGTGCTCTGTAGGGGTTCCCTCGATATCTACTAACCACGCTCAAAGCGAAGGCCACATCAGGGCGAGTACAAGTCATAGCATACATGATTGAGCGAACTGCGGAAGCATAAGGTACTCGGCTCATCTCTACTATATCGGGTTTCGGTACTCGGATTTTGAGTCTTACTCAACTTGGCATTACTTTGGATCGGTAATTCTCCCTTCTTCAAGTTCTCCATACTAAAACGTTTCAGTACCTTGTCCAAGTAAGTATTCTAACTAAGTCCTATTAGTCTCTTACTTCGGTCTCTCACTATCCTTATTCCTAAAATATAGGAAGCCTCTCCGAGGTCCTTCATAGCGAAACACTTCCCGAGCCAAGACTTAACTTCCTGCAGTGTCAGGATGTCGTTTCCTATGAGTAATATGTCGTCAACATATAACATGAGACAGCTAACTACACTCCCACTGGCTTTGAAATATACACATGATTCATCTTCGCTTCGTACAAATCCAAACTCTTTGACTTTCTCATCAAAGCAAAGATTCCATCTGCGAGATGCTTGTTTAAGTCCATATATGGACTTCTCAACCTTGCACACTCTATTGGGATGCTTCACATTGATAAAACCCTCTGGCTAAGCCATGTAAACATCCTCAGCAAACTTCCCATTAAGGAAAGCGGTTTTGACATCCATTTGCCATATTTCATAATCATGAAATGCAGCAACGGCTAGAATCATCCTAATAGACTTAATTTTAGCAACTGGAGAGAAGGTCTCGTCATAGTCAACTCTGAGAGTTTGAGTAAAGCCCTTCGCAACCAATCGCGCCTTATACGTGTGCAAATTCCCATCCATGTCCGTCTTCTTCTTGAAGATCCACTTGCACCCAACCGTCTTACGTCCGGGCACATTGTCAACCAAATTCCAAACTTGGTTATCATACATGGACTGAATCTCATTGTCCATCGCCTCTTTCTATTTCGCAGACTCCGGGCCTGCCATGGCTTCCTTATAGCTATTAGGTTCATCTAGATTTACTAGTGTACCATCACTAATATACGTGTCCCTTCGTTATTAATATGAAAACCATACAACTAGGGTTGAACTCTAACTCTTTCGGAACGTCTTAGAGGTAAGGATTCGTTAATTGGTTCAACCGGAGTTTCCTCCTCAGGTTGAGCGCCAGCGTTAGAGGTTCCTTCATTGATCGAGTCTTGAATCTCTTCAAGATATATTTTTCTCCCACTGTCTCCTTGGTTTATGAGTTCTCGGTCTCAGAAAAACCCTCTTCTCACAACGAAGATGATATTGTCACTCGGTCTATAGAAGAGATATCCAAAGGATTTCTGTGGGTAGCCGATGAAAATACATCGCTCACTACGAGGTTCGAGCTTGTCGTGAGTCTCTCATCTTACGAAACCCTCGCAACCCCAAACCTTGATATGTGCTAACGAGGGAGCTTTCCCTGTCCACATCTCGTGAGGTATTTTGGTAACCTTCTTTGTAGGGACTAAGTTAAGGATATGGGCGGTAGTCTCCAAGGCATACCCCCAGAATGAGATAGGTAGTGAAGCACGACTCATCATGGAACGAACCATGTCCAACAAGGTTCGATTACGCCTCTCAGCCACGCCATTCAACTGCGGTGTCCTAGGCGGCGTTAATTGCGAAACTATTCTGCAATCCTTGAGATAGTCGTAGAATTCAAGACTTAGGTACTCTCCTCCTCGATCGGATCGAAGCATCTTGATTTTCCTGCCCAATTGATTCTCCACTTCTTGTTTAAATTCTTTTAACTTTTCAAAGGTTTCTCACTTGTGCTTGATTAAGTAAATGTACCCATATCTACTATATTCATCGGTGAAAGTCACATAGAAGCGGTTCACGTCCCTTTTGGTGGGTCTAAATGGTCCACATACATCGGTATGTATGAGATCCAATAAACCCTCACCCCTTTCACAATTGCTAGTGAAGGGTGACTTGGTCATCTTTCCAAGTAAACAACACTCGCACACGTCATCGTCCCTAAGGTCGAATGACTCCAACACTCCATCCTTTTAGAGTTGGGCTATGTGTTTCTTGTTGACAAGTCCAAGACGACAATACCACAAGCATGCTTTATCCAAACCATTGGAAGAATCCACACATAACACATCATTTCCTAAGTTATCTACAACCATAATAGTTTCATAAATTCCATTACAAGGCAATGCATCAAAATATAAGACACCATTTAGATAACCATAAATTGAACCTTTCTCATTATCAAACGAATATCTAAATCCTTGTCTAAACAAACCATTAAATGAAATGATGTTTCTTGCCATATCTGGCGAATAGCAACAATTATCTAAATCTAAACCTAATCCATTTCTATGCGCTAAAGAATACACTCCAATCTTGATGACAGGCGACAATCTTCTGTTTCCCATTATTAGATTTATTCTTCCACGCTCCACCTCTATATTTCTTCTTAGTCCCTGCAAATCAGAACATATGTGAAAACCACATCCTGTATCAAGAACCCAAGAAATAGTATGTGATGAATCATTAGATTTAATTGTGTAAATAGCTGCAAAAGACGGCTTGATCTTCCCATCCTTGATGGCTTACAGATAGTCCACGCAACTTCTCTTCTAGTGTCCTATTTTGTGGCAGAGGTGACATTCTGCCTCCTTAGGGTTTGAGTTAGGCTTAGCGGGGCCGACTTTCGTTCCACTAGTAGAGGAACCATCTTGGGGCTTTCCCTTGTGGTGGCTCTGTGAAGGAGCCTTCCTCTTTTTACCCTTCCCTTGCCCAATGGCCAAAACAGGAGCAACGGGTGGAGTGGGAGTTGGTGCAACAAATTTGTCCTTGAGGTTGCTCTCAGTAATCCTTAGGAGTCCTTGGAGTTTGCTTAGGGTAACTTCTTCTTTGTTCATGTGGTAGGTCATCCTAAATTGGTTGTAGCACGAGGGCAAGGAGTGGAGAATTATGTAGATAGCCAAGTCTTCCCCAAAGTTAACATTTAACATGCGAAGACGATCAACATACCTTTGCATCTTTTGCAAATGCGAGTTTAGGGATTCTCCACTTCCCATCTTAGCGGTGATCATGTTGGTGATGATCTCGTAGCGCTCTTTCCTTGCACTTTGGTGGTACTTCTCCAGCAAATCTTGCTGCATTTCATAGGGATACGTGTCCTCATAGGATTTTGGAATTCAAGATTCATAGTGGCCAGCAAAATGCAATGGACTTTCGTTGCATCACGCTCATGTGTCTCAAAGACGGCCATTTCTTCAGCAGTAGCAATTTCCAGAATGATCTTTTCAAGCTTCTCATCGAGGACATATTCTTTGTCCTCGTAGTGGGCAATCATGAGAATGTATCTTATCAATTCGTTGAAATTCTATCCGTCGAATGTCAACTTTTGACATAGGCTTACTATCGAGAATGAACCAGCAGCAATGTTGTTTGCGTTTGTGTTAGACAACTGCCAATAGAAAGGAAAAAGTTTTATTGGAATTGAATCCCTAATTAAACACCCAAAATGAGAAATTAGGGCTAGGATCCAACAACATTATTTACACATTAGAAAAGGGATGCTGTAATCCAACATGCAAATAATTTGGAGGTATGTGAATGACGATTCACTAATTCTTCACCATGAAAAACATAAGGCTTAGGTTTTAAATTCATGGAGAATTCCTAGATTTCTTGAGATTCTTTGAACTTTTCAATGGCATGTTTAAATCTCAATATGCCCCTCTTGTTTGTGACTGGGATGCCGAGGATCACAAAGCGGGTGTGAATAACCATGCAAATATACATGGTGCCCTCATTGTTACAATCACCTATTCGATGTGCCGGTTAACCACATACGCTCCATCAAACTATGACAAAAAGTGGGTCACCCTTTTCCACCTTTGCTTAGAACGAATTACTATGTCGGTTAACCACACACGCTCCACTAACTTCTTAGCAAGGGTGCAAAGTTTAATTTCATGGGATTGCATCAATTCGCTTTTGCCTAAAGTAACTAGGATTGGGAATTTTTATAAAAATGTTCAGTTACTTTATATAGTTTCAATATACTTATTAATGAAGAGAGGATTGCCCTATCCTACCCGTTCGGCTAACGACCCTCCACTAATCAAGGAAGCGGTGGGTAAGAGTGGATACCCATTAAACGGCCATTTTATAGGCCATAACCTTATACCCCCCTTATAGATCGACTTTGTGAATGAGGCCTACTAACGGTAAGACTAAGATTTTAGTTATACATACATATATATATATATATATATATATATATATATATATATATATATTAATCTTGTAATAATATAATAGTATAGGGTGTATTTTAAACATTTTAAAAATACTAGGGTTTTAATCTCAATTTAAAATTTTCAAAATTTATAACTTTTAAATTAAAATTTTAAATATTAAAACTCTTGATTTAATAATTATCTAAATTAAAGAATTAATTTTAATTACTAAATCATAAAGGATTATTTTAAATTAAACAATTAAATTTATCCTAATCCCTTATATCCTTCTAAATTTCGAAAATTAGGGAGGGGATAATTCAAAATCTTTAATTACCATATTTAACAATTAAAAGATAATTACAAGATATGGGATTATCCAAATCCCTAGATTTTAGGGAATTATCATGGGGAGGAGGCTAATCTCGAAAATCTAGGGTTTGCAAACCCAAGATCTCAAAATCTTGGGCAACAAGGAAAAGGGTTTGAAAACCCTTCAAAATTTCGAACACAAGCGTTCAAGAACCCTAAAATCGAAATCCTAGCCTCCTAGGGTTTATTGGCCATAAACCCTAAAGTGTCAAACTCATACAATTGTATAATACCACTGATGGGTTTTGTACAAACAATCCTATGTGTGCATGCAACCCTAGATTTGGATCTATGTTTTCTCTATTAGATACACAAATTTATTAACACAATAAGAACCCTAGCTAGCAGGTATATTTTTCGAAATTTGTATAGATGAGTAGATCACCTACCTCGTGTTGTTATATTGCAATAACAACATTAATCTTCAATCTCTTAGTCTTGAAAGCAAGTACCACAAGTGTAGTACCTCTAATGGCTCACAAACACCATAAGAAATTGGAGAGGCAAGAGAGAGAGAGGAGAGAGGTTAGAAATCGGCTCTAGGAACCCTAGGGAATTAAGTGGCTGATTTCTATAGCCTTAGGGGTCTTTATATAGGGTAGAGATTAGGGTTTCAGTCCTTATCCTTATCTAGTTTCTTGCCCAACAAGTAACCATAAGATAAGCCTTAAGAACCCTTATCTTTGGATGATTTCAAGGGCATTATCCCTTTGAATTCGTCCACCTCTCCCATAGGGGATCCATTTCCCTAATTTGCAACTATCACATAATTACAATTCAGCCCCTGCAGTTTAATTAATTACATTTGATCACAAAATTAATTCTTAATTAATTATTGACCAATTTTAATTAAAAAAATATAATTTCTCCTATTAATATATTATTAGCATAATATATTAATAAATCATAATAACCTTATGCTCTATTATTTCTCTAATTAAGTTGCTTTGGTGAAGGCAACCCAAAAGGACCATGCACAACCGGGTCAAGTACTTACCGAATTTGGTTATGGGCTTAGACACTAATCCAACAAGTTCATCATCAAAAGATTCAACATCTTCAGTTAAGGCATGGCGTACTATTTCGAAAGATTAGACTACAAGGCCACAAACTGAGAAGAAAAAGGTGAAAGTCGGTGAAAGTCCTAAACTTTTGAAATGTTATATTTCTTAGCCTTTTACTAAATGAAGTGGACTTAACTTATAGTGTCAAGTCTAAATTTTGTAATTGGATCATAGGTTCTTCATTTCATAATGTGTTTCAAACTAATCATAAAGGACCCAAGTAGCCTTGGTACCTAAATTTTTTCACTAATTGTAGGTTATATGTGACGAGTAATATCATGAAAAATGGTATATTAATAGTGGTTGCTCTCATCACATGAATGGAAGAAAAGAAAATTTTCATGATTTTCGAAGATTGGAGAATGCAGGAGTTGTAAGGTTTGGCAACAATCAAAAGTGTCAAGTTAAAGGATATGCAAAAGTAACAAATGGGAAATTCAATGTCAATCGTGTTGCTTATTCCGAAGATCTTCAAAATAACTTGATAAGTGTTTCACAACTTGTTATGGGCACTGCCAATCAAGTCGTGTTCAATGAAGAAGGAAGTATAATTTCGAATGTCAACACACACGAAGTTTTACTTAAGTCCAAATGCCATAGAGATATGTTCACTCTCGACATCAAACCCATAGTTGGTATTCCCTCGGTGTGCTTACTTACCAAAGCTTCATTAGATGTTAGTTGGCTTTGGCATAGACACGTTTCACACTTGAATTTTAGAAATATTAACAAACTAGGGGTAAATGATCTTGTCCGAGGTTTACCTGTATTAAAATTTGACAATGATACTTTATCTGCAACTTGCAAAAAAGGGAAACAACATCAACAAGGACATGCAATTCTGATTGATTTGAAAATTGTTGAACCATTAGAACTTCTTCACATTAATCTTTGTGGACCATCGATTGTTGAAACTCTCAACAAGAAAACGGTACATTTTGGTTATTAATGATGACTTTTCTTGATTTACTTGGGTTTACTTTCTATGGTTAAAATCTAAAGTTGCTCAAGTCATGATTGATTTTATAAAGAAAATCAAAACAAGTTTGAAGAAGAAAGTTCAAAAAATCAAGAGTGATAATGGTTCAGACTTTAAGAACAATTTTCTTGATTTATTTTTAACTAACAAAGGTATTTCACATAATTTTTCTTCACCTTACACACCTCAATAGAATAGTGTGGTGGAAAAGAGAAATCGTTCTCTTTATGAAGCAGCAAGAGCTCACATATGTGAATCTTCCTCAATACCTCTAGGCTGAAGCAGTCTCTACTGCATGTTTTACACATAATCGATTATTTATTCATCAAAGATTCAATATTACTTTGTATGAGATTATCAATAACCAAAAACCTAATGTCAAATTCTTTCATGTTTTTGGCTACAGGTGTTTTATCACGAGTCTCAATAATAATCTTTTGAAATTTCAGTCCAAAGCTGACGAAGAAATTTTCTTGGGTTATTCTCATAATTCGGTTGCATGTAGAGTATTAAATAAGTAAACTCGGAAAATAGAAGAAACATTCAATCTAACTTTTGATGATCATTATATCAAATAAGTTGAAAAGTGTTTCGAATAAAACCCAATTATTAACGAATCAAAAGATGAATCTGAGAGTGTTAATTCGATCATTTGACTTTGATTTTGATTTAATTTTTGGTGTTCTAGACAGGGCTGCAAATGCAGAAATCGATGTTGGGGATAATCAACTTGATGAATCATCAAAGCATTCTGATTTTCCGACACTTACTCAGGAAGATGTTTTTATGAATTCGACATCTCATTCTCTTGAAATTTGCGAAAGTATGCCAAACGATTAAGTGGAGGGCAGCACTTGCATTCTAATTCTTGTGTTGAGGGGGAGCATTCTTTCGAGGGGGAAATAGGAGAATAAATGCTAATGTCGAAGGGGAGCAACCTTAAGATGAATCTGTCGAGAGGGAGCTTAATATGCTGAATAATAATAATCAAAATGAAACTTTTCATCATTTTAATGATAATTTTCCTGTTACATGTTCAAAGAATGATGAAATGTTCGAAGATGCTCCATGGGATTTTGATCCAGCATATCCACCATCGGAAAAATGGACGAGAAATCATCCAAAGGAACAAGTTCTTGGTGATCTTCAAGAAGGAGTTCTCACAAGAGCTCAACTTCGTGCTAAATATGAGGTGCTCAATACTCATCAAGAATTTTGCATGTTCAATGTCTTTATTTTGAAAATTGAACCTAAAACAGTCAAGAATGCTATGGACGATCCTGATTGGATACTTTCTATGCAATCTGATTTGGCTGAATTTGAAAGAAATAAAGTTTGGAGTTTAGTTTTGAAACCGGATGATGTATCATTGATTAGATTAAAATGGATTTTCAAAAGTAAAATTGTTAAATAAGGCAATATCATTCGAAATAAGGCTAGGCTTGTAGTTAAAGGTTATTCGCAACAACAAGGTATCGACTATGATGAAACATTTGCCCCTGTCGCAAGACTAGAGGTTGTTCAAATTTTTTAGCCTATGCAACACACAAGGATTTTGATGTTTATCAAATGGATGTGAAGTGTGCATTTCTTAAAGGAGTTCTCGAAGAAACTGTTTATGTTGAACAACCACTAGGTTTTATCAATTTTCAATTTCCTAATCATTTTTATGTGTTAGATAAAGTTGTTTATGGATTAAAACAAGCACCAAGAGCCTGATATGCAACACTTACTAGTTTCTTAAAACAATCAAAATTTAAACAAGGGTCAGTTGATCCCACTTTGTTTTGAAGGAAAGCTGGGAATCATCTTATGCTTGTTCAAATTTATGTCGATGATATAACTTTTGGCTCTACTGACCCTGCTTTGTCTAGTGAATTCGAAACCTGATGAACAGTCAATTTGAGATGAGCATGATGGGAAAGATAAACAACTTTCTGGGATTGAATATTCGTCAAAGCAGAGAAGGAATTTTTATAAATCAAGAAAAATACACAGAATCTGCTTGAAAATTTTTGAATGAGAAATAGCACAAAATTCCGAGTACCAATGGCGGTTGGAACAAGACTCAATCCTTCATTAGATAAAACTGTCGTTGATTTTACTTTGTACATACGCAAGATAGGTTTGTTACTTTACCTTACAGCAAGTCGACCAGATATTATGTTTTCTGTTTGTAATTGTGCTAGGTATCAATCGAATCCTAGACAACCACACTTAATTATAGTGAAAAATACTTTTCGATATCTGAAAGGAACAATTTCGTTAGGATTGTGGTATCCTTTGAAAACTAGCTTTTTCATACAAGCTTTTTCTGATGTTGATTTGGGAGGTTGTAGTCTTGATCGTAAAAGTACAAGTGGTGGATGTCAACTTTTAGATGGGAAGCTTGTGAGCAGGTAGCCGAAGAAACAAACATGTGTTTCGATTTCCATAACAGAATCAGAATATGTTGCTGCTGCAGCTTGCACTTCACAAATAATTTGGATTCAAAGTCAAATACGAGATTATGCTATAAACATGAAGAAGATTCTATTGTATTATGATTCACAAAGTGTTATACGCATTTGTCATAACCCAGTACAACATTCAAAAACAAAGCATATTGCACTTCGTTATCATTTTATCAAGAATCATGTGGAAGATGAAAATATCAAAGTTCACTTTGTAAAAACAACTGATCAGCTTGCTAATATTCTTACAAAGCCATTAGATGAAAAGTCTTTTGTAAGAATACTAAATGGACTGGGATTGAACGAAGCTAATTTTGTGCCAGGATTTCTTCCGAAAGAATAACAAGAGAAAAAGGTGCAAAAGCGTTGATTCAGAGGTGTTGAGTGTTCATTCACAGAAGATAGTTTGCCATTTAAAGGTTATTGTTCACGTTCAGCTCTTCGACACACTTCGATTTCGACATCATGTACAAATCGCTTAATCAAAAAATTTCGTTAGTTTAGTACAAAAAAAATAAAAATTAATTTCCATAAAAAAATCAAAAACAACAAAAATATTTGTGCTTTATTTTTTTAATATCATGACGAAAAATCAAAAATATTTTCACTTTGTTTTTCCATTTTGAAAAATTAAAAAATAACAAAAAGATTTTATTATTCTTGTTATTTTTTTTAGAAAACAAAAATCCAAAAATATTTTCTTTTTGTATATTTTTAATCTTGATGTGTAGATGCAGAGACAATTTTGTGTAATTTTTTAGAAATGGTTGGAGGTCATGTTTTCTAATTGGAACAAACCATATTAGGAGGAAACCAACCAAGTTTTGAAAGTTTGAAGAACTGTATATAAATTTTGAAATTTGTGTGAATTTTTTCAACATCATCAAAAATGGGAAATTTTCTTGGTTCATGCTTGCTGCTTTGAGGGAAGGTATATTTTCGACACCTATGTACTAGTTAAGATATCCATAGAAGCATGCTAGAGTATGTTGACCAAAGCTTCGATATCGCTATGAGTTTAGAAGCCTTATTGGTTTTCTCATTTTGTGAATTCCTTCCCAATTAGGCTATATTCTCATTCATTAATGAGCTACCTTACTCTTCTCATATGAGTTAAGAGTTTACTGCGTGGACACATCAAAGCAGAGGTACATGCATTTCTTTTACCCAATCTTTTTCATCCCACAATTCTTATGCACTTACACACAAATACATATGTCCAAGAGATCTCTAATAAAAAACAATCACGATCTAAACATATCAAAATTATGTGTTAATGATCTAAGATCATGATACCGTGATGAAAGTGAAATTCAAAATGTCGAACCCACTTAAGGCATTAACGGGGAACTTTTTTCCAGAAATCACGAAACCTTTGTTTCAGTACCTGATTTCGATACTCAAAATCATATTCTTTCTTTGATGTAATCTTGATCAAATGTTCGAAACCCACAACATTTGTTACCCAACAAGATTTTGGATTTATTTTGGTTAAAAGAATATGATTCCAGTCAGAGTATCATTCTCAACCTTTGTTACTTGATAAATTTTCAAGGCTTACGTGTCACTGACTACACTGGTCACATAGGTAGTTTCGTTTAAAACATGTCATACTTATGTTTAGTGTGCATTGTAATGAAATTTTGAGCCACCATCGAAACTATTCTAAAAGAAGCCCTTTGATACTTATCAACAAGTATTTGATTGTATTTCATGGGAAACCACAGAAGCAGTTGATTGTCTCTCTTGATGCTTAACGAAGTAATCTTTGCCTGGGATTTATCTGCTTTCATGTCGAAATTATATTTTCGACATCACGGATCCAAAAAAAATTATTTTGCTTCTTATCTTTTTCATTGGCACACAGCACTCATGAAATCCTTGAGTTTCTGAGTATTACCAACTTAGGCTGATGATTTCGAAAGTCTGGCATAAGACTTCATTTTCAAAGCCAAAATCGAAAGAGCCCAACATCCATTCCGAAGGTTTTGGTCCTTATCCTGAAGTACTCACGAAGAGACTTTTGATGTGACTCTTTGATAACTATGCATGTTTACCGGATATCGTGTCACACACTTTATCTGACATGGCGTCATTAACGACTAATGGTGTAACTTTCAAGGGCCACGTGCTCATTTTATTAATGGTAACCGTTTGAGATTCAAGTTTGGGATACATATAAAAAGGGAAATCGGGTCTTCATTCCAATTTTACGCTTACCAAATATTCTTAAAGAAGATCTTTGCTCTCGTTTTTTTCTTCGTTCTTCACAATTTCAAACAAAACCCTAGTTATGGATGCTCCTCAATCCAACACTACTGAAGATGTATCTTCTCAACACATCATGAAGATTCAGAGTACCAATTATCAAGCTGATGGTGATGTTACTGTGTACCCCGAAGAACTCAAAATGTTGATAGTTGCTTTGAAACATTTAGTTTTATCGACTGCAATGTTTAGTTCTTTTGAAGTCCCTAATGTCTTGGCTTTCAATTGATGGTTCTACTACTTCATACAGTAAGACAATGGATACTGTGACTTTCAATCTTCTGAATGATAAGAAGTTTCATCTTTCCAAGAAACTATTTGCCAAGATTCTCGAAATCCCTAATTCTCTACCATTCTATAAAGTCATGAATGAACAAGTGCTACACATGTTCAATGAGATGGGTTATCAACCCATACCTACAAAGATAAGAGAATTAAAGAAGTCCAGCCTTCCCAGTATATGGAATTTTCTCTTTGGTGTCTCACAGGTCGAAGTGTTGGCTTGGATAAAGGATGAATGGAAGTGTATGCAATGGTAGCCGGAATCTACTACGATCTACCAGTAGACTATGCAACACAGATGTGGAAAGAGTTTTTGAAGAGTGTCGAAAATACAAATGTAGTGGATGGGGTTTCGTGTGCGAGGTATTTGAGTTTGATTCTTCACTATGCTTATGAGAAGGAAGGTGTTTTGGTGCCAGCTGATGAGCCTAAGGTATAATTTGTGAACTATCATTACCAAAAAACAATTGAAGATGATGTGAGTATACTTCCTATAGTTGCAACAATTCCTAATGGGATGCTCAAGAAAGTTGATCCATCGAATCTAGTATTGATGGCTTATTTACTCACAATTAGAACAAATGACGAAACTGGTGTTTTACTGGTAAAACATGATGAAGGTTCTTCGAAGAAATCTCAAAAACCAAAGAAAGTAGATGAGTCTACTCCTGCGAAACCTACTCAAGACGAAAAACTTACTAAGCCACCCAAGAAGAAAGTTGTAGTGGTGATCAAAGTTTCGAAGAAGTCTGACAAGCCTGTTGAGCATGAACATGTTGAGCCTACAAAGGAAATTGTTCCATCGAAAACCGGTGTTTTCAAGCGTCTCAAAAAGAAAGCTCATAGGTCACGAATTTCTCCTGAAAGGCCTTCTAGCTTTTCTCCATCCATAGTTCGAAAGACACATGTTACACGGAAAGGTCTCATTATTCGACAGGTTCATGTACCAGTTTCTCCATCATCAAATAAACGAGGGGCTGAGGATGTTGGCAAACATATTTCCAAAAAGACAAAGAAGATGAAATTGATTATTCAGGATGAATATATCTATGGAAGAAGAAGAAGTTCCTAAAACTCCAGAGGGTGATGTTTCATCAAAGAAGAAATCTCCTCTCAAATCGATTTTCGAGGAGATAGAAATTTCTAGTAGCTCTGTGAAAGCTTCTATAGTGGACACAACTACTATTCTTGGTGATTTAACAAAAATATAAATTCCTGAGCAGACTTCGGTCATACCGCCCAATGTTTTGATAACCAAGTCATTTCATGAGGAGGTTCAAACCTCAGGCATTTCTACACGTATCTAATATGGATGTAAATGTCAACATGGGTGAAGGAATCTCGAAAAATGATCACACAGTGTCTACTCAAGGTATTCTTGAAACCTTAATCATTACTACCACTATTTCTTTACAACCATTTGTCCCTACTGTTTCTACAACAACACATTCAACAACATTTGATCAAGTTATGAATCAAACCATTACTTCTCTTTTCCCATCTCAATCCACTGATCCACAAAAACTTGTGAATGATGATGATACTGATGATCGAGGATTTGGAGGATCATTTGTTGATCTCGAATTTGATCCTCAGAAGAAGAAATACTAGACCACATGCTTATGTCAGGAAAGAAGTTCAAGATCCTCAATAGAAAGCTCAACTCTTTGTTTCAATCACAAGCAGATGTTGGCAGTAAACACTCGGTATTTGGAATTGAAGTCGATGTCATGCTCAAGGCTCAGGAACTCCAACTTCAACATACGCTGGATGTTTTTGATAAGAATAATGAACTTTGTGTCAAATCTCAGTCTGATACATTCAATCATGAAATCAAGGAGCTATGAATGGTTGCAAAGGAACCTCATGTTCTCTTTGTTAAGGATGTGAAGACTATGAGAGAAGATGTCAATCGTAAACTTGAAGAATTGAAGGTTGATGTGGCTAAAGAATTAAATGAGTTGAATACTAACTACTCTTCTCTACTTTCTAAAGTAGACATTGTTGTAGGGGTTGTAACGAAAGTGGTGGAATGGTATCAATCTCTACTTCCTAAGTTTGATGAAAAAGCAACTGATGATCTAAGCAATTTTAGGAAGCTTGATACTATTCTTTGTGAACTAAAAGAGCTGATTTCGAAATCTGGATCATCCTCTTTTTTAACTCCTGAGTTTTTAACTCAGAAGTTTTGCCTATTTGAAACAACTATTCAGAAGGAGTTAGCCCCATTGTCTCAGTTGATAAGTCTCTTACCAACAAATGCCCTACCTATTGTCACAGGGGTGCAAGGGAGAGATAGAAGAACTGTTGGTAAAGGAGAAGGTGCCTCTGGGAAAACGGATGAAGAAGTAAAGGTTGTTGGAAAGGTTTTTACAACTCATACTCCTACACCAAAATCCACAATCTCGAAACCAACAATTTCGAAGGCTGAACCAGTGATAGCTACTATCACAACTACAAGGCCAATTGGTAAAGGCATTGTAATTGGGTCAACTAGTGAGGGATGTTCTTCGAAACCCAAGCAAACTACAACAAATCTAGATAGAGGAAAAGAAGTTGTAGTTGAGAAGTCAACAGAAGAAAGAAAGGCTGAGATAGATGCAGAAACAAATAAGCAACGAAAAATTCAAAGTATTTTGAGGCTTCGACAAAATGATCCTCCTACTTTGAACAAAGGAGATCCAAGAAAGCTGCATAATTATGAAAATATTGAAGAAAGAGTTGCTTACAATGAAATGTACGAGTTTGAGAAGAAGCTAAGGAAAAGTTACTCTACCGAGAATTATGATATGAATCAACTCGATTTTCCAGTTAACGAAATGATGTTTCTCACAGTCTAGTACAAGATTGTTGATCAGTTCAAGGATAAAGATGATTTTATCCATATGAAGCTGATATTTCACATTGTGTTGGGAAAGGATCAAGGAGAGGTATGGTCACTTATGAAGATTGTCCGAGTGCTAAGTATAACAAAGGATGTGTTGTTCGAAAACATGCTAAAAATTTTCGATACCATGTTGTGAGAGTAAACAATGTTGCTCTTGACTTCTCAATTGTTGATTTTCCTCTGATGAACTTGAATGATCTAACTCAAGTTGCAACTTTACTCAAAGACATGGATGCTTCCAAACTCCAGGGAACAAGTAAAGAAGTGCTACATCTCGGATTGGGCCATAGCAAGCTACATCTGGGAATGAGTTAGCACTGTCAATGGGAAAAGAAATCACAGTTCCTCAATCATTGTTGAAGAGTCAAGCTGATTTGAAGATGTATGTTGATGGAGAAATATGTTTGAAGCCTTTTAGAATTGTTTTCGTGGGAAAGAGCAAGAAGGGAAAACAAACGAAGTTCTTATTTCATTCAAGTGATGTCAAAAGATACACAACTGCTCAACATACAAACTTGATTGTGCGTATGAACAGTTGTAAGAAGAACAATGAAGGGGATAAAGCTGAATTGAAGAAGGTCATGAACTGCTATGAGAAGATTCGAAGAACATTACATATGGCTGCTCAAGTTTTGATAACCTGATTTCAACACTGCTTACAAAGGGGGAGATTGTAGGAGTCAAAATTTATTGTAAGGTGTCGAAAGCTTTGTAATGTTCGTATGTAATGTTATTTACAAAGGCATTGTTTGTTTCGAAATAGTATTGTCGAAGAACTTTTATATAAAGGAACTATTACAGTTAACTCCGTGAATACCAAGTGAATACACCAGGGTTATAGACAACGATGATCTAACAACCAATAGGCTATATGCTTTCCACCTCATTTCCTGTTCCTTGTTTGGTTGTGGGCTTAGGGCAGATACACACAACCGATTGTTTGTTTACTCTGGGTTTATATAACTTGTATCCATTTAGTATGCATAGAAAGGATTGTAGATTCATTTTTACATATCTTTAATAAAAGCAGGAAATATAGGATTTTCTGGAGGAACAGGCGAACTTTCTAAACAGGACCTACAACTTGCTACAACTTTCTTACAACTTCTTACATCAATAAAATCTTATGAACTCACCAGCTTAAATGTTAATCCACACTTTCAAAATAACTTGTATTCTCAGGAGAACAGTAGACAGGTACGCGCACTGGGATTCAGAAGATGGAGCAATATAGCTTCAATTCTTGTTTTGTTATTTACTTTGTGTATATGTTATGTGAACCACATACTTTGTAAACACTTTCTTTCTAATGAAATGGTTGTTTATTACTTTGATTACTATGATGCATGTCTTGTGATACTAAACATGATGTCCTCCACCTCCGAACGTTTCCGCCGTTCCAGTTTTGAGGTGTGACAGATAGGTATTAGAGCATTGTTTATAGTGAACTAAGTATATCAACCGATTAAAGATATACAACTATAAATACAATGGGGCTGAAGTGCTCTGAATAATAATATATTTTAAATATATAACAATACCTTATAAAAGTATACATACATGCTTATACATATATACCTACAAGAACATGTATCCCAAGAAGAACAAAACATAAGTATTTAACGGTTGAACATTGAGGTCAAACCTGAACAATTATGTAATCCCAGCTCGGATCAATATAGCCTGATCAACTATATTCATCCGAGATGTGACCAACATGTGTTTGGAAGAGATGTGGTGTTGCAACAGTCTTAAAACTTAACGAACTCTATTCAAGGGAATTCTAGATCAAAACATAAGGATAAGATACTATGGGAGTATTTTATGATGCTATAACACGATAACAAGTTTAAAACATACCAAGTTCATTTCATTTAAAATACTATAGGAGTATTTTAGGCACTATAAATAACTTATGTGATAACTTAAAAGACCCTTACGGATAGGTCTATAATCTTGCAATATATACTCCCAAGGTTATATATAATTGAGATTTTATAAACTTAGAATTTGTGATCTACGCTTCACTACCTGTTCCTTGTTGGGTTGTGGTTTTGGAGTAGGATCACTTATTCGAAGGTTTATTTAATCTTAAATTATACACAACTTGTATACATTGTGCAATTCAGGTCACCGATATTCATTCGAGGATAGCCATTTCTAATTCATAAAGTTTATTAGGTATAGACTCTTTTATGAATTGTTTCCAGAACCATGTAGAAGTTAGGACCAGATACCCTAAGAACTAGGATAACTTTGTCTTTTAGATTTTGACTTATATCCACTGCTATAGATTTATTCCATCTCATCTTTGTGTCCTTTTAGCAAAGATGCCTCCTCACAGATCAAACAGACGCACTACTCGGATAACTCTAACTCCAACGCCACAGTTCAATTCTATTGCCCTCCAGGCAGTGATATCCTCCGCAGTGGCAACTGCTCTCTAGCTCACTTCGGCGAAAGTGGTACCTTCAGATCTGGTAGCGGTACCCACTTAGCCAACCCTAGATATTCTCACAAACACTCAAGGGAGTGTTCGTACAAGGAATTCATGAACTGCAAACCCAATTCCTTTAATGGAAACAACGAAGTCATCGCTCTGATGGGATGGTTCAAGAAAACAGATTCAGTTTTCGAAATCTGTTCGTGCTCAGAAGGTAGCAAAGTAAAGTTTGTTGCCTGCACCTTCTCCGACAGAGCCCTGACATGGTGCAACAGCCATGTTAAGTCACTGACCCTATCAGTGGCTAACTCAATAGGTTGGTAGAACCTAAAAGAGTTAATGCTGGAAGAATACTGCCCGTTGGGGGAAGTTCAAAAGCTGGAACAAGAACTATGGGAGCTCACGATGGTAGGCTCAGATATAGTGGCCTACACCGACAGGTTCAGCGACCTAGTGGTGCTATGCCTCGGGATGGTTAACCCGGAGAGCAAGAAGATAGAAAGATACATCTGGTGTCTAACTACTCTGATCCATGGAGATGTGTTGTCTTCTAACCCAGCCACATTCGATAGTGCCAAGCTGGAACTAAAAGATCCGTTTAGAGAAGCTATGGTTGCTAAGTATGTACATCAGGGTTGTGCATAGCTAAGATTTTGCAGACTTAGAGTGAGTGATTCCGCCTTTATTCATGTTCCTTGTTTGGTTGTGGATTTGAGGCTAGGTTACTCATTCGACTGTCTTATTCATCTTAATTATTCATTACTTGTATATGACAGGCGATCATAGTGCTACCGAGAAGCATCGTAGTATAAAGTATCGACACTAGTTATCAAAGCACTTTCACAGTATGTACTCACTCAGCGCGGTATGATACTTGGAAGTGTTAACATTGTCGAGCACACTAGGAGTACATCATCGTATAACAGACGTTTCTTTCAAATCGGCCAAACTTTTGTTCAGTAAAGATTTCGTTGCTATCATTCGTCATGAATTGGTGTGGTCCTCACCATACTAAGTTCATATGTTTTCATCTCCTCGACCGTCAAATTCACAAAACCTTCATCATTCGTAACGACAGTCCGACCTAGACCTCAGTTTTGTTCTTCGTATTCCAAGCCCCGAAGTACTCGTGCGAAGAGTACTTTGCCTTCCGAAACTTTGCCGACGTAGGTTCAGCAGACATTTCCGAAATACCACTCGTCCAGTAGACCATGTTCGAGCACAGAGGATAAGGACGAATACAATCCACCTATCACTATCTAGTGTATACGCGAGGGTGGTATATGATTATGATTACGCGGATCCAGTATGTGTGTTTCTGCCCTATCTCCTGTTCCTCCTTTGGTTGTAGACATGGGGCAGAGTCGCACATCCGACTGTCTATCTAATCTTAATTATATACGACTTATATACACATGGTAATAATAGATGGACAAAGTAGGAATCCCATCATGGACATTAGGGCAAAGTGCCAGGTCTACGAGTAGGTATTCTACCAATTAAAGGAGCACAACCCTAGTAGTACTGCTTAGAAAGCTAATTTCGGCACAAAATTCCATCTAACGGGGGGATGATGTGACAACCCGAAAATTTACTGCCTTCTAGCCTTGTTAAGGGTCATTCTATTGGGTTTTAAGCCTATTACACTTAAGTGATGAGTGTTAGAATGTACATTCTAGAGATACGATGCAACATTCAAGCCTTTAGACCACCAAAAAGGAGTTAACGGTTGTAAACTCAAGGTGGGCCATAAAGTCCCCCCCCCATAAGACTCTTTCCCTTCACTATTGTTTCATTCTTACACTTCCACCTCAATAACACTTTATTTCTCTCTCAAGTATCATCAATATTTTAATTCCCGATCTTCCAAAATGTAAGTGATTCATCCCTCTAGTTGTTGTTATCCTTCTTACTCATGAATCACTCTTTGATTTCATCCATGGAAATAAACTTTTGGCTAGATCTTCAACTTTCACCAAGAACACACACTTGTTCTTGGTGGCCATAATCTTCTCAAAGGCCCTCAAAAGTGTGAGTACTCCATCTATCATCTAGTTAGGAATGTTAATCATTAGGTCCTAGCTCTTTCCCTTAGACGTAAACCCTTGCAATTGTCATGTTTTGAGCCTTAAACACTTATAGATAGTTACAAACCCTTGGAACACTTAAACCTTTGAAACCCCCTGCCTTTATGACCCAAATGAGACCAGTTGGAGAGTTTACGACCATACACTTCTTCGTATGGCCGTAAACACCTCAACACCTTCCAATAAGTTAGTTTTGCTCCTCCTTGTGTAGAGAAATGGTCCCTCAAGTTTCCCTACCTTTCAAACACCCTCTTTTTCAACTTTTACCATGAGTTTACATCCCAAAGCTCCATGGCTATAAACACCATTTGGTGGCCTTAAGCATCCCTTTGATGAATCACATGTGACTCCATCACTTAGTCCCAGTCCCTAGGGGTGTTTCCTTTCATATAGTTGCTTATATAATTCTAAACCCTATATTCATGCCAATATATGCCATTATATTTCCTTTAGGACTCGTTATGTCTCGGGACTTCATTCATGGAACTTCTCATCCTTACACGCATATTCGTTTGAATCACCCACATAAGGTGAGTTCATACCCCTATAATGAATCTTTTAAATGTTTTAAATGCTTTAAGGAGGGGGGATACAAGTTGAACACAATGATAATTGTGTAAATATTTGTTATAAATATCTTTCAAAAGATTGCTTATTTCTTTTATAAGTGATGAAAACATTTCAACAACTCTTTTAAAGTTATGTTACTTTATAGTTTAACAAAACTCCGTTTTTAAAGTACAAGCCTAACTTAGTAGTAATATGAGTCTTTTTAATAACAGTTCAAGTAAAACACTAGTAAACTATAAGGGGTATAGTTTAGAGGTTCAGTTCATACTACATACTAGAGCACACTATAAAGAGAAGCGGGGAGGTAGATACAATACATCAGAGAGACATACTATACACTATACATGATAACAGAAGGAACATACTAAGATACTATAAGAAAACGACCATACTAAATGCTACATCAGGAGAACACTACAAGATCTAATTATACCAATGAATCATTAACACATTTTTCTAAACAAACACTACTAGAAAAACAGCCTTTTACGACGCTCATTGCGCGTCGTAAAATGCTCAGACGACGCGCAAATGCGCGTCAAGGAAGGCCCTGTCATAAAGAGAGACGACGCGCATTTACGACGCACATTTATGATGCGCATTTAGGACGCGCGTTTATGACACGCAATGTGTATCAAGGAAGGCCCTGTCATAAAGGAAAACGACACGCATTTGCTTGTTGTAACCTTACGACGCGCGTGTTTATGACACGCAATACGTATCAAGGAAGCCCTTGTCAAGAAAGGTCATGTCTTAAATGAAGACGACACACATTTTTGCATATCATAATTTTAAATGTTAAAAAAATGTTATTGACAGATTTACTAATTTTCAAATTAAATATACATTTAATGTCTAATAACAGAAAATAAAATACCATATACAAAAAATACAATCCATTGCATAAAATTTATTGTCATACAAATAACAAAATTTATTTCATATTCATACATATGATTACATTATTCATTAAAAAACATATACCTACATCTTCCCCTAATATGTTATTACATGATGTTGGCCACTTCATTGATGGATCACCAAGAGGAAAACCAACAACTGACCTAAAATGTTCCATGATGTGCCGATACTCATGTCCTGTAACTTTAAACATTTAATAAAGTAAAATATTTCCTAAAAATAAAATTGCACAAGAAACAACACACCAAGTATCAACCTTTTGGTAGGTCATATGTGGAAAAAGAAAAAGAACAATATGTTACATGATTACCCATCTCAATCTGCCATGTGTGCAATAATCTTATACACCATCTCAATCTGCCAATAAAAAGTGATTTTGTATGGACTAGTAACAACACCTCACCTATATATAGTTGTTTCTTTTTAACTTAATGCAGAAACAAATAGTTGATATTAATAGAGAAACTACCATTAAGTCCTAATTTTACAAATTTGTGCTCATTTATATGTTGTTTTCATTTTTCAAGTGCATTTTCATTTTATAAAATATATTTTTTAACAAGAACTTGATTAAAATATATTTTTTTATCAATCATACTATTTAGAGTTTAGAGTTTCACCTTTTGCCTTGAATTTGTGGTTGTAATTTTAGAAGACTTCACTAGCTGCATTGTTGTGGCAAAGATTTTGGATCCAACATGATATTTGGCATCACCTTCAGAAACAACATAAATGGTATTTGCAGCTGTGATTTGACCTTCTTTTGATTTTAGAAGAGTGAGAAGCAGAGGAATGCAAACCCCAAGTAATACTTTGACCCGTAGTTCGTTTTCCTTACATAATAAGCCCAAAACTGTAGCTGCTTGGATCTTTACACCAAGTGGACCTGATCTTAGGAGAGACACTAGAATTGGAACTGCTTGAGAATATAAACTAACAGGGGTATTTTGGTACTTTAGTGGAATAAAAAAGAAACAGTGCCTTACCCTGTCTCTCAAGAGTTCAGACTCCTTGTGTGCATGGGTGATTGTGGGAGGACACCGTTTGATGGAGGGACACCAACCAGACCACAAATCAAAGTCTAATTTTACACACATAATGGTTGTTGAAATGTAAATAATAACAATATAGAAAATTAGAATAGACTAATATTTAATACCAAGAATCCAAGTAACAATATATCATAATGGTAAGCAGAAGGGTTTTTGAGATCGAATTCTTTCTGTTGTGCCATTTGTGTAGCTACACGATGGTCAAAAAAGTGCAAGGCTCCTATAATCAGTGTTGGTATTATAGCAGTGAAAATGTGAACTGCTGGAACCTTCACCATATCCTGAAATAACATTGATCTTTAGTTTCTAATAAAGGTACAATCTACCTTCATTTCCTCAGCCGTAATAGCAACATACTTCAAATTTTTAATGATTATATTAATATACGACCCATAATTTAATAATAGCAACATATTTACATTTCTTTATAAATAATAGAGATGTACTTGTAATAATAGCAATATGTGACAAATAAAGTACAATTCCCATATTGGTAATGGAATGTAAGTATGTTACTACTATGGGTAGAAAATAAAGTACATTGTTACTACCGGCAGTAAAAATTAAAAAAAAAATACCTTAATGAATGTCGAATGAGACAAAGATCCAGGTTCCCAAGGAATTGAATTCCTTCACCCTCCCCTAGGAATGGTGAAATACATCAAACAAGGAACTAAATTGTATCTCAGATATGTCAAAAACATAGAATTTTTTTTTAAAAAAAATGAAGCAAACAAACAATTAAGCTTATGTAGTATAAAAGGAATCCAAAGTACTGTGATGCATTTGCCAATTTCTTGATATTTTTAAGCAAACAGACTCACCTGTACTTGTTTTAAGCTTCAGAAATATTTCATCCCGACTCTTGCTTGAAACTTTACTAAGCCTATCCTGTAATGAGTGTCGAAGAACACCTATTGGTGGACAAAAAGAGCATTCAAATTCAATACTCACACACACACATACACACACACACACACACACACACACACATATATATATATATATATATATATATATATATATATATATAGTACCCTATTACTAAATGTGTGTATGTGTGTATCGAATTGGCTTAAGCCCTTAAGTATGACATGAGGACTCACTTGCAGACACAGGTTGGGATTTACTATCAATCTGCAGTACAATTGATTTGCTGCTTAAGTATTTTCATTTTTACTAATCTTACACAATTCTACTTTCAGTTTTATTCCTAGTTATACTTTGAAAAATCTTGCCAAACATATTTAAAAGATCTAGCTAGAAGATGCACCCATCAAGCTGAAGTCAACAGTCTTTGCCACCTTTATATATTCATATGCATACACAATAAAAGAAGAACATGAAGTTCAAGTCTACTACAATAAATCCAGTTATGAACATTTACCGTAGCTGCTAAGCAAGAAATGAGTTTGTCAGCATCTTTGACTAAATCATCCATTAAACTGCCCTCAGGGTCATTGCTTTCAGCTGCCAACTCATGGCACACAACTTTCATGCCTTCAACAGACTGTAAATCAACACTCTATAAGTTTTAATATACATCTAATTATCACAAAAAACTATAAAAATGTAAACAAGGCGAGGGGAGCCGTATGCACCATGTGACTTCATTCGTTTAAGAACAATTGCCAACGTAGGTCCTTGAATATCTTACATTCTTCATGACCTTAATAAAGTGAATGAAAACAAAACATCATCATCGGTTGACATTTCAGAAAAGATAAAAGGAAAACAAAAAAAATGAAAACATAAAAGTCTACACACCATTTCTGGTCCACAGACTCTCACGATTTCTCCAAAGAATGTTTCTGCTGCTTTTCGAAAATATACCTAATTATAGCATCGTACTTTGGAAAATTATAGCATCGTACTTTGGAAAATATGCCCAATTATAGCATATTATTATTACTTTCATTATTTGGATGACATTGCTATAATTGGGCAAAATTTTGAAGTACAACCTGTAATAGGAAGAAATGAAAGTTAGAACGTGACAATAAATAAATCAATGAAAGTACATGCTATTTATCACATCCTTGTTTCTTATTTATCACAACTACACAAACATGATACCTTCAAGTCACTCTTTCCATGCGGTACTCTTCAACTTAGTAGTGTCTACTTGAATGAGAGATCCTATTCTGCTTTCTATCTCTTCAAGGGTCATCTCAGATGGCTGTAGCAAGCAACAAGCAAGCCATGGTATTTACTATTTAATTAAGACAAATACATGATGGTTGTATACAACTATACATATACATGATATAATTGAAAATTTTATTAATTTAAAGAGGCAACACATACTCCAACATTTTAGAGAGAAGATCATATGCGGGATTTTTTGGAGAGATGTGAACAAGACTGTAAAGACCAGGACTATCACTCTAAGGAGCACAATAGGAGAGCTTTTTCAATTAGTTTTTATGTGATGTTTGTATAAGTTTTCGATTTATATTGTTTGAAAACCTATGGGACCCACCACTTCCACAATCATTGAAAACAGGTAATTGTTCTTGGGTGACAGCTATGGAGCTGTGCATGACTCCGGTGGTGTGTGTGGCGGCTGTTGGTGTTGGACTGCCAGAAAACTAAGGTTCTGTTGTTCCAGATTCTCACCCATACTCAATCACCTTGATGTATTGTAATAACCTTGTAGAAGAGTTAAATAATAAGCCAACAACTGCATTTAAAAAAACCAATTTACATGTATATAACATCAAAAATATATACGCAGAGTATTATGCACTTAACAAATGGATTAGAATGAAGAATGACCAATAGAGTAGTAGTGACATTAACACTTTTCTTTTTATCAGTCAAACACATAATACATGATAGGTGATTTTATACAAAAAAATGAAATAAACAAAGAGTATAGTGTTTTTTTTAAATACCTGCAATGGAACTATGTTGACAACAGGCTGTAAGCAGTCAACAACAAGAGGAACTTGAATTACTTTGCAATATAAAACACTTTCAATGCACCAAAGGTAAACAATAGTAGGTTCACCATCATCCACACATCTGTTAATTCTAAAATCTTTATCCCAAAGAAAATTCCTTTATAAAAAAATCTTTTCTTTTATTAAAACAAAGGTGAAGAAGTCAACAATGGCATGACATTCCATTTTGGAATCCACGACAGCAAAGTAAACAACTGAGTACACCACATTACATGTTTAATCAATTAGAAAACTAGAAAAATAGATAGTAACAAAGTGACCGGGCACCACACGTAAGTGTTATCAGCCTTTAATCTCAGTCCAAAACCCATAAAATTAGTTTTTTAAACAGACATGAAAATGATAACCATAAACAATATACTGCTACTTATCATAACCCATATCATATATTCTAGATAGAAGAGATGAAGTAATAGTAAGGCGTAAGCATCTGACTAAAAAATATTTAAAAATGAAAAGCTCATAAAAGAAATAAATGAATTTTGGATTTAAGCCCTTTACCTGGATAGATTCCAGATTAGCATTTAGACAAGAAACAAATAATAGAGTTGTAATTTGGACTTAAAATTTACTATTTTAGCTATTCTATGTCAATTCTTTCATTCATGTTACAATTAGAAAATCACAGGCTAGCTTATATGAAACTTTCAGGGATATGTATTATACATAATGTCTCTCCATACATACATACACTTCATGTCACATGAGTTATCTGAAAGATTCATGTTTTTTTATAAAACATTGAAATGTTATCTTAAAGTTGTTGAGCCGCCTTGTACCCCTATATCATTCAATCACAAATAAGGTGGTTATGATGGATTCTTAGCTAACTCGGTCATATTTTCAACAAACCCTTAACCAAATCCTTCATTACATATATTTTACATTCCTTTTTCTCTATCTTGTTCACCTATATCGCCAATACCCCTTTTCACCCTAATGTGTCGATCTCAATGGAACATTTTTAGCTAAATTGTAAGAAAAATGTATTGACAACTCATACCATTTTGCAAGAAAGGCACATACATGAAGACAGGGGCCATGATTCGATAATCAAATATTGCAAAACTCAGTGAAGCAAATAATCAAACCCTTAGTGGGCAATAAAAATCCAACACATTAAAATAAAAAAAACTTGCACCAGACATGGAAATAAAAAATAAAAAGAAGCTTGAACACAATAAAAAGGAAGTAAGTAGTTGGGGATGATGATGAACAGTTAGTGATGATGGATTTATTTTCAACATATGATTTACCTTGAGATCCAAAATTAGCATGAAGAATAGGAATCACTCTGATAACCCTATTGCAAAGACTTTCCCACATCATTATGCTTGTCAAAATAAGAAATTACATCAATGAATTTCAAATGTCTGTTTTTAGTTTTCAAAAGTAAAAACTTAATTGTTTTGATTGAAAAGAAGTTTAGGGAGGTAAAGGAGAATGGGAGAACCTGAATGAGCGAATCTGACATAAGGTTAGATGTTGTTACCAGAGACGGTAACAATGGTACTCATAGAGCACAAGATTAAGAAGCAGGCACTACATTGATTTTCTAGAAAGAAAATGACAAACATTCAGTAATCGATCCAAAATCAAAAACCCTCAAAACGTTAAATATTCCTAGATAAACCAATAATCGGCACGTCACCTGCACTCGACTCAATGACATCGTTAGCTTCCCGAAACTCCAGCGACACTGTTAGTTGGCCTGGACTCCGTCAACTTATCTTACCTACACCACGACGACGTCAGTTGTACCAGCGACTCATCTAATCCCAAATCTGATCTTCAACCTTCGATTTCTGATCTTCAACCTCTAACTTGAGCCCTATAGTTTCGAAACCCCAAAACTGACCTTTCGAGGAGGAAGAGCAGATATCGTTTTTCTGCATGAACGCGCTGATATAAAAGGGCTAGTTCTTAGGTGCGCACTTGTGAGGTCTAGAACATAAAATCCTTAGTCCTTCTTTCTTTGATATCGGGGACAAAAAAACTTTAAAATCACCAGTGTTTTGAGTGTGAGGAGTCGTAGACCCCCAATCGCCGACTCCATAAGTTCAGCTCCCTGATTGCAGAATGTGTATGAGTCAATGAGTAAAGAAAATGCATAACACCAGTCCCTATAGTGGCTTACAACACTGAGAAAAAGATTGGAAACATCAAAACAATCGTCGTCGCCGCCAGGCATTTGATCACGAAAGCAAGAGCAATTCTGCTATGAAGAAGAAGGCCCTAGGGCTTTTTCTTGCTACTTGGAAGAGGCGGGGGGGGGGGGGGGTGTTTAATTTTTGGGATCCAACAGCAGGTGAAATCCTGCTTAAAACGTGTGTTTCGTTAAAAAAATTATAAAGCGACACACTTAGATGACGCACAATTTATGAAAGGCGCCCTCCGCATTTCCATTTTTTTCTTTTCTGACACTAATTTTAGGGCCCGCACAAATGCGTGTCCTCTATCCTTCATATTTTGCAAAACTAACATTGTTTTTTAGGGCACGTACAAATATGTGTCCTCTATCAACGCGTGTCATTGTTTGCGCGTCGTAAAAGGCTGTTTTTCTAGTAGTGAAAAGGTGATAGTTAAATTGGGTATACATGATCGTATAACTTTAATGTCAATTTACATGGCCTAGCAATTTTTCGTTGAAGTCCCGTTTGGTCCCCATAATCTCTTGACAGGGAGAGCGTATAGTATGGGTACTAGCCTTCACATCATGACCTTAATAAACCAAACATGCTTTAAGGAAATCAGTACCTCAGGATGTCAATTCAAAAGACAACTGTGTACTTACATTTTCCCATTACTTTCATATTGTGACAGTTCCACTTGAAAGTTAATGGAAAATATTTTCGAGTTAAGATAGTATAAAATAGGGAAAAACTTACATTTTACAAACGACAAACAGAACAGTCGAGTCTAGTACATTCAGTAGAAAGGGGTCCTATAATCCTAACCTTATGATTCCTTAGTGTATACATCAGGGATATATATTAATTGGATCCAAAAAGTCGTAGAGTGTGTTCTTTCCGCTTCATTTCCTGTTCCTTGTTTCGTTGTGGGCTTAGAGCAGATTCACGCAGCCAACTATCTATCCGATCTTAGCTACATATATGTTCCGTATACACCAAGTAATCATAAGGGGTACTAGGTATGGGCCAGGTCATAGTATACAAATTCAATACACCGTTTTCTAGTACAAAAACATACTTTTCAAATATAACATTTGGTAGACAAAAGTAGAAACATACCAGTAAAGGGTTTAATCCATTTAATTAAACCAGTATAAACTTAAAGGACCTTAGGAGGTTAACTCTATAATACCTTAGTTTATACATCAGGGTTATATGTAACTAATAACCGATAAATAGTTGGATGTGTGCTTTCCGCCTCATTTCATGTTCCTTGTTTTGGTTGTGGGCTTAGGGCAGATTCACAAAATTAACTATCTGTTTGATATTAGATTATCTATAGCTAGTATAAACTAAGTGATTATAGAAGGAACCACTGTGGTTACCATTTTTACTAAAGGAAATAAGGGTTTTCTTAAATAATCTTTTCATCAAAAATAAAGGAACTATTACAATTAACTCCGTGAGTACCAAGTGAATATGCCAGGGTTATATACATCGATGATCTAACAACCAATGGGTTGTGCGCTTTCCGCCTCATTTCCTGTTTCTTGTTTGGTTGTGGGCTTAGGGCAGATACACACAACTGATTGTTTGTTTACTCTGGGTTTTATATAAGTTGTATCCATTTAGTACGCATAAAAAGGATTGTCTCGTCATTTTTTCATATCTTTCATAAAAGCAGGAAATATAGGATTTTCTTGAGGAACACGCGAACTTTTCTAAACAGAACTTACAACTTGCTACAACTTTGTTACAACTTCTTACATCACTAAAATCTTATGAACTCACCAGCTTAAACGCTAATCTACGCTTTCAAAATAACTTGTATTCTTAGGAGACCAGTAGACAGGTACGCCCACTGGGATTCAGAAGATGGAGCAGTATAGATTCAAGTCTTGTTTTGTTATTTACTTTGAAGTCTATGTTATGTGAACCACATACTTTGTAAACACTTGCTTTCTAATGAAATGGTTGTTTATTACTTTGATTACTATGAAGCATGTCTTGTCATACTAAACATGACGTCCTCCACCCCCGAACATTTCCGTCGTTCAGGTTTTGGGGTGTGACATGAAACAAGATTATATTTACTCTGAGTGTTCATAATTATGTTTGTTTTTCTGATCTCGTTTCACTTCTCGATTAAATTACAACTACAAAAACTACGTTTTTACATATTTAATAGCAATCTATCATAACTGTTGAGCAACAACTCAAAAATCCGATCTTCAAACCATGCGATTGAAATCCATCTTCACGATCAGATTCATCATACTCTTACTTTTAAGGTTCCTTCCTTTTACATGATCCTAGAAAACATCAAAATGCAACCTTCTAACATCATGTATTAAGAATCAACAATTAGCAACTTAACAGAGTTAGATAGTGGACTTACCTGAAGCAGAGTCAAACTTTTTGATTCTACCTTCTCTCAGATCTTCGGGTAGTCAGGGCAGCTTCGCAACCAATGTCCTGTCTCTTGGTAACAGAAAAATATAGACTCTTTGGGAATGGTACATGGGACTATCTCAGAATTAGCCTTTCTCTTTACCTTTTGGTCAACCGGGTTGAAAATATCCGATCCCTTTCCATTGGGAAGAGAAATCTTTTCTAGACTTCCAATGTCTCCATTATCAATGCCCATGGAAGTTTGAGCAGTAGATCTTGAAATCAAATTTGATTTTCCAGTGCACCAAATCATTTTTGTTTCAGCAGCAACAAGCAAATATGTGAGATCAATAAGGGTCATGTTATGGTATGTCATATAGTAGTCCTTAATGAACTCACTATATGACTCAGGAAGTGATAGAAGAACCCAGTCAACAGCCAACTTCCTCGAGACAATGACACCCAATGCTCTTAGCCTGTCAATATGTGACTTCATCTCCAAGACGTGAGTACACACAAGCCTTCCATCTTGATGTTTCTTTACAAGTAGGGCTTGAGTGACCTTGAACTTTTCAAGTCTTTGAGCTTGTGGGTCAGGGAGAATAATTGTAGGAGGTGGAGGAAGTGAAGTATGATTATCACTTCCACGATCTAATTGTGCAACATCATCTTCAAGAGGGAAGCTTGTTCCAAAATATTTGGGAAGACCATAGTTGTCTGAACAAGACATCTACATTGGAGAATATTCAAGTTAGTTGATTTAAGTCCTTAATATAACACCCAAATGAAATATTAAGGCTAAGACCCAACACAATATTTAACAATTCGGAAGAGGGATGTCGTAATCTGAATGCAAAATATTTGAAGGTAGGTAAATGACGATTTACCAATTTCCACCATGAAAACTGAATTTGATAATTAAGTTTTAAGGGATTGAAATTCCTAGATCCTTCGAGATTCATTAAACTATTTAATGTCATGTTTAAATCTCGATTGTGCCCTTCAAGTTTATGACTGGGATGTTGAGGATCAGAAACCATGTGTGAATAACCATGCAAATTAGCTTGGTACACTCAATGTTACAACCACCTAATCAATGTGCCGGTTAACCACACACGCTCCATTGATCTATGATTAACATCAAGCTACCCTTTGCCACGCACTGTCAGTACCAGATTAGTGTGTCGGTTAACCACACACGCTCCACTAACGACTTAACTGTTGGATTTGGTGTCTAAGCCCATAACTATAAATGGTATATACTTGACCCGATAGTAGCATGGTCCTTTTGGGTTGCCTTCATCAGTGCAATTTGATAGGATGGTTCTATGAGAACACGGTTATTTACGATTTATTAATATATCATAAGTATAATACATTAATATGGTTATTTAATTAGTATTGTCCAAGAATTGATTTGGAATTAATTTTATGGTCAAAAGAGACAAATTAAATATGGAGGGATTGATTATGTAAATCAATGATACTTATAGTATGGGCTATGTGATCCATGATTATGTAAGTGGGCTAAACCAGTAATATAACCCATGGATAGGCCATGGAGGTTAAACCCATGGATCATAGGAATGTGGAAAGTCATGGATCATTAGGGTTTACAAAGTGTAACCCTAGCACTTGCCACAACTATAAATAGCCCCCCTCCATGCTCCAAAATCGGTTGCACCTTCAAAAGAGTTAAGTAACTTATTCTCTTAGAACCTCCTTTGCATATTGGTGTTTGTGAATCATTAGAGGCATCACACTTGAGGTGCTCAAGTTTCCAAAGGTTAAGAACTCTACCTTACTCAAGAGGTATGTCTCCTAACTATGTTTTGATTATATATAGCTTCAATTGTATGCTAGCTAGGGTGAATGCTTTGGAAAAAAGAAAATTCATGTATAATTACAGAAAACATAGATCCAAAGCATTTAGGGTTGCATATGCACTTAGGAAGTGTTATAGTGCTCAAAACCCAACAATGGTATCAGAACCTAGGTTTGTTTTCTATTATGTTTGATGCTTGCTTGTTTTCAAAGTTGAAAAAATCAAGTTTTATGCATTCTGACTGATGAACTCGCCAAGTCCACTGGAAAACTCGACGAGTCCATGCAGGAATGAAGCTACTCGACGAGTCCAGTTCATGGACTCGCCGAGTTGGCTGATCAGAGTGCAAAAAATCAGGGTTTTGGCCAAAATTAGATATGATCATTACCCTAAACTGTTTTAAATCATAAAAATATGTTTTTAAAGATATGGAAGTGATCATACTCATCCAATTGAAAGATAATTATCAAAGTTTTAAAATATTTGTTGTTTTATATGATAAACCAAATTGTTTTAAAATTGTTGAAATAGAATTACCTTGTATATGAGTTTAGTTAGATCAAGAATTATATGATAATTTAGTTGTTAGAAATATGATCTAATTGATGTTTAATGACCTCCATAACTTGTCCTCAAGTTATGGAAAATGAAAGGTCTCAGCATTAAAATCAAATTAAACTCAAAGGTTATGAATGAGAAGAGTTTTGACAAGTTTCAAAACTTTCCCTCAAGTTTTGGAATTTGAAGTAAATATATTATTTAATATTAAATTTAGTTTATTTATGATTACACTTTTGGTTTGATATTTATTTAACCTTATTAACCAAATTATAATCATTATTAGAAAGACACTATAATTTATCACTTTTAATGATTTACAAAATATTATTTTGGTTGTTTAAGTTAAACTAAAATTTATATTTAAGTTGGTCCTATAATGTTATATTTAAGTTTATAATTTAAATATTTTATACAAATTGTTCAAAAGTTATAGCTTTAAAATGATAATTATTTACATCTAACAATATATTAAAACTAATAAATAAAGTATATTATGTAAAAAGTTAATAAAACATAACTTTATAAGTAGAAGTAAATATATTCTTTTAATATTGAAATTAGTTTATATATGATTACACTTTAGGTTTGATATTTATTTAATCTTTTTAACCAACTTATAAAATGATTCCTTTATAATATAGTATGATATACATAGTCTACATATATATTTTTTTTAGTTATAGCTATAATATATAAATATAATTATATTACAAAGTATGATATATGTTTAGATACGACATATTAGAGGAATAATATATATATATATATATATATATATATATATATATATATATATATATATATATATATATATACTCATCATAAACTTATGACCGATATAATATTTTTAAACAATTGAATAATAGTAATCATAAATCTTAACTTAAAAACCCAACAATGCTTATTATTTAACTTTCAAGCCATACATTCTTAAGATAAAAAAAAATTACAAGATAATCTGCTTTACATTTGGTTTACTAAAGTTGTTTCAAGCCAAAACGTTTACACCTAAAACATACAAATTACAATTAAACAAAATAAAAATAATAAATATTAATTCATCTTCATATATTACGAAAAAAAAAATATGTGACAATTAGAGTAGCCATTTATCAAGGAATTATCCAAACAGCCACTTATAATTCAACTTCGATAATCGAGATGTCTTTTATCTTTTACTGGACTTGGAACATTAAGCAGCATTTTTATATCTTTAATAATGAAAAAAATCATTATTGTTAATGTATCCCACTAGGAATACGTTAAAGATATCGAGTACGTTACCTAAGAGCAGCCTAGTCAAAGGTCGTTGGTCGACAAGTGTTAGACTCAGGCCCTCGTTCTGCGGGCTCGCACTTATGTGACGACGTTCTATCCCCAAGGCCAGGCAAAGAAAGAGAAGCTTCGGTCTACAGTAAGACAAAATAGTATCAGTTGCCTCCTAGAGCAATAGGTATAGTGCTCAGCACGCTGCCCTCTAGTAGTTTTGGACCAATAACAAGCAACCGCTATTGAAGCACGATCCGCCAATAGGACCCCTCCATGTCATGTCGGCTCAGAAAGGACAAAAGGTACTGTCATAGATCCGTCCCCGCAACAATAGGTATAAAAATAACCATTCTCCACCAAGAGAAAAAAGATCACCTATTTCTTCGTCTTAAGGTAAACACTATTTCCCTCATGTATATATTGACTAGACCATCGGAGTTGTTGGGTTATTAATGTTTTGTATATGAATATTCTCATTTATAATGGGTTGGGCCTGTCCATCCTTTATTATGGTTTGCTAGGGTTAGACTATTTAATATGCATGCATGTATCATTAGGGTTTAAAGATTGTATCGTCCTACCTAGCTATTACAAAGAAGTTCAGATTGAACTCTTCAAGAGCTTTGTTAATCTAAGCATTCAAACCTTTTTGCTCTTCGTTCTTGCCTTTTATATTCTCGTTACTATTTATAGAATCAAACGATCTTATTTATTTTTTCTATAACTGGTATTAGAGTAGGAGATAGTGTAATACATTCGCTATTCTTCTTTCGAATTTTTCAACTAGGGTTTATCGTGTTTCTTGGATCTTTTGTTGGTGTGTCAACTGCTTCAATCGGTTGTAGACTCCACATCTAGATCTCTTGTTTTTACCCTAGATTTCGATTCACATTATTACACATATGATTCTATATTTTCTTCTATGAACTCTTGAGAAGATGAATCAAGAAGAACCTCATACTCTTTCTTTCAATCTTTCCAGTAGTATCGGATCAACTACCAGGATCCTAATCTTCTTTGCGCCGGATTATGAAGTCTGGGCCCTACACTTCGAAGACTATGTTCTTGGCACTGAAGATCATGGAACCACAATATGGAAGCCATGATGCAATGGACATTCGCTCATACGGCTACAAGGAAGGTCGTCAAGACTCAAGCGGAATACAATACAATTTTTGATGAAAAAGATAAGTTGTTGAGCAACATCAAGGCGATGAGAATAATAAGGTTTGCTCTTCCTCCAGACACCTTCCGTCTGGTGAGTGCATGTGAGACGGTGAAGGAGATATGGTTCAGGTTAGAAGAGCATTATTCAAGCGATGCTAATTTGGAACACTCCATGCAAACATTGCTTCTGTCTGAGTTTGATGCCTTTGTTCATAAGTATGATGAAAAACTCAATCAGAGGTGTGAAGTAATAGAGAAAAAATTTACGTTCATGAATGACTTAAGGTTTGAATGGAAAACAGTTATGTCTATAGTGAAAGCTCATGAACAGTTCAAGAGTTACTCTACGACAAAGCTTGTGGGAATTCTTAGCTCCCATGAAGATGAGGCTATGAAGGATGTGAAGCGTGTCTCTAGTATGGGATCATTGGCCTTAATTATGAAAGGCAAAAAGGTAGCTGAAGAAGTTTCCGAATCCGACTTTTCAGACAGTGAACTTACCAAGGAAGAATATGATCTAATGGTATCTAATCCCAAAAAGTTAATTAAAAAGAATTTTGGTCGATTCAAGAACAGGAATAGGCAGGGAAACTTCCGTTCGGAAAAGTCTACAGAAGAGAGCTACAAGAACTCTAAAAAGGAAGAAGAGAAGCAAGGGAAGAAGCTGCTAGGTGATTCAGGGTACGACTGCAATTATTGTCATGCCAAGAATCATTTTGCCAAAGAGTGTATGCTGAGAAGGATGAATGAAAGAAGGAAACAGATAAGGATGAAGCTTAATATCTTCAATAGATAAAGGAGCTTAGGAAGAAGAGTTTTCGAACGTAAAGCATGCTTTGATTATGCAGGAAGGTAGTAACAAAGATGGACGTGTTGAAGTATGGTCCACAAATTCTGAAGATGAGGAAGTTTGGAAGCCCACACATGGTGGATGTTTTGTGACAAAGTTAGAAGCGTTGGAGTACGAAGGAAGATGTCAAATGGTTCAGAGCAGGGTTTCGGATCAGAGGGGTTACGCAACTGATGGTGGCCAGGCCTCTGAAAATTGTTTTTCTATGAAGCCTGTTTCTGAACAGTTGAACAAATGTGAGAAGGTCATCAATAAGGTACACTTTATAACCCAATCTGTTAATATACTAGTTACTCGTTACGAATCTGAATTAGATGATTTAAATTACACTCTCTCTAATTTTAGTGATAGTCTAAAAAGAATACGTCTAAGTAATTCTAACCTAATTGATAAAATCAGCAGGGTAACAAATAAAAGTGAAGAGAGAAGAATGTGGATAGAGAAGTTGGAAATATTTTCTCTTTAAGAGAGACAATTTAGCACTTTTGAAACAAAGAAATATTTTCTTTTTAATTGCTAAGTATTTATATTTCAATATTACTCAACTGCATCTTGATTGTGAAATAGGTAAAAATATACACAAAATGATTTTACCCTTTCTTGAATTGAAAGAGGATGACAACGATGCAGAGTGCTATAAGTGTGAATCTATAGTGTCCACTGATGATGTTACCGATTCATATAAAATTAGCCTTGACAAAATAGAAGCATACACTCAGTCCAAAGAATACAAGAATATGTTAAAACAAATGTTGGATGATAAGGATAAAGAACAAATTAAACCTAATACTGTGCAAAAAATTTGACTCAATGTGCACAAACTTAAGTTTAGAAAATACTTTTGATGCTAAAAACGTTTCTGAATTTGATGAAAGCGACATGAGTGAAATTTTTGTAAAGGATGAGACAGATTGTTCTGAGTTTGTACAAAATGAGGCTGAACCAAAGAGAAACTTGATTTCTGAAAATTCTATTGAATTCATCCGTATTGATGAAAATAATGGTTCAGGAATTTTAAAAGCAAAACCCATAGTTTTTCGGAAAGTAAAAATAGTTCCAAATCAAGTCTTCGTAAAAATAGGACAGAATGAAAACGACACCTCAGAACTAACATCCCTAGTAGATATTGGTAATGGAAAAGGGTGCGACGAATTCCTTTGGTTAGGTCCTATTGACAATGCAGATGAAACCAAAGGTCTTTCTGAAATGATCTCATGGAAAACAAAGGGAGATATGTTGCAGAACCACTTAATTGTGTTAAACCTTGTTACGATAAAGCTGGTCTGAGTGGCACTAAAAATGTCTCAAGTGAAACGTCTTCCGAACAGACTGACACGTCGGTCAGAGAAGAGAAACCTATAACTAACATTCATAAGTCAGATAAGGAACTTATTGCTACGAAACGACAACTGAAACCTAGATATAGGAAGAACTTACAAGAAAGAAAACGTTTCTGGAAAAATAAGAATTCTAGTCAAAATTATGTCAACTAAGAAATATCTTCAACTCTAAATACGAATTCTTCTCCTACTCAAAAACTGAAACCTAAAACTTTTTCCAAACCATATGTTTCAAAATCACAGGTTTCAAAACCACAGATTTCAAAATCATAGGTTTCAAAACCACATATTTCAAAACCACAAGTTTCAAATCCGAATGAAAAGCCTAAAACTAATTTTTCTCCAAAAAAAAAGGCTTCAAAATCTGCCAACACATCCAAAGATGTTAAAGGCAAAAGTAAATTCATTTCGGAACCAAAGAATTCTCTCCAATAATTCGAAGCGAACTTGAAAAAGGAGGAAAAGGCATTTGCGAAGTGGATGGCCCAAAAACACAAAGAATTTATTCAAAGAAAAACAATTCCTATTGAGATTAATCTTTGTGATAATCAAATGAAGGCTTTCAAAATATTTAAAGGGGAGGATAGTGTTTGGTTAAAAAGATCCTTTTGGGTTGATACGAATAAAACTTTTCCTGCTGTTAAGAAATCCTCATAAGGACATCAACAAACTCCTACTTAGCGATCTTGTACGTGGCTTACCTCTCCTGAAGTTTGAGAAGGAACATCTGTGTGTTGCATGTGAGCTAGGAAAGCAAAGTCGTAATAGTCACTTGACTATTCTCAATACCAAAGTAATCGAGCCATTGGAGTTGTTACATATTGATCTTTTTGGCCCATCTTCCATCAAGAGCATTGGTGGTAGTAAGTATATTCTAGTTATAGTTGATGATTTTTGAAGATTTACTTGGGGTTACTTTCTTAGACAGAAATCAAATGCCACTTCGAAGTTGAAGGATTTCATCAAGCAGATCGAGCTTCATTAACAAAAGCCCGTTCGGAAACTACATAGTGATAACATATCTAAATTCAAAAGCTAAGTGTTTGAAGAATTCTTGACTGAAAAAGGAGTTGCTCACAACTTCTCCGCTCCTTACACTCCACAACAGAACGGTGTTGTTGAAAGAAAAACCACTCTCTTTGCGAAGCTGCAAGGACAATGTTATCCTTTGCGAATCTTCCACTTTACTTCTGGGTTGACGCTATCAAAACTGATTGTTTCACTCAAAATCGCTGTCTAATCAATAAAAGATTCTTAATCACACCATATGAGATTCTGAATAAACGAAATCCTAACGTTAAGTTCTTTCATGTCATTGGTTCTAGGTGTTTCATATTCAATTCCAAAGAGCAACAGAACAAATTCGATGTAAAAACAGAAGAAGGAATCTTGTTAGGGTACTCTTTTACGTCAAAAGCAAGTAGGTTTCTGAACAAAAAGTCGATAAAGATTGAGGAAACCTATTATGTAACATTTGACGATAATTATCTGAAGAAGTATCAGAAAGCTGATTGTCCCTCTATGGAAATCTTTTCATCAACTCCGTCTCAGACGATTCCTCTGATGAACTTATATGAGGAATTCATGAGTTTGTTTGATGAGCACAAAAAAGCTATTTCTTTAGAATCAAATGCAACAGATAATAAGGAGGATGAACTGAAGAAAATCATTGATGATGCTGCCAAAGATCATGGAAAAGAGCCACCCATTCCGAAGGCTTTTGAAATTCCACCTCAGCCACAATCTACTAATGCTCCAGTTGAGGGGGAGGGTTCCAGTTCAACCTCCACAACCAATACACATGTTCAGGGGGAGAATTCAAATACAAAAGTCAACATTGATATTCCAATCCAGCAGAGAATTCGATTCCGAATGTAGAGTCACATGCAAACTTCTAGAGGGAGAATGAAAATGAAAATAATAAATCTGACGCATAATCAGAATTCAAAGACGTGAATGCAGAATTAGATGTAACCTATGATCCGAATCAAACTGCATTATTTTCAAAAATGGAATTTTGCTTGTTTAATTTGTTCATCTTCAAAATTGAGCCTAAAACTGTAAAGATTGCTCTTGATCATTCTGATTGGATGCTAGCTATGCAAGAAAAACTAAATGAATTTGAGCGTAAGGAAGTATGGAGATTGATTCCAACTCTGAAGGATGCATCTGTGATAGGATTGAAATGGGTATTTTTGAATAAGCTTGACAAAAGAGGCAACATAATTCAGAACAAGGCACGATTAGTTGTGAAGGGATGCTACCAGGAGGAAGGCATAGACTATCAAGAGATATTCACACCGGTTGTAAGGCTAGAATCTGTTCGGATTTTCCTTGCCTAGGTAGCTCATAAAAATTTCGAAGTCTATCAAATTGACGTGAAATATGCGTTTCTGAATGGTGAACTAGTGGAAACAATCTATGTGAAACAACCATTAGGTTTTGCAAATGCAAAATATCCAAATCATTGATATATTTTGGATAAGGTTGTGTATGGTCTAAAACAAGCACCTCGTGCATGGTATGAAACCCTAACTCGATTTCTGAAACAATCCAAATATAAACAAGGCTCGGTCGACCCAACCTTCTTTCATAAGAATGATGGTGGCTATCTAATGATCGTCCAATTTTATGTTGATGATATCATTTTTGGATCCACTAATTCTTGACTAATAGCTGAATTCCGAAAACTAATGGAAACTAAATTTCAGATGAACTCAATGGGTCCTATCAAATTTTTCCTTAGTTTAAATATTTGATAGAGTTCAGATGGTATATTCATAAACCAATAAGCCTACATGAAGACCTTGCTTAAGAAAGGTTCCAATGGCTTTCAGAACGAAGCTTACACCATCGTTGGACAATCCAGCAGTTGATTTGACTCGATATCGACAAATGGTTGGATCTTTAATGTATTTAACATCTAGTCATCCAGTTATAATGTTTGTTGTTTGCTATTGTGCTAGGGTTTAGGCGAATCCACGTAAACCACATATGAATGTTGTGAAGAATATTCTCTGATGCCTCAAAAGAACCACCTCTCTCGGAATTTGATATCCTTCTAACTTAGGATTCTTTGTGCAAGCATATTCTGATATTGATCTTGGTGGATGCGTTCTTGATCGTAAAAACACAACCAGAGGATGTCAGTTTCTAGATGGAAAACTAGTTAGTTGGCAATCTAAGAAGCAATCACGTGTCTTCTTATCCACTACTGAAGTTGGGTATATCACAGCTGCATCGTGCACCTCTCAATTTGTATGGATTCAAATTCAGCTTAGAGATTACGGGATAAATATGAAGAGAATTCCTTTATATTGTGACTCAGAAAGCGCAATTCGGATATGCCATAATCCAGTGCAACACTCTAAGACAAAACATATTGCACTAAGATATGATTTCAATAAGGATCACGTTGAGAATGGAATGGTTGAAATACACTTTGTAAGATCCTCTGATCAGTTGGCTGATATCTTTACAAAGGCCTTACCATAAATGACATTCAATCGTATTTTACAAGGTCTCGGAATGATAGAAGTTGACTCAGTTCCAAAATCCCTTTCATAATCGGATTTTAGTGTTCATGTTCCGAGCTTCGGAATGATTCAGATTTTACTATTAACATTCCGAGCTTCGGAATGGTTCGGATCTTACTGTTCATCAGGGTTTTGGAATGCTTCTGCATACTTTATCCATTAATTGTCTTCTGATTGATTCCGAGCTTCAGAACGCTTCAGAAGTCACTGTTCATATTTTCTTCTAAATTTATTACATTATTAATTTTTTTATTTATTATTTTCTATTTTTTTTATTTGTTTTCAGAAACTTTAAAAATCAAAAATATTTTTCTGTATTTCAGTTTTATCTTTTTTATAGAAAATTAAAAAATCACAAAAATATCTTCTTTTTTTTTGTTTTGTCTTTTTTTTTCAAAAAATTCAAATATTACAAAAACATTTTCCTTTTTTCTGTTTTTCTTTTTAGAAAACCAAAAATACCAAAAATATTTTACCATTGAGAAACTTTCAGGTACATATTGTAATGATCTCAATGCAGAATGATGGGGCAGGTATATAATTCTGAATCTATGTACAAATTAAGTGTCCCTAGAAGCATGATGATGCATGTTGACCTAAGCCTCTATGTTTGAAGACGTAATGAAAGTTTCACTCTGATCGTTTCTTTCCAATCATGCTGATATTCACATAAGCGATTGAGCTACATCACTCTTCTCACAACGAGTTAAGAGTTGATTTCTTAGTCACTATTTTATAGCAGAGGTACACTTTTCTTCGGAACCATCTCTAACATTTCTCCATCAATTTTACATTCATACACGTAACCTTGAGACTCTCAACATGTACCACTGAGGTTTATGGTTACACAACATCTATATTCATGATCTTTAAATCGTTATCACCACGAGTTAAGTGAAACCCAAAATCCAAAACCTATTTCTAAATTAGCAGTGAACAATTAATATGTTCTAGATTTTTCACCAAGGAATTAACACATATAACCTTTTTGGTTGGTACCTTCAAAGCTTAAAATCTCATTTTTTTAGTGATCTTTATGAAAAGCTCTCGACCCAAGACTTTTCTTCCCAAAAGATCCAGTTTTTTATTTATTTATTTATATTTATATTTTAAGAAATTTCTAGTAACTTAAAATAGTTCCAAATCTTACTTGTTCTTATGGCTACACCGGTTAGACAAGTACTTCTTGCAGACATTCGGACTTGTATTAAGTTTCAGAATTTGGTTGAAGCTAAAGCCACCCTTGAAGCTAACTAAAAAAGAAGCCTTTCACTATTTCTTAATAAAAATAGCTGATCGTAATTCAACGGGATGCCACACAAGCACTTCTGAATCTCTCTTGATTCAGAAGGAAGAGATTGTTGCCCAGTATCCATCTAAATTTCATGTCACTTTTACTTGACATCACTAAATCCCAGAAATTAACTTTGCTTTATTTCTTTTTCTTTGGCACACTCTTGCACAAAAATCTTTATGATTTTTCGAAATCATTAACTAATTCATGTGGATTACCTTTATTCCGAAGACAAGATATGGTGTATTGGCATTCACTCCGATGAATTCGAACTGAAACTGCGATTTTCTTGGAATATAAGGATTCAAATTAAGGCGTGTCCTTTTTTTGTGCCTGGCATCATGTGTGTCAGTTATTACGTTAGTTGACACATACAAATGTCGTGTTTTTCTAGGCTACTTTACAAGGATATGGAATCGTCAAACGACTGATTTTTCTCTCTACACTAATCACAGACGTATAAAAGGTTTTTGACGATTCGGTTTCTCCCATCGCTCACAAAGTATTAGAACTCTCAAGGAAAATAACTATATTTCTCTCTACTGTTCATTGTCGTCCTTATTGCTGCCATGGTTGGTCATCTGACACCACTTCTTTTGCTGATCAATCAACCTATGTCCTCCTTTTGAACATTATTCCAGGTCAAAATTTGACTCTCGATCTCACCGCCTCATGCAACAATGAAGCCCTAAAGCAAATGATTGTATGTCTGCATTTCTTGCAACTGGCTCAAGCTTTGACCATGGCATAATCTGTTCCTCTCCTCCATCTTTCAAAGGTGTATACCTCTGGGTCTTATGTTTTAGTAAATTATGTGATTAACTATGAATTTGATACTCAAAAGACCTCTATCTCTAAATCTCGATTCTACATAATTCTATGGTTTGATTCAACCTTTCAGCTTGTTGATCCTGACTCGATTTCTTCCACATATCTCTTTCACATTTTCTAACAGATGGGTTACCTTGGAGATATCACATTGCTATCCAAGTTTAGCAAGCCAAATCTTCCTACTATGTGGAATGATTTATTTACGTTGTTGTTCAAGAGCCTTTCAGAAGGTGTTGTCGTCTCCGACAATGCAAGTAAGCTCTTTTATACCATCATCTTTGGTCTTTATCATGGTATCAAGTTGGATTATGGACCGATTCTTTGGATGCAGCTCATTCAGAGCACATCTTCATCTACTCGCAACACTGAAATTTATTGCGCTCCTTTTTGGTCGTTAATTGTCAATAGAGCCTTAGTACACTTCGAGATTCCTTTTGCGGATAATGTTGTGGTTGTTGCGATTCCTATTCTACAGGCATCATTGTTCATGATCTCAGATCCGACCAAGTTTACTTTTGTTGGATAAATTTTAGAGGTGATTCTCGTAAAGGTGCCTCAAGACAATGTCATTGTCAATGAATATCGAAAGTTACATCCTTCTGGTCCTCGCCCTATGAGAGACGATTTACGAACGATGATTGAGGAGGAAAACAAACCAAAAAGGGGAGCAAAGTGAAAAGGAAAATCTGGTCCTTCCGAAGTCGTCAAGACTCCGAAAATGAAAGTCAAGAATGCTGCTCAGAAACCGAGATTGCCATCCCTAGTGGTACAGGAACCTTCAGAGTCTAGGACACATACTGATTTTCGTGAGGTTAACCTGTTCAGAATGTGGTTACCGTAACTACTTCAGAACCACCAACTTCAACTCCAATTCTAAAGGTATCTACTCGGCCTACCTTATCTACACCTGATTCTGATTTCTTTCACATGCCCACTCCTCCACCTTCTCCGACCACCACTTCATCTCCAATAGGCACCAATGTTCCAATCACTATTGCTCCACTACCAAATATCTCTGTTAGAGTATCTTTACCACAAAATTTTGTTCCGTTATCCACTCCATTCTATACATATTCCACAACTACAAAAACAACCTATCTTAGTACTCCGATGTCTACTATCAATGTATTTGATACGGGGGCAAATGTTGATTTCGGTATTACTATGGGTCCTAGCACATCTACAACTTCACCATTAAGAGATGACGATCCTGATATTATGTTTGGGGATGATCAGGATAATTTTCAGAATTTTGTTTTTAGCCCATTGACAGTCCATCAAGAAAGCGATGATGAGGTCGCCCCTATGACGAAAGGGCAATTTTAACATCTCAACGATAAGTTAGATTCGCTTTTGCAATCATCAATTGCCTCTTCTAATTATGGGTTTATGCTAAAGTCTCATCGAGCAACGGTTGAGATGCACACAAAAGGAAATGCAAAAGTCCTTGAAGACTCCACTAAGCCAATCCAAGCATCAGAGAAAACCATTACCGAAAGGACCGAAAAAGCCAAAAAACTACATGTTGAAGTCACCAAGTTTATGGCTGATTTTCGAAGCTCTGCTGATCCGAACACTGAAGCCGTAAATAAAGCAAGTATGAGTCTCGGCACAACATTACAAATTGAACAAGAAGCCCTTTCTCGGGTTCATGGTGAACTCAAGGTTCACAACTCCAGTATTAATGTTTCCATTGTTTCAAAGATAGAAAAGCTTCAATAGGATCTTGCTGCTGAGAATGCAATCATGGATAAATTGGCTGCAAAGACTGAAAAAGCCAAGGTTCTTTCCCTCAAGCTCAATAATGTGAATAAACACCTACATGATCTAGAGACTGAGAAACCAGTTATCAAAAGCTGTGTGTCAGAAATTAATCAGTATCTGCATCGTCTAGTGAAAACTCGAGATTCTATTCTTACCATTTCGGTTCGCCAACACCTCTCTGAAAAAATCAATCCATCTTTGCTATGTTAAACCACAATGAAGGTGTTTCGGAAGGTGATGCTCTTCCGAAACAAGGGGAGAAGAAGTTAAGAAGCCCACTGATGAACAACATGAGGAAAAACCGAAAAAAGATTTGATGGTTAATGAAGCCTTGGGATCTACTGGGAAAGAGAAGATGGTTGACGATGATGAAGAAGAAGAAGTTCTTTCGGAAGGTGAAAAACAAGTGAGGAAGAAAATAAACTATGAACTTGACAACTTGTTGTATATTCACAAAGAATTAGAAGCAAAGGAGGCAGAAGCTAGAGTTGCAAAAGTTACTTTCGCAACACAAATGACATCGTTCCCTCCCTGGTCCTTAGAAAGAATTCAGAAGGAAGCGATCGACAATCTGAGCATTCACTGGTTGGAGCCTTTGGTATCTTTTGAAGTATTCAATACCGTTGATTCTTATCTCGACTTCCCACTCACTCTAAAAGGCTTCCTATTCCAATGCTTTGAGCATATTGAGAAAGAACCACTTAGAGACTACGATGTTAACAATATGCTTTTCTCTTTTTATCTCAAGCATGGATAACCTTAGTTCAAGATATGGAGCCTAAAGAGGATGGTCTCTATGAAAGTTTATTATCCTTTTCTAACTAAACAGTTTGCAAACATCAAATTTAAGGGTTTTCGAGGAGCAATTCGCATTGAAGAAGACTTCACACTTGTTGATCCACCATGTATGAATCCGAATGATTGGATTTCCCTGTTTCTAATTTTGTTGAAATATGAAGTGAAGTATGAGCCAATTGTTTCTCATTTTGAAAATAATTTTGACATGATACATTCATGAAGTTGCAAAACTGGATGTGGAAATCGCTTCAGTATTGAAGAAAACGCTAGTTGTGAAACTTGAAGAGGAATCGGCGGACTTTCAAAAGAGGATGCTAGGTAAGATTAAGAAAGAATATTGGACCATGGTGTATCAAAGAAAAGATGGTGATAAAGTTCAGAAAAGTTTGTTCTTTTTATTATAAAAACATTTATACTCCACTACCACACTAAACAACATCATGGGCTTAACTGTAGCATGCAAAGCCAACAATGATGTGGATTTGAAATGCTTTAATGACGTGATCAAGTGGTATCTTGTGATCAGAAATACCCTTCTGAATTTGATGACCAAGCTGTTCAAGCTTCTAAAGAAACAACAATGAAGAATCTCTTTCCTTTATTTGAAACAATGGGGTTGATTGTTGGGTTATTAATGTGTTGTGTCAATTTTTTTGTATATGAATAGTATCATTTATAATAGGTTGGGCCTGTCCATCCTTTATTATGGTTTTCTAGGGTTAGACTATTTAATGTGCATGCATGTATCATTAGGTTTGAACGATTGTATCGCCCTACCTAGCACATATAGAGAAGTTCACGTTGAACTCTTCTAGAGCTTTGTTAATCTAAGCATTCAACACCTTTTTGATCTATGTTCTTGTCTTTTATATTCTCGTTATTGTTTATATAATCAAACAATCTTGTGTATTCTTTCTACAGAAGCTTCGTTTTGGGATCCCCTCCCGGACAATGACAGACGTTTATTCTTTCTTGGTTTTGATTCTCAAGCTTAACCCAAACAAGACATCTAGTGACGACGTTAAGTACCGGTCGCATATCACAACAAATATCCAGATGCACAAATTTAACTCTCAAACTAAGCAAATTTAATAACCAAAGAAAACCATTCACCAAATGGATTTAGATCACTTTGGTTTATTGATTTCCCTTGAGGATAAAGAAAATTAGGAGAATCAGCTGGTTAATTTCTGTTCCTCAATTTCATGAAACGGTTTAAACTATAAATTGATTTTTCTTGTTGAGTAACAAAACAAATAAATAGTATTGAAGTGAATGTCAACAACAGGCTAGAAAGTGCTACAGAAATGGAAGAAACAATTGATTTTTACATCCAAGATACAACATTATGCAACACACCACAATATTATTTCGAAATAGGTTAGGAACTTCATAAACAGGTGAATGAAACACAAAAACGACCAACATAAACCCATTAAAACTATATTTCCTGATCAACGATACCAGTGTACTTTCAATATAATCCAACAAAAGCAATTAACTTTGATATGCTATTAGGTTTTATGTAGGTAAAACTTTCAAAATATTGAATTTCTAGAAACAGATGTTACTTAACCTAATGATTAGTTATTTTTGACGTTTGAATAGAAAAGGAAATAAATTCTAGAAAAAACACAACAAACGTAAACTCATAAATTATATGATATACACATATGACTATTTTAATCGTATACCTTGAATACATATCAAATGATTATAAGATCTACCTTAAATACATATCAAACAATTATAAGATTTATATTATTCTTTACAATTGCAGATCAGAAACAAAAATTGAAACTGTGAAGAAGATTTTAAACAGTGAATAAAAAGAAAGAAAGATCATGGGTTCTCAAAGGTGAAGATGGTGGTATGATTGTGTGTTTTTAGATATACGGCTTTTAGCGGATGTTGGTATATGATGGTAGACGAGACATGCTTGAAGGAGATTGTTGGTCAAATTTTAACAGTGGTGATGATAGTCTAGATGGTGGACAGTAAAGTTGTTATCGATTTTTAAAAACAATGTGCAGTTAGATAATGTGAGGGACCATCGTGTGTGGTATCTAGAGCGATGGATCAATAGTTGTAATGGAGTAGGTAGAGGCAGAATGGAAAATGTGGTGTGGTGGGAGTACTGACAACATCGATGGCAGCCTAGGTAGACGACGATGGAGCTCAACAAGGATGGGGTGGTGGTGGTGGAGGGGTTGTTAGGGATTCAGAAGGAGTACTGTGTAAGAGGGAGAGAGAGAGAGAGAGAGAGAGAGAGAGAGAGAGAGAGAGGTAGATGTTTTGGAGATTGAAGGATATTTACAATCTAATAACATTTGTGGGGTTGATTTTTAAGTGGTAACATGCATTTGAGAATGTAGGAGGAGAATAAATTTGTGACAAAAGGTTTATTATCAACATACTTGATTGAAGATAGAGGGGAGGAGTCGGATTATATTCATATTCAGAGTTCTTTTGGTAGAGAAGATGATTATGTCATTATATTTTTGACATTGATCTACGGCCTCTATATATATTTAGCGATCTGTGTGATATACAGTTGGCAATCCATTTGATGTACATGTATTTCTCATCTCTCACTCCCCAAACCAATTTCCTATATGCATATACATATGTAGTAATTTGGGTATAAAATGATGTAAATTATGTATATTAACTTGCACCTCTTAAATTATGATCTTAATTTCAAGAACATTACTGCATTCCATACTTGTAAGTTATTCACTCATTATAAAATGGTATATATATATATATATATATATATATATATATATATATATATATATATATATATATATATATATATATATATATATATATATATAATGATTATGATTACATTAGTAATAGGATATTAGAGCAGAGTAACAGCTAAGTACAATGGATATCCTTAAATTCGATCAACATTACTTCTAGGTATAATCTTTTCATAGTCTAACGACTAGGCAAAATATCATTGCTTAAGTCAGGACATGGTTTCTGTCGGCATATTATCATATCATTTCATACTTTATATAAGCTACTAATATAGTTACAAAAATATAGTTTGATAAGGAAGTTTGATAAGCATGTAATCCCATCCCCCCACCCCCCCCCCCCACCCCCGCAGGGGTAAAATCTGTAAAACCGTAAAAGTTATGATGTGAACTCTCTCTATTGACGTGATCATGCAGACTCTAGCTATTGCATCCAAAGCTTTGTGACATCAGGGGGTGTAAAGGAATGTTGACAATGAGAGGATAGATGTTTCATGTGTGGATTTTGAGTAGTGAAGGACTCTATTTATAGGGATTATGCGCGTGTCGCACCTACTGCGTGTCGTGCACACGATTCGTGGCCCAAAAAAAACCTACTATGTTTCATACTTCTTGTGGCTCACATTTCTTAAATCTCAAAAAATACTAATGTTAGGTATGTATGTCGCACATGGCGTGCACTTCACGTTCACCTGTTAATTTTCTATAAAAATTCATATCTTCCTTGTATGAATATTGTTTGTTATCTTCTTTATATATTTGTGTAGCTATCACTGAGTACTATAACTCACCTTAAGACTGCGTTGTCAAATTTTAACTTTCGTTTTTAACCCGTATTTTATGTTTTTCCAAAAATCATATTTTCTTTATACGAACTCCATTTTTTACCTTCTTCATCTCAAAGTTCTTGTCTCGCGGAATACTACGATTTTACTTTTAATGACTTTAGTCAAAACTCAACCGATTTCTTTACACCGTTTTGACGTTAATTACGTTAATCACACGGTTGATTTATACTTTTTTATAAAATCATAAATCCTCCGATCAATGTTGTATTTTTAGAAAGTTTTATATCCTTGGGATCACGTTGTTATGTACTTTCCAAATACACTAACCGTTACTAATAACGGTACGACTTTTTGGTCACTCATTATGACCAAATTTTCCACTTAATAGTAATAATATATCTGATCATGATTTCTTGTAATATGAAAAAAAAAAAAAAAAAAAAAAAAAAAAAAAAAAAACTGTATTGCTTCCACTTGTTTATGCTAATCTCTATTGTCAGTTATTGATGGAAATTACTTAGTTGTCATAAATAGGCCCCACCCAACATACAAATGGGACCCTCCCAGCACACAATGCAAGAGTCTTAGAGACAACTTGCATTCTACATAGTATAGTGAGAAAACTCACATTTCTCACAAGTTAGATAAACTACAAATAACTATCACGCAACCAGTGCTACAACACACCTATCGAATCAAACAAGGTTTAACCTTGGTCTATACTCTATAACTATAATTTTCAAAAAAAAGTCAATCCAAGTCAAAAATTCAATGGTCAAAGTCAACTGTTCAAATCAAATTTAAAGAGTCTCCACATCATGGCCTCTTAAATATAAGACCAAATACCCCATGAAACGATACATCTGGAACATAAGACATCAAAAGGGCCTCAAGGATCCATAAAGTTGCCAAATTTATGGTAACCCTTCTTTCAAAATCTCACAACAAGAAGAATAAGGGACAAGAGACCAATATCTAAGAGCATGCACCGTAAAGATTGATGATGATGTTGCTGATGGGGATGGCTAGATAAACCAATGCACCAAATGAGTTTTCTTCTCCTTCAAGATACCAAGAACACCATAAAACTCTTCAAAACTCAACAATAGAGGCTAGATCTGATTAGGGTTGGAAAAGAGGCTGTTAGATGATGAAGGTGAGCAAACCCTAGCTCACACTTGCTTATATAGGACTTAAAGCCCAAAAAATTAGGGTTTTTCCCTCAGACAGTTGCCACAACGTGATGAAAAATATGTCACGTTGTGAGCCATAAAATTCTTGCGCGGACACTAATGGCTATACCACGTGATGAATATGCCAATCCCACGTCGTGGCCAATAAAACCTTATTAAGATTATAATATACTTATAATAATGTATAACTAGGATTTTAGATGTTACATCACAAACTGAAGACCTACTATTAATGGAAAAATCTTACTTATTTGACTTTAAAATAGACTTGAAAACTACTGAAGTGGGATGACCCCAACGTCGATGCGACTGGGACAATGAAACTTTAGTACTAGACACAACATAATGAGGAGTGTGATTGATTGGCAGCAGAAATAGACCTATTTTGCTTTTACCAACAAGAAGAGTTTTTTCATTAGTGTGTCCTTAACAAAGAAAACATTAGGCTAAATTTTAATGAACGCATAATAGTTTCATTGATTGTTGTTTTTAGAAGCATTGTACCTACTGTTGTTGTGATTTTTGTGAGAGTTTCTTGAATCTTGCTTTGTAAAATTGTTGGTGAAGTCTACTGATACATTCATCGCCATGGTTTGAACTTAATAGGCAATCAGATATGAGTAGAACTTCAGTAATTTGACTATTTGATGATTTCTAAGGACGATGTTGGTTGTGAAGTGATCTCCATGACCTAGACCTAAGCTGGCTAGGATATATCTACTAACTTCTTCATCGGCCATAGGGTGACAAATATTAGCCATAGTATCGATAAGTCCTATAATCGTTTAGTAATATTCAGACGCGTTATAGTCACCCTTCTTGGTATTGGAGAGCTGTGTACAAATTTGAATGGATTTCCCTCAGTTCTAAGCCAAAAACATTGTGTGGAGTCACTACTAGAATACATGGTACCAGCGACGAAAATTTTCTATAGCTATATTAGCGACGGAAATAAAAAAAATACGCATGTTTACTTAATTATAGCCTTTAGCGAGGGAGTAACAAGAGATTACCAAGGAATCTACATCGGATTTTCGATGGGCTCGATCCCTCGTTGATAATTCTTCAGAAGTACACCCAAATTGTTCGTTGATTTTCATTTCCTTATTTAGGTTTTCATTCCCTCCGATTCTAGTTTTCATTCACCACAATTGCACAATGAGTTTTTTTCCCTTCTTAGGTTTATGATTTCTCCAAATTACATACGTTCCCTCTCAGTCGACATTCTTCTTCTCCATCCCAAATTGAGGTCGTCATCACTCACCCTATCAATCAATCATCGCTCATCATCACCGAGAAGACCAACTCTTTCCCCACCGGGATACAAAAAGGGAAGGTTTATGCTCCACCCCTAACAACGATGATTTCTCACAAGTAAGCCCTCATTTCCTCCGATTTCTTGGAATTTTTTTGTAAATGGATTTAGAGTTTATTATTTTATAGATTTGAACCTGATTCTTTTCTACAAAAGAATTCGATTGAGAATCAGTTTGAAATACAATCCAACAAAATACTACTGGATCGACTTCTTTCTCTTTAGTTTTCCATAAAACCTTATCAATTTGGTTATGTTTGTTAGCATCATTTCACGAAATTCTATCACCTTGTTGTTTTATAGTGCATATCTAAAATCTTACACTTTCTTGTTCAACAGCAAATCTGCCCAAATATATAAAACCTAAATAGCATACGAAATATTTTTTACATACATACATATACATGTCATATATTCCATATATTACATGTTTAGCTTAATTTTTAAAAATTAAATTGTTAAGTTCTTGTTTAGGGGCAAATCTGTTTAGGAGAAAATCTGTCTAAAAAATAGAGGACATACAAAACATACAAAGAACAACCCCAAAACATAAAGGAAGTCCTATAGAAGTATAATGATGATCTAATTTGATAACACGTTAACAACCAATTGAAAAATCATCTAAAATTAAAACCTTTTGAGACGTATCATGACCATATTTCTTATTCAGGGGAAAATATGTCCAAATATATAAAACAAAAACAAAACATAATATTTTTTTACATACATACATATACATAACATATATTACATATATTACATGTATATCTTATTTTTTAAAAATTAAATGGTTAAGTTCTTGTTCAGGAGAAAATCTGTCTAGGGGCAAATATGTCCGAAAAGTATATGGCATACAAAACATACAAAGAATAGCCCCAAAATAGTTATGTAGTTGAAACCTTAACCAATAATGGCATTGTACTTCTATTTATGCTGAAAAGTAAAAATGAAAACTAATGCAGGGAAAAAGAAATGCACCGAACAAGTTATAGTTACATTAAAGAAAAAAATTGACCACTTAAATAAACTAAACATATTATGACAATTTAATACGCTAAAGACAAATGGCAGAGAATATTATTAAAGAAAACAGTTAGATCACCTAAAGTCTTGGCATCAATGCACTTTTTAATGAGTTTTGTACTCACTAGAACTTTCAATTCACTGTTTTTTATTGATAGTTTTATTATAATATTTAGTTTTTTTATGTATTTAAAAGTTACCAAATTGTAATCACATATTGACATGACTGATTTTGTTTAATTTCTTTTTTTAACCGACGCCACAAGGTATGTCATACATACCACAAGGTCTAACATTCTATAATGTATATGTAGTCGCTCGTAATTGTGGTCATAATGTCAATATATAGTGATACAAGATGGATGTACAGTAGGATAGAAGATGGGTATCTTAGCGCATCATCTAAGACATATGTTGACTACTTTTTAGATGTTGCTTTTTCTAATGAAGCAATCGTCGATAAGGATTTCATTAAATGTCCTTGTATTAAATGCAAGAATATTCCCTATAGGAGAAAAGATGATGTAAAGCTTCACCTATTACAACATGGTTTCACCCCTAATTACACAACTTGGTGGGCACATGGTGAAAGTATAGCAACATTTCAGCATGAAGTCCAACCTCCTAGTGCAAGATGATGAGTTGGATGGGTGCACGCGCATGGTGACGGATGCAATGTGTTCTACAAATAATTTTACATTTAATCAGCAAGAACAAGTCCCAAATCCATATGTTAAGGGGTTCTATGATATGTTACGTGATGTTGATAAACCTTTATGGGTAGGGTGCCAAAATTATTTAGAATTACAAGCAGCATCGGAGTTGTTGAATCGGAAATCAGAGTATAATATATATGATGTTGGTTTTGATCATCTACTTCCCATGATTAAGTGGATGCTACCCCAAGTGAGAAATTGGTTGGGAACTTCTATGAAACAAATAAGTTATTGAAAATACTTGCACTTCTAGATAAAAAAAAATCACGCTTGGAAAAATCATTGCATGCTTTACTATGGGATTGATTCTGATTTAATCGAGTGTCGAGTTTGTAGTCATGATCGTTACAAAAGTGATAGATTAAGTCTGGTTCCTTATTATAGGATGTAACACTTGCCAATTGCTCCTAGACTTAGGAGGTTGTATATGATAAAAAAGACGGCGACAGAACTTCAGAAATGGTCCCTGTGGTTTCACAAAATCTGGAGTTTTGTTCCTAACTTTAAAAAAACCTCACAGATGGTACCTGTGGTTTCAAAACTTTTACTAAAACATCCTTATTGCTAACTCCGTTAAATTTTATATGTTAAGTGAAGGGCATTTCCACCGTTTCACTATTACAGGGGCCATTTATGAGTTTTTTAATTATTATAATGGATCCCATCTCAATCACTCTCTCTCTCTCTCTCTCTCTCTCTCTCTCTCTCTCTCTCTCTCTCTCTTTCTCTTGTACATCTTCTTCCTAAAAAGAACACACCCTTTTGCTCTGTTCTAGGTAGTTAAATGCCATACAAAATCTCTGTATCTCTCTTTAACCTTGTCTTCTTCCCACAATTTACATTCAAGAAACCTGCAATTCAAGGAAGAAGGAGGGTTTTTTTTACCTTTTATGGTTGAAGAAAAAAGTGCATCAGAAATGAGTACTCAAAAACACACGTACTAATGAAATCAAATGAACAACTTCAGACATTAATGCAAGCTGCTGGTCGAATGGATCCAGTAATATATTACATGGAAGAAATCAAAGCTTTACCCACTACCCTAATAATAAATCCCCCATCTTTGTTAACGTGATTTGATTTATATAAGTGCCCATCATTCTAGAAAATACGTTGTCAATCATATTGGATAGATCCAAAATAAACTGATCAATAAGATAATATATCCATTTTTAATTCAATTAAGTGACCCAATTCTAGTTAGATTCTAACAAATGCCAGTGAGTAGTACCTGTTGAGGGAACGAAGATAAAGCAAAGAAGACGATAAGTAAACGGATCAATAATATAAGAAAGGGTATATCAAATTCAGTGCAAATGTCAACTCGATCTAAATCCAAATTGCAAAATCAGATTATTTCCTTTTGTTGTTCTTAGTTTCAAACATGTTGTGACGAATCTGATGTTGAAATCGGCCACTAGAATCAATCCAACCGTCCAAATGAAGATCTTATTACTGACAATGATACAACCCAAATCTACATACATCTTCTTCTTCTGTCATACCCCCGTACCAGGACGGCGGAAACGTTTGGGGGCGGTTACATTGAAAATATATATTTACATAGTTTACATATTGTACTTGTTCATCGGTTACATAAAAGTGACAAAAGTAAAGTTTCATAAAGTTGCTCCACTTGATCTCATAGAAAAGCTCAACATCTGTTGTTACTGGTTCCTGACAATATAAGTCGTTTTGAAAAGCGTCAACTAAAAAGTTGGTGAGTTCATAAGCATTTTTGTATAAAATGGTTTTGTAATCGTTTCGAATAGTTCTCGTAGTGTTTTCAGAAAATTTGATATTTTCTATGAAAATAGTTTGTAAGTCACGTTCCAAAACTGTGAATAAATGCTTGCATGCCCTTTGTTTTCCTTTGCTTGTAAGTATAAAGCGTACGTTTCCAGAAAATCCTATATTTTCTTTAAAATGGGTGGACTGAAATCATAAGTATACCCTTTGTGTCTCTTCCTTGTAGAGTAATAATGAATATATCCAGAAAATTCAATATTTTCTTAATAGAGTACTGTAGTCTTAAAACCTAATAACACGATGAAAATGAATAGTATACAGACATTAGTATATAGTTTCATTTCTTTTAATAAAACTAATGAAGTAAAGATTCCCGTAAACCAAAATAGTGTTGTTAATCCCTATGTGATTTGTTACAACCATACTAATGTGACAACAGCGTCTGTCTTGATGTTCTTCAGGCGTCGGTTTCCAAAGATAATTGTCAACCTAGACTTTCCTGTCTAGTTGTAGCGAACAGCTCAAGTGTGGGGTGTCAACCCCGTATAGATCTATACATAATATCCCACTCTCCCTCCAAGAGACACTAGTTATAATTACAGGACTTACGTTGTACGCTACGTAGGTATGGTGAAGGAGAGTCTCACAAGAGCCTTAAAAGATTTAGTGAACTATGACTCTGTTTTACTTGCAAATAGATAATTATGCCTTTAAATAATTATGTGTCCTTTGAAAGTGTGGTTCGTGACCTCTAAACTACAACAATTATTGTTTATTATGTTTGTTTGTCAAGACAAGTTATATAATTATACATATAAATACATATAAGTTAACATTTCTAGATGTTTTAAAAGTGAAAATCCTATAAACTTACATCTAACACTAGTATAAACACTTTTAGTATGTTAAAAACAATTTTCTAGTTTTTGACTTTTCTGTCTCTGTTTTTAGAAAAATTATAGAAAAATCATCGTAAGTCATCATTTGGATCCGTAAACTCTGGGAGTTTGGAAATTGAGTCTGCTTTATGCATGGCCTCAAACCAGTGTGAAAATATTCATTTTCACAGACTGGTCCGAAATTATTACTGAAATGATAGGCAGTTTTGTAAAAATCGACAAAAATCATAGAAAAATCGTATGAATGCGTGTGAGTAGTCCTTAGAAAGGTATAAACCTGAACTATTTGAATTTTAAATAGTTTTGAAAAGTATTGAGTTCAAGGTGGTCAAAACAGTCCATAAATGAACCAAAACTTTTTTATTAGAAGCTGGTTTTTTAAGTTTAAGTTATGTATGTTTGAAACCAGCACTCATTTGCTATTTATGAGAGTATAACCCTTATCCACAAGTTTTTATGCAATATATATGTTGAAAAACACATTTCTCACGATTTTTATGAATTTGTAGAAGATAAACTTCATGTTCACGCAAATACCTAAATGTTAAACACATTACATATTGGTTCATGCAATTATCCATTGGCTAAACGAGATTTGACTTGTATCCCCCCCCCCCCCCCAAAGAGTATGAAAAACATGAAAAGAAGTGGGGTATGAAGCTCACCTTGGGGTTTTCAAGATGTAGATGAAGGAGGAGAAGGACTTTTGAGCCTAGATTGTCTTCTTGAGGGAACACTCGAAGTGAGTGGTGTTCTAAGATCCATAATCACGAAAATAAGAGGATAAGGGAAAGATCTTAGCACAAATTTGAAACAAAACCATGTAGTTTAACTTATAACTTACCAAGCTTGTGATCTTTGAAGAAAACTTCCTTGGAGAAAACACACACAACCCGCAAATTTTGATGAAAGAATATGAGAGAATCCTTGAGTGTTGAGAGGAAAATGTGTTCAAGATAAGATTGGGAATAAGGGTAGAGGAGGAAAGTTTGGCCGAATCAAAAGGGGAGGGGAGAGATGAAAAGGTTTAACTTCTAAAAAGATGATTAGACGTGCATTGTTGTATGGGGGTTAAAGGCTTAGAAGTATGTTTGTTAAAGGTGTGGTGGCAAGCATAGATAAATCCTCACATTTTTTTTGTTTAGATGGGCTAATCTGAATTTAAGGGGTTCTCAGCCCACATGATGGTCCATTACTGAATGGCAGGCTTCGAAGTTGACTTGGACCAAGGAATTTTCGGCCCAATAATGTTCTAGGAAGGGTATTGGCCCAATTAACGGGTTTTTGACCCAAGGAGATTAAATGAAGGAACTTTCGGCCCAATAGGGTTCAAAGGATGATTTTCGGCCCAATAGGACCAATCTGAGGGGTTATCGGCCTATTAGGGCCCAATGAGAGAGTCTCGGTTCAATAAGCGATTTGGAGTGTCAAATTCTTGGGCTAAGGCCCAAAAATGATTTGATTTGGTTTATTGGATCGAGTTTTGGTCTTATACGTGGTTGTTTCGACTTAAATGACAAGGTACCAATGTAGGAACTTAATAGCATTGAAGTTTGAATTTCACTAAATGAAATGTTGCAAGGTTACAGACGGATATTATCTTATACAAGGTTGAACATCTTAACACTAATTTCCTAGTTGTGACATCTTCTATTCTCCGGGACCCAACAACCAGCTCTATTATGTTTCATTTGACAGTCGTGACATCGCCTCCCTATCAAATTCGTTTAATTTATTGCTATAATCATTGTCTGTGCCAAATCCGTGTTTTCTATCTCTAATGGCCCACGTCATGGATCTCTCTTATATATGTTTGTAAATTGAATTCGATTCAATTAAAACACAAAACAGAGCTTTTAATCTTTATATGATTTGGAATTTGAGGTTTGATTGGTAACGAGATCCAAAACCCAAATGAAATCAAGCTTGTGGAAATATAAATTTATGTAGGGGTTGCTAGAAATAGCAAAAGGATGCTCTCTTTCTGTGTATGAAGCGTGAGAAGTGAGTAGGATTTTGGAGTTTATGATGAAGTGAAGAAGGCAGGAGTAGATTAAAAGGGTGTGTTCGTTTTATAAAGAAGATGTATAGGAGAGAGAAAGATAGAGAGAGGGACCATCCATGAGGTTTTTTTAAAGTAAGAGATGAAACTTCAGATTTTATGAAACCACATGGACCGTTTATGAAATTTTGACAAAGACGGCTAAACAGATGACTTGGCACTATGAACATCGTACAAAAATTTGAGTTCAAAGCATCTTGAATTTGCAAGTGATCCATGAAACGTTCGGCTTAGGTTATGCACCGATGGGTTTAGCCGAAATAACTCAAATTCGAGTTCATATTCATGTTAGCATGTAATTCATTGATCAATCTATAAGTTGCCTCTTGGATACGCTTAAAAGACTCATATATTCAATTAAGCATGATTATACCCAGAAAAAGAATCTCAATCAAAATTTAGACATCTTTCTCCGGCCGCTAATAGACAAGTTGATAACGTTGTATAATGATGGTGTCGTTGCTTATGATGCTTCACTTAGAGAAAATTTCACAATGAGAGCTATACTTTTGTGGATTGTTAGTGACTTTCCAGCTTATACAATGTTGTTTGGATAGAGCACACATGGAAAGTTAGCAGGCCCATATTGTATGGGTAGGTCAGGATCATTTCAGTTACATCACAAAGGCAAAAACTTGGTTTAATTATCATCAAAATTTTTTACCTATATCACACCAGTTTAGAATCGATAGACATGGATTTCTAGCTCAAACTACCATGCAATCACCACCACCGCAAGTCTTAACTGGTGATCAAATTTTGGAGCAAATACGACACTTCCCAACTGTTTACGAAGTCATTCCTCATAAACCAAACAATATGAAATTGCCTGGTCCCAAGTTCACAAAATTTCCTTGGTTTAGGATTACTCCTAATTAGGTAAAAGAATCCTATTCTGGGAGCTACAATATTGGCTGACTTTATTAATCAGACACAACTTTAATTTAATGCACATTGGAAAAATGTTTTTGAAAATATCTTTCACACTGGAATTGGCAGTAGAAAAAGTAAAGACAATATCAAGACAAGAAAGGATATAGAAAGATATTGTAATCAAAAGCATATATATATATATATATATATATATATATATATATATATATATATATATATATAATGAGGGTGGAAAAGATATGAAAACTAGAGCACCATTCACTTTGACCAACCCCCAAGTAGGTACAATATGTACATGTTTGACTAAACTTAAATTCCATGATGGGTACGCTTCAAACGTGGGGGCATGTGTTAATCTACAAAATAATAGCTTTTATAGCTTCAAGCGCGAGGATTTTTATGTGTTTTGGCAAAGTTTTTTGCCAATTTCTTTAAGAGGGATGCTTCCAAATCCAATTTGGATTGCATTAACAGAATTGTCCACATTCTTTTGTGTAATATGCTCATGGGTGTTACATATAGAAGAGTTAGATCACTTTCAAAAGACAATTTTTGAAACCATTTGCAAGTTGGAAAAAAAATTCCCTCCTGCATTTTTTGACTCAATGGAATACCTTGTTATTCATTTGAATTGTGAAGCTATTCTTGTTGTTCCGGTTCAGTACAAATGGATATGTCTTTATGAAAGGTAGTTTTTCTATAACGTACAAAGTATCCTCTCATTACTATTATAAATAATCATAAAACTCTATGGTATTGGTAACAAGTTATTTTCCCACATCTACTCAACTTGAACTTTTTGGAAAAACACAATGAATTAAAAAACCAAAAGAAGGCACCTCAAATACCGAGTACATTACCCCCAAAGCTAGAATGGTTGTGGTATTTGTTAAATCCCTAATAATTTAATTAATTATTCTTTGATGATATATATTTACTTTAAATATATATATTAATTAGTTTATGATAGTATATAATACATATAAGGAAATTATGGTGGCGAGATATGGCGATGATATTAACAGCCATCCCCCTTATGATCATGAATTGTGGGTTGAAGCTAGTGGAGGGATCAAGAAAGGAAGAGTGCTTGGATTTCGTTATGTGTCTGATCCAGAAAGGTTTTTCATTCCTTCTGTTGTAGCCCTAAGTACATCTTCAGACAACTTAGAGGTTTGTTAAGTCTCTTTTGCTGACCTATTTTTTTTTATTTTCCTGTTTTCCTGTTTTCCTCCTTGAAAGTACAGTGTTGAACTGTTTTCATATTTTCCTCCTTGAAAGTACAGTGTTGTTACTAGTCGGTTCATCTTGAAAGTACAATGTTGTCATGTTTTCATTATCACATGTTGTCTTGGTTTAATGTTTTCCTCCTTGAAATTACAATACTTTATTGCCTGGTTCATCTTGAAAGTGAAATGTTATCATGTTTTCATCCTCACCTGTTGTCTTGTTTTAATATTTTCCTCCTTGAAAGTACATTGCTATTCTTGGTTCATCGTTAAAGTATAATTTTAGCCTGTTTTTCTGTTTTACTCCTTGAAAGTACAATGCTATTCTTGGTTGGGTCATCTTGAAAGTAAAATATTGACTTATTTACCTTCTTGAAAGTACAATGCTATTGCTGTTTGGTTTATCTTTGAAGTGTTGTTCGTTCTTGTTGGTGTTATTGGTATTTCGTTGTACTTTAATTTGTTTTTGTACTGATTGGTGTTGTTCATGTTATTTAAGTTTATATTTGCTAATTTACTTTGTAGGTCATCATGGATCGAATCTGTGAAGAGATGAAGGAAGAACTTAAGTTGGAACGTGAAGAAATGAAGTAAGAGCTTTTGGTCAAACATATAGAAATAGAGGCACGAAAACAAGAAATTACGAAGGTGTATGAATATTTATTTTGTTAGTTGAATTTTAATGTTTTGAAATCAAATAATAATGTTCATTTTGGTGGTCTAATTTATTGTTTTAAAATTGAATATAAATGTCTTATTTACTTTTGTAACATAACATTTGAGTTTGATTATGGAATAGTGACAACTAATCGATCATTATATCATATAAACAATTCAACGACGGATCTGCGACGAATCTGAATAGTGTTAGGAAGTTTTTGCGCCATAATAATTGGTCGTTAAACTGTCTATATTATCTCATCAGCAATGGATTTATGACAGACGATTATTTTTCAAAAACATTTTGTGTAAGCTCGCTGATTCGAGCTAGTCAATCTACTGACAATAAGCGTTAAAAATGACTTTTTAATAGAAGATTTTTGTGTATAAATAAGCTTAACCAAAGTTATATTATATGTCACAAGGATTCCGTACATATAAAGAACGCTAAAATCCATCGAATAACGAAGAAGTTATGAGCCGTTAAAGTTTGGCGATTAAATCGGCACGGTTCTGCGTAACGTAAAAACTGAATTTTTGATAAATTACTTTTTAGCCTTTATAATCCAAACTAAATTCATAGTATTCATTAAACCGGGATTTTGCATATTGGTCGGGAATTAGCCTTGGTACCTAGGCAATCTCACGATGTGAGAGGCCTCTGGACAGTGTATAAACAGAGTTGAAAATCACTCCATTCTTCACACCTTTCTACTCTATTCTCTCCCAAACCCCCAAGGTCTGAAGACCTTTTCTCTAGCAGCTCCTAGGTATTAGTAGCAAGTCCCGGAGAACCAAAAGACCATGAGAAGAAGAGCTTTCGGCTCAGAAGTTCTGCCCGCGTCGAAGCAGGTTCCTTGCTATACCCCCTGTAAGGGAGTTATGCTTACCTTACTTTAAGTATAACTTATGGTTAAGTTCATTATCATTATTACGCACCTATAAAAAAGATTTTTCAGTGAATCCAAGTCGTTACAGTGATTGATCTACTTACGGGGATGATCTCTAGGATGTGATTTAGTGAGGTGTTTAAAGTGGGATTTCCAAACAGTATACTTCATATACCAAACGGACCATGCCTCCGATATGATCCTACAGGGTTGTTCCTTACTAGATAGATCATGAAACTAGACTTTGAGTTAATGATGAATTTAGACTAATAATTAGTCGCAATAAATATTAGATTAAGAATTAATAATAATGATACAAGGTTTCGTCAAACGAAAATACAATTGTTAAAAGCGAAGCGCTGCCCGAATTTCGAGTCATCACTTTAACAAATGACTACATAGTCCCTTTCATGAACATGATTTTAAGACAAGTCATAATAAAGGCATTAAATATATGTTGAAAAACATATGTGAGTTATATACTTAGTATCTGGAAATATGTAATATATGTATATTTGATGATATACGCTATGCGAACTAGACATGGTTCTATATGTGTTAAGATTTATTTACATGATAATAATAATAAAAGTATTATAAATGAGAAGACAAATGTATGTTAATACTTACTACTCTGTAGAAAATATTACACTAAATTAGGATAGCGTTGCCAAAACAGAGTTAGCATTGAAAGTTGATTACAAGCATTGTAGACTTGCTTAGTGATGAAATAAGACTTAAAAGAGATGCATAGTTCAATTAATTTTTGATATTTGGTATTATCTTATTAAAGGTATGTGTGTGGTCGGAATAGATAGTAGAAACTTTTTTTGAGGAGATTGATGATCAATGGAGTATGTCTTACGTAAAAAGGTACTTTCTATGTACAAAGTCTTTTTCAAAGCTCTTTTTCTTAGGTGCTGCTTGTGTCAGGGGTATTATTATATTCTAGGGTATGATTCCTACTCATACTAGGGTACTGTAATGTGCCATAAGTATTATAATGTACAAAGTCCTTTTTTGGCACTATTCTGTGTCGGGATGCAGGAGCATATGGTAGTAGTTTATTAGTATTTCCCCATACTTTTTATTTTGAAACGCTTTGGAGTCATCTTTTCTTTTATGAAGTGATCGGACAAGCTTCGTGTGTTGGCGTTTCCTTTCACAAAGTAATTAAGGAGACTTTGTAGACCGCCTAATATAGTGTGTCAGTAATAGACCACTACTAGGTATATCTGATGTTGTATTGTCGGATAGGATGAGTCTGGGTCAAATACCTCACGGTGTCAGACCACTTCTAGGCACAATTATCTAGATAACCATCCCTGACTTAATTGTCTTGTTGTTTTTACGAATCGAGGTTCATGGTTAATCTTGTTTCATTCCCCTCATTTGATGTATTTATTGATCCTTGTTTGTTGTCAGGGAATTTCTAAAGCAACATTGTTATTTTTTTGTTCATATTGATCCTTTAGTCTAGATCATGTAAGATCGTTGTATAGATCTATACATGGGAATCGACGGGATGGGATAAGTTGTTTTAGAGATATGATATATTTGTGTTAATGATAATAGATGGATTTTCAGGTTTGAGATATACATTATTATCACATTGTGGGATTGAAATCCCTATGTACTCACCAGGTTTTTCCAACCTGACTCACTCAGTTTATTGTATCACAGGTGGCTATATGAAAGATACATTCTGTTGAGAGATTCAAGGAGTATTAGGCCACAAGTTTAATTATTGTCAGGCTAGTAATATTTTGTTATGCTTATGTTTTCTGTATTGATGTTTTCTGGGAACAAACTCCACAATATTATTCTTCAAAAAGGATACTCTAATTTTTAAAATAAGCATAATCAAATCGGTCTTTTCTTGTCGTGACCTAGAGATATCACATTTTGCGACAAGATAATCCGTCACTAACTCGATCGCTAACAAAAATATTTTCGTCGTTGATTCTGTCGCTAACTTTCAACGACAAATCTTTTACTGGCTGGCTCATTCTATTGTTGATTCGTCGCTGAAGCTCTTTAGCGAAAAATTTATGGGGGATACTACTTTCGTTGAAGCCTGTATTTCTAGTAGTTAGAAACATCCATAATTGACTTGATGTGTCTATGCAGCGAGTAAGTTAAGACATGACATCATCAGTTACAGAAGATAATAAGCCACCAAGAATAGCCTGATATTGAGTAACCCATGCCTCATGATTGGGATTAGGGTCTTGTCTTGTTGCATCGCCAGTTCCCACTGTGATCTTGGCTACCTGGACTACATGTGTTCCATCGAGGAAACCAAACAATTGAATACCCCGTAAGATGGGCTCAATACATGCTTTCCAAAGAAGAAGGAGAAAAAATGGAACCATGGGATCTTTGAAGAAATTTGTGTGGGTTAAATTGCAAGTAATGGCAGTGGCAATCTTTGAAGAATTGATTAAGGGGACCCATGATAAGCTTATCTAGGAGAAAATCAAGAGGGTCGAGAAATAGAAAGAAGAAGGAGAAAAATGGAACCATGGGATCTTATCTCTGATAGCAAGTTGAAAATAAATAATCACCTGCCTAAGAATTCCCTTAGGGATGTTTCCATGTATATAGATAACAAATACATAATATAGATCCAAATGTTTAGGATCTTTATCTATACAACAAACTAACAGATAATAACACATAATCCTTTGAATTATTCAGATGGCTTCTGTTTACAATGTTTTCTTCCCATAGTCTTGACCCTAGAATATATTAGAACATGAATGTTGCTCACAGGTGTTGACTTTTCGATGAATCTTTTTAGAATGACTCCGATAAACTAGAAAATTAAGCCAACGAAAAGCTAGGACAAATTTACACAAAACAAAAGAAAATATTTGAAAAAGAATAATATAACATAAAAACAAAACAAACATATTAATTGTGTGAAAAACAACACACAAACTGTCTAAGAAAGAATGTGAAGATTGATGGATCAACTAGATAGACTTTTCCGGCTTCACAGTAGCAATTAACAAATTAGATACACCAAAAAATAGCAATGGGGAGATTCAAAAAACAAGCTATATACACCACTTAATAGCGAAGAACATTAACAACTAAACCCCACAAAAATAATCAAGTTATGCTAATGATAGAACATAAAACAAGGGGCTATGCAAGTTTCTCAAAGATATATTTAAAAATAGAGAATCTAGCACGACAATGTCAAAGAAATAAAATAAGATAATGATTTATATCATACATAAACTATTACATTACGATTATACTAATATAATAACATAATACTAACTAAATTAAACATAATATAGTTGAAAAAATCATTATATTTTGATCTTATAAGTGAATAAGGCCTCATACTCACTTGGTGACCGGTAAAATTGTCAAAATGCAAACAAGTGTCACGATTTGGTATATATATATATATATATACACGCAACACAAAAGCATAGTTATAACAAAAACATAGTTATATGGGTACAACAGTAGGCTTAGGCCCACCTAACACAAATTTGAAGTGAAATATATATCTATATATATATATATATATATATATATATATATATATATATATATATATATATATTTCATTTATATTTCTTTTGAATAAAAAATTCTCCCTATTTAAAACTTAAATACATAATAAAGACTAGAATTATCACCACCGGGACACCACCGCTGGAAACAACCTCTTCCACAATGCCCATTAAAGCTTAATCTTTTATGACTATCCCTAAAAATCGCAATTGAAACTTTAAACATTTCAAATCCACTATCAGATCTAATGTTTTAGTATGCTCCACCATCACCTTCCATTCCCATGGATGTCGTCGCACCACCATTATACAACGCCGCCATCGTCCTCCTTTATCTTTCTCGATTTCTCTTTATCTCACTGATACACACACGCACACACACTCGCAAACACTCTCTCTACCATCTACCCTTGAGCCTCTTTCTCGGTCTTTCCCTCTTCTGCATCACAACTGAAAATCGGCGTGCTTAATCTTCTCCATCCACTATCTCATTTTCATTTACAGTTTGAATGGATTTCAGAGTTTACTTTTCTGATTTAATTTGTGGATTTGAATGGGTATTAATTCTTGGGTTTGTGGATTTGATTTTGTTGGCATAGTTGGATGTTTTATCGAGTGGCAGAACATGAAGGTTGTTTGATTTATGCTAATAGCGTTGGAGGAGGGAGAGTTTGGGTTTAAAACCATTTGAGTATGTTGGGATTTGTTGCAAGATTTGTTTTCTTTGTAGATCTTGTCAGAGTAGGGGTTTTGTTTAGGATTTAATCGTTGCAGATGAAGCTGGTCAAGAAAGGGGATGGAGAGGAACAAAGAAGGCCAAAAGGGGAGTGTTGATGGTTGTTTTCGGTGGCAACTGGTGTTTCATGGCGGCTTCTGGTGTTTTGCGGTGATATCTGGTGTTTTCCAGTGGTCTCTGGTGTTTCCAGTACAATGGTCTAATGGTTTAAAGAGTGACCGGTAAGACCATCCGTTATTCTCACCACATACCACATATGTGGTGGGTGCCACATCAGCATCACATTCCACTACCACTAACATGGGATACCTACCACTAACACACCACTCCACATCATTATTTTTATTTTTTTAATTCAAAAATACAATAAAATTACTTGTTTTTAATTCAAAAATTAAAATAAAAATACATTTTTTATAAGTAAAAAGCATTCATTTTTTTAAAACTATTTTTTCATTAATTATAAAAATAAAATAACAACTTTAAACTACATTACTTAGTTAATCTAGAAAACAAACATTACATTAATAAGAAACCGAAAAAACGTACATATAAAAATTCTAATCGCCGTTCATGCTATGTTGGTACAAATGTTCCGCGACATCTTCTCGAAGATTGTAACACGTTTCACTGTTATGAATTTCAACAACTCGCTCCAAAAAAGCATTCGTTCCGGGTACGAACTCCTCAATTGGAACGACAACGTCGTTCGGATCATACGTGCAAATCGCTCGACCTTCATCTTCAATAATCATATTATGCATTATAATACATGCTAGGACCATTCGTTTAATTCTTTCTTTATCCCAGAGTCGTGTATCATATTTCACTACATGCCATGTTTGCTTAAGGACTCCAAATGCCCTCTCGATATCCTTTCTCGCTGATTCCTGTTTTTTGTAAAAAAAATTGCTTTTTCACTTCGAGGAACCGAGTATGCCTTCATCAATGTAGAATAATCTGGGTATATCCCATCACCAACGTAGTAACCATATTTGTACGCGTGCTCGTTTACCGTGAACGTCATATCAGGTGCTTTGCCGGTCCAAATATCGTTGAAAAGTGGAGACTGACCAAGAACATTAAGGTCGTTGTTAGACCCCGCTACTCCAAAAAAGGCATGCCATATCCACAAATCTTGAGATGCAACAGCTTCTAGGATGATAGTTGGTTCACCTATATCTCCTCGAGTGAACTGACCACGCCATGCAGTTGGAAATTTTTCCCAAGCCACATGTGTACAATCTAGACTGCCAAGCATACCAGGAAATCCATGCCTCTCTTCATGAGCCGAATATAATCTCTCAATATCACGTTGAGTAGGTTTACGCAAATATTGTTCGTGAAAAACCTCATAAACACATGCAGAAAACCAATTTACACATTCAACTGCGGTCCTCTCAGATACTTTCAAGTATTCGTCAGATGCATCAAATGTTATACCGTATCCCAAATACCTAAGAGCAGCCGCACATTTTTGTATACTACTAAAAGCCATTCTTCCTCTAGCGTCGGGTTTTTGTTTGAAAAAATCATAACGAGATTCTAAAGCATTACTAATACGTAAAAATATAGCCTTATTCAGACGAAAACGACGTTCGAACGAGTCGTCATTATAAAGACAATTATCGGCAAAGTAATCACGTACCAATAAGTCGTGTGCGGCTTGGCGATCACGATTGACGACCGCCCTTGTACGCGCTACATTCAAACTTTCTTCGGCGTGAACGTGTTGCACAACATTGAAGAATGTCTCGACGAATTCTACGTCGTCATCCGAATCAAAACTTTTTAAAAATTCCATATTTATTGAGGGATCCATGGGTGTAATAGAATGTGTATGTATGTGTATGTGTTTTGGTAATAGAAGTTTATTTATAATTGAGTTTGAAAAAAAAAAGAAACGGCCAAAATAGTTGTTCAACGGCCAAAAACCAAACAACCAATGAAATGCATCGTTTGAATCCGTTGTCCCGAGCACGAATCACCACGAGCACGGCCTACCACGAGCCACCGGGACGGTGTGCACGTCCGTGGTTCATGGACACCTCAACCACGAAACGCCTCGTGGATAGTATACCAGTCGGTCTAATAGAATGTGTATGTACGTGTATGTGTTTTGGTAATAGAAGTTTATTTATAATTGAGTTTGAAAAAAAAAACCGGCCAAAATAGCCGTTCAACGGCCAAAAACCAAACAACCAATGAAATGCATCGTTTGAATCCGTTGTCCCGAGCACGACTCACCACGAGCACGGCCCACCACGAACCACCGGGACGGTGTGCACGTCCGTGGTTCGTGGACACCTCAACCACGAAACGCCTCGTGGATAGTATACCAGTCGGTCTAAGGGTGAGGGTGAATGTAAGGTTGGATTTATTTTGAATTTATTTTTTTAATTAATAAATAATGACAAAATAAAAAAATAAAAGAATAAAAGAAAGGGCAATATATTCTTTTTATGTCTATGAGAGACCAAACACGCAACAAAAACAAATTATAGGGACGTTCCGAGTGCAAAAAAGAAACGATAGGGACCAAACGTGAAAATTATGCAAACACAAGGACGATTTTAGTATATATATATATATATATATATATATATATATATATATATATATATATATATATATATATATATATATATATATGAGTAAATTACACAAACGGTCACTATAGTTTAGTGTAATTTGTTTGGTCCCTAGCTTATTCTTTTAACTCATAAGGTCCATATTGTTAGTTTTTGTTACGTATTTGGTCCTAGCCTTATCTAAAAAATTATTTTTCCCTTGATTTTTTATTTGTTTAAACAAACACACCCTCAACCCCACCCCCTCACCTTACCTTACCTACCATACCATTTTCCCATATTCAAATAATAGTCTTTTTAGGTAAGACAGAACCAAGCGCAATAAAAACAAACAATAGAGACCAAGCACGAAACAAAAACAAACAGTAAGGACCTTCCGAGTTAAAAAAATAAGTTTGGGACCAAGCATGCAAATTACCCAAAACCATAGGGGCCATTCGTCAACCAATCCATAGTAATTTATTATTTAGAAAATAAAAAAAATACGTCACTATCATACCCACACCCCAATCTTATAGTATTCTACTAGGCGAATGTCCGTACGTAGCACAAAAACACCTATAAAGTTGAATTATTCACAAATATGTATTTTTTTAAATATAACAATAATGTTCTTGTTAAATTTGATATAATAATTCGTATACTAAACTGATATAATATACTGATTATTTTGATTATATGATAATATATATACATCTATTATAACTTCATAATCTCAATCACTTGAGTAACTTTTACCTGCGAGTTACATATGAATAAAATTAAATATAATATACGGTCTAATATTATTTATAGTTGTTGTTGTTGTTAATTAATTTTTTAAAATTCATTTGATTAATGTTTTAATTTCTATCCTTATAATCTTTTAAAACATCAAACACTATTTTTTGATTTTAAAGGTAACAATATAATCATTTATATAGAGTTATTTTTAACTATTGTTATTGTAAGTTATTTTAAGCAACTTATTTGAAAAATTTTAACGATTATGAAAATATATTTCGGAAATATTTTAGTTAAACTGATATAACAATTTAGTTTTTGCATTTATCACTGTCATTTATCATTTTTAACTATTTACAAAATATTCTTTGGTTTTTAAGTGGAACTGGAATTTATATTTTAGTTGACACTGTAATGTTATATTTAAATTAATAATTTAACTATTTATATCAAAATTGTTCAAAAGTTGTAGCTTTAAACTGATAATAGTTTACATATAATAACATTTTAAATTTAATAAATTAAATATAATATTGATGAATTGAAAAACTCTTAAGATCGATTTAGATCTTCAACAGGTTAATAGAGAACGACTAATCAAACAAAGCAAACATAAGTTGAATCAAAATAGTGTTGAATGATTCCAATATTGTCACACCTCAGCAGAGCTCGATTAAGAACTTCCACTGTAGAGGTGAACTAGGGTTTTACAATACAATTAATGATAATTATGAAAGCGTTAATGATAAGATTGCATGCATGCAACTGATATACAAAACCCTAAAACAAAACACACGGCTGGACAGGCCCAAACTGGTGAAAAAATGGACTTACAACCTGTGACATCCCTAAATTTCTCGGCCAGAAAATACCGATTTAATTATGCTTTTTAAAATAAAATCAGAGAAATCTTTTTAAAAGATGTTGCAGAATTGGTCCCCAAACAAAATATGATAAAAGTTTATCAAAACCCTTCATTAAGAAGGTATATGTTTTCCATATATATATATATATATATATATATATATATATATATATATATATATATATATATATATATATATATATATCAAAACCTCAGGATGTCATGTTCCGATACAGATCAAAAGCATAAACAAGACATTATAAGCCTTTCAACAGTTATTTACAACTACTGGCCTATAATCCAAAAATCTCTCGTCGTTTTCCGACTATGCTCGGGGTCCACTACCTATAATCATAAAATTAAGTGGGTCAGGCTTGGGAGCCTGGTGAGCATATAGGGTTTTCAACCCACAATAATAATATACTTATTAAGTTCACCAATCAACAATAACCCTGATTACCCATTCCCGTTGTCCTCACTTTACGTCCCTAAACACCTATCACAAGGGACCTAGCCTAAGGATTATCATCGGGATGGACACTACTGCTAAGGGGTTTCCTTAGCCATACATGTCCTTAAGGAAACCATGAGGGAGATGGAGTACGCCAATGAACATTTAATTCATCAACACCTACAAGTTGCGAACCTGCTAGTGTTCCGCTAGATGACTACAACAACAACAACATCGAGGCCTCTCACCATTTTAACACACATCAACTATTTCATCTACCCATGTTCTACCCAACATATTTTGTAGATAAAAACATATACAGTTTAAAACTTGTGTAAAACATCAATTCAAGAGTCACCTCGAATAAACAATTAGCATATTTATACATAACACGTATTTGAAGGTAAATACTTCATATCTATGTGTAAATTGAAAGTAACTACACACTCACATATTTTGGTGAAGATCGGGCAACAATTCGTTTCCTAAAACGATCGCTTCTAATAAAACCAGGAGTTTTATTGAGAAACCGGGCTCTGCAAAAGTCGAGCTTCGAAACCGGAAAGATAAATTTTCCGGGCTTCTCGGGCACTTCGTGGGGTATTCCGGGCTTTACAATCGATACTGGGGCTTTGTGGGATGTTAAGATGAAGAAAATATGAATAAAGGAGCTAAATGTGGCAATTTCTTAAAAATATCCAAGAAGGCTCGCAGCCTTCTATTTATAAGGTGAAGCTTCTGATCCAAGTGCTGAGAAGCTTCTGATCCAACGGCTGAGAGGGTTCGCAGGCGAAGGCTCGCACGAGGCTGCGCATGGCTAGTACATGGCTCGCACATGTGAGGGCTCGCTGGCAGCTTCTAAGTGGACCGGAGTCTACTGGTGCACCTGCGAGGTTCGGAGCTAGGCTAAGCAAGGCTCGGAGCTAGTCTATGCGAGGCTCGGAACACGCGGCAGCAGGGCGAAGCTTCGGCTGGGGAGCTGGCTGCTTCGGATTGGGCCTCCTCCTTGGTCGAATCAGAAGAGGACACGTCGCTTCGCATGACTCAGCAGTTTCGGTGACTCAGCAGCCTGGTGACTCAGCAGGACACGTGTCACATTCTAAGCGAGGGTGATGTGGCAAAGTGTGACTATGCGATTTTTCTCGATTTTCGCGCCAAAACTTCTAAAATCCATAACTTTCTCATACGAGCTCCGTTTTTGACGTTCTTTATATGCACGCGTAGCTAAAATTACGATCTACAACTTCCGTTTAGACTTCGTTGGCTAATTTTGAATTTTAATTTTATATTATTATTTTTAACAGACCGGGACAGGAAATCCGTTAAAAATTCATAACTTTTTCATCCAACGTCCGTTTTCGTCAGACTTTTTACCGTTGTGCTCCTAATGACGAGACCTTCAATTCTTGTTTAGGTTGTGTCGGCTAAAAATCGCTCGATCTAAAATTCGAGTTTTTAGCTGTCTACTGCTACGCTGAAACTTCAAAAAATCATAACTTGCTCATACGAAGTCAGATTTGGGCGTTCTTTTTATCGAACTTCTCGGTTTAACGAATACTACGACTTTTGTTTAGATTACTAAGACTAAAAAGTAGTTTATCGAAAACTCAATTTTTACGACATTCAGCACCGTGCCGGTTTTGTCGCGAAACTTCGACAGGTCATAACTTCTTCGTTATAACTCGGATTTTGGTATTCTTTATATCCCCAAAATCCTTGTTTCGACCACTAAAACTTTGTGTAAAGATATCGGGCTTATCTCATACTTTAATTTTGGCGCTTATTTTTATTCTTAATTAATTAAACCCTAATAATTAAGCATAAAACACATAATTCACATAATATTCACATAATTCCTTTTCATTTCTTTAAAATGAGTTACAAAGGTTAACCTAGACTATCAACTCAATATAAATGCCTAGGCTAGAAACACGAGTGTTACAATTCTCTCCCCCTTAGGATGATTTTGTCCCCGGAATCACATATCACCAAACAACTGCGGGTAGCGACTCATCATGTCACTCTCCGTTTCCCAAGTGAGATTTGGTCCATTCGTATGTTTCCAGCGCACAAGCACTAAATCGACCATCTTGCGTCGTAACTTCATAGTCTTACGGTCAATGATTGCATCAGGTTGTTCGATCCACCTCTTGTTTTCATCCAACCTTAACTCAGAAATCGGAATTATGTCGGGCACATCTCCTGTGAACTTTCCCAAATAACACACATGAAAGGTGTTATGAATACCCTCTAGTTCTTCCGGTAACTCTAGCTTGTAAGATTGATTCCTGATTCTCTGAAGAACTTTAAATGGTCCAATAAACCTTGGACTCAACTTCCCTCTTTTACCAAATCTTATAAGTCCCTTCCACGACGAGATATTAAGTAAAACCGAATCTCCAACATCGAAGGATATCGGTTGTCTTTTCTTGTCAGCATAACTCTTTTGTCGATCTTGAGCAGCTAACATCCTTTCCCTTATCACTTTCAACTTTTCAGCAGTCTCATGGACTATTTCAGGTCCCATAAACTGCTTTTCCCCAGCTTCCAACCAACATGATGGCGTTCAACACTTCTCCCCATACAAAGCGTGATAAGGTGCCATCTTAATGCTTGAGTGGAAACTATTATTATAGGAGAATTCTACTAAAGGTAAGTGTTCATCCCAGTTACCTTGGAATTCAAGGGTACATGCTCTCAGCATATCCTCCAATGTTTGAATCGTTCGCTCGCTCTGACCATCGGTTTGCGGATGGTAAGTTGTACTCAAACACAACTTGGTACCCAATTCCTCTTGTAGACTCCTCCAAAACCTTGAGGTAAAACGGCTATCACGATCGGACACAATCATTAATGGAGCACCGTGAAGCCTCACAATTTCCTTCACGTAAGAATTCGCAAGTTTATCCATAGACCATATCTCTTTGGCTGCTATGAAATGCGCATTCTTAGTGAAGGGATCAATGACCACCCAAATCATGTCGTGACCGTTCCTTGTTTTGGGTAGTTTAGTCACAAAATCCATGGTGATGTCTTCCCATTTACCCATGGGTACGGGTAAAGGTTCTAAACTCCCATATGGTTTCTGATGTTGTGCCTTAACCCTAGCACAAGTTACACACTCGGCCACATACTTAGCAACATCGAGCTTCATCGTCGACCACCAATAATAGGGTTTTAGATCCCTATAAATTTTTGTACTGCCAGGATGAATCGAGTACATGGCCTTGTGAGCTTCTTCCATCAGAAGATCTCTTATTCCGCCCATCTTAGGTACCCAAATCCTATCTTGGAATACCTTCAACTCTTGGTTGTTTGTACCGAACACTAACGTTTTGCCCAAACGTTCTTCCTTTCGGTCATTTTTCTATAAAGCTTCCTCTTGAGCTTTCTTTATACTTTCTACAATTGTTGAGACAACTTTAATTCTCAACGCTCTTGGCCTTTTCTTTTCAAGGTTTACCTTCCGACTGAGAGCATCAACAACAACATTTGCTTTACCAGGGTGGTAAAGTATCTCACAGTCGTAGTCCTTGAGTAACTCTAGCCAGCGTCGTTGCCTCATGTTCAATTCCTTCTGATTAAAGAGATATTGAAGACTCTTATGATCAGTGAAAAGTTTACACTTTGTGCCATAAATATAATGCCTCCATATCTTCAAGGAAAATACTACCGCTGCCAACTCCAGATCATGAGTGGGGTAGTTCTTTTCATGTTCCTTTAATTGCCTCGATGCATACGCAATCACTTTACTAACCTAACTCCGGATGCATCGCTATAAACTATGAAGTCATCAACTCCTTCAAGCAATGAAAGAATCGGTGCTTCACACAATCTCTTCTTCAACTTCTCAAAGGCTTCTTTATGCTTCTCATTCCAAGCATAAGTAGCTCCTTTGTGGGTCAAAGCTGTTAATGGAGTAGCAATCGAAGAAAATCCTTGGATAAACCTTCGGTAATATCCAGCTAATCCTAAAAAGCTTCGAATCTCCATAGGACTCTTTGGTTGTTCCCACTTCATTACAGCTTCAATCTTTGCTGGGTCAACCGTTATTCCTTCTTGGTTAACCACATGACCTAAAAATTGGACTTCCTGAATCCAAAATTCACACTTGGAGAACTTTGCATACAACTTCTCCTTTTTCAGGACTTCTAGCACTTCACGTAGATGCTTTTCATGTTCCTGCTTGCTTTTCGAATAAATCAAGATATCGTCTATGAATACTATCACGGATTTATCTAAGAATGGTTTACATACCCTATTCATCAAATCCATGAAAGATGCTGGGGCATTGGTTAGTCCGAACGACATAACCAAGAATTCATAGTGTCCATATCTCGTTCTAAAAGCAGTCTTTTCGATATCCTGCTCTCTTACCTTTAGTTGATGGTATCCGGACCTAAGATCGATCTTCAAGAAATAGCTCGAACCCTGCAACTGGTCGAACAAGTCATCGATCCTTGGCAACGGGTACTTGTTCTTTATCGTCACTTTGTTCAGCTCTCTGTAATCTATGAATATTCTCATGCTTCCGTCTTTCTTCTTTACAAATAACATAGGGGCTCCCCTGGGTGATGAACTAGGTCGAATGAAACCTTTGTCCATTAACTCCTGAAGTTGTGTCATAAGTTCTTTCATTTCGGTTGGCGCTAATCGATAAGGTGCTTTTGCTATCGGCGTCGTTCCTGGTAACAAGTCGATACGAAATTCTACTTGTCGATCAGGTGGCAATCCGGGAAGATCTTCGGGAAAGACTTCCGGATAATCACACACCACCGGAATATTCTGCACCTCCTTCTTTTCCATATTGGCATCGATCACGAACGCTAGATAAGATGTACATCCCTTGGCCAAACACTTTCTGGCTTTAATTAGGGAAATGATTCCAGAATTTACTCTGCGTTTGTCTCCATAGACCATAAACGACTCTTTCCCTGGCGGGTTTACTTTTACTATCTTCTTTCTACATAGTATTTCTGCATCGTTGGTGCTAAGCCAATCCATTCCTAAAACTATGTCGAATCCATTTAACTCGATATGCAATAATTCCTCTTGGAACTTATTCCCATTCAAGTCAATGAGGATTTTTTTCATACGATGGCTAACAGGTACAAACTTGCCACTAGCAATCTCGACTATTATAGCATTAACTAGCATATCTACAGGCAACGCTAGCTTTCTACCAAATTCATGCGATATAAAGGAGTAATTGGCTCCATAATCAAACAAAATTTGGGCAGGTAATTCGTTTACGAGAAAGGTACCTGAAGCAACATCGGCTTCTTCTTTCGCAGCTTCGAGTGTCATCTGAAAGGCTCTCGCCTTCGGCTTTGGTGGTAGATTGGGTTTTGCTGCGTCCTTCTTCTTCGGGTAGTCCCTCAAAATATGCCCTTCTTCATTGCACCAAAAACATACGTTCTTATTGAAGGTGCATTCATTGGCATAATGCCCTGGCTTTCCACATTTGTAACAAGTGACTTCCACGCTGCACTTCCCAGCATGTTTCTTCTTACACTTGTCACACCACTTGGCTTTGCTTCCTCCTCCAAACTTTCTCGAACCAGTCTTCAAGAATTTGTTCTTTTTATTGGAACCTGAAGTTCGTTCAAACTTTCTCTTTTCGCCAACTTCAACCTTGCTGGCGACTCTCCCTTTTATCATATCTTCAATAGACTTGGCAGCCCAGATAGCTGCCTCCAAAGTAAGTGCCTGACGTACTGGCACCGCGTACTCCCATGGAAGTCCCTTTGCGTACCTGTCAATTTTTTCCAACTCATCTGGGAAAATACGCAAATCAAACTCCATTTTTTCTGTGAAGTTATTTGTATATTCGTCAACGGTCACACTCCACTTCTGCAACATTAGAAATTGGTTTTCTAACTCAAGTACGTTTTGGGCCGAGCAGTACTTGCGCTTGAAGTGCACTAAGAACTCTGCCCAAGTTAATTGCAGTGGCTCATTAGGGCTTAGAGTTTTCCCCAAAGTGCTCCACCAACGAGCAACACTACCCCTGAACTGACGTACTGCAAACGTAGTTTGTAACTTGCCTTGGCAATCACAAGTCATGAAAGCTAACTCCATTTCCGAGATCCAGTCCATTACTCTGACAGGATCTTCTTTTCCATTGCAGGTCGATGGCTTGCAAGTCATAAAGTCCTTATACTTGCACCCATTTCTCTCCATTCTACCCTCATGGTTATTCCTCCCAACCACAAGCGGTTCACTATGACCAACCGATCTACTGTTGTTCCCTTCTTCAGATCGATCTTCATTTAGTTCACGTTGTTCAACAGGAACTGAAGGTTCATCCCTGTCGTTCAGCAACATTTGCCTCAATTCCTCCCTCTATTCAGCCAACATGGCCTGAATCATAGTTCGTACTCCAGCCATGGTGATGGGTTCGGGTGCATCTCCTACTATAGGCACCGGTTCCACCACTTGGGGTTGAGGTTGTTGGTTTCTGTTTGCATTTCCAGCTCCACTCCAAGTTCTTGCCATTACAATCTATATACTGAATAAGGTGAATTTAGGTCTTTATCCTTGTTAGACATTTTAATTCCCTTATCACTCTGAAACGTTTACATGTTCGTTCTAATCTTGTAATCATACGCTTAGAATGGCACACATGGCAAACACATAGCATTTATCACATAAGGGCATTTTAGGCATCTTCCCTAAAATAAACTAGTGCTCGTGTCTAAAATATGGTAGACACTCATCTCACAATCATCACTTAGCATTCTAAGTTCAAGTCTAGAAATTCTACAATTTCTTAGTTCGCTTAAACTAATGCTCTGATACCAACTGTGACATCCCCATATTTCTCGGCCAAAAAAGACCGATTTAATTTATGCTTTTTAAAATAAAATCATAGAAATCTTTTTAAAAGATGTTTCGGGATTGCTCCCCAAACAAAATATGATAAAAGTTTATCAAAACCCTTCATTAAGAAGGTATATGTTTTCCATATATATATATCAAACCCTCGGGATGTCACGTTTCGGTACAGATCAAAAGCATAAACAAGACATTATAAGCCTTTCAACAGTTATTTACAACTACTGGCCTATAATCCAAAATTCTCTCGTCATTCTCCGACTATGCTCGGGGTCCACTACCTGTAATCATAAAACTGAGTGGGTCAGACTTGGGAGCCTGGTTAGCATATAGGGTTTTCAACCCACAATAATAATATACTTATTAAGTTCACTAATCAATAATAACCCTGATTACCCATTCCCGTTGTCCTCACTTTACGTCCCTAAACACCTATCACAAGGGACCTAGCCTAAGGATTATCATTGGGATGGACACTACTGCTAAGGGGTTTCCTCAGCCATACATGTCCTTAAGGCAACCATGAGGGGGATGGAGTACGCCAATGAACATTTAATTCATCAACACGTACAAGTTGCAAACCTGCTAGTGTTCCACTGGACTATCTAGAAAGTCTGTGGTCGTCATCTATACTCCGCTAGATGACTACAACAACAACAACATCGAGTCCTCTCACCATTTTAACACACATCAACTATTTCATCTACCCATGTTCTACCCAACATATTTTGTAGATAAAAACATATACAGTTTAAAACTTGTATAAAACATCAATTCAAGAGTCACATCGAATAAACAATTAGCATATTTACACATAACACGTATTTCAAGGTAAATACTTCATATCTATGTGTAAATTGAAAGTAACTACACACTCACATATTTTGGTGAAAATCGGGCAGCAATTCGTTTCCTAAAACGATCGCTTCTAATAAAACCAGGAGTTTTATTAAGAAACCGAGTTCTGCAAAAGTCGGGCTTCGAAACTGAAAACATAAATTTTCCGGGCTTCTCGGGCACTTCGTGGGGTATTCCGGGCTTTACAATCGATATCGAGGCTTTGCGGGATGTTAAAATGATGAAAATATGAAGAAAGGGGCTAAATGTGGCAATTTCTTAAAAATATCCGAGAAGGCTCGCAGCCTTCTATTTATAAGGTGAAGCTTCTGATCCAAGTGCTGAGAAGCTTCTGATCCAACGACTGAGAGGGTTCGCAGGCGAAGGCTCGCACGAGGCTGCGCATGGCTAGTACATGGCTCGCACATGTGAGGGCTCGCTGGCAGCTTCTAAGTGGACCGGAGTCTACTGGTGCACCTGCGAGGTTCGGAGCTAGGCTAAGCAAGGCTCGGAGCTAGTCTATGCGAGGCTCAGAACACGCGGCAGCAGGGCGAAGCTTCGGCTGGGGAGCTGGCTGCTTCGGATTGGGCCTCCTCCTTGGTCGAATCAGAAGAGGACACGTCGCTTCGCATGACTCAGCAGTTTCGGTGACTCAGCACCCTGGTGACTCAGCAGGACACGTGTCACATTCTAAGCGAGGGTGATGTGGCAAAGTGTGACTATGCGAATTTTCTCGATTTTCGCGCCAAAACTTCTAAAATCCATAACTTTCTCATACGAGCTCCGTTTTTGACGTTCTTTATATGCACGCGTAGCTAAAATTACGATCTACAACTTCCGTTTAGACTTCGTTGGCTAATTTTGAATTTAAATTTTATATTATTATTTTTAACAGACCAGGACAGGAAATCCGTTAAAAATTCATAACTTTTTCATCCAACGTCCGTTTTCGTCAGACTTTTTACCGTTGTGCTCCTAATGACGAGACCTTCAATTCTTGTTTAGGTTGTGTCGGCTAAAAATCGCTCGATCTAAAATTCGAGTTTTTAGCTGTCTACTGCTACGCTGAAACTTCAAAAAATCATAACTTGCTCATACGAAGTCAGATTTGGGCGTTCTTTTTATCGAACTTCTCGGTTTAACGAATACTATGACTTTCGTTTAGATTACTAAGGCTAAAAAGTAGTTTATCGAAAACTCACTTTTTACGACATTCAGCACCGTGCCGGTTTTGTCGCGAAACTTCGACATGTCATAACTTCTTCGTTATAACTCGGATTTTGGTATTCTTTATATCCCCGAAATCCTTGTTTCGACCACTACAACTTTATGTAAAGATATCGGGCTTATCTCACACTTTAATTTTGGCGCTTATTTTTATTCTTAATTAATTAAGCCCTAATAATTAAGCATAAAACTCATAATTCACATAATTCCTTTTCATTTCTTCAATATGAGTTACAAAGGTTAACCTAGACTATCAACTCAATATAAATGCCTAGGCTAGAAACACGAGTGTTACACAACCGAACCCAAGACACAACACAATGGACCCAACAATCTCCCCCTTTGTGTCATCTGGAGCGAGACTTCACTTCGGTGGAGGTTGAGGAGTTCGCTTCACAACCTTGACAACTTTAGAATTATGGCAAGTAGATTCTGTCTGAAAGCCATATACCACCGAAGCATATCAGAGAACAGCTTCTTGTCTGCCTCACTTTTTTGATCACACCAATGGATAATCTCAAGTATGTGCTCCAAGCAGGAATTAGAGAATAGGTGTTTAGCAGCAAGAGCACATAGACATCTTTGACCTTCGCCTCTAAGAAACATAACAGTTTGTGACTGTGAGTATATTTTACCCTTTACCATCAGTTTAATGTCTCCTGCTTTCCCAATTGGCTTGATTGATGGCTTCTTTCGTATAGCAATGGCAATCTCAGGATCCATCTTTGCCACTTCCTGAATGTAACACACTAGCATACGCTTGATGTGACCTATGATTGGCTCATACTCCTTCAAGTTGGAAAGTAAGATGTTGTTCAGGAGAATCCAATCGTGTGGATTCAGATTCGGCAAATCAGCAAGCTAGATCATATGAACCGAACCGTCTGAACCTCGGTTCAATTTGAGCTTGATATTAATGAACTTCCCTGCTACAGTAGGTTTTAGTACTTTAACTGTTGTGATATTCTTGCTACTCCAAGACATGTACTGTGGTTGAGAAAACTCATGATAGTACTCGAGCAAGTCTTGATCAACCTTCAGGTCACGAGAACGAATCGCCACTGTAGACTCAAAGCAGTGAAAGATGAAAGCCTTATGAGTTATTGGCATATTGAATTGAGAATCTTTCGAATTCTCAACATTGAATGAAAGATTAGGCTATAGCCAATGTGAACTTGGAGCTTTAAACACCTCCGTTTGAAGCCTTTCCAATAACCACAGAGGAATCTTCAATTTCCTTTGATTAAGCAGAGTCGCTTCTCTCTTTTCATTCTCCTGATTAATCGCTTCGTTCACCATTTCATTAATATCTTGAGCAGTGGGCTTGACTTTGTAAGGACTTGATTTAGGTGCCGTTTCTTCAATATCATCAACATCGTCCTCATCATCATGATCATCAATTCCCTTTCCATTCTCTTGTGTACCAGAACCCGAAGCTTCTTTCCCCTTCGATTCAGTAACCACCTTCGATTGTTGTGGTTTCGGTTGTTGAGGTTTCGGTGGTTGAGATGAAGACTTCTTTTCTTCTCCCCCTTGTTGCGGAGAGACAACGGACTCCGGAACACCATCAGATCGACTAAGAATGTCAAGAGCATTCCTCAACTTCTCAACTAAATGACGTCTAATAGAGATTGTAAGAACAGAATCGTGGGCTACGAGATGATGAAGAAGAATCAAATGTACATCACCAATTGAGTTTTTTACCACATACCACTCCGAACGTAGTTCTTCACGTTCCGTGTTCGCTTGATTGAGCTTCAGAGTCTGGGTTTTGAGTTTAGTGGTTTTCAGAGCAAGTTCATCCATCACTCTGCTTTCCAAGGCAAGATCTGCCTGAAGTTAATCCAAACACTCAAAGACAGATGCTTGATGTTTGACTTGATCAGAAGTGAGGTTCTTCAAAAACAAAGCAAAGTGCTCTTTGTCTTGTTGAAGAGATTGAGTTAGGGTCTGAACCGAGGCATTGACTTTGTTGGCAGTTTGCTCTGTAGCACCCTGTAAAGAATCGAGGAAAATATTGGTGCTAGAAATTAGTTTATCGACTTTTTCGGCCGCTTCGGGGCACACTTTTGTTGAAGCATCAATAGCTGAAGTGGCTTTAATGATTGAAGCTTCGTGTTCCTTAACCTAGGTGGCCATCATGCCATTAATGGCAGACTCAGAAAGAGAATCCTGAGTAGATAGCTTTTCATTCAGCTCCTTGAGATGGGGCTTGGTGACAGGGGCGTCATCATCATCGTTGCTTTGCACCGTGTAGGGACTATAGTAGAAAGAGTCAAATTCGACTTCTTCACCCCCAAGAATTGTGGTATTTTCTATTGATGGTGTAGGAGAGAGAGGTTTTGAGACAACTGGGGTTTCATCCACTAAGATACGAACCCCCGTATCAGATATGTTGGCACAAACCTCAGGTTCGGTGGTGTGGGTAGCAGTGACTGTGGTTGCTTTAGAGAACGTTGGAGGAGGAATGGGAATAGTTGTTGTGGGTTAAAAGGTGATAATAGGTGGGATTGGAGAATTGGATATTGGGATTGAGATAGGAGGAGGTGAAGGTGGAAGGGAGCGAACAGGTACCTCATGCGTAGGCGAAAAGGGAAGTGTACCACCACAGAACGAATCCCCATCGTCTGAGCTAGAACTGTCGCTTTCGCTTGTTGGAGTTTCCGGTTGTTGATCTGAGGGAGTGTAGTCTGAATCACTAGAGGAAACACATAGAGGATTCCTGGCCACCTTCTTAACCTTTTTCTTCTTTGGTTGTGAGGGAGCTGCCTTCTCAGACTTTCGCTTCTTTGAAGTAGTCACTTTGGACAGTTGACCCTCCTTCTCATTCTTTTTCAAATCAGGCTTTTTGCCCCCTTTTTGCTGGTTTATCAGCTTCCTCGATGGACCTGATCATCTCCGGAGTTAACTCCCTTGGCTTGGTAGAAGGAAGTTTCTTGCATTCTTGGAACAGTTTGCTTGCATCAGGCACACAAGAGTACATAGAGGCTGGAATAGACCCATTGAAGGAAAACTTGAGAGGATCGGTGACTATGATCCTAGTAGTATGAAAAGTAGCAATCGAGGAAAGTAATGGGTCTGCCATGATAGGGACGTGAAACCTTTGCATAGCCTAGTGAGTAACGAGCGTCCAAAACCGACCACATGAGATTTTCGAATGATGCGAAGCAGAGGAGAGACTTTGCACCAACTAAATCCAAAGAACATATCCATAATCTAGGTTGATTCTGGTGTAGAGACCATAGAGAAGAGTCATGAAAACCTTGCTAGCCCCATCGGAACCAGTAACTCTCTCCGAAAGACCTTTTAACAGCAAAGTAAAGAGACCATTCCATTCAGGAAGAAGGCAAGATTTCTTGACTTTAGTCATAGTCGTGAGGAGCTCTGAATGCCCCATATTGTAGAACATCAAAAAGAGATGAGGAGTAGTGACAGAGTCAGGGTTGACCATGGAGGCTTCATAAGGGAGCCTTAGCAGTGAACAAAACCGATTCTTAGTAATCGATGTCTTTTGATCGAGAATGTCAAAGAAAACCCTCTCCTTTGTCTTGTCGTATGTTGCAGTAGAGTACACTTGAGAGAGAAACGACATTGGGACTGATTCAACCTTTGTCAATGCGATAACGAGTGGGGAGTACTTGAGACATTCCACCATATTAAGCATATATTGATCATACGCAAATAGTGTGAGATCAATCAGAAGGTTCTAATTCTCCTTGATAGAGAGAAAAGGTTATCGACCAGAAGTTTCTTGGACAGAAGATGATTCCGTCATTATTGAAGATCAACGAAGAGGGTGATAAACAGTAGAGGAAAAATCGCCGATAATCATCTTTGAAAAGTAGGAGAGCAGTAAAAAGGGTAAAGGTAATTCAAGAAAACCCTTTATACTGTCAATCAGGAGAAAAATAAATCGCAATCAAATCACAAGCGAACAAATCTCAATCGACGCCTATAAAATCATGATTGGACAACTACAGGCGTGACATCAGCTATCGTTTCAAATTCATGCGCCTTTCCATGTTTATCTCAACCATATCGTTCCAAATTCCGGACCCTTCAAATTCATGCTGAGTCATCCTTTTGCTTTGAAAAGACTCCATTCCAACATAATGAACCGAAGCGATATTTATGAAATTAGCTTATTAGAAACCAACCAGACTGTTGTAAAATCAAAGATTTTCGAGCAAGATAGTGTCAATGATAAAGAAATAAAGCAAATAATTTGTGAGATAAATGTGATGTCTAGGAAGACATAAAAACAGGGGATCCCGTACACGAATCTCTTCCTACAAAGTCAAGAGAGACTTCAAAGTGCTTGTGTAGTATCCCGTTGAATTACGATCAAATGCCTATAAAGAGACATTGAAAGGCAACTTTTTATATAAAGCTATTATGGTGGCTTTCGATCCAACACATACATTGGTACTTGACATAACACCGAAAGTGGAAGAAGTACTTGTGAGACCGGTGTAGCCTATTAAACAAGTAGGTTTGTATCTATTTCAGTGACTGGGTGATAAGATGAAATCTCAAAAAATAAAAAAATAATAAAATAAAATTGCATCTTATGGGAAGAAACATCTTGTCGATAGACAGTTTCATAAAGATCACACAAAAATAAAAGGAGATTTCTAGAGGTAACAAGTAATAGCTTGAACGTGTATACGATCACCATCAATTCATTTAAGGTGTTGGATTTTGCGTTTCACTTAGCACGTGATAAACATATCTAAGATCATCAACACAAATTTTATATAACCATAAACATCAGTGGTAATTGCTAAGAGTCTTGAGCGTTACAATTGTGGAACGAAACAAGATGGAGAAATAAGATAATGAGGTTAAGGAGTCGTAAGTACCTCTGATATTTTAGAATGAGAAAGCAGAAAACACTTAACTGAAAAAGAGAAGAGTGAGGTAGCTCATGACTTGAGTGAATTTACCAGCCTAGTTAGGAAGAAACAATTGATGTCGATCGAATCATGAAGGCTTCACTCATAGTCTTGGAGGCTTCGGTCTACATACAACATCATGCTTCTAGGGACACTTAACAAGTACAAAGATAGAAATATCATACCTGTCCTAGCTCCAATTGATATAGCTTATGTGATCTTCAAACAAAATAGAGTAAAGAAACAAGAACGGAACGCAACAAGAAAATATTTTTGAACTTTTGGGATTTTCTGAAAAAAAAATTACAAAAGAAAGAAAAAATAGAAGATAAAATATTTTTAGGGTTTGTGAAACTTTCTGAAAAAAAAACAAAAAATAAAATATTTTTGAATTTTATGAAAATTAAGAAAAACATAAAATAAATTAAGATAAAATAAAGTGTACAAGAGATACAACCGAAATGCCACCGTTGTATATGAGGCGAAATGGACCGAGTGTTCGCTCTATTTCGCTTCTAACTTTTAATGAGGCGAAAGCGATCTCGGTATAGATTCAGCTTCTATCATTCCTACGCCTTGTAAGATTTTATTAAAACTTGCTTAAGGCAAGGCTTTTGTAAAGATGTCAGCTAATTGATCAGTGGTTCTTACAAAATGTATTTCGACATTACCGTCTTCCACATGATCCTTAATAAAATGATATCTCATTGCTATGTGTTTCGTTTTGGAATGTTGCACTGGGTTGTGACATATCCTTATTGCACTTTCAGAGTCACAATATAATGGAATTTTCTTCATGTTCAAGCCATAGTCTCGAAGTTGACTTTGTATCCAAATGACCTGTGATGTACATGATGTTGCAACTATATACTCTGCTTTGGTTGTAGAAAGAGACACACACGTTTGTTTCTTCGATTGCCAACTGACAAGTTTGCCATCAAGGAACTGACATCCTCCAGTAATGCTCTTTCAGTCCAGTCCACATCCTGCTAGATCAGCATCAGAAAATGCCTGAACAAAGAACCCTGTTTTTGCTGGGTACCAAAGACCAAGAGAGGAGGTTCGCTTCAAATATCGAAAGATATTCTACAGCCAAAAGTGAGGTTTAAGAGGATTAGCTTGAAACCTGGCACAATAAAATACAGAAAACATTATGTCTGGTCGACTGGCTGTTAGATACATCAAGGACCCTATCATTTGACGATAGAGGGTCATGTCAGCAGTCGGTTTGTCCAAAGAATGTGTTAACTTCATGGCAAATGCCATAGGAACCTTCACTTTTGAGTCTCCCATCATTCCAAACTTGGCAAGCAAGGTCTTCGTGTAAACCTCTTGATTAATAAAAATGCCTTCGGGTCCTTATCTAATATTTAAGCCAAGGAAAAAGTTAATTGGAACCATTGAGCTCATTTTAAACTTAGTCTCCATCAACATCCTGAATTCAGCTGTTAAGCTAGGATTCGTAGAGTCGAAGATGATATCATCAACATAAATTTGAACAATCATAAGGTGGTCACCCTCTTTCTTACAAAAGAAGGTTGGGTCAACCGAACCTTATTTAAACTTTGACAGTTTTAGAAATTGAGTTAATGTTTCATACCATGCTCTTGGTGTTTGCTTCAGACTATAAAGCGCCTTGTCCAGAATGTAGCAGTGATCTGTATAATTCTCGTTCACAAAACCTAGAGATTGCTCTACATACACTGTTTCTTCTAATTCTCCATTTAGAAATGCACACTTGATGTCCATTTGATATACTTCAAAGTTCTTGTGAGCAGCATAGGCTAGAAAGATTCTCACTAATTCTAACCTGGCTAATGGAGCGAAGGTCTCTTCGTAGTCTATCCCTTCTTCTTGAAAGTATCCCTTCACAACCAACCTTGCTTTGTTACGAATTACATTCCCTTCTTAGTCCATTTTGTTTCGAATTACCCATTTCAGTCCAACTACCGATGCATCCTTTGGTGTAGGAATCAGTCTTCATACCTTGTTTTGCTCAAACTCATGGAGTTCATCTTGCATTGCCTGTACCCAATCAGAGTGATCAAGCGCAGTGTTGATAGTCTTCGGTTCAATTTTGGAGACAAACAAATTAAACATGCAAAATTCCACTTGAGAGAATAATGCAGTTTGCTTCGCTTGTAGTTGAGAACGAGTAAGAACTCTTTCTGATGAATCACCAATGATTTGGGTTTTTGGATGATCTTTTGTCCATTTGATGAGAGGAGGGTAATTTGGATCATAGGAGGGACCCAGCTCAGCATTTACTTCTTCTTCGAATTCTGACTGAGAATCATCATCATTTGCATTTGGATTCTCCCCCTCAAATGATGAGACAGTTCCGCCTTCAGACATTGAATTCTCCCCCTCAACTGGACGTTCAGTTGGTGTGGTAGTTGATGAGTTCTCCCCCTGGAATGATAATTCAGGTTTATCGGATGAAGATGAACCCTCCCCTTGAAATGTAGAACTTTCTTTTGGAGGTTCTCTTGGACTAGGCTTTTCGGCAATTCCTGGTTGTTCTTTTTCCATATCCTTCACTACATCATCAATGATTTGCTTCAAGGAATCAATCATAGTGTTAGCTTCCTTTGCTTCTGAGTGAATGGCTTTCTCTGGTTCATCGAACAATAACATATATTTCTCAAATAAATTCGAAATAGAGACAGTAACTTGACCAGACGTTGGAAAGATTTCCTTCATTGAACCTTCGGTTGTTTGAAGCTTCTTGACGTAGTTGTCAAAAAAGGTGACCTAATAGGTTTCTTCGATTTTCTTGGAACGTTTGTTCAGAACCCTATATCCCTTGGAGTTTATTGAGTAGCCAAGAAAAATCCCTTCGTCAACTTTAACATCAAACCTGTTTCGATTCTCCTTTGAATTAAAAACAAAGCATCTAGAACCGAACACATGGAAGAACTTGACATTTGACTTACGATTGTTCAACATCTCATATGGAGTAATAGAAAAACGTTCGTTAAGAAGAGATATGTTCTATGTGTAGCAAGCAGGAGCAATAGCATCAGCCTAGAAGTATAAAGGCAACGAGGCGAAACTGAGCATGGTTCGGGCTGCTTCACACAACGTGTGGTTTCGCCTTTCAACGACACCGTTTTGTTGTGCAGTGTAGAGAGTAGAAAAGTTGTGAGATACTCCCTTTTCAACACGAAATTCTTTAAATTCATTGTTTTTAAACTCCAGCTTGTTGTCACCTCGAATATTTCTTACCAACTTTCGCAATTGAAGCTCTATTTTCTTGACAAAAACCTTGAGCTTTGGTGTAGCCTCTGGTTTCTTTTTAAGAAAAAATACATAGGTGAAATGAGAAAATTCATCTACTATTACTAGTATATATTTGTTACCACCAATGCTTTCAATAGCCAGAGGTCCACACAAATTTATATGCAGAAGCTCAATTGGTTCGATGACCTTCGTGTCGACCAGTGTTGGATGACTTTTCCTGCTTTGCTTTCCCATTTCGCATACATCACACATATGTTCTTTATCAAACTTGAGTAGTGGAAGTCCTCGCACATGATCACTAAGAACTAGCTTGGTGATGTCTTTGAAGTTGAGTTGCGAAAGCCTTCGGTGCCATAAACAACTTTCGTCTGAGTGCTTTCGTTAGTAGACACACAACTGGCTTTCCTTGAATAGGATTGAGGTTCAGTGGGTATATCTCTCCTTTTCTTTTGGATTTTAATAGAACTGATTTGGTTTTTTTCTCTACAACTTCAGTTCCTTCATCATCGAATGAAACCTTCAGTCATGTTCCTACCACCAGTTGAGAATCAATGATGAGATTATGTTGTAAGCCCTCTACATATGCTACTTTCCGGATCGAGAATTCACCATTTTTGATCATTCCATATCCTTTTATTGTGCCAAATTAGTTGTTGACATATTTGACACATCCACCATCCGTAATAGCTCGAAACTCCCGAAGCTCTTCCTTTCTCCGTGTCATGTGACGTGAGCAGCCACTATCAATGTAACATTTGTCGTCGAACTACTCATCACGCATAATCTGCAAAAATCAAGCAGATTTAGGAACCCAAAGTTTCTTGGGTCCATGTGAGCCTTTTACAAAATAAGGTACAACAATAGAAGAATCAACCAAGTAAGTTCGTTTTATTAGGGTTGTTTCATATTTTCTTTTGATTGTAAAAAGTTTGATTTTATTATCTTTTGATGCTTCAACCTTAGGTTTAGGAATTGGATTTTTATTGTTTTCTAACTTTTGATTTTGTTTCCTTAGGTTAGAATTCGTCTTCTTTTCGTCTCCAGAGATGATCTTCCCTTTTCCCTTCACATCTTCTTTAGAATTGTGCTTTGAGTGAGAGGAATGTGTTTTAGAAGCGAAACCTTGCTTTCGGGTTCTTTCGCTAGTAGATGAAGAACCAAAGCTACCCTTCGGTTGTTGAGTTAAGAATCGAAACCACTCCTTCGGTTTCTTTCGCTTCTATTTTGGGGACCGAAACTTCCCTTTCTGTTTGCTTGGCTAGATGATTTTTTGATACTCCTTTATCCTTAGTGGTTGAACTCTTATATGATCGAACGTAATTTGGGTTTTGGGACTGCCAAAACTGTTTCCTTTTAGTGTGATTCTTCTTGTATCTCCTGTTACATTGTTGTTTCTTTTCAGACACCTGTTTGGGATTTTTATGGATGTTAACCTTCGGTTTCGATCTTTCATTATGAGTTTCACTCTTTAACGAGGAAGTTTCACTTGTAGCCTTGATTGATTCACTTGGAATCTTTTTAGTACCACTGGTTGTTGGCATATCAAAGCGTATAGGCTTGTTAAGTGGTTCTGCCACATATCTGCCTTTAACCCTCCATGATATTCTCTCAGATAGACTATCGTTTCATCAGCATTGTCTGTTGGCGTCGACCATAAAAAATTATCACATCCTTCAGCATTATCTTCGTTCACTAATGTTGTGAGTTCAGCTGTTTGCTTCTGTGTAATGTCGGTAACTGCATCAACTTGATTTGGCGTGGTTTGAACCTTCCGATACACCACAACCTTTTCTTTCATAACCTTGGACTTATTTTGGGACAACCGAGTGAATTCAACCGAGTTTTCAGAAATGAGATTTTTGGTTGATTCGGGTTCGCTCTTGACAAATTCAGAACAGTCTACCTCATCTTCTACATGTATTTCACTCATATCATCATCCTCATCAAATTCAGAAGTATTTTCAACATTAATTTTTGTTTTTAAACTCAACTTGGCATTCAACGAGTCAAATTTCTGCATAGTATCGGTTTTAATTTCAATTTATAATTTTTGTCCAATAAATTCTTAAGCATGTCCTTGTGGTCTTTGTACTGGATAAAAGATTCAATTTTGTCAAGACCAATTTTATAGCCAGGAGAAACTTCATCAGATGAGACAACAACTTCACAATCATCAACATCAACATCAAGTGTATCCTTCTTTAATTCAAGGAAGGGAAGAATCATACTGTGAATGTTCCTGCCTATTTCACAATCTAGATGCAACTGAGTGATATTGGAATATAAACGTTTAGAAATTAAGCAAAAAACATTTCTCTGTTTTAAAAAGCTTCAAATTATCCCTTTGCAAATAAATTGTCTCATCCTTAATTCTAATTAACTCTTTCTTCTTTTGCTTAATCCGCATTAGCCTCTCCTCACTCTTCAACGACACCATGCTGAGTTGATCAGTTAGGTTAGAATTTGTGAGGCGATTTTAGGTTAAACTACCGCTTAAACTAGAAAATTTAGTTTTTAATCCGTTCAATTCTTTTTCATAGTTTGTAACATGGATTTTTAATGATTCGAGAATAGATTGTACCTTCTTGATCAACTGGTCGCACTCATTGATCTGCTCACCAACAGGTTTGGCAGCGAAGCATCTGTCCTCTCGTTCCTTCACTTCATCCTGACCCCCATCAGTGGTGTAACCCCTCATCTGTGACACTCCAGCTGTCACCATCAAACACTTTGCTTCACCCGCATACTTGTCTTCTTTCGCCACGAAAGCCCTGTCATGTGTAGGCTTTCTCACTTCATCATCCTCTGAATTAGTAGACCGGACTTCAACACCACCAAATTCTTCATCTACAACATTTTGCTGCACAATAAGAACATTCATAGTGTTATTTGCAGCAGCTTTCTTCTTCTTAATCTCTTCTAGCTTTTGCAGGTAGTATGCTTCATCGTCTTCACTTTCATTTTTCTCTGACATCTTCCTCAACATACAATCCTTTGCAAAGTGGTTTTAGCCTCCACAAAAGTGACAATTAAATCCTGAGTCACTTGACATCTTGCTTTCCTTCTTCGGTTCTTATTGCTGGGGAGTGATCTTCGGTTCCTCCTTTGCCTTTTCTGAACTGTAGTTTCCTTGCCAGTTTCGGTTCTTATTGGTGAGAAACTTTCTCCGAATGAACTTCTTTGGGTTTGAAACCATCAAAGCATATTCTTCATTGGTCAAATCAAATTCATAGAGATCTAAATCTTCTTCTTCTTCCACTGCATTCTTTCCTTTTTAAATTAGGGCCAAAGAACCCATGCTTGAAACCACGTTCGTTTCTTTAGTCACTGCACCTTCATGTGACTTTAGTATCCCCATTAGCTTCGCCAAAGAGTAAGCCTTGAATTGTTCATGGGCCTTTACAGTAGGCACTACTGCCATCCATTCTGATCTTAAGCCATTCATAAATGTAACTTTTTTCTCAATAACTTTCCTCTCTATGCCATGCTTTATCATCTTGCTAATAAGATGATTAAAGCGATTAAAGGCTTGGATTAGCTTCTCCCTAGGTTTCTATTTAAAGTCTCCAAACTCTGAAAGTAAGAGAGTCTGGATCGAATGCTCTAGATCCTCATTAGTAGAATACAGCTCTTTCAACATGTCCTAAACCTCTTTCGTTGTCGTGCATGAGCTAACCAACCGAAAGGTGTGAGACTGTAGGGCAAATCTAATCATTCTATGCACTTTTATATTGCATACAAACTTATCGTTTTCATCTTGAAGAATGTCTTTAACATCAAACTGTTCAAAAGTTGTAGCTTTAAACTAATAATAGTTTACATATAATAACATTTTAAATCTAATAAATTAAATATAATATTGATGAATTGAAAAACCCTTAAGATCGATTTAGATCTTCAACAGGTTAATAGAAAACGACTAATCAAACAAAGCACACACGAGTTGAATCAAAATAGTGCTGAATGATTCCAATACAGTCACACCTCAGCAGAGCTCGATTAAGAACTTCCACTGTAAAGGTGAGCTAGGGTTTTACAACACAATTAATGATAATTATGAAAGCGTTAATGATAAGATCGCATGCATGCAACTTATATACAAAACCCTAAAACAAAACACACGGGCGGACAGGCCCAAACTGGTGACAAACTGGACTAACAACCGAGCCCAAGACGCAACACAATGGACCCAACAAATATGCTAAAAGTAAAGACATAACTTTATAAGTAGAAGTAAAGATATTATTTTAAAACTGAAATTTAGCTCATTTACGATTGCACTTTAGGTTTGATATTTATTTAGCATTATTAACCAACTTATAATCATTATTACAAAGACACTATAGTTTCTCACTTTAACTATTTACAAAATATTATTGGGTTGTTTAAGTTAAACTAAAATTTATATTTAAGTTGATCGTGTAATGTTATATTTAAATTAATAATTTTAGTATTCTATACAAATTGTTTCAAAATTGTATCTTTAAAATGATAATAGTTTACATCCAACAATATATTAAAACTAATAAATTAAGTATAATATGTTAAAAATTAAAAAACATAACTTTATAAGTAGAAGTAAAGAAATTATTTTAATATTGAAATTTAGTTTATATGTGATTACACTTTATGTTTGATATTTATTTAAGCTTTTTAACCAACTTATAATTATTATTATTAGAAAGAAATTGAAAAGTCATGAGAGTTTCAAATGAATGTGGTGAAAGGAAAAATGCATGGGAGTTTCAAATGAATGTGGTGAAAGGAAAAATGCTTCATTTATGAGTATATATAGATATAGATAGATTTATCGCTATTCACAATATGTGCTCCACTAAGACTGTCGGACCGCTTCCGGAGCCCCAATGACCGTTGCCGGAACACCACCAACCATCACCGGAGTGCCACTGCTTTCAATCTTCGTTAACCGCCATCACGAACCACCTCCAATCGTCTTTTATCTTCCTGAACTAGCTCCTAATTCCTCTGATATTCTTCTGCCGAAAAAGCAACTCTAGTTGTCGAAGACTACCTTGTCGGAAATCACATCCTTCTCGTATCCTTTTCGGTATCGTGTTCATCATCAGATTTGGTTTTATCGGTTCAGATCTAAAGCAGAAAACAACTGAATCTAATTCCTGATTTGGTTTCATCGGCTACTACTGTTACGATATAGAGGTTTCCCGATCTGTTGTAATAAGCCAACGTCAAACTAAGATTTGTACCTCAGGTTTGAAGCTTTGAAAAATGTGTTAGTAGAGAAGAAGTTGAATTTTTGAACTATGATTTCTCCTTGTCAGTGACAAACCTCGATAGTTGAACAATTGACCTTCAAAACGGATTGGTCCAATCTTCCTTCTCTTTCTGCGAATCTTCGATGAAGTACATTGTATCAGATCAGGTCAAGATTTCGGAAATTGCTTGTTGAGGACATCTTCGGAGTAGGAATGGGTTGACTGGAATGTGGCTAAGTGGAGGAATTTAGAGATTCAATGATGTGGTATGGACTTATTACTTTTTTTCATTGAACAATGATTAGGTTACTTTATCTATAATTTGGGCTTAAACCTTTTTTCATAGACTTAATGTGGGCTCATATTTTTTTTTATAAAATTAAAAGATTTTGGTCAAACTAATAAGTACAAAATGTTAAATGCACAAAACCAAGTGGTATTAATTACTTTTTTATTGGATTTTAATGCACAAAACGAAGTGGTATTAATTATTTTTTTTGTAAGGTTTTCGTTGAGAGTATATGATCTTGTCGTTTTTATGACAACTTTCTTTTATTCCTTTTTTATCTTTGTAAAATAACTATACATTATATCATATATATATATATATATATATATATATATATATATATATATATATATATATATATATATATATATTAAATTCATTAAATTGATTAAACTTTAACACGTAAATTTTTATATTTCTTTATTAGTCTATATTTAATAAATTAATAACAATTTGTTAGCATAGATGTGACATATTTAAAAATATATATATATTTTATTCTATAATAATTGATATAGCTAAAGTATACATAAAATATTTGTTTATAAATGGACATTATTTGCTTTAGAATAACACATTATTTTTTTCTAAACTAATATATTTATTATAATATTTTTTTGAATATATATATATATATATATATATATATATATATATATATATATATTAATTATAGATGATTACTATATTCTTAAAACATGTAAGTTAATATTTAAAATATTTTTAAAAAATAAAATACTTCCATCATGCTACCATAGGAGTCTATCTGAAACCCACTCTAGTCAAGTTGTTGGACTAGAGTAATTTAACTCCGGGATCGCTCCCAATTCTCTTTCCAAGGTTGGATCATGTTATTCACCAACCAAAGGAACCCGGTTTTGAAACGAAAAATGTCATAAGATCATTCTCCGAACTTACTTCTACTCTGTTATAGGACTGCATCGTAGGGATGTAGGTCAAACCTTCGAGAACATACTTCAAATGGTCATAATAAGGACCTAGCTTGGGTCAAGTATAAGGCTTCACTTGGATACAGAACTACTGAAATACATGAGGTTACCGTATAAAGAATCTCGTTATGAATTGTTTTCAGAACACCCTTAACGACCGAATTACATTACAAATCGATATAAGATGCACTTAAGATAATCATTTCCACTAACGAAGTCGTTTTACATCGTGAAACAGAGCTATGTCTTCACCAAGAGGCAGCCAACCAACTAGCAAGGCGCCAACTCTGCAGATAGACACTGCTACCTTTCAGGATGCAGTCACGGCAGCTGTGACAGTCGTCATGGCACAATTCAATGCTAACAACGCCAGCAGAAGTGGAAGCGGTACTAACAATACATATTGTGGTAACAATCAGGAACACCAACAGGTGTCTTCCAACGAAAATACCTCAGGCCACAAACCTACGAACAAGAAGCGAAAGTTCTGGGACGAAAAGAAGTGTAACCTACCTCAAAAACTCGTTGGAAGAAAGCAATCCGTAGCTGCACCTGCCACTACAACAGCAGTCACGACGAACGCCGCGACACTAGCCACGGGGTCTGCCACCCAAACACTGGCCAAACCATATAAGGGATCACTCCCAAAGTGTAACCAATGTGGCTTCCATCACAATGGGGCATGCCGGGAGATGTACTGTAAAAACTGCAACAGGAAAGGGCATACCGTCCGTTTCTGTAAGGCCCCGACTTAGTACATTGCTTCAACCCCCAATATCAATGTAATTCTAGTGTGTTTCCTATGTGGCGGAAAAGGACACTTCAAGAGAAACTGTCCAACTAAGAGGAATGACAGGGGAGCCGGAGGAGTGTGACAAACGAACCAGCAAGGGTAATAGGGAACCATATTAGGACTTTTGTAATGTTTTCAACGACAAAAACGTTAAGTACCATATGTTTGTAATGAATTTGGTATGTTTGCTTAAGTCACCGTCTTTCTAAAAAGTAGTTAAAATACTCTCTCGTTCAAATTAAACCAAAGACATTCATATATGACCTTAGGATCATTACCTGTAAGATGTGATGACTTTGTACATACATCATGGTTAATTATAATCAAAATACTGAAGTCTTGAAACAAATAATTCCATCCTGACTCCCATTCAATGTCAAGTAGTAGGAATTGAGTGGGGCCACCCACTCGACGATTTCACCAACATCAACTTACATACAACATTCATATACCGCTCGATCATAGGGAGACCTATCAGGGATCATGATATCAAGTATCATTACTGGCTATCGAAACACACCCACTACCAGTGCTAGACACTGTGGTATGAATCATCTACAGTAATAATAACATCAAACAAAATAGAACACACTGAAAAGAAACTTAAGATGCTCTATCACTCTAGTGATCTCTTCTTATGAATACAGCTTAACTCATGTTATCTAAAAAGATTCGGTTGTCACCATTTAGTTTCTATTAGTATAGTCCTCATCTTCCCGATTTAACGTCTACAAAAGAACCCTTCACCTAACCCTCCGAATATCGGAACCTTTGTCTCCCATAAACGCGTCTAGCACGGATCTCCGGGTCATCTCTCGCTGTGGAACTCCAAAACACGTACCAGAGGAGTGTTATACTTCCCGAAACCTTATCACAAGTATTTACAGGAGACCTTCGGGAATGTCACGCATGTAGCAGACAAGGTTCAAGCACAGAAGCTTGGGACGGATACGGTTAGTCTACCACTACTACACGTATACGCGAGGATAATGAATAATTAAGATTCTACGGACGTTGGATTTGTGCTTCCGCCCTATTTCCTATTCCATGTCTGGTTGTGGACATGGGGCAGAGTCACCCATCCAACTGTCTCGCCAATCTTAAGCATATACGACATATATGTGCAAATTAATGATAGATGGACCAGGTACGAGTCCTGCCATGAGCTTCGGGCCAAGGTTGCCCAGGAGGACGAGTGAATGTCCTACCATCTGAAAAGGTCTAGTCGCGAAAACCAAACCCATATGCTTCCTACCGAGCTACAAGAACTGTCAGGTCAAACCTGTCGAACTACTCAACAATGAAATTGAAGAACCAAGCTTCTCACCCCGGAGAACTCCGGTCTTATTCTTCAAATAGAAAGGCAAATTGCTCGTTGTTCCATTGACCTCAGAGGCCCCGACAATATCTCCAGTAGAAACCTTTACTATCTGCCTCACATAGACGAATAGGCCGATCAACCGCAAGGAACGAGGTACCCTTCAGGAATTGAACTTGAGATCTGAATATCACCATTCGTGAGTATTGGAAAAGGATGTTTGAGGACAATCCTTCAAATTCGATGCGGACGCTGCAAGTCCGTAGTGATACCCCTCGGATAGGACCAACCCGCTCGCAGTATTCATGAACATAATAAATAGGATATGCCATTCTTACTAGGATCAGTTCGTCATTGCCATTGTAATGACTTGCTTATCTACCCTCGTAGTAAGAAAGAAACCAAGGAGAGCAGCTACAACAAACCGCAAAAGCAATACGATCAGAGAAGCCTTACACGAAGTTCTCTAGATACGAGTTTTGGAATTGAGGAGTCGAATTCCTAACACACATCATTATCAATGTGGAAATTCTTAAGGACCCTTTCAATTGATCAAAAACCGTTGAGAAACAGTCAGCACCAAAGGCGTCAGCAGGAATACGCCAAAATTCCGGGTCTCGCTGACCTACCATCTTAGTTCCTTTGGAACTTCTCGTAAACTACGGAACCCCCTTACGACTTTGACCCTGAAGGGATCAACCCTTGACTAGGAAGAGAGGCAAGAGGGAGAAACCTTTAGAACTCCCGAATAAGTGACCAAATTCCTCTGGAAGCCTCACTCTGGGAAGGCTTAGTACACTTCGGAAAGCGTGGAAAGCCAAAACCCCAGATAATTATGCCTTTCGAGATTCTTGTCAGAATCAGCCCTGTAACTCGCTACATCAATCTACTCCCGCGAGCTTGGTAAAGTACATCCTACTCGGCACGTCCCGAACTTGCAGAAGTATCTATCTGACAAGACTCTTGTAATCCCCCTCGACGAGATCGAGTTCCACAAGAGCCTCACCTTCGTTAAAGAAACGTAGTGACCATGGACCGAGAGGTCAAGCGAACGCAGCAACGCTGCTTCCCATTAGTGAAAGTTCGCTGGAATACTAAGCAAGGACTTGGAGTCACTTGGGAGCGCGAGAATCAGTCGATTAGGAAGTATCTCCACTTCTTGGCTCGATTGTTCATGCCTACTCCTTGCCTAAATTCAAATTTCGGGACGAAATTCCCTCTAATGGGGGGATGATGTGACAGCCGTCAATTTCCAGCCAAGTCAAAGTCATCTGAAGTCAACAAGTCAAACCGTTCAACTCAATTTGCCCGTGGGTACTAGAGTTTACGATACGTAATCTCTAAACAACTCGCTATTCTAATGGGAGATCATAAATCGAAAAGTACGTACATCTAGATCTCCTTAACCTAAAACTATGGTAAGTGACGAGCCAAACCGATAAAACAATGTTGCATACTCATCGGGAGTGTGTAAGATCCTTAAACAAGGCTTAATAGGGTTTACGGACCTTGCATTGCGAAGCTAGACACTCACATTTGTCACACACGAAATCTCTCTCAATCGTTTTCACTCTATCTCACTTTAATCGAGAATCTCTCCCAAATCTCTCTAAGAATATGAAATATCTCCCAAATCTCTCTTTGTATGAGAAATCTCTCCAAGAATGTGAAATCTCTCCCAAATCTCTCTTTATATGAGAAATCTCTCCAAGAATGCGAAATCTCTCCCAAATCTCTCTTTGTATGAGAAATCTCTCCAAGAATGTGAAATCTCTCTTCAAATCTCTCTAAGTATGTGAAATCTCTCCCAAATCTCTCTTTATATGAGAAATCTCTCCAAGAATGGGAAATCTCTCCCAAATCTCTCTTTGTATGAGAAATCCCTCCAAGAATATGAAATCTCTCCCAAATCTCTCCTAAATCTCTTTCAAAAGTTCCTGTAACTTTTTGAAGTCATTCGGGTCATTCCGACCCTTAACCAGGTCAAAAACGGCTTGAAATGGGGTAAAAACGAGTAAAATAGGCTTAAGGACCCGAAACCCTTCTTAAGGAGCCGAAACCCCTCTTAGGGCCGAAAGTCCTCTTAGAACCGAAGGTCCCTATAGGGACCAAACCTGGTAAGAACCGAAACTGGAAGAGCCGAACCCGAAGGCTGCTGAACCGAACTCGAAGGGTCCTCTCAGGCCCGAACATCGCACAAGACCCGAACCCAAGCCTCGGTCTATTTCGCTCCTGATGACTTCAGACCGAGCCTCCCCTTCACTTCCTTCTGTCTCGCCTCGCTTCGGACTCAGCATCAGAAAGGGACCGAACCTTCGGCCCCCTTTCCAAGAAGCCTCGCTGTAATGCCTTTTCTTCCCGATTTTCGACTACGACTTCATTTTAGCTTCGTTTTTAATTGTTTTAACGCGGGATTTTCATCCAAAACTTTATTTTAACATATAAGACCCCATAATTATTAATTAATCACGTTTTTAAGGATAAAACCTTATCCAAGAAGAGTGGGTGAAGTACAAGAGGTGGAGTGTTGACTTCCCTTTATTCTATGACACAAGCAACCACTCCTATACCCACTCCATGTCACTATTCACCATCAACCCATACCTAGTTATTTCATGGTACTTTTCCCACCATTTTCAGCCACACACTTGGTCAAGGGTAAGAAAACCCTCCTCTCTCCTCACACTTATCTCATTTTCTCATTCTTTCACCAAGAAGACCAAACTCTTTTCCTCTCAAACTTCTTCCCTCAAATTCGAGATTCAAGGCTGATTATCAAGGTTTCTCACACTCTTGGTAAATACAATCCATCCTCTCTATGCTTATTACACTTCCTTCTTTCTCAAATCAATGATTCCTTACACAAACATCATCAGATTCTTGTTAGATCTTCGAATCTTCAAGTGTTCTTGAGTTGAACATTTCTATTCTTCAACACTCATCTACTGAAATCACTCAAGGTGAGTTCATACCCCTACATTTTCATGTTTTCTCAAGTTTTAGGGGGGGGGGGGGGGAATACAAGTTAAAACTCCAAGAACATAACTAAAATTTTCTAACAGCTTTCATCAGAAAAGTTGGACTCCATTCACGGACTGTTTTGGACAACATAAACATTTTTGTTTTCAAACCTGTTTTAGGTGTAAGTAGTTCCAGTTCTTATCTTTAAAATGAATACTTGCACATCTCCATACGATTTTTCTACAATTTATGGTGATTCTTACAAAACTGCCTATCATTTCAAACACCAATCCGGACCAGTCTGTGATTATGGACTTTTTCACCCAAGTTGGAGGTCATTAAAAATCATGATAAAAATTTTGAGTAAACTAAACACATTTTGGGAACTCTCAGAATTTACGGATTTAGTTTTCTACTTCGTATGATTTTTCTATGACCTTTCTAAAACAGCACAGAAAGGTTAAATTTAGTTAACAACATATAACTTTCATAACACTTTGTATTAAGTTGAGCAAAGTGTATAACAATAAGTTCTAAATATTGAATGTGTTTCCCTGTTAGTTTATCATCATAAACTGAAACCTAGTCATTCATGATAAGATTATGCATTCATTTAGAACACGTCTATTAAGCTATAGTAAGCATAGTTTATGGATTCATAACACAAATGCATTTTCATAAAAGAGTTCTTATACATTAGAAATGTTTTGGATAAACTATAATAGGTATGGTTTATGTTTCCATTAACACAACAAACACATTTCGAAAGGTTTTATTCCCACAGAAAAAGGTTTTACACTCATGCACACCACATGTAAACTTGTTAACCTAAATTGTGAGACAATCTCTTTCCGTACGTCCGAGTGCGCAATCTAAATTCCTGGTAGTTATAATCAGAGTCTCCTAGAGGGAGAACGTGATAGTTGTGTATAGATCTATATTGGGTTAAAACCCCACACCTGAGCTGCATGCAACAGCTAGACCGGCAGGTATGTGGTGACAAGTGTCATTTCAGTTTCGCGACGCCTAAGAAACGTCGTGGCGGGTTCATTCAGTCATTAGTATGATTATAGCTGCTCACATAGGGATTTAACAACATAAAGTTTACAGGGATTTTCATAAATCAAAAGGGGTTTTATGTCGATTTAAAATCACTTTTTATATCAATAATTACAGATATTATGGTATATTTTTAGTCTTGGTATATAAGACCACACATCATTCATTTCGGGATTTTTCTCAAATCAGAAAGGGTTTTACGCCAATTTAAAACCACATTTATATATTTAAGTATGACAAATACTTGTTCATTTTCGGTCCTGGTATTTAGGACCACATAACTTCTATAAGGAAAATATTGGATTTTTCTTGGTAACATACATCTCTTTACAAAGATCGATTTTCAAACTCTTACTGTCAAAAGCTTATGAACTCACCAACCTTTGTGTTGACACTTTTTCAAAACTACTTGTATTCTTAGGAATTCAGTGAAAACAAGAAATCAACAACGTTTTGAGGATGGGACGATAAATCGTCAAACAGTTCATTTTGTATCATAATGTAATTGATTCGAATCATGTAAACATATACTTTGGTGTAACTTTTTCAATTATATTTATGATGGTTGTATTTACTTTGAGCACTATTATACTCGTTGTTGTGATACTCTACATGAAGTCCTCCACCCCCGGACGTTTCCGCCATCCTTGGTTTGGGGGTGTGACAGACACCTTGACTTTAAGCCTCAAATGGAGACCCAATAGAGAGTTACGGCCAGGAGTAAACTTGTCACACCCCAAAACCAGGAACGGCGGAAATGTTCTGGGGCGGAGAACGTCATGTATAATATCAACAACAATGTAAAGTAGTAAACAAGCAACAACATCATCCATTGCATTAATAAAATAATTATTATACAATTGTATTCTGTCAAATTTTGATAAACACTAAAGCATAAATCAAAATGAAAGATAAGTCTTGAACAAGCTCCGTCTTCCTTTCTCCTTGCATCGGTACCCGTCTATGATGACCTGAGGATACAAGTAATTTTGAAAGCGAGTATCAGCTTCAAAGCTGATACTCGCTTTCAAAATTACTTGTATCCTCAGGTCATCATAGACGGGTACCGATGCAAGGAGAAAGGAAGACGGAGCTTGGTCAAGACTTATCTTTCATTTTGATTTATGCTTTAGTGTTTATCAAAATTTGACAGAATACAATTGTATAATAATTATTTTATTAATGCAATGGATGATGTTGTTGCTTGTTTACTACTTTACATTGTTTTTGATATTATACATGATGTCCTCCGCCCCAGAACGTTTCCGCCGTTCCTGGTTTTGGGGTGTGACAGATTGGTATCAGAGCATTGTTTATAGTGAATTAAGTATATCAACCCATAAAAGATATACTAACTATAAATACATAAGGGATTAAAAATACTCTGACCAAGAGTTTATACTTTAAATAGTAAAATATTTAAGTAGGTATACGTGTTGCATTCATACTAAAATCAGTGTCACTAGGACAGTACAAAAGAATTACGATTGTTGGGCAACACAAGTGGGCTTAGAGACATATGGTCAAAATTGGGAAGATATAGCCTGATCACCTATATTATCCGAGAGTTGACTAGCATGCGCCTAAGTTTAAGTGTGTGGTTGCAACAATGCTAAAAATCTTACCAACCCTACCACAATGAGAACAATAGAACATAACATTAAAATTTAAATACTATAGGAGTATTTGGTGTTACTATAAGTACTTTATACTTGAGAATTAAAACGGGATCTTCATTACTAAGTTGATAGTTGCTAAGTGGATACACTAAGGCTATATGTAATTAGGATGTTATAGACTTAGAATCTGTGATAATTTTGCCTTACCCCTATTTTGTGTGAATTTGGAATTAAGGTCACTTATTCGAAGGTCTATCCTGTTTAGATTACACATAGCTGGTATGCACTTCACAAATAGCGATATAACTAATGAAGGTTTTCTAAATAATTATCTAGATAGTTCGTCTAATAATTATCCTCTTACCCTAAATTCTCGCATAGAAAACATAGCTGGACTCCATCCCCTTGACAACCAGTATCTTCCGAATGAAGTCATAGCTGGTCGATTTGGAGAATGACCAGAGAATGATCATGCTTTTCCCCTTGAATGATCACCATGATGAAGACCTTTCGTATGATGCTAACTCCGAACCAGAGGTTGAAAACCTACCCCGAGCAGCTCCCTTTCCAATTCCTAACCCTCGTCCGGCTTTTCATGGTCCGACCCCTGAGAGAGCGGAATGCTTGGAAATATGGAGCCAAGGAAAAGATCAACCCATGCCATTCAATGGCGACCGAAGCTTTTATGACTTGAGCAATGGGGGCTCAGCAGATAGAGTCTTGCAAATCTTGGTCCGCAGAGTGGCCTGAAATGAGATTCAAGGCAGGACAGCCCTACATCAGATTACAGAAGTAGTCGCCTATGCTAGAATGCATACCCTCCACACCATTCATCTAGAAGATGCACACGAGAGATCAGAGAGAAACTATGACACCCTACTCCAAACACTGACTGAATCACGAGCCGAAGTCATAGAGCTCCGAGTACGCCAGAGGGTGTACGAAAGACACCTACTTGACATGGAACGTCAATTGGCTGAACTGAGAGTTCACCAGAGGGATAACCGTCGCCAGTAGTACACACTTTACTTTATGGTCCTTGTTAAAAGGAATTGTTTTCTGTCTATGCCCGATGTGGCATTTTCTATGAAATTATCTTGTTCCATAAGTACTTTAGCTAGGTCTTTATGCTGTCAGGAACTATCTTCTGTGGATATGATGTAAGACCTTTACAAGGTCATTTTCCAGAATCTTTACATCGTGAATATCAAAGATATTGACAGCCGGCTAACTTCTGTGTCATTCTTCATTCAAGTACTCTTATCATTCTTTCATTAGAGTCTATCTGAATCATGCTTTAGCCAAGTCATTGGGCTATAGCAAGTTAGATCCGGAGACATTTCCAAGTCTCTATCAGTGGTTGGATCTTGTAATTCACCAACCCACGATACCTCAGCTCGAACGACGAACGTTTTGAGACCGTCCTACGAACTTACCTCCACCCGTCACTAGGACTGCATCATAGGGATGTAGGTCAAACCTTCGCGAACATACTTTCATTCTGTACTAGGACTGCATCATAGGGATGTAGGTCAAACTTTCGAGAACATACTCTTACTCTTTACATGAACAATCTAAGTATATCAGGGTCGACCAGAATCGCTCACAAAATCTTTATTCTTTCGTGTTAACAGAATCATGTCGTCATCTGGAAGCAATCAGTCAAACCGCGAAACCTCCGCTTTTCCTATGGACGCCGCTGCCTTTAAAACGGCAGTTATAGCTGCGGTAGTGGCTGCCGTAACCGCGGTCCTTGCGCACCGTAGCGCTATCAGCACAGTCAATGCTGCTGATGGGAATGATGTTTCCAATCGTGGTATCCATCCAGTAGGTTGCCAAACAGTAACAGTCACAGGCTTGCAAAGCCGAAAAGCAGAGAACAAGAAACGAAAGCGTCAAGCCCGAAAAGAACGCAAGAGATCCCAAAAGCTGGCTATACAACAGCAGCGAGTGGAAACCCCTACCGTTCCCATACCGCGCAGGCCATACGAGTGAAAACTCCCGAAGTGTGATAGGTGTAGTTTCCATCACCATGGGGCTTGCCATGAGATGCAATGTTGCAATTGCCTAAACGTAGGGCATCATGCTCGTGACTGTGGAGCACCGAAACGACCCATCACTCAAGACCCTTTCATCGGGACTAACCCTACACACAAGATGAGTGTTAGCGCAGAACAATTTAAGAAGCAATTTTCAAGGTGGAGTAACGAGGAAGGCACTCGTGTCCACATAACATTGGCTAAACACCGAAATCCTGTCACCAGAGCTAGTACTAGCCAGTCATGCCACCAATGTGGTGAGACAGGGCACTTCAAGAAAGATTGCCCGATAGCAAAGAACTCTGGTGTAGATGGGAGGATTCTCAGGATCACAGCTGCAGGAGAGCCTGCTCAGGAACCACGTTAAATGTAATTTAGGCGTTTCGTTGTAACAAACTTATAAACTATCTAGAACTAGTGCAACTAGAGTCTTACCTTTTGCGAGATCCTGACTGTATAAGGAGTCTCATGTTGCGTATACTCATCTTTTGTAGTACATCTTACTCGCAGCAATAGTCTTGTGGTAAATCTAAAGTACTGTAACTCTTGTTCATGGTTGCACGGTTGTGTTTTGTCTGTAAACGTCTTATGTTCAAATCTAGTGTCTTTAAGATTCAGTATGATTTCGACATTATCATACGACTCGATTTAATTTGATCCTCACAAAAACAGCTTCATGCGTACATCTCTTTCTTCTAGATCACTTTTCCAGCGAAACATCAGAACGCCGAAGTACTCATTCCAGGAGTACCTCTTAGTTATTTTCTTTCCGAAGAAATCCCCGAAGTACCACTCGTGCAGTACGTCAAGTTCAATCCAGGAATTCATGCGGATGATCTATCATTGAGGAATGTATACATAAGAGTGTTATATAATCAAGGTTCTACAGGTTTAGAATTAATGATTTCGCCTTAACTCTTTTCCTCATGGGGATGTGAGGATAAGGAAGAATCAGTTATTCGACTACCTTTTCAATCTTAATTATATACGACTCCTATACACGAGATTGTGATCGTGAAGCCCTGTATGAATTCTATAATGGACTTCAGGACGGAGAACTGCCTAAGTATACGAGTAATCGCATCGTCATGCGAACAAACTTAGAACCCAGTACGACTCCCGAAAACAGATCGCCCTATAGTTTAAACACCTACGGAGATACCAGAACAGTACAAGCAACTTAGCGAACTACACAGAAATAGAATTAGAAGACTAGGTTTCTCACCCTAGAGAAACCCCGTCATATTCTCGCAGAGATCGACAGATCGCGTTGTATGTACCTCGGTTATTGAGGACTCCATCAAGATTTCCATAGAAATCGTTATCTCTGCCTCGCATAGATGAAATGGTTGAGCAAACACCAGGAAAGAATTACTTCCAGGAATGGATCTGAGATCCGAATATCACTAGTACGAGTGTTAGGGAAAGATGCCCGGAAGACTATCTCCTGAACTCGATGCGGACACTTCGAATCCGTAGTGATACCCTTCGGATAGGACCAATATGCCCATAGCTTTCATGAGCTAAACGAGTAGGGTACGTCTTTCTTACTTGGATCAGTTCATCATTTCTCCATGTAATGATTTACTTATCTACCCTTGTAGTAAGATGGAACCCATGGGAACATTACCTCCAGAGGAACTTCTTGTGAAGTTCTCTAGGCACGAGTTTTGAAATTGAGGAGTCAAATTTCTATGACACACTGTTAGTAATGTGATAAATTTTGAGCACTTCTTCAATTTGCCGGAACCGTTGAGCATTTATCGACACCAGAGACGCCGACAGTTTTTCGCCAAATTCTAGGTCTTACCGACCTACCGTCTTAGTTCATTTAGAACTCCTCGCAAGCTACAGAAACCCGTACTACTTTGACCCAGCAAGGGGTGGCCTTTGACTGAGAAGTTACGCAAGAAAAAGAACCTCTGGAATTCCAAGTGAGTGACCAAGTTCTTTATGAAGACTCACTCTGGGAATGGCTTAATATGCTTCGTAAAAGCGTGGAAAGCTAAATCCAAGTTAGACAAGACCTCCGAGATTCTTAGCAGAATCGTAGTGACCCTCGACCGAGAGGTCAAGCGGACAAAGCAACGCCGTTGCCAGTTAGTGAAGGTTCGTTGGGATTCCAACCGAGAACCCGATTTCACTTAAGTGCGCTAGAACCAATCAATTAGGAAGTTTCCTCCTCACGACTAGATCATTCGTGCATACTTCCTTGCCTAAATTCTAATTTCGGGACGAAATTCCCTTTAACAGGGGGATGATGTGACAACCCGAAATCTCCATTCTGAACAAACCATATCAAGCCAATAGAAGTAGACCAATTACAGTGAAAACTCGGATTTCGAGTATAAGTTTGGCAGTTTTCAGGATTTACACTTAAGAAGTTATTAGGAGAGTAGTTGCACTAGGGTTTTGTGCAACACTATAAATCCAATACTCTAAGACATTAGAATTCATTTCGAGAATAGAAATATTTTCTGCCAAAAATCTCAGGACTATAAATAGAATTCTGAACCAAAATGGTTCATTAGTTGAATTCCAATTAGAGAAAAGCCAAATTCTCTCTCACGGATCTTCGGGTTTTCATCCCAAATCGTGAGTACACTTCTCTAGTTGTGTTATAATACTTGTTTTATGCTTATGAACATAGTTTGTATGTCAAATACATGAGATCCGGGAGTTTACCGCCCAAGAACGTTCTTGGGGAGTAAACTCCAAAATCAAGCTTAAAGGCCATTTAGTCCCATTTCCTTGTTAGGTAACTAGCTTAGGATGATATGTATGAACATTTGAGTCTAGAAATCAATCAAGAACACTTAGCCTTAGGAGTTTACGGCCCAAGAGATTCTTGGACCGTAAACACCAATTTCAAGGGCTTAAATGTGCCCTACTTTCCCCAAAGGCTTAGGCTTCATTATAGGCATGTACACTAATGTGTTTAGAACCTAGAAAACACAAGAAAAGCACAAGTATTGAAGAGTTTACGGCCAAGAGTGGTTCTTGGGCCGTAAACTCAATTAAGGGGTCAAAGGACACCCTAAACCCTTCCTTGAGCCAAGAAACAATTTGGGCATGTACCTAAATGTATTATGGAGTAGCTAAAACACTTAGAACCCCAAAAGTGAGGGAGTTTACGGCCCAAAAGGTTCTATGGCCGTAAACTCCAAGAAATGGTACCAAATGGTGCCATAAACTCTTCCAAAGCCAAGTACAAAAGCCTAGAATTGTTCCTAGTTATTATAGAGACTTGAAAGCACCATAATCACCCTCCCAAGGGAGTTTACAGCCGTAAACTCCAAGGGAAAAGGGTCTTTGGGCCGTAAACTCCCCAAAGGAGTCAATATGGTGCCCAAACACTTGTATAAGCCTTGAATCAATTCCCACTAGAGTTGAAGTAATTCTAAGCACCATTTCAAGCCTTGGTTGGGAGTTTACGGCCAGGAGCTAACTCCCCTGGGCCGTAAACTCCAATGAATATGGTCATTAGACCTTAAACTCACATTAGGGGCATTGCACTCCTTAGTTGCAACCCATTAGCCTCCTAGCACTTGACCAAAAGTGTTATCCTCGCACTTAAATGTTATTACTTGTATAATTAGTGTTATAATCACTAATTATTTATATAAATATGTTTTCATATGTAATTAGTATCATTGTGTGTGTCTAAGTCTCCACTTGACACCAAGCACTTGTCCGATCCTTCCGTACGATAACAGTCCGTTCAATTCAAATCACTTACTGCAGGTGAGTTCATACCCCTTAACTAATGTTTTAAACTATTTTTAAATGTTTTATGGGGGGGGGGGATACAAGTAGAATCATGCTACTTATTATGTCAATCACATGTGATTTGTAAGTAGGATTATATTACTTATTACATCAATCACATGTGATTAATATACAGCATCCAAAAGATTTGGCTACTCATTAGCCGTTTTACCAAACAGTTTCCTTCAAATGATTTTTATAAACATTTTATATGTTTTAAATTCCTTATTACACTGTACATCTTACTCCGTACATTACCTATCAAACTCATTTACAACTGTGTTCCAAACAAACGTTTCCTTATACTTAAATTGTTTTATCAAAACTTATGCCTTCAAATTGTTTTATAGATTGACATCAAGTCAATCTTTTCTTAAAATAATATTTATGTTTCAAATGTCTTACAAAACATATTTATACTTTTATATTATAAATTGCATGCCTCTATATGTATAGTTATATAAGAAATGTTTAAAAGACTTAGGAAGGCTATCCACCCTATTTCCTTTTCGCGCCTTGAGATGTGGTCTGGTGGGATATCGGGTATTCTTCCGAAAGTCGTTTAAATATTAGTTATGTATCATGTGTACATATATAGTCATAAAAGGTCCCTCCAGTTCAACATATGCCCTTGGGTAGCAAGGGTATACATCCATGTCCATACTTACCAGATAGATTACTAGTAAACTACCATATGGGTAGTTTAGGAAGATACTAGAACAATTACTAGAACACGATATCTTACAATGACCCAGTTCATTCATGAGTCAATACTTTCTAGAACATTACTGTGCATTACATATACTGTAACAACCCGAAATTTCATATCACTTCTTGTACCACAACTTGTAATCCAATCCGATCAACCAAACGTCATTTTCAAATTCGTTTCCAATTTCGCCATTTTATTAAGTCATTAGTTTATATCGACCTAAAATGACTTAATGGGTGTCTTAATACATTTAGAAATCATTTTAACTCCCCACTTTAGTAATCGAAATAAGTATAGAATCGACTGTATCGAGTCACGACAATTTGGTCGGGTATGACCAAGAGCCTCACGTAACGTCGGTATCGGGTAAAATTACGTCGTGTCCAATTCCCGAACACTATATAAAGTGTTTTAAGACTTCATTTGAAGCCTTTGGCCAATTTCTCATTAAACTCTCACAACCTCTCTCCTCAAGCTAGAATTAAGATCTAAATCTCAAATCTAAGGCTTCAAATCTCTAAGGTACTTTCCCTAGCTTGTATTGTAACCTTCTTAGCCTTCAAATTTGAGTTCAAAGCATGGATAAAGACCATATTCATGAGTTTACGGCCATGGAGCCTTCATGGGCCGTAAACTCATATAGCATGGGTTTTTAAGCCCCAAATCCCTTCCTAAGCAATTTTGGACTTTAGTTATGGCTTAATGGCTTCATGGACAAGACTTTTATCATTTAAAACATAGATTTTGAGCCATTTGAAGGAGTTTACGGCCAAGGCATAAGCTTGGGCCGTAAACTCATGTAAATGAGGTTTTCATGAACTTAAACCCTTCCAAATCATAGTTGGGACTTAGATATGACATTAAGGCTTGCTAATCTAGACTTGGAACACTTTAAACATGATTTTTGGGTGGTAAAAGTGAGTTTATGGCCAAGACATATTCTTGGGCCGTAAACTCCTCTTAAATGGGGATTTAGTGCCTTAAAACATGAAAAAATGCTTTCAAACTCAACCAATGGCTTTCTAGTAAAATCTAGATGCATCCAAAAATAGTTTAAGGGTTTGTAACACAACAAAAATGTCATTTATAGGAGTTTACGGCCTAGGAACATACCCTTGGCCGTAAACTCATAAATCTTGCTTAAGGATGCATCAAATTCACTTATATGGCTTGTATAAAATTCTAGAATCACATGTGATTGTTTTTAAGCATCAAAAACTAACTTTTCATGAGTATAAGAGAGTTTACGGCCATAGAACATGCCTCTAGGCCGTAAACTCCCAAAAATAGGTTTAATGGTGTTCTAAATTCATTTCAAGGCTTGGAAAAATTAACTAGAATCACATGTGATTGTCCTTTGTAGCTTAAACTAATTATTCTTGGCCATGGGTGAGTTTATGGCCGTAAACTCTAAGAGTGTGGCCGTAAACTCATGTTTTAAATGATGTAAATTCATTCCAAGTGTTCCAAGGCATTTTAGATAATCCATTCTAGCAATCCCCATGTCCATTTAAGCCCTTAAACCTTCAAAATCACACCAACATGAGTTTACGGCCATAAACTCATGTGTGGGTGTGTTTTGTGGTTGCAAACTCTTTAAAATGTTTACTCTTGGGGAGTAAACTCAAGTCCCAAGTCCCTAGTGCCATTACAAGTCCGAAGATGTCACCCGGGTCACTCCAAACGCTCGTTTTGAGGTGTTTAACCTCGTTGGAATGTAATGTTCCATATAATTAGTGAATGTATCCCTAATTGTATATATATGGACATTATTTCATTTTACATAGGGACATCGCGAGTAATCAAACCCCAAACCAACGTCTAGTATCCAAAACCGACGCATTCCCGAGTCCGGTGAGTTCATACCCCTACCCTTTTTCACTGTTTTTTTTCACTGTTTTCAGGGGGAACACAAGCAAAGTACAAGGGTTTTCTTGTACTCAAAACTTATTTTCATGTGTGTATTTCACATTTCATATGCTTTTAATATTGATTACACAACTGATAACGAGTTGAATACACAGATTACTTAAACATTTATTTGTGAAATGAGTTTTATAAACTGCTATGTTTTATATATTTCACAAATGGTTTCCACATTTTATCAGTTAAAAGCATGACTTTATAACACATGAATAATATATTTCGTACACTGTCTTGTCCTCGGTAACATTCCACATAGATACGCGAATGGAGGATTATCCTATTATTACTAGTAAATTTGTTATTCCGTATGATTGGAGACACGTCCTCGGCAAACACTCCACAGAGATACGCGAGTGGAGGACTACACTCGTAACCAGAATCTCTGGAATTTAGAGAACGTGACTTGAGTGTATAGATCTATACGGGGCTGACTACCCCACACCTGGCTGCTAGCTACAGCCGAACCGAAATAGTTCAAGGGTGACGAAAGTCATAAGGATTGTGGACTACTTATTGCCACAAGGCTGTGGACTACTTATTGCCATAGGTTCAGTCTTTAGTATGGTTATGGAACTCGCAACTAGGATAACAGAGATTTACTTATAGTAATAATGAACCACATACTACATTTTACAGATAACCAGGATTCAGTTTACATCTTTTACATCTTTTACATTTTTTTTACAAATGATAACCAACATTCAGGAAGGTATGGGACCTTCCTGGGGGAAACTTTGTACATAACCAGGTTTAATCGAATACATCTTTCACATTGAGAACCAACATACAGGAAAGCATGGGGCATTCCTGGGTAACATATACATAACCATTAAAGTGTAACCAACTGTATAACATTATATCTTTTACATTAACTAACAATTCAGGAAAGTATATGACTTTCCTGGGATTACACTGGTACATAAAAGGAATAGAAAAATGAATTGGATAATCAAACTATACTTTACTTTTGTGATACAACAACCAACTTTTAAGAAAATATGGGATTTTCTTGGCGTGTGTTACATTTCAGAAAACAGAAAGGAAACATAAACATTTTTACAAAACAAAACTACTTATGAACTCACCAGCGTCATGCTGATTTTCAAACTGCTTGTGTTCTCAGGTCAACGATAGTACAGGTACCCAAAGACTTACTTGATTCAGGATCGTGTGCGTGCAAGGCTCGTTCATTTTGTTTATATCTATATTATGTATCACAACTGTATAAACTGTGTCTTTTGAAACAAATTGTAAAACTTTTAATATGTAATGTAATGTTTGTTTCACTTTACTTACTATGTACATTGGATTTGATACTCAACATGGAGTCAACCCCGGAAATGTTTCCGCCTTCGGTTTTCGGGGTGTGACTGATTGGTATCAGAGCCCTTGTTTATAGTGAATAAAGTATACCAAACCTTACATGGTATAAAACTATAAACAATAAAGGGCCTAAGTGCTCTGAAATAAAAGTATCTTCAGACTACAAGTATTTTCAAAAATATACAAGTATACCGAACCGTCGAGATTCGTATTTATAAGTAGAACAAAACATAAGTAAATGGGTGTTGTGTATTGCAGTTAAACCTGGGCAGTTATGTAGTCGTGTCTAGGGTCAATATAGCCTGGCCAACTATATTCATTCGAGACACGGCCAACATGTGCTTGGGAGTGACTGTGTTATGCGGCATGCCTAAAACTTACCCTAATACCACAAACATCGAGCTAGTATCGTAGCAAACCATGAAATACTATGAAATACTATGGGAGTATTTCTCGAATCATCGTACATGTTTAGACCCCCGATCATTCCGTTAGCGATAGTTTACTTGCTTCAATAACTCTTTCCTGCTTTACCTCTTAATTAGAATTAATATCTGTCATATCTCTCGATTCAGAGGACTTATCATCCTCTCTCTTTATTGATCTTATTAGATCAAGATGCCTCCCAGGAAGAGACCCAGCTCCAACAACCCTCCGCCACCTCCTCCTGAAATCGATCCCGTGTTATTTCAAACAGCTGTTACCGCCGCGGTGGCAGCTGCCATGTCCCAGCTAAATACCGGTGGTTCAGGAGGTAGTAATCAAAATCAAGATGGTAATCAGGAACGACGTAAGGAGGGTTCCTATAAGGACTTCATGAATGTGAATCCTTCTTTCTTCAATGGCACTGGTGGTGTCATTTCCTTATCCCGATGGTTCGAGAGAATCGAATCCATCTTCGAAATCTGTGCCTGTGATGAGTCCGATAAGGTCAAGTTCGCAGCTTGTACCTTCCTTAATAAAGCATTGACTTGGTGCAATGGCCGAGTCAAGTCCTTAACTCTCCCTGTAGCCAATGCCATGGGCTGGGAGACTATGAAAGAACTCCTCCTTGCTGAATATTGTCCCCGAGTTGAAATGCAAAAGCTAGAGCACGAGCTCTGGAACCTGAAGATGAAAGGTTCCGATATTGCTGCCTACACTTCCCGATTTGATGATCTTGCCCTTCTTTGCCCTGGTCTAGTCACCCCTGAAAGCAAAAAGATCGAGAGGTTTATTTGGGGGTTAACTAATCCGACAAAAGGTCATGTCTTAGCTGCTCGCCCAGATACTTATGATAGTGCTAAGACTCTAGCCCAAGCTATAATTCACCACAGTGATGATGTTGAGGAAGCCACCACTGCTACCCCTGAATCGACCAAAAGCAGTGGTGAGAAAAGGAAATTTTGGAAGAAGAAGAAGGGTCAATCTTCCCAAGGCTCCTCTAAAAGACAACAAACAGTAGCAGTTCATGCTGCTACTACCCCCGTAGTTGCTGCTTCCGTTGTGGGATCCACAGCTCCAACTCCTACCAACCGATATGTTGGTAACCTCCCTCTTTGTGAAAAATGCAAGTATCACCACAACCCCGGTCCCTGTCGAGAACTATCCTGTACCAATTGTGGTAAGAAGGGGCACACTGTTCGATATTGCAAAGCTCTGACTCAATCAGCAAAGCGATCCTCTGGAACAGGCGTTGGTCAAGCCTGTTATAACTGTGGTGAAGCCGGGCACTTTAAAAGGAATTGCCCCAAGAAGACTACTGCTGGCAACACCGGAAGGGTCCTTGCTATGGGATGGGAAGAAGCAGTCGCCGATCCCAATGTTGTCTCGGGTACGTTTCTTCTCGACAACTCGTATGCTAATATTCTTTTCGATTCGGGTGCTGAAAGAAGTTTTATTCGTCATGCATTCAAACATAATCTAAAACATGATTCCCAACCTCTAACTGAAATATTTACCGTCGAGATGGCAAACGGAGAGAAAGAAAGTGCGAGTGAGGTATTCGTAGATTGCACTCTTACCTTAAACGACCATTCATTTTCTATCGATCTTATGCCCGTATCCATAAAGAGCTTTCATGTCATCATTGGCATGGATTGGTTGAGTCCCAATCATGCAGTTATCATTTGCTTCGAAAAAGCCATCCGTCTCAACCTTCCTTCAGGTCAAACCCTAGTGATCTACGGCGATAAACTCGGTCCCAACCTTCGTATTATTTCCTGCATCAAAGCTCAGAAACTCCTGCAAAAGGAGTGTGTTGCATTCTTGGCCCATGTAATCAACGAGAATCAAGAAGTTAAAAACCTCGCGAGCATCCCCGAGGTCTGCAATTTTCCTGATGTGTTTCCCGAAGAGCTTCCAGGAATCCCTCCCGAGCGTCAGGTCGAGTTCCGTATTGACCTAATTCCTGGGGCTACTCCTGTAGCGAAGTCTCCGTAGCGCTTAGCTCCAGCAGAGATGCAGGAGCTATCCAGTCAACTTAACGAGTTGCTTAGCAAAGCATTCATTAGACCGAGTTCCTCACCGTGGGGAGCCCCGGTTTTGTTTGTCAAGAAGAAGGATGGATCCTTTCGTATGTGTATTGATTATTGTGAGCTAAACAAGTTGACTGTCAAAAACCAATATCCTCTTCCACGAATAGATGACCTTTTCGATCAACTCCAGGGAGCCAGTTACTTCTCTAAGATAGACCTTCGGTCAGGGTACCATCAGTTGCGAGTTCATGAAAGTGATGTGCCCAAAACAGCTTTCAGGACTCGATATGGACACTACGAGTTCGTAGTGATGCCCTTTGGTTTAACCAACGCACCGGCAGTGTTCATGGATCTGATGAACCGGGTGTGTCGTCCTTATTTGGATAAGTTTGTCATAGTATTCATCGATGACATACTCATCTATTCCCGAAGTGAAGAAGACCACAAACAACACTTAAGGCTAGTGTTGGAGACCCTGCGATCCGAGAAGTTATACGCGAAGTTTTCAAAATGTGAGTTCTGGATACGGAAGGTAACTTTCCTTGGTCACGTGGTAAGTGAGGAGGGTATTCATGTCGATCCTTCCAAGATTAAGGCAATAGAGAATTGGTCAGCACCGAAGACACCCACAGAAATCCGACAATTCTTGGGTCTCGCTGGCTATTACCGAAGGTTCATCCAAAACTTTTCCAGAATCGCCAAACCTCTAACCACTCTAACGCAGAAGGGTGTACCCTTTTGTTGAGGTGATAAACAAGAAACCGCATTTCAGACGTTGAAGAAAGCTTTGTGCAGTGTACCTGTCCTGTCCCTACCCGAAGGGACAGAGGACTTTGTTGTCTACTGCGATGCGTCTACTCAAGGTTTAGGCTGTGTGCTTATGCAGAGAGGAAAAGTTATTGCTTATGCCTCTAGACAATTGAAAGCACACGAGGTCAACTATACCACACACGACTTGGAGCTAGGAGCCGTAGTTTTTGCATTGAAGATTTGGAGGCATTACCTTTACGGAACCAAGTGCACGATCTTCACCGACCATAAGAGCCTACAACATATCTTCGACCAAAAAGACTTGAATATGAGACAAAGGCGATGGGTAGAGCTACTCAGTGATTATGAGTGTGAAATCCGTTACCATCCCGGCAAGGCCAATATGGTGGCAGATGCCCTTAGCCGAAAGGAGAGTACAAGCAACAAGGTGAAAAGCCAGTCGATAACCATCCATTCCAACCTACCCATGCAAATATGAGAAGCTCAATTAGAAGCCCTGAAACCCGATAACATGACAACTGAAGCTTTGAGAGGAATGGAAAAGGAACTTGAGATCAGAAGTGACAGAGTCCATTGTTTCATGGATCGGATCTGGATACCCAAGTCCGGAGGATTTAGAGAGTTAGTCATGGAGGAGGCACACAGAACCAGATACTCTGTTCACCCGGGCTCTGACAAGATGTACTTAGATCTCAAGAAACAATATTGGTGGTCAAATATGAAGGCTGAGATAGCTTCATTTGTGGGCAAGTGTCTGACCTGCGCCAAGGTAAAAGTTGAACACCAGAAACCCTCGGGTCTGCTCCAACAACCTGAGATACCTGAATGGAAATGGGAGATGATCACCATGGATTTCATCACCAAACTACCCAAGTGCTCGAGTGGGTATGATACCATTTGGGTGATTGTCGACCGTTTGACAAAATCAGCTCACTTCGTCCCAATCAAAGAATCATACAAGATGGAAAGACTCGCGCGGATTTATATTCAGGAGGTAGTCCGACTACACGGTGTACCTGCATCCATTATCTCTGATCAAGATAGTAGGTTTACTTCCCGATTTTGGCAGTCTCTCCAGAAAGCCCTTGGAACCCAACTAGACATGAGCACGACATACCATCCTCAGACCGATGGACAAAGCGAGAGAACAATCCAAACCCTGGAGGACATGCTTAGGGCATGTGTCATTGACTTTGGAAAGTCGTGGGACGCACATTTACCTTTGATTGAATTCTCGTACAACAACAGTTACCACACCAGCATTAGGGCTGCCCCGTTCGAAGCCCTATACGGTCGAAAGTGCAGATCCCCTCTGTGTTGGGTCGAAGTGGGAGATACACAGTTAGCCAAGAGTCGAATCCCCGACAGTGCACTTACCGGTCCTGAAATCATCCGTGAAACCACTGAGAAGATTATCCAAATCCGTGAACGACTAAAGGCCTCGTGCGATCGTCAGAAGAGTTACGCTGATAATCGTCGGAAACCACTAGAGTTCCAGGTTGGAGACCGTGTTCTGTTGAAGGTCTCGCCCTGGAAAGGCACTATACGCTTCGGTAAATGTGGGAAACTTAATCCGAGGTACATTGGACCTTTTGAAATCATCGCCAGAGTTGGTCCAGTAGCCTATAAGCTTCATCTACCTCACGAACTTAGTAACATCCATCCCGTCTTTCATGTTTCAAACCTCAAGAAGTGCCTATCCGATGAAACCCTAGTGATTCCATTAGACGAGATTAAGATCGATGAAAACCTCAACTTCGTGGAGGAACCGATCGAAATTATGGATCGAGAAGTCAAACGTACGAAACAGAGTCGCATCCCGTTGGTGAAGGTTCGTTGGAATGCCAAGCGGGGACCGGAGTTCACTTGGGAACGAGAAGACTCGATGAAACAGAAGTATCCACAACTCTTTCTAGATCCATGATTTGTATTTTCTTTTATTTCTTGTCTTGAATTTCGGGACGAAATTCCCTCTAACGGGGGGATAATGTAACAACCCGAAATTTCATATCACTTCTTGTACCACAACTTGTAATCCAATCCGATCAACCAAACGTCATTTTCAAATTCTTTCCATTTTCGCCATTTTATTAAGTCATTAGTTTATATCGACCTAAAATGACTTAATGGGTGTCTTAATACATTTAGAAATCATTTTAACTCCCCACTTTAGTAATCGGAATAAGTATAGAATCGACCGTATCGAGTCACGACAATTTGGTCGGGTATGACCAAGAGCCTCACGTAACGTCGGTATCGGGTAAAATTCCGTCGTGTCCAATTCCCAAACACTATATAAAGTGTTTTAAGACTTCATTTGAAGCCTTTGGCCAATTTCTCATTAAACTCTCACAACCTCTCTCCTCAAGCTAGAATTAAGATCTAAATCTCAAATCTAAGGCTTCAAATCTCTAAGGTACTTTCCCTAGCTTGTATTGTAACCTTCTTAGCCTTCAAATTTGAGTTCAAAGCATGGATAAAGACCATATTCATGAGTTTACGGCCATGGAGCCTTCATGGGCCGTAAACTCATATAGCATGGGTTTTTAAGCCCCAAATCCCTTCCTAAGCAATTTTGGACTTTAGTTATGGCTTAATGGCTTCATGGACAAGACTTTTATCATTTAAAACATAGATTTTGAGCCATTTGAAGGAGTTTACGGCCAAGGCATAAGCTTGGGCCGTAAACTCATGTAAATGAGGTTTTCATGAACTTAAACCCTTCCAAATCATAGTTGGGACTTAGATATGACATTAAGGCTTGCTAATCTAGACTTGGAACACTTTAAACATGATTTTTGGGTGGTAAAAGTGAGTTTATGGCCAAGACATATTCTTGGGCCGTAAACTCCTCTTAAATGGGGATTTAGTGCCTTAAAACATGAAAAAATGCTTTCAAACTCAACCAATGGCTTTGTACTAAAATCTAGATGCATCCAAAAATAGTTTAAGGGTTTGTAACACAACAAAAATGTCATTTATAGGATTTTACGGCCTAGGAACATACCCTTGGCCGTAAACTCATAAATCTTGCTTAAGGATGCATCAAATTCACTTATATGGCTTGTATAAAATTCTAGAATCACATGTGATTGTTTTTAAGCATCAAAAACTAACTTTTCATGAGTATAAGAGAGTTTACGGCCATAGAACATGCCTCTAGGCCGTAAACTCCCAAAAATAGGTTTAATGGTGTTCTAAATTCATTTCAAGGCTTGGAAAAATTAACTAGAATCACATGTGATTGTCCTTTGTAGCTTAAACTAATTATTCTTGGCCATGGGTGAGTTTATGGCCGTAAAATCTAAGAGTGTGGCCGTAAACTCATGTTTTAAATGATGTAAATTCATTCCAAGTGTTCCAAGGCATTTTAGATAATCCATTCTAGCAATCCCCATGTCCATTTAAGCCCTTAAACCTTCAAAATCACACCAACATGAGTTTACGGCCGTAAACTCATGTGTGGGTGTGTTTTGTGGTTGCAAACTCTTTAAAATGTTTACTCTTGGGGAGTAAACTCAAGTCCCAAGTCCCTAGTGCCATTACAAGTCCGAAGATGTCACCCGGGTCACTCCAAACGCTCGTTTTGAGGTGTTTAACCTCGTTGGAATGTAATGTTCCATATAATTAGTGAATGTATCCCTAATTGTATATATATGGACATTATTTCATTTTACATAGGGACATCGCGAGTCCGGTGAGTTCATACCCCTACCCTTTTTCATTGTTTTTTTTTCACTGTTTTCAGGGGGGAACACAAGCAAAGTACAAGGGTTTTCTTGTACTCAAAACTTATTTTCATGTGTGTATTTCACATTTCATATGCTTTTAATATTGATTACACAACTGATAACGAGTTGAATACACAGATTACTTAAACATTTATTTGTGAAATGAGTTTTATAAACTGTTATGTTTTATATATTTCACAAATGGTTTCCACATTTTATCAGTGAAAAGCATGACTTTATAACACCTGAATAATATATTTCGTACACTGTCTTGTCCTCGGTAACATTCCATAGAGTTACGCGAATGGAGGATTATCCTATTATTACTAGTAAATTTGTTATTCCGTATGATTGGAGACACGTCCTCGGCAAACACTCCACAGAGATACGTGAGTGGAGGACTACACCCGTAACCAGAATCTCTGGAATTTAGAGAGCGTGACTTGAGTGTATAGATCTATACGGGGCTGACTACCCCACACCTGGCTGCTAGCTACAGCCGAACCGAAATGGTTCAAGGGTGACGAAAGTCATAAGGATTGTGGACTACTTATTGCCACAAGGCTGTGGACTACTTATTGCCACAGGTTCAGTCTTTAGTATGGTTATGGAACTCGCAACTAGGATAACAGAGATTTACTTATAGTAATAATGAACCACATACTACATTTTACAGATAACCAGGATTCAGTTTACATCTTTTACATCTTTTACATTTTTTTTACAAATGATAACCAACATTCAGGAAGGTATGGGACCTTCCTGGGGGAAACTTTGTATATAACCAGGTTTAATCGAATACATCTTTCACATTGAGAACCAACATACAGGAAAGCATGGGGCATTCCTGGGTAACATATACATAACCAGTAAAGTGTAACCAACTGTATAACATTATATCTTTTACATTAACTAACAATTCAGGAAAGTATACGACTTTCCTGGGATTACACTGGTACATAAAAGGAATAGAAAAATGAATTGGATAATCAAACTATACTTTACTTTTGTGATACAACAACCAACTTTTAAGAAAATATGGGATTTTCTTGGCGTGTGTTGCATTTCAGAAAACAGAAAGGAAACATAAAAATTTTTACAAAACAAAACTACTTATGAACTCACCAGCGTCATGCTGATTTTCAAACTACTTGTGTTCTCAGGTCAACGATAGTACAGGTACCCGAAGACTTACTTGATTCAGGATCGTGTGCGTGCAAGGCTCGTTCATTTTGTTTATATCTATATTATGTATCACAACTGTATAAACTGTGTCTTTTGAAACAAATTGTAAAACTTTTAATATGTAATGGAATGTTTGTTTCACTTTACTTACTATAAACAATAAAGGGCCTAAGTGCTCTGAAATAAAAGTATCTTCAGACTACAAGTATTTTCAAAAATATACAAGTATACCGAACCGTCAAGATTCATATTTATAAGTAGAACAAAACATAAGTAAATGGGTGTTGTGTATTGCAGTTAAACCTGGGCAGTTATGTAGTCGTGTCTAGGGTCAATATAGCCTGGCCAACTATATTCATTCGAGACACGGCCAACATGTGCTTGGGAGTGACTGTGTTATGCGGCATGCCTAAAACTTACCCTAATACCACAAACATCGAGCCAGTATCGTAGCAAACCATGAAATACTATGAAATACTATGGGAGTATTTCTTGAATCATCGTACATGTTTAGACCCCCGATCATTCCGTTAGCGATAGTTTACTTGCTTCAATAACTCTTTCCTGCTTTACCGCTTAATTAGAATTAATATCTGTCATATCTCTCGATTCAGAGGACTTATCATCCTCTCTCTTTATTGATCTTATTAGATCAAGATGCCTCCCAGGAAGAGACCCAGCTCCAACAACCCTCCGCCACCTCCTCCTGAAATCGATCCCGTGTTATTTCAAACAGCTGTTACCGCCGCGGTGGCAGCTGCCATGTCCCAGCTAAATATCGGTGGTTCAGGAGGTAGTAATCAAAATCAAGATGGTAATCAGGAACGCCGTAAGGAGGGTTCCTATAAGGACTTCATGAATGCGAATCCTTCTTTCTTCAATGGCACTGGTGGTGTCATTTCCTTATCCCGATGGTTCGAGAGAATCGAATCCATCTTCAAAATCTGTGCCTGTGATGAGTCCGATAAGGTCAAGTTCGCAGCTTGTACCTTCCTTGATAAAGCATTGACTTGGTGGAATGGCCGAGTCAAGTCCTTAACTCTCCCTGTAGCCAATGCCATGGGCTGGGAGACTATGAAAGAACTCCTCCTTGCTGAATATTGTCCCCGAGTTGAAATGCAAAAGCTAGAGCACGAGCTCTGGAACCTGAAGATGAAAGGTTCCGATATTGCTGCCTACACTTCCCGATTTGATGATCTTGCCCTTCTTTGCCCTGGTCTAGTCACCCCTGAAAGCAAAAAGATCGAGAGGTTTATTTGGGGGTTAACTAATCCGACAAAAGGTCATGTCTTAGCTGCTCGCCCAGATACTTATGATAGTGCTAAGACTCTAGCCCAAGCTATAATTCACCACAGTGATGATGTTGAGGAAGCCACCACTGCTACCCCTGAATCGACCAAAAGCAGTGGTGAGAAAAGGAAATTTTGGAAGAAGAAGAAGGGTCAATCTTCCCAAGGCTCCTCTAAAAGACAATAAACAGTAGCAGTATTGGATTTATAGTGTTGAGATTTTTGGCAGAAAATATTTCTATTCTCGGAATGAATTCTAATGTCTTAGAGTATTGGATTTATAGTGTTGCACAAAATCCTAGTGCAACCACTCTCCTAATAACTTCTTAAGTGTAAATCCTGAAAACTGCCAAACTTATACTCGAAATCCGAGTTTTCACTGTAACTGGTCTACTTCTATTGGCTTGATATGGTTTGTTTAGAATGGAGATTTCAGGTTGTCACAAAACTCCCCTGGGTCGTAAACTCCAATAAGTATGGTCTATGGACCATAGACTCCAATACGAAGCCTTATACTCCTTTGTGCAACCCAACAGCCTCATAACACTTTGACCAAAGTGTTTTCCGTGCATTAGGATGTTTATACTTGTCTAATTAGTGTTATAATCACTAATTGTGTATATACATATGTCTTTATATGTTATTAGGACCATTGTGTGTGTTTAAGTCTTCACTTGACACCAAGCACTTATCTGACACTTCCATCCGATCCACTCACTGCAGGTGAGTTCATAACCCTTAATTAACCTTTAAATGTTTATAAATGTTTATACATGCTTTTATGGGGGGGATACAAGTTGAATCATGCTAGTTAGTACATCAATCACATGTGATTAATAACTAGCATTCAAATGGATTTACTACACTTTTAGCTGTTTTACCAAACAGATTACTCAAATGACTTTCTCAAACGTTTTTACATGTTAAAACTCTTTATAAAACTGTCTTATCAAACAAGCTGCTTTTAAATCGTTTTATAAACTGATATCAAGTCACCATTTCTTAGTTATTAAACTTTTCAAAGGTTTTACAAAACTTCTTTTGTACTATTATATTGTCAAATGCATGCCTACATATGTATAGTTATAGAAGTAATGTTTAAAGGACTTAGGATGGCTAGCTCACTTCATTTCCTTTTCCTCGTTGGGATGTGGCCTTAGGGTATCGGTTATTCGTCCGAATGTCATCTAAATATTAGTTATATATTATGTATACATATATAGACATAAAAGTTCCATCAGTCAGTTCAGTACCTTTGGGTAGCAAAGGTATACCTTCGATTATACGCGTACATTACTAGTAACTATAATAGGTATAGTTAGGAGTTACTATTTACTATTCCAAGTACAAGGAATCGCACAAGAGTCAGTTCATTCATGAGTCTATACTAATACATTACATACTATATGAAGAGCTACAATTACAGAAATACGAATACATTACCTACTATATGAAGAGATACTAATACATACAATTACAAGACATACAACTACAAGAGATACAATTACATAGATACGATTACATAGATACTATTACATAATTTAGAAAGATATATGATTGCATACTTTATGATGAGATACTATTACATATTATATGAGTAGATATTATTATATAAGTACGGGACTAACCATTCTACCCCCAGCTGTTAGCTACAGAGGGAAAATGCACATCGACGGATGTCTACGGTTAATACTATTCGGCAACTTACTCTGTCGTGATTATCCTAGTACCAAAGGATGATACTTAAATGATTATATTATTTTCCTTCTCACCTTTACTTTGTGACCATTCACATGAACGACGAGGTAGAATATATTTGATATAGATATACTATTTTCCTTATTACCTTTATATTGTGACACGTACACATAAACGATGAGGTAGACGATACTTTATAATATTAATAGTTATACAGGGGAAAAACCATCACTTTTACAGTGATGTATACTTTCAAAACAGTTGGGTCTTGGTAGAAGACTACTTTGTATACTAGTAGGAAATATGGGATTTTCTAGGGTTTTTCAAACGTTTACAATTACTTACAAATATGTTCATTGATACAAACTTTTCATCAAACATTTACAAGTCTTTCTTTACAGTTTACAAATCAAAGACACATAAATACTTATGAATTCACCAGCTTTATTGCTGATACTCGCTTTCAAAATAACTTGTATTCTCAGGTCACAAATAGACAGATACGACGACCAGGTTTTGTGAAGACGGAGCAGTCAAGACTCGTCTTTTATTTTGAGTATTCATTATGTTGTTTTATACCATGAAAGAACACACTTGTAATCAAAATTATACTATTAATGCAATGGATGAGGTTGTTGCTTGTTTACTACTTTATATTGTTGTGATACATTACATGACGTCCTCCGCCCCAGAATATTTCTGCCGTTCTCGGTTTTAGGGTGTGACATGTTGTCCACAAAAATCATATGTGATTATATATATATATATATATATATATATATATATATATATATATATATATATATATATATATATATAATGGCATTTGATTAAGTACACAAGGAAAACTTTTGAACAAAAAAATGTGTAAATAAATCTTTTGCACTTAAATCATATTTGATTTAATACATTTAATCACATTTGATTAAATCAACAAGGCCAACTTTTGAATCAAAAAAGAGAAAATACATATAATCACATTAGATTGTATGTATCTAATCACATATTATTTTTATGGACAATTTCGATTCAATATTTGTTCTCTTCACTTAATAACATGTGATTATATGTGTCAAACAACATATGATTTATGTGTGCAAGATTTGTTTTTGTGTTCTTGATTCAAAAGTTGTACTTTGTCCATATAATCATATGTGATTAAATACATATAATTACATGTGATTAAATACATGAGAAAATTATTTAATCAAAAATTCCAAAATGAATTTTGTCTATATAAATAATATGTGATTAGAACATATAATAACATGTGATTATATGTATTTAATCACATATGAGTTATTTGATTAAATACATATAACCATATATGATTTATTTGGATTATAGTTATTTAAATACACAAGAATACCTATTTAATCACATATGATATATGTGGACAAGATTCATTATCGCGTTCTTGATTCAGTAACTGTTCTTTGTTAACTTTAAACATATGTGATTGAATACATCTAATCACATGTGATTATATGTATCTAATCACATGTTCATTATATGTATCTAATCACATATGATTTAAATGTAAAAAAACATATGTGATTATATACAAGAGAACAGCCATTGAATCAAAAATGCAAAAGCAAATCTTTGTTCACATTGATCATATGCTATTAAATACATATAATCAGATATGATTAAATACATGAGATTATTTATTGAATGGAAAACTTGAAAAAAAAATTTATATAAATCATATGTGATTAGATACATATAATCACATACGATTATATGTATTTAATCACATGTGATTAAATACATATAATCACACATAATTTTTGCCACTATATACATTTAATCAAATATGATGTTGGTGGTTGTAGGTGATGTTTGTTGGAGATAGGTGGTGTTGGGTGGTAGGTAGTGGTGGTGGTGGCTTGTGGTGTTTTTTGGTGATGGAGGTGGTAGATGGCGGTGATGGTGATGGTGGGGGTGGTGGTAATGGGTAGTGGTAGGTAGTGGGTAGGGTGCTGATGAGAGGTGGATGTGAGGGAGGGTGGTGGGTGGTGGTTGGTAAATGATGGTGGGCATGAGTGGTAGTTGGTTTGTGTTGGTTATAGGTGGTGGTAGGGTGGTAGTGGTGATGGTGACAGGTGAGGTGGTGGATAGTGGTTATAGTGGGTGATGGGTGGCCCGGTGTTGATGGGTTGGTGATGGTGGGTGGTGGTGACACGTGGTAATGTTTGATGGTGGTAAGAGGTAGGTGGTGGTGGTGGTTATGGGTGGTGGGGTTGACATATGGGGTGGTGGGTGGTAGTCATAATGGGTGGTGGGTGGTGGTGGCACGTAGTGGTAATGGGTGGTAGTGATAGGTTGTAGTGGTAATGGTGACAGGTGGTGGACGTGTATGGTGGCTTTGGTGGGTAATGAGTGGGTTGGTGGTGACGGGTGGTAATGATGGGTGATGGAGGAGGGTGGTTGGGGTGACAGGTGGGTGGTGGGTGCATCGGTGGTGGTGTTGATGGTTGGTGATGGTGAGTGGTGGTGATGGGTAGTGGTGGCGTATGGTGATTTTCGGTGGTGGTAAGTGGTAAGTTGTGGTGTTGGTGAAGGTTGATGGGGTAACATGTGGGGTGGTAGGTGTTAGTTATAGTGGGTGGTGAGTGGTGCTGGCAGGTGGTGTTGATGGGTGGTGCTGATAGGTGGTGATGGTGGGTGGTGGTATATGGTGGTTTTGGCAAGTGGTGGTGACGGGTGGTGGTGATGGGTGATGGAGAAGGGTGGTGGTGATGGTGGTAGGTGGTGGTGGTTTTGGTGGGTGGGGGTGGTTGTGGTGGGTAGTGGTGATAGGTGGTGTAGGCAGGTGGTGGTGCTGGGTGGGTGGAGGTTGGTGGTGATGGGTAGGGGTGGCGGGTAGTGGTGATGGGTGGTGGGTAGTGGTTGGTGATAGTGGTGGTCATAATGGTTGGTGGTGGGTTGTGCAGGTGGTGGTAGGTGGTTTGGTTGGGGTGGTGGTGGCGGGTGGCGGCGGTCGGTGGTGATGCGTCGTGGGGGATGGTGGTCGTGTTTGGCGATGACGGGTGGTAATGATGGTGATGGGTGGTGGTTTTCGTGGATGGTGGGTGGGGGTGGTGGTGACGGGTGGTGCGTGGTGGAGGTGGGCAGTGAGTGGTGTTGGTTAGTGGATTTTTTAATTTTTGAGTAAATTACACAAATGGTCCCTATGGTTTGGGGTAATTTGCATGTTAGGTCCCTAACATATATTTTTAACTTGGAAGGTCCCTACAATATGTCTTTGTTTCGCACTTGGTCCCTGTCCTACCTAAAAAGACTATTTTGCGCTTCGTTTTTTTAATTTATTTAAATAAAGTGTCGTAGGTAAGGTGATGTGGAAGTAAGGTTGGGGTAAATAAATTAAAAAAATCAAGGGCAAAATTGTCTTTTTAGGTAAAAACACGGACCAAATGCGCAACAAAAACAAACAGTACGGAACTTCCGACTTAAAAAAATAAGTTAGGGACCAAATGTACAAATTACCCTAAACCATAGGGACCAATCATGTAATTTACTCTTAATTTTTTTTTTCTTATTTTTTTTATTTATATTAATATTATTTGATGATTTTAATATAAAAAAATTGTGTGGTCCAAACTTGTTCTCAAATGTTTTCACAGTAAAAAATGTTCTCAATTCAATATATATATATATATATATATATATATATATATATATATATATATATATATATATATATATTTCAGGTTCATGTGAGACCATTCTAATTTTGTGAGACCAAATCTAAAAATAATTTTAAAATGTAAAATAAATGGAAAAATCCAAAATTTTCTTTTTTTAAATATTATTTTCGGAACTTGAATTAACAAAAAAAATTAAAAAATAATAAAAATAATAAAAAAAATCCCGTTTTTTTTTTTTGAAAAATAAGTGAAATATTCTAATAGAATATTACACTGGCATATTCTAAAAAATAATTTTAAAATACAAAAGAAATGGAAAAAGCTAAAAATTCTTTTTTTAAATATTATTTTCGGAACTTGATTTAACTAAAAAAAATAAAAAAAAAATCTCGTTTTTTTTGAAAAATACGTGAAATATTCTAATAGAATATTGCACTATACATATTCTAAAAAATAATTTTAAAATGCAAAATAAATGGAAAAATCCAAAAATTCTTTTTTTAATTATTATTTTCGGAACTTGAATTAACTAAAAAAAATAAAAAAAAAATGTGTCTCACGGTCTCACAAAATTAAGCCGTCTCACATGAACGTATCCATATATATATATATATATATATATATATATATATATATATATATATATATATATATATATATATATATATATATTGTAATGCCCCAAATTTCAAATGCCAAAATAACTTAACATAGTCCCAAAACTTCCAAAAATCAAGATTCAAATACTAATGTAATTAATAATAATAATAATAATAATAATAATAATAATAATAATAATAATAATAATAATAATAATAATAATAATAGCGGAAGCAAATAGAAATTTAAGGAAACACTTAGTGCGCTACATCTTCCTCAAAACTTATCGTTTTCTTCAAGTCTGAACTTTATCCTTACCATTGCCGCTGCCACTTGCTACGTTATTTCCTGGGTTGCGTGAATTTAAAGATTCTAATGGGTAAGCCTAGGGCCTAGTGAGTTTGTGGTTTTCATGTATATTGACGTCAATAAAATAAAAACAAATGCAACAATTTATCAAATATAATTCTTTTCTTTTCTTTCCACCGTTGATGACACGTTAAAGAACTACTGTCATTTCCAAGGAACAAGTCCCTCCGTCGGGCACAACAAATATGCTTATGGCTAGATAAATAGAGCGTAAGCTCTCCGCCGCGTACTAACACCCTATACGACATCTAATAATAAGACCGTATAAACACACCTGTTCCGTATATGTCACCCATCATTTTCACCATTTTATATGAAATAAATCACAAAATTTCACACAAATATTCATAGCAATAACAACAGTAACATATAATTGCAAATAATTTAGAATCAACTTTTAATGCAGGGAAATGGACTTAATAAGGTAATTAACTTTTCGGTTTGTTCACATCTAGGTAACTATCTTTTTTTTGTACACATCTAGGTAACAAACTTTTTGTAAGTGTTCACATATGACCATTATGACCGGCTGTAGCAGGTTATAACTGGTCATAACCAGTCATAATGGTCATATGTGAACACTTCTAAAAAGTTCGTTACCTAGATGTGTACAAAAAAAGATAGTTACCCAGATGTGAACAAACTGAAAAGGTAATAGTAAAATACGCGAATGGTCCCTGTAGTTTGGGTAATTTGTGCGTTTGGTCCATAGCTTATTTTTTAACTTAGATGATCGTTACTATTTATTTTTGTTGTGTATTTGGTCCCTGTGCTACCTCAAAAGATTATTGTGGGACCCAATTTAAATTTCTCAAATGTGGTTTTCAGATTTACGGTGAGGAGATGCAGATATATGGGGTCTATTAATTTTTTTTAATATATAAAAAATAAATACATAAATAAGAAAAAAAATAAAAAGGGCACAATAGGCTTTTGAGGTAGGACAGAGACCAAATGCACAACAAAAATAAATAGTAGGGATCATCTAAGTTAAAAAAAATAAGTTATGGACCAAACGCACAAATTACCCAAACTACAGAGATCATTCGTGTATTTACTGTTACCTTTTCGGTTTGTTCACATCTGGGTAACTATCTTTTTTTGTACACATCTAGGTAACTAACTTTTTGAAAATGTTCACATATGACCATTATGACTGGTTATGACTGGATATAACCTGCTACAGCCGGTCATAATGGTCATATGTGAACACTTCCAAAAAGTTCGTTACCTAGATATGTACAAAAAAAAAGATAATTACCCAGATGTGAACAAACTGAAAAGTTAATTACCTTGTTAAGTCTATTTCCCTTTAATGCAAGAAACCACAAAATTCACACGAAACTCACATTGTTGGCGTAGGTCCTAACCAAGCTTGTCACGCTACGCGCACCCTACATTTAACCAACATATTTTCTAAGGCTTCAATCCTAGAAAAACATCATATGTGTTGGTTTTAGTCCCACTATCCACGTATCTCGTTTGGTCAACCAATAACAATCCAATTATGTTAATTACAAAATTCGTAATAATTTTAGAACTAATATTATATCTTCTTTCGAAGTTAAAGTTTCACCGTTAAAGTTAATACTCAAAGCCAAACAAAAATAAATAAATAAATAGTCGACTAAATAAATAAAATAAACCAAAATAATAATTAAAAAAAAAACCTTTAAATTACCAAGACTCGTGGTTTTGAAATGACTAATAAAACTACTGCTAATGGATACTAACCAATTATTAATATTGCAGGGACTATTACCTTAACTTATGTTTACATATGAAATATGAAAAGCTGTTGTTACAACGTCTTTCTAAAAAAAATCAAATCTGTCAACTTATCAAAATATAGGGGCTAATTATGTAAAAACCGTTTTAGTTAAAAGAAAAGCCCGTCAGTGGAGTGGACGTCACATTTCAAGAAAGGAAAACATAATAATAATCTCCATATCTAATAAAAGATTAGTTTTTTTGTCATGTGTCACAATGCTAGGCATTGTAATTAATATCATGACACTTGTCAATCTATTCGCACTTGTAATAAATATCATGACACTTTTCAATCTATTAATTCTCCATTTTAAATTTCAAATTTCAAAATTTAAATCACATTTTAATTACATTAAATTAATAATATTAGAATAAAAATAAAATAAAATATATATAAATTATAATAAAATAAAATTTATACAAAGTATAAGATGATATATTACATATTTATTTGAATTAACGATTATAATTTTATATATAACTAAAAAATATATTTTAATTAATAAGTTATTTAAAATTATTAATTAATAGTTTTGAGTTTTTACTTAAAAAGCTTAATTAATTTTCTAAATGTGTTTCCCACGGATTATAAACTAGTAATAATAATAAATGGTGCAACATTTATACTAGGATCGAAGTGGTAACGTGGCATCCTGCTTAGTGGACCAAAACACTCTTTTGTTAGAAGTCTAAAATTATTTATTTAAAAAACAAGAAACGAGTACAACCCCAAAAACTCCGACCCAGTTTCTTGTCTTCTCTACCCGAAAAAAAAAATCAATTTGCAGCCATTTTTAAATTCAGTAAAGCTCTGAAATTATACCAAATGAATAATTAAATCTACCATTCATTATCTCCACTACATACCAACTTATTTTCATAATCAAATACAAAACATATATATATATATATATATATATATATATATATATATATATATATATATATATATATATAGAGAGAGAGAGAGAGAGAGAGAGAGAGAGAGAGAGGTTCAAATGTTTTTACTATCTATTGTGTGCATGTATGACATTCTGGACCAATCATTTTAGTTATTTTAAGAAAGTAATTAATGAATATTAAATGCTGAAGATGTAATTAATATTCATTATATTTTCAACATGTAATACGCATTAATTACTTTCTTAAAATAACTAAAATGATTGGTCCAGAATCAGTCATATATGCACACAATAGATGATGAAAACAAAATAACCTAACCCTATATATATATATATATATATATATATATATATATATATATATATATATATATATATATATATATATATATATATATATATATATATATATATATATATATACTTCGGTAATTCTTTTTGCTATTTCTTGTTACCATTAAATAATGAATCGAGAAGTGAAAATAATTAACATGTTATGTGCGATAGTCATTTAAGATTAAAATCATATCATAATTGCATGCACCATGCAATTCATTCTACGGTCTAGAACAAGAATCAAGATTCTTTATTGCTTAGGCTCCGCTCCATTGCCAATAAAGGTAGCATCCAACTATAAAATCCGTAGGGTGTATTCAGACTCCTACAAAACAAGAGACTCACTTGTGCTGGTAGAAAAACCTATACCTAAGAAACTCATTTTCCAATCAGAATTCAGAAATATCTGTTTTTCAATAGTTCAACTAAATGGGAGGACATAAAACTCAACGGAAGTCTTCTTTTTCTTTTTTTGGCATCTTCAAAATCAAGAAGAGTCATATAGGTGGTGGGAACGATACATGGGATGACTCAATGAAGGCTTATAAAGTGTATCCAAGTGATCAAGACAGAGCAGGACGTTGGGCTGATCCTCGTATTGACAACAAAGCTTCTGTTTACATCGACACCATCACAAACAAATGGAACCATGTTGAGGTATCAGGTTGATTGACTTCATGGTTCGGATGAACCAGATGAACGAACCCCTTTGTGCATTCATCATGTAGCATGTATAATACTAGCTAGCTAGCCAATATTTCAATTGCAAATATACAATAAATTGGTTAATTAATTTGACATCATTGTTACAATTTATCTTGGCGTTACCATTTTCAAAAGTTCATTTACGGTTGATATGATATCAAGATATTTCCGAATCTATAGTTCTATCTCTTTCTTCAAAAGTTTTTATTATTTCATGGATGCCATATATATATATATATATATATATATATATATATATATATATATATATATATATATATATATATATATATATATATATATATATATATATATATATATATATATATATATGAAAATCTCCAGAAAAGTCCTAAAATTTTACCCTAATTTACGAAAAAGTCCCAAACTAAAATTTGTTTACGAAAAAGCATGAATTACCGGTAAAAATAACGATTTGACCCATTTTCCCGGTTTACCGGTTTCATTACTTACCTGTTTCATTAAAGTCACATTATTTTACCCTAATTTACGAATAAGTCTCAAACTAAAATTTAGTGATGATTTGAGCATTTTCTCTATGTAACATACATTTTAGTGGTTTCATTGTTGACCCGGATGCCTAATCATTAAATGAGATGATGAAATGAATATGTTGAGTTAATATAATGTTATGTTTTGCATAAAACTTGATATCCTGATCTATTGTATATTTTTTTGAAAATAAAATGTATCCAACAAAGACTACAATAATTTCATAAACTAGCAACAACTGTGTTTGTTTTTACGTTTATAAGAAATATCAAATTGTCTATCTAATCTTATGTAACCCAATATATCCATCTTTTCAGACATCTACTCATTTTCTGCCATTTTTTCCTCGAATCACACATTTTATTGGTTTCTTGCTGACCTAGATACATAGTCATAAATGAGTCGATGAGATGGATATCAAATTTTACAGTAAATGTAGCATTATATAACTCATCGTATCTATCTTATCAGCTAATTTAATGACTAGGTACCTAAGTCAGCAATGAAACCGATAAAATGTATGTTACATGAAGAAAATGGTCAAATCATCACTAAATTTTATTTTGGGACTTATTCGTAAATTAGAGTAGAATAATGAGGTATGCTCTGGGGGAGCCCATGGCATCCTTATGCAGGGATATATGGTAGATATAATTTTTATAGCTAATTTTGTGTGGTAGAGATAGCTTTATGGCTAATATGATATGTTATGTGGTAGAGATAGCTTTTATAGCTAATATGTTATGTGTTATGTGGCTTGTGTGTGGGGTATGCTCTGGGGGACTCACTAAGCATTAGCTTACAGTTTATGGATTTGTTTCAGGTACACTTGAGCCCAAAGGCAAGGGCAAGGTTTGATGGTGCGGCGTGCACTCTCTCACCGACATTTTATGGAACACTCTAATGTTTTTAACTAAAGTTGTAATGAATGTAGATTTAAAAACTATTGTTTTGGTATTTCATGGTTTATGGAAATGTGTTTGATTAATTAAAAATGAAAATTTTCTTTTGAACATTTGGGTCGTTACAGTTTAGGGACCCATAGAGCCCGACAAAAACTTTAGGGACTCAACGGTGTAGAAGTGTTTAATCGAGTATGTGAATCAAATCAGACTAAACCAATGTAAAGATTGAACACAATAAGTAAATAAGATCTGGGTTTTTGCTCATATTACTTCCGATGAACACGAGTACATGAATGATAGGAAAACACGGAAAAACTCTATCATCTACTCTATGTTCATCTCCTATTTATAGGCGACTGAAATTACAAAAAATACTAAGGCTAGACTTTCATCTTTGTTAAACAGATGCCTTAGTAAATACATAAGGAAACATACGAAACAGACAATTACACAGACTTCGACATATTACAAGACATTTCGACTCTATAATCTCCCCCTTTGTAATAATGTTGAACTTCTCAATTCGTGAGAATCTGTTCAGCAAAATGCATCATCCTTTGTATCTCCGAACACCATGGAATTATCTCCTTAACTCCATCTTATCACCATCATTGTTCTTCTTGCAATTATTCGTACGAACAATGTAGTTCGTATATTGTGAAGTGGTATATCTTTCTATCACTGAAGTCTGGAAGAAAAACCTCTTAGCTTTACCATTCTTGTCTTTCCCAGCAAATACCAATCTAAATGGCTTCAAACAAATCTCCCAATCCGCATATTTCTTCAGTATGCTTGAGTTTGTGACAATACCATAGCAACTTTCACTTCCTTTCTAAGAGTCATTGATAATTCAACATCATTCAAGGCTAGACAATCATAATAATTATCTATGAAAATTTTGATATGACCAAGACCAAGTCTCAATATTTCCTTGTCAGTTCCTTGAAGTTGAGAAGCATTCATCTGTTTCAGAATTAATGCAACTTGAATAAGATCATTCAAGTTCATGAGAGGAAAATCTGCTATCGAGAAATCATATGCAACATTGTTTTCTGTAACAACAAGATAATGAAAATTTTGTATCATGTTCTCAAACATTACATCTCTTGTAATACTCAACAACCTTTTCATCTTGAAGAGTGACCAAACTTCTTGTTCCTTTCCCACAACAACATGAAATCAAAGTTTCATATGAAGAAAATCATCTTCGGTCTTCAACTTCTCTATCACCTTATACCGAGAATTAATGAACACCATTTCATTAACCGGAAAGTCGAGTTGATTCATATCCGAATTTTCGATAGAATAACTCCTTCGTGGTTTCTTCTCGAATGCATACATTTGATTGTATGACACTCTGGCTTTAATGTTTTCGTAACTATGTAACATTTTTGGATCTCCCTTATCCGTACCAGGTAGATCATTCTCACGAAGCCTGATAATGCTTTGAATATGTCTTTTTTTTCATTTCAGCTTCTATTTCAACCTTCCTCTCTTCCTTCGATTTTTCTATCAAAATTCCCTTACCTTTATCATCATCTTCAGAAGGTTTCACTACTAGCAAAACAGCCTTTTACGACGCTCATTGTGCGTCGTAAAAGGCTCAGACGACACGCAAATGCACGTCAAGGAAGGCCCTGTCATAAAGAGAGACGACGCGCATTTACGACGCGCGTTTACGACTCGCAATGCGTATCAAGGAAGGCCCTGTCATAAAGGAAGACGACACGCATTCGCACGTCGTAACCTTACGACGCGCGTGTTAATGACATGCAATGTGTATCAAGGAAGCCCCTGTCAAGAAAGGCCATGTCATAAATGAAGATGACACACATTTTTGCGTATCATATTTTAAATGTTAAAAAAATATTATTTTTAGATTTACTAATTTTCAAATTAAATTTGCATTTAATGTCTCATAAAAAAAAATAAAATACTATATACAAAAAATACAATCAATTGCATAAAATTTAATATCATACAAATAATCGATCCATGTAAAAATAAAACAAATCAATAGAAGTTGTTTTCTCCCTATACATGATTATTACGTACTGAATAACAAACTTTATTTCATATTCATACATATGATTACATTATTCATTAAGAAAAACATATACCTACAGATAGACTTGGAAGATCCATAATTGAATACGATTTCCAATGTAACTTCGATCCAAATGAGAAGTAAATACCTTATATATTGAGGACATTGCACTTTGACATTCTTCAAACTGTGTAGATTGTGTATGCAATGTTCGAAACTGACATGTCATTTGGTCCAGGGTGGTATCTACAAATGTACAAAAGCATTTAATTAACACATATAATAATTGCAGAATAGGATTCAAGATTAACAAGTACATAACATAATATGAAACTACTCATAAAAACAAGAATGCTCAATAGTTTAAGTTTAAAACCACAAATAGACAACATAAAATGACTCATTTAAACTTGGTAGTTTACCTTGCTGAAATTGTTTGTGGGGAATGAACGAGTCAATTCCTTACACTATCCCATCCTACCAAAACACTACATAAAACCAAGGGCATAAAGCTTCTTGTTGTTCTTGTTGTTCTTTATTTTGCTGAAAGAAGGAAACTGAAACTCGAATGCAAACTGAAACTCAAATGCAAATTGAAAAGTGAAAAATAATAAAACATAAAGTGAAAGATAACATAAACTGAAACTCACCCGAATCATATGCATAGCCTCACGTGATCTCAACATGGAGTTTCCTTGAGTAGGTGTTGGTGTTGGTGTACTGGAGGTCAACAAACCAGTGGTGGAATTCATGATGGAGGAAGAGGGGGGTCTTGCCATCTTGATGCGTCTAGTCATCCCACACATAACACCCATACCGCTTCTAGCTAGCAACATGCGTACACCTGTAAAATGTAATTTAGAATATTTTAAGCTCAAGTCCAAAACAAATAAATAAACTTGCTTACAAATAAGATTAGTTTGAATTCATCACATAACTAACATCACACTTCAGGCTAACAAAATCCCAAATACAACAAACAGAATCTCAAATCTAAAATTCTGAATAGGAGGTTTTGAATTTAAAATTGGAATAGCATATCTGATTCATATCCCAAAGCTTCAAGATGAGCAGCCATCGCCTTGTTCATTGGTGGTGGTCCATATCGTAAAATCTATTCACACAACAAACACATAACATGTATTTTAGCCTTTTTTTACCACTGTTGAATAAATATTTGAAAACATGTTTGAATGTAAGGAGTAGAATTACAATAAGATACTTTGATATCAGATGAAGGTGCAGGTAAATGGTCTTGGATCATTTTTTTTCATACAAAACCAATGCCACCTGTCCATCCCTCCGGTGGCTTCACAAATACAAAACCAGGCCCTTTATTTTAATTTATATTTTATAATAAGCCCAAAAATTATTATGTTTAATTCAATGCAGCAAACAGCAACCTACTATCATTGATTTGTTTATGATAGGATTTTTGTTACTAAGAATAATACCTACCTGATTCAATACATAGTAAACTTTGAAGCGATTAGGGTAATTAGAAGTAAGTCCCTCCAGTTCTTCCTATAAGTGTAATTAATGCCTCATCAAATTATCTAATTATCCTTAATTCAATACTATCAAAGAAGTATATAAAGTTCGCTTACTTTCAACTGATCGATCTGATATAATGTACGTTGGTTCACCAAATTCACCATCTGTATTCACAGGGGTAAATTTGGCAACAATGTAACATCCAACAGCTCCTAAGGGTATGCGAAAAGCCTGAAATGAAAATAGTTATAATTAATCAACTAAAATCATGTGTTTTTATAAGTATCCATGTTCATAAGATCATAAGAGTTAAAAGACCACTAACCTTGGCCAATTTGGATGGCTAAAAAATAGTGTTTATCAAAAAAGTAAATATGAAAATAACTAATATAAGGAAATCAACTTCAAGAAGCGTTTGAAAGATACACATTAGCTACCTTGTATCTCCTTCAAGTATGAAATAATCTATTAAATATGAAAGAAAAATCTATATTGGGGATGATAAGTTGGTGGTTATGTGTTTTTCAATTGAGGCTAAAGAAAGGGTGTTACCAACAGAGACAATATTAGTAAAAATTAGAACAAAGAAATTGTTAATAACATTACCCGATCAGAGTAGTATTGGCCCTTCTTTCTCTAAATTTCTTTGACCCAAAAGGGGTTGCACTGAATGTTAAAAACATTACCTGATCAGAGTAGTAATGGCCCCTCCTTTTATACACGAGACTCGCTCTTTTTCTGATATGTCATGCCATCTGTCTGGGATAGTAGAACGACCTCTTCAAACCTATGACTTCAACATTTTCACATAACTTGAAACCAATAAAGATGGCGCTGAAAGGATTGAGAATGTGTATCAGAAATCAATCATTTAATATAGATAAGTTGTTAGAGGCATTTTTACAAACAGGTGGTGTGCACCATGAAAAACATGTGGAATTAATCTATCTAACGTGGATGATGATTACTAATTCCCTTGATCTAACAAGCATTCATATCTAAGTATCCGAAATTAAACCTTTAAGCTAGAAGGAAAAAATGGAAACAAATCATAACGAGAAAAAAAATTAAGAGCTGCCTTCACAATTTATTTACATTTAAAATAGAAAAACAAATGACCTGTTCTGTTTGCTTCAATTTAAGAAGAGCTGCCTTTGCATTGACTTCGTATGACTTGTCTATGCTCATCATCTAGTTTCAAGCCATCAAATAACAAGTGTTTTGTAATTCAATTTTACATTTACATTAATGAAATTGAAATTAACAAAAACTCACTCTCTTGAAATCTCTTCTTGCTTCCTCAAAATCGCCAGTCCCCATGTATGCCATTCCTCGATGATAAAGCGCCTTCACATGAACAAGATTTGCATCCAATACTTGCACATACATTATTTATTAATATATATCACCAATCAAACAATTTTTTTATTTATTTAATAAAAAAAGTAATTACTTTATTACACGTCTCGATTGACTTTCTACAATCCCCCATTTTCAGGTAACAAGCAGCCACGTTCAGATTCAACAGATTCTTTTCATGCATGTTATGTTATTAGCATTTAGCAACCACTCTTGGTAAATAAAGAAATTTTTTAATTATTTTGTAATAAATAATGAAGGAGGCTCATTCATACTCTTGTATTTGCAAACTCTTTTCCCTCCTCATCATCTTGAGGATTTACATGATTGAATTCACGTAGAACCTGCAACAAAAACCACAAATTAAATCATAATAAATTCACACACACTAATTTCGAATTCTTTAATAATGATGTTGTGTACCTGATCATACTTGGCTTTGGCAAGAGCGAATTTTCCTTCTTTGAATAGTCTGTTACCCTGAATAAGAAACATCAAACTGGATAAAAAAAAATTTAATGCTCAACACCTGTTAATTTCATTTAAAAATACATACCGTGGTTTTCATGTTCTCAACATCATTCATAATAGCTCTAAAATCCATACCAATCCAATCCTACATATTATACATAATACTCCACTAAAATGAATCATCCATAATTCCAGATGCATCAACTCAAATACTAAAAATACAATAAAATGTTTTACCTTTTGCATTTCAAAACCAAGAAGCTCAATCACCTATTCAACATAAGCACCTTCAGGAACATTATCCGGCCTACTCACACAACAAACAAACATCAACATTACTTCATTTCATAATTTTACATATTTGTATGTATTAAGTTATCAGAAATTTAACTTGTGAACTTGTCATAAGCATAATCAGGGGGCAGGTCACGTGTGATACCTCTTCAAGCAACATCAGTCGAACACACATCTCAAAACCTTCAGGTACCTAATCACAATCACAACCTCATATTACAATTTACAACAAAACTAACTAACACCAATAACATTTTTTATTCAAACTCAAAACTTACAAGCCCTTCCCCTGAGGAAAACTCCAAAGGTTCCCCATCATTATCACCTTTTGTATCATAGAAAACTGTCTTTTTCTCATCTAGAAGCATGCCCTTGTAATGGACACGCAATCTACTGTCTTCAAGAGGGCAATCCATAGGAAATTCACCTAATTGTTTCAAAATTCACATCCAGTGTCATTACTGGTATAAACCAAGGACTAATATGTAATTATGTGTTACTTGAAGGACTGAAACAACACCTTTTCCATCTCTTATTCGACGTTTGATTAGACGACCATCTCATATATGTTGAAAATAAGAGCAAATAAAGATACTTGAGAAAAAAAATGGAAACCTTAATAATCAGAAATATCTAGACATCCAGACGAAACAACACATAACGAGAAGGAAGAAGAAAGGTTATTGTTTGTTTATTGCTTCCGGACAGGACGAGGACTTTGTATTTTTTGAAGAATTGGCAATAGATGCACGAATAAGTCCAAATGGGCCATTACTACAACAAATCAATTTTATTCATGAAGTATTAAGGGATCACTACAAGAGGGGAATGTCGATTTTCAATTTCAAATGAAGTATTAGAAGACGTTAGACCAAAAACCTGATAAAAGTCGTCGGAGCCAGAAGCACAGGAACTACCGGAGGTATTATTGACATGAACAACTTACTTGATGGAAGAGACCGCGGGATATACAACAAATCAATAAGCAAGTCAGGGAATGAAACCTATGTAAAATTTATGCAGATATACATGAAAAGAGATGACTGCATCAACATATGCAGTCTGAACACCAATATTTAGGAAGTTCATAAGCTAGGTCAGAAAGGAATTGTCAAAAACACAAATTTTAAGATAGTTTACGGTCGGGGATCGTGATTTATATCAAGTTGTTTCTCCTATAGTAATCTATAATAAATCTATGAAACAATCAATAACCAATTTCACCAAAAACAGGATGAAATCGAACTTTTCTTTTTGACAACATAATAATCGAGATCAGCTTCAAGTGAGAACGATTTTCAACTCCAATCAAGTAGATAACCCCAAAATCAACCCAGATTTAACAAAAACAACTGAACCGCTGTCCCCGGGGATGATGACTTTTGGAAGCATTCTTCTTCTTTAAGGCATCGTAATTTAAAATAATAGACGTTAACTGACCTGTAGAGATAATCGGTGGTGGAGAGCGACGGTGGCTTGGACCATGGTGGTGAGCGACGTTATGTAGACTAAATTGATCAGAACTGATAGCGGTAAAACTAAACTGCGATGCCGCAATCGATTTGCGAGACCTGAAGACCACAACGCCTCTAGTCACCGCCACTGGCAACCCACAAAAATGCGGGTGTTCAAAATTTTGGGGGATTTAGTTTTCCCCCTTACCTATCAGGGAGTCCTACAAAAGCACGTTTAGTAAAATCTATAAAGCGACATTTGTAGGGGACGCCTTTTTTATTATAGGTGCCCTCCGTGTTTTTTATTTTTGTTTAATAGACATTAATTTTAGAGCGCGCAAAAATACGTGTCCTTTATTCTTCAAATTTTGGAAGGTTGACATTATTTTTAGGGGCACACAAAAATGCGTATCGTAAATCAGCGAGTGTCATTGTTTGCACGTCATTAAAGAGTATTTTTCTTGTAGTGTTTTGGTTTAGATGAGCTTGAACTTCCTCCTCCAGTAGATGAACCAATAACAATTCCCTTTAAAATGGGTTTTGTTGTTGTGTTGATTGCTTCTAATGTAATCACCTTTGCAACTATAGGTATCAGAACTTGAGTCAATACAACTTTTGAAACTTCACAAGTAGTTACTTTCAGCTTATCAACTCCTTTTGTTATTTTCGAAGATTTTCCTTGTTGATTCTTCTTTTCTCCCCCTTGCACCCTTGTGACAATAGGTGGGGCACCAGTGGGTAACATGTTTGCAAACTTCGAAATAGGAGAAACCGCCTTCTGAATAGCTTGATCCAAAGAATGTAACTTCTGAGTTAAAAACTCAGGAGTTAAAAACGAAGTTGGAGTTGGTTTCGACACTAACTCCTTCAGTTTAGCAAGTAATTCACCCATCTTGTCAAAAAATTTAGCATCAACTATATCCTTTGCATCAAAACACTGGGAGTTACAGCTTGATACCATTGAACAACCTTTCGAACTGTAGCCGCTATAGTATCAACGTTCGACTTGATTGTCGAATAAATGGAATTCAACTCATTCAGTTCTTTGGAAACTTCAATCTTCAGCTCCTCAAGATTTTGATTGACATCTTCACGTACTGTCTTGACATCTTTAACAAAAAGGACATGTCATTATTTTGCATCATTTCGAAGCTCCTTAATCTCTGATCTAAACAAATCAGACTGAGCTTTAACCCTCAATATGTTATTTTTATCCATACCATCGAATTGCTTCTGCAGTCGAAGCTCCATTGCCTTCATCATTACATCAACCTCTATTCCCGAAACCGAATGCTTTAGAACCAGAATTCGCTTGAGATTGAAGAATAGAGTTAAGCTTCCTGTTCAAAATTTTAAAATACTTACCAGACATCAACATGTGATCTGGTATATCCTCTTCTTCCAAATCAAAATGAAGATCTTCAAACATTCCTCCGAAACCTCCTCCATTTGTTTCATCATCGGAAGTTGGTTTTAGTGGATCGGTTGATTAAGATGGGAAAAGTGTAGTAAAGGGTTGTTGTAATACTTGATCGAAAGTTGGTGAAGGATTGGTAGTGGAAATGTGTTGAATAAAAGGTGGAAGTGAAACAAAAGTACTTGAAATTGGTTCAGAAATACCTTGAGTTGATGTATTAACAGTAACCACAACATGTGCACCCGTATCAGATACATTTGCAACAATGAATGAAATTGGAACCTCCTTAGGAACTGGTTTGGTTACGACAACTTCAAGTTGAACTATTTTTATTGGTAATGAAACATTCGGAAGAACCAATGTTTGTGATATTGTTGGGGAATTCGAACCCAAAGGTGTGTTTGGAACAATTTCACTATCTGATGAGTCATCTTGAATCACCAGCTTTCGTTTCTTCGTTTTCATGTTGATGTGATTCACCACATCCTCAGGTCGTCGCTTCTTTGAGGATGGCGAAACTGATGCAGGAATCTCACGAACTTTAACTCCTTTTCTACTAAGATGAGGTTTTCGAATAATAGGAGATTGATCGTTTGATAAATTTCGTTTCTGATAAGATAATGTCCTCAACTTTTTGAACACACCAGATTTTGAAGGAATGACTTCCTTGAAGATTCAGGAACAACCTTTTCCTTTGGCTTCTCAGTTTAAGTTACAATTTTCGCAGGTGAATTAGACTTAAGTTGTTTCTTGGGACTTTCGTGAATCACAACTTCTTCGGGAACCTTTTTTGACTTCGTGGACTTATTGGATGAACCTTTATTACTGCTGTCTAACAAAACACCAATTGTAATGGAAGGATTCACATTTTTCAAATAAGCCACCAAGACAGAATTGGATGGATCAACCTTCTTAAGCATCCCATCAGGAATTCAAACAACATTGGGGAAAACCTCCAATTCATCTTCAATGGTCTTTGGAAAATGATACTTCATGAACTCTGATTTATCTTCATCACCAGGAACTGGAATACCTTCCTTCTCTGATATGATAAATGGTTATACCAAGAAAATTATTAATTTTACCCATCATGCACATTTCGAATTGGCTTTTCATCAAACTTTCGAATTCCCTAGATAGAGTAGGGTTAGTAGAGCCAAAAATAATATCATCGACATAAATTTGCACAAGCATTAGATGATTCCCAACTTTCTTTCGAAATAATGTGGGGTCAACTGAACCCTGTTTAAATTCCGATTATTTTAAGAAACTGGTAAGAGTTACATACCAGGCTCTTGGTGCTTGTTTTAACCCATATAATGCTTTATCTAAAATATAAAGATGACCAGGATATTTTTCGTTAACAAAACCTGGAGGTTGTTCCACATAAACTGTCTCTTCAAGTTCACCATTGAGAAAAGCACACTTTACATCCATTTGATAAACATCAAAGTTTTTATGAGCTGCATATGCTAGAAATATTCGAACAACCTCGACTCGTGCGACATGGGAAAAGGTTTCTTCATAATCGATTCCTGCTTGTTGCGAATATCCATTAACAACTAATCATTCTTTATTTCGAACAATATTTCCATCCTTGTCGGTTTTTTTTTTGAAAATCCATTTTAATCCAACAATCGAAACATTTTAAGGTTTAGGAATTAATCTCCAAACCGTATTTATTTCGAATTCAACCAATTCAGATTGCATTGCAACAACCCAATCTAAGTGATCCATTGCAACCTTAACTGACTTTGGTTCAACCATCTCAATTACTTCAGTTTCATGAGTTTTCAACTGATTATACACATCATTCAGAGATGAAGTATCGAAGCTTAGTTGATTCTTCACCATCATGCTGGCACTTCTCCAGTCCTTACGAAGTCCCATCACAAAAGTGAGATTAAACTCCATAGATGACCTGATGATTCCATAATGACTGCATCTATAGATCAGTTCATTAAGATGATCATAGTAAATTTCAATAAATTCATTCTCCTTTTGTCTGAACTCTTTCAGCTGCCCAAGACACTGCTTAATAGAATTTATCTTCATTTTCTCGCTTCCCTGATACTTTTCCTTAAGAGTGTTCCAGATTTCCTTTGCAGTTTTACAACCACGGATGTAATTTTAAAAAACAGGTGGAAATGCACCTCACAACTTCCTTAAACAACGCTTTTCGTTATTCTTCAGCTTGGTGGATTGATCAGAAACTGCAGGTGTCATCCAATTGATCAAATAGTTTGAAGATTTGGTGGAGGTTGAGTAATGCTCAAATTCAGCTCTAGAGTTCCTTGTCCAATCCGTTCAAGTAATCCTTCATTCGATCAACCCACTGATCATAGTACTCTGGAATCAACATATGAATCTTCGTAGAAGATCCTAACAGATGAGAAAATGAAGTCATCAGGTTCATGTTGAAATTCGCCATTATCGTATGGATGAGATTTTTTAGAAAAACTTGAAGAAATTTGAAATTGAAAGAATGAATTGATCAGAAAATCAAAATCGATTACTCGATTACACAAATTAAACACATAATCAAATCAAAACTATAGATCAGTGATGTTTTTAGAATCTAATAGTGCAGAAACTTTTGAGACAACTCACAACTCAAAAACTAGAGATTCAATTGAAAATCAAATCTTTGCAGTATTGATTCCTGCTCTGATACCAATTGTAGAAGTGTTTAATCAAGTATGAGAATCAAATCAGAGTAAACCAATGTAATGATTAAACACAAGAAGTAAATAAGATATGGGTTTTAGCTCATATTACTTCCAATGAACACGAGTACATGAATGATAAGAAAAACAGGGGAAAATCTATCATCTACTCTATGTTCTGCTCCTATTTATAGGAGACTGAAAGTACAAAAAATACTAAGGCTAGACTTTCAGTGTCGTTAAACTAATGCCTTAGTAAATACGTAAGGAAACATACGAAACAGACAATTGCACAGACTTCGACATACTACAAGACATTTCGAGTCTACGAACGGGTAAACCCTAGAAAGTTCGTAGGCGATATTTGTCATTTTCTGAAAAGAAAAACCCAGCATGTGCCAATGGATGGGGACAAGCGGCAGAAAGAGAAAAAGAGAGGGGGGGGGTGATAGTGTCGCACGCGCATTTGGTTAGCCCTTTTATTTTCTATTTTCTTTTCCATTTTAAACCCCAAACCATTTAACCTTCGCCATAAATTATAAATATATCGTACTTAATTACTAAAACCTCATATCATCTCGCAATGTATTTACGATAAATAAAATCAAATCTCCATTTTTTTTTCAATTCCACAACAATAATTTGTCCTCACAGTCCTCACTTATTCTTTAGTCTTCATCCGATTCAATTTCTTCTATATATATATATATATATATATATATATATATATATATATATATATATATATATATCATTATCATTTCATTATCATTATATACTTATAAGGGAATCATTTTTTCTTTCAACATATTCATTTGAAACTCCCATGAATTTTCAACTTCTTTCTAATAATAATTATAATTTAGTTAATAAGGTTAAATAAATATCAAACCTAAAGTGTAATCGTATATAAATTAAATTTTAATATTAAAAGAATATTTTCACTTCTACTTAAAAAGTTATGTTTTTAACTTTTAACATATTATTTTTAATTTATTACTTTTAATATATTGTTGGATGTAAACCATTATCATTTTAAAGATATAACTTTTGAACAATTTGTATAAAATACATAAATTATTAATCTAAATATAAAATTGTAGGGTCAACTTAAATTTAAATTTTAGTTTAACTTAAACTACCCAAATATATTTTGTAAATAGTTAAAATTGATAAATTGTAGTGTCTTTCTAATAACTATTATAAGTTGGTTAATAGACCGTTATCAGTTTAAAGCTACAAACTTTACACACTTTTGACAAAATACTTAAATTGTTAATTTAAATATAACATTACAGTGTCAACTCAAAGATAAATTTCAATTCTGCTTAAAAAAACCCCAAAGAATATTTTGGGAATAGTTAAAAGAAATAAATTGTAGTGCTAAATACAAAAACTAAATTATAATCTCAATTTAACTAAAATATTTCCTAAAGATATTTGTATAATCATTAAAAGTTTTCAAATAAGAAACTTACTATAACTTACAATACCAATAGTTAAAAATAACTCTATATAAATGATTATATTGTTACCTTTAAAATTAAAAAACAATGTTCGATGTTTTAAATAATTATAATGATACAATTTAAAACGAAAAGTAAATAAATTTAAAAAAATTAATTAAAAATAACGACAATTATAAATAATATTAAACCATATATTATATTTAAATTTATTAATGAGTAACTTGTGGGTAAAAGTCATTCAAACGATTGAGATTATGCAGTTATAATAAATGTATATATTATGATATAATTCAAAATAATCAATATATTATATCAATTAGTATACAAATTATTATATCAAATTTAACAACAACATTATTGTTATATTTAAAAAAAACATATATTTGTAAAGATTTTAAATATATAGGTGTTTTTGCGCAACGCGCGGGCATTCATAAAGGTAACATTTTTCCTTTCACCGCATTAATTTGAAACTGCCATGCATTTTTCCTTTCACCACATTCATTTGAAACTCTCATGACTTTTCAATTTCTGTCTAATAATTGTTGGATGAGGTTTCTAAGTCCATAACTATATTTGAGATGTACTTGACCCGACCCGACATGGTCCATTTGGGTTGCACTTCACCCGAACTATTTATGGATAATCTTTTGAGAATAGTATGTTTATGATTTATTAAAATATTATAAGTTCTAATATATTCATATGAAATCATATTATTTAATTAGTATTGATCTAGAATTAATTTAGAACTAATTGGTGATAAAAACATGACTAATTAAATGTGGTCTCTTGTATTTATATAGTGTGAGCTATTGCTTATTTATAATGGGCTAGGCTTGCATGGAAAGTCCATGGATAGTCCATGGAGCTTTAACCCATGGATCTCATGGAAATGAAAGATCATGGTTATTAGGGTTTACATGGATGTAACCCTAATCCACCACAATATATAAAGGAGTGCTTGGCACTTGAAATGACACTAGTATGTGTGTGAGCAAAGGTGGCCGATTTCTACAAGTGTTCATACTCTCTCTAAAGGTTTCCAATGTTTGTGGTGATTTGTGACTTCCATTTGAGGTGCTAAACCATGATGGTTATAAAGTAACTAAATGTTTTATAAATTCCCAATCTTAGTTACTTTAGGAAAATGTGAATAAGGTGCTAACCCATGAAATTACACTTAGCACTTTGATTATGTCGTTAGTAGAGCGTGTGTGGTTAACCAACACACTAACCTGGACTTAACAAGGTAGGAAAATGGTGGCTTAAGGTTTATCATAGATCGGTGGAGCGTGTGTGGTTAACTGGCACATCGGTTGAGTGATAAACATTAAGATTACCAAGTAATTTGCATGGTTACTTCACACCTTGTTTTGTGATCCTCGGCATCCCAGTCACAAAACTTGAAGGGCACAATCGAGATTGAAACATGCCATTGAAAAGTTCAATGAATCTCAAAGAATCTAAGAGTTTCAAAACCAATTAAAACCTAATAATTTATTTCATTTTTCATGGTGGAAATTGGTGAATCGTCATTCACCTACCTTCAAATATTTTATAGCTTGGATTACGACATCCCTTTTCTAAGTTATAAAATATTGTGTTGGTTCATAGCCTTAATATCACATTTGGGTGTCTTATTAAGGACTATCTTTATATCTAATATATACTTGTGTGTTCTTCTTTTTCAGATGTCTTCCAACAATCCTGCTTCTGGCTCAAACCCTACCGACTCCTTCTCTCTCATGAAGCTTCGTGGGAGAGTCATCTTCGATGGTTCCAACTTTATGGATTGGATCCAGAACATCAGGATGGTCACTCGTTACGAGGACACGGAATATGTCCTCGACAAGGAGCTTAAGGAACTTGTTGATTCATCTGCTACTCCTGAGGATATCGCTGAATACCGGACACATGAGAGAGATGCCACCAAAGTGGCATGTATCATGTTGGCTACAATGACAGTCGAGCTCCAAAAGTCCTGTGAGGACTATTACACTTTTGAGATGCACCATGATTTGATGGATCATACCATCAGAGTGGTCGTCAAGAGCGGTATGAAATCATCTCCTCCATGATAACTATTTTCTATTGAGCATTCTAACACTCCTATGGTGTACATGCAACCCTAAAAACCTTGGATCTATGTTTTATCTATGATACATGCAAATTTGTTTTTCCAAGGTTCATAACCTATCTAGCATACATGGGGAACTTTTAAACATAAAAGATAGTAAGAAATACATACCTTTAGTTGCTTGGATTCCTTGAGAACCTTGTGATCCTAGCACCTCAAGTGTGATGCCACAAATGTCTCACACAACATCAAATAAACTTGGAATAACCTTGAGAGAAATAGAACACTTATAAAATCGGCTATGCCCTCTTGTTCTCACTAGTCCACCGATTTTGGGTGCTCACATATTCCTTTTATAGTGTGTCTAAGTAGGGTTACACCATGTAAACCCTAACTTGACATGGCTCTTCATTTCCTTGATCTGTGGGTTCAAAAACACCATGGAACATCCTATGGGTTTTAGCCCAACTTGATAATCCATGGAGCATTAGCCCACTATACAAGTATGGGTGATTTACACAATCAATCCATATATTTAATCAGTCTTCTTTTGATCACTTAATTAATTCCAAATCAATTCTTGGTCAATACTAATTAAATAATATTATTAATATATTAGAACTTATAACATATTAGTAAACTGTAAGTGTTATTTCTTTCTTTTTGGTCTATCCAAATGCATGATGCCATGCAACCCAAATGGACCATGCTAATCGGGTCAAGTACATTCCAGAAATAGTTATGAACTTAGACACCTAATCCAATAATCTCCCACTTGGATAACTCTAATAACTATATCTATAAGAATAACTTCATGAACCAATCAACAATCATAGATCTTTCAAGGTCTCGCGGAACAGAGATGATGATGATACGCCATTTAAGATAAGTGATCATATAATCCTCTATTCTAGATATCAGCCGGACAAATACATGGAACAATGTCTTACATATTGTCCAGCAGTTTGTTTCTCGATTTCCGATTTGTTTGACATAGAACTTATTTGAACACATCAACTTAGTTCTGACCGGGCCCGGTACATGGGTCAACACAAAATCATCAAGGGGCCCAGATATCACTTCTATTCCAAGAAGGAACAAATAAACTTCGACTCATATGCTTGTTCTACTACTTGTTGAATCATACACAAAGGTACGTTTCATAACATCGATTTACCAATGCGTTTACGTACAATCAATGTATAACTAAATCAAAGGCAACAAGTCATATCTCTAGGTTTGAAGACTTATATGATATTACCGTCTCACGGTCACTCGAGATAAATTCCATGAAGTGATACCAGTGAGCGTGGGTTGAATCCAATACTCAGAACTTATAAGCACTCATGAATGTTGCAGCAATCCTTGCTATGTCGCATACCTTGGACATCTACAATCCAGCTTCATGAAAGTCTTGATTCATATCTACTTCTAACATATGACCGACTGTGGATGGTTTGAAAACTTAGTCATTCAGGAAGAGCGACTTAGTTATTCTGGAAGTCAAAACATGCAAAGTGAAACATAAGAATAATCGAATCCAATATGGTCTCAGAACTTATGAATATAAATAAAACATCTTTTATTTATCACCATATTGATTACCCATCATTCATTAGATACTGTTTCAAACTATCAACTTTATACTTGAATTAAAAACAATAGTTGTCCCATGCTCCAATCATGTACACTATGTTTTTCTAAATACTAGTCATGCCATACACCAAGTATGCACACTATGTTTTTCCAAACATTAGCTATGACATACACCAAGTATGCACACTAAGTTTGTATATGGTCTTTATTTTGTGAAATAGATCGACTGAACATAATTCCAATGATACTCATTTCACAATCCCAAATGCTTACCGCAAATGCAAGAATTTCAAATTCCTGCCATTTACTTAAATCTGTTAGATTCTAAACTTATATGCATTGGTCTTCTTGTAATGATTATGCACAAAGTAACAAAGACTTGTCAACATACATTAGAGAGTATTCCAGTGGAGATCAACTCCATGGAACCAAAGTCTCTTATTCAAAGTTCATGCATTTGAACATTCTTCTTGCATTAAGTTTCTTAATCTTACGCAGATTTAATGAATAACTTCCACGTATCGGAACATTTCCATATTACCCTTTTGACTATTACTCCTTTACAAGAGTTGCCTCTTTTCAAGAATATGTCAATATGGTCCTTCCAAAATTAACACTATACTTCCAACTGTCCCTGAGCAACCAATCTTTAGTAAACCTTAGATTGTCTTTAACAATTGCTTAATCAAATTAGTCATATCTAGTTCTAGTACTTTTCCCCTCTTAATGCTCTGGGCATCTGGGAAAATTTAGAAAAAATGAATATTATAGCACATGCAATCGATCATATATCCGTAGCATATGGGACACAATTAATAAAGACATGATACTAGACCAGTCTTTTGCTATAATATTTCTATTTCTATTTGCCAAGTTCTTATAATTCATATTATGAAAAGGGATGCCATAATCATAATCAAATTTTAGAATGCAAAATAATACACCTTTCCTTAGATACCACACATGTGTGTCTAAACATTTTCAGAACTATGAAAATGGATGCCGTAATCATAGTCTCAATTGTTTAGACCTTTTCCATTTCTCATAAGTCCTTGTTAGTGTGCCGGTTAACCAAACACGCTCCACTAACGACTTTTAGAATGCAAATATGACAATTGCTATCTACTTAAAATCTACTTAGTGAAAGTGTTTCCTCACCATCATTTTCATGAATCAGAGAGAAACCTTATGACACTTAGATTTTATGGTGTAAGTGTTCCTATCCATGTGAATTTTTCAAAACCATAATCACAAGACGAGGTTTGTGACAAATCAAAACTCTTATGAATTGAACCTATGCAGTCTTAACCTCTTGCCACCTGGCAGCACAAGGGCATGTCATTGCTTCCAAGTTGTTATGAAACAAATTGAGAACTCTTAGAACTCATGCAAAGCCAACTTTAATTGGAATGGGCACAGAAATAGGAATATGTCAACACGATAAGTTATAAACCTCAAGTCATGTGCTAGTGATAAACTATAGGTTTTTCTTCTTGATTAGATCTAGAAGTTTTTTCAAGATCTTTAAGACTCCCACTGTCCTCTTGACATATAAGACTCATTTTCCAAATATTCAAGAGATAGTGCGAACTCTTTATCAAGACAAACACTTCACATAATTGGCCTTAAGTTGCTCTCTGTTTTATCCAAAACATCACAACTTACCAATTTCAAATGTACAAGAGTAAGACACACTTTATTCTTACATTTGACTAGTGTTATAAACCTTTCTTTAAGATATGTCACTCAAGTTACAATCTTGGAGTATGACTCTAAGAATTGTTTTGGATGAAGTATGACTCACCTTTTTGATTTAACCTTTTCAACAATTCATGATTCCTCTTCTTAGCCATAAGAATGCACTAAGATGTCCTTAGAGAACCAACTATGATATGGTTTCTTAATCATTAAGATGATTACTAAACATGATACTAAAGTACACTCCCATCTTTTCAGATTTGAGAAACTTTTATCCTTCTGCCTAACTCGATTCTTCTCATTCATCCTACAAAACATTGAAAATTTTCCAATGCTTTAGAATTATACTTAAACCGGTAAGTATAACCATATTTACTAAACTTTAGTACGTAAATCATGACGAATAATCTTATGGATCCTTTGTGGTGGACTTGACCAGTGCACAAGAATGTGTACTCGATCCCTTAGTCCTTCACATGACTCACATATAAATGTGAATAAGGAATTAGTCTTAATTTTCCAAAGCTAAAAGTTCTCATTCATCATACTATACAACTTGCATGATTCCAAGTTTGGGTCCAGTTGAAGCCTTGGGTGATGAGAATCTTTCCTTATTTGATAAATTTAGACACTACCACAAATGAAAGAGTCAAATTCACATTTCCATTATTTCTAGAAACATATAAACATCAATTTTCCATAAAAGCCATTGCAAGGAGGTATAAACTAAAATAAAATTTAAATTTTATTTATTTATAAAATACGGAAAAACTTTTTCCTTACAATGCAGCTTCAAATGAAAACTATGTTGTTACATATTTCCTAGCAATCTGTCATAACTCCTAAGAAGTAGCTCAAGAATCCGATCTTCGAACCATGCGATTGAAATCCATCTTCGCGATCAGATTCAGCAAACTCTTTCTTTAAGTGTCCTTCCCTTTGCTTGATTCTGCCAAACACCAAAATTTAACCGAGTCACATTTTGTATTCAAAATCATCAATAAGGAACTTAACAGAGTTAGATAGTGGACTTACCTGAAGCAGAATCAAACATTCTGACTAGTCCTTCTCTCAGATATTTCAGGTAGTCACGGAAACTTTGCAACCAATGCCCCTTCCTTTTTGGAAATAGAACCATATGGACCCTTTGGGAATGGTACACATGACTATCTCAGACTTAGCGTTTCTCTTTACCATTTTGTCAACCGAGTTGACTATGGCCGGTCCCTTTCCATTGGGAAGAGAAAGCTTTCTAGATTTCCAATGTCACTAATTTGTCAATGTCCATGGTAGTTTGGGAAGTTTATCTACTAATCAAATTTGCTTTACCAGAGCTCCAAATCATTTTTGATTCAACAACACCAAGCAAATAGATAAGATCATTAAGGGTCATGTCATAGTCTTTTACATAGTAGTCCCAAAGGACACTCACTAAGTGACTTAGAAAGTGAATGAACAACCAATTTTCTCAAGACTTTGACACCAACTCTCCGGACTTGTCAATATATGACTTCATCTCTGAGATGTGATCACACATAGACCTTGCTTGCTAATAGGGCTTGAGTGACCTTGAACTTGTGAGTTATGGAGAATAATTGGAGGAGGTAGAGGAATTGAAGTATGATTTCCATGATCCAGTCACAGGACATCATCTTCATTAGAAAAGCTTGTTCCAAGAGTTTTGGGAAGTGCATAATTGTCTAAAGCAGACATCTTTTGGGAGATATTCAAGATAGTTGATTTAAAGTCGTTAATATAACACCCAATATAGAATATTAAGGCTAGAACCCAGCACAATATTTTATAACTTAGAAGAGGGATGTCGTAATCAAAACTATAAAATATTTGAAGGTAGGTGAATGACGAGTCACCAATTTCCACCATGAAAAATAAAATAAATTATCAGGTTTTAATTGGATTTGAAACTCCTAGATCTTTTGAGATTCATTAAACTTTCAATGGCATGTTACAATCTCGAGTGTGCCCTTCAGGTTTTGTGACTGAGATGCTGAGGATCACAAAACAAGGTGTGAAGTAACCATGCAAATTACTTGGTACCCTTAATGTATTACCCCTCAATCGATGTGTCGGTTAATCACACGTGCTCCATCGATACTATGATAAACATTAAGTTACCCTTTGCCTACTTTGTTAAGTCCAGCTAGTGTGCCGGTTAACCACACACGCTCCACTAACCGACTTAAGCGAAGTGCAAAGTATAATTTAATGGGTTAGCACCTTATTCACATTTTCCTAAAGTAACTACGATTGGGAATTATAAAAACATTTAGTTACTTTATATTTCATCATTAGTAATTTTAATGAAGGGAGAATTCTACTCATTGTCCTACCCGTTCGGCTAACAACCCTGAACCGATCAAGGAAGCGGTGGATGAGAGTGGACACCCATTAAGTTGCCATTTTATAGGCAACAACCTTATACCCCCTTATAGACTGGCTTCATGAATGAGGCCTACTAACGGTAAAACGACTTTTTCTTATAAATATATAATTATTATTAACTTATAGTATTATAAAGTGTAAGGGTTGAATTTAAACTTTTAAAATTCTAGGGGTTGTAACTAAAGTTTTTAAAGAGACTTTACATGGCCCAAAACTTGAGGGCAAGTTTTGTAACTTTCAAAACTTTTCATCTTTCATAACTTATGATTTAAATGGTTTATTAAAATGAGAGACTTTTTATTTTATGTAACCTATGTATTTCTTTAATGGACTTTAAAAGAATGACTTTTGGTAATCCATAACTTGAGGACAAATTATGGATTCCATTAAAACACATAATGATCAAGAATTAAACTAACAAAAAGTTACAAATAATTCCTATGATCTTCTAAACTCATAAGTTCATGAACATGCATATCAACAATTTCAAAAATCATAAAATTAACCATATAAAACTTGAAATTTTGATAATAGCTACTGAAAATGGATTAGCATAACCGTTACACCATCTATAACAAGTTTTATAACACTAAAAAAGTTTAGGGTAATGTTTTTAGTCCACTTCCAGCAGCAAAAGTCGAAAAACTACATTCCGGGGCTCCTACTCGTTGAGTGCATGAACCTACTCCATGAGTAGGATGAGTTAACTCATGGAATCATCGAGTCCCCCATGGACTCGGTGAGTTCATGTTGCAGAGTGTAGAAAAACTGAGTTTTTTTTTCACAATTTTGCATCATGTATCAACCAAACAAGCCTAGGCTCTGATACCACTATTGAGTTTTGAGAATTCTAACACTCCTATGGTGTACATGCAACCCTAGAAACCTTGGATGTATGTTTTATCTATGATACATGAAATTTTGTTTTTCCAAGGTTCATAACCTATCTAGCATACATGGGGAACTTTTAAACATAAAAGATAGTAAGAAATACATACCTTTAGTTGTTTGGATTCCTTGAGAACCTTGTGAGCCTAGCTCCTCAAGTGTGATGACTCAAATTTCTCACACAACATCAAATACACTTGGAATAACCTTGAGAGAAATAGAACAATTCTAAAATCGGTTACGCCCTCTTGTTCTCACTAGTCCACCGATTTTGGGTGCTTACATATTCCTTTTATAGTGTGTCTAAGTAGGGTTACACCATGTAAACCCTAACTTGACATGGCTCTTCATTTCCATGATCCATGCGTTCAAAAACACCATGGAGCATCTTATGGGTTTTATCCCAACTTGATAATCCATGGAGCAATTAGCTCACTATACAAGTATAGGTGATTTACAAAATCTAGCCATATATTTAATTAGTCTTCTGTTGATCACTTAATTAATTCCAAATTAATTCTTAATCAATACTAATTAAATAATATTATTAATATATTAGAACTTATAATATATTAATAAACCTTGAGTGTTGTTTTTCTCATTTTGGTCTATCCAAATGCATGATGCCATGCAACCCAAATGGACCATGCTAATCGGGTCAAGTACATTCCAGAAATAGTTATGAACTTAGACACCTAATCCAACAATAACAACCAAGATGAAGGAAGGTGAACCCATCACGGGCCACATGCAGAAAATGCAAAGGTATGTGGACTGTTTGCTGAAACAGAATGTGAACTTCCCCGAGGACTTGTCAATTGACATCATTTTGTACTTCTTACCTTCTTGTTATGATCAATTGTGAATGACATAGCACATGAACAAGGAGGAAGTTACACTCAGCAAATTTCAAGGACTCTTGAAGACCGCGGAAAGTGGTCTTAAGGGTAAATCGGTTGTTACCACTACTACTCCTATCGCGGCCCCTGTCTTGCAATCGGGCAGGGCAAAGGAAAGAAGAGGAAGAGCCCTTCAAAGGGTACCAAGGGAAAGTCCATTGATGGTTCCTCTTCAAGTGGAACCAAGAATGGTTTTGTCACTCCTTCTACCAACCCTAAAGAGGCTGAATGCTTCTATTGCCATGAAAAGTCGCACTGGAAGCGAAACTGCTTGAAGTACCTGCACCATGTTAAGGATGGGAAAGTAAAACCCATCCATGCAGGTATATACATTATATTGTCGTATAACTCACCCTATTCTAATTCTTGGGTCCTTGATACAAGTTGTGGTATTCACATATGTTCTGATTTGTAGGGACTAAGAAGAAGTGAGAATGTGGAGCATGGGAAAATAAACTTAATCATGGGGAATAAGAAAGCTTCAACTGTCACCAAGATTGGAGTTTACTCTTTATTGTTAAGTAGTAGGTTTACATTAGAATTGAATAAATGTTGTTACGCATCTGAAATGTCGAGGAATATTATTTCCTTTCATGGTTTGTACAAACAAGGGTTTACCTTTTTGTTTGATAATGAATGTGGTGGTGTTAATGCTTTCTTTAATAATGTTCTTTATTTTAAAGCAACACCTTGTGATGGTGTGTATGAAACCGTGTCGGTTGTAGATAACCTAGGAAATAATGTGTTGTGTATTGATTCTTCCACTAGCTTGGATAAAGTATCATTATGGCACTGTCTTCTTGGTCATGTAAGCAAGAAACGCATAATCCAACTCCAAAAGGATGGATTCTTGGAGTCATTTGACCTAAAGTCGGATGATAGTTGTTAATCTTGTTTGCTTGGGAAAATAACACAGTCACCCTTCACTGGTTCTTGTGCTAGGGGTGAGGGTTTGTTGGATCTCATACATACTGATGTGTGTGGACCCTTCAGAACAACCTTAAGGGATGCTAACCGCTTCTACGTGACTTTTACTGTTGATTGTAGTAGATATGTATATATCTACTTAATCAAGCATAAGTCAGAAACCTTTAAAATATTCAAAGAGTTTAAACAGGAAGTGGAGAATCAGTTGGGCAGGAACATTAAGATGCTTTGTTCCGATCGAGGTGGTGACTATCTTAATACAAAGTTCCTTGATTATCTTAAGCAATGCAGGATCGTCTCAGAATTGAAACCTCCCAGGACACCACAACTTAATGGTGTGGCTGAGAGGCAAAACCGAACCTTGTTAGACATGGTTCGTTCCATGATGACTCGAGTTTTGCTACCAATCTCATTTTGAGGGTATGCCTTTGTTGAAACATAAAAATTGACCCTCTTGAACTTCAGCTAGCACAACCAACAAACCACCACAGTCAAGTCTCTTCATCAGCAGTCGCAACCGCAGTCCTTGCCAACCGTAGTCTATTTACTAGATTATTTTACTTTGTCTTTTTGTAATACACTCTATTGTCCAGTATGCCTTGCATGGCTACTCTTAGAGATGTAATCTAGTGTTCTTTGTGAGTCTCTATAAATAGAACTCATTCTCCTATATTCGTTAACGCATCTTTCAAAATTGAAATCTCTGAAGTTATATTTTCTATTTTACTTACTCACTCTTCTTACTCTCATAGTCGATTACAATCTCTCTTCGAAGCAAGTCTTTTGTGAATTAATCACTAAGTTTGATCTCACTTATTAACTTGGTTTGAATGCATTCCTTGTTATGAATCAGCTTAAGTGTATACTTGATATAACAATTGTTGTCATTTACATTTCTTTACTTTTCCGCAACTAACTATCTAGCCATCTAACTCTAAATATTATTTTTGAGCTTTTAGATCCTTCGAGATTAAATATTCTGCAATATACTTGTTCTAACGTTTGTTCAAGTGTGTCTCTAAGTTTTTCTCTCAACAATTAGTATTAGAGCCATAGTGGTTGCTCTTTGAAAATCGGAACCCTGATTTTTTGAAGAGCCTTCTATACCACTGAAGCTCATTTCTTAAACAAAAAAAAACTTCAAAAATATGGCACAATCGTTATCTCTGAATATTTCCATCAGTGTTGGTGGTTCTAATCGAGTCCCAATACTGGTTGCAAATGAATATCATCACTGGTCACAAAGAATGGAAAGATACTTAAGGAGACTTGGTAGAGATGTATGACGATCCATAGAGGAAGGACCACATGTTCCTGTCCTTACACCAGTACAAACTGACGGAGCCACAACAAGACTAGGAGGAGGTCAACCAGCTACGAACCGTCCCACCAAGGATGATCTCGATAAAATGGAAAATGATGTTGTTGCTTTTTATGAAATCTCCTGTGGAGTTGCTCCTGACAACTTCGATATTATCATAAATTGCAAATCAGCCAAAGAGATCTGGGATGTTCTCAAGAATCTTTACGAAGGCTTAGAACAAGCACAAGACAAGCAACTTACAACTGCACTCAATGAGTTCAACAACTACAAAGCTCAAACTAGCGAAAGTTTGGAAGACTCCTTCAAAAGATTCAATCTGATTGTCACCAAGTTATCCAATGCGGGCACTATCCGCAGTAACCATGAAACAAATCTTCAGTTTCTTAATGGCTTGGGAAGACATTCGAGTACTGCAAAGATGATAGTTCAAGGCGATAGAAAGATTCACTCCTTGTCACTCTACATACTCTATGGGGAACTGCAAGCACATGAATCCACCGTACTCAAAGACTGTGCTGACTTCGGAGGACCTCTTGCTCTCATTGCACAAAATCCACATAATCAATCTTACTCTCCCTCGTTTGACACTTCACCGCAGTCATACGAAGCTGATTCCGAGTATGATGATGAAGAGGAATTTCAAAAGGCAATTGTTCTCGTTAGCAAAAAATTCAATCGACTACCACCTCACTCTTTTCGCAAAAACCAACAATTCAACAAACCACCCTTCAAAGGTAACTTCAACCCACAAAACAATCAATCTCATTATCCTAAAATTTCTCATCCACCACCGCAATCTCAAAATACTCAACCGAAGGAAGCACTACAGTCTACTCAAACCACTGACTCCTGTACTCCCTTAGAATACAAGACTGATGTTGTAGTTTGCCATAAATGCAACAAAGAGAATCGCTTTGCAAGAGATTGTAACGCCAATGTAGTTAAAGACAGAGCATTCCACCTTGGAATGGCTCAAGACTTAGAAGAACAGGAGAAAGCAAGGGCATACGTAGCCCATGTCAAGAGAGACCATCAAGTTTGGTCATCCAAAGATAAAGATGAAGCCATCAGCAGTGTCCAGGGAAAAGGGAGGATCTGCATGATAGCGACTGCTGATAATTTTGTGTCTATAAAGCTGGACGAAAACTATTATTCATGGCAAAGGACATAACTCTAAGCATCATCGAACAAGATTTGTGCAAGGAGGAACAAGAAGATGAATGGTTAATTGATAGTGCCTGCTCCTTGCCAATGACCGGAAGGTTAGAATACCTTCGGGATTTCAGGTCAATTTGCAACGGTGGAAATGTTACTTTCGGCAATAATGTTGTAACATCAGCAAAATTCAGGTCAAAATTTAAACTTTAATAAAACCATAATTGATTATACTAAGTGGTAGATATCGTAACAATGTTTTCATAGATATAAACTACACAAAAATCCGAGTTATAACGAAGAAGTTATGACCATTTTAAGATTTCCGACAAAACCGGCAAGACCGATTAAACGAAAAATGTGAAGTTCCAATACAATACTTTTTAGCCTTAAATATCTAAATGAAAGTCGTAGATATCATTAAACCGTGAACATACGTAAAAGGAACGCCCAAATCCGACTTCGTATATCGAAGTTATGATTTTTCCAAGTTCGGCTTAGCAGCAGACAACTAAAAACTCGAATCGGAGATCGAGCGACTTTTGGCCGGAATGACCTAAACGAGAATCGAAGGTCTCGACAATGGTAATTCAGCGGTAAAAAGTCTGGCAAAAACCGACGTCAGATAAAGAAGTTATGAATTTCTAAAGAAATTCCTTAAACACGACCTTTTAAAAATAAATAATAAAAATGATTTCAAAATTTGCCGACGGAGTCTAAACAAAAGTTGTAGAGCGTAGTCTCACCTACGCGTGGATATAAAGACCATCAAAAACGGAATTCGTATGAAGAAGATATGAATTTTAGAAGTTTATTAATTAAATTAAATATAAATTTAATTATAATTGTTTGGTATTATCCGAAGGGAGTCAGCAGATAGGGCCGAAGTACGCCCTGCGTACCCTCGTACGCCCCACGTACTCAAGGCCTAGGCCTCGGATCGTCCACGTCCCGACCTATGCGAAGCTACCCCTTGTCCCATCCGAAATCCAAGGCAATCGAGGACTCGGTCATGCATGACGTACGCGTACGCCCCGCATACCGAGGCGGTTCCAGCCCCTATAAAAGGGATGCGAGGGTTCCGAAGAAAGGGCTCCATTTCTCTCCTCTCTTGTGCGTTCTTGCCTCGTTTTCCGTGCCCGTTCTAACCTGAAGCCCCGGTCATTTTGCTCAAGTCCCGAAGGTCGTTTTTACTCCCGAGATTCCCGAGGAAATCCGTTTCCCGAGACGAAATTCTGCCCGGTTTCCATCTCGCTTTCTTCAAACCTTCAGGTGAGTTCATGCCCCTACAACCACAGTTTAAATGCTTTTTAAACACTTTTTAGGGGGGGGGGGGGAATACAAGTAAACACACGACTAAAATCGTGTGAAACATCGATCTTTTGCTATACTTTTCATACTTTTGTTTTAACTATCTTATGAAGTCATCATCATGCAAAACACCTCACAACACAGCTTTACCCTCTTGGGATACAATATGTTTTATAAATAGAAATAATGTTTTATTTATACGTTTACATACAGATACATCATATCAAGGGTAACATTCTTTACTAAATCATTTTATGCATTCAAAGAACTTACGATTTATGCTTTGTCAAACATTGTGAAAAAGGATAAACTTTGCATACAAAACTACTACTTTAATACAGACTTAGTTGAGAATCCGTGAGATGTGTACATCTTCAAATAATACCTTTTTGCTAAAAGGTACCGCTACAAGTCCTGTCTATAACCAGAGTCTCCCGTTCGGAAAACGTGTCAAATGTGTATAGATCTATACGGGAAGTCATGATCCCGCGCCCTGACTGTTAGCTACAGTCCGTCCTTTGGGGTGACAGTTTGTCATAACGCTACGACGCCTGAAGAACGTCGCTACAGACATATTATGTTTAGCATGGTTATAAAACTCATCGGATATACAATTATTATCGTACTTCTGATTGATGAATGAGTAGCTATTAAAACTATTCTTCATCTAACAAACTGCAATCTTCTAATAGGTTTTATTATATAAATCTATGCTTCAACCTTCTAAACCATGTCATTTGCTTTCGGTTTTTAGTCTGGGACATTAGGCTAACTATTACTTTAGGAAAATATGGGATTTTCCTGTATACAAAACAAACAACTAATAGGAAAATAAGGGATTTTCTTGATTCAACTATCTACATTATTCAATACAAATATTCTCATGCATTTCACACTTTTATAAGAAAATAAGGGATTTTCTTGGAAAACATACACTCAATTTGGAATGGAATACAAATTTTCTAAACCACTTATGAACTCACCAACTTAATTGTTGACACTTTCTCTTTGAAATAACTTGTATTCTCAGGGAACCGCTAAGCAGGTTTGGAAATCAACTTTTGGGGATTAATGCGCTGACGTTAATTACTTCTTGTGAAAGATGTTTATGTATTTATCTTTTTGAACATGTAATGAATACGATTATGTAAACATTTTTAAAACCTTTATATATGTATGGTGGTGAATACTTTCCTTTCTATGAACTATTATGATACTGAATATGACGTCCTCCGCCCCCGAACGTTTCCACCGTTCTGGTTTGGGGGTGTGACAAATGTGAATGGAATAATCTGATGTTACAGTGTACTCACTATGGGCAACTTCTAAATTCAAAAGGTTGCTTATGTAGAAAGCCTTAAACATAATATCATCAGTGTTGGCCAACTATGTAAGCAGGCCATCGAGTTGAATTTGATGATCATTTTTCTTATGTAATGGCAAGTGATAGGAGCACCTGTTTGAACAAGTCACGATCCAAGGGTACCATGTATCCTCTGCATGTCTCTCTGATCATTGGCAAAATGCAGTTGTGTTTCCTCTCCAAAGCTGTATCCTAAGTCAGCTGGCTGTGGCACCGCAAGCTCACTCATCTTAACTTCAGATACATCAACACCTTGGTTACTGGAGAGATGGTCATAGGACTCCCTATTCTCAAGTTCAACAATGACACTCTCTGTCCTGCATGTGAATGTGGTAAGCAATCCAAAGCAAGTCATCCTATGGTGATTGACTCTTCATTTTATGAACCACTTGAGCTGCTGCATGTTGATCTCTGCGGTCCATCAACCGTAGCCAATCTCCATCACAAAAAGTACATACTGGTTATAGTAGATGACTTCACACGCTTCAGTAAGATGTATCCGTAGTGATAATGGAACCGATTTCACTAATCATCCTCTCAACAGCTTCTTGGTGTCTAAAGGTATCACTCACAACTTTTCAGCTCCTTATACACCACAACAAAATGGAGTAGTAGAAAGAAGGAACCGCACACTAGTCGAAGTAGCAAGATCTATGATCAACTTCACACACCTTCCTCTCTACTTTTGGGCTGAAGCTGTAGCAACCGCATGCTTTGTACAAAACCGAAGTATTGTGTGCAAACGCCTCAATAAAACACTGTATGAGGGCCTTAACAACCGCAAACTGAATGTTCGTTTCTTTCATATCTTTGGGTGTAGATGTTTTGTGATCAACAACAGAGATCAGCTTAACAAATTTGCACCAAAGTCTGATGAAGGCATCTTCCTTGGCTATTCCACGAAAAAGGTTGCTTATCGAGTTCTCATCAGATGTACAAGGCTAATCATTGAAAGCTTAGATGTGATATTTGATGATTCTCTCATCCACAACGCCCTTCCATCCACTGAAACTACCGCAATCATGGAAAGTCATATTCCTGCTTCTTCAGGTCCTCTAAATCTATTTGAAGTCAATTATGATGACCTTTTCAACCCTGTTGAAACGGCGAAACTATCCGAAGTTCTTGTGTCACCAGCCGCTCAACAACAACACCCTGATGTTTCTGGCCCATCTCTATCCGAAGTAGCATCTCTCAATACTTTCACCTCTCCGGTTGAGGGGGAAAGCTCTACTCTGGATCAAGCAACAACCATCGAGGTTCCAGTACTTGATGATGCTAAAGTTCCTATCCGCAGGAAATCATTACCATCAAACGTATCTTTGGATTCGAATGATAAACTCATAGAGAACATTGATACTAGAGCCGATTAAAGGATTATTACTCTCCCATCCGCAATCTAGGGGGAACCTTCTCAGGTTCCAGAGGAACTCCCATCCGCAATCAAGGGGGAATCTCTCCAAACGGCTCAGGAAAATGTCACTCTCATTCCAACAAGCCAAGATGATTCTGTAGGATGTTCTCAAATCCAGGGGGAACTGCCATCTCCAATTGCAGAAACTTCTGATATTGAAGACATTCCCTCTACTGCAGCTGATGATCATCTACAACCCCGTCTACATGTATGGACGAAGGACCACCCACCAGGCCAAATCATTGGTAAGCCATCCGCAGGTATCCAGACTCGATCTGCCAAGGACTTATCTGATCATTGTCACTATGCAGCATTTATGTCATCAGTTGAGTCGCAATCGATCAAAGAAGCATTATTGGAACCTGATTGGATTTCTGCAATGCAAGAAGAACTAGAAGAATTCAAAAGGAACAAGGTGTGGCAACCCGTTCCCATACCGCAAGGTCTTACTTAGATCAGTTCGTTATCGTTTTCATTGACGACATCCTGATCTACTCCCGAAGTAAGAAAGAGCATGGTGATCATCTGCGACAAGTTCTAGGGACATTACGAAAAGAGAAACTTTATGCGAAGTTCTCGAAATGTGAATTTTGGATCCGAAGAGTCGAATTCTTAGGACACGTGGTAAGCGAAGAGGGAATCCACGTGGACCCATCCAAAATAAAGGCCATTGAGAACTGGTCAGCGCCGAAGACGCCTACAGAAATTCGTCAATTTCTAGGTCTCGCTGGCTACTACCGCAGGTTCATTCAGAAATTCTCCCGAATAGCGAAGCCTCTTACAACCCTGACCCAGAAAGGCGTGGCCTTTGACTGGGAAGAGAAACAAGAAAGAGCGTTCCAAACGCTCAAGCGAGCCTTGTGCACCGCGCCAATACTATCCCTTCCCGAAGGAATAGAAGACTTCGTAGTCTATTGCGATGCATCCAATCAAGGACTCGGATGTGTTCTGATGCAACGAGGTAAGGTCATCGCCTACGCCTCGAGACAGTTGAGGACACACGAGGTTAACTACACGACCCACGATCTTGAGCTACGAGCAGTAGTGTTTGCTCTGAAGATCTGGAAACATTACTTGTATGGAACGAAGAGCACTATCTTTACCGACCACAAGAGTTTACAACATATTTTCGATCAGAAGGAGCTCAACATGAGACAACGACGGTGGGTCGAGCTACTCAGTGATTACGAATGCGATATTCGTTATCATCCGGGTAAAGCCAACGTAGTAGCAGACGCCCTAAGTCGGAAGGAATATTCTGGTCGCAAGGTCAAGTCATTATCAATAACCATCCATTCACACCTGACTAAGCAAATTCAGGCGGCTCAACTTGAGGCCATGAAACCTGAAAATGTGTCGAGTGAATCCCTTAGGGGAATGGACAAGAACTTTGAAGCCAAGGGTGACAGAGGTTTATATTTCATGAACCGGATCTGGACACCGAAACACGGTGGTTTCCGAGACTTGGTCATGACCGAGGCGCACAACACTTGGTATTTCGTCCACCCAGGTTCAGATAAGATGTATCTGGATCTTAAAAAGCTATACTGTTGGCCTAATATGAAAGCAGAGATTGCTACCTTCGTAAGTAAATGCCTTACTTGCGCAAAGGTTAAAGTCGAGTACCAGAAGCCCTCTGGTTTACTGCAACAACCAGAGATTCCAGAATGGAAGTGGGAGCAGATCACTATGGATTTCATAACCAAGTTACCCAAGACGACGGGTGGACTTGACACCATATGGGTCATCGTTGATAGATTGACCAAGTCTGCACACTTCCTTCCTATCAAAGAAACCGACAAGATGGAGAAACTTACGAGAATATACATTAGGGAAATTGTACGGTTGCATGGTGTACCTATGTCCATTATCTCCGATAGAGATAGTAGGTTCACCTCAAGATTTTGGCAATCACTACAAGGTTCCCTAGGAACAAGGCTGGACATGAGCACATCCTACCATCCACAGACCGACGGACAGAGTGAGAGGACCATCCAAACACTGGAAGATATGTTGCGAGCCTATGTGATTGATTTTGGGAAGGCATGGGATACTCATTTACCCCTTGTCGAATTTTCCTATAATAACAGTTATCACACGAGCATCAAGGCTGCTCCATTCGAAGCTCTCTACGGCCGAAAGTGCAGATCCCCTCTGTGCTGGGTTGAGGTGGGTGATACCCAATTAGCAAGAGGGCAAGCTTCCGACCGTACTCTCACTGGTCCGGAAATCATTCGGGAAACGACAGAGAAAATCGTTCAGATCCGTGAACGATTGAAAGCCTCTAGAGACCGATAGAAGAGCTACGCCGATAAACGAAGAAAACCTTTGGAATTTCAGATGGGAGACTGAGTCCTTCTCAAAGTCTCACCCTGGAAAGGCTTGATACGTTTCGGCAAGCGTGGGAAGCTAAATCCGAGGTACATAGGGCCTTTCGAGATTCTTGCCAGAGTCGGCCCCGTAGCTTACAAACTCGATCTACCCGACACACTTCGTAACGTACATTCTACATTCCACGTATCTAACTTGAAAAAGTGTCTGTCCGACGAGACTCTCGTAATCCCACTCGACGAGATCGAGATCAACGAGAGCCTCAACTTCGTGGAAGAACCTGTAGAGATCATGGACCGTGAGGTCAAGCAGACGAAACAAAGCCGTATCCCTATCGTGAAGGTTCGCTGGAACGCCAAGCGAGGACCGGAATTCACTTGGGAACGCGAGGATCAGATGAAGTTGAAATACCCTCATCTTTTCGCTTAATTGTTGTAACTTTATATTTGCTTAAATTCTAATTTCGGGACGAAATTCCTTCTAACGGGGGGATGATGTGACAACCCGAAATTTCCATTTGTACGAACATTATCTATCCAATAGAAGGTAGTCCAGTTTCTGTGATTTTCATACTTTTCCGAAACAGTTTGTGTACATTAGGGTTTATGTTTTAGGTGATATCAGGAGAGTGGATACTCCTGGTTTTGTGAAATTTGGGCATTTCAAGTTTCATACTGTTGCAGTCCTATATCGGGAATAAAAATATTTTCTGCCAAAATATTCTAGGACTATAAATAGTTTTCTGAATTAAATTAATTCATTATTCACAATTCCAAATAGAGAAAAGCCATATTCTCTCTGACGGATCTTCGGGTTTTCATCCTAGAGTGTGAGTCTACTTTACTAAATGCGTTTCAATACTTGTTAGATGCTTTATAACATCAATTACATGTTTAGATTTCAAGATCCGGGAGTTTACCGCCCAAGAACGTTCTTGGGGAGTAAACTCCAAAATGGAACTTTAAGGCTTCCTAGACCCATCCCCATGTTAGGCAACTTAATAAGGACCTTGTGTATGATCTTTATAGACTTGAAAGCATCCAAAATCATCAAGTAATTGGAGTTTACGGCCAAGAACTTCTCTTGGGCCGTAAACCCCTTTTCAAGGGCATTTAGTGCCCTAAACCACCCCTAATGCTTAAGGACTTTAACCCTCAAATGCTTGTGCCTATTTTAGACATCAAAACCCTTCAAAATCATAAGTTTATAGGAGTTTACGGCCAAGAACCTCTCTTGGGCCGTAAACCCCTTTTTCTAGGGTAAAAAGCATTCCAAACACCCCTTAGGCCTTAAGACAATTACCTTTGAGCACCTAGGACTTGAATGGGGAGTAAAGGACATCAAGAACATCCCTTAAAGGGAGTTTATGGCCAAGGAACACCTCTTGGGCCGTAAACTCCAAGTGAAGGCACAAAAGTGTGCCTCTTGTCCCCATTAGCCTTAGATAAAATCATGGAAGCCATCCTTGATGTGTAAGTGCCTCAAAACAATTAAAAGCCGTCACCCCATAGGAGTTTACGGCCGTAAACTCTAGGGTAAATGGACTTTAGGCCGTAAACTCACCTATGGAGCATTCTAGGGCCTTAAACTACTTCATGTGTTATTCCAACAAAGCTAGGAGTGTACTAGGATCAAGATAACACTTTAAAACACCCAAAACCACCATGTGAGGAGTTCACGACCATAAACCCATGAGTTTATGGCCGTAAACTCCAAAGGGTGGGGTTTGTTGGGTGGTGAACTCTTATGCAAGGCCATTTGATGTTTCAAACCCTTTTGCCTTGTCCCGTAGCAACTTAGATGCAACCATTAGGACCTTAAACACTTATAAAAAGTGTTTGCATGTTCCTAAGTGTATTAACTTATTTATTAAGTTATTATTTGGCTAATTAGTTATATATATGCTTGTTATATGATAACTAGGCTCGTGCGTGTAAACAAGTCTCCGTTTGCCACCTAGCACGGTATCCGACACTTCGACTCGTACAGCTCACCACAAGTGAGTTCATACCCCTTGAATCAACCTTTGAAATGATTTTTAAATGGTTAAATACTTTATGGGGGGATACAAGTCAAATACTTATAGTTATTGCTTCAATCACATGTGATTGCATTTAATCACATGTGATTAATAACTAGGAAAACAACGATTTTTACCACTGTTCAAACTGTTTATCAAACTGCTTTACTATGAAATGTTTTACAAACTCTTTTACTACCCAAACTTATTTACAGACTGTGATTCAAACAAATGCTTCTTATACTTAAATTGTTTTATCAACTTATGCCTTCAAATTGTTTTATAGATCGACATTAAGTCGATCTTCTCTTGAAATTATGTTTATGCTTCAAATGTCTTTTCAAAACTTATTTATGCTTTTATATATTCAATTGCATGCCCATATATGTATAGATATATAAATAATGTTTAAAGGGCTTAGGAAGGCCATCCGCCCTATTTCCTTTTTCTCGATTTGGATGTGGTCTGGTGGGATTTCGGGTGACCATCCGAAGGTCGTTTCCATATTACTTATATATCATATATACATGTATAGACATAAAAGTACTTCCATATTCATACTTATCAGTACATCAATAGTTAGTTACCATCGGGGTAACACAAGTACATATACAACTATACCAGAACCATGTACATATATAGTTATACTAGAAACATGAACATACACAACTATACTAGAAACATGTACATATACAACTATACTAGAAACAAGTACATATACAACTATACTAGAAACAAGTACATATACAGCTATACCAGAACCATGTACATATATAGTTATACTAGAAACATGAACATACACAACTATACTAGAAACATGTACATATACATCTATACTAGAAACAGGACATATACAACTATACTAGAAACATGTACATATACATCTATACTAGAAACAGGACATATACAACTATACTAGAACAAGAAACATTACATATACATGAATACGTTAACAATTGTGATCCACTGTGTCGGAGCATGCCTTAAATGTCATGGCCCGAGTTGTAGCCAGAATTCTCTTGGAGGGAGAGCGTGAGTTTGCGTATAGATCTATACTGGATTGACTATCCTACACCTTGCTGCTAGCTACAGCCGGACCTGCAGGTCTGCGGGTGCTAAACGTCATTTCTTTTTATTACGACCATTCATTATGTCGTTGTTAACAGTCGATAGCATGGTGCAATTTATCACATTATACCTTAATATAAATCCGGTTTAAGGTAGTAGTAATTAGTACAGCAGTAGTTCTTATTATACAAAACTATAGTACTATAATGATTTACCCATTACATATTTTAGTGATAACCTCACTTAAGCATTAATGTACATACTATATTTTATTAAATGATAGTTACACTTGGGAAATCACATACTTTTATAACAAACGAGTATACAAAACAGTTAAGCCTTGGTAGAAGGTTACTTTAATAGAAAATATAGGATTTTCTGAGAGATTCAAACTTTTACAAACACTTTCAAACACTTACTTACATTTTTACAAACTTATACATTGAGACAGGTTCAAACGTTTTGACAACAAACATTGACACTAAAATACTTATGAACTCACCAGCTTAATGCTGATAAACTCTTTCAAAATAACTTGTATTCTCAAGTCATCAGTAGACAGGTACCGAGGCCAGCTTTTGAGAAGATGGAGTGCATTCAAGACTCATCTCATATTATTTTGTTTTACATTATTTTGGTGTCTATAACTGTACAGAACACACTTGTATTAAAATTATATATTTAATGCAATGGATGATGTTGTTTGCTTATTTACATTTACTGTGTTGTGATACTATACATGACGTCCTCCGCCCCAGAACGTTTCCGCCGTTCTTGGTTTTGGGGTGTGACACCTCAAGAGGGGGAAGTGAAGAAGAAGAAGTCCATCACTCCAATCACTCCATCTCACCACAACATCAAACTCCCCCATATCTACAGAAAAGATACCTTCACCGCAACCATCTCATCATACTCCACCCAACAACTCTCCACGGCAAGAAGAAAACTCTCCAGAGAAACCAGAGACCTCCCCCCACTTCAAAAACCTTGCGGAGAACATGTCTTCTCCTAGCTCAAATGACTCACCTGCCACCACCCAAAGGAAAATAAATTGGAAGGAAACCAAACTAGCTGAACAAGTATGGAGACTATGCGATTTTGATACCATCATGGATGAGTCCTTGATAAATTCTTGGGTTAATCCCCACCGAAGATTACTTGATGATGACTACACTCCTCATCTCACCTATGCGGAACCCCCTTTAGATGGCTACTGGGATGTCCCAATTTCTCCAAATGCCAGATACTTCACTGTATTTGAGTAGTTCGACCGTAGCCTTCCAAACAACAAAAGACTTCCAATGGAATTTGAGAGACTTAGTTTGTTTTATGCTAAGCATGCCTCTCCCATTGAGAATATTTGGCCTAACTAAAGACCATCCGCAGTCAAGAACTACAAAATCAGGAAGTTCATGAAGGTTGACTTCATCCAATACACTCTGACTAGAAGGGAACACGATTATGTCTGCACCCAGGCTGATTGTCCATGTATGAATCTGGAAGAAGTCTTTCTCATTGCAAAGGTGTTTCAACACAAGTCTGAGAAGCACCCGAAAATGAAGATTGCATTTGAAAGGGCTAATACTTTCTTGAAGGAAACATATGTGTCTTTGCCAAAATCGACGCAGACATCTACCCCACCATTGCCAAGAAAGTCGATCTGCCACCACTTGACCCCGCACCAATGCCTACCGAAGGCTATGAAGAAAAATCCTTAAGTGCAACCAACTACCCTGAATTTGGTGTCATTTTCAAAAGGAAAACCGATAATGTCAAATATTTCATTCCTATGATTGCCATGCATCGCCTCACCAGGAAGCAACTTGACATCTGCCGAAACACAATGGAAAAATCAAAGCACACAACTGCAGAAGTCAAGTTCGAGATCTTAAGAAGAATCATCTAGTTGGAGAACATCAGGAAGTTTTGGTGGATCTTGACCAAGTTTCTCAAACTTGATAGCTGATCAAAAGTTAAAGAGGTCACTTAGGGGGAAATTGTTGAAACATAAAAAATGACCCTCTTGAACTTCAGCTACCGCAGCCAACAAACCACCACAGTTAAGTCTCTTCATCAACAGTCGCAACCTGTTGGGGTGCAAAGTTATTCATTCATGACTTTGTAAATGTTTGACTTTTGTAAAACCCACTTGCATGTGGTGCTTTAGCCTTTAGACCCATTTCTTATTTAGAGTGAGAGAGAGAGACATGTAAACACCTCTATAAATAGTGGGTTCATACCACTTGTAGAGGTGTGCTTGAGAGATGTAGAAGTGAGTGTGTAAGTGTGTGTTAATTATGTAGTCTAGATCTAGATCCTTTTTTTGTAACACCATATACATTCAATATATCTCTTAAACACCCAAATCACCATATTCAATTGTGCAAGCTTTAATTTCGCATGCCAAACCATGTTCTTTGTCACTACAATTGGTATCAGAGCTTGGTTTTCACGATCAACGTGACTTTTGAAGAACGATTCTCAGTTTTGCAACATTTGTCGCAATTTGAGCAATTTTGGTGACTATCTCTCTATGATCTCTCGTAATATTTGATTCGTGTGTTACGTTCTTGATTTTTGATCATCTTGATTCATTGGATCTAGTTCGTTTCAAATCTCATTGTTGATCCAATAATTTTTCATTGATCAAAGCCCGATCCAATCATATTTGTTTGTTTGAATCGAGATTTATGCCCAAAATTCTTTTATGATCTACAATTTTCAAATCTTGTACTGTTCATAAACATTTTAATTGCTACCAAAAGAAACTCGTTACTGTTTCATGTCCGATCATTGAGCCCAAGAAATTTTCAAATCATTTAATATCTGATATACTTCCAGTTTGAGCCCAATTTCTATTCATTGTTCGCATATTCAAAGTTTAAGCCCAATCCATAATCTAAAGAGTTGTAATCGGATCATATAAAATCCATTCTCAAGTTCATTTTCATGTATATGGATCTGATACGCACAAGCTTTAGGTGGTTGTACTTTCTGGTCGAACATCTATAATTTTTCCTCAGTTGATCATTTACGAATCGATTGTTCTGTGTGATCTGAATATATATCATCGTTTTTAACAATCATTTGTTGTTGATTGTTAATCTGAATTTAGAAATCGATTTCAGTCGATTTGTTGTATGATGATATCGGTTTTTGGCTCAAAAATCGGTAAATGATTCATTGATTTTGATAAAATTGATCAAGAAATTTGAAATTGTTGGGAAGAACAGATGAAGAACAGTTTTTTGAACACCTTTTGATCTGAAATCGGACCTCAAACCATTGATTTAATGTTTATGATTCGTTGACTTTGAAAAGTCAAACTATGAAACACTCAAATCTGACATTCTGGAGCTGATTCAGTGGATTGGAGATTGATTTTGCTCAATATAAGTTGTTTTGGGGATATAGATCTTGAAATGAAGTCCAATTTGGAGATTAATTTCGAAATCGGTTGGATTTATGATCTTATTGACGAACGATGGATGGGAACGAACTGAGAACTGATATGCTCGATCAATTGTTGTTTGCGAAATCGATTTGATTTTCGAAGATGATTTGGTTGATTGTGTGAGTTCGCAAGTTTGGAATTGAAAAATGATGTTGATGGAACGAAGTCATGAAAAGTGTTTACAGATAATCGACTGGGAAATTGATGTTTACAAAAGAACGAAAATTCGATTTTGAATCCTTACAGGGTGATGGTTGATACTTGTGATTTTGATTGTTGATTTGGAGTCGGGAACTCGATGATGTTTAGCTGTCGTTGCTGAAGAACTGGAAGAACTGGATTCGCATGTGAGAATCAAAATTGGGTTCGCATATAAAAATGTTCGCATCTGTGATATGGAGGTAAAAAACATTTGCATCTAAAAAGGGTTCGCATTTGAGATCTGTTTGCATATGAGTGACTCAAATTGTATTCGCATCTGGATTTCAAACATAAATTCGCATTTGGTGAGAAAAATGTGTGGTTAATGGTAAAACAAGATTCTCACATAAGGTTGTAATACTGTTCGCATTTGGGAGCAGTTCCATATAAAAGCAAAATCAGGTTCCCATTTGTGTGAATGGAATTTGCATTTGGTGATTAGTTCGCATTTGGAGTCAAAATGCGAAGTCATCTCATCCATGATTCGCATTCATGAAATTTTCTTATACATCGTTTGCATTCATGATTCACAAATGTGCGAAGAGTCAAAATGCGAAGTCGAAATGTGCGAAGTCTTTACTGTGAAACATTGGTGAATTGGGGAAGACAACAGAAGTTTCAAAAAGCTTCCCTGCAGTTTCGTATTTTTGGCAACAAATACCCAACTTCGCATATGGGTAATAAAAGTTGAAAAAATGCAGAATTTTCTGTTCTGGTCCTTGCAGTTTGTGCGAATTTACGCTTTATGCCCGATTTCGCAAATGGGCTAGAGTTTCGCATATTTTACTGTTTTTGGCGCAATGGGTCACTGCAGAATTTTGAAATTGATAGTTTCTACCCATTTTTGAGAAATTTTGTCAAAGGCAATCCGTGAACGACAATAAAAATTGATTATTTTTTGGTTTTCCGGATTGAAGCTCAAAGTTTATGCCACATGTTAAGGGGGAGTTTTGACATGAAAAATTCCGAATAGAGCACGTTCTTTTTCCTTTGGAGTTTTATAATCAAATTTCGATTATAAAAAGGGGGAGAAGTTTTATATGGAAATTCAAATTTGAATTTTTCATATTACGCGGATTTGAAGACCGAAGTGATCTTGAAGTTTTGAAGCCACGAGATGATGCAATTGGAAGTTCGGAAGTAATGTATTCGAAATGGGTTTGGAATTATTGAAGATTTTTGGGGTGTGTTTTTATGCTAACTTTGGGGTGATTATTTGGAGTTAATCATTCGTTGCTGCTTAGTTTGTATGGTCTCACATCCTAGAGCCCAAATTGAAGAGTCATGGAATAATTGAAGATTGAAGTTCGTTTCGACATGTGTCACCTTTGAGGCTCGAACCGCGTAGTGCTTGATTTTGGAAGATTTGAAGTGGGTCATTCATTCCTAACTTTGAAGGGGAGAATGTTGGGGTGCAAAGTTATTCATTCATGACTTTGTAAATGTTTGACTTTTGTAAAACCCACTTGCATGTGGTGCTTTAGCCTTTAGACCCATTTCTTAGTTAGAGTGAGAGAGAGACATGTAAACACCTCTATAAATAGTGGGTTCATACCACTTGTAGAGGTGTGCTTGAGAGATGTAGAAGTGAGTGTGTAAGTGTGTGTTAATTATGTAGTCTAGATCTAGATCCTTTTTTTGTAACACCATATACATTCAATATATCTCTTAAACACCCAAATCACCATGTTCAATTATGCAAGCTTTAATTCCGCATGCCAAACCATGTTCTTTGTCACTACACAACCGCAGTCCTTGCCAACCATAGATTATTAACGAGATTATTTTACTTTGTGTTTTTGTAATACACTCTATTGTACAGTATGCCTTGCATGGCTACTCTTAGAGATGTAATCTAGTGTTCTTTGTGAGTCTCTATAAATAGAACTCATTCTCCTGTATTCATTAACGCATATTTCAAAATTGAAATCTCTGAAGTTATCTTTTCTATCTTACTTACTCACTCTTCTTACTTGATAAACAATTGTTGTCATTTACATTTCTTTACTTTTCCGCAACTAATTATCTAACCATCTAACTCTAAATATTATTGTTGAGCTTTTAGATCCTTCGAGATTAACTATTCCGCAACTAACTATCTAACCATCTAACGTTTGTTCAAATGTGTCTCTAAGTTTTTCTCTCAACAGCCTTAGAGACTGCCGCCCATATCCCTAATCTAGTCCCTACGAAGAAGGTTGCCAAAACACCTCACGAGATGTGGACTGGTAAAGTTCCCAATCTGGACCACATCAAGATTGGGGGTTGCGAGGCTTTCGTGATGCGCAAGACTCATGATAAGCTCGAAACTCGAAGTGAGAGGTGTATTTTCATCGGCTACCCACATAAATCCTTTGCTTACCTCTTCTACATACCCAGTGATAATGTGGTCTTTGCGGCAATGAGAGGAGTCTTTCGCGAGAGAGTTCATAAGCCAAGGAAACAGTGGGAGGAAAATTGACCATAAAAAATTCAAGATTTAAGTGGTGAAGGATCCTCAAACCCTAGAAATCAACCTGAGGAGGAAACTCATGTTGATCCGACAGACGAGTTTGTACCTCTGAGGCGTTCCACCAGAGTTAGGAATGCACATGAGCATTACTATTGTTTCCATATTACTACCGAAGGTGATACACTTATCAATGATAGCATACTGTTAAGTCTGGATGAGCCTAATAGCTACTCGGAAGCCATGGCACTCCTTGAGGCAGCTAAATGGAAAGAGGCTATGGAAAGCGAGATACAGTTCATGTATGAAAATCAAGTTTGGAACTTGGTTGACAATGTACCAGTTCGCAAGACCGTCGAGTGCAAATGGATCTTCAAGAAGAAGACCGACATGGATGGTAATGTATACACTTATAATGCGCAACTGGTTGGAAAGGGTTTTTCTCAAACTCCGATAGTTCATTATAATGAGACCTTTTCACCAGTAGCAAAAATTACGTCTATTAGGGTTATGCTAGCCATTGCTACATTTCATGACTATGAAATATGGCAAATGGATGGCAAAACCGCTTTCCTTAATGGGAAGTTGGTTGAGGATATTTGCATGAGTTAGCCAGAGGGTTTTGTCAGAGCAGAGTACCCTAATAGAGTGTGTAAGCTTGAGAAATCCATCTACGGATTGAAACAAGCACCTCACAGATGGAATATTTTCTTCGATGAGAAAGTCAAAGAGTTTGGCTCTTCAAGGAGCGAAGATGAATCTTGTGTATATGTCAAGGCTAGTGGGAGTATATTTATCTTTTTTTTATTGTATGTGGATGACATACTACTCATAGGAAATGACATCCCAACTCTGCAGGAAGTGAAGTCCTGGTTTGGAAAGTGTTTCGCTATGAAGGATCTTGGAGAAGCTGCCTATATCCTAAGGATAAGGATTTTGAGAGACAGGAGTAAAAGACTAATTGGACTTAGTCAAAGCACCTATGTGGACAAAGTGTTAAAAAGGTTCAACATGCAGAATTCCATGAAAGGTGACTTACCGATCCAACATAATGCCAAACTGAGCAAGGCTCAGAGCCCGAGTACAGAGGATGATGTGGCCTGATGTGGCTCAATCATGTATGCTGTGACTTGTACTCGCCCTGATGTGGCCTTTACTCGCCCTGATGTGGCCTGATGTGGCTCGATCAGTCGATTACCATATGCTTCCGCTGTTGGCTCGATCATGTATGCTATGACTTGTACTCGCCCTGATGTGGCCTTTACTTTAAGCATGGTCAACAGATATCAGGGGAGTCCTGGCAAGGCTCACTGGACTGCGGTAAAGAACATTCTCAAGTACCTGCGAAGCACTAAGGATTGGATTCTTACCCTTGGTGGGAGTGATGACCTGAGAGTTGTAGGGTATAGTGACGCTAGCTTTCAGATTGATAGGGATAATTTCCACTCTCAGTCGGGCTGAGTGTTTACCATGAATGGAAGAGCGGTTGCATGGAAAAGTTCGAAGAAGGAGAAGGTAGCTGATTCGACATGTGAATCAGAGTATATAGCAGCAAGTGAAGCGGCGAAGGAGGCGATATGGCTGAGGAACTTCATCGGAGACCTTAGAGTTGTACCAGCGATAAAAGAGGCTATGTAGATTTTATGTGAGAGAAATAATGCGGTTAACTTAGCCAAGTAACCAAGAGATCATGACAGATTCAGACACATTGATAGAAAGTATCACTTCATAAGACATAAGATAAAAGAAGGACTCCTCGTAGCAAAGAGGATATCGTAAGAGGAGAACCCAACAGATCCCCTTACGAAGGGACTGACTAGGGTTAGGCATTTGCAGCACGTGAGGCGCATCAGGCTAAAGGACGATATTAGTTTCACAAATTAAATAGTTGTTGAAATGTGGAAAGTGTAATTGACATTTGATGATGAATAAAAGTTGTTTCTTATTTATGAGTAAAGCGTTGCTATATTTTGTCAACCATTTACTATCATTTCATTTTGCAAGTTTTGACTTCCAAAATAATTATGTCAAGGTATTTCATATTATTCAAATTCTCCATAGTCGGTCATATGTAGGAAGTAGATATGAATCAAGACTGTCATGAAGCTGGCTTGCAGATGTCTAAAGTGTTGGACATAGCAAGAGTTGCTACAACATTCATAAGTGCTCATAAGTTCTGAGTATTGGATTCAACCCACGCTCACTTGTATCACTTCATGGAATTAATCTTGAGTGATCATGAGACGGTAATATCATATAAGTTTTCAAACCTAGAGATATGAGTTGTTGCCTATGAGTTGGTTATGCATTGATTGTACGAAAATGCATCAGTAACTTAATGTCATAAAACGTACCTTTGTGTATAATTCAACAAGTAGGAGAACAAGCATATGAGTCGAATTTTATCTGTTCCTTCTTAGATTAGAAGCGATATCTGGGCCCCTCGATGATTTTTTTTTGCCTATGTACCAGGCCCGGTCGGAACTAAATTGATGTGTTCAATTAAGTTCTATGTCAAACAAATCGGAAATTGAGAATAAACTGTTGGACAATAAGTATGACATTGTTCCATGTATTTGTCCGGCTGATATCTAGAACAGAGGATTATATGATCCCTTATCTAAAATGACGCTTCATAGTTCAACAGAGTTTTAAGAGCTATGATTGTCGGTCGGTTCCTGAAGTCATGCTTGCAATTATAATTATTTGACTTATCCAAGTGGGAGACTGTTGGATAAGGTATCTAAGTCCATAACTATATTTGAGATATACTTGGCCCGATCCGGCGTGATCCATTTGGGTTGCACTTCACCCGAACTATTTATGGATAATCTTTTGAGAATAGTATGTTTATGATTTATTAATATATTATAAGTTCTAATATATTAATATGAAATCATACTATTTAATTAGTATTGATCTAGAATTAATTTAGAATTAATTGGTGATAAAAAAAAAGGTGACTAATTAAATGTGGGCTCCTGTATTTATATAGTGTGGGCTATTGCTTATTTAGAATGGGCTAGGATTGCAAGGAAAGTCCATGGATAGTCCATGGAGCTTTTACCAATGGATCTCATGGAAATGAAAGGTCATGGGTATTAGGGTTTACATGGATGTAACCCTAATCCACCACACTATATAAAGGAGTCCTTGGCACTTGAAATGGAACTAGTGTGTCTGATAGCAAAGGTGGTCGATTTCTACAAGTGTTCAGACTCTCTCTAAAGGTTTCCAAAGTTTGTGGTGATTTGTGACTTCCATTTGAGGCATCCACATTATTCGTGCTAGGCTCTCAAACCCCAAGCAAGCAACCACTACTAAAAGGTATGTAATTCTACTAGTGTTTTATGATTAAAGTATCCCCATAGCATGCTAGTTAGGAAGTAAACCTTTGAAAGTTATTATTTGCATGTATATTAGAGAAAACATAGATCCAAGGTTTCTAGGGTTGCATGTACATCATAGGAGTGTTACAATGCCCAAAACCCTTCAATAATAATTATAAGTTGGTTAATAAGGTAAAATAAATATCAAACCTAAATTGTAATCATATGTAATCTAAATTTCCATATTAAAATAATATCTTTACTTCTACTTATAAAGTTATGTTTTGTTTTACCTTTTAACATATTATATTTAATTTATTAGTTTTAATATATTGTTGGATGTAAAGCATTATCATTTTAAAGATACAATTTTGGAACCATTTGTATAAAATACTTAAATTATTAATTTAAATATAACATTATAGGGTCAACTTAAATATAAAATTTAGTTTAACTTAAACAACCAAAAAATATTTTTTAAATAGTTAAAAGTAATAAATTGTAGTGTCTTTCTAATAAAGATTATAATTTGGTTAATAAGGTTAAATAAATATCAAACCTAAAGTGTAATCATTTATATACTTTTACTTATAAAATTATGTCTTTAACTATTAACATATTATACTTAATTTATTACATTTAAAATGCTGTTGCGTGTAAACCATTATCAGTTTAAAACTACAACTTTTGAAGAGTTTGGACAAAATACTTAAATTGTTAATTCAAATATAACATTATAGTGTCAGCTTGAATATAAATTTCAGTTCCACTTAGAAACCAAATAATATTTTGTAAATAGTTAAAAGTGTTAAATGCAAAAACTAAATTGTAAAATCAATTTACCTAAAATATTTCTAAATATATTTTTATAATCATTAAAAATTTCAAATAAGTAGCTTTAAAATAAAAAACAAAATTGTTTGATGTTTTCAATAATTACAATGACAGAAATTAAAACGTTAAGCAAATAAATTAAAAAAATCATTAACAATAACAGCAACTATAAATAACATTAAACCATATATTATATTTAATTTTATTCATCAGTAACCCGAAGGTAAAGGTCATTCAAAAGATTGAGATTGTACAGTTTTAATAGATGTATATATTTTCATATAATTCAATATAGAGTAAATTACACGAATGGTCACAATGGTTTAGAGTAATTTACGTGTTTGGTCCCTAACTTATTTTTTAACTCAAAAGGTCCCTACTATTTGTTTTTGTTACGCACTTCGTCCCTCTCTTACCTAAAAAGACTATTTTTACCTTGATTTTTTAATTTATTTAAATAAATAAACCCCAACCCCAACCCTCACCTTACCTTACCTACCCTACCATTTTTCCGTATTTAAACAATAGTCTTTTTAGGTTAGACAGAGACCAAACGCGCAACAAAAACAAACAGTTTGGACCAAGCGCATAATAAAAACAAATAGTAGGGACCTTTCGAGTTAGAAAAATAAGTGAGGGACCAAGCGTGCAAATTATCCTAAACCATCGGGACCATTCGTATTATTTAGTCTTCAAAATAATCAATATATTATATCTCCTTATTAAATCAAATTTAACACCAATATTATTGTTATCTTTTAGAAAAACATATATTTGTAATGACTTCAGCTATATAGAAATGAAGCATTTTTCATTTCACCACATTCATTTGAAACTCTCATGACTTTTTAATTTCTTTCCAATAATGATTATAAGTTGGTTAGTAAGATTAATTAAATATCAAACCCATAGTGTAATCATATATAAATTAATTTCAATATTAAAAGAATTCCTTTACTTCTACTTATAAAGTTATGTATTTGAGTTTTAACATATTATACTTGATTTATTAGTTTTAATATATTGTTGTATGTAAACCATTATCATTTCCAAGCTACAAGTTTTAAACAATTTCTATAAAATACTTAAATTGTTAATTTAAATATAACATTACAAAGTCAACTTAAATATAAATTTTAGTTCAACTTAAACAACCCAAAGAGTATTTTGTAAATAGTTAAAAGTGATAAATTATACTGACTTTCTAATGATGATTATAACTTGGTTATAAGGTTAAATAAATATCAAACCTAAAGTGTAATCATAAATAAACTCAATTTTAATATTAAAATAATATATTTACTTCTACTTATAAAGTTATATCTTTAAATTTGAACATATTAAACTTAATTTATTATATTTAATATGTTGTTTTATGTAAACCATTATCAGTTTATAGCTACAACTTTTGAACAGTTTTGACAAAATACTTAAATTGTTAATTTAAATATAACACTATAGTGTCAACTTAGATATAAATTTCAGTTTCACTTAAAAACCCAATGAATATTTTGTGAATAGTTAAAAGTGATAAGTTGTGGTACTAAATACAAAAACTAATTATAATCACAATTTAACTAAAACATTTCTTAAAGATATTTTTATAATTGTTAAAAGTTTTCAAATAAATACCTTAAAATAATTTACAATAACAATAGTTATAAATAACTCTATATAAATGAGTATATTGATATCTTTAAAATCAAAAAACAATGTTTTATGTTTTAGATAATTATAATGATAGAAATTAAAACATTAAGCAAATAAATTTTAAAAATTTAATTATCAATAACAACAACTATAAATAACATTAAACCATATATTACATTTAATTTTATTCATGAGTAACTCGAGGGTAGAAGTTATTTCAACAGTTGAGATTATGTAGTTATAATAGATGTATATACTATCATATAATTCAAAATAATCAGTATATTATATCAATTTAGTATACGAATTATTATATATCAAATTTAACAACAACGTTATTGTTATATTTTAAAAAACATATATTTGTAAAGATTTCAACTATATATGTGTTTCTGTGTAACGCGCGAGCATTCGCATAGTACTATACTATAAAGGAAACATTTTTCCTTTCACTATATTTATTTGAAACTCTCATGACTTTTCAATTTCTTTATGATAATGGTTATCAGTTTGTTAATAAGGTTAAATAAATATCTAACCTAAAGTGTAATCATGTATAAACTAAATTTCAATATTAAAATAATATTTTTACTTTTACTTATAAAATTATGTCTTTAACTTTTCACATATTATACTTAATTTATTAGTTTTAAAATGTTGTATATATGTAAACCATTATCATTTTAAAGCGACAACTTTTAAACAATATGGATAAAATACATAAATTGTTAATTTAAATATAACATTACAGAGTCAACTTAAATATAAATTTTAGTTCAAGTTAAACAACCCTAATAATATTTTGTAAATAGTTAAAAGTGATAAATTGTAGTGTCTTTCTAATAATGATCATAAGTTGGTTAATAAGGTTAAATAAATATAAAACCTAAAGTGTAATCATAAATAAACTAAATTTCAATATTAAAATAATATATTTACTTCTACTTCTAAAGTTATGTCTTTGACTTTTAACATATTATACATAATTTATTAGATTTAATATGGTGTTGTATGTAATCATTATCAGTTTAAAGCTAGAATGTTTTAACAGTTTGGATAAAATACTTAAAATTTTAATGTAATTTACCATTAAATGGTCAACTTAAATATAAATTTCAGTTCCACTTAAAAACCCCAAAGACTATTTTGTGAATAGTTAAAAGTGATAAATGCCAAAACTAAATTGTGATCTCACTTTAACTAAAATATTTTCTATTGATATTTTTATAATCATCAAAAGTTTTCAAATAATTAGCTTAAAATAACTTACAATAACAATATTTAAAAATAATTGTATATAAATGACTATATTTTTACCTTTAAAAATAAAAAACAGTGTTTGATGTTTGTAATAATTACAATGATAAAAATTAAAATGTTAAGCTAATAAATTTAAAAAATTAATTAACAATAACAACTATCAATACCATTAAACCATGTAGTACTTTTTATTATCATTCATGAGTAATCCACGTGTAAATGTCATTCAAACGATTGAGATTATGTAGTTTTAATAGATGTATATATTATGATACTAGGTTATAACACGTGGAAACCACAGTTAGTATATTTAAAAAAAATTTATAGATAAAAAAAACAATAAATGTAAAAGAAAAACCATGATATTGTCGATTGTATGTATTTTTGAATTAATTTGTTAAGTAAAATAAACATAATAATGTTATTAGGATATGATTTTCTATTTTCAAAATTTGAATTAAATTTGATTTGTTCCAAAAAAAAAAAAGGAAATAATAAAAATTATAGAAAAATGTCACATGTCAAAGAGACATTCTAAAAAATTGACACATGAAATTTTAAGATTTCATTTATTAGAAGAGGCTGATAATTCAAAATAATCAATATAACATATCAACTTAGTATACAAAATATTATATCAAATTTAACAACAATGTTATTACTATATTTACAACTCCATATATTTGTAAAGATTTCAACCATATAAGTGCTTTTGCGCAATGCACATACATTTGCTTTGTATACTTATAAAGGAAACATTTTTCTTTCACCACATTCATTTGAAATTATCATGCATTTTCCCTTTAACCACTTTAATTTGAAACTCCCATGACTTTTCAATTTCTTTATAATAACAATTATAATTTTCTTAATTAGGTTAAATGAATATATCAAACCTAAAGTGTAATCATAAATAAACTAAATATAAATTTTAAAATAATATCTTTATTTTTACTTATAAAGTTATGCCTTTAACTTTTAACATGTTATACATATTTTATTAGATTTAATATTTTTTTATATGTAAACCATTATCAAACTACAACTTTTGAATAGTTTGGACAAAATAGTTAAAGTTTTAATTTAAATATAACATTATAATGTCAAAATATAAATTTTCGTTCCACCTAAAAAACCAAAGAATGTTTTGTAAATATTTAAAAGTGATAAATTGTAGTGATAAATGTAAAAACTAAATTGTAATCTCAATTTAACTAAAGTATTTCCTAAACATATTTTTATAATCGTTAAAAGTTTTCAAATAAGTAGTTTAAAATGACTTACAATAACAATAGTTAAAAATAACTCAATATAAATAATTATATTGTTACCTTTAAAATTAAAAAACAATGTTTGATGTTTTAAATAATTATAATGATAGAAATTAAAATATTAAGCAAATAAATTTTAAAAAATTAATTAACAATAACAACGACAAATAACATTAAACCATATATTATATTTAATTTTATTCATGTGTAACTCACGGGTAGAAGTCATTCAAATGAGTGAGATTATGCAATTATAATAGATGTATATATTATCCTATAATTCAAAATAATCAATATATTATATCTATTTAGTATACGAATTATTATATTAAATTTAACAACAATATTATTGATATATTAAAAAAAAACATATATTTGTAAAGACTTCAACAATATAGGTGTTTCAAGAGAGAGAGAGAGAGAGAGAGAGAGAGAGTTCAACAATCAACTATTTTAAACCATTGAAACAAAGAATCAATCTTCGCCGTTAAAAAATGATCAAAGGCAAAAAAGAGGATGTACATTAAGAGGTTGAACGTACATGCACCCCAGATCATAACAACAAAAAACTCATTTTTGTCATTGTTATTTTTATGTTTATGATTATTCTTTTATCAGAAAAAAACTATAAAAGTGATTTTTTTTTTCAAAAAAACCCTACTTTGTTTTTTTATTTTTTAATATTTAAACTTAGTTTTACTCAAATAAAATAAAATAAATATATTAAAATTCATAATGCTTATACTATTTAAATTGACATTGATATGGATGTAAAAAAACTAAAAATTTAACTCATATTCACGCTCTGAATGCTGAAAATTATAGTAAAGTTCAGATTTCCAATGTGAATAATATTAAGTTAGATTTACATTGTGAATCTTTTAACATTAAAATATATACAGTTTAAATTCACATTGTGAATAAATTCATTTGTAAATTTTACAAAATCAATTTTAGAGGTAATTAAAAATTTTAAATTTTATAAAAGCTATAGTGAAAATAAACTTCGATTCACATACAAATTTTACTAAATTAATTTATGAATGATCAAAAATATTGAAATAGTAAGTCAGATTCATATTATTAATACAAAAAACAAAATTATATGCAAAACACATACATAATGTGAATATGATTAACAGTCTAAATCTGGCCTGCAAAGTGGGAAAAATGCTTTTTTTACATCGATATGAATTTCTTTTTATAGAGTACCAAAAATTATGAATTTTGATATATTTATTTTATTTTTTTTCGATAAAAAATAAGCGTAAACATTTAAAAAAAATAACAAAATGAAGTGAGTTTTTGTTTTTCTAAAAAAATCTTTTTTTATATATCAACGTAGATGTCTACGGAAAGATGATAAGTAATTATGAATTTTGGTATATTTTGTTTTTTTTCAAAACAAAAATGCTAAAAAAATGTTGGTTTTTTATTAGGATTTGGTGCATGCATATTGGTTTTATGGTTTAAAATACTTCCTCATTGAACCCCAATATATATATATATATATATATATATATATATATATATATATATATATATATATATATATATATATATATATATATGTATGAAAAAACATCATAAATGGTCCCTGTGGTTTTTCCAGATCTGAAGTTTAGTCCCCGTGGTTTAAAAACATTATAGATGGTTCCTATGGTTTCAAAACTTTTGACGATTGGTCCTTATTGCTAACTCTGTTAACTTTTGTTCGTTAACTGAATGACATTTTCGTCATTTCACGACCACATGGACAATTTATGATGTTTTCACTTATTTAAAAAAAGAAATAAAATAAAACAATATGCAAAAGGGATCCCACCCCTTGCTCTCTCTTTCTCTCTCTCTCTCTTTCTCTCTCTCCCCTTTCTCTCTCTTAGCACGAGCATACAAATTAAAACCTAGCAATCTATATCATCTTCTTCCTCAAAATACGATCTAATTCTCACAATCCATCAATGTCGGTGACTCTTTGCACTCACTCCACCCTTCTACTTCGTCTTATTTAGAATGCAGTTACCATACTTAGTAAGCATACTTAAAGGCTTCGTCTTCTCATCGTGTTCATCAAAAACACAACACACACTTACACTCAATGTTTATCTTTTGCTTATTACATCAAACTCCATAATCTCATCAGTGAAACTCTCTCTGTGATCACTATCCTACTCCAACCATTTCCCATCGACTACATATTCATCCCTATTACTACTGAGGCCAGTCTGATCAAACGAAGTTGTTGTTTCCACTAGTTACGAACCCACGTAGCCTTGTAAATCAATGGCTTAGTTTACCAGAATTTGTTAAACAACAATAATTTCATCAAATCGTGTTTCACTGCCAAATGTATTGTATGAAGCACATAATTAAACTATCCCCTTTTCAATTTATGATTTCTACGGCAAATCAAAGTATCAATTTCAAGGCTAAGGAAATGGATGGTTCTTTAACATGTTGGGCGTTAATGGAGGGATAATTCTTCAACATATATTGAGTTCATGATAACACATAAGGTATGTTCTTTAAAAAACAATTTTCGTGTGTTCTTTTAAAAATCGGGATTAACACCCAAATGTTTGAATCTTTTGTAGGAAGTTAAAGATTTGATTTTAATTTTGATTTCAGTTGTGTATGTTTGTTTCAACTTCTATTTTTCACTATGTTTGTGTGTGCTTTTCTTCAATTTCGATTTTGTCTTGATGAACAAAAAACACATGTAAAAATCATGTCGAAATTCGTATGTAATTGTAGAAAATAAAGGAATTAAATTCTATTTTTCACTATGTGTTTGTGCTTGAATCGAAATGGAGCTTCAAAATTGTTCTGATGACCTAGAGATCAATGTTGAGGATGTGTCGAATTTTGTTTTAATGAAGTGTTCGTTGGATAATTTTATTAGATCTAAACGCCAACATCATCAAATTATCCCCAAGTGAAACACTAATTGTCTGCACCCAATTTAGATTTCACAATGTGAAACATTCAAATCCTAATAATAGAACAGAGTTTTTGAAATAGATTCGAAGTTTGGAGCCTAAAGGAGTGATTTTAAGCGACCAGAATATGGATTGGAGTTGCAAAAGTTGCAGCGGTGTTGAGACAGGATTTGTGAAGAGGGTAAATAGATCTGTTTGGGGACTTCTGAATAGAGTTTTCTATTGGGTTTTGAGCACTATAACACTCCTCTGGTGCATATGCAACCCTAAATGCTTTGGATCTATGTTTTATCTAATTATAAATGCATATTTACATTTTCCAAAGCATTGTCCTAACTAGCATACAAATTATCAAATGAACAATACAACTAGTTAGAAGACTTACCTCTTAGAAAGACTTGTAGTTCTTGACCTTTGAAAGCTTGAGCCCCTTGAGTGTGATGCCTCTAATGGTTAAAAAACACCAATATGCAAGAGGAGGCTTGAGAGAATACGTTATTTAGCACAAAATCAACACACACTCTCTAAGAATGTTGTATCCACTCATGTATCCGATTTTGGCTCTAAGGGGTTTTATTTATAGTGTAGCAAATGCTAGGGTTACACTTTGTAAACCTTAATGACCTTTCATATTAATTAGTTCCATGTGCTAACCTCCATGGACTATCCATGGATAATCTCATTGGTTTAGCACATCTAAATAATCATGGATCATTAGCCCACACTATAAGAATCATTGATTTACACAATCAATACCCATATATTTAAATAGTCTCTTTAGACCACAAAATTATCTCCAAATTAATTCTTGATGAATACTAATTAAATAACATGATTCATCTGAATATATTATACTTGTAATATATTAATAAATCATAAATAACCTTATTCTCAAAAGTGCATACTATCAAATTGCATTGGTGAAGGCAACCCAAAAGGACCATGATTGAATCAAGTCATGTACATCCCAGTTATAGTTATGGGCTTCGACACCAAATCTAACAGTCTCCCACTTGGATAAGTCTAATAACCATAATTGTCAATGCAACTTCAGGATCCAATTTAGAAATCGTAAGATTTCAAAAGCCACTATCGAACTCTGACCTAGTCAGTGACGCGTCCTTCACATAAGGGATCATATATTCCTCTGTAGAGATGCACAAAAACATGATCGAATCTGGTTTCATGACGTCACACTGAATCCGAATAAGCCCAAAATCCGAACCGGTTTCAAACCTTATTTGACTGGTTTTTCGACCCCCGAATCCGAATCGGTTTAACCCGATCTGGTTAGGATCCGATCCGATTTAGCCTTTTTTTTAAAAAAAAACATTTTTTGGACCACATATATAACACAAAATGCAACATAGGTTCATTAAAATAGTTAAAACGTACATCAAATGCCGAATTAGAAAGAGTTTTCAAACTCGTTAACTAATAATAATATTAATAAAATGGCGTTATAACATTTAGCCAAATAGAAATAGTTTTTGTGGTCTTCCACTTCGTGTCTCCTTCACTAAAATATTCTTCAACCGCCACGCAAATAACTAGGGTTCTCATCAATAACATATTCTTCATCTTCGTCTTCGTCTTCATCCTCATCGTCTTCGTCTTCTAGAGGTGTTGATAAGCCTTGTGCATATTCTTCATCCATGATCTTCGGTTCAACATTTTGTGCTAGTGGGCTCTCTAGTGATGCCAAGTGTTGTATATGCTCCACCGAATCCAAGTAATCCTTCATGAAAACGCAAACCTCTACCGCAACTGGGGTAAGATTTGTCCTCAACTTTGATAAAACTCTAACACTAAAAGAAAAAGCGGATTCCAAAGCTACCGTGGAAGCTTGTACGGTTAGTAAATCGCGGGCCATGATGGAGAGAATAGGAAATTGTGCTTTCTTTTCTCTCCACCAAGCCAAAAGATCCAAAATTTTAAATTGTGGTGTACTCATGAATTTTAAAAAGTTTGACCTCATATAAATTCCAAGTTCGCTACTAGGGGTTAATGTGCGTGCTCTTTTGTTTTGTTCCTCTAAAAGGTAGTTACAGAGGTCGATATGAAAATTCGTTCGATCCCCACCACTACCCGGTGAATATAGTTGGTTACACTTGCAAAATTGTGTGACATATTGCCATATTTTGTAGCGTAAATGTCAAACAAATTAGTAAAAGTATTATTAAAAGTGTGTATTTGGTTACGGATGTAGTTTGAGTAATCTTTGTGCAAATTTAAAAACATAGAAATTTTGGTAATCAAAGCCTCTACACCCGTAACATTGATACAAGGGTTTAATGCCACGGCTCAAGTAAAAAGTGGTGGCATTTCTTTGATATATTTGACTAGTTTTTGTCTCATTGGTCTTGTAACCAAAACAAATATTTCACTTCTTTGTTCAAAACGCTCCATTTGTGCGGACATCAAGCATAATTCATTTAGTAACAACGGACTTGTAGGATAATATACGCCCGATAAAAAGTGGTTGATTGTTTAAAAACTTTTAACATTTCCACAAACTCTTCCATCAAATCCCAATCAAAATCTGTAACCCGGTTTTTTCCTTCTGAAATTGTGTCATAAAATAATTGCAAAGTGATTCTTTGACATGTTAAACTTTCAAACATCATGCACGTCGAACTCCATCTAGTGTCAACATTCCAATGAAGACTATATTGAGTTACGTAAATGGAAATGAAAAACATTTGATATTTTTCCATTGTAGCTTTATGTTTTCCAAAAACTCTAGTTAAAACAGTTTTGAAATTTTCAATTGTCAAATCTATCATTTTTAAACCATCTTGTACCGCAAAATTAATAATGAGACAAACACATCTAGTATGAAAAAATGAGCCAATCAAAATAGGTTTATATGTTGCAATTAATCTTTTTTGCGGTGGCGGTATTGTTACTTGCATTGTCAAACGAAACATAGGAGATTTTGTCGCGTAAATTATAAGTCTCTATAGCGCTTACTAAAATTCAAAATAATCATGCCCCCGTGTGAGGATGCGCAAAAAGTTCAAAAGCAATAACTTGTTTGTTCATTACCAAGTATAGGGATCTATCCAATGTATCGTGACGGCAAGATAGCTTTTGGGACAACTTCCGGTGGAGGAGCAAATATCACAAGTTAAAGAAACACCAGTTTTTATATTTAAAAATTCCAATTGCATATCTTTTTATGGCTATATCCCAATACTTTAAAGCATCACGTGTAAGAGAAGTGCGACTTACTTGTCGGTATTGTGGTTGCATTTTTTCCCACAAAATCCTTGTTAATTGTGGGTTGTCGAATTGGTTGAAAGGCAAGCCCTCTTGAATGAGGTACTTGCAAAAGCTTTCACGAATGTCATCATTGTTTTAAATAAAGATCGAACCGTTGGGAGTAATATTTGGTTGATGTGGATCGCCTTTACCTTTTACAACTGGATACGTTTTTGTTATTTGACTCCTCAACGTACTATTACCATCTTTTCCCAAAAACATCCTGCATTACTTGCGCCTTGATTTTTCTTTCCTGCTTGAAAACAAACACAAATCATAATGTTCCCACACATCTTTACTCCGAGTGGTTGGTAAGATTTTAATCACCATTTCATCCGACTCTTGACTCGCAGTAGAATTTCAGGAGCTCATTTATTGGAAGATTATGAAAATAGAAGTATAAAGTAGTAGAAATTTGTGTAAAATGGAAATGGAGCAAATGGATTGTATTTATATGTGTTTAGAAGGGCCAAAAAGTCAAGAAAAGTCAAACTAACTTTTTTTGGGTTTCCAACAGCTATAAGGATTTTTTTTTAAATATTCGCGTTCTTTAACGGTAAAAAAACCGGGTCGGATCCGGTTTTGGATCCGGTTTGAACCTAATCCGGTTTTCGATCCGGGGTATAATCTAAAGTGAAGTCCGAAACGAGAATCCGGTTTGGATCCGGTCACCAGATTAATCTGATCCGGTTCGGTAAAATCCTGTTTTGACCAAATCCGGTTTCCGAATCAGATCGGATCCTAGACCCGAATCCGGTTTTTGTGCCCATATCTATTCCTTTGTTCTCAAGATATCTATGCAGAAAAACACATGGAACATAGTCGTACTTATTGTCCTGCAATTTGTTTCCCGAATTTCGATTCGTCTGATATAGAACATAACAGAACACATCAATTTAGTTGTGACCGGAGCCGACACATAGTCAAAACGGAATCATTGAGGGGCCAAACATATCGCTTTTAATCCTCTTAGGATAAAAGGAACAGATAAACTTCGACATTATATGCTTATACTAATTACTCATTAAGTCATGCACAACGATACACTTTATATCATCAAGTTACTGATGCGTTTGTGTATCATCAATGCGCAACCAACTCGTAGTCAACAAATCAGATATCTTAGTTTGAAGATTATATGATATTATCATCTCAGATTTACTCGTGATAAATTCCATGAAGTAATTTAGGTGAGCGCGGGTTGAATCCAATACTCAAATCTTATTTCAGGAGCACCCATGAATGTTGTAGCAAACTTTTGCTATGTCTAACACCTTATACAATCTACAAGCCAACTCATGACAATCTTCTTTCATACTTACTTCCAACATATGATCGACTATGTATGGTTTGAATAATCCGATTAGTCTGGAAGTCAAAACTTGCAAAGTGAAACACAAAAATAATACTAATCCTATATGGACCAAAAACTTTTGAGTGTAAATAAAACACCTTTTATCTAATCACCATATTGATTACACATTATTCATTATATATTGTTTCAATTTATCAACTAATACTTGAATTAAAACAATAGATATCTCATGTTCCAAGCATGCACACTATGTTTACCTAAGGTCCTTACTTTGTGAAATGGATCAATTGTAAACAATTCCAACGATACTCATTTCACAATTCCAAATCCTTATCGTAAGTGTAAGAATTCCAAGTTCTTGCCACTTACTGTAATTTGTTAGATCTTAAACTTATATGCAGTGATCCTTTTGTAATGACTATGTACACAAGTCATAGATACTTTGTCAATTACAAAACTTTCCATTGGAGATTGTTACAAGACAATTCCATAGATCGGAAGTCTCATATTCAAAGCATATTCCTTTGAACATCCTTTTTGCATAAAGTTTCTAACTTTCTCATATTCTTGATATCCAACTCCCATTATGGAAACATTTCCATATTTGCCATATGACAACTCATTGTAATAGAATCCTGTCTATTCATAATAATGTCAATATGGTCCATGAATTACTATACTTCCAACTATCCATAAGCAACCAATCTTTGGTGAACCTTGGATTGTTCTTAGCAGTTGTTTAATAACTTTAGTCATATCCAGTTCTATTACTTTTTCCCTCTTAATTCCCTAGGCATTTGGAAAATTAGAACACATGAATATTATAGCATATGTAATCGATCCTATACCCGAAGCATATGGGATATGATTCATAATGTCTTACATTAAGACATGATACTTGACCAATGTTTTGCTATAATATTTCCATATATAGAATTTCCAATGTTGAAGCATTTCAACATGGTATTCATCTAAATCCCTAACTAAATTTAATTAAAATCTCAATCAAAACTTTTAGAATTGAAATGAAGTATGAGTTCATCTCTCTTAATTATAGAAAAACAACTTTTCAACCCTGCAACTTTGCGAATTGATATCTTTGTTTTCTATAATTAACATTGCTAACTCACGATATTTACCATAATAATGATGCTCCCACTAGCATAATAATTATTTTGTTACTTGCATAACATTTATGATCCCACTAGCTATGACATAAATCCAGAAATCAGTTGTACTTCTAGAAATCAATACTTTATTGACTTTCTTACCAAAGTTCAGATTTCTGACACGAGATGTTCCGATAAGCCTTTATCTAAGCTCACGCACCTTTTAGTAGAAAGCTCATATGTGTATCTAGACAGTTTTAGAACTTACAACAATAAGTCTTAAATGTTTAGACCTTTTTTCATTTCTCACAATTCGAACTATGAAAAGGGATGTCGTAGTCATAATCTAATTTGAGAATGCAAATATCACAATTGCTAACTCTTTAAAATCTACTTAGTGAAAGTGTTTCCTCACTGTCATTTTCATGAATTGGAGAGAAACCTTATGACACTTAGATTTTATGGTATATGTGTTCCTATCCATGTGAAAATGTCATTTCCAACCATTAGCATAAGACAAGATCTATGAAAAATTCAAACTCGTATGGACTGAGCTTGTTCAATATTAACTTCTTGCCACTTAGCAGCATAAAGGGCTACCATGTCTTCCAAGTTGTTCAGCAGATCCCCCTTACTGATCAATGAACTTTCACTGACCAAGGTGCTTTACCCTACGCAAACAATTAGGAACTCATGTGCATAGTCAACCTTAACTGCAATGACCACAAACACAAGAATGAACAATAGGTTTACTCTTGATTAGTTCTTGAAACTATTCAAGATCTTTAAGACTCCCACTGACCTCTTGACATATAAGATTCACTTTTTCAAGGAACATTACTTGATAAACAAATATTCAAAAGTTAGTGCGGTTTCTTATCAAGACAAACACTTCACACAATTGGTCTTTGTTGGTCTTTGTCTTATCCAAAACATTACAACTTACAAAATTCAAATGTACAAGAGTAGAAAACATTTTACTCTACATTTGCTGATATGTCACTCAATATACAATCTTGGAGTATGACTCTAAGATTTGATTTTGGAACAATGTATGATTCATCTTAATTGATTTAACCATTTCAACAATTCCTGATTCCTCTTCTTAGCCAAACAAATGCACTAATATGTCCTTAGTGGATCAAATTGTGATATGGTTTTCATAATCATTAAGATGATCATAAAACACGATAGTTAAGTACTTTCCCATCTTTTTCAGATTGGAGAAACTTTATCTTTCTGTTGCCTTTGATTCTTCTTATTCGTTCTGCTAAACATTGAAACTTTTTCAATGACTCAGAATTATACTTAATTTTGTAAGGATAACCATATTTTCTAAATTTATTATACCATAATGAATAGTCTTATTGTTCTTTGTGATGGACCTCACCAGCGCACAACCAAGTGTACTCGATCCCCTAGTCCTTCACTTGACTGGCATATACATATGAACAAGGAATTAGTCCTAATTTCCCAAAGATCAAGGTTCTCATTCATCATACAATACAAGTCACATGATTCCAAGTTTCTATCCAATTGAAACTTGGGTGATGAGAATCTTTCCCTATTTGGTAAATCCAGACACTACCACACAACGAAAGAGTCAAATCCATATTGCTAAATAATACAAACATCAATTTTCACATATGTCATTGCAAGGAAATATAAAAAAATCTTTATTTATATAATTGTGGAAAAACTTTTGCTTACAATGTAATTACAAATGAAAACTATGTTATTACAAATTTCTAAGCAATCTATCATAACTACTAAGCAGCAGCTCAAAAATCTGATCATCGAACCATGCGATCGAAATCCATCTCTTCGCAATCAAATGCAGCCTTACTATTTCCTTTAAGCTTCCTTCTCTCTCTTTGATTATACAAAACATCAAAATGTCACTTTACATCATGAAATAAGAATCTATAAGTAGGAACTTAATAGAGTTAGATATTGAACTAAACTGAAGCAGAGTCAAACATTTTTGACTTTACAAGCTCTTAGATCTCTCAGGTAGTTAGGGAAACTTCGCAACCAATGCCCCTTCTCTTGGCAATAGAAACATAACTCTTTGGGAATGGTACACAGGACAATATCAGACTTCGTCTTTCCCTTTCCCTTGGAAAGAGAAATATTTTCTGGACTTTTAATGCTTCCATTGCCAATGTCTATGGAAGTTTGGGAAGCAGATCTTCTAATCAAATTTGCATTACCAGTGCGCCAAATCATTGTTGATTCAGCAGCAATTAGCAAATATGTAAGATTGATAAGGGACATGTTGCGGTCTATCATATAGTAGTCTTTAACAAACTGACTCTACAACTCGGGAAATGACTGAAGAACTAAGTCAACAACCAACTACCATGAGACATCGACTCCCAACATTCCCAGCCTGTCAATGTGTGATTTCATCTCCAAGATATGTGTACACATAGATCTTCCATCTTTATGTTTGTTAGGTAATAGGGCTTGAGTGACCTTGAACTTTTCAAGTCTTTGAACTTGTGGGTTAGGGAGAATAATTAGAGGAGGTGGAGGAAGTGAAGTATGATATTGTGGAATATCATCTTCATGTGGAAAGCCTTTTCCAATACATTCAGGAAAACCATAGTTGTCTGACCTAGACATCTATAAGGGAGAAATTCAAGTTAGGTTATTTAAGTCCTTAATATAACACCTAAAACGAAATATTAAGGCTAGGACCCAACACAATATTTTACAATTGTAAAGAGGGATGTCGTAATCCAATTGTAAAATATTTGAAGGTAGGTAAATGACAATTTACCAATTTCCACCATGAAAAATGAAATAGATTATTAAGTTTTAATTGGATTGAAATTCCTAGATCTTTTGAGATTCATTGAACTTTTCAATGACATGTTTAAATCTCGATTGCGCCCTTTAAGTTTGTGACTGGGATGCCAAGGATCACAAAAAAGGTGTGAATAACCATACCAATTAGCTTGGTACACCCAATGTTACAAATTACCTAATCAATGTGTCGGTTAACCACACACGCTCCATTGATCTATGATTAACATCAAGCTACCATTTTCCACACATTGTCAGTCCCAAATTAGTGTGTTGGTTAACCACACACGCTCCACTAACGACATAACAAGGTGCAAAGTGCAATTTCATGGATTAACACCATTTTCACATTTTCATAAAGTAACTAAGATTAGGAATTTAATAAAAGTTTAGTTACTTTATATTTATCATTAGACTTTTAATGAGGGAGAATTAATGTCCTATCCTACCCGTTCGGCTAACGACCCTCCACCAGGCAAGAAAGCGGTCGGTGAGAGTGGACACCCATTAAACCACCATTTTATAGGCAGTAACCTTATACGCCCTTATAGTCCGGCTTCGTGAATGAAGCCTACTAACGGTAAGACTGAATTGTCTTATATATATATATATATATATATATATATATATATATATATATATATATATATATATATTAAACTTTTAATATAATAATAGTATAAGGGTTGAATTTTAACTTTTAAAACTCTAAGGTTTGGAATTAAAGTTTCATTAATGCAACTTTACAAATTCCAAAACTTGAGGGCAAGTTTCATTCATGTTCCATAACTTGAGTACAAGTTATGGAACCCATTAAAGAACATTTAGATCAATTCTAGCAAGGAAAATTATCATATAATATTCTATTTATCTAATCTAAATCATATAGAAAGGCAATTCTTATCAAATAATAAAAATAATTAACCTATTATCTTAGTATTTGACAATTGTCCTTTTATTTCCATAACTTATGAGTTTAATGTCATGTTAATGTATGAGACTTTTCACTTTCCATTACTTGAGGAAAAGTTATGGATTCCATTAAAGGCATTTAGATCATTATTTTAATTAACACAATAATCAAATAATTCATCCATAATCTAGTTAAACTCATAAGAACAAGATAATTCATATCAACAATCTTCATGAAATTAGTCTAATCATATAAACTAATACAAATCTTGAAATTATGATAGTTATCTTTTAATTGGACAAGCATGATCAATACCATATCAAAAAACAGATTTCATGGTTCAAAAAACAGTTTGGGGTAATGATCTTAATCCAATTCTGGCCAAAAACTCGAAATTCTACACACAGGAGCACCAACTCGGCGAGTACATGAATTGGACTCGTCGAGTTGGTCTATTACTAGGTGGACTCATCGAGTCAGCCAGTGGACTCGGCGAGTTCATCAGTCAGAAGGCAGAAAATCAATTTTTTCAACTTTGTAAACCAATAAGCATCAAGTATAACAGAAAACAATCCAAGGATCTGATACCACTGTTGGGTTTTGAGCACTATAAGACTCCTATAGTGCACATGCAACCCTAAAAGCTTTGGATCTATGTTTTCTCTAATTATACATGCATATTTACATTTTGCAAAGCATTGTCCTAACTAGCATACAAATTGTCAAATAAACAATACAACTAGTTAGATAACTTACCTCTTAGAAGGACTTGTAGTTCTTAACCTTTGAAAGCTTGAGCAACCCAAGTGTGATTTCTCTAATGGTTCACAAACATGAATATGCAAGAGGAGGCTTGAGAGAATAACTTATTTAGCACAAAATAACCAAACACTCTCGAAGAATGTTGTAGCCACTCATGTATCCGATTTTGGCTCTAAGGGGCTTTATTTATAGTGTATTAAATACTAGGGTTAAACTTTGTAAACCCTAATGACCTTTCATATTACCTAGCTCCATGGGTTAACTAATGGGTTTTATACAAACAACCCTATGTGTGCATGCAACCCTAGAGTTGGATCTATGTTTTTAGTATTAGTTATACAACTATATGAACACAAAAAGAAACCTGGCATGCTACTATTATTTTCGAAATTCATGTATAAAAATAGAATCTATACCTTTTGTTTTTATATAGAAATAACAACTAGTTCCTTGAATTTCCTTAGCTCTTGAAAGCAAGTACCTCAAGTGTAGTACCTCTAATGGCTCATAAACACACTAGGTGAAATGATGAATATGGGAGAGAGCAGAGAAGGGTATCTTGCTCTAGATTTCGTCCCTTTTAGGTTTTCACAAGGCTTAGATGAAATCTTAGTGCCTTAGGGTGCTATTTATACTTAAGGCTAACTAGGGTTTCAAGGTGTAAACCTTAATTCATTAGCTTAGGGCCTAAGCAAGTCCCTGGACTCCTTTCCTTAAGCCCTTGGACGAAAACTCCTAGATCCTTCTAGGATTTTCGTTCAAGCCTTAATAAAGGTCATCCAATGGCCCAAAGCCTCAACTATTGAATAATTACTAAATAGGCCCTACACTTTCAGTCAGTTCCTTTAATCCCAAAATTAATTCCTAATTAATTTTTGATTAAATACTAATTGATAATATGATTCCAAATTAATATATTATTCATATAATATATTAACAAATCATATTTATATCCTAGTTTATTATTCCTAACAATAAACCAGCCTCTCTCCTCAACAATCATCCTGTCTAGTCACCAGTGTGAAGACAACCCAAAAGGACCATGCACAATATGGTCAAGTACATACCAAAATAGTTATGAACTTAGACACTAATCCAACAGTCTCCCACTTGGATAAGTCAAATAACTATTCTGCGTATAACCTTAGATCCTGATTAGCAATCGTAGCTTTCAAAAGCCAATGTCAACTCTGATCTTATCAGAAGCGTGTCCTTTTGATAAGGGATCTTATATTCCTCCATTCTAGATATCATATAGACTTGAGACATGGATTTTGATCATTCTCTCCGTCTATGTTCTATTTCCCGATTTCCGATTTATGACGAGAGACTACAATTGAACACATCAAAAGGTGCCATCACTAAATCATCGAGGGGCCCACAGATATCGCTTTCATCCTACATTGGATAAAAGGAATGGATAAACTTTGATTCAATGCATGCTTGCACTCACTTACCGACACACAACAATATGTTTTATGACACCAAGTTACTGGTGTGTTTACATATCATCAATGTGCAACCGAATCGCAAGATACAACTCATACATCTTGGTTTCAAGAATATAAGATATTATCGACTCACAATCACTCGTGATAAAATCCATGAAGTGATTCTTGTGAGCGTGGGTTTAATCCAATGCTCAAAATCATATTCACAAGCACTGATGAACGTTGCAGCAAACCTTTGCTATGTCTAATATACTTTAGACAATTTACAAACCAATTCATGACAGTCTTCATTCATACCTACTTCCAACATATGAACGACTGCGGACCATTTGAATAATTTGATTATTCTGAAATAATTAATTATTCAGGAAGTCAAAACATGCAAAGTGAAACACAAGAATAATACCAATCCTATATGGTCCCAAACCTTTGAGTATAAATAAAACACCTTTTGTTTATCACCATATCGATTACTCATTATTTGTTGTTTCGGTTAATTAACTTATTACTTGAATTATTACTATAATTATCCCATGCTCTTATCATGCACACAATGTTTACTTATGGTCCTTACTTTGTGAAATAGATCAAATGAACACATTTCCAATCATACTTATTTCACAACTCCCAATACTTATCATAAGTATAAGAATATCCAATTCTTGTCACTTATAGAATATGCTAGATTCTAATATTTTATGCAATGATTCTTTTGTAAAGTCATAGCTCAAAATCATCAAGACTTGGCCAATCTCTATCAGAAACAATTCTATAGATATGATGTCTCTCACTCAAAGTACATTTCTTGAACATCCTTCTTGCATAAAAGTTTCTAATCTAGACATAGATTCTCAATATCCAACTCCCAATATGGAAACATTTCCATATTTTCCATATGACAACTCATTCTTAATAGAATCTTATCTATTCATAATAATGTCGATATGGTCCATCCAATACCATACTTCCAACTACTCACAAGCGACCAATCCTCAGCAAACTTTGGATCGTCCTTTGATAGTTGTTTAATTATCTTAGTTAAAACCGATTCTTTTCCTTTTTCCTTGTTAATGCGCAAGACATTTGGAAAATTTTAGAATGGTCAAATATTATAGCATTTTCAATTGATCCTATACCCGAAGCGTATGGGACATGATGCAGAATGTCTTACATAAAGATACGATACTTTATCAATCTTCTGCCATAATATCTTATGTGTCACGTTCTTATAATTCGAATTATGAAGAGGGATGCCATAATCATAATCGAAATTTGAGAACGCACTATGTATCCTTGACTAAATTTGTTAACATTCCACAACCTAAGCCTTTAGATTTGAAATGAAGCATACTATGCTCTCCCTTAATTATAGCAAAACAACTATTCAACCCTTCCGACTTTGCAATGTATAACTCTTGTTTTCTATAATTAATATTGCTAACTTGCAATACTTGCCTTAATAATCATATAAGCACAACATTTATGCTCCCACTATCATGATGATTATTATCATATAAGCATAACACTTATGCTCCCACTAGCTTTGACATGTATTCAGAAAACAGCTTAACTTCCAGAAAAACAATACCTATTGAATTTCTTAAGTTCATATTTCTAATACCTAATGCTTTGATAATCCTTTATCTAAGCTTCTCAAACTTATACACCTTTGCCTTAGATAGCTCATATGTGTGTCTAAACAATTCAGACGAATTGCCAAATCTCACAATTCGAATCATGGAAAGGGATACCGTAACCATAATCGAATTCGAGAATACAATTTTCACAATCACTATCTTCTTAAAATCTCTCTTAGTGAAAGCATTTCCTCACAATCATTTTCATGAAGGAGGAATCTTATGACCCTTAGATTTTAATGGTGTATGTGTTCCTATCAATGCGAATTTGTCAAAACCAAAGTTTGCGACAAATCCAAACTCATATGGACCGAACTTTCTCAATCTTGATTTCTTGCCTTATGGTAACACGAGTGCCCACCATGTCTTCCAAGTAGTTAAGCAGATCATCCTTTCCTATCAATTTACTTTTCATTGATCAAGGTGCTTGCCTTTTATGCGTTCAAATGAGAACTCATAGAACTCACATGCATAATTAACTCAATTGGAACGGCACAGAAACAAGATAGTGTCAACACGATAGGTTGTCAACCTCAAGTCGTGTGCTAGTGATGATCGATAAGGTTTATTCTTGATTAGTTCTTGAACTTTTCAAGACCATTAAGACTCCCACTGACTCCTTGACATATAAGATTCTCTTGTCAATAAACATTTCTCGACAAACAAATATTCAAGAGTTAGTGTAGCTTTTATCAAGACAAAACACTTCACAAAATTGGTGCTAGTTGGTCTTTGTCTTATCCAGTACATCACAACTTTCCACATTTGGTGAATGTTATAAACCTTCTTAAGACTTGTCACTCAATGTCACAATCTTAAATCTAAGACTTGTTTTTGGAACGAAGTATGATTGACTTCTTGATTTAACCATTTCTTCAATTCTAGATTCTTCTTCTCAAACATACAATTATACTAAGACTCATTAAGAGGATCAATTGAGATATGATTCTTAATCATTAAGACCTATCATAAAACATAATAAAAGGTACTCTCCCTTCTTCTTAGAATAGAGAAACTTTTATCTTTCTGCCTACTTGATTCTTCTTATTCGTTCTGCTATTGATTAAAACTCTCTCAATCAACTCAGAATTACACTTAATCTTATAAGTATAAACATATTTACTTAACCTTAGTAAATCATGAAGAATGTCTTTGTTACTCTAGTGGTGGACTTGATCAACACACAACCTTGTGTACTCGATCTCCTAGTCCTTCACTTGACACTTTGTCAACGAATTAGTCTAATTTCCAAATATGAAATTTCTCATTCATCATGCAACCAAGTTGTATGATTCCAAGTTTCTGTCCAATTGAAACTTGGGCGATGAGAAACTTTCCCTATTTGGTAAATTATTGACCTTTCCACATAATTAAGAATCAAATCCATTATTGCTAATAATAGAAACTTACAAACATCAATTTTCAAAGACGCCATTGCAAGGATAAATAAATAATATAAATCAAAATTTATTTTATTGCCAAAAAATTTGTCCTTACAATGCAATTCAATTGAAAAACTATGTTAATACATATTTCTTAGCAATCTTATTCTAACTCCAAGTAGTAGCTCAAGATTCTAATCCATTTCTTCTCGATTAGATTCCGCTCACTTCTTCCCTTAAGCTTACTCTCTTTTCTTCGATCCTACAAAACATCGAAATGTAATCTTATCACATCATGTATTAAGAATCTAGAATAGGAGCTTAAAAGAGTTAGTTAATGGATTTTACCTAAAGTAGAGCCATATGTTTTGACTCTCCCATCTCTTAGATCTCTTAGGTAAATAGGGCAGCTTCGTCTCCAATGCCCTTTCCCTTGGCAATAGAAGCAAATGGACTTCTTTTGGAATGGCACAAGGAACTATCTCAGAATCTACCTTTTCTGGATCTCCAATGTCACCATTTTCAATATCCATTGAAGTTTGGGAGTTTGATTTACTAGACAAATTTGCTCGACCAGCTCGCCAAATCATTGCTGATTCAGTAGCTATAAGCAAACAGGTCAAATCAATGAGGGTCACGTCATGACCCATCATATATTACTCTCTAACGAACTCACTATATGATTCAGGAAGCGACTAAAGAACCCAGTCAATGGCCAACTTTCCTGAAATCACGACGCCCAACATCCTTAACCTTTCAATGTATGACTTCATCTCTAAGACGTGTACACACACAAGTTTCCCATGTTTACTTGCCAAAAGGGCTTGAGTGAGCTTAAACTTTTCAAGCCTTCGAACTTGTGGGTTAGGGAGAACAATAGGAGGAGGTGGAGGAAGTGAAGCATGATCTCGTGTTCCTCGATCGAATCGTGGAATATCATCTTCATGTGAAAAGCTTGTTCCACGGGATTTGGGAAGACCATAGTTGTCATACTTTGATATCTACAAAAACGGGAGAAAATTCAAGTTAGTTGATTGATTGAGTCCTTAATAAATCACCCAAATGAGATATTAAGGCTAGGACCCAACACAATACTCTACAACTTGGGAGAGGGATGTCGTAACCCAATTGCAGAATATTTGAAGGTAGGTAAATGACGATTTACCAATTTCCACCATGAAAAATGAAAAAGAAATTTAAGATTTAAATCTATTGAAAATTCCTAGATCTTTTGAGATTCATTGAACTTTTCAATGGCATGTTTAAATCTCGATATGCCCCTCGATATTTGACTAGGATGCCGAGGATCACAAAACAGGGTGTGAATAACCATGCAAACTTACATGGTGTCCCCAATGTTACAGTCACCTATTCGATGTGCCGGTTAACCACACACGCTCCACCGAAGTATGAAAAACATTGAGTCACCCTTTTCTACCTTTGGTTAGAACCATTTAGTGTGCCGGTTAACCACACACGCTCCACTAACATCTTCGCAAGGGCACAAAGTGTAATTTCATGGAATTACATCAATTCACTTTTTTCCTAAAGTAACTAAGATTGGGAATTTTGTAAAACCTTTTAGTTACTTCATACTTCATTATACTTTTAATGGAAAGGGTTTGCCCTATCCTACCCGTTCGGCTAACGGCCCTCCACCAATCAAGGAAGCGGTGGGTGAGAGTGGACACCTATTAAACGGCCATTTTATAGGCCATAACCTTATAGTCCCCTTATAGATTGGCTTCGTGAATGAGGCCTACTAACGATAAGACTAGCATTTAAGTTATACATATATAATATTAGACTTTTAATGTTATACATAGTATAAGGGTGTATTTTACACTTTTAATATACTAGGTGGTTTAATTTTATAAATTACACTTTTAATTTAATTAAATATAAACCATATCATTATGGATTTATTAACTCTCTTTTAATTATACACTTAATTAATTTTAAAAAAAAAACCATAAGGGTGTAATTTGAACTTTTCAAAATTAGGGTTTTAGAATTTAGACTTTTTCAAAATTAAACCTTTTAATCAAACAATTTAAATTCCAAAATTTGAGGGCAAGTTTTGAAACTTTTCAAAACATAAGCAAGAACATACTAGATCAAATTACAAATAATAATAATTAACCAATTAATTAGTAATTATCTAAATATGACCTAATTCAATTTCTTGCAAGATAATCTATTAAATAATTCAAATAAATCAAGTTTATCACATAAGGAAACGATTATCTAATTAATTTAACAATTATATTTTAATTTTGGTAAGGATATGATTTAAATTAAACAATTAATTTAATCTAATCCCTTAAATACCCTAGATTTCAAAATTAAGGGATGGGATATTCAAAATCTTTAATTACCAAATTTAAAAATTTAAACGATAATTACAAGATATGGCAATATCCAAATCTCTAAAATTTAGGATCTAATCATGGGGAAAGAGGCAATTTCGAAATTCTAGGGTTAGACAACCCTAAAATCGAAATCTTGGGGCCAAAGAAAAGGTTTAGGAAATCTTACCAAAAATTTCGAAATCTAGGGTTTAGAAACCCTAATTTCGAAAATCAAGCCTCAGGGTTTATTAGCCATAAACCCTAATATGTCAAGTTCATACATTTGAATAAAGCTAATTGAAAACAAAAACCAATGTCTCTGATACCACTGATGGGTTTTATACAAACAATCCTATGTGTGCATGCAATCCTAGAGTTGGATCTATGTTTTCACTATTAGTTATACAACTTTATGAACACAAAAAGAAACCTGGAAAGCTACTATTATTTTCGAAATTCATGTATAAAAATAGAATACATACCTTTTGTTGTTATATAGAAATAACAACTAGTTCTTTAATTTCCTTAGCTCTTGAAAGCAAGTACCACAAGTGTAGTACCTCTAATGGCTCACAAACACACTACTTGAAAGGATGAATCTGGGAGAGAGGAGAGAAGGGTATCTTGATCTAGATTTCGTCCCTTTTAGGGTTTCACAAGGCTTAGAAGAAATCTTAGTGCCTTAGGGTGCTATTTATACTTAAGGTTAACTAGGGTTTCAAGGTGTAAACCCTAATCCCTTAGCTTACGGCCTAAGCAAGTCCATGGACTCCTTTCCTTAAGCCCTTGGACGAAAACTCCTAGATCCTTCTAGTATTTTCGTTCAAGCCTTAATAAAGGTGATCCAATGGCCCAAAGCCTCAACTAGTTAGTAATTATAAAATAGCCCCTGCACTTTCAGTCAGTTCCTTTAATCCCAAAATTAATTCCTAATTAATTTCTGATTAAATTCTAATTAATAATATGATTCCAAATTAATATATTATTCATATAGTATATTAACAAATCATATTCATATCCTAGTTTATTATTCTTAATAATAAACCAGCCTCTCTCCTAAACAATCATCCTGTCTCGTCACCAGTGTGAAGGCAACCCAAAAGGACCATGCACAATCGGGTCAACTACATACCAAAATAGTTATGGACTTAGACACTAATCCAACATTAACCTCCATGGACTAGCCACATATTATTTCATTGGTTTAGCCCATCTAAATAATCATGGATCATTAGCCCACACTATAAGAATCGTTGATTTACACAATCAATCTCCATATATTTAATTAGTCTCTTTTGACCACAAATTAATTCCAAATTAACTCTTGATCAATACTAATTAAATAATATGATTTCATATTAATATATTATACTTGTAATATATTAATAAATCATAAATAACCTTATTCTCAAAATTCCATCCTATCAAATTGCACTGGTGAAGGCAACCCAAAAGGACTCTGCTACAATCGGGTCAAGCACATCCTAGTTAAGTTATGGGCTTAGACACCAAATCCAACATTTTCAACACAATTGATTATTGGGAGTTTCGATCAAAATACTACTATGTTAGGATTTATGTGTATGTGAAGTGTTTGTTTATCAGCTTCAATGTGGATAGGGGAAGAAGACAATGGCCTGGAAATAGGTTATAAAGTTTATTTGGTGTGTGCCTGAGAGAGAGGGGGGAAGACCCTTTTTCATATTATTATTATTATTAATTTTAAATAAGTGAAAACATCATAAATGGTCCCTGTGCTAGTGAAATATCGAAAATGCCCTTCAGTTAACAGACAAAACTTAACGGATTTAGCAATAAGGACCAATCGTCAAAAGTTTTGAAAGCATAGGGACCATCTACGATGTTTTTAAACCACGGGGCCTAAACTTCAGATCTGGGGAAACCGTATTGACCATTTATGATGTTATATATATATATATATATATATATATATATATATATATATATATATATACGAGTAACATCAAATGAGAACACCAAAAAGGTTGAGAACGCGAGAACAAAGTATATTCAATTGTGATCCATGTATTCATTTGTGGAGAAATGATAAATTTTTATGTCTTTAATTTCAAATGAAGAGAAAAAGAATATTCATGTTGATTGTGCGTAAAAATTTATCATTTCTCCACAAATGAATACATGTAATCACAAATGAATGTACTTGTTCTCGCGTTCTCAACCTTTTAGGTGTTCTCATTTGATCATTTCCTTATATATATGTATATATATATATATATATATATATATATATATATATGTGTGTGTGTGTGTGTGTGTGTGTGTGTGTGTATATATATATATATAGAGTTAGGTTCAAATGTTTTCACTATCTATTGTATTCATGTATGATTGATTCTGGACCAATCATTTTAGTTATTTTAAGAAAGTAATTAATGCATATTAAATGTTGAAGATGTAATTAATACCCATTATATCTTCAACATGTAATATGCATTAATTACTTTCTTAAAATAACTAAAATGATTGGTCCAGAATCAATCATAGATGCACATAATAGATAGTGAAAACAAAATAACCTAACCCTATATATATATATATATATATATATATATATATATATATATATATCAGGAATTGGTAGAGTTACTATTCAATTAGATCTTATACATAAAGAACTATTTTTTATTTTGAATTGTCAAGCAAAAATGTCTTTCTTGTAGTTTACTCTCTAGGCAAAACATTTTTTTATAAGATTACACTCATTCACAACCAAAAACCAAAACCAACTATCTATTAAAAATAATTCTCTCTTCCACCTACATAATTGTCACACCCCAAAACCGGAATGGCGGAAACGTTCGGAGGTGGAGGACGTCATGTTTAGTATCACAAGACATACATCATAGTAATCAAAGTAATGAACAACCATTTCATTAGAAAGAAAGTGTTTACAATGTGTGTTCACAAAACGTAGAATACATAAGTAAATAACAAAACAAGACTTGGAGTTATACTTCTCCACCTTCTGAATTCCCAGTGCGAGTACTTGTCTACTAGTTTCCTGAGAATACAAGTTATTTTGAAAGAGCTGATCCGCAATTAAGGTGGTGAGTTCATAAGATTTTAGTGATGTAAGTATGTTGTAAGAAAGTTTAGTAAGTTGTATTATGTTGTAAGTTTTGTTTAGAAAAGTTTGCCTGTTCCTCCAGAAAATCCTATATTTCCTACATTGATGAAAGTTAAGTAAAAATGACTCTACAATCCTTTATACGAGTACTAAATGGACACAAGTTATATAAAACTCATATTAAACAAACAATCGATTGTGTGTATCTTCCCTAAGCCCACAACCAAACAAGGAACAGGGAGTGAGGCAGAAGGCACATAGCCCATTGGTTGTTAGATCATCGTTGTATATAACCCTGGCATATTCAATTGGTACTCACAAAGTTAATTGTAATAGTTCCTTTATATTTGATAAAAAGATTCTTTAAGAAAACCCTTATTTCTTATAATAGAAATGGTATCCACAGTCGTTCCTTCTATAATCACTTATTTTATACAGGTATATATAATCTAATATCGAATAGATAGTTAATTGTGTGAATCTTCCCTAAGCCTACAACCAAAAAAGGAACAGGAAATGAGACAGAAAGCACACATCCAACTACCTATTGGGTATTAATTATATATAACCCTGATGTATAAACTAAGGTATTATAGAGTCAACTACTTAAGGTCCTTTAAGTTTATACTGGTTTAATAAAATGGATTAAATTCTTTACTAGTAAGTTTCAAGTTTTGTATACCAAAAGTTCTGATTTGAAAAGTATATTTTGTACTTGAAAACTGTGCATTATATTAGTGTCCTATAATATGACCCATACATGGTACCCCATATGATGACTTAATGTATACGTAGCATATATATATAACTAAGATCGAATGGATAATAGGCTAGGTGAATCCACTCTAAGCCCACAACCAAACAAGGAACATGAAATGAAGCGGAAAGCACACATCCTATTACCTATCGGATCCTATTAATATATATCCCTTGATGTATAAATTAAGGAATCATAAGGTTAGCATTATGGTCCCTTTCTACTAAATGTACTAGACCCTACTATCCTGTTTGTTGTTTGAAAAGATGTAAGTTTTCCCTATTTTATAACTATCTTGACTCAAAAATAGTTTGCATTAACTTTCAAGTGGAACTCTCACAATATGAAAGTAATGGGAAAATGTAAGTACACAGTTGTCTTTTAAATTGACATCATGGCGTACTGATTACCTTAAAACATGTTTGCTTTATATAGGTCATAATGTGAAGGCTAGTACCCATACTATACGCTCTTGCTGTCAAGAGGTTATGGGAACCAAACTCGACTTCAGCAAACCAGTTGCTAGGTTGTGTAATCCACATTAAAGTTATGTGATCATGTATACCCAATTTAACTATCACCTTTTGTTTAGAACAATGAGTTAGTAATTCATTGGTATAGTTAGATCCTGTACTTGTTCCATGCTATAGCAACATAGTATGTTCGTTCTATTATCATGTATAGTGTAGTGTGTTCTCTTTGTTTCTCATCATAGTATGTTTTTCCTGCTATCGTGTATTGTATCTAGAATGAACTGAACCTCTAAACTATACCCCTTATAGTTTACTAATGTTTTACTTGAACTGTTATTAAAAAGACTAATTTTACTACTAAGTTATGCTTCTACTTTAAATTGGAGTTTCATTAAACTAAAAGTAACATAACTTTAAAAGAGTTTTTGAAATGATTTGATTACTTATAAAAGATATAAGAAATCTTTACAAAGATGTTTATAACAAACATTTACACAATTATCATTGTGTTCAACTTGTATTCACCCCCCCCCCCCTAAAACATTTAAAACATTTAAAAGATTCATTACGGGATATGAACTCACCTAATGTGGGTGATTTAAACGAATATGCGTGTAAGCATGAGAAGTTCCACGAATGAAGTCCCGAGACACGAGTCCTAAATGATATATAATGGCATATATTCACATAAATATAGCGTTTAGAGGCAACCAAATGCAAGGAAACACCTCACGAGACTAGGAAACACTTTAACTAAGTGTTGGAATTACATGTGATTGAACTAAGGAGTGTTCATGGCCACTAACGAAGCTTACAGCCATGCGTTTTCAGCCAAGGGAGTTTACATGTCACACCCCCAAACCTGAACGGCGGAAACGTTCGGGGGCGGATGACTTCATGTAGTAACGTAACAAATGAATACATAGTAAAGAAAGCAATACAACCATTATATATATAATTGAAAGTTTACATTTGTCAAAAGTTACATGTTCAAAACCAATTACAATATGATGTCAAAATATGAGATTAAACTGGCGCCGCAGCATCTCTTCTTCAAAAGCATATTAGTACCTGAAATTACTGAATCCCTGGGACATACAAGTAATTTTGAAAGAGTAGATCAGCATTTAAGCTGGTGAATTTCATAAGTATTTAAGTGACAATGTTTGAATGAAATGAAATGTTTTATCTTTGTTTGTTTGTGTTTAGAAAATCCTATATTTTCTACTAGTATAAAAGTAGCCTTCACTCAAGACTAATGTTTGTTTCCAAAATGTATGTATATGTAAAATAACCAATGAGTTTGAAAACCTTGTAAATCAATGCATTTTTAATACCCCTTGTGAGTTTTATAACCATACTATTGACTCTGAATGCCTATACACAACGTTCTTCAGGCGTTGGAATGTTATGACGTTTGTCACCCCAAACGGTGGACTGCAGCTAACAGTCAGGGCGCGGGTTGTCAAGTCCGTATAGATCTATACACAAACACCATGCTCCCCCTCCAAGGGATTCTGGTATATAATACAGGACTTGAAATGTGTACTCGAACGTACATGAAGTTAGTGTCTCACAAATCCGTGGTATAAAAACAGATCTACTTGTTAAAATGTTACGTTTGTTCTTGTATACGAAAGTAAACTTCTTGAAATATATGTTTCTAGTACATAAGAGTTAGAAATCTGTTCGTAAAACTATACCTATTATAGTTTTCATAAAGTGTGCCTTGTTTGTTTAGAAATACTTAGGAAAAGAATCACTTGTTTATGAAAGCATAGATTTTTGGTGTAGAGTCTAAGATAGACAAGAAAAATCTAAGAACAGTTTAGTTTATACATGCATTACAACAACTTTATATTTTAAAAGATAAAATGCTATTGTAACATATGTTATATATATATATATATATATATATATATATATATATATATAAAAGTTCCTTTAAAGGTTTATAAATCGCATGTGATTTGAATATATAACAGTATATAAAAGAGTTTCTTTATGTAACACACGATAATACTTGTGTGTTTTACTTGTAATCCCCCCCTTGAAAGCATATAAAAGTATTTAGAATAATTAAAAAGGTTGATTAAGGGGTATGAAACTCACTTGAAAGTTTTGGAGATAGCGAGATGGAAAACCGGGCAGAGTTTCGTCTCGGGAAACGGATTTTCCTCGGGATTCTCGGGAATCTCGGGAGTAAAATCGACCTTCGGGACTTGAGCCAAAAAGACCAGAGCTTCGCGTTTGAACGGACACGGAAAACGAGGCAAAGTTGAGAGAGAGAGAAGAGAAATGAGCCCTTTATTTGGAAACCCTCGCATCCTATTTATAGTAAGGCTGGTCTGCCTCGGTACGCGAGGCGTACGCTCGTACGCAGCGCGTACGCGTACGTCATGCATGAACGAAGCCTCGACTGCCTCGGTTCGGATGGGACGGGTTGCTGGGTACGCGGGTCGGATGGGACGGCGGGTCGGATGGGACGTCGGGTCGGACGGGTCGGGGCTTCGGACGGGTCGGGGCTTCGGACGGGTCGGACGGGTCGGTTCCTTGGGATAGCGCGACGTGGATGATCAGAGGCCAATCCTCTCGGTTACGCAGGGCGTACAGGAGTACGTAGCGCGTACCTCGGATGAGGACGCTGCCTCCCCTTCGGATAATATCCGAATTTTGATTAAAATATAATAATTAATTTATTTAATAAACTTCATAAATTCATATCTTCTTCATACGAACTCCGTTTTCAATGGTCTTTATATCCACGCGTAGGTGAGACTACGCTCTACAACTTTCGTTTAGACTCCGTCGGCAAATTCCAAAATTTTTTTTTATTTATTTATTAAAAACCCATCGTGTTTAAGGAATTTCTTTGAAAATTCATAACTTCTTTATCTGATGTCGGTTTTTGCCAGAATTTTTACCGCTAGAATACCATTGTCGAGACCTTCGATTCTCGTTTAGGTCATTCCGGCCAAAAGTCGCTCGATTTCCGATTCGAGTTTTTAGCTGTCTGTTGCTAAGCCGAACTTGGAAAAATCATAACTTCGCTATATGAAGTCGGATTTGGGCGTTCTTTTCACGTACGATCATGGTTCAAAGACATTTAATCATAGAAGGAAATTAATAGAACTTATTTGTACATTTTTTTATGAAAGTAAATTTTATTACTCAGAAGTGGTTACAATACTTGACCCATTTTGGTCGTTACAAAGAGTTGAAATATCGGGTTGTCACATCATCCCCCCCTTAAAGAGAATTTCGTCCCGAAATTTAAAGTAGTAAAGATACTAGTGAACATGAAAGAGATGAGGGTACTTTTGTTTCATCTGATCTTCGAGTTCCCATGTGAATTCGGGTCCCCGCTTGGCGTTCCAGCAAACCTTCACGATGGGTATGCGACTTTGTTTTGTTTGTTTGACCTCTCGGTCCATGATTTCTACTGGTTCTTCCACAAAGTTGAGGCTCTCGTTGACCTCGATCTCGTCGAGTGGAATAACAAGATCTCGTCGGACAGACACTTTTTCAAGTTTTAGACGTGGAAGGTTGGATGGATGTTACTAAGTTCGCGCGGTAGGTTAAGCTTGTAAGCCACAGTGCCGATTCTGGCAAGAATCTCGAAAGGCCCTATGTATCTTGGATTTAGTTTCCCACGCTTTCCAAATCGTATTAAACCCTTCCACGGTGAGACCTTTAATAAGACGTGGTCTCCTACCTGGAATTCCAAAGGTTTCCTCCTTTGGTCAGCGTAGCTTTTCTGTCGGTCTCTTGAGGCTTTCAATCGTTCATGAATCTGAACGATCTTCTCTGTTGTTTCACGTATGATCTCCGGACCTGTGAGAGTGCTTTCAGGAACTCTTCCTCTAGCTAACTGGGTATCGCCAACTTCAGTCCAGCACAGAGGGGATCTGCACTTTCGACCATAGAGGGCTTCAAACGGAGCAGCCTTTATGCTTGTATGATAACTATTATTGTATGAAAATTCGACAAGGGGTAAATGAATATCCCATGCCTTTCCAAAGTCAATCACGCAGGCTCTCAGCATGTCTTCTAAAGTTTGTATTGTTCTCTCACTTTGTCCGTCTGTCTGTGGGTGGTAGGTTGTACTCATGTCTAGCCTAGTTCCCAGGGAACTTTGTAGTGACTGCCAGAATCTTGAAGTGAATCTACTATCTCGATCGGAGATAATGGATATCGGAACACCATGCAGTCGCACTACTTCCCTTATGTAAGTTCTTGTAAGCTTCTCCATTTTGTCAGTCTCCTTGATGGGTAGGAAATGTGCGGATTTGGTCAATCTGTCGACAATGACCCATATGGTATCGAGTCCACTTGTCGTCTTGGGTAACTTGGTTATGAAGTCCATAGTAATCCGCTCCCATTTCCATTCTGGTATCTCTGGTTGTTGTAGTAGGCCAGAGGGCTTTTGGTACTCGACCTTAACCTTTGTGCAAGTAAGGCATTTACTTACGAAGGTCGCAATTTCTGCTTTCATATTAGGCCACCAGTATAGCTTCTTAAGATCCAGATACATCTTATCTGAATCTGGGTGGACGGAATACCGAGTGTTGTGCGCCTCGGTCATGACCAAGTCTCGGAAACCACCGTGTTTCGGTGTCCAGATCCGGTTCATGAAATATAAGGCTCCGTCACCCTTGGCTTCTAAATTCTTCTCCATTCCTCGCAGGGATTCACCTGCCACATTTTCAGGTTGCAAAGCTTCGCTTTGTGCTTCCTTAATTTGTGTGGATAGGTGGGAATGGATAGTCATGGTCAGAGATTTGACCCTCCGACCAGTGTATTCCTTTCGACTGAGGGCGTCGGCTACTACGTTGGCCTTGCCAGGATGATAACGAATTTCGCATTCGTAGTCATTCAGTAACTCAACCCATCGTCGTTGTCGCATGTTGAGTTCCTTCTGATCGAAAATGTGTTGAAGGCTCTTGTGATCGGTGAATATAGTACTCTTTGTTCTGTATAAGTAGTGCCTCCAGATCTTCAGAGCAAATACCACTGCTCCTAACTCGAGATCATGTGTCGTATAGTTCACTTCGTGTGTCTTAAGTTGTCGGGAGGCATAAGCGATAACCTTCCCTCTCTGCATAAGAACACAACCAAGTCCTTGATTTGAAGCATCGCAATACACTACGAAGTCTTCTATCCCTTCGGGGAGGGATAGTATCGGTGCGGTGCACAAGGCCTGCTTTAGTGTCTGGAATGCCTTCTCTTGTTTCGCTTCCTAGTCAAAGGCCACACCTTTCTGGGTTAATGAAGTAAGGGGTTTCGCAATGCTTGAAAAGTTCTTTATGAATCTGCGATAGTAGCCAGCTAGACCTAGAAATTGACGAATTTCTGTAGGTGTCTTTGGTGCCGACCAGTTCTCAATAGCCTTAATTTTGGAGGGGTCCACGTGTATACCTTTCTCGCTAACAACGTGGCCTAAAAATTCGACTCTTCGAATACAAAATTCGCATTTAGAGATTTTCGCATAGAGTTTCTCCGTTCGCAGTGTTTCTAGGACTTTTCGTAGGTGCTGACTATGCTCTTCCTCACTTCGAGAGTAGATAAGTATATCATCGATAAAGACGATGACAAACTGATCCAAGTAAGGGCGGCATACCCTATTCATTAGGTCCATAAATACTGCTGGTGCATTGGTTAATCCGAACGGCATCACCACGAATTCGTAGTGTCCATAACGAGTTCGGAAGGCTGTCTTTGGAATGTCCCCCTCTAGAACTCGTAATTGGTGATATCCGGATCGCAGGTCTATTTTGGAGAAGTAGTTCGCCCCTTGAAGTTGATCGAATAGGTCGTCAATACGGGGTAGAGGATAGCGGTTCTTGACAGTAAGTTTGTTCAGCTCTCTGTAGTCGATGCACATACGGAACGATCCGTCTTTCTTCTTTACAAACAAGACCGGTGCTCCCCAAGGTGAGAAACTTGGTCTTATGAATCCTTTGTGAAGGAGTTCATTAAGTTGACTGGAAAGTTCCTGCATCTCTGTTGGTGCAAGACGATAAGGCGACTTCGCTACTGGGGTAGCTCCTGGAATTAAGTCGATTTTGAACTCGACTTGGCGTTGCGGTGGTAATCCTGGTAGTTCTTTTGGAAAGATATCGGGAAAGTCGCGTACTACCGAGATGCTCTTGATGTCCTTCAGTTCTTGACTTGTATCAACGATGTGCGCTAGGAATGCTCGACAATCCTTCCGCAAGCACTTTCGAGCTTGGATGCACGAAATGATGCGAAGGTTTGCACTAGATTTGTCGCCGTAGATAACTAATGTTTCGTTGTTAGGGAGGTTAAGACGGACTGCTTTCTCAAAGCACATGATGTCGGCGCGAAGAAGACTCAACCAATCCATGCCGACTATAACGTCGAAACTTTTAATTTGAACCGGCATGAGATTGATTGGGAAAGAATGGCCGTCTAATGTTAACGTACAACCCATGTATATGCAATTTGTGTTTTCGGTTTTTCCATTGGCCATCTCTACAGTGAATGAATTTTCTAACTTGCTAGGTTTAGGTTCAAGTAAATGAATAAAGTTTTGACTCACGAAGCTTCTCTCCGCTCCACTATCGAATAATATGCATGCGTATGAATTATCGAGAAGGAACGTACCAGCAACTATAGTTGGGTCAGCTACGGCTTCATCGTGGCCTATTGCCAAAACTCGTCCTACACCTCCGGTGCCTGCTGCCTTAGGACAGTTTCTCTTGTAGTGGCCCACCTCGCCACAACCATAGCAAGCCTGCCCTACACCCGCACCGGGAACCTGAGTGATCGGCTTTGCGGGTTCCTTGCAGAAACGGGTTGTGTGCCCTTTCCTGCTGCAGTTGGCGCACTGCATATCTCGACAAGGTCCATGGTGGTGGTAATTGCATTTGGTGCATTTTGGGAGGTTACCTATATAAGGCTTTGTTGGGTAGGTATTTGTAGGGGTTGTAGCAGGTACGATGGCAGCATTTACTGACACCAGTTGTTTCTTTGCGGATTCTTGGGAAGACCCACCCTTCCCTTTAATCCACGCTCTCTTCCTGCCGTGATTGTTGTTGTTGTTGTCGTTGTTGTTTCCTTTCTGTGGCGCTGGTGCAGAAGTGGTTGAGTTCTGATGACCTCCGTAGTCGATCAGAGATTGTGCCAGTTCCTTAGCACTTTCAAAGGTGTCAGGTTTAGAAGCTAACACGCTTGATCGCATTTGGGGCGTCAGTCCCCAGATGTACCTTTCTATCTTCTTGCTCTCGGGAGCAATCATATCTGGACAAAGGATTGCCAGTTCGCAGAATCTGTTGGTATAAGTAGCGATGTCGGTACCCACCATTCCGAGAGTCCATAGCTCGTGTTCAAGCTTTTGAATTTCTCCCCGTGGGCAGTATTCTCTCATCATCATGGCCTTCAAGCTCTCCCAGCTTATGGAGTTTGCCACGATTAGGGTAAGTACTTTAACGTGGCCATTCCACCAAGTTAAAGCTTTATCGAGAAGGGTGAAAGTTGCAAATCTGACCTTGCTGTGCTCGGGACAGGAGCAGATTTCAAAGACTGCCCCCGTCCTTTCAATCCACTGCCTCAGGGCCATCACACCACCAGTACGATAAAACATTCGGGGCTTGGCATTAGTGAAGTCCTTATAGGTGCATTCTCGAGGTGGTCCATGACTCTCGCCATGGTTGGATGGGTGTGTGCCAGATCCCGAGCCATTAGCACTCGAGTTATTGATCTGTGACATGGCAGCTGCCACCGCTGCGGTGACTGCTGCTTAAAACATTACAGCATCAAATTGGGGTGGTGGAGGTGGTGGTGGTATAGGTGCTTCCTCACCATTGTTTCGCCTTGGATTCCTACGCGGAGGCATCCTTCAACTATAGTTTGAAAAGACAAGGATAAGAATTTCATAGAATGGAAAATGTATGTGTCTCATGAACTAAATCGCTATAGTTCAACAACAGATGATAGTATGAGTCTTATAATAGAAGAATGAAAGTTATTTGTAAGACTGAAGGTATGTAACAAGTATTTGGGTTCACAAAGACCATTCAAGGTTCGAACGAAATACTTAACATAGTAGTAATAGTTCCACTTATATTAATATAAAAGTTGTTACAACGATCATGAAAATTTGACCTCTATAAGGGTCTCCGATTACAAAGTTCGAGAAATTTAAAGACTTTTAGCCGAGGTCCTAAGCTATAACAAAATTTGAGTCCTCGACAAGCACTACTTGCGTCGAAGGTTGCGCTTGGAGCTTGACTCTGTATCTGATTGCTTTGACTCCATTAGACGCCTATCGAAAGCGGCTTGTTGTTCCCTTAGTTCGGCGAGGCCGCAATCATTTGCGCTTGAAACGCTTCGGTTTGGAATTGAGCGTTGTCTTGCATCTTGTCCAGCCTACGGATGTCAGAAGTGTGAACCTGCACTTCCACGTTGATATCCCGGAGTCGACTAGCTTGTACTCCAGACTGATAGGACTGATTGGCTAACTTACCCACCATTACCGGGAGTGCTCGATCAGCCGAACCTCCGCCGCGGACATCATAGAAGTCCCGGCACATGCCGTAGGGAGGGTGTAGGTTTTGCTGTTGGCTCCAATGGTGGAGGTGACATCCCCAGACGGGAGTCGGTCCTTGAAAGTTCCTTACGAAGACGGGAGGTTGAATGGGTGGTGGATCGATAACTTCCGGCTCTGAGTCGGTACCGGATTCATCACCCACTTCTATGGGTTCCTCGTCCTCTTCGGGATCATCTTCGATCCATCCTCCGTTGCCTTGGTTGGGAAAGTAGGGGTCGCCAGGGTGGTGAAATCCAACCATTTGACTGTACGAGAAATAGGGTTATAAGAATTGAATAAAGTCGGAACATGTAAAACATGTAAGTTAAACTAAATTAGATAGAAAATACTCCTATAGTATTTAAATTCTTGTGTTTGATTCTTGTAATGGTTTGGTAAGGTTTGACTTGTTGCTTACTATGATCATTCCTTGATATACGTTGGTCAAATCTTGGGCAAATATAGTTGATCACGCTATATTTGTCCAAAATCTGATTACATATATCGAGTCTCAATCGTAGTGTCAACTTGTCTAAATACTTGTATAGTTGTATAACATGAAAATAGTTTGTGGTATGCATGTAGTTGTACTTAAATGAACTATCAATTTAAGTTGAACGCAAAACTGCTTAAGCGTAAAAAGAAAATTTGTTTTGTCAGAGAGTATTAGTCCCTTAAGCATTTATAGTTTGTATATCTTATGTGGTTCGATATACTTAGTTCACTATAAACATTGCTCTGATACCAATCTGTCACACCCCCAAACCTGAACGGCGGAAACGTTCGGGGGCGGATGACTTCATGTGGTAACGTAACAAATAAATACATAGTAAAGAAAGCAATACAACCATCATATATATAATTGAAAGTTTACATTTGTCAAAAGTTACATGTTCAAAACCAATTACAATATGATGTCAAAATATGAGATTAAATTGGCGCCGCAGCATCTTTTCTTCAAAAGCATTTTAGTACCTGAAATTACTGAATCCCTGGGACATACAAGTAATTTTGAAAGAGTAGATCAGCATTTAAGTTGGTGAATTTCATAAGTATTTAAGTGACAATGTTTGAATGAAATGAAATGTTTTATCTTTGTTTGTTTGTGTTTAGAAAATCCTATATTTTCTACTAGTATAAAAGTAGCCTTCACTCAAGACTAATGTTTGTTTCCAAAATGTATGTATATGTAAAATAACCAATGAGTTTGAAAACCTTGTAAATCAATGCATTTTTAATACCCCTTGTGAGTTTTATAACCATACTATTGACTCTGAATGCCTATACACAACGTTCTTCAGGCGTTGGAATGTTATGACGTTTGTCACCCCAAACGGTGGACTGCAGCTAACAGTCAGGGTGCGGGTTGTCAAGCCCGTATAGATCTATACACAAACACCATGCTCCCCCTCCAAGGGATTCTGGTATATAATACAGGACTTGAAATGTGTACTCGAACGTACATGAAGTTAGTGTCTCACAAATCCGTGGTATAAAAACAGATCTACTTGTTAAAATGTTACGTTTGTTCTTGTATACGAAAGTAAACTTCTTGAAATATATGTTTCTAGTACATAAGAGTTAGAAATTTGTTCGTAAAACTATACCTATTATAGTTTTCATAAAGTGTGCCTTGTTTGTTTAGAAATACTTAGGAAAAGAATCACTTGTTTATGAAAGCATAGATTTTTGGTGTAGAGTCTAAGATAGACAAGAAAAATCTAAGAACAGTTTAGTTTATACATGCATTACAACAACTTTATATTTTAAAAGATAAAATGCTATTGTAACATATGTTATATATATATATATATATATATATATATATATATATATATATATATATATATATATAAAAGTTCCTTTAAAGGTTTATAAATCGCATGTGATTTGAATATATAACAGTATATAAAAGAGTTTCTTTATGTAACACACGATAATACTCGTGTGTTTTACTTGTAATCCCCCCTTGAAAGCATATAAAAGTATTTAGAATAATTAAAAAGGTTGATTAAGGGGTATGAAACTCACTTGAAAGTTTTTGAGATAGCGAGATGGAAAACCGGGCAGAGTTTCCTCTCGGGAAACGGATTTTCCTCGGGACTCTCGGGAATCTCGGGAGTAAAATCGACCTTCGGGACTTGAGCCAAAAAGACCAGAGCTTCGGGTTTGAACGGACACGGAAAACGAGGCAAAGTTGAGAGAGAGAAGAGAAATGAGCCCTTTCTTTGGAAACCCTCGCATCCTATTTATAGTAAGGCTGGTCTGCCTCGGTACGCGGGGCGTACGCTCGTATGCAGCGCGTACGCATACGTCATGCATGACCGAAGCCTCGACTGTCTCGGTTCGGATGGGACGGGTTGCTAGGTACGCGGGTCGGATGGGACGGCGGGTCGGATGGGACGTCGGGTCGGACGGGTCGGGGCTTCGGACGGGTCGGTTCCTTCGGATAGCGCGACGTGGACGATCAGAGGCCAATCCTCTCGGTTACGCAGGGCGTACAGGAGTACGCAGCGCGTACCTCGGATGAGGACGCTGCCTCCCCTTCGGATAATATCCGAATTTTGATTAAAATATAATAATTAATTTATTTAATAAACTTCATAAATTCATATCTTCTTCATACGAACTCTGTTTTCAATGGTCTTTATATCCACGCGTAGGTGAGACTACGCTCTACAACTTTCGTTTAGACTCCGTCGGCAAATTCCAAATTTTTTTTTTATTATTTATTAAAAACCCATCGTGTTTAAGGAATTTCTTTGAAAATTCATAACTTCTTTATCTGATGTCGGTTTTTGCCAGACTTTTTACCGCTGGAATACCATTGTCAAGACCTTCAATTCTCGTTTAGGTCATTCCGGCCAAAAGTCGCTCGATTTCCGATTCGAGTTTTTAGCTGTCTGTTGCTAAGCCGAACTTGGAAAAATCATAACTTCGCTATATGAAGTCGGATTTGGGCGTTCTTTTCACGTACGATCATGGTTCAAAGACATTTAATCATAGAAGGAAATTAAATAGAATTTATTTGTACATTTTTTTATGAAAGTAAATTTTATTACTCAGAAGTGGTTACAATACTTGACCCATTTTGGTCGTTACAAAGAGTTGAAATATCGGGTTGTCACATTACAGCCGGAAACTCATGGTCAAACATGCTAAAGTGTGTGGTTTAAGGTCCTACAACATCCATTACGGGTTCTAGGTTAAAGGATTGGACTTTAAGAAGGGTTTTCGGCCAAAATGTCAAACTTATAGGGGTTTACGGCCAAGGGAGATTGCTTGGCCGTAAACTCCTTTTGTTCATGCATTCTTGATTTCATGGCTCTAATCAGGTGTTTCAACTAGATAACAAGTACTCACGATATTGAAGCTTGAAAGGGTTGATTTCGGCCAGGGACACTAGTGTGTGTTCTTGGTGTTCTTGGTGAAAGTTGAAGATTTTAGGATCTAGTCAATAAGATGATTTCCATGGATGAAATCATGAGATGATACTAGATTAAGACGGATTAACAACAAACCAAAGGAAGAACACTTACATTTATGAAGATCTAAGTGAGAAAGCTTGATGATACTTGAGAGAGAACTCGTGTTCTTAGGGTTAGAATGTAAGAAATGGCTAGAAATGATCAAGAGCCATATATATGGGCTTGAGTTTACGGCTATAAACTCATTGGCATTATGGCCGTGAACTCCTTATGATGAGGTTAAGGCTTCATTTGTTGTATAGTGGCTTTAGCAGGTACTTCCTAACACTTAGTCCTTAAGGATGAGAAGTTCCACGAATGAAGTCCCGAGACACAACGAGTCCTAAATGTTATATAATGGCATATATTGACATAAATATAGCGTTCAGAGGCAACCAAATGCAAGGAAACACTTTGACTAAGTGTTCGAATCAATGGTAAACACAATGGTTCCTTCTATAATCACTTAGCTTATACTAGCTATATATAATCTAATATCAAATAGATAGTTAATTGTGTGAATCTGCCCTAAGCCCATAACTAAACAAGGAACCTGAAATGAGGCGGAAAGCACACATCCAACTACCTATCGGGTATTAATTATATATAACCCTGATGTATAAACTTAGGTATTATAGAGTCAACCACTTAAGGTCCTTTAAGTTTATATTGGTTTAATAAAATGGATTAAACCCTTTACTAGTAAGTTTCTAGTTTTCTATACCAAAAGTTCTGATTTGAAAAGTATGTTATGTACTAGAAAACTATGCATTATTTTAGTGTCCTGTGACTTGACCCATACCTGGTACCCCCTATGATGACCTAATGTGTACAGAGCATATATATAACTAAGATCGAATGGATAATAAGCTGGGTGAATCTGCTCTAAGCCCACAACCAAACAAGGAACATGAAATAAAGCAGAAAGCACACATCCTATTACCTGTCGGATCCTATTAATATATATCCCTTGATGTATACATTAAGGAATCATAAGGTTAGCATTATGGTCCCTTTCTACTAAATGTACTAGACCCTACTATTCTGTTTTTCGTTTGAAAAGATGTAAGTTTTCCCTATTTTATAACTATCTTGACTCGAAAATAGTTTGCATTAACTTTCAAGTGGAAAATGTAAGTACATAGTTGTCTTTTAAATTGACATCATGGCGTACTGATTACCATAAAACATGTTTGCTTTGTATAGGTCATAATGTGAAGGCTAGTACCCATACTATACACTCTCGCTGTCAAGAGATTATGGGAACCAAACGCGACTTCAGCAAACCAGTTGCTAGGTCATGTAATCCACATTAAAGTTATGTGATCATGTATACCCAATTTAACTATCACTTTTTGTTTGGAACAATGAGTTAGTGATTCATTGGTATAGTTAGATCCTATAGATTGTGCCGGTGAGTTATTCATAAATATACTATTCTCAAAAGGCTATCCATATAAAATGTGCCGGTGAAGTGTAACCCAAATGGACCATGCCGGGTCGGGTCAAGTACATACCAAATATAGACATTAATCCAACATCTTGGATATCCATAACTTGAAGACAAGTTATGGAGCCATAAACACTATTTATAAGAAAAGACTCTTCATTTTTTTTGTAACCTAAGGGATTTTTATGAGTTTTAAGATTCATAAATGTGACTTTTCATATAACTTGAGGACAAGTTACAAAAACATATTTTATGAACAAATTTTAGATTAATTTGGATTGAAAACAACTAACACATATTTTTCATTAATCTAAAATAACTCATAAAACAAGGTAACACAAAAATCTTTTGGGACCTGGTAAGGACCTTAGGGTCAAGTTGGGGATCGAGGATCCCAGGACTGGTAGCCCCAGAGTGGCAGAGTAGAGGAGGCATTATTAGATAGCCTAAGTTTCTTCGGAAGTTACTGGGAGCGACTAGGAGTTTGTGTTGAGGCTAGCGACCGGTGGGAGCCGGTAACTCAGATATTGATAAATCAGTAGGGACCAGGGTGGTCTCGGTTCATCCGAAGGTGGATAAGGGACAACAGAGATTTTCAGTCAGTGGCAGTGGAGTTAAGAAGTGTCCAGGGGATACTGGCGGTAATGACCCGTACTGGAAGTAGCGGGGGTGATGGAGTTGGTGAAGGATAGGACCTTCATAGTGACAGAGGAAGTAGTTTGTTATGGAACGTTGCCTTGGAAAGGCCAGAAATCGCACAAGGAAAGAAAGGGGTGAACCCCCAGGGTGTTCAACATAAGTACTCGGGGAGTACCAGAAGGTTGTCAGTTGAGTAAGTTGTGTTTCTAGGATGACCAAGGTTAGGGTGAACCGGAGGATACTATTCGAAAGGATTAAGGGTTATCAGGATGACCGGGGGGAAGGCCAGCGAAGGTAGGCAGCTAGTGTTGGGTTAATAAGTGGAGTATAGAAAGCATAGTGCAGGGCGATTGGCCGTAGAGAAACTTAGAGGATGAAGTTTAATTTAAGTGGGGGAGAGTTGTAACACCAACAATCAGAAAGACCAAGAAAGGAAAGAAAACCCTAAGTCAAGGGGGTCAACTCGTCCAGTCCAAGGAGGAACTCGACGAGTCTGAGCGGGATCCGGGTCGAGGAGTAAGTGACCGACTCGGCGAGTTGGAGTATGGACTCGGCGAGTCCGGTCTGAAGAGGGAAACCCTAAATCCGGGACTTTGTGCACTATTTAAGCACCTCATTCTCTTCCTTAGGGTTCCTTTACAGCTCCCCTCATCCATAACATCAAACCCTAGTCGCCATATCCGTTTTTTAGCAAAGATCTAGCCTGGGAGTTGTGATTTGAAGCTTGGAAGAGAAGGAAGTTCATAGTGGTGCATGAGGAAGCCTTTGATCCAGAGTTGGTGTGGCTTTTCAGAGCATTTGAAGGTAAGAAGTCATTACCTTCACTCCTTTGCTCATAGTTTCCTTTTTGTCATGAGATTTGGGGCTTTTATGCAATGTTCTAGAGCCAATTGGAGTTAGAAGTCCAGATATGAAGTTGCTACTTCAGATCCAAGTGTATTCTGGTCTAGAGAGTCATAAAGTATCAATCTTGGGGGTGTAGGTGAAGCATGGTTGTCTTAAACCCGAGTATGGAGTGTTTTGGGCCTAGATCTCCTTAGCTATATGTAAAGTTTGCAACTTTACGTGAGGAATAGGCCTTGGAAGAGTGGATCTACAGTTTGGAGTCCCTACATGACTCAAAAAGCCTCTGTATGTATGAAGGACTGAATAGACTCGGCGAGTCCTTCGAGTGGACTCAGCGAGTAGTATGAAGATTAGGAGGCACTCAATGAGTTGGATGAACAACTCGGCGAGTCTGTTCTTGGACTCAGCGAGTCAAGTCACGAAACCCCAAACCCTTCCAGTTAAGACTCGAATCAGTGGGTCGAGTGGAGACTCAGTGAGTTGGACTGGACAGGACTCGGAAATCGGTGGACTCAGCGAGTCATGGGCTGACTCGGTGAGTCGAGTCGCGAATGGAAGGACTCTGAGCATATGAACTCGGCGATTCAGTAGCCAGACTCGACGAGTAGGGTTGACCGGGAAGGTTGACTTTGACCAGGACTTTTACTTTGACTAGAGTTGACTTAGTTGACTTTTGGAGGGCAGTTAGACTAAGTGTTACATTGATATTGGTAGCTCGGGGAGCTAGTGGAGTAGGAGTTCAGAGAGTTGTTGGGCAGCAGCTAGAGGGGTTATCAGCAAGTTCAGCAAGTGCAAGTGAGTTTCCCCTTGTGTGAATGGGTCTACGACCACAATACCGGGCCATGTAGTTATGAGTAGGAAGACCCAGGGGTTAGCCCTAGGCACAATATGCTAGTATGATATTTAGGACGAGGTCCAGTGTAGCGGGCGGGTGCCCAAGGAATCGTTTGCATGATAGTTATACTTGTTGTCTGTGTGATACATGTATGTGCCTGGTAAGAAGGTGGGTTTGGGCAAGGTCCCATATCTCACCAGCAGCAGAGTATGGATGGTGTTCCATATCTCATTAGCAGCAGAGTAGTGGCGAGGCCCAGGTTAGGGAAAGAGTGAGTGTGGGCCGGGCCCGTATCTCACTATCAGTAGGAGCGTGGACGGGGTTCCATGACTCATCAGTTGCAGGACATGGGTGAGGCCCAAGATAGGCGAGGCCTTTAGAACATGATTCGGTAGTATATGATTAGTTTATGTGTTGTGATATATTTACGTGTTAGTATATGTTGGCGGGCGAGGCCTAGTGACAGGTGAGGCCTAAGCGAAACAGATCCGTATCAGAGCGGGGCTCGAAGCCAGGCGAGGCCTGGAGCGGCGGGGCTGTTGTAGTGGGCGAGGCCCAAAATAGCGGGCGTGGCCCAGTATGTGCATTATGTGGTTATGCATGGTATGTGGTAGGTTGGGGAACTCACTAAGCTTCCTGCTTACGGTTTTCATTTTTGGTTTTAGGTACTTCCGGTAGCGGAGGGAAGAGCTCGGGGTGATCGCATGGCACACACCATATACTAGAAAGCCTGGGATGTTTTACTCTGATAATGAACGTATGTTTTGGAAATTAATACTATGATTATGTTATGGATTGTTAGTTGTGTTTTAAGTAATGTTTTATAAAAGAAATTTTTAGTCTTGAATTCTGGGACGTTACACCTATACTACAAAGTTCTAGTTAGATGACATGCCTTTTGATGTAGCTTGATGTCTTCAAGCTTTAAGAGCTTAGCCCCAATAGTGTGGAAGCCTCAAGTGGAATCACAAATCACCAAAACACCTAGGAAGAACTTGACAGAATATGTATGCACACTAAAATTGGCCCACTCTTATGTCCTGACACACTAGTGCCATTTCTTGTGCCAAAGGCCTCTTTATATAGTATGGAGGATTAGGGTTACATCTATGTAAACCCTAATACCCATGATTTTTCATTTCAAAGGATCCATGGGTTAAAAACTCCATGGACTATCCATGAAAGCTCAGCCCATCCTAAATGAACTTGGCCCATTCCATATATATATATATATATATATATATATATATATATATATATATATTGTTGGGATTAAAACCCTAATTGAAATTTGATGAAGAAGATGCGGAAAATAAGAACAAACACAAATATTAAGATTAGGTCGAATGATCACTCGATTTATTGAAAACAGGAGGAATAATTTACACTTTCAGCACAGACTAAAGAATCTAACACTACATAAGAAACCTCACGTGGCGGCTACATTTTGCCTCACTCTTATCCCTAATAATGAATAATACATGACTATTTATAGGGAAAAGATAAGTCTTCGGATTTTAACCTACACTTCATCAAAGGTGCCCATTTCCATCATCCATGGAGTCCTTTGAAACCCTACAATCTCCCCCTCAAAGTATGGAATGGATGACAATGCTTTAACTTCCAAAACAAGCATCTAGCAAATAAAAAGATCTTGCAACGAGGAATAGATGAAGCAATCCACGAATCTTGATTCTTCAATAGTCGTCAAACACGGGCTCTAGGATATATAAATCAAGCACTGAAGTAATGTCTTTAAACATCATTTTCGAATGTAATCCCAAAAAATCTTCATACCTATTTCAGAACAAAGAAACCGAATCACTTCTTGTCTTTGAATAGCTCCCCCTCCAAGTCACAATGATCTTCAAATAAGCTAATGAAATAAGCCATCAAAAAATATCATGTAACAACCCAAACTTTAAGATTCGTAATGCCACTTGATCGAGAAAATACTAGAAGTCTGAGATATAACAAGACCTTAGCAGAGATCGATAAAGAACTTCCACTGTAAAGGATACTTCTCTGTAAAAGCTTTAGCAGAGCTCGATGAAGAACTTCCACTATAAAAGCTACCTTCATAATTCTACCACAAGCTTTATCAAAAAACTTCAACTTTGAAAAGTCACAAATCCAATTTCGACTGGCCATACCAAATTCTCCCCCGATTTATAATCGAAAACATGATTATAAAGCCTTCTTATGGTCATGAGAATGATTTTGAATGGATAAAAATTATTGTGCTTCCCCGCGACAAATGGTATATACAATGAAATATAAAATCCAAAAAAGTCGTGAAAGTTTGTCGTTATCACGAAAAATGACTTTCTGAACCGCCAAGACTTGATGGAATCCATAATTTTCTATTCACAAAAAAATATGAGCGTTGAAAAATCCAAAACTGTTCACCGACCCTCAAAGTAGTAAACTTTTCTGAATATTGGGCCGAAATGGTCACTTGCTGAAAGACAGGGACTGGAATTGTAATTCACATCAATATACCCCTTTATTTGAAGCAAAAACTAGAAATTGTCCAAAAAAGCAAAACTATGAAAACAACAAGGACAAAAAGTGTAATCATTAGTCATCTTCCCCATTTAGATGAGATTGAACAAACACTGCATCATCCTCCATTTGATCTTTCAACAATGACTCAAACTAGACACGAAACCAATTTCGGTCCGAGTACAAGCAACCGAAACCATGTTCGGTCCAGGTTCATTGAACCAAAACCATGTTCGGTCTGAGCATAGGTCCGCTTTCGGTTCATCCTCCGTTCGTTCCATTACTTTTGTTCCAAGTGCTTTTGTTCCAAGAGCTACTAACCAAACTCAATTTCGTTCCAGGTACATACCAAATCCATTGATACAAAAGCAAAATCAAGCATCACGATGCGAAAAAAAAGTGAAACCTTAGCCAAGTCGAACCCCAGGTTCGCTTTATGTCTTCCCTTCATTCGTACCAAGGCAACAGACGAACCCAATCATAGATTCGTTTCAATATCGTCGATTATAACCCAAAGAGAAGCACAGTAAACAAGCGTTCACCGGTAAGGCTTTCATAGCAATTTTGACTTTTCTGTTGACCATTGTGCATACCAATTAAGATCGCTTTGTTCTTCATTCGTTCACAGGTAAGAACTTTTCACAGAATTTTTGGCCTTAAAGCTTGACCACACTTCCGATTTAAGCCCCAACATTCCAAACACATGCTTGTTTCCGAGACATCATTCAATTTATTTCGATTGTTCTACGAAATAATTGCAAGACCCACTTGGCGATACGAACAAAAATTCAAGGAAATCCAGAACACAGTGAACTTCCGATCTTAACATCCGATCTTATCTGAAATTACGACTATGGTTCAAGTGCCGAACACATCCACATCAATTACATCATCCAGATTCCAAATGGTTTCGATTTTGACTTTTTCTGGTTTGACTCTCCAAATAAAAATATAATATGTTTGTCCATTCATCATCAGACATTGAGATGCATTCAATCAAACACCCAATCGTCACTTCCATAAATCGATTTCAATCACAGATAAATCAGAACGAAATCATTGGAATTTCAAGATCAACACGACCTTATCAAATCGAATTTAAGATTTTGAATGGCAGAATCGAAAAAAAAACTTGGATGAAAGCTAAAAGGAATCGATTCATGAGTCTTGATAATTAAACATTAATACCCAATTGCCACTATCAAAGATCAAATTCATTCAAAGATAATTTCAAGTTCAATACTAGTTATTCAAATCGATCTTTGAGAATATGAAAGTAAAAATCGACATGGAATACGAACTAAAAAAATCGATTGGTGAATATACTATTACAAACAATGACCTCAGATAATTAATAAGTAATCATCGATTTTGATTGAGATAGCAACAATAACCTCAGATTATATTGGTCATCGAATGATGAACAGATAGAAGTGTTGTCTCCAAAGCACGAGATGCACAAAGACAAAAGAAAAGCAAATCGGGTCAATGTGAACAGTAAAGGACCAATACTGATGGGCCAAATCAAACAAAATAGATCAATCGATGTAGTAAATTGATTTTGGATTGAATTAATATGAAATTGAATAAGTGGACTAATTCCCGAGAAGCAGATCTAATATGAATAGAAAACGAGTTGGATTAAGATATACCCAGATGAACAGTGATAGAAAAAATAAGTTTTCATGAACAGTTGCTTGAACAGAAATCTTGATTCCATACCGCCAAAACACCAACAATCTTCAATAACCTGTGTAGAAAATCATCAAATCAAGAACTGATACTTCAAAAATCAATAGATCTTCAAAGACCCGCTCTGATACCACTTGTTGGAATTAAAACCCTAATTGAGATATGATGAACAAGATGCGGAAAATAAGAACAAACAAAAATATGAAGATTAGGACGAATGATCACTCGATTTATTGAAAACAGGAGGAATAAATTACACTTTCAGCATAGACTAAAGAATCTAACACTACATAAGAAACCTCATGTGGTGGCTACATTTTGCCTCACTCTTAATCCTAATAATGAATAATACATGAATATTTATAGGGAACAGATAAGTCTTGGGCTTTAAACCTACACTTCATCAAAGGGGCCCATTGCCATCATCCATGGAGTGCTTTGAAACCATATATATATATATATATATATATATATATATATATATATATATATATATATATATATATATATATAAGAGTCCATATTTAATTAGTTCCTTTTGATCACTTAATTAATTCTAAATTAATTCTTGATCAATACTAATTAAATAATATGATTCCATATTAATATATTTGTAACGACCCAATTTTTAAGTCCAAAAATTATTTTTTAAAATAACTAAATAAAGACATTCATAAGAAAATACTGTGAAATCATATCGACTCATAAAACAATGTATCATGTCTGAGAACCCAAGACACAAAATAATAACATGTCAGAGTACAATCCTAGAATATCCAATAGTGCGGAAAACAAAGAGTGTGTGTATGATGTGCCGCTACCGCGCCAGCTCCTTCCCCTTCGCTGAATAGGTACCCGAAACCAAAACTGTAAAATGTAAGCACGAAGCTTAGTGATTTCCCCCATCGTACCACATACCATACAATCACATAGCATACATACTGCCTGACAATTCTAGGGTGCCCGACGTACCCGGTACGGCCATTTTGTGGTGTCGACCTATGCATACGGCCATTATGGGGTGCCGACCTACCCTTGCGGCCATTCTGGGGTGCCGTCCTACCCGTGTCAAGCCATTCTGGGGTGCTGACCTACCCATGTCAAGCCATTCTGGGGTGCTGACCTACCCATCGGTCCTAACAACCGACCCTCGGGGACTATTCCACCCCCTACTACTACTATTACATATATCATAACATAACATACTATCAGACATAATTGGGGTGTCCGAACTACCCTACAGTCCTAACAACCGAACTTGGGGACTATTCACCTCCTACTACCACTATCACATATAACATATCATGCCAACATATAAACATATCATCACATACTATCAGACATATTTGGGGTGTCTGACCTACCCTTTGGTCCTAACAACCGAACTCTACTACTATCACATATAACATATCATGCCAGCATATAACATATCAGGTAGTAGCAAACCTAGATAATATCACAAAGAAAATCATCTATCATACAATTCCTACTGGTGGGCCGGCATTGTGGCCGTAGACCCACTGCTAATGGAAGGTAACTTACCTCAAACAAGTAGCAGCTGATAATCCGTGTGGGAGGTCTCTACCTACTGCTGCTCCGGAAATCCTCCGGCTGCAATCCCCACAAAACACTTAGTTAGAAACTGACATCTACTCTGAGGATAAAATGACTATTTTACCCCTAATCAAGTCCAAGACAACGTCAACTTCAAGTTGACCGGACTCGCCGATTTGGGCCGTCAACTTGTCGGGTCCCTCACCCTTTACTCATCCTTATCCATGACTTGACTCATTGATTTTGGCATCGACTCGACGAGTTCCTCTCTCATATTAACATCGTATGAACCTCATCTTACTCGCCGAGTTGTATGAACACTCGTTGAGTCTACCTTCATCTGATGAACAAGTCCTGTCCTCGACTCGCCGAGTTGTATGAACAACTCGTCGAGTTCATCTTCAATCTTATGGAGATTGCCTTGGACTCGCCGAGTCTGTTCTAGCACTCGTCGAGTCCCATGAACTCCAGGTCTAAAATTACGTCCAATGCGTTGGGTCACTCTTTATGTCTGGCTACAACACTTCTAACGCTCAACTGAGTTCTTTTGACCCTCAACAGATTTGAGACTCAAAGCCTTGGACTCTTCCATTCGGTCACGTCCACACTCTGAATCCTCGATTTTTGATGTACAACCTTTGATCAAAAGATAGATCCAAGCTTCTACAATCGATCCAGCACGTAAAGTTACAAACTTTACGTGCTTGTATGGGACTTTGAGGTTAAAAATACATAAAACAAGCTCTTATGATGCATGGGGCCCTTCATGGGTGCAAAAGCAGCCCCCAACTGCCTTGTGACTGCCTTAATGACTTGATTTAGAAGCCCCAACCCCCAATCATGTTTACAATCATGGTTGTTCATCACAAATGGCTTATAAAGCCCTAAATCTCCCCAAAGAGGGATCTAACAATTAGAAGAGAAAGGTTACAACTTTTTACCTTCAATGAACTATAGAAGGTGTACAAACTCGGGTTCCCTTGGTCTCTATTCACTTCCTTAAGCTTTTCTCCTTCCTTCTTAAGACCACAAGCACCAAAATCCACCAACAAGGCTTAGATTGCTTCAATAACGACTAGGGTTTCAATGAGAGGTGTTCTGGGAGCATAAGGGACGTTGTGGTCGACATAGCATTGTTTAAATAAGGTGCAAACCCTCAGATTAGGGTTTTTGTCCAGACAGGGTCTACTCGTCGAGTCCGGGGCCCGACTCGTCGAGTCCACTGCTTAAATCTCGCGTCCCATCCCGCTTCTACTTGGCGAGTTGGTCCTTCAACTCGCCGAGTCCAAGGCCAAAAATGCAAAATAATTAGATATAAATAAAAGAAATACTTACCAAGAACCAGGTGCTACAATATTAGAACTTATAATATATTAATATAAATCATACATACACTATTCTTAAAAGATTATCCATATAAATTGTGCCGGTGAAGTGCAACCTAAATGGACCATGCCGGGTCGTGTCAAGTACATACCAAATATAGTTATGGACTTGACATTAATCCAACACAAACATGCTAAAGTGTGTGGTTTAAGGTTCTACAACATCCATTAAGGGTTCTAGGTCAAAGGCTTGGACTTTAAGAAGGGTTTTCGGCCAAAATGGCACACTTATAGGGGTTTACAGCCAAGAGAGATTGCTTGGTTGTAAACTCCTTTTGTTCTTGCATTCTTGATGGTTTCAAGGCGCTAATAAGTTGTTTCAACTAGATAACAAGTTAAGGAAAGGAGTACTCACAATATTGAAACTTGAAAGGGTTGATTTTGGCCAAGAACACTAGTGTGTGTTCTTGGTGTTCGTGGTGAAAGTTGAATATTTGAAAATCTAGTCAATAAGATGATTTCCATGGATGAAATCATGAGATGATACTAGATTTAGAAGGATTAACAACAAACCAAAGGAAGAACACTTACATTTATGAAGATCTAAGTGAGAAAGCTTGATGATACTTGAGAGAGAACTCGAGTTCTTGGGGCTGGAATGAAAGAAATGGCTAGAAATGATCAAGAGCCATATATATATATATATATATATATATATATATATATATATATATATATATATATATATATATATGGACTTGAGTTTACGGCCACATGAGTTTACGACCGCAAACTCATTGACATTGTGGCCGTGAACTCCTTATGATGAGGTTAAGGCGTGATTTGTTGTACAGTGCCTTTAGCAGATACTTCCTAACACTTATTCCTTAAGTGTACTAGGCTAAAACTTCTTACAATGACCTTTAACAAGGCTAGAACTCATTACTAATGAGTCTGACACTCCGTTGAGTTGAATGACTGAGCTTTCAAAGAAAAAAAAATTAGGTTGTCACAATAACTCAACTAAACCAAAATTTTCACTCTCATTTACAATCGAACTCAAACCAACTTTTTATAAAATAAATAAATTTAAAGATTATTTTTTATTCTAGTAAATGTTATAAATTTAACGTAACTGAAACAAGATTTACAATACTAAACTAAAATTGTAAGAAAGAAGAAACAAAGATTTGGGGAGAATTTAATCTCTTGTAAAGTGAGATTAAATTGGTGTGTCACATTATTTACATTAGATGTATATTTATAGAGCAAATCTTACTATTCACATGTCTACGTAACTAGTTATAAATCTTCACTTTTACAAATGCATCAATTATTTTTGTTATTCATCAATTATTTACAACACTACCCCTTGGATGACTCGATTTCAGATTTAGAGTTTAACTTTGAAGTACTACGTCATTAAAAACCCTTCTAAAGAAAACCCAATAGGAAAAAACTTTAGCGAAGGGGAAAAGAGTGCAGTGTATAGTTGAATCCCCCTTATTTAGACATTTGTTACATTATATTTTATGCACATGTCACATTTCGATGTCATGTACATGTTTCCTGAAGATTGCAGTAGGAAGTGCCTTTGTAAAAAAGTATGCTGCATTGTTACTGGATTAAACATATTTTATTTCAACTTTATGGTTCTTTATAAGCTCTTGAGTGTACTAAAAAACTTTGGAGGTATATGTTTTTTCATGTCGCTCTTGATATATAATTCTTCCAATTGAGTGAAACATGTTGAGTTATCTTTATTAATTAAAGTTAGATCTGTATCCTTTTCAATTCCATGTGAAGTTAAAACAAATTGTGTCATCGATCTTAACCATGTACAGTCACTACTTGCTTCATTTAGTGCAATTATTTCAGCATGATTTGAGGATGTGGCAACAAGTGTCTGCTTTTGAGAACACCAGTAAATTGCAGTACCTTCATTCATAAATACTTATCCAGTTTGAGATCTAGCTTTATGAGGGTCAGACAAATAACCTAAATCTACATAACCAATCAAGCATTGTTTTGAATTGTTATGATAAAATAACCCTAAAGCACTAGTTCCTCAAAGGTATCGAAAAATATGCTTAATCCCATCCCAATGTCTTTTTGTTGGGGATGAACTGAATCTTGCTAGCAAGTTTGCAATAAAAGAAATTTCAGGTCTAGTACAATTGGTAAGATACATAAGAGCTCCAATTGCATTGAGGTATGGTACTTCTGGACCAAGGACTTCTTCATTTTCTTCGCATGGACGAAATGGATCCTTTTCAATATTTAAAGATCTAACTGATGGGTTTACACTAACAACCATTGGAATGCTTAAAGGATTGACATTGTCCATTTTGAAACGTCTTAAGACTCTTTCTGTGTAATTTGATTGATGCACAAGTATTCCGTTAGGCATATGCTCAATCTATAAACCAAGAAATATTTGGTTTTTCCAACGTCTTTCATTTAAAATTCTTTCTTCAAAAGTTCAATCACTTCAAGCATTTCTTCATTTTTTTTTCCAATAATGTTTAGATCATCAACATAGAAAGTAATGATCACATATCCAGATGTTGTTTTCTTAATAAATATGCATGGACGATTACTATTATTTTTATAACCTTTACTTGTCAAATAATCGCTTAAACGATTGTACCACCTTAAACCAGATTGCTTTAACCCATTCAAAGATCTTTTTAGTTTTATAGAATAGATATCTTTTGTTTTTCCACTTAATGCTTCAGACATTTTAAACCCTTCAAGGATTTTTAAATAGATATCACTATTAAGTGGTCCATACAAGTAAGCTATAATAATATCCATAAGATGCATCTCTAAATATTTAGAGACTACCATGCTAATTAAATATTTAAAAGTGGTTGCATCCATTATCGGTCAAGAAGTTTCCTCATAATAAATTCCAGGTCTTTGAGAGAAACGTTGAGCAACAAGCTTGGCCTTGTATATTACAATTTCGTCTTTTCATTTATTTTTCATATGGAGATCCATCTATCCCCTAACGGTTTCACAATTCTAGGTGTGAGGATAATGGTCCCAAAAAACCTTTCTCTTGTTAAGAGAATTTAACTCAACTTGCATAACCTCCTTGCATTTAGCCAAATCACTTCTTATTTGACATTCAATGATAGATTGTAGTTAGAAATCATCATTCATAATATCACATGCAACTAAATCAGAAAATATTGCACTTACGTTGTCAGTATCACTTTGTCACATATTGTATTGGTTTGACGATAATTTAGTGTAGCATCATCCTTTCTTGGGGGAATTTTGATAATTTGTGTTTCTCCAGAAACATTTTCCTCGTGATCTAGTGCATTTTCTACTCCTCTTCTTTTTCGTGGGTTCTTATCCTTAGAACCAAACGGCCTTCCACAATTCAGGCGTATTTTAGACTCTTGAGTGACTTTATCGTCAAATTGTCCATGTGAAATTTCAATTCGAGTTGGAACACTGACAGTTGGTATATATGATTCAATGACCCTTTTTGATCCAATAAGTGAATCAAGTAATTGATTTGCCATTTATTGGAAATTCATTATCTGTTGAGCTTCCATTTCATATTGCTTTGTGCGAGGGTCAAGATATGATAAAGATGGCTCATGCCATGAAACATCCTTTCCTGGAATCTTCTTTTGTCCCTTAGTGATGGGAAATTTGTCTCATTAGATTGGCAATCAGCTAGTTGTGTTATAAAAACATCACATGTTAATAGTTCAATATATCTTATAATAAAGACTAACTCATAACCAACATATATTCCCAAGCTTATTGGAGAACCCATTTTTGTCTGTTGTGGTGGTGCAATGGGGACATATACTGCACACCCAAAATTCTCAAATGGGATATATTTGGCTCTTGACCAAAAGCAAGTTGTAAGGGATAATATACATGATATGAACTCTGTCATTTTGGTCCTTATTATCAATGATCCAGCATGTAAGATTGCATGGCCCCAAACAGTAACATGAATTTTGGTCCTTATTATCAATGGTCTAGCTATTAGTTGGAGATGTTTAATCAGTGTTTAAGCTAATCCATTTTGTACGTGTACATGAGCAACTCGATGCTCAACAACAATTCTTACATACATATAATAGTCATTAAATGCTTGTGAAATAAATTCACCAGCATTATCAAGTCTCACTCTTTTGATAGTATAATCAAGGAAATTTTCCCTTAATTTAATAATTTGAGCAAGAAACTTTGCAAATGCCATATTGCAAGTTGTTAATAGGCAAACATGAGACCATTTGTTGGATGCATATATTAAAGACCATAAAGTATCTAAATGGTCCAAATGGTGGATGAACGGTCCACATATATCACCTTGAATACTTTCTAGAAATCTAGGTGACCTTTCAACTTTAATTGGAGAATGTTTTGTAATTAACTTCCTAAGAGAACAAGATCTACATGGTCTTATGTTATTGGATTGAGGGAACTTTTGGTCTTTCAACGGGTGCCCATTCGTCTTCTCAATTTTTCTTCACATCATTATGAATCTTGGGTGGCCCAACTTATAATGCCATAAACTGAATGTCCTAGGATCACAATGTTTTCCTTCGATTACCATATTTGATTCAATCATACGTATATATGTATAATGCAGAACATAATCAAGTGTTGGTAGTTTTTCAAGCACATGGTTTTTGTCTATAACATACATATATTTCTTATGTTCAATGGTCATAGTTTTTATGTCATATCATTTGAAATATATGTCATTAAAACTTAGTAAGTTTCTATTAGACTTTGGAGAAAATAAGGCAATTTCTATACAAAAGCTTGTACCATTTGGTAATATAAACTGGGCTTTGCTAGTTCCCTCTATCAAGTCTGTAGGACCTGATATTGTATGTATGACTGTTTTTGTTGGTACTAATTTTGAAAAATATTTCTTTGATTTTAGAATAGTATGCGTACTACAACTATCTTCTATACAAAGATCTCCAACCTTTGCTTGGTGTTGTGCTTCAGTTGGACTCATATTAAACTTTACATATGAAAGACATAATCAGTGAATAAACATAGTCATAATAATTATTATAAATAAATTTCATTTATTGTAGGAAAGACATTACATGAAAAACAAATGAAGGGAAAATTGGTTTACTAGAACAATAATAGAGATTTTATTAGTTTATGTTTTCCACGTCATTGTAGAAATCAGCAAAAGTTAGCAGAGTGAATTCAACATTATCATTGAGGTTTGTTTCTTTTCGTTTTCCTTTAATGGACTCTTAATAAAGTTAACGAAGATGTGTAAGTGTGCGACATGTCCTTGACCAATGGCTTGTGCTAGCACATCTATAACATGAACCATCATATTTTTGTGATGTCCCATCATCATGCCTTGCCACTTTGGCCATGTCTTGTGTATGGACATTGTTTATTTGGGAAGATTAGTAATTTTCCCTTCTCTGGCGATGACCACGATTATTACCTTGTCCAAGACCAAAATTACTGTCCTGATTATGGCTTTTCTTTAAATTAAAATAGCCACGGCCTCATACTCAACCACGACCATGCCCTCGTCTATATGTATTGTTTTGATGACCATCAACATTTGTAGCATTTTCTTTAGGAAGTGTTAATGATCCCGTTGTACGAGATTCATTGTTTTTCATCAAGTGCCCATTGTTTTATTCTACAAGAATCAGACATGCATTCAATTCAGAATATCGTGTGAACTTTTGCAACTGGTATTGTTGCATCAAGGTAATGTTTGATGTGTGAAATGTGGAGTAACTTTTCTCCAACATATCTTCATCAGTAACCTCAGTGTTGTCCATTCATCTCTATCATTGGGAAGTATAACTTCATTTTGATGATCAAATCTTACTTTCAAAAGATTCCATAGAACACTTGTATTAGTAATATCAAGATATTCAAATATCGACATTTCATCAATATTCTTACGAATGAAAACTTGTTCTTTCGCTTTGTCTTGTGCCAAGTAACTATTAAATTCACACATAGCATTTAGGATTCCCATGGACTCAAGATGCATTTTTACATCTATCATCCATGACACATAGTTTTTTACACTAACTTCAATTGCTGCAAACTCGAGAATTGCAATGTTGGGCATATTGTAACTGTAATTTTTAAACAAAATGAAAATTAAAATCCATTTATTTCAATAAATATTACACAAAGAATAAGAGGTAAAGCTAACATTGCATACAAGCTTAAAAGTAGATGAAATTTCATATTATCTTTAATGTTAAGGATTGGGATGAATAGTAATATGACTATTATAGTCATGATTATCACAAAAGGGTGAATTATCTTGAAGCTTCATTTATTGAAATTTATTTGTTTGACATAAGAGAAAAGTATTTGTCGTGGATAAAATAAGCAGGGTAAAGATGTTTATTTATAGTAAAAAATATATAGTCGTTGGTTTTGTTGTTTATAACCGTTGCATATACATATCCGTTGTGTATATATATTATGTATATGTATACATACTTTATAAATCATTTAATGAGATTTATAACTAATGCATGACTTTACTTGGTATAACTTTGCTAATTAGAAACATAAATAAATATTAGTAAATGTTTAAATAAATTAATAAAAAGTATCTAAAATATAAAAAAAATAAACATTGACGTGTATAAATAAACATTAGTATAGATAAATAAAAATTAGTTGCATAATTTAATTGTCAATATGCATAAATAAAAGTTAGTTGCATAATGTAAATTTTAATATGAATAAAAATTAGAATGCATAAAAAAATGTTAGTATAAGAAATAAAAATTTTTAGTAGTCCACAATGTCCATAATGAATAAGTTTTATTAATGTATTAGTATTTTTTTAATATGATGGATGTTTTTATAATTAATATTGATTTTACTAAGTAATACATATATTGATTAAGATAAATGTGATTTACACTTGTTTAATAACCTAGATTAGAGCTTTTGTGCTAATAACATGTTATAAATTTAACGAACAACCAGCTTAACAATGCTAAATTAAAATTGTAAGAAAGAAGAAAGAAAGATTTGGGGAGAATTTGATCATGTGTAAAGTGTATTCGAATTGGTGTATCACATTATTTATAGTAGATAGATATTTATAGTCCAAATCTTACTATTCACATGTCCAAGTAACTAGTTATAAATCTTGACTTTTACAAATGCTCTAATTATTTGTATCATTCATCAATTATTTACAACAGTCAAACCTTTTAGAAAAAAAAAGATAATTTATTTAGTTCATACAAAATAAATTGTTTATTTTAAATATAAAATTAAATAATTTTTTTTAAAGATATTTTAAATTTATGAAAGAAGCTTAATAAAATAGAAAAACCAAGTTAAAAATGTAATATGATATACAAGATTATAGATACGAAAGGTGAAAACTACATAATCATGCATCAATGCTAAAAAAAAATCATAAATGTTCAATCAAATTGTTTTTTCAAGTGTTATGAGCTTCTTTATTACGAGTTGTGCTCTATTGGTCATATAACTAGAGAGGTATGCAATTCGGTGAGTAGAATATTCTAAATTTTGTTATTTAGTAGAGATTCTTCGTTGGCGGTTTGTAGGTCTTTCATTTAAAAATTCAAATGGATCATAATAGTGAATGTATGTACAACGTTCAACAAAGATGATACGGACAACTCAATATGCAAAAATGATACATGAACAACAGAATTACTTATTAAAATATATTACAACTACGTGACATAAAAAAATACAATATCTTACAAATATATGTGACACAAATATACAAAATAAATTATCTTACACATGCATTAAATACTTATACAAAATAAAACACATGATGAATTGATAGTTTCCATAAAACTTCGACATTAGATAGCATTTCTTGTTTCTTCTTCAAGTGACAAATGATCTTTTTGTAGCATTGTGTTTAGATCCACAAGTTACATCTTCAGTAGCTCTCTTTCATCTATTTTTTGCTCCACTTATTTTATTGGTTGTTCCATTTCATGATGAAAGTCGTTTCTTTTTTTCATGACTTCAAGTTCACTTTTTTTAGCTAGCCTATTTGAATAAAATTTTGCAACGATTTCAGTAGAAGCCCTAACGTTTCCTTTTTTTTTAGTTTCATCTCTACATGTTAGACATTTAACTGTTGAACCATTAGTAGTTGGAGTTACTGGGTTGAATAATCTCCTTCTTCAGAAATCATTGATCTTTTCATGCTACCAACACTTTCTTCTAATACTAAAGCCTACTTCTTGTGTTCACATATAACTTCATTAAAAACAATGATATCGTTAAACTTGTTTCCACTTGCCTCTTAAAGTTTATAATCTTCAGTCTCAATATCTTTCTGACTCATTCCACTACTTCTTCAGCACTATGCTTCCCAATATACACCAACCCATTTTCGGTCATTTTCGGTAAGTCGTTTAATACGATCTCTCATCTGATATTTGTTCCTACTATTAATTTTATTGGGGCGGATTTTCACGTCGAGTGACATAATAGAATTCTTTTATTTGTTCCCATAATGATGATTTTTTTTTGGATTTTTGGAAGTTGTTTATCCTCATTAGCAACATACCATGCTGACATTAAAGTGACATCTTCTACATCATCCCATTTATTGCATCGTGGTTGTTTTTCAGTATTTTGTGATGTTTGGAGATTTTCTATAATAGGAACTTGATTTGGATTTGAAGAGAATAAAGGGTTTTCATAGTATTGAGAACTTGCAAAATCTTGAGTCTCCATGATCTCGATAAACATTTGGATACGAATTACACATGGGAGAAAATACAAAATCAAAAGATACTAGAAATAGAGAATGGGGATTGACTATTAATGAATGGAAATTATATTCTATCCATTTATTTCGGATGGCAAATATGTACCACCAAAAACTAACCAACATGTTACGAACTGAACCAAGAATATTGGTAACCATTATGTTTGGTTATGTCTCACCCGAAAACCGGCGGCGGAAACGTTCCGAGGCGGAGGACATCATTTGTAGTATCACAACCATTGTACATAGTAAGCATAGTAAACACAACCATTACATTACAATAAGAATATATACATTTGTTTAAAAAAAACATTGAAAACATAGTTTATATACATCAGTATAATCAAAAGTAAAGAAGAGACTTCTATATGCTCCGTCTTCTCCAAAAGTTGATAGAAATACTTGTCTATGGTTGACCTGAGAATACAAGTAGTTTTAGAAATATCAGCATAAAGCTGGTGAGTTCATAAGCGGTTAATTCTGGTGAAACAAAATGTTTCCTTAGTTTTATGAAAAGTTGTTTCCCAAGAAAATCCCATATTTTCTTATACAACAAGTTCGATTATCCCTTTGTTAAACAACCTGTTTATGAAAAGTTAAGTTATCCCAGGAAAAACCCAAATTTTCCTTAAAAGTTAATAGTTGGTTAACGATCCTGAAATGAAGTGTACAAGTATCTACCATACTTGTATCGTTAGGTGTAGTTTTCTTGAAAAACTATGTTATACTCAATGAGATGCATTTGCTTTAATACACACATAAAACTAATAAGTAAGTAGTGAACTAATTCCTAAGGGTATTGCAGATATCCTCTAGTAATCAAAAAAATTATTACTTTGAGGTTAGTTCACTAGGTTCATTATTACCAAAAGTAAATCTCCATTATCTATGTTGTGAGTTCTATAACCATACAATAAACTGGATATGGCGCATAACGGGGACCAGTATCTTTTATGACTTTGTCACCTATAGACCTGTCCGTCCCACTATATCTAGCAGCGAGGTGCAGGGTAGACAGTCTCGTATAGATCTATACACAATAGTCACGTTCTCCCTCCAAGAGATTCAGGTTATAGAGTTAGTCCTACACTCGCGCATTATGGTGGAGTGTTACCAAGGACATGTCTCCAATCTTAAGAATAATGAAATTACAAGTAATAATATGGACAATCCCGTTTTATGATTTGCATGAATCCTTTGTAAAATATAAAATATAACATTTTATAATGAGATTCACAAGTTTCCTTGTTTTAGTTTTGAAAACTAACTCTACAGGTTGATTTCTTAATCGGTTGGTAAAACGGTTTTCTGTGTTAAAAGCATACTGAACATGTAAGTATTTCATATGAAATAATAGGTTTTGAGTACAACTTCCCTTGTACTTTTGCTTGTATTCCCCCTAAAATCGTGAAAAACTCGGAAAAAGGTGTAGGGGTATGAACTCACCTGCGGTGAGTGGAGAGGATGGAAGTGCCGGGTAGAATTCTAGGTGTCAAGTGAGGACTTGAACACACCCACGGATCCTATGTAACATATAGTGATACATAATGGTATCTAGTTAGTCATTTAATAACTAATTATACAAGTAAAGGCATACTAATGCACGAAACACTTTACCACAAGTGCTAGGAGTACCAAGGGTTTCATATAAAGAGAGTATGGCCTCACTTTCGAGGTTACTCTTCAAATGGAAGCCCTTAGGGGAGTTTATTGTTTTTGAACCATTCCCCCATAAGTTTACGGCCGTAAACTCATGGCTATGGTGTGTTTATGTGCTGCAAGGTCTTATATCACTTAATGAAGTAAGCTAAACTCAAATCTAGGGCATAGGAAATGACTAGGGCTCCAAATGGACCCTTTTATGGAGTTTACGGCCAAAGGACCATTTCCTTTTGGGTTTACGGTCGTAAACTCTAAGAGGACTTGGTTTCTTTGATGTTTAAGGTCCCGACTTCAATGGTGGTTGGTTCTAGGTTGAGTTCTGGGCATAAGGAAGGAAGAAAGGGAAACTTTGCACCCTTAAAGGGAGTTTACGGCCCAAGAACATTCCTTGGACGTAAACTATCATTCATCCTTGTTTCTTGATGTTTTAACAAAATATTTTCTTTGTGTGTCGTTAAAAAAAACATGCTTTTTGGGGGAGAGATACTATTTCAGCAATTGAGTCAAAGCCCTAAAAATGCTAAAGCTAGTGTACAATGAGTTAGGATATCAGTACTTACGATCTAGGAGCTTGAATGGTTGCTTTTGGCCAACTAAGAACACTTGAAGATCAACCCAACTGGAATGATTTCATGGATAGAATGGTGTAAGATTACTAAATTAAGTGTTGTAAGAACGAATTTAGGGAGAAAACACTTACATTTTTTATGCTTCTTGATCGAAAATCGGAATTTTGTAGAGAGAGAGTTTCTAAAGTCTGAAAAAGGGAGAAATGAAGGCTGATCAATCCTTATATAGGGTGAGTTTACTGCCCAAGAGTTTACTGCCCAAAAGAGTCTACCGCCCAAAACAGTTTACCGCCCAAAGGAGTTTCCTGCTGTCAAATCCATGTTTACGGCCATAAACTCCATCATGAATTTGTGTTAGGGCTTTAGTGGTTTCTTTCTAACACTTGTTCCTTAAGTGTACTGGCATCGGAATACTCAAACAGGCCTTAAATTTAGCTAAATAGTAACATAAATGAATTTGACTTTCAATAAAGTGTTAGACTGTAGAAATTATACATACGAAAAATTTGGGTTGTCACATCATCCCCCCGTTAGAGGAAATTTTGTCCCGAAATTAGAGTTTAGGATACAAATCATGGATTAGGAAAGAGATGCGGATACTTCTGTTTCATCTGGTCTTCATGCTCCCAAGTGAATTCAGGTCCCCGTTTGGCATTCCAGTGAACCTTCACTATAGGGATGCGAATTTGTTTCGTTCCTTTGATCTCTCTGCCCATGATTTCGACCGGTTTTTCCATGAAGTTAAGGTTCTCGTTGATTTCAATCTCGTCGAGAGGAATTACAAGTGTCTCATCGGACAGACATTTCTTTAGGTTCGATACGTGGAAAATAGGATGAATGTTGCTGAGCTCTCGAGGTAATAGGAGTTTTTATGCTACGGGGCCGATCCTAGCAAGGATCTCGAATGGTCCGATATACCTTGGGTTTAGCATTCCACGTTTTCCAAAGTGTATCATGCCTTTCCAAGGTGAGACCTTCCGAAGGACGCGGTCACCAATCTGGAACTCCAAGGATTTTCGTCTCTTATCGACGTAGCTCTTTTTCCTGTCTCGTGAAGCTTTCAGTCGTTCCCAGATTTGTACAATCTTCTCCGTTGCCTCTCGAATGATTTCAGGACCAGTGAGAGTACTGTCGGGGATTTGACCCCTAGCTAGCTGCGTGTCGCCCACCTTAGCCCAACACAGAGGGGATCTGCACTTGCGGCCATTGTAGTGACAAAGAACATGGTTTGGCATGCGGAATTAAAGCTTGCACAATTGAACATGGTGATTTGGGTGTTTAAGAGATATATTGAATGTATATGGTGTTACAAAAAAAGGACTAGATCTAGACTACATAATTAACACACACTTACACACTCACTTTTACATCTCTCAAGCACACCTCTATAAGTGGTATGAACCCACTATTTATAGAGGTGTTTACATGTCTCTCTCTCACTCTAACATGTAAATGGGTCTAAAGGCTAAAGCACCACATGCAAGTGGGTTTTACAAAAGTCAAACATTTACAAATTCATGAATGAATAACTTTGCAACCCCAACATTCTCCCCCTCAAAGTTAGGAATGAATGACCCACTTCAAATCTTCCAAAATCAAGCACTACACGGTTCGAGCCTCAAAGGTGACACATGTCGAAATGATCTTCAATCTTCAATTCTTCCATGACTCTTCAATTTGGGCTCTAGGATGTGAGACCATACAAACCAAGCAGCAACGAATGATTAACTCCAAATAATCACCCCAAAGTTGCACATAAAAACACACCCCAAAAATCTTCAATAATACCAAACCCATTTCGAATACATCACTTCCGAACTTCCAATTGCATCATCTCGTAATCTTCAAAACTTCAAGATCACTTCGGTCTTCCAATCCGCGTAATATGAAAAATTCAAGTTCGAATTTCCATATAAAACTTCTCCCCCTTTTTATAATCGAAATTTGATTATAAAACTCCAAAGGAAAGAGAACGTGATCTATTCAGAATTTTTCATGTCAAAACTCCCCCTTAACATGTGGCATAAACTTTGTGCTTCAATCCGAAAAATCCAAAAAATATTGAATTTTTAGCTTCGTTCACGGATCGCCTTTGACAAAATTTCTCAAAAATGGGTAGAAATTGTCAATTTCAGAATTCTGCAGTGACCCGTTGCGCCAAAAACAACCAAATATGCGAAGCACACTCCCATTTGTGAAACTGGGTAAAATGTGTAAATTCGCACAAACTGCAAGGACCAGATTTCAAAATTCTGCAATTTCAGCATTTTATGACCCCATTTGCGAAGTTGGGTATAGACTGTCAAAAATGCGAAACTACAGGTATTCGTTTTGACAATTTCTGCATGTTCTTCAAATTTGCGAAGTTGGTCAACTTGTGTTATTTCTTGAAAAGAGCAGGGACCAAATGCAAAACTGTTAGCCTTCTTCCCCAATTCACTTATACTGTAAAAGACTTCGCATATTTCAATTACTTTGCATTATCTACAAATGTTTCGCATCTTCACCAAATGTGAATAAAACACTTCCCAGTCATCAAATGCGAACCATGTTTGACACACCCAAATGCGAATATTTTTGCTTTTACAAGTGAACTGCTCCAAATGCGAACTAAAAATTGATTATCACACATACTGCCAAATGCGAATCCAAAATCAAACGATCTTGGCTCATCTGTTTTCATATGCAATTTTCATATGCGAACTGAACAAACATGGAAGATGCGAACCCAACCAAGATGCGAACTTAATTCCCAATCTAAGTTTTCTTCCCAGTCGACTTTACTTTTACAGACCAATCGACTATTGATCCCAAATCAACCTTATGCGAACTAAAATGAAGTATCAATCAACATCGCATAATCGATCGACTTCTCAAAAAAATCGACTATTGACAATCGATCCTTCGCGTTTCAGTCAAGATCAACCCCAAATTTGCGAACATCTCAAAATCGATTTCGTGTACACACTCGTAATCGACTTGCTTTAACAGGTAATCATCAATCGTTCACCATCGACTACAATCATACAAATGCGAACCCAAATTTTTGATCTTTTCGCATCCTCTTTCAATTTCTTCATCTGTTTGTTCTTAACTTCCATCCAAATCCTTCCAAGAACAATTCCAGATTCCAACATCATCGATATCGCATCCCAGTTCCAAAACAAAACCAAAATTATCCGATTCCTAACTCCAACTCAAGCCATCGATTCCAAACAATTACAAATGAAATCAATAGAGTCGACTTATCAGCCTTTCCAGTTCACTCCTGTTCATCCTGCAACAAACGATTTCAACCTTTAATTCAGCGATTCATCAATTGAAGATCGAGTTTGACTTTTCTTAGGTTTGACTTTTCATAGTCAAAGATCAACAAACACGAAATTATGGATTCCAACACCAAATTGTGGATCAAAATATGTTCAAACATCTGTTCTAAACATGTTCTTCACAGAAATTTGAGATTTCTTTGAACAATTTCATGAACCTCAAATACTCAATTGTCGGCTTCATGGTTTGAGCAAAATCGATTTCATACTCATATCTTGATCATTATCGATTTTGAAACATAAGAAACAAAATCGATTCACAAGATTAGGATAACATACAAGATTAATCAACTTGTAAGGATGACAAGAATAAACCGATACAAGAACATGAATACTGCGTATGTTGAACAGATGTACAACCAATCAATGCGTGTGATAAAAGGAACGAGACATTGATATGTATATCAAACTGATTTGATCGAATCTTTGGGCTCAAATCCAATCGATGAACAGTAACAGATTTTTAATTGGACTCTTCATGAATTGATTGATAATTTGGGCTACTCGATGAACAATATCAGATCTATTCTTTTGGATCACATTCTAACAATGAATTGGACTTGAATTTTGATTAAACCATGAACAGTAAGCAATTTCGATTTTATTTTTGGTTTGGATTTGATCTAAACAAAAATTGATTGGATCAACAATGAGGTTTGAAACAAATTAGATCCAATGAATCAAAACGATCAAAAATCAAAAACGTTACGCACGATTTCAACGAACTTAAGAGAGATCATAAAGAGAGACTCACCAAAATTGCTCAAAATTGTGACAAAAATTGCCAAACCGAGAATCGTTCTTCAAAAATCACCTTGATCTTGAAGACCCGCGCTGATACCAATTGTAGTGACAAAGAACATGGTTTGGCATGCGGAATTAAAGCTTGCACAATTGAACATGGTGATTTGGGTGTTTAAGAGATATATTGAATGTATATGGTGTTACAAAAAAAGGACTAGATCTAGACTACATAATTAACACACACTTACACACTCACTTTTACATCTCTCAAGCACACCTCTATAAGTGGTATGAACCCACTATTTATAGAGGTGTTTACATGTCTCTCTCTCACTCTAACATGTAAATGGGTCTAAAGGCTAAAGCACCACATGCAAGTGGGTTTTACAAAAGTCAAACATTTACAAATTCATGAATGAATAACTTTGCAACCCCAACAGCCATAGAGGGATTGAAACGGCGCAGCCTTGATGCTGGTATGGTAACTGTTGTTGTAGGAAAATTCAACTAAAGGAAGATGAGTGTCCCATGACATGCCGAAGTCAATGACGCAGACTCTCAACATATCTTCCAAGGTGTGAATTGTTCTCTCACTCTTTCCATCAGTTTGCGGATGATAAGCTGTGCTCATATCAAATTTAGTTCCAAGAGCCTTTTGCAAGGACTTCCAGAACCTTGATCTAAACCTGTTGCCTCGATTGGAGATGATGGATGCAGGTATACCATGAAGACGAACTATTTCTTGAAGATAGATCTGTGTGAGTCTCTCCATCTTGAAGCTTTCTTTGATTGGCAGGAAGTGGGCAGACTTTGTCAACCGATCGATAATTACCCAGATGGCATCGTGCCCACTCGGAGATATGGGTAACTTGGTGATAAAGTCCATGGTTATCCTTTCCCACTTCCACTTATGTATTTACGGCTGCTGAAGTAGACCTGAGGGCTATTGATATTCAACCTTCACCTTGGCGCAAGTCAGGCACTTGCCCACGAAGGTAGCTATCTCTGCTTTCATGTTTGGCCACAAATAGAGTTGCTTGAGATCCAGATACATCTTATCCGAACCTGGGTGAACGGAGTATTTAGTCTTGTGAGCTTCATTCATGATAACCTCTCTGTAACCACCGAACATTGGGGTCCAGATTCGGTTCATTAAATAGTAGACTCTATCTCCCTTGATCTCTAGATTCTTTTCCATTCCTCTCAAGGCTTCACCTGGCATGCTCTCTGGTTTTAAGGCTTTCAACTGAGCTTCTGTAATCTGTACGGACAGGTGGGAGTGAATGCTCATTGTTAGTGCCTTCACCTTACGCCCTGAATACTCCTTTCGATTGAGGGTGCCTGCTACCACATTGGCCTTGCCGGGAGGGTAGCGAATTTCGCACTCGTATTCATTGAGTAGCTCGACCCATCGTCGTTGTCTCATGTTTAACTCCTTCTGGTTAAAGATGTGCTGTAAGCTCGTATGGTCGGTGAAGATAGTGCACTTGGTTCCATAGAGGTAGTGTCTCCAGATTTTTAATGCAAAAACCACTGCTCCCAACTCCAAGTTATGAGTTGTGTAATTTGCCTCATGTGTTTTCAACTGCCTCGACGCATAGGCGATAGCCTTTCCTCGTTGCATGAGCACACAGCCTAGGCCCTGATTGGATTCGTCACAATAGACCACAAAATCTTCCGTCCCTTTGGGTAGAGACAGGATAGGTGCAATTCACAAAGCTCGCTTCAATGTTTGGAATGCAGTGTCTTGGTTTTCACTCCAACAAAAAGATATGTCGTTCTAGGTTAGAGTGGTTAAGGGTTTGGCAATTTTGGAGAAATTTTGGATGAATCTACGATAATAGCCAGCAAGACCCATGAATTGACGAATTTCTGTGGGTGTCTTTGGTGCTGACCAATTCTCTATCGCTTTGATTTTGGATGGATCCATGTGTATGCCTTCCTCGCTCACCACGTGACCCAAGAAAGTTACCTTCCGAATCTAGAATTAACACTTGGAGAATTTTGCGTATAGCTTTTCTGTTCTTAGGGTTTCCAACACTAATCTCAATTGTTGTTTGTGATCTTCCTCGCTTCTTGAATCGACAAGTATATCATATATGAACACGATAACAAACTTGTCTAGGAAAGGACGACACACCCGGTTCATCAAGTCCATGAACACAGCCGGTGCTTTGGTTAGACCGAAGGGAATTACCACGAATTTGTAGTGGCCATATCGAGTCTGGAATGTTGTTTTAGGAACATCACCTTCATGGACTCGTAGTTGATGATACCCTGATCTTAAATCAATTTTTGAGAAGTAGTTGGCTCCCTGAAGTTGATCGAAGAGGTCGTCGATTCTAGGAAGAGAGTAACGGTTTTTGATGGTGAGCTTATTCAGCTCTCGATAATCGATGCACATCCAAAAGGATCCATCTTTCTTTTTCACAAATAAAACTGGGGCTCCCCAGGGTGAGGAACTTGGTCTGATGAATCCTTTGCTAAGCAGCTCATTGAGCTGGCTGGACAACTCTTTCATTTCTGATGGTGCTAGGCGATATGGGGACTTAGCTACGGGGGTAGCTCCAGGGTTTAAGTCGATGCGAAACTCGACTTGACGCTCAGGAGGAATTTCCAGAAGCTCTTTTGGAAAGACATCAGGAAAATTGCAGAGCTCGAGGATGCTCTCGAGGTCTTTAACTTCTTGTTTCTCATTTACAACATGAGCTAGGAATGCACTGCAATCCTTTCGCATAAGTTTTTAGGCTTTGATACACGAAATGATAAGAAGGCTAAAGTTGAGTTTATCACCATAAATCATGAGGGTTTCACCAGAGAGGAGATTGAGTCGGATAGCTTTTTCGAAACATAGGATAACAGCATGATTGGCGCTCAACCAATCCATGCCAATGATGACATAGAAGCTCTTTATGGAAACTGGCATAAGATCGATGGGAAAGGAATGACCGTTTAGGGTAAAAGTGCAGCCTATGTATATATCGTTAGTGCTCTCCTTCTCACCGTTAGCCATCTCGACGGTAAATGTTTCGGTTAATGGTTGGGGTTTATGTTTAAGAAGGTGCTTGAATTCATGACTAACAAAACTTCTTTCAGCACCAGAATTGAAAAGAATGCATGCATAAGAGTTGTCAAGGAGGAACGTACCCGAAACAACTGTGGGATCAGCGACTGCCTCCTCGCGTCCCATCGTCAGTATTCTCCCTGTGCCACCAGCTGTTATAGCCTTGGGGCAGTTTCTTTTGTAGTGCCTGACTTCTCCACAATTATAACAGGCTTGACCGACGCCTGCTCCAGACGTTTGATTTGTTGGTTGAGCTGGTGCCTTGCAAAATCGAATTGTGTGCCCCTTTTTTCCACATTTAGAGCACGACATTTCATGACATGGGTCGGGATTATGGTGGTAGTTACACTTGTCGCACCGAGGAAGGGTACCAGCACATTTACTGGTAGGTGCTTGAGTGGCAGGAGTAGCGACAGGGGTAGTAGCAGCGTGGACTGCCACTGTTTGCTGTTTCTTTGAGGGCTCCAGCGAAGACTGAACCTTCTTCTACTTTTAGAATTTTCTATTCTCACCACTCCCTTTAGCCGGTTCAGGAGAGGTGGTCACTTCATTGAGATCGACTCCATGATTGATCAGAGTCTGCGCCAGGCACTTAGCGTTGTCGAAGGTGTTTGGCCTAGTAGCCAAGACATTTCCTTTGGTTGGCTGGGTCAGCCCCCAAATGTAGCTTTCAATCTTTTTGCTTTCTGAGGTGACCATCCCCGGGCAGAGGAGCACTAGGTATTCAAACCTAGATGTGTAAGCGACGATGTCAGAACCCTTCATCTTTAGGTTCCAGAGTTCATGCTCCAGTTTCTGCATTTCGCCCCGAGGACAGTACTCAGTAAGCATGAGCTCTTTCAAGCTCTCCCAACCCATAGCATTTGCCACTGGTAGGGTTAGGGATTTGACCCGACCATTCCACCAGGTCAGTGCCCTGTTGGCAAAGGTGCAAGCGGAGAATTTTACTTTGTTGACCTTAGAACAAGAACATATTTCGAAAATGGACTCGATCTTTTCGAACCATCGTGTCAGGAAAATAACACATCCAGTGCCATCGAAGGATTTGGGCTTTGCGTTCATGAAATCCTTATATGAGCACTCCTTTTGGTGTCCCTCTCCACCTTCATGATTTTCAGGATGCATATCACCTCCTTGTCCACCCGATCCGCCAGGATTCATTTGTGACATCGCAGCAGCCACAACAGCAGTAATGGCTGTTTGGAACATGGCGGGATCAAACGGAGGAGGTGGTGGAGGAGGATTGTTGTTCTTTGAGTTGGGTCTTTTCTTTGGAGGCATCTCGTTCTAAAATGATCAGGAAGGAGAGGATGGTAAGCCCACTGAATTGATTTAGAAGATACGAAACAAGATGTATCTCTACATGATAGATAAAGTGTTCTACTAGGCGATAGTACAGGAAAGAGTTACTAAAGTAAGTAAACTATTGCTACGGAAAGAATGAGTAGCTACACTTGGAATGAATTTCTACAATGTATTTGGCTCTGACTAAAATACTCCTATAGTATTTTATGTTGAAGGTTTTTTTCTTTTGATAACTTTTGGTAGGATGACATTGGTAAGTTTTAGGCCTGTTGCAACCCCGTAGTCACTCCCAAGCACATGTTGGCCCTAGACATGATTACATAACTTCCCAGGTTTAACCACAGTGTTCAACATCCAAATACTTTTGTTTGGTTCTTTTCATGATATTGATTCTCGTATGTAGGCATACTTGTATACTTGGAGTAAAAATAATTATATTTTTAAAGTATACTTTTAGTTCAGAGAACTTCGGCCCCTTAGTGTTTATAATTGTATACCCTGTAAGGTTCGGTATACTTAATTCACTATAAACAATAGCTCTGATACCAATATGTCACACCCCGTAACCGGCGGCAGAAATGTTCCGGGGCGGAGGACGTCATGTGTAGTATCACAACAATTGTACATAGTAAGCACAGTAAACACAACCATTACATTACAATAAGAATACATACATTTGTTTAAAAAAACATTGAAAACATAGTTTATATACATCAGTATAATCAAAAGTAAAGACGAGACTTTTATATGCTCCGTCTTCTCCAAAAGTTGGCACAAATACCTGTCTATGGTTGACCTGAGAATACAAGTAGTTTTAGAAATATCAGCATAAAGCTGGTGAGTTCATAAGTAGTCAATTCTGGTGAAAGAAAATGTTCCTTTGGTTTTATGAAAAGTTGTTTCCCAAGAAAATCCCATATTTTCTTATACAAGAACCTTGATTATCCCTTTGTTAAATAGCATGTTTATGAAAAGTTAAGTTATCCCAGGAAAAACCCAAATTTTCTTTAAAAGTTAATAGTTAGTTAACGATCCTGAAATGAAGTGTACAAGTATCTACCATACTTGTATCGTTAGGTGTAGTTTTCTTGAAAAACTATGTTATACTCAATGAGATGCATTAGCTTTAATACACACATAAAACTAATAAGTAAGTAGTGAACTAATTCCTAAGGATGTTGCTGGTATCCTCTAGTAATCAAAACAATTATTACTTTGAGGTTAGTTCACTAGGTTCATTATTACCAACAGTAAATCTCCATTATCTAAGTTGCGAGTTCTATAACCATACAATAAACTGGATATGGCGCATAATGGGGGCTAGTATCTTTTATGACTTTGTCACCCGTAGACCTGTCGGTCCCACTGTAGCTAGCAGTGAGGCACGGGGTAGTCAGTCCCGTATAGATCTATACACAATAGTCACGTTCTCCCTCCAAGAGATTCTGGTTACAAGGTTAGTCCTACACTCGCGTATTCTGGTGGAGTGTTACCAAGGACGTGTCTCCAATCTTAAGAATAATGAATTTACAAGTAATAATATGGAAAATCATGTTTTATGATTGGCATGAATCCTTTGTAAAATATAAAACATAACATTTTATGATGAGATTCACAAGTTTCCTTGTTTTAGTTTTGAAAACTAACTCGACAAGTTGATTTCTTAATCGGTTGGTAAAACGGTTTTCTGTGTTAAAAGCATACTGAACATGTAAGTATTTCATACGAAATAATAGGTTTTGAGTACAAGTTCCCTTGTACTTTTGCTTGTATTCCCCCCTGAAATCGTGAAAAACTCGAAAAAAGGTGTAGGGGTATGAACTCACCTGCAGTGAGTGGAGAGGATGGAAGTGCCGGGTAGAATGCTAGGTGTTAAGTGAGGACTTGAACACACCCACGGATCCTATGTAACATATAGTGATACATAATAGTATCTAATTAGTCATTTAATAACTAATTATACAAGTAAAGGCATACTAATGCACGAAACACTTTACCACAAGTGCTAGGAGTACCAAGGGTTTCATATAAAGAGAGTATGGCCTCACTTGGGAGTTTACTCTTCAAATGGAAGCCCTTAGGGGTGTTTATGGTTTTTGAACCATTCCCCTTTGAGTTTCTAGCCGTAAACTCATGGCTATGGTGTGTTTGTGTGCTTCAAGGTCTTATATCACTTAAGGAAGTAAGCAAGACTCAAATCTAGGGCATAGGAAGTGACAAGGGCTCCAAATGGACCCTTTTCTAGAGTTTTCAGCCAAAGGACTATTTCCTTTAGGGTTTACGGCCGTAAACTCTAAGAGGACTTTGTTTATTTGATGTTTAAGGTCCCTACTTCAATGGTGGTTGGTTCTAGGTTGAGTTATGGGCATAAGGAAGGAAGAAAGGGCAACTTTGCACCGTTAAACGGAGTTTACAGACCAAGAACGTTCCTTGGCCGTAAAATCTCATTCATCCTTGTTTCTTGATGTTTTCTAAGCCTTAAACATGCTAAACCTAGTGTACAATGAGTTAGGATATGAGTACTTACGATCTAGGAGCTTGAATGGTTGTTTTTGGCCAACTAAGAACACTTGAAGATCAACCCAACTTGAATGATTTCATGGATGGAATGGTGTAAGATTACTAAATTAAGTGTTGTAAGAACGAATTTAGGGAGAAAACACTTACATTTTTTATGCTTGTTGATCAAAAATCGCAATTTTGTAGAGAAAGGGTTTCTAGAGTGTGAAAAAGGGAGAAAGGAAGGTTGCTTAATCCTTATATAAGGTTAGTTTACTACCCAAGAGAGTTTACTGCCCAAGAGAGTTTACTGCCCAAGAGTTTACTGCCCAAAAGAGTTTACTGCCCAAGAGTTTACTGCCCAAAAAAGATTACCGCCCAAAAGAGTTTACCGCCCAAAGGAATTTACTGCCGTAAACTCCTTATTTACGGCCGTAAGCTCCATCTTATGGATTTTATGGCTTGATTTTTTGTTAGGGCTTTAGTGGTTCCTTTCTAACACTTGTTCCTTAAGTGTACCGGCATCGGAATACTCAAACAGGCCTTAAATTTAGCTAAATGGTAACAGAAATAAATTTGACATTCAATAAAGTGTTAGACTGTAGAAATTATACATACGAGAAATTTGGGTTGTCACATGTTAGTAGTACCATACCAACTGTGAAATCATGGTATGGTAGTGGTACAAAGTTTTCAATACCACGGTAGAACCATACCAACCAACCTATATATATATATATATATATATATATATATATATATATATATATATATATATATATATATATTGTGCATTTAAAATTTTAGTATGTGTGGTGCTTATAATATACAAGATTTCTTATTAGCATTTACCGGATTAGTAATGTTTAACGTTTAAAATTATATTGGCATGTCTAATTTTTCTCCACCGCTTTAACATATAAACTCATGAAAGAAATTAATAAAATGTACCAACATGTGGCTACCCCGAACTTATCGGTAGCCGAACAAGTTGGTGTCAACTATAGTTGGTATGATAGTGATAGAATTTTTTTTTCTACCAACCATAATTGATAAGGTATACTCACTACTAGAAAAACAGCCTTTTACGACGCACTAACAATCACACGCAGTGATATACGATACGCAAAAGCGTTCGCCCTAAAAATAATGTCATCTATTCTCAAATTTGAAGGATACAAGGACACGCATTTGTGCGAGCCCTGAAGTTAGTGTCAGAAAAGAAAAAATATACAAACACGGAGGGCGCTTATCTTAAATGTGTGTCCTCTTCAAATGCCGCTTTATATTTTTTTTGCTTAAACGCGCGTTTTCAAAGGGGGGAAACGAAATCGTCTAAAATTGTAAAATTTTGAAGAACCCCGCGTCTACCCTCTCTCCTCAGTATCTCCCTTCATGCACTCCTTCATTCTCTCTATAAACTCTAAGCCATCGCCACCGCCACCGCCACCGCCATTAAACCTTAAATACTCAACCCACAGTTCACCTTCATTCACTCAATCTGGCCCTTTAATTTTCGCAAACCCACCAAAACCCTAGGTCTTGCCTTTTATACTTTCACATCCTTCCTTCCTTAGTCGTATGTTATATTGAATCCTTATTTCTTTTCTCTATTATGAACGCGCCTCTATTGCATCGCTATGCTCACCGTCATCGTCTTAGGCTCTTACGCATCCATCGTGGTCTCTGTGCTCATCGTATCATCATACATGCCGCCTCTTCTCGTCATTCTTCTCCTTGACCCTACGCAAGTAATATCATCAGTACTTTCTTGTGCAACGATCCATCAACTCCTCCCTGCTTCCTCTTCATGGCAGCAGCAAACCCAAATCCTAAAATTGCTAAACTATGGCGAATTGTGATGGCGATTCACCGCCCAATGCCGACGACTATGATGATAGTTCGCATTCAAGCTCTTGACCTAATACACTTTATCAGAGAAAGAGAAGGAAGATTCGATGAATTCAATCAAATGGTAAATTGCTCACTTCTCTAATTAGGGCAAAACGATGGCCGGTGTAGTCAATCCCGAAGATCTTCAATTCAGTTCTGCAGAAGGAAAGCTTCTAAACGCTTATAACGATAACCGATATCAACAGTAGGGTCAACAACAAGAAGCAAGTAACCAGATTCAAAGTTCTAGCGAATATAATAAGACGATTTGGGTTAGCGATCTACAACACTGGATGGAGGAAACTTATCTCCAATCACGCTTCTCGCAAACCGGCAAGGTTAGGCTTTTTCACCTTCTTTTTGTTTCTTCTTTGTTATATCATGAATCTGTATCCACTCAATTTGTACTTTTAATGCATGTTAACCTTTGGAGTGTAACTAATTTAAGCAAAAAAAACATGTACGAAACATTCCTTATCCCATTTCGAGCAAGAATTATACTTCTAATGTTTGTCTACATGTTCAATTAGTCATGGATTTCAACTTTTACACAACAATGTTCAAGATCCAAACCATTTTCTTCTATCAATTACTCTGTATCACTTCCCTACCATTTCGTGACACTCTATTCATTAAATTTACAGGTTCAATCTATAAAACTAATACGAAAAAAACAGACTTGCCAATCAGAACGTTATGGATATTTGTGGGAGATTGGGCTCCAGATGTAACTGATTCAATGTCGAAGGTAGCCCTAATTACTCCAAGTTCAAATCGAAGCTAGAAGGTAACCCTAATTTCCTCATTTTTTGAATCGAAGTTAGAAGGTAACCTTGATTTGATTCAGTAGTTTTAGGTTTTTAGATTTCTCACTTTGACCTTTATAGCGTTCCAGAGTGCTTAGTGTAGATTAATGTGATTGTGATTATCAAGTTATTAATTCAAGGTAAGTATATTTATTCGTCTATGTAGATACCAAATGTTATTCATAAATGAAATTTGTGTAGCATGATCTGTCTCCTTCATTTTTTATGGTTTCTTCACTTCGTGTAATTTATGATTAAGTAAAGATTAGTACTTTGTATTCATGTTTACGTTTAGGACTTTGGACAAATTAATATTCTATTTTTTTTGCAACATGCTACTGCAATGTGAATGGAACAACTTGTGAATCTTAAATCACGTTTGATGCAATTTGTTAACTGTAGTTTTTGGATTTTTGAAGTTTTCGGGACAAAAAGTGAAATTCCTTTTAGAGTTGTACTGGACTTGAGGAAAATAGGTGCATTGTACGATGTAACTTTTCCTGTTTATAATTTCTACAAATCAACATTATCAGAACCAACATTTTGTAGTTTATATAGGGTTAATTGTAAAAAAATAGCAACACCTGTATTTATTTAGGTTTATCGTCTATTTATAATGTTAAATTCTGATTTTGATTATTATGTTTTATGTAGTTACCACGGCAACAAAATTCATTCGACTGTGGTCTATTCCTGCTGCACTATATTAAATTCTGATACGATTAGTTCAGATATTTTTTTTATAGGAAATAGCATATATAAATGCTTAGAGATTAATTTTTGACCTTTTTTTTATAGGAAATAGCAAACCTGAACCCTTTCTGCAAAAAGAAGAAATAGAAGCTATGGAAGATGACACAGAGAGTTTAAGTGTAATCCAAACAGATCTTACACTCTCACAGAAGCCTGAAATCACAGCGGATCAACTTAGAAATTAGAATGAGGTAAATTTTGAAGTTGATGACACCAAGAACAGTTCAACAAGTGTTGATTTAAGTGTAATCCGAATGGATGTTACACTCTTACAGAAGCCTGAAATCACAGTGGATCAAATTAAGGATAAGAATGAATCGAATTCTGAAATGGATGACATCAAGAACAGTTTAGCAAACGGTGTGTTTGCATTTTTAGTCCCAAATCTAATAATTTCTCTCTTTTTTTAATATAATTTTCTCACAATCTTTTACCCTTTTTAGGAATATCCAGAAAGGCTTATGCTGACATACAAAACAGAAGAAGACATCGACCCTCAAGAGGTGACAGAAATATATTATATTATTATATATAGTAATTACTGCAGGCCATGTTCCTTCAATCATAAGTCGATTTTCAAAACATGTTTTAAAACCAAACTAAGTTTTTATAATTTTAGGTGATTAATAAATAACTTATTATATTGTTATATTCTAAGCCAAATAACCAGGAAATCCTTTCCTTCAATCCAAAGGATCAAAAAGATTCGGCAAAACAGCACGTGTTATTACCAAGTAAAGAACAAAAGATTAGATTTTTCACATTGAATGAGAAGAAGTAAACAAAGATGTTTGAATGGTATTATATGAAATTACCATTTTATCCTCGTTGATCAAATTAACTGTTAACATGAAAATAAATGTACATGAATATAAACCACTAACAGAACCTAAAAAGAAGTGCAGATGCTGTATGTGCTTAAGGGTCATGAGGAATAAATGCTAGCAAGTTTTCTTTCGTTCCTTTAATATTTTGAACATTGAATATTTTAGACCCAAAGCATTATGTGAAGTATGGTATATTTAATAAGTGATCACCCATGCCATTGACTCCATTCATTTTTTGTTTTCTAGTTTATTTTTTAAACAACAATTGATTGAAAATAAAAGCACAAACCTCTGATTCTTTGAGGACAAAACTAGATTGGGATGCCCTCGGCTATTGGTGCATGAGTATAACTGATTTTTTCAGTTTTGCTCCCACTAATACAACCATTTTACTTGAAACAGTTTCTCATAGGATTCCAACTGTTATAGACAGTGACATGGTCATGGTCCTCTCTTCTGGTATGTATGCTATTCTTTAGGAACCCATATATCTCATAAAATGACACAATTACCCTCTACAAAATAGTAAAGTTTCATGTATAATAGGTGAAATGATGGAATATGATGCGCCCTCCAAGCTAATGGAGTCAGATCTTATTTCTCAAAGCTTGTTGCTGAGTACTGGTCCAGCTGCAGGAGATGATCCACGGGTAATTTCTTTTCAAGTTAAAAGTAAAAGTAAAATTTCTTATTGTCGTTATATGTAGATATGTATATGTATGTGTATATATGTATACACATATACATATATCTGTTAATTCATTATTCTTTATGAAGATTTGAACTTGATAGTAGATGATATTAATGGAAATCTGGAAGAATAATATGCAAGTTATACAAAACTTTCAAAACGTTATTTTGGGTATTACATAGGGAGGGATCTTATAACATTGTAGCATAATAACATTGTAAAATGGAAACACTGCAGGATAAATTGAAGCCGTTGGAGAGGTTTTCCCTATAATGAGTCTGAATCCCACCACGTATGGCATTGGGATAACCAGAATCATATATGTCTCTCCGCTCATCCATTATACTCATGCCTAAGAAGTAGAACCAAACCTTTCCTTCTCAATCTCGGGTAGGTTTTTCTATTTTAACTACATAACTCATCCCAAGGAATTGTGAAAACCTGATGTTAGTTTTGCCAATTTCAACTAAAATAACTGCTCAAACCATAGTTGATAGGATTCTTATTTTTAAATCCTACTAATCCTCAGTTTGAAAAGGTTCCAGGCGATGCTGTGATAGGATTCTTATTTATTTTATAAATCATTAAACTAGAATACGATTTTAATGACAAGATTCTTATTATTGTTGATTTATTAAACACCCGAATTATGTCACCTATTTTGATGTATTGTATTTTGATATTCAATGAAATTGGCTTTTAAGGACCCCCTTTTTCCTTCTATGGAAGCAAACAGTGAATCTTATTACAGAAGATAACACTTCAAAAAAGAAAGTAAACCCAACAACTAAATATATGATACAAACCTTGAACCTGTCAGTGCTCACAAATTCTACATGTTTGCCACCTGCAGATGTGGTACTTGTTAACTTGGGCATGCCAACCAGTTCAAGAACATCTGCAATTTTTGCTCCACCCCATATTGCTGACACGATGACAACAAAACACAACTTAGGTATTTGGTTTCTTCTTTTTGATTTGATAATGTCATTTAAGATGCAAAATCCCTACTTCTGGAATCTCAAATCAACCCTAATTATGAAAACAATCCTGCAACATACATGGGATTAATATGTGTCATAATTCATGAATCCTTAGACAATTGCATTTGACCATTTTTTTGACGTGTATTTGATAGTGTCGTTTTCTTTGAATCTTGATAAAAAAAATACCTTTTTGGAGAATCCTTCTTAAAATATAGCATCAAATCCTACACTTGATCCCTTTGTTTGTTGCGTAATTTGATAATGTAGTTCATTAGCTATGACTAATCCTACAAACACATAAATAAATTTGATTCATGTCCCTTTGTTTACTTGTGTGCCTTTTGCCTTTATAATTGATGATGTAAGATGTAAAATCCCTACTTCTTGAATCTTGAATCAACCCCATATGTGGAAACAACCATTATGTTTTGAAAATATTAACTTTTTCACCTTAGAATGTACGATCAACCCCATTCCTTGAATCTTGAATATTGAATCAACCCCATTTAAGATGTAAAATCTCTTTATTTCTAATGTGAAATTTAATTTTAAAATTCAAGTTACTGTTTACTAAATACTGTTACTAAATACTGTTACTGTTGACAAAAACCAAGTAATTGTTTCTTGTATGGAGAAGAGATGGTCTGATGGAGGAGATTGTATGTCTTAGGGTACCCTTCAAAACTTAATACAAACTCATGACAGCAGAAATTGCAGCTTCTGACAAGAGCAAACTCAGTTTGTGCTTCATGTTTATGTTTAGGGGGAACGACAATGCAAGGGCGTTCTCATCAAAAAGGTACCCTTCAAAACTTGCTACACCACACACTACACCTAAAATTGGTCCAAGGGCAACTAATGTTGAATCATCAAATCAAGCAAATGTTGATCTTCTAATGTTGTTCTTTTACAGGTGGTTGGAATTGGACCTAAAGTTGGTTGTTGATATAGAAATAGTGGGTGCTCCAAATGCAGGAAAAAACATGTTTTTAAGTGTTATTAGTATTAGACATGTAGTGTTGTTTTGACATGTAATGCTTAAGTAACTTGTTTGACATGTGATATTTTTTTGAAATGAATTATCGTTCTTATGATAATTTCAATCTGTTGTTAAAAAAAATTATTTATAGATTTACTAATTTTCAAATTAAGTTTGCATTTAATATTAAATGCAAATTTAATTTGAAAATTAGTAAATTTATAAATAATTTTTTTTATAACATTTAAAATTACGATACGCAAAAATGTGTGTCATCTTCATTTATGACATGGCCTTTCTTGACAGGGGCTTCCATGATACGCACTGCGTGTCATTAACACGCGCGTCGTAAGGTTACGACGCGCAATGCGTGTCGTCTTCATTTATGACGGGGCCTTTCTTGATACGCATTGTGTGTCATAAACGCGCGTCGTAATTGTGCGTCGTAAATGAGCGTCGTAAATGCGCGTCGTTTCTCTTTATGACAGGGCCTTCCTTGACGCGCATTTGTGCATCGTCTGAGCCTTTTACGACGCGTAATGAGCGTCGTAAAAGGCTGTTTTTCTAGTAGTGACTCTTTGGTAAAAAATAAATTGGTACCTACCAATTTCATCACTATTTAAATAGAAAATCTGTTTATGAGAGAGAGAGAGAGAGAGAGAGGTAAGTTCAATTGAGAAAAATAAAAAAGATTGAGAATGGGGGAATCATTCTCAGTTATACATTTATTTTTGCCGCAAAAGCCATCGTCGTGCCAGCAAAAATGGGAAAAGAATACACATGTGTTTTCCAACAAAATATATTTCCTTAAACTATGTTAATCATTACCTTAATATATACAAAAACATTGTTTTGTTTTTCGTTTTTTTAATTTTTAAGAAGCTATTTTTATCAAAAAAAATCATTTTAAATATACCAAATTTCCTGATTTTTTATTCTCTACAAATAAAAATCCATATTGATATAGTTTTAAGATAATATATATATATATATATATATATATATATATATATATATATATATATATATATATATATATATATAGATTATATTTTCAGCTATCGATATTACTTATGAATAAAAATATATAATTAATTTTTTATAGTTTAAGTATCATTTATACTACTTATTCATATATGAATAACAAATTAAGTGTAACAAAAATCTGATAAATATTTTATTCATATATGAATATAAAATATGACGACAACTAATACATGTTTTATTCAAATATAAATAGAATATATGACAAAAGATGATGTAAAAATATATTTTAAATAGGAAAACTTTATCTTAAAACTATATCAATATGAATGTCTATTTATAGCGAATAAAAAATTATAAATTTTGATATATTTAAAATAATTTTTCGATAAAAATGGCTTTCAAAAAATAAAAAATACAAAAAAAATGTTTTTGTGTATATTAAGATAATGAGTAACATAGTTTAAGGAAACATGTTTGATTCTCTCACGCTCAATCGACAATGCAAATGTGACTATCGGTTTTTAAGAAAGAACATCATGGAGGGCAAAGGCGGATACGTGGCAGAACCACTCAATAAGCCTGCAAGTTTTGATGTACCAAGTACAAGTGGTACCAAAGAGATTCCAAGCGAACCTCCAAAGGTGGCCAGCGAAACATCTTCAATGAAAAATCAATCTCAAGCTAAGAGACCGAAACCGAAAGCAAATATTGACAAGTCTCAAAAGCAACTTGCTGAACAAAACATCAGTGAAACAGGAGATATCAAAAGAATCTCAATGAAAGGAAACAGTTTTGGCAATCCCAAAACTCCAATTATGTTCGCACAAAAAAGGCGTCAAATCTCAAGGCGAAAGCTGGCTCAAAGGTTTAAAGGATAATTCTGGTCAATGCACTCATTGCCAATCTTACAGTCAAATGAACCGAAAAAGAAGTTTCGGTACCAGATGAAGTGGTGACAAGAACCAAAAGTCCATCTTCTGTCCTAAACCCCGTCCTCCTCATTCTCAACAAAAGCAGAATCCTAACAATAATGTCAAGGATGTCTAAGGAAAATGGAAACTCGTCTCTAAAGACAAAAACCAAACAAAGAAGATGTCTGCTAACCTTAGGAAACAAGAAAATAAAAATCCTCAACCTGATTTAAGCAAATCAAAAGATAACAAAATCAAGGTTTTTACCATCAAAAGGAAAGACGAAACCACTCTAATAAAAAGAACTTATATGGTTGATCTTTCAATAACTATTCCCTGTTCTGTAAAAGGCTCACATAGACCCAAGCAACTTTGGGTTCCTAAATCTGCTTGATTTTTGCAGGTTATCAGTGACGAGCAGTTTGACGATGAATGGTACATAGATAGTGGTTGCTCACGTCACATGACAGGAAGAAGGGAAGAGTTGAGGGAGTTCCAGGCTCTAAAAGATGGTGGATGTGTCAAATATGGTAACAACTCATATGGCACAATATAAGGCTACGGAGTGATCACAAACGGGGATTTTTCGATACGAAAGGTGGAATACGTGGAAGGAATGCAACACAATCTCATCAGTGTCTCGCAATTAGTGGTAGGAATTGGCTAGAAAGTCTCATTTGATGATGAAGGATCAGAGATTATTGAAAAGAAAACAAAGACGATTCTGCTAAAATAACAGCGAAAAGGTGAAATGTATCCATTAAATTTGAACCCGATACGTGGAAAGCATGTTGTATGTCTACTAACGAAAGCTCCTTTTGACGAAAGTTGGTTGTGGCATCGACGACTTTCGCACCTTAACTTCAAAGACATCAACAAGTTAGTTCTTGGTGATCATGTGCGAGGACTGCCACTTCTAAAGTTTGACAAGGAACATCTGTGTGCTGCATGTGAAATGGGAAAGCAAAGCTGAAAGAGTCATCCCACAATCATTAACACAAAGATCATTGAACCTCGTGAGCTTCTTCACATCGATCTATGTGGTCCTTCGACCATAAAAAGTATTGGTGGTAGTAAGTACATTCTCGTTATAGTTGATGATTTTTCACGCTTCACCTGGGTTTTTCTATCTTAAATAGAAATCAGAGGCGACTCCAAAGCTCAGGAACTTTATTAAGCAAGTGGAGCTTCAACCGCGAAAGGTGGTTAGAAATGTCCGAAGTGACAATGGGTTGGAATTAAAAAACCAAGAGTTTGAAGAATTTCTTACTCAAAAGGGAGTGTATCACAACTTCTCAGCTCCCTATACCCAACAACAAAACGGTGTAGTTGAAAGGAGAAACTGTTCGTTGCGTGAAGCGGCCTAAACCAGGCTCAGCTTCGCTTCTCTACCTTTGTATTTCTGGGCTGATACAATTGCAGCTTCCTGCTATACCCAGAATCGAACCTTTCTCAATAAATGATTTTTAATTACTCCCTATGAAATTCTGAACAATTGTAAGCCTAACATTAAATTTTTCCATGTTTTCGGTTCGAGGTACTTCAACTTTAACTCTAAAGATAACCGGAACAAGTTTGATGTGAAGGCAGATGAAAGGATCTTTCTTGGCTACTCTCTGACCTCAAAGGCATATAGAATTCTGAACTGAAGATCAAAGAAAATTGAAGAAACTTATTATGTAACATTTGATGATAATTTCGTGAAGAAACTTCGATCTAGCGAAAGTCCAGTGAATGAGATCTCTCTACAAAAACGTCAAGTCATGATCCCAATATAAAATCTGTTTGAAGAGTATATAATGCTCTTTGATGAACTGGAAAAAGCCACTCTCTCTGAAGCAAAAGAAACAAATAATAAAGTTGACAACCTAAAGGAGATAATAAACAAAGCAGCACAAGGCATGGAAGGCGAACCAATATCAAGCTCAAGCGAACCGCAAAATGAAGGTGAACCTCAAATCTCGAGTGAACCCACTCAAAGATGTTCTACATTCCAGGGGGAGAGTTCATCTACACCAAAGCGAACTGACTTTCCATTCCATGGAAGAACCAATCTCCAAATATGACCCATGAAAGTCCTATCGAGGGGGAGAATTCTGAACCGGGTGTTGAGATTGTTTCGTCATTCGAGGAGGAGAATAATAATACAAATGAAAAAGACTATCAATCAGAATTCGAAGAAGAAATAAATGTTGAATTGGATCTTGCTTACGATCCAGATTATCCTCCGCTCATAAAATGGACACGCAATCATCCAAAAACTCAAGTAATTTGGTGAATCATCTGAGGGAGTTCTCACACGCTCTCAACTGAAAGTGAAGCAAACTGCTTTATTCTCTTAAGTAGAATTCTGCATGTTTAATTAGTTTGTTTCCAAGATCGATCCGGAAACAGTGAATACTGCACTTGACCACTCTGATTGGGTACATGCTATGCAAAACGAACTCAATGAGCTTGAGCGAAATCGAGTCTGGAGACTGATTCCCACACCAAAGGATGCATTTGTGGTTGGGTTAAAATGGGTGTTTCGAAACAAGATGGATAAAGAAGGGAATGTAATACGCAACAAGGCAAGGCTGGTTTTTAAGGGATATTGTCTAGAAGAAGGCAAGGATGGATAAATAAACCTTCGCTGTTGTAGCAAGGTTAGAATCCGTTCAGATCTTTCTGGCATACGCTGCTCCAAAAAATTTTGATGTTTTTCAAATGGACGTCAAATGTGCGTTCTTGAATGGAGAACTAGAAGAGACAGTGTATGTTGAGCAACCACCAGGGTTTGTGAAGGAGAAGTATCCTAATCACTGCTACATTCTGGAAAAGGTAGTTTATGGTCTGAAACAAGCCCAAAGAGCCTGATAGGGAACTCTAACTCGCTTTCTGAAATTGTCTAAATTCAAAAAAGGTTCGGATGACACAACCTTCTTTCGTAAGAAAGTGGGTGAACACCTAATGATCGTTCAAATTTATGTTGATGACATCATCTTCGGTTCCATGAATCCTAGCTTAAGAGCTGAATTCCGGAAGTTGATGGAGACTAAATTTGAGATGAGCTCAATGGGTCCGATTAAATTTTTCCTTGGACTGAACATAAGACAGGGACCTGAAGGCATATTCATTAATCAAGAGGCTTATACTAAGACACTACTGGCAAAGTTTGATATGATGGGAGATTTTAAATTGAAGGTTCCAATGGCATTCGGAACGAAGCTAAGATCATCTCTGGAGAAACCGGCTGGTGATATGACTCTCTATCATCAAATGATTGGGTCTCTAATGTATCTAATAGGTAATAGACCAGATATCATGTTTTCTATCTGCTATTATGCCAGATTCCAAGCTAAACCATGAGAACCTCATATGGTGGCTTTGAAAATATCTTCCGATATTTGAAGTGAACCTCATCTCTCGGTCTTTGGTACCCGGCGAAATCTGGCTTCTTTGTTCAAGCATTCTCTGATGCTGATCTTGGAGGATGTGGTTTAGATCAAAAGAGCACAACTGGCGGGTGTCAATTCATTGATGGAAAATTAGTCAGCTAGCAATCCAAGAAGCAAACGTGTGTGTCACTTTCTACAGTCGAAGTTGAGTATATTGCGGCTGCATCTTGTACTTCACATGTCATCTGGATACAAAGTCAACTTAGAGACTGTGGCCTTAACATGAAGAAGATTCCACTATATTTTGACTAAGAAAGTGCTATTCGGATATGCACAACCCAGTTCAACACTCCAAACGAAACATATAGCACTGAGATACCACTTCATCAAAGATCAAGTTGAAGATGGTAATGTGGAAATCCACTTTCTTCGATCTGTTGATCAACTATTTGATATCTTCACTAAAGCCTTACCTGAAGTAGGTTTTAATAAAATACTCCAAGGCTTAGGAATGATGGAAGTTGAATCAGTACTGAAACTACTTTCGCCTCATTAAAATTGAACAAACGAGATAGAGTGAATGCTCGGTCTATTTCGGCTCCTGATTGTTTGGGAACGGAAATGAACCGAACACTTGGTCCATTTTGCTTCACTACTTTTAGGTGAATTTTCGGTTGTATTCTTTGTACACTATGTATATCTTTTCTTAATTCATTTCTTTTCATAAAGCTCAAAAATATTTTCCTTTCTATTTTTATTTCTTTTTCAGAAAATTCTTAAAACTCAAAAATATTTACCTTTCTGTTTTTTATTTCTTTTTCAGAAAATTCATAAGATCCAAAAATATTTTTTTGTTGTTCTTGTTGCTTTTTATCAAAATCAAAAATACCAAACATATCACTGAAAGGTATCGTGGATAATTCAAATGGTGGAGTTGAGATATGTATAAATCTCTTTATCTCTATACTAGCTATGTGTCCCTAGAAGCATGTTGTTGTATGTTGACCAAAGCCTCAAAGACTTCAAGTGCAGCCTTACTGATTTGATATATACAAATCAATTCTTCCCAATCAGCCTAATAAAATCAATTATATCATGAGCTACCTTACTCGTCTCACATTGAGTTAAGAGTTGTCTGCTTGGTCCTTATTACATAGCAGAGGTACTTTTGATTCTTTAACCTCCTTATCACTTTTCTTCATCACTCTTCGGTTTATAATTGTAACCCTCAAGACTCTCAAAATTAACCACTGAGCTTTATGGTTACACAACATTTATGTTAATGGTATTAGCTTCATTTCACCACGTGCTAAGTGAAACCCAAAATCCAACACCTATAACGGATTGAAGGTGAACAATCAAATTTTTTAGTTTTCACCCAAGAAATCTCTTTTTAATTTTTGTGCGATCTTTATGAAATTGTCTGACACAAAGGCTTTTCTACCCATAAGATCAAGATTACTTTTGTTTTTGAGATTTCTACAAAACTCACCAAGTCACTAAAAATGATCAAACCTAATTGTTTTATAGACTACACCTGTCTCACAAGTACTTCATCCAACTTTCTGTCATATATCTAGTTCCGTAGTTTGAATGAAGCGAAAGCCACCCTAATAGCCATGAAATTAAAAGATGCCTTTCAATGCTTCTTAATAAGAATTTGATTGTATTTCAACGGGAAACCACACAGACACTTCTAAGTCTCTCTTGACTTTGAAGGAAGAGATTCGTGCCCGACATCCATAGTTTCGTGTCTTAATTGACATCACTTAAAACCCAAAAATTAGTTGCTTTATTTCTTTTTATTTGGCACACACTTTGCACGGAGATCTTTATGATTTTCCACAAGTCTTGATCGTGGTACTAACTGTTATTTCTCAGATACAACGTTCGGTTCAATATCTTGTGGTGTTACACTATGTTGGGAAGCGAAGGGCAAATACATATGAAGCGAAAGGATGACTAGACATTTCAAAGGGAATTTGAATCATTTCAAAATTTAAAGAGAAGATGAAAGGATAACATTTTAAAGGCGCGTGAATTTGAATTGTGTTCTTTTTCACGCCGCCTGACACGATTGACACACTTTTCGGGGTAACAGTTGTCAAATCGCGCTTTTTCAGGCGATACGTCAAAGGATTGTACAATCATCACTCCAGATTTTCTCTCTCATGGTAATCGTATAAAGATATTTCTCAACTTCCTTTTACGCTCTTACGACTTCCAAATCCTATCAAGAGCTATATAGCGTATTCTCTCTCTATTGTTCATCTTTTTCTTGAAGGTTCATCAATGGCGGATTCCTCTTCTGTTCATGAACACAGTGCCCAGTCATCTCTTCTCACCATTAAACCAATTTAGAATCTCATCATTGATCTATCACTGTTCCAGTATGATCCCTATATGCTGCAAGTCGTTGAATGCCTCAAATATTCTCCACTTGTAGTTGCCCTAACCAAGTTGGAGTACGTTCCAATGTGGTTACTTTCTCAGGTCCACTCAACTGCTGTCTACGACAAAGTCAAGGAGAGAATTTTATTTGAGATCTTCAATCACAAGGCGTCGATTTCAAAAGCTCGATTTTACTTGTTGCTAAGGATTGCTATCGACGACTCCATGATCAACCCTGATTCCATTTCCACTACTCCACTCTTCATAATGTTCTATGATATGGGGTATACTGAGGTTCTCACCACCACTGCTACAAAGTTTAAGAAATCATGCCTTCCTCCTCAGTGGAATGGGCTTTTTACCCTCCTCTTCAAGGGCTTATCGGAGAGGTTCGCAGGGTCCGATGGGGCAAGTAAGGCATTTATGACCCTTCTCTACGGTCTATACCATGGGGTTAACATGGACTTTGGGTCCATCTTATGGTCTCAGCTGGTTCAAAGTCTCAGTTCTACTTCTCGCTACTCTGAAATCTCCTGTGCTAGGTTTTGGACTCTCGTTACTCAATGGGCGATAGAGAAGTTTCAAGTTCCAAAAGTGGCTGACTCCTTAATGTCATCGATTGCTACCTTCCACACGACGAAGATAATCCTTTCTGATCCATCAGAGTTCATGTTTATTGGTTCGGTTCTGGAATCAATGTACCGTTATGTTTCCAGTGAAAGCAAATTGATAAATGAGTACAAGAAGCTGCGTCCTTCACGACCAAGGCAGCTTACTCCTAAAATGCAAAGTTCGCAGGACGCAGCAGAAAAACCAACGAAACGAGGGAAGAATCATGAACGAAAAGGGGAGAAAGAAGGTCAATCCTCTAAAGTCTCTACTCCCAAGAAGCGAAAGCCTGAATAAGTATCTCTTTCGGCTCAAAAGAAACACAAGACCAAGAAGAAGGCACATAAGCCGAAGGCTCCTTCATCAAGTGATTTTGACTACATTGCATCTGACCAACAGCCCGAACCAGAGCTAGTGATGATGATGTTTCTCAACACGAGAGTTCGATTCGAGGTAATTCGCGTCCACCCTCACCAACTCATGAAGGTAACCGAAACTCACATCCTCCTTCTCCTACCCAATCAGTTCCTATTACCATTGCTCCATGCCCTCCTCCCATCTCATCTTCAACTACAACCTCAATTCTAATTCCCACTCTTTATTCACCAAAGTTACCACAACCACTACTACTCCAACCGAACCTCAAGTTCGTGTCAACGTATCTTATACGGGGGCAACTACTTCAGAATCTGAACCCCCAATTGCCTCAAAACCTTTATCCCCACCATCCTCACATGAGTCTGACATTGTTCTTAGCGGAGCATAAATGGAGTTTGATTCTGTTTATTTTAGCCCATATCGAGCCTAAAGCGATAATGATGATGACGCTCTAGTCACGAAGAGGCATTTAAAGAATCTGAATGTCAAGCTTGATTAATTGCTTTCTTCTTCCTCCTCTACTCCAACTCAGGCGTATTCTAAAGCTGCAATCAAGGCTCTATTGGCAACCTTTGTCAAGGAGCATGACACTACCGTTTCCAATGCTGTCAAAGCTATAGACGCTTCCACTTCCACCTGCCAGAAAGCTTCTATTGCCGTTGATGAATCTTCTAAAGATTGCAAGCAAGCGACCGCGAACGTCAAAAAACTAATTTTTGATGCTCATGTGTTTATTGATTCTCTTCAGGATCCAGCTCAGAAGAAAGCTTAAATGGTGAATGCTTCGGTTGATAATCTTACCAGTTCGCTTCAAGCAGAATAGAAGCATTTTGAGGAGGCATGCCAAGCCATCAAGACTGACTACACTGAGCTTCAATCCTCTGTCCATACACATCTTGATAAATTCCAGGCTAATCTAGCCATGCAAAACAATGTAATGGATGAACTGGATCTCAAAACAACCAAAGTCAAGCCTCAAGCTCTGAAGCTCAACCAAGCGCTGAAAGAAAACGATGAACTTAAGTCAGAGCGAGTTGCCATAAAAAGTAGCGTTGGGGATATGCACTCTATTCTTTTGAATCTTCTGGAAACGCATGATTCGGTCCTTACTATCTCAGTTCGACGCCACTTGGCTGAGAAGTTGAGACCTAATCTAGACATTCTACGCATGATTGAAGGTGTTCCGGAGACTGTTGTCCCTCCGAAACAAGGGGGTTAAGATGTTAGCCAGGGTCAATCAAAACAACCTCCAACAAGCAAACATATCTCCCAACCAAAAGTCACTACTAAACCGAAGGGTAATGAAGCTTCGGGCAGTATGAAGGACAAACGAAAGAAGAAAATTGGTGATGATGATGAGGTTGAAATCGAAGATGTGGTCGAAACCGAAGGAAAAGCTTCCAAAATTGAAGTCCTCAAAGCCAAACGAATTGAACGAGAGCTTGAGGAAAAGCTTCTTAAGGAAAATGAAGAAGCTGAAAAGGAGAGGAAACAAAAGGAAGTGAATGATGCTTTGGAACGAAGGAAATCTATGTTCCCTCTGTGGACGATCGAAAAAATTCTGAAGGAGGTAATTGAATCTCCAAGCACACATTGGCTCGAACCGGTCCTTTCATTCAATCTTGAGAATTCCAAGGATTCTCAATATGACATGCCAATCACCCAAAAGGCATTCATCTTTCATTGTTTCGAGTCAACTGTTTCCATCCCTTCTCCTGACCCGAAGGTTGATCGAGACCTGATCGAGTACTATCTTGCATTCTCTCAACCGCAATACCTGACATGGAGTAATTAGAAGATCTCAACATTCAAGGTGTTGAAACCTACTTCAGCAGGGAAGTTTATCAACATCAAATTCAAAGTGACCCGAGGCTCAGCCAGTTCGGTTCATATGGTCTCCCTTACTGATCTGCCAAATTTGAATCCTCATGAATCGATCCTCCTGAACAATATCTTGTTGACCAATCAACAAGAGTATGAGCCTATCATCGATCACATCAAGAGAATGTTGGTGTGTTATATTCTTGAAGTCGTGAAGATGGATCAGGAGATCACCTCTGCCTTAAGAAAGAAGCCCACCATCAAGCTGATTGGGCAGGCAAGCGACATCAATGTGATGATGAAGGGAAAGATCAACCCACAGTTTCACACAGTCATGTTCACCAGGGGTGAATGTCAAAAATGCATGTTCGCTCTTGTTGACAAACACCTGTTCTCCACCTCTTGCTTGGAGCATATTCTCGATATCATATACAGGTGCAATCAGAACAATGATTTAGATAAGAAGCTGTTTTCGGATATGCTTCGGTGGTATATTAACTTTCGTCGAACTCTACTTGCCATCATACCGAAGCTGTTCAAGACTATGAAGAAAACCACTGTTACTGAACCGAAGTGATAACGCGCCTCAATTGGTGCAAATGGGGAGATTGTTGAGTCTAGGGGTTGCGCCATTCGGCTTAGTTAGTGTAGTCCAATGTATTCTCGGTATAGGCATGTCCAACCGTATATTTTGTTTTTAGGGTTTAGTATTTATGGTGCATGCATGCATCTCAATAGATAATCTTCTTGAATATTTTCCTTATCGTCCTGTAACCCTAGCACACCTCTACAATAGAATTTCTTCATCGAGCTCTTCTGAGGTGTTCTTGTTTTAATCATTCGACATCCGTTTGATTCATTCTGTATTTGTTCTTCAGTTTACTTTCTGTTTTATTTGTTAAGAATCTATCAATCTTACAAGAGTTTTTATCTCTACAATGGAATCGGATCATTGATGGGTGTAGGTGTTGGTGTTGGAGCTGTATTTGGAAGAAGTTGATATTATCATTTCGAGCTACTTCAGAGGTGATTTCTCCTCACTATATCAACAGGGTCTAAGGCACCAATACTGGTCCTTTTCGGATTTGTATCCGAGTTTATTGCACCTTATGCTTTGTGATATGTATCCTGGTTATAGGATGGTTGTTATGTTAGATATTGGTTAGATCAGTATCCTAGTTATAGGATGGTTGCTATGTTAGAGATAAGTTAGAGCAGTATCCTGGTTATAGCATGGTTCCTACGCTAGAGATCTGTTAGATCTGCATGACTATTTTTTATATGTATGTGCACATGTTTGTTGGTTTGGGGATTAGGTTGAGGCAGGTCCTACTTTGTGTTGTAGGACAAGATACCCAGGGCGAACCGGATAGACTACAGACCCGGGAGGGCGTGTAGTCAAGCCGAAGTCCCGGCGAGCGGTCTGGATAGGCTGAAGGTCCTGAGAGGCGGTCCAGACGTGCCGAAGGCTCGAAGAGCGGCCCATATACATTGTTGGTCTGTGAGGCGATCCATTCATACTGATGGCTCATTATGTACGTTGTATTTGTTTATATGATATGGTTATATTTGTATGTCGTTGGTATTCTGGGGGACTCACGAATCCCCGGGCTTACAATTGTTGATTGTGTTTCAGGTACCTCTGATGATTGCGGGAAGATGAGGGTGTGATCATACAGCTCTTCATATTTCATGATTTTTATGTTTGATTCTGGGATACTCTAACATTATAATATTTTGAAAACAAGTTTTGTAATAATCATTGATTTTAAAAATGTTTTAAAAATTTTAAATTTGGAATGATTTTTATGGATGTTACAAGTTGGTATCATAGCCTTGGTTTGAGTGAATTGGAGGAAACATTTGTGTGTCTCCAGTCTCAAACTGAGGACAAGATTCTAAAACGATTTTCTTAAAATGTTTTCAAAATAATAAAGGAAGATGCAAGTGTATAATCAAATGGAGCTCGCGGATAGACCCCAAAATACCTTATGAATTATTTGATATATATATGATATGTTAGAACAACATGCTAGTACTAGGATAGGGATCTTCAGGAATTGCATGATATAATTTCCTGATTATATGATGCCTGATAGCCTAGGGTTTTTCCGTACATGAAATTGACATCATTGTTATACTTGCTTAGTTTATGCATCACGACTGTACATAATTAAGATGTTATAGGCTGAGAACATTTGGTTTAGCTTTATTTCATGTTCCTTTTTTTGGTTATGGGCTTAGAGTAGGACCGAGTATTCGAATGTCTATAGGTTTCAGCATTATGTATGGCTAGCATACACGAGTGCTACAGGGTTGGTGGAAGTTTCATGGATGGGTTGTGAGAAAGAGTCCGCCAGTTATGAGATACTTAGCCTTCCCCTAAGGGTGAAGATTGGGTGCATACCATGCTTGTGTATAGTTTTAGGTCATTTTGATGACACTTGAGACAAATATGGGTAGGTATGGAAGGTAGTATGGGCCCGTACTACTGAAAGCATAGGACCCATACGTGTAGCAAGGAAGTCACAACCCCTAGGGTTTTGTTGGGGGTTGGTTCCCGAATTATATTATATGGAATATCTAATATCTTCTTGGTATGTTTTTCAACATGGTGGTTACTCGAAAATTTATGACTAGATCCGGGTCAGCATCAGGAGACAACGGACAAGAGGTAACTCCAATGCCTGAGACTATCGTCCAAGGAAAGTCCACGACATGGTGGTGAGACTTATCACATTTGTTTTCTCCGGACAAGACCATGGCATGGCATAATGCTCAACACAGCTTGGCAACATGTTTATTCATGACTATTTTGCCTAGATTATGCCACGGCATGGTAGCAGATTTTTATCAAGACTGGATTGAGTGTCCACAACGTGGCTATGGTTTGGCCACGACCTGGCGCCAACAGGAGTTGACTTTGACCGTTGAGTTTTGGTTAACCTTGGGTAGCATTGAGAATTCGGTTAAGGACTAGTTTGGGTTTGGCATTAATTAGCGTGGATTGGTTGTTTTGTTACTGAGGTAGCTGTTGAGCTTATGTTGAGTAGTTCAAGTGAGTCTTCTCACTGTACTCATGGGTCGAAGACACCAATACGGCCCACTAGATGTTGCCAGTTGTCTATGTGACTCTTGCATGTTATGTTGGGCTAGGCCTAATTGTATGTTGGTTTAGGCCCAATTTTATGTTGGGCTAGGCCCATTATTTATCTTGGGTTGGGCCTATTTTTATGTTGGGAGGGGCCCATTATTTATGTAAGGTTGGGCCCATTTGTATGTTCGGTTAGGCCCATTATTTACATTGGTTGGCCCATTTTTATGTTGGATTGGGCCCATTCGTATATTGGGTTCGGCCCATTTATTTGGTATGTGATATTTTGGGGAACTCACTAAGCTTTTTTCTTACGGTTTATGTTTAAAATGTTTTTAGGTACTTATGGTTTCAAAAGGAAGGGACCGGCTTGATCGTACTGCATCCCCTGGAGATTTATTCTGCATTAACTGGTTATGATTTTACTCTGATTTTTTGAGAATACATTTATTCTGATTGTCTTTTAGGATAACGAATGAATGGTTTTGACTTATTTAAAATGAAATTTTCACTAAGTATTTTTGGGATGTTACAAGTTGGTATCAGAGCCATGGTTTGAGGGATTTGGGCACACTCTCGGGTGTGTCTGAACTCAAACTGAGAATTTCTAAAATCCTTTAAATGAAAATGTTTTTCTAAAAAGGTTTTATAAAGAAAAGGTGTGTGATGCATGCAATCAGCTGAGCTCAAGTAAGTGGTTCCCAACATACTCTTACTTGTTGATATGTTATATGTGTTATAGTAGATATACATACTAGAAGTTAGAATAAGGATCTGCTTAGGGTTGAATAATAGAATGTCTGCTTAGGATAGATGCGTTTTATGCTTGATAGTGAGTAGGCTAAGGATACCTTCGGGAATTGCATGACAGAATGAACTGATTTGTGATGCCTTGTATTCTAAGAGGAATTGGATGCTATGTCAGATTTGGAATCTATGTTTGTGGAATTGATTGCTAAGTGTATGCTTTAAAAAGTGTATATGATTAGGATCATATAGCCCTAGAAGGATCGATTTGTCCTTATTTCTTGTTCCTTGTCTGGTTATGGGCATAGGTTAGAATCATTCATTCAACAGTCTATGTGATCCTTCTTAGTGTATAATTTGTGTGCATAAGGCAACTAATAGTGTTGGTAGAAGTTCCTAACATGTTAGAAGCAAGTTAATTGGATGATGTATTTTTATGATTTGTACCCTATAGAATGTTATTGCCTGAATGTTGCTCGCTTTGTGATTTGTGGGACCCATATTGATGTGAGGTAACTATTAAATGAATATGTTAAGTTACATGGTGCAAAGGTTAAATAATTCTAGAATGAATTATTTGGCCCTATTGCACAACTCTCATTTGAGTCTATCTGTTGTAAGGTTAGGTATTTTATTCGAAAGATTATTAAAGTTTTGTTGCATGTAATTATATTCATGAATAGTTAGCAGATATTAGTAGGGGTTCTTTAGCAGTTGATGGCAGGGTGAGGTGGGAATCTGTCACAACTGGAAATTTTGTGTCATGTAATCTATACACTCAAGTTAATGTGAATCAAAAACTTAAGAACATGTGTGATACCTACTATTATGACATCAAAAACTTCAATCAAATACATCATACAAGTGCTACAAATAGTCATCAAACAATTGGAAACCCTAGAAGTTCTTGTTTAGGTCCACTTTGGACTAGGACTTCCTTATTGGGCTCAAATGGACCAATAAGCTTCCAATTTGACTATCATGGGCTTAGAACCCTAATTGGGCTCTAATTGGACCCACAATCATTTATTTTAACATTTTGGGCCATTGTGGGCCTAGAATGAAATGAATTAAAAGCTTTGATCCATGATTAACGTAATCTAGCTTATTAAAGCATAAAAATCACAATTTTATTTTATAAGGCCAATAAACACCCAAACTAACTCTAATATTGGTCTTAGGGGCAAAAAGCCCAAAAATCCTTTCTTCCCTCTCCATTCTCGGCCCAAGCCCAAGGAAAAAGGGAGAGTTGACTTTGGGTTGCCACCTCACATTTATTTGTTGGGTTTCCATGCACACAACTCATGTTTCCAAGCAAGTATCACTTCAAAGATCACTTCTTCCTTCTCCCTCCCTCACTCTCGGCCGAAACACACACACACACATACACAAATATCTCTCAAACTCACTCAAGAACACTCCCTCCCTCTCCACTCAAAAATCCCAAAAATTAGGAGGCTTTCAAGAGGATATTTCCACCAACTCTTCATCCAAGGTAAGGTTATGCTTGGATCTATGAATAAAATTTTTTGTTTTATCAAAATCCTTTCCTAATCCATGCAAAAATCATGATCTTGCATCCTAGAACCATCTCAAACTCGAGATCTTCAAGAAAAGGGTGCTAAGGCCAAAAATCACCAAGTTTTCTTCCATCTTTTCTTCAAAAACCGAAATCACACCCTAAGGTGAGCTTCATACCCCCTATTTTCTGTTTTTATGAGTTTTGTGGTGGGGGGGGGGAATACAAGTGAAAGTGTAGATCTATATGTGTTATGTATGCCTTGTATGATTTCTATGCTTATATGGATGTTTTTGTGTGTTTGTGATGTTGGATCTAGCCATAAGCCCCTAAAAATCGTGATATACCTTATGTTAAAGGATACTAGCATCAAATATATTTCTACATACAAAGTGTTCCAAGAAAAATAGCTAAATGGCTTCATAACCTTTCCTTTGGGCTAAAAACTCAATTTTTGGACATAAAATGTTACAAATATAAAGTTAAAGGGCCCAAAATGAAATATTTCGAAATCTGATGGGTGAGATGAGTCAAAATAGTTTCCATAATGTATTTTCTGAAAATATACTTTTTGGAGGCTTTAAAATATAAATTTCAAGCTTAATGGGCTAAAAATGGCATTTTCGGCCCAATAGGACCCAATATGCGAAATTTTATGTTTTGGAGGACCAAAACTGTGTTTTTCTGTAAAACAGTGGACTACTAGTGTTCCAAGTACTTTTCAAGCGTTTAAAATGCTTTTCAAATTTAAAAAGGACCAATGTTGCAAAAATTTTCCAATTTGGGCCAAAATTGTAAAAATTGCGAAAAAGAGGGGTTATAACCAACATTTCACATGTTGACGTTTTTCAAAATACTTGTATTCTCAGGTAACCAGTGAATCAAAGGAAAATGTACTCAGTGATGGCTTGCAGTTTACTTATTAACGAATCGAACAATTTATTTTTGGGAATGTAATGTTTAAACAATGTACTTCATGTAAACTTTATCGGTTGTACTATATTAATGCATGGTGACGAATGTTGTTACGTTTGATATATATTCAATGTTATGGTATTCAATTAAGTCACGACAGCCCTCGGACGTTTCCGTCGTCTGGTTCGGGGGTGTGACAGGTTGGTATCAGAGCTTTGTTTATAGTGAACTAGCATGTCGAGCCACACATTGATATGCAACTATAAACCAAAAAGAGGGACTAACATAACTGTGAACAAAACAAGTAAATAAAACACCCTTTCTTGCATTAGGAATAGGAACATAACTCCGAACCAAACACAATAATGCTAGTATCTCGGTTAATTCGGGACTGTTCTTAGTGATACCAAGGAGTGGATGTAGCCTGATCAACTACATTCTCTCCAAAGTAAAACTAACACACGTCTTGATAAGATCTTCATAGCTAGGGAACCTAAAACTATACCCCTTATCACCAAAAAGAGAACGTCTGTTTAGTCTGCAATAGTGGAAGAGGCATAGGATAATATTAGTGAACTTTTATGTGTTTTTCTATGTGTTGCGAATATATGATTGTATGCTAAATGATAGAAGTACTTAAGTTCGTGCCATACACCTATTCAGTAGGACCACAACCTCACGGAAACCACGTACACTCAACATCTCTCCGTTTCGCGACAAGAAGATGCCTCACCGACCTACTTGCGGAAACCCTGGACCAACCCCACCCGAAGTTGACTCCACTGCATTCCAGGCAGCCGTGTCTGCTGCGGTCAGCGCAGCTATGGCACAACTCCATCAGGGGAATAATGGAGGAGGCAACGGGCAAGGGGCAGGGAGTTCGAACAACGGGATGAATCAAAGACCTACCAAAACCTGTACCTACAAGGACTTTACGAACGCCAAACCACGAACTTTTAACTGCACTGGAGGGGTGATCACTCTGAAGCGATGGATCGAGAAGGTGGAATCGGTATTCGAGATATGCGATTGCCCTGAGCAGATGAAAGTGAAGTTCGCGGCCTGCACTTTTGTGGATCAAGCACTCACCTGGTGGAACGGACACGCGGAAGCCATGATGCTCCCTATAGCCAACTCTATACCATGGGCAGAAATGAAAGAAATGTTAATGGCTGAGTACTGCCCACGAGGTGAAATACAGAAGATGGATCAAGAGCTATGGAACCTCACTGTGCAGAATGCGAATATCGATGCCTACATATCGAGATTTAGTGAACTATCTCTACTGTGCCCGGGTATGATCACATCAGAAGGAAAGAAGATTGAGCGATTCATCTGGGGACTGACATCACCCATTCAAGGGAATGTGATAGCTGCAAACCCTGAGACGTTTGACAGTGCGAAGAGATTGGCGAAGAGGCTGTATGATCATAACAACAAGAAGGGCGAGAAGCCAGTGGAGGCTGAGAAGAAAACGGAGAGTGATGGTAAGAAAGGGAAGAACAACAAGAGGAAGGGACGTCAGGGCCCCGAGACCTCTAAAAGGCAGCAGACAATGGCAGTTAACGCTGTCACCACACCGGTTCCAGCCGCACCACATGCTCCAGCCTCAGCTGCTTCAAATGCTTCAAGACCTTATTCCGGTAATCTTCCCAAATGCAATAAGTGCGGTTTCCATTATAACGGAGAATGCAGGGATTTCCATTGCACCAGTTGCAACCAAAGGGGACACACTGCAAGATACTGCAGGACTTATCCTCCCCAGAATCAAAATCAGGGAAACCACCACCACAACAACAACAACAACCACCGCAATAACAACAACACCAATGCCGGTGGCCATAATGCAGGGCCTAGCCACACCTGCTTCGGGTGTGGAAGGACGGGGCATTTCCGCCGAGATTGTCCTAACAACAACAATTCAGGAAACAGAGGAGCAGGAAGGATGCTGACTATGGGTCAGGGTGAGGCAGTTCAGGACCCCGCAGTTGTGACCGGTACGTTTCTCCTAAACCACACTTATGCATGCATCTTATTTGACACCGGAGCAGAGCAAAGTTTCGTAAGCAAGAAGTTTAAACATTTATTAAAACAACAACCCCAGAAGCTAAATGAAACTTATACGGTGGAAATGGCCAATGGGAAAACCGAATCCACTGGGGAAATCTACATCGGATGTACCCTAACCCTTAACCAACACGTCTTTCGAATAGACCTAATGCCAGTGTCAATTAGGAGTTTCGATGTGATTATCGGCATGGATTGGTTAAGCCCCCACCATGCTGAGATTATGTGCCACGAGAGGGTAGTTCGCCTTCATCTCCCAAATCACAAAACCCTAGTAATTTACGGAGACAAACCCAGCATGAATCTTCGCCTCATCTCGTGCGTCAAGGCACAAAAACATCAACGAAAGAACAACTTGGCGTTCTTGGCTCACATAAAGGATAAGGCCAAGGAAGAAACTAACATCCAAGATGTTCCGGTAGCGTGTGAATTTCCAGACGTGTTTCCTGAAGATCTTCCGGGAGTACCCCCAGAGAGACAGGTTGAGTTTCGAATCGACCTCGTTCCAGGAGCAACTCCTCTCGCCAAATCACCCTATCGGTTGGCTCCTGCCGAAATGCAGGAATTGTCCAGCCAAATCAGTGAGCATCTGGACAAGGGATTTATCCGACCTTGCTACTCGCCATGGGGAGCTCCAGTGCTCTTTGTCAAAAAGAAGGACGGATCTTTCAGAATGTGCATCGATTACAGAGAGTTAAATAAACTCACTGTTAAAAACCGCTACCCACTCCCACGAATCGATGATCTATTCGACCAGCTCCAAGGAGCCAGTTATTTTTCTAAAATAGATATACGGTCCGGATACCACCAACTCAAAGTCCGGGAAGAGGATATTCCTAAAACCGCTTTCCGAACCCGCTACGGACATTATGAATTCGTCGTAATGCCCTTCGGTCTAACAAATGCACCTGCCGCATTTATGGACCTAATGAATCGAATCTGTCGACCATTCCTCGACAACTTCGTCATTGTGTTTATCGATGACATCCTCGTCTATTCTCGAAGCAACGAGGAGCATGGCCAACATCTCCGACAAGTCCTAGAAACTCTGCGATCGGAAAAGCTTTACGCCAAACTCTCCAAGTGTGAGTTCTGGCTCCGGAGTGTGAATTTCCTAGGCCACGTAGTAAGCCAAGACGGAATTCATGTGGATCCCTCTAAGGTCAAAGTCGTGGAAGGATGGGCAACCCCGACGACGCCCACAGAAATTCGTCAGTTCTTAGGCCTAGCAGGCTACTATAGGAGATTCATTCAAAACTTCTCTAAGATCGCCAAGCCACTTACCTCGCTTACGCAAAAGGGCGTACCATTCAAATGGACAGACAAACAAGAGATTGCGTTTCGAACCTTGAAGCAAGCTCTCTGTAGCGCTCCCGTACTATCTCTACCTGAAGGAACGGAAGATTTTGTAGTCTACTGTGACGCGTCAAATCAGGGCTTAGGTTGCGTTCTCATGCAACGTGGAAGAGTGATAGCATACGCGTCCCGCCAACTGAAGACGCACGAAGTAAATTACACGACCCATGACCTAGAATTGGGAGCGGTGGTCTTCGCTCTGAAAATTTGGAGGCACTATCTGTACGGTACGAAGTGCACCATCTTCACGGACCACAAGAGTCTCCAGCACATCTTGAACCAGAAGGAGCTGAACATGAGACAACGACGATGGGTTGAATTGCTAAACGACTACGAGTGCGAGATCAAGTACCACCCAGGCAAGGCCAACGTGGTAGCTGATGCATTAAGTCGGAAGGAGTACTCTAATCACCGTGCGAAAACTCTCTCGATAACCATTCAATCTCATCTGGCCACTCAAATTGCAACAATCCAGTCGGAGGCCATGAGGACGGAAAATAGAGCTAGCGAGGCATTACGCGGAATGGAGAAGAATCTAGAAGCAAGGGAGAATGGGGTATACTACTTCATGAACCGTATTTGGGTCCCAAAAATCGGAGGATTTAGGGAGGTTGTTATGAAGGAAGCCCACAAGACAAGATACTCCATTCATCCCGGTTCAGACAAGATGTATTTGGACATTAAACAACACTATTGGTGGCCTAACATGAAGGCGGAAATTGCGACCTACGTTAGTAAGTGCCTTACGTGCGCCAAGGTAAAAGTGGAGTACCAGAAACCCTCAGGACTGTTACAGCAACCGGTAATCCCTGAGTGGAAATGTGAGGGGATTTCTATGGATTTCGTGACCAAGCTACCCAAGACGTCGGACGGACTGGACACCATATGGGTAATAGTCGACCGACTGACGAAGTCTGCCCATTTCCTGCCAATCAAGGAATCCTACAAGATGGAAAGGCTGACACGTTTGTACATTCGAGAGATCGTGAGACTCCACGGAGTACCAGTTTCCATTATCTCGGATAGAGACAGTAGATTCACTTCGCGCTTTTGGCAATCACTCCACAAGGCAATGGGAACTCATCTCGACATGAGCACCGCGTATCACCCACAAACGGACGGCCAAAGTGAGCGAACCAATCAAACGCTTGAAGACATGCTTCGTGCATGTGTGATAGACTTTGGGAAGTCTTGGGATACCCACCTACCTTTGATCGAGTTCTCATATAACAACAGTAATCATTCGAGCATCAAGGTGGCTCCTTTCGAAGCACTGTACGGGCGCAAATGTAGATCACCGTTATGTTGGGCTGAAGTAGGTGATACCCAGCTAGCAAGAACACATACGTCAGACAAGGCACTAACGGGACCGGAGATCATTCGCGAAACCACGGAAAAGAGCATTCAAATCAGAGCTCGACTGCAAGCATCGCGTGACCGACAAAAGAGCTACGCCAACAAACGGCGAAAGCCCTTAGAATTTCAGGTCGGTGAACGAGTACTGTTGAAAGTCTCACCCTGGAAAGGGGTTATACGTTTCGGAAAACGGGGAAAGCTGAACCCGCGATACATTGGACCTTTCGAAATCGTCGCCCGAATAGGTCCGGTAGCCTACAGACTGCAACTACCCGCAGAGCTAAACGGTGTAAACCCCATGTTTCATGTCTCTAATCTGAAGAAGTGCCTATCATATGAAACCCTTGTCATTCCTCTTGACGAAATCGAAATCAATGAGAATCTCCTGTTCGTTGAAGAACCAATCAAAATCATGGACAGGGAGGTGAAGCGTACTAAGCAAAGTCGCATCCCGATCGTGAAAGTACGGTGGAACGCAAAGCGTGGGCCAGAATTCACGTGGGAACGCGAAGACCAAATGAAGCAAAAGTACCCTCACCTATTCTAGCATTCTCAAATCTAGCTTTCAAACAGAATTTCGGGACGAAATTCCCTCTAACGGGGGGATGATGTCACAACTGGAAATTTTGTGTCATGTAATCTATACACTCAAGTTAATGTGAATCAAAAACTTAAGAGCATGTGTGATACCTACTATTATGACATCAAAAACTTCAATCAAATACATCATACAAGTGCTACAAATAGTCATCAAACAATTGGAAACCCTATAAGTTCTTGTTTAGGTCCACTTTGGACTAGGACTTCCTTATTGGGCCCAAATGGACCAATAAGCTTCCAATTTGACTATCATGGGCTTAGAACCCTAATTAGGCTCTAATTGGACCCACACTCATTTATTTTAACATTTTGGGCCATTGTGGGCCTAGAATGAAATGAATTAAAAGCTTTGATCCATGATTAACCTAATCTAGCTTATTAAATCTAACTCTAATATTGGGCTTAGGGGCAAAAAGCCCAAAAATCCTTTCTTCCCTCTCCATTCTCGGCCCAAGCCCAAGGAAAAAGGGAGAGTTGACTTTGGGTTGCCACCTCACTTTTATTTGTTGGGTTTCCATGCACACAACTCATGTTTCCAAGCAAGTATCACTTCAAAGATCACTTCTTCCTTCTCCCTCCCTCACTCTCGGCCGAAACACACACACACACATACACAAATATCTCTCAAACTCACTCAAGAACACTCCCTCCCTCTCCACTCAAAAATCCCGAAAATTAGGAGGCTTTCAAGAGGATATTTCCACCAACTCTTCATCCAAGGTAAGGTTATGCTTGGATCTATGAATTAAATTCTTTGTTTTATCAAAATCCTTTCCTAATCCATGCAAAAATCGTGATCTTGCATCCTAGAACCATCTCAAACTCAAGATCTTCAAGAAAAGGGTGCTAAGGCCAAAAATCACCAAGTTTTCTTCCATCTTTTCTTCAAAAACCGAAATCACACCCTAAGGTGAGCTTCATACCCCCTATTTTCTGTTTTTATGATTTTTTTTTTGGGGGGGGGGATACAAGTGAAAGTGTAGATCTATATGTGTTATGTATGCCTTGTATGATTTCTATGCTTATATGGATGTTTTTGTGTGTTTGTGATGTTGGATCTAGCCATAAGCCCCTAAAAATCGTGATATACCTTATGTTAAAGGATACTAGCATCAAATATATTTCTACATACAAAGTGTTCCAAGAAAAATAGCTAAATGGCTTAATAACCTTTGCTTTGGGCTAAAAACTCAATTTTTGGACATAAAATGTAAAAAATATAAAGTTAAAGGGCCCAAAATGAAATATTTCGAAATCTGATGGGTGAGATGAGTCAAAACAGTTTCCATAATGTATTTTCTGAAAATATACTTTTTGGAGGATTTAAAATATAATTTTCAAGCTTAATGGGCTAAAAATGGCATTTTCGGCCCAATAGGGCCCAATATGCGAAATTTTATGTTTTGGAGGACCAAAACTGTGTTTTTCTGTAAAACAGTGGACTACTAGTGTTCCAAGTACTTTTCAAGGGTTTAAAATGCTTTTCAAATTTAAAAAGGACCAAAGTTGCAAAAAATTTCCAATTTGGGCCAAAATTGTAAAAACTGCGAAAAAGAGGGGTTATAACCGAGAAAACTGCATTTTCAGGGACTTAAACTGTTTTCAATGAAAAATATGCTGAAAAATATTAATTTCAATAATTTTTGGTGTTAAAATGTCAAGAAAAATGATTTAAGGACCAAACCGGAAAGTTATTTAATTAGAGGGTTGAAAAAGTAAATTTTACAAACAATGAGGGGCTGAAAACAGAAAACTCTCAAGGCTAATTCAATACACGCAACTTGATCAAATATTGGCACCGCGACTACCAACGAAATACAATACACGACAATACCAAAAATCGTTGTTAAACGAATTGGTTCGGTCTCGAACCAATAAAAAAAAATTCCGAAACTACTAACGCGACGATAACTCGATTCATACAAGTAACATTTGGGAATTCAATACACACGTGAGAGCGCACAGACGTCTACACACCATCTTTGGGCCCCAAAGTGTAAAATCTTGTTTGTTGGGCCTAGCTAGCCCAATGACCTGATCTTAAGGCCCGAAGACATCAACCTTACGAGTTGTTGGGTCTTACATGATCTAACACAGCGTAAAAGGACTTTCAATGGCTTGTATACTATTGGTCCCCAAGGGTCCTTTGGTATTGCTAGTAAAGTCGGTATTTTATGCGAGGCGGGTCAAGGGCCCCTCGTACTCTTTTTTTTTTTATCTCCAACCGGCTATTGGAGTTATCGAGGTCTTCGTGTCCTCTTTCTCTTCGGATGTGGGATTACTCGAAGTCAGGGCGGTTGGATAACGTGATTAGTACAGACGACGCCTACGGGATCGTTAGTATAGTTATAAACAGGTCGTTTGTGTAACGCGTGCTTATAGCAATTAATCATGCGCAAAAATAATCCGACGTCGCCTGGAATTAATGACTTCACGCGCTGCAATGGTTTTTATTCTTAACTTCATGGAATTCAAGGAAATAGGAAAACATCGGGTTTTCCTAGGGTTTTACAGTACACACGGTTTTCAAAATGTACACAATTTTGATGAACATATTTCTTACAACTATAGAAACAAACAAGCATACTTATGGATCTTCACAAATGTTTTCAAAAGCTCTTTTCAGAAAATATCGGATTTTCTGGTGGTTTTCAAAATGATACAAAACATTGCTCTTCAAATACCGCTTATGAATTCACCAACATTTCACATGTTGACGTTTTTCAAAATACTTGTATTCTCAGGTAACCAGTGAATCAAAGGAAAATGTACTTAGTGATGGCTTGCAGTTTACTTATTAACGAATCGAACAATTTATTTTTAGGAATGTAATGGTTAAACAATGTACTTCATGTAAACTTTATCGGTTGTACTATATTAATGCATGGTGATGAATGTTGTTACGTTTCATATATATTCAATGTTATGGTATTCAATTAAGTCACGACAGCCCTCGGACGTTTCCGCCGTCTGGTTTGGGGGTGTGACAGAATCTTAGGAGAGCATAGGAAGTGCCTTAGAGGAATGTGTGCATTGTTTAGCGGTGTGTATTCGTTTGAAAATATGTATATGTGGTTGGAGTGGATGGTAGTGGACATGAGTAGTTACTTAGAGGATCTGGAACGATTCTTGAGGAAGGTATGAATAGATGTGGAAGGTAGTATTGGGCCCATACTACTTAAAGCATAGGATTCATATTCGAATCGAAGAAAATTTCAGGGATTCTAAGGAGTTGATTGAGGGTAGCTTGTATAGTTTGGCGTCATGATTAATTTCAGTTTGTATCCATCTTATTCGGTTTATCGGTTATGGTCGTTCGGGCTGAGTATGGGGCTGGTAACTGTTTGGGCATTATTTTCCATGTCTGTTTGGGTTTGAATGGCACCGACCTAGGTGGGTAGTTGATTTGAGGTCTAATGGGCCTTGCTCGAGGTAGTGCCAGTTCAGTCGCGGGACTCAAAAAGGAAGAGATTATGATGATTAGCTCGAGGATCGCAGCCGGAAGCTAAGTGATTAGCAAATGGATTGGGATGTCACTATTTGTGTTAAGAGGAAAGAAGGAACAGACATGTGATTTTCAGAGTTGGGATGTAGACCCAACATAGGGCTAGATAGTTGTGATTTTTGGTGGTAAGTATGGCAATGTGTGAATACACAAGAGGATTCTTGTGGTAGGGATTCCTTGATATGAGATCTAGCGCTTTCTTTCTTTGAATACAGGTAGGTCATGTGCTAGTTGATTATTTCAAGTGATTTGGAAGTGAATCGGTAACGACTACCTTTGTTGTCTCTGATGTATCCTAACTATGAGAATGATGCGTCTTGTATTTATGAATGATTCTCTTGATTAATTGATGGTTGGGGATCTATAGATGAGGTGTGTGGTAGTCCATTTGTTTCTAGATAGAGAATCAGTGGTGTAACAACCCGTAATTTTCAAATCTATAAAAGTCAACAAAAGTCAGCCAAGGTCAACAAAAGTCAAAGTTGCTAAATAAAAGTTAAATTTGTTGATTTGCAATTTATTAAGGCTAAATTAATAAATTTATTTATAGAAATTCCTTTTTATTAAAGTGTTGCAAAAATTGAAAATTTAAAACATAAAATCCGAGAACCCTCGCAAGTCTTACCCCTCCTCACACCGAAAATAGATTTCGGTTAAGACCGAAATCATGCCCTCCTAAAACACTCGCATTAGCCACTTTTCTCGGATCGAAAATTCCTCTGACCTGTAACACCGTAAAAATTAAAACAATTTTTCACTTTTTTTAAAAACCGTAAAATATCATTCACATTCATTTTTTTTCGAAACATTGTATCAACATTATCTCAATACAAAACCCCAAGATCGAAATACATAAAATCCCGTATGTGTGTACGAATCAAGCCGGCCCCTTCCCGCGGTCATCACTGGTACCTGAAACACATAACATGTAACACTGTAAGCATAGGCTTAGTGACTTTCCCAAAATACCACTCTAACAAATAATAGCCACTCGAGGCTGAAACTCTGTCGACCCTCTGGTCAATGTGTCTCAGTGGGGCCCACCAGCCCTAACTCTCTATGGGCCTTCTGGCCCTAACTCTAAGGACCCGAAAGTCCCAACTCTGTAACTATGAATCATGCATATCACATATCACAATAAATCACAACACATTAATAACATGCAAATACACTGGCATACAACTCTATAGTACTCTGTCACATAACTTTGTTACCACACTAGGTAAAGTATAGTGAGAAGACTCACCTCAGGCATCTCGGTAAATCTATTACTCGATGGAAAGATATTGCCTAGCCTTCGCCTATTCACATAAATAAATACTCTTATAAATATAACTCTTGAGACTAGACTCAACCTGCCATTGGCACCCTCAGAAGGGTAAAAGTTTATTTTACCCTCCCCTCTTGTCACAAGGACTCCATTGATGACCCAACCCAGAAAGTCAACAAAAGTCAATGATCACACTTTGACCCTACTCGCCGAGTGCATCCTGGTGACTCGGCGAGTCCTCACATGTCCTTTAACTCTTTGTCCCGCTTGACACGCCGAGTCCCTCCCTATACTCGACGAGTCATCCCAGACATGAATCGCGGGGCCACCCCGACTCAACTCGCCGAGTCTCAAGAACAACTCGGTGAGTATCGCCTTGAACTCCAGTCCTCTAACTCCCTCCTGACTCACTGAGTCATCCCTCAACTCGGCAAGTCTACTCACTGATCAATTTACGTGAAACCCTAGCCCTACTCGCCGAGTCTCAAGAACAACTCGGCGAGTTCATGCCATGCACAAACTCTACTGACCTCCTGAGGTCAGATCTGTTTCCCCAAACCATATATCTGGCCTCCCCAAGCATGAATGTCACATAAAGTTCGAAACTTGATGCTTGTACAACCACAACAAGGCATCAAAAGGAAATTTGGTCCCAAAAATGGCAACCTAAGGCCAATAACCCTAAACTGGTCCATAAAGCTCCAAGGGTCAAGGTCTCTGGACCTCTTTGAGTCCAGATCCAAGGCACAAACTCGAAGAGGGACCATTTGCTCCACATAATCACTCTCCAAAGGGGTTAGAAAACCCTAAATCTAATGATCAACACCAAAACTAAAGGAGGTTCAAACTATTACCTCAAAATGAAGTCTCTAAACTCTGGAACTTGCTTGAATCACACCTCCTCTTTGCTCTTGTCACATTCTTCTTGCTAAACCAAGGGTTCAAGGATCAAAAAGTGACTTCTTCTCCTTCACAACGATTTAGCTCACTTAGGGTTCTCTCAAGGGACTGGTAGCCGCAATGGGAGGCTATAAGTGCCCTTAAATAGTGTTAAGTCCAGATTTGTGTTGCATCTATTGGGCTCGTTAGCTAGTCCAAGTTTTGTCTCCGGTATGGGCCTGTCCATCCGTGAGTTTTATGTAGGGTTTATTATAAATAGATGCTTGCATGCATCCTAGAATGTAACGATTAGATAAGTATTTTCAAGCATATTCTTCGTTCTTGTTTTGTAACCCTAGAATCCTCTAAAGTGGAACTTCTTAATCGAGCTCTGCTGAGGATTGAGTTTATCTAATCATTCGACTCATTCAGATCCATACTTGTGTTTTATCTCACTGTTTTTACGTTCTTTATTTACCTGTTACAAAGATCTAATCGATCAAAGAGTTCTTATAACTCATCAATTGGTACCAGAGCAGGAGGCTGTGTAATTCATACACATCTCTTCTGTGAAAGAAGCGATTAGGGTTATTCCGCATTAACTGATATTTATTGAGCCATCATTCCATAATTGACGTAACTCAACATTTATTTGTTTTTCCTTAATATTACATATTACAAGTCTGATCTTTCAAATAGGTTAAACGATCAAGCATGGACAAGTCTCAATCTAATCCTATCAACATCTCAAACAGCATTGGATCAACGACAAAGATTCCTATTCTTTACACCCAGGATTACGAGGTTCGGGCACATCATTTTGAAGACTATGTCATCGGATCTGAAGATAATGGGTATCTTATTCGGGAAGCAATTGTGTCTGGACCATTTGCTCACTCAGGAACATCAAAGATTATTAAAACTCAGAAAGAATATAATGATCTGTTAAAAGATGTAAAAGACGTTGCTCAAGACGAAAAGGAGAAGTTTCAGTGCAATATCAAAGCATTGAGACTGATCCGATTCGCTCTTTAATCCGATACATTTAGGTTGGTAAGTTCCTGCAGTACCGCCAAAGAAATCTGGGATAGGTTGCGAGAGCTATATTCCACAGATGAAGATTTGGAGCATTCCATTCAGACATTGCTTTTGTCTGAGTTTGGTGAATTTAAGCAGAATTCTGATGAAACTGTCACTCAGACGTTCGATCGCTTCAATCATCTTCTTAGCAAGATGATCAAACATGATATAGAAAGGAAGCTGATTGAACAGAAAGTCACCTTTTTGAATGGCCTAAGATCTGAATGGAGAGCTGTTGTGTCTACAGTTAAAGCTCATGAGCAGTTCAAGTCTTATTCGTTGGCAAAGCTGGTGGGAATTTTGAAATCTCAAGAAAAGATTGTCCTGCAAAAGAAGAATGTGGTCTCAAGTTTGGGGTCCTTGGCCCTCCTGTCTAAAAGCAAAAATGTGGTAGAAGATGAAGATCTGAACCTAGAAGACTATGATCTTACTTCTGAAGATTATGCAATGATGGTGTCTAATCCAAAAAGGTTTATCAAGAAAAGGTTCCTTACCAATAAGAACCGAAATTGGTAGGGAAGCTATAGTTTTGAAAAGGTTAGGGATGAGCCGAAGACTGAGGAACCAAAGAAAGAGGCGAAGTTTGATGGAGATTCTGGTGTGAACTTCTACTACTATGGAGGAAAGAACCATTATGCTAAAGATTGTGTTCTGAAGAAAATGGCAGAGAAGGATGAGGAGAAAGACGAAGAGGCTGTCTTGATGAAAAAGCTGGAAGAGATCAAGAGGAAGAAGGTTGCTGCTAACCCTTCTATGAATGCTCTTATTGTACAGGGTTCGGATGAGGATGACGAGTTCGGTGGCGTGCAGGTATGGTCAACCGACTCAGAGGATGATGAGGTGAGAAAGCCTTCACATGGAAAGGCATATGCTGCAAGAGGTGACGAAAGCAGCGGGAAGTGTTTGATGGTAACTGATGTATCTCACATGAGGGGATACAATACTGATGGTGGAAAAGAGGATACCAAGGAGCGAGAGGACTTATGCTTCACAGCAAAACCTCTCAGTGTGCAGATCAATGAGCTTGACGAATTGATCAAGAAGGTACAATCTATTTTTATTTCATTCAAAGTCCCACAGAAATCATCTGAAAAAGAATTAAATAGCTTAAATTCAAGAATCTCAAATCTGGATAGTTGTTTAACTCAAACACGGGTCACCAATTCTAACCTAACTGACCAAATAAGCAGGGTGTCATCCAAGAGTGAGGAGCGAAGGATGTGGATAGAGCAAAAAGAGTCGGAGTTGATAAAATCTAAGGATGAAAACATTTATTTACAAAGAGACAATTTAAAACTTTTAAAACAGAGAAATGTATTTTGTTTGATTGCTAAACGTCTTTATGCTAACATCACTCAACTGCATCTGAATTGTGAAATAGGACAGAAAATTCATCGCATGATTTTGCCCTTCCTTGAGTTTAAGGAGGATGAAATCGATGCTGAAGCATATAATTGCGAAAGTGTTGTTTCGTCTGATGATGTGAATCCCACTTACATGTATGGTCTGGAAAAAATAGAATCTTTCATAAAGTCCAAATACCATAAGGACATGCTGAAAAACCTTTTGGATGAAAACGATAAGCTGAAACTATGGACCGAAACCATACAAAAATTTGACTCATTGAATGCCAATTTAAGTTCAGAAAATAAAATTGATGTTGAAAACGCTTCTGAACTAAATGAGGACGATGATATGAGTGTAATTTCTGTAGAGGATGAAGTCGACTGTTCTGAGTTTGTCAAGAGCAAACCCGAAAACCACAAAAATCTTATTTCTGAATATTCTGTGGAATTTGGTCGATTGTCCCAAAATAAGTCCCCGATTCTAGAAGAAAAGGCAGTTCTGTACCAAAAGGTGAGAACAACACCAAATCAAGTGTATAAGGTCACAGGAGTAACCGAACATCAAACAGCCGAACTCACTGCCATAGTGAATGAAGATAACGCAAATGGCTATGATGAGTTTTTCTGGTCTGCTCCTATAGATAATGCCGATGAAACTGTTGGTCTGTCAGAGCAGACGTCCTGGAAAACCAAAGGCAGATATGTACCAGAGCCACTGAACAAGCCTGACAACTTCGACATGCCAAGCACGAGTGGTACAAAAGAAGTTCCTGTAGAAGAAGTCACTTCCACAAGCGAAACGTCATCTGTGAAAAGTGAACCGGCTGATAAGAAGCAGAAGCAAAAAGCTAACATCCACAAATAGCCAAAACAAGTGAAGGATCAAAAGCAGCAAAGGAATCAACGATACAAAAAGAATCTCTCTGAGCGAAAGCAGTTTTGGCGCTCTTAAAACAATCATTTCTCTTATCATGATAAGAATTCAAAGCAAGAGAAAAAGGATTTCAGGCTACATGAGGAACGGAACCGAAAGGACAGGTTCGGTTCAGAGAGCATAAGCAACCGAAAGGACAGATTCGGTCTCGAAAGCAATAGCTACCGAACGTCCATCTTCGGTCCTCCCAATGACCACAAACAAAAGGGTCATAACGAACCGCAAGTCAAAAGAAATTCCCATTCTAATTCTTCTCATTCTCGATCCTCTTTTAAATCTAATTCTGTTCCTGCTCAAAGTTCAAAATCATCAAAGGATTTGAAAGGAAAAGCGAAGCTTTCATATGTCAAGGACGACCGAAAGCAGTCTAAGGCCCAAACACCAAAACCAGAAACCAAAACGATTGTAGCTGATTCTAACAAAATCAAAGTATACACCATTAAGAAGAAAGATCAAACAACATTAATAAAAAGAACATATCTCGTTGATGTTTCTCTTACTATTCTTGTTCCTCTCAAAGGCTCACGTGGACCCAAGAAACTTTGGGTTCCTAAATCTGCTTAATTTTTGTAGGTTATTAGTGACGAGCAGTTCGACGAAGAATGGTACATTAACAGTGGCTGCTCACGTCACATGACAGGGAGGAAGGAGGAGCTGAGGGAGTCTCGATCTCTTCAGAATGGTGGGAATGTCAAGTTCGGGAACAACTCATATGGAACGATAAAGGGTTATGGGATGATAAACAATGGAGACTTCACAATAAGAAAGGTGGCATACGTTGAAGGGCTACAACATAATCTCATCAGTGTATCTCAACTAGTAGGAGGTACCGGTCTCAAAGTTTCATTTGACGATGAGGGTTCAGAAATCATAGAAAAGCAAACAAAAAGAGTGATTCTCAAATCAGAACGCAAAGGCGAAATTTTTCCTCTCAATCTCAGACCTATCAAAGGAAACCTAGCTATATGTCTTTTATCCAAAGCACATTCTGATGAAAGCTGGTTGTGGAACTGATGGCTCTCACACCTTAACTTCAAAGACATCAACAAGCTTGTCACAGGAGGTCATGTTAGGGGTCTCCCATTGCTCAAGTTTGATCGAGAACATTTGTGTGTTGCGTGTGAAATGGGGAATGTCACACCCCCGAACCAAGGATGGCGGAAACGTCCAGGGGTGGAGGACTTCATGTGTAGTATCATAACAACAATGGTAATAGTGATGAAAGTAAACGCAACCAACATATATATAATTGAAAGAGTTACATCATTGTATGAATTACATGTTTAAAAATCAATTACAATATGTTGACAAAATATGATAAGTTTGACGCCTCAACGTCCCATCCTCAAAAGCACTTTGTTACCTGTTTAGCGATTTCCTAAGAATACAAGTAGTTTAAAAAAAATGTCAACACAATGGTTGGTGAGTTCATAAGTTTTTGTATATAATTATGAAAAAGCTCGTCATGTAATTGTATAGTTGTTCCAGAAAAATCCGATATTTTCCTTAAAATGAATAATGTAGTCTTGTATCCAAAGACTGAAATATATGAGTAATCTTTCTTATTTACGGAAAATAATGTGTGTTTATTTCAATACAAACGCATATGATATTAGTGAAACTCTCGTATATTCTTAAGTTTGTTAATACTTTCTGTGAGCTATTATAACCATACTATGACCTAGGTGGCCTGAAAACGATGTTCTTCGGGCGTCGTAGAACTGAAAGGACACTTGTCACCACAGACCTGCCGGTCTAGCTGTTGCGAGCAGCTCTGGTGTGGGTTGTCAAGCCCAATATAGATCTATATACAACTATCACGCTCTCCTTCCAGGAGACTCTGGTTACAATACAAGACTTATGATTTATGTGAAGAGGATGTCTCACAAAGTTATTAACGAATTTACACTTAATCATAATGAAAGTTTCCTTTTTGTAATGTATGCATTTTGAAAATCCATCGTAAACTATACCTATTATAGTTTGGCAAAACGAAGGTAGTAACAGTAAAGTACGTAACTTTTACTTAACATAGTTTATTTAACGTTTGTGAGTAATGGGTATACTTCAATAATAACGCTTTGTGTAATCTATGCTTTGTCTAGTAAAAATCCATTTGTTAACAGGTTTATGTCTAGATACTAACACAAGAATGTCATATATTGCAAATATACATGAACACGTAATAATATACACCTTGCTCAACATGTTACAAGGTGTTATGAAAATTATATGATGTTAACTAAATTAGACCTTCCTGCACTGTTTTAGAAAAGCCATAGAAAAATCATACGAAGTCGAAAACTAAATTCGTAAATTCTGAGAGTTCTCAAAATGTGTCTAGTTTACTCATAATTTTTATCATGATTTTTAATGACCTCCAACTTGGATGAAAAAGTCCATAATCACAGACTGGTCCGGATTGGTGCTTGAAATGATAGGCAGTTTTGTAAAAATCACCATAAATTGTAGAAAAATCATATGGAGATGTGCAAGTAGTCATTTTAAAGCTAAGAAGTGGAACTATATGCACCTAAAACAGTTTTGAAAACAAAAATGTTTAAGATGTCCAAAACAGTCCGTGAATGGAGTTGAACTTTTCTGATGAAAGCTGTTAGAAAAATGTAGTTATGTTCTTAATGTTTTAACTTGTATTCCCCCCCTAAAAACTTGAGAAAACATGAAAATGTAGGGGTATGAACTCACCTTAAATGTTTTCAGGAGATGATTGTTGAAGAATGGAGGTGTTTAACTCAAGGATACTTGGAAATGCCTTGAAGATTTTCGAGAATCTAGCATGATAGTTATGGAGTTTGTATAAGCTATCAATGATTTGAGTAGAATGAAGTGTAAGCATCACAAGGAGGGTGGATTACACTTACCAAGAGTGGAAGAACACTTTGATGATCAGCCTTGAGATCGTGATTTAGAGAGAGAAATTGGAGAGAAAAAGTTGGAGTTCAATCTTGGTGTAATGAGAGTGTTTGAAGAGAATGAGGAGAGAAGTTGTATGATCAGCCCTTAGATTGAGGGGGTGACTTGAGAAAGAGAGTAAAAGGTACAAGGTATGGTGGGGAGGAGTGTGGGTTGTCATGGAGTGGGTATGGGGGTTGCTTGCGTCATAAACTAAAGTAAGGTCAACACTCTTCTTTTGTACTTTACCAACTCCTTTTTAGATAAGGTTTTATCCTTAAAATGTGATTAAATCATTAATTTAGGGGTCTTATAATTTAAAATAAAGTTTTGGGTGAAAATCTTATGTTAAAATAATTAAAAACGGGTTTAAAACGCAAAATTACGCGAAAACGAGTGAAAAATGAGCTTTCCCAGCGAGACCCCTCGGATCTCGGCCGAGGTTCGGTCTCTGGGCCGGAGTTCGGTCAGAAGGGGGCATGGTTCGGACGCGAGAGGCTGAATCTGGAGGCGGGAAGCGAAGCGAAGGCTCGGTCCGATGAGAAGCATTCCGAAGCGAAGGCGAGGGTTCGGTCCGAAGTGAGGCCAGAACCGAAGGAACTGTTGTGAACAGTAATGAACAGTACTTTCGGTTCGGACCTTCCTTCTATGCGAGGTTCGGTTCGGACCTTCCTTCTATGCGCGGTTCGGCTCGGATGAACAGTGGCTTCGGTTCGGTTCATGGGTCAGCAGCTTCGGTTCGGCTCATGAACAGTACTCTCGGTTCGGTTGATGAATAGTACTTTCGGTTCGGAGGGTTCGTTTCCTTGAGTCCGTTTTTCGCGTAGACTTTCGTTTTTGGGCTATTTTTCGCCAAATTCGAGGGTCGGGATGTCCCGAGTGATTATAGAAAGTTGGGAGAGATTTCGAGAGAGATTTGGGAGAGATTTGACATACTTGGAGAGATTTCACATACAAAGAGATATTTGAGAGAGATTTCACATACTTAGAGAGATTTGGGAGAGATTTGACATACTTGGAGAGATTTCACATACGAAGAGATATTTGAGAGAGATTTCTCATACTTAGAGAGATTTGGGAGAGATTTGACATACTTGGAGAGATTTCACATACGAAGAGATATTTGAGAGAGATTTCACATACTTAGAGAGATTTGGGAGAGATTTGACATACTTGGAGAGATTTCACATACGAAGAGATATTTGAGAGAGATTTCACATACTTAGAGAGATTTGGGAGAGATTTGACATACTTGGAGAGATTTCACATACAAAGAGATATTTGAGAGAGATTTCACATAAGGAGAGATAGAGTGAAAACGATTGAGAGCGTTTTCGTGTGTGATGAATGAAAGTGTCCGGCTTCGCAATGCAAGGTCCTTGGACCCCGTTGTGCCATGTTTTAGGATCTTACACACTCCCTATGAGTATGCAACATTGTTTTATTGTTTTTGTTCAATGTTTAGCACTAAGGTTACAGAAATTTAAACACACGAACTTTCCAAGTGATGTTTTCTCATTAAAATAGTGAGTTATACAGTAATTACATAATATAAACCCTATCATACAAGGTTTTAATTGAGTTGACCGGTTTGACTCGTTGACCTTGTCCGGCTTAGACTTGACCCGATTTTGACTATTGTCACATCATCCCCCCGTTAGAGGGAATTTCGTCCCGAAATTTACGCTTTGGCCAGGGCTTTAAGGGTTTAGGAAAAGGTGCGGGTACTTTTGTTTCATTTGGTCTTCGCGCTCCCAGGTGAACTCAGGTCCTCGTTTAGCGTTCCATCGAACCTTCACGATGGGAATACGACTTTGTTTCGTTCTTTTGACCTCCCGATCCATAATCTCTACTGGCTCCTCTACGAAGTGAAGATTTTTGTCAACTTCGATCTCATCGAGAGGTACCACAAGTGTCTCGTCGGATAGACACTTCTTCAGGATCGATACGTGAAAGGTGGGATGTACCTTATCGAGTTCTTGAGGTAATCGAAGTTTGTACGCCACAGGACCAATCCTGGCGAGGATTTCGAACGGTCCAATGTACCTCGGGTTTAGTTTCCCATGTTTGCCGAAACGTATCATTCCTTTCCAAGGGGAAACTTTTAGTAACACACGATCGCCAACCTGGAATTCCAAAGGTTTGCGTCGCTTATCCGCGTAACTCTTTTGCCGATCTCGGGAGGCCTTCAGCCTTTCTCGGATTTGAACAATCTTTTCTGTGGTCTCCCTTATGATTTCAGGACCAGTGAGGGTGCTATTTGGAATTTGCTCCCTAGCTAACTGAGTATCCCCCACTTCAGCCCAACATAGGGGTGATCTGCACTTGCGACCGTAAAGAGCTTCGAATGGAGCGACTTTAATGCTGGTGTGATAGCTGTTATTGTAGGAGAATTCAATCAGCGGCAAATGGGTATCCCATGCTTTACCAAAGTCTATCACACAGGCTCTCAACATGTCTTCTAAGGTTTGTATAGTGCGCTCGCTCTGCCCGTCGGTTTGTGGGTGGTAGGCCGTACTCATGTCTAGCCTAGTACCCAAGGATTTCTGCAGGGACTGCCAAAATCTCGAAGTGAACCTACTATCTCGGTCTGAGATGATAGATATTGGTACACCATGCAGTCGCACAATCTCCTTGAGGTATATCCTGGTTAACTTCTCCATCTTGTCGATTTCCTTTATTGGCAGGACGTGCGCAGACTTGGTCAATCTGTCTACGATTACCCATATAGTGTCAAACCCGCTCGAAGTTTTAGGCAGCTTGGTTATAAAGTCCATGGTTATCCGTTCCCGTTTCCATTCCGGTATATCAGGTTGTTGTAGTAGTCTTGAGGGTTTCTGGTATTCCACCTTGACCTTGGCGCAAGTCAGACAC